>NC_090927.1:966497430-971497430 GCF_040938575.1 Ambystoma mexicanum | reverse complement strand
GTCTGTCGTGCTTGGGGGTTTACGGGCATCGCCAGGGGGTCTGACACACTCTCAACAGTGGCGACGAGGTCAGTGGAATGCCTGGGCCCGGCGGTGAATATCTGTTCAATTTTTCGTCATGAAAAGAGGATCGCAGATGATGTTCGTTTCACGCCGTAGGCCGTGCAATTACCACGTGGCAGGTGGCCATCTTGGATTTTGGGCCATGAACACTCTCTGAGCTCTGGTTCGGCCAGGGAGGGGCATCCAAGCCCACATTTTTGGAAAACTGATTGCAGGCAGTCAGACCTGCACACCCATGCTCAGAATTTGGATTTTTTTTTTATTTCTGAACCTCCTACGTCGGGTGAAGGTGAGGTGAAGGGCTGATTTGGCTAGGCCTGCTTAGCCCACAACCTCACTGGCTCACTTTTTGGGACCTCTGTGCCTGACCACTGAACTGCTGCAGCTGTGGACTTCCATGGTCATTGTCCTCTTCATCATCATACCTGTGGGTGTGGAGCACTCCTACTCATCATCATCACCACCAGGTTTGGACTTGTGCTACCTGGGTGGGTCTGGACTGGTGGCAAGGGTTCCCTATAGGGGATTGAACTGTGGTGGTAGGGGTGAATTGCGGCACCCGAAGGCCACGCTGGGGGTGCCTGTGCACTCTAACCCATGTATGAGTCGGATGACCAGGACAGTGAGCACCCTGAATATCTGCAACAACCTCAGGTGCAGCCACAACCTCAAGCGCAGCCTCAACAGCAACATCCTCAGGTGCAGCCACAACCTCAAGTGCGGCTTCAACAGTGAAAGCAAGCGTCCCCAAACAGCACGATCCTCCCCGCAATGAGAGACAATGAAAGACTCTCCCAAAATGGGAATAAGGCCAAGACAGAGTGCGGGTGAGCGTAAATGGGAGTTTATCAATCAGAATAGGGCATGCAAAGAACTCTGCAAACTCCGAGAGCGCTCTGTCTGACAATAGCAAAGACAGGCGTATATATTTACAAAAAACGTCTTCAAAACCTACATACTATAGGGGGCACAAGTTCATTGGGATTGGGTGGCGATGACTAACTATAGGTGCTGCTGCGGCGTGGTTGGTCTTGGCTGGAGGACGTCACTGGTCACCCTCGTGGGTGGGGCTGGGCCTGGCAGGTCGGCTTGAGTTCATCCGTGCGGTGTTGGTGTGCCAAGGCGGTCTGTGGCAGAGATGAATGCCTTTCCTGACTTACTTGCCCTCGGCCATGCACACCGCAGTCATTCAGTCATTTACAGTGTTATTCTCTTTAGTAAATCTTCCAATAGGTTATTTCATAGGTTAATGCAACACAGGAGGAATGCACCTTGTGAGGGGTCTGGAGGTAATACATCGAGGCCTGGTTACCCGTGTCCTGCTGACCGGGGCCATAGGTCGAGGGGCTAAGCTTCGGGGCCTGGGACGGGTGGTACAGGTCTTTCTGTCTTGTTAGAAGTTGTTATGGATGTTCCGCTGTGTGTTGTCAAAGTGTTGGGTGTCCTGATTGCACAGGGCCATAAGTCTAAGACGGTCCGGTGGGTTGTGGGGTTTACGTGGGGGCGCGTGAGTTTAAACAAAGGTTTACTGCTGTGCTGTAAATAATGCAGGTGGCTGGTCGCGGCCTTGGGTGCTGCAGTGGGGCTACAAATCTTTGAAGCGGCTCCAGTCTGGTCGGGGGAGGTGGGATAGCGCAGAGCGGGCCTCTGTTCTCATGTCTTGGCAGCCTTCGCAGGGTGGGAGGGGGAAATGGCCTTGTACGCACTCACAAAGGTATCTCCCTCGTGTGTTGCTGAATATAGGTAAAGACATCACAAACATTTGAACACTTTCTATAATACTTATTCAACATCGCTTCAAAACATGCATTTAAACTTTGCTGGATGTGTCTCGATTATACCCAGTCCGAGCACCATATTTGTACATTATATTCTAGCAGCTACAGTATTTTAGTTACATGCATATACATTCGCAGTAAATGAGGTAGTAGTTGGGTCGGTGGAGTACATAGAAAACGACCCGCCACTGTACGTGACGGTGGTGGCACATAAGGGGCTTAGACATACACACATGATAAGTGCATTCTCGCGCATCCTTTACATGAGTTCATAGTATAGTTGCATTCGCTTTCTCGTGTAATCTAGCAGCATTAGCTTAGTTATGGCGCAAAACCATGGGAGGTAGGTTGCCCAGTGATACACGCAACAAACAGATCCCTGGAGCGTTCCTTTATTATTAGCATCCACCTTCAATGGTGTGAGCTCGCCATTGCTCATATCATGGGAGCATGCTCTCTCATTTTAATATATTCTACAGGCGTTTGTAATATAAGAGATTTTGTGGAAGAAGCATACTTTGCAAGTGGTCGTGACATTACTATATACATATATATTAAGCTATTAGATGACCATTTTAACGTTCTTCTCATTGTTCAGGCCTGCTGGCCGGGTCATGCTGATAGTGATAGTACACTGCGGGAGGTGAACTGTTACAATGTTAGCGTATTGCGCTAGCTCATGTCCGTCTTGTTCGTGGGAACGTGCCCGCAGCGGATCTGCCAGGGTGCTGCGGCAACAGTGATGAGACTCTCCAAGGGTGGGGGCCGCGCTACAGTGCGCTGAGCTCACACCATCTTTACCAGACAAAAAATGGTTTCTGGGCCTAGCTAAATTTGTATGGGCAATCAATAGTTGTGGGCAATGTCTCCAGCGGGTGAGCCCTCCACCACCTGGGCCCGGGTGGCACGAGGGAACGCCCAATGAGCCATAGCCCTCACCTGGGGAGAAAACGCAGGCGAGAGGGGTCTCCTGGACCAGCCCTCCCCTACAACAGCAACAGCCTCTAGTGCAGCCATTACCTCAGGTGCAGCCTCCAGCCCCGCAGTTGCCTCAAGCCCCACCAGGGGCACAGCCAGTTGTACAACAGCCCCTCCAGCCATGGCGCAGATGCGGGCCCCGGCGGCCCTGCAGCCCATCCCGGAGTTTGATGTCTCAGGCCCGCCATCCAGCTTGGGGCCCAGATGGAAAAGGTGGGTGGATCGTCTGGATATGTACTACAGGGCAACTATGGAAACAGACGATGACAGCAAGCTTGCAACCATGCTGTATGCGGCACTTACGCGGCTGCAAAGGCTGCTCTTCAGGCTCACTTCCTGCCCCTCGCCAATGCTGACTATGAGAGGTTTGTGATGTTGTTGGCTCGGCAGAAGGAGGAGGAGACGCTAGACACTTTTTATGGCCGCCTCAAGCGCCTATCGATCGCATGTGCATGGGGTGATGCGGAAGACATGATACGAACTATGCTCATCCAGGCATGCTCGTCTGGCAAACTGAGACGGCAGGTGTTGAGGGAGACAGGCATCATGCTCGCTCGCATCCTCGAGCTAGGACGCTGCCATGAGGTGTCCGAGGCTTGGGCGTCCAGGATGGAGGCTGGATCGCACCCGGTGAAGACAGAGGAGGTGTGTGCCATGTGGCGGGGTGGCAGAGGTGTCAGAAGACCTGGATCTGGCTTTCGTGACAGGAGCGGAAGAGCCGGTGAGTCGTGCCAGAAGTGTGGTTATGACTTGCCCCACCGTGCAGAGTGCCCTGCGGCGAGAAGAACTTGTGGAAGGTGTGTCCTTGCGGATCACTATTCCCGGGTGTGTAAGGCAGCCCTGCCCGTGATGGTGCCCAGAGGATCGCCACACTCGATACGAAGAACAGATGCCAGCCGAGGTGTGTGGCGGAGGTTAACAAGTCACCCGTCCCAGTACTTGTAGACACAGGGGCCTTGGTCAATGTGATGGCCCGTGGACACTATGGCGCTATGGACATGCCTCCCAGGTTGGTCAGCCCGAAGGCTCGCATCTTCGCTTTTGGGGGCTCGGAACCCATCCCGCTGGATGGTGCCTTTGTAGCGAAAGTAGAACACGATGGCTCGCAAATCACTGCCCATTTCTACGTTACACCAGTGAGCACGAACACTCTCCTGAGTTGCACTGCAGCAGAGGCCCTCGGCATTGTCAGTTTTGCATACTCTGTGTATCTCGAGGACATCAATGATCTCCTGGACAAATACTCAGCAATGTTTCCATGGGATTGGACAAATGGCTGGTGAACCCGTCAGGCTACACATCGATGAGTCGGTTCAGCCCATAGCCCTGTACCATCGGAGGGTGCCTTTTCATCTTCGGGAGCAGGTGGACAAAGAGTTGGCCAATCTTGTGAACTTAGATATCATCGAGAAGGAGGAGGGTCCGACTCCGTGGGTGTCCACAATCGTTGTAGCAAGAAAACCTAAGCAGCCTGACTCCGTCCACATTTGTGTCGCTATGAGGCTACCCAACAAGGCCATTAAGCGGGAGAGACATCTTACCCCAACTATCGATGACATCATTGCGGAGGTGCAGGGCGCTCGGTTTTTCTCCAAGTTGGATCTCCGGACTGGCTACCATCAGGTAGTTCTACACCCCGAGTCGAGGTATATAACCACGTTCTCTACCCACCATGGACTCTACCGATACAAGAGACTCAGTTTTGGCGTATCATCGGCGGCTGAGGTGTTCCTGAACATCATCCGAGGAGCCCTCGCCGACCTGGAGGGCGTTTTAAAAATTAGTGATGACACCCCAGTGTTTGCCCAAACTGAGGTGGATCACCTGCACAAGCTGGCAAGGACTCTTGAAAGGCTACAATCGCTCGGCCTCACTCTCCACAGAGAGAAATGTGAATTCCTGTGCCCATTCATTGAATCCTTTGGTTTTGTCTTCAAGGAGGGAGGGGTGTCACCAGATCCAAGGAAAGTTCAGGATATCAAGAAGGCCCAACCGCCTTAGTCAGTATCTGATGTGAAGAGTTTTCTGGGTATGGTAACCTACTGTGGACGCTTCATTCAGATCCTGGCCTCAAGATCTGAGCCCCTGAGGGCCCTTACGAAGAAGGAAACTGCCTGGCAGTGGGGCCCCCTCGAACAGGCGGCGTTCAACAACATCAAGAGTGCATTCACGGCAGATGACACCATGGCGTTTTTCGATCCTGCCCTGCATTCAGAAATCATCGTGGATGCCAGCCTGTTTGGCCTAGGGGCCGTGTTAACGCAGGTTGATCGTGATGGTGGTGTCCGCCCAGTGACCTACGACAGCAAAGCGCTGTCCGACACCAAACAGCGGTACTCACAAATTGAGCGTGAGGCTCTGGCAGTGCTATGGGGCTGCCAGCACTTCAGGCTCTATGTCCTGGGGCACCCAGTGACTGTCGTAACCGACCACAAGCCCCTGCTCCCCATTCTGGCGGGGTCCTCATCCAAACCACCGGCGAGGATAGAGCGGTGGATGATTGCCCTCCTGGAATACGGGGTGACCTTTGTATACCGGCCAGGAGTGAACAATGCTGTGGACTATCTGTCAAGGCATCCAGGAGTGAAATGTGGGGAGGAACAGGACACATTGCAGAGGAGGCAGACGATCATGTTTGCATGGTGGTAGAGGCGGCAACCCCCAATGCCATGCCACTCGTAGATCTGGAGGCAGCGGCAGCGGGTGATGAGTGCTTCCAGATATTAAAGCACGCCATGCAACAGGGTTCTTGGAAGACGGTGCTGGAGTCCCTGGCTGGGCGCACACAAGATGCCAAGATAGGGCTGGAGCAGCTGTGGAAGGTGCGGGAGGAGCTGTCATTCTCAGCCTCCGGTCTTCTGCTGAGAGGCGACCGAATAGTCGTGCCCCAATCAAAGATCCAGTAGGTGATCACTCTGGCCCACCATGGACACCAGAGTGCCGCGAAGACCAAGGCTCCAGCTGTGCCTCGAGGTGTGGTTCCTGGAGCTAGAGCGGAAGGTCGATGACTTTGTTGCTGCCTGTGTCTGGTGTCAGGTGGCGTCCCCTCTGCAAAGAGAGCCAGTGATTGAGGCCGTGCCCCGAGGCATGAGGCCTTTGGAAGTAATACATGCGGATTTTGGATCCACAACGCTGGGCACCCACTTCCTCGTCATTGTGGATGAGTACTCTCGATATCCAGCGGTGTTGTTCGTGGACTCTGTGGCTTTTGAGCATGTGGTGGTGGCCATCGAGAAGGTGTTCACTGCCCACGGATTTCACCAGACTCTGTACTTCGACAACGGGGTGCCGTTCCAAAGCGAGCGGTTCGCGGAGCTGATGGAGGGGTATGGGGTACACCACACGAAAATCACCCCCCTCTGGCTGCGGGCGAATGGCGAAGCTGAGAGACTGATGAGGACACTAAACAAGACATTCAGGATAGCCCAGGGACAGTGCCTGCAGCAGGCCCTTTACCAATTCCTGCGTGTGTATCGCACTACCCCCCATGCATCCACGGGAGTGGCGCCGGCCGAAGCCCTATTCAAACGTGCCCCCCAGGGTTGTTGCCGGAAGTGGGGAGAAGGAGCCCGGGGTCATCGATGATCAGCAGGTGGAAATGGATCGCCGGATGAGGATCGAACAGGAGAACGCCAGAGAGGGCTTCGCCCTCAGCGACTGGAGCCGGGAGATGAGGTGCTCATCAGGAACCATCACCCCCATAGAAAGCTCTCTCTCCCCTACAAACCTGAGCCACTTGATGTGGTGGCCGTCAAGGGGTCCATGGTGACGGCCTCGGATGGGCGGTCGGCTGGCACCCGGAACGTAAGCTTCTTTAAGAAGCTTGGGGACCCCAGAACTGATCCCCCCTCGAACCGGACTGGATGGAAGCACCTGACGACGGGGGAGGCCAACCCTGCATGCCAGAGTCCCCTGCCCGGGGAGGGCCACCGGATGGACCACCCGTGCCGAAGGTAAGCGGGAGGTAACCACAGTGGTCTGGGCGAGGGAAACACGCTTACCTCAGCGATTACATGTTGGGACATGTTTCATGAGTGACCTGTATGCCTATAAGTTTAGTTATGGGGATCCAGGGTGGTTGTGAATAAAGGGGTGTGTGGGGTTTGACGTGAATGTTAAATAAGAATAGTTGTGTTTGACATGTGTTGGTAGTTTTATAGACTAATAAAGTATTGTTGTTTGTCCTCATGGAAAAGGAGGAGTGTGGCGATGTCCCTTTAAGGGACGCGCACGTGGCGGCGTGGCATTGCACGCCACTGCATGCATTATAAATAAAGGGTGCTTTCCCAGGCACATCAGTGCGACCGGGAAGCCCGAGACGATTAGATGTATCAGCGTGAGTCTGTCGTGCTTGGGGGCTTACGGGCATCGCCAGGGGGTCTGACACACTCTCAACACATAGGGCCTCATTACGACCCTGGCGGTAAGGGGTTTACGCCAGCGTTAGCTGCGCCGACCCCTTACCGCCAATTACGAGGTCCCCTAGCGCCATGGTGCTTTTAACACCTGCTTTTAGCAGGTGTTAAAATCCATGGCGCTAAGGGACCATGGAGTTAATTACGCCACCGTAATTTACGGTGGCGTAATTAACGCCTTCCCCACTCCCATTATGCCCTATGGGGCAAAAATGGGAATGGGGAAGGGTAAATGGGGATTGGGGACTTACCGCCCCGCCAAGGTCGGAATGGGGCGGTAAGTCCGCCAACCACCATGGCGTAAACGTAGTTTACGCCATGGTGGTAAAGTCACGGCCCAGGCGGTAACTTACCGCCTGGGTCGTAATGAGGCCCATATTCTCTAAGATTGTGGTCAAATAAACAGTGAATCAGTTAAATCAGTAATGCTGCGTTCTAAGGAGTACCCAAGTGGTAATGGCCGGTTCACCAAGTTAACAGGTCTGAACACTGTGAAAAGCGACACAGCACGCTATGGGTTGTTACCAGCTAGGAAAGGTCAGAGGGGTGTGGGGTTGCTTTTACCACTTGTACATCACTGCTAACCGTATCCTGTGTAGGAAGATTGGGCAATGCACCCTACCAGTGACTTCAAATAAATGATACACGGTTAATCCAGTACTGGCCCAGTCTTCATCTTGCTAAGACCAAAGCCAATTTTTGAACCCTAATTCGTATTTCAAGAAGCTTTCTGACAATGTCCGGGTAAGGGAAAGCAATCCAGATGGATGAGGGTGTGAGAACATTAAGAATTGGGGGCAATAAAAAAGCAAAGACATACATTGGATTGAGCTAGCACATTTTCTGAGGGGTGGCGCAAATCCTGGCGAGGACCTTACAGAGGGCAAGTCCATAGCGGCAATCCATGAACACAGTATGGGTGTGTATGCATGCCCTGTAACATTGAATATCAAGGACCAGGTGTCCCAGATCAAGCTCCCAACATGCTCTAAAATAAGGGATCAGATGATATCTCCTTAGTCAGTCGTGAAAGTGTTGTGAAGATCAATTCCTTCCAACCCAGAGAATGTGCGATTAACAGCCGAAGAGGGCTGTGTGCAGGCAGCTGAACGATGGGAGTGCCAACCACAGCTCCTTAGCGGGGGAGGGAAGCGGTGCACATTGCAGGATACCCTCAGGACCAATCGCAAGTTTCTCCTGGAAAGCGCTGTCTAAATATCAATTTACCTCCAGGTAAATATGAAACATTTGCAGAATCCTTTATAAGCCCAGCCTCTGCACTGACCTAAAGCAGAGCATAGATAGGGCTCTCTTACAACTGCTTTTCCTCATCACCCTGGACCGAGCGACCGGGCCCCAACAATCGGAGAACCCTTCGCTGGGTGCTCTACTTTACACTCCAGACGAAATAACAAATCAGACAATCAGACTAGCATGACAACCAATCAGCATAAGGGCTGACTTCCACCGTGACATGGTCCACAATGGAAACAATCACTTTGAAGTAGCTGCAATATTACAGGTAGTGCTATACAAACGCCCTACGTAAGTAGACAAGCATTGGCCTTGGTTGTCATTTTTCAGTTGAAGGTACAAATGCTCCATTTAATTCCATCATGTGCCTAGTACACTTATCATGTACCATGGTATAACATTAGCACTTACGCACTAGCAATTAGCATTGACGTGCAAGTCACTTGTCCCATGAAATCTCAACTCGCCTTTGCTTATTCTGAAGAGTAACATGAATGTTTCTGCAAATGATAAGCAATTGTCATTACAAAATATGCTCTTATAAATTGACATTATTGCAAGGCCAATTATCATCCAGTAACCTAAGTCATAAAGAACTTGCAACTCCCAATCTTTCCTGCAAAACCTCAAAGCTGCTCATCACTTTTGCTTGTTCATAGCACTGGTGGTGATGAGAGTCCACCTCCCACTCTGCCATCTCCTCCTTCTCCCCTCCTTAGCGATATGCCTCCTGTCACTGTCCAGAGGTCACAAGTTGAGTAATCATGTCTCCTTCAGTAAAGGAAATGGTGAAGACCTGTGGTTTTGTCACCTTTTACTGAGCAGAAGTCATGAAATACCATTCATGGACTTGTGGAAGCTGTTCCGTTACATACAATAAGTGCAACACAATGGAGATGTCTATCACACATATTCATTTAACTCACCTGTGATAAAGTTAATCAAATTATGTATGCAGCAATGTGTTGGAGAAGTGATCAACATTTCCATTTGTATTTCAGTTCACTGCTGAGATGGAAAGTGGGTTATGGTAATCTGATATATGGCTAAGGGTGAGGGATGGGTTCGCTACTGCCAGGAGAGGGAGAGCGCAAGAGTGCTTTTGCTGTTCCGTTGGTACTTTCAGTTCGGAAGAACCGCTCACTGTGTGTTGGGTTTGCTTCAAAAAAACTTTTTTATTTTAGATTGTAGGAGCTCCTTTTTATGCTCTTAGTTAGAAGTTTGGGCACTTCGAAATTGTACATCAAATAACTGTTGATTTCAGGTTTTATATCATTGTGATTTATATATTTTTGTACTTGAATCGAATGTATACATTTTCTTTGTATCTGTTTTTGTGGACTTGTTAGTTTGGTTGAGCACTACTTTATGACTAATTACCCTTCGTGTTTATATTGTGTCAGAGGCACCTTAAGCAGACGTAAATGACGTTAAGCGTTTGACATAGGCCAAAAAGACGCACATCTGGCAAGATGTGTCGAAAATAGGTGAAAACGGCATAGAGCACCTGATGATGCGTCCAAAACACAAGCATCGCGGCAGATGCAGCAAAAACAGGCACAGATTTCCAAACAAGCAGAGAAATCCTGGATGTGCCCATGCACACATTTAGGAGAACAAGAGATGGCCTATGCTACATACTGGACCATCCACACATACAAGATGCAATCCAAAAGGAAACATGTGGACCCTGGAGAGGAGAAAGAGCACTGTACCCCAAACTTCAGTGATAAACAGGTAGAAGTAATAGTCAACTTCCTGACAGTGCTTCTGCAGAGATAGCCAAAGGGCCAGCCTTGCAGTGAGAAATGCATCCTGGAGAGAGCTCACTACAAATGTAAATACCCTGGGTTTAGCTGTGAAAAACATTAAGAAGATAAAAAAGCACGACCATGATATGAAGCACCAGAGAAAATCAAAGCTGACAGACCTGCATGTCCATGCCAGTGCCACTGGTGCAATACCATCTTTAAGGCTCACCGTCACCCCCATTGAGGAGGCAGTGGATAGCCTGATAGATCCCATCACCGTGGAAGGGATCAGTGGATTTGACACTGCTGCCACAACTCTAGGTGAGCCATACCTTTGTGGGTACATGTGCAGGTGAGTTGTTATTGGATCGATAAACCCAATGTTATGTAGTGATTATCACACATTCACACACCAAAACCTGCAAACCAGAATAGCATCAGCTCGGAACATTGTGTGCAGGAGAATCGTGTTAAACTGCATGCAGCATTCAGACCGTCCCACACTTCACTCCATGACCTCAATGTGCTATGGAAAATGCATGCATGTGTGTGTTCGTGTCTGTGCGCGCGTGCCCGCGTGTGTGTGTGCGCGCGCGCACAACGCACTGTGCTCATGTAAATACTAAGAGGTGCGAGGATGGGCAAAATATCTATAGAGGCACTTGCAGCCATGACTGTAGGACGAAATGACAAGTATAGCTTGCTCATTTCTCACATATGAGAACTTTTAATTTCCCAGACAGGTGCCACTCCCCAGGATGACATGGAAGATGATGCTGACATGCCACCAGTCGAAGGGGAGGATGAGGAACAGGCGAAGGCACCTACAGAACAGGAAACCACTACAACAGTGGAGATTCCTGCACTCCCCCTTCCTTTGGGGAAACAAAGTGGTGAGGAGCACAGGCCTGTCCTGGTCCCCAAAGCAGTGGCAACAGCACAATCTGTGTCCGCAGTAGACGACGTACCTGCCAAATTTCCAGCACACTCACACCTACTGAGAGGGCCATGCACCGACAGGCCACGTTTCATGCCCTACATCACCTGCGAGGACGAAATACGGCAGCGTCAGCTTGCCATCTGAACACAGCTGACCGCCATGTGTTTGAGCCTGGGGGAGGGATTACGGGGACTGTCATTGTTTGTTCCTGCAAAGGAAGCATTAGTGAGAATTCAGACAAGGCAGCATGTAGAAGACATTGCTGCTGCTAACTGCTTGGCTTCTGCCCTGGAGGGATATGTGGCAGAGATGATGACAGCCTCCCCAATGAGCTGTAGCCCCACTGCCTCATCCATTGACACTCATGGGCAGCAAATACACCCTGCTTCTGAGACACCATGTGCACTGGAACCCTGTCCCTGCTTAGGCACCTCTCTACGGGGTAGCGTATGCAGATCACATAAGTCAAACTTTTGTGTCCAGGTGCCTTTCCTTTGATTTGATTTTTAGCAGTTTTGCGGGGTCATTATGATTTGAGTGGCTCTTTTGATATGTTTATCTATGAATGTAGAATGTCTGATGTTAAGACTAATAACTGCTTTGAAACTCAGCTGTGTGATATGTCCCCTTAATTTACTTTGTACTTTGTGGAACTGTCATTCTTTGCTGTTCTGTTACCAGCACATGGTACTTTCTTAGTGGCTGCTGGACATAGGCTTGTTTGTTGGTCGTGTGAGTGCGATATTGCAGGCAAGCATGGGTGAGGTCAGCGTCCCAGTGTCAGCGGTAATCCTGCACTATCTGGATTATGGACAGGTGAGTACAGGTGATCAGATCATCATTCTGTTGAATTTTTCTTGTGCACCATCATCTGCCCCTTGCCCTCGCCTTGCTACTTCTCTGGCTATGCTGGTGCATCATGCATATTGCGTTAGTCATTATTGATTGTGTCTGAATATGTGTGCAATTTCAATCAATGGCGTAGACCTTCTCCCGCTGTGTGGTGTGCTTCGCGAGAAGGTTTCGCATCACTAATATGGGTGGCCAGTCCATTTTCCCATGCTTTGGTGCACGTCAGGTGCCCAGCTTTTGTGAATTAGATTTCTGGTGCATTTCTGACCACTTTTGGTGGACGCTGCCCTCTTACATGCCACCTACTCTGGTTGATTGACATGTTTTCCTCCCAATTCGTGCATGTTTAATGCACATTGTGGAGTGTTTATGAAGTGACGCATCTCTCAGATGCACACTTCTGTGAAGTAGGCGCATCTATTCCTGGGGCATTTGTGGCGTATTGAACTTCAATAACTATACTACAGTCAAGGTGAGCAGTGTGTGTTAGGAAATTCCATGACATGCATCAACTTGTGGAGGTATTTTAGAAAAAAAACTTGATTTCGTCAGATCAGAGATTATGCAAACTCAGTGACGCACTAGAGCTCTGAATCCCAAATTAAAGATTGATGGAATTCCACACCCTGATTTCAAGACAGGGACTCTTTTAATGACCCTGCCTCTCCGCGTCAAGGCACAGCACTAGGGGTGGGTCTGGATTTGCACCAGATCCCCCCCCCACTCCCCCAACCCCCGATTTAAAGAGTCATCCTTGTACATGGCGTGTCTCTTTACACAAACAATCGGTACCAATGCTGGGTGTGGGTGTGCACAGGTCACTGGCTTTGATCATGTTGAATGTACAATGAAATCGTCTCATATTCGGGGAGAATAAGATGCATGGCCATTTCCTTTATCTTCCATTCATTTACACACATTAGGGAAAAGCCACAGTCTGACCCCAGCAATTCCCTATTCTCAGAGAACACAAGCTCAGGGTGAGGGCATGCCCACACAGCAACGCTTCATGCCACATAAATGCCACATACCAAAGCCAGCCGCAGGATCCATGGGCACAGAAGACAGATGCATGTCTAAGACCGCATCCTGTATGTAATAGGCGTTTCCAGAGTAACGGACATTTTCTGGGTGGCTAACATTTTTGGTTCAGTGTTTGAGCAGGGCACCCATTGACAGCTGGCCACTCGCAAGACTTTTTCGCCGGCCCACCCCCTGGTAGTAGATGTGTAAACACAATTTGTGTAAGGACGCTGGGGTAATAAGAGTTATAAAAACATGAAAGCAATTCAAGTTTACTATATCGACTGGTTTGGGTGCTCTCCCCCAAGAATATTTTGGCAAAACACTGAAATACGGTGTATTCTAAAGTAGATTGGACCAGTAACATTGGTAAAACATGGAAGAATGAAAAGAGCACTTTAAAGGTCTCTGTGGTAAGGGGGCTGGCACCAATGAATTTTGGGGGAAAGTGGTAGATGTGCATTTGGAGGCACCTTGGGACAGCATCATTGGTAAAACATTAAAACACGTCATGCCCCAAGCAGCTGTGGGTGAGTTGTGATGATCTGACATCTTGTCAAATACTTAACAGCCCTGGAGGGGATGGGGGGGAGGTGTGTGTCAGTTCAGGTGAGTGCGGTCTGACAGCTATGGGTTTAGAGGACTGGGAGGGCGTCTGACATTTCTGGGGTAAGGGAAGACAGGCTGTTCCTGAGGGAGGCATCTAGCAGGTGTGGGGGAGTTTGGCGACTTTGGGAGTTTACTGACCATGTGGGGAGTGAGAGGTACGGGTAGGGGTGACATACAGCTCAGAACACTGGGAGGTGTGAAAGCTCTGGAAACAACCTCTCAGAGCGCTTGATGGGAGTGTCTGAGAGCTCTGCTTCAGGAGGAGGTGACCTGGTAACAGTGGTAGACGAGGTGGAGGCCAGGGTGCAGGAGGTCTTACACATCCAGATGAGGTGGACATGTAGGGAGTGAGACCTTTTAGTTCAGGCACATGGTCTGAAATCTTTGGTTTGGGATGTGGGCCAGATAGCTTTGAGTGAAGAGGTCTAGCACCTTAACACTTCATCTGCGGCTACGCAGACATTCAGGCAGTGCTGGCCAGCTTGCCCGCAAAGCAAGAACGACAGTCTGTATTGTTTTTGGACTCTTTTTGGATTTCTAAACTTTATATATGCGGCTGCTAGGTATTTGGTGTTAATAATAGTCATTAGTAATAAGTGTGTATTGTGTTTACCCTCTTTTTTTATGTAAATACTAGCAGATATACCTGGAACGAATGAACAAAGTGGCATAATAATTGGGTAAATAGTTCTGTGATCTTTATCAATGCGTAGTTATAAATGTACATACTTGCAAATGATTAGCATTGTCACTGAACACCTCAGTATACACATTGTTGTGCGCCATTCCCATAAGGGAATAAAGAAAAAGATGACCTCAGCTTGCCTGGCCCTGTCACTCTGGAGTCTTGTTTGGCTTGATCTGGTGTCCCTTGCTGTAGTTTTGCAGCATACCTAGCTACAGGAGGCTGCTAACCGGCTTACCTTTGTTGTGGGGTCTCCTGCTGTATGTGTGCTGTCGGCCGGGCTGATTTAGCTTGTTGTCTGGCTTGTCTCTGTTCTCGTGTCTCCAAAACTAGATCGTCTCTTGGGTGGGATGATGATTGAATTACAGGTTTTTTGTCACTGGGGATGTGTACTCTTTGAGTGTCATAAAAAAGAATTGCACGGATTCTCTTGGACTAATCATTGGCATATTTTCAGCTTTTATTATGGTCATTTGTTGAGTAAATTGTTAGTTTTTGTTATGGTCATATGCCAAGCCAAATAGCTATGGTTGTTTGTTAAGTAAAATAAGCATTAGTTCTAAGGTCATCCACCTGGTGTGCCACTTCAGCAAATTTAAATTAAGCAACATAATCATAGGTTGCAGTTTTGTCCACCAGGGGCATCACTTTAGCAACCACAGCATCACATTTGTTGTAAAAAGTTAGCTTTGTTAGACCCTTTCAAGCCCTCTAGATAGTTCCCCCTTAATTTTATGGTGGACAAACAGCCAGAGACACTTTAAAAAATACATAGGACACAAAAACAAAGAACCCCTTGTGTAGTGGGACTGGGAGAGAGATATGACATGGGCGAATGATAACAAAGAGGTGTACTATGGTCTACTCCCAGTGACATGTCACCCGAAAGACATTTGGGGAGGGATAAGAATCAGAGAGGAAGCACAAGAAGATTTGTGAAATGTAAGATGTATACTCCACTAATGTACGTAATAGAATAATTGTGACAACAAGTATTGCAATTGCAAGTAATGTAATGAAGAAATCTGAGCAAGTTAAATAAAAGTTTTAAATAAATAAAAAAATAAATACATATGACACTAGTAGATATACCCGGCACTGCCCAGGCTACAAAGTAACCAAACTTTGAGTATGGCCTTCCACTGCTGCCCTGGCTGACTCTTAATGCCGAGCCTCAGCTGGCTGCATCAGCCTGTTGTTTGGCTTCTATCTGTTCATGTGTGTCTTGCTGTCTCGGTGTTGCCCGTCTGCTTTCTTGTACTTGAAGTCTTTGATGGCATTGTTCGACTGCCTCTGCTGTCCACCCCTGTTTACATCGAGCATCAGATGACTGCATCAGCCTGTTATCTGGCTTCTCTCTGTTCATGTGTGTCTTGCTGTCTCAGTGCTGCCTGTCTGCTTGCTTGTGTTTGAAGTCTTTGATGGCATTGTTTGCCTGTCTCTGCTGTCTGGACTGCCTCTAAATGTTGAGCATCAGATGACTACATCAGCCTGTTGTCTGGCTTCTCTCTGTTCAGGTGTGTCTTGCTGTATCAGTGTTGCTTGTCTGCTTTCTTGTACTTGAAGTCTTTGATGGCACTGTTGGACTGCCTCTGCTGTCCTGGCTGCATCTATATGTTGAGAATCAGATGACTACATCAGCCTGTTGTCTGGCTTGTCTCTGTTCTGGTGCCTTGCTTCGCAGTGCTGCCCACCTGCTTGCTTGTGCTTGAAGTCTTTGATGGCACTGTTTGATGGTCTCTGCTGTCCCGGCTGCCTCTTTACACTGGGCATCAGAAGACTTTGGGAAAGTAGTTAGTCTCTTGGGTGACATGATGATTGAATTACACGTTTCTTGACACTGGGGATATGTACTTCTTGAGTGTTGATAAGACTAATTTCCCAGATGGTCTTGTATTCATTGCCCCGGATTACTTGTACTAATGTTTGGCGCATGCTTAGCTTTTATTATGGTTGTTTGTTAAGCAAAATGAGCATCAGTTCCAATTTCATCCAGCAGTGCAACTTCAAAATGGGCAAAATAAGTATTTGTCTTGATTTTATCCACCGGGGCGCCACTTTATCAACTTAAAACTATAACATTAGATTCTGTGTGAAATATGACCCTGTTAGACCCCTTTGCAGCCCTTTAGATTGTTCCCACTCAATTTCTATAGCAGACAGACACATATTTTCAAATACATATTATATAAAACTGTTGGTGTACTGAAGATGATTTAATATATGATATGATATGTCATTTATAACGTGCCTGTACACCATTATCTAGACCCGAAAAGACAAGAGAGGGAAACAAAGGGAAGACAAGACAACAATCTTATTAGGCCTTGTGTCCTTCAGATTGTGCAAGTGTGACAGTGTGAAGTGCAGGGGCAAGGGCAGAGGCAAGTGCGGGGGAGAGGGTGGGGAGAGTGTGATCAGGGCAGCAAGCTTTGAGTAGTGCAGCCAGGGCAGTGCAGCTCTGGGTAAGTGCTAGGATGCTTGGAGCTGTGCGGTTCAGTTACAGCCCTTGAGTGTGTTGGACTCAGAGGCAGTGCAAGGGGGACTGGTCATGGAGGAATGAGCCTGGTACCTGGTGAGACTCTGAGGGTACCAAGCAACCAGTCAGCGCAGCAGACAGGAGGTAAGCATGAAAGTAAGAGAAGGCAGAGGAGAAAAGGATGGTCTTGAGCTGCTTTGGGATCTTCTGGTTGTCTGTCTCAAGTCTGAGAGGGGCATGGAGACCATTCCATAGGGAGGCACCTGCAGAGGAGAGAGATCTACCCCCCACTCTCTACCTGGAGAAGCGTCTGACCCTCGGAGAGTTGGGGGTAGCAGAGCAAAGGGCCCTAGAAGGAAGGTATTTCGGAATATAGAGTTGGATTTAGTGCGGACCCGGCCCCAGAAAGCTTTGTGGATGATGCAGAGGGTCTTCAAATTGATCCTTGCAGCCACCAGGAACCAGTGGAGGGATTTCGGGTCTGGAGAGATACAGTCCCTCGGCTTGAGGCCAAGGATACGTCTTACAGTCCTGTTCTGGATTAGTTGCAAAGGGCACAGAGAGGAGGCAAGCAGATTGAGAAAGAGACTGTTGCAGTAGTCCAGCCTAGAGAGAAACAGGGCTCTGGAGACAGTGAGCTTCTGGGGGAAAGTGAGAAAAGGTAGAATACATCTGAAGTGGTGCAGCTAGAAGTGGGACTTCTTGCTGAGATTCGTGATGTGAGGAGTGAAGGAGAGAGTGGAGTCAAAGATGACACCAGGGTTTTTTACCTCACCGGAAGGCGAAGGAAGAGGGCCCAAGAAGGCCGGCCAGAGTGAGAGAGGGAAAGCGGTTGCAGGGGTCCCAATGAGAATGATCTCTGTCTTACTGGCATTAAGGCAGAGTTCACTAGAGGCTCACCAATCCTGAATCACAGAAAGACACACAGGAATGAGCGAGTGAGGAGAGGAGGCGGAGGGCAGCCTGAAGGAAAGCTGAGTGTCATCCGTATAACACTGACAGTTAGAAGAGAAGGAGGAGATCAAGTGGGCCAAATGGGCCAGATAGACATTGAAGAGCCAGGGTGAGAGGATATAACTCTGGGGGACATCACATGTGGAGAGAGAGGTGGCAGAGAGACAGGACACAAGTTAGACCTGGGGTGGTTGGTCCAGGAGGAAGGAGGAATCTACATCTTATCACTCAATGACCATTTCCCAAGATCCTTTGTCTGCCTGTCTTTGAGTTCTGTTTGCGTTAACCTAATGTTTATTTGGGCTTGGGATTTTGTCAGGTTGGAGAAACCTCATCTCAGGGGGAGACAATGGCCGGGCCAGTTGTATGGGAATGGAAACTTCACTCGTGCTTGACAGAGTATTGGGGTGGGAGAAACTACCTTGACCTGTGTTTCGAGCGCTGCCTGCATTATCACATCCGATGTGAGAACAGCCAATCCCACTGCTGTATGAATCAAGAGGGCTGTCAGTCACGGGATACCGGCTCTCAGCTGGCATCCTGCATTCCAGGTCCTGCTCCATCTGAAGCTATTCCCTGAGCCTGATGTCCAGCATCATCCTGCTTTGCCTCCTGCGCCTAGGATTTTGCATTAGCCCCGGAGCCATGGCCTCCCGACATCAGGTTACAGCATAGGAAGGATAGGTGGAACTGACTTGGAATGTATACCTTGGATTTCTTTGTGGAACTGCCTTGGCGCTGTTCATCTTGATTTGTTGTTGAAATTGATTTGGACCTATTGGCCCGGTGCATTTTTGTACTTGGATGGACTATTGGATTACTTTTGTTGGGAACTGTTTCTGTTCTTGGTGTCCTTTCAGATTTTTTCTGGATTGACTTGGGAAGCTATCATTGAATTTATTTGGGTCTTCATTTCTGCTTGGATACCCTACTCTTTGGTGTACTCACCATGCCTCTTATGTATCCTGCTTCTTAGAACTACCTTGTATATTGTCGATCAGTGACCCCAGAAAGGTGTCATGCCTCCCTCCTTTTCAACTAACTCCATTATTTCGGTGGGCTTCTACTCTCTTACACAGTGCAGTTGTGAGGAGGAGAACTTTACACCCTCCTCAGGGGCCTGTGGGTGGAGGGGCTGACATATTCAGAAGACTTATATTTGTCCATCACCAGGGTGTTCATGGATACAAACCCTGACTCCATTATAGCCCTCATTCAAGCCGTGGCCTCTTTACGGGCAGATATAGCTATTGGTCAGGTGGCATTAAACCAGCATCTTGACCCTATTCAAAGTAGCCACAGTCCGTTGCCTCCTGATGTGGAAAATCATGGAAAATCATGAGGAGCAGAGCCTCCAGTCCAACAGTCCTCCAGTCCAACAGTCTATTGCTGTACATCCAGTAGTAGGTGGAGGTATTACCTCCTCCATTGCCGTTGACTCGTCTGGAAAGGTTCCATGGAGATTGTGAGGGGTCAGACACAAAGGTGCAGTTTTCTCGGTTTCAGACATGATTATTAAACAGAAAAAGATTGGATGAACACCTCTCTATCCCTATCCTAAGGAGAGTATCCCTGCCTAGGAAATTAAAACTAAAGTCAAAACAATCTAATCTGGCCCCCACAGCAGAAATGAATAACTAAGAGTGTACGGAAATGTCTCTGACTTAGAGTTTACAAAAAGTGTTCATAATCAAAAGCAAATGAGAACATTAAAGAGAGGGTGGTTCACCTGGATTTTTAGGCGGAATGGCATAAAGTGTCTCTTTCAAATAACCGTTCAGGTAGGATGGCAAAGTGTTTCTTTCAAACAACAGTTCCTTTAGCTCTTTAAATTAGGTTCAGAAAGTTCTTGCGCAAACATCTATGCATTCCATATCATTCAACTCTAGAGTCACAAGAGGGGTTTTATATCATTCAGCTTCTCCTTGGTTTCTTTACACGGTAGTCAGATGAGAGATTTCACCCAAGGGGTTTATTTATCTTCTGTACATTGACAGATTACCTGATGCGCTTCTTCATCAGGGATTTTCTTGTGAACTCTTTTAGATTTCTTGGTGTACTCCCCTGCCAGGTATCCTATCCCAAGAAGTCTTTATACAACTTCACAACTTCAAACACTTGGTGTCGATACTCACCAAGACCTCCTTCATGTGCTTTCTAGATTCCCTGGGTTGCTTCTCTGCCAGGTATTTTGTACCATGGGTACATTTCCTTTTTACAACTTGAGTGGACCTCCTGGTATACTCCCCTGCCAGGAATCCTTTGGTGGGCTCTTCAAATCCCCTGGTGTACTCTCTTGCTAGGTATTTCCCCACAGTTTTAGAGTTCACATTCCATTTTAAAGTACCTGGTCTATTTGACTGCTAGGATTTCCTCTTTGGGCTGCCTAGAACCCCTGGTATACTCCCCTGACAGGTATCTTGCCACAATGTCTTACAACTTGCTTTGCTTTTGGTGGATTACCTGGTATATTCCCTTGCCAGGAATTCTTCTCCGGGGTCCTGAAGATCTCTGCCAGGTGTCTCCCCTTCACTCCCAAATGTCAACTGCCTGGGGCACTCCTTTAACAAGGACTTCTTCTCAATTTCACTGTCCTTTAAGTATACAACAGTTGTATCACTTCGCTCTGTTTTTATTTGCTTGCTTAAGGTAATACTTGTTGCATCATTCCCCATATTGACATCTCATACATGGAGTCTTGTCAAGTTTTATCGCTGTTTTTATCTCATTTGTATTTATTTGCTTATGATAACACTTGCTGCAACTTTCCCCACATTGAAATCTCATACAAGGGGACTTGTTCAAGTTTTGTTGTTGCACTTCATCTGGTCCGTATTAAAAGGTTCTTAATGCATTTACTTGTGCACATGCCTGTCGGTATGCCCCAGGGTCCCCAATGCCTCTGGGCAGACTCACTTGTAGTTTGCAGATTTGCTGACCCGTGGCGTGTCTCTGTGAGGAAGCCTCCTGTCTGGGACAGCCTCCTGTGCACCGCAATCCTTCCTCCAGCATTCCTTTCCACTGCGTGCTCTCCTGCCGGCTTCTCACCATGACCTGGACTGGAGAATGCTGCTTTTCGGCACAAACATATCTGTGAGAGCTCATCTGCTGCTCACGCCACTCCAATGGTCCTCCAAAGGTTCCTGCTGCGTCTCTTTCCTTCTCGCCACGCTGGTATGTGATTCTCGCATTTGCAAGCTGCTACATAAATCTGCCTGTTCTCTCGACTTCTTTTGGCACGGCCCTCTCCCGTTCTGCTTTCTCTTGGAGAATGGATGCCAGTCCCTAGAGTTTATGGGATTTCTAAAATAAGTTTGTTTAGGAGTTGTATTTAGAGAAACACCAGAAACAGGAGATGTTATGCATGTGTGGTGTATGTTGGAGGTAGGAAGGGGACTTTCACTATAATTACAGGGTGCTATGGGATGTTTGCGTGTCATAGGGTTTTCTTCAGGTGAGAGAGGGTATACCGTAACCCTTCCAGTGGAGTCATCACCTCCCTCCGGCAGTGGTCGCCTCCCACATGATCCTCCATCATATTAACACTCCAAGGTTCAGGATCAGGTGGTGGCTGCCGTCCCCTGGCCACATGGGAGGAGGTCTGTACCAGGGAATTTGTGATGACTCCATAGGATTCATCACAGGATCTTAAAACACATTGTAACTTTGAGGATCAATGTCAACTTTATTTTTTATGCAGGCCTGTAGCCTTTCCGGATGTCACCACGAAGGAGGAATTTGTGCTGTCCCACCTGGGTGGGCTCACCGCTTCCTGGGGTAACCCTCCTTTGTAAGCCAACAACCAAGTTCTCTATGACTGAGGCTTTACTTAGAGAAATTAATAGGATTTTGATTCCATGCATAAAGCCCAGGATGATGATTTGGAATTGTTGGAGTAGGCTTTGGGCCATTCAAGTGTCCTGGCTTATATTGCCAGGTTTAATCAGCTGGCTGCTGAAACGTTTGACTGGAACAAAAGAAGGCGGCTGCTACTATCGAGGGCTGAGTGATCCCCTAAAGGACACTTTGGTGGTAGTGCCGTCTACACCCAATGCCTATCTTGACTTGGTGGATCTGTGCTGCAATTAGATGACCTAATGCCGGAGAGACAAGGGGAAGCCCTTCATCCAGATTTAAGATCTTAAGCCCGTAATATCTCAGTTGCCAAACCGGCTGGGTCGAAAGAAGGCAAACCCATGCAGATTGATGTCATCTGGGGTCCGCTTTCCGCCAGGGAGAGGGAGCATTGGCAGACCAAAAATCTGTGCTTTTATTGAGGGCAGTCTGGGCACTACATATGGTCCTATCCCAAATGTCTAAGCAAGAAATCGAGTTACCCCAGGACTCACCCATCAATGAGGCTGAATGGATGAATCATGCAGTATTGAGACCTCCCTTGGTGGTGATGGTGGTGGTGGAATCAAGACCTTCTATGCATGTGTATTTGCATGCCGCTTTAGCAAACCTTCCATGAGCATTTCTCAGACAGAATTATTGTGGACTCAGGGGCGAATGGGAATTAAATGGACCATCAGTTCGCACAAGCATACCACATCAAGGTCGTCATGAAACCCTTTCCAGAGTCTATTAGTACAGTTGACAGCACAGCAAACAAAGTCTAGAATTGGTTACTGCCCGGGCACACCAACAACATATAACCTTTGATATTATTGACAACCCGTATTTCAATGTCAAACTGGGGCTGCCCTAGTTTGGCTACATAATCCCTACATCGATTGGGTCCTGGGCGACATATCATTCATGGCACATTTTTGTCTTCACGACTGTGGCACAATGGCTAGTCCCCCAGAAAACTCCAGTACAGCCCTTATTTGCCACCACCACTTCTGAGGAGCCATACCCCCTGAGCTCCCTCCTGGATATCAAGAGTTTGCAGATGTCTTTGATGCAGGCCAAGAAACAGGCAGAGCATTTACCACTGTACCGACCTTACAACAGTCCAATTGATCTGATTGATGGGGCAAGAGTGCCAGCTGGATGAGTGTACTCCTTGACTCCTGCAGAAGACTAGGGGGGTCATCAGGAGTTGGGCGGAGCAGTAGAAATGCAGCGGTAACACTATTACTGCTGCATTAGCTGGAGGTAAACACCACCCCTTTCACCCATTTTTGGTGCTATTAGCACACTGCTAATTTGCTCCGGCGCTAATAGTGCTGAGAAAGCCCTGTTGCGTCCAATGGACCCAAACGGAATGGGGAATTACAGCCACACCGCAACTCAGGATGCAGCGCTAATAGCGCCAGACCAAGTTGCACGCTATTTGCGTTGGGCGGTATCCTGGCACATTTACCGCCAGGATACTGCCCAACTTGTGATGAGGCCCTAGGTCCTTTAGGACTTTTTGAAAATGACACTCAGGAACAGTTTCATCTGACATTCCCAGTCCCCAGCGGCATCACCGTGGTTCTTGGGCTCTCTGTCCTTTTTTCAATTATAGGGCTTTAATCTGATAACCATAAAAAATCGGTACTCAGTCCGACTCAATCTACAAGGCAGTACAGTGATTTTTTCTAAGTTTGATTAGCAAGGGGTGTATAATTTGGTATGGAAAACATTGGGGAGATGAATGGAAGATGGATATTAAGACTAAATAGAGGCTTTACAGGTATTTAGTGATGCCTTTTGGTAAATGCAAAACCCCTGCAATGTTTGAACATTTCATGAATTACGTCTTTCACAAGCTCTAAGATCAATTTCTGATAATATGCATAGATGACATCTTGATTTACTCCCCTTCCTATCAGGAACACACCGAAAATGTGAAAATGGTGTGTAAAGGCTATAAGAACATTCCCTAGTCCTGTGTTATCTTCTGATGAGATGCATATGAGTCACACAAAAGTGAACGTGGTGCTGAAAGGGCCCCCACCCAAAACCAAAAGGGAACTAGAGTCTGTTTTGGGTTTGCCAATTTTTAGTGGTGTTTCATCCATGCGTTCTCGAGCAACATCTCTCATTTGACCCACCTAACCCGAAAGGCCACTCTGTTCCATTGGTCAGAAGAGGCTCATCAAGGCTTTGATGCTCTGAAACAGCCTTTTGATAGTGCTCCTTTTTTTCTACTTCCTCAACCCTGAAGAACCCTTATTTGTGGAAGCCGACGCATCCACTAAAGCGATCAGGGCAGTACTGTTCCAGATTTACTGAAGGACTCGGTTGCTGCATCCTGAAGCCTTTTATTCCTGCAAGCTAACACTGGCTGAGCCAAATTATATGGTGACAGAAAAAGAGTTGCTTGCTGTCGGAGCTGCCCTACTTGAGTGGCATCACCACCACTTGGGGACTATGAATACATCAATGGTGTATGCGAACCAAATAAATGTTTGTATGCTCTGTCAATTCCATTGGCCTCTGTTTTTTGCTAGGGTAAACCTGCATTTCATGTGGGTTTGTTGTGTAAATGAGCCCTGGGTTTGTGTTTTGTTTAAAAAGGGGCTCTACCGCTTTCCGTAGAGTGTCATTGGCGAGAAATCCCAGGGGACTTGCTATGGTCCAGCAAGTGGGGGAGCTAGCGTGTGGCTGAGGTGTTTCAACCTCCAGCCCTGTCAGAAGGCCCTCACAGATATGCACCTGGTGGGCAGGTGGATGTTGATATATGGTGCCCTGGTGTGGCGTGGAGAGAGATGAGCTCCCAGAGAACCTGAGAGGGCAGCGAGGCTCTCTGTGTGCTGACGGGCGTCCCCTGAGTCCGTCCATACTTCGGGTGGGCTCCTGGCTCTCTCCAACCCTGAGTCGAGAGTGTATGTGTCTGCCCGGAGTTGGGAGTGTAAGGTCGGACAGTGTATTCTGCGCTGTCGGCGCTGTGGCTTAGACAGAGCCAGGGCGTTCTCCCGCTAAGCCACGGGTACTGACTTCAAGGTAGGAGGGAATCAGTGTGGGGGAGAAACATATATTTACAACTGTGTGGCAGAAACATGTATTTACAACTGTGTAGCAGAATACTTTTGGCCTGCTTGCACAGACAAACTTGGTAAAGTGTGAAATTCCTGTCAAAAGTGAGGGGGAGAAACTTATATTTACAACTGTGTGAAGGAGAAGAGACCTATAAGTTATGTTAGTCAGATAAATAAAAGAATTTCAAAATAGAATAAGAAGACATTAAAATAGAGAAACCCACAAGCCAGGGAAAGGTGATGGGAGTGGTCTCAGACCTGTCCCCTAAATCCCCCAAGGTTTCTCTTCAGAGGCTGACACGCGTCTGGCAGTTTGGTGGTCCAACCATAGCAGTTTAGTGTCTACTTTCCCCACTTCAAGGGAAAGGATGGGGTGCAAACGTTCACAGAGAACGAGGGTAGATCAGAGCAAACTAATTGTATGTACCACTTGTGAACTGACTGATTTACCAGTGCTCTAACTGTTAGCATTTAACTATCCATTTACCAGAGGTGAATTGATTTGCTCACAGGTGACTCAAGCTATGAGATGCACTTATGTATGTACCAAATGTGAACTGACTGTTTTACCAGTGCTCTAACCGTTAGAATGTAATTATTCATTTACTAGAGGTGAAATAATTTGCTCCCAGGTGACTCAAGCTATGAGATGCACTTATGTATGTACCACATGTGAACTGACTGGTTTATCAGTGCTCTAAATGTTAGCATTTTATTATTCATTTACCAGAGGTGAATCAACTTGCTCCCAGGTGACCCAACCTATCAGAGGCATTTATTTATGTACCAAATGTGAACTGACTTTCTTACGTATGACCACTGATGTTATGTAATGATTTTATACCAAGGTTATAACTACACACATTTCTGTCTTATAAAAACATGGCTGTCAAGCTGGTCAAATGATAATGGTCTGTGACTATTCATTTTATCCATGGTGCACACTAATCAGAGTTAGCCACCAGAGCTAACTGGTTCACAGAAGAGGGCCTTCATTCCCACCGAGCAGTCTGTCTATGCTGAGGGCAGACAAGGTCATCATAGAAGAGACCAGTCATCGCCCCCCTGTGTTGTCAATTCGCACATGTGTGCGGTAAGGTGTAAATATCCCATGCTCAGGACTCCTGCAGGTTGCTGTTCACCACCCTTTGGGATACCATAGGGCGAAACACCTTACACTATACATGATTTTTTGCTGACCTATAGACTGGGAGCAAAGCAAGGGAAGGTCAACACCCTTTCTCGACAAGAGTAACGGCAACCTGTGGAACTGATTACTGTTCAACCGATATGGCCCCTAATAAAGGGATCTGTCAATGCACTCCTCTGCCTGACATGGTATAAGAATTGAGGAAATGGCACGAGACAATTCTGCAGAACAGGCTACAGGCATGTTCACACTTGAAGATGGCCTTTCTATACACCAAGGGACCCTTTTCTTACCCATTCAGACCCTACAAGAGCAGGTCATCCGCTGTTGTCATGACACTAAGGTGTCCGCACATCCTGGTCTATAGAATATGGTGGATTTGCTGCATAGTTGATAGCCTCAAATGAAACAAGACGCACAGGAGTACTTACAAACCTGCTCCTTTTATGCACAAAGCAAGAGTCCCAGAGGCAAGCCTCTAAGCCTTCTCTGTTTATTACCAATTCCTCACAAACCATAGCAAATGGTCTCAATTTACTTCATCATTGAGTAGCCTTTCGTAAATGGAATTAATAATAGCCTAATATTTACTTCACCAAAATTGTGTTGTGTATTCCCTGCCAAAGTATATCTTCTGCCCCAGCTCTTGCCGCCACGATGATGTACACTGGATTTAACCCATTTGATCGGATGTTTCTAGGTATTGACACCATACATATATTATCAGTGCACTTGCCACGAGACGTAGAGCCGTATTTTGGACAAAGTATATCGGCTCACCATTCGTAATTGATGATCAGCAGAAGAGCGGCCATCAGGCTGACACATTATTCACTTGACCATTACCAATGCCATGAGAGTTACAATTGAAGAAATCATAATACAAGCTACTTGAAAACAACATTGAGACACAATTTTTGAGTGCAAACTGCACTTCATTGATTGATATATCATCCTGCTGGCGACATATTAGCATCTGTTACACCATGGAGAATCCAGTGACTGACCGGATTGGCTTGAGGACAACCGATAGGTCGAAACACGTGTCGGCTGTTGATTTGTTGTATCCTACCAATAAATCAAGATATTCATACCGCACATCTTGGGATTTGATTTACATTAAGCACTATTTGTACTATTGTGAAAGAATAGATGACTTAATTTAGGTCATTGTGCAGATCAGCAACATACTTTTTCTTTTCTTTCTGTATTTTCCAGGAGGCTCAGGGGGACCTTGTATGTTGTTACTGCTGCATTTGACTATTTACTGGACTATAGGAGATTAGCGCACCCATACTTGTTACTCCCCTTAGTTGCTTTATACTTACTGTTCTTTGGTCATGTCGTCTGTCATTTTGGCCTACCATCAGGCCTTATTACTAACCTTGTGTACCATTTTACATCTCGTTTCTGATGGGTCTTAACTAGCTTGGTGGGAATTGAATCTCGCTTCTTCTCTGCATACCATCCCCAAATGAATGGCCAAACTGAGAGGGTCAACCAAATAATCGAACAATATTTGCGATGTCTGGTGCTTCAGTACCAGTCTTCATGGCTTCATCATCAGAATTTGTGTATAACAACTCTGCCCATGCTACAGTGGAGAAATCTCATTTCTATGAACTTTAGGGTCAGCAACTGAGGTTTTTTTTCGGCTCACTCACCCCGTCGCTAAAAATACACCTGCTGTTGGTGATTGCATAAGGCGCATCCACAATATCCAATTCTCTGCACTGGTACTCCTCCAACAGTCACAAGAGCACACCAAAGCCCAGGCAAACAATTATAGAAGAGAGGCCCCACTCTTCCAGCAAGGGCATCTCAACAGGTTAGCTACACAGTATCTTTGGATCCCTGGGAGACAAAGGCTGTTACTGTGTTAGGTCATCTGTTCCCGGTGCTATGGGTTGTAACCCTGTAGCCTATGAACTGAAGCTACCCTTGAACTGGCCCATGCATCCTGTGTTTCATGTGTGCCTTCTAAAACCCTGTCCGAATGCCACTCAACTCACATCTCACCCTCCTCTTGTAGCCGTACAGGAGGAAGAAGAATATGAGGTACAAGATATCATTGACTCTCACATACAGAGAGGGCATCTGTATTATTTGGTCGATTGGAAAGGAATCCTTCCGCCATGTGCATGCTCCATTTTTAAGTCCTGTTTCAAACCCCTCTTGTCCTAGGGGCATTTCAAGGTAGGAATTCTCCCTCTTACGTGGGTAGCTCTGGATAGGAATCGTTCATCCAGCCTGGGTACTTCTGGATAGGATTCCCCCCTTTCTTGCTTACCTGGATTCCTCAAACATTGCAAGCTTCATTAGTTGGGCTGTTGGCCTTGCGTCTGCTACCAGAATGTTGGTTACAGCCCTCCAGCTTGCCATATTCCAAATCTGGCTCTTAAGGCCTGGCACCAAACAAGCAATGGTTGGAAGGTTTTTAAAGAATCTGAACCACTGGCATTGTTCTGGACAACCTTCCACACCACTGTGTTTTAGCCCGTCTGCGCCATTGCAAAAGGAGTCCAGCCATATGCAAATCAGTCAGGTACTGCCACCAATGGGAGCAGCCCTGCCCAAATTGTTAGGCCAGGTATCCTCTGCACGGAAACACAAGTAACCCCAGATATGTTTCAGCCTTGCTGGGCCTCCTCAGTGAGGTGCAGCTTGGTTCCCTATGGTGCAGCAAGCAAGGGACCCACGTCTGGGCATACCCTCTCTCACATAGGGAGGCAAACTGAAACCAAACAAGCGATGGGTGGAAGATTTTGAATTAATCTGAACCACCGACATTGCTCTGGGCAACCTTCCACACCAAGGGGTCCAGCCATATACAAATCAGTCAGGTACTGCCACCAATGGGAGCAGCTCTGCCAGAACTGCTAGGCCAGGTCCCCTCTGCACAGAAACACAAGCAATCCCAGGCATGTTTCGGCCTTGCTGGGCCTCCTCAGTGAGGTGCAGCTTGAATCCCTATGGCACAACGAGCAAGGGACCCACATCTGGGCATACTCTCTCTCATGTAGGGAGACACACTGAAACCAAACAAGCGATCGGTGGAAGGTTTTAAATTAATCTGACCCCACTGGCATTGCTCTGGGCAACCTTTCACATCACTGTTTCTTAGCTCGTCTGCACCATTGCAAAAGGGGTCTAGCCATGTGCAAATCAGTCAGGTACTGCCACCAATGGGAGCAGCCCTGCCCGAACTGCTAGTCCAGGGCCCCTCTGCATGGAAACACAAGCTACCCGAGACATGTTTCGGCCTTGCTGTCCCTCCTCAGTGAGGTGCAGCTTGTTTCCATATGGCGCAGCGAGGGACTCACATCTTAAGACCTGGCTCCTAACAACTTCTGGGCCCCATGTCCTTGCAGGGCCTCTGCTGTTGCCTTCCCTTGTAGCCTGGACTGGTGTATGGGGTGTCTGAATTGGCTTTGTCACCTTCTGTTCTGTCTCTTGCCCACTTCCTGGCCTCAATGGCTGGACCGTCACAGAATTGTCTGACTCTGTGACTCTCCTCCTTCTCTTTCCCTTGTTGTAGAAAAACTGTTACTCTGGACAGAGGTCCTAACACCTTCAAAGTCAGGAGGATTTTGCCTCTTTTTTTATAGGGAACGCTTAAGAATAATTGTCCCAATGAGCATTCCATTTGGTGAGCATGTTTCGAATTATCAACCCTGATTGTGATAGGCTCACCCCTAATGGTTTCACCTCCTATTGGTGTGCATGGCATCTTATTTAATTTGATCTCAGATGTTGTGTGTATTCTATTGAGTGGAATCGGCTGGGTGCTCCTGTATTACAAACGCCCTGTCTGCCATGTTGAGATCCGGTAGGAGTTTCATGGTGGCATTCTGATCCCATCTACTGGATTCTCAGCCTGCCTGTCAGTTTATTTTCCTGCTTTTAGTATTCATGTGCTTATTTTGGTTTATCGATCTGTGTCTTTGTTCATGGTGCTGTCCGATTTTCCATGAGCTCTGGTTCAAACTCCAATACCAGGGCGTGTGCACCCGCCAAGTTCTGTTGCTTCAGTCATGCTCTTAGCATTGAAAGATGACCAGAACTTGCACAATTTTTATTTCACCTACCTCGGTGGCATGCCATTATCCTCTTCTGGGACTGACTTTTTTGGGGGATTTCTTCCCCCATGGAGTAGGGCTGGAATACCAGGCTCTCTCTCTTTCTTTGAAAGGAATATGTCTCCTTGCCATGCTTGAGGCTCATCCTCTAACCTGGACAGTTGTTGCACTCCCATGGTGCCTGATGGAGAATTGTTGACACCCGGGGCGATCGTCTATTTACCATCCTCATAGGCTGCACCACAGAGCAAGTGGCTCCCCCTTAAACGCAGAGTTCCTCAGTACCCCTCGAGGGTGTCATACTGGTGACCACTTCACATGCCATAGACAGGGTTCTCAGGGAAATTGGTCTCAGAACTATGCACTATCCCAAATAAGTTTTAGACAATAACTTAAGACAGAAAACGAATAGTTGTATATACCAAAGTACACCTCCTCTAGTGTCCTTAAACACAGCACCATTTGTACAGAGGTCAACACTTGTACCGATAAGTGTATACTTTATTAATAACTAAATTCAATTTAAAATTGCACTTAAAAAAAACCTTCATGGTGTCAAGATAGAGTTTGCACCAAATTATATACAACATCATAGTATTATTACATTGTTTCATTATTTCATTCCCCACTTATTAACTTAATATACCTAGCAAACACCTCATTACATTTCTGGTCTTCCTCAGCGACTAGTTTGATGTTATGCAAGCGTTATACTTCTACTATTTTTATTGTATCATGGCTCTTTTGTTGTTAATCAGTCCTTGACCTAACATGACATGTTTCAGTCCTTTCTTTAAAAGATTTTTTATCAGCAGTTCCCTTCCGTGAGGACACATATATCGACAAATAAATAATTACCATTCATCTGCATCGATTTTCAATGGGCCATTCATTTATCTTTAATAGGTACATTATTCTTAATTTTTAATTGGTCCTTCTTCTGTGTTGTCCCTGTGTTTTGGAGAATTTTTCTTACATGCTTAAAAAGGATTGTTCTTTATGTTCTTAAACAGCTCTAACGACATATATAGAAACCCTTGGTCAAAGTTTGGTAGGCTGCAACACTGTAACAGAGAGCTTGCATATTCATAGAATACTTATCATGTTGTCTCTACTCACCTATGTCACATGTTCTGGGGAAATGTATTATCCCACTGCATGTATTTAGGTGCGGCCCTTCTTATGATCTTGCACGCTGTTTATTATTTGAGTATATGTGCTTGGCCATTGTTTCTTTTAGTCATTCAGTCATCGCCGTCCCCTTTTTCTTGTCCCCACTCCTCTTCTTTCGTCAGCCTAAGGTCTTGTCATCTTTAGTGGAGACACAATATGACTATTTCGTGGACAAGCAGGCACCCTGAGACCACTAGAGTTGTGATTGGACAGAATATAAAAGTACTATAACCTAATATAACATGACATAACATTTGAACTCACCAGTACCTTGATTGTGCAAAGTGAAAACCTTTCTTTAGAGTTGGGACGAGATTTTGTTCAAATTCTCAAACTCAAAAAGCCTGTTTTTAGTTTGGGCTATTAGGTGTCCCTTGCACGACTCATAAGCCGAAACTGTTGCATTCAGGGGAGAAATGGCATATGAGGGGGGGCACACAGCTTGTAGGTGTTGTTTGGTTATTTGCCCACCCATTGACTGCCCATGGCCATGCTAATCCTTATGGACATTCCCACCCAGTTCCTGCCTCTCCTTGCCCAAAACACCCCTATTTGAGCTCCCTTTAACAAGCCTTAACATCAAACATTGCACTGGAAGTGCCTGCCACTGTTTTTTTCAAAGCAGTCTTCTGAGAGTTAATAACGTGATTGGAGTTGTAAACCCACTACTGGTGTAATAAAAATATCTTGACCAGGTCTGCCTTGAGCCACTGGATTATTAAGGACTCTGCGTGTCCTTCACGGAACCCTTGTTAAAAACAAGCATTGGCGAAGCCAACAGTTTTGACTTGTGTATAAGTGTTAGGCATTTGCCATGCACTGCTATTAGATGTCCAGGTACTCGCACCATTTTGCACCCGCTGCCATCAATGGGAAGGTAATACCACTACGGCAGCGCCTGGCAAGTGCCTTTCCTATTCAAAAACCCAAACTGTTGGCATTGCCAGTGCTTGTTTTTATAGATGTCTTATCATATGTACTGATGTGCACTGTTTAAAGTGTATTTTTTTCCATCCAGCACTTTAGTTTCTTGTAGACTTTACTCTCTACATGGAAAGAGAAAACAACAAAAAAATAATTTCTTTGTAGAGTGGACTAGGTTTAAATTTTACTGGTTTACTTGCTAGTCCACGTCACAAAAACAATATTTTGTTTTTTTTTAATAAGAGATTTTACCAAAATTAGCATTTGCCTCCTTTTATAGGGGATTTGGCATCTGGTTCTTTCCCTAAGCATGTTCCATGGCTATAAAGCAAACACAGCCACCAATGTGTTCCTTTTACACTGCTCTGACGTGTTGTTGTCACTCGACTTGACAATATGTCATGACGTTTTACATTTCTATATGATCTCGCTATTCTCCCATTGCTACTGGACTCTTCTTTATTGTAATACCAGGACTTGTAGTTTAACATACTTATCAATTGTTTCCATACAAAAAGGCTACATTGAAGCTCTAGTTTCACTAGACTCAAAAAACACTTAGTTATTTATTTATTGTGCATTTGTTAGGAACTTATACATCAAAGGCAAAAGAATAAACCTAATGAACAGGAAACGGACGGTCCTACTAGGCCTTGTGAGCATTCAAAAAGTGCAAGGGCAGGCTGAGTGAAAAGGGACAAGGAAGGTGGTGAGTGCGAGGAGTTCCACAGAGCGAAGTGCCAAGGAGTCAGTTGTGTGCAACATTAAGTGCCTGGCAGAGATCGCTTGAGTGATCACCTGCCAATGATAAGTGCAGACCTGTGAGATGACAAGCCAGTGGATGCCGAAGGCAAGTGCTGGGATGTGGCAGAGGCTGAGGGTGAAAGGAGGGGAGGCCAGGTTCCAGAGGGATACATAAGGTCCCAGGCCACCAATCTCAGCGACTGTGGGGTATTAGCACGGGAGTGAGAAGGGGAAGGAAGCGGTGAAGAGGAAAGTCTTGAGGACTTTCTGGAATTGGAGGAAATCCGGCTCCAGACAGAGAGGAAGTGGCAGGGTGTTTCAGAGGAGGGAAGCAGCCGGAGAGGGATATCTGCCACCGGCTTGCTGCTTAGAAAAGTGCCTGCCATGCAGATAGTTGGAGCCAGAGGAGCGCAGAGATCTTGAAGGAAAGGAGTTAGTGAGAGCAAGTTCGAGATAGATTGGTCCTCTGCCCCAGACAGTCTTATGGATGATGCAGAGTGATTTGGATTTGATCCTTACAGCAACCGGGAGCCATTGGAGGGATTAGGGCTGGAGAGGTACTGTTCCTGGGCTTGAGGCCAAGGATAAATCTTGGAGCCCTATTCTGGACAAGCTGGAGGGAGTGGAGAGAGGGTATATTAAGGAAGAGGCTGTTGCAGTAGTCCAGCCTAGAGAGTAACAGAGCTCTAGAGACATTGAGTTTCTGGGCAAAAGTGGGGAAAGGAAGGATACCTCTGAGGAGGTGGAGTTGAAAATGGGCCTTCTTGGCAAGGTCCAAGATGTGAGGGAGGAAAGAATGCCCAGAGTCGAAGATGGCTCCAAGGTTTCTGGCTTCAGATGCAGGAGGCAGGGGAGAGCCCATAGAGGTTGGCCAGAGTGAAGGGAGGAAATAGGGAGTGGGAGTCCCAATAGGAAGGATTTCAGTCTTCCTGGGATTAAGGCAGCGATCATTGGAGGCACACCAGGACTGGACAACAGATAGGCAGTCGGGAATGGTAGAGGAAGTAGGGAGACCATCAGAGGGAAGTTTGAAGAAGAGTTGGGTGTCATCTGCATAACACGGGAAGTGAGGGGAGAAAGTGGAGGTAAGGTGAGCAGGCCGAGCGAGATAGATGTTAAAGAGCCAGGGTGATAGGTTGGAGCCCTGGGGAACGCCACAGGTGAAGATAGAGGTAGGAGAGGAGAATGTTCCCAGGATGACCTGCGAGGGGACGGTCAGTGAGGAAGGAGGTCAGACAGTCCAATGTCCGCTCCAGGATACCAAGGGTATCATGGAGCCATTTTATGAGGATGGAGTGGTTGACAGTATCAAATGCAGAGGAAAGATCAAGTAGAATGAGAACAGTGGGAGAGCTCTTGCCAAGAGATGCAAGCAGTTCTTCACAGGTGTTCAGAAGAGCAGTTTCCGTGCCACTGGATGCTCGGAATCCAGATTGATGATCGTGTAGGCCACCAATGAGCTCAGTATGCTGGGCCAGTTGGGGTAAGACCAGCTTCTCCAGGAGTTTCCCAAGGAAGGGAGTGCTAGAGATGGGGTGGAAGTTAGCTGGACACAAGGGGTTGGCGGAAGAGTTTTTCAGGAGGGGGCGCACAAGAGAGTTCTTGAGGGAAGAGGGGAAAGACCCAGAAACTAGAAAGTGATTGCAGAAATCAGCAAGTGCAGCAGCAAGGAAGCCGATGTTGTCCTTAATAGTTCTGGAAGAACAAGGGGAGACCTGTTTGGAGGAGACCTTCATAGAACGTACAACTCTAGTGACTTTGTCCAATGAGATAGGAGTGAAGTAGGAAAATAAGGCTGGGTGAGGTTCGGAGGCCAGGGTTGGCAGGGGGATGGGAGGTGGGACAAGGGGAGGAAGAAAGAGTGCTTAGGATGTCCTGAGTTTTTGCAGTGAAGTGGGTGGTCAGTGCAGTGCAAAGGGCCTGAGAGGGACTAGGCAACGTCGAGACTGCAGAAGGATTGGCTAGTTCCTTGCAGATTTTAAAGAGTTCAGCCGTGTTGTTGGATGTTCCAGAGACCTGGGCCTGGATATGGACCTTCTTCTTAGAATGAATGGTGAGACCGTATTGCCTTTGGAGAAGGTGACAGGCCAGTTTGTCAGGGGATGAGCCTGTGGTCTGCCACTTCCGTTCTGCAGCTTTGCATTTGCGCTTCAGGTCTGCTAGATCGGAGTCGTACCAAGTGTTAGGCTTGGTGGCATGCTTCAGGCGTATCATCATGACTGGGGCAAGAATGTCGTGAGTGTTAGAGGTGGCGAGATGGAGGTTGCTGAGAGCAGAGTCGGAGGTAGAGTCTGCAGTTATAAATACTGCCTACTATCAATTAGTATCTTCTCTTCCTGTTGTGGGACTCCTACTTTTAATCCTCTATCGCAAGTGATTTGATGCCATTCGACACTCACATTGAGCCCTTAACTTGGCTAGAAGTCAGAAATATAAGTGTTTACTCTTTTTTTAAAACGTTTTTGTTTAGTTCTTACCGATTCTGCACCTTTAGTTTGTTGTAGAACCGTCCGTTTAAAACTGTCATGCTGATGGTTCTTATCTTTAAAATACTGCACCGAAGGAGAGGTCCTTGTTCTATTTGTAATGCTGTTTCTATTTTTGGTCATCCAGACCTTTCCTTTTCTCTCCATTTTGCCAATGCAGATTAAGTCACCTGGGCATGCTCTGGCATCCATCTCTGGCTGCGATTGCAATTATTGACGCTTTATTTGCATCCATGGATTGGATGCTCCGATGTTGGCTTCTTTAACCCTCAGTACCCATTGCACATCCTCCACACTGTGCATGCCCCCTGGTATGTTCCACCCACCTTTGTTCTTTTAGTCTGAGTTTCCTCTGTGATTTTAGTCTTATGCCATTCCTCAAAATCCTGTTTCGAGCAGCGCTCCTTCCACAGATTGCACTATGGCAGCCAGCTGTCATTTATGGATACCACTAACTCCTTAAATCTTGGTCCTTAACAATGAGTGTCCTCCTGTCTAAGTGACCCCTGAACCTTGTAATAGCAAGGTTCAGATCCTGAGGCCAGGTGGAGAAGAGAGGCCATCTTGGTGTTTGTTTTCTATAAGTCATTTAAATGTTCCCGTACAAAAGGAGGTGATTTGTTTTAAAGTTCTATCATACAATAGGAAATGGGAACCTGTGACTCACATGCACCATATTATGAAACGTTAGCTCAGTAAATACATATTCCTCTTTACAGTAAATCAAGTTGGAGGGAGTAATTGTGGTTATGTACATCCTGCGTCTTCCAGAAATGCCCAGGGCCCATGATGTTTACTGGATATCATGTATCTGCGTCATTGGGCAGGTAATGCCATACGCAGGGTGGAACGTGCTTGTTGACGTCCCGTCCCATGCCTGCGGCTCGTGCATGGCGCAGTGACGTGTTTTTCAGCTCTCTCCACAGAGGAAGGCTTCGGGATTCCTTTAATCGGAAGTGGCTCAGTCGCGCAGACGCCATTGGGCATGGCAAGCCTGGAGCTGTTCAACGGCGCTCACGTACTCCACTAAATGGCCTCTCGCAATACCAACTAGCTTGCTTCTACTTGAAAGGGAAATAATTAAGCAGTCATTAAGTTTGCTTGTAGGGACAAAAACATAGGGTAAGCGTAGGACTTTGGGGTCTGTAAAAGGGCTTGTGAAGTATGCATATATAATTCCTAATGGAATTGGTTCTCAGGTTCCAATGACCATACGACATTCCAAAAGGTATAATATATGCATACTACACATCTCGCCATATGACCTAATCTATAAATGCGTGGCTGTTTCTTTCAGTTTGCTCATTTCATGGACTTACGAACGAACCCTGTGACGTCACCGTTAATGAAGTCTTGTGCATGGGTGGCCTACAAAGCTGCTTTAGTTCTAGGGTCAAACCTGGAAATGGTACTTATGACGTGTGGCGGTTATTTCCAGAGTGGTCCTTACAGATTTTTCATGGGATGAAGAAACAATTCTGATTTTCAAAACTTTCAATAATAACATTGACAAAAGATAAGCAGATGTTGATGCATTCATTTATCTCCTATAACACACCCATGCAAACAAAAGATTGTTTAAAGACAGGATACATAATAATGACCAATGCATGCGAAATAGAGGATCAATGGCATATTAAAGCGATCATGTAAAGTATGGTAGTATGTAATGAACGGCTGGCATTTTGGCAGCCTCATAAGGCATATTTCTGGGAGAGAAAGGGGACCAGAGGGTCAGTGGAGGAGGAGGCGAGGCCAGTGTGAAGCCAGCGGTGTTGTTCGGTACAGGCTGGACGCTCAGTAGTCCTACGCGCTGCCATATTTCAATGCAATTTGTGGTGGTGACACTTGTGCGCATGTCTTTCCAGAGCGGACGGCCCAAGATTGATTGGCTACCAGAACTGGGATATCCACTCGTCTGGCACAAGTGGGGCGGGGGGGCATGAAGTAAGCAGGAGAGGGGTTGCAGAGCCACGTGCGTGGACTTTATAATGCACACACCTTTCTGGGAAGAAAGTGAGCGCTGTATAAAGGGACACACGAAGGCGGTACAAGCAGGGTGCAGGTCAGGGGCGGCGGTCAGCCCCTAGTTTGGGAGGGCTTAAGCTCTTCACACCCTAGGAGGTTGCAGACAGAAGGCAGCCCTCTGCTGTGACGCTCAGCCCACGGTTCTGATGGGAGAAGGTTGCTACGCCAAGAGCCTGTCAAGTTTGACCCGCGGGAGTCAAGTATTTGCTTGTAAACAATCATGAACATGGCAGCAGCAGCAAACGTACGGTGAGCACAACACTCCCATGGAGATATCAATATACCCCTTATGATGAAGCCAAAGGCTTAAGTGCTGGGCCCAGCTTTTAGATGGCCCACGCCTCCAATGAAGATCTCTTTGTGAAACTAGGGGTCGATTCATGGAACAAACGTGCGCCGAAAATCCCAGCGCAAGCAGGCGCAAGGAGGCGCAAGCGGAAGAAAGCAAGCACACGCACACGCCTGCGATTCAAGGAAGGCGCTGCGCTACTTTCCCACTGGTTGTGTGCCAAATCCGTGCATGGCGCATGCTGGCGCACACGTCTCCAAACAGCGTGCGCTAAGCGCACAGCGAAAGTGCACATAGCGCAGCGCACACAACAAAAGTGGGCGTAACAGTGGGCGTAACATGCGGAATGAGGAATAACGCGTGAAAAAGAAGGCATAACTAGGGAAGTACTGCAGGGAACTACACAGAACGCCCACACGCACGCGAGCAACCCGTATTCATGAATTCGAATACGGGAACCCCACGCACGGCAAAAGATGCGCACAGGCGTCAACGCATCCGCCACACGAAGGCAGGCGGAAGCGTCCCCGCGCACAGCATAAAAGTGCACGCAAACAACAAACACGTATATACAGCTACGATGAATGCCCCATTTGTCGCAGCACTGATCGTGGGACACCGCAGGAGGAGGAGAATAGCCAGGGCACACATTTTTTCACCACGGACAAGCCTTTTTGGGATGCCTGACGACCAGGTCTATGGCAGGTATAGGTTTCCACCCCATATCATCCTAGACCTGGTCAGGGAGTGGGAAGATGACCTAACATCCCCCACGCTCTGCTCCCAAGCATTGAGCCCCTTGGAGAAGGTGCTCAATGTCCTGCATTTTATGGCCACTGGGTTTTTTCAGCGGGCTACTACCATAGTGGGGGGGGGAGGGGTCTCACAGGCCACGCAGTCACGCTGCCTACACCTGGTATTGGCAATCATGACAGCGCGCCCCTCAGTCCGCAGGCACATATACATGCCCAGAACACCCACAGAAAGGCAGGCCGTTGTCCAGGATTTTTACAGGGTGGCACACTTCCCCAAAGTGCTCGGTGCCATAGATTGCACCCATGTGGCCCTACGTCCACCTAGCACCACTGAGCACATCTACCGAAACCGCAAGCACTCGCATTCCATCAACGTACAGGTGGTATACGATGCAAAGGGAATCAACACCTCTGTCTATGCAAACTACCCTGGTTCCACCCATGACAGTTTCATATACAGAATGTCCGCCCTGAGCCGGGACCTGGAAGCTAGGCAGCATGGCGACACATGGCTCCTAGGTGAGTACAAATGCCCGTGCACATGCATGCATGTCACACACACACACAAATACACACACCCCAATAATCACAACTATTATCACCTCTCCAGGGGACAGTGCCTACCCTCTGAGCAACCACATGATGACGCCAATCCGGAACCCCACCACACCACCCCAGGTAAGATACAACGCGGCCCATATTGCAACCAGGGCCATAGTGGAGCGCACATTCGGAGTGCTCAAGTCACGCTTCCGCTCCCTTGACCGCTCTGGCGGGCAGTTACTCTATGCACCCCCAGTAGTGTGCAGGATCATTGTGGCAGCATGTGTCCTGCACAATGTTGCAACACGGCAGGGCGTACCGGTGGACATGGTGGTGCACCCACATCCCCAACTACAGGCACAGGCGCTGCCCATGGGAGGGGATAGGGCACGTGGCGAGGAAGCCCGAACCCAGCTTGTGGCCAGATTTTTCACCTAAACTCCCAACCCTGCGGAGTGCACACAGGCCTGGCACATACCAGGTGACAATCGATGATGACAAAGAGACAGTCAACTGTCACAACCTTACCACCCTGAGATTGTTGCCATGGAATTGCCACATTGTGTGCATCCCTAGCTACTTAAACACAAGCAATCCTGTGTGACCAAAAGGCACACATGCAAGGTGTGAATCACACAGACCTGCAAAACAGGACATGACTATCACTGGTATGTCACTCAAACCCTCCAAAACCACAACATGACATGGCAAGCAATAGCCATACACCAACACAGTACCAAAAAGGTACACATTGCCATGTTAAAAATTTAAATGGGCATCAGACAATGATGCCTGACATGGAATCTGATGAAATGACTGACCAACAACCTCCCACCCAAAATAAGTCATACCCAAATGCATTCCAAAAGTCGTATTTGAAACATAACAATGAATGCCTGTCCACATGCACAATGTGCATTGCAAAATCAACACTGCAGCTACTGTGTGCCGTGTCCACCTCCTGCAACACACTGCTCAGCGCACAGCACAGTGAACAGCCATTGTGTGTGATGCACACCCTGAGCATCACATCCAAGCGACAAAACTTATCTCTGGGGTGTGTGCTGGCCTCCTGCCTGCGCACTCTCAGGTCCGGTAACAGGAGCATTTCAATGCTGCAAAGAGAGCCACAGTTAATAATCTGTGCGTGCCCAAAACACACAAACACACTACCAAATATGCCCCAAAGTAACAAAATACAATACAAACAGACAAACTTGTGTGGATGCTTCATACCCATACGTAGCATTACCCCTCTGATGCTTCATACACAGTCAATGCAGTAAGTCAGGCACCGGTGGGTGCGTGGCAAATGGAACACCAATGTGTCACGAATCACACAACATGCAATGTTCCCTGTGTAAGCAGACAGACGCATATAGCAAGGTCTGACTTCAGAACAAGTCCTGTACCACCATGACCAAAATAAAGTAGCCAGTGCATGTATCAATTTCTACTTGGAAATGAAATGCACTGCACCTGAGTCTGTCCCTTGCTGTCTGTCCCTGTGAGCTGCTTCATTCCATGTCTCGGAATGCTACATGGCTAATACAAGTGCCTCAATGGACCATGGTGGACCGTAGGGTATGTGCCACTGCCCCTGCAGGTGCCCCAGACAACTTTCACATCAACTAGCCATCAGTCCATTAACACATCTGAGCTGTATTGTGCGCTTCTACACCAATATTTGCCCAAGTTCACCGTCAGTGCTGCTACTAAGCATGCATGTTCAACTGGCCAGGTGGAAGGTTTGCTGTGTTGTGACCCCGCTGTGCTGCTCACCTTGCCTGGAGTCCCTTGAAACACTTCATCGATTTTCGGATGTATGATCGCAATCCCTGTGCCTCTGCCTTCGCACACATGAGCATGTCGGCAGCACCAAACGTGTCCTGATTCCAGACGTCAGATGGCCCATGTCTGCTGGCAAAGGTGGTCTTGAGGCTCATCCCCCTGCAGAAAGTGCATGAAACACATGATTAATGCTTAATATTCATCTGTGTGTGTCTCTTCAGGCATTACATGACTGGACCATGTCAGAGAAGTACAACAGAAATCACACCATCAGTCCGTCTTTCACAGCAACAGTGTGGAAAACACTATCTACGCCATGATTTGCAACAAGCACATGTTCATTAAAGATAAGAAACATACTACACAATGCATAGCAATGAATGTACACATGAATCATTAAACACCCCATCTAGCAAAAGAAGAACAGTGGACAATTACACCCCAATCATCCCCACTAGGGGTGTTAACACAAGTTCCACAGCAGCAGACATGCCACAGATATGACAGTCCATTGCTCTTGTGTAATAGGCTGTTACACCGAACCATCCTTGCGAGCCCATGGATAAGGGAAGCAGGAGTGGCATATGTGAGTCAAGGACCCCAAGCAGCGAACACATACACAAGACAAGCTTGAAGGGCCCAGCTAGAACAGACAGTGGATGCTTTCAAAAGCCACAAAGCACCACACCGTCTCATGAAAGCACAATAGACTAGCAATTTTAAACTATATTAACTAATTACACTAACTATGAAAAACCTACTTTACCTATTTAAACTAACCATCAAACAGAAACTTAACTAACTAAACTAAAAGAAAAATAAAAAATGGCCACATACGACCCGGGGGGGATGGGAGGCACCCAGGAGGGGGAGGTACAGGGTGCTAGTCAACACCCACATGCGATGATGCTGAGGAAAAAAAAAACCTCCATGGGCTCAACGCCCGACCTCTGTGGGAGATAGATTGTCGTCCGAGTCTGGCTCTTCCTGGAAAGGAGGACATGGCACAGGAGCATGACCACGCCTAGCCGCAGCTTGCCCCTTGTTGGCAGCAGGTCTGCCGGACGGGTGAGCCTGGTTCTGTGTGGTGATGAAATGTTGGTCTGCATGCAGAACCTCCCATGATACACATGCTTCCTCTTGCAAGGTAGCACGTGTAACACTGAGTTCCTCCTGCAAGGCCTGGCTTGACAACCGCTGCACCTCCCGGCAAGCATGTAGCTCAGCCGAGATGGTACGCTCAAGCTGTGCAAACCTCTCCTCTGCCCGCTCCCTCTGGGACATCAGAAGGACACCCAGAGTGTATCTGAGGGAAGCATGCTCCTCCCTCAGGGCCTTCATGTGTGCCTCTGCATGAGCAGCAATTGCTTTACGCAGAGATGACATTTCAGCCTGGCCTGCCCTGTCTGAGGCCGCCATGCCCAGCCTGAGCGAGCGGGCCGTGGACCGTGCCGCCTGCTGCTGGAGAAGCACCTGCCTAGCAGGGGGGAGCACAGATTGGGCCACACGCTCTATGTTCTCAGCGATGTTCTCCATTGCTGCCCCCTGCCGTTCAGAATTGGCAGTCATGTCTTGCTCCCACTCAGTATGCTGTGGTTGCGCGCGGCGACCACGTTGCTGGGCTTGACCCCTGCGGGACCCAAGGACCGGGTATCCTTGTTGTGTTGGCACCGCCCACGGCTGCACGACTACATGCCCCTGCCGACGTGATGTCCCAGGCACATCAGTGACTGGTGTGGAGGGTGACCCTGCGTCCCGATCCACCATGGGCGGAGGTTCCAAGACTGTCTGACCCCTCAGTGCAGGTGTCGCGGACAGAGGAGTGTCCACATCAGAATCACTCACCCTTAACATATGGACCTGATGCTCATCCGACTCAACATGGTCGTCAGAGTGCTCTTCAGGGCTGGACTCATAGGCAGCCAGAGACAAGAGGGACTGTAGCACTTGGGGGTTTTCGTGGCCTACCACCCCACTACCCCCACTTGTGCTGGGTTGATGTAGTGAGAACAACCCTGTGCCTGGCATGACAACACCATCCTCCGGCTCCATTGCGTCATCATCTGAAAAATAGAGAGAAAAAAGGTCACTACACATGTTAGAAGCACACAACACACACACACACTCCGACAACAAACACATCAGGCAGACATGTGACACACAAAATAGAACCTGGCATGCATGCTGGGTCAACTTGAAATTGCTTCTGTGATTAGACCTGTTGAAAGGTGGCAGTTTGCACTGAAGTGGGTCTATGCAGTGCAGCAAATATGTATGTTACTCACTACCTACATGTACAAGGACTCCATGGTGTGTGTCAGAAAATGTGAAGGCAGTGTAAGGGCAACTTCAGGCATCACGTGCAATGTGCATTCAATGGGTAGCATATCTACAAGCAAAGCACCCCTCCACCCAAGTGCAAAAGCAGGGATGCCTAGCATGGTATCAAAAGGCTGAGCATAGACCTGTGTATTGACAGACAGTGTTGACTAGCATCAACAGCTTCATGTGAGTCAAGTGACAACACTGCAAATGATGATGGGACAGTAAGCAGGACACATGATGAAACCTCTGGAGTCCACCCACGTGTGAAGAAGACACTACACCAGTTGGACAGAGTCATTGGGCCTCATTCTGAGTCGGGCGGTAAGGGTTAACGGTCACCGGTAACGAGACCGGTGCCGTTAAACCCTTACCGCCCTATTCCGAGTTCCCTTTGCGGGTTGGAACTTAACACCTGCTTTTTGCAGGCGTTAAAAAACCAACCCGCAAAGGGACCTTGGAGCTAATTACGGCACCGTAATTTACGGTGCCGTAATTAGCACCTTCCCCATTCCCATTGAGCCCTATGGGGCAAAAATGGGAATGGGGAAGGGCCCATGGTGAATGGGGAATTACCGCCCCCGCCAACCTTGGAATGGGGCGGTAATTCCGCCATTCACCATGGCGGAGTCGGAGTGATAACGGCGTCAACCAAGGCGCTAATAGCGCCTTGGTTAACGCCAGGGTCGGAATGAGGCCCATTGGCCATTAAACAGGCTGAGGCCTGTGACCTTCACAGATTGTCAGACCCTAAACATGTGTGCAACACAGTACTGAGCCACAGTTGACATGGGAATGCAGATGAAATGCCATGCAATTTAGGTCATCCTGGACTTGTATTACAGTCATCATCCAGTCATGGACACATATGGGCATGCGTGGAATGCGCATGGAGCATGAATGGGCACTCATGTCCCTGCGGGGCATCTGACCTCTGCACAGTCCAAGTGAGACACCCTGCATCAAGTACTAAGGATGCACCACAATGGATATGTCTGACAGATTGGCCATTGGATGTTAGCATGTACACAGGAGGCATGAACAGGGAAGTACCCAACGGCAATATTGTAGCAGACCAGTGCTAAGGTGGAATTGGGGTGCAGAGCAGGGGGTTGAGGGGCAAGGGAGCATGCCTACATTGGGTACCCCCTTGCAGCAGAGTACACATGCACGTCAGTCATGCTATGCATAGTTCCTGGGCTGAGAGGAAGCTCACCCCACGCTACATGCAGAAGTGCCAGTGAGCTGGAACATGGACCGGAGGGGCAAACTGGTAACCACCATGTGAGTAGGGTGCAAAAGTGGTGATGTGGACAGTCCCCGTCTGCTCCACATGTCCACCATCTAGCAGAGTAGACATGCATCAGGGAAGCATTGCATTACTCACACATCATAACCATGTATACGTGACATGTAGTGGCAGTCATGCACATCACATCACACAAGTAAAACACACACGTCCTCGACAAACACGCATCAACACTCACTGGACTGTGCATCAAAGTCCGGCATCTCTCCCACTCCTTCGACCGATTCTGATGGTATGAACTCCGCAACGAGTGACTCATGCAGAGTGAGGTCTTCCTCCTCCGGTGCAGGCCCACTGCCAGTCACCAGAGTCAAGTTGTAATTTGAGGCACGCTTAGCTGCGTTTGAGGTCATTCCAACGCTTTTTACACTCTTGCGCCGTGCGCACGTCATGGCCGAATGCACTCACATGTTCCACAACTTGCTTCCAGTGGGTATCACGGTGGGCAGCCGTAGTCTGACAATTAGCACCCACTCGCATGTCACGGCTGTGGTCCCGCACGTAGTCCACGAGGTAGTCCAGTTCCTGGTTGCAGAAAGGCTTCTTCCTCGACGTGCAGGAGGTTGTGGCTGTGTGTGGGGTCCCAGCCTGTGCTGCAGGTGCAACCTTCCTCCTCTTGGATTGTGGCGCAGACCCTGGCTGGCTGATGCCGGCCTGATCAGTACGGCCAGTGGGACCGGTGGATTGAGCCAAGGGAGTGGCAAGTGGCGGGACGACCAAAGGGCTGACTTGTGTCAGTGGCAGCTGGGTGCCCTCTAATGGACCCTGCGCAGCCACATCCGCTGTGGCAGGGTCATTGACCGTGACTGTCCTGGTTGGCAGACTCACAACCGGGGTGTTGTTGGCTGCATCTGCACCTGCACTTGTCAACACCCGGCTGTTCGGGGCAGCAGATGACATTACTGCCCCAGGGACACGTGTCTTGGTCAGGGTAGCCATGCGTGCCTCTACGGTTTCCTTCCGGGCCTGTTGGAAATCTTCCAAGGGCTCTTCAATTGCCAACGCAGCCTGCGCTGGCAGACCCTGAGCCTGGGTGGTGGTGTCCACAGCTGCACCTGCAGCTACCACTACCCTTGGGCCCGTGGCAGTCGATGAAGTGGACTGCCGGGTCACACGGGCGCCAGTGCCAGATGCAGAAGCTGCATCTCCCAGAACCACAAGGGGTGGTGTCATGACTGCACCGACACATGGCACAACATCGTGCTCAAGTGGCGCACCCCTGCCTCTTCCCCCTCTGCGGCCACCCTGGACACCCTGGAGTCCCCCTACTCCCTGGTCACCCCGGCCACGTCCCTGACCACGCCCGCCACGAGGAGTACGCCCAACTGAGGCGCCCCTCACCTTTGGTGGCCTCCCAACCATGGCACAGATGGAGTAGTGCCGGCACAGATGGAGTAGTGCCAGTTGGAGGTGTACACCACAATTGACCTGGCGAATTGGGGTGAAGGGGGTGGGCTGCAAGATGTTAACAGCCCCCCTGCACCTGCAAGGCTGTATGTGACCCCGGTGATGTAGTGACAGGTCACGCTATGCTCAGGCACCCGAAAACTGCAGTAAAACCGTGCACGCAACCCTGCAGCCTACGTGCGTGGAATCAACCTCCCGCAGTACGCGGTGGCGCCCAGTAACACGAATAACGCGTACGTGTGGGACACGCAGGCTACTATGACCTCGAAAATGGGTGCGATACACAGGGGCACCCGCAGTGGGAAAAATAGCGTGCGCGACGCGATGCAGAAAAACACGCATAGCCAATACCCCCGCCAAAAGAAGAGATACGTCCTCGATCGCTGTGAAGATGTGATGGCGCACGAAACAACACGAAGCAGCTACACACGTCGGTCTCCACGAAAGGCACGTACAGCGAACTGCTGGCCCCGCTCACCTTTAACCCTTGCTGAGTGAAACGCCTGCGCGCGTCACGTCACTTACGCGTAGGCCCTTTCCTCGGATTACACGCATTCACACGCAGACGTGCAGTTTTTTTCACGCGCGCTGAACCACTATGCCCACGTCACGAGGGAAACGCCCATGCACGTAACATCAGAGAAGCGCTTACGCGCTAACGGCCTTTGGTCCAATGAAAACGCATACATGTGCTGATGCGCTTACGCGCTAAAGGCCTTTCCTCCAATTACACGCTGACGTGCAATTTTTTCACGTGCCAAATCACTCCGTATCAAGCTGGCCACGCGAAAACACACAGAAGACCACGCTCCTGCCCAGAAGGCTGAATTACTGTCCCCCAGAGCCCCGAGCACGCTCCCACCTGCCATCTGCTGCTGCCTGACTGCCTGCTGCCCACGTGCCCTGCTATTTGCTGCCTGCACGTCAGCCAGGGTTGCAGTTGCTGTGACCACCCCTGCTGGAATTGAAGACTCCCGACTGGGATTCCATCGCTCCGCAGCCCAGCCCCAGGACCCAGTTGCCCACCCCCTCCTGCCTCTGGGGTTGCCATGTCCAGCACAACACCATCTGGCAGCACTGGCAACCCCCAGCCAGAGAGGCAGAGGGCCACCAGCTTCAGTGCCAGGGAAGTTGGTGTCCTGGTGGAGCAAGTCCTGGGGCAGTATGATGCCCTCTTTGGAAGTTTGTGCCCTGACAATGAAGGACGGACCAGGATCTGGATGGACATCGTGACTGCCATTAACGCGGAGGGGGTGGCAGTCTTCGACTTACATCATGTCAATAAACGCTGGGAGGACTTCAGGTCCAGGACCCTCAACAAGGCCCGGTGCCTCACGAAGGCAGTGGATGCCGAGGGGCGCCGGGGCCAGCTGTCGGACCACCAAATGAGGGTCCTGGAACGCATATGCCCAGCACCCTATGTCCAGATCCTTGAGAGGCATACCCGTCTGGAGTCGAGCGGTAAGTGTACATGCAGAGTGATTGGACGCTGTGCGTGTCGCGGTGTGCCAGTAGTGTGCAGGTTGCACATGTGTTTTTGCAGGGCCATGTAGGGATGTGTATGAACATGGGCGTGAGGCTGCCACATGTGTGTCCTCCCATGTGTGAGACACATTGATGGTGTATGTGTTGGTAAGCATGCTGGACAAATGCAGGTGTGGGAGCACACATGTTTGAATTTCTGTATATGTACATTGGCATGGTTGTGGCATGGATGGTGGTTCCTAATGCATGTATCTGCACTGTGTACATGTGCATGTGTGTGTACTTGACAAGTGTGCAACTGTGATGCAACATGGATGCATGTGACACTGATATGTAGAAGGCTGAATGGCAGATCTGACATGTATGGCGATCTCATCACTGCAACAGTTGGAGGAGATGTAGACATGCATGTAAGTGTGGTGGCGTGTGTGCATGTCTACTGCACTGCTTGTGTTTCATGTGATGTCTGGCTCACCTTTGGATGCTCATGCTATTGTATGTGTATGGATGGTGCTGGCTGTTGTGATATGGCTGTGGAATTGCTCATGTGTGTGAGTTGAAATGACATGTGTGTTGGGGATTGTGATGCCATGTCTGAAGTTTGACACTGCCACTCATGTGCAACTGTCATGTGTGTATCAGTCCATTGTACAGTGCCCTGATGCCTGTGTCCTATCGCTCCCTGTCTGCAGCGTCAACTGATGAAGAGGGCGGAGAGGGTGCTGTGAGGCACAGCGGCAGGGATCGCACCGCCAGCCGGAGACGCAAGGCCCGGCTCCCCTCCCAGGTTGTCATCTCGTCAGGGAGTGAGGAGTCCGGTGCCGCGTCCCAGGCCGCAGCTGCCGAGGGTAGGTCCAAGAGGCAGAGGTCGGAGTTGGACTCCTCGGCAGCAGAAGGGGCAGCTGAGACCCCACAGGGTCCGATGGAGGAAGATGGCACGGAGTCATCCAGGTTGGTGGGGGGTTTGGTGGAGGAGGAGGAGGCCGTGCAAGGGACAGACACGGGGTCTGGAGGTGGGGATTCCACTGGTGCTAGTGGTGCAGTGCAGGGGCAGGGACAGGAGGCAGCACAGGCCACCGCGGAGGTGCCTGTGTAATCCTGTCCCCGATCCTGTGACTGCACCATCCTGCACCAGCAGGGATGCCTATGTCCAGACCCATTTTCAGGGAGGGGATCCGCTTACAACAACTGGCCTTCCTCTCCCTGCGGACGTGGATATCCGGGACCGGGTTGAGCCTGTCCTGAGTGGGATGGCGTTGCGTCAACGGGGCATGCGAGGTGACCTGCAGTGTTTTCGTGAGGACACTGGCAGGTGCCCGTCACTGCTGGGGCGTGGGGGTGCAGGGGGACATGAGTGGGGGCCTGCTGGCAGGTGCCCCTCACTACTGGGGGGTGGGGGTGCAGGGGGACATGAGTGGGGCCTGCTGGCAGGTGCCTGTCACTGCTGGGGGGTGGGGTGCAGGGGGACATGAGTGGGGGCCTGCTGGCAGGTGCCCGTCACTGCTGGGGGTTGGGAGTGCAGGGGGACATGAGTGGGACATGAGTGGGGGCCTGCTGGCAGGTGCCTGTCACTGCTGGGGGGTGGGTGTGCAGGGGGACATGAGTGGGACATGAGTGGGGGCCTGCTGGCAGGTGCCCCTCACTGTTGGGGGTTGGGGGTGCAGGGGACATGAGTGGGGGCCTGCTGGCAGGTGCCTGTCACTGCTGGGGGGTGGGGGTGCAGGGGGACATGAGTGGGACATGAGTGGGGTCCTGCTGGCAGGTGCCTGTCACTGCTGGGGGGTGGGGGTGCAGGGGGGACATGAGTGGGGGCCTGCTGGCAGGTGCCCGTCACTGCTGGGGGGTGGGGGTGCAGGGGGACATGAGTGGGGGCCTGCTGGCAGGTGCCCGTCACTGCTGGGGGGTGGGGGTGCAGGGGGACATGAGTGGGACATGAGTGGGGGCCTGCTGGCAGGTGCCTGTCACTGCTGGGGGGTGGAGGTGCAGGGGGACATGAGTGGGACATGAGTGGGGGCCTGCTGGCAGGTGCCCTTCACTGCTGGGGTGTGGGGGTGCAGGGGGACATGAGTGGGGGCCTGCTGGCAGGTGCCTGTCACTGCTGGGGGGTATGGGGGCAGGGGACATGAGTGGGATATGAGTGGGGACCTTCTGGCAGGTGCCTGTTACTGCTGGGGGGTGGGGGTGCAGGGGGACATGAGTGGACATGAGTGGGGGCCTGCTGGCAGGTGCCTGTCACTGCTGAGGGGTGGGGGTGCAGGGGGACATGAGTGGGGGCCTGCTGGCAGGTGCCTGTCACTGCTGACGGGTGGGGGTGTAGGGGACTTGAGTTGGTGATCACTAGTGGAAGGTGACATGTGTGCTGGCTGGGGGGCATGCCCAGGGGTGCAGGGTAGTCCCCTGTGTTGTGGTTTGCCTGTAGGGGCCGTGGATGGGGTGTAGGGCACACCTGGGAGGACCCACAACGCCAATTCACGTGTGGGACTCCCTGTGCAGCCCACTAGATACACATACCCGCTCTGACAGCGAAATCGCGTGTGAAACTTTCCGCAAACCCCAGTAATACACGGGCCCCACTCGCACAGGCCCTTTCGCCTGTGAAACTTCTCGCGAACCCCAGTAATACACGTACCCCACTCGCACAGTCCCTTTCGCGTGTGAAACTTCCCGCGAACCCCAGTAATACACGTACCCCACTCGCACAGGGCCAATCGCATGTGAAACTTCCCGCGAACCCCAGTAAGACAAATACCCCACTCGCACAGGGCCAATCGCGTGTGAAACTTCCCGCGAACCTCAGTAATACACGTAGCCCACTCGCACAGGGCCAATCGCGTGTCAAACTTCCTGCGAACCCCAGTAATACACGTACCCCACTCGCACAGGGCCAATCGCGCGTGAAACTTCCCGCAAACCCCAGTAATACATGTACCTCACTCGCACAGGCCCTTTCGCGTGTGAAACTTCCCGCAAACCCCAGTAATACAACTACCCCACTCGCACAGGGCCAATCACGTGTGAAACTTCCCGTGAAGCCCAGTAATACATGTACCCCACTCGCACATGGCCAATTGCGTGTGAAACTTCCCGCGAACCCCAGTAATACATGTACCCTACTCGCACAGGGCCAATCGCGTGTGAAACTTCCAGCAAACCCCAGTAATACACGTACCCCACTCGCACAGGGCCAATCGCGTGTGAAACTTCCCGCGAACCCCAGTAATACACGTACCCCGCTTGCTGTGTGCTGTGTGGCGGCCATGTGTACTGGTACAGGGTTAGCGCAGCCCTTTGTGCTGGATTGGGGATTTTGATGGCTTTTCCCTGCGGGAGGTGCGTTCTTGGGGCCGTAACTGGCTCTGCTGCAGGGTCGCTGCGCCACTGTGCGCCACGGCTGGTTTTGGTAGCTAAAATCCATGAATACGCTGTGCGCAGAAATGGATTTTAGCGCACGCGGCTGGTGCTGAGATTCGCATGCGCACACTGTGCGCCAGCCGCGTGTGCCACTTGTGCGCTAAATTCTATGAATTACCCCCGAAATATCCTCAGAATGAGGGTGAAGGGTGCATCCAATGGCCCAAAGAAAGGCGTAGCAGCTATTCAGCCCCCTGGGTTCAGAGGAAGGGGTGGGGTTCGATAGGCTAATGCATTAGTGGCCCCGCTCATGACTAGCTTTGAAAACGGTCATCTAATCCCCTCAAACGTTTCAGACTGACTCTCGTCTGGTACAGGGGTAGCAGAAGAACTGGGATAGGGAGGGACGATAGGGAAGCGGGGACTCAGGCGGAGAAAGGATTCTGTAGAGCGATCAGTGACTGGTGGGATGCTCCTGACAGATAATGCGCTGCCGCGTGTTCAGTGTGGTGGAGGGGTTGTTAGCAGTCGTTCGGCTGTAGTATGCATGGGGATTCGTGTAAGGTGAGAAGAGATTCAAAAGATCAGTGGATTAGTGGAAAGGGAATAGTTCTGGAAAGATGTCATTGGTCAGGACACGTTTCATTTTGATGACGATTGTTGTGTGGAGTTAGTTCTATAGTGACACAGACCCGGTTGGCAAAACAGTCCTGTTGCGTTATATGGAAGGGTTAAACCATTGAGTCAGATGTGAAGGGTGCTTGGCTTAGAATTAAAAGGGCAGATTTCTGAAGAAGGGAACAAGCAGCATTAGCACCTGGGGAAGTGAAGTCAGCCAATCAAGTGGCTGGAACAGCGGGCGAGAATACACATTCTCTGCTTCTTGTTTCCAGCCAACTGTGGCCTTTCCCAGAGAGAGCCACACCCAGTTGCCTCTGCACCCTCCCAAAACAAAACAAACCTCTTCCCCACCCTCTCCTTTTCACCCCACTTACCTCCTGGACCGGAGTTTTGTGCTCCTGTCCCAGCGCTCCTCCTGCTCCCGGTCGCCATAGGAATGGAAAAGTCCCTTTTACCTATGGCGCCGGCCATCTTTTTTTTTTCTCTGGAGATTGGTGTTGCTTGCGCAGCCAACCCTGAGAAAAAAAAACATTTGCGCTCGGTTAAACCCTGGGTGCGAATGGCTTTCACCCCTGTGTGGGGGCGGGCATGGCTGGTCACACCCCCAAGCCCTCGCCAAAGCCAGAGCTTCGGGTTGGCAGGCTGTTACCGGCCATATCTGTCAGAACCCTTAGACGAAGTGCTCCTTGTTGACACGTCGTGAAGTATTTAATTCTTCCTATCAATGTGATTCTCAGGGGTACAAGAGGACAAACTGAGAAACTAATTGATCGAAAGATGGTGTAAATTCGTTGGAACCGCAACTGCTTCACGCTCTCGAGGATATCCAGGTGCTCCAGATAACTGCAGAGAAGTACAACTGATTACCAGCTAATATAGAAACCCTCTAATAAAGATCTACAATCATCAAAAGACTAACCTGCAGAGAAACGTGGCATTAAGCAAAGAAGTCCCATACAAATTGATCCTCAAGACTGATGAGTTCTGGAGACCACAAGAAAACAAAAGGTATTTAGCAATAAGGTAACAAGAGGTACAGAGAAATGGCAAGAGAGTGAAAGTTTTCTTACCAGTGTTCTCAGGATGTGTGAGACCCCAGGCGAGTACTTGTCCTTGTCGTCTCTCAGGATTCCAATCCAGTTCCGGGTTTGTGTCCAAATCAACAATCGCCTGTCCCGACGGCACGAGGACGCTTATGGTGCCAAGGCAGTCTCTAGTCCAGCACCCCAACCTATTCCCGCCGGCACGAGGACGCCTAGAGTGCTAGGGAAGTCTATAGTCCAGCACCTAACCTGTGCCCGCCGGCACGAGGACGCCTAAAGACAACACGGGAAGGAGGGACAGTGGTACAAAAGATAGGAGAGTAAGAAAACAAGAAAGCAAGTAATCCCCAGGATTAGAAAACAGAAGGAAGTATCAGAGAGGAAGCGGTCACCAGCCTCCAAGGTCCAAAACCTACTAACACAAAATCACTGGGCAAGAATATCCTAGAACGATCCAAGGTCAAAATTCCTAGAAGCAATATAGAAGGGCAATCCGGGCGAGAAATCCAAAAATACGTAATCCGAGGTCAGAAGGAACCAGAAATCAAAGCATAAACAAAAGCTGCTGTCAAAACACGATCAGAAGCAGCGACTGGAGGGCGAGGGAGAATTAAATACCGAGCTACCGGCAGTAAGTCAATCACGTGACCCACTGCGTAAAGAATCACGTGGGAAACTACGCGTCCACTGCCGTAGTCTCCATGGTAACTTCCACACAAAGCGTCGGAAACACGGTTTCCGACGAAGGGGTCTGCAAAAGGTAGTTCGTGGACAAGACACCACCGCCCCCCGTCTTTCATCCGGTAAAAGCACCCGCTGCTGCCTGCGAGCGGACAAGGTAACTGGAGGGATGTTGCGAACCTGGGACCGATTTCTGACAGTATCCTCCCCCAAAGGACCCCCATGCCTCCGCGAGGCCAAAAACTGGGAAACCAACAAAGGGGCATGCACATTACGCTCCGGTTCCCAGGTACGATCTTCCGGGCCGTGCCCCTTCCAATCCACCAAAAAATACCTGACCCCACGAGAAATCTTAGAATCAAGTATAGCGTTAACCTCATATTCCTCCACACCTTGAACAACCACCGGAGACGGTGGCACAACAAACCTAGTATGGTCGACACAAGGTTTAATCATGGATACATGGAATACCGGATGTATCCTCCAAGAGCATGGTAAGTCTAATCTAACCACCAACGGACTCAAGACATCCTTGATGACATAAGGACCAACAAAGCGTGGTAGCAGACACCGACGCCCCGGGATGCGTAGATTTCTTGTGGAAAGCCAGACCCGCATGCCTGGAACGTATTCGGGTGAATCTCGGCGGTTACGATCTGCGTATACTTTGGCCTGCTTCTGAGCTTGTACTAAGTGTTCCGAAACACTAGCTTGGACCACAGACAGATCCTTGATACAAGACTGCACAGCCGGACAATCTGCAGGAAGTTCCCAGTCCAGAGGTAGAGTGCGAGGGTGTTGCCCATATAAGGCAAAAAAAGGTGACGTTCCTGTGGATGAATGACTCGAATTGTTATATGCGAATTCCGCCATGGGAAGGACCGTTAACCAAGATTCTTGATGCTGGAGGATGAGACACCTGAGATACTGCTCCATAGTAGCGTTAACACGCTCAGTTTGGCCATCCGTTTGCGGATGGAAGGCTGTGGAACATCGATCATCGACCCCCAATGAGGACATGAGATGCCTCCAAAAACGAGACGTAAACTGGGACCCCCTGTCAGAAACCACGATTTCAGGGAGCCCAAAAAATCGAAATATGTGTCGCAAAAACAATTCTGCAAGCTTAGAAGCAGAAGGCAGACCTTGGCAAGGAACAAACAAAGACATTTTCGAAAAGCTGTCCACCACCACCCACACGGTATCATAACCATCGATCAAGGGTAACTCTACTACAAAATCCATAGTGATCATCGCCCATGGTTTCACCGGTACTGGTAATGGCTGTAGTAGCCCCATAGGTTTCCCCGAGTGTGATTTACATTGGGCACAAATAGCACAGGTCGATATATATTGGGAGACATCTCGCCGCATTGAAGGCCACCAGCACCAACGTTTGAGAAGTTCAAGTGTTTTCTGCGAACCAGGATGAGCTGCAATAGCAGCGTCATGACATAATGCAATGGCCGCATAGCGAGTGTCGTGATCGGGCATATAAACGCGACCCTGGACGTAAGGCAGACCATGTACAACGTCCATGTTGTATTCTGCTAATTCCGCTGGCTCCTTAGTTACCCAGGTTTGGAGCGTCGTCTTCAAAGTGGGCTGTAATACACATCCACACACTACTTGTGTTGGCAACATCAAAGACCCATCCTGTAGACGTGAAACAGAACCCCCAAGGCTTCTGGATAGAGCGTCGGCCTTGGAATGCAGAACCCCTGGACGATAAGTCAAGGTGAAGTTAAACATAGAAAAGAATTCATGCCAGCGGGCGTGCCTGGCAGTAGTACAAGTCAGAGATTGCAAGGCCAACAGGTTTCTGTGGTCAGTATATACTTGGACCGGCATTTCAGTACCAAGAATGTGATGCCGCCAGACCGTAAATGCGTCTCTAATAGCCAATAATTCACGTTCAGTGATGGTATAGTTTTGCTCATAAGGTGTTAACTTCCGTGAATGATAGGCAACTGGATGCAGATCGCCTGTATCAGAGCAAGGCTGGGACAGAACAGCTCCTACAGCTACATCCGAAGCATCTGCTTCGACGTAGAAAGGTTGTTTGACGTTAGGATGCAACAAAACAGGTGCAGAGGTAAAAGCTGCTTTCAGAGATTCAAATGCTCGTTGGGCGTTATCGTTCCATAGAAAAGGCTTCTTGTTACTGGTCAGTTCAGTGAGTGGCGCGGATATACAAGAGAACTGTCTAATGAAACGACGGTAAAAGTTGGAGAAGCCCAAAAACGATTGTAACTCCTTCCTGGTAGAAGGTTCGGGCCAATCTAGTACAGCTTTGATCTTATTTCTGCTCATCTGTACTCCTTTATTGGTGATATCATATCCAAGAAACTCAACATGGGTCACATGAAAAACGCACTTCTCTAACTTCACAAAAAGAAGATGATCACGCAGGCGTTGTAGAACTTCCGAAACATGGTGCACATGCATTTCCATGGATGGGGAGTAAATGAGTATATCGTCGAGGTAAACGATAACAAACCTGTCGATCATGTCACAAAGGACGTCGTTAATAAAATTCTGAAAGGTGGCCGGGGCATTACAAAGCCCGAATGGCATTACCAAGTACTCAAATAAGCCATATCTGGTCTTAAATGCCGTTTTCCATTCATCACCCCGGCGAATCCTCACTAAGTTGTAAGCCCCCCTAAGATCCAATTTAGTAAAGAACTCTGAAGAACCCAACTGATCTAGCAAGACAGATATCAAAGGAATAGGATACTGATTTCGTATGGTACTTGCATTAAGCTCGCGGTAATCAATACAAGGTCTTAATTCACCCTCCTTCTTAGGCACAAAAAACAACGGGGAGGCAAACGGGGAATGAGAAGGACGAATAAAACCTAACTCAAGAGCCTTATCCAAGTATTCTTTGAGGACGGCATCCTCCTTTTGGGTAAGAGAATAAATGCGTCCCGATGGTACCTTAGCCTCTGGTTTGAGATCAATTGGACAATCGTATGGCCGATGAGGAGGCAATTTCTCAGCTTTACCCTTATCGAATACATCCATGTATTGTGTATATTCGGTAGGCAGGACAGTGTTTACAACCGCTCCAACAGTGACTGCGGAATCCAATAGGGCCCGACTAGGAGCTGCAAGTATAGAACCTGCCGAGTTACAAACCTGAAGACACCGCTGGGAGCTAAAGGCAATAGCCCCAGTCTCCCAATTGATTACCGGATTGTGGAGCTTGAGCCAAGGTAATCCCAAAATCAATTTGTATTGGGGTGCCATAATGACATCAAAGATGATAGTTTCCGAATGGTCGAGACCAATGGTTAACTGCAAAGGTATGGTATGTTCAGTAACTAGTCCAGATAGAAGAGTAGAACCATCAACAGCATTCACCACCTCTGGAACTTTCTTCGGTAGAAGAGGTATACCCCATGTCTGGACATATTGAGCATCAATATAATTTCCCGTAGCCCCAGAGTCTAAGACCGCTTCAGAACTCCATGGCACGGCCTGTTGGTAGCTCAAAGAAATGTTAACATAAAAGGGCATAGATATACAGGAACCCTGCATAGAACAGCTCGGAGTAGGGGTTCCTTCTACTGCCGGGCTTTGGCGTTTCCCGACTTGCGGGGCTTCTTAGGGCATGCACGAAGTAAATGGTTAGCAGAACCGCAGTAAAAGCATAGATTGTTTTGTCTCCGGTTTTCTCTCTCTTCCACTGTTAACGGGCCTCTAACTGCACCGATTTGCATGGGTTCTTCAGCACCAGTTACGGGAACCGGAAGACCAGCAGGGTTAGACAGGGTTACTCTCTTTTCCCCTTTTCTTTCGGCCCGTCGGGCGTCGATCTGGAGTACTAAATCTAGGAAGTCAGGGAAAGATGTAGGGACCACCGGAACCGTGGCTATAGTATCCTTCAATGAGTCTGATAACCCCTTATAGAACAAGGCTGCCTTCTTTTCTTCTGGCCACCCGGTTTCAGCAGACAACTGATTAAATTTAGCTAGGTACGATAACAACGGAGCTTCTCCCTGACGGAGATTTAATAACTCCAAATCGGTGGCCTGAGTCTTATACCGAGTATCGAATACCCGAGTCATAGCAAGTATCAAAGCATCACAATCAAACAATAGCGGGCTGCCCTGTTCCAATAATGGGTTCGCCCAAACTGCGGCCATACCTCCGAGATTCGATAAAACAAAGGCTGCTTTAGTAGTTGCATCAGGAAACGAGGCAGGCCGACACAAAAAATGTAACCTACATTGATTAATGAAGGTCCGAAAGGTTTTAGGATCTCCGGTAAATCTTTCGGGAGGGGCAAGCGGAAACTGGGCGGCCATATAAACAGGCGCAGAATCTGGTCTGGCTGAGGACCCTGCCTGTCCTGAGGTACCCGCGGAAGCCAAAGACGGAGAACCTAAGGCCACTTCCCTGATCCCATCCTGCATAGCATCAATGCGTCGGTGGGTGTCAGCATGGGCAGCTGTCATATCGGCACGTAGGTCGGCCACTAATTGTACTAAGGCGGCCAACGGGTCACTAGTTGTATCCATAAGGAAGGCTTCTGATTCTGTCAGAACCCTTAGACGAAGTGCTCCTTGTTGACACGTCGTGAAGTATTTAATTCTTCCTATCAATGTGATTCTCAGGGGTACAAGAGGACAAACTGAGAAACTAATTGATCGAAAGATGGTGTAAATTCGTTGGAACCGCAACTGCTTCACGCTCTCGAGGATATCCAGGTGCTCCAGATAACTGCAGAGAAGTACAACTGATTACCAGCTAATATAGAAACCCTCTAATAAAGATCTACAATCATCAAAAGACTAACCTGCAGAGAAACGTGGCATTAAGCAAAGAAGTCCCATACAAATTGATCCTCAAGACTGATGAGTTCTGGAGACCACAAGAAAACAAAAGGTATTTAGCAATAAGGTAACAAGAGGTACAGAGAAATGGCAAGAGAGTGAAAGTTTTCTTACCAGTGTTCTCAGGATGTGTGAGACCCCAGGCGAGTACTTGTCCTTGTCGTCTCTCAGGATTCCAATCCAGTTCCGGGTTTGTGTCCAAATCAACAATCGCCTGTCCCGACGGCACGAGGACGCTTATGGTGCCAAGGCAGTCTCTAGTCCAGCACCCCAACCTATTCCCGCCGGCACGAGGACGCCTAGAGTGCTAGGGAAGTCTCTAGTCCAGCACCTAACCTGTGCCCGCCGGCACGAGGACGCCTAAAGACAACACGGGAAGGAGGGACAGTGGTACAAAAGATAGGAGAGTAAGAAAACAAGAAAGCAAGTAATCCCCAGGATTAGAAAACAGAAGGAAGTATCAGAGAGGAAGCGGTCACCAGCCTCCAAGGTCCAAAACCTACTAACACAAAATCACTGGGCAAGAATATCCTAGAACGATCCAAGGTCAAAATTCCTAGAAGCAATATAGAAGGGCAATCCGGGCGAGAAATCCAAAAATACGTAATCCGAGGTCAGAAGGAACCAGAAATCAAAGCATAAACAAAAGCTGCTGTCAAAACACGATCAGAAGCAGCGACTGGAGGGCGAGGGAGAATTAAATACCGAGCTACCGGCAGTAAGTCAATCACGTGACCCACTGCGTAAAGAATCACGTGGGAAACTACGCGTCCACTGCCGTAGTCTCCATGGTAACTTCCACACAAAGCGTCGGAAACACGGTTTCCGACGAAGGGGTCTGCAAAAGGTAGTTCGTGGACAAGACACCACCGCCCCCCGTCTTTCATCCGGTAAAAGCACCCGCTGCTGCCTGCGAGCGGACAAGGTAACTGGAGGGATGTTGCGAACCTGGGACCGATTTCTGACAATATCACCCCCCCCCTCGATTGATCAAAGACAGGAAACACTGAGAAAAATGCAAATTCAAAATGGGATACGAAAATAAGGAAGACAAAGCAAAGTTGCCTCGTGGTACCTGCTGATGGGGTGTTTGTGCGCGGCCACTTGTTTCATTAGCTCTTTGAGTCCTTTGCATCATTTAGCTCCTGAAAAACAGTCATGAAAAAAAGAGCAATCATTAAATCCTCACATCTCAGACCTGACTCACAAAATCCCTGACTGAGGATTTCAGTGGTGGAATGAAGTAGCCTGTGATGGGAACTGGCTTCCGCTTCTGTGTGGGAAGCCCATGATGGCAACTGGCGGACTGGTTTCTCCCGTTTTGGAATTTGCATACTCGCAGCTTCGGCCTCTGTCTAGATTCTATAACAAAGCCCCCTGGCCCCCGCCCCATACAGCAACAGGCTTATAGATGGCTGCCCATGATGTCTGTAATTTCCATAGAGCGCACACTGCAGTGGGTGCTATTCTTCATATTTATAACTCACCATGAGAATGGGGAGGCATCATTTAGACATGGACAGAGCACTACCATGATCTATATGCAAATTAAGTGTGCCCAGTCGGTTCCCCCCATGCAAACCAAGCGCATTAGCACAGGATTCAAGAAATGAAAGGATGACCTGGATAAAAGTAAAATCGTTCTTAGACTGATGTGTAATTTTTGATGTGTGCATTACCCGCGGACTCTTCTGCTCCTGTGTCTCCAGGGTTAAATGTCCAATGGCGGCCTGCTCTCTAAGCCCCAGGTAAGGACTGGCTGTGCCAGACCAGCAAATGTTGAGGTTTGCTGCAGGGAACTGGCTTCTTGGTTGTGGACCTCTTACCTGTGAGTCCTATCAGAAGACCATCAGGGAACAGCCGAACTCCGGAGACAACTCGCGCATCTTGCTGTGAAGGCGTTGAGCGTAGTGGAAGCCTCCTCAACTGGTCAGATGAATCTATTGCTGGAAGAGTGTCTCACCTCCGCTCATTGATGATTGCAGACATGAAGCGCTGTCGCTGATGAAAACCAATGGAGAAGCTGCTCACCCATTCCAACCTGGAGGCCTGCGAGATAAGAGGAGTGGAGGTCCACCTCTCTAAGAGTTGATTGAAAAGCTGGGGATAACCCTAAGGATTCTGAGTAGGTATTTAAACCAGAGAAGGGACTGAACGTCCCTGTTGCACTGATAAGCAACAAAAACACCAAACCTGGGACCAACTGCTGAAGGTAGGGACATGCTAACCACATAGGGTCTGATTGCAGGTTTAACAGTGAAAAATGCAGTATTGATAAATACTGGCGATTTACTGCACCATACAAGTACAAGTCTCTTGCTGCATGCCGTACACCAAGCTACAGAAAATAATGGATGTGATAACCACGTCTTGCAGCAAACACACAATACCGGATGCATAGAGTGGCATATATGGATGCACAATCCTGACTACTGTTACTGGGAAAAAGAACACATGAACCACCACAATGAATTATCAGCATGTAAAAGCATGCAATAAGGAGGGGCATGTGTAGGTAAATCTATCAAAGGTGCGCATAATCACCGCTGCCAATGAAGAAAAGTCTTATCCAAACCACTCATTAGGCCAAAAGCAACACACAACCCATTGGAGCATTGCTAATAAACCGAAGGGAGCTGTTCCTGCTGTTTGGTACACAGAGCAATGCTGCTATCATCATGCAGGTGGCCAAGCAAGGACAGATGGAGGAGGAAGAGGCTTCTAATGGTCACTTACAGCATCACTAATCCTGAGAATGTATTGCCTGGATAGGCTGGCCATAATCCATGTACTTCAGCTCATTCAGCGTGCCCTTGAGAACTAGATTGGCATACAAACTGCAACCCACTGTTGTGAATTTAGTGGCCCCCATTTGCAAGGATACTCGCATAGGTGTTGGCAGCCCTACTATGCAATGCAGCAGCGCACATTTCCCTTCCAAAAAACAAGAGTCCATAAATGCCATGAAAGGAAACTTCTATGATGCTGTCCAATTCCCAAATATAATTGGTTCCCTGGTGTGGGATTGTCAAACTGGATATTAAATTATGCCTCCTATTGTAACGATTGTACGTATATTGGCCTACGCCAAGTTGTTTAAAATTGTACGCGAATAAATCTCTACGGCAAGGTCTTGACCTTAGAAATTGATGTAAGCCGCCATCTTGAATGAAGCCTCCATTTCAGGTTAGAACCGCCATTTTGGGGGTTTTGTACAAAGTCACCCTGTAATCTAAAATGGCCGTCTCGTGTGCTCTTGTTCTTGCCTTAACCTCTTCAACCTCTGTAGGAGAGTTAATGTCCAACCTACCTTCAGGCTACATGTTAGGGTCATGTAGACCTTGTCCTTTGTTGACCTCGGGAGCAGGGGATTACTTGAATCAGCAATGTTAAACTACAAGTATACAAGAACAGTAACGCTATCCGAATATAAAATGCGAAACATTTGTTTGATCTGTATTAAAACAGTATGTAAAGAGTGTAATGTTAAATTAAAGAATAATGGAGTGTGTTAGTAAATGTATTCAAAAGTAAACTGCATGCACGAGATATGTAAATTGGGAAAGTGAACCTGGCGCGGCCCTAGCCCAATGTATTATTAACTTGTAAGAGGCTGGACATCATTTTTACAAATTGTATAAATATGTCGATGTCCAGCTAGGAAATTCTGTTCACTGCTCACATTGAACCCTGCTGGTGGTCTCTGTGATGTATTGACGGCCAAATAGCTATTTGTGTACTTTGTTGAATACTGTTCAGTTTTCTAATAAAGATTCTGGGAATCTTTACAAGCCTGTGTCGGTGTATTTTCGTTTGCTTGGTGTAACAGCCGTAATATTGTATTTTTTCTGATTCCACAGGATGTATTGGCCCACACCGCCATGGTATGCAGCATCACCCTGCCAGTTATCGTGAAAGAACAGCAACAATGGTGGCAAAACCCTTGTGTGCGCCAAAAACCTACAAAAACCATGTGCTTCAGCACACAAAAAGAGGGATGCACAACCTGCCACCCATAGGAAGTATGGGACTGACAGGTCAGCGCCTCCCAGAAATGGATGGGCAAGCATCTATGTACAGGCTCCCAAATGCTAGGGCCAGCTTCTCTGATCAGGAAGACTCCAGTGAGGGGAGAATCAGAGAACTGGATCCTCAGAAATATCACCAACCAAGAGATCAGTCAGTCAAATTTGGTGGGCAATTACATGAAAATAGGCCCACTAAGAGCATCTTAAAAACCTCCTCTCAGCTAGGACAGTGAGGGGGGGGGGCACTCAGCCAACCCTGGGAGCAAGGGAGAGTCAGAAGACTCTTCTGAGTGCCACAGGTCTCAAGAGACTAGGCCCCCACATTCTGCCAGCAATTCCCAAGCTCGCAGAATCAGGGAGAGCCTAGAAGATCAGACAGCCACCTCAGGTAGCAGCACCTCTGAGTCAGAGGATGAGTGGACAAGGGTGACCGAAACTAAAAAGGCCAAAAAAATTAAGAGAGCTTTACTGAAAGATCCCCTGAAGCAAATCAAGGCTACTAGGAGCGTCATCACGCCCTACCATAAAAATGCCAAATATTCAGTTTGGGAGTACCTTGAGCTATTTGAGCAAATGATGGAGACTTTCCACCTGAAGGACAGCCAAAGCTGTATTCAGTATGTCAAGTGGACATTTTCACCTCAGTACTCCAGATTCTTTGCGAGCCGGAGGATCAGAACCACTTAAGATAGTCCACATATAGGGCAAAAACAAAGAGGAGATGGCTGGAAGGTTTAGAGTGAATCTTAACCACTGGCATTGCTCTGGGCAACCCTCCAGACCACCGTTCTTCGCCTGCCATTACAGAAGGGGAAAGACCATATGCAAATCAGGCTTGGCCCCACCCCAAAAGGGGCAGTCCAGCCCGAACTGCTAGGTCACACCCCTTCTGCACGAGATCACAAGCATCCCCAAACATGTTTCACCCTTGTTGGGGCTTATCAGTGAGGAGTAGCTTGGGTCTCTAGGCTCAGCAGGCACGGGACCCACGTCTGGGCATACCCGTCCCACTCGGGGTGACAAAGCAAAAACAAAGAGGTGATGACTGGAAGGTTTAGAATGAATCTTAACCACTGGGATTGCTCTGGGCAACCCTCCAGACCACCGTTCTTTGCCTGCCAAGCCACTTATGGTCTTGTGCAGAAGGGATGTGACCTAGCAGTTCGGGCTGGACTGCCCCTTTTGGGATAGGACCAAGCCTGATTTGCATATGGTTTTTCCCCTTCTGTAATGGCTTGGCAGACTGAAAAACGATGGTCTGGAGTGTTGCCCAGAGCTTTGCCTATGGTTATGATTTATTCAAAACCTTCCAGCCATCAACTTTTCGTTTTACTAAAGTCACCCCAAGTGGGACGGGTGTGCCCATTCGTGGGTCTCGAGTCTGCCGGGTCTAGATACCCAAGCTACTCCTCACTGATGACGCCCAACAAGGCTGAAACATGTCTGGGGATGCTTGTGGTCTCGTGCAGAAGGGATGTGACCTAGCAGTTCGGGCTGGACTGCCCCTTTTGGGGTAGGACCAAGCCTGATTTGCATATGGTTTTTCCCCTTCTGTAATGGCTTGGCAGACTGAAAAACGATGGTCTGGAGAGTTGCCCAGAGCTTTGCCTGTGGTTATGATTTATTCAAAACCTTCCAGGCATCACCTTTTCGTTTTGCTAAAGTCACCCCGAGTGGGACGGGTATGCCCAGACATGGGTCCCGAGTCTGCCGGGCCTAGAGACCCAAGCTACTCCTCACTGATGACGCCCAACAAGGCTGAAACATGTCTGGGGATGCTTGCGGTCTCGTGCAGAAGGGATGTGACCTAGCAGTTCGGGCTGAACTGCCCCTTTTGGGGTAGGACCAAGCCTGATTTGCATATGGTTTTTCACCTTCTGTAATGGCTTTGCAGACTGAAAAACGATGATCTGGAGTGTTGCCCAGAGCTTTGCCTGTGGTTATGATTTATTCAAAACCTTCCAGCCATCACCTTTTCGTTTTGCTAAAGTCACCCTGAGTGGGACGGGTATGCCCAGACGTGGGTCCCGAGTCTGCGGGCCTAGAGAACCAAGCTACTCCTCACTGATGACGCCCAACAAGGCAGAAACATGTCTGGGGATGCTTGTGGTCTCGTGCAGAAGGGATGTGACCTAGCAGTTTGGGCTGGACTGCCCCTTTTGGGATAGGACGAATTCTGATTTGCATATGGTTTTTCCCCTTCTGTAATGGCTTGGCAGACTGAAAAACGATGGTCTGGAGTGTTGCCCATAGCTTTGCCTGTGGTTATGATTTATTCAAAACCTTCCAGCCATCACCTTTTCGTTTTGCCACATATAGGGCAGCCATCTTAAAGCATTTTTCAATCCATAGAAACCCTCAAGAGGCCCGCAAGGCAGCCTACAACCTGCAATGCGGAGAAGACCAGGCCCCACAAGAATTTGTCCAAGAACTGAAACGTGCCTTTGCGCAGACCACCAAGAGGGTGCACACAGACAGTAGGGAATTTGTCCATACCTTCTTTCATGCCCTCCCTAAATACATTATGACCCAGCTGGTGAGGGACTTTCATGAGAAAAGATCACTAGACTGGGTCATTGAACAAGCAACACGCATTTATGAAGTGCAGAAGCCACTAGAGAGTAAAAATGCTAATAAAAACCCAAAAACAACCAACACCCCTGCAGCTGCTAAGGTGGCGGAGGTGAAGGTCGCCCCCATTTTAGAGCTGGAGATGGGGCGCCTAAAAACCTTCCTGCGCAGAATCCTACTAACCCAAGACCCTGCAGGCCCTCGGGCCAATCCCAAACAGGGAGTCAGGGAGGTAACCCCACAAATGGGACCCCTAACTCCCCAGACTACATCAGCCCCGTTAAAAGGGCAACAGACCGATCCTGGGCTATGTGTTGACTCCTCCAGACCAAGAGGGGGGGATCTAACCAGGCAGCTGCCAACCCAGGAAAGTTCCCTCCTCACTTTCCCCAGGAGGGCAGTAATCCCCCAAATAATGGGTTGAGTTTCCTTCCCCGGTACCCGCCAAACCTAAACCCCCAAAACAACCCTTCTTTCTTTCCCCACTTTCCTGAGCCTAGACAGCCCAATCTGGGAGAGGGGAGGCCAAGGGTGGAGGGGTAGCAAAACTATCCCAACCAAGGGTATTACGGGAGAGGGGACAGCTACCCTTCCTGTGATCAACCACGGGTAGACCAGAGAACCCCGTACCAGCCAGAGCAGGTGTCCCAACTGGAGCGCCAGGTCCAGAGCATGGCACAGGATCTGGGTCGCATTCTGAGGGCTCAACAGAACCCTCAGATGACCATGGTGACTCAGAACTCCTCAAATCAAGGGTCCGGTGCTCCAGAACAATGACGGGGGAAGAACCCCGACAACCCACCAGTTCCCCGGGAGGAGGCACATGGGGAAGGGGGGTGTAAAGCCTTAGAGGAAGCTTCCATCCCCACTTGTGAAAAGCCCCTGGAAACCCAGGAACCGGAACCAGAATCTCCTGCCCCCGAAAGTCTGCAACCTAAGGAACAGAGGGCGGGTAGGAGAAATGAAGAGCCTAAAAAGGCCCATTTTGTGGAGGAGGTGCAAATCTTCCAATTTGAAGGAGAGGGGTCCTCTGAGGATTCTGGGAAAAGGATCTTCTCCTTCAGTGATGGTGGAACTCCTCCCAAACAAAAATGGGCCCCAAGAGATCCTGAACAAGACTGGGTAGATGTGGGGACCGAGTTAAAACCGTCCATTGTCAAACCCCAGAATGACCAGCAAGAAAATCCCTTTGTTCAAACCAATTCTGGTGACTGCCTCCAAAAAGGGGGGGGGGTGGCAGCCCAGAATCAGAATCAGGGGAGCCCAAAACTCCCATATCCAATTGCCACCTTTTTCTTACAGATTCCCAAGATCCCAAACAAAATCCTGCCCAAATCACCCCTTTGTCAGAATCCAAAGCAAATAAATTAACCTACCAATTGGCCAATAATGCGCATTATCTTTGCCCCCTTGAGGAAAAGGAGGGAAGATGTTATGCCCCGGTCCAAATACAGGGGCAATGTACATTTTTGGCACTGCTGGACACTGGTTCCCAAGCCACCCTTCTGTCAAAAAGAGCCTTTGATCAGCTGAATTCAGGAAGGGGGGAGAAACCCAAATCCCTCTCACCCCTCTTCCTGGACAACTTCAGAACTTCGATGGGAATTAAATTCCTGTTGAGGGGACTGCGGATTTAGACATTAAAATTGGGCGACACAAGGTGAAGCACCCGGTCATAGTTGTGACTCCAGAGGGCACACCATGTTTACTAGGAAATGACATCCTGCGTAGATTGTCTCCCCTCATAGATTGTGTAAACAAGGTCCTCTGGACCCAGACTAACCGACCAATAAAATTAAAACATAGTGTCAACCATGTTAGTTTAAATGGCACATGCCACATGGTTGAACAAAAACCTGACCAAATCTAATTCCATTTCCAAAATAACCGAATCACTGATGTGACAGTGCATTAGGACAACAAACTGGTGATGGGGAGATCGCTCTATTTCTGAAAATCAACCTTCCTTCCAGTCTAAGGAGACATTCCACACTGGTAGGGAAAACTCTGAACATCTAAACAAATTCGCAATCAGAAGCTCCTACGCCTATAGTCCAAAATGATGAGAAATCTGCTCAAAGTTTGGCTGATATTCAGAAAATTGGAGAGCAGTTGTTCATCCCTATTCAGTTAAATGAAGGGAAGGACTCTGTTCTCGCCCGAGTATGCGTGAACAACAGTATGAGCTTCATCAGCGAGGCCATGTTCCGCAAACTCCCAAAAGATCTAGCCATTCCCACATTTAAATTGGTAGACAAATGGGAAATGGACCTGGAAACACCCAATTCCATACATCTCCTGCCTAGCAGGTGAATGCTCAAAATTTCCATAGGCAACAAGAGCATAGTCCATAATTGTTGGGTCGTGCGAGATGTCCCTGCAGCATTTTATTTAGGCAGTGACATTCTCAATCGCTTTGCCATTAGTTTGGACCTAATAAACTTCAAAGCCTGGTCCTGATTAGCGGGTAATCCCATGGACTTTGATGACCCAGAGAAAGCATTTTGGTCAGCTCAACTGCTGCCATATGCAGTTGAAATTCAGATTGGAGAGGAAGTCACCATCTCAGAACGGACCCGACACTTTTCCCTTGAAGTAAAGATTAAAAGAGGACAGAAACTGAAAAATCATGACGCCTATGTTCATCTCAACGCTCATTTCCAACAGCAAGGGTTGGGGGTAAACCCAACACTACTAGTCAATACAGAACACAACACCATTCCAATAGAGGTGGATAACAGTGACCTAAACAGTATCACTCTGGGCGCAGGCACCATTATTGGAATGGCGGTTGATGACCGACATTTTTCCATAGATTTAGGTAACAAACTGATAGGACCGATCCCCAATGACTGTTTTGACAGTGATAGCGACGATGACACAACACCAGACAGGATCTTCACCCGGCATGGGGGGAATTTCCTGGTGTACTCTTCCTGACCTTATGGTAAGGAAGATGTGACCTGTGACTTCAGGAGGGATGAGGTGATCTTTCAAGTCCACTAGGACTGCCTTCCCCATCTGACCTCACCTGAAGCCATCAGTCCAAATCAGTACTTTGACCAAGGACTTCTCCACCCAGCTGGAGGAGGCCGCTGAGATAGCCAAACCAGAAGTCTTTCCGGGCTTCAGACAGATGGTTGAAGAGAGAGTCAACCTAGCTGATACCTGTGAGACTATGAAGCAAAAGCAAAAATTGAAACAAGTTTTCTCAGATTTTCAAGATCTCTTTGCGGTGGACTCATATGACTGTGGTCGCACCGACATCCACACAACAATTCCCACGGACCCTGGCACGACTCCAGTGTTTGTGAAGCAATATCGCGTGCCTCTCGCATCAATGGAGTCCCTTACTGAGATAATTAAGAACCTTGAGACCCGTGGGATAATTCGTCCAGTCCACCGCACCTTCAATAATTCGGTGCTGGGGATTTCGAAACCAAACGGCCAGTGGAGACTCTGTGCTGACCCAAGGGAGCTCAACAAACGGGTCCACACTTCCCGATGGCCTCTTCCCTACATTAACCAAGGGCTGGCCCAGATCCAGAGGTCAAAGGTACACACTGCATTGACCTGACCAATGGGTACTGGACTGTACCTGTCAGTAGGGAGGACCAATACAATCTGGCCTTTACCTTCGGGGTGCAGCAGTACACCTGGACTCAGACTCCCTTCGAATACATCAACTCCGGCAATGAATTTAACATCTTTCTGCATAAGGCCATGCCCGACCTGGGTGAAAGGGGTAACCTGGCCTATGTAGATGATGTCCTAATCAAAATCTCAATTGTGGAGGAACACATAGCGGAGATCTGTTATGTTCTGACACAGTTGAGGGCTGCCAGAGCAAAAATCTCTTTCCAAAAGGCACAGTGGTGCAGAACCTGTGTCAATTTCTTGGGGCATGAGATAACTCCTGAGGGCCTCTGTCCCCAGGAAAAGAAAGTAGAAGCACTACAGAAAATAAACTACCCCACAACTCTGTGGGAACTAAGGAGCCTACTTGGATTGACTAATTACACCAGAAAGTTCATTGAGAATAATGCAGAGATCACAAGACCACTGATCCATCTTTTGAAGGGGGGGTCAAGTGGGATTGGGGTCCAGAACAAGCTGAGGCAGTAAAACAACTCAAAAGAAGCCTCTCACAAGCGCCTTGCCTAGCTTACCCTGCCAAAAACAAAGAGTACTTCTTGGAGACAGGGTTCTCAAATACATGCTTACCTGCAGTATTATATCAAAAGCATGACAAGGTCAATAAAGTAATCTCCCATGCGAGTAAAACTTTATCCTCTTTGGAGGAGAAATTCAATGATTGTGAGAAGGTACACCTGGCAACGGTGTGGGCATTGAAGAATTACCACCCATTTATCCAGGGGGAACACATCATAGTGGAGACTCCACACCAACCTTTGCAATATCTTCAAAGTGACAGAATCCGGGCCGGAAATGTGAGTAATTCCCAAATTACTTCCTGGATTCTGTCAATGCAAGGCTTTCCTGTGGAGGTCAGATATGGCCAAAACAAGAAGAGTCCCCTAGCACAAGGTCTGGCTGACTTGCATGATTGTGCCAGAGAAAACTGTCTCGAGGATGAAAGTCTTTAAATCAAGCACAAAATGGAGGCATACCTTAATTCCCCACACAAAGTCAAAGACGAAGACAAGTGTGAGGGAATGCCCAGTGTCTATGTGGATGGGTGCTCCTACCATGTTGACAACAACAGAGAAAAGGAACTTGTGGCCGGCGTAGAGAATGCATGGGTGAATGATGAAACCTCCGCTGGGTACAAAATCGGTCCCCGAAGTAGTCAAATGGCAAAGCTGATGGCTGTGAATCAAGCCATCCTCACTGCTGTCCAACACCAACTCCACGAACTGGTCATAATCACTGATTCAGATTATGTACAGAACGGTTTCGTGGAGCACCTGGTTAATTGGAAAACCAGAGGCATTCTATGTGCTAATAATAAACCTTTAAAACATGGAAAATTAATACAAAATATTGATGATCTGGTTGCCTCAAATGGGATGACCATCTACTGGAAAAAAGATTGATGGTCATTCTAAAGTAGAGGTACCAGACAAAACTGGAAATGACCTAGCTGATCAGATGGCCAAAACCAGAGCCATCCACGGGGATTTACTTGAGATTGAGTCCCTGTTGGGGGAAATCCAGGTCACTGCTATCACTAGGGCCCAGACAAATGCTCACAATTATTTCTCAACTGTACAATGGAGTAAGGAGACCCCAGATGCTGATTTGATTACGGTTCAAAAATGGGATGCAATAATTGGTAAGTTTTATCAACACATTGAGGACCCTGAGAACTTTCCCCTGTCGGATACCGATTACATTAGGAAAGAGGACCTCCGAGTCTTGATGAAATGCCCAAAAAATGTTCCAATGGTTTGTTGGTGAGGAAATCCATATCCGGCCATGACCAGTGGGTGGTCCCTACCTCATTCCGAAGCCTGATGCTAAGTCACACCCATGATGCGGCGACAGCCGGTCATCGGGGATTTCATACGACATTAGAAATCTTGCGAGAGGTTGCATACTGGCCACGCATGCGGCAGGACCTCGACCAATACTTGAAGGGGTGTCTTGTGTATGCACAATTTCAGCCAACATCCCTCACACACCGTGCTCCCCTCCAAAAGAGGGGGATGACACTGCCTTGGTCAGATTTGCAAGTCGATTTTATCGGGCCCGTGATTCGCTCCTCTAGGGGGAACAAGTACATGTTGACCGTAACATGCTTGTTTACTAAATGGGTGGAATGTCTCCCGGCCCCAAATTGCAAGGCAGAAACAGCAGCTGCCCTGATGATCAATCACATCTTCTCGCGTTTTGGACTACCTCAAAGGATTCAGTCAGACCAAGGTAGCACTTCACCAGTGAAGTGATGACAAAGATGTGGGAGATACTTGGGGTCAAAAGGAAACTACACATTGCCTACCTCTGTCCTCAAGTGCTGGAGTTGAGAGGTACAATAAAACCATTGTGAGCATATTAAAAGAATGTGTGGCAGATTCTGGGCCAGGTTGGGACATTCGATTACCCTTTGTCCTGATGGCCATCAGATCTACCCCTTCTTCTGCAACAAAAATGTCTCCATTTGTCTCCATTTGAGTTAATGACTAGACAAAGGATGGTGCTACCCCAGCATCTGCTCTACAGAACCCAAGAGCAGACATTGATAAATGCCTCCACAACTCATGAATATGTTGAGAAACTGAGAAAACACCTTCAAAGTGCTTTTGCCTATGCTCAGTATGAAAGTATGAAGACCCACTATGATCTCAAGACAACTAAAAAGGAATACCAAGTAGGGGACCGGGTCTACTTGTACAATTTCCAAAGGATATAGGCCAAAGAGCGCAAATTCCTCACCAGTCGCCTACAGAATCTGCATCCCCAAGGGCAGTTTGGCAGAAGGGGAAGACAAGTGGGTCCACATAAACCAGCTGAAGAGTTGCCATCCCAGGCATACTTTGCGGCAAATAGAGGAGCCAACCAGAAACCAAGAGGGGGAAAATCCGGAAACATAAAAGAATCACTAAATGTTCACCGTGTATGTGCAAGAAGAGTGTTAAGACGATTAGTGAACATAGATGGGGAATATTGCCAATTATAACCAATGCAAGTGTCTTTCCCACAGCTGACATCCCCAGATGACGTGTGGACTCAGTAGTGGGACAATATCCATAACCATGTTATGTTGTATCTTCTAGCATCTGGACTAAGAATCCTCCAAAGGATTACCAAGGAGGACCACTCGGGGACCGGGAGGAAAGACCCAAGGAGCCCGGAGTGCCGCTCCATACTCCCAACCAGAACCAGCAATACGCCCAACCAGAACCAGCAATACTCCTGACCAGAACCAGTGAGGAGAGTGGGTCGCCTCCAGCACTGACAGGAGAAGCGACTGAAGTTATCCACACGGACAGAAAAAGAATATCACAATCTCCCGACTTCCCCTTGATGGGCGGTCAATACCAAGTCGGGAGGGGGGCTCTGTGGGATATATTGACCCACTCCACTATGCTATGCGGCATCACACTGCCAGTTATGGTGAAAGAAACTGCAACAATGGTGGCAAAACTCTTGTACGCACCAAAAACCTACAAAACCCCACAAAAACCATGTGCTTCAGCACACAAAAAGAGGGATACACAACCTGCCACCCATGGTGCATGAGCGGTGGAATAGAGCACACCCTGCAGAAATGTGTCCGTGGGCTCCATGACCAGCAAACAGAGTGCAGAGAGAGAAGCAGCACTTTGCAAGTGAAAACCCCAAAATGTGCCTACAAATGACATTTGCTTTGTTGCTAAAAACTCCAAAATGCCTATAACACAACACTCCTCAACAGTCACAATCTTATCTGGTGCTAAAATTCATGTATCTAATGAAGTATTGTGAAACATCCAAAGTCCTAATGTGAAGAGCAAAACATTCTTCAGACAAACTGGATTGTCTGAAAACTGACAGCCCATGCCAAAATCTGGGTGCAGTACCCTGGGCTACCTGAATGACAGCTGTCAGATGAGTTACTGATGAAACTTTAAAGTGAGCTAAAACGAAAAGTCTGCTTGATTAGCAAAACATGAAAAGGATTGTTGCCAAAAAGGAATATAGATTGTAGTTGTGTTTTTGATCCCACAGATTTTAAGGCTAAGAAAGTAATGTATTTATGTTTGATGCAACAAATTTGGTTTTTGCTGGATTTAAAAAGTTAATTAGCCTGGCTGAGCTACAAGAACTGGAAACGCAGGTTTTTCTCCTAGGAGGAGGACCTTCCTCTCAGCGGAAACTCACTGGGAAATTCTAATTGCGGGTTAGAACAGACTCTTGTCTACAGAAAGAGAAGGAACAATGACAAGCCTTTCAGCCCAGGAAGCGGAGGTGTGAAGGTGGTCTTAAACTCTCTTGGAAGGAACTTCCCCCAAGGAGCGGGATGCACTGGACTCCCAGGAGAGACAAAGGGGTGGAGCCAAGTGACCATCTGTTGTTAAGAATGAACAATGAACAATTTTTAAAAGACTCATAACTTGTTATTCAAAGTGGTGAAAAATATAAAAAGCACAGAGTTGTTAATCTAATTTTTGGCTGCACGTGTGAAGAGGCGGTAGAACTGTGTGACATGTTCTGGACAGGAATGGCAGTATATGTGTTTTTATGCAAAATGTATTAATGTTAGAATTGTGAAAATGTACAAGCACATCCTTATGTTAAACACACACATTTGTGGACATTTCCATAAAATTTGGAAATTGTGTTCATAGCTAAAAGGACAACATTCTGTTGAAAGTTGAAACAAGATTCCACAGCTACAGGATTTTGAGCAACAGATGCTACATAAAATATGGCATATTTGTGTGTGATTTGTATAAAGGTGACCAATGTAGAAATTTACATTTAGTATCAAATCTGATTTTGAGACCAGTGGCTAAAGGGAGGTCTCTGAGGTCTGTAAAGCAAACCATAAAATGTGACATCATCCGGCCTTGATTCAATCACTCTAATTGAAAGACGGAGATGAATTTTGATCCTATCCCAGCTCACAGGGGCAAGCTTAGCCAAGCCGGCCCATACACCCACTTTGTGATGTAATTTTAAAGCATAAGTAGCAACAGCTGACAACACATAGGAACTCACAGATCCACTCACTTTTCTGATTTCCGGTGAAGCACTCTGACCCAGCATTCTACATCCAGCTTTAATATTCTTCCTGATCCAGAGGCCAAGGCTCTTGCCAGCAATAGAGAGCAAAGCCCAAATCCTCAAATGTATTCTCTCCACCTAGTGAAGCGCTGTGTGGTGTGAGAAGGCCTTTTGAACCAGTATCCTGAAATTCTCTGGCTTGCCACCAGTAGGCTTGCCTGAGGACCTCGCTATCCAGCTGATTCAAATACCCACAGACTAGGAGGGCAGATCCTGTGCAAACCCGACGACCGGCATAGCTGATCCAGTACCGTGCCTGATGTGCTGTCTTTCCTAGACCAGCCCCAATCCAATTACCAGAGCTGACGGTCCCATTTAAAAACTTATTCTGTGACTATTAATAGGAAGAACTGTGGCCCATAGTATATTTGCATTGTCTTATCCCTATCTCAAACCCAGCCTATCTTTCATTCAGAACCAGTATTGTTAGAACTATCCTTGTGCTGACTCTTTTCTCATCTGAAGAAGTCGAGTTTCCTCAGCAGGCGTGTCACACTGATCACGTGACTGTAGGATCCCTCTGTGGTATTCGCTTTTTCATAGTCATCTTCTAGTGTAAGCAAACCCATTTGTCATTTTCAAAAGTGCATTTCTGTTTTCCATTCTCGCACCTATCTCGCAAAAACGACCTTCACTAAAACCTCTAAAACTCCCTCAGTTTTTGTGATCGAAACGAAATTTCAACTCCTACTCGTACCTGACACCTGTAGCTATCCAGAGAACCCACTGCTAAACAGTGCAATTCTCCTGCTATTGCAAATATCGCGCAATGAAAAGTTTGCCGCAAATTACAATCCCGAAAGGTTTTTACACATGTGAAATAGCTTTCATTTGTTTCCTATTTGGATTTTAAGATCTCAAAGGTTTTCTTTGGACTAAATCATTGCTTGTGCTTGTGTGCAACTGTTCAAAGAGGCTCCCATAAGAATTTATAACAATTTAAGTATTTCTGACCACATTTGGTGTTTTTGCCCAGTCAATCCTAAAGACAATTGTAAAAGCCATCCTGACAGCTGAAAAGTCAATTCCGTTTTTCTCTTGTGTTTGAAGGGGGAAGGTGGGACTGATATTCTGTCTGATTTTTGCTATTCCTGAATACCTGCTCTCTCCTCACATCTATTTAATTACCTATTGGGGGGTTCAGGGGAGTTGCAGGGGGAACCTTTAACCATAGTGCCATCTGTCCAAACCAACACAAAAGTATCCTTTTCTGTGCTGCATATGTTTTTGGTGCTCATTACTTGATTCATAGTATATTAAAGATATTATTCTGTGTTCTGTCACCCCATTGGTGATTGTTGCTCACCTATTAAAATATACTATGATTACATTTTAAATACATAAATAAATATTTACCTTTGCAAAGTAGCCTGATTCCTGTTTCAGTGTGACCAGGGGGTTCCAGGAGAAGGGTGTGATATGAGTGGTATATCGTTCAGAATATTGAACTTATAGACAAAAGTAAATAAGGGTTTCAGTTGTGCACTACATGCTGGGCTTTGACTTGGGTGTGTGCTGGATTGAAATCACTTACACTGGGCTGCACACATGAGCCATTAGTGGAACCCCCCCACCCACACCATGTGACAGACCATGTCCATAGGAACAGTAAGCAAAAGCATACCCAAAATGTGTAAATGACTTGTGATGCTGACATGGCCATCACAAACACCAGCAAAGTTGTCTGGCTCTACACATGACTCAACAGTACTGCACAATAGTACTCTCCCTGCATACATGACCACACATAGGGGACAAAGGACATGGCTCCTAGGTAAGCATAACATTACATTGGCCCTCATTACAGCTTTGCCGGTCTGGAAACAGCAGTGCCGTTAAGCTTACTGGCACCATTGTTTCCAGACCGGCAAAGGACAAGTCTGGTTTGCAGCTGCCGTCCCGCCCGGCAGGTCTGACTACCCAGGTGGACTGGCACCCACCCACAGACTTTCACGGAAGCACTGGCACCATTATTACCAGTGCCAGTGTTTCCATGGTCCCCATTCCCATAGAGTCCTCAGGGACTCTCTGGGAATGGGGAAGAACATATTACCGGCACCTAGCTCCCGCTCCGCCGGGACTTGTAATGTCCCGGTGTTATCGGGAGGCTAGGTGCCGGTAACTGTTTACAAGTGAAGTGGCAACCTGCGGTTTTACCGGCACGGTTACCGCGGGACTTGTAATGAGGCCCATTGTCATTGTTGGCCACTTTAAAGGGGAAGGGTGTTGGCAGAGGAGTGACAGCAGCCATGCACAGCCCACAGCCACAAATGCACAACCAGATTATCTCCCACATCCCACACACATGCTATATTGATCCAATCATGCATAAACAAAATTCCTATATCTTGTCTGATCATTCAAAAAGCATCCGTGCATTTTGTTTTATTTTTTATTATGATATTAAGTTTATTACATACCTTTACCATCATAGATCCTAATCCTAAACATCATTCAATAAAACATATAGGCAATTCATCAACATCAATTCATATTCTAACATTTCATCCATGCATTTACTAATGTCTCACCCACATCCTTGCAGGTGCCACCAGCTGCACGCTCCTTCCGTGGTTTGCACCCTGATACAGAAAAACACCCAGAAGCCTGCATAGAGGTGGTATAACGTGGCACATATCTTTTTTCATGATTGTGTTATTGTTAAATGTTAAACCTTAAACAAAACCTTACAAATACAATATCTAAGACAGATGCAAGTTCATTACCATCAATACAAATACTATACATAATTCATGATATTACTATATTTAAAAGTGGCACACTTCTGAACATGCAGCATCATAGAGAGGTCCTTCAGACTACAGAAAGGCAGACTATGTTGCCTTCAGAGGGCTTGTGGATCACTGATGTATGCCCCCAACAAGGTTGGCCACAGTGTCATAGCATGTTGCATGCACTACAATATGTGCCTGTGGCAGGCATAATGTGGCAATGCCCTAGAATGCCATCATTCTACAAGGAAGTGGAGAGGATTATGATGAAGTAGATGCCCCAGCCATACCACAAGGTAGTGTTAACTCTGAATGTATGTGTGAGTGACCACAGGCCTTAATGAGACAGTAATGTGTGTCAACTTTACAGTATCAGGTAGTGCATGTCATGCATGGCTAATGATTGCAAGTATGATTTGAATACTGTAACATTGATATAGGCAATCTGAGTGAACCTATTACTAACGTGCGATGAATATGACTTGACATATATGGAATTTGCAGCATAAACACTTTTTTCAACAGACTATCAAGCCATGTGTGCGCTCCAACTCTAATTTCTCTCATCCCAACTCCAAAACACACACCTCTACCTCACTCCTTCCCCACACACGCCTTTACCTCCCGCTTCCCCAACACACCCCACTACCTCTAGAACATTAGGGAACATTAAGCACCATTTCTCATTTGCACTTGGGTTTCCTGCCCTTGCTATGCTGTCTTGGGCCTTCGGTGTGCGATAGTCTGGTAGACTTATATGGCGGGCTGCATTTTGATCAGTTTAAACAGATGTATCTGTAGGTTTGACAGAGGAGGATTGTGAAGGATGGACAGAGGACAAGAATAGTGATTGGCTAGTGTCCTCTCCACGTGATCCAAAATCTGAAACATCAGTGCAAAGCCCTGGGTGGTAGCCTCAGTGTTCTTCGACATGCGCAGGCTTTGGAGGGTGATAGTACCTACCATGCTCTCCACTTTCTCTCAGGGCCATGGCATGTGCTGTTCTGGCTTCTTTCCATGGCCCGTAATGGCCTTCTGAATGTCTTGGAGGACATGAAGGTGTTCATTGGACTGTCATCCTGCTGCTATGGTCTGGTCTCTGAGACTTTGGATGACTGCTTGTTGTTCACCCTCAGTGATCTGTTGCTGACCTGTGACTTGAGCTATTGCATTTAGCAAGTGTGTTGCAGGGGGAGGTGGTGCACGTAAGGTCACAGGGGGCATTGGTTGTTCGACATTGCAGGCGCAATGTACACCAGGTGACTACACTCCAGTGTCACACTCATCGCCATCCTCGTTCTTATCTGTGCCAACTCCAGTATGTGTGCACAGCTGATGGCCTGTGACCCCTGTTCCCAGGTCATCTCCAAAATCCAGATGGCAGGATGAGCGCAAAGGCATCTTTGCTGACCTCTACGCGCTCAAGACCGGTGGAAGGTGGCCTTTTAGGTGCTTCTTAGGCATGTGGCTCTTCTGTTTGCCTAGGCAGTGCTAGCTGTCTTGGCCTTCCCAGGTGGTGCTTCAGCAGCAAGAGTGGTAGCTGAGTTATTTGATGCCTTCCTCCCTATTGCCAGTTTTGTTGTGCTGGTGGGGCCTGACACAGTGATGTTTGGGGCAGTGGCAGGTGTTTGCCTGACAGCCAGTCTCTCTTGGTCACTGGAGGATTCCTCTATGGAAACGCGTGGATGGCATGTGAATCAGTTGCTCTGTCAATGAATGAGGGCGTCTGTGATCCATACATTGATTTGCTTAGCAGACCTAGCTGTGGCTATCTGCTGTGCATGCATTCCTAGCCAGGTGGTCTGCATGCAGGGTTGTCTCTCTCAAAAAGGGTACACAGAAGATGGCAGGCTTGATGGTGTACTTCGGTTCTCCCATGATAACAACAGGTATGGTGTAGTGACAGACATTGTTGTGCAGGCTTGAACAGTGTTGGGGAAATGTCTGGGATGGTGTTGTGTATAGTTGAAATCAATGGCCTCTCCCTTTTTCAGTGGATGGGGCGGGGCACAAAGAAATGCTGTGGCGTTTAATTCCATGCACTTTCAATACCTAATTCTTGGAATGTAGATTGTGTGTCACCAGCTGCTACATCACTCAAAGCTAAATGGCTGAAATCACCATCCAAGGAAAACAAGGAGTCATGGATACCATCTATAAAGCTAAGATAGTTGAAACAAAAAAGAACTTTCTCAATGCTCAAATTGAAGAGGACCCAAATAAAATGGGCAAACCTTTTCAAAATTTCAAATCGCTAGAAAAACCTGTTGCCCGCGTCACTTTCCATGTCCCCTCGGTGGATGATTGTATGATGGTCCAGGCGGCCTTTGAAGTAAAAATCCTTAAAGCAAGGGACCAAGCTCTGTCTCCGCAAACCACCTCAAATCTTCCCAGTAACCCTAGGATGACTCCTAGGGATGTCTTGAGCTCCTCTAAATTTGCCCTAAATCCCATCAAGGCATCAGAGATGGACAGATTACTCTCCAGCATGAAACCAACTTCTTGTGCTGGAAACCCTCTACCACCTAAAATCCTCTTAGAGCACAGCGTCCTCTTTGCTCCTTTCTTGACACGGTTTGTCAAATCATCTTTTTGGGACAAATGCATCCCCGTTGCTATGAAAGTAGTCATGGTTACTCCCCTCCCCAAAAAGATTGGCCATGACCCTAGAGACCCTGCAAACCTCAGGCCCCTAACAAACTGCCACTTTCTCCTAAAGAGCTACGACAAAGTCGCAACATCAAAGTTACAAACCCATGTCGAGACCAATAATATTTTGCGTAGGGGGCAGTCTGTTTCAAGCCGGCCCACAGTACCGAAACGGCCTTAATAGACCTACAATCGTACATGCTGGGGATTATGGAGAAGAGCAAGGCAACCCTACTGGTCCTTTTGGACTTTTCGGCAGCTTTTGACCTGCTTAACCACCAACGCCTTTTGCACACGCTTGAATCCATAGGAAATGTCTCTAATGGAGCTATCAAATGGTTTGAATCCTTCCTGACCCACCGTGTATCCAGAATACACTGGGGAGACACCCACTCTCCACCTTCAAGCATTCCCTGTGGGGTCCCACAGGGTGCCAGCCTATCGCCTGTGTTGTGTAATATGTACATCCAGCCACTTTGCACCCTATTGGAGAACCTGGGCACCTACTTTACCAAATACGTGGATGACACATAACTAGTCATTGAACTCAGAGGGGACTACTCCAAACACTCAGCCAAACTCCTCTCGATTTTCGATGTCCGAAAATTGGATGTGCATTAATGGAGGAAAGACAGAGCTTCTCATCATCGGCTCCCCCCAAGCCAGCAGAAAGATTAGCATCAGTTACAATGCCTTCTCCATAAATAAAACTAGGATTCTTATTCAAACAAAGGTAAAAACTCTGGGAGTTACCCAGGCAGCCTCCTTAACCTCATAGGAACACACAAAAATGGTTAGTAGAAACTGTAATTAGTACCTTTGTCTTCTCAGGAATATCCAGCCTCTCCTCACAGAGGAGAATGTGGCCATTGTCGCCCGTGCCATTATCCAACCAAGGCTGGATTATTGCAACGCACTGGTTCTCGGGGCTAGCAACTCCAGCCAAAAAAGATGCCCGGGGATTCAAAGCGTACGCGGTACGAATCCTCACAAGGGTCCCTTGGAAGGAACACATTTCTAAGCACCGGAAAGATCTGCACTGGCTGTCCCTAGTGGACCGCATCACTTTCAAAACGTGCACCATCGTCCATCGCTGCCTTTATGACAATGCCCTTTGCTCCCTGAAAACAGCGATAACCCACTATTCCCCAGGTAGATGTTTGCGCTCAGCTGACATGGCCCTGGCCTCCTGTCCCGCTTTCAAACGTACAAGAGGCATGGGCAGATCGTTCCCAGTCTGGGCCCCTCGGTTGTGGAACTCCCTTTCAGGGAATTTCAGAAAGGAAGAGAATCTCTTAAGTTTCAGGAAAAACTTAAAGACAACACTTTTTAGATAATTGACCTTCCCTACTCAAATCCTTGACTATCTACTCGTCCTGTCATTACTGTTCTCTGTGTGTCCATGTGCGCCCTGATGCCTGTGGGCTTTCAGCGCGTTATAAAGAAAGAAAGAAAATATATAATGCGTGCCTGCCTAGACATCTGCATCTCAGGATCCAGTGATGGAACATATGTCCACCTCTGTGGCTGCCTTTGCCACCCAGCTTGCAAGTGGGTCTGCCACAGTTCTGTCTCCAAGTGATAAGCACTGTCGTGGTTCTGAAATAATGAGCAAACTCACCGCGTAATTACATTTCACCACTTTTTGACATCTCGGGTCATACAGGGATGAGCAGGATCAGCGTGAACATCATCACGAAAAAGGTGCCCAAGTGCTGCATGGTTGGGAGGTGCAGTGTTCACCATCAGGTGACCCACTAGCCTGGGTGCCTCCTTGGCTACCTTTTTAGAGAGGACTCTGAGTTCCTGCCCTGAATTGTTTGCTTCCCCTGTCTCACACGTCACCCTCTTTACCCCCTGCAGGCTCCCCAGGTTCCTGATTGCTGTTCCCTTTTCACAGATGGCGTCCTGTGACTCGGCTTCGGAGTGGATTAATGTGTGCTCTTTTCCGCAAATCCGGTATTTCCGGCTCTGATATCGACAATATCTGGTGCCGGATTGAGGAAATACCAATACTGCATTGATCTCGACAAAGGTGAAATCGTATGGTGTGCCTAGATTTACTGCACCCGGTAAACATATTTACCAGATTGTCTTTTTCGTTTTTTTTACCACCACACTCGTAATAAGGCCCATAGTATGAAACAAATTAACCTCATAGAAACAAAAAGAGAGGGCATCCACCATGACATAGACCAAGGAACCAATTGCTCAACAATCTCAACTGATTTTTGTTATGCGTGTGAGGAGGAATGTGGCCAACCACTGCCCAACCGTTGCCATGCCCTGTTGCTCTGTCCATGCCCTGTTGCAAACCAGTGTAGCCCTTCTCAAATGATGGCTGAGAGGCGGCACATTCTCTACTGTGATACCCAACTGTTTAGCCCGCAATTTAAACTGCACAATGTGCTGTTTGCCAGGGTCACAAGGTTTCAGCAATCCGGCACCTGATCCTTGAAACACCATGTTTCCTAGAATCGAACCTGAGTTCAGATTTTTACATTTTAAATTATTATCTCTGGTATTGGAGTTGTCACCTTGCATAGGAAATGATTACTTCTACAGCTCGAGTCTTCTTTAACCCCACAACCTAGAGCTCGATTTACATTGTAATAATGGAATTACACTGGGAGCCTATATCTAGACTTTCTGGTTTTCAGTTGAACTCTAAAAACAATGATAACACATCTACAGAATGGATATTTATTCCTCAGTTTTTATTTTGAAAAATGCCTCCAAACAAAGAAGCAACATAGCTTATCTGTGTCCTAACTAAGTGCAGTAGATGTTCTCTTAATAAGATACTGGCTTGGTGCAGGGGCAGAGGTTTCCTGGCTCCACAACCTTTGTGCAGTATTGAATTTTCGTTGGATAGCGCTTTCCCTGCTTGGACTTGCAGCTCCAGGTTTGTGATGAATATGAATAATGCAAACCTTTCATCAAAGCTAACAAGTGTCTGTGGCACATACAGGTGCTCCTTAGGCATGCCTGGAACTGAAACAAATATAAGTTGCGGTACGCTTATTATTTGTTCGTATATTGCCAAAAAGAGGAAGCAGCGCTCCAGCAAATTAACTGCATGTAGCAGTTTTCATCTGAGGTATCAAGTATTTGCATGCTGGTTCCGATGCTGGGTGATCTGGTTCTATCTTTTCCTTTGCATTCTGGTACTTGTTTGCCTTTTCAATTATAAATGCAGGACTACATGTTCCAGAATGCAAGGACTGGGGCAGGAATCGATGGAATACCACAACAGACATGGGAGATATTGTGATCTACAACATAGTCTGATAATTGCACTAATTCTAGGTGCTTCATTCAGTACTTACTGGATCCCCACTGAAAAGTATGCCTCACTCCCAGGAGTCGTGCTACTCCCTGGGCAAAAACGGGCATCTCAGAGCACATCCCAAATGTAAATGTTCCTTATGCTGAAGGGAGCATTATTTCAAGGGATGTGGCCAGTGCATTCCTTGCTCTATATGCAGCCAGTGTAAAGGCAGCCATTTGCTATTGACCACATTCGATTGTCATAGCTGTATGGGGTGGCATTATTACTGGGCCTGCCATTCACTGGCTGCATATATATTATCTCAAGGTCTTCCTTTCCCTGTCCTCCTTTATCCAGGGCCTCCCACCACTGGCTGTCTGTATCTCAGGAACCTTCATCCACTGGCTTCCAGCAGGTCATGGCATTTCTTCCACAGGTTGCCTACATGACAGGGGATTTACTCTACTGGCTCCCTATATGTTAGGGTCTTACCTCCACTTGAGTGCTATATCTCAGGGTCTTCCTTTCAATGTCAGTCTTTAATCCAGACCCTTCCCTCCTTTGGCTGCCTATGTTCCCGAGCCTTAACAACAGTGGCTACCTATATTCAAGGGCATTCCCTCCAATAGCTGCCTATATCTCAGGCCTGTCCCTCCACTGGCTGCACATATCTCAAGTCTGTCCCTACACTGGCCGCCCATATCTGAGGGCTTTCGCTTCCTCTGGCTTCCTATATTTTACAGCAAGCAAATATTTGAAAGGAAAAATATTCTCATTCTATACTTACTGAGTCTTCGGGGTGCAGCTCTGTTTTCTCTCCTGAAGGTTATGAAGAACTCTTGTTTGCCTGAATGACCTTGACTGTCTGATGACAACTGCCAACATTTTGCTCTGCTCTTCTCTAGTAAGATCCTATGTACTAGAGAAGAGATTTCTCAGGCATATACTGGCACTATCGTGAAAGACTATTGCTGTCTGGGAATCTTTTGATTTTTCTGATTTGGATAATCTTAAATCTCTTATGTCCAAAATGAAACTAACATTTTACTCGGATGATCCCTGCCCTGTAAATTCAAAGAATTTCTTTTCACTTTTGACCCCGTTTGCAACTCAACTTGTGAACCTTACTCTTAGTAAAGTCTATTTTCCTGACTCTCTTAAAACAGGACATATGTCTCCTCTATTAGAAAACCTCAATTAGACGTTGATTGTCTAATTTTTGCATATGGTTTTAGAAATAGTGGTTTCTGAGCAATTGAATTATTAGATTATCGAACACCAGTTACTGGCCACTTTTCAATCTGGTGTTCACCAGTGATCGAGTATGAAAACTGTTACTTTTTCACATTCTTCATGATGTATATCGGATTTTGAGCGATGAGGGTGCCTTTTCATGGGTCCTTTTCGACCTTTCTGCAGCATTCAACATGATTGACTAAGGGGTTCCCCAAGATCTTTATTACAGTTGATGGACATTAAGGGCCAGGTCCTGGAATGGTTTCAGGGGTCAATCCTGTTGCTGATGCTCTTTAATTTCTATATGGAGACATTTGGAGAGCTGATCATGAAGTATAATCTGCATGTACATTAATATACTGATGACACCCAGCTATATATTAGCATCTCTTCCAAAATTGGTATGCATCGTATTTGTGATTGTTTCTGGACGTTGAAGACTGGAAGCCCTCCCATTTTCTGAAATTAATAATTCCGAGACAGATGTTCGATTTTTTCTCATTCTAATTCTCTGACACCTACAGATAATTGATTTGCTCCCTTTGCTTAATCCTTGGTTTTGATTTTGGAACCTTGATTGTGCTTGATACTTCACATTAATCCAGCGCTTAAATCTGCTGTTTATCATTTGCTTTCCCTAAAAGCTACAAAACCATTTGTATTTTCTGTTAATTTTCACTTATTAGTTCAATCACTAGTCCGGTCGCTTCTTAATTTTGGTAATTCTGTATTAGTGGTTCTCCCTCAATCTTCTTTGGCTCCATTAAAATCTGTTTTTCAGGCTGCTGCCCGGTTGACATTTGGTGCCATAAAGTTTCATCAGGTTACTCTTATTTTAAAAAGTCTTCATAGGCTTTTGTTAAATGAGCGAATTGCTTTTAAACTAATTTGTCTCACCTTACAAGGCCTAGTTACATGTTCAGATCCCTATATACTTGTCTAACATATTAAAGATCTCGGGTGGGGAGGGATCTTGAGGTTTGCAAAGTGGGGAGCTGCTACGTCTGGAAGCCCCAAGGTTTGGACTTTTGACTTCTGTCTAAAGGATATTTTCCTGGTGCTGCAGTCTCTTGCTAGAATGCTTTCTTGCCTCAATTATGTGCAATCCCTGATTAGACAAAATTTCATGAAGATTTAATGTCATTGTTCAATTCACTGGTTAACATTTTAGGAGTTCCAATGGGTATAATCTGTTAGACATTGATGTCTATAACCATCCATTTGAGAGCTCAATCACTGTGTTTATGGTCCATAACACTTTTGACCAAAGGGGCTAAATATCTATAACCATCCATTTGAGATCTCGATCATTGTGGATATAGTCATTAACATTTTTAAGAAAGAGGCTAAGGTTGTTTTGTTCTGTATTTTGTATTTGTGTTCACTTATCCTGATGGTAACTTTGTGTGTTGTCATTCCAATGTATAGTTCAGAACATGGGCAGCTAATCAAATATATGACGCTCTTAGAGTTGCAGTTTGGTAAAATGTTTCAATGATTGAGAGATCACATGGAAGGTTATAGACATATTAGTACCAGACAGACATAACTATTCAATTTCTAACAGATTATTGAAATTGGAACACACATGGATACAATGTTTAAAGACGCATCAACCGGGCTTAAATGAGGAAGTAGAATGGTCAGCAATATTGGGTTGATTGCAATCTTGCTTCACAATATTCTTGAATATGGACAGTGTCGGTGCCTTTAGAATTTATCATAGGGACTGTATTGTGAGCTCAACTAGATGGACCATGTATACTAGGTTCCCCTGATTGGTTATCACCTGGTCATCCCCTTCATGAAGGTTTTTTGCAACATATTGGTTGATAGGGTCACTTTCCATCTGACTTGGCCACCAGGCGTGGACACTTTGATTAGCCAAGTGCAGTCTAGTCTATCAGGCACCAGACCCGCATAAAAATGAATAATTAGGAGGTACTTCAATCAGGCGTCTTACTACACGGCACAGTGGGTCTTGTAGAACAGAGTCGCATAGATTACACACAGGTAAGTGAGCCACCACCCGTAAATGTACACTAGAAAAGCATTAGCGTTAAGTTTTGTAAGTCACAAGTTCTGTGCCAGTTTGTAAGGGCCTGTGTTGGTGTACAGGCAGGAGTCCACTACATGGAATCAGTCATGGTTTTAAACAAGGTGCACTTCTCTATAAAAGTATGCGTAGATTCACATAGTTTCAATACAGGCAATATTTCCTCACGGTAGTGACCATGATACTTCTGATTTGTTTCTGTCTGCAGCAGGTTGTGTATCGCAGGATTCAGCCAGTTGGAGCTTACCATGTAATCACAGAACCACAAGCCTTTAAGGAAAATTACAATTATGTAAAGTACACCGCAGCAGCTTGGGTGGGTGGTTAATCTTTTCAAACTCAGTTTCTTGAATTAGTGATTTTTTGATACAATATGGTCTTGTTCAGTCACTTCATATAATTAATTTTTAATTGATGTTGTAAATTTGCTTTGTCCAAAACGAAATGCCTTTAAGAAAGCTGGACCAAAAGCAATATGGGGTACTTAAAGCCGACACTTAAATTGGCGCGCAACAATGGAGTTATTGGAGTATACTAACGCTTTAACTTATTAGGGGAATTAGTTACACACCCTTGTGTTTTATACTCGCAGCGACACATGTTATAAATCATAATTGTCGTGTTTACATTGATGTGTAAATCATGCAGCATTTTTGCACATTTCATGTATGTTGATTGTATTTTGTCATATATTGTATGTCTAATGTCGGATAATGTACATGTTCTGTAATATGCCATTGGAGATATATTTATATTTTTTTATGTAAAGGTGAACATTGTGATTTTTGTAACATTGTAACTATAATTAGGTGAAATGAAATATAAACATATTTTTGTACAATTTAGATTAAAGCAAGAAATACTTTTGGAATTAAATGTTTTGTTTTTACTTAAAACTGTATGTTACACACAAAATACTATGATCAAAAAGATGGTGTTGAGTGATAATATTGAGTATCTTTTCTTTGTTAAATGGTTACTCCCATAATGATCCTTGATTTGAATGAAATGTGTGGTTACCTCAGTTCATATGTGATGATGTGCCTACATGACATAGCCTTCCTTTCACATGTTGTCTATATTTCAGGGCATTCCCTCTGCCAGCTGGATTAATCTCAGTGCCTTTTTTCAACTGGCTGCTTATTTAACAGGGTGCCCCTCCACTGGATGCCTACAGTTTAGAGCCTTCTCCCCAGTGGCTACAGATACCTCAGTGCATTCCCTTCACCGGTTCTAAGAATCAATTACAAAGAGGTACCTGGCATAACGACCCTGGCCTCCCAGCCGCCAGTATACACATCAAGCACACGTGATCAGGATGGTCCATTTACAAAAGAATAGACCACCAAACATGTATTGTGGCTGCGATTTCGAACTTTTGAAATGTTCTTTTTGCACTTTTTTACTTGCATTGGTGACATTGAGTTTTATTTCTCGTTTCTGTGCTTTTTTTTAATTCTAATTATGATGCATTATTAAAAATGATGGGACTAGGTATGATGACTGCTCACAAGATTCACTCAAGATCATAATGAAAAAAAGATAATGTAACTCTCTACTCTATTAGGCCACTAACCGTTTATCCTCCAAGGATCCTGATCACGTGTGATTGATGTCTCCCCCCATCCCCCGTCGCGTCAAAATGAAAAATGCTTGCCATTCAGCATCCTTCTCCATCTTTCTCATGCTCTACCCAGAACTCATAAAACAATATGAAAAGGTGCCTTGCAACACTCCCCCACATCACTCTGGGATCTCCTTCCTCCTGTCACCCAGGGAATACTGCGGCACTGCTGCTGCTCTCAGGGAACAGTGGCGGGCAGCAACTGTTCTCAGCAGAAGTTCTGGCAGATTGACAGAGATGCCAGCAAACATGGCTACACATCTGCTGCTTTTCACAGCCATGTGAGGGCTGATTCTATGTCCTTTCACCGACAGGCATTTTTACGACTGCCCTTTTTACGCGGACACTATTACGAAAGTAGTCACCCCATTTTTTTGTGGGGGATGTTCCCCCAATCCCCTCTCCTCCTCCTATTTTTAACTATTACAGACCCCCCAGCCCCTTATCTGCCCCCCACCAAAAAAGTTGATGACTTTTTTGTAATTATGTACTCGTAAAAAAGGTAAAAAATGTCTGTCGATGCAACTACGGTATAGTGTGAGAGCTGAGGGGGATGGAGAAGATAGCTACACGGGGTGCCGAAGCCCTCCACCATTTCCCTGAGGGCACTAGGTGCCTGCTGGTAGATGCCAGCTCCACATCTTGCCTTGGCTCCTTACAGCCTTGTCGGATGGCGGCAGTACCACCTTTGCCCTTCCACCAGACCGTGGTTGCTCCTGAGTGAGTGTGCGTGCAGCAGGATCCTTAGGTCTCCCAGCAGGAGCGAGCAGGGAAACTATTAGCTCTATCAAGCCCATCTCTCAGCTGGAGTTCGCACAGGTCTAGTTGGCAATTATAGGTTTCCTTGTGATGTATCTGAGATGATATCATCCTGTCTACATCATCCTGCCTTTTTAGCATCTTCGTATTAAAGCTTATCTCCTTCTGAGACTGGAAGAAAGGTGTCAAGGTCTCACACCTACCCGAGGATTGATAAATAGATATTTGGCTACATCAGTCTGTCTGGAACTATGCCTATTATGTGAATATATCTGGGGTAAAAGCGGTGGTCACTGGGTATGACCACATAATGTGCATCAACAAACTTATTTTCCAACCCCAGGTCGTACTTGCCGCTTTATAAATCACCAGACTCTGTGTGCTGGCCCGCCTTATAAGTCCTTCTGTGTTTTGTCCATAGTCTGCCTTTAAATGCACCTGGGCTCTTAGGATCGACTTCTTATAGTGACTCATTTGTATGAATTATCATTTCAGCTGCAAATTTGAAAGCAAGATCTACTTATCAAAAATAATGTACCGGTTTCAGTACTTATATATATATATTAGAAAATCAATCTTAATGGGCAGCTTTTCCCATACTCTGGTGTTTTCATTTCAGCTGAATGTATTATCTCCATGGTGATTTATAGCGAACTCCAATGCCACTATTTACAATTGATCCTCCCACTTATTCTCTAGAGGTGGGACCTTTATTCATGGCTAGCTTTCCACCTATGCAATACTGAGGAACATTGCATTCCCCCCTGCAGATGCTATGCATTATCCCAAGACCCAAGGCCACTTACGCGGCGCGGCCAATACCATCAGTGGCGCATGTGATGAGTTTCCTGGGGCCTTTCCCAAGAAACAGTAAGGCAATGGCTGCTCTTTAACATTCTCAAAATATTAAAACGTTGCAATGTTTGAGAGGTACACTTTGATTGATGTTGAATTCATTATATGTCTTCAATGAAGTTATATGACAGACCGTTTTTAGGTCTGGAAAGAGAGCACTTTAGATCTCTGCCAGAGAGCTGGAAGGAACACATTAGAGGAGGTGGGGTTGGAGGGGGGTGTTAAATTCTCCATCATGTAGAACAAGCTCCTCACGATGGGAGCTCTGCTGTAGCCACATGCATTTTGTACAAGAATGGGGAACTGTTGTGGTTGGGGCGAGGGTCGTAAAATGTTGCTTTTAATGACTTTATTTGGTTTCTGTTCTCCTTGGTACATTGTTTTTAAACATTGCATGCTGCATTTCATTTTTTGCTGTATATGTTGTCATTTATGCTGCTTGGTACATTGGTGATTCTGTTTCTTTTGTTATTAGAACTTCCATTTAATTATTCCTTGTCTACTACTAAGAGATTGGTTACACATTATAATCACCAATCTCCCCATCCACATCAATGAGATGCTTTGTGTTGCAGGGGGTGCCATTCCTGGGCCTTTTGCATCCTAATTAGAGCAGCATTCGCAGAGTCACCATCTTTGAATGGAAGGATATTCCTGACAACGGTATTTGTTATGAGGGAGAGAGAGAGAGAGCGAGAGAGGGAGAGAGAGAGAGAGAGCGAGAGAGGGAGAGAGAGGGAGAGAGAGAGAGAGAGAGAGAGAGAGAGTGTGTGTGTGTGTGTGTGTGTGTGTCAGCTCTGTAATAAGAGTGTGTTTTCCTTTTGTGTGAAAACAATCAGCGGCAGCATCTAGCAATGCAGTCTAGGGAATGATTCAGTGTATTCTGCTGTAGGACATCACTGTGTGCTTTTTAACTTCAGCTGTGTGACTTGTAATGTAATGGTACCCAAAGGTGAATTAATCTTGACATTATATAATAGGGGAACATTTTCACTTACAGATTGTATTTGCAATTCATTGATGCACAAAATATGACCGGAAGGCCAGATGCAGCCCCACAGTGCATTCATTATGGCCTTCAAAAGTCACTGGAGTTTCACAGTGAATTGTAGTTGTTTGATCTCTAAACCTTAGTGTGCAAACAGAGCAAGATGAACATTAAAATAGGCTGACTCATCTTCATTCTTCTCCGTGTGTTTTATTGTCACAAAAGAGAGAAACAAAATCACTAAACGAAAAGATACAAAACATTTCACTGAAAGGGCCTGATTACAGCTATGGCAGTAATGGCAGCAACAATGAGTATTTGCAACCACTGAGGGTTTCACCACATACATCATTACTGGGTTTGGGGTATTTGCTGCCAGCGACAATCTAACAGCACAGCACCGATGGTTAATACTGTCCAATCGCACGGTGGAATCCAGCCATAAATGACTTCACTTATGACCTGCATATATGCGGAAAGTGGAGATTAACGTTCTAAAAAGTACCATGAAGGGGTTTAAGAGTTTTTTCCAGTAGAGAATGAAACCGCAACCTCTTTCCTTTACTGTAGGATGCCGATTTTTGGAATCCCGTACTACTCCGATGGCCACGCCACCACACGCTTTATATTGGTATCCCGAGAAGGGTCGATAACAATCCTTCTCTGCATTATATACCATTGCACAGTATCTATATGATCTACTAATTTGCATCATCCATTTCCTTTCCCAAGCTGAGGATAGACATGGTTAAAAAATAAGTACATAATGAACTCTTATTTACTGAAAAACCACCAACACTATTCAGTAAATCGGCATCTGTTGCTGCCTTTCAGGTGGTGTTCCTGCAATCAGGGGGCACCTCGCCAGATTACCACTGGTGGGATGTAGCAATCTTTGGGCTGTAACGCCCATGCTACTGAAGTCATCCGATCCGTCTACTACCAATTTAGGCTACTGAAACATGTTTGCCATTCATCTCTGAAGCAGATTGTGTTGTGGTTGTGGGGACGATGGTTAATTCTAGACTTGACTACTGCTGCACTCATTTTTAATGAGCACCAGTGAGTCAGTGGGGGTCATTACGAGTGCGGTGGTAAGGGGTTAACGGCACCGGTAAGGATGCCGGTGCCGTTAACCCCTTACCGCCGCATTACGAGGTCCCTTAGCAGGAGCCACAAAAGGACCAGGGAGCTAATAACGGGCCCGTTATTAGCTCTCTCCCCATTCCCATTGAGCCCTATGGGGGCTCGAATGGGAATGGGGATGTGTATTTTGAATGGGGATTTACCAGGTCCTCCAAGGTTGGAATGACCCGGTAAGTCCCCATTCAAGGAACCCGGACACGTTTGGAGGCAGCCATGGCGCTAATAGCACCATGGCTACCTCCAAACTCGTAATGACCCCCTGTTACATCGACTCCAAATGGCCCAGAATGCAACAGTCAGACTTGTTCACAAGCTTCCCAAAATGGCATCTGTGTCCGTGCATTGAAGGAAGTTACACGTGTTGCCTGTCCAGAAATGAATTGAGTTTAGATCACTGTGTTTAATACATAAATGTATCCAGGGTATGGCACCTAGCTACCTGGCTTCTAAAATTAGGCTTTACCATCCGCCCTGCTCCCTTCACTGGATCGGGCAAACTCTGCTGGTTTTGCCACCATCCCACTTTGTCTTTCGGGGTGACCGATGCTTTTCAATCAAGGTCCCCTGTCTCTGGAATACAATGCCTGCTGAACTCCGTAAAATATCATCTCTGGCTCTCTTCTGGCGAAGACCTAGTTGTTTCAATAATCACTGCTGGTATGGCTCTAAGTGCTCTGTAGGAATGGACCATCTGCGCCTAGATGCAGGTCTCTGCTTGGCTCCGAAAGGACATGCGCAATATGAATTCAAAATCAATCATTCCATCACCGCCATGTAGGAAGTGTATATGGCCAGTTTCGACGCACCAGTCAGATCGTAGGCAGGCCTGAGAGAAACGAGGCCATTACCGGCCATGTATGCACCCCCAACAAAGGTGTGATGGGTTCGATTAGTTTAATTTTTGTTGTTGCTGGAGATGGGCTCCCACATATTGCATGAGGCCAATTTCTGGGAAAGAAAAATGGGTGTGCCATTTTGTTTTTTTGTTATTTTTTATGCTGGAGATTGGGCTTGCGCAATATGTGCGGAGCCCACATACAGTAAAAAAAAAAAAAGGTAACAGCGCCATGGACAAGAGACCATGGTGCGAATAATTTTTATTTATTTTTAATAGAGCCTTCCCATATATTGTGTGAGCCCAACCTCCAGTGGAAAACAAAAAACAAGATTGCAGCCGATACACTAAAATGGTCCTTCCCTTTCTCTAATGGATTGCCGAATAACGATGGTCTGGGGGTTAGACCAAAGCAATGTCGGAGGTTACGATTAATTCTAAACCTTCCAGCTGTCACCTCTTTTGTTTTGCTTTAGTCACCTTGATTGGGATGGGTATGGCCAGATGAGGGTCCTGTGCCAACTGGGCCTAGAGACCCAGGCTACACCTCACTGATGATGCCCAATGACGCTGAAACATGTCTGGTATGGCTTGTAGTGTCATACATAAGGGATGTGATAATGCAGTTCAGGCTGCACTGCCCCTTTTGGTCTTTCCCCTTTCTGTAATGGCTTAGCGGGCGAGCAGCGATGGTCGGGAGGGTTGCACAGAGTAATGCTAGAAGTTAAGATTAATTCTAAACCATCCTGCCATCACCTCTTTTGTTTTGTAATAGATGAAATAGACACAAAATACATACTCCTTATATTTCACAACTGATGTTTACAACAAAAAGAGTTATAAATGTTCTTGCATTTGATGCAGGCTAAAACAAGTGTTAAAATAAGATGGTGTTGGAGGTGTTCTTAACTGGAGCACGCAGTGCCTTGTTTTAATGGGGAGGAAAGGAAAGTAATTAGCACTTGGAGGTGAGAGATTAATTGCAGAAACACCTTTGGAAAACACTGCAGACATGTAACTATTGTGATCCATCAGGCACACAGGGAGGAAAGTAAAACAAAACATGGGAGACAGAGTGTATCGTTGTTATCTTTGGCAAGGGGTATCTTGTGAGATCTTCGTTTGAAAGTATGGAAGAAAGAAAAATAGTAGACCCTGGGAAATGGAAGGATTCATTTCAGTACATCCTTGAGCAATCTTGTTTTCCAAGAGGAGGCAAAAAGTGAATCGTATCTCTCCAACCCTGAAATCTCTCTACTGGCTCCCTGTGGCTGCGAGGATCAAGTTCTCTGCACTTATGAGCCACCTCCAGGCTGCACTTACTAGTCACTTGCAGTCTCCCCCTCCATCCCTGGCACTTCTCCCCCTCCCTGCACACCGCACTTGCACAATCTGAATGACACAAGGCCTGGTAAGATTGTTGTTTTGTCTTCCTTCTGTCTTCCCTTCCTTGTCTTGTCGCGCCTAGAACCACTTGTGAACAGGCGCGTTATAAATGACTTATATCATATATCAAATATCATATCATAATCAGTACATGAAGGTGAAGGAATTGAATGCAGACCTGCCTTGTGATGGTCATTGGAGAATGGTTTATTCGGAGAGTTTGTGTCAGAAATCCATCAGTAGAGTGGTCAGTAATGAGGTTGGAGGAATTCATTACAGTGCAGTCTTCTGATCTTGGGTACACAGTACATCCAGACCGCTTGTATTGCAAAGGGGGAACAGAACGAAATAGCATATATCGAATGCACTATTTCAGAGCAGCCTTGTGATGTTGGACAAACGGGATATTCTCCGATCATGTTCTCTATTACCCAACATGACAGACAACAAGGAGTGTTTCTCCCAGTGTGGGGATTCATTGTCAACCTCACCCACCGTTGCGCAGAGGCAGGTTGCAGTCGCGTAGTCTGATCCTGCTCTCTCCTCAGTTTATAACTTAAAATGGCACACAGCACCTCATAGTCACCCCTACTTTCTGTAAACCGACAAAGGCGGATTTTGAATTTGGCCATAGCTACTTTCCAGTGATAAATTGCAGGGTTGAGTGTCATGTCAATAGAGTGTATTTCGGTTAAACACAGGCCTCAAGTAGTCTTCGGTGACTTACAATGTGTAATGAGTAATGTTTTCATTTTGTTTCTATAAAACATTGCACATTTTAATAGGCATTGTTTAAATTTTGACCATACAAATGTTTTAGTTAAAAATAGTGAAAAAAAGTTATTATGTGAAGTTCAAAATGCCTATTATTAAATAGTATTAAAAACATGTTTCCAGGGCAAAATGCCTTCTGGACCAATCCTTGGACAGTCCAACCCACCAGAGAAGGCACACTTGGTCTAATTGTCTACATGGCCTTTGACAACGCTGCTGGGGGACGGAATAAGATGTAGCACTTTTGTTAAAGTAGCCTGTGAAATGTCTTGTCTTTGCATTGCACTCAGCAAAAGGCCAGTGCAAATTGGTTCTGCCCACTTTCCCCAAAGGCAATATCCTAACAGGCTACTTTGTCCACACAGTTCCCTAGAGAATTACTGAAAGCGCCTTTTGTGCATGCCTGTTGGAGAGACAGGAAGGAAGCCCGCGCTTCCGTTAAGGAGTGGTATGGGGTTGGAGGGAGGCAAGGTTTTCTTATGGGGAAGGGCGCGGGGACAAGGCGTGGGGGACTTGTTGAAAGGGGTGTTGGAGTGGGGAAGGAGTGAAGCCTAGCAGGGCCTAGAGGGAGATCAGGGGATACGGGGGTGTCCCGCACAACCGAGGGGAAGTGATGTGGGTAGAGGGAGGGGTCAATGGGAAGGAGCTGCAGGGGTGTCTACCGCACAAGACGGACGGGAACAGCAGCCAACCTAAACTTTCCTGCAGCAAAAAACCAAATAACAAAAGTGGCCTGTGGACAATTTGTGTAGATACGCCAAATTATTTATTTTTAGTTATTGTAGTTTTCCCCAGGTGTGAATACAGTCGATTCATAGTACACCGAGTTGAAATCAGGACAAGTAGTGGAAAGGGGATGGAAAGAAAGGGGTCTGATCCTTTCAAGACTGACACCAAACAGGAACAGATACATTACGCTCGTATCAGCGCTCGGATACCCGAGGGTTCGTAGCGCTATATAAATGCTAAATTATTATTATTATTATTACATGGATGGGGAAAAGGGAGAAGAAGGACAGCATTGAAATACAAACAGTGATTCCACACGTGCATCAGTTCGAGTAATGTACGGCCACACGAGTAGAACATAGCTTAATTGTCTTCATGGTGCTAGCATGTCAAAACAAAAGCAACCTAGAAACGGAGTGTCTATAGTGGGGGCTCGGTGATAATTGTATTTTCGAAATGTTTTCTACTTTTTGGTCAGTCACAGGGTCTTCAACTCTTGGCGAACCTGGGTGCTCGCCTCAGTGATGTAATGTGGTCTGTGTGAGTACGCTGTGCACAGTGCGGTAGGAGAGAGCTAGTATAGCGAACTGGTTCATAAGGAAAGTAGCTATTGGCTGTCCTAAAAGTAGGTAGAAGCAGCTAAATTACGTCTTTGCCTAATTTGCATATGTGATCATGTGCATTATGGGTGATTGCCGAGAGGCCACTTCCCATATCACTGTAGCATTACAAAAATGTGATATATTCATGGAATTTACCAAACACATTATTTGCGTGCCCGTGTACAAAATGCAATATGCGAATATGGGCAGCAGAACGAATGCAAGCATAATTACCAATATAGACCAACTTTGGTGAAATGTATTTACTATGCTAAAGTCTAAGAAGCTCCAAGAGCGACACTGCCAAGTCATGCACCATGCTAACATTGATGGAAGGAACGGACGGCTAAACTCCATGTGCCTAGATGTATGCCTATTGACACCGCTTTCCGTGCCTTTTTAAGTCCACTACTGTTGGCTTGCTGCTCAGTCAATTTTCACATTTACATCATGCACACTCTATAGTTACTGTAAATCCTCCTAACAAGTTTTCTAGGAGCCTTTCCCAATTAGCAAAAGAGGCGCATAGCAGTGCGGGTGAACGTACTATTACTTGTATTGTTTTTGAGGGTTACACCTTCTTCTATTGGTTTGGAAAATTGTGTAAATGACGCAAGTTTCCTAACCAATCGAAAGAAGCATAAGTCTTCAAACCATTAGGAAAAAATAAGCAGATTTCTCGCTAGCTGCTTTTTCAGCAGAAATTCACTAGGGGACCGTGATTTGCGCTAAATACAGTGAAAAATGCACGAAGTTGGGAGCACTGCACAGAGCAGATTTGGTTAGAGAGCTGAGCCCCCAGGTTTTCTGAGGGTCTGCTTTGGGTCCTGTTGGTTATTACATAGGTAGGGGGCGGAGCCAGAATAGCGTGCATGGGGCCAATGTGCTGTGTGCGGCTGCTCCCCTCACTCACTACCGTAGCATGGAAAGCGCTTTGTTTGTTTTTTGTTATTTTTTTGAAAGATTATTTTCGTGAAGGTCTATTTGGTGCTGATGCTGGTTGGATACTGAGATCCGGCTACGTATCTGGTGTTGTATTCGCCAAAAGGTGGCGTATTGAGCAGCGCTGGGTATAGCTCACAATGGGATGGAGACATATATGCAGAAAACAAGGAGAAAGATATCACTGTTTCAGGTTGTAGTACAGACAGATGTTATAAGTAAACTGAGAAGATTACTGATGGAAAAAGGATCCCAGTGCACGCAAAAAATGTTTACCAACTCTGCAGTGCCCCAAACTTGGACTTTATGACTCTGTAGGATACAATGGTATGTTCCATGGGACAAAGCGGTTCATATGTTAGTACTCTGTGTATGAGTGGTGTTTACCGGAGGTAGATGATTAATAGTTACAATATGCTATCGCTAACAACCCAACAAGGTAGTTCACATGTTGTTTAAGTAGTTACTATACATGTAGCATTTTGGTCGTTTTTCATTGTAACAACAATATTATGTAAATTTCAACTTACATCATTTCAGGAAATTCCATTGAGGTGGTATGTCAATGAAGAAGTGCTCTGAAGGTCAGATCGCAGAAGCGTAAGCTATATTTCTGAATGTCCACTCACAATATAGTCAATGTTATCATTTTTCGTGGCTATTGGACAACTGGTGTCCTTTGAACTGTTGCTGACTTGCTCTGAAGCCCAAATAACAAAACGGCCTTGTTTTTATTCATTGAAGATAGATACGGTAGGTTTCAATTTCGTGAAAACATGCACCTTAAAAAGGAAAGGCGTATACTGAAAGTCTTCAATAGTGTTTAAAAATAGGTTACGCGACGTGAACATGTGAATATTCCAGATTGGTGTGTGTTGCTGGAATGGTCATGGATATATCATTCCTGCAAGAAAATTGCATAGAAAGCGCAGCTCACTCTGGTGTAACACTGTTTAATGCAGTAAGCGAAAAAAGGGGTTGGTTATTGTGAGTGTATTTATTCTACTGTTTAACCATTGCGGTATCCACGAACATTATTGGTGCATTCCGTAGTGATGTAGTAGTCGGATTAGCATATTATCGTTATTTACACAATGTAATCTGTGAGAATGAGAGACTTCATGTACGCTATGAATAAAAACCTATCAAATTCAGTGCAAAAACTTTGTTACAGGGATGTTATAATTACTTTACAGCAATAAAAATGTATCGTATTATGGTTACAAGTAAAACCGAAAAACCACAGAAATGCGCCGGTTATGGTAAGGTAAGCAACTATAACTCGCGCCACCACCATGCACTGCTAAGACTAACACCCATGATATCAAAGATGACATCACAAATGTAACAACGTTTCTGCACTAAACTTGATAGGTTTTTATTAGGGCAACTGAATAATAACGTCCCTTTAAAAAAGTTATTTCATTGAATGCTTATAACTTTGTTGCTGTTTGACGAATGTGGACAAACGTTTTCAGAAAGATTACATTTATTTATTTATTTCAATTTGTAAAGCGCACAAGGGCCCTAGGGCATTGTGGCGCTTTTACAGTTTATTCACTTAGATACAAATTAAAGTAGACTCTTCAGAAATGTTAAAGGGGTCCAGAAAGTACCCAACCTTCAATGTTTGTGTAAAGCCTGAATGGATTTTGTCAAGTGGGGGCTAAATTATATGACTATTGTATGTACATACATTTTCGACACTTTTGAAAAAAATAAAACCTGGGTGGAATTCCAGCAAACCTGTGTAATGAGCATTGGCAAGGACCTAAAAGCATGGTTTTGCAAATGTGCCTGTGTTTTATTTTTTGACACGTGTCATAATGTGGGTAAAATAAATAGTGATATACCTTTGGTTACTGAGGTATACCCTGTGGCCATGGGCAGAGGCCAGATTGTCCGGGTCATGGCATAAAGTCATGACTCAGACAATCTGGCTACTGGCCATGACCATGAGGGACGACCAAATGGGGTTAAGCGGCCATGTCCACCTGGGACTGGCCATATGATAAGGTTATTCGAAAGTGGGATATGTTTGAACGGGAAAAAAAATATGCTTGTGGTAATATGGTCATAGGGTTCTCTCTTAGCCTTCTGCAGGCTGCCATGGAAAGGGAAGAAGGGCTCTGTACGGAGCCCCGCCTTCCGTTTCCATGGTGGCCATCTTGGAAAAGGAATTTCCTTCCTACAGCGGGGTGCCACAGTAGAAAGAAAAATCCTTTTATTTTAGCACTCCGGGTTCCTGCTTTGGAAACCCAGGGTGCCCATTGCAGGGGATGAACAGGTGATAACTGTCTGGAGCCCTCGTTATCCACCCTCGCTTCACTGGGGCCACTTGGGCTGCCGGGCCGTTATCCCCCGTTCCAGTCCCTGGAATGGGGGATGAACGCCACATTATTCCCATGAGCATAACACAAAAAGCTAATGGAAATGTTGGAAAATCTTATTGAGTCTATGTAGTTTACTGAGAAATGTAAAGTAGATGGAGTCTATAAGATCATTTGTTTTAGTTCTATTTTTTAAATGTGAAAGGCGGTTGCAAGTACTTTAAGTACTGTTTGCTGGGAGGACTTGACGCATTGTTAAAACCTGCTTTGGACTTGGACGTTGGAATTTGGACTTTGGATTTGGGCGCTTCCAGGCTTCATTACAAAACGGCAAGGAGGACGTCTTTGGAAGCTACACTCCCCTGTGCCTGTCCTTGAAAGAATAAAAGGACTATACTTCCTAACTCCTCCTCTGTGGTGGCCACGCCTCCTCATATCCTTTATCTTCCTCTGAGCCTGCGCACCCGCGCTGCGCACCGGTGCAAGTACTTTAAGTACTGTTTGCTGTTCACAGTGCGCGGCGTGGGGTGCCGGCCTAGAAATTCTATTTTTGTCCCTTAATGCGTTCTGAGCATGGCTGGCTTTAGAATAAGTACCCTCTTGCCTGCATTCTATGATATTGCGCCTTGGATTCTTTCATTAATACTACTTTGTTGCTGCTGTGTGTGGGTATTCTTTGTGCATGCACTGTATTTGCATCAAAGAAGTGTTTTGTTTTTTCTTTTTTTTTTCTCAAATTACCGTGTGGCTTAGCTACGAAGTATCTTTGCACTATTACGTGTGTATATTGATTACTACATTCAACATGTATACACTGAAAACTGATATGCCACTGTTTATCCAAACCTTAAGTGGTCCCTTACCAGCCGCCCAAATACAGTCTAACTGTCCAACTCAGGCCGTAACTATGTGCACTCCCCATAAGCTACGGAGAACAGGCATCAGCCTGAATAATCCTTTCTCCGAGTGCCCCCCCTTTCAAAACTCGGAAATAAAGAAGGGTCTATCTTTGACACCTTTTTTCCGAGTGGAGGAGTTGAGAACTCCAAGTGACCCGGTACCTACACATAACCATGTGTCGGATCAAACTATATTGAATTCAGTTAAAGCTGCTCGAGTACCTACTACTAATTCTACCCCAATAGCTTCAACTCCTATTCCTTTTTGTCTAGGCTCCTGTGATGATTCAGCCATATCAATATATGCATCATAATGTGAATCACCTGTTTACATTATGCAAGAAATTGAAGCCTGTAAGAGCATGATTGAATCTGTTTCTTCTTCCATATCACTCTCACGCACTGCCTCACGTTCCTTTGTTCATCCCACTCCGCGAGCTTGCCATAAACCTCCCTATGCCAAAGAACAACAGACTTCTCCGGCAATTAATACTGCCATGTAAGAACTCGCATTTGCAGCAATAAATTTGTCAGTTCAGAGTCTATTTAGACTCTTTGATACAATAGATCACAAAGTTAACAAGCAAACTGCGATTTTGGAGGATCTTGCTAATGGCCTGGTTGCCAATTGTAAGCTTCTTCAAGCTCTAAGCACTAAGTGCTTTAATTTAGAGCATGCTAACCATTCCTCAATTAAGTTGTCAGGAGGAAATGGAATGGCTATTGAAGGAACAGAGAGTGAGCGCGGTTTTTGTAATGAAGTCCTGGTGACATTTTTACTGCTGATTAAGGAAATTATCCGTCCAGTACAAAGTCTGACTGTTGAAGCTTCTCAACATGTTATTGAAGATTCATCATATATTGAATTATCTTCACATGTGGGAGATCCAGAGATACTTAGACCTAATATACAGGCCAATCTACAAACAGGAGCCAATCAATGCTCAAAAAAGCCCCCTCGCATGAAGATTGGTACCACACAGCCTTAAATGAAAGGCTTGAGAGCTATGACAAAAAAAACGAAAAACATGCCCAATATTAAAGGGCCCAAAAAAACTCTGAATGCCTTAAGGCCATTGGTGGTACAATTCCGCCGCCCCAACCCCCAGCATTTGCCACAAACACCAAGTCACATAACACTGATATATGGCCGACATCTGAGTTAATGGACTTGGTAACTAACAGTAATGCAGCTAACTGATAGAAGCAAATTATCAGCAATCTTGCCCCCCCTACATTCACCGCTGAATAAACTGATTGATGTTATGACATCAGTAAAAGAGCCTATGCAGCTACTTCCAAGAGTCCCGGTTGTAAACATCATACCGCTGGCTTCTGTGAATTTGAATACAATCCCACACAAACGAGAAGATACGCAGAACATTGCGGCCTCGATCAAACAAATGGTTGATGCATACTTGTCTGAACATGGGGGTTTAACTAATGCAACTGGCAAGCAAATAGAGCGGGAGAATCATGAGAGAATGGTGGAGAGAGAACATGGCTTGTACCCTGTTGCTCAGGGAAATGAGGGTGACTTGACTTTTGGGAACCATAATAATGCAGATTTATCCCCCGTGCAACTCCCACATACACATAAAATCCCACCTAATCGGATCGAAGAGCGCCCATTTCAACCAGATATTCAACAGAAAGACTTACCGCACTCATTTATTCTGAAGTGTAGGGATGGTAACTTTCCATCGTATGTACTTAATCGTAGAAGTGTGTTGAATATTTTTGGCGACATCAGAAACCTGCGCGATGTTTCTACTAAGGACATCACCCAGATTGAGTTCATTTCTGAGTTCTCTAACTCTACTATCAGATTATGGTTGCACTCTGGAGTGGTTGCTAATGTCATCTGGAGAGAGAAAATGAGCCTTTTTAATATGGGCTTCTTGCTGGTTATGGAACCGGAGCAAGTGGCTACGAAAAGCTATAATGTGTCGCTCACACCGAACATCTATGTAAGTGCATGCAATCTTGCAATCAGAGATGATGCCCAGGTAGGGAAAGAGTTACACTAACCATTAACATCCTCTACCCCTCCCATTTTAAAAGTAGCAAGTTGGAATACTAGAGGACACTGCCATTTACATTCCTCCTTTAGAGACCTTGGTATCAAATTCCATATCATCGCACTGCAGGAAACATGGCTGACATCTATGCCAATATGGGATGGTTATGATGTTGCTCTGTTGCCAGCTATATGCACAGGGGGTCGCCCGTCATCAGGTGTCTTGGTGGCTGGGAATCTAAAGAAGGGTGTGAAAATTGATGATTGGTTTACGGAAAATGCTTTTTTGCAATTGGTGAAAATTAAACTCGGGAAATGGTGTTTGGCTTTGGTCAATTTATATCGTAACACACTGGGTCTATCTGATGCAGCATTCTATGGCACTTTAACCAAAATGTTACACCTTATCAATCTTACCAACGACACAACCCATACAGTTGTCTTAGGTGATCTAAATCTTGATTGCTGGGCTCCCACTCGTCACTTGAAAGAAGTACGTAGATGGACAGCCTATATGGAGGAAAGGCAATTTGTGATGGTCAATGGGGCCATTTCTGGCGATATACCAGCAAATACAACCTGGTTTAGAAACAACAGTCACAGCACAGTTGATTACATCTATGTTGATTCTGCGCTCTTTCATTCGGTGACGAGTTTAAACATGTTTGTTTCACAAAATAGTGATCATAAATTGTTATCGCTAAGTATCAAGGATGATTGTGCGCTTCACAAAAGATCTAGTAGATTGCAACCAGTGTTGATTAATAGTGCCAAAACTTGTGTCATTTGGTCCCATAGAACAGTAAGTATGGTATGTCCGTATTCGAGAATGCTAGTTTAGAATTTCCTCTCCAATATACTGAATTGCTTCTTCCCTTTACTAACACTTTCAATAAAAAAACAAATTCACGTGGCAAATGCTGGCATACCTTTGACCATGACATTCAGGCTGCACGTGCTGCCTACTGCAAACAAAGAGCCATCATTGCGGTGGGATCGCCGGACTGCAGGAATGATCTGAGACATGCCAGGTGCCTTTACAAAAATTGGATTAAATCAAGGAAACATATCATATTCCAACATGATAGTGAACACATAGCTTCTGCCATGTATAATAAAAATTCGGCCCAAATATGGTCCCTTTTGAATAATCATAACAGCTTTGCACAAGCAGATGCTCAACTCTCGGCTGTTAAGGAAAATGCATGGGTTGATTACTTTTCGGCACTCTAGGCCGACTCGGAATTTGCTGAATATGATCATATTTCATCAGATCCTAAAGATTGGTACTTAGATTTTTCTCGATCATCCATCGAAGCCATGATTCACCAAGCAAGCTCCTCGCGTGCAACTGGGCCTGATGGCATATATAATATGACGTTGAAAACTAATTCATATGAGTGGTCTGTGATATTAGATTTAATCTTTAAACATGTACTACAATCTGGCAGGATCCCTAATTCATGGAAAACTTCAATTATTATTCCGATCTTCAAGAAAGGAGATCGTACCCTGCCAGTAAACTACAGGCTCAATGCCCTATTAGATGCTCCCGGGAAAATATTCAGCAAAATTCTGCTTCAAGAATTCAATAACTGGACCGCAAAAAACCATCTACGAGATCCCTGCTAGTCTGGGTTTGTTGCGGGAATGGGAACCAACATTAACCTGGTTTGCTTAAATGCAATTAAGGCTAAATCTCATGTCTTGAAACAACCGTTTTATTTGCGTTTGTAGATTTGCACACAGCTTTTGACTCAATTTCAAGGGTTCAGTTGTTTAGGAAACTACGTAGAGACCGCTGCCCCAAGGTGCTCTATGACCTGATCTCTATGCTTTACACTCAGATACCTCTATTCAGGTCAGACTTTCGCTGGATGGAGTGGTATCTTCAGCAATAAAAACAGCAAGAGGCCTTAAACAAGGATGCTTGTTGGCTTCGTCCATTTTTAATTATTTCATACATGATCTCCAAGATGTATTTATTGATATTGTGTCCGACTCTCCAAAACTGGGCCAAGATGCCATCAAAGCACTCATGTATGCAGATGATTTGGTTCTGATTGCCAAAACTCAGATTGGCCTTCAGAATCTCTTAATGGCATTCCAACAATATATCCATGTGAACCAGCTGAGAGTGAATACCAAAAAAAAACAGATTGTTACCTGTTGTCCTACAAGAATAGGGTTGAGATGTTTTACATGGACAATTGATCAAGTGGCATTAACAATAGTCCCATACTATACATACTTGGGTATGTGCTTCGAGGGCACTAGTAATGTTAATACACAGCTGGAGTGGGTTGAGAGAAAACTGGACACGGCAATAGCTCAAGCCAAATTAATCATGGCAAAATTTGGGAAGTTCTCTGTCAAGCCTGCTTGGATCTATAGGACCCAGAAGACAATTCCAGTCCTATTATATGGTCTAGAAACCCTACCTAGTACTACAAATTTCGAATTTGACAAATGGGAAGCCAAATTCTGGAAAAGAATCTTGAATTTACCAGGTTGTGTACCAATGGCCTGGATTAGGTATGAGCTGGGCCTAGTTTCTCTTCAAGCCACTTACAACTGGAGACTTTGTGCGCTTCTTAGGAAATGCTTCATCTCAACCTCGGCAGAATCTACCCTACAATCTTTCACCATTTATATCTTACCAACCAAAGATAGATTTATTATGTCTTGGTTGAGGAAAGTCAATAGCATCTTGTGTCAGGCTGATATCACACTTGAACTCTTAGTTATCTATCCATTAAAAGCCAAAATGAAGCTGTACCAGGCGGATTGGATCACCACGCTTGACAAATGTTTACAGTATAAGGGAGGTGATTATGACAGATTTGCACCCAAAAAACTAAAAATTCTGCCCCCTTATCTATTAAGATCTCAGCTCCAATGTATAGGCACGCAATTATGCGTTTACTTTTTAATCTATGGATGACCCGGGAGGTCTTAACAAAACGACATCTAATGTCTGTAGATGATAATGTCTGTCGGTTTTGTACTGTAAAAGATGTTTCTGAGACCCTGCAACATCTCATAACCCAGTGCCCCAGTCTGATTTCTCAGAGACAGACACACATTGGCAATTATTGTCGACTTTTTTCAAACCTTAGTGAAAAAACATGTTGGACAATTATTCTCAGCTGTCACAAGCCAATGATACAATATGCTACGATACATTTCCAAATGAGTTTGAATTTAACATCAGAACCTGATAATAGTATTACTCACAAGAGGGGCAAATATTGAGTGGAGGGCCAATTATAGCTAACCGTGTATTACTGTCTGTAAATGCGTGTGAAGAAAATCGAAGGAAATCATTACTATCAACAAGTTATGAATTGGGAATAAATATTGTGGAAATGAACTGTGAATGTGTATATATGTATGTATAGTTGCGTAATTAATGAACTGAAAATATGTAGATACTAATTCAATTCAATTTCCTTTTTCTATTTAGAAATTGTTTAAAACGTGTATGATTGATTGTTGTGCTATTAATGTTCTTAGAATTAATTTATTCTTTGTCCTTTTTTGTATAAACTTCTTATTGTAAGGTTGATTAAATTCAACTAATTCAATAAAGGAAAAAAAAAAAAAGAAAGGCGGTTCCTAAAGGAACCTTTTTGTTGTTGTTTTTTTATGTATTTTTCTGCAGGAGAAGTTAGAACGTACGTTGGGGAGGGAAATGAGGGAAGAGGCACCAATCACTAATATGGAGGGAGAGGTGAACAGGGGAAGATGTTGCATAGTGTTAGTTCTAAGGTAGGGGGCAGTGTTTCTCATGCTCCTTGGTTACAGCTTCAAAAGCACTTTGAAATTGCTTCTCCCTGCAGAGTGGTGTGTTGCAGTATATACAGAGGACTGTTGTCTTCGAAAGATATGGATCACCAGCCTCTTTTATTGCTTGCAAGGTAGCTGGTGGGATTTTGTGACCCACAGAAGTAGGCTGTGTGGTTACAGTATTGGTTGAGGAAGATGAGGTGGACGAAGACAGCCTACTACTTGCTAAGAAAGGAACAACCTTTCTGAGAGCATTGCAGTGGTTGGATTTGGTGTGGTGGCACATGGAGGTGGTTACTATCCGGGAGTCTGCGACTGAGCACAACGTTGCACTCAGTGCATTTAACTTTTGTAGCTTTAGCCTTTGGTACAGTCCCAACAGCGGTAAATAACTGCCACACCCATGATTCTCTCTGGGTGCTAGAAGTAGGCACTTCCACTACCTCATCTTCTTGGTCCTCTTCATTGTCTTTGGAAGTACTGGCCTTTTTTTATTGTGTAGGTCCTCCATTTTTAAGATAAATAGCAGTTTTGCTAATATTCTTCCAGGTATGTGTTCTGTACTAGATTGTTCATGGATAATGAGTAAGAATAGGTGTAGGAGCCATGCAAGGGTACATTCTGAGCTTGAAAGTTCCTAGATCAGTAGAAAATGCAGTTCCGAAGTCCTCAAAGCACGGACCTTATCGCAAAGTGCGGGCATGTTTGCGGACACTTCATCATGCTGCGTGCGAGTGCATGGTCACGTGGCACTGTCCAGAAGGTCCACAATGACGTCAGACATTCGGGGACATCGACAGACGCAAACACAGTGGAGAAAATTGCAAAACGTGTATAGAAGTGTTAAAAATGATGGAAATGGCAGAGTTTTAAGGTGTAACTTTGTAAATTGGACACAAATGTGGCTATATTGGGGTAAGTATGATATTAGTAAGTTGTAGGAAAATAGCATGCACTGATAAAAACCCATGAAATTCACTGAAAAAAATGTGTTAATTTGGCGTTATGGTTACGTTGCACTAATAGAAACCTATAAAATTCACTGAAAAAATGTTGTTAAAGGGATGTTATGGTTAAGTTGCACTAATAAAAACCTATGAAATTCAATGGAAAAACGTTGTTAAAGGGACTTTGTGGTTACAAGTAAATCTGAAAAACCTTGGAAATTTGCCAGTTATGGTAAGCTAAGCAACCATAACTCGCGCCTCCATCATGCACTGTTAAGACTAACAACCAGGACATCAAAGATGACATTACAATGAGAAAGAGCACCCGGATGAAAGCGGGATGGGATTAACATAGGACAATTAAAAGATACTGCGGCAAGACCAAGAGTAACCACCTATGTAACCACATGGAAGCCCGGTTTTGAAAAAGGCTAAGTAGCCGAAACACGTGTCAACCAAGAGGGGCTATGAATTATGTAACAAAACCAACTAAGAGAGGTTAAAGGATACTTAATAAAACAAGGAAAAGTAAAGAGAAAAAAAGATCAAACTCTCAATTCTGTATGGTGCAGTCTTAAGAGTAACACATGTGGGAGTTCATGATTAACGGAGTGGGTTCTATCCGTTTTACTCGCGGATAGTGACAAACGGGACAGCAGCTGCAAGGATAATGTCGCATGGGCAGAGTCTGAGAAAGGAACCCCACAGTTGTCCTTCTATTTCTAATTGCATTTTTTTATTTTTTATTTCATTTATTGAGCGCTTTCACCAAAGCGCTTTAGAAAAGTCTTGAGTAACACGGTACAAAAAATAGAGCACATGATTGATAGGCATCAAAACTGATTAGAAGAAATGGAGAGAAGAAGATATTTTAATTGTAAAGGAAAAATATGATAAGAAGTTGAAGGATGGCTAGAAAGAGATCTTCTCCAGGTGAAGTCGCAGGAGGTTTAATGGCTTGGACACCAACAGCAACAGCTTTCATTGTTATGAGTTCCCCCTTCTGGATTTAACAGTTTTCAGGGAATTGTAATCACACTTTAATCATAATAATGAAGTTTGGACATATTTTGTTGCGATGTCTTTGCCTTGTTGATGCACATTCTTTTATACAGAAAACAAAAATGTTGCACTACACTTGAAACACTTGTGTATGGGCGCCATATAAATATCATATCATATCACAGCAGGCCTATATACTGATTTGCGTGTGAATTGTATATTTCGTCAAGGGTGAATTTTACAGCTATGGTGATTCGACTTAGAAGTGGGGGCCATCACACCCAACTAATGTGATAGTCAGTTTTGCACAGATTGGTAAACGCACTCTGATGGAGAGCTCCACACTTCTGCTTTGCAATGCATTCCGCCTGCCCGGGACAAACATATACTACACCACCCTCTAACAACTTGCCACAAAATGTGCTTAAGGACACTGTGCTGTGGTTTTTTGGGCCAGTCCTTCATCTCTCGAATTCCTAATAAATCAATGAGAATATAAAGAACACTGATCGCACAGATTAGGGATAAAATACAATAGGCCTGATGAAGCATTCCCTCAGAATGGGAAACACTGAAGGCTGCCACTGCTGTCTCTGCCCCTCTCTATTTCCAATGTGTTTTTCAGTCCTGCTTAGACCTGAGGTTGGCTTCAACTGGTATGTTCACATTTCTCCAGTAATGACATGTCAAGAACCCGCAGACCATCAACATCATTGGAGAACATGCAAGAACCTCAGTCGGGCCTCAGCTCCATCAGTAGTGAATTACAATGCCCTCCTGCCGGGGTTTCCTCCTACATCTATGCCGGTTCAGGTAGGATGTGGCACGGCCATCGCTGCCCATTAAGATAACTTCTGTTCAAGTATGGCAGTGCGTGTACCACAAACTATCATTGCCGACAGCCCCAGTACACCTTAAATCAATTCCCTAATATCCAACATTTAAGCAATTCCAATGAAACAGGCTCGGACTGGCCTGCGGTGCAATAGAGCAATGCCCGAACCTAGTGTGGGCCCGTTTTTTGGAGTCAAAAATTGGCAACTTTTTTGTCCCATGTGGGTCAATTTGTTAAGTTACTTCACCACACCGCTGGTAGTTTTGACCAGTGTTACTGAATAGAATATTCTTTAAAATGTATAATTTGCATCACATTTTATCAATAACCTCCTCCTGGATATTGGTGAAACAGTCTGTCCCAAAAGGAATGAATTGCTATTTGCGACTGTGGGCCACTTGTTCACTGGTGCCTGAGACTAGTGTATGCCCCGGCCCGACTCTGGCAACAGAACGTGTTCGTCCTTTGTCCACTTCCACGTATGCAGCGTTCAGCTGGGCAGCGTGGAAAAGTACACTTTTTATACACCGCCTCAAGACCTTACCTTTCACGGTAGGGGTTACCCTTTATATCATGGTGTCTTAAACTAACTTCCATGAATCCAGGGGGAGCGAGAGCGGGAAAATAAAGAAAATGAATATCTATGGAAAGGACCCTGCCTCCTTAATGCGGGCACTCTGAGCCCTCTGATGACACTGGGCGAGGGTCCGGGGGGCGGGTGTTAGGAGGTGAGAAGGGCATTACCCCCACTCTATACAACTGTCAACGTAAAGCAATGAATAAATAACACTGACAAGCAAAACGTGCCAAAATAGGCAGACACATAGCCAAGGCTACCACAGCTACAATAAAAACACAACACACATGGACACAACAATTATAGCAAGCATAGTTCTTAAACAACACATATAAACCATGGCAATACAAGAAACCGAAGCAAATATACATCTTTGTGTAATTATATGTTGACAGTTCAGTAGTGTTCCTCAAGCGTTATAATATCTCTTGCAACAACTTTTTTTTAAAAAAAAAACATAGCGTTATACACAAGTTTGTGCACATTCTTGGTTTGGCAGATGGTCACATTAATGTATTGTGAATATTTTGGTTGTGAGACCTTAAACGTCTTTACTGTTTCCCCTCAAAATCTGCGCTTTTGAATTTTTCAGAAGTGCGGATCCAAAATGTAATACCAATTGTCTTTTTTTTTATTTTTAAATGAAGGCTGCAGTGAAATGTGAAGGTCAGTGTGTGCCATTGTGGTGCAAAATTCACTTCTTCTCTTCACTTCACCAGTGGCAAAACTAATTTCTTCTCCACCGGTGGCCACCAGCATCAAAACTCACTTCTTCTCTTTACCGGTGGCCACCAGTGGCAAAACTCACTTCTTCTCTTCACCGGAGGCCACCAGTGGCAAAACTCACTTCTTCTCCACCAGAGTCCACCAGCATCAAAACTCACTTCTTCTCTTCACCAAAGCCACCAGTGGCAAAACTCGCTTCTTCTCTTCACCGAGGCCACCAATGAAAAAACTACTTCTTCTCTTCAACATGGGCCGCCAGTGGCAAAACTCACTTCTTCTTTTCACCGGAGGCCACCAGTGGCAAAACTCACTTCTTCTTTTCACCGGAAGCCATCAGCGACAAAACTCACTTCTTCTCCACCGGAACCCACCAGCATCAAAACTCACTTTTTCTCTTCACCAAGGCCACCAGTGGCAAAGCTCGCTTCTTCTCTTCACCGTGGGCCACAAGTTACAAAACACTTCTTCTCTTCACCGGACGCCACCAGTGGTAAAACTCACTTCTTCTCTTCACCGAGGCCACCAATGACAAAACTACCTCTTCTCTTCACCGTGGGCCGCCAGTGGCAAAACTCATTTCTTCTTTTCACCGGAGGCCACCAGCGACAAAACTCACTTCTTCTCCACCGGAACCCACCAGCATCAAAACTCACTTCTTCTCTTCACCAAGGCCACCAGTGACAAAGCTTGCTTCTTCTCTTCACCTTGGGCCACAAGTTACAAAACACTTCTTCTCTTCACCGGACGCCACCAGTGGTAAAACTCACTTCTTCTCTTCACCGAGGCCACCAATGACAAAACTACCTCTTCTCTTCACCGTGGGCCGCCAGTGGCAAAATTCATTTCTTCTTTTCACCGGAGGCCACCAGCGACAAAACTCACTTCTTCTCCACCGGAACCCACCAGCATCAAAACTCACTTCTTCTCTTCACCAAGGCCACCAGTGACAAAGCTTGCTTCTTCTCTTCACCGTGGGCCACAAGTTACAAAACACTTCTTCTCTTCACCGGAGGCCACCAGCGGCAAAACTCACTTCTTCTCTTCACCAAGGCCACCAATGACAAAACTCACTTCTTCTTTTCACTGGAGGCTGCCAGTGGCAAAACTCACTTCTTCTTTTCACCGGAGGCCACCAGCGACAAAACTCACTTCTTCTCCACCGGAACCCACCAGCATCAAAACTCACTTCTTCTCTTCACCAAGGCCACCAGTGGCAAAGCTTGCTTCTTCTCTTCACTGTGGGCCACAAGTTACAAAACACTTCTTCTCTTCACCGGAGGCCACCAGTGGCAAAACTCACTTCTTCTCTTCACCGAGGCCACCAATGACAAAACTACTTCTTCTCTTCACCGTGAGCCGCCAGCGACAAAACTCACTTCTTCTCCTACAGTGACTTATTGTGCAGAATTCCTAGTGGGACAACTGTTACATTGCTATTCCTTTTTTTAAATTTAAACTTCTATGCGCACAACACCGAAATCCAACAAAACATACTTCAAATTCCAATTTCACTTCAGAGTTAGAGCTATTGCTTAAAATGATATGGTATGATAAGATATTTTATTACATCGCGCTCATATACAAGTGTTTCAGAGCGCAACCAAGAAAAGGAAGGGGAACAAGGGAGAAACAAAAAAACAACATCAAAAATGGGACTCCTTTACTTCCAGTCCTTTTTCAAAAATATAAGCAGTTGTGATATTAGATACCATAGCCATAAAGATCACGTCGTCTTTCATTTAATCGAATGACACATCACCATAACAACTCTGATAAATCACAAAGAACCTCATATAGAAGATCATGGTACAATGGGCTACATTGCCAGAGCGTTTGCCTTGACTCTGAGCTAGTCTGACTCATTCGCATGGGTGGGATAAGACTCATACTTCATCCATCTGCTTTTCGAATGATTCATTTACAGTCGCAGACCACAATCTTCCAACGAGAAAAAAAAATAGTTTTTCGCTAAAACATTTTTGTTAGCGTTTTATTTTGAAGCGGAACTTGAGGCCAACATTCCTGTTTTTGTAAAAGTCCAGTGTTGCAGCCTGCATTGCATGGCACAGTGAGGCTGCATCGGATACACATGGGCCTAAGGCAGCGGTCCTGGAAGCGTAAAACCAAGGGAGGCATATTTATTTAAGTGCAGTGTTTTCTTTCGAACACTCCTGAGAACCACAACAATTTTACAATGGCATAGCCTATAGCATACTTTTAAATAAGTAAAAATACAAGACACGATTCCACCAAGCCCCCACCCTTGGCATCAGGAGCTTCATTGTTAGGTAAAGGGGTCAATGTAAAGCTTTTTCCTGATGTATTACTATTAATAAAACAACTGACAAACAGACAATAGATCAAGGTCACGACCTCAAAGCAAGGAGGGGAAATATTGGCAACTTTGTGTTCAGTGCGTCTTTTGTGTGTGGCAAAGTTCAGCTGGAACGTGTGATGATACATTATAGTGAATTAACCAGTGCATTATATTTTAATATGGTTGCTTATCTGCCTGCTCCCATTAATTGATATGGGGCTTTAGCTGAAGGTAAGGCTTTCCATTTCTCCTGGTCCTGATGTCGTAGGTCACCCTGAGGCTGTTTCCCCACCTACTGCCTTCCCCAAACCACACACTCCGCAAGTCCCCTCACTTGCCTTCCTGTCTCCCCACTGATCTGGACGTCCCTGCTGCACTTCTTCCTCTCTGCCATTGTCCTTCCGTCACCACACTGACTTCTGTGTCCTGGGTGCGCCTACCGTGCGGCCCTGCACACCACCTCTTCGCTTCCCCACAAGTCCTTTGTTTGTTTCTCCTTCTGGTACCACACACCTCTTCCCTCTTCAGCTGCCTTCCCGCCAAATCACGCGCTTAGTAATCCGAGGTGCCTCGTCTTCCGACTGTGGTCCTGAGTTATTGATAGCTATAAGATGTCGGTGGCGGCATGGTTACTAGCCGCTAACGGTGCTGGCGGCACTGTATATTGGTTCCTACACTATTACTAGCCAGTGACTCCCAAGCCCTCCCTTTTTGGGGGGATCATTTGTGAGATTGGGGGTTGCGGGGGTGTCAACCCGCACAGTCCATGGATCAATATTTTATATTGCGATATTTTTGTGGGGATATTAACACATGGAACCGATGGTTGCTGTTTATGGAAAAGGCTATTGCTCTATGTTTTTAATTTTTTATTTGAGAGGCGGGAGATGTAGTGTATCAGTACACTATAGTGAACGCATGCATTACATATTTCCTTACAGGCTTTGTTGCAAGATAGGGGTCACGTGCAGCCCTACACGGCATGATTTTTGGGCCTCCGAGTCATTGAAGGCTTAAGAAGGAAGTGCTTCTGGCAATTTGGCCCCTTAACTAAAACTTTAGAGAGCAGACAAAGCAAGAGAGGTTTAAAACAGGTTAGGACAACTTCATCCCCTAAGGGTTTACTTTCATACAGGTAAGAGGAACAGAATCACAGAACCAAAACACAAAACCTCTGCTTTAATGCAGGCAGTGCTCCAATGTACTATGCCGACAGCAATAACAGTGCACTCATGTAGATGCAAGGGAAACCAACCACGTCCCTAAATGCAAAAATAGTTTGATGTTTAATGTTGTCTTAGGAAACATCATACGACAAGAATTTCATGTTAGTTATCTTGGTTAAGCCTAACTGCAACGTAATGCAACTGTGATAAAAAAAAATAAAAAACACCCAAAAATGTAAGCAATCAATTAGAATTTTAGTTACATTAAACGGGAACAGCATACACAATTCACAACTGATTTTGTGCAGTATAAACTGCCAGTTGGTACTGTCTTTAGTGTGACAGTTGTTGCAATACGACGGTGCCAGCGGGAGAGGGGGTTGTTTCTAACTGTAGAAAGTGCATCGTCCGATCATGTATTCGGACCTCCCTACATTCATAGGGAGGAAAGGGAAACAATCACCATTTAGAGATGGATGGATACATTACACTAAAGCCTTACGCTCCCGGGAAAGCACCATAGATATGTATCTCTTGCGTTACCGAGGAAGAAAGGATAACACAGTGCTGGAAGATAGACACTCATTAAAGTGTACCTTTGCAAGGCTTGGCAAGGAGTATATTGTGTGAGGAGCTGTGTGTTCCAGTGGGGAGAATGAAGGGCAATCGGAAGTGCAAGATGGCAGATTCATTACAGTGCAGCCTTGTGATAATGGCCTCAGAGAGGGAATCCAATTAATCAGCGCATGGAGGCAAAGGCTTCAATGCAGTGCAGCATTGTCAGGTTTGGCAAACAGTTCATTCAGAGTTCTTGCACTCCAGCCACCAGGAAGAAAGCAATCAGCACAGCAGGCCATGATGTGGATCAAGAGATTCATCACCGGGCAACCCTGTGATCTTGGGCAAACTGTACAGCCAGAGCTCTTGTGTTGCAATGACGGGGAGGCTGTTAAGATGTGAGGTAGGGCTCAATCCACAAGTGCATAGACCAGCTGTGGAGCCACGCAGGTTAGACCATGAAACTTTATAGCACATATATACATTTGTATAGCTTCCAGTCACTTGCAGTATGTACATCCGAAGATCAGGTAGACACAGGTAGACAGTATAGGAACAGACCCACCGGCCATCCTTTCACTCCCAGCTCTGGCCCCCAACTGACATTCATAGAACACTCACACACAACACTCACTCAACATTCTCCTGAGCTGTCTATCATGCATACATCAACATTCCATCAGCGTGCACTCCTGGCCAGTGATACATAACAATACTGACTTACATTACAACATCTCCCTTCCTATAGACATTCACACACCACAACATCTCTCTTCCATACATAAACAGTCACACACCACAACATCTCTCTTCCATACATAAACAGTCACACACCACAACATCTCTCTTCCATACATAAACATTCACACACCACAGCATCTCTCTTCCATACATAAACAGTCACACACCACAACCTCTCTCTTCCATACATAAACAGTCACACACCACAACCTCTCTCTTCTCCATACAGCAAATCACACACAGCATTTCTCTGCTCACACCCAAACAACCTTCCATCCGGATCTGCCACACCTGGAATACAGAGTCTGCCACACTCTGGCACAAACACCCTGGGGTAACCACAAGAACCCAACTATGCACCAAGAGGTGGGGAAACAAGAGAGGGGGACCACAGATAGCCAGACACCGGACCTGGATGCAACAAAAATATTGCTGCAGAGCCAAAGTGAAACATTACCGCAGAGATCAACAAACTAACACACAGGGAAGGTAGTGTTGTCCATAACAGGAGCAATAAACTCAGAAGGGGTATGTAATTCACCAACTTCCACCCTCACAATCCAAACACAAACATTTACAATCAGCTCCCACTTATCAGCCAATTAAAACAGTCCCACCTGAATATCAACCACCAAGATGCTAATCAACCGCTCATTCATCACTACAATCATCTGTGCATGCAACCATCACCATGCATCACCTAATGCCAAACACTAACACATCACTGACTATCATGCACTACAACACTCAAAATACCAAAACTTAATTAGTGGAAAGAGGCAGCAAAACAACACATGTAAGGAAACCTCTCACAACAGGTGGTGTCATGTCACATCCAACATAACAACTGGGAAGCAAACCATGTTCATCTCTACCATGTTCATCATCCAACCTCACCCATGCCACAAACATCCAGTGTAATCACACTCACATGTATGCACACAAAAAGCACAATCATACACCTTGCAGCACCAAACTCATCATCACACAACATACAACAAATTCAACAGATAAGGTGCTCCTGGTAGCACTAAGAACCAAGTACAATTTCAACAATCTAATAACTTAGTAAAAAACTAATGGGGAAACTTGGCCAACATTTCTACAGCATAGCTAGCTTTTCTATACATGCGCAATTTTCCATACTTCTTTTCGCGGCTGGGTACACTACAACAACTTTTCACTTTTTACCTCTTTGAACATTTTAACTTTTCTTAGTCCATGTATTTTTAACACCTCCCAGTCCATGCATTTAACGTTACCTAGTTCATGCATTTGTATTCATTTACTTTTCCTGGCTTATGCAGAGCCAACTTTATGCACATTTTCCAGTTAGTGCATAGTTTATACATGTACATTTTCTGGCCTTGCACGGCCACCACCTTAAGAGACCTGGAAAACTTTAACTTGTTTCTAACTTTTCCCTTTGTGCTGCTGATGCACAGCCCCTTATGGCAATCAGCTAAACCTTAACGTATATCTGGATGCAATACTACACTGTGAGGCTGTACTACACATAGCACTACATGCATACTCACTACTTAGTCTAGAAATACATAATCCCTATGATCCAGCCTGGTGTGTAGACAATGTGCTATTAGATTAGCAATGACGCAATCCGATAGGTCATTTGGGGCCACAACACTTAACACCACTACACGTGACAACGGCCCAACACCAAGCATTTTAATTACAAGATATCACTAGAACCCTGAAACTGCATCAATCAATTGATATTTCACTTCTATTCCCTAAACCGAAAAAAAAATGTTATTACCACTTCCCAAAATCGTTTAATTTAATTCACACATGCATTTTGCCTTGTATAATTTCCAAACATTTTCAAATGAAATGATTCTTCATACTTTTATTACTCTTCAATCTGGGTGTGCTGGCATGATCAGGGTCAAGACACGTTTAAAAATGCCAAGTAAACTGCAGAAAAACTCAAAAATCACCAAAAAATTTAACAATTCATTCTTTGTTGAGCAATGTTTTGTCATGCTCAGCAAAACGTTCTCCTTTGATTCTAAACATACATTAATGTTCTCTAATTCAATTTCAGAACTTTAATTTGATTGGAAACTCCATTACACACATTTATTCCCCTGGGCCCTCTGGAAATCACCCGTTACTCTGATGTTTCACCATTCACTTGATATCAGGTGATCATTAATTTACAGATCTTTCATTTTCATCCTTCACGTCCTTTACGTTTGCGGAGCTGCGACATTTCTGAATCCACAGCATTTCTTGTAAGAAAGAATTAAGTGTCTTGCACGTAGGGCACATCTAGTGTCCCTTTCCTCTAATGCACTGCTGAGGATGCTGTGTTGCATTACCAACAGGTTGCCAGGCCATCGGGTCCATGCCAGACGTCAAACGTAAAGACATTGCAAGTGTTTATGGCGGTTGGGTGCTTTCCTCAAATGTATTAATCGCAGAGCAAAACGGTTGAGCTCCACAAAGTTCCAGCTACCGCCTTACCCACCTGCCCTTCTACTGACATCATCAGAGGGAGCAAAGCCTCTGATATGGATGGAACTCCTCCCACGGCAATGGCCACAACAACCATGACTGCACAAATGCACCCCTCTGTGAGGCCCTGGGAGCCAACGCTGCCTCTGGTCACAGCGTAACATTGCACGCCGTACTGCTGGCAGCAAAATACAATGCAAGCCGGGGAAACAAGATGCGCACAGAGCCTGTGGCCAAATAGAGGGAAGGGACATTTATAATCCCTGGTCGCATTGGTGAAGAACATACATCACGCTGGCAACAGGCATCTCTTGTCCAGAACTCAACCTTTGCTGGATAGCACATTCACTTAATAACACGCTGGTGCAGGCAAATGTTGGTGCCACTTGTATGGTTGAAGCGTCAAGCACCACACTTATACACTTATGTCTCTTTCAGGGGAGTAGGCTCCCCCTTGCTGGGGATCTCTGAGGTATGATTTGTTAGTGGGGGCCTCCCACCCAGAGAACCCATGTAAAACTATGCTGGGAGAGAGTGGGTATTTTTAACTGCACAGGGGAACGGTGGGTCTTACTGCAGCTGTTTCCCCCTCCCACAGCTCTCCTTACTTCATTAGGTTGCCGCTGTCTCCTGCACTGATGTAGTGATTATTTTTTTGTGTCAGGCACTCTTCCTGGTGTGGGTTCTTGAATATTCATGTCACCAATGTTAAGATTTGAGGTAGGGCTCAATCCATAAGTACACAGAGCAACTGTGGTGCCACATGGGTTAGACTAGGAAGCTTTATTGTATATATATATATATATATATATATATATATATATATATATATATATATATATATATATATATATATTTGTGTAGGTTCCAGTTGCTTGCAGTATGTACATCACAGGATCAGGTAGACACAGGTAGACATTATAGAACAGACCGAGAGGCCATCCTCTCACTCCCAGCTCAGGCCCCCAACTGACATTCATAGAACACTCACACACAACACTCACTCAACAGTCTCCTGAGCTGTCTATCATGCATACATCAACATTCCATCAGCATGCACTCCTGGACAGTGATACATAACAAGACTGACTTACATTACAACAGAGGCTGGAGAGCAACATGCACTAGAAGGTGAACGCATCCTTGCAGAGCAGCTTTGTGATCTCAGGCAAACTCTACATTCTTAGCTCTTATTCTCTGTTATGAAAGGTGGCCCACAGCCCTGTTCGGGGGTGTCCCATTCCTGTAGGAGGGGGAGCTTCTCCACCTCCCCTCACATTCCCAATAACCCATCCTGCAAATGGGGCCCTGCTTCTCCTACCATCCCATGGGCTCCCAAGATAGTTTCTGTCTGAGAGTTGGCTCAAGGCTCTGGGACACTTGCACCCTCGGTGGAGGCAGGTGGCGGTCACTCACTTTGCCATTGCGCTATCCTCGGTGTCTAACAACCTTTCTGTACCATCAATCTTTCTGCTGTTTGAACACTGAAAGGGTAGGTAGCTGCTTGCCAAGGATACATTCTAGAGTTGGGGGATTATTGCTGTGGGGCGGTCATGTCAATGGCATTTATTTCGGTTGACCACACGCCTCACATACTATTTGATAACGTAACTGAAACCAATGGCTTTGATATACGTTGCTCTGGGGGGCGACGCCTTACAATCCCAGGAGTAAAAAATCGATAATCTATTTCAAAGAGAATGCCATCAGTATTGGATCATGTAGAGAAAACACGGATGTCGCAGGTCAATGTATCCAGAACAGTGTAAAGCAAAAGTGATTCCAGCACTCAGCGCCATCAAATATGTGCTTGTTTAATTGTGTTGCATTGTCACACATATAAAAATGAAAAGAGCCCATAAACGATAACATGTTTCGGCTATGCTAAGCCTTTTTCAAATGTGGGCCATAGTAGTATGAGACAAATCCACAAGACTATTGTCACTGTAGTAGTAACAGGGTAAGATCCCCAGAACAGAATCTTCACTCTGCGAACAGGCAGTCACACGCGTCGGCGAAAAAAAAAAAAAAAGCTGACGCGTGTGACTGCCTGTTCGCAGAGTGATGGTAAAAAGGCTTAGCATAGCCGAAACATGTTATCGTTTATGGGCTATTTTCGTTTTTGAATGTGTGACAATGCAACACAATTAAACAAGCACATATTTGATGGCGCTGAGTCCTGGAATCACTTTTGCTTTACTATTTGATAACCTGCATTAGGTATTGCTTTTTATGAAAGATCACACGGTTTTCACAGGCAATACCTGTTGGTGGACAGCTCTCGAAAAAAGCATTGGCAAGTCGCGCGAGAGTCTTTGACAGCTTCACTTTTGCACGTTTGAGCCCTGTGGCGCAGCCGCCTTGGCATTTCATCTTTCTGCGGTCGATACATTGAGTACCGTAAAATGAGGTCATGAAAACGCCTCTTATTACAGAGCTTTTTAATAAAATGTTGAAGTTAAAAATACAGCTCAGAAGTAAACATGGACACCCCAAAATTACGCTTTTTTCTGATTTTTTTTTAAAGTATTTCCACAGCAAAAGGGACTACTATAAAGACACGTAAAGTAAGGTGCATTCAGCCATGTAGAAAGCATCCTGGGCATTCCTTTTTATGTGGCATTTCTCATCCATGTGTTACAGTGGATCCACTTTCCTGAAGAAGAATAAATAACTATTTCAGAGAAATGTAAAAGTTAGGCTCCCCGTATTTACTATCCCAGCACTCCCCATCTTCCCAATTCTCTTCACGCAACCCTTTGTGATCAGTCCTATGTGACCGTATAACAGAAAGTTTTTAATCCAAACTCGAGGGGTTCAGGGGTTATGGAAATATGAATGACTGATTTCTCGAGCGTGTATAATGGTCAGAGAAATACAAAAAACAAATCAGGCTCCAAAGCATGAAGGGATTTGGCTACCTGGTAGACATTAGGAAGTTGAAACACTGGACATTTTCTGCAAGGGCAAATCCATCTGTGGCAATAAACACCGGCAAAGCCAATTGCCCTTGCATTGCAGCTGTTGAGGCTAAGCCAGTTTAGGTCTACTTATAAGGAGCTTTAGCACTCTGCCAGAGCTCTTCTACAAATGTGGACAATACCATAACAGTAGTCGCCACCATCCACCCCAATCTAACATGCCTGATATAATTAAAGGGGGACCCATAAAAAAGAGAAGAAGCATGCAATCTCCCTTAAAATGACCACAATGGCTTTTGAGTGCATCGGGATGACGGCACTGGTATAGGATCTACCATGTTGTAGAAGCCAGGGATACTATGTAAGGTTGGGGCAAAGTTGTAGAATGTTTTCTGAGCGAGTTTATTTTTATACCCTGCCCAGCGCTGCTCCATGGTGCATGGTTAAATGATGGCAAATAAAACAAGCAGTTTGGGCTTTATTGTAGGCCTAGAAAAGGCACTTGCCAGGCACAGTCACAGTGGTATTATCTTGTCATCCGTGGTAGCAGGTGCAAAATGGCACGAGTACTCAGGCATCTATTAGCGGTGACTGGCAAATGCCTAATACTTATACACAAGCCAACACGGTTGCTTTTTTTTAACAAGACCTCAGTGGACAGGCATAGTGCTTATAAATCGAGTGGCTAATGGCAGACCTGGTAAGGCATTTTTATTACGCCAGTAGCGTGTTTACAACTCCAATTAAGTAATTTACTCTCAGCACACGGCTTTGAAAAAACACTGGCAGGCACTTGAGTGACATTTTTGATGGTAAAGCTTGATTAAAGCGAGCTGAAAGAGTTCCCATGGCGAGTTGTTTTGGGCGGGGAGGTGCAAGAACTGGATGGGTATGGCCATAGGAATTAGCATGGCAATGGCCACACAGTGTGTGGGCAAATAACCCCTATAAGATGTCTGTCCCTCTTCATATGCCAATTCTCCCTAAATGCACACTAATTCAATCGTTTTGGCTTATATGTGTTTCAAGCAACACCTAATAGCCCAACCTAAAAAATGTTACACCATCTCCTGTCCTCCTCACCAAGACAGAATATCAACTTGGAGGGGCGGGGGGCATTGCAACACAAAGGTGGAGTACCAAATCACCCTGGAAGGGAGCAAACTGGCTAGTTAGTCTTTACTGATCAGGTCTTTGTAACAGGATTGCCAATTTTACAGAAGCCAAGACTAGTTGGGAGAGGGAAGAATTGTAGAAGGTTGTTTTTAGCGGCAACATACATATTTTGTCTAAAATAATATTACTGCTCAGAGGCTGTTATTTTTCCGAACTGTGGTCGATTATGAGCTGCTTTTTTTAAATGTAAATCCTCGACTTCCAAACTAGCTGAAAACTTACCACAGTTCCAAAAAACCATATAGCATTCTCTTCCATCCACCCCCAAACTAGAACCTCTGCTAAAGTTACAGTGAGAAAAGTTCAGCACTGAGGCGAAACCTGCGGACTTCCAGAAAAGGGAGACACGATTTGCCAAGGCCACAGAGTCTCATTTTGTAGATGTAGAAGCTGTTGTTTCTGGAAAGACCCCACATGGCAAAGAAAGTGCATGATATGCAAAGCCAGACCTATTGGCAATGCCAATGCTTGTTTGTCCTGTGGGATCTTACAGAGACGTCTTTCCCTCTACATTTACAAAGCCAGACCTATTGCCTTTGCTAGTCCTTGTTTAATACTAGTGGTATACATATTTAGTGATTATAAACTGGATTTTCACAGTTCAAAGTTAGGCATGCACCGGGACTCAGTAAATATCAAATAAATGCAGAACAAATGTGTCCTGCAGAGTAACAAAAGTTGCCATTTCAAATTGAACTAGCAGCAGAGAATTGAGCGCTACAGCTTTAAGGAAAAAGCCCAGTGAAGCAGGCTCCAACAAATACAGTTAATTCAGGGGAAATGCTGTAGCCAGCTTGATGTTAGCTACATTAAAAGCAAAGTCAACGGTCCAAGGCCTTATAGAGGAGTATTGCATAACAGAACAAGAAATGATTGTGTGCATCCAGCTGTCAGATAAATTAAGTTGCAAAGACACACAGACTGTTTCAAGTTTATGGGACGAACTGGGCATCCCAGGAAATCAGAAAGAGTTGGCAGATTAATGTTTCTGCAGTTGGCTAGGCGTGAGAGAAGGACCCAAGAGGCGACTAAAGAAAAAACAACTAAATGCTGCGATTAAATCTTAGCAGGGTAAAAGCAGGATGACTCAAAAAATAATTATTCAGAAATTTGTCAAGAGCAGGATGGCGATCACGGGTTGCAAACAAGGCCTTAAGCCTCGGCGACACATGGCACGGGAGGTAACATGGGCTATTTGATTTCATTAAAAGAAGGTGCTGCACTTGTCTCTCTCACTCTCTCACCTACATAAATGTGTCATCATGCAGCCAGTTCATGGATAGCGTGACCACATTCTGACCGATGAAGCACTTGTTTCTTTTTTCACCACATAAATAATTTAGGGCCTACCAATTAATTTCCAGATATGATGAGGTAGCACTTTTTATGGGATGGTCCAGGGGTGGGGACTTAGATAACGATTGTCCAATCCCTAGATGTACACATATAGGATTCCATATGTAGCTTAGTAGAGGGAGCCAATAACCAGGAGCGATAGGTTTTCACAACTGTGACATCACATTTCCTATAAAACATGTTTCTTGTTGAATTGTGGAGAATGTTTCAGTGAGAGCTTGGCTTTTAATGTTGCTTTTTCCCCAGTCTAGTGTAATAAACTGGTTACCTTGCATTTGGCATACCAGAATCACTCTGTTGTCTCTTTTTTGACAAATACCGGTTAGAGGGCAATTTGCCTTTTTGTGACCCTCTTTTCAGCTGGTAGCAGGGGACGGTTAGAGCTTGTGGATTTTGGGGTGCCCTACCACCCTTCTTTTGATCAGCAGATTGGTCAGGGGAGCAGATTTTCTTTTTTGCACAACTCAACAGGGAGGACAGCAGGGCCGACTTTGGAGTGGAACTCTGTCTGGTCTCCTGTCGCCCGCTAGAAGCAACAGGAAGAGCTGGCAAAGTGAGGGTACCCTGGAGTCCACAACACTCAAGGGCACACAGAAAAACGTGAGTGTGCTATGTGCAGGGCAACAGGGGGTCGGACATTTATTGTATGATATTTAAGAAACTGAAGTTGATTTAGGATACCTCAAGACAAGGTCTTGGAAGACTGTGTGCAGTAGGGCCATTGAGGGCCCAACCTTCTTTTGAAGGTAGAATTAAAGAGACAGAGAGAAGGATATCCTGGTGGGAATCGTAAAACAGCTGTATTTTATTGTGTTGTATTGTGTTTTTTGTTGATTCAATTGTTGGTTGCCGGCATTGTGTTGTGTTGTGTGACAGGTCCTTTAGACGTGGTTTTTCTTTTGTGTGTTGTGAGAGGAGAAAACAGAGAGGCCTAAGAAGGAATGAATGCTTAATATGTGTCAGGATGAGCGCGAGCAGCCCGCAGCGCCGCCACCTTCTCCTTCTGAGGAAAGCGCTTACACAAAGCCAACAGCTTCGCCACCAGCAGCTGAGGCAGGCAGCTACACACAATTCACAGTACCACCTCCATATGAGGAGAGCACACCAGCCTCGACCATCCCAGGAATTTACACAGTACAAGCAGCAGCTGTAGGGTATAGTAATCCCATGTTTGACTCCCCTGATGAGGAAAGTGATGAAAATAGGAAAAGGGTGGAAAGGCGCCATTAGTGCAAATGGAGAATGAAGCATGGCGCCGCTCAGAGACACAGCTAAGGGATGAGGAAGAATATAGAGGGCTACATAGCTTAGAAAAGCAGCTAAGGAAGAGCTCAGGAGAGTGAGAGGCATGCAGATAGATGGCCACAGGGCAAGAAGCATACCCATAGATAATGGGGATAGTGGAGGGACAATGATGGAACCAGAGAAACGGATAGGAAGAAAAATCTTGTTGAAACTTGATGGCAAAGGCACAGAAAATAGTTATGCGAAGGTAGTTGAGTATGAAGAATAGAAGGAAGCAGCCAGGGAGGAAGTCAGGAGGGAGACACAGGAAGAGATATAACAAAATGCACAAAGGGGGAAAGAGAGGGAACAGAGAGAAACAGCAGTGAAGATGCAGAGAGAAAGGCAAAGAAGGAAAAAGGGGTAAGAGAAAGGGATGAGTATGTAAACAGGCTAAATGAGAAGAACAGGAGAATGGCAAGAGAAAAGGAAGAAATTGAAAATAATGAGGAAGGAGATGAGCCAAAAGATAAACACAGGTATGATGCCAGAGATGTGGGGAGAAGGGAGTGGGACAATAAACCCAGAGACCAGGGGCAGAGATGTGTTGCCAGAGATAATGAGTGGAACATATGCAAGGGAGCCTGTTAAGGGAGTGAGTTTTGATCTCATACTTGAGGATGACGAGAGTGGAGAAAGTGACAGGGAGACAGATTGGGTAGACATTGATGGTGAAGAGAGGGTGAGAAGCGGCAGCGCAAGCCCCACAAATGGATGTCACATGACCAGGCATAGGAAAGATAGCAGATTTACTATGGCCAAACTTAAGTCTGTATCCACCCCTCACATCACTACTGCCCATAAATGAAGACCATAAATCACCATATTTCTTAAGAAACTTGCCACAACACCAGCGACACCGTCTAGCTGAGACATTGAAAAGGAAAACTCGCTCAGCATCACCTTTGCGCAAGAAAGGGGTAAAACAATTCCCACTGCTCAAAAAGGGATAAGGGCAACCCCACTATACTCCTTGGAATCAGACAGACAAAAATAACTGATGGATAAGCTGCCATCACAGACAGCTGGGGCCAGCCACTGGATCTACAAGTTAGAGCGAGAGACAGCTGGGCTAGCATTAGCTATAGGTGACATGAAAAGCCTATTTGCATCCATATTGGGTGACCAGGCATAGGATGTGTGAAAGCGAGCAGGTTATTCTGCAGTGACAGAACATAACACCACTAAATATGATGGTTCACCATTTCATAATTGCAGAGCTAATGTATGGAAGGCACTGAGGGCGCTATTTCCAGGACAATCAGATATGAGCGCTATAATGACTAGGAAGATTGGGCCTACCGAGGAACTTGCTGCCTATATTCAAGACATTAAAGAACATTGGCATTTGAAAACTAAAGACCATTGGAATAAAAATATGCTAGTGTTTTATCATGTTCTATGCCAGGGCCTACCTAAAGAAGTACAGAGACAGTTAAAAAAGAATGTGGGGATTGAAATGAGACCATGGCCAGCAATACAATTAACTATTGTCCATCACTGTAATTTAAAACAGGAGAAGGATCAAAATAAAGTAGAGGAAAGGCAAAAGGAAGAGGCACAATTGGTACAGAAATAATTATCCAAAAAGGCAGTAGAAGGAGTGCTATTGATAAATACAGAAGCCAGGAATAATGGACAGGGAGTTATTTTGTAGGAAGAGGGCAGAGTAGTTTTTACCCCAGAAGAGGAAGAGGATTTGTTCACAGAGCGAGAGGATTTGGGTTTGGTGGGGGGACAGCCCCACTTTGGAGGACCTGGGGGAACTGGAGCAGTATGTTGGAGATGTGGGAAAATAGAAGACATTTCACGAGTATGTAGAAGTAGAGGAGAAATGCAGTAAGGTGCAATACAGTATATGGGCCAATAGGGGGGATGGCGTATCCAGCACCATATGGTGCACCACAGCAAACAATGAGTACTATGACTGCACACAATATTCACCAGATCAGACACAAGCACAGCAGGTGCAGCAACCCCAAGTGCCACAGATACAGTCACAGATAGTGCCACAACAGCCACAGCATACATTGACACCGCAACCACAGAGTGCAGAGCAATCACAGCAAGCAATGACACAGTGGGATACCAATATTCTGCCACAGACACCACGAATACAAGGAGTGACCGCGGTTGGGGACGCATTTTTAAAGGGACAGGACTGAACATATATCCCCAATAGGACAGCCCACAGAATAGCTTCATGTGTCTTATTCTATCAGTAACACAGACACTGAACAGGAACAGAGAAGGAGGTATCTATAGGTGACCAAACTCTTTCTTTCTTAGTTGACACTGGCACAGCAATATCCTGTGACAGTAGGAGAGCAGACGGTAGCTATCCCATTCCTTTAATCCAAGTAGACACCTGTTAGTTAACATATTGGGAAGAGATGTTATGGTCCAACTTAATATGTCAATATCATTAAAAGAGGACAGCATAATATGCTGTACACTAGGCATACATTTCCAGACAGCAAAAAGATACATACAAGCCTTAAATTGAAAATAGAGTATACAGAGATGCCACAACAAATAATGCTTGTAACATGAGGGATAGCCTATTGTCGGGCTGGACATGAAGGCTGGATAGATATTTTGTACAGGGGGGTTGTCCTGACCTCGAACATTTGTACTACATTGAATTATTGTAGTGACAGTTTAAACACATCTCCATATTGAAGTTTAATACATCTATATAAGTATGTATCATTGGAGGAAAGTACAAATCCAAGTCCTGGAGAGAAAACAGTTTTGGTGACCTTTATTAATTAGGTCGCAAGTTTCAAACATTGGTGACTCAATGTAAATACCAAAAATTAAACATGAAAATAATTTTTTAAACATGAAACAAGAATATAGTAAACCTTGTCACCCACTTGGTGAGTTATCTAGAACAAGAGTACATGTATTTCAAATATTAAGTACATATTTAAATAGCAAGACATGTCCAGTGGTGACAGGTAGTCACTCAGTTCAGCCTGTTTAGTCCATACAGTGCAGCATTCAAAGGTGACTTTTTAGAAATGTACCAACAGTTCATAAAAGCAGTACATTTGCAAGATGAGTATTGTGTGTTACCTACACACAACTATACTGGTGCTGTGCTGTATTGTCGAGTTGCCAAGTATTACATCATATTGGTCAACCTATTGGGATATTGTCCTGGTCACACACAACATTTACACAGCACTATGCTTTAAAGGAACCTAAAAATAGGGTCTGCTTATATGGCAAATAATGCTAGCTAGAAAAGTACCATCATTTATGGAAAAAGATTTGGCAAGGGTACCCAGCACACTATGGATGAGGCTAGGGAGGTGAGCTGCTCAGCAAGACCCTCCCTAGGGGTCTGGCCAAGTGGGACCTCCCTGGGAGTGACTTCTCTATCAGGGACAATGATTCCCATTCTGATAAGGAGCTACCAGTCCTGAAGGTTGTAGGTGAAAGGGTCGACTGCAATTGATTCGAATGCAATAGTTTCGAGTCAAAGGGACTGAAAAAAAGGTTTTTGGGGGGGGTCCCCCCACAAACTCCTGTTTTTGGTGTAAAAAACACTTTTTTTCCTATACGGAAGCCAAAAAATAAAAATACATTTTAAAAAAGGCATTTGACCTTTTTTTTAGGTCCGTTTGACTCGACACTATTGTAATTCGAATCAATGTATTCGACCCTTTGACTGGACACCGTCCTGAATGCATTGTCTGCCTACATGGGGATTGGAAAGATGGTTGTTATTTCTGTTATGACTCCACCAAATAGTGACATTTCTTCCTCCAGGTTCATGCTATATCTCACCTAAACTCCACAGTCAAAGAACAGCAACACACCCCTTTTATTTGTGATGACTTACATAAGACCAAGAGGAACTTTGAATCAGAGAGAAACTCCTACAAAGGGAGGAGAAAGACTCCTACGCAGAGGCGAGCCTCTGATGGAGAGCCGTCTTGGAGGGGCAGAGCCACACTAGACCACAGAGCCAGCTGTAGCATGGATAGTTAACAAAGCACTTGTAGGACGCCAGATGGCTGGCGTCTTGACCGACTAAGAAGCCAAGGTCGAGGAGGAGACAGAGAAAGGAAAGCAACCGTCTCCCTTGGTGGTGTGACCACAAGGGAGCCGTGGTGGGCCTGAGGCCCGATAACCGACTCTGAGAGCCAAGTGCAGCAAAGACCTGTAAGCCCGAACTCTGCAAAAGAAGTGGAATAGCTGCCGAGTCAAGCAGCAGAAGGGAAGCAAATGCTCCCAGAAAGGTAACAAAGTGGGGAGAGGCTACCGGAGACATTTGAGACTGGAAAAGTCATCAAGCTTACAGGAGCCTTATAATCCCGAGCAGAGAGAAAGGAAGCCTACCAAAGGGCCATTAGACTTTGAAGAGTCCTGAGAAGCCGAGAGACTTTCGAGGAAGGAAAAGCTGCCAAGGATACGGGAGCCTGATAAACCCAAGCAGAAAAAAGCAAGCCTATCAGAGGCCCATTTGACCTCGGAGAGCCCTGAGAAGCTGGTATAGCCACCAGGGTTGCAGGAACCGAGAAAACCAGAACGGTCTGAGGGCCCACTGAAACCGAGAGAAAGTAAGTCTCTCAAAAGGCCAGAGGAGACTAAGAGAACCACACAGTTTTATAGAGAGGCATATAGAGAAGGGAGAACTGGAGGGTTTCAAGCACCTAGTCGAATTTGGAGAAATTGTATGAAAAAAGCAGCCTTATTTTTCCTGAGGAAGAGGAAACTACATGGAAGATATTAACATTTGACTGCCAGAACCTGCAGGGAGATTGCGAACTGCGTTTTGAGACATTGACAAACTTTGGATACCTATGAAAAGGAGATCCTTGCGAACTGTGTTTTGAGACCTTGGCGAACTTTGTAAACCTGCTGGAATGAGAGCCAAGTGATTGGACCAGGCAGAAGCCAAAGGCAGAGGCTATCCCTTCAGCCTCCTTGTTTCTGTGAATTTTTCTAAGTGATAGGGCCAGCTAGCTTCTAGGATTTGGACTCAGGACTATTTAATTTCAGACCTTGACCAGCAGCCTTAGTTTTAGTTTCATTAGGCATGGAACGGCCACTCATAGCGGTAGGGCTAGATAGGTGTTTTATTTTAAATAAAACCCTTAACGTGGCGGATAGTAGTACGGGTCCTTCTTATGGTTCGCCATAGACGGCAATAGCTGCCAAATTGCCTGCGCAGCAGGGCACACGATTCCAATATCTATCAAATGGTATGAACACCTGGGCATGCATGTGATTCCAATGCCTGGTAACTGGTGTAAGCATGTGGGCCTATGATGCCAGTAAGTAGCAACATATTGTCACCATAAAAAGAGCAACACATTTGCATTGACAGTGCTTTGATTTTAGAATCCTGAGCAAACAATATCACGGAGAGATGGTCCTGGGAACTATTTCGCCCCTGAATATAGCTGGCACTCTCAAGAATGAACCCTGCGGTCTCGTTTGGATTTACGCCTGGAGTGGCTGTCGTCCAGCATGTGAGCAGAATCAACTTGGCAGCAGCCGCTGAGCTCCAACTATGTGTCAGGAAACCTTAGAACCATGCAGCTATTAAAAAGACCTGTGGGCGCCAGGCTGTGCCCCGGCAGAGTTGAGGAGGGGCCCCAGAGACTGGCAGAGCAATGATCGCCTTGTAGCACTAGGGTTTTAATCCAGAGCAAGGCGCGGAATCGTCCCTCTGCTTGATATTATTAATCGGTCAGAGTTAGTCACATGAAAACGCTCTGTGCTGTGCTTTAAATGCAGAGCAGCACTCGGTTTGGTGACAAAGAGGTTGCTTGCGTGGGTGGCGTCTTAGCGACTAGAGCAGAGGGGAAGTCCCAGAGGCTGGCCCAGAGTTCAGGCACATTGTCTCGGGGCTTTGGCAGGCCTCGGCTTCATTGTTTTTATTGGCTAACTCTGTCTTCCTGTACTTTCCTAAAATGCTTAGCCTGCAAAAAGCAGCAGGGGCTTGACAGAAGCTCCAGCAGCTTCTTTTCACGTCTGATAATATCTGCCAAGGAGCCTCTACACAATTGCAGTTTGCAGATCATCTTTCAGTTCTCTGTGTTCCACAAGACAGATTCGGTTGATTTTGGCGCGATCCTTTATAAAAGTGTCAAAAGCTGCGTCCGACTGTAACATAACTCCTTGAGGCTTTTTAGCAATGTCCTATAAAAGGTTTGCCCTTCGTTGAAGTCAGTGGCGGTCATTTTTAAATTCCACGTTAATTGCATACAGGGGATTACCTCTGTTTGCACTATTACGCAAAATGTCTCCTTTTTGCAATTTTTCTCATTTCCACCAATGAGTGAAAAAGTCAAGAGGAAAACAAGAGCAAAATTGGCTTTACTCTTCACTTTGCCACTACATGGGTGGAAAAGTATAAATGCCCCCTGCAATTAATGATGGAGGAGGCATTTAAATTTGATGCTTACGGAATTTTCCTGCTTTTACCGAGTGGTAATTTTAAGCGGATGCCATAAGAATGCCCTAGTTTTCCGCCAACATGTATTATTTTCAAGCTGACTTCCCAGACGGAGCTGGAAACAAATGCAGACATGTCATGTTCATCCTACTCCCAAATGCTCCATCATGAGGCGGAACAGCAAAAGTGGATTTAACCCCTTAACTGCTGAGGGTTTTCCCTCCCAGTGCTAAGCCCCTTTTTGGTGATTTCGGTATGTTGCCATTCAATCCCTTGTAACTTTTTTGTTACATGTGATATCTCGGCCAAATTTGGCCCCTTTTCTTCCTACATGTAGGCGGTCATACCACCACAAGGAATCCTAATTTGCTGTATGGGGTAAGAGAAAATAACAAAAAAGAGTGCAAATATTGTGTTTTTTCAGAAAATGGCAATAAAATGATGTAACTTTGCATTTTGTACTTGGATTTGTGATCTGCACATTGCACGTGGTACTATGTAAAATGTATTCATGTGTAAATTGTGGCTTTAAGATGTTAGAGTTGTCAAAATTGTGTTCAAACGTTTTTTAAATGTGTGAACTGTGTGAAAAGTCAAACTAATGTACTATATCGCACAATAAATAAATAAAATAAATAATAATTCTAAAAATGACATACAAAGAAGTCTGTGGATTTTTCCTTGTAAGAGTTAGGAGTAAATGCTTTGTTGTTCTGAATTTGCCATTTTCCAGGCTTTCAAGAACTAGTTGAGTGGAAACAAAAAAAATATTTTTATAAGGTTACCATCAGTTTTGTGAGAGGTAGGAGATTTTTCAATTTTTCCCCTTTTATTCCAATAGGACATGCGTGGACCGAATGGAAGAGGAAGGTGGGAAAGCTGAATGAGAAGACAGAGGCATACATTTCTGAAAAGTAGACAAAATTCCAAGTTCAACAAGTGGTAATTTGCGCAGGTCAGGCAACAACTATGTAGGTAAAATTCCCATAGTTTGGGGAAAAATTGGAAATATTACAGAAAAAGAGGTATATAATGGACATGTTTGGACCTGTAAGGTAATGGCTTCTGCGAATATTGAGGAAAGCAATGCACTGCTACATTCCCCCGACTCTTCTAGTTAGAAAATACAGATTTTCTTAACGTTTCTCAAGCAAGCAATACCACAAGCCAAAAACGGAGACATGGGGCCTCATTACGAATGTGGTGGAAAGGCAACAATGGCGATGGTAGTGCTACCAGCGCTGTTGTTACCTCTCTGCCGCATTACGAGTTCTGCTTGCCGGTGCCGGACTGCACGTGTGGTCTAACCAGGCGTGCAGACCGGCACCCGCGAGCAGAACTCGTGATTGCACCAGCAACGTTATTAACGGTGCTGGTGCAACCATACTCCTGACCCCCATTCTGCCCTCTAGTGCCCTCTAGGGCAGAATGGGGATCGGGAGGCCGGCCATACCGGCACCCGCGAATGGGCAATTACCGGCCCATTCATCTCATAATGGGCCGGTAATGGTCCATTCGCGGGTGCCGGGGCCAGTAGCGAGTTTGGCAGTAGCCGTGCCCTTAATAAGGGCACGGCTACTGCCAAACTCGTAATGAGGCCCACGGTGTACAGGATTTCTATGCTGATGGCCTAAATAGATGTACTTAGCATGTGAAAATAAGGAAAACAAATGTGGTGAGGAAAGGCAAGCATACATTTTTTGAAAGAGCACAGGCAGACCTTTTGAAGTATAGGTGACTTGTGCAGGTTACAAAAGCATACAGTGCTTAAAGCAGCAACTACATGCAGGTTACATTTGGGAAATAAAAGGGTTGTGTAACAAAGTGCAGTAGCAAATGTATGAAAACATTATCAAAACCAAGAGAAAACACCTAATGTCCTACCTGGACCTCACATGTGTGGGCGCACCTAGCTGGGTGCAAACGGAGAAGGCTAAACCACTGGTACATCAAATGCCCTGGTTAAGACTGGATTTGGCTTTGTGAAAAACCTATAGATTTGGGCCTGGTGTGTTGCAGCCACCAAGGGAAACAGGGAACTCCATGCATTTCTGAAAAGAAGACACCCATGGGAATCCACAGAGGTCTGACTTGTGCAAATTGCCCTAATATGTATTACCCAAAAGGCCTGACAAAGTCCACAATTTAGGGGAAAAAACTACATTTTCAGACATTTGCCACCAGGAAATCACCGAAACATGCAGCCAACACTTGTCCTTCCTTCCCACATTCCCACAGGTGTCCCAACGAAAATGGTACCTCATATGTGTGGGTGCACCTACCTGGGAGGAAAAGAAAAAGTGTTGACTATCCATATGTCCAACAGCAGTCCCAGGGAGCTCTGGCAGGGTCCCCATCCATGTCCAGAGTGAAAAGCTCTAATGCAGCGCAGATACAGTTCCATGACAGTCGGGGGTGATGTCCCGGACATGGGCACCTGTCTCCCATGTGGATTGATCGTTCCCAAGTCCAGAGCCGGTTCCAGGCAGCCGCGGCAAGGTCCCCATCCCTTTCTGGAGGGAAATTCTGTAATAAAGCCCAGCCAGAGCACCATGATGGTCGGTGATGTCCCTGGCCTTGAGCGGCTGTCTCCTATGTGGGTTGACCATCCCCAAGTGCAGCGTCATTCCCAGGGAGCCCTGGCAGGGTTCCCATCCCTTTCCGGAGGGAAATTCTTTAACGCATCCCAGCCAGAGCTCCAGGATGGCTGGGGTGAGGTCATCGGCCTTGGGTGCCTGTCTCACATTTGGGTGGAAAGCACCCAAGCTAAACAGCTGTCCTGGGGAGCCCCAGCAGGGTCCCCATCGGTTGCTGGAGGGAAATGCTGTAACACAGCCCAGCCAGAGCTCCAGGCTAAGCTTGGGGATGGTTGACCTACATGGGAGACGGGTGCCCAAGGCCTGGGACATCACCGACCATCCTGTAGCTCTGGCTGGGCTGCGCTACAGAATTTCCCTCTGGGAATGGATGGGGACTATGCCGGGGCTCTCTAGGACTGCGGCTGTGCTTGGGGATGGTTGTCCCACATGGGAGATGGGTGCCCAAGGCCAGGGACATGACCCCACCGACCATTCTGGAGCTCTGGCTGGGTTGTGTTGCAGAATTTCCCAATGGGAAGGGATGGGGACCCTGCCGGGCCTCCCTGGAACCGCCACTGAGCTTGGGACGTTCAACCCACTTGAGAGACAGTCGTACAAGGCCAGGGACAGGACCCCCACGCCCCTGGAGCTGCGGCTGGGTTATGTTACAGCTTCTCCCCTGGGAAAGGCCAGTTACCCTGCCGAGGCTCCCTGGAACCTCCGCTGGGCTTGTGGACTGTCAACCCACATGAGGGACAGCCGCCCAAGTCCAGGGATCTCACCCCCGACAATCCTGTAGATCTGGCTGTGCTGCATTACAGAATTACCCCCCCACCCCAGAGAAAGTATGGGTACCCTGCCAGGGCTCCTTGGGACTGCTGCTGTGCTTGAAGGCTGTAGACCCTCATGGTGAGATGGATGCCCAAGGCCGGGGACATCACCTCCAACCGTCCTGGAGTTCTGGCTGCGCTGCATTATAGCTTTTCCCCTGGGGAGGTATTGGCACACTGCTGGGGCTCCCTGGTGGGGAAAAGCTGTAATACAGGCCAGCCAGAGCTTCAGGATGGTCGGGTGATGTTCCCAGCCTTGTGCAGCTGTCTCCCATGTGGGTCAACCATCCACAAGCACAGCGTCAGTCCCAGGGAGCCCGACCTTTCCAGGAACGAGAAGTTGTAACGCAGGCCAGCCAAAGCTCCAGGATGGTTGGGGCAATGGCCTAGGCCTTGGGCAGCTGTCTCCCATAAGGGGCGATCATCCCCAAGTGCAGCAGCAGTCCCAGGAAAATCTGTAACATATCCTCGCCAGAGCTCCAGGCTTGGGGACGGTCAACCCACATGGAAGACAGGAGCCAAAGGGCAGGGATATCACCCCCGACAATCCTGGAGCTCTGGCTGGCCAGCGTTACAGCTTCTCACTCTGGGAAAGGATGGGCACCCTGCAGGGCCTCCTCCCTGGAACATCAGCTGGGCTTGGGGACGTTCAACCAACATGGGAGACAGCCGCCCAAGGCCAGGGACATGACCCCGAACCCCAACCATCCTGGAGCTCTGGCTGGGTTGCGTTACAGAATTCCCCCCCCCCCGGAAAGGGGGGGAACAAGGCTGGGAACATCACCCGACCATCCTGACCATCTCCCTTGTGCTGTCTCCCCACAAGGGAGACAGCCACCCAAGGCAGGGACATGACCCCCTACCACACTAGAGCTCTAGCTGGGTTGCGTTACAGCTTCTCCCTCTGATAAAGGATGGGGACCCTGCTGAGACTCCCTGGAAACGCTGCTGGGCTTGAGGAAGGTCAACCGACTTGAGGGACAGCCACCCAAGGCCAGGGACATCGCCCCCGACCATCCTGGAGCTCTGGCTGAGCTCCATTACAGGATTTCCCTCTGGGAATGGATTGGGACCCTGCTGGGGCTCCCTGGGACAGCCACTGCACTTGGGGATGGTCGCCACATATGGGGGACAGCCACCCAAGGCCAGAGACATTACCCCTGATTATCCTGGAGCTTTGGCTGGCCTGCGTTACATCTTCTCCCTCCAGGAAAGTTCAGGGACCCTGCCAGGGCTCCCTAGGAGGTCCACTGGGCTTGGGGATCATCGACCCACATGGGAGATGGGTGCCCAAGGCCGGGGACATCACCCTCAACCATCCTGGAGCTTTGGCTCGTCTGCGTTACACAATGTCCCTCTGGGAATAGTTGGGGACCCTGCCGGGGCTCCATGGGACTGCTGCTGTGCTTGGGGATGGTCCACCCACATGGGAGACAGCCACCCTAAGGCCAGGGACATCACCCCGACCATCCTGGAGCTCTGGATGGCCTATGTTACAGCTTTTCTCTGCCAGGGAACCCCATCAGTGTGCCAAAACCTCTCAGAATGGAAAAGCTGTAACACAGCCGAGCCAGAAATCCAGGACAGTTGGAGGTGATGTCCCCAGCCTTGGCATCCGTCTCCCATGTTGGTTTACTGGTCCCAAGCACTGCAGCAGTTCAGGGAGCCCAGCAGCAGTTCAAGGGAGCCCGGCAGGGTCCCAATCTTTTCCCAGATAGAAAAGCTGCAACGCAGGCCAGCCAGATTTGTCGGAGGTGATGTCCCTGGCCTTGGGCGGCTGTCTCCCATGTGGGTTGAACATTTGCAAGCCCAGGCTGCACCTCTGGCTGGGGTGCTTTACAGCTTTTCCCTCTTGGGAAGAATGGCGACCATGCTGGGACTCCCTGTCACTGCTGCTGGACTTGGGGACGGTCGACCAACATGGCAGACAGGTGCCCAAGGCTGGAGACATCACATCTGACAAACCTGGAATTCTGGCTGGCCTGTGTTTCAGCTTTTCTATCTGGTAAAGGAAAGGGACCTTGCTGGGGCTCCCTGGAACCGCTGCTGGGTTTGGATATAGTCAACCCACATGGGAGAGAGCCACCCAAGGCTGGGGATACCACCTCCCGACCATCCTGGAGCTCTGGATGTGTTGTGCTATAGGATTTCTCTCCGGAAAGGGATGGGGGCCCTTCCGGAGCTCCATGGGACTGCTGCTGTGATTGGGGATGGTAGACCCACATGGGAAAGGAATATCCAGGCCAGGAACATGACCCCCTACCTCCATTGAGTTCTGGCTGGGTTGTGTTACAGCATTTCCCTCTGGGAGAGGATGAGGACCCTGCCGAGGCTCCCTGGGCTTGTGGATGGTCAACCCACATGAGGGGCATCCGCCCAAGGCCAGAGACATCACCCCCAACCATCCTGGAGCTCTTGCTGGGCTGCATTACAGAATTCCCCTCTGGGAAGGGATTGGGACCCTTCCAGGGCTCCCTGTGAGTGCCGCTGCACTTGAAGGTGGTCGACCCACTTCAGAGACAGCCAGCCAAGGCCGGGGACATCCCCCCTGACTATCCTGGACTTCTGGCTTACCTGCATTACAGCTTCTCCCTCTGTGAAAGGATGGGGACCCCACTGGGGCTTCCTGGGACTACCACTGTGCTTGGAGAGAGTAGACCCACATGCCAGCCAGAGCTCCAGGATGGTCGGGGGTGATGTCCCCAGACATGGGCATCTGTCTCCTATGTGGGTCGACCATCCCCAAGCACAGCAGCAGTCCCAGGGAGCCCGGTCAGTTTCCCTGACCTTTCCCAGAGGGAGACGCTGTAACACAGGCCAGCTAGAACTCCTGGATAGTCAGGGATAATGTTCCTGGCCTTAGACGGCTGTCTCCCATGTGGGGTGACCATCCCCAAGAGCAGCGGCTGTCCCAGGGAGCCCCAGCAGGGTCCCCACACCTTCCCCAAGGGAAATTCTGTAATGCAGCACAGCCAGCGCTCCATGATGGTCGAGGGTCATTTCCCTGGCCTTGGGCACCTGTCTCCCATGTGGGTTGAGTGTCTGCTGTGCAAAAAACACAAGGTGAGACAGTGCTATGAATACTGTCAAAAAGAGGTGTTCACCTTACGGGTGTGGAACAAATCAAAGGGTCATAAGAGAAAAATTGTGCAAGTGCAAAAGTGTGCTCAGGTGCAAATGTATTGGAAAGCATGGCATTTACAAACAGAGAACCTGTTATTTCTAAAAGTGTGTGCATTTGCAGCTTCAAATGAAAATGTTTCCTTGCCAAAATGAACGTATAATGAGAAAAATTAACAGTGTTTGCAAGATGTAATTTATTAAAAATAAATAGAAAGCCTCATGTGTGGTATAAATGTAACTTTCCAAAGTGCATGTTTTTGTGCATGGAGAACGGCTCTGTGTGTAGCCCAGAATGACATTTCTCATGAGATTCGAAGGCCCAGGCAAAGCCACCTTCGTCATTACATGCTCTGCTTTTGCAATCTATTAAAAGTGCATTTCTTTGAGGTTTCAGGGCCATGGAGAAGTGCTGCATTCATGCATGACAGGAATGTATTGATGTGCTGGGCCGACAGAAAGACTGCCATTAAATGGGTTGAACTCTTAAGAATTCAGGATTTTTTATTTGTTTCATGGTATACTCAAGTTTTGAATGACAAATGGCAAATTACAGTGCTGCGTCATGATGTTGAGAGGGCACAGGAGAGCCATGTGGCCTGATAGATAAGGATCACTCCTAAAGACACTGACTTGCAGGACTGATTAATGACTGTAATTGCAAGCTAAAGTCAACAGACAACAGATGCACAGAGCTAATGTCAGAAACAAAACCAACTTCAAAATGAATGGCGAATATATCATGTTTTAGTTGCCATCGAGTTACATATGGAACCAAATTTGATTGATTTTATTCAGCAACGATAAGTCACACCAAGACCATTATGTGCCATTTTAAAGCTTATTAAGAGCACATTATGTTGATTCAATTTGTATCCCCAGAAATTGTTATGAAGCCAAAGGTTGGGGAGCTGCTGGCTTATTAAATTAGATATCAGCATTAGAAATGTTGGGTTGATAATGGTTATAATTGTTTAAACTGCGAAAAATAGCTCTTTGCCCTTGCAATCTCCTGCCAAGACAGGAGTTAGTTCGTCAAATGCGGCATGAATAGAGGAACACAAAAATATATATGTTGATATATATGTTGTTAGGTTTATGTGTAAAATGAAGAAAGTTGCCTTGTAGGGACTTTTTAGGTGAAAAATGTTAAAGTATACAATGAAGATTCTGATGGGTGGGTTCATCCTTCCCATCAATTCAAGTTTCATAATTCCAGGGGCCTGTCCGAAGAGAGGGGCTAGGCGTTGGCGAGGAGAGAACCGCAGGGGTCCAATGAAAATTCAAGGCTAATAAATTAACACTTTTTAAATATTTCCGAGGTGGGGCATAAAGGGTAAAAAGGCCTTGCACAATGGGAACTGCCTACAAATCATCTGGGTGAATAATGAAAGAAGGTGGCAGAATGTAACCCTGCAAGGACAGCTGGGTGCAACTATTGAAAGCTGGATGGAGATTTAACATTGCCTGGGTGACAGTCATTGGGAAAGACTAAAGAGGCTGGGATTTTAGCAAAGGAGAGCTGAACAGAGGGAAGAACGCTGGTGGCTATCCATGAGGGAAGTACCTTACCAGGTCTCTATGCTTCCCCAAGAGAGGGCCCTGAAACGCTGATGTCTTTTCCTGAGCACCAAACCCAAAGATCTCCAATGTAAGTAGCTTGCCCAACAAAAGTATGTGTGGGGATTTGTTTGATTTAATACCTTCCTCATAGTTAATGGGTTAGGATATGAAAGTAGATCCCTAGGTTATTTGATAAATAAATATTCAATTAATTCCCCTATAGCCAAATACCACAGGGTGATTTAGTTAAAATTCAAAATTAATAAATTTCATTCCCAGTGTACTTTAGAAACCATAGTATGTTAATGTAATTGGATACACCTATTTTTCTTGTCAACCACACATTTCCCTAAAGAGAGGGGGTGTCCTTGTCCAAAAATGAAATTCCTAACTGTCACCATTCCTCCGATCTAGCCTCTAAGCAGAGGGGCGATGAATGCCACTGAAGGTCTCGGTTTTTGGTGCTGGGTAGAGAAATGCTTGGTTAAATGAAACAAAGTGTAATTCCTAATTGAAAAATGCACACTCTCATCTGATAGTAAGTAGTCCTGATAGAAGACAGATTTTGTATTGCTTTAAAGTGAAGAAGGAAGAAGGGTTCTATCAATCTAAAGTATTATGAAAAGTCTGTTGTGATTTCAAAATGGCTAGCATTTTCATGTGCTTTTGAAAACAGAAAAATGCTGCATTTGATTTAAATCTGAACCATATAAATGATTACTAATATTCATGATCTTTTAATGTTCCATGGTATGGTTTAATTTTTACATTCAGGGGTTTTCGTGAGACAGAAGAGGTGAATTGTTTATTTGGCCTATGTTCTATGTACATGAGACCCAAACGTTCAATCCAAAAGAAGTGAGTTTTTGTACTGAAGCTTTGTTTGGTTCCACAGAGAAGGTGGAGTGTGTAATCATTTGGTGCGCATTTTCATTCTGTAACTCGGCCTGGTTCTTGGCTCATTGGCGTTACAGGGGAAGGAATATACGTGGCTCTTTATGAGTCATAGACAGGGCTAGCTTGAACACAATCTAATATCTTGTTGGGTCTGGGTCCTTTAACTGGGGGTGTAACGAACTCCCCATGTTAAGGGAGGTCTCTAGATATATTGTTATAAGTGAGGGCTCATGTGCCGGGATCTAGCTTGCTCTTTTTGACTCATGACAAGTGCAGGTTGACAGGCTAATCATTCTGGTGTAACCACATTAAGGGGGATGACATATGCCATTATTAAAGTACCACTGTGGCTTGACCCCCGAGAATCAGGCAGGTGGTTAGAGAAATACAATTGTGTAGAATAATGCAAAAATAATCTGATTTGAGTTGATATCTAATTTGGCATTTGTTGTGGAAATCTAGCAGGAATGGGGTGAGATGTTTGCCCCTGTGCCAAGAGAGTGTAGAAGGGTGAAAAAAGCAGGTTTTGAAATGAACACTATTTAAATGAATGAGGCCAGGAAACAACTCCTAGCTAAGTTATTTATTTGTGGTGAGTGGCTAGAGAATGCAGCTGTGAGCTTGAAAACTAAAATGGTACAAGAAATCACATCACTAGGAACTGATATTTGGCAGAATAAAAATATTTTACATCAAACTTTACTGGAATTGTACATGACCCAAAATATTCAGGAGGAACAGATTCAGATTGCCTAATTTACGGCCAATTTATATTTCCATTTGCAATTGGTTGAGGAGTGAATGAAAAAGAAAGAGGCCAGTATGCTGAATCAGACTGGAGATCTGGAACAGGCCCAGACATTGCTGCAGAAAGTAGAAGGTAAGTTACAACAAAGTCCGATTTTAGTGCTCAAATATGAACAGTTCATTGAGCAACTCTAAAACGAGCTAGAAACACAGCAGCAAGAGAATGTTGAGCGAGAAATACAGTTTGCTGCACTGCAAGATGCACAGTATAGGACATTTAAGCACACTGCAACATAAGGTGAATGATCAGACTACTTACATTAGGGCTTTACAGAGAAAAGGCTTTGTTAAAGACCTGATCAGTCAAATCAAAGCAATAAAGAGCTTATTGATACCATAAGAATGCTAAGTATCCGCCTGGCCCAATTGAACGATACTCAGACAGGAGTCCAGAACAATGACCCCTCTGACCCTGCCACCTATGTAAACCCTCGGTATAAGGATACAAAACTGATTCTGGGGTGTGTGAATACTGCCCCAGTTCAAAGGACGGGGCAAACCAGGTAACTACCTCCCTGGGAAACTTCCCTTCAAACATCCCAGAGGAGAGACGTACCATTCCACCTCCCAAACTGAATTGTTTGAACAGGTACCCCCAAAATCAGAATTTCCAGAACTAGCATCCTCTTTCTCCCCGGTTCCGGGACAATACATCCCTGAACCAGGGAGTAAGGTGGATCAAGACTGAAATTTATGGGGGAAATTTCCAATATCCGAATTACTCAATGAGAAGGGATCGTTACCCTTTTAGGGAGCAGTAAAGGAATGAACATAGACCTCCCTACCCCAGAAAGTGTTTCACAACTAGAGTGACAGGTTCAGAAACTGACTGATGACCTGGGGCACATGCTGAGAGCTCAGTCAAACCCTCAACCTAACCCTGCTTCCCAGAATCCCCCAACACTGATGCCCCAGGGGGGAAATGAATGAAGGACAGTTTCTGACAAGCAACAGGTTCCTGAAGAGGGGGCCTGGGTGGACGGGAGATGGCAAGCCCTAGAGTACACTTTCTATCTCACCAGAACTGAACCCTTGGAAACCTCTCGCCCTGAATTGAATCTTCTATCTGCGGGAAGTTAGAACCCAAAGAGCAAATGGTAAGTAGAAGAGGCCAAAGAGGAACCTATTTTTTGTAGGAAAACAACAAGATAATCCCCTTTGAAAGATAAGAATCCCGAGAGGATTCAGGTAAGGAATATTCTCTTTCAGGAATGAGGGGATCCCTCCCAAAGAAAAATGGGTCCCAAAAGACCCTGAGTTTGGAGTTAAGGATGGAGATCAAACCAGATCAAGAAACTATTAGACCCCAAAAATTTGAGCCAGCGAATACAGAAATTGTGGCGGTATTCTCTCCACAAACAGGTTATGAGGACTGCCCTCAGTTAAAGGGGGACAACAAGTAATCTGTGGAGAAAAAGGATCCCCCAACTATGCAGTTTGCCAGGTGTAAATGTATTCCTACAGATTCCCAATCTTCAACCTGGAAAATCATTCAAGATCACACAGTTACTGAATTCAACATTAAGAAAATGACAGCTGAGCTTGCAAATAACTCACACTTTTTTGGCACCCTTGAGGAGAAAGACGGCGGATTCTATGCCCCAGTCAAGGTGCAGGATTAGTATGTATTATCGGCTCTGGTGGATACTGGATTCCAAGCCACCCTCCTGTCCGAAAAGGCATTTCATCAACTAAACTCAGGAAGGGAGAGGATCACCAAATTACCCTCATACCTCTTCTTGGAGAACTCCAAAATGGTGATGAGAATGACATTTCCATCAAAGGGACTGCAAATTTGGAAATAAGAATTGGGGGACATTGGTTAAAACATCCGGTGATAGTCCTGACGCCAGAGGGACACCTTGTTTACTGGGAAACAATCTCCTTCAGAGGTTATCACCTCTGATTGACTATGTGAACAAGGTAACTGGTCTATAAAACAAAAAATTAGTACACAGTTTGTGAGTTTGAATGGCACCTGCCATTTAATCGAACAACATTCCAAGAAAGTGGAATTTCATTTTAAGAATAATCAGGCCCCAGATATCACTGTCATCTCTGTAGGAGAACAAACTGGTGACGGGAACCATTCTCAGTTCTTGAAAATCAACCTTCCTCACAGTTTTAAGTGGCATTACACACTCGAAGGGAACACCCTGACAATGTACACCAGCCTAAAGTCAGAAGAAACACTGAGTCCCATGAAAAAGGATAAAGTAACAGTTCAAATTCTGACCGACATTCACAAAAAGTGCAGTTGGTTTCCCCATTCAGATGAATGAGGGGCTGGAGCCTGTGCTTCCAGACTATGCCTGAACAGTGAAAAACGTTTCACCAGCAAAGGATTATTCAGGAAACTCCCAAAAGATCAGATCATCCTCACATTTAAATTGATTGATAAATGGGAAGTAGGTCTGGAAACCCCAAATGCCAAACATTTCCTGCCTAGCAGGTGTATGCTAAAAATGTCCATTGGCAACCAAAGCATAGAACATAATTGTTGGGTTGTGAGAGATGTCACATCCTCCTTTAATTAAGGTATTCTCAATCAATTTGCAATCATTTTGGATCTAATTAAAAATAAAGTATTGTCATGACTGGGGGGTAACCACATGGGTTTTGAAAACACTGGAAAAGCATTTAGGTCAGCGCAATTTCTGCCTTATGGTGTGAAGTTCAGGTGCGAGAAGAGGTTACCATCCCAGAACAGGTGCAACACTTCACTATTCCCATCAAAATTAAGCAAGAACAGAACCTCAAACATCAGGACACCTACATAAATTTGAATTATCATCTCCAACAACAAGGTTTGTATTTACATCCGCCAACTCTAGTGGATCTACAACACAATACCATTTGAATATTTGTGGATAACAGCGACCTTCAAAGTATCACTTTGGGCACAGACACCTCTTTGTGAATGGCGGTTGATGCCCAACATTATTCTATTGATTTAGGTAATTCAATTAAATTAAGGCAAGGGATTTATTAATCTCCCTGATTACAAACAAGATGAACAGGGCTGAGGAAATCCCCTGCACTCAAAAAGTGGAAGAGTCCAATGATGTACCTAAAGTTTACTGTTTCATTTGAGAGCTCTCACACAGGGATCAATCAATGAACAACACAGCATTCTCCAATACTTTCCTGTCAATTACAGGCTCGTCCAGGCATTTTTGAGGCACAGTGATGTCACATAATAATGATACATTAAACAAAACCTATGATGGACTGGGATTGGTTAGTGAGGTAGAGTACATAAATAAAATATAGGGGATTAGTACATTGATTGGGTGAGTCATATCTGATGGCTCCTCCTGCAACCACCTCCTAAATGTTGCAACTACAAATAGTTCAGGTTAGTGTACTGCAATTTGTTTATGCAACAAAGTGTGAGCTTAGTTTGGAAGGTAAATAGGAATTGGTCAAAGAGGGTCTTCTCAGCCTTGGAGCTTTGGAAAGTTAACACCCCAAATGCAAATATTCAAGGTGTTGAGAATGGCCTTGAAGGTGCTGCATATTCCCAACAAGTTACCTTCTCTGATCTTCTAGACCTTGAGACAGAACATTAGGGTTTGAACCTGGTAATACTTTTGTATCATCCAGCCTTCGGTTGGATGGGAACAACTGCGTTAACCTGGCTCGACAGAATAGGCTTTGTCTTCCAGGTTCAGAACACATGTGCAGGCACCACAAACTTACTTTATCTTGGATTTATGAGGATTTGTAGCTTTTACACACGCAGATGTCCCATCTCATCTGCTAACATGAAACATTCTCCCCTGGTGTCCTTGGCAAGAATACAATACAATGGTTGCACTGGAAGCCTGGTCTGCACATCTCTGCAAAATCAGCATGTCAGCCTTGCCCTGTATTCTCGAGTCCTTGTAACACCATCTATTCACTTCAATGCAATTGTGGCTTCCATCTTGACTTACATGGCTGCCCATGTTAGTTGCGTTTAGCATCAGCAAGCAGTTTATAGGTATTCTTGTGCTACTTGCGATTATTGCATAGCAAGAGTGTGTCTGTCCTCTATCTAAGTGGGTCATAAGCATGTTCTTCATGTATGCAAGCAATTTAATCTAAGTATCTACATAGCTTCATGCAGGGATGCATATGTGCTTCATGTTTAACGCATCTATGTTATAGTCTCCGTCATGACATCATCAGCATCTATATAGTCACAGTCAATCTATCTGCTCCATTGACTGCAAACCTATATCTTCAGTGGCATCATTAGAACATGGTCTAGAGTGAATAGCATTTCTCACATCTATGGTACATCCATGATGGAGATGGGGGGGCCATGAATGATGTGCACCTCTCATGCCTTTGTTGCCTAGATGAGAGTGGGCTAGGTGCAACAAGGGCCACATTTAGGTCTTCCTGTTCAATCCCCCTCTGGTTGATAGATCGACCACACTTCCTTGGATGTCCTCCCTGTTCCTGTGCGCTTTCGTGGTCCATACTTTCGCCACTCCTCCCAAGTGTTCATGATATTTCACTTGTTCATCTAAACTCCAAGTCATATAACAGCAGTCACCATTGGGTTTGCAACATACCCATCTTCCCATATATTTGTGTGGATCTGGGGGAAATGAGAACCTTGTGCCTGGAGGAAAGAGAGGACATTACTTCAGGTGTGACTGTAATATGTCTACAGTCTGTGTCTCACAGTCTGCTTTTATTTCTACGTCCAATAATATTTTCCTCCTTATTGTCTTCTCAGTTATCTTCTTGCACTGTGCTATAGCTACTCTAATGACACAGAATAGTAGTATTTCTAGCATTAAAGCAGCTATGAGTGCCTTCAGTCCATTAGCCATCCATGGTGGATCCAGGAAAAGATATATGTCAGCCAATCTTCATCTTCCCCTACTGGGCTAGTTACCGTCTCCATCTTGGCATGTAAGTCTGATAACTGCACTATCACTTCTGTGAATGTTCCATGATCTCCATCGTGGAAGGGCAGGTATGTGCAGCAAGACAGCCTGATCCTTGTACACATGCCTCCTTCCAATCACTGTGAGGAGATCCAGGATGTATCTATTCTGTAGGGTCATCAGTCTGACATCTCTCAGTTGTTCTTTGATAGCATTGAATGCCTTGACAATTGAATTTATTGTTTGCAACTGTTCCGAACTCGTGATCTGAAGCCATTTGGCATTCGAGTCGGCCTGAACTCCTGGAATGACAGACACAAAGAACATTCCAGTTCTACTGAATAGCCTGTGCTCTGTTGGTATCACATCCAGTGCTTCTTTCATCTTTGTCGATATGTAGTTTCCTCTCTTTACTCTTGTCAGCTCCACAGATATCTTCTTCTTCTGGTGTGTATTCATTTTAGGGAACCCATCTACTTGTATGTCCTTTTTGAGGCACCACTAATGCTGGTGTAGTCAGCTGTACTAGGGATCATATCCCTCCCCAGTTCAGAGGTAGTTGCATGTATGCCTTGGACCCACAGGCCCAATATTGGTCTGTTATGCCTGCGGTACAGACCTTCATACCCTGTAACTTCGATGTTCATTTGCATCCTTTGTTCACTCCGACCTTCACTGGATCATCATTCTGGAAAAACAGGGAAGCATTCTAGAATGGTATAATTGATATAGGGCCTGCTTCATTCTCTACCCACGTGAGCAGTTTTGCACTTGCCGCACACTCCGTGAGACAGTCACGATTTTCCTTTGGTACCACTTCTATTGGAACCCCTTAGGAGTGCCTGTGCTTTGCACCCCTTCTTGTCTTCCATCCATCCCTCTCCTGTGAACACGTGTCCGTACACCAGCAGTTGAGGTCCCTCCCAGCCTGCTGGCAGCCCTCCTGTCTTTTTTCTCCCTGTCTTTGGACATTGCAACATCACTACTCTTTCCTCTCATCTGTTTTAGGCCATCTTTCCCTCTCTCACTTCCACACCACATCATACACCAACACCTCTGGATCTTCCCTTTGCCCCTTCACTACTTTTCCTCTCTTCTCTCACTCCCATCACACCTGATGAGGTCACCCGACAAGTCCGGTCGATGAAGGCTTCATCCAAAAAGATGGACCCCTACCTCTCCAAAACCATTAATGACAACATTGACTCTCTCGCTCCAGCCTTGGCTGATCTCTGCTATCTCTCCTTTGCCACTGGAGTTTTCCCAACTTCTCTTAAGCACTCCCTTGTGCACCCTCTGCTCAAGAAACCCTCTGCCGACCCCTCCATTCCAGCAAACAACCGCCCTATTTCTATCACCCCTTTCCTGGGCAAACTCCTTGAGAAGCTGGCAATCTCTCAGCTGTCATGGTCACTGGTCCAATGGGTCCAAGGACACTGACATCGTGCCATCAGGGGAAAAGGACAAGGGGTCACAATCACAGCCAATCCTTTGGCGCCAGGCTCATGAAAGTCAGTAAACAGGAACACTTTATTTTGTGGAAGAATGCTTTTACTCTGGAGCTTCATTTTTGCTGAAGCAGCTCCACGTGCACATTGTTCGGGTGTGGCCTCCCTGAGTTGCTGTGCATGTTGTGGGATATTTTGACCCATTCCAATATGCCCCACTACATCACTTTACTGCAATGGTGAAGGAAACAGCCCAAAATGGATGTGCTGACTCCTGTTTGTGACAAAATCTTGAAACTGCATTTTGTAATAACCAGAAAATTTCTGCACCGCCCTGCCAACCCCATTTCAGGTGGGGTAAAACAAGAGTAATCACTGCAGGAATGTGCCAGTGTGCTCTGCAACATTCAACATGGAGCAAAAGAAAGAAGCAGCAGTCCTTTGCTGTAAACCCAAAATGCCTCTTTAAAATGTCAGATTTTTAACCATAAAAAGTGCTGTTTTGGCACTAGATCCATTCATTTCTACTGGATCATTGAGATCAAAAAGGCCCTGAATTGCTCAGGATCATCCATTGTGGCTCAGAGGAACCGGGCCTCATTGGAATGACAGCTCCTACAAAATGTATCCATGAAAGAGCAACCCAGGAACCCTTGGTTCCATTTTTCCATGGGTAACACGGCTAAAACTTTGCAACAATTATCAGAATCAGCTGTGTAGAGAGAAACTCTAAACAAAGGCATGATACATGTATCCAGGCTGCAAACAACTCCAGCACTCAAGGGAAGAACTAATGCTGACTAAAATGTGTATTTGCTGCAGATGAAAAGAAATAAGTTTAATGTGCTTATTCAGGAATGAAGAGCAAAATCGCTGGTTGTAAAGTATATTCTTGTGTAAAGGCTTAATTCTTTATGAATGTCAAAGGATTGCTAATGTTAAAAATCCACCTATAAACTGTTTTAATTTTATATGTTTAAATGAAAGATTTAAAAGATGAAACTTAGAGCTAAACCCAGTCTGAGTTAATCAACTATATAAAAAAAAACAACCCTGCTCTAACATTTCTTAGCCTGAGAAAGGTTGACACCTCCACTGCTGGCAGGAAAGGCTAATTGCTGCTGGGAATCCTCGCATACTCATGACAAAGGGACTTCATTAGACATTTGTCTGTGCCCCAAGCAAAGACAATAGCAGGCTTGGACACTCACCCTTCCAGGGGAGGGGCAGGAAGCTCTACTCTACGGGGAGAGGCTCCTCATTCAACTGCAAAGGATTTGCCATTTGCTCACACTTGGGAAGAAAGAAAAAAAATGGACATGTGACTTTTGGGTTTAAAATGCTTATTTTGCCACTGAATATCAAGACATTTAACTTGGCAGAAAGAATAAAAAAAAGGGTAAAAAGTGCATACAACTACATCTGAATTTCTGCTATTCATTTGAAAATTTGGTAGAATTTCTTACTGCGTGAGGAACAGAAGTTATAAAGAATGACCAACTATTAATGTTGCAAACCTAACATTGTGTACACATGTTCTAGGGTTAATTGTGCATGTATGTACAGAATTGGGAAATGTTAGGATGAACCTTTATGGTTAAAATTGTCAAAATTCAACAGAAAGACTAAACCAGGTCCCACCGACTTGTGAGTTGGTTTTAAATGTGACCCACGAAATATGTAATTCATGTATCTGATTTTCTTAGAGGGCATAACTACAAAAATGTGTATTTGTGGGAAAATTAGATTTTGTTTCTAGGAGCTGGGTGATGTTCCTAGACATTGTTAAAGTAATATCATAAAACATGACATCCCTTTCTGTCATCCAACCAGAAAAGAGCAAGGCGGGAACTGTTCTGTTGCCCAATCACAGTCTTGTGGGTGTGGGTAGTAAGTCTGCCCCTACCATAAACTTTGGTGATGTCATTTGGCATGATAAATAAGGGAACCTCACAACACACAGACACACACAGATTCCTGACTTCATCCTGATTTCTCTGTGGCGCCCTGTTCCTGAATTCTCCATCTTGTTTCTGATTCCAGATTTCTTTGCAAAGACAAGGCATCTGCATTGGTGAACTCCTTTTCAGCTAGTCCCAAATTCTGAAGCCATCCCAAAACTAAAGGGAAAACTCGCCATCCCACTGATCTGTGGTCTCCAGTAACCAGTGCAGTGCAGTCCAGTCCGAGGTGCCAGTCCAGGTGGCCAAAACCATCCAGCTGACCTAATTCCATCAGATGTGCCATGCTGGCCTTTAGACCTGATCCGTGTGATGACCAGAACCCTTGACGGTTCAAAATCTTAAATTAAAGTGGACTGTAAATATTAATAGGAATCATAGTAAACCATAGCATATCTTATCTTGCCTTGTCCTATCCCAATCTCTAAACCATCCTATCCTTACCTTAAGAACCTGTAATATTGTCAGAACCCTGTCTGTGATTCTTAGTGTTAGCTCCGATTTTCTCCTCATTTTTGTTTTACTAGACCATAAGCCATTAGTGATTTTGATTAAATAAACTAATTCCCATAAAGAAAACGGGGTATCCGCCACATGGAGGGTTACAAGCGGCCGTGTAACTGTGGAGATTCACGGGTGGCATTCTCTTTTTCTTAGCCACTAAATCTAGTTTAAGTAAAATTAACCTGTCATTTTAAAACTGAGTTTCTGCTTTTCTCTGTTCTATTTTTCAAAAAACACCTCTCATTCAACCTTGATTAACTTCCTCAATTTAATAGCTAGAGACTTTGTTTAAACTCTGACTTAAACATAAGACCTGTAGCTACATCCCAACACATAAATAAATCACATCCAAGAACAGTGTATTTCACCCATTTTTCTTAAAAACCGTTTAGTGAATTTTAAGCAGGAATTCACATTTCTGCCAAGTTTTACATGTGTGATTGTTGTTTTCAAGTATTTCCAAACTTCCATTAAGATTCAAAGTGTGTAATTTTGCTCATACTATAGCTTATGATTGTTAGCATCTTTTCAGTGTTGCTCCCACAGGAATTTATATTGGTTTAAGGATTTTTGCCCACTTTTCATTGTTTCACACAGCCATTTTCGAATGTCATTTTAAAAGTGTGAGATTTCCAAACCGTTTTTCTCTCTTGTTTGGGGAGGGAAGGTTGGATTCACATCCACTGTTCTTTATTCCTGAATATCTGCTGCTTACTTACATCTGTGTAGAATTGCTTATTTGTGAGTTGGGAAATTTGCAGGGGGAAATCTTAACTTAAATGCAATTTTTCCAAACAAGCCAAATGGTTCTTTTCTCTGTTTTATATTTTGTGTTGCTATGAGGAAATTCAACTGCCTTACCCACTTTCTTATTTGTATTGTCACCACATTGGTGATTGCTGCCCCATCTATTAAAACATATGTTTGATTTGAATTTTAAATAAATAAATAAATATTACCTTTACCAACCAGCCTGATTCCTGGTCCATTGTGACCTATGGGTATTTTGAGAAGGGGTGTGATATGAGTGATATATCACTCAGAGTATTGAATCTATAGACACAATAAAATAAGTATATCATTTGCACACTGCATACTAGGCTGAGACCAGGGTGTATTGCCTGATTGAAATCTTTAACAACATGCTAACTCAGGGAGTGGCAAGGTGTGGCAGGCAAGCCAGGCCTGATGAGCGTGGCCTCACAAATTCAGCTATATAATCTGCTCCCATCCAAAGGCCAGCGCTTCGCGTCAATCTGCATTCGCATGCAGCGTAACGCTCACCGCCGCGTGGAATTAGCAGACTTTCCTTGGGAATCCATTCTTCTCCCTACGCGCTTGAATCCTGGAACCAGCATTCACCTGCATTCTGCACTCGCCGAACCTGACGTCTATTCTTCCATCATCTTCTCCCTCCGGAACGCAGGAATCCTGTTCTTGCCACCGCAGCACAACACATTCTACATCTCCGAAGGCAGAACCTGTAAAAGGACAAAAAGCAAGGTTAGACATAACGAACATTCAGTTTAAGGTCACGCTTGCACAATTCTTCGTGCTCATCGTTAAAAGTATTTCACCAGTTTTTCTTAAAACTGTTTAGTGAATTTTAGGCGGGAATTCACATTTCTGCAAAGTTTTACATGTGTGATTGTTGTTTTCAAGTATTTCCAAACTTCCATTAAGATTCAAAGTGTGTAATTTTGCTCATACTATAGCTTATGATTGTTAGCATCTTTTCAGTGTTGCTACCATAGGAATTTATATTGGTTTAAGGACTTTTGCACACTTTTCATTGTTTCACACAGCCATTTTCGAATGTCATTTTAAAAGTGTGAGATTTCCAAACAGTTTTTCTCTCTTGTTTGGGGGGGGGAGGTTGGATTCACATCCTGTACACTGTTCTTTATTCCTGAATACCTGCTGCTTACTTACATCTGTGTAGAATTGCGCATTTGTGAGTTGAGAAATTTGCAATGGGAAATCTTAACTCAAATGGCATTTTTCCAGACAAGGCAAAACTGTTCTTTTCTCTGTGTTTTATATTCTGTGCTGCTATAAGTGAATTCAACTGCCTTACCTACTTTCTTATTTGTATTGTCACCACATTGGTGATTGCTGCCCCATATATTAAAACATATGTTTGATTTGAATTTAAAAAAAATAAATATTACCTTTACCAACCAGCCTGATTCCTGGTCCATTGTGACCTGGGGGTATTTTGAGAAGTGGTGTGATATGAGTGAGATATCACTCAGAATATGAAGCCTATAGACACAATAACATAAGTATTTCACGTGCGCACTGCATACTAGGCTGAGACCAGGGTGTATTGCCTGATTGAAATCCTTAACAACGTGCTAACTCAAGGAGTGGCAAGGTGTGGCAGGCAAGCCAGGCCTGATGGGCGTGGCCTCACAAACTCGGCTATATAAGCAGCTCCCATTCAAAGGCCAGCGCTTCGTGTTAATCTGCATTTGCATGCACCGTAATGCTCACCGCCGCCTGGAATAAGCAGACTTACCTTGGGAATCCAGTCTTCTCCCTACGCGCTTGCATCCTGGAACCAGCGTTCACCTGCATTCTACACTCACCGAACCTGACGTCTATTCTTCCATCATCTTCTCCCTCCAGAATGCAGGAATCCTGTTCTTGACACCGCAGCATGACGCATTCTACATCTCCGAAGGCAGAACCTGTAAAAAGACAAAAGGCAAGGTTAGACATAACGAACATTCAGTTTAAGGTCGCGCTTGCACCATTCTTCGTGCTCATCCTTAAACACCTACTTACCTGCTGCCGGACCACTGCGGGAGCATTCCCATTTTATCCAGCACCCCCTCGTGCTCTGCAGTTCTGCTGGGCCGTGTTAGGGAGAATTCTCTTAAAAGGCTAATTTCCCTTACCTATAGAGTCCCCCAGCAGCTTTGCTGTATTTGAAGGGTTTATTTGTTTCTCCTGCTAAGAGTGAAACTCTTTTTCCCACTCTTAGACAAACTGCTGATGTGTGTTTTAGGCTATTTTTGTGCTTATGGTCTATGGGGTTTGTCTCACCCTCATAGGTATCATCTTTTAACATGTGGGGTAGACAGGATGTGTGGGAGGGGAAGTAGGCACCCTAGACAGGGTTACCTAGGCAACCCAAGTCACACTCTGCCATGATAGGCTGGGGGGTTATCCCGCCAGGATAGCCACCCCAATGCATGAGTGACAGCTAGGCTGTATGAATGGGGGGTTTTCTGCATAAAAGCAGGGATCTGAGGACTGGAGGACAAGACGTCACCACTGGACCTAAGAAATCCAAAGAGGAGAGAAGCCGAAGACATCTGCAACGACTGAACCACCGGTGAAGCCCTGCTGCAGATCCTCACCACTTTTCGCCAACGACAAGAGAAGATCTTCACCTGCAAGAGCCTTCTTCCCTTGAGCTGGTGGGGCCAACCAGTTCGCCAATCACCTTCCAGGATCTGCCTTGGTCGAATTGCCAGTGCCAAGCACTAAGAGACCGGATAGCCAGGCACCCGTCCACCACAACTACTATTTAAGGGAGCGTACCTTTTATTCCGCGTCTGGTTTCATCCCTGGGCAGTGCAGTAACTCGAACCTTCCTCCACGACGAAAGCCTCTCTTCCTCTGCTGGATCTTCCGAACTCCAGGAACTGTATTTTTTCATTTTTTATTTATTTAGTTTATATAGCGCTTTACTCCAAAGACAGGATACATAAAACAATTAACATTATAACAGTAACAGTAGAAGCAATTTACAAATGTGAATCAGACCAACAAAACAGTAAGTAGAGCAATTAAACTGTAGGGAAGAAGGAGAGTAGTGCAGTAGAACTGAGAGGCAGAGGGAGGGGTGGGGAAGAGGAGGAGGGAAACGGATGGGGTAAAGGGTGAGAATGGGGGGCGAGGGGGGAGGGGAGGGAGATGATCAAGGTGATGAGGCAAGAGGGTGAGGGAGGGCGTGAAGGGGGAAGGGCTTCATGAAACTACCACCACCGCAGGAGCCTCATCCACTTTTAAAGGTACATTGTTCCGCCAGGCCTCCCGTTTTGTTGGGTACTGTGAAAGGTGTTTAAAATCCTTTACTTACCTTCTGGGCTGGCCTCCCCTATCGTCTAACATTGTCTTTTTTACCTTCTGCACCCTCCTTTTTGAACCGTTAAGCAGATACTTGACTGCAGCTAGTAGAACTGTTTGATCCTGGGCACTTTGCCTTGTACCAGTGACTCTGGCACAGGCCTATTGACTCTGGCTAAATCTGTTACAACTGCCTTCTCTAGATTGCTTTTCATCAAGAAATGTGTTGGTGCACCTAAACTCTTATAACCACCTTTTCCTTCCCCTTTATATATTGTTGAAGTGCCATTTTGCTCGGTTTGCACTTAAGTATTGTTTATGCTAAAGTACTACCTTGCCTAACCTGTTCACAATCCAATTGGGAAGTGTTTCTGGTGTGTTTAGGAGTCTAACCCTGTATGACTTGACCTTTCCCTTCCTCTGAAGAAATTGTTACTGTGCCAATTCTGCTTGGTCTACACTGTGCCGTTTTGCTCAGTTTTCACTCTTGCTCAAACTTGTCTACAATTTAAATACAGAGTTGTGTATACTTTTCTTGACGGGTTTAACTTGCTTTAATGATAGTGATTTGTGTGTTGAACTAAGAGTGTGTAAAATAAATATGTATATTCTTTTTGATACAAAGCTTTGGTCAGTGTTTCCTTGTTCCATAGTATTGTAGTCCTATTGTGTAAACCCTGAATACTGCTTATCTCCCTCTTGAGATAAGTCTGACTGCTCAGCCACAGCTACCAACTAAATCTGCGTGGTACAGACTGATTCCAAAGGGGATTTATTGCATATACCTGTAGTCCTAATCTTCTGTAGTGCTCCCTAAGGGAACTGCATAGGATTCTGCCTAACAGGCCACAATCACACCTATTTGGGAGAAAGCAGAGACAGACATTATGTCACGGTGCTTGCCCCCAGACATCAGGAGCAGACCAGCCTGCCCAGGGTACTGGCACCCATGGGTCCTTTAAGGCCCCAAAGGATTGCCTAAGGATTGCCGTTGGCCCCAGGCTCATACTGCCCTTTCAGGAAAGGCAGGTTACAAAATAAGAGAACCACGTGCAGACCAGTCTGAGGCAGGCTGAAGGGACTACCTTACCTAGGAACTATTTGATAGGGTGTGGTTGGAGGGACTAATTTACCTGGGGACTACTTCTGGAAGGCTATTAAAACCACGCCCTCAGAACAGAACACGCTTGGCGTTATTCTGCACTCCTGCAGCGTAACGCTCACTGTGTCTGCTAACTTCAGGCCAGTCTTCAGCCACGACAATCCAGATTTTCACGAGCTACCTGCAAGGAAAGAAGAGAGGGAAGAAACTGAACAAGACTCTTACATGATGCTCCATCTCGATCACTCGGGAGTCTCCGCTTCTGCTGAGCTGAAAAGGAAGACACCAGGTTAGCCGCGCAGACCACGTTAAAAATATTAGAACGCTGCGCAGCGCTAATACTTACCAGAAGGCAGCTCAATCTTGTGATCCATCGAAGCACCATCACTCGATCGCCGCTCCGGAGATGCTGCACCTGTCGAACACAAAGAAGGCATCAGGTTAGCTGCACAACGGGGAAGGGCCTCATTAAAGACATTTAAATCTCATGCAGTGCTACTACTCACCTGAAGGCTGCATTTCCTTGCGGTCCCTCAAGACATAATCACGTGATCTCTGCCCCGGAGGTACCGCACCTGAAGAATAGAAAAAGAACAGCAGGTTAGTTGCGCAGAAGAACAATACCGTATGTTAAGACATTATCGCATAACGCTGGCGTGGAAACTTACCTTGGAATTCAGCTCAACATTTCTGAGGAGGAGTCCACTTCATTTTATGCACCAAGGAGAAACCTGCAAAGAAGAGGTACAAGAGTGAACTTTTTGCAACTTGAACTCTAAAGCAAGCCATATCATTGGTATAAAGACTTACCCCATTGAGTCACAGTTGTCTGGAACTCTTCAGGATCAGTGAAGTAACTAGATCCTTCAACTGCTACGCACCCCTGCATACAGTCGCAGGATGGAGAGTCTACCATTCATAACATTAAGGTGAGACATAGCAGAGGAGTGCACAAGGAGACCACGGGAGGTGGGAGTCGGTCCTCCTACATACAGTTAGGTAACATTTCGTTTTAACATTTTAGGCAAATCTGCTTTTCGTCATGGAAGGGGCAAACAGAGGAGGCACGTGGAGCCATTCAGCATCGGACCGTCGAGTTCCGTTCGGCACCCCTGTGGAGACCAGGTGAGCGTAACAGAACGCGAACCCTTCAAACAAACCTCTACCTGGGCACCAGGGAAACCTCAGAGACTGACCAATTAGCCCAGCTTTTGGGGGAACTCAGAGCAGAGGTGCATTCGGCTCGACAAGAGACCAACACTCTAAGAAGACAACTGATTGTGGCAAAAGAGCGTACCGATGATCTAGCCAGACAATTACTCCAGGCTGGCAACACGCCGTTACCAGGAATGGGGGCATCAGTCCCAACTCAGTCAAATAACCCAGTGCAGGTGGTCCTTCCAGGAGCCATACCTTAGGCTCCACCAGAACGCTTTGCGGGAGACCCTAAATGGTTTGCGGTTTTTATGAACCAGTGCTGCCTACACTTCCTATGCAGGCCAGGGGCCTTTCCAAACGATCAAGCAAAGGTGACCTTTGTTCTTTCATACCTCAGTGGCAGCGCTGCAGATTGGTCCATATTACTAGTTAATCAAGATGATCCCCTTCTTCGAGATTTCCATGGGTTTTAGCAGAACATGCAGAAGTTGTTTGCCCGACACTCCCAAGGCCAAGCTTTAGATAACGAACTGCTGTCTCTTTGTCAAGGGAACCAGGATCTGTTAACATATATTGCAACCTTCAACAGATTAGTGGTGAAAACCAGTTGGCTAGAAGACAAAAGAACTATGTTATTTCACCGTGGGCTGAGAGGCGAATTGAAGGATGTCTTGGCTCAAGTGGTCAACCCACCCCGAGACTGTGCAGAATACATTGACTTAGTGGTAAAACTAGACCCCAGACTGCAGAAACGGAAAGCTGACCGAGCTAGATTGGAGAATCGGGTGTTTGTGCGTCCGAGAGACAACACCTCCAAGACCACAGACACATCTGAACCCATGCAAATTGAAGGTGTACGAGGGCCGCTATCTAAATCCGAGAGGGATAAGAGAAGACAACAACAATTGTGCTTATATTGCGGGACGGCCGTCCATTTTCTCTGAGACTGTCCAGTGAAACCACCCAAGAAGGCAGTCGGGGTCGCCGATAAGGTCAGTGCCGAACCAGAGCCGGAAAACGACTCTGCCTGACAAGCGTAGAGGTCCGCTTGTTGAGCGAGAAGAAGGACCCCCAGACCTCGCATCTAGCCTTACCAATAATCCTCATTAGTCACCAGCACCCATCTCGTATGCACGCAGTCAGAGTTTACATCGACAGCAGAGCCATAGGTAACTATATGGATCAAGAATTGGCTTCAAGGATGTGTCTTTCTCTTTGCCAAAAGGCAACAACTGATTTAGTCACCACCGTCAACGGAAAAGAGATCTCTTCTGGTCCTGTAACACACTCGACGATGGAAATGACGCTGTTGTGCCAAGACGGGAATCGAGAAATCATTGTGTTCGACTTAATCAAGGCCCCGCAATTCCAAATAATTCTGGGAATGCCGTGGTTAGAAACGCATAATCCTTGCTTGGACTGGAGTGATAAGAGGTTGACCTTCTCAGAATGTGCTCATACCTGCTATCCAGAGGAATCCCTGACCAACAAAATCGCAACACTCATGAGTCCGGAAAATCTGCTACTTCAGGAATAGCAGGATTTTCAGGATGTTTTCCAGAAGGACCAAGCCAATACTTTACCACCCCATAGACCATATGATTGCCATATCGACCTAATACCTGGTGCTCATATCCCATGCAGTAGAATGTACGCCCTCACGGAACCCGAAATCTTCATCTAAAACAATACTTAGATCAATACCTGGCTAACGGCTTCATTCGCCCGTCCAAGTCTCCAGCGGCGTCGCCCTTATTCTTCATCCCTAAAAAGGAAGGAGACCTAAGAGCTTGTATCGACTACCGTGCATTAAACCAAGTGACAGTAAAAAAACGGTACCCCCTGCCTCTAATCCTGGAACTGCTCGACCAAGTAAAGGATGCTCGAATTTACACTAAATTGGATCTCAGAGGGGCGTACCATCTCGTACGAGTCATAAAGGGAGACGAATGGAAGACCGCCTTCCGCACTAAGTATGGGCTGTTCGAATATCAAGTGATGCCCTTTGGGCTTTGTAACGCCACAGCAGCGTTTCACTATTTTATGAACAATGTCCTTCGAGAGCTAATTGATGAAGACTGTACTGAAGAAGACCTTGTGAGGCATGACTGTGTGAAATTTGAGGGGGAGGAAGAAGATATACCAAAAGCAAAATACAGCCCTTTTGAAGAGGGGGGGGTCCTTTTCATTGATGGGTCAGCAACTATTGACCAGGGACAGGCCTGAGGCATACTGGTGCGGCAGTTGTCCACCTACTAGACGGAGAGTATGATCTAATTGTGCAGAAAAGGCTGGCCATGCACAATTCAGCTCAGGAGCAGAACTCATAACGCTTATTGAAGCGCTTCTAGCGTTCCGGGGTGCCACGTAACTATTTACTCTGACTCAGCATATGTCACCTTAATGGTGCATTCCGGGCTTGCACGATGGAAGAGGAGAGGGTTTTGAAGGGCTGACGGGTCCCCAGTACAACATGCAGCATTATTGGACAAATTGATCGAAGCACTTTCACAGCCCTCCATGACGGCAGTGGTGAAATGCAGCACCCATACTAATGAGACAGACAACGTTTTTCTGGCAAAGACGCTGCAGATGCAGCGGCGAATCATGCCGCCTATCTCCCAGTACACATCATTTCAGAGTACCCGGTAGCTGCACAGGCATGGGAGCAGTTGCCAACCACTACACTTCACTTCCCATGGCACAGATTATTGAGATGCAAGGCCGAGCACCCCAGGAAGAGAAGTAAATGTTGCAGAAAAGATGGCGTACACTCTTAGTGAGGCACCAGGAAAGCATGGGTAAAGTTGTCATGCCACGTGAATTGTTGCTGGTCGCTTTTGACCAGCTGCACCATCCATCTCATTTGTCAAAACAACACATTGCTGCAGACATACAAGAGTCTTGGTTTGTTCCCAATCTTCAGGAAATTCTTACTAAATTGGTGATAGACTGCATTACTTGCCAAACATACGGTACTGGCCACACCCTAAAAATGATACCGGGCTCCCTGCCTCGCCCAACTGGGACATTTGGGGAACTCCATATCGATTATGCTGACATGGGAAAATGGTGTAGTGGGTATAGGAATTTAATTGTTATTGTATGCCCCTTTTCCTGATGTGTTGAGGATGCGTCATTGTGCACATCCAGATGCTAAATCTGCCACCAATTTTTAGTGTTTCCGCACTGGGGTGTCTGTGATGCGCTGCGGTCGGACAATGGCACCCATTTCCTCAATTAACTCTTTAAGGAAGTGACCGCACTGTTAGACATCAAGCATCAGATGTGCACAATTTATTACCCCTGGCCAACGGGATTGTAGAGAGGATAAATCTATTACTGAAATCAAAATCGTCGAAGCTATGTGTCACCCTGCAGAGAAACTGAGTGCACTGTCTCTGGGCGTTTGTCTAGGGGAGTTGGAGGAGGGGAGTTGTACAGGTGGGAGCATGGGAGTAGTAGTGGTGGGAAGAAGATAGTGGTAGTAGTAGCAGGAGGAGAGTCATCGTTGTGCAGGGAGGATAACAGTAGTGTGGAGGAGAGAAAGGCAGTGAAGCGGAGAGGGAGGAGTGGTAACAGTAAAGGTGGGAGGCGAGGGGGGGAGTGAAATATCTGAAGGTGAGAGCATTGCGGGGGAGGAGTACCTAGAAGGGAGCCGTAGCAACTGTAAACGAGAAGAGGTGAGTGGGCGTGACTGAAGTGGCCTGGAGACCAAAGAACGAGTACAAGGCACTTTTAAAACTCTCTTTAGAACACTTAGCTTTGGTTTGAGCAGGGAAAATTAGGAAGACCCTTAGGGAGTTTAGACAGCCTGCAATCAGGGAACCATCATTGTCCCGGGAGGATAGCTCAGCGGCAACATTACCGCCTTGGAAGCACGACGACACAAAGCAACACAGGTTCGATCCCGGGTCCGCGATTAGAAACCTCTGGGTATTTAAGCGTGTTATAAATACGCAACTAAGACAAAAACTATTACGCAACTAAAAAACAAACAATTCCTGTAACAGCACCTCGATGCCCGCGGGCTGTGTGAGCGCTTTAAAAAATGCAAAAATAATAAATAATCATTGCAGAAGCTAGGAACAGACAGTAGGGATGCCATTCAGCAGCAGTATCAGTGTTATGGACACATGGGGTAGGTAGGACCCTCAAACAAAAATAAAAATTCCTTATTGTCTCCAAGATTCCCAGTATTTTCTGTGCCATCTTTGGCATTGGGTGACCAGATCACTTCAATTCACAAGGACATCTTTCCAGTTCTGAGCTTTCCTTTTGAAATCATTGGTGTTAGGCATGTATCGTTTGTTAATTGAAATCCACGATTGGAAGAGTGGATGTCCCAGTGGCATCTGTTCACTCTACTATCAACCAAACCATTCTCCTTGATCCGGTGGCAGTTGTTGAATTTTTTCAATGGCGAGGCGGAAATATTTCCAGCTAAAGAACTTGAGCAAGCAAGTGTGCGATGGTGGCCAAACCAACCAAGTGTGTTTCAGGATGGATCCTCCACAACTATTATCTGTAAAATAATGAGCTAAGTTAGTGCATTTTATAGAACACTTTTTAACGAAAAAAAGGTTGAAAAGCCAATAAACCTACAATTATTTTTCTTTGGTTGCACATGAAAGAGTCCAATAGATGCCAGATCACCAGCAATACTGATATTTGCCACTGCCAAGACGCATTCATGTTGACTGTGACCATTAATGCACGTATTACTATTTTAAAACACGTATGTGGGCTGTGCCCAGTAACTACCAGTATTTGCCAGTGTACGAATACATTGATGTTGACTGTGCCCAGTAATGCCGATTTCCGCATCTGCTTTGACACTCATGTTGTTTGTGCCAGTCTTACCACTGTAGGAACCCACATGCTGGCTGTTGCCAATAATGCCAGCATTGCCAGTTAGAACATATTCATATTGTCAATGCCAATTAATCCCAGTGTTACCACTCTAGCATTGTCACTTTAAGAGCAAACTTTCATTGACTGTACCAAATTATTCCTGCCGTGCCCTGTAAACAGCATTTCAGTGGTGCATGGCAGGGCCCACCGTCACGTGATAGGGGAGGGCCGTAATGCTGTGCACCAAGGAAACCTCACACAGACACCCTCATTAACATACTCATTCCCTCGTACCAATGCCCCCCCACACGTGTATACTACCCCACACATGTATACTATGTACAAGTACACACACCGTTTCTGACTCACTAGCACCCTAATTCAAACACACTCCCTCTGTCTCCCCGTCTCTGTCTCTATCTCTCTCTCTCTCTCTCTCTCTCTCTCTGTCACACTCACACGCACAAACACACATACAACCACCCATGCATAGTTTCACAAACACCACAAACGCATGCATTCTCACAAACACCACACACATACGCGTACATGACCAATTTACTTCAAATGCTTATTGTGGCGTGGCTGTGGCAGTGAAGGCCTACTTGTTGCAGCAGGGCAAGGAGCAGGTCCGGGGTGTTGCGAAGTAACCTCCCTGGGAGCATGGTAGCTCCCAGGATGTTGTCACAGGTCACGTGGCATTAGCCACGTGACCAACATAATAAAAGTACTGAGCCGCTTCCGGCTCGGCAGTTGAGACCAACGAGACTCCGTGGTGTGTGTGTGCTTTGTGTTAGCGCCATGGTGGTGCCTCACCACGTGTGCTGGGCCCAGGGACGGGGCCCAGCTCCATGACGGTGCCCCTGCCGGGCAACGCCGTCCGAATGGTGCCCCTGCCGGGCAACACTGTCCCTGTGTGTTTCCCTGGCCCTGTGAGTCGGGCCAGGGTGGTGACCCCGGCCTGGGTGCCCCCAGAGCCGGGGCTGGGGTGAGCCGGTTGCCAGCCGGCCATGTGTGGAGCTCCGGTGTCCCCGGAGCGGGTGGGATGAACCCCCACCCCTAATCTAGTGGCGTGATCGCTGCACCTACGGGTGCACTGTCGGGTGCCACCCGACCCGAGTATGGGGCTGCCCGGTGATCCGGAGCAGCCCCCAACAATGGCGACGAGGAACGGGCCTTTGCGTGCCCCGAAAGATCTTGGTGTGACCTACCTGTAACCTTGTCCCTCTCGTTGCTTGCAAAGGGATGGAGCAAGGACAGCATGCAGACCTCGTCCCATCCTAAAACAGGCAGGGAGAGGGAGGGTTCAAGAGTCTTTGAGCACAATGTTCTTTGTCTCCCTAGCACCTTCACAGGGCTGTGCATCGGGGAGGGCCTGGGTGGCAGATGTCCCTGGTCCTTGGCCAGGCACAGTACTATGCAGGGTATTAGGAAGATCAGTCTGTGCATTTGCAAATATTTTTAGATTATTATAAATTCAAATAAATGTCTTCCCACTGCCTTAAATAAAATGTAAAAGAGACAGAGTTGGTATTTGTTCGGCCACCATAACTTTGAGGTCCACACCTTTGACCTCCATGTTAGCGCTATGGCTGGCAACTATTTCTTTGCAATGAAAAGAAACAAATTCTTGATTTTCTTCCCTTTGCTCTTAGAGCCACTGCCATCTTGGCATTGCTCACTGTACCCCAAACTCTGACCATGACTTTTATTGGGGGGCTTCTATAATATTTTATTTGCTGTGCCCATATTATTATTATTATTAAAAGTGAGGTGGCTTTCAGCCCCAGTCATGCTACCAAAACACAAAGCCAATGTTAACCAAACCCCATTGAATTCCTTTTACGCAAAGATAGGGCCCTGTATGAGTGACTTCTGAACTGCTCAAATGCCTTCCACATAACTCACTTGGATCCACTAATTCTCAGCTGCTACGACTTTCCTCATTGCAAGGGTTGCTTTTTCCGTCCTTGCCTCCTTGCCCTGGAATGAACTCTTCATATCCATAATACAGAACATCTTGGGAGTCATTTTATATTAAATGCAAATTGCATACAAAGTGCAAGTTCGCAAATACGAATTGCATAGATGCCACTGCATGCTGTCGAATCCCATGCATTCTATTTTAAACTTTTGTAAAACGCAGTGCAAACGTAGAATAACATGTTAATGTTAATGTTAAAGGACATTTGTACCGCACACTATCACCAGCGGAGTGGTCCCCTGGTGCTTTGGCTGCTCCGAAAGAGGTAGGGAGGGGCGGGTTAATGGGAGAAAGCAGGAAAAGTGCAAGAGAGCAGTGATGTGCTGTTGGCGGTCTCAGCCCAGTGGGTCTGTTGGCTGGGCCTGGGGTGTATTCGGCCGCTAGTCGTCGTGTACTGTTGTGCAAGTCTATGTGCGTTTTTTTGTTTTGTTGTTGCAATGTAGTGAAGTTTGTGCGGTTTGTTGTGCTGAAGGTTTGTGGTTGTGTTTGGTTTGTGGTTTGAGAGATGTATGCAGAGGGGGGGATTGTTGGTGCAATTGTTTAATTGGCATCTTTATCCTGAATTGAGGCGCTGGGCTTACGTAATCTCCCCAGGTGGGTTTTCAGGAGCACCCTTGTGCCTCTGTTCTGGATTCGTCCGGCCTTCAAGGTCCCTTTCACATCTGGTCCCCTCCTCCCCAGCCTCCCTTGTAGCGCTACCTGTCTTCCCTTCCGACTCGTACTGCTAATGCCCCTGTCAGTGTCCACAGCTTTGATAGTGTGGTGATTGCCAATATCCCGGTAATTCCACCACACTGTGGTACCTGGCGGCAACTAAGGTGCGTGTGTGGGTATTGGGTGGGAATATGTGTGGGTTGTTGACTCCGTGTGTGTCTCCTGTGTTCCACTATGAACGGTGTCCATCGTCCAGGTGCCATGGGAGTTTCTTCACATAGGGAGTTGTTCAAGGTCTGTACTGGGAGTTGTCTTTGTCCACTCCAGTTTAGTCATCCCTTTTCCTTTCTGTTTCGGTTTTCAGTTTGAGTCTCTGTTGTTGAAGAGCCAGGTTTTTAGTAATTTCTTAATTTTAGGTGATTTTTGGTGTTTCTTATTTCTTTTGGGATGTTGTTTCAGGTTTTTGCGGCTAAGTGGTAGAAGGAGGTGCCTCCAAGTTTCTTCTTGAGGTATGGGTTTGGTCCCAGGCGGATTTCGTTGCTCGACCTGAGGAGTCTTGTTGGCTTGTAGATTGTTATTTTCTTTTGTAGAAATTCTGCTCCTTGTCCGCTGATTGCCCGGTGCGTTATGCACATTGTTTTGAAGGTGATGCAGTGTTTTAGTGGGAGCCAGTGTAGCGTTTTTAGGGCAGGAGTGATGTGTTGTCTTCTTGATAGTTTGAGGAGTATTCTTGCTGCTGCATTTTGGATCCGTTATAGTGTCTTCAGGAGGTATTCTGGTATTCTGAGGTAGAGGCTGTTTGCATAGTCGATTTTTGACATGAGGAGGGTGACAATAGTGAGGGTTTTGTGCGTGAAGGAGAGGAAAGGTAGGATTCTTCTTGCCGTATGGCAGAGGAAAAAACATTTCTTGACTGTTGCATTTATTTGTGGTTCTAGGATTAGGGTGTAGGCCATCAAGACTCCCAGATTTTTTATTACCTTAGATGATGATGGTGCGGTTCCCATTTCCGTTGGTCACGGGATGGTTGTTTCGTTCTCTTGGTCTTTGGATATGATCATGATTTCTGTCTTTCCTGGGTTGATTTTAAGGTTGTTGGCATTCATCCAGTTGAAGACTTCTTTTAGACACTCGATTATGGTTGAATGATCTGCTTGGGTGTCTTTGATTTTGTAGATGATTTGGGTATCATCTGCGTAGCTGTAGCATGTAATGTTGTACTTTTTGAAGATTCTGATAACCAGAGTCTGGTAGATGTTAAAGTACAGTGGTGATAGTGAGGATCCTTCTGGCACTCCACAGTCGTTAACGCTTGGAGTGGATTTGAAGGGTTTAATCCATACGGTTTCTGTTCTATCTGCTAGGAATGATTTGGTCCAGAGTAGTGCTGTGTCTGTTATGCCTATGTCTTCTAGTCTTTTGGTTAGGGTGTCATGACTAACTGTGTCAAAGGCTGCAGAGAGGTCGAGTCGAATGAGAGCTGAGGTTGTGTTTGAGTCTGCGTTCGTTTTTAGGTTGTCCCAGATGGATAGTAGTGCTGTTTCCATTCCTCTTGCGGGTCTGAAACCGACTTGAGCTTGGTCTAGCAGGTAGTGTTTTTCTACGTATTCTTGGGTTAGTTTAGGTTTCCAGGAGTTTTGCTGGGTAGGTAATGTTTGAAATCGGCCTGTAGTTGGAGAGGTCTTGTATGTCACTGCTTGTGTTTTTCAGAAGTGGTTTGATATATGCTGATTTGAAGATCTTTGGTACAGTTCCTGTTGTGGTGAAAGGTTCAGAAGGTTTCTGTAGTATTCTGCTGGTGTTCCTTGTGCAAGGATTGATTTGTAGATGTCCGATGGTCAGGGATCCATGGGTGATCCAGCTTTCTTACTGTGTTTTACCAGCATTGCAAATGCCTCTGCTGATATTTCAGGAAAGTTTTTGGGTTTATGCTGAGGTTCTGTGATAGGTTCGCTTGGTAGTATGTTGTGGATGGTTGGTATGTTTTCTATGGTATGTCGGATGTCGTTGATTTTTTTCTTGAAGTGACCTGCCAGGTCGTTGCATAGTTTCTCTGAGGGGATTGGGGTGTTGTCACAGCCTGGTGGGTTTCTCATCTCATGATGTTAAACATTTCTTTTTGTGTGTTGGTGGCATTGGTGATTCTGTCACCATAATGCCTTCTATTTGCCTTTTGAATTTCCTTCTTGTTTGCGCGGATTTGTCTCTGGAACAGTGTTTTTTTGTCTGGGTTGTATTCTTTCCTCCATTCCAGTTCCATCTTTTTGTTTTCCTTTTTCATGGTGCTTAATAGTGGGGTGAACCATTTGGCCATTGTTTTTTTTGTGGGGGTGAATGGTTTTTGTGGGGCAAACTTGTCAATTGCGTCTGCAATCCATTCGTGTAGTAGCTCCGCTTTTCCATCTAGGTCAGCTAGTCCTAGTTCTGTAGTTGAGGGTTTGGTTGACTCCAGTTGCTCGAATAGGTTGCTTTCTTTGACGTGTTTCCAGTTTCTTTTTGAGGTGGTTTTGAGTTTAGGGGGTTGGATGCAGACTTGAGTAGGAAGAGTGATTACGAATGGGATGATGAGGTAGTCGCTCCACAATATTTGTATCGGCGGTGCCGTGGTGATGAGTTCTTTTTTGGCGAAAATTGCATCGAGGGTGTGTCCTGCCGAGTGTGTTGCCCCCTTGACTAGTTGTCGTAGTTTCATGGTAGTGAGTTGTTCAAACAGTGAGTTTTGGGAGTTGGTGAGACTGTCTTCAAACCAGATATTGAAGTCCCCCAGGATGATTAGGTGTTCATGGTTGATGGCTGTGTTGGTGATGGCTTCTATGAAGTTGTCAACGAAGGTTGCATGATATGTCAGTGGTCTGTATAACAGTATGAATGTGACTTTGGTTTTTGGGCTTGCTGTTAGGTGTACTACCATGGTTTTGCCCTCGGTTAACATCTTAAGTTGCCTTTACTCCTTGCTTCTATGTTCCATTTTATTAAAAAAATGTAAATGCCCCCTGCAAATTACGTTTGGTAGACAGCATTTAAAATGGATTCCTATGTCAGGTAGTAAAGATAGGCAGATTCCACAGAAATCCATGTGTTTTACGTCTGCATGAAAATCTCATGCAGGTGTCAAGACAAGTGGCATTTGAAGATGGTCGAGGAATTCCTGTTTGCGCATTTTGCCCCTACTGAGCTTCCATATAAGTAGGAAATGCACTGGAGCGTAAAAGTATGTTGTGAATGGCTTCTGCCTTGTTTTTATGCACTCCAGGGCATATAAAACGAACCCCTCACCCCCAGAGTGTAAAAGTAAAAATGAGGCATACAATCTGTTTTTTAGGCATCACGTTAATGTTACTGTTATGTATGCCTCACGTCCCACAAGCGCAGTGACGTGAGGCACATTAAAAATAAAGGGCCCGCCCTGCCGGAAGGCAGGCAGTTCCAGGCACGAGCTGAAGCAAGCGTGTCACGTCTTTATTTCGCTCCAGCAGGGAGGGAGCTAACAGTGACCATCCCTGGAAAATTAAAAATGGGTTGTAAACATCAACTTCCTTTTTCCATAGCGCTTAGCCTTTTGAGTCCGTACAGCATGTGAAAACAGACAATTTCATTTTTGGTGATAAAGACTCCATTGAAGCATTTGGATGGCAAAGGGGCCTGGCGGGTGAGTGAATGTTTTGCGTGGCACCCCGTTCCTTTTTCCCCACGGGTTGTTAAGACCTTCATAGTCTACCCCCTCGCTAAATCACCAATTCATCTCGCCCGCCAAGCCGGCGCCACACAGTCTTTTGTGCACAGATTGCTTTATAGAACCCTTAGCCATACCTCTTATTACAAATGAATAGCTGCCGAATGTGGAACTTGCTGGAAGCGTGACATATAGAGCAGATTATTGTAGACAGAGCTTGTCTGTGCAAAGGGTGAATTCTTCGATTGGAAAAAGGTAATTAGAGAAAGCTCTCACAGTGACATTTCCGTACCGTCTCTGCTCCAAAGGGCTGCCTGCCACAGACAACCAGAGGACGTCACAAATATAAACCCAGAGGAAACCTTTTAACTCTTCTGTGGGAAGCAGCTGTATTCAAGTGTTGTCTTTGGAAGTGACTTCCATTTGACGAGAAAGAGGAACAAATGGCTTTTCCAAGGCCTCTGAATTTGTCTGAAAAGGGGGGCCCTGAGGGGAACGTGAAGCGTTTCCCCCCGGGGAGGTTTTTGGCGCTGCACACGGCCAGCGAGTGGCCGTGGGGGGCAGAGCGCCTCCTCAAGGTATTTAAGGGTTCAGGGAAGGTTCGGGAGGCAGGCGACGGTTGGACTTGGTGATTGTCAAGTCCTGTTGCCTGCACCCGAGCCTTCCCTGAATTGGGCCTATAAGGGGGTTTGGAGTGTGAGGTGAGGAGCAAAGTAGAGTAGCGGTAGTGAGGGTTGGGTAGGTAGTTAGTTTATATTAAAAAAAAAAGAATTTACAATTTAACGGAGGTACCGTAAATAAGGTACCTCCATTTTCTTACCTGATCAGCTGTTTGGCGCCGTGGGAGGTCTGTTGTAGGGAGCCGCTGTGTGGCCCAGTGGGTTATATGTATATTCAGGCGTCTCGGTGCATGGGGAGGAGGTGGGTTTCGGGTGGTGCGCAACGGGGCTAGGAGATCTTTAGTTTTGCATTTCTGTGCTGGGGTAGGGTTAAAAGGTGCCGGCGAACGTTAATGTTAAACGTTCTGCTTGTTGACATAAGGTTCCCCTTTGGTGTCAGCCGGCAGCACTGTTTATAGTATGCATCTGGGACCCGGGTGATTTCTCAGCTATATGCGTTTCAGCTGTGTGCGAGTAGGAGAGGGACAGAGAGGGCAGGGCGGTGGGCTTAAAGGGGCCGTGTCATATTTTTGAGACTTGCAGTGCGGTGTGGCTTTCACTCCGCTAGGGGGCAGGGCGCTACGGACGTTTTCTAGGCCCTATTAGTAGTTTGGCTGCTGGTATTTTGGTGTTTTCTTGGCCAGTGGCAATTTAGGAGCCAGGGCAGGGGCTGTAAAGGGCTGGGGCAGTATTTAGGATGGTAAGAATACATTTTAAAAAAAAAAACATTTTTTGAGAATTGAATTTGGTAATACATATTAACAAGGGGGAGTTATTTTTCGAAGACATTAGTTTAGCTATTTGGGTGGAAGTCCACGGGTAGTTTTGGCTCGGGATCTTAGGTTAGCTAGTTGTACAGTAGAGGGGCATATTTCAGTGCCCAAGAGGTTAGTTGTGGCACGATGGTGGGTCAGGGAGCTAGTAAGAAGGGTTTAGTGGAGCTAGGGCTCTGAGGGAGGCCCTGGAAATTATCAGCAGGGCGTCTAAGGCCCAGCTGGAAGGGGTGGTGGTGGAGGTCACGGGTGAGAGAGAGTTAGGTGGGGCTAGGCCACAGCGTAGAGCTGTGACAGATGGGGCTCTCGCGGCAGTGGTGGCCTGAACCCCCGCGGCGGGGAGAGGGGAGGTTTGGGAATCCAGGGGCAGGAAGATGTGGAGGGAGATTAATAGGAGGGCGTCCAGGGGAGAAATGATTTCGGGTGGGGAGCCAGTGAGGGAGGGAGTGAATGATAGCCCTAGGGAAGCTAGTAGTGCTCAAAAGGAGGTGGGTCAAGGGAACCACGGTGGGGGCGGTGATGGGGCGCAGAAGGGGGTGACAGGGCAGTGGGGAAGAGGGTGTAAATACCTGCAGAAGAGTGCAGGTGGGAGAAGGAGGGAGAGGTCCCCATCAATTGAGGAGGTTAGAGTGGGGCGCGGAACGTCCCCCCCTGGGTAGGAGGAGTGAGGGCAGAGGGCGCTGCGCAGCCCCCGCTGTTCAGGTGGAGGTAGAGGGTTTTAGAACTGCCCCTCCTCGGTCAGTGCAAGGAGAGCCTAGAGGTTGCAGCACAGCCCCTGGCGATGAGGATTTCAGGGTGGAGAATGGCACGCCTCACCCGAGATAAGAGGACCAGACAGGGGTATCTGAGGCCCCGCCGAGAAGACGTCAAAGGAGTGGCGGGGCGGACGCCCCGGGCTCGCACGAAGAAGATCAAATCAACTCGGGCATGAGCTCGCATCCACAATGGTATTTAAGGGGTGATGAAGTTGGATTGGGGGATTATGTGGGGCAGTGGGAGGTAGAAGGTTATTGGGCTGTAAGGGAAAGTGGGGAGGAGAGAAGAAGTGTGGGTTGGCATCGGGAAAGGCAGTTGCAGGGTGGTCGGGGGGTAGGAGGTCGGGGGAACTATTGTCTGGGTGAGTCTGCTGATATGTTTTCTCCCCGCAGTAGGAGCCCTTTAAGAAAAGAGATGAGGAGCATCGGTGTGGACGCCAGGCCACAGACGGGCTGTGTGGAAAGAGGTGAGCGGGAAAGGGAATGGTCATCTGCATGGCAGAGAGGGGACACGAGAAGGGGGAAGGGAAATGAAGGGTCTGGTCTGCAAGGGGTAAGGAAAGAAATTGGTGTACAGGCCATTGAAGCCTTGGGGGATGAGAAGAGCATTTGCTCAGTGGAGGTTCAAACGGACACGGTGGTGGAGCCATTGGTGTTCGAGGTGCAAGCTGTAAAAGAAAAGGAGGTTGAAGTGAAAGGCAAGGGGAAAAAACTGCCATACATGGGTATAACAAAACCGTTGGGGGCGCACTTCATGGCAGCGACCAAGGAGAAGATTCAGGTGGGGGAATTTGTAGATGTTTTTAAGTTGCTCCATAGGGAAGTGAGAGCAAAGGAGGGGTCTAAAGAAGAGGAGAGGGAACTGGCTTCGCGCCCAAGGGTCCCGGTGACTATTGAGAATTGGACGTCAGCATTTATGACTTATGCCAGTGTATATTGTGAAAAATTCTCGGAGTGTTGCCTGGCCCTGCTTAAATATATGGACGTAATTAGGAAGGCTTTCTCGAGTTTTTGGGGTTTTGCCTGGGTACGCTATGATGAGGAATTCAGAGCGAGAATGGCGGAGGACAGTCAGGCGGTCTGGGGGGAGATCGACATGATTCTTTGGCTGCAATGGATGGCTCCGACGAGTCCTGCCCCGACATTGCACACAGCAAGTGGGCTGCCTGTGCCTTACCGGCCCTTTCTTGGTCGCCCCGCCCATGAGGGGGGAGGGGGAGGAGGCAGAGGACACCCCTCAACAGCATGTTGGGCGTTCAATAAAGAAGGTTGCAAGAGGTGGATGTGCAAATTTAAACACGAGTGCAGCAGGTGTGCGGGTCGGCATCAGGTTACAGATTGTTTTCAGGAAGGGGACAGTGGGTCAGGGTGAGGAGCGGGGCAAGGAGGTGGGGGGGAAGGACCGCATGCCAGGTAAATTGGGGCGTGCTGGTAGGTCGGGCTCAGTTTATCGTAAAAGGAGAGGGGTGGCACAAGGTTTGATGAGAGGTTTTGGGGGCGATCCAAAAGGGGTAGTAGAGGGGTGAGGAGGAAGACGGGTAGGTGGGGCAGGGGAGGGCCGCAGGGGGGATGTAACTGTGGAAATTGTTAAGGGGTGGTGGCGTCGTTTGGAGGGCATGGTCGACGGTGGTGAAGCCCTCACGCTTGCCGCACGACAAGGTGAGTAAGCTTCAGGCTGCATGGACGGAGGTGCGGGAGTGCCTCTGGTGCAGCAGGGGGAAGTGATGAGATGGGTCTGCATGGACGGGGGTGCACTAGGGCCCCTGGTGCAGCTAGGGGAAAAAAGTGGAGCAACGAAGCAAGGTGTTGGGAGAGGAATTAATATGAATGGTCTGGATGGACGGGGGCGCAGGTTTGGCCCCTGTTGCAGCGGTGGAGAGGAGTAAGGCAGAAAAGGGGCCTGCATGGACGGGGGTGCACTAGGGCCCCTGGTACAGTTGGGAAACAGGTGGTAATGGACGCAAGGAGCTTGAAGATAACTTATATGGAATGGACTGCATGGACGGGGGTGCAGGTTTGGCCCCTGGTGCAGTGGCGAAGAGGAGTAATAAAGAAAAGGGCCTGCATGGACGGGTGTGCACTTTGGCCCCCAGTGCAGGGGGGGCAACGCAGGGCCATATTATAAGGTGCTGAAAGGTGGGAGGCAAGGGTGAGCAGGAGGGTAATAGTTTAGAGGAAAAAGCAGGGCAAAGTGGGTTTAGGTGTATTGTTTAAAGGTTAGGTGAAAGGTGCGAAATAGAGGGGGACAGGTAGGAGAGAACCAGGGGTGTTTCCGGAGAGGGATAAGGAGATGGCCAGGAAGGATAGGGTACGGAGGAAGGTGTTGCTAGTGGTGTGGGAAAGGTTAGGAGGTTGGAACTCATTCATTTAGGAGGGGTGCAGCATCTGAAGGTAGCAGGCTGGGCCATTCAGAGGAGTAGGTGAAAAGGTGGGGACGCTGGAAGTAAGGGAGATACAAAGGGTATTTCAGGGACCGGGGCAAATGGGATGTCTTTGTAGAATTTTTCAGTAGGTAGCAGGAGTGTTGCATTTATTAGGATGTTGTTGATTTGTAAGTGATTTTGTAATTTCTTTTTCAGATGCTGCTAGGAGGTCGGGTCAGATGTCAAAAATCTGGTTTGTGGGACATTCTAGGGTTAAGTGGGCGGGGAAAGAAGCTGAGAAAAGGGTTGTTGGCAGGCAACTGGGTGGCAACTATAAAGATGTTGTGGTAAGATGGTCTGAGTTTGGGGGGGCTACGCTGGGATCAGTTGCTTCCTATGTGGGCTGGGTTGAGGCAACGCTATGGGGCTCCAGAGGCGTTGATTATTCATGCTACGGAGAATGACCTGGTAAGGGATACGGGGGTGGCTCTTCTGAGGAAAATGAAAAGGGATTTAGTCTGGGTGCGGGAAATGTGGCCTCAAGCAGCGGTAGTGTGGACTAAGCTGTTGCCGAGAAGAGTTTGGAGGGGAGCGAGAAGTGAGGGAGTGATAGAGCAGGCTTGGAAGGGGATAAACAGAGAGATGGTTAAGTTTTGTGCCTCGGTGGCAGTACAGGTTATGGACCATAAGGAAATAGTCTATGAAGGATTCATGATCTTTAGGGAGGATGGTGTACACTTGTCGCTTTATGGGAATAATCATTATCTGGTGGACTTGGGCTCTTGGCTGGGAGATTGGTTAAGGAGTTGGAGGTAAAGAAAATTGGTGGGGGGGGTAGGACAGAAAGAACAGGAGGGTTTTTCTGGTGCCGGGGGCATGGCCCCTTTTGATGTGGGGGGAGGGAAGCATAATGGGGGAATGGCACGGGAAAGGATGGGGTGGTGCTGTTTGCACAAGCGGGCCACCCCGGGGGAACAGGTATTGAGCCTGGAGGGGCATGGCCCCGGGGAGAAAGCGGGACGCCTGGAAAAGGTGTAAGGAGACGGTAGGGTCCAAGGGATAGCTAGGGAGGAAGTGAATTTATTTAACTATTTAATTGTTGGGGGGAAATGAAAATGTTTAATTATTTAATTGGTTGTTTAAAATATTTATTTAGTTTGTAAGGCCATTGAGCCAGGTAAGCATTAATTGTAAGCTTTGGCCTGTTACATTAAAGTGACCTTTTCCACTTTTAAATGAGTCTGGGTTTTTGTGCAGTAAGCCAAAAGGGCGAGCTTTAGAATTCCCGGTGGGTGGTGTACAGGAAAGCATGGACGGGACGCACGGAATTACGCTTGCTCCCATGCTGTCTCTCCAGGATGTACAGAACCACGTGAAGGCTAGACGTGTGCTCTATGGAAAAGGGACGTCTTACAATCAAGTTACACATCTAAAGGGAAGGAATCCTATCTTTTGTTAAAACACTGCATTCATGACCTGTCAAACCAAGAGGGAATGGTGACTCAGTCTTGAATATCCTGCAGCTGATACGAATTTTCGATTGAGCTCTCTCTATTTCATTGCAGTGACTCATAAAGTGACCCACAGGAGCTCAGAGTTAAGGTGGGGATGGAAGAAGCTTGTACTCTCTGAGAACATCCTGAGGGGATATTTCAATTACCCATTAATACTATAATTGGTGGGGAAGGCAGGTTTTGATGCTGGGGGGCAGATAACCTTTAAGGTGGCACCAGGATTCTAAATGATTCATAAGGGTCAGTTACAGCTGGTGTATATTTCCCCAAATTAGCGTAAATAATCAAGCATAGTGAAGAGGTGTAAAATGATTAATTAACCCCCGATCCCCCGATAACATTTTTTAAATAATGTGTTCAAATGGTGTATTTTGCTGCACAATATGTGAGAAGAATAGGGTAAAAAGCAATACAATTTACAATTCTTTCTCTAAGGTAAGACATGAATAAATCCAGTGATGGGATGATTTGTGGTCAGTCAAGGCTGGCTAATAATTTTAGTGCGGGCACTTAATATTGCCCTCAAATTAGAATGAGTGACCAAGTATAGCAAATTGATATAAGGGGATGAGTGTTCTCCAAAATAATGGGCCTCATTCCGAGTACGGTGGTAACCCTGCCAGTGTCTGATTTCCTGGTGCCAACGGGCTATTCCAAGTCCGGCGGACCGGCACTGTTAACAATGGTGCCGGTTGTCCTGTGACAAGTCTGCCTACCGTGACCCCGCAGGGTCAGACCTGTTAGGCACAGCAGCTCCGGCGGGCAGAATTGTAGTTTGCTGGTCCGGAAACAATGGTGCCGGGTTGTTTCCGGACTGGCAAACTTATAATGAGGCCCAATGTGTTAAAGTGGAGAATTTTAAGGGGAATTCTGAGAAAAGTTAGGTACAAGGCCATACCATTTATATTTGGTTCTCTACAGTTACAAATGAAAAAAGATTCAATAAATGCCATGTCACCAACAGTACATCTAAACATTTTAAATGTTCATTACTGGCCAGAATCTATCTATGCCAGTAATGGTCACTGTAAATCACACCATATATAAGAAAGGTAGTGGGATGATACAACAGTTGATCCGGTTAACTCAGTAAATATCAAAATATATCAAATTTTATTAAAGCTTAATCGGTAAAAACCAACAACATTATATTGAAGTGAAAAGTGCATACATATTAAAAACTATTATAAAACAATAGTCTTGTGACAAGTTGTCCTTCATAATAGGAATATTGAGTAGTAAATAGACTCAGTTAATTACAAAACAACATCAGAATACATGTCTTCTTTCTTCTAACAACAGCTTTGTTCTGGTTGTACACATACTAGAAGTTTAGACTCAACATGTTTCTGTTCTCGAAAAGGGTTGGGAACATTCTTCAGGAGGTTGACCACTTTGACTATTTTGGTAAAAAAATGTGTTTCTTCTTTTAATGAAGACTTTTTCAACTAGTAGCTGGTGGAACTGTTCCAGCAGGTGGATATGGTCCTAGACTGAGAGACCCTTCAAATATAGGACCCCATCTTGGGATGGAATATTGATTCTAGTGTAAGTTGAATCTGGTGGTTCTACGGTCTTGAGTGATGTAGATCTTGGTTAGGTAAGGTTATGATCGCCAGATTTTTGCTTGGTACTGTGAAGATATGGAGAATCTTCTACAAGTCTTTTAATAGCCTCTTGTGGGGTTGATGGCCCTTGGGTAGTGTCCTTGTGATAAAGACGTATTATTATTAGCAAATTTTACAAATGTTTTCTCCTTTTCGCTCCGATGTGCTGGGTTGGAAAGGAGGTAAAATAATTCCAATCCAAGAGAATCTGATTCTCTATGTCCGCGATGTAGATGTGCAGTGTTACATCATAAATCTGTCATTTGAATTGACGATTCACATCTACATCGTGGACATAGAGAATCAGAGGGTACAAGTCAATAATCTCAGTGCTATCCTAGAGGGCACAAGCTAATAATCACAGTACTATCCTAGAGGGCACAGGCTAATAATCGCAGTGCTATCCTAGAAGGCACAAGCTAATAGTCACAGTACTATCCTAGAGGGCACAGGCCAATAATCTCAGTGCTATCCTAGAGGTTACCAGCTAATAATCACAGTACTATCCTAGAGGGCACAAGGTAATAATCTCAATGCTATCCTAGAGGGTACAAGCTAATAATCTCAGTGCTATCCTATAGGGCACAAGCTAATAATCACAGTACTATCCTAAAGGGCACAGGCTAATAATCACAGTGCTATCCTTGAGGGCAAAAGCTAATAGTTGCAGTACTATCCTAGAGGGCACAAGCTAATAGTCACAGTACTATCCTAGAGAGCACAGGCTAATCATTGCAGTGCTATCCTAGAGGGTACAAGATAATAAACACAGTACTATCCTAGAGGGCACAAGCTAATAGTCACAGTACTATCCTAGAGGGCACAGGCTAATAATCACAGTGCTATCCTAGAGGGTACACGCTAATAGTCACAGTACTATCCTAGAGGGCACAGGCTAATAATCGCAGTGCTATCCTAGAGGGTACAAGCTAATAATTGCAGTACTACCCTAGAGGGCACAAGCTAATAATCACAGTACTATCCTAGAGGGTACAACCTAATAATCATAGTACTGTCACAATGTAAGTAAGTTTGTTATGTGGCAGGGCTTCCAGAGTAGAGTGATTGCTCTACTCCACACCATGGCCACCTCTACCTTCTTTGTTGATGCTGGTTGACGGCTGGCAACTGGCTTCCTCAGGCTTCCCCTGCTGATACGATATGGAGCCGTCTCTGTAGGAGTCACCCTTTACCTTGGGGCCCTTAACCGGAGGGGCTGCACGGCAGAGGGCTGCCCTGGGGAGGTCAGTTAAAAGGAGAAAACAAGCCAATCACAGCCTGGGAGGCGGGAGGAGGAAGGGAAGGGGAAGCACGGTCAACAGGGAGAGAGAGGGGTGCAGGCAGGGACTCTAAAGTAAAAAAAAAAGAAAACTAGCAGGGCCCAGGAGGGTCAGACCCTAACCATGCTCACCTGACAGCGCCTGGATGTCGGGCCATACAACGGCGCCTAGGTTCGCCAATGCTGTTATCACAGCCAATCACGGCCTGGGAGGCGGCTTGGGAGGCGGGAGGAAGGAGGGAAGGGGAAGCACGGACAACGGGGAGAGAAAGGGGTGCAGGCAGGGCCCGGGGGCCTCTAAAGTTTAAAAAACAAGAAAAAAACGAAAACTAGCAGGGCTCAGGAGGGTCGGACCCTAACCATGCTCACCTGACGGCTCCTGGATGGAAAAGGCTCTAAATGCACTAGTCATAAATCAATGTCCACAGTGTCCCAGTCACCCAATTCACTCGATGGTGCAGGAAGCGTCCGTGTGCCATCCCCAATGGGCATCATCTAATCTAGAGAAACTAAGAGTGTGTTTTGAAGTGCATTTCAATGGTTACATATATCACAGGGCTGACACAGCAGACATAATCTTTCAGTGTCAACAATAGTCACTGTAAATCCCACACATGAGGCTGCGGCCAAAATATATCTATGTAACTAATGCTTAGTGTAAATTACTTGCATGAGGCTATGGCCGCAATGTATCTATACCAGTAATGGTCACTGTAATTAACCTGCATGACATTGCAGCCACAATCTATGTCAGTAATGGTTGCTTTAAATCACTTTCCCCCAATCACTGCAGAAAGTCAAAAGGGCTCAAAAGAGGAGACATGGCACGCCAATATTTCAGGTGTCCATCTATAAAAGTTGCACATAGACCTGTCAAGGTGAAGATTCTGGAAGAGTGAGGGGAGTGGTTAGTGAAGTCAGCTGTCCGTGGGTCCAGGGATTGTGAGTTTGAACTAGAAGTTAGAATGCCTACAGTCCACTGGGAAAAGACAAAGCCAGCAGCAATGGTAAACTAAGTAATACTGCAGCCACACCTTTCCATGGCCCTGAGGCAACCCACACATATGAACTTAGGGGCTTTAGCAGTGGGCTCTGCAGGGTGAGCAAAAGACAAATTGGCAAGAGGTGAGGCAGGCCTCGCTACATCTCAGCTGCTGATGTGGGTGCAAGGGTTGACACGCCAGCTGCATTACGTTATGGTTCTAAGGGTCACCAACTCAGGAGTAGCAGAAGCAGCAGAATGCTGAAAGCACACACATGGGTGCAGGGTTAGGTACCTTACGCGCTTCAATCACTCCAAGTGGACAAAGTTTCCAGTGTAGGGATGACCGATTGGCTGCTCATTGCCATAAATGTGTTCACACTTTAGTTCAAGACTTAGTGAAAAAGCAGACCATTTGCATCAATAAGGTGGTATTTTTGGATCTCAGGAAACATTTTCAGAAAAGAAGAATTTAAAACAGCTTGCATGCAACAATAGTTGTGAAAGTAGTGTGGCAGGGAGAAGCAGAAAGAGCCATTCTGATTGGCCCTCGCCGAGTCATTACCAGGCCACGAATCCTTCTGTCGGGATTCCATGGCCCTTGCCCCCGGCGGGGGGCATGGCAGCCCCTCAGCCAATGAGGATGCTCGAAGCAGGGCTATCCCCGCTTCGAGCCTCCCCACGGCTGAGAGGCTACCTTTGCCCCCACCGGGGACAGAGGTAAGGCTTTATTTTCCCTCCCCTTTCCTCCCTCCTCTTACCTCCCTACCCTCCCCACCCCACTTACCTTCTATGCCTTGGTCCCCGGCGGGGGAGGATGGCAGCTTCCTGCCGTGTGGAGACTCGGAGCGGGGCCATCCCTGCTCGAGCTTCCACACGCAGGAGGCTTCCATCGTCCCCCGCCGGGTACCCAGGTCCTTTTTTTTATCATTATTTATTTATTTTTTCCCCTTGCCCTTCCGCTCCCTTCCGCCCTCACAACCACACTTACCTTCTTTTTTTTCCGAGAGCGGACGTGCTGGAAACGCTTCTGTTTCCAGCGCATCCACACCCGATGGCCGCCATGGAAAGGGAAAATGGACTCTGTTTTCCCTTTCCCGGCGGCCATTTCCTTAGTTTTTTTTTTCCCAAAACGCTGCAGCGGTTACACGGGGCGGTCATGCAGTTGTTGCGGGCCAGGTTCCTAATAGCTATATTACCCTCGCAGCGGGGGCATTACCGACTCTGGTAATGCCCCGGGGCCTTCGTTAAGGCCCTCACTTCACTCGGGCCTATAACTATGGGCCCCAGGGCATTACCTGAGACAGTAATGCCCCGCCGCTCGGGGCATATTGCTTTAATATAGCAGCAACAAACCTGGCAACCAGGTGGTTCATAAGATTTGGATCAATTACACAGGAAAAAAAATGACTCGGCTGTACCAGAAGAGCCAATAAGCATCCAACTTCATGTGTTGATGGGCCCATTGCCACAAAAGTATGAGCCCAAGAAGGGAACGTACCAGAAATACAGGTGACATGTCAGGCATGGAACATTTAGCAGGCGATGAACACACAGTCAATGCTGCCTTACGGAAGGGTACTGTTAACAATGAGGAGGACATTATTTGTTTCCACCACCTTTCGTAAAATGTGAATAGGCTAGTGAGAGAACTGTTAGATGTTGCTCTGTGGGGGGATTAGTGAATGAGATAGGTGATGCCGAAAAGAAGCACCCGAGTAACCTTTGTCTCTGACCATTGTCAACCAGCAGGTGGGGACATCTGTAAGTCTTAGGCCTCAGAGGGCGTGAGTCACACTAGACTCTAGAGCCAGATGCACAGATTGCAAGTATGTCAGCTGCCTGTGCATTCAACTACAGCCTCCACAGGGCGTGGCTGGAGATCAGCACAAGGTTCCCACTCTGCTGATTGGGCGCCTCTCCTTGGCACCTACTCCACCATGTTGGAGGCCTGTGTTATTACATTACTAGCCACTACTTTGTCTCCCCTTCCTCTAGGCCATCAGTCCTAAACACAACACTAGGGCCATGAAGGACCATAGGGGGAAAGGGGTCATCGCCAGTCTGGGTGAGGTTTATATCCCGACCCACTCTGTAAATATCGTATAATCAACTGGTCAGCTCAAGCACATCGATCAGGTGCACCCCTTTGTGTTGGAGGCTCTTGGTGCTGATGCAACACGAAAGGGAAATGTGCTATGATGGACAATCATGATCCTTCCGTCTATGGGCCTCATTATAAGATGTGCGGAATGGGTTTAACTGCGCCGGTAATGGTGCCGGCGCCGTTAAATCCACTCCGCACTATTACGAGGTTCCCTCGCGGGACCCGCTGTGGACGTCTGGTTTATCCAGACGTCCACAGAGGGTCCCGCTAGGGAACCAGGGAGCTAACAACGGGCCCATTATGAGTGGGCCCATTGTTAGCTCCCTCCCCATTCCCATTGAGCCCTATGGGGGCCCTTCATACTCTGAATGGCCCTGTAATTCCCCATTCAGGGAACCCGGACACGGTTTTGGAGGCAGCCATGGCGCTCCTCCAAAGTCGTAATGAGGCCCTAAGAGTTTGCATGCTTCCCAGGTACCTCCAGCTGTGCTTGTAGTTTGTAGGTGTGCCCAACACCTCTTCTTCCCCCTGTTAGCGATAATGCACCCCGCGTCAATCTATAATGCTATATTATCAGTGCCAAGGGACACAAGGAGCCTGTTAGTCGTTATGGGGCTGTGGGGATATGTGACTTAAGTGTGCTTTGTTATTTAAGTACTCTCCAAAAGGAACTGAATAAAGATCAGATGATGATGGACACTAATAAAACCTCCCAAGCATGACTATTGCTTGGCAGTGACCCTGAGTATTTCTAAAATAGACTTTGCTTTTAGCTTGGAGCAGTGCATGGTGGGGGCCTAAGCACGAGCTGCTGAAACTCAGCAAACTGGTAGAAAACAAGTAGTGGAAAACAAACACGAAAAAACAAAGAAGTTGAAGTGGAGCGGTACATCCAGTACTGACCACAGACTGTTTACTGGAGCGCTCTAACAGGTGTGAAGCCTCTGGTCACACGTTAACAGGAAGTTATGACCTGCTAAAAAAGGATGTGTATTGTTTAGGAACAATGCCAAGTTCTGCAAAGAGTGCAAAAGTCAGAGCGAAATGCAACATCAGTAATATCGAAAAGTTGGAAGGAAAATGTAAAGGGTGGTGCTAACCTTGGAAGTTGGAAGAACCTAACAATAAAATTGTTTCAACAGGAACAATTCGTGCCATTGCATGCAAAGTACAGTCTGTTGTCCATAGTCTGACCGGTTGCTTCCATGCCTAGTTGGACATGGAAATAGAAAACAGACTTCATGTAATGGCTAGGGCTGATGATACTGAAACCACAACAGTCAAGTGTCTCATTAGCAATTGTAATTCACTGTTGTCATACAGAGAATGGCACCAGTTCATAGTACACAATCAAATGGAAAACGGTAACAGGTCTTTGCATCGAATGCTTTTCCATCTAATTTTTTTTGCATCAAGGGTTTTGCAATGAAAAAATATGCATCGAATGCAGGTTTTTGAGGGGTAAAGGGTTAATTTTTTTGTGGTGGGTTTTAAAGAGTAAAAAACGGGGGGTTGGGCAGGGGACCCCCCACTGGAAAAAAAACTATATTAAAAAAATGCATTAGATGCAAATATTTTTGTTGCAACAAATTCAATTGAAATGTCCCTCGATGCAAAAAATTCGATGGAAAGACCATAAACCATGGAAACTATATGCCTGGGATATATGGACATCATGCAGACAACACAGTAGTCAGCTCAGTTGAAGAGAGAGGCCTGAATTGCCCTATGTTTTGGTATAGAGGTGAATGGATGGACCTTCTGACTTAGTAGTGTCAAAGTGCAGATGAAGATACCATCTCTCTCCGTTTAATTTTCAGTTGGCAGCTGCTTGCATTTTTCTCTTCTTCTAGGAAGATCGGTGAGACTGATGTTGCAGTTAGAGGAAAGGACGTGTCTTCACAGTTTTCCAGGGGCTTTTTGTGAGGGGTGGAATGACTTGATTGTCTTCCCATGGAAGCATACTTAGAATCCAATCACTAGTGGTAAAAATACATAAAACCAGAAAAAAGATTGAGTGGTGGAAGGTGCTAGCGCTTCTGCTTCCATTCATTAGTCAGGGACATATCCTAAATGAACTCATTGGGCCTCATTACAAGGTGGTGCTGGTAATCCCTTACCGCCCTACTACGAGGTCCCTTAGCAGGTCCCTTCCTTAATGCCTGGTTTTACCAGACGTTAAGGAAGGGACCAGTTGAGGGACTTCAGAGCTAATAACGGGCCCGCTAATAGCAGGCCCGTTATTAGCTCCTTCCCCATTCCCATTGAGCCCTATGGGGGCTCAAATGGGAATGGGGAATGGTTCCCAGAATGGGGATTTACTGGTCCCACCAGGGTCGGAATGACCTGGTAAGACCCCATTCCAGGAACACGGACCCAGAATGCGGTAAGGGGGTAGCCATGGCGCTAATAGCGCCATGGCTACCGCCTACCATGTAATGAGGCCCATTGTCTCCAAATTCCTGCTTTGGCATGGAGTGAAGTGCAGGTTATTCTGCCTCTTATTGGCTTGCAGATAAAGAAAGGGAGCCCTTAAAACTCAACATCTGTTCTGCTCATGCACTAACTTGTTCACTAACAAATGTCCTGTATCCGCTTACGCACAAGCAACAGCAACAATAGGAGCAGCTGCGAAAATCACACCCCACTGATCAAGGTAGCATTGAAAAGAGTTATTTTAATAAAGGTAGCCTGTTGATGGAATTTAAGTGAAAATGCAATAACCATTTCGGCATCTCCCACCACACGACTGGCTTAACCAGTTGATGGCATAAGCTTTAAGAATTCAGGCTGACGGCTCTTCTTTAGATAGAGGGGAGGCTCGCTGAAGGAGAGCAAAGACATACACAATCCATTCTCTAAACCTCAGAAGCCAACCAAGTAGAAGCCAACGCTGACCACCACCCCCTATGTGTGAACGCAGGATAGCACATGGGCAATGTGCTGGTGTTGGAAGCAAGGCCACACAAAGCAACAGAGGTTCAAATCCCAGATCAGCACTTAGAAACTGAACTCAGGTCACACTAGAGCCCGATTCACCTGACTGTGCATTCAACTACAGCTTCCACCAGACGTGGCTGGAGATCAGCACAAGGTTCCCACTCTGCTCATTGTGCGCCTCTCCTTGGCACCTACTCCACCATGTTGGAGGCCTGTGTTACTACATTACTAGCCACTACTTTGACTCCCCTTCCTCTAGGCCATCAGTCCTAAACACAATGGGGTTAGGAACTCACTAGGGCCATGAAGGACCAGAGGGGGAAAGGGGTGGTCGTCAGTCTGGGTGAGGTTTATATCCCGACCCACTCCGTAAATATGGTATAATCAACTGGTCAGCTCAAGCACATCGATCACGTGCACCCCTTTGTGTTGGAGGCTCTTGGTGCTGATGCAATACAAAAGGGAAATTTGCTATGATGAACAATCATGATCCTTCCGTCTATGAGTTTGCATGCTTTCCAAGTGCGCCCAGCTGTGCTTATAGTTTGTGGGTGTGCCCAACACCTGTTCTTTGCACTGTTGGAAATCCTCTAGATGTAGGTATATATCTGGTGCAATGGTATTGCACCTTCCACTTGAGCAGAATATCTTGTATGGCTACATCTGCTTTTTTCTATGTTTTTTGATTATTATATAAAGGTAATGTGCAGTGGATGGAAAGGATAGAGTGGATGGAAAGGATAGAAAGGACAGAGTGGATGGAGTGGATATATCTCTGTATATCTCTGTATCTCCTATATATGCTATGTATATGCTATGTACCTGCATCCCCATGTTATCTGTATCACATGTTTACCCTATCCATCCTGTTGCTTTATATACGTAAGCCACTATGCACGCCCCCTGTCCTGCTCTCGTGCTTGATCGCAGGCGCTTTACTGATAACCACCATATCACACTACTACGCTTACTCACTCCTATACACCATCATTCAACTAGAACACAGCTATACTATGACACATTCGGTCTAGCTGTTCTCATACTAACATGACCCCCCAAACACCTCATCATGCTAATAAAACACAGCTAGCTGAGCACATACCGGCTAGCTTAGGCGTCTCCTCAGGGCTAACGCAGCCAGAACTCAGTCTGGGTGTCCACCCTCCAGACTGAACACATCCAACTGATTTCCTCAGCACCACACCTAGCGCTAAGAAGCAGCTATCATGCAACAACCACACCAGCTGCACACATATCCGGTGCGCCCACGCACCATACAACACTCTTTATCTCTACTGACTTGAACTACGGTTCCCGAGGGCGTTCAACCTACCAGCGCTTTGAGATCATACCAATGATACATAAGGCGCTATATATATGCTAAGTAACATAACATAACATTTGTACATTGGCTGTAGTTTGTCTGCTTAAATGTAGAATAAAGCCACATTCCTCGTTTACCTAGAAAGGGATTCGGAAATATCATGGAATCGAAAGAGCTTTTTTTAAAGGCTTATTTTCAAGAAACATTGAAGGTCAGGAATTGGGTGTTACTAGTGTTTGGCTATTATGTGCCTTGAGTTGTGTAATTTCTCCATCACTTATCTGAGATTAGTCAAGGGCAGGATGCACAAAATATCGATATTCACTCTGAAGTGATCACAAAGATGAAATCTAATTTATGTCTTTGCATTAATGTTGGCATGGTACGCATTACGCTGTATTAGCACATAGGGGGTCATTATTGACCTACTCTCAGCCAATCAGAATGCTTTGAATAGTACAACGTTCTTTCATCATCAGGCATTTCAAAGCCTGCAGTTTAAACGTGTTTGCCAGTTCATCAAATTTTTTGGGGGGGTGGTGGTAAAGGGTAGATAAGTGGCTGGGTGGGTTGGGTATAGGTAAAAATAGGTGCAGGAGGTGAAAATTGGGGGGTGGACCACCCCCCAAACAAAACAAAAAAAACGGATGAACTGTCAACACGTTTAAATTGCAGGCTTTGAAATGCCTGACGATGGAATGACATGGAACCCTTAGAATGCAGTCAATAACTACTGGCGTTGACTGTATTCCAAGGATTCTGACTTCAGAAGCAGACAGGGAAACAACATAAAGCATTTCTTTTTCATTCAATTAACAGCAATGCAATTTCCTATCAACATTTCTTTTAGCAAGAGACTTTTTTTCCTCCCTGCTTCTTTAACGTGAAAATAACATCAAATTTAGTGTGCCAAAGGTAAAGCTAAAATATGAAGCATTGCTTTAACTTTTGAATTGAGAACCTGTTTTCTTTTACATCATACCTAATGCAAGCTCATGCTAAAACTTCCAATTCAACTCAGGTTACAATGAAAAAGCTTACCTTATAACGACATCCATGTTATTTAAATATTCCAAAATAAAAAGCACATTTACTTTACTAAGATATTTTGCGTATTTATCTTGCTCACTATTAAGCAGCGTTTTTCGCACTTTATACCCACAACTCAAAAACCTGGAGAGCTATTACCAGCATGTGCTAATAGCCTTTGGACGTCTAGAGGGGTCATTATCCCAAGTGGATAATGTGCCTTCTACAGTTTATGGCCGTGGGGGAACTTGAGGGTGGGTCAATAACCAGCAATAATGCACCCTGCGTCATTCTATAATGCTATATTATCAGTGCCAATGGACACAAGGAGCCTGTTAGTCGTTATGGGAACGTGGGGATATGTGACTTAAGTGAGTCTTGGTATTAAGGTACTCTCCAAAAGAAACTGAATAGAGATCAGATGATGACGGACACTAATAACAAAATGTCCCAGGCATGACTATTGCTTGGCAGAGACCCAGAGTATTTCGAAAATAGCCTTTGCTTTTAGCTAGGAGCAGTGCATGGTGGGGGCCTAGGCACGAGCTGCTGAAACTCAGCAAACTGGTAGAAAACAAGTAGTGGAAAACAAACACGAAAAAACAAAGAAGTTGAAGTGGAGCGGGTACATCCAGTATTGACCGCAGACCGCTTACTGGAGCGCTCTTACAGGTGTGAAGCCTCTGGTCACACGTTAACAGGAAGTTATGACCTGCTAAAAAAGGATGTGCATTGTGTAGGAAGAAGGCCAAGTTCTGCAAACAGTGAAATGCAACATCAGCAATATCGAAAAGTTGGAAGGAAAATTTAAAGGGTGGTGCAAACGTTGGAAGTTGGAAGTTGGAAGAACCTAACAATAACATTGTTTCAACAGGAAACATTCATGCCATTGTGTGCAAAGGACAAAGTCTGTTGAACGTAGTCTGACCCGTTGCTTCCGTGCCTAGTTGGACATGGAAATAGAAAACAGACTTAATTTAATGGCTAGGGCTGATGATACTGAAACCACCACATTCAAGTGTCTCATTAGCAATTATTATTCACTGTTGTAATACAGAGAATGACACCAGTTCATAGTACACAATCAAATGGAAAACTATATGGCTGTGATATATGCACATCATGCAGACCAGACAGTATTCAGCTCAGTTGATGAGAGAGGCCTGAATTGCCCTATTTTTTGGTATAGAGGTGAATGGCTGGCTCTTCTAATTTAGTAGAGTCAAAGTGCAGATGAAGACACAATCTCTCTCAGTTTAATTTTCAGTTGGCAGCTGCTTGCATATTTCTCTTGTTCTAGGAAGATCGGTGAGACGGATGTTGCAAGTTAGAGGAAAGGACATGCCTTCACAGTGTTCCAGGGGCTTTTTGTGAGGGGTGGAATTACTGGATTGTCTTCCCATGGAAGTATACTCAGATTCCAATCACTAGTGGTAAAAACACATAGGACCAGAAAAAAGATTCAGTGGTGGAAGGTGCTGGTCCCTCTGCTTCCGTCCATTAGTCAGGGACATATCCCAAATGAACTCTCATTGTCTCCAAATTCTCGCTTTGCCATGATCCAAAGCTTCGAGAAAGGAGTGAAGTAAGGGCATTCTGCCTCTTATTGGATTGCAGATAAAGAAAGGGAGTCCTTAAAACTCAACAACTGTTCTGCTCATGCACTAACTTGTTCACTAACAAATGTCCTGTCTCCGCTTACGCACAAGCAACAGCAACAACAGGAGCAGCTGCGAAAATCACACCCCACTGATCAAGGTAGCATTGAAAAGAGTTATTTTAATAAAGGTAGCCTGTTGATGGAATTTAAGTGAAAATTCAATAACCATGTCAGTCTCTCCCACCGCATGACTGGCTTAATCTTTAAGAGCTCAGACTGACGGCTCTTCTTTAGATAGAGGGCAGGCACGCTGAAGGAGAGCCAAGACATACACAATCCATGCTCTAAACCTTAGAAGCCAATCAAGCAGAAGCCAACGCTGACTGCCGCCCCGCCCCCTCCATGTGAACAGAGGATAGCACAGGGGCAACGTGATGGTGTTGGAAGCAAGACCACACAGAGCAACAGAGGTTCAAATCCTAGATCCGCACTTAGAAACCGGACTCAGGTATTAGGCGCGTTATAAAAAAAAAAAGAAAAAAAAAGTAGGCAACCTTCTCTGTACCTCCAAATTTAAACCTGACCGAACAGAACTTGTCATGTTGCAAGCACTTGGGGTACCGGATTATTTCTCCACAGCCTCTCAGATCACCTCTGCTGGGGTCAGAATATCCCCACACTAGACCTAGCCACTGAATCCTTGGTGGTAAGATGCAGATTCTCATTTTGTGCCCACCAAGACGTTTGCCCTTTTTGGTGCTGGGCATTTCTTACTACTTTTGACCGAAGAACCCGTGTTACAGTGAGAGATGGCCAATGGGAGACAACTGCCAATAATGCAGCGGTAAACGCTGACTGCCCCCTCCAATTATGTCGTAACTCTTCTCAGAGCTTTCTTGAATATTTGCTCCCCGCCGACTGGACTAGAGAACTGAGTTTAGTGTCCCTGACTTGTGGGACAGATGCCGTTTCAGGGCTTAGTATCAGCTTAGACTGGTCCCACCCAGGTTCTACCTCTCACGGTATCAAACTGCAATAACCAGCCCGTAGAGTTGCTTTGGGCTCAAGGTGATTGTATATAGATAATGCATGTTGAGGCATGAGATGCATTGGGACTGACCAGGGTTGAATTGACTGCATTGAAGTAGATAACGTTCGGTGTGCCCAAAGCATTGCATGTCTTGAAGGTGCTAGGCTTGCCAGAAACCTCGTGGCAATCTGGTCTATCCATGTGGTAGGAAAAGGGCTGCACAAAATATTTTGGATGATCTTAAAAGTATGGGTATTGTAACGACATTTCTAAGTATCACAGTTTAGTTGTCTCTATTCAGTTAAAAACTAGTGCAAAGGGTGAAAAATACCTGTAAGTGTTCCGTTGTGCTAATGGCCATTGCATTACTTGATGATTTCTACAAGTGCAAGTACCAGGTTTTGCTCAGTCGATGGTCAACGGTTAACAATGTCTCACGCCAACCTGATGCATTGTTGTAACTTTTCTTGTCCTATTTGTAACATTCTGTGTTCTTGATTGCCAATGGCTTTAGATCTCAAATTGACATCCTCGCCAGTGATGATGATGTGAAGTGTTCATTCGCCATAGCTAGATTCATGAAAGCTGCATCAGGATAAACTCTCTGAGAGCTTTCAGAGATTTTAACCTGATGCAGCCTTCATGGATTCCTGAGAGCACCGATGCAAAGGACATCTCCGTTCTACTAACCAGTCTGTGCTCTGCTGGTATCAAGTCTAATGCGTCTTCCATCTTGGGTGAGATGTAGTTGCTTCTCTTCACTCTTGTCAGTTCTACGGATCTTTCTCTGGTGTGCTTCAATTTCAGCAAACCCATCCATTTTTATGTCCTTCCGAGGCACTAGTAATGCTGCTGTATTCAGTTGCACTAGTGAGCATATTCTGCAGTTTGGCAGTAGTTGCAGGAAAGCTTTGGATACACAGGCCCAATAGTTGTCCATTAGTACTGCAGTGCCAAACTTCATGCCGGGTATCTTCGATATTCGCTTGCATCCTTTATTCTCTCCAACCTTCACTGCACCTTAATTCTCGAAACATGAGCACACATTCTCTCATAGTATAATTGGCATGGGATCTGCTTCATTCTCTATCCAGGTCAGGAGTTTTGCGCTTATTGCCCATTCTTTGATACAAACGTAATTTTCCTTCTGCACTATATCAACTGGATCTGTCAGGAGTGCATGTGCTTTTCTTCCTACCATTCCCCCTTTCCATCCTTCTTCTGTGAATATTTGCCCATACACAAGCAACTGAGGTCTCTCTGAGCATCTTGGCATCGCTCCTATCTCCCTTTGTCTTGTCTTTGGGCATTGTAACCCCTTTTGTGTCCCAATTTCTGGCTTCCCCTTTGTTTGGTCCATCAGGGATGTACTCTTTCATCTTGTCAGTGCTCCAATAGTCATCTATAATTTCTTGAGTCTTAATGTAGCTGTCTTTATACAGGAATGTCTTCTGAGACACCCCTCTTAGTGTAGCCCATTTACCTTCAAACCAACCTCTTGTGATGAAGAGCGACAGGTGCATAAGGCATTGTGCTCTGGCTGTTGGGATTTCTGTTGTTACGAATGTTCTGGAAGAGCTTATGGCATAGGGGATGAGGAAGCATACATAACAGCCCTCCTTCCTTGTCTCCCCACCTTGATCATGTGCCTATACCACACCGTGTTAGGTACATGGGCCAAATCAGCAAGGTTTGTATGCGTTTACGTGTTCAATATCTGCGCTTCGCCTGTTTCTTTTTACTTCTCTGGCAGTGCTACTCATTTGACCAGATATGTTTCCTGTGATGGTAGCGGTAGGGGTGGTGTTAGCAGGTACCAAAGCATATGCACCATACAACACAATCTTTTGTAATGCAGTGAGGGTACAGAGGTAGAGACAGCAGAAAGCAAAAATGAACATCACAATGAATCATGCTCTGTATTTTATATTGTCCATAGGGTCCATAAAACCATTTGAAAAAGTCTTTGGCATACATTATTATGGCTGTACTTTGTAAGTCAAGCCCTGCTGCAAAAGTATTGTGCAAGTGCTGCAAGAAACAATAATTCACAAATTAATCTAATCTTCGTACTATTGAGTAGTGCAATGACTGATGGGTTACAATCGAGTTAAAGTTAAAGTTAGGCACGTTTGTGCAACTTAAAGTACAAAAGCATAAAAGAACACTTTAGATTAGATTATTGGCTCAGAAGTTGTGATGAGCTTAGGAACGTGCATCTCTAGAGGTGTGCAGGTATAAAAAGTATTCTCCACAAATCAGTTCAACTTTCACGATGAATACCTAGTGTAAGGAAATAACAGTGTGCCTATTGTAGCTGTTCATTTTGCTGTTGCCTATCTCTAGTCTGCGATCTCATCTGTATGTATTATAATGTCTCTTCTCCTTGTGGTTCTTCTTCTTGCATTCAATCGTCTACGAGCTGGGTCGAGGAGGTCTCACCTCTGTAGGGCTTAACGTCTTCAATATAGTTCCAGGCCTTTTTGCTAGCAAGCTTCACAGCCTTGTCCATTTCTTTCTCCAATGTGAAGGGGCCCTCGGAATTGGGCTTATACCAAGTGCCTGTGAAATTCCGAAGGAGAACCTGGTCCACTGGCTATAGCAGAGGCTGTTTGAGCAGTTCAGAGTCTGTTACTTGGGTATCATCTTCCTCATCTTTCTTCGACTTCCTCTGCTGGGATGACTGGAGCTATTGAGAGATAAAAGAAGCAGTAGCCATCATTGAAGCAACATAGTTGTGCATTTCATCACCTAGGATAGTAAAGGTGCTCTGGGCACCTGTCAGCGTTCTAGTGGGAGGAGCAATTGGGAGTCTCATGTGGTGTCCTATCACATGAGTGGTTAAACGATGGTTGGATCCAGTCTGATTGCGTAATGCGAATAAGGCTAAGGGCAGGCAATAGAGCCATCCCTTCTTCAATGTTGCTTTTATTTTGGCGTTTTTTTCCTTGAGCAAGCCATTGATGCGTTCACAAACCGGGTTTGCTTGAAGGTGATTAGTGCAGGAAAACATATGCGTAATCCCCAATAGGGTTGTGATGTGCTCGAAGGTCTCTTTTACATTGTCTGAACACAGGACCTTGCACACCCCCCATCATGGGAACACCTCTCTGATGAGGAATTTCACTGCAGTCTGGGCATCGGGGTGTTAACATGGACCAGCTTCGATGCATCAGGAAAATGGGCATGCAACTACTATCATGTAGCAGTATCTTTTGCATACTTGGAGCATATCCACATAATCTACATGGAGATGTTAGGGCACAGTATTGCTCCTCGCACTACATGCAATGTGTGGCCTGCATTGTATTTCTGATAAATCACACAAGAACTCATGAAAGTGGCAACAATTTCTGCCAAGTTTGGACAGAACTAGTCTTCCCCAATGTGTGCAGCAAGAAAATCCTTACTAAGGTGGGTGGGAGAGTGCAGCTGCATGAACACAATATGCAACAATGCCGTGTGGATAACTGGCTTCCCTGTGCTCTCCTGTCTCCACAGTGTATCCGTAGGGGATATCAAGCACCCTCTCAATTCGTTATGCTCTATTGGCGCTTTCCCTTGGAACTCTATTATTTGGGTAATCGGCAATTAATTATATCCTTCCTTCAAGACCAAATTGCGCATGTGCATTTGCATGTTAGATGGGGTATCAAAGTCCACTGTTTCTGTAAAATATGCTGCGCACTTCGCTTCTATGCCTGTGGATTTGTTACCACAGGAAATCGTGTCCTCCCCCTATGTGTGTGCTTGGCACTTCACGACTGCTGTGGCTGATGGGAGTTGTAGTGCTTCTATGAGTCTGCCGTGCTGCACTAGTGTGACATCAGCATGCCGAAAGCCCCTATTCTTCCAACGTGAAAGTCCTGAATGTACTGGTGACATCACGTAGGCAGAGTCAGAGTACACAGTGATCTCCCCCTCCTTGTCCGCTTCTAATGCCATGGGAGCCACTAATTCTGCCGCTTGCACTGAAAAATGTGAAGGCAATCTCGTGCTTGCTACCACTTAGACTGATTTTATTTTTACTACTGCCGTCCCAGTATGTCTTTCTCCTGTCATACAGTTTATGCTAGAAGACTTGTCAATAAAGAGTACTTTTCCCCCCTTGAGTGCATTCTCTCTTCCCTAGGGATGTTGTCATAAGATGATGTATACTTAGCACAGTCGTGTACATAGTCTCTCTCTTCTACTGGTTCTTCTATAAATGTCACTGGATTAATCGTTGGATAAGAGAAAATCACCTCAAATCCTGACGCTCTCTGCGTGGTCAGTGTGCTCTTGGATTTTTCGAGTATGGCGAGAAAAGTGCATGCTCCACGTATAACATGGTACTACAACCCGGTGTCATGCTTTCTGAATTCTCTGCTGCAAATGTAGCAGAAGCTAATGCTTGTTCACAAGGATATTGTCCTCTCATCACTGCGTCTAAGCGCCCGCAGTAATAAGCTATTGGCTTGTGCCCTGAGGTCGTTTTCTGTGGGAGCACTGCAGTCATCACTGTTCCATTGGAGAGTGAGAATAAATAGAACTACTCTCAATGGTCAGGAGTCTCTAACTCTGGGGCAGTGCATATTGCCCCTTTCAGTTCCTCAAATGCTTCAGTCATCTCTTGTGTCCATGTCAGCTACCATCCCCACCTCTGAGTGTGCGTAGACCGCTTAATAAGTGTCTCCTATATGTGCTGTAGTCAAACACTCAAGCTCTGCAGTAATTATAGAGGCCTAAGAATTGCTGCATCTCTCCTACAGTCTGCAGCAGTTGCGTTCTGAAGATTGCCTTCACTCTTTCTGGGGTTACCCTTCTGCCTTCCTGGAATATCATCTGTCCGATATACAAGACTTCGCTCTGACAATATTGCGTTTTGCCTTGTCTACCTTGTAAGTAACCCTTTCCTGCTAACTCAGTCAACAGTCGTACAGAGTCTTCCCTGCACTGCTCTTTGCTCTTGCTATAAATCAAGATGGCATCTATGTACTAGATAATCTTGCTGTCCATCTTTATGTTCCCATAATCCATCTGCAGCACCCTATCGAATATGGAGGGTGATTCACAGTACCCCTGAGGAAGTCTTGTGTGTTTCCACTTGGTGTTTCTATATAGAAACAATGCCACGTCTTGTAACTCTTCATGAAGTGGGATAGAAAAGAAAGCATTCTTCAAATCCATCACAGGTCAAGCGAGTAGCTTCTGGAGGCATGCTGCATAATATTGTCGCTGGGTTGGGACCTAATGGAAATTCTGCCTCGACAATGTTGTTCAAAGGACATACATCTTGAATAAAAAGCCATGATCCGCCCTGTCGCCTTTTTCACTGGGTACAGTGCTGTATTACACTGAGATTCTGATGGTACCAACATTCCCCGCTTTACTAATGCAGAGATTAGCTCAAAAATGACTTTGTCTGCCTCCCAGGACAAAAGACATTGTTTTGCTCTCGGTAAGATTGTTCCTGACTTAAGCTTTATCTTAACAGCTCCTATTCTCTTCAACAAGCCCACATCATACAAGCCGTTGGTCCATAGAATGCTTGGTACTCGTGCAAATTCTTCCTTGAGAAATGGTGCTGAAGCTTTTTTCAACATGGCCATTCTCTGAGGTTCTTCTCTGTAATGAATTATATCCCAGTAAGTAATGTTCATGCCAAACACTGTCTCAGGGTCTGAATAGTCGTCTTGAGTCATTGGTCCCGTGTAAAACTACCCTTTTGTCCCTTACTATAGCTACCTCTAGTTCCAGTGGGAACACTTGTCCTTCCTTCTCATCTAAGGGGATCTCTGGCCTAAATAAAAACTCATTATCTGTGCAGAGTAATTTACCTTGTATCGCTGGAAGCCATGCTAGTAGAACTTCCACTCCATATTGAAATAACTCTAGGTTCACTGCCACGTCCCTCTGCACGGTCTGCCCGCAAAAGGCTTGAATACATTCTTGTGCGTTCATGTAGTTAATTCCTGGAGTCTAGCACACTATCCCCTGTTCTATAAATGAAATGGTCATGTTAAGTCGGCTCATCAGTTCTCTCCCCATTATGTTAACTGGTGTCTGTCTGGAGTATAACAATGGCATGGTAAGGCCATGGTCTCCTATAGAAATCGGGAGTTTGTCGGTGAAAGGAACCAAGTCTGTAGCCCCAGAGAATCCCTGTGCATTCATGGCAAAACCTGACATTGGCTATCTCCCCTCCCTAATACAGGATCGAGTCAACCCTGTAGCCACAAGAAAGGAGAATGTTTTGTCACCTATGGTCACACCTACACGTGCTTCCTTGTTCGGATTGGGTGTAACAGATAGGGTTGAACACATCAGGTTCATATGTGGGCTGTCCTATTGTGGCACATGGTAATCCCTGTTCCTGTTAAAGGGTTGCCTCTTATCACAGTCGTCCCCCCTAGTTTCCTTACTGGAGTGTGCAATGTGAGGTCTATGGGTCTTGTGGCTATGGAATTCTGCTGAACAGGTGCCTGCTGAGTTGTCTGCAATGATTGTGTGTATCCCTTTGTCTGCGGTGTGTGTCCCAAGTGATGCTGCTGATGTCCCGATAGTTGCTGTGATGGTGCCATTTGCAGCACGTATTTCTGCATCTGTGTGTGATCTTGGGCATAATAGTCGGGATGTTCAGTTAGATATGCCGATTGGTATGTCTCCCCTCCATTCTGTTGTATTGCAACCCATTCCTGCACTGCCTTGCAATATGACCTACTCTCCCGCACATTCAGCAATTTGGTGGACCTCCCGTAGGTCTCAGCTGTCCCCCATTGAATCTGTCTCTGTCCGGCTGCATTGGATATCCGAACCCTCTTCCCCATGGCCATGAAGTAAGCTCTTCATGTCACCCACTGCAAGTGTCGCCCCTGCTTTCAACCTTTCTAACTCGCATGTCCATTTCCCCATTACTACGGTCAATGAGGGCAGTTTGCACCTCAAATTATCCTTGTCAATTTGTTGGCATGGTATATATTGTGGTCGTCAGCCACCCTTCTCTAACAGCGGAAATTATGTCAGTTTTTCTCTCTTATCTTTTTGGTGGCAGTGAATGCCCTTGTTAAACTCGCCCTTTTCATCTGGGTAATGCTCTTGGCATCTGTGTATATGGAGTACACTCATCTGCACTATGCAATCCACATTTGGGACGCTCAAAGCGCCCTTCAGGTCGTACCTTATTCTTCCCGATGTATTCATCTCCATCCCATAGTGCCTCCCACCTTCATCATTGTCACTTGCCCCTATGTCCTCATCTGATCCTATGGTTCCCCCCAATATCATCACTGTCCTTTTCTCCTTCATAGTGAAGTCTCCTTCACAGGTGTTTCTCCTGTTGTTTCACAGTTACTCTGTCTACTGAGCCATTGCCCCCCCCCCCTCAACTGGGAACCTACCATACATCTGCTTAGCTTTGGAGCAGAGGCATTATCCCTCCTGCTTCACACTCTTTCTGTGGTGGGTCCTCTTCCATGTCCTCAAACATTTTCGAAAGCTCCAAAATGTCTAACCATTTACTCATTTTTGTCCCTTTGTACACAGAAAGTAAATATGTGCTCATGTGTTGCAGCACACATTTGGAAGACTGCCCTCTCTGTGCCATGGCTTTGCCATTTTGCCCTCTGTTTCGTGAGTCCATGCTGTGCTATACATGAGTATTTTGTCCTGATACCATGGGAGGTACTTGCATAAATGTTGAACGGGTGTCCCCTCCATGGTGGCACATGACTTTCTGACCCCCGATATTTATTTGACCTCAAGTTGGAATCTTTTTTTTTTACACAGTTTAACACATTACCAGTTCATATATTTCTCAATTGCCAACAATGTTCAATCGGCTCTCTCAAAGCCACAATAAACCGCCACAAAACTAGAACATGAACGTGCTCCGTACACCTCCCCACACTGTGCTTTCCACCCTTAAGGGCCATCCTAGAATTATTTCATGTGCTCATCAAGCTTTGCCCAAAAGGGTACACTCCTCTTTAACAACTTGTCCATCATCTCGCCATGTTGAAGACCATCCCGTTTTTTCTTTTGAACTCTACTATTGCCACGTCTGTGACCCACTACGGGTCTTCACTTCTAGCACAACTCCCTGAGTCCTATTTATGAACCCTATATGTGATGTCACAAATCTAAGGGAAAGGTCATGGTACTTCAGAATACACCACAAAAGCCTCACAATATTTCAAAACACAACATCACGAACAACATAACATATATGTGGCCATATTCCTGCCTTCAACCAGGGATTTCCAACAAATACGTAGTTCTTCTTCTATACCATCGCATAGGATAACATCTCCGTAAGATAAACTAAGAAACCACCTTCCACGACCTAAGGAAGCTACATTACCACCTAGACACCGGATTTGCACATGTAAATCTTCCGTAACTAAGCTCTATGCCTGTCTTATTTGTCTTTTCTTTATTTTTCATCCATATACCAAGCTAAGTGCCTAGAATATAGGTTTTATTTTCTCTTTTCTTCACAATAACACAAAACAATCAACAAACAACAACTTTCCCTTCCAAATGTTTGCGTTATGGCTGAGTCTATACATACACTCTGTTGATCTGCTGATGTCCTTGGACACCGCCTTTCCCTCTAATGTGCCACTCTGCCGTTCGGTCTGCTTGGCATCCCATAGGGAGTGGGCAGGGATTTCTCCAAGGCGGCTCCTGATGACCTCTCAATCATCCACGTGTGGTCTTTTTTGGTCTGTCCTCGTGGGTTGCAATGCAGCTCTTCGGGCATGTGGCGGGATAAATTGGTCTTATTGCCAGGGGGTCTTAGCAGCCATCCTCTCACTAACACCTGTAAAAGCACTCAGGGGACTATTAGCAGCCTCTCAATATACAGACAAGATGGACTGGGCCCTAGATATCCCCTGCAACAAGAACAGAAGACCCAGCCACAGAGCAAAGTTCAACTGTCTTTATTACGCATTCAAATGACAGGGATTGCAGCATGAACAACGTAACATTCTCCATGCTCATTCTTATTGTCTAGGCTGTTGTCAGGTGGTTTTGTCCACTAATGATGACACAAAATGCAGCTACATCCCAAAAATCCCATAGTGAACTGGGATAGGTTGATAAGGTGAACGATATAAACTTTTCTATACGTGTTAATGCACCCATTGGGTAAGCATATCTGCTCGCGCCCCCTGAGACCACCTCCAAAAAGTATCAAATACAAAGTTACAGGTTAGTGAAAAGTGGTTGGCCATTGCAGGGTTGTATAAACTCATTGGAGTAGGTGAAAAGGGATTGGGCAGACAGGGTTTTCTCAGTCTTGGAGCCTGGGATAGGTACCAGGCCAGGTGCAACACTCAAGGTGGTGGGAACAACTCTGAAGATACTGTGTGTTCCCAATAAGTTCCCTTCACGGTGAGACAGAACTTTTGTCTTTGAACCTGTGCTATATTTGTATCTTCCTGGATTCAGTCCGGTGGGAACAACAATCTCTACCTCGCTCAAATGAACAGGCATTGTACACTATGTTCAGGTCACGTGTGTGAGGACCACAAATTGGCTTTCTTCTGTCTGTAATTAGCAGGACTTTCTGCTTTGGCTTCTTACAGGTGCCCTATTGTCTCTGTTTATCTGGGAATGTTCCTTCCGCCTGTGTCCTTGGCTGTCGGTGCACAGTAAATACGCTGGAACCCTGCTCTTTCAGCTTCAGCTGGATCAGTATATCAGCTTTCTATGTGTCTTCAATTCTCAAAGCCTCTCCCATTCTCTCCAACCTACCGATGTCGCCCATCTTTATTTGCATGACCGTGCCTGTTAGTTGCATTGAGCTTCAGCAAGCTGCCCATATGTGTACTTCTGCGTCTTGCGATTTTCTGCTTAGAGAAAAGTGTGTGTGTCAGTCCTCTAATTATGTGAGTCATAAATGTTTGCTTTGTGTCTATTAGCAATAAACTAAAATGTCTGTGTAGCTTCATGTAGGAATACATATGTGCTTCATGTCTAATGCATCTATGTCATGATGTCAGTCGTGACGTCATCGGCTCCATGTGACTGCAGTCAGTCGACTTTCTCTATAGAATACAGGTTCGTCTCTTCTGTGACATTGTCGGGATATGGTCTCAATGGCTGTCTAAGTGAATTGCATCTCTAACACCTGCGATACATCATCGATGAAGGGGAGGAAGGGCTCAGGAGCGTTGTACATCTCTCGTTTCTCTGTTGATGTGCGGAGAGTGGGATAGGTGCAACAAGGGCAATGTTTAGGTCCCCTTCTTCACTTTGCATACCCACACTTCACCATTGAAGAAACCAGACACATACCTCTGCTGCAAAAATACAAAAACACTGAAAACTACAAGCAATTTATTGACTCTCCACAACACCCAAGATGCACATAAACCACCCATACAGAGCCACTCACCAAACACCACACGCCTATCAGCTAAAAACAAACCAGCACACAGTGACCGTTTTTTCTGAACTAAAACTGCCACCAGCACATCAAAGGTCTCTTGTGCTTTTCCCTCTAAATCCCACTAATTGACTCATCCCAACCCCCTTTCTTTTCAAATCCGCCTGGGTACATGGAGACCATGAAAATGGACGTGGTGCACGGTAGGAATCACAATTACATAACATAACATATAAGGTTGTTTGCTGAGCTCTCCCTACTTTCTTTAGCATACATTTGGTGTCCCTTAAAGTCAGCAGGTCCTAATTAAAAGACATAGGACAGCAAAGCATGTGTCTTCGATTTAAGAACAGTTGGCCCTTGGTTGGCTGCTGGTCAGACTGGTGGGATTTAAGATTCTCTGCCTCGTTTATAGATGCTTGCATGGCTTGGCCCATTCCTACAAGGCTGGTAAGATTTCTACTCAGCAACCTCAACAGGGATGTCATTTAAGGGTCACCAGAGGTTACAACTGCGACCTCTGAGGTCTCCCTTGCGACCTCTGTGGTCTCCCTTGCGACCTCTAAAGAAAAAAAACGTTTTAAAAAGTTTTTTTTTTGTAATGCAAGATCCTCGGCTGTGGGCAGCACCATGTGGCTCTTTACTTCTGGAGTGGCTGGCTTTCTTGTTCAGGCCCCTTAAAAAAAAGAAGAAAAATAAGAACAGGAGTGCCACAAGTCTAACACTTTCAGCACTGACCCTAAATAAGAAAGAATAGGAATACCAAATAATGTGTCTTTCTGGAATTCTATATAATAATTGCTAGAATCACTGATTTAGTCTGTTCTTAAATGCCTCAACTCAGCCTTTCATCTTTCTGAGGTCGATAAATGAGCACCAACACAGGTTGGTTGATAGTGGGTGTATATTTTTTCTATATAAAGCGCTTAAGTGTAAGTATAATATATAATATATATATCTATATAATAACACATCATTATCATTTGGTCATGGACGTCTGCTTGCATTCACAGTAGTTTGGTAATATGGGCCTATACACACTGATCTTAACAAAACATAGGGCGATCCATACTTGTTTGAAATGTACATCACATTATAGTGATATCGTAACCATATTTTTCGTAGTGTACAATGCCATGTGTTGCCACTTCCTGTTTTGTCAATGGGTGAAAGGTTGTGTTCCATTGCTTCCCGTGATATCACTTGGGGTGTGGTCAAATTACATCACTTCCTGTGATATCATCAGGGGTCAAGGGTCGTGTGATGTCACTTCCGCTACCCCTGGCATTTTGCCTTTTAGCATTGCCTAAAAATAAATATAAAACCCGAGGTGATTTGAGCTCAGCCAAAGGCCTTCATCCATGTAATGGTTTAGCACATATTTGTTTGCTTCTTTCACTGTTGACCTTTCGAAAATCCCTGAAAACAAGTTTTTATGTTAAATCCATTTCTGCTCCCCTCTGTCATACTTTATGCTCCTATACTCTAATCCCAGATTAAGTTCAGTTTGCCCGGGTTTTTACAATGTAAATATCCAATCTAATCCAATTACTCTACTCAGGTGAGGACCAATGAAATGTCCACTTGAATGTTTTAATTCCTTTCATCACCTGCCCCCTTACCTGCAGTGAGCTTATGTAGAGATGAGCAAACCACACCATCGACACCTCTCATACACTCTAGGATAGTGGATGAGCATTTACAGGTAAACCTGCCAGATACATGTATTCACCACACGCGTTCTGCCTTGCTTTAGATTCATAATATGATCCTGGTCACAAAGGCATCATAAACATTAAGCTAGTATAATTTAACTAGTTCCCAGGCTCTTTAAATACCTCAGTGCTCTTCACTCTCAATCAATTAAACCCTTTGGGAATAATGCTTAACGCACTCCTAGGCCCTCATTCCAAGTCAGGCGGTGGACCATGGTGCTATTAGCACCATGGTCCATGCCGGATTCCGCCATGGTGGATGGCGGAATTACCGCCCCATTCCAAGGTGAGTGGGGCGGTAATTCCCCATTCACCATTTGCCCTTCCCCATTCCCATTTTTGCCCATTGGGCATAATGGGGATGGGGAAGGCGCTAATTACGGCACCGTAAATTACGGTGCCGTAATTAGCACCAAGGTCGCTTAGCGCCTTGGACTTTAACGCCTGCAAAAAGCAGGCATTAAAGTGTGAATCAGGCGTTAAGGTTTAACGGCGCCGGCGGCGCCGTTAAACCCTTAACGCCTGACTTGTAATGAGGGCCCTAGAGTTGCATAGTCCCACTCAGAAAGTGACATGCAGCGTATTATTGTGCAAACACCACCATACTCTCATCTCATCATCTGGGCTCCATAAAGAATAGAAATAGCTTTGCGTACACTGGAAATGTGTCAGAAATGACAGCAAAACTATTCAGCCAGTCATCATAGTAAGTCCATTACTCACTTTGTGTGACCCACTCAGTATGTGTTACGCCCAACATCAAGTACTGTTTCATTGAACACCATCTCTTTTTCTTCTTTGCACTCTGAAGTTATTGTTGGGGGCATGCGGCATCTACAAATTACTGAGCAATAAAATCAACGATAACCTGGAGGACTCTTATCATCTATTTCATCCAATCATCTCCAGCAATGCTCTCCTGTGCCTTGACTGTTTTTTTTTCACAAATAATGTTTATTATTTTAAATGGTCCATGAACAGATAATATAGAACAGTCATTTCTTTGTACATAATATAGAACATATATGAACTTATCTCAACCATCAAATTAATTACCGGGAAAGAGTCGAAATAAGGAAAAAAAGAAAACCCCAACAACACACAAATGTAAATGAGGGGTCAGCTTAAGTAAATCTTAGGCAACAATTGCAAACAACTAAGCATAAAGGTCCTTAAATACATCCCAGATATTCTCATATGTATGATACTGATCCTTAGCATGGAGAGTCACTCTCTCCCTTCTAGAGAGAAGCGACAAACTCAGCAGCCAATCATCAACACAGGGGGCAGTATCACTTTTCCAGAATTTCAGGATATCTCTCCTGGCAACCAATAATGCCCTGCGCACCGCACAATGTTTTCCACTGGTTAATACAGTATCAGAGGGAAGTAAGCCTAAAACACCAACAATCCCGTGGGAGGGATAGGCCTAAAACCTAATCAATTCTCTAGAAAACACCATCCCAAAATAATTGAACTTTCCTACAGAACCACAACATATGCAGGGTGGTACCAACACCACTTCTGCAATTCCAGCAAACATCTTCACAGCATAGTTTTCACACCACATTTTCCATGGAGACCAGGACAAGTAGTGGTTCATCCGCTGTTTCGTATATCGTAGCTCCAAATCAAACTTATATTTAACTGGTCCCGCACATATGCGATTCCACTCGATATCTGACAACAAACAACCCAAATCTGCATTCCAATTATTTCTACCACAATGTGATGCCAGTACTAATTCCTGAGGCGTAATAAGTTTAGAAAGGTGGAGGCTGATAGAGGCATGATTTTAGATAAGTGCAGGACCACAGGTGAGGCATGCATTGCAGCATTTAATGGTGATAGAATGTTAGCAAAGAGATCCCTGAATACAATATAGCGACACATCTCTCCTGCCTTTAGCTTATATTTAAAATGCAAGAATTAAAAATCAAGCATGTTCTGGCCATCATTAACCTGCCCAAACCTCCAGAAGACCGCTTTTTGCCAAGAAATCCATGACAAAGCACAATTATCCCATTGCACAGACGGTTTTTTCCACAAACTAGAATCCGCACATAGTAAGTATTTTTTACCACAAATCTTGTTGCACCTTTTCCATTCTTTTACCATGCGTTTTATAAATGGAGGAGTCGAGCTTACCGGCAGCGTTTTTTCCGCAAGTAGAACAACATCAAGGGGCATAGGTGAAACAGCTTCTCTCTCAATGTTAATCCAACCTACACAGTCAACTTGGTCAATCATAATTCAGCGATGCAGGGTACATAGTTCAAATGCAGAATGATATAGCCTTATATCAGGGTAGCCAAAGCCACCTAAATGTACCGGTCTTTGAAGAACATGTTTTGGAATCCACACACAGCCATTCTCTCCCCACAGAAATCTGTTAATCAATTTATTAATATTCAAAATCAGTTTATTCGGGGGCGGTAGCAGAAGCATACTGAAAATGTCTGACAATTTAGGAAGAAGAGTCATTTTAACCACACTAACCTTGCCCCAGAGTCAATTTTCATTTTTCCCATGATTTAAGTCTATAAAAATGCATAGGGTGGAAGTGTACAGTTGTCTATGAAATCAGATTCTCTAGTATAGTATTGGAAGAATTCCCCACCCTACTCTGCGGCTCATTTGTTCTTAGTAAAAGTTTGTTTTATAGGGTCTGCAGAGAGATCCTGGGTCATTTTACCAAGGAATACTTTTTGTGCTTTACCTTAGCTCAGATTTCTTTTTAGATCAAGGTCTTGGGGTTTTTCCCAATGAATAAAATCCCAAACATTAGAGGCAGAAGGATCAACTGCAAGGTAATGCTACAATAGCATGACCCTGATCTGATGGAGACATTCTGCCTTCTTCAAAGGCTTCCCTACTAGTCCTGGTAAAGATGGAGACGACCTCCAGGAACATCATAAGAGCCAAGATTATCCTTAGCATGCCATGCAGCTATTCACGCTAGCAGTTGAAATGGGACTGTTGCCATTGGACAAGTGTATTATAATTTCTACACACATCAGCTGACATCAATACTCAGGCAACCAATCTCAGAGGGCTGAAATCAACTGTGCGGACACTCCATCGTGTGGTGACAGCTCTTTCCTTCGATGGCTGGGGTTTCTCTGGGTTTGACATTTTTCAGCCCCCAAACAACACAACATGATTTCTATTTGCCTCTTGAACGATCAGGGATGTGCTTCTTCGCAGCTTTGGGCGGTTGGATGTTTTAAGTCTTTCTCTGACCCTACATTTCTCCACAAAGGTCTGACAGTCCAGAGTTGTCTGTTGGATCTGGTAGCTTCCAGATGGCCTGCAAAGTTTTGATCTCAAACCCCTTGAAGTTCCCAGTGTAGATTCCATTCCTGCTGCGGCTGGGTGAGGAAGCGGTGGGAGGAGGCATCTGCTATCATAGAAGAGGTTCCCATCTTGCACATCTGCCCCCGATCATTGCACAGGGATTCATGGTACCTGGTAACAACCCAACAAGCACTGATAATATGCAAATGTCTCCCAATTGCGTCTCTCCGGGACATCAACGGCTTCCTTCCCGGTCGAGTCATGCAGACCCCATAGCGATCCTGATAGCTTCACTGAGGTAGAGTGCTTGTAGCTGGAAAACAGAGCTGTTATTATTTTGCTTTGTTTCCGTGGTCACATATTTTAACCCTACAGGTTCCAGTGCTGTTAAAACTGTAACATAGACATCAACCTTCCTTATTGATGTTATTTAAGTTAGACCAGTAAGTAAATGTTAATTCCTCTGTTTTGAAAAGTGTGTGCCGTGTCCCAAAAGGATTATTCACCTACTTGCATATTGAAAGTTCCCTCAAATTTCCATGCAAAACAAAGAAGATTTTTCACAGCATATTTTGAACATCTCTTCTCGGGTGCTGAAAGAAGCTGAAAGGCTGATTTAGAGCCACATTTAGACTTTTGGCTCCCAAAGGTCCTCCTAACCTGGGAATTTAGGCGTATGGGGACTTCATTGCCAGTAAAACCAATTTCTGTGTTTTCGAGTGCTGTTTTGTTTGGGCTACTCCCAGGGCTAAGCGCAACACAAAGCCCCTCTGATCAAAAACCCTCCCATCTAGCATAAAAAATTCCAACCCTCCAAACATTTTGTTTTAAAAACAAGGTTGAAGAATTTAAATGACAAGCATAAAAAACACATGAGGACTCATGGAGAGAGTCTTTATTTAAAAACCTAGCCAGCAAAATGTCACACACAAGGTTTCAGCGGTTGTAGGTCAAAGCATCGAATCAAAAGGATCGAAATACAATAAGTTCGAATCAAAAGGACCGAAAACAAAAAGGTCAATTATTTATTTATTTATTTTGGGCCCCCCCCCCCCCAAAACCCCTTTTTTTGGTGTAAAAAAACACTTTTTTTTCCTATACGGAAACCCAAAAAAATATATATATTGAAAAAAAAATGCAACCTTTTTGTTTTCGGTCCTATTGACTCGACCCTATTGCATTCTATCCTTTTGGTGTCGATCCTTTGACCGGACACCGGTTTCAGCATGTAAGCGAACTCCATGATGCCTATCCCACAGTTTCGCGTGGCACTTGCTAAATGCTCAGGCACACCATTCGCCATGCCACTGTGTTAGAAAAGTACCGTTTCTTGCTCCTTGCATTACCTATCCATGTAATCCAAACAGGCTCTGCCTCATTTAATACCTTAAAAGTTCACACTGAGTTGAATGTGGCCAGGCACATCACTCACCGTTCATGCAGACACGTCACACATCCGACATACGTTAATGCCCATGCAATCTTGTAGCTCGTGCCGCCACAAAAAAGCCACCATCAAGCGGTTCTAGCTGAATGGACTTCTTCTCTCATGGGGGGAACCTCCAGGCCCTTGACCTGCTCTTCGGGATCCAGGCGTTCAGGAAGGGGTGTTGCAGAAACATATTTTACATGTCCTTCCACTGAGATCTGATATGCTAGGTTATTTATAACGCGCTTAATACTACCCAGAGGTTTCTAAGCGCGGACCCGGGGATCGAACCTGTGGTGCTCCATGTCGTCTTGCTTTCAAGGCGAGCTGTTGCTTTCTGCAGCGTGCTCTTCCCGATGTCTGGTTATGGCTAAACACAATGCATTGGATATTGGCTGAAGAGCCTATGCTGTTTGATCAGTGATGGAACATCTTTGATTGAATGTGCAAAGGACATACCACAGTGAAACGTAGAATAAATAGGGCCTGCAGTGCCTTCAGTGGGTAGGGAGGCGGGCAGAGTGAACAGACCTCACAGGCTTTTTCTTCTGTCTCCTTGCATGGTTGCACGTGTACTTATTTATTTATTTTTGTATTTATTGCAGCGCACAAAGTCCTGAGGCATCTAGGCGCTAGTTACAGAAAGTGCATGGTACATTAGTGCAAGACAACACATATAGTTGCAGGCAAGAAAGAAAAGGTGTGTGTACACCGGCTGGCCTCACCTCATGTTACAGGAGACTGCAACATGCAACGTGTAGGTCACTTAGGTATGATAATACAGACTGGCAAGGCCTCACTGCATGCTACAAGGGGCTACATCAGGCAGCAAATGGTTCAAATAAGTATGTTTATACAGACTGGCAAAACCTCAACTCATGTTATGGGGGTCTACAACAGGCAGCATATGGGGGAAATATATGCCCAGAGGCGTAGACATGGTAGGCCGTGAGCTGGCAAGGCCCACCGAAAATCTTAAATGCCCACTTAGCAGCGTTGGGCGGGCATTTTCAGATGCTTATGTCACTGCAGTGGGCCCAACTACATTAGCTTCAGGCACCTTAGACAATCCCATGCCCCTGTGTACGCCTTGTGATTATCTTTACTTTCTTGCCCAGAAGTTAACTCTAATCAGATCCTTGCAGCAGGGCACAACAACATCAGCACAACCGTAAAATGGTGCACAATAGAACAGACAAACCAGACCTGCAGCATCACAGTCGCACTTATAGAAATGCAGCCCTGGAAGGGTGGATCCTGCACAGTCTGCATCAGCACTGCATGCCTGGTGCAGTCTGAGAGAGCAGGCGCGGGGAGATTCAGCTCTGTGTGGTGTGCTGTCCTCGAGGAACCCACGACCAACCTTGCCAAGCAAGCCGATTCTGCCTGTAGCTTTGCCTGCTTCGAACATGTCCGGGCACATCCTGTGTTCCGTCAGCTCCTCGCTAGCAGAGGCTGAGAGAGGCCTCCAGTGGGTCATCGTGTGAACTAATACTCTATGCTTTCTGCTCTCAAGGGTGTAAGGAACAGAGAACAATAGCACTGCAAACACTAAGTGTACCCGGGACAAGCTAGCTTACTATTTGACGGGGCTGCATCGACTAACAGTGGATATTAAAGATGACTCGTCATTGATGGATTTAGACCAAATGACGTCACCCCAATTCCATGTGCCAACTCGATAACTGTTTGCTAGGCTGCGTTTCATATATGCCAACATGCCGCCTTGCAGTTGGGAGATGCTAGTCCAGTCCTGGTTTTAATTTTGCATTCTGGGGCGTGTTGTCTAGGCTTAGAATTGTGGCATCCCGGACTACAAGCCCCAGAATGCAAAGTTAAAACCAGGACTGGACTAGCATCTCCCGAATGGAAAGGGGCATTTTGGCATGTTCTCATGTTTCTACAGAGCTGCGCATACGGTCAGGTGGCACCTTTTGTTGATGTTGTTGGTCGGGTCAACATGAGCACCAAAAAGGAGGATTGGTGCTACAATAAGGCAATGCCACCGGCAAAGGGTTACCATTGGCTGCAGTTCTGGCCATGACCGCTTAAAACTCAGCCTCATTGAAAGTGGGTGAGGGCTCCAAAATGGCATTTCACCTGAGGCGCAGACATCCTTGCACTGAAAGGCAGGCATAGAATCCAATAACATCCTCCTAAAACTGGTAGACTGTTCAAGCATGAGCTTCAGGACAGGAAACCGAAGAGCTGATTGCTAACCGAGCTGTAGATCAACCAAAATACACCTTATGAGACCCATGAACATAGGTTTATAAACATATCACAGGCTTACATACTATTTCTCAAAACGCATGGGAATCAACCGACGGAAATTCATAAAAGAGAATGAACAATGTACTTGAGAGCTGCATTTGCACAGATACCGCTTTTTTTGGCTGAATCGGCCATCCAACCACCCCTTTTCTAGGGTGACCAGATTTAAAAAAAAGAAAACCGGGACTGGCCATGGAAATTGAAGTAGGACTAAAGTAAACACAATTAAAACGTTAGTCCTACTTCTATGTTGCTGGCCCGTTGCGGGGGGTGGGGAGGTGGTGTTCTCACAGGCACACTCCTCTCATTGGAGGAGAGCGCCACGGAGGGGAAAGGGGAGTAAATGGGGGCGTGAAATTGGGTCCCGGCAAGAAGCAGGACCATAGCCACCCACCCTTGGAAACCCGGGACAGGGTGTATAAAATCAAAAAACTACCTGGAGAGTGATTTCCCCGGACTGTCCTGGGAAAACCGGGAAGTCTGTTCACCCTACCCTTTTCTCCGAAATTGTAGGCCACAAATCATATCTGACGCACGCCAAGCACAGCCGCCTGAGGCGCAGTTTATCATCGTGCCACTAGGTGGCTGCTCGTCATTCAGTGGGGGTCAAACCACCATCACCTGCTTGCCCCAGCCAGAACAAACTGTAAGGAGGAGGAGAGTGTGATGCAGACACCGTGTCAAGCACAAGCCTGGCTCGCCTGCAATAGACTGGGAACCAGGGATCGATCCACTCCATCAATCTTAGTTCGTCACTATGCAGCTGGCACTCCTGATTGTTGTGTGTTTTCTTTTTCATATTGTAGCCTGTGGCCCCAATAGTGTCCGGCAAGTCAGGGCTGCATGCTTGTCCACTAAGGGGACAAACCGTACGAATAAAGATGGACCAGGACCGGAAAACAGGGGCTACAATTAGTATATATTATGTATTTATTTGTTCTTGGGATGCAGTATAGTGTAAAGCCATTACGGCATACAGTACCCCTTCCCTAGTGCCACTGTAAAACTGAAATGTGGGCACAGCTTCCTACAATTGCCAGAAAGAAACATCCCCTGTTTAGCCCCTTTTAGCTGAGATTGTGGATGTGGCAGGGGGATGTGAATCCTCCAGAGACGTCTCGCTGAGACCACAGTTCTTGTATTGTGGCATAGGGAGTATTTAATGTCAACCGGATACTATAAATGTACTGTGCAAGAGCAATGTGCAATAAATAGTTACTGTGCAGTGAATTCAACAACATGAAAGAAGGACCAATGTAAACGGCAGCAGGAGGACATGCTGTTTGAAAGCGATGCTGCCAGTAGAGCTTTCGAAGGCACTTGGGAATGTAGCCCGTACACAGGAGCAATCTGCTCCTCCCAGTGAACCCCACAACCTCACAGCACCAGAACTGCTCTTCGGCTGTAACTGCTATCCTTACTCGACCCATTCACTGAGTGCTGATGAAGGCCCAGAAGTTTTGGCCCATCCGGGGAGTTGTGGTAAAAATATTTGGTGAACAGTTGCCGAATAAGGATATCGCTTACAATGTTAATGTTAAAGGTATTTATATCATGCACCGTCACCCATGGAGTTGGTCCCCAGACGCTCAGGTGGATTGTAACAAGAGGGCGGGGGGAGTTAGGTTAGTCGGGTGAAGAGGCAGTAGGAGAGTGAGATGAGTGGTGTGCTGTTGGTGGCTTCAGTTCGTTTTCCGCTGTGCGCTGAGCTTTGGTGTAAGTATTGGATCAGAGGGAGACCTTGTGTGCTGTTGATGCAGTTTATGTGTTGTTTGTTGTTGCAGTGTGGTGAAGTGTGTGCAGTTTGCTGGGCGAGAGATGGTCGTGTGGGTTTTCAGGTGAATTAAGTAGGCAGAGATTTGAAGATGGGTTAGTGGGTTGTATGTCCTGGTTCTGGGCAATCCTGTTCTATTTAAGTAGCATTCCTGTGGGTACGCTTAGTAGCTGGTTATGTTTCTTGGCCATCTAACCATTATATTAGATGTCACGGTGCGTTCCTAGTTGTGTTGCATGGATCTTAGGTTGGTGGGGCTGGTTATGTCTAGTCACCCCCTTCTGGTGTTGGTGCTGTGGATTGGCCGCTCCCTATTCCCTCGCTGTCTATATTGACGTTAGTCTGCTGGGCTTGGGCCTGATTTGGGCCAGGGTACAATTGATGAATCGTCTTTGACCTTCCGTCTTGGTCTAACTATGTATTCGGTCATTAGTGTCATCCGGTTATGGCTAAATCTCAATTTGTAGTTTGATATGTCATAGAATGTCTTCCTTAGATTCTGTATGTGGTTGATAGATTGTTGGGGTCCAGGATCGGTGTTTTCACTTATCATTGTTACCTGGTATGTGTGTGCCTCTGTGGGCGTTCTTCTGGTTATGCAGTGAAGAGCCACGATCTGAATAGTAGGTGGTTTTCTTGTGTTGCGTATATTCTTCAGTAAGTCGTTACACATTTTTGGTGCGAGGTGAGAGTAAGAAGATCCTTCGAGTTTTCTCTTGTTGTAGGGTTTTGGTTTGAGGCGAATGTCGTTGCATGATCTGAGCGTTCTTGTTGGGTGATGTAGGTGTAATTTGCCTCTCAATAATTCTGTGCCTTGGTTTTGGATTGCCCTGTGCGTAATGCACATTAATTTGAATTTGATTTGTTGTTTTACTGGTAGCCAAAGTAGTGTTTTTAGCACAGGAGTGATGTGTTCTCTTCGGCGTAGTTTGAGGAGCAGTTTGGTTGTCGCATTTTGTATGCATTGTATTTTTTTAGAAGTCGTTCAGGCATACCCAGCAATAGGCTATTGGCCTTATCTACGTTGGACATGACGAGAGCGATGATGGTTAGTGATTTGTTGGCAAATGATAGGAACGTTAGGATCCTTTCTGCAGCTCGCAGTAGAAAGAAGCATTTCTTGAGTATAGCATTTACTTGTGGCTCTAGGATAAGTTTGTTGTCCATCATGCCTAACTGTTTTTTTACAGTTGACTATAGGGCTGGGGTTGTACCGAGTTCCCTTGGCCAGGGGATGTAGTGGTTGTCTCCTCCGTTTTTTGTGATGATAATTATTTCTGTTTTGCCTGGGTTGAGTTTGAGGTAGTTAGAGTTCATACAGTTGAATACATCACAAAGGCAGTTCTCAAGTGTTGTGTTTTCTTCTAGAGGGTCTTGTATCTTAAATACTATTTATGTATCGTCGGCGTAGTTGTAGCAGGCGAGGCCGTGTCTTTTGATGATTTTGATCAGCAGAGAAAGGTAGACGTTGAATAATATCGGGGAGAAGGGTGATCCTTATGGTACGCCGCATGTGGATTCGCTTGTGTTGGATTTGAAAGGTTTCATCCATATAGTTTCTGTTCTGTTTTTTAGGAAGGATTTGATCCACACTAGGGTCTGACTTATTTGAATGAGTTTGGCGTGTTGGCGAATGGGTGCTTGCAAAAGACAAAAGATGTTATGCATGTCTCATAGTCAGCTGCAGAAGCAAAACAGTTTAGTAAATGCCATCTAAATCTGCAAAATAGACAGAAGGGTAGTTTATATCTTCAGTGCAAAGTGGCAACATCTGAATTACTGATTTGTTCATTACAGCAGTACTTTACACTGTACCGTACTTCACCATAAATACAAAAAAGTCGCACAATATAGGGGTTTACTGGATAGCGAGGAGAGGCATGGCATTGTTCTTCAAAGAGCACCTACATCAGCATGCACCCCAGCCAGTACCTGATCACTCAAAACCCACCCTCCTGGGATCTCTTTGTGCTAGCTCTGTTCATCAGTAACATCAAACTTTGGCCTGCCACTATTATTTCTAAGCAGTCTTGTGGCAGCTGAAATGTCTTAACCAAGTGTGCCTTCAGCCACTTGATTTCAATCTGTTCCTTGTTTCTTAGCGATCTGGTGTTTAGTAATGGGCATTTTCCTTTCCCACAAACATGCATTACCTTTAAGGGCAGTTAAGAGTGTTGTCAGTTGTTTCGTATAGCATCACTTTGGCTTTATGACAAGGGTGGCAGTGGTGTTTGTGGTGCAACAGACATAACTTTAAGTTGTTTTTGTCCTTGTGTTCAAAAGTCTTCAGAAGATACCCTGTGTATGAGCTAATTGCCTGCCTCTCACATGGGGCAACCTGCACCTCACAAGTTCCAATGCGGGCAGGGCCGGTTCAGAACGCCGTCAGGATTGCAGCGTTTAGAAGAGGGAGAAAGACAGGATAAGGCGCTAAATATCGAAGACAGACATTGCTATTCGAGTTAAAAGCCTCTGTAGCACGCTAGAAAAAATCCTGCTGATTCTGCACGCGATGCGCACAGACTGTATCACTGCAAATAGCAGACGCTGACATTATCTTATCTCGTTTAAACTCTTCTGGATATTTCAATATCTCGCTTGCCAGTAACCCAGAGAGCGCACAGGACGAGCTGAAGCAGAGCTGAACTGTGCACCACTTCCGACACTTTGGAAAAGCAGAATGTCTGGCTGTATTAACATATGAGCACAATTCCTACTGGAGATGAGCAATCGGAGATGCACTTGTCCAGCCCTTAGCTCCTCCCCTTTTGGCCCTTGCAAAATAAAGACCTCGGGGATTGGGGCATGAAGCTAATGACTCAAAACAAGCAAATGGCCAGTAGTGTGTCAAGCCTGAAGGCAAATCCCTTGTGGTTGTCAATTATCGAGAAACCACGTTGCTTTCTTCAAATATTTTGACCCAGCTGGGGAAAAAAAACTTAGAAAAGAGGTTGTTTGCTCTCTAATTCTCACCTGGGGTGCAATTCATGGTGTGGTCGTAAAGCATACCTAAGAACGACCCCCCCCTTTCTCTAAAAGCTGCACCTGCCCGGGTAAGCTTCAATTTGAATCAGCTCAGATGTCCATCTCCTAGGCAGGCCAGAGGGAAGGGAACAGCAGGAGAGGGGACCTGAGGCAGGGGGCATGGTGTGTAGTTGAAAGCAGCCACTACGGAGGAAACAGCCTGATAGTCCTTTTATACAGTCGCGCAGTACGGCTGGTGGAGGGAGAGAGGGATTTGTATCCATTCAGCAGGGATTGTTGAAAGACCCACATTTGTATTGGTTGAAGAAACTGGCGCCTAGAGTGGCCATTTTGAGCCTCTTCCCGGATTGAGTTCTAGGTGAGTGATGTGTGGCAGTTGAAGGGTGGTTTGCAGGTCTACTCGTTACAGGCTAGCTTAGACGAGGCAAGGAAGGGGGAACAGAGGGATGACAGAGAACGATCGTACTAGGCCAAGTGACATGCGCAAGTGCAGAGGAGGGGGGAGGGGAAAAGTGCCAGACGAAAGGGGAGGGGTCAGTCCTGTAGATGGGATCATAAAAATAACAAGAAGTGGAGCCAGCAGGTGGCAGGTGCAAGGGTAAGTGCAGACAGCAGGTGTCCAAAAGTGCAGGTAGGGGGATCGTAGGGTTACAGATACAGATCCAAGTGCAAGGGTTGCCGGGAGGCAATGCGGGTGTTCAACTGGGTGGGCAGGGACCTGGGTTTGATCGTTTTCTTACATGATGTGCGAGAGCCTCCGGAGGTGTGCAAGTTAGCCCCCAAGTATGCTGGTGTACCGTTTGAGTCTGCTTTGTAGGTGATACATGAAGTTTGGAAAATAATCCATGCGGGGAGGGGAAGGCAGTGAAGCTTGCACTGTGTTGGAGAGATACAGTAGAATTAGCAGTCACCTGTAATGAGGCTGGCTGCAGCGTGTTGGCCTGATTGAGGGGGGGTCAAGTTTGTAGCTGGTAGACCAGTAAGGATGTTGTTCCCCCCTTGATGTGTGAGATTACGAGGGTTTGGACCACTATTCGGAAGTCATTTGGGGGTGTGAAGGGTTTGATTTTGTGGAGTGTGAAGATCTGAAGCCATGTGGTTTGTGTCTTTTTGGCTATGGGCGCTAAAAGGCACCGTAGGAGGTGGCACTCAAACCTATTGATGGCCCCTTGTTGAGGGCGAGTGTCCAAACTGATTCACAACCAACATGGTAACTTCAAAGCCCTTGGAAGTATATATAAACTTTACACATTATCATTATACAACACTGTGCACTTAGCTAGGCCAAAACCTTGCTCTTGGGCAGTGCGGTTGACGCCGAGTGCCGCATTGTGGAGAGAGTAGGCAGGTGCTGGTAATTTGTCTTTCGAACGATTGTCGATAGGAAAGAAGAAATAAATCAACTAGATGTCGCTCGTCAGGAAAAAGGGTCTTGTGCCAAAGGGTGTATTGGGAGTCCACCAACATAAAAATCAATGCCAAGGACTGTGGTTGAAAAGGCATTTGCCATTGGAGCGTCGCCTCAGTTCCAAATGTCATACCTCTTTAATACATCAGTGATTACGCTGTGTGGCAAACCACACTTGAGAGACTTTATAAGTAGCTCCCAAGAGCTGTCAGGGGCCCTCTTTTGTTTCTGTGCCTCTGGAGTGGGCAGTGACCCTTTGAAAGTGTCTTAACTAGACTTTGTTTTGGCGCGTATGTCCTACCAGGAATGGAACCCATTATTGGATATCAGGCCGTGTTAGGGGAATGTTCCCAAAGTTCATATAGAACTCTCCACACAGCTGGTCTGGTCGGGGGGGCAAAAAAATGAGAAATACGTCTTCCATGCATTGGATGTGTACATTTTCTGTCCTGCTGCATCTTAGATCTGCTTCTCATTGTATTGCATTTCCATCCCACCCAAGGTTGACAAATTGATTTGATGAAGACCAAATAAAGAAGACAAGTTACTGTGCTAAATAGTTGATCAAATTCACTATGCATTTTTCATTGATCTTTTGTCCCTCAGCGGAAGAACCTTTGAGCAATGTCCCACCCCACTGGAATATTCTGGACAGTTAATGTACTCTATTAAGAGACTTTTGTAAATTACATTCTTTTCATGAGGTTTACAATTAAAACCTTCCTAAGGAAGATGGTTAAGCAATCGGACAGACTTCCTTGCTTTCGGGTTTGAAATGTTCTCTTTGTATTTGCTAGTATCTTTATATGGGCTGGGCTACCTGTACAAAGGACTTCATAAGAGTGTGCACTCTAATTACAAATAAGCAGCATGATTGTTCGCGCAGGTGCTGAGAAACACTACAGAGTGCCCAGTGGTCAGTGCAGCTGTGCCAAGAAGGAATGGCCCCCGACCTGTCTCTCAAAGTAACTGTCCTGGGTTGTGTTGCATTCGCAGTTGCATGAAGAAGCAATGACCATTTGGAACAAATAACGGTTGCAATCCGTGTATTGTGTTCTGCATGAGCAATGGGCCTGTGGTGCCATGTGGCAGAATGAAAGGTGGGCCTGAGTGCTTTGAGCGGGTGTTCTGGTAGGACAGAGTGAAGCTGACTAGGTGACTAGATTGTGAGTGTTTATCAGCTGTGTGCAGACAGCGTCAGCTGTGTACAACAACAAAAAATCCTGAATCATTCGCCACTGACGAAAATGCAGAATCCTTCTATACCGAACAAGGGGAGCATGGGGTCCGAGGGGTGTCCCCCACTTCCCTTGTATGGTAACATGGGATTTGGGGGCTGCAGGGGTGTCCCCCACAAGCATAGAAAGGAAGGCAAAGGGAAACAAAAAATGAAAATAGGACCCTGTATCGGAAGATCCTACTCTTTTTGGGGATAGGAAACTTGAGTTGCAGGGACACGGGCAGGACGAGGCTCCGGAGTGAAGGTAGGTCAGCAGAGAAAAGGTAGGTAGGGATAGAGGGATTGTGGGTATGGGGAAAGCGGGCTAGTGTGATCTATGTGATTACTGCACGTCTCCATTTTCGGATTCAGTATTTTCGTCCTTGGGATTACAGGGCACGCAATTATCACATCCTGTGCAGACCTTTGCTGAATTAAAAACCCCACTGTGCGATTTCGGTTCGCAACAGGTAACATACTCAGTTTACTTTCATTGCAATGCCAAGAAGCAACTTGACAGAGTATCACTGTATAAACAGATGAACTCTCAAACAGACTGAACAGACTCTATAGATATCCTTTCTCATAATGAACAGAGAGTAGTAAGATAGTGGTCCTCATGCCCTTGTGGAAAGCAACATTATGCCAATATAATGCTGTTTCCTGACATCTCTTACTTGTGTATCCCTGCCTAACCTTGTCACGTGCATTCATTCCCCACCGTCCTCCAGTGCTTCTGTCTCCTGTGAAGGCATCATGAAGCAAGACACAGACAACAGATTCAGAATTCAAATAAAACACTTAATTAACGTAAAGGTCAGGATCGAAAAAGGCCTAACTTGCCCTGTGCTAAGGTGGGATTTCCCTACGTAAAGGAAACTAAGGGAAGTCTGAGTCAAAGAGTTCAATTTAAGAATCTGTCTGTGTCCAAAACCTACACTTGCCCTCACAGCTAAATCTGTACAATGCATAGGGATGTCAGCAACCAAACGAAAACAGTGTTCAACACAAAGTTGTGAGCTTCTTCCAGCTCGCAGCTTCCTTCCAGCTCCCTTACCCAAGTGTAAAAACAGTTCCACAAAAAATCTCAAAAAGACCTTCCTTGGAATCAAAATGATATACCCAATATTTTGGGTTCCCTTCCCCAAATTCTAAGCAACACAATTCACACACAAGGGAACCTTAAGACTCTGTTCTCACTCCAGCAAATGTCTCAAATTGCAAGGGCTCCCTTCCCCAAGATGTAGTTTTATTCAACAATGCAGTTCAAAAGAAAATGTCATTGTCTTCTTAATTTTAGTTTCCAAAGTTCAATTATTTCAGTTTTCAAATATTTGTTTCTGTAGTTTGTAGCTTTCACACAAGATGGTTTCATTTGAATTTTCCACTGTAAATCATCCTTCAGATCTTTTATTTTGCTTATTCTTTAAAGTTAGTCACTTCAGAACTCAGCATACAGTGGTTTTACTTGCTCATTCTTCAAAGTTATTTTCTCTCCAGAACTCAGTATATAGTGGCTTGTTTAAAGTTAAATTCATTTCATAACGCATTATACAATTGTTTGCTTTGAATTTGTGGTTATGTTCCATTTTTGGATTCGATATGTCTTAATTCCATTTGCTTGCAAAGTTTTAATTCAGTTCGGAATTCAATGATCATGGGATTTGCTTTGAATGTATTTTCGCTTTGTCTGTTGTTCAATATTCATTTAATTTGCTCTAATTGAATTGGCCAGTGTTCGGAGACCTTTGAAAATGTGTTTCTTGACACATGTGATCACTCCGATACAAAGTAGTCCCGGCAATTCGGTAATTGACAAATGAAAGGACCAGGAACTTTCAAAAACATGCTTGTTTGATACACACAACCACTCCTATACAAAGTATTCCTGAATAATAGAGTTCACACGCTCACACACCAGGTTTCTCATTCACCAGAAACTCACTGGTCGCTTTAACAGTTCTGGCTGCAGTGTGGCTCACACATCCTCCCACTTCTGATGTCAGAGTTCCAGCTCCTGCTTCTCAGGCACTCCTGTGCTGACTCATCCAGACAGGGGAACGAGAATCTCGAACATAAGGGAAAGGTACAGCCTTCCCACACGGCTCCCTTGATCCCATTCAGTCTGCTCCATGGAGTCCCAGATCCCATGCCAGGCTTCCATGGACCACTTCTCCCTTCAGTCCCCAGTGTCTCTGCATCCTGCTCCAATAAGGTTGCCTGCTTCTTCCCCCAGCCTCTTTGCTGCTTTTCCTATAGTCCTATTCCATGTTGAGCTGGTCTCCTTTTTACACCTGCAGCCCCTGGACAGGCTGCAGGTCTGAATGCCTAATGAACCCTGCCTGACCACAACCAAGGGGACATGCCTGACCCTCACATCTCCTAGCAGGCATCTTCCTCATCCCACCGGAGTGGTAAAAGAGTCTAGTCTTCATTGCTCTTAGTTGCCTCTTCTTTGTCCCAGTAGTGTCAACTGTCATTTATGGAGAAATGAGGGGAACTGGATTATAACAGCCCATGAAGGTTGGAGAAGGGTTGGGTTGGCCATCAATAGGAAAAGGGGAGTACAATGTCCCCCCAAGAACACCCCACTCCCAGTGCTCAAGGACTCTGCACCAAGGTGATCCTTCCTTGCTTCTCTGCCCCCATGGTCGGGATCCAATAGCGATGGCCTTTCCCTGGTCACTTGCGCAGAGAATCCAAGGGGGTTAGGAGTGAGAATACCCTCAGGTTTCTCACTCTCTGCAGTGCCTTCTGCCCCCCCCCCCTGCTTTCCACTGGCAATGTCTTATGGTTTTTCACGTTTCATTGTGCCAACAAACAAGGCTATCTTTCTAATACCATGTTGCAGGGTGATTCATGGTTCCCTTTCTAACTTATTTCATGGTGGTACATATGTACATGTTGCAGCCACACCTGGAACTGGAGCTTACGCTAAGCAATGCATCCTTGCTGCTTCAATAGCGCTGGAGAAGCAGTAGTAGTATTTCAAATTATTAATTGAGATCAGACATACAACATGGGAAACCAGTTGCATGGCGCTAAAATAAACAATACAAGACAAAAAGAATACATTACAATCTATTGATATTGATATTTTATTTCTATCGCGCTCATACACAAGAGTTTCAGAGCGCGATCTACACAATAGAACAATGAACAATAAAACAAATTCAGTGATATATCAAACCAGCGCATCAGATGTTATGAACCACAACTTCATCGACACAAGCCAGCGTAGTAAATGGTGAGGGATCATGGGAGTCGTACTAGCCTTACTCCCCAAATGTGTGGGGGCTGGACTGCCAGCAACAACCCATGCCCCGATGACCCCGCCAAGGTGATATCTAGCACTAGGCCATTTGTTCAGATTACACCTGTATTCAAGACCTTGGATTGGCCTCCTCCCAAGGGCAGAAATCCACGCCAGGGGCCATGCCATCTTTAAAAGGCGGCCAATCCGGAAAGCCCCGCCCATGCTGATGTGCGGATTCAATCTACATTTCTAATGTGTACTCTTTGCCTCATGGCTGTTTTAGTCATCTTGTGTTAACTTGTATGCATGCATTGGCTTTTGTTTCTTGCGTTTTTGTGATGATTGTGCGCAGTGCGTAATTACTTCTTATCGGTGCTGTCCGCGCTTCATGAATATGAAAATAAACGTCAATAAATATATTATCAAAGCAAGGGGTGCCTAAAATATGTGACAGAGTAAGCTGCATCAGAAAGGGCATTTCTGATGTGCGTGCGCTCGTAAGGTGGAGCACCTTACCTGTGCCAGAAGCATGGGCGTAATTGTAGGGGGGCACGGGGGTGTTTGTCCCCCCCAACTTTCATGGCACACCATTTGGTCCCCATTCATTTGGCTGGGACACCTTTTCTTCAGATGTCAGGTCCCCCCCCAACATTTTCAGCAAAGTTACTCCACTGGCCAGAAGTTCTGCTATAGAAGATCTCCGTGCCAGGAGCAGGTGGAAAAGACTTGTGCCTGATCCTTACCCGGAATATTCATCATACTTTCTTCCCGCACCCCACTTCTCCGTCTTTTATTGCCTTTAGGATGTTCTCTTTCTTTCCCTGCTTCATGCTGCACAGAGGGTTTGTGCCATAATAAAACACTTCTGTGAATCAGGCCCAAGGTACTTGCCCTTTAACTGGCAGAAAGATCCCAATCTGGAAAATAGGCAATGAGCGCACAAGAGGCTCCTATGTGTATTTTGTCAACACTCTTCCTTCCAGTCCTCGTCCTCCTCCTCTTCATCACACTGGACCCGGCTAGCTTATTTGCGTTATGCTTGAGCAGCGCTTTTCGGTGCCAGGGAACGTTGCTCGAAGGCAGGCAGCCCAGTGCACACTGGCTGACTCACTTTTGTTTTTCGATGTTGTGTTGGCATGGGATTTTGGCTACGCCACCACTCAGGGAGTATTATCACCCGAAGGCTGCCAAGTTCGGCTTTGCAGCAGCGATGTGAAAACAAGAGGCTTTCATGCAAATGCTGCCTGTTGCCAGGGGAAGGGAAGGGTGGCCTACGACTCTGAGGCCTGCGAAGGACCATGGTGCCCCGCGGCCGAGCAAGAGGGACACAGCTCACAACTCACGGGCCTGAAAATAGCTGCAATGCTCTAATAAGGGCTGGGGAGCCAGAGATGTCATGGGTAGGGCCGAGCCTGGGGGACAGGCCTGGCTCTAGGAGCCCACCACTGGCCGAGCCCAGGGAATGGCTGCACAAAACGCTTTCTCCAAAGCGCTGTACATACAGCATATTTGCATGTCGATAAATGTGTACTGAAGTGGGTACCCATTTATCTACCTCGGAGAGATGAAAGCCTGAGTTAGTCTTGCTGGGATGAGAACCTGCAACCTGCATACAACCCACAGATCACAGCAGCGAGTGCTCAACCCGTTGAGCTATCTTTATTTTACCAGCTATGGTATAGAATTAGGACACTGATATGATATTATATGGCACTTGTAACGTGCCTATACGCAAGTGTTTCAAGGCGCAACGAGGCAAGGGAGGGGGAACAAAGGGTAGACGGACAACGATCCTACTAGGTCAGGTGTCATTCCGATCGCGCAAGTGCGTGGGAAGGGGGCATGGACAGTACAGTACATGGTAAGATGATAACAAGTAAAGTAACGGCCATCATGTGGCAATTGCATGGGTAAGTGCGGACATCCGGTGTCAAGGGCTTGTGGGGGACTGTGGGGATACAGAAACAGTCCCCAAGTGCAGGGGTTGGCTGGTGGGCAGTTCAGGTGTGTGACACTGGCGGGGGAGGACCTGAGCCCGAAATCAGAGGTGTCCATGTAGCCAGTGTAGTTCCGGTTACAGCCAGGAGGTCAGCAGAGGAGAGGAGGAGAAAAAGCAGAAGCAAAGAGAAAGGTTTTGAGGTGCTTCCGGCACCGGAGATGGTCCTCGTCAAGTTTAAAGGCGGCAGGGAGGCTGTTCCAGAGGGAGGCACCAGCCGAAGAAAGAGATCTACCACCAATTTGTTGCTTGGAGAAGCGACTGACCCTGAGGGAGTTTGAGGCGGATGAGCCCAGACCTCGAGAAGGAAGATATTTGGGAAGAGAGAGTTCAAGGTATTTAGGCCCCAGGCTCCAGAAGGCCTTGTGGACAATGCAGAGGGTTTTGAACTTAAACCTCGCAGCCACTGGGAGCCAGTGCAACGATTTCAGTCCTGCAGAGATACGATCCCTGGGCTTGAGGCCAATGATCAGTCCCGCAGTCCTGTTCTGAATAATTTGCAAAGGGCAGGAAGATTTAGAAAGAGGCTGTTACAGTAGTCTAGCCTAGAGAGAACCAGAGCTCTGGAGACAGTGAGCTTCTGGAGGAAGGAGAGGAAAGTAAGAATACCTCTGAGTAGGTGTAGTTGGTAGTGTGACTTCTTAGAGATGTCAGAGATGTGAGAAGAGAAGGAGAGTGTGGAGTCGAAGATGACCCGAGGTTTTTTGCCTTGCAGGTGGGAGCAGGAAGAGGGTCAAGAGAGGCAGGCCAGAAAGAGCTACACTCCCGTTATTCTTTAGTATGGAGTTCATAAATAAAGTGATGGTGACCTTAACTATTAAGTAAGTTTGCAGGACATGTATTTTGTGCCCTCCACTGCATTTTTATTGAGTGTTATTAAAGCCTTGGTGCCGGCAAAAGGTGGGGAAGGGGGCAGCAATTCGCCAACATTCAGAGATGGAAGTGTATAAATCATTGGTGCCATACCTTTAGTTCAAAGGCTCAAGAAACGAGTCCTTGACGCTTTTTCTTTCCCCTCAGCCGAAAATAGCATCACTCAGGCCGGACCTTCAAGCACTGCCAGTTTCCCAGGTCTCAGCTAGGCTGACCCACAGACACACACACACAGCATCCGTGGCTCTGCAGGTCGTTAAGGTGCTCAGGTTGCAAACACATTTCTTTTATTGGTGGCTGTCAGTATCCTTTCACATGTATGATGGAACATTTCCAACTCCAAGAGCTGGCAAAGCACCAGTTACCTTGCAAATCTATGCTAAAGTGAGCGACACAAACCACCCATTTTGAAAAGTGCTTATATCCATGGGGTGTCTACTACCTTCATTTGCAAAACAATACAGTTGCTTTAAGTCACTAGTTAAAGGTTTACAACACCATGAATAACCTAAGCAAAAAAGCACAGTGAAGCCATGGTAGAAAAGCTGTTCTGAGAGATGCCGTGGCTGAAGTGGTTAACAGCTGTTGGGTGCAGGAAACCAGGAGAGTGGTGGAAAAGGCCGTGCTCTGCTGGGCATGGTAAATTTGGGTCAGGCAGCCGAAATAAAGGCAGGCCCGAGCGCGTTTTCTTTTCTTTTTTAAATAGAAGTTGTCACGCACCCGGTGGGGGCTCGTGGCAGGCCCCTGCTTTGGGCAGGCATTGGCCCGAGAGGGGGGGTCAGGCCAGGCCGTGCCCTGCCAGGCTCACCCAGCTCTAGCTCTAATTAGAGTAGGGTGGGGGGTGGTGTGGTACTGGAGGGGCCACCGTTACTCTGAGATCTGAAAGTACCCATAATGCCTTCTAGTCACAGAAAGGGGAAATTACCTGTGACTCCAAGGACTTAAATTGATGTAATGTAAACTCATCCCATACAGCACAACTTCATCCATTTAGATGGCCTTGTGGTGCATGGAAGACAATGGTGATGGAGGGTTAGAGGGCGAGAGGGAGAGGCAAGTGCAAAAACTGAGGTGTTGGTGAGTGCAAGCCTGAAGTACCAGAGTCCTGCACTGCGGTATCTCCTTAAGTGGTTTGCAGAAGTGACACTCTGCCAATCTGGCATGAAGAGCCCAAGATCACCCAGCTAAAACTGCTTAAATCGGAGAGTCACTGGTCTGGAGCAAAGGGGCATGTGTGGTAGGGGGTAGAGGTGTTGCAGAGCAATGCAGAGGTCATTCCATTGCTTGGCTGTGGTTAGTGTGGTGGTGGGGTGCTAGCAGTCGCCATGCTGCTGTGTGCATCGGAATTTGTATAAGTAGTGCAAGGTGGGAAGAGTATGAAAGGATGAGTTGGGGGCTGAAGTATTGGACTGTGGGTATTGTACATGGCGTTGGAGTTCTCGCTTTCCTAGGCTTCACTTTAACCATTACAGTTGCTTGGTGGTGGTTTATGAGTGTTCGTTATATGTGCCCACTTTAGGACTGCTTGTGAGGGTGGAAGTCTCTAAGTGTCCATTGTTAATGGACAGATTGACCTGGTAGGGTTTTAACCAGCGGGAGCTTGGAAAAGTGGTAGTTAGAGCAAAAGAAATGGCTGCAATGTCTCTCTGATAGGGGGTTCTCTATGCTGGCACCAAGAAGGTTGTGGTGGTCTCTGTGTTGGTGTTGTATTCTACCTAAAATGGCCTCGTCATTCACTGAGGGGATAGTGTTGATGCGTCATTTCTGTAATGGAGGATTTCTTGCCAAGCCTGACCCAAATGAGCCAAGCCTTGAGTGAGCTTGGCTTTTGTGCTTTGATGAGTCTTGGGATCTTTTGTCCTTGATGGTTGATGTGTGTGTACTACCACCTGGTTTGGTTCAGTTTTGCAGCATGGCCGTTGATGCTAGCTTGTCTGTTGTAGTCTGGTGAACAGTCAGGCTTTAAATAATGTTTTTAAGATTATGTGCTCTTCCCATGTGTAGAGTCACCGGACCCGGTGTACCATGGGTCACGCACCATAAACCAGCAAGAGTGTCTTCCCGGGCATTTCAGGTTGAAGGTTGTCCACCTCTCTTTCTCTACCACCTCTTCCTCCTACTCTACCACTCGTGGCACGTCTGAGACTGTCTCTCCCCCTCCTTTCTCCTCTTTTCTCCTGTTCACCCCTGTCACTGTTTCTAGACAAGTCAGATCTATGAAGGTCTCATCAAAGCAGGTTCTCCCCTGCTCATCCAGAACCATCCAGGAGCACACCAACACCCTTGCCCCAGGCTTGTCCGATTTCTGCAATCACTCCCTTTTCGCTGGAACTCCTACCCTTCCCTAAGCACTCTCTTGTGCACCCTCTTTGAAAGAAGCCCTCGGACGATTCTTCCTCTCTGGCTAACTATTGCCCGATCTCCATCACTCCTTTCTTAGGCAAACTCTTGGAAAAGCTGCCATCCCCCAGCTTAATCTGCAGACTGAATCTGTTGGTTGCCTCCATGGCCACCAGTCTGATTTCAGAGATGCCAGAAGCACAGAAACTGCTCTCCTGATCACCCCTGAAGACCTGCTATCCAATCTTGACTCTAATCTCCCTTCTGTCCTCCTTCTCCTCGATCTATCCTCTGCTTTTGACACGGTCAACCATGCCATCCTGCTCAATTTGCCTCTGTGACAACCTTGGTATTTTTTATCAGGCCCTGGCCCGGCTGACCTCCATTCTCGCCGACCGACCCTCTCAAGTCCAACTGGGGTCTTTCCTCTCTTCTATCTCTCTCTCTACTTGTGGTGTCTGCCAGGGGTCTAATCACTCTCCCTGGCTCTTCAACCACTACCTGGCAGCACTTGCCAACGCATCACTACTTTCTGTTCCAATTTTCAAAGTTAGCCAGTTGGCACTCAGCTCTCTTTCAGGCTCCTGTCAGCCACCTGTGCTTCTTCTCTCATACCAAACTGCTCCGTCTGGCCGCAATTCAGGAACGGTATGCGGCCAATGATCACTGCCTTCATGCCAGTAAGACTGAGATCCTCCTCATCGGGAAACCTGCTCCCTCCTTTCCTCTCTCTCTGGCCGCCCACTCTGGGCCCTCTTCCGGCTCCTTGCTCTGAGGCTGAGAACCTTGGTGTCAACTTTGACTCCACCCTCTCCTTCTCTCCTCACATCTCTGATGTCTGTAAGAAGTCAAGCTATCAGCTGCACCTCCTCAGAGGTATTCATCCTTTTCTCACTTTCTCCCAGAAGCTCACTGTCAACAGAGCTCTTGTCCTTTCTGGGATGGACTATAGCAACAGCCACTTTCTAAATCTGCCTGCCTCTACTCTTCCACCTTTGCAACTTATCCAGAACAGGACTGCAAGACTTGTCCTTGGACTCAAGCCCAGGGATCTTATCTCTCCAGCTCTGAAATCTCTACACTGGCTCCCAGTGGCTGCAAGGATCAAGTTCAAGACATTTCGCATCATACACAAAACTTTCTGGGACCTGGGACCACTCTACCTCCAACTTTCGCTTCCAAAACATCTTTCTTCACAAGCTCTACGCTCAACACCCGTCACCTCTCTGAGGGTCAGACGCTTCTCCAAGCAGAGAGTTGGGCGCAGATTTATCTCCTCAGCTGGGGCCTCCGTCTGCAACAGCCTCCCTGCCTCTCTCAAACTTGAGCAGAACCACCTCCAGTTCCGGAAGCAACTGAAGACCTTCCTTTTCTCTTCAGCTTGCTCTCTTCCTCTCCGCTGCTGATGCGTCTGACTGCTCCGTGCACTGGTCACCTGGTCACCCTCTGAACTCGGGACCAGGCTCCTGTATGTCCAGTTGCCATTGCACTGCCTCTGGGTTCCCCAGCACTTAAGGGTCTGTATCTGCAACCCCACAGTCTCTTATCTCTGCAATTAGGAGCCACCCGCTGGCTGCACTTGTGAGTTAACTGCACTCCTCCCTTCCCCTCCCCCCTGACACTTCTCCCCTTCCCTCTTCCCAGCACTTGCACAATCTGAATGACACAAGGCCTAGTAAGATTGTTATTTTGTCCTCCCATTGTTCCCCCTCCTTGTCTTGTTGCGCCTAGAAACACTTGTGTACAAGCGTGTTATAAATACCATATCATATCAGGTGTTGGACTGTTACTAGAGATGTATTGCTGGATCAGTCCATTCAGACAGGCGAGTAGGCGATGCCCTTCTTCTTGGTGGTTTCTGGTCCCATGCCATGGAAGGTACGTTGGGCGACACACCTGGTTTTGACTTAGAATTTAGATTTTACTGGAAGCCATTTGGGTGCCTGGCGTGCCTGGGAGATGTGTTCCTGTTTTTCCAGTCCTAGGAGGAGTGATGCAGCTGACCTTTGCACTTTTTGCAAATGATATCCCAGGGATTCTGGGAGGCCCAGATAACGGCTGTTGGCATAATCCACTCTTGAGAGTGTTAAGGCAGTGACTGCCATGGTTTCATATGGGAATGTCACCAATGGCAGGAAGTAATAGATGAGTTAAATCGAAAGAGGTATCTTCTCACTGTAACTTTAACTTGACGTTCAAGAATGAGACAGTTGTCCAAGAGGAGTCAGAGCATTTTGACTCTTGCTGTCAGATAGTGCAGGTTTTCATTTCTTCCGGCTGATGAAAGTTTGAGTGGTGGGAAGTTTTGGAGCCACAGATCATAAGATCAGTTTTAGTTTAGTGTTTAGTTTTAGTTTTAGTCTTGGTCGTCAATCATGAGTGAATATAGATGAGAGACAATCATAAGATCCGATTGATTTAGGGTGTAATTGTGTGTATGCTTGTAGATCATTTCTGTATCATCCACATAATTGTTGAGGGTGAGACCTGAGTTTTTGATGAGTTCAAAGAAGGGGCGTTATGTAGTGAATGAAAAGTAGTGGTGACAGGCTAGAACCTTGAGAAACACAACAGGTGATGCTGTGGAGGGGTGATTTGAAAGAGACATGTAGTGAGTCTCCATTATGTCTGAGAGAAATAATGTGATTTAGTGTAACGTGGTTTCCTGCAATCCTTTGGCATGCCTTTTAAGGTAGGGTTCATGGTCTCCAGAAGGATGAGTGCTCTTGGTGTGTCTGTGTCAGCATTGTTTATCTGGTGTTTCCTATAAGGATGGTATAATGAATCCCGTTCCTCTCATTGGTCTGCACCCATGTTGTGATTTGTGCATGATGCTATTGCTCTCCACATGATCCCAAAGTTGTTAGTAGATGAACTGCCTTGCGATTTTTGCAGTGCACGGAGTTAGGAGATGCGCTGGTAATTTGCTGAGTGGTCGGAATCTGCTGTACTTTGTATTATGAAAGGTTTGATGTAGGCAGTTTTGAAGGCTTCTGGAACAGTACCTTGTTTTACAGATTAATGTAGGAGTAAATGGAAGTTGGGGAAAACCTGGGTTGTTGCATCGTAGGTTTGTAGATGTTAGGGGCAGATATCTTCAAGTGAACCTGCTGTCCTTCAAATTCATCTCTGGAGAATGAGCTGAAAGGTCCCAGAGTCTGTGTTTTTTTTGTGTTGGTTGTAGGTTTCATTTTGTGATTGGGTGTTTCCATAGGATCTTCTTTTGTCCAGATGGTCTTAAATCTGAAGGAAGCTGTCAGTGAAGTGGGTGGAAATTGATGATTTTGAACATCATTTTCTTTTCATATTGTGTAAATTACATTCAAGGACATATTTGCTTTTTTGGCCTTTATTATCTCCCACCTGAATATCCAAAGATGTCAGTACTTAGGCAATATGACCTGAGGGAAGAGTCATTACCATTCGGAAAATGCCCCCGGGGCCATATTTAGAAGCCCAAACGAAGCATGAAGCCCAAGCAGCGGGCATTACCTGAGCGGTCATATCCCCTCAGAGGGTCATATTGCCATTAGTACCCCAGCATTTTGTACTGGGGTACTGATAGCAATTTCTCGAGTTGTGAAATGGAGCTGCAATCGTTTCTCAACTCGAGAAATGAAAGAAAACAAAAATGGCTGCGTAGTCCCTTCTCACTTTCCATGGCGGCCATTAAAACCAATAAAAAAAAGTAAACAAAACAAAGGCCGCAATGGAAGGGACGAAGGGACTACACATAGTCCCTTCCCTTTCCATGGCGGCCACTCTGGGATGCTGCAGAGAAGAAGCAGAGGCTTCAGAGCTTTATCGCCAGGTAAGGCACAGGCAGGGGCCAAGGAGCTTGCTTGTAACAATCTCATTGACCCTCGCCAGGTACTAATACTCGAAATCTTTCCGCCCTTCTGCTCTATGCAGAAATGATGTCCTTTGGTCAGAGTAAAGGAAACCTCTCCTGGTGTTACGCTCACCTGGCTCCCACAGGGGCATCGGTCGGACCCGGACAGCTGCGGTCTCCACCCATGTGATGCGTAGTGCAGCGATGACTGGCTGGATCTGCCCTCCTAATCTTGTCTGCTTAACCCGTAGAAATATTCTCCTGCAAGTGGAGAGATGGATTTAGCCACTTGTGGATTCAAGTGATGGCACTAATCACCTCCGAAATGCCCTCACAGCAATCTCACCTTATATTCTTGAAAGATGAGCTCTCCATCCTGCGTGGATTTGCAGGGGCGCATCGATTCCAGTTACTTCACTGGTTTGATGGCTCGGGAGAATTCCGGAGAGTATTGACTCTGAGGTTCCTGGTGAGGACCAGTAAGTATTAAGTTCATAGAGTTCAATATGTCCGATGTTCACTCTTGTTCCCCCCTTCCATTCTTGTCTTTCAGTTGGCTTATGAAAAGATGCTCTTGTGGCAGCTGGTGGCGCTCAGGTAAGAGTCTGTATTACCCAGCGCTGTCCGGTAAATGTTGCACGTGGAAAACGTGTTGTTTTGTCTCTCTTTACAGATGCGGCACGTGAAAATATGGAGAGTCACAAAAGGATGCCTCCGGTGGTAAATCAGGTAAGTCTATGGTGGTAACAATTATATTTGTTGGTTCCCTCGGCTCACCCTGGGGTTTTCTTTTGTCTCCTAGGTGCCGAAGTTCGGCGAAGAAATGATGGAGGCAGCGCCGACCCGAAGGATGCTGTGAAGACTGGTGAGTATGGCGCGGCGCTGCAGCTGGAGGTGCGGCGCGTGCAGAAATTATGTTCTTTACAGGTCCGGAGACGAGATGGATCCAGAATCAGGTGTGGAATAGAAATAAGTTTGTTTTCTAACCTTGTCCCTTTCTTTCCTCTTTGTTTTAGGAGCTCTGGATTCGAGGCGGGCGTGGCAGAAGACTGGATGTAAGCTGCAGGCACGGTGAGAGTTGCGCTGCTGGATGCAGAATAACGCGAAGCGTGTGTTGCTGGTGGGGCGTGGTTTAAATAGCCTCAAAAGTAGTCCAGGTAAGAAGTCCCTAGAACCACACCCGAGTAAAAAATAGTCCCTGTAGAAAAATGGTCCCTTTCAGGCTTCATGTTGGATTGGAGTCATTTGCAGCATGGTCTGCCTGGGGTAAGTAATGACTATGAGCCTGGCGCCTTAGGCGCCAGGACTGATTTCTACTATGAGCCTGGCGCCTAAGGCGCCAGGACTGAACCCAGATAACCCCTAGCCGGGGCTGCTGAGGTTTTACTAAATGTCTAGATGCCTGCTCCCGGGGCTGATGGGCTTGGTCTGGATGCCTGGGGGTAGGCCTCATGACAGCTCTTCCCCCCAAGGCCCCTCCTAAAGTTGTTCTTCCCCTGGACCCTGGTTTGTCTGGGAAGTTCCGATGGAATCTTTTCACCAACCGAGGTGCATGGACGTGGTCACTAGGTTCCCATGACCTTTCTTGTGGTCCATAGCCCTTCCAATCGATTAAATAAAAAAGTTTTGATTTAACCATCTTGGAGTCCAGGATATATTTTACCTCGAATTCAGGTTCTCCATCTATCAAGATGGGGTCGGGTGGTTTGGTTAATCTTGTTCCTGGTTGAACTGGTTTTAAAAGAGAAACATGAAAGACAGGATGAATGCGCATATTAGAGGGTAATTCCAATTTGACGGCTACCGGGTTGATAATGGCCTTAATAGTGTAAGGTCCCAAATATCTAGGGTTAAAAGTCTGAGTTCCCTTCAGGCGTATGTGTTTTGTAGCCAGCCAAACTTGATCCCCAATCTGGTATTGTGGAGTTTCACTGCTATGTTGATCAGCATATTTCTTATATTTCTCTTTTGCTTGTTTCAAATGTTCTGTTGCCTCTTTAAAGGCTTGTGTAATAGTAGAATGCAAATGACTAACTGCAGGCATTTCTAAATTCTGAGGCGAATCTAGTTCTGAGGTTCGAGGGTGATGTCCATATATGGTATAAAAGGGGCTTTGTCCGGTTCCTGAATGTACAGAGTTATTGTATGCATACTCGGAAATCCATAAAATATCTTTCCAATTACTTTCGGTCTGGTGTAGCATGCAACGTAGGTACTGTTCAAGGGTCTGGTCGGTCCTCTCCGTCTGACCATCGGTCTGGGGATGGTGACTGGTTGATAACCTCACGTCGATTTGCGCCAGTTGACAACATTTCTTACAAAAATGTGAAATGAATTGACTACCTCGGTCAGAGACCAATACGGAAGGAAATCCGTGTATTCGAACAATGTTTTCGAGGAATTCCTTGTCCAGAATTGAAGCAGAAGGTAATCCCTTTAGAGGAATAAAGTGGGCCATCTTGGAAAAAAGATCCACAATAACTAGAATGGTGTTAAATCCATTACATGGAGGTAGATCTGTAATAAAGTCTAACAATAAGGTGTGCCATGGTGTAGGTGGAATATCCAAAAGTTGTAAGAGGCCAGCTGGTTTTTTCTTCTGAATTTTGTTTTGGGCGCAAATGCCTCAAGACATTACAAATGACTTTACGTCTTTTCGCCAGGTGGGCCACCAGAATTGTCTCTTAATTTTAGCTTCAGTTTTTGCGATACCTGGGTGTCCGTCCATCAGGGTGTCATGATAATTGGAGATGACTAGTTCTTGTAGTTCTTTGTGTGGTAGAAATAGTCGCCCTTGATAATAAGGTAGGTCATTGATGACTGAGTAGTCCGAGCCTTTCTTCACCCAGTCCTGCAGGGCTGTTGGATCGAAGAGTTGTTGGATCTTTACTTGAATAGCCTCTAGTGTCTGTAGAGTGGTTATGCCAAGAATTCTTTGTTCTGAAATTATAGGCACCGGTTCCGGGTTCGCATATGCTTCTCCCATCCCTATTCGGGATAAGGCATCTGCCTTGCCATTTTTACAACCTGGTCGATAAGTGATCACGAAATCGAACTCGGCAAAGAACAATGCCCATCGAAGTTGATGCGACGATTGGGCCTTGGCTGTTTTTAAATACTGCAAGTTCCGGTGATCGGTGATTACCGTAATGGTATGCCTGGCACCGAGAAGATAATGCCGCCAAGCCTTGAAGGCGGATTTGATGGCTAATAATTCTTTATCGGTAACCGCATAGTTTAACTCGGGTGCCGAGAACTTTCTGGACCAAAATGCTACTGGGTGAAGTTGACCGGTTTCAGGATCCTTCTGGGACAGGACAGCTCCCATGGCTAAACTGGATGCATCAGTTTCAACTATGTATGGAAGTTCGGGGCGTGGATGCTTTAAGACAGGTGCAGACGTGAATTTCGCTTTCAGCTCTTTGAAGGCCTTTTCAGCTTCTTCGGTCCACAAGAAGCGTTTGTTTTTTCGCAAAAGTGCTGTGATAGGGTGTACAACATGTGAGAAATCCGGAATGAATCTGCGGTAAAAATTAGCAAATCCGAGCATGCTTTGTACCCCTTTAACTGAACTGGGTGATGGCCACTAGAGGATTGCATCCACCTTTCGGGAGTCCATTCGGACTCCTTTTGGAGTCAGGATAAATCCAAGGAATTCAACTTCCGTAGCATGAAAAACGCATTTTTCCAATTTTGCATATAACTTGTGCTGGCGTAGTTTCTCAAGGACTGCACGAATGTGCTTCACATGGTCTGATTCTGAAGAGGAGTACTCTAGAATATCGTCTATGTATACAACAACACAGACGTCAATGAGTTCACAAAGGACATCGTTCATAACATACTGGAAGGCTGCTGGTGCATTGCACAACCCGAAGGGCATCACCTGGTATTCGAATAACCCGTACTTAGTGCGAAAAGCAGTCTTCCATTCGTCGCCTTTCTTTACACGTACCAGATGATATGCCCCTCGGAGATCTAATTTAGTGTAGATGCAAGCGTCCTTTACTTGGTCTAGTAATTCGGGGATCAGAGGCAATGGGTATCAGTTCTTAACCGTGATCTGATTTAATGCGCGGTAGTCTATGCACGTTCTGAGGTCACCTTCTTTTTTAGGCACGAAGAACAAAGCTGAAGATGCAGGGGACTTGGATGGACGAATAAAGCCATTAGCAAGGTATTGGTCCAAGTATTGTCGTAGGTGAATGTTTTCGGGTTCTGTAAGGACGTAGATCCTACTACATGGAGGTTGTGCACCGGGTATGAGATCGATTTGACAATCGTATGATCTGTGAGGTGGTAGGGTGTTTGCCTGTTCCTTTTGGAAAACATCCTGGAATTCTTGATATTCCTGAGGTAACTGCACGACTGGAGTAGCGACTGTGGCCAGGCCTTGGTTCAAGGGTTTTTTCGGGTAACAAGTATGTGCACAATCCGGAAAGGTTATTCTCTTCTCTCGCCAATCAATACAAGGATTATGTGTTTCCAACCAAGGTATCCCCAGTATTATTTGGAACTGCGGGGCTTTGATTAAATCAAACACAATAGACTATCGATGCCCATCCTGACCCAATAGTGTCATCTCTGCGGTGGAATGAGTTACAGGCCCAGAGGCAATTTCAGTTCCATCGACTGTGGTGATGACATCCGAAGTGGTCTTTTTGCAGAGAGATAGATTCATCCTAGAAGCCAACTCGTGGTCCACATAGTTTCCTATGGCCCCGCTATCAATGTATGCCCTCACTGCGTGCATACGTGATGGCTGCCTTGGATCTATAAGGACCATTGGTATGATGAAGTACGAGGTCTGAGTATCCTTCTTCAAGCTCGGCAAGCGGACCTCTACGCTTGTCGGGCGTGGTCGTTTCCCGAATCAGGTTCTGTTTGATTTTTATCAGCAACTCCGACTACTCTTTTAGATGTTTTTATAGGGCAATCCCGTAGAAAATGTCCTGAGGCACCACAGTACAGACACAATTGCATCTGCCATCTTCTTTCTCTTTCCTTTTGAGTCAAGGGTCCCTTGACCCCCCCCGATCTGCATCGGTTCTGATACATCTGTTCCTTTGAGGGTAACATTGGGTTTAACCAATACCCGATTATCGAACTTAGCTCGATCAGCCTTTCTATTCTGAAGTCGGTGGTCTAACTGGACCACTAAGTCTATATATTGTGCACAAGCCTGAGGTGGGTTCACAACTTGGGCCAAAACGTCTTTGAGTTCACCCCGAAGTCCACGATGAAATAATGTAATTCTTTTACCTCTGGCCATCCGGTTTCCACCACTAACCTATTGAAAGTGGCGATATAGGTTAGTAGTTCCTGGTTACCTTGTCGTAATGATAAAAGTTCGTTATCCAGGGCCTGTCCCTGTGAATGTCTGGCAAATAGTCTTTCCATGCTCAATTGAAAACCTTGAAAATCCCGAAGAAGAGGGTCATCCTGGTTAACTAATGGAATTGACCAATCCGCTGCACTGCCACTAAGATATGATAGTACAAAGGCTACTTTGGTTTGGTCGTTCGGAAAAGCTCCAGGTCTGCATAAAAAGTGCAAGCGGCATTGGTTCATAAACACGGCGAACCTTTTTGGGTCCCCAGCAAAACGTTCGGGTGGAGCTAAAGGAACGCTCCCTGGTAGAACCACTTGCAGAGGATTGCTCGATGAAACAGGAGTTGGATTCCCCCCGAATCCAGGTAATGGTGTTTGCCCAGCTTGGTTTTGCAGTAATGCTCTAGCAAGATCATCAGTGCGCTCCTTTGACACAATCAATTCTCTCCTGAGGGCATTAGTCTCTTGGCGTGCGGAGTGCACTTCTGCCCTAAGTTCCCCTAAAAATAGGGCTAGTTGGTCGGTTTCTGAGGTTTCCATAACGCCCGGGTGGGGATTTGTAGATAGGCTTTGTAGATAGGCTTCGCGTTCTGTTACGCTCACCTGGCTCCCACAGGGCGTCGGTCGAACCCGGACAGCTGCGGTCTCCACCAATGTGATGCGTAGTGCAGCGATGACTGGCTGGATCTGCCCTCCTAATCTTGTCTGCTTAACCCGTAGAAATATTCTCCTGCAAGTGGAGAAATGGATTTAGCCACTTGTGGATTCAAATGATGGCACCCCCACAGTCCTCCCCAACTAATCACCTCCGAAATGCCCTCACAGCAATCTCACCTTATATTCTTGAAAGATGAGCTCTCCATCCTGCGTGGATTTGCAGGGGCGCGTCGATTCCAGTTACTTCACTGGTTTGAAGGCTCGAGAGTGTTCCGGAGAGTATTGACTCTGAGGTTCCTGGTGAGGACCAGTAAGTATTAAGTTCATAGAGTTCAATATGTCCGATGTTCACTCTTGTTCCCCCCTTCCTTTCTTGTCTTGCAGCTGGCTCGTGAAAAGATGCTCTTGTGGCAGCTGGTGGCGCTCAGGTAAGAGTCTGTATTACCCGGCGCTGTCCGGTAAATGTTGCAGGTGGAAAACGTGTTGTTTTGTCTCTCTTCATAGATGCGGCACGTGAAAATATGGAGAGTCACAAAAGGATGCCTCCGGTGGTAAATCAGGTAAGTCTATGGTGGTAAGAATTATATTTGTTGGTTCCCTCGGCTCACGTTGTGGTTTTCTTTTGTCTCCTAGGTGCCGAAGTTCGGCGAAGAAATGATGGAGGCAGCGCCGACCCGAAGGATGCTGTGAAGACTGGTGAGTATGGCGCGGCGCTGCAGCTGGAGGTGCGGCGTGTGCAGAAATTATGTTCTTTACAGATACGGAGACGTGATGGATCCAGAATCAGGTGTGGAATAGAAATAAACCTTGTCCCTTTCTTCCCTCTTTGTTTTAGGAGCTCCGGATTCGAGGCGGGCGTGGCAGAAGGCTGGATGCAGGCTGCAGGCACGGTGAGAGTTACGCTGCTGGATGCAGAATAACGCGAAGCATGTGTTGCTGGTCGGGTGTGGTTTAAATAGCCTCAAAAGTAGTCCCAGGTAAGAAGTCCCTAGAACCACACCCGAGTAAAAAATAGTCCTTGTAGAAAAATAGTCCCTTTCAGGCTTCATGTTGGATTGGAGTCATTTGCAGCATGGTCTGCCTGAGGTAAGTAATGACTATGAGCCTGGCGCCTTAGGCGCCAGGACTGATTTCTACTATGAGCCTGGCGCCTGAGGCACCAGGACTGAACCCAGATAGCCCCTTGCTGGGGCTGCTGAGGTTTTACTAAATGTCTAGATGCCTGCTCCCGGGGCTGATGGTCTTGGTCCGGATGCCTGGGGGTAGGCATCATGACACCTGGAACTCCAACACCAACAAGGAGCTATAAATGCCTAACGTCATAGACACTGCACAAATGTGTGCCTTGCCTACAAAACAACAAGTAGTTATAATAAAGTTTCAGAGGAAAACAGGCTGCATGTATTGCACATAGCAAAACATCATTTTGATAGGAATGCAACATCAGTGTTGCAGCCTAATTTGACCATGGCCTTAAAAACAGTAGTTAAACTTTAGAACCCTGAGTAATCTGTTGGCCTGTTTGTCTGGGTTGGCACCACACGCCTTCCTGATGACCTAGCCGGGAGACCAGCCAACTGTCCACGCGTGTTGTTTGCCAATTATATCATGGAGGTCGCCCTTGCTACCCCTCTGCTCTCCCTTGCTACCCTTAAAAAGCTCCTGGGCTGTGGCCAATGCCATGTGGCTCTTTGTTTATAGAGTGGCTGGCTTTCTTGTTCAAGCATCTTACAAAAAACAGGGGGTTCCACAAATGTAACACTTTGAGCAGTGACCCTAAATAAGAATGAATAGGAATAAAAAATAATGTGTCTTTCTGAAATTCTATACACTAAATGCTACATTCATTAAAGGTTATTTCAGGCACACTTCAGGGGTGAGTCATTTAGTCTGTTCTTAAACACCTCAAATTCACAATGCAGGCAAAATCCTCCAAAAAAGCATTTAGAATACAATAAGCATCCATTTCGGACCATGTATTTTGCTTTTCGCAAGTTGCAGTTATAGTATGTTTTTTTCCGCCGATAAATATGGTGTCCCAGATTCCTGTATGAAATGTATATCACGTTACAGTGATATTGTAATCATATTTTTCATAGTGTACTTAGAAACAATGCTATGTGATGCCACTTCCTGTTTTGTCAAGGGGCAAACGGTCGTGTTCCATCGCTTCACGTGATGTCACTTTGGGGTGAGGTCAAATGAAATCACTTCCTGTGGTGTCATCAGAGGTCAAGGGTCATGTGATATCACTTCCGCTACCCCTGGCATTTTGCTGAAATGACGTCCCTGCTCATGAGAGTTTTCAAAATTGAGTTCATACAGCAAGCTCATATATAGTTCATGACTGATATATGTAGTACGCACGGATGTGTCAGCAGCACACACAATATGAAAAATAGCTAAAGATAATAATTTAGCAAAATACAATTCAACAAGGGACAAATCGCACCGGAACAACATTACACGGGTGTACAGTAGCATACCTGATATAGCAAACTCAATGGGATGGGCAGGTGGATGAACCATTTTTGAGCCCATCAGGGAAAAGAGACACAAGTGCCCGGCTGCCCGCCGCCCCCACACCCCATCTTCGCTCAAGGGCGTTTTGAATAAATGTATTAAATCCCCATTCATCAAGCAGGCTCACCGAAATAGCTCCCCCTTTTCCTTCCTATGGCCCTCATTACAACACCGGCGCTAAACCATGGCGCTATTAGCACCATGGTTGGTGCCGGTGTTGTAACGAGTCCGCCATGGTGAAATGGGGAAATAGCGCCCCATTCCAAGGTTGGAGGGGCGGTATTTCCCCCATTTAACCATGGCCCTTCCCCATTCCCATTTTTGCCCCATAGGGCTCAATGGGAATGGGGAAGGCGGCAATTACGGTACCGCAAATTGCGGTACCATAATTGCCTGCGAGGTCCCTTTGCGGGTGCCTACTTTAACGGCTGGTCCAGACCAGCCGTTCAGGTCGGGTCCCGCAAAAGGACCTCATAATAAGGCGCTAAGTGGTTAACGGCGCCGCAGCCTTTTACGGCGCCATTAACCACTTTTCGCCTGGGTCGTAATGAGGCCCTATGTGTGTTAGCTTCAGCTGGAAATGTTTCTGGTGCCTGCTGAAGGAAATGTGACAACAACGGGCCACAAAACAAGCCCCCAATGGAGGGCTCAAGTCGGGGACACGTGCGGGTGGACGGGTCACCTCTGGTATTTTAGAGGAGTGTGCAAAACAAGACACTTTGGCTGTCTTTTTCGAAAGTATGATTTTAAGCGTGACCTGGGGATTCGAACAGTAGTCACTTGGTTCTCAAGTCGGACACGTCACCATTACACCATGTAACCTGGTGAAAAACACCAAACAATGAAAGACTAAAGGTGACATTTCACATTTCGGGACTGCACGCTCCAGGAAAAACATTGCCATTGATTCTTGGGGTTTAAAACATGCAGACTTTAAAACATTTCCAAACCCTGTTAGAAGAAAAAATCCTCTCCTAGTTTTTTGTGTAAGTTGATTTTATGAAAGGCAAATGTCATTCGTCCTGTGCAATTTGTATGGTTATGCAAAGTCATGTGAATACAATCTGCATATTTAACCTTGATATGCTAATTTCTGGTGACATCACATCCCGTCGCGTATGGACCCCTGAGGCCACGCATGGCTGGCTATGGCCGAACCATTAGAGCAAGGGGAATAAATAATGGACATCAGTGGCATACAAGCAAGAAAGTCTGATATCAGAGAAAGGGAAGTGATGGCCAGCAAACTGAAGGCCAGCAAGTAGCCATCATGGTCCATTGGCAGAGAAAGGGGAAGGCAGCCTGCAGTTCAAAGGCCTGAAAGTAGGTAAGGGCTTTATTTTATTGCCAGATTAAGGCTAAATGGCCTACAACTACAAGGCCTACGAGTAGCAATGGAACGCTATTATCAGAGGAAGGGAAAGACAGCCTATGGGCCTCATTATAAGTTTGGCATGCAGTAAAAGTGCCTGTAACTGTGGCAGTAATTCCGTTACCACCGATTTTCCTAAGCTTTCTGGTGGAGGTTGAATGACTTACCTGCAAACAAGAGCTGGAGGTAAATAAGATTCCCACTGCCAAAAAACAACTGGTATTACTGGCACCGGTATGACTGGCACCGGTATTACTGGTGCCACTAATACTGGCAGTTTGGACTCCATGGAATGGGGAATTACTGCCATTGCCGGCATCTGTAATATCATGGTAACACTGGGATATCAGGCGCTGGTAATGGTAGGTCTGTTTACCGGTATCCTGCGGAATTACCAGTGCTGGTAATACCAGCAGATCCCCATGGAGTCCTATGGCACTCCATGGAATGGGGAATTACTGCCATTGCCGGCATCTGTAATATCCTGGTAAAACTGGGATATCAGGCACTGGCAATGGTAGGTCCGTTTACCGGCATCCTGCGGAATTACTGGTGGGATACCAGAAACCGTATAATGGCGTCAAACTTATTCTGTCTTTTAGGTCTGTTAGACAGTGTCGGATTGGCCCCTCGGCCTTTCGGCCTGTGGCTGGGCCGAAATTGTCCCTAGGGTGTGGGGGCCGGTTTTGAAAAAGAAAATTGAAAAAAAAAATGTTTTCATTTTTGTTTTCTTCAAAAAGCCTTTCATCCTTCTTAGGTCCATAAATGAGTACCAACACAGGTTGGGTGATATTGTATGCATATTTGTTCCATTAAAAAAAGAGCTTAAGCGTAAGTACTATACAATAACATTATCATTTGGCCTTGGACGTCTGCTTGGATTCACAGTGATTTAGTGTACTTAGGAACAATGCTATTGGATGACACTTCCAGTTTTGTCAAGGGGTGAAAGGTTGTGTTTAATCACTTCCCGGGATGTCACTTTAGGGTGGGGTCAAATGACATCACTTCTAGTGATGTCATGTCATCAGAGGTCAAGGGTCGTGAGGCGAGGGGTGGGCCACTGTCTTGAGGCGAGGGGTGGGCCACTTTTTTTTGGGTGACCGGGCCCATTTCTTGTCCCAGTCCGACCCTGCTGCTAGAAGCCATAGGGTCTGGTTCACAGAAGCGTTTTTATGATGGCGCAATCCCATGGGAAAACGCTCTGTGAATCAGGCCCTTCATGTCGGGTGACCCTGCACGGCCATGATGCCCTGTTGCAGAAAATGAGGAGACGTGGCCTGCAACCCCAAAGTCAGCAACTAAGCACATTTCTCCTTGCATGCTGGCGTCCTGCCGAATTATGCGTCATCCCGAAGGATAGGAGCACAGAACACCTGCTGCTCAGACTCCCTGACGCATTCTCACACCATATGCGCATTAGAAACTACGGCTGAACACGCGATGGCTGGCTCACAGCCTTAGGAGTGGAGAAAGCGTGCCGCCCGCGCCACTGTGAGAAACTCGAAAGCTTGCACGCAGAGGCAAAACCAGCTTATCTGCCCTCCGCGAGCTGGACCTTTGCGCCACATGGCAGCGCTGCCGTCACGTGGCGCTTATCGGTGCCCCGATTAAGTTCTAGGCACCCCAAACAGAGCGGTGCAACAAAATCAACAGGTGACTGCATTCCCACACTTCAGCTCATGTCCTGCTCCCTGCGAAGCGTTCACACCCTGCACCTGCCCGGGGCCAGGCCCCAGCAGAGCTTAGCTGTCTACTTAATCAGAAACAGGAGCCTTTTACTTCATTCTGTGAGCGCCATTCAGTTAACTGCCACTTTAACCTGTCAACAGCAACAGGCAGACAGTGCGCACCCATTACCCAATCGGGAGAGGGGGGCGAAATCTTCAAGTCAGGGAGGCAGTGTGATGCATTTCATTAAGCTATAATTCATTTAATGTTATTAAATTTAATAGTTTCACATGATGACTCCATTCTGTTTGATGGGTGTATTTTCCTGCAAAATATCTCAAGGCTCTCGACTCTGAAAGTCTGCATTGTTCTCTTTCAAAACAAGCCAATGGTTTGTGCCGGCGGCTGCCGAGTCATGTGATGTTTTTTGCACCGTGAATGTCAATCCCCTTGCAGCTCAGCTACGGGGCCTCCGGACTCATTTAATAAGGGCGACGAGTCCCTTTTCTAAACTTGTTGTTGGCTGGATGCTCTGGCAGATTCATGCCATGCAGCTGCCACATGGAAGGACGCAGAGACACGCAGCAAATGAGTTAATACGATGATGCTACGTCATATGTAGCCTGCTATCTAGCGGAGTGAGCATCACCTACACTTATGACCGGCCTTAGCGTAGGGCTTCCCGGGCAACAGCCCTGGGCGCCATTAGCCGCCTACCACACCTATTTGAGGGAGTCTTTGAAGGGCTCCCCTAAATGGCCTGGTGGGAGAAAGCGCAGCAGGCGCTCTGTTGAAATTAAATGCGCCCCGCTTTTGTGCTGGCACCAGCCTTTCGAGCGCGGAAGTGGGGCACATTTATTAGCAATTGGGTGCTGATTCTTTCATATTGGCACCCTATTGAGGTGATTACCTCCCTGCTCTGCCGCGGCGGTTTTCATTAGAAAAGGGTAATGATGATTTTGCATCAGCACCCTATTCCAGTGATTAACTCCCTGCTCCAGCGCGGGAGCAGGGAGTTAATAACAAATGTGGCACCCCCTCATGCATTAACCAGGGACACGCAGGGGTGGAGGGGTTGCCAGATTTATCTTTCACTGCCTGGGGCGCTGCCCTGTCTACTCTTCACTGTAACATGAAGGGCACCAGCGCGCCAGATCAACAGCTACTAACACATTAGTCCTCCTTTAAATGAAGAGTGGCAAAGGTCTTTGCAATACGCTGATGTTCTGAATATTCTCCGAATTCGCACCTTGAAACACTTGTGTATAGGTGCGTTATAAATGCCATATCATATCATATCATATCAAAGTGGCAAATATGCCACAGAAGTGGAGAAATAGAAAAGGGGCTGCCATTGAGAACCCTGGCCTTAGCGGCTCATATTTTCCAGCTGGTGCTTGACAGATATGCAAACATTGAAGGTAGGTAAATATGGACAGCTAGGCCCATCCAATCGGGTTAATTTCATGCTTGCGATAAACACTGCAGATGATGAGTCTCCAGCTTTGTTTTCTCTCTCATGCCTATGCATAAATATGTACAGCTCCTCCAACACCCACCACCCTCCTTGCAGTGGGTGCTCCTCAAGGATTCGCCCCCTTCACTATCTACACCTCTTCTCTTGGCAAACTCCCCTCCTATGGTTTCGCAGTTTCGCATACCGTTTTTTGCCAATGGTACTTAGATATTTTTCTCCACCCCTCCCTTAACTCCCAGAACTATTGTTTTGCCTCACTAACTGTATGTCCACCATTCACCACTAGATGGTGCTATTTTGCCCAATGCTTGAGTCATTCAAGACGGAAGTAATTCTGCCACCGCAGCCACTAATGACTACTGCACCTTATGCCCGCCCCCATGTATTAATTACTTTTATGGCTTCCAGTCTTAACCTCCTGAACCATCCATATGTTTCGGTCCAAGCTTACCTATCATTCTGCTGAGGCTCTTTCTGCCTCCTTAACCCGCAGAAGGCTGGGTTACCGGCCCATCCTTCTCGCGGGGAAGCAGGTTTTAACAACAAATTTAACTGTGCCAGCCTCAAACACCCGCTGTCCCGCCCACATCCCAACACAGGATGACTTTACTTTCTGTCTCCAGATTTATTCTTCTGGTCTTCAAAACTATTCATAGGCTCGCCCCGATGGCACTGGCAGACTCGGCCTCCTTCTAGTCTCCTCACTCTTGCAGTCTTTTCATAGGCTAGCCCCATCAGCATCTGGCAGACTCGGCCTCCTACTAGTCTCCTCACTCTCGCAGTCTTTTCATAGGCTAACCCCACTGGCATCTGGCAGACTGGGCCTCCTACTAGTCTCCTCACTCTTGCAGTCTTTTCATAGGCTAGCCCCGCTGGCATCTAGCAGACCCGGCCTCCTACTAGTCTCCTCACTCTTGCAGTCTTTTCATAGGCTAGCCCCATCAGCATCTGGCAGACTCGGCCTCCTACTAGTCTCCTCACTCTCGCAGTCTTTTCATAGGCTAACCCCACTGGCATCTGGCAGACTGGGCCTCCTACTAGTCTCCTCACTCTTGCAGTCTTTTCATAGGCTAGCCCCGCTGGCATCTAGCAGACCCGGCCTCCTACTAGTCTCCTCACTCTTGCAGTCTTTTCATAGGCTAGCCCCACCAACATCTGGCAGACTCGGCCTCCTACTAGTCTCCTCACTCTTGTAGTCTTTTCGTAGGCTAGCCCCGCTGGCATCTGGCAGACTCGGCCTCTGACTAGTTTCCTCCCTGTTGACGTTCATGAACCCATGCTTCTGCGAATTCGCCCTCACGGTTACCGGTTACGCGCTGTGCTCACGAGCAAGCTCACAGAGATCTAAAACTATACCCAAGCCCTCAACTGCAGCCACCTGCAAATACTCTACATAAATACAACTGTTGATCAAATGTAAGTATCATGTGTCCATCTCTGCTGCCCCCTTTTGAGGTGCCCATCACAGGTTCAAGTGCCATCTAAGTTGACCAATGTTCAACATTTATAAAGCGCCAGCTATCTGGATCGGCCCGCCACACAAAATACAAATAAAGAAGGGTACTCAGTTTCACAGTGGGAGCGTTGCGGGCCCAGGAGCAGTTACGGAGGGGTGAACCAGGCTCCATGGTGCAGTGTTGGAAGTGCAGGTCTAGGAGAAGCTATGGACGTTTGGGGCATGGTGGCGCTCCTGGAGATGGAGGCCCTCAAGGGTCTAATGCTCTCCATCACTCATCGATGTCTGTCTAAGTCTGCTCCACCATACCTCTCACAGAGGATTACCAAGAACAGCTCTGCCAGACCCACAAGACAATCTACAGCAACAGACTGACCAGCCCATGCTTTAGAGACATAAGAGCTGGGGGCTCCAGCTTCCCACTAATTGCTGCCTGCGTGTGGAACGACCTGCCTCCTCGCCTGCACGCAGAACCAGCCTACTGGCCATTCAGGAAACAACTAAAAACCAGTTTATTCAATGGACAATGAAGCATTAATGTAAGGAATCAACCAGCCCCTCCTGTTGCTCACCCCTCTTCTACGCTGCCCACCTGTTTATGCAACCAGCGCCTTGATGCCTGTGGGTTTTGTTCCCTCAACAAATGTAAAAAAATAAAAATAAAATCAATGCATTATTTTTTCCTATTTTGTCCCACCAAACATCTATCCATACTCCTGTGGTCCAACTGCACCCAATACCCTTTCCCGGTGCCATTTCTAAATGCCTAAGAAGTCACTCTGCCAGCGGCAGAACAGCACCAGTGAAAATGCTGGTGGTGGCATTTCCCTTTCAGCCCCCGTATGGGGAGCAAAGGTCAGAGGTTTAGGTGCTGGAAGGCGGGAAGCGTAAGGGAGGTAGAGTGGTGCTGTCCCTTGTAAACAACAAACATTATTTAAAAAGGCTGTGCTGCCAGTCGCATTATTAGCGGCGACCATTCACATGCCCGCATTTTTACACACTTCTTTCTCCCCAATAGAATATACAGATCTAAAGCCTAGAGATGAAAAAGGGAACCCTTGATGCCATTTAAGGACCAGCAAGCGCATCTAACCCGTCCATATCCTGCCTGCTTCAGAATCATGTGTAGTGTCTAGTTTTGCCCTATACAGTCTTTACTTCCATATGTCTGTTATTAATTGCGCCCAATCTTGCCTTCTGGAAGGCGGTACCTTCCTGTGAAGAACGCATTTATGCCGCAATGCATTCCACCTGATATGTCTTAGCCCATCAACCTTTACTCTAAAACCACACGTCTACTGAACTATGGTGACTTCCACAGATGTATTTTAACCAGTGGTCGAAGTGAGAGGCAACGGTCGGGAGCGGAGTTCCACTACTTTTTTTTTTATACTGGTAAATGTTCCACTACTTTTTGCAACTATTTTCACCATTACGGAACTGTTATTTGTGAAAGTTAAAGCACATTTCTCCACTTTACCACCCAATAGCAGTTACAGGTAAACTGAAACACTTCTACCACTGATTCTAACCCTGAGGTATTTAGGTTTATTACCTCACCCCTAATCTTTTCTAAAAATATAGAGGAGCTCATTTTCAGCTCTGCGTAAATGAGTTCTGGGAAGAATCCTCAGCGTAAAAGTGACTTACGTTTCTGCCACCTCCCTTCCTCTCCACCATACAAATCCTCCAGCATTTGCGGCGGCATGCATTTTCATGCTTGTGCAAATTCTGGGGATCCTTATGGAGTTGCCCACCTTTTGCACCAGCAAAAAGCAGGGAGACTCCATAGGGATCCATTGTAAACATTGCCTGCGTGCATGGCAGGCAGCGTTTACACAACTGGCCCACCGTCCCCTTTTGCACTCCGCAATGCAAATGACGGACATTTGGCGGCGAGGACCAGTTTATATTGTAGTGTAAATGTAACGGGTCCCTGCCGTCAAAATACAGGGCACTCGAAAATGAGCCCCAGGGTCCCATCCTATCACCTCTGCTCATTTCTTCTGGTGAAGAATGTGCGCCATTGTGATAGCTTCCATCTGTATTCCTAGTTAACCATACAGTCTTCCAAACCGGACATTCCCGCGAAGCGTCACTTATGATTAATACATTAGTCATTTAACTTACACTTTTCTGCGGGTTATACCACCCTGAGGGCACCACCAGCACTTGCCTGACTTCGCACTGCCTTGGAATTCTGTTTAACCATGAGGCTATTGGGCTGGATACCTCTGAGCCCCTTCTCTTGTAAGATTGACTCCAATTACCTCGCCCCTATCTCATAGTTCACCCCCAAATCTCTACATGACCCTGCACATAGGTGCTTAGAATCTTGACAAATGTATAACCACCGATCAACATTTTCTTTAAATGCCCATCTTCTGTGTCCCTCTAGGTTGTTAGCTTTGATGATATTATGGCCATCTGCAAAGAGACCCAGCTTCCCTTCTGGCCTATCTGCAATGATACTGCCAAGATAATTCAGCAATACTGATCTTTGAGAGACACTACATGTCTCAAGATGATTTAAGGGACCCCTTGGTCTCTTATGATTTAGCAAGTTCTGAACGCACACTGGGCCTCATTACGAGTTCGGCGGTAGCCGTGCGGTAAAACCGCAGGCTGCCACCAAACTCGTAGGGATTTACCGGCTCCGGACTTGCCAGAATCACCAGGGCATTACAACCCCGGTGGTCTGGTAATTCCAGAGCCGGCATTCTGTTACTTCCCATTCCCGTGGAGTCCCACAGAAGTGGAAACACCGGCACCATGTCGTAATGGTGCCGGTGTTTCCACGTCTATGTGCGGCCGGTGGCGTTAGGCCCGCCAGGTCAGACCTGGGGGGTGTAACACCACACGGCCACATAACTCAGAGTTAGCCGGTCCGGCAAACAGTGCCGTACGGTTTTGTCGGCACTGTTAAATCCAGACCGGCTAACTCGTAATGAGGCCCAGTACTGATTTAACCTACTTAACCCATGACATTTTAATGTGTCAAAAGTTTTTCTGAAATAATTTGGTACATGTGTTCGATAGCACTCTTCTCCAATGAATTCGGGTTCTCGTGAATATAAAGATCCTGTGTCTTCCAAGGTTTCACCAATCTCTCCCAAAATCTTTCTAACAATTCATACCTTACCACGGGACATAGGTTCGGACCTCTATCAAGAGTCCACTTTGTGGAGGGAAACTCTAAATGCCACCCAGTATCCTTCTGGTACAATTCCTGTCACCTGTGCCTGGTTAAGCCCTTCAGTGCGAGGAGATTTTACCCCATCGGCGCAAGGCTTTCTTTTTACAAGTATTTAAATGCACACATCCCCCCAGTCAGGGCCGGTTTTACACCAGATTGCACCCCAGGCGGGAAGCATTTTGGCACCCCCCAACACCGACTGGCTCACGTCACTCCCAAACTACACCTCTGTCGTGCGAGAAACCTACTCCTCAATATGAATAAATAATTGCTATATAAATTAAGCTAGTTTCATTACATTGTAATTCAAGTACTTTACAGAAGAATTCTAATGTGAAAACAAAGCCGTTGCTGCCCAAGTAAATGGTTTTTCTGTCACCTGCTCTTAGGGAAGGCCCTGCCTGAATGCAGTTTCACACTATCTGTACTGGCACACTGCGGTGTGACCAGCCTGCCGGGGTCTGAGGGCCCACTGGCCCTGTGTTGCAGGCGTTCTGTTCGTAGCACCTCACATGTATTTCACAAGGGGCAATACTACACTAACCATATGAATCATTTTCTGACAGTAGGTCATTCCAAGATGGACAGACTTGGACACTCTTATTGTACTCTTTCAAAATGCCTCTCTGAGAGTGGGAAAGGGGACAAATAGCACCAATGAGGATTCCTGTATGCTTTGCATTAAATCACAGAGCATTTCAGGACTATACAGTGATCAAAGATCTCATTTCATAAACAAGTCTGTGATAAAAGGATTGTATGTGTAAATCTCTAAATTCATACCCAATGCATGGCTTGGTGCTCACATCACAGTTCACAATACTCACCCTAACATTAAAATGTTCGTAAGCATGAACCATACATGCTCATTTGTACAGCTTAAATTGTTGGATGTGAGTATTAAATGGCTGCAACATCAGCCACTCAAATGGGGTACAAGGGCTCTTTTGCTTCTTTTTTTCTGAAGAATTTTAGATGAGGAAGGGCTGGGTTTCACTGTGGGCATGCCCAACCCAATACAGAAACATATTTTGGGAATTATATCTACAGACAGGACAGGATACCGCACAAGAGAGACCCAATAGAAAATGCACAGAAAGGATTGTACCTCTTACAAACTTTAGCCTGACCAGTAATAAGATGAGGAAGCATTTTAAAAAGAACTGATTTCTAATGCATGGTAAAGGGTCCACCGTTCCTTGGTCACTACCTCTTCACTATTACGCAGGCCTCAGGGGTTATTTTAGCCAAAAAAGTTAATGAAAATCATGGCGTAACAGTGTAGAAAGGGCGTTTGGCCTAGTGGATGTACAATTTGAGGCAACTTCTTTGATTGCTTTATGTGTTTACGTATGGGGACAGTATGTCATGCTCGTCAGATTGCAGATCCACACGTGGGAAATAGAAAACGACAACTACAGAAATGCGAGTGCGAGTGCAGGTGGCTTAAACTTCTAGAGCTGTGTGAAGGCATCACACGTGACATGCAATGGCTTGCCAGCTAGTGCCTTCCTTCTGGAGGGGATGGCGAGTCATCGCTCAAATGTTTCTTTTCTCAGATTGGAAACATACAGCAAAGCAATGACTCCTAACTGACGCGTACTTATTCAGCACTGAGAGCAACTCTACTTTTTTTCTGCAGGAGATTAATGGGCGTTTCTTGCATTTGCGAAGTGAGGAATGTTTGCTGCTTTGCGTTTTGTATTGTGCTTTTTACTTATTTACCTCGAGATACCTGTGACAACAAAGAAAGAGGGTGCTGAAGTTCTCGAAGCCCTGGGGTGGAGGGGAGGGCATCCTTCACGTTATTAAGGAAATGCCTGATTGGTTTCATGGTTCGGCCCCATTTTAACATAATTATTCTTCACTCCCAAATAAGGTCGGTGGGATTTCAATTGAGCTGAATCTTCCTTGAACCACTTAGTTTCATTTAAGGGGACACTTTCTTCGCTTTTAAGAAATATTTTCATGTAATCTAACTGCAAACTGTGAATTAACTAAGCACTTGAGGCTCATACACGGGGCTAACCTTCACATTGCAAGCTTAAATCCCATGGTGCCACATGGCACAACCAGTGTGTGTGTGTGTCATAAAAAGGTACGGACGGTAAACAGTGAAAGATCATTTTTTCACTAATTTACTTTTAACTTCTTTTTTTTAATGACATGCGGACTGCTGGTACAGCGCCCCCTAGAGGCTGACTGACGTCAGGCAGCCGCCTGACCTGCCTGACAGAAAGACCGGCCCTGCCCCCAGTTGCCATTTTTCCACATTTTTCAATGATACATTGTGTCACAGATGTCACAAGAATCACTCCAATTCTCAGATCAAGGGATTTAATTGAAATATCAATAGGCCCCAGCATGCCTCTCTCTCTCGTCTCCAAGCACCACCTCCCTAGCCCAGATGCCCCCAGTCCTATCTTGGTGTATACCAATGGTTTCTCCCTCAGTATGCTAATCACTAAATAAGCTGAGACGTTAACCTAAAGCCCCATAGCCCTATCTCTCTAGCGTACCTTTCGCTACTCTAACCAGTGGTTCCTTTGCTACAGGGATAGGGAATAGTGCCTTGCAATGCCCTGATTGAGTAAGGCTTTCTCTTTCATGCTCCCTCTCCTAGTCCTGCCTTCTCCAACTCCACCCACCTCTACTGACTCCTCCCGCCACTCCCCTGTCCCCCTCTGACCTTTCTCATTCCTTCTGGTCCTCGACTTCACCCTTAGAGGTTGCTACCTATGCTTCACTGTCACAGCTCCCTTCTGTGCTACTGCTCCACTGCTAGTTCCTCCTCCACTGTACTACCTCCTCCTTCCCTCTTCCACTCCCTCCTCGGCATATTACTATCCCCTCCTCCACTCTGCGACTCCCTCCTCTATTCTACTACATTTCAGACACCCTCCTTTATCCACTTCAGAGTCACTCCTTACACTATTTATTCTAAACCCACTCGCCACACTAGCACACACATTCACATTGCAGTATTACTTTAGCTCACTAGCCAAAACCTCACTTTTTCCAGAAATTGCCTCCACACTCAGCTGCTCTTTCCTCCCTCCTGCCGGTCTCATGATTATCCACCTCCTCCTCCTCCTCCTCTGACCCCCACTGAATAACCCACACTTCCTGCTTCCTGTGGTCACTTTATATATGTCTCCTCCTCCCTGAGCTGGCTCTCTGTCCCTTTCAGATCTGGCCCTGTCGTGCCCACCCAGTATGCTTTGTATGTTGCCAAGATTACAAATAGGGGGATGAGCCCAGTCCACTTCTTCTGTGCGGGTCCACCGGGAGGCTGAGTGTTTGAGTTCGTGTTCGGGGGCTTCATGCTATCTGCCCCAAAGGTAGCTTCTATGTTTGGTGAGATTTGTATCCCTGGCTGTATTCCATGGTGGTCTAGGAGGCACACCAGCAGGTAAGGTGTCTATGTTGGCACTGGGGAGCATTGTGCGGCTCTGCTTGTTTGCCGCACAGTAACTATTCTCCCAGTACATTCACTGTCTGGTCCTTCTCCCTCTCTGTGTTTGAATCTGGTGGTGCAGAAGTTCAGAGGACTGCTGTTGATATTGGAGATCTCAGACTTCTGCAGTTTCTGGGACGCGGACTGCACTAGAAGATGTTTTGCGCTGTTCTTTTATGGCTCTTGATTCAAAATAGCTTTGTCGAGTCTCTAAGAAACGGAAAAGACTCTGGCAAGCATTTACTGTACGAGCCAGGGTGTGAGACAATTGTGGACTGCATAGAAACAGACTGGCACAAGGGGGGGTTGGGGCCACTGTCCGCATCAGGAGTCGGACTAGCACTTGATTTCTCCATGGTAGGCATCCGACCCCCAGCTGAGAGGGGTTCCTGTCTCCTCTTGACAAGGCTCGAGTGCTGGCATTGTCACAATGTCTAACTGCATTTTATGTTCTTGTTTTGTCCTGGGGTGGGTGGTGACTGCAATGATTTGTTTGTGTTTTCGTTAATAATGGCTAAAATCTGCATTAATGGTGTGCAACCTGCACCCTTCCAGATGTTTTGACCTACCTCTCTCATAATCCCTCACCATACATTAAACTCACTATGCTGGTCAGAGTCCTGGGCCAAAACATCTGCAGGGTTGCAACCACTGATCTACACAATGGCAACAATTTCGAAAAGGGATTGTCGCTATAAAATAGGTCAACACAAAATGTACGAAATTGAGTCTGTGTTTTTTTCGCAAACGATGACGACAAAAACTTTCCAAAACATTTTTTCCACAGTATGATATTTTGTAAGCTTCCAAAACAATTGATGATGAAAAAGTCAATATTTTTGCAGGGTGTTCAATTTCTTGTTTATTGGAAGTTGTATGTGCCCAGAGTACTTAGGTGCCACAAGAGTAGGACAACCATGTGATGCCCTAAAAGGATATTTACTCCCTCTCAATGTTTCCCGTCCCACGATTCCCATGAAATCAGAATAGCCAGTGCATATCTCGTCTAGGAAGCAGTCCTTGACTGTTTCTACAAATGGGTCTCATCTTACAATGCAGGCTCCTTTGTTATGCAACAAATCTTTTTTTAAATATGTTTTGGGCAACAAAACCCACTCCCTAAATGTAAAGAACTGTACATGACTTTGTGGTGTATTATTCACTTAGAGACTAAAAACTCGTATTCACGCTTCTCCCGTGTGATTCTTTGGCATGTTCAGGAAAGGGACCTGTGTCGACATTCACCTACACAGAAATACGTAGGCAAGAAATGTCCTACTTCCTTCAATCATGCACCCAAACCTACTCAATCTCAATCCTACAGTACCCCAAAAAAAGCCATGTAGTCACTGTGCGTATATTGGCTCAACACACACTCCTCTGTGTCGCCTCTCCTAGAAGATTGTCCGTGTATGTTGGACGATCATGCATCCATACTAATATAAGAATTTAGCCCTGCCTAACTCCATCTCCGTGGCCGCAAACTCCAGAGCCGGCTCAAGGGGCAATAAAGTGGTGCGGTGGCACACGGGCGCTGCAAATAAAGGGTGCCGTCAGCTCACACAATGTAAAGTGTCAGTCAATGACTTTTTCTATTAGCCGACTCCAAACTCCAGTCTACTGTGTCAGCGGCGCGGCGCCTGCACCTATTCAGGAAACACGTCGCCCCCTAACCACACTATCAAGAACAGCAGGAGGCTTGCGCGAATTCTGTTGTTCTTGATTGATTGAAGAGCTGGGGGCTGCAGTCCTTAACCGGGATCCGGACCTGTGTTCTCTGCTGTCTTGCATCCAAGACAAGTGCGCGTAGCACTTGAGCTATCCTCCTGGCCGTCCATCAAGTTAATTTGTTATGTGTATTAGCTGCCGGGAAAATGCACCAGTACTGGTGCAATGTTGGGAGGTGGTGTGGAGGGGGCACCCAGAAATCACGCATAGGGCAATGGAAGTACTGGGGCTGGCGCTGGCAAACTCCTTTCCCGCTTTCACTCCCTCTTACTCCACCCTTGCTCCTAGGTCCAGAGGAATGGCAGGGGTCCACGTGTTTCCACGCTGCCACTTTCCCCATTTGCACTTTAACCGTACAGTTTTCAATTTGGTTGTTTTTGCAGATTCTTTTTTTGATGGCGGATTCCCTCAACCCTCCACCACCTCGCCCTGTCACCCTCCACCCCAGCCCTCTACCCCGAACACACAACACATATATATTTTTTTTAAACTGCCAAAACGACATTTAAGTGCAAACGGGGAAACTGGCGTGAAAATATCATGGTATACAGAATGGCAGGTAACGTAGAATGCCACAAGATGTTCCACAAACATTCCCACGCCAATAGTGCCGCGGGAAGTACCACGCAGGTACTTTCCCCTCATGTTTATATCTGGAAAGTCTCTGAAATCCTAAGCAAACTGCAATGGTCCTAACATTATTCCAGGTCCACGCTCCTCCCAGTCAGAAAACACTGCGCAGCAAGTGTAAGATGTCTTAGTTCCAATGGCCAGGGGCGTTGCTAGGGGGGGGCTAAGGGTGATATAGCCCCTGATCTTTTGGTTGTAGCCCCGGATAGAATCTCAGGAGCTACAGCCAAAAGACTAGCTAGCCCCCAGTCCCAACAGTGCCGACATCAGCTTAGCCCCGGGTCTTTTACAGACCTAGCAACTCCCCTGCCAATGGCCACGACGATGACCAGAGCCGAAGTCATGTCACATGTAACTTTTTGAAACCAAATGTCACAAGTTACATGATTACAATTTGTTCCCCGTCAAAATCTCAGGTAATCGACTAAAAGCAGACGTTTCAAAGTTGACATCAGAGTGTTTATGAGAGAGTGACTACTGATTGAAAGCTATTTAACACCTGCACGTGATTTGCAAATTTAATTTCTGTTAACAGATAACGTAATGGCACCCGAATCAATCACAGTTGGAACTTTGCTTGCCTGGGTTTGCTCACATTACTAGAGCTGCAATGAATAGAACCGCAGCCATGTTTCTTCAGGGAGTGAGAGGACGCAAGAGGCGACAGGTGCATTGATTGATGCCACAAACACTTCCAGGCGATATTGGCTGTAGGTTCTGTTGCACAAACCCAGAGTCTATGAAACATCTTGATCTGGAATACGAATGCTTGAAAGATCTGAGGAATACATTTCTGGCTACATTGAGTGACTTTCATCTGGGGTGTAGTAGGGATATGATCTGGAAACGCTGTCTCAATATTCAAAATGTACATGAGGGTTTAGTCCTATCAGGATTCGTCAAGAACATTGTTTAAGATTGAAGAAGGTGAACCCTCATTGCTAAGGTGTCCGGTCCTAGGATCTAGAGGCTTCTTTCCTCCTGTTGGGTTTATTATTCGAGGCTTTAGCGATCTTCTCCTATTGCAGAATGTATGTGAATTGTGAGTTTAATCATCTGATTACAAATAAGCGAGATTGACCGAGAAGCTCTAATTCTGAGACGGGCTAACGATGTTTGTGGGCTTCTAATATCCGGTATGAAGGTTTTCTTTCTTTTTCCAGCAGTTCTTGATGTTCAGCTTATTGTCTGATTTTATCTTATTATGATAAGTAATTGAGTGATGCGTTAGTTTTATATTGTTTACATATGGTATGCTCTTAGTATTTTGCACTCTATTGTTTTAAATATGTTCATTTGTTCATTTTTCTTTTTTTCTTTTTTGTATGAAATCGAAGTCTGAATTTGGAAAGGTTTCAAAAAACCAACTGCAATTATAAATAAATAAATAAATACATGATGCCACCTGAGATGAAGTGCCCTTTGTTATCCCACCCTACGCCATTGCAACGAGTTCTAATGGTATGTTTTTATTTACAAAATGGCACCTTTCGTTCACCTCTGCCTCTGGATCCGTACTCAGCTGCCAAACTCGATTCCCCTGCCTCTGTGGTCTGAAGGATATTTCAAAGGCTAGTATGAGAGCAGTACACTTTCCAGACCCCTATGAAATGCTATCTGTTTATCCCTCCTATTTTTTTTCTTCCCTCAGTTCTGTATCTAAACATGCTCCTAAAGTGAGATCTCTGTGGCGTGTGTGTAAATCCAGCTCAGTTGGGACACTCTGGGTTCTAGATTTCCCGAGAGCCTGCATTTGGAAGTTTTTCATGGGTGTCGAGTTCTGTGGTTGCCCTCCTCCAGCCCAGTGCAGACTGCTCAGACCACTATGTAGGATAACCATGGTATATGTGGGCAGCCAGCCTCCGAGTTATCAGGGCAAAAGATCTTCTGGTCTCTGGACACTTGCACTGTTTTTCTGCACCAAATTGTATATTGTTTGGACATACAGCTAGGCCAGGGCCTGAGTATGAGTTTGGCGGTACTGCCAAATAGAATTCCTGTTCCCACATGCAGTAATATGAAGGGTCTCCATGATTCCGAGCAATGCATGGCCTTCAGTTATTCCCCATTTTGGACTCCACCGGAAATGCTGCATTACTGGAGACTAACACTTATGGTACAACTAAAGGAGCCTCCTTTATTGCCAACTAAAGGAGGCTCCCTTATTGCCAATGTATGTTGCACTTTGGCCAGTTTTGTAGAGTAACGTGAAAGCTTCCGAATAAGGATGAGCTTCTGTTCTCAGGTAAATTGGCTTTTCACATGTGTTTGCAGTTCCTATGAGTGTTACGCCATATATCTGCCTTCTTCCAGTGGGGTTTCCCCACAAATGGAGCTATCTTCATCTTTAGCTGAAGACAGAGCTATTTTATTTATTTATTTATTTATTTATTTATTGTTTGCTTGTTAGGCACTTATACAGGAAATACATTCTGTTTCAAAGCCCTCACAGGGCAGCAGGGAGGGAACATGGGATAGCAGTACAATTAAATACAAAAATAAAATACAGAGGGGGAAGGGACGTCCAAACCTACTATGCCTTGTGAGTAATCAGAACGTGCAAGGGCAGTGGGGAAGGTGCATTGGTGTCCGTGATCTAGGGTGAGCCGCAGATGAAGTGCAAGGTATCTTAAGTGCTATGCGGCCAGGAGGCACATTGGGTGGAAAGTGCGAATCTCCAGTGCCGAGGGTGTTCCGAGGTAAGTGCTGAGGGAAGACAGATGCTGGGGAGATTGGGTGTGAATGGGCAGAGGCTCTGAGGATACGTAAGGGTCCAAGACACTAATCACAACAACTGTAGTATTAGCAGAGGAAGTAGATGGAAAGGAGGAGGAAAAGAGGAGAGTCTTGAGTTGCTTTCGGAACCTAATAAGTTCATGCTCAAGACGCAGAGGGAGGGGGAGACTGTTCCGGACGAGGGATCCAGCTGAGGAAAGCAAGCCGACTCCTGCTCTCTGTTTAGCAAAATGCTTTACACACAGAGATTTGGTGTCAGAGGAGAGAGTAGAGGTCTAGAAGGAGAGTATTTGGTAAGAGAGAGTTACAGATAGAGTGGTCCCCGGCCCCAGACATCCTTCTGGATTATGCAGAGGGATTTTAATTTGATCTCTTCAGCAACCGGGAGCCAGTGGAGGCTTTTTAGGGCAGGCAAGATGCGCTCCCTGGCATAAGGCCAAGGATAAGACTTGCTGCTCGATTCTAGATTAGGAATAGTCAAGCCTAGAGAGAACCAGGGCTCAGGAAACATTGAGATTCTGGGGGAAAGTGAGAAATGGAAGAATTCCTTTGAGAAGAGAGAGTTGGAAGTGGGACTTCTTGGCAATGTCCTGCGTGTGAGGGAGGAAGGATAAAGAGGAGTCAAGGATGACTCAAAGGTTTCTGGCTTCAGAAGGAGCAGGGGAAGAGCCCAAAGTGGGAGTCCAGAGAGAAGGGAAGAAGGAGGAAGCAGGGGTCCCAATCGGAAGGATCTCAGTTTGGCTGGCATTGAGGCGGAGATCATTGCCAGAGCAGCAAGTTTGGATGGCAGACAGACAGTCAGGGATGAAGGAAGGTACAAGTGAATCAGCAGGAAGTCTGAAAAATAGTTGACTGTTGTCTGCATAACAATAGAAGTTGGGCGAGAAGGCGGAGATGAGGTGTGCCAGTTGAGCAAGGTAGATGTTAAATAGCCAAGGGGAGAGGATAGATCCCTGGGGGAAACTACAGGTGGAGAAGGAAGTAGGAGAGGAGAAGGTTTCCAGGATGACATTGGAAGAGCAGTCAGGAAAGTGGCCAGCCATTCCAGTGTCCATTCCGAGATACCAAGGGTATCATAGAGCCTTTGTATGAGGATGGAATGGTTGACTGTGTCAAAGGCAGAAGAGAGATCAAGTAGAATAAGGGAGTTGGAGTCCAGGGTTGCAAGCAGTTCTTCACTGGTGTTCAGTAGAGCAGTTTCCATGCCTCTGGATGGCCGGAATCCAGATTGATGATTGTGGAGTCCACCGACCAATTCAGTGTGCAAGTTGAGTTGGGGCAAGGCCAGCTTCTCCAGCAGTTTCCCTAGAAAGGGGGTGATTGAAATAGGGCGGTAGTTGGGAGGACAGATAGTGTCTGTTGAGGGCTTTTTCAATAGTGGGAGCACAAGGGAGTGCTTGAGGGAGAAGGGGAAGGAGCCAGTAGTGAAAGAGGGGTTGCAGAGATCAGCAAGTGCGGGGGCAAGAGTGCCAATGTTGTCCTTCAAGGTTCTGGGTGAGCAGAGGGGAACCTGTTAGGAAGAAGTCTTCATAGAGCGGACCACTTTGGTAACTTCTTCAGGTGTGACAGGGGTGAAGGAGGAAAAGGCGGAGTGAGGAGGTGTAGTGGCCAAGGGAGGCAAGGGTGTGTGGGATGGGTTTGGTAGGTGAGTAACAAGGGTGTTCAGGATGTCCTGTGTTTTGGTGGCAAATTGTGTGGCCAGTGCATTGCAGAGGGTCTTGGAGGGAAGATGGGAGGACGAGACTGTGGAAGGTTTAGCTAGTTTCCTGCAGATTTTGAAAAGTTCAGCTGTGTTATTAAATGCACCTGATACCCATGGCTGAATGTGGGCCCTTTTCTTGGCCCAGATGGAGAGTCTGTATTGCCTTTGGTGCAGGTGGCAGGCCAGTTTGTCAGAGGACGAAGCTCAGCTTTGCTACTACCAATCCGCTGCTCTGCACTTTCGTTACAGGGCTGCAAGTTCAGAGCCATACCATGTGTTACGCTTAGAGGCAGGTTTCAGGTGGATCCTCATGACTGGGGAAAGGATGTTAAGGGTATTGGTGATTGCTGAGTGAAGATTGCTGAGAACAGAGTCTGTGGTGGAGTCTGAGATAGGGGCAAGGGGGATAAAGGTAGAAGCAAAGGCATTGGCTGACACTCCTTTCATTGGGCAAATGTTCAAGAAAGAGGTTGGCTGGGCTTTTGTGGGTGCAGTAGGAGGGCCGGATGGACCCAGGTGGGAGGAGAGGAGAGCATGATCTGACCAGGAGAGAGGGGTTGCCATGAGGAGAGTGAGCAAGTTGTCGGAGCGGATGATGGCGTCCAGGATGTGTCCAGCCGAGTGGGTTGGACCGGAGGGGAGGATGGAGATGGAGAGTGAGGCGCAGAGGTCAATGAAAAGTGGATGCTGAGACAGTGGAGTCCAATTGGATGTTGAAGTTACCCAAGAGGGGGAGGATGGAAGTGGATGAAAGTAAGGAGGAGCAGAAATCAGCCCATTCAGAGAGGAAAAGGAAAGGGTGGTAGCGCCTGGAGGATGGTAGATGGTAGCAATAGTCACAGTGACAGAGGGAGAGATGACCAACTTGCAGATCAGGCTCTCAAAGGAAGTATAGAGATGGGTGGGTACGATGGAAGAAGGAACCCACTCTAGATAGATTAAGGTGACCCCACTGCCAGCACAGTGAGGTTGAGGCTTGGAAATGATCCTGGAGCCGACAGCTAGAAGGGAGCCAAAAGCAGGGACTGAGAGCAAGAAGGTCGAGATCAGGGTCTTCCAGAAGGAGACAGATGTCAGCAGAGCGTTTGTTGGCAGATCGGGTGTTACGAGTTGCCAGGTAAAGGCAGTCTCTGCCTTTGAAAGTTTTCTGAGGAGTACAGTGGTGTGGTACTCTGGTCAGAGAAGGAGGAACAGAGAGAGTGGTGAGGCGGTGAGGCAGCAGACGGAAGGAAGTTAATGAGGGAAGGCATGATCTGGTCAAAGAGTAGGAGGTTGGCCTGAGGACCCTGAACCAGGATAGTGTCAGTGTGGTAGACATTAACGATGCAGCGTGAGGTTGAGAAGCCAGCCAAGAGATCTTCACACTTGGTCCCACCGTTAATGGGAGAGGAAGTGGAAGGGGAGATGAGGAGTCCAAAGATCTGGAGAGGGGACAGAGAAGAGGTGTCTGCGATGAAAAGGCCAGGGTTTGCACGCAAGATGTCTTTTTTGTGCTTTTTAATTCCGGACTTAGTGAGAGAGGGGGGGGCGTAGAAGACAGAGTAGTATTTAGAGAAGATAGGCGTGATGGTGAGTCAGGGCTCAAGTCAAGGGTACACACGGGGGGACAGAATACACCCATTTTATTCAGAGGGTGAACTCAGTCCCCCCAGCTAAAAGAGAAACATTGGATGTCCTCTTTGAATTTACAAATTAAAGCCGACCTCAGGATCAAACCTTAGTTGTCAGGTTTGTAGGCTGGACACTTCACTATATAACCTGATGAAAAATAACAAACAACTAAAGGTGAAATATCCCATTTCGGTACTTCAAGTACCAGGGAAAACATTTATATTGGTTTTTGGAGTTTAAATCATGCACACCTTTTAACATTTTCAAAAACACTGTTCAAAGAAAATATTCTGTCTTGGTTTTGTGTGTGTGTTGATTTTAAGAAACGCAAATGCGATTTGTCCTGTTCAATTTGGGTGGTTATGCAAAGCCAATTTATTGGAATGTGCATATCTCACCTTCATATGCTAATTTCTGGCGTTGTCACATCCCATTGCGTTTGCTGATGAGTCCCCCCACTTTAATCTTTAGGACTTGACCCCTGTGGTGAGTGCCATTTGGGTGACAGAGAGAAGTTGAAGAAGAGGGGTGACTGCATTGCACAGTTCTGACCCAGAATCACGGATGGCGTAGTAGTAACGAATGGAGAACACAAATGTAGTCATATTAGGTTGCAAGATGGAAGTACACACAGCTAAATTCGATTTTCAATCAAAGGCCACAAATGCAGTCAAATTAGGGTGCATGTTGTAAGTACACACAGTTAAATTCAGTGTTCAATCAAAGGCCACAAATGCAGTCACATTAGGGTGCAAGATGTAAGTACACACAGCTAAAATCGATTTCCAATGAAAGGCCACAAATGCAGACAAATTAGGGTGCAGGATGTAAGTACACACAGGTAAAGGAAAACGATTTTATGCAGAGGACACACCAGAGAGAGAAGAGTAAGGTGAAGAGGATGGCAAAGCGAGATATGCAAAGATATAGGGCAAGCTGACAGTGGAGAAGGCAAGAGAATAGTTCAACCATCCCTCATTGGAGGCTCCAAAGTTCGTAGGGGAGTTGAGGGTTGAGTTCATGGCAGAGCAGGATATACCCAGCAGGCTGGAGCATAGTTTGTGGTGGAGAGAGTGTGTGAGGGTATTCCTAGACTACCTAGGCCCAGACAGGCTCAGACAGGGCCTTCGGTGGAGGGGCCGGCTTCCGCCTTCCGGTGCCCCTGATTGGCTTAAGTGAGATTGATGCAGCCAATTGAAGAGGAGGCCGGCTGCAAGCAGTGGATGGCACCTCTGCCCTAGGCAGGGAAGGCCATCCTGTAGAGTTCACACCAGATAATGAAAGCAGGAGGATTGTGCCCCCTGGGCACAATCCAATAACATGGATCGGCCAGGAAAAGAAACGCTTTGCTTCTGATTCAAATGCGCTGCAAATGAGCTATTTTGGAACGTGTTGCACGCTTGCGGCAATTTTTGTAGATTAATATGGATCGATTTGAATAAAGTCTAGCTATACCCTGAAGTGAAACTTGCTGGAGGCACACCTGCACAGTGCCTTGGGCCATATGCTTTCTGGGTACCAACACTAAAGAACAGACTTAGTTCAAGGCTCATTGGTGGCAAATCTAGGACACCATTTTGGAACACACCCTTGCCCATGGCACAACTAAATACCCTGCTTTGAAGCAATTCTGACAGTGGCGTACTGCCGCTCTCTGCTTGGGTGGGATTGACATCTAGTTCTTTTGGTGACTCATTTCTGCCCTAAGCCATTTTAAATACTTCAGCTCTTTTTCAGAGATTCACCAGCGCTTTTCCAGCCACTCCAAATGTTCCTGAGAACTGTTACAGTGTTTTCAAAGTGCCATTCTGCATACAGAACTTAAAAAATATATTCTTGACAAAGTGTAGCGGATGTGCAAAACTGCCCTTAAGACAAAGAATGGCACACTTTACCCAGGCCGAACTAGAAGTTACTGCAGGCTGCCCTCAATTGCTTGGTGTGTGAGTCCATTACCATCATCATTCACTGAAACAAGCCTATATGCTTTTTTGTCCGCTCGTGGGATGTTCTTCTGCAACAATGACCTCATTAGTTGTGGAAATACTGAGTTTTCCAAGCAAATGGCATTTTGTTGTCGCCCATTGGTTGTATTGTTTGCCCGTCTACAGGATGCAGTGAAGAGTTTACTTTAACAATGTGAGCACAAGAAAACACAAAATCAAATAAAAACCGAAAAAAAGGTGTTTCACTAGAAGCACCTAAAAAAATAGAATAAAAAAAGGCTCTTTTCAGAGACGTCTCTAAAAACAAATTCCCTTACCCTGGTTGTAATTTATTCCCCCACACGCACGCAGCACAAAATCCACATCCAGAGATTTTGAGGATGGCCATGGAAATGGGACTGTGCAGTGCAGGCTGAGGTATTGCGCAATACCATTTCTGGGTGTGGTGTGTATGCAGAGGACTGGTGTATAGAACTGATACTGTTACATGGCAAGCTCTTCAATGTGATTGGTGGATGTGTGTGGAACATTCTAACAGTACCCAATGACGGCGTGCTGGAAAGAAGGATGTTTAAAGGGAAGAAGGAATGTTTCTGCTTTATTGGGGCACGGCCCTCCGCGTACTTGGGGAAACGCACGTGCCACATAGTACCGTTTTCAGCATGCTACCTATGGGAATGGGATAGTGTGGATGTCGCAACTGAGGGTGTGGTTCACAGGAAGGCCCATTAATACTTTTCTCCATTACTGTGCGTAGTGAGCCGGGCTGACATGGTTGCCATTACTTGCAAAGGCAGTGTAGCACAGCAGATGCAGTCCAACATCAATTACAGGCCAAACCTATGTGTCCTGCTACTCTGTTCTGAAAAGCTAAAAACAGATTGCAGAGCAGCTCTGGGGTGCAGCCTCTTGTAGGGCTGCTGAGGAGAACTTGCACGCAGAAAACAGGCCTACATTGTTCAAAAACATATATACATGTGCAACGGCACATTGTGGTGTGTTTGTAAGCGTGTACTTTCCGAAAAACACTCCTTACATTGCACAACACTGTACTGTTTGTGCTGTCTGAGGTTCAGGATCATGTCCATGTGCGTGGGTGCGGTCACCTGGTGACATCGCCACTGTTCTCCCTTGGGACGGCTATCCGCAGGACGGGTTTTGAGCAGACTACGTTGTGCGCATGTGCATAGGTGTCCGATGCACACTGTTGCCACTTCTGTACTGATTAATAGTGCGACACACGTGTGCCGACCATTTTGGGACATGCTGGGTGTTTATAGGGTGTAGCAGGTGGGATGTTTATGTGTATAGCTACCTGTAGGACATGGGTGGGTGACTTAAACTAATTAAGTTTGTTTGCATATGCTGCACAGTGGCAGTGTTACCAGAACACAGAGGCACAGATACACATGTGTGTACTTGCACAACGACGAAATATCCGCTCCCACACGAAATTATAGGTGGTGCACAAGATGCCGACTTGCGGGCAGTGAGCATAGGACACATCCCTTTTGCTTATTTGTGGGCATTCCTACGAGGACTGTGCGCTGCTGAGTCATAACGGCATTTAAAAAAAACAATACCACATATACACTCAACAACAATTTAAATATCAACGTTTACTTGCACACATTCATACACACCATTAGGAAAGGGAAGGGGTAGCAGGAGTGGATACTTATTGTGGGGAATTGGGGATTTGCACAAGTTGGTTGTGAGGGGAGGAAGAGATTGAGGTATCACCGTACCGTCTCCCATCACTCAGATTTTGAGGGGATGGCGGGCTGTGACATGGGGAAGGGGTACACATGCAGGTCTGCCAGTGCTGTTTTATTTTGTCCATAATATACCCATGTACGCAATCTTTTCAGGCGGCACAATTGTTCACCATTTTTTCCATTTTGGCTTCCAGGCTGTCCATTTTGCTATTTACAGAATTTCTTTTCTTTCCTATGCCCATATGCTGTTGTGGAAGGGGTGCCGCTTGTGCTGCCTTGCTTTCCTTTCCAATATTTTCTCTTACAGAAAAGAAAATGTGTTAGGTGCACATGAAGCAATATATATTACATAATTTACATTTCACACTACTGTGCGTACCAATGGGGTTACTATCGTAAGTCACTGCGTCATGAGGGACATTTTCTTCCAGCCACTGTAAGGTGCTTGCCATTGCTACATACAAAAAAATAGTTCTGCTTCTGTACCACTGTATACTGCACCACCTGCGCAATTATCAGACAAAATGTACTGTGCTTGCTACGTTGCATTGATGTTCTGGTCTTAGTACTTTCCCGTCCTTACTCTGGCCGTTCATTCTTTTTTCTCATGCACAGTAGCAGTGAGGTAAGATTGTTGAAGGGAGACATCACTTCTGGTGTTGGTGCATTCCGTTATGGTGTACTCCCTATGCCTTTGTGCTGTTTGCTTCATAAGTACACAGTTTGCAGTCCTACTCTATTTTACCTTGCAATGCATGTACATGCTGCTGCTTGCATATGTTCCTTTTGTTTGCTGAATGGTACCACTATGTAAGAGAGGCCCTGCCTTTCTGAGCAGGTTGGATGCCACCCGATGTCCACGACCAGCCGCGTACTCCGAGATTGCTGTGCGCATTAACATGGTGCCCACAGGTTCAGTATGTTGTACAGTACATAGTCAAAAAATAAGGGTATCATGAAAAAAGCCTATGCAATTCACTGAATAAATGTTGCTGAAGGAACATTATGCTTAAGTAGCACTGATAAAAACCTATGAAATTCACTGACAAAAAACGTTAAAGGGACGCTATAGTTAAGTTGCACTAGTACACACCTATGCAATTCACTCACAAAAAACATTGGTAAAGGGACAGTATGGGTAAGTTTCACTACGAAAACCCTGTGCAATTCCCTGAGAAAACACCTTCTTAAAGGGACGCTATGTTTCTGTTGCCCTCGGAAAAACCTAACAAATTCAGTGCAACAAGTATTTGGAAGGAACATTACACTTACTTTGCACTAATAACAACCTATCTTTATTATGGTTACAAGTAAAACAAAACAAAAAAAGAAATTCATATGCAGCAGCACTCCACCTTTCCTCTGAGGCAACTGACCTTGAATGCTACACCAACCTGAGTCACCTATTCATGGAAACTAGCAGATGTCATTATTACTTGTCCACCAATTCCAGTGTAGTGATCAATAATGCCACATTTGCCTTCAAACCTAATTATTCATTTTCCCAATCTGGGTATGCCACATATTCCGGGACATATTTCATTTGTGGGGACAAAGCTTATCCCTGGCTGTGCATTAATTGGGGAGGGAGCTGTTACATGGGGTATGTGCTGTCCACAGAGCGCCATACTCCCCTCTTTCCAACTAAGCCCCTCCCCAGGAGAAGTACTGCCTGCAAAAACTTTGTTGCTATGGTAGGATAGCTCATAGGACCCTTTAGGATCAAGATACAGATACCGTCTGACCCAATTGTCATGTTTGGTATAGGGTATTGCAAATGCCACTGCGTCCTCCTTGACTCTATTATCCCGAGAACGTATAGCCATCTGAACCATGCTGCCTCAGAACTGTATGGCCTTAAACATCATTCGAGAGACATGCCTTAGGCATGTGTGCAATCATGAAAAACGAGTGCTGTACTTTCATACCCAGTTATGCAAGAAGTAACACTGTCATTTTCACTCATATTTACCACACTGTAAGCTTTCCTTCACACCAGCCCGGAAGCTTCCTGAGCATTTGGGTCCTAAATTGAACGGTTACTGGGACATCTGGGAGCATCTATTGGTCCGATATTGGTCCGATTATCTTGAAAGCGCTAGTCATAGTTGTAAGTTTGACCTATCTAATGAAGGCTTATAATTGTCTCTATTATCGAACATGCACTACCTGCTCTGAAGTCTCTCAGACTGCCCAAGTGTTTTACTGCCATGCTACTGAAGAAATAATATGTTATGATATGTCTGGATGTGATGTTACCCTAAAGATGTAATGAGGCTGGAGTGAAGGTCTCATAAGAGGGAATTGTGGGGGAAAGTCTGGAATTGAAAATATTATGCACACTGCTGCATTAAAATACTGAGTAGGTCCAGCAAACTGCCATGTTTAAACAACTGTTTCATGCTAGTGCGAAGTGAGGCTTTAGTCTTTGCTGTGCATGTCCTTGCAATGAAGGCCTTTCCCTAGTGTGTAACTTTGCTCTCCTTCACATCTCTCGACTTCTGATCTGTTTCCCTTTTGGCATAGGTAAGTGTGGTTTGGGCTCCTGCTTTCTTAGGAGAAGTGGCACTATTGCTTTAGGGTACAGATAGGGAGAAATGGCATATGAGGAGGGACACACAGCTTGTAGTTTTTTTTGCCCACCCATTAATTGGCCATGGCCATGCTAATCCGTATGGCCATTCCCACCTAGTTTCTACCACTATCTTCCCAAAACACTTCCTGATGGGAACTCTTTGAGCTCACTTCAACCAAGCGTTAACATCAAACTTTGCACTTTTAGTGCATGCCAGTGTTTTTTCAAAGCAGTCTTCTGAGAGATATTGACTTATTTTTGTTTTATTGATACAGCTGAATAAATTAACTTTACAATATTATTTACAAAAGAAAACAATTTTTAAAATATAACATGCTACAATTTGAGTTGTTCAATATAAAGAAGAAACTCATCACAGAGTTTAAAACACTTAAAAGTAATACAACAAACCTTATATAAGCAGTAAAAACAGAAATACATAAAATTAACTATTATTAACACAAACTCTAAAAGACAAACACAAATCCTCAGCAAGTTTTTACCTATTTGACAATTGTAATAGAGGACATTTTTATACAAATAGTAAGACATTTGCTTTTTATACAATTGATGTTACAGGGTTATACAAACAAAACAAAAATGTATCCAAGAGAGGATACTGATACAGTTTAGAATTTATGCAATTAGAAAAATTCAAATTCCGAAAGAAATATGTTCAAAATCGTCAATATTGACAATAATCCTGAAAAATGTGTGCTAGCAATTCAATATTGTTAAGTCAGTCATGAAGATGGATTTTCAATACAATTAGAGAGATTCAAAACACAAAAGTATATACACAAAAGTTACAATAATGACAAAGAACCCAAAAAATGTACAGTAGCAATCCCAATAGAAATGTGTGATGTTGAAAAAATCAGAAACCATAAATCATTAGCATCGATTTTTCTAAAGTGCTTGAAATGTCCAGAAAGATATTTAAGCCGTTTTTCTAATAGCGCAGGACATTGTAGAATGATATGTCACAGAGTTTCTGGTTCATCTCTTTTGTTACAAAAACGACAATGGCTCAGACTCTGATCAATAATACTACGTTTGGTCATTGCTGTGCGAGTGGAGCAAAGATTAAATCTGAACCGCAGGATGGCTGATTTTAAAGATGCCAATGGATAGGCAAGTAGATATGGTTCTGTGACTCTGATTTCTTTTTCACAAAACAGGTTCTCTCTAAAGTTCTTATATAAGAGACAATATTGAAACATGCCTCCATTAACCATCTTCTAAAATAATAAATCATCAGACCCAAATAATTAGAAAAACTATCGTCCAATTCCAATATTCCATTAATTGCTAGCATCTTGGAAAAGTTCATTTCAAATCATCCAACCGAGCATAGTGAATTATCAATCTTTACCACAACAACCAATCAGGTTACAGGTACTGAAACTGGCCTTGTTTTCACTAGAGAAGACATTTTGGAAGACTCGGGCAAAACTACTCACACAATCCTTCTCTTGGTGAATCGATGTGAGGCCTATGACACAGTTGATCACTTTTTGATCATTGACACATTACATACTAGCATGGGCATTCAAAGGGAGGCACCTATGTGGCTGAACCCTTTCCTCAGAGAATGTCTTTGTGTCATTCAGTGAGCTCCTTTTAAAACCTACCATCTTAAATAATGGGGTCCCTCAAGGCTCAACGCTGTGCCCACATTTCAATGCTATGCTGAGGATGCACAAATTGTTCTTACCATGAATAGACCATGAGTAGATGATATCAAATAATCATTGCATTGTGCTTGGCAAAACAAACATCTTTTTTAGGCTCACCTAAGTCCCCTTCAAGTGGTCTGTATTGCTAGGCTTTCAGCCTCCCATCCTTAAGACAGTGAAAAATATTGGCATCACTCCCGATACCGACATACCCTTCACTATAGAGATTGACAAGGATTCAAATTTGAGGCTCACTCAACCTAGCCGCACCAATCACATGTAAGGCCCAATAAATAACAGCTGGTACAATTAGGGATGCGGGCAGCCCCATGGGATGGGCAAGGGACCTCTAAAATTGAAGGGCCATTTCACCAAGGTGTGGCAGTTGGCGATTGGAGATGAGGCATGTGGCAGTTAAGGTGGAGCAGAAGGAGGAAAATGAGGGGTACTGCAAAGAGGTGGCTGTAGAGGGGTAGAGATGTGAAGAAGAGTATTAAGAAGAAGGCTGGAGGTGTAGGCGTTAAAGATAAGGTTAGAGGCAAGATCGGTGGAGTGCTGGAGGAACGCATTAAATAGTACATTAGCGAGCAGGTTGGAGATGTGGTGGGGCGCATAAAGAAGCACATTAAAGAGGAGGTTGAAATGGTATAAAGGAGGAGAGTAGTAAGCAGGAGGTGGGAGGGGTTAACCACAAGGAAGGTGGGTTGATTGCTGTGGAAGAGGAGGTTTATCAGAGAGGAAGTGGAGCTGGAACCAGCAAGGTATCAAGTAGGTGAAGAGGTGAAGATACAGAGCCAGTGAGTTAAAAGCCCTCGAGGAGTGAGCTGTGGTAGGGTGCACGTATGCGCATGAGGCAAGGAATAGAGGAGGAACCAGAGGAGGTGGAGCATATTCAGAGTAAAGGAGATAGAAAAGGAGGAGCATGAGATTTGAAGAGTTAGCCAAGGTCTGGGTTTTAGGAGTAGAGCCAGAATCCTGAGGTGGCCAGACAATTGCAGCCAAGCAGGCTGCCAGGATGTGCTGTCCAGCCTTTTGATGATCGCTCTGGGCTTTTTCTCACTGGTTTCAACCCCTGGATATGGCCTTCACACAAGCCCTGCATTCATGCATATGCCACCCACCGAAGAGCTATGAATGTGTGGGTGTTGTGGAATCGAGCATGAACATGAAACCACAACAACAAGTGTAGCCCAGGCTATTTTTGCACAGACCTGCTGGTGGATTCTATTCCACTAGGCCAAGGAGGGACACCCATGCACCAACCCCACCCCCAGACCAGCTATGGAGGGAAGCGTTAGGCAACTTATAACAAGAAGAGTTGTTACAGTGGCTTAACAAGAGAAGGGAGACAATCCACAGTTCATATGTGTTGCTCCAATAATCATACAGTACCTAAGTGATGTTTTTCCCCAAAGGGGACCTCTATTGTAGGAAAGGTAAGCAGACACATGTTGGTATTCTATATGCGCCTGTACTCATTTCTAGATATCCCCTGCACAGCTCCCACATGTGAGGTCCTGCTCTGTCTCCCCGTCCCTCCCTCAAGGAAGTGTGAAGGGGACCTCCTGAGGTAAGGACCCAGTGCAGCACCCCACTCTATTATTGCAATTCTCTCTGGGTGCCTTAGAGTTTGAGCTGAAAGTTAGCTCCAAGGGGGACCCGATCCACTGAGCATACGCAGATGGTATGTAAATTGGCAAGTGCGCTCAGATTTCGGAGGATGATCCAAATGAATGCACCTAGGCAATGTATTATGATGGTGGAGGGCCTTGCCCAATTTCCTTGCCAAACAACATGGAGGATTGCTGTTGGTCATGGCGGTCCATATTAAGATAACTCAGAGACTTCAAACTATATTTTCTAGTTAAGGAGCAGGGTCTATGGTCCAAATGTGATATTTATGCTCAAGGTATTTTCCTGGAACTAAACAAGTGATCTCTTAAGAGAAGTATATGTTGAATTGTTTATTATGGTTTATTTCACGGGTCAGTTGGTAACTCTCTTTCTTCGGGAAGAGCCTTAGATGGGATCCGGTCCCAATGCCTATGAGCAGAATCCATCCAGCCAGTGCCTCGCTCTTGTGGAAAGACCCGGCTCATTTTGTAGGGCTAGCCTTCGGGTGCCGTACGGCCAGTCAGGGATTTTGAGTGTCGGCAGTTTGCGAAGAACAACTGAAAATTAAAAACAAGCATCCCAGTCATAAAAGTGTGTAATTTAGCAAATTAAAAAGAAATGTTGGCGTAGGTCATAATACCAGACAAGCACAGTTCTATTTTTGTCTGGAACCAAACTATGCTTGGTTGGTGAAATCACTCATTGTTTATTTTTCTGTAACTTTGGGACCTATGGACAGGGATTGCATGAGTAGTAAGAGATTACATGATGGGTGCGGGACTGCAGGAGGCACATAGTGTTTCAAGGAAAACAAAATGGCTGATGTCATCACTCATCACAAATTCTCAATCGCAGTAACACATGCTGTCTCCTAAAAAGACAATCAATTGAGCTGACATTGAATAGTCTAGGTGGCTGGCCCAACCATGAAACTGAAGCTTTGGTAAAAGAGCAATCATAAGGGGGCCTCCAGCTCCCCATAAGTGTTTTTATTGTAAAGGGATTGTTTTGAAGACACTACGGCTAAAGTGAGCCAGTAGGTTTTTAGTGCTAGATGTGCTGGTTCGGGACTATTTTTATATCAGTGCACAGCTGAACAATAGATTATTCACAAAAACAATTAGGGATTATTGTCTTTCATGTTAAACGCTATATAAGTACGGCCAGTGCTATACATACATGTATTTAGGCATGTAGTAAGTACATTAGTGCTGTTATTGTCTCCATAAAAATATATTGAACGTTGAAGGAGCAGTTCTTGGTCTGTGCGTGTTGCATACGTGTTCATGACCACATGCCATGTGGTAGGAGGCTGCGGTGCCATGGCTGACACTTGGGAGGCAACATTATGATAACTCGGAGCGGAGTGCAGCAGCTGCAATCACTTGTGTTTGGCACATCACACTCAAGCTGTCCCCGGGTGTATTTCCAGGCACAGATTGTGTGTTGGGTTTTGCAAGGACATTATAAATTACGATGCATCGTAAACTGAAGGCCAGCATGCCAACATGCTGATGGTCCACCACAGCGGCATTACCACAGCGATGAGAATCATGATATCCTTCTGAATCGCAGATGCATCCGCCTGCGAATGGAGTGCCTGCCACTCATTCTGCATTCCACTAATGGCCCAGAAGCCCTTAATGCCCAAGGTCACCCATCACGAGTCGACTGATCATTATCCTCTTCTCTGCCTCAGCTTTAAGCTCTTGGTAAAAGGTGATTCTTAGAGATTAGAAATCTTTTCCTGCAGTCCAGTGTTCAGAAGCACCAGGGATCCGTGAACTTTGAAAACTAATTAGAGAACTGGGTATGAGAACTTCTACCGCTGCTTCTGGAACACCGGGCATGTGTCCAAGTAGGAAACAGCTATGAAAACAAGCACACACACACACACACACACACCAGATATTCATCTAATTGAAGGAAAGCTGGTAGTTTGACATTTATCTTTGCGTGTGATCTTTTCTCACACAGCATTCCTACTCGCATGTTTAAAACCAGCACAACTATATATGCAGTAAGTGGAAATAGATGTAATGGAATGTTTCTGTCTTTGCCAAGGTCTACTCAACCGGAAATAAGGGCACCGATTCTCCGGCAAAGCAACTGGCATGTTGTGGAGAGTCACCCATACTCCAGAGTCTGTGACCTAGAGGTCCCTCCCTATTCCATAATAAGCACTCCAAATTACAAGGCCCATGATCAAAAACACCACTTCTCTAACCCACAAAAAACACCCAAATGTTCAAAGTCCATGATAAAAAATACCACCTCTCTAACCCTCAAAAATCACCCAAAAGTTCAAAGTCCATGATCAAAAATCCCACCTTTCCAACCCACAAAAAACACCCAAAATTTCAAAGTCTAGGATCAAAAATCTGCCCAGCCAACAAAAACACCAATAAGTTATGTGCAAATATGCTGTCAAGCATCAGGCACTCTAACTATACTGCAATACATCGAGTGGTTGGGTACTCTTGAGGTGTTCTCTATTGTTTTGAAAATACAATTACCTAATCTAATAAAAAATAACTACAAAGAGCATTATACAACGATAAACTAGTAAAGTGGCCTGGTCAGAGGAGGCTTAAGTGGAATGCCACACTCACATTAAAATCCCTTTTCGATCAGATCAATGGCAAAGCTGTTATTCATGCTTACACTTGATTTGATGTCTTCCTTCATTATGGGTTACAGTAAACTCATACAAATAAATAAAAAACAATACAAAACCCTTTTGAACATCATAGAAACCTTTTTTTCTCACAGAAACACAATAAAATAACAGAACATGGGCATCCACACAAAAGGATTCTTTAATAATATAACTTTATCTACTAAACCCTACTCAACTAATCCAACATACTGTTGGGCTGCACTCTGTTCTCATTAATTTCTCCTTAACTGTAGGATAAATAGTCAAAATGTACAAAAAACAGCAATACAAACCCAATAACAGCTGCCCGTTACTAAAAAAAAAAAGCAAAGCCTGCTTTGGTGAAAAGCAGTTGTCCATGTACACTGCTAAGTCCAATAAGGCCTTCAGCTTGGCGCCGACACAGTGACCGGTCACCAACAAAGGTTGTCCAGAATTGATTGAGATAATGCAATGCCCGTTTTCGGTTAAATATTCGCCCCTGCGCCATTCCCTAACAATACATTTTACAGATCGTGAAGAAATTCAAGGAAAACACTCATATTAATGTGCCCAGGGAGTTCTACCAGATAAAGTTGATGATGACTCATTTCTAGCACCGGTGCAAAGAATCAATAATCTGGCCCTGAACCTTTTTGAAATGCACTATTATGCTTCTGCTTATGATGCGCAATTTCTGGTCAAACTGCACTGAGCATCAACCTCAACAACTCCTACATTTACAACCTGTCTATTAGCAATTGATCATCTGATATCAGTAAATAAATATAAAAGTTGAATGCCACTAAAAGAGAGAATTTGGTGGTTGGCACACAAGCTGACCACTTCCCACAGGAAATCTGGCCTCCGCTCTTAAGGCCTAGACCATATCCAGTGGCACAGGTCAACAACCCATCCAAATGGATGCTACGTTCACACTGGAACCCAGATCCATGCAGTCTCTAAAGTAAGGTTTTGCTTTCTGACAAACACGAAGGGCAAGCCACACTATCCCAAGTGATGGTGCTTGCAGATTACACAAATACTATTTGCATGTGACTTGCCTTACACTTAATCTACAGACTATAGCTTGTTCAACATGCTGTGCCGTGGATGCTGACACAAGGATATCAGGTAATAATGTCCCCATGCATAATGTAGCCGGGAAAAGCCATTGGCGACATTATATATGGTGACATTATGTATGGGGACGGGTTGGAGGGATGTCCTCTGCTCACCTTGTAAAAACAGCGACTTGTTTATCCGGAGACATTTTTGCGGGGACATTATTACATGGAACCGACACAAGCATGGAGCAGTGACTCTACAACCACAGTCCTGGTGACTCTGAACCAACTACAAGTGCAGCAATGTATTAAGTCACTTTATATTCCTCACAAAACATTCTATATCAGTGCCCCAGTCTTCTTCTTCTAAGAGAAATTCCATTAGTGTATTCCTGACCATATACTATTCTTCCAAACAGCCCTATTGCTGCAGTCAAGAAAAGTAAGAAAGGCGCAGTCAGGTGGCAGAAGATTTACTGTATCGGCTCTCAGCCCATGGAATGATCTCCAGTTTGAGCCTTGTGTCACCGGGAAGATCCCTGAAAACACTTCTCTTACCATAATGTTTGCGTTTGCAAATACATATAGTTAAGCTTTTGTCAGAGATTGGCATTGAGTGTGTGCGTCTTTAAAAGGGAAGTATCTGGCTGGTCTTAAACGCATTAGGAAGGGTCCAAAGTGTGAGAGAGGCATTGATTATATGAAGCAGTGGGATTAGTGTCTTTGAAGACATGGGCTTGATGACGGAGGCTGGGAAGATGTCATCCTTGTAGGTGGTGATGTTAAGAGCTACAAGTATGCTAGTCAGTCCTTCAAGTGTAATGGTACTGACGTACTGACGTTAGTCCACTTGGTGGGGGTGACAGCAATGTCTGTGCTACGTTTAGGGCTGTCGATGAGTTGTCAGATTTTGTCAATTTCATCCACAAAGAACTCATTCACTGTATTGCATTTTTGTGTGGATTGGGGTGTTCAAGGTTCTGTCCAGGGATTAATAACATGTTTGATGCCTTCAAAGAGGGCTCTGCTCATGTCGGAGAGTCCTAGTATGGGTGTTGAGTAGTGGTTTGTCTTGGATGTGGCGATGAGCGTCCTGAGGGAAGAGGTTCCAGGGTGATTAGGTCTTACAGATACCGGGATTTACACCAGAGCTTTTCTTTTCTGCAAATGGAGAATTTACTGTCAGTGATTTTGTGCATGTGCCATGGAGCACCATATTTTGCTCTATTTTGATGGAGTATTCAGTGAAGCGTGTGCATTGCCAGTATCTGTCAGGTTGTGGTTGAGTTAGTCGGGTAAGGTGTTGACTTTAGGCGAGGAGTGGCTGACAGGTAAGAAAGGCCTTTTCTAAGGGGATGTTATTGAAGGCATGAAGGCCACTCTTGGTTGATTTGGGTGGGCCCTGTTGGAAGGAAATGTATGTTTAGGTATGGTAGGTATAGTAGCCTGATCTGTCCACTCCAGTGAGAGGTAAGAAGCACTTGATAGCTGCATAAGTGGTGAACACCAAGTTGAGTCAATTGCTTTTATTATGTATTGGTTCTTGATACAGCGTTTGGTTGCTAAAGCAAAGTGCCCGGCTAGGTTCCAAGATATGAAGGTCACAGCTCTTTTGTACGCTGATGACCTGGTTATTGTAGAGCACATGTATAGCGGCATGAAAATATTATTGGAAGAACTCAGCAGTTTTGCTAATGAACATCACCTACAATTAATCTGAAGAAGACTCAAGTAATGCTATTTTCCCATCAGAACATCAATAAATAAAAAAGTGGGGTAACATCAAATATACCGATAATTACAAATACCTTGGAGTGTTGTTCAGTAGCAAAATTGGTTATAAGCTACTGACTGAGGAGCGAACACGATGAGCAAAACAAATAACAATGTGTGTAAAAAAATGTGTGAATAGTTATGTTGCATACTCCCTGAAAGGGATCCTAATGCTTTATACACAGTGGCTGATCCCAAAAATAACATATGGGATAGAGGCAATAACCATGGAAAACTTCTTATGTCTGAAGAAGATAGAAGGCTTATTCTGGCGCAACGTTTTGGGACTGCCTCCATCTGCCCAATCCAATACATTAGGGTTGAGTTGCCACTGCAATCATTAAGCTCTATCATATTGCAACAAAGAGGTCTCTTGGTTCTGAAAGCTAATTGCTATCCGAAAAGCTAGTTACTGAACATTATTGGCTCCAAGGTAACTGTAATTGACAAATCAAACAATGCTAATACTTATGATAACTCGTGTCGTCAGATTCTTATGGACTTAGAATGGGTAATCAACCACAGTCGTCGTGGCAAATTTGATGCGATTAAATCTGCATTCAAGGCTAGAACGAATAAAAGAGATTGGGAGAAGAATTTTATTCGAATGAATGAGCTTCATAACTATAAGTACATTGAAGGAATGGTATTTAATTACTTAGGGACTCAAATGTACTTGATACGCTGCCCTGATCCTCAAGTGCAGAGATTTTGTCTGTATATGAGAACGAATCAGCTACCGGTAAAAGCCACATATGGCTCACAATGGAAGTTGCTTAAAACAGAACGTTATTGTTGCATGTGTAAAGATAAGGACCATCTTGGAACTATGAGATATGTGATGACGGGCGGTCCAAAAATGTCAACTCAATATAAATGGAATTACGAACGATATGTGCATGAAATATCCTCTATTCAATCAGACAATTTCTGAAATCGTTGCATGAATACGCAGTAAGAGACAATGTATATTGCAATGTACAGAGTATGGGCGCATGCAGTTTTGACCCATTGGCATAGTTAAGGGAGTGTCCATGATACAGAATTCTGAGACTGTGTAGTGACTCACAAATGTTTAAATTACGTTAGATTGAAGTGGGAAAATGGGAAATCACCCTCCCCCCATTCTCATCCAAATCATGGCCCAGGACATCAAGACCCAAGCACCGCCCGCGATAGGAGTTCGACCCCTTTACTTCATCACCAGATGGACAGGTCCCCTGTGTCCGCGGCCCACACGCCCGGGGAGCCTGCCCAATACCACGTCCGGGAACTGCTGACATCAGCCTCATGGACCAACTCAATTAGACAACAGCCACAAACGCCATCATTGTTAGAGATGCCATGACGACATAGCCAACAGACAAGAACACATGTGCCACCATGCACACTAGTCACTCACATACCAACCCACACGAAGAACATACCCAGTGCTATGACACAGAGGACCGATACACCCACAGACATGCGTCATTGTTATTTTTCACATAGGCCTCCTACAGCACCGCAGTAACGCAAGACGCCTGAAGAGCTTGTGTATATATGCTTGCAGATGCTTTCTCGCTACCTATCCCTGTGAAGACGTCACCCTATATATCTACTGCTGCTTGTGATGCTCTGTCGCCCTCCACAACCCCCATATTATGGATTATGTACTGCCACCCAAAAACTAGGCCAAGGTAAGCCGCAAAGCAAGAGTCTCCATGCAGTAGCCGCTCAGACGAAAATCCTCTCAGACGAAAATGCAAAGCGCTGATCACATAGAACGAGCCCCAACGAGAGCTCACAGCCAAGGCTGCAATGTTGCCATTCACATGCCGCGCTCCCCGCGCCAAAGTTACACCTGCCAATGCCGAATGCTCCTCAGAGCCAAAATACAAATCAAATGCTCATAATTCTGCTCCAGCCATGGTCTCTCCACATGTGACCAAGCCGAGCTGTCAAGATGCCAAGCTCGCGAGACAGAAAGTCGCCGGAGTCCCACGCCTGAGACACGATCTGCAACAACGAAGTGACAAGTTGGACACCTACAGCGATGGGAAAGACATGCACATCAGCCACTAGCCAGACCTGTCCATTGTCCACCACGAACACATAGTTGCACATTGTTGCCAGCACCAGGTACACCGCGAGCTGGGAACAGCGATGGTCCCAGGCTTGGGGGCTCGTAGGTGAACCAATCAGAATACGAGGGGCTCATCACTGACGTCATTTTAACTAGCCAATCGCCAAGTGTCCCCTTGTAACCAATTTGGTGTAGCAACTGTTAGGGACAACCCAAGTGTACCACCTGACCTGTCCTTATCCAATAATCCTTTCTTCTATAGGTAACTATACTGACCCTACCACTCGGGGAGCCAACGGAAAGTGGCGTTATATTTTGGGACAGTTTTCCCAGGTGACGCAAGTAGCGCATCATACTACAGTAAAAAGGGCCTGCAAGCCCCACGAATGCTGAAAGTCTCTCCGGACGCATACGGGCTGAGAATAATTCCTGCCATTACTATAATAAATAGCAGTAACTACCTTGCTCTTGTGTGTGCCTCATACTCCTTTTGGGACGCGGGAGGAGTTGGGGTCTGCCCAGCCCCGGAGGTCCGCGGACGGCTCTGCCGGCCCCCGGGAGATCACCCCAACAAGATGAATTTTAAAAAACGTATTAACTATTTTAAAGTAGATGTTTATATATTTTCTGTGAAGATGAACATAATTAGATGAAGAGTGTCTGAGAAATGTGAATGATGAATTGTTGAATGACCTTAATTTGTATGCATTTGGTATTAATAATCAGAGAAAATATTTGTATTGCTCTTTGAACAAAAAACGACTAAATAAATAAATAACACTTAAAAAATAAATTATGTATTGGTCCTGTGATAAGCTATTTGATCTTCAGTGTGTTGAGCTGGTCAAAAAGAGAAGAGCTTCTTTGGCTTTCTTGACTGTGTGTGTGCTGGCATTTTTAACTAAGCTTCAGAATCATGAGTAAGAGCTGGAAACGCTCGATGAAACTTGTTACTGAATGAATGCCTTGAGTATGTGAAGCTTACAGCTAAGAGAGTAGTAGCAGTAGTAATAGTAGTGTTAGTTGCGATAGTAGTAGTAGTAGCTTCAACATCAGCATTATAATCAGTAGTAGTCGAGATCAAGAAGTAGTTTTAATATTCATCATAGTAGTATTGTTTACCTGAATTTCACATGGATGCTTGTTCTGACAAATAAAAGCTAGCTACTTGCAGGAAATAATAGGTGGACTGTTAAAGACAAAATGTAGAACTTAGACATGAAAGCCTCCTTTAAGCTATTCTGCCACATCTACAAAACCTGCTTGTAGGTTGCCAGCCCCACTTGACAAACAAACTGCAATGACAGGTTGGAATTAAAAGCAACAGAAGCCGAAACAGAACACTGCCCTTGGATCTTATCCCTTCCATTCTTTGCTCAAATCGCGACTTAACAGATTTGTCTACTCCCAAAACGCAAGCTAAAAATCTACTCTCATCATATGCATTGCGAATTGTTTGACAAACAATCTACGAGATACAAAAAATAAAACAAAAACATACATTATAAATGTTTTTCTTTATTTGCTGAAATGAGACTGAACAGCCCTGATGACCCCCTGTCATTTCCCCCTCCATCACCTCCAGGAGGGTTTAGCAGATGAAGCACCTTCTTCAGTCGATTACCAAACTCGATCTACTTGGCTGACTCTCTAACTGGATCTTTGTAATGTTATGCTCTGTGACATTATGCTATGTTAGAAGTAGTTGAAAAGAAGTGCTTGTATGCCACAACTGACCTCTTAGCATGGTAAATTACAGCTAAACAGAATTATATCAGAAAGAGCTGTTTTTTTAGCAACTTCCTGTTGTAGGGAATCACACGATGAGGCAGGAGTAAGGCAATATAAGTATGGTTTGATGGTGGGAAAGAGAGCCCCGGGTACCAGGGAGTCACTGCAGTACAGCTCACTCAGCTTCTCACTCAACGGCTCTCCTTTGTTGCTCTCAAACCGGGGGAGGTTCCAGAACGGCACAGGAAAGCAGTAGAGATTTCATAACATCCCCCTCCCAAATGATGCAAGGGCAAGGAAAAGAGGAGGGAAGCTAAAAGGGAAGGGGCAGGGAAAGAGTGGGAGGGTTAAGAAAAAAGGATACAGTTCAGTAATACACAAAGTCATTTTGGAAGTTAGGCTGCATCTTCCTTTTCTGATGACCCAGAACAACCAGCTTGCACCTCATCCTTCTGAAGAACCAGTTTGCAAACAAACAGCTTACATCTCCTCTCTCCGAAACTGTGAACATCGTGATCTGACACCATCATATAGCATCTCCAAATCAATCACAGTCTCAGAAACCTTCTCAGATGTAAGTACAATGTCATCAAATGACCAAACCTTGCCATCTTCTAGCGCCCCGGTTTTCCTCCCTATGCTCTCAATCCTCTGTGGTTTCCTGAATTTGGACATTCCTTTCATCACTTTCCGATGTTCCCGAACTCTGATCCAATCTCCTTCCTTGAACTCAACTTCACGGGTAGCTTTAATGCAACAATAGTGGTCCTTGTATTTTTCCTGCTTCTCCCTCACTTTCCAAAGGATATCATCCATGTCCACCTTCTTAACATTTCTTTCTATCAACCACAAGGGACTATACAGCACTCTGCCTCTCATCATGACAAAAAGTTCAATTTCAGTCACAGAATGAGGCGTCATCCTAAATGCATTCAGTGACTCCTTTAGAGTCTCCTTGCAAGGTAATGAGTTCACTACAGCCAACTGAATCATCCCCTCCATGAAGCCATTCATGCGCTCTATAATACCATTTGCCATGGGATGATATAAGGATGTACGTATTTGTGTGATCCCACGATCCTTCAAGAACCTCTGCATGCTCTCCGAGAGGAACTGCACCCCATTGTCAGTGACCAGTTCCTCTGGGTCCCCCTCTCTGCTAAACACCACTGTTTGGCTGTCACACTTTCTTCCATGAGGCATAATCAACAAGGACCACTATGTACACCTGGCATGGCTCCAAAATGTCAAAGGGTCCTGTAATATCCATTGCCAGCTTCCACACAGTCCCAGGAATATGCACCAGTTGAAGAGGTGCTATATTATCTTTTTGGACTTGTCGCTGACGGTGCACGCCTGTCACAACTTCACTAACCCTTCGACTTTACTCGGCATCCCCGGCCACCAGCAATTCTCTGTCACCCTTCTCTTGGTGAGATTACTCCCCAAGTGGCTCTCATGTACCAAGTTGAGAATCTTCCCCCTCAAGGACTTTGTTGGAGTTATGCGATCTTCTCTCACCACACACTCAGTGCTCAAAGCTCGGAAGAGCATTCCCCATGCTCTTCCAACCTTCATGAAGAGCTCCTCTGAGCAAACACTGTTCACCATCTAGGATTCTAGGATCCAATCCTCCTTTGTTATTCCTCGCTGAGCATGGGCAATAATGTTCTCCTCACAATCTTCCATCTCCAGCCCTGACTCATCCGCCCAGGGTAATCTGGGGAAACAATCCACGATAACATTTCTCTTACCTGGGGTATACACAACTTTGGCATTGTATTGCATGATCTCCGGCAGGCAAAAGCAATGGTTACTTCTTGACCTTCCTGGACTTGTGCAAGCACGCCCCCAATCCCACGTTTTCGGCATCAACTGTGATTATACTGGTAGCAGCAGCATTAACCATTGTGAGGGTTGGTGCTTTACTGACATCTGCTCTTATGGTCATCCACTCTTCCTAGTAAAGGACAGACAACTCAAAGTTTGCGTTCTTCTCATGAATGTCCTCATGTGCTGGGTGTTTTCGATGAATCATGGGACAACTTAAAGTAGTACTCAGCAAACCCCAAAAAAGGACCTAATCTGGTCCTTAATAGTGGGAATGGGCATGCTCATTATCGTTTCCACTAGTTCTTTCTTTGGCTTGATCCCTTCACCATTGATAACATGTCCTAGGTATGTAACATCTTGTACTTTCAGTTTGCACTTTTCTATTTAGACAGTGGGCCTCATTACGAGGTGGGCGGTAAGGGATTACCGGCACCGGTAAAGGCACCAATGCCAGTAATCCCTTACCGCCCTACTACGAGTTCCGTTTGCGGGTCCTTCCTTAACGCCTGGTTTTTGCAGGCGTTAAGGATGGGACCCGCAAAGGGACACCGGGGTCAATAACGGTACCGCAATGTGTGGTACCGTTATTGCCGCCTTCCCTCTTCCCATTGAGACCTATGGGGGCTCAAATGGGAATGGGGAATGGCCCTGGTGAATGGGGAATTACCGGTCCCTCCGACCTCGGAATGGACCGGTAATTACTCCATTCACCAGGCCGGAGTCGGAAGGGCTTTGGAGGCAGCCATGGCGCTAATAGCGCCATGGCTATCTCCAATCTCGTAATGAGGCCCAGTGAGTCCTTTTTCCTGATTACTTGCAAAATCCCTAGAAGCTTTGCATCATGTTCCTTTTCTGTGGATGTTACTACTGAGATATCGTCTTGGAAAAAATACATCCCTTCTAATCCTCCAAACAATTGTTCCATGAGACTCTGGAAGACTGTGGAAGCCAAGCTAATCTGGAAGGCAGCGTTTATATCTGTATGCTCCCAAAGGGGTCACAAAGGATGTTAGATGTTTTGAATATTCATCCAATACTGCTTGATGGTAAACAGATGACAAATCCAATGTGGTGAAGTATTTGGCTGGTCTCATCATTGTTAATAATTCAGCAATGTTGGGAAGGGGGTGCCTGTCCACCCAAATGTTGGAACTGAGATCTCGGAGGTCAACACACATATGTATTCTGAACCATCACCTTTCTGAATGATAACAATAGGACACAACGAATCAGAAGACAACCGGCTCTATGATGTCCTGTCTGCAGACCTTCTCCAATTTTTTCTGTAGCGCATCCTTCGTGCCAACAGGGATGTTCTTCACTTTATGTACAATTAGCTTCGCTCCCCTTCTCAGTACAATACGGTGTTTAAATCCTGTGGGTTTCCCAATTGTGACATTGAACATGAAACTGTTTCACTGCTTCCCTAGGTCGTCCCTGGTTGAAAATGTTTGAGTTGTGACATTCTAGGTGGGTTTTTCTTCTCCTGGGTAAATTTTAAGTTGTAACTTGGCTTGTTCATCCCAGCCTAAGACAAGACAATCCTTTTCCGAGCCACGAACAGTTGGGCAACTGTTAAATCTTCTTCAATGCATACATATGAATGTCCTTAGAATGCCTTGGCCAATCTGTTAAATCTTCTTCACTCCGTATGTTTAGATGTCCTTAAAATGTCATAGCCAATTTGTTAAATCTCCATCACTGCATACATGTAAATTTATTTTTGGCGCGTAGCACCAAAACGGAATATCTCTCTGGGGAGTAGATCACACACAGAAGGGCTGGTTACCTGGGTTGCGCTGATGCACCATTCAACAGGATGGCTGAACGTACGTCTACATTCAAAGGCCCTTTCCTCTAATGCCAGGCTCGGCCAGTGCACTGTTGTCAGGGGGCTCGCACAGGAGCTGGTGCGCACTCTTGGACACGTGCGCTCATGCACCCAATGCTGATGGAACTTAGGGTGTCTAAATACTCTGGCCACCCCTCACGGACAGCTGTACTCACCGGGACACAATCTGTGGTGCAAGGATCATGTGCGCAGCTCCTCAACAGTGCTGCTTGCAGCTATTTCGCGTCAGGTGTCTCCTTCTCCTTCTTGGGAACAAAGATCAACAAAATCCCATTCTCATCACCAGTTGTCGTGGGGAATCACATGATGAGGCAAAGGTAAGGCAATATAAGTATGGTGTAAAGGTAGGAAAGTGACTCCCAGGCACCAGGGAGTCACTGCAGTACAGCTCACTCAGCTTCCCACTCAACAGCTCTTCCGTGTCGCTCTCGAACCTGGGGGGGTTCCAGAATAGCACAGGAAAACAGCAGAGATATCGTAACACGTCCAAAAATCAAAAGGGCTTAGTTTGTCGAATAAGAGTGAGGAGTGCTGGAGCCAATGAGAAAGATCTGTGGAATGATTAATAGTCAGATGTTTCAGGAGCAAAGGTATGGAGAATATTTCATGAGGCCCAGAAATTCTGGTCCAGTCCCAAAGAATGTGGGCTGCACTATGCTTAAAAGAAGTAGGCTTCCCCACTTTGGGGTGGGACCAAGCCTGATTTGCATATGGTCTTCCCCTTTTCTAATGGCTTGGTAGGTGAAGAACGATGGTCTGGAGGGTTGCCCAGAGCAATGCCAGAGGTTCAGATTAATTCGAAACCTTGCAGCTATCACTTCTTTTGTTTTCCTGTAGTCACCGTGAGTGGAACGGGTATGCACAGACGTGGGTCCTGTGCCTGCTGGGCCTAGAGACCAAAGCTACTCCTCACTGATGAGCCCCAACAAGGCCGAAACATGTTTGAGGATGCTTGTGGTCTCGTGCAGAAGGGATGTGACCAAGCAGTTCGGGATGGACTGCTACTTTTGGTGTGGGACCAAGCCTGATTTGCATATGGTTGTTCCCCTTTTGTAATGGCTTTTGAATGTAAGTGAGCGGTTTGGCGGCAGTTCCTTGCTATTCTGGATCAGTGGCAGAGTTTTGCAGCAGGCATTTGCACTGGACACCTATTTATTTTGAAAAGACTACCTATTCGCCCCCCGGTCACTCATGTGCGCACGCTCACAGCAAGTGAACGTAAGTGAGTGGTTTGGCGGCACTCCCTTGCTATTCTTAATCGGTGATGGGTTTTGCAGCAGGCATTTGCACTGGACATCTATTAATTTGGAAAAGACTACTTTTTCTGCCCCTGCGATCATGCGCGCGCTCTCACAGCAAGTGAACGAAAGTGAGTGCCTTGGCGGCAATGCCTTGCTATTCTGAATCAGTGGCAGAGTTTTGCAGCAGGCGTTTGCTCTGCACACCTATTAATTTGGAAAAGACTACTTTTTCGTCTCCTGCGTGCTCATGCGCACGCGCTCACAGCAAGTGAACGTAAGTGAGCGGCTTGCCGGGCTCGGGGGCCCGGCGCTGGTATGTTTCTTCTGTTGTTTAGCACATTAAAAAACTTAGCCCTCATTGACAATGGCTTGCTGCACAGTGCGACGGGGAATACTGCCGCAAATAGATAAGACATTTTCTCGTTTCCTTTTAACGTGACTAGTAAATAGCCAGTGATTGACTCATTGAAAAGCCGCAACATACCGAGTTTATGAATTGGAACTCTGGAACTCGGAACAGTGTGGTTCAATACGGAAGCAAAATAATGGTGACTGTCGTTATTCAACTTTGAGCCCTTGATGCCCCTTGATATTGCTGTCTTTGCTGAAGCTCCCTGCTTTTTGCTGCTCTTGGTTTCTTTTCTCCCTCTTTTCATGCCACAAGTATTTTCACTGGTACTCGCTGGACTTTTTTTCAAGCGGCTGGCGCACAAAGGGCGGAGTACTGCACCATTGTATCAGGTTATGAGTTAACGCTGTTGCCATCCCTAATCTGTACTAGCCCTTACCTTGCGCCCTATTACACCCTTCTTATTCACTTTCTCTGTGCCTGTCTTCTCCCGGCTCTGGGTCTAAGATACAGCCGTGCCGGGGAGCAAGAATTCTGTGGAGCAAAGAAAATTAAAGACACCCAACAAATCTCCAAGAGCCTTTCCTACGGCCTGAACGCCAACCATATGAACACTAAATATCCTCAAGATCAAATGGATAAACTACATGATACATCAAAAACTCCTCTCGATGGTATGAGTAATCAGCTGAAGAAGTCTGAGAATTTGAGCCCAATCCATGCTTTGACCAAGGATTGCCGGGATGTAAAAAGAGGAGACTTGGGGATATTCTCAGAGCCACAGACCCCATATAGTGTCTCCCCGCCCAAGACAATTCAAAACAACTGACTGCTCAGAGCCAGTGGGAAAGATTAGATTGAAAACACTAAACAATAATCTGAGTAGGAGAAATCAGCTACCTAGCTCCTCATCTACACCTAATAGAGCAGAACAAATGTATGTTGCACCAGAGAAAGTGATAAAGCCAGGCGTAAACCTGAAATTGGGGGAAAACGTGCATCCGCCTTCACTAGAGAAAAACATATTTAATGTATGTAACATGGGCGTAATTGTAGCCCAAGTATATTCAGTGCCTACTTGCCCTCCCCCCCCCACCCTTGTGCACAGGAAAAACTGTATATATTTGGCAATAAATCACAGAGGAATATGAAAGATGTTTTCTTGAAGCTGAGATCAAGATCCACAACGGATAATGATTCAGTAAAGATGATCTATCAGGAGCCAGCTTTAGACGTGACAGACAGAAGTGTTATTGAAGCCTTCCCATCAGCAGGGAGAGAACTAGACACACTGTTAGACCGGAACTCTAACATCACAGTAGATCTCAGTGAGATTAAGCTTGTGGATGAGGGTGGAATTGACATGGCGGGTGATCCAGCTTCATTTATAAACAAGCATGAGCTTAAAGGATCGAGAAAGTATCTGATATTTGCAGACCCATCAGAAGATTTAAGATTGGAAGAGGAACAACCTCTTAATGAAGAAGACAACGGAGTGCTTGAAAAATGCCTTGAAAGAGTGACAAGTAATTTTAGTGTTTTAAGGAAAAGTCTGGAGACAATTGATTGTCTTGAGGTTGAAAAGGAGGGTAACCCGCAGAAAAACCAAGTATGCAAACTCAAGGAGCTCTCAAATTAATCAGATGAGAAGGGTTGCAGAGAGACTGATGAGAATGGGGGAAAAAGTTAATTATGAACCAAAACGAGAAGTCCTGTGTAAATGCACAAACACAGGTAGATTGGAAACAGTTGGACTAGGAGCAAGCTTTGAAAGGGAAGGAAACAACAACAAAATTCAAACTGCCTCTAGAACTGTGGGCTTCAATTTTCTTAATTGGGAAAAACAACCCAAAGGCTAATCCCGTTATGAATAGTCAACTGCCCCAAAAACAAAAACTGGCTTCGGAGCGCATGCAGACTCAGGCAGGGGCATCTACGCCTCCAACTGTCACTTGAAAAAGAAGTTGGACCAAAAAAAAAGAAGTTACAACGTGTAGATTACTTCTTGTACTGCTTTTTTGAGCATCCCCGTCTTTGATAGAACATGTGATAAACACTGGTGAACAACTAATCCAGAATAGACAGTCAATTCTAAAAATCGTAAAGGAAGTCCCAGAGCTCTACCTATTCTCCACGTACGACATAGACTATATACATTTTCCATATGGAAATATAACTAGTATAGTGGAAGTGGGTCTTCAGTCGAGACAGGGGGTGAATGCTCTATTGTCAGTAGCAGGGGCTTCTTTGAAAAATGGTTTTAAGATTTCTACAAGTAAACCTAAAGAGAGGAAAAGGGTGCCTAAGGGAACACTGGGCAGGAGTCAATTAAGGTTGCACAGGAAGCCCCAGGGGCAAAGCCCAGCAGTAACACAGGCAAATGGCAGTAATGAAGTGGGGAGCTCCAGGAGTAGGATATGGGCTTTATTGCCAGGGATCCTGACACAGGTTTTTCAGAAACTTAATGAAAATGAAGCTTTGCTTTAGTAAATAATGGATTTAATGTATTTCTCTGGAACACCCAGGGATACAGGAGCTTCATGACTGAAAATGTTTGCGATGAAATCTTTAGTCAATACGACTTAATCCTATTACAAGAAACCTGGTTGCTTTCTGAAGTCATGATTGATGGCTTCACTATAACATGTCAATTGGCAACTAATAATTATGGCGGACGTCCGTCTGGTGGTTTGATAATTGCCACAAGGAATTCCAAGATCATAAAATTTCAAAACAATAGCAAATTCTGATTACAGAATTCTTGCAACAAAATTGGAGTATTATGTTAATGATATAAGAATGAGCATGTTAGTTCTGAATATCTACTATAACCCCGTCTGTTCCTCGCTAGATGAATTTTTGCAGTCGGTTCCCATAATACTATCAAATTTCGTGAGTCTAGAAGGAGGTATGAGTATTTTAATAGTGGGTGACCTAAATTCATATTGTTTGGATCAGAAACACGATTTCCTTGGTATAAGCTCTGTGGAAGAAAGGGGTAGGAAGTGGTCAATATTATGTGTTGAACGTGACCTCATTGTGTGTAATGGGAATGTAGAGGGAGACTTGCAAATGGGATACACCTGGGTAGGAAGCCAGGCAGCATCTGCTATTGACTACATAATCACGCCAAGAGAACGTTTTGAATGCTGCATCAGGATGTCGATAAGACCCACACAGAGAAGTGGCCACAATATGCTAACCCTTATGGTGCTGGATGGGATCTATTCAGATAGAAGTGGGCAGCACATAGATATAGTGGTTAATGAGGGGAATAATTGTCTGGTTAAATTCAATCGTAATGGGGAAGGCCTGAATAAAAAAACCTGACAACTTCCCTAATAGACAAATCATGGGAAGAACTAAGCTTTCTTTGCATGTCAGCCCAATAATTTTAGATGTTTTCTTTGGAACTTGGACAAACTCCAATGGGTTGAGTGGAAAAGAGAGACCAGTCATAAAACTTGCTTTGATGAAGCAACTTGAAATCACAAGAGAGAATTAAGGAACAAATTGCCATTTCTAAGGAAAAATGTCATCGATAAGGACCTGTTCCAAAAAGAGAAGAACGCTTTGTTAGCTACATATCAAAATTGGGACTGATTGATAGATATCTTAGACATCACCGAAAGGATGAGAAAATGCTGGAAAACTTGTTACAAATAATAGCCCCAATTTTTGATCATTGGTGAATGGTGGGAAGACAGCACAATCCTCTTCCCAAAGTAAGTGTGTGTCCAAGGAAATGTGGTGCTCTCTCTATGAATCGTTATTCAGTAAGATCTCACAAAATGGTGATACTATCTCACTGGATGATCCTTGATCTTGGTGTGTTTCGCCAGATTTTGTACAAAATTTGATAAAGAGGTCATCAAGCTCAAAAGCATCAGGCCGGAATGGCCTATCAAACTCTGTTTTAAAGGCTGTTTTACAGACCTGGGGACCACAGTATTACATCTACTCTTTGAGAGTTGTATTGAGAGGAGACAATGCTCTGAAATCTGGAAGTCTGTAGTAATAGTTCCCATTTTCAAGAAGGGCAATCGAGCAGAACCTAACAACTATCGCCCGATCGCCCTTCTTGATGCAGATATTAACATTTTTGCAGGTGCAGTACTACTGGAGCTGGAAAGCTGGGCAGAGAGTAAGGCTAAATTCGATAAAGCACACATTGGTTTCAGGCGTGGTTTGTCGACAAAACTCTAAATGGGCTGATAGTAAACATGCTCAGGGATAATGCATGGCGGGCAGACGATCTCCCACTCTATGTGGCTTTGATAGATCTCACTAAAGCCTTTGATACCGTGAACAGGAATCGGCTATGGGAAAAATTAAGAGAGTGGGGTATACCCCCGGAACTCCTAGCTATCTTGATATATTTGCACCAAAATACGAACATCTAAGTTAGATTGGATGGACAGGCCACCTAACCAGATTAATACCCACAGAAAGGGGAGTGAGGCAGGGATGCAATACCCACATAAATTATGCAGTGCTTTTACTCCTTTCATTAGAGTTACGCCTCTGATGAACATGAGCCCCTAGAGCTTCAGAATCCCAGTTTACTTGGGGCATACTTAGTCTATTGTGGAAATAACTTCCCGCTAATATAAAGGCATTGGGCCTCATTCTAAGTTTACCGGTCTGGAAACAAGGGTGCTGGTAAGCTTACCGGCACCCTTGTTTCTGGACCGGCAAACTACGTGTTTGCTTATCGTGGACGCTGTGCCCAACAGATCTGACCCTGCTGGGCGCAGCGGTCACAGTAGGAAAACCCTTCACAGAAGCACTGGCACTGTTAGCAGTGGTGCCGGTGCTTCCGTGTCCCGTAGGACGAAAGGGGAATGGGGACTTACAATTTATCGGCACCTGACTTCCCGGGCCGCCGGAGTTATAACAGCCTGGTAGCACCGGGAAGTCAGGCACTGGTGAATTATTAGGAGTCTGGCGGCAACCTGCCGTTATCACTGTCAGGGTTACCGCCGGACCCGTAATGAGACCCATTGGGCCCCCGCCTGTAATGATTTTTTACCGGAGCTCCGAAAAGGGCAATAACTGGGTCATGCCGACCTTGGCGGACCTGGTAATTGTCCTTTTGTGGGCTCCGATAAAAATGAATCCCCATTCCCATTTGAGCTCGATAGGGCTCAATGGAAATGGGGAGGATGCTAACAACGGGCCCTTTAATGACAGGCCCGTTTTTAGCATCCTGGTCTTCTAGCTGGTCCAGCTAAGGACACCTGGTCTGGCCAGGCGTCCTGAGCGGGACCCACAGCAGACCTCGTAATGAGGCAGCCCGGAATGAACGGTGCCGGTCCTTTACCTGGATGATACGGTTTGCTGAAAAGAACATTTTGTGAAATTTCAGGCGTACTGACAACTGGTGGATTACAGAGTGCAGCTTTCAGATCTTTAAAATACAACAGCTTTGGGAGTCCATTTCAAATTGTTGGGTCAATTTGTAATTTAATAACCTTGTTTCCGCCATTTGCATTGCAGATAGTGAAGCAAAGGAGAGGTTAGGGGGCATTTAGCTAGATTTGCTATAAGACCCATCTGCATTAAACAGATACACGATGAAGGTGCTTCATATGATTATTCCAGTCTGGGATATGTCTTAAAAAAACATCTATATATGCTCCAGCTTATCTTTGTGGCCCCAAGACTGCCTCCCTTTGCTGATGGAACATGGCAGCCGGTCCATGAAAACCAAACGAAAAAAAAACAGAATGAAACAAAACTTATGGGGTAACAATGGCAATTTATTTTATTTTCCATAGATAGTAATGGACTGGTCAGTAGCCCTCAGTCAGATCTAGCATGTTGATGACTTCAGATTGGCCTAGTTTTTCAAAGAAATCATGAATTCTCTACATGAGATATACATCAAGCCCTGAGTCACTGTTGTTTGTCCTAAGGTCTTTGCAAAATAATGAAATGCTATCTGACATAGACACTAGAATGTCCATAGAGATGTTTTGATGACTTCAAGTTTCAACATCTTATTGAGTTCCCCTTGGAAGATGTGCCTGCGAGGCTCAGGAAGTCTGTATGGTTACTGTCTCATCACTGTACCATGGAGAGTATGAAGGCAATGATGTGTGCTTAGCTCTCCCTTGCAACTTCTTAGATCTTTTTGTTGTAGCAGGAACAAGTCTGTCTTAGTAGTCTTCTGAGAGAACTCCCGAAGAGTGATTTGCACAACAGGTTAGGCAGACTTTCTTTCCCTCCAGTCTTTTGCTTATTAATCTGGTATATATGTTTTGGTGGAACACATAATTCAGAGCTCCCATCTAGATGTCTGTGATTAGGTAGGGCCCATGTCATTATGCCAGCCATTTATTCTTGCTGTCGGGGTGTTGGGTCAGTACCTAATCTCCTATTTTGAAAGGGCGTAGATGAGCTATCTTATCACACCATGAGCCTCGTTACGACTTTGGCGGTAGCCATGCGCTAATGCCTGCCGCCAAAATCGGGTCTGGGGTCCCTGAATGGGGAATTACCGGGCCATTCCGAGTTCGGAGGGCCTGGTAATTCCTCCCTCCTGGAACCCGGGCCCGGACCTTCCCCATTCCCATTTGAGCCTCCAACGGGCTCAATGGGAATGGGAGAGGGAGCAAACAACGGGCTGATTACGAGCAGCCCGTTGTTTGCTCCCTCTTCCCCTCGCAGGACCCGGTAAGGGCGCCTAGTTTGACCAGGCGTTAATTACCGGGTCCCGCGAGGGGAGCTTGTAATGAGGCGGAACGCGTTTAACGGGTCGGCCTCCTTTAGCGGAGCCCGTTAACCCGTTCCGCCTCAGTCGTAATGAGGCCCCATCTCTGTATCATGTTTTGGGCTTCCGGTAGATTCTGTTGAACAATGTTTCCAATCAGAATGATTCTTTCCTGCCATAACCCTTCTAGAACTCTACCAGAATTTGGCCATGCCTCCTTTGCTTTTCTCCATCCTCTTTAAGGCTGTATGGACATCCCATTGGTTTCTGCCATACAATCAATTAAAATGGGAACAATCGGTTGCAGAGTTTTTTGGACAGCAGATACAATGCAGGGTAGCAGAGTGTCCCAAATATGCCTATTATTATCTACCCCTTTATGGTTTTGTTTAATCTTTCCACCACTCTGTTTGTTTGTGAGCGGAATATGGCTATGCAAAGAGTTTTGATTTTCAACAGGTTTTTAAGCTCTTCCATGATTTCGTTTGAAGGGGATACACTTGACCGGTCACAATATCCATAGAAAATCCCACGCTGGTGAAATTTGAAAGAAAGAAAAATAGACTGACTAATATGTATTTTAACCTGCTTTTACGGTGTTTCTAAATGACCCATAATGTCCATAGTGACTCGTTGAAGCGGTGCATCACTGCTAAGGAGTGGTTTTAGCAGAGCTCGGGAAATGTTCTTATGAGTTATGGTTTGGCACGTTGGGCAGGTGGTACAATACATCTTGACTGAGCTGTATATGCCATGAAAGTAAAGCCGATTTAAGGCATGGTTGTGTGTCTTTGGTTAACTCAAATGGTTAGACATCAAATGGCATGTGCAATGTCTTTCACAGTTTTTAAAACATATATTAGGAACGAGAAACTGAAACTGTGACTGCCCATCCCTTTTTTGGTTTCAGTCTTCTCAATACAGCAAACCTTGTTTCTCTACAAAGAAAAATGTGTCCCTCGTTATACCTTCCTGAAAGGTGCTTTGTTGGTCAACAGCATTTCTGGAAGCGCATATTTCCAGTAGGCTATGGAAAAGTCGAGAGACAGGAGGAACTCTTACATATCCTCCTCCTGGGGCTTTGGAAGGAGGACAACTTGCAACTGTTTTGGGCTGGTAGAACCAGTGGAACAGAAACCTCTTTGACCTGATGTATTCAGAGTTATTTGCTGTTTTACTTGAACTGTTTATTCGCTGCTTCACTCGGACCTGCCTATGCTCAGGCTGGTGGCCGTTAGCAGCCCGGTACGCCACCCTAGTTGCTGCAATTGGTGATTGCTGCAGGAAAATGGAAAGTTATGATACTGGGGGCTATGAAAATTGTACTTATACCTTTTTGCTTAATACCGAGAAGCTGCAAATGGTCAAATCCTTTCTTCATTTGGGTGTTACCTTTATAGAAAATTGAAGGGGTTTTGCACATATTAAAAAGTCTTATCATCTTAGGCAAATGGTGCTACCCTTTCCCTATCTATTCACATTAATAGGCACTTGTCTGATTTAGTTCTCAGTGTGTGTACAGCTAAATAACTGGCTATTGCTGTCTATGGCTGCGAGCTGTGGGGGTGTGAAATCTAAGATCAGTTTCAAGTGGCTAAAGACACGTTTTGGAGAAAAGGCTGATGTTGCCACGATCTTCCCTAAATTTCTCACTTGTTAAGAAAGTAAATTGAGGCTACCTGACTGATGAATTAAAAGAAATACCGGTAATGACGTGGGTGTCAACCTCGTGCAACCCCTCGACAGCCTTTTCCCCTAAAAGTTTGAGTAATGTGAAGGTAAATGAGTGTGTAACCAAGGCGTCCTGGTGGAGACACATTAAAGATTATATACTCCTCATTGACTACTCCCATTGGTTTTCAAATCCGGAATCATTACAAAAGAACATTATACATGTATAGGGTCCATCCAATCAGCCACACAGGTTTTTACTGTATGTATTGCATCATTTATGACAATGTCTTGCTTCATAAGCTTCTGCTTCTTCTAATTTTCATCAGAACGTTTTTAGCAGCGGAGTTTGTTGCTGTTCCTCTCATCTGTGTGTGAGATTATTATTATTTTTATTTTAAAATGATTTAGTTTAAACATAAACTTTTCATTTGGTTTCATTGCAATATATCACATTCTTAATAGTAACATAAAAGTATTGGAAGAGAGCAAATTTCTACAATGCACAATTTATGTGTGAGATTAAACTTGTTATTCTTACAAGATCGACTTGGCCTTTCTTCACTAGCGGGTTGTATTCTTTCTGGTGTGAGCGTTCAGGGGCGTGCCTTTACATCTTTTGGCAGTTCACCATATCACCTTTTGTTGCCTTCTGTTATTTGCAGTCTCACATTCATAATGAAAGAACACAAACATACCAGAATGCAGTCTCGAGAGGAAAGCTCAGAGGCAACGTGCTTGCCTTAGAAGCAAAACGACATGGAGAAACACAGGTTTGATCCCCGGTCCACTCTTAGAAACCTCTGGGCATTAAGCACATTATAAATAACCTATCATAATATAACATAAAGAAAGAAACAGTATAGCATGTGCCACACACCACTGAGATGGAAAATAGTTTGATATCTTAGTTTGGGAACTTGCTGCTCAGAACATCCTTGCCACCATGGCTGGCAAATACTATAGGAAGCCACGGGTGAGCTGCCCATCAGCCCAAATATTCTTTTTTTTCTTTTATTCTTTTACCTAAAATACAATATTTATAAGGGCATAAGTATATAGTGTGAATAGGAAAAATGCAAATAAACTTATATGGAAGGATGTACCATTCTCAGTTGACATGGTGTGAATGAGCGTATCTCTACTTCACTAACATCATACAGGTATCTAGTGGAAAGAAAGTGGCCAGTCTTTGTTTTTAGCCCCTTACACTTTGTATTCGAGAATACGAGGGCCCACATTTATTGGAAAAGAACATCTTCAAGTCCCAGATTGCAAACCACTGTCGGCTGAAACCCCATGGCTGGATGGAGGTGTCCAACATGGCATAGGAGGATTTAGCAGTACTGAAAGCTGCAATGGAATGCAGTCTCCTCTATGCAGAGCTTTCATGTTGGGCCATGTGACATGCGTGAGATAGTCCACCAGTGCCAGCCTTCAAGCCCTCGTCACCAAACAAGTCCACTCCTTGTAGCCCTGCATGCCAATATAAAACTAAAATATTTTGATAATAAATCAACAATAACATGAGTAAATAAAACAGGACTAGCACACCATATATCTTACGGGGGACAACAGAGGAGCCCCGTTTCTGTGAATGGTTGAACAGTCATGTAGCTCATGGCCCACAAAGGGCTCGGCTAGAAAGGGACACCTGCTTGTCCCCTAAAGAACAACATGTCGAAATAAAGACACAGACACCAGGGTTCAATATTTTATTTCATGCATTGTGTGTGTGTGAGTGCATGTCTTAGGGCCTCATTACACGGTAGGCGTTAAGGGTTTACCTTTTTGCAGGCGTTAAAAACCAACCCGCAAAGGGACCAGTGGAGCTAATTACGGTACCGCAAATTACGGTACCGTAATTAGCGCCTTCCCCATTCCCATAGAGCCCTATGGGGCAAAAATGGGAATGGGGAAGGGCAATGGGGGAAGGGGGAAATTACCGCCCCACCAACCTTGGAATAGGGCAGTAATTCCCCTTTCCTCCAAGGCGGTGCCGGTATTTTACCAATCTGGACACAAGGTTCACCAGAGCCGAAGGGCAGTTCATGTACCTGAGCATCTCCCACAACTTAACATGATTCACCTTGCCAAAGGCTGTGCTCAGGTGCATGAGCGCCAGATATATTGGCTCCTCCTTCAAATGGAGCGAGTGTGAAATCACCAGGTAAAGGTTAAGTACCTGCTCAGCCGTACCCAACCGTGGCCGAAAACCCAGCTGAACTGGGGAAAGTACCCCGCTGCTCACCACCGACTCCTCTAATTGTGCCAGAATAGCGCGACACAGTATTTTGAAAAGAGAGTCCAAGAGTGAAATGGGTCTGTATGAAAGAGGAGATGCCTGTGGTCACTTTTTGTAAATTGGCTGGATTATAGCAGTGAACCATGAGGGCGGAATTGCCCCTCCTGCACAAAGAGCATTAAACCCCACATTCAGCACTGGGGCCCAAAGTTCTGAAGCCATGATAACAGATCTTCTGGGACATTGTCTGGCCCAGACCCTCTATTACCATGCTGACAACTTATCGCCTTCTTGATCACATCGATCGTAAAGACAATTGTTTCCTCCGAGATCTCTACAGTCAAACACCCCAAGCTGCCACCACTAGCTGCCCAGCAGTGCTCAACATCACTCTTGGCACTGTACAGGGCAGAAAAGTTTTCCAGCCAAGCCTTATCCAAAACACTGCTGATTGGGGTATCCAGATTAAATGTGTGGAAGGGACCTCTTTGGGCAATCTCGCAGAACAATTTGATATCATTATCTCCAGAGACAACCACCCAAGACTCCCCCGCTTCCTCTTCAATTACCTTATATATTTAAGTGTAAAATTAGAACTAAGAAAGGTAGTGTATACATTTGTAAATAGTAGGAATGTTAGGTCGAGTGGGGGAGGTCGGTATGGGAAATGTTATGTTGGATATATTTAGGTACTAGGGGATGGGGTGGTACCCTGGAGTGAGGGAAGGCAGTGATAGCCTGCCTGAGGCCGCCTAGGGAGTGGGGCCACTCTCAGAGGCATCCTCTGGCCTCACACTATAGTGGGTGGTAACAGGAATTAGCTCTGGGTTCTGTTACATCCCTGAGACCCCTCCAAGAAAGGGCGGGCTGACGGAGCAGATTCCCATTTAGCTGATACTCATACTAGGGCAATGTTAGGAAGGTAATACGGGATTAGAAAGGTTTAACTAGGGATTAAGTGTTTTTGTAAATAAAGAGAGGCCCCTGTTGGGATCCATAAAAATCCACATTAGTGCCTGTTTCCAGTTAGTAAGGTAAGAACTCAGGGTGTAGCCCATCTCCTGTTAACATACATTTTTATTTTACATGTGCAGCACCCAGCTGGCCATGGGGCTGGGTGTGGTGGTTACCATAGGGACTGCCCCTGCTGCGGAGAAGGGAAGTGTGCACCCCTTGCCTGGACCAGAGCTGGAAATCAGGGGCTGGGCTACAAATAGTGTAAATGAAGAAGCAATGTTATATGACAAAAGTGAGCAGCAGTTTTATTGACCTTCAAGATGTTCTCACATAGCAGTAACATAACAGGTAGACTACCATTCACTGGCTAAGCGATGCAAGGGACTCACTCCCTACATCTAAGTTTGCTATTGACCCCTCTGCCTTGGAACACCCTGCCCCCAATTCCAAAATTGCTGTGCCTCCATCTCAGAACCCAGCGATTTCCAAATATATATATGTGTCCTTGCCCCTAGCAAGCTGAAGTCCAAACCTCCTTTCGCAATCTTGCTCCTCCAAAGACTTAACTATTGAGCACACTTTTTCTGTCTTTCAAATAGCTCTCCACTCCCGCTTGGACCACCACTCATACTTTCACCCCTTTTACTACTTCCTCCCACCCCTGGATCTTCTGCAGAACTGCCCCTTCAAAACAGAAACTCAACATCAACTCTGTAAGTGGCGTAAAGTCCATAACACATCTTCTCCTTGCCTAGAAGCATTCCTTCTTTTCTTCCCCAAAGTCCTTGGCTCTGCCAAATCATCCTACTAATTACTATTCTATGACCACCCCCACACAAAGTCTCCTACCCTTTAAAATCCATGTTGGCTGTTGCTTGCCCTCAGGCAACCTCGTCCCCCATGGCTGCTAGTACCCGACTTCCAGAGATACTATCTCGCATCACAACTGACACACGTAACGAAGTGGCTCTCAGATGAACCCTCCGCAGAGACTGGCCTCCTTCGCCAACTGACCGGGCCTACGCACCCTAAGGAGATAATATGGGGCTCGCAGGTGGGCCCTCCTGACCCGCCCATGATAGTAACCTTGGGGAGGCGGGTCTGGAACAGGGTTAGAACACTACTAGGCCTCCATCACCCGTACATGCCCGAAATCCCCATGCTGACAGACGTGTGCAGGACCCCCATCGACCTCCCAGTAATGAGGAACTGGGAGACTTGTGGCCTCTACACATGGGGAGACATGTTTGACGAGGGAGCCTTTAGGGACTTTGATTCGCTGCAACTAAAGGATGGACTCTCTTCGGGACAATTCTTATTTTATCAGAGGGTGAGGCACGTAGCCAAGACCAAATGGAACACATGGCCTGAGGAACCAGAGACCCACCCCCTTGTTCAGGAGATGTATAACTTGAGTGACGGCTGGAAGCCGACATCGAGGCTCTACGCCCAGATAAACGACCGAATTAACCCCAGAAGAGCGCGCCTGAAAGAGAAGTGGGAGACCGACTTGGGGATTGAAATCACGGAGGAGGAATGGGCAAGAGCTCTGTTGTACCCGAAGGAGGTGTCACGGAACGCCAGGTTCAGGATGATCCAGCTGAATGTCCTTTACAGGACCTACATGACCCCGCATAGGATAGCCACCTTCAACAACAAAATCCACTCGACATGCCCATGGTGCTCCTCCGAACAAGCTGACTTGATTCACATGTTCTGGGCTTGCCCCAGGTCCCAGAAGCTCTGGCTTGCTGCCGAGCGAACCTGCAGGAGAGCTGGACTGGAAAGGTACGAATGGACACCTAAGGAGTGTCTCCTGTGCACCCACCCGAGACTTGGCAAAATCAAACATCTAGTGAAGCTCATGGACATGGCATCCATTCTTGTGAAAAGAACAATAGCGATGGCTTGGAAATCGCCCGCAGGCCCCAGATACGGCCCTTGGATCAGGGAAATGGAAAGATGGACCATGGCCGAAACCTGGGCCTGGGAGGAGGGAAACAAAAGAGGCGGGGATGACGTGAGCTCAACACTGGAGTCCTGGAAAGCCCTCATGAGGGACATGATCTTCTCGACCGACTTCAAACCTCCCTGAATAGCCCAACAGGACACAAATTCCAGGTAAAATACCACGATAAGACTGATGAGCCCGAGTGCGTTCCAAGTGCCGTGCCCTGAAACGGCCACGAAGAGGGGTGGCCCTGGCTCTGGGCCAAACACGCAGAATAAAAACCACGTTACGATTCCATGGGAGTGCACAGTCAAGGTTGTTATCACTGTTAATTTTGTTTGTTAGTTTGTTGTTATTTGTTGTTCTCTTGGCAGACACGACACATGGTCAATAACATAAAGCACACCTCGTGCTCTACTGCTATGTATATTATTGCAAATGCCAATAAAAACACTTAAAAATGAAATGGCTGCTAGTACATTTACCCACTATCGCTCGTCTAAAATCAAAAAGATGTTTGACCCCCTCTCTACCCTCCTATCCCATCGCCTATCTCTATCACTGCCTCTTCCCTCATTATGAATTGCCCCCATTTTTGGGACTGCCAATCCTCCTGCGCCTCCTCTGGCTTTTTGCCCCCCAAATGTTCAAGGAGTTCGCAGTGATACTTGAGCCAATCGCCATAAGGAACATGGAAAATATTGAATTAACTCAATTACTGTGGACATTTTTTTTAATAGATACCAAATAAATCACCTTTTGGAATATCAGTCAAAGTGTGGAAAATGTTTTCACAATTGTGGGCGTGGTACCTGTGTCCGTGTGATTGGTGGGTTTCTCCTGCCTTGCTACATGGTCCAGTAAATGTCCAAGAAGAAGGCAGGCTGCTGCATTATTGTGGTCTATTTGCTGCTGAAAGCACATTCTTATGTTCAGCATACGCACCATATCCTGCTGTCCTTCATGTCATTCCGAACACAGCATTCTTGTGGGAGTGGTGATTGCTTTGTACCTATACTTGATGTAGATATTTCAATTTGCATTCATAGGGCCTGATTACAAGTTTGGCGGTATTAAGCCTGTAAATCTGCCAGAATACCACCACATGGAATTACTGTTACCGCCACCTGGTCTGGCGGATTTACCGCCAGATTGAAAGGGGTGGTAAGTGGTGTAAATTGACATTTTATGAGTCCATAGAACTCCATGTGTATTTTGGCAGCATTACCACTGGTGGTAATTCTGATGATTTTGTCGATGTTTTATTGGTCAGGCAGTGGATTTTCATTCAGCCTTTTGCTGTGGAAATCCTCCACCTCACCGCCAAACCTGTAGTATGGCAGTGCGTTAAAACAACAGCAATGGAATTACCGCCACGTTACCACTGTTTTTGACCACATCACCTTAAATGTAATGATGCCCATAGCATAGGTCAAAACAGCACACCTTTCCTGCAGGCATCAAGTCACAGGAAATGCACTTTCTAGTAGCTAATAAATAAACAAACAAACAAACCTTGAGTTGGGGCAAATGAAGAACCCTGCTCCAGTGCTAGCATAAAATGGGTACTTCCCCCTTGCCATCTCAAACCTTGCATACATATGGCCCTGTGTGTCCTCCCCAGCATTTCAATGATAGTTGCTGCCCTTTCCAACATGACTTACTCTCCCTCTGCATTAGCGCACACAACTCACACAACATACCCTCCATTCTGGAGACTCGGACTTACCCCTCCCCTGTCCCAGGCCTTTTAGCACTCAACATTCCTTGGTCCATCCATGAGCTCGGACTTACGACAGCACTTACGCCCATTCCCTCTTCTTTTCTGCACTGCACGTCCTGAATTACTCAAAATGCATAGTAGGTTCCTCCACCTCCTTCTCCCCCCTCTGCTCTTAAATATTATATTGTAATGTGTTTCTCTCTTGCCTTCCCTCCCTGCCCTGTGGGTGGTTTGAAACAGTATGTTCTTACTGTATAAGCGCCTAACAAGCAAACAATTAAAATGGGTCCTTTATGATAGGGCCCTCAAGCTAGCCGCTGTATTATTCATACTTCTATATCAGCCAGGATTAACCTTCTGAAAAACAAGCAAATGAAGCCCCTCACGCCCCTGACAACGCTACCAAAACTCTCTTAACGCTCTCACTGCTCAGCTCTTCATTACTTTGCCAGCCCACCTTTTGGTCTCCCACTGTGGGCATTCTCTCCACTTGACAAAGCTCTCATCTTCAACACCTATTCACTCTGGATTCTTCCCTGCTATTGTCCCTCCTCAAAGCATCACCTCCATGAGTTTTAGCACTCCATGAAAAATCGGCCCCTCGTAAAATTCCTACTATTAATTCAAGTGCATGCGTGTACCCCACCTCGCTAACATTATCTCCAGCTACTCTTCTCCTTGCAATTTACCACTCTCTCAATTGCATTTTCATTCTGTTGAGTTTTTACCCATACCTCTAACCTCTCAATCCTAACTTCTAACACCAATTTCAAACACCAATCTTTAACTAGCTAACCACTCATACCTAACTCCAAAATCCAAGCCCTACATGTAATCTCGATACACAACATCGAACCTCCAAATTCAAAACTATTAACCTTCAACATGTATCTCATCATCCCGTCCTCCAACCTCCAGCCCCCAATCACTCATCCCCCAAACTCTAAGCACTATCTCTAATCTCCAATTTTTAACCTCTATTCGCCTGCCCCTAACCCTAAACTTCATCCCCCAAACGCTAGCCCTAGCCCTTTACCTTTAACACAACCCATCATCTAACGCTAACTCTACTCCCATATCTCCAGCCCCTAACCCTATACCTTCTAACCCCAACTTCAAAGCCCAATCTTTTACACCCATACTTAAACACAAAGCAAGAACCTCTAAACACCCACCTCAAACCCTCAAACCACTAACCTCTAAATCCAACCCTTAATCCTTAAACCAATAACCCCTACACCAACATCTAATCCTAACCGCTAACCTCAATCACACCCCAACTTTCAATCTTAATCACTTTGCCCAACATCTAAACCCATCCTTCAAACTTCAGTCCCTGTCCTTCTAACCCACAACCTCTAACCTCTAATATTAATCTGTGACCCTTAAACTCTAACTCTAGCCTCTAATCCTTAGCCCAATCCTTTAACCTCAAACAGCAACCTCTGAACACAACCTCTAACCCCAAAAATATTAACACAACCTTTAGCATCCAACCTCTAAATCAAAAATAGTTATCTCTTAACAGCAGCATCTAACCGGCAAACCATCAATCCCAACCTCTTACCCTTAAATCACTAACACCAACATCTAAGCTCCACCTCTAAAGCCACCCTCTAACTTTCAACCCCTAACGACTTTGCCCCAACCTCTAACCTCACACTCCAACCTCCACCCCCAACCACTACCATTGGTGTGGCGGTCCCCCATAGCCCTGGTGGTAAGGGTGGGCATAGCCCCAGGTCATGGGGGAGCTCCCTCATCAATTTGACTTTAGAAAGAGGCAAATTCTTTCTAAAGTCAGGGGCTTCAGCCAAACTGATCAGCAGTGGCAGTGGCAAGTCAAGATGGAAGCGCTGCGCCTCCTCTGCACATGTCAGGAGCCAGGACGCTCTCTCTGCTTCCTGGTTCCTGTCTGCATGGAGTGTAGGAGCCAGAGCCTGGAGAGGAGCATAAAGTCCAGAGCTGGTTGGGTCGGGAAAAGGGAAGAAAATAACCTTTTCTATGTGTGTGTGTGCATGTGTGTATGCAAGGGTGTTGTACATTTACATTTATACATGTATGTATGTATGCATGTGTGCATGCAAAGGTGTGATTATGTAATTTTGCGTATAAATGAGAGTTCTCAGATCAGTGTGAATGGTGTGTAGGTGCGGTTGTAAGCACAGGTGTGGATGACAATGCAATGTGAATGTTCTGGGAGTGCATGTGGAGAATGCAGTGTGAATGCTCTGGGTGCACATGTAATTCCTTGTGAATGGTCTTGGTGAGTGACCAGTGGGTGAATGGGTATGTGTTTGTTCTGGCAGGGCGATACCAGACTAATTCTGGCTGTGTTAGCCTGAGGAGAACGCCTAGGCTGGCGGGTGTGCAGCCAGCTGTGATTAGTTAGGATGATGGGGAGTATGTGGCAGGTGTTGGTATGAGAACAGCTATACCGAATGTGTCAGAGTATTGCTGTGTTCTAGATGAGTGGTGGTGTATTGAAGAGAGTAAGTGTGGTGATGTGATAAGGTGGTTTTCAGTAGGTGCTTGAGATCGAGCGCCTTAATGCTCTGTGCATTCCATGCACTCCAACCGATCCATGCACTCCAAGCGATCCATGCACTTCAAGTGCTCCAAGCACTCCATCCGCTCCAAACACTCCATCCATTCCATGCCCTCTATCTGTTCCATGCATTCCATCCTTCGCATGTACTCCCTCGGTTCAATGTACTCCAGGCACTTCATCCATTCCACCCACTTCATTTGTTCCATCCGCTTCATCCGTCGTACGCACCCCATCTGTCGCACGCACCTCATCTGTCGCACGCACCCCATCGTCGCACGCACCCCATCCGTCCCATGCACCCCATCCGTCCCATGCACTTATTACATCCACTTATTCTGTCCCATGCACTTATTCTGTTCCATGCATCCCACCCGTCCCACGCACCCCACCCGTCTCATGCACTCCAATCGTCTCATGCACTCCATCCATGTCATGCACTTGATAAATCTATTTCATATGTTCCGTTCATTCCATGCACTAAGTCATTCCATGCCATCTATCGGTTCCGTGCACTCTATTCCGTGCACTCCATCCATATCATGTACTCCTCCTTTCCATCCTCTCGTCCACTTTATTTCTCTCATCCACTTCGATCCTCTCGTCCATTCTATTTATTTCATCCATTCCCTTAATTTCATCCGCTTCATTGCTTTCATCTAGTTTATTCCTTTCATCCACTTCACTCGTGGAGGCGGATTCGGGGTGGGAGAGGATTGTAGTACAATGGAGCAGGCAACCCCAGCCTGAAAATGTTCTTACTGTGGCATGGCATTTGTTATTCATATTAAGGGCAAAGGCAACATGATGTAAGTTCTTACAATGTGGTAATATGCCTGTGTGCAGGCAGCAAGGAAATATTTCCTTCCTGTTGCATAGCATTTGGTACTGGTGTTAAGTGAAAACGCAACATGACCAATATTCTTACCCGGTGGGGCAAGGAGATGTTTTCTAAATGAATAATAGATTTTTTACTGGCATTAAGTGCAAAGCAAACATAAGCGTTCTTACATGAGGGGAGGGACAATTGTGCAGCTAGCATGGAGATGATGTCTCCTTACCGCAGAATTACATTTTCAACTGGTGTTAAGGGTGAAGTCAACATGATGAGTATTCTTATATGGTGGTGGGGAGGGGAAGGACATTTGTGCAGCCATCAATAAAAAAAAGTCTTCTTGTAGCATGAGATATTTACCTCCATTAATGAAAAAGCCAACAGGAGCTTGCTCTTAGCTGGGGATACGTGCATATATTGGCAGAGGCAGCATGAACAGGTTTTCCTATTGCATTAGTACTGCACATAATGTTACTGGCCATGCAGAGAGGTAGCTGGTACATTTGGGTTCCGGGCACCGTCCGCTTGTTTCTACGCTAGGTACAAAATGTAAGTTTTGGAGAAAAAAAACATACAGTAACAGGCTAATGGACCTGACTCTGTAAAGAGGGAATGGGGAACCTTTCAAACTGGGGTGAGAGGACTACCGTAGTTGCCACCAAAGGTAGTCTTGCCCTAGAGGTGGGTGTGTGAGCCGGTAGGCCCTCAATCCCTGTCCTTTCTTCGTGTGCCCGCTTGCATGAAATGAGCACCAACTTGTTTTGTCCTATGCATGTTCTGCACTATCCTGGCAAGTCCCTTTATTTTCCTGTAGGACTTCAAAATCCAGCATCCCTAGTGGTGGAAGAACAAGCAAGCGACTTGACTGGGAGAGAGAAATCAGGGAGTAGCTGCGCGGTAGAGCAATCTGCAAAGCGACCAGTGGATCAACCATGCTGCGTGACCTGGACCAGAATAGCTCCAGCTTCAGCAACCATGTGCAGTAGTTTATTCAGCATTCCAGCAATCTGAGCGCTCTCTGCGAGACCCACAAAGACAATTCCCTTACCTGGGATAGGGTCATAGAGCAGTCCCTCTGGCAAGCTGGCATACGAAACACATTGGCAAAACTGCACACGACAGAGCTGTAACAACAGCGGCCCTCCATTAACAAATGCAGGCGGACCCGAATACGAGAAAGTGTAGGGTCTTTGGGTCTTAAAACATCCTTCATTCATTTACTCACCTTTAACACCTCCTTTGAGGAGAGGAAAGTCAGCGGTTGGCCTGGGGAACCGAGGGAGAAAGCCAATGGAGAGGGAAGGGGAGAATAAAATGAGGCACAGGAATCAGGATGGTGTGGGTTATTCAGGTGGGGTCAAGGGAGGAGAAGGGGGAACAAAAGATAATGGAAGAAGGATGGTGCATAGCATTGAGAAGGATTGCGCAAGGTGAGGGATTGGCTGGTAGGTGAAAGTGATACTTGGGCTGGAGTGTGCGGGCAAGGTGTGTGAGTGGAGCTAATAGAGGGAGAATAGGAAATGAATGGGCGGGTGACAGTGAGAATGGAAGGAGAGTGACTAGAGGAGAAGGTGTTGCTGGAATGGAGAGTAGTAGTAGCGGTGAGGAGAGGAGTTTACTAGCAGATTGGAGAGGAGAGAGTAATAGTGGAGTGGAAAGGGGAGAGTATTAGAGTGGGGAGGGAAGGATAGTATTCAAGTGAAGGGAGATCAGTAGTGGTGTGTAGAGGGCAGAGTAGTAGTGGTGCAGAGAGGGGAGTTTTAGTAGAGAGAGGTGGGTAGTAGAGAGAGCGAGAGAGATAGAACATCTTCAATGAGTCCCTCCTCCTCAACACCTAGGCCATCACATTGACCCTGCGCCACCTGCCTCGCTAGACGGCATCCGCCACTCTCCTCCCCGCCACCCTGTACAGCGGTACCCCTCCTCTGTGCCCCTCTGTATCGTACCTCCTGCTGTATATCTGTTCAGTTGTTACCTATGAAAAACGTTCTGTAATGCATCTGTAATGTTGTATACATCTGTAAAGCGCTCTGTTGTGTTCTGCTGTGTATCTGTATTGTTGAGTACCTCTGTAAAACTCTCCGTTGGTTATCGAAGTTTTGCACTGAATAAATGTGAACCCGTAGGCCCTTTAAGCGAGGTAGCGCTATCTAGGATGTATGGGGATGCAGATTTTACTCTGACACCAATAATCAGACCGACTCAGGAAGTTGGCAAATCTTTAGCTGTTTTATTAACAAGTATCTAAAACAGGGAGTACAACGGACATCAACGGACGCAGCACAATCATTCTCAATGTTTCACATGAAAAAACACATATAACAAAGATTCGCCATACGTGACGTCATACTACGTGGCAAAATAAGAAATCCTACTTGGGGTTGTGATAGGCTGAAGGGGAACTTCTGAGTATACTTTCTATGGGGACAGGACTGCAATTGGCTCTCTATGGTCATGTGGACAGCTATGCCCACCTCTAGTGCAAGTCATCTTCAGTGTCATAAAATACACAATGTTTCATTGGCTTTCAAACTATAGGGCTCTTCACTATGTGGCCCTCTATGATTGGCTGGCACACATGTACCTTTCTGGAATATTCCACTCACTAGCAGCACGCAAACTAGTATCCCAGGTGCTGGAGGGTTGGACTTGACCATGCCTCCCCACCCAATTAGCCCAACATCCATCATCACTCCTACTGTCTGCCATTCAAATTAGTCTTTGAACTCAGCCTTGCAAGTATCACTAAGCCTGAGAATAGAAGGGAGTGTGAGCATGGTCTTATCTTGTGGTCTTGGTGTAGCTCGCCAAAAGTCTATTTTCATCTTGACCCTGTGACATGCGACTGTGTTTTGACCTCCTTCTTCGCATTTAACACTATTAAATGAATAAAACCTGGCACTTCTAGTGTTTTTCCATTACACCTCAACATGAGCTTGTCTCGCTTCTCACGTTCATTTTATCTTCTTGAATAGATAACCAGTTTCTTGGCTGCCCCAACCCTTGACACTGTGCCAGACAACCTTTCTTGAATCTTCCTTCGCCGTCAGCTGTTTTGTTCAATTGCGCCACACTTTCAGCCCTTCTGTTCATGGGGTCCTAGTTTGCTAAAATGTGTAGTGGAACATCCAGATTCTATACACACTTAAATATATTGGCAGCTCCGGCCTGCAGTCTATTCACTACATATATCCAGCCTTATGATTACTTAGTCTACTTGCATTTCAGCTTCTGTACGATTATAAAAGGACTTGCATGTTCTTCAGTGCTCTCTGCACATGCAATCTTCATTTTACTCATGAAATGTTGCTCATTTCTTTACTTCGCCATCTGATTCTATAAGGTGTATATACTCTCTTCATTGGCATCTCTTCTGGGTGCGTCATTCCTGCTTCATGTGACGTTAGCAGTCCACTCTTTCATTAATTTTCACACTTCTTCTGGAAACCTCCTTTAAAAGACTGCCATTTCACTGCGGGGACATCATATAGGGTTTTCTCAATGGATACCTCGTTTCGTGGACTCTTTGCGGTATAGGGACCATTATTGGCGTTGCATGTCGCAATTTCTGTTTTCCAAAATATAAGCAAAATGGGGCGGGACTTTCGGTAGAGGCACTTGGCTCCTCCTCTACAAATGTCATAATAACATAACATTGGAAGGAGAGAGGGGAAAAGTAATAGAGAGGGAGAGACAAAGGAGAGTGGAAGACAGGAGGGAAGGAGAGTAGAAGGAAGGGAAAGGAGAAATAGAACATTAGGACCAGGAGCCCCTGGGCATTAAAGATTAGGATCAAGTGGGGTCTGTGTGTCTGAAAGGCACACATTCCGTTTACTGAGTTGCATTGGGGAATTTAGGATAGAGACGACCTAGATTGTACATCGAGGGAGATGGTTAGAATGGGCCTTTGCCCTTTGGCCATCACCAACAAACAGGCAGAATTTTAGACAAATGGGGTTACTGATCTCTAGAGGCCATCCTGCAGTTGAGGGATGCCTGGGTTCGGGAGTGAAAGGCCTGCACTAGATGAAAGAGACAGGGACTCCCCTTAGCAAACCCTTTCCTATTTCTCAAATAAAAATCCTTGGACTGTCATCGAGCGGGAGAAGGTGTGTTCTTTAGGACATCTGTGACAACACTTTCATCTTTCACTTAGTGTGGTGCGCAGGATGCAACCGTAGCAGCATGGTCATCATGCGCACTGTGTATGCAAGGTCATCCAGGCCGGCCCGGAGTGTGGTGTGTCCCCGTTTTGTTGAAGAGCTTCGGAGAGACCCCATAGGACAGCACGCAGGTTGCACGAATTCATTGTGTTTTACACCACTGCCTCTAAACTCTAATCAATAGCCCCAACTTACATCCTCAACCTGCAACCACATCATTGAACCTCCAACACCAAATATATTAACCCAATGCCTAACACCAGCCTCTGAAACCCAACCTCTGCCCCACAACTGCTAAACGCCTAAACTCATAGCCACAGCACAACCACGACTGCAAATCCCCCAAAAGCTAGCCCCAACCTCTGATTGCTACTCTTTAACGTTTTACCTCGAAAGCACACCCACCGTACATGTTACTTCAAGTTTGCTTTTTTGGGAGATTCCTCCCCCGTTGGTTTGCTTTACGGACCTTTCTGGATTATTTTAACATTTTAGGAGCACATCAGGTTTTAGTATTTAGTATTCGTTGGTCATGCTCTGTACAGGCACATACATTGGTCCTCATTCTACCTTTCAAATGTAGTTAATGTTTCTGGCACCCTGTCCAGCGGAATTGCCGCTGGATTACGGGTGCCGGAGGGACAGTGTTAATCCCTATCTATGGAGTTCCATAGGACTCCATGAGGGGATTTGCCATCATTACCGGCACCGACGGCGTTTTTTTGCCACATTTAGCTGAAGGTAACCCAGGGGCCCCTCCGGCAAACCCGTAGTCAGCCGCTGGTGCTGTAAAGTGCTGGTATCTGGCCCTTTTTTACCGCACCGACCGACTTAGAATGAGGCCCATTATGCCTTCTTTCTCTAGGTCAGGATCACTTATGATTGCATTTTGTGAAACAGTCTCACGCACGGGGCGAAACAAATACTAAGGCATTATCAGCAGAAAAACAAGTTTGGATTTCATGCAGCAAAGGAAGACTGCGAATGCAGGTGAGTTCTACCATACAGTGCCAGGGGTGTTATTCTCTGAGAAGATAGGCCTAGTACAGACCCCTTTCGCTCTGGGTGCTCCAGGGGTGACCTCTAGGAGCCTAATAATTTGGTACGAGGTTCTCTTGGGAACAGTGTTAAAAAGTCAAGCTCTTACCAGCGCTGATTTAGAAAACTAACATACGCAGTTGGATCAAACAAAGTACCGTGTAAAAAGCGCCATTTAAAAGGTGCGGAGGAAAATGATGCTGTGAGAAAGAGAAGCTGAAAACCTGCTCAGAAAACAGTCCAAAGGCAGTGCCTTTAATAAAGATACAGAGGTGTACAATTTGCAAAAACAGATTCAGAGAAAATGAATAAAAACTCAACTGTAGCTGAGCATGCAAACGAAAAAATCCCAAAGGTCAAACAATAACATGAAAGGTTCCATGACTTCATCAAGAATGGCAAGTCAATGCATGCAGACAGGCGAAGACTTGATCCACCATAAAACGACCGACTAATCTAGACTTTCTTGATGTGATATTTACCATGTTGTCAAAGTCAAACCATGGCAATTTCCTGGAGCCTTCAGTTTCTGACACAGCAACTCATAGCGGAAGAACGCCTTCAAATGCAAAGTTTCCAGTTCCAAGTTTAGGCTTACACAGCACAGTAAATGCCGAAACTGTATCTTTGTACTTCATACACAACAAATATACAGTCTTCCATGACAGTTCCTGAACAATCTAACTCCTTTATGAAGTCTGCAGTATCCACTGTGTTGCCTCACAGACTGATTCTAGCCCACGCACCTCACTTACAGAGTGCAGAGCAAGTGCTGCGTCCACGCGATGCTCCACACCCTCCACCCTTCAGGGCCCTCCAAAGCAAGTGCTACTTCCTGTGGCACTTCATAGTGGCATGGCAGCAGACTGCAGCAGACTGCATGACATTGTATTTCATGCAGCTGATGAAGAAGGTGGAGACCGCCGTTCCACATCAGCCTATTGTGTCTGCTCCCAAGACACCAGCAGAGCGGTCAAAGGAACAGAAAGAGCAAGCAACCACTTCAAAGCTGCACACACGCAGAGAATGGCACCTGCAAATCCTCCAACAGGATCAGGACCAGAACCAACGGTTCTCCAGATCCATCTCCAACTTGGGTTTCTCACCTGGACACTGATGAGGTGTATGCATCCTGAGTGAGGGAACACCAGGATTTTGTGACTGCCATTATTGACTGATTGGGGCTGAAAAATACCAGGGATACATGAAAGGACTCGAGCATGTTTCCTTTGGCATGGGTGTGAAAGGGTAAGACAGAACTGCTATTGCTAGTCAAGAAGAAGTTAAGAAATTGGCTCAACAAATCTGGATCAAAATACTCTGCAGTGCTAAGAATACGAAATTGGATAATAAATATAGAATACCAGTAGATATTTTCGCCGGGACATAGCGAGTCGGAATAGGTAGATGATTGGGGTGTAGGGGTGTGGGTAGGGGTGTGTTGGGGTGTGGGTGGGGGTGTGGGTGTGGGTACAGGTGTGGGCCGAGTCAGTAATGTTCAGGGGAGAAAAGACCAAAGATTATTTCTAGCTCGGTCTTTCAACCCTAATCCGAGAAATGAGGTCTAACGTCTCAGCCACCAGCAAAGGGTCTTGTTTTCTTAGCAGCCATAAGACTCACCCAAAGTAAGACATACTCTACAAACTCTACTTTGGTGAAAGACGATTAGTTACTGGAAAATATTGGCAAAACATTGAAAAGTATCAAAGAAACTGGGCAGTCTGGTTAAAGAGCTACCAGAAGTATTCATTTCTGGCTTAACTAAAGCTAAGCAAATTCAATTGTCCAGGCTTAGCTTCGCACTAAATCAAGTGCACACTGAGGCTAGGGGTATGGATCGGGCAGCTAAGAGAAGGCACCCTCAAGACAACGGTAGGATAAAGGGGTTGATTTATCATCCAATGGGTGCAAAGCAATCTCTCATTCAGAAAAGCAATGAGAACCTGGTCAGTTACAAGAATAGACAATGAGCAGAACCCTTGAAAACCCAAAGATGAAATCATAGACCTGCACTCTGAAAAGGTACACACATCCACCAAATGGACGCCTCGGACAAGTGTGGTAAACTAGCTATCAGAAACATAATAGATGGCAAGCAGGAGAGGACACGTTATGCCCGTCTCAAAGCGTTTAGAGGGACACACTCTTTCTTATCACTAAAACCCCTGCAATAATGAAGCACTCGCCCACCAATCCCACTCACCCACACAGGCACACTACCAGGCAACAGCATCCCATGCGGCCTACCCACACCCTGTTATGTTGCATCTCACTGGAACAGGGGGAACCCTACAACATAATGCAAAAGGTGGAAGATGCAGGCCGGCTGTTCTGTAATGCATCCTCTTGTGCGAGGCTGTGACCGGCAAGGACACACCTAAGCACATATATCCCATAACTCTAACTATCCCATAGTCCGATTCATGTCATTTCTCAATTATAGGGCTATCACATGCTTCATGATTAAACACCATGAAATGATATGCTGTTATGAATTGAGTTATGTTATGTTATATTGATTTATACTACACATCGCTATCATCCAGGGGCAGTCTCCAGGCGCTCTTATGGACACAAATATGAACCCAAGAGTGGGGATTGATGCTGTGCCCACAATCATTGCTACTTTATGAAAGGTTTGCAACTGTAGTGTGTTGCTAACAGCTAATGTTCAACTTTTGTCCTTAGCCATCATTCACCCAATTCTAGAAGTGCACCTTGCCCTGTCTCGGGAGGATAGCTCAGGGGCAATGATGATGCGGAGCCACACAGGTTCGATCCCTGCATCCGTGCTTAGAAACATCTGGGTATTAAGCGCGTTATAAATAACCAATTATATAAATTATAAAACAATAGACATAACACACATCAGTCACTTGTTGATCTCCTCAACTTGACCACCTACCCTTTCCATGTCTCCACAACCTAGACTGACCTGCACACAGGTGACTGTCTCCGTCATCAAATCAATCAAATGCGGCCTGGCTCGCATGCTGATGTAATGGCAACCAGCTCAACAATATCACAGAATTCCCTGTAAAACAAATGCCGTAACAGCCAAGTCAAATACTGTACATTTCACAGCCTCAACAAATGCCCAGAACATTAGTATATCTCTGAGAAAACTAAAGTCTTTGGGGTTTTTTCGAAGCATCATTGGCAGGAAAAGGAAGCCTGCAAGCAACCGTCTATTCCAGGGAGAAAGTGTACAAAACAGACACATTCATTGCCATGCAAGCGTCATTCTCTCATTCAAAGACGTCAACAAGACTAGATGATATTAGAAATTCATCAGCACTCGCCCCCAATAGCGGGACGAATGACAAGTATTTTATTTATTTATTTATAACAAGTGTGTAATGCTCATACCCTAGGGTTTCACGCCGTTTGGTACACTAGGGAGTGATAGAGATTGACAGATTATAGACTGTGATAGAACGGTAGCAGAAGCAGTTAATCATATTTGTCGAAAAGCCACGTGTTTGCCTTTTTTTTAAGGGCGGGTAAGACTGTTCATTCCTAATAGCGGACGGAAGACAGTTCCAGAGCGTAGGAGCTGTGATATAAAAGCTGATACCCCCTGCTCTTTTGCTCTTAAAGCAGGGAGCGTGCAGAGAGATACTGGAGCTTAATGAGCGCACCAGGACTCTTTGGGTGATGCAGTTGTTGAGGTAATGGGGGAGGAGGGCTCTTTGAAAATGCACTGAGGGGCAACAGTCACAGTTTTAAAGTCAAGATAGGCTTTAATTGGTAGCCAGTGGAATTCCCATCTGGTTGCCAAGATGTGTTTGAATCGTTGCAAGCCGAGGGCAGCACAAAGTTCTTTATTTTGCAGTAGGTGAAGTTTTTGTGGATTGGATGCTGAGGTGTCCATGAGTAGGACGTTTCAGTAGTCCAGCTCAGTGAGTATGAGTGCTCGTGTGAGAGTAAGACAGTTACATTGAGAGAGGAATTTCCTGCTCAGTGAGATGAGGCTGTAAGTGTAGGCAGTGGCGGAGGCAAGTGGATTTATGTGCTTGGTCATGGTCAGATCAGCTTCAAGGTGACCACCCAGTGTTTTGACTTGTTTCAGTACTGGGATGATAGCACCGTCGATGCAAAATGTGGTTAAGGGAGTTTCAAGGTTTTTTAGCCGATAAGGGGAGCCCACAATGAGGAGTTCCGTCTTCTCGTCATTTAGGTAGAGGTGGTGGATGGCCCTCCAGTTTTGAATGGTGCTGTAGACCTTGTTGACTCTGTCTGTGTCCCAGGAGTAGTCACCTGAGATGGGGATGAGTATTTAAGCATCATCTGCAAAGTTAGTGTAGATGATACCCAGTGCATCCAGTAGGTCAAACAAGGTTTTGGTGTATTTGTTGTACAGTGCGGTGAGAGGCAGGATCCTTGTGGGAAACTTAGTGGGGCAGGGATAGGGGCAGCTGAGGCCTCACCAATGAAAACTCTGGTGGTGCGTTCGCTAAGGAATGATTTAATCCAGGAAGCAGCTTCGGGAGAGAAGTGTGAAAGGTGGTAGCAAAGGGTGCCGGGTGCACCAGATCAAAGGCTGCAGACAGATTTAGTAGAAGTAGGATAACTAGATTTCCCGAGTCTCGGATATTATCCATGTGAATTTTCAGATCAAGAAGGGTATTTTTTTACACTTGCGGGGCAGCACGAGTTCTGGCAGTAACGCTATTACCGATGCATTTAAGGGTCCGCCCAATAATGAGTCTGGCAGCATTTACCGCCAGCTCTAAGATGGGGATAAAGGCACCAACTTAATGCCCATTTTTGGCCGCAATTAGCGCAGCGCTAATTGTGCCAAAAATGCCCCATTGGGTCAGATTAACCCATTAGGGAATGAGGAATACCCATTAGCACCCAACCCTTCATCCCTTCATCCAGCGCTAATAGCGCCAGACCGGGTGGAGGTAACACTATTAGCACGGGCGGTATCCCGGCAGTAATACTGCTGGGATACCACCCAACTCGCGATGAGGCCCTTGATCTTAGCCAAGAGGCTGAGAAGCGATAAGAAGGGCAGTTTCTGTGCTATGTTTTGGGCGGAAGACAGATTGTCCGACCCCGAGCAGGTGGTTATGACCAAGGAATGGTTGGATTTGTGGGTAGGCCAGGTGGTCAAGTATTTTAAGCAGAAAAGGGACTGTGGTGAAGGGACGTTAGTTGGTGGGGATGGAGGGATCTAAGGAGGTTTTTTTTAAGGAGGGGTGTGATCCCGGCTACTTTGATACTCGCAGGTACATTGCAGGTCTGGAAGGAAGCATCAGCAAAGTTGGTGATAATGGGGGTCAAGGTGGGAGCGCAAAGCTTAACTATGTGAGCTGGGCACGTGTCTCCTTTGCAGTTGGGGGGTTTAGAGAAAGAATGGTAGTTAGTACCTGTTCTTGGGTGACATTAAATTGAATGGGAGGGGAAGAGGTGGTGTGTGCCACTTTGGTGTGCTCGAGTAGGTCGTGCATGGGAGCTTTGGCTGCAATAATGGCTTTTTTACCATTGATTATGTCACAAAGAGATTCGATTTTGGAGGAAAGGGTATTTTGTATGGTGGTGCACCAAGTCATTTTTTTAACAGGAATTTGGCCACCCGATTCTACATCAAGAGCCCAGATCCCCTCCATGACACAAGCCTCTGAAACAGAACAGCAAATAATGAATGGCTATAGAAGGAGTTCAAGTTAAATTAAGAGTTTTATTTTATATTTGGGAAATCACCCAAAAACGACAAAGGTCTAAGAATGATCACAGGCCTTCATGCCTTGAAGCAATTTATTCCAGGTGTGAAATTCTAGTTTGCCACAACTTCTTAGATCCTAACTTCACATGAGCTGGGAAGCTGGTTTATCATGATAGACTTAAAAAGACACCCATTTTCAAAACCTCACAGAAAATGTATAGGTTTCCAGTAGGTCAGTAGCTCTTCCAAATCAAGGTCCAAGTTTATCACCAAGAGCCTTTGCAACAGTGGAGGCTCCTGTACGCTGCAATATGATAGGCTGCTGAGAGTCTACAGTCCAGATGAGATCTACTTTACTCTTGAGTGCTCACTCAAATGTCTGTATCCTCAGGGTTACTCAGTGAACTCAAAGCATTCCGCTCGCTATACTCGACAAAATCAACAACAACATTCTTTATTTGGTATTAGGATCTTCCTGAGGGCTGTACCAAATCAGTTCCAATACAAATCAAACGGGAAAACAATGGCAATGCAACTTTTTCCCTGGTTGTCTCATTCTAACTTGAAAAATGTTCATATAGGTCTCAAAAGTATAACCTATTGATGACCTTAGAAGAGCGGAAAGCAAGTTCAAAGCTTTATGAATTGTCCAAGCCTTAAAAAAAGGAAATAATGGTATCCTGTTTTCCCTACACTGCTTCTAAGGCTTCAGTGACATATTTTTGTTGTGTAAATTGTCACTATATTGGTTATTGCGTTTCTTGTGCAATACAAGTTATAAATAAAATGTTTTTTCAAAAAGGAAAAATTGGTTAAGAGTTGCATTGGAAGCCACTTCTGCACAGTATCAGGAAGGGACTTTCCACCACAAGAAAGGATCGGGAAATTCAAGTGATGCTCGGTCATGTGGAAACTAGCATTTCCGGCTGTCATGCAGGGGGAAACACGGAAGACCTACATACTGAAGCCACCGACTGCATCAACATTTTAGTGAAAATGCGGTCACGCAAACTCTGTATCCTCGCCACGGGAACTCGAGAAGCAGATTTCCTCACACACAACCGATCTTCTCAAAGCGCAGAGTTCCCAAGGTGACCTCCTGAGCAGAGTAAGGCATGTCCCATATGAGTGGGAGTGCAATCAAAGCGTTACCTCTTGGGCTTTCACTGAGCTACACCTCTTGGCAATTGGAGAGCAGGGCTTAGCATCATGGGGGGCCTAGAGGGCAGAATCATTTCCTTTGTGCATTTCCTCAGTATCCAATGCTTCACAAAGGTTCAGCCAAATGAGAAAGCCCATTCAGTTACCAAGTTTACCAAAATTGCTCACCCTGTGTGGGGTGACGTGAAATCCTTCGTCCCTTCCAGCCATGCCTTATCTTACTCATCTGGCTCCTGAAGAGTTGCCTTTAAGACACTCGAAGATTCCAGAATCACATCTGAGACTTACGGGGGCTGCGAGGGAAATTTCACTACAGCTCAGCACGAAAGCAAGTTGTTTACATTTCATTATATGCCAAACAAGGGAGAGCCACTCCACACAGACCAATAATCTGTTATATGGGAAGGTGCGCTCACCACTGCCTACCATTATCCCGCTTTCGCTCTCTGTGACAAACCACAGAAAAAACCCATATTTGCATATCAGCCTGGTTCGGTCACAAGGAATATCCGGCACTGAAATGACAGAGACGCTGCAGTATTACAACTGATGAAGCCCAAAAGCCAGAAAAAGGGGACTGGGATGGCTGGTGGGGACCTATGAGAACATTACAGAATGCTTTATTACCCCATCTCACCACATATATGTGCGGGGGTCTCCACCCCTCCTTCGTGTTTAATAACTTAACCCAGCCCCCCACCTATATATATATGGTGAAATGGGGCTCTCGGAATTCGGTATTTTGGACTTCTCAGTGATGGGCTGTGTATTTTGTTATATTCCCGGCTGGTGGTACTCTTATTAGGATGACATTTCCTGGCATTTCTGTGAGGTACCTTCCATGTGAGCAGGACAAGACTGATACACAAATGGATAGACAGAGTGGTATGTGTAAAACATACCTTTCCTTTATAAGAGAATATTTAAGCTCTCGTGAAAAGGGGGTTTCTGAAACCAAAACCAGGAGAACAGAAGCATCAGGGCAGTTTAATACAAGGATTTCCTCCAGCATGGACACCTCATCCCAGGTGGGTCTTACTCTTGGCAGTATTTCATGACATGGAAAACAAAAAATGTTAATGTGGAAAACTCCTTTTTTTTAGCACACTCATAGCTGCAAGAAAAATAAATGAACTTCCATCACTTTCTTCTAAGGAACCTTGCAAGTCTTTTCCAAAGGTAAAGTGGTTTCAAGAACACTGCCTTCTTTTTCACAAAGGTACTATCTGATTTTCATATTGTCCAGGAAATATTCTTACCATCATTTCCTACTAAACCACCTAATGTTGCAGAGAGAATCCTGTACAATTAAGATGTGAAAAGACAGAACATCATAGACCGCAAGTCTTTCAGGGTAATTCATAGAATTTCGCAGAAAAGTGTCGCAAGCGGCTGGCGCAGAGTGTCCGCGTGCGATTGTAGGCGCCAGGCGCGTGCGCCAAAACCGATTTCCGCGCACAGCGTATTCATGGATTTTAGGCTCCCAAACCAGCCGTGGCGCAGAGTATCGCAGCGACCCTGCAGCAGCGCCAGTAACGCCCCCAAGAACGCCCTCGTGCAAGGAAAAGCCATCAAAATCGCTAAATCATCGCAAAGGGCTGCGCTAACCCTGGACCAGTTTACAGGGCTGCCAAACAAGGAACGCAAAGCGGGTAACATTCATATCAGGGGTACATGGGAAGTTTTACATGCGATTAGCCAGGGTACGTGTATGACAGGGGTACGCGTGAAGTTTTACACGCGATTAGCCAGGGTACGTGTATTACAGGGGTACGCGGGAATTATCACACGTGATTTGGCTGGGTACGTGTATGACAGGGGTACGCGTGAAGTTTTACACGCGATTAGCCAGGGTACGTGTATTACAGGGGTACGCGGGAATTGTCACACGCGATTTGGCTGGGTACGTGTATTACAGGAGTGCGCGGGAATAATGACACGCGATTTGGCTGGGTACGTGTATTACAGGGGTGCGCGGGAATTATCACACGCGATTTGGCTGGGTACGTGTATTACAGGGGTGCGCGGGAAGTTACACACGCGATTAGGCTGGGTGGGTCCTCACAGGTGTTCCCTGTACACCCTCCACAGCCCCTGCAGGCAGCCCACAAAACAGGGGACTACCCTGCACACCTGCTCATGTCTCCCACCCACCACCCCCCTCAGCAGTGTGGGGCACCCTCCACCAGGCCCCCACTCATGTCCCCTATCACCCCCACCCCCCAGCCACCATGGGCAGCCCCCACCAGGCTCCCACCCATGTCTACCACCACCCCCACCCCCCAGCACTGTGGGGCAGCCTCCACCAGGCCCCCACTCATGTCTCCCACCACCCCCACCCCCCAGCCACCATGGGCAGCCCCCACCAGGCCCCCACTCATGTCTCCCACCCACCCCCACCCCCCAGCCACCATGGGTAGCTCCCACCAGGCTCCCACCCATGTCCACCACCACCCCCAGCCACCATGGGCAGCCCCACCAGGCCCCCACTCATGTCCCCCTGCACCCCCACCCCCCAGGATCCAGGGGCACCCTCCACCAGGCTCCCACCCATGTCTACCACCACCCCCACCCCCCAGCCACCATGGGCAGCCCCCACCAGGCCCCCACTCATGTCTCCCACCCACCCCCACCCCCCAGCAGTGCAGGGGCAGCCTCTACCAGGCCCCCACTCATGTCCCCCTGCCCACAGGCCCTGACAATCCTCAAGCATGGGCCTCATGGCCAGCCACCACAGCCCAAAGACACAACCAAGTATTACATGCGCCCATGATACTACTCCAATGGAAACAATGTAAATCAACACATGTGTCTCACACACACACAATGGTTGCAAGTGAACCTGAAAACCCATATCATGACATGCATGAAAACAATGAGATGAAACCACACATTGAAGAATGAAAAAATCCAAATAATGTATTAAAAACAACAGTAATGGCAATCAAAATTAAACAAAATACACAAGTAAAAAAATAACAAAATTAAGCTGGCTGTCCCTTTTCAAATTAAAATCAATAAATGATAATCCAAAAAATTTCTTCCAAAGTTCAAGTCCATGAAAAGGAAATGAAGGGAAAAAAGAAATAGAAAACCATTGCTCCATGGGAAAAAATATTCATAGTAAAAAAAATATCCAAATCCAAAGTCCAACTATGTACAAAGTATTCAGGGTCCATCATCCCAACAGAAGAAATGAAACCTACCAAAAAACCTATCTAAAACTCCAAATAAAAAAAAACTATAAAGGAAACCTATCACTAAATAACTATATACAATGGCGGCGGGCCAGTCCAGCGGCTCACTTAGTGGTGTTCCGGGCCAGGGCATCATCGAACTCCTCGTCTATGTCCCGGAGGCGGTCCTGTTCCATGGCCCCGAGGGTCCGCAGGGACGCCGACATGTTCACCTCCAACTCCCTGCGGATTGCCTCGAGGCACTCGGCCCGCCTCAGGGCCCTCCACATGGAGTTCTCCGCCCTGACCATTGTGAGCCGCGCCTCTTCCGCCCGCCGCCGCTCCGCATCTATGGCGTGGCCCAACCGCTGCCACACGGAAGACACTTCCGTCCAGGGTCCTCCTGCCCTCCGGCCGATGCCTGCCCCTCCGATGTTGAAGGCTCCCACCTACAGCCTCCTGCTGCTGCAGCTGCTGCTGTCCATGTGCCCTGTCCGATGGTGCCTGCACATCCTCCTCCAGCTGGGGTGCAGTCGTTGATGTGGCCACCCCTGCTGGACGTCCGACTCCCGACTGTGGCAGGGATCTGTTGTCCACCAGCCTGGCCGCACGGTCGGAGGCAGCTCCACAGGGCACCCAGTTGCAACATGGGTGGGAAGATGGCATGGAGGACGACTGGGGCATAGGGGGTTCCGTGGAGGAGGGGGTCGGAACAAGGTCCAGGAAACGGAGGAATCCAGCCCTGGTGAGCTGTCCCAGTGGGTCAACGTGGTCAACGAGCCATGCGAGAAGACGTGCAGACTCATCATGAAAAGACTGCAGGTCAGCTCGCATGGCCCGTTGACGCAACGCCACCCCACCCTGGACAGGCTCAACCTGGTGCAGGATAGCCACATCCGCAGGGAGAGGAAGGCCAGGTGTTGTAAGCCAATCCCCTCCCTGAGAACGGGTCTGGAGGTAGGCATCCCCGCTGGTGCAAGATGATGCAGTGACAGGAGCAGGGACAGGATTGCACACAGGCACCTCCGCAGCGGCCTGTGCTGCCTCCTGTCCCTGATCCTGCACTGCACCACTAGCACCAGTGGAATCCCCACCTCCAGACCCCGCCTCTGTCGCTTGCACGGCCTCCTCCTCCTCCAAACCCCCCACCAACCTGGATGACTCCGTGCCATCTTCCTCCGTTGGGCCCTGTGGGGTCCCAGCTGCCCCTTCTGCTGCCGAGGAGTCCAACTCCAACCTCCGCCTCTTGGACCTCCCCTCGGCAGCTGCGGCCTGGGACACGGCACCGGACTCCTCACTCCCCGACGAGATCAGAACCTGGGAGGGGATCCGGGCCTTGCGTCTCCGGCTGGTGGTGCGACCCCTGCCCCTGTGCTCCACAGCACCTTCTCCGCCCTCTTCATCAGTTGACGCTGCAGACAGGGAGAAAGAAAACACAGGCATCAGGGCACTGTACAATGGACTCATACACACATGACAGTCATACATGAGTGGCATTGGTAAACCTCAGACATGGCATCACAATCCCCAACACACATGTCATTTCAACTTGCACACATGAGCCATACCACAGCCATATTGCAACAGCCAGCACCATCCATTCACATACAACAGCATGAGCAGCCAAAGGTCATCCACACATCACATGCAACATAGGGAGTACACTACACATGCACACACACCACCAAACTTGCATGCATGTGTACACCTCTGCCAACTGTCGCAGTGTTCCGATCGACATCCATGACACACCTGACAATCATTCCTCCACATCCTGTGCCATGCAAGCCCACACACACAAGCACCATCCATGTGTCAAACATGAGACCCCTCGCATGTGTCACCCTCACGGCCCTGTACACCCCCCCTACTTGCCCACATAAAAATACATGTTCAACCTGCACACTCCTGGCACACCACACGCACAGCTTACAATCAGTATGCATGTACACTTACCGCTCGACTCCAGACGGGTCTGCCTCTCAAGGACCTGGACGTGGAGCGCTGGGGATATGCGTTCCAGGACCCTCATCTGATCTTCCGACAAGTGGCCCCGGCGCCCCTTAGCATCCGCTGCCTTCAGGAGGCGCCGGGCCTTGTTGAGGGTCTTGGACCTGAAGTCCTCCCAGCGCTTCCTGACACGTTCGTAGTCGCGGACTGCCACCTCCTCCGCGTTGATGGCAGTCACGATGTCCATCCAGATCCGAGTCCGTCCTTCCTTGTCGGCGCGCAACCTTCCGAAGAGGGCATCATACTGCCCCAGGACATGCTCCACCAGGACACCAACTTCGGTGGCAGTGAAGCTGGTGCTCCTCTGCCTCCTTGGCCGGGGGTTGCCACTGGTGCCAGATGTTGCAGTGCCCGACATGGCAACCCCAGAGGCAGGAGTGGGTGGGCAACTGGGTCCTGGGGCTGGGCTGTGGGGCGATGGAAAAGCAGTCAGGAGTCTTCGGTTCCAGCAGGGGTGGTCACAGCAACAGCACCCCTGGCTCATGTGCAAGCAGAAAATGTCAGGGCACATGGGCAGCAGGCAGTCAGGCAGCAGCAGATAGCAGGTGGGAGCGTGCTCAGGGCTCTGGGGGGGCAGTAATTTGGCCTTCTGGGCAGGAGCGTGGTCTTCCGTGTGTGAACGCGTGGCCAGCTTGATACGGAGTGATTTTGCACGTGAAAATCCAGCACGTCTGCGTGTAATTCGAGGAAAGGCCCTTAGCGCGTAAGCGCGTCAGCACACGTCTGTACATTCATTGGCCCAAAGGCCACCAGCGTATGCGCGTCTATGAAGTCACATGCACGTTGAATATGGCACACGTTTGAAATGTTGCGTGTTAATAAAATGAAAGACACGTCCGAGTGTCAAAGCGTGTAATTGGTGGAAATGGCCTTAGCGCGTACACGCGGAAGTGACAAAGCGTGTAATTGGTGGAAATGGCCCTAGCGCGTACACGCGGAATTGACAAAGCGTGTAATTGGTGGAAATGGCCCTAGCGCGTACACGCGGAAGTGACGCTGGACGTGTGGGCCTGCATAAAAGGTACGTGTAGAACACCATTTCCTTGTACGTGCTTTTCGTGGAGAGCGAGTGGGTGAAATCTGTACTTCTTGTCGTTTCACACATGATTTACTTCACGGCGTTTCAAGTTCGTACTCACTGTTACCTCTCACAGCTTTTTCTCTTTTTTCTCTTTTTCTGGTTTTCCTGGGCCTGTTCCCTCAAACAGGTTTCCCTTCTACTGTTGACCTGTCTCCTCAGACAGCGTACAATTCTTCTTTTGGCGGGGGTGTTGCCAACGCGCACACACGCTTCTTTTTCACGCTCTTTTTCCTGGCAGACGGTGAGTCACGCACGTATCTAACATCTGTGCTTGCCCCGTGTGTAGCCTACCCCTTCAGAGGTCATTCTAGGCTGCGTGTGACACGCATACGTTCATTCTTGTGTTACTGGGTGCCACAGCGTAGTGCAGGTTTTTTTTTCCGCACACGTGGTCTAGGAGGGGTTGCGTGCACGTCATCTCCCTTTTTTGGGCTTCCTGTGCGTTGCGTGACCCATCATCTTTCCCCAGGGGTCACATTCAGCCTTGCTAGAGCACTAGGGTACAATTACCATCTGGTACCCAACCCCTTTGACCCCCAATTGCCCAGGACAATAGTTTACAGCCACTCCCATACGCACATTAACATCAGTGCCATGGTTGGGAGGCGAGGAATCCGTAAGGGTGGCAAAGGTGGACGAGCCACAAGTGGTGGCCGTGGTGGATCCGGTAGGGGACGTGGTCGTTACTTGCAGGGTGACCCTGTCCCACCATGTGTGGAGGACCAGTCAAGGGCACCCATAATCCCCCCCCCGACACCATCCGTGCTCAGCCCTTGTTGGACCAACCCATTGTGGCACCAGACCTGGCTGACTCCATGGCTGACTTCCAGGTCAGCAGGCCTATGACACGTGCGCTGGTGCACGTTGATGTCATCAGGCCACGTGGATCAGGGGCAGCAAGGTCATCTGCTGCCCCAAGTAGGCAGGGTGGAGAGGCTGCAGGGGCAGCTGCGGCTCCATCCACCCCAGCTCTCACACACCCAGCCAGGACAGTGTCGGTCCTAGTACATCCTGCTGACATTCCCCCTGACACCATTACACTTGAGCCAATGCCTGCACCAACTCCCATGCTGAGTGTGCAATCCCACACTCCTGATACAGAGTCCACCAGGGCTCCTGCCCCTAGTGTCCAGAGCGGCGTAGGACACTCAGGATCACCACCACCTTCCAAGCGGAAGAGGAAGAGTGCTCGTCCGGCACAGGCTGATGCCCCAGACACGGCTACACAGTCCGGCCCGTCGAGGAAGCCCAGCTTCACGGATGCCGAACTGAATGCACTTGTCGAGTATGTGTCCGCACATGATAACGAAATGGTCATTGTTGCAGGATCCAAGACCACACCTGCACAACGCCAGGCACACTGGCAGACCGTTGCAGACATCGTAAGTGCCCTTGGAATCGTGAGGTACACAGCCAATGATTGCTATAAGCGCTGGAATTACCTAAAGTGCAGGGCAAAGAATAAGCTGGCCTCAAGTCATGCCGCAACTCTAGTGACTGGAGGTGGGTCTCCAGTAGAAGACATGGAACTCACTTCACATGAGTCAGTCGCTACGTCACGTAGGAACAGATCCAAGGCGTGGGAGATCTGCCTGATTATGAGACATTGTCCGGTGAGTGCACATGCATGTGTGTGTCATCCATGTGCATGGTGTGTGTGTGAGGGCTTCTGTTTGTGTGCCAGGTGAGGGTGTGTGCGCCTGAGTCGTTTGGGTCACCCATGTGCTTCATGCAATACATTCTGCGCAGCAGCATTTGGCCATAGCAGTATCCCTTCTGCCAACAGTAGACATCTAGCCCAACAGCACGCCAGTTGCCCTTGAAGTGTCACCTTGCCACAACATTGTTGCTTATTTTTCTCTGTTCATTCAGGCAGATTGTTTGCATTCCACCACTTTTACTAGTCATTTCTCAGTCCTCTAGTCACATGTCTGACATGGCTATGGTAAAGTGGAGTGACTTTGTTACCTGGATATCATTTGTTTAGACATGTCCCTGTGCAATCGGACCATTTTGGACTGGCAGCTCCAGGTGAAAAATCAGACCTGTTTGAATTAGAAAAGCTATTACATGAGGGAACTGGACTGAATGAATAAGTGCTGCCCTCCTCTCCATCTTCACTCAATAGCAATGGTACATGCCATCTGTGTGATGGCATGTGTATTTCACCTGGCAATCACAGGCCAATGTGTGATGTCACTGCTAGGCAGCATGCAGAAAATGTGTTCATCTTCCATCTTGGTGTCATCAGTGTGTGCCATTTGCCTACCCTTCATACGCAGTGAGGGTGCATGCATGGGAGGGTTTTACTCATGTGGGACATGTGTCAATCAAGTACTGGTTCTGTTGCTTCTCAGCCCTCATTGTGTGCCATGGTGCTAATGCCTGAATCCATTTGTTTGCTTTTATGTCTTTGCAGGGGAAGACGCACCTGATACTGCTGGGGTTGTGGAGATGGTGCAGACCCAGGAGGGGTCTGAGGGCCGACCGACCACCAGTGAGGGACGTGGTGTGGTGGTGGGTGAGAACACACAACTGCTGCAGGTCGTGCTCTCAAGGGTTGTCTCTGGCTGCACCTCCCCCGAGCTGTACTCAGGTGTTGATTCGGATGATGAGACCTACGTGCCGTCGCAGGTGAGTGTTCCTGGGAGCGATTCTGTTCTGTCCGACCCACCTGCACCAGGGTCAGAACCCTCAATGGGGATGTCAGTGTTGGCAGCTACGCCTTTGGTGGTTACGGATGCAGGGTCACACTCCGCGACATCTGATCCTGTTCCTGGGCCAGCAGATCAGAGGGGAATGCAGTCCTGCAGCCTCAGGCAGTGCCGGCACAGCAAGGCGCAGTTCGCCTTGCCCCAGACAGGTGTGGTGCCCGCCGACGTGGTGGCCATACGCCACCTGGCAATACCGCATGGGAGCAATCCATTTACGGTATGGCAACCCAACAGGCAGCATCATCAGAGATGATGGCTCAGGTCATGGATAGGGTGGCGACTTCCATTGTCCCCCCCGAAAGGCTGATGGAGCGACTACAGCAGGCAACCGACTCCATCTGCCAGTCACACAGGGAGGACATGTTGGCGTCCAACAGGGGCAGGCGGGCGGCACTGGCGACTCTGCAGGAAGCCATCTCCATAGAGTCCCAGGGCCACAGGGAAGCCCTGAGGCTGGAACTCCTTCGCCTCATGACGACTCTTGTTGAGCTTGAGGTTTCAAAAAACCTAAGGACAGAACAGCAGCTGGAGCGTCTCACCCGTACGCTCTCAGCTGAGATGCAGGCAACTAGGGCGGAGGTCCGGGCATCCCGTGAGTTGTTGCATGGGGACCTCCGCACACTCATCCTCCAGAACGAGACCTACCACACCCGCATGCTTGCAGCCATGGAGGAACAGACTAGGGCCTTGCGTGGGCTGCCTCCCATAGTGCCACCACCTCTGGATGCAGCTGCACAGGGTGAGAAAAGCGACAGCAGTGATACTCCCACAATAGGGTAGCCATGTGGGCCATGAGCCCATGGAGGTGTTTTTTTTCGCAAGATTCACAGAGGTGGGTTTTGGTGTGCACCCTGTCCTCGGACCTTCTGGGTGGCCTCCCCAACCCCCCCGGGCCCATTAATGGCCATTTTTGATTTTTTTTTTTTTTTTTTTGGGACAGTGTGTTGCCTTGTGTGGCTCTCGTGGGCATACGCTGCATTGTGGCTGGGCACATGCAGGCTTGTCATGTATTTGGTTCAGATGCTTGGGTTTTTGTCACACACACCCCTCCTGCTTCCCATTTCCATGGGCTTGCAAAGGTGTGCCCAAGTGACATTGACGTACATGCTGACATTGGACTCCCACTACATGTGTGGGTAGTCTAGTCAATACTGTGTATACATTCCTAGTGCATATTGCTGTTGTGTTGTACACTGCATGTTGCATTGATGTGTAACTCATCATCCATGTCTACCTCCTAATTTGCAGGTCCTTTCCTCATGTCTACACAAGGCCCTCTACTTTGGAGATGGAGTCCATGTTGGCAGCAGTGCACCTACAACTCTACATGGCGGCAACACTGTACAGTTGGAAGTTGTGGGAGTGCAGGTATTTCCAGGTGGTGAGACTACTAATTCCTTACATTCGTAATGTCATGTTAATGGTAGTTTTGAGGGTTAGTAGCTGATAAGTGTTATTGCTAAATACCTGCTCAAGTGTGTTGTTGGTCCTGCATTACTGTGAGCATTTCAGGTCTCGCGAGTTTCAATTAGGGATACTGTACTTTGTGACACTTGTGTCATGTTGTGGGGATTACTTTGTTTACCCGCACATAGCATGACATGGCATGGTGTGTCGTGTGGCGGTGCTGGGGATGGGTTGGGTGACATGGCATTGTCCTTATGTTGCATTTTGCAAGTGGGTATTCATTTTAGCTGCATGAATGTGTTTTTTCACGAAACTGCATTCGTGGTGTCTGTGTAGGTAGGGATGCACACATTGTAACACTTCCAGGTGAACAATCTCAGGCTGATATAGTTTTGACGGTTGATTCTCCAGACATTCAGGATCAGTGTCAGGTTTAGTCATCATTGATTGTCAGATGGTATGTGCCAGGGCAGTGTGCACTCCACAGGGGTGTGATTTCTATGTGAAGTAATTAGCCACTAGCTGTGTACGGGCTGCCTCCCCCCGTGCCCTTTCCCCTCCCATGCGCAGCGGGCGTGCATGTGGTTGGGGATGTGGGGGCACCACCATGTCCACGGCCACGCCCCAGCGTGTTGCAACATTGTGCAGGACACATGCTGCCACTATGATCCTGCACACTACTGGAGGAGCGTATAACAGCTGCCCGCCAGAACGGTCAAGGGAGCGAAAGCGTGACTTAAGCACTCCGAATGTGCGCTCCACTATGCCCCGGGTTGCAATGTGGGCTGTGTTATATCTTACCTCGGGTGGCGTGGTGGGGTTCCGAATTGGCGTCATCATGTGGGGGCTGAGAGGGTAGGCACTGTCCCCTGTGGAGGTGGTGATGGGTATCATTGGTGGGGTTGCGACCTTGCTCAGTATCTGACATGCATGCATGTGCAGTGGCATTCATACTCACCAAGCAGCCATGTATCGCCATGCCGCCCAGCTTCTAGGTCCCGGCTTAGGGTGGACATTCGGTAAATGAAGCTGTCGTGGGTGGACCCAGGATAGTTGGCATATACTGACGTGATGATTCCCTTGGCATTACATACTACCTGCACGTTGATGGAATGCCAGTGCTTGCGGTTCCTATAGATGTGCTCAGATGCCCTGGGGGGACGTAGAGCCACATGGATGCAGTCGATGGCACCTAGCACTTTGGGGAATCGTGCCACACCGTAAAAATCCAGGGCGGCAGCATGCCTTTCTGCAGGTGTTCTGGGCAGGTATATGTGCCTGCGGACTGATGGGCGTGCAGTGATGATGTTCAAGACCTGGTGTAGGCAGCGTGACTGCGTGGCCTGTGACACCCCACCCACTAAGACACTTGTCCGCTGAAAGGATCCAGTGGCTAAGAAGTGCAGTACATTGAGGACCTTCTCCAGGGGGCTGAGTGCTTGGGAGCACAGGGTGGGTGATGTGAGGTCATCCTCCCACTCACTCACCAGGTCCAGTATTATGTGTGGTGGAAACCTGTACCTCCCATACACCTGGTCATCAGGCATCCCGAAAAGGCTGGTTCTGGGTGTGAAAATTCTGGCCCTGACTATCCTCCTCCTCCTCCTTTGGTAGCCCACGGCCACTGCTGCTAGGAACAGTATATTCATCCTGGCATCTGAGCTTGTTAGTTTTTTGCGCGCAAATTTATGCGTCGCGGGTCGACGTATGCCTGCTTCCTACTGGCGTACTTGTTTCTTTGCTCGTGTTGTAGGCGAGCGTGTGAAACTTCCCGCGCACCCCTGAAATCCAGTACCCAGGCCAATAGCGTGTGGAAATTCCCGCGCACCCCGGAATACACGTGCGCTGATGTACTCGCGTGTGTAAGTGCCCACGCACCCCTGAAATACACGTACATAGGCCAATCGCGTGTACGCGCACTTTTGTCCAATTACACGCGATGACACTCTAACGTGCAGTCTTTCCACGTGTGCTCCGTCATCACGTGCTATGAGGGAAACACCCATGCGGGTCACGTCACAGACGCGCTTACGCGCTGAGGGCCTTTGGTCCAATAGAATCGCGTATGCGTGCTGACGCGCTTACGTGCTAAGGGCCTTTCCTCGAATTTCACGCTGACATGCAGGATTTTCACGTGCCAAATCACTCCGTATCAAGCTGGCCACGCGAAAACACACGGAAGCCCACGCTCCTGCCCACAAGGACGAATTACTGCCCCCAGTGCCCTGAGCAGCCTCCCATGTGCCATCTGCTGCTGCCTGCCTGCCTGCCTGCTGCCACCGTGCCCTGCCATTTGGTGCCTGCACATCAGCCATCTGCAGGGGTCCAGTTGCTGTGTCCACCCCTGCTGGAACAGAAGACTCCCGACTGGGATAACATCGCTCCACAGCCCAGCCCCAGGACCCAGTTGCCCACCCACTCCTGCCTCTGGGGTTGCCATGTCGGGCACTCCGACATCTGGCACCAGTGGCAACCCCAGGCCAGAGGGGCAGAGGGGCACCAGCTTCACTGCCCCCGAAGTTGGTGTCCTGGTGGAGCATGTCCTGAGGCAGTATGATGCCCTCTTTGGATCGTCCCGCGCCAGCAAGGAAGGACGGGAGAGGATCTGGGCCGACTGTGTGGTTGCCATCAACGCGGAGGGGGTGGCAACCCGCGACGTCAGGAAGATCAAGAAGCGCTGGGAGGACTTGAGGTCCAGGACCCTCGTGAAGGCCCGGTGCCTCATGGAGGGGGGCCGGGGCCGCTTGAATTCCATCCAGATGAGGGTCCTGGAACGCGTACGCCCAGCGCTCCACGCCCAGATCCTTGAGAGGGAGACCCGTCTGGAGTTGAGCGGTAAGTGGCCAAGCATTGCTGTGTGAGACAGGGCATGTTGCGGTGTGCTGGTTGTTATATACTTGCCTGTATGTGTGACATAGGCCATGTACGCATGTATGTGTGCAGGGACATCATGGTGATGCATGTGCGACCAGTGATGTGTGAACCACATGGTCGTTGCATGTGTTTAAATGCGACATGGGGAGCCCTATGCAGATTTTACACATGAGAGCATGCCAGTCTCTGTTCCTGGACATGGGTGGGGTGAGGGATGGGTGCTGATGCCAGGTAAGTATATGGTAGCCATGTCTGTGTGCCTGACCTGCGTGTCTGTGACTTGTGAATGCCATGGATGCATGACCCATGTGTGTGACAATGCACAGATTCACTGATGCAGCCTAGTTATCCTTGTATCCGCTGTGTTTGGGGTGTATGAGGCCAGATGGATGTGACTGAGGTGAAGTGTGTGCATGTGATAGGCATGACCCATGATGCATGTGAGTTCCATATCATTGTATGTTTCAAGAGTCCATTGGACATGTATGGAAATGTCCATGGCATACACCATGCCTGTTACTGTGTGTGTTTTGCCTGGACTGACCCATGTATTGTGGAGGGACATGATGGAAGTGTACTTTGACAGTGGTACTCATCTGCTATTGCTTCCTGTCTAGGGGACCATTGTACAGTACCCTGATGCTTGTGTTCTATGTCTCCCTCTATGCAGCGGCTAGTGAAGAAGAGGGCGGAGACGGCGCTGTGGAGCAAGGCGGTGGGGATGCCCCCACGGCTGCAGCGGAAGGGGTGGGTGAGCCCCCACAGGGGCCTGCTACGGCGGAAGACGGTGAGGAGCCATCCAGGTTGGTGGTTTCCACAGAGGAGGAGGAGGCCGCCACTGAGGCACACATGGGGCCTGTGGGGGCATCCCTGCTGGTGCAAGTGGAGCAGGCCAGGGGCAGGGGCAGGAGGCAGCACAGGTCACCGTGGAGGGGCCTGTGCATGTCGTTGTCCCTGACCCTGCGAGTGCACCACCATGCACCAGCAGGGATGCCCCGTCCCAGGCCCGTCCGCAGGTAGAGGGGATGTCCATGTCACCTGACTCCCCTCCACCTGTGGACGAGGGGACCCGTGGCCGTATGGAGAAGGTCCTGATTGGGGACGCGATGCGCGCGGGTGCAATTCGTGATGACATGCGTGATTCCCGGGAGGAGCACGCACGTCATCACGAAGAGCACCGTGCCGACGTGGCCCAATTGGGATCTTCCATGTTCGGGGGTTTCCTGCATGTGTCGGCCAATCTGGCGGCCCTCTCATCCTCTGTGGAGGCTATACGCCGGTCGTTCTCCTTGCTGTCTTCCGGCGCAGATGCCACCAGGGCCCCCTGTGGACCTGCCCTGACCAATGCAGCCAGCTTGATGGGGATCCCATCCCTGCCACAGTCAGGAGTCGGCGGTCCAGCAGGGGTGGACACCACAGCAACTGTACCCCAGCAGATGGAGGATATGCCGGCATCATCAGGCAGGGCACGTGCACGACGGCGTCAGTGGATTCCATCAGCCTGGATGCCGTTGTGCTGGCAGAGGCAGTTGCGTCGGAGGCAGCAGCAGAGTCAACGTGGAAGGCATCATGGCTCGGGGCCATCAACATCGGAGGGCAGGCATCGGCCGGAGGGCAGGAGGACCCAGGACGGGAAGTGTCTTCCGTGTGGCTGCGGTTGGGCCAGCAGATAGGTGCGGAGCGGCGGCAGGCGGAAGAGGCGCGGCTCACGATGGTCAGGGCGGAGAACTCCATGCGGAGGGCCCTGAGGCGGGCCGAGTGCCTCGAGGCAATCCGCAGGGGGTTGGAGGAGCAGATGGCGTCGTCCCTGCGGACCCTCGGGGCCATGGAACAGGACCGCCTCCGGGACATCGAAGAGGAGTTTTAGGTTTCCTTTGTTTCTTCTTATGATTTGGAGTCGACGGACACTGCTCCACTTTATGTATATAGTTGCATTTTAGTTAGGGTTTTTTGTAGGTTTCCTTTGTTCAGTTGGGCTCATGGACCCTTGGATGTTTTGTACATAGTTCTTCATTGGATTGTTTTATTTTTTTTGTTTTTATTTATTCACCATGGAGCAATGGTCTTTGCATTTATTTTTCTCTCTTGGATTGATTTTATTTTTAATGTGACTTTGGACAACATTTTTTTGAATTTGGATTTGTAGTTTTAATATTTTTTGACGGACATGCAGCTTATATTTTTTCATTGCCATTGTAGTTTGTTTCATTTAATTTGCCTTCAATTTTTTTTAATACAATTTTGTTTTCATACTTCACTGTGTGGTATCATCTCATTGGTTTCATGCATGTTATGTTGGGTGTTTTCCCATTCAATTGCAACCATTGTGTGTGACGGACATGGGTTCATTTGCTTTATGAACATTGGGGGTGTAACATGTAATTTCCATTTCCATGTGGGTGAATGGGTTACTTGGCTGTTTTGGCTGTGGAGGCTGACCATAACGCACATGATTGGGGATTGTGAGGACCTGGGTGCAGGGGGCCATGAGTGGGGGCCTGGTGGAGGGTGCCCCTGGATGCTGGGGGGTGGGGGTGATGGGAGACATGAGTTGGACATGAGTGGGGGCCTGGTGGAGGGTGCCCTGCACTGCTGGTGGTGGGGGTGGTGGGAGACATGAGTGGGGGCCTGGTGGAGGGTGCCCTTGGATGCTGGGGGGTGGGGGTGCAGGGGGACATGAGTTGGACATGAGTGGGGGCCTGGTGGAGGGTGCCCTGCACTGCTGGGGGGTGGGGGTGATGGGAGACATGAGTGGGGGCCTGGTGGAGGGTGCCCTGCAATGCTGGGGGGTGGAGGTGATGGGAGACATGAGTGGGGGCCTGGTGGAGGGTGCCCCTGGATGCTGGGGGTGGGGGGGCAGGAGGCCATGAGTGGGGGCCTGGTGGAGGGTGCCCCTGGATGCTGGGGGGTGGGGGTGCAGGGGGACATGAGTTGGACATGAGTGGGGGCCTGGTGGAGGGTGCCCTGCACTGCTGGGGGGTGGGGGTGATGGGAGACATGAGTGGGGGCCTGGTGGAGGGTGCCCTGCAATGCTGGGGGGTGGGGGTGATGGGAGACATGAGTGGGGGCCTGGTGGAGGGTGCCCCTGGATGCTGGGTGGTGGGGGTGCAGGGGGACATGAGTGGGGGCCTGGTGGAGGGTGCCCCTGGATGCTGGGGGGTGGGGGTGAAGGGGGCCATGAGTGGGGGCCTGGTGGAGGGTGCCCCTGGATGCTGGCGGGTGGGGGTGCAGGGGGACATGAGTGGGGGCCTGGTGGAGGGTGCCCCTGGATGCTGGGGGGTGGGGGTGCAGGGGGCCATGAGTGGGGGCCTGGTGGAGGGTGCCCCTGCACTGCTGGGGGGTGGGGGTGGTGGGAGACATGAATTGGACATGAGTGGGGACCTGGTGGAGGGTGCCCTGCACTGCTGGGGGGTGGGGGTGGTGGGAGACATGGGTGGGGGCCTGGTGGAGGGTGCCCCTGGATGCTGGGGGGTGGGGGTGCAGGGGGACATGAGTTGGACATGAGTGGGGGCCTGGTGGAGGGTGCCCTGCACTGCTGGAGGGTGGGGGTGATGGGAGACATGAGTGGGGGCCTGGTGGAGGGTGCCCTGCAATGCTGGGGGGTGGGGGTGATGGGAGACATGAGTTGGACATGAGTGGGGGCCTGGTGGAGGGTGCCCCTGGATGCTGGGGGGTGGTGGTGCAGGGGGCCATGAGTGGGGGCCTGGTGGAGGGTGCCCTGCACTGCTGGGGGGTTGGGGTGATGGGAGACATGAGTGGGGGCCTGGTGGAGGGTGCCCTGCAATGCTGGGGGGTGGGGGTGGTGGGAGACATGAGTTGGACATGAGTGGGGGCCTGGTGGAGGGTGCCCTGCACTGCTGGGGCGTGGGGGTGGTGGGAGACATGAGTGGGGGCCTGGTGGAGGGTGCCCCTGGATGCTAGGGAGTGGGGGTGCAGGGGGACATGAGTTGGACATGAGTGGGGGCCTGGTGGAGGGTGCCCTGCACTGCTGGGGGGTGGGGGTGATGGGAGACATGAGTGGGGGCCTGGTGGAGGGTGCCCTGCAATGCTGGGGGGTGGGGGTGATGGGAGACATGAGTGGGGGCCTGGTGGAGGGTGCCCCTGGATGCTGGGTGGTGGGGGTGCAGGGGGCCATGAGTGGGGGCCTGGTGGAGGGTGCCCCTGGATGCTGGGGGGTGGGGGTGAAGGGGGCCATGAGTGGGGGCCTGGTGGAGGGTGCCCCTGGATGCTGGCGGGTGGGGGTGCAGGGGGACATGAGTGGGGGCCTGGTGGAGGGTGGCCCTGGATGCTGGGGGGTGGGGGTGCAGGGGGCCATGAGTGGGGGCCTGGTGGAGGGTGCCCCTGCACTGCTGGGGGGTGGGGGTGGTGGGAGACATGAGTTGGACATGAGTGGGGACCTGGTGGAGGGTGCCCTGCACTGCTGGGGGGTGGGGGTGGTGGGAGACATGGGTGGGGGCCTGGTGGAGGGTGCCCCTGGATGCTGGGGGGTGGGGGTGCAGGGGGACATGAGTTGGACATGAGTGGGGGCCTGGTGGAGGGTGCCCTGCACTGCTGGAGGGTGGGGGTGATGGGAGACATGAGTGGGGGCCTGGTGGAGGGTGCCCTGCAATGCTGGGGGGTGGGGGTGATGGGAGACATGAGTTGGACATGAGTGGGGGCCTGGTGGAGGGTGCCCCTGGATGCTGGGGGGTGGGGGTGCAGGGGGCCATGAGTGGGGGCCTGGTGGAGGGTGCCCTGCACTGCTGGGGGGTTGGGGTGATGGGAGACATGAGTGGGGGCCTGGTGGAGGGTGCCCTGCAATGCTGGGGGGTGGGGGTGGTGGGAGACATGAGTTGGACATGAGTGGGGGCCTGGTGGAGGGTGCCCTGCACTGCTGGGGCGTGGGGGTGGTGGGAGACATGAGTGGGGGCCAGGTGGAGGGTGCCCCTGGATGCTAGGGAGTGGGGGTGCAGGGGGACATGAGTTGGACATGAGTGGGGGCCTGGTGGAGGGTGCCCTGCACTGCTGGGGGGTGGGGGTGATGGGAGACATGAGTGGGGGCCTGGTGGAGGGTGCCCTGCAATGCTGGGGGGTGGGGGTGATGGGAGACATGAGTGGGGGCCTGGTGGAGGGTGCCCCTGGATGCTGGGTGGTGGGGGTGCAGGGGGCCATGAGTGGGGGCCTGGTGGAGGGTGCCCCTGGATGCTGGGGGTGGGGGTGCAGGGGACATGAGTGGGGGCCTGGTGGAGGGTGCCCCTGGATGCTGGGGGGTGGGGGTGCAGGGGGACATGAGTGGGGGCCTGGTGGAGGGTGCCCCTGGATGCTGGGGGGTGGGGGTGCAGGGGGACATGAGTGGGGGCCTGGTGGAGCGTGCCCCTGGATGCTGGGGGGTGGGGGTGCAGGGGGACATGAGTGGGGGCCTGGTGGAGGGTGCCCCTGGATGCTGGGGGGTGGGGGTGCAGGGGGCCATGAGTGGGGGCCTGGTGGAGGGTGCCCCTGGATGCTGGGGGGTGGGGGTGCAGGGGGACATGAGTGGGGGCCTGGTGGAGGGTGCCCCTGGATGCTGGGGGGTGGGGGTGCAGGGGGACATGAGTGGGGGCCTGGTGGAGGGTGCCCTGGATGCTGGGGGGTGGGGGTGCAGGGGGACATGAGTGGGGGCCTGGTGGAGGGTGCCCCTGGATGCTGGGGGTGGGGGTGCAGGAGGCCATGAGTGGGGGCCTGGTGGAGGGTGCCCCTGGATGCTGGGGGGTGGGGGTGCAGGGGGACATGAGTTGGACATGAGTGGGGGCCTGGTGGAGGGTGCCCTGCACTGCTGGGGGGTGGGGGTGATGGGAGACATGAGTGGGGGCCTGGTGGAGGGTGCCCTGCAATGCTGGGGGGTGGGGGTGCAGGGGGACATGAGTTGGACATGAGTGGGGGCCTGGTGGAGGGTGCCCTGCACTGCTGGGGGGTGGGGGTGATGGGAGACATGAGTGGGGGCCTGGTGGAGGGTGCCCTGCAATGCTGGGGGGTGGGGGTGATGGGAGACGTGAGTGGGGGCCTGGTGGAGGGTGCCCCTGGATGCTGGGGGGTGGGGGTGTAGGGGGACATGAGTGGGGGCCTGGTGGAGGGTGCCCCTGGATGCTGGGGGGTGGGGGTGAAGGGGGCCATGAGTGGGGGCCTGGTGGAGGGTGCCCCTGGATGCTGGGGGTGGGGGTGCAGGAGGCCATGAGTGGGGGCCTGGTGGAGGGTGCCCCTGGATGCTGGGGGGTGGGGGTGCAGGGGGACATGAGTTGGACATGAGTGGGGGCCTGGTGGAGAGTGCCCTGCACTGCTGGGGGGTGGGGGTGATGGGAGACATGAGTGGGGGCCTGGTGGAGGGTGCCCTGCAATGCTGGGGGGTGGGGGTGATGGGAGACATGAGTGGGGGCCTGGTGGAGGGTGCCCCTGGATGCTGGGGGGTGGGGGTGCAGGGGGACATGAGTGGGGGCCTGGTGGAGGGTGCCCCTGGATGCTGGGGGGTGGGGGTGAAGGGGGCCATGAGTGGGGGCCTGGTGGAGGCTGCCCCTGGATGCTGGGGGGTGGGGGTGCAGGGGGACATGAGTGGGGGCCTGGTGGAGGGTGCCCCTGGATGCTGGGGGGTGGGGTTGATGGGAGACATGAGTTGGACATGAGTGGGGGCCTGGTGGAGGGTGCCCCTGGATGCTGGGGGGTGGGGGTGCAGGGGGCCATGAGTGGGGGCCTGGTGGAGGGTGCCCCTGCACTGCTGGGGGTGGGGGTGGTGGGAGACATGAGTTGGACATGAGTGGGGACCTGGTGGAGGGTGCCCTGCACTGCTGGGGGGTGGGGGTGATGGGAGACATGAGTTGGACATGAGTGGGGGCCTGGTGGAGGGTGCCCCTGGATGCTGGGGGGTGGGGGTGCAGGGGGCCATGAGTGGGGGCCTGGTGGAGGGTGCCCTGCACTGCTGGGGGGTTGGGGTGATGGGAGACATGAGTGGGGGCCTGGTGGAGGGTGCCCTGCAATGCTGGGGGGTGGGGGTGGTGGGAGACATGAGTTGGACATGAGTGGGGGCCTGGTGGAGGGTGCCCTGCACTGCTGGGGCGTGGGGGTGGTGGGAGACATGAGTGGGGGCCTGGTGGAGGGTGCCCCTGGATGCTAGGGAGTGGGGGTGCAGGGGGACATGAGTTGGACATGAGTGGGGGCCTGGTGGAGGGTGCCCTGCACTGCTGGGGGGTGGGGGTGATGGGAGACATGAGTGGGGGCCTGGTGGAGGGTGCCCTGCAATGCTGGGGGTGGGGGTGATGGGAGACATGAGTGGGGGCCTGGTGGAGGGTGCCCCTGGATGCTGGGTGGTGGGGGTGCAGGGGGCCATGAGTGGGGGCCCTGGTGGAGGGTGCCCCTGGATGCTGGGGGTGGGGGTGCAGGGGACATGAGTGGGGGCCTGGTGGAGGGTGCCCCTGGATGCTGGGGGGTGGGGTTGATGGGAGACATGAGTTGGCCATGAGTGGGGGACTGGTGGAGGGTGCCCCTGGATGCTGGGGGGTGGGGGTGCAGGGGGCCATGAGTGGGTGCCTGTGGAGGGTGCCCCTGGATGCTGGGGGGTGGGGGTGCAGGGGGACATGAGTGGGGGCCTGGTGGAGGGTGCCCCTGGATGCTGGGGGGTGGGGGTGCAGGGGGACATGAGTGGGGGCCTGGTGGAGGGTGCCCCTGGATGCTGGGGGGTGGGGGTGCAGGGGGACATGAGTGGGGGCCTGGTGGAGCGTGCCCCTGGATGCTGGGGGGTGGGGGTGCAGGGGGACATGAGTGGGGGCCTGGTGGAGGGTGCCCCTGGATGCTGGGGGGTGGGGGTGCAGGGGGCCATGAGTGGGGGCCTGGTGGAGGGTGCCCCTGGATGCTGGGGGGTGGGGGTGCAGGGGGACATGAGTGGGGGCCTGGTGGAGGGTGCCCCTGGATGCTGGGGGGTGGGGGTGCAGGGGGACATGAGTGGGGGCCTGGTGGAGGGTGCCCTGGATGCTGGGGGGTGGGGGTGCAGGGGGACATGAGTGGGGGCCTGGTGGAGGGTGCCCCTGGATGCTGGGGGTGGGGGTGCAGGAGGCCATGAGTGGGGGCCTGGTGGAGGGTGCCCCTGGATGCTGGGGGGTGGGGGTGCAGGGGGACATGAGTTGGACATGAGTGGGGGCCTGGTGGAGGGTGCCCTGCACTGCTGGGGGGTGGGGGTGATGGGAGACATGAGTGGGGGCCTGGTGGAGGGTGCCCTGCAATGCTGGGGGGTGGGGGTGCAGGGGGACATGAGTTGGACATGAGTGGGGGCCTGGTGGAGGGTGCCCTGCACTGCAGGGGGGTGGGGGTGATGGGAGACATGAGTGGGGGCCTGGTGGAGGGTGCCCTGCAATGCTGGGGGGTGGGGGTGATGGGAGACGTGAGTGGGGGCCTGGTGGAGGGTGCCCCTGGATGCTGGGGGGTGGGGGTGTAGGGGGACATGAGTGGGGGCCTGGTGGAGGGTGCCCCTGGATGCTGGGGGGTGGGGGTGAAGGGGGCCATGAGTGGGGGCCTGGTGGAGGGTGCCCCTGGATGCTGGGGGTGGGGGTGCAGGAGGCCATGAGTGGGGGCCTGGTGGAGGGTGCCCCTGGATGCTGGGGGGTGGGGGTACAGGGGGACATGAGTTGGACATGAGTGGGGGCCTGGTGGAGAGTGCCCTGCACTGCTGGGGGGTGGGGGTGATGGGAGACATGAGTGGGGGCCTGGTGGAGGGTGCCCTGCAATGCTGGGGGGTGGGGGTGATGGGAGACATGAGTGGGGGCCTGGTGGAGGGTGCCCCTGGATGCTGGGGGGTGGGGGTGCAGGGGGACATGAGTGGGGGCCTGGTGGAGGGTGCCCCTGGATGCTGGGGGGTGGGGGTGAAGGGGGCCATGAGTGGGGGCCTGGTGGAGGCTGCCCCTGGATGCTGGGGGGTGGGGGTGCAGGGGGACATGAGTGGGGGCCTGGTGGAGGGTGCCCCTGGATGCTGGGGGGTGGGGTTGATGGGAGACATGAGTTGGACATGAGTGGGGGCCTGGTGGAGGGTGCCCCTGGATGCTGGGGGGTGGGGGTGCAGGGGGCCATGAGTGGGGGCCTGGTGGAGGGTGCCCCTGCACTGCTGGGGGTGGGGGTGGTGGGAGACATGAGTTGGACATGAGTGGGGACCTGGTGGAGGGTGCCCTGCACTGCTGGGGGGTGGGGGTGATGGGAGACATGAGTTGGACATGAGTGGGGGCCTGGTGGAGGGTGCCCCTGGATGCTGGGGGGTGGGGGTGCAGGGGGCCATGAGTGGGGGCCTGGTGGAGGGTGCCCTGCACTGCTGGGGGGTTGGGGTGATGGGAGACATGAGTGGGGGCCTGGTGGAGGGTGCCCTGCAATGCTGGGGGGTGGGGGTGGTGGGAGACATGAGTTGGACATGAGTGGGGGCCTGGTGGAGGGTGCCCTGCACTGCTGGGGCGTGGGGGTGGTGGGAGACATGAGTGGGGGCCTGGTGGAGGGTGCCCCTGGATGCTAGGGAGTGGGGGTGCAGGGGGACATGAGTTGGACATGAGTGGGGGCCTGGTGGAGGGTGCCCTGCACTGCTGGGGGGTGGGGGTGATGGGAGACATGAGTGGGGGCCTGGTGGAGGGTGCCCTGCAATGCTGGGGGTGGGGGTGATGGGAGACATGAGTGGGGGCCTGGTGGAGGGTGCCCCTGGATGCTGGGTGGTGGGGGTGCAGGGGGCCATGAGTGGGGGCCCTGGTGGAGGGTGCCCCTGGATGCTGGGGGTGGGGGTGCAGGGGACATGAGTGGGGGCCTGGTGGAGGGTGCCCCTGGATGCTGGGGGGTGGGGTTGATGGGAGACATGAGTTGGCCATGAGTGGGGGCCTGGTGGAGGGTGCCCCTGGATGCTGGGGGGTGGGGGTGCAGGGGGCCATGAGTGGGTGCCTGTGGAGGGTGCCCCTGGATGCTGGGGGGTGGGGGTGCAGGGGGACATGAGTGGGGGCCTGGTGGAGGGTGCCCCTGGATGCTGGGGGGTGGGGGTGCAGGGGGACATGAGTGGGGGCCTGGTGGAGGGTGCCCCTGGATGCTGGGGGGTGGGGGTGCAGGGGGACATGAGTGGGGGCCTGGTGGAGCGTGCCCCTGGATGCTGGGGGGTGGGGGTGCAGGGGGACATGAGTGGGGGCCTGGTGGAGGGTGCCCCTGGATGCTGGGGGGTGGGGGTGCAGGGGGCCATGAGTGGGGGCCTGGTGGAGGGTGCCCCTGGATGCTGGGGGGTGGGGGTGCAGGGGGACATGAGTGGGGGCCTGGTGGAGGGTGCCCCTGGATGCTGGGGGGTGGGGGTGCAGGGGGACATGAGTGGGGGCCTGGTGGAGGGTGCCCTGGATGCTGGGGGGTGGGGGTGCAGGGGGACATGAGTGGGGGCCTGGTGGAGGGTGCCCCTGGATGCTGGGGGTGGGGGTGCAGGAGGCCATGAGTGGGGGCCTGGTGGAGGGTGCCCCTGGATGCTGGGGGGTGGGGGTGCAGGGGGACATGAGTTGGACATGAGTGGGGGCCTGGTGGAGGGTGACCTGCACTGCTGGGGGGTGGGGGTGATGGGAGACATGAGTGGGGGCCTGGTGGAGGGTGCCCTGCAATGCTGGGGGGTGGGGGTGCAGGGGGACATGAGTTGGACATGAGTGGGGGCCTGGTGGAGGGTGCCCTGCACTGCTGGGGGGTGGGGGTGATGGGAGACATGAGTGGGGGCCTGGTGGAGGGTGCCCTGCAATGCTGGGGGGTGGGGGTGATGGGAGACGTGAGTGGGGGCCTGGTGGAGGGTGCCCCTGGATGCTGGGGGGTGGGGGTGTAGGGGGACATGAGTGGGGGCCTGGTGGAGGGTGCCCCTGGATGCTGGGGGGTGGGGGTGAAGGGGGCCATGAGTGGGGGCCTGGTGGAGGGTGCCCCTGGATGCTGGGGGTGGGGGTGCAGGAGGCCATGAGTGGGGGCCTGGTGGAGGGTGCCCCTGGATGCTGGGGGGTGGGGGTGCAGGGGGACATGAGTTGGACATGAGTGGGGGCCTGGTGGAGAGTGCCCTGCACTGCTGGGGGGTGGGGGTGATGGGAGACATGAGTGGGGGCCTGGTGGAGGGTGCCCTGCAATGCTGGGGGGTGGGGGTGATGGGAGACATGAGTGGGGGCCTGGTGGAGGGTGCCCCTGGATGCTGGGGGGTGGGGGTGCAGGGGGACATGAGTGGGGGCCTGGTGGAGGGTGCCCCTGGATGCTGGGGGGTGGGGGTGAAGGGGGCCATGAGTGGGGGCCTGGTGGAGGCTGCCCCTGGATGCTGGGGGGTGGGGGTGCAGGGGGACATGAGTGGGGGCCTGGTGGAGGGTGCCCCTGGATGCTGGGGGGTGGGGTTGATGGGAGACATGAGTTGGACATGAGTGGGGGCCTGGTGGAGGGTGCCCCTGGATGCTGGGGGGTGGGGGTGCAGGGGGCCATGAGTGGGGGCCTGGTGGAGGGTGCCCCTGCACTGCTGGGGGTGGGGGTGGTGGGAGACATGAGTTGGACATGAGTGGGGACCTGGTGGAGGGTGCCCTGCACTGCTGGGGGGTGGGGGTGGTGGGAGACATGGGTGGGGGCCTGGTGGAGGGTGCCCCTGGATGCTGGGGGGTGGGGGTGCAGGGGGACATGAGTTGGACATGAGTGGGGGCCTGGTGGAGGGTGCCCTGCACTGCTGGGGGGTGGGGGTGATGGGAGACATGAGTGGGGGCCTGGTGGAGGGTGCCCTGCAATGCTGGGGGGTGGGGGTGATGTGAGACATGAGTTGGACATGAGTGGGGGCCTGGTGGAGGGTGCCCCTGGATGCTGGGGGGTGGGGGTGATGGGAGACATGAGTTGGACATGAGTGGGGGCCTGGTGGAGGGTGCCCTGCACTGCTGGTGGTGGGGGTGGTGGGAGACATGAGTGGGGCCTGGTGGAGGGTGCCCTTGGATGCTGGGGGGTGGGGGTGCAGGGGGACATGAGTTGGACATGAGTGGGGGCCTGGTGGAGGGTGCCCTGCACTGCTGGGGGGTGGGGGTGATGGGAGACATGAGTGGGGGCCTGGTGGAGGGTGCCCTGCAATGCTGGGGGGTGGAGGTGATGGGAGACATGAGTGGGGGCCTGGTGGAGGGTGCCCCTGGATGCTGGGGGTGGGGGGGCAGGAGGCCATGAGTGGGGGCCTGGTGGAGGGTGCCCCTGGATGCTGGGGGGTGGGGGTGCAGGGGGACATGAGTTGGACATGAGTGGGGGCCTGGTGGAGGGTGCCCTGCACTGCTGGGGGGTGGGGGTGATAGGAGACATGAGTGGGGGCCTGGTGGAGGGTGCCCTGCAATGCTGGGGGGTGGGGGTGATGGGAGACATGAGTGGGGGCCTGGTGGAGGGTGCCCCTGGATGCTGGGGGGTGGGGGTGCAGGGGGACATGAGTGGGGGCCTGGTGGAGGGTGCCCCTGGATGCTGGGGGGTGGGGGTGAAGGGGGCCATGAGTGGGGGCCTGGTGGAGGGTGCCCCTGGATGCTGGCGGGTGGGGGTGCAGGGGGACATGAGTGGGGGCCTGGTGGAGGGTGCCCCTGGATGCTGGGGGGTGGGGGTGCAGGGGGCCATGAGTGGGGGCCTGGTGGAGGGTGCCCCTGCACTGCTGGGGGGTGGGGGTGGTGGGAGACATGAGTTGGACATGAGTGGGGACCTGGTGGAGGGTGCCCTGCACTGCTGGGGGGTGGGGGTGGTGGGAGACATGGGTGGGGGCCTGGTGGAGGGTGCCCCTGGATGCTGGGGGGTGGGGGTGCAGGGGGACATGAGTTGGACATGAGTGGGGGCCTGGTGGAGGGTGCCCTGCACTGCTGGAGGGTGGGGGTGATGGGAGACATGAGTGGGGGCCTGGTGGAGGGTGCCCTGCAATGCTGGGGGGTGGGGGTGATGGGAGACATGAGTTGGACATGAGTGGGGGCCTGGTGGAGGGTGCCCCTGGATGCTGGGGGGTGGGGGTGCAGGGGGCCATGAGTGGGGGCCTGGTGGAGGGTGCCCTGCACTGCTGGGGGGTTGGGGTGATGGGAGACATGAGTGGGGGCCTGGTGGAGGGTGCCCTGCAATGCTGGGGGGTGGGGGTGGTGGGAGACATGAGTTGGACATGAGTGGGGGCCTGGTGGAGGGTGCCCTGCACTGCTGGGGCGTGGGGGTGGTGGGAGACATGAGTGGGGGCCTGGTGGAGGGTGCCCCTGGATGCTAGGGAGTGGGGGTGCAGGGGGACATGAGTTGGACATGAGTGGGGGCCTGGTGGAGGGTGCCCTGCACTGCTGGGGGGTGGGGGTGATGGGAGACATGAGTGGGGGCCTGGTGGAGGGTGCCCTGCAATGCTGGGGGGTGGGGGTGATGGGAGACATGAGTGGGGGCCTGGTGGAGGGTGCCCCTGGATGCTGGGTGGTGGGGGTGCAGGGGGCCATGAGTGGGGGCCTGGTGGAGGGTGCCCCTGGATGCTGGGGGTGGGGGTGCAGGGGACATGAGTGGGGGCCTGGTGGAGGGTGCCCCTGGATGCTGGGGAGTGGGGTTGATGGGAGACATGAGTTGGCCATGAGTGGGGGCCTGGTGGAGGGTGCCCCTGGATGCTGGGGGGTGGGGGTGCAGGGGGCCATGAGTGGGGGCCTGTGGAGGGTGCCCCTGGATGCTGGGGGGTGGGGGTGCAGGGGGACATGAGTGGGGGCCTGGTGGAGGGTGCCCCTGGATGCTGGGGGGTGGGGGTGCAGGGGGACATGAGTGGGGGCCTGGTGGAGGGTGCCCCTGGATGCTGGGGGGTGGGGGTGCAGGGGGACATGAGTGGGGGCCTGGTGGAGCGTGCCCCTGGATGCTGGGGGGTGGGGGTGCAGGGGGACATGAGTGGGGGCCTGGTGGAGGGTGCCCCTGGTTGCTGGGGGGTGGGGGTGCAGGGGGCCATGAGTGGGGGCCTGGTGGAGGGTGCCCCTGGATGCTGGGGGGTGGGGGTGCAGGGGGACATGAGTGGGGGCCTGGTGGAGGGTGCCCCTGGATGCTGGGGGGTGGGGGTGCAGGGGGACATGAGTGGGGGCCTGGTGGAGGGTGCCCTGGATGCTGGGGGGTGGGGGTGCAGGGGGACATGAGTGGGGGCCTGGTGGAGGGTGCCCCTGGATGCTGGGGGTGGGGGTGCAGGAGGCCATGAGTGGGGGCCTGGTGGAGGGTGCCCCTGGATGCTGGGGGGTGGGGGTGCAGGGGGACATGAGTTGGACATGAGTGGGGGCCTGGTGGAGGGTGCCCTGCACTGCTGGGGGGTGGGGGTGATGGGAGACATGAGTGGGGGCCTGGTGGAGGGTGCCCTGCAATGCTGGGGGGTGGGGGTGCAGGGGGACATGAGTTGGACATGAGTGGGGGCCTGGTGGAGGGTGCCCTGCACTGCTGGGGGGTGGGGGTGATGGGAGACATGAGTGGGGGCCTGGTGGAGGGTGCCCTGCAATGCTGGGGGGTGGGGGTGATGGGAGACGTGAGTGGGGGCCTGGTGGAGGGTGCCCCTGGATGCTGGGGGGTGGGGGTGTAGGGGGACATGAGTGGGGGCCTGGTGGAGGGTGCCCCTGGATGCTGGGGGGTGGGGGTGAAGGGGGCCATGAGTGGGGGCCTGGTGGAGGGTGCCCCTGGATGCTGGGGGTGGGGGTGCAGGAGGCCATGAGTGGGGGCCTGGTGGAGGGTGCCCCTGGATGCTGGGGGGTGGGGGTGCAGGGGGACATGAGTTGGACATGAGTGGGGGCCTGGTGGAGAGTGCCCTGCACTGCTGGGGGGTGGGGGTGATGGGAGACATGAGTGGGGGCCTGGTGGAGGGTGCCCTGCAATGCTGGGGGGTGGGGGTGATGGGAGACATGAGTGGGGGCCTGGTGGAGGGTGCCCCTGGATGCTGGGGGGTGGGGGTGCAGGGGGACATGAGTGGGGGCCTGGTGGAGGGTGCCCCTGGATGCTGGGGGGTGGGGGTGAAGGGGGCCATGAGTGGGGGCCTGGTGGAGGCTGCCCCTGGATGCTGGGGGGTGGGGGTGCAGGGGGACATGAGTGGGGGCCTGGTGGAGGGTGCCCCTGGATGCTGGGGGGTGGGGTTGATGGGAGACATGAGTTGGACATGAGTGGGGGCCTGGTGGAGGGTGCCCCTGGATGCTGGGGGGTGGGGGTGCAGGGGGCCATGAGTGGGGGCCTGGTGGAGGGTGCCCCTGCACTGCTGGGGGTGGGGGTGGTGGGAGACATGAGTTGGACATGAGTGGGGACCTGGTGGAGGGTGCCCTGCACTGCTGGGGGGTGGGGGTGATGGGAGACATGAGTTGGACATGAGTGGGGGCCTGGTGGAGGGTGCCCCTGGATGCTGGGGGGTGGGGGTGCAGGGGGCCATGAGTGGGGGCCTGGTGGAGGGTGCCCTGCACTGCTGGGGGGTTGGGGTGATGGGAGACATGAGTGGGGGCCTGGTGGAGGGTGCCCTGCAATGCTGGGGGTGGGGGTGGTGGGAGACATGAGTTGGACATGAGTGGGGGCCTGGTGGAGGGTGCCCTGCACTGCTGGGGCGTGGGGGTGGTGGGAGACATGAGTGGGGGCCTGGTGGAGGGTGCCCCTGGATGCTAGGGAGTGGGGGTGCAGGGGGACATGAGTTGGACATGAGTGGGGGCCTGGTGGAGGGTGCCCTGCACTGCTGGGGGGTGGGGGTGATGGGAGACATGAGTGGGGGCCTGGTGGAGGGTGCCCTGCAATGCTGGGGGGTGGGGGTGATGGGAGACATGAGTGGGGGCCTGGTGGAGGGTGCCCCTGGATGCTGGGTGGTGGGGGTGCAGGGGGCCATGAGTGGGGGCCTGGTGGAGGGTGCCCCTGGATGCTGGGGGTGGGGGTGCAGGGGACATGAGTGGGGGCCTGGTGGAGGGTGCCCCTGGATGCTGGGGGGTGGGGTTGATGGGAGACATGAGTTGGCCATGAGTGGGGGCCTGGTGGAGGGTGCCCCTGGATGCTGGGGGGTGGGGGTGCAGGGGGCCATGAGTGGGGGCCTGTGGAGGGTGCCCCTGGATGCTGGGGGGTGGGGGTGCAGGGGGACATGAGTGGGGGCCTGGTGGAGGGTGCCCCTGGATGCTGGGGGGTGGGGGTGCAGGGGGACATGAGTGGGGGCCTGGTGGAGGGTGCCCCTGGATGCTGGGGGGTGGGGGTGCAGGGGGACATGAGTGGGGGCCTGGTGGAGCGTGCCCCTGGATGCTGGGGGGTGGGGGTGCAGGGGGACATGAGTGGGGGCCTGGTGGAGGGTGCCCCTGGATGCTGGGGGTGGGGGTGCAGGGGGAAATGAGTGGGGGCCTGGTGGAGGGTGCCCCTGGATGCTGGGGGGTGGGGGTGCAGGGGGCCATGAGTGGGGGCCTGGTGGAGGGTGCCCCTGGATGCTGGGGGGTGGGGGTGATGGGAGACATAAGTTGGACATGAGTGGGGGCCTGGTGGAGGCTGCCCCTGCACTGCTGGGGGTTGGGGGTGATAGGGGACATGAGTGGGGGCCTGGTGGAGGCTGCCCCCGGTGGCTGGGGGGTGGGGGTGGTGGGAGACATGAGTGGGGGCCTGGTGGAGGCTGCCCCTGCACTGCTGGGGGGTAGGGGTGATAGGGGACATGAGTGGGGGCCTGGTGGTGCTGCCCCTGCACTGCTAGGGGGTGGGGGTGGTGGTAGACATGAGTGGGGGCCTGGTGGAGGCTGCCCCTGCACTGCTGGGGTGTGGGGGTGAAAGGGGACATGAGTGGGGGCCTGGTGGAGGGTGCCCCACAGTGCTGGGGGGTGCGGGTGCTGGGTGACATGAGCAGGTGTGCAGGGTAGTCCCCTGTGGTGTCGGCTGCCTGCAGGGGCCGTGGAGGGTGTACAGGGAATACCTGGGAGCACACAGCCAAATCGCATGTAGAATTTCCCGCGTATCCCTGAAATACACCTACCCAGACAAATCGCGTGTGGAAATTCCCACGCACGTACCCGGCCAAATCGCGTGTGGGACTTCCCGCGCACCCCTGAAATCCACGTACCCTGCCAAATCGCGTGTGAAACTTCCCGTGCACCCCTGAGATCCACATACCCAGCCAAATCGCGTGTGGAAATTCCCGCGCACGTACCCGGCCAAATCGCGTGTGGAACTTCCCGCGCACCCCTGAAATCCACATACCCTGCCAAATCGCGTGTGAGACTTCCCGCGCACCCCTGAGATCCACGTACCCAGCCAAATCACGTGTGGAAATTCCCGCGCACGTACCCGGCCAAATCGCGTGTGGAACTTCCCGCGCACCCCTGAAATCCACGTACCCTGCCAAATCGCGTGTGAAACTTCCCGTGCACCCCGGAATACACGCACACGTTATTTTTCAGTCAGCAGGTGTCCGTGTTTGTGGGTACCCCTTTGCACGTCATTTGTCCTGGAGGGCCACAGTATAGGACATTCATCATAGCTGTATATAGGTGCTATTTGTTGGCGCACTTTTTGGCGCACATTTATTACAGGCGCAGAGACGCTACCGCCTGCTTTCTTGTGGCGGTCGTGTTTGTGCCTGTGCGCTGGTTTGACCGTGCGCTTTTTTTCCCTATTCGATTCCATGAATACGTGTTGTAGGCGAGCGTGTGGGCGTTCCACGCACTTGCACCCTGTACTTCCCCCGTGACGCCCACATTTTGGCAAGTTGTTCCCCATTCCAAGTGTTACGCCCCGTGTTACGCCTACTTTTGTTGTGTGCGCCGCGCTATGTGCAATTTTTGCTGTGGCCTGTGCGATTTTCGCTGTGACCTGGCGCACGCCGTTAGATGGCCTGTGCGCCAATGTGCGCCGCACACTTTTTTAGCGCACATCCGATGGTTTTCTCGCGCACGGCCTTCCATGAATCGATGTGCGCTGCTTTTCGTGCGATTTTCGCACTTGCACTGCGATTTTCGCTATTCCACTGCGAATCGCACGTTTTTGGCCACTTGCGCCGCGCTAAAAATTCCATGAATCGGCCTATTTGTGTCCCAACATTTGAAGAACTGCAGCCAGGTTTTATAGCATCCAAAGCTAGGAGGACTGCTTCCAAGTTCTATGACATCCAAAGCTAGGAGGATGCGGCCAGGTTCTACAGCCAAAGTTAGGAGGACGGCAACCAAGTTCTATGACAACCAAAGCTAGGAGGAGTGCGGCTTCGGCCAGCTTCTATGACATCCAAAGCTAGGAGAACTGCGGCCAGGTTCTAAGACATCCAAAGCTATGAGGACTGCGGCCAGGCTCTAAGACATCCAAAGCTATGAGGACTGCGGCCATGTTCTTTGACATCCAAAGCTAGGAGGACTGCAGCCAGGTTCTATGACACCCAAAGCTAGGAGAAGTTTGGCCAGGTTCTATGGCATCCAAAGCTAGGAGGACTGCGGCCAGGTTCTATGACAACCAAAGCTAGGAGGACTGCGGCCAGGTTCTATGACAACCAAAGCTAGGAGGACAGCTCCCAGGTTCTATGACATCCAAAGCTAGGAGGACAGCGGCCAGGTTCTATGACATCCAAAGCTAGGAGGACAGCGGCCAGGTTGTATGACATCCAAGACTAGGAGGAATGCTGCCAGGTTCTATGACATCCAAGACTAGGAGGAATGCGGCTAGGTTCTATGACATTCATGACTAGGAGGAATGTGGCCAGGTTCTATGGCATCCAAGGCAGGTGGTGGTTGCAAGATGGTTGGTTTAATGCATGTCGCATTGCTGTTCTGTAAGCAGGAAGGCAACTCCCAGATGATTGCATGCACATATGTCAAGAGCGAAAGTGGCTTCAGCTGCATTTCAAAGTCCTGCTCCGAAAGTCGCCATTTGTAAAGCGCCCACCTTGAGAAACACGGCACTCGTTTCAGGGACAGGATTCATTGGCTGAAGTCCACAGACAGATTGAAAAGTTGGTCATTCGTTTTTTTGCAGAATATGTTTGATTGAAATAAGTACAATTGTAATGCAGCTTTTATTTATTTTATGTTTTTGGGACTCATCGTATGGCGAAAGGCAAACCAGGACTTGAGCAAGTTGAAAAGTTACTCACCCTAATTACTACTATTGTCCGAGCCCAAGGTGCCTCTTTTTTCCGTATGACCCTCCCTCTTTCCAAGCCCTCTCAGTATTAAATAAGGAATATTCTGTGCCACCCCAATAGCTTCCTAAGTCAATTCCATTGCTCAGCTCAGAGGTTAGGGACACCAACACCCCATAAAACTTGGGAAAGGGTGACCTTGGGCTAGGAGAACGGTAATCACTGTGGTGAATAACTTTCCCATTTTCCCTATAGGACAGCCCACCTCTGGATCCGGCAAACACACCAGGTCGATAATATGTTTATGGACTATCAATTCTCTTTTTTGCCTATATATGATTGCAGTCCTCTTATTGATTTCCAGAAACATAAAGGGCCTCATTACAAGGTAGGAGGTAGCCATGGTGCTATTAGCACCATGGCTACCCCCTTACCGCATTCCGGGTCTGGGTTCCCGGAATAGGGATTTACCGGGTCATTCCAACCTTGGAGGACCTGGTAAGTCCCCATTCTGAGAACCATTCCCCATTCCCATTTGAGCCCCCATAGGGCTCAATGGGAATGGGAATGGAGCTAATAACGGGCCCGCTAATAGCTCCCTGGTCCCTTGGCGGCTCCTGCTAAGGGACCTCGTATTGTGGCAGTAAGGGGTTAACGGCAATGGCACCCTAACCGTTGCTGTTAAACCCTTACCGCCAACCTCGTAACGAGGCCCAAAGACACTCTACTATTTTACAGGATGTGTTCCCCTGAGAGAGATTAAAGAATGCATGTTATCAAAATAACTCCAAGTAGTCAATTCATGGCAGTTGCTCATTAAATATATCTCCCAAATGCATATCTTTAGTCTAACATTATATTTACTTTCAATATGTTTCAAAGATTATTTCAGGGGTCGTATCATCTGTTTCAATGGCTAGTTAAAAAACAGAAACGCATCCAACGTACATTCAGGACTAGTGACACCATTTATCCCGAGTCCTATTTGTGGGGCCAGTCCCCTAATGTGAACGACAGATCCTCCCCCTTGAAGATTTTTCACAGTGACGCGTGCCAGCGTAGTAGACATCCCCCATCTTCATTGCTTCTAAATTTGCAGCCATTGCATCAGCTGTTCCTTTGCTCAACTGGCCCCGGGATTCAGCTTTCAAATGTGCTGGGTTTAGGGGGGGGGCAACCTTTCCTGGGAGCATAAGTCCTAGAGTGCGCCAGCTCTGCCTGCCCGCCCACTTTGCATGGCATCAGATGCCAGGCGGATTGCATCAGCTGTACCTTGGCAGAGCTGTGTGCCAGATCCAGCATTCCTAGGAAGTCTATTCAGGGCAAGGAGAGCATGCCTACTGTCCTCCGTCGCAAAGGGGAATGCTAGGTTTGGAAATGCTAAGGTATGTGGCCGTGATTGACACTTTGCTCTGCTGCCATTCGCTTGGTACCAGGGCCAGACTACAGAAACCTTGCACCGGTGCAAGTGCAAAGTTGCATTGCAGTATTATCACTAGGGCAACGTTTGCCCTATTTTTAAAAACACAGGGACATAATATAAAACTATTGCATCATGACAAGTGCAGTTTGGCATGGTATAAGCACCAGCGCAAAAATTGCAATAGTGCAAAAAAGATACATTATTAATGTGTTTTGTCTCCAGAGCAAAGTTTGCCCTAGTGCTAATACTGTTCCACGTTAGCACTGGGGCATATTTTCCATGTTGCAATAATGCAGTGAAAATGTTTTTCTTTTGACCGAGGCCAATTTTTGGCCTGGTGCTTTGCCATGCCAAATTACACTTCTCACGGTGCAATAGTTTTCTAACATGTCCCAGTGTTTGTGAAAATAGGGCAAACTTCGCCCTAGTGCTAATACCGTGAAGCTTTGCACTTGTACCAGTGCAAAGTTTCTCTAATATGGGCCCAGGTGGGCCCGGCGGATCTGAAAGAGGGGACTGGGTGAGCTTAATGGGATGAGAAGGAAAATGCAAGAGTGCTTTGCCCCTGAGCAATGAAAACAGTAGTAACCTTTAATTTTTTATCATGTGTGAATATTAAACGATTTTTACAATAAAGATTGGCCAAGAGCAGTTATCTGGTGTACTCTTTAGGATACTCTTTAGCGCTTTGAAACACTTGTGTATGGGCGCGCTATAAATAAAATATCATATCATACTGATAATTGTGTATGAGGTTAGGGCAATACCTGTACACACCAGGGTCCGCAGCTGTCCCTACTAGACATTGGGGGTCATTACGAGTTACTTTGGAGGCAGCCATGGTGGTATTAGCACCATGGCTGCCTCCAAAGTCGTGTCCGGGTCCGAGTTCTCTGAATGAGGAATTACAAGGCCATTCCAACCTTGGAGGACCCGGTAATTCCTCATTGAAAAAACCCATCCCCATTCCCATTCAAGCACCCAAAGGGCTCAATGCGAATGAGGAGGGAGCTAATAACGGGCCCGTTAATAACAGGCCCGTTATTAGCTCCATGGTCCCCTTGCGGGACCCACTAAGGACGTCTGGTCTGACCAGACGTTCTGAGCGGGTCCCGCGAGGGAACCTCGTAATGCGGCGGTAAGGGGTTAACGGCACCAGCACCCTTACTGGCAGGGCTTTAAGTGGGGTTAGAAATCGAAGGGGAGCTCTCGTTTGGGGGCCTGGCTTGTGGGAGGGGCATGGCCTAAAAAGTACGCATATCGTAAGGTATGCACACAAATATATATAAATGTTATATATTTGTATGCGTACCTTACTATGGTTTGTATACTTTGCAAGCCATCTTTTCTAAACATAGAAATTTGTTACATATTTCTGTTTAGAAAAGATGGCTTGCATAGTACATAAACCATAGTAAGGTACGCACACAAATATATAACATTTATATATATTTCTGTGCATACCTTACAAGTTGCCTAGTTTTCAGGCCATCTTTTTTAAACATTTCGGGTTTATAAAAGATGACTTTGAAAATACACAATTCAAGCCATCATATAAATCTTTGACTACGGACAAAATTGTCCGTCGGCAAAGCTTTATAAAAGATGGCTTGAATTGTGTACTTTCAAAGCCATCTTCTATAAACCTCGAAAAATGTCGAGGAATCCCCAGGTTCGCCGAGGGTTAAAGACGCCTCGGCGACCTGGGGAAACAAAGGGACAGTAACTGCCTCTGGTGACCCCTCACGCGAGGGGTCACCAGAGGCAGTTACTATGACTGACGGACGTGCCAGCCAGGCACAGCATCGCTGTGGTTAGCTGCCACTTCTGACAGCTAGCCTGACTTCATGGCAGGCGCAACGCCCGTCGCGGCTGCGGCCGTGACAGGATAATGCATCCCGCCAATGTTGCGGTGGGACTGGGGGCCCCTGCAGGGCTCTGGCTCAGCCCCACTTTTTGGAGACTGGCGGGGCCCGTCCCCAGCAAGCCCCGGCCCACTTAAAGCACTGCTTACCGGTACCATTAACCCCTTACTGCTGCACTCGTAATGACCCCCATTGATTGGTAATACTTTAAATTAGTCAGACCTAAGCGAACATTTTACCTGGAATGCACAAAGGCTTTTTAAGTAGTAAATACATAATGTACAGTTTTTAGTTTTCAAGGGTAACAAACATTGCACTACATTTACATTAAGGGGGCCATTTTGTAAAAATCGGATATTACATGCATGCGACCGACTAGGTTTGCACTTACGTACTGGGGGGTCCCCTGCATACAATATTTATCACTCCCAAAGTCTAGAGTAAAACTAAAGAGAAAAAACAAGGCAAAATCGCCTTTACTCTTCACGTTTTACTCTCTGCTTTGAGAGATACAAAACACTGCCTGCAAATATGTTTGCACGCAGCGTTTTATAATGGATTCCATTGCAATCGCCTAAATCTTTAGCAGGTGCTCATGTGAGGTGCATGCACAGAATGACTATTGGGCAAATGGGGCTTTAGCTCCCATCCTGCAATTTTGGCTAACTACTCCTCGGTGACCTTCAGACCTGTGAGCAGGCAGGGCAGGACACTGATGATAAATGCTACCCGGGGCTGCACTAATAAAGACCCAGCAATTACTGCAGTAAAGCATTTAATTGTTAGCAACTGCGCTTTTCCTATGCATCCGTTTTTAGGCGAATGAAATGGGGATGGGATGTTAGCACTTGCATGTCAGGGAAGTGCTTGGAAGAGCAAGAGGGGTCAAGAGACAACTCATCTTCACAGCAGTCCTTGGATGCCTGGGCTATGATATGTTAAGACATTTCCCCATTGAAAATACCATTCCCCATTCCCATTTGAGCCCCTATAGGGCTCAATGGGAATGGGGAAGTAGCTAATAACGGTATCAAATTTGCAGTACCGTTATTAGCTCTGAAGTCCCTTAGCGGGTCCCGTCCATAACGCCTGGTAAAACCAGGCGTTGAAGGAGGGACCCGCTAAGGGAACTCGTAGTAGGGTGGTAAGGGATTACCGGCATCGGTCTCCTTAACGGTGCCCGGTATCCCTTACCACCCTACTCGTAATGAGGACCCTTGTGTCATTCGGATCGTGCAAGTGCGACAATAGAAGTGTAAGGGGAGGGAGAGGGGAAAGTGCAAGTGAGAGGAGATGGTCAAATGCGATCGGGGCTGGCATTGCTCTGAAGTGCAGCCAGGCAGTATGGCTTTGGGTAAGTAATAGGAGGCAGGGGGCTGTAGGGATTACATTTACAGCCCCTAAGAGCAAGGTAGGCAAGGAAGCAGTGCAAAGGAAGACTGGTCCTGGGGGAGTATGGCACCCAGTAAGACTCTGAGGGAACCAAGCAACCAGTCGATGCAGCAGACAGGAAAGTTAGCAAGGGAATGGGAGAGAGAAGGTAGAGGAAAAAAGGAGGGTCTTGTGCTGCTTCCAGAACTTCAGGTGGTCTGACTCAAGTCTGCGAGTGGCAGGGAGGGCGTCCTAGAGGGAGGAACCTGCAGAAGAGAGAGATCTACCCCCCACTCTCTGCTTGGAGAAGCCCCTGATACTCAGAGAGTTATAGGAAGCTGAGTGTAGGGCTCTAGAAGGAAGGTATTTTGGAAGAGAGAGTTGGATGTAGTGTGGGCCCGGCCCCAGAAAGCCTTGTGGGCGAAGCAGAGGGTCTTGAACTTAATCTTTGCAGCCACCGTGAGCCAGTGGAGAGATTCCAGGGCTGGAGACATGTGGCCCCTGGGCTTGAGGCCAAGGATAAGTCTTGTAGTCCTGTTCTGGAATAGTTGCAGGGGGCAAAGAGGTAGGCAGATTGAGAAAGAGGCTGTTGCACTAGTTAAGCCTGGAGAGAACCAGGACTCTGGAGAAGGTGAGCTTCTGGGGGAAAGTGAGAAAAGGTAGAATACCTCTGAGAAGGTGCAGCTGGAAGTGGGCCTTTTTGGCAAGGTCCGTGATGTGAGGAGGGAAGGAGAGAGTGGAGTCAAAGATGACACCAAGGTTTTTTGACTCACAGGAAGGTGAAGGTAGAGGGCCCAAGGAGGGTGACCAGAGTGAGAGAGGGAAAGCTGGAGCAGGGGTCCCAATGGGAAGGATCTCTGGCTTCCTGATATTAAGGCAAAGACCATTGGAGGTGCACAAATCTTGATTCACGGATAGACAGTCAGGAATGAGGGAGGGAGCAGAGGAGGTTGAGAGAAGCCTGAAAGAGAGCTGAAGGTCATCTGCGTTAGTAGAGAAGGTAGAGACCAGGTGGGTCAGAGGGGCCAAATATACATTGGAGAGCCAGGGTGAGAGGATAGAGCTCTGGGGACACCACATTTTGAGAGAGAGGTGGGGGGGAGAAAGGACCTGAGTTTGACCTGGGAGGGACAGTCCAGGAGAAAGGAGGTCAGTCACACCAGGTCCTGATCCGTGATGCCCAGATCCACACAGTGTATGTAGTTCAGGGTCGCATGATTGACCGTGTCAAAAGCAGAGGAAAGGTCAAGGAGGATGAGTGCAGAGGTAGAGCTGGAGTCAAGGTTAGAGAGCAGATGTTCACGGGTGTTCAGGAGAGCAGTGTCCGTGCCTCTGGCTTCTCTGAAGCCAGATTTCTGGTAATGGAGGCAGCCAACAGATTCAGTGTGGCGGGTAAGCTTGGAGATGGCCTGCTTTGACAGAAGTTTGCCCAGGAAAGGACTGATAGAAATCAGGCGATAGTTTGCCGGACGTGTAGGATCTGCAGAACTCTTTTTTAGGAGGGGGTGCACAAGCGTGTGCTTGAGGAGAAAGGGGAAAGATCCAGTGGCAAAAGAGTGATTGCAGAAATCGGCCAAGACTGAAGCGAGGGTGGCAATGTGGTTCTTGATGATTCTGGAGGAGCAGGGGAGCACCTGTTTGGACGATACTTTCATAGATCTGCCTTGTCTAGAGACATCGTCAGGTGTTGTCAGAGTGAAAGAGGAGAGGGAGAGGGGGCCAAAGGAGGACTGAGGGAGGTAGAGGAAGAGGAAGAGTGAGGACAGGATATCCTGAGTTTTAGTAGTGAAATGAGAGGCCAGAGCCATACAGAGGACCTGGGAGACAAGAGGGGAGGTGGAGACGGCATTAGGATTGGCCAGCTCCTTGCAGATTTTAAAGAGCTTGGCCGTGTTGTTAGAGGCTGCAGAGACACCGGTTTCAATATGGACACTCTTCTTGGAGAGGACAGAGAGTCTGTATTGCCTTTGGAGCATGCGGCAGGCCAGTTTGTCAGAGGATATGCCTGAAGCCCTCCACTTCCTCTCAGCAACTCTGAACTTGCATTTCAGGGCGGCGAGGTCGGAGTTGTATCAAGAGTTGCACTTGGAGGTAGGCTTCAGAGAAATTCTCATGAATATCGGGGCAAGGATGTCCAGGGCATTAGAGATAGACAGATGCCGGTAAGAGAGGGCTGTGTCAGAAGGAGAGTCAGCTGCAGGAGTAGGAGAAGCAAAGAAAGCAGAGGCAAAGGCGTCCACTGACACTTGCTTCATCGGCCGATGACCGAGAAGGAAGGTGGCAGTGCTCGGGTAGGCTTTTCTGGGGGGGGCGAGACGTTTCAGGTGAGAGGAGAGCAGAACATGGTCAGTCCACGCGAGAGGAGTGGTGAGAGGGTTAGAGAAGGGGATGTCTGAGATGAGAACATCCAAGGTTTGTCCAGCAGCATGGGTTGGACCAGAGGGTAGGATGGAAAGGGAGAGAGAGTTGCATAGGTTGTGGCAAAACCCAGAGGAGGGATTAGAAGCATCCAGGTGGATGTTGAGGTCTCAGAGGAGGTGAAGGTGGGAGCTTGAGGCAATGAGGCAAGGAAGGAAGAACAGAGTTCAGCCGATTCTGAAAGGAAGCGGGTGACCTAACCAGGAGGTCTCGAGATGGTGGCCACAGTCAGAGAGAGGCCAGGAGAGATAGATCCTACAGACTAGGCATTCAAAGGAGGAGTAGGCCTGTGTAGAAATGACAGAAGCAGGGACCCATTCTGGAAAGATCAGGGCCACTCCACCTCCAGGCCAGTTGGTTGTAAGCTCGGAGAGGATCTTGTAGCCCAAAGGGAGGAGAGTGTTAAAACTTGTGACAGAGCTGGCCGTGAACCATGTCTCAGTGAGAGCAAGGACATCCAGATCAAGGTCTTGGAGGAGGTGGCAGATGTCAGAGGAGTGTTTGACAGCAGAGCAGGAGTTGAGAGTAGCTACGTGGAGCAGGTTCCCATGTTTGAAAGAATTCCGGGGTGGGGTGCATGGGTGAGGTGCACCCAGCGGAGGCAGTGTAAGGGCCCGAGAGTGGGCAAGGGTAGTAGGTGGAAGTGGCATAGGGGCCACAGTGGAGGAAGAGGGATGGGCCAGAGAGGCGGTGGAGGAAGAAGGGGGTGGCAGAGGGGCCAGAGAGGTGTTAGAAGGAGAGGCAGGAGAAGGGTGGAAATTGATTAGACGTGCAATATGCCTATCAAGAAGGAGGAGATTAGGCTGAGAGCCCTGGACCATAACAGTACCATTCAGGTAGACATTGATGATAGACTTGGACAAATGGAAGGGGGCCATGAGGACCTCCCACTGGATGTTGCCATTAATGGTAGAGGAGGAGAAAGGTGAGAGAACAGAGCACTAAGATCATCTCCATGCCACGCTTTAACCGCACCGGCAGTGGGGTTGCCCTGATCTTCCCTGAATGGGTAACCTTCTTCCCTCATATCCACCCAGACTTACTCTTACTTCAAGAGTCTGATCTGCAAATTGGTCTTCTCCCGCACCTCCTGCCTGACCGTTGTCAACAACTACAGGCCACCTGGCTCTTCCACCCTGTTCCTCTCTGAATGGGCTGATTTCTCCTCCTCTCTATGCTCTCATCCACCTCTAAACCCCTTCTCCTGGGTGACTTCAACATCCACTTTGACTCCTCAATTACGGCATCCACTCTCTTTAGTGACCTCTGCACCTTGCTCTCTCTCTCCATTCTCCCTTCTGGTCCTACCCACTCGGATGGACACACTCTCGATGCCATCATCCACACTGATCTCTTGCTCTGCCCCCCACTCACCACACCACGTTCCTGGTCAGACCATTCTCTCCATTCCACACACCTGCGCACTCTCCGCCATCTTACTGCGCCTCCTTCAGCTCTGCCAACATCGTTCATGATCATCCGTACGATGAAATGTGTGTCAGCTGCTGCCTTCACATCTACCTTCATCCACCACTCCCCCCCACTGCAGACTCTACCTCTGACTCCGCTCTAAGCAACCTCCATCTTGCCATCACCAACACTCTTGACATTCTTGCCCCAGTCATGAGGGTCTTCCTGAAACATGCCTCCAAGCGTAACACCTGGTACGACTGTAAACTTGCAGCCCTGAAATAAAAGTGCAGAGCTGCGGAGCGGAAGTGGCAGACCTCAGGCTCACCCTCTGACAAACTGGATTGTCGCCTGCTCCAAAAGCAATACTAACTCTCCATTCACTCCAAGAAAAGGGCCCACATCTAGGCTTGCATCTCTGATACATCCAACAACACGCTGAACTCTTTAAAATCTGCAAGGATCTAGCCAGCCCTTATGCAGTCTCCACCTCACCTCTTCCCTTCCAGGCCCTCTGCAATGCACTGGCCACACACTTCATTGCAAAAACTAAGGACATCCTGAGCACCCTTGCTTCTATGTCCCCCACACCTCCTCTATCCTCCAGTCACCTATGGCGTTCCATCTCCCCTCTGCCTTCCTCTCCTCCTTCCCTCCTATCACAACTGATGAGGGCACTAGAGTTGTCTGCTCTATGAAGGTCTCCTCCAAACAGGTCTCCCCCTGTTCTTCCAGAACTATGAAGGACAATATTGGCTCACTTGCCCCTGCACTTGCTGATTTCTGCATTCACTCTTTTACTACTCGGTCCTTCCCGTCTTTCCTCAAGCACTCTCATGTGCGTCCCCTCTTAAAAAAACCTTCTGCAGACCCGTCCTGCCTGGCTAACTAGCACCCCATCTCTATCACCCCCTTCCTTGGGAAACTCTTGGAGAAGCTGGTCTTCCCCCAACTGACCCAGCATACTTAGCTTGTTGGTTGCCTACACGACCATAAATCTGGATTCCGAGCATCTAGAGGCACGGAAACTGTTCTTCTGAACACCTGTGAAGAACTGCTTGCATCGCTTGACTCTAATCTCCTGCCATTCTCATTCTACCTGATCTCTCCTCTGCATTTGACACGGTCAACCACTCCATCCTCATAAAACGGCTCCATAATACCCTAGGTATTTGATATGATATGATATGATATAATATGTCATTTATAACGCGCCTATACACAAATGTTGTAAGGCGCGATGAGGCAAGGGAGGGGAAACAGAGGGAGGACAGAGATAGAGATCCTACTAGGCCAGGTGACATTGAGATTGCGCAAGTGCAGGGGAGGGGGGAAGAGAAAAAGTCTAGCCAGCTGGAGGCAAGTGCAAGGGTAAGTGCAGACATCAGGTGTCAAGTGCAAGTAGGGCTGTCGGGATACAGAACAGTCCTGGAGTGCAAGGGTTGCCAGGGGGCAGTGCAGGTGTGCAACTGGCAGGGAGGGGACCTGGGCCCGAGATCAGAGGGTAGCAAGGTAACCAGTGCAGTTTCAGATTAAGCCAGGCGATCAGCAGAGGAGAGGAGGAGAGAAAGCAGAAGCAAAGAGGAAGGTCTTGAGGTGCTTCCGGAACCGGAGATGGTTCTCCTAAATTTTCAAAGAGGCAGGGAGGCTGTTCCAGGGGGAGGCCCAGCAGAAGAAAGAGATCTTCCAGCAACTCGCTGTTTGGAGAAGCAACTCACCCTGAGGGAGTTTGAGGTGGATGAGCGAAGAGCTAGAGAGGGAAGATATTTAGGAAGAGAGAGTTGAAGGTATTGAGGTCCCAGGCCCCAGAAGGCCTTGTGGACAATGCAGAGGGTTTTGAACGTAATTCTCGCAGCCACTGGGAGACAGTGCAGAGATTTCTGTCCTGGAGAGATATGATCCCTGGGCTTGAGGCCAAGGACAAGTCTCGCAGTCCTGTTTTGGATGAGTTGCAGAGTGAGGAGAGTAGAGTCAGGCAGATTTAGAAAGAGGCTGTTGCAGTAGTCCAGCCTAGAGAGAACCAGAGCTCTAGAGACAGTGAGCTTCTGGGGGAAAGAGAGGAAAGGGAGAATACCTCTGAGGAGGTGCAACTGGTAGTGTGACTTCTTAGAGATGCCAGAGATGTGAGGAGAGAAGGAAAGTGTGGATTTGAAGATGACCCAGAGGTTTTTAGCCAGACAGGTGGGAGCAGGAAGAGGGCCAAGAGAGGCCGGACAGAGAGTAACAGGAAAGGAGGGAGCAGGTGTGCTGATGAGGAGAATCTCGGTCTTACTGGCATTAAGGCAGAGATCATTGGTGGTGCACCACTCCTGTATCGCAGACAGACAGTCAGAGATGAGAGAAGGCTAATATCTCAGAGTGGGCCCTGGACTGGCTGACCTCCTTCCTCAAGGACTGTCCCTCCCAGATTATCCTAGGTTCTTTCTCCTCTCCCACCTCTATCTCCACCCGTGGCATCCCTCAGGGATCCACCCATTTTCCCTGGCTCTTTAACATCTATCATGTCCCACTGGCACACCTCATTTCCCCCTTCTCCCCTTGCTTCCAGTGTTATCAAGATGATACCCAACTCATCTTCAAACTTCCCTTGATCCCCTCCTTACCTCCTCCATCATTCCTAACTGCCTATCTGCCATCCAGTCATGGTGTGTCTCCAATGACCTCTGCCTCAATGCCAGCATGAGGGACTCCTGCTCCCTCTTTCTTCCCCTCACTCTAGCCACCCTCTATGGGTTCTCCTTCTCTTCATCTGAAAACAAAAACTTTGGAGTCATCTTTGACTCCTCTCTTTCCCTCCTCCCTCAAATTCAGGACATTGCCAAAAGGCCCACTTTCAACTACACCTTCTCAAAGGAATCCTTCCTTTTCTCACCTTTCCCCAGAAGCTCAATGCCTCTAGAGCTCTGGCACTGTCTAGCCTGGACTACTGGAGTACCCTCTTCCTTAATCTAACCTCTTCCTCGTTACGTCACTTTCAGCTAAACCAGGAAAGGCCTGTGAGACTTATCCTTGGTCTCAAGCCCAGGGACCGCATCTCTCCATCCCTAAAAACTCTACACTGGCTCCCGGATGCTGCAAGAATCAAATTCAAATCCTTCACCATCATCCATAAGGCTGTCTGGGGCCATGGACCGCGCTATCTACAATAGGGTGTCACTAAATACACTCCCTCCAGATCCTTCCGCTCCTTTGGCACAAACTCTCTGCGTGTCAAGCGATTCGCTAAACAGCGACCTAGCGGACAATCCCTTTCCTCAGCTGGCTTCCTCCTATGGAACAGCCTCGGCCCTCCTCTTCGTCTTGAGCCGGATCTCCTCAAATTCCAGAAGCTCCTCAAGACTTTCCTTTTCACCTCCTCCTTCCCTTCCTCCCTCCCCTGCTAAACCCCATAGTCACTAAGATTGGTGACCACCAGGGCCCTTATGTGTCCTCCTGGGTCTTGGCCTCCCACCCCAATTGCCTTCAGCCTCTGCCCACTCCAAGCATTTGCCTTTATGCGCCCACTGGCATGTGCTAACACAGGCCTGCACTGCACTTATTTATTGGCAGTACACCACTCTCACCAAGCGATCTCAGCCAGTCACTTAACAGTTTGCAACTTACTACCTAGAACTTCCATCCTTGTTACTCCCAGCACTTATCCCCCTCCCTCATCCCTCTGCCTCTCTCTGCACTTGCACAATCTGAATGCTTTCAAGGCCTAGTAGGACCACCTCTCACTTTCATTGTTATATTTGCTTTTCACTCCCATGTTTCCTCCCTGTGGCCCTCTGGGCGCTTTGACACACAATTTGCTTGATGTATAAGCGATTTACAAATGCACACTAAAATAAAATAAATACGACCATATGAGGGGTCGATAGGTCTCTAGAGGGAACACAAAAGAGAATGTTGGTGAGATTCTGTCTGGAGAAAGTGCTGATGTGGGTATCAGCGATGAAGGGTTCAGGCATTGAGGCGAGAGCTAACTGCTTTTAACATTGAGGCTTCACCAGAAGAGTCTCAATAGAAAGTGTAAAGAAGTTAGGTGGCCTTAACAAACACCACAAGAAAGAAAGTGGCTCACAAAATAAAGCTACTTTTTATATCCAGGAGGAGGACTACTAGTTTAATATGAAAAGAAAAATCAAACCATCCCGATATGGGATCTTTCATGCCCATTACATCGCAGGTCCATTTCCTCGAGGCAGATTTGTTTGCAATTTTGGAACACATTTCTTCGCATATTTTTTTGGGGGTCAGGGGTTTGGATTGGGTATTTAATTATGGTGGGGGGCTGTATTGGGGGTTACAAGGGGTCTCCCCCTGTATTTTATTTGCGGAAATTGGGTTACAGAAAAAATAAATTAACAAATCTGCCTCCAGCAAATTGCCTCGAGCAAACAATGTAGAACAGAAGGCATTATACTGCAAATCAGCTGGACATGCACAATGAACAGGCAGCCAACCAAGCCCATCACACATCCCCTTCCAACCACAGCATTACCACGCCGACAAGTACCAATGAAAACCTGCAGTTTGTCCTTCAGTCTTGTCATGCTCAGAAGCAGTGTCAGTGGCCTGTTGTGCATTAAATTGCACAATGATCTGCAAACTTCACACTGGTTCCCACCAACATGCATTGGCGGAGAAAGCTCCCACACAATTAAATGAATGCCCCCTTCCCTCCACCACTCTAAAGTTAGCCCCTTTCCTAACATTTGACAGGTTACCCCTCTGGCACCCCTGAAGTTTCTTTGTCAGCACGGCCCATTAGATAATGAGCGCTTTACAATTTAAAAGAATAAAATGTCGTTTTTCAAGGAATGTGTGCACAAACCGCATAACATGCTTGAAATGCATACACAAGTCACAGACACAAACACATCACCACCTTTCGGGAAATTGTGAAAGAGTGTAATATTGTTATGCTGATCCTGACAGTCCTCTGCCAAGCAGATCCTGCCAACCACAGCGTTGTGATGACCCTGGCGACCCACGCTGCCATGGTGCTCAAAGCATCCTTGATCGTCATGCAGGATTTGATGATCCAAGTGTCCATGCTTGTCCCTATTCTCAGATATGACGTTGGGCGTGTCTACCACTTCATCCTGTTGACGCATAGCTGTTAGAGGTGGAGGAGGGAGGGTTAGTGGGCCCAAGTGGGGTTTTCATTTTCATTCATGGCATGGCAAGAAAGAATTGCATTCCAGAGTTATGACACGCTTGGATAATGTACAGCATTAATATCTCAAATCTGGTAGGGACCTTTTTAATATGATCAGTGTGCTAAGGATAGCTACTATCTGAAGTTTACATGTTATAACCCTTATGGCATCATATCTAAGTTGCCCTATAAACTTCACTTGATTAAACATTTTGCAATTTTAATGAGTGGTGTGGCTTTTTCCACATTTTGCTCATATTGGATTAACTCTACAGCTATTTTGTGCCTTCCTATGCAGGGTTGGAGGCCAGTTAGTACTTCTACATTCAAAGCCAAATTTGCATGCCTCTTTTTTCTATTATGCCCAGTTTCTTTGCCAAAATACCTTCTATCATTTGTGATTAGATTGTCAGGTGCTGTTGTGCCTTTGTGATTTATGGCATGCTCTCTTGATAATGAGCCCAATGACTGCCTGAATGCAAGATCTCACAATGGATGAGAGGTGTTAGTTTGATGTTGTGTTTGTCTAAGTACCCGTTCTCCGAACAGGTTCTGTGGACAGGCATGACAACACTCTCACACATTTTTCAAAATCAATGATCCTGTAGGTCGCTGTTTCGATTCGCTTATTCCTTGATGTGCTTTGCACTCTGAAGTAAACTGCACTGAGAATGGGTGTGTGTGGCATACCCCGGCGCATACGTTGGGGGGAGGCGAGAGTTGGTGTGCTACTGCATACTGGGGACCTACTGTGCTTCCTCCCCACCTGGTGCCTCACCCTGGCATGGTGCAGTTCATTGCGGTGCATTGTGGTGCAAATGTCCCAGAAACTGTGCATTCTAGGGTTGAGGACCGGTCCTTCTAAGAACACATTGATTTTTCACCGATTTCAGGCAACCGTCTCATGTGTGAAGGTGCTGAAATCCAGGAAGGGTTGGGGTGTTCAAATGTTATGTAGCCAATAACATCTGGATGGTCCTAACATGTAACTATACAACATTTGGTGCAGATTGGTGAAATGGTGTTGAATTGTATAAGGAACAACGCTTCAGGAAGCCACAAACCCACAAACAAATATAGAGTTTTGCTGGAATCCAGAGAAAGGAGTGGGGTGGACAAATGACATGTAGCCAGTGAAGAGGAAGTGCCAAGCACCATCCACACTCCAGCCACCCCCTTCGTAGTGCCAGGTATGTTCACACCAAAATATGTGACGTATGAAGAACAGATAAACCCTATCAAAGTAACGGAACCTATTGAAGTACAGACACCTAAGAAATACTGGACAGTAAGGTACCCATTGAGAAAACCATATCTACAGGCAAGACAAAGTTATGTCTGTCAAAAGGGAATACCCGAAGAAGCCAAGAAAATAATAAAGGAAGACGAATGGTGACGTCATAAGAAATCGGACTGACACACATATAGAGGATAGATGACCTGAGAATACTAACAAGAGACGAAATACCATGGATAAGTGACATCTTGAGCCTAAGGTGAAGAAGTTGATGTCAAGATGCAGAAACTTATGCCATATGCCTGATGAAGATATTCAGTTAGTTTAAACGTGTACAGATGCAAGAAACCGCAAGAAGCAAAGAAATCGTTAAGCTTGCTTATGCTTAGTAGTAAATAGATTGCAGCAAGCGCCAACATATACATATATATACCTCAAAAGCACTTTATAGAGAGTGTAAATCCACTACACACATAAGGAGAATTGAACAAAGGTCTCAAGAGGAGAGTGTTGCAGCAAACAAATCAAGAATTAAGACGGAGAGAAGCCCAGCTGAAGGCAACCATGCCAAGAAGCGAAGGTCGTATCGGGCTGGAAAAGGCCAACAGTGGATACAATAAAAGAGAAAAATAACAGAGTATCCTGTTCAGAAAGGTCAAGATAAGCTACAGATGGTAGAAGACTGTCAGAACTAATCACGTGACAAGGCAGGCAAGAAGGGATAAGACTTTCACACCTACGCATGAATCCCTGCCATACCCACACTCCTTAAACTTTCTCAGACCAAGAAGCAGACTCAACGCCAAACTACAAAGAAGTAATTGACACATGACCACTGAGGTGATGACTGATTGTAACATAATTGGAGGTAAGCTGGGGTGCAGACAAACTCCCTGCACCTGGCTGGTTGTTCTGCATGCTGCTAGACGTGAGTGGAAAAGTACGAGTGGGGTTGATGCCAACCGAATCATAGTGGACCGTGTAATCTAGGGTCCTATAGTGAGTAGAACCAATGGGACATCGTACTTTTAGTGACGTTTATAGTGGCCATTTTGAAGGAAGGGCTTAGTTGCCCTACCTGACATTGATTATCCAATCCCCTCTCCCCATTACCACATACAGTTATAGTACCTATGTTAAAGTTACTTTCCTATAACCAATCAGGTTGCATGTTAGGTTTTTAAGATTTGATATAAATACTCTGGGCCTCATTACACGGTAGGCGGTAGGGGATTACCGGCACCGGTAACATCACCGGTGCCGGTAATCCCCTACCACCCTACTATGAGGTCCCTCAGAGGGTCCCGTCCCTAACGTGTGGTCTGCCCAGGCATTATGGACGGTTCCCGCTGAGGGACCTCAGAGCTAATAACAGTAACGCAAATTTCGGTACCGTTATTAGCTCCTACCCCATTCCCATTGAGCCCTATGGGGGCTCAATGGGAATGGGGAGTGGTTCCTGGAATGGGGACTTACCAGTCCCACAAAGGTCGGAATAGACCGGTAAGTCCCTATTCCAGGAACCCGGACTCCGACTGCGGTAGGGGGTAGCCATGGCGCTAAAAGCGCCATGGCTATCGCCTACCGTGTAATGAGGCCCTGTGTTTTTTCTGAAATTAAGTGGAGTTGAAGCGAGAAAGAAGATTGAGTGGTTGCTGATGTTCATTGTACTCCCCGTTTTTTGTACTTCTTAAAGGGCTGTTTGGAGATCCCCAATCAAGTGGGCCGGCTGGGGTCCATCCAGTTCACCGGTAATGTCTGGAGGGTCCTAAAAGGTAACTATGCACAATTTGGTGCACAGTGGTGAAACGGTGTGAACTCTAATGTGTCCTATTTCAGACAATGGTGGCACTTCCTTACACAACTGAGCACTACGTCTGCAAAGATGTACACTCCTGTCTATTTCCACCACAGTGCAGACAATTATGATGCTTTGAAGAAGCTAAGTCACTTAGAAAGGAATAAGGGAAACTGGGTAAGTGTAACTGCACTCCTGTCCTGTTATTTATATAGTAAGAGTGTTATGATTATAAACTGTAAACACATGGATGAGTTTATATCTTCTTTATTCAGGACAAAGTGTAACAGACACCAAGCACAGCTTCTCCCTTAGCTACTCTCCACCAACTGCTGTGCTTGGAACCCAAAATATATGATACATTCTAGGTGATACATTCCATATGGAGTATTGCTCCCAGCAACACTACTACCATAGCAAGATACATCATAACACATATCCTTTTGTTTTCCCAACACATCCTCTTCTCACCACTGCAATCCCACTCTTGTTACACACTTGACCGCCACTCACATGCACCGCACCCTTGAGTACGGCCACCACATGGACAGGATCAGAGTATAGCAAATCTCCCTTCCTCCTAATTGCTCCTTCTTTATTCTCACCAAATGACTGCACTCCACTCTTAATTCTTTCTTTCCCTATCTCATATTCTCTCTCATTGCCCACTTCTCTTTCTTTTCCTTTAAACTCCTCCTCAATCCATCTACCACACAATCCGACTCTCTCCCTCTTCCCAACCAAGGTGGGCTCACCTCGGTGTTAGCTTTGCACCCTCTCATAAATTCAAATGGACTCACACCTGTTGTGGAATGGGGCAACCTGCGCAAATCATATAGTCTCTCCTGAATGGCTACTTTCTTGTCCATTCCACATGCTCCAGCCATATGAATGGCATCCATTACACATCTATTCATCCTTTCCACCATACCATTCCCTTCTGTGTGATATATGGTGGCCCTCTAATGCTTCACACCACATTTCTTCATGTACTCCACGAAACATCCACCTGTGAATTATGTGCCATTGTCCATAAGCATACTTCCCGGGATGCCTTCCATTGCAAACATTTCCTGGATGAACTCAACAATACTCTCACCATAAATCTCCCTCACAATCTTGAATTCAGACCATCAGGAAAAAATTCCACTAGCAACAAAACATATTTTCCACACCCATGACCTATCTCCACGGGACTTAGGATATCATCCCACACCCTTTCCAGGGATGTCAACCACCACAATAGGTTAACCTGTGCCCTCCACACCTTTACCCACTTTGATACATTGAATGCAATTTCCCAACCTTCGTTCAACATCTCTACTGAATCCCGGCCACCAGTATTCGCTCCTCAAAATGGCTTTCGTCCTTGTCACACCAACATGTCCACTATGAGCCAAGTCAATTATTTTGTCCCTAATATCCTGAGGGACAACTGCACATTCCCACCTCAATATGATATCATCGACCACACTCAGTTCTTCATGCACCTCCCAATACGCCTTCTCACTTTGTTGTAACTCCACTTTTTTGGGCCATCCAGATTCCATAAACACCTTTACCCACATGAGTACCAAATCCTTATTCATAGCTTCCATTCACTCCTCCTTGCCCACAATACCTTCATGGTTGACAGAAGCCATTTCTGATGCAACCTCTTCTTCCACATTTTCATTACACCTGACCAACCTTAACAAACAATCAGCTAGTACATTTTCTTTCCCAGGTATGCCTTGCATTTAAAATCTGTAGCTCTGTAATCCCGTAACCCAACCAGCTACGTGCCTAGACACTTTGTCCAAACCCTTACTCTCAAATGTAGACTTGAGTGGTTTGTGTATCAGTACAATCAGTACCCCACAAGACATTTCTGAATCTTTCAACTGCCCAATGACAAGCTAATGCTTCTTTCTCCAGAACTGAATAGTTCTTTTCTGCTTCTCTCAAACCTCTTGAGGCATGAGCAATTATCTCCTCCTTTTCATAATTCCTTGCCTGCGACAGAACGGCACCAATGCCATTGTCACTGGCATCCACAGTAACAATACTCACTCTATAAATGTTAGAGCTCCCTAACGGTCAGGCCAGATCAATTTTCTCCATTATTGTATTAAACTCTTCCTCACAGTTTCCATTCCATCTAAACTCCTCACCTTTCTTTAACAACTTTCTCATTTCACCAACTTTTTCAGCCTAACTCCTCACACATTTCTGGTAGAATTCTATCATCTCCAAAAATGAACGCAGTTCTCTGTTTGATTTTGGCCTCTCAAGCTCCTTTATGGCACACACCATACTATTCTTAGGTTTCAAGCCATTAACCAATACCTCATGTTTAAGATACTCAAATGTATCCACTTTAAACATGCATTTTTCCTCCCTCAAGGTTATTCCCTTTGTTTCCAGAATACTCAGTACCTCATTGAAAATTCTGTTGTGTTCTCCTTCGGACTCACCCCACACCAACACATCATCCTGGAAACAAAATACTCCCTTCACCCCTTTGAAAAGTTTATCCATTACCTGCTGGAATATCGGGTATGCGGAAAATAGACCAAAAGGCATCCTTCGAAATTGGAACACTCCCTCATCTGTTATGACTGCTGTCAATTTCCTAAATCCTTCTTCAATTTGCTGATGCCATATCCAATTTAGAAAACACACGCCATTGACCCACCACAGCCAACATTGTTGAGTAACGCGTGTCAATCTATCATAAAACATCTATTCAATTCACGCAGATCTACACACAATCACAATTCACCTGAAGATTTCTTCACTACAACCAAAGGAGATGCCCACTCCATACCACCTGCCCTTTCAATGATGCCCATTTGTAATAAATTACTTAACTCCTATTTCACACCATCCCTAGCGGCTAAGGGAACAGGCCGTAATTTAGCTGCAACGGGCACACACCCTTTCTTTGATACAAGTTGATGTTGCATGCCGTTCACTTTCCCCACTCCCTTCTTGAACACATTTCTAAATTTTTCGCTAATCGTGGACCCCACATGAAGGATCTGGTCATCGGTATTGGGATCCAACCCTATCATCAGCTTTTTCTGTTCACGCCATCCCAACAGTGGCAACCCTTTCTTGTTCACTTATACTTTTCCTTGTACACATCTTCCTTTGAAGTCGAATTTAGCTTCAAAGTAACCAATAAGCTCTATCTTGTCTTGGTTATACCACCCGTTATACCACCCCAGGATTAACATCAGGCTCAAACAAATTCTGAATATCTCCTTCCATATCTTGCTCAAACACTAATCTAGACATGAGTGATTTTTAACCTGAATCCGCCATCATGGATATCTCTCTGTCATTCACCCTAACACTTACATAAGGGTGCTCACATTTATCTTCAACCCATGCCCTGGACCATATTAATGCTATTAACAGTAACATTTTCAACATGACACCCTTCCTCCTCTTCAGATGATCTATGCCCTTCTTTCCTATTCACCTACAACACTTTTCTTTTGGTTAAACTGAAAGTTTGTGCAACAGTTTGCAAAATGTCCACATCTTTTGCATTTTGCACATGTAACCCTTCTTCCAGGACAAGCCATCGATCTGGCGAAGTGGAAATTACTAGCACACCAAAAGCATAAACGTTCTTCTCTTCTCTCTCCTCTTGCTCTGTTGTTTTTGGTGTCATTGTTCATTTTTGCCGTCAGCTTATCTTTAATTTTCTTCTTTTGCTTTCCATCCACTACACTCAGCACCTCCACTTTGACTTCAGCAATCTCCCTTTCTGATATGTACGCAAATCAAGGTAAAGAATTTTCCACCCACTTGGCAGTTTCTAGCACTTCATCCAATGTGGGTTCATCTTTTAACCATAGTTCTTCCCTGATCTTATTGCAGTTGCATTGTATCATAAATTGTTCTTGTATGCGTTCATCAAATGAATCTCTGAATTTGCATGACAATGCTAAATGTGGTAAGGCTATCACATACTCCTCAACGCTCTCGCCCTGCTCTTGTAGGCATACTCCAAAGTTTTAGTGCTCTAATATGGTGCTAGTTTTGGGGTTAAAATGCAACTCCAATTTGTGCAATGTATTTTCTAGTTCATTTGCACTGTCACCACTACTCTCATTAGCTAGGGGAAGTAGAGTGTCAAAGATGCATTGACCCCCATACCCTAAGAAATGCATTAATAGCAAAGCTTTTCTGTCATTGAGTAGGAATTTCCACATGCAGATTTTATGTGCCCATTTTACTTTTGCAGGTCCTGGGGAGGGCAGCTTCCCAGTAATGGCGGCAAAACTCTGGAACTCGCTTCCCAACTTGCTAAGATCTGAACCGTCCTTCCACAGTTTTAAAAACCTGGCTAAAGCCTGGCTAACCGCCCAAGACACTTCACCCACCTGCCAACCACCTCCCATGCATCAGCCACTTCTTGCACATAGGCTATGTCCCCCTATCACCCCTAACTGCATTTTGCATATATGTTTATAAATGTTATTGTAACTTTAAACTGTTATTTAAACTGTAATTGTATTGCCATGTCTGCCTTATCATGTTGTAACTAAATTACGCACCCGGATGCCCTCGGGCCTGGTGCGCTCTATAAATAAAATAAATACAAATACAAATGCCATAAACACAGGTTGACCAGCTACACCTGGCATCGCCATTTCTGTTTCCTTCCAGAAGATTTGGTGTGGGTATCTTTTATTTTCACCTTTCTCCTTTTTATTGTCTTCTGTTCTTTATTTCACTTCTTTTGCTTTCTTCCAGCTTACTTGCGTGGGAGGAGGGCAATACAAGCACATGTTTCTCCTTATTATTTCTCCTTTGTTTCCCCTTTTATTTATAATATTATTTCTCCTTTGTTTGCCCTTTCATTAATAATAATTATTTGATTCTCTCCCGTTATTCGGGGCAGTAACAGCTTAACAGGCTCCAGTTTAGAGCACACACAGTGATACAGCCAAGAGCTTCTTAATGAATGATTCCTTTGCGCATGCACCAATCTGCCTGTCCTTGCTGCTCAGGACGAAGGCAGAGTGCGCATTCGCGAGTCCCGTTATGCAGTCACTCGCTGTAAAAGTAAATCACGTGCGCACGTCGTAGGGTTTGGGGCCTTCTGGCTGTCCAACGTAGGACTTCTTCACCTACTAAACTTACCTCGGGAGTGTCAGGGGCCTGATGCAACAGATTGTCCCACACTGGCCGCTTCAACGCCCGGGTGCACGCAGTGGCTTCCTGCGGGTGTGAGATCACACCCATTGCTCCCTCAATGGAGCGACTGTCAAAAGGTTGTAGATGTTTGTACTTACACCTACAACTCGCTTGTTGCCTGTGGCTGCCTGGTTGGGCCATTGGCACACCGTGAGGAAAACGAGCGGAGTGGCTCACCGTTTCTCTTGGGGTGCAAGGGATCTGACTCTTCAAGAGCCTTGTTGCTAATGTTATGATTATAAGTCGTAAACATGTGGATGAGATTAGTTTATATCTTCTTTACTCAAGATAAAGTGTAACAGACCCCAAGCACAGCCTCTCCCTTAGCTACTCTGCACCAACTGCTGAGCTTGGAACCCAAAACACATGATACATTCTAGGTGCTACATTCCATATGGAGTGTTGCTGCAAGCAACACTCTTACCATAACAAGAGACATCATAACAAAGAGAAAACAAGAATGTGCTGTTGCGTGGACCATTTAGGAACACATCTATGTGTTCTACTTAGATGAGAGACACCAAGAATCATTCATAGTATAAATAGTTGTCTACTTATCAGGTCTGTCTTAGAATTTGAATAATTTGAAATGATGACAATACAGCAGTGCTATTATTGTCAAGAAAGTACTGTATTGTTACTCATTTTAAGACTCAACCCTTTGGGGGAAAACAATCCCAAGTAATATGGGGAGTATTTATCAAGCCCTAGTTCTTGATCCTAATCCTAGAATTTATAAACGATGAAACAATAAAGGGAGACAAAAATACAATATCCAAAAAATATAAGTTCCACTATATATGAAAACAATGTATTTGCCTTTCGAGTGGGTATCTAGTGAGACATACAGATTAGCACCGAGATTTAAAAATTAAGAAAGTAAACCGAGGGCAAAGAAAAGACTGAATATGTGGTACAAATACTCTTGAGACATCTAACTTCACATATATCAAAGACATTTTCCTTTTGCATGTAATTTATGGAAAGGTGACACACCAGAGGAAAGTGTCTATGTTTGTCTCGCTTTTGTGTATTTTTGATTTACAGCTTGACCACCCTTGACCCTTGCACGCATTGGTCCTGGTGTAAGGTTGCAAGATGACTGCATGGGACATCATGTTCCATCCATGAACTTTCCTTTTATTTTAATTGTTCTTTAGTCCAATTTATTCAACTGAAGTGAACCAAGACTACAATTTGCTCACTGTAATTGATGGTACAGAGAAAGGCCAGGACTGGGACATGAAGTTCCTGGTAATACAGGACTGTCTGGTAACATTACTGAAGAGGGTTGTGAGTAAAGAGCACACTGGTGCGCTACATCATTGAAGCAGTGCTTGATAGCTCAGGGTCAACGTGCTCGTTCGATCCCCGGGTCCGCGCTTAAGGGCGTTATAAATAACCTATCATATCATATCATGCATTGTGCCGCTGGTATACTGGGATACAGTCCAATAACGAATCTGCTGCCAGGTGAAAGTACATCAGCTGTACACATTGTGGAAGGAGATATAATTACACCAGTTGTAAATACTCTGCCAGGAGACCTGTGAACATCCATGTTGCTGTGCTATGGAAGTTAATAAAATGGAAATCACGCCTGCCAGAAAATAAAACACAATAAGAGCAACTTGTGAATGAAACGCTGCTGTCATCACATTGCAGGTTACTTACAAAGTTTCTCTGAATGTTGCTCACCTAATCCAGGAATTGGCAATTACCAGGCTGCTGAGTACCACTGCTAGCCTGTCGGGTGTGCTGCTCAAATGCACCATGGAACACTAAAATATGTCAGCGTTCCACTCAATGGACCAGCCTGTTGGTTCAAATATTCCCAGGCTAATTTCCACATGGCCATGATAGTGTCATACTGCCCAGGTTAATCACAGATTGGTAAAACTGTTTCAGCAGATCCATTTTAGTTGTGATGCTAATTTCTGCATTGTCTCCAGAAAATGGTGATGCCGTCAGTGTCATTAAAGTGCTGCCCTAGCTGAGCACTTTGGCACGACCCTAACAAATGGCAATGCCACTTCCAGATTGCCCCAATAAAATGATCAGTTCGCAATGTCTACAGAAGATTTCCTCGTGCCTTTGCCCCATTCATAATTTTGAGCAGGTTTGTCCCAGGCAACTTTAGATTTCTCCTAGAATGTTGCCCCTTTTCACATTGCCTCCTGGTGAGAGCTCTTTCGTTGATCCTCCCCCCCCAAATATTGCCCCATACCTCTGCCCTTTTTCCTATTTCCCCCAGAAGATTGCCTTATGCCCTTGTTGCCCCTCGCATAACACTGATAGAAGACGGTCTAATGCCACTTATGAATGCCACAAGAACATTTCCTCATAACCCTCACCTTGTTCATATTGCACCCGGTGGATCACCACATTCCAATTTACATTGCCTCCAGAAGATTGCCCCATGCGCCGGCCCATTTCATGGTACCACCCACCAGGGGATTGCCTGAGCCAGCTCACATCACCCCCAAGAGATTGCACCATGGCCCTACCCCATTCATGTTGGCCCTAGACGATTATCCTTTTCCACTTCACAGTGCCCCAGAAGACTGCCATATTTTCAGACCCCTTTTCAATTGTTTGACAGAAAATGCCTTGTGCCTTTCACATTTCCTGCCTTACACTCTCCCCAACACACAGTTTTTACTTAACTTACTGTCCAGTCCATCTCATGTCTTTGGCTCCAGCTTCCCTTAGACCTAGAAAAAGTCGTTCCAGGTAAACCAGCTTCTTGATCCTGCATTTTCCACGCCTTAACTACTCTCTGGGAGAGCTTATTGGCAGCCTCATGTATGTGCTGGTACTGTGCATAGACAGGGCTGTGACAATGTGGCTTGACCAACCCTCCTATGGGCAGGCCAATCGAGTGCTAGCCTGTTTCTGCAGATAGATCCAACTTGCGTTTACCTATGTGTGACAGGGCAAGCTTTGCTCACTGGCATATACAGGCTAATGATCATGCAGACAGAGATCTGTGTCTATTTATCGTCACAAATAAGCTTCAGCCATGGATTCTGGAGAGAAGAAATCTTAATCACAACAGACACTCACTGCAGGAGTGAGTTCCAGGAACGTCGCACCTGCAGAGATGTGGGGTTAGTTTAGGCTAAGAACAGGATTTAGGAGTAAGACTTTCTCTTGTCACCTCTTGGACCAGGTCCTGTAATTCTTATATAATGTACTTAGGTTTTCTCTCCCCTTAGGATAGTTTTTCCACAAGGTTTTGTAATTCTCATTCTTACAGTCTCTCCTAGATGTATATTCCTTTGTGGTCTCTGCAGCTCTGGCTTTTTAAGTTGGCTATCCTTTGTAGCTACGTGAGCCTTTTCCTTTCCTAGAATGGCTCAGTTTCCTCACATCTTCTCTATCTTATTTCACTTGACTTCAATTCCCTTTTAGATTCCAACCCTTCTTCCAAGGGTGTTTGTCGCCAATTCTTAACACCTTCTATTTCAGGTCCATTCCCTATTCTCAGGATCACTTTAATAGAGATCAACATTATATTCTTTAAATTTAGGAACTCCTCACTTCCACTAGGATGAGTTTCTCTTGGTATCCATTCCTTGATACCTTCTCTCAGGTATTCGTTATTCTCGTGGTTACATTCATACAGTTCCATTAAACTGGCATTATTTTCAGTATCTCGTCAATTTCACTGAGATGAGTTTCTCCTCCCAGTACTCCCATTCTCCCAATTACCTCTGTGTTTGCAGGGGAACACCTCCAGGCTCCCTGCTTGCTCGGATTCTCTTCCTCTACTCCACTTCTCGTATTCCTCCTTGGCGTTGGTATCTCTCACTCAGTTCTTTCCTCTATGTGACAGTGTTGTACTATGGGTCACAGAGTCTCCCGCGGACTCTACTGCTTGGTGATTTTGCCGCTGTTCGGTGGGTGGACTGTCCACAACAAAGTCCTTTTGGTCACGCCACCCCAGGTATAAAGCTTCCTTCTTCTTTGGTGTTCTCACCTCAGAAACGCTGAGCATCTTGTGTTTCCCTCTGCTACCCAGGACTTCTTTGAAAGTCGTGGGCTCTGCAACTCTCCTTGGTTCCAATCTACTCCCAGTGTCACCTCATCAGGGGGCTTCCCCTGGTTATACTCTCCTCTCTCTGGTCGTGCATCAGCTCTATTCAGTGTACTCCTTCTCTCCATCCTCCTTGTCTCAGGTAAATGTATGTCTCCTGTTTAAGAGATAGTTCCTCCTTTTTGTGCATACTGGGATGTTTTAGTTTTGTATTCAGCAAGGTGTCTAGAGCGTACAATGTTCTTTACATCTGGCAATCCCACAAATGCCATTATGGTGTCTGACAGTTCCTCATGGGAATAGGAGTAATTGTCCCCTAAGGCAGAGTCTCTACCAGTGAGGTCCTACTTGCCCATACCCCAGGGAGGGTCCTGCAGAGTGGGCTCATCTCCCTGGCCTCAAAGGGGGAGGCTCTCCCTAAGGGAGAAGGGACGAATACTCTTGATTCATCACAGAGGCCATTGTCATAAGGCAGCGATCGGCAACCTTTGACTATTCAGATATTCTGTACTACAAATCCCATCAACCCTAGCTAGCATAGTCAATGTTGTGGGATCAAGGAAGTTGAAGTCCAAAACATCAGGAGAGCGCCAGGTTGCAGACCGCTATCATAAGGTAATAGAACATCTTCTCAGCCAGGGACTTGCCGTTTTCAGTGAAAGAGATGCACAAGGAAGATTCAATGATATCTGGCAATCTTCTGAGCAAGGCCGCCTCCTCACTGCTCACTCGAAAATAAAACTGTGGGCAGTGGATAGAGCAATGTGTGCTGAGTGGCAGCTAGCCCACGTAGCAATTGTGATCAGAAAATGAGTTGGCATGACATCAAAAGAAGTGTACGAGGGAAAGTTGATGACCACCATCATTGAACAGCTACCACTGAAGAGGCAGCAGAAGATCGGAGACTTATAGGGCGATTCATGGAATTAATGTGTGCTGAAAATTCCTGCGCAAGCATGCGAAAGCGTGCGAATCGCAGCGCAAGTGCGAAAATCGCAGTGAAACCCGCGCACAGCGATTCATGGATGTCCGTGTGCCTGTAAATCCATGGATGTGCTCTAAAAGCCTGCATGGCGCACGCAGGCGCACACATCATCAAACAGCGTGCGCTACGCACACAGCGAAAGCGCACTTAGCACAGCGCACACAACAAAAGTAGGCGGAACACGGGGCGTAACACGCGGAATGAGGAACAACGCGTGAAAATGTGGGCGTTACAGGGGAAATACAGGAAGTAAATGCGCGGAACGCCCACACGCGCGCCTACAACACGTATTCATGGAATCGAACGGGGCTAACGGATGCGCCAAAAAAGACGCGCTAATCCGGAAACATGTATGCCAGCAGGAAGCTGGCATATGTCCCGTGCAGCATAAAAGTGTGCGCAAACAACAAACAAGCTCAGACGCTACAATGAATATACCGTTCCTCGCAGCAGTGGTCGTGGGATACCGCAGGAAGAGGAGGAGGATAGTCAGGGCCAGAATTTTTACACCCAGAACCAGCCTTTTTGGGATGCCTGATGACCAGGTGTATGGGAGGTACAGGTTTCCACCTTACATAATACTCAACCTGGTGAGTGAGTGGGAGGATGACCTCACATCACCCACCCTGTGCTCCCAAGCACTGAGCCCCTTGGAAAAGGTGCTCAATGTACTGCACTTCTTGGCTATTGGGTCATTTCAGCGGACAAGTGCCATAGTGGGGGGGTGTCACAGGCCACGCAGTAACGCTGCCTACAACAGATCTTGGCCATCATGACTGCACGCCCCTCAGTCCGCAGGCACATATACCTGCCCAGAACACCTGCAGAAAGGCAGGCTGTTGCCCAGGATTTTTACGGGGTGGCACACTTCCCCAAAGTGCTAGGTGCCATTGATTGCACCCATGTGGCTCTACGTCCTCCCAGGGCATCAGAGGACATCTATAGAAACTGCAAGCACAGGCATGCCATCAACATGAAGGTAGTATGTGATGCCAAGGGAATCATCACCTCACTATATGCCAACTATCCAGGGTCCACCCATGACAGTTTCATATACAGAATGTCAACCCTAAACCGGGACCTAGAAGCTGGGCGGCATGGTGATACATGGCTGCTTGGTGAGTATAAATGCCACTGCACATGCCTGCATGTCAGATACTGAGTAATGTCACAACCCCACTAATGATACCCATCATCACCTCCCCAAGGGACAGTGCCTACCCTCTGAGCACCCACATGATGACGCCAATTTGGAACCCCACCACACCACCCGAGGTAAGATACAACACAGCCCATGTTGCAACCCGTGGCATAGTGGAGCGCACATTGGGAGTGTTCAAGTCACGCTTTCGCTCCCTTGACCATTCTGGTGGGCAGCTGCTGTACGCTCCCTCAGTAGTGTGCAGGATCATAGTGGCAGCATGTGTCCTGCACAACGTTGCAACACGCCGGGGCCTGCCGGTGGACATCGTGGTGCCCCCACATCCCCAACCACATGCACGGCCGCTGCGCATGGGAGGGGAAAGGGCACGTGGTGAGGCAGCCCGTACGCAGATGCTGGCTAATTACTTCACCTAAAATCACACCCCTGTGGAGTGCACACAGCCCTGGCACATACCAGCTGACAATCAATGATGATGACATAAGGGACAGTCAATTGTCACAACCATACCAGCCTGAGATTGGTCACCTGGAAGTGTTAAATTGTGTGCATCCATACCTACCCAAAGACAACCAATGCTGTGTCATTAAAAGACATACATTCATGCTGCATGAATGACTATCCCCTAGCAAAATACAACATGAAAATAGCGCCATGTCACCCAACCCCTCCCCATCTCTGCCACCCAACACACCATGGCATGTCATGCAATGTGAAAGCAAACAAAGCAATGCACAAGACCTGACACAAGTGTCACAAAGTGCACTGTCCCAAATGGTAACAGCCCACAGACAATATGCTCCGAGTAATCAATAACAAACAGCACACATGACCAACTACTTACCACCAACTCAATACATCAACACAGCATGAAACATTGCAAAAACATGACAGTACAAAGTCAAAGTAGTGGTAGTCTTACACCCTGAATGAGCCAGCACATCGACCCCTTCCAACTGCAGAATGTTGCTGCCACACAAATGTGTCAGTGTACTGCATACAACATGAACTCCATCTGCAAAGGAGATGGCCTTGTGAAGACATGAAGAAGGTACCTGCACATTTTGAGGAAGACATGGATGCACAAGCACATACCAATACAGTGTTCAATACAACAACAATACCCACTAGGGATGTCCACTTAGTATTGACTACAGACTGCCCACACAGCTCATGGGAGCCCAATGTCACCGTGTAAGTCACTGTCACTTGGTCACACCCTTTGCAAGCCCATGGAAACGGGAAGCAGGAGGGGTGTGTGTGTCACGAACCCAAGCATCTAACCCAAACTCAGGACAAGCCTGCATGTGCGCAGACGGAATACACAGTGGATGCCCACGGGAGCCACACAAGGCAACACACTGTAAAAAAAAAAAAAAAATGGTCATGTGGTGGCCAGGAGGCTGGGGGGAGGCCACACAGGAGGTTCAAGGACAGGGTGCACACCAACACCCACCTGCGTGGATGTTGGGAAAAAAAATACCTCCAGGGGCTCATGGCCTGCACGGCTATGCCATTGTGGGAGAACTGCTGTCGGTCTCTTCACCCTCTGCTGCTACATCAGGAGGTGGTGGTGCAATGGGAGGCAGCCCACGCAAAGCCCTGGTATGGTCCTCCATGGCAGCAAGCATGCGGGTCTGGAAGGTCTGATTCTGGAGGATGATAGTGCGGAGATCCGCATGCAGCACCTCACGGGTTACCTGCATTTCTGCAAGCATGGCCTCGCTTGATGCCCGGATCTCCTCACGGATTGCCTGCAGCTCAGCTGAGAGTGAAAGTATGAGCTGCTCCAGCTGCTGTTCTGCCCTAAAATTTCGGGAAGCCTCAAGTTCAAGCAGAGTCTCCAGGATGTTATGGAGTCCTACCCTCAGGGCTTCTGTGACTCTATTGATATGGCTTCGCGCAGAGTCTCCAGTGCCGCCCGTCGGTCCCTGTTGGACGCCAACATGTCTTCCCTGTGTGATTGGCAAATGGAGTCTGTTGCCTGCTGTTGTTGCTCCATCTGCCTTTCAGGGGGGATAATGGAAGTGGCCACCCTCTCCATTGCCTGAGCCATCATTTCAACTGATGCTGCCTGTTGGGTTGCCATACCGTACATGGAGTTTTCCCATACACTATTGCCTGGTGGCGCACGGCCACCGCGTCGGCAGGCACCACACCTGTTTGGGGCAAGGCAATCTGCATCTTGTTGTGCTGACACTGCCTGAGGCTGCAGGACTGCATTCCCCCTCTGATCTGCTGTCCCAGGAACAGGATCGGATGTTGTGGAGTGTGACCCTGCATCTGTAACCGCCAAAGGCAGACCTACCCACACTGACATCCCCGTAGAGGGTTCTACCCCTGGTGCAGGTGGGTTGGACAGAACAGAATCCCTGCCAGAAGCACTCACCTGCGACAGCACATAAGTCTCATCATCCGATTCAGCACCTGAATTGAGGTGTAGGGAGGTGCACCTGGAGGCACCCCTGGACAGAATGGTCTGCAGTAAGATTGGGTTTTCACCCACCACCACACCACGTCCTCCACTGGTGCTCGGTCATGGCTGAGATCCCTCCTGGGTCTGCACCATCTCCTCAACCTCATCAGCATCAAGTGCATCATCACCTGCAAAAATATGAAATACAACAAATGCAAACAGGCATGAGCACCATAGAACACACATAGGCCTGACAAGACAGAGATCCTGTACATGATTTACACATGTCCCACATGACTATAACCCTGGCATGCATGCATTGTCAATGAGTTGGAAGGGGAGGCAAAAAGCAGACACTGAGGACACCAAGATGGAAAAGCAACACACTTGCTGCATGGTGGGTAGAACTGGCATCACACATTAGCCTGTGAGTGGCATGTCCAATACACATACATGACACATGTCAGCACACAGATGGCATGTAGCATAGCCATGGTACATTACACAACTACAGCGATATGTCAGTAAATGAGTACTGTCACCCATCCGTGTGAGATGGACATGATGAAATGAAAAATGCTAAATAGTGTGGCAAAAGATGCATGTGCCACACACTGAAACACATCCAGTGTACAATAATACAGTGGGCCTCATTACGACCCTGGTGCTAAGTGTTTAATGGCGCCGTAAAAGGCTGCGGCGCCGTTAAACACTTAGCGCCTTACTACGAGGTCCCTTTGCGGGATCCGACCTTAACGGTTGGTCTACACCAGCCGTTAAAGTAGGGACCCGCAAAGGGACCTTGGTGCTAAGTACGGTACTGCAATTTGCGGTACCGTACTTAGTGCCTTCCCCATTCCCATAGAGCCCTATGGGGCAAAAATGGGAATGGAGCTTGCCAGGGCCATGGTTCAATGGGGAATTACCGCCCCGCCAACCTTGAAATGGGGTGGTAATTCCCCATTGAACCATGGCGGACCCGTTACAACACCGGCACCAACCATGGTGCTAATAGCGCCACGGTTTAGCGCCGGTGTTGTAATGAGGGCCAGTGATTGTAATACATCAATGGTTGGTCACTTTAACATGACAGCAAACAACTATCATGTTCCACATTCAAACAGGCCCCAAAAATTAATGTGAGCAGGCCAATACTCAATCAGCCTGAATGGTCTAATCATTCACATAACAAGGCAACATATGTGGGCCAATGTGGGGTGTAATCAATGACAGAAGCACGTCACATATGTGGCACTAGTGCTGAAAAATGCGTAGCAGAAATGGGAGAATTGAAACAATCAGCCAGAATGAACACTGAAAAAATCTGAACAATGTTGTTGCAAGATGACAGGTCAAGGGCAACTGCAGTAATGTGGCGCTAATTGGCTACTGTGGGCAGAAGGGATACTGTCATACCCAAATCCAAGGCACGTGAATGTATTGGAGGAAGCACATGGGTGACCCATACCACTCTGGAGTACACACCCTCACCTGGCACTCAATCAGAACCCGTCACCCAAACAACATACACATGGATTACACACACATGCATGGGCACTCACCGGACAATGCGTCGTAATCAGGTAGGTCTCCCACGCCTTGTATCTGTTCCTCTGTGACGAAGGTTCCAGCAACAGACTCATGTTCAGTGAGTTGGTTGTCCTCTGGTGGAGACCCACCGCCAGTCACCAGAGCAGAGGCATGATTTGAGGCCAGCTTGTTCTTTGCTCTGCGTTTCAGGTCATTCCACCGCTTGTAGCAATCATCAGCTGTGCGCCTCACAAATCCAAGGGCACTAATGTGGTCCGCGATGGTCTGCCAGTGTGTCCTATGTTGACCAGGTGTGGTCTTGTACCCTGCAGTCACAACCATTTCGCGGCTGTGTTCCGACACATAGGCCACAAGTGCATCAAGTTCGGCGTCATTAAAGCTAGGCTTCCTCGACATGCCAGAGTGTGTAGCCGTGTCTGGGGTCTCAGCCTGTAGTGCCAGAGCACCCTTCTTCTTCTTTTTCAAAGGTGGTGCGGATCCTGAGTGGCTTACGCCGCTCTGGTCAGTAGGGGCAGAAGCGCAGTTGGACTGTGTACTACGAGTGTGCGAAGGCACAATGACCATAGGTCTTGGTGCAGGCATTGGCTGCAAGGTGATGTTGGCAGGGGCAACGTTGGCCTGATGGACCTGGACCGACACTGTCCCGGCTGGGAGACTCAGAGCTGGGGTGGATAGAGCTGCAGCTGCCCCTGCATCCTCCCCACCCTGCCTACTTGGGGCAGCAGATCACATTGCTGCCCCAGATCCACCTGGCCTGGTGACAACAACTTGCACCGCCACACGTGGCTTAGACTTGCTGACCGGGAAGTCAAGCCTGGGAGTCTTCCTGTGCCGGTTCAGGTGCCACAATGGGCTGGTTCAACAAGGGCTGATCTGGGATGGTGTCAGCTACGTTTCCCACAACCATGGGGGGGTGGGACATGGTTGTCCCTGATTGGTCCTCCACACATGGGTGTCTAGGGGCATCCTGCAAATCCTGGCCACGTCCCCTACCGCACCCACCACGCCCACCTTTTGAAGGTCGCCCACCTTTGCCTCCCTTACCGCTGGATCGCCTCCCAACCATGGCACTGATGTTGTTGTGCGTATGGGAAAAGCAGTAACCTATTGTCCTGGGCAATTGGGGATGAAAGGGTTAGGGTACTAGATGGAAATCGTACCCTAGTGATCTAGCAAGGCTGTCTGTGACCCCTGGGGGAAGATGACGGGTCACGCAACGCACAGGGACCCCGAAAACAAAAATAAACGTGCACGCAACCCCTCGTAGACCACGTGCGTGGAAAAATGAACCCGCACTACGCTGTGGCACACAGAAACACAAAAATAAGCGTACGCGTAATACACACAGCCTACAATGACCTCTGAACGGGTACGCGACACACGGGGCAAGCACAGTTGGTAAATACGTGCGCAACATACCGTATGCCTGGAAAAAGAATGTGAAAAAGACGCGCGTGTGTGCATTGGCAACACCCCCGCCAAAAGAAGAATTGTGCGCTGTCTGAGGAAACAGGACAAAAGAAGAAGTGAACGCTGTTTGAGGAAACAGGGCCAACCAAAAAATTGAACACTGTCAGAGGTAACAGGGAGTACGAACTTGAAACGCTGTGAAGTAATTGCGTGTGAACCGACAAGAAGTACAAAATTCACCCACTCGCTCTCCACGAAAAGCACGTACAAGTAAATGGCGTCCTATATGTACCTTTTAAACCGGCCCACACATACAACGTCAATTACCCGTGTACGCGATAAGGCCCTTTCCTCCAATTACACGAGCTGACACTCGGACGTGCAGTTTTTGCACGTGTATGATGAACATGCACCCGTGTTGAGGGAAATGCCCTTGCGCATCACGTCACAGATGCGCTTACACGCTATACGTGCGGTGTATTCACGTGCTGATTCACTATGCCCACCTCACGAGGGAAACGCCCACGTGCGTAACGTCACAGACGCGTGTAGGCCCTTTTCTTGGATTACACGCATTCACACATGGACGTGCAGTTTTTTCATGCGCGCTGAACCACTATGCCCACGTCACGAGGGAAGCTAATGGCCTTTCCTCGAAATTACACGCAGACGTGCAAGATTTTCACGTGCCAAATCACTCCGTATCAAGCTGGCCACGCAACAGCACATGGAAGACCACGCTCCTGCCCAGAAGGCCGAATTACTGCCCCCCAGAGACCAAGCACGCTCCCACCTGCCATCTTCAGCTGCCTGCCTGCCTGCTGCCCACGTGCCCTGCTAATTGGTGCCTGCACGTCAGCCAGGGTTCCAGTTGCTGTGTCCACCCCTGCTGGAACAGAAGACTCCCAACTGGGATACCATCGCTACACAGCCCAGCCCCAGGACCCAGTTACCCTCCCACGCCTGCCTCGGGGGTCGCCATGTCGGGGCAAACACCATCTGAGACCACTGGCGACCCCCAGCCAGAGAGGCAGAGGGCCACTAGCTTCAGTGTGAAGGAAGTTGGTGTCCTGGTGGAGCATGTCCTGGGGCATTTTGATGCCCTCTTCGGAACATCACGTGGCAACAAGGAAGGACAGGAGAGGATCTGGGACGACGTAGTGGTTTCCATCAATGCGGAGGGGGTGGCAACCTGCCAAATCAAGCACATCAAGAAGCGCTGGGAGGACTTCAGGTCCAGGACCCTCTACAAGGCCCGGCGTCTCACGGAGGGGGGCTGGGTCAGCATGAGTGACATCCAGATGAGGGTCCTGGAACGCGTATGCCAGCGCTCCATGGCCAGATCCTTCAGAGGAAGACCCGTCTGGAGTTGAGCAGTAAGTGGCCAAGCATTGGTGTGTGAGACAGGGCATGTTGCAGTGTGGTGGTAGTCTGATACTTGCCTGTATGTGTGACATAGGCCATGTATGGATGTGTGTGCAGGGACATCATGGTCATGCATGTGAGACCATTAATGTGTGAACCACATGGTTGGTGCAGGTGTTACAATTCAACATGGGGAGCTGTATGCCAAATGCACACATGAAAGCATGCCAGTCTCTGTTCTTGGACATGGAGGGGGTGTGAGGGATGGGTGCTGCTGTCATGTACATGTATGGTGCACATGTGTGTGTGTCTCAGAAGTGTGTGTGTGACTTTGAAATGTCATGGATGCATGACACATGTCCGTGATGATGTGTACATTCACTCATGCAGTGCGGTCACCTTTGTATGCACTGTGTCTATCCACTGTGTGTACACTGCGGTGTACAAGCCATGATGCATGACCCTCCAGTGATGTGTGTGCATGGGATCAGTGTGAGCCATGATGCATGTGAGTTTGAAGGCAACATTTTGCTTGATAGAGGCCCTTGTACATGGATGCTGATGTTGATTGCAGACGCCGTGCCTGTTTCTGCATGTGTGTTGCGTGCATTCACCCAGGAGTTGTGGAGAGACAGGATGGAAGTGACGTTTGACACTGCCACTCATGTGTTATTGCTTCCTGTCTAGGGGAATATTGTACTGTACCCTGATGCTTGTGTTCTATGTCTCCATCTACGCAGCGTCAAGTGAAGAAGAGGGTGGAGACGGCGCTGTGGAGCCAAGCGGCGGGGATGCCTTCACCGGGCGGCGACGCAGGGCCCAGCCACCCTCCCAGGACTTGACATCATCCGGGAGCGAGGGGGCTGGTGCCGCATCTGCCACTATGGCTGTGGCAGAAGGGCCGGGTGAGCCCCCACAGGGGCTTGCAATGGCGGAAGACGGTGTGGAGACATCCAGGTTGTTGGTCTCCACAGAGGAGGAGGAGCCCGCTACTGAGCCGCATATGGGGCCTGGTGGGGGTAGTAACACTGGTGCAAGTGGTGCAGTCCAGGGCCAGGGTCAGGAGGCAGCACAGGTCACCGCGGAGGGGCCTGTGCATGTCACTGTCCTTGACCATGCACCAGCAGTGATGCCCCGTCCCAGGCCCGCCCGCAGGTAGGGGAGAGTGCCATGTCATCTGTCTCTCCACTACCTGCGGACGAGGGGTCCTATGAACATATGGGCTCCGTCCTGATTTGTGTCACGTTGCGCACGCGTGACATTCGTGATGACGTGCGTTCTTCCTGGGCGGAGAACGCACGCCATCACGAACAGCAGCGTCGCGACGTGGCACTGTTGGGAGGGGCCCTGGTCGGTGGGTTCCTACATGTGACGCGCACTCTGGCGGACTGCTCCTCTTCTGTGGAGACTATGCGCCAGTCGTTCTCCCTGCCGTCTTCCGGCCCAGATTCCACCAGGGCCCCCTGTGGACCTGGCCTGACCAACACAGCCAACTTGGTGAGGATCCCATCCCTGCCACAGTCGGGAGTCGGCGGTCCAGCAGGGGTGGACACCACAACTGGAGACCAGCTGATGGAGGATGTGCAGGCATCATCGGACAGGGCACATGGACAGCAGCAGCAGCAGGAGCAGGCTCTAGGTGGGAGCAATGATGGCTCGGGGCAATCGAGATCAGGGGAGTAGGCATCGGCCAGAAGGCAGAAGGACCCCGGAGCAGCGGCGGGCGGAAGAGGCACGGCTCACCATGGTCAGGGCAGAGTTCTCCATGCGGCGGGCATTGAAGCGGGCAGAGTGCCTCGAGGCGACTCGCAGGGAGTTGGAACAGGCCATGAGTGCCTCCCTGCGAGACCTCAGGGCCAGGACAGAGGCCCGCCTCCAGCAAATAGAGATGGAGTTCGATGATGCCCTGGCCAAACACATCACTGAGTGAGCCGCAGGAGTTGCCCATCGCCATTGTAAATAGTTTATAGTGTTAGGTTTCCTTTTCTTTTTTTTTTATTTTGGGGCTTTTGGACTATGCCCCACACTTTTGTATATAGTTTTTTCGTTAGGAAGGTTATTAGATAGGTTTCCTTTATTTCGGTTGGTTCATGGACCCTTGAAAATTGGATTGTACATAGTTGGACGTTGGACTTATTTGGACATTTTAACTTCATTTCACCATGGATCAATGGATTTACCTTTTTGCGTTTCATTTGGATTTGGTTTGGTGGACAGAGAGTTTTAGCCATTTTTCTTTTGGATTAGTTGGGATCTTTTGAGGAATAATTTTTTTTTTATTTGGACATGCATTTCATTTCATGTTTGCCATTATTTTATGCTTTAATTACTTTAAATTGATTTTCATGTTAATACATTTTGATGTTTTACTTCAATGTGTGGGATTCGCTCATTGGGTTCATGCATGTTGACATGTGGGTTTACTCAATCAATGGCAACATGTGTGTGTGTGTGTGTGTGTGTGTGTGTGTGTGTGTGTGTGTGTGTGTGTGTGTGTGTGAGAGAGAGAGACAGACATGTGTTGATGTACATAGTCGATTTTTGGTTTGTGTCATGAGATGGGCATGTCACTGCTGGGTGGGTGAGTGGGTGGAGGGACATGAGTGGGACATGAGTGGGGGCCTGCTGGCAGGTGCCCCTAACTGCTGGGGGGTGGGGGTGCAGGGGGGCATGAGTGGGGGCCTGCTGGTAGGTGCCCTTCACTGCTGTGGGGTGAGGGTGCTGGGGGACATGAGTGGGACATGAGTGGGGGCCTGCTGGCAGGTGCCCCTCACTGCTGGGGGGTGGGGGTGCTGGGGGACATGAGTGGGGGCCTGCTGGCAGGTGCCCCTCACTGCTGGGAGATGGCGGTGCAGGGGGACATGAGTGGGACATGAGTGGGGGCCTGCTGGCAGGTGCTCCTCACTGCTGGGGGTGCGGGTGCAGGGGGACATGAGTGGGGGCCTGCTGGCAGGTGCCCCTCACTGCTGGGGGTGGGGGTGCTGGGGGACATGAGTGGGTGTCTGCTGGCAGGTGCCCCTCACTGCTGGGGGGGTGGGGGTGCTGGGGGACATGAGTGGGGGCCTGCTGGCAGGTGCCCCTCACTGATGGGGGGTGGGGCTGCAGGGGGACATGAGTGGGACATGAGTGGGGGCCTGCTGGCAGGTGCCCCTCACTGCTGGGGAGCGGGGGTGCTGGGGGACATGAGTGGGGGCCTGCTGGCAGGTGCCCCTCACTGCTGGGGGGTGGAGCTGCAGGGGGACATGAGTGGGGGCCTGCTGGCAGGTGCCCCTCACTGATGGGGGGTGGGGCTGCAGGGGGACATGAGTGGGACATGAGTGGGGGCCTGCCTGCAGGTGCCCCTCACTGCTGGGGGGTGGGGGTGCTGGGGGACATGAGTGGGGGCCTGCTGGCAGGTGCCCCTCACTGATGGGGGGTGGGGCTGCAGGGGGACATGAGTGGGACATGAGTGGGGGCCTGCTGGCAGGTGCCCCTCACTACTGGGGAGCGGGGGTGCTGGGGGACATGAGTGGGGGCCTGCTGGCAGGTGCCCCTCACTGCTGGGGGGTAGAGCTGCAGGGGGACATGAGTGGGACATGAGTGGGGGCCTGCTGGCAGGTGCCCCTCACTGCTGGGGAGCGGGGTTGCTGGGGGACATGAGTGGGGGCCTGCTGGCAGGTGCCCCTCACTGCTGGGGCATGGGGGTGCTGGGGGACATGAGTGGGGGCCTGCTGGCAGGTGCCCCTCACTGCTGGGAGGTGGGGGTACAGGGGGACATGTGTGGGGCATGAGTGGGGGCCTGCTGGCAGGTGCCCCTCACTGCTGGGGGGTGTGGGTGCAGGGGGACATGAGTGGGGGCCTGCTGGCAGGTGCCCCTCAGTGCTGAGGGGTGGGGGTGCTGGGGACATGAGTTGGTGATCACTAGTGCAAGGTGACATGTGGCCTGGCTGGGGGCATGCCCATGGTGGATGGACTGCCTGCGGGACATGACCAGGGGTGCTTGATAGTCCCCTGTGGTGTGGGTTGCCTGCATTGTCCGTGGAGTGGGTAGAGGGCACACTTGTGAGAACCCACACTGCCAATTGACGTGTGGGACTCCCCGCGCACCCCCTGGATACACGTACCCCGCTCTGACAGAGAAAGCACGTGTGGAACTTCCCCTGTACCGCGTTATAAACGTACCCCGCTTTCACAGGCCCAATCGCGTGTGAAACTTCCCGCGCACCCCAGTAATCCACGTTCCCTGCTCGCACAGGCTCAATCGGGTGTGATACTTTCCACGCACCCCAGTAATGCAAGTAGCCCGCACGCACGGGGCCTGCCGCTTGTGAAACTTCCCGCACACCCCCCAAATCCACGTACCCCGCACGCACAGGGCCAATCGCGTGTGAAACTTCCCACGCACCCCAGTATTCCACATACCCCGCTCGCACAGTCCCAATCGCGTGTGATACTTCCTGCTCACCCCAGTAGTCCACGTACCCCGCACGCACAGGGCCAATCACATGTGAAACTTCCCGCGCACCCCAGTAATACACGTACCCCGCTCGCACTGGGCCAATCGCGTGTGAAACTTCATGCAAACCCCAGTAATCCACGTACCCCGCTCGCACAGGCCCTTTCGCGTGTGAGACTACCCGCGCAGCGGGGTACGTGTATTCGGAGGGGTACGCGGGGAGTTTTACAGGCGTTTTCGTGGTTGTGAGCCTGTGCGCCATGTACAGGATTTGTGGGCTGTACACGGTGCACGGGGATGGGTTGGGGGCGTAACTGGCGCTGCTGCAGGTACGCTGCGCCACTCTGCGCCACGGCAGGTTTTGGATGTTAAAATCCATGAATACGCTGTGCGCGGAAATGGATTTTAGCGCACGCGGCTGGCGCAGAAAGTCGCACGCGCACACTGTGCGCCAGCCGCGTGCGCCACTTGTGCACAGAATTCTATGCATTACCCCATTAGTATAGACAGCCAGTCTCAAGTGTGGTGCAAACATTTAGGATGGCAGAGTCCGGACAGCACTGGAGAAGACCCACCTCCCAATAATACCATATCTACACCTCACTGTATGCAATGCCAAGTCAAATTGAGTTTCGGACCACATGCAGGCAATTGGTATGCCTGCAGTGGCATGTGCTACAAACAGTCTAACACCAACACAAATGCCTCATGTGTGTTACAGTGGCCCCAATGTGCTTATACCAGATAAAGGGGGAGATGCAGGTCATTCTGAATGTGATATGTAACTGGAACCTACGGCACAGCTGTCATATTTTATGGTGCGTGTGTGTAGTGATTCTCCTCAGCCTTTTGCAGATTTCACAGATGAATGGACGTTCAACCATGCCCCTGGCGCAAATGTCCCAATTGGGTAAGATCAACCACATCCTGAGAACCACGAATCACAGCTCAAGCTACAATTCTCAGCAGCTCCATGCAAACACGGCCACTACAAACAGGAGAAACAACACTACACCCACATGTAAGGCTGTTAAAAGCAAAGCACTCCAAATAATGACCCCAATCACAACTGCAGTCAGTAAAGGAATTACGATTTTGCTAGTTTACGACAAAAAATTTGAGATTTCATTAAGGGCATGAAGGCAAGTAGTATGTGAAAGAGTAAGCACCGCGAAGGAACAGTGAATATGTGCCATGCCTTAGCTAGGTCCCTTTGTCTCTGGCTGCAGCCTTCAACCTAGATTGAATGTGTCTATGTCCATGATCTGTGGCAGGAGGGAAAGGGGACCATTCAGGGGAATCCTGTATGACACTAGGTCCAGGCAACTCTGTCTCTGACTGGTCATTCTCACAGACTCCAAGCAGGAGGCCAAAACCTAATTATCATATTGGTCACCACCATCATCATCATCCTCATCAATGGTCCCCGGATCATTATTAGGACGCATTAGGAATATATCTCTTAGGCTTTCCCAATCCACTGCTGGTATTAGAGCAGGAATAAACCTTGCTCTCGTGATCAGTATATTCACTTCCTTTCAACCTGAAGGTCCAGTGGGGGTGTAAACCCTATCACCTGATCTCAAAGACCGTGGGTGAAGGGAGCTAACTAAGGCATTCCACCCATTCACTGTGCCTTTGTGGTGCTTCCTATTATGCACAATAAGATGACTCCATGCCCTGCCATTAAATCTAACTGCATTGTACCCTATACCCTCGCGTGTTGGGTGGTCCATCAGTTGTGTAAGCTTTCCGTAAGAGCTTGCATCTAATGTGCAATCTTTAGGTATCATCTGGGGATCTGTGGTTCTATGTAAGGTTGGTCCGCACTCAACTACGTAGGTGTAACCTTTTCCCCAAATCACTCTTTTTGAGTTGCGACATGTCTGTGCTGCAGACCCCTCTGCTCCCTTGATAATGCCTGGTTGAGGAAGATGTGCATATGCCTTTGCATAGATAGTAACAGCCTCCATTGTCTTATGTGTAGCCCTGGCCAATCCTTATACAAATGAATTGGTGGATCTAGCAAATCACCTAGAAATCTGGGGCAGTTTGTAAATCTTTACAGGATTTTCTTGCTACCTTAATCTGCCCAAATCTACCGGTATATCCTTCAAGAACCATGACTCTCCAGTCAAGTTTCAGGGAAAGATGGAAAGTTGAAATGTATTTTAGCAAAGCATAAATCAATAAGGAACTCAGAGTATCTGAGGTTATGAGTGAAAAACCTCTGTTGTAAGATGGGAGAATGATACTTTTTAAAGCAGCATAGGATAGTTTGGCATGTTTTTGCTAATATTTGTAAGCATATTTAAATCATGTTTTTTAAAGTTGCTTTTTTGTTTCTTTTTGAAATAGGTGGAGATGTAAATGTTATTGTTATATGTATAATTATAAATGTTTTGTATAAAACAACATTGTTGGGCACATCATAGTAATACATAAATACAATCTGATCTGAATAGATGGTTAAGGATGGGACAAATTCATCTATACATCCTAATGTTATGTAGCTTAACATTATTATCAGACCGAGAAATCTAAGAATCCCTGTTCTACCTTTGACCCGACATTTAGAAACTCTCTCCTTTGTTTACTCTTTTGAGTCACTGCCTTTGCAAATCCTATCCTTTTTCTAAGCGGTTTTCTTGATGGGCCAATTCCTTGTGATAAGTATACTAACCGCCATCCTTACAAAACAAAAGATAACCCCTGCTTCGTAATCTTCCCTTTCTGTGTGTCTTCTGACTAAAACATTATATAAGAAGAAGGCTTATCACAATCTTTTTCTTCAGAGGTTTGGATAAGGTACCCTTGTCAAACTAATATCTAGTCCCCTTTGTATTGCATGAACATAGGGACACCATCTGCTGCCAGGTATGGGCCTTTGCTGCAACTTCTAAAATACAATCTTCCAAGAGTCATCCATTTCCTGAATGTGGTAGAGATGATGTACCACAGATGATGGGATTATTATTTTATAGCCAGCCACCTAGAGTCGATTTAAGAAGGCTTATTCAGCTCTCCATTGCCCCTTCTAATTATTCTGAATGTAAAAAAGCCCACCTCTGAAACATTCATAGATCAGAGGAACTATACGCTCAGCCTCCCTTCGTTTCTGATACCTTAATGATCTTTTGTAAAACACTGGTCTTACTTCATTCAACTCCTCTTCCAATCTTTTCTGTATAAGACCCATTGCAATGTCATTCTATCAGTTATCTAGACATTTCTGTCCAAACAGTGCAGTGTGCACCAGGCCTACCACACAGCACCGAGCAGAATTATTTCATTTGTAACATTATTTAATACTATTAGAACATATATCAGAAAGCATCTACCCTTTCTGCGTAACATATCAACAATGAGCACAAAGGTCAAATCAATAACAGATCAATGAGCAATTATGTGAATATGAATGCATGAGACTAAAAACATCTGGAATAGAAAGATAAGTAAACAAAAATTAGGAACAACGCAGACAGCCAAACCCAGAAGCAAGGGGACTTCAACTAAGTGCCGAAGAGCTACCATCGTCCATTAAGTCCGGTTTTTAGACTTGCATCAAACGGTTTCAATCATCAAGGTATAGGTATTTCTGATATATCTCATTAAATGCAACATTGATACCTCTTGCATGGAATGCAACACTTTCCATTGTAGCAAGATTGTCGATCCCTTCCAATAATTTCTCTACTTTGAATGTTCTGTTACTTTTCCAATTTCTAAAAATGATCTTTTTCCCAAACATGAAACCCTTTTGTAGCCACAATGGGCCAGGTCTGCAGACTGTAATTAAGAGGACAGGTATATCATTGCAGATTATTAAATGTGAGGAACGTCAGAATGATGAAGCATGCAGAACATATACGCTACCTATGAAACCCCATCTGAAATTAGCTCCTGCTCAAACCAGAGCTGGGGATACAAATCAGTAATAAACCAATGGAAACTAGTCAAAACAGTTCATTAAATGGGCAGCCAACACCTGAAACCGTGCACAAATCAAAAAAGGTGAAAATGACCACATTAACTACAACACAGTGCCATTGAGGTAGCAGCACATATTGTATTGCCCTGAGTCATACCCACTAATGATAACAGAGACCGAGGTGGAGTAGAAGCAGTGACTGAAGCTGGGAATGGAGCATCCCCCCAGCAGTTTGTTGAGAAGACAGAGCACCATCCCCTCAGCAGTCTGCCAAGCAGCCCACCAACAGATGCACAACAGCAGCATCAGCAGAGGAGGAGGAGGAGGTGGAGAAGAGTGCCCGGACGGTAACTGATCTTTTAAACTCCCATGGCTAAGCTCATTACTTCTTTCAGCCTTCCACCTGGTTTTCTAGGCATCTTGATTCTCCTCTTCCATTCTGCGTACTGATGCCCACAGGCGATTTGCGCCCTATAAAAGATATTTAACATTAACATTAATGCCAAACGAAGATGCAGTTCCAGGGTGTATCTCCCCCGACCACTATTTCTGCTCATGTGCTGATACCTGCCAAGTGTCCAAAGTTGGTAAGACCAATGCTAACCAATCCCAACTCTGAATATGATGCCGCCCTGTAACTGTTGCATTAGCAAATTACTTGTTGCTAAGATGATGCATTTCTTACTTTTATCAAGATAGCTATGTACAATGAAAAGACTAACCCATATATAAACTATATGTAGAGAATCACCCTAACCCATCTCTCGACCCCGTAAGTTTTTGCAACTAAGATTGTGATGTGACGTTCATTATTATGTGTTTTTCTTGGTTATAACCTGATGTTTTGTACTGGAAAAATAGAGGGCTCTTGAGACCTGTACTTATTGATGTCCCTGCTTTAAGTGGATTGTTAATAAAGCAGACTTTGCAATTTACATTGACTATTTCTGTCATTGGGTGCAGGATTTCCTGGCCTGTCTGTTCCGCTTGCACTGGAATCTTCTAGCGGCCTATTACATATCGTAGCGGTTCGGATGGCTCTGTCCAGACAACTGTGGGGGCAGACCCCTAATTACCTCAACCCAAGTGGACCCACCACTTGAGGAACGAGTGCACATTTTGTACGTAAAGCCAGTTTATTGTGCAATTGTCCTGGGAGCAGTTAGATGGTGCCGTGGAACCAAACTAACCCAAGTCTCAATGAACCACATACATTGACATTTTATATACATTTTTGCAACAGTTAAAACACTCCCAGATACTTTTTTACAATCCACCCCCCACATGTGACTGGACAAAACTTCTTCAAAGAAATCCTATCTTTCTCCATTTCCTACATTCTCATTGGTGCGTAATCTTAACTACCATCTTCAGCGCATGCGTAGAACACACCTCCTTTTAGGATTTGTCAATGGTAGATCATGACATCATCAACAAGTTAAACATATATATGCACACATAATTCATTGGTAGTAATAAGTGGCCCAATCCCTTTTAACCTTAACTCTTAATTGCGCATGGTTCGGATAAATACTTCAAGCAATATGAAGAAGGCTGAGTAAACAATTTATCTTTGAATTAGAGATAACAATCTTATCTCCCCGGTTCACTGGCCTCCATTGGAACATTCTAATCTAAATAACTGCAATTTCACTGCACACAACATAACTGAAAATACAATTGAAACTCCTGGGTTTCAATCACTTGAGCATTTATTCACCCCTTTGTTAATTGCTTGTCAGAACAAATAGCAAAAATCCTCTGTCAAGCTCCCATGCTTTCAAGAGATTACATCTGCCTTTCTGCGATACTTATCAGACCATAAACCCATGGCCAGCTCCCTTATCTGAGCTGACCATCGCGAAGGTCGAAGTTACTTATTTACCCATCCTCTGGCCTTTGAAACTCTGCAGAACCAGTTTCTCAAACGTCAACCCCTGACTGCTGTGTTTTAATCTGTTATTATAAAAAGCCCACCACATGTAGAATCAGAAATCCCCTTTATATGTTTTCTCAGTGGGCATGCAAGTTTCATAAATACTATCATTCCTTTACAGTAAATTCTTCAGGACAGGCCCACTTTCTCAACAATCAGCTGTATCTAGACACATCCAGCAATATAGACATCACGTTTCACAAAGATGATTTCAGATTCTTGAAATCGTGGATCTTACAGATATAAGAATCAGTGCAAGCAAAAAACAAGAAACAATGTTAAGCCTATTGCATTGATAGACTAGACACAGTCTTTCCAAATGGTCTCAATGAGGAGTTGAACATATTTTGCTTTCTATGAAATATCATAATTTGATCAGTCCTGAGATCACAGTACAACCCACTATGTGATAAGATTGATTACCATATTTCATAACGTATCCCTAACTTTTGCTATGATACAATTTGGTTGAATGTGAAAAATTGTAATGCAGTACAACCAACAAACGTAATAAGGCCTATCACCAAATTTGACATTGTTCCCAATTTCTTGGTATGACATTAATATGAATGTGCATGTCCTAGGTTGTTAATAATACCGCTAGACAACTTTCAAGCAATGCACACCTGCCAAACTGTGTGACAACTGTATGAATATAGCACTATAAGCCAATATACATTTTTCCATGACCACAAACTAAGTGATTAATGTGATCCTATTGATTCCAATAGTCAATGATAGTTCATACTTTCATGTGTGACCAGTCAAGAATATACGGTTTTACCAAAAAACATGCAATATATCATCATGAATATATCGGTGAGTATAACTACTAAGAGAGCTGTAGGCAAAACCATGTGTGATTAATATCACTATATATATGAATGTTACATATAAACAATGCCAGTGATTACCTTAGTCATTTATAGTAGACCGGTTGTGATAACATATGCTTCTATAGATTTCTATTAATAGAAACTAGGCTTTAATAATAAGATACAAAGAAACAATGGGGGTCATTCTGAGATTGGAGGTAGTCATGGCGCTATTTGCGCCATGACTGCCTCCAATAACGGGACCGAGTCTGGTGTGGTGCAATGGGGACTTACCGGTCTAGTCCGACCCTGGCGGGACTGGTAAGTCCCCATTGCATCAACCATTCCTCATTCCCATTTGAGCCCCCCTGCATATTTACAAAATGCAGATACATTGGCAATAATGCTTGAAGCTACCTTTTTTACATTCTGCAGCCCCTACTTTATTATCCTCCTAGGATTGTGTGAGCTGGTTCCCTACAATGTATTCTAACCAGTGTACAATAATGTAACTCCTATCACTATAGCAAATGAATTAGCAGCTCATGAATTTTCTGCTTCCATTAGGCAGATGCAAAGACTGAAAGGAATGCGAGAGATGACTTCCAACACAAAAATGCATATATCACGCTTTCTGCCCTAGTGATTAATAATATATGGCACAAGCACATGAGCCAGGTAGGGAGAGGGACATGTGACGAGAGAGTCTATATGTGCTGCCTCATCCCCTACGCTATGGGCACTTCCAGGGTTTTTGTAGCCACTGAACTAACCATAAAATAGGCACATTGCCTGACGCAACTTGCACTCTATTTAACCAGAGGACAATTTCAAGGCCAGACTGCTTCACTGATTTGGGTGAATAAAGCAAAGTCCAAGAAAAGAAAATTATATACAAGCAATAAGCTCCATCATAAAATGTGAAACATTAAACCAGGTAATAAGATATGAGCAGCCTGGAATAAGCAGAGCACAGATTAAATTAGAGGAAAATATAATAATGCAATGCAATGACAAGACTGGGAAGGAACTACCCGGAAGTTGGGAATGAGGCCAATTACAAATAAAGGGAACTGTACTTACACCTGAGGGGTGGACCGATGGATTAGTATTATGAAAGGCACTAGCACTGCTGAAACAATGGGAAGAGGTCATGGTAAACGCAAATAAAGAATGGCTTGTTCAGTGGCCTAAAATGAAAAAGCTAGTCACATGGGTCAATGATAATGAGGGGCTGATACAGATAATACCCCTGAGAAATGCCACCCTATGCTTCGGAAATAATGATACAATAAACGCTAGAAAAAATACTGGGTGTAAATGCAGCGTCGATGTACCAGACATGAAGACGGAACAGCAGTATTAATGGAGCAATGTTGTTCTTGTGGATCCAGAGCAAATATAAAATGACCCTCAAATTGGGATAGGGGTGTGTTCCATAGTGCTGATAAACATACCCACTCTGGTAGCACCCCAAAGCAACATACACATTACGGATTTCCCTAAAATGGATACATATTTAAGGAAGAGGCCCCTTACCACCAAACGCCTTAAGAGGGATCATTATTTCTCAACAAAATTAACTAACGCCTACTATGACATACCAGCCGGGCACAAGTTATTCAGCATGACAGAAATGGTTCTCTCAGCCATGTTTCTCACTGGTTTACAGGCAGCTGCAAATGGACAATTGCTGTAAATGACTAGGTGGAAGCTGTTGCAAACAATTAACACAGCAGTGAAGAGCATTAATGCCATAAGGTAGAAGCTGAGGGCAATCAGGCTTATGACCATCCAGAACAGGTATGTCCTTGACTTAATAACGGCCATGAAGGTTGGTGTATGCGCAAAAATAGAACCGTCTTGCAGTACTTACACACCTGCTAACGATGAGGAAAATGGGACCCTCATGAAGGCCATGACTCTGTTAACAGGTCTACATACCAAAATGACAGAGGAGGTGAAATACATCTTAAATGATGACTGTCTCTCTTACCTATTCTCCTGGATCCCCTCCTAGCTGGCTTATGTATTCAAAATATGAATAGTCATGCTAGTATTAGTGCTATTGGGATTCTGCATGCTGAGAATAGCCATAAGCCAAAGTAAAAAGACGGCCAAAAAGGCGGTACGAATGAAAATAGTGATAGACTTGGACACTGGTATCCATGAAATGCACACAAACCAATGATCTGCTTCATATTGACGTAAGACAAAGTCCTATCAAAATTATGTTATCCCCGAGACCATCACAATCACGTGCGACATTGGGTATTCTGCAAACAGATGGGGTGTGCTGCTATATAACCTGGAGTGTGGATGAACAAATAATAAATGCAGGTGACCTGAGGGGGGTGACTTAGATATGGACCCCTAAGGTACCTTACTAGGGGGAGGGCCCTAAAAGAGAAGTGGTCGAGGACTCGGCCAGAGGGGGAATGTCAAGAGGCAGATGAATGTCATTCATGGAGTCTGCCCCTTCCCCCCTCTTTACCCTAAAAGTGAGATTGATATGTCATTCAGGCATCTACCGCTCCCCCACCCTCTATACCACAAATATGAGAGACGCTATGCACTAAAACAACCATATCGACCTCATCCTGGAACAATACAAGAAGAAATTGACCTGATGTAACTGAAGATGACGAGAGCAAGTGACCTTACTGAGTAACGGCCACATGAAAGTACAATAGACAAGAAGTAGATATGTACTCACCATGAAGAAACACGAAAACAAGGTCAAATGCGCATTTAGGAACTTAGAATATTGATTGCACCATATAGACATGAAGAATACAACATAACCAATGTATACACTGAAACGCAAGCCAAACGATATTCACATATAGCTTTCTAAATTAAGAAACACAACAGTAATGAGTGGCTATCTTGATCAAAATGGAAGGAAACCCCACGTTAGAGTGAATGGGAGGCCTCGAAGAAGCCTCGAAGCTGTAGGGAGATTCGACTTGCTGAATTTGCTAAAACTCAGATCCCGGGAGGCCAGACAGTAGCTGTGGAGCCCCTTCCAAGGTTACTGTGAAAGAAGAGAGGTCTGCATGTCTCTGAAGAGAACAGAAGATAATACTTCGCAAGCATAACACATATTTCTCTTAGATTAAATAAGAGCACAAACAGCCTTTGAATGCCAGGTGCTGACTAATTAAAAGGCGTAATACTGTACAAGGAATGGCTCCAAGTCTCCAGTGGCCAGAAGGATAACAACACCCTTATTAACAGAAGCTAAAATCACAGTAATAGCAGCGCAAGTCAAAACGTGGTCTCCTCACACGTGACCTACAATTGGAAGACAGTGTCCATTCATTAGCTCCAGACACAGGCTGGCACCTGCTCGACTTCCCTCAAATAATTAGAAAAGAGATGCCGGAAAAGGCCAAGTTCAAAGTAAGATGCCTTGGTCGTGGCCTGGGAGATGAGGGTTGGTGTCTTATTTAATTGGAAGATGCAGTTCCTGGGTTTCACTTCCCCTATCACTATGTTTGCTCATGTACTGATAAATGCCAAGTGTCCAAGGTTGGTACGACCAATGGCAACCAATAACAACCCTCAAATTGATGCTGCCTTGTAACTGTTGCATTAGCCAATTACTTGTTGCTAAGATAATGTCTTTCCTACCTTTATCAATTTAGGGATAATCCAAGGTGGGGCCATTATATAGGTATATTCAATGAAAAGATTAACCCATGTACAAACTATATGCAGACAATTCCCCAAACCAGACTGTAGGTTTTTGCCAATGAGATTGTAATTTGATGTCAATAATTACATGTTTCTCGGTTACAACCTGATGTTTTGTATTGGAACAATAGAAAGCTCTTGACACGTGTGTGCTTATTGCTGTTCTGCTTTATGTGGATTGTTAATAAAGCAGACTTTGCTATTTACTTGGACTATTTCCGTCATTGGGGGTGGTATTTCCTGGCCTGTCTGTTCTGCTTGCGCTAGAGTCTTCTGACTGCCTTTTACAGTTGTTTCCTAATACATACTAGAACGTTATCACCAACCTATCACCTCTGTCATGCGCTGTGGCTAGACAATTACTGGTGACCTCACTGGAAAAGCTCCGCATGAGCCTGGAGTGTTGAGGGTATGGTTGCTGAATTGTGTGTGGGGTGGGAGATGTAGTGCCCCCTGGTGGTTGCCAGGTTTCTAGCGGGGCTTTCCTTCACAAGGACAGTGAAGCGGCTAAGTCTATGTTTCCTATGTAGCACAGGGTACCGAGCCATAATTCTGCAAGAATCTTTCTCCTGTGTTGTATCTCGTGTTGCGTATTTGATCACATAATTATGAAGTAAAGGCTGTGGTGGTGAGGTAGGGTGGTTTCCTTCAGGGGCATGGAGAGAAACCAAAAGAAATACCTGAAAAAAAAGACAATGGGGTCATGGGTGTTCCCTGTGTATTCAAGAAACGATACGTCAAAAAAGGGCAAAGGCAAGGTACCTCCCATGAAAACATAGAAAGTGGATGAGCCCCGGGGTTGGCATGTCTGTGAAGATGGAAGTACACTGGGTGGAAAGAGCATCAGCAGGGCAATTGGTGGGGAAGGACATAGACGACAAGGGGTGATAGCTTGGGGGGAGGGGCGGAAGGGATGGACTCCCACTGTGTCACATGGGTTTGGCAAACAGGAGGGAACACAATGGTGTAGGACGAAAGAACATGCAAGGAGAAAAGAAATGTCATGCAGCATGCAGCAATATTTTGACTGAAGGGGGTTTCATGATGAAAAAGAGCAATACCACTGAGTTAGACACAGGGTTTTGTTCTGCATTACCCCAATTAACAGATTGGAGGGTTCTGTATGATTGCTTGATGAATGGTGAGCTCCTCCAAGATGACTTAATTTATGAAGTGGCATAGACAGGCCCATCCACTTTTACCCAGGGGCCAAACTGTGGCATTACATGCATGGGAAGGGATGACTATGGAGTGATTAGCTGATGATGACTACAACCAGGTAACTATCATAGAGGTTCTTCTGGGTTGTGTGTATGTCTGCAAGAAGTACAGGAATACAAAGTGAAATTTACAGAGATCTCAAGTTGTGCTATGTCAGGTGTGAAGTAAGAAACTATTGCTGGCTTTTTGTTTCAGATCATAAATCATTCTGGTAGAGGAAGTCCTGCATTGTATAGGAATACAAAATGGCATGTGATACAAAGGTCAGGATTTATGAGACATGACTTGAGAGGTCTGTTTCAGGATCTTTTTAAGAAGTACAAGTGTGCATTACGTAGTGATGCTAGGTGAGAAAAGTGGATTCTGTTTTTTTGTGTTTTATTTTTAACATTACAGGCTTAAGAATGTACATATTTAGAAATTACTTTGCATGCATTTTACTCCTGAGTGCCAGAAGAGAACACCTGTATATTCTCGAATTCTGGGAGGGCCTACTGTTTTGCTTTTCTTTCCCTATCATTAAAATGAATACCATTTAGTTAGGTAATAGCAACATGCATCATTTAAAACATTGCACCGCTACTGGTACTCCCTGTGATGCACCGAATCGTACTTCATTGCCTGTGGCAAGTCTTTCTAAAAAGTGTGAATGTTGAAGTGATTAACCTTGCAATGGGTTAATCTGCGCACAAAGCATGCTCACACCCAGTTAGCAATCTAATCTTCCAAGAAAACACGTTGACTAGCAAAGTAAAACCTTTCTTTTTAAACTGCTTAGTTTATCATTATAACACCTGTCAGCATGGCATACAGAATTGGTTTGCTTTTATTCTAGCACTTCAACTATTTCATGACATCAAACACAACAACAATATGCATGGCATTGCCAAACATTGACTACATGCTGGTGCCCTTATCACACAGGAGTTTTTTGGGGTCTTTCATTAATTTATGTTCTGGTGCATTGGTGCTGAGTATTTGGTTGAATTGTGTCCTTTAAATGGTCAGTTGCATAGTTGTGGGGTCCATGCCCTGGGCCCATGTGCATGACATGCAGGCCCACCTTGGCATGACATCCTGGCTACACCACTAAATGTCAGAGTGGGCATTGTGACTTCAGGGTTATTGCTTGTGAGAGAATATAGGCAGCAGCGACAAGCAACTGAGGCATGGAGGGAGCAGTGGAGAGTGATTAAGACACACTGTTGGTTGGAGGCTGACACATCTGGGGCCTGTGAGGAAGTCCCCAGCCTTATTCTGGGAAGTGGTGACATGGGAGGATAGGGGCCTTTCCATCCTGGGGTGGGTATGATGAGGATCCCCTAGCCATGCTGCCTTTATCCCATTCACAGGCCAGGGGATGATCACAGTTACCAAGGGAAGGACAGCCCTGGTAAAGTGTATCCTTCACTCCACCACAACTAAGTCAGTGCTGGATAGTCCAGGTAGGTTTGAACCTATGTGATAGACAATTAAGAGGGAGCTTGAAGCAGTGTACAGAGAGACGGAAAACCCCAGCGAGAGAAAACCAAAGCTTTGTTTAAAAAATAGTATGTTTCACCCAAGTGGTACCTGTAGAATTTATCCTGCTATTGTTACCAGTGCCAGCACTAGCACGGAAGTTAAGTCAAAGTCCCAGGGAGATGCTCTGTGTGCTAACAAAGACCTAGGGCCTCATTACGACCCAGGCGGTAAGTTACCGCCTGGGCCGTGACTTTACCACCATGGCGTAAACTATGTTTACGGCATGGTGGTAGGCGGATTTACCGCCCCATTCCAACCTTGGCGGGGCGGTAAATCCCCATTTTCCCATTTTCCCTTCCCCATTCCCATTTTGCCCCATAGGGCATAATGGGAGTGGGGAAGGCGTTAATTACGCCACCGTAAATTACGGTGGCGTAATTAACTCCATGGTCCCTTAGCGCCATGGATTTTAACACCTGCTAAAAGCAGGTGTTAAGTCCGCCATGGCGCTAAGGGACCTCGTACTCAGGCGGTAAGGGTCGGCGCTGTTTACGCCGCTGTAAAACCCTTACCGCCTGAGTTGTAATGAGGCCCCTAGTCTATTCACGGTTGTAGAGGAGCAGATGCGCACTTCATCTCTAGTAACCGCACCCGCACCTTCGTCATACTGCAACAGCAGTAAGAGAGCACTATGTGCGGCCCCAGGTATCAACCCAATACCGCATTGAACATGCAAGAGATGTTATGCACTCAGACAACCATATTGAATTTACCCTCACACGGACTTAAAGAATAAAGATGCAACTGAAGTAACAAGAGAAACATGTAATGAAATACGAAGAAATAATGTGCACCAAAAGAAATAAGCGAGAAGAGACTAAGTGAATGTACATACGAAGAAACCCAAGGTAGATGAGACATATAGAAGCTTGCTGCAGAAGAAAATATAATGTGGCTATAGCGGCCATCATGAAAAGATGGACGTCAGGCTTGTGTTGAAATCAATCAAGCTACCTCAAAGACAGACCAAGCTGCAGAGTTAGGAGACGCTAGAAAAACAGCTTTGGGGGCGTGGCTTGGCGCCGAGGCAAGATGGCGGCCTAGAAGATTGGTTCCACCCCACATATTATATAAATAGCATTTGGGTTAAGTAATACATTTTTTTAACTTACCTTAATCTTCCTGTTAAGCGCCGCCGACATCCCGCATCAACTCGGTGATTTCTCCCGCGGCTCCGAGGTGCAGAAACGTCTCACACGCTGCAGCACCTCTCTCCAGCTTCCAAAGCGGACGTTTAACAGAACGCGGACCGCCCCTCGTGAGGAGAGGAGCGGCACGCTGTATCAGCTGACTCCCGGGACTGGGCCCAGACACGCAGCTTCCTCTCACGAACACGCCACCTGCTGGGAGACATGAAAAAAAAAAACAGTAAGAAAGCAAACTCAAAGCGACTGATTATTATATGAACATATATTTAAGGATAAGTTTACAAAAAAAAAAATATATATATATACTTTGAATGTGTTAATATAAAAGAAAAAAAAAGAAGGGCTGGAATAATTATAAAGTCAGCGCTTATCTTAAACCTCACTAAGGATACTGGGGGAAAAAAAAAAAAAAGTGAAAGGGCCAGCAGGCCACAACTTAAGGCATACCATGTATTAAGATATAATACATAACACGTCACTCAGTCTCCCTCCAGCAAAAAGTCTTCTCTCCTCTTAAATTTTGTACTACAACCATTCTTTGTTGCTCCAGCATTCCAACACAGTACAGTCAGACTGGGTTATAATCAACCAACCGCGGTAACCCTACAGCTATACAGGATCAAACCTCTCTTTATGGATTACAGTCCTAAACAACATATCTATGGGAATCTCCAGTAGTATATGCCTTATTATTCAGGGTTTTTACATTATTTGGTCTCACTTGGTCTGAGTAAAGCCTGAACAATAATATGGAAGTAATAATTATATACTACAAATCATCATAAAGAACTGCTACAAGGAATTACACGCCAGAACAGATCATACTTGCTAACATTTGCTTAAACATGGCAACCAGCAAAGCCAACCAAAAAAATGGCGCCTCTGTCAAAGATGCTACCACCTCCTCATCTACTCTGAAAAGACCCAAAAGTGACTCACCACCTCCAACAGGGATCCCAGACCCTGCCATTGAAGCCATTCTTGCCGAAATTAGGGCACTTAAACCCTTCATTGAAAACACAAATGCTAAGCTACAGCAACTTGATGAAAGGTGGATGGGTGTTAACAACAGAGTAGAGGAGGCTGAGAAAAGAATCGGTGTGCTTGAAGATATATCTCCTAAAGTTGCGCAAATGGAGAAATCCATTAAAGAACTTCAAAAGCATAATGAAGATTTAGAAAATCGCAGCAGGCGCAATAACCTACGCATCTCTGGCCTTCCTGAAGGAGTTGAGACCCCATTGTCTTCCTACGAAAATTCTTACCGGCCATACTACATTTGCCTTTGGAAACAATTTTTAATATACAACGTGCCCATAGGATTGGTCAACCCTCAGCCTCTCCCTCATCACATCAGCAAGAACTCTAATATACCTCTTGGAATACTCTCAAATACAACTTATTATTTCCACAGTTAAAGAACGAAAATCTCTAATTTGGCATGGCAGTAAGATTTTTATCTCACAGTATGTGGCAAGAAGCACAGCACAAAGAAGAAAAGTCTTTTTTTGATATTGTTCCTTTTGGAACAATATCAAACAAATGATTCTGAAAAATAACTTCACCAATTTGATAATGTGTGGTGATGTCAATCAGGTGCTTGACCCATTTTAAGATCGAAAATCTAGCTGCATGTTTAAACCCAACAAAACTCATAAATCCTTTATAAAATGCCTAGGAGAAACAGGACTTATTGACTCCTGGAGAATTTCTCATCCTTCACATTTGGATTACACTTTCATTCCCCTCCTCATAACACATTATCACGTCTTGACTATATTTTTGCTACTAAGACCCCTTCTGGATCCATTATAGACTCCAAAATATCCAATATTATAATTTCTGATCACGCTCCGGTCATCACTTCCTTTTCCCAAACAGATATGAACAAAGGTGCTTCCAGATGGAAACTTAAAATTTTCTTTTAAATGATTCAAACTCTATTCAATCCATCAACACCTTCATTCAACAATATTTCAATGATAACCAAGACCAAGATACCTCCACTGTCAATAACTGGGATGCTTTCAAAGCGGCCCTTAGAGGTCATATAATGGCCCTCTCAGGCAAGAATAAAAAAACCAGGAAAAAACATCTGGATGATCTATATGCTAAACTTACTCTTGCAGAACAACACTACTATACAGACACTAATCCAGCAAACTTACAACAAGTAATCAAAATTCGCTTTGAAATCAATAAAGAAATCACAGAGTTAGCGGCAGGTTCCATTCTTAAATACAAAACAAAGATTTATCAAACTTCTAATAAGGCAGGTAAAATGCTGGCTTCTTATTTAAAAACCAAAAAAGAAAAAGTTCAAATCTCTCACATTCAGGATAAACATGGAACAATGCATCATCGATCTGATGAAATACTAGAATGCTTTAGAAAATTTTATACTGATCTCTATACTCCAGAATGTGCTATTTCCAGAGAAAGCATTGATTCCTTTTTGAACAAGATTAGTCGAACCTCTTATCCTGAAATTGATCTTTCTCATCTTGAAACTGATATCACCAGCATCGAGATTATCAAAGCCATCCATAGCCTTGGAAAAGGTAAAGCACCCGGCCCTGATGGACTATCCACCGAATTCTATAATATATTTTCCCAAGTATTAACACCTAAACTTAAAAAACTTTTTTCATATTTTATTTCACAAAAATGCTCCTCCGGATCCTTTTCTGAAGCTTTACTTATTGTTTTCCCAAAACCTGACAAGGACCCTACTCTTCCAAGCAACTATCGACCCATTTCCCTTATCAATATCAAAAGCAACATTTTTGCCAAAATACTTCCTAACAGGATTGAATCCTCACTTCCGAATCTAGACAAACCAGACCAAACAGGTTATGTAAAGGGACGTAACATATCCTCTAACGCCAGACTCTTACTTAACGCCATTAACCTGGCAGCCAATGACAAAAAGGACACTCAAGGCTATGCAGCCATTGCACTAGATGCGGAAAAAGCTTTTGATCGCGTCGATTGGAATTTTATGTTTCAAACTCTACGTTGGCATGGTTGTGGTGAAAAATTTATTTCACATGTTAAACTTCTTTACTCTGTCCCCAAATCCGCTATCTACCTAAATGGTCAGACTTCCACCTCTTTTCCCTTACTTAGAGGAACGCGTCAAGGCTGGCCCTTCTCACCATTACTATACATCCTCTCTCTTGAACCGCTTCTAGAATTAATAAGATCTAATAAAAACATCTCGGGAATTCAAGTCGGTGGAAATAAAATTGCAGCATATGCGGATGATATACTTATTCTAATTAAAAACCCCAAACTTCACATTCCCAACCTCTTGAGTGCACTATCGCAATTCGGTCTGGTCTCAGGATATAAACTAAATACACAAAAATCAGAAATTATGCCCTTAAATTCATACTGTCTTAAACACGAAATTGACACTTTTGGCCTTAAATGGTGCAGCAGCTCTGTAAAATATTTAGGTCTTCGTTTTGCCCCAACTATCCCAAATACTATCAAACTCAATACTGAAACATTACTAAGTACCCTTAAGGATCTGACATCCAAATGGTCTCCACTTTACCTCTCCTGGTGGGGGCGCTTAGATACTATCAAGATGATGCTTACTCCCATAATTCTATACTATTTGCAGCTTCTCTCCGTCCCTTTATCCCTTTCCTTTTTAAAATCCATTTACTCCATACTACTTAACTTCCTGTGGGGAAAACGAAAAAGTAAAAGAATTGCTCTGATGAAACTAAAAGCTCCATATGATATGGGAGGAGTCAGATTCCCTGACTTTAAGTCATATCACTCTGCATTTCTTATAAAACAATCTCGTCAATGGTTCATGGATCCCATATCAGCTGATATCCCGACTTGGTGTACATTAGAAAAACAAGTAGGTCTACCACATAATATCACAGATTATATATACATATTTAAATACTCACCTAAAAAGATTTTGGATCCTATTAAAGCATCAGTTTCTGCTCTACAAACCTTTCTTTTTCCACACACTATGACCCCCAATAAGCATCTTTCCCCGTTATTATGGCATAATAAGAACATTGTAATTAATAATAAGATCCTTAATCGCAAAACATGGATTCAAAAAGGTATCAGATTCATCCAACATATTATAGATGACCCGCATATCCTCTCCTTCCAGCAACTCACTACCACATTTAAGGTACCTAAGAATGATTTTCAATTTTATAATAACTTAATTAATTCCTGTCTTGATGCACGCGACCAATTTTCCAATGAAATTCTCACTCCAGATGCCCTTAGACTAATGCACCTTACCATGGTCAGTGAAGTTAGTGCCTCTAAAATATACAATTTGCTCACCTCAACTTTTAAGATTTGTACTATCCGCCAGAAATGGGAACTCGACTTAGGCTACATATTTGAGGATGATATTTGGCTCCGCCTGTTTTCCAAAATTAAACAAATATCTGTGTCAGCAAATATTTCACAACACTATTATTTCTTCATTCACAGAGCATTTTTTACTCCGGCCAAACTGGCTAAGTCTAATCCAAAGTATGATGCAAAATGTTGGTCATGTGGTATATCTCCCGCTACGTATATGCATATGTTTTTCGAATGTCCATATATTGTTAAATTCTGGCAGGAAATTTGGAAATTTCTTAAATGTATATTCTATGTCGATGTGCCTTTCTCCATTGTTAACATATTTTTAGGAAGTATAGCTATCACAACTTATATTCCATTTGATCCTGCTAGACTTTATGATCTATTCATCTGCATAGCTTTAAAATGCATTACGGCTAACTGGAAAGACTCTAGTTTGCTTTCTGCAAGAGTTTGGTGGAATACTATTTGTTATACTCATAAACTGGAAATGTGCATGGCCAATAATCTTAACACAATTCCAAAATATAATGCTAAATGGCTTTATTTCACCAAGTATCTCAACTGTTTCAATGCAACTGCTCATGGTACATGAATTTACACTTTTATGTCCTCATCACTATCCATATGTCTATACTCAAAATGAAATGCCATAACTAAACAATATTTGAAATAATTAAATTATTTTGATAACATTTTCTAATATACCCATTCTCCCCCCCCAACCTCTACCCTCCTAGTCCTTATATGTCTAGTGTCTGTCTCCCTGTACATCTCCCCCTTATCTATATTTTCACCACATATAAATCACTCTTTACAGACTAGAGTTTCTTCTATTCCAACACAACCGGTTATAGTTTTGCTGTTAATACCAACTTTAGTTCATACAAAAATGTAAGTGAATTTAACAAATGAATTATTTATATTGATGTACTTTTACAATTGACCTCAATCATTCAATATGTTATTCTTAATTGTTCTTGTTGCATTCAAAGTCTGTAACTTGTTGATACCTGTATCAGAATTAATATTTATACAATAAAAATTATTAAAATAAAAAAAAGAAAAACAGCTTTGTGAGAGGAACACAGTATATCTATTGGCTTGGGATCAAGGATATCACATCAAGGAATAATTCAAAGGCACAAAGGGAGTCAGGAGGATAAGTCATGTACGTAAGACATATTTCTCTTAGATTAAGCAAAGAAGAAAACATCTGCAAGTGCCAAGTATTGGACAATCAAAGATGCAGGAATCTAATGTCAGGTAGAGCAACCAAGTATGCAGAGGCCAGGAGGAGTAATGACACCCAGCTTATCGAATTACATAGCACTAAATAAAAGGTGAAAATTGACAAAATCGTGGTCTCCTCACAAGTGATTCTGAACTCAAAAAGAAGGCCTATTCATCAAGCTCCAGATGAAGATAATGGTGTACCTACACTCCTCTGAACGTCCAAGAACAGAGAACAGTCTGCAGGGTCAACTACAAAGAAGAAGCCTTGGCTTGGGCCTGACCGATGAGAAATGGTGGACTAATTGGGCAGGTGGGTAATAGTCTGATGTTGTTCTCTGCACCTGAGTTTCGTTTTGCTTACATGCTGCTAACGAGCCGAAAGTCTGAGATTGGGAGAGAATGCCAAGCAATAATAAGGGTCTATGCAGCAGTATGGTATTCACAATTCGGTGGAGTTCGGGTGCAGAGTTCAGTCTGCAGCAGTCTTGGTGGAGAGAGGAACTGCAGCTACTGGCTACTAGCTACTTGAAATCATACTCTGTGATTTGGCATGTGCACCTTTAAGGAAAAAACAACCCCTACAGTCCTTAAATACTCCTGAAGAGCGCAGAGCGCGCACGGAGTTCGGGGGCAGAGTTCAGTCTGCAGCAGTCCGCAGCTGAACGTAGAGATAAGACCATTATATGTTAACCATATGGCTCAATTTGGTACACAGACCCGATCTATGCTAAAGCAATCCCTGCAATTGCGTGACAGTGCTCCTAATCTAACTATCATCAACAAAATGAAGATGGGACAATACATACAGAGGCATTGGGAGCCCTGGGAGGTTATGACTTGCTAAGAGGGGGGACGAGGAGTCGAGTGGTTATCAATCAAGGATTGACACTCCCCCAAACCCCAGCGCCCCCACGCCTTGCACCCCCAAATGCATCCCTAGTTACATGCCCAAATTCCCTGGCTCAACTTGCAACAGCCCGCATCCATTGTAATGGACAGTATGAGTTGGATGCGTTGGATGCGTTAGAAACACATCGGTACTACATGTGGCAAAAACTCCTAAAATGGCACCTGCCCGCAATGTCGACGACCGCAAGACCGAAGATTCTACTTCTGCAGCTGAAAGTGCTACACGGGCTGAGGCGGAGGTCTCGCTCACCGTAGCAGCTGATGAAGCTGCTGTAGATGAAGTCCTTTACAGAAATGAAGACAACGTCAGAAAGAAACACGCTGTTACCAAAGAGGTACCATCGAACGTAATCGAAGTGAACACTATCCCCTTCCAATCTCCTTTTGATGTCACTGATACTGAGCTATTGGAGATGGAAGTGCACACAAGGGATTTGGACACAAGGCTATTAAAATGTACGTTTCCTGAGAAAATAATGGAGACCGTTAAACAGCCTGAGCAAATCAAAGAAAATGATACTTTAGCTCCCCTGACCACGTGGAAACAGATAGAATTGCAGTTTTTGGCAACTGTTACAAAAGGAAATAAACAAAATTCTTCATCTCCCAATGAACGCTTGAAAAAAGTGTCGGAACATTGTACGAGCATTGCACAAAATCAGACATGCAATATTGCACGAGAGCTCCCCACAAAAAGGACACAAATTCAGCAAAGAGAAGACAAAAACAGCTCTTTTCATGGGCTCGATTTAGCTGGACGTGAAGCCCAGCTAACAGAACGCCTCAGAGCCGACTTTGAGGCTATGAAGGAGCGTCTGTCCAAAAGTTTTGTAACATCCAGTAAAAAAACACTGGGCGGAGACTTCGACCACACACAGTTAGTGGGAGAAGGTAGTATGTTACACAACTCTCATTTCAATACGGCAAAACAATCGCAACAAGTACAGCTGGATCAGGTCAAAAACACGCGGGAGAAGCGGCCTGTGCAACAAATATCTCTGCATAAAATAGTGCCTACTCGAATCAACAGGACCTCGACAAACACAAGTAATAAACACAAAATTTTACCGAGGCTCATGTCGCACTGCTGGACTCCAAAGTCGCGGCCGAAGTGACCAGGACAGAGCAGACCGCGCAAGGGACCATGGGATCTGAAGTGCAGAGTGATCACGAACCGTTCAATGCAAGCAATGACATTGAACTTAGACATGTTCTCAAGGAGGCATCGGCAGCCATGAAATCAAACCTTTCAGCAGCTGCGTCTATTCAGATCCATAATAACGTTCTTGCAGTGTCCTCGTTGGCGTTAATTCCCTTTACAAAACTGTATGAGAGCCTGCATGAAGCAGTTCAAAACAATGGAGCAATGTTAGACAGATCAATTAAAAAATGCTAAAACTGGAATGCCTTAATAATACGCTACAAGACCGTTTAGACAAGGAAACTGCCACCCTAACAGCGTGGCTTAATAGATCGAATGAAACAGCTGCAAATGAAATTCTAGAAAAGAAATTGCTGATGGATGCCATGATTGAGTGCTTAAAGCAAGCAACTAATACCATGACGCACAAACCAGCGTCAGGCACGGAGACGAGATGTAGCACCTCAAACGTGATGACACAGACACACTGGTCTCCTGATGTCTTGTCAACTGATGCCCCCAAGTTGAACACACAGGAAACAGCCACTCAATCTGCTACTATCTCCACAGAGCCTAGAAATTCAACTCCGGAGGGAAATGTCATACTGCCACCAAATGCCCAAAAAGCCACCACAACAGCTATAGCAGCTATCTCCATAGAGCCTAGAAATTCTACTCCGGAGGGAAATGTCATACTGCCACCAAATGTCCTTAAAGCCACCACAGCAGCCCTAAATGTGTGGGCAAACTCGTCAGAAGCTGGGAAAGTGTTAAACTCAGACTGTGGCAGACATCATTGGTGCTGCCTGACAAACCCATAAAGATGATAAGCAATAAAAAGAACGATAAAACGGTCCTTGATAAAGTCATCGAACCTCATTCTCCGATCATAGCTCACTGCTCATAAATGTCTTTTGGGATTTTAACTGGATCCGTCAAAACCTTAAGCACGGCAAAGGCAAACCCGAAACAGCAGGAGGCAAGAAATGACCAAACAACAACAAAAAAAAAGGAGAAAAAGAAACACTGCCCGGCAAACAAGCCGACCAGCAATTCAAGAAAGTTTATTCGAAATCTGACCACACCTATTAAACCAACCCTATTTGCACGGACAAAAAAGGGAGAGACGGAGAACCCAAGAAACTCCGATGAGTTAAAATCATGCGAGGCATCAAAGACCACAAGACACACACCGAATCCAAAAAAGCGACAAAGAATAGACTCAGAGGCATACTCAATTAATTCTGTAACGTCTTCCGAAGACCTATGTAATCTTTCCACCTATTCTAATGATTACGAGGCTGAAGACAGCGATGAAGCCCCAGAGGAGAGTCTAGTAAGCAGTAATGAGTCAGTCAGGTACGAAAATATGGCGGAAAGGATTACTGATAATCCTTGGACTCTGAAAACCAAACAGAAAAAAAAACTTGCGGGTGAGTGCCCCTGTATGGATACACAAAGGAAAACCGGAATGAGACAAGGAAAGAGCTCACCAGCAGTTACATCCAAAGATACAGAAGTAAGCAAGCACTCAGCAACTCAAGATGTGACCATGAAACCGACAGTTAAATTGAATCCCAAATTAACGACAGCACAGAGACAGAAAGAAGAAAGAAAAACTAACCAACAAAGTGCGGCGGAACTCAAGCACTCAAGTGTGAAAATTCTTGTTGCGAATGTATTAGAAGTTGAAAATGATGTGAATTTAAATAGAGGGAATGTAATCTGACTACTACACTCGGTACCGGCACTAAGAACCGTGTCCTCACACGACATCGCCATTGTCGATTATACTTCAGAAGACCAAGCTGACCGTGTGTACTTGCACATAAACTCGCAAGCTGTGCGCAAGATAATACTGTCTGCAAAAGAAGAGCTGCTACTGTTAGGCTTCGAGGTGTCAGAAGTAACAACTGAATCACAACGAAATTACCTCAAAGGTAGTCAGAGTCAATCCAAGGGGATTTCCCAGGAGCAACACAGAGATGAAATAAGGCAAAACTTATCCACCTTCTCAAAGCCACAACAACAATCTGGAAAAGGGAACCATGGTGGGAATAAACACTAGCTAGACCAATTGCCTGAAGACGCATCGCTGACCCTAATTTCTTGGAATACCCGAGGCTTCCAACATTTGTATGATAATTTTCCCGTGGCTCTGAGCAATAATCTTGCAATATGCCTTCAAGAAACATGGCTGAGGAGTCCGCCAGTAAAAGACGGTTACCTAACCATGTTAAATCCGGCAGGGAAAAATGTCAAGGGCCGGCCATTTTCAGGCTTGCTAACAATGATAAAATTAGGGACAAATTGGGAAGTGCTGGAATCGGAAAACCTGAATATTTTTGTACAAAGCACTTTGTTGCAACATCGCTCTGGAACAATCTCTAACACGTGCCATCTGCTATTGATTAATGTCTACTGGAACCCGGCTCAGATAACTACGGGAAAATTCGTAAACCTATCATGACCTCATTATCATAACATGCGGCGATATGAACTTAACATGGTTTAATGCAAATGGAGATCGCATTAAAGAAGCTAAGAAACGAGGTCCATTGCATCTGTCCAGAAGGGACAATTGGGAAAGTGAAATGGAGGCACGTGATTGTGATATGGCTAATGGTCAAGAGGTAGGCGACACACCATCCAAAAAGACCTGGCACAATATGGGTTTTGAGAAGACCTTGGACTATATTTGGGTATCAAACTACTTCTGGCATAATATCGTGAGGGTGAGAATAATCCCTACAAAAAAACAGCGACCACGATGCAGTGGTTATGATGATGAAACTACCGAGGAAATTAGACATTGTAAGAATAGACCAACATTTGGAGATAAATAATGGGCTAAATAGGCTCAGAATATCCAATACTCAGATCACCATGATGACCAACAAATTGCAAAAATTACCCAAAGTACAGGGAAAGACAGTAAATTGCCTTCAATTGCTCCCTCAACGAAAAGTAAAATCTCTATGGCAAAAACAAACAACTAAAGAACATAACCACGAGCGGAGCAAGAAAGTAAGGGAAGAAAAAAAGAAGGTCAATAAAGATATACGTAACTTAAAATCTCAAGGAGGGACTGGGACTCTCGCAAAAATTAAAAAATGGAGGCTAAAATATCAAAACTGGATAAAAGCGTTTGCCTTTCTGCGAGATCAAGAGCAAGGAGAGACAATGTTGGTCCTAATTACATCGAACAACTGCAAAGAAATAAGCGCACCTTGAACAAATGTACCATCAATCAGGCAGGCACGATGGCCAGTGGAGTATCGGAAAGTGAGTGGAAAAAACACTATAACTCAGTGTTCATTCAGAATAATGCAACAGCACTCCAAGTAGATGAAGCAGCAGAGACTAAATAGGACTGCATCGTGATAGATGAAGACATCATTGCCATAATCACAAAATTGAAAAACTCGCGTGCAGCAGGGCCCGACAGGATCACCAATATGATGCTGAAGTTACACAAACAGGAATGGTCAACCTTCATTGGGAAATTATTTGCAAAAATTGCTGAATATAGAGAAATACCACAATCCTGGACATCTGCCACAATAGTTCCAATTTTCAAAAAGGGCAATCGGGCTGATCCTACCAATTATTGCCCGATTGCCCTACTTGACACAATCGGCAAGATATTTGCAAACCTTCTTCAGCAGAAACTAACAACATGGGCAATTATGAAGGGAATAACGGATTTGCGTCAAACAGGTTTTACTAAAGGTGTTGGGACTGAAATCAATCTAACCTTGGTAAACTTGCTAAAACTGGAGGCATTGCCTAAAAGGTCAAATCTGTTTCTAGCTTTCATCGACATGCACTAAGCCTTCGATACAATCAACCGAGAACTGTTGTGGCAAAAATTAAAAAAACTGGGATTGTCCAGAATGTCTCATGCAGCCAATAAAAGCTTTACATACAAAAACAACAATCAGGATCAGAATAAACGAACAAGGCCAGCTATCAGAACCGTTGAACACGCAAAAAGGAGTGAAACAGGGCTGTCCAATAGCCGCTTGTCTCTTCAAACTTTTCATTGCTGATGTGCCGGAGTATCTGAGTGACGTGAGATGCTTTCCACCGAAGATAAATGGCCATCAGATTAATTGCATGACTTACGCAGACGATTTAGTTTTGGTTGATACCACACAAATAGGGCTGCAACGATTGCTGACAAAGCTACAACATTACATGAATTATAATGAGCTAAGAATAAATGTCACCAAAACAAAAATTATGCAAATTGGATCACGGAAAGGACAGAAAAAACAAACATTTCCACTGGAAAATCGAAAACACCATCATAGAAGAGATTACTGAGATCAAATATCTGGGTGTCCAGGTCAGTAAATCTATACGAGAATGGAGTTGGATACAAGATATTGTGCGTCGAACCAAAACATTGGCCGTACAAGGAGCACTAATCCATAATCTATATGGAAAATTCACCCTAACACCTATACGAACATTCTATCTGCAAAAGGTAATACCTGCTATTACCTTTGGCTCTGAAGCAGGGTAGAATATGGATCACAGAATATGGGCGAAATTAGAAGGGCTATTTTGGAAGCAAGTGCTGAAATTACCAAAGTACATATCAATTACTGTCATCAGGCATGAACTCGCTCTTGACGAATTATACCTAAATGTCATCTGGAAGTCGCTGTCTCTCTATAGAAAGATGATAATTCCAAATCCGGAACCTGCGTATGCAATATTTGCTGCAAATAACAAGCGACCATATGAGAGCGTTTTGATGCAATGGGTACAAAGTCTAAAGATGCTTCTACAAGTCGTGGAGATAAACAGCAACATGCTATTGGAGCAACCACAAATAGCAAAAAGAAAATTGAAAGAATGGGCATGGATTCAAAATCTGGACAAGCTCAAAGGACTACCAACAGCCCCTAATTTAGGGTCAACTAAAAATAAACTAAATAAAATGCCGAGCTATCTGCTACAATTTCCTTCGCGTTATCATCGCGACAGTTTTTTGCGTCTACGTCTGAAAGCAATTAAAACAAAGGAAATGCTGCTGATGAGACACAATTGTGACACCAAGGACAATTTATGCAGATACTGTCAGAAGGAAACTGAAACAATAAGACACTTAATAGCTGATTGCACCAATCTGAGAGATTTGAGAACTCTGCACCTTGGCAAATTTGCTCCGATAAACAGAAATTTGAACGATTGGTGGTGGCGCATATCAAGTGGGAGTTCTGTGCATTTAACATGTTCTGTGATCAATTGTATGGATAAAATTCTGGGTTAAATGAAAGCAAGACTAGTTATGAAAATTACGTAGTCATGCGTATGAATAATTAAGGGATGAAGACTAACTGGAACAAATGTAACGAATAGGTAGGATTTGGTTTTGTAATAAAATTTTGTAATAAACTATATGTTAAAAGAAAATGTTGCAGAATCCAATTTGCTGCTGTTATTGTGCTTTAATCTGTTTTATACGTATTTAGAGGTGGTTCAAGGTGATAACAACATTTATATGACATACAGGTACAAATGTTCCCTTAACCAATCACTCCCGTCAATACGTTTTACAGTTAGCCACATAGGATGACATCATTGCTGACGTATATTGAGCTATGAAGCCTTTGTATAATCAGATTGCTATTGTGAGTGTGTGGACTACAAACCGTTGTTCGATACATTGCCCTACTTTATTGAATTGATAATAAAGTAGTACTTTGCCATATTCTTTGAGTCTGTACAGTTGTTTGGGTCTGGGATCATTATTGGTAATTCCATCTGGCACTTGAAACGCTCCAGGTGCTACTGCACACTGTTGCTAGTTTTCAACTTTCGGAACACAGGTTTAACCGCATGTGATCAAATTCCCAAGGAGGTGCTCCGAGCCTACTGTAGATACAATGTTGCTAGTATATGACATTGTGACCGCAGCTTTAATTGCAAGCAATACAATGTTACCAATCCATTATCTCCCGCCATAATGTTCACCTGCTGAGTATACAAAGTTGCAGGTGGGCCACAAGCCAGTTTTTTAAACATGTACAAAGGGTGTAAAGTGCTTTCCAAGAGATTTTCCAGCAGCTGTTTCACAGGTGAGAGTGCAAGGCAACAGGAAGGGCGAAATAAATCCGAAGGTGGCAGCGAAGCATTGTAATGGCATGGTCCAGCCGCCTGAATGCAGGTAAGCCCAGGTGATCTAGGAGAGTACAGCCAATCCCAGCTTAGTCCCAATTACAGAACACAGGGGCATACAGTCACAGAGAATCCAACCAAGGGGGGAGAGGCTAACAGAACCCTATATAAAGCAGATACCCCCAATCAGTCAGTGTGGGTTGCAGAAGACTCAGGTTTGGAGGTGGCTATAGATTAGACAGAGTTGGACAGTGCGGAGGCTAATGAAATGAAGGAGGTTAGAGAGGTGGCAACAGTGGAGAGGAGGAAGTAAGACCAAGAGTGAAGATGAAGGTGGCAACAACAGATGGCTAATGTGATAGTAATGAGGCAGTGGTAAGACCAAGAGTGAAGGAGGTGACACCATAAAGAGGAGAAGGTGATAGTCAGGAGGCGGTGGTAAGACCAAGAAAGTAGGTGGCAGTGGTAACAATAGGATGAACAGTGGTAGTCAGGTGGTGGTGGTGGTAAGACCAAGAGGGAAGGAGGTAATTATAATGCCAGGATGTGAATGTGGCAGAGAAGATGAGGTGATAACATGAGGATGAGAATGTGGTGGTAGCAGGAGGTGGAAGTGGTGCAACAGAGGAGGTGAAAACATCCGCGGGTGGTGACAGCCAGGGAAGGTTGAGAGAAGTCCGGAAGTCAGGCAGGTGAGGTCAGCCCTAGCCCGGACCAGACGTAGGGAGGAGGAAGGAGAGTGGGCCAGAGAGGGTATGATAAGATCAGAGAGGTGAGAGGGCATCAAGCAGGAGGGACCACAGACATTCATTCATTTTTCTCATTTGTATAGTGCCTTTCACCCTAATTATGGTCCCAAGGTGGTGTTGGCTGAACGCCCTCGGAGGGACCGGAGTCCAAATATGGGATAATTGGGAGGTGCTAACATGTGTGTTTGTATTTCATCATTTAAAATTATTTGAGGGTGGCTGTGACACGGATAGTCACTCATGTCTGAATGGCGTGTGGATGGGTGCCGTGGAGGTTAACTATGAAGTAAATAGGGAGGATTGTGTATAAGGAGATATAGAATTATGTGAGAAGCTACAGTTCACATTTTTGCTGGTATAGGTAGCTTCATTCTTATGGCACAGGTGTTTTGCAACAGTGTTTGTGTTATGTATGAGTGCAGAGTGTGTGGAATGAGGCTGTGCCTTCCGTTAAGTTACAAAGGTGCGCTGTGCGAGGGGAAGATGGGTTAGGTGTACAAACAACAATGTCTACATCCTTCGGTTCAAACTATGTACAAAGAGCAGTGCTGCGTTTCACAGACGACCTAAAGAAGTGCTAAATGAATTAATAATATTCACCCTCTGAGAGGATCTTAGAGTGATAAAATGCCATCCCTAGCTCCTTCTAGTGCGAGCAAGGCCCCCCCCTTCACGTTTTCTTATGGCGGCGTGACCCGTGCTGACTGCAAAAGAGTGATTGATGTGCCCGATAGTCCTCCTACCGGAATATCTTATTGTTATTCCTATGCTGCATTTTAGTGTGATGCATCTCCCGCCCTCCGAGCCCCTTACGGGTGCAATGCCCAAACCACTGCCAGGATTCTTAATGTGTGCAAATTACTGGAATACCTTCTTGGGTACTCTGTAGGGGTTGGGCGGCACGCCAGGTGGGTTTGAAGTGGCAGAGCGCAGCAGATGGAGGAGAGACGAGGAAAGTAGCTGAGAGAAGGATATGTGGGAGGGAGTGTGCAGGGGGGTTGACTGCTGGAGGAAGCTAGTGTGTTCGGGTTAAAGGCGGTGGGTGCTGGGAAGGTGGGGTGGGGGTTTCAGAAAGTGGGAGGGAACAGCAAGGTTTTGAGGGCTTTCCTAAAGGCCAGGCAATCCTCTATGAGACAGAGTCCCAGGAGTATAGCTCAGCGGCAAAATGCTCGTCTTGGAAACAAGACGACAGGAAGCAACACAGGTTCGATCCCTGGGTCCGCGCTTACAAACTTCTGGGTATTAAGCGCGTTATAAATACGCAACTAAGACATATTCCTGTAACAGCGCCTCGATGCCCCGGGGCTGTGTGAGTGCTTTAAAAATGCAAAGAAATAAAGAGTGTGAGGGAGTTCCAGATGGTGGGTGCAAGGACGGAGACACAGGCACCTCCTAGTCTGGAGAATTTGAAGGGGGGACTACCAGGAGGTGTGCAGAGCCTGATTTGAGGATTTGTGTGGGACGGTAGCGTGTGAGCTTGTTTTGGAGGAATTTGCTGTCTTTAAGGTGGATGGCGCTGTGAGTAATGCACATGGTTTTGAAAGAGGATCGACGGCTGATGGGCAGCAAGTGAAGTATTGTGAGATGTGCTCTCTGGGGGAGAGTGCGAGGAGGGGCCTTGCTGCAGAGTTTTGGATCCATTGGAGCTTTCTGAGTTGAAATGCAGGCCCGCCTACGTAGAGGGATTTAGAGTAGTCTAGGCGCGATAGGATGATGGCCATGATTGCAGAGACTCTATACGAGTAGGAGAGATGTGTTATGTTATGTTTTTGGGCATTTGTATAGCGCCTTTTACCATTGGTATGATTCAAAAGCGCTATGGGTTGAAAGCCCTCGAGGGCCGTAGTCTAGGTCAGTGGAGAGACTGTATGGAAAGATCCGCTTGAGGATGCAGAGGTGGACGGTTCATGATCTGTAGACTGCATTGATGTGACGGGAGAGGGTCAGGTCAGAGCTAAGTATGTATCCTAGGTTTTTGACAGAGGGGGAGGCAGTGGGCAGGGGTCCTAATGAAGGCAGTCAAGGGATAGGTTGGGGAAGGAGAGCCATGAGGATTTTGGTTTTTCCAGGGTTAAGGATCAGGTGATTGTTCATCATCCAGAGGTCAATGTCTGAGAGGCAAGATGCCAGCTCTGGGTGGGCTACGGGAGGGGAGTTGGGAAACTTGAGGATGACCAGAGTGTCATCAGTATAGTTGTAACAGGCCTTTTATTAACACGTTTGCCCTAACACTAGTAGGGCACAGTATTAACAATACGGCAAATATTGCCGAGATGCAAAAATGCATGGAAACAATACATATTTGCAACAGGACCATGTATGCCCAAGTGCTAATACCATGCCAAGTTGCACATGCATTGGTGCATATTTTCTGTAACCTCAGTGCCAGGCTCACTGCCTTTTTGTCGGGCACTAAAGACCTTACTCTTCCAGTTCTCATCTTACTGGTCGGACTTACCTAGCGCCAAGATGCCTTTGGGCTTACGTTACACTTTACAAGTGTTATAAAGGTAAGATAAGACTGGAGATTCTTGATGGTTTTCTCTCCAGCGACCTGTGACCCCCTGGGGGGGCATCTAAACAGCCCAGGAGAGGCATGGAAGCACCTCACAACCTGCTGGCGGCCTTTGCTCTTCTGACCTAAGGTGCCACATAGGTCACAGACCGGCAGCGCCCTTACTTCAGCAGTGGCGCGATCTGAAAACTCGCGGTCGTGGGTGAGTGATGCGATGCACCTGGGGGAGGAGGGGTTATGATATAATAGGTTATTTATCACGTGCTTAATACCCAGAGGTTTCTAAGCGCGGACCTGGGGATCGTACCTGTGTTGCTCCGTGCCGTCTTGCTTCCAAGGTGAGCACGTTGCCCCTGAGCTATCCGACTTATGCTGTGCATTGGGGTACCTTTTCTGTCAAGATGATAGAATGCACCCTGTAAAGACAGTATAATAATATTAAATGTTATGAGCGACCTTTTGAGGGTACGGGTTCGTAGTCAACATCTTATGGAGTTTGCAGTACAACCTTTGCAAGAGGGTCACAACAACCTACTCCTTGCTCTGAAAGAAAAGAATCTCCCATGACGGTTGTGAGCACACAACAGAAGATTTAACTATTAATCCTTGAGCGGGATTTCCCAATAGGCTGCCAGGATTCCATGTCTTGATATCTGCGTGGCCATCTTTTAGCATTTGCATCGTTTCTTTTTTCAAACAGGTGGCACGCCCACTACCCTCCATCCCTTTTCCTTTCCCACCTTACCCTTTTTTACCTGTTTTGTTGTTTACAGAACACTTTGCAAAACCGATGTAAATACAGAGTTGCAAATGGAGTAAGACGTAAATGCACCGGTGTAACATGCCACTGCTGCCCATGCCATGTTGGTCCCCAGAAGGCCTGGGTCACCCGGACCCCTAAATGGCTATAGCCATGGTCCAAGCACCCACTCTCGCTGGCTGGTTATGATTACGGAAGCGCCTCACTTCTCACAGGGCTACGAAATGTTGCACTTTTACAATGCGGCAGAGTACAGGAAGGTTGGTCCTTGTTCTCTCCTAAATCATGATAGAGTAGACTATTCCCTTCCACGCTGGCTTCGTTCTATTAGGCACCCCTAAAATGGACTGACTACTGTAGAAGCCTGTGTACACGGGCTAAAGTGCAGGTTTACGTTGACACAGTAGGACCACTCTACACCCTAAGGCAAGAGCTCCCTCTAGTGGTGACAGCAGGCGAAGCTTTGCGAATTGGACCACTGTAACAGGCGAAACTATGCGAATTGACATTGGGGGTCATTCTGAGGTTGGAGGTAAGGGATTACCGGTGCCTGTAAGGGCACCGATGGCGGTAATCCCTTACCTCCGTATTCCGAGTTCCCTTTGCGGGTCCCTCTTTACCTCCTGCTTTTAGCAGGAGTAAATTACGGGACCCGCAAAGTGACCTTGGAGTAAATTACGGTGCCGTAATTACCTTCTTCCCCATTCCCATTGAGCCCTATGGGGCAGAAATGGGAATGGGGAAGGGCAAAAGGTGAATGGGGAATTACCGGTCCCTCCAACCCTGGAATGGACCGGTAATTACTCCATTCACCATGCCGGTATTCCATGGAGTAAATAGCTCCATGGTTGCCAACCATGGAGTTATTTACTCCATGGTGTAGTCCTAACTCGGAATGAGGGCCATTGACTCTATATATCCTAAGGCAACAGCTCCCTCTAGTGGTCACAACAGGGGAAGCTACTGCATCAGACAAACATACAGGACACACAATCATCTGGCCTTCTATTTTATTGTTAGATTAGATTAGATGTAGGTCTTCGCAGGGTCGTTTGTTTGCTGGTTGAGTGCCCATAATTGGCTGGCCAATAGAACAGGGAGGTGACAAGAGCTGTAGAAAAAACATACAACACAGGCTGACTGCAGGTATGCTGCTTAAGACCATTCAGACCTATTCTATTTATTATTTATTTATTTGTATTTATATATTTCTAGTGCGCCGCAGCCCGCTGGCATCAGGGCGCAAACATAAAGACAAGGACAAACAGAGTTAGGTAGAACAAGACAAGGAGTGCTGCCTTTCCTAGATCAGTTTGCTAAAGCTGCTTACTTGAAAAGTAATGTTTTTAGATTCTTTTTAAATATAAGAAAGTTGGGTTCAAGTCTGAGCATGGCTGGGAGGGAGTTCCCTTTTAATGAGGCTTTAAAAGGATCGTCCTAGTCCATTTGCTTTTTGGAACCGGGTGGTCTTCACTAGGCCTTGATCCGCTGACCTCAAGAGTCGTCCAGGTCGGTATGGTAATGTTTGTTCCTTTAGGCATGTAGGGGCAGTGCTATAGAGACAGTGATGGACTATTGAGAATGACTTGAAGGTGATACAATCTTCTATGCCCAGCCACTGGATGGCTTTCTGATCGTCTGCGGAATGTTCTCGTCTGGCTTTTCTTTTGATAACCCTCACTGCGTCATTTTGAATGACTTGACACTGAGCTATGCAACCTTTGCTGGCTCCAGGTAACTGCATTACCCTAGTCAAGCCTCGACAGAATGATGGCTCTGGCAATTGTAATAGCATTTTTTTAATTTAGAAATGGCCTTATGTGCCAGAGTAGTCTATCTAGGATTCACTTGCAAGAGGGTCCGTAAGTGCATTCTTACGGTGAAAGAACTCTAGTCACCGACTTTCTCCTGTGAGGTAAGGCGTCATTTTTCCAAGATCACACAAGAGGGCCCCAGAACAGAGGAGCTAGGATTCTGGGTAGTAGGACAAGGGCGGGAATGCTGCTCCAGCGTACACATAATAAAATATGATTATTATTTTTTGCATCCTGAAAATGATGTTTCAAATGTCAAGCGTCACAGCGCTCTTGGTGTATTGCAATTCAAAGCAAAAGGGGTATATGACTCTATACCCTTAGGGCCTCATTACACGGAATGCGGTAAGGGTTTACCGGTACCGGTAAGGGCACCGGTACTGGTAAACCCTTACCGCCTTACTATGAGGCCCCTTTGTCAGACCCGACCTCAACGGCGGGTTTTAGCAGCCGTTAAGGAACGGGCCCGCTAAGGGACCTTGGTGCTAAATACGGTACCGCAATTTGCGGTACCGTAATTAGCTCCTTCCCCATTACCATTGAGCCCTATGGGGGCAAAAATGGGAATGGGGAAGTGCCTTGGTGAATGGGGAATTACCGCCCCCGCTCACCTTGGAGTAGGGCGGTAATTCCGCCATCCACCAAGGCGATCACGGTAAAATACAGGCGGCAACCATGGCGCTAATAGCGCCATGGTTACCGCATACCGTGTAATGAGGCCCTTAGTGTTAAATGCTTCCAATTCCTCAGTCACTGATAAAGGGAATTTCAAAATGGAACAGGCTTAACACGTGACACCAGATCTAAAGAGAAGGGCACGTTTTCACCAACCCCAGTATTTTGTTCACACAGTCATATGTAAATAGCGCTAACTTAAGAGCTGTAACATGTTATATTATTACCGCGCCCTAATTATTATATCACCTCCAAAAGGACTAACCTGTGCCTTGCAGGCTGCATACTAATGTATTCGCAGTGCAGTCCCAGAACATAAAGCTATCTTGAAATCTCAAATGTGTATCAGCTTTCACAGCACCTATTGGAATTTGTATTTTTATTTTTTAATGTAGCATTAGCTGGCTTGCAACAGGGCGTTATCTTGAGATAATTGAACGTCACAGGCGTCAAAGGCCAGGACAGGCAAGGTGGTAATATCCCAAGACGCCCATTGAGACATTCTTGATTGTTGTAATAGTACACAGATGCTCCCTGGGCCACTTTAAGTATGTATTGCCCTCTCGCAGCCAAGAATAGGCACTGCACATGTCCAGGGCATATCTCTGCTCTGGATCTAAACCCAGCCTCCAGCTGAAAGAAGATCAGAGGGGCTGCACACTTGACTGGAATTACAAGTCTTGGCAGCCGTGCAATTGTTTCAACTTGGAAACAATTTCTAGCAAGTTTCCACTGCCTCCCGGGGACCATGTGGTGTGTAAGTGTACTCCAGTTTTTGTTCATTAGACATTCCATTCGATTGCTCTTGACACATTGACAAAGAAGCAAAAATAGATAAGTATTGGTATAATCCCTTTTAGGGGAATTGCACTTGTAGGTTTTCATGGAAAGCCCGGCTACATTGTGGCTCACAACTCACCAGCAAAGAGGTAAACAAATGCAGCTCTTGCTTGAATTGTGTGGAGTGAACTTGGAGCGTGCTATATACTACAAACGTCTCTGCCATAAAGACCAGAGCAGACCAATTATCATTTCAAAAGGTAATCATGACAGGTCTATTTCAAATTGATATTAATTTTAGTTGTCATGTAAAAATTCCTGTAAGACTCGTGGTGGCACGGGTCCCAGTCTCTCTCTCTAACTTAGTATGTTTGTGTGGATCACAGCTTCTTAGCAAGGAATGGACAGAATGTTCTCTGGTATTTATATGACATGTGGGCTGAAGTAAACACCACAATTCACTCAGAAGGACTTGGCAAATGGGACATGGAGCGTAACCACAGCCAAAAAGTCACGGAGGTGACGGAACTGGTGGGAGGGTGCAAAGCCTGAGCAGCGTGCACGTATGCCAACAGGAAAGTAACTCCTAGTTGTCCACAGTCAAATCAGTTGGTGATCCTGCTGCGGGGATGCAAAGACTCGCGGCCCACCTTGCTTCAAGAACGTCGTGTTAAAAAAGGTGTGTCTCCTTCCAACCCACATAAATTCATGCACACTTCTGGTCAGAGTTCATAAATCTTGAAAATTCATTAAAATCATTGCACTGATGCAATACAGACCTAGGCACGCAACCAACCAGACAACATGTTTCGCTCCCAACAGAGCTTTCTCAAGGCAAAACAAGTGCAAGAATTGTTGTAGCTTGGAAGAAAACGTGTACACTGCACTCATCCTTGCTGATGCACCCCTTACCTGTATTAGGTGAGCCTAGACCTTTATTAGGTCAGCCCAGACCTTTTGTGCACTTTCCTGAAAAAATATGTCACAGGGCTTATTTGCTGCATGAAGAGGGGAAATCCCTGATTTGAATGCAAGGTACTTTGGACCTCATTACATGTAGTACAGAATCTGGAAAAAAGTGGCAGTAATTCCGTTACCACCACTTTTACCACTCTGCCAAATTAAGCGATCCAGAAAATGGATGCTAATTCCACTGGTGGAATTAGCACTAGTGGAATTGCGGCTGAAACACTGCAAAAATTCTGCCGGTGCTAATTCCGTCAGTGGATTTAGCACCAAAAATAAAAACTTTAATTCCACTGCATTACAAGTGGAAATACAGCTGAAATGACACCAAAAATGGGTAATAATTCCACCAAAAACACAGTGCAGTTGCATCCACCTAAAAGGTGGAGATAAATACATACAGGTGATGGAAATCAAGTTACAGGTGCACCCAATCCACTCATAAAGTGTACATGAGGCCCACACCTGACCCAAGCGCACTTCTCAACACTATGCTGCCACTGGCAGTCGCTAGCTGGGACATGCAGCACCTCCTGCTCCACACTGAGCCGCAGAGGCAGAAACTGCAGCACAGGGTCCATGGGGCAGAGAGGAGGATGAGGAGACTCCATGGAAGACAAGGGTGATTGGCTTCCCATTCCACCGGGTCAAGCAATCACCCTGGGCACTAACAGATGGGTAGCTCATCTCTCTCTACCGGCTCAGCAGGGATACCATCACAGAACTGATCCAGGACAAAATCCAGAGCTGGAGAGCTGGAGAAACATCTGAATGGCTCTACCACTGCTGCTGAAGCTTGTGTCAGTGCTGCATTTCCTTGCAACAGGCACCTACCAGCACACAGTGGGAGCACTGCCAGGCTACATGGAGAGACACCAAAGTCAACTCAAATGGCTACTGGGTAAGTGCAAGGGCCATCACACATCCATAACATCCCTAAATTGCATGACAAGGTAAATACCACCTCAACAGGGGGTCACAGTCCAATGTAAACTCAATGCATGCCCTGTCACAGCCCTGTTCATGCAGGACCTGTTCTCACAGCCCACACATAACAGCTGACAACCCACAAGACTATGCCCTGCATGAAAATGCTGTAGCATGACAGGAAAGCACTATGCCATAGAAAGTGTCCAATGCACAGAGGCAGCACTACATATACCAAAATGCATAGGGTAACCTTACATATACAGTCATCATGTACCTTGCTAATCCTGCCACAATGTATGACACAACGTGTGGAAGTGAGATGTATGAAAGGGGTATCCCAAAGTGCAATTCGATACGTACCCCAGTAGAACGTGAAGCTCCAAGTCATCACACTAATGCATAACCATGTTGTTCAACAATGCGCCCTCACATCAACTACAGTGTCGATTAATATGACATGTACTAATGCAACACATCCTCCATCAACTGTTACTGACAGATGTGTCATTTACATGTGTCCCCATATGACTGTAGGAGCCCTCATGTACAGCCCAGAGAAGGTGGGGAAGATATTCCTTGTCTGTGCCATGCTGCACAACATGTGCGTCATGCAACATGTCCCCATACCACAGATGTGGACAGAGGATAACAACACCCATGTGGATGACGTAGTGCTGCCACTCAGTCTGTGTCATGAAGGCAGGGAGGGCCGTCTGGTGCAGAAAGAACCCATAGACAATTATTTCTAGTCACATTTCCCTGTACCTAATTCATTCCTGTGTTTGTATATAGCCAGCAGTTAAATTGTACACTGTTAATCAAAGAAAGCATTGTCTGTGCATGTGTGAAGGTAAACTATTGCTTTATTGTGGAGAAATCAAAACACTCATGCCCTCTCCACACCCTCATCCCAACACAATACCCTCCCCACATCCTCATCCCCAACACAATACCCTCCCCACACCATCATCCCCAACACAATACCCTCGCCACACCATCATCCCCAACACAATACCCTACCCACACCATCATCCCCAAGACAATACCTTCCCCACACCCTCATCCCCAACACAATGCCCTCCTCCCCCCACCCTCGTGGTTTGCAGTCCGTGTAATACATGTGTCCACCACCTTCTCCTCTTGCCACCTTTTGTCCTCTGAGTGGCAGCACAACTGGTGCGGCGCTGGCAGTGACTTTGTGGCATGCTCGCCACAGATCCCTCAGTAGGGGTGGCTGAAACAGTATTGCCCGGGTTCACTGCCCTGGACATGCCGCAGGGTAAAGGTTATGCCCCTGGAGATGTTCTCATTAGTGGCCAACATTTGCTCACACATGTCCTGCACCTTTCGGTGTTAGCAGCGCCCTCAGTAGCACAGCATTACAGTTGGCCCAGGGCAGTAGACACCTGCCTGGAGGCACCGAGCACTGCATAATGCCTTGCCGTAGGTGACAAAGTTGCTCCTGACCTACACGCTTCATCCTGTTCTGTTGTGGCTCCATTTGTGTGAGCCTCTCCCAGATGGCATCCACAGTGTGTTGTGGTATTGGCCTAGGAGATATATGGAGGTGCCTTCCCTGGCTGCCAGACACCTGCTCACCATGCACCTTGTCATCTTCAGGTGGTGATTCAGTGTCCTCCGTAAGGTGCCAGTGGAGGGCATGGCGAGATGATAAGGGGGAGGGAGAAGGCAGCATGGACGAGGGGCTGAGGGATGATCCCTGGGACATCTGACTCACTGGTGCAGCTGGAGAGATGGAGCCAAGGATTCCAGGGTCAGGTGTTGCTGCAACAGTGGGTGTGTTTCCAGTGTCCAATGTAGTGTCCTGCTCCACTGTCTATATGTCATCTGCACTTAGGTGGGTGGTTTGTACAATAGACTCCCCAAAAGTGGTGGGAGGTGGCACAGTGGTTGGAGGTCCTACAGGCTCTGTCATGGCGCTGTTGGGGCCACGACTGTGGTAAATGTGCATGTGCCCCCAGAGGTACCAGCAGCAGGGCCCTTGGACTGAGGCCTCTTTAAGGTCTCCTTCTGGGGAATATCCTTTCTGGGTGTGTAATGGCCTGATCCCATCCTTGCACTTGCCGGTTCAGGTGTGCTGGACCCACCGGTGCCCTCCATGCGGACCTGGGTGTCTTCTGTGCCAATTGGGAGACATGAAACAGTGCAGTGCATCATTACCCTTGTTGGAAAGTTGTAGGGTGTGCTCTCATGCAGTGTATGTAAGGTACAATGGGGTCAAGGTGAGATGCTGCCCCATGGTGGCCTTCGTGTGACAGGCAGTATGTTGGATTAGTGGCTTCATCATTAGTTGTGAATCTTAACGTTTGGGAAAAGGTACCTTTTCTGGACTGTGGTGTCATGTGCTTTGCAGTTGTGCAAGGGAATGGGTACCCATGTAGGGCTGGCCAGTTGTTGTAAGCATATCCTGTTTGCCAGTCACATATGGGGTGCTCTGATAGCCATGGGAATGTTACTGCAACATTGCGACATTAGGTGCTTTTCACTCTTCACAAAAGCCTTACTGCTACTGATCTGTTGCACTTCTTGGGTGTTTGACCCATAAATATGCAGATGTTCCATGTATGCCATATGTTAAGAGTGTGCCAGCTATTTGGCAAATCTGTTCTTTCATGTGTGCTGAACGTGCTAGCATGAGGTGTTGGGGATGTACCTTGTAAATGACTATCCATGATACTTGTTGTACCATGGTTGTTGGGTTTGTCCTACTTGAGGACCATCTCCTTGTACATGGTGTGTCTTTTAGGGGGTTAACACCTACCATGCCTACTGCTTCTGCATTGGCTCAGAGAATTTCTGCTTGGTTACTGCAAGTGTGTCTGTTGACATTCCATTGTGGTTGTTGTGCAAATAGCCCATAATTCACTCATGTACTCATCAGGGTCTTCCTGGCTGCTGGCTCCTGCCTCCATTGTACCCATGTCCTACACCCTGCGATGTGGAGGATGAAGCTCACCCTCTCCCCCCACAGTGTTAGCTGCAGCAGGGCCACAGTTCCTCCACCTGTGGCAGCTGTGTTGCTATGGTGGTTTGAGACAAGCATCTGCACCCTGGCTTTGAGGTCATTCCAGCGCTTCCGTATGTCCTCACAGTTCCGTGGGACATTACCCACGGTTGCTACCTTGTCCCTTATTTCCCTCCAAATACATTCCTGTGTTGGGATGACGTCTTGCAGTTGTGTGGCCCATACAGCTCCTCTGCATGGGCCACCGCCTCCTCTGCATGCACAGTGCCAGCACAGTGAGCTCCTGCTCAGAGAATATGGGTTTTCTCTGGCGCAGTTCTTGCAACCTCCCTGTGACTGCAGACATGTTTGAGATGTCTTGTGGCCTTGGATGGCAATCCCTTGATGTTTATTTTGAGTGGATTGAGTTTTTCAATATGGCCGCTGCTGAACTTCACGTTTATGTCATGACGGATTTCCATCAGCTCTAATTCCGTCAGCGGGTTTAACACTCGTTAATTCTGCTGATTTACATCCGTAATGGTAATGCTCCTGAATATTGGGAGAACTACATTTAGAAGTTGCTTTGTGGTGGTAATTCGACTGGACACCATGGCGGTAATGGTAATTCCGTCTGGCGGAATGACTGCCGTCATCACCGCCCGACTTGTAATGAGGCTCCTAGTGTTCTGAAAAATGTGAAAATCATTGCAAACCAGTAATGTCTCGACAGCTTTGCTAAAGGACATGTTTAGACTTATTTTTAGCGTTCGTTATGGCACTTAAAACCCATTCCTGTCATTCAAGCTTTGCCAGCTGGAGAAACTGGTTTCTGATACAGACCTGGGATATTATATACTTAATAACATTTTTAAAAAATGATACGTTGGGGTTTGTCTCAATTTCATAAGGTTTCCTTTTGTTTATTTATTACAGATGGGTGCCTCATGATTGGTTGAGACTTCTTGGCGCATTGGAGGCCATCCATTGTTTAATCCTGAGGCTGAAAATCTGAGACAGTAATAAAAAAAACAATTAAGCAATTTTAGCCATCTGCCTATAGTGCTGATGTGGATCAGGAGGTGCTATTTTGCCCATGAAACGTTCTCTGCCCTATGCTAGAAGGGGGTGCCAGAATGGCACTTTACTTTGCCCGGGTTGTCTTGAATTCTTGCATCAGCCCTGCTGCTCTTAGAATGTGTTGATACAGTGAAGGTGCAATAAGCTCTTTACCGATGGTATAATCTCCATTGGCTCATAGGTGATGTGTGTTTTTCAGATATGAGAGACCACCTAGGACAATTTGATGAGCATCCCACATTGTTCATATCTTTGATCTACCAGTGTTCTGATAAATGTAATGTAATGCAATGCAAGTGGTCTTGTATAGCGCCTGACTGCCACTATTGGGGACCTTGGTGCGCTTGGTTCTGTAAGAAAAAGGGTGGTAGTGTTCATTAGTGGGACAGTGGAAAAGGCACACGTAAAACCTGTGGTGTTGCTCGGTGCAGGTCAGAAGTACCTGGTTCCTGAGGGCCAATCAGCTTTCTATGTGTTTGGAGGAAGAGACTTGGGAGTATGTTATGCATAGGGAAGATAGTCTGATAGACTACAGAGCTTTGGGTTTGGCTAGCCACTGATGTGGGAGTGTGTGACAGGGCTAAAGTGGAGAGCTTCGCCATGGCTTGGTTAGTATTGATGTGCTAATGGCTAGGCCTGTGTTGGCCTTCTGTGGGGGGGTGGGTTGTGTGTGTAGTGTAAGGTGGTAGGAGATTCTAGAGGGGAGAAGGTTATTCGGGAGAAGGTGTCAATAAGCCTTTCAAAAGCAAAAACTACCTGCAACCCTGCACTACTACCTCAGGCCACATACAGACAGGTCTAATTTCTCTAGATCCCAATGCTAGCCACACTCCCTCTCTTTCTCTCGCTCTCTCTTTCTCCCTCTCTCCCTCTCTCTCTCCCTATCTATCTCTCTCTCTCTCTCTCTCACTCCTCTTTCTCTCTGTCTCAAATAGAAACTTTGTACCCGGGAGCATAGCTGAGCGGCAACGTGCTCACCTTGGAAACAAGACTACACGAAACAACACAGGTTTGATCCCCGGTCTGTGCTGAGAAACCTCTGGGTATTAAGCGCGTTATAAATATGCAACTAAGACATATTCCGGTAACAGCACCCAGATGCCACCAGGATGTGGGAGCGCTTTAAAAATGCAAATAAATGAATAAATAAATGAGAAACACAACCAGCATCTACAAGTTTGCAAATGAGGGATAGGATTGTTGTTGGAATCTCAGACATTACGATAACCTGCTAAGATTTATGGGAGACAAGAAAGTAAGGTTCAACGGAAGGGCAGCTTAAAAGTACTAGCACCCTATGCTGATACCTATGCTGGGTTCCCGATGGTCACAGGAAAGGAGGAGGAGCTTGTTAGTGATGGAACCCTACAGCTGCTGCATGCATTTTTGGAATGTAAACCATCCTGGGACTTCCATTGAGGGGCTCCCTTTCTTACCAATGATGAACTCTCGGGAGCAGTGATCTTCGCTATCCAGCCACTGATGACCGATGACATACAGCCTGATGCAGCAATTGCCCAGGCAAACAGCAGAGAGCTCTATGAAAACCAACCACCAACCAAATAGGCCACGGTTATCTACATAACTTTGTATTCACCTGTAAAGATGATGACAGACATCTACAGTGCATTGATCTTGATGTGTTGCGGTTTGATTTGAGAAGGCAGTCTGACACCTTCCATATATATGTGCCTCTCTTGCAAATTGCGGGGTAGTGCTTTGTTTCGTCCCTTTTGAATTTGTTTCTCTGGGAACTTCGAACACAGAGGTGTCTTTTTGCCTGTTGGTCTAGCTCTGCATAATCCATTCTTTAGTTTATTCGCTACAATTTCTGGACTGATTTCCTGTATTTGTATTTATTTAAAGAACCTTAACGTAATTTCTGATCAGAGATTACTTACAATAGCACATTAACAGATGGCGGCAGCTGATCCACGAATGGTGCCTGTACACTAGCATAAGACCAAGTGGTGAGCCAGTTTATGAGGATGTAAGAAAATGGGAGATGATACCAAGTACAAAACAAAGCAAACAGAATAAAATATATATATAAGAAAACAGGTGACTTACAAAGGTAACATTAACCGAAGGGGGCATGTGCTTCAAACTTCAAAAGAGGAGTACTATATAAATATACAAAATGACATTATTAAGCGCCACTGGAGGCAGTGGTGGGGTCAGGTCGGGAGGATGGGGGAGAGTGCAAGGGTAGCTCTCTCTTTAGCATGTAAGTGAAGTTTAAGCCAAGCTTTGAAGAGATCCACAGTTGGGCTGGCTTTAATTGTTATGGGCAGTAGGTTCCAGGTGAGCAGGGCGAGTAGAGAGAAAGAGTGGAAGTAAGAGCAGGCACAGGGAGGGTATAGGATGGTGAGGTTGAGTGCAGAAGAATAGCGCTGTAGACTTGGAGAAGGAACTTGAAAAAAGGGTGGTTGTACATGGAGCGCAAACCAGCATGTTGTCGTAGGTATACGTGGGGGAGGATCAGGGAAGGTTGTAGAGAGTGTGGGTAGCAAAGTTGAGGACTTTGTTTAGAGGGAAGAGTAGTGAGGAAGGCCAAGGAGTAGGCTTTGTAAAGTGGTTACTAAGAAAGGGACATATTTTTTGAATGTTGAGGAGGTTAAGTGTGGTCGGGCTTGTTAATCATCTTAACCCAAGTAGGCACGCCACCTGAGGAAGTGCACATTTTGTACGTAAAGCAAGTTCATTGTACAATCGTCCGGTGAGCAGCTAGATGACTCTATTGATCCAAACTAACCCAAGTCTCACTGAACCCCATAACTTAACTCATTATATACATTTTTGCAACAATTAAAATACTCACATATTTTTTATTAGCACCCGGCTTGGTGCGAAAAATAGAAAAGCCACTTACCTATTGGTCCTTTTCCGAACCTGCTGGTAATCCTGCTCACGTCGCACTGCACCCCTGATGCCAGTCTTCGCCTTTCTTCCGTGTTTCTTCAGGCTGCCATGGAAAGGGAGAAGGGACTAAACATAGTCCCTTCTCCCTTTCCATTACGGCCATTTTTTTATTTACCTTCCCCATCCATGGTGGCCATTTTCTTTGTTTACTATGGGCACCATGGAAAGAGAAAACGGACCACATTTTTCTGTCCATGGTGGCCATTTTCTTTTTACTTTTTTGGGCTGTAAAACACAACGCGCCTCACAGCTGGAAAAAAACCCACCATTAGTACCCCGGTCTAATGAGCCAGGGTACTCATGGCAATAAGCCCCTCGACAGCAGGCCATTACCACATATGGTAATGCCCCACGGAGCCTTTGTTAAGGCCATTGCTAAGGTTGTGCCTGTAACTATGGGCCCCAGGGGCATTACTTTATGCAGTAATAGCCCGCAGTCTCAGGGCTTATTGCCTGATCACAATACACCCCCACATGTGATTGGACAAAACCTCTTCAAAGAAACCCCATCTTGCTCCAATTCCTAGATTCTAATTGGTAGCTGTTATCTTAACTACCATCTTCAGCTCATGTGTAAAGAACAGCTCCTTTTAGGATTTGTCTGTGGTAGGTCATGACATCATCAAACAGTTAAACATTTGGGTGCAAATATAGTGTATTACTAGTAACAACTGCCTGAGCCTTAACCCTAATTGCACATGGTTCACATAGATACTTCAAGCAATATGAAGAAGGCTGAGTAAACAGGTTCTCTTTGAACTAGCTATAGTATCTAATCTGCCCCAGGTCAGTGGCTCCATTGGAACATTCTAATCTAAATAACTGCCATTTCATCACATAAGGTACAATTGACAATACTGTTAAAACTCCCGGGTTTTGAATACTTTAGCTTCGAGCATTGCTTTACCTCAAGTTTATTACTGGTCAGAAACAAATTGCCGAAAACCCTCTGTCAAGCTCCCATGCATTCAAGAGATTACATATGCTTTCAGCGATACCATTAGGCCATAAAAGCCATGGCCAGCTCCTTTAGATGCGCTGATCATCGCGAAGGTTATAGTTACTTATTTACCCATCCTGTCGCCACTGAAACTCTGCAGAACCAGTTTCTCAAAATCAATCCCCGACTGTTGTGTTATAATCTGTTTATAAAAATGCCCACTACATGTAGATTTATACATCCCCTTTATATGTTTTCTCATTGTGCATGCATGTTTAATAAATACTATCTTTTCTCTACAGTGGGTACTTCACGACAGGCCCCCTTTCTTGCATGCACATTATGAAAACTCCTCATTGCCTGCTTCTGGGCAATCCATAGCACACCATGTCTGAATCTTATTTATATTTAATTTTGTGGTTTTAGCATCTTATCTTTCTATGCGCGTGGACTCTAATATGTATCAACTTTAATCAAAAAGAAACACTAATATATCATATCCCATTCACAATTAACTACAGTGGATACATATGAAATTGTAACTTAGCACCCTGTTTGCCACAGCCACAAATATGGTGCATGCAACATAAACCCCTCTTGATAGTGGCAACCTCTGCGAACAACCCCAACATTCCCCCTTTAATTAATATTTTAACAAACAAATCATAATCATCTTCTTGGGGAACAACCCAACAATCACCTTTTATACCAGTCCCAATATGGGCGTACTCCTCCACTGAACAAACACAACTTGTTCCCCCCCATTTCCACAATCTACCCACTACTCCACACAATCATCACAACTTGGTGGAGTACACAAAACAGCTTCAGTCTGAGTACCCATGTGAGATGAAATGGTAGTTATTCTAGCTTTGGACAGGGTCACAGTCATCATAGCAGCTGCTTTCAGTACCTGGCAGAACAACATCGTAAGAGCATTTGACGAGAGAAAAAAACAATAAGAGAAAAGACAAAACTAGGCAGAAGGATCTTCAAAGCGAGGCTTATCCAAGACAGCACCCAGGAGAAAAGCGGGTCTAACCACAAATCATTTTTTTGTAATAGTTCCTGCTCCCGTCATCAAACAAAGTCACTGATCTGTCCATGTGCAATGATGATGAGGACGCAAGGGGCACAGGGGATAAAGGGGACACAGATGTCCCTTTGGGCATTGGAGGGACCAGGACCAGATGTTCCTCAGGGATAATGAGGACTGGAACATGGTATGTAGAGAAACTGCACACACCAGTGCTCCTCCTTCTAGGATCTAAACTCAAAGTAAACTTAGCAGTCAGTTTGACACCTTCTACATTGATGGCAACTCCATCAAGGTTTCCAAAGAGGTGAAAACCCTTGGCATATACATCGACTCATCATTAAACCTATCTAGATAGGTTAATGCATCAGCTTCATTCACAGCCTATACTGCTTGCAGACCCTTTCTCTCCACTCCCAACTGCATTACCATAGCTAGAGCATTAGTACTCTCTAAGCTAGAATACTGTAATGCACTCTATCTTGGGACTAGCCAGCAGAACTTGAGAAAAATGCAAGTTCTCCAAAATAACGCCATTAGAGCCGCTCTAAACATCCCCACATCCCATCACATTTCAGAGGCTAGACGTAACCTGAACTGGCACTCGGTCAAGCAAAAGATTGCCTACAAAACCCTCTCTTTGACCCACAAATGTATCGCCAAACTAGCTCCCTGATACTTGACCAAAAACTTTGTGCGCAATACTTCAGACCACCCTATGAGATCGGCACAGTGGCTCCCTGGCTTCAAGCTGCAAAAGGCAGGAGCGAGAAGCTTTCCGGTATTTGCTGCCAAGTTATGGAACTCATTAGCCCTCTCACTAAGATCTGAACCTGCCTTCCATACATTCAGAAGGAACGCTAAAACTTGGCTCCTTGAGCAGCAACATTAGTACCCTGACCTACCTGTAATTACCTGTATCCTTGTATATTTATGTACATTTCTGATCCTAGTCACGGTTCTGTATATCTATGTAAATTTATGACCTCAGCTATAAAATTTCTGTATTCTGTATTGTCGCACCTTGTACCTATGTAATTTTTTGTATGTATCATTGCTTAGCCTGCTAACTGACCATTGTAATATTTGTAACTTTGTATCCTGCCACTGTACCTTCTGTAACCTTATAGGAAGAAATGCGCCCAGATGCCCATGGGCTTGGTGCGCTATACAAATAAACTAAATACAAACACAAAATACAAAATACCTGGCCAGGAAGGAGGCAGCTACCTATGGGCGTACGATCCATAAGTCTAAAAATGTTGCCAGAAGGGTAGCCGTACCTCCAGCCAGATCAGCGTTATGAAGCGTCTGGCTTGAGTTGCCATTTGTGCCAGAGGGCACTGTGCCATCGCCCCTTAAAACACAGCGAAAAATGGGTAAGTGTCTGTATCTTAACAGGTTTTTCTGGCTCTTGAGCCACGTCAAATGCTGAAAATAATTTTTCCACACATTCCCACATTCTTGGTTTATTCATGCCACCTTTTCCTCTGAGAATCCCCTCATTACTCCAGCTCTGCAACTCTTCGCCCTTTGCTCCCATATATTTTTGAAAAAATAGCCCCCTCTAAACTTAAATGGGCTCTTCATGTGCAGCAAATATATTTCATCGATCGGCAAAACAGTTACTGTAATTGATTGCCATTTAAACTGCCCTGGGACACTGCAAAATGCTAGGTGCACTAGGCATAGCGTGTCTGCTACCTCTACTTCATTTGGAATAAACTCCCTAGGAACACCAAAAGCATGGGGGACGAGAGAGCAGATGCAGCAATATCCTACTAATCTCTCTCTCCCAACCATTTGGGTCAAAAAATTAACATAGAAATGCAGACAGGGTCCTGCAGCCAAGACAATCTTATTTTCCTCGGGTCCAGCTGGAAAGTGTTCACGTGGAGAAATTGAGAACTAGTGCTTTCAGATACATTTGTTTAGAGCTGTCAAGCACTTGTCACATTCAAGTCAGGCATTCCTTGCTCATTCCCGGCCGATCCCTGAGGATTCAGAGGTGTCAGCAGAGGATCTTCTGAGATAAGAACAGCTGAGGGTCATGTGATGACCAGCCAGCAAGGCTGGGACTTTTTAAAGTTGTGCACTCGCACCTGGAGCGTTCCAAGTGCCGAATGGGGTTACCACAATACATGATCTCAGGCACAAATAACCAGACAGACTCAAAGAATATTGCAAGATACTACTTTATTATCAGTTCAATAAATTAGGGAAACCTGGCGAACAACAGATTGCAGTTCACACACTTTCAATGAATTTCTGTAACACAAAAGGCTTTATACCTTTATACCTGAAAACCACAAGAGTTAATTTTGGCCTATCGGGGACTGGCAGGCTTCAGCCGGCCCCCTCATTCAAAGGCCACAGCTAGGGCTTCACGTTCTATTCCCTCTGTTTACTTTCTGCACAGAAGTGCGCAAGGATACTCCACCTGGCCAGTTCCAGAGCATGCCAGAAGGCTGTGCTGGCATTCTGTCTACTCCTGCATGAGGTAGGAGATCTTTTGAGATGAAGCCAGACCTTCCCTGCACTTCCCTATAAATTGATTGATTTAAAAAAGAAAAGAAAAAAAAAGATTGACTTTCTACTCCGTTCCAGAAAATGTAAATACATGCTCTTCTACCATGCGGCCTGGGATTTCATTTCTCGGATGCTATAGCTTCACAATCTGGCTACATTGCACTGCACATCTTGTATTTATGTGTGCCTCTGGACCCTTTTGCTGACCTCGCGGCATTTTCCAAGACGGCCACCGCCTTTGCTTTGCTGCAGAGGCTGTTGAAGTGACTACATGCATCCTAGAATCCCATTGGCCACCTACAAGTTTATTTTGGCCTATTTGGGACCGGCAGGCTCTAGCCATCCCCCTCATTCAAAGGCCCACTTTCTAAGACTCTGTCTGTCCCTGTCCGTACCAGTTTGTGCCCTGTGCTGTGAGCTCCGAATGGCCTTTCAATCCTCATTCCAATGTGTTACACTTCTCCATGCACATCGCTGTGGTAGTTGATGATTCTAAGACCTGGCCCATCAGATAACTTCAGTGACATCCCCAGTCTCGGCCCCTTTCCTCTGAGACTCAGTAGTCATCAACAAACAAAAGGCCCTACGCTTATTGGTGACATTGGGCCTCACTACAAGTTTGCCGGTCCAGAAACAACGGTACCGGTAAGCTTGCCGGTACCGTTGTTTCCGGGCCGGCCAACTACGAGTTCTGCGAGTGGGTGCCTTTCAACCCACCAGGTCTGACCTGGCGGGCGAACGGTACCCACTCGCAGACCTTGACGGATGCACAGGCGCCATTCATGAATGGTGCCAGCGTTTCCGGCCTCCCCATTCCCATTGAGTCCAATGGTACTCAAATGGGAATGGGGAGTAATATTTTCCGGCGCCCGGGAATGGGCAGTTACTGGGTCTGCCGGGGCTGTAATGCCCCGGTAATTGCCCATTCCCGGGCGCCAGAAAATTCATGACTTCAGCACCGCCAACCTCATAATGAACCCCATTGTTTCTACTGACTTTACCTATTGTGACTCTCGCTCACTCTTCTGCAGTGCTGTACTGTAACCTTTGGGACATCTCTAAGCGTATGTGCCATATAATGCACTTTAACTTTGCCATTCTGCTACTTGAAAGTTGTATCTCCTGCACATTGTTCTGACTCCCTGTCACACCTACACTATGTTAATGTTTAACTACTACACCCACGGCCCCCCACATTCTGTAATATCCTTTCAGATGTCCCTATACACACTCTGTGCCTGTTACACCTTCTATCACTGAATATTGTTTATACTAAGCCCTACTGTCCTGGTTGCCCTAAGACTGCAAGTTAATGCACAGTAATGCCTTCCTGCTTTTTACAAGTTATCGCCACCGCCAAGAGCTGCACACTGTGTAATTTCCGTTTATACACCACCTTGTGTGAGAAAAGACTTGCGTTACATGCTTCCAGGAACATAAAAGAAAATGCTGCTCTGTCTATCCACACTTACACTCACTGTCTGTGGCACTCTCAATTGTCTCACTAAGCTACCGTATGTCATCATCGGTGTGCATGAGTGTACTCACAGAAGAACTGGCCCTCTTCCCTGTATGTGTTACCAGTTGTCTTTTATGTGTATATTCAGAAAACATTATGTTACAAGATAACACAAACGTACTTCTGTTTTTCCATTCTTCTACATCATCTAATACTTATTTACAATGACCCGAACACCCATGGCATCCTCGACCCAACACCATGGAGTCAACCATGCATCAACAATATTTAATCAGCATTCCCTGTTGGCAATGTTCTCTTCGGGGATCCATCACAGGCAACATCTTCATAAAGTCCACTACTTGGCCTCCATGAACATGTGTATTTCCTGATCTATCCTCCATTTAACTTAGAACTGCAACATCCGGTGCTACATTTTGTCAATGTCTAGCTCCAAGCCAAGAAACATTATTAGTTCATCCCTCTCATACATCACTACTCGAGCTTCTCTTCCCATTCCTAAAATACTGCTGCTAACATGGCAGTCGAACAGTCTGGTTGTCACTGTGCTTGCAGCCATTTCCAGGTTACGACATAAATACAGTGAATAATGGTCTCTCGCAATCAAGAGGCATGCCAGTAGATGGCCTAGGGTAAAACCTCAGCCAAGAGTTTTTCTATGAATTCTTCAATCTTACCACCCTATGCCCCTTCTCTCATACCCAATATGCAGCTGGTAATTTGGCAACATTGTCCATCCAAGTTATCAGTGATCTCTGTCATAGGCTTGTATTCTTTAATATTGTTGGCTATTTATATATTTATTCATGTTGTTTTTAAGTTTTTTGATATCCAAATTCTTGGGTTGGAACATGCAGGTTTCCGGGTGTTTCAAAATTAAATCTATCAAGGAAGACATTTTCGGGAACTATGATTTACTCATGTTCCAAGAAAAATGGTTATTAGAATGTTTGAAGTTAGATGGTTTCTTAACTTTAGATCAACCAGCAACCAGAGGAGAATGTGGCAGACCTGCAGGCGGTCTTTTGATCTCAGCTTGTGCATCTAGGGTGGCATCCCTTGAATTAATATCAACCGCAACTCAAGGCTTACTGGCCGCTCTTCTTACTCCTATTGGCTCTAATCATCTCCAACCAATAATAGTGATTAACATCTACTGGAACCCCGCCTCTTCTAACCTAACTGACTTTATAGATTCATTATCAGACCTTTTACTAACAGCTACCACTAAGTATACTACAGCTGGAAAATTATTGTCTGGTGATTTTAACTCACTGTGTACTTCGTTACTGACTGAATGTCCCTCTTCCTTGGTTAAACAAGCAACTGCAAACAGCGAAAAATTGACAAGCTTTCTGCAAAGTTGGAACTTGAAATGCTTAATGGGAATGTTAAAGGGGATATCCCTACAACCTCCACTTGGTCTTGAGGTTCCTCTAGAGCTATTCAAGACTATATTTACCTTTCTGATTATCTATTTCTGTGTTGTAAATCTTTCTAGGTGCTAACTCAGGGTCTAAGTGATCATAACAGAATTTCGGCCAAAATATCCTTAATATGCTGCCCAATTATCTACTCTGAGATGTTTAATATGTATGTTAAAAATGGCAAGAATCGCCAACTTAAATTTAAAAATAATGGCAACATCTTAAATAGTAAAATACAAAACATGATGAAGAACATAGCAGAGGACGAATTGGCTGAACAATGTACTCCTGAAAACTATGTGAACTTTTTATGGGATTCAATTCATCCCTCCCCCAGTAACCTAGCTATGAGGAAAATACATTCCCATTCCATTGTTGGGGAAACCTGAATAAGAAAGAGGCAACTCAGAAAAGACACCAGAAATTTAAAATCTAAAACACAAAACTATCAAGAATATATCTTGGAGCTGAAATAATTACGTGGCAACTATTGTACCTGGTCCCATGTTCACTTATATCTTCGACATCAAAGAGACAGGGAAGCAATGATAAACACATTAATAACTAAACACTCCTGCAATTTCTGGAAGCTCATTAACAACCAAAATATGTCCCAGAGTCAGTTACAAAGCAACATGATGTCTGACACTGTTTAGTGCAAATATTTTGAAGCGATTTATAGCTCCCCCTCTCCTTCATGCCAATCCATCAGTTCTGAGCAGAATGGCAAATGACCATTGATGAAGAGATAATAGCAAATCTAATAAATAAATCTTCATTGTCCGAGCAGTGCGTCCTAATGGCCTCTCCAACGCAATACTAAAATCAAATCCTGACCTATGGGACTCCATTTTGAAAGTAGTATTCACCAGAGTATTGAAATCTTCCACGCCTCCGCCTTCATGGATGTCGGCTATTGTGATATCTATCTACAAAAAGGGCGATCGGGATGATCCAGCCAACTATCTCCCAATAGCCCTTTTGGATGCAGGTGGTAAGATATTTGCAGCAGTTGCACTAAAACATCTGGAAGAATGTATAACTAAAGAAAACATTTTATCCAAACTACAGATGGGTTTTAGTAAAGGTCTCTCCACCTCTTGAAATGTTATGCCTATCCTTGCGCAATCTGACGCTAAAAAAGATGGTTGAATGGTCTATGGTGCTTGGCTGGATCTCTCCAGAGCCTTTGATACCATCAATAGAGAGCGCCTCTGGGTAAAGCTACACCAATGGGGTATCCAGAGTGGCCATATAGGCATCCTAAGAGGCCTCCCTATAAACACTAATCTTTGAGTGAGATTAAATGCCTGGGCCGACCTGTCTGGAGAGGTACCAACCAAAAGAGGCGTGAGACAGGGATGTATCCTTGTCGCTCTAGAATATCAGTCATTAGCAAGTCTTAGAATTGACAAACAGTCACTGTATTGGATAGCTTATGCTGACAATGTGGTCTTGCTTGATCATTCACCTGGAGGGCTGCAACGTCTTTTTTCCGCCTTCGGCTTGAATGCAAAAGCAAAGGACCTAATGGTGAACCCATCAAAAACAAAAATCTTAGCCTTTAGGAGACTCCATAAAACTTCTAGGAAGTTTAAGTAGTCACTCGGCAATCAAATTGTGCCTGTGACCATGGAATTGATCTACCTAGGCATAAATCTTTTTTCAGTCCATACCAAAAAGCTATTAGAACAAGATATTGAGCTTTAAATAATTCTGCTTGTATCTCAAATGAAAACGATGTACAGTACTTTCTGTACATTTTCCATAACGCTGTTGATCACATTTTATAAGGCCAAAGTTATCCCCTCGATTCTCTATGGCCTTGATACAGTTCCTTTCTCTAACATATTAAACTCGACGTGTTTAGAAGGCAACATTTATAAAACAATTTTCCACGTTCCATTAAGCTATGCCATTGCATCCTTGAGATACGAATTAGGGCTCTATTCCTTAAAATCATATCTAGCATGGAAAATACTAACACTATGTAGGTTAATGTGGTCTCCTAATAAAGACTCTCTTTACATAGACATAGCAGCTGAGCTTCAAGGTAGAACCTCCCAGTTTCTAAAGGATTTGTCTAATCAGGTGAAACAAGTGCTAGAGCAATATGATGGATCTATCGATGATCTTATTCAGAATCCTAATGGTGTCAAATGTGCCCTGTTGAGGAAAGACTGGATATTGACTATAGATCAGATGCAAGAGCGATCGACATTCTGCTCATTGTCCACTTTTGACAAATCAAGTGGGTATATACCAAATTATCTCACCTGTTTTCCAAGTTCCCATGTGAGAACTGAATTTCTCAGAGTAAGACTCAAGCTATTTAAAACAGGTGAGATACAATCGATCTATGAATAAAATCTCTAAAACTGCAAATTCCTCTCTATGCGATCGAAATGACACACAGGGCCTCATTACGAGTATGGAGGTAATGAAAAAAGGAAGGCGAAATGGCATTACTGGCATCGTTAACGGGTCCGGGCCATTACGAGCTGACAACCCGCCAATACCGCCACCGCCCATACCATGCCTCTTCTTACCGGCATGCGCGCGTACACAGGCCCCTTCGCGGTGGAAATACCGGGATGCCGCTAATTGGAGGACATCACAAGTTACGCAGGCATGCACTTACCGGCATCGCGGAGGCGGTAATTAGGGCCTGCACGACGGCAGCAATACAGGCATTGCAGATCACCCATAAATAGCAACCTGCAGTGTAGGCAACTGCCACAGGTGCACACAATCACAACAGGTGGAGTCAATGGAGCCTGTCTCAGTACAAAAGGAGTACACCCACACACCACACCCCTTCCTACACTGAAATGATCGCACTAGCTGTTGCAATCATGGGGCTGGAGGACATGCCTGTACTGCTACAACAACAGCAACAACAACAACTACAACAACAACAGGCAGCACAGAGGAGACGCAGGAGGAGAAAGAGGGTGAGACAGGCCCAGCAAGTTCCACCAGTGCAGCCAGTGGTACCACGTAGGCAGCCACCAATCCCTCGCATCAGGCTCAGTCCATTCAATCTAACCCCTGACCAGATCCACACCCTGGACCGGGACACCATCACCACCATAGTGGACATGATACACGACGACATCGTCAGCCTGATAGAAATCCGCACTGCCATCCCCCTCTACTCCCTGGCCACAGGCACCTAGCAGCACACAATGGGGCAGCTGCATGACATATCACAACCACTCTTGTCTCGCATGCTGAACCAAGTGCTTGATGCCCTCCTGAAGCATGCAAGCATCCACATTTCCCTACCCCGGACTGGCCAGGAGCTCGCTTAAATCAAAGTAGGCTTCCATGCACTGCAGGCATGCCCAATTGCGTTGGTGCCCTCGACTGCACCTATGTAGAATTGGTGGCCCCTCATGCCAATGAGGCGGTGTACCGCAATCGCAAGCAATACCACTCATTAATGTGCAGATGGTATGTGACTCCAACAAGATCATCACACATTGTTGCGCCCGATATCCCGGATCTACACATGATGCCATGGTGCTGCGTAACTCCACACTACCCCGCTACATGGAGCGACATGCTGGACGATGTGCCTGGCTGCTCGGTAAGTTGCCTGACTGGGCCATGGCAGTGCATGGGGGTTGTGAGGTGGGGGGGATGCATACTCCTCCTGGGTGGGATTTGGGGGGTGCATACTCCACCTGGGTGGGATTGGGGGGATGCATACTCCACCTGGGTGGGATTGGGGGGGATGCATACTCCACCTGGGTGGGATTGGGCGTTGAGTGGACAATGCACTCAGAGCTAAACACTGTTGTCCTGAACATCCCAACCTGAACATGACACATCAATGCCATACATAAGAGCAATACCGCACATCAATGACAACATGCCAGACGCACAAGCAGGCCACCATGGGTATGTCGAGCGATGCATGACTAAACATGATTACAACAGTGCCAATGCTGCTAGTTTGATTAGGTACAGAGTAGCATACACTGCAATAATGGGTGGCAAGACATTGTTCCGCATCCACAGTACATCCGCATTAGCATGCAAGTGAACACCCTGCATCATCTGTACAACGTAATCCACACTAGTAGACCATTGTGCATGTCAACACCATCTAGCTGCAGCCATGGCTGTTAATCCTAAAGGTGTCAGTTTAGATATTGGGCCTCATTAGGAGTTTGGAGGTAACCATAGCGCTATTAGTGCCATGGCTGCCTCCAAATCCTTACCGACTCCGCCCTGGTGAATGGAGCTATTACCGCCCCATTCCAAGGTTGGCGGGGGCGGTAATTCCCCATTCACCAGGGCCCTTACCCATTCCCATTTGAGCCCCCATAGGGCTCAATGGAAATGGGGAAGGCGCTAATAACGGTACCGCAAATTGCGGTACCGTTTTTAGCACCAAAGTCCCTTTGTGGGTCCCGTCCTTAACGCCTGGTAAAAACCAGGCGTTAAGGGAGGACCCGCAAAGGGAACTCGTAATAGGGCGGTAAGGGATTACCGGTACCGGTGCCCTTACCAGTACTGGTAATCCCTTACCACCAACCTCATACTGAGGCCCATTGACTCACACATACCTCTTTGTGCTCCCATGCAGGTGATGGCGGCTATCCCTTGAAGCCGTGGCTACTTACCCCTGTACGGAACCCGCAGAACAGGCACGAAGAGGAGTACAATCAGGTTCATACCCGTACCCGTGTTGTGATTGAGCAGACCTTTGGCCTGTTGAAGGCACGGTTCCGCTGCCTAAGCAGGTCTGGTGGAGCACTCCTTTATGGGCCTGAGAAGGTGGCAAAGATCACCATGGTCTGTGTCATGCTGCACAACATGTGCTTCCAGAAAAACGTACCACTGCCACCTGACATTAACATGCATGCACCAGGTGAGGATAATGGAGGAGAAGCAGCACCCCTGGCAGTACGTGATGCGCAAGATGGCCGTGCTGTGCTCCAATCACTGATTGATGATTACTTCTGAACCACAGGGACGTTGATGGTTATGTGTCAGTACTACACTGAGCACTGGGACCGTGTGGATATGGACACAGGGTGTGTGGGGAGTTGGGCACTGTGCGCTGTCATGAATAGAATGAACACACATGAAGTGAACAATGTCTAGCCATTGCGCCTCGTCATCCGCACAGGGCTTGAGGGAGTCGAGCTTGCAGGTGTGGTCGATGGGGTGGAGGTGGATGGATTTTGCACCGCCGGTGCAGGTTGTTGCTGCTGCATGTGTTCCAGCATCCTGCTAAGGACCTGTGTGACCACCCATATACTGTCATGTAGTATTATGGCACTCGAATTGATGGCCACAATGGTTCCAGCATTCGCCTCCCGGATTTCACTGCGTGTTTCCTAACCCTCGGCCACATACTGGTGCACCAGTTCGATCATTGAATCCTGGCGGGTCTCTACCCTCGACAGGCATGCCTCCATGTCAGTGGGGGCTGTGGAGGTGGAGGGTGCTGCTGCTGGGTGGGCCATTGCAGGGCTGGCCTCTGGGGCGCTTGAAAGATGCGGACTCCGCAGTTGAACCGCTGGTTCCTGCATGGGGCTGGATGGTGTCCCCTGTGTGGAGTGGTGGGGGGTGGACGGGGGGCTTGGTGTGTGGGGACATTCGACATGGATGGTGCCGTCAATGTCCTCAAACTCCTCCGCTTGCACATCCACATCGCTGAGGGGGGCTGTGGCTGCTGCCTCACCCACAGAACTGGTGGCAGCGGACTGCGTGCATTTTGGCACTCTCACACTTTTAGATGCTGAGGGGGGCAGTGAGCAGGCACAACACTGGTCCGTCTTACCTGGCTTCTTGATGGCGATTGCTTCAGGGCTGCCTGACTGGGTCAGCTAGTTTTGTGATGGCCCAGGTGCATGGAGTAGGCAGACATGGCATGAGCTGGCCTGCTTGAAATTGGTAGCCCCTGTTGATCCTTACTGCCTTATTTTAAGGGGGGCTGCTTCATTTCATTTGGCTTCTGGTCTTTTGCTGTGCTGCTAGTCTGCTCTTTGTGTCCTGCAGCTGGGTGTGTTGGTCTCTGCTGATGCTTTGCAGACGTTTTTGCTGGCGGTTGCCTGCTGTTTGTGCAGGTTGTACCTGCTGCCATGGCTATTGGAAAAAGGAGGTGTAAGCTGAAGCATTAGGAGGTGGAGAGCGATACAACAAGTTCCCTGTCTTCCTCTACAGACTCTGTCCGGCGTACTTCCTCCAAGCATAAGAGGGCTTCTGTATTGTCGTATAAGTTGTTGGTCTGCATTTGCAGGAAGGCCCTCAGGAGGGAGGCTGGTGTGCAGAGGAAGTCCGGGCGATCCAAGTCTCTAATGCTGTCATCCGAGTCATCTTCCGATGAGGAGTCCTCTTCATCTTCCTCTGTGGTGGAGGCCATGCGGATGATCCTAAGGGGAAGTATCTGGATAAGGAGGCGCTGATGGCTGTGTTGGTGCAGGTGGCAGAATACATGGGGTTTCATCATCTGCTCCCCGTGCCTGATGTGTTGTCTGGATCTAGGCCTCCTCCAAACCAGTTTAAACATTCTATTAGGGTGGGACTGCCGCTGCTTCCTGAAATTTGGGAGGATGTTCTCCAGGACTGGTGGGAGCCTGAAAAGGTGGCGGATCCTCACTTTATGGCTAAACTTTATCCCCAACATGGGGATGAGGGTGCGCTTCCACAAGTGCTCCCGGTGGATACTATCTTGTTGAGACTGGTGAGTTGCTGGTCAATGGCGGCTGAGGATGCAGCCGTTTGGAATTCAGTCGACAAAAAGGTGGATTTGGCCCTATAAAGGTCTTACAAAGAGGCACACATGGCTTTTGCGGGGTGTGACTTGCACCTCCCACATCACTAAGACTGCTTTGGGTGTTTTTAGTCAGTTGGCTCAGCTTGTGAAGGAAGGAGCAAACTGGGTTCCCCTGCTACAATATATGCAATTGCAGGTGGAGCACCTGTCGGATTTGCCCTATGATGGGGTTTGTGCTGAGGCGGTTACCTTGGGTGCTGATGTATCAGCCCGACATCACTTACACCTCCGGGACTGGCCTTCTGATGGATTTCTGCATGCACCATAATCATCCAATTGGAGGGAGCTTGCAGCAATATTTCGGGCACTGCAAACATTTTCCTGTGCATCCAGGGGTAGGCTGTTCTGGTCTGGGCGAACAATATGTCTGCATTGACATATGCCAATCGACATTGTGGTACAAATTTGCATCGTCTGGAGTCTCTGGCATTCCAGATGGGATGCGGGGTGGAGAGCAACCTGCTGTCTTTATGAGCAGTTCATGTCAAGGGGTGGACAATGTCCAGGTGGATGACCTGAGCAGGATTTTCCCATCGTCCGATTGGATTTTGCGCCAGACAGTGTTTGGGTCACCAGTGCAGGACCTGTTTGCATCACTGATGGATGCTCAACTGTCCGGGTTTTGCTCCAGGCTCCCGTTTCAGAGGGATTGGGGTGTGGATGCCTTGAACCTGGAATGGCCGCAGGGTCTTCTTTATGCCTTCCCTCCAATCCCGCTGCTTCCCAAAGTGCTGCTGAAGATTCGGTATTCAGGGTCAGAGTTTATTCTGGTGGCAGCGGTGTGGCCAATGTTCTCTCGGTACCCTCTTCTTCTCGACCTGTGGCTCCAGAATGGTTCTTGCCCTCGTTCCCATGCCCAGTCTGGGTGGGGTAGGGATAGGGCTATTTTAAGCACTTTTGGCGCCCAGGGCATGGACACCTTTGGGGCCTCCCTCCACCGAACCAAAGGAATTTAGGGATCCAAAATATCTGGCCACCCCCCCTCGTAGCGACCAACACACGTAGCTTGATATGCTACCTTGCAGCAATTAAAAAGAAAAGCATGGGTACTCCTATTCTGTCCCCTTTCTCTCTCTCCTCATTCTTGCTGTAATCAGAGTAATAAACAGGTAGCATTTCAAGGCCAACATCAGTAGTCCAGGACAAGGGTACTTGTGTTCTAGCATAGTTACAGACCACTTCATCAATAGCAGCCATGAGGAAGATATACCGGCCATAGTATAAATGCAGGACACAGAGTGTATGAAAAAGGTGCACACAATCCACAATATACAAATGACTTGTATTAGCTGCTTCACATTATGCAAAAATGCTCAAGCATGGATACAGAAGACCAATTGGAAGCAAGGAGAAAGCTACACATACCCTAGCACAGATAATAAATGAAGATTACAAGCTACCAGGAAGGTGTCCGTATTCAGACAGACTGAGATTATATGAAGGACAGTGTTTTCAAGTAGTGTTGCCATTAGAGAGCACAGAAACAAGTGTCTTTGGTGTTTAACATATCAATGCTCAATATTATTATAGAGGAAACAACACTATAGCCAGAGAAACCACGAGTGAGGTTATTTTTGAAGATCATACCCTGAGAACTAAATCATTCTGAAGGGAGATCATTTTGAAAGGTTTAGGGACTGACAAATTTGACAGGTTAGGCAATACAAGATGAAATGAGATTCCCAGGATCACACATCAGTTAAGCAGTGAAACTGGGATTTCGCCCTCAATGCAATTTATGCACTTCACCATGTCCTTTTCCAGCTCTTAACATGAACTAAAATAATCTCATTTCATAGATATGACTTGGAAAGTACACAATGACATAACCAAACATGACAATTTTTAACAACAAAATGTTATAGAAGTGTATTAGGCAAAATTGGAATGATTCTAGCTTCATTGTTTCCATCATCAAGGGAAGTCTACAAGTACCAGCATACTAATTGATGTGATCTTAAAAGATTTCATCAGGGTTTCTCTTTAGTATTTGAAAGCTTTAAATATGCCCGTACCACAGCCTTGTAAAATTGCTATCTGTAAACGTGCAGAGAAACCTTTGTACAAAAAAGAAAAACGTTTTTGTGTCACATGAACAGACCATAACATATTCTTGCCAGAGGTCTGCAATATCTGGTCTGCTCTTCTCTTTCTAGAACCCCTTCCATTCAAATGGCCCACATAAAAAAAAAATCAGCTAATGGACTAAACAATGCCACCAGCATGCGAGAAGGCAAACCTTTGTTAAAGAAGACAAAACAGGAATGCCAGTGATATAAGATGATTTGTCCAGGATCACTGTACCGTCTGCTGACAAAAGCCAGGATGCAAGCATGAAAGCTTTGGTTCCACAGTCTTGAGTTCGGAAACTTAATCACCTCTCGGACTGACAGTTATCCTCACCATTGGACATGTCTGCCTATGTTTTACAACAGCCAATCAGAATAAACCAATCTCTAGACCTTCACCATACTGATGCTATGCTAGTTTTAATAACAACCGATATTTGATGCAGTAAAATTGATGATAACAGCACCTATTGTACTACAAAACAAAGCACATTTAGATGCAGGTTTATCAACTTCAGACTTAGGAAAGGCAGTGTCGACCTTGCTGGAACTGGTATTGTAATCTTGCATTTTATTTATTAATTACATTTGTTACTCGCCCAGACCCGAGGGTATCACGGCGAAATTGCAGATGAATTCTCACATTGTTATACAGTGTTACAGTTACAGACAAATAAATCAATATTTATACTAAGTTACCATAGAGTCATAAATCAAGTTTCATATACTAAGTTACAATGGGTCAAAGTAGCAGGTCACAGTTCGCTTAAAATACTAGTTGCGGGTCTGAAAGTGCCCCCTGGAGATACATGTGGACCATGGGTGCTGGATTTAATGTTTCGGTTCAACGAAGGGAGGTAAACCTGAAGCGTTCTAGTACTGAGGTAGAGTAGGACTAGTTAGGGTTAATATTTGTTGAATAGCCAAGTTTTCAGCGCTTTTTTGAATTTTAGTAGGGAGTCCTCGTTTGTAATGCTGAGGGGTAGTGCGTTCCAGTGCGATGGGGCTAGGACTTTGAAGCTACATCCTCCTGCTCTACTGTATTTGTATTGAGGAATTTCCAAGAGGGCCAGTTTACTAGATCTAAGTGTCCTGCAGGATATTTTCTTCTTGATGGTGTTGTTGAGGTAGCTAGGTGCTTTGTTTGTGATGCATTTGTGGACGATGCTTAGTGTTTTGAAAATGATTCTTGCTTCAATTGGCAGCCAATGATTTTCTCTTCTGATGCTAGATATATGTTTGGATTTCTTGATACCTAGTGCCGCTCTAGGGGCTTTGTTCTGTAGTAATTGAATTTTGTTTAAGTTAGTTTTAGAGGTTCCTAGAAAGAGGATGTTGCAGTAATCCAATTTCGTTAGGATCAGGGCTCTAGCCAAGGTAATGCAAGTTGTAGGGGTGAGAAATTGCCGACTGACTGCAATGAGTTTTGGTGTGTAGGCTGTGGGCGAGGAGAGGGCTGCTATTTGTTTGTGCATATCTATATAAACACCAAGAGTTTTGACTTGTTTGAGTACTGGGATCAGTGTGCCGTCAATGTTGATATGGGAGTAGTCAGAATGGAGGGTGCTTATTCTTTTTTGGGAGCCCAGGATGAGGACCTCTGTCTTCTCATCGTTGAGGCAGAGGCTGTTAAGAGCCATCCAATTTTGAATTATTGAGTATACTTTATTGATGGTGTAGGTGTCTTGGGTGTAGTCACCTGTAATGGGGATGAGGATCTGGGTGTCATCTGCAAAGTTGGTGTAGATGACACCCATATCGTCAAGAGCTGAGAAAAGGGGTTTAGAGTATGCATTATAGAGGGTGGGGGAGAGGCAGGATCCCTGGGGGACTCCTATGGGTACAACTATAGGGTCCGCTGCATGATTTCCGATGGCAACTCTGGATGTGCGGTCCGTTAAAAAGGATTTCATCTACTGGGTGGCGTTGTTGGAAAAGTTAAAGTCTTTTTTTAGAGTGTCACATAATTTATCGTGGTCTACCAAGTCGAATGCTGCTGATAGGTCCAGTAGCAGTAGGGTGGCTAATTTGCCTGAGTCTCTGATAGAGTCCAGTTGGATTTTCAAATCCAAAAGGGCTGTCTCCGTACTGTGGTTAGGCCTAAAGCCAAACTTTCTAGCTCCTAATAGGTTGTTAAGTTCGAGGTGAGTTTGTATTTGGTTGTAGGCTATTTTATCAATGATTTTAAGTAGAAAGGGGACAGTCGTTATAGGCCGGTAGTTCGTGGGCATTAATGGGTCTAAGGTGGGCTTTTTCAGTATGAACACAGATCTCTGCTTAACACACTGAGCTATCTTCTGAACAATTGCGACACTCAGATTTTTCAAAATGCATTACCGCTTTGGCTATTGCACATAATAAATATAATTCCCAGAGAAAGGTAAGCATGCTGCAGGAGTTGTGACATAGTGAACACACAAACTTTCTATAGGCAAGTGAACACAGAAAGCATTACAGGTGAATTGATCACAGCAGAATGAACTTGTCAAAAACAGACAGGCAATAGGTTTAAAGCGTAGTCAGCATCTCATCACATATGCTGACATGTGCTATTTAAGTTTGGTAAACTATGGGAACTGAATTCTTTAGATCATGCAGCCTTGTGGGGCTCCACCTCCAAGGTGAGGGCCTAGGGCAGGTGCCCCTTTTGTCCTCCCATGAAGACATCTTTGGTTGGGGTCTCCTGCCTCTAGGATTCTAACCTGGGGGATTTGGAGATTGAGAGTCTGGGATTACACAGACAGGGTTTAACTATTCAGAAGTCCAGACGTCCTGCGACACTGAAAGTGTATTAGGCACATTGGAAGAACTTTGCAAGATGGTGCACAGGAAGTCAGGACGTGTCCTGGACTGTTTCGTACCTTTGATTTAGCAGTTTCTGCAGGATGGCTGGGACTTGGGTCTCGCAGTGTCTGCTCTTGGGGTTCAGTGGGTGGCAATCCAGGCTTTTAGGGAGCCGTGGATTCTCAGTTCCTGGTGTGAGCCGTTGGTCTTGTGACTGTTATAAAGTTTCCTCTTGTCTAAACACATGGTGTGTGCCGGTGTTCCTCCTTGGGACCTTCCCTTGGTTTTACGTGCTTTGCATAACTCTCCCTTTAAACCAGTGGAGTCCATTGATATCAAGTTGCTCACGTGGAAAGTGTTCTTGGTGGTCATTACCTTTGCATTGTAAGGAGGCTAGTTGAAATTGCAACATTCTTGTACACGACTCCGTTCCTGCAAGTTCTCCCGGATTCTCTGGTTTTTAGATGTGATCCGAGTTTCCTTCCTAAAGTCCTTTCAAAGTTCCATCAGGCACAGGATATTGTGCTGCAGTCCTTCTTTCTTAGTCCCATCTCGTCTGAAGGGGAGCGGTGGCACAAGTTGGACGTGAAACGGGCTGTCTTGGCCTACCCAGACAGAAGGTCTGTTTGTGACATTTGGGGGTTCGAAACCTAGCCTGAAGGCATCAGTGACTACAATCAGCCATTGGATTAGGCAGGACATTGCCGTAGCCTAATCTGGGGCACAGGTCTCTTTGACAGCTTCTGTTCACGGTCGCTCCACAAGGTGCATGTTGGTAACCTGGGCAGAGGTGAGGGAAGAGCCAATTCAGGGGATCTGCAGGGGTCTTCCTCCTTTGGGAAGGGGGTGTTGAGTGCTGGGACTGCGACTAAGGTGGGATTAGTTGTGCTGTTGTGAAATGAATTTGGTGATGGGGTGTTGCAATTGCACACTGGTTGTTCTGTGTTTCTGGATCAAGTTTTCACTACTGTCGTTGGTATCCATCATGAGTAAGTACTGGGACAATCAAGAGGAACATGGAGGTAATGACCCGGTTACTTACCGGTGATCTTCATTACTCTTAGCCTTACTCTCTTCCTCATCACAGTACTTACGAAGGTGTGGCGTGAAAAAACTTTTGAGATGTGTTAGGGGGTATTGCAGCTAACATGCTGTGAGAGTACGGGACTAATGCACTCTCTGGAGGGGTGAGGCTGGTATGGGTGTTAGTCAAAAGATGGAATGGACTCTTGAGATGAACGTTGGGACGTACTGTGACGGGGAACAGTGGGATTAGGAGTAATGAAGATTACCAGTAAGTAACTGGGTATCAATGTTTCTTCCCCTTTTACGCTTTAAAGTAGCTTGCTGCAATAAGGCACGTAGCAAAACAAGAGTAAATTAATAAACACATTGTTCAGTAAAAATGCATAGAACCTTTCAGTCCACAACTTGTATCCAAGGTCCCGCGGTTTGTTCCCTGAGGGCAGGGACTTTAACAGCCCAATCGTTGTATAGCCAGCAAGCTGAAAACAGTACCACCCATTGAGCATGCATGAGAGCCTTGTTTTCTGTAGTTAACTGTGCAATCCTGGCTTGTGTTCTCTTTGGGTTTCCACGGTGAGTTGGGCCTCTGGAATCACGTAAAAGCTTTCGAGGACAGGCCAGCTGCAACATGTTTTTGCCAAACGTCGCTTCAGCAAACTTACGTACGTACGTGCGATCATTAAAGAACATAGATCAGAAAAACAAGTGGTAGAAAAAAAGCCTGGAGCGGTTATTTTTTTCAACATTTGTATTAACTGTCTTAACATGAAGTTTCCTGCTCTGAAAGGTTACTTTATAGCTGGTGGGTTTGTGCTTTTCAGAGAAAAGTATTGTGAATTTAAAATATCTTGCACATGTTTCCAGCACACATTTTTTCTCCCTGGCAAGAAATACTTGACTTGTTGAAAAATATGTTTTCGTCTTATGATGTCGATCTTGTAATTAACACCTCAGTGATTAATCGGAGATTAATTACATGGGATCTGGTCATTTTTTCGAATGCATTTTTTGAAATGCAATTATTTCGAAAACATTTAGTCGAATTTATTTTTCTTCAAATGTATTACTTTTTTATTTAATACTTTTTTTGGGGTTTCGTAAGTAAAAAAAAGTGTTAAAAAAACGGGGGGTTGAGGGAACCTCCCTTTAAAAAAAAAAAAAAAAGAATAAACTGGAAATTTTTTTTGGACGAAACGTTTTCGCGATAATGGCATTCGAAAAAATGCAATTCGAAAAAATCACTATAAACCGAATTATATATATAAACTGTTTATTTGCAGGCTTTGGTTATATCACTTTAAGGATTGTGGATTTTTAGTTTTGGCCCACGGGTCGCACTTTAGGAAACAACCAGTCAATAGGGCAAACATTAAAGTATGAAGTGGGCATACGGAGGGCTGGCATTGCAGAGGCTTAAACACTACCCAGGCATCTTGTAATGCGTTGGCTAAAAGGGTGCCTTTTGGCACCACCATTAGTTTTGGTTCTTGAGCGCTACGTAGGTTTCACTCACAGGTGGCATTAAGGAACAGCCCAGTGCTACAAAATCATTTTAGCTCAGAGGCGGCTGTTTATTCATTTTCTTTTCCAAGTGGTGGTGTTGTCGTTGATTAATGAGATGTGGCATGGGGCAGACAGTACACAGTATCAGAGAAACCAGGCTCACACATCCATTTCCAATGATGGCAAATAGAGGCATCTTATACATTGCTTGCAAGCCAAGGAAAACAACATCCTGTGCCTAACCGGACCCCAGCGGACTGACCGGACCCGCCTTCCAGGTCCCTTACCTTTGTAGAGAGCCAGTCACCTGACCTGAGAAAACGAGAAAGCTAGTGCTAGGCCTTCTGGCACATTCATCCCATGTCCCACCAAAACAATGAACCCGTTCTGTAAGGAGCAGTCTGCTGCTATGCTTAGTAGCTCGTGATGCCATTTGATATGATAGGTTAGTTATAATGCGCGGTTTCTAAGTGCGGACTCGGGGATTGAACCCGTGTTGCTCCGCATCGTCTTGCTGCCAAGGCCAGCACGCTGCCCCTGAGCTATCCTCCCAAGATTTGATGACTTTCAGTCAACAGATCAATTCCGAGGGGTGCTGGTCTTCCACCCTGGCCTTACTGTCATGAATGAGCAGTTTGATTGTCCTTGACAGTTTAACATAGTCTACTTGATCACTTGGATGCTGACGACAATGGTTCCAGTTTCTGAACAGCGCGTTTTGGTCCACCACAGAGCACTTGCTCATAAGGGTTCATGGGGCGCAAGCTATGGTAAAGCCAAAAGGGATGGGTAGACCTTAAAATGTCTGCCAGAAATAAATCTAGGGGAAATTAGCAATATGACGTCAAAGGGGTACTGCAATATGGTTCGAGTTCATGACCAAGAGTCCACCAGCAAGAGCAATTCCCACCCCTCTTTCTTTATTCCAATGTTTATTTAAAATGATCTACTCCCACAGCACTAAATGGCACTGTGGAGAGGGGTGGGAGGAGGATGGGACCAAGAAGCAGTTATGGGGAAAGTATGGAGCTATGAAGGGACAATTTAGCTTACATCTGACGCTGTGTGGTGGTTTGCTTTTCTGGCCCATGATTTAATCTGCTGTGGGCCAGCAAACTAATACAGTACATGTCATCAAGTTCTTAAAATCTTGTTTTATCGGATGAAAAAAATCATCAGGCCTCTCGTCCAGAAGGGCAACTACAGTCAGGGTCGGACTGGACCACAAGAGTTTCTCAGGCCCACAGTTACAAATGGCTATTCATTCCTTTGTGACACTGTTTGAATAGTAACCAAGGATTTTTTTTTAATAAAGTGTGATGCAAATTGTGCACTTGTCAAAACTACTACTCGCAGAGTGAATTAACTCATCAAACTGGCCCAAATTGGCCAAAGAAGTGGCCCACTATGACCAAAAAAGCTGGCCCACACCAGCATTTTGTGCTTTTGGTCTGGCCATGGGCCTATTGCCCTATAGGCCAGTCCGAGTCTGACTACAGTACATCACATGTACTCTAGAGCAGAGCAATATGAGGTTTGCAAAAGTGTTCCACTGTATAGGTCATGTGTCTGAGCTAGCAATCCTCGCTCCACATGCATTCAATTTGATCTCCTCAACAATGCAGCCAGCCTCCAAACACCCTACCTCCATCGTTTTTATTTCAAACCTTATTTGGGTTTGCCCAGGGGCAGAAGAATGGGAGGAGGGTGTGACATAGGCCTCTAACCAAGCCATAGGTGTTCTTATGCCCAGTGCTCTGCTTGACAGGGGTGGTGGTGACTCTGAATTATGGCTGCCCTGCTCCCTGCAATAGAATGGGGGCAAGGGTTCAAGGCGCTGCTCGCCAATCAAATGGACAAGATCCTCATTAACTGGGTGATCCAGATCAGTTGTTTAAAGTACTCAATGCCCCCACGGCTATCACTTTTTTATTTAATTTGTATGTACTTTCATTGATAATGTACACAGTGGATCACAATGTTGTAGGGACACAAAACAGTACAGGAGATGCAGTATGTGCATATAGTCAGAATGTTTGCCTACTTCTGTGCTAGGACCAGAATTTGGTGGGGCAGGCCGTGTCCATGTAAAAGAGGGGAGATACTATATGATAATATATGATGTATATTGCACTTACCGAACAGTAGTTTCCTAGGCCGTTTACTGTAAAAGCAAGTGTGCTGCATTGTGGTAATACCCATTTCCCACTGACATTGTAATGCATACTATAATGCATACATCCCTGCACTTCTTTACCCATTCCAAAAGGGCAACTACTGGACAGCGAATGCACCAGAAAGAAATATATTTGTAACAGTGTCCCGTGCTATTGACCATGTCTCTGACCCAACACTCTCCTGCCCCAATTGCATTCCATTTGACCTCCTCAACAACATAGCCAGGCTCCCAACGCCAAACCTCCATCTTTCTGAGTTCACACCGGATCATCCTGAAGCATTGCGCCCTTGTCAAGGTGTGCTAAGCTAACCCTTGGGGGGAGGGATAGTAAGCACTTGCACACAAGATATCGTTCAGGAATTTCATTATCTTTTTTTACAGACAGAAAACAAAATGTAAGACAGTACTACAGTAGCCAATGCCCATTTAATGACATTGTAATGTCTGCTGCAAAGGATGCTGCAGAGCAGGTGATGATGCTCAGAGAAGTCCAACCGCAGTATTGTTTATTACTGCAAAAACAGCATCTGGACAGGGTGGGTTTCCACCATCAGATGAAACCTGGTTGGATATTGGAATCTGCAAAACCCGCACAAGGGCACTAAATACCTAAAGTAAAGTGGTGAGAAATCATGCAACAATATTAAGTTTCTATGAATACAGGCTAGGGGTTTCAATTGCATTCAACATCTTTATAGTAATCCCACAGAGCCTTGCCAACACGTGTCTACCTCAGACTAGAACATGGTGACTCCCAGTTAAACACCAGGGTTCCACAGTCATCCTGCTGCATCAAACCATTTTCCATCACACCCCTCCTGAAAAAACAGGATTAGACCCCAATGATGCAGCAAATCTGAGACCCATCATCAACTGCAACTTCTTTTTGAAGGTGTTGAATAAAGAGGCCACTCATCAGATTCAGACTTTTATTGAATCTATCAATATATTACATTCAAGACAATCTGGCTTCTGGCCCGCTCATAGCACAGAGATAGCCCTTGTAGATCTTCAGTCCTACATGCTGAGCCATATGGACCAGGGCAAGTCCGGCCTCCTGATCCTATTAGACCTATTGGCCGCGTTTAACTTACTGGACCATAAGCGACTCCGAAATACCCTAAAGAGCACCTGTCATTGCTTCGAAATGACATGCAAGTGGGTTGACTCCTTTCTGTCAGGGAGACAAGCAAGAGTCTGCTGGGGGGATGCATCTTCAGACCCCACCCTGTCCACCTCCGGAGTGCCGCAAGTGGCTTGTATGTCCCCAATATTGTTCAACTTGTATATCATATCCCTATGTAGTCATTTGGAAGAATCCAGAGTTTTCTGGATAAACTATGCTGATGACACTCAACTGGTTCTGGAAATCTCTGGGGACTATGCTGCAGACACCCAGAATCTCCACAATATCTATAACCTAGTGGATTCCTGGATGGTGGATAACTGGATGTGCCTCAATAAGGGTAAAACAGAGCTATTTATCTTTGGCTGCCCTCGATCAAGATCCAAACTTAATGCCTGTTATCAGTCTTTTTCCATCCAAGTTAAAGAAAAAATCAAAACACTTGGCGTACAAACCGACTGTGCTTTGAGTGCAGAATCCCATGTGAGCCTGGTCGGTAAAAACTGTGCATACCACCTAAAATTGCTCTGGAACATTCGCCCTTACCACACTCGATGTCCTGTGAATCTTTTTTGGTTGTGTTTTGTGTACATGTGCGCCCTGATGCCGTCGGGCTGTGGCGCGTTATACATTAAAAACAGTACCATACTATAGGGCCATTCAATAGATTGTGACGCAATAATCCTCTTGCAGCCCACCAATCCACCCAGCTGTAATAACAGAGACAACGCCCCCAACGCCTGGCATCACAATAGCCTGTTGGTGAGAGCTCAGCCAACTCAGCACAAAGTCCACACACAGTGTATTATGCTCCTACCTGATGTAGAAACCTCAGTCCAAGCATTGTGTTGAGCAAAGGTTATCCATTCCACTGGCCAGGCTCAGCAGTGCAATATATACAATTATTTGCGTCCAGTCCTTTCCTTTAAAGAGTTACATACAGCATGTAGTGTATTTTATATAATTTTGGCTAGTGGTTCACATAGACGTGACACGCCAATCTCACATCCCCCATTAATACAATCCCACCCCATAATTCAGGGCAAAGAACAGACAGTAAGGTATACAAAGAGTAAAATGTATTTAAAAGAATTAGATCAGTTTTAGACAACTGTGTCTCCAGCTTTACCCGGAAACCCACAACAGTATGTTATATATAATTATCGATCAATCGATCATACTTTATTCGGCATAAGCCATAAAGTCAAAAATTATCAATACAATACAATACATTCAAAATTCATCGAAATAATTTTAATAGAAAATGAAAAACCTAGTTACAATAAATTCATGAAAACTGAGATAAAAACAACAGAACAAACAGCTAGAGAGTTAAAATCTAAGAAGGAACAATACCAGAAACATCCCAAGGGAGAGATAACTCAAGACATTTTTAGTGATAATTTCACTACTTTCATAATAAATGCTACTACTACTCACAAAGGGGGTGAGAACAATACATGCCGTAATCCGTAATAAAGCAAAGGTGGCCACAGCACAACTAACCCAATCAAATATCCTAGCCTAATAGCAATTTCGATCTTACAAGCCATGCCCGATGGATGTGCTTCGCCATGCAGAGTAGTGAAGGTATTGGAGCTTTTCCAAGGTACCAGGGCATTTGTTATATTGTGCATGCCCACTGCTCCCGAGAGTGGCTTTATATATTGAAATCTCAGGGTGGCAAGGATGAGACACAGAAATATAAAGTGGGCTATAATGTCCTCCAAATAATGTCACAATTGACAAGCACCTTAGCCTCCCACACTCCATGTTTTTCTAAATGAGGTGACCCTCAAGGTTCCCAATCTAAATGTCATATATAAGGCTTGTGCATATGAGGGCGGGGGATGTGACTTTATCAAGGAAATTGTCACATCCGAAGTCAGCTTTAATGGACAAAATAATCAGGACCCAGTTTCAACTTTCGGCTACCCTCCCCCATCTTCATCCTAGGGTGGGAAACCACAGACCTCTTCACTCTACTAATAGCAACTCTATCCACTATATAAATAATAATAAAAAGCTGTTTGCCGCAGACTTGCAAAATCATTTGCCACAGTGCTGGGAAATTTGCCTCTGGAGAGTCTGGAGAGGCGGACCTAACCATCTGATGGCACTTTCGAGCCCCTTACTGTGCCCCCGGATCCTTCGCTGACTATTGGCACATTGGCCGATCACCATACATGTCCTGAAGCTCCAACTCATACGGATTTTGGGGTTTGTGCCACTGGTGCTGCTAATTCTGCTCTCATGTTTAGTGGGGCTCTAGGGTCTTCAAGTTGTGTTAGGAGGGAGCAATTCCCCTCTATTAGACCTGGGGGAAACTCTTTTTTGTGTCTATCTTCACTCAGAGCTCATAACCCTTCATGCCAGGCAGTAGAGCATAGTCCAAACCGGCCAACTGATGACATCTGCTCCACGGGGAGGTGCAAGTGCAATCTGGCGCTCACTGAGGTGCTGGCCGAACAGTCAGCTATTAAGAATTTACTCCTGGTTTTAGTAAATAACCAGGGGGATAGAGGTAAAAGGACACAGGAGGACCTTGTTACTCCTCGCCAAATGGCTAAAGGCCCGACAAACCCACTCCCGGGGCATCCTAAGGCTCAGGATCCTGTGAATCCACATTCAAATGTGTATGCTCCCCCTCACAGTAGGGCTCATAACAGATTGTCCTCTACTCCAGCTACTATGGTTACCAGAAATAAGCCCCAGTCCAGTACCACCGCACCCCTCGCCAAGCCTCTGCCCTCTACAGCTCTGAAGCAAGATCCTTTATTTTTTTTTATTTTTTTTTTCTTTATTGTTTCATGGTTTAAAAAAACCTTTATAAATTTTCAATATAAACATATAAAATTGAAATACAATTAAAATACAATTTATATTATGCTCAGACATTTTTAAAAAAAATTAATCCTTTGAACATTCAAAATCACTTTCATATCATTCCATAATAACGAATTTCATCATTAAAATCTCAAACATATAATAAATTCATCTCTTTTGTTAAAAGCAAGTTAGATTTCTATTTCATCATGTAAATTGTGTTTCTACGATCCACTTTACTAGCCTCAATAAAATGATGTCCTTTCCACAACTTTTTATGTCACTTTACAGATGTTTGTTAAGAACGCTATCACCCTGTTACACAGTTGATGGTCGTGCAGAGTATGGGCTATCCCTCTGTCCCCAAATATCAAACTGACATCCACAGAAATACCTGTCAGAATGAATGTTAGGGCCAAAGATGGTAGTCCGTGGAGTCAGGACGCAGGAACAACCGGAAGAACCCCTGGAGCGCTGTAAGGGAAGGTATATGGTTATATAATGTTACAGAATGCAGTATCTGAGTATAAACACCCGAACCACTGAAATACCTGTGAGGGTTGGAGCGTGGACCCAGGGAGGTTCTAAGGACAACAGGTCCGGGTGAAGCTTGATAAAGTCCTGGCAGGCAACCACCTAAGGCAGGACCGAGGTCCAAAACAATTAAGGGCTAGACACAAGGCAGTCCGTAGAGCAGCGTGGAGGTCGGCAACAGATGATCAAAGTTCCAAAGCAAGTTAGGGCAAGACACGAGGCAGTCCGTTATGGGAAAACAGTTCGGCAGCCAAATATATCCAAAGTTCCAAAGTTGACAGGTTTTTAGACGAAGAATAATCCGTAGTACAAAGCCGTGGTCCAAAGTGAAGAAAAAGTCCTGAACAAAGCGCGAGCGACACGTGATCCCAAAAGAACAGCTGTGAAGCAAGGCTGTCAGTAACTGGACTCCTTTTATCCGACGTAGGGAAACACGTGACAACGGTCACGTGACGCAAGATACCAAAGCGTTGCAGTATTGCTAGGCAACTAGTCACGTGATCCGCGCCGTGTGTGTCGGACAGTCCTCCGTGAACAGTGTGATCGTTTGTGATGAAGGAGTCTCCAATTAACTTGCCACAAACGTGAAGGGCGATAAACTCCAGTTTTGTCAAGCGTGATATGTCGTGCCCTACCATGTGGAACCTGTTGGGGCAGTAAGGTACCTCTGTTGGGATGTGTGGATTTGAGTGCTGCTTGAGGGGAGGACATAGAGGGGCGTGTCTTTTGTGCGGGGGGCGGTGTGACAGAATCCCCCCTCAAAGGCCCACGACCACGTGGGCTTGCCGGGTTATCCCTATGAAACCGCGACAAAAGCGGTGCCTGGACATCACGGGAATGAACCCAAGAGCGGTCCTCGGGGCCATAACCCAGCCAGTCCACTAGGTACTGGAGGCGACCCCTATGGAAACGTGAACCAAGGATGGCACTGACCTCAAACACGTCCTGGGAGGACACAGGGACAGGGGCGGGACGAACAAGGACACGGGTGGAGGCAAGGTAAGGTTTGAGGAGGGATACATGGAAGACCGGATGGATCCGCCAAGCATTTGGAACAGACAATCGCAGGGCCACGGGATTCAGGATTTTAATGATCCGATAGGGACCCACAAAGCGAGGCAACAATTTGCGACAACCAGGGATTCGTAGGTGCCTGGTCGATAACCACACCCGATCGCCCACCTGATACACCGGTGCCTCAGCCCGCCTACGGTCCGCCTTAACCTTCATCACGGACTGCGCTTCACGGAGATGGACCAGGGTTTGTGCATGAACACCAGCTAGATCACGTACGCAGGCGTTGGCGGCAGGAGTGGCAGATGAGAAATCCGGGAGGGGAAGGACGCGCGGATGTTGCCCATACATAGAAAAAAAGGGGGAAAACCCAGTGGCTGAGTGACGAGAGTTGTTGTATGCGAACTCAGCAAGGTAGAGCAGTTTGGGCCAGGAGTCCTGGAACTGAAGGGACAGACACCGCAGGTATTGCTCTAGGGCTTGGTTAACCCTCTCGGTTTGCCCGTCACTTTCGGGATGGTACGCCGAAGAGAAGCGAGCATCAATACCCAAGAGTTTGGTAAGAGCACGCCAAAAGCAGGACGTGAACTGGGATCCCCGGTCCGATACAATGACTAGTGGTAAACCAAACAGACAAAAGACCGTCTTAAAAAACAAGCGAGCCAGAGCTGGGGCCGATGGTATGCCCGCGCAGGGAATGAAACGGGCCATTTTGGTATATGAATCGACAATAACCCATATTGTATTGTAACCTTGCCTACGGGGTAAATCAGTGATAAGATCCATAGAGATGGTGTGCCATGGCCTGGGAGGTATGGGTAACGGCAGAAGCAACCCTAATGGTCGTCCTCTGCGTGTTTTGCATTGTGCACATATAGAACATGTGTTTACGTAGTTTTCTACGTCTCTTCTCATGGATGGCCACCAGCACCAGCGATGTAGCAATTCAAGGGTGCGTTGTTGCCCGGGATGGCCGTTTATGGCAGCATCATGCGACCAGGCAAGCGCCTGATTGCGTACCTCGCAGGTAGGAAGAAACAGCTTGTCCTGGACAAACGGCAGCCCGTCTCGGAGTATAATGTCCCATTCAGTGAGTGCATGAGGATGTTGAGCAACCCATTGTCTGATAGCAGTGAGCATGGTTGGCGAGGGTGTACACATACAAACAACGTGGCTTTTCCCTAATAACGTGTCTGGAAATGTAACTAATGTATCCCCACCGGGAGATCGGGACAAGGCGTCAGCCTTGCCCTGGATGGAGCCTGGTCGGTGTTTCACAACAAAGTCGAAGGCAGCAAAGAACAAGTGCCAACGTACTTGCCGGCTGTTGCTGCATTTCAAGGAAGCCAGATCTTGTAGATTCTTGTGGTCAGTATAGACCACTGTTTGATGCTTGGCCCCCAGAAGATGGTGTCGCCAGGTCTGGAGGGCGTCCTTGATGGCCAGCAGCTCTTTCTCGGTTACCGTGTAATGAGTTTCGGCTGCCGAGAATTTCCGAGAATGATAGGCCACTGGATGCAAACTACCCGTGGTTGGACACGGCTGGGACAATACAGCGCCTAGAGCAAATGATGAGGCATCTGCCTCCAGAACGTAGGGTAGGTCGGAGTCGGGGTGTTGCAGGACAGGGGCAGAAGCAAACCTGGATTTAATAGCCTCGAATGCCTTTTGATGCGTAGGGTTCCATATGTAAGGAACCTGAGGACTGGTCAAAGCGGTCAGAGGAGAAACAATGGAAGAAAAGCCTGCGATGAACCGTCGGTAAAAATTAGCGAAACCAAGAAAAGACTGGAGTTGTTTGATGTTAACCGGTGTCGGCCATTCCATAACAGCACGAACCTTAGACAGATTCATGGACAAACCCCCGGGGGAGATGAAAAAACCTAGGAACTCCACTTCCTTTGAATGGAACGTACATTTCTCAGGCTTGGCGAAAAGAGTGTTCGCCTTGAGGCGAGAAAGAACCTCTCTGACATGACAGACGTGTTCCTCCAACGAGGATGAAAAAACCAAGATATCGTCCAGATATACCACCACGAACGTATCCAGAATGTCAGAGAATACGTCGTTGATAAATCTTTGGAAAGTAGCGGGAGCGTTACAAAGCCCAAAGGGCATTACGGTATACTCATAAAGTCTCTGCTTGGAGCAGAAGGCCGTCTTCCACTCGTCCCCAGGCCTCATACGGATCAGGTTGTATGCCCCTCTTAGGTCCAGTTTGGTAAAAACCGTAGCCCTTGTCAGCCTGTCCAGTAGGGTGGAGATGAGCGGTAGAGGGTACCTGTTTTTAATAGTAATGGCATTCAACCTCCTATAGTCTACACATGGCCGCAAGTCGCCTTCCTTTTTTGGCACGAAGAATATCGGGCTGGCAGCCGGGGAACATGAGGGACGGATGTGCCCTAATTGTAAAGCCTGACGGATGTATACTTTGAGGGCCTGTTCCTCTGGGTGTGACAACGAGTAGATCTTACCCCTGGGTATAGGAGCGTCTGGAACCAGATCAATCGGACAATCGTATGGTCTGTGTGGGGGTAGACCTTCCGCAGTGGCTTTATCAAAAACCATGTGGAAATCATGATATTCGGCGGGAATGTTCGCCAGGATGGCCCCCACGGTATGCGAATGCCTAGTGTCTGGTGTAATGTCATCAATGTGAGTAGTTGCCAGGGCACCAAGGATTGTGGCAGGAGAGGAGAGCGACTCATTTTCCACAAGACAGAATTGCTGACACACTTCAGATTCGAACATGACTTGTCCCGTTCCCCAATTAATCAACGGGTTGTGTTGCCGTAACCAAGGTATACCCACTATAATGCCGAATTGGGGTGTAGTGATAAGGTCAAATGACATGACTTCCCTATGGGTACTCTGGATCAATACCTCCAAGGAAGCGGTCTGGAACTGGATGGGACCGGAAGACAAAGACGTGCCATCGACCGCATGTACGGGTTCTGGATGTTCTTTTCTGACCAGGGGTAGGTTGAGACGATGGGCCAAGTCTATATCGATATAACATCCGGTAGCCCCAGAATCGATTACAATATGAACCACATGTGTGACCTCCCTAGTGGGTTTCATAAGGGCGTGGACTACCACCGGTCTGACGGGGCCAAAGGCGGGTTCAGAGGGATTTGTGGATAGGCTCGCCGGTGCCCCCTGAATCATGGGCAAGCCCTCTGAAAACCCGGGGTTTTGTTCTTAGGACGTCGGGGGCATTCTCTTACATAGTGTCCGTTCAACCCACAATAGAAACAGGCATTATCCGTTCTCCGGCGTTCTCGTTCGGTTGATGTTATCGGGCTTCGGATACCACCTATCTGCATGGGTTCGGAAGAGGTAGAGGAGGCTGGACCGGACTGGCTAGTGAACGTTGTTTCTGTCCTTCTCTCGGATCTCCTTGCGTCGATCTGTAAAGCAAGATCCACTAGATCCGAAAACACTGAGGGAAGAGCAGGAACCACTGAAAGCGCATCCTTCATGGTGTTGCACAAGCCATGGTAGAACACAATTGCCTTCTTCTCCTCAGGCCAAGAAGTCTCAGCGGCAAGTTGGTTATACCGAGCGATGTATTCTATCAGTGATAGTCTACCTTGTGTTAGGTCTAGGAGTTCCAGATCCCTTGATTGAGCCTTATGGCGTGTATCGAAGACTTTGGCCAATTCCGCTATGAGAAGATCAAAATCATACAAGGCGGGATGATTGTTTTCCAACATTGGATTTGCCCATGTAGCCGCTACCCCAGATAAATGTGAGAGAAGAAATGCGGCCTTTGTGACTGAATCGGGAAAAGCCAAGGGTCTGCACAAAAAATGAAGCTTACATTGGTTAATGAAAGTACGGTATTTCCGAGGATCCCCCTGGAAACGTTCTGGAGCGGCAAGAGGAACAGGGTTTGAGAGTAACACAGGAGTGGGTGTAGGGGCTGGAACAGGGGCTGGCTGATTCGGGGGGACAGTATCCCCGAATTCGGCATCTGGGGCAATGGGTAATGTGTGCTTTGTAGGGCATCAAGCCGGTTATGTATGGCGGTCGTGGCGGCGGCCATGTCAGTCCTGAGGGACGCCACTGCCTGTATCAAAGCGGTCACTGGGTCCCCGGTGGAGGGATTCATGCTCTGGACGACCAAAAATAGGCTTCACAGTCTGTTACACAGTTGATGGTCGTGCAGAGTATGGGCTATCCCTCTGTCCCCAAATATCAAACTGACATACACAGAAATACCTGTCAGAATGAATGTTAGGGCCAAAGATGGTAGTCCGTGGAGTCAGGACGCAGGAACAACCGGAAGAACCCCTGGAGCGCTGTAAGGGAAGGTATATGGTTATATAATGTTACAGAATGCAGTATCTGAGTATAAACACCCGAACCACTGAAATACCTGTGAGGGTTGGAGCGTGGACCCAGGGAGGTTCTAAGGACAACAGGTCCGGGTGAAGCTTGATAAAGTCCTGGCAGGCAACCACCTAAGGCAGGACCGAGGTCCAAAACAATTAAGGGCTAGACACAAGGCAGTCCGTAGAGCAGCGTGGAGGTCGGCAACAGATGATCAAAGTTCCAAAGCAAGTTAGGGCAAGACACGAGGCAGTCCGTTATGGGAAAACAGTTCGGCAGCCAAATATATCCAAAGTTCCAAAGTTGACAGGTTTTTAGACGAAGAATAATCCGTAGTACAAAGCCGTGGTCCAAAGTGAAGAAAAAGTCCTGAACGAAGCGCGAGCGACACGTGATCCCAAAAGAACAGCTGTGAAGCAAGGCTGTCAGTAACTGGACTCCTTTTATACGACGTAGGGAAACACGTGACAACGGTCACGTGACGCAAGATACCAAAGCGTTGCAGTATTGCTAGGCAACTAGTCACGTGATCCGCGCCGTGTGTGTCGGACAGTCCTCCGTGAACAGTGTGATCGTTTGTGATGAAGGAGTCTCCAATTAACTTGCCACAAACGTGAAGGGCGATAAACTCCAGTTTTGTCAAGCGTGCTATGTCGTGCCCTACCATGTGGAACCTGTTGGGGCAGTAAGGTACCTCTGTTGGGATGTGTGGATTTGAGTGCTGCTTGAGGGGAGGACATAGAGGGGCGTGTCTTTTGTGCGGGGGGCGGTGTGACACACCCTTATTTTCAATCTGATGTCACGTCCATGCAGCATTTGGTACCATACTTGCTCTCTTAATACACAAGAAGTGTCACGTACAAAATCTGAAAAGTGACCAAGCCTATCTTTCATTAGCATGGGACAACCTAATAACAAATGCGCCAATGTCTCTGTTATCTCCTCATCCTTACAAAATCTACATATCTTCATATTTTCAGGAATCAACTTTCTTATTGCCCCTATTTCATTAGCATTCAACACATTGAATCTAAATCTCATTATACTATGCCGCAGTTTCCGTGAAGGACATACAAGATATGGGTCTGGTTCTGGGAACCATTTTGTAACCGATAGAACTTGTGCATACAATTTTGAGTTCATTATTGTAGAGTTATTCGCTACCCAATCGAAAGCTTTGATCATTGTTTTGGTTTTGGCAGGTCTCTCTACAAGGCATTTCAGTGTAACACCTATGTTGCTTAGAATGCTTTGCACCTCCACTTTTAAATTCGTCATATACTTACCCGTATCGTTGATACATACATGATACAATGAATTCTGTTTAGCAAGAACACACTTTCTATATAGCATTACTTTTTTACAATCCATACAACATTTTAAGGAGATGAGACCAAACTCATATCTGATTAGTTCAAATGGTATACACTTTGGCAAAAAGAATAGTAACTTTTTCCATATTTTAGATTCAATGGCCTTTAGGTGCCAAGCTTCTTTCTCAGGATAAAATGCCAATCCGTAAACCAATCTAGGAATCACCTTCAATAAGTAAAAGTCCCTACATGCGCCCATAGAGAATTTACCATATTTACTTTCGATAACTCTCATTTGTTTAGCCGCATCATTTGCTTTAAGTTCCAGACATTTCTTCACAAAACTAAAAGACATATTACTTGCAAAAGAGTAGCCTAGATACTTAAATGCTCTCTGTTGACGGATTGGTATACCTTCAACAAACCATACAGGATTTACACATTTCTTGTTGTTGCCTCCCAAGTTAATCACAACTGTCTTCTGAGGGTTAATTTTCAATTTCATATCTCTAACAAAGCTAGCAAAAGCGTTGATAAGCCTTTGTAATCCAATTTTAGTTTTGTCAAAGAGCATGAAATCGTCAGCGTAAGCCACCCACTTGATCGCAAAACCTCCCACCTTGGGAGTTAGTAAACCTGACAAATCCAATCTCTCATTTGCTCAAGATACATACAAATTAAATAAAATAGCTGCTAAGGCACAGCCTTGTTTCAGGCCATTCCTAGATAGAATGTCCCTAGACAACAGACCTTCATTATTGAGTCGGACCTTTAACACTGTGTTTGAATACAGATGAATGAGCATAGCGAGCAGTCCCCCCTCTATATTTAAGGTTTCGAGTCTCTGCCATAGCAGTGGCCTGTCCACCATATCAAATGCTGCCGAGAGGTCCATTGACGCAGCGTAGATAGGTGCATCCTTCATTTTGGAGGTTTGATTCTGCAGAATGGTTACTTATAGACTACTGGCATCAGTTCCCAAGCCTTTGCGAAAGCCAATCTGACGAATATCGAGAAACTCTTTCTCCTCCATCCAAATTAACAGATTTTCTAAAATAATGGCGGTGAAGATCTTCGTCTCAATATTTATCAATGATGTGGGTCTGTACACAGTCGATTGCCTTTTTTATATATTAGTATAACATAAGAGACTTTCCAAGAGTCTGGCATAAGTTGTCTGTCAATTACATCCGAAAAAATCAAGTGTACTATTCTTGCCCATATGGGTTCGTTTTCCCTTATCAACGCCATCGACAAATTATTGGGTCCAGGAGTACTAGAGGATTTCATTTTTCTTATAATAGATAAGATTTTGCCTACAGATACATCTAGTGTCCAGGCATAATTCACCTGTCCCAGTACAAAATCATCATTACTGGAGCGAGCATATAATTTCTCGAAATATTCACACCAGACCTTCTCACTAATAGGATTGGCATTTAGTTGAATTTGTGCGATCTCAGTACTATTGATCAGAGCCCAATAATTTCTCGAGTTTGATTCCTTCATGGCTTTGAGCATTGTTTCGCCATCCTTCTGTAGAACATGGGCATGATGGTGAATCCTCCAATTCCTCTAAGCTTGTCGTTTCGATCTACACATCTTGTTAAATTCATCTATAGGCATCTTCTGCTTTTTTAAAATACGCAAGTCCTTATTCAACCTTGCTCTTTGCAAATTTATATCAAGGTTGAAAGTATGTTTATGCCTTTTTTTATATGTACCTATTGTTGTTTGAAAGCTCTCGACATTGGCAAGCATCATCTCCAACATATTACCAAATTTATCAGCCGAGTACTTATTCTTTTTCTCCTCTAAAAAAGTATTTTCAAAATCGTGCAACATTAAATTATTAAATTTAGAAGTTTTTCTATTATTCCACTTTATTCTCGTGCCGCTAACATTTACCACAGTATCTGCACAATATTCATTGCTGAGTTTGTTTTGTTTCCTTATGTTGATATTCATAACTAACATGGCATGATCGCTTGCGACATTCTCCTCAACAAGCATGTTCACCTTATTGTCAATTAGGAGTTCACTTGCAAATATATAGTCAATAATAGACGAGACACCTCTAGCTTTCCAGGTCGGTTTCTCATTATATAACCGTGTCAGGCCCCAAGATTTTGCAAAATTGCACCATTGCGCCCCTCTTTGCTGTTTGTTATCTATTTAAGCACCTTTGTCACCAGTTCCACTTAATCTCCAGATTCCCTCACTACTTGATTGCGAGCAGTCCGCATTCATATCACCAGCCAAAATTATGAGGCCCTCCGGATTGGAAACAATCCACTCTTCTAACAATTTATTTAAGTCCTGGAGCAATTTTCCAAGCATGCCATCAACATTATCAGCATCATTCCAATAAATAACAATGATCATTAAATCAATAAAATCCCCTGCAGTCGCAATTCTAAAGGTAGCAGTTAAACAGGCCGAATGCAGATGTGTCTCGTTCATCATTGATATATATTGGTTGTTACGATAAGCGAGCACCAAGCCACCCTTAGGGCGCCCTCTTAGTCCTTTCGTGCCAAACAAACCTAGGACAACGAAACCGTCCCATAACAGTGGTCCACAGGCCCACGTTTCCTGTAATAAAACAAAGTCAAATTTCTCTAGAGACTTGCAAACTATTTTATTTTGGATCAGGTGCGTAAGGCCTCTGGAGTTCCAGGACACCAATTTAAAAAAGTTATTGTCGTTAAAGTGATTTTCCCATACATTTCAATTGCTCTAGAGATTCCCTAAGTGAGACCGCCATAGATCTCCATTCCTTCATTTCACTTAAGGTTAGGTTGTCTCCATCAGCTTGCTTCATATCACTTGGTTTCTCTCTCATTTTATTACTTCTGGCTGGGTAATCCTCATTTCTCTCTGAAACAACAACATTGTGATCCACATACTCGTACGTACTAAAGCCCCTCTTCTGCAGTGCCCCAGCCTCCTTAAGAATCAGGCCACGCACTATTGGTGAAGCAATAACCAATCAAACAAAATCCATCCTAAAAGGATGGATATGATCCACTAATTGTATATCACAAGATGATATGAGGTTTAGCTCTGGGATATCGCTGAATAGACTCAGTATGTACGGTCTGTTAAGGATGGATGAATACCCATCATTGAAAACATAGTGTAAGATCAAAGTTGGTTCGTTGGGCCAGTGAGGCCGTCACAATTTTTCATTAGGATTACTGATCGGTTTAGTCCTTTTCACATATCTTTCATTTGCAAGCTCATAATTGGGATTACTATTCTGATTCGACCCTTTCACATGCAAGATCTTGAGGTCTATGCTCATACATGGAATCCTGTCGCACCTCCCTTTCTCTCGCATCATCTTCCAAACGAATATTCAAACCAGCTTTAAAACTAGCGTCATGCTTTGAGTTGGGTCCTAAGCCTTTACTGGAGTCACAATGACTACTTTCATTAGTGGATATATTTCCTGTAATTTCACTTTTTATATTAGGTTTCCTACCTAATTTATTCCACAGTATTTCATTTATCAATACTCGGACATATTCATCAGTCAAAGGACGTTCCCTATCATCAGAATCAGCCTTTCTAATTGGATGGTCATCTTTTTTTCCAGTCCCCTGGTGTATCATAGGAACATCCATATGTACAGGAGCACTCGACAAAGAGTCACTATTAGCCGGTATCTCATTCACCAACCCCAACTGTGCTTTCAGTGTATCTTCTTTATTTATACCATCAGTGTATATCTTTTCCTTCGGATCCACTTTCATATTGCCCATTGGCCCGACTTGTGTCTGTTTCCCCTTTCTATTGCTCTCGACAATCTCATCGGCCTTCTGAGCCTCAATCTTGTCACTTGGAGGAATTTTTATTTACATCTGAGCATCAGGGTTCTTAAATAAATCAAAAATGTCAAGCATTCCCAGTTCAAGATTTTTTAAATTAATGTCAATTCTAACAGTGACTATTTTGTTTTTCATGGCATCAGATAGTTTAGTTACAGCGTCAGTGTATCCCGACACATTTGAGTCAGTACCTGTAACGTTGATGTGGGACCCCGACCCCTTTGGTTCGATACCTGCAACGGTGTCCGTCATGGGCTTACCAGTATACATCTCTGTTTTATTCATACCAGACTTTGTAAGCGAATCCACTGCCCTTGCGCATCCAATCCCCATCCTACCACCCTCAGGGCATCCATCAGACCCACCCTTTGAGTGTAATGCTCCATTGGTCTCGTCAATTACAACATCCGGGACACGTATCTTAATGTCTCTCATAAACCTTAGGGAAGATGCATTCAGTGCTTTTTGAGGACGCACCTGTTTCGGCCTGTTTTTTTCATTTTGTTTTTGGATAACTTAATATTAAATATTTCTGTGACCTTCATAGGCCCATTAGCTGCAGTTGGCAAGTGCAGATCTACCGCATGGTTATTGGTGATTGCGGTGTTTCTATGATGCTAAGATCTATATCAACCACATCCTTCCTAGGTATAAGCAAGTTATTGTCACCCAAATCGTGTGCTCCTTTACATGGAGTAACAATTGACTTATTAGAGTTGCCTTCGCCTGGGGGTGGGTACATCTTAGCCATGTTTTCTACTATCATTTCTGGAAATGCTATCATGGCTAGCAAGATTTCTTTCAAAATTCCGGTCTGTGATTTAACTTTTTTCAGAATGTCATCTTGTGTCTTGTCGAATCCCTCAGTAATTCTAGGGAGGCCACTCCTCCTGATCTCACTCATCACCTCTGTTGGATTCAATGTACAGCACGTTACATTAGAGCTTTGTGTGGATGATTCCAGATGTTCTGATAGACCCAGCATTGTTATTTCCCCTGAAGCAAAAATGGGTGGTGTATCCATAAATGACACAACAGTCTCACTTTGCATGCACTCATCCATTTCCTTACTTCCCGTTTCAAGCCCGTTACCACCTTCACTCACCGGTTCCTCATTATACAGAGACTGCGAGGACGCATGGCTTGCTTCCTCATGCCTCTCTAGAAGCATTTTTTCTGATTCATTTTGTGCACATTCTATAAGGTCCTCATCTGAGTCCGACGTAACAGGAAGTGCTAAGGCAATGGCATGGGCAGTACTCATGCACCGGGTTTTAATACTATTCGTAGCCATTACCAGGTCCCGTTTCCCACCCACAAGCTTTCTTTTCATAACTCACACAAACTTTGGAAAACACAACGCAATTACTACATCACAAAGTGCGAAGCAGTTATAAAGCCTAGGCAAACACAGCAGAATCGACTTTGCAGCATTCAATTCAACTTTAGCGTCAAAGTGGCAAACCAATTCTACGTTACAGCGAGCAAAGCAATTTCGCAGACTAGATGTTCAAATGAAAACAACCTTATCACAGGACGCACAATTACAGCTTCTGAGTATGTACTCTCCGAACAGCTTATCAATCCCTGCACAATCCTGCAACAACAAACAAAACACCCGCCGTTACAGGTATTAGAGCACTAGTATCATACTTGACTACCTTTGTTCAGATTAGAAATCTGTACGCATGATACACATAGTTGTATGCTGTATGACAGCGCACTGCGTAACGCAGCAAACAGCCAACAGCCAGTACTTCTCGTACTTCACGTGTGCGCGTGCAAGTGCACTGCACACCTCGTATTTAACAAATCCAATGGGCAGGGCCAGGGGCGGGATTTCAGCGTAGGAGACCAATCACTGTGTCTCTAAAACAAGGGGCAGAAAAGCATATTTAGTTCCACCTCACAACCAAGTAACATCTCAAGTAACGTATAACAAATGCTCTTTTAAAGTTATACTTGGTGCTCGCGAAGGACAGGCAACTTCCGTGTTGCTTAGATGTACGTCCTCTCAGTGGTCACAGCGTGTGCAGACTTCCCAGGCAAAGCGAGCGAGCGACGTTCCAACAGCGTTTGCAGCCAACAGCCAGTACTTCTCGTACTTCACGTGTGCGCGCGCGAGTGCGCTGCACACCTCGTATTTAACAAATCCAATGGGCAGGGCCAGGGGCGGGATTGCAGCGTAGGAGACCAATCACTGTGTCTTTGGTGCTCGCGAAGGACAGGCAACTTCCGTGTTGCTTAGATGTACGTCCTCTCAGCGGTCACAGCGTGTGCAGACTTCCCAGGCAACGCGAGCGAGCGACGTTCCAACAGCGTTTGCAGCCAACAGCCAGTACTTCTCGTACTTCACGTGTGCAAGATCCAAATTGTCCTCCACCAGGCCAAGGCCCAAACACCCCAGGCCAATATATGTGGCATCATAAAGGGAACATATCAGGGTCACATTCTTGCAGAGGGTACTAAAACCGTCAGAGTCCAAACGGGAACCAAGAGACGCTTTATGGAATAAGTGCTTGCACTGGTTGCGATCTGTGAGAGGCTGTACGTTTGTCTCCAGAGAATCTATGGTGGGATGCTCCAGAATGCGAGGCAAGGGCTTGCACTCTGAAGATACTTTGAAGTTGGTCCTCTGGGATGGCAGAGTGGCCAAGGGGATACTGGAAAGAACTGGGTGGGTTGATGGGGTGGCACAAGGTGGGATCTCATCCAGCTACTGTCCCCTACAAACTGCTGATGGTCACTTAGGACACTTTACAGTTAACACCCCTCTAACTGGCCCGAATTTAATCCCTTTAGGCTAAAAAAGAAAAAAAGGGGGGGTGGTCAAATGATAGTGCATCCTTTGATTGGGTGCAATACTGACTTGGGTCGGTTAAGTTTCATTTGCTTTTTTCTCTGTTTTTGATGTTTTGATGAAATCTGATTTTGTATGCTTAGTTAATGTATTTGTTAGGATGCACTTTGATGGCCTTTTGGCCGAATAAAGTTACTGATGATGATGACAATAATAACAAACCACATTTTGCCTGCCTATATGAATCTCACTATGATAAATCCACAAAGATATCCATTTTGAATCACAACAATCACCACATAAATATGCTGTATTCTAATAAACACTAGACATACTGACATTCCTATTTAACATGGGTTTCTCTATGAACATTACTAACATTTCAATGGAACATTTCACATAAGGCAAGTATGGTTATAGCATGTGATTTTCTATGGCATCAAGACAAGTATGTTGTTGGAGAAAGTGACATCAATTACATTAGAATATATATCTATGCACCATCTCCACTGTGCATGTGGACGTTAATGCATGGTTTAGCTATGTTGAGACCACTTGACATATAGACAGACATAGTTGTACTTATTTGCATTAGGTCCTGTATGTTTGCAGTCACAATAATGTTCTCGGTAAACTATATTTTTGGTTCTGAACACATATGTGCTCTATGTTTCCTGCATGTGTGAGTGCAGTTCTCTAAAGAAATGTATATGTGACTTTCATTAAACCAGGATTTGTTCAATTATCGGTATGCATGGGTGTGTATGGCTTTCCTTGCACATGAATTGATTCTTTTCTACACAGAACCATGCACAGTTCTATGAAGGCCTGCATTTAAGGCTTTCAGTCTCTTTATATTTTGGGGCTGGTTCTATTCTCCATAATAGCTATGTAGTTGAAAATTCTCTTCCCTGCCCACTACACCTGACTCTGCCTAGGCATTGAAAGACAAGAAATAGCAGAGGATCTGTACTTTGCATACTTCTTAATGAATGAAATTAATTCTTGCAACATGCATTTTGTCATGCAAAAATCCAGACTATGCTATGGTCTCTACTGGTGGCATTAGCTGCATGATATCATCCCAGGGGATAGTACTTGCATGACACTATAGACTACCGTGACTCAACACCAGTTTCAATCACTAACTATATTTGAAAGTAACACTTAATTTTACACAGGTAGTCCCACTTTAAAGTGGCAGCCAAAATGTTTTCAGTTTGTTTTGAATTTAGTTTTTCAATATAAAGTCAATCAGTCCTTTAAAGGACAACCTCTTACTTTGCATTCAATCTATATATGGGGGAACGCAGGGCATATATTTATCAATACAAGTGTTCCTATTCTTAAAGTGCATTCCTGTTACATTCCCAGGCCTTTTATCTTTCCAGATTTTACCCAGTTTTAAAATTGGACAATGTGGGGATTGGGGTGATTTACCTTTTTAGATGTAACTTCTGGTGTTGGGAAAACCAACTCAGCACCCCATCAGCCAGACATCATCCTGTCAGCAAAGCCCCAATTCTGGTGGGCTTTTTGGAATCAGTCACAAAGCGGCAGCTGATCATCTATCTATGGCTTCTCTGGCATCCTTCTCTCAACAGACAGGACGCATGGACTGGTCTGCCATATGCTAAGAGTCAGTTCTATTGTTCTGCAATCTCCAGTTTGTTCCCTTCCTATCTCTTTCTCGCCCAATATTTCATAATCCACTTTTCTGTCCTATGGGCATCTCATTATATTTCCCTCTAATCCCACCCCAGGATTGTCATGGAAGAGTAGTTTGTTTTCCACATGACCTAAAAGGTTGGAGGGAGCTTACTCTTTCTGAGAAGACGCTAATTTCCTTTTTATGCCCAAATTTCTGACTCACCTATGCTACCTTAATAACACTTTTATGTTCCGTTTTTGCATGTTGAGGCAAACATTTTGTTATGCTATATAATGAAATATGATCATTTTTAATGATTGTACATGTTTTCTCCATTTTTAAGCCATTTCTAAAATTACAACATAAAATCCTGTTTGAAGAGCTTACTTTTATCTACAACATGTCAATTGGAGCTTGTATAACAATGCAAGTCTTAATTTTGTTATTACACATTTTAAGTGAGATTTATGTTCATGTAAATATTTTGGGATTTCCTTGGTATGTTCCTTGGTTCTGTGAGTTAAAGGCTGAGCTCGGGGAAGTCCTAGCTTGAGCCGGGGTTCTGGCCCAATGCCCTTTCCAGGCTAACAGGCCGAAACAGGCAGATGTCTTTTGCTGATCTTTGCCCTTGGCTGCAAACGGCCAGGCTGGACACTCTAGGGAGAATGAATAAGGGAGGCAGTGCTTCAAATAACCTGCTGTGAGCCAATCACAGTGCTCCAGATGGCTCCATAGTGCTCCAGATGGCTCCAGATGGCTCCCAAACTTGTGTAAACAGTGTCCTCTAGACCCATGAAGCTTAATTTTGCAGACAGGCAGATGGTGCACAGGGTCCTCTGTGAAAACAGGATATGGACTTGTGAGTGCCAAGGTGTTTCTTGACCCCTACTCCAGGAGTGATTTTCACCTCCACACCACAGGATTCCGAGCAAGTCTCAAATTGGACCCAGAAAGGCCCTATGGCAGACACCTTACCTACGGCCTAAGGTCAACCAAGAGCAGCCGCAGCCCACCTCACTTGTCCTTCTCAGTCACTCTCCATTTGGACCACACAATATAAATATGCACCACTTTACGCGTGATATGATATGATATGATTGGTTATTTATATAAAGCGTGTTCTTTAAAGAAATGGCATTTATATAAAGCATGTTCTTTAAAGAAATGGCACTTTCTAGAATGGGAAGTTTACAAGTTTGTCACATGTCCATTTTAGCACAGCGGAAGTGAGGCACAGGCGATTGTGATGAATGGCCGAGTGCAGGAAGGGAACGCAGAAGAGAAGGGGAGGATGAGAGGGTGAGGGAGTTGTCATTGTGTGTTTTTGAGAGCAGGGCTAGGGTGGTTGCAGGGATCTCCCCAAACTGATTAGGAAAGGGCATGGTTTAGTTGGGAGGCAGAGGAAATGCAGAAGGCAGGAGGAGGCAGAGAAGGTGAGGAAGATGTCACCACAGGCAGGCAGGGGGAGCTGGTTGCAGAGGTCTCCCCTCACTTGTCAATGTAAGATGTCGGGGCAGTGCAGGGAGTGGCGATGCAAAAGAGTTGCGTAAGAGATGAGTGCATCAAAAGTGAATGCAAGAAAGGGACATCGCTTCCACAAAATCACTCTAAAGGGCTACTTTGTGGACCTCTTAGACTGGATTGGTCTAAGACTCAAGTCATCTTCTTGCCTTCAGGAGTGCTCCGCGAGCGATGCAGTAGCCACCAGCATCAGCCTAGCTCAACAATGCAGATCGAGGCTGACATCATCACTTCAGAGATGATCAGTCGAACCAGCAGTCACCGTGACTGGGTTATACACTGAGTGTAGGTAATAATAGCAGTACCTTTTTTGGCCTAAATATTAATTTCTCTAGGGATTAGTGAGCGATTTCCCAGCTAAGCAGTAGCGTTGATGCAACCTACATCCTATCGATGATAGGTCGAGCATACCACTTTCATCAACCTTCCTTTTTTGACACCCACCACCACCGTGGCACAGGTGGTGGGTTTCCTGTCTGAGATGTCCACCAGCATAGAACAGGTAAATGGAACTAGTCGTCGCTATTGTAACAAAGTGAATTTGTAGGGGAAAAAGGTCAATAGCCAGGAAATTATAAAAAGATGAACCACCTTTAATTTGTAGTAATCACAGTTACAAGTAGTTAAATAAACACATTCAAGACACATTCAAGACCACCCCCACCAGCAGCATTTGTCTCCAGCCTCTCTCCAACCGGCACTACTAGAGCACTCAAGAGCTCGTGGATCACCCATCCGGATCGTTGGCGAACAAAGAAAGCTGGCACCTGGAGTTGGAAACTGCCCCAACTATCACACCCTGTAATCTCCAAATTCCAGTCCACGACCCTGTCAAACCATGAGCAAAGAAGATCCTTTTGAACTATAAGGAAGAAAGGGAGGCCTGCCCATATCCATGCCCACAATGGGTATTTCTCAGTTTTGGATAATGCAGAGATAGATAACAGTGTCTTGTCCTGGCAGGACAGGCCTGGCCAATTTCCTGCATTTCACTTGGCACTCTGTACCTCTGGACTCAGTGTCAATTTTGGAGAAGTGCCCTTTAAAAAGCGTGGCTGACCCAGTGCTTAACTTATAGAAGAGGAGCAAAGGGAACCCCGGCCCCACAGAATTCCAGGCATCCCTGGAAGGGGTGGGCTGAGTCTGGACCTTTGGGTTGCAAAAGCCACATGCAATAAAAGGAAAAACAGAAAGTGGTTGTGAAATAGGAGGGAAAGGGCAAGGGGTGGGGGCCTAAACTAAGGATGAAGGTACAGGGTAAGGATTGACCACAACAACAACTTTTTCACAAAGCATAATCGCCATCTTCTAAATGCGTAAACCTGCTCACACCAGAGTGTGCATGTGCGTGCGTGCGTGCCTGTGTGTGACACAATGGCACGCTAATTACCTATTCTATATTGACAATCCGAAAATAGACCTTCCCCATGAAACACAGTTTGTACGAGGAGAGTTGTGCTATTTTTGTGCTAACACACCAAGATAGCATTCTAGTCTAGAATTCAAAAGGCATTTGCTCATTGGTAATTTAACATGCGATATTTTGGGCTAGCAATATTTTCCCTTGATGTCTAAGGCCACCATCTTTAAAGTTTAAATGTTGCTAGAAGTGTGCAGTACCCCACTCAACAGTAATTGTAATTGGTTATTTTAATCCGCTTAATATCCAGAGGTTTCTAAGCACGGTCCCAGGGATCGGACCTGTACTGCTGCGCGCCATGCCATCTTGCTTCCAAGGCGACTGCATTGCCCCTGAGCTATCCTCTCTGCTCGAGTAGAGACCTTTATGCATGGAGAATGGTCTGGAGGAGTTCCCCGAGTTGCAGTTCAGAGGTCAAGTGGGTTATCAGCCGACAAACAAGGTAGGAGTTGAAAACGGAAGAAGCCAGCACAAACGGTAAGGTTTTCAGAGACACTGTACAAAGCAAGACAAACGCTAACAACACATCAAGCCTTAAGAACCCTTTACAGAAACAAGAGTGTATAAGGGCATTCCAATTTAGCCAAGAAAAAGTGCATTCTCATAGCTACTCAAATATTTTGGCCAGCAGTGGTGCCGCAGCTGCAGACGCGTCGGGTGACATTTCTTAACTAAAGTAGTTAACAACATGTAGATTTTTCTTCTCAGGAGTGCATAGTTTCTCCTTGCATTTGACCACTTTAGCAAAAGTATGCTTGCTCTGCTCCTGCTATCCTACAAACACACTCACTGCTTTCCTTACATAACCCGGTGTGCCAGGAGAGCATGCAACTGTCACATGCACTACCAAAAAATAACATAACAAAAAATGTGCATGCAGTTAAATCACAGGTTGCAATATTATATGGAAGAATAAAATATATTAGAAGACATGTTCAATCGGGTTGAGTTGGTTTTTTATATATGCCAGCAATTTGTATGTATGTTTTTATAATAGCCTTGAACATAAACTCGCCCTTAGTACCCATAGTAAACGAGTATCAACTGCTCTTAATACTAACGGGGGGCCCACTAGTAGGATTATGTGTGTAGCCAAATCATGTAAATGTTTATTAAGGCTAGGACATGTTAACAATATATGTTCTGGACCCAGAGATCGTGAGCTACTGGCAGCTGGCCTGTGGCTTCCTCAGACAGCAAAATGAGCACTCTGTTGGAGGAGAGGGCTGCAGCTTGGCCTGATGGGCTAGCAATAAGATGAGTGAAAAGGAAATGGGGGTTATGGCCATCATCACCGAGAGGTGCAAATGATAGCCAATTAGAAAGGGGAGGGGCACATTAACCCGCATGTCATGTTTAACAATGCTGGGTGCACGTGATCTTTTTATTACCTCACTGCGTTTCTTTAAATCTGTTAGGTTAGCGTTTGTTTTTTTTGTTTTTTTTTTATTGAAAAACTACATTTTAAACACAAGGAAAAAACTTTTGTTTCAAAAGAAAAGAACATCCTTTCGCAACCCAAAACATTCCAAAACAAAAAAATTCTTAACATTCTTTCTCAAGTTTCATAACATTGATGTTACACATCTCCCTTTGTTCATTCATATCACAATCATTCGACCAATCAAAAAGGTCACAGATGTACAACTTTAGCACTAGTGAGTTCGATTAGACGTCCACTTTCAAAATCATGTCCATGTAGTTTACAATTGCACAGACAAGTTTTATATTATTCTCTGAAATGCTCCTAGACCACCACCCATTCATATCTTCATCTAATGGAGCAAACTTTCCAAGGTGGAGTGAGCGTTGGTTTACTGTCCGTTCGCACTCAATTAACCAATGTTTTAAGGTTTCGCTAGCCAGTCCACAGAAGCGGCAAAGAATATCTTTTATAGACTTGTCCTTTCTTTTCCAAAGCGTTTCCTTTGATTTCAAGGTATTTGTCCGAAACCTGAGAAATTGGTCTCAATGATGACGAGATGGGCAATGTAGTAAATATCGTGGGTGTGCATTTAGTTTTTTACGTTCGCATCCCAAGAATTTTATTGAATCCATCTTGTGTCTAGATTCCTGATTTACAATCCAGGCCCAATTTTCAAATGCCTTCTTGGCACATTTAAGATCTCTTGATTGTTTATGTCAGCTGCCGTCAAGACTGACATTAGTCGGCAAAACCATAGACTAAGTAAATTTTGACTGTTATGGTCATACTCGTTGCCAAATATTTGATATGCCGACGATGGTGACTTTAGAGACATCTTTCGCATTGTCGTGATTGAGTTCAATATTACTCTTGTATGCAGCATTTATTGATAATTCATGTCTCAATAACGTCATTGGTGTCGATTGTGGCAACTTCAGCACATAGTGTCAGAATCGCCCTTCCAACAAGTGCCAGATTTGCTTATTAACGTTCCACTCTGCCTCGGCACCAAAGGTTATAATTGGCACAGCTTGTTACAAGTCGAATCTAAGGACAGGTTCCAATGAAAACTTTCCATAATTCTTGTTAATTTTTGCTCCTTGAAGGGCAAGCTTCATCATTTTTGATTTTAGTTCTTTCACACATTGGTATTCACAGATGGAATTGTTAAATTGAATCCCTAGATATCTTATGGTGTCTATGGAAGTAATATGTTCTCCAGCAACCATCCACCTAAAGGATTTATCTTTCTTGTTTTTTACATTTCCAATCGATACAATTTTTGTTTTTGATGTATTTATCGTTAGGTCATTACTAGCCATGTACTCATGCAGGCTCGCAAGTAGGCGCTGAAGTCCTATTTGGGTTCTGTCCATCAGCACCAAATCATCTGCATATATGATGCATCTAAGCGGTATCTGCTTGATCATTGGTGAAAAACAGTGAGCTTGCTCGAGATGGTTCAGAAAGTCGGCCAAGAATTGTTTGAAGAGCTCAGCAGCAAGAGGGCACCCTTGTTTAAAGCCTTTTAGCGTTGTGATGGTGTCTGATAGATCTCCACAGTTATTTAATGTTACCCTGATATAGGTTTGATCATGAAGGACCATAGTTGGTTCAAGAATGTTCCCCGGACATCGCCATTTGACAATTGTGCCCAAAGAAGTCCACGATTTACGCTGTCGAATGCCTGTTTCATGTCTATAAACGCAAAGTGAAGTTTGCCATTAGCCTTTAGCGTTTCCAATTTCAAGATGGTAAGAATTAGCAGGTTGACATCAACCCCAACACCCTTCGTGAAGCCAGTTTGGCGAATATCTGTGATCTGGGACACCTCAGCCCAATTCGCAAGTTTTTGGCATAAATTTGACCCAACATTTTTTCCAATCGTATCGAGAAGGGCAATTGGCCGATAGTTGTTAGGGTCGTCCCAATTGCCATTCTTGTGGATAGGAACCACTTTTACAGTGGTCCATGATTCAGGCAATTTTCTTGATGTTGCAATATTTGAGGACAGATTTCCAATAAAGTGTGCCCAATCATTTGGATGTTTTTTAAGCGCCACATTTGAGATCAGCCCAGCAGCACACAAGTTTTTTAATGCTTCTATGACTCATACAATCTCGCCATATGACATTTCACCATCCCATTGGGTTTCCTCCGCATTGATCATTATCGTTGTCTCAATTGATGGTTTCTTGAAAACCGTGGAAAAATGCGAATCCCAAGCGTCTCCTGAGATTGTGTTTATTGGCATTGGTGTACATTTTGAAAAGTCCATGTTCAATGATCTGCCAGATTTCTTGTGTGTTCTTTGTCACAAGCAAATGTAACATTAATTCAGCACAATCCTGATCAACGAAAGTGGCATGAGATTTTGCCCAATTTCGATAGAGCGCGCGTCTTGCTTTGACCGCTTCTTGCACATCTTTTCTCAGCAGGCATTTTCTTATCGCTCTCAGGTCTTTCCACGTTGTCTTTTTTGCTTAGTGCATTACCTTACTGTATAGATGTTTATGGGACCGCCAAATAATGCATAGATGAATTTGCATCAATGGTGTAATCAGTCAGCAGTGGAATATAGTCGATTCCCTGTATAACCAGGATATTCATAAGCTTGGTGCCTGGTTTTCATTCAATCTGAGACGATTTCTGCCAGAAATTACTTCAATAGACTTCTTATATGCAGCGCCAGGTGGAGTCAAGTCCTCAAGCAACGAAATTTCAAAAGGCTATGGTCACTGTATTTCATTTCTTGAATTTGTAAGTCAATGGTCTTTAATTCAATGTTTCTGGAAACCCATATATAATCAAGGTTACTATGGGACTTTTCACGATGCCAAGTTGCTTTTGCAGGAACGTCCCCTTTTGCGGTGCCATTTAGCATTGAGAGGTCACGCATACTCATGGCGTTTTGCCATCTCAAGCCGCTTGCATCAACAAACTCCTCTGGCAACCGCTTATAGGCCTGCAGGTTTTGGTCAAACTGGAACCAAGTACAATTTAAGTCTCCACAGCAGCAGATGACTGACATGTTGTTGTAAGCTAACATAGATTCATCAATTAACTGTGTAATTGCATTTACAAAGTCTTTTGTACTGATTTTTGCTGGATTCCAATATCCTTTGACGATCAGTAAATACTTCCAGGACTGCGTGCTTTTTTCCATCGTATGGATGATTTTGCCTTGCACAAACGGATTTGGATTTACCAGAACTGGAGCCGACCATTTTTGAGTTATTCTCACCATTGTTAGTAGGCCAGAGCTTGGACACACTTTAACATTGTTTTCAGCAGGATTTAATAAAGAAGTGAACCCATCGCGCATTGCAGCTTTACATAACCATGTTTCCTGCAATCAGATTATAAGCACATTTTCCAGAGAGAAGTTAAAATCATTGAATAGGTGTTTAAATCCATGCGTGTTCCAAGATAGGAACGTATATGGACATTCATGATCTGTCAGTCATGGCTATTGGTAGACGCGAGGCCTGTTTGGATTTTCTTTTTTGGCTAATAGAGATTTTTAGAGAGAACGATCATGACTTGTATTCTGCGAGAAGCTCATGGAATTCCGTAGGACCGCTGAGTCGATACACTTCGGTTTATGATGAGTTGCCTCTGTTGCTTTGTCTTGTTGTGACAGACAATCCTTATCAGGTTCAACCGAGATCTGAAATCCGAAGAACAGAAGATCATCACTAGCTCTTAATAGTGTACTTCGTACCCCTGCCGAATCAATGTGTAGGAGCACCTGATCTGAGGGTTTTTCAGTACATATTTGGCAATCTTTATATCGTCTGATTCAATTGTGCGGAAAAGTGGAAGACATTTGAACAATTTCATTATGTTTGTTCAATTTAGATTTACTTCAGACTCATCGCTTTGAATGTTTTGTAAACACAATTTGCGGCATTGGGATGCTTTTTTGCTGACTTTTGAAGTGAACGCGCTGATTGCGTTGATTTAACATACATTTCGGGTTTAGCCTTTGGTCATCAACAAGTACCGCAATTTCCCTTACTGCAGCGTCAGTTTTTGTAGAAGATCGCTCGGCCATGGTTTTCGCAGTGGCCGACATAGCTTCATTAGAGCTCTGGCCACTTTACCTCCTTGTAGCAGGTTGATGCGAACTGGAAGCAATAGATGCATCTTGATCATCGTGAATCGAATATGTAGATAAATCACACAGATTTATTGAAGTGGTTGCAAATGTTGTACCACTCGTTTCAGAGTCAGAAATTATTATTCTTTGTTTTTGTGCTGGTTTTTGCTTGCCTTTGTCAATATGAGCTTGAGGAGTTTTTTTTTTTATGGCGAGGTCTGACCTTTAGTTTTAACGCCAGTATCTTGTTGAAATAAACTAAGCCTTGGCGGCGATGATACATTTCTTATACATTTCTTGACCAAAGAAATTTATAAAATTATAATCGAGCAGCCAGATCACAGTGCCTTTGACTATACAGTTAAATCAGCCTCAGCTTGTATTTTGTCTCTTAGGAAACAGTTGAAATTTTCTATTTGCTCCATGCATTTTGCCCATCTTTACTGTTTTCAGGGCCCCGGCTTTGCCTACAATTTCTCTCGTAGCCATCAGAGTTTTTGGATTTGATATTGGGATTGTAGGCCTTGTCACGCCAGTAAAGATACCAAATGATGAGAAGTGTTTCTCAGTCATGATCGTAAGCTCTTGAGTAGGCACCTCAATATCGGAGCCTCTTACACCTTCACTCCCGTCATCATTATTTGAGCTCTTATTTCGAAGACATTGTTTTCCATTTCCACTTTTGGTATTCTGCACAGGCAGGGTTTTTGAAGATACATCCCCATCAACTGTTTTGCGTGCAATTGAGGTCGGCTGGAGCTCTGCCGAGCCTGGATAAGACAAAGGGCCTCATTACGACCCAGGCGGTAAGTTACCGCCTGGGTCGTACCTTTACCACCATGGCGTAAACTATGTTTAGGCCATGGTGGTTGGCGGACTTACCGCCCCATTCCGAGGTCGGCGGGGCGGTAAGTCCCCAATCCCCATTTACCCTTCCCCATTCCCATTTTTGCCCCATAGGGCATAATGGGAGTGGGGAAGGCGTTAATTACGCCACTGTAAATTACGATGGCGTAATTAACAACATGGTCCCTTAGCGCCATGGATTTTAACAACTGCTAAAAGCAGGTGTTAAATCCGCCATGGCGCTAAGGGACCTCGGAATCAGGCGGTAAGGGTCGGCGCTGTTTACGCCGCCGTAAACCCCTTACCGCCTGGGTCCTAATGAGGCCCAAAGAGTCCTTGCCAATTAAATTTGAATTTGGCTCTACAGTCGCTTGCCACAAGTTGGATCCTTCCGTGTTAGCATTTTGTGTGCATTTTCCGACGCAGACACCGGGGTCAGAGCTATGATTTATTCGTATCCTTTTGATGACTTCCAAAAGCCCTTCAGCTAAGTTCTTGTTTTGGCAATGATGCCGAGCAGCCAAATCACAGAGCCTTTGCTGCCACTACACAGTTAAATCAGCCTCACCTTGTATTTTGTCTCGTAGGAAACAGTTGAAATGATCTATTTGCTCCATTTTTTGGTTCAGGTTTAACAATATTGCTCCTTGATCGTGAATGGTTTCTTTTAGGGCTTCATAAAGTTTCACAAACGGTATCAGGGCTAGAGATGATGCTGCCAGGACATTGTTGTGAATTTGCATGGTTGCCGCAGAGGATAGACTAGCCTTTGCAGGTACGTGGGAGATATTTTCTGCCCCAATGCATGATTCGAGGCGTCCTCATTTGGCATTTGGTCTTCCGATGAGTGCCCATTGCTTTGAGCTAGCATAGACCTTTTTGCATTATTTTGTTTCCTTGTAGTCGCAATTGGAGTGCTTGTATTGTTCTTAGCATGTTCTGAAAGATGAAAAGGCACAGTAGATCGCAGTGGTCTTGTAGTCGACTTGTGCATTTTATTTCTGTGGATATTATCAGAATATGCCTCTAGATATAAAACTGGTGAATCCGGAGCGGTACGCTGGTCAGGGGGTTCCAGGTTCCAGCCCTGGCGGGTGGCTTCAGGCACTGATGTACATTTCACCAGCTGTGCAAGCTACCCTCAGCTTGCGTAGATGGGTTCAAAGACGCCAAGCGTGTCTTAGCCACCCATGTCTCCACTCTTCCAGGGATTTCTAATTCAGGCGGAGCGTCATCAATTAGGTGTATCACTGGCTGTTCAATTTCGTTGGTGTCAAAACCGACAGTTTCAAAGATCGTTCTGCAGGATTTTCTTGAATGCTCTCATTGAGCACTGCTTGATAACGTTGCACCTTTTTCCCACAAGGCACCAAGCCATTGTCTTTTGTTGCATGCAATATCGTCAGTTTATGACTTTTCAGGGCAGCACATGACAATATCTCAGATAGTCCAGATGTAGCATCAGAGTTTTTTACTGACGCCATCAAACGTACATCAGCTTCGTCTGCCAAAGATTTAGGAGAAATCATAGCTGTGGTGTTTTCGACAACGGCACTCAGTGGCTGTATGTCTCGCGTTGAACTTTCAAATATTTTTGGCCGTGAGCCGTTTGCCCATTGTAAGTTGTTTTGATCTAGTTCATTTGGTGGAGGTTCAACATTCGTTATCATCATCAGGACGCATCAGTGATCTCAATCCGCGAGTAAAAGAGCTCTGGGGTGTCGGGACTAATTGTCGTCTTCCGCATATCAGGCATCAGGTTCCAGATTGTTTAAAGACAGCAAGGCTGCTAGGGGTAACTCTATTGAGGCGGACATGCCCGGCCTCAAAGATTCATTCTGAACCCCCATTTCGCAGCCACTAGAGTTTGAAGACACTGTGTCATTAAGCACTGAGGTCACAGCCAAATCCACCTGTGGCCTTGATTCCAAGCTGTCCACAACACCAGCACCTGCAACCGCAGCACCCATTAGCTCGACAGATTGATTCATCGGTAAGGCAACAGTCTGTTTGCTTACCTTACCGTGCGTCGCATCAGCTCTGGTGGCGGCCGTCCAGGGGTTCAACATGCGGCGTTGCTGTAGCGTTTTGTGTCATGTCTGGGGACCAGGTTTTTTAGAGTCTGCCATGGCCCTGCGACCTGCAGCGGACTGGGGCAGACTGGGAACTCGGAGCCTGAACCCCGCGCCGCGTCCTCACTGTGTTTAAATCAGTAAACAAAAACACAGGACTTCTCAGCGTCGTGCAGCTCTTCTGGATGAAACAACGTAGAGACTGGCGCAGACTGGGAACTCGGAGCCGGAACTCCACGCTGCGCTCCGTGCCCTCACTGTGTTTAAATCAGTAAACACAAACACAGGACTTCTCAGTGTTGTGCAGCTCCTCTGGAAGAAACAACGTAGTGACTGGGGCAGACTGGGAACTGGGAGCTACAGCTCCTCTGGAAGAAACAACCTGGAGACTTGGGCAGACTGGGAACTCGGAGCCGGAAGCATTCGCTTTCATTCAGAATGGGAGAAATAAAGCTACAACTGTAATGGTTTTTTGCTCAGCATGTGTGTGTCTTTATGTGTGTGTAGAAAAAAATGACTGTTCATGCAAGTCCCAGTTTACAAGAAATAAACTACATTTAGTGGTATATGTTGCCATTTATCATTAAACTGTGAATTATATTTTATTTGAAGAAGCAGAGTTCTCTGCATTAAGGCATTAGTACCTCAATTGCATTAAAGGTGAACATGACATTTGTCGTGATGTGTAGGAGTCCACCTCTATGCACATCCCAATACAAGAATTCAAGCGCTGATGGCAATTTTACATTTAAGTAAACATGGAAAACTACTGGCTGCAAATGCATTCTGGAGCTTGTGTGCCAAAAATTATAAAACTAAACAGGAATGCAAAATGACACGTGCTATCTGTCAGGACTTAAAGAATAGGATTTGTGAGCTCTGTTTCAGCCTACGTTTTATGAAGCACGAGTATGAATGAAGTAATTAGATGTGATAAGGGGCCAGTGGTTTATATTTATCGATATGTATAGGATTTATATAGCTTAACACTTGCTACAAAGTAACAGAGCGCTGTACAAAACAAGGTGGTGAATACAAGAAGAGAGAACTCTGGAATTCTACAGGTTTGTGTACATAGCCATTGGCGATAACGCATATTAATTGTTCTCCCATCCAATGGCTCTCCTCAGAGACCTTTGTGGAACCTGTGTGTATATGTTTAAATTCTGGCAGCGGATTTTCCGTCTTTCAATATTGAAAGTGTGTAATTGAGCAGTACTTCTTTGCTAGATATTGGGCAATACACCATATAACTTTGTAAGGTAACACATGGAAAAATCCAAAACATGCCTGATCACTAACAGTAAACGGGAGCCTTACACAACTCGTTATCGTGATGCCTTTGCATACAATGTGTTGGCACTGCCACTATAAAACACATTTTATGATGCCAGTGCCGTCAAAACGTCATCAGTGTCATTGTACATCATGTTTGTGATGCTGGTGCTCCCAGTTTGTCTGGGAGAGCTATACATGGAAGCCGAGCAAGGCCCATTGGTCATGCAACAGAATTCATGATTCCTGCAGGGAGAGGCAGCGCTGCTGTTTTTTGCGGGGATACTGCCTCCTTCATAAAGGGCAGATGGGTGGCAGGTTGCTGCCCATTATGAGCGAGTCGCCCCCCGTACAACCATACTCTTATTTTAGCTCAACAAATTAATACAACCATTCATTGTCTGCTTGGGTTATGTGACTTTTGCACATTTCATATATGGCGGGTTACATTGATCACATCGTTTCCACATGATCATTTTTCCAATCGTTCTCATTATTTTGACGTGAAAAAAGTTTAAGGCTAATCAGCAAATTAGGCTTTGGCTTACTTTTCCATGGCTGAATCATGTGAGCTGGCATGTGAGCAATATGCATGGATTGGGAAAGTGCTAAAGTGGCAGTTGATTTTACTTTTTGAAAAGGCGTAACTGCATATGATCAATGTTTTTATAACAGTAATAAAATATTGAAAGAAATCCTCCGCATATTGTATTTCCATGTGCAGTACCAAAGGAAATGTATAAACTACCTCTGTGGAAACCAGGGATGCAGAATCAGGCACACCAACCAACACAAGGGAAAATATGTACCATTTCCATCCAGAATAGGAGCTTGATTATGTTTTCTTTAAGCATAAATGGGAAGTGTGTATCTTTAATCTACAGTGCCCAAGTTACAGTGGAATAAAGAGTAGCAACGTTGAGAGGCATTTTGCAATAATGCACACGAATTATTAAAGAAAGCCATCTTAAATCTCAAAAAGTAAGTCAACTAAACGCTGCACTGCAGGTGCAACTATATGTATTTTACCCAGCTAGCAAAGAAAGCAAAGGCAGCACCAGAGGTATCCTTCAAAGTCGCTAGTTATTTCAACACCAATGTATTATTACAGATGATGCAATTGTGAAGACTTCAGTGACTCTCATGGCTAAGCCTGTTCTAAGAGATTTTAATAACTATCCTGAAACTATGTCTGCCATGTCAGATGTGCAGTTTGGCAGTTTGGTGGCAAGGTGAATAAATGCACTATCTGCCGATGTGATTACTTGCCTCTGTGAATATACATTTTTCAGACATACTTCCGGAAATTAAAACGTTTACTTTTAACACACCTGACAGCATCTGACTTGCTGTTTCAAGCTACACACTAGATTACAGAGCACTGGTGGATAGCATGTACTGTCAGCATTCACACTGAATGTGCCGATTGGTTTCCAACACTCTTGTCATTTATTTTTTATTAGATAGCTACTAATACAAATATTAGAAAAAAAGATGTTTTAATATAATGGCAAATGCATTTCTATATAAAGAGGAAATAGACCTGATCTAAATAAACTGCACAAAAAAATCTCAGTACAAATTTTCATTCTCATGAACATCACCACCCCAGTACCTTTGCCCTTGTTGATGGCATCTTACATGGCGTTGTAGATACCAGTATGTCAACACATCTTGAGTACAATATGTTCAGAATATTAGTTTCCAATGGTGACGTATATTTATATGTAGACCCGAACAACACCCTAAACCTCCTGGATCGTTATGGCCAGTGGGTCTATTAAGTTTCCGCGAATCGGGAGGATATCTCAAGGACAACGCCCTCGTCTTGGAAGCAAAACGATGCAGAGCAACGCAGGTTCGATCCCACGGGTCCGTGCTTAGAAACCTAGGGTATTTAAGCACCTTATAAATACCCAATTATAATTGCCAATTCTGAGATAAACACAAATATTTGAAGAAAATGTGATAATATTGTGAGATAGAGCCACTCCAAAAACGAATTCGGATAAAATACATCAAAAAATTGTGGATGTCATTAAGCAATTCAATATGTGAAAAAAGCAGATCTGGCCTGGTCTATTGTTGGAAGAGCTTTGTAGGGTAGGCCCACAAGGGCATACCATTCTGTATTGTAGAAAGCCCAGGTGTCTTTCTAAAGTACCCCAAATATATGACATATACATGTAGAAATCAAATCTAAGTCCTGCCATAGTCTGCAGCGGGATAGCAACTCAATATTTGTCGACTGTATATGGGCAACTGTCTCTTTCTGCACAGCATTGCTACCCTCCTAATGGAACATTCCTATTATGAAGATCCGCCCACTAACCACCTCCATTGTCCCCCAAGGCAAAAGCAGCATTTATTAAATGAATATCCAGTAACTGCCTCCCGCAGATGAATAGCAGCAGCATATAAAAGACATAAACATATTTAGGAGAATAGCCAACGTTTGCTAAATTAATTCTCTCCATAATCGATATTGATAAAGGAGACTTTTGGCAATTACGTGGCACTGAATGCACGCGGTCTGTTATAGGCAGTTCACGCCCGCACTTCGTCTTTGGGCCACTGCTCCCCACTGGTGCTAATTCATTTTACGGTGTAGAGTTTTTACGCCTGTGAGGAATTTGTGTAGACGTTTCACTTTCGGAAAAGCACACCACAGGAATGCCAAGCTGACCCGGTTGACTGGTTTTCTCTGGGTCCTAAACAATCAGGGTCAGTTGGGAGCCTCCGATGATCTGGAGGAAGATTGGCATGAGCAGCGGCATCTCTTTGGTGTGTCATCCATGTTGATCATGTTGTACTAGCTCTGTTATTGCATGTGCCATTGGATTTGCCAGAGCCTTAGAACATATGTTGCTATCTGTGTTGAGCAGATTGACAGGTCTATCTGATGTTCGTTTTTTTGAAATCTTGACAGTTTTTAGAAACACGTGAATCCTAGAAGTCCCAAAGAAGTCTGGAGTAAAACTGAAATTTGAATGCAGGGATTTTTTTCTCCCTGTGGAAGATTAAAGCAGTGTGCCATTCTCCTCCTTTAGCAGTATTCAGTGGTTTCATCGAATGTGCAATTCAAGCGACATGTTGCATCCTGCAATATACACTGTCAAACCACAGTCGCCCAGAACAATATTGCAAGATGTGTTGAATAAACATGTATTTCAGACTGCGCATGTGTGTAGCACTGGCTATTACGAGCCACCGTTGCATGTATTCATGTGGAAGTTGCCGGATAATGCACAAAGGAAGTTGAAGGTTCTGTTTGGAGCGGAAGTGGCAGTATAGGTGTGCGCAAGTGCAAGGGCGGTACATGCAGGAGGTGAAGGCCATAATACAGAAGAGCAATCAGAAATGGTGGCATACTCAGGGAGTCTGCTTCAAGACCCTGCATGGAAGCGGGAGTGGCAGTTTGGCCTAATTGGAATGGGGTTTGGGGGGGAATGCAGGGTGCAGGAGGAGAGTTAAGCAAAGAGTGTAAGCAGTAACATCAGGGCCTGGGGGCACATTCAAAGTCGAAGGATAGGTGGGGCTCTAAGTGGGTCGGGGCTAGCCGGGTCGGAGCCCTGGCAGACTCCAAAAAGGCCTCCCAGGCCGAAGATCTGCCAGGACCCCCCCAACTAGCCGCAGATACACCAACCCCCCAGGTACCCTGTTCAGTCAAAGAGCTGCATAGTTTAAGGGCTACCTGCCAGGATCCAAGTTTCTTTTTTTAAATTTTATTTATTCGCAGAGGTACAACAAAGCACACATGTCAGAGCGCATTATACAATAGATACATTTCCAGTATACTGTTCGAGTGGAGAGAAAAAGGAAAGAAAAAAGAAAATATAATGCGTTCGCCTGAGGGAGAGGCAGATAACTACACAACAGCTTAACATTCAGAAACACCTCTACGACACCCTTGGTGAATCACTGTCAGATGCAGTATCAGTTAGATTGAGAGGTAACTGTTGAAGTCAGACCAAATGTTCCTGGGGTGGGAGTTTACTCGGAGCATTGTCAGGTGTTCTACACAGGTCCGAGTCCACGTAAGAGCATTGAGCCATCTCTGATAAGTAGGGGCGGTAGGACTCTTCCAGCACTGAAGTATACACTTCTTAGCTACCATGCTACTTATATTTAGAAATTTAGCCACTCGCTTGGTGTCATCAGTATCCCACATTCCAACCAAGATTCCCAATGGGTTAGGGTCAATCACTGCATCGGTGATAAATCTCAGTTTTACAGCGAGCACAGATATATGTACCAGACCGACTGAAGCTAGCGATCTTGCAGGGAGTATAATACAGCCTGTTAAGTAGTTTAAACTGCATAACACGGTAGCGGAAATTAAGGGACACTCTTTTTGTATATAAGCACATCTTTTCCCACAGACGATCAGAGATGTCGAGGTTCATTTCGTCTGCCCAGTCAGTGCAAGCTTTGGAGGGTTGAGCAGGGGTCTCAGATAGTAGTAGTTTATAGAGGAGACGACACCCCGGGCGCTGCTGTTGTTGGTTATGTAGGCGACCCCAGGGTTATCAGGGGGTTTGTCAGGAAAGGTAGGCCACCTACCTCGAAAGGCAGCTCGGAGCCTATAATACTATAGCATCTTGAAGCCGGACCCTGAGTGGCCACCCTTCCAGGACTGTGGGTCAATGACCTTCCCAGCGGGGAAAAAATCAGTGAGTGCCTGATAGCCCAGAGTTCCCCAGTGTTGAGCCAGTGCTATGCATTGCGTGGGCTCCAACCCAGGAAAGCCCCAGAGAGGGAGCCATTTATAGTAGGGATTTAATTTGCCTGCTCTGTACAGGAATTGGCTCCAGGCGAGTAGGGTGGCCGTGACTAGGTCAAGCGGAGTGTCGGGTGCATAGTTACGATAGAATATTAGAATCATGATCTTATCAGCAGCTAGAGTCTCCAATTTTACGTGTGGGCGAATTAGAGGGCTTGGGTACCAGTATGTAGCATATTGGGCCTGTGCAGCCGACCAATATAGCAGCAGGTCCGGCGCCTCCCCTCTCATACGGGAGCACCATGTCCAGCCATTTTTTCCGAACCGCCCCGGAATGCCATAAGCACTGCGCACATGTCTTGTGTAAATTCATGAAGTATTGTTTACCAGGCCAAATTGGTACATTGCTGAAGACGTAAAGCAGTTTGGGGACCAGAATCATTTTAATAAGCGAGAGTTTTCCAGCAAGTGACAACGGGAGGGAGCTCCATCTAGTCATTCTTGACTCAGCTAGTTGTGCTACAGCCAAATAGTTATCTGTCAACAGCGTGGATTTGGACAGGGATATCCGTACCCCCAGGTATCTAATACCGCCGGGGATCAGCGGAGTGGATACTCAGAGACAGACTGTCGAGGGTTGCTGGTAAGTGGAAGGATTTCAGATTTGGAGTAAATGATAGTGAAACCGGAGCAAGTGCCAATACGTGTGATATCTCGTAAAACAGGATCAAGGTCGGTGGCGGGGTCCCTGATGTATAGCAGTACACAATCTGTGTATAAGGATATTATATCATGGGCGTCCTTTAACCGTATTCCTCTGTGGTGGACATGTTGTGTCCTAACGTGATCCACCATTGGTTTTATAACTAGTGCGAAGAGTATCGGGGAGAATGGGCAACCCTGGCGGGTGCCCCAAGTATGCACAGCTTGGATGTCAGGGAGTTGACCCGAACCATGGCCTCTGGAGCAGTGTACAACAGTTTGATGTATTTGATCACATTGGGACCGACCCCCAAGGTCTCCAGGACCAGCCACATATATTTCCAAAAGACCATGTTGAATGCCTTTTGAGCATCAAGTGTAACAGCAATGGCATTCGAGTGCTGATCAATTCTGGCCATTACTTTAAAAAGCCGCTGTATGTTATGGGAACTGGACCTCCGAGGCACAAACCCACCCGTGTCCTCGTGTACTATATATGTCATTATTGGGAGAAAGCGATTGGCGATCCCCTTTCCAACAATTTTGGTGTCAATATTCATTAGTGAGAGGGGTCTGTATGAGCCGCACTTGTCACTTGGCTTGTCGGGTTTAAGCAGCAACATTATGACTGCTTCGCGCAGAGATGGGGGGTGGACAGCCAGACGGAGTGATTCATTCCAGACCTCCAGCAGTTTAGGAACAAGAATAGAGATGTGTTCCTGATAAAATTCAGGAGTTAGCCCGCCGTGGCCAGGCACTCTGCTCTTCAGGAGGTCAGAGATAGCTCTGACAATCTCTTCCAGTGAGATCAGAGATTCAAGTTGATCTCTTGTTGCAGCGGAGATGTATGTCATGGGGATCTGAGCTAAGGAGATCTCTCATTTGCTGCTCATCATGCTCCGAGGGCAGCGCGTAGAGGTCAGTATAGAACTCGCTAAATACCCTTAGTGTTTGCTGGTCAGACCATTGCGGTACTCCTTGCGTGTCCTTGATAGACACAATTTGGGTCTGACCCCATTCCCCCCACGTCAGCCTGGCAAGTGTCTTCCCGGGTCTATCGCCCTCACTGTACTTCCGTGCAGCTTCTGGGTGACTGAAATAGTGCACCTACCTGGTGGCATGTGACTCAAAGGTCTGAAGTTCCTCATTGATTTGCGCTGGTATGGTGTGGTTGGCTGTGGGTGTGCAGTTCAATTCTAGTTCTCGTAGTTTAGCTGCGGAGTGGTTGAGATGGTTCCTTATGGTTTTCAATACACCTGCCTCTCTCAATATGGACATCCCTCTAATGTACACTTTGAATGCATCCCAGCGGACACCGGAAGCAGTGTCCTGGGCGGAGTTACACTCAAAGAAGGTCTTAATGTCTGATAATATGTCAGTCTTAAATACTATGTGTAGAAGAGCTGTGGATTTCAAACGTCATGTGCTGCATGTGGGCACAGGTGTTCCAAGCTCCACTGACAGTTTAACTGGAGCATGGTCAGATAACGTGCGAGTCAGTATCTGGGCCTCCCCGGTGTTCCCTATTAGTTAACTAGATGCCAAGAAGAGATAGATTCTGGATGAGTTATAGTGTACGCTAGAGTAGTAAGTGTATTCACGTAGTTGGGGATGGAGAGCTCTCCAAATGTCATGGATACCAAGGGTTACGCTGTGTGTGTGAAGTGTACGCCCTGCGCGCGATAGTGCCCTGGGCGCTGTCTCGGAACTGTCCAACTGAACATCAAGAATTAGGTTAATGTCCCCCCCCAAATGATCGGAATAGCCACGTAGCCCAGCAGGATCGAGGCAATATCATCAAAAAAGTCAGAGGAGTCGATATTGGGGCCAGCATGAGTATCTTTGCACCATGTCTTTGAGCGTAAGCAGTCATTTTGCGTGCCTTGGTATAGTTACCTAGCCTCGGACATTCCAGGACATTATTTTTGTAGGCATTTCACAGATCTAGGGAACATCCCAGCAGGTGTGATCAAGTGTATATCTCCAGATAGGATTGTCTCCACTACAACGCCCCTTCACGTTGCACAATGCTGTTTTGTCTCTGCTATTTTCAGTGTAAACTCCCCAAACAGGCCTTCCCCCCCTCACCACCCAATAACCACTGGTAGTGTCCTCATCCAACCCCCTCCCAAAACTGTCAACAGGAACCTGCAACCAAATAACAGCAGACCTACCCCAACATGGTCCGATCACCTTGTAGGCCCAAACCTGTAAACGCACAAGACCAACCATTGCAACTGCAATGGGGTGCGCTGTTGCCGTGCAACCAACTAGGTAGGAGTAACGCAGTACCAATACTGGCACAAAGATCAGCAGTTTGCATCTCTATGACACAGATTTGTCTATCTAAGGTGTGCATTCACAAATGTTGACAAGCATGGTCTACCATCTCTAATCATCCCAGGTAACATGAGGATTAGCCACAGGTGGGAGCAGTAATAGGCGCCTCACGGGATCAGATATGATATTATCCAAAGGGCGACAGTGCAGTGCAAGTGGTAAGGCACACACTGTCCCAATAAACAGTACACATATGATGTGAAGACCCAACATGTCTAAAGCTACTATCAGCTCAAGAATAGAAACTGGCGGATACAAATTATCAAAATTGCAGGTGGCAGTGGGCTTGTCCATTCACAACCTAGTCATTAACCATGAGGTCTTTGGCTGGATTATGAAGTGGTATTTGTGTGGTATTTGTGCTTCTATGCATTTCACCGCTTCATCAGGGACAGTGAAAAAATACCGTTTTCCCCTGAAGGTGAATTTGAGTTGTGCTGGAAACAGTATTGCGTAGGGAATATTCCACTCCCTGAGCAGCTTTATTCACTCCGAGAAATTGGCGCTGCTCATGCTGCACACCCACAGAAAAGTCTGGGAAGATCCTAATTGTATGGGAGTCGAGGCGTAGCTCACCTTTCTTCCGCGCCAGCCGAAGAATTAAGTCTCTGTCTCTATAGTTGAGAATCCTAGCAATGACAGGTCTGGGGAAGTCCCCGCGCTTAGGTTGTGATGAGAGGGCACGGTGGGCGTGTTCAACTGTGAAGAAGGAGGACAAGGGTGGGTTATCAAGCAATTCTTTAAGCAGGTTTTCAACTGCTAGTTTCAAAGCGTCCTTTAAGCGCGTTTTCTGATACGCCAATAATCCGAATGTTGTTCCTACGTGATCTAGACTCTAAATCGTCACATTTTGCCCTGACAGTTTTCATATCACGGGTAAGGGATGCCACTGTGTTTTGCAGAGTGTGCAGAACATCCTCATTTGCCCCAATTCTGGACTCCGCTTCGGTAATCCTGTTGCCGGCGTGGTCGACTTGGGACTCAAGCGCTGCAATGTTGGCATTTTTGTCGTCCAGCTTTTCATGAAAGGAGGCAAAGTTTTTGCCCATGGATTCCATCATTACAACGAGAACAGGGGTTCACGTCAGGTTCTTTTGAGTTGGAGGATGAGCGGCCTGACTCGGACCTGGGTGCGACTTTGGCAAACTTATCCATGGCCCCACCTTATTGTCCCCTCGAGACCTGTTTGACATTTCGGGGTTGTGGAGAGTGTGGTTGTGCTCAGCTAGATAAGGAAGGGTAATGTTGTTAGCCGCTGTCGTCTGGCCTGAGGCGCACCAACACCTAGTGACTTTGCCGGGGGGCAGTGTGAGCACAATATGTGAGCGATGCAGGAGTATTGCGATTACTAGAATTGACTGGTCAGTGCTCCAGCAAGGATATGTGGACACAGCCTGGCCCGGACGACAGCCAGCCTTAAAGTGTACAGATAGGGATCAAGGCCAAATAGGGATCAAGGCCAGTCACAGAAATATAAGGGGAGCAGGCAGCGTTGGGAACAATGATATACAAATGAACACTGTGCAGTGCTTCCCTCAGTGATCCAGAGTCATAGTACCGGATAAACCTCAGCAGGAGCTTGTAGATAAATACTCAGTGAGTAAACAGTAATGCAGATGACCAGGCACAGTCACACCAGCAGGGTAGCGTAGATCGTGGAAACTTCAGACCCCGGGGTTAGGGGGCCACCACATATAGAGCAGGTCACAGCAAAGCCCCTGGTGGAGGTGGATGGTGGTGGTGAGCCCCACCGCCGGCAGCATCTGACACAGAGCGGCATTATGCGTTTCAGCGTGTCAGCGTGTCAGTGGGGGAAGAGGGATGGTTCAAGGGATGAGAATGGGGGCCGGAGACTCCGGGCCCATCCAGTACCAGGTGCAGACATCCGCCAGCTCCTGACCTGCTGCAGTCACCGGCTCAATCCTGTCCCAGGTCCCAAAAAGTGCCAGCTGGCTCTTGGGAACATAGGGCGAGGCGGCAAATCCAGTGGCGTAGCAGGGTGGCAGGCAGCAGCGCTACCCACCGGAGGCCCGGCGGAGATGCTGGGGACAGCAGTACTCAGGGCAAGTCCGGTGCAGCTCCTCCTCGGCGGGCACTGCTGGCAGCAGCGCTCAAAGGTCCAGGCAGGCCGCTGGGGACCAGGCCCCCGCGGTTTGGGCCGCCCGGCGTTCATGTCACGTATGGTCCACCTAGAAACCCGACAGACCAGATCCGCACATGCCAGCCGAGGGGGGGAAGAGGTAGCCCGCAGGCCAATCGCCCGGGGCAGTAGGTGCCCGTGGCTCCAGCGAACACCGCAGCACAACAGCTGTCAGTTCCGGCTCAGTCGAAGCCGAGGTATGATGGTAAGCAGCTCCACGGGTCACAGGCCAATAGGCCGCGGAGATTATCGGATGGGAGTAACAGTATTCAGGCTCAGAAGCTCTGATTTCTGTCCAGATTGGGAGCAGACGTGCCCCTGATACTCTGCTACACACTGTGATGTGTCATACTGGGTGGTAAAGAGAGACAACGCTGATGATGATGGATTTTATTTGGCAATGCACAGAGCTCTCGGGCTAGGCAGCCATTTTCTGGCCTTCTCAACAGCGCCCCCGGGAATCGAGTTTCTGATTAGAAAAGGTGGACAGGCATTGGAACCTGATGCCTCTCCTTTTCTAATCAGCAGAGCTGATCGTCACAGGCGGCCCTTTCTCCATCTGGCTCCTTGAGTGAAAGAGCTGCCTGCTGAGGGTTGGATTGTCTCACAAAGAAAACAATGGAGAGCTGGGGCGCACTGCTATTATTTCTTTTGGGGTGTCCGGTCTCTCCTTCTGTTTCTTAATCACAGCCTCTGAACCCCACAGGCACCTTTCAGCGGGGCTCAGAGTCTGATTTAGGAACAAAATAGAGAGGCGAGGTTCACCAAAGGAATGAAAGAAGTGCACCCCGCTGGGAGCCAAGCACTTGACAGCCCCAGCGCCATGGGGGTGAGGGCAGGCTCTAGTTAGGGAGATCCTCCCACCCACCTGTAGGTAGACCCCACCCCTTAACTAGAGCCCTCCTCTACACTGCCTCCCACTTAAAGGTCTGAGAATAGGGCATGGCGGGAGAGAGCCATGGAAGAACGAGATGGTGTTTTTGGAATTTACTAAGGCTGTTTGGGGAGCTGCCCCAAATTTGTAATGTACTGTTGGAGTACAGGGAGGGGCGGGGTGTTTGGAGGGTCTCCTGCCAATATCAGAATGCAAGCCAGGAGTTAGAGCCTGGGGATGTTGGATTAGTGAGATACGATTGTTGGGGACCCAGGGCAGTGTTAACACCGGTTTATATAGGACACTGGGCTGTGACGTTTTTTCGAGCAGATGCCGTTTGCGTAACTACAGGTTGATTAATTTCTCTTGCATATGTCTCCAAGAAACGTTTAATTGGATCTAAATATAGCCATGCTACAGCAGCGAGAAATCTATTGTTTTTCTTTTTAACTCTACCTGGTCCATTACATGCCTTTAAGGATGATAATGGGACGACCACTTAGCAAATTACTCATTTAAAGTAGGCATGATGGAACTTCCATTGATCTCTTTCTGAAAAGAAATATGACAACTTTAAATAGGTGTGGGGTGAGAACACGTAGAACTCCCCTCTAACAGAATTACAAGAATAGTAAAAGAGACTTTGTACAAATAGCTATTCTTTCTTTTATTTTATTTTTTTTTTATTTTAGCTTCTATTGGTTTCAAAAAGAAAACCTTTGATGCTGCATCCAACAGCTTTACACCACTCATTCACGGTACATCATGAACAATCATAACATAATCATGAAGTAATCTCAATAATCACAAAGGCCCAAGCTGCATTCATCTAAAAATCGTGGTTTTGGTCCATTTTACTGTGATTTTATCAAATGTTTGTGTCTTGCACACCCATTTCCACTCTTTCCAGTAATTCAAAAATGACTTTCACCATATTTAAAAGAGCCAATGTGAAGGACAACCACCCCCCCACCTCAAAATTGCCCACCACTCATCCAGTGTTCTTATCGTAGCTATCATTTCAAAAGCCACACGATACATTGCAAATATAGGAATTGTTAAATATTGATAGAGAAAGCTTAAGGAGAATGTTGCTTGGATCTAACCCCAAAATTGCTTTTTCAAGTCAGTGATTGCTTTGTTCAATGGCTAAATCAATTTCCTTGTGTGCAGCCTCAAGCAATGTAGTTTGAGCAGTAAATAGACATGTGTCTCTGAGTGCGGCCTGTATTGGGGGTAGTCAGTACCCGTCTAGATACAGGGCCAGAGTATAAACTATGAATTAATAGAGTTCAGAAAATTGGGGTCTTTGGAGGACATTTATCCAATTAGTCAACAATCTCTTCTTATGACCCAACACCTTTATGATAACATCGAACTAAAATTCTATTTAAACAAATAAATCACATATTGGCGCAATATACTTGATCGCCAGTGCTTTATTTTCTGTACAAACTATCTCAAACCTGCAATATTTGGGAAGTAGATCAATGCTGTCTTGATGGGCAGAGAGCGTACGGGAGTTCTTGGGATCCCCAATAGGTTCTTGAGGTACCCCTTTTGGTTGGCAGGAGGTTGAACCTTTTTTTTTTTGCCCCAGAAAGGAAACTGACATTACATTCATTTGATAAATGTCAGTATATAAACAGCACTTAACAGGCATGTCTTTTGTTTTTGCTATTTCCTCGTTGCATTGTTGTTTTCTTTTTTTCCCTTTTTTTCGTTCCTTGTGTTGTCATGGTAGCCCATTACAGCTGTTTGACGCAAATGTTACAAGGATTGTAAGGGTTGCAAAGACGCATTGAAATATTATGCTACTTTTTATGAAATGTGATGATGTAAAGATGCTAATATCAGATAATGTAAAAGTACTTTGTGTACTTAACACATTTTTATGATAAAAAAATAAAATATAATATCAGCGACCTTACACCACATTTCTATTAAATACAGCTATATTTATGGAATAAGATCATTTTACATTTATGTCTGGGGAGATCAGGATAATCGAACCTACTGCTTGTTTCAACTCTTCCTGTTTTGTGTTTTTAATACCATTATTTATGTTTTCCAACTTTTATTTCTAGGTTATGTTAGTGTGAATCAAAGGTGAAGAATAATTTGATGTATTGGTGATTTATCTAGCGCCTCAGGCTACACTAGCGCTGCTTCACAGCACTGGACCAAGGATCGACCCCATGCAGTGGGTCTTGCCGCAGAGCTATTCTCCTGGATAATGCCAGAAGTGCATTTTCTGTGTGGACAGGCACGACAGCATCAATCAAATCTAAAAGAACAGGTACCGGCTGAGTATACATTTTTGTGGCAGCTATTTATATATTTATTTATTGGTGTTTTGTATTGTGCATGCATGTCAAATCCCTTCACAGTGCAAAGAAAAACCTCGGGCAATAGAGGAGAGCAAAACCGTGCTGAAGACTTAACTTGGCATTAAAACGTTTTAGGATCTGCAATGCCTTGTTGAGGTGCTTAAAGAAATGATTAAGCAGAATATGGCCAAGTTTGCAACCTTGTATGACCTCTCTCATTGCAGACCATTCATTTGTTAGAAAATCCTTAGCTGTATAAAGAGCTGTAACTGACTTTCATTCATGTAAAAGTCGGATTAAATCAGATAGATGCGGCACACTCCATCGTACAAGAGTGTATCCAAGAAGTGGTTCCTGTTCATAAAATCCAACGCAGCTCATAAGCCAATAAATTATAAATGTAATTCCTTAAATTAAAATGGAAACATTCTTCTAGCGTTCACAAATGTTTGCCATCGGTCCTCACAGCATTTTGCCAGGGCTTTGGTCAAGAGTTTTGACAATGCGCCCAGAAGGATCCATTCACATTTAAATCAGTGAAACAGTCCTTTTGCTTTACACTTAATGGATACTGTTGTCTCACTGAACTCATTCAAGGCGATGGGAATGATATGTGGCAGTGTATTAGCCAAATATGTTCATTGTATCTGGATATAGTTTAAATATGAATCTGAAAATTGACTGTGTCATGGTTCAGCCTCTACATTTGTGTCTAAAATAGGAATCGCTGCATCGGAACCACACCAGCCCAAGCCAGCATAGTAAATGGTGAGTGGTCTTGGGAGCTGTAGGCCAAAACATCTAATGATCCACAGGTTGCCCACTGCTGTGCTAGGGTATTATATTTGTACTAGCTGTAGCCAAAGTATCATATCTGTTTCTATTCCTCCTTCTCTTTCAATGTCTCACTCCATGTCTCTCTTTTCCTTTGTGTGGGTGTTTCCTGCTGTTCATTTGTTAGAAACAACCCAGCCATTGCTGAAAGCAGCGTAACCAGATTCAAAACACAGATATCTTGGAGAAGGGGTGGGGTTGCTGTCTTCTTTTATGAATAAAAGTAGAATGAGAGCCGCCACAATGGAGGCACCCTGTAATGGTTTATGGAGAGGCCACCCTCAACACAGGGAGTTCCATCCTGCTTCTTTGTTGAGCCCTATTTCTGATTCATCTAATAGCCCTTGGACCCCTTCCCCTGAGCTACCAATGAGCCAAGAACCAGGCCCGTGTACAGGAAATATATCTGTATTTATTTGAATGATAGATAATGGAGATCACACTAAACAACACACACCACCTTCTTTGCATCTCACAATGAAACTTCTTGTTACATAAATAAATCATGCAAGCTGATTGGGAAAAACACAAATCACAATACCTGATTTCAATTCAAGAAATAATCTACACTGTTCAATGAACAAAATCAGTTTACATATGCAATGCTGTGTAATTTTCAATTTCCTGCACGCTTTAAGGTTAGCAGTTTGGTTTACAGATTTGTACAAATGCATATGGCAATTATTATTTCACCCACACTTTTGCTTTAAAATGTACACAGGGTGATTAAGCAGTGGGTTTTTCAGACCCCATCCTCCCCCACTGTGGTCTGTGTTGGGGAAGTCGGACAAAAAGAATTGTGATGATTTGAGAATTTGGAATTTCATACCCCTCTCCACTTAAAGGCCTGTGTTAGGGAAGCTGGATGGTAAAATGGGGATTATCATTTTAGCCTTAGTTTAGGGACAAAGACATCCCTCGGGTTTAACAGGAAAAAACAGGATTGACCAATTACATTACAGTTTCAGCACACACTGGGAATGAGCTTTGTTCATTTAGAATTTTAACAAAAATCACCCTGTGGTATTCTGCCAAAGGGGATTAATTAGATACATTTTGTAAGTTAAATGGGCTAAGGATCTACACAGTTTTGTCCCCCCAATCCCACCTACTAATAAAAGGGAAAGAATTGAAGGCCAGCAGATTCCCCCACCTTTTGGTTTCAAAGGCCTCCATTCTATTTACATTGAAAACCTCTGTTTAAAGTTCAGGAAAGCCAGCTGTATTTCAGGACCATCTTGGAGGACAAGATACGGGTCTGGTCACTCCACTTTCAAGGAAGGACCCCAGCCTTTCACCATAGGGCCCAGTCAGCTTTTTTAGGCCTCCCCAACAATAGACAGCTCCACTCAGATACAATTTTATCAAATATCTCTGTTTCGTGTTTCCTTGTGGCTGTCAGTGTGAAATTTTCAGCAGCTCCCTATTCTCTCATAGTGCATCCACTTTATATACCATTGATAACACCATCAAAATCTCAATATTGGGCAGTGTCCTGCAAGAGTTCTCACAACCAGGATTGGACAGTTACCCTTCTCACTCCTCCCAAATGCAGCCTCTCTCTAATGATTGGTTTAGGAGTCTGGAACAGATCTATGGCAACTCCCATTTGAAACCCCCCTTTGTTTCCATGACAACATTTTGGCAAAAACTAGTTCTGTGGCAAAACCTCATAATGACTTAGTAACTGCCAAAATATGTATATATTCCACTTCAGCTAATCATGGAGAATTTAATAAAATGACAGCCTGGTCCCCAATATGTTGCACAGGCGTTTGGCAATTTTCTGCCATTTAAAAAAAAAAGGACAATAGTTAGGAACATGCAGTTTACTCCCCGCCTTCCTAATTTTATCCTCCACCAACATGCCAATTTTCAAATTTGGGACATGTTCAGTGCAGGCAGGAAAACCTTTTAGCTGGCCATTACAATTCCCTAAGTCGCAGGTGGATGAATTTTATTTCAACAAATCACCTTGAAATTATCTAAAAATGAAACATACATAAATGAAGTACGACTTGCAGTTGCTGAGAAAATGCATCAATTGTGAAAGTCCATTTTAAACTAATGGGAATTCTTAATGTTATGCAAATGTTCTCTCCTTTCTTCCGGGTATTTGCCATTCTGTTGTTTGAAGTTGATAGGTTGCCGGTCGTAAATACTTGGGATGCACCTGCCAAACAGAGATCCCCAACTGGTCATGAATACTTGGGATGCGCCAGCCAAACAGAGATCCACCACTGCAGATAATGAGCTAGGCCTGCCCTGTGATGTCAGACATTTGGCATCCTGTCCCCTTATCTAAAGGGGACCACCTTTATGTTCTGAAAGCTTCTATTTTCTGGCATTTTCTTCAGAGTTCAGCCTTGATTGCAGCCCTTGTTTTCACTACTCCCTACATTCCTGCCATGCACTGGCCATGCCATTTGCCCTGCACACAAATGAGCTTTCAGAGACACCAAGTCTGTGGAAAGTATTTTTTCAACACCTCATAGCAGGCAACACTTTATTGCAGTTGTAAACAGCTGGGATGCAAGCCAGGCTTTCAGTGGGGGAAGTCCTTTGTGAAGTTTACCCAATCACAAGCAAAACGGGCTGCTTTGGGCCTACATGAAATCTTCAAGGGACCCATGGAAACAAAGTTTTTCTTTTCACTTGTTTGCAGTATTTTGCAAGTGAAGCATAATATACATTACATCTTGATTAGCATACACTGAGGGCCTGATCACGACTTTGGCAGTAACGCCGACGGTATTACCACCGGCGGTATTAGCCCTACCGCCGAACTCCACGGCGCTAATAGCGCCGGATCACGAGTTTGGCGTTAATGTTAATCCCCATTCACCATTAAGCCCATTCGGGAATGCCCCATTGCCCATTGGGCTCAATGGGGAATTTTCGCGCTCTTACCGCCGGCGGATTTCCCGCCGGCAGTAATAGCGTGAATTTTCGGCAGATTTCCCCCCAGCTCAGAGCTGGGGCGAAATCCGATGAAGTCCTGATTTGGCGGACCCTTAAATCCGGCGGTAATAGCGTGACCGCCGGATTTAAGGGTTATCGCCAAAGTCGTGATGAGGCCCTAAGTCTTTTCCATGACATCTTTATGTTAGCAGGGGAAACATTTTCTCTTGTCTTGCTTTCAAACTGCAAACGTGCAAACACAGCCTTTTTGGTGTCAGTGTTTGCAAATCCAGCTTTTCATGTGAAAGGGGCCTTTGATTTTCTTCCACCACCATGAATTACATTGCACTTCCTTGTGTTACTTACAGAACCCCCACAGTCTGCCTTAATAGACCCATATTCAATGTGAAGGTTTTTTTTTTAAATGTTTTATGATGGCTGGCAGGTCATTTTTTTCAGTGGGCCTTTCAGTTCCATTGGTTTGGGGCCTTCTATTACACCCCACAACCCCCTCAAGGCAGTTGCAGCCTGGCATTTGGAGACATAAATTGTCATGTGTATATCCTGTGAGAAGTCTGTATCACATTGAAGGCTCATTGTCCATATGAGGGTATGTGATGGGAAAGTGGATAGGCTCTTTGTGATATGCTGTGGTTCTGAAAGACTGAGTGATGGACCAGATGACAAGGCAGGAGGATCTACTACTGTGACTGTTATTTTCTGACAAGAGTGTGGGTCTTAACAGCACTACCAACCAATAGGTGGACAACTGGCAACATGTGAAATTGCCTTGGTGATCCTAGAAGAAACAGGCAATTGTTTACATCTGAGTGTTTACATTCCTTTTCAAGAAGAAGGGGCACTTGTATTACAAAGCACATTTTCAAAGCCTGAAATAACCATACAAATATATTTTCTGATAGAAGGTTATCATTCCAAGACAGACAGTTTTGTGCACTCCTATTATACTCTTTCTAAATACCCCTATGAAAAAGGCAAAGGGGACAAACACCACCAATGATGCTTCCTGGCTTTGTTGCATAGTATCAAAGAGCAATTTCTGAACATACAAATTACCAGAGATTTTTGTATATGACAAACATGTCTGTGGTAAAGGAGATGTATCTTTGAATGACTAAGTACATAATGAACCCATGGGATGGTGCACATTTGAATTTTCACAACACTCACCCTAACATGAAAAGGTTTGTAACCATGAACCATACATACCCATCTGGGTAGCCTCAGGATTTGTAAGAGGATAAAATGGCTGCAACACCTGCCTCTCTGTGCGCCATCTTGCTTCTTGTTTAAAACCAGGAGCCTTGCAGAATGTTAGAAGAGGAGGGTTGAGATGGAAAACCTGGTGCACAGACACCCATAAAGAATTATGTACATAGGATTCTCAGTTATGAGTATTCAGGCCAAAGTGCATCTCCCTGAATACCCAATACCTCGAATCCCACCAACAGAATCCCTTTCACTGAACCCTGCACCCACACCCTCTCCCACCAAATTCTCTAGCCCTGACTATGCCTCTTGTCCATCTCCCATCTGCCTCTTGTCTCCTCTTTAATGTGGGTTTTACCCCAATCCCCTCATTCCCTGCCACAAACCTTATCCACCCTCTGTGTCCCTCCTACAATCCCTTGTTCACTCCTTTGTTCCACCACCCCCACTCACTGCACCTCTGTCCCCTCCAATTGGGGTTTCATCCCCATTTCCGCCACCCAGCCCACAGCATTCCCTTAACCCACTCCCCTTCCCCATCTCCCAATTACCCCTTACCTCATCCAATACAGCCCCAGGTAACTCTTCATTCCAGCACGTGGTACATACTGGTCATAGAAAGTAGACCCCTCCCCCACACCCCTTTCTACAGCTCTGTGGTTCGCTGAGCATAGGATCCGGCAGGCCATGTTTCTGGCCACCCACGTTGAATCCATCTCCGCAACATATGGCTCGCTTTAGTATCCAAGCTTTCAGCAACATCGCCCCAGTTAGGTGCAAGTTTGCATGTTCAATCAGATTGTCCATGTACAGCAAGTATCTGAATAGCAAACTGGTTGAAATCAGATTAGTACTGGTGGAAAATGCATCGTCCTCACATGTGATAGAACATGTAATCTTGGCTTAGACAACCATAGCTTGCCACATAATCATAGTCTCTTCCGAACCTACCTAACAGTGCAAGTTACTATGCTACATCTGCTGTATCATAATCATTCCACTGGTTGAAGCCTTCAACTTAATTAGCTTTAAATTCAACATCATAGGTAACACCTTTACACTACAACTGGGTGATCTCGCCTACAGCAGCCTGCATCAAAGTAGTGCATTTAGTAGGTCTACCTATTGCACCAAGATGAGGATATTTGCATTGGTGAATGATATCAAAATAGACATGAGCCATCAAACCTGCCCTTAGCAGCTGGGGATACAGTAAGGTGTCCTGACTAATTATGCAGGCAGATGGGATAGTCAGCTGCTGATTTTTAAACACAACAAAAATCTGGTCTAGCTGCACTCTTAATGAGTCCCCTGCTCTCGCATACTCTCCTGACTACCTCTCAGCACTCATCCATATGCCATCTCGAAATGGGTAGCTAGCTGGGACTTGACCAACCCTATCTACCTTCGTATTGGCTAAAACTCACACGCGCATTTTAAACCAAGTCCGCTGACGAACTTCCCATACTTGAACTTTGGTCCATGAAAGGTGTGCAACCAACAGCACTTTGAGACCATACCAATGGATCAAGGCGCTATACAAATGACAATTACATCACATTACATTTATGCCCAAAATGAGTCTGCTCCCAGACATCTTTATTGAAATGAATGTCCTGGTCCTGGTAACAATGTTTTAGAGGTTTCTCTGATACACAAATTCAGTAACTATAGAAGTAAGGCTATGCAACCCCGAGCTCAACCAACATTACCATTTTATGCTGAGGAGGGAGAAGAAAGGTTTCACAATGTGGATTAGACAATCGCCCTTTGGCAAAAGAATAATTGAGAATGTTCTGGTTCATGTTCTGCTTTTAGCCCTGCCAATCAAAGAACGAGCAGAACAACTTAAGCAAATGAACATGTCGCCGGGGGAAAGGCACATAGCATGCCTACACACCGACACATTAACAGAACAATAAAACAGTCACTCAGTTATTTCCAGTTATGGTTCATTTAGAGAGAAACAATGATGGTATAACTCCTGGGACAAAATCATTAACAGGAAGCAGCATGAAGGGATTGTGAAGCATAACACAAATACACAAAGTGCAAAATAGATAAGCTGCAGAGTAAAAAAACTGCAGAAATGATGAAGGTAACTTGAAAACACTAAGATAAAGAATTGACAATGCATTCTCTATTTTTCAAAAAAGAAACAAATGCAGACGTAAGAAAGAAGCATAAAAGTTAGATAAGGTACCTTGAAGAGCAAGGGAAAATGGGTCAAAAAGAAAAGGGGGATGAGGAAGAAAGGGAACAAAGAACTGGTCCCGATTACAGAAACAAGAGCAGGAATCCCACTTTGGGCCTCATTACGACTCAGGCGGTAAGGGTTTTACGGCGGCGTTAACAGCGCCGACCCTTACCGCCTGAGTACGAGGTCCCTTAGCGCCACGGCGGACTTAACACCTGCTTTTAGCAGGTGTTAAAATCCATGGCGCTAAGGGACCATGGAGTTAATTACGCCACCGTAATTTACGGTGGCGTAATTAACGCCTTCCCCACTCCCATTATGCCCTATGGGGCAAAAATGGGAATGGGGAAGGGTAAATGGGGATTGGGGACTTACCGCCCCGCCAAGGTCGGAATGGGGCGGTAAGTCCGCCAACCACCATGGCGTAAACGTAGTTTACGCCATGGTGGTAAAGTCACGGCCCAGGCGGTAACTTACCGCCTGGGTCGTAATGAGGCCCTTTGAAAGCAGGCGTGTGGGTGCTTTGTCCCTCTGGGTGTGCTCTCACACACACACACATGCACGTAGTGCACACCTGTACTCCGCGGGTGCACTGAGTCACACAAGTTAACTGGATACCCGCGTGGCCGTGCACATGCAGAGTGGTGGGAGTGGGCAGTCGGGACAGGTGAGGGGTTGGGGGTGTGTGTTGCGAAGGGGACGGCCGAGGAGTTTGGGGGGGGGGCTAAAGATGAACGCGCAAGCCTGATTCACAGCTGCGCTGTTCCCGTGCTCATACTTCAGACTGCTTTCGCTGTCAGGGAAACCGGGGGCAGGTGAACGTGCAATGCTCCAGAGTCTACACTGGGAATTTAAAATGATGTTCCTCACGTCAACTCACATGGTTCAGGACCCTTGCTGCTCTTTTTTGTAAAGCTTCCAAAAAGCGGAACAGCAGTTTAATTGTTAATTTTCCAGAATGGAAATGCTTAATGTATAACCTCACTGCATCATTGTGTGTCTCCAGTCTCTGGTAAATGCACGCCTTGGTAAACCTGAAGCATTCGCATTGCTTGATATTATTTTTCCATTCTGCATAGGTTCGAGAGCTGCATGGCAAGATAGCTATGACACCTGGGGCCTGATTCACAGAAGCATTTTATTATGGCGCTGCCATTGAAAAATGTCTGGTGATTCCGGCCCCTTATGTCAACAGAGTTCCTCATTTGCAACAAGGTAAGTGCTTTCATAACATCACTCTCCCATGCCATCTGTCTCCCATTCAATAACAACATTTCCAGTCATTGCAACACACGTTCAAATAAACTTTCCTCATTTATAAAAATGTCAATTCCTTCATAATATCACTGTACCATTATGTCTGCCTCCCTCGCAATGAGCCAGTTGCCAACCAACAAACAATCACACATTCAGAAAACACAAGAAATGTTTTCCACAAATAGGTACATACTAAACACATTAAAATAGGTAATACATGCTAGTTATGTAAACATTTGTGTTCCCTTAATTACAGCACTCTGTAGAGATGGGCCCGGTTTGCCACACTAGTAAAAACAATACTCAGTAATGGAGTACTCAGAGTGCAAAATAAAACCCATCTTAACTGAAAACATTGAAACTCGGCTCAGACAGCATACAGTCAGCTCTTAACATTACAATGATTGTGAGCAGCTTTTAAACTAAAAACACCTCACCAAAGGCATAATACTACAATATTGATTACAAAACATATGAGTGTTTTGGATTGATTAATATCCCAAGCTACATATAGAATATATGGGTGTTAGATCCACCATTGGCTAAAACATATCTGATGGCCCCTCCTGGGCCCAGCCCATTCCAGATACTACGTCATTACATCATTACAATTACACTTGACTCGTTGGCTCTGTTCATTATAGGCGATCTGGCAAGAGGGATTTCTGTTGGATAGCTATTTACTCACCAACCTTGGACACTTTAACAAGTTGTCAGGAAATGAAAGACATATGACGTGGGGAGAGAAGTCTATTGTCTGCAATAATTCCAATTAAAAGTAGCTTTTTGTCATTCCCAGGTGATGAGGCCTATCCTTTCATTTGTACTTGGCCTTGTGTATCATCTATTGTGTGTCTGTGTATTGGGAGGTTCAGCAGGTATATTATCTGGGTTTGGCTCATAATGAATAGCCAGTCTTTTCAGTGTGTTCACCGCATTTTGGGGGGCCGTGTTGGAGAGTGAAATTCTTCGTATTTATTGAGCTTTTAGCTAATTGTACTGTACATGTTATACTTCTTTGTGAGTGCTTGAGACGCCCTTCATCTATTCACTATGGAGTCTTCTGACATGTTGATCAAATGCACCTGAGCATCAATGGCTGTTTGTGCTCTTACTGAAACTTAATTAACTTGGGAGTATACTGCCTTGCTTCCTGGTAACTGTTATCTCGGGTCTATGGTCTGGTCATCCACTACTCCCTTCCTCGCGTTCAAACCGTGGTGCTTTACTAAGAGCTACTGTTTGGGCAGCTTCAAGCTTCTGAAGTAAATGTCTTTTTATGATTTCAGAATCTTTGCTGATTCTTAGGCCTGTTGCAGCCTCTCTGTTAGGAAAAGTGGCTGTACTTCTGCACTCTTGTCTCCAAATGTGTGACCCATATTAGTTTTTGTAATAGTGGTAAACCAGCCTTTGATTGGAGTGGACTAGGCTAGTTGTAGGAAGTTTAGTTTATGACTTATGAGACGCTTGCTTATAATTAGTGCTGCCTGGTCTGTGTTTTGTAGCTCCCAGGGCTGACGGGAGCTTGACATAAGGTTACCAAAAGGAATTCCAAAACACTGTGGTGACTGGCGCTCCAATATAGATTTTATTCCTTGTGCTTTGTTTAATGACCTCTACACGTGTTCCACCACTTGCTTCTACAGTGGCTCATCAGGAGGTGAGCTTCATATTTTGAGTACAGTTGAGCGAACAAGAAGTAAAAGAAAAAGAAACAAAGAAATACATTTCAGTCATGTGTTGGAGATTTTGATTCATCTCATATGTTCATACATTTGTTATATGGTTATTTAAGCCTCTATATATTTTGCAAGAATACTATCCTTTATACAAGATATAAATGGTCCCAAATGTTATTTTAAAAAGTTTAATTTGAAAAATATTATGATCCAAATAGATTAAATACAAAAAGAAGAGAGCTTACTTTACGTGAATCTTGTTTCTAGAATGCTTTGTTTTTGTCAAAAAAAATCAGTTTCCTGTGCTGATTTGCTGAAATTCTAATGTTTCAGAAAGCGTGCTGAAGTCTTTACTTCTAATATTCCCTTTTTTTAAAATGCAGTCCCTACAAATAAGGACAGAATTGTTATGTTTAGAAAGTTACATAGAGCTTACTTTCAATTAGATTACCAAGTTACAAAAAGTGGCTGATTTTTAAAAAAAGATAAGAATCTACTATCGTAGACTCAAAGCTTCCTGGTTTTAGCTCTTTGTTTTTGGCTCTTGCTTAGTATGTGGTTCTGGTCTGGATCCCGGGCTGCTGCTGTCTGTGAAAAGGTGCCCGCTTTTTATACATTTTTGAAAAGCAGCGTGATAATGTCACGCGTTTTAGCGTGATGACGTCACGCATTACGGCGATCAACGCCATTTTGGATTAGCCCTATGGCATCATGATGGCATTTCAAATCCCCACCTCTATTGGCCATATAGATGTGGGGGCGCCATCTTGGAGTTGTGTTTGCTCCAACGTTGCTTATGTGGATAATTATTTTGATCGTCATGTTTAATCTAAAGTTGCTTATGCGAAAATATATTGTGATAGGTGAATTCCCTCTTTTGTTTATACATTAATATAGATTGACTATAATGATAGTGATCGTAAGTTTAATGGGAGCATAATTGTCCTGGTAATTCAAGAAGTTTACATAACCACATTAAAAAAATGTTTATTTATAGAAAATCACTCTTATCTAATATTTGTTTTTGACCCAATTAAGTTAGAGTGGGCATCCAATTCAGTCTAATAAGATTAACATGAGTTTTTATGAAACTTATGTTTTTAATGTTGCTCATGGAGTTTGGAGGTAAGATTCTATAGACTTCAGCGTTTTGCTCGAAATTCGTCTTTCGATACCTATTCTCAAAATGTGATATTATTAATTAAGTAACCTTTGGTCTGGTCTGAGGTTAAATATATATTAGTTTTTGCTCATGTTACTCACATCTTGCACATCCACCATACGTTGGTTTCCCTTCCCATGCATTCTGCCTCTCTCCCTACCATAATTCCCTCTGCCCTGTCAGTGTAGTGAGTCCTTTCTTGGTATGCAGGAACCCTCCTTCCTTCATTGCTATTTAGAGCACACTACTTGTGCCTTCTATAATCTAGTGTCGCACAGGCTAACTCATTCTTTATGGCAGATGCATGTGCATTGACTGTTAAAATGTTTTGTTTTATGGAATCCACCTTAACGTATATTGTCCTTCACCCCCAAGCTCATGGGGCAGTATGGCTGCCTCAGCTTATATCGTTTCTCACCTGTGCTGTGATAATGAAGAGTAGGGGCAGACATTGGTACTGGCATATTTATATGCATCATTACACTCCTCCGGTCTGGTCGAATCAACAACCACCTGATTACTTCTGCCTATTACCTTATTGGCAGCCTTGTGTAGCCATATTCTGTTCTCCCACCCTCAAGCTACTTCCTTGTGCCACATATTCTTCTGGACAACAGGTCATGAAGCAACACTCTCCATATGCTTCACTATCTACACAGTGCTCGGTGAAATTGTGCGGGGTCATTAGGACATTTGAACACTCTCCCAGGGTGTCCAACTGGATTGTCTATTTGGTGCATATTGGGTAGTTCATCTGTTTGAGTAAACTCATGTATTTGATTGCCCACATTACTATTATCGTCATTTCCAGTGCTTTTTTGCCAACCTTTTTACATTGGTTCAGGCCTTTCTTCAGGACACAGAAAGCAGTCAGGACCACTACTAGAATAGTGTAACGCTCACCTGATTCCCACGGAGGCGCCGACCTGTTCTGGACTGCTATGACCTCTTCTAAGGTGATGCGCAGGACTCGGAAGACGGACTGGACCGGACCCCCAAACCTCGCCTGTCTGGCCCATAGAAGAATCCTTCTGTAGATGGAAAAGGGGATTAACTGTCTGCTGGATAATGTGTCGGATTCCCCCCTTCCCCCTCTCACACTCCTCGAACCCCCTCCGCGATTCCCCGTAGAGTCTCACCTTAGAGTCTAAAAGGACGAGCTCTCCATCCTGCTTCCGATGCAGGGGTGCATTGATTTCCAGTTACTTCACTGGATCTCGGGTTTGGTGAGTATTCAACTCCGCTTGACTTTTCCGATATGAGGCCGTAAGTATTCAGTTGCAAAAGTTCAAGCCTTAATTGTCCGTTGTCCTTTTCTCTATTTCAGATGCAGGATGAAGAATCCGTGTAGAGGAATGGATTCGCCGAAGGTAAACTCTGGTGAGTCTTTTTGATGGATGGTTCCCTTAGTGATCTTGCTTTCACCCACTTATGCATGTGTCTTTTTCCCCTTAGGGGCCGGGGTACGGAAGTGCCAAAGAAGCGGCGCCGACCGGAGGTGAGGAAAGATTGTCCCAACAATAATCAAGTAAGTCTTAAGGTGGAAGAATCAGGCCTTCCTCAATCTGTTCCTTCGATCACCTTTGTTTTGTCTCTTTTTCTCCTTATGCGCTAAAAGGCGGCGGATGGTGCCAATGGTGCTGAAGAGCCCGAGGGCGCCTTGTGAAGGTAAGTGGAACGCGGCGCTGCAGCGAGCGATGCACTTCTAAAAATAATGTCTTTTCTCAGGATCGTCGGAGTGATGGTTCCAGACTCTGGATGGAGGTAGGTAAAGTTCAATTATTCACCTTTCTCTCCTTTCCTTCCTTTTCAGGTGTTCCAGGTTGCAGGCGGGCGTGGCTGGAGCCAGGATGCAGGAGCAGACACGGTGAGCGTCCAGCTGCTAAATGCAGAACAACGCGAAGCGTGAGCTGCTGTCTGGGCGTGGTTTAAATAGCCCCCAAAGTAGTTCCAGGTAAATATTCTTCCTCAGCCAGGCCCGAGTGGTAAAATAGTCCCATAGGTAAAATAGTCCCTTTCAGACCTCAAGGAGGTCTGGATCCGGCAGCATGGTCTGCATCAGGTAAGTCCATCCAAGCACTCCCATAATGAGCCTGGCGCCTATGGTGCCAGGACTGATGCCTTCTATGAGCCTGGCGCCAAAGGCGCCAGGACAATGTCCAAAGAGCCCCTATAAGGGGTTGCTGGGTCCCTCCCTGGGGACATGATGTCTGCTTTCGGGGACGCTGGGCCTGAACTGGCTCCCCGGGAGTAGGCATCATGACAAATAGTCAATAATATTCTTAATGTGTTTGCAACCCAGGTGGATACCCATGAGAATATATACTCAGTCATCATTTTCAATGTCTTCTACCTCTAACACCATCTTGGTGTGTTGCTCATGTAGGGTGCTTATAGCCTCTTTGAGGGACCCATTCTGCTCATTGTTCGCTGGTGTATATGTACAGCAAGAGGATCCTATCCTGGCGCAAACACCCCCTTCCATGGACGTTATAAGGTCAAGGACATGCCTATTTTGGAGAGACATTAATCTGACAAATCTAAACTCTTTGCTGATTGTGTTCAACCCCTTCATAGTTGCATTTGTTGTCTGCAGTAACTCCCATCTGGTGATCTGCAACCACTTGGCATGTGTGGCTACTTGTAGACCAGAGGCAAGGTAGGATGTAAACAACATTGCAGTTCTACCAAACAATTTATGTTCATCATCATCGCCCTCAATTGATTTTGCCATTTGCCAAAAAATCATTTTCCATTCTGCTGCCTCTTAAGGTGAACAACCTTTTCTTTCTGGGGATTTGTGCTTATCAGGCAGAAATCACCAATCTGCACCTCACTCTGAGGAACCACAAGTACTGGTGCACTTATCAATACTATGGAGCACGTGCCTACCAAATTCAAAGGAAGCTGCATATAGGCCTCTGAACCACAAACCCAATATTGGTACATTAATACAGCTGTTCCCACTTTAATGCCTGGTGGGTTCATAATGCATTGACAACTTTCATGCATTCCTACTTTCACTGAACCATTGTTTCTGAAACACAGGGTTGTGTTTTTTATTTGTAGTATAGGTACTGGTCCTCCTTCATCTTCTACCCAGGTAAGTAATTTGGAGAATTCAGTCTACTCTTTAAGACACACTTTATTTGCATTCAGCACAACTTCCATTGATGCTGTTATGAGTGCTTGTGCTTTGCAACCAATCATTCCTTTGACCCATCCCTCAGTGTTAAATACATTTTGTATTATGTCCAACTGGGGTCTGTCCCAACGGACCAGTATTTCTTTTCCTTGTGCGTAGGTGCACTGCAGCAATTTGTGTTCTTCTATTCTAACTTCTCCCCAATTTGGGCCTGACCCTATGTGTTTCATTACATTGTGTTGTGTTTTTACGTTGGTCATCAGGGGCGTTTGCTTTATAAATCTGTCCTCACGAGTAGAATCTGCTATTGTCACTCTTTGCATGGTGGCCCATCTGCCCTGAAATTGTCCTCTTGTGCATAGTGTGATGTGTGTCAAGCATTGTGCTGTATCTGTGGGTACTTCTTTTGCTATGAACACTCTGGAGGCACTCATGGCATATAGAATGAGAGAACAAACAAAACAGGTCTCATTAGACTTCTCCCTTCCCACCTTCGCTATGTGTCTATACCACATGTTGTTAGTGACATGGAGGGAATTTTCAAAATACTGCTACATGTGGTCTTGGTCATCCTGCACACTTCTTTTTGACCTTTTAATTAGTGTGCTTACTTCAGGATTTGTTGTGGGTGTTATTTAACATTTTATAATTTCAGGAGCTATACTAGTGTTGTCATCAATTAATACTGGCCTTGCCATAATATTAATGCTACCTCACTTCACCAGAATACAATAAAGGAAATACAAACAACAAAATGCAAACAAGAATGCTAAAAGCATGATAGCCAAAGAATTTACTTTTTGCAGATATTTAGGTCTATAAGCCCATTTAGGCAACAAGAGAAAATATTTAGTATTATTTAAAAGATTCATGTTACTTTAAAGAAAATGTTTCATAAAAGAATTGTTCACCATAAAAACCTATTTTAAAAATAAAAGGAAATTACTTTCTAGACCAATATATACTTTCATTGAAAAACTATTATGTAAATGTTCAGAACTCCTAGAACTAAAAGAGTAGTATTAAAAAATCTTCTTTGGGGAATGTTCAACTATTTTCTTGGAACTGGAAAAAAGCACACTGTCTCTACTTTTGCTGCTGCTCTTGCTGCTTGATTCGCTCTGGTAATTGCCCTGATCTGAAGTCTTTGGACTTCTGCTTGCCCATCTTGCTCTGTATCTTCTGACAGTGGGGCTTCACCACAATATTTCTTTATATCATTGAGTTGAAGCCACGCTCGCATACCCCTAATCTTCACTGCTGAAGGTGTTGCTAGTTGTACGGGATAAGGACCCTCAAACCTTGGTTTATGCTATTTTCTGATCTCTGGGATATAAGGGAAGAGGATGTAATAACCTCTAAGGTTCAAAATGTCAATTCACATATTCAGTGATTCTTGCAGAGACCCTATGTCTCCCCTGCACCTGTTGGGATATGCATTTCCGAGATTTAGTCATACCCATCAAATAATCATGCATCGCTTTATCAAGCACTGTTGCTGAATTCTCCGCTTCTGTTTGAGCATGTGTGGGAGGGGCAATTGGGACATTCACTCTGCATCCTGTCACCATGTCAAGTGGTGGTCGGAGCCTGGCTGAATGTGTAAGGCATAAAGAGCCAGAGGACGACAGTGCAACCAATTTTTGTGCAAAGTCTCTTCTTTTTTGCAATGCGTTTCTTCAAGAGACCGCTTAGGCGCTCACAAATTCCATTTGCTTGGGGATGATAGAACAATGCAAAGTTATGTCTTATTCCCAATAGAGATGTAATGTGTTTAAACATTTAATTTTCAAATGCTTCACACACTCCCCATCTAGGAAATACCTCTTGTATGAGGAATTTTGCAGCCAATATGGCATCTGGATGTGTACATGGTCCTGCTTCTATCCAGCGAGAAAAGGAGCATACTACCACCGTCATATATTGGTAGCCATTCCAAAATGGTGCAGTACGATGGGGTATGGCCCTCTCACCATACTTAATGTGTGACCAGCAGTATTTTTTTGACAAACCATACAGTTAACAACAAAATTGGCCGCATGCTCATTTCAATTTGGGACAAACGTGTTGGCCGAAATAGTTGCAGTGGTACTGCTGGATAGTGCAACTGATGCATCGCTACTGTAAGCAACTCAACAGACATGACAAGTTTCCCTGTGCTATGTCAAATTAATTCTGCGGGGCATAAGGAGAACCCCGCCTTTTTCCATAACTCCTGTTCTTCTTGTGGCACCCGTTCCTCCAACTCTACAAGCTGTGTTACTGGCAGTGTAGTAAAACATTCTTTCATCACCATGTTTGTTTAGGGCAGTTGTATTGTCTAATATCTATGCCCTTTTGGCTTCTGCATCTGCAGCTTCAATCATGGGAAATCATGTCTGCACCTTGTGTATGTGCTGCGCACTTCCCCATGGTGATCGCAGAGGGACATTCAAGCGCATCTAATAGCCTTTCTATCATGCTGTACTGGTGTACAGTCTGCATGCTGGAAGCCCCGCCTTTTCCATTGTGTCAAACCTGAGTATACTGTGGTCATCATGTAGGTGGAGTCGAAATACATTGTCACCAACCCATCCTTACGCCTTTCAAACACTATAATCATGGCTAACAATTTGGCAGCTTGCACTGAAAAAAGTGCTGACAATCTTTCACCTTTCACTACCTCAATCTCTCTATTCTCTGTTGCCTACACTACTGTTGTCCCACTATGTCGCATTCCATAGAGTTGGTCTATCGTCAAACCATCAATGAAGAGAATTAAGCCCGCTTCTAGAGCATTCTCTTTGACATCAGGCATGGCATCAAAATAATAATCACTGTATGTAGTCCAATCATGTACATTATCTCCCTCCACCACTGTTTCCGCTATGAATTTTGCAGGGTTTACCATGCAGCCCCTGACCATTTTAATCAATGGATTAGATACTATCACTTAAACACAATGGGTCTGTCCCTCACTTTTTTGTTGTTAATGTGACCTTAATTGGAAAACAGGGATGCTACAGTCAAACAAACAACAAAGCAAGTATTAGGCTACCCCTCCCTCTCATGTGCAAACCAGTCAGCCTGCTCAGGAAGCTGCACAGTCGAAAAAACAAATACTGTACCATTAATTCTTCACACAACCATCTTTATTCACAATGCTTATGCTTGTAACACATATAACTATATACATTAACAGCGACACATAAGATTTATACACATTTCATACTATACTGCGCAATCTCAAAACATGTAGCAGCAAAGTCTTAAAATTAGTAAGTGTACATGTTTTTTTGCCTACTCATTAAAGTGCATAACTGCAGCAAAGGTCCAACAAAGTGGGGTGAGTGTAAAATGTGCTATTTGTATAAAACAACAGTTTGTTAAAAGTTTACTTAATCATAAAAAAGAGGAGAGTATGCATACCGGATAGCCTCAAAATGTAAACCACTTCATTGGTAGATCTAAATTAGGATGTTCATTCTACAAAAATGTTCTACCCGTTTTTTTTAATAGGGTATTGTATGCATACATCTCCCTGTGGACAGGTTTTTATTTATCCTGCAGCAAAGGAAGGATATATTATATGATATAGGGTCAACACAGAGTGTTTAGGCCCTTTGTTGAGGATCTGCATCTTCTTGGCGGTCTTCTTTCACAAATTACAGTTGGGCCTTCATCAGGACGTACATTTAGTAAGAAATCGCCAAACAAAGCGTGTGACTACCCCTTTGTTTTGACTTCTATGGTCTGTAGGATTACAAAATACAAACCAAAATACTAATCAGTGAGGTTGTCTGTCATGAACTTCTTTATACAAACATTAGACTTCCATCCTAGGCTCCTGACATGGAAATAGTTCACATATGGGGATGGTAGAACATTTACTTTTCTGGGTGAGTTATTCTTACTGGTGTGATCAATCACAGCACATCAACCGGTGAGCTCAGAGACTGCAGTCTCACCTGCAAATATAACAATTGGCATTTCATTATACCCTCATAGCGGTATTGATGTTAGTGTTACATATTTCCAACCTACGTTTCCATTGTGCTATACTAACCTTTTTTTGTCGTATTGCCAAATAATAGTAGTGAGTTTACTTTTTCACTCTTGATTTTCCTTCTCCTTTATTTCTGGGAGTCCTAATTAGGAAGGGAACATGCGTTGTATTTCATGTCTGGATGTTCATGCAGCCAGCCAAAGAATAGATACGCTATTGCTACACATGCTACTCTGCACTGTCATACATTTGCACATTGCGGGTGCTTCGCTTGGACCTCAAAAGGTGGGTGATTAAGTTGCTACCCACCCAAGTGTGTTGCAAACCTTTGTAACCTTTGGCTCATGATGTCTAAGCTGCTTGTTTATCTGGTGTCGTATCTGTGTTTGGCTCCTAATGAATAGTCAGTGTTTTCAGTGTGTTTATCAGGTTTTTGGATATCGTGCTGGGAAGTGAAATTCTTACTATGTATTGAGCTTCAAGCTTATTCTACCATACATGTTATACATCTTTGTGACCACTTGAGATGCCCTTCATCTATTCTCTCTGGAGAGTTCTGGCATGTTGATTGCATGCTTAGAGCAACAAAGCTCCCACACCTGGCATGTAGTTCACTGGATGAATTAGGGATCCACACATTAGTGAACAACAATTCAAACAAAGACAAGTAGAAGTTCAAGGAAAATACAACCTGACTTCATAGAACAATATTATAATAACATAAACAGTTTTTAATAAATAGAGTTGTTAAAATCATCAAATAAAACATAAAGTGTCCAGTACTCTAAAGTGCATAGCGATTTTCGTCACATCAATACTAATGTGCAAAATGTTCTTCAATTGTACAAAAAACGCAATTTCACAGTATCTCTCCTTTAGAGATCTCAATTCAAATGTGCATAAAAATATGAACAGCTTTCAGTTATTCAAGTCTCCATTTTTACAATAGGATTGAACCACTTGATATTACAACAGGTGATCCTGTGTTGTTGACAATGAGTATCTCCTGTCTAGATGTCTGGGTTAGTCAATACCTGAGTTTCACCTATTCGAGATTCTTAAACTTTTATTGATGCTTTACATTAGTATCTCAAGTTTCCCAACATGTTTCGTTCCTTTAGTGGTTAGAATTACTATAAGGAACTTCTTCAGGGATATAGATACACCGGGGCGTAACAACGCCTTAAACTGGTCTTGCAGTGGTCTCTAAGGAAGAACTTGACAAGTTGGCGTTGTCGTAGCAGTGCAGATGGTGGTTTGTTGATTCCCAAATTGCAATTCTAATGCGTAATTATCTTCACCCTTATGGTTTCAATCCCAAAGGAAATATCCAGGCCAAACCTTAAAGAAACACAGACCACACCTTATTAATACATGTGGTCTCTAAAATACATCAATAATATTACCAATATTGTGATGTATTAAGAGATGCTTACCGTATCTTAGTGTCAGTAAGACCACTCCTCAAAGGCTGTTTGAATGTTCAATGTCAGTGCCTTATGAAGCCCTGTAGATAAACAAAATACAGGACAAATAGTCCCATCGTCTCTCGTCGCAAAATATAGGCTGGCTCTCTAATAGTGTCAAAGTAAAGTTTACTGGGAGCGTAAATGGGAGAAAATGACAAAAAAGTCTCGAAGTTAACAGACTTACTTGTGGCCGGCAGCTTACAACTCCATAGTACGAAGTCATAGTCAGTTAGTGCTCTTCTTAATCACAAGTAACAAAGGTATGGCTGGTAGATGAGTCCTAAAACAACAGACTTTAATTAGCACTGTGTTGGAATACAACAGGGCTCAAGAAAAAGTCCCAAGCAAAAGAAGGCTGTATGCTCAAAACATGTAAAGATTAAGAACAGTCTGAATTAAATATTGCTGCATGGGATAAGCCCCTACGGAGAATATGTGGGTTACATCCATTATTATTCAGCTAAATTATTCAAAGGCACACGATCTGGAGGGGCAAAATGCGAGGTATTAGTCTCAGCGGAACCGTCTGGTGGATGTAGTAACACTAACAATGCTAGCTGTAAAGAGCGTATCATAAACGTTCAAATAGTGCACTAACGGACATATGCTCATTGTTGCGCCTAGTTCAGGCAGATAACTGCGTAGGCGTTACGACAATACTTAGCATAATCTTACCTACTTCGGGCGAGCTTTGCAGATGCTGGGTTTGTCTGACTGCTAGAGCTGTCAGTTGGACGCTGTGTGAGCAACCGTTGCTGTGGTAACTCAATCGTATTGAGCACGACGGCGAGCGTTACTACGCATGCGTGGAGGATGGTACACTCGTCATCAGATAGAATGTTGACGAGCACCATGTACGTGTTACCCTCTTAAAAATATTGAAATTCATGGTAAGTAATCCTATTCTAAAAAAGAGGGATTTTTTTGGGTGTAAGGAAAGTAGAAACAAAGTAAAAAAATGGCTTCTGATAACTGGAACTGCATTCGCACTAGGGCTCTGTTTGTAACCTATTTTCCTCATTACTTCATATTGTCAATGTCGTCCCTACCATGCGCTATCGGAGGTCACACTAGTCACCATTTTGATCAGGGAAAGGAGCAAAATGCACTTGAAGACACGTCTAGTTGTACCCCTATACTGTAAGATGCGTGGAGGAGTATTATTAAAAAGACATGTACCGGCTCAATTGGGATCAAATCGAGCTATAAATTGATTGATTGCATGCACCTGGTCATCAGTGGCCGTGTGTGCACTTATTGAAACTTAATTAACTTGGGAGTATACTGCCTTGAATCCTGGAAAATGTTATCTCGTGCCTACGTTCTGCTCATCCACTACTCCTTTCCTCGCTTTCTGACTGTGGTGCTTTACTAAGAGCTACTGTTTGGGCACCTTCAAGCTTCTGAAATAAATGTGTTTTTATGATTTCAGCATCTTGGATTCTAAGGCTCTGCTGAGTCTTAAGCCCGCTGCCACCTCTGTGTTAGGAAAAATGGCTGTACTTCTGCACTCGTCCATGTTGGCGCAATAATAAACAGTGGTCAAGCCAGCGGATTAGAAACTAAGTTCACTTAGATAAACATAGTTCCATCAATAGCATGAGAACAGTAGCCCACAGTCAATACTACAGATCACCCCAAACAGACCACAGTAAAAACTTTAAAAATGTACATTTTTATTATTTTAGTCAAATTTCATTAAGTGAATATTAAATCATTTGGAATTCACACAAGGAATTAACATACAGAAATGTAAAGTGCAATGTGTGATAAAAAGTGCTGGTCACAAAAGGAGGCTGCGAACATTTGAATGCCTGATGGCCGTGCAGGGGAGGAATGGCAATAATCCCTCAAATAGATGTTCAGTTGCCAGAACAACATTCTCCATTAAGGAAAGATGGATATAGCAATTTGATTAAATTAATAAGTTGATTAGCTCAACCCATCACATAGGCAAAAGAAAAAAGAGAACAGTAATTTGATCCCAAATAGGGCAGTCCAATAGTGTATTAGCACTACAAAACCTCACAATCCTAAAACCATGCACTAAAAATCTGACATAGGATGCTATACGTCCTCCATGTTGGCGACCATGTTACTCACATGCTAATCATTTGCCATATGTTGGTTTCCCTGCCCGTGTATTCTGCATCTCACCCTACCTATAATTTCCTATGTCCTATCAGTGTAGTGATTCCCTCTTGAAGAGGAGGTACCAACAACTGAATGCAGTGGGGGGGGTCAGCCTCCCCCCACTTAAACTAGGTATACAAAAATCTGTGTGGGGTTATCTAGGCCTTCAAATATGCAAACACTGAGATCATAGTGCTTAAAAATGTGAGTGCTTTAAATTGTGTAATGTTTATAAAGTCAAAAATGCTTTAAATCATGAAAGGTGTAGGGAGTAGGGCAAGATACAGAATATGTACTGTAAAAATTGGGTAGAAAAGGACCAAGTGTTAAAATATGACCAGACATAAAAGAATTCACCATCCTTTGTACTGGCCAGAACTTTAATTCAAACCTTGCCTTTAACAACAAATAGGAGGTATTTAATGAAGCACATCTTTGTACACAGTGTTGAAATGAGTCAGCCTCCTGTACCTGAATCCCCAAGGACAAATGTCTCTAATCTGACAATGTTCCCTGCAGAATCAGATAACGGTCCGGGACCAGACAGCTAATGATGCAGTTGTCTGGATTTCTTAGCAAAAGGATGCAGCTGCCTGCCCAAATAAGGGTAGCTGGAAGTGGAAATCCAGTGGCGAGTGCCAAAATGTATCTCAAATTGAACATTAAGCATAGAATGACTAATCGCCAGGTGTGAGATTAATGTCAATGGAAAGCTTTGCTTAAAGTGTATTTAAAAAAGGAGGGGGCTGATTCTCACTCTCAGAATTAGTATAAAAACAGCTCTGACTTCAGTACGCTGGCTGAGTTCCTGTACTTTACATGATACATCATGTGTTTTTGTCTGGCTTGGAATAAACCTGATGTCCCTGAAAAAAACTGCCTCTGTCTCATGGTATGCTATCTGAGTATTTTTCTGAGTGTCGAGAGCCCAGCTGAGCCCAGCTAGTTACAGAAGAGCACAGAGGGGTCCAAGACCCCCTAAACACATGGCGAGCCAGTCCAAGAGGGATAGGATGATGAAAGACCATCTCTTCAAGCCCAAAAGAACCTGGACATTCAAGTTTAAGGTAAACTGTACTGCTCTGCCTAAAATGAGAGTGGAGTAGAGGGAGTAGGAAATAAGATGGGAAGAGGGGAGTCTGCAGCTGCCCTAGCCGGTATAAAAGAAGGGACAGGGAGGTAGAACAGTATGGCAGAAGGGGACTATATATTTTTGGCAACTTTTCAGGGAAAAATAATGTCAGAGTCAAGATTTGAAAAAAGCCAAGAAATCCAAAAATGAGCAAAAACTCTGAGTGTCTTGCAGGCCTGATAGCATGACAGAGGGCCTTGCCATCGGGGGATAGGGAGGAAATTATTGGGGTACCCCCATGGAAAATGTTGGGGTAGCCCCCCAGAAATTATTGGGGTACACATTTAATAGGGTACACATTTATTGGGGTACACATTTTTTGGGGGGCCATTTTTAGAAATCATTAGGGGACTACTTTTAGAAAAGTATTTTTCAGTGAAAGTTTTTTTTTAAAACATGTTTTTATTGTTTTCACATATTTACACAATCAACACAAAACCTCACTCAAGGCCCCCCCTCCCTCTCCACCTCCCCCGGAAGTCATGGACCCCATTTTGTTGAAACTTGAGAACGTCTAAGCGCTATATATGTCTGTTATTTTAATATTATGCAGGCACCATTGTTCCATATAGTCCGACTGTAAGTATTCCAGCACTCCCCCCCTTTCCTTCGTGAAGGATTCCTTCTGACCCTGCAGGTGGTGCATGATCTTTTCCATGGTCATTTGCGACCACACCTTCTGCAGCCACATAAATACCAGGGGTGGGTAGTGTTTTTTCCAGTTTTGGGCAATTGTTGCCCAAGCCGCTATGACCAAGCCCATAAAACTCCTCCTATTTGCTTTGTGAAGACTCCTGGCCTGTTGATCCTTGAAGCCGCACATCCATACTTTCTCTTCCAATTGATCAACCTCTGGGAACATCTTTTTCATTTCCGCACGCACATCTTTCCAGAATCCCTTGACCCCAACAGTCCCACCAGATGTGTCTCCACGTACCAGGTTCTGGGCATCCCCTCCAGCAACGATCCGACAATTCCGGGTACATAGATTTGAGCTTCTCTGGAGTATAGTGCCATTGTGTAACTATTTTTATCCACATTTCTCTGGTTTGCACTGCCCGGGTGAGTTTCGGGATACCAGCCCACAGATCCGGCCATTGCTGTTTTGGTATATCTTCCCCCAGCGTGGCTTCCCATCTCCTCATGTATGCCCATTTGATTTCTTCACCCTGTGCATTTATAAAGTGATAAAGTGTTGACACCAGTTTCTTATCCCCCGAGTTGGTTATTAGAAAGTTTTCAAATGGAGTTAAGTCCCTTGTTGCGCCTTGTGTGACCTCAAGGGTAGTGAGCCAATGTTTGATTTGCTCATATTTGTACCTGTCCGCCTCAGTTAGGTTCCACATCTGTTTACATTCGGTAAATGTTCTTATCACTTTGTCTTGAAACATTTACCCTATTTTCCTGCACCCTCCTGCTTCCCATTTTTCGAAGGCCCCAGAGTCTTGTCCAGGTGGAAATTGAGGATTCCTACAGATGGACGTGAAAGGGGCCAATTATGTGGTCATGGTACCCTTCCGGGTTTGTTCATCCCATGCGTCCAATGTGGTTTTCATGAGCACACTGATGCAGAGATTTGGGTGTCTGTGTTGCTTGCACTTCCATAGTAAGTCTTCTAGGGGGGTCCTGGCAACCGCCCTGTCTTGGGTTATCCAAATTGTTTGTTGGTCCTCGCCCAGCCATTCCTTCAGAACCCATAGTTGCGCTGCATGATAGTAATTCCTGAAGTGTGGGAGTGCCATTCCCCCTGCCCTGGTATGTGCCGAGAGAGTGGCTCTGGCAACCCTTGGGGGTTTCCTCTTCCACACATAGGTCGAGATAGCCTTTGACAATGCTTTGAAGAAAGACTTAGGGACTGTTATTGGGAGGGCATGGAAGTAATACAGCACCCGGGGGAGTATATTCATTTTCAATGATTGGATTCTGCCCCACCAAGATACCTGTAGCGGGCACCATCGGTTAAGGTCTCTTTTCACTCGAGCCAGGAGTGGGGGGTAGTTGCCACCATAAATCGTCTCCATCCTATGTGTAAGAGTCACACCGAGGTATTTGATTCCCTCCTCTGCTATTTATATACCTAGCGAGCCTGCCACTTTTTCCAGTGCCCCTTGCTCCCCTGCTAAGAGGAAAATCTCTGATTTTTGTTCCTTTTTATTTTTAGGCCAGAGATTTCCCCAAATGCCTCTAGTTCTTTTACGATTTGTGTTAGGGACCTCCCCGGGTCTTCAAGGGCAAGTAACATGTCATCTGCGTAAGCTGTGACTTTGTGCTGTCTGCTTGCCATCTCGATCCCCTAAACCCCAGGGATTCCCTGATTTTAATTAGGAGAGGCTCCAGGAAGATGGCGTAGAGGAGAGGGAAGAGGGGGCATCCCTGTTTGGTTCCCCTGGTTATCTCCACCCTATCCGTGACCTCCCCGTTTATCGCAATTCTTATGGACGGGTAATTGTAGTTGGCTCCAACCACCATTTTAATATAGTTATCCCCGAATCCCATGTGTTTCAGTGTTTTGAAAAGCATGGACCACTCAACACGGTCAATGGCCTTTTCGGCATCTAGTGAGAGCAAGATCGCTGGTGTGTGGGTGATACCTATTTTTTCTACCAGGTGAATTATTCTCCGTAAGTTATCGTGCATTTGCCTGCCTGGAATGAAGCCTGATTGGTCTAAATTTATTAGGGTGGGGAGGAGCGGGGCGAGCCTGGCGGCCAGGATTTTAGTATAGTTCAAAATCTAGTATAGTCCAAATTTATTAAAGCAATCGGGCGATATGACCCGGGAAGGGAGGATTAAGGAACACCAGAACCTTTGCCTCGTTCATGGAGGGGTTACATTTTCTGAATCCTTTAATGAGTTCACCAGTCTTGTTAGAACTGGAACGAGAATGTCCGCATACTTTTTGTAGAAGGGAGCCGTAAAGCCATCTGGGCCTGGTGCTTTGCCATTGGGGAGGCCCGTGATTGCCCTCTGCATTTCTTCTTCTGTAATCTGGGAATCCAACACCAATTTGTCTTCCTCTGAAATTTTTGGGATGGGGAGTGAATGTAGGTACCTGTCTTGGTTCCCTTCATCCGGGTGGTCCATTGCATATAACTCCTGGTAGAATGCTTTAAAGGCCTCCCCTAGTTCTTTGTTGAAGTTTGTGACTCTCCTTGTGCATTTTTGATGTTCCAGATAGCCACTGATTTTTGCTTTTCGCTGAGTTGTCGTGCTAGACATCTGTCCGCCTTATTGGCCTTGATATAGTATCTTTGCTTGAGATACAGGAGAGATTTCTCTGCCCTTTTGTTGCAGAGCATATCGAGCTGTACTTGCACATGTTTCAGCGCCTTCTTGAGCCCACGAGTTGGATGAACTACCAACTCCTCCTGAATGTCTGTTATTTTCTTTTCCAATGCTCTTTCCCAGTCGTGTCTCTGCTTGTCTTTGGTGGCCTTCAGCGCTATCATGTGACCCCGGATCACTGCTTGAAAGCCTCCCATACAGTTCCCAGAGGGATCCCCCTGCATCATTTTGTTCAAAATAGTCTTTGATTTTGTCCCTTATAGTTTCTCTCATCACCTGGTCCGAAAGAAGATCATGTGGCAGCTTCCACCGCCAGAGGCCTCCCCCCTTTCCTGGAGTCTGAACGTCCAACCAGAGCACGGCATGGTCCGATAATGCTATCGGGCCCATTTCTATTCCATGAATTTTGCCCAACAACCCCACCGACACCCAGAAATAATCTATTCTCGACATCGTGTTGTGCACGTGCGAGTAGTAAGTATAGCCACTCTCTTGCCCCTCATTTCCCTCCAAGCATCACACAACGCCATTAGCTCCATCTTTAGCTTGAGATGCTTGACGGACCTCCCTGACTTTGGATCCCCCCTCCACTCCTATCCAAGCAGGATTGCCAGGCCATATTCAAGTCTCCTCCCATAATTACCTCTCCTTTCGCAAACCCTTCTAGTTTCCCCACCGTATCCCGGAGGAAGCTGTCCTGTCCCGTGTTCGGTGCATATAAAGTCGCCAGTGAGCCGGAGACCACCTATTGAAACATTTGCAAACGCGAACCTCCCCTCCTTATCCGTCTGCGCATCAATGAGGGTTGCGTCCACACCCCCCTTCACGGCAATCATCACTCCTGCTCTTTTTTCCCCTGCATTGGCTTGTGCCCAGACAGTGTACCCTCTAAGGTACACCTTCCTTTTATCCTGCGCTTCTATATGAGTTTCTTGTAGCAGCAGGATATCCGCCTTTTCCCTTCTTAGTAAGGCCTCCACCATTTTCCTCTTCACTGGTGAATTTAGCCCCCTTTTATTAAAGGAAAGAATTCTGAGCTTCCCCATCCCCTGCATCTTACTGCAACTGCCTAAAATCCCGAGTGTCGTGGCCCCCACTGTCTTCCGGAGTATTCCCCCATTCTCCCCCCAAACACCCCCCCTCCCCCCAACACTTCCTAACTCCCCCCCAACTAGTAACAAAGAACCAACTTTGGTCCCGAGGAGGGCCCGGGTACCTATGGATGCTAGGGCGTTGCGCCTATCGCTCCCTGCCCTCAGTAAACTCGGGTTAAACTTTGCGGGGAGTCCTAAACCCTGCATTTTCCTCAGACCTTGTTAAGTGTCCGTTCCTGGTCCCCAACCGGGCTGCTGAGTATCATGCCCTCCGAGTACCTTATTGTGATTGTCTCTCCGCCTTCTGTATTTGGAACATGTCAGCTGCAAGGCCGTTTGCCTGAAAATCTACCTTACTCTCCAGTTTGGAAGTCTTGGAGGTCCATGATGTGGAGTCCTTCTTCGCAGGTCATCACTCTCCTTTGTTTGCCTTCCCACTCGAACAGTAACCCAAATGGAAACATCTACTTATACCTTATTTCTTCCGCCACTAGCTCCTTCATATATATGGCCATCTCTCTCCTTTTCAGTAAGGTTACGGATGCCAGGTCTTGGTATATCTGAATGTCCACCCGTTCATCCTTATGTGGTCTACCTGCCTCGCTCTCTTTAAGATTATTTCTTTTTGCAGGTATGAGGAGAGGGCGACCAGTAGATCTCTTGGTCTTTCCCAGGGGGTGCCGGTTCTTTTAGGGCTCACTCGGTGCACTCTGTCTATCCCAATGATTTCTGGTTCTTGTGCCTCTACAATGTCTCTGAACACCTCCTGAACCACTTTCTTGAGATCTTTATCCAACACCGATTCGGGCATATACTTAATACGGATATTGGATCTACGGGATTGGTTTTACAAGTCTTCACATTGGATTTCTAAGTTGTGGGTTAGCCTCACCAAGTGTTCTTGCATTTCACTGATCTGTTGTGCTTCCTCTTCTGCATTTTGTACAATTCTCTCTAGGGTATCTGTCCTTTCTTCCAGTTTGGCTATATCTAGCTTCAATTCTTGAACCACCTGCTTCATGTCGTTCCTCATTGATGCAAACTGGTCCTGCACCGTCGACATGAATTCATCTTGTAACTCCACAAACCAATTGTGCATGTCCTCCCTTGTTGGGGGAAGGTTGCATGAGTTCGAGGGGGTGCCGTGCGTTGTGGGGTCTTCAATTGCCCTTCCCCTGGTGCTTACCGGGGTGTCAGATGACCACATTTGCAGCAAGTTTGTGTCTTGTTTGGCAGATTGTGGGATTGATTGGCGCTCCCTTTCCCCTTTGCCTTAGACATCGCCCCTATGCCACTGAGATCCTATGATGTGCCACAAGCACCTATAAGGGAAGACTTTATTGCATCCTCTGGATATTGCTTTTGATTTTCCCCTCCTGTTGCTGTAGAATGAAGCTGTGGGGGGGGGGGGTTCGGTCTTGTGTTTATGTGTTTATGTGCAGGTCTGGCTCCTCCACTCAGTCCCCACAGCACGCCTCAGCGTTTGGTATTAATGGTGGAAGTGTGGGGGTACGGGGGAGCCTTTCCCCTATTCTGGGCCCAGGTCTTCTGTGATGCCTTTGAGGGGTGGGGGTGGTACCTCCCATTTAGATCCCTGTCCCCCGCTTTCTTGTGAGGGGGGGACCAGGGGGTGCCACTCACCTTATGGGCCGTCTGTGCTCGTCCCCGGTGCTTCCCAGCATCCGATCCGTGCTTGAAGCTCTGCCACCTCCCCCCGCTATGCTCCGATGCTTCCCGGCCCTGCTGCTGGCGCAGGAGCACGAGCGGGGTTCCCGTGGCCTCGGAGTGTTGCGTTTTGGCCCCCACAGGTGTTGAGCACCAGATGCTGGGTCCCCCACCTGGTGCCCCCTCCGCCCCAGACTCGCCCCTCACTGCAGTGCTGCTCCGTTGTTTCCTGGGGGTGAGGAGAGGTGTTGCTGCCCCGCTGCAACCGCATGATCTTACGCGGTGCTCCGCAGCAACCTAGCTCTGTCAGCGGGGCCCACTGGCGGCCGCAGAGATCCCACGGGTCGGAAGGCGCTCTCGTCGCCGCACGTGGGAGCCTTCCCTCATGCTTTTGTGTGTCTGCGCTCCCCGTCCGTGTCTCCCCCTCGACCCTTGTCACCCCTGGTGCGGCATGTTTCTTTCAGCCATCCTTGGAGGGGGAGGTGCGCCTGTGTCACGAACGCTGCTGGGTCTTCTCCGCTGGCTCCACAGGGGCGATTTCCCCTTTATTCATCGCCGTCAGCCTCTGGAGATCATACGCTGTGTTTTTTTATGCTCTTTATCTCGGAATGCTCAGTGATGTGCTTCTATTGTCCGCGGCCTGGCAGGAGCATATGTCTGACGCGACTCCCTGCGCCCGTGGCCATCTTGGAATCCATTCAGTTAAAGTTTTAACAACTTTTTGGAATCAACTGTAAAGCATTCATGGGGAACCCCCATAAAAGGTAACGGAGGGAGGTGGGATATGGGATATAAACAAAAATAACGTCAGAGTATGAGTATAATGCATATAAGGGGAAAATATTGACTCAAGGGTGAGCGAGCAATAGAGAGAGATACCGGGAGGATACTCGACCAATAGAGAGAGTTACCAGGAGGATACCTGAGCAAGAGAGAGAGATACCGGGAGGATACCAGAGAGAGGAGTATACGCCAAGATACCTAGTATTTAATATAGCGCGAGAAGAAGCCTGCATTGTCCTGAATTAATAGGACGATATAGGAGAACAGAACGATTAAATACATTCTGAAAGAAATGGGCTTACATTCCATGTCGGAATAACTATAAGGGTAAGATGCATCTGGAGATAACAGGTGGCATAACAGGTGCATGTATATGTGGCTAGCCGAGTTTGTCTGATTTAGTTATATGTTATGGTGTTTGTTTGATTTTGTTAATGTGTCATATTGTTTGCGTGCACTGTATGATGTTGGTTATGAAAAAAAAATGTATTTTCAAGATAATCTAAAAACTTGGCTTTTATCCAAAATTTTAAAGTGCTCAAAATTACAAAATGTTCAGATGATAGACACTATAAATCAAAACAATCAAAATCGTGGTGGGCCCACTTCAAAATAGGCAAGCATGTCTCAAATAAATGAAAAATACCTGTTCCCCTTTAAGCCATGATAAATAATTAAAGCCAGCAACTATGGAGTTAAAATGTTGAGTTCCTAACACTAGGCAAGATAATTAATGAAGCGCGTCATGAACGATAGAAAATCGCATTCAAATAACTGAGATAATGTGATTTACAGAAGTGGTGTTTTACATGGGCGACAAGGAATTAACTGTGGAAATGTGAAGTGCGTGGCACTAAAGACATTTGGCTGTTAAGCAAGGAATGATTTAATGATTTTCAGATAAGAGCACAACATTGTGGAATGTTAGTTTCTAGGTTTGGTTTTGTGCTGTATTTTAGAAAAGTGTTGACAAGATTGTCTCATAGATTGAAAAAGATGTGTTTATGGAACACTGGGCAGGAAAAATGATGTCATGTTTTGAAGCTATGAGGCTTGTGTTCTTTGGTTAAAGGAAAATGCAGTGTTTAAAAACTCAGTTGGCCTTTTGTTTATAAATTGAAAAGCATGTGAATATAAAGTTAGAGAAAACTGCCTAAGAGCGCACATTTGAGAGAAATGTAGCTGAAATTCGAATGGTGTTCTTATGTGCAGAATGATTGAAATAATGTTGTAATTTTTTTGAAGTATGCAACAGGCAAACAAATGGCAAATAATGTTTTCATTTTGCCCAGAAACAAGGTTGAGATAAAAAAAAACACAAGGGCTGAAACACAGATTCATTAGAAAGGAATGCACGATGAAGCAGCTTTTGAGATAACATTGCTGAGTTGAAGAACTGGCCCAGGTTGAAAGAATGCAAAATGCTCGCGCATTGCGAGCCAGCTTTTTTTTGCGTGCAAATATATGAAGTACGGATAGGCCTTTGTATTACCACAGGCATGTGCCAAATGCATGTTATAGATGCAAAGTGCAAGAAACATTTCAGAAATAAACACATTTACCTACAGGAGACAGCAATGGCCTCCTAGCTATAGGGATACAACCTGATGACAAGCAGTCAAGGAAAAATATTTGCGCATTACTGCATATAATGGAGCACTGTGAAAATACAGTAGTTTGGAAACATTACCCGAGCCTGCCAGATGGGGGAGGCTTCTGGAATATGCACCAAAACAATCAGGGGCATTTTTAGAATAACCTGGGTGAGTTTAAAATTATGCAGACAGACGATCGAAATGTGTAGGATGGATGAGTAAGGAGCCTTGCTCTTGTGCAACCACACGTGCGGTATGATTAGAACCTATTTGCATACATGTATGAAAGCTAGGGATTCATGCAGAATGAACAATATTTTAGAAAAAGCGGGCAGTATGCCCCTAGTGCACAGCTGCTGTTTGAGAAATATGGGGGATAAAATGGTATCTCCAAAGGCTGGCTGCAGCCTATGAGGAGATTGTGTTTAAACTGGTGAGCAAATAGTCAGACATGAAAGGGAAAATTCTGCCATGAATGCGGCAAAAAGCACTGGCAGACACCAAGCAAGGTCATGATTATTGGCCTTGTAAGCACTTTTTGATAAGAACATTGAGAGCGCAAGCATTATGACTCTCGGTAGTCAGTATAGCATAAAAAAGAACCGGCCCACAATGAAGTGCAAGGAATGGTTCGGGTTCTAATGGAGTATGAACATGTTGCTTTTTATGTAAATAAAATGCACCACGTAAAAAATGAATTTGCTGCAGAGGACGAGTAAGTAAGCTTACATGTAGGCTCAGCAATATGTAAACACAGGATACACAGAGGGACATAGGAATAAAAGGTGTCAGCTTAAAAATAAGGAATACTTTTGTAAAACAAAAGGATGAATGTGTTTTCAGTAGGGCAGCCATATAGGGTGACCTGATGTGTTTAGAAGTGTTAAGTGGCACTATGGTTTTAAAGTACAAGGAGAAATATGGCAAAGAAAGAACAGTTTTTGGTCTACTGATAGACATTGGGACTGTGTGTCCATAGAGCAAAGACAGAAAAAGGATGCATAAATATTATATAAATGGTGTTGTTTCAGCAGTTTTTGAGGAGAATGTGTTATGATTAGCTGTGGTATAGTTGCAATAGGCACTTGCCAGTGGTGGTATTTTAATTTGTAAGGCGCACATCAGCCCATGGGCATTGTGGCACTGGTACAGAAGGTTCAATGGTACAGGGAGAGGAATACATTGAACAAGGGAACATTAGTACATGGATGGCATTAGTGAAATGCTAAATAGATTAGTAGGTAGCATTGAGCCAGCCTAGCTATTCATTGTGGTGAGATCACGAAGAGGCTTGGTTGATCAAGAAGGTTTTTCAGCATTTTGAGGAAGGCAGTGTAGGATTTTTCGTTTCCTAGTGCTGTGGGCAGTGCATTCCAGCTTTGTAGGAGCCAGATGGCTAAAGCTGTACCTCCCAGTTATGGACCTTTTAAAGGCATTCATACATATCGGACTGGCCAGGTGAGGCCTGGTGGGCCTGATGGACGAGTTGATAGTGATCCTCCTTGATAAAGTATGGAGGAGCGTAGACAAATAGACATTATTTTGTGTGACTTATAATTTGTTGATGTTTTGTGCACAGATGCCCAGGAAACGGGCATTACAGTTATTCAGTATTGGTGCCTACTGTATTTTTGGCAATTAATAAGCAATTCCTGGTAAGGAGGAAAGGCTTGAATGCATGGATAACCTTTTATTTATTTATGTATTCATTAGAATCTCTAGAACACACAGTAGCCCTTAGGCATTGTGGTGCTGTTACAAAGAAGAGACTTGCAGGTGTAATGGAGGTGCTGAAATGAAGATAAGGTACCAGTAACTGAATGCAGTAGGGGGCAGCCCCCCACTTAAAGCTAGGCAGATAAATTTGTATGGAATGATTTACTATGGTAAATGTGTGAAAATAGACTCAGAGGGTTAAAAGATATTAGTTCTTTTAATAGTGTCATGTTTATAAGGTCGAAAATGCTTTTATCATGGTTTAGTAAGTAGGCAAGGTACAGCATGCATAGTATAAAAATTGAGTGGGAAAATGATCTAAGTTTTTTCCTATACCCAGACAGAAAAGGTCTCTGCCATTTATGTAACCAAAAATGCCTTTAACTGACAAATGCCTTTATATGAGTAAAAGAAATGTATTAAATGAAGCGACTACTTGTAGACAGTGGCCCATGAGCCAGCCGAGAGTTCAACAATTCAATGCCGCCTTGCCATGTAAAAATCAGATAAACGCTCTGAAACCAGACAGTTAATTAGGCTATGTCTGAAAATTTAGCCAAGGGAAGCAGCTGCATGACCATATTTGGGGCAGTGCCACCGGGAAAAACTTAAGATGTTTTCCAGCATGTATTTCATTTCGAAGGTTTAAACAGATAAGAAATAATTGCAGTGTGCGCGAATGCTCAACAAAGAGTTTTGCCTGTACATGTTCAGAAAAGGTGGGGGTTTGAATCCTCTTTCTCTGACAGATATAAAAGGAGGCTCCATTTTTAGCTGGCTCGAGGGGTTCGTGTACTGGACAACGATGCTGTTTGTGGTCTGTGTCAGCTTGGCATGAAATAAAACCTAATGAACCTGACTCTGCCTCCTTGCCTGCTGCTTGAATTGCTTTTGCTGAAATGCCAGAGGGTCCCAGAGAGCATAAGAGGGCCTCAGAACTTCCAGGAGAGCCTGACAGAATGCAAGAGATGAAAAAGAGCATGATTGAGTTCTTAGCATCTCGTCTTCACTTGGCGAGCCAAACCAGGACGGATAGGATCATGGACAGACTGATCAGATTACTGAACAGAGTACATCTCTTCAAGCCGAAAAGAGCCAGGACAGGATGATCAAGACTAAGAGACTAAGGTGAGCCATACTGTTCTGCCCAAGATAAGAGTGGAGTAAAGGGGATAGAAAATAAGATAGGGATGGGGCAGACTGCAGCTGCCCTAGCCGATAGAAAAGAAAGGACAGGGACACGGGGCGGGAGAACAGTATGGCAGAAAGGGGAATATATATATATATATATACATATATATATATATTTGTGGTAACTTTTTCAGGGAAGAATAACAACGGCAGTACAGATTTGGGGAAAAACCAAATAATTAACAGCATTTAAAAAATCACAAGAATAAAATATTCATGGGAGTCCCCAGCAAAAGGTAACTGAGGGAGGTGGAATATGAACAAAAAATAACATCGGAATAAGAGTATAATGTGTATATGTAAGGGAAAAAATATTGACTCAAGGTACCAGAGCAATAGAGAGAGATACCAGGAGGATACCTGAGAAGAGAGAGATACCTGGAAGATAACTGATAAGAGGAGATACCGGAAAGACGCCCCAAGAGAGAGAGAGGATACGCCCATTTGCTTAGCGTTTAAAGACGGCTGGATGGAGTTTGCACCCAGAGCCCACTCAATAGGGTAATTAGGAGACCAAGAGAATTTAAAGATTCCTTGAAAGGGGTGAACTTGTGTTTTGTAAAGAAATACACACATATAGGGGTAGGAGTGTACCTTCAGAGGCAGGTGACAAGAGGAAGTGCACTTAAATGTAGCCGGCCGGAGTCTGTCTGATTCCTTTTTGTTACATGTCATGTTATGTTGTGAGTCAAATTTTTATATGTTATGGCTGTTTCTTTTGTTTCATTTTATGGCGTAACTGTCTGTGTGCACTGTAAAACATTGGAAATAATATAAAAATTATATTTTCAAGCTAAACCTAAAAAATTGGCCTTCAGCCATGGTTTTGAAAATGCCAAAACATAACAATAATGTAGTTGATCAGATGCTATGACTTAAGGCACACATAGTCGTGGTGATTTCATCTCAAAAAAGCCAAACAGTTCTGAGATAAGTGTAAAAAGCTTTTTGCACTTGTAGCCATCACAAAAAAATAAAAAATTCAAACTGGAAACTATGGAGTTAAGATTTCCTAGCACTAGACAAAATAAGGAATGGATCGCGGCAAGGACGGTAGAGTTTTGCATTTAAATGACAAAGTTATAGTGATTTAAAGAGGGTTGTTGTATGTGAGCACTGAAACTGCGCAGAGTTGAAAGACAGAATGAGAGATTGGGACCTTTTAAAACCTTGTGCTTTGGATTTATAGTGATTGATGGTAAAGGAACGGTGGAAATGTGAAGGAATGATTTAATGAGGTTCAGATAAGAAGTGCGGTATTGTGGAATTCCAGTCTGTTTGTGTGTTTGACACTAAGTGCATCTTTAGCAAATTAATTTTAAAGTGTAGAAATGTTTGTTTTGTAGATTGAAAAAAAAGCACACAGTTAAGAAACATGTGAGATTTAAAACAGTGTTGCGATGTGCAAATTGAAGTGGGCTGACGGGAACACGAATAGCAATTGTGTTTTCATTTTGCTTAAAAGCAAGGCGAGAGTTCAACAACAGGGCTTTGGACAGGAATGCAGTGCTGGCCTTGATGATAACATTGCCAAGTTCAGGAAATTGGCCCATGTTGAAGGAATGGAGAATGCACATGAAGAGCCACATTTACAGAAGGCTTTAATTATCAAAAGCATGTACCAAATGCAGATTGTAGATACGAGGCGTTTGTCGAGCATTGACGCGCATATTTGAAACACTTGTCAGAGAAGAGAGTTGATGTGGCCCGTGTTTGCATGGGCCACTTCTGGTGGACGCAGTACTCGGATCTGGTTGGGTCATTACATTCTGCATTTATGTTTTATTATGACTCGTGCTGGTCATTTTGTAGCAGGGGGGTGTAAAAAGACACATTAAAAAGAGCAAAGATGTCATGTCATGTTATTTGGCAGTCATATAGCACCTTACATATTCAGTGGTATTGCTTTAAAGCACTGATAGGTTGAACATCCTCGAGAACCATAGATTAAGTAAGTCAAGAGAGACAACACTGCATGATGCATGGGTGTATCAGCTACGTGTAGAGCTGGTGTAATTGTTAAACTATTTTAGTGATCTGGAAAATGCTCAAGTGAGTGTGCTTTATACGTTGCATTTATTATAAAGTGCATTACATGCAAAATGAATTTGGTGCAGAGGACGAGTCAGTGAATGTACATGAAGGCAAACACAGGATGCACAGAGGGACCTGGGAATAAAAGATGTGGCCTAAAAATAAGAAATATTTTTGCAGACAAGAAAAATGAATGTGTTTCACAGTGGGACAGCCCCAGAGGATGATCAGATGTGTTTAAAAGAGTTAAGTGGCACTAGGGTTTTGGAATGCAAGGAGAAATATGACAAGAAAAAACTATTATTGGTCTAATGATAAGACATTGGGACTGTGTATCCATGTAGCAAAGACAGCTTTGTAGATTACAGATGTGGCATTGGTTTAGCAGTCTTTTGAGGAAAATGTGTCAGCTGTGGTGTGATTTTAATAGGCACCTTTCAGTGGTAGTTATTTAAACATGTAGGTACACATTAGCCCAGGGGCAATTTTTGGAGCAAGTACAAAGGATGCAATGGTGCAGGTACAGGAATACATTGAACAAGAGAAGAATTAGCACATGGATGGCATTGTCATAGCCAGTTTAGCTATTCATCATGATGAGATCACAAAGAGGCTTGGTTAAACATGAATGTATTCAGGATTTTGAGGAGAGCAATATAAGCATCCTTCATTTCCTAGTGCTGGTGTGAGGGCATTCCAGTTTTTAGGAGCCGGATGGCTTGAGCTGGGCTCCCCAGTTGTGGATTTTTAAAGGCAGGCATATATATTGGACTGACCAGGAGGGTCTGATGGACTGACAAGAGTGATTCACTCTGATAAGTATGAAAGGGCGTGGACAAAAAGGCATCTTTTGTGTGCTGCATATGAGTTTAATAAAGGAATGCATTTGTTTACTGATAGCCAGTGAGCTTTTCTCCTGGCTTATGAGAAGCTTCTGTATGGGAATATTCAGTATTGCCTAGAGGCATTATACTGTGTGAAATATATATTTTTATTTTTATTGAGGAGTTGTCCATGAATGCCCAGAGAAGGGGCATTGTATTGATCCACTAGTAGTGCCTACTGTAGTGGCATGAAATGAGCAATTCCTAGTAGAAAGGAAAGGCTTGAATACATGAAAACCCTTTATTTATTTATTAGAATTTACAGAGCACACAGAAGCCCTTAGGCATCACGGTGCTATTACAAAGAAGAGGCTTGCAAATTACAATGAAAATGGCATACACAAGTGGTTGCATGCCACAGCTTTGCCTATAGTTATAGGACAGATAAATACATATTGTAGTTACAATGGATGAGCTGCATGTTTAGCTCACATTGGATAGAGTAGAAATTGAGTAAACACATGGCATAGAGGTTAATTGAACAGCAGGGGGAACACATATAGGCACCGGTGGGGGGACTAATAGGGGTAGCTAAATAAGGTAGTTTTGAGGGTGTTCTGGTGAAATAATGAGGAGGAATGGTTCTGCTCTAAGTTCATTAGAGGAAGCATTCCATGGGTTGGAAACAAGACGGGGAAGCTTAGACCTCTGGCATTAGCTGTTTTGGTTAGTGGGACTTGTAGTTGAGTGACATGGTGACTTCTTTTGGGTCAGGCTGAACTGACTCTATTAACAGCATCAGTTAGATACTGGTGCTGTGTGAGACATACATTTATGCATAATGGTTAGAATTTTGAAATTAACTGTTCCTTCATGGGTAGCCAGTGAGCATCTCACAAGGCGTGAGTAATGTATATCCTTTCGGAAATACTGAGAGTTGCACACAGCATCACCCTGCAATTTTTAGAACCTGTGAATATTTTTTGCTAGGATGTCTGCAAGAATGGTCATTTAGTAATCCAATTTAATTCAGATAATGACACGGGAAATGAATGAGCAGTTTTGCAAGCATTGTGGGGAAAGGAAAGGGCCGATGGCATTAGTGAATGTGGTAGTGAAGTGGAAGCAATGGCACTCAAATGATAAGTCCAACAGAACAGATTGTAGCATGTAACCTGGCATGACATGGACAAGGGTGAGTGGAGGAACATTCCTAAGGGTTGTTTCACAGCTGCAGAAAATAGTGTTGGGATTGAAGGAGGTATTGGTGAACGTCCTGAGATGTGGAGCAAGTGATTTTACACTGGGTGTTTAAACTAACGTGCGGGAAGGGGCAGGCATCTCCTTGCAGTTGAATGGTCTAATGTTATTCATGTTCTCTAGTATTTCTGATTTAGAAAGCCCTCTGAAGTTGAAGGGTGTTATTGGGTCCTCTGTGACCTGCTTTTTGGGGAATTTTAGGATAGCATAATGTACTGAAGGGGGGGTTTTGGGGTGCTCCTAAAGGTCCTTTTTCAGGAGCTCTACCGTGCGTGATAGGACAGGCTGAATGGTGTTATACCATGGGTGGTATTTTACAATTTTTGAGGTCTTGGCAGCTGACATGGAGAAACTTCTTTGAAAAAATAGTGAAAAACCTTTTTGATTCATGACGATCAGTTGAGATTTTATTATTATAGGATTCAGATGGTTGAAGAATGGATTGAATGACGAAACCTGAAAGCATTATTATGGTGTTTAGGTTACCAAGGAAAGCATGTTTGTGTATCTGAGACATGCACCATTTAGACACAAGCATAATTTTGAAGGCATAAAAAAATGGCAGAAGGCCAATGAGATTGTTTGGGCGAAAACTAAAGGATTTTATTATTGTGGCAGCATGGTAATATAGCCAGCTGTGTGACGTGATGGAGAAATGATGAAAATATTTAATAAATTCAGGCGCAAGCCATGAACATTTATGAACAAGAGGAAGAGACAGATGACCTCCAGGAAATTAGAGGCAGCCATAACGTAGGGAAACATGGCAAATGACTAAGAAGCAAACAGAATGAAATAAGAATCATGAATGACAGTAATGGTTCAGATAAAAAGATTTAGGTTAAACAATGTCATAGATGACAATGCAGCCATATAGGGCTTAATGGAGTGTGAAATGGTACTTTCCTTACAGCATCACACAGAAAAAGAAAGGAGGTATGTGTTAGTACACATGAAAAACAAAATAATAATTAAATAAATGAGCAACACAAATAAGAGATGATTAGAATAAATGATTAAAAACGTTAGGGAGACTTTGGGCCTATGTTACAAAAGATCACAAAAAATAAATAGGGAAAAGATGAAAATAATTAATTATCTTAAATAAAAAATGAATAAAAGAAAAATTGAGGAAGGGAACAATTGGGCAGATGAATAAAAGGATAGAGAATAAACTCAAAAGCATAAAATGGACAAAAAATTAGAAAACAAATAGTACTTATGAGGTTACCTGGCCAACAGCAGAAAAGGAGCGTAGGGCAATAAAAATCATCAGTGGCCATGCAGGAGTATGGCTGACAAAAATTGGGTCAATCAAACAAGGGAAAATCACACAAGCCATTTTAAGAAAATATAGTGAGGTAAGTAAAGAACAATTTTTTGAGTGCCTGTAACGATTTTGATTTATTTTACAGATAAAAGTTATGGACCTTTGCGTGGAAGCACGCAAAATGTCTGCATGGCCTTAAATTAGGGAGAAAAAGAAAAAGGTAAGTACTAGTTCACACTAAAAGGGTGTGGACACACAATTGATCAGCACTAAAAGTAAGAGGATCCAGGTGAGTAACAGGAAAAGAGGTAGTAAGAGCACAATGTCTTCAAGTGTTTAGCTGTTTTTCCTAAGATAGGTGCAACCAGATGTGGAAACAGTAGGAAATAGATGACAGCATGGCCTTTCAGACAACCACAGAAAACAGAAGTCAAATTGAAGGTGAGTAATTATTTTTTGTTTTGATGTGATAGGGGTATGCAATTATTAGAAGAAGCAAACATTGTTGGGTACGATAAAAAATGGAGGCACATAGTAAGAATTGGTGCCATAGTCTCAAAAAAAAGGGGTAGACTAGATTAAGTTAGGCAGGGATGGTGTGCAGTGAAACACCTCTGTTTTGTCTCCATAGGATGAATACAAAAGCACAAGCAAACGTGGTTGGAAAATTGTTGTTTATGTGCACCAACAAATAGGGGAGAATGATCCAGAAAGTATTTTTGATAGCAGAAAAGGAAGAAAGGGTTGAAGTTGGGAAGAAAACCTGACCCCTTACCAGTACCCAAATAACTTTTATTCCTATTTTGACTTTCTACAGACAACGGGGATCCCCAGTGACGTTTCTGTCATCTGCTACGGACGTGCCTAGAAGACAAGAAAAGAAGAATTCATCTTTCTTTAATTGTTATTTTTGTCTCCTTAGGGTTGCATGTGTCACCCTTAAGAGAAAAGTGTGTCCTATGTAGGACAAAACTGTTATATTTTTAAACAAACTCAGGTTCTAGCCAGCTGACACAGAGCTAGGGATGGGGTGTATGTTGCTCTAAGGAAGGAATGACCCATAAAAAGGAAATGTTTAAATGAAAAATGTCTTATAGCTTTTCTAGGAGGCAGGGGTGTCCAATAAGAGGGAACGTCTCGCGATGTTTTAGGAAAGTAGGGTATGAGAGCCAATGAGAACAAGAGGGGTTTTAAGGAAATGGCTTGTAAGGAAATGTGTTAAATAGAAGAGACATGTTTATTTTACAAAAGAAACTCATTCAATTTTATATTACGTGTATATCGAGGCACCTGTATGCCTTGGGCAATTAACGTCAAACTGCGTGAGAAAAGAGGGAGGTCATAGAGAAAGCCAGTGGAAGCCTGACAAAGATGATGGTCTGAGCTGTGTCTGTAAAGGACTCCCCCAACCCTTTGTCCCCATGCTGAAACATCCCCTCTTTTGGACTCATGTGAACAATGTATTTATTGAAAGAGAGACACTCGAGTAAAAATGAACTCCTTGTGAAAAAGGAAAAAGAGACAATGGACTCCTGGTCTAAGCATTAAGACAGCCTGGGAGTTTGACTGTGAAAACAGCTCAAAAGAAAGCTTGACCAACCTCTCGAGTCTCACAATGGAGACAGGAAGTGGGGCTTAAATGGAAGAAGATAAAAATAGTTTAGGGACACACACATGTTTTGTTTTAAAAATAACAATAAGTTAGTATTTGACAAATTGTAAGATTGTGATAGGATGTTTTTTAGATAGGTATCAAGGAGGGTGGACATGGATATGGTTGAATGTCATTGTTTTAACAAACAAGAACTTTAAAGACGGGGAAATGTAATGGAGGTGCTGAAATGAAGATAAGGTACCAACAACTGAATGCAGTAGGGGTCAGCCCCCACCCAACTTAAAGCTTTATGCTTTTATCATGGTTTAGTAAGTAGGCACGTTACAGAATGCATAGTATAAAAATTGAGTGGGAAAATGATCTATGTTTTTTCCTATACCCAGACAGAAAAGGACTCTGCCATTTATGTAACCAAAAATGCCTTTAACTGACAAATGCCCTTATATGAGTAAATGAAATGTATTAAATAAAGCAACTACTTGTAGACAGTGGCCCATGAGCCAGCCCAAAGTTCAACAGTTCAAGGCCGCCTTGCCGTGTAAGAATCAGATAAATGCTCTGAAACACTCTGAAACCAGACAGTTAATTGGGCTATGTCTGAAAATGTAGCCAAGGGAAGCAGCTTCATGACCATATCTGTGCCAATGGGAAAAACCTAGGATGTGTGCCAGCATGTATTTCATTTTGAAGGTTTAAACAGATAAGAAATAATTGCAGTGTGCGCAAATGCTCAACGAAGAGTTTTGCCTGGACATGTTCAAAAAAGGTGGGGGTTTGAATCCTCTTTCTCTGACAGATATAAAAGGAGGCTCAGTTTTTAGCTGGCAGGAGGGTTTGTGTACTGGACAACGATGCTGTTTGTGGTCTGTGTCAGCTTGGCATGAAATAAAACCTAATGAACCTGACTCTGCCTCCTTGCCTGCTGCTTGAATTGCTTTTGCTGAAATGCCAGAAGGTCCCAAAGAGCAACAGAGTGCCTCAGAACTTCCAGGAGAGCCTGACAGAATGCAAGAGGTGAAAAAGTGCACAATCGATGTCTTAGCACCTCGTCTTCACAGGTTACAAAGAAAGTGGAATGCATAGTGGTTACATGCCGCAGCTTCGCGTGTGGTTATAGGCCAAAAAATATACACTGCCGTTACAGTGGATTGGTTACATGATTAGCTTACACTGGCTACCGTAGAAGCTGAGTAAATACATGGCATAGTGGTTAATTGGGCAGCAGAGGGGAATACTTACAGTTCCTGTTTGGAGAACTAGTAGGATAAGTTGAACAGGGTAGTTTTGAGGGTTTTGCGAAAAATGAGGAGGGATGGTTCTGCTTGCTAGGGAGAGCATTCCATAGTTTGGGAGCTATGTAGGGGAAGCTTAGACCTCCGGCATTAGCTCTTTTGATTGGGACTTGCAGTTGGGTGACATGGTGACTTCTTTTTGGGTCGAGTAGAACTGACTCTGTTGATAGTATCAGTTGGATATGCTGGTGCTGTATGACTCAAGCATTTTTGCATGATGGTTAGGATTTTGAAATGGGTAGCCAGTGAGCAGCTCACCTGGCTTGAGTAATGTGTACTCTTTTCAGAATGTTGAGTGCTGCACGCACCATTGTTCTGCACTATTTAGAGCCTGTTCAGATTTTTGCTAAGGTACCTGCAAGGATGGCGTTGTAGTAGTCCAACTTAAGTCCAATAGTGGCACGGGCAACGGATAAGCAGTTTTGTGGGGAAACAAAGTGTTTGATGGCATTAATGAGCTTGGTAGTGAGGCTGAGGCTGAGGCAATGGCACTTAATAATAAGGAACACTCCTAGGGGTTGTTTTTACAGCTGCATAGACAGTGTTGGGATTGAAGGAGGCATTGGTGAACGTCATGAGAAACGGCATAAGTGGTTCTACACAGTAGTTTAAACTAGCGTGCGGGCAGGGGCAGGCATCGCCTTTGCAGCTGAATGGTCTGATTTTATTCATGATCTCTCTTACTTCTGATTTAGAGATTTCTCTGAAGTTGAACGATTTTGGGAGTTTGAGGATAGCATAATGTACTGAGTGGGGTTTTTTGGGCTGCTCTTAAAATTTCTTTTACAGGAGCTCCACCTTGTGTAGTAGGACAGACTGTATGGTGTTGCACCAGGGTTGGTCTTTCATGATTTCTTGGGCCTTTGCGGCTGGCATGCGGAAAATTCCTTGAAAAATAGTGAAAAGCTCTTTTTGATTCAGAACTAACAGTTGAGATTCTGTCATTATAGGATTCAGAAGGTTGAGGAAAGGATTGGATGACAAAGCCTAAAGCATAATGATGTTGTTTAGGTTATCAAGGAAAGCATGTTTTGTTTATTTTGAGACGTGCACCATTTAAATATGGGCATAATTCTGAAGGCATGAAAAAAGCAGATGGCCGATGAGATTGTTTGGGTAAAAACTAAAGGATTTTATTATTGTGGTAATAGTGTGGTAATACAGACAGCTGTGTGACCTAGTGGAAAAATTATGAAAATATTTAATAAATTCAGGCACAGGCCCTGAACATTTATGAACATAGAGTAGGAGACAGATTACCTCTGTGTAATTAGAGGCAGCCATAAAGTAGGGAAACATGGCGAATGATTAAGGAGCAAACAAAATGAAATAAGAATCATGAAGGTTCAGATAAAAAAGATTTAGGTTAAACAACATCACAGATGATGGTATATCTAGACAGGGCTTAATGGAATATAAAGTGGTACTTTCCTTAAAGCCTCACACAGTAAAAAGAAAGGAAGTATGTTTTAATATACATGACAAAAATGAAATGAGTACTCAACATAAATGAAAGACGATTAGAAAAAGGATTAAAAACGTTAGATAGACTTTGGGCCTTTTTGGCACAGGACCAGAAAAATGAATTGGGAAAAGATTAAAATAATTGATTTATCTTAAATAAAAAATGAATGAAAGGGAAATTGAGGAAGAGAACGATTGGACAAATGAATAAAGGGATAGGTAATAAACCCAGAAGTATAAAACGGGTAAAAAATCAAAATATTGAAAACAAATAGCACTGTTGAAAAATCTTGGCTGACAATAAAAAATATAGTACAGTAATAAAACATATCAGTAACCATGGAGAATGAGGAAAATGGTATGGTTGACCAAAATTGGGTCAACCAAACAAGGAAAATTGTGCACAAAGCCAATTTAAGCTCGAAAACAAGGGTAGACTAGATTAAGTTAGGCAGGGATGGTGTGCAGCGAAACACATCTGTTTTTCTCAGCATAGACCATAGTCCGATGAAATCAAGAGGAAAAAATTGAGAAATAAGCTTAAAGTACGTGCTGCTAAGCTGGAAGATCAGGCTGCTAAACTGGAAGAACATGCTGCTAAGCTGAACAGAGAACAAAGTTTAAACATTGAGTATTATCTAGGGTTGTTGAAAAGTAGTTGTTTATGTGCAGTAGACAATGATCAAGAAGCATTTTTGTTAGCAGAAAAAGGAGGAAGGGGTTTAAGTTAGAAAGAAAACTTGACCCCCTTGCCAGTCCCCAAATTACTTTTGTCTCTATTTCAATTTACTACAGAAAACGGGGATCCCCAAGAACATCTGTTATGGATGTGCCTAGAAGACAAGAAAAGAAGAAGACGTCTTTCTTTAATTATTATTTTTATTTCCTTAGGGTTGCATTTGTCGACCTCAGGAGAAAAATGTGTCCCATGAAGGACATACTGTTATACTGTTGTACAAAAAACAAACCAGGTTCCAGCAGGCTGACCACACAGTAAATGATGTTGGGTGTAGCTTGTCTAGGAGGCAGGGATGACCCATAAAATGTTTTCAATGAAAAATGTAAAAACATGTTTTTTCTAGGAGGCAGGGAAGTTCAAAAGACATGATAGACTGTATTGTGTTTAGGAGGTAGGGTAAGATTGCTAGAATACGTAACCAAAGGGTTTTTTAAGGGATGGGTTGGTAGGAAATGTGATATTAAAAAAGACATGCTTAATTTGCAAAAGAAACTCATTCAGTTTTATATTACAGATGGACAATGAGGAGCCTATATGGAGTAGAAAAAATTGGCCGTAGGAGCAGAGTGTTATGCTCACCTGGTCTCCAGGGGTGTGTAGGGGTTCAAGGATCCAGTTAACTTCACTGATCCTGTAGATTATTGCAGAGTTCCAGACAACAATGACTCTGAAGGTAAGTCTTTATGCCAATACTCGATAGTATGGATTGCTTAGAGTTCAAGTTGCCAAAAGTTCACTCCTGTGCCTTTTCTCCGCAGATTCCCCTTTGGTGTGCACCAGATGAAGAGTGACTCCCCTCCGGAAATGGTGAGTAGAATGCCAAGGGAAGTGTCCACACTTGCACGATGCAATAATGTATAAATATGCTATATTATTCTTCTGTGCAACTAATCTGCTGTCCCTTTTCTATTCTGCAGGTGCGGTGCCTCTGGAGCGAAGATCGGGTGATGGTGAATCGAGGAACCGCAAGCGAATACATCTTCAGGCGAGTATCAATGCTGCATGAGATTGGATTTCTTTAAAGAGGCGCAGCTCACCTGATGTTTTCTTTTCTGTTTAGCAGGTGAGGCAGCTCCGGATCGGCGATGGCGTGCGTGTGCTTCGTTGGATTGCAAGAAGGAGCAGCATTCAGGTGAGTATCACGCTCTGCAATGCTTAATGTCTTTAAAGTGGTTCTTTACTCTGCGCGGTTAACCTGGCGTTCCTTTTCTGTTTTGGCAGACGCAGAGACTCCCGGATGATCGGGATGGAGAATCAGGTAAGAGTCTTGTTCTATTCTCTACTCCCTCTTCCTTTGCAGGCACGGATCGCGATGACCAGGACGGGCGTGGCTGAAGACAGGACTGGAGCCTGCAGACACGCACGGTGAGCGTAACGCTGCAGGAGTGCAGAATAACGCAAAGCAGGTTCTGTTCCAAGGGTGTGGTTTAAATAGCCTAAAAAGTAGTCCCTTCAACCACACCCTTTCAAAGTAGTTCCAGGTAAAGTAGTCCCTCCAGTATGCCTCAGACTAGGCTGAACATGGTCCCTCTTCTCCTGCAGACTGTTTTGCTTGAGAGGGCAGTATGAGCCTGGCGACTAAGTCCAGGAAGCCCTCAGGTAGTCGTTTGGGGCCTTAAAGGTCCGCATAGGCGCTAGCATCTGGGGCAGGTTGGTCTGCTCCCGCTGTCTGGGGGCCAGTACCGTGACACAGAGCAAGGTCATCTTACAACCCATTCAGTGCCCAAAACTAGTCACATTTGCTAAAACCTGCAGAAACTCCCCCATTCTTGTGTCTCTGTTGCAAATGCAAGTGTTCCATGCTTACATAATCATAGTGCGAAAGTTGAACTTTTTGAGAAAAAGAAAAAAAACAATGGACTCCTGGCCTAAGCATCCAAAAGGCCTGGGAGACTGGCTGCGAAACAGCTCAAAAGAAAGGACAAAGGCGACAGGACACAGGTGGTCCACAGATGCCAAACCAAAATGAGTCGGGTAGAAGATTTACCAACAGCAAGAGAATAAAAAATGAACTCCGTGGGAACAAATGCGCGGTGGATAAGCATGATGGGAGCAAATATGATGTCTTGAGTAGGGAGTAGCAGGAACAAATGTAGACAATAAGCCACGATATGGCTAAAGTTTATGATGGGACTGTTGGTTTGCCTCAAACTAATGTCCATCTCTCAAAAAATGCATAATGGCTCTACATTGTCTGAAACATATAGTTAGTTTAAAGTAAATTGAGAAATGGAGGTGGGGTTCAGATAAAATAAGATAAAAGAAGTTTAGAGAAACACATGTTTTTGTTTTAAGGAGGATAATGTGTTGGTATTGACAATTGTAGGATTGTGATAGAATACTTTTGAGATAAGTATCAAGGAGGGTGGACATGGGTATGGTTCAAAGTCATTGTTTAACAACGAAGAACTTTCAACATGGGGGGATGACGAGGAGGTACCGACAACTAAATGTAGTGGGGATAGCCTCCATTGACTTAAACTCGGTATAGAAATCTCTGTGGGGTGATCTAGGCCTTCAAATGTGCAAAAACTGAGATCATAGTGCTTAAAAACGTGAATGTTTTAAATTGTGTTATGTTTATAAAGTTAAAAATGCTTTAAATCATGAATGTTGTAGGGAGTAGGGCAGGATACAGAATATGTACTATAAAAATTGGGTAGAAAATGACCAAGTGTTAAAATATGACCAGCCATAAAAGAATTCACCATCTTGTGTACTGGCCACCCCTTTAATTCATAACTTGCCTTTAACAACAAATAGAAGGTATTTAATAAAGCACATCTTTGTAGACAGTGTTGGAATGAGTCAGCCTCCTGTACCAGAACTCCCAAGGCCAAAAATCTCTAATCTGACAATGTTCCCTGCATAATCAGATAACAGTCTGGGACCAGACAGCAACAATGGAGTTGTCTGGGTTTCTTAGGAAAAGGATGCAGCTGCCTGCCCAAATAAGGGTAGCTGGAACCCGAAATCCAGTGGCGAGTGCCAAAATGTATCTCAAATTGAATGTTAAGCATAGAATGACTAATTGCCAGGTGTGAGATTAATGTCAATGGAAAGCTTTGATTAAAGTGTATTGTCTGGCTCATCACAACTCCTTCCCCCTAAACAGAAGATGAGGTTGGTGCTGCTGGAGGGCCTCATCAAGTAAGGCCACATATTAAGTGAGGCTCACAGACCCACCGCCAGATAATTTCTCTGAGCCAGGCCCACTACACAGCTGAGGCCAAACATTGGTGAAGTCTGGGTGTACATTTTGCTTCCAAAATTGCCACTCATCTGGCCCCTGAAGAAAGTACATCAGTGGTCCCATGCTTGCATCAGAGGCCCGGATGCCATTTCACAGCTGATGAGCCAGGCACTGTGCGGACCCAAATATCGGGTATATATAGGTGCTCAGCTAGACCTCTGATGATCGCTGGTGCACATGGTGACAGGCTTCTGATGGAGCACCTTTGTCGATGACTGCCAGCAGCACTCTAAATCCCTTGCATGCTCTGGTCACTTGACCATAACAACCATGCTTGAGCCACCATTTCATGGCCTACATTGCAGGGTTGACTCCTGTGCACCTACTGCATACATATCAACCTAGCCAAAGAGAGCACAGGTTCCTCGTTTGCCACCTGATGCCTGCATTTGTTCCTGACAATAACACTTGGTCCACGCTACATCCCAGAGACCTCACTGTGCACTGACACCACCCTCTTCTCATCGGCATGGGGGAGGCAGATGTGAGTTTATACTGATACTTGTCTAATGTGAAAAAGTGTCATCTTGAACCCAGACTTCTCGCTGTGGATACAGAAGTTCACAGAAGTCCACAGGCCCTGTGCTCAAAGAAAACAGAATGATTCATCGCTGTTCATGGCGTATTGTTTTAAATGACCCTTGGTGCCCCTGTGTGGTGCCCTCCTATTGCCTAGACACATTATTGCAGCATAATTCGGCCACATCATTCTGACCATCATCAAACTGCACTGGCAACCACTGCAAGCCTGTTGCATCATCTACAAGGATGTACCCCTGATGTTCCCAAGCTACCTCACCAGAAACTCAGCCTCACCGGAGGCCTGCGAACCACCAGAAGAAAATAAATTGCAGACTTGAATTACGATAGTGCAGGAAGGAAAGAACCAGAAGACAGGTTTTCTCTGTCTACGTTCCAAGACTCTAGAACCTCCTCCCCATCAATATCAGACTTGCACCATCACTTCCACAGTTCAGGAAAGAGCTCAAGATCTTCCTCTTCAAGGAATGGCTGCTCCTTATCACCTCGGTCCACACACCCTGCACTCCACACCCGACCTGAGACTTGGGGATCTGCTCCCCACTGTCTTCCCCCATGCTGCCAATTGCCCACCCTCCCCTGTTAGCCCCACTCCTTTTTTTTCTTCTTCCCTCACTCTGTTCTTCCCACTATGATTGTAAAGCACTCTCTAACTTTCCAAAGCTAGTTCCTTGCTCAATAAATACCCTAATAATAATAATAATAATAATAATAATAATAATAATAATAATAACCCCTAATAATAGCAACTTCTCAATCTGTCTTCCTGCACGTGTCCCCTGTTTGTCCTGAGCTCCTTCTTTGGGGTACAGTCAGCACCTTGACTAGTCTGCATGTTCTCTGGTAGTGACCATGTCTGCTTCATGTCTGCTTCCATGAAGGATTGGACCTTTTCCCCTAAATGATTGCCCCAATCTCATCTCTCTGCTCTAGTGGGATTGTGCCTTAGTGACCGGCACCCTATACTGGCAACTGCTGGAAACGTCACTTGCCTTTTTCGTTAGTATTTTAGTTCATCCACTTTCCAGAAACACTGTTTATGACAATGAAGTAAGAAGCAATCCCTGCTGGACTTCACAGAGACGAGGCCTTCAGACTGTCTGCCCATGCCTCATGTCAGGACAGCCTTACCCTCTACTGGCAACAATAGCTCGCCCCTGGACACTGTAGTTATCCTGTATCAGATGAAGTTGTGGGGTTTGACTCGATGGGACTGAAGATAGAAAATGTGGCCTTTAGAATTGAAATGATTCAAGATAGGGTCTGTAAGAAGTGCGGCAGGATCACACTGGATAAGAAAAGGATGAGTTTGAGGGAGGATAGAGAAATTAACCCACTAAGTGAAAGGCGTGAAAGTAGAGACTGAAGCCATAGAAACTCATTTGAACTGCAACATCGGTAAACTCTCAGACTGCCCCAATCTGCTTCTATGTCCAACATAGAGATGTTTGACGAAGCCTTTCTTGGGAAAGTTGTCGGGGATTCTTCCTTCTCAGCACACTTTCTTGTTAATAGGGTACACAGATCACTTGCGGCACCTCTGACGACTGGTCAGCCAGTTCACTCCATCGTCTATCGTGACTGAGACTTGGTCTGAAGGAGAGCCAGAGAATTGAGAGACTTGAGATGGGAGAATTCGAGGATCTTAAACTTACCTGAATGTATCTCCTCATTCCAGGTGGAACAGGTACCTTCATCACTGTCAAGAGGAAACTGCATGAGAGAGGCCTTAATTACACCATATCATATACTGCCAGGCGCAGTGTTATTTATATGCTCAAAGCTCTTTTCTTTCATACTCCTGAAGATGCCTCATCATTTCTTGAAATACTGTCAACTTTCACCTATCATCTCAAGTACACTGGTGGGCGGGAAAGGTACCAGTGTATCACTCCTTGCTATGTTTAATTGCCTTGTTCCTCCAGGTGATCTGCAGCTGAGGGCTGGTGAGGGGCACGTTTATTCTGATAATTGAGTATTTTTATTATTGACCCAGGGCTTGACACCACATGGCTTGCACTCCTCATGTTTCACGTGGATTGGAGGGCCTTAGAGTCCATAATTCCCCTGCAGCCACCCAATCTGCTGATGGCATGCTTGTTTTTCAACTGCATTTACTAGATCTCTATTCTGATTTCTAATCCGGTTCGGTCAGGTCTCCGTTGTGCTCTTTACTAAGCGTCTGCTAATATGGACCTTTTAATCTCTGTAATTCCTTTTCTATTGCTTAAGTAGGTGAGTGTTTAGTGGAAGGTTCTTGGGGTGTAATGAATTTGTCTATCTGTTGTTCTTACTGATTCGTTTTTATGCAGGTTGGTATGTTTCGTGTCAATAGCTGAATGTACGTTGCCTTTTCTGGGGTGCCCTGACAGTCTTGCAAAACCCCATCAAAGACAATTCTTCCACAATCAGTAATTTTAGTTGGTGCTACGGCTCTAACCATGGCGGTACGGGATACAATTTGTCATAGAGACGGGAACTGTAATATGCTGGTGCTGGACACACCAACTCATCTAGAAACGTGTAGCAATGTTTTATTTTTTACTGATATAATGTTTATTTCTGGTTATTTAAAAAATCCAGTACATTAATCAGTTCAAAGTCTTTGTTATTATTATGCTGTTTCACTGCAGGTATGTCATTTAGGGGTCACGAGCGGTCGCTCCTGTAACCCCTGAGGTCTCCCTTGCTACCCCTAAAAAAAAAGTATTTCTTTTTTATTAAATGGAAGCTCCTGGGCTTAGGACCAGGACCATTTTTGTTCTCTTTGTTTCTGCAGTGGCTGGTTTTCTTGTTCAGGTTTCTTAAAAAACATGGGGTTCCACAAGTGTACCACTTTGAGCCATGACCCTAAATAAGAACGAATAAGAATAACAAATAGTGTCTTTCTGGAATTCTATACAATAATTGCTAGACTCATTAAAGGTTTATTTGAGGAACACTTCAGTGGGTAAGTCACTGATTTAGTCTGTTCTCAAACACCTCAAATTCACGCTGCAGACAAAAACGTCCAAAAAGCATTTAAGATTAGCATCCATTTCAGACTCTGGGCCTAATCACGACTTTGGCGGTAACGCCAGCGGTATTACCGATGGCGGTATTAGCCCTACCGCTGAACTCCCCAGCGCTAATAGCGCCGGATCACGAGTTCGGCAGTAATGTAATTCCCCATTCCCCATTGAGCCCATTCGGGAATGCCCATTCCCCATTGGACTCAATGGGGAAAATTTGCGCTCTTACCGGCGGAGGATTTCCCGCCGGCGGTAATAGCACACATTTTCGGTGGATTTCCCCCCAGCCAAGAGCTGGGGCGAAATCCGCCAAAGTCCTGATTTGCTCGGACCCTTAAATCCGGCGGTAATAGCGCACCGCCGGATTTAAGGGTTACCGCCAAAGTCGTGATGCGGCCCTATGTATTTTGTATTTAAATTGCAGTTATAGCATGTTTTTTTCTGCTGTTGTCTCTGTTATGATCATCACAAGACATTCCATCTCGGTGTCCTCGTTCACTTGACAAAATCCTTGTGCCTAAAAGCTTGTGTACAGTGTAGACATGTTTGACCATAGCACATAAAGTGGCCCTTGATTTCATTGTGCCACAATGAATGCCTTGTTGTAATGTGTCTATCTTTCCTATATGCATGGCATGCTGTTAGGATGTTTGTTTGCATGTATGAGGTAACAAGTGCCCAGAGTACGGGAAGCCGTGTGAGAACAACCTCTGAAGCCTCAAAAGTAGATCCACGCAGGCTTGACATGTGGCCAACTTTGCACCAGACCAGCAGATGAACTGGCCTGCTGTTAAATCTGTTACCAGTTTAATGGTATGCACTACAAAGTGTAATTTGCTTTCTAACTTTGAGAACATTCAGACATGTAATTGCTCATTTTATCATAGCCTGTGAGATAGCTATAGCCGATAAAATAGCTGCATCTGGAGGCGGGGCTGTGGGTGTGTGTGTGTGGGTGTGTGTGGGGGTGTGTGTGTGTGTATGTGTGCGCGCGCGTGTGTGTGGTCTTTCTGAGGTTGACAAATGAGTACCAACACAAGTTGGGTGATATTGTATGTATATGTGTTCTATAGACAGCGTGTAAGTGCTATATAATAACATCATTATCATTTGGCCTTGGACGTCCATTCCATTTGTTCATTTAACTGTCACTACAAAGTGAAGGATATTTGTTGTCAGCTTTAAAATGCAAAGTGTTTAGCTGAGGAAAAGGGAAGTCGATGACAGTAAAAGGGTTTGTGGAGACGAAATGGTGATAAGAGAAAGGGAAGAGAGGGGGGGAACGAGAAAAAAACAGAAGCAGCAGAGTGGAAGATACAACAAGCGAGCCACAGAAAGATGGGGGATATGGAGGGGAAGCAAAAGAGGAAACCAAAAAGAGATGGGCTAAGGTGATAGAAATGGTAAGAGAAAGGAGTGTGTCAGCGAGGAGAGGAGAAACAGAAGAATAGACAGCATGAGTAAAGGGGGAAGTGAAATCACTAGCCAGAGAACTAGTGAGTGGGTGAACTGGAGCGAAAAGGGAGAGGTAAAAAACGTAAGGGGGTCAAAGAAATTCATAAGCATAGAAAGCAATGGCTAAGAGGTAGAGAATCAGAAGGGACGAGAGATAGCAGAGGGACAGAACACGATAGAGACCAAGTGAAGGGACACAGCATAGGGAGAGGTCGAGGGATGAAGGCCAAGGAGAGGAGGTGAAGCCGAAAATATAGAGAATGGAAAATGTGCCTGACAAACAGAAGAGAGAGGAGAGATACACACATGTGTAACACTTAACAGTGCTTTATGAAATCTACCTTCTCAAGCCCACCCTCCCAAATCCTGCACACACTACTGCTTGGCTGAAACCCAATGGGGTACATTTACACTGTTACAAGTGTAACTATAAAACTAATCTTCTCAAATATGCATGCACTTCAAACAAAGAACGAGCAAAACAAACACTGTTCTTTCAAGCTTGGGACATCTGGGACCCGTTCTGTTGCACTATAGCAGAGCAACATACAAAAGGTGCTAACAATCGCAGCCTGACCTCCAGGCAATTAAACAATGCGTTGCACTTATGCTGCAAAAAATACAATTTTGTGCTGCACAATTTCATTTTCTATGCCGCAAAATATTCAATTTCAAGCCGCTATAACCTGGAGGGACTGCTTAGATGTGGAAATAACTTTAGACTGTGTCTTGGGAGTATTTGTTGGCAGGTGGAAAGAATATTGGTTTCAGGACTATTTCCGTCATGCCATTCAGTTGCTGTACACAGAGCCTAGGGCCAGGGATGGTGTGGCGGGTTGGCCACCTTAGGTAGACTAGTTGAGGGACCAGTCAGGGGTGCCACTTTCCCCACCTCCATATGCTCTTGCAATGGAGACTGTGGTGTCCTTGGTAAGGTAGAAATGTCCTCCCTGATGCCTGAATTGGAGGAACAGAGATGTAGGGTCTGTGGCTCACTGTGGACTAATGCATCCACTCCAGGGACCTGTGTTTGACCGCATGGTGACAGGTTCGAATCCGGCAGCTCCACTCAGCCCTTCATCCTTCTGAGGTCGATAAAATGTCTACTATTAAGTTGGGTAACAATAAACATCTGTTATTAGTGCCAAGATGCCCCTTAGGGGGTGAACGTGTGCTTTACAAACACACCTGTTATGTTAGCATATCACTTTATGCTATTTCCTCCTAAATATTAGGAAGATCAATCGTTTTCCAATCCCTTGCAAGGTTGTTAGGTTCAGTGGATTTTCAGGCCTGTCAATAAACTAGTACACATCTGACTGCTGCCCCAGTCAAAATCCATTACTTGCACTGCAGCTATTGCTGAATAGAGATGGCCTGATATATCAATCATAGATTTGGCGGTGTGAGTCTGTGGAAATGAAACAAACATTTGGAGCTCAACCGTTATGTATACATAGGTATCCTGGAATCAAACACTGAACCCTGAGGGTCCCTACCTCTCTCCATTTATGGAAGGATTTCAGCTATGAAGGTGCTAGTTCCCCCAAGATACTCTATTACTTTTAGAATACTCCTATATGGCCTGGGACATGGGTTCTTTACCAACTAGCACTCACTTCTGATTCATCTTGCTTGCCCCCCCCACAGTGCCTAGAATTGGTTGAGAGACACTGGTCAGGCCGTACTCCCTAAGAGGTGGAGCTGCCCGGATGTGGAACTTTCCTTTCTAGTGGTGAAAAAACAAATTGTGAATTAATGGGGAGACACTGGGAGTTTCTTCTCGTGCAGCAGGAACCTGGTCACCCATCTCTGTTCTTCTTCCAGACCGAGTTATTAAGTATTGTGAATGTGACCCTGTTTGTTGCGCGATTCATGCATGGATTCGAGTGCTCATAATGGTCCAAGTAAGCAGGACCTATCATCTGCGATATCTCTATGGAGGATCGAACAATTGGCTCTGTCAGATGGTTCCACCTGGGATTGAGAAGAGCATGAAGACTGTATAGGAGTCTTTGTTATATTTATTGAGGGATTGCCACAAGAACGGGAGATTCAAATTCAAAAGAGATCTTCCCAAATATCAAAAGTGTCAGGATGGTTCTCCCCTGAGTGAGATCGAGGTAACTTGCCCTCAAACAACTTCCCATTGACCAATGTCTCTTCAGTGGATGGAGGGCTCCCTCGATGAGAAATTATGTGGGAAGCGGACACCGATGGGTGGGACCTGGGGAGGGTTATCTGGGGTCTGTCTAGGCTTTCCCCTAGTTTCTATACCTCCCATCTCTCTGAAGTCACAGTAATCTCCCTGACCCCAGCTTGTATCTTTGCCGACCATTTGGCATTGCCCAGTGCCCACCAATTACACCTGAATCTGCCTATTATTACTATTACTAGCTACTTACTTTGCCAGCCTAATAATTCCCCTAAACAAGATGCCTGGGAGAAATATTCACAGCAGCGCCCAACTTAATAGAGACAAAGATGAACGGACACAGTCACATGTAGGCTTCCTGACATCCGTTGGGAGGTTGCAGACTAAAGGCCTCATTCCGAGTATGGCGGTAAAGGATACCGGTCACCGTTAACGAGACCGGTGCCGGTAATCCCTTAACGCCACATTCCGAGTTCCCTTTGCGCCCTCGTCCTTAACGCCTGCTTTTAGCAGGCATTAGGGACGAGGGCGCAAAGGGGATTTTTAGCTAATAACGGTGACCTTAAAGTACGGTCACCGTTATTTGCAATTTCCCCATTCCCATTGAGGCCTATGGGGGCTCATTTGGGAATGGGAAAGAGCCCTGGGGAATGGGAAATTACCACCCTGGTCAACTCGGAATAGGGTGGTAATTTCCCATTCCACCAGGGCGGTGCCGGTACGGGTCCGGTGCCGACCACGGCGCTACTACCACCATTGGTTAGCGACGGACGCGGAATAAGGCCCTAAGTAGTAGGTCAGTTCACTCCAGTCTGCCAAGCGCCCATCAAGAATACCAAGGCTTCATCAAAACCTGGGAATAATGCTTTAAAAGCACAGGGCCAGCTCATTTACAGTCTTTAATGTGACTGAGAAGTCGGTTTAAATTCACACCAGTAGTTGTGCAACACTTTTCAAGTACATATTTATTTTGTCGATCAGTCTATCATGCTATCTCTCTCTGTAAACATGTTTTCTATTCACTACAATACTGACAGAGGTGGAGTCATACCTCAAAATGTAGTTAAGCTGTTAACAGAGTCATTGCATCTCATAGACAGCAGAGTCAACTTCTAACACTTCTGTGGTCCACAATCAAGACAAACATCAAGTTCACAAAACAGATCGGTTAGATAAACAAGCTCAATTCAAGGAACAGTTCTGTCTTAAAATAATGTTAGGCTTTGCAAATCTTTATGACAGCATGAACCAATCAAATAGCACGTATTGATGATGTGATGTAGGATGCCAATGCCTGCAGGGAATAACTGTGGAGAGAATGGAAACATGGCCATAGCACTAGTAATAGTACTAGTAGGAGCAGGAGTAGTAGATTGTCATTTGTATAGCGCCTTTATCCCATTAGTATGGCTCAACACGCTCGTGGTGGGTGAACACCCTTGGGGACCGGAGTCCAATGTACGGGACATTTTCAGAAAGAATGGAATGCGTGTGCAAATTATAGGGAGACGGTGGGCTGACCGTACCCCAGTAAGCTACCCATGATGGTCAGGCGTGTGGATGGGTGCTGTGAAGTAGTCAGGAGATTGCTCGAGTGCAAGAGACCCGTTGTGTGCCCAGCTAGACCGAATGTTGATGTATCTTTGATGTAGCATTGATGTATCTATTTGAGAATGCCACCCTCACGTCTTTTTATTCATGTGTTCTGTGGCACCTATGAGCCAAAACCGAATAAGTACATGTTACCTGAAGATGACATATCAAACGTCTAGGAGTGGACCTCTGGGAGGGATGTGACTCACACAATGAGCATGGGGGCAATTGTTCTCAAAACATCGGAAGGACCGCTGAGAAAATACAGGTTGACAAATCACAAATGGACACCCCTGTGATGGCCGTCTTCTTAAGCATCACAATCATTTTACGATATGCCACGTTGTTCTTCATTTGAATGGCGGAGAGGCAGAGTGCAAGGTGTGATTCTGCCCCCCCCTTCTTCCCCACCATACAAATACTCCAAAATGTGCACCATGTGCATTTTCATGCAGGCGCAAATGCTGTGGATGCCTATGGAATCTGCTTGCTTTTTACACCAGCAAAAAGCAGACTGATCCCATAGAAATCCATTTTTAGCACTGCCTGCATGCACACATGGCAGGTGGGTTTTACCCCACTTACATGGCGGAGTGCAAAAGGGCGGCGTACAGGTGAGAAGGCCACCATTTTACACTCTGATGTGCAAATGAGGACAATTATGCGGCAGGGACCTGTTTACACAAAAGTATAAAGTCCCCTCCATGCAATTATGGGGCAACTGAGTGTTTTACTTTAGTTCTCATTACAAATGACTCCGCGAGAGAGCAGCAATATGTTTATCCCGACTGGCATTGCTAGTTCCCACATGCATCTTCATCCACTACCCCTTTGACAACCGTGCCATACTGAAAAAAGCTAGGTTTTGTAAAGGGGGACCCAGTAACTCAGTAGCCTGGGCATGGTGTTACCAATAGCAAAGTTGTTGGTTCAAGCCCATCGTTGGCCTAACAATACTCAAATTGGGAGGAAATAGATCAGATGTTTAGTTATTCTTCATTTTCCTTGACCCCTCATATTAATCAAACCGTTAGCGCCTGTAATTACTATCGGAGGCGGGTAAGGTGAGTTAAACCGTTCCTATCCTCTGAATATTGCACTCAAATTGCTTGCTGTGTCATAGGGTCCAAATTGGATTATGGATATGCCGTGTATGCTGGCTCTACAGAGAATACATTCTAATGACTGCAAATCCTCCAGAATGCTCCTGCTCATGTTGTCTCAGATACCCCCAGGGATGCTCACCCGAGACCAGTGCTTTGCAAGCTACACTGGTTGCCAATAAGGTCCAGCATTTCATCCAAACCTTTGACGCAGCACTGTACACAGAGCTAGTTATGACTCGGCTCATGAGTATTTAAAACAAAGATTCAAATTGAACTCTTCCTTAGGTCCACACATATCAGCTAGTAGGCAAACTATTGTCATTGATTGCATCAGGAAGACCAGACCGTTTGGCAAATCTTGTACTGTTACTTCCGCCAATCTCTGGAACTCTCTGCCGAAACACATTTGCTCCACTAATGAACTCTTTGCTTTTGCTCCGTTCCCCTGCTAATGTTCTCCTTTCCATTGCTAGTCCAGCGCTTGGATACCTCCTGGTGGTAGTGCCTCTCCAATACATCCAGTACAATACAATGCTTCTGGTATAACACCATTGTTTTCTCTTCATTTTCTTTGCAAATGACTTAGAGAGAGAGAGCAGCGATATGTTTATCTCAGCTGGCATTACTAGTTACCATGTCCATCTTCATCCATTAACCAATGGACAATCCATGTCATAATGAGAAAAGCTAAGCTTTCAGAGGGAAGACCCAGTCGTTTTTTAATAATTGCTCTTTAATAACGCACTTAATACTGGAGGTTGGTTTCTAAGCACAGGATCAGGATTCAAACCTGTGTTGTGTTGCGTTGTCTTGCTTCCAAGACAAACTCATTGAGCTCTCCCCCCTCACCAAGTTTAGTGTCAGTGCATGGGTTTAACAATAGCAAGGTTGCAGGTGCAAGCCACCAGTTGGCTATGAATTAGTCTAACTGGCAAGGTTCAGCTGTCCATTGGAAGGATATAGTTCAAATTCTTACTTTTAATGATTTTGTTTACTGCTATACCAAATTTTTTTTTATCTTAATCTTCATTACAAATGACACGCAGAGAGAGCAGTGATAAGTTTATCCAAACTGGCCTTGCTAGTTCCCATATGCATGTCCAACGACTACCCGTTTGACAGCATTGGCATCAGGACAAAACCCATGTTTTCTAAAGGAAGACCCAGTAGCTCAATTGTTAGAGCAAGGAGTTACCAATGACAGGTTTGCAGCCACAATGCCATCGTTCTCCTGAAAATACATACACTGAAAGGTTGAGCTGTCCATTGGGCGGCAATAGTGGCAGATTTTTCATTTTTAATGATATTGCTTTATCTTAATTCTCATTACAAGTGACTCAGAGAGAGGGAGCGAGCAGCAACGTGTTTATGACAACGGGCATTTAAATACCCTAACTGGGAATGTGAAATATCTTTGGAAGGAGATAGGTCAACGTTTTAGTTATAATGCTTTGTTACTGTTTTAAAAACATTGGGCGAGTATTGTTGTGCAGTAAATATTGATGGTAACAGTATTACTGCTCCATTACCGTCACATTTCCACACCACTGTACTACGAGTGTGGCGGGAAGGCAGAGGAAAAACATCCAGCAAGAATCTGAAAGTAATTCTGCCACCTTAACGCCCAAAATAGGACTATTTTGTGGTATTGCCACTGGCAGTATTACATCCAGCGATGATACCACTGAAATCCCCATGGAATCCTATGGACTCCAATTAATGGGAACTAACATGGCCATGACAGTACTGCTAATAGAGTTTGGTGGTATCTCTGCGGATTTACTGCCGAGATACCACCAAACGTGTAATGAGGCCCAATGGGGGTCATTACGAGTTTAGAGGTAGCCATGGTGCTAACCATGGCTGCCTCCAAAGTTGTGTCCTGGCCTGGGTTCTTTGAATGGGGACTTACCGGGTCATTCCAACCCTGGAGGACCCGGTAAATCCCCATTCAAAATACCCTTCCCCATTCCCATGGGAATGGGGAGGGAGCTAATAACGAGCCCATAAATAACAGGCCTGTTATTAGCTCCCTGTTTCCTTAGCGGCTCCCGCTAAGGATGGCTGGTTTTACCAGCCAGCCTTAGTGGGACCCGCTAAGGGACCTCTGAATGCAGCGGTAAGGGGTAAACGGCACTGCATCCTTACCGGTGCCGTTAACCCCTTACCGCTGCACTTGTAATGAGGCCCAATGTCTTATTTGAAATAGCTCAGTGGTCAGAGCATAGATTTACTTATAGAAAGGTTGTACGTTTAAGGTCGTCATCGGTCTGAAAAATACCTAAACTAAAAAGCTAAGCTGTCCATTGGAAGCAAATAGGTCCAAAGTGTCAGTTTGTAATATTGTAATATTTTTTGACTATTATGCAAACATTGTTTTTATCTTAAGTTCCAATGCAAATGACTCATAGAGAGAGAAAGAGAGAGAGAGAGAGGCAATATGTTTATTAGCATTTCCAGTACCCATATGCAATTCAACCACCACCGCTTTGATATCCAAGTCATAATGAATAAAGATACATTTTCTAAAGAACAACTCAAAAGCTCTGAGGTGGGTGTATGGGCTGTCCAATAGCTTTGTTGATTCAAGCCTCTCATTGGCTCTAACATTCTCAACCTGTAAAGTTCATCTGTTAAGTAGGGCAAATTATGTAAAAACGTTCTTCTTTTTTAAATTCATACAAACATAGTTTTATCTTAAAGGGGATGTTCTCTCAAAAATGTTATTGTTTAAAAAATATAAGCCATATAAAAAAGTATACAACTCTTTAAAAAAAGGTTTCTATCTAAAGTTAGCAGACAACGTGCTCTAAAGTCCTGCTTTTTAACAATCTGCATGTATCCATTTTGTAGAGATAGTGTGTTTAGCAATTCCCTGCCCTGGTGGAAATAATCAAGCACAATACCCACTCACTGTAGCTTGTGATTGTTACTGCTGTTAGGACAGTGAATTCAAACACACAAACACAGTACAGTGCAGTCCTAGAATGCTATGCTAATACAGCAAACAAGCACTTATCAGGAGCATACAATTCCTTCTATTGAAAAGGGTTTGTTTGCTGTATTAGTATAGCATTTGAAGACTGTGCTGTCCTGTGAACAAGACAAGCATGTCAAACAGGGTGTGATTGCCTTGTTCTTTGGAATGGACTATGTCGTACAGTGGTGAAAGGTTAGTCTTTTCAGTCACGCGACCTGAATTTGATTCCCAGCATGTCTATTTTTCTGGTGCATCATAATTCGATTTTGTTTTTAAAAACAATATTTGATGCGCCAGACAAATATACAGAGCACACGAGTCCCTTTGAAAGGACACCGGCAATCACAGTGCTCTATAGAACACACAAGTCCCTTTCAAACGGACTTGTGTGGTCTAGTTCTTTAGCTGTCTGTTTGGTATACAGCATGGCTAACAGCACTGTGATTGCAGGTGAGGAAATAGGCCACACAAGTCCCTTTGAAGGGACATGTGTGGTGTAATTCCTTAGCTGTGAAATGGCAATCACAATGCTGATGGCCGTTTGTTTGTCATACAGCAGGGAAAACAGCATGGTGATTGCAGCTAAGGAAATAGATCAAAAGAGTCCTTTTCAAAGGACACATTTGTTCTAGTTCCTTTCCCAGGTCTGTTTGAGTCCCACAGTTGCCAGTTACTCGCACAGTCTTTTGGTTAATGGTTAGACATGGTGACATGGGTTCTAGCCCCGGTCTGTTTATTTCTCTTAGTTTATGTCGCAAAGGGGTCAGATATAAACATTGAAAAGTGCTGGTGAAAGGCATGGCCCCCAGTGGGACTCCACAAGTGATAAGTGCTCGGTCCAAAACAGCACCCCCACAACAAAGTTTGGACTTTCTATTAGCAAGAAAAGAGCTGATCCATTTGATAGCTTCTCTTGAACAACCTCCTATGTTGGAGAGGGTTCCAATGAGATTTTCGTGATCCACAAGATCAAAGGCTGCTGATAGATCTAGTAGTAACAGCAGCCCCGTCTTAGTCCTGTAGACAATACTCAACATTTGGGATTGGAGATACACTAGTGTACTCTCAGTGCCGTGATTTGATCAAAATCTCGACTGCATGGGGGTGCAGAATGTCAGCTTGATCCAAATACTCCTGGAATTGCATAGTTGCAATCTTGGACACAATGGGCCTCATTACACGGACGGCGGTAAGGGTTAACGGTCACCGTTAATGGCAACGGTGACCGTTAACCCTTACCGCCGTACTACGAGGTCCCTTAGCGGGTTGGTGCTTTAACGCCTGCTTTTTGCAGGCGTTAAATACCAACCCGCTAAGGGACCTAGGAGCTAATTACGGCACCGCAAAATTGCGGTGCCGTAATTAGCGCCTTCCCCATTCCCATAGAGCCCTATGGGGCAGAAATGGGAATGGGGAAGGGCAATGGCGGAAGGGGGATTTACCGCCCCACCAACCTTGGAATGGGGCGGTAAATCCCCTTTCCGCCAAGGCGGTGCCGGTATTTTACCGGCATGAGCCATGGCGCTAATAGCGCCATGGCTCACCGCCTTCCGTGTAATGAGGCCCAATGTTTAATAAAAACGTGACATTAGGTATAGGTTTTAGTTTATTGGCTACTTTTGGATCCAGGGCAGCATTTATTAATAAAGGGGTAACTACTAAATATTTGCTAATGTCTGGAACCATGTTGTAGCATTATTTTTCTTTCTTTTTTGTTATTTATTACTTTAGTGCTGCTTGTGAGCCTTATAAGGGTCACATCACTATGGTGTACACCTTAAAAACAGGTATGCCTCAAACTGCGATAGTGTCACAAACCCCGCCACCAAATGCTGTAATAAAGCCCAAGAACCGTGTGATGTGTGCCTCTCACAAATCAATTGTATTAACGCCTGTGAATTCAGCGTTACCAGCAAGCAGGCCACAGCCTCATTTGTACAGTCCCACCGCGAATCGTGCACAGTTTCTTTTAGATTTAACGATGTTCCACACCCTGCTACCGCGGCTCTCACCAACAATTCCTGTACCCATGCCGCGACCAGATCACCAGTCATCACCCTGTGATTCAGAGCCTGACCTTTCTATTTATGCAAGTCAATGCGAATCTCCAACCTCATTGCTTATTGACTCACATCGCATTCAAAATATTTCTAAAGGTTCAACGCCAGTAGCAAGCTCTCCCTCTGTTTCTTTTGTTTACCCCACACCTCGGAGACCGCGAGCTCATGCAGCGACCATGTCCACCCCCTCCCCTCAACCTATTCCCACCATGCTTGATGCAGCTCTCACGGTCATGAATATAACACTCCTGAGCCTTTTTAAGCTATTTGAGGGGCTTGACGCTACTGTTCATAAACAAGCCTCCCAAATTGATCAAATTCTACCTTGGACAAAAAAATACAACCTTTATGCACAAGCCTTGGTCCAAATGTGGATATTTCAGAAGAGCAGGTCCCCTTGAATAATGCCTCCATCATCACTATAGGCTTGCCTATATCTCAACCACTGCCCCAGGTTGCAGCCTTACCCCAGTTTAAAGACATCATTACTGCTGAAGTGGAAGGAGAGGCAATTTCTTGTGCCCGCCAGGCCATGATTCATGGATAAGCGTCCCTAATACATCCAACCTTATTGAGGCTGCTGCTCCCACTTTGCCTGCCTTATCTGCTCACATTCAAAAACCGTCAACGATAGCTCCACTTGGGAGCCATAAACTCAAACAATGTGGGAAAGCAGGCAATCCCCTCCCTAAAAAAAAAAAGAAAACGAGCAAACACACAAGTTTGTAAAAAATCTGTTAAGTCCTTCTTCCAACCCTCAAGAACGAACACACAAAAAGAAAAGACTGCAGAAAATTTGGCTCCAAACAGTGAGTCGGACATCCCTATGATGCCGCCAGCGGTTCCAGTGGCTGTTGATACAAGCGAGTTACCTCTACCCTTTCCAGCTCCTTTGAGGGACATTGCAGTGCCAACTATCTTCCCTTCTGCATAACCACCTCTTGATGCCTTAATTCGAGAACTCGATCAATCTGAAAAACGTCCATTGCCTTCACAGCCTCAGGCCCCAAAGTTACCTGAGCAACAACAAATCAGATCTATCACCCGTCCAGTGATGAATGCAAATGAAATTTCTGATACTACCCTTGATCAACTACGAAAAGCAGTTGACACCTATTTACTTCAACGAAGCCAACCAATTTCAGAACCTCTAATATCTATTCCTCCCAAATTTGATTTGAATGTACATCAATGGCTTTTGCCAAATGCGACCAAAACAAACCTGCCCACATTACAACACTCATTGGCTAATGAGCAATCTGACAGCTCCCTTGTACCAAATTTTCAGAGCTTAAATCCTCTCTGTGCAAGATCTGAAAAGGCACTTCCAAATTTCAAATCACAGGATGTGCTGGGGGCATCAGTAAAATACTCCACCATGAATAACTCCAATTGCGACTCTCTAATCTTAAAATGTCGAGAGGCCCCTTTCAAAACGTATGATTTGAATTATGTGTAGTGTCCTCAACATTTTCTCCGAGGTAGTGGAATTGGAAGACATCTGCTCTCGAGATATTGAACAGATAGAATTCCTATCTGATACCGCATGTTCTGTGGTGAGATTATGGATACCTTCAGGAGTAGTTTTAAACACCATCTGGATAGCGAAAATGCAACTTTTTAGTATGGGTTTTTTGGTGGCACAAGACCCAAGTCGCATGACCCTTAGAAATGAGCTAATACACAGGCCGTCAAATACCTATATAGGAGTTGCAAATGCTTTTTCAACAAATTCAACAAAGCACATAATGTCATAACCATCAGTAGTTTCTCATTCCCAGTGTTCAACCATTGCAAGCTGGAATACCCGTGGACACTCCCACCTCCAAACATCCATTAGTAAATTTACAATTCAATATGATGTTATAGCCTTACAGGAAACGTGGCTAACAACTATGCCAGTATGGAACAATTATGAAATTGCTCTCTTGCCAGCTATTTCTGGAGATAAAGGCAGACCGTCTTCAGGTCTTTTGGTGGGAGTAAATATGAACAAGGGTCTCTGAGTTACGCAATGGGATACTGTTACGAATTACATTCAGCTTGTCAAAATTGTGTGTCAACTTTGCACTATTGCCTTAATCAATCTCTATTGCAATCTGTTTGGGATAATAGATGAAGTGTTTTACGCAGGGCTAACAAGACTTCTGGATCTTGTCATGATTACTCCTGACATTACAGATACCATCATAGTGGGTGACCTTAACCTTGACTGTATCCATCCGAAAGGCAGACTTAACAACTTAAAAGTCACTCGTTGGTCCGCCTTTATGTTAGAAAGAAATTTCCACATGGTAAACGGTGCCCACGCAGGCGATATCCCAGCTCGGCCTACTTGGCACAGGGAAACGGCGAGTAGTATTATTGACTACATGTTTATCCATTCCAATTTAAATGGCCTAATTCGTTCATTTGAAGTGATCACGCAATTACATAGTGACCACAATTTATTGGCATTAACCATCGATTGGACTTGTGTAAGTCCCAACAAATCTTATCACTCACAAGATTTAATAGTTAATAATGCAAAAACTTGTTTCCGCTGGTCTAAAGATAATTTAATAGCATTAACCCGAGTGATTGATAGGAACTGTAAAGCATCTACACCAGCACCCTATGTAAACCTACTGATTCTATTCAGAAATCCAACACATGCTGCTGGTGGGCTGCGGCGAGCGCATCCTCATTCTTCCAATCCGGAAGTTAAAACACGAAAAACACTATATCAACGCAAAAAAAGGCAATTTTATCATCAATTGACCCATTCAAATTTGACAAACTAAAAACAGCTAAATGTAGATATCATAACTGGCTCCGACAACATCGAGCATCTATCCTACAATGTGACAGTGAGTATATGCTAAGGTTAATAGCGAACAAAAATTCAGCAGAGATTTGGTCTGTATTCAATCAATGTGCGCAGAAGCAGCAACACATTATACAATCCCACAATGTTACTGAAGCTCAGTGGATTCTCCACTATTCAAATCTATATGCAGATGTGAACTTCCCAAACTCAATCCATATACCAAATAGTCAACAAAAATGGACTTTGGATTGCTCTCCGACTATCCTCGAAGATTACATCAAGAAACTTAGCGTCTCCAGAGCCACCTGGCCCAGATGGCCTCTCTAATTTTATGTTTAAAAAGAATCCATCTGTATGGGCAAACATTCTAAATAGCCTCTTCCAGCAGGTTATTGCTCTACATGAAATTCCAGCATCCTGGAAAACTTCCATTATCGTGCCCATCCATAAAAAAGGAGACCGTACTCTCCTGCATAACTGTAGACCAATAGCAATTTTAGATGCTCCTGGTAAACTTTTTGCCAAATTGCTTCTACGTGACTTTATTGCATGGACAAAATCAACTAACAAAAGAGATCCTTTTCAGACATTTTTTTTGGCTGGCATGGGCACCAATATAAACTTGCTCTGCCTTAACGCGCTCAAAACCCAGTCCCTAGTTTCAAAACAAGCAATGTATTTTGGTTTTGTGGATCTGCATACCACCTTTGATGCTGTCTCACGGTCTTTGTTGATAGCTAAACTCCAACGAGACAATTGTCCACATACATTATTGCATATCATCTATTTACTGCATCTCAAACATCTATCCATATTAGATTAAACTTAGAGGGTCTGCTGTCTGCAACTGCAAGCAGCCTTAAGCAAGGTTGCCTCCTTGCATCTGCAATTTTTAACTATTTTCTGCATGACGTCAGACAAACTTTTGAAGGATTGCCATCTGATTCACCTAAGCTAAACAATATTGTCATCCAAAGTCTAATGTATGCAGATGACTTAGTCCTCATTTCAAAGACCCTGTGTGGACTACAGAAATTACTTGATGCATTTAACATCTATATAAAGAACAACAAATTAAGCATCAACACCCTTAAAACACAAAATGTTGTTTACTCGGCTAAACTCTCCAGAATGAGTAAATTCACCTGGACTATCAATCAAAATAACCTGATGACAGTTACAAATTATACATACTTAGGTATGATTTTTGATGGCAATACCTCAGTAAATGGACACCTTGAATCTGTGATCTTAAAATTAAATTCAGCTATTTCTCAAGCTAAGATCATTTTACATCGCTTTGGTTCCTTTACTATTAAGCCTGCTATAATTTACTGGAAACAGAAGGTTATCCCATGCATCCTTTATGGTCTAGAAGCTCATATACCATGGTCTCTGGAAGTCCTGGACAAACTAGAGGTGAAGTATTGGAAATCAGTGCTCCATCTCCCCCAATGTGTTCCAGGACCATGGCTACGTTATGAACTAGGTCTTTTCTCCCTACATGCACAATATCACTGGAAGATCTGTGCGCTATTTTGTAAATGCTTGATGTCCACTCGTGACAACAACATTTTGAAATATTTATCAGACTATATGTTTGTGACCAACCATCATTTTGTCAAATGTTGGTTACGAGAAATGTATGCAATCTTGACACAAGCTGATATTACTGTTGATGTTTTGGTTCTAAATGCTGACAAAGCCAAAGCTCTCATCTATTGCAATGATTGGATCAATACCAGAACTGCATGTTTAAGATATAAAGACGCCTCGTTGCAAAGATTTAAACATAAAACTGTTGGCTCAATGTAACCCTACATACTTAAATTTCCATCCATGAAATTCCGAGCAGAAGTTTTGCGAATGCGCTTCCATTTATGGCCAACGCGTGACATCTTGCTAAGGCGTAAATTAATCAAGAGCGATTCCAATTTTTGTTGATTCTGTAAAAATAAGGAGATCCCTGAAATGTTAGAGCACATATTGTCATTGTGCCCAGCCTTGATTTGTAAACGGCTGACATTTTTTGCCCATCAGTGTTCACATTTGGGTATGTTAGATACCTCACAAAGATGGGCCATCCTCTTATGCACTTCAAATGTATCTTTGCAATTAGCAACTGTAAACTTTCTACTTTCATTGAATCTTAATAAATTGAATCAAATTCCCTAAGATGCATATCATTTTGTGAATTCATGTTCTTTTTCGCCCTTCTTCATACTGATTTTATTGTTTGTTTTTAAACTTTTGTATAAATGTATGTTTGTTTACATGAAGTATTTGTATATTGAAAACTTGATTCAATTCAGCTATATCAATAAAAAATAAAAAATAAATAAAAACTGAGCACAGCGACACAAACGTGGGAAAGAGCCCTCCCTGATCCTTCCGGTCCCTCCTGCAGCAATAGATGCTCAGGGGCCTCTGACGGAAACAAAGCTGGATCCGCAAACCCTATTGGCCCTGAGGAGGTTTAGACGCACCAGCACAATCATGGAAACATAAGAAGTTCAGAGCTCCTCGGATATCCCAGGCAACGACTGTGACAGTGCAACAAAATCAGACATTCGACTCCTGCTCGGAGAAATTAGGTCAATGAAAAACAGCCTTACTGCAACAGTCTCCGATGGCAAAGGTTGAAGACCGCTTAGAAGCATTTGAGAACAATCAGCAATCGGGTGACATTGCAACCATGCAATACGAAGCTAGATTACTAGACCTAGAGCAAAAAGAACGCGACATTGAATCCAAAGTCGATGACCTTGAAAACCGAGAGCGACGGTCCAACATCTGCATAATGGGGCTAGAGGAAGAACAAGGGGAGACCCCCTCAAGCCTGGACAATAAAGTGAAGTCTTTAATTCTGACTCTTTATGACGATACAAATTCCCCTAAGCTTGAGTTCGATAGAGTGCACAGGGCGGGTGGCCCGCCGAAAGGCCCCCGATCAGTCCTCGTCAAATGTCACTACTATGCGCAAAGGCAAGACATCCTGCAAAAAGCAAGAACAAAAGACACAATTGAATTTCGAGGGTTGAAGGTAAAACTCTACCAAGATCTCTCTGCAATGACATTGGCAAAAAGAAGAGGATGCCGACCCCTGACGGGTTGGCTTCAAGAGAAGGATGTGAGATACCGATGGGGCAATCCCTTTTCTCTCACGTTCGAGTACGACGGTGAAGAGTTCAGGATTACCTCAGTAGAAGAAGCGGAGCGAGCTCGCCGCCAACTGCAAGGTCCAGCGGAGGGATCGGATGTGGAAAGTCGAAAAGAGCCAACTAGCACGCGCCGTGATCGAGCTGACAGGCCTTCTAGAAGAGGCCGCGCACAACAAAAATGGAAATACAAGCGCTTGAATACTCCTCAGACAAATTACACCGTTCTCTTTAATGGTGTCAAGTAAATGTGCTCCAACTCCAGCTAAAATAGTCACCGAACCATCCTAATGTCGTTGGACAGTTGTTGGGAAGGGTTGTAACTCGCAAGTTATGTTGATCCCCAGGAGCTCACTATATATTGTTTATATTTTTCATGCAAACTGTCCCCTACTTGCACAAATTCTATGGCCTAAATTAGGGCTCGAAGAGGAGTCTTCCGAGAGTGGCCCTTTTTGATCTAGGCCGTCTCTTTTTCCTTTTATTCTTTCAAGTGAGTATGCTCCCGGTAGCACCTCACACAAGGGAGGAAGGGGAGGGGTGGAAGGTTCAATCATCCACACAATTACCAGGCCTATGTCACATTAAGATTCTGCGCACGCACTTTGCAACATGTCAACTGATTTATAATCTAACCATAAAGGGGAGAGGACAAGCGAATGCTGAGCCAAGGATCACTTCTCTCTCTTGTAGAAATGGATGCTTTGATGGCATAGTCTTTGGCTCCCTCAATGTTAAGGGCCTAAATTCCCTGAAGAAAAGGTCGATGTTAGCGCAACAGTTCGTACAATTCAAACTCAATGTCCTCTTTATACAGGAATCAAAGTACATCAGTGGAGGAGAGAGGAAAATCTTTGGAAGAGGCATACGGGACGCAATCTGGGCATCTGGCCCCCTGAAGGAGGTGGCGTGGGCATTCTACTGAGCAAGGCCTTGGGAATTCAGATTGAACGGGTACATAGGGATACGCAAGGGAGATATGTGGCACTTAAGGGTAAATTGAGAACGCACCCCATCCCATTGTGCGCTGCCTATGCACCCAACCAAGGACAGTCAAGATTCTTTGAGCCCCTGTTTGATTTTCTAGATAGTTGGAGGGAGGGTACATTAATTTGTGGGGGAGATTTTAATGTAACAGCAGACCGAGAGTATGACTGGCACCCCATACAACAGAACGCTGCGCCCCCAAGCAATCTTCAAGGGTAGTCAATTAAGCGAACACCATATGATAGACACCTGGCGCACAACACACCGAGGAGAAAAGTCGTTCACCTTCTTTTCACCACCACATCATACTTTTTCAAGAATCGATTACCTCCTGTTAGGGGCTGAAAATGACATTTTAGGAACACCCATCCAGGTAGTGGCTTGGACGGACCATGACCTATGTACCCTTGAGTTGGACTTGGGCCCCCTTCCAACTCCGGACCGCCGGTGGCGTTGCAATGACTTCCTATGTAGGGACCCTATCTTTAAAGAAACGCTTTCTGAAGCCATTAAGGATTACTTTGAAACTAACGAAACAGATGGTATGTCATTGAACACGGTGTGGGAAGCAGGGAAGGCCACAATAAGGAGAATGCTAATATCAGAGGGGGCGGCCAAAAAAAGGCTCCGGCTGCTTAGGGAAGGGAGCTTAAAGAGGGAATCACTCAGTTAGAATGTACCCTCAGGGAACATCCTGCAAAGGATGCTGACGCCGCAAGATATGTTAAAAAGATGAGGGAAAAACTAAAAGATATATGGAACGGCAAAGCTCTCACGCAACTAAAATACCTCAAGCAAAAATTCTTTGAAAAGGGAGACAAGGCCCACACGATGTTAGCAAACAGGCTTCGGAAACAGAGAGCGGATAGAGCAGTGTTTAAAATCAAGGACAAGCCAGGCATCCCCCTCACGAATCCACAAGATTTAGTAAACCATGTTTCTGAATACTATTCAAAGCTCTACACAGCTGAAAACAGCAGCACCCACTCGTCAGTTGAGGAATACTTAGCTGCACTTCCCCACCCACCCATCACTGACGACCATCTAGAAATGCTTAATGCCCCAATCACTGCAATAGAAGTGCAGGGAGCTATCTCGGCTCACAGGGCAGGCTCCGCACCAGGGCAAGACGGATTTATACCAGACTTTTACAAGACAAATTCCAGCACACTAACCCCAATTCTCGCTAAACTGTTCAACTTCATCCTGGAATTTGGACTGGCCCCTAAATCCTTTACCGAATCTATAATTATCGTCATCCCCAAAGAAGGTAAGGACTCCACAGAATGTTCATCATATCGGCCAATTTCCCTAATAAATGTAGACGCTAAGATCTACTCCAGCATACTGGCAGCCCATCTTGCTCAAGTTCTCCCCCAACAAGTCCACACTGACCAGGTAGGATATGTGAGAGGTTGGCAAGGAGAAGATAATATTAGAAAAACCCTAGACCTTACGGCAACGCTCCGAGAAGTGGGAGAAGACCCCCTCTTACTATCAGTAGAGGCCGAAAAGGCATTTGACCAAGTGGAGTGGCCCTTTTCAAGAGCAGCCTGAAATGGGCGGGATTGGGGGCCACGTGGATACAAGGAGCGAAGGCACTGTACGGGACTGCCCGAGCTCAAGTCTCAATCAACGGGGTTTCCTCACACTCTTTCAATCCCACTCGGGGTACAAGGCAAGAAATGCCCACTTTCGCCTTTGATCTATGCCCTGGTGGTGGAACCTTTTGCTCAATCCATCCGGTCTAACACCATGATTAGGGGCATCCCCCTCGGGGGTAAAGAATATAAACTAGCAATGTTTGCCAATGACATTCTCCTGTACCTCACCGAACCATCAAATTCTATCCCCGCGCTCTTTCAAGAACTGTCACGATACGGAGCCCTCTCGGGTTTCCGGGTCAATCGACAAAAAAACGTAGCAGTCCCCTCAAAAGAAAATGCCGAACTAGTGGAGCGTTTGAAAACAAGCTGGAGCCTCCAGGTACACACTGACTCCATCAGATATTTGGGGATAAATATAACAGTCTCTGTTCCTGACCTTTTAAAAGCTAATTACACCCCATTACGGAAAGCTATTCAAAAGGACATCTCTAGATGGCTCAAACTGCCCATGTCTTGGGCAGCGCGCTTCACCACCATAAAGATGAACATCCTCCCGTGGTTTCTATTCTTATTCCAATCCCTCCCTGTTTTGGTCCCAGAGCCCTTCCTGGCAGAGGTAAAGCGTACTCTACTAAGATTTCTATGGGCCGATAAAAGAGCTAGGATCCCGTACTCCACGTTGATCCAACCTAAAGAAGAGGGAGGAATGGGCTTCCCAGATCTAGGAGAATACTATAAAGCGACTCAACTTCGGGTACTCCCAGAACACCTGTGGGAAAACCCAGAAAAGCAGTGGGTAGCAATAGAAAATGATATCTTTAAGCCAGTCACGCTGGGAGAGTGGTTATGGGTCCCACAATCAGCCATGACGCAAAGAATTAGAAAGCACCCCATCCTCAAAGTGTTGTGGTCTCTCTGGCGCCCATCTCAAGCCATGCGGGGTGTCACAACCTGGCCCTCCCCCGTAAACTGTATTTGGTCCCCACCCATTCAGGAACTGTTTATTGAGGTCCAGCGATTTCAGCCTTGGTACGAAGCCGGTTTCAGCCGGGCAGGACAGCTATGGAAGAACGAGGTGTTTACCACTATGGAGGAATTGAAGGCTGACCTGCAGGGCATAGATGTTCCTCCAATGCTCTTCCTCCAGCTGAGAAGTGCCATGCACGCTGTGAGGTGGGCCGATTCCTTAAAACGTGCTTTGACATCGTTTGAACAAATATTGAGCTCCCCTCAAGTGTCAAGAGGTCTCATATCAAGAATGTATAGGTCACTGCTCTCAAGAGGCCACTGTCAGCACCCACCGTCAGAGGTCAAATGGGAAGCTGATCTAGCGATAGAAGCTCAACCAGAAATATGGAAGGATATATACAGGGCGGTGTGGACGTCATCAGTTTCTATGCAGTACAAGATGCACAATGCAAAGCTACTGATGAGGTGGCATTACACACCCCTTAGGCTGTCTAAAATGTTCCCCGGGATATCTCCCTTCTGTTGGAGAGGCTGCGGAGAATGCTGTGATTACTGGCACCAATGATGGAAATGTGACAAGGTTCAGGTGTACTGGCGGGAGGTGCTGGGATGGATCCGAGACATAGATGGGGTCCTCATGGAGCTGACACCTGTGCTTGTGTTGTTTGGCGTGGAAACTGAGGAGGACGAAGCATATGAGACATTGACGCACTTGCCACGCAATTTGTTACTACCGGCAAGAGTGTGTCTAACCATTAAATGGAAATCTGCTGCACTCCCCTCAAAAAGAGAATGGTTAATTAAAGCGCATGCCATTTACGAAATGGAAAGCCTCGCAGCCATTGTAAATGAATCGCGCAGAAACATCGACATGATATGGTTGCCCTTCCTAGAATATTATACAACGTATTGGGAGCCTACAGACTAATCAGACTCATCTATTACTGAAGCCAGCAAGTTAAAATAGGGGCAGTGCCCCGCACTGTCACTCAAATGTTCATCCCAAGCCATATACTATATATTTTCGGTACATGTTGTGGTGTGAGAATAATAGCAGCAACCAAAGTAGAATCAGTATAAGGCTGTTAATGGTTAATTAGCAAATCGTTTTTTTTTGGTTTTTACTCTGTGAAATGTGATGAGTGTATAAGGGTGGGAGGTCGGGGAGGGAAGGGTCCAATACACAAGGCTAGAGTTGATTAATGCATTGCATTTACCTTTTGATTTGATTGAAAAGATGCTATAAAAAAAGGTACTGTGAAACTAACATGTATCAAAATTGTCTTGTGAGAAAAAGTTAATACAAATATATTTAAAAAAAATAAAAGACATTTTCCACAAGGTTCAACTCCACGGATTTGGGGATGCTCCTTTCCCCTAGATTCCTTCTGGTTCTATTTTTCCTCTCTTTATCTCCTTGGGTCGAAGAGCCTGTATCTTCTTGGGTGCACTTCACTGTGATTCCCATGAGCCGCAGTTCTATATTAAAGCAACTTGGTATACTCCCCTGCCAAGGATAGACTTTCTTCTGATCTGTCTCCTTTGTTCCCAGGGTCCCCATTATTCTCAAATTTGCCTGTGGGTGTGGGTCCCAGACTTGCAATATGTGGTCGCAATAGCTTGTTTCACTCTCCTGCCAAGCGTATGCCTTCTTATAGACTGGGCCCCATTACGAGTATGGAGGTAGCCATGGTGCTATTAGCGCCATGGCTGCCTCCATACCGTGCTCCAATGCCAGGTTCCTTCAATGGGGAATTACCGGGTCATTCCAACATTGGAGGACCCGGTAATTCCTCCTTGAAGGAACCATTCCCCATTCCCATTTGAGCCGCCATGGGGCTCAATGGGAATGGAGAGGGAGGTAATAACGGGCACATTACAAACGGCTCGTTATTAGCTCCCTCTTCGCCTCACGAGACCCGGAAAGGGCATCTGGTAATGACCTCGTAATAGGCGTTCCCGTAACGAAGGGTGCCGATCCCATACCGGCACCCTTCATTACAGTACCGCCAGGGTCGTAATGAGCCCCACTGTCTCTGTTTCTCTCAGGGTCCCATACCCTCTAATTCTTTGGCTCTCAAATAGGTGCAGATCCTAGACTCACAATGCTCTGTTGCAATAGCTTGGTTCACTCTTATGCCAAGCATATGCTCCCTTCTATAATGTCTCTGCTTCTCTTAGGGTCCCAGACCCTCTTGTTCTCTCACTCAGGTGTGAGTCCCAGACCCTCTTATCTTGCATTCTGCAGCCATTCCCTGATTCCTCCCAGACCTCCAGGTCTTCTCGGTGTGCCCGCATACCTGTTGCTTTGGTTTGTGTCTTCTGAGCAGTGGTGCTTGGCTCTGAGGCACCATCTGCATTTGGGTGTTCTCTGCAGTCTTTGGCGTCCTTGCCGGTCAATTTGCATTCAGGTTGCTCTTATCAGTGGCTATCGCTCCACCAGTCTTGTCTCCCTTCTTGGGAAGGGACATAGCTTTCTGACGGCTTGCCGGATTGTAGGGCACCCAGAGGTTTGATTGTGCAGTGTGTCAAGTAGCTCTGGTTGCTTGGACTACTTCTGCACCCCATTCACCTCCACGCACGGCTTCTCGTGCCTCAGTCCCCTGTTCACCGGGTTGGCATCTCCCAGGATTCCTCACTGGAAGATGGCTCTCTCCACATTGGTTTTCCTCTTCAGATTTGTGTTTCCCTTGACCAATCAAATGCGGTGGTAGACTAGACCATTCACGCCGGGTCTCTGGAGTGATCATCATACTCTTGGTCATCTTCTTCTTCACAATAGTTGAATTGGAGTTATGTGGGAAACAGTGGTATTTTTCAGGGCCGTCAGTGAGGTCTAACCTAGCAGGTTGGTTGTCCTCACAATAAAATATATTGACACTGATTGGGCACCCGGAAGGAGAGTTTGGATTGGGGGTAGAGTCTAATAAACTGGAGGAATACCAAATTATCTGGGAATGGTCATCCATAATCTCATAAGGGGCTTCCTCTCCCTTGTGATTCTGCCCCGGTGCCCAACCCCCAGGGTGACTATTGTACTGCTGATGTACTGCGTTAGCCCCATGGGAAAGTTGTCCCCCTAGAGTAGAAGGGACGGCATCCTCTGAGTTATAAAGAAACCCATTGTGTTATTATGTGTTTCTTTGGGGGTAGGTGCAGTGGGAAAATGTGGGCTGGAATACCCTAATCAGGAATTTATCCAACAGTAGTTTTGGCATCTCACTTTCATGGACATATCAAGATGGACCTCATTATGAGTACCATTACCACCACTAGGTCTGGTGGGTGGATATACTGCCATACTATGACTGTGTTATAGTGGAGTGAATCACCATTCCTATTGTCCTTGGAAAGAAAGCGTAAGGCCTGCCTCTACACTGCCCATGGTAAGCCATGTTTAAAGTATGGAAAGAACATAGACAATATCCCCACCACCCCTCTAGCTCTTGGTGCTCCTTGGCATATTTCACTATGTGGGAAGCTGCCAATTAAGAACAATAACTGCAAACAATACAGCAAAATCTGGATCTAAACCAGCATCTACACAAAAATCACGTCTAATAAGAGACATCTCAGTTAGACTGATTACTTCAAATAGAAGTACAGGCTCTCTGATCGCAAATTGAATAGCTATCACCAATTAGAAAACATCTTAGTTGCAATAGCCTGGATGCCTTAGACATGTTGGAAAGAGAATCTCTACTGACACTGCTGGTGGCATCATCCCTTCCGACACTGGGCCTCTGGTCACAAAGCCTGCAAGCTGTCGCTGTGGCTCACAGAGGAGTGAGGCCAAGATCTTGCTGATCTGAAAGGGAACCACCGACCTATTCAGGGGAGCAAAGTGGGTTTAAAGGCTGCAATAGCTGCTGCAATGGATCATCTACCTGGTTTACTGGTCACTGTCAAAGACGCGCAAACTGGGCCTGAGAAATACGGTCCAATGGTGGGCGCGCAGGTCTGTGGAGGCACACTGGGGCACATGTGTTGGAGCTCTACAAGAGTCAGGGATTCTAGCAGGAGGTCTTTCAGGGAATTTCCATGCTTACAGCACACTCTCTTCCTAGATCCCCAGTGACAGCTCTATATTGATTGATTGATGTATTTATTTATTTATAAAGCGCTTTACACCAAGGCACTGTACAATGGAACAACAAAATACAAGATAACAACAACCAATAACAGTGGGAGGAAAAATTACATCATGAATCATTCAATAAAACAATGGAAAAAGCAATTAACTGAAGGGAGGGGGAAAGGGGAGTGAGACTAGGTGTGGGGGGGGGGGGTTGGTGATGGATTGGACGAGGGAAAATGGAAGGGAGAGAGAGCAGGAGGGGGGAGAGAGGAATCGGGGAGGGGAAGAAGAGAGGGCAGAGGGGGGGGTTTCAAGGAGGAGAATGGAGGAGGAGGGATTTAAGGGAAGTGCGAAATGAGGAGAAGGTTGTGGTAGAGCGGATTGTGAGAGGGAGAGAGTTCCAGTGCAGAGGTGCAAGGAGTTGGAAGGAGCGGAAACGGGAGGAAGCGCAGGGGGATGGTCAGCAGAACGAAGGGAGCGAGAGGGGGAGTATAAGGAGAGAAGGGAGGAGAGATAAGGAGGAGCAAGACCATGGAGGGATTTGAAGACAAGTCAGAGAAAGTAGAATTTTAGCTGTGAGTGGAACGGTAGCCAGCCAAGGTAAGGGAGAGAGGAAGAGATGGAGTCACGGGAGGCAAGGAGACAAAGGGTACGAACAGCAAAGTGGTAAATGGATTTAAGAGGGGCAAGCTGAGATGCGGGAAGGCCAAAGAGTAAAGAAGAGCAGTAGAAGAGGTGGGAAAAGACGAGAGGGGAGATTAGGAGTTTGGAGGCGTGGAAAGTGAGGGAGGGACAGATTTTGCAAATGTTGTAGGGATGGTATCGGCAGGTGCGGGAGGTGAGAGAAATGTGTTACGAGAAGGTGAGAGAGGAGTCAAAGAGAATGCCTAAGTTACGAGCTTGGGGAGAGATGGGGAGATTGGAGGGAGCAAAGTGAGAGGGAGGAGGAAGAGAGTTAGAGGGAAGAAAAGGACTTTGGTTTTATCGGTGTTAAGAGAGAGAAAGCGGGAGGACATCCAGTTCTTGATAGCAGTGAGGCAGGAGGAGAGCTTAAGGTGAAGGTCAGTTGAGAAGGAGGAGAAAGAGAGAAAGAGTTGAGCATCGTCGGCATACAAATGGTGCGAAATGCCAAACAAGGAGATAACAGGGGTAATGAGGGAGGTGTAAAGAGAGAAGAGGAAAGGACCAAGTACAGAGCCTTGAGGAACACCGTAAATAAGAGGGAATGAAGGAGAGGTCTGGCCTCCCCATGAAACTGCGAAGGAACGGGAGGAAAGGTAAGAGGATAGCCATTTTAGAACAGGGCCTTTAAACCCGAAGGAGGAAAGAGTGTGGAGGAGGAGTGGATGATCGACAGTGTCAAAAGATGCAGAGAGATCAAGGAGAATAAGTATAGAGGATTGTTTGGCATGTCATGTTGAGCAGAGAGGAGAGAGTTAAGGATAGAGGTGAGAGCAGTTTCAGTGGAATGTTTGGGATGGAAGCCAGATTGGAAGGGAGGAAGGAGAGAGGAAGTAGTGACAAAGGATGAGAGTTGAGAGTAGGCAAGGCGCTCAAGAAGCTTAGAAAGGAAAGGTAGAAGAGAGATAGGTCTGTAGTTAGCAGTGAGAAGTGGATCGGCAGAGGGTTTCTTTAGAATAGGAATGATCGTTGAAAGTTTGAAGGCAGAGGGAAAGATTGATGAGGAGAGACAGGAGTTAAAGAAAGTGGTGAGGTAAGGGATAAGAAGAGGGGAGATCTTGGGGATAAGATCGGAAGGGAGAGGGTCAGAGGGGGCGGATGTGGGGTGGGCTTTGGAAAGAAGGGAGGAGACTTCAGAAGGGGAAACAGGTGAGAAGATGGAAATAACGGAGGATGGAGGAGAGGGGGGAGAAGGAGAGGGGGAGTCAGAGAGGGAGTTAATTTTTTGCCAGAGGGTGAGGATTTTGGAGGAAAAGAAGTAGGCAAAGTCCGAAGGAGAACGTGTGGAGTTGGAAGAGGGATCAGGAGTAGGAGGAGAGAGAAGACGAGAGAGAGTTTGAAAAATCCGGCGAGGGTGGGAGGCTTGAGACTGGAGAAGGTTAGAGTAGTAGGAGGATTTGGTCGCTGCAATACAAGAGTTGTAAAGTGCGTGGTAAGAGAAGTAAGAGGTTTGATTAGAGAGCGAGGGAGTTTTGAGCCAGAGTCTCTCTAACCTCCTGAGAAGGCGCTGCATAGAGCGGAGATGGGAAGTAAGCCAGGGTTGAGAAGGCTTCCAGGTAGGACGGAAGAGAGAAAGGGGGATAAGTTGATCAAGAGCAGTGGAGATAGAAGAGGAAAGAGAAGATAGGGCATCATCTGCAGAGAGTAAGGCAAAGTCTTGGAGAGATGGAAGAGAAGAAGAGCAGGTGTCAGAAAAGATGGTAGCATCAAAGTCGCGAAGGTCACAATGTGAATAGATTGGAGGGGAGGGATTAGTAGTAGTGGAGTGTGAGAGAGGAGAAAGGGAGAATGAGAGTAAGGCATGGTCAGAGAGATAAACAGGAAGAGAAGAGACAGGGAAAGAGGGATAGGAGGAATTGAAGATGAGGTCAAGGGTAGAGCCAAAGGAGTGAGTAGGGGATGAAGGAAGGGGGGAGAGGAGGTAGGAGCCAAGGATGGAGTAGAGGGGAGAAGAATGAGGGGGATAAGGAAGATGAATATTAAAGTCGCCAAGTACAGATAGAGGGGTGGGGGAGGGAGAGATAAGCGAGAGGAGGTGATCAAGGTCTTCATAGAAGGAAGAGAGAGGGCCAGGGGGACGATAGATGATCAGGAAGGAAATAGGGTGGGTAGAGGATAAGGACTTGTAGAGGAATTCAAAGGAAGGGAAAGAAGGGAGAGTTGGAGGGGAAGAGGAGGAGATGTATTTGGGGTGGTAAAGGAGACCAACGCCTCCACCACGGCCAGAGGGGCGGGGGGTGTGGATGAAGGAGGAAGAGGAGGTCGTTAAGGAGGCGGGGACAGAGGTATTATGAGAGGGAATCCAGGTTTCAGTTAGGCAGAGGAAATGAAGGTTAAGGCGAAAGAATAAGTCAAGTGTAGCTGCAGTTATATGCCCAACCTGGAACGTTCAACAGCCTCAGAGACCTGCGATCCCCACGCCACTGCTGTGTGCTGCTACCAAACATTGTGTCAGATGAAAAATAAACGGACAGAACCCTGCAGACCAGAACAATGTTTTCCATATTTCTTTCAGCAATGTTTCAACAACACGTTGTTCTGTGTTATTATAAGATTTAGAAATCTTCAACACATTTTGAACATCTTATCAACAACGTGCGGAGGAGGACAATCTCGCCGTCGCACTGTGTTGATAAGATGTTCAAAATGTGTTCAAAAATATAAATCGTATGATTACAGAAACCGCGTGTTGTTAAAACATTGCTGAAAGAAATAGTGAACATTAAAAAAAAAAGTTTTTAGTGTGCAGGGTTGTATCAGTTTATTTTTATTTTGAGACAACGTTGTGTATATAAATATGGGGCCAGTGCCCGGTCCATTTGACCATATTGCACCTGAAGATACGTGTAACTATCAAGGATCCACGTAGTGCCCGAGATATCTAACATATGTACTACTGTGCACCAAAACAGAACTCCCCAAGCTGCGAAAATAAAGCCCCACACCCCTCCCCCTTCAAGAACTGGGTTGGGAGTTTGGTTTTGTTATCATCCAAGAAAGCGAGGATTGCAAAGAGGTGGAGGCTTCTGATGCATATGAAGATGTGTTGTGTCCGTGTGTTTAACCCTTTACATGCCAAGGACGTGTATGCTTGTCCTTTTTGCATAGACTTTCATAATAGCCTGGCAGTTAATTAAAGAGCACTATGTTAAATTGAAAACACAAGGTTTGGCACCCTTTGCTTGAATGTGCCTTTCCGCTTTTGTGAATCAGTGGTCGAAGTGTGCGGGAGCCGTTGGGAGCGTGTGCTTCCTCTACCTTTTTTTAATTGTGTTTTACCAGTACTATACTTTTATTTTAAAGAGAAAACATTACGGAATGGTTTCGATTTAAAATAAAAATGTAGGAAGAAGTTGAAACTTGCACTTCCGTGCACTGCACCGGACGATCCCTTAGACAGCAGGCGCGTCTGTTTGGGGGTTTGGATTGCGTGTGGAAGGGTGCGTGGAAATGGGGTTTGTGGGGAGTGAGGGTAGGCCAGCAGGGAAGACGGATCCACTACTTATTTTCGTACACTTCGCCCACGGTTGTGAATGGGTTTGCGTGACATCACACAACTGATGGCATCACAAGAAGTGATGTCACCTGACCTTTGCTGGCACACCTGAAAGTGGCTTTGCTGATTTAAGAACAACTTAATGTGCTTCTGATTGATAAAATAGTAAAGAGCATCTAAAGCAGACAAAACCCTCTTTTTGTTACCAATCACATTTAAACAAGGATTCTACCCTGATGGGCTGTGCAGAGATGTGCAATATTTATTTATTTATTTATTTGATTTCTTGTATGGCACCACATGCCCATGAGCCTCAGGGCACGAGCAGAAGTGTAGATACAGGAACAGTACAGACAGAACATAACAAAACAACGCAGGGTGAAGCAAGAAGGATCAGTAAACAGTCCAGGGTCCAATCAAATAGATGAAGAGATAGTTGAGGATGCAGAGAGAATTCGGAATATTGAGCATCAGCCAATAGTAAACCCGGAGAGGTAGGTTTTCAAAGCTTTTTGGAATCCTGAGAGTGTATTAATGGTCCCTATTGCAAGAGGGAGGGAATTCCATTCTCTTGTTGCCCTCACCAGGAAACTACAACCCCCAAATGTTGCCAACCTGAAGCAGGGGTGTTTGAGTTGGTAAGACTCTCCCGAGTTTAGGGGACCAATATAATATGGGTACGCTCAGCACACTGAACATAGGCCTTGGGCACTGCCTTCATATGCCAATACAGCCTTACAGGTCACTATCTGCCATATTATAGTGGTTATGGCTCCTTATGGCAGGGATGGTCATTATATGTTTAATGCAGCCCCACATTCCTGAGTACGGCCAGAACATGCCAAGTGCAGCCTACCATAAGCAGATGCTACCTTCTTGTGCCTGTTAAATCCTAATTGGCCAGTTATGCCATATGTAAGGTACAGCCAGCATGCCTCATACACTACGCGCATTGTCCAATGCCTTGGAAATTCCACCTAGTGCCACTTACTGTCTTATATCCATGGTATGACCACCATACGTAGGTTTCGGCCCCGCAGGTGCTGCCATTATACGCAAAACGCATCCACCCAAACTTCAGAAAAGCCCTGTAATGTCAGATAAAGCCTCCTATGCATGGTAGTCATGGGGTGGACAGACGCACCGGTTTAGGTGAGACAGTCCCTGGTTTTTACACCATGTCTCCCTGTCCCGACAAGCTTCTGCAAAATCATCGAATGCTCTACTTTTTAGCGGGGAAGCTTAGATCCTCTCCTCTTGAGAACACTTCTCTGATAAACGATGAATGCAGCTCCGGCTTCCGCTTCAGGGAAAGCGCCTTGTGAGGGACCGACTGGGCAGATGGCTCTGAAAATGAAGAGAGGAGAGCAACTGAAACTGGGCGGAGTAGTGATTAGATGAAAAAAGAAGGGGGTTGACCCGTATAACTCAGAGGGGAGGTAGTATAAAAATAATGGAGAGAGGAGTGGCTGCAGAAGTGAGGTCGGACCAGCAGGGATGTAAAATGGATATACACGCATTGACCCAATATTGCTCAATGTGTGTCATACTCAGAATATTGCATAATTAGTGCACCCAAGTACTTGTCAAAAAAAGAACTCAAGCATCCTTGGAAAAATTAGACTATTCGAATTGCTCCTGAAATGGATACAACAACCCTAAAATAGCACTCAGGTGTCTAACAATACTTAAAAAATAGATGGAATTAAATATAAACGTTTGCTGTAACAGGTTATTCTATTTGTGGATTTTATCAATCTAGTGGGACATATCTGTTTTTCTGTGATCAGCCACTTAAGCCTTTCTTCTATCTGTATTATATCTGCTTAACACCATTGTCCCAATTTTTTGTTCATGAAATCCTGTCACCCTATTATTTTGGTAATTGCAACAGGACCAGTCTTACGTGGATGGACTGAGCCAATTGGAATAAAGGACCTACTTTATTCTCTCTCTAATGTGTTCTGCCTTCCCGGGCTCTAACAGCTCCTCCTCTTCCTCCCTAGTTCCCTGTGTCATCTTTCCTCCTCCCCCTTAAGGTCGTCCTTCATTTAAGGTGCACTATTAATGGTCACTCTGCAACACCTATGTAGTCATCATATGTAAGGTGCAGCCTTACATGTGCAGTTGCTGTAATTATATGACACGTTCAGCCCCCATATTGCCATTTAATGCCAGGTAATGCCTCGTAATAATATTAGGATGTTTTCATAATTCCTATGATTTCTTTGATTGTGTGAATTCCTGAGTGGGCTTCATGTCTTCTATCAGGGTATGTAGGTTGGCACTAAGACCTACATAACCTGATAGAAGACATTCCATATGGAGGCATATCCAAGGATACTGATGCTGACATTGATAGTGACATAGGCTCATATGGCGCTCCTCCACCTCCACCGGTTACTGCAGAAAGGGTTGTGTGCTGCGTGACGGGTTATGGCGGTACCCCTACCCATTCCTTGCTCTGCAGGTACCACTAGAATTATGGGGCCAATAGTTAAAGTTATAACTTAGAGGATTTGGTGTAGATGTCATGCCGTGCGCAGGACAGATTGAAGACATACATTTTGCCATCTGCAGCCTTCACCAAGGTAAGCAGCTGATCGATGAAAGTTACAGTCAACCTTCAGGTTTATTAGGGCCTCTTTCGCCAGTGTGCAGTCGCTCCACCAACTGCCAGTTCCACATTCCAGAAGCATCATCACAGTCCATTCCACTAATACTGACCTTCTTCAGAATGGTCACAGCCAAGACCATTAGAACAATACCACACCTTCCCCATCACAAAAGCCATGCCAAACTACAAGTCTATAAATCCGTATGACAGGACATCATCATAGTTCTCTAGTTTCTTGTAATGTCTTCACATTTCCTTGAACTTGGTTGCGAGAAAACCATCCTCCTCTCTTCCCATTCCCTCTGTCACTCGTACAGTGAAAATTCCTCTTCGAGAAACATTTTTCCCAACATATAGGGCCTCATTACGAATCAGGCATTAAGGGGTTAACGGCGCCGTAAAGGGCGCCAACCCTTAACGCCTGATTCCGAGGTCCCTTTGCGCCATGGTGAGTTTAACGCCTGCTTCTTGCAGGCGTTAAAATCCATGGCGCTAATGGACCATGATGCTAATTACGCCACCGTAATTTACGGTGGCGTAATTAGCACCTTCCCAACTCCCATTATGCCCTATGGGGCAAAAATGGGAATGGGGAAGGGTAAAATGGGAAATGGGGATTTACCGCCGCACTCACCTTGGAATGGGGCGGTAAATCCGCCATCCACCATGGTGTAAACGTAGTTTACACCATGGTGGTAAGGGTACGACTCAGGCGGTAACTTACCGCCTGGGTCGTAATGAGGCCCATAGCATTTGGACAATCTTGTATTCCTCCTGTGCTTATGACCTTCTACCTCCTCCTATGGTTTCCTCCATGCTACCAAGGGCTTTATGTGCACCCTTCAAAACCGTGTTTGAATCCCGCTCCTTACCACTGTGAACTCTTACAGCATTCCAAAGTATGTGCTGCACAAGTGTAGAAGGCCCTTTCATTGCCTTTGTCTGACTTTGTTCTTCACCCTGGTGCTTTCTAAATATAAATGGCTTCTTGAAACATTTCCCTTTGTCATCCAACATCTGGACCGTTTCTTTGTTTTTTTTTAAATTTGAGGTGCACCATATCCTGGTCAATGGACACCCGTCCTTTGTGCCTTATGGGATTGGTGTAAATTGAACGCAGCTGACGACCATAACATTGAAAGGGGCAAATCATTTTCTAAAACGAATTCTCTGCATTCACCCACCACCTTATTGGACCTTTCGACTTGACCATTACATTCCAGTGACTGTAAGGGCATATATTCCACTGAATCCTTTTCTTGACTCAATGTTCAGTCAGCTCCAAGGTCATCAATACTGTGCTACTGTCATTTAAGACAAACTCTGAAAAAACGTCCTGCCAAAAAATATAGTCCATATATTCTACTGCTTTGCTAACGATCACATGACTTCACATCACTTCTAAAACAGGTTTACTACTCCGCTAATTCTCTGCCAAGTACAAGACTGAATGAGTAATGGCAGGACGGAGATAGACATAACCTTCTGATTTTTGCCCCTACTGAAACGGCTCCAATAATCTTTTACCTTCGTTTCAACTGGTAAGTCAATTCCTAGCCACCCAGTGTAACACTCTCACTTTTATTTTAGCCCTGGTCAAGTCTAAATGTTCCTAAAGAGGTTTGTTGACAAGCCTGTCTCTAACTTGTCTCAGTGGCATCAATGTATTGTTTTATTTGAACTTTTATTATTAATTAAAAATACGTTTATACAAGAACCATTTACATATTATTATCTTCATTTTATTGCCACAATTAAAATATTAGCAATATCCTAAAGTCTTAATACTATGTCATCTATCACAATTCACCAATCACCATTGATCATGTTACCATTGCATACCACATTTAAATTCCTACTAGTACTAAATTCACATTTTTACCCTCCATCAATTTCTCCCAAACACCCAGTAATACATGATTATCTATGTCTGATGTTAGCCCCAAGTAACTAAATCACAAACTAGCCATCTTTTTCCAAAAGTTTAGAAGAGGTTTAATTGTCTCATTCTGCATGTCCTTTCTCAAAGTGGAGTTTTCCCGGATCTGCGGTAGCGTGTGACTCAAGATGGCTATTCTGCTGTGAGCTCTGAGTCCCCTCACAGCTTATTGGATGCCAATCTAAGAGGCACATTCCCTTCCAATGTCTTCATATTGCTTATTTGCTGAACCTATCAATTTTTTTAACAATATATTTTTTTGACTTAAAGGTGAAGCAATGTGCAAATGAGTGGGAAGCCGTGGTGTCTGTAGCGAGTTGCTGGTATAAGCAAGAGCTTAGCCGAAAGGATCTGTGGTCTCCGGTGAAGCGAGGTGACGGTGCCGACTGAAGACGCACCAGGTTATCCGTTGTCTGACAGCAACAGTTTCAGAGTACAAAACAGCTGTGGAGTAGACGTTGGTTCATGTTATCACGCCACTGAATTGTATGAAGTGGGTATGTCAAAGCTGCAATGTACATCCCACCCATGGACTCCGGAAAGCCAAAGATGATGGTTTTAAACGCTAATGGAATGATGTCAATAAATATGTATGTCATTTGTTTAACGCTTCCTTTTCATTAAAGTGGCAAAACACACAATATTGCGGATTGAGATTTTCTTTTTTTTCTGCTTAGTATTTTCACTTCATGTTACACATGCAACTACTGCAGGTAATGTAGGCTGTGTGATATTAACAATGGGCCTCATTACGAGGTGGCCAGTAAGGGGTTAACGGCGCCGGTAAAGGTGCCGGAGCCGTTAACCCCATACTGCCCTATTACGAGGTCTCCACGCGGGACCCGGTAAGGACGCCTGGTTTTAGCAGGCATCCTTAGCGGGTCCCGCGAGCAGCCCAGCATGCTAACAACGGGCCCGTTATTAACGGGCCCGTTGTTAGCATGCTCCCCATTCCCATTGAGCCCTATGGGGGCTCGAATGGGAGTGAGGATGGTCCGGGTTCCCTGAATGGGGAAATACCGGGCCCTCCAAGGTCGGAATGGACCGGTATTTCCCCACTCAGGGAACCGGGACCCGGTCCCGAGTTTGGCGGCAGCCATGCCCTTATTAAGGGCATGGCTACCTCCAAACTTGTAATGAGGCCCAATGTGTCATTTCATCCCCTAAGTGTACACATATGTGTATCAAGTCTCACCCAATATTACCGCCTTAAATACTTTTTTCAATCTACCACTCGTCTTCACTTACAACTAAAAAAGCAAGCAGTTTCCAAGCTTCAGATACACGTAAAAATCTCTTATGTCTCTTCGCTCATTACACAGGTTCCATATGGTGAATTCAAAGCCGCAGATATGGGTGGTTCCCAATAAAATAGCAATCTGATTGACCTACCGCTGAGTCTTGTTCATTGGAAACCCTGTTGGTGACAATTAAAGCAACGTGTGTTAAGACTGATCAATTATTAAATGACATGTCATCAGTGCCCAAGGAAATGGCACATTTAAGTATGCAAATATTGAATGCATATTTTTAGAGATGATGAAGAGGCTATGAAGCTGATGAAACCTGATATAGCTTAGGTAAAATGTATGGACTTGAAAATCAAAAATTGTCAATACAACATGAGAATGTTTAATTTAATAGAAGAAATGGAATGCTCTAATTGCTGAAAATATAGCTAGAATCTGATAATGCAACTTCTCAAAATAAACTTTCCACACCCTTTTGAAAAAGATAAAGCTCTCAGGGTCCCTTCTAAAAGGTCAACATTATTTCAAGAAGCCTGCACCAAAGAGAGTGTTAAGTTTAGGAAAGACTTTACAATATTGAAACCTCGAAAGCAACAGAATATAGCTATGGCTTATTTGGTCTGGGGACAATGAAAATCAACAAAAACATCAATTTGAGATCATTTCAGGATCCAAAAGGATTAATTGCCTTTTTAGACAGGAATAAGGTCGCTGAAATGGCTCTTCCTGAGTGAATTAATTATTTTTGTTAAAGGATATGTTTTGGAAGAGTAGCTCTTAATTCTTTGTGTGGGTTAATCTAGGTGTGCAGAAAAAGGGGCTGTTTGGGTTGCTTTGGAGGGTCTGTGGTTTAGTATTTGCAGATTCAAAATAATTAGGTCATGCAGTCCTATCTAATAAAGTGTTTGCTGTTGTTTAAGCACATTACTACATGCTAAATTACTTAGACAACATTGCTTCAATGGTGGGATTATATATGTGTTTTAAGGGTTAGCGGGTATAGGTGGGGTGATAGTGCGTTGAAGTGGTAGTAGTGGGGAGGGGGAGGTATGTGCTGGGGAGCCCACATTTAAAAAAAAATGAAAGAAACAGAGGTCACTATAGATGAGCAGTTAATTGATAAATGTTTAAGATCTTGTAATCTACCCATATTATCTATAATGATAAAAAGATTCTTGATAGCTCTATATCACAAAAATAGCTATTTGATGCAATTCATATTTTAAAATATGGAAAGCTCCAGACCCAGATGGTATCCTTAGTGAATTGTCTAAACTATTCAGTAATCTACGTGTACCTCATTTACAGGCACAATTTGTCATTCGTTTGCAGGGCAGGTACCCAGGTCAGGTTTTGACTTGTACTTTTAATACTTTTAATAAAGCTCTTTTGATAGTTTTACCTAAACCTGGCAAATATTTAATTGTAGATTCTAATTTTAGACCCAACACTTCACAATCATGATCACAATGGGCCTCATTACGACCCAGGCGGTAAGTTACCGCCTGGGTCGTACCTTTACCACCATGGCGTAAACTACGTTTACGCCATGGTGGTTGGCGGACTTACCGCCCCATTCCGAGGTGAGTGGGGCGGTAAGTCCCCATTAACCCATTTACCCTTCCCCATTCCCATTTTTGCCCCATAGGGCATAATGGGAGTGGGGAAGGCGTTAATTACGCCACCGTAAATTACGGTGGCGTAATTAACAACAAGATCCCTTAGCGCCATGGATTTTAACACCTGCTAAAAGCAGGTGTTAAAACCTCCATGGCGCTAAGGGACCTCGGAATCAGGCGGTAAGGGTCGGCGCTGTTTACGTCGCCGTAAAACCCTTACCGCCTGAGTCGTAATGAGGCCCTATGTATTTATAAAGTTATTGAGTGTGATCAAGTATGTTTTCTCAAAAATAGTTTCCTGTAGATCATACTAGATATTTTGTCATATTAACTCTCACGTTAATAAAATTAAGTCCCTAACTGGGTTATTGGTTTTAGATTTAAAGAAAACTTTTGATAAGGTTTCCTGGAAATGTTTATTCAGAGCAATACATCATTATAATTTTAGTTCTTACTTTATATGTATCATTGCAGCTTTATACTCTTCACCATTAGTCAGATTATTTATTGAAGATTCTTTTTCACAGTGTTTCACTATTTGGAGGCACTTATCAAGGTTGTCCTCGTTATTTTTATCAGCACTGAAGCCCCTGTTGTCCAGGTTACGCAAATCTTCACTACTTTGGGGTGTCTTTTCACATGGTATCAACATTAAACTCTCAGTTTATGCTGATGACATACTTTTATACATCTCTGATCCAGATCTTTCCATTCAACATGTTTTGGCTATTATTAACCAATATGCACATGTTTAGGCTATTCCTTAAATGTAAATACATCTGACTGTCTTTCTTTAAATAGTTTTTGATTTGATAATATATGATACTGTATAGTGTTGTTATTTGGAATTTGCATAAGGTTTCTTGTTTGGGTATATGATCTTAAAACCAAAATGAGCCTCAACCGTTCTAAATAAAATCATTTCCACAATGTTCCTCGACTTCTCTTCTTCACTTCTCTCTCTCATGTTCTCCTCCCACTTTTGTATATGTCTACATTCCTCCTCCTGCCTTTACAGTGTGTCTTCTAACTAGTTTTACCTTTCCTTTGCATCCCTCTTTTTCTCACTAAATCTCTCCGCCCTGTTTGCCGGCTCCTCTTCAAGCAGGTCTTCCTCCTCTACCCAACAAACTGCAGAGTCTCCTCTTTCCTGGCTGTCTGTGTTCATCTCTTCCAACCATTTGGATCTCTCTGCTCTCAGCCCCATGGATGCTCTCTTCCCTGTAGTCTGGGGCATTGTCTGTAGCTGCCTCTGTCTTCCCAACATTCTGGGTCTTTCTCACCATGTGATCTGGGTCCTTTTCCCAGTTTTGGTCATGAATGTATGGGAATGAAGGCCTTATGAGATGACTGGCTGACTGTCTCTCAAATTTCCCATCTCATTTTCCCAACCTTGTTCAGGTCCTGTTCGTTCTCCTTGTAAATGTATATGTGATTTCTGCATCTGTGCGAGGAGGGCTGACCACGCAGTTGCTGCCGGCTGAGAAGAGACACCACTCCTTGACTCCATCAAAGGACCAGGACCATCTAAGCAAGCAATGTGATGAGCCGTTGTCTTCTACCTGTGGCATAATGGGGGTTGCTTCGGGATCCTCCCCATGCCTCCCCAATGCACTGCATCACATGGCTTGTGATGACACCCTGCCCCCTTGGCAGCTCCACCATCTACCAGCAAGATCAGACAGGGGACTTGGTCACACTGGTTATAATCCTCTACTACTGCTGTCTTCTCCTTGCCTTTTAACAGTAATCAACCACAGGCCAAAATTATAAACTGCCCAATTGAAATGTAGTCATTCCCTCTTAAAAATTGAGTCATTATATTGCTCTTGCATCATTTCCCTGGCAATGTCATAGCAGCGCCTCCAACTCAATGTTGCTCCCATCTGCCGTTATAACAAAATGTGCCTTCATACCATGCCAACACATAACAGCATTACGCTGGCAGGCTGCTTGACCCCTTTGCTTTGCATGTGGGCTTGAGAGGTAAGAAATCCGTAACATTGTGGGATCACATGAGATTTAGGAATTCTTTATCAAGTTTGCTTGTCCGCAGGGATTTTAAAAAGGTCAGATTTCAACTAATAAAGGAGCACAGCATGATCTGTAAATGTACTACGGGGAAGTGTAAAATCCCAGAAACAATCCATATACCCTCATACAGCGGAACACATCCCTAACTGACGCATTCATAAATGGAGACGCAAAGTGGAGTAATTTGGGTATTCTTAGGCCAGGTCACCCGTTGAGAAATGGGGTAGTGAAGCAATTTCAGGATTTGCATTAGGGGTATGTACATAATCAAGGCATAAGACCGCACACCAAATTGCAACATGTACAGACCAAACATTCCTTTACTGCAGAGGAAATGAGGAGAAGGACATCCTAAATTCCCTGATTACGAGTGGAGAAATATACAAAGTCATAAGCAACTCCCAAGTGAAACTCATATGGCTGGTATGGCCGTTTTCTCGGAAATTCTTTATATACATGCCATGAATAAGTTGGGAATAAAATGTCTTGGGAATTTCTATCAAGGTCATCAGTTTATATCTCTTGAAAACGTCAAGGACCGAGGGGGCAACTCTGTTTTGAAAGTATTTCTGTATTATAGGATTGGCAACACACTAAAGAATATACTTGCCTCATTCCCAGTCCAACCTCACACAAACGAGATATTACCCAACATGATATTGGTTGCAATGGGAAGATCAACTGGTCTCTATGTTATGTAGTAATTTCCTCATAAGGAGTGCAGCCTATGCAGAGCCGGCGCATAGATCATGTGAAAGATCGCTGCAGTGTCCGACTACTGATGAGAAATGGCATCACAACTGTGCACAGACAAGACAAGCTTGGTATCCCGTAATACATGTTATAAGTTCATTCATTTCAAATTCATGCACCAGATATATCAATCCCCTGCAAGACTGCATGCACGTTACCTGCAGATCTACCCGAGATGTGCATGCTGCTCCGTAGAAGCTGCAGATTAATTTCACTTCACTTGGATGTGTAAAGGGATAAGTGAATTCTGGAGAGAAGTATTTCGAATAATGGGAGGTAGTGTGGGAGTTATGATTGCAGTATCCTATCTAACAGGGTTATTGAACTACACTAAGGAGCATTTGCTCAGAGGCTGGAGGGTCAGATGCTCGTACTGGCCCAAAGATGTATTGCAAAATCATGGGTGCCCTGAGGCCTTTGGGTTAGCGGCGCTATATAAAAAATAAGATAGATAGATAGATAGATAGATAGATAGATAGATAGATGAATAGATAGATAGATAGATAGATAGATAGATAGATAGATAGATAGATAGATAGATAGATGAATAGATAGATAGATAGATAGATAGATAGATAGATAGATAGATAGATAGATAGATAGATAGATAGATAGATAGATAGATAGATAATAGCGGTAAGGCCCAATCACCAGCATACAATTGTGGCTGCATGTTATCATATACTCCTGACACAGAAGAAGTATATATCGGCTCTATACCATGAGCATCTAAGCCAGGAAACATATGGATTCCCTACAAGATCTATCTACCTAATAAAAGACAATCATCGGGGATAGCCCAAAGTCGCAATCTGGGTAATTTAACATAGTATACCAGTCATATGTCTAGAGGATCTAGATGGTAGCTGATTTACAAGATCATGTACTACATGACGTCCTTGTACTATTTCACAAAGGTGGTATGCGCCAATGATGTGAAATTCAGAGTGTATCAATCCTACAGAACCAATTGTAATAATATGTATCTCCACTACCCTGTTGTTTAATTAATATGAACAGTTTAAGAGAAAAAAAACATGGGCAGTATGAACTTGAGCTAAGGAATGGATACTCCCGATATCGGAAATGCCCAAAAATATTGTATCCATTTGTACGAATGGTACAAAAGACTGAAAAAGGAATACAGTCTTTTTGGGCATTTACATTGAGAATCCGAAAATACTGAACATGAGGAGCAGGCATTTTCCCATTCGGGGGTTGGAGGGGTATCCCCCACATAGGGGAATAACGATTTTTAAAAAAAGAAAAAAAAGGAAAGAACCCTGCGGCGCCAGTTCCCAGGCACATAAGTTAAGGGAACCAGTGTCACAGTGAGTCACGGCATACAATGAGGTGTGCCGCCAAAAGAAAAAAGGTAAGTAACAGGGGGTAGGGTAATTGTGGGGTATGTTTAGGGAGTCATTTACTTTGGGTTGTTTGACCGTAACGGTCAAGTTAGCTACAATCTTTTTGGCCACAAACTTTTCCGTTACGGGCAAACAACCCAAATCCCCTGATACCTACACATCAGTCATTCTTTTGTTGACATTCATTGAGAAAAGGTGCATTTCAACCTGGTGCAGTGCATTTTCAAGACCAATGAGCAAAAAGGAGTAATTCCAGGAACATACCAAATCCCAGAGACCTCCACTGTGTAGGGTGTACAGAAGTAGGAATAACTAGCAAAAGGATGAGGGAAGTGTAACAACGTAGGGGTTCACAAAGACTATACAGCTTACACACCAGATCCCAATTGACATAAATCTCGGGAGTCTTTCATATTTCTGGATATGTCAACTTGATTATACTACGGAAGAATCCCCTTTGCTGGACTGGAGGTGTCCCTCACCTACCTGAAACCTCTGGCTGATCCATCACTCAGCGCACCTCCATTATTTAAACCTATGCAGATGACTCATAACATAAAGTTTCTTAGTAAATGTAGTCCTATACCTCAGGATTACATATGAAGGACAGTAAATTAAAAGGCATGCATAAAGTGTCAGACAGGAGGAACTCCTGCTCACCGATTTCTAGGGCTCAGTGTTCATCCATTCTTCTGGGGACTACAAGGCATCTCTGCATCTCTCAGGGTTTTAGGGCTTCATCCCTCTGCCAATTGCCACAAACGCCTCTGCTTATTGGGCCTCTCCTTCTCTCAGTTACGTACACCATTCTTCTGGGGCTAACTGTCTCTCTTTCTCTGTTACACATCCCCTCTTTTGGGGATCAAAGTCACTCTTTTGTTCGTTCGCTCCAATGTAGCACATCCCTCTTTTGGGCGTTCAGGGCTCCCCTCCCTTTAACTGGAGCACACCCCTCCTCTGGGGTCAAGGAGCTCTCCTCTTCTGTTACACATCACCCTTTCTGGGGATCAAAGTCACTCTCTCTTACTACTTCCAGTGCCCCCTTCTCCTTGGTCTCTTTCTTCTGGTCTCATGGGGCTTTTCTCCCCATCACTGGAGCACCCCCAAGGGCTGAGCTGTTCTGCACAGGCGTACAACCCTCTTCTGAGGTTCAGTTGGCTCTTCTCTGACTCACTGGAGCACACCCCTCTTCTGGGATACAAGAGGTTCATCTCCCCCTCACTGCAGCACACCCCTCTTCTGGTGTTCAAGAGGCTCTTCTCCTCCTCACTGGAACCTAGCCCACTCACTGAATTCCAGAGGCTCCTCTCCCCCTCACTGGAGCACACACTCTCCTAGGTTGAAATGGGGTTTTCTCCCCGTTACTGTAGCACAACTCTGTTCTAGAGTTTGAGGGGTTCTTCTTCCCACACTGAAGCATATCCCTATTCCGAGTCAACGGGGCTCTTCTCCCCCTCACTGGAGCACACCCCTCTTCTGGGATTCATGGGGCTCTTTTCCCCCTCACACAGCACACCCCTCGTCTGGTGGTCTCTCGCCTGGATATCCGAAGCGAAGGGCAGACAAAGGATGAGGAAAGAACCAATTGGCCGAAAAAGTCACGATCCACAGCCCTTGTAAGTATAAATTAGACAAAGAGGGTCAAGGCTGCAGGTATATAGTGTGGATATACTGCCAGTATAATTCCACTGAGGTAAGTACAATTGCAACACAAACAAGTCCCAGTTTCACTGCGCCAAGTATAGCAAAATAAAAATCGGGAGTCCAAGTGATTTGTATGAAAGAACAGCCTTTAAAGTCCAAGGTTTAGTACAAGCAACAGCCTAACACGTGTTTCGAGCCTTCCACGGCTCTTCATCTGAGGCTATTATTAAACATAGGATACAATAATGAAATGGAGTGTGCACATTCAATAATATAGTGACACCATACAGTAACATAAGCAGGACAAATAAAGGCATAGCATCCAGGGGAAAAGCAGGGGATGAATGAGCCAAAATTAAATGTATGCAATTTGCAATAACAAATTTGTGCTAGGGTTAGAATTTATTTGATGGAATGACTGCAGCAGCGCAATCAAAAATAATAATGCCAAAAAAATAAATAATCTAGTGTACATTTACACCTTATAAACCAGACACCAATTAATCTGAGGAAGTATTACCTTAATAGGGATAGAGCCTGAAAATTAAGCTGAAGGGACAATGCCCAAAAAGTACTCTGCGGAGGAGAAAGAAACAAACAATCTATGGAGAAATGGCCAAATTGTTGCAATTTGAGAGATGAAAAAAAAAGGGTAATTAATTAAAGTACCTGAAGGCTTTGCAATTGCGGTTAAAGCTGCAAAATAAAGGAAAGAAAAGGGAAGAAAAGAAACGAAGTGTATCAGTGGATTGAAACGAATTTAATGCAACAAAAAGAGTGCACAAAATCAAACAAAAAGGGTACCCATTAGTAGCACTAAACTGAGCACACCTGAAGAGCTTAAACCTCCAGCTCAAATTAGCATTAACACTGAATTACAATTCCAAAGTGAACAGGGGGCCATGTAAAACCGCCTTACCTGGTCAGCTGTTTAGACAGACTGAAGAAATCAATGCGCTGGTCGCGAAGCTAGAAAGAGGACTAGATAAATGCATCAGGTCAGAAAAACATGGGAGAAGGAAGGAACCAACAGAGCCGCCATGTTTGAACTGCCTAAAACTACAAGGCAATTCAATGGGTAAGAAAGGGATATTAAATGAAACTAAAATTGCCTAAAAAATGCTCAGTGCACACATGAGAGAAAAATGCGAAATAGAAAGCCACTAAAGAATGAAAAGGAAAGTACATTTTTTTTTGTTTAAAAAAAAAATTGTGAAAATTGTAGGTGGAAAGAGAAAGTGAGGGCAAAGTGGGTAATTACTAAATTAATTGCGCGCGCGTAAAAAATCAAGAGAGTACCATTAAGCGAAATGGAGAATTTTGGATAAATGAACCGAAAGAACATCATGAATTAAGAGGGACAGGATACTGTCTGTGAGTACGCTTCTGTAAGAACATGTACAGGTTGCACAAGGAGACCAATTTACAATAATTAAAATAATGGCCCCATGGGTAAAGAGGTTAATAAAAATGTGTGCCAAATAATAAGAGGTTAGGCACATAAGAAACAAAAATTCCATAATACAGTGAGGGCAGTGGCATCAAATTGGCAGAGGCAAAAATAGGGAAAGTAGCAAATTCATTGTCCGAATTTAATCCATTAAAGACAGTACGCTATTTACAGATTAGTCTTACTTCCAATTGTCGTAATTTCAAGGTTGGGTTGCCCCCTCTCGGAGGTAAGGACACTTTGCATAGGCCAACGAAACATATGTCATCCTTACAGTCTAGTTGATTCGTTTTTTGCCAGTGGTTGGCTAAAGGATATTTGGATTCTTGACTACCAATTGTGGCCAAGTGCTCGCAGATGCGAATCTTCAAGGGGCGAATAGTGCTCCCAATATATTTCAGACCACAGGTACAGAATATACAATACACAACAAATTTAGAATTACAGTTGATGAAAGAATCAATTGTGTGATCTCCTCTAGTTCCAAAGGAGACCTGTGATGTTTCCAAAGTAAATTTACACATGTTGCAAAAGCCACATTTATGAAACCCAGTGGCCTGAGCTGAATGTAGCCTAGTCAATTTAGGAGAGGGCATACTCATAAATGAAGGACAAAGTTTATTTTTGAGCAATTTACCTTTGCTAAATGTTATACTAGCAGTCGGATCTAACCAGTTGACGATGTCAGAATCAAGGTGTAACAGGTGCCAGTGTTTCCTCAGCACATTATGAATCTTGTGACTGTCCGAATTGAACCTCGTGATTAACCTAATTTTCTGAGTGACGGGAGACTTGTCATGAATTTTAGGAACAAGCTGGTCTGCTCTCTTTAGCTGGCGTACTGAAGCTAATGCTTTATCGAGACAGCTATGATGGTAGCCTCTCTCAAGGAAGCGTGATTTAATGGTGATACTTTCAGTGTCAAAATCCTTGGGATTAAAGCAATTCCTCTTAGCACGGATGAACTCACTTTTTGGAATGTTAGCCTTTACATGATTTTTATGGCAACTTTCTGCATGCAATGTTGAATTGACAGAAGTAGATTTACGATACGTTTTAGTGACTAAACCATTAGGGGTTAAATCAATTGATAGAGCCAAAAAATCAATATGTGTTTGGCTCACAGTGGAAGTAAATTGTAATCCCCAGTTATTATTTTTCAAGAAGACAATGAATTCAGAAAGTAAATCTTGTGTACCAGTCCAAATTACAATAACATCATCTATTTAACGTTTCCACAAGTGAATGAATGGAAGAAAAAAGGGCAAGCAGTGAAACTGGGACTTGTTTGTGTTGCAATTAGACAAAGGATGAGGGGGCGATTCCTGTTTGGACCTGTTGGGACCAGGAGGACCTAGACCCCGACCCCCTGCCCAGACAGCAGGTAAGCATGCACCCTCTGTCCCCACAGGCCATCCCCACCCCCTCTAGTCCCCCGTGATGTTTCCTTGTGCCCCCCACCCTTCTCGCACACAGGTGTTGCCTGTTTTGCTTGATTCTTCTACCCTGTTCCCCTCCCCACTCCAGCCTACTTCTGCAGGAGTCTGTCCTGATACATTCTGGTTTCACAATCACTGTCTTGTGGCCAATGCTGGATTTGACTTTTATGGACTTCATTGATTCACGGTACGTCACCCTTTTTCAACTCTCATGGTGGACGTCCTTTGCATCTTGTACTCATGGTGGCCCTGAGTCATGCTGTTCCCATCTTCATCTTGTATCCTGGATTGCAACATTATGTGTTATTACTGACTTCTGCAATTGTATTCGCTCTCCCCTCTTGCTTCCCCACTCTTTTTGACTGCTTACTCTCTGTTCTCTCCTCCTCTCCCTTTCTCTCTTTCTCCCTTTTCCTATCTCCTCCCCTCCCTCCCTTACTTTCTTCAATGCACTTACTCTATCAGAATTGTCCCTGGTCCTAGTATGATAGCAACCTCGTCTGTCTCCTCCCCCCTCACCTTAATTGTTCCCCCACCCCCAGCACTATCTGAAATGTCGTCAGGCCTAGTACGATAGTCGCTTGTTTTGTTCCTACCCTCCTTGCTGCACCCCTCTCCCTCACCTTTTGTTTTTCTCCGGCTCTACCAGAAATGTCATCAGGCCTAGTACGATAGTCGCCTGTCTGTTTTCATTTCCTTCCTACTCTCCCCCTCCCTTCCTTAGTTATCTGCACTATCTGAAATGTCGTCAGGCCAAGTATGATAGTTAATTTCACATCCTTACTGTTCATGGCCTGTAAGAATGTCATTGTATTTTCCCTTGTTCAGTCCCCTTGCCTTGAAGCGCTTTGAAACACATTGTGTATAGGCGCTATATAAATAGACTATCATATCATATATCAAGAGGCTCTTCTCTCCCTAGCTGGTACACACCCCTCTTCTAGGACTCAGAGAGCTCTTCTCCTCTTCACTGAAGCCCAGCCCACACAATTCCAGGGGCTCTTCTCCCCCTCACTGCAGCACACACTCTCCTAGTTTAAAATGTTTTTTTTTCCACATCACTGGAGTACAACCCTCTTCTAGTGTTTTACAGGGGTCTTCTTACACTCACTGCAGCATACCCCTCTTCTGGGTTTAAAGGGGCTCCTCTCCCATCCCCTCTTGTCATGTTCAAGGGCCTTGTCTCCCATGCATTGAATCACAATCTTGTGGGCTCAAGGGTTTCCTCTTCTGCTGCTCTCCATCTTTCCAAACAAGCTCCTCTCTTCAGCTCGCTCCCAGCCCAGAGACACTGTCTGTGGACCTTAGCCTTGGTTGTAAAGCCCTCACTGCCCTCTGATTGGTTGAGTTAAACTTTTGAATTGATCGGCTAATTGGCTGCCTATTCCAAGCCAGGGGCGGGCTCTCTTTAAAAGGCTTTCCAACATTTTGGATTTTCTTCAATGTGTTTCTCATGCTGCAGCTGGTGTATGTCTGCTGTTTGGCTCCTAACTGTCCCCCTGCACAATCGTTTGGGTGGGTTTCCGGTGTTTGAAGGTCATCACAAAGGACTGAAAAACCTCTAATAGGTTTCAGCCTGTGCAAAATGGTTTTTTCTTTGGGTTGAGGAAGTAAGTATTGCTCTCTTTAAATGCTGCAGGAGAGGGCGAAAACAGTTCTCCTTCACAAGCCCTGCTGCTAGGAGATGGGGGGCGTAGGGGGTTCGTATGGTAGTATTTTTTCCTTTGAGATTCCACACCTGTTCACTAAAGACATTCCAGAATCCACTCCGGGTTTTGGATTTCTAAACCTGATGCATCTAGAGAGAAACAGTCCTGCATCACTGTTTCTTTGGGACCTTGTAGTTCCTAGATAATTGGAGTTCCACTAGTGATCTTTGGGTGAGTTACCTGGGTGGTGGGTCCTCCGACATGTACTTTAATACTGTGTACATTATAACTTAATAAAAAAGGACTTAACATTGACCGTACCTATGGCTACAGTACTTTCTGCAATACTTCAGCTTCACCTTCTATGGTGTAGACCCGTGATCACCAATGGCTATTTGGATTTCCTAGGTTTGAGAACTTGCATCCTGAATCACTCTTGTCTATCGTTATTGTATTATGCACTTGTTTTTCTACTATGCTCTTCTCCACATCACATTGTTATGCACTTGTACAATTTGCTATGCACTTCTCCCAACCCCCTTAACACAGCACTTAACTAACCTGATTGCTTCAAAAGCCTGGGGAAGATCTCTTTCACCTAACTGATCTCTTTACTCTTGATGCGCTACCAAACAGGCATGCTCGCAGCTAGCGCTTTACAAAAACCCAATACAATTAAATAAATAAAGGAGGGGGACTGGCTGCATATTTTCTGCTCCTGCCCTAGAATTGGGTCATTGTGGAGCGGGGGTGAGGATGAGATGGGCACAGTACTCCAACTAAAGTTGACACTTGACAGGAAAATGCCCCTGCCAGGGAGGGGGTAAGTGATCTGGGAGAATTCAATGGGGAAAGGCTCCTTTTGGCAGGAAATCTCTATGTCTCAAAATGGCCACGCTGCCATACAGGATATTGGAATGGAGACATATATTATATAATGAATTTAGAGACTGCATATTGTATGAAGATCGGTCAGACAATATGTTTTTAAGGGCAGGAGGTAAATATGTTAGATGTCATGCAGATATACAGGATAAGGTAGCTAAGAGTGAGAAAAGCTATGATTGCAAAGTGTGGTTTACAATATTTCAGCATTTATAGAGCACACTCAGGGCCGGACTGGGCCGTCGGTCATTTGGCTCGTGGTTGGGCCGATCCGAGGCCCAGGGGGCCTGTCTACTAATGTGGGCCCGTGTGCCACTGTCAGGTTACAATATAGCTGAGAGCTGGCAGGCTTTGCATGCGGGCTGCAGGTTGCAGCCCGCTCAGCAACCAGAGCCAGCTTGCACCTCGCCACACCACGACACACAGCGGATGCATTCATTAAAGAAAGATAACATGCAAGTGTTACCGTTCTCTGATGAATGCATCATGTAGGCGTGCTGGCCTGGCAGTGCCCTGGGCCCTGAGCCGATCTGGCGACGGGGTGGCACCAGTTGTTGCAAATGCAATGAATTGAGGAGCAGCTCCTGGGCTAGGAACCACTCCTTTTGTTGTGATTCATTGCATTTGCAACAACAAATTGTTGGGGGTGGGCCCGGGGGCCGGTGGTGACCCGAGAGGGGCAGATTTCTGCTGATCGATGTGGTCCATCCGATGCACAGGCGGGGAGCAGGAGAGGCTGAGGAGGACACCTCAGACAGCAGCATGGGCGGCAATGCCTGCATCCCCTTCCCCACATAGTAGGGAAGGGACAGGAGTCGAGGGAAGGGCTGCGGTCTGCTGGCCCGGGACAGCCAGCGGCTCTTGTTGTTTCTGTGGATTTATTTTCATTCCTCTTATTGGCTTGAACCTCCGTGAGATGATGGTGACGGATATCTGGCACCTTTTGGTGGGGGATGACGAGCAAGAACCACCGGGAGACTAATATAGGTGCCAATCACTCCCACAAAACCCCAGTGTTTGACGGCTTGATGGCGCCAATGAAGACGGTAAGAAACTGTCCCTTCTACCAGGTTCAAGGTACAGCGGCACTCAGGTCAGAATCCCAGCCCCCTCTACTTAGTCCTCGGGGTGTCCCCTGTCTTCGAGGCACTTTCCAAGGCACCTGTTCCCACGATGCATGTCTCTTGAGACCCTCGGTAGAAGACTGAGCCATGCTTTAAATGTCACTCTGTCACAGCCTTACTTGCCTAACAAGGGACGCAAGGAAATGAGATGTCATTTAAGCTCAACATAATGAAGCTCACTTTATAGAGCTCAGATGTATGCAATCTTGTCTTGTTGACCCTATGGTATGGGCCTAATTCACAGAGCGTTTTTGAAGCCAGAGGATATCCAGACACAATTCTCGAGGGAGCCAAAGAAAGATCAGAGCTTATCAGCGAAGAACACCTCCTCACTCCAAAAACAAAAACCAAGGAAACACCACTTCTGCATATTACTAAATACTCAAGACAGAGTTTTCAAGTAGGGAAAACCATCAGAAAACACTGGAATATTCTCCACAATGGCCTAACACTAAAGGAGTTATTTCCTAAAGCACCCATGATGGCTTTTAGGCGTGGCAAGAACCTTAGAGACAAACTTGTCAGAGCAGAAAAACTGCCAAAGGAAAAACAAATGGTTCTACAAACGAGAAAAATGGGAACTTTCCCTTGCCTTTTCTGCTCACACTGCAACAATGTCACCAAAGGTGACAGTATTACTCATCCATACAAGGGCAAAAAAAATCAAACTACGGCACTTTGCCACCTGCATGTCTACTGGTGTGATCTATGCGATTAAATGCCCATGTGGCAAACTCTACGTGGGGCAAACGACAAGATCTGTTAAAGATAGGCTCACAGAACAAAAATCTAATGTCAGGTGTAAAAACATGAAGTCACCCCTCTCAAGACATTTCATGGAGAACAACCACACTGTGGCCCAGGTTAAATTTCAGGTCCTGGAAGTAGTCAAAAAACCCTATAGAGGTGGTGATTACCATACAATACTTTCTCGTAGAGAGAAATATTGGATCCATACACTGAACACACTACTCCCTAGGGGTCTCAACGATGAATTTTCATTGAAATGTTTTGTTTAAATAGGCTTGAGCAATTAGTCTCACTTTTCTTAAATTAGGTTTCTATTGTGTAGTCTATCTGCCTATTCCATACCAACATTAAGATGGTTGCATTGTTGTCTATGAATTCCATAAACTGGTATGCGCTGTATAATCATGTAATTACACAGACAGTGATCATTTGTCTCCACATATAAAAACTCAGCACTCTGTGAAACCTCTATGCACAGCAGATATGGATCTGTTAATTCAACTATGTTTACCTTTTGTTACTTTTTTTCAATGCTGTAAATCCAAAGCCACCCAACTACAATTTTAATGACCTGTCTTCCATTATCAGGATATCTGATCTCCATTGACTTTATGCCACTGCAAGCCTCCTCCTTTGTCAGCTCCTACCTATTCGCATTTAGGATATGTTATAACATGGCCGCTGCTATATACATGTTCCTGTGAGCTATATACTTTATACTAATTTCAGCGGTAGTCCGTCATTTGTTTTCACGGACTACGCTCCATACGTTCAGTCGAATGCTCCACTGGAGGGTCCTTCGCTCCACTGAGAGCGTCCCTCACCTAGCAACAGTTTCTATCCACGCACGAGTACCCTCAGCCTGGATGGGCAACTCCCATTGAAGATTACCCCACGCCGGGCACAGATCTCTGCTACTGAAGTCCAAGCTACTTTGTCACTACAGTGAGCTCCTTCACTCACAAACCATTGTTTGTAATTGTTGTGCGCTCTTTCAATCGTTCACCTATACTCACTCCTAGCTCTTTCGGGCCATTCACAGACCCTGGCACCGTGTCCCAGCCAACCTTGATCTGAGACTACACGCTATTTTCAGCACCTAGATTCCAGGATTCCATTGCACCTGGAAGGAAACTCAAATCGCCAGGGTGAGTCCCTGCCTTTTCGTTGACCCCACTTAGTTTGTGGCCACTCAGTAGCCACTCCGTGTTGCCATGCATATGATTAATTACCTGCATTGTCTATTGCAGGGCGCTGAGCTCCTGCACAACTTAATTCCTGATCAATTAAGTGTTCCGTGTTCGATCGAACTCTTTCTTCCCAAAGCAATTACTAAACGCAACAGTACAAAGGGACCTTCTGATCATGGTGAGCGGATGTTTAGCTTTTATTTCTATCAAACACCCAGTTACTGGTTCCTTTGTTGAACTTTACTATTTACAATTTCCCTCACAATTGACTATTGAGGCCATTTTAGATTGGGTTGCCTGTGGCTTTGGATATAATTTACCAAACACTGTAAAAATCAAGCTCAATTAAGACTCTGTTTCTCTGTGACTGTGACAGAGTAGACAGACTGTGATATACGACATAATGATAAAATGCAACTGTGCAATTATGAATATAACGCATGCGGTTGAATTGCCTTGATAGCTACACAATCCTGATTTTCTTTCCTTATATTTCTCAATATTTTCTCTACATTTAGTTCTTTTGCACGATCTTTGGCTCATGAAGAAGAGAATTTGCTTCTCGAAACGCGTCAGCCTTCCTCAATGAACTGAACCCTCTCGGTTATTTGCGTTTGGAATAAACAATATTTGTTTTCTATTCTCAAACAATGGACTGTATTACAATAATTGGCTAAACCTGCTTTCCGAATGAATATTTCTATTTTGTATTGCCAATGAGTTTTTTTGAAGTGATACTTATGCGTCTCTTCGACGCAATATAAAGGTGTGCAGGGGATGGGAGGGTTCCAGTTTGGATCCTCTTCTCTTCGCTTTTGTACATTTAGGTGGCCCTGTGCCATGGCTGCTTTTCCTCCCGCGCACCCATAAGTTTCCACCCCTTTTCCCTAAAACTTGTAACTTCTTAATCATAAATTTGACAGTGTGCACCCTCTATTCCTCTGCCTAATTCACAGAGTGTTTTCCAATAGGGTTTTGCCATTAGAACACGCTTAAGTGAATTAGGTCTGGCCCCAGTATCAGGATTTTGAACTGTGATCCCCAGATAGCACAAAGATCTGTGAGTGCAATACCGCTTCCCCTCTCTTTCACGTCCCATAACTGGTATTCCAATTTTAGAGTAGAATAAGCATCCATTCGGACTATGTATTTGCTTTTCGTAATTTGCAGTTATAGCATGTTTTTTGTGCCGTTGTCTATGTCATGATCATCACAGGACAAGCTTCTGTACAGTGTAGAAATATTTGACCATAGCACATCAAGTGGCCATTGACTTCATTGTGCCACAATGTATGCTTTGTTGTAATGTGTCTATCTTTCTCATCTCCCTGGCATGCTGTTCAGGATGTTTGTTTGCATGTATGAGGTAACAAGTGCTCAGAGGACGGGATTTCCTGTGAGTGCGCGGCTTTCTCTATTTTACCAACCTCTGAGTGAAGCCTGAAAAGTAGATGCACACAGGCTTGACATGCGGCCACATTTGCACCAGACCTGCAGATGAACTTAACTGGTCTGCTGTTAAATCTCAGTTACCAGTTTAATGGTATCCACTACAGAATAATTGCTTATTTTACTGTAGCCGATATGATAGCTCACTGGGTTGAGCACTCGCTGCTGTGATGTGTGTGTGATCTGCAGGTTGCAGGTGCGAATCCCAGCAAGGCCATATAAGCCTTTCATCCTTCGGAGGTCGATAAATGAATACCAACACAGGTTGGGTGATATTGTATGCATATTTGTTCTAAGCCTAAATGCTATACAATAACATATTATAATTTGGCCCTGGACGTCCACTTGCATTCACAGTAATTTGACAATATGGATCTATACACACAGATATTAATGATACATATGGTCATCCGATCTTGTTTGCAAAGTTATGTTATTTTATGAGTTGTGTTGTACTGTAACAGACACATGAACCCTCCATAAGTAGCATTTTCTGTAAAGTCATGAATTGACGCAATTCACAGATGATTTTTTGAGGCCCACTTTTTTTGAGGCGAGGGGTGGGCCACTTTTTTTGGGTGTCTGGGCTTATTTCTTGCCCCAGTCCGACCCTGAGCACACTATATAATTATTGTTGCTACAAAGCTTTGATGTGGTCATTTGTTGTTGTTTAGAATGTATATCTTTTCATACATTTTAACAATTTGAGCTCCAAATAATACGTACAAAAACATCTATTGGCGAAGTATTACACGTTATTCTTGATCAAGCAAAAGACTCGCTCACACGTCTCATTGCATAGGTATCGCACAACTTTCTTAATACGAACTCTGAAGTGGTGCGTGATTTGTGCGCATCCTTCCTCTCTCTTCTTGCACACACTTGCCTGTGTAACCTTTCGTGCCTTGCATGTTTGTTTTCTTCATAACAGAATTACCCAATATTCCACAACTATCAGAGTTAAACCTTCTAGACAAAATTGCTTGAAATTCAGCTGATGGCCCGCATTCCCACATCAGCAGCACTTGGCATCTGTGCCTTGCTTCTTGGCATAGGGAGGTTGCATCGCAGGAGTTTTGGTCGAAGCCAAATCCATCTAATTTGTTGGGCCGAAGTTGGCTGCAGATATATGTGAGTGAGGGTAATAACTAAGTGGGGGGGGGCAAGAGGGAACTGCAAGGGGGTATCCACCTGCATATATTTGCGACCAAATGGCTTAAAAGAAAAACATTTTTGATGGATTTGGATTTGACCAAATCTCCTCAATGAAATCACATACAACCTCATTCTTACCCTTTGTGATACGTTTAGAGCACTTTGCTCCCTTTGCCTGTTTCCTAACATCGTTAACATTCATATTGTCAATGCTTACCCTAGGTTGCTTGCCTCTACTGGCCTTTAATACTCCGGATAGACTATCTTGTGAGTGTACGTTTCTTTGCAATGCTTATTTGATCCTGCAACCTAGGGTTACTACTCTTCTACCATTTCGCTATATGTGTGCTTATTATCTGGTACCTTATCAACTCCCCTGGACCAATTCCTACCCCAAACCCGTAGGGAGTGCAATTAATGTATAGCAGCCAAACACATTTGATGCTGCAAATTCTTGAAGGTACAACTTGGAGAGCCAACGCTGTGCGATAATTGTGAAAACTATAGATGGGATTCAACCCAGTTATTATTTCTTTACTAAACCACACAAGGGGACTGACTACAAGCCAATACGAAATTGAAGTTTTTGTTTTATGGAATGCCCAGATTTGAGAAAGGCACTAGTGTTTCCAAGACACGTGTAATCTAAGGTCACCTTGCTTGATCTAAGGGCACCTTGCTTGAGAGAACTAACACATGAGCATGATATAATTAAAAACTTTGCTTTTTTTCACACATCTTGGCTGTGGTGCAATTTAATGTGAGGACAACAATACTGTCTACAATTTGGAGGTGGGGTCTTGACCTCCGTCCCTCACAGTTGCGACACCACCCTAAACAGCAGATCTCTTAACCAGGTCGCATAGCATAAGACCTTGATGTAAAAAAAACGAATCCCAATGAACATGATTTGTTTTCAGCTAAAAAGCCCATCTACCAAAATGTACCACTAAGAGAACCCGAACAAAGGACTGCTGATAGATTTCTGCATTGTGGCATCCTGCTGTCCACACATCAAAAGTATCCTGACCACGGGATCCTGCGTTGTACCAGCAGAAAGATCTGAGGAGACTTTTGTTACAAGCCTGTCAGGAGGGGAGCACAGGAGCAAAGCGTTTGTCTTGGAAGCAAGACAATCCAGAGCGTCATGGGTTTGAATCCAGGTGCCGCACTTAGAGGCTGGTCTCTGGAATGAATCTGGATATACAGCTCAATTTATGTATATAATTGTTTTTTAAGGTGGCATTAGAGATTCGTGGGAATTTAGACTACCACAAAATCTAACCCAATGTAATCTGTGCGAGGAAAGCTCTGTACCCTTCAGCTACAGATTGAGTCTGTGATTATGATTTTCCAATGACTCCAGTTAAATATGTTTGCGATGAGGACTAGTTTCTCTGCGCTGGATCCATAGTGCTCCGGCATCCGGCATATCTATTTGGTGGCTCTGCCAAGTACCTATTGTTTTTATTTGTTTTATTTATTGGGTAATTATAATGTGCCTGTAGAGCAAATTGTGTTTCAAGGTGCAACAAGACAAAAGGAGGGGGGATGGGGCAGGGAAGAAAAAAAAAGCAGTCCTGTTAGGCCTTACGTCATTTGGATCATGCAGGTGCAGTAACAAGAAGTGTGGGGGTAAGGGGAGGGGGAAAGTGCTGGTCAGAGTGGAATGCGCTAATGTTAAGGAGGGAAATGAAGGTCAAGTCAAAGTGGAGAGCGTGCAATTGCTCGGGGTTGGGAAGGGCTTAGGCGAGTGCTAAGGGGGGCCATGGTGGACAAGTGCCAGGGGAATGCAGAGTGCAGGGGAAGAAGGTCCACGTGCTAAGTGCGAGGAACGGGGCTGGATAGGCTCAATGGGTGGTGCAGGGGGAGTAAGCCTGGTAGGGCAATTGCTGATTGGGGCCGAGGGGTCAGGGGAGACCAAGTGCAGGGGTAGACTGGTCATGGAGGGCCTGGTGCCCTGTGTGAATGAGAAGGAACCAGGCAGCCAGTCAAAATGAGGCAAAGGGGGGCATTAGCAGGAGAAGGGCTGAGAGTAGGAGGAAGAGAACAGGAGGGTCTTGAGAAGCTTCCAGAACTTAAGGAGATCCGTCTCAAGTCTGAGAGGGGCAGGGAGGCCATTCCAGAGGGAGGCACCTGCGGAGGAGAGAGAGTTACCCCCCCCCCACTGTCTGCTTGCAAAAGAGTTTGAGCTGCAGAAGGTTGAAACTTAAAGACCGAAGGGCTCTAGCAGGGAGGTATTTAGGGAGCAAGAGTTGGATACATCGGGGTCCCAGGCCACGGAAAGCCTTGTGAATGATGCAGAGTGTCTCGAACTTGGTCCTCGCAGCACCTGTGAGCCAGTGGAGAGATTTTAGGGCTGGAGAGATGCGGTCCCTGGACTTGAGGCCAAGGATTGGTCCTGCAGTCCTATTCTGGATCAATGGGGTAAAGGGAGGATTTAGGCAGATTAAGGAAGATGCTGCTGCAGAAGTGCAGCCGGGATTCCAGCAGTGAGGGTCCCTTAATGAGGGTAGCCGGCCATTACCTACAGGGTCGGCCCGCCACTGGGGGGGCATATCGCCATTAGCACGCATGTAGTTTGCTACACGGCTGCTAATGTTTTTTTTCAAAAATGGAAAGTATTTTCTCTCTGTGAACGGGATGCCTCGCAGCGTCCCGTTCACGGAGACAGAATACTACACCAACATGACTGCCATGGATTTGGAAGCATGGCTCTGTATGGAGCCCCTCTTCCATTTCCAAGGTGGCCCAAAGGAGTCGGGACAGGAGTGGCAGGAGCTGCAGTGGATCCCGCCACCACAGCAGCAATCAGCTAAGTGGGATTCGGGGAGGGAGATTTTTAAAAAACAGGGTCAACGGGGCAAAGATGGCGAGTGGGGGAACCGGCCATTAGGCGGCTTGGGCCGCGGGCTAACACTACCAGTGTCAGACTGCATTCATTGCCTCTTGATTGGCTGGCGCCTCACCTAGGGTGCTGATGTGAGTTATAGACCACATTCCAAACATCACTGGGGCCGTGTACTACGAATGCAAGAGGTCTTTGAAACCTTGCATCACCAGGGTTGAATTGTTGAAGATGATGGAAGCTAAGTAGATTTTAGGCATCAAGCAGACGGATATAAGTTTGTATGAATCCATTTCCTTACTGTATCATAATGTTCACCCAACTGTGAAGAACACTGCATTGACTTAAGCGTGAATACGGAACACAGTTCCCAAGTGGCAGCTGCATGTAACGGCTTCAACCACAGTGCCTATGCAAATGTGATATTGTGTCAGCTCTCTTTGGCTATCTAATCGAGCCAGATATGTGTGGTCGGTTTCCTAATGGCTTCACCAGGGCTTAAGTATTTGTTTTCAATGACATCACTCCAGCGAGCAAGGACATCGTTATCTTTCAATATTTGACTGTTAACGGAAGTAAATATTAGCACATGATCTAAAGGCGTACATAGCTGCACCCCAAAGTATTGACCATGCTAGGTCTTTACAGGCTTTTTTTCCTCCTCTGATCGGTGTGTTTTCATATGAAGCCAGAACATGTTATTAAACACATTTTTTTCAGAGGATTAATCAGTGATATCGGTATGAAGGGATCTGTTGCAACAACATTTTGGACTGTTTTGAACCAAGGAGCTGCGTCATGACCAAATGCTGAGGCAATTTCCAAACCCTAACGGGATGTCTTGGAATCATGGTCGCTGCCATCACCTAAACTTATTATAATAGGTTCTATGCGATAATAGCATTCCATGTTAATACCTATCTCCTGATATGTCTTCTCCCACCCCCAGTCCTAGTCCTTCCGAAACGTTCTCAGCACTGGCACCCCTCATAATTAGCCTGGAATCGAGTGGATGGTAGTTGTCTTATGATGCAGTATACAGCTCTGCAATCAAGCAGCCAGCCGAGGCCAGTAAGCCGTGGAATATGGCCTGTGCATGCTTTGGATCCAAGAGCCAACCATTTTTAAAGGAAAGGTGATGTTTTTTTTAAAGGGTGCCAGCTTAGGATGGAATGGTCTATCGCCCCACACTGCTGCATTATTCAACAGACCCCAAAAAAGGAACTTGTCTGCATTTGGGGGGGACGTGAATGGTACTCAGGGTAATGACCTGAGCTTGGAATGACCTACAAGCACCTTGCAAAGAGGAGAAGGTGAAACCCAGTTGCTAATAATGAAAATAAGTTGTACGTAAAGGCGCTGCATAGCAAAGAAGAAGGCGGATACAAGCCTTGTGACGGGGGGGGGGGGATGGGGGTGCCCCTTACACCTCCATTGCAAGGCCGAATGAGCCTCCGTCATTGTAATTCCATGGGGTTGGGAGTGGGATATGGAGTGTGATCTGAATTATGCTTGGGTTATTCCCTTATTTCTATAAAAGCTCAATAAAGAGCATAACACAAACAAGTGTCTCATTTTTCAGAACTAGCACCTGATAGTATGAACAGACCATTTTTTTCTTTGATGACACTTTATACTGCTTGCGGAATACAAGGTGCTCGTAGAGAGACTTCAACTGGCTTTGTGAGGGTTCTGGGGTGGATATTATCAGATCATGACTGGTGCTCATTTATTTTAGGGAATTCAGAGTGCATCGTATGTGGGTTATTGACTTAGTTTTAAACTGTATTAGTGCACATCAGCAGCCTGAATGTGACTTCTTCATCGCGCCAGTCATTCAGGATGCAGGGACAAGCAGGAAATATTACAGCTATGGGTATGCTTCCTCATGGCGGACAGTATGTCCAATGCCACACCTGGCACCTGCTGGCTAGCCAAACCCTCTCCCAAGCTTACCTGACCCTCAGCTCATCGACTCCGCTCCACCGTCCGCCTCACCATCTTCTGCTGGCAACGCCATATAAACAAGGCACGGGCCAAACAAGTCAAGGAATTGTACATTCCAGGAAACTGCTCACAGTCATCCTTGATGTTCACATCCAGTTGGGAATTATTCATGGGCAGGGTGGTGTTGTCACTTGGGTATTCATTAGTTCCATTGCAAACCTTGATGTCTGTTGACCAGTAGCCACGACCTAGATGGACCTGCTGGTCTTCGTCTATCTGTCCAATTATATGCCCTCGATGTTGCGTCATGTTGTGCAAGGAACTGCTGAGTACTGAAATGTATGAGACACAACAATAATAAATGTTGATCCTTCCATTGCAACGGACATGAAGGGAAAAATAAATGTTTTTCTCCAATATTGGAAACAATCAGCTCCAGTTCCTCAGAAAAATTGCAAAAGCTACAACAAATGGACAGAAGTGAAACTTGGTGGACCTTGGAGGAATGAATTAACACTTGAACAACACGGTTGATTGGAGGTACCTAAACCATATGGGTCCTACGAGTGTAAATTTAGGGCAACTTTTTAATTATTCTGTTCCTCGGCAGTGACCATAAACAGCCTTTTTACATGCTATGACTCTCTGGTGTACTCTCGGCTTTCATTCACAGCCAGTATTATTATGGTACAGCAGTCACCGCACTGTAGTTAAGGTGAGTAACATGATTCATAGGAAACCCGAAAATTGAATTGCCAATGACATTTGACTTGCATATATGACTATAAATACTGTAAACTCAGGGCTATAGCGTACGAAGGATGGCTGGATTAGTACAATCTTCTCAATTAATGAAGAAACCAGGGGGGGAAATACAGGCAGGGCGAGAATGAAAATGGTTAAGTGACTTCTCTCTGTGTGCCCGCCTGGGCTATTGTTGGTTGTTGGTAATTATGTGTATTCTCCTGCATGTCTGTTCCCACTGTTGAGTCTACGTGTCTGTGTTTTTCTGTTGCACTCCTTACTGTGCATCCCTCTCTGTCACCCCCCCCCTCATCAATGTCCCACCCGGTGCAGCCTGTGTGGTGTAGTTCTGTGTTGTGCCTCCTCTCCCCTCTCTTACCCCTGTTGTTTTTGCCTCTCCTGTCTTTCACACCCCTCTATGGTGCTCTTGGACTCACCCATCTTCTCTAACTGCTTCTCTATCACCTATCCTATCCCTCTCACGAAATCTGGAGAAGTTCAAGAAGAACATCCTGGTCTCCAATCCAGGCCTTCCCATTGCTGACACCTAGGTTAGTGCCTCCTCCAGACAGACTTGCACCAACATCCTCTTTGTGGTTCCCTCTCATCACCTATAGACCCTACATAGGGTTGCTGTTCTCTCTCCTTTCTCTTCATCTCCCATTAATAGTGGCACTAAATGAGAGGTCCTCATGTCCTTCTTCCTTTCCTCCAAATCCATCATTAATGTCTATCTAAAAGGAACCGTCATGGTCCAGGGCACTCAGCCCAACCTCCTCCTCCTGTATAGGTGTCTCCCAAAACTTATCAACTTATTTCCTCTTTCTGCAATTCTATCGTCCACCTCTATGGCCCCTCAGCCATCGTCGTCCTCTACCACTCTGGCACCTCTGCCACTCCCCTGCTGCCTCTCTGTGGCTCTCCCATTGGCCTCTCTGGGCCCTCTGCCAGCTAACACTACCACCTCTCTGGCTCCTCTGTCACCTTCTTCTTCTACCTCTCTGGCCCTGTGCCAATCTCCTCTTCCTACGCTGCCTCCTCTCGAGCGCTCTCCTCTTCCTCCTCCCTGAGCCATCTGCCCCTCCTTCTACCTCTTCTCTCTGGCTCCTCTGCCTCTTCCACTGGGTGTACCCCTTACCTCTATCCCAGCCCAGAAGTCTTTCAAATGTGGCATCCTAGTCTACATAGCTACTCTCAGTGCTTGATCTGCTGTCAAAAACTTCTCTGACATCTCTCACCTCCTCAATGACCTTGACCTGGATGTTCTCGCTCTTACTGGGACCTGGTTCACGGCCAGCTCTGTCACAGGTTTTGACACTCTCCTTCCTGAGGGCTACAAGATCCTCTCCGAAAACCCCGGACCAATCAGCGCAAAGGTGGAGTGGCCCTGATCTTTCCTGAGTGTGTTCCTGCCTCTGTCATTCCCACTCAGGCTTACTCCTCCTTTGAATGCCTGTTCTACAGGCTCTCTATCACTCCTGACCTCTCTCTGACTCTGGCCACCATCTACAGGCCACCTGGCCAGATTGCCCTCTTCCTCTCTTAGTGTGCTGATCTCCCCTCCTCTCTCGTTGCCTCCATCTCTAAGTTTCTCTTCCTTGGGGATTTCAACATCCACTTGGACTCCTCTGACCACTCTGGACTTTTCTGGAACCTTTGCCACTCTCCCTCCCTCTCTATTATCCTCTCTGGCCCGACACACTCCTCCAGACACACCTTGGATGCTCTCATCTCCTAAGGCATCCCCCTCTAAAACCCTCTCACACTCCACTCTCCTGGACTGACCACTTTCTGCGTTCCTCTCACCTGAAACTGTCTGTCCCCCTGGCAAAACCAACACTAGCACTGCCACTTTCCTTTGCGGTCACTCGGCCTATGAAGCGGGTGTCAGTTGCCACCTTTGCCTCTGTATTCTTTCATCCTCCTACCCCTACAGCTGACTCCCACTCTGTCACAGCCCTTCATCTCTCTATCTCCAATGCTCTTGATATCCTTACCCCTGTCATGAGGATCCTTCTGAAGCCTCCCTCCAAGTGCAATTCTTGGTATTACTACGACCTGGCCTCTCTGAAACTCAAGTGCAGAGCGGCAGAGCGGAAGTAGAGGACTTTGGGCTCATTCTCAAACAAACGGGCCCGCCGTCTACTCCAAAGGCAGACTCTCTGTCTTCACCAAGAAGAGGGTCCACATGCAAGCCACTCTCTCAGCGTCCTCTAAAAGCACACCAAACTTTTTAAAATCTGCAAGGAGCGGCCAATCCAATTGCAATCTCTACCACTTCTGTTCCTTCCCAGGCCCTCTGTACGGCCATGGCCCCTCCTTTCAGCACTAAATCTCAGGACATCCTGTTCACACTATCTTCCTCTCCTCATCTCTCTCCTTTCACCTCTCAAGCCCCCTCTGGCCACCTTTCGCTCTCCTCTCTTTCTCTCCTCTCTCTCTCCTATAAAACCTGATGATGTTGCTAGACAAGACCAGTCTATGAAAGTATCATCCAAACAGGTGCTCCCCTGCTCCTCTAGAACCATTAAGGACAACATTGTTTCCCTCGCCCCAGCCTTGGCTGATTTCTGCAATCATTCCTTTGCCACTGGATCTTTCCCCTCTCCACTCAAGCATTCCCTTGTGCACCCCTCCTGAAAAAGCCTTCTGCTGATGCTTCCTGCCCGGCCAACTATCGCCCAATCTCTATCATTCCCTTCCTGGGAAAATTACTTGAGAAACTGGGAAACTCTCAGCTAAACCTTCACATTGAATCTGCTGGTTATCTCCACAACCACCAGTCTGGCTTCAGATTGACCAGAAGCACGGAAACGTCCCTCCTGAACTCCTGTGAAGATCTGATCTCCAACCTTTGCTTCAGCTCTCACTCTGTCCTTATCCTCCTTGATCTCTCCTCTGTCTTTGACACGGCCAATCACGCCACCCTGATCAACCGTTGCAGTGCGAACCTTGGCATTACTGGCCAGGTTCTGGCGTTGCTGACCTTCCGTCTGGACCGACCCTCTCAGGTTCAACTAGGATCTTTTCTCTCCACCACCTCTCTCTCCACATGCAGTGTTACCCAGGGCTCTATACACTCACCTTAGTTCTTCAATGTCTAACTTGCCCCTTTTGGGCCACCTGATCTCTTCATTCTCCTCTAACGTTCAGTGTTATGTGGATGACACACAGCTCTCTTTCAGGCCTCCTCGCTCATTCCTGACTGTCTATCCACTATTCAGGGATGGCGGGCCTCTAACGACCTCTGCCTTAATGCCAGCAAGACAGAAATTCTTCTCATTGTGACCCCTGCTTCCGCTTTTCCTCTCTCGCTCTGGCCACCCTCCTTGGGCCCTCACTCTCATGTGAGGCAAAAAACCTTGGCGTCATCTTTGACTCCACTCTCTCCTTCTCTCCACACATCACAGACCTTGACAAGGAGGCCCACTTCCAGCTGCACCTCCTCAGAGGTATCCTACCTTTTCTCTTCCTCTCCAGAGCTCTGGTTCTTTCCAGGCTGTACTACTGCAACAGCCTATTTCTCACTTGTTCTAACTGTACCCTTCACTCCCTTCAACTAATCCAGAACAGGACTGCACAACGTATCCTTGGCCTCAAGCCCAGGGATTGCACCTCTCCAGCTCTGCAATCTCCCCACTGTCTCCCTGTGGCTGCGAGGATCAAGTTCTAGACCCTCTGCATTATTCACAAGGCTTTCTGGCACCGGGTCCTCTCTATATCCAACACTCCATACCTAAATACTGTCCTTCTAGAGCCCTCCGCTCAGCTACCCCAAACTTTCCGCTGGGCAGACGATTCTCCAAACAGAGAGTTGGGTGTGGATCTCTATCCTCTGCAGCGTAATGGCCTCCCTGCCCCTCTTAAATTTGGGTTGGATCGCTTGACTTTCTGGAAGCTGCTCAAGACCTTCCTCTTCCCTTCTTCCTTCTCACTTCCTCTCCCGTGCTAATCTACCCATTTGCTCATCCTGACTGGTGGAGTGACCAGTCACCCTGCGCTGCCTTCTGACCTACCTAGCACTTCCAGTCTGGGACCGCACCTGTGTGGTCCTCTGCTGTCCTTGCACTTACTCAGAGTCATGCTGCCCTGACTGCACTTCCCCTCTTACCCACGCCTTGCACTTCTCCCCTCGCCCTCTCTCCCACACTTCTTGTTGCACTTGCACAATCTGAAGGTCACAAGGCCTAGAAACACTTATGTATTGGCGCATTATAAATACCAAATCATATCATATCTTAACAATCACCTGAGCAGCAAAAGAGAAGAATATATTATATATCAGAAATTGAAAATTCTAACTTGAGCATGCAGGAATTTCTGACGACGGACTGGTTGCATTTGACCGTGCAACCCCTCTGTCTACCGATGTCCCAATGAATCACCACAAAGCATTACCATTCTCTCATGGAACACGAGGGGCAATAGTCACATTGGTATAATAGGCTCTTGTACAGTGTTCCTTTTAGAACACACTATTATGTGCTTCGAGACACATAACACTGGAAAAATGCACTGGAAAGCATGAAAGTGATTTACCAGCTAATGACAACGCCTCAGAGAAGTATAGTTAAGGGGGGGCGGGAAAATTGTAGCAACTAAGTACATTCATGAAATTAAAACGCTATGACTGCCCCATCTCACCCCCGATAATACCTCATATTTTTGTTGGGATCAATTTAAAGTGGCCTTAGAGAGAATACTATCAGCAATTAGTACCCGGCACGCACTGCGCACCGGGAATACAATGTGTGGATTGGCTCTTTTCCGAGCCATACCACACAGTATTCACGTGTACATTAGTCCGTGCTGGGTACTCTGTTCCTGGTGAGGGGCCTAGCAGCCCCTTAGCCAATGAGGAGGCTTGAAACAGGGCAATTCCCGCTCCGAGCATCCCCATGGCTGGAGTCTGCCTCCGTCCCCCGCCGGGCACTCAGGTAAGTTTTTTTTCCTCCACCCCCTCCCCTGCACAGTATCCTCTCCCCACCCTCCCAACCCCACTTACCTTCTTTTTTCTTCTTTTCTTGGGAGCGAACGCACTGGAAACCCTTCTGTTCCCAGCGCGTCCGCTCCCTATGGCCGCCCTGGAAAGGGAAAACGGACTACGTTTTTCCTTTCCCAGCGGCCGTTTCGTTCAACTTCATTATTTTATTTTTTTTCTGTTTCGAAACGCAGCAGCATTTCGAAACAGAAAAAAATGCCATTAGTACCCCGGTCTAACGAGTCGGAGAACTAATGGCTATAAGACCCGAGGCGGCGGGCCAATACCGCCCACGGTAATGCCCCCGGGGCTTTGTTAAGGCCCTCGCTATGCTCAGGCCTATAACTACGGCCCCGAGGGCATTACCTGGGGTGGTATTGGCCCGCCGCCTCTATTCTTATAGCCACAATATCGGTGATGCCCCTGGTATTGGAATACCAGGGAAGCTTAGGAAACTCTAGATCGGAAGCTTTTAGAATGGGCAGATAACCATCCCAATGACTCCATACTGGTCCTGGGAGACTTAAATAGTAAATGCCCTACAGAGATTGGAACTTTCTCAGACTACTTATGATGTCTGGAATATAAAAGACTTGATTTGATCACAAACACAGATTAAGAATAGAGTGCTGGCATTGGTTATAACCATGGAACCTCTCCATTTAAGGATGCTAAATTGACAGTGCCTGAGGAATATACCTATGCAACACGGCTGTTACAGATACTATTGCGCCTGTTTCGCAGTATATTTTTACTGTTGAGGTACGTGGAACTGATGACGATACTTGCAATAAAACATCAAACAGAAAGTGTTTATTGTCCTCTTGTTTTGCAGCGGACTATGCTCTACTGTTTGAAAGTTTCTCGGCATCATAATGCCCAAACAGAGATTAATTTAGATGGAGAAAGGACTACTGAATGGCGATTAGGTTCAGAAGCTTTTGGCAGAGCTAGAAGTATCTCCTTTGACAGCAAGTTGGATGAGAAAGATATGTAGCTATAGTGCTTGAATTGAAGACCTACCTTGGCCAATAGAAAACCTCATGAAACGAGATACCCACATTGGGAGAAGAATGGTTATTTAGTACTAACAAAAAATACAAAGCTGAGGACAACAACAGATGTACACTCAGAGCTCATCACCTCCCCTTGAACTAGCCAGGAAACTGAAACATGCTTACCAAAATTGGAATACACCCCAGTAGAAAGGAGTAGCTGGGCTATGATAGAGGTAAATACTAATTTGTATACAACAGCAGACATTTTTAGAAATGAATAATGAATAGTGACTCCATACACCATATCACTCACCAAAAACCTTCCAATCCTGAAGTAGTCCGGAAAGATTATGTCGCACTTACCTTTGAGTCCAGGTTAGACTGGTTTAACTTACCCTAGAAAAGACCGGGTTCCCCTGAAAGTTGAAAACACAATTGAAAAAATTGGAATATTGATTGATATTGATTTATAAGAAGAGGTCATCCTGGTCACTTGGACCAAAATGTTTGTTAATGTTCTAATAAAGGAGGGCCCATGGTGGTGGGTTTGTCTAGTGTACCAGGAAAAAGGCAGTGGACACCATACTGTTTCCTGGACCAAAATATCATAATCCATATTTTTAAAAAGGGAGTCAGAGGAAACGCGAAACACTATGAGTTTTTTTTAATTTAGTTTCAAAAAGGTTTTAAATGAAACTGTACAACAAAGATAAAACAATATCAAAAGTATCACATATAAAAGTAACACTACATTAGTAAAATATTTATTAGGAACAGATTCTAATCAATCATACATTTATTTATTTTTATTTATTGGGTATTTATATTGTGCTATACAGCAAATGGTGTTTCAACGTGCAACAAGACAAGAGGGGAGGGAGGAAGGCAGGGATGAAGAGCCACTTCCTATCACCAGCTCGGCACTTGTGTTTCAGAGAGGCTAGGTTGGAATCATACCAGGTGTTCTGATTGGAGGCAGGCTTCTTGCGAATCCTCATAGCAGGGGCAAGGATGTCCAGAATGTTGGAGATGGAGAGGTGAAGGTAGCAAGTGCAACTGACACTCACTTCATCGGTCGATTGAAAGAGAAGGGGACTGGCATTGCGAGAGGAGGCTTAGCCGGGGGACCCAAGATATCCAGGTGAGAGGACAGTAGAGGACATGTTCAGACAAGGAGAGAGGTGTAGTGAGAGGGTTGGAGATGAGGATGTCTGCTAAGATGAGAGCATCCAAGGTGTGTCCAGCTCAGTGCTTCGGACCAGAGGGAAGACTGGTGAGGGAAAGAATGTCACAGAGGCTGCAGAAGAGTCCAGAGGCTGCATCAGGGATGTCAAGGTGAATATTGAAGTCTCAGAGGAAGAGAAGCTTGGAGGCGGAGGCCAGGAGAGAAGAGGTGAGGTCAGACTACTCAAAGAGGAAGAGGGCGACCGGACCAGGGGTCCTGTAGATGGTGGCAAGAGTCAGCGAGAGATTCGGAGAGACATCAAGCTTGAAGACGAAGCATTCAAAGCATTCAGGGAACATCAGGGCCACTTCGCCCCCCAGTAGCCCTCAGTGAGGAGTTTGTCAAAAGTAGTGACAGAGCTGATAGTGAACCACGTCTCGTGAGAGCAAGGACATCAAGGTCGAAGTCTTCAAGGAGGTGGCAGATGTCAGAAGAGTGTTTAACGGCAAAGCCGAGAGTTGAGGGTAGGTAAGTGAAGCTAGTTGCCACCTTTGAAGGTCTTCCGAGGAGGGGTAAAGCAATGTCGTACGCCCATCCGTGGTGGTGAAGGGGTCAGAACGGTGGCAGAAAAAGGAGTTCCAGGAGAAGGGAGGAAGTTGATGAGAGACAGAAGATGCCTATCAAGAAGGAGGAGGTTGGACTGAAAGCTCTGGACCATGACAGTGCCATTCTGGTAGATATTAAGGATGCCCCTAGAGAATGGGAAATATGCCAAGAGAACTTCTCATCGGGTTCCCCCATTAATGGGCAAAGAAGAGAAAGGGGAGAGCACTGAGACTGTATTTGGAGTCCAAAGGTCTGGAGAGGGAACGACAAAGAGGATGTCAGTGACAGTCTGCCTGGGAGAAGCATTGACAAAGGTGTTAGTGATGGGCAGGCCTGGATTGGAGACCAGATGTCTTTCTTGAACTTTTTCCTTCCAGACTTCTTAAGAGAGATAGGATAGGTGATAGAGCAGCAGTTAGAGAAGATAGGCAAGATGGAAAGCATCATGGAGGGAGAGAGCAGAGAGATGGAAAGGGGAGAAAGAGAAGGAGGGAGAAACTGTTCAGTGCACGATGAAACACAAGGTGGCCAAGTAGCAATCCAGGGAAAAAAGGCTAAACTTCAAACACAACAGCTATGCAAAAACACATACTTTCGAGTTTCTTAGATCTAGGGAAAAAATCCTAAATCTCAACACACAACAGCAAATGCAAAGCAACCAGCTTCGAGTTGCCTAGATTGAGGGGGAACAAGCCTAAATCTCAACACACAACATCTAATGCAAAACACCCAGGTTCAAGTTTCCTAGATCAAGGGAAAAAAGCCTTAATCTCAAACACAACAATCAATGCAAAAGCACCCAGAATTGAGTTTCCTAGATAGAGAGGAAAAGCCTAAATCTCAACACACAACAGCAAATACAAAACACCCAGATTCGAGTTTCCTAGATCGAGGGAAAAAGCCTAAATCAAAACACACAACACAAATGCAAAACATCCAGATTCAATTTTCCTAGATCGAGGGAAAAAAGCCTAAATGTCAACATACTACAGTCAATGTAAAGCAACCACAATCAGGATTCCTGGATAGAGGCCTAACTGCCAGTAATGGTTAACTAAGGCAAAGGCCTAAATGCCAAATATGGATAACATACACTTTGGGTGACGTGCAGAAGACTACAAGTGTTTTGCTAATAGGAGTAATACGAGAGGCGGGACTGTTTAATAGGGAGCAGTAAAGGCTGTTCCCACTGTCCCACCTTCCTTACCTTGACAGTTGTTGCTGGTTGACAGCTGTGCTGCAGGCTCCACCAGCTGACACAAGCAAACACAGTCTAGAGCTGCCACTGTGGGAGCAGCCCTTTGCCTCTGGGACCTTAGCCAAGGGGTATTATAGGGGGCTGAAGGCCCAATCATGCGGCAGTGGTGAAGCAGGAGGCAGGAGGCGGCTAGGGAATCAGGAAGTGGGTGGAGGGAGGAAGGGAGAAGGCACTAAAAGCTGTGGTTCAGCAGATAAGAAAAAGAAAAAAAAAGTTACAGACAAGGGGCAATCTAAGCGCAAAGCTCAGGGACATTCATCAGCTCAACACACGGCATTCAATGACAATATTTACCAAAATCATATCACCCAGCTGCAATTCTAGATATTTCTGCGAAAATCTTTGCAAACATTCTACTTGAAGAAATGACCACAAGGGCAGAAGGCCGTGGCTTTCTTTTTGACTCCCAAAGTGGTTTCAGGACAGACATGTCCCCTAATGTAAACAGCATGTCATTAACCAGCGTAGCAATCAGGCCACACAATAGAAACAGAGCCTTATATACACTGCATGCATAGATAGTTCTGCTGCGTATAACTCTGTGAATAGGGTAACACCGTCAACCAAATTGCAGCAGTGGAGCATTAAACATCTCCAATGATTGGCCTATGACAGGAGATATAAACCTGCAAAGGCTGCTGAACTGCTTGCAGCAATTCGTCTATAGTAGTAACATTTTACTTTCCGCCCTATTCAGGGTTGCAAAGAATGTTACCTCTGGCAGTATTTCACAGGGATACTGCCATTGGTAAATAAGGTCAATTTTCCCCCTGACAATGCTCCTTCATTTACCTGCACTCCGGAGGTGCACATTTCTAATTTGCCCTTAGTTCTTTTTTTTAAACTTTTGCTTACTGTACAGAAAGGAAGAACAGGGATTCATTCAGTAAAGTAAAAACAGTGTTTTTAATGAGTGATGTCATTGAGTGAAAAAGTGAGCATCCTTGAAGCTCCCATCACTATGTCATTCATGTAATGCATAAAAGGGTCAGTGTTGACTCTTTTGTACATTTAAAAAAATGTACAGTAGTGGTTCAAACCACTCCTGTATATTTTCCGTTTTCACCAGCACATTGACGGTGGAAATGGACATACAAATGTTTTTAAAAACCGAGGTTATCTCTGGCAGAGGTGAGGTATTTCAGAAATATCCCCTACACAATTGACACATTCTGAAAATGGTAGACATGCAGAAATACCACCAGCAGAGGTGATATTTATCTTTGGAGGCATTTATGCAAAAGGTCTACCCAAATGGTGGCCTTCCCCAACTCTCTTCTCGACCAAAAATATTCTGAACTGTTGGGCTAGGTGGAATTTGGGGCACCCCAAGCACAGCATTCTTACATCTCCAAGGAAACCAGAGTGAGGAAACAAAAACAACAGGGTACATGGCCACAGGGAAAGGGTGGGTAAAGAGGGTGGGTAGGGGAGGAGGGCATGCACTGGACGACATGAAGGGGTTAGAAGTACACAAAGTCACTGTTCCTCTTGGGAACAGGTTTGCACCCCTGCCAGGGTGCCCTTGGACCTCCACAGCCCTGTCAGATTTTAACTCTTTATCTTTGTATCTGGTGCAAATGCAAAGTGGTTCCAGTTGGAGTCAGGTGAGGACTAATCCTCCTAGGCTGGGTAAGGTTAAAATTCAGCACCTAATATATGCAGATGATATAGGGGGTCATTACGAGGTTGGAGCTAAGGGAAAAACGATGCCGGTAAAGGATTACCGGCATCGCTTACCGCTCCGCACTATTATGACCCGCCAACCCGCTATTAGCGGCACTGTAAATAACGGTGCTGCTAATAGCGGCATGGGCGCGGGTACGCAACCCTTCATTCCGGCAATACCGGCATGACGTAAACAGGAGGACATCACAAGTCAGGCAGACATGCAAATAACGGCCTACTGAAGGCCAAAAAGTACTTTACCGGCATGGAGTAAATACCGGCATCGCGGACCACCCATAAACGGCCATGTGCAGTGTTCCCAACTGCCACAGGTGCACACAATCAGCACAGGTGGAGGCAATATAGACTGGGCCAGCACAAAAGGAGCACACCCCACCCCTTCCCACACCCAGTCACACACCAAAATGATGCCTTTACTACTAGCAATGCTGGGGCTGGAGGACATGACTGCAGTGGAACTCCAGCAACAACAACAACAACAACAGGCAGCACAGAGGAGACGCAGGAGGACAAGGAGGGTGAGGCAGGCCCAGCATGCCCCACCAGTGCAGCCATTGGTACCATGCAGGCAGCCCCCAATCCTCGCATCAGCGCCAGTCCATTCAACCTAACCCCTGAGCAGATCCACACCCTGTACCGTCTGGACCGGGAAACCATCACCACCATTGTGGACATGATACATGATGACATTGTCAGCCTGATTGAAATACGCACCGCTATCCCACCTCTACTGAAGGTAGTGTCAGTGCTCAACTTCCTGGCCACATGCACATACCAGCACACAGTGGCGCACATGCATGGCATATCACAACCATTATTCTCACGTACGCTGAACCAAGTGCTAGATGCCCTCCTGAAGCACACAGGCGACCACATTTTCCTACCACGGACAGACCAGGAGATCTCCAACACCAAAGTTGGTTTCCATTCACTGGCCGTCATCCCTGGTTGCATTGGCGCCATCGACTGCACCCATGTTGAATTGGTGGTCCCACATGCCATGGAGGTAGTGTACCGCAACCGTAAGTTATACCACTCCATCAATGTGCAAATGGTATGTGACTCAAACAAGATCATCACACATTGTTTTGCCCGATTCCCCGGATCAACCCATGATTCAATGTTCATGCGGAACTCCACGATACCATGCTACATGGAGCGACATGCAGGGCAGAGATCCTTGCTTCTCGGTGAGGTGCATGTCAGGCTCATGGAAATGCAATGTGGGTAGGTGATTGGGGGGAGAGATGCATACTTCACCTGGCTGAGATTGGGGGGAGAGATGCATACTTCACCTGGCTGAGATGGGGGGGAGAGATGCATACTTCACCTGGCTGAGATGGGGGCGGGGGGAGATGCATACTTCACCTGGCTGAGATGGGGGGGTGGAGATGCATACTTCACCTGGCTGAGATGGGGGGGGGGAGATGCAAACTTCACCTGGCTGAGATGGGGGGGGGAGATGCATAATTCACCTGGCTGAGAGTACAAGAGAGGATTTACCATGCTCATACCCCAAAGCAGGCCAGACTTGACCCGACACCTGACCACAAAATACAAGACTTAAGCTGACCTACCACGAAAATGATGCAGTGCAACAACCATTACATAGCCATCAACATGTACACTGCACATAATCAGACCGTAGACCCCACAGCACAATGCCGCAACAAGCAATGAGGATGGCCAATGCACAGCGCAAAATATCATTATCTAAAAGTACAGGTCTCCATTACTGCGTACAAAGGAGCCACATCATAGCAAGATACAAGAACGCACCCCTACACCAACACAGAGGTCCACCAAAACAGCATGTCACCATTTGTCGTCCAAAGTGAGATCATCATGACGCTGCCATCAACGTTGACAGGATGGTAGCATACATATCACTGCACATCACCCAAATCATGGGAACAACCATCGTGGACTACCACAGTGCATGAACAACCACAAGGAATTGGCCTTCCCTGCGCCCTATTGACGATGGCACGCACACCTGTCTATGAGTGGAATACACACATAACACTCACTTCATGTTTCTCTATTAATGCATGGATCTGTGGGTGCATACAGGAAATGAATGCTTGCTATGGTGTCATTGATACAGGTCCCATGTGATGTGGGGACTTACACATAATCATTGTTGCCCACATGCAGGTGATGCAGGCTATCCCTTGAAGAGGTGGCTCCTTACCCCAGTCCGGAACCCGCAGAAAAGGCACGAGGAGGACTACAATTGTGCGCATACACGTACCAGTGTGGTGATTGAGCAGACCTTTGGCCTCTTGAAGGCACGGTTTCGCTGCCTCAGCAGGTCTGGTGGTGCACTCCTGTACGGCCATGAGAAGGTGGGCAAGATCGTCATGGCATGTGTCATGCTACACAATATGTGCATCAGACGGAATGTGCCCCTGCCCCCTGACGCCGAACTGCAACCACCTGACGATGAGGATGAGGAGGGTGGAGATGGGGCTGCACTTCAGGGAGGCAGCGATGCACAGGAGGGACGTGCCATACGTCAGACTTTGATTGACCAATGTTTCTAGCATACATGGATGTGGAGTGCGACATGGAGGTGGAACTCAGGGCACTGGGTGTGTCAGGGACATGGACACTGTAGACTGTTCAACAATAAAGCACACGTACACAATAAGCAATGTCCTCACATGTGAAATCAGATTGCATAACAAGTATATTCAGAATATGTAACTAACAAGTGCACAAGCCCTCCACCCAACACACCCACTCACCCCTCCCCCTCCCTCTCAACTTCCCCACACAACCTCTCCTCCCTCCCCCTCCACCCTCAACTTCCCCACACACCTTCTCCCCTCTAGCCCTCCCCCCTAAACTCCCCCACATACCCTCTCCCCCTCCCCCTCAACTCCCCCACACACCCTCTCCTCCCTCCCCCTACCCCCTCAACTCCCCCACACATGGTGTGCACTGGCGTGCACCATAAATCCACATGGGACCAGTATGCCTGGCTGAACCTACAGCACTCCCCCTCTTCCAGCACCAGGAGCACCCCTGTCCGATCTGCGCAGGTTCCGGCCAGACCTACGCACGGGGCTGGACTTAGTTGAGCTTGCATTGGAAGATGTCCCAGGTTGTTCTGCAACCTGTGCCGGACACATGGCCTCCATTGCTGCCACCATTTGGGTGAGGACCTGCCGCACTGTTGCCAATTCGCTGCAAATGTCCTTTGAGGTGGTCTCAATTGCTGTTTTGAGGGATGCAGCACATTCCCTAATGGCATCCCTTGCGCATTCTGTTATGTGCTGTGTCAACAGCCCTGTCAGCTCCTCCTGCTGCTTCTGAATTGCCCTGATCCCCTCTTGGCTGGTCGGGGCAGTGGTGGATGTGTGAGGGGTGTCCAACATGGTATGTTCCTCATGCACACTTGGCGTGAGGTGAAACTGCCGGGCCATGAATTCCCAGGAGACAGCCCATGCATGCTGCTGTTGTGCAAGCTGCATGGGGAGAGTTGTGGTGATTGCAGGGGGCCTGTGGCGGTAGTTGCGCCATGCGGCAGAACATCTGCCTCATCGTCCGACACGGCTGCTGTGGCAGCTGTCTCCCCCACTGTGCTGTTGGCAGCCGATGCAGTGCCTTCTGCCACTGGCTCCTGTGTGCTGGTGGCTGTTGTGGGTGCTGTGGTGGGGGCCGTAGTGCACATTGGTGCTGTGGCTTCTGGGGTTTTCTTGCCCTTCCGCAGTAGTACCGGTTGACCTCTTCCCCTTGATGTCGAGGGGCGGTGTTCTCCCTCCATGCCCCTGGCCTTCTTTTGTGGTGTTGCATCCTCCTCCCTAGTGTCCTGGTCATCGCTGTCTGAATGCGTGCCTGTTGGGGACCAATAGAGGGAGAGGGTTAGTGATGGGTCTATAGGCATCAGGCATGCATTGGGGTGGCTGCATTCATATGGAATAGCAGTTGATTGACATTGGGGTAGTGACATACGGGTTGCTTGTCTTTTGGGTGGGTGATGCATGGAAGCGTCTGGGTTATGATATGATATGATATGGCATTTGTAACGCGCCTATACACAAGTGTTTCAAGGCGCGCGAGGCAGGGAGGGGGGAACAAGGGGAGACAGACAAACGATCCTACTAGGCCAGGTGTCATTCAGATCGCACAAGTGCATGGGTAGGGGGGACGGGAAAAGTGCAAGGGGGAAAGGGAGAGGGGAAAGTGCAGTACAAAGTGATTAGTAAAATACAAGATAAATAATAAGGGCCAGCTGGTGGCAAGTGCAGGATAAGTGCAGACAAGTGCTGGGAAGGGGGACTGTAAGGATACAGAGACAGTCCCGCAGTGCAGGGGTTGCCAGGGAGGCAGTGAAGGGGAGAGTGGCTGGGCCAAGGGCTGAGATTGGTGAGTGGCCCAGTTGCTGATTCAGTACAGTTTCAGTGATTTAGCAGGGGAGAGGGGGAGAGAAAGCAGAAGCAAAGAGGAAGGTTTTGAGGTGCTTCCGGAACCGGAGATGGTTCTCCTCAAGTTTCAGGGAGGCAGGAAGGCTGTTCCAGAGGGAGGCCCCTGCTGCGGAGAGAGATCTACCCCCAACTTGTTGCTTGGAGAAGCGGCTGACCGTGAGGGAGTTGGAGGCCGATGAGCGAAGAGCTCGAGAAGGAAGATATTTAGGAAGAGAGAGTTGAAGGTATTTTGGCCCAAAGCTCCAGAAGGCCTTGTGGACAATGCATAGGGTTTTGAACTTAATCCTCGCAGCCACAGAGAGCCAGTGTAGCGATTTCAGTCCTGGAGAGATACGGTCCCTGGGCTTGAGGCCAAGGACAAGTCTCGCAGTCCTGTTCTGGGTGAGTTGCAGCGGGCGGAGAGTAGAGGCAGGCAGATTTAGATAGAGGCTGTTACAGTAGTCCAGCTTCGAGAGAACCAGGGCTCTGGAGACAGTGAGCTTCTGGGGGAAGGAGAGGAAAGGAAGGATACCTCTGAGGAGGTGCAGCTGGTATTGTGACTTCTTAGAAACGTCAGAAAGTGAGGAGAGAAGGAGAGTGTGGAGTCGAAGATGACCCCGAGGTTTTTTGCCTTGCAGGTAGGAGCAGGAAGAGGGCCAAGAGAGGCCGGCCAGAGAGCTGCAGGGAAGGAGGGAGTGGGTGTGCTGATGAGTAGAATCTCAGTCTTACTGGCATTAAGGCAGAGGTCGTTGGCGGCACACCATTCCTGGATAGCAGAAAGACAATCAGAGATGAGGGAAGGAGCAGAAGAGGCCGGGGGTAGCCTGAAAATGAGCTGGGTATCATCAGCATAGTACTGAAAGTTGGGGCAGAGAGCAGCGATGGGGTGGGCAAGAAGTGCCAGATACTGGTTGAACAGCCATGGAGAGAGGTTAGAACCCTGGGGGACACCACAGGTAGAGCAAAAGATGTCAGAGAGGAAAGACCCCAGTTGAGACATATATGGGGTGCATCATGCATGCGGACAAGATGGTGCTGTGCACTGCCTGTATGCAGTCTTGTATATATGTGTCTGGTGGACCCTGCTTTACATCATTGCACTGTCAGTTCAGGTGGACATCATCGTGTTGGTATTTGCATTGTTTCATTTGGGACACCTACCTGCATCAGCCGATGTCCCCCACTCCCTCAATTGCCTCCATCCCTATGGTGGTTGCGCAGATCTCCTCCCAGGTTTGCAACTTGATGGGGGAGTCCGCACCTCCGCCTGTCGCCATCCCCAGCTTGCGGTTGGTGGAGAGGATGCTCCGCACGCATAAACGCAGATCGTCCCAGCGCTTCCGGACATCTTTTGGAGTGCGAGGTGTGGTGCCAACGGCACTTACTTTCTGCGCAACCTCTGCCCATATCTGCTTCTTGCGCTGCACTGCAGGGCGGGACATGTCGGAGGAGAAGACGACATCCGCATGTTCTTGCAGCGTCTCCGCCAGCATGGTCAACTCCTCTTGGGAGAAGAGCTCTTTGCGCAGGCGCTCTGCGGTTTTTTTGAGTGCTTTGGGCATGGTAGGATGCAGCAGGTAGTGGTGGAGGTGTGATAGAGGTGTGGTGGTCAGATGGCTCCTGGTTGTGGAGGATGGCAATGGATTGTGTTTTTAAAGATGGCCGCCGTGTTCTTTCCCGTTCCTGTGCGATGACGCTACTTCCGGTTCCGCTTATTAGCGGTGACCACTAATAGCGGACACCGCTAATGCTGATGCCTTGGATGACGGTGGTGTTATTTGCGCCTCGTGCTATGCCGGTAAGGGGGATTTTTTGCCCTTTTACGGCATGGCGGTGAGGTCATTACCGGCATGCCGCAAAGCTCGTGGCTGCCAAGTCATAATAGCCCTCTATTAGCGGGCTGGTGCTAGCACCGACACGCTATTTCCGCCATGCCAGTAAGGGACGTTACTTACCTCTGAACTCGTAATGAGGCCCATAGTGATCTGCGACTTGACCCCAATTGGCTTGCAGAGAGCCTTGCATGCAGCAGTGGATTTTCTAGGTAATTTGGAACTCTCAGGAAACACAGTCAAATATTGGTGTCAAATTGGGGGAAGATAAAACAGAGCATCTTTTCATGGAACTTGAGGGGCTACGGCCTTGAAGTGGTAAAGTATAGGTATTTAGGGTCCCTCGTATACGATAAAAGGGGAAGGATAGATCTAGCAACCAACCTCAAGGCAAAGTTTATGGTGGCAACAACGCATCTCCGACAGTTTGATTTTAAATTTGGCAGATTTCCGTTCCTTCCTCTTTTAAAGCCGTTTAAACAGCAAACTGTACCAAAATGAATGTTTGGCGCCCGGACCAGGGGAGATCAAAACGATTGGTCAAAACTGGAGGCGAAACTGTGGAGAGGGGTCTTCCGTCTCCCAGCATCAGTACCATTGGTTGAGATACTGTATGAATTAAGGCAGCTTCCTATTCAGACTTTGACTGATTGGGGCAAGTTGCAAATTGGCCCCACTAGTCACATCAGTTTATGAGAAACTTAGTGTAATACTGCACAAAGGATTGTAAAGATAGGGGCCTCAATACAAGACCTTATAGTAGCCATATGCCAAAACAAAAATTGTTCAGATATGTGAGGACCTCCCTAAGAGAGAATTTAATGAATTACCAATGTTTTGGAGATCACTTTGTGTGGTCAATCAAGAACTACAATAATGTTGCTCCCTATTTGAAAAAACGCCCCTCAAGTTTATTCAGTCTCAAATTTTGAGACTATGGTTACATTTACTGCCAACCCAGGAAGGTCTGGGTAGATGAGCGAATGTTCCTAGAGACCAGAGACTTCGCCTGCATTGCTACCAGGATGTAGAGACCTTAAAACATGTATGTGTCCAATGTCCCACTCTGTCTGTTTTAAGGGGACATATCACTCCTCTGAACACAATAATTACAGAACAGGATCTGTGGATTCGGATTTTAAATACCAATGAAATGTCCCTGTAAATTAGGATTTTAGAGTTTTTTAAAGAATGTTTCGCTGTTTTTTAATGTTCGTTTTTGTATATGTGTCTTTCTAATAATGTTATCAGGTTCTCACATGGAGTAGTCCATAGCTTGTTTGATGATTAGGCATGTGAATTATATGGGTGGAAATGAAATTGTTTATTGCGTGTTTAAGGTATTTTGCTAAATCTGTTTCTTTGTGTGAAAAGGTCATATTTGTACTGTAATGCACAATTAAATATATTTAAAAAAATAAAAAATAAAGTGTGTTCTGCCTCTCTGGTACCCCTTACTTTCACAACATCATCATACAACCATTTCTAACCGTCTCTTCACAGCTGCTGCAATCTATTTTGCAAAGCGAAAGTTCAGCAGGCATTTCAGTACATTTGTTAAACCAAAACCCAGTCTTGCAGAATTATCTTTGTTTCTTTCACAGCTTTCCTTTGGTGGTAAAACTTTGTGTAGGTGTTCTGGCTCCTTCTAAGCATAGCAAGAGCCTCCTCCATCTTAGCACCCAACGATTTTTCCTTGCACAAGTATGGGGGTTGAGGCGGCTCCTGGGCAGCCATCCCCTCATGAGCGGGAACATTTCTCTTCCTGTGCTCAAGTGCAGGGTGAGCTTGCAAGCATTCAAGGCCTCTTTGAGAATATCCTTCTGGCCTAAAGAACTGGCTATGACCCGGACACATCCTTTAAACGATCTTTTCATGCACTGATCTAGGCCATTGTCTGCAGAATGATACAGCAGTGTGATAATAGGCAATGTTGTAGTCCTTCAGCAAACTGTGCAGGAAACTGTGTACCCAATTGTCCGTCCTGATTTCTTCTGGAAATCGTCCTATGACTAAGATTTTGCAAGGAATCTGGTGACAGTGGCCGCGGATACACCTCCTGAGACTATGTACCACTCCCCCCCCCAGCTCCCACTTGGAGGTCTAATCCATGTGTACTAATATGCAGACCTTCACTGGCCCTAGCGTTTCCAGAAGTGCCAATGATATTCAATGCCACCTTTCTGTATACTGTGTGATGAACTTTGACAAATTGCAGAGGTAAGGTCAACAATTTCTAATTCTTGTCACTCAACTCACATGGCTGGTTGTCCCACACAGGTCTTCGGTTTCTAAAGACATGGCAGGCCAACAAAATAATCTCCCAATGCAACCTTTAGTCATGTTCCTACCCAAGTGTGCTTTATGAGCCAACTTCATGATCTTGGAGTGTAAACATATGGGTGGAAGGAGGCAAGTACTTCTCATGAGATGAGGCCCAATTGACCATCCAGAGTATCAGGAAACACTTGAGTATACTCTGGCAGGGGCAGACTGGGAAGGGGCAAGGTGGCAATTGCCCCTTAGGCTGGCTGGGCTGTGGCTCCCTGGACCAGAGCTGCTGAATGTAAAAACAAACTACAAAAAGACAATGGCCTCATTACAAGTTTGCCGGTCCCGAATTAACGGTGCTGGTAGAACCGTACCGGCACTGTTTTCCGGACCGGCAAACTACGAGTTCTGCGGGCAGGTGCCGTCCCGCCCGCCAGGTCTGATCTTGCAGGCGTAACAGCATCCTCCTGCAGAGATGCACGGAAACACTGGCACCATTACGACATGGTGCCGGTGTTTCCATGGTCCCCATTCCTGTGGAGTCCTACGGGCATGGGGATTTACAGAATTGCAGGTGCTGGATTTATCGGACCACCGGGGCTGTAATGCCCTGGTAATTCCGGCAGGTCCGGCACCAGTAATTCACCACGGGTCCAAAGGCAGCCTGCCGGTTTTACCGGCACGGCTACCCGCCAGACTCGTAATGCGCCCCAATGTCCTTCAGATTTTAGCCCGACTCAAAGGAACAAGTGCTGCAGGCCTTTTGGGATACAGTATAGATGGGGGTGAGGCACTTGTCCTGATGCCAGCAATGTTGTAGATGTGCCTGGGTGGCCCCCACACACATGGGCTTACTCAGAAAGTGAGTTAGAGGGAGAAGGGCTTGGCTGCAGGGGCATGTTCATACTGCCCAGTGCGAATGTACACATTAAAATGACGAGTTCTCTGACGCTGGATGGTAATGTTGGCACCACTGTACCCCATACACCATTGGTCTGTTACAATACACCGAGGCTTATAACGACTCCTACTTGCCAGGGAAGTAAGGGTCCATATCTTATTAGAGTTTTTTCTCGGTTTCATTCCATAAGGGGGCTTCCGAAATCCGTAATCGCTAGTGAGTTCATTACAAAGAGCGGAATGGCAGCCTGAACAGCACCCCTGTATCTTACTATATGGTGCTTATAAAAATGGCTGTTGGGTTGTTTGTGGGTCCCACTTTTGGGCACAGTTGAAAAAAAATCACTGAAAAAATGTACCTTTCAGGTATTGATTATTAGCAGGCTACACGCTATTATGGGGGTCATTCAGAGTTGGGTGGATTTTTTAAAATCAAATACTGCTGGAGAAATGTATCACATACGTTGGTAGCATTTTTGAAAATGTACCCAAGTAAAAGTTTATCATCAGTTGAGGTGGTATTTCTGGAATACCTCCAGAGCTATTTCAGAAATATTACCTCCCCTGGTAGTAACATAAAAAGGTGTTTTTATCAGCCTTTTTCATCATGAATGTGAAGGTAGAAATGGATTATGTACAGTAGTGGCTCATATCACTACTGTACATTTTTATGGCCATAAGGGTAATTTCTGAAATGCTGACCCTTTTATGTACTACCTGGGTAAAGCAGTGAGAGGAGGGCAATCAGAGCCTGGCTACCTTTCCACCCCTTAATATTGCCCTTTGCAAAAACATGTGTCACTCCACTGAAGGATAGTACCTGCACTTTGCTTCTGTACAGTAAAAAAAGGTTTTAAAAATGGTGTAGGTACAAATGGATGGATTTTCTACAGGATGTCTGCCTACAATAATATTGCTGGTTTTCTCATGGAATACTGCCAATGCTATTTAATGAAATGCTCAATTGAGAGGATGAAAAAATTGGCAGTATTTGCCCAATCCTGCCAGATGTACCATTGCCACCCTACTCTGTATGACCCCTTACATTTGTGATTGTTTTTCATTGTCTTCTCGAGAGCACTCCTATCTTATGTGAACAACAAGACACACATGCAAACCAGCAACAGATTCAGATAATTAGATCAAAGTCAGATAAACACAGCTACATCCTTCCATATTTACACAGTTACAAATACACTCAAGCACATCACCCGGTCACAGAAACTAAAACACAGACACAAACACACACACACCACCTTCCTTGACAATGCCAACAAACACAATAGGGCACTCTTGCTCCCTCTCTATCACCATATACCAGGTGGCTTCCTCTTGCAGTTCCCTCTGCTCCCGTGAACTGAAATATGCAGCCGACTTTCTAAGTAAGTGCGACTTGGGAGCATGATAAAGGCCCAATCCCCTCTGCTTCTTTTGTTCTGTATTGTACAGATGCAGAGCTCATTGTCACAATTACCAGCAAGACCCCAACCATGGCTTATTGTCGTGTCTGACAGAAGCTGACTGGCAAATCAAGGTGGTCTACTATCTACACGTGAGCCAGGGCAGTGGAAGGTGCTGAGGGGCATTGAATAGGATTGGTATGATGGGCAATTAAAGGGTGTGAGTGGCAAGGAATTGGTAACTGAGAAATGTGGGCAAGGGAAGCGGGTGCGTGCAAGGTAAGAGAAGGGATCTGAGTTAAGGGTTAAAGGATAGAGAAAAAGGGGAACAGAGGTCTGAAAGTTAATTATAAGGAATGGGGCATCAAAAATGTTGTGCAACGGAAGGACACTGGAGGGTGATGGGTATGGAAAATACAGTAAATGAGACAAAGGTATACATCTGGAAAAGTTAGTCAGCAGGTTGACTGTTGCTGAATTCTGTGCCTGACCCGTATTCCACTGCACCTAAGTGATGCATGCTTGCTTTATGAAAATATGTTTCAATTAAGACGTCTCTTCCCTTTTTTCATGTTGCTCTACCATGTGACTTGGTGCTTTGAAAGTACACATAATTTTATAGACTAAGATTATAATTATAGTGTATTTTCATTATAATTATAATCAGTTTTCTGTATAATTATAATCTTAGTCTTTACAATTGTGTGCACTCTCAGATACATTTGCTTCAGGATACAGACAATTAATGGGTTTTCCCCTTGTAGAAACAGTGCTGCTTTGAAAGCTACATTTATTGAAGAGTGTGTTATTTTAGCTCTAGAATAACAACTTTGCAGAAAGTGTTTTGTTGTTTCTACTATTAAAGATGGAAAAGGAGAAGACAAAGGGCCTCATTACGAGTCCGGCGGTAACCCTACTGGTGCTTCCGGCGGGTTGTCGCCGGACTCGTAACATTTACCAGCACCTAGTTTCCCGGTGCCACCAAGACAAAGTGTTTTGTTGTTTCTACTATTAAAGATGGAAAAGGAGAAGACAAGGGGCCTCATTACGAGTCCGGCGGTAACCCTACTGGTGCTTCCAGCGGGTTGTCGCCGGACTCGTAACATTTACCAGCACCTAGTTTCCCGGTGCCACCAAGACATTGCAAGTCCAGGGGGATTGGGAAGCTAGGTGCCGGAAAATGTTAGTCCCCATTCCTGTGGAGTCCCATAGGAGTCCCAACGAAGCACCAGCACCATTACTAACGGTACTGGTGCTTCCGTAATGACTCTGCCTACCGGGGCCCATGCGCCCAGCAGGGTCAGACCTGTCGGGCGCAGCGGCCCTGGCAGGCAGACTTGTAGTGTGGCAGTCCGTAAACAAGGGTGCCTGTAAGTCCCTTATTTCCGGACTGCCTCACTCGTAATGAGGCCCAAAATCTCCCCTGCTTTCTAAATTGAAACAGTGAAACCAGGAACAGAGATCTCAAATCCTTCCCTTCCACACTTCATACATTATGTGATCCTGCGCAAATCACCTTTCATCACTTTGCCTTATTTCCCTTAACTATATGTAGAGAAAGTATTAATCAAATGGGTTTATAATCTATAGTGTTGCTCCATAAATAATTATAATTGTTACCATTTATATAATGCGCAATGTAGGGAGGCAGGATCCCAAGTTAGGGCCTTATGTTGTGGGGGGTTGGTAGATTCAGTGCAGGCATGGGCTTTGTGTTGTGGCCTGGGGAGGCAGGAAGCCATGTATAGTCTTTTGCTATGTCAGGACATGTTTGGCGCCTAGACTAAAGCCAGACCCCCTGATTCAGCAATGGTTCGGCTCTACCAATGAATTCTCTAGCTGCGCCACCTCCTTACAATGGTCTAAAACTACCCATGGGTTAGGGGGATATGTAGTCTGATGTCAAATTGCAAACTGGGAAACAAGGAACAAGCCAAGTTTTCCCATTTTACCAATTATTCTATCCTGGTGAAAACAGTTTACTATGTTTGGCATGTGGGAGTGTTTCCCTGGGTTCAGGTCTCCAAGAAACCACAAACATAACTGAAAGAAAGGTTGCTTAAAAGGAAAATAATGTCAATAATGTGTACTATACATAATTGAAAATGTGTAACTGGGGGAGAGGTTGGTATTGAGTTTACTTGTTCTGAAAGGTGGGGGCCCCGGCATTGCAGACTTTGGTCACTGCAACCTGGGCCAGAAAATTATACTCGCCCCCTAGGCCAAATGCTGCAAGCCCTCCCCTCCCCCTTTACTCTCGAATTACTTGTCTGATTCTTTCACATCCCTGATTTAGAATTGTATGTAGATAGTGTTCCTCCAGATCACTTCAGCTGGATTCTAGCCAATCCAACTGGCTGATACTGGGCAAGATGGTCACATTGACCATTTGTCCATCTTCATAATTTCCATCTTGTTCACCACTAGACTCCGATTGAGTATGGATGACTAATAGCCTAGCTAAACAATCCACCATGTTTTTTTACTGGCATATCTACCACAGTAGCATTATATGTCATTACTTCTACCATCCAGTGTCATTCTTGGGGGCCTGGTGAAAATCCCCTTGAAGCTGAACATGCGATATGTCCTGATGGTTAATGGATGGATCCATATTAAAGTTTTAAAGATTTTCCCTCAAATTGCCTCCCTCTGCACAGTGTAGAGGGTGCACAATGCAAATGCTCTGTTCATTTTTTTCCCTCTTGGATCTGACTCAAAACTCCACCCAACCCTTTTGCCACTGGCATCAACAGCTATTATCGTATGAAAGATTCTAACAAAAGCTTTGAATAGCAGTGACCTGTTAATGCCATCCTTCACCCTCCAAAATTCCATGTGACAGGTCTCTGACCAAACAAATTCTCAATGCATTTTCAGTAGTTCTCTTGCGCGTTGCATTTTGGTGGCAACATTTGGTATGAACTTACAATTGATCTTTGTCCAATGGAGATGAACCCTCAACATGTTGTCAACTCTGTTGGGTTCGAATGTCTTCCCAGCATATGATGTTGCCAAGATAATCCTCCTTTTTTACTCCAATGTGATACTTTTCCATTTTCAGCGTGGGCCTCTTTTTTCGAATGCGATCAAGACTCGAGGTGTTCTTGCTCAGTCTTTCCTGCCAGCAAAATGTCAAGTTGGAAGAAATAAACACCTATCATCCCTCCAAAGAGTTTTTACATGAGATGCTGTGAAACGGCAATGGTGGATTGTAGCCCGCAGGTCATTTGCCACTGCTTCTATGCTCCAACAATTTATGAGAGGGGGTCCTGCCTGTTTGCATATTTCGATCTGGTAATACGTATATAAGGGATTTTGGGTAATGAAGATGATTGCCTGCTCCATCGTTGACAACATTTGGCTGATGTTCCATAGGAGGTGATGGTCGATCCAGATATTTGCAATGAAATCCTTGAAATCCATGCAGATGCAGTTTGTTTTGTTTTGCAGCCTCTCTAGTTCTTTCGGTTCTATATGATTTTACCAAAGATTTATTTCTTTGAGTTTTTTTTAACTGAAAACCGTTTACTGAAAAAATACTGATTTAAAGAAAAAAATCTATCGGGGGCTCACAGTCCCTAAACTCTCTGTCTCCCCATGTTTTTAACCCCCAAACGCTTCCCAACCTGTTTTAACCCCTTACCCCCACATATATATTTTTTAATGCAGTATTTTTTCATTAAAAAAGTTTAGATAAAAGATCCCTCAAAGAACAAATCCTCAGTAAAATCACTGGATACCATTCTTTCTTCAATTCCTCAATCACTCCAATGGGCCCAAGGATGGCTTTGAGCATCACTGGCCCTGCACCTCTCTGTATTACTATGCTGTGCTTGAATCCCATTAGCAGTCCAGTGTTATCATTGAATGCTTCCAGCTAGTGCTCTTGAGGACTGCCTGAAGAACAGAGACAGCGAGAATTGGGGACATGAGCCACCTGGATGGAGGTTTACCTTGAAAGCTGCCTGCTCACCCCAACTCAACACCGTTGAATCATTCTCGACTATGTACATTCTGCACATGGTGGCTCTTTTTCTGAACTTCAAAGTTACCCACTTGCACCTCAAGATGTGCATGATTTTATGCTCTGTTATTTTTTTGCATCTTTGATGTAATGTTGATATGACAAACAAACCAACAAACACATGCTTTTTTGTTGTTTCTGAAACCAGAAGGCTTGATTCTAGTCTTGAGTAAGTAATTTTCTTTACTGCCAAACTTGAACTTAAACATCTCGCCATCGATGGTAGCGTATCTGATCCTGAACCCTGTAACATTTCAATAGTGCTCTCATCTATTTGTAGATCATCCCAAGGGCCTGTCTTCCTCTTTAGCTTTGTCTAAATGGTTAATTATAAATCTGATTCCTCAGTTGTGTCTATCATGCTCTCAGGTGCCTTGCCCCTCAATTTATAGCAAAACCACCAACTATGGCCTATGCTGCTACTCGTGATATGCACCAGACATTCGCAGTCTTCATCTTAGTGCTTTTCGCAGCCACATCGGATAGATCTCACTCACTGCCTGGAGGCAATGTGGGGCTCATGCTCGTATTTCCTTCTGTTTGTTTCACTGACAGCAGTTCCTCTCCAGGGTGTATTCTGTGATTGGCTCACTGCTTTGTGGCAAATGCTGGCAACCTCCCCGGAGTCATCACTTTTCCCTTTGTGCGCTTTGGTATCATTTCACATGACTTTACATTCAGTTCACTCCACATCTCTGTTTTGAAAAACATTCACCCATTAGGTCCCTCTTTTCTAGTGCAACAATATCTGCCCCCATATTAGCTTTAGGCTTACCATTCCCAAACATGGCAGGAATAGTACCTTTTTCTGGTATACCACTGACCCCATTAACTGCTGCCTTATTCGCTAGCTTGGGGGGTTGTTTCTCCACTTTTTCCTTATTGCCTTTTCGCAGATTGTACCTAGTGTTCCCTGCTTTTGTTTTAGTCATTCTCTTTACGGGCCGCACCGCCGCACGTCTGTCCGCGGAGTATGCCGTAAATTACGGTAAAACTGTGATCGTGCAATGCTGGATATATATCAGCCACCAATATGTATCGTAGCCCACAGTGACTAATTGAGCGCTGATAGGGATCAAAGAGGGAGAATCGCCCTCCGCAGTCTCCCGACCCAACTGCCGCCTCTATGGGTGTGACAAGTGCGTTCCTTACCGCTCTTCCGGTGCCCCTTATGTAAATCCTGGAGGGGTTTAAGGTTCTTGTCCACCGCTGTCCACAAGTGACCACAAAGGACCACCTGTCCTCCCTCTTCTCCGCGCGCGCTCTGCGCGAGAAATGATGTTAAGTAGAGTTGGTAGCTGCTCACTGCTGCAGGGCTCCACCTCCAAATTAGTGTCCAGGGAAAAAATACTCGAACGCACCACAAAGGACCACTTGTCCTCCCACTTCTCCGCGCGTGCTCCGCGCGAGAAATGATGCTACGTAGAGTTGGTAGCTGCTCACTGCTGCAGGGCTCCACCTCCAAATTAGTGTCCATGGAAAAAATACTCGAACGCAGCACAAAGGATCACTTGTCCTCCCACTTCTTCTCAAGTTCAAGACTGGGGTCTCTGGCCTCCCAGGCACACTGTTGGATGTTAGGATCCAAGTGTGAAGCATCTTTCAAATATTAATCAATTATGCAAGTTAACTTGCAGGTGGCTATGAGACCTCGTAGTCTAGCAACATCGTTTTCTAGAGTCTCTTCCTTGCGTTCATTGCTGGAGAAGAAGTAGTATCATTCTGCATCACATTGGTTTTGTTACCAGGCTAGATATATTGGCTAGATATATTTTTGATTTTGATGTTCTGATGTGAGCCTGTTTCCCTGCTTTTGGCTGCTATGATGGGCCTTGAAAGATTCTGAAAGATGAGCAGGCCTTCATTACCCAGGACATTCAAAGGGTAACCTTTTGCAACCCTGAGTCAGGGACGTCATTTGGGGGCTGCCAGGGGTAGCAGATGCTATCCCTGGCTCCCCCTCTGCTACCCCTAGACCTGTCCTTACAACCCCAGGGCCACTGGACAAAGAGGCAGTGCCAAGAGCAGATATCTGTGTTGCACCTGAAAAAGACGGCTGTAAATGCAGATAAATGTGACACAGCTTTTTTCACCTGGAATCTAGATCTCGTTAGCAGTAGAAATAACAGGGATGCAGGAGAAACCATGAAGCTGCCATCACTAACGGGTTGGCAGTCCATTCCTGAAGAAAGCCTGAGTAGGTGGATTGTTTGTGCAGATCATACCCAGTAGGGTAGCAACAGGAAGGGTATGGGGGCTAGGTCTAGGTAGCAGGGAATGGGTAAGAACAGCCAGCAGTACTTAGTGACAGTACAGCATGAAGGCAAATCTCATCAGTGTTTCTCGCCGTCTGCTTTGCACCTCCAGTGAGCCACTGGGCTTGTAATGAGAGGGGTGTGCCCGAGTGGCTTCTTCCACCAATCCTGCCTGGGCACTGTGTGACCTGACCCAGATCTGCCAGACCTGCAACACAGGCACACTGAAGATAGACGCAAGGTGAGATCGTGAATTTACATGAAGTTGCCCTTCGCCTTTGAAGTAAACTATCTGTTGCTTCCCAAAGCAAAAAAAAATTATCTTTGGAAGGAAAGCCTAGGGCAACACACTTGCTTTGGGAACAAGAGGATGCATTGTAAAATGGGTTCAATTCCTATTCCATTGCGTAGAAGCTGGACGAGGCTGGAATTGAGCATGATATAAAGGACCAAAGAAAATAATAAAATGGGCCTTTTCCAGGAGTGATGTCATGGAGCTGCTTCTGTTTACATTTTAAAATAAAATTTAAAAAGCCTGAAATTACTGTTTCCAGCAACACATGCTTCCTCTCTATCTCCCATTTTAGGCACAATGCTATGTAATGCCACTTCCTGTTCTGTCAAGGGGTGAAAGGTTGTGTGCCATCACTTCCCACGGCATCAGTTGGTATGGGGCAGATGACGTCACTTCCTGTGATGTCATCAGAGTTCAAGGATCATGTGATGTCGCATTCACTACCCCAGGCATTTTGAAATGACGTCCCTTCCCTTAGGTAGCCTGGAAGGCGTTCATCCATTGGTCCTGGAGTAACAGGTTCGCCTGGCAGTGGGCAGAATACAAGTGGTCCCAGAAGGTTTGGTATGGTTCGAATATGCAGATGTGATCTTGTACTCGGAATAACTGTATTGCCTTCCACAAGGCTCTATAAGGAGATTCATTGTTTGTTGGACTGAACCAGGCTATATGGTGTGCACAGCAGGCGGTAGCTTTCCATTGATCCATATATACATTTGCACTGCCATTAATATCGGGGGCTCTAGTCTCAGCTGCAAGTGGGGTAGGGTGTCTTCAGAATGTCTGTGTTTCTGTACCAGACCTTGCCACTGATTGTCCTTTCCCCTTGTGTATGAGGTCTAATAGCATCTTAGTTATCTATTCTTATGACATGTGTTTGATTCATTTTACCACAGTGTAGGTTCTGTCTTAAATTGGCTCTTAAGCCCTTATCTAAATGTTTCTGCCTGCCTATGTTGCTTCTTCTGATTTAACAATGTGTCCAGGTATGCTTGGGAAGTTGTCCTCTGCAGCCTTTGTCAGTTTTTCAATGCCCTTGATTGGTTGTAAAGGCTGCACTGTGGACAATGCAACCATGAAGGGATTACACTTCCCTGAGTTCCTTGCGTTTTTGTAGTCCTGCATGCAGTGTGCAAAGTCTAGGTCCTTTTATCCAATTGATCCTCATGAGCCATGTAGGACAGCCTTTGCGGCTCACACACTGCACTGGTAGGCCTAGTAATTTACTTTAAATGTCCCCAAATTGCCATTGTGGTTGACGAGGTGGGGAGGCCCTCGCCCCCATTTCAGCCTTGCTACCCCTCCTAGCAAACGTGCACACTGATCGCCTCCATTGTTCTCCACTAATACATGTCACTCAGGGAGGCCTGGCCGTTTGGACTGAATATTGGCGATGATGGTTCCTCTTTTGTACTCCGACTGGTCTATCTGCTGGTGGGCGTGGTTCCTTGCGTGGGTGGGCCACACACTCTTCCTCATCACCAACATGTGAAGAAAGGTGATTAACATATGTTTAATTGGGCGGCCCGGACAACATTTTAGTTGCACTGATTTACTTCCTCAGTGCACCTCCCAACTTAAAACGTCTCAGACATTGTGCTGGGTGGAATTTGGAACATGTAGAGCATAGTAGATCACCTAGAGTGTTGCCTCGGAAAGACTAATATTACATGTTTCACCCATAAATGTCATGCCATGCCACACCTGGTATTGTTGGGGGAAAAAGTCTGTTTACAGAAATCTTCCTCTGGATTATCATCATGCAGAAATACTATTAAAACCACCAAGATAATGAAAGTCCTGGCTAGAATTAGGAGCCCTAGAAAATCCAACATGGCTTAAAAAGCTACATTTTGGAGAAGAGCAATGGGCTTGGAGTAAGGATAGCCCATTGGAATACCTCTACTGGGTATTGTTTCCTGCGGAGGCCTAGCCAGAACAAGAGCCCTGTTTTTTAGATGGAAAAATTGTAACAACAATCTTGACCTGCCTCAAAGAAGAGCGCAAGGACGCTGAAAGCTTTTTCTCAATTAAATATGAAGATGTCTTGGCTGGGAAACCGCTAAGGAAGCTAAATGGTGTCAACTTGTATCTATAAGGAAGATTACGATGTGAATGGCGAATTGGAATTGACAGAACACTCGCTTGAGCTTACTTGAAAAGCACAGAGCACTGAAATTCCAAACAATATTAGGCAAGACACAGGTTGGCCCCTTACTTGGTGATTTTCATGTATAAATAGAGATGGCCCATTTTCCTAACACTTCATCTGAAGTAGGTGGAAACCGCATAGGGGTTGGCGGATGGAGGAGACCCAAGTAACATACATTTTTAGCTTGTGTGATGACAAAGGAAAGATGGAGTTACATATGCGTTTGTACATCGAATGCCGGGGTTTGATCAAAGATAGAATTGAATTAAATGAGTAGCTTTATGGAACAAGCAGAGGTTTTGAAAACTGAAACAACTTGGCTTTGAATTCTATGAGGAAAGAAGAAAGGTTTCATTTTGTCTGGGTTGTGATTTTGGTTTAATTTTCAAAGTCTCCTAGATAAGTGAATTAGTGCCTAAACTGGGTTTACTATTTTTGCTCAAGAATATTTGCATGAGGCCCATTTGCTTGATTTTCTGTTATTACAGATTTCACTGTTAGAAAAGTGGGGGAAGAGACTGCAACACTCCTTGCCCACATTCAACCCACCTTAATATACACCTAAACCTAAAGGCCCAACAAGGCCGAAACATGTGTCTGGGGTTGCTGATCGTACTCTTGTTCAGAGGAGAATTGCCTAGCATTTTCGGTGATGGCCTGCCCTTGTCGGTTGGTACAGACTGATATGCAAATGATATGTCTTCTCTGTGAAGGGTTCAGTGAGCTAAAATGTGGTTATAGACCCTCCTGAGTAGAAGAAATGTCATAGAACAGGGTATTTTGCCCATGTTCATTCTCAGTAGAGGGGCTCCTACACTCTTGTTTAATTTGTAAAACTTGGGGCCTCACCCTAAGTAACATAGGGTAATCCAGATGTGTACCCCTTGCTCACTGTGCTTTAGAAAGGCTCTGCTTCACCTCACTGAGGAGGCCCAACAAGGCCGGAACACATGTCTGGGGTTGCTGATGGTAGTCTTGTTCAGAGGAGAATTGGCTAGCATCGGTGCTGGTCTGCCCTTGTGGGTGGAACAAAGACTGATATAAAAATGGGAATGTCTTCGCTTTGAAGGGTGCAGTGAGCTAAAATGTGTTTGTAGACACCCTGAGTGGAAACAATTCTATAGAAAAGGGTTTTGACCTATGTTCGCTCTCAGCAGAGGGGCTCCCACCTTCTTGCTTAATTTATACCTAAACCTAGTCCCCCAGATACATTTGTGGCAAAATGTGCAAAAAAGAAAACAAGCAAATGTGCCTCAAACAAATGGGCATGCAAGCAAATCGGCCAGTAACGCCTAAACTGGCATATTGCTGCATGATACTGGATTCAGCGTTTATTACAGATGTAATTATTTATTTTTGGTTATAAGAGTGATTGTAGTATGATTGTATTTGTAACATCTAATTAAGATTATATTTTATATTTTGTGATTCTTATAAACCAGCAACACACAAATATAAACAAATAAAAAAGAAATAATAATAACCTATCAGGCCGAGGGGGAGAAGGGTGGGGGTCACTGTTGATGTCCAGAAATAAAACCTGAAGATTCATCGTCTACCTCCGACACACTGACGCATGTGTTGCAAGAGAAGATTATTACGTTGACGATGTTGCAAGTTAAGATGAGGAAGGTTAGGTTTAATTACTATTCGTTCAACTAAAAATTACAAGAACAAGTCACAGAGTAACTAGTGCACTATGGTTTCTTCCATGAGGAGCACACAGAAGGTCAGTCTGCAGATATTTGCATCTTATTAATCCATCTATGTGCAAGAGAATTTAAGAATGGTCCCTGTTTACAATACACCCATCGGCATTTGGAATATCCCAAATGGGCCCTGATAGACTTTGGGATAATCAGTAATGTTCACAACGTATTAACTTTGGCACTGTTGTATTTTTTCTGGCACCCTTCATTTGCATCAAGCAAAGTAACATCCACGTGTCATCAATTCACAACATTACTTAATTAGCAATCAGTCATGATAGACTTATTGACGAATTGCACATGTTCAGCTGAAGTACAAGGTCTCAGGTTTCTAAGGACCCTCCATCAAATGCATTGTTAAGACATAATGCATGAATACATTGCGACTGCCAATGAACAAAATGTAATATAGACATTAAGAAATATATTTATCAAAATCCTTCAATATCTTTTTCAAAAGGATTACGTTTCAAAAGGATTAAGTGAAAACATGATGTCACATATACAAAAATGTGCTTGTAGCTCAAAGCACACAATCTGCTCTGCTTTGATTTCTTATTGCCATCTTTGAATGCTTACTGCTTGAGCTGGGCTATTAAAAGCCCCCCCAAGTACAAAGTGCTGCGCCTCTGAAGACTCATGGAAAGTATTACACATTTTTGATGTATGCTCTATGGTCCATTATTTAATTGGTCTTGTTTTTTTTTATTCAATGTTAATCTTCCCAAGCATCCAAACTACTTCTATGTTTAAGTTGCAAGTCCTTGGCAACAAATCAAAAAGCGCTCATTTAAAATTTGTTGTGACAGATTTGTGAAAGGTTTGACTGCAAATTAAAATGTCAGCTTTTTCACTCTTGCGCCACAAATTCCGGCACACAATTATTCCATGAATTGCCCCGTATATCATATAGTGCCATATTGCCCGGTATTACTACCCTTTAGAATTAAATAGTTTAGTAAGCTTGTGTCAAATACTGAATATGTCTGTTTGGACTTACTATGGATGAACATGTTGCATGGAAAATCAGCTTAAGTCTGTACGTGATAATGTTTTTAAAACATGTCTGCAATATTTGTTAGTGGATTAGACACTGAAGGATTGAAATTAACGATCTAATTGACAACATTTATTTCCTCTTTTTTTTCTCTGAAATTAATAGTTTTAATGGTCCGGTAATGGATGAAATTGTTTTATTGTAAAACAGGAGATTTAATTGAAATGTACTGTATAATCAAAAAACAAAAGTGTATTGGATTATATTATTATCTCATTTTAAAGTTTGTAAAGGTTTATCGTAAACTAAAACAAATGAAAGAAATAAAAATAAAAAATATCAACACAGAAGGAATTAAAACCTTCTAGAAACATCCAAACACAAATTATGCACAAGGCTTTAGATACTTTTTGTAAGATACACAATATAATACGGAAATTGAACTTTCCGAAATAGCACAAAATAATATTGTCAATAAAAAAGAACTGGAATGAATAGAACCCCTGGTAAAAGTGTTATTAATTATAATATAACCTGCTGATCAAGTCGAAAGTTGTTATGATGAATAAGGCAGCTTTCCTGCAAGAGGCACTTTTACAATGCCAAAGTCATGAAGGTAAGGTTATATTTAGAACACAAAGTGGCCATTTAAATAATTGTTGATAGCATTGTTAAAATAGCAATAAATGCATGGACAAGTTTAATCATAACTATGTTCAATTTCAAAATAATGTACAAACTGCTATTGTTGCAGACTTCAACTCAAATTACTGTGGCAAAGTCACCAACTGAGCTCTGGGGACAACTAGTGGGGTGACCAAGGGGAGAGGATGAGCTCCTTATTGTGGCCTCTGGTCCTAAGCTTAAAAAACGTGCCCCAATTATAAAAGTTTTACCATCGCAAGGAGTTCTACTTGATGGCAAAGCATAATAAATTCTTGGCCGTCACACTGGATGCTGAGATAACAATGTGGCAGCATGTTGCTCAGATTCGGGCCTCATGTGGCTTCATTAACAAATGGCTCCAACATATTCGTCCATTTCCGTCTCTCGAGAACATCTCCCTTTTGTCCTCTGCCTTGTCAACTCTCGTTTGAATTACTGCAACAGCCTGCTGATTGTTACATCCCAATCTAACATTGCAGCATTGCAACTCGTCCAAAATGGGGATGTTCGAGCCACCTTTGGCCGTTCCAGACTCACTCAAATTCAATAACTTGTCAGGCTGATCAATAGTTCCAGTATTGCAAAAAACAGAATTGTAGAGCTTTATAGGCAAAAAAGCGCAATTCAGAGTGACATATGTTTTTTAGGGTCAGAATGCCCCACGTTGTGGAGGGTATCTCAAGTAGCACACATATATCATAGATATAGAAAATCTAGTCAGAAACCTGAATAGAAAATTAGTTATGCATAAAAGTAAATACTGTTGGTAGCTACACCACATTTGTAGCTCTTAAAATGGCTGCTGAAGGAGACAAAATGGTGGCATAATGCTTGGTCATGCCATAATAATTAAATAATTCTCTCATAGCAGTTCATTGAAAGTTCACTGAAAAAGGACATGTCTGGGATTTATATTTAGAACTTCCTGGCAGCAATTTTGGCATTGATGGGCCGGGGGAGACTAGTTACAGGTCTGGGAAATTACCAATTAAACAGAACAGCTGTTAAACAAGCAACACATGTGTTGAGTTCATGGGCGGTCCACCACAGCTGATGCTTATATTTAGACTTTCTTGTCAGGAAAGCGTGGTATTGCCTGCCAAAATGGCTCAGAGTGCCTGCCAAAGGCTGTTTATTTCTAGACATCAAAGGATTTTACACAAAATTAATTAGCTTAGGTGCCAGTCAAGTGAGGCATGCTGAGACATGTTGCGTGGGCTTGATGACTGACAGTGAAGCCAACCAACCCCAGAATAAAAAGGGTTTGTATTTAGTTTCAAGATCCAATCGAAATGTATTGTGCAATACATTGAAAAATGACATCAACCTTGGAACAGTGTAAAAGGAGCTGATGTTACGTGCCCAGTGCTGTCTGCTTTCTGTTTCCTGGTATCCTGTGAAGTATTAAAAGATGTCTTTGAAATCCAGCTTGAGTGTCTGTCTGCCTCCCTGCTCAGTGTCTAGTATCTGCTCCCTGGTCCAGAGGTGCCAAAGGCCCAGAGAGAGCATTGGGCCCTTCTCTTAACTGCCAATAGAGAAAAGGGACCTGCTGTAGTTATTCTTTAATGTGCTTTGACTAGCATGTTGCAATGCACAGGCAGCACAAATCCTTGTGTCTGTAAAAGCTCACTCCTTCAGGACGGCAGCCACTCCTGCCACAGCTACTCTTCTCAGCCCTTCACCTAAGAATAGGTTTCACTCTCAACAGAGTTTCCCTCTTGGGTTGGGTAATGCTTGTTCTGCTTTTCAATAGTTTAAATTCTATACTTCGTAGAAATAAAAGTAATGTCTCTTCTAGATACAGTGTCAAATTCAGACTTTCAGATGAAAACACAATTGGGCACACGCAACCCACTTTCAAGTAGATTTCAGGGTTCAAAGATAAAGAAAGATTGTATTCCCACGAAACAGCACCAGATAAAATTCTGACTTCTTTAGGGAATTACAATTAGGCGCACACAACTTCGTATTGATGTAGTTCTCAGCCTTTGTAATTTATAAATTGTACATTATTAAGGTTAGGTATACGGTAACAGTGTAGAACAATGTTCCCTCTTTTAATTAGGGACACGCGACCACTCCGTTATACAGTAACAGTATTTAAACACTTCAACAATGGTGTTCAATACCTTTAGCTTCTCACACAGTGCTAGAACTTTCATGAGATATGCGAGCGCTACAATTCCATTGTTCATTAGACTTTGGTATTTAACAAACAGCTTTCACATGCATAGAATAATACACAAGTCACTCAGGAACTGGTTACAGTTACCGGCAAGACTCACGCAGTGTGCTAGAATGCTGTGCTTCACTCACTGGCTTCATAGACACTGATTTTGCAGGTTGCACTGCTTCCACAACTTCCTCTACTACTTCTGCTGCTTCTGGCTCGGTGGGAACCCACACCCTTCTCCAACATGGGTGTCTCTGGTCCAGACACTTAACTTAGGCATTCCTTTTCCTCCCAAGACCATAGGCTTGCCACTTGCTTCTGGCCTTAGTATCCTGCACTGCCATGGCTCTGCAATCACAGCAATTAGGCTCACATGTGGAAAACATTGTCTCCAGCACGTCTTCCACTGTGCAGCCACTGCACTGCAGATTTTGGGAGAACAGTACTCTCTGAGAACTTGTGAGTCGCGCTCCCCTCAACAAATTATTGCAAGTAAAATTATCCAGTATTCGTAGTTTATTGCAGTCCACTCTTAATAAAATACAGCCAACACGTGTTCTGACATTAAGGCCCTCATTACGAGTTCGGCGGTAACCATGCCGCTATTGGCGGCATGGCTGCCGCCGAAATCGCGTCGGGGTCCGGGTCCTCGGAATGAGGACTTACCAGGCCATTCCGAGTTCGGAAGGCCCGGTAATTCCTCCCTCCAAGGACCCGGACACAGTCCTTCCCCATTCCCATTTCAGCCCGCATAGGGCTGAATGAGTATGGGAGAGGGAGCAAACAACGGGCCATTACGAGGTGGCCCATTGTTTGCTCCCTCTTCCCCTCGCGGGACCCGGTAAGCACGCCTGGTTTTCCCAGGCATGCTTACCGTGTCCCGCGAGGGGAACTCGTAATGCGGCGGTACGGGGTGAACGGCGCCGGCACCTTTTACGGCGCCGTTCACTCCGTACCGCCAGGGTCGTAATGAGGCCCTAAGTCTTTCTCAAGGCTGTAGTGATGCAAAGGTAAAATACAACAGTATTGACATGTTTCAAATTATAACAATAAGCAAAGTTAAAGATCAGAATTGAAAACAAAATCAAATAAAATGTCAAAAGATACATACTAGAGTTAATGGTATTGGCGTATGAACCAAGGGAGAAAAAAGGTAATCTTGACAAACACAGGGCTAGGTAGATACAAATAGCAATAATAACCATTGTTTCACATGATTGTCAAATGATATCTCGAAATCGAGATGTAAAGGCGATTCCCTTGGGTTGAGATTACAGGTGACTAGTGAATTATATAAAGGATGACCTGTAACTAAAGTGGATTGAAAATGAAGCACCCACAATACTCTTACCTCTCTGAGAACTTGCAGGTGAAATCTGCTGTCGCCATGTTGCAGCATCCCTTCTGGTATTCCACTTTCTTGTGATTTGCACACTTTGTGCTTATTCTCTGCTACTACTACTAAAGCCAGCCTTCCAGCTCTCGTTCCAGCTCCTTTTACTCCTCCTTTCCTGAGGGGGCCTTTTATGCCTCACAGGTTCAACAATTTGTGGGCTATTAGCTCTATTTGCCTGACTACTGCAATAGCTACTACATCGGCATGCCTCTCCAGCCCTCTTCCTTGTCCAGTACCTCTGGGATTCTGGGACTTGTAGTCCCTTTCGACAAAGTTAGGTTTTTCAACTTCTGAATTATTTATTAGGGTACATTTAATTCTCGTAAGACTTTTAACAGAGGGGCTATGAGCATTAGCTATTACAGAAAAAGATGGCTTAGTGAAGACAACATTTCCAACGTCCTTTAAATATAACCCTTGGTAATGAGGAGGATATTTAGTTTGTGAAACCAAGAAGAATCTTTGTTTTGGCATAGTTTGCTCTCATTTTATAACCCTAGGGTTCACTACCCTAGATCTTATATAAGATTTAGAGACATTCAAATGGCAACAAGCCATGACCTCATTAGGTACGAATCTGGGAAGAATCTTTCTGTCAGAGAAAAAATACTGCATCTCATCCCACGGAATCTCCTCATCACCCTGGGACCTGTCTCCTCCCAGGTGATCCTCCCGCAGTACACCACCCTCAGGGTTGGGATCAGGAAGTGTCTGCCTTCCCCTGTCCACCTGGGAGGGGACTTTAGGCAGAGTTTCAGTGCACAGAATCTCCAGTACACGCAAGTCTATGTATTCTCATGGGGGAGTCATGCACATTGTCTTCGGTCTGTTGTTCCAGGTGGCCCCCACAGTGGGGAAACCGTCATACAGTCAGGTAAATCCAGTGAGAAAAGTTAAATCACATACATATTAATAAATAATTATATAAAACACTTCACTGTGTCCTGGTGTTATTTTTCCTATCCTCTCTTCTCTACTCCCCTTAGCACCCTAATAACTATTCCTGTAAGTAACCCCCATACTGGACAGAGGTTTAGTTGGGCCAGGGATTACATATGCAGATGCAGCAACATAAACCCAGACTAGCCCAGCCCAGTGGGCAAAACCAGAGTCCCCGGCCATCTCATGACATGAGAAGGCCAGCAAAAACTTCAAGGTAGCTGGTGGCCAACACTGGCTGGTGGAAGTACTTAGAGTGTACTTAGAGTGCCTAAGTGGAAGACAAAGCTGGTCAAGTTAGTAGCAACCACCCAGGCATGTCCGCTGGCAGGAGGACTGATTACATGAGGTTGGAATGGATCTCTGGGTATGCACCCCCGGAACTAGTGGCCAGTGCCAACCACTCAAATTGTCTAAGTGGAGGATAAGGCTGACAAAGTCTACCAATCGGTATTCAGGTGAGTACAGGACCAGGAGGGTGATTGATAGGAGAACACAGAGGCCTTACAGCAGGTAGCCATCCCCAACCAGCCTGCATGGCATACGTGAAAGGAAAGACTTTCCTTTACTTTCACTTATGACACTTGGGCTGATTGGGATGGCCACCTGCTGTAAAGGTGTGAACCCAGATGTCCTGTGCATCACTAGGTGGACTCAGCTCTCTAGAAGCAGTTCACCCTACAGAGAAGGTAGCCATCACTGACTCTCCTAAAGTACCTAACTATAGGGAAATGCTGACAAAGTCCGGCAGCAGACATCCAGGAATGCCCAGGGGCTGGGGAGCTTGCCCCAGGCCAACCCAATACTCCAAAAGACAGACAGGACCCTCATGAGGCTGAGTCCACGCCCAGCAAGGGCTCCATGAGGGAGACAGGGACCTCTGCGTTTACCCCACTGGAGGGTGTGGCCATTATTGAAGGACCCAGAGTAGAAAGGAAGGCTGATCAAATACTGCAATAGATATCCAGCTATGCCTAAAGATGGAGGGTGGGTCTGGGCTGATTAAGGGCTCAACAAATTGGGTAGGAACACTAAGAATTCCTCCTGTAGAGCTGGTGCCCATCACCAACTGGTAGAAAAGGGCCTTAGCAGAAGACAAGGGGGACAAAGTACAACAGCAGAAATCCAGATGTGCCTAATAGTTTAATTATAGAACGTGAACATGTCTTGACCCAGTCCTTTATTCCTCCAGACACATTGGAAGTGCAGTTAGATCATCATCTGAATGAGAGGAAAGGGATCACAATAGGTCATAGCATACATCACTATTTTTTCAGCCCTACTCCCAACCCCAGAATCTCTGAATGACGGACACTATGCAAATTGGAGGAGTATGTGGGCTACAAAGCAGAAAAGAGAGATAAAGCTGAAGGCCACAGCATCTATAGCTGTATTGTGCATGCTTTGGATATTTAATGCCCAACCAAACCAAAATGAGCATGCAAGAGAGTAGGGACTACCGAAAGCCAATACCAATTGAAAAGAAAGACCAGGCAAACGATGGAGGCAGCAGAAAAGAAGGTCTACCTGTTTAGCATGGAAGCCCAAATAAACAGAAACCTATATTCTATAATGTCATGATGGAAGGTAGAATACATCAGCTTCACTCTCTTTGATTCACCTCAATTCAAGGTAATTCCAGGTTATGAACTTGCTTTCAGTACATAATCCAAACGTTGACTGGAAGAGACGTACCTAACCTTTATTTCATGCTACTCTGATGCCTCCAGTTAACCAACATCAATCACAGCCTGGATCCCAGAAGGACATCTTTTGATATCCACAACTACAGAGTGTAATCCCATTGAAACAAACACAAACTTCAGTGCCATGGAGACTCTGCCACCACAATATGAAGACTTCTAGTATGTTCTTCATAAGGAGCAATCAAATGTGTTACCCCCTCGCAGGCCCTACTATTACCATTATCAACTTGCTCGCAGACCCACAGATACTGTGTAACAGAATCTATGACTTGATAAACAATCATTGGCTTTTGTGTAGGCCTGAGAGAGGCATTTGGCAGACACTGCTGTAATGGTACTACCTGGCTAAAGGATGGCAGCAGCTGAAATGTAGTGTGATTACCTGGCATGTGATAGAAGTGTCTGGCAAATGCCAATATAATACCTGTAGACATGCCAAAACAGTTGACTTAGTCAATGGTTGTTTTTAACAGGGCATTTGTGGAAGTAACAGATATATATAAAAAGTGGCTGAACGTAAACTTGGTTAAGACATTTTTATCACACCATCATCACATTTCAAGCTGAAATTAGGCTATTAGCTTGTAACAAACTGCTTACAAATAACACTGGCAGATCAAAGTTTGATGTTATGCTTGATAGCTCAAAGAACACTCAAGCAGGTGTGTTTTGGGTATAGAGGGGGACAAGTAGTGGTTGGGTATGTACATAGGGATTAACATGGCCTTGGACAGTGAATGGGCGGCTTAGTGACCAAACAACACCCAAAAGCTGTCTGTTCCTCCTCAAATGACATCCCCGCCTAGCCAAGCAATGCAATCGTTTTGGGTTGCAGGTTGCACGTAAGTGCCATCTGCAAGCCAAGACTAAAAATTAGAGGGAACATTTGAAGAAGTAGTACTTTGATCAATATCTAGTGAATAGATTTATCAGACATTAGAAATCACTGGCTGCCTCACCTTTATTCATTGTGTCATTAAAGGAGGGCAAACTATGGCCTTGTACTGACTATTAATCATTGAATAAAATAACTGTAAACAAACGTAACCCGTTAGCACTGATTCCAGTACTCTGCTACCTCGTAAGATTCTGCCATGTATCCCTGAGGAGTCTATCACCTTGTTCTAGTAAAAGGAGGAGACAAATGGAAGAGAGCATGTCATACTAAGCTCTAAGTCTACAGATACCCAATTATGTCATTCATACTTTGCAGTGTCACAGCTGCATTCCTAACGTTTCTCCTTAGTGGTGGATAAAAGCTCTATTATCTCTTTTTAACCTTTTATTTGTCATTTTAACCATGCACCTTGTCATTTCAAACACTTGATCTTTACGTCTTAGTAGCAATACACTTTTCCAGGTCACAACAACATCAACAAAAGTAGAACACTTAACTTCCACCTAGCCCCCCATTCCCCACTACTCCTTTCCTCATCATCCTCCCAAGACTTGCGTTGGCTCGTTCTGAATACTGTCAGGCCCCCCATTTCAATCAGCATTCGCCTGCTATCTAAGGCGGGCGCAAGTCAGACCACACTGCAAGCCTATCCCAGACCTCATGCCGTACCATATAGTATGTCCCTTCCTCCTCCAGTTCATGCAACTGAGAGGCTATATCCATTTCAGCCCGCACCCTTTTGCGCATTTCTCTCCATAACTCACCCTTACTGGGTCCAACACTAGCCTTCCAGGCTATAGCAACTGCCCTTTTGGCTGATATAAATCCCAGTAATATCACTCTAAGAGAAGCCCTGTCCCGCTTACTCATCTTTAGGGGCTATAGCCCAAACATACAGTGATTTACTGTGAGTTGGACCCTGTTGGGCCTAGGCGACCCACGTAATAAAGACACACAAGCCTGGATTATATAGACGTCTTCTTTTTTCAACGACATACATGGAACTGAGACTCTACTCCTCCCCTCTCAACCTCCTACGTCACTAGACCACGTAACCTGCCTCCTCGCCTTTCTTAAAGGCATAAGCACTGTAACAACACTCCCGGACAAATGTCCTTACTTGGGCTTAACTGGAACTGTAATCAACATTTAGTTTTTTCAACATTCTTCAACAAGTGTTGGCGGCCTTCTAATCGTCCTTTGGGGACGTCCCTGTGACTCTTGGGAAGAGTCGCTATCAAGGATGTCGGATCGCTCCGCTTGACGCAGAGCCTGAGGCTCTGGGGGAATCCACACCTCATCATGTTCATCATAATGTTCAGGGTCCGGCTCAAGTCTCTCCTCTTGTCTTCTGCTGTTGAGTTTGAACAGGGAACTGTTTCTCGTTATCTCTTTCTCATCATTTGCCGTAGTGATCATTGCCCCTTTAATTGCAACTACCTGGAGAGGCTCTGGGGCAAACTGTGAGTCTGTTTTCTTGGTTACCTTTTGTTGGACCCACATTTCAACTCCTATCTGGAGTTCTTTTGGTCATGCTCCTCTTCTTTCATCTGTTTCCACTCTCGTCTTCTCCTTCCGTTCTGAGTCTCTCCTTATAACCCCTTGGTCTGCCTCGTGCCGGTTTGCTAAATTTCTCACGACTCTCGTGTGAACGCCCGATTTTACCATCAGTTCTTCTGGGGTTTTGTTTGTGACTTCATGTGGCGTGTTGCGGTAGTCTCTTAACATGCAGCAAAGTGCTTGGTGTGGATCTGTTGCTTCCTCGCGGGCTCTTTGCAGCATCTTTTTTATTGATGCCATGAACCTTTTGGCCATCCCATTGGCCTGAGGCCAGCGCATTGTAATCTATTGATGGTTAAACCCATATGTCTTGCAAACACGCCAAACTCATGGCCACTGAAGGGTGGACCATTGTCAGACTTGATGGTATCCAGAATTCCTCATTCACTAATGACCTCATCAAAAACCGCAGCTACATGTGCAAATGCCGTGGATTTCACTTTCTTTACAATCGGGAACCGGGAGTGTTCATCAATGAAGAGCAACATATATTCCCCTGTTTCAAGGGGCCCGTAGAAGTCCACAGCAACCCTCTCCCACGGGTGCTCTGGGATCTGCATGGATCTGAGTGGTATTGGAGGCCCAGCTCACGTTGTGCACTGGCATGCTACACAATGCTTGTCCCACCGTTCGACAATGTTATCCAGGAACAGGAACCAGACATGGCATCTCAATTGGCCTTTGGTGTTCTCAGCTCATCTGTGGCCTTCATGCACTGTTTTGATGACTTCAGACCGGAGGGCCGCCGGAATGGTTAATCGGCAGCCTCGCAGTAGTATTGTCTTGTCCTACACGGCAAGCTCAGTATGTACTTTGGCGAGCCACTCCAATTCGTCTTTGCAGGTGCCGGCATGGCTGAGTACTGCACGAGGGAAGTCTTTCCATTTGTTGTTTTCAGTGAGGCTGATGGCCAGAGCCGTGGATGGGTCAGCAGCTGACGCGGATGCCACCATCTCGAGGGAAATGACAGGAGGTAGTGCGTTGGATGTGATGTCATTGATGTATTCAGTATCTCCTGGCCTGGGATCCGGCTAGCCGGATGGATGTCTCGACAGATAGTCTGCTGGGTTGTTCTCACCACCGGGGCGATGGATGATTTGGAATTTGTACGGATCCCCCAGCTTTCTATCATTGGTGGCATCTTGGCATCTTCGTCCTTGGGTTTCCGAAGAGAGATAATAGAGCCTGGTGGTCCGTGATAAGGGTGAATCTTTTCCCTATTACAAAGTTGTGGAAATGTTCACAGACCCGGACGGCTGCTAGGCTTTCTTTTTCTGCCTGTGAGGACGCGGACTCAGGCGGGGCAAGTGCTCTGCTGACATATGCTACTGTGTCGTGGGTTGGTGTCTGTTCTGTTTGTTTGTGCCAAGATGGCCCCTAATCCCACCGGACCCTCGTCGACTACAATCTCAGTGTTCAAGTCTGGGTCAAAGTAGGCGAGCCATCCGACTTCTGCTAGTGCTTGCTTGATGGTATTGAACAGAGACTGGCACTCTTCCAACCATGCGAACGGGACATCTTTTTGCAGTAGTTTCCTCAGCGGTGTAGTGATCGTGGCAAAGTGCGGAATGTACCTAGCGCAATAACCCACCATCCCTAAAAATTATCTCACCTCTGCGACTTGACTGGGTTCTTGCAGGTTGAATATCGTAAAGACTTTGTCTGGATCGGGCGTCATCCCGTTGGCCGAGAAGATGTGGCCGAAGAACTTGAGCTTGGGCTTGCTAAATCGGCACTTCTCCACGTTGAGGGTAAGTCCGTTGTCTTGCACTGTAGCGCAGGTGGCGCGGAGGGCAGTGTCATGTTCCTCACGTGATTTTCTGAAGACGAGGATGTCGTTGCTGTAATTTAGTGTTCCTTTGACGGGCCTGATAACCTACCAAATGGCCTCGTGGAAAATTTCAGCAGCAGAAGAGATTCCGAAATGTAAACGTTTGTATCGGAAAAGTCTGTCATGAGTGGCAAATGTGATTCCTCTGGAGTCAGGGTGGAGCACCATTTGATGGTATCCTTGATTGAGATAAAGTTTTGAGAGTAGTATGTCTTTATTGAGTTGTACGATCATGTCCTCTATTCTCGGGCCTGGATGTCCCTCTCACTGGATAGCAGTATTGGCCACTCGCATGTCCACACGTAGCCTCAGTTGGTCGCCATCCTTTGGTACAATAACTAATGGCGAAACCCACAGGGTTGGACCAGTGGTTGGCTCAGTGATGCCGTCTCTCAGGAGCTGCTTCAGTGAACGTGACACAGCTGCTTGCAGGTGGAAGCCAACCGTGCGCGGGTGTTGTGGTACAGGGCGGACGGATTTTTCGATATGGAGTTTGACCAGAGGACCCTTCATTTTGCCTAGTCCTCGACATATGAGTGGGCACTCTTCTTGAATTGTGTCTTTTGTGATGGCAGAGCTTGGTGTGGCATAGTGTCTCATGTTGCAGATGTGTTCCTCTACCATCAGTGCAGGGGCTGCGGAGTGTATCATGTCACCTTCTTGCACGTGGACATCGATTAGGCCGAGGCAGGATGCCGTCCTGTAGCTCAAGAGGCAATAGCCTTTTGTGGGATTTCTGATTACGTGAAACGTTGTTGTGGCTTGGTTTTGGTGGGTGAGTCCCCTTTTGAATGACCCCACACTGTGTAGTGGAACATCAGCGCCCCACTGGAAGATTCTGGAGAGTGTCTGTGTGAGGGCCGGCTTATTTTGGAGTTTGAGATACTCCTTCTCCCCCATGATGTTCACGTCGGCCCCTAAATCGATGAGAAAACAGAACTGTTTATCGCAAATCTCCACCGAAATTCGAGGTGCTTCTTTCGCCTCAATGTCGACTATAATAAGGTTCACAAATTCGTCCTGTGAGTATAGGTCATGCTGATCATTTTCATATTCCTGGATGTAGGGCTTCGTGTTGTAGTGGTTCTGGCGTGCACTTGATGGTCCGTCGTATTCATCGCAAATGTGACTGGTCAAGTCTTGTGACTCAGGATCTTGTGGTTCATCTTCGGGGTATAACTCTTCAACCACTCTCACATTCCTCCTGGGCCCTTGTTGATAGGGGCACTTTTGGCATGGGGGATTCTGTGGTACCTTTTGGTAGGGTCTGTATTGTGGTGATGAGGGTGGTTGTGGTGTGAGGAAGGGTCTGCCCTCTCTGCAAACCGATTGGATATGTCCTTCCCTTCCACAATTTGTGCATTTTTGAGTGAGAGCGGGACATGTGTCTGCGTGCAGGAAAGCCATTCTGCATCTGTAGCATTGACGTTGCATCCTTGGCTTCTGTGTGAAGCTGGGTCCAGTGTGTCTTTCATTCCCACATGGTGTGCATGTTGGGATAGCCGCTACTGATTCGCTTCTGTCTTGTTTGGTTGTGGAGTTGCTGGTCATTTGCGTTGCTTGCCTGTCCACCCTTTCGAGAATCCTAGCCATTTCGCTGACTTCTTCAATGGTAAGGGGTTTTTTGAAGTGTTGTTTTTTCAGTGTTGGTGAGAGACACCCTTCAATGACATGTAGGCGAATGGCTTCCTGGAGGGAAAATTTGTGGAACTGGCAGTGTGCCCCTTTGATTTGCAATCTGGTTATGAACAATCTACAGTTTCATCAATCCTCTGGGTGCATTGGTTAAACATATATCTCTCATAGTCTCTATTGGGTTCTATTATTAGACGTTTGTTGAGAGCTACAATTAGCGACGGGAAGTCTGTGTGTTCTGCTACTGGGATGGTCTTGATCAGAACTTCTGTGCCTGCAGTGTTCATGAACATGCTGCGCAATCTTGGTGACATTTCTTTGCCTGCTGCAGCAATGAAATTATTGAAGTCTTCAAGCCATTCCACCCACCGAGGTCACTTATCTGCTTGGGGGGTCACTGAAAATGGCGGAGGCATGCGCCAAGCTGTGGCTGTTGACCTGGTCGCAGGGATGGGTGGTGGCTGGGCTTGGGCACCCTGATCCGGAGATGAGCTCATGATGGTGGTGGGCTCAAATGGAGGAGCAGGTGCTATGTGGATGCTTAAGGTGGCAGTGTGAGGGTTGCTTGCTGAGGAGGGGAGTGCTGGTGTCTTTTCCACTCTGTGGGTGACCTTATGGTGGTCTGTGGACAGCTTCAGAGCTCAACACCTAAGTGGGTGTGGAGCTTATCCTTGGGTAGTGTTGGTGGGGTGCTTGCTGGGTGGCTTAATTAGGCATTGTAGTGTATTTAAATCTTTGAGTCTTCAATTTGGGAATATTAATTTGTGCCCGTGCAGGCTGGGCAGACGACAGGGTGTGTTCTCGTGCACTTATTGTTTGTAGATGTGGAGCAACATATTCCTTGCTGGTCTTGCCATGTCGATGAGGATTAAGATTAGCTTTGCGAGAGGAAGCAGGGACCGGGACCGGGGCTGGTTTCACTTTCGAATTTCGTTGTGCGTATCAGCGCGTTGCAGCCATTTCTTGTAGGAGGAAGCTGATTTCACTTTTAATGAAGTTGCGCGTATCAGCACAATGCGATGGGGCTTTCCCACGCACGAGCAACTCCTTTTGGCAGATGGTATCGAAGCCCGGGATCGGGTCCGCTCACAGGCAGCCAATGCCTGTAATTGCAGCACGGCAGCATCGTCCGCGCTCAGGAGGCCGCCGGCGCTCGCTGCAGTGAGCCTTCCTGGCTTCTGCAACGTGACAGGATCGTTCACGTTGAAAGGAGGGGGACGCTGGTGCTTTCTGGAGGATCCTCGTCAGCAAATTGTTGGTCCTAGGCGACCCACGTAATAAAGACACACCAGCCTGGAGTATATAGACGTCTTCTTTATTCAACGACATACATGGAACTGAGGCTTTACTCCTCCCCTCTCCGCCTCCTAGACCACTAGACCACGTGACCTGCCTCCTCGCTTTTCTTAAAGGCATAGTGCACTGTAACAGACCCTTATCCCAACCAAGTGAGAAATTTCCAAATAAAACTCCTCCCAAAACCCTTTGACCCTATCTGTCACGATTCCACCACATACGGAAAAAAGTAACCCCACCCACCCAATACCTCCAGCAAGACGGCCCATTTTATTCACCATTACCGGTGTCACATACGCCCTTCTGAAAATCTTATACTGTATCCACTGGAAGTGCGCGTTCTTAGAGACCTGCTTTGCATGCAGGAGAGTTCTGTTCCATTCGCCGTCCAAGAATGTCTCCCCTATACCTCTCTCCCATTTATCCCACAAGCTTAGTGCCTTGATATCTAGCTCAGCCATATATGCTGCATACAACTCACAGACATTCCTGCCACCCTCCTGTAGTTGCACCAATGTTACATTAATTCCATGTGTGTGTGGTCTGTCTCGTAAACCTTCCCATGTGGTCTTCATACCCAGAATTCTGGTTGCAAATTCTAAAAAGTGCAGCCGCACCATCAGGTGAGCCGCCCTAAATTCTGCAAAGGTATAGCCCTCATGCTCCTTGTACCCATCCCCAATCAGACCCCCTGGCTTCAGCCGCTCCAAAACACCCCTGCCACTCTGGGGATGTGCCTGCCCCAGCCTACTATAAGTTATGGGGATGTCAGCCACAAATGGAAAACTCTGTCCCTGAGCCTTAGTTGCCCTCCATGATACCTGAATAATGGTCCCGATTGGCATCAGGAGATGTCCAATCTCCCTCTCCCATCCCCCTAACAGTTTTAACACCCGCGGAGGGGCCACCTCAGCCATGATCCAGTTTGTGAAATGGTCCAGATGCGTACTTGTAAACCAGTCCATCATGTGCTGCACAGTGGACGCCCAATAATATGATCTAAAATCCGGTGCCCAATTCCCCACTCCCCTGCAGGATGTTGCACAGTGACAAGTGCAATCTTGGGTACTTCCCCTTTCCACAATAGTCCAGTCAAAATCCTGTGAAAGGAATAGGAAAAGGCTGCTGATATAATCATGGGCATCACCTGAAACATGTACAAATGTTTATGAAGAGCAATCATCTTCACGAGTTGAGTGTGCCCCTGCAATGAGATGCGAAACCACGCCCAGAAGTCGGCCCGATTTTTTAAGGTGGACGCCGCTTTTTCCACATTATGCCGGTATACCCAGTACCAATCTGCACTTACCATTACACCTAGGTACGGAACCTCACCCGCGCCCTCTGGAGATTCCATCCCATAGCGCTCCAGCTCCCTACCCAACTCTGCCAGCAACGTATAAATTGCACACTTGGAACAACCATGAGATTTCCCAAGCCTCCCCTACCATTGACATGACTCGACTCAATGAACCACTGGATATTTTACATAGAGCAGCACGTCATCTGCATACAATGATATATAATACATATCCCCCCAATCTACAGACTGACTGCCTCATGCCTCTTGCAAATTACCCACGCCATTGGTTCAATGACCAGCGTGAAATACAAAGGGGACAGTGGGCACCATTGTACCAACCAAGGCTGCAATAACACCCTGGTAATCTGCACTCTGGAGGCAGAGCCACCATACAAGAGCTGTATCCATTCTATGAAATGGGCTCCAAGCCCCATCTTCTTCATCACCAACCACTAGAAGTCCCAATTAACAGAATCAAAGGCTTTAAATGATTCTAGGCTCATGACCACCATCTCTACCGCCATGCTCCTGTACTTGTCCAGAATCAGGAATGATCTTCGCAAATTCGTTTGGGTAGATCTTTCGGGAATTAACCCTGTCTTGTCCGGATGCACCAATGTCGGCATGACCGTCGTCAACCGGCCAGCCAAAATCTTACACAAGATTTTAACATCCACTTTTATCATTGACAGAGGATGGTAAGAGTCACAGGGCCTCATTGCGAGAATGGAGGTAGCCATGGAGCTATGAGCTCCATGGCTGGCTCCGTTCCGGCTCCATTACTGGGTTCCTGCAATGGGGACTTACCGGGTTACTCCGATATAGGAGGACACGGTAATTCCTCCTTGCAGGAACCCATCCCCATTCCCATTTGAGCCCCCATTGCCTCCCTCTTCCCCTTGCGGGACCCGGAAAGCATGCCTGGTTTTACCAGGCGTGCGATCCGGGTCACACGATGGGAAGCTCGTAATCGACGCTCCCGGAATGAAGGGGGCCGGTTCCGTAAAGACTTTCAAAAGCTTTGGCCCCAACAGCTCTTTTTATGCCCTGTAAACCTCCACTGTAATACCATCCACCCCTGGCGTCTTGCCCATACTCAGCCACCTGATCGTCCATTCCATCTAATGAGCATCTCTTCCACTTGTAACCTTTGTTCATCCATGCCCTTGGTAAGAGCTGCCTCCTCCAGCCAATGTGCTGCTAGTTGTGCATCAAACCCATCCCTTTCTGCATACAGAGAGGTCTAAAACTCATTGAAAGCCGAGCATATAGCATCCCTATCCATGGCCAAGTTCCCCTGCCTGTCCCAAACTCTGCCATATCACTGCTGTGCTGCCCCCCTTCCTCTTTACCAACCAGGCCAGCTTTATCCACCTCTGAGTGCTGTTGAGCCACATATTGTGCATGAATCCAATCACTCCCTTGCAGCGCACAGGTCACTCCTTGCCTCAGCCAGCGTCTCGCTCTGTATCTTACCTCACGCTAACTCCTGTTCCAGTGTGACTACCCAGAGCTCCAAACCCTTCACTTCCTCTGTAAATACCCTATGTGGGCCTACCCTCTATGAAATACAAACTCCCCTAATAAACACCTTCAGTGCCTCCCACTCTGTAAACCTATGAGCAGTGGATCCCCAATTGGCCTCCAGAAACTGTCGAATCTGATCCGCCAACGTCATATGAAAGGCACAATCCAGTAACATTCGATTGTCAGATAAAAATTCTATTTAAAATAAAAGTTACCTTAGTTGTATTAAAACAAATAGAGAGAAAATATAGGTCTTAGGAAACCTTCCAGCAAATCTAATGACTGTATTATGGGTGCGTATGGCCACCAACCTTTTTTTTTTTTTTTAATTTTTTTAAATGTATTTTTTATTTTCAAAGCTAAACAAAACAAAACAACACACAATATAACTGTTTCAGTATGTAAAGACATTGTCAAACCATCACATTTTGCCATATATTCCCCCCGCCCCGCCCCTCCCCCCCTCAAACTAGAGCCGGCTCATCCATATTATCGGCAGGAGCATTATCGGGTAGCGCAGTGCTTATGCACTCATCATCCGAATCTTCCGATTCGTCGTCACCCTGGTGAGGGTTTGTCATAGAGGCCACCAATTGCCGCCAGGCCAGCAGGGGTCCTACTTCCTCTTCACCCCCCTTAGTGACCGCTTCAAACCAAACTACGGATTCCGCTTCTGCCCATTTTAAGAGGTCTGCCCACCATAGTTCCACCCTAGGTCTTTGGACCGCTTTCCAGCTCATAGCAATCCTGCGCTTGGCCAGGACATAAGCTAAATCTCTCATCTTGCTTATGTGCTTTGAGTCCCGGGGTCTGGGAAAAAACCCGAGCATGCATGACCAGGCTGATCCCACATCCAGCACCACTCCCCCTCTAGCCAGTTTCGTTCGGACCTCCTCCCAGAATCCGTGCACCTCGGGGCAAGCCCAAAACATGTGTAGTAGCCCGGCCTCTATCTCCCCGCACCTAGGGCATTTCTGCGTAACCGAGCCTCCAAACCTTGCTATTTTACAGGGAGTCAAATAAGCCCTATGGGTGACATACAGTTGAACTTGCTGGAGTCTCGCGTTCCGGGACACCTTTTTATGGTACCTCTGGGCTCTCTCCCATTGCCCGTCTGTCATGGTACCCCCCACCTCTTCTTCCCAATCCTGTCTCAGTTGGAGCAATTCCTTCCCAGCCTTCGCTCTCAGGAGCTCGTATATCCTCGATATTTCGTGCCCACCCTCCGAGACATCATACATAGTTTCCAGGGAGGCATCAGGGTCCTCGGCCAGCGCCGTCTCGGGCCACCTCTCAATAACCCGTTTCATGAGCCTAGCATGGGTTATATATTGGCCTCTATGTACCCCTGTCTCTTCTTGCAGCCTCTGAAAGCCCAATGCCTCCCCTTCCTGCCATATGTCCCCAAGGGTGGCCAGGCCTACCAGTTCCCAGTATTTACGGACCGACTCAAATAATTGGGAGTCGTTCCCACACAGCGCCACCAGTGGGGCCTGTTGGGGGAGCGGTTCCGGATCACCCATCATTCTCCATGTTCTGTGCCAAACCTCCCAACCCAGCCTCAATAGCCGCCCCCTTCCCTTCAGTTTATCCCTGCTCAACCAGACCACTTCCCTCAGAAAATATGGGGCTAGGTCTTCCCGCAATAGCCTGGCTTCCGCCGAATCCTCATCCGACAGCCACCTGGCCACATACAGCAGTTGCCCCGCCAAATAATATAGTTCAAAGTTTGGCAGGCCTATGCCCCCCTTATCACACGGGTTCTGGAGTTTCCACAGGGCTACCCTGTTTCTGGAGTTCCCCCACAAGAAACCCCTGCACACACTATGAAGTCTCGCGAATAGGCTCCTGGGAATCAAAAACGGGACATTCACAAAAAAATGCAAGAGTCTGGGCAGAACCACCATCTTGAGCAAGGCCGCCCTCCCCATCATGATCAGGGGCAATCTGGACCAAAATACCATGCTGTTCTGGACCCCCTCTATTGCCTTCTCTGTATTATGTTTATGCTCTGCCTCGATCTTGTGGTAAATATTTATTCCCAGATACCTAAATGTCTCAGTCTGCCATGGAATTGGCAGGACAGGCAGCCTCTGCAACGGGACATTTCTGTATATGCCCAAGGGAAACAGACCAGACTTTCTAGGGTTCACAGATATGCCCGAGAGGGTGGCGTAGCGGTCCATCCCCTCCAGCACATACTGCAGGTTCTCTTCCGGATAACGCAGATAAAGGAGCATGTCATCCGCATACAGTGATACCAGGTGTCTCCCACTTACTGTACTAATGCCCACCTCCCCATATTGTTGTCGCAGGTACATTGCCAACGGCTCAAGCGCTAGTATATATAACATGGGTGACCAGGGACATCCCTGTCTGGTTCCCCTGCTGAGTTGCCAGATATCTGAGACCGTGCATCCTGTTTTGACTCTCGCCATCGGGGTGCTGTACAACAATTGGACCCACCTGATGTATCCAGGTCCGATTCCGTATCCCCTCAGGGCCGCTTTCAACCAAGGCCACTGCACTGAATCAAAGGCTTTGACCGCGTCTAATGACACGATAGCCAGCTCGCCCATATCTTCTTCAGTTTGGTCGATAATGTGGTGTAGTCTCCTATGGTTATCGGTGATATTCCTGCCTGGGACATAGCCCGTCTGATCTGGGTGTATCAGCTTGCCGATCACCCTCTTCAACCTATGAGCCAGCACTGCCGTAAGTATGTTACTGTCCTGGTTGAGCATGGACAAAGGTCTATAAGACCCACACTCCTCGGCCGGCTTACCTGGTTTCAGGAGTGGGATGACCACGGCCTCGCGGAGGGACAGTGGAAGTTCCCCCCGCTCATAGGCCTCGTTGAACATGGCAAGCAGTGGCTGAAGCAGCTCCTGCTTGTATGTCTTGTAGAACTCACTAGGCAACCCATCCGACCCAGGCGCCTTGCACGTGGGCAGATTCTGAATCACCACCTCCAGCTCATCCGAGGTAACGGGAGCGTCTAACTCGTCGCGTTCTAGGTCGTCCAGGGTGGGCAGCTCTATGTCCTCTAATGTGTCCAGTATGTCTTGGCACATATCCTCCCCAGTGTCCTCGTACAAGTGCCTATAATATTTGAGGAACTTCCCGTTTACCCCCTCTTGGGTGTTGCAGATGCGACCACCCTCATCTCGAATCTCCCTGATCACTGAACGGGGGGTCTCCCTCTTGTACAGCCAGGCCAGCAATCTGCCCGGCTTGTCGCCCCCTACGTGGAGCCTCGCCGTATATTTCTTATAATTTAATCTACACAGCCTATCCCAGAGAATACTGCAGGTCGATTGTAGATCCTTTATCTTAGTTCTGTTATCACGGGCAGCATCCACATGTCGCGTGAGGCCTTCCAGCTCCCTTTCCGTTTCTTGAAGTTCCCTTTCAATACCTCCCAGGAGCCCTTTAGACTTGGAAATGGCTACCCCAGGCACCACCACCTTAAAGGCCTCCCATAGAGTTCCCACAGAGCGTACGCTACCCGTGTTATGTCAAAATATTCCTCAATGGCATCCCTCAGATCCTCCCGGAACCCCTCATCTTGCAGTGCCTCTGTCCTAAGTCTCCATGTCGGGATTCGCTGTCTGGGGGGCTGGCGTCGCCATTCTACCACCAAGGGCGAGTGGTCAGACAATACCCGGGCCTTATATTCCGCACCTACCATTTCTCCCGCTATCTCTGCCGCTACAAACACGTAATCTAGCCTCGTGTACAAGTCATGTGGCGCTGCATAGTGCGAATATTGCCTATCCATAGGATGCCGCCTTCTCCAGACATCCTCCAAGCCCAGGTCTACCAGCAACGTCCCAAGCGCTTTGGCAGCCGGCGACATTTTCCCCACCTTGTCAGCTGACCTATCCATTTTGGGGTTCAGGGTGCAGTTAAAGTCCTCTCCCCACACGACCGCGCCCCCAGCCAGGGGGCCAAGTTTGCCATAAAGGGACCTGAAATAGGCTGCAGTGTCGTGGTTGGGGGCATACAGATTTATGATATGCACTTCCCTGTTTTCCAGGAGCCCTGTTACTGTCACCATTCTGCCTTCCGAGTCTGACGCTGTACCAAGCACCTGGAGCGGCACGTGCAGCGCCACCCAAGTGATTACCCCTCTGGCATACGCTGAGTATGTAGCTCCCACCACAGTACCCCTCCATTTTCTCCTGACCACCTCCAGCTTCTCCCTAGTAAGATGGGTCTCCTGCATGGCCACCAACCTTATTTGGTGTCAGTCCACATTGTTTTACGATAACTGTTTGGAACTAAATGTTACAAGCTCCAACTCAGGGTCGTAATAGTTGTGGGGAGGTTTCCTGTGACTGCCTTTAATGGGGAAAGGTCATTGAGTCAAAGGATCAGGCTCGGGCTGGCCTATAGGGCATATAGGCCAATGACAGAACCAAAAATGCAAAATGTGGGGCAGTTTTTTGGGCGAAAGTTACTTCACCATGCCGCTAGTACTTTTGACTAGTGCTACTGAATAAATATTATTTAAAATGCACAATTTGCATCACGTTTTATCAAAAACCTCGCCCTTGGGTACTACTCAAACAATCTGTCACAAAAGGAATGTAGTGCCATTTGCAACTGTGGGCCACTTTTTCATTGATACCTGAGAGCGTTTTATGCCCCAGGCTGACACTGTAAATGATCTGGAGAATTCACCATTGGAGAAGAAACCAATTTGAGAACTATAATACCCAGGGATGTGGCTGGAGACCATACCTTGAGGACGCTTGCAGTCTGAGCTCCCGAGGCAATCTGCAAGATGATCCTTTTCTATGGCGTACGAGATCCTTTGTCACCGCGATTCGGCAACATAATTGGTTCGGGAACCGGTTGCTGAAGTTTGATGGTGTTTGATAAACTGGAGGAGCCAAAATTGGTTGCGTGAGTCTCAGTGACACAGCAGAAGAGAGTGTGAGCCAAGATGCCAGATTGTGTGTCCCCTGTGAATGGCCTGTACAGAGCAGGTGAGGCAACGGGCAGATGACCAACAGGCTGTCTACTTGGTGGTGAGTGCTGCTGGTTTCCTCAACTTATGAGCAGTGGAGCAAGCGGAATGGAGAAATCCTGAGGGAAGAGGTGGGCATAGGTGTGGCTGATAAAGAAGTGCCCAGGAATAATGGCGGGCGGCAGGACAGAGGCGGCTGTGATACTGGCATGCGGGCAATCTAGGTTGAGCTGCCGCAGCCTTTAAAGCAGAGAAATGGAAATGAGAGCTGGCAGCAGATTGCGCACAGAACAGCGAGTGGCACAATGTCTGAGCAGACCCCACGGGATCCTGCAAAATTGCGAGAGTTAGCCTGGGTAAGGACGTGGGCGGTGGGGATTGCACAACAGTTGAGGCCCCAGTTAATCTGCAGTGCCATTTGCAGGGTCTCCATGGACTACGGCCAAACAAACAATGCAGGAGGCTAATTATTGTGGATTCTTTAGTGCGGGCACTACCGATGGTTGGAACGTATTGTGGATAGGGGGGGCGGAGCGGCCTTATATGTCTGACACCGGGGCACATTATCTGGCAGAGGCCACATGCATTGCAGAGGAGTTGCTCGTGCAGGTACTACATCTCTCACCTGGACCTGTAGCTGCTAATTTAGCCCTTCTATGACTGAACCGCTATATGCGCCTTGGACCTGATGACATCTGTAATGCCGTCCAATAAACATAAAGGGAAGGGGATACAAGAAGGCTGCACCATGGACTCATTTGCTGCTGACAGATCCTACACTACAGATGGATAGAAAACGCAACATAACTCGGGCAAGTCAGGAATTGGAGCACAAACATAGGGTCCTGCCAGCAATTGCAGCACTAAATAATTCACTGTAAGGGAAAATGAATGAAGTCAAAATAGACATAAATTTTCGGTGCCAAGACATATGGTCATTGTACAAGCAAGTGGCGACTTCAGAGACTTGGCCTACTGAGAATGTGTCTGCCACTAACCATTTGAAGACCTTTGTATGTGAGCTGGAGCTCCAGAATGTTGCTCTAGAACTGCGTGCAGAAGATGCAGAGGGATGACCCAGACATAATAATATTAGGTTACTCGGCCTACCAGAGGGAGAGGAGGGAAACGGGCTGACTACATATATATAGAAAAGATGCTCCTGCAAGAAATCGGCCCAGGGACGCTGTCTTAAGGCTTCATGATTGAAAGGGCAAACCGCTCCTTGCAGCGTAGACCGCTACCTGGCGCCAACCCGAGACCTGTCATAGTGCGCGTCCTCAATTTTAGAGACAGTGAAGTGATCCTCCAGCACTCCAGGGAAGGGAGCTCCATATTGTGGTAACCAGAAGCTTGTAAAATTCCCAGACTACACGCCGCTGGTGCAGAAAAAGCAGAGCATGTTTGTACTGACTAAAAAGCGACTTAGAATCTTGGACATCAAAAATATGTTAATCTATCTTGCTAAATTAAAAGTGCTTATCAAGGGGAGGGCCCACTCCTTTGAAACCCCAGAGGACGCAAACAGCTGGATGGACCATAATGACTTGCAGGACACCCATACAGAAGACATCACTGAAAATCCCAAGAAGGGACCCTGAACTCCCAAATAGCCATGGTCCTGACATAGCCACAAATATAAAACTATGAGCCGCCTGGTCCCTGATGGCATCCAGCGTACACTGACTTATGCTACCTAGATCTACATCAGGAGAGTCACACTGACCTTCATGGCAAAGGGTGTGTCTAGCAACCCCGCAGACGTGACACTAAGGAGAGATCATATGGTATTGGTAACACCGCCTGCTGTACCTATCATGATGTTTTGCATTATGGAGGTGGGTTGGCTTAATTGGCGTGATGCTGTTGAGCATACGTTTTTTTTGTTGTTAGGTTATATTTGTTTAGTTGTTCTATGGGCATCATTGTGGCAAAGGGGAGACATGGCAGGAACCTCGGGGAGCATGGGCTGGGGGAAGAAGGGGATCACTATTGTATCAGATCCAGACTCTTTGATGAAAAAGCCTGATCCTGGAACAGGGAGATTGTACTGCCTTGAGACTGTAAGTGTGGTGGGGCAGGGAGTTGAAATATTGTATGAGTGAGATGACATTGCTCAAGGTATTGACATGAAATGTCAGGGGGATGAATACGTATATTAGACTGGATGGGATTGGGTCCTGTTTGAGTAGAAAGAAAATATTGATTGCACTCCTGCAAGAAACTCATCTATTGGCAGAGGAATGTGCTGGCTGGATGGGGGGAGTTGAATATGGCTCCACTTACTCGAAATATGCAAGGGGGGTCCTGATATGGAAAAATGGCAGAGTCCCCTTCCACCCACTGGACACGGAAACAGACGACAAGGGAAGGCTAGTTGTGGTTCACGGTTACATCGAACACAGGGAAATATATATTGTTCACCCAACCATGCAGCACCTAAATATTCTCGGTCCTTGTGCAGGACAGTTGGCATATTTGAGGAATATGATTTTCATCTGGGGTGGTGATTTTAACTGCACTTTAGATCCAATAATGGATAGGTCTGATATTAAACAAATGAGACCATCACACGCTTTGATGGCCCTTAATGCTCTACTGGTTGACCTGTGTCTCGTGGATGTATGGAGGGTTCTCAATGGAGACAGCCAGTGCCCCTCATAGGGTTGATACCAGAGACGATTATGTGTTCAAAGGGAAAGAGCATTTAGGTGAATTCACTGAAGCACCATATACTGGCCGCTTGATATCAGACGATTCCCCGTTAATAGTACATTGGGCCTGATCTGGTGTGCCATCCAGGGTTGTTACTAGCTCTGGCATAGATCTGGGGCTATGCTAATGTTGGTATTGTCAGGACTTGAGGCTAGCTAGCCTTTTGGTTGCAGCTCCTGAGCTTCTATCTGGGGCTACAACGAAAAGAGCTGGGACTATAAGCCCGCGCCCCCAGATTATCCCTAGCAACGTCTCTTATTCTGTCAGCAATACCCGACCACATGGAGGATAGACTCACTGATTTTTTGGAGAGAAATGTGGGAAGCGTGGAGCGATTGGAACAGTTTGGGAAATGCTTAAGGTGGTTGCCAGGGGTGGAGATGGTCTCCCGTCAGAATTCTTCAAAGAATATGGGGACACTGTGGCCCCATCATGAGGAAGTGTATGACTCTGGTCACCTACTGAATAGTAAGCAGGATTCGACGATAGTGTCAGTACATAAACCGGGGAAGGACAAGCCCTATGTGAATCCTATAGACCTCTCTCAATGTTAAACCAGGATGTCAAGATTCTGATGGTGTTGCTTGCAGGACACCTTAAACACGTTATTGGCTCCTTGGTACACGAGGATCCAACTGGATTTGTTCCCGGTAGAAATACCTCCATGAACTTCTGTTGATTGCAATATATCATTCAAAGGACAAAACGCAAAGGATGCCCTCTGTGTAGTGGCATTGTTGGATGCCATTAAACCATTGGACTCTGTCTATTAGAAGTGGATGCATGCAAAGTTGCAGGAATATGGGACTGGCAAAGGCTTCATTAGATGGGTGAGGCTATTGTATACTGAACCTGTGGCTAGGGTCCGGATGGGCACATAAATATCCAAAGCCTGGGAAATGGGTACCAGACAAGGCTGCCCGCTGTCACCAATGTTACATGTACTGGCGCTGGAGCAGCTGGTAGTTTTTTTGCTGAACAAATTTAATGTGGCTGGTGTCTGGGCAGGTGGGGTCAGACATCTGGTCTCTTTGTATGTGGTTGATGTTCTCCTGTATCTGAGTCCGGACATAATTTGCCTTTGGTCCTTGAGGTGCTCGGTGGTTTTGCTGAGCTTTCGGGCATCTCATTTGGCAGAGAGAAGTCATGAGTATGCCCCTTGTATAAAATGCATGATTATGACCCCCCCACAGCCTACCAGATTTGGGACTCAAGTGGGAGATCCATACGTTCCGATACTTAGGCATACATATTTCTCACGGGCAGAAAACATGCATGAAGGTAATACTGCGAAGGTTGTGGATGGAGCGATAGTCTGAGTGCTTCAGGAGATGCCTGCCTTGTTTGCTAATGAGGAGAGTAGCGTTGGTGAAAATGATTGTCCTACCATGCTTCTTATATCATTTTGCTAATGTGCAGTTTCTTATCTCAACTGGATTTTTCCGGGGACTGGATTCTATGATACAGAGTTTTATTTGGGGGAATGGTAGATGCAAAATAGCTCTGAGGACATTGTGTGTGAGCTACGAGGATGGTGAAATTCAGCCTCCATGGTTTGAGCTCTACTATTTGGCAGCAAAGTTGCAGTACGTGGCGGCTATGCTGGCTGATGACCCGCACATAGACTCCAAGTTGCTATCTGTGAACATAAAACCGGCTGTGATTAAAGAGTCCCTGTAGATGACAGAGAAGTGTGTGGGAGAAATGCCTCACATGTTACGGCTGGGAAGGCAGATATGGAACAGAACGTTGCCAGTTATTAAACTATGAAATGTATATACCCTGCATGTGCCCCGAACAGTAGACACATGCCTGGATAATAGTGACCTTATTGTCACCAGAAAATGGGAGGAGGAGGGAATTGCCTCATGGGGTGATGTCTATAAAGATGGTGTATTGAAGAACTTGAGGGTTACCAAGATTGCTAGGAAGAAATGGCCAGACTGGCTGGAGACTAACACATCGTTGACAATGCCCTACAAGCTTGAAGATGGCTGGCGACCAGTCTCATAGCTATATGAGCACCTGTTGTCTGCTGCTTCCGCCAGGAGGTCATGGTCTAGGCTTCCCTGAGAGGTGGACTTTGGCCAGGTGCTGGACAACAAGCAATGGGAGAAAGCTCTCATTTTTGTTAAGCGTGTGCTCAGGAATGCTAGATTTAGGCTGATTCGTACTTCATTGGACGTGTACGACTCCCAGTAGAATTGGCTAATTTGACAAACAGGGACAGCCCAATTGCCCATGGTGTGGTAGTGTCCCTGATAATAACATGCACATGTTTTGGAAATGTCCAAGAGTAATGAAACTGTTGTTTGAAAATGCGGGTATATGTAGATATAGATGGTCCCCAATGGAATGCTTGTCAGACGTTTACTCCGACCAGAAATACATAGGCATGTGGTTTAATTAATGGATCTGGCACGTGTCCTCACAAAACGGAGTATTGCCCTGGCTTGGAGTCAGGTGGGTGGCCCGAGGTACCTGCTATGGCGAAAGGACTTGGAAACATGGAGCACGGCGGAACCTTTGGCCAGGAAGATGGGCCTTAGGGAATACACCGCTAATATTGAGGCATGGAAAGCTCTCCTACCAGCGAAGTTCTCCCCTTCAGATGACAGTCCCTCCGGGGTTACCATAATGACTTTCTAAAATGTTTTTGATGTTTAAATATATTGACATATTGCTGTTAGCCTTCGGGCAACATTTGGAATCAAATAGCTGAAGTCATCCGTGACACACCCTGAGGCACCCCCTTTCTGATATTCACGTGAGGTGTGCATAGGAATACGTACCCCGACTGTCTCTTATAGGATGTTGGGATACGTTGAAATGTGTTTTTTGCTCAGTTATTGTCGTTGGTTGCTCTCGAATTGGTTCTGCAATGTGCATTCGACTGCCTGTAATGTGAGAGTGTATAGTTTCCAATACATTACACATGCTCCAATTGGATAACGTAGGGGCTCTAAAACCCGCGTCATTTTGGCAACCAAACAGACTAAACAGCCGTTCACATGTGTTGTGCAGCACGTGCTTGTCATTCCGGTTCCTCCTAACTGCTTCCTGTCCAGCATTCCGCAACTCCAGCCCCACCAGCGACCATCCCTCTCTTCAGTTTCGACCCCGCCATAAAAGGTTCCTTGAGATATGCGTAATACTTTGGAATTCCGCGTTCTGCAGAGACAGCTAATGAGACCGTGGACTGTTAAACATGCAATCCCTACACGAATTTTGAGCGCGCATCAGAGCTTACCTTCATGATCTTAGCATGCTTCAGAAGGGGGGGTTAGAGACTTGCAGACTGCCCCTTAGAAAAAAAAGCATTAATTACTTCAGGCTCTATAAAAGCGGCCTAAAGAGTGCTGCATTTGGCCTGAACACTTCAGTAAAGAGTGGGGTTTATCCAGTAACCAACACACACAATAGTTTTATCAACAGTTGATCAGGTTGAAGTAACCCGCTTAAGGAAACACGGCCCAGAATCAAACAACATTAGGCAACCTGTCTGTTAGAGAGCAAGGTAGTTCCTGCTGAGCAGCCAGCTATCAGGTGCAAGATGTTGGCAAGAATTAGAATCTCCACATGTAGGTATAGTGAGGTCAGTGGGAGGGACTTTTTTACTGGCTGCACTAACAACAACCCTCTGTCATTGCAGGATACAAAACAGACATTGGACATGCAAGTGAGGCATGACAGGTAGTTACCGCCTAAGATATATATATATATATATATATGTATATTATTAGGTGTTATGGTTAAATCTAATCCTTCACCAAACGATCACAACCAGTAGACATACACCCGTGCTAGTTCTAATTCAATAATATGAGAGGACAGTCATCAAGTGACACACAATAGAAACATAGAAACGATACAATCAGAAAGGGAAAGCCTGTATGGGAAAGCCTGTATACAGTACAGCATGTATAAGAAAAAGTCCCTGATAACAATGAATCTTACATTTCTATATTAATATGGGTAAAGTACAAATGTGTAGCATCCAGAATGAGTTGCACCACTTCTATGGCTGAAGGTAATTTTCATCTAATATCGCGTCATAGCACCCAAGACCACATCCACAATCCGCATCCCCAGGAATTCAATCTGAAGCATTTGTGATTGGTTACAAGGTGCACGTCGTCAGAGGCGTTGCTGTGGGGGGGGGGCTACAGCCCCTGGTCTTTGGGTTGTAGCCCTGGATAGAAGCCCAGGAGCTACAACCAAAAGGCTAGCTAGCCCTGAGTCCCGCCATTCCTGACCTATTCCAGACCTAGCAACACCCCAGCACGTCGTAACAAGATGAAGACTGACTAGGGTACCTCAGAGTGGGGCCCCTGAAGTGTCCACCAGCCGTCCACCCAAAGTGCCTATGCCAAGCAGAGGGAATGAAGGGAAAGGTCGTAGGTCTGTGACGTGACATGGTCGCCATAGCACTTAAGGCGTTAGGGGAAATGTACATATAATAATAATATTGGACATTTACATTCTCCGTAATTTGGCAGCGGGGAGCCATTTACATGTAGACGGGTCCCCGCCGCTGATTTTTTATTATTTGCACGGCAGAATGGAAAAGGTGAGGGCAAAAGGCGGCGTACAGCCGTGTATGCCGCCTTCCCCCTCCCACCCATTTCTGCACTGGCAGCGTTTGCAATGGATCCCTATGGCGTCTGCCAGCTTTTTGCTGATGCGTAAAGCCGATGAGTTGCAATACGGAATCCCTGCATTTGTGGCAGCATGAAAATGCATGCCGACGCAAATGCTGGAGCATTTGTATGGCGAAGAGGAAGGGAGCTGTGGAAACGCAAGTGGCATTCTGTCCCGCTCCTCCACCATAATAATCAGTGAAAATGAGGGTATTACACCATGCGTTTATGTTACGCTCATATAAAATGAGCTCCAAGATTAATATTCACCTTAATGGTGCTCATTTGATTAATCTTGAACGTCTGAGTTGTATCACACAGGATTGGCACTTGTGCCCTGCAGGTTAACAAGCAAAGATCTGCAGCAGGCACAGTAGCCCACATTCCTACCTCATGTGTGGTGTTGGTTGCCTTTCCCCTCCTTTGCATGAAAGCACCAGGAAGTCCTCTACTGTGGGAACATTCCTTCCATAATAATGGAAGAAGGGGGAGAGGCCTCTCCACACACTGCTGCACTGATTACAGGAGCTGACACCACTGAGAAGGAAATGGTCACTAGTCGCATTGTATCCCAACAAGGACGACAGGAATGTGTCACACGAAATAAGTAATCTCCTCGGATCAGATGAGGTTATCATTGCAGAGGAGGAAGGCCAGCTCAGGTCATCTTTAGTACCAGCAGACATCAAAGACTTGAAGTTGGCAGGCAGCCATTTCCCTGCAAGAATCACTTGATGACTCATGCAATGATGTAATGTGTGCGATGGCACTGTTGGCATGGTGATAAGTCATCTGGGTGTCTGAAAGACGTGCTCTGCATTGGAATCAGATTGCTGTAAAGCAGCACAGATGCTGTTCACTTGAGAGGCTTACAGAAGTTGAATAGCCAAGCCATGTGCAGTATAGATGGCTGGATGGATAGAGAATATTACTCTGCCTTCATCAAGGCTGACATTTGAATGACATTGTAACAGTGTGTCTGATGTGATGGCGATAGCTAGTGGCCATGGTCATTAAGGGTGGTCAAGCCCCTGCTCGCCCATTCCTCTGGAACAAGCCACATGTCTCCTTTGATTTTCTGCAGTGCCCGTGCCCCGAGATGTCATGTGGCCTATCTGGAGGCAGAAATCTCACCTGAACTCTCATGAGTGGCATGTGGCACATGCAGATGGGGGCCAATCAGTACCAAAGAACTTCCCTGAGAGCTTTGTTGGGCCAGTAAAAGTCTCCAGGAGGGATGTGTGGGCATCTCCCTTGCATTGAAAGATCAAATATACGCCTATAAATTATCAAAAAGTATCACACTAAAACAATGGACACAGAGACAGTGGGGCTCAGTACAATGTTGCTGGTCTGGAAACATGGGTGCCGGTAAGCTTACCGACACCCTTGTTTCCGGACCGGCAAAGTACAAGTCTGCCGGGACTTTCATGGAAGCACCGGCACGGTTGTTAACAGTGCTGGTGCTTCCGTGGTCCCCACTCCCATAGAGTCCCACGGGAATAGGGATCAATATTTTACCTGCACCTGATTTACCGAACCGCCGGGGTTGTAATGCCCGGTGTTTCTGGTAAGTCAAGCGCCGGTAAATCTTTATGGGTCAGGCAGCTACCTTCCAGTTTTACAAGTATAGTTAGCCCCCGACCCATAATGATGGCCAATTAAATCAAGATTTACACTCAAATGAATACTTACATTTACCACCAAATAAACACACGCTATGTTTACAAATGGTGAGATGATGTTTTACTATGAAATGTTCAGTATTTCATTTGATCTCTGGGGTGATCTTTGTCCGTTCAAATCATGTAGATAAGAAAAAGGAGTTCCAGCAGAAGGCAGCTTCCCGTCTCAGGGGGCGATTGACCCTAGAGCACAGAGGAACATCCACCTGCGTGCGTACCTCTGTGCACATAGTGAGGAGCGCGCACTTCTCTTGGACAGGCACAATGCAGGCAATGAACAGTTAGGCTGAGACTGAACTTTAGACTTCGCTCGTTCATTCATTTTAATTGTCCTTCTAGTTTGAACGCATATGGTTATCAATATTATATGTGCGTATGAGAATCATATTTTACACTTGATATGAATTGTACTACTGCACTGGACTATCTTGTTGAACATATAGTATGCATATAGGGCCTCATTACACGGTAGGCGGTAAACCATGGTGCCGCCGGTACCATACCTGTACCACCATGGAGGAAAGGGGAATTACCACCCCATTACAAGGTTGGCGGGGGCGGTAATTCCCCCTTCCTCCATGGCCCTTCTCCATTCCCATTTTTGCCCCATAGGGCACAATGGGAATGGGGAACGAGCTAATTACGGTACCGCCAATTGCGGTACCGTAATTAGAACCAAGGTCCCTTTGCGGGTCCCAACTTTAACGGCTGGTCTACACCAGCCGTTAAGGTCGGGTCCCGCAAAGGGACCTCGTAGTAAGGCGGTAAGGGTTAACGGTCACCGGTACCCTTACCGGTGACCGTTAACCCTTACCGCCTTCCGTGTAATGAGGCCCATATAGATTAATGTTATTTCTTAGTGCATCATTTGCATATTTATTTATTTGTATCTCACTGTTATGGTTAACATTTTGATGTTAGTTCACAAGCGTATTTGGCGAGGTGCCTCAAACAACGTGTGCGGCAATAGGATGGTTAAAATGAGACGTGTGTGTTCACTTTGTTTGCCCAATTGGGACAGTAACTACAGAGTCCACAGATTCAGTTAACACAGTGGGGGCAAATGCCAATGTGGCCGATTAGCACAGCGCGACCAAGGGAGCGGGTAGATTAGAGCCCTACTGCGCTTCCGACCATCTTGCATGGCTCGATGGCTGGGCTTAATTCGCTGATAGACAGGCCAGTGGGCGTGCCCGCCCCACATTTCCCCGCCTATCAAATCAAGTTTGCCCTCAGGCTACCCCTTTGGGAAAATATGGTTTGGTTGGATGAAGACGGTCGGGTTAGGGATTTGTTGGGTATTAGACAGTGGGGCAAGGCGACCCTCATCTCTCGCCAAAAGAAGAACGGCTAGAAGGGTCAGGCCAATGCTGAGGCCATGTTCAGTGACAGCTGAGTTTCATGGAAAGGGCGGAGCAGAAAAGGGCATGGCCATGGTCAGGGATAAGTGCCCTGGTTAGAAAAAAGCCGTGGGCATGACCAGGAGGGAGTTGGGTGAAGGAGGGAGGCATGCACTGGTAAGGACTTGTTTTCTTCAGAGGGGATTCACGGTCTTTCTATTGTATGGAAGGGGTCAGGGGAGAAAGAGTGACATGGGGGGGCTCTCTGGCTGGGGGTGGCAATGGTGTGAGCAGCGATGCTGCGCTCCTCCCTTGATGCTTTCATTGGAAGAGGAGCACAGCATCCCGGCTCCCCCTTTGTCTCACTAAGTGCACAGCTTTCATCCAATCAGAGAGGAAGACTGTAGCCTTGGGGCAGAAAGCGAGCAAGCCAAGGCGTCAAAAGCCAATACTGATTGGTTGAATGCAATATTGGGTTGAAAGATCAACCCAAAATTCTGTGCGTTTACACAAATGATCAAACCTCATCTAGAAAGTTATTTCCACCACCGAATTGGCGCATCCGCCATCTCCCGGCTAAAACTTGTTTGTAGTGTGGCTCATTTATGTTTATTGAGTTAGAAAGGCTTGTGTTAATTAAATTCTAAAAAAGAAATTGCACCAGATTTTTGACAAACAATATTTTGGAGAAACACCAACTGAACATTGTAGATATGTCAGCTTAGTAAGCCAAACATTGAAAACTACCAATCATGAACCTTTGAATTTCCAGGATCTACTTTAGGGATATCATGAAAATGTCCTGTGGGTTATGCAGGGTGATGTCATGTATATACACGCATAAAAAAGCTTTGAAACATAACATAACCTATAAGGAGTTTGACACAGTCACGCGGTCCTATTCAACCAATTTACATAAAAACGGTTACCTTACACCTTCGCGCGCACAAAAAATATTGCTTTTAAAGGCTTGGTTTTCTATGTGTATATTTCTTAGCATTTACATTCTGACCCGAAGAGCCTTTATTGGTTATTGGCGGGTTTCTGAAAAGGTGAAACTGAAATACGTGGAAAAATCTGGAATGCTTTAAAAAACAAAAAGCCAAACGGGTGTCAGCATTCTGAAGCCCACTGACAAGCATTTGTTTATTCAGTTGCGAAAGCAAATGAACCTTGACATTCTGTCCCGTTTCATTCACCAGCGTGAGCTGTGACTAAAACAACTGGCATTGAACAGACTGCATGCATGACGTCGACAATCACGAGCACATATGACGTCGACAATCACGAGCACATTAAAGCTTCTTAAGGGCCTCATTACACGGTAGGCGGTAAGGGTTTACCGGTGCCAATATTTTACCGGTACTGGTAAACCCTTACCGCCTTACTACGAGGTCCCTTTGCGGGTTGGAGATTTTAACGCCTGCTTTTTGCAGGCGTTAAAAACCAACCCCCAAAGGGACCAAGGAGCTAATTACGGTACCGCAATTTGCGGTGCCGTTATTAGCACCTTCCCCATTTCCATTATGCCCTATGGGGCAAAAATGGGAATGAGGAAGGGCAATGGGGGAAGGGGGAATTACTGCCCCACCAACCTTGGAATAGGGCGGTAATTCCCCTTTCCACCAAGGCGGTGCCGGTATTTTACCGGCATGGACCAAGGTGCTAAAAGCACCTTGGTCCACCGCCGTCCGTGTAATGAGGCCCTTAAACTTCATTCGAATGCATGTGTGTGATCCCTGAAAACTGCATATTTCATGGGTGTCTCATTTCTTTAACACGTGGAAATGTGAGTTTTTTGTTTTGTTTTTCAAAGACCTTTATACAATCACATGTTTGCATAATGTTGGTTGTTTCAAAGCACTTGGGCCTCATTACCACCTCACCAGCATTCCTGTCACAGTATTCACTCTATGGGCCTGATCACGACTTTGGCGGTAACGCCGGTGGTATTACCGCCGGCGGTATTAGCCCTACCACCAAACTCCCCAGTGCTAATAGCGCCGGATCACGACTTCGGCGGTAATGTAATTCCCCATTCCCCATTGAGCCCATTCGGCAATGCCCCATTCCCCATTGAGCTCAATGGGGAAAATTTGCGCTCTTACCGCCGGCGGATTTCCCGCCGGCGGTAATAGCGCGAATTTTCAGCGGATTTCCCCCCAGCTCAGAGCTGGGGCGAAATACGCCGAAGTGCTGATTTGGTGGACCCTTAAATCCGGTGGTAATAGCGCTACCGCCGGATTTAAGGGTTACCGCCAAAGTTGTAATCAGGCCCTATGTCAAGGACTGCGACGAGGAAGACCTGGACTTGGAGCAAGGAAGATACGACTAAGTAGACAGGCCATTACAAGTGTGGCAGTAACCGTAAAGCACGCGGGTTGCTGACTACCACCAGTTTTACAGCTGTGCATGTTTATGGGATTTGGACACTACAGAGAAAAAAACGCCCGCCTGTGAGTGGAGGTCTGACCTTTTATAAAAGTTAATAAAAGTTAATCAAAGAAATATACGAAAAGTACAATCTTTTCCTTTGGTCCTTTTCTTCTGAGGCTTAGCTTTTGCTCTGATCTTATAAATAAAACTTAGTCATTATTGACTTTTGACAAATTGAAGCCCAAATATACCCGTTCTTAATTCACTGCCAAACGGTCCCGCTAATATTGCAGCAAAACTTAATAATTCCTTTTGATTTGGAAAAAAAGAGCAATATGTGTGACTTTTTAGAATTGGTCACTAGAATTGCTCTGTGGGCCTCATCACGAGTTGGGCGGTAGTCCTTAAATGCAGCGGTAATGCTATTACCGCTGCATTTAAGGGTCTGCCCAATCTCGAGTTGGGTGGAAAGTTTGGAGTTTTACCTCCAGCTTTTTTCTGGAGGTAAAAATCCAGCTTTCCGCACGTTTTCGGCTGTTTTCGGCACTATTACCGCTGGTGCTATAATAGCGCCCCCCAACCCTATTGGGTCCAATGACCCAATGGGGAATAGGAACTTACTGCTGCACCGCTACTCGTGATCCGGCGCTCATAGCCCTGTACCGAGTAGCGGTAACACTATTTGCGTTGGCGGTATTACCGCCGGGATACCGCCAAGGCTCTGACAGAGCCCTTAGTCAGCAAATGCTGTCAACATAGGTCTCAAGTCACTGGGTCTGCATTGACAATTACCATGTCATTGTCATAGGCGAGCCATGACATGTGCAAGTGAGCCATACGAATCGGAAATTCATGTGTTTTGTCCAGGATTTCTCTGATGTCAGAGATGTAAATGTTTAACAGGGTTGGAGCAAACACACAACCTTGATGAAGTGCATCCAACGTTGGGATTGATACATTTGGCAGCACAAATGCGCAAAGTATATGCGTGCAATACCGTGCTAATTCCCTGCGACCACTCATCCATTACTACATGGGCAAAATAATCCCAATACTGTTTTATGCACTGGAGATACTGAACCTCCCCACGGTATGTTCGCTAGATAGAATGCAGGGTTTCATATGGAAATGTTGTCTTCGTCTTCCGGGAGCCCTCCCAGTGGCATGTTTACCAGCAGAACCTGGACGGCAATTTAATTTTTTATTTATTAAAAAGGTATTGTAACTTTATCATACGTTTTTAACCTTTACAGAACCAAGATTCCAAACACACTTCTATCCAAGTCATCAAATTGCTAAATTAGCTTCTCGGTCCCGGTTGCCTCATTCCACTTCATTATTACATTTAAAATCTTTCTCTAAGTAAGGAACTAAAGCAATAATTAACAAAATCCTTTCCCCCTGCCTGCAGATCTGCGACCAGTCTTCTCCATCACATCTTCTGGACTCTCCATAGAAGGCTCCCATCACCACAGTTCTATGCGAGGTCATTGCCCTACAAAACAAGGAGAGGGGCCTCATTACACGGATGGCAGAGAACCATGGCGCTATAAGCACCATGGTTCATGCCGGTAAAATACCGGCACCGCCTTGGCGGAAAGGGGAATTACCGCCCCATTCCAAGGTTGGCGGGCGGTAATTCCCCCTCCACCATTGCCCTTCCCCATTCCCATTTTTGGCCCATAGGGCTCAATGGGAATGGGGAAGGCGCTAATTACGGTACCGCAAATTGCTGTACCGTAATTAGCACCCTGGTCCCTTTGCGGGTTGGTTTTTAACGCCTGCAAAAAGCAGGCGTTAAATCCCCCAACCCGCAAAGGGACCTCGTAGTAAGGCGGTAAGGATTTACCGGTACCGGTATTTTACCGGTACCGGTAAATCCTTGCCGCCATCCGTGTAATGAGGCCCGAGGTCTTTAAGTGTTTCTTTCTCATGCTTTGCTGTACAAAGTCTGCAGGTGTTACTCCTTGCACCATTTGTATTCCTCAGGGATAAAGGTTCCGGAGTAGGCTATAGGTTCAGAAGCAATCGCATATATTTTGTTCTTAACCAACTGCCTGGACACTTTATCAGATATTTTGGCAGGGAGTTATAAGGCCTGCATACATCCACATCCTGATGGCAACATTTGACATGGCTGGCTTTTTCTTGGGTTAGGATCCAGTCCTGTCTCCTTAGCTTAACCTTTACCGAAACTGGGTTGGTCAATAGCTGTTCTTACGTCATGGCTAGGTCTTCCAACACGCCCCCAACATGCTCTTCTCCAGTCCTGAAGGTCTTCATCACGACCACCCACGATTGCCTCTTTTAATGTACCAAAGCCTCTAACTGGAGCGTCCAAAATGCAGTTCGGGGTCCAAAATGCAGTTCGGGAACAAGGTCACATTTTTCTAGATGACTAATGCATGCATGGAAATCAGGCCCAACCCTTGTCCTAGCACTGGGGATGGTACAGTTTGGGATCTTCAATATTTTTTTGCCAGAATCAGCCTTCTAAGGTATTCCAGGTTTTACTGGTATTGCCCCAAAGGCCTCGGCCCCAAAGATCGCCGTTGAAATTGCCTTCATTTTGTAGAAGGTTAGGACTGGAAGATTGAAAATGTGCCACCCGTTTTTTCCCTGATTCGCAAGTGTTTGCATTTTGTCCCTGCACATGTTTGCACGCTGAACATCTCTGAAGGCCGTACTTATCCAACTGCCCAGGTTTATGAATGATGAAACTTCCATTACCTTTCCGTTCTCTATGTACCATGTTTTTTCGCATGGTTTCCTCCCTTTTGCTGAATGATTGTCAGGATCTGTGACTTGTTTGCATTTACTTTCAAATCGCTCTCCTGTACATATACGTTCAGGGTGGTTCAGCTGGCGGTGCAGACCCACACGGGTTTGAACTTTTTGGACCAAATCATCTGCGTGCAGAAGATGGTCCATTAGGACTCTGTCAGTATTGGGAGGAAAGATTCTTGTGTTGTTAAGGGTAGCTGCAAGATCTGATACGAAAAGGTTGACACTGGTCCGTTGTCAATTGGTTCTTGGCAGGAACAAAAGCTCCTGAGCGCTCCGTTGTCGGCAGGGCTCTGCAACCTTAAATATATTGAGTGGTCACCTCGCCACCAGACATGCACTGGAAGTCGTCAAGGACAGAACCTCATTATCGCACTTGGGACACCAACACACGATCACAAGAAGCCGCCTGCAGTGCCTCAGAGACCTGAAAGAGGAGGCTGCATGGAGCCCACCCCACCACGCAATATCCCTGGTAGATAATGAACTGCTCCGACTTTTGCTACGCGCATAAGGCCTCTTCAAAGATTTGCGGGAAGGCTCCAGCTGTCATGATCCATCGATCACGCCCCTTTTGGTCCTCCTGGTCCCTGGCATGTCGGGGGTTACTCGCTATAGTACACCCAACATGGCCGTATTCACGGAACGCGGTCTATCGACCTTTACGTCCATGCAGCACGTTCCATAAACTACCACGCCCCTGCGGCTCCGCGCGTCTCAACGCTATCGTTAGCTTAGGCTAGACGTGCGTCGCAGTTCGTGCTCCTGGAACTGAGTTGCTGCTTGAATTCCCAGACCCATTCCTTCTCCTTCTCCTTCCTTCCCCTTGTACCTGTATCCATCCGCGTTCCGCGCAGACCGCCCCCGTGTGCGGCCTTCCTTCCTGGTCTTCCTGGAGTTTCCTTGATCCCGGACGAAGAAGCTGAACGAATCCTGGAATCCGACGACAGCCGAGCGGGCTTATACAAGACCCGAACAGCACGGAAGAAAACCCCGGCGAAGGATCCCGCAAGGCAGCAAAAACAGGTGAGAAAAAAGGAAACCTGTGACAGATTGAGACGCCACCTGATTGAATTCGACACAGACATGGAAGCGGCCATCCAGGACCTTATGCGTGGCATGCAAGAGCTGACTACCGAAGTGCAAAATTTAAAGGCAGAGAACGCCGCCTTAAAGCAATTGGTGTTGTCCCGTGAATCCGCTACGAAAGAGAGTGTAATACTGGGCGGCGTTGTTGATAAATATGATGGTTCCGCAAAGAGCCTTCGTGGATTCCTGGACTCATGTTTGGTCCATTTTACTTTCAAGCCTTATTATTTTTCTACGCCCAGGGCTAAGGTGGGCTTTATTATTTTGCATCTTTCCGGCAATGCCTTGACCTGGGCCACCCCACTGGTTAACTCTGGGGATTCTCTCCTGGATGATTACGATGGCTTCATACAACCCTCTAAATCCCCAGCAGGGGCCTCACTGTTTTTTATTCCCAAGAAAGACACCAAGGAACTCAGACCGTGTCTGGACTATCGAGGTCTAAATCAATGCACCCTTAAGGATCGCTATCCTTTACCCTTGATCTCGGACATTCTGGAGGCAGTAAGGGGCACAGTTGTTTTCACAAAGTTGGATCTCAGGGGTGCCTACCATCTGATTCGTATTAGGGCAGGAGACGAGTGGAAAACAGCCTTTAGAACACCCTTCGGTCATTATGAATACTTGGTCATGCCCTTTGGACTTGCTAATGCCCCGGCGGTCTTCCAACTCTTCATGGATAGGGTGTTCTCAGACATGCTATTTCTTTTCGTGATTGTCTATCTGGACGATATCCTAATATTCTCGAAGGACATTTCCAAGCACGAAGAACATGTAAAGGCAGTGTTACAACGACTACGCAAAAACAAGCTCCTGGCAAAATCCGAGAAATGCATCTTCCATGCTTCTACTATACACTACCTAGGATTTGTCCTTAGTCCAGAAGACATCGGAATGGATCAATCCAAGGTTAAGGTTATATTATCCTGGCCAAGTCCCACCTCTGTGAAACAAATCCAGTCTTTCCTGGGCTTGGCTAATTTCTACAGGAAATTCATACCTTCCTTTTCCGAGATAGTCCAACCAATCATTGCCCTGTTAAAGAAAGACGCTCCCTTCCTATGGACCACAGCTCAAGAGGAAGCCTTCCAACGGTTGAAGACTGAGTTTACACAAGCCCCCATCCTGGCTCAACCTGATGTCAACCGACCATTCATAGTGGAGACAGATGCCTCCAGCTACGCTATTGGAGCTGTTCTCAAACAGCTATTCGGTGGACAGGATGGAGCACCCCATCGCTTACCTTTCACGGACATTAACTCCCAGTGAAACCCATTACTCAGTCTTGGGAAAGGAACTGCTAGCCATCCGTCAAGCCTTCACCGAGTGGCGTCATCTACTCCTCGGAGCGAAACATCCTGTCCAGGTCCGCACGGACCATCGAAACCTACAAGTACTGCAGGCCTTGGAATGTAGGAATAGCCGTCAATCTCGGTGGGCCTTCTTCTTTGTCCAATACCAGTTCCAGATTCACCATGTTCCCGGAACACAAAATCTAATAGCTGACGCCCTCTCTCGACGTCCAGACTACGAACCTCCGGGAGATCGGGCCTATCCCAAGATGTTTCCTCATACAATATTTGTAGCTCAAGCAAGCAATCTCCTGGAAGACATTCGCATTAAAACTCAGACTTCGGAACTTTGGAAGGATCTTTCGAAAAGGAATCAATGGGATCTGAGAACCAAGGATGGATACTTGTTTAAAAATAACAACCTGGTCATTCCAACACAGAAACTACAACAAAAGATAATAAACCTCTGCCATGATACCCTTCACTCCGGTCATCGTGGCATTTCCAACACCCTCCGTCTAATATAAAGACAATTCTGGTGGCCCAGAATGAAGGCTGACGTTCAACTTTACGTTCAATCTTGTTCCGTCTGTAATCAAAACAAACATGACAACCAGAAACCAGCAGGACTCTTATTACAGCCTACACCACTAACAAGACCTTGGGAAGTCATCGCTACAGACTTTATTGTAGAATTACCGCCATCCAGAGGGTACACCACTATCATGGTCACCATTGACATGTTCACTCATATGGCTCATTTTACACTTCTGTATAAGTTACCATCCTCGTCAGAACTTGCTGGAATCTTCCTGGAACACATCTTCCGACTGCATGGACTTCCTTCCAAGATTATATCGGACAGAGGACCACAGTATATCTCTCAATTCTGGAAACACCTCTGCAGGATACTAGGAATCCAACAAGCCCTCTCCTCAGGATATCATCCCCAAACCAATGGAGTCACAGAACGAGTGAATCAAACCCTTGAACAATACCTTTGTTTTTTCTCTACTAAGGTCCAGGACGATTAGTCGCTTCTAATACCAGTGGCAGAATTCGCCTACAATAATTCGGACCATTCGGCTGTTAAAACCAGCCCCTTTTTTTGCAGCCATGGATTCCACCCTGCGGTATTACCTTCAATCCTTCCGCACCCTACACCAGTTCCAACAGTCGACTCCTGGATTGAAACACTCATCAATGTACAGAGAGAAGCCAAGGAACATCTAGAAAGGGCACAGATCCAAACTAAGCACTATGCAGATTCGAGGAGAAGGCCAGGGCCTTCTTACACCATTGGGGATAAAGTATGGCTATCCTCAAAGCTACTGCCCCGACATCTCAGACCGAATAAGTTGGCTCCTCGATATTACGGGCCTTTTCCTATAAAAGAAGTCATTAACACTGTGGCCTTTCGGCTTAAACTACCAGACTCCTGGAAGAAAATCCATCCAGTTTTTCACAAATCTCTACTGAAGCCTTATATCCAAACCACCCGGACTAATCTTAGACCCAATCCTGTGATTGTCAATGACCAGCTAGAATATGAAGTGTCTCGAATATGTGACTCCAGATATAGGCGAGGACAACTTCAATACCTGGTGGAATAGAAGGGCTATCCATCTAGTGAACGTACCTGGGAACCAGTCTCAAACCTAAACTCCCCCAGATTGCTCAGAAAGTTCCATCTAATACACCCAGGCAAACCCGGTGGAACGAGCTTTAGAAGGGGGCATGCTGTCATGATCCATCGATCACGCCCCTTTTGGTCCTCCTGGTCCCTGGCACGTCTGGGGTTACACGCTATAGTACGCCCAACATGGCCATATTCACGGAACGCAGTCTATCGACCTTTACGTCCATGCAGCACTTTCCATAAATTAACCACGCCACTGCGGCTCCGCACGGCTCAACGCTATCGTTAGCTTAGGCTAGACGTGCGTCGCAGTTCGTGCTCCTGGAACTGAGTTGCTGCTTGAATTCCCGGACCCATTCCTTCTCCTTCTCCTTCCTTCCCCTTGTACCTGTATCCATCCGCGTTCCGCGCAGACCGCCCCCGTGTGCGGCCTTCCTTCCTGGTCTTCCTGGAGTTTCCTTGATCCCGGACGAAGAAGCTGAACGAATCCTGGAATCCGACGACAGCCGAGCGGGCTTATACAAGACCCGAACAGCACGGAAGAAAACCCCGGCGAAGGATCCCGCAAGGCAGCAAAAACAGGTGAGAAAAAAGGAAACCTGTGACACGAGCCCATAAAGACTCCATCTGGGGCTACACATTTCACCCGCCTCTCTGGGGGCCGCCTGCTAAGGTAACGGCTGGCTCTGCCTTTGCTCTCCCGGCTCACAATACCAACTCACCCTGCCCGGAGGAGCTGCACCAGAATAGGGTAGACCACATTGTGCACTGACATTAGTGCGCTGTCACTTGTACCCCTTAAGCATACGCAGGGGGGAGGAAACAAATGTAGGTCATTGTCACTGTGCCCAGGGACACTAACGTGTGCTTCTCAGGACTGACTTATCCTGGCACTGCCTCACACCCCATTAGGGCAGTCCCTGCCCCTGTGCCAGGCCTATAGCTGGCACATCCTGGAATCCAACTGGGTTACCCTATTTTACCTCCTTCAGTATCCCACTACTGCCTGGCCTGAACCAGCCGCATTTGTGGGGCTTGCAGAACAGCATCTGGAGTAATGCTGCGCACCACCTGGTAGCTGCGTTCCCACCTTGGTTACATTGCCTTTATTACCTGGTGGCCTGTTGTTGGCCTTGTCACCAATATACACGTGACCAGTCAACTGCTGCTTCTACGGTGTCCAGTCATTTGGTCGACTGAAAACTGGTCGAATGACATTTGGTCGACGCAATTTGGTCGAAAACCAAATGGTCGAATTTTTTTTTTTATTTATATATTTATTTTTCGGGTTTTCGTTTTAAAAAAAAAGGGTTTTTTAGAGAAAAAAGGGGGTTGGGGGGGACCCCCCAAAAAAATAAAAAAAGGGGTGAAAATAAAAAAAATAAAAAATTCGACCATTTGGTTTTCGACCAAATTGGTTCGACCATTTGTCTGGTCGACCAATTTTTTTCGACCAAATGTCTGGCAACCTGCTTCTACAACATGCTGATTAGGTGGAAGCCGTGACCACTGCATTTTAGACCTTTGTCCTGCCATACCCTCACAACCACCCTCCCCACGGTGATGTCTCCCACAAAACATAAAAGGAAGCCCAACATCATGGAGTCATTTGCAAACCAGAACAGGCGCAACGAGATTCCCCAAGGCCCAGTTGCCTTGGTTTGATATATTAGTAACATTGAGGCTCAGTCCCCTTACCCTTGTAAGGCCTCAACCTAGAACCCTCGGGTTCAATTCTTTGTTACCACTGTGGGCAACTGTGTTGCTTAGGCTTTGAGTTTACATAGGCTAGGACACAGGCTAGTTAAGTATTCCACCAAAACTAGTCCAGCAATTTTCTTTTTCCTTATTTTGACTCTCCCAAGGGAAATATCTACCCTGGACAAGTCCGGAACGGGGACATAGTTCTCTGGGGCAAGATAAGGCACGAACGGGGTTAGCGACACACATACAATTATCTTAAAATCCCATGTCACACCTCTTTAAGTTAATAGACTGATAGACCGGGGGAATGGCAGAAAATGATACCTTAAGCTATTCTGAACAGAAAATTCAGGATACACTATCAGGATCATCATTTTTCGATACAGCGGGAAATAACCCTCCCACGAGCTCAACAAACACTGGGAACAACATCTTACGTTACCTCAACAATAGAGAGATCTGTTTTGTCAATTCATATTCCACAAACCAAGCTATCCCGTCCCATGTACGTAAACTATGCATCCTTATCGCACCCAGGCAGGTGGGCTTTACACTGTGGGGTGGAGCCTTTAACTGTGTGAGGAACGCAGTGTTGGACCGATCCTCTACTCCCCACGGCCACTCTTCCCCAGCCACCAAGGCACTGAATACCACCTTAATAGACCTAGACTTCGTTGACATTTGGAGGGTGCTGCACTCAGAGGTGAGAGGATAATCTTATTATTCCCCCCCCATGCCCTGCACACTTGAATCAACTACTTCTTTATTGGGTCAGACCACCTAAATGAATTCTGCAATTCCCAGTACATGGGAGGCACGAAATCAGAACACTCCCCCCTTTTGGTGGAGTGAAACCTCGCCACTCCCCGACACCCCGTTCCGACATAGCGCATGCCTACTAGCGCTTTGACCGATGAGCTCTTCAGGAGCAAGTTATTGAGGTCCTCGACCAACTCCTTTGAATGCAACATTGGGAGTGTGGGGAGCTGGGGCACCATTTGGGAATCTATGAAAGTAGTAATTAGGGCGGAGATCTTAGCAAAAGCTGGTACCCATCAGAAACTGCATGGAATAGGAATCTATTGGGGAAGATTAAAATGTTGAAGGCCCAGGGCACAAAGTGTCGCACAACCGAAGATAGATTAGCAGAAATACACTCTTGGTGCCTTGAAGCATGGGGGAAGCTTGCCAAATTTGACTATGCCACACAGACAGCTCATACCCACGCAGAGGGGGATACATCAGGGAGACTGTTGGTGTGGCTCTGTAATCGTGAACATCCCAAATCAGTAACCACACAACTCTGAGACGAGTGTGGGGTGCCCTGGCGATCCCAAAAGATCCATGACCAACCAGTTCCCCAAGCAGATATAACTGAGGCCCTTTCGCAAATCAGTCTCCCAAAACTCGCTCCTTAGCAACAAGCCTCCATGGACCGCCCCATCACAGTCGAAGAAATCGAGGAAGCCATCACCTCCCTTGCCACCTGTAAGTCACCTGGTATCGATGGTCCACCCCGAAGTTCTTTAAAGCGTATCACCCCACCTGAGCACCGATACTCCTGAAGGTATTTGTGGAGGCCTAGGATAAGGGTAAACTACCAGGCAGCATGAGGGAAACCCTAGTGTTACCCATTTCGAAAACCGGTAATCCAATGAATAGTTGTGACTCATACCGCCCCCTTGCCATGCTAAACTATGACATCAAAATACTCACAACAATCCTGGCGACTGGCCTCCAAACTCCTATCTCCTCCCTGATACACAGGGACCAAACTGGTTTCATACCTGGCCGCAACACCGCCCTGAATATTCGCAGGCTCCAACACATTATTGAACAGACTAATGCCTGTGTGGAACCCTACGTCATGGTTGCCTTGGATGCCATCAAGGCCTTTGATTCAGTGTACTGGGAGTGGCTATTCGCCTCTCTGCGGTCCTTCGGATTAGGGGAACATTTCATCCAATGGGTGGTTTTGCTTTATACCTCGCCCGCAGTGCAACCGAAATCTGGCCACCAAATCTCAGAAGTGTGGAATATACGCTGTGGCACCCGCCAGGGTTGCCCACTTTCACCCATGCTGTACATATTGACCATTGAGCCAATAGCGGCATTTCTACGTCAAGAATACATGGGCGCAGACATACTGATTGGTCACTCCAGACACTTGGTGTCACTCTATGCAGATGATGCACTACTTTACCTGTGCGAACCACACCTTAACCTTCCCACAATCGTAGAAGTGATCAGCAGGTTTGCAGACCTATCCGGAATCTCCTTCAACAGATAGAAATCATGTATACTCCCCTTGGGTTGTCTCCGCAAGGTGGATGAAACTGCTTTACCTGCCCTGGGCCTTCTCTGGGAAACACACTCCTTTAGATACCTATGTATTCAGATCACACATACACCAGGGGACACACATGAACAAAACACACTTAAGGTGGTGGGAGGTCTGAAGAAATCAATGTCCTTTTGGTCTCGACTACCGCTCTCACTTATGGTTAGGATCTCCATAATCAAAATTATTGTCCTCCCCAGATTCCTTTATTACTTCACGAATGTCCATTACTACATAAGGGTAACCTTTTTTCGCCTTTTGGAAACACTGATTACAGACTTCCTTTGGGGCACCGGCAGATGTAGACTTTCCGTGCCAGTACTGTACCAGCCTTACAAAGAGGGCAGCGCACAGCTACCAAACATTGAATTATACTATTTGGCTGCCCAACTTAGCTTTGTCACAAAATGGCTAGCTGACGGCACCACCTCAGAAACAGTCCTGCTACAGCAATTGGTGGCACCTGCCAGACTTCAAGAAGTTCTGTGGCTCCCGGAAACATGCATGCAACCCCTACCCCTGCTCGTTCATTTAGGTAGGAATATCTGGACTAGGACCTTGAAGGTACTTAAGATGCCCTGCCCTTGCTCTCCCAATGCACCAATAGTTGTTGACACTTGCACAACCAGGGAAGACCTGAAAGCCTTTAGACTCTGGAAGGAATACGATATATACACTTGGGGAGACTTATACGACAGCGGGAAATTCAGGGACCTGGAAGATCTGTCACAACAGTCAGGCCTACCCAAAGACCAATTTCTCAGATACAATAGGGTAAAAAGGGTGGCAAGCTGTAGGTGGAGTAGGTGGCCGGAAGAACCAGTGGAATCAACATTCCTAGCCCTGGCTTACATATTGGAGGATGGATGGAGACCGGTGGCTAGGTTATATTGTTACCTACTGGTAAACGTTATTAGTAGTAACACCGGTCGGAAAGATAGATGGGACAGGGATTTGGGTATCACCATTAGTGACATCAAATGGGAAAGGGTGCTTGGTTTCCCCCAAATCATATCCCATAATGCTAGGTTCAGGCTCTTACAGCTGAATGTACTTCACCGCACTTACATGACTCCTAGGAGAGTCGCCAGATTTGCTAAGAACACATCGTCTGTGTGCCCCTGGTGCCAACAGGACGACGCAAACCTAAAACATATGCTCTGGAAATGTGGAAAAGTGGTATCCCTCTGGCGCCTCATTGAACATACCTGTAGGGCTGCTGGGGTCACCACATACGTTTGGTCCCTGATGGAATGCTTGCTGGGGGCGTACCCAAGACAGAGTACATTTAGGCAGGTAGTGAAATGTATGGACCTGGTATGCAGGGATGCATACTAGCAAAGAGGAGAATTGCCATGTCCTTGAAATCTCTAAGCGGCCCCTAGTTTAAATTTTGGCTGACAGACTCTGACACCTGGTGTGAAGCAGAGACAAGATTGTGGTCTATGGCACTACACTCATATGAGGATGGCCCTGCTGATTGATACCTTTGCAGCCTGGAAGTCCCTCGTCCACAGTGTGTTTTAACCCTTGGGTGACAGCCCCCCTTGAACTCCCAGCCCTACCACAATGATGTAATTGCTTGCTAGCAAGGATTGCCCACGACCCTTCACACCCCGCCCAAGCTTGATTGCAAGCTTTACGTCAATGCTTAACGCCTACAGTGAACCCCTACTGGTGGTCACGTGTCTGTCTGTAATATATCCGTTCCCCAAGCTGACTTTGCATGGTTGTTTGTGTTAACCTACTTTCTCCTTTTCTGTTTCTTTCTCCCACATCCTGTTTTGTTTTGTTGGTACGAAAATGCTTAGAGTGAACAATGTCACGTAAATACCATTCTGTATGTAATGATTCATTCGATACCACCCTTTGACTAATAAAGACATTTTAAAAATAAAAAATAATCAATGCTGAGTCCACATCTCTATGGGGAACCAATTGCGCGCACTATCGTTAGGATATAGCTCGGATCTCAAACATGGCAAACAAGATTTACTCAGAGCGAGAAGCTTGAACTCTCCTTCTCCGTGTTGAAGACTAGGATCTCGGGGGACTTGCAAGGATTGATGCAGTCCCCCTGGGAAGGGACAGATGTGATGTTTTTATGGCCAAAATGGGGCCTTGATGCCCCTGTGGTGATGCCTCTTAGGGAGCTGCCTAGAATTGCTTTATTGTAGCACCGGCGCTCGGTGATCCCAAGAAGGAACTGCACCTGGAAAGAATGACAAGTCTCGTAAACAGAAAGGTTGACTCGGTCTCATGTGCAGACTACAGATCATAACATTTGTTCATCTTCCTCTCAAAGGTGAGTGCTGATTTGCACAGGAACAACTATCCACAAACCCAAGGGAAGAGGACGATCCATGATGCACATTTATGGAGCTCCCAGAAGATCTCAGCAGTTTCATGGGCGTCAAGACCACACGGCATGCAAAGTGCATAGGAGGCATACATCCAACATTCGTGCGCCTACACGATGCGACTCTAAGGGTGTCATTTTATAGGGTGGTAAATGAAGGCATAAATGAAAGGCACAATGTTTTTTTACGTCCTCCTTATCCTCTCATCCCCACTTTCAATTAGTTTCAAGGTTGAGAAGGGGCACAGTGTGGAGTTAAGGTCTCCTCCATGCATTCCCCGTTCCATCGTGAAAGTAAATGCCATTGAAACTGGCATGAGATTTCCATGCAGGAGCAAAACAAACAGAGTGCCATGGAATCCGCTTCCATTAAGCACCTGCTCAAAGTGCGTTGATTCTACTCGAATCCATTTTTTAATTATTATGATTTTTGGTTTAGAAAAACCTTTATACAACAATACAAAATAGTGCAACAGATAACACACACAAATCAAATAATTCATTACAATTCATACAATGTCATATAAAGTCTGACATCACATTCCTCAACACCTTTGCTAATCCTACGCATAAACCAATTTGTACGATATACAGTAACAAAATCTTAAAGTCGTAACCTTCAATTTCTTATCTGGCTTCCCAAACTGCCAGCTCCCCACTTGTTATACAGGATTTTGATAAAGTGCGTCCGTGCAATAGTCAACTTATGGCTATCACTAATAAACAGTTGCAACCAAAACTCCTCTGATGACAAAAATTAATTTGGAGATACAAGACAAAAGTTCAAGGCAAATTTACCAAAAATGTGTGAAGACAATAATCCATCCATTTGTAAATTACATCCGCAAAGCTTCATTTGCGGGCCAGAGCGTAAAATAAAGAGTAAAGGTGATTGTGCTTGGTTTTTTCTTTACCTTTGCACTATACCTTGCAAACATTAAACATTGCATGCAGTGGAATCAACAGCACATGAGTACCAACTTTGGCATTCCCCTGCATGCAATCACCACTTTTTGGAAAATGACCCTGTAAGACAGTCATGGCACCAACATTTCCCATTTTCCTCACTATTCTGTTGACACCTATTTCATTTCTGTAATCTTTGCTTTCTTTTGTTGAAATATTTTCCCCGTTTTGCTTTACTTTGATTACACTACTGACAAATCATTGCAACAAACAGAATGCATCGTATCTTTAGCAACTGGAGTTCCCTAATTACATGCTAAAACAAGTATTAAAGAGCAGAATGGGCCATTTCAGTTAACAAGTTCCCCAGGGATCATGCATTTCCCCGCTGCTGTTCATCGTGTACATCATGTCACTGCTGCTCACCCTGCTTGATAGTTTGGGTGTTCAGTCAACGAATTATGCTGATGACACGCAAATTATTGTCGAGCTGACCCGATCACCATCAATCTTATTTACAATGCCATTGAAGATTGGATGCTCACCAACTTGCTTGCACTTAATCCTGAAAAAAAGGAATTGTTGATCTTAGCATCAGGACAAAGATTTAAAAAGATGCTGTTAGAATACAAGAGCTTCAACACAGCTGGCAACCAAATTCAGATATCAAAAGAAGTGAAAACCTTAGACATGATACTGGACGCAGAACCTTCCATGAAGCCTCACGTTGCAAGCATCCGGGCATCATGTGGATACATCTCTGAACATTTGAGTCATATCCGCCCCTAGATCTCCTTAAAAAGCAGTTCCACTCTAGCCACTGCGCCAATTCAATTAAACTCACGCCTAGATTATTGTAACATTCTGCTAGTGGGGGCATCCAAGGCAGGCCTTGCAGGTTGCACAAAATGGAGCCGTTAGAGCTGTCCTTGGGTTGTCTCGCAGGGAACACATTACCAATCCCAGATGGAGCCTGCATTGGCTTCCAATGAAACATCGGGTCTTGCATAAATTACACTCTTTGACCTATAAATGCGTTCATAAGGAAGTCCCTCAATATCTCATGAATCGTATTTCCACCCCCCTAACAGCCCACAATTTGTGATCTTATGATTCGCTAAAACTTCATCAGCCAAAGTATAACCTTAAAACCTTATCAGCGATTCTACTTTTGATGTCCAGGCTCCGCTATCCTGGAATAAACTACCTTTTGATCTCAGGCATGCTAAATCCTGGAGTGAGTTCAAGAAAAACCCAAAACACATGTGTTTAACTTAGACCCAGATTAGGCTCACTTTCAGCTATTCTTTATTCCAGGATGTTCTCATCCTGCTCTGCTACTCGTTCATATGTCCTGGTTCGTTTTTTGTGCGAGGTGAGGTCGATGGGCAAGCAGCGCTACACAAGAATTGCAAATAAATCAATCAAAATAAATAAACATGCCAGAGGGGGTTCTAGAACTGCAAGCTCAGGAGATGGCAGCATAGAAGCTGTGCTCCTGCGCCCTGCTGAATATCTGTATACTCCCTTGAAATATGTCGGATCCAATTCTAGCAGAAACTTCTTAGCCAGCAAAGCGTCAGAAGGGAGGAGAGGAAGATGTGGATGCGAGAGATGATACACTGTTGGGCCTTCTTACTAAGGTTACTATGGACATCTCAGAAATAAAAGCCAGGAGGATTAAGGCAGAGGAGAGGTTCTCAACACTCACATGTAAAGTCTCTGAAATTGAAGATCACCTGACTGCTACAGATGAAAAGACTTTAAAATTACATAACAGAATCAATGAATTGGAGGTGCAAAATGGAAAGCTGTTGGGGAAACTGTCAGATCAAGAAACATTTTCAAGGAGAAATAATATCCAGGTGGCTGGATTTCCAGGAGATGTTGAGCGTGGAAATCCTATGCAGTTTCTGGAGAAGGCTTTAACCTCAATACTGAAATTGGACTCATCTGTTTCTTTGGAAATGGAAAGGGCACACAGGTCCTTGGGCCAAAAATGGGACCAAGACATTTTGTGGTGAAGTTCCTCAGATACCCCACCAGAGAATTGATTTTGAAATAGTCACGTGAGTTGGGCGACTTAGCTTGGGGGGCAATACGATTATGATATTTAGTGATCTTAGTTAGGATGTGTTGGATAAAAGAAGGCTTTTTAAAGTATCAAAGGAGAAAGCGAGGTACAGGAAACTGCAGTATTATATAGTCTGCCCCGCAATTTTAAGGGTGATAATGGATGGCCAGACTCATTCCTTTGCAGATCATATCAGTGCTGAAGCTTTTTTGACACAGTTGGAGTCTTCAAGTATGAAAATTACTCCATTTGAACCTCAGAAGAGTGCTATGAAAAAGAAAAGGTGATTTGTTTCTGCTGTTCTTTACCAACATTTCTATGACTACTGACTTTCAACTTTTCTTGTATATTTATTTGGTTTGTAAAAATATTTAGTGTTAACATTTACCGATGAATCAATTGGACTTTGAAAATTAACTTAGAATGTACTGCTGGTTCAAATATACATGAGTGAGTAATACGGAGCAGTGTGGCTTGAGGAGAGGACCTTGGCATTTCGAGTGTTATATCACGTTGCTTATGCACGTAAGGCCTTGCATCCAGGAAATGAATGATAGTCAACATACATGAGGCAGTCAAGGTTCCGCGTAGGAACTACTCGGATGCCATGCGGGAGACGCTACGGAATGTTTTCTGTTTCAGAGTATCCAACTGGCTCCAATGGCTTCTTTTGTTTCAAGGAGCGCATTTTTGCTGAAAACTTTCTATAGGTAAAACAATAAAAGTGCCGTCTTGGCATTCATGTGTTGGAGCATTCATGCACCCTTGCATCACGGTGAAAGGGGAACGAATCCTCAGACGTACAGGATTTTAAAATGTAATTAGAGCACTGCTGTGTATATTTTAGCTCCGTCCTGCCTCACAGTGTGTTGCTGGAATCAAATGCTCGTATGGAGCCCAGAGCATCGACATAACAGAGTGTGGCCTTGTTTTCACGGGGGATCAGGTAGTGGAGAAGCCTCCCAACAGTGCCTCTATGTTTAAATCCTTTATTTGCCTCGTTCAGCCCCACACTGTAAAATAATTTTGACCAGCACTGCGGTCAGATATGTGGCTACCTGTCAGGTGTCCTGTTGTGATGCAGGAGTGTTCCAATCTAGCGCCCATTTAGCATGGAGGCTCGGCTACTGGACAAGACAACAATTGGTATATCTGCTAATACTACACCTCCAAGTACGCTGAGCCGATGACTGTGTGTTAATGTTCATTAAATAACATCGGACTGCAAATGCATAGAGCACACACTTGATCTCAAACTCCCAATCCTATTTGGCTTTGGTGGGGAAAACGGAATGTGATCTAGACCATGGATGGCAGCTGCTGTGTGTTGTATTAACTCTTTTGGGCAAATCTGAATCCACACTTTCCTGGTATTTCCTCCGAGATGGCTTGTCATCATTGCTATTGTTCTTTTCTCGAGTTGAATGTGAGCTGCAGTCAATCTAGTAGCTGGTTTGGAACAGTTGTAGTGTGTGGGGCTGGTGCATTTCATAAACGGAGACACACAATGCTTATCTTATTTGCCCTCTTATACTTTCAATGACATCTGGATGGTGATGTATTGTATACAGATTTTGCTACGTGGCACTTTTAAAAGCATTCATTAATGTTTGGAACAGTTTAACGCCACCAAGGGACGGTGAATGGTTGATGTGTGTGCAGGGAAGTGCTATGGAACTATCGGTGCCCAATGTGCAATGGTGAACATGCAGTTCTGAATAATTAAATGTTATGGCTCTTGGTCTTACTGTGAACTAACCTCGAATTTTAGTACGAGGGTTTGCAAGAAGATGTTGGAGTGAATCATTCACAATGTACATTGATGGCTCTTAATGTACTGAAGACATTCCATCTGAGACGGGGTTGGCCGTTAATGGGCTTGAGGATTTCTGCTCACTTTTACATTACATGATGTTATATTGTATGTGAAATGGGGGATTGTTTTAGTGGCCTGGATCTCGTGGGCATTTCGTCCTGACTAGTACAGTTGGTTGGATACTATTGAGGAAAGGGAATCTATTGTGGGTTTGATAGTACTGACATGGATTTTTTAGTAAGGGGTTGAAGGCTTAGTTGTTTGTTTTAGGTATAGAATGGGGAAGGTTGCTTATATAATTGTATTGTTATTTCCTTATTGTTTTGGTGTGTTTTGCATTCTGAACGTATTCTATAGATGGATGATAAGTGTTTAATTCTGTGTTTTAGTGGAGGTTGGGAAAAAAATAATAAAAAAATAAATAAAAATAAGTTTCCAATTGGTTGTGTATGAAGATCACTTGGGTGGGGGTTGTTCATACTACTTGATTACAGCTGGGAGTGGATATATGTGTGATTTGGGTTATAGTATGATTAGGTGATGGTTGATGGGATACGTAGCGAGTTCTGTTAGATGTTTTATGGATTGGGTTTTGTTTCTTTTTATCTTCATTGCTGTATTTCTTCAAAGGGAGTATTGTAATGATTGTATATAGATTGGGCATAGGTTCTGGGGGTTGTGGTCTAGCAATGTTTTTTTTCTATTTTGCCTTTGTTAGTTTGTCTGGATTCCAGTCAATTTTCAAAATGATTTGGTTGATGTTTTTTGTTCTCTGTGTGTGTTTGTGTGTCTGTTGGGTGGGGGACTATTTTCTCTACTCTGCACCATCTCACCAGTGTTATGGGCATGGATTTGCTTTGTGTGATCGGACCATTGTATGTTTGCAATTTCTATTTATATGAACTGTTGAATTGCTGATGACGGGGACATTAAGTTTTGTTACATGGAATGTTAAGGGGATGAATTGTCTCAAGAAGGGGAAAAATATAATGACAAAGTTGAGAAGAGAAAAAGCTGATGTAATCTTTTTTCAGAAAACTCATTTGACTGAACAAACTGGAAACTTTTATGGAGCTTCAAAGTATATGAAAGTCCTGTTGAGCTGTTTTTCGAGCAGTTCAAGGGGAGTGGGTTTGTTAATTTGAAAATCCTTGGGTATGAAAGTTGAGAATGTTGTTATGGATGATGAAGGCCGATTTAATTTGGTAGATGTAATATATGAAGGGAAACATTTGACGTTGGGATCAGTGTATAGCCCCTGTACTAATGGTATTAATTTTATTAGAACCCTAACAGACTGTTTGAAATCAATGAGGGGCGATAAAATAGTTTTGGGTGGTGACTTCAATTGTGTTTTAGATGCTTCTTTGGATAGGTTATCAAAGTGCAGGTTTTCGGGTTCTATGCTGAGTGGTGTTTTTAGTGATTTCTTTGAAACATTTGATCTGGTGGATAGCTGGAGGTTACTGCATCCTGCTGATAAGGAATTTCTGTTCTATTCTCCAGCTCATGACTCTTACTCAAGATTGGATTATTTGTTGGTGACTGATGTAATGGTTGATGATATTGTGAGTGTAGACATTGGAGAAAGATGTCTATCGGATCACGCATTAGTGAAGTTGAAACTTAAACGGGGAATAGTTAAGTTGGGTATGGATAAGTGGAGATTGAAAATGTTCATTCTAAAGGATGAGAAAGTTTGTGACGACATAAGTAGTTTTATTGATTATTTCTTTGTGGATAATATGGGTTCTGCGGATAATCTAGTGGTGTGGGATGCTTTCAAAGCTACAGTTCAGGGAGTGTTGATTAATTGGACATCCAGGAAAAGAAAAGTGGGGGACAAATGGATCAGTGATCTTGAATTGAAATTGAAGTCTATACAACAAAAATATGCACTGTCTGGTAATAATAAAGAAAGATTAAAAATGGATGAGGCTTGAGGTGAACTGAAAAAGATTTTGGGTGAACAAATTGAAAAAGGCATGTATTGTATGAGGCAGAAGGTTTTGGAGGACGGGGATACGAGTGGTCGTTTATTGGCTAATAAACTGAAGAGTTTAATGGAGAGGTTGTTTATTCATAGGATTTTAGATGACGCTGGAAATGTAAAGGTTAAACGTAGGGATATTTGTGATTGCTTTCAGGCTTTTTATGCATCCTTGTATTCAGACAATTCGCAACCTGATGAAATGGTGCTGAATGAATTTTTTGCAAAGATAGCTGTTCTATCTCTAAAGGGGAGACAGGCTCTTGATGCTCCTATTAGTGAAAATTAGGTCATTGGGGCTATTGGTCAAAGTAAACTGGGTAAGTCTCCTGGTCTGGACGGGTTACTGATTGAATTTTATAAAACCTTTAGTTCGCCCTTGGTTCCAAAGTTGCCTGTACTTTATAATCAATTCCTTTTGAAAGGGAAACTATGTCCCTCTATGCGGGAAGCGGTTATTACGCTAATTCCAAAGGAAGTAAAAGATTCTGCTAAATGCAGTAATTATAGACCCATTTCTCTCTTAAATGTAGATATGAACATTTTTACAAAGATTATGGCTATTAGGCTACAGAATAATATAGAGGAATTGATCGATTATTCACAAGTCGGTTTTATGGAGAATAGGTATGGATATGATATTATTAGAACCTTATTAAATATAATTGGCTTATCGAATACAGAAGTGGATGAGATTTTGATTGTTTTTTTTTATGCTGAAAAAGCGTTTGACTGTGTTAATTGGTCTTTTTTAAATCACACGTTAATTAGAATGGGGTTTGGCCTACATTTTTTGAACATGAACATGATTGGTGAGGAATAAAATGGATTTGAATTTGAGATATACTCATCAAAGAATCTTGGGACGCATTTATTGGACTCCAGTGAGAATGAAGGAGAGGGGTTTGATGGATTCAGATTTGTGTTGGGGTTGTACTCGTTCAAAAGGAACTTATTTACATATGTTGTGGGAATGTGAACGGGTGCTTACCTTTTGGAAGGATGTTTTTGAGCGGGTAGATTTGGTGTTGGGTAGTCTATTGCCTCTGACCTTTCTGTCTGCGGTTTTCCTCTTGCATGGAAGTGGGGATCTGGAAATCTGTGGTGGTACTGATTGGGTTAATAGGGCACTGATGATGGCAGTAAAACATATTATGAAAGTATGGAAGTCACGGAAAAAGCCACATGTTGAGGGTTGGTTGGTAGATCTGCGCTTGTTGTCAAGATATGAAAAATCTAGTGCTTATCGGTTCCATCGCGAGACTGAATATTGTGAGAGTTGGGTTTCTTTTAATGATTTATTTGGCTACGGTGTAGAGAATTTGGATTGGAATATTGTGGGGTTGGGGTGGGGGGTTAATGTTGTAATGTTTTTGTTTGTTTTTGTTTGTGGTTGTAGTTTGTGGAGTTTAGTATCGAAATTGGGACAAGGGTGGGATTTTTGGAATAGGTTGGTTTCTGATGGGATTATTAATATTTGTATATTTGAGATTTTGCTTAAAATTGTCTATGTTTTGTGATTCCTACTGCTGTTTTGTTGATATGTTGATTTAAAATTAAATAAAGATGATAAAAAAAGAAAAAAGAAAAAAAAACATGCCACAGCGCCAACTACTGCCTATCCCTGGAAGTTCACCTTCATTTCAAAGGAACAGAGCAATGCATTGTGGGTATGCAGCCATGAACAGCTCTATTTTTTCTCTGAAGAAGGTTCATGATATTATTTTGTAGAGAAGTGAAATTTTATACAGAACTTTGTCAGCCGAGGTGCATAGCTTGAAAGAGACTTGCTATTGAAGTTTTGTCTTTACCTCCAATAATGAACGCCTCATGTTGTGTGTTTGGTATACCGTGCCCTATCTTTAGTAGATGCTTGTTTTGTTCATTTGCACACGTTTGGTTGCCTGGTTTGAACTTTACCCTCACAGTGTCAATCCTGGTAACTCGCTGCTGGCTGCTGGCCAGCATACCGTCAGAAAATATGTCCACATGTGAACTGAGGGGACTTGTAAACATGCCGGATTTCAACAGCTGGCTGCTGAAAAGCCAAAGTTAAGGATTGAAACCCAAGGTGCTCTGATCCCCGACATGGGGTGAACTTACCACATTTCTCTCAAATTCATCACTCACAAATGTTGAAGTATGAGTTACAACATATGTTCACTTATGAGAATATATCTATATGCATGAGAGTGTTTGAAACAACCCCAGGATTGATTTCAGAAAATTTGGAATAAATGTACCTAAAATAAGATTGGGATGCTACTGTCACTCCAAGGACAATCCCTTCAAAGAAAGTGCACCCGTTTTTTTGCAGGATATTCAACCTGTAAGTACTTTCTATTGCAAGTTAACCTGTTGCAACATTTTCTGTACTGGTTTCACAAAGAATAAAAAGACTGCAATGTGCATAAATGTGGGCAACTGGACTTTGAGCCTCATTACAAGTTTGGTGGTATCTCAGCAGTAAGGGCCTCATTACAAGGGTGGCGCTCCCGTAATGAAGGGTGCCGGTACGGGACCGGCACCCTTCATTACGGGAGCGCCGATTACGAGGTTCCCTTTGCGGGACCCGGACCAGAAACCAGACGTCTTTTCCGGGTCACGCGAGGGGAAGAGGGAGGTAATAACGGGCCACTATGGGGGCTCAAATGGGAATGGGGAATGGTTCCTGCAAGGAGAACTTACCGGGTCCTCCTATGTCGGAATTACCCGGTAAGACCCCATTGCAGGAATCCGGTAATGGAGCCGGTTTGGAGGCAGCCATGGTGCTAGTAGCACCATGGCTGCCTCCAAACTCGTAATGAGGCCCAAAGTCTGCAAATACCACCAAACATATTTACTGTTACGACCACTTGATCTAGTGGAATTACTGTCAGATTACAAGTGTTGGTAGGTGGTGTTAGTACCCATTTATTGGAGTTCATAGGACTCCATGGGGATTTTGGCAGAATTACCACCGGCGATAATTCCGCCTATTTTGCAGTTTTTTTGTCTGTAAGAAGAGGAATTGCCATTCTGCTGGAGGTTTTTCCTATGCCTTATCTCCAAACCCATAGTTCGGCGGTGTGGTAACAAAGAGGTAATGCTTTGGTAACTCTGTTATCACTGCATCACCATCTTTGGCCACACCGCCAAACATGTAATGTGGCCCTTTATGCCATAGAGCGGGCCTCATTACGAGTGTCCCGGTCCGGTAACAATGGAGCTGGTAAGCATACCAGCACCATTGTTACCGGACTGGCACACTCTGAGTTCTGCAGGCGGGTGCCGTCCGGCCTGCCAGGTCTGTTGCACACAGTGCTGTTTCTTCCGTCCTCCACATTCCCATTGAGTGCAATGGGACTCGAATAGGCATGGGGAGTTACTTTTTCCGACGCCTGGCTTTGAGGAATTACTGGGACCGCCAGGGCTGTAATGCCCCGGTAATTCCCCAAAGCCAGGCGCTGGGAAAAAACACGACTCCGGCGGGAGCCGTGCCGTTTTTACTGGCACAGCTACTGCCGGGGTCATAATGAAGCCCAATGTTTATATTCTGTGCCAAATGACCACCTTAGTGGTCTGAGAGTGCTTTGGCTTGTCTGGAGCTTGTCATATTGTGCCCCTGTACTGGAGGGCGGAGCGGCCTCTGAACGGGCACATGAGATTCAGAGCACCTTAAAACGAGATAGCTGAACCTGAGGAGGATGGCGTGCAGGATACTCTTACTCCGACACCAATCAATAAGGACAAGTCAACGGTTTGGCAAAGGGAAGTCCGTTTAATGACAAGTACAAAAAACGGGGAAACAAATGGTAATCATCAGTGATGTGATCACCTGTCTCGCTTCAACTCCCAACTTCTTCATGCAATCAGTAACTTTTATAGCGAATTCTCGTCATCAGTGACGTGTAAAACTCCTAAGTTTGACATGCAATTCTATTGGTTAGAAAAGGTTACTTAAGTATAGGTGCTATACCTGTATATGGAAACAATGCGTGAGGATTGGATAACTCTTATCGGGTGGGCGTCTACACCCATCCCTCTACATCACTCGTGATAGACGTCACTATAACTACGACGTCTAATTGGCTCTACAAGCTATAGGACCCTAGATTATTTGGTCCATTGTGATTGGGTGGGTTACACCCCTAAGCATAAATCTCCACTTTAATTAGCAGCATGCAGAATGGACACCCAGGTGCCTTGTGCCCCAAGATTCACCCTGCGTCCCTTCCATCAATCAGTACTTTAGGGCTATGTGTCAATTAGTTGGCTAAGGATGGCCTCGAAACTGTAGCTTTTTATCAAAAAAAGTTATGGCATCCTCAGGTTCTGGGTGACATCAGACGTTGGTGCCTCTTTGTGCTTGGCTGGTCACGTGTCTCTTCACCGTGAATCTACTTCATTCTCCTTCTTTTTGTGCATTTGATTCTTTGTTCAGCCTCACCACCTGCCAGGGGCCTCCTTATCTCGACCTTCATTGGCTGGCTTCAATGCTCTTAAATTTCGATTCTTCGGAGATGCTGCTCTCCTCACTTCCTTGGAGTTGACCTCAAATTCCCAAGCATGAGCTACTTCTTGATGAGTTTCGATTCCGCTCTTCCCTTCTGGCTTTAGCTGGAATATAATTCTCAGCCTTGTTGGCCCCTTACAGCCTGGGCTTAGTTCTGCTTTTACAAAATGGAGTTGCACTTGTAAAGAGTGCTTCGTTGAGGTAGACATATAGTTGGCGCTTTCCACTCTATTCTTCTACTAAGCATTGCAAGCAGTACAGTTTCCTTGGCTTCTTGCGTTCCAAGCATTTAGTTAGTTGCATATTTTCATCTCACTTCATGGCTACGTTTCTTTATATCGACATCGTTTCTTCTTACATGTCCATTACATCGTTATTCTTTACATTTCGCCCTTGTGTGTCAGTTTTCATTCGTCGTTTATGTTAATTTGTACATCTGTCTGGGTTCTCTTGTTGTCACCATTTGCCCTCCATTAAGGCTCTTTCAGTCTCTTCAGGGACAGTTTGTAAGTAGTCTTCATTTCGTGTCAGCTGCTGGTACGGTTGTCTCAGTGAGTACCGAGCTGCCCATGGATGACTGGTTATAGGCACTTCGACAGGTATTGCATTTCTGATGGGCACTGCGTAGAGGCCTAAAAGTGCTCTCTGTTGGTTCATCTGTTCTTCGTACGTCACATACCTTGGCGAGTATGTTCCTGGTACCTCGAAATGGGGGGCTGGGATGCAGGCCATGTCTGGGACCTCCTCTACACCCCACCCTCTGGTCGGTTCATCGACCACTTCTGCATTCTCCTTTGGGTTTGTCTTATTTGGCTCTTCTGCTTCTTGTTCATCATCTTCTGGGTTTGTGCACGATGGTGTGAACATATGCATCTTTGGAGTCCATATTTTTATCACTCCTTTCAAACTTCCTGCTGTATTTACATGTTCGTCTTTGTTCCAGTTCATGAGCTGACATTGTGCATTTGGGCTGCAATAGATCCACTTTCCTTCGTACATTTGTCGTTTTCTGGGATACACAAACTTTCCTTCTGGCGCAAATTCACTAGCCCTCACACACTAATGGCTTTCTTCTCAGTCTTCTGGCATTGTGTGACAATTATCTTGAAAACACAGAATCCTAGTAGTATCATCATTAGCAGGGCTCCCAAAAGTTTGAATATGTCTGCCATCCATTGTGGGACCCATAGAAATAGTGTTCCAAACCAGCTGTCATCATCAACTTCGTCGGTTTCATTGATCATCTGGTTCTGCAGGGTTGTCAGCATTCTTATGGCTTCTGTTAGGGTTCCATTTTTTTCATCATGCGAAGGTATAAACGTGCAACACGATTCTCCGATTTTTGCGCAAACACCTCCATCCATCGCAGTGATCATGTCGAGTACATATCTGTTCTGAAGGGTCATCGATCGGATTGCTCTTAATTCTTCTTTGGTTGCGTTGAATCCTTTTATGGTGGTGTTGATGGTCTGCAATAACTTCCATCTGGTTATCTGCAACCATTTAGTATTTTACTCCAACTTGGATGTGTGGCAAGAGTATTGTTGTGAATACTGATGAGGTGAGGCTAAACAGCCTGTGTTCGTATGGTATTGCATAAAATGCTTCTTCTGATTTGGCAGAAAAGTAATTGGGCCTCATTACACGGTAGGCGGTAAACCATGGTGCTATTAGCACCATGGGTTGCCGCCGGTACCATACCGGTACCACCATGGTGGAAAGGGGAATTACCACCCCATTCCAAGGTTCGCGGGGCAGTAATTCCCCCTTTCTCCATGGCCCTTCCCCATTCCCATTTTTGCCCCATAGGGACAATGGGGAAGGAGCTAATTACGGTACTGCAAATTGCAGTACCGTTATTAGCACCAAGGTCCCTTTGCGGGTCCCAACTTTAACGGCTGGTCTATACCAGCGTTAAGGGCGGGTCCTGCAAAGGGTCCTCGTAGTAAGGAGGTAAGGGTTAACGGTCACCGGTACCCTTACCGGTGACCGTTAACCCTTACCACCTTCCGTGTAATGAGGCCCATTCTCTCTCTTCATTCTGGATACCAGTTCCACAGACCTCCTCTTCCTCATGTGAGCGTCTGCCTTTGGGAAGCTGTCAATACTCATGTCACTTTTTGGGATCACTAGTGCAGGAACGTGGACGTTCACTATCGTGCATATGCCTCCCCAGTTTTTCAGCAACCATATGTATGCTTTGGTTCCACACGCCCAGTAATGATTCATAATTAGTGCGGTTCCGTGAGTCATACCTGGAGCTTCAAAGATGCGTCCGCAGTTCTGATTTTCTCCCTTCTTCCTTGTGCCATTGTTTCTAAAGCATAATTTTGGGCTTTCCAGTGGCACTATCTGCAGGGGTCCTCCTCTGTCTTTGACCCATATTAGTAACTTCACCAACTTTGGCCATAGAGGTTTGCACAGTTTTTGTGAGCTTTCTATTGCTTTCTTGCAGGCTCCAAGGACCATCCATGCTCAGCATATCACTACTCCTTCTTCCCATCCGTTTGGAGAAAACACTGTTCCCCAAATCTGCATCTGGCCTCTATTTTTCCAAATTTGAGATTCTCCTGGGGTTTTCCCTTTGACGTTCAGTCTTGGGTTTATCTCCCATCTTGTTCCTGCTCCTTGCCCTTCTGACTTTGCATACCTGATCACGTGATTCCTGGTATGGGCTCTGTTTCTTGTCTTAATGTCCTGGACATAGTCATCTTTATCGGGGTATGCTGTTTCTGTTGCTCATATCAGTCAAGCATCTCTTCCCATCAACTGCACATTGCTATCTGTGACAAACAGTGCGCTGTCGGGACGTCGATTTCTACAGCCACAAAGATCTTGGATTTTCCCATGCTGTATGGTAGAAGTGCACAGACGTAGCATTCTCCTTCCGATTTTTCTTCTTCCGACCTCTTTCGTGTGTTGGTACCAAATGTTATTTCCTAGATGTGCTGTGCTGTCCAGGTAGTCGTTTAGTTCATTGCTATCTTCATGTGAGCTTCTCTTGATTTTTAGTGTCTTTTTGTAGTTGGCTATAACTACGTCTCTAAATGCGTCTGTGTGACTTTTCCTTGCCGGAGGATTCTTGGACATGCTTGTCGGTGAAGCAGGCATTTTTGTCCGAGGTTCTGCAGCCATTGAGACTTGCCCTTGTTCGTGTGCATTCAGTGTGTGTGTGCGTGTCTTGGTCAGTGCTGTATTTTCATTCATTCCGTGCTGACCCTGTCTCCAGCTTTTTTCTTCATTCGTTACCTCATGTGTGTGTGAATTACTGCCAATTACCTTCAATTTTAATTTGTTTGCCTTACCATCAGATTTTCTTGGAACCTAAATGACTATATAGGGTCTGGGTGCTTTCGTGGGATTCATGCGCAAATTATCTGGTGAGTGCGCTGAAATTGGAACGCTTTGTGTACCGATATAAAATGCAGTTCTGATTGTTAATGACAGAAAGGCAATGATAATCACTATACATATTACATAACCATGTGGTATGACAATTTGCATTTTCTTCCAGGAAAGAGGGGGCACCCCTCTGTTTGAGGGAGGATTAAGTTACTGTTTTGGGCCCCCATTTCAATCATAGTAGCTTGATAAAGGTTCGTACTTTTTACTTACTCCATTATTGTCTCTAAGAAAGTTTGTAACATAAAGTGTCTTGTGCTTCGTAAGTGTCCCCCTCTTGTGGGTGACGATTGTCTCGGATTACAGGATGCAGTTCTCTTGCTAGACTATGGGAAAAGATTAGACTAACATCTTTGGTGAGGTACGTTCATTATGCATATTCAAAATAGGTCAATTCCCAGTCCACCCCCCGAATTTGCTTCAGTCCTGAAGACATGTTGGATACTGTTCAATGCGAAGAATGGAAAAATGGTAGTCAATCAAAATCAAAGTCAAAAACAAAAATAAAATAAAAAATAAAAATAAGAAAATAAGGCGGTGAAGTTCTCGTTTCGACTCTCTCGATCTGTCCCTCGGCGGAAAGATGAAGAACTGTGTCTTTGCCTCCTGGATCTGCCCCTCGGCAGAAAGTTTCACTGGAATCTCCGTGGATACTCTTGTTGAAAGTTGGCCAGTTCCACTTGGAGCATGATTCCATGGAGGAGTGTCCCCATATGTGCTGTAATAGCTGGATCTCTGAGGAAGGTGATGACGTCAACCTTGGCAGGTCTCCCTACCATTTCTGGATAGTCAGTGACTAGATGGAATAGGACATTGTGAGCCAGTCGGCTGTCCTCGGGTGACAGGGACATTTGTCCTGTTTTGCAGGGTTCAGGATCACAGGCCTTTCTTTTGACGTGAACAGTCTTTACACTTTCCTGCTGCATGGATTGCGACCACGTAGTTGAGCCTGGTCCACAGTTGGTTCAAATGTTCAGCGTTTCTTGGGTCTCTAATGTAGGTGAGTGTGTCCGTGGTTCTCCCGACGAGTCCTGTGCATTCCTCTAAGATATGAAAGAAAAGTGTGTACGTGAGTTCATCGAGGATCACTTGTGGTGGACGCATTTGTGTCCTTATCAACGTACTCGGGCAGTACAATGAAGGCTTCCGTGATGACAGTCACTAGTTGCAGGATTACTTTCTTGTTGGCAGGATCTTGAATAAAGTCTGTGACGCTGGTTACTCTCCCTACAAGTGATGGATATGTCTCTACTACCAACTGGAAACAGGACAGTACATCCTGTGTGGTATTTCTGCTGGGGGATACCATAAGTTATGTAAACAAAGTCTTGGTGCTGGTTGCTTCTGGTTACTGTGTTAAATTCAAAATTAACAGTCCTTGTTTATAGTGTATCACAGTCTTGTCTTCCAATAATGCTTAAGTATGGTTTGATTCAGAGTTCGTATTATCAGTATGTTGTGGCTTAGATTCGCAATTCTCTTCTTCACCCCGCAACTATAATGCACAGAGTGTTTGTTATGTCCTTATCCCCCTTTGCTTGGAGGAACTGTCCAGTTTTAAGCCACAACTTGCTAAAGGGTTCCTTTTGTCTTGGCTTTTGCTGCTCATGCGTCCTTCTTCCTCGTCATGGATCTTGTCTGCATGTGCTGAGGTTCTTCCCCATTGTCTGTGATTTCTTCATGGTGGGGTAAAGCTAGAGGGATCTCACCAATATAGGGTTTGATGTCTTTAAGGAAGATCCATGCTCGCCTGCCATGCAGTTTGACGGCTGACGGAGTGCAGTCCACTATGTTGGGAGGGGCGTTGAATCTTGGCTCGTCTCACCTTTTTCTCGTGTGGTTCTTTACCAACACGGCTTCACCAGGGAAGACGATTGGCGCACATAGACCTTTAACTGCGTCTGTTTCAGCACCTTCTGCTGTACCTTGTGCTGTGCTGCACCCTTTTCGTTGTTGCAGTACTTGGTTTGAAACAATAAGAAGGCTCGATGAAATGCAGTTCAGGTACTCTGACAATTCGGTTCCCAGGACCTCTCGGGTTGACTGGGCATCACATCTAGCTCTATTTTGGGGGGTAAAAGGGGTACTCATCCTTCTTCCTGTGACTATCTCCTGCGGCGTAAGATGATGGACGGAGCCTGGTTGGTTCCGAAGAGCATACAATGCCAGTGGAAGGCAGTGCAACCATCCCCTTTTTAGAGAAAGCTTCAACTTTGCTATCCTTTCCTTTAAGAAGCCGTTGAGCCTCTCGCATATACCATTTCCCTCCAGATAATACGCCAACGAGAACTTGTGCTTTATACCAAGCAGCAAGCTGATTTGTTCAAAGACTGCATTAAACAAAATGAGCCCTGTTATCTGATCTCATTACCTCACACACCCCCCATTTAGGGAACACTTCCCTCACCAGGAATTTGGCAGCACAGGCTGAGTCTGGGTGTGTACAGGGACCTGCTTCTATCCATCTAGAGAACGGACACACCACTACAATTAAGTACCTGTACCCGTTACAAACTTGAATAATGTCGACATAATCGATATGTAAGTGTTGAAAAGGCCCATTTGGCCGCGGGATGACTCCTCTCACTACTTTTAATGTGTGCCCAGTGGTGAATTGCTGGCAGATTATGCAGTTCACCATAAAGAATGCAACATGCTCCGCTAAATTCGGTATAAACCAGTCTTCTGCAAGCGTTGCAGCTAGATTTTCTTTTGACATGTGGATTGGGTAATGCAACTGTTCTAATGCTATTTTTAGTAGGGCTACAGGCATTACTGGTTTACCAGTGCTGTCTTGCCGCCACAACCCATCTGAGGGGTTTAAAGAACACACTCGACGCTTCCACAGGTTCTTTTCGTCCTGTGGGGCCTCCCCTTGAAGCTCCATCAGTTGCGTCTGCCCCATATCTCCCCATATTACTATAGGCTTCTGGTGTCGCTCCAGATACCATCATTCGTTCATGGGTGCGTGCCACTTCTACTTCCATGATCGTTTCACTCTTGGATGCCATACGTTTGGCTTCTGTGTTTGCCGCGTGATTTTCGCGTGACACAAAATCTGACCCATGGGTATGGGCGGCGCATTTCATGACTACTATGCCCACTGGGAGCTGTAGTGTCTTTATCAGCCTGTCCAATAAGGCTGCGTGCTGCACCGGTGTGCCGTCTGCTCGGAGGTAGCCCCTCCTTTTCCAGCGTGCAAGCCCTGCGTGCACTGTGGACGTAACATAGGCGGAGTCACTGTACACAGTTACTTCCTGGTCTGCATGATTCTCAATTGCGAGTATCAACGCCAGTAGTTCTGCAGCCTGTGCTGAATAATGAGATGGTATTCGTGCACCGACGAGTACTCGAAATTCTCGAGTTTGCTATGTGTTTCATTACGGCAATGCCTGTGTATCTTTGTCCGTCTTCTTGGTTGATTCTTGAAGAACCATCAATGAAAACGATCTCACCACCTGAAATTTTCTTTCACCCTGGGGATTTCGTCATAGAATTCTTCATAGTTTGCACAGTATCGGCTCCCCTTCAGTGACTGGCACAGCTATGAACGTGGCTGGGTTTACGGTTTTGCATCAAACTATTTTGATCGATGGATTAGATATAATCACTTCATAGGCAGAAGCCCTCTGTGATGTCAATGTGCCCTTTGGTTTCTCTAGAATGGCGAATAAGGAGTGCTCGACGTATAACGTCATGGAACAGCCCATTACAATGGTTGTTGCCTTCTCTATGGCAAACGCTGTGGCAGCTAAACTTTGTTCACATGGGAACTGGCCTCTCATGACTGGGTCCAGATTTCCACTGTAGTACGCCAGGGGCTTGTACCCCAATGAGGTTTTTTTGGGCGAGCACTGCCTTCATAAAGTTGCCATCTGTGTGCGAGAACAGTTAGAATTCCTTTGCATGATTAGGAATTCCGAGAACTGGAGCCGTACAAATCGCTTTCCTGAGTACTGTAAACCCTTTGTCCATCGCCTCGGCCCATTCCATTTTTTCCTTTGTCACCTGGGCCTTCTTTAGGGCCTTGAGTAAGGGCTTGGTATACGAGCTGTAGTCGAAAACCCATGCTCTAACATAATTGCACAGGCCTAGGAAGCTCTGCATTTGCTTTATTGTGAGTGGCTTAGCCGTATTCATGATAGCTTCAGCCCTTTCTAGTGTCACCTTTTTTCCTTCATGCGAAATTAACTGGCCTATGTACAGCACCTCTTGTTGACAGTATTGTAGCTTTTCCTTGTCAACTTTGTATCCTTTCTCGGCCAGTGTAGTCAAAAGCTGGATAGAGTCGCACCTGCATTGCTCTTCAGTGGTGCTGCAGATCAGAATGTCATCCACATACTGCAAAACAACACTGTCTACTGCATTATTGCTTAGGTCCATTTGCAGGACTCTATTGAAGATAGACGGGGATTCGCAATACCCCTGTGGCAACCTTGTGCTTTTCAGACGCATTTGTCTGAAAGTGAATGACGTCAGATCTTGTGAGTCAGGGTGCAACGGGATTAAAAAAAGGGCATTTTTCAAGTCAATCACCGTGAAATATTTCGCTTCGATCGGCATGTTACACAGGATCGTAGATGGATTAGGGACTAGAGGGAACTCGGCTTCGACAATATTGTTTAGTGCTATTAAATCTTGGATCAAACGCCAAGACCCACCTTTTGAGTTCTTGACAGGGTAAATCACCTATTGCAAGGTGATTCTGACATCACTAGGATGCCCTGATCCATCATGGGGGAAATTGTCTTCACAATCCCTTCATCCGCTTCTCTGGACATGGGATATTGTCGCGCCTTTGGTAAAATTGCTCCTGGTTTCAGTTTAATTTTCACTTCTCCCGCCCCTTTCAGGAGGCCTACGTCATAGGGTCCTGTAGTCCATATTGATACAGGCACCTGGGCCATGTCTTCATCAAAGTATGTAGGACGGATCAGCGCTAACATCATTCTATGTGGCACTTCTCGTTTGATCATATTGACCCAAAATATGAGACTTACTTCCACCCTTGTCTCTTCTAAGTCGGGGTGTTCTTCGAACAAATCATCATCGGTGACATCCTTCTTCGATGGTGATAACTTAACACCATTGTCTGCCTTCGTCGTCGAACCCTTCGACCAATGCTACTTTCCCTCATACTGCTGCAATATGTATCGTTAAGGGAAATACTCGTCCCTCTTCATGCATAGGTATTCTCGGTCTGAATAGAAACTGGTGAGGGGTTCTCACGGTCCTATCTGCAAGACCTGCCAACCCTGCCATGAGCACACGCATGCCATATGCGAAGACTTCTGGTTCTAACGGTATAGCTCTCATAGCTATATGTCCGGAGTATTCTCTGATCATTTCGCACACGTTAGAATAATGCATTACTGGAGTAGGGCATACTATGTCCTCCTCCGTGAAAGATATTGGGCCTCATTACGACCCAGGCGGTCCGGAAATAACGGTGGCGGTCAACCCGCTGCCACCGTTATTTCCGGACCCCCTGAGTCCTACCCCTGCAGGCGGGAGGTGATGTTCCCGCCAGGTCTGACCTGGCGGGTTTAACACCTCCCGCATGCAGGCGGACGAGGAAACACCAGCAGCATTACGAGATGCTGCCGGTGTTTCCATGATCCCCATTTCCATCGAGTCCCATAGGACTCAATGGGAGTGGGGATTTACACCATTCCGCCTCCGTGATTCCCGGAAAACCGGGGTTGTAATGCCCCGGTAATTCCGGGAATCACGTAGGCGGAATGGTAATACGAGTCCGGCGTTAATCAGGCGGTTTTACCGCCTCGGTTAACGCCGGACTCGTAATGAGGCCCATTGTCACATTCAATTTTGTCATTAAGTCTCGACCCAAAATGTTCACTGAGGTCTGACGTGAATATAATAATGTCACATTCACCTCACACTCTCCTACAGAGTCTGGGAGTGTGTCTGTAAAGGGAACTCTATTGTGAGCTCCTGTAAAACTCTGAGTATCTATGGCCTGGCCGGACAAGGAAAACTTGCCTTCTCATATGCACGAGCGTGTTGCACCCGTGTCAACTAAGAGGGAATATTCTTTTCCCCCTATGATGACATTCACCCTAGGTTCCCTGTTAGGGTCTGGTGTCAGTGAGAGGATAGAATACATCAGAGTTCCCAGTGAGCTGTCCTAGTTCATATATAAGTTTGGTCCACTGTATATATGTGGATTTTCTCCATTTCCAGGGTTGCCTCCCCTTCCGGAGTCTGCACCCTGAGACACATGCAGTGGTGCCTGTTGGGGTTGCCCTTGTGGCAGATTCCCCATGTTCAAGGGTTGAACCCCTTATTTCGCACCTGGCTGCAATCCTGGTGCTTGCTGCTGTACTGTGTGATTTTGTGCACCGCCCTGTTGTGGGATTGCAGGCGGATTCACTGTGCTTGCTCCCATTCCTTGACCATTTTGTCACGTGCCTTGGCTTCTGCACGCGCGTGCCACATGTCCTGTTATTCCACACACCCAACACACTGGAGGTGGTCGGGTTATCTGTCCATTTGACATATCTGGACTGCCCATCTGTATGTTTTGAAAGACTCCTTGATTATTCTGGAAACCTCCCTGATGACTTTGAAACCCTCCCTGATTACTATGCCATCCTCTTCCTCTAAATCCCCTTGCCCTCGGGTAAAATCCTGCGTTATCCTGGTTGTTCCGCGGCAGGCTAGTCGCCTGTTATACGTTCGATTCAGCTGGGCTTGTCCGCATGGCTCCTTCGAGAGCATATTTTGATAATTTCTTTTGCACCAGCTTCGCTTCCTCACCCTTACGAGTTGCCTCCTTTTTCCGATTCTTTTCTTGCAACAGTCTACAGTAATGTGCAATAGTCAACTGTATTTCTGCCCACGGTTTAGCTTCTACTCCTACCAATTCCTTGAGCTGTTTCTGCTCCGGTTCTGGCAACCCTTGGCAAAACATATGGTAGAATACAGGGATAGATTTCATCCAAGATTCATGCGTTTCGAGCACCCACGCATCTTGAAAATTCTGGATATAAGTCAACGGGTCTTCTGACTTCTTAATTTTTCGAGTCATTAGAGCTCCCATATCGGAAGTGTCTGGGTACAGCACTCGTACCGCTTTCCACACTGCAGCTCTACAGTTATTAAATGGTGCTATGTCATGGGTAGTGTTCATTATGGTTACACCAGGGTATCCTGCTTGTTTCCACACATCGTCTGCTCTCTCACCAAGTATGGCGATCAGGAGACCCTTAATATCCCCTATAGCTAACCTGACGCCCCCTGTCATTTTTTCTAACTTGTGTATCCACTTCCCGGCTCCTGATGTCAGCATTGGAAGCTTGTTTTTCAGGTTCTCTCAATCCAATTGTGGCCATGGAATATATTGTGGTCTTGCTCCCCCTTTTTCTAGTAGCGGAAATTGGAATGCGCAGTCTTCCTTCTCTTTCCCCATGGCTCTCCTGTCTATCGCTGGGGTAACATTCCCGCATTGCCGTCTACCTGGCAATGTCCTCAATCTGTCTACATAGGCGGGTGCTGACACCCCCTCTGACCGTGGGATGTTCTCACAAGTCGGTCAGGCTGCGCGGCAGACTCTGATGTCCTGGGTGCGGACTCGCTAGCGTCTAACCATCGTACCCCTTTATCTGTCGGGGGCCGTTTTTTGCGCGATCTCCCATCTTCATTAGTTTCGTCCTCTGTTTCCCCTCCGGAGTTGGACATTGATAGTTCCGAATTCACACAACTTCTTGCATCTTCATCGTTCCTACTCTTTCCTTTCCCCGTGGGATATTAGTTCCAACCCCATTTCATCATATATTTTATCGATTGTTTCCCTGATGCTTCTGGTGTCGAAGTCATCTTCGATATCCGCCCTACTCGAGCCTGGTACTGAGTCGTACGCAGGAAATAATTATTTGATATCTTCCCATTCTACATCAGGATTAGGTTTTTTAACTTCCCGCTTCAAATATTCCAGATCGCGTGCCCTCTGTATATGCTTACGTTCCGTATCATCATCAACTTTCTTGCGCTTCCTCACCTCTTCTCTGCCCTTATCTTCTTCCCTTCTTCTTTCATTTCTACGTTCATTTGCCCTTCTAGCTTCCTCACCTTCTTGCCTCTTTCTTCTTCTTTCATGTACTCTTTGCTCTTCTTGCAACCTTTGCAGGTTCTGCCTGTATTTGTCATAGGTTGCACACTGCATGCGACTGTGCGGCTTTCCTTGCTATTCGCGATATAGCTGTACTTGCCTCAGCCTATCCTTCCTCTTCATTCTTTCGTCCCTTACTTCCCTTTCCTTCTCTTTCTCCCTTCTCTATGCCTCATCAAACCTCCCTCTCTGTCTCACATCATCACTTCCTTTACCATCGAGTTTCAACAATATCTGTCCTCCCATAAGTTCTGTCTTCACTTCCTTTATACTTCTTTCCCTCTCTCTCTTTATCGAGAGGTGCACTACTCTGTGCCTGATCCTTCCTTTCCTCATTGCGTCTCTCCTTGTCCCTCGGGACTGTGGAGATAATATTTTTATCCTGACCCTTCCCCTTCGTTTCATCACTACTGTATGTAGGTGACTCATATTCGGAGTTACTATACCCCGTAGATGCCTTGAGCTCTCTTAGCGGGTAGAGTCCCTCTGAATTGCTCCCCTCGATCTCTGGCTCAGGCGGGGCTGGTGGCACGGTAGGCGTCTCACTCCCTTCCGTGCATACGTTTAATATCCAGTCTGCGGGAGGTTCTTCCTCCTTTGGCTGTTCGAACATTTTCCAAAGTTCCAGAACAACAATGCGTTTCTCTAGTTTCTTGCCTGTGTATGTGGCATGTAGATAAGTCGTCAAATGCTGTAAGACCGCTTTAGATAAGGACCCATTCTGTGGCCACGGCATAAACATCTTGTGGGCGGTACCCTTAACCCACTCAGTGCTGTATTTTTTTAGCTTGGGGGCATGTTTAGGCCACTGCTTGCATAAGTGGGCGAGTGGTGTACTATCCTCCATGCTTGAATTCTATTTCCAACAATATTTTCAAGCGATTTCAAACTTCCAACAATATGAGCGAGCACCAAATACGCAAGCTCCAATCCAATCTTTTCCGCCAGAATTCTATATCATCAATTTACTCAAGAACATCAATCTATGTGCGATTCCCTCTTAGTTACAGAATTGCGTAAAATCCAACTTCATTTCAAACAATCAATGATACAGTTCTTTACATTTGACATATAACAGAACATGCATGATAGACACTGGACAGACAGGACAGACACCAGCTGGACACATATTTCTCTGCCTTCTAATCACTACCCCAACATGGAGTGTAAACGAACCCTTTTTGCAACATCTTTAATCGTCGCAGTAGCCTATCGTCCCCTATTATGTGGGCTCTGAGTTCACGTTTCTTCTGACCGCTATATTAAAGAGCAGGAAGAAGGCAAATCCTCTTACTTTTTTTATCTCGGGTGTCCTTCCTGGTATTCTCTGCTTTTTCTCTCGGGTGCCCTCCCGGTAACCACTGTTTTTCTCTCGACTGTCCTCCCGGTAACCGCTTTTTCTCTCGGGTGTCCTCCCGGTAACCACTGTTTTTCTCTCGGGTGTCCTCCCGGTAACCACATTTTCTCTCGGGTGTCCTCCCGGTAACCACTTTTTCTCTAATATACTCGAGTCATTATCCCCTTATATATATATATATATACAGTCTTCTCTACTTCTGACTATTTTATTTTCCGCCACCCTCTGTTACCTTTTCCCTTACTTGTTCTAATGCCTACACAACTTTTGCCAAAGTGCTGAGTCTTTTCGTTCACTCACTGCTCGCATGGTTCCTCTCTGGATCTTCTGGATCACCTGCCCCTCCGTTGCTGCCTCTCCGGTCTTTTCGTCCGATCGGCTGCCCGTAGGAATGAGAAGGGTTATGCTCTGTAAGGCAGGTTCCTTCAGACCCACTGCCGATTTTATGGACTTACACTATCATTGTCCACGGGAAGCTTCTCAGTCTACTCAGCTGAATGGTGATGGACTTGTGATATTGCCGAAAACCTAGAGTTACTTCGCGCTGTCGGTCAATAGGTGTCTTATCAATAGTTAATCAATACTCAATGGTCAGTAAACCATCCTCGTCACTAGCAAGTGTACTGGGGGCGGAGCGGCCTCTGAACAGGCCCATGAGATTCAGAGCATGCCCTCGGCACCTTAAAACGAGATAGCTGCACCTGAGGAGGATGGGGTGCAGGATACTCTTACTCTGACACCAATCAATAAGGGCAAGTCAACGGTTTGGCAAAGGGAAGTCTGTTTAATGACAAGTACAAAAAACAGGGAAACAAATGGTAATCATCAGTGATGTGATTGCCTGTCTCGCTTCAACTCCCAACTTCTTCATGCAATCAGTAACTTTTATAGCAAATTCTCGTCATCATTGACGTGTAAAACTCCTAAGTTTGACATGCAATTCTATTGGTAGGAAAAGGTAACTTAAGTATAGGTGCTATATCTGTATATGGTAACAATGTGTGAGGACTGGATAACTCTTATCGGGTGGGCGTCTACGCCCATCCCTCTACATCACTCGTGATAGGCGTCACTATAACTACGACGTCTAATTGGCTCTACAAGCTTCACCCTGCCTCCCTTCTATCAATCAGTACTTTAGGGCTATGTGTCAATTAGTTGGATAAGGATGGCCTCGAAACTGTAGCTTCTTATCAAGAAAAGTTATGGCATCCTCGGGTTCTGGGTGACATCAGACGTTGGTGCCTCTTTGTGCTTGGCTGGTCACGTGTCTGTTCACAATGAATCTACTTCATTATCCTTCTTTTCGTATATTTGATTCTTTGTTCAGCCTCGCCACCTGCCAGGGGCCTCCTTATCTCGACCTTCACTGGCTGACTTCAATGCTCTTAAGTTTCGATTCTTTGGAGTTGCTGCTCTCCTCCCTTCCTTGGAGTTGACCTCGAAGTCCCAAGCATGAGCTACCTCTTGCTGAGTTTTGATTCCACTGTTCCCTTCTGGCTTTAGCTGGAATATAATTCTTGGCCTTGTTGGCCCCTTGCAGCCTGGGCTTAGTTCTGCTTTTACAAAATGGAGTCGCACTTGTATAGTGTGCTTCATTGAGGTAGACATATAGTTGGCGCTTGCTGCTCTATTCTTCTACTAAGCATTGTAAGCAGTACAGTTTCCTTGGCTTCTTGCGTTCCAAGCCTATTTACATGCATTTAGTTAGTTGCATATTTTCATCTCACTTCATGGCTACGTTTCTTTATATCGACATTGTTTCTTCTTAAACGTCCATTACATCGTTATTCTTTACATTTCGCACTTGTGTGTCAGTTTTCATTCGTCGTTTATGTTCATTTGTACATCTGTCTGGGTTCTCTTGTTGTCACCATTTGCCATCCATTAAGGCTCTTTGGGTCTCTTCAGGGACAGTTTGTAAGTAGTCTTCATTTTGTGTCAGCTGCTGGTACGGTTGTCTCAGCGGGTACCAAGTTGCCCATGGCTGTCTGGTTATAGGCACTTCGACAGGTATTTGCATTTCTGATGGGCACTGGGTAGAGGCCTAAAATTGCTCTCTGTTGGTTCATCTGTTCTTCGTACGTCACATACCTTGGCGAGTATGTTCCTGGTACCTTGAAATGGAGGGCTGGGGTGCAGGCCATGTCTGGGACCTCCTCTACAACCAGAGTTGAAGAAATAAGAGTAAACGCGTGTTTGGAATTAACTCAGTGTGTCTCAGTGTGGAAGTTTTCAATAGTAATAGGTAATTAATAATAAGTAGTTTTTGGCTGCGAGATGGGATCGATTTGTGCTGAAGCTGCCCCCTGAAGTCTGGTAGCGACTAGCCCAGGTTTACCTTTAAATCTGTCCCACTAGGCAAACTGAATTGCAACTCTGGGACTGCCAAGCCAAGCGGCTGAGTGGGACACAGACAAGCATAGACCATGTGAAATCTGAGCGTAGGTGGAGAGCAAAGGGAGGGAAGGAGAGATGCAGTCGAGCCCATGCCAACATAAGGGGAAAGTCTGGCACCTTTAAATGTGAGAAGTTCTCGAGATCAGATTGAGCAGCTTTGCAACGGTGCCAGTTCCAAATGGAGTTGATTCATTAGCATAATTTAACCTGCATGCAAACCCAGCTGCAGTATGATAGCCAGAATGCTTAATGTAAGCGAGCATGTCACATATAGATGATGCTATAGCAACAAGCATCCAAGGGCGAGCCATGAAACACATGAAAAGTAGAACAGAGGCTGTCAGATCTAAGGATGACACTGGTGGGCATCATGGAGACATTAGAGCTGTTGTGAGACTCGCTCATCCCCAGAAAACTGGCACATCCCAATAAGGCCACAGCAGGCCTTGGGATAATCACAGTAAATATGCAGCAGTTCCGCACCAGAGGCTGCACTTAAGGGCTTAGTAAGTGATAAGTACATCTACGCGCTTTACTTCTGCCCCTGGCATGCCAGATGAATATCATGTGTGGTTTCAGACTCAGTCTCATGTTCCCATATAAGAACATAGTTTGTCTGACCCCTTTGGAAGAGGGTTATTATTTTAGCACTCAGCCTCCTTATTAATTATGTGAATTTCACACTTTTCTGCATCACATTTTTAAGGTATCATTTATCATTTATCATCAGCATACTTGGTTGATAGTAATGGGATGCCTTTGCACCTCAAAGTTGTCATCTTAAAGAGTTGCATGCCCCATTTATGTTGTGTTGTGTTACGTTACTCAGATTTGAATGCACATTTCCAACGTCACAGAGACACACTTTCAAGGTATCATTCTTCATTCCTATACTTCACTGATGGTGTTCAGGTGTGCGTTATTTATGTTATTCAGCTTTTATTGCAAACAATGTCGTCTATCAAAAATGTCGCCAAAAAATGGCCGGGATTTGCAGGGACATTATCACTTTGAACATTTTCTTTTCAAGGTGAGCAGGGGACCCCCCTGCAACCCCAAATCCCCTTGACCCCATATTTATAGTCACCATTTATAAAGTCGCCACGGCCTTATCCCAGCGACTACACGTATGGCGAGCATATATATGGGGGCAATATTACCGGATACCGTCAGTATATGTCACTAATAGATTGGGGCTACTGTTTGTATCTCTCAAATGTGATTTCTGAATTTTATTTCACACAAGGTATTAAGAGCACTAAGACTGGTAAGCAGCTTCAAGAGGAATTTCAAACAGCAGCAAATAGAAACAGTACAATCATAACAATACATCAATACTGAGAGTTTTCGGGGACACAGAGTACAGTAAAAGTGCGTGTAGTGAAACATGAACAGCAAAAAACGAATGACACGCACCCATGGTCATATAAGTAGGGCTGGGAGGCTTAGCTTGACATGTGAATAGCGACAGGTCCGATGAGCGACACTTGGCTCAGGGTAATGAATGCCACACAGTCCCTGACCAAGTCAGAGGATATTTTCCACGATTTCTTCCTGTTTGTCAAAAGAGACACAGAGCAATGCATTGTGGGTATACAGTTAGGGAATGCTAACTCGCATATTTAAGTGGGCCCTGCGAGAATAAGGGCCGTCGATAGAAGAGTAACGACTTTAAGTTTCACTTGTTTTTGGGTAACCCAATTTGTTCCTCCAGGAAAATGCGAGGTCACTTCTCTGAAGCCCAGAGATGATTCTGCTGGCAAGGTTTTGAGATAACTGGCGTTTATCCATTAGATTGTTATTGATCACACTGCAGACACTATTCCATAAAGAGGTCATGAAAGAGCTAGAGCCGGGACTAGCGAGGCCCGGTGGCTGGACTGAGCAGGGGACAAAGTTTAGAAATGAGGCTAAGCCGGAAATGCTCACTCTTCACAGCAGGAAGGGAAGGCTGGATGGCAGGACATGAAAGCAGCTCAGATTGTGCTGTGTTGCCTGCATTTAGGCTATGTCAGTAGGGTACCATCCAGGCCTAAAGTTGAACCAGGCAGTCAACCACCCTGACCTTGTCTCCTGATGCCTGGTCAAGATTGACAAACAACTGTGTGTTGTCTGTGCACATCTAAAAATCCAGATCCGACTTCTCAATCAGCCCTGCCAGAAGTTACACTAAGGCTTTACAAATGTCCATTTATAGAGCTCTATTCAGCAGCTCTGTTATCTTATGTTATGTTACTCGGCGTGTCTACCATAGTGACCACAATTTGTGAGCTGCATAATATTCTTACTTCTTTACCTTATATATGGCAGCTGTACTAAGCATATGCGTCATTCCTACCACCAGCCTCTGAAGACAGCTGCCAGATGCCATTTGCCTTTCTCGGTTTACCACAGTCACACCCTCTCCGTCTCTCCCTTCCTCTGTCTCACATAGATACATTGTAGAGTGTGTGCAAGAAGGATCCGGGAAATAGGCAGAAGCAGAGAAGTAGAGGGTGCAGTCCGGAGATTACACTCATTACCTTAAGCGAAGTACTAAGGACTATGAAAGGCTTGCTCTGTTTGCACGGAGAAAGGGCTGCCTTAATTATGAAGACGACACAAGCCCATTTTATCTTAGTATTTTGGCTGGCAGTCCAACAGGGCTCTAACCTGCTCAGGGTCTGTGCTCAGTGGCCATGTTGGGTCTTTACCTGTCAAGATAATGAAAGTTCTTATCAGGGGATCAGGGGAGTGGCCAGAATCCCTTGTTGTTTCACCTCATAGTCTACAAAAAGCCCCAAACCTTTCTCAAAGGGCCATAGGTCCACTATACATTCCCAATGCACCTCCACCTGCCCCCCAACCCTGCTGCTGAGACAGCACCATGACGTTGGCTTCATAATGATGCTGAAATCCTGCAGGGGTTTCTTCACAGCCAGGATGACAAGATGAGAAGCAGGAAAGATAAAAGGTGGAATATGGATTCCTCACAGAGTGCCATGAAGCTGGTTGTGCCATGCCCTGGCGTAAAGCGGTATCCAGCTTTAATTCTTCAGAGCAATGCAAATGGCCATAAGAGGAGGATCAGGATGAAAGGGCAAATGTTAAAGACCATGAAAGATCTGTACAGATATGTGAGGGGATGGAAGTTAGGGATGGAGATCGTTTTCATATCAGTAGTCACGGATGAGGGATCAAAGCATACCACTTATGCACTAAGGCACAATGCACGTATTTATTTATTTATTTATGTATTTATTTATTTATTTATTTATTTGGCACACTAAACTCGGAAGCATCAAGGTGCTAGTTACAAGAAGTACAACAGCCAGAAACAGTTTGAAGCAAAGTCTTCAGGATTTGAGTATCATAGTGACAAGTGTGTTAAGAGATGTGTCTCCCCAAGGTCTCATGGGAGAATAGCAGTGTCTTAAGCTGCGTGCGAGAAACTCAGTAAGATTGTTCCAATCTTAGAGCCAATGGCAGAGTGTTCCAATTCTTGGTGGCAATAATAATAATGATAAGAAGAACAAGTGTATAGCCTACGAGGGCAGTTTCCAGTACTTGGAAGATGTACAAACATTCATGTGGTTTCATGTTTTGTTATGTTAGAAGGCTTTTGTAATGCACCAAATCATAACCTTAGTGGTCTCCGAGTGCCTGGGCTTCTCTCGTGCTGGGCGAATATATGACCCCATGGTCCATAGACAAAAGGAGCAGGGCGAAGATGTGAGGAAGGGGAAAGAGGGTGCAGTTACCACAGACCAAGGGAAAGGAGGATGCAGAGGAATACATCATTATTATTTGATACAACTCCATTTTTGGATGACCAGATCGCAAGATAGAAGACAAAAGATGAACTGAGGCCTCTAAATGTGGCAGTTTTCATAAGCAATCGGTAATTAAGAACAAGTAATGTTTGGTTGCACATTATAGTCAACATAAAAGACAAGACCCACTAGACCTGCCTTAAAAGCAATTCACTGGCTCCCAATGAAGTTATGTTTTCTTCGATTGTCATCACTACATGCAGGGCTTTTAAAGTCAGGGGCTTAGTATATGGCTTTAGAAATTGTCTCCTTATAATCAGAGATCAAAGTGAGTGAGATCTAACAGGAACTGAACCCCACTACTTCTATTTTTTCTGTATTTAATTCTACTAGGTTTTGCAACCCTTTTCTCAGTTTGGACCTGTTCATTTAGCAGTGAAAGCATCTCCTCATTTGTCTTGGTATGCTCTTTGAAGCCATTACGTCTGCCTAGGCTCTTGCTGAGCTGGTAAGCAGCTACATAGTACCCAAGACCAAGTAAAGTGCTCCTTTCTACTTCCTATGTGGGTGTGCAGGGGACGCAGGGAGAACTTAAAGAGGTGCATGTTTGCAAAGTAAGTGAAGACAGACATATATAGCCACTAGGCTGTCAGGACTATACTGCACCGATGATCCCTAATCAGGGTGAAACCAGGTGCGTAGTTGCCCTGGCAGCCTTGCAAATGTCTGGCTTGGGTTGATTAAGCTATGTATAAAGTAGCACTGCCCTCTTAGACAAAAACAATTTCCCAGAGAAGAAGGTTTGCATTTGAGCTAATTTGCATACCCACGCTGCTTGCTGTTGTCGCTCAGAACTGTATGTGAACCTGAGCCTTGTGGAATGTGCGACTTGGCTCAAATGAACTTTCCTACTTTCACATTTCAGGTGAACGTTTTTTTTCAAACCTTTTTAAACCCACCATACCTTTCTTAGTGTTGTGAAAGCATTGCCAAATTCTCCAACCACGAGGCTGTCAGGACTATACGGCACTGATGGTCCCAAATAAGAGTGAAACCAGGTATGTAGTTGGCCTGAGAACCTTGCAAAATATCTGCCTTGGGTCGATAAAGCTATGTATAAAATAACACTGCCCTCATAGACAAAGACAATTTCCTGGAGAAAAAGGTTTTTATTTGAGTTAATTTGCATACCCACAGTGCCTTCCTGTTGTGGCTCAGAGCTGGAGGTGAACTTCCAGGATGGCTACTAGGTTGCGTTGTGGAATGTGTGACTTGGCTCAAATGAACTTTCATACTTTCACATTTCAGGTTAACCTTTTTTTTCAAACCTTTCTAAACCCACCATAACTTTCTTGGTGTTGTATATATATATATTTAAACTGGACCGCACACCAGGTCAGGAGATGCCATAGAAAAAACAGAGACTCCAGGTCAAATGACACAGACATTTAATAGGCAGTGCATACAGTAGAGGCAGTACAATACAGGGACTGAATCCTGTATGATGCGTATTGTGCTCGCAGAGCGCTTGTTCACATGAAGGAAGCACAAAAAAATTGACTTAAAATACAACAGAAGTCCTTTCTCTATGTTGGCAGTTTGTATTGGTGTGGTGAGAAAGACGTGCAAAGCAGGCAGACATATTGGAATGGGAATAAATGCAAATGATACATGGCAAACGGCAAAACATGTACAAATACAATATGAATAAGATGTGCAAACAAGATAAAAAGAAACATAGATCATGACACAAGTAAAAGATTACTAATATTTTACGTAGCATTATTGATCCTATCATAAATGAAAAAAACAAAAGAAGATCTCAGCAGGACAAACAAGGAACAGAAACTGCACGAGAACCGGATAAAAGAGGGACTACCTGTAACAAAAAAAAACCCAGCTACAAAGCCTGGCCATAAGGAGCATGTAGAGAAGCGGCTGGGGAATGCCAGGGTTAATGAGCTGGGTATGCCCGTATGTCCCTTGGTATCTGTCCCCCTTAATATAACAGAGGGTGACATTAGTGATAGGCATTGCTGCGAACATCGGGAAACAGTTACTCCAATTGGCCAAACAATTCCAAGTAAGGCTACTCAAGGGCCAGGCCCTCCATCTATGCCCAAGGAACCGACTCTGGCTATGTTGCCAAAACTATTTGAGTTATTCTCTGGAGTGGCGGAAGGGAGGAAGTCAGGCCTAGAATGTGACGAGTCCCCACAAACTTAGAGAGAGTCGTTAAAGCTCATCATAGATAAAAATAAAAACAAGTTTAAAGAAGGCAAAAGGTGCACTCTAAAATTAAGATCATCTGGACAAATACCACTTCGGAAAACAAAAAAAGGATTACTTAGAAACCTGACATGTCCAAATAATGACAGGGATTCCACAGAGACACAGCCGAGAAGAATATAAGCACCAGAGTAAAAGAAGGAAAGCCTGAAAGGATCCTCTGCCAAATAGAGGAAGTGAGTGAGGAAGATTAGAACTTGGAACTCACGCATTTGTCAACATATACATCTGAAGCGGAAGAGGATATCACAAAGGTAAGAGAGAGGGTGGATGGAACAGCTCCACAGAGGACTGGGAGCCAGAATGTTTCGTAAGAGGAGGAATGTACTCTGTCTCTTTCAATGTATACCCAATGTAAGGGAGATCAAGTCAAAAGACCTCCTTCTCATTGAATTTCCTGAAGAAGCCCGGTTAGTTCGAGCAGTAATTTATCTGTGCTGAGGGGCAATTAATCATCTATTGCTGACCGAGGCAGAGAAATTACTACGTATGGGCTTTCTACTAAATAAACTTGAATTAAAGGAAGACAGTCCTCAAAAACCACAACTGACAGGAAGACAGAGGCTTCCGACAAAACCACCAACATTTAGAGGTCGGAACTCTAAGCCTTGGGAAAAGGGGATGAAATTAACGATAAGGGAGCCCAAAGATTCTCAACATACAGCGACTAAGAAACATCTAAATTAGCGTATTGTCATGGAAACTGGTGGCGCATCAATGGACGGCAGTTCTGTGACAGGGAACCAAGAGCACCCATTGGAGGAAGATAATTGGGGTTGTTTACCGGGTGCTCTTGCATCGGGGACAGCAAGATCATAATGCTCAAAGGTAGGGGAGGAAGTAGAGCCCCGACAAATGGCCCTTGGAAGTTGGAACACCAGAGGCTTTGTGCATTTTTTTGGCGAGGGGGATCTGAACTTCAATCATTACGATGTTATTTGCCTTCAGGAAACATGGCTAAGGGAACCCCCACTTTTGGACGGCTTTCCCATTTATTTAAACCCAGCTGAAAAAGGCCTTAGTGGACGCCCTGTGGCTGCATTAAGAAATGGAAGTGGCCTTAAAGTAATATCAATGAAACACCTGTCACCACTGATACAGGCCCTGACACTAAAAGAGGGATGCCCTCAGGATCCTGCAACATGGACGGGGATGATATTTCATTTATATTGGAATTTTGGAACACAAAAGGCAGTCGGCTTTGTAAAAACAGTCATGGACTTGATAGATGATGCTATGGGGACATGGATAAATCTGGACATCGTTGTGTGCAGGGACTTAAATGTCCATTGCTTGGACGAAGAGGCATCTGTAGAAAACCTGTTGCCCTATGCGGCCTCTCCAGTCGTAAGAGGCTTAGCCTGGAGGGAAGATTTAGCCCGGAGGAATATTAAGCTGGTCAATGGACACTTAAAAGGGAATATACCAGCTGCTCCAACTTGGAAGAGAGGGCGTGAGACTAAGGTGTTAGATTACATCTTTGTCTCGATAAACTACACGGAAAATGTATGTGCCTGGAGGTAAAAGAAACTACGCTCAGTGACCACAACATCCTGAAGTTGACCAGCAAGAAATGGAACACAGCCCCCACCCTGCCCCCGGGAAAAAGCCGGGCAAAGATAGGTAGATAGGTGTAACAGCAGGGAGAAACAGACTAAAAATAGATCCGGAAGGCATTAAGGCCCTTACAAAGGCCTACACAGGAACAGTACAGAGAATTCACTCTCTCCATCTCGGACTAATCTTGATTACACCATCAACTTAGCAGATTACTTTGAAAAAGACCTGTTGGTTTGAAAGGGATCTTTTCAAGGCGCCACACCTTCTATCTTGAAGTGGCGATGAAAAAAAGTGCCTTAATAGACCAGTGAGATCATGCAAAAACAACAGCAGTTCAAAAATAGCTTGAAGCAGCGAGACACAGAGATAATGTTAAAGATCATGGCCTCGAAAAACACCTCTGAAATGTGGAGGATCCTGAATGAGATGAGTGCAGCCCAGCTCTCTCTGTTAGTAAACCCAGTGCCTGTCAGATTGTGGGTGGACCACTTCAACCAACCTTTTGAAAAATTTTGACAAAGTAGTGGAGCAGGAATATGAAGTAACTTCTAGGCCTTGGACCTTTCAAAGGGAGGAAAGCGAAATCCTCAACCTTACAAGTTGCTCAAGCAATTCCAGGGCCCGGACCAGACGGCATAATGAACCTTATATTGAAAAATGACCCGGAGCATTGGGCAAACTTCATGGAGGAAATTTTTGGGTTCATTAAAAAGACAAAAAAGGTCCTGTCCACATGAAAACAATCAATTGTAGTGCCGATCTTTAAAATGGGTGATAGGTCTGCTCCTTACAACTACAGGCCTGTCACCCTCCTGAATGTAATCAGCAAGATCTTCGCAGCTCTAATTTTGAAGGCACTATACAACTGGAGCACAGTCACTAATCACTACGATCAATGGCAAGCAGGATTTGTGAAGGGGATCGGAACTGCTTTGAACCTATTCCTTATCAACATCCTAAAGACTAGGCCCAAGGCCAAAAACAATAATAAAATATACTGGGCCACAATTGGCCTGGCCCAGGCATTTCAGACAGTTGACAAAGCTACCCTCTGGTCAAAGTTAAAAGCTTGGGACTGCCAGCAAGACATAAGAGAGGCTGTCAAGACCCTTTACTCGGAAACAACTCTCAGAGTGAGATTGGATAACTCTGGAAACTTGTCAGAGACTATACCACCACTAAGGGGTATAATACAAGGGTGCCGACTGGCCCCAGCAATATTCAACTTGTTCATCTCAGACATTGAGAAAGCATTTATTAACGTTAGTTGCTTTCCGCCTCATATTGCTGGTGTCCCTTAAGTCGGTTACTATATGCTGATATTTTAGTGTTGCTTGACCAGACCCAGGTAGCACTCCAACGGCAACTTGACGCGTTGGTGGGCTTTGTGGAATCCAACGGCCTTAAGATAAATGCAAAAAAATCAAAAATCTTAACCTTGGGCTGTAACCCAGGCAGAAGAGACAAGGCTAAAGCCTGGTTCCTCAGGGGAGGGAAGATATCGGAGGTAACTTCCCCGACATACTTGGGAATGTGTCTAAGCGACTGTATCAACAACTCACACAGAGAAGAAATACTGCGCAGCAAAGCGAGGAATCTTGCGGCGCAGGCGAGATTGATACTGGTGCATCATTGTAAATTCTCCCTGCTCTCAGTTATAGAATTTTACCAGATGAAAGTCATGCCAATACTGACAAATGGAGCCGAAGCTTCCTTCGCACTATCAGCAGAAGTATTGCCAAAACTTGAAGGCATCTTTTGGCGACGGGTATTAGCTGTCCCAAAATGTATGCCTATTCAGGCTATTAGACTAGCGCTCGGTCTCACATCAATGTACACCTTAACAGTATGGAAATCACTGTCTTTTTATCATAAGTGCATTGTGTCGACCAACAAGGGAGGTTTTGCCATCCTAAAGACAAGCTTGGCAAAAAAAAAAAGATTTTGGTGGAGTGGAAGAAGGTATGCTGGGCAATTTTGGAGAGTGTGGACCAATCAGAAAAGACCTTAATTGATAACCCTCTGCTTGTGAAGCGTAAATTGTACAATCTGGACTGGATCGAGAAGCAACAAGCCAGGAGCAAGTTTAAGGTCTATGGTAGAAGTTTCCCAGGTATTAGAGCCAGCGCAAATGTCCCTAGCTACTTGGTAAAATTTCTGAGTAGCTATCTACGTGGACAGTTTATGCGCTTCCGTTTTAATCTGCTGCCTACAAAAGAAGTGATGGAAGGAAGGAAGGATAAAAACATACGGGACTTCTCCTGTAGACTGTGTAAACATAATCGAGAGTCCTTGTTTCATCTCACATAATTATGCCTGGCATTAAGAGATTGCAGAACAAAGACATTGGGTGCGTTTTTTGAAGAATTAGTGAGTGCTTCAGCGAAAGACTGGTGGGCCCTATTGATACAACGGGCCAGGATCTCATTGATCCTGGCATTGCTTGCATTTCTGAAGGAAATATTCATAGAAATCGACGGCCAATGTCAATCGACATAGAACACTTGAAATCAAGCCTTTTGCTTACCCGATTTAGTTAAAGTATGGCTGTTCAGTTGTTTTAGTTTTTTCTTTACTTGGTAAGGGAAATCATTTTAGAGAAATTGTTTGTTTTGTGAGTAATAATCAGTGATGTAAAATCTGTAAGTTTATTAACTTTTAGCAAAAGGTTTTGTTTTGTAAACCATGTGGTAATAACAATTCTTTTTTAAAAAGAAATAAAAAGTAAGGGACCAAGAACAAAACCCTGAGGAACCCTGTAACGAAGAGGATAGGAAGAAGATAGTTTTGCAGACCGAGACAGAATAGGTTCGATCAGAATGGTCTAACATCAGAGAGTATTGTTTAGCATGGTGAGCTGAAAAATGGGAATTAGCACATGAAGCAGAGTAGTTTCGGTAGGAAGGAGAAAATGTTTGAAAAGATGTGATGACAACTGTGAGTGAACTACGCCTTCCAGAATTTTGAAAGAAAGGGTAGGAACGATACTGGATAGAAGTTAAAGGGAGTAGAGCCCGATCGAGGAATGCATTTTTTAAAAAGGAATAATAGTAGCATGTTCATCGAGAGTCGGAAAGAGGCCACAGAAAAGAGAGAGGATACAGAGAGTAGTAAGGTATTTAATCAAGAGTATACGCAGCTGGAATAACAGGATGTGGAAGAGGATCAAACGGAGGTGCAGAAGAAAGTAGATGAAGTACTTTTCAATTTATATGACATGTAGAAAAATTGATGCTTTGTGCAACCTGGACCATCTCCTATCCTCAGAGACGATGAATGTTGTTTAATTATGGTTTAAGTCTGATGTGCGGCAAGTGCTTAAACGTGATGAAGGATTGCCTATTGACAGCTAAGTGTACATTTGCCAATTATTTTTTTTAATATATTTGTATTATTGTTATATGGTTAACATAGCCTTTAACAAACATACAACACAATGAGACATTTATTTTTATAAATAAAACAAAAATCCCTGATCCAAATGATTCATAACTAAATTTCAATAAAAATAAGCACCATACAATTTATCATATTCCAACACAAAATATATAGTACATCATTTTCACAAAGCTAAAACTTCTTTAAAAAAATGCCGTGCTGTGGCCATCCACTGAGTCCGTCCTCAGCCTTTGAGGAAGACCTAATTCATATGGTAGGTTATAACATCAAGCCTATGTCGAGAACCATACTCCTGGGGGACTTTAACATAGGCCTTAACAACCCCTCAGGCACCACTGCAACAGCAGTTGCGAATCCATTATCAGACTTGGGCTTCAAACACTGCATCTCGGCCCCACCAATACACAAGGGAGAACACTGGACTGGAAAGCCGACCTGAACAGGCTAATCACCATCACTGCCAATGCCCCCTGCCCATGATCAGACCACCATACCCTCAGCTTCACTTTCCCTCAGGCTCCTACTCTGTGGAACGTGCTCCCAGTGGCCATATGCCAAATACAGAACTACCCTCTCTTTAAGAAGGCCATAAAAACCCACGTTTTCAACCTTGGCCCAGAATAACCAGCTTTAGCTCTCAGCTCATCCACAGCTCCCTCCTGCTTTCTGTTTGTGCATCTTGTCACTGTTTTTCTGTGCGCTCTGATGCCTGTGGGCATGTGGCGCGTTATAAAAATTAAAATAAATAAATAAAATAAATTCCCCCTGTAGAAGCAACTGTCTCTGTCCCTAGCCATACCCCCCACCATATCTCGCGGCTCACAGAAGATATCCAAAGAATCTATCGTCCCCTCCTCACCACACTCTACCCAGAATACCTTAACTCTACAGACCAGAACAACCTAGTAGATATCCTCACCAACACCTTAACTAAAGCATTAAACTTGGTGGCCCCACTACTCCTGAGGAAAGCCAAAGCAGCAAGTCACATCAATGCATGGTTACCTCAGAACTGGAGTTCCAGGCCTTGCACATAAAAAAAAGACAGGTGCAAACGATCTCGAGAAAAGCTCCCTCAGACATCACGAAAACTGCGTTGAACCTGATAGCCAAAGATGATAAGCAGGCCATTATCTCAGCAAATGTGGAAACCTATAACACAAGAATATCCAATGTAAACTCAAAAGAAGTCTTCAAAATCCTCAGAGAGCTAAAGTAGCCCTCGTCCCCACCCTCCACTATCACCAAAGATGAGAACTGTTGCATTAATATCCAGAACGCAATGCACACGAAAATAAGTACCTTACAACAGAAAATTGAAAAGAAACAAACTTTAATAAAATCACTCCCTCCTCACACTTCTTCCACTAAATTGTTTAACTCACCCCAATTCCATTTCAGAGAAATCTCGGTAATAGAAACGACCAACATGCTCAAAAACCTAAAACCCTCAAGATGTAAAAGGGACATCTGCCCAGCTAACATCATCAAAGACTGCAAAGAAACCTTAGTACAATTCATTACCAAATTTATCAATGCCTCATTCACCTCTAGCCTGGTCCCGGTCAGCCTCAAAGAATCATGGGTCCTTCCACCACTAAAAAAACATGCTTGTCCCATCAGTTCTGAACAATTACCGTCCCATCACAACAGTACCATTCCTGCTAAAAATCTTGGACAGGGCAGCATACCACCAAATACAATCCTACCTAGAAACCAACCACATCCCAGGGATGCGTCAATCGGGATTCTGGCAGGGCCATGGCACGGAATCAGCACTCCTTGACCTACAAAATCAATTAGACTCCTTTAGAGATGAGCAAACCTGCACTCCTCGTCCTACTTGACTTTTCGGCCACCTTTGACATGGTGGACCACAAAACCCTGTGTTCTTGCATTAAGCCACATACTGGATAGCCTCCTTCCAGAAAGGAAGATCCATGAGAGTGTCCTCAGATTATGCTAGTGCACCTCCCAAACTCATACCCTTCAGCATACCTCAAGGTTCATGCGCCACCCCCTCCCTCTACAACATTTTAACCAAGTCCCTATTCAAACTCCTAGACGTCATTGCATATCCTAAACTAACTATGCTGATGACACCCAAATCCTCCTCCTGCTGTCGGGCATACACGACGAAGACTCCCTCACCATTAACAAAATGTATGCAACTATACAAGCTTGGATGGCGGCAAACTACGTGTGCCTAAACGGTGACAAGACGGAGATCCAACTGGTGGGATCCCCTGCCTTGCTGAAGACACTCAAACCTCAGTTCTCATTCTAGACGGACGGGATATGGATCCTTTTCTCAGCGTGGGTAAAAACACTGGGGTCTACCTAGATGCATCCCTCTCCCTCACTAAACAAGTGAATGTGATCGCCTCCTCAGCTGCATAAACAGCTGAACTCATTAATGCAGCTAGACAATTCCTGACACCGGCCAACTGTCTAACTATCGCATAAGCAATCACAGGTACCAGACTGGATTATTGCAACATCCTCTGTGCCGGGACTTCCAAACAGAACATCAACAAAATGCAGACAATCCAAAACAATGCCCTATGGCTGCCCTTAACATCCCAAAAAGAGACCACATCACAGCTGTGAGAAAAAAAGTTCACTGGCTCCCTATTTGTGGAAGAATTATATTCAAAACTCTCTCAATCACTCACAAATATTTATTCAACACTGCTCCACAATACCTGTCGTAGAATATTGTGAGAACCAAATCTACCAGACCGGTAAGGTCCTTCCACGCTCATTGCCTGCGCCTACCAAAAGTAAAAAGAACCAGAGGAGGAAGCTCCAGCTTCCCGACCGTGTCATCGAACCATTGGAACACCTTCCCACCCCCCTAAGAGCGGAAGCTTCCTACTGGCCATTTCAAAAGGCCTTAAAAACCTGGCTATTTGTTGAAGACCACCCAATTGTATTTCAGGTTTCTTGACTCTTGTTTTTACCGTTTGTATGCCTTCGAGTACTGCAAGGCACTGTCTAAGAACCTTTGTTTTGATTGTAATTGGTGTCACAACAGTGCCTTGGTGGCCCTGGGCTTAGGTGATTTACAAATGAAAAAATAAATAAATAAATAAATAAATAAATAAATAAATAAGACATCATAATAGGCTGACACCACAATTTCACTAGATAACACTTCGTATTCCTACAATAATTGACCAAAATAGTGGGAGCATCTACCATTCGGGGACTTGGACAAATAAACTGTACAAACTCCTACAGGCCTCACATCAAGTAACACACCTACGTATAAACGGTAGGTTCTCACTTTCTCAATAATATGATACCAATCAATTTCTGTCAATTTTCTTTTTGCCTTTACTGGGTGCTGCAAAACCAACCCTCTAGAGATACAACAATCATTGCAGATGTTATCACACTGGTTTTCCATTCATTTAAGGAGGCCCAGCATTTCCTTTCTATTAGGAGCTTCAGTTCTCACCAAATCGAGCCCTCCTCACCACAACATATCCTACTCAAGAGAGAGAGATTTTCCCACAGTATATACAATTTGATGGCAGATAGGCCCAATTCGTAATGAATGACTGCCGCTGGTACACCGCTAGATAACTTCAAAAGCTTGCCCCAGAATGACCCCTCCAGCGCATCACATTCTAATTGATTCGGAAGCCCCACATTTTCTCCCCCATATGTTATTGTCGGCAGCGCATTCATTTTATAAAAATCAAGAACTGGTACCAAAGAGTAATGACCAAACCTACGGTTCAGTACGGAAGCTTGTGCGTCCTGCATTAGCAGTTTAGAATGATAATAGCTCTGCAGCTCAGTTTTGTTTTGGCGCTCGAATAAATGCATTCCTAAATACAAAATGGTGGGTACTTTCTCAAAAACAACCCCTTCCAGAGACCAACAAAAAATGTTGTACTTTTGCTTTATCCCTGGCCTTAGAAGGAGGACCGTGATTTTGGTATGTTGATTATTAGTTTATTCCGACCAGCATATATTTCCAGCGCCTTCAATTTGTACTGTAGCCCGATCGGAGTGTAATCAAATAATTTCGAAATCATCTGCATCAGCAGATAGTTCAGCCGGGGAGTGACAAGACACAGGGAGAGAGAATGCACCTTCTCAAATGTTTAATAAATATCAAAAGAGAACAGGCTAAAAAGTGAAGGAGCCAGAACGCAGCCTTGCTTAAGGTTGCAACTGGTGTCATTGGCACTAGATAACCTACACTGGCCATTCAGCCTCACCCTCACAGATGTATTTGAGTGCAGAGCCACGATCATCCCCAGCAAGTTCTCCGGGAAGCCCCACAACAACAACTTATGCCGCAAAAGGTGCCTGTCCACACTGTCAAAGGCCATGGAGAAGTCAATAAATGCTGCATACACTGGTCTTGACCTCAGCATGGCCTACTTTTTCAGCAGTCCCACGAGAAAGGTGCTGGCATTTGTACCAGATCCCCTTCAGAAACCCGTCTGGAACCGGTCCAACCTACCCACACTCTTCGCCCAGCAAGACAGATCTCGCAAGATTAGGGAGGCAAGAATCTTATCAGGAATGTCTAATAGAGTGATTGGTCAGTAGTTGCTTGGAATCAACCATGGTCCCTTTTTATGAATATGGACCAATTGACTCCGACCAAGATTTTGTCAATTGTTGAGAAGATATAATTCCATTAAAAACAATTGCCAAAACATGAGCCCACAAGTTTGGCTCCATCTTCCAAACCACATTAGATAGACCATCAGGACCTGGTGCTCGCGGGTTCTTACTGCGATTCATTATTACAACTATATATTCCTCAGAGAAAACCAACTGCCAAGGTCCGGATAGAGGTTTTAGTTGCTGCTGGTCCTCACTTGCCATCTCTTTGTAAAAATCACTAAAATGATCGATCCATCTTTGTTCACCAATTGGATTAATTTGGGCATATTAAAGTGAGCTAATGGTATAATTTGCCAAATAAGAAATAAGAAATCGACCATTAATGGGTGTGATTATTCGCCCAAACATAAATGTCTCTTTTTTTCAAATGTCTTGTTATTGTTTTTTTCCACATGATTATACAAACACCAGTACTGCAACACAAGACATCCGTCATCCGACCCCCACAACCACCCCAAAAATATTTTGATGGGAATTTTCATTACATATAACCTAATATTGGAATATGATTTGGTTCTTTTATTACATTCTGTTTTTCAGAAAATGACAATGCACCAGTAGAATGTTAAGTGAATGATGAAATTCCTGTTGTATAAAGAATGATATTCGCCATTTTAAAAATGGTTCTTTTAAGAATGAGTAAGACCGTTTTTAGGAGTGTTGCTCTATCAAGCTACACATAGTAACTTTTTCATGTCTAAAAACGTTTAACCCGGAGGTCTGATGGGTAGAATGTTGGGTATAAAAGAATGTGTGTGTGTCAGTAATGGATAGGATTCCCTTGACAAAGCTCTTGTTGAAGTCTGCAAACAATGGTGAGCATCAGCTCATGGTGTTCAAGTTGGATATGATAAAGGACAACATATTTATTCCCTGACTTGTGGCTTACTTTGGGTGGGTTTGAAAGCGTGTGATCTTCATTTTTCCTGTTTCACAGCATGAATCCCTCACTGTGTTTTGAGGGTGCCCTACAACCCGCATAATGATTTGAAGAAGATGGCACTTTTTTTGATCGCTCAGTCAGGTTTGTGATAACTCTCCAGGAGGCACTCAACAGGTACCCCATCCTGATGAGATGCATTACAAATAAACTCCTGTTTTCTCTCCCTTTTAATGCAATTGTTTTAATCTTAATCAACCAGGTTTCTTTAAAAAAATACTAAAAATATATATATATATATATATATATATATATATATATATATATATATATATATATATATATTTTTTTTTTTTTTTTTATTTTTAAAAAAAGGAAAAGTAGATGCGCTTTTCCATACAGGGACGGCACTCAAAGTGGTCAGGGACGCCAGCATGAATCTCCAGAAAATAAATCAATCCATCAATCGCCAAAGTTCTTATGCCATATCCAGCTTTATTAAAGGCATTGCAACCTATGACGCGTTTCGCAACGCTCCCGTTGCTTGTTCACATATAAAACATGAGAGGACTGCACAATGCTTTTAAATACAGAGGGGCTCCATCTCTATGGTTCAGCCCCACACATTCTGTCCCTTTTCTCTTTCACTTCTTGCAATTCCTCATAAATGCTCCATGTCAAATGCATGCGGTCATTTTGGAATGTGTTTAGTCTCACTCTTGATCCATTAAAGCTAGAGCTTTTAAATATTGCGAGATATCCCATTCATCTATTTCAAACCATTCAATGCATGGTTGCAGGTTTTTATATACGCAACCATTTGGGTTCATTACCCCCTATGCTATGTATTGATGACAGTCAAAACCTGCTCCCTGTGCATTGACGCGTTTTTCCCAATGACAGTCTGGATTTACAATTGGGCACTGGCCACATACAATGTTCTTATGCTGCCACCAATTAATTTCCTGTTTGTTAAATGTATATATGTGTGGGGAAACATAGCATTTTATTTTTAAAAAAAATCAAGTTCAAGATTATAAAGTGCATAGTGCTGTAAACATAACTCTCAATCGATTTACCTTTAAAAAACTCCTAATGTGCATAGTGCACATTGCTTTGTTGATATCCTGATATCCTGAGCATTGTATATATATATCATTCAGTTGGTATTTTGTGCATTATTTTCTTGTTGTCTGTTCTTTACCATCCATTCCACCATGTCTGATGTATCTGAGTCTTGAATATGAATCACCGTCCATGGATTCTTATTCCATATCTCGTCCGTTTCTTTTTTTACATGTTTTTTTTTTAAATGACCCATTTTCATGTTCTTTTTTCAATTGAGGGATTATCACTTTGGAGAAATATCTTAAGTATTGTTGGGGCGTGATCAGGGTGGCCTCCTGCTGCATAGTGTTTTATGGTAATTGATTTCATCCTTTAGCATTATTTGAGCTTACACCAGTAAATATGTCATGGAATCTCAGGCTGCAGCATTGAACCCCCTCAAGCCTTTAGCTATTGTAGTAATGTATTTTAATTACATGTTCATGGCTGTCCTTCCTTATTACAGAACAGCATCTTATCTTTGTGCTTCTTACGTGTGTTGATTGTATAGTGGTTTTAAATGTTAAACCCAACAATAACCAGTATAACCTGAGAATACCCTTTGTTCTGTTGTGGTTAATACAATTCTTCCGTTTACCCATCTTGGCCCTTTAGATGTGAGTGGTAGCTCCGCCTGACTGGTGAGCCATATGTTTCAGTTGTAGCATTCTTATTTAGACATAGATGCAGTGCTTTTACCTTCATACACCCGCCCAGGGTAATCACCTTTGTTGGGGTGATTCTGCTCTCTGCATATCGGTCATTCCTACTAAGGGTGTTCTCATGTCTTTCTTTTTCCTCCCATTGTCATATTTATGTTATAGTCACATATTACCATTGTAGTCAATGCTGGATGATTCTGACTTGAGGTACTCCTCTTGTGGCAGCTGGTGTCCCGATATTAATCAGACATTTACCTTATCTTTCTCCAGTAGTTCTCTAACATTATGTTATGTGATGCTTATATGTTTTTGTTTTCTGTCCCATTCCTTACATGTCCATGGCCCTCATTACGAGTATGCCAGTCTGGAAAAAGGTACCGGCAACAACAGTTACGTGCAGGTAACAACAGTTACCGGCACCTTTTCCCAGTCCCATTCCTTACATGTCCATGGCCCTCATTACGAGCATGCCAGTCTGAAAAAGGTACCGGAAACAACAGTTACGTGCAGGTAACAACAGTTACCGGCACCTTTTCCCAGACCGGCATACTCTGAGTCTGCCGGTAGGCCCCTACTGGGAGATACTTCACTGAAGCACTGGCACCATTAACCACGGTGCTGGTGCTTCAGTGTTCCAATTACCATGGAGTCCCACAGGAACTTACCATTCTGCTGCCACCTGTAATATTCCGGTATTACCGGGATATCGGACAGTGGAAAAGGTAAGCTGAAGTTGCCAACTGGCCGACAGTGCTAACGGAGGCCTACCGGCATCCTCCTAATGGCAGGCTTTTGTGTTATCTTAATGTGATTGTATTAACAATGTTTGCTTTGCTATTGCATTTCCGATCCCATAGAACGCGTTTTGCTTAAATGGGTGGATCGGGCAAGAAGAGATAACATTACCATGCACAAAGCAACACAAAGCAACATTTCTTGTTTAAAGTCGCAGCAAAGAAGTGCGCGCAAGCGAAAGCCTTTCACAATACAGCTTATAACAGCACTCTCCCGGAACTCCGGAGAGCGATGCCCAAGGCTCAGCAAAGCGGTCCAAGCCCGCAAGCGGATTTGCTCGCTTCAGGGCTCCGGCCCGCTCCACGCTATAAGGCTACCAATACCAGCATGCCATAGGTTGCGCACGGCCCGCTGGGAAGGGTCAGCGTGCAACGTACACTATGAGGGAGAACGGCATACAATGTTGGAAAGCTGGAAAGAGAAGCACACAGGAGCCTCAGCAACCGCACACTTCCAGGTAATAAAGACACAATGGGCCTCATTAGGAGGCAGGCGGCCACGTAATGAAGGGTGCCAGTACGGGACCGGCACCGTTCATTACCGGCTGCCCTATTACAAGGACTGCTGTGGGATCCACTAAGGAATGCCTTGTCAGACCAGGCGTCCTTAGCGGGTCCCGCTAGCAGTCCAGGATGCTAACAACGGGCCCGTCATTAACAAGCCCGTTGCTAGCATCCTCCCCATTCCCATTGAGCCCTATGGAGGCTCAAATGGGAATGGGGATGTCCCGGGTCCGGGTCCCACAAAAGGGATTTACCGGGTCCTCCAAGGTCAGAATGGCCCGTTAAGTCCCGTTAAGTCCCCTTTTGCAGGGCCCGGACCTGGAACCCGGTATGGAGGCAACCATGCCGCTTTTGTATTGAGGACCAATATTTCAGTCTACCTTTTAAAGCATATGAATGCTCAGGGAGTCATTAGCCCCTGACTCACCTTTATTAACCAGCAGTGCTCAAGGTTTTCTAACTGCACTACTGAAGCAGCACCCGTAATTCTCCTCCCACACCACCTGGGAAATCAGAAATGGTCTGTGATGGAGGAGACCCCAGATGGAGTGAAGAGAGCGAGCAAGAGGTGGGGGAAGTTGAGAAAGGCCTCTTCTATGCCCCAGGCACAGAAACGGAGACTAAAAAGAAGCCCAGGAGGCGGCTGTTGCATTTAATAGGCTAAAGAACACCTTTTTACTGAAAACAGCCCTGGCCAGCCCCGTACCCCCTACCCCAGAGGCGAAAAACACAGGGGAAGCGCAAACGTTCACAGATGATGATGACCAATATGGTGATGATGACGATGCAGGTACAGATGCACAATCAGACATCATAACTGCCTGCAGGCTTTAAGCCAGCAGTGTGGAGGCCTCACAGGGCGCAGACGACTTGTCCGACCTGTTTGAACCCAAAACACTTAGACTGGGTGCCATCCCCCAGGGTGGCTCTTAATATATCGCAGATGATGCACAGGCCCCTAGAGAAGTAGACCAGATTTCACTTGAAGGTGGAATGTCCCAGACCGAAGCTGCCAGGGAAGGTAGTCGAGACCCCCAAACTCGATCCAAAGTTGCTCACCTTCATGTCGAAAGGGGGCAAAGACGTGAGGAAAGGCATGGACCAGGCATGGAAGTCCTGCCAGGACAAAGTTCTCGACCTAACCGGGCCCATAGCTAAGATTATGGACCCCACGGAATCAGAAAAAGCTAACGGATGCACAGGTGCTGGTAAATTGGGCCTAGCACTCAGTGTGCATGCTGGGAAACGCAAACTGTGCTATGTCCTTAGAAAGACGCAGAAGTATACTATTAAAAATTGAAAACAAGTTAGGAGACCTCGCATCGTATGAGGCAAGTGAAGGTGCCCAGGGACTGCTCTTTGGTGAGGCCTTCGGGACAGTGATGGACACATTTTGTAAGGCCTTTAACGCGCTGGAGAACACGCAAGCGTCCATCTGAATAGTGCTCCCTGCGAGTGATTTTGCAGGGGCCGGCCGATACAGGGGTCGCTCAACCTGCTGCTTTGGCTGACAAAGGAGACCCCAAGGCCTGAAAGCACAATAATGGGAATCGAGGCAGCAGGATGCCTTCTTTCGTAATAGATGGAGGAGCTCAAGAGGACGTGGGGGCCACCGATACTACAGGCATCAAGGTGTCCCCTCAGGTGAGAGTGGCCGGCGCACATTGCCCTCCAGTAGGGCGGAGGACAAAGCTCTTTGTCCATAATTGGGGCAAGTTATTTGGCGATGCATGGGTGCTGCAGACAATATTAGGGTTCTGCCTGGAATACGTAGCGACCCCCAGGCAAACAGGCCCCCCGCAGACCTGCACAATGTGAGAGGAGACTATCTTATTAGATGCCGAATTAGAGCTTCTAGCGCAGAAGAGAGCGATAGAGTGTGCGGATCAGCGAACACCAAGCTTTCAAAGCAAAACTTTCCTAGTGCACCGCAAAGACAAAGTGCACCCAGTCATAAATCTCAACGTGTTAAACGGCTGGCTGACATACAGGCATTTCAAGATGGAGGGGATCCATCTACTGGGAGACATTCTCAGGAAAGACAATTGGATAGCTCGGCTAGACTTGAAAGACGCATACCTCACAGTGCCAGTAGCGACAGAATGTCAGTCTAGAAATACGGATACCTCTACTTTGAGACCACAAACGCATTTTGGTGGCCGTGGACCAACCGTCTCATGCACGATACGACAGAATATAGGTTTTCGAGTTTGCCAATGAACGGCCATTTTGATGTAACAAGAATCGCCATTTTGTTTTCTAACCATTGCTCTTTGCTTTCTGTTCCTATTGCTTCGCAGTATATTTTCCGCTTACACTGCTCGACTGTGGAACATTGTTGTCTGTATGTGAAAAGGACAAGGCCGCAGGGCCGTGAGGATAACAAGAGTTCGCTGAAACACAAACGTAGGCAGCGCCAGGAAGAATGCCCGGCTCCCTCCCGAATGTAGCCTTGAAGCAGAGCTGCAGGGCATTTAATCATTTCACAGCTGCCAGCCAGTCTCATTATATGGTAGAATATGTTAGAATAATACTGCTAAAGTCTTGAATTATGCTTTTCAAAGGACCTCCTTTGCTAAGCCCGTAAGAGCATGTCGGCTCCCAGGACGCAAATAGCACCTGATAAATAGCAAGGTCCGGAATGCAACTCCCCCCGTATGTAGTTCGCTTCTAAGAACAGAAGCGCCGTGTTCTATTCAATAACCGACAGATGCCTTCGCACTCACAAATTGCAAATTGTTACTAGAATAGATGTTTGAAGGTGTCATAGTGGTCGGAGATGTCCATCATCACACCAAGTTCAAAGAAACCCAATAAAGGGGGGTGTTAAACATGTCATAGCTGATTGTTTGATATGCATTTTGTATATATGTAACTGATGTACGTAATTCACTCTCTTGCGTCCCTCGAGGTCTAGAGATACACGTCGCGGGGCGTGAGACCGAGTTGGCCGACTGAGACTTTTGCTTTGCAATAAAACCCTAGCTTTGGGAATACAACCTTGTGTCTGGCGTCTCTATCGTGTGTGGTGACCCGCCTTGTTTCCATAGACATCAGGGTCCCCTAGTGGCCCCTTTCAAGATGGCGCCCGAATAGGGACCCTCCCCCACTTGTTCCTTCACGTAACGTTGTAATTGAGAAAGGCAGAGAACGGCGAGCACGGGACGATCGAGCCGGGATCAAGAGGTGTTCGGGGCGCCCTGTACAAATGATGAGAGACTCTTTTGCAGATCTGCACACATCTGATCCCTGATCGACGTGCCTGGCTAGAGAACAAGGAGGCGAGGGTCCCGAAATGAGGCGGAAGCCAAGAAACGCAGACACAACGTCCTTTGGTGCGTCAGTATACAGACGACTTGATTTATCAGGTGAGTCATTCCCCGATTCAAAGTATCCTGATATTGGTTGAGAGTTGACTTTGCAAAATCAAACGCCCTAGGTAAGGTTGATTAACCAGGGGGAAGGTTGAAAAGTGGCTGGGGTATTGTCCACCCTAGCGGGGTTTTTCCGCTGTGGTAGACAATCTTTGGAAAATGGCCAAATTGTACCACCTGGGGGAACGCCGGCGTATGAGATGTATGTGAAGTATGGATTGGGTGCGATAATATTCTGTGAGACTTGGCATAGGCAAACCAGAAAGCAACAAGACCATCAGTGGCTGATTAATGGTAGTTTTTAGATGGCGAGGATAGATAACTTGGAAAGGGTGTTGATAAGAAAGAAAGCGCTTCCTGCAGCATTTGAGACTATTAAAGACTGGAGAAAGGAAGCAATGCTCCGATTTAAAAGCAGAGCAAAGCATGCGCGCAGGCATAAATCAAAAGGTGAGGTAGCGGAAGAAAAAGAAGAGGAGGAGTGGACTGAGAGTCTAAGAAGGGCAGGCAGGCGTGACCAGTTGAATATAGAAAAGATATACCCACAGCGAGAATTACACATGGCAGATGAATTGATAGAAACTATATTGACCCATACAAAACAAGGCCCAAGATCAGAAGTAAGACCAGACACGACAGTAGCTATTGCCCGGACCCCGCCCGTAGCCCAAGCTCCCCCTCCGGTAGCTCAAGCCCTCCCACAGCCACAGACCACGCACGTAACACTTCCTACTAGCCAACCAGGCCCACAACAGACACTCGCTGTTCCCATTGTCCCATCCGCACCTCCCGCCTTAGACACAGACTCGGTACCGTCTGTTCCTCCCGGGGTTGAAGTTGAAACCGCGGGGGCAAGAGGCGGGACTGACCAAAGGGAGTGCACGAGGGTAACCCGCAGCACAATCATCAAAGAAAGGAAGGTGGAATTGCAGCAACAGGCAGAGATGTATATAGACGGGAATGATGCGACGGCAACATTGGCTTCGATATATGACTTTCGTAGAAGCAACGAAAGACAGGTAGTGTTGGAATGCATGGGTGAATATTTGGTGGGGAAATGGAAACAGCTAATTGGGAAATTACCACCGCAGCAATTGTTAGATTTGAATGCATTAGCACGCTGTAGGGAGAGGGATGAAGAAGTGAGAGAACATGTGTATAGACTTTTTGAGCTTAAAGATGAATTAGATAATGACTACGCTGAAATGTTTACTACACTTGCGTACAGGAGTAGGGAAGTCGGGAGACTTGGGAAGGGGGAAAAGGGGTCGCATAATAAAAACAGCAGCAGTTACCATCGCCGGGGTAGAAGGAGATGGTAAACGAATTATCGTTGCTAAAACAGGTGCGGGCAGACTTGATGGAATATCTAATTAGAACACAGGTATTAATGCAGCAAGTAGTAGGACATAATGGAGGGTGAGAGAACGCACAAGGAAGGAGTAGTTTGAATATGCATGGGGTAACAGTGGGGCTGAATCAGTGTGCATATTGTAGAGAGGAAGGACATTGGTGAGCGCATTGCCGGCATGTACAGAATAGAAATGGGTCTGGTCAGAGGAGACAGCATACAGGACACCCAGGATCGAATGGACCAAATAGGAATACTATGCGGCAGCATCATAATAACGGAGGTAATCAAAACCAAGGCCAAAACCAAAATGCCCCAAACCAGAGTCAGGGACAGCAAAATCAACAATATGGAAATCAGAGTGGGGGAAATAGAGGGAAGAGTAGAAATGTTTTCGATACACAGCCAAACACGTATTACAGTAATAGTAATGATTACACATCGGACTATGTGTTATTTCCCCAATAGGACAGCCCAGGACAGGGGTCGGAACCAGTGTCTATTCCCGTGAATCAGAGAGGACCCTACGTAGAAATGAGAGTCAGGAATGAGGAACACCGCTTTCTTGTAGATAATAGAGGAAATCACAGGCAGCACATGCAACAGCCCGATTCTTCCAGTTTATAAAAAAGGAGGTAATGAGGTACTAAACCGTTTCATAATTGATCTACGCGCATTGAATAAAGTAGTAGATCCGCAATTTCCTCTAGTGCCAGACGTCACTACAATATTGACAATGATACCTGTTTCAGCAGAATATTTTAGTGTAATAGATTTGAAAAACGCATTCTTTAGTATTCCAGTGGACAAGGACAGTAGATATTTGTTCGCGTTCACATTAGGAGGACAATCATTTACATTTACGCGGATTCCGCAAGGTTATACGGAAAGCCCAAGTATTTACAGTAGAGCATTAAAAGAACAGCTAGACATGCTGGAATTACCCGTGGGTTGTGTACTTTTGCAACACATAGACAATTTATTGCTAGCTGCAGACACAGAGGAGATTTGTAAAGAAAGCACTGTATTACTACTGTCACACCTAGCGGCACATGGCCATAAAGCTAGTTTGAAGAAATTTCAGTATAATCGAAAGGAGGTGGCTTATTTGGGCTACCTACTTTCAAAAGGAGGGAGAAGACTAACGCCAGAACGCATAGAAAGTATTTCTTGTATGCCTATTCCAAAGACACAAAAAGGAGTCAGAGCCATAATAGGCATGGCTTCATATTGCCGACAATGGATTGGTAATTTTGCGTTAATTGTGAAACCATTAGTGAATTTGACTAGAAAAGATGCGGTTATGCCTTTGCAGTGGGATGAGGAATGTCAGAGAGCATTTGATGGATTGAAAACTGCATTATGCTCGGCTCCAGTTTTAGGTACGCCGAATTATAAGAACATTTTTAGACTATTTGTGTGTGAAAGTGAAGGATGTGCATTGGCGTTTTTTGACACAGGAACAAGGTGGAAGAAATAGGCCGTGTGGCTATTTTTCTTCTGCGCTGGACCCTGTAGCGCGCGCACTACCACGATGTTTGCGATCAGTCGCGGCGGCTGCTGCTGCGTCAGTGAAACAAACGGAAGGTATGGTATTGGGGCACACTTTCATTCTGATGCCACATGCCACAGTCGTTCTATTAAATAGGACACAGACGCAACACCTCACCTCTGCTAGATTGACAAGATATGAGATTATCTTGTTCGCGCCCCATATCCAAATTATGAGGTGTAGCGCTTTGAATCCTGCAGAATTAATGCCACTAACCATAAAAGAAATTGGGAAGAATGAATCACCCCCCCCCCACAATTGCTTAATGGTCACTGAGGAAGAAACCAAGGGAAGAGTTGATTTAAGTGATATTCCACAGAAAGAGCCGGATGGAGAGTTATTTTGTGACGGCTCATGTTTTAAATTACCAGATGGCACAACTGCCGCATACGCTATCACTACTCTAGAGAGTGTTGTAGAAAGTAAAAGAATCCCCTATAATTCAGCACAAGCCGCGGAAATAATAGCAGTAACCAGAGCCTGCAAGATTTCTGAAAATTTGAATGTGAATATATATACTGATAGTCAGTATGCGTTTGGAGTGGTTCATAACTTTGGTCGACAGTTCAGGTTTCACATGGTGCCAGAATTCAACATGGCCCTTTGATTGTACGATTGCTGTCTGCACTCACGTTTCCAAGGAGCCTAGCAATAGTGAAATGCGAGGCACATAAAAAAGTAACATGCAAAATAGGAGAGGGAAACGTGTTTGCAGACAGAATTGTTGAACAAACTGCCACTGACTTGAATACCAAGATGATGACGGTTCAGACAGAGGAAGTACCCTGTATGATAGAAGATGGAGTTGCGACTGTCAAAGAAATGCAGGCCGAGGCTACGGCCAATGAAATACAAGGATGGGCAGAGGGATCTTGTCATGATGCCTACCCCCGGAGCACCAGGCCAGGCCCAGCACCCCCGGGAGCAGGAATCACGCCCCCGGGTAAAAGCCCAGCGGCCCTTTATAGGGGCTCTTTGGACTCTGTCCAAGGCCGTTGGCGCCAGGCTCATGTTGGACATCAGTCCTGGCGCCATAGGCGCCAGGCTCATAAGGGGAAGTGTTTGGTGCACTTACCTGAAGCAGACCATGCTGCACACTCACCTGATGCAGACCATGCTGCATGAAGAACCAAGCCAAATGAGGCTTAGGAGGGACTATTTTTCTGAAGGAACTATTTTGTTACTTGAGTGGGGCTGTGGAAGAATACTCACCTGGAACTTCTTCCAAAGCTATTTAAGCCACGCCCGGACAGCCACACGTGCTACGCGTTGTTCTGCATCCCAGCAGCTGAACGCTCACCGTGTCTGCTCCTGCACCTGGACGCCAGCCACGCCCGCCTCAAACCTGAAACACCTGTAAGGGAATAAGAGAAGAGAAAGGTGAAAACCAAGAACTATTTCAACCTTCTTACCTGCATCCGGAATCTTCACGCCAGCATTCCTGAAGGAAGACTTCGATTTAAAAGCACCGCGTTGCTCGCTGCAGCGCCACGCTTCACTCACCTGTTGCCGAGACGCCGCCCGGCTCCATCGCGGCTCTCAGCACCGGTCGCCACATCTCTGCACCTAGGGGAGAGAAGAAGAGACAAAGGGTGAGCAAGGGAACACAAGAGGAAAGCCGAATTTTCAGCCATATTACTTACCGGCTTTTCTTGGTGAACCATTCCACATCTCGGGTCGGCGCCGCATCTTTGGCAGGTACCGCACCCCGGCCCCTATGGGGAAAGGACAAAAGACATTACTGGGGAATTATAAAGACATTTAGAGGGGTCGCCCTCATCACTAACTCACCTGATTTTACCACCGGCAATTTAACCTCTCAACGCATCGCCTTTGTTCTGCACCTGAAATAAAGGACAGAAAAAACAACATAAAAGGAGGCTCACACTTGAACTTTGTATCTTCATACTTACGGCGTATCGCTCAGAAAAGTCAAGTGGATGTGCCAGCGCCATTCTGAAAACCAGTGAAGTAACTGGACGAACGCGCGCCCCTGCACCAGAATCAGAATGGAGAGTTCATCCTTCCAAACCATAAGGTGAGCTTAAACCGGGGGTTTTGGAGGAAGTCAGAGAAGAACGAAGGGGGGAATGGGGGAGCAAGCACACTATTCAGCAGACAGTTAATCCCCTTTCTCATCTGCAGAAGGATATTCCTACGGGCCAGACAAGCAAGATTTGGGGGTCCTGTTCAATCAGTGGTCCGAATTCTGCGCATCACGCTTGAAGAGGCCACAGCAACCCAGACCAGACCAGCGCCTCCGTGGGAGCCAGGTGAGCGTTATAGATCTGCTGAGTTGGATTTGGAGGGTTGTTCGGTGGACAAGGGAACTAGAAACTGGATGTTGCCAAATTCGTACGTGACTGCAATGGTCACAATGGCCCACAGCCATACGCACATCTGTGCCAAGAAAATGATACAGCACCTTTCTACAGTATGGCAGAATGTAAACATAAAAAAGAATGCAGAGAGGTTGGTGCAGAACTGTATCACGTGTTTACAACACAATGTAGGAAAGGGAGCAGTGACTCCAACAGGCAGTTTTGGGACACCCTCCATGCCGTTTGAGGTAGTTCATTTTGATTTCATAGAGATGGAGAGGTGCCAAAACTTAAAATACGTCTTGGTGGTAATCTCTGCATTCAGTAAGTGGGTGGAGGCATATCCTTTAAAAGATTGCACAGCAATGACTATGGCAAAAGTAATGTTGAAGGAGTATTTTTCCAGATTTGGCTTGCCCCGGGTCCTATGGACTGATAATGGACCGCATTTTGTGGGTGCAGTGGTAATACAGATATGTGCTGGTCTCCAGATTGATAAGAGATTCCATAGTTCAAGGCATCCGAGTTCTGCCGGTCTTGTGGAGAGGCACAACAGGATTCTTAAATCGAAGATTAGCAAGATTTGTGCGGCAAGCAAGTTGAGTTGGGTGGATGCATTACCAATAGCACTATTATGCATGTGTACGTCTGTACAGGCTAAAACTGGGCTCTCCCCGTACGAAATCGTAATGGGAAGGCCGGCAAATGTTTGGTGCGCACCTCAGCCAAAACGACTCAGTGAGATAGAACATCCTGTTCTTAGTACTTATTGTGGCCTTTTAAAGCAGAAATTGCGTTTGATTCATCAGCAGGTGCAGGAGGCATTACCAGTACGGTATACCGGTCCGGGGCACGCGCTGGAGCCAGGAGACTGGGTGCTGCTAAAAAACTTTGAAAGAAAGTCATCATTAGCACCCAGGTGGCGCGGACCCCATCAAGTACTTTTAGTGACGCAGACGGCAATACGGGTGGATGGAAGGAAGTCGTGGATCCATGCCACCCATGCCAAAAAGATTCCAACTGCACTGAAAGTCTTGCCTGACACTGCTGACCGGAAAGAGACAGCGGTCCCAGAAACGAAAGAAACTGTTGCCAGTGAGCAGCCACCTAATCTGCCAAAATGTGAAGTGAAACTCGAAACAAAGCCTGAGACGATTGCCAAAAAGGGGGAAGGGCAAAGAGTGCCCCAACGTTGCCCAGCAGAATCGACATCACTGCTGACCGACGTGAAATCTGCCTTGCAGATACCAGCAAAACCAAATCGTGTACCCCTTTGGCGCCCACCAGCACTTGCCAGCACGCCAAAAAACGGATCTGCATCGTTGGCGTGGCGCACATCAGCACCTGCAGTAGCGCCACAGGCTGACTTCAAGCCTGAATCTGAAAGTGCACTGGCACTGTTCACGGATCATACGATACCAGGAGCAAGGCGATACAACCTGCGGCCTCGGAAGACAAAGTGATCCGCATTCTTTTTTTTTTTGGTGTTTATGTCAACCTCTGGTTCAGCTCATGGACGGAGAAGGAACCAGGGGTGTAGAGGAGAGAAGCGTGAGAATTGTGCAAATCGGACAATTCAAGACTCGCGGCTCCTCGGTGCGATCATAAAAAGTACATGTGTCCGGAACCAGAGCAGACAAGCTGGGCGCACATGGTACTATGGCAAGTGAGATAATTGATTAACAGTACATGTGTCCGGAACCAGAGCGGACAAGCTGGGCGCACATGATACTGAGGCGATAACTGATCAAAGGTCCTCTGAGCAGTATAAGAAGGGACAAGTGATCTCGCCTAAAAACGAATAATCGAATCCAGGATAAAAAGGACAGGCAAAACTGAACTGTGAGAATTCCACTGAACTTATAGACATCAGAGCAAGCGCGACGAAGAGAGATATCCACAACGAACTGTGATAAGGAAGAAGAAGGACTACGAGAAACATGCCGGGACCAGTACCAGCCTCCTCCTGCACCACAACCGCTGAGAATGAGTCAGTTATAAAGACTATAAGTTTAAGAAAAACGCATGGTAAAACAAATTGTATGCTGACACTAACGATAATAATGTGCTTTATGAGCGTGGTAGCACCAATATCGACAGCCCTAATATTATGGTGGGTACAAACAATACACCCATTAGAAATGTTTTTACCAATTATTAATATATCCACTACTTAAAGCCCGATTCAGGTGATCACTTATACCCTACCCCCAATGGAAGAAAAACACAGGGAAGGTTTTGGAAATAACACCTTACTTCTGATAATGAACATGACACATGCAATCCTAAAGAAAACAAACTGTTGGGTATGTGCCCATTTACCACAGCATGCCGGAAAAGGAATAGGGTGGTATGTGCAGCCATTACCATTAAGTTCTGCATGTAGTGCATCATTAGGTGCAATGTTCTATGGGAAGTGGAATAAGAGTAATACGGGGCAATTAGAAAGAACCAACATGAATGAGTTTGGGGAGATAATAATGAAGCCTGTGGGTTGTTCCATTTTCCATAAAGCACAAGTAATAGCCCCAGAGACCATGAGGAAAAGTAGACGGAAGATAACACGACAAAATAGACGAGATAGATTGTCCCCGCCAGAAAAACATCTGTAATGACGTTTCGTGTAAGAACAGAAGGGGACAAAGATGCAATTCCCCCATCTTACATGGTGAATTATAGCCCAAGAACAGTCCCTTTTTGTCTAAAAAAGAAAGGCTCTTTTTCAGTCTGAACATATACTGGTTGTATGAATACAGTGGTACTAAAATGGGAAATAGAACCAGTATACGTAGGTGATCCAGTTTATTTTGTATGTGGAGAGAAAGCATACCCTTGGTTGCCCAGAAACTGGGGAGGTACATGTTACCTAGGGCTACTGTTCCCAGGAGTATTCTTCTTAGAAACAGCAGCCATGGCCAGATTATCCAGAACTAGAGTCAAGAGGACTGACAAAGGTGTTTTAATAGCAACTGATGTAGCAAAATCATTCATTCCATTCTTAGTGAACTCCTATAATATAAAGCAACTGTCCAGAATCCTAAAGAATACAATAAACACAACAACAGATATATTATTTAACATGACGTTGGAAGAAAGAGGAATAAGGTTAATGATGCTGCAAAATAGAATGGCTCTCGATGTAATCCTGGTTGATCATGGGGGAATTAGCAAAATAGTGGGATCAGCATGTTGCGTTTATGTCGATGACTATACCCCCACGATCTTTGAAGCAATAAAGAAAATGCACATTCTAAGCTCTGAACTCCCAACGGGAGAAGGGAGCTGGGGAATAGGATCTTGGTTTTGGGGAATACTACGATCTTGGGGATGGAAGTTGATCTCAATATTAGTAGTGGTGTTCGGAATATTCCTAACATGCTGTTTTTGTATACATTGTTTACCCATAGTTTGGGCAGAGGTAACTGAGGGATGTACGGAAGGATGCATGCATATGATAACAAAGAAAAAACAACCTCATGATCGAACTAGCCGAGACCCAAATGAGATGAGAGCAGTGAAAGAGTTGATGGCGATAGATATTGATGAAGACAATGATGTCCATGATAGCATGCAAGACTCAGATATAAGTACTTCAGATTCATCATCACTAGAGGAGGTTTCAATAAATAGATGAGACGTTTGGCATACGGCCAAAGGAGGGTTTGTCAGTCTAGAAATACAGATACCTCTACTTTGAGACCGCAAACGCATTTTGGTGGCCGTGGACCAACCGTCTCATGCACGATACGACAGAATATAGGTTTTCGAGTTTGTCAATGAACGGCCATTTTGATGTAACAAGAATCGCCGTTTTGTTTTCTAACCATTGCTCATTGCTTTCTGTTCCTATTGCTTCGCAGTATATTTTCCGCTTACACTGCTCGACTGTGGAACATTGTTGTCTGTATGTGAAAAGGACAAGGCCGCAGGGCCATGAGGATAACAAGAGTTCGCTGAAACACAAACGTAGGCAGCGCCAGGAAGAATGCCCGGCTCCCTCCCGAATGTAGCCTTGAAGCAGAGCTGCAGGGCATTTAATCATTTCACAGCTGCCAGCCAGTCTCGTTATATGGTAGAATATGTTAGAATAATACTGCTAAAGGCTTTAATTATGCTTTTCTAACGGCCCCCCTTTGCTGAGCCCGTTAGAGCATGTCGGCTCCCAGGACGCGAATAGCACCTGATAGATAGCAAGGTCCGGAATCCAACTCCCCCCCGTATGTAGTTCGCTTCCAAGAACAGAAGCGGCGTGTTCTATTCAATAACCAAAAGATGCCTTCGCACTCACAAATTGCAAATTGTTACTAGAATAGATGTTTGAAGGTGTCATAGTGGTCGGAGATGTCCATCATCACACCAAGTTCAAAGAAACCCAATAAAGTGGGGTGTTAAACATGTCATAGCTGATTGTTTGATATGCATTTTGTATATATGTAACTGATGTACGTAATTCACTCTCTTGCGTCCCTCGAGGTGTAGAGATACACGTCGCGGGGCGTGAGACCGAGTTGGCCAACTGAGACTTTTGCTTTGCAATAAAACCCTAGCTTTGGGAATACAACCTCGTGTCTGGCGTCTCTATCGTGTGTGGTGACCCGCCTTGTTTCCATAGACGTCAGGGTCCCCTAGGGGCCCCTTTCAAGAACACCATCCCTTTTTGAGGTATGCCTGGCAAGGGCAGGCCTGGGCGTACAGGAGCCTTCCGTTCGGCCTCATCTTGGACCCTTGGCTGTTTACCAAGCTGATGAGACCAGAGAGCATGGAATACGAATTATCATATATTTAGACGACATCCTGCTCATAGCGAGCAACAAGGAGATGCTGAACATACAAGTTCAGTGGGCTATCTCGACAATAACAGACTTGGTGAACCAAGAAAAGTCAGCTCTGGTTCCCAGCAAGAGGACATAATTCTTAGGCTTCATCATAGATACTCGGAAAGAAACCTTAGAGCTACCTGCCCCCAAGATGAGAGCGATAAAGGAGCTGAGAGTAGCTTTCAAGAGACCGGTTATATCGCTTCAGAATCTAGCCAGAGTACTGGGACTGCTCACAGCATCCACCCAAGTGATCTTTCCTGGTACACTGCATTACAGAGCCCTGCAGAGGCTCAAGATCAGGCACCTCCGTGGAGGCATGCATTACCATCAGCTTGTGCCGCTAGGCGAGGAAAGCAAGATGCTGCACAACATGGAGGCTGTGGAACGGCTGAGTCATATTTGGAGATGTTCCAGAGCTCAACATAGAGTCCAACGCAGCAGATCAGGCTGGGGCGCCAGGTGCGGACAGCTAGAAACAGGAGGGAAATGGTCTTCGGCAGAGCTCGACTTGCATATCAACTGCCTGGGACTGCTAGTGGGCTTGATTGCAGTGAAAGCCTTCACCAAATGGAAGGCCCAGTGTTGCATCTTTTTACGGATGGACAACATTTCAGTTGTAAGTTACATAAACAAGCTGGGGAGACAAGGTCCAGAATGCTGGTGGAGCTAGCAAAAGACTTCTGGTATTTCTTCCTGGATCGGAAGATCTCAGTCATGGCAGAGTATCTGCTGGGAGATCAGAACAGAGTGACGGATTGGAACTCCTGCTATTTGTTGGACTTGACAGACTGGAAGTTACTCAGAGCCATGTTCGCACAGTTACAGCAAATGTGGAGACCGTTAAGTATGGACCTCTTCGCCCCAAGTCTGAAACTCAACTTCTCAGGTTTTTCAGCTGGATGCTACATGGAGAAGGTGTGGGAACGGATGCCTTCCTGCACGATTGGGCAGGAAGTGTCCACTATGCTTACTCCCCCCCTTTGTGATGCTGGTGAGGGCACTAGAAAGGTCTGCAGGGACAGGGCGGAGGTAGTGTTAGTGATGCCCGAATGGAGGTTGCAGGTATGGTTTCAAATTCTGATGGAACTTTCGTCAGATTTCCTGCAGAGGATTCCCCATCAGACGGACCTACTGATGGACCCATCTGGTGAAGCACACCCACTAGTGCAGGAGTAGAGTCTAGTCTTCATTGCATGCAGAGTTTCCGGCACAGATGGTGTTTTCCAGGTCTTTCGGAGAAGGCTACGCAACTCATCGGAGTGTCTTGAGCACCATCTCACGCCAGGGGCTATATTGCCCCATGGCAAGCCTGGGAAGTATGGTGCAGGGAGAGGGATCTTCGTCCTGTTTCTGCCCCCATAGTGCAGGTGATGAACTCCCTGGTGAGTTTGCCCAGTCAAGGGAGAGGGCTCAGGATGGTAGGTGTTTATAGGTCAGCCATCTGAGCAGGCCACGACTTAGTGGATGGTGCTCTGGAAGGGGAGCATCCGCCAGTGGCCAGATTACTTAAAGGGGTAAAAGTTAGCAAACCCCCCTGCTGCAGTACTCTTCCTTATGGGACGTCGTGGTCCTCAGACTTTTCGAGCAGTGGCCACAGAACAATCTCCTGTCAATCAAGCAGTTGTCAGGGAAATTGGTGATCCTACTGTGTCTAGTCTCTTGCAGCTGGATTGCAGATGTAAGAGCATCAGAAATAGTCAAGCGATATTCTACCCATGGGGTGTCGCATTCGGTATAGCGCGGCACACTAAAACCAATTGTTCGGTGATATCTTACCCTTAATTTCCGAATAATAGCAAATAATGCATAGCGCTGTGCTTTAAGAGCTATGAGGCCTCTATCGCGGCGGTGAGGTCACACAGTGTAGCACAGCTACAAGTCGCGCGCATGATGCCTTATCATGCAGCCACGACAGCCACCATAGCGAAATGGGTGAAAGAGATAATGGTCCTAGCAGGGGTGGATGTGTCAGTGTTAGGAGCACATTCCACAAGAGGAGCCGTGACTTCCAAGGCTTTTACAGCGGGATTCCCATTGCAGGAGATCATGAAAGCAGCGGATTGGTCTAGTGACTCTGTGTTCAGGACTTTCAATTTCAAGCTCATATCAGCTATTGCTGGGGCGGTGGGAGAAAGATTTGAACAAGCATAATGCTCGCCTCGGGTCTTAACATAGAATGAAGATTACCCAAGCTTACAGGACAGGGAGTCTTGATTCTATTAAAGACACGGTGGCAGGCATTATCCCACCCAGCGGATATGCAGTACTATCTGTAATACGATGTATAATATTGATTTTGCATGGTGATAAGCATATTCCCCTCAATAATGGTATGCCTCTCTATTGATGCAGGACATGACCAGAAGAGTGGCTGAGGACCTGGACGTTCGGTGCAAGGCAGCTGTCGGTTGGCAGAGGCCAGAGTGATTTTTGCCCCAGGAGAAGGACTTGGATACTGTTATATACCTTCATCATATAACCTTGATTATCTTGAATAATACTCTGAGGCATATTCTGCATCTATACTTCTTTATTGCTCCATATCAACTGCCTGCCTTTCTCAACTTTCACTTCCATCCCCATTCCAGGTCTATTCCCTTTACATGCTACATTCTACAAGCCACAACATCTCCCCTTGCTTATCGTATAAGTTCACTCCATATCTGTCCAGCAGGATCACCTCTACATCTGCTCAATCAGACGTACAGGTTTACAAATATTTCTTTGGGGCCGAACATTGACTGCTCCTTGAAACCCTCACCAGCCTTACACGGTGGAGAATGTCCACTGTCCTTAAGTGACATGAGATCAACAGGTTCTTCATGTCCCCGCTCCTCATGCAATTCTTCATTCCATCTCTTCTCATATTCTTCTTCCCCTCCTGAATCATCTTGAAACATTGCATGAAAGAGCTAGACATCTCCAGTCACTTCACTACCATCCCTCATGGCAGTGACCGCGGGTATTTTGACATACGTCACAACAAAGGACTCTGACTCATCACTAGGGTCCATCTTATCTGACCATTTTTCTTCGATGCCTTTGCCTCCCTAGAATGCGCTCATCTCCAGTCATCTGATGATCTTCACATTCTTCAACTTTTCTCTTATAAGCTGTCCAAACTTTGACCCTCCCCATTTTTCACTGTGAACACATCGGTGTCCAGTCAACTCGTCGAAAGAAAACTGGTCGACTGCAATTTGGTCGACGCAATTTGGTCGAAAACCATTTCGTCGAAAAAAATTTTTTATTTATATATTTCTTTTTTGGGTTTTCGTTTAGTTAAAAAGGGGGTTTTTAGAGAAAAAAAGGGGGTTGGGGGGGGACCCCCCCAAAAAAAAAAAAAAAAGGGTTAAAATAGAAAAAAAAAAATTTCGACGAAATGGTTTTCGACCAATTTGCTTCGACCATTTGTCTGGTCGACCAATTTTTTTCGACGAATTGACTGGCAACCGAACACATCCTGTCACCTGATAGGAAATCTCTTGATGACTTATTAGGACATGTGGATTGTCCTGTATCTCTTCCCGAGGCAGCCACTTTCTTCTGAACATTAGTCCTCGATCTGGTGGGGCCACATCATTTTGCTCAACTTGTTCTCCCCCGCTCACCTCCCCCTTCTCAGAATGTTCCACTTCTAGGCATTGCCTCTCATTCAACATTGATTGGGTATTGGTTCCATATGTTGACACTAAAGATGCTCTCTCCTTGCACATGACCCAAAAGTGATTTCTCTGACCACATCCCACCCACCTTCGGCCAATGGCGGGCATCCAGCTTTGTGTGGAAACTCAAATCCACACCTATAACACAGTCTTCTCAGTCCTCTTCTGTTGACCCTATTCCATGTGCCTTGACATAGCATGCTCGAGTATCGAGACTGTTTTTGTACATAACTTCTAACGTCAACTATTGTCTCCAATTCCCTCCTGCTTTCAATATGGGCCACTTGTTTCTCAACTCTTTCATAAATTCTCGCCAATTCCAGAATATCTTTCAATGAGAAAGGCACCCTTAGAAGATGTTTCCACAACTCCGACGATGTGAAACTCTCAATTATTCTCAACCTAATTGCTTCTTCATCATCAAATTTTGTGAACTCACAATAAGCGCTTTCTCTTGTAATCGCAACACAAACTGTGCAATTGTCTCCTGTGGCCTCTGTGTGCACTGGTTAAATACATATCATTCATAATTTTTGTTAGGAGCAATTATAAAGCGTTCCCCTATAGCAGCAATAAGAAGATGGTATGATGTTCTCTCTTCAGTTGTTGTCAATGCTTTTATGACACTCTTCATTTCTCTTCCCACTAAGTTCATAAATATGTCTAATTTGTTTGGAACATTCTCATCTCCTAGTGCTCTCAGGAAGTCCTCAAATTCAATCACCCACTCTTACCAGCACCGACCTTGGTTACCATGTGGCTCAAGATAGAACAAGCCTGGGTGGTGTAGATAATTGACTAAACTCGAGGATATAGGGATTCACCACATGTCTTGAGCTGGGTCTAGATCCCCACTTACATTATCAGATGACATTTTGAACTAATAGATAGCCTTTTCTCACCTTGGTTTTTGTGACACAGCCTGTCTGTTACCCCGTGCTGAAGTATTGCATCTTTATCGCCTATGCTGTGTAGGCGCAATGGTATCAATTTCACTGCTGCATCCAGTAACCAACCTTGGCCTTTCTTACATCAAATTATGACACTGTGCATGGTGCACATACTGCACTTGCAGATTCCTTATACCTTCTTCTCTAGACTGCAGTGTGACCTCCCACTGCTGTCACATTGGTTGATGCAGGAACAACTTTTAGCTTTTCTGTTTATGCACCCCAGCCACTCGACGCATGTAATCATCCTTAACCATGCATGCAAATTGACCAAAGGTTTGATGCCCACTGATTAATATGCACTATGTACGATGCAATGAAGGCACAGGCATCATTATATACCTTTAGGGTTTCAAATATTTTCTTGGAAATTAATGTTCAGTGTTTTCAATGTGACATGCCAGACAACACCATTTACTAGTCAAGACTGGCCTTTTGTCACCAAATCCTTATTGCTTGGCCCATGTGCCAGCCTAGTTCTCTTTGTCCTTATTGGCTCTGTTAAGATTCCTCTTAGCCTCTTAGTTGTTATTGCTCGCTTTGAATTGATAGTTTGTCCTGCGTCAATATAATGCAGCGTTGTTGGTCTTGCTGTGCTATTGGCGTTGTTGTGCAAGTGCAGGTGTCATTCTTTTAATCTTTTTCACATTTCATTACTACAACTCTTCGAAATTTTTGAGCTGTGCATTGTTACACCTATCTATGTCTGCCTTGCTATAGCTAATTTATGTTGTTATTTCCTTTGTGCTTTTGTCCGTTCATTTGTTATTTTAATTTCTGCTTTCACTCGAATTTTGGATTACTTGTCGTTTTCATTTCTGCTTTCACTCATATTTTGGATGATGTGACTTTATCTGCGAGAATTCTCTTAGATTCCGTGCCTTTAATTATTTCATTTTGTTAGTCCAAGGCTTGCGAATTCTAAGCGCTTCGTTATGTGAGAAAAGAAAATGTCACTGCAATGTATTCCTTCAATCACTCTGTATATCAGCAGGCGATGCACTTCTATATTGCATATACTATTTCCTTTCTTACGTTTTACTGATTTATTATCTTTCCTTTATCACTTCCACTTCATCTCCGTCCCATTTGCGATGAGTTTCTATGACAATTCCTGTAACTTGCTTTGAGCAAATAAATATGGCTGCACCTTCTCTTATGCTCCGAGGTCCTTTCCTTTGAGCGTTTCAACTTTACAGCGCTCCTGCTGCCATATTGTGCTGCGTCCCGTGCCCTGGTAAGTTACTTTCTATGTTCTTTTATATCCCATTTGAAAAATGCGCTATCCGTTTAAGCAACTTTCTCCATGTTGTATATATTGCTATCAATCATGTTATCTTTTCAATATTACACTGTACAACTGTCCATATGCCACATCACATGTCGGATCAACGTACTGTCTGCAATGCCCTTTCCATGCGGCACTTGTTGCTAATACGATTTAACAAGGAAATGGTATATGCAGTATATGCAATATAAAAGTGCATCGCCTGCTGATATACAGAGTGATTGAAGGAACACATCGCAGTGACATTCTTTTTTTTCTCACATAACGAAGCGCTTAGAATTCTCAAGCCTTGTACATGTTCCAAACAAATTAGACATATTTATGAACTTGGTGGGAAGAGAAATGAAGAGTGTTATAAAAGCATTGACAACAACTGAGAGAGAGCATCGTACCAGCTTCTTTTTGCTGCTATAGGGGAACGCTTGATAATTGCTCCTAAGAAAGATTATGAAAGATATGTATTTAACCAGTGCACACAGAGGCCACAGGAGACAATTGAACAGTTTGTGTTGCGATTACAAGAGAAAGCAAGGTATTGTGAGTTCTCAAAATTTGATGATGAAGAAGCAATTAGGTTGAGAATAATTGAGAGTTGCACATCCTCGTAGTTGCGGAAACATCTTCTAAGGGTGCCTCTCTCGTTGAAAGATATTCTGGAATTGGCATGAATGTATGAAAGAGTTGAGAAGCAAGTGGCCCATATGGAAAGCAAGAGGGAATTGGAGACATTAGTTGACGTTAGAAGTTACATTCTACAGTTACGTGGTTCGTTGGGAGATGGTTCCATTTTATTGTGTGGACTGTTTTTCTCCGAGTGTCAAAGTTCAGGCATCGAAAAGAAGAGGAAGGCACCCAGGCAGGGCACATTATGTACTGAGGACAGGAAGCGGCACTCCGCACTACAGGAAGAAAGAGGAATCATGGGGGATAGTAATTCCTCTCTCCTTTTTGTTTGGTTTGTTGATTTTTCTACAGCCAGTGGCTGATGTTAAAAAAAAGGGAAAAGGTTTTGAAAGTTTTAAAGAGCTGTTAGAAGTAGTGAATAAAGAAGATAGGCATAATACTCACCTGAGTGTCTTTAATAGAATAAAGACTCCCTGTGCTGTAAGCTTGGGTCATCTTCATTGTTTCCGCTAAGAACTCTGACTACAGAAAGAGAATTCTATCTTGGAACTGAAGGATGTGTTCCTCCTATTGGCTTCTTGGATGGTCATCAAAGTCTATGTCGGAAAAGATAGGTTATCATTGTCCTAGAATTTTCATTTCCCATGCTCCACAGCCTTGTCTTGTGGGCTCTTTGTATGTCAATAGGTGCTTGGGATTCTGTCTTGATGTAGTCCGGATTAAAGCTTTCTAGGAAGATGGTAAAATGATCATATTCCATTTTCATCTGTCTAGTATCCCAAATGAATTACAATTGCTTCTTTTACTTATGCCACGTAAAATCTGTGCTGGCCACCTGCAGGCCATTTGTTTTTTTCATTAGAACTTTGATCATTTTGGTTGGATCTTCATTTTTCCTGATCTTGTCCTTGGCTTCTTTTAGCCTGTGAATTATTTTATTATCTCAGATTTTACTGTTTGAAATCAATAACAGAGACACAATTTACAAATCCCCTGCAAGATAATACAACATAGGTGCACTCTGTTGATCTGAGTGGTGCACAGTAGTTTTTACTTTCTATATTACACTGCCTGTTTCATTTTGGTCCAAGGTACTACTCGTTGTTTCATGGGGCCACTCTTGTATTCCCTATCAATGAACATACAGTACATATTTCAGTTCAGGAGTCCTCATTTTGACTTTTCACCCAAATGCTTCTAATAACTTGCATTTTTGGTGAAGCCTCCTTGTGCGCTTCTCTCTCGTTCTCGGTGATAAAAGATATTGGTATGCCTGTCCAACCTTAATGATTAGATGATAGACAACATCCTCTGCGTTTAAGAGAGTGAGCACCTGTAGGGGCTTTCCCATCCCATGGCTCTTCGTTTCACCTTGCTTAACACCATGGGTGCACCACCCAATGGAACATGCAGCTAAACATATGGGAATCACATGTAATGACTTTCTCTCCTGTGCACCCCAGATCCAACATTGTTATCTCTGCCTGCTAAAACACGGTATGCCTTTACCTCACATGTCAGACAAGATGGAGGAAACCAGGGTCATATTGTTCTCCCGAATTGACTATGGTAGCAGTCTATTTTTGGGCCGCCACATAGCCTAGATACATCATTTACAAATGATCCAGCATAAGTGACCAGACTGATATTGGACTTGAGACCCAGGGACCACATCTCTCATCCCTTAATTTGATCCCATTTAAATTGTAGTGTGTCACCCACGGAGCCCAATGGCACCCTTTGCATTTGGTTCTATATTTCTTGGCTTGCAACAAGTCCCCCTGCTCTCCCGTCCCTGCACTTAACTGCTCCATAATGTTCCAAGGCTGTGAAATGTCAAGCCCCCCTGCCTATGCCTCCCTCTACCTTTCCCCCCACCTTCCTCTTGGGGCACTATGAAGCGACTGTGCTCCTGTGCTCACAGATGGCACTTTAGAACCCAACAAGAATACATAAATAACCAAATAAATAATAACAAAACAAATAAACAAATATTGATGGTGGTGTGGCTCTCTTTATTGTTCACATTATTAAAATCTTGTTTTTCTTAACAAGACCGGCCATTCTAGAATTTAACGATTTATTTATTGGTCATTTGTATGGCTCCTATACACAACTGTGTCCAGGTGCCACAAGTAAAGAATTGGGGGGAGGTGACATAGGAAAAAACAACAGTGACGGTTGTATTAGCCTTGTGACAATCCTACCGTGCAAGTTCAGAGAACAAAGGTGATAAAAGTGCAGGGGAGGGTTGAGTAGGGGGCATGGAATGGAGGGGGTGCAGTGCAGGACAGAAGTGATGAGTCAGAGAAGGGGGGGGTGAGCCAAGAGGGCAAGTGTCACGGAAAAGGGTATGGACAGGGTTTATGAGATTCGGGCTAGTCCCGGGAAGGGTTCCCAAGAGCAAGTGCTGATAACGGATGCTGGGGGAGAACTAATTGGGGAGTCTGGCCCCTGTATGACTCAGGAAGCACCAGGCCCCAGTCGCAGCAGCAGCGGGACATTAGCACGGGAGGGGGAGAGGGAAGGAATAGGAGAAAAGTAAAGTCTTGAGAAGTTTCCTCAATTTAAGAAGATATGGCTCAAGTTTGAGGATGGCAGGGAGGCCGTTCCAGAGGGAGGATCCTGACGATGAAAGGGATCTACCTCCCACTCTCTGCTTGGAGAAATGTCTGACCTGCAGCGAGTTAGAGGTAGAGGACCAAAGAACTCTAGAAGTGAGGTATTTACTGAGAAAACGTTTCATGTAGAGAGGTCCCAGGCCCCAAACAGCCTTGTGGATGATGCAGAGGGTTTTGAATTTGATCCTTGCAGTCACCGGGAGCCAGTGGAGAGATTTTAGGGCTGGATATAGGCGGTCCCTGGTCTTGAGGTCAAAGATGAGTCTTGTAGCCCTATTTTGGATTAGTTGAAGGGTGCGAAGGGAGGATAGAGGCAGATTGAGGAAGAGGCTGTTTTAGTAATCCAGCCTAGAAAGAGCAAGGGCTCTGGAGACGTTGAGCTTCTGGGGGAAGGTGAGGAAAGAGAGAATACTTCTGAGGAGGTGAAGCTGAAAGTTGGACTTTTTGGCAAGGTTTGTAATGTGTGGAAGGAAAGAGAGTGAGGAGTCAAAGATGAACCCAAGGTTGTTTGCCTCACAAGAGGGTAAGGGGAGAGGGCCCAAGGAGGGAGGCCAGAGAGTGTGGGGGGGCAGGGAGCAGGAGTCCCGATGAGAAGGATCTCAGTCTTACTGACATTAATGCAGAAATCATTAGCAGAGCACCATGCCTGAATAGCAGTCAGGCAGTCTGGTATGAGAGAGGAAGGGGAGGAGGTAGAGGATGGAAGCTTAAAGGAGAGCTGTGTGTCATCAGCATAAAACTGGAAGTGAGGAGAGAAGGTGGAGATCAAGTGGGCCAGAGGGGCTAGGTAGATGTTTAAGGTAGAGCGGAGGAAAGGTCCCAATTGCACTTGGGAGGGTCGGTTTGAAAGAAAGGAGGTCAACCATGCCAGTGCTCATCCATGATGTCAATGGTATCATGGAGATGATGTATGAGGATGGAGTGGTTGACCATGTCAAAGGCAGAAGAAAGATCGAGGAGGATCAGAACAGTGGGAGCGTTAGAATCCAGATTCAAGAGCAGGTCTTCACGGGTGTTTAGGAGAGCAGTTTCCATGCCTCTGGATGATGTGTAGCCAGACTGGTGGTCATAGTGGCAGTCAGCTGCTTCAGTGTGGAGGGTCAGTTGGGGAATGATCAGCGTCTCCATGAGCTTGCCCAAGAAAAGGGTGATAGAGATAGGGCGATAGTTAGTTGGGCAAGAAGGGTCAGCAGACACCTTTTTTAGGAGAGGGTGCACAACAGGGTGCTTGAGGGGATTGCGTGAAGGCACCAGTGGCAAAGGAATGATAATAGAGATCAGCCAAGGCTGGGGCGAGTGAGGAGATGTTGTTCTTGACGGTTCTGGGATAGCAGGGGAGCACCTGCTTAGGGAAGACTTTCATAGAGCAGACTATTCTAGAGTCTTTATCCGGTACAATGGGAGTGAAGGAGAAGAGTGTGGGGGGAGAGGGAGACCAAGGGAGGCAAGAGTAGAGGGGGGTTGGAAGGGGAATAGAAGAAAGTGAGGACAGGATGTCCTGAGTTTTGGCAAAGAGGTGGGAGGCCAGTGCAGAGCAGAGGCCCTGGGAGGGAGGAGGAGAGGAGGAGACTGCAGTAGGGTTGGCAAGTTCCTTGCAGGTTTTGAAAAGTTCATCGATGTCATTGGTGGCACCAGAGATGCAAGCTTGGACATGAGCCTTCTCCTTGGAGCAAATGGTGAAACGAAAATGCCTTTGGAGCAGGCAGCAGGTCAGTTTGTCAGAGGATGCGTTTGAGGCCTGCCACTTCCACTCAGCAGTTTACACTTGCGTTTCAGAGCAGCCAAGTCGGAATCATACCAAGAGTTGCATTTGGAGGCAGACCTCATGCGGATCCTCAGGACAGGGGCAAAGATGTACAATGTATTAGTGATAGAGAGATGGAGGTTAGCCAGAGCAGAGTCGGGAGGAGAGGTGGGGGATGAACTTAGCAGCAAATCCAGCAACTGACACACGCTTCATCGGTAGAATGACGGAGAAGGAGACTGGCAGTGCGGGCAGAGGCATCATCAGAGGGCAAGGGAGATCAAAGTGAGAGGAGAGGAGAAGTTGTCAGACCAAGAAAGAGGGGTAGTTAGAGGGTTGGACAGAGGGATGTCTGTTGAGATGAAAGCATCCAGGTTGTGCCCCGCAGAGTGGGTTGGGCCAGAAGGGTTGGGAAAGAGAGTCACAGAGGTCGTGAAAGAGTACAGTGGCCAGATCCAGAGTTTCAAGATAGATGTTAAAGTCCCCAAGGAAAACAGGTTTGGGGGAGGATGCAAGAAGAGAGGAGGGGTCCGCCCATTCCGAGAGGAAGAGGGGGGTGGGTCAGGTGGCCCAGTAGATGGTGGCGAGAGAAAGGGAGAGGGTAGGGGAGACAACAAGCCTACAGATGAGGCATTCCAAAGAAGAGTATGGTCTGAGTAGAGATGATGGTGGCCAGAACCTACTCAGGGAAAATTAGAGCCACTCCACCCCCAGAGCAGGAGGGCCTGGGATTAGAAAGTATCTTGTATCCCTCGGGGAGAAGAGTGTCAGAAGCAGTGATGGAGCTGGCCTTGAACCATGTCTCAGTGACAGCAAGGACGTCAAGGTCAAAGTCTTCAAGGAGGAGGCAGATGTCAGAGGAGTGTTTGACAGCAGAGTGAGAGTTGAGGGTAGCTAAATGAAGCTGGTTGCCCCTTTAAATATTTTCCAAGCAGGGGTACAGGGGCGGGGTATCACCACAGGGGGGGAGTTTAAGGGTGAAAGGTTATGATGGGGTAGCAGGACAGGGGGAGGTTGAAAAGACACAGAATACGCTGGTCAAGAAGGAGGAGGTTGGGCTAAGGGCCCCTCGGCCATGATAGTGCCATTATGATTGACAATGATAATGCACCTGGATGATGCGAAATGTGCCAAGAGCACTTCTTTTCTGGTACCACCATTAATGGGTGAGGAAGAAAAAGGGGAGAGGAAAGAAACCATGTGGGGAGTCCATAGGTCAGGAGAAGGTACAGCAAAGAGAATGTCAGTGATTGTCTGCAGGAAGCATTGACGTAGGTGTTGGCAATGGGCAGACCAGGGGTGGAGATCAATAGAGTCTTCTTACATTTCCTCATTCCAGACTTCGAGAGAGGAAGAGGATAGACAATGGTGGAACAGTTAGAATAGATAGGGGAGACGGAGAGCACCATGGGGACAAGGTGGGGAAGGGGGAAGGGATCAAGAGGATAAACAGAGGATGTGGAGGGTCAGAAAAAACAAGGTGCAACACAGGATTCACCAGGCGGTCAAGTAGGTGTGAGTTACAAAACGGTCTTGGCATCCAGAGCAAAAGGGAGTCCAAAATCAAAAATTATAATTTAGCACACTAACATGCCCAAATTCAAAAATCATTTAGAAAACTAACATGCCTACATTCAAGAATCATTTAGCACACTAACATGCCTAAATTCAAGAATCATTTCTAAATTCAAGAATCATTTAGCACACTAACATGCCTAAATTCAAAAATCATTAGCACACTAACATGCCTAAATTCAAATCTCATTTAGCATACTAACATGGCTGAATTCAAGAATCATTTAGCACACTAACATGCCTAAGTTCAAAAATCATTTAGCACACTAACATGCCTAAATTGAAGAATCATTTCTAAATTCAAGAATCATTTAGCACACTAACATACCTAAATTCAAAAATCATTTAGTAGACTAAAATGCCTAAATTCAACAATGATTTAGCACACTAACATGCCCAAATTAAAAAAATCATTTGGTACAGTAAAATGCCCAGAGCCAGAGGGTCAGAATAGTGCAGTGAGATGAGCAACTACAGGAGCTGGGAGGGGATAGTGAGATTTCAGACTTATGGAGAGAAATTGCAGTCTGGATGGTAGCGTGTGGCCAGAAAGGCAGAGAAAGTGGCAATAACTGACGGCTTGTTGGTTCAGAAAACGCAATGCGGGACATGAAATATGACACCATGTTGTCAGATGTGTAATGAAACCACACGATTCATCAGCAAAAAATAGCAGGGAGGCAGGTTAGGTGGTGTGTGGACTGGCAGTTACAGCCATTTAGGCCAGAGAGGGGCTTTTGTGTGGGCCTTCGTGGAGGGAGCCGGCTCTCGCCTGCAGGCTCCCGGTATAGGATGCAGATTAGAAGTTGTCACCACATTTGGTGCGCGTTGCAATGCATTTAGACCAGCGGGCTTAACTGCATGAATAAGGCTCAGCAGGCCTCTGTGATCCATGCTGTTGCGGTGAAGGTGGAGGCCGAGGGCAGCCAGCGGCCACCACACCAAAGAGAGAGCAGGAGAATAGGCAGTTAAGAGGCCAGACAGGGGCCTTTTTGTGGGCCTTCGTGAAGGGGGTCAGCGCTCGTCTGCCGACACCCGGTAGGCCAGGAAGAAAGCAGCAGCAGCTAATCAGGATCGAGCAATCAGGGCGTCATGGCTACGCTGGTAAGAAACAAGAGTGTGGCCATCTTCTGGCGAGAAACCAACATTGTAATGCAATGAAATTAGAAGAAGCACCCCATGTGCTTTCACGAATTATAGGCAAGAAATGAAAGAATGCCCAATAAAAACCTGGCGGTCATCAGTCAGGGTGTAGATTAGAAGTCCTTCACAACTTTTGTTCCCAAATATGTAGTTCAATAGGGTCATGCAGTGAGCATAGTTATCCACATGACAGGAGTTATTGTCTCTGCTTAGTTTGCCTAATTTCATGGGTTGTAGGGCTCCAACCTAAGACACACAATGGTGTGTTTCTGTGTGTCGGGTGGTTGATGTGGCCCTTTTATTAGGCATTGTTATTAGGGGCTCCCTGCCATTGTGTGGTCCTAGTGTCTCCATTGCACTGGTTCACAACAGCCTTGACCCCTCTCAAACTTTTTGCAGATCCACCAGGGCCCCTTCCACTCCAGATGTTCAATGGTGTCTCCCCCGGCTCTCCTAAGTAAAGCAGGGACCTGCACCAGAGCTTCACTGCTTGTCACTCAAAACCATCAACAGCAGACTGGCATGTCCTGGGGATCTGGCTCTGTGGCCCACCTCGTTGCCGGGCCATTTCTGACGCATTTTTTACAGCATTTTCTTAGGGTGGCCAAACCCTCCATTCCCCCGCATACTGATCCATAGCCCCCTTTCTTTCTAGCCTTCTTTTTGTTCTTGTTTCTTTTTTCTATGTTTGTATTCTGTTTCATTCTTTTATTATTTTGTTCTTTCTTTTGTTTGCTTCCTTTTTTCTATCTACAATTCTCTTTCCTTTTACTCATTTTTTCTTTCTGTCCCTTTTTCCTCATTCCATCCCTCCATTTCCTTACTTCCTTTCCCTCTACATATATGTTCCTCTTTGTCTTTCTATCCTTTTCTTTCGCTTACCTCTATACCTTTCTCTCCTTTCCGCTTTCCTCTGTTTATCTATCCTTTTATCACTCCATCTTTCCTTCATTTAATCTTTTGTTATTTCCATATTTTTTCTCTTTACTACATTCTTCCTATTTTCATCATTCTTTCTCTCTTTGGCTCGTTCTCATGCTCACTCTCTTTCACTCTTATCTCTCATTCTACCTTTTTTCTCTTTCCTTCTTTAGCTTTTTCTATATGTAGTGAACTGTCTCACACACTCTCTCTGTCTCTCTCTTTTTCCATTGCTCTTTTCTTCATCCCACCACCCTTCTATCCTTCACTCTATCCCTTGTGAGAAATCTGAAGGCGTCCTCCCATTTCCTCCCTCTGGATCCCTTGCTCAGATGGCCAGGGAAGGACCATCGCGTTTGGATCCCAACCCTGGGGGGCAGACAAGCAAGGGAGGATCACCTGAGTAGGAGGTCCTTAGGGAGTGAAAGGGTGGACTGAGGGTAAAACACAGTATCCCCCCTTCCCAATTATCCATCACTCTACTCTCCCCAGCCTTTACGGGACACAATCATTCCTATCCCAAAGGGACAAGATGTGAAGAGGAAGAAGCCTGTGAAGCCTGCATGGGATATGCAAGTCCCTCTGTCCCTGATCTAAGATGGAGGTGAGCATATTGCACCAGCATAGAAGCAGGTAATGAGAAGGGTCAGAAGAGACAAAGGTCTGGCTTTGACATTAACACCTATTTTTTTAACTTCCCCTATTTTAGATCATAGAGCGTGCTGTCTGCTGCCAAGAACAGTACTTTCATGACAGAATACCAGGGCCCAAAACTAACTTTAAAAAGTGGGAATCACCCGAGTCATATGAAACCAATGCCAGGGGATTCCCTTTTCTCCTCTTTCAATCATCTTATGATTATTCATCCTTCAAACATCTGTTTCAATCTCCCCCCGTTTCCCCCTGCCCATTTCCAACATGTACTGGAACGAGGAAGAGGCAACCGAGAGTCATAAAGATTACCCATAGGAACTACACTGTGATGATGAGAGAGGCCTATGTGGGATGTTTTTACCCATGGATCCAAGCCCTACCACAAAACTGTGCATTACTGGCATTGAAAACATCATGATGGCCAGAACTCCCCAGAAAGTGCACAGGGAAACATGAAGAATAGGCTGCCACCCATTTTTGCCTATGTTTGTGAGCACTGGAGGGCACTGCCTAAAACCACCATTGGGCTACACACAGAGCAGCCTGAAACCATTGGGAATGGCAATGCTGATTGCCAAAAACAACCCAGAGCTGTTGGGAATTCATTTTCTTGATGTCAAAAAATTGCTAATACCATGGCTCACAAGACCACTCTAAAGATTCAACCTTCTTGTGGGGTGTCACCACTCTACTGTAAGGATTCCCATCAAAACAATGTTAAGCAAGGATTATATACTATCAAGTAAAATCCCCTTTTTGAAATGGAATTAATTCAAGACAACTCCTAAAAAAATAGGTGCAGTACCGCCATTGGACACTAACCAGCGCTAGCGGTCTAAACTCTGACAGAAGAGCTGTCTTGCAGAACTGTGCATTGATCAGAAGGAGTCTTATTTAATTAAAAGTTCAAAGACATGCCTTTCCTGAGAACTCTTAACACCCCAGAGACCCACACAGGAGGCAGGATATCACATGGCCCTGTTGATTGAGAGGGAGGGGACTTCCCTGCAGCCTGCTGGACCCAACACAATAGACCCTTTCAATTGAATGGAGTATGCTGATTTTGGTGTGAACTGTAAACAGAGCTCTGCCTGAAAGGAGACACATGTGACCATGTGACTCCCCAAACTTCTGGGGGCGGACCCAGACACTTTGTGAATTGAATTGAAGGCAAATATATGTTTTATAAAAATACTGATAACTAATTGTAACCAGATGACAGAAATGTACAACTTTGAGATTCTTAAAATGACAATTTTACTCACGGTTCAAGGCACAGCTGGTCGCTCTGTGATGTTCTGAGGCAAAACCCCGCTAATTATTAATACTACAGACACTGTGTTTATGCTAGAGACACAGTAAATTACTGGAATATGTGTAGAGAGATGGTGTACATCTGTGTAATTTTTGGTAAAAATCCAATATTGGAAAACCAACCAAAAAGCGCAAAATGTTGTCATTTCTTAATCCAAGCTCTTAGAAGCATCAGAGTTGGGCGAGAGTGTATCTTAAATTAATCAGTGAAATGTGTATGTAATTTCAACGACGTGTGTACCTGGGAAACCTGTTAGTTATGAAAAATTCCTTTTCTAAGTAAAAGCAAAGGGGCGTTTCTTCAATAGACTGTAAGACTCTGACTCACTCTGACACACTATCCCTTCTCAAATCAGGTCACAGAGAATCCTTGACCTATGAAATCATGAGAGGGTTGGGCATGCAGAATGAGCCGACCCACCCACTTTCAAAAGACATAAAAAGAGCCACTGGAAGCCGGACAGGGACATTCATTTTCCAACCTTCAACTGAATTCCTGCGCAGCACGCTGATGGAGAACTCCAGAACCCAGAACTCCAGAGATCCAGACTAACTCCAGAACAAAACTCCAAAGAGCTGAACGCTTCAGCAGGCCTCAAAATCTTTTGCAACCTATTCAACCGCCGGGCTGTGCGGTTTGCTGCTTGCTAGGAGTCCTGTGTATCCAGAACAGAACCAGTACCCAGAAAGCAGTGCGGTATCCAGAATCCACTTGATCCAGACCAGCAGAACCAGAGACCCAGACCAGACCGCTGTGAACAGAACTGGTGCCTGATTGACCCGCCGAGCAGAGAGAACCGCAGCTAAACTTGTTGACCAGATCCGTGACAAGGCCATTCCTTTCAAATTTATAGAGTGAGTACCCAGATAGAACTGTGCAGAACCCATCTCTTAGCTTAAAATAATCTGATTCAAAACATTTGAACCTGTTTATAACTCCATCATAAGAAATCGTGTGTTCCTCCTGTTGATTCAAACCTTTCAAAGCGCATCTGTCATTCCGAAACTGTAATTTCATTTCTGAAAAATTACCTTTACAAAATCGTCTGTATCTTTGGAACCGTGCAACCTAGGAACAAAATGTTTTATTTTATTGTAAAGCTAAGATTCCCAGCTTTCCAACAAGCTCTAAACTGACTTGCTACTCCTTATAGCGCCTCCGTAAATGCGCTCGACGCACTAGAAAAAAATGCTGCGATTTGACATTTTGCTTCATTTCAACCACGTGTAGAAAGATCTGTCCTTTGCTTCCATTACTGAAATCCGTTTTCAACCTGATAATCCCTCATTAATCATTGTTAGTGTGGACCTTAACTGATTTAAAGTATCTCTCACTCACCCTGAACCTCTAGAGGGAATGAAAATCAATTTTAGCATATTTCACTCCCTTGCAAATCACCTGAAAGTCTTTCGCCTGTGTTTCAAAATCATCACTGGTGCTATAAGCTTGCTAGGGGGGAACTGAATTCGTATTGTACTGTGATTGTTTTCCTGAAGACTGTGTGTGTTACTTCCATCTCCTTACACTGCATAGGGAGGGAGTGAATTGTCAGAGAAAAAATGATCATATTATCTTTTGCTGAAATCATATCAAGTTTATTTCTGTACTGCCTTTTATTCATCTTTGCATCTCCTTGAAACCATAAAGCATTCTCAGCTACCTTATCCTCTATACTACTCCTAAGTAATTAAACCAGTGTGCTAGTATAACATCATCCATTGTTGATCACTGTCATATGTCTAAGAGTGATATCAAATATTAATTTATTATAAAAGTGTGATATATATCTATTGTTTAATTTTTCAAATAAACCTTTTTAATTTGCAAAACAAACCTACTTCTTGGCTCAGTGGGGTCAGGGGGATTCTAAGAGAGGGGCATTATACAAGGGTTCATCATCCAGATTATAACTTGTCATAAAAATATATAAATAAGGGCTTCCCTTGAGCAATCCCAGATAAGGCACTGACTTAGTGGGAATGCTTGATTGGAGTCATTAACAGAGTGGGGGCTTGTAGCCGGGGATTCTGGATTAGATCTACCGCTTGTGCAGCTTAATACAGTGTACTAACTGATAGGATACATAAATCCTGTTGGATCACCACGCTGTGCTATGCTGTGAAAACACCCCTCAAAACGGAACGCTCTCAAGAAACGGTCTGTTTTGCAAAATAAAATACTAACTTCGTTAAGTCAGGAAGGAAATCAATTTCCAGAATGACGACACTGGTAGACATCAAAATAGCGAGAGAGCACCTCTTACATAAACTGTTTGTGAGAGGTGAATGGTCTGAACAGGACCAAAATGTATGGTTGCAGGCGATCACACAACAGGTCACTACTACTGGGTCAGATACCTGGAGAGATCAGGGTCCCTTACATGTGGCCCTGGGTGAACTATATATGGCTCCTAAAGCTAAAGATGAACACGACAAGATTGTCAGGATAGCAGCATATCTGTATCTATATATGGGAGCCATGCAGGACAAATGTGCTGAAGGCCAAGATCTGGCAAGTAGACAACTGTTGGCATTAGAGAAGGCCCAATCTGATCTGGACTCTTCTGAGCAGAGGCTGCACAGGAGCCAGGAGTCAGAAAATGACAGTAGACAGTACATCATTAAAATAAAGGAGGATATGGATATCCTGCAACAGGAAAAGGCTGACCCGGATGCCAGAATTATGGCTTTGCAGAAGGAGCACCAAGACAGTTTGGACTCCTTACTGCAGTGCCAGAAAAAGCTGGAGCAACAGATCAATTTCAACAGGGCATGCACAGAGCAGGTAGCCACCCTGCAAATCCAACTAGACAGAGAGAAAGAGGAAAGCAATAAATTGATTTTGAAAGACCTAGATACCCAGGCAGAGTTTGATGAAGAGTGCCAGAAAGCTGGTGCCCTTCAACGCAGAGGGACGACCTGGCGGCACAGATGCAGGCTCTTGCTCAGGAAAGGGACACCTTAGGCCAGGAAGTCTGCCACTTAAAAAGAAAAATTCAAGAAAATCACTTGGCCCTCCAGGGACTGGGTGACCTCCAAAAAGAGCATCAGAACTTGTTACAGCACACCAGGAAGGTGGAAGATGCTCTGACAAGAAAGGAGCAGGCCAGTAGGAACGGTGCCCAGGAGGTAACCACCCTGCAGCAAAGACTGACCCAGTGCTCCAGGACCAATCAGGAAGCACAGAGGGAAAATTAGGCTCTCTGTCAACACAATGATAGGCTCCAGCAACAGGTAGGCATGCAGGAGAGACTGATAGAGTCTAGTAAGGCCTTGGTTGAGGAACTGAAAGCATTGCAACAGGGAGCAGGGGCTGATAGAGATGAAGTTCGCTGGGAAAGGGAAATCCCTGAGCATAACCTCAGGAGCCCTAGTACCAGAGGCCTCCACCTCTCCCAGTCCCTGGACTCTGCCACCCCCATGTCCCTTGGCGCACATGAACACAGGGCCAGAGGGATGGCAGATTACTATCCATCCAAAACTATGGGGCTCATAGGCCAGTACCACCCAGGAATGGAGGGGCGGGCATCCGGGTATGGGTACCCCAGCACCGTGCAATTTAGTGGGGAACCCCAGGAGAGTAGGCCCACTAAGGCCATCCTGAAAACCTCTGCCCAGTTAGGTCAGTGGGGTGGGGGTACCCATATAATCCTGGCAGCAGGGAGGGATCTGAAGACTCCTCTGATCATCACAGGACACAGGAGACCAGGTCCCCACATTCTGCCAGCCATTCCCAGGCTCGCAGAATCCGGGAAAACCTGGAAGATCAGACGGGCACCTCTGGGAGCAGTGCTTCTGAGTCAGAGGATGAATGGACCAGGGTTACCCGAACCAAAAAGGCCAATAAGGCAAAAAGGGCCTTGCTTAAGGACCCCTCATAACAGATTAAGGCAATCAGGAGTGTCATCACGCCTTATCACAAGAACTACAAGTATTCTGTTTGGGAACACTTGGAGCTCTTTGAGCAAATGATGGAGACTTTCCATTTGAACGACAGCAGTAGCTGAATCCAGTACGTCAATTGGACATTCTCCCCAGAATACTCCAGTTTCTTCGCCGGGCTGGAGGACCAAAATCATTCAAGATGGTCCACCTATAGGGCGGCCATCTTGAAACATTTTTCTGTTCATAGAAATCCTCAAGAGGCTCGCAAGGCAGCCTACAATTTGCAATGTGGGGAGGATCAGGCCCCACAAGAATTTGTGCAGGAGTTAAAGCGTGCTTTTGCGCAGACTACAAGAAGGGTACGCACGGACAGTAAGGAATTTGTCAATACGTTTTTCCATGCCTTACCCAAATACATAATGACCCAGCTCATGAGAGACTTTCACGAGAAAAGATCTTTAGACTGGGTCATTGAGCAAGCCACCCGCATCTATGAAGTGCAGAAACCAGTGGAAAATAAGAATCAGCCCAAAAAACCCAAAACCAACAGCACCCCTGCTGCTGCCAAGGTGGCAGAGGTAAAGGTTGCCCCCGTTTTAGATTTGGAGATGGGGGGACCTAAAAACCTGCCGTCACCAAATAATTCTAAGCCCAAAAGGCCCTTGGGCCAGTCACAGACAGGGAGTCAAGGAGGTAATCCCACAAATGGGGTCCCTCGCTCCCCTGACTATGTATGTCCCCGCTACAAGGGAAACAGACCCATCCTGGGTTACGTGTGGACTCCTCCAGCCCAAGGGGGGGATCCAGCCAAGCACCTGACCCAGGGAACATCCCACCTAACTTCCCACAGGAGGGCAGAAATTCCCCAAATCCTGGGCAGAACGTGTTCCCCAGGTATCCACCCAACTTCCAGCCCCAAAATCATCCATCCTTCTTTCCGCACTTCCCTGAGCCCAGACCACCTAATCCGGGAGAGGGGAGGCCAATGGTGGAGGGGTACCCAAATCTTCCCAACCCGGGGTACTATCAGAGAAGGGATAGCTACACTTCCCGGGATCAACCCAGGGGAGAAAACAGAACCCTGTATCAGCCTGAGTGGGTTTCCCAACTTGAGCACCAGGTCCAAAATATGGCACGGGATCCAGGTCACATACTGAGGGCTCAACAGGACCCTCAGATGAGCATGCCACCGCAGAATGCCCCAAACTCTGGGCCTGGTGCTCCAGAACAATGACGGGGGCAGCACCCCGATAACCCATCGGTTCCCAGGGAGGAGGCACAAGGGGAAGGGGGTTGTAAAGCCTTGGAGGGAGCTTCCTTCCCCACTTGTAAATAGCCCCTGGAAAACCAGCGACCGGAAACAAAATCTCCTAGCCCTGAAAGTCTGCCACCGAAGGAGCAAAGAGGAGGTAGGAGAAACAAAGGAACCAAACAGACCCATTTTGTGGAGGAGGTACAGGTCTTCCAATTTGAGGGAGAGGGATCCTCAGAGGATCCTGGGAAAAGGATCTTCTCTTTCAGAGATGGGGGAGCTCCTCCCAAGGAAAACTGGGTCCCAAGGGATTCCAATCCAGACTGGGTAGATGTGGGGATTGAGCTGTCGCCGCCCATCATTCTATCCCAGAACCAACAAGACCGAAAACCCCTGGTTCAAACCCATCCTGGTGACTGCCTCCAAAAAGGGGGGGCGGCCCAGAACTGGAACCAGGGGAACCCAAAACCGCATCCATAGACTGGGTAGATGTGGGGATTGAGCTGTCGCCACCCATCATCCTATCCCAGAACCAACAATACCAAAATCCCCGGGTTCAAACCCATCCTGGTGACTGCCTCCAAAAGGGGGGGGGGCGACCCAAAACCATTTCAAGTTGCCAACTTTTTCTTGCAGATTCCCAGGACGCTCCACAGAATTCTGCCCAAATCTCTTCTCTCTCAATGTCCAAAACCAGAAAGTTAGCCCAAAAGTTGTCCAAAAATGTGCATTATCTGTGCCCCCTTGAGGAGAAGGAGGGAAGATATTATGCCCCGGTACAAGTACAGGGGCAGGGTACAATGTTGGCACTGGTGGACACTGGATCCTAAGCTACCCTTCTGTCCAGAAGGGCCTTTGACAAACTAAATGCAGGAAGGGGGAAGAATTACCGTATTCCTCTCACCTCTCTTCCTGGACAGCTTCAGAACTTTGACGGGAAGGAAATTCCCGTCGAGGGGACAGCAGATTTGGACATTAAAATTGGGCGACACAAGGTGAAACACCCGGTCATAGTAGTGACTCCAGAGGGCACCCCCTGTTTACTAGGGAATGACCTCCTGAGAAGGTTGTCACCCCTAATAGATTACGTAAACAGGGTCCTCTGGACCCAGACTAGCCGACCAATAAAACTAAAACAGAGTGTCAACCATGTTAGTTTAAACGGCACGTGCCACATGGTTGAACAAAAATCTGACCAAGTAGAATTTCACTTCCAGAACAACCAAATTCCAGATGTGACGGTAATAGCAGTAGGACAACAGACTGGTGATGGGGGGTCCTCTCTATTTATGAAAATCAACCTTCCCTCCAGTTTAAGGTGGTATTCCACACTGGAAGGAAACACTCTGAAATTCTTTACTAATCCACAATCAGATACTCCCACTCCGATAGTCCAGAAAAATGTGAAATCAGCTCAGATCCTGGCTGATATTCAGCAAATTGGAGAGCAGTTGTTCACCCCTGTTCAGTTAAATGATGGGAAGGACTCTGTTCTTGCCCGAGTGTGTGTGAACAACGGTAAGAGCTTCATCAGTGAAGCCATGTTCCGCCAACTCCCAAAAGATCCAGCCATTTCCATATTCAAACTGATAGACAAATGGGAAATGGACCTGAAAGCACCCAATTCCAAACATCTCCTGCCAAGCAGGTGTATGATCAAAATCTCCATTGGCAACAAGAGCATAGTCCATAATTGTTGGGTCGTGCGAGACGTCACTGCCACCTTTTACTTAGGCAGTGACATTCTCAATCGCTTTGCCATTAGTTTGGACCTGATAAACTTCAAAGCTTGGTCCCGATTAGCGGATAATCCCATGGGCTTTGTTGATCCAGAAAAAGCATTTAGGTCAGCTCAATTGCTACCTTATGCAGTTGAAATTCAGATTAAAGAGGAAGTCACCATCCCAGAAAGGACCCGACAATTCTCCCTGGAAGTGAAAGTTAAAAGAGGACAGAAATTGAAAAACTCTGATGCTTATATTCATCTAAATGCTTCTCTCCAACAGCAAGGGTTGGGGGTAAACCCAACACCATTAGTCAACATAGAACATGACACCATTCCAATAGAGGTGGATAACAGCGACTTAAAGAGTATTACTCTAGAGGCGGGTACCATTATTGGAATGGCGGTTGATGACCGACATTTCTCCATTGATTTAGGAAATGAACTGTTAGGACCAATCCCCAAGGACTGTTTTGACAGTGACAGTGAGGACAATACTACGCTAGACAGGATTTTCACCCGGCATGGGGGGAACTTCCTGGTGTACACTTCCCGCCCTTATGGCAAGGAAGATGTGACTTGTGACTTCAGAAGGGATGAGGTGATTTTCCAGGTCCATGAGGGCTGCCTTTCCCACCTGAAGCCACCAGTCCAAATCAGCACTCTGACGAGGGACTTCTCCACCCAGCTGGAGGAGGCCGCGGAGATAGCGAAACCAAAAGTCTTTCCAGGCTTCAGGCAGATGGTGGAAGAGAGAGTCAACCTAGCTGATGCCTGTGTGACTCTGGAACAGAAGCAAAAGTTGAAACAAGTTTTCTTGGATTTCCAAGATCTCTTTGCAGTAGACTCATATGACTGTGGTCACACCGACATCCACACAACAACAATTCCCACGGACCCTGGCATGACTCCAGTGTTTGTGAAGCAATATCGCTTGCCTCTCGCATCCATGGAGTCCCTTACTGAAATAATTAAGAACCTTGAGTCCCGGGGAATAATCCGTCCAGTCCACAGCACCTTCAATAATCTGGTGCTGGGAATATTAAAGCCAAGCGCCAGTGGAGACTCTGCGACGACCTTAGGGAGCTCAACAAACGGGTCCATACTTCCCGATGGCCTCTGCCATTCATTGACCAAGGGCTGGCCCAGATTCAGGGGTCACAGGTATTCACTGCAATAGACCTGACCAATGGATACTGGACCGTGCCTGTCAGTAGGGAGGACCAATACAAACTGGCTTTTACATTTGGGGGCCAGCAGTACACATGGACCCGGACTCCCTTCGGATACCTCAACTCCGGCAATTAATTCAACATTTTCCTACACAAGGCCATGCCCGACCTGGGTGCGAGGGGTAACCTGGCTTATGTAGATGATGTCCTCATCAAAAGTTCATCTGTGGAGGAACACATAGCGGAGATCCGTTATGTTCTGACCCAGTTGAGGGCTGCCAGAGCAAAACTTTCCTTTCAGAAAGCACAGCGGTGTAAAACCTGTGTTAATTTCTTGGGGCATGAGATTACTCCTCAGGGTCTCTGTCCCCAGGAAAAGAAAGTGGAAGCACTCCAGAAACTGAAAGAACCCACAACTCTGCGGGAACTAAGGAGCCTCCTTGGACTGACTAATTACAGCAGAAAGCTCATTGAGGGCTACGCAGAGATCACCAGACCCCTGATTCATCTCTTGAAGGGGGGGTCAAGTGGGAATGGGGTCCAGATCAAGCCGAGGCAGTAAGACAGCTCAAAAGAAGCCTCTCACAAGCGCCCTGCCTAGCTTACCCTGTCAGAAACAAGGAGTTTTTCCTGGAGACAGGGTTCTCTAATACGTGCTTGACGGCAGTATTATACCAAAAGCATGACAAGGTCAATAAAGTAATATCCTATGCGAGCAAAATTTTATCCTCTATGGAGGAAAAATTCAACGATTGTGAGAAGGCACTCCTGGCAACGGTGTGGGCATTGAAGAATTACCGCCCGTTTATCCAGGGGGAACACATCATAGTGGAGACTCCACACCAGCCTCTGCAATATCTCCAAAGTGACAGAATCCGGGCCGGAAATGTGAGTAATTCCCGAATTACTTCCTGGATTCTGTCAATGCAAGGCTTTCCTGTGGAGGTCAGATATGGCCAAAACAAGAAGAGTCCCCTCGCGCAAGGTCTGGCTGACTTGCATGATTGTGCCAGAGAAAACTGTCTCGAGGACGAAAGTCTAAAAATCAAGGACAACATGGAGGCATACCTTAATTCCCCACACAAAGTCTTTGAAGAAGACAAGTGTGAGGGAATGCCCACTGTCTATGTGGATGGATGCTCTTACCATGTTGACAACAAGGGAGAGAAAGAACTGGTGGCCGGCGTAGGGAATGCATGGGTGAATGAGTCCCCAGAACCCTCAGCTGGGTACAAAATTGGTCCCCAAAGTAGTCAGGTGGCAGAATTGATGGCTGTGCATCAAGCCATCCTCACTGCTGTCCAACATCAACTCCACGAACTGGTCATAATCACAGATTCAGATTATGTACGAAACAGGTTCGTGGAGCACCTGGTTAATTGGAAAACCAGAGGCATGTTATGTGCTAATAACAAACCCTTGAAACATGGGAAGTTGATCCAAAACATTGATGATCTGGTCACCTCGAATGGGATGACCATCTACTGGAAAAAGATCAAGGGTCATTCCAAAGTAGAGGGACCAGACAAAACTGGAAATGACTTAGCTGATCAGCTGGCCAAAACCGGGGCCATCCAAGGGAATCTAATAGAGATTGAGTCCCTGTAGGGGGAAATCCAGGTCACTGCTATCACTAGGTCCCAGACAAATGCTCACAATGATCTTTCAACAGCAAAATGGAGTAAGGAGACCCCAGTTTCTGATTTGATTACGGCTCAAAAGGGGGATCCAATAATTGGTAAGTTTTACCAACACATTGAGGACCCTGAGAACTTTTCCCTGACGGATACCGATTACATTGGGAAAGAGGACCTTAGAGTGTTGATGAAATGTCCAAAGATGTTCCGAATCCAAGACGGTTTGTTGGTAAGGAAATCCCAAGCTGGACATGATCAGTGGGTGGTTCCTACCTCATTCCGAAGCCTGATGTTAAGTCACGCCCATGATGCGGCCACCGCCAGTCATAGGGGGTTTCATACAACACTTGAAATCTTAAGAGAGGTTGCATACTGGCCACACATGGGGCAGGACCTTGACCAATACTTGAAGGGGTGTCTTGTGTGTGCACAATTTCAGCCAGCATCCCTCACACACTGTGCGCCTCTCCAAAAGAGGGGGATGACACTGCCATGGTCAGATTTGAAAATCGACTTCATAGGCCCCGTGATTCGCTCCGCTAGGGGAAACAAGTACATGTTGATGGTCACATGCTTGTTTACCAAGTGGGTGGAATTTCTCCCGGCCCCAAACTGTAAGGCAGAAACAGCAGCTGCCCTGATGATTAATCACATCTGTTCCCGTTTTGGTCTACCTCAAAGGATTGAGTCAGGCAGAGGTAGCCATTTCACCAGCGAGGTAATGACAAAGATGTGGGAGATACTGGGGGTTAAAAGGAAGCTACACATTGCTTACCGGCCAGCCTCTTCTGGTGCAGTGGAGAGATACAACAGAACCATAGTGAGCATATTAGAAAAGTTTGTGGCAGATTTTGGGCCAAGTTGGGATATCCGATTACCTCTGGCCCTAATGGCCATCAGATCTACCCCTTCATCTGCAACTAAAATGTCACCATTTGAGCTGATGACTGGATGCAAGATGGTGCTTCCCCAGCATTTTCTCTACAGAACCCAACAGCAAACGTTGATTAATGCCTCCACAACTCATGAGAATGCGGAGAATTTAAGGAAACACCTCCAACATGCTTTTGCCTATGCTCAGCGGAATCTAGAAAGATCAGCCGAGAGTATGACGACCCACTATGACCTGAAAACTTCCAGGAAGGAATATCAGGTGGGAGACCGGGTCTATCTATACAATTTCCAAAGGAACCAGGCCAAACAGTGAACATTTTTGCCTACATGGAAGGGACCTTGTGAAATCGTGGACAAGATCTCCCCAGTCGCTTACAAGATCCGCCTCCCCAAAGGTAGTTTGGCAGAGGGGGAAGACAAGTGGGTCCAGATTAATCAGCTAAAGTGTTGCCATCCCAGGCACGCTCTGCAACAACTGGAGGAGTCCTCTGCAATACCAGAGGGGGCCGCTCCAGAGTAATCCAGTTCCAACCCTAAAATATTCCACATATCAAAAATATAGTAACATAATGTAAATGTCTCCTAATTATATCCTGTTTTTAAAATAAGACTGCAAAATGTATCCTGATGTATAAAATGTATCTGTTCGCCACACCATTAATAGTGGTGGAAAAATGTCTGGGAATGTGTATTGCCGCTTTGCTTTGTCATCCTAGGAGAAAGAAAACCCAGAGACTGACAACGGAAGACGACCTGGAGACCGGGAGCAAAGATCCAAGGGGCCCGGGGTACCGCGCAATACTCCCATCAGGACCAGCGAGGAGAACCGATCGATCCATCCTGATGGAGGAAAAGATGCTGAACTTTGTCATCTGTGGAATCGAAAGAAGATGAGGCAGACATCCCAGATCTTGCGAGTTCCATCAGTGAGAGATCAGAATGGCCGTCGCAAGAGGGGGGGCTTGTGGGATGTTTTTACCCATGCATCCAAGCCCTACCACAAAACTGTGCATTACTGGCATTGAAAACATCATGATGGCCAGAACTCCCCAGAAAGTGCACAGGAAAACATGAAGAATAGGCTGCCACCCATTTTTGCCTATGTTTGTGAGCACAGGAGGGCACTGCCTAAAAACACCATTGGGCTACACACACAGTAGCCTGAAACCATTGGGAATGGCAATGCTGATTGCCAAAAACAACCCTGAGCTGTTGGGAATTCATTTTCTTGATGTCAAAAATTTGCTAAAATCATGGCTCACAAGACCACTCTAAAGATTGAACCTTCTTGTGGCCTGTTCCACATCACCACTCTACTGTAAGGATTCCCATCAAAACAATGTTAAGCAAGGATCATATACTATCAAGTAAAATCCCCTTTTTGAAATGAAATTAATTCAAGACAACTCCTAAAAAAAAAGGTGCAGTACCGGCATTGGACACTAACCAGCGCTAGCGGTCTAAACTCTGACAGGAGAGCTGTCTTGCAGAACTGTGCATTGATCAGAAGGAGTCTTATTTAATTAAAAGTTCAAAGACATGCCTTTCCTGAGAACTCTTAACACCCCAGAGACCCACACCAGGAGGCAGGATATAACATGGCCCTGTTGATTGAGAGGGAGGGGACTTTCCTGCAGCCTGCTGGACCCAACACAATAGACCCTTTCAATTGAATGGAGTATGCTGATTTAGGTGTGGACTGTAAACAGAGCTCTGCCTGAAAGGAGAGACATGTGACCATCTGACTCCCCAAGCTTCTGGGGGCGGACCCAGACACTTTGTGAATTGAATTGAAGACAAATATATGTTTTATAAAAATACTGATAATTAATTGTAACCAGATGACAGAAATGTACAACTTTGAGATTCTTAAAATTACAATGTTACTCACGGTTCAAGGCTCAGCTGGTCGCTCTGTGATGTTCTGAGCCAAAACCCCGCTAATTATTAATACTACAGACACTGTGTTTATGCTAGAGACACAGTAAATTACTGGAATATGTGTAGAGAGATGGTGTACATCTGTGTAATATTTGGTAAAAATCCAATATTGGAAAACCAACCAAAAAGCGCAAAATGTTGTCATTTCTTAATCCAAGCTCTTAGAAACATCAGAGTTGGACAAGAGTGTATCTTAAATTCATCTGTGAAATGTGTATGTAATTTCAACAACGTGTGTACCTGGGAAACCTTTTAGTCATGAAAAATTAATTTTCTAAGTAAAAGCAAAGGGGTGTTTCTTCAATAGACTGTAAGACTCTGACTCACTCTGACACACTATCCCTTCTCAAATCAGGTCACAGAGAATCCTTGACCTATCAAATCATGAGAGGGTTGGGCATGCAGAATGAGCCGACCCACCCACTTTCAAAAGACATAAAAAGAGGCACTGGAAGCCAGACAGGGACATTCATTTTCCAACCTTCAACTGAATTCCTGCGCAGCATGCTGGCGGAGAACTCCAGAATCCAGAACTCCAGAGATCCAGACTAACTCCAGAACAAAACTCCAAAGAGCTGAACTCTTCAGCAGTCCTCAAAATCTTTTGCAAACTATTCAACCGCCGGGCTGTGCGGTTTGCTGCTTGCTAAGAGTCCTGTGTATCCAGAACAGAACCAGTACCCAGAAAGCAGTGCGGTATCCGGAATCCACTTGATCCAGAGCAGCAGAACCAGAGACCCAGACCAGACCGCTGTGAACAGAGCCGGTGCCTGATTGACCCGCCGAGCAGAGAGAACCGCAGCTAAACTTGTTGACCAGATCCGTGACGAGGCCATTCCTTTCAAATTTATAATGTGAGTACCCAGATAGAACTGTGCAGAACCCATCTCTTAGCTTAAAATAATCTGATTCAAAACATTTGAACCTGTTTAGAACTGCATCATAAGAAATCGTGTGTTCCTCCTGTTGATTCAAACCTTTCAAAGCGCATCTGTCATTCTGAAACTGTAATTTAATTTCTGAAAAATTACCTTTACAAAATCGTCTGTATCTTTGGAACCGTGCAACCTAGGAACGAAATTTTTTATTTTATTGTAAAGCTAACATTCCCAGCTTTCCAACAAGCTCTAAACTGACTTGCTACTCCTCATAGCGCCTCCATAAATGCACTCGACACACTTGAAAAAAATGCTGCGATTTGACATTTTGCTTCATTTCAACCACGTGTAGAAAGATCTGTCCTTTGCTTCCAATTCTGAAATCCGTTTTCAACCTGATAATCCCTCATTAATCATTGTTAGTGTGGACCTGAACTGATTTAAAGTATCTCTCACTCACCCTGAACTTCTAGAGGGAATGAAAATCAATTTTAGCATATTTCACTCCCTTGCAAATCACCTGAAAGTCGTTTGCCTGTGTTTCAAAATCATCCCTGGTGCTATAAGCTTGCTAGGGGGGAATTGTACTGTGATTGTTTTCCTGAAGACTGTGTGTGTTACTTCCATCTCCTTACACTGCAGAGGGGGGGAGTGAATTGTCAGAGAAAAAATTATCATATTATCTTTTGCTGAAATCATATCAAGTTTATTTCTGTACTGCCTTTTATTAATATTTGCATCTCCTGGAAATCATAAAGCATTCTCAGCTACCTTATCCTCTATACTACTCCTAAGTAATTAAACCAGTGTGCTAGTATAACATCATCCATTGTTGATCACTGTCATATGTCTAAGTGTGATATCAAATATTAATTTATTATAAAAGTGTGATATATATCTATTGTTTAATTTTTCAAATAAACCTTTTAAATTTGCAAAACAAGCCTACTTCTTGGCTCAGTGTGGTCAAGGGGGATTCTAAGAGAGGGGTGTTATACAGGGGTTCATCATCCAGATTATAACTTGTCATAAAAATATATAAATAAGGGCTTCCCTTGAGCAATCCCAGACAAGGCACTGACTTAGTGGGAATGCTTGATTGGAGTCCTTAACACCTACTACACTCCACCGCTAGGCTGTCCCATTAATAGAGTCAGGCACCTGACACTAACCGTACACACCAGACTCTACTTGACTCCCAATTAGGATATAAAAGGTGCGGTTCTGACAGGAGAAATGAGCGTGCTGGGGTTGCTGGATGGATCTTGAAATCCAGGGAGGAGGAGGCTGCAGCAGGAGGAGTCCGGAGGATCCGGAGGAAGACGGGATGCCAGGACGCTGACCTGTGTGTCAGAGGGGCTGCAGTGTGGTGAGGGAGCTTTGTCTCCATGGAGCCGGATTGGGAAAAGCAGTGACCTGTTGGCCATATCCAGGCCAGTGTTTGTTCCCCTGGGATGTGTTCCGGTCCCTGGGGTGACTAAGGGGCAGGTGGTGAGACCCTGACCTTGACCCACATATCCCGAGAAATCTGCTCACCAGCGCCACGCTACTCAATGAGTTTCATGAGAGAGAGAGAGAAACTCAATAGCATGTGGGTGGCTGGAGCGGGAGCAGTAGCAGCGAAAGGTGCAAGCGGCACAATAATTGAAAAGCAAGAGAAAGCAAATGAAAGAAAAGTGCGCTAGCAGTGCGAAAGCAGAAAAAAAGCAGAAACAGTGAGTTTTAAAGAATGGAAAGCAAAGAGAGGGTGCGAATGACCCAAAGAGAGAAAGGAAAGGTGCAAGAGGCACGGTACAGTAAAAAGAGTGTGCAAGAGGTACAGTGGAGTACAAGGACTGTGCAAGTGTGCATGGCAAAGGAAAAGGAGGGTGCAAGAGGCCCGGCAGAGTAAAAGGAGTGTGCAAGTGTGCACAGAAAAGGAAAAGAAGTTTGCAAGAGGCACGGACAGAGGAATGGTGGAAAAAAGCAAAGGCAGAGTGAAAAAGGCACACGGAGGAAAAGGTGCCTGAAAAAAAGTACTGAGTCCAAGGAGAGGGGACAGAAGTCAGAGTGGTCTCTCACGGGAGGAGCAGAAACCATGTGTTCTCGAAAGTCTCTGATACTGTCCTGTGAAAGAATGGTGCTTTGAGAGGTACATCCTGACAAGGTGAACTTTTAAGTAAACTTTGGTTTGAGACAAGAGGGGCCTAGGTTTGGGGAATGGAACCCTGAGAGACCCACAGAGTGTTGTGAAAGACATTGTTATGAGAAGAATGGCCAAAGCTTGGGGAAAGGAACCCTGAGAGGCCTAAAAGAAACTGTGAAAGGAATTGTTAATCTTCATTTGAGACAAGAGAGGCCTAGATTTGGGGAAGGGAATGCTGAGAGGCCAAAAAGAACATGTGTTTTTTCCTTTGGAACCAGAAGCATTTGTTTAGTTTAATTAAGGGTCACTATTTTTCTAGAACTCTGGTTGGACATTGTTTTTTTGTGGGTCTCTGTAATATTGCTATTATGATCACTACTGTGCCAGCTCAGTCACACCGTCCTGAGAGTATACCCTGGCCCCAGCCCACGCTACCTAAAGAGGTGTGGGAGGTAAACTGTTGTGATGTCACCTGTTCACCTTTATATTTGGGATCACAGCTGGGTTAGTGATAGTGTGAGGCTGAGTGGACGCTTCAGTCAATACTCATCCTTTATTTAACCTGGTCTCAATACCAGAATGTGGTCTGGTTTGAGTCACTGATAACCAGATGTCACTTTCTGTGCGCAGCTATCTGAGCCTACAGTCATTCTGATCCTTAAGTGTGGCTGAGTATGGGGAAGAAAGACCCGTATGAGCGCATTGAATGAGGAACACGTTCGCTGCTGGAGCATTTTACAGAAACGCAATCATGTTTTTACTTTGAACCTGTCCTGTCATTGAAGGGCTCGTGGCCCGTCCCTGCCAGGTCTTCTGAATTTCCACTGAACCTGAAGGCATACAGGGGCCCATTGACTACCACTGATCACACTGTGGCCCTAACAGCCAGTCTCGCATGAAGGCTTATCAGAATGATGCAAAGTGATGTGCCAGAGAGCATCTTTTGGGGGGGACCCACTACCTTGCAGACAGGGGAGAGGACCTCAAACTGTGAAGCCCTGAGAAGGTACCTCGTCTGAGTGTATATTATTTCCCATTCCTACCTGGTTCATGTCAGTCTCTGCATGTCCTGGACCGACCTCAGTCCCCATCAGCTGAGTTCCACAGCCGCTCAGTGCTGCATGCATAGCTGTACATCCCCACCTCTCTTCCATTGTGCAGGCACAAAAGTCCTGCGTTAGGGCTTTGTGGTGCACTACAAATCTACATACTTACAAGACCAGAGGTACAAAACTTGGCTGTTTGTCTAACAATTCCATCACCAGTGCTAAATCCGCCAGTGCTTTGATTGTAGTCTTACCGTCTCTGTGCAACTTCCGCAATTGTCTGTAACGTTTTCCCTGTAACAGCGTCGCGATGCTCTTGGGCTGTTGTGTGCTTTATAAATGTAAAAATAAATTAATAAATAAATACAATAGCAAATGATCATCTGCTAGAGCATTTGGGGGGGAAGTATCTTCAGTTTTATTAACATTTTCAGATTCGGCCACCATATTCGGCCAGAGGTCTTAGTAGACCACAGTTAGGTACAGTGTAGATCAAGGGTTTAAGGCCCCACAGGGTTATCTTAGCCTTGTAACCTTCTGAGGTTGATTGATCTAATGATCACCATTCATTTGGGTATTGAAAGTAGCTATCATTGAAGTACAAAAAGACATGGCAGTAAGTGGTGTGGTGTCCAGCACATGAAGATTATACCAATTTGTCAGTAAGCATGGCCATATATTATATGTCAAAGATAGGCGCGCCCCATTGAATTCATTATGCTCTTTATGAGCCGTATTTAATTTTATTATTAAACAAAGCACTGACAATACTTCCAGTTTAATTAGAACGAATGAGATACATCTGCGCCGATATCACTTAGAAGGTGCAGGCAGTGTTGCAGGAGAGTTCTGAGTCTGGCCCCTGTGATTAATTCAGGGAATTCGTCCTCTCTCCCCAAGGTTAAGGGGAGTATGCTCAGCTTATCGCCCCTAGGGGACAGGGCAAAGGGGATACCACTTAGGGTGACCCCCCCCACCCGTGGAGACAGGCAATCCCTGAACAGGGATACGTGCTACCCTCCCTAATCCGAGGACTCTCATAGTTTTGTTGGTTGCCTGGGAATTCATGTGTGTAAGGACCTACCCCTTTTGACACTGTTGGCTTGTATAGTTTCTGATCTCTTGGAGGCACTGTCTTCTATGCGAGGTGAAGAATGGGAGAAAACCCCACCCCCTCTTTACACTGCATATAAGAGACCCAGTAGCGGTGGAACAGAGAGTGAGGAGCGTGAGGGGCTACAGAGCGGGAAGACGCTCACACAGCAGGACCGAAGGAGAAAACTCATCTTGGGAAGTGTGGCAGAGTGAGGAGTGCGCTCCCCGGTGTGGTGGGCAAATGTGCAGAGAAGCCCGCAGAATGCTTATCACCCCTGCAGAGATCTGGAGCAGAAAATCCCTGTCTGTAAACGTCTGCAGCAATACAGGGCACTCAGGCCGCCATCAAGGGAAGCCAAGATGAACCAATGCTGAAATCTCACAGAGCTAGAGCAGGACTGGAGGAATTGATCCAACTTGTGCGAAGCCGCTAGAAGAGGCTGTGCCAGAGAAGCCACGTCAGCAGAGTAAAGCCAGGAGGAGCACAGTGTGAATAGAAGATGTACGCAGTTTCACCTAGCAGTCGGGTGGAGGGCAGATCTGAGCCCAAAAGGGGGCAATCAGAGCCCAGAGTCGGCTAAGAGAGACCTGACCGCAAGAAGTGGTGTGAAATCCAAGACCCCAGGGCGGAATAGAATGAAACCAGAGCCCAGAGTGAGCTAACAGAGATACGACCCGAAGAGAGGCGTGAAACTTGAGATCCCATGGTAGGGTAGAAAGGATCAGAGGACAAAGTGGGCTAAGAGAGACCAGACTCCTAGAAGGGGTGTGAAACCCGAGACCCCAGGGCAGGGTAGACAAAAGCACAGCCCAGGGTCGGCTAAGAGAGATCCAACCCCAAGAGCGGGTATGAAAGCCAAGACCCCAGCGTGGGGTAGAAGAAACCAGAGCTCACAATGGGCTAATAGAGATCTGGCCCCAAGAGGGGGTGTGAAATCCCAGGCCCAAGGGTGTGTAGAAGAAACCAAAGCCTAGAGTGCAGAGTGGACCAAGACAGACCTCCCCTCCCGAAGAGGGTGGTTTGGAGGTCAGGACCCCAGAGCAGGGTAGACAAAAGCAGAGCCCAGATAGGGCCAAGAAAGGTCAGACTCCCAGATGGGATTCAACACAGTGTGAATCCAATACCTCAGGGAAGTGTAGGAACCAAAGTAGTTCAGAAAATGAGCAACAGAGACCCCCTGTCATCCAGAGGAGGGGAAAGACATTTGTTAATCACATTACTTGAACTGTGAATTAGACAGGAAGCCCCACAGCCATTTCGTTTAGAACTGCAATGGAAGTGTATACTAGGGACATAGGCCCTCATTACGACCCTGGCGGAAATCAAAAAACGATGGCGGAAATGCAATACCGCCATCGAATAGCGCTCGGTGCGATTATGACCCGTCCCCGTAAAGTACGATGCCATTAGCGACACCGTAGTGAACGCCAACGCTAACTGCACCAAGTACGCGCACGCGCGCCATGCCAAACCGTAATTACCACCATGGCGCAACAGTACGCGAATTCTGACCCTAGCGGACATGTACCTAACGCCATCAAGCATGGCGGAAAGTACCATTCCGCCATGGTGAGAAGTACGGCATCGCGAACCAACCGTAAAAGGCCCTACTGAGTGCCTGTACACCACTCCCTGGCCACATTGCACAACTCCTCGTAGGTGCAATGAAGTCACACAATGCAACCAGTGAAATGTACAAGTCACCCATGCATGCCAACGAACAAATGAATCTAGGGGCTCCAAGTGCCTTGTGAGTGGCCATCCATATTTGCCATGGCACCATTGCCGCACTGATGCAGCACAGGCATGTGAAGGTTCAAGTACAGCAACATGAACTGAAATATGAGACAAACAAAAACAGGCCCCCCCATCGACTGACACCAGTGTAACGCAACATTCAAAGCAGTATCCTGAGTGAGACTGCACCAGCCCTGTACTCCTGCCAGTAAACAAACCAACCATCAGCATAAGCATGTACCACACAAGTTGGCAGAGTGACTGAGCAGCCAGGCTCATCTCAAGAGGGGCCAATGGGAGCTGCAGGGCACAGATGGCACGAATACAGAAGCTATTCCAATGGACATGACCTCAGTCTCCCTCCAAGAAACGCACGCAAACACAGGCACCTGTGACCAGCCATATTCTGATAATCACATCATTCCACCAATCCACCTGGCTGACCGGCATCTGTTACACAAAAGCTAATCCCCCGCCCCTGAGCATGACATCATTAAAACAGTCATAATGGCAGCCCCTATCCCTGACCACACTGGGCTTCGTAGGCAAATGCGGCCAGTACAGTACCACGCAACTATACTCAGAAGCCGGAACCCAATGCAGATCTTCTCACAATACATCGCTCCACAAATAGGAATATGCTACATTACTTGCAAAGAAGAACGCTACACGGTAAATATCAGAATAGAAATTTAATGCACAACAAAATCACCAAGCCCATACAGCCATTAGGTCATGTACTCCAAAATATATTTCATTATTGTGGGCAGCATCCGCAATAAATGACCAGCTTCTTCTTGTGTGACGCCCTGTTCCTTCATGGTACACAGGGGCTACATTCACGTTCAAAAAGGCAACATGGAAGCGCCTAGAACCGCAGGGCCGTCCCATTAGGTAGGCACTAGTCCAGCTGAAAGGTCGATATGTTGCTCCTAGCCACTAGTACTGCATAAGGGCATGTGGCCCATTGGCGATCGTCCCATAAGATCGTAATGGTGCTCCACTGATTAACACGAAGCAGCAGGTGTCGGGAGTAAAAGCCATCTGCAGGAGTGGCATACAGATGGCAGCGGCAAAAGGGGAGGAGATACCTGTCACCCAAATGAAATGAAAAAGAATAGTATGGGCATCAGAACTTCATTTGAATTACTCACTTCAATGATCACACTAAATCCACAGCCATATGCATGCTAGCCCACTCAAAAGGATTATTCCCACCCAAAAATCACTTGCGAATCATAACTATAAAAATCGAGGTGAAAACACTATTACAAACGAGTGTTTGTGTGCATGCGTCTGTCAAAACAGAATCCATTAGATGGGATTAGTAACGTGCATAGACACAAGTGTTTGAAGGCGCGTCGAGACAGGGAGGGTTCAACAAGGGCAGATAGACGATGGTCCCACTATGGCAGCTCTGCATCACATAGCGCAGGGGAGGTGGATAGATTCAAAAAAGCCCTGTACATGGCAAACTCTCCATTAAATCATCTGTCCATACATCCATACATCATTCCCTCATCCCGGAATGAAAACGCCTGATTATTTACTCACATAACATGTGAAATTTCCATTGAGTCTGTGCGTAATGCAGTCTGCAAAATCCACTGTGCTCCAGGCCGGAATTCCAGTGTTGTGAAGTAACATGTATTTGGGAACGTCCTGCCTTATCGTCCACTACGCTATTGCGCATCCCATACTATTCATATCAATCATTGCATTCTCGCCATGGCCCCTGTCCGAAGGACATTAAACAATAGAACTTTATATCTGCAGTCAGACCTGTGGGCGTCTCCTCGCCGCTAGCTGAAAACCGAAAGCGCTGTCCTTCGAATTCCTCATTTGCAACATCACGTCGAAAAGGCATCTGTGACCGCTTGAAATCACAAATTCATCCATGTAGTGCGGCAGTGTGTGAAAATGGCAACTGGCTTCACTCACAAATGGGACGCCCCGCCCGTCGGTGAACCTCGGTACAGTGCTGCATGAGGGTCCACCGTTAATCGAGTACTACATTCCACTGACCCTTCACAAGTTTGTTCGTGACTGCAAAGATAGTATGTGAAACAATGGGACCATAGCAGAATGAACATATGAACCAATATTTCACTGCCATCGGGATCAAATACATGATTGCAATAGCAAGATGCCATGCGTCGAATTGCAGCGTTGTGTGCGGGACGTGCTCGCCCAAAGGGGATTGCAGCTTGCACAGGTGGAATGAATCACCACAGGTGGAGGCTATACAGCCTGAAAACACATAAATTGCACACCCAACCCCCTCCCACAACCACACCCACTCCAAAATGCTACCGGCAGGACTAGCGATGTTGGCCCTGGGGGACCTGATAGCACTGCAAGTACTCCAACTTCAAGAAGAAGACGAACACCAACTACTACAACAACCGCCGCACAGAGGAGACGCAGGAGGAGGAGGAGGGCAAGGCAGGGCCAGCAAGGCCCGCCAGCACAGCCACTACCACCACGCAGGCAGCCCGCAATCCCACGCCTCCGGGCACATCCGTTCAACCTCATGGATGAGCAGATCCACACCCTCTACCGTTTGGACCGGGACACCATAACCGCCATTGTGGACATGACACAGGCTGACCTTGTCAGCATGATAGATAGCCCAACCGCCATCCCACCCCTACTGAAGGTGGTGTCTGTACTCCACTTCCTGGCCACAGGCACCTACCAGCACACAGTCGGACAGTTGCATGGCATTTCACAGCCAGTGTTCTCACGGACACTATTGCAAGTGCTCGATGCCCTCCTGAAGCACGCAGACGACTACATCTCTCTACCACGCTCGGAGCAGGAAATTACGAACACAAAAGTGGGATTCCATGCACTTGGCGGCATACCGGGTTGCATTGGTGCCATCGACTGCACCCATGTGGAATTGGTCGTCCCACATGCCATGGAGGCCCAGTACCGCAACCGGAAACAATTTCATTCTCTTAATGTACAAATGGTGTGTGACTCCAACAGGATCATAACACATTGTTGTGCCCGATTTCCTGGATCAACCCATGATTCTATGGTCTTGAGGAACTCTACAATACCACGCTACATGGAGCGACACGCAGGGAACAGATCCTGGCTACTCGGTGAGTCTCATTTCATGCATGATAATGTGGGGTATGTGATGCGGCAATGACCTGGCAGGAAGGGGGGAGGGGTGCGTACGTAGCAATGTCATTCCACAAACATCCTTTATTGTCCACATACAGGTGATGCCGGGTATCCACTGAAGAGATGGCTCCTTACACCACTCCGGAACCCACAGAACCAGCATGAGGAGGACTACAACCATGCCCACTCACGTACCCGTGTAGTCATAGAACAGGCATTCGGCCTACTGAAGACTCGTTTCCGCTGCCTCAGCAGGTCTGGCGGGGCACTCCTGTACCGCCATGAGAAGGTTGCAAAGATGGTCATGGCATGTGTCATGCTACACAACATGTGCGTACGTAGAAATGTGCCCATGCCCCCTGACGCAGAACTGCAAGCACCTGAAGATGGTCATGATGAGGGTGGGGATGTGGCAGCACCTCAAGGAGTCCGCGAGGCACAGGAGGGCCGTGACATTCGTCAGATTCTCATTGATTCGTGCTTCTAGCACTCACGCCTGGTGGCTGATACATGGACACGGGACTTGTGGCACTGTGTGTGTCTGGAACATGCACAATATAGACTGTACGCCTATGAAGGCCTCGTACACAAAGATCAATGTCCACACACCTCATTGGATGATTGTGCAATGTTTATAGCATATGTGAAATTATGTTACACACCCCATTGACCCGCCACCCAAGTGAGCCCAACACACCCCCTCCACCCTCCTACCTCCCCCCGAACACCAGTGTCCAAAGATGCTCATTGTCAGTGGTCAGACGCTATTGCAAGCCCCCTCTCCGGGTATCAGGGCACCCCTGCCTGTGGAGCGCAGGTTCCTCCCAGATCTACGTTGGGGGCTGCCCTGGACGGAACTTGCAACGGATGATGTCTCTGCCTGCTCACGTCCATGCATGTCCCTAAGGGTTTGTGAGAGCTCAGTGAGCACACGGCGCACAGCGGCAAGTTCAGCACATACGTCTTTGGACGTTTCATGCAGTTCCCCCCTCAGGCTCTCGGTGCTTCTCTCCATTTGTACTCTCAGGCTCTCAGTGCTTCTCTCCATTTGTGCCCTTAGTGTCTCTGTACTTCTCTCCATTTCTGCCCTAAGTGTCTCAGTTGATGTTTCTATGGCTGCCTTAGTACCCCCACATTCATCAGCATGGTCCTTGAGGAGCGTGGCCAGTTGCTGCTGTTGCACGATCACCTGGTCGAGGGACTGTTGCCTCTGCTGTGCCATGGCCATTTGCGGTGGTGTCACAGAGGGGCTGATCACCTCATGTTGCCTTGCCAAAGGGCTTGTGGGGGATGGCCAGTCGTCGTCTTGTGGGTGCCCCTGCGTGGTATCCTCATGGTGTACGGGATGAAACAAACAGGGGGATTGAGACAGGTCATGGATGGATCCTACATCGACATCCCCGTTTTCTGTGTCGGAGCATGCTGCCATTAATGCAGTGTCACCTATGGTGCTGCTGCCACCAGAAGCAGTGCCTTCTGTGGCATCCATTGGGGGGACCTGTGGTGGTGCTGTTGTGGGCATGCTGGCTGCTGGGGTGCCTGTTGAAGTTCCCTCCTGTGTGCTGCCACTTGATTTGTGCTGCTGCCGTGTCTTGATCCGTGCAGCTGAGGTGGAGGGTCTTTGGCCGTTGGTCTTGGCCCTCTTTGCAGGTGTGCTGGTAGGGGTGTCCTGGAGCTCGTCGTTTAAATCGGACCCTGTGGTGGAGTAAAGGAGGGCGAGCGTTATTAATGGGTCTGTGGAAATTGGAATGGCAATGTATCACATGCATTGGGGTGGTACCTGAGGGTGATTTGGGTCAGGGCCTTGGAGGTGGTTTCATTTTTGTGTGGATTGAGGATGCAGTTGTTTTGCAGCCTGCAGTTAGGGTGTGCCTGCTGCACGTGTAGAGGGTGTTTTAGGATTTTTAATTATTTATGTATTTAATGTGACTTTTAAAGTGCGCTATCAGGCCAATGTATGTGGGCGTTCTCCTGGACATGTGTTACTGTTGCACTATGTGGACACATGGTACTTCACATGATTGGACATTGTGGATTTAGCATTGTTTTATTTGGGCCACCTACCTGATTCTTCGGATGTCTGCACTCCTTTCTCCATCCCTCCGACTCCCTCTATACTCTCCATTCCAATGGTGGAGGCACAGATTTCTTCCCAGGGGGTCAACTTGATGGGTGATTCCGATCCTCCCCCGGTAGCTGTGGCAATGTTACGGTTGGCGGATAGTATGCTCCGTACGCGTATCCGCAAGTCGTCCCATCGCTTTCTGCATTGCTGTGGGTTGCGGGGTGCGGTCCCCACCGCACTTACCCGCTGTGCTACCAGGGCCCATATGGCCTTCTTGTTCGCAAGTGCCGTCCTGGTCATTTGCGTCGAGAAGACGACGGCAGCATTCTCCTGGAGGGTCTCTGTGAGCACGGTGAGTTCCTCACGGGAGAAGTGGACCTGCCGCTTGCGGTCGCACGCTTTTTTCGCTACTTTTCCCATTTTTCTTGCTTTCACTAGGGTGGATGACGGGTTGGGATGTGTCTCAGGGTAGTATTTTTTATGGTTGTGTGGGAATTCTGATTTTATAGGTGTACGGCGTGCTGTTTCCCGTTCCGGGACCATGTTTTTACTTCCGTTTCCGTATATTTACGGTCACCGTACTTTCCGATTGCCGCTCATTACGGTGACCGCTAAGATGGGTGGCGGAATTGCACCTAGGGCACCGTACGACGGCGGTGAGGGGCGTTTTGGGGACATTTCCGCCATCGTGGACTTTGCACTTCCGCCATGGCGTAGTGCTCGTGTCCGATGGGTCGGAATTAGCCGCACTTTACTCCGTCGTGCAATGGCGGAAACGCTATTTACGCTATGGCGGTCAGGTCAGTCACTTTCCGCCAGGGTCGTAATGAGGGCCATAGTGTATACCAACCACCATTCCATCATTTGGAAATAATTCCTTGTGTCCTTTTTGTTTTAATTGGGTTCCTTTGGTTGATATTGGTAGGGACAGGAATCATACTAGCATAGGTTTCTAGACGTTGGACAGACATTATTTTTTAACACCTCCTGACGTGCACCATTTTGGACTTTCTTTTTCTTATTCGTAGGTCTTAGCATCTTAGAGATGGAATAGGATTTTTGTTGTGCTCAAATAAAATCAGACTTCGGAAAAGGTCATCTTGTCCATGTCCTGATTCGGACTTACCACACCTCTTTCATATAGGAACGCCATATTGTTAATTGGGATGTGTGCAAAGCCTCCCTAATGAAGTCATACATTCTTTCACAGTGCTCATAGACTCCAATGTATTTGAAAGTCTGTCTAAAGTGATGTACAGGGGGAGGGGGAATGGAGAATCTGGATGTGTCTGAAGTGTTGCGGCGTGTGTCAGTCCCAGCGCTTGCTGCTATTAGATATGTACTTAGCTAACTTACCTAATTGGAGTACCAGGTCTGGTCATGATTGACATGGGTACATTGGCACATTCACCCATTGTGGATATGGTAAAGATCCTTGAGTGGTTCCCCTCTGGTACAGTAATTGGCCTGAAGCACCATAGTGGGAGCTGGGGTCCCTGGCAATAAACAGTGTGCAGTGAAAGTGGGAAAGACAGGGAAAAGAGAAGACACACAGGAACAGACAGCAATGGGCACTGGGACAAGGCCAGTTATCTGGCCTTGCAAAGAGGGGATGGGAACCCCCCTCATGGGGGCGGGATGCCTACCATGGATACATTCAGAGCAAGTCCTACCCCTGAGGTGGATGTTGGAGGTTGGGAGGGCCCCAATTATTGTCCCCTCCCCTTGTGCCAGACTGTTGATTTGCAGACCAATGTTCTCTGCCTCCTTAACCAGATGCTTACCAGTGTCTTTCTGTTATTTTCAGAGCCCCTTCATCCGAATCAGAACTAATGAAAACCTGCAACCAGAAGAGAGGTCAGAAACACCACCTGACCACTTGAGGGGTCAGCTGCTGATAGCTATAGATGTAGAGAATGAAAAAAAGCAGAAACACAGCTGCTGAAACACACCTGAGATGCTGGAAGTACATGACGGTGGGGAGGAGCTAATGGAGCTGCCCAAAAGAGCAGGCAACCAACAGGAAATAAGAGTGGAGAAGGACCCACCCTCCCCTGATAGACATACCGTGAGTAACCACAGAACTGGTTCCTGATACACAGATACGGACAGTGACCTTGCCGGGCCACCACCTCCAGTACACATTGAGCCTGCACGGAAGAATTGGGCAGGGCTTAGCCCTTTACTTTTGCCTTTCCACATTAGACACACACCAGGTGTGGAAGGCAGGCCAAGATTGGCCAGGGAAGGAAATCCAATCCTGTACAGGGAAAGGGACTATAAACCATGAACAGGAAGCAGGAAGTGTGGGTTTTTTCAGGGGGGTATACTGGTGGAGATGGAGGATGGCCAAGAGTTTCAGAAGTAGGAAGGAAGGAACAGCAGATTGCAGAGGTGAATTGCGGAGCAGGTGAAGACTCGGCTAGGGAGTGGCAGTGGTACTGCATTGTGAGTGTGCAGGTTTTTGTGACAGTGTATATACAAAGTATTTTAAGGAGCGATTGTGAAGCGAATGAGTACTGGGTGAAGGGAGGGTGGTTGCATAGTGTAGTGTGTAGGAGGGAGTAGTAGTGTCGAGGAAGGAGCAGTAGTGTGGAGGAAGTGTAGGGAGGAGAGATGACATGAAAGGGTGGAGGCGAGACTTAGGAGGAGTGGGAACATCCAAGGGACAGAAGGTTGGCTGGAGGAGCTAAGCGTTGTGGAGGAATGGTAAGAGTAGAAAGGGGAAAGGTAAGAGTGAGCGAGCATGCTAGAAAAGGACCTGAATTACCAGCGTATTTGCAGGGCACTATCCCACCTCCCCATTAGAAGACTAATCATTGGATAGTTTAGGGAGAGGTAGGAAGTCCAGGAGGGAGTCTAAGGACATAAGGCATTCAGCCTTTACGTTATCACCATCAGCTGAAGAATGAACTACACAATATGGTTCAACCTTCTGTACATACTAACCTAGGATCACAGGCATCTGGGTTATAGTGGAGATTCTGCAGTAGACAAGAGAGAGAGAGAGGCACAGCCATAGGCTCACAAACTCTTCAATAAAACCCTTGAACGGCTTTTGAGACTGGGAGAGATTCTTGAGCCATCTGTGACCGTGAAGGTAAGCAGCGGCTGAAAGTAGCCCCAGGGCGACATCACACTAGAGATACCCAGAGCAAGTCACAGTGATCAGAGTAATTTGTGGGGCCGCTGGAAGCAAATGGAAGTCATTATGGTCATAGTGTGATATTTAGATGTTAAATACCCGAATTAGAGTGGGAAAGGTGGGATCAAAATCACAATAAGGCACAAATGGCATGGGGAAAGCTAGGAGCAAAGTAGGAGTAAGGCATAAATTACATTGGTACACATAGGAGCACATCACATTACAACACAAATTACATTGGTACACCTAAGCAAATCACAGGATGGCATGTGTTGCATTGGGACGCCTGGGAGTGCAATCGCCGTAGAGCACAAATTACAGTAGGACACCTAGGAACAAAGTCACAGAAGGGCAGGCATTATATCGCCACACCTAGAAGAAACTCACAATAGGAAATAAATGGCATTGCGTCACCGAGGGGCAAATTACATTTAAACACCTAGAAAGCAACATTTCAGCAGGGCACGCATTACAAACATGATGTGTAGTTCAGAAGCTGACCTGTGGTGCAGTCTGGTGGCTTGTTTCTAGATACAGCTTTTGCAGGTGTTTTCTTGCAGAGGACGCGCCTTGGTATGCCACCATGGGAATGGATAAACCCAAAAGCGGAAAGCCTGGTTTGCTGTGATGTACCGGAAGTTGTTGCACTGAATTCTGGAGGAGCCCCGGGGACGGCTAGGTGCATACAGTACAGATAACATGAAGATCGGTTAGCATGAGGAGGTATCATCTAGACTCATCTGGGTATGCAAAGATCTGGTTGTCCTTGCCAGTGGAATGACTCTGGGCAACCTGGAGACTCAGGCCGTGTGAGGGGGCGACCTTGGGGTAAACATTGCAACCCACATGTTGAGATCATGGCACAAAAGAAGCACCAGCAGGACCCACGCCGAGACACACTGGGGCTTTCCGCAAAGGTGCTTCTCTGGGGTCAGTGCCAGGGCAGGGTGGTGGTGAGCTCGGATGTCTCATGTGATAGGAGGAGTGGCTGCTTGGGGACCGTGAGCTGCATTGCTCCACTTTGACTGCACTGGTAATGGAAATACTTGCTTGCTTGAAGCGAGGGCAGAGCAAAGTAGGAGCGCAACTGAAGGACGACAAGCGGGTTTGTGTGGACAGACCAGTGTGCCTCTCACTGAGGTAGGTACACATGCCGAAGGCATACTTCTGTGTATGTACAGCAGCTGGGTCCTAATGCATTGTCAGAAAGCAGTCAGTTGAAAGAGGTTGCATGGCCTATGCTGGGCTTGTGTCACACCAGCCCCTCCCATTGCATACCGTTATCTCTCAATCTGCTACAGACGGCCAGAGGTGGGGGGTGGTGGTGTCCTGCCAAAGGAAGTGTGAGTAACCATCCTGCAGAAGTCTGGACCAGACTTGGAAGCGCAGATCCAGGGTTTGGCCCTTCACATAAGGATTGTAATGATACATTAATACTTGAGGTTTGGGGTTTCAGAGTCATTGGGGAGAGGGGAGATATTCCATGATGTGACCCTAAGGTTTAAGAGTGTTATGTGGGAGCTCGCCAAAAGTCGCCATGTGTGGTGTGACCACTCTGCAGCTCAGTTCTGCAATATGAGGGCTAGAAACTCAGCGGGAGCTGCCCCTTCATAGCCACCATCATACAGTCATCAACAAGATGGCTCTTATTTCACTATGAGGTGGAGAATTTCATGTGCACTGCAATTTGTCAACAGGTGGCCCCTAAACGGGCGAATGGTTGGTTTCATGCCCCATTCACTTTTGTCCCCAGCGCTCCCTCCAATCTCCCTCCAAGCATGTCTGGTGTGGGGAGGCCAGCACTGTGGTGAAGTTACAGAAATTGTGTTATTTTAGTATAATACAAGCTTGTAAGCCACTGTGATCGTCTATGAGGACACTGTCAGTTGTATGCTGATTATTACACGTAAGAATGCAAATCTAATTGGTGGTTAAATAAGAAATATAGATTTGCAGCTTACTGTGTTGCATGTAGGGGGAGGGTATAGTCAGGGAGCCATGGTGGTATCCTGCTCCTGTTAACGTCATTTATTGCAGGTTGCCTCAACAAACGGATATCCCCACTCTTAGCTGGTCTGGAATGGGGGTGGAGACCCTAGAGGAAAATAGCTTGGGCTACATGTGGACCCGAAGTGAGCATATGTAGCGAAGTGACATTTTTTGATCCTGTGGTTTGTGGTTCGGTTAATCTTTTATCTCCCAGGCAGCGATGGAGAGTTGAGTTTGTGCTTGCAGGTGAGACTGTCTATTCTCAAAGAGGAGCTGATTCAATTCTGTGCTCCTCCTGGGCTGGACCAGCGCGTGGAATTCTCTGTTGGTATGTCACCAGCTTGTCTTTCAATCAGTAAAGCTGCCGCTTGTGAGCTCACTGGTGGGCTTTGGTTGATTAAGGTTTGCTGAAAATACAGTATTTTATTTTTTCTGGAACATAGAGTGATCCTGGATTGTCCACATTTCATTTTTGTAGCGAGTTCCAGAGATTGGCTGTGAAGTTGGAAAATGCTGATTCTTTGTGTCTCCTTCTGGTATATCGGGAGGTTGTTAGGAGTACGTCGGTGCTGGGTCTGAGGGTTCTCCAGTGGTATGGGATGATGGTATGAGATGATCTTCCCTTGTATGTATTCAAGGGAAGATTATCCCATACCACCGGTGGAGAACCCTAAGAGCATGGAGGGAATGCAGAGTTCAATGAAATGTACTCTCTGCTTGACGGGTACCCAGTGGAGCGATCTTATAACTGGGGCAATGGGCTCCCTTCTGTCGAGTGGCAGTCTTGCAGCTATGATATGATATGATATAAGTCATTTATAATGCGTTTGTACACAAGTGTTTTTAGTTGCGACAAGACAAGGGAGGGAAGACAGAAGGAGTACAAGGCAAACGACCTTACTAGGCCCTGTGTCATTCAGATCGTGCCAGTGGAAACGTGAAGTGCAGGGGGAAAGGTGAGAGGGGAAGTGCCCAAGCAGAGGGACGGGGGAAGTGCAGCCAGGGCAACATTGCTCTGGGTAAGTGCAAGGAGGCAGGGGACTGTAGGGTAGTAGATACATCCCCTAAGAGCGCGGAATGCCCAGAGGCATTGCAGGGGAGACTGCACATGAAGGAGCCTGGTACCCAGTGAGCCTCTGAGGGTAACCAGTCGGCAAGCAGACAGATAGGTCAGCAGGGGAGGGAGGGAAGAAAACAGAGGAGAAAAGGAAGGCCTTGGGCGGCTATGTTCTGGATGCATTGTAGTTTCTCAATAAGGGGATCCAGAATATATAAGTACATGCTGTTGACATAGTCGATTCGTGATAGAACCAGGGACATCATGATGAGGGTTCTATGAGGTAATGTGAGTAGGGGCACGAGCTGCCTGATTGAACATAGATCGCTGAAGCACCTCTACACTATGGAGTTGATTTATTGCTCAAAGGTTAATCCACTGTCCATTAGAAGCCCTAAACTGTTTACTACTTTCCCCATTTCTTGGCATGGTTCCCACCTATGTAGGCCATGTGACTTATGCCTATGGCTCGCAGGCAACATCATTATCCATGTCTTGTCCGCGTTGAGTCTAATGTTGTTTCTTACAATTCATGCATTCACTTGTGCGATGCAATAAGCAAGTCCTGTGTCTGCGTCTTTGCTGTCTGTAGTTGTGGATGATATGGGTGACATCAACGTAGCTACAACATGTGAGCCAGTGGCTTTCACTTGTCTCATGAGTGGGGCCATGTATATGTTGTATATGTAGAAGACAGAGGCGATAGATTAAATCCTTGTAATTCTCCTCAGATTATGTTGCATAAATTTAATTTTATAGGGGCGATGCCAGGTCGTTTTTGTAACTAAAGACCTCACCATTGTAACATAGTGTTTCCCTCGCACTCTGAAGTCTCTTGATTGGGAGTGCATGGTTTATTGTGGCGATTGTTGGTGAGCTGTCTAGAAGTATGAGGAGTGAGATGATGATGGCATCCCTGTTGATCTGTACGTCATCTGGGGTAGACAGGAGTGATGCTTCTGTTCTTCTCATTGGTGTCCAATCTGCTTGGTTCAGCATTTGAGTATAAGCATAGGTTTCCAGAATTTACCCGGGGAGCCATATGTTGGCGATTCGTTTTTATCTTGTGGGGCCATCCGGGTTCCCATTAGTGCTTTTGAGCAGTGGTTTAATGTGGAGCATCTTGAAGTATCATTGTACAATTTCAGGTGCCAGTGATGAACTCATGAGCTCCTGGCAGAGTCTGGCTGGTTTTTCCTTGCTAAGGATGTCTTTGTTGATGTATGAGGAGCAGGTGTCGGTTGGCGAATTTGCTTTGATGATTTTCTTCACCAGTTTGTAGAATTCCACTTCTGTAATCCGTTTACAAAGGTTTACCATTGTGGGAAGAAAGAAAATCGCCTTTCCTGTCAATTCCTGCAGGATCTAGCATTTGCTGGATTTTCTTGACGTTTTTTGGAGGCGGTTGGTAATGTTGCATATTTTTTGCAAAGGTATTACAGTTTTGTTGGATGAGTTAGGATTTTCGATGATTTTCAACATCTCGTTCTGTGGGTGTGTTGTTGTTCTGTACAGTCCAGCATAGTGTAGTTTATTTGCCTTTAGGTGAGCTGCTTTGTAGTACTGGATTATTGGCTAACATGCTGTACTGTCTTGATAATCATACTGTTCCCTCCACTCCTGGTCCATTTTCAGTTTGCCACTCGCTGCTTGCTTTATTCTGATGTGGTGAAGGGTGGGGGTGCATTTTTCATGGGTATTCAGATTTCCAGTGGTTCTGTAATGCAACTGTGAAATGCCTCTGCTGGTCTTCCGGGAGACTGTGATGTAGACCTGCTATGGTTGGCCCAGGGCCCTCCATTAGTTTACTGAGTTTGATTATGTCAAGGTTTTTCCAAGCTCTGCGGTTGATAGGCACACATCCCTTGTGCGGTGCTAGCATGCCAGCAGGTGTGTCAGTCACGAAAGGTACCCTGAGGGGATCGCTGTAAAGTACATGGATTGCTGTATCCTTTCTCAATGCTTCCTTTCGGACCGGTGTGCAGGCCATGTCAGCAAACTGATAGAGAGAAGTGCAGAGCATGCACTGAGCATGATTGCCAGGGGACCGTTCACAGATTCTTTACAGGAGTAATGGGGATGGGGGTTAGGAAAGGAGGTGGTGCGGAATTGAGACATAGGAGTTTGTGTGGAAGAAAAGGCTGCCATCTAAGGAGTGGAGTCACACATGTTCTTAGGCATGCAGGTAAAGCATTTTTTGATCAAGTGGATTTTGTGCTTTTTCCTAAATTTCAAAAGTATGAGGACCAGTCCGATTTCGGTCGGGGTCTTCTACCTCAGTGTTGGGTTATAGATGGAGGAGGCTTGTCTTTGTGTCTTTTCTTTTTTACTTTCACAACTCTTTAATCATAGTCTAGTTAGAGTTTGGCTTCTGGTGACTTGTTTTCCACTGCAGAGGTCAATTTCCCTACCAGATTAGCTGATGATTCTGTTTCTTAACAGGCATTTTACCAGCTATTTAGATGAGGAAGCTGGTTGTTAATATTATTCAGTCGCAAAGTGGTACTAGGTAAGTAATACCAGAGCATGGTTGATGTGATGAAACTTGCCCTCATCTTGCGGAGGTTCATAAAATAAATTTGTGTTGGTTAGTGAAGACTGGGGTGTGCTGGTAAGGCATTACCTGCATCTAAGTGGGATTCTGGGATCAAACATCTCAATTGTCGCCTGCATGCCTCTTGGCAGTCTTTTGTCCAAATCAGTTGTCGGTTTTATTTGGTGAAGCAAAGGGGTGTCTTACTGTTGAATGCAAAATCCTCAATCTACTGTGTGCTGTAGCTTGCCACACCCAGGAAGGACCATAGTGCAAAATGCTGCTGTGGGGCTGCGACTGGTGTGAGTGATTGCACTTCCTCTGGATCTGGTGATGTACTCTCTTCTGTAAAACTGTGGCCAAAGGATTTTAGTGTGTGCATACTAAATGCATATGTGTCCTTTTTAAGCGTTAAGTGTGCTTGTTACAGTCCCATGCAGACCTCCTTATGTTTTCCATTACAGGCTTCTCGAGTAGTACAGAAAGGATCTATGAGCTATAATTTAGGCTGTGAGGAATGCGCAGACTTTCCTTATGGATTTTCTCCCTGAAGATTTCCGGGACTGATGAGACACGGAAACAGAGTCATTTGGGTCGGAAAGGCCTGAGTGGTGGCAAATTGTGGTTATGTGTCTGAAGGATAGTTTCATAACATCTGAGGGTAAACTTTGTTCATTCAGGTCATGTTTTGTACATGTCACTATACATTCGTCGGATGCTTCGGGCTACTGATTCTAAGAGCCAGGTGCCTTTCCCTTCGGATGACTGTATTGCGCTGCTGCATGTCTGTGCAGATGAGAACGGGACCCCCAGAATCTTTATTCAGAACAGGGACATTGGAAGTAACCCATAGTGTGAGTTCTTGTGCCGGTTCATTTATATTCCAACCAGGTACATCATTTAGGGGTCGCCAGGTGTCGGCCCTGCAACCCCTGAGGTCTCTCTTGCTACCCCTGTGGTCTCCGTTACTTCCCCTAAAAATATTCCACAAGTGTAACACTTTGAGCCTCGACCCTAAATAGGAACGAATAGGAGTAACAAAATAATTTGCCTTTCTGGAATTTTACACAATAATTGCTAGACTCATTAGAGATTTATTTCAGGTACACTTCAGGGGGTAAGTCACTGATTTAGTCTGTTCTTAAACACCTCAAATTCACAATGCAGACAAAAACTTCCAAAAAGCATTTGGAGTAGAATAAGCATCCATTTCACACTATTGGCCTCATTACGACCCTGGCGGAACGGGTTAAACGGCGCCGTAAAAGGCTGCGGGACACGTTAAGCATGCCTGGGAAAACCAGGCGTGCATACCGGGTCCCGCGAGGGGAAGAGGGAGCAAACAACGGGCCATCTCGTAATGGCCCGTTGTTTACTCCCTCTCCCATTCCCATTCAGCCCTATTGGGGCTGAAATGGGAATGGGGATGAACCGTATCCGTGTCCTCGAGTGAGGAATTACCGGGCCATCCGATCTCGGAATGGTCCGGTAAGTCCTCATTCCGAGGACACGGATGCGGTTTTGCCGGCAGCCATGCCGCAAATAGCGGCATGGCTACCGGCATACCTCATAATGAGGCCCTATGTGTTTTCCTTTTTGCAAGTTGCAGTTATAGCATGTTTTTTTCTGCCATTGTCTCTGTTATGATCATCACAAGACATTCCATCTCGGTGTCCTCGGTCACTTGACAAAATCCTTGTGCCTAAAAGCTTGTGTACAGTGTAGAAATGTTTGACCATAGCACATAAAGTGGCACTTGATTTCATTGTGCCACAATGAATGCCTTGTTGTAATGTGTGTATCTTTCCTATCTCCCTGGCATCCCGTTCAGGATATTTGTTTGCATTTATGAGGTAACGAGTGCCCAGAATACGAGATGCCATGTGAGTGCGCTGTCTTCCCTGCGCTACTCTAAATTCTTTAATATACAGTTATGAACCCACCCAATGGTATGTATTTTGCCAACCTCTGAAGGATGAAAAGTAGATCCACACAGGCTTGACATGTGGCCAACTTTGCACCAGACCTGCAGAAGAACTGGTCTCCTGTTAAATATAGGTTACCAATTTATTGGTATGCACTACAAAGTGTAATTTGCTTTTTAACTTTGAGAACATTCAGACATGTACTTGCTCATTTTACTGTAGCCGGTGAGATAGCTATAGCCGGTAAAATAGCTCAGTGGGTTAAGCACTCGCTGCATCGATGTGTGTGTGATCGGCAGGTTGTAGGTTCAAATCCTGGCAAGACCAACTCAGCTTTTCATTCTTCTGAGGTTGATAAATGAGTACCAACACTCAACACAGGTTGGGTGATATTGTATGTATATTTGTTCTATAATAACACATCCTCATCATTTGGAATTGGACGTCTGCTTGCATTCACAGTAATATAGTCTATGCACACTGATATATGTTTTTTAAAACTTTTATTTAACTTTGCACAGAGACATCATATTACAGAATTTGCAGTTACAACGTACAGTGTTCTCGTTACACAGGTAAGTAATTTGACAGATACTGTGTGGCTTCCATCATGTCTCTTCGTTTTGACTATCATCATTCCCACTCCTGTCAAGCAGATATTGTCTGAATCCGCCCCATATGTCTTTCGGGCAGTGCATTGGGGAAAGCAAGCTAGAATATACTTCTTCGTTGTCATTCGCCCAGGTCATATCACACTACCACTCTTCCAGTTTCGGAAGGGCCCTGCTCTTCCAGCCTGTCAATATGACCCTCTTGGCAAGGAGCAGGTCAAGGTTTAGGAGTTTACGGGGACTTGCACTCATCTTACCAGCATACCCCAGTAAACAGAGACCCGGTTCCCACGCTATGGGCTGGTCCACCATTTCATCCAATGCCTTGCATACATCTGTCCAGTACTCTGTGAGTGTGCCGCACAACCACAACATATGGAGAGTATCCGCATTCTCACTCCCGCATCTAGGGCACTTCCCTTCTGTTGCAGGATATATCCTCTTGAGGCGTGCTAGTGTAAGATGTGTATTAATTATCTTGAAGTGGATCAATCAGTACCTGGAGTTACAGGATATGTGTTTCGTCAGTGTACAGAGCTCTGCCCAGTGTGCGTCTGTGTGTGCTACCCCCAGATCTTTCTCCCACTCCCCCTTAATATCGGGTGCCAGTGATTTTCTGGTGGATAATGTAAGTTTGTACAATGCTGAGGCTTTTTTTCGCTGTACCGGGCGCCAAATGCATAGTTTAAGCTGGGGTGCGAGAGTGGCTCAGTGGGGAACTCTTCCCAGGTGATTGCCAACGCTGAGCGTAGTATGAGGTATTGCAGTTTCTGAAGTGTGGTGTCCCTGATGATGCCCTTGATAGCATCCCAGGTAACACATTGTCCTTTACAGAACAGATCTCTAAAACATAGTATACCTCTCTCCCGCCAGTGCATGACAAGGTCTGTGTCCAGTGTTGGGAGCAGATATGGTGCATCCCAAATCGGCATGTCTGAGTTGTACATTATGTTATTTTTAGATTGTCACACCAGTCTAATCCATGCCCGGTACGTAACCTGGACACGCTCCATCAGGGTGCCTCCCCTTGATGCACCCTCAGCAAGTCTGTGTAAAAGATGAACGGGGTCTCTAGCTTGAGCTTCCAGGGCCACATGTGGCGCGTCTGATCTTCCCTTCACCCAATACACTGCATAATAAGCCTGCGCAGCTAGGAAATAGAGTTCAAAGTCCGGGGCCATCAGTCCCCCTTGGTCATACGGCATTGCAAGACATTTCCAACTCGCTGTCGCCTGTGCCTTCCATATGAACGCTGAGCATGCCCCCTGCAATTCAGACAACAAGAGTCTCCCCGGCAACAACAGTATGGTGCTAAATAGATAGAACAGCTTAGGTAGGATAATCATCTTGATCAATGCCAGCCGGTCCATGAATGATATCGGGAGTTGATTCCATCGATTCATTTTGGCGCAAAGCCCATCCACCAATCTATCATAGTTCAGGGAACGTACCAGCTGTGGTGTTCGTACTATTTCCACTCCCAGGTGTTGTGGGCGAGCCCGTGCCTCGGGCTACCCGTGCTCACACACACGCACTCGCATTCATGCAATAAGACGCGGGACACGCGTGTGTGCCTTCCGGAGTCCCGGCGGCAACTGCCGCACGGACGTAGTTTATTCCGAACGCGCATGTGCGAACCAAAACGAGGCTCGCGCATGCGTCGTTCTTGATCATAACATCACACCAGGTATTTAACCCGCTGTGGGACCCATTTGAGTCCTTGTAGATCTACCGTTTTTTTTGTCACCTCGGTCAATGGGAATATCTCAGACGTGCTGACATTCAACCTGAGGCCTGAGTACTCCCCGAACTCCTGTACTGCTGCTAATATTCTTTGCAGGTACCTCGCAGGTTCCTGCACATATAGAATGTGATGGCAATGGCATATACAGTTATCAACTCAGTCCTCCCATTTATAGTTATCCCTGCTTGAGCCTACAACGCTCTGAGGAGGTCTGCCAATGGCTCTATAACTAACGCGAACAGTAATGGCGATAGTGGGCAGCCCGCTCTCATGCCCCCCGCAAGTGTCAAGATAGGCGATAGAGCCCTGTTAATGCATACCCTTGCAAATGGCTGTGAATAGAGACTGCGCACCCATGTAATGAAGTTTGGACCAGATCCGTAATTATGCAGCACTATAAATAGGAGAAGCTTTGATTTGAATTTATGAGAACGTTGGATTTAAATATTTTGGGAATTTGCAGCCCTCTCTAAGGGCCAACTGAGAAGCGTCAGTTATAATAAGGCAAAGTTGCCTTGATTTACATCAGCCAAAAAAACATACAGATTTGCAAAGTGTGTCATTCTTAGAGAAACCAGCTGAGGACATTCGGTGATAAGATGTCTCAATGTTTCCCCCTCATCAGTCAACTGACAAAATCGACAAATATTATTTGATTCTTGAATTATGCGTCTTTCGGCTAGAACTGCCCTTGTGGGCCATAAATTAAACATTAGGCGCATAATTGCTGATCTGACAGCCAAAGAAGGACTTCTTACTAAATAAGGCGACATAGTTCGAAATGTTTTGTCTATCATACAGTTGCCATCAAAATGTTTATATGTCAATCATCGCTTTCTTGTTTGAATCCAGTCTTTAGTAAAGATCTGCAATTTTACTTTAACCGGGTTACTAACAAGCAGTTCCATTGTTACATTTGCAGTAGCTAATATATGATATATGCTTTGCAACAATTTTTTGGCAAAACCATGTTCAGTCTGTAACAAATAAGATGACAATATCTTCAGGAGGGTTCTGGCATCATTATACAGGAGACATTTCCTAATTAAGGTAAACATGCACCAATGATATTGCGCTAATAATGAGATCAGGCCCAACTCATAACGGATCCACACCACTGGGACCGCTTGAGGTGAGTGTAGTATTTCCCTCCAAAATGAGGCTTCTAATTTGTCAAAGAAGTAACCCTCAAGTGGTTCCATTGCTTCCATACCATAAAGCAACACAGGGGTGCATTTTTGGGTATAATATGTCCAGGCCGGCAGGATGGAAAATTTGCCATACCTCCTCATTATGATTTTCGTTTGGGATATAGAGGTTTGCAATTTCTGTTGCAGTATTTGTAGATGACCGTAATTGCGTTGAATCATATCAATGGTAATGCCCAGATAAACATATTGACTTACAACATTGACTTTGGTGTTCTGAATGGTCCAAATCTTTGTGTTGTGAGTTGTTATTTTTGGGGCGTACATGACAATTTTTGTTTTCCCAAGATTCATACTCAGCAAATTGATCTGTATATACTGAGTCAAAAGAGTTAATAGTGTTTGTAAACCCATCGGACTCTTAGAGCAGAGAACTAAATCATCCACGTATAACAATGCAGCTATAGGCATACCATTTAATTTTGGTGTGTCTGTCAATTGACCTGCATATACCTCTTGAATATCATGAATGAAGAAGCTAAATAGCGCAGATGCCATTATGCATCCCTGTTTCAGGCCCCTAGCACTTTCAATTGCTGAGGAAAGGAGCCCTTCTGCATTCAGTCTTATTCATATGGAAGTTTGTGAGTGGAGTGCGTGAATGATGTCTTTCAGTGTTTCAGGGCAATTTGCTTTGGATAATTTCGCCATAAGTAACGGTCGTGAGACCGAATCAAAGGCCGCATTAAAATCAACAAAGCCCAGATAAATGGGCTGTCTAGTGCTTCGTGCTTGGTTCTTGATAGCATTTATACATGTCAAATGTATGCTAGTGCCCATACCTGGAACAAAGCCCGTTTGATTAGGGTCCCGTTTTTTTACCAATTTTAGTCCAGGAATTAAATTCTCAGAGCACAATTCTTGCAAAGATCTTGCCCGGTGTGTCGAGCAATGCAATGGGCTTATAATTACACAACTTAGATCTGTCACCCTTCTTAAATATTGGCACCACAATCGAGGTGCGCCAAGAGTCAGGTAAGATTCTAGTGTGTACAACAGCTCTGAAGATTTTTTCAGGGATGATTGCCCAAGCAGTTGGATTTGCCTTAAACATTGCGTTGCTCAGACCATCAGGTCCTGCAGCTCTGGAACTACTTGATCGTCCTATTAGTTCTTGTATTGATGTTAATGAGAACTCTAAGTTCCATGTGGTTGCTCTAGGGAATTCGTGATTTGAATTCGAATTGGTTATATCCCTATATAGTTCAGAAAAGTAATGTATCCACTGCCATTCTAGGACACCATTAATCTGGGCATGATTTTGTTTATCATATTGTGCATTATTTAGTAGAGCCCATATTTCTGCAGTGCTTTTATTATTGATGCTACACAGCATACATTTGCTATCCACCTGGAACATGAGGGCCGCCCTTCCACGAGTCCAATTTCTAAATTTGATCTTTGCTCTTCTAATAGCTTGAGCCTGATGTTCACGTGGTGATAGCTGGATTGCTCGTTTTTCTCTTCTCCAGGCTGCTTTCCGATCTTTCACCTCCTGCTCGAACTGATGTTTGTGATAAAAGGCCTGTTGACCATTTTTGCTAAACACCATTCTGTATCTGTTCATGGTACTGATGTAAGAATTTTTGTTCTTTCCACTCGCGTCTAGGTCATTTCCTAGCATATATAATGTTTTGTCGGTCCATCTAAATCTGGATTTGCCATTGTTCACCATCACACTTTGTGTCATTCTTTTGTTGGAGTTAGGAGCTTTCTATAAGGACCATGACCAGGTTAATGAAAGCAGATGATGGTCACTGTTAGTTTGTTCTACAATTTGGAATTGAGTGGCTAGACTGAATACATTTTCATCTACATAGATGTAGTCAATGATGTTGCTTGATTTGCCACAATGCCAGGTGTTCTTAGGGGGCACATCTCCTGGAAGAGATCCATTGGCCAGTTTGAAATTCCTATTTGCCATAAACCAAATCCACCTTTCAACTTGCTCTGGTCTACTTTGTTTTTGGCTAGATATGCAATTAAGATTAATATCCCCTAGAACAATAGTGGCCGAGATATCTGAAGCGGCCAGAATTAGATCTAGAAGTGATGTCAAAGCACAGTAGAATGCATCGTCTGTAATGCCCACCGGATTCCTATACATATTTATTAATGCAAGGGATGAGTGATTTAAGGCAAGTCAAATGTTGAGTACGGGGCAGCACGGCATTTCATGATCAATGAATATCTCCTTTCAGTTGTTTTACTTGCTGGTTCCTTTTTATTGACTTTATTTGAACAGTTCAAGTTCTTGTCTTGAGGCTGTTGGCTCTTGATATCCATGATCTGCGCATTGCTCTCTTTTGGGCGAAAGGACTGTGGCCATTCTTCAAGACTATGTTGTATTTGTCCTAAGGCACTGTTAGTCAGCGATGCCATTGAGTTGTTCTGATGAGGTCCTTTCAGTCCACTACTGTGTTCCATCTTCCCAAAATAGTCATCTAAGCAAGATCTAATTGACATTTCAATGCGTGTCTGTTCTTGTAGCGAATGTCTTGAGGCTTGTGTTGGACTATTGTGAGTCGTATCTTCAGTTGGAACTGAGGTAAATCCAACCCTCTTCTCATGTACTATGAAACAGTCGGGTTGGGTACTTGTCTTGTGTGAAGCGATCTTGTATCTGAGTGATTCTGGGTTTTTCATCTCGAGAGCTGGGTACTGGTTCTCAGAGCTTTGCATTGTGGATGAAGTAGCACCTAAGCTAGCCTTATCCGGTTGCTGTGTTCTTGAATTTTCACTTCTTTTTTGTGCGTTTATGTATGCATCAATGGCTTCTCGATTGGATGCCCTTTGTTGATTAAGTTGTACTTCATTGGGCTTGAAAGATGGTTCTCCATGCATTGTTTTCATTTGGTTCATTTGATTCATTAACAGCAACTCAGTACTCAAATCACTGTAACTGAAGTTATGTTCCACGTTAGTATTAGCAACTGGTAACTGTTTTTTGCTCAAATGTACTTCAAACAAAGTAACTCCATGCGGCTCTTGTGGTGGCTGATAGCAGACGCTGTTTTCTTTTATTTTCAAGATGTTTAGATATGCTTCAACTTCTTTTCTAATATCTTGTCTGCGTTGTTCATAATACAAGTCATCATTTGGATCATTAATTCGGTTTTTCATTGTCATTGGGTCTTGCACAGTTTTTTGTTCTACTAGTGCTTTTGGCGAACTTCTTTAATTGCTATTGAATGGGTCTCACTCCCCAAACTGGCAGATTGCTGGTGTTGATTTAAGGCATTAAGCAGGTCATTTAGGGGTGGATGCGTTAGTGTATAATTTCCGAGATGAATGGTTGGAGCATTTTCACACACATTTTCGCAAGTCTTTGTCAGCATCCAATTTATTCTCTGCCACATTTATTTTGTTCTTTCCGGCTACTGACGATTGTTGTTGTTTCTTTCTCCCAAATCTTGATTTCCGCATATTTACTGTGAGCTTTTGTTTGGTCTGCTGCACTTTTTTATTTTTAGCAAAAATTTCAAAATGTCCTTCATCAGTCTGTGTTTGATTTAGATCTGGTATATTTTCCTGTGAATTGTGTTCTATGCTAATCCAAGAGTTGTTTTTTCTTGACTCATTTTCTGCATGAAGATCTGGAACAGGCTCTGAAGGTAACATGGGTAATAGGATTTTTTCAATGAGCGGAACAGCTGTAAGAGTCTCACCCACAGGTCGCATGCTGGTTTCAGCTATTTTGACAAACGAGATGTTATGACCTCGTATTTCATTTTCCATTGCTTGTTTGTTTTTTAATGCAAGTTGTTCCACAATCCACTTAGAAATGTCTTGTATCAGCTCTGTTTGCTTTGTCAATTTTGTCTCTAACGTTTCAAACAATTTAAAGAGACTTGCTATGGTCATATTTACCGCTGACAGGGTAATTTCTAGCATAGTAGGGGGCACTGGAGACGCTGCATAAGGCTCAGGTTGAGGGGCTGTATTCTTACATGGGGTAGAATGCATGAAGGATACAGCCAGAGACCCTGAAAATACAGAGCCATTTATGCTCGGTGTTGAGGCAGTGCAAGTCTTAGATCCATTTGAGAGACCAAGGACATCAGCATGCAATGAGATGTCAGGTATTACATGACTGGTATCAGGGCTCTCATTTACAATTCCATGCGTCGGGGTTTCAGCTGGGGGCAAACGAGGGGGTACCCAAGTGTTTCCCAACAATGTTTCATCTGAAACTACTGGAACTTTTTCAGTCTCAGCCTCAGAACTATGAGCGCCGGAAGCTTGCAGCCTTGAATCAAGGTTACATGGAGGTACAGCTGCCTGTAGGTTAATGTGACTTGGGGGCACATTTAGAGTTGGAGGAGGTAAAAAGGTGTCTGGGAAAAACTTTTGAATATCACGTGAGGGAGTAAGGGAAGAGCAGCGAGTCACTGGTGTAAGCGTTATAACTTTGCGTGACACGTGCATAGAGCCACCCCCCTTTATACTTCCCCCACCCCCTCCCCTTCTCTGAGGAACAAGTAGGTCAGCAGGCATGTCTGATTTTAGTGAATATAAGCGTTGCAGCATGAAAACAGCTGAATGTGCAGATACAGTTCAGCGTAAAGCAACTTTGGGCCCAAATGAGCGGTTCACTCGTACTTGGTATTCTATAAATAACAAACACAAACCACTGCTTGTATGCAACACTTCCAGACACACTGAGCTTTAACAGCTCTGCTTGTTAGGCATAGATAATTGTTTAGATAGAGAGCGGGCCGAACTCACAAGCTCACGACGCCGCGGCGAAGTGGCAAAGTGGTCCTTTCCGGTTCTTGCCTCGGTGCGCGCGCTAGTGCGCGCATCTTTCAGATTTATTGCAAATGCCAAAAAAAGGGGGCGTGGTCAACAATTAAAGCCTCTTGTAAGGCAGCAAAAACGTCCAAAGTAGAAAAACGCTGGAAGGAGCAGGAAAGAGACGTCTGTGGCAAAGTGTTCCTTTCCGGTCCTTGCCTCGATGTACGTCACAATATGTTCCCTGACAGAAAAACATGGAAATGAGATAGTGTGTTTGGATGAAAACTACAGATAGAGCACCAAACAAGGGTGAATAACCAGTAAAGCCATGAGTTTGTTGGAAAGGGAGGAACAAGCAAAATCAATCATCCTGATTAGAGGTTATGAAACACTGCACATATTGTGGTGAACATTGATTGACCCTTGCAGGTTCACCATCCAACTGAGAGTGATAATCAGGAGACCTGTGAGGCACCATTTTCTGACCATTTAGAGGAGAGATCAAGAACATGGAAGAAAGTCAGATCCCATGTATCTATCTATCTATCTATCTATCTATCTATCTATCTATCTATCTATCTATCTATCTAGCCATCTATTCATCTATCTATCTATCTTTCTATTTATCTATGTTTTTCTATTGTGCCACTAACCCGCAGGCCTCAGGTTGCTCACAAGAGAGACACATACACAGACAGCGATAAAATGTCAACAATAGAAAAGTAAAAAAAGAAAAGAAAAGAAAAAGAAAAGATCCTCGATCTGAAACAACTATACTCTGCAAGCCTTGGAGGCGGACCACATTTCTTATGAAGCTTAGAGACAATTGTTGTCAGTGTCCTGAGTGGGGTGAAGTGACTCAATTTAGTCAACAGATCCACCACCACCCAAATCATAGTGTGAACTCCATCCCCTGGAAGTTCAAAAATAAAGTGCATACGTATCATCTTGCCAGGTATCTACATGATAGGTGAAGGTGTCAGAAACCCTAATGCTTTACAGCATTCATCCTTAGATTCAAAACAAATAGAAAAAGAATGTGTGTATTCCTGGACATATTGTATTATCCTATGTCTGCATCCAGAGGTTCTGATTTAGTACATTTAGAGTCCTCCTTTGAATGCATCATCACAACACCATTGCAGTATCCTCCCTGTCGGGTCAAGGGAAGGATTCTAAAAATGTTCCTCAATCATTCAATAAGAAACCTTTTTTTAAAGCCCTCTTTGTAGGATGTCTGCTCTGCCATCCCCAAGCAGGGGTAAGTCCTCTTGAGTCCAGTATACCTGATCAAAAAATCCTGTCTGTTCTTCTTGACAACAACTGATGGTTTTTTGTAATTTTTGTTAAATAAATAGTTAACTTGGACCATTGTCCACCTCAGCATCATGGAGTTGAGATAGGGTGTCCACCTTGCCATGGTGGTCAACAGGGGAAGGCATATATTGTAGCTGAAGGCAAATTGACAGTTATGGTCCATCTGACGTGCAGAGGAAGAGCATTTCATAGTCTATTAAAAACCAAATTCTTGAATTAGTCTGCACCAATACTTGAAATTCAGAGCCTTCCAGTTAACATTGCTACTGTGCCAAAGTGTCCTTGATGACTAGAAGTTCTTGCTCATAAATCGCATAATTCCTTTCCAGGGACCGAAGCATAGGAATGTAATAGGCGACTGGACCTGTGCCTTCTGTCACAGGTTTGCCTTGAGACAAAGTGGCACCATTAGCAGAGATGTCTATTTCAAGAATACATGGGATGGTCCCATCTGCGTGCTGAAGAAGGGGCGATGAAGTGAATGCTCATTTCGCATCTGTATATAAATATTTCATTTCATTTTTCCCAATTAAATCCTTTCTTGGTAAGCGCAACAATAGCAGCCACAAGACTTGAGACATGTTGGATAGATTTTCAATAAAAATCCCGGGCATTGCTAAATTTCTTTAAATTGCTTCTTCATAATATAGCGCAGAGTGAAATTTCAGTTTGCCCCATCTGATGAAGAAGTGTATGGGACTTCCAAAGCTAATGCATTGTCCCACCTCTGCCTAATATTTCCAGCTAGTCCAATAAAAGATGGCAAAACCTGCATTTTGTATGATTTTTAAACTTGATTAATACTGTGCAACACTTTTCTTTGCTCAATAAGTAAATTCATAAATTCAGAAGTGCATTGTTCTGAAAAGAGAATTACCATGAACGTCTTTTCCATAAAATATGTCAAAGATACATTAATTAAACCTGCTGTTCCAATAATAATACATATGACAGAGCTGCCAACATGATTCATGTTCATCTCATTTCCTTTAGACAATTCACCAGGGTGACAGCGGCGTGTCATCATTTATGTATTTTTGGCTATGCGCACCACAGTCCCATGTTTTGCAGGGGTAACCTTGCTGAAAATTACGTCTGGTCAGTCCTCAACAAAACACTGCATCAAGCACTGCATTTACAGGATGTCAGTCCTTGTGTTGGGAGTTTACTCTCCTGCAGGACTCTGCCCGTTCATGTGCTGGAGCACAGTCGTCTTTGAATTTGGGGCTGCTCAATTCCCCTACTACTGCTCCGAAAGGGGAAAACGAGGAACGGCCAATCTTTTGTGTGATCCGATATGTCAGATAAGTCAACCCTCCTCTCCATACAGGTGTAGCATTAATTTCGTTATTAGTATAATTGACCTAAAAACATTTGACCTAAAAACATTTGATCACATTTTATTGACCTTTTTTTCAGTCAAATTTAATGAAATATATATATATGGGGGTGGGTAAGGGTATAGATTAGGTTGAGGGGAAGTGGAGAGGGAGTTGTGGGGGGTCTCCCCCCGCATTTTAGACCAAAAGAAAAGGTCAAATAAATTTGTTCAGATGTGATTAGGTCAAATGGTTTAGGTCAAATAGACCCAAACCTTAATTTCGGGACAACTATCTGTGGTGCTCTGAGCCGAAACGAACACACCGCAACTGGAGGCTCACATGCTATCAGGATCTGATCTCAGTTGAACCTAGAAACTGGCACAACGAAAAAGGCAAAACCGAGGCCTTCTACGGTACTTAAAATTTAGAACACAACACCCTGCCTGCAACATAGTTGAGTTTTCACATGCATCACCTCCTTGACATGCACCTACTGAAGACCTACCATGCTATGCTGGACAGCCAAGATGGTTGTTGTGTGTCGGGCATCCACGGCCAGACGTCAGCTGTTGAATCCCTAATATGCATGACATAAATTGCAGATGAAAAGAATGTGGAAGTCATACACGGCATGCAGCCTTATTAACTACTTCATGAGGGACAATATGTTTCGTGCTAAAGATGCTTTCTCAGGGCCATAGTGCAAATGAAGGTTGCCATGTATTAAGCCTGCCACTCCAACATCTATTGCAAATAAACCTCCTTCTCATTATTCCTTTTCTCTGATGTCCTTTCAATGGTTGAATGTACTCAATCTGTTGTTGATTCTTCGGCACTCGATTGATACCTGAAGAGGGCAAGAAAAGAAAAAACTATAAACTCCCTCATGGGATCCATTTTCATAGGCAACAGTGCCGTAAAAGGAAGGATGAGAGCAGTTACAAACATGTCCCTTGCCAGTTCCAGGCAAAGAAACGCAAAAACAAACTGTTCCTTCTTTACCCGTCAGGCATTTGTTCCTTGCCTGTACAAACATAAGTGGTTGGCAGCAGAGGCGGCTGAGAAAAGTCTCGATTATGAAGCCTTCCAGCATTCAGGCACACAAATCAAACACATGCCTCGGTATAGTTAGTGTGAGGATCACATGGCCGAAGCAAAGACAACGTGTCTTAAATTATATTATTAAGTTAACAGAAATACTCGGACGTGAAAGAGAATCTTAAAGTCCAGTGTTATGAGGATAGTTTGAGGATGTATGATATGATGTCATTTATAACGTGCCTGTACACAAGTGTTTCTAAGTACAAAAGGACAAGGAGGGGGAAACAGGGGGAGGACAAAACAACGATCTTCCTTGGCCTTGTTTCATTCAGATCACGCAAGTGCGGGGAAGAGGGAGGGGAGAAGTGCCACGGGTTGGGTGCATGTAATTCAAAGTGCTGCCGGAGGGTGGCTCATAAGTGCAGAGAGAAGGGGCTGTAGGGTGGCAGATACAGACCCTTAACGTCTGTACCTGCAGACCTTAGGGGGAGCACCAGGGCTTTAAGTGGGGTAAGAAATCGAGGGGGGGCCCTCATTTCGGGGAGGGGCGTGGCCTAAAAAGTACGCAAATCGTAGGGTACACACACAAATATATATATATATATAAATGTTATATATTTGTGTGCGTACCTTACTATGGTTTGTGTACTATGCAAGCCATCTTTTCTAAATGCAGAAATATGTAGCATATGTCTACGTTTATAAAAGATGGCTTGCAAAGTACACAAACCATAGTAAGGTACGCACACAAATATATAACATTTATATATATTTGTGTGTATACCTTTCGGTTTGCCTAGTTTTCAGGCCATCTTTTTTAAACATTTCGGGTTTATAAAAGATGGCTTTGAAAGTACACAATTCAAGCCATCTTTTATAAAGCTTTGACTACGGACAAAATTGTCCGTCGGCAAAGCTTTATAAAAGATGGCTTGAAATGTGTACTTTCAAAGCCATCTTTCATAAACTTCGAAATATGTCGAGGAATCCCCAGGTTCGCCGAGGGTTAAAGACGCCTCGGCGACCTGGGGAAACAAAGGGACAGTAACTGCGTCTGGTGACCTCTCGCGTGAGGGGTCACCAGACGCAGTTACTATGACTGACTGAAGTGGCAGCCAGGCACAGCATCGCTGTGGCTGGCTGGCACTTCTGTCAGCTTGCCTGACTTCATTGCAGGCGCATCTCCCGTCGCGGCTGCGGCCGCGACGGGATAATGCATCCCGCGATTTCCGCCAATGTTGCGGTAGGACGGGGCCCCGGCAGGGCCCCGGCTCAGTCCCACTTTTTGGAGACTGCCGGGGCCCGGCCCCGGCAGGCCCCGGCCCACTTTAAGCACTGGGGAGCACAGAGGCAGTGCAAGGGCAACTGGACAGGCAGGAGCCTGGGCCCGAGTTCAGTGGGTGGCCATGTGACCAGTGCGCGGAGCAGTCAGGGACATCAGCAGGGGAGAGGAAGAGAGAAAGCAGAAGCGAAAAGGAAGGCCTTGAGTTGCTTCCGAAACCAGAGGTGGTTCTGCTCAAGTTTGAGAGAGGCAGGGAGGGGGTTTCAGAGGGAGGCCCCAGCCGAGGAGATAGATCTGCCCCCAAATCTCTGCTTGGAGAAGCATCAGACCCTCAGAGAGTTGGAGGTAGATGAGCAGAGAGCTTGAGAAGGAAGATGTTTAGGAAGAGAAAATTGGCGGTATAGCGGTCCCAGGCCCAAGAAAGCCTGGTGGACAATGTAAAGGGTCTTCAACTTGATCCTTGCAGCCAGTGAAGAGATTTCAGAGGTCGAGAGATACGATCCCTAGGCTATAGGCCAAGGACAAGACCTGTATGGTCATTTCTATTGCTCTAAATGTTCCATTGTTCCATTTGCGTAAGAGGTGCATGCAGATGGTCATGTTCTGATCAGGAAATGGCTACAAGCAATTGTGAAACCTACAAATGTCTGCTAAGCATATTTCTCTTTGCACATTTAACGTTGCAGTGCTTCACATATACAGTCGTCAAGACAATAGTTGATCACAAACATTTCTCTCATTTATTTTCATTTTTAAGGTGAGCATATATTGTTATTTCCTGACATTGGACCTCATTCTGTGTTTGGCCATTTGTTTGTTTATTTGTCAGGATTCATATCGCACATACCTCACAAGAGGACCTTACAGGAAACCTGCATCTGGGCACAGATGAAAACATAAAGAATCAAAAAGAGACTTTCTGAAAAAGGCAAGTTATTTGTTTCTTCTAAACATCAATAGGGCCTTTAGGTTAGGAAGGTTTGTGGAAGCAAGTTGCAAAGTTTCTGGCTGTTGCCCCGGGAAGGAAAACGTGAACGTGGCACCACCAAAAGGTTCTTGTCTTCAGATTGAAAAGATTTTATGGGGCAATATCGAGAAAGGTTCTGGCATATACATGATGGGGCACGATCGTACAAACAAACATAAGGCAGAGCAGTTTAAGCTTAATTATTTGCTGGCCAGGCAACCAGTGAAGGTGCCTGCGGTAGGTAGAAACCATGGCAATTTCATTTCGGCATCCAAGGGTTGTTAACCCCCTGTTTTGGGTAGGTTTACTTTGAGGATTCCCATGGGAGGCTTCTCTTCGATTCTTTCATTATTCACGGCCTCTCTGTGCACTCAAAGGCACAGGCCTTCCTCTCCTCCCCTCCCACTGACCGTTCTCTGTGGGGCTGATTGGTCCATGCATAGAGCACGTGACCAAAAATGGTAATGGGCCTCCGAGCCATAGAGTTGGCTTTGAGCGTGAAATCGCCTATTTCATTTCATTTCTGCATCCGAGGGCTGCTACCCCTCCATTTTGGGTAAGTTACGTGGCTTCTCTTCCATTATTTCTTATTCACAGACTCTGCGTGCACTCGAAGGCAGAGATCTTCCTCTCCTCCCAGTGGCGGCTGGTGACTTTGAAAGGCGGTGGGGCGCTAATTTAGCAGGACGAATTTGCAAGTGAGCGAGCTGGAAAAATGGCTTCCAAAATGTGCAATTTACTGCCCAAACCCACACAAACATGACCTAAAATGCATTCATTTTTTATTCTTACGTGTGCACGTGCAATGGTGTATTTTACAGCAGCTTGTAGATGGTACTATGTTGTATGCATACAAAAATTAATTATATAGATCTCCAGTAATGCTGCAGAAATAACCCTTTTCTCATGCTCTTACTGGCGTTCATTCTCTTACTAAGGTGGGATTTCAGGCATTATCTGAAAGGTGTGAAACTAAGGTAAGTTTGATTCTGTTGATCCATATGCAGGTTTTTTAGAATTATATAATATATACGTCTTATGACTTTCCATTTTCACATGCAACCCTCTCAGCTAGCCAGAGATACCATTCTTTAGTCTGTACTGTTCATCTGATTTTCCCCATCACTCTGGTCCACACAAACAAGGGCTTGTTTTCTAATATCTTTAAAGCAAGATACCCTTGTGCCTTCTTTACTAAATAATCTTTACAGACAGTGTCGGATTGCCCTGATCAACCAACCCACAAAAGACTCATGCCAGCTCCCCTTGGAAAATGGTCAGTGCACTGAACTGCTTCTCAGGCTCTGGCACAACAAATATCGAGAAGGTGCAGTATGGAGGTTGACATCAGATGTCTTTAGTTTCACAATTATTAGCCTGGACTGCTATATGTTAGTGCAAGGTGTTTTCGATGGTCTGTAAGGAGAATGTGTGAGAGAGAGAGACTGATCTGAGAAAGAGGAACATAGGCTCAAAGAAGTTGACTGGGCTTACTCTGCAATCACCCATGCACACAGAGGTGTTTACAAATGGTCTTGCATTTGGTTGATATTTTGAGACTGTCTGGGTTTAAGGGACACAAAGAAGCAATGCAAAGCACTGGCTACAGCAGGACAAATGTGAGAATAAGCACTTCCCCTCATACTCCTGAGCATTTAGGAAAAGAAAATTATTGTGTTTAAACGAGTGGGATCGAATGCTGATTTTTACAGATGTGTATGTGTGTGTGTGTGTGTGTGTGTGTGTGTGTATACATACACACACATGCATATAAACGATTACAAACAACCATCAGCCCCAACCTCGTAACACAGCACCCAACCTGCCTTTCTAGAAGTATCAGCAGGGTTCCTAGTGACTATTTCGAATGACATTTTTTCGAATGTCATAATGTCGAAAACATTTCACTGAAAAAAAAAATGTGAATGTCTTTTTTTTATTTTTTTCTTTGCAATGGGGGGGTTCCCCCAACCACACTTTTTAAAAAAAAAAATGTAACCCTTTTTTTTACTGGCGAAACAAAAAAGACTAAACGTAAATTAAAAAATAATACATTCGAAAAAAAAAATTTGGTAAAATGTTTTCGACATATTTGTCAATCGAAAACATGTTTTCGACATATCAACTGGATACCATCAGGCAGGCCACATTACAGGCAGGGAAGGAGAGAAGTCTCGGGCACACAGAACAGTGTGAAGACAAGCTCCTCGCCCCATGTCCGATGTGAAGAAATAAAATACACCAAGTTACTTATTCATTTTGTTTCTTTTGAGTGTGCACATCTCTTAAAAGTACAGTTGAACACACCAGAGATTATTTAAACTCCTTATTTTGCTTTGATCTTCCATACTTTGAGCTATATTGACCTCATGATCAGTTGACTTCAATTGCTACAGAATTTAGCGGCCATGATGGCGACTACATCACCTTATGGTGCTCATATCAGTCCTGTACTGAGGGCACTGCATTGGCTCCCGGTGGCCAAAAGAGTCCAATTCAAGACCCTGTGTCTAGTACACCAGGCTTTTTTTTAAAAAAGGACCTGAATATCTCCAGGAAAAGTTATTTCCGTATATCCCAGGCAGACCCTTGCGGTCAGGAGATGCTAAACTACTGGCCATCCCAAAGATATGTAGGGCCCGCCTCGGTGGGCGAGCATTTTCTTATGCGGCCGGCCGGCTCTGGAATGAGCTACCTGCTGACCTGAGAGCCGTGATAGATCATTTCAAATTCAGGAAAGCTTTTAAAACATGGTTGTTCTAAGGTCCCCAGTTATGGCTCATACCTTTCTGCTATTCTGAAGCCAGGATGCCTTCGGGTGATTTCGATGGTCTGTAAAGAGAATGTGAGAGAGGGAGAGAGAGACTGATCTGAGAAAGAGGAACATAGGCTCAAAGAAGATGACTGCGCTTACTCTGCAATCACCCATGCGCACAGAGGTGTTTACAAATGGTCTTGCAGTTGGTTGATATTTTCAGACTGTCTGGGTTTAGGGGACACAAAGAAGCAATGCAAAGCACTGGCTACAGCAGGACAAATGTGAGAATAGGCATTTCCCCTCATACTCCTGAGCATTTAGGAAAAGGAAATTATTGTGTTTAAACATACACACACATGCATTGTTACGCTCACCTGGTTCCACGGGGGCGCCACCCAGCAGTTGGGGTTCAGATGTCCCTCCTTGCAATGCCCAGATGCGACCAGCGGAAGAGTTCTGCCTGGAATACAGGTAAGCTATGTTCAGGACTGGGCAACCGGGGTAAACAGCCTCCCACCTCCCTGTAGGTCTGCAACCCTTTTGGACTTCTCCTCACCGTGTTTTAGATGTTGGCGGGTTCTCCGTCCTGCTGTCTTGGCAGGGGCGTGTTGAGCTTGGTGGGCAATGGCGATCGAGTTGCTTCACTTGATGCCGGCCCGTCTTGAGTCTTTCAGGTAGGTCTTATTGCTGTGAATATTGCTGTTCTTGCATGCCTTTTAAACAATGTATTTTTCTTCCTAGATACGCGGAAGTCCAATATTTGGCAAGGTGGAATCTGAGTTTCGCGGGTAAGTATGGGCGTTTTTGGAGCGCCTTGATGTGGTGAGTATGCGCTATGCGCTGCGCTTAAGATGCCTTGCCTTTGCTAACCTGTTATCTTTTCCTCTCCACAGGTCACGGAACTCGGCTGGAGTATGGAATTTCCGTAGTGATGCTGATTGAGGAGCGGCTGGCAAGGTAAGCCTTTCGGCACAGTTCGTTAATTGTACAATGTCTAATGCCTTGTTTCTTCTCTTTACAGGTCCGTCGATCCGAAGGAGCGCTGGTTCTAGGATGAAGGTCGGAAGAGTTGCGGACCGCTGGCGATGAAGTTCAGGTAAGCTGCTGCCTTTTTCTCACGATATCTTCTTCTTTCCTTTGCAGGTGCTGTTCTTACGAGGTTCGTGGCTGAAGCTGAACACGGTGAGCGTTACGCTGCAGTAATGCAAACTAACGCGAAGCGTGTCAGTCTATTCGGGTGTGGTTTAAATAGCTTCAAGAAAGAAGTCCAGGTAAAATAGTCCCCATGGTACCACACCCAAAAACTCTACACTGCAAGCCTGGTTTTAAGCCAGGTTATGAGGATGCCTCCACATGACTGGCATTAATGAAAAGTAGTTCCCAAGCACAAATCCATATTCAAACATGAGCCTGGCGCCAAAGGCGCCAGGACTGGCCCCAAGAAGGCCTAGGCTGCAATTTCTTCGGTTTAGTGGGGACTGGAATCAAGACTCTCCCTGGCCCATAGGTTGGCCAGGGGGTCTTCCGAGTGTGGGTCGTGACATGCATATAAACGATTACAAGCAACCATCAGCCCCAACCTAGTAACACAGCACCCAACCTGCCATTCTAGAAGTATCAGGCAGGCAACATTACAGGCAGGGAAGGAGAGAGGTCTTGGGCACACAGAACAGTGTGGTGGGCTGAAAACATGTTGCTGATGGGGGATAATTTCAACATGATGTTTGGGGGACACCCACTTTCTTAGAGCAGAGGAAAACAGTCTGAAGAACCCTGGGGTGTAGATATTAGAATGGAGATAAAACAAACCGATTATACAGAGACGGCCACCCAGCAGGTAGCTGAAATACTAAACGTCTACTCAAAAGCTATTAATGCTTCTTTGTTAACAAGGGGGGGGTGCAGAGAAACCGGAGCAAAGGGCAACGAAGTGATAAGCCCACTTCTACATAGCCCGAGGGAGGAAACAGCCTGAAGAGCTCCAACAAATGCAGTTTACAACAGGTGCGTTACAAAGCGTACATTTAAAGCAATGAGTGAAAAAGAATATTTTTCCATATCACAAGACTGATGACTGCCAACATGGGGGCAGTTTGTGGGGGCCACTCAAGGCCTATTTCAAAGAAAAGGTTGAAAGCCCCTCACGTGTTCAAGCATCGAGTAGTGGACCCTGCTCATGGTTTTGTGTTCAGTCCACTACCCATGTCTCAAGCAATACAAATTGTTGGACGCGCGAAAGGTTGAAGAATGTATTCTGCTTCTGAGCAAATCACACAGAGATGTCTCCTGTTTATCACACGTTTCATGAAATGTGGCCCCATCAATGGAAAAAATCAGCCACGTGGCTACCACTGTTCAAATTAAGAGCTCTGGCGATTAGATAAGACTTGTCCAAGTGGTGCTCTCCTTGCTTGAAAAAAACAAGGGGGTCCTGGGAGCCTCTCTGCCAGGCATTAGTTCTGGTTACAAGAGCCTTACCCAGATTCTTTAACTCACTATCTTTCACAGAGGAGAAATATCCCAATCATATCAGTCTTTGCCCTGCCCATGGGCAGTCCAGCACCGAAATGCTAGGCAATTCTCCTCTGAACAAGAGTGCCAGCAGCAACCCCAGACACGTGTTTCGGTCTGGTTGGACCTCATCACTAGGGTGGAGCTGTGCCTCTCTAAGAATAGTGAGCAAGGGGTCCACATCTGACTTCCCCTAGTACCTTAGGGTGAGACCCAAAGTTACTTAAATATGTAAAAAAACAAGGGGGGTCCTGGGAGCCTCTCTGCCAGACATTAGACCTGGTTATGAGAGCCTTACCCAGATTCTTTAGCTCACTATCTTTTACAGTGGAGAAATATCCCAATCATATCAGTCTTTGTCCTGCCTCCCTCCGTGGGGCTGATTGTTCACTGCGTAGAGCACATGACTAGTACTTCCCATCTTCAGAGGCTCCCCCAGGGCATCCTTGCTTGGGCAGCTGGCTGAGGGCCAGTGGCAAAGGGCAGCTTCCTAAGGCAGCTCTCATGCCCTGTTTGTCCCAGTTCGCATGTGGAGGCCTGACACGTGCAGGCGGGTGGGCATAGCCATTACTGTACTCCGGTAAATCCCTGCCACTCATACATAGCTACCACCTGCTCTTAACATTGTTTTGATATCCACTGTACTCTTTAGTTTGCCTTCGTGTTGCCAATCTTTCGCACTTAGAAGAATCGCGAAGCGCAACTAATGTATTGCACCCAGAAGAACTTTGAAGGGGGCAGTGGCTTGGAACACCAGCAATGCTGACGCTCTTTTAGAAGCCTCTGTACAGTGCCCAGCTAACATGGCTTGCCCTCCTGATCAGAATCCCCGATCGCAATAAATAACGGCTTCAGGGGTGTCGGAGAGACGGGGAGAAGATCGATGGATCCGGATGCATGATGGCCCCAGGAGAAGCAAGTTTGGGGAGAAGGTTCTTGCTGTGAGTGCCACAAGGATGGAGGCAAGATGGAGACCGCTAGGCCAGGAGAGTGAAGGGGCCTTACTGTACCCCAGGTCCTGTGACCCAATGGGCATGTCATCCGCCTTCCCGACGGGGCTGACAGATCTTTATATTCTAGGGATCTGACTCTCAAGGTCTCCAGAACACTGAGTGCTCCAGCGAGTCCCTTCTATGCCCAGGGCCCAGACCGCGTTCCCGCAATTGGAGAGGAAGCCCGGCAGATCTAATCCTGAGAAGGCAGCAGGCAGTCAGCGCAGAGGGCCGAGGCAGCACCAAAGAGAGCAGCTGAGCATTTTGGCTGGCGGAGACTAAGGGTGAGGAGTATTCTGGGATCCGCCACCAGAAAAGCTTGGCCCCCGCGTAGAATCTGGGGACTGCACACCCGGTGACAGGCATCGAGTTGGCTCTGAACATAACAGCGGAAAGCAGATCGCACACTGTTGAGACCTCGCACAGTGCAATTCACCACCGTGTACAGACCGGGGGCTTGCTTGCTCCCCCTGCACCTAATAAAATCGCCAGAGCGCGTAACTAAAAGCGGGGTGGGGAGTTGCTGCCAGGTGGGAGTCTGACAACCACAGAGGCATTATGGCTGGGGCCCCACTTCCATTAAGATCTCTGTTAGCTCAGCAATGGCAAAGCAGCAAAAAGCCGCCAGATGCTACTCCTGAATCATGATGCAGCGCTTCTGCTCCTTGATCGTACCCAATGATTGCATGGAAGAGGTGAGGCCTCTTCCAATCCACCGCCGGATGTCATAATGTGGGACACTTCTACACAACTAAGCAGGACATCATGACAGCCATCCGTACGAAAACAGAAATAACCTTTTGAGATTCATCCCTCCAGATCTTTCAGGACCTGGTGGCAGCCACAGTCCTGAAGAGAAGAGCTCTCAGACCAGTAACTACTCACCCTGCAGGATAAAAAGATTTGCTATTGTTTCATCTTCCTGGTAACGCTTCATGTCACATTGGCAAACAAGGCACAACTGGTGCGGTCAGTGGCGGACACCATGGACATGTGGGGGAGTAACAGCCTTGAGGTGGGGTGGGGGCGCTGCAGTCAACCCCTGCAGGGCAAGCGCTTAAGCCGAAACCTCAGCGCAGTCTGTGGTCAACCGCTGGGAAATCTAGGAAAATGGGGGGCCTCCCGAGACGCAAATGAGAACTGCCAGCATCTGACAGAGACACCAACATGGACTTGACCCACAACTTTCCGAATCAAAGAGAAGCAGGGCACGGCACAGAATTAGCCGGATCACAGAACGATGTTGCTCGCAGGTCACTGGGGCGCTTTGCCCGACACTGGTTACTTATTTTTCACGGTTGTTACCTGTGTTTATTTTGCTGTTGTTCAGGTTACGATGTTAAATTCAGGAAAAGCAGCTGCACCTGAGGCATACTGGCTTACAAACGAACATAGATGGGTGAGGATGTACAACCTACCCTCCCCTGCCCCGGATAATGAGGTCATAAAAGTCAGGTGGGTCCACCCCCACTCACTCCTGCATAACTCTCAACGTGCAAGACCTTAACTCGGTGAGCAAACGTAAATCCATTTTACAGAGACAAGCTGACTTGAATTGCTCCATTGCATTTTTGCAAGAAATGCAGCTGGCCCCTCAAGACACTACCAAACACAGGCATAGACTATTCCAGAAGCAGTATGTGGCATCCAGTGGCTCAAAAAAGGGGGCCTGGGGGTCCATTCTTGTTTCAAAGGACATTCCATTCGTGGAACTTGAGGTGCAGCAGGGGCTACAGGGCAGATACATGGAGATGAAATGTATGTTGTTTTGACACGCCTATACGCTACTATCCATCCTGCTTCTCTTCATTCCTGGTAGAATGTACCAAGACTCTATCTATGCCCACCTTATTATCCACCCCGGCAATTTGAGCTGCAGGGTGCTGCAGTGCTCTTCCTTGTTTTTGATTCTTTTTAATAGATACACCTGAGCTCTTGTGAGTCTCATCCGCTCCTTCGGCGTCAGGTGCTACTCTTATGCAGACGACACCCAGATCCTGATCCGTTTAGATCTCGATCAGGCTGAGGTGTCGTCGTGCCTCCAGAGGTGCCTGGCTGCCGTGGACGAGTGGATGAACCACAATGGGCTAAAATTGAATGGAGACAAGACCGTGATCCCTCACTCTGGGTGTCCTCTTTTTGGCCCTCTTCCCTTGAACCTCTTCCTGATCCGGCGGTGAAGGTGAAAAACCTGGATGTTGTTCTCTCAGCGGCCCTGTCTATGGACGTCCAAGTCCCCTCTGTTGCCAAGCTGGCCATTTCCAGCTCAAACTTCTAAAAAAAGCACCTCCGATGATATCCGCTGCCCTCTGTCCTCTGGTTGTGGCTGTCATGTTGCTTAGTCGGCTTGACTATTGCAACTGTCTCTACCTGGCTCAACCTAAGGGGTTGATCCTGCAGCTTTAGTGCCTACAAAATAAAGCTGCGCGGGTCACCACAGGTACTTCTTATGGAGCCCACATCTCACCGGTCTTACGTGCCCTGCACTGGCTCCCGGCGGCCCAGCGGGTCAGGTTTAAAGCTCTATGCATTGTCCATCGGGCACTACATGACCTTGGTGCAGAATATGTCTGCACTAGGTTTACTTGTTGCTACCCTAAACGCTGCCTACGATCTGCTTCTTCAAATATGCTGTGTTCCTTCTTTTTGCTGTGCGCAGATTGGGGGCCGTGCTTTCTTCCTTTCTGCGGTTCAGTTATGGAATGAGCTCCCTGCCTCCATAAAAGGTTTATCTAACCATCTGGCTTTTATAAAGGCTGTTAAAACCTATCTGTTTTAGCTCAGTTATGCTTGGCTTGGCTGATCGCTTTGGCTCTCTAGCGACATGATACCCCCGGGTGGCCATGCGCTGTAAAAGTTCTCTTAAAACAACATAACGTTGGTTTATGCGTTGGTCATAGCGTTGGTTTGAGGCAACTAAAAGGGACTCTCCAAAAGAAAAACGAAGGCAAAGCCCCAGCAACCAAGAGCATCATGAATCAGGTTGCAAGGGACCTAGATCCCAAAGAGAGGAACACCAGCAGCCCTCTCCCCGTACAGAATTAGGTCCCAAATACTCGGAAAAGAAGATAAATTCATATGTACATATTCAAGAGACATCAGGATCGAGTCAACCTAGAGGGCCCTGGAAGTGGCTAATGTCAAATTGGAACAAAAATACTGGCAAATAGCAATGACCAGGGTTAGCCCGACTCGACAACAACATCTGCAAGAGAGAAATCGAGCGACCCGTAAAGGAAAAGTATAGTCTGGGCTCATAGAATACGAGAGGACATGTTCACCTCACAACAGCTGGAGACGTCAATCTGGGTCTTTTCGACATAGTTTGTCTGCAAGAGACCTGGTTGTTGAACCAACCGGCTCTCGATGGCTTCACAGTGACAATATCACCAGCAGTGAAAGGCCTGTTAGGTAGACCATCATCGGGTCTTTTAACTGCTATCAAAACAGGAACGGATCTGAGTGAACCCATAAAGTGGAAAGAGTCCTATGAAATGCTGGTCATTCTGACCTCACAGCCAGAACTGAACGACAAGAACCAAAATGGTCTGCGAAATCCCTTGGCTATAGCTAATTGCTATTGGAATCCACAGCAGATGTCGATAAAAACATTCTGTTCCAACATGAGTGCAATGATAGACCAGCTTTACGTTGAATTTGACAAAATTGAGCTTATCATCTGTGGTGATTTCAACGCCAAATGCTTGGTGACGGCGGTCGACCAACAAAGACCCGTCCAACCACTGGGAGGCTCTGATCGTACCATCGAGAGAGGCAAGGCGTGGAACGAAGTTATTGCCTCGAGAAACATCCAAAATGTTGCCTCCTTATTCCCAAACCAAGTGAACATCCCGACATGGGAGCGTGATTCTTTAAAAGCAACTCTTGATTATATTTTTGTCTCTAACGGGTTGATTCAAGACCTGATGGGCTTCAAGGTGCAAAAAACAGTGCACGGTGATCATAACTTATTGATGTGTACTTGGCAAACACAAATTTTGAAGCCAAGCTCTTACGATCTGGCCATTGAAACAAATCTCCAACAGACCTGGCTACGATTGACTGAACAAGATATCATGCTTATTAAACAGGCCTGGGAGCAGAGGGTCAATGGCGACGTCTTGAACGTAACGAAGGATAGACCGAACTACCTGCCTCTACTATTGTCATTCCAAGTAAGGGGCAAGAAGAAATTAATGAAACCTGAGCATACGAACCATACCTATGACAAAGACTTGGTTGCGAAAAGAAAGGTGGGCCGCAGATTGAAAAGAATAGCGAAGAAATCAAATGCCCCTGAGGATTGGGAAAAATGGCAACTGGAAATGAAAAGCTATAACACCTGGCGCAAACAACGCAGAGCAGCTCAATATCAAAACGATGCCGAGAACATGATGAGCAAACAAAAAAATCCAACGAATTTTGGACTCTGATAAAAGCAAAGAATAGCCCTCAAAGTGCAGTCCAGTGTAATGCCGTGGCGGAAGTAAGGTGGATCAACTATTTTACAACAGAATTTGAAGGCGTAAATCAAGACCCAGCAATGATCAACCAGGTTTTCAACACACCCTGGGAAGATCTCTCGAATGCAGAAAACATCGAAGCAGCCATAAGGAAACTTAAAACATCGAGAGCCCCAGGTCCTGATGGGTTGACGAATGTGGACTTAAAAATGTTCCCAAAGCAATGGTCGGAAATTATCAGCAAGATTTTCGCCGAATGCGGTAGAATAAAGATGATCCCTGAGTCATGGCAGAAAGCGGTGATAGTCCCGATTTACAAAAAAGGAGCTAGAAACGAACCTGAGAGTTACAGGCCAATAGCCCTATTGGACATAAAAGGGAAAATCTATGCAACCCTCCTGCTAGCTCACTTCAGAATTTGGGAAAAAGACGGCCCTTCAAAAGACCATCTACAAACGGGCTTTCAAAAAAATGGCTGTACAACAATCAACCTAATGATAATAAACATCTTGAAAGCCAAAGTCAAAGAAGGTGCACCAAAGATCTACTTGGCTTTTGTTGACCTGTCGAAAGCTTTTGATAGGATCGACAGGAACAGACTGTGGTTGAAACTTCAAGGTTGGAATTGTCTGAAAAAAAATACTCGACCCCATAAAAGCTCTTCATTCGCACACGAAACTCAGAGCTAAACTAAACCTCCAAGGCGCACTTTCCGAGGAGATAGTGGTGAATAGAGGGGTCAATCAGGGGTGCCCTTTGGCCCCGGCCTTGTTCATAGCGTTTCTAGGCGATTACCAGCTCTCAGAAAGTAAAATAAGATCTTTTCCTCCTATAATCCACGTCTTCTGTATGCCGATGACGTCATCTTAATAGATCAGACCAAAGTGGGGCTTCAAAGAAAACTAGCAAACCTGGAGAAATACATCTCTGAAAACCAATTGGAGATAAATAAAACAAAGACCAAAATTTTGGTAATTGAAAAAGTAACCAACAAAGCAACGAAAAAACTAAATTGGTTTCTCGACAAGACCAAAATTGAAATTGGCAAAAATATCAAATATCTAGGGGTCCAGCTGGACAGTTCAAGAACAGACATGGGTGCGCAAAACCAACTATGGGAAAAAGTGAGATGTCTAACCTCCCAGACAAGAGTGGTTGACTCCAAGTTTGGAAAGTTCTCCTTAATACCAGCGATAACCTTCTACAAGGCTAAAGTCATTCCCGCGATGACATATGGAATGGAAGCTTCTCTGTATATACCACGCCATCTCTGGAGCAAACTAGAGGGCTATGTTTGGAAAACACTTTTGGGCCTTCCGAAATCAACTGCAATGCCGGCCATCAGAAGAGAGCTGGGGCTAGTCTCACTAGCGTCGATGGTAGATCAAAGCTCCATGAGACTGTACAGGAGAATAATCATGTCGGATACATTACCCATTTTTAACTTCATGAAGCAGGAAATTGAAACAGGCAATTGTGAGGCTTTGAAAAAATGGGTCAAGGCCAGAAGACCGATTTAGCACTAACAGCATGTACAGAAGTAGAGCTGAAGGAAAACCCAGATCGAATCAAAAGAAAAATGGAAGAGATGGACTGGATCCTGACAATAGAGAAAGCGGTGGGGAACAAACTCTTAAGCCACCTGCCACCGGCTTTTAATAAACTGAGAAAACCGATGAACTACTGCCAAAAATTTCCGGACAAGAAGCTTAGAATATATGCCATGAAAGCGAGATTGAACCTTTTGTTGACCCGAGAGATCATAGCAACTCGAGGAACCACAACCGACAAGAGATGTCGCCTATGTAAGGAGGACTCATCTGTTGAAACACTTAAACACCTGGTGATTGATTGTTCTAAAACCAACGCAAACAGAAACATCTACCTCCCATTGCTGGTGGAAAACCTATGGATTTTCAAATCTGACGATATGTGGAACAGACTTATCTCTGGTGAAAAAATGAGATGGACCATTGCACTGGTCAAACTACTCGAACTCGCATTTGAACAGATAAATCGCCAATGACCCGAGGGCGGTGTGACGTAGGGTGTCGATTTCAAAAGGCTATTTTTTAGTTCCTTGTTCTCATATAACAGCCACTGCTATGTACCAGTTAGTGTGGGAGGTTTATGTAGTTGGTGAAGTTTTTTCTCTTTTCTTTCGGCTGCAGATGAGGCGAAATTTTGATAAAACTTATTGTAAATAAGTAAAAGTTCAAATAAAAAAAAAAATAATAACATAACATAACATGTACGCCTTAAATGAGAAACAGGCAGACTTCTTTAACAGCCTGGCAACAGAACTGACCTCCTTTTTTGAAGACCAATTGGTGATTGGCATTGATTGTGACGGAGTGCCAGACCCCCATTGTTGACTAAACACATGCTCCAGCGCAGAGAGACTTCCAAAGAACCTTGGCGCTGCTAGGCCTCTTTAGGACACTACGGGTCATAGATGTATGGAGGATGCTGCACTCGGCGGAGCAGGACTATTCCTTCTTTTCAGACGTGCACCACACCTCGTCCCAAATTGATTTACTTCTTGCCACCCCCTAGTTGGTACCTGCAGTAGATCAGGTGGCCATTAGCATTAGGGCCCACTCAGACCATGCCCCCGTTGCCGTGAGTATTTGGATTTACAAAAAGATGTCAGTAAACTAGTCTAGCAGGTCTTGAAGATCCTGTCTTTGATTTTGTGACAGATCCAAGGGAATCAAATTGTTTTCCCTTGGATCTCTGTTAATAGACTGCCCATTTCCACTGACTTAGATTTACTATGTCTTCTCTACACTCTTTTAGGAGATTTATATGATATATTTGTGTTTTTATTTGTCTGTCCGGTTGGGAGACACAGTAATTGCAGGGGCCTGTTTGCTCTAATATATCATATGGGCCCAACTACTTAGATAACATTTTATTCTCAGAGGTGGATAACAAAAAGAGAACCCTTTGTCCAATAGAGAATGAGCTGAGGGCGGCCTTTTTATCGTGTAGTGTTTTCTATTCTTCTTGAACCCTTTTGAGGTGGGAATGGACTGTACCTCGGACTGTGGTCATATGTTCCTTCAGACATTGGGCAATCTGAGATAGGGGTAATGTCAGTACTCACTCAGTATCCCAGATGATGAAGCAAACTGGATCCCTGCAAGCTGGATATTCATAGAACCCAGGCTATTCCTAGCCCAGGTCTCCTCTTATGAGGGAGATCTTTCTTTAGATTTGCCCCCTTGCTGATTCAAGAATCACCAGAAGAAAAGAAAAAATCAAACGAAAGAGCGGGAGCACAACACAGCTGTAACCCAGGCTGCAAAGAAAATAAACAAAGATTAGACCCAATGATGTTTTGGTATATACAATATAGATAGTAACAGTCAGAAGACCAGCCTACGCAATGTAGTTCGAATTTGGGTCAACCCGTGGGCAGGAGATGCTGGGACATCAACCCAATCCAACCTCACTAGAATAGAAGACAGGGAAAGATAAGGCTTGGTTTAGTTGCTAGTGACTGATTAGTGTCTGATGAAAGAAGGAGCTAAGAATCCATGAGTCTTACCAGTGTGGGAGAGTTGTCAAGGTATAGATAAGGGGTTTGATCCAGAGAGAACCAACAAATTAGGATAGGAAAGGTTAGTATAGGAACTGCGCCCGAACGTCACAAGGAACGCACTAGAGTCGGGTAGGTGCACTGTATTACTTCCTGCAGAGCATCCAGATAGTGCACTTAACTGTTCTTGTGTTGGTAATCAGAGGGTATGTCCCAAATTCCTAGATAAGCTACATATGGCAAGGTAGTTAGCTGCAACCAATGTCAGTTAACAGCTATGGAGTGATTGCAGTATGAGGATAACACATGATCACAGAGGTTTCAGCAGAACGTAATTGCGCTGATATGGATATTTAAAAGTGTGAACGGGGAGGTCCATAGACAAAACACACAGAATTCAAAGCGAAATCAAAAAGAGGAGGAACAGACAGGATTGGTACCCTGTTTCTTCTTAGCAGAAGTCGTCTGTGATACCAGAAGGCAGTCTGTTTTAGGCAGGCTTGGGTTAGTTATTGTGCGGTCATCAAAAGTACCAAATCGACAGGCAAAAACGAACACCAGAAACGAAGAAGGGATTCTGAGCTTTAAAGGGAGTCAGGATATGTAGAAAGACGCAGTACTCGACTGTAATCAGAAGCAGCGTTACGTGTGATCCAGAGGTTTTTATACAGTAAAAAGGGCGTAGCATCCCGGCTGGAAGAGTACATGCAACTCACGTGACACCTAACGAAACACTGGGTCCTAGTGGAACGCATCGTAATCAGATGCAGCTACGCTGTATATGTTTCCATGGCAACCTCCATTGTTGGTAGAATGGAGCAGCAATGTAATGGGGCAAATGGGATACCTGTCTTGTTTTCTTTTTTGATGGTGGTGCGTTCTCTGAGGATTTGTGACCTACCAGGACCGTGACAGGTAATAAGGCTTCTTCTCTCTCCTACCATATCTCCCTCAACATGCCCAAGACATCTCGAGGTTCTTAATCATATAAGAGTTCAAAGGTTGAAAACCTTAGGGAAGATTGGGGGTCTTTTGGAAAGTGAAAAGGGCCCAAGGTTTCATTGCATCCCAATTTCTTCCATCAGCTTCCACCAACTTCCTGAGAACACTTTATAAAGTTTTATTAAAACGCTCAACCAGACCATCAGTTTGAGGATGATATACTGATGTTCGGAGTGTTTTAATTTACAGGATTTGCATTGTTTCAGCCATTAGCTTATTCATAAAGTTGGTTTCCTGATCAGTAAGGATCTCCTTAGGGAATCCAACTCGAGAAAATAAAAGTATCAGATTTTATATCTGTTGTGATGTATTATTTGTTAAGGGAAAAACCTCGGGATGTCTTGTAGCATAATCCAAAATTGCCAGGATATATCTGTTTCCTAGTTTTGAAAGGTTTGAGTGGCCCCACAATATGCATGCCAATGCGTGAGAATAGTATGTCAATAATGGGTAATGGTTGGAGTGGGGCTGGAGCTCGAGTATGGGCACTGGTTTTCTGACATAGGGCACAGGTAAGAACAACGTTTTGTACATCGACATATACACCAGACCAATAGAATCTTTTTACTACCTGTCCCTGTGTTTTGGCTGCTCCTAAATGTCCACCTGTTAGATGTGAATGGGTGATCTCTAACATCATCCTTTGGTGGGTTTTGGGACTGCAATCTGTGACCTTGGTGAGGCTTCTGAACTAGTATCACCTCTATACAAGCATCCCTGTTTGAAAAAGGAGAATGGCCCTTCTTTCCTCCTCCCCTTCTCCTCCGAGACAGTGTGCAAGAAAGCCTTTGCTAGTATGGGATTGCTATGTGGTGTAAATGCTAGGTCTGGAATCATCTCAGGTTCATCTCCCTTGGAGGTGGGTTCTAACATTGCAGATGATGGTGTATGCTCTTCATCTGCCTCCACAAATCCCATCTCGCCTCCTTCAGTCTCATTGGTTTGGGTGTTTTCCAAAATTCAAAGGAACAGGGCTTTCTCTAAGATTCCCTGGGATATATTTTCTCCCACTTTCACAGTGTTGGGTGTTTCACCATTGTTCTGCATTAGAATCTTGACATCACCCCTATAATTGGGATCTACTATCCCTGTCAGAACACCTAAGCCATGTCTCCAGGCTGGCCCTGATTTAGATGTCAACCTTATATAGGTTCCTTTCAGGGGTATGAAGACCAGGTTTGTAGGGAGTAACAATCGGTCTCCTGGCTGCAGGTTTCTTCTCGACAACTGGCTCAATCAAAGCCAATAGATTATTTGGTGGCTATAGTCGGACTGCTAGCCTGCTCATCCAATTTTACAAATTTGGGAGTCCCCCAGTTTGTATCAGCTGAGTCGGATCCCACTCTAACACCATATGTAAGAGATCAAGAGTAAGACTCAGACATACTGGCATGTTAAGTGTTGTTTATAAATTTTTATTTGTCACAAAATAATAAGGGGGTTGGTAGAAATCCTATCTATCCCAAATCCTAAGAGGGGTTTCCCTCCCTCAACAAAACTAAGGAACATCTGTGTCCGGATGTTAAACAAATGAGCATCCTCCGGCCTGTGTCCAAAATCCTAAACCGACCCTTATACACTAAACTCAATATAAAGTGTAAAAAGGGGAGTTATGTAAGCTAGGTACCTGTAGTTTTCTTTCAGAGTTCAAAACATAAAGCTCTAAGGTGTTTAAAACAAATGAATAGAGTTCACCAGGAAAGGGGATTTCCCTTCCCCTAGATTACGTCTTGTAGTGTGAATGTCACTTTATCACAGTTCAAGGAGGAAGACTCTTCCCTTGAGTCTCCTTCCTTTAAACACACAGTTATTTTAAATATTCAGTTTATCCCACTCTGCATCTCAATTAACCTTAAAGGGTTCTTCCCTTTTCCTGTAACTGGTCCACATTTTACCCCTGGTGTACTCTCCTGCAAGGGTATTGCGACTTTATCACTGATCCTAAAAAGGGGTTTGGGTATTCCCTTTTGTATTCGTTCTCACTGTTCCATGGTTTTGTAAGGGAGGCATGGTATCACAAGTATGACACTGACACAAGAGGTACAATTTGTAATACCTTTATTCACTTTTCAGGGTTTGGAAAAACTCCTCATTTGCCATATAGCTATGATGGGAGTAGTCTCTACAATCAAATAAAAAGTCCTTGTTGAGTTCATCAAAACAAAATGGCCTATACTAAATTAACCTATTGCCTGCCCTTATGCTATTACAAATATGTGCAGGAAAATGGTGTATGCAAAAAAAAATAGTGTGCAAAGGTAATATTTCAGGATGACTGAACAGTGAGGTTTCCTTCCCCACATTTTCAGGATGGGACAAAGTGGCACACTTGGGCTTTGGAACACACTCTGGCTTCTCCGGCACAAGGATGCAGTTTGGGACACAAGCAAGGGCCTTCTGCGTTAAAGTCTCTTTTCCACACAAAGGGCCTCATTACAAGTACTGCGGTCCGGAATTAACACTGCCGGTAAAGCCATACCGGCACTGTTTCCATGTCCGCGCAATCATGACCCGCGGCCCCGGTAATAGCACCACCCTAAACCGCCACCGCGGAAATAGGGTTCCCCTTAAGTCCGTCTGCACGGAAACCCCTCCGTTACCGGCAACACTAAACACCGTGAGCATCACAACTAGCGCGGACACGGAAATACCGGGAAAAAAATGGCGGAAATACCGTGATCACGGTGGCGGAACCGCCGCCACCGCGAACATGGCGTTATACACTGCCTGCTGAACTGAATCAGGGCACAGGTGCACCAAATCAGCCCAGCTGGACCTAGCAGGCCACTGGGAGCCTACAAAAGGGCCACACCCAGCCCAACACAACACAGAACCATGCAGGCAGCAGGTCTAGTAGCACTGGGACTGGGCCTACTCAACCAACAGGCAGTACTGCACATGGTGGCAGTAATGGCGCAGAGGAGGAGGCGTAGGCGGAGGAGGCGCAGGCGGCAACCAGCCAACCCTGCAGCTATGGCAAACCCCATTGCCCAGCCAGCCCGACCCCGCCGCCAGCCACCAATACCACGCATCAGGGCCTCACCCTGGAACCTCACCCCAGGACAGATCCACACCCTATACCGGCTGGACCGTGCAACTATCCTGCACATCACTGCCATGATTGAGGACAACATCAGCAGCCTAATTGACACCCCCACCGCCATCCCCCCCCTCTTGAAGGTTGTCTCAGTTCTGCATTTCCTTGGCACTGGCACCTATCAACACACGGTTGGTGAGCTGCACGGCATATCACAACCGTGTTTCTCAAAAATCCTGGTACAGGTACTGGATGCCCTGTTGCGCCATGTGTCGGAACACATAGCCCTACCCCGCACCCTCCCCGAGGTCATTGCCACCAAGTTGGCCTTCCATGCCATAGCAGGCATGCCAAATTGCATAGGCGCAGTTGACTGCACCCACGTCGAGCTGACAGTACCACATGCAATTGAGGCGGTGTTCCGCAATAGGAAACAGTATCACTCTTGGAATGTCCAGATGGTTTGTGATGCCATGCAACTGATTACACACTGCTGTGCACGTTTCCCAGGCTCATCACATGACTCAATGGTACTGCGGAATTCCACGTTGCCACGGTACATGGAACGCTATGCCGGACAAAGCACATGGCTATTGGGTGAGTACAGCTGACGATGCTACAACCCTGTCGGAGTGGTGTGTGTGTGTCCAGGCCAATGAGCATTGTGAGTGTGCCGCTGTGACCGCACATGCATCACCCCCCTTCCATCTACCAAATACACAGCGGATGCCAAACATCATGAAGGAAGACATGACAGGGCACCACAATGTGCCCGTGCACACGCTGCCACAGCCAATCCCGTCACTGTCCCATTAACCCTGTGCCACTGCAGACACCCACCCTCAATTGAAACACTGCCCCAAAAAGCACGGGAGGCGTGTAAATGAGACGACGTGTATTTACTACTTCCGTACAGTGGAGTCACTCTGCCATGTGTGGACAGCACTGCACCATGACATGCACACAATCAAATTTCACCCGCAGGGCACAGTAAACATGCAAGTTAATGTGTAGGCCCATATGCAGTCAGCGACATACCTCGTGATGGCCGAAACATACCTCCAGACACTGCATGGTACATATGCATGAATGAATGATGATACAAGAATGCACAGCAGCAGATGAGGACATGATGCCACAAAAACTGACATGTTCCCCCATCTACATCCCATGTAGGTGATGCGGGATATGCACTCACGCCATGGATGATGACACCTGTACGGAGACCAAGGAACAGGCATGAAGAGGCATACAATAGGGCACATATCCGCACACGTGGAATGATTGAGAGGACATTTGGACTGCTGAAGACCCGTTTCCGCTGTCTGAGCAGATCTGGCGGATCACTGCTGTACAGCCCAGTGAAGACGGGCAAAATCACGCTCGTATGTGCCATGCTGCACAATATATGCCTGCGCAGGAACATCCCAATGCCACCAGACGCAGATGAGGAAGATGGGGATGGGGATGGAGATGGGGATGGGGATGGGGATGGGGATGGAGATGGGGATGGGATGGCACCGCCTCCCCCTGGGGGTCCACATGATGGCCAGAGAGCACGGGATGCCCTGATTCGCATTTACTTTTGAGTCACAGCACATTCACAGAAATGCACAAACATGGTGACGACAATGAATTAATAGTTGCACTGCAAAATAAATGATCAATGTCCACACATGTATGTCTTGATTTGAAATGGTGATGTATTGATGTGATAACAACAGGGAAGAAGGTGCATTGGTTAGGGAAGCTGTACACCCGGGGCCACCCACCACCCAAACGTGCCCACCCCCACCCAGAGCCCATTGTCCAAACCCCCAAAACTACCTACCCCACCACCCAAACGTGCCCACCCCCACCCAGAGCCCATTGTCCAAACCCCCAAAACTACCTAACCCACCACCCAAACGTGCCCACCCCCACCCAGAGCCCATTGTCCAAACCCCCAAAACTACCTACCCCACCACCCAAACGTGCCCACCCCCACCCAGAGCCCATTGTCCAAACCCCCAAAACTACCTACCCCACCACCCAAACGTGCCACCCCTCTCACACCCTTGTAGTCCACATGTGTCCTGCACTGCCCCACACACATGCCATCACTTCCGCGTGCGCTTCTGTGCCTGTGCAACCTTGCCCGAAGGACCCGTTAGCCTACTCGAGCGCCTCCTTGGACTGGCAGTAGTGGAGCTGGATGGGGTGGTAGTGTTTGATGGGCCAGAATCTGGGATTGAGGGCATCCGTGCCAGATTTGCCTGTTGGCCAACCAACATGGCCTCTACAAGCCTGGAGGTGTGGTCGTTGCCCTCCCGCACATGGCGTGCAAGGGTCACTATGGTGCTCGCAAAGCGTCCAATGGACCTCGACAGGCGACGCACTGAGGCGCTGTAGCTCTCCCTCTGCAGCCTGGATTCCTCTAGCTGCCTCTCCACCAGCTGGGTGAGGGTAGCCTGCTGGTCCTCCATCCGCTGCATGCGGGCATTCAGTTCGGCCATGGATGGGGTGGGCGACCTCATGGGACTCCCCAGTGAAGTGGGGCTGAACCCCAGCTCATGGAAGGAGCCCAGGTCTTCCAATGTGGGCATCTCACCCTGTGGCCCCGTTTCCGAGTGCTCTTGCGGGGCACTGTTATCACTGCAGGCTGCCCCCTCTGCAGTGCTGCTGCCTTCGGTGTTGTGTTGGGTGTCCATGATAGGTTCCCGTGGCACCTGTCTAGACTCAGCCAGTGTGGAGACGGTGGGGATGTCGGTGGTGGTGGTGTGCCGCACATCTGTAGTGGCTGGTAATGTGGCCAGAGGTGCAGAACTGCCGGCAGCATCCTCCTGTGTGGTGGCGGTGGCTAGTGTACTTGCCGATGCAGATTGGCTGGCCTGTTGTGCAGTATCACTGTCACTTGAAATGGCTGTGGGGACACAAAGGGCATGCAATTAGTGTTGTTGTGGTGGCAGATGGGTGCATCACATGCGTCATTAAGATTGTACATTGAATAGTGTTAGTCACATGCATCTGATTGCTGGTGTCTGCATTCAGTGATATTGGTTGCCATACGGATCATGATGGGTCCTTTGGCCCACACATGCACTGCCTGGGGGGGGGGGTTGTTAATGGGTTCTTTGGCCCACACATGCACTGCCTGGGGGGGGGTTGTTAATGGGTCCTTTGGCCCACACATGCACTGCCTGGGGGGGGGGGTTGTTAATGGGTCCTTTGGCCCAGTACTCACAACTGCATATTTACATGTGGCATTCATGTTTGGGCACTTACCGGCATCTGCAGGTGGGCTCACTACTGCCTCAGCCTGCCCGATCCCATGGATTCCCTCTAGGTGGAGGACGCTGCTGCAACGCTCCTCCCATGCTTGCAGCCTCAGTGGGGAAGGGGGTCCTCCGCCTGTCCCACTGCTGCGTTGGCGGTGCGTGGAAATGAGGTTGCGTACCCTCAGCCTCAGGTCGTCCCAACGCTTGTGGCAGTCCTTCACGCTCCTCACTGCCACGCCCACGGCGGTGCACTTGCGTGCAGCTTCGGCCCACACCTCCTTCCTCCGCTGCTGTGTGGCACGCCGTTGGTCGGCCCTGAACAGCATCTCAGCATTGTCCACAATGTGCTCCACCAAGACGGTTAGCTCCGCCTCGCTGAAGCGCTGTTTGCGCTGCCTCTGAGCAGGAATCCTGGCAGACATGCTGGTGGTCCCTTTTGCCTTCTCAGAGTTAGGATTGTGCTTGTGCTGGCTCTGGATGGCAATGGATTGTGCTTTTATATGATGGCCGCCTCTCTGTTTCCTGTTTTGGCGATCATGGTATTTCCGGTTCCGTGTCCGTGGTGGCGGAGGCGGAAACGGGTTTAGCGCCACTTGTGGCTTCGTTATTTCCATTTCCGTGGGGTTTTCCGTGACGGCGGTAACAACGTTTCCGAGTCCGTGTGGTGCGCGCGACCGACAGCGTGTAATCGGACGGTTTTTCCGCAACCTTGCGGACACGGAAACGTTTTTACCGCCGTCACGGATTTTGCACAGTCCCGGACTGGCAGGTTGTAATGAGGCCCAAAGTCTCTTATTTGCAGAATGCCTTGAGTACACATAAAACAAAGTTCCTTCTCTTCAGGAGTTTAAAGTTCATAAGTTTGCAGGTTCACAGTTTAGAATGGGCCTCTCTCAGCTGGGCACGGACCCCTTCGAATGCAAGTTCATAATAGGCCTCCCTCTGTCGGGCACGGACCTTGCAATCACAATTTCTCTTTATTTCGCAATTTCTCGCTATTCACCATAGGTCTCCCTCAGCCGGGCTTGGACCTCCTTTAAACACAAGTTCACAATAGGTCTCCCTCATTCGGGCTCTGACCTCTCACTCACAATTTTCTCATAGTTCATTACAGGTCTCCCTCTGTCGGGCACGGACCTTCCATTCACAAAGGCTTTTCCAATCAAAGACTTTCAATTGTGCGAGTGGTTTGACAGCTACCTCTGCATGATCACTTCGTCTTTTCCTTCAGCTTGCACACTTGTGTTATTTGCCCCACTGTCTCTTGGTCTGGGTAGTTCAGTATCATAAACACAAAAGTTCAAAATTCACCTTTTTAGTTCTGTCTTTTTCCAGAGTTAATCTTGAGCATTCCGCGTTTTAAAGTTCACTCACTTTATCGCTCCATAACAAAAACATTTCACCTTTCGCAGAGACTTTCGAGTGGGCTACTTCCTTTCACCGGACCAATCCACTACTCAGTAGCACTGGTTTCACAGTTATCAGTAATTTAAAGGTCACTACAGGTCTGCCTTCCTTTGCGTCTCATCCACACGCGTACAGCCTTCAATTGTGGGATATACTGTTGCAACTTTATTCTTTCCTTAACACACACCGGTATTTCATGTCGCTCGCCAACTCACCGGCTGTGTGCATTCCTTTCTTGTCTTTACAGTTCTAATTCATGAGTCAAGATTAATACCACAGGTTTGGCCTCACTTCCCCAACTCTGTCGTTCACCAGGGAGGGTCGCTGGCATCCTTGAAACACAATGCAGTCTTCTTGCATGGGATTTGGCCTTCTCCATGTGTTTTTCACAGCTCTTCGGAGGCAACAACCTCCTGCAGGGATCTCCTGGGTTTCTCTACCATTTACTCTCATCCCTCTGTTGGTCGCTCTGCTCCAGTAGGTTCGTCTTCGCCTCAGAAGTTCTGCTCCTCCTCATGTTCCACCTTGCTCAGAGAGTGTCTCTATGTTCCACTTTTTATCCGTGTGGGGAGAGCAAATGGGTATCAGATGTATGCAATTAAAGTCAAGTGCCTGACTTTGCCTGACCGGATTAGCGGGACATGGCCAATAAGATTTGTAAGGATTAGCCTCTTTGCTCTCAGTCGCCCTCTTCCCCGGCCCAATGGTTGTGTATAAAAGGGGGTGGGGGGAGTTGGGACATTGGAGAATCTTATAAAATAGGATGGGTATTGGGTAAGGGAAAGGGGGGAATACTGCATCTCACCATCCGTCATCTCACCCCCACTCCTCAAAGACCCCTCACCCAGTTGATCCTCCTGCGCTGGTCCACCTCCAGAGTCTGGATCCAAAGGTGATGGCCATGCCTTGGCCACCTGAGAGATCCTCGAGGACTAGTAGGTGAGACACCCTTTGGTTTCTCACAGTTTCAAGTTGACTTCTCTTCTCACTCCTGGTTTACTCTCCTGCCAGGATATCACACTTCTGTTTCTCATGTGCGGGTCCCAGACCTGATCAAGTGCTGGTTTACTCTCCTGTCAGGGCTTTATATCCTTTCATGGGTGTGAATCCCAGACTCAATGTTTGCCTGGTTCACTATCCTGCCAGGGCTTTTTCATTCTCCCCTCACTCTTTCTCTCATCCAAGAAATAATGCTTTTCCAGTATTGGGTCACTGACCCTTTCTCAGCAAAGTACTTATTGGTATCAACTCCTCTTTTCCAACCATTGGGTCACCGATCCTTTCTTCATACTGTTCTTATTCGTATCAGCCTCTCTCTCCAAGTATTGGGTTACCAACCCTCTCTTAACTCTGTTCGTATTTGTATCAATCTCTCTTTCCAAGATTTGGGTCACTGACCCTTAAAGCTGTCCATAATTGTATCAGTTCCTCCAATTACTTTAATTGGGATTTCTTGCGCTGTTAATGATGTGTGACACTCGCTCTCAAGGACTCTGGTAACCTGTTTGCGCTCTCTGGGCTTACAATGCAGCTCTGGCGTTCCACACATCCTTCTGTCTTCTTCTCCTTCGGTTCACTGACTGGGGGTGCATCCCATTAGCAATTTGGCTCCTCCTTTATCTTCCTATTCTTCTTGTGGCTCCAGTTGCCTATAGCAATAAAGCGGTTAGCTTCAATTGGCCCAGTCTCTCTGTACAGCGTTCTCATCAGCCTTCGTGCTGCCTTCCAAAGTGTGCTCGCCTCTGTCGTTCCAACCAGCATCAGCACAAGCTGCGTTGCGCTGCAGTCTCTGCCTCGCACTCGTATTCTGTTCAGCTTTATGTGTTTTAAACTTCCCAGCATTAGTTAACACTTTCCAAAGACTAGAACACAGCGTTTGCTTACTGCTTTTGGTCATCCTCATTGTTCCATCCCTATTCCTTGTCTCAGGGCAAAAAGGTAAATAAGGTTGTTGGTCATGAAATCTTGGGAATTCACAATAAGCCATACAGGCATGTTGCAAAGGCACAAGAAGTACATCTGAAGGTTTATTTTGATTCAGTGTTTTCCTGCCTCTCTGGAGTTTGTCCCTACATGGTCCTCCCGCAGACAGCCACCCCCAGGGTCAGAGTCAGGTAGCTTCTGCTTTTTCCTGGCCATGTAAGAGAAGCTTCACTCCAGAAGATCAGTGACAATGTTGCTAGATTTGTCAAAGTAGCCATGTATTGCCCTTAGAAGAATTGTGAAGAGCCGCTAATGTATTGCACCTAGAAGAACTGTGAAGAGTAGCCATGTATTGCACTTAAAAGAACTGTGAAGGGTAGCCATGTATTGCACCTAGAAAAATTGTAAAGGGTAGCCATGCATTGTGCTTAGAAGAACTGTGAAGGGTAGTCATGTATTACACTTAGAAGATTTGTGAAGCGTGGCTAATGTATTGCACCTAGAAGAACTGCAAAGGGTAGCCAAATATGGCACTTAGATGAATTGTGAACTGGAGCTAATATATTGCACCTAGAAGAACTGTGAAGGGTAGCCATGTATTGCACCAGAAGAAATTGTGAAGCTCAGCTAATGTATTGCACCTCAAAGTACTTTGAAGGCTAGCCATGTATTTCACCTAGAAGGACTTTGATGGGAAGCCATGTATTGTACTTAGAAGACTTGTGAAGGGGAACCATGTATTGCACTTAGAAGAACTGTAAAGGGTAGCCATGTATTGCACTTAGAAAATGTGTGAAGCGCTTCAAATGTATTGCACCTAGGTGACCTGCAAAGCGTAGCCATGTATGACACTTAGAAGAATTGTGAAGGGTAGCCATGTATTGCACTTAGATGAACTGTGAAGGGTAGCAATGTATTGCACTTAGAAGATTTGTGAAGGGTAACCTATGTATTGCACTTAGAGGAATTTTGAAGGGTAGCTATGGATTGCACTCAGAAGAATTGTGAAGAGCAGCTAATTTATTGCACCTAGAAGAACTGCGAAGGGTAGCCATGTATTGCACCTAGAAGAACTGTGAAAGGTAGTCATGCATTGCACTTAGAAGATTTGTGAAGCGTGGCTAATGTATTGCACCTAGAAGAACTGCAAAGGGTAGCCATGCATTGCACTTAGACGAATTGTGAAGTGCAGCTAATGTATTGCACCTAGAAGAACTGCAAAGGGTAGCCATGTATTGCACCAGAAGAATTGTGAATCTCAGCTAATGTATTGCACCTAGAAGAACTGCGAAGGGTAGCAATGTATTGCACTTAGAAGAATTGTGTAGGGTAACCTATGTATTGCACTTAGAAGAATTGTGAAGGGAAGCCATGTATTGCACCCAGAAGAATTGTGAAGCACAGCTAATGTATTGCACCTAGAAGAACTGCAAAGGGTAGCCATGTATTGCACCTAGAAGCACCTCAAAGGGTAGCCATGTATTGCACTTAGATGAATTGTCAAAGGTAGCCATGTATTGCACTTTCAAGGACTGTGAAGGGTAGCCATGCATCGCACCCAGAAGAATTGTGACGAGAAATCTATATATTGCACTTAGAAGAATTGTGACGGGTAATCTATGCATTGCATTTAAAAGAATTGTGTAATGCAGCAAATGCATTGCACTTAGAAGAACTGCGTAGTGTAGCCATGTATTGCATTTAGAGGAATTGTGAAGCACAGCTAATCTGTTGCACTTAGAAGAACTGTGATGGGTAGCCATGTATTGCACTTAGAAGAACTGCATAGGGTGGCCATGTAATGCACTTAGAAGAATTGTGAAGCAAAGCTAATCTATTGCATATAGAAGAACTGCGATGGGTAGCCATGCATTGCACTTAGAAGAATTGTGAAGGTTAGCCATGTATTGCACTGAGAAGAATTGTGAAGCACAGTTAATCTATTGCACCTAGAAAACTGTGAAGGGTAGCAATGTTTGGCACTTAGAAGAATTGTGAAGAGTAACCTATGTTTTGCACTTAGAAGAATTGTGACGGCTAGCCATGTATTGCACTTAGAAGAATTGTGAAGCGCAGCTAATGTATTGCACTTAGAAGAACTGCCATGTATGTCAGAGAACTGGCTGTGTCTCAACGGCAGTAAAACCGAGCTCCTTATCTTTGGCTCTCCCCAAGTGCGTGCAAAACTTAGCCCCTCATACAACAACTTTCTTCTTCGAGACAATAAAATTGCGACCCACAAAAAAGTAAAAACTTTAGGGGTTTACCTAGAGGCCTCCCTTAATTCCGATGCCCAAGTGCACTACCTCTGCGGGAATTGTAATTATTATCTGTGGCTTCTCCGGAGTATCCGTCCTTTTCTAAGTGAAAAGAATTCAGTGACAATAGCCCGGGCCACAATTTTAACCGGATTGGATTACTTTAATGCCCTGTTGTGTGGAGCTTTCAATTCCAACATCCAGGACTGCCAAACTATCTAGAACGACACAGTCCGTGTGGCTGTGAATTTATCCAGAAGATCGCATATCTCAAAATTCAGGAACGATCTGCATTGGCTCCCTGTTCAGGAGCGAATCCATTTCAAGATGGGTGTCTTGGTGCACCGCCGTCTTTATGGCAACGCCCCTGTTTACCTTAAAGCATTGGCACCTTTGTACCAACCTACTAGAAATCTGCGCTTGTCATCTTTGCTGCAGTTGCAGGCACCAAGATACTCCCGATCCAGGGTTCTTGGAAGATCCTTTTCGGTCACTGCGCCTTCCCTTTCCAATGCCCTTCCACCAACTATTACATCCATGCCCAATCTGATACATTTTCGGAAAAACTTAAAAACTCATCTGTTCATGTAATTTTGCCAGAAAATGAATGATGTGGCTTTCAGCGATTCCTGACTTGTCTGATAACCACTGTCCCATGCTTTATGTTGTCCATTTCTGTTTTTTGTTTGCGCCCCGATGTCTGTGGGCTTTTCAGCGCATTACAAGCATATAAATAAATAAAAATAAAATAATGCATTGTATCTAAAAGAACTGCAAAGTGTAGCCATGTATTCCACTTAGAGGAACTGTGATGGGTAGCCATGAATTGCACTTGGAGGAATTGTGAAGCTCAGCTAATGTTTTGCACCTAGAAGAACTACGAAGGGTAGTCGATGTATTACACTGAGAGGAATTGCAAAGTGCAGCTAATGTATGCACCTAGGACAACTTGCAAGGGTAGACTATGCATTGCACTCAAAGATTTGTGGAAAGCAGCCTTTGTATTGCACTTAGGAGAATTCTCAAGGGTAGCCAAGATTTTACACTTAGAACTGTGCAGACCAGCCAACGTATTGCATTTAGAATAATGGTGAAGGTTAGCCTATGCACAACAACTTAGAAGTATTGTGAAGGTAGCAAAGGTCCTGCACTTAGAAGAGCATAGGGAGTAACCAGTGTACTAACCACCACTGCTCCTGCTCATCTCACGCATACCCCCAAATACCACATACGCCCCATCAGACAGCCAAACCACACACAAAACACACATCCAATATAACAAACATTCGCAAACAACAAACACTCCCTAACATTGGGCCTTACCCCAAGACTGTGAACACAATCAAACCCACTTAGAAAACCGACTCGCACAGGACGCCAGTTTCTCCTGGTTCCGCAAGCATGAACAGAACAGCACAATTTCTATCCTATCCCTCTTCCCTCACTAACATTTCCAGCCATTTTTCTGATAGAGCCACCAGAGCGCCTGGAGACTATGCCAATGGTAAGAGTGCACAGTACAAGACAACTTACAACAACATAACAAGTTTGCAAATGAAACGTACAGCAGGGCTCTGAACCACTTCTATCTTACACAAGAGATGATTGGCAATGCCCATTGAGGCAGTTAGCATAATCTATGTTGGGGATTATGAGAGCTCCAACCACGCGAGGATGTAAATCTGAAGAAACAAAATGAAGAGTCGGTATAAGTAGGCACAGTCTATAAAAGGATAAGCTAACTATTTAATTGATCTTAGTTGCAAGTGATAAATCAGCGTCCCACACAAACCCAAGAATCCCGACTTTGCTAGCTGTCAGGATTAGTCAGGCGAGTACAAAGGCAGCGAATATGGCAAGGGAAATGTGCACTAAATCACACAGTGAATAGCTTCGAATTAAACTACGTGCACACAGGAACAACGACTCATGTATGCTAGAACCCAGGAGTGCAAATAGAGTGTGACAACAAAACCAATATATGAAAAGGGATGTGGGGTAAGCACCTGACCGCGAGGAAAGTCGGCAAGCGCCTTACCCCCAATTGCTGTTACAGGTACTGACAGCGCTAAACCCACGTGGAGGGCAAGCAATGACAGGATCTGTGAACTAACACTCTTGATGGTATTAAGTAAGGGAACTAAAGAACTGTACTCACGAGGACGAGATAAACCTCTTGAATGTCAGCTAGCCCACGAATCCTGTTGATGAAACTGGGACCCAGAAAGGCTAGAACAGCAATGGGAGGAAAACTAAATACCTAAGTTGGAATAGTGATTACAAATTAGTGAGGAAAACATAAGCATTCACACAGGAGCTAGCTACAACCGCACACCACACCTAATAATCAAATGGGAAATAAATGCAGAAGTGCAATGGAAAACATGGAATGGATCCCAATAGAAAGTAAGGATCAGGAGCAGGGAAAAACGAAATAACCAATGCAAACTTCTCCCTACCCCTCCAAGGAAAAGACAGGAAGCTGATCTAAGAGGAAGGCTAAGGCATACGGGTTTACAGCAGCAAAGGACAGAGTCAAAGAAATATAGAACACAGACAAACTGGGCTGCATCTAAAAAGGGAAAGCACTGAGAAATGCTGCCTGCAAACAGAGGAAGACAAAAAGGGAATCAAGGGAGCAGAAATCAATTAGCACATGAATCCGAGATTCAGGGCGGAGGAACAAGAAAACAGGAACTAGGAACTAGGTACAAAGGCAAGGAACAAGGAACAAGGGACTAGTCACAACAGGAACACTGCAAACGATGACCAGCGCTGGACTGAAGTAAGACTGAGGCTTTTAAAGCTGCTTAACGAGCACACGCCTCAGGTGTGCTGACTGCTGCACCTGCAGCCACAGGTGTTGCCTATCCTCCACCCAACCTTGTCCTGCAAGGGTGGAGGTGAAGCAGTGGGCCAGGCATTCTGGGAAGCATAGTCATTTGGTTAAAGAAGCATGCTGGCTGCCAAAAACCTGGAATGGATCCGGAAGGGAAGTAGCTTGGAAAATAGGGATTTAGCGCTCCCAATTCATCACAGCACTGTAGCATAAGGTTCGGAGGAAAAGTCCAGTAGGGAATAAACCCCAAATCATGCCCCCAAGTGGAGGGAACGGGAGCGAAGGGAGCGAGTCGTGACAGTATACCCCCTCCCACGGCCTTCTTCTGGTGCCCGCCACCCGCACGAGACATCTTCTTTCCATGATGGGAGTGCTTTTTCTTTGGAGGTGGCACTGATGGAAATGGTGGCCTGTGGGCAAAGGCAGATGGACTTCCATGATAGGAGCGCTTTGTCTTTGGAGGTGGCACTGATGGAAACGGTGGCTTCTGGTGAGGAAGAGACTCATGGTTCGAAGAAAGGCATGAAGGACTTGCAGGACCTGAAGCAGAGTTGGAAGGTCCAGGAAGCTCAGTCACTGGGAGTGGACACTTATAAGTCTTTGAGGAGGGAGGCAGGCTGGTGCAACATGCCTTAGACAATTGTAGAAGCCCTGTTAGCCTTTCTGCCGAGAGTGGACATGCGAGAGGTGAGGAAATTGCTGGCTTCAGGAAAGGTTTATGTTCAGCCATTAGAGAAGGTGGCGGCTGAGGTAGAGGTTCAGATTTTCTTCTGTCATCCATCTGGGAAAAGGCTTGTGGTTGAAAGTGACTAAGGTTTGACTGCACATGTTCTACGCCTTGGAGACCTGAAAGTCCAATGGGTTGTACAAGGCTGGTACTCCTGGTGACAGTCGTGTAACCACCTTGTTGCACGTGGGATACAACAGCAGGTACGTTTGGCATACTGATAGGAGTGATAGACGCAGTACTTGGTATTTCAGGCACACTCGCAGAAGGAGCAATAACAGACACATTTTGAACTGCAGCAGTCATTTCCTTCCTTTGGCTACTAGCACCCAACTGGTGCTTCTTGGCGGAATTCTGTTGCACAAGTCCTGTAGGTAATACGCCGGTCTGCACCACCCCCTGTGCACACCCAGGTGAGTGGTTCTGACTCACCACTTGGTCCAGCTTGATGACTCTGAAGCGGGAGCTGGCAAAAGTCTCAAACTCTGATGCTGCATTTTTAGGAGGCTCTGATGCTAAAGTGAAGCAGTTGGGAGAATCGTCTTGTGGAAAAGGCAGGCATTCTGGTGCTCCTCCTGAAGCAAAAGAAAGGCAAGCTAGACGTTCATCGACAGTAAATGGTTGGGATTCAGGAGGAATCGCTGGAGCAGAAGAAAATACAGCAGGATCTGATGGTGTAGACAGGTATACCTCTGATATTGGCAGCGAGGCTAAGCAGGATACAGGCGTCTCATGAACTGAAGGCAAATACTCAGTATACTCCGGGACTGAAGACATGCACTTTTGATGGACTACCGGAGGCTCTAAAGCTGAAGGATGATCTGCAGGATGAGTCACTGTAGCTGAAGACAGGCAGGCCAGGGGAAACCTTGAGGCTGAAGGCATGCAAGCTGAAGCAATCTCGGTTGCTGGATACAAACATGTCCAGGTCTTTGGGACTGGCTCTTGAGTAAATGGCAGACATGGCACCGGTTCATTGGTTGTAGATACGTGTGCCAAAGATGACTGCAGGGCTGTGGATTGGATCATAGAAGAGTCAATGGTTGTAGGAGGACAGACAGAAGTCTCAGAAGTTGACAGGCACATTGGTGGCTCAGGAATGGAGGGCACCTTTAGGGCAGTAGACTCCTTGGCACCAGTAACCAAAGACTGAGCTGTACCCTTGCAATCCCTTTCTTTAGTGGGTGACACAGAGTCTCTTTCTTTGTAGAAGTCAAAATCAACCAGTGGAATCACCATAGTAAAGTCTCTGTTAATCAGGATTTCGTCAATTGTCCATTCCTCTGTTTTAGCTTCTGAAAGAGGCAGATTAACAATCAACAGTTCAGGAATCGCCTGCCGGTTTTTTGGTTCTGTATACTGTGGAATGAGTCCATCAGGACATGAAATCTGTACTGTCTCTGACTGTTCGTATTGATCAGAATTGGCAGAAGGAAGAGTGAACCCAGAGGTAACATCGTTTTCCACATCAGCTTTAACATCTACTTCAGTCTCAGCAGCTGTATCAAGAGCAGGGCCTAAGCCTACTGTAGTGACTGAATCTGTGTATGCCACCATTGTGGATTGTGTTTGGAAATCAGAAGCTTGTATGTGTGCTAGCTCAGAATTATGACAAACTGCTACACAGGAAATTTTAGGTAAAGGAGTGGCTTGTAAATCTTCAGCTAACTGCAATCCCTGACAAACAGCAGAACAATTGTTAGAAACTGTGCCCAGATTAAGCGCTGTGCTAGACGAAAGACCTTCACTCCCAATAGATCTAACATATTGACAAATATCATGGTTTACCAAAGTCTCTGCACTCAGGGGCTGAACAGTGTTCACTTCCTCAACATCAACAGATAAAGTCTGAGGTGTATTCAGTAAAGAGTGCAAGGTTTTATTCTCCTCTTGTAAAGAAATGAATTCTTGTCTTAACTCCTCAAGCTTAGCTCTTAGCATGCCCTTCATTAACTGTACATCACTATCAGTAGGCACAGGGGGAGGCATAGTGGCCTCAGGGCTGGATCCTGCACTAGCAATCTGGATGTGCACCGATTGTACATTGTCCTCTACTGCTTGCAGGTTCTGTGATTTATAGTTTCTCTTACCAACTTGGTCTGTGTTTCCCTTAAGCAAACTATTGACATTAGACCTCTTGGCATTAGGGACTACAGTATGTACCTGTGCAAAGGAGTATGCTTTAGACTGAGGGTAGAAAACAGAAGTTATGCAAGGAACCCCTCCATTCTTTATGTTTGTACCATGAAACTGTTCTATCTGAGGTGAAGCACAACTGGAATCATGGGGTTCAACAACAGAGGTACTCTTGTATAATAAGTCTAACAGTGTGTTGTTTTCTGCGGCTAAGGCTTGCGCTGACATAGAATCGGGATCAAAACAAAAGATAGAACTAGGATCAGGCAATGTAGGATGTGCCATCCTATGGGAAAAATACTTTGCACGTAAATGCCCATTCGTGACAAGGAGTTCATTTAAGTCAGGACTAGTGATTTGATTGTCACAGGTAAATGTAGGGGAAGCTTTCTGTACAAACTTGTTAGAGGCCTTGCTGCCTTTCTTTCTTAAACTTGCCATATTCAATGGGAATTTTAGGCTGGTCATTCTGTCAGGATTAGTCAGGCGAGTACAAAGGCAGCGAATATGGCAAGGGAAATGTGCACTAAATCACACAGTGAATAGCTTCGAATTAAACTACGTGCACACAGGAACAACGACTCATGTATGCTAGAACCCAGGAGTGCAAATAGAGTGTGACAACAAAACCAATATATGAAAAGGGATGTGGGGTAAGCACCTGACCGCGAGGAAAGTCGGCAAGCGCCTTACCCCCAATTGCTGTTACAGGTACTGACAGCGCTAAACCCACGTGGAGGGCAAGCAATGACAGGATCTGTGAACTAACACTCTTGATGGTATTAAGTAAGGGAACTAAAGAACTGTACTCACGAGGACGAGATAAACCTCTTGAATGTCAGCTAGCCCACGAATCCTGTTGATGAAACTGGGACCCAGAAAGGCTAGAACAGCAATGGGAGGAAAACTAAATACCTAAGTTGGAATAGTGATTACAAATTAGTGAGGAAAACATAAGCATTCACACAGGAGCTAGCTACAACCGCACACCACACCTAATAATCAAATGGGAAATAAATGCAGAAGTGCAATGGAAAACATGGAATGGATCCCAATAGAAAGTAAGGATCAGGAGCAGGGAAAAACGAAATAACCAATGCAAACTTCTCCCTACCCCTCCAAGGAAAAGACAGGAAGCTGATCTAAGAGGAAGGCTAAGGCATACGGGTTTACAGCAGCAAAGGACAGAGTCAAAGAAATATAGAACACAGACAAACTGGGCTGCATCTAAAAAGGGAAAGCACTGAGAAATGCTGCCTGCAAACAGAGGAAGACAAAAAGGGAATCAAGGGAGCAGAAATCAATTAGCACATGAATCCGAGATTCAGGGCGGAGGAACAAGAAAACAGGAACTAGGAACTAGGTACAAAGGCAAGGAACAAGGAACAAGGGACTAGTCACAACAGGAACACTGCAAACGATGACCAGCGCTGGACTGAAGTAAGACTGAGGCTTTTAAAGCTGCTTAACGAGCACACGCCTCAGGTGTGCTGACTGCTGCACCTGCAGCCACAGGTGTTGCCTATCCTCCACCCAACCTTGTCCTGCAAGGGTGGAGGTGAAGCAGTGGGCCAGGCATTCTGGGAAGCATAGTCATTTGGTTAAAGAAGCATGCTGGCTGCCAAAAACCTGGAATGGATCCGGAAGGGAAGTAGCTTGGAAAATAGGGATTTAGCGCTCCCAATTCATCACAGCACTGTAGCATAAGGTTCGGAGGAAAAGTCCAGTAGGGAATAAACCCCAAATCATGCCCCCAAGTGGAGGGAACGGGAGCGAAGGGAGCGAGTCGTGACACTAGCAGAGAAAATAGGTAGACCCATGAAGGCCGAAGGGAGCAGAAATCTACCTGAGTCTTTGAGCAGGTAAGACGTGCCTAATAATATGTCCTCGTGGTTGGGTTCATTTGGAGGCCGTTTATGGCCATATAATGCCCTATGGCTCACTGATCTTACGCACTCATCTAAGACCCAGAAAGTATCAGAGAGGCCAGCTGCTTTCCCATAAAGCTTTCTGTCATCTGCATAAGGTCTGCAAGATAGCCATCGGTGGTTCAATATAGACATTAAACAACAGTGGCAAGAGGAGTAACTCTGTGGCACCTCGCAAATGGAGGACAGTGGACTAGATGTATAAAGTCCCATCTCAACCACTTGCTGTCTCACAGCCAGAAAACCTTTAAACCATGCTAACGAGCCTCGTTCACACCAGTTAAAGTTTACAACTGGGACAGAAGAATAGTATGGTCCAGGTTTCGAATGCCGTTGAGGACTGTGAGTCTTCCTGTTAAGCACTCAGTCCCAACCTCTTTTGGTTTTCAGCCTGATTCCCACTTTTTGGTTCAACCTCTCTGTTTGATGATAGTTTCCTTTGTTTAGTTAGATTTCTTTCATGTTCTTTATATTGCAATATAATATTTGCTTGCAGTATTTGAAACAGCCAGTCTTAACTCCACAAGTAATGGCTGAGATTTCACTGCTTGGTCCTAATTGCAGAGTTACTCCTCTTTTATTAAAAAATGTTATTTTGTTTTTCGTATAGAATCAATTGCATGCTAGACATGGGCGCTAGCTTTGTGCGCCTTCTTTCCTCCAGTGTCGCAGAGGTGGTGCCGTAGCGTCAACATTGCGGTAACACATTTGCTTACTTTCCCTCTTGTAGTGATGGGTTGTGCTTCAGGAACAAACCTATTTTCCAAGCTCTGATATACTTGTCTAGTACTAAAGGAATCTGGTGGCAGTTCGTAGCTTATATTGGAGTAAATATTGTTCTCCCAGAGTGGCATCACAACGTCTCTCCCATCACAATAAGCCGAGCCTAACAGGCATTCCCTACACTCAACATCAGTGGCAGAATCCATGGGGCATTTACTGAGGAGAGGAGGGAGAGTAGTGGCCTAACGAATCTTCATATATGGGCTCTTTACTCACAATATGGAAGCCCAGTATTTGCAAATAGACCATGAACACTGTAGAGGGGGGTGAACTGACTGCAAAGTGCAACACTGCACAGCTGGAGCCAACCGACGCAGACGACCACGTTGCTTTATCCTTTATTAGCATGGTAAAAGGGAGACCGTGTCATCATTCACTCTGGAACCCATGCATACAAATGAGGAGGGACGAGCCGCAGGAATAGCGGGCCTCCTGTATTCTCTTCCTCCAGGTTTCCGTCTTCCCAGGCTCTAATAGCCCATCCTCTTCCCCTTTGTTCCCTGTGTCCATGTCCTTCCTCCTCCCCGTTAAGGTCGCCCATTACTTAAGGTGGTATATTCACTCTACCACACACATGTGTGATGTCCCAGTCACTTATGGCGCATGCGCGAGCCTCGTTTGGGCAGCGCGCATGCGCAGTTGAATAAAGTACGTCCGCGCGGGAGTTGCCGCCGGGACGCGTAAGAGGCAACACCGCGTCCCGTGTCTATGTGTGCGAGTGCTCGTATGCATGCGTGCGTGTGGCCCACCCGAGGCACGGGTGACTATACAACAACTGGCGACGAGGCGGGACGCCAACGGAGCGTTCGCTTGACGAGCGCTGCATGTCAGCTACACCGTGGCGAGTCACGGACCCGGCGGGAGCAGAATCACGGTGTTTGAACATCCGGTATGATGCAGTAGCGGCCTGAAAAGGTGCTCGTGCGCTGCTCATACCAAAAGCAAACAATTTTTTGAACTTTTGGCAGTCCTCACCATCCCAGAGGACAGCCCACAACTGGTAGCTACCACACAAAGGGTGGCTGGAAAGCAAAGCAGGCACAAGAGAAGGCACTCAACATTGGAAGATCCGAAGGGTATGCTGAATTCCACCGTACAGTGACTCAAGGTACGTGCACCGCCCACCCAAGTCATGTTTGCGGCCTCTGAGCCACAAGGAGGTGCCTGTGCGACCTGTGAACATGGCGGAAAGTGACGGTGAGACAGAAACAGCGACAGTAGTGGTTAAGGCACAACAGGGGGCTTTGCTAAGAATTTGATACATCAAGCCCCCCTTCGAAACTGGGCCCAAGATGGTTGCTGTGGATAAAAAAACTCGATATGTACTTTACGGCAACTGGGATAACCAATAACGATGCGAAGCGTGCCACCCTCCTGTACTCGGCGGGCATGGATGTTCTACGCATCTATGAGTCCCTTAACCTGCAGGTAGCCACCTACGATGCTGTCAAGACCACTTTAGAAAATCACTTTATACCGCTCTCCAACATTGATTATGAGAGGTTTCTATTCTGTGGTGAAAAGCAGCGGGAGGAGGAGTCGCTTGATCAGTTTTGCGCTCGATTGCGACTGATGGCCACGACCTGTCGACCTGTCGATGGGACAACGAAGAATCCATGATTAGAAGTAATCCAAGGGTGTGGCTCAGGCAAGTTACGTAGACAAGTGTTGAGGGAACCGGGCTGGACCCTGCAACAGATCTTGGACAGTGGTAGAACTGGCGGAGTCGAGAGGTGCCAAAATGCACGCGGCAGTGCATCCGGGAAAATCGGAGGAAGCGTTTGCGGTTGGTAAACAGATCACGTCGAAAGACAAGTGGGGTCAGGAATGGCAGGAAGCTCGTCCTCTGACTGGGACGGGGTCTATTTGCCAGTATTGCGGATACGACTTGCCCCACGCTGAAGAATGTCCGGCCAAATCGAGGTCATGTGGTAGATGTAACGGACCCGGACACTACGCCCGGATGTGTCGCGCCCCCGCTCCGGTGTCTGCGCAGAGGGGCCCGGCCAGGGCACGTGGTGGTGGTTCAAGGAGGCAGAGGAGCATTGCAGCGTTGGAACAGGAGATGCAGAGGCTTCAGATGGCTGAGGAGGAAGAGGAAGAGGAAGATGAAGTATTCTTCATTTCAAGCATCGCCACAGGGTCGAAGAGTAAGAGAGCCCAAATGTGTCGTAGACATTCAAGGATTACCTACACAAGTGCTGATTGACACAGGGGCCTCAGTGTGCGTGTTCGCCTCTGAACATTAACAGATGATTCCGGGACCACCCGCGCTGGACGTTTCAACGGCGAAGATCTTTACTTTTGGCAGAGACACTCCGCTTCCCATCAAGGGCGTCTTTGTAGCGCCCGTGTCCAAGGGCGGAAAGACCATAAAGGCCCGATTTTTCGTCACAGACGTGAGCCCCCATTCTCTGCTCAGCTGTGCGCCATACGAGGCCCTGAGCCTAGTACACTTTGCGCTGGAGGTATACCAGGTGGACATTGAGAAGCTGTTGGACAGGTTTTCCGGCATTTTTGTAGGAGTTGGGAAATTGAAGGCTCCCCCGGTTCGTCTAGATATAGACGACACAATCAGGCCCACGGCTCTCAAGCATCGGCGGATCCCATTTCACCTTCGTGAAAAGGTGGAGGAGGAGCTCCGTTCACTCGTTAGTATGGACATTATTGAGAGGGTGGAAGGCCCTACACCCTGGGTTTCACCCATCGTGGTTGCCCCCAAGCCAAAACAGCCCGGAGCGGTGCGCATTTGTGTAGATATGCGCCTCCCCAATGCCGCCATTAAGAGGGAGAGACACATTACCCCAACCCTTGATGATATCATAGGAGAACTGCAGGGTGCGAAAGTCTTCTCGAAATTAGATCTACGAGCAGGCTATCACCAGCTTGAGCTCCACCCAGACTCTAGATTCATCACGACCTTCACAACGCACAAGGGCCTCTATCAATTTAAGCGTCTGAGTTTTGGCATTTCGTCGGCTGCCGAAGTTTTCCAGAACACTATAAGAGGGGCGCTGGCAGGTCTTAAAGGCGTTTTGAATATGAGTGATGACATTTTAGTGTTTGCCGACTCGAAGTGGAGCACATGAAGAGACTTGAGGGCACGCTGAAAAGGCTGAATGATCTGGGACTTACTCTGCACCGTGAAAAATGTGAATTTTTTAAAGACCGGATCAGATTTTTTGGATTTATTTTTCACGCCGCCGGTGTGTCGCCTGACCCGGCTAAGATCAAGGACATTCGTGAGACCGCGGCGCCGCTGTCCCCCACGGAGGTAAGGAGCTTCCTGGGGATGGTGAATTACTGTGGGCGCTTTATCAAGGGTTTGGCTTCCTTGTCTGAACCCCTCAGGGCGTTGACCATGAATGATGCCGTGTGGAGGTGGGAAAGTAAAGAACAGGGGGCATTTCAAGCCCTCAAGAATGCCCTGACCAATGGGGACACCATGGTGTACTTTAACCCTTCAGTAGAATCGGAGATTGTTGTTGATGCCAGTCCCGTGGGTGTTGGGGCAGTGCTGCTGCAGCCAGATGTGAGGGGGGACATGCGACCCATCGCTTATGCGAGTAAGGCTCTATCCAACACCGAAATGCAATACTCGCAAATTGAAAGAGAGGCTCTGGCCATTTTGTGGGGCTGCCACCATTTTTGTCTTTACATCTTGGGCAAGCCTGTTGTGGTAGTGACCGACCACAAGCCGCTGCTGCCCATACTGGCGGGAGTGTCTTCAAAGCCGCCGCCCAGAATAGAGAGATGGATGTTGGCCCTAATGGAATATGAGGTTCGGCTAATATATAGACCGGGAACCAACAACCCGGCAGTCTACCTTTCACGACACCCCAACGCGGAGAACGCGGACAAGGACGAGGAAGTGTCAGATTGTCAAGGGCTGCTCTGTCATGTGGTAGATGGGGCATTACCAGTGGCGCTATCGAGGCTTGACATAGCAACGGAATCATCCAAGGATGAGGTTTTCCACATCATCAAAGCAGCGGTAAGAAGTGGCGATTGGAGGGAGGTACTGCGAAACAATTCCCGGTGACAGTCTGATGCCCAAAAGGACCTTCAGGCACTCTGGAGGGTAAGGGATGAGCTATCCGTCTCTGATGATGGACTAATTCTAAGAGGGCGGCAGATTGTGATCCCGCAGGCATTAAGGCTTCCCGTCCTGGAACTGGCCCACATTGGGCATCAAGGGGTTGTTAAGACCAAAGCGAGACTCCGGCCCAAGGTATGGTTTCCTGATTTGGAGGGGATGGTTGAGCGGTTTGTGAGAAGGTGTTTGTCATGTCAAGCGGCAACTCCAGGGGACAAGGCCCCACCGATAAGCTCCATGGAGCGGAGCGAAAAGCCATGGGGAACTGTCCATGTAGACTTTGGCTCGACTGGTCGGGGCACGTATTTCCTAGTTGCGGTGGACCAATGGTCAAGGTATCCCGAGGTGGAGGTGGTGGAATCCACAGCAACGGAGTTTGCCACGAGAGCCCGGGACAAAATGTTTGCGACACATGGGTTCCCGGAAATAATTTGCTCGGACAATGGACCTCTGTTTACCGGCAGCCAGTTTGCTCAATATCTCCGAGAAAGGGGGATCCATCACTGCAGAGTATCCCCGCTATGGCCTCGCGCCAACGGAGAGGCCGAAAGGCTAATGCGTACTTTGAACAAAGTGCTAAGGATTTCCGCCAATGGGGGTGAAGATCTTCTGAAGAAGCTTGTAGAATTCCTGCGGGAGTACCGCACCACTACCCACCAGTCACTGGGGGTTGCCCCCGCGGAAGCACTGTTTGGGCGCTGCCCTCGGGGCATGATACTAGAAATGGAAGGCCGGGAACCAGGAGTCATAGACAACGAAAAAGTTCGAGAGGAGCGCGCCATGCGCAATCAGAAGGAGAGTGAGAGACGAGGTCTGCAAGACAAAGAGATGTGTGTTGGCGATTCAGTGTTAGTTCGGAACCGTCACCCAGAGGGCAAATTGTCTTTGCCATACGAGCCTCGCCCGTGGAAGGTCACCCACGTGAAAGGGACCATGGTGACGGCGGCCTGTGAACGTGGTACGGTCACCCGCAACAGGTCTTTCTTTAAGAAAGTGGACACGTCAACGGAGACTGTGGATCGGGAGGAGGTACCCCACCAGGAGTTGATTCCGAAGTCCCAGTCGAGGCTACCACGAGGGCAGTCGTCCCTGCTGAAGATGGTCCCAGTAGAGCAACGCAAGGCACGTCGAGGTATCCAGTGCGAAGGGAACGCAGACTGCCTGCTCACCTCAAGGACTACGTCCTGGAATCAGGAGACTGAGTCAAGGTCACGATGGATCCTGATTCGTGAAGGGGCAACCCGTTTATGTTTGACAGTTTGCATTGCTGTTGCACCATAATGTTATGTTGTGTTGTTGATAAAGAAAAAAAGGGGATGTGACGTCCCAGTCACTTATGGCGCATGCGCGAGCCTCGTTTGGGCAGCGCGCATGCGCAGTTGAATAAAGTACGTCCGTGCGGGCAGTTGCCGCCGGGACGCGTAAGAGACAACATCGCGTCCCGTGTCTATGCGTGCGAGTGCTCGTATGCATGCGTGCGTGTGGCCCACCCGAGGCACGGGTGACTATACAACAACGTGGAGTCCAGAGCAGAGGCCTAAGGTCCAAGCAGGCCCTCATTCCTTAAACAACAACATCGGAATCCTGAGGATGAGCTGATCTCTACATCTATCTAAGAGATAGAAATAAATATATTGCACCGACCCCGATGTCTTTTCAGTAGCAAGTCACACTGGAATCCCAAATGACTCTTGTGGGCCTTTCATTTATGCTTGTTGCAAATGCTTCGTGGTTCAATTCAAAGGTTGACTCTCTGAGTGTCCCATAGTAGCACATCTCTTCGGACGTAGGGATGTGCTGCGAGACTGGAACTGACCAATCGGCCGCAGGTGCATTCTTCTGGGTAAACCTCTACAGATATGCACAAGCCGTGCCTTTTTTTTGGGAATGAACAGGTTGCGCCTTTGAATTTTTGTTTACCTGTGAAAAATGCCTTTGTGAATGTTCCCCAAAGCCTTTAACTTCGTTTAATTTCAAGAACTGGGTTACTTCGAAGTCAGGCTGTGACAATTCATGTATTACAAATGTGCATTTTGTTTCACTTTTTGCACTTGCATTTATGAAAGGGTTCCCCTTTTCCATGCTGTCACTTGGACTCCCTCGTCCCATCCTCAAATATCCTCCTTTCCCCTGCCCCCTATCTATGATGTTTTGCAGTTTCGAAATTGCATTTTGAAATCATTTTTTCTAAATCGTTGTGGTTTTGTTTCTTTTATAAACATTTCATGTGTGGGACATACTGTCAAAGAATTGACATCGAAGAAACACTCAATAAGAGGACATAAAACACCTGATTGAAGTTCTTTTTATTGGAAAAGTCAAGAAATAGCATGACATAATTAATTTGAAACCGCGCTTTATCAGAAAGAGTTCATTATTGGAAACAGTTGGCATCACTCCCGACTGCAGTTCGCCACTGTTAGAGGATTATGGGTTGAACACTGGGGACCATTGCCTGATCCATAGGTGCAGGAGCTGGAGGCCCCACTATCAGAATTCTTAAACAGAAGTGTTTGCCTGATTTGCACGGTGCACATTCCCCCTCCTTCCCCAAGGGTCTATCACATATTGCGCTGCATAAGTAAGGCGTTATCTTAGTGTAGTTCAGCCCATAATGCTTCAGGTACAGGATGGGCAAAGATGCATACCTCAGGGATGAGAAATGAAGAAGGGAGAGGAGGAGGATAGTTGGGAAGGATATCATCGAAGGGAAGGATGAAAGTGGGAGAGTAGGCGGGAGATGTTAAGGTTACGGCAAAAGAACAAAGATTTTAGGAATATGTGCTCATTATGATATGATACGATACGGCATTTATAACGTGCCTATACACAAGTGTTTCAAGGTGCGACATTAGGTTGTCAAGCTCTATAGCACCTCCATCTGACACAATCTGGCGGACATGCCTAAGGCCCCTAGAATACCAGATTTTCCAAAACACTGGTCTACCATAAACCATAATCTGCCGATTTTACCATATAAATTCAGATGAGGGCTGAACAGGTGACCCGGGAAATGCTTAGACCACTGGAGAACCGAAGGTTCCTTGATAAGCAGCAATTCATCAAGAAGGAAGTAATCAGGGAGGGCAACGGGTGAGGCAGTGCCCTTTCCAATGGGCAATTAGACCGCCACCCCAACCTCACTCTGGCGACTAAACCAACAGTGTGTCTGCCTCAGGACAGTGGCAACATGATACCCTTAAAGTCAGGGAAACCTACCCCTCCAGACCTCTCGCCATCTTTAGCTTGTCAAGAGCTTTCCTTGGTTTGGTCTTGTTCTATAAGGAGAAGAAAAGGTTGGAGTCAAGAACCCAAAACCACGTGCGAGGCAGGGGCACTGCAAGTATTTGGGGGGGCACAAAACTAAGAGGGTCCAGTTCTAAACCAATGTATCTATCCTGTTTAACATTTGAGATGAGTTCTCTTCGATGGTTTCACAGATGAAGCGTGCTATACAGGCATCCAGATAGACATGCCGACTGAAACCCACTGGGGATGTCCTCCTTCATACACCACTTGTAAACATTGTGTCTGCACCTAGAGACTGTGCAAACGCCTCACTAATCTTCATAAAGGGAGGCAGAGTCGCATGTAATTGCTGAAATGTCCTTTGTGCCCAATAAATACCTACAATGTCCATATTGGACATCATCCTGTCCAGGAAAAGGTTGAAGTGAAATAACAAATAGGGGGCTGGGGTGGGCCACAGGACAGCCGTGTCTTGTACCATGCGTCAAAGGGAAAAAAAGATGAAAAGGCCCCTTTAGCAAGTATCTCAGCATGGCGGACACTGCACAGAAGCCCAATGGGTCCCAAGCCATACCATGCCAATGTTTTGACCGGGCCTTTCAAAGGCCTTTTTTGTCTTTGAGTGCCATCAGTGCCCACTTTGTGTCTGTGTGCTTGACCTTTGCTATGGCTGAAAAAAGAATGTATATGTTAGCAGCATATAGTCTGCCCTTTACAAACCCCCTCTGATCAGGTCCCACAATGAGAGGAAGCACTCACTCTAATCTGGTGGCCACAATGCTTGCATTCACTTCACACTCACTATTAATTAGTCTAATAGGACGGTAGCACTGGGATTACAGGCGGTCCCTGCCTACCGTCGGCAGAACACAAATGATGGCACCAAGGAATGAACAATCCTCTGGATTACTCTGTAATATGTGATTAACAAAGGGGAGCAGTTTGGGGCCAACAATTCCTGGCACGTTTAAAAGAACTACCTCCTCTAAAGTAATAGAAGAATTCAGGGAGGCCAGGACCTCTGGATTAAGGGACAGTCTTTTGACTCCTTTTAGGCAACTGTACGTCTGCGCCTCAAATGACAAATTCTCTGGTGTATAGAGGGCCCGGTAGCCGTATGCAAAGACCATGGCTATTTCTTGTTCAGACCAGATAGGATTGCTGTCACCCTTCTGAGGCCTTCTAATTTGTTCCTTCGTTGACGAACTTCTATGTGGTATCGTGTTCTGTTGCCAACAGTAATTACTTTGTGGTACTTTACCACAAAGTAATTACTTCGAATTTTCATCGTAGTTTTTAGGAAATTGTAGCCTAAGGGGTAAAAAAAAGGGGGTGGGGAGGGGTTTGGAGTAGGGGCAGTAACGGAGGGGAAGGTGGCGCATGGTGGGGAAACCACCCAAATAAAAAAAATAATTGATGAAAAAATGTGAAGTAATTTCTTCGTGGGAAAGCGCCAATTGTCCGGAAAAGAACATGGAATCCTTTTTGGTAATTCTACATTATATCACATCAGTTTTCCTACCATGTTGACATCCCCATAATGTTTTGCATTGGCCAATCACCAGGCATGAATCACAAGTACGAGGGCAAGCAAGTTACATTCAGTTTTCGTTTTTATCATGTTGCAGTAGTCCACTTCACCCCTGCGTCTAATGTATGCCATGTCCAGCTTTTGAATCTTCTTCATCTTATTTCATCCTTCCTTTGTGCCTAACCATCTTCCTCTGCGTTACAAATCGAAAGATCTCCCTCTACACGAAGAGTGTGCGTGCATCCCAGTGGACAACATAGTTAGTGGGACGATCTGTATTGAGGGCAAAATAAACTCTTCAGTCACTGAGTGAACCATTCGAATTCCTGATCTCCCAATAGTTCATTGTGAAGCTTATACCTGCATCTTGGAACCCGGAGAACATAATGGCAATCGCAGGTGATTCGGATCATTCCCAAAAAACAAACAATAGGAATGTAAATAGGCATCACAAAAATGCTCAGGAAAAGGCACAACATTGTTTGATGGTCTATTTATAGGTAGTGAGGGGAAGAATCACATTACATGAGTATCTGGTCGCCCATTTACCTGGGATAACTTCACCTTCATCTCCTCTTCTCTATGGCTGGATATAAATTCCCTAAAATCTTTTGGCTGCTCGAATACAGCCATTTTGTTGTTGAGTTACTTTAAAGGGGCAACTGTAGTATAATCCGTACTGGGCATTGAGCTACTTCACGGATAGCCTCAGGTAGAGAAATTCCCACTGCATTCCAGCCGTGTCCCGGGCAAAATACTGGGAGAAGAGTTTCAGGATAGTTGTCCTTGTTCCTTGGCAGAGACCAAGACTTCCCATAGCTGAAAATGTTCCTGGAAAACCATTATCAATAGAGGTCATTTTGAGCTGGCAAGCTATTTAGATATTCAGGGCACTGCCAGACATTCTGTGAAGAAGCTTTGGCAAGACGTTGGACAGGAACATGGCCACATCCGTGCCCTTCAGCAGGCTATATGGTCACTGCTGTTCCTTCACCTTTTGTTTACTGTGTACTGCAAGTGTTTGTTGAAGTTGTCTCTCTCTCCAGTTTAGACACCCTCAGTACAGGGTTTAGGCAATGACCACCTTCTTTTCCACTTCCACCAAACAAGTACTGAAGCCACCCCATTTTCCCTTCAATGCGTATGTGAAATACGAGCTAAAACAATATGGCGCCGGTGCTCAGCCATCTTGGACATTCATCTCCCATCACCGTAGTGAGAGCCTATGTCTTTTCATGGGCTCAGCAGAATAAACGCGCATCCCAGCAGTGAGCGCGAAGAAAGGTCACATAAAATATTGTTGCTGAGTGGACTACTGTGGGGAATAGTTATTGTATTGTCTGCTGAAGGACAAGACTGAAAGGGAGTCGGAGCGCACTGCAGGTGCAGTGATAAGGGGTCCTGGGAGAATGCCAGGAGAGGGAAGCTGGGGTTTTCCACTTCTGGCTGTTTTTTTCCGCTCTTTGTCCCCTTCCACTTGCGATCTGCTCTTCGGCCGAGGGAAGTCATAACTGAGAAGGGCAGTGTCATGCCCCATAAAGAGAAGAGGTTATTCCTCAGTAAAGTCAGTTAGAATCTGGACCACTGGGTGATGCAGTTCTGCTGAGAGGGAGGACGCTCCGCTCCAGACGCCGTTAGTGCGCGTGATCTCTTTGCCTACCTGCTCTGGGACTAAGCAGTGTTGTTCGGGCCAAGATGAAGGTGTCTTCTGCCACATTGCTAACAGTGATGCACTCTTTTTTCTATGTCTTTATATAACTGACTATATGTGTATTTTACTATGTGTACTTGAAATCCTCGAGCGTAAATTGGACAGAGTTTCCTCAGAAAACTAGCAAGCCCTCCTCTCCTGTGACGTCGCAGACGTCTTGATAACCCGTGTGAGTGGGTCAAACACAGCTGGTTCTGGCCTGCATGGGTGGCCATGTCATTTGACATCCGGATGTTAACTGGATCGTACAGTGAAGTCCCAAGAGAGAGTTTCCCTCTTCTGCTCTGTGCTCGGGTGGTTGACGATCCTTGTCAGAGGAGAGCAAAGAATGCACTGACCATGGCTCAGAGGGTTCTGTACTTGTGGAATAAATGGACGGTTGCGGAGGTACCCCGGAGAGAGAAGGCTCAGGGATGTTATTCCTTCATCTTTGTGGTCCCGAAAACGAACGCCAGCTGGTGGTAGACCTAAAGAGATTGAATGTGCTTGTGCAGACACTGTACTTCCCGATTGAGAGTCTGCAGAAAATTGGTCCCTTGATCAAAACTTTCTGACTTTCAGGCATCCTTGGACCTGCTGGATGCTTACTTCCATGTTCACATTCGGAGGTCACATCAGTAATATCTGAGGTTTCTGTTCAGTGGGATGCATTTCCATTTTATGGCTCGTTTGCCTCAAGACTGCTCCAAATGTGTTTATGAATGTGATGGGCCGGTGGTGTCACACCCTAATGCCAGGCTGGGGTACACATGTTTCCATACCTGGACGATAGGCTGATCAAAGTTTCCACCAGTGACCTTTTGTTGGAGCATGTGGACATCACCTGCCGGGTTCTGCAGGAAGGGGGATTTCTGCTAAATCTATAGAAGTCACACTTATGGTGGTTCCAGGACCTTCAGTATATTGGGACCTGGTTTTAGATAGCACTTGGGTAGGTATTACTGCAGTTGGATCAGGCACTCCACCTCCAGTGTCTCATCTGGGATACTGCTATCCCGGGATTAGGCAACTGCCAGGCAAGTGCGCATGTGGCAGAATTTGTATTTGTACTTCCTTGCGCCCGTTGGTGTCTCACTTGTACTGATGCTGGTGGATGGACTTTGAGGCTTAAGAGACAAGGAGTGCCATCACTCCTGAGCTGAGGTCCCAGCTTCTATGGTGGTGCGAAAGGGACAATCTTCTGCAAGGATTTCCGCTGCTTCAACCCTTGCTGGACATAATTACTACCTACACCAGTGGCCTCGGTAAGAGAGTGACTTTGGGTGACCAGAGCACGCAGAGGCATTGGACTGCATAACAGGCAATTTGTTCCTCCAACTGGATGGAACTGGCAGTGATATTCCAGGATTTTCAAGTGTTCTTTTGGATACATCCATGGGTCGGCAGTTCCACTGAGGACAGATAACATGTTTGCAATTTACTATGTGAACTGCAAGGGAGGGTTCAGTCCCAACAAATGGAGTCACTGGATTTCAAGTTGGGCTGCTGGGCAGAGCACAACCTGCTGTCTCTCTGGGTGGTTCACATAGGGGGGCCAGGGCGGTGGAGGGGGGTGGTTGCCCAACATCGAAGCTGATAGTTTGAGCAGGAGGTTCAGTGTTCCGGCACTGGGTCTTTTTGCCTTTCCTCTGGATGCTCAGCTGCTCTTTGCCAGGTTCCCCTGTCTGGGGTGTGGGAAGTGGATGCCATGATTGTGTCCTGGCCCGTGGGGCTACGCCATACCTTTCCACCTCTACCTGTCCCTCCCATGGTGCTGGTCAAGATACGGGACTCAGGGTTGGAAGTGATTAGGGTGGTGCCAGTATGGTGGAGACAGTCCTGGTATCCTTCACTGCTAGGCCTGGCAGTGGCTCCAGGTTAGTTACTGTCCTCTACCCCGTATCCTCTCAGGAAGGCTCTAGGGACTCCTACAACCAACATCAAATGTTGGGGATTTAAAAATTGGGAGTCAGCGGTTACATAGGCAGGGGCTGACTCCCCAACTGGCGCTGGTTGTGTAGAAATCCAGGGCGCTTTCTACGCTGAAGGTTTATGATACAGATATGAGCAACTTTGCATTGTGGTGTGCCAAGAAATCTGTGCAGGCTGTGGATTGCTCTGTGCCGATGATTCTATAAATCTTACAATAAAGTTGGGATATGGGCCTGGCTTTGTCCTCTTTACGGGATTTGTGGGTGGCTATTTAGGTTTTTCGTTAGCCTTGGGTTCTGAGTCCCAGCTGTGAGCTGCTTCTGACTCAGATTCTGAAAAATATCTTGCTTGCCAGGCCCATTTTATATGCAAGGGTACCACAGTGGGATCTTCGTCTGGTGTTGTGGACTTTGCAGGAATTGCCTTTTGAACCATGGAGTCGGTGGACCTGAAATTCATGACTTGGAAACCAGTGTTCCTGGTGGCTACTACATCTGCCCGCAGGTTGGGGGAGATTGGGGGCGCTGCTAAGCTTGGCATCAAGTCCAGTCAAATTCTCTTATTCTCCGGTGCGATCGGCGGATTCTTCCAACAGTTCTTTCGAAATTTCACCAGGCGCAGGATATTGTTCAGCCATCTTTTTTCCCCCAAACCATCATCTGTGCCGAAGTGTCATAAGTAGGACCTCAAGAGGACTGTCGTGACCTATCTGGACAGGGCTGCTTCGACCAGGCAGTTGTACATTTAGTGTGTTACATTTGCATGTCACAGGCTTGGTATGATGGTGTCGTCCTTACTATTAGCTCGGGGATTCAGCAAGCGATTGCTTTGGCCTATTCAGTGGCACAGGTTCCCGGGCCGACCCCTATTCACAGTCACTTGACTGGAGACATGGCAGCTCGCTGGACAGAGGCACAGGCAGTGCTCATTCAGGACATTTTTGGGAAAGCAACCTGGGCCAACCACGATTACTTTCAGCAGATGTCGCCTCAAATTGCAGCTCAAGGGACACCTTTGCGGTGGGGGGTTTGAGCCCTGGTACACATGTCAATGGTGTTGTGGCTGGTAATGTGTGACCGGGTGTTGGAACAGCAATCTGGTTGCTCTGTGTTTTATTAATGGATCGTTTTCACTGCTGTTTGGTATTCCTCCCAAGTAAGTACTCTGACGAGGAAGAGTGGGATTAGGAATAATGAAGATTCCCATTATGGTCAGGAGCACAGCTCAGGGGCAACACGTTTGTCATCCATTGCAAGCACCCAGTCCCGTGCTGGCATTAAGCGCGTAATGAAAGATCAATTACCATTGAGTAACCGGCTAATTGCAAGTACTTTGTTTCTGCGCTATGGTGAATTCACTTTGCTAAATCTTTAGGGCCATTCCTCTAGGCGCTAAGGGGTTAAAGTCCGAGAAACAGAAGAATACATTTTTTTTTAAAACAGCATAACTGCCTTGCCAGTGCGTAACCTAATTGCGGACGATAAACTCTTATCTCAAATGTGCAAGCACATAAGCTGAGCATGCACAGTCGTGTTCCTCTTTTCTCGACTTGTTTTTCTCACTTTGAGCGGCGCTAACTGTGAGTTTGGCCAGTCACCGAGGCTGTTCAAACCAGCCCTGAGATGACATGTTAAGTTTCACCGTGGCCTGCTGTTTCCCCTCAAACGCCCATCCATCATTCGCACTCAAGAGAATAGAACAACAACAGACCTCGCGTTACTCTAACACCCAGCTCTGATTGGCTGGGAGCCTATGCTGCCTTCCACTGGTCCTCTGCCATTGGCCCAGTGGCAACACACCCACTGCAATCTGTTTATTTCAAACAAATCAGATCTTATCTAATGATGAAACGCCGAAAGAGTGTATCAGAGGTTAACCTGCCTGTACAGTCAGGCAATGGGAAGTGTCCTTAACCCTTAAACTCGACAAAAGGACGCCCGAAACCGCTCCCTCTCCTCCCTGTTTATTTTTGCTGAGAACAGTATGTTCTGTGTGGGAGGGCCCCTTACTTTCTGTGCTTCTAAGATGAGGCGCTGCTTCTGCACTGTGTTTGTTTTTCACTTCTGTAACAGAAGAGCCTTTCATCCAATTTTAGTCTTAGATATAATAGTTTGCACAACCAGCTTTAGATAGTCGCTGAAAAGCCTCACTAGCGAGACCGTTTTATGACGTGCAACACATTTGCGCATGGCAGAAAAGCAGTTGCTACTTAAAAAATCGTCTGTTCTCCTTCCTTACTTTGGATCATCGCGAAATAAACAAGTCTTAGCGCACAGTGGGTGTGTAGACCGTCTAAGTGAATAAAAGCAAGGGGTCCCTTGCTACCCCTGTGGTCTCCCTTGCTACCCCCAATTAAAGTGAGGCTCCTGGTCTGTGGCCAGCAGCATGTGGTGCTTTGTTTCTCCAGTGGCTGATTTTCTGATAACTATAGCCGTTAGGATAGCTCAGTGGGTTGAGCGCTTGCTGCTGTAATGTGAGTGTGATCTGCAGGTTTCAGGTTCGTCTCCCAGCAAGATCAACTCAGCCTTTCATCCTGCTGAGGTTGATAAATGAGTACCAACACAGGTTGGGTAATATTGTATGTATATTTGTTCTATATGAAGCACTTAAGTGTAAGTGCTATATAATAACACATCATTATCGTTATATAATAACACATCATTATTGTTCGGCTTGGATGTCCGCTTGCATTAACAGTCATTAGTTAATATCGGGCTATACGTGCTGATATTGTGTCCTATTCTTGTATAAATGTATGTCACTTATATGTTTCGTAGTGTAGACACAATGCTTTGTGACGCCACTGTCTGTTTTGTCAAGTGGTGAAAGAAAGGTCGTGTTCCATCGCTTCCAGTGATGCCACTTCGGGCTGGGGTCAAATGACATCACTTCATGTGATGACATCAGGGGTCAAGGGTCGTGTGATGTCACATCGGCTACCCCTGGCAATTTGGTGAAATGACGTCCCTGGCAAGCATTGGGGACAATTTCAGTAGAACACTTATAAGTGGGGTTTAATGGATGAGGCATAAGGGGTTTTGGAGAGTGGACTACTTGTGGCCAGTGAAAAAACGAAATACATTCTGCTTGTTAGCTAGAAGTTCCAATTGAAAACTATAAACATAATTGACCAGCACTAGCCAGTTTCAAGTTGCAAATGGCTTCCCTGCCGTTCACAAAATGTTACGAAACAAATGTATTTATGCTAGCAAGTGGATAGAGTAGAAACCGGACGTTTTACATGAGTGACCATTCCGACAGGTTCTGTCCATGCTAAGGGATACATGTATTGTAAAACAAACCTATTTTCTTTAGGAGTATTAGGGAACTATCACACAGCACCCCAATTATCAGCAGAGAAGACTTGGGCCATCGAGACTCCCCGCCACAAGAACGGAAGACTCAGCCATGGGGCAAAATTACTGTGTTTTATCAGCAAACAAAAATGACAGGGATCACACCAGAAAAACAAGTGTCCTTCGGAGCTCTCATCCTCTAAGCATGTGTCACTCGGTTTTATCCTGCTGTAACGTCACAAATTCAGGTTTCATCGCAGAAACCTATCACACATTTACATTTGTCAGTTTGGATAAGCTACATTTGGGAGCTATTAGGGTTAGTTTCACTATTGTATAACAACATAGTCTGCTTTAACTGTATTGTGCCTTATGGTCGCCTTCGGACCACTACAATTGTGTTGTGCCTTATGGTCGCCATCAGACCACCTTAACTGTATTGTGCCTTATGGTCGCCTTCGGACCATTATAATTGTGTTGTGCCTTATGGTTGCCATCAGACCACCTTTACTGTATTGTGCCTTATGGTCGCCATCAGACCACCTTAACTGTATTGTGCCTTATGGTCGCCATCTGACCACTACAATTGTGTTGTGCCTTATGGTCGCCATCAGACCACCTTAACTGTATTGTGCCTTATGGTCGCCTTCGGACCATTATAATTGTGTTGTGCCTTATGGTCGCCATCAGACCACCTTAACTGTATTGTGCCTTATGGTCGCCTTCGGACCATTATAATTGTGTTGTGCCTTATGGTCGCCATCAGACCACCTTAACTGTATTGTGCCTTATGGTCGCCATCTGACCACTACAATTGTGTTGTGCCTTATGGTCGCCATCAGACCACCTTAACTGTATTGCGCCTATGGTCGCCTTCGGACCATTATAATTGTGTTGTGCCTTTTGGTCGCCATCAGACCACCTTAACTGTATTGTGCCTTATGGTCGCCATCAGACCACCTTAACTGTATTGTGCCCTATGGTCGCCTTCGGACCATTATAATTGTGTTGTGCCTTATGGTCGCCATCAGACCACCTTAACTGTATTGTGCCCTATGGTCGCCTTCGGACCATTATAATTGTGTTGTGCCTTATGGTCGCCATCAGACCACCTTAACTGTATTGTGCCCTATGGTCGCCTTCGGACCATTATAATTGTGTTGTGCCTTATGGTCGCCATCAGACCACCTTAACTGTATTGTGCCTATGGTCGCCTTCGGACCATTATAATTGTGTTGTGCCTTTTGGTCGCCATCAGACCACCTTAACTGTATTGTGCCTTATGGTCGCCATCAGACCACCTTAACTGTATTGTGCCCTATGGTCGCCTTCGGACCATTATAATTGTGTTGTGCCTTATGGTCGCCATCAGACCACCTTAACTGTTTTGTGCCTTATGGTTGCCTTCGGACCACTATAATTGTGTTGTGCCTTATGGTCGTTATCTGACCACTCTAATTGTCTTGTACCTAAGGTCACCAATAGACCACTTTTAACTGCGTTGTGCCTTATGCTCGCTATAGTCCACATTGTTTATGCTGATCTGAGCCTGCACTTCTGGTCACTATAAACCTCACTGATCTGAGCTGGTCACCAACAGTTCACATTGATTGTACTGTGGCTCATAGCTACTGGCCAGCTACTTCCCCGAACCACCATCTGAACTATGCCACCCTGGCTAGCTCTCATCATGTTCCCTTTCTGTATCATGCCCGACTGCACACCCTGCAGCAGAAATGGCTTTGTCCCATTCAATAATGGCTTAGCAAAGCTTGCCTGCCCCAGACACCACCCCATTCCCTGCCCCACTTCCTTCCTACCCTCCCTACCTCCTTTCTCACTCAGTGCATCATCGGACCGTAGCACTAAAGCTAGTGCCACCTCAGGTTACACTCCACCTAACCGTACCACCGGTGATCACGCAGACAACACCAACACCATCGATCCCTCGCACCTATGCTCACCTAGTGTCCTATCCCCAAGCCAACAGAGCAAACCTTGTCCCACCACAGTCAGGAACCTAAGACTTGCAACCAGATGTCACCATTGGTCCTACCACCGGAACACAGTCATTAGGTTCAACCCCACCAACTCTACCCAGACCATAGATGTCCCATCAGAGGCAGAGGCCCCACCAGCCAACATTCCCAAGCCCCTAGCTAATCTCAAAGGGGCGCTCATTAACGCCCGCTCAGTTCCTGCTCATGCACTAGAAATCGCTGACTTAATTGTGACTGAAAACCTGGACTTTCTGGCTATCACAGAAACCTGGTTACATGCAGCGTCTGGCCCCGCCCTATCCCTTGCCATACCAGATAACTACTCTATCATTAGATGCGATAGGGACAACAATCAAACTAAAGGAGGTGGTTTAGCATTTATATTTAAGAGCTCTCTCAATCTAAGAGTTGCTAACAATCACCAGCTGCCATCTGCTGAACTACTCACAATTAAACTCCCAATCTCACCCAATCATACCGCCTTGTGTACCTCATCTATCGGCCACCTGGTCCCACGTCCACATTCATAGAAGACATCTCTTCCATCCTAGCCTCTAGCACCAAGCCTAAATCCCAAATTATCCTACTTGGAGACCTTAACCTAGGATATCTGGACACAAACGACACTAAAGCTTGTGACCTTGCCAACGTTCTATCCGACTTTGGCCTAACCCAGCATGTCAATGTACCCACCCATATCAAAGGCCGCACATTAGACTGGGTCTCAGACATGAATTGCGCACTAAACATAACCTCAGTGCTACCATGTGCATGGTCTGACCATCACAAAATAACATTCTCCCTCAATTCTTGCCCACCTGTGCACAAACCTTGTACTGTGCCACCCACACTTACTCGCAACAAGAAGGACATTACAACTGAGAAACTACTCCCACTCATCCTCCCACTATTAAACTCTGTCTCCACAACTTGTGCGGACCCTACCGTCCTTGTGGACACCTACAATCGTGCTATGTTAAAAGCACTGGACACCATTGCACCTCTTAAACAGCGCAAAGAAAAACCACGCAACCACCTCAACTCCTGGTTCACCCCACACCTACGTGAACTTAGGAAAGACAAGCGTAAAGCCGAGACCCTCTGGAGAAATTCACCCACACCAGCAAATAAAATCAACCTTCTAACCATCACCCTTTCGTATAAAGAAGCCATACTAGCAGCAAAAAAAGAAGTTTACAATAATAGAATCATGCAGGCTCATTCCAATACCAAGGAACTCTTTAAAATTCTTAAGGAATTAGAGTCCCCAGCTGCTCCCATTGACACTTGCACCCCGGACACCGAATGGTGCGCCAACATTCAAAAAGCTTTACTCAACAAAATCACCACTCTCCAAACCAAAATTAACACAAAAAAAAACTATCTCCTTGACTCAGTAGGTAACTCCCAACCCGCCAATCTCTCCTCCCACAATCACCACCACAAACCTTTCAGTTTCTCTCCCCTAACCATTAAGGAAGTGGAAATTATCATCAAGAAGTTAAAGCCATCTAATTGTCAAGGCGATGCCTGCCCAGCTCCGATCGTACAGGAAGCAGCGCTTGAGCTCGCCCCCTTTATCACCACCCTTATCAATTCCTCCTTTAAATCTGGCATAGTACCAGATAACCTCAAGGATGCTTGGGTAATCCCCCTAATCAAAAAACCTAACCTAGACCCTAACATCCCTACCAACTATAGGCCCATCACCACGGTACCATACCTTCTAAAAATCTTGGACCGGGCGGCATACATCCAAATTCAAAGCTATCTTGACAAGAACAACCTACTAGGACTTAGGCAATCCGGTTTTCGGCCGAGACACGGCACAGAGACCGCTCTAATAGACCTAAAAACACAAATTGAGGACCTGAAAGACAAGGGCAAACAAGCGCTCCTACTCCTCCTAGATTTATCAGCCGCTTTTGATCTGGTAGATCACCAAATCCTTTGCCAGCACCTTAAAACGGCTGCCCATTTCTCTGATGCAGCCACCTCCTGGATCAGTTCATTCCTTGCAAACAGATCCATGAGAGTCTTCTCATCTCATGCCGCAGCTGACCCAGCACATGTTCCTTGCGGTGTCCCACAAGGCTCATGCGTTTCACCCACGCTTTATAATGTCTTTACGAAACCACTCTTTGATATTCTTGACCATCTGGGTGTCACCTATACAAATTATGCGGATGACACCCAGATACTCATCCGTATGACGGGTGACTACGCAACTGACGTCAAAGCTCTCAATGCAGTTTACACCGTCATCCAGGCGTGGATGGCCCACCACGGTCTCTGCCTCAACGACGAGAAGACTGAGCTACTCATCTTAGGCTCCCAATCTAAACTTGCAAAACTTGGCAGCAAATATGATGCATTCAACATTGATGGCAACATTATTAAGGTCTCCAATGTTACTAAAACACTTGGAATCTACTTAGACTCCACCCTCTCGCTCACCAGACAAACTAACTCAGTAGCTTCAGCATCGGCTTACACGTGTAAACTAATCACTGCCTGCCGTCCTTTCCTAACTCTGGACAACTGCCTGATCCTTGCCAGAACCCTTATTTTATCCAAAATTGATTACTGTAATGCCCTGTACCTCGGAACTAATCAAAGAAACATCGACAAACTTCAGGTAACCCAGAATAACGCCATTAGGGCTGCTCTCAACATTCCTAGGCGCACCCACATCTCATCCACGAGACGGAACTTGCGATGGCTCTCTATCCCACAGAGTATTGCCTTCAAAACTCTTATCTTAAGTTACAAAGCACAGAACAATGCAGCACCAGCCTACCTGTCAGAGCGCTTTACACAACACACAGCCCACAGACCACTAAGAGCGGCGCAAGCACATACACTCATTATTCCCTGCTTTAAACTACAGACTGCCAGAGGCTCAAGCTTCCCGGTATTGGCCGCTAAGCTCTGGAACTCACTACCCAATGACCTCAGGAACGTCCCCTCCCTCCAATCCTTCAAACACAGAACAAAACAATGGCTCTATGAGCAAGACGAAGAGCTGACCACCATGAGGTAATCATCCACTGCATGCTCTACAACCCCATCCACTGTTGTATTTATTGTGACGACTTTCTATGTATGCTTATCTACTATGCAATTTGTAATCTATCTTTCTGTAAACTTATGTAACCCTTCTAAACATGCGCCCTGATGCCTTTGGGCAGGCTGCGCAGTATAAATAAAATAAATACAAATAAATACAAATACAAAACATGTAGTGGCTCCTTCTAGGACCACCTCTACTAGTATCAATCTGCAATATTGCAGGGTCACAGAAAGACCATTGGCCCTTGCAACAAAGTACATCCCCACATGAAAGGTGAATCTGGATTGGGCAGAATGTGTCCTTCCATCCTTGGGATCCTGGACGGTTACCAAACTGAGTGTACCTTTTCAAGGCAATGGAAATTAACATGAAGGTGCAAAGTGTTCCCTAATGTTGCCATCTCTGCTCATCTAAGCATGGGAGAGTGCACTCAGTTGGCAGCATTGTGGGCAACACTTGTAGCTTTTCATCTCTGGTTCTATGGGAACAGTCTTCTCTGTCTGTCCCGTTTGGCTGGGTCACGTGTGTGGAGACCACGAAATGACACTGTCCTGCTTGTAATCATCAGGATTTTAGCCTTATTTTCTGCAGGTGGCTTATTGTCTTTGTAACTGGAACTTTCCCGTATCCACTTGTCTTTGGCTGGGTGCCTTGTTTCGGCTTGCCTCTGTCTGCAGCGATCATGTCCGTCTCTTCATGTACCCGAAGTCTGTCCCTCCTTCGTCCTCCATTTCAGAGACCTATTGCTTCCAAATCATTCCTTATGGCTTCCCTATGTTAGTAGCAGTCAAGGATGTGCAAGCTAAATATATGAATATTTTGTATCTTGCAGTTTCAGTTTTGGCGAAAGATATGAATATATAGACGTATATTTGTGTATACTGTCATATGCCTACGATCTGCCTATGTGGGTAATAAGCTTGTGCTTCAAGCCTATATGCAATGGGGGGGCGTGGCTTGATGGCTACCTGAGAGGACGTTCCTTGGAGGAGCTCCCGATGATCCGATCCTGATCCTAGAAAAAAGTGATGGTTTTTGGCAGACTTTCGAGCCCACGGTGCATCTAAAGGCATATGAAAGTGGTGCGTGCCCTCCCCAACAGCGAGACTGCATATTCACGGAACCAGACCCCGAAGAAGGTGGCGGTCGTGCAAAGGAAGGGGAGCACCCAAGATGGCCGCCTGTGGACAAAGGGCCATAAAAGGTCCGACGAACTGAGAAAGACAAGGTTGGTCGGAACGTGGGCAAGCCCAACCAGATAGACGGGTCGCATGCGCCTCGGGCTGAAGGCAAGAACATAAGGGCGAGCCTCCAATGCAGAGGCCATGGGTCGTGGCGAGCTAGCAGAGTAAATCCAGGTTCAGCGAAACCTCGCTGTGAAGGGGGCGGCGAGCGAACCCCGCAAGGATACAGCTGGGCGCGGGGGCCCAATCGATGCAACAAGATGTCTTCCAAGGTGGTGCGACCCCGGATCAAACAGCCTACGATGGAGACCTATGCTAGGTCGCCCTCGGGCGCGGAAGGGGGCAAGATCAAAGAAACCCCTGCGGCAGCGATGGACCCACCGGGTACTATCCAGGAGGTGCTGGCAGCAATTGCCGACTTGAAGGTGGCCTGGGAGACGAAGCTGGGCCTGGCCATGAAAGAGTTGCAAGAGGGCCTAAACCTCAAGATAGGAGCGGTCCGAGAAGAAGTGAACCTGTTGCGCCAGGATGTGCCAACGATCGCGGAGCGCACTGGGGAACTGGAGAAGGAGTTGGCCCTGACCGTGGAGGCGTGCAATACACACGCCAAGGAACTTCATGCCCTCGTGCAACGAGTGGGCAATTTGGAGGACAGAGCAGAGCAGGCGGAGGGGCGCACCAGGCGCAATAACATTCGCGTAGTGGGGGTACCGGAGGGAATGGAAGGATCGAACCCCACGGATTTCAGTGAAACCATGCTTTTGCAGGAGATTACAGGCGGAGAGCTGACCCAGGGGTTCGCGGTCGAAAGGGCGCACAGGGCCCTGACCAGGAGACCGGCCCCAGGAGCCCCCCCGCGGCCGTTGAATGCAAAGATCTTGAACTATCGTGACCGCGAGAAGATTCTCGAATTTTTCCGGAAAGGGGGCAGGATAGAAAGGGGGTCAGCGAATATAACAGCGTATTCGGATTACACGCTGCTTGTACAACGGAGTCGAATGAACTTTGGAACGGTGAAGAGGAGGCTCAGAGAGGCAGGCCACCGCTACATGTTGCTTTACCCCGCTAGGTTAAAGGTGATTCATAAGAACAGATCCCTCTTCTTTGAGACGCCGAGCGACGCAATGGAATGGCTGGATATGCAAGGTCGACCACAGGAATCGGATGCCCAGACAGAAGCGGATGGAGATAAGTAGCACGCTGCAGAGGCACCCGTGAGGCCATAGCTATGACATTAGGACTAGAATATAGTTTGATATTGTGCTTGTGTGGGGGAAGTCACGGCATCTGCCGGCGGGTCCCGTTGAATTCACTTCTCCTAAATAGATGACTGGGAGCTCCTGGGGAGCAACCTCTGCACCCGATAGTAGTACACTTAGTTAGGTCACTGTTAGATTGGTGACACCCCGCGGGGTCCTTGTTCTTGGTCACGAGACGGGTCCAGACGTGGTTAGGCCTGAGATCCAGGGATGGAGCTGGGCTAGTGTTGTGGGTGGTGGGGAGGGGGGGAGTTGTGTGCAGTGGTGTGAGGTTGGGGAAGGGGGAGGGGGGCACGGTTCGTTAACAGAAGGGAAAGAGCCAGGAAGCGACCCTACATGGGGAACATTATGGGGAGGGATGGGACGGAGATAGACCGACTAGATGGCATCGGGTAATCTCAGAATTGTGACCTGGAATGTACGGGGCCTCAACAGCTACCTTAAACGTAACAAAGTGATGATGTATTTAAAGAGGATGCGCATAGATATAGCCCTGCTGAAAGAGACCCACCTGACTAGAGAAAGGCTGGAGGTGGTCGGGAGGAAATGGAAGGGCACCGTTGTGGGGGCGGCGTACTCAGCGTATGCCAGAGGGGTTGTCACTTGGGTGGTGCCCCACGTGCCGTTTCGAGTGCTTGATTCTACGGTGAACCCGGCGGGTAGAATGGTGGTGGTAACGGGTCTCTTGGAAAACAGAGAAGTACACATCATAAATTTGTATGCCCCCAATAACGATACAGCGGCTTAATTTAGGACCGTCTACGGTAAACTTGGCCCCCTGGCGGGGGGTACGGTAGTGTGGGGGGGGATTTTAACTGTACCGTAGACCCCAGAATGGATAGGTCCAAGGACAGGGCAGGAAAAACGGCACCGGCGGCTAAAGCGCTGAGTACCCTACTGAAAGACCTAGGCCTAGAGGATGCGTGGAGAAGGCTGCATCCCACGGATAGACAGTACTCACACTACACAGCGCCACATGATTTGTACACAAGGTTAGACTACATGTTTGTAACAGCCGGGATAGTGAGAGAAATAGAAGGAGCAGAATACAAAGCCCGAGTGCTGTCGGACCACTTGCCCTTGGTGGTGGACTGGAGACACCAACCCCCACGACCGCAGATCCCTACATGGAGACTTAGGACCGAGGCTCTGCAGGATGAGGGGTTTCGGGAGGGCCTGAGGGGCGCCATTGAAGAATATTTTGATACAAACACGGGAAGCGTAAGCTCTGTGGGCACATTGTGGGAAGCGTTTAAGGTGGTGGTGCGTGGGGTAGCTATCTCCCAAGTTAAGGGGCTACAGGGGGGGGTCGAAAGGGAGCTCCGGGAGGTGGAAAGGGAGCTAGAGGAGCTCACGCGTTGCGTGAGCACCGCTCATGATAACAGAACCAAAGTAGAGGAGCTATAGTTGTCCTGCAGTGCACTCTGGGATAGACTGTGTAGACTCAGCTACAGGAAATATACGGAGAGGATACACCCAGGGGGCGACAAGCCGGGCAGATTGCTGGCTTGGCTGTACAAGAGTGAGACCCCCCGCTCGGTGATTAGTGAGATTCAGGGCGAAGGAGGTAGCATATGCAACACCCAGAAAGAGGTAAATGAGGAATTCCTTAAGTTTTACAGACACTTGTATGAGGACACGGGGGAGGATATGGGCCAAGACATACTAGACACATTGGGGGACATTGAGCTGCCCACCTTAGATGATCTAGAATGTTCTGAGTTGGACGCACCCATCACCTCGGATGAGCTGGAGGTAGTGATTCGGAACTTGCCCACTTGTAAGGCGCCGGGTTCGGATGGGCTGCCCAGCGAGTTCTACAAAACATACCAGCAAGAGTTGCTCCAGCCACTGCTTGCCACTTTCAACGAGGCCTATGAGAAGGGAGAACTCCCATTGTCCCTCCGTGAGGCTGTAATCATCCCACTCCTGAAACCAGGCAAGCCGGCCGTGGAGCGCGGGTCTTACAGACCGTTGTCCATGCTCAACCAGGACAGCAAAATACTCACGGAGGTGCTGGCTAATAGACTGAAGAGGGTGATTAAGAAACTGATACACCCAGATCAGACGGGATATGTTCCGGGTAGGAACATCACCGATAACCACCGGAGGCTACACCATGTCATAGACCAAACTGAGGAGGACACGGGCGAGCTGGCTATAGTGTCGTTAGACGCGGTCAAGGCCTTCGACTCGGTACAATGGCCCTGGCTGAAAGGGGTCCTGAAGGGGTACGGAGTGGGACCCGGATACCTCAAATGGGTACAGTTGTTTTACAGCACCCCGATGGCGAGGGTCAAGACAGGGTCCACTGTCTCAGATTCTTGGCAACTGAGCAGGGGGACCAGACAGGGATGTCCCTAGTCACCTATGCTATATATACTGGCATTGGAGCCGCTGGCAATATGCCTGCGTCAACAATATGGGGAGGTGGGCATAAACACGGCCAGTGGAGAGCATCTGATATCATTATATGCGGATGATATGCTCCTTTATTTGCGCTACCCAGAAGAAAACCTACAGTACGTCCTAGAGGTGATAGAACGGTACGCCATCCTCTGCGGTATATCGGTGAACCCTGGAAAGTCCAGCCTGTTCCCTTTGGGTAGATATAGGAATGTCCCGGTGCAGAGGCTGCCTGTTCTGCCAATACCATGGCAGCCTGCAACATTTAGGTATTTGGGAATAAACATTTATCACAAGATCGAGACAGAACACAAGCACAACACGGAAAAGGCGATAGAGGGGATTAAGAACAGTATGGTATTCTGGTCCAGATTGCCCCTGGCCATGATGGGGAGGGCGGCCTTGCTCAAGATGGTGGTCCTGCCTAGACTCTTGCACTTCTTTATAAACGTCCTGTTTCTGATACCAAGGAGCCTATTCGCGAAACTTCACAGCGTGTGTAGGGGTTTTGTGTGGGGCAGCTCTAGGAATAGGGTGGCTCTCTGGAAGCTCCATAACCCGTGTGACAGGGGGGGATAGGCCTGCCTAACTTCGAACTCTACTACCTGGCGGGGCAGCTGCAGTACGTGGCTAGGTGGCTCTCGACTGAAGATTCGGCGGAAGCCAGGCTCCTGCGCGAATATACAGCCCCATACTTTCTGATGGAAGTGGTGTGGTTGGGCAGAGATAAACTGGTGGGCAAGGGGCGGCTACTGAGGTTGGGTTGGGAGATCTGGCACAGGACATGGAAGATTGGGGGGGACTTGGAACCATACTCCCAGCAGGCCCCTTTGGCGGCTCTGTGTGGGAGCGACTCTCAACTACTTGAATCGGTCCGCAGATACTGGGAACAGGTAGGCCTAGCCACCCTTGGGGACATATGGCAGGAAGGGGAGGCGGTGGACTTTCAGCGGCTGCAGGAAGAGACGGGAGTACATGGTGGACAATATATAACTTACACTAGGCTGGTGAAAAAGACTAGAGAAAGATGGCCGGAGACAGTGCTCGCGGAGGATCCAGATGCCTCCCTAGAAACCATGTACGATGTATCGGAGGGCGGGCACGAAATATCGAGGATATATGAGCTCCTGCGAGCAAGGGCAGGGAAGGAGTTGCTCCAATTGAGACAAGATTGGGAGGAGGAGGTGGGAGGACCCATGACGGATGGGCAGTGGGAACGGGCCCAGAGGTACCATAAAAAGGTGTCCCGTAACGCGAGATTCCAACAGCTTCAATTGTATGTTACCCACAGGGCTTATTTAACCCCCGGGAAGATTGCAAAGTTTGGGGGATCAGCTATGCAGCAATGCCCCAGGTGTGGGGAGGTGAACGCGGGACTGCTACACATGTTTTGGGCTTGCCCGGAGGTGCATAGATTTGGAACGAGGTCAAGACGAGACTGGCTGGCGGGGGGTGGTGCTGGATGTGGAATCGGCCTGGTCATGCATGCTTGGACTATTCCCTAGACCCCGGCATTCGAAACACATAAGCAAGATGAAGGACCTGGCCTATGTCTTGGCCAAACGTAGGATCGCCATGGGCTGGAAGGCGGCCCACAGACCTAGGGTGGAGTTATGGTGGACAGACCTCTTGAGGTGGGCTGAAGCTGAATCCGTATTCTGGTTTGAAGCGGTTACCAGGGGGGGCGAAGTAGAAGCAGGGCCCTTGCTGGCCTGACGGCAATTGGTGGCCTCGTTAGCAAACCCTTACCAGGGTGACAACGTAACAGAGGACCCGATTGATGGCTGTCTAGGTAGTGTGCCACCCAATGATGTTCCTGTAAACAATATGTGAGAACCGGCTCTAGTTTAAAGGGGGAGGGGGGAGTTGGGGAGTTTGAAAATGTGTTGGAATATGATGCTTTCTATGTTTTGAAACAGTTGTAGTGTGTTTGTTTGACCTTAAAAAATAAAATAAAAATATATTTTTTAAAAAAAGCCTATATGCAATAAACTATTGTATGTTTATGTAACTTCATGAATGGATGAATATCTACTTCATGTATGAGTATGGCTACATCGTGAAGTCAGTTATGATGTCATTAATCTCTGGCTCTGCAGTTAGTCGACTTGCTCAAATGATGTCATTTCCATGTCATCCAAATAATCAAATGGGTATGGTCGGAATAGCTGTCTGAGCGAGTAACACTTCTCACACCTGCAATACATTGATTAACGCAGTGATGAGCCTAAGAGTGAGGCACATCTGTTGTTTCTCTGCCTTCGTGTTGAGAATCGTGTGGGGGCATGAAGGTCAGGTTTGGCCCCACATTTACAATCCCCCTCTGGTCGATGTCTCGACCATACTACCTACACCACTCTCTCCGTTCATCTGCAGCTTCGGGAGCCAAACCTGTGTTATCCCTCTGAGATCCCCATAGTATTTTGCATGATCCTCCAGGCTCCATGTCACATAACTGCAGTCCCCATCTGAGTTACACCAAACCCATTTTCCCCAATAATCCCGGGTGTTGTATGGATACTGGAACACCGTTCCTGTCAGGAACAGAGGACACTGCGTCAATTGTGATTTCAAAGCATTTCATGTTTGTTTCCTCATATTCTTCATTCTCTATGTCAATCAGTACTTTCATCCCTAAAGTCTTCTTAGTTGTCTTTCTACACTGTGTGACACTGTGTGATGATTATTCTGATGACACAAAATGTCAGCAACACTAATATCAAAGCTGCTGCCAGTACTTTCAGTCTGTTAGCCATCCATATTGGTATCCATGAGAATATATATCACAGCCAACCCTTGTCTTTTACTACATTTTCTCTTCTGCCTCCATCTTCATGGGCAGTTCAGAGAGCCGGGTGATGGAATCTGTCAGCTTCCCATTGCCTTGGTCATTGGGAGGAACAAATGTACAGCATGGAGACCTGATCTTGGCGCAAACCCCGCCTGGATTTCCGTGTGTCAATTGTGGGTAAATGTGGCCAACATATAACAGGAAGGCATGAAAAAATATCCTTGGAGGAATCGTTTGTTCAGTCTCCGTCCATATCACAAAGCGGATGTAATATTCCTGAAATGAGTTACATCTATTGGAAAACCATATGGCTTACACAGTCTTTCTAGATGAATACCTATTGTAAGAAAAAGAATGTGTGCCTGCTACAGATGTGCATATTGTCATTCCCTAACTCTGTGGCTCTGGACCGTGTTAGCCACGGCTGTTGTTCTTCTTCTTTGTCTTTGTCTTCTTCTTGCATCAAGTCGTCTTCTTTTAGACAGGAGGAGGTCTCACCTCTGCAGGGCTTAATGTCTCCAATGTAATTCCATACTTTCTTCCCATTCAATTTTACTGCATAGTCAGGTTGCTTGCTCTACTGTATAGGAGCCCTGAAATATCGGTTTGAACCAGGGCCTTACAAAACTCCAGAGAAGGACAGTGTCCCCCGGATAAAGTAATGGTTGCTTGAGGAGTCTTTCACTTGTGGCTGGGATGTTATCTTCCTCACTATTCTTCGACCTCTCCCCCTGCACCTGCAGTTGGCGAGAAATAAAACATACACTATCCATCAAATAAGCTGCATTTATTTATTTATTTGTGTATACATTTGTTTCAGCGTGCAAAGCTCGTGGGCATCTAGGCATAAGTTGCATAGAGGAGAGCAAAGGTCAAAGGTGACAACAGGAAAATTAGTTAAACAGCAGTGTTTTGAGGTATTTTCTGAAGATGTTGTAGGAAGGCTCCAATCTCAGGTGAGGTTTTTTCATATTCATACATTTAATTTCTGTGGACATCAGAGGTTGCATTTGCATCTGTCAGTGCCCTAGTGGCAGGAGCCTGGGGTAGTTGCATGTGCTGTCCTGTTACCACCTCGTGGGGCATTAAGTGGTGGTCGGACCCGGGCTGATTGCACAATGTGAACAGTGCTAAAGGCAAACAGTGCCATCCCTTTTTTAAATTGGCTTTTATCTTTGCAGTCTTTTCTTTGAGCAAGCTGTTGAGGCGCTCACACATCCTGTTCACTTATGGGTGGTAGGCACAGGAGAATTTGTGCTGTATCCCCAGTAGGGTTGTGATATGCTCAAAAGTCTCATTCATGAAATGAGGTGCATTGCCTGACTGCAGGACCTCACACGCCCCCCATCATCGGAATACCTTTCTAATGCAGAATTGTGCGCTGCCCTGAGGGTGTCAGGGTGTGAACAGGGACCAGCTTCGATCCATTGGGAGAACGGGCATGCAACCACCATCATGTAGCGGTAGCCCTGGAACACCTGGATCACATCAACATAGTCGATGTGGAGATGTTGGAAAGGCCTGATTGAGTGGGGTATGGCTCCTCTCACTACATGTAAAGTATGGCCTGCAGTGAACTTTTTACAGGTAACACAGTTCTCCGTAAATGCAGCTATAGACGCTACCATCTTAGGAAAGAGCCAATCTTCCCCAATGTGAGCAGCAAGTACCTCTTTACCCATGTAAGTAGGATAATGCAGTTGCATGAGTGCAATCTTCAATAATGCTATTGGGAGTACTAGCTTGCCTATGCTTTCCTGTCACCAAAAGCATCCGTAGGAGATATTGAACATCCCCTTCTCACCCATAATTATTTCTCCTCTGTCAGAGCCCTTCCCTGAAACTCCATTATCTGTGTGGCTGGTAACGTATTAAAAACTTCTTTCAGAACCATATTGCGCACACGCATGCGTGTGTTTTCTACAGTATTGAAGTCTATTATTCCTGAAAGATATACTGCGCGCTTTGCTTCCGCAACATCTGTTTTGTTACACTGTAATTTCCTGGTCCCTGCACGCTTCTAATGCCATTATGAGAGCCACTAGTTCTGCTGCTTGTGCTGAAAAATGTGAAGGCAATACCACACTTGCTTTTACTTCTGCTGTACCCTCTGCTTTTAATCTCACCACTGATGTCCCCATATGTCTTTCCCCTGTTGTCTGGTCTATTGTCGATGACCCGTCAATGTAGAGCACTTCTCCCCCATCAAGTGGCTTTTCACCTACCTTGGGAAGGTACTGTTCCATTTATGTAGTGCAGTCGTGTACATAGTCTCCCTCCTCTATTGGTTCAGCTAAAAACCTTGCCGGATTGACAGTCCTGCACCTCACTACCTTGATTTCTGCATTCAAGATAATCACCTCGTATCCAGAGGCTCGCTGTGTGGTCAATGCACTCTTGGGTCTTTCGAGAATTGCAAAGAGGGTGTGCTCCACGTAAAGTGTGGTGTTACACCCCACAGTGGTACTCGCTTACATCTCTACCGCGAATGCGGCAGCATCCAGAGCTTGCTCACAAGGGTAAGGCCACCATAGTAAGCCAATGGCTTGTACCCTAGGGTAGTCTTCTGTGTGAGTACCGCAGTCATCACTACTCAATTGAGTGTGAGAATGCATAACATTTGTTGTGATAATCTGGGATCCATAGTACTGGAGCTGTGCATATTGCTTTCTTCAGTTCCTCAAATACTTCAGTCATTTTATGTGTCCATGCCAACGTACCATTCCCTCTCTGTGCCTCCCTAAAACAAGGGTCTTGTATATGTGCTATAGTCAAACACCCAGGCTCTGCAATAGTTGCAGAGGCCCAAAAACGGCTGTATTTCTCTCACTGTCTTTGGCATCAGTGTTCTGCTGATCGCCTCAGCCCTTTCTGGAATCACTTTTCACCTTTCTTGTGATATCAGCTGCCCTATGTATAGCACTTCCCTTTTGCAATATTGTAATTTTGCCTTGTCAACCTTGTAACCGTTTTCTGCCAAAACTGTCAGCAAGTATTCCAAGTAATTTCGATACTGTTCCTCTGACTTGCCACAAATAAAGATGTGATCCACGTATTGTATGACTGTGCTCACTATCTGTATGTTGCCTAGATCCATCTGAAGGACAAAATTGAAGATTGAAGGTGACTCACAATACCCTTGTGGGAATCTTGTGTGTTTCTACTTCGGGTTACTATATAGAAACGAGGTTAAGTCCAATGACTCTTCATGAAGTGGTATAGAAAAGAAGGCGTTCTTCAAGTCTTTTACTGTGAAGTGTATAGCTTCCGTTGGGATGCTCCACAAGATTGTCACTGGATTCGGAACTAATGGGAATTCTGCTTCAACAATTTGGTTCCAAGTCTGCAAATCCTGAATGAAACACCATGATCCCCCTGTCGCCTTTTTCACTGGATACACTGTGGTTTTACACTGCGATTCTACAGGTACCAGAAAGCCTTGCTTCACTAGTACAGAGATCGTCTCATACATTCCCTCGTCTGCCTCCCTTGATAGGGGATACTCTCCTGACCTTGGTAAGATAGTCCCTGGTTTAAGCTTTATCTTGACTGCTTCAATCCCTTTTAACAGACCCATGTCATAGGGACTATTGGTCCATAAAACACTGGGTACCCGCCCTAAGTCTTCCTCGAGAAATGGTGGTGGCAGTTTTTGCAACATAGCCATTTTCTGTGGCACTTCTCTGTAATGTATTTCTACCCAGTGTGTAATGCTCATGTCAAATACCACCTCACTATATGATTGATCATCTTGGAATAACTCCTCATCTGTCATGTCAGTCAACCTGTATCCTTCCCTCACTGCAATTGCAGTCTTCCATGATCATCCTGTATCATCAGTCCCATGCAATACTATTCTCTCGTCTCTTACTATAACTGCTTCAAGTTCTATTGGAATCACTTTTCTTTTGTTCTCATCTGAGGGAATCTTTGGTCTAAAAAGGAACTAATTGGGTATGCATAACAGCCTACCCTGTATCCCTGGGAGCTATGTGAATAACACTTCCACCCCATATGAAAACAGTTCAATGTCTGGTGGCACCCGACTCTGTACCGTCTGGCCACGATAAGCTTGGATGAGTTCCCTCATGTTTATGCAATGAATCCCTGGCGTTAAGCACACTATCCCCTGGTTTGTGAATGAAATGGTCATGTTAAGTCGGCTCATCATGTCTCTACCCATTATATACACTGGTGTCTGTCGGGAATATAACAGGTCAAATTGTGTTCTCCCACAGAAAGTGGTAATTCATCAGTAAAAGGAACCAAATCCATGGCCCCAGAGAATCCCTGAGCATTCATGGCAATGCCTGATATTGGGTATCTCCCCTGCCTAATACAGGACCTAGGCCCCCCCGTATCCACGAGAAAGAAAAATGTCTTGTTACCTATAGTCATGCCTATATGCGGTTCCTCAGCCAAATTGGGTGTAACAGATAGGATTGAACACATCAGGTCTGTCTGTGGGCTGTCCTATTGTGGATATTATGACATTCCCATCCCAGTGAATGGGTTGCCCCCTAAAACAGTCGCACCTCCCAGATTTTGCATGGGAGCTGGCATTGTGGAGCCTGCATGGGTCATAGTCCTGATGTTCGGTTGAACCGGTGCCTGCTGTGCTGGTTGTGATGGCTGCATGTATCCCTGCATTTATAATTCATATGTCATGGGCTGGTACTGCTGCATTTGCATTGCCTGGGTATGCCCCTGCTGTGGCGTGTACATCAGTGCTTGCGTGTGATCTTGAGAATAATAGTCAGTCTGCTCTGTCTGGTATGTGGGCTGTTGCTGCTTTCCCCCATTCTGAGGCATCCCCTGTATCTGCACACTCGCAATATGTGGCCAATTTGTCTCCACACTTTACATTGCCCAGGATCCCCCCATCGATCTCTGCAGTCCCCCATGAAACTCTCCTGCATTCTGCTACATTGGGTGTCTGAATCCTCTTCCCTGAGGAATCCCTCCTCGTCCCCTTGGCCACTGATTCATATCCCCTTATCCTACAAAACCTCCCCCTGTCATCTGTGGTTGGTTGCGCATGCTGAGCAACTACTTTTCTCTGATCGTTAAAATCGCCCCTTCCATTGTATATTTAGATAATTTCTTCTGCACTAATTGCTTCTTCTTGTTTCCTATCCTTGGGCTTCTTTCTTTCATTTTCTTGCATTAGCCTACAATAGTGTACTATGGTTAGCTGAATTTCTCACCAAGGTTTAGCTTCCATCCTCACTAGCTTCTTAAGCTGCTTTTTTACTTGCTTTCGTAACCCCTGACATAATGCATGGTAAAATAACCTCACCATTTTGACCCACGGTTCTCTCATTTCGAGGCACCATTTCTCTTGAATTTGTTGAATATATTGAAGTGGGTCTTCGCTCTCACGCGTTTTGCATGTCATGATTGTGCTTTTGTCCGAAGTGTCTGGTATTGCACCCTTAGAGCTTGCCATACGGCAGCTCGGCAGTTATTGAACGGCACACCATTGTGTGATGTTTTTGTGCTGTCATTCCGGGATAACCTGCTCTTTTCCATACATCATCAGCTATCTCTCCAAGAATGGCTAGGAGTAGATTCTTCATGTCCCCTACCACAAATGTCATCCCTGCTGTTAGTCTTTTGATCTCATAAATCCACTTGTCAGCCCCAGCGGTTAACAAGGGCAGCTTACATCTAAAATTGTCTTTGTCCATTTGCTGCTATGGAATATATTGAGGTCGCCCGTCAGTGGCATCCCTCCATCCTGTCTCCCCATGTCTTTAGTCATGTGAACGCCCTTGTCATCTCTGTCCTTTTCCATCCTGGCTGAGCCTTGAGCCTCTGTGCATATGGAGTGATATTGTCAATGCTCAGCGACCCCCCCCTCTCGGGTTGCGGTAGTCACCCTTCAATGTCCTCCTCTCCTCTACCCTTATTGTCTTTACCTCCCCATATTATGTCTGGGCTTGCTTCCCTGGAGCATCAAGAGTGCCTTCTCTCCTCATCGTCCTCACTCCCCTATGAATCATCGTCTGCCCCCATGGTCCCAATAATATTGTCACTGTCACCTTTCTCTGTCTTCATCAAAGCTAAGTCTCCTCAATGTTGTGTCCTCCCGCTGCTTTCCCTTTGTTTGGTCTGTAACTCTGCGTTCCCCCAACACCGAGCATTGAGCACCCATGTCTGCCTGTGGGGAAGCCGTGCTGATTCTCCTGCTTCTACAGAATTCCCCTACCCTCTTCTATATACCCTCCCCATCCTCATCATTTAAAGTCCATCTTAATTTCTACCACTTCCGAAGAGCGTCTTTCTCTGCTCTTATCTCTGTCTCGTTCACTTCTACAGTCCTCTCTTTCCCTGTGTCGGTGCTCTTTAATGAGATGCTAGTCTTCTAACCTTCTTTTTTCCTGCGTTATTTGCAATTGCCTTTCTTGCTCTTCTTCTGCTTTCCTCCTTGCTATGTCTTCTAGCTCTCTGTTTTCTTTTCCCCATTTCCTCTCTTTCTCGTGCTTCTCTTTGCTCCCTTTCTTTTCGTGGTCTTTCACTTTCCTCCTTTTCTTCCTTATACACTTCCTCCATTATCTCCACCCATTCTTTTGCTTCTTCCTCTGCATCTTTGGTATTCGAAAATTCCTACCCCACGTGCCCACTTGCTGTTTTCCTGTCCAGTTTGAGCAATATCTGTCCGCCTATCCATTTGTTCGGTACTAGCACTTCTTGGACCTTACTAGGCCCTGTTTTCCCTAAACCATTCTCTTTTAGCATTGCTTGCATTACGCTGCGCTCCTTACATTCGCTGCTGACTTCTTGCGCTGCTCTACTCGAATGTTTTGCACCATCAGGTGCACCTTCGCCACTATATGCTGGAGGTGCGAAAGTGGGACTGGTGTATCCCACCGCTGCTTTTAATTCTTTCATAGGGTAAAATCCCTTGCATTCTGATGCTGTATCTACGTCCGCTGTTTGAGGAGGGGAGTGGGAGTCGAGGGCTTTTCGCCCCCCTATGCCATTGGCTCAGCATCCAATGCAGCCAAACTGAGTCCCCTTCCTCGTCCTGAAACATCTTCCATAACTCCAATATGGCCAACTGTTTGCTAGTTTATTCCCCTTATAAGCTGCCTGAAAATAAGTGGTCCTTTGTTACTGTACACATTGGAGCAACTTCCATCTTTGGGACTTGGCTTTGCCAGCTTGCCCTCTGTGTCGCAAGTCCATTCTATGCTATACCCAGACAATCATGGCGGGAGGCTTTTTCTCACAAAGGGATGGAGTAGTCCAGGAAAAAACCGAATGCAAAGATGGGGACATTTTTGGGTAGCAGGGGCATGGGCGAGATTAAACACGCTGATTAATTGGAAAATGCCAGGCTGCTTCGGGACAGACAAAGTGCACTTGTCCGAGGTCAGGGTGGGGTGATGTTGGCGGATATAAAGGAGGCCTTAGAAGGAGTGGGCTGCAAGTAAACAAGGCTCGAGGGGAGAAATTGGGGGAGGAGAGGGACAAAATGGGAGGCAATCACAGAATGTAATATCGCTACACCCTCGCCTACAAGCGAGGGCCCTCCTAGAAGGGAGCAAAATGGACAATAAGGGTCACAACACGCCCCCTGCAGGGGGGGGGACTCATTTTAAAAGCAACTCACAGTCAAGGGAATACCTCAGTCCAGCACACCACTATCTATGACAGTAGGTCCTCCTGTCAGGGAGCCCAGACATGCTCGAGCAGCAATTGCCCAAAAATTCCATCACGCAAGGGTGAGGGTCGGGCACGGGGATCCCCAGCACAAATCATCACGCCGCCGACCGAGTCCAGAGGGACAATTTGTTTGTTGTATGTGAGGAATGAATGTAGATGCATGGGCAGGGAATGGGGCACAGCAGGGGCATCTACTACTGTCAACCATGTGACAGGGGGGGAACTCACTGCCAACTGTTACCCGCAAAAAGTCATGGCGGAGTCACAGGTCATTCCCTCAGAAAGTACTGACGGATACCACAAGGGATACCACAGCCATCAGGTTAGAAAGAACAGCACCCAGGAGTATTAGATTCAGGGAGGCCCATGTAAAAGGGGGGCTCAAGGGGGCTTGGAAGACCTCCCTACCCCTAAATGTGTGGGGGGAGCTAGGGAGCATATTGAAGGTGAAAGAGAGTAAACAACGAATCCTAAACAAGGGCAGGGAGATGAAAGTAGGGAGAAAGCGAACGGGGCTCTGGGAAGTTAGTGGAATCAAAGAATGGGGGTAGGGAGGCAATGGAGAAGGAAACCGGGAAAGGGGGGACAGAAACGGTGGGGATAGGAGGGACTGGAAGGGTTAGCTTAGGTAAATAATTGGGAAGGCCTAGTATGGGGACCTTGAAATGCTGTGGAAAGCAAGCAAAAGAGGAGCAGGGTTGGGAAGATTAGGGGAGGACCTTTAGGATGGACCTGGGAAAGGGGATGATGAGGGGCAAGGGGAATGGATAATGGGAGCCGGGGGGAAGGTTGCTAACAGGTGCAGGCCTCAGTACAGAACAGTATGGCGAAAAGGGAAGGAGCTGGGCAATGCGAGGCTTGAGGGGGCACCGCTTAAAGGCGCAGGTAGTTTGGTCAGCACAGGGTTTGAGGAAGGATAGGATAAGGGAAGAACTCAATGGGGAGCGGGAAGATGGCAAGGAAAACCGAGAAAACCAAGGGGAAAGGGGAAAGCGAGGGTAATGTAGGGGAGTAAAAGGACTGAAGAAGGGGTGCAAGTGAGGAGTTAAGCGAATTAAGTGAAGCAATGAAAATTGAAGAAAAATGACAAGATGAAATGCATGATGGGAAATTGAAATGAAGAATGAAAAGAAAAGAAAGAAAATGCAAAGAAAAATTGGCCAGGGGTAGAGAGGGATGAATGGGGAGGGACGGGCCCCTCAACGGGTCCACTGGACCTGAAGGGGGCAGGGGTATAGTATGATACTCACAGCGCAGAATCCTGAGGGTAGCGGTGAAGCGGAACACATGTAAGATAACATTTTCATTGGCGAGTCTTCTCTTGATAGTCATCTTCAGATCATATCCAGAACACACCTCTTCTTAGAATTCATCCGTAGTAGTCCATAATGTCAATACATGGTTAATCATTGGTATTGAAACATAATTAATTACTAGCAATAACTGGCCTAGGGCCTTTAACTTTCAGTGTGATTGCACATGGTCCTCTTACATATTTGAGCATATACGCGGTAGGCCAAAATAAACAGGATCTTCTTTGCACTACTGATTGCGATCTCAACTACTCCAGACCCCTGGCACTTCTGATTTATACGACCACTACTGCAGAACAACTTCTGGTTTCAATCTGTAAAAACAATTAACCACTGGACAACCTAGCCTCGGGCCCCATTTTTATTACCAGCCCCAACAAATTATCTACCGCCTCTACATGACTTCAATGCAATGAGCAAGATAACATCTGTTCCCTTGCGGAACTATTACATCATAAACCTTCATCCTGTTATCAAGCTGACCTTCTTACTAGATGTCTAATTCTTCTTTCCGTTAATGAATGTCCCTGCTACTTAAATTTCATGTGATGCAGCCAACTGCAAAGTTGAAAGTTACTGATTTTCTCATTTTGTTACCATCTGAAAACCTGAGAAAGTCAGTTTGAAATTCAAAATGCCTTTTGCAAGAGAGCCCCATTACATTGCGTACAACATGAACCCCTCGCAATCATGGGGACCCTAATACTTTACCTAACAAATCATAATCATCTTCTTGGGGAACAATCTTTCACATCGGTCTCAACATGGGCATACTCTTCCAATGAACAACCCCAACTCATTCCCTCATCATTCCCACAAACCCCCCCTGCTCCACACAAGCATGAACATTTGGTGGAGAAAACAAGACAACTTCAGTTTGAGTACCCGTATGGGATGAAGTAGTGGTGGCCCTAGCCTTGGACAGGGTTATGGTCATTATGGAAGCACCTGCTGGTACCTGGGTAGAACAACAATGTAGGATCATTTGACAAGAGCAAAAAAGAATAAGTAAATAGACAAAAATAGGCATCAGAATCATTACAACAAGGCTCAACCAAGGAGCTACCCATGAGAATAATGATCCCTTGAATCGTTAGTGATATCAGCCTCAGTTTCCAATGATCACTTTCAGTTTATGCAGGGCAGCATTCGTTATGGTGAGCATGCCATTTTATGTATCACTGCGATGCACAAATGTGCATCAGGTACTCCTGATTTTCCAGCATACTCCACCCACTATTGCTGTCAAGAGGTCAAGTATGTAGTGGTTTTGCAATGTCATGGGCCTCAGTGCCCATAACTGTTCCTTAATGGCACTAAACGCTAACTCGGAAGCATTCAGGAAGAGCAAAATTTCATACCTGGTCACCTGGAGCCATTTGGCATTGGCCGCTGCTTGGGCACCAGGTGTCAGGAGGGAGGAAAAGAAGGTATTGTGTGGTTAAACAGCCAATATCAGTCAGGAATGTCTGATAAAGCCTGTGATGATGCTGCTGAAAGGTAGGTTGATATTTTCCTACTTTGCAATTGTTTGTGATTTTCACCATCAAACATAATCTCCGATTTGTCTATATATGGTAGTGAAAGGGGCACAGGGGACAAAGGGGTCACAGATGTAATTTAGGGCATTGGCTAGGCCAAAATGAGGTGCTTTTCAGGGATCACAAAGACAGACACACGAAGGGTAGAGGGACTGCACACACCTCGCCTGTACGCATTCTATCCACAGGTCCAAAAGTTATCTAGAAGAGCAGCCGTCCCTACAGCCAGATCTGAAATGCGTAGCATGCGACTACAGTTCCCATTTGTGTCACCGGCCACTTTGCCATTGTCCTTAAAACATAGAGAAAAATGGGTAAGTTTTTGCATCTTCACAGGTTTTTCTGGCTCTTTGAGTCACATCAGATACTGCAAATGATTTCTCCATACTGTCCCACATGCTTTATTTGTGCCACCCCTTCTTCTGAGAATGCCCTTATTCCTCTAGCTCTGCAACTCTTCACCCCTTTTTCATCGATTTTTAGGAAAACCAACTCCTTCCAAGATCAATTGGACTCTTTAAATACACCTAATATTTTTGTGTTTTGCACTTTCGGCCATTGAAAAATCATTGTCACGTGGCAGTAATGAAGTACAAAATTCATGTGTGTCTAACACTGATCTGGCATACTCCCCTGCCTACAAAATTCACTTGTGCCTAAGACTGCTTTGGAATAGTCCCTGCCTTCAAAATGCACTTATACTGCTTTAGAGTTCTTCCACACATACAAAATTCAGCAATCGAGTGATGTATGTTTTTCCTGTTGACAACACCCGATGTCTCTACTCTTTCCACAGTGTGGCACGAGATGGAAACCGTGCCTCCAATGCACAAGGTTTTGTCCAAGCTGAGTGAAGTGCAATGTACAGTATGGGTGTGTGTAAATGATGTTCTAAGATCCACCTGGCTTCACCTTCGAGGAGTTCTTTGGCATTTATTTAGTATTTATTTATTGTTTTAATGTAATGACTGTGGTTGTACTCTGATTTGTGTGTGTACCAGGTACTGTAAATGAGCCTGAAAATGTGTGCAGTATTGATTGTACCATGTTGCATGAAGTAACTATAGAGTAGACTTCTCGATTAACCCCTATTCACCACTTTGTTCAAAAGCGGTTTTAAGGCCAAGGAGCACCCCCTCGGTACCCTCCTTTCCCTCCACAGCCATTCGCACTTGACAGCAACAGGGTCCCATGTGTAAAGCTGCATGTTGGAAACAGAGGCAGTATTACACACTCTGTAGGGGATTAACATCTCCTCCAAAACCCAAAATGTAGAAGCACTGTAAGAAAGTTAAGAAAATTGTGGCACAAACTGTAAAGCACTTTTCAATAGAGATGTAGCATTAAACATACACCATTGTGATTATTATTCTTCTATTATTTTGCTAAAAAGCCAAAAATGATGCTCGCTGTGAAAGTTGCATAACTGTGCTATTTGATACCTAGAAGGATTATTTATAAAGGCCTTTGGGTGTCCCAAGACAGGAAGAGACTAGCAAGTTAGTGCAGAAAATCCCTCAGCCAACCAAGCCGTCTCGGAAAAGTCAGCGATTACTATTGTGCTTTTTAAAAACTTGTTTTGGTATTTGAACTGCCTTACACTACTTTGTCATACTCTGCACCTAAAACATTCACATGTGCCTAAAACTTGCTTTCAGATACTGCCGCACCAGCAATATTCACTTGACTTTGACTTTCTCTTCCACATGAAAAAATGTATGTGACACAAACTCCTTTCACGCTCTGACCCTGCCTACAAAAACAATGCAGGGTACTCACTTTTTTGCCTTCTTCTGTTTTGGTGTACTACACTTCCTCGGCCCACAAATCATGTGCTCCCAAACACATTCAAAATTCTAACCTAATTCCTTACCTTTACCTAGGCAGCATTATGGATTTAATGCGACCCTAATTTAACACAACTAATCATAACTATCCCCAAACCTTAAAGGCACAAACTCCCTTCCCTAATTAACCAGTGGCAGAGCTTCAAAGTATTTTCCTGCCTCTTCCAATGCCAACAGCCGATAGCCCTGACAAGATTCATTTTCTAATTTCTATCAATTGTCACAGATGGCACAAAAATCACTCCATCTCTGAAATGGTTCAAGTTTTTTTTCACTTGAGTGATTCCTAGGGCTGTCCCTCTCTCGTCTTGTTATGAACCTCTCCCCTTCGCCCAGGCGTCCGCAACTCCAAATTAGTGGATTGAATATTGACATCTAAAGGCTGACTTGTGCTCATGATGGCAACCTAAAGTTAGACTGTCTTGGCTCCCTCAGGGACTTCCTAACTCTCCCTACTCTATCCAATTGGTAGTATTCTATAGGGATTGGGAATGCTCCAAGAAGACACCCTGCTATTATCAGGCATGTTGGTGATGGGGGGATACCTCAGGGGCAATGCGCTTATCTTGGAAGCAAGACAACGCAGTGCAAAAAAGTTCTAATTCCGATCCTGCGCTTAAAAACCAATCTCTGGTATTAAGCGCGTTATAAAAGAACAATTATAATTATCTCCTTTTCCTTTCCTGTCTTCTCCCCTCACTCTTCAATCTCCACCCATCTTGGCTCTCCATTCTTGACCTCTATCCTCAGATGTTCCTCACCCCTGCTAGACCTTTACTCCACCGTTAGATGTTACTAGTCTCTCCACTTTGGATTACTACTCCTGCTCCCACCACTACTCCCTCTCCCACCAATACTCCCTCCTTCCACCAATACTCCCTCCACCCAGCACTAATCACTCTTCTGACCACTACTCCCGCCTCCCACCACTACTCCCTCCTCCCACCACTAGTCAAACATAACATCCTTCTTTCACTCAGTATCATCCACTTCATTGTTTTTTAATTCTGTAATCCCAGTTAAAACCTGGGTTTTGAGCCTGTGTGAATCCTTTGAATATTCACAAATTACAGTTGTCTGCACACTTGGACTCCCTGATTGCGAGCAAAATTATCCTCATAAATGCCTTTTTTTCCCAACTAAGTCCTATGGGTGTGCGCTAACTGGAAAAAAAAACAATCCTTCTCAAGGTTTGAATGTCCAAAAGATTCTTTTAATGTTTATAATCACGTTTCATAATGTTTTATTTCTGTATTAGATTCTCTCCTGAGGAACCATGGAAATACACCATGGGGAAACAGGTGTTGAGAGAAAAACCAACATTTAAAGCAAAGTTGGATGACATTACGCAATATAATTTTAAACATTAAAAGAATCTTTTGGACATTGAAACCTTGAGAAGGATTGTTTTTTTCCAGTTAGCGCACACCCATAGGACGCAGTTCAGAAAATAATCATCCACTTCATTGACACCCCCTGTACTAACTCACCTGTCCACAGTCTCCACATGATCACGCACACTCACTGCAGTACCACTTGCACTCACTAACCAATACCTCACCTTCTCCAGAAATCACCTCCACAATTCGCTGCCCCCTCCTTCCTCCTGCTGGTCTCTTGGTCCAACACCTCCACCTCCCCTAACATCTGCCAAACAACCCAACATTTCTGGTTTCCTGTGAGCTCTTTTATGCTCCCCCTTCTCCTGCCATTGGTTCTCTTGCTCTGGCCAATCTGGATCTGCCTTCCGCTTCCTGGAGGTGTTACAATCAGCAAAGATAGGGGGTTAAGCCCACCCACTTTCTCCGCACAGGCCTTCCACGGAATAGTGATGCTGAAATCGACTAGCAGACCTTTCAAAATTATTTTATTTTTATTTAATGAAAATTACAGGGGAACAGGGGGTGCATTTCTGCCACAGAATTTTTTTTTACAGAGCGGAGGAGCACTGTCTTTAATAATAGGTGAGAGGATGTGGATATTAGACCACATGATGCAGCGGAGGTAGAAACATAAACCAGGGACAAGGACGTTACAGCATGATGTAGCAACAGGATATTGGAGGAAGTGTTAAGTTTTAGGATGAAGAGGTGAGGGAAAAGTGCCATGAGGTTGTCATAGAGAGGGAGGGGGAGAGGAGAACAGGCCGAGGGTGATCGTAGGGAGCGAGGGGGAGTGTAATTGGTGAGAGGGGCCAATAGGTACGGTGCAGCAAATCTGTGTATAGTTTTGAAGATGGTGAGAATGAGTTTAAACATTGCCCTCTGGCTCAGAGATAACGAGACTGACGGGCTGGGGAGATGAAGGTAAATGGGGGAAGGTTGCAGAGTGTGAGTACAGCAAAGTTGAGGACTTTGTCAAGAGGTGAAAAGGCATAGTTGGGAAGGCCATAGAGTAGACTGGCACAGTAGTCCAATTGGGAAAGTACTGAAGAGGAGATTAGGTGCTTCTCAGTGTTGAAGAGATAGCCTGTTTGGACAGGAAGTAGAGAAGCTCAGTCTTGATGGATTTGAGCATGAGCAAGATACCATCCAGTATTTTATGGCAGTGAGACAGTTATACATTTTTGACTATTGCTCGTCAGATAAGGAGGGAAAGGAGAATATCTGAGGGTCATCATCGAAGAGTTCGTAGGAGAAGCCATACGAGGAGATCAAGGTGCCAAGAGTAGAGAATGTGAAGTAAAGTGTCCCCCTGTACTGAACTAAACCCTTGGGGAACTTCAATGCTGAAGGGTTGAGTGAGGAGGTAAGGCTGTTCCAGGACACCTGGAAGTGTCTAGGGGCGATATATGAAGAAAACAAAGTGAGGGTCTTGTCACTGATGCCTAGGAGAGATAGTGTTGAGAGAAAATATGGTGGTATTGATGGCAGCAGAGAGGATGAGAAGAATAAGAATAGATGAATGGCTATCATGATGAGCAGAAGAGACCTAGTTGTTGACATTGAGGAGAGCGGACCCAGTTTAGAGCAGAGGATGGAAGCCAAATTGAAGAGGATCCTGGAGGTTGTGTGTGTCAAGGAACCCAGTGAGTCACTGAAAACGAGATGCTCTAGGACTTTGGAATAGTGAGGAAGAAGAGAAACAGGACGAAAGTTGGCAGGACAGTTAGGATCTAGGCAAGGTTTCTTAAGGATAGGGGTGACAGTAGCCAACTTGTAGGATGATGAAAAACTGGCACTGTCAAGAGAGGAGTTGAAGAGTGAAGTAAGATATGGTGCTACACTGGGAGCTACGAGTTTCACTATGTGTGGAGATAGGGGATCAATGGGGGCACATGGATGGTTATCCCTAAGCAGAAGGTCAGAAATCTCATCAGGGTTAGTTGGGGCAAAGGAAGACACTGTCGCTGGAGAGTAGGATAGAGGTGGTGAAGAAAAGTGAGCAGGTGAGGGGATAGAAGGTAAATTGTGAGGGTATTTTGAATGTTGGACATTTTGTAACCAGAGTTGAGAGATAGCAGAAAGAGTAGAGGAGATGAAGGAGGGTTTAGGAAGTGACATAACTAAGTTGAGAGGTTTTTTAGAGGCGCCTAGGAGGAGAGGATTGAGGAGATGAAATGAGAGAGTGATAGAAGACGCGTTTGGCAGAGTCAAGAGCAGAGGAGTAGTTTTGAAGAGCAGTCAGGTAGAGTGTCTAGATAGTTGACAAGTGCAAAAGGTTTTTCCTCAATATTGTTTTCAGGTGCAGATGGAAGGTGTAATCCAAGGCTGTGGAGGGGAGGGTGTCGGGTGAATGTAGTAAGAGGAAAGTGAGAGGAGACAAGAGCGTTAAGAGCAGTAGTAAAGTTAGTGAAAACTTTAGAAGTGGATGGAACTGTGAATTGTGCATTGAGGAGAGAGAGTGGTGTAGGTCAGAGAGGTAGATGGAGACCTTGGAGGAGGGAATCTTGCACTTGGTAATGGAAGTGGAAGATGGAGAAACAGGGATGGAAGTAGGAGTGGAGATTGAGGCAAATACAATGGAATGATCAGAGGGAGAAGGAGTGGTGGAAATATTAGAGGCAGAGAGTTGAGAGGAGATGAAATAAGGTCAAGGGAGTTACCATTTGAATGGGTGGGCAGAGAATGGACAGAAGAGATCAAGTGGTTAATCAGAAGAGAGCTAAAGTCAGTGGATAGAGGAATGGAGAGAGACCAGAGGTTAAAGTCACCAGTGACAATGAAGTGATGATGGGGAGGACGGGGTCAGTTAGTTGGGAGAGGTAGTCAAGGAATTGGCTAGCAAGACCAGGTGGCCAATAGAGAGAGATAATATGAATGCCATAGGAAGCAGTGATTGTGGAGAGTGTATTTGAAAGAGGGATAAATACAAGGAAATACAGGAGTAGGAGAGATTGGAAGATGCAAACAGTCCTACACCACCACCCTACAATTTAGGTGGGGAGAGTGGGTGAAGGTGTCAGCAGGTCATGAAGGGCAGCAAAGCTTGCAGAGTCTGAGGGAGAAATCCAGGTTTCTGTAAGGGTAATAAGGTCAAGAGAGGCATAATGGGAAAGAAGGGAGTCCGGGCTAAAGGAAGTCTTGTTACAGACAGATTGTGATTCCAAAGGGCAATATAAAGAGAGTGAGATGTAGAAGCATACTGATGTTGAGTCTGCGAAGTAGAGGGATTCTGAGGTAGATGAGAAAAGCAGAAGTGTTATCAAAGTTAGGGTTGGAGGTTTTGTGAATATAGAGTATGTGAGCGAGAAGAGGGGTGGTGTTGAGGAAAAGAGATAAAAGGGATAGGAAGAGAGTTTAAGTGGTTTTGAGGAGAATGTAGAAAGCAGTATTAGAGAAAAGAAGAGATAGTAAGGGCAGTACATGATGAAGGCGGGGCTGGGCAAAGACGTAATTGGTACTAACAAGCAAGTACTATGATACAACAAAGCATTAGCTCAAAGGCAAAGAGGCAAAGAGGCTGAAGGAAAAGATATAGATTGGCCCTTAGCTGTTTGCCCTTTGCTGGGTCATCTAGCGCTTACTCGCCTCAAAGCAAGGAGTTAAGTACTGTAAGTGGTGAGGAGCATCCAATGGAGGGAATTGGAGGCAGGACCACCAGCCTCCGGGTACAGAGCAGGAAAGGCCCGGCCACCCTGTTCATCACTTCATGGTGGTGTGGCTGGCTGAGAGGAGAGGGCTGGATGGAGGATGCCACACTCAGATTAGCAGCAGGAGCCAGTGGGGGTTAAGGGGGGTGCAGAACCCCTCTGCAGATTATCCCAGTTTGTGTTAAGCAACCATGGCCTTGCCAAAGTAAGTCCAGTCTTGGTGGGGAGCTGTGCCCCTCTATTCCTTTCTTGGTGGTCTAGGGGATTGTTCATGATGCAGGGGGTAGGGGCGGGAAGCCAATGCTTGGGAGCAGTGCGCAGTCTGTTTTGCAGCCGCTTATAACTCACAGTAACTTTGCTACTCTCGCTTTCGCTGTGCCGGATCTCCCCATTAAGCGATTGACCACTGTTAACAGAGGATGTAAGGATGTGGAGGATTGTTCTCTTTCGGGTTAGTGCAGGTCTATGGTTTCTCAATGCGGCTGCCGGGGGGTGCTGGAGGGCTCCGCTACATCTGTAGGTTGATTCTAGAGGAATAAGAAAGACTCTGGTGAGCATTTTGGCTTAGAGGCATGGAGTGAGACAAAGTTTGTACTTCAAAGATACATTTTAGCACAAGGGGTTGGGGCAGAAATTAGGGACCTCTCAACTTGCACTGTCCTCAGAGTGAGGACTGGCTCAGGTTCTCTCCTTATACCACCTTCGCCTGGCTGAGAGGGCTCTTCACCCCATCTTCACAAGGGCTGGCTACTGGCATTGTCAACAAAAAAGAGGGAAACCAATATTCATTTCATTGTCATAAATTCACAGAGAAAGTAATAAACCTATGCAGAAGGATTTGAATCAGTGCCATATAGGTCACTAGAGAAAACGACAAAATACAGGTGCACTCTGGTAGCTTTGCAGTTCTAGTATATTTAAATTAAACAAAGTAATAAGAACATCAATGTAACAACCAAAGACATGTGACAAAAAAGTTCAAAAAACATACAAAAAAGTTACAGATATGTGCAAGCAAAGAATACATATATATTTACATAATTAGATTCTTGGATAAAAACAAAATTGCAAGTAGTAAGAAAAGATAGTCAAACTGAAGTAATGGTTACAGTCATCTACACAGACTTGTGTTTAGAGAATAAGTTGGACAAATCCTGTTGGGCACTCAACAAATTTGAAGACCTGTTCAAATAGCTAACAGGTCCAGAGTCCTGTAAATGACTACAGCCCCGTATGCTTTACATAGAACAATATCCTGACTCCTTTTTTTGCCCAACAGGATTTGTCCAATTTATTCTCTAAACACAAGTCTGTTACTGTGTAGATGACTGTAACTATTACTTCAGTTTAACTATCTTTTCTTACTACTTGCAATTTTGTTTTGATCCAAGAATCTAATTATGTAAATATATATGTATTCTTTGCTTGCACATATCTGTAACTTTTTTGTATGTTTTTTGAACTTTTTTGTCAAATGTCTTTGGTTGTTACATTGATGTTCTTATTACCTTTTTCTTAATTTAAATATACTAGAACTGCAAAGCTAGCAGAGTGCACCTGTATTTTGTCGTTTTCTCTAGTGACCTATATGGCACTGATTCAAATCCTTCTCCATAAGTTTATTACTTTCTCTGTGAATTTATGACAATGAAATGAATATTGGTTTCTATGTGGATGCCCCTCTTTTTTGTTAACAGTATCTTACCCCCCTATCCACATAAGCACCAGGGGTATCCCTATTTTAGTACTTATACTGGCATTGTCACACAGTGCTGAGAAAAATACAAGCATCACATCAAAAGGCACCCAAAACAAGTTGATTAAAGCCAGTCTCTAAACATGTTCTCCTAGTGCGGATGGCCAGGCCCTCGCTCATGGATACATTCCTATTGGCTGAAGCTTCAAAGCAGCTGCTGTCACTCACAGCATCTGCTTGTAATCATGAATCAGGCTATGAAAGAAGCCCACAGGGTGTGCAGTTGTGGGATCGAAAATCCCAACAAAAACAGCTCAAGCATCTTCTAAAAATTCAAGCCCAATGTTGTTAACTCTCCTGTCTTTCCATGGACATGAGGACAAACCCAGGAGAACTGAGCCTTGGGGAAAGTCTGCAATGGTGTACGGGCTTGCGCTTTACACAAACTGCTCAGCCCAGGATTAGTTGAATATCAGCTTATTTGTTGAACGAAAGATACGTGTGTGTGGAAACCCCTCCCTCCCTTTTTAGTCTGCGAATATATGGGCTTGGTTAATTGGTATATTATGCGAGCAATGCAAGTTAAAAGAACGCAAAATAATTCAATTGGTGCATTTAAGGGGAAAAACAAGCAAGGATGACGCATATTGTATATTGAAAAAGCACTAGGAATGCCAACAGTTTGGGCTTTTTTGTAGGCATGGGAAAGTCACTTGCCAGGTGGTGCCATAGTGCTATTAACTGGCCATTGATGGTAACAGGTGCAAAATGGTGTGAGTACCTGGGTATCTGATAGCTGTGCCTGACTTAAATGTTGGCTTTGCCAATGCTTATTTTTAACAGGACTTCAGTGAAGGACACGCTTTGTGCTTATAAATCGAGTGGCTGAAGGCAGCATTTACACCTCCAATTAAGCCATTAACTAACTTGCAGAAGACTGCTCTGAAAAACACTGGCAGGCACTTCAAATGCAAAGTTTAATGTGAAGGCTTGATTAAACCGAGCTCAAAGAATTCCAATGAGGAGGTGTTTTGGGTGGGGTGGGGCAGGAACTGGGTGGGAATGGCCCTAGGGATTCGCATGACCATTGGCAGACAAAGGGAGAGCAAACATCCAAACAAGGACTCGCTTTGTGTCCCTCCTCATATGCCATTTCTCACTATCTGTACTCTAATTTACTTATAGTTGGAGCAAACCACACCCAATAGCCCAAAAGAAAAATGACTGCGTTTCTGTACTAACAACATTCGGTTACAATACCCTTAAGATCAAATTGAATGAAACAATGTTAATTTTGAGAGAGACTAGGATGCGTTACTTTCCTGCATGAGGCAATAAGTCTCTTGAGTTTGTAGATGTGTGCACCGCGATACATGGAACTCGCTGGTTATGCAGTGGACTTTTGAGCACATTCCTACTAAGTGCTGTGAAGTCTTCGTGTCTGCTTAAAATATATTTTACTCTTAATCTAAAGTCTCCCTCAAGTGTTCCTTTGAAGTAATTGCACCCTACCTAAACACGGGACGTTTACACAGCCCATCAGTTGTGGTGTCCCTTTTCTTGATGTGTCTTTTCACAAACTTCTTTTAAATTGTGATTTTATCAAAATCAGCCCAAGTGCCAGCCACGACACTGTGCCCGCTAGGTCGTGGTTCTGAGCTCCCTGTGCCTCTCGCCATGACGTCACATGCCATTGGCTATTGCTAGTTCACAAACATGATCATTAACTGTGAGCTATTTATCAACCAAGGAACCAAGCAATAACCCAATCAATCAAGCAACCAATCGATCACATTATCAGTCTTTATTTCGGTGCACATTAACCCATCTACAGAAAGGGTCACAATTATTTATAAAAACATAACAATGCAAACACTGGCATGCACCTCCATTGCGGATCAACGAAAACACAAAAAAACAGAGCACTCTAAAATAAGGACAGTAGCTTTGCTTGGCTTCTCAAACTCATTGAGGACACCTAGCTGTTGTGTCCCTCACAAGGACGTGGACACGTTAATGAGAGAAGGGATGGGTCAAAGGAGCACGGGCGAGGGACCGGAAGGGGAGGAGCAAAGAGAGGAAAGGGGATTCGAGTATGATGAGAAATCAAAAAGGTACCGACTCAAAGTGGCTCCAGTCTTTCATTGCCCAAATGATAGGAATAGTAACATAAAAATGGCGACGAGGATCGACAATCCCAGGTAACCAGAGGCTCCACTGAAATGACTCGTTTCCTGAGCTGGAGTGAGGCTGCCCACCCGCTGCCATCCGAGACACTCCGTCTCATGCATCCTGAGCTTCCGCAAGGCTGTCTGCTCCACGGCCATCTACTTCGTCTCTACACTAGATGCCTGTGTCTCCGCTACTGAGAGCGCTCCACTCCGAGGAGCGGCACCCGTGCTGCAATGCAGAGACAGCACCGTCCGCCTGCCATGAACCCAAGAAGGAGCCACACCTCCGTCCACAATACCCGCTAGGGTGGTCCAACGGCAAAGACCTCTGCACTCGGTAAAGTAATTGCGGTACTAACAGAACATCCTCCAGCCCAGACCCACAAGTACCTATCCAGTGGGCCAGAGTCCTTCATCTTCCTTCAGACCACGGGCCCAACTGCTTTTCCTCCAGCCCAGACCCACGGGTGCCTCTCCAGCGGGCCAGTGTCCTCCAACGTCTAACATCCCTCAGACCACAGGTCCAACTGCTGTCCAGTGTCACAGCAGTCTTCCCGGCATCAGGCCCAACTGAGGTGGGTGAACACAAATATTTACATTAAACGGGACGAGATACATCTATACACCACAAGTTGCCCAGCCAGAACTCCTAAGACCTAGACAACAAATTACACGCCTCCCAAATGGAGGGAGGCCAGAAGGACGTGGTACATCCCTCACAAATACCCGCTTCCAGAGCAACATTCCTGTACAAGCCGCTACCATTCCAACTCCAACCACAACAGGACAGAGGGTCTCGCTGGGAAGAATGGCTTAAATATTTCTCAGATTTTGTAAAAGTCATAGGAGATGATAAATCACCAGCAGTACTTGACATCTTCACGAACCAAGAGGGAAAGGAAATCAAGACGATCATCAAAATGCTACCAGCACATCATATGAAGTGACAGTCACAGTGCTCAACAGGAAACTCGTCATTAAACCAAATAGAGAGTACGAAATATATGGATTTAACCAGTGCCAGCAGCTCCAGCAAGAAACGATAGATGAGTTGGTCACCAGACTAAAGAAGAAGGTGACAAACTGTCAATTCACAACTTTTTTGGATGAAGAAACCATACACCTGTGAATTATAGAGGTATGTACTTTGTCCACGTTCCGTAAACACCTCCTCAAAAAACCACTTCTGTTAGACAAAATAATAGAACTGGCGAGAATATATGAAAGAGTCAATGTCCAATCGGCGACGGTTGAAGCACCAAGAAAAGGAGACACCATTGCCGCTGTCCAATTGGGACGATGCCGCGGCACAACAATCGTCATCCAGACCACCAATGTCCAGGCCACGGACCTCCAAGACATGCTACAGATGCAGCCTCACATTTCCTCACAGGAGCCTCTGTCCGGCCATTGGCCAACAATGTTCGAACTGTGGGAGAGACAAACATTACAGGTCAGTGTGCAGAGAAGGAATCCCAGTCCCGGAAGCCCGTCAACCGCAAGGCCCTTGATCTGCCATGCAAGCAGCCCCGAAACATCGCATGAATGCTGGTGGCCCTCCCTGTAGAGTCATTAGGGCACTTGAGGATGTCCAAATTACTGATGACACAGCTCAAACAGCGACTGATGAAGATTACTGCAATGAATATGTGCGCCTTTTCAGTGAAGAGGCAGAAAATGATCCAAAAGTGACACTTAGGATAGAATAGAACCCCACCTCCAACACTTCCTCGTGGACACAGGAGCCACATCCAATGTCATGGATGACAGTGAACACATGTGCATATTGACAACGTGGACACTCGAGAGGTCCAAGCAAAAGTGTTCCAGTGGGAAGCAACGTTACTTCTACCTGAGAGACCGTTCACATGCCTACTCCGTCAGAGGGAAGGATGTCCCGCCACAATACACATCCTGCGAAGCCCCAACAAAGGGTGCTGCCTGCTAAGCTACAAAACAGTGAATGCATTGGACCTAATTGACATCCACTATGAAGAATCAGAAGTGGTACTAAGCCATTCCATGCATAGATGAACACTTTGCTAGATGGCCAGCTATCCCATGTCAAAGCCCCAAATAGTCAAGAAATTCCCAAACCTATTCAAAGGACTTGGAAAACTGAAAGACACAATGGTCTAATTGCACATCAATTAAGAAATCACACCTGTCCCTCCGAACACCCACGAGGAACAGGGTTCGACCTACAACAAAAGGTTTCTGAAAAGCTGCAGTTATGACTCCAGGATGACATTATCAATAGGGCTAAAGGCCTGACTCCATGGGTGTCACCTCTTGTACTTGTTCCAAAGGACAATGGACGGATTTGGTTGTGCATAGATATACACATGCCTAATGTTGCCATCCAGAGAGAGAGACACCCTGGGCCAAACACTGAAGACATGATAGTGAAATTAAACAAGGCGATGCGATTCTCGAAACTCGACCTCATCCAGAACTATCATTAGTTGGTCCTGAATCCAACATCCTGACCGATCATGACTTTCTCCATGCATGATGCTCTATTCCGGTATAAGGGACTGAATATTGGTATCCCGTCAGTGGCAGAAATATTCCAGGTACCCATAAAATGCATAGTACTACCAATCAACACTGCATTTAACTATAGCAATGATATCCTGGTTTTCAGGACTTCACAAGAAGAACATGACGAGACCCTCACGAAAGTATGCACTACCTTGTAAGAGGCAGGCTTAACACTCAATCAGAACAAATGTGAAATCAACAAACACGAGTTGAGATTCTTTGGGCACATTTTCTCAGACAAAGGGATGAATCTCGACGCAGATAAAAATGCAGGCACTCGATGCTCTGCCTCCTCCAAACTTGGTGAGCGAAGTCCGCTCGTTTCTAGGGACGGCCAGCTACTGTGCAAGATATTTGCCCAACTACGCAGCACCATGACAGAGCCCCTCCGACAGCCTCTGAAATAATATAGCACAATCATCTGGTGCCAACCATGCCAAGATGCATTCACAATGATCCAAAAGGAGCATACAGAGGCCAGGCCCCTGGCATAATTCGACCCATAATGGCGCACCGAAATAACAGTAGATGCCAGTCCAGTAGCATTAGGAGCTATACTTGCACAGGGTGAATCCAGAGAAACAGCTGTGAAATATGCAGTCGCATATGCAAGCCGAGTACTGTTGGACACTTTTTGTATTTGTATTTGTAACGCGCACCTTCAGGCCCGGAAGCATCAGGGCGCAACTTTGGACATAGTTACATAAGCGTACAATTACATATATTCAACACATTTTCAGTACAAAGTATTCGAGGCGTACAGCAATATAAATATTTACAGGCCATAGATAAGGGCAGGCATTTCCCGGGGTTGGTCTAGACATCATGTTGGTTGAAGAGCCAAGATTTGGTTTTGATTTGAAGGCGCTAAAGCATTCTTCAGATCGGATTGTGAGGGGGAGGGCATTGTCATGACCACTGCTTCCAAGGAGTCAGGAGAAGCCCAACGCCCTTGGAAGCAGGCTCATAACATTCATTGCAGATGCCAGCAAGTCCCTTTAGGGACCTTTTGGGCCTTTTCCTGGCACCGGTGGTGCCAGGCTCATTGTGGAGACTGGTCCCGGCACAAGAAGCGCCGGGCTCATAGCAAATTCAGAAGTGCTTGGGTGGACCTACCTGCAGCAGACCATGCTGCTTCCTTACCAACAGGATGAAGTCTTCATCCTCCTCTGGCAGGAACTACTTTTCTTCTGGGTGGGGCTGGAACCACTCCCTAGGACTGGAACTCTTCTGGAAACTGGAACTCTTTTTCTTACCTGGGCGAGGCTGTGGAAGAAGATGCCTAAGCACTCCTGTGCACTATTTAAACCACACCCGATTGGTGCCACGTGCTTCGTGTTATTCTGCATCAGCAGCAGGACGCTCACCGTGTCAGCTCCAGGGAATCTTCCATTCCAGCTCCTGTGAACGCGAAATCTCCGGATTTACCTGATGAGGATCCATTCTTCAGTCTTCAGCAGCATCTGCACAACAACAAAAACACAGATTAGAAGAGTCAAGGTCAGCGCTTCAACTTACCCGATCCACCGGAGCGTTTAAGGTATTCGCCGCACCCTTTCTCCGCCATCGAGCCCTGCAAAGACAAAAGAACATTGGTTAGGAACGTTTTGTTTCTGAACGGCTTACCTTTGCGACGTACGCTCCAAAGTCAGCTCGCACCGCACTCCGCTACCTGCAAGGCAAAGAGAGACATTAAGGTGCGTTTAAAGGCCTTGAACAGACTTTCTACTTACGTGCCTTCATATTCTCCATCATCTTGTTCGCGCCTCGGTACGAACCTGGGCATCATCACTGGTGCCTTCATCATTCTCCATCTGAAAGCAAGAGAGAGACATTAAGGTGCGTTGAAAGGCCCTGCACAGACTTTCTACTTACGTGCCTCCACGAACTTTGGCATTCTTTCGCCATCATTTCTTCTCAGCCAACCCTGCAAGAAAGGGACGTTAAAAGAGGACATTAAGGACTTGATATATGCAAAATCCGCTCGTGCAATTAACGGCGGCATCGCTCTCTACTTACCCTCTGCAATCAAGAGGCTGATCCCAAAACCAGTGGAGTAACTGGACCCAGAGCCCCTGCACAAGACGCAGGATGGAGAGCCCGGCATTCACCTATTTAAGGTGAGCACAGTTAGCAACCGAGTACCACGGGAGGAGAGAGTGTGGGGGTAGAGACTTCATCTAACCTTCCAGCTACTAACACCCCCTGATCTTTTCCACTTTTAGACATCTCACCCTCCAAGTCAAGCTTTCGGTGAGAAGGGGACCAAACCAGGGAGCGAAACGGACCCTACGCCTAACTTTGAAGACGGTTTCACCGCCCAGCCAAGACCCGCGCCTCCGAGGGAACCAGGTGAGCGTTACAGAGCGCGAAGCCTTACCGCATATTTCCCGCCCAGGCGCAATGGAAACCTCAGCCACAGACCAATTGGCCCAATTGCTTGGGGAGTTGAGGGCAGAAGTACACGCAGCATGCCAGGAAACGAATGCCTTAAGGAGAGAGTTAGTTGTTTCTAAGGAGCGAACTGATGATCTTGCCAGACAGTTGTTACAAGCCCAAGCGGGACAAACTCCTCTGCCCGCCTCGGGAGGGAGCCATGCTCCAACGACTTCCACTAATCCGGTGCAGATTAATCTACCAGGAAATGTACCTTTGGCCCCGCCCGAGCGTTTTTCTGGTGATCCAAGGAGATTCGCTGTCTTCTTCAATCAATGTCGCTTGCACTTTTTGTGTAGACCTGCCGAATTTCCAACAGACCAGGCCAAGGTGGCCTTCGTGCTCTCATATCTTAGTGGCAGTGCCGCAGATTGGTCTATACCTTTAGTGACTCAGAATGACCCTGTTCTTCATAACTTCCAAGACTTTCAAGCTAGTATGGAGAGATTGATCGCACGACACTCCCAGGGTCAGGCCTTGGATAATGAACTTCTTTCACTACGACAGGGTAATCAAGACCTCTTGACTTACATTCCGTCATTTAACAGACTAGTGGTGGAAACCGGATGGCCGGAAGACAAGAGAATCACGCTTTTCTACAGAGGCCTGCGAGGGGAACTTAAAGACGTTCTGGCCCAGGTGGTAAATCCGCCACAAGACTGTTCTGAATATATCGATCTGGTGGTTCAATTAGATCACAGGCTGCAGAATCGGAAGGCCGATCGTTCCAGATTTGAATCCCGTGTTTTTTCAAGACCACAGAGCTCCGCTAAAGGAAATGATTTCGTGGAACCCATGCAAATTGGGGTCGTGAAAGCACCCCTAACCCAAAAGGAACGAGAAAGGAGAAGACAATTGCAATTATGCCTCTATTGCGGAAATCCTGGACACTTTCTTCGAGATTGCCCTGTGAAACCAAAGAAAAAGATGGTAGGAGCATCCGATAAAGGTGCCGAAGGTTCTGAGTCGGAAAACGACCTCGCCCGACAAGTGTAGAGGTCTGCTTGCCGAGCGTTAAAACCAGTTCTTTGACCTCGCATTTCGTCATGCCAATGGTCCTCGTGAGTCCAGAGCAGCCCAATCGTATGCATGCCATAAAAGCATACATTGATAGTGGCGCGATCGGCAATTACGTGGACTGTGAAATGGCCGCCAGGATGAATCTATCTCTTTGTCCTAAGGTGGTGAGAGACGTCATTACCACAGTGGACGGTACAGAAATAGCTTCCGGACCAGTAACTCACACCACCTTGGAAGTGACGTTGGTAGGCCAAGATGGACATCAAGAGAAGATCGTGTTTGACGTGATCAAGGCTCCGCGATTTCAAGTTATTCTGGGAATCCCTTGGTTGGAGAAGCACAATCCTCAAATCGACTGGCGAGCAAAGATAATTCGGTTTCCAGAATGCGCTCCCACCTGTTATCCTCAGCCTCCTACCAAGCTGGCAGCAATCTCCTCTGAGACTCCACAACTGCCTTCTGAATACCGGGATTATCATGATGTCTTTCGGAAAGATCAAGCTAACACCCTGCCTCCTCACAGGTCATACGACTGTCAGATAGACCTGATTCCGGGATCCATTCCTCCGTGCAGTCGAATTTATGCCCTTACCGAACCAGAAAATCTTCACCTAAGACAATATTTGGACCAATATCTGGCTAATGGATTTATCCGTCCTTCAAAGTCCCCAGCCTCCTCAGCTCTGTTCTTCGTTCCAAAAAAAGAGGGAGACCTGAGAACATGTATAGATTACTGTGCCCTGAATCAGATAACAATCAAGAACAGATATCCGTTACCATTGATCCCAGAACTACTTGACCAAGTTAAAAGTGCCTGTATTTATACTAAGTTGGACCTCAGAGGAGCCTACCATTTGGTACGAATAAAAGAGGGCGATGAATGGAAAACGGCCTTTCGTACTAAGTATGGATTATTCGAGTATCAAGTAATGCCCTTTGGATTATGCAATGCACCGGCCGCTTTTCAGTACTTTATGAATGACGTCCTCAGAGAACTCATTGATGTGTGTGTAGTTGTCTATATTGACGATATTCTGGTTTACTCGGCCTCAGAGGCTGATCATCGAAAACACGTCACAGCGGTACTGGAGAGGCTCCGTCAACACCGACTTTTTGCTAAGCTGGAGAAATGCGTTTTTCACGTTACTGAGGTTGAATTTTTGGGATTCATTTTGTCACCTAACGGAGTTCACATGGACTCAAGAAAAGTGGACGCTATTCTTAAGTGGCCCTCACCAACCTCAGTAAAAGGAGTCCAAAGCATGTTGGGCTTCGCCAACTTTTATCGTAGGTTTATTCCAGACTTCTCTCGAATAGTTCAACCTATTACAGCCCTTCTCAGAAAAAACAAACGTTTCGAATGGTCTACAGAAGCCGAACAAGCCTTTCAAGAACTGAAAACTAAATTCATCTCAGCTCCGGTTTTAAAACATCCCCACCCGGAACTTCCCTATATTGTTGAGACCGATGCCTCCAGTCTCGCGATGGGAGCAGTGCTTTCGCAGAGGGACCCAGAAACAAATCAGTTGCACCCTGTGGCCTTTTGGTCCCGCAAATTTTCGGCTCCCGAAATCAACTATACCATTACCGATAAAGAACTTTTAGCTATTAAGTCCGCCTTTAAGGCCTGGCGGCACTATCTCCTGGGAGCCCGACACACAGTCACCGTCATTACGGATCATTGCAATTTACAATACTTAAAATCAGCCAAAGCTCAATCCTATAGACAACTCCGTTGGGCACTATTTTTCGCCGAGTTCGACTTTGTAATTACTTACCGACCAGGCAACAAGAATGGAAAAGCGGATGCCCTCTCCCGAGTGGGAGTAGATGAACTCACGACTAGTCCTGAACCCCTACCAATAATTCCGGAACAAAGAATCCTGGGTTTAATTAACACACAATCCCTTGAAGATATTGAAGCGAAAGTTAAAAAACTTATGACTCCAGCAGAAATAAAAGACTGGAAACTCAAGGGGAAAGACTTTACAATGGAAAAAGACTTGCCATACTTTCAAGGTAGATTATATCTGCCATGTACGGATTTACAATCACAGGTCATTTCATGTTACCATGACTCCTTAATGGAAGGGCATCCCGGCATTGCTAAAACGTCTGAAAAAGTAAAAAGACATTTCTGGTGGCCCTCTTGGAGGAAGGACATTAAAGATTTTATAATCTCCTGTGGGGTGTGCGCTCAGAACAAAAGCCAGAAGGAGAAACCATCAGGCCTCTTACATCCGATAGACATTCCTCCTCACCCGTGGCATACTCTCTCCATGGATTTCATCACGGATTTACCACCATGCTCCGGATATAATACGATCTTAGTAGTTGTGGACCTATTTTCTAAAATGGCTCATTTTATTCCATTAAAGGGGTTACCCACAGCTTCAATTCTAGCCCAGGAATTCCTCGAGAACATCGTTCAGTTGCACGGCTTTCCTTCAGTTCTAATCTCGGATAGAGGAAGTCAGTTTATTTCCACTTCTGGCGGAGTTGCTGTCGTTTAGCCCAAATTGACGTAAGGCTTTCAACCAGCCATCATCCCCAGACCGACGGGCAGACCGAGAGGACCAACCAAACTCTGGAACAATATCTACGCTGCATGTTGCAGCAAGCAGAAGGCACTTGGAAAGAAATCCTCTGGATTGCGGAGTACGCTTATAATAATTCAGTCCATTGTGGAACTGGAAAACCCCCTTTTTTCCTCTTATATGGAATCCATCCCCGCACCTCAAATCTTGATCCACCTCAGACTCTTAGAACACCTGCTGTAGATCACCTGCACTCTACAATCACTCAAGCCTTTAAGGAAGCCACTTCTCACCTTCAGCAAGCCAAGGAACATTACAAGAAGGATGCAGACCAACATCGAAAGGAAGCTCCCCAATATCAAGTGGGAGATCAAGTCTGGCTGTCCACCAAACATTTACCCTTAAAAGGACCACAAACTTTCAATCCACGATACCTGGGACCCTACCCGATCACCGCCATAATAAATCCAGTGGCAGTAAAATTGGGTTTACCTACTCATATGAAAGTTCATCCCGTCTTCCACGTCTCCTTGCTAAAACCCATGCAACCTGGAACCCGTTTGACAAAATCTCCAGACCTTATCCTAGTGGATGGAGAACTGGAGTTCGAAATTCAGAACATCCTAGACTCCAAGATTTCCAAATCAAAACTATATTATCTGATTGACTGGAAAGGTTATGGACCCCAGGAACGATCTTGGGAACCATCGGAACATGTGCATGCACCCCGTCTGGTCAAGAAGTTTCACCGAACTTTTCCCGACAAACCAAGACCCCCGGACAAGACGAACTTGGGAGGGGCCTTGAGGGGGGGGTGCTGTCATGACCACTGCTTCCAAGGAGTCAGGAGAAGCCCAACGCCCTTGGAAGCAGGCTCATTACATTCATTGCAGACGCCAGCAAGTCCCTTTAGGGACCTTTTGGGCCTTGTCCTGGCACCGGTGGTGCCAGGCTCATTGTGGAGACTGGTCCCGGCACAAGAAGTGCCAGGCTCATAGCAAATTCAGAAGTGCTTGGATGGACCTACCTGCAGCAGACCATGCTGCTTCCTTACCAACAGGATGAAGTCTTCATCCTCCTCTGGCAGGAACTACTTTTCTTCTGGGTGGGGCTGGAACCACTCCCTAGGACTGGAACTCTTCTGGAAACTGGAACTCTTTTTCTTACCTGGGCGAGGCTGTGGAAGAAGACGCCTAAGCACTCCTGTGCACTATTTAAACCACACCCGATTGGTGCCACGTGCTTCGCGTTATTCTGCATTAGCAGCAGGACGCTCACCGTGTCAGCTCCAGGGAATCTTCCATTCCAGCTCCTGTGAACGCGAAATCTCCGGATTTACCTGATGAGGATCCATTTTTCAGTCTTCAGCAGCATCTGCACAACAACAAAAACACAGATTAGAAGAGTCAAGGTCAGCGCTTCAACTTACCCGATCCACCGGAGCGTTTAAGGTATTCGCCGCACCCTTTCTCCGCCATCGAGCCCTGCAAAGACAAAAGAACATTGGTTAGGAACGTTTTGTTTCTGAACGGCTTACCTTTGCGACGTACGCTCCAAAGTCAGCTCGCACCGCACTCCGCTACCTGCAAGGCAAGGAGAGACATTAAGGTGCGTTTAAAGGCCTTGAACAGACTTTCTACTTACGTGCCTTCATATTCTCCATCATCTTGTTCGCGCCTCGGTACGAACCTGGGCATCATCACCGGCGCCTTCATCATTCTCCATCTGAAAGCAAGAGAGAGACATTAAGGTGCGTTGAAAGGCCCTGCACAGACTTTTACTTACGTGCCTCCACAAACTTTGGCATTCTTTCGCCATCATTTCTTCTCAGCCAACCCTGCAAGAAAGGGACGTTAAAAGAGGACATTAAGGACTTGATATATGCAAAATCCGCTCGTGCAATTAACGGCGGCATCGCTCTCTACTTACCCTCTGCAATCAAGAGGCTGATCCCAAAACCAGTGAAGTAACTGGACCCAGAGCCCCTGCACAAGACGCAGGATGGAGAGCCCGGCATTCACCTATTTAAGGTGAGCACAGTTAGCAACCGAGTACCACGGGAGGAGAGAGTGTGGGGGTAGAGACTTCATCTAACCTTCCAGCTACTAACACCCCCTGATCTTTTCCACTTGTAGACATCTCACCCTCCAAGTCAAGCTTTTGGTGAGAAGGGGACCAAACCAGGGAGCCAAACGGTCCCTACGCCTAACTTTGAAGACGGTTTCACCGCCCAGCCAAGACCCGCGCCTCCGAGGGAACCAGGTGAGCGTTACAGGCATTCCATAACTTGGAGGCTAGTTCGGGGAAGCTAGATCCACCTGCCTTTTGAAGTTTTAAGCTAGAAATGGTTAGGCAGTGGGTCTGAGCCGTTCTTTGCGGGTGGGAAGGTGCGTGTCGGGATAGCCGGCTGCAAAGGTATGGTGGGGCTTGGTTAGCTAGGCATTTGTGGGTGAGGCCTAAGACTTTCAGTGAGATTCTCTGTTTGACCGATAGCCAGTGTAGGTTGGATCTGGAATCTGAGATGTGATGGATTCGTGGGCTGTTTAGGGCTGCTCTGATAGCGTTATTTTGAGTAATTTGTAGTTTTTTCAAGTTCTCTTGGCTCGTTCCGAGGTAGAGGGCGCTCCCATAGTCAATTTTAGCCATGATGAGAGTTGTGGCCAAGGTGACCGTGTTGGGGGTAGTCAGAAATGGCCTGCAAACTGTAATTAGTTTGCAGGTGTAGGCTGAGGAGGATCTGACTGCATTTGTTTGTCGGGATAGTGATAGAGTGGCGTCAAGATAAACGCCTAGGGTTTTAGTGTCTTTTGAGACTTGGATGGTGTTGCCATCGATGATAAATGATCGGTAGGATAGCTCAAGTTTACTAAGACGTTGCGTAGTGCCCAGGATGAGAAGCTCAGTCTTGTCATCGTTGAGGCATAACTGGTGTTGAGCCATCCAGGCTTGGATGGGCAGGTAGATCTCATTCAGGGCCCTGGTGTCAGCCGCGTAATCACCAGTGATAGCAATGAGTATCTGGGTGTCGTCAGCATAGTTCGTATAAGAGACACCCAGATAGTCAAGTACATCAAAGAGTGGTTTTGTGAAAACGTTATAGAGCGCTGGCGACACACAGGAGCCCTGGGGGAAGCCGCAGTGAATCGGGGAAGGATCTGCAGCTGCAGATTGAGAGAAGACCCGGATGGATCTATTACTCAAGAATGATTTAATCCAGGCTATAGCTGATGGTGAGAAATGGGCGGCCGAGTGAAGATGCTTGCATAGGATTTGGTGATTGACCAGATCGAAGGCCACAGAGAGGTCAAGTAGAAGTAACAAGGCAAGTTTGCCGTTGTCCTTTAACACTTCGATCTGGGTTTTTAAATCTAGTAGAGCGGTCTCTGTTCCGTGTCTGGGGCGGAAGCCAGATTGTCTAAGGCCAAGAAGATTATTGGCTTCCAAGTGCTGTTGGATTTGCAGGTATGCTGCGCAGTCTAGAATTTTTAACAGGAACGGGATAGTGGTGATGGGTCGGTAGTTGGTCGGTATGCTGGGGTCGAGGGAAGATTTTTTGAGTAGGGGGATCACCCGGGCATCCTTAAGGTGGTCGGGGACAGTTCCCGTTTTAAAGGATGTGTTGATGGAGGATGTGATAAAAGGGGCCAGATCGTGGGCGGAATCCTTAATGATTGGGGCAGAGCAGGGGTCGCCCTGGCAGTTAGATGGTTTAATCCTCAGGATAATGTTTTCTACCTCCGCAATAGTGAGCGGTGAGAAAGCAATCGTTTGTAGTTTGGGACGTCAGGGGAGAGGGCCCCTACGGAGGTAGGAGGTTGATTGTCCAGTTTCAAGGTGATTTGTTTGGCTAGGATTTTAGATTGAAGCATGGTGATTTTATTCAGTAACGCTGCCTGAATATTGGCGCACCAATTGCTGTGCTTAATACAAGGGGGATAACCGGGGTTTCGAGTACTTTTGGAATCTTAAATAGTTCCTTAGAGTTGGAATCGGCATGCATAATGCGTTTGTTAAGGGATTCTTTTTTTGCCTCTATAATGGCTGTTTTGTAAGTGAGCGAGGCCAAGAAGAAGCCGTCTTTATGTACGTCTGAAGGGTGGATTTTCCATCGGTTTTCGGCGCAGCGTTTGGTTTTACGGAGTGCTCTTACCTGTGGGGTGAACCAGGAGTTCAAGTGTGCACGTGGTTTGGCCTTCCTCAGTTTGATGGGGGCCAAAGAGTCTATAGCTGTCAGCCTGGTGCAGCTGTAGATGTCAGCTAGGGCAGTCGGGTCGTTACAGGAGTCAGTGGCCGCTTTAAGTGTGGGTAGTAGTAGAGGGAGGAGTTTCTCTTTAGTTATGTCCTTGTCGTTTCTGGTCAGGAGCGCAGGTGCTATAGCGGTCAGGATGCGGGGGTTGGCTTCAACATTGAAGGTGATAATGTGGTGATCTGACAAGAGGCAGGGGGTAACGGCCAGGACATTGATAATGCAGTTAGAGCTGGCTAGTCAGTCAAGGGTTCTGCCTTTGGAATGCATGGGCTCTTGGATGCGCAGGGTGAAGCCAGAGTTGGGAAGGAAGTTTTCCAGGTCAAGTGCCGTAGGATCTTTAGGGTCACCGAGTCCCAGGTTGAGGTCGCCAAGGATGATGATTTGTGAGTTAATTTTGGCGTTATCAAGGAGGAGGGTGGATATGTCACTGACAAAGGAGGGTGCAGGGCCTGGGGGCCGGTAGATTAAGTGGAGGGTGGCTGTTTGGTTGGTGTTAGTGTGAGTTTGACTGATAATAGTTCAGCTGACTCGAGTTGGGTAGTGGTAATTACTCTTAGTTCCAAAGTGGTTTTATGGATAATGGCAAGGCCACCACCTCTAGAGTGGGGGGTAGAAGTGCGGTCGCATCGCATTATGCTAAAGCCAGGTGGTATGGCAAGGGACAGTGAGGGGCCAGAAGTGGCATGTAGCCACGTTTCAGCTATGGCGATGAAGTCAAGATCTGACGTTGTTATAAGGTCTGCTATGTCTAAGGCGTGGGCAGGGAGGGATCTAGCGTTGATAAGGGCGCCTTTGATGACACGCAATTGCGTCTCTGAGGAGGGGGGTTTGCTGATGTTGGGTGCAGCGTGAGGGCCTGGGAGTGTGTGTTGTGATTGTTTGGGAAGGTAGCAGCGAGAAGGGCGTATGCGGAATCTGGTGCCTAGTCTTTTGTTTCTGAGAGATGGGGGGCACGGTTGGTTTGGAGTAGGTTTGCTAACAAAGTGTTCCAGCCAGAGGGCTGGATCATTGAGGTAGGGATTAAGGTTGGTGGTGTGGTGTTGGATGTCGGAGGTGGATGTCATTGCAGAGGTCGCCATACGCAGAGTCTGAGGGGCAAAGCTGAGGTAGCAGCGAGTAGGGCGTATGCGGAATCTGGTGCCTAGTCTTTTGTTTCTGAGAGATGGGGGGCACGGTTGGTTTGGAGTAGGTTTGCTAACAAAGTGTTCCAGTCAGAGGGCTGGATCATTGAGGTAGGGATTAATGTTGGTGGTGTGGTGTTGGATGTCGGAGGTGGATGTCATTGCAGAGGTCGCCATCACAGAGTCTGAGGGGCAAGGCTGAGGCGAGAAATAGAGTTGTGTGGCTGAGGGTGAGTCAGCCGTATCGGATGCGAGCATGGCTGAGTACGAGTTGTTATTTCCGATGGCAGGGAGTGGATCAATAAAAGGGAGTGGGACAATAAAAGGAGGAGCGCCCTAAGGAGCATGGTAGATGCAAGTTCAATTTTAGCTAGGACAATGCAAGAGCAACAGTAGGCAGGTTCGAATTAAGCTAGGGCAGTGCAAAATCAACAGTAGGCAGGTTCGATTTACGCTAGGGCAATGCAAAATTAAAATCAACAGTAGGCAGGTTCGATTTAAGCTAGGGCAATGCAAAATCAAAATCAACAATAGGCAGGTTCGATTTGAGCTAGGGCAATGCAAAATCAAAATCAACAGTAGGCATTTTCGATTTAAGCTAGGGCAATGCAAAATCAAAATCAACAATAGGCAGGTTAGATTTGAGCTAGGGCAATGCACAGACCCGTAGTAGGATGACGCCTACTTACGGATGGTCAGGAAATGGAATACTGGTGGTTGGGGCAGTGCGAGTACGATGGGCATACCATGCATTAGGTGGGGTGGGAGCGCATGCCTCATGCGTGGGAGTTAGAGATTATCGTGTAGCTGTTGTTATGGCAGAGAGTACTTGGGAGCGCAAGTCGGTCGTGCTGGGTGCTGGTTGGACCAGGTAGGCGTGCGTGCGTGGCTGGCAGACATGAGGGGCAAAGTTTAAAGTTACCTCGTATGAATGGTCAGGACCGGTTCCCTTAGGCAGAAGGTGGAGTCATCTATTGTAGTGCCTTTGGTGAGGGTACATGCAGATGCATTGTAGACCGAAAGGGTCCAGGGGGTCAGGCACATGTGTTCTTTCCACGAGGTTCCTTGTATTCGCAGCAGAGATCAGAGGGGAGTAGTAGGCAGCAGGGCAGCCTCCTGCGCCGTAGCGCAGTGGCGGACAGGAGGGGCCTTAGGTTAGCAGGCTTTTGGTTGTTTAGGGCCGGCTTCCGCCTCCGGTCCTCTCGGGTGCGAGATATGCTAAAGTGGTTACTAGGCAACCAAGGGGAACGCTAGCAGTGCGTTTGGTGCGACGGCCATCTTGTGGAAGTATGGCTCGTCGGGTTTCCTTCGTTGTGGGCCCGGAGTGAGGCCAGGGTGCAGGGTGCGAGCACAGGGTGCAAGCACAGGCGACGTGGGGTCAGTAGCCGCGAAGCGCCGTGGCTCGTGTGGTCAGCTGTGCAGACGGGCTCATCGCGGTATGTCCATGGATTCTGCTCCAGTAGCTCGATGTAGCGCCGGTGCGTGGGGCAGCCGCAGGGAGGGTGCTGCAGGGCTCCTGCCCAGAGGAATAGTGGGCTGAAGGGGCAGACAGTGTTGTCTTAGTGCTGTCCTCTGAGGCATCCTACTCCCAAGCTGAAAAGGAAAGCCTGGCAGCGGTCTGGGTGTGCGAACACTTCAACCACTTCGTGATTAGCAGACTATTTAAACTCATAACACATTACCAGGCACTTATGTTCCCCTTTGGGAATCCAAAGGCCAAAATACCTCCTTGGATTGAACAATGGGGCATTTGACTCCAGTAGTATGACTACAATCGACAAAATGGTTGGTGACCAGAATCTGGCTACTTTCCTGTCACAACACCCCAAAGCGTCCAAAGACAGTTTGCTAGGCAACAGGGTAGAACAGTACATTAGATACTTTGTTGCAACTGCACTCCGACCAGCTATGACCATGAAGACATTCAAAAAGGAATCAGAGGATGACCCTACCATCCGGTTTGCCATAATCTTTACGAAGGAAATAAAGTGGAGAAACTATAAGATGATCCTACTGCAACACCCAGAAGCCAACAAACAATAGATGGAACAACTAGCAAAGATACCCAAGGAGCTGGCGGCCACAGAGGTATCCTACTGAGAGAAAACAGATTAGTGTCTCCTACGGTACTGAGGAAAGTACTAGCACAGACAGCCCATGAGGGACACTGAGGGATAATAAGCACCAATAGACTTCTATGCAACCACATGTTGGTTTCCATGGATGGTCGAGATGATGGAACAGAAGGTGCAACAATGTGTAGCGTGCCAGTGTGCAGAAACTAAAGAATCCCCTATGCTGGTGACACACAGACCTCGGAGGGTCCATTGGCAATGGTAGCCTTGGATTTCTAGAGACATCTCCCGCAAGACGGAAACCTCCTAATAGCGATAGATGAGTACCCGAAATAGCCACTAATTAAAAACTCCCAGCCAAGGGTATTGTCACATGTAGCCGGAATACTGGATACAATGGGCTGTGAATGAGGCATCTCGAGGACCTTGGAAACGGACACCAGTCTGCCATTCAATGAACATAACTTTCATAATTCGCCACACACATGGGGTTCCAACACCAGAAAGTGACACTGTTGTGGCTGCAAGCAAACGGCATGGCAGAGCGGTTCATGTCGTCAGTTAAAAGAACATTACAAAAAGCTGACACTGAGAGAAAGCCAATCCAGCAGGCATTACTGGAATACCGCCCCTCGCCCCCCACAAAGCAAAGGGTTGCACTCCTGCGGAATACCTGCCATGAACACACCTAGCCAAATTTGAAGAAGCCTTTGACACCACAGAAGATGAGATATGGAGAAGACACATGCAAACGAAACAATAGAGAAAATTGGAGAAAGAAAATTAAAAACTCATTAATATCTATGCCTTATACTAATGAGACAAAGTAGATGTGTTATCTTGTGCGTATTTACCTGCGGCCAAAGCATACCCTCACGTGGTATTACAAAAGTAAAAATAATGAAACATAGAGGCACCTGCCAATGCCTATTCATAAACATTGACAATTAGTGATAGAATTCCAGAAAACTGTAAATACATTTACCTTAGTGTTGTCTTCCCACCAAATGGTGATTATTTTGAAGCGCTGGTTATTAAGTACCCAAAAAGAAAGAAGGGAAAAGTTACAAAATGATGCATGATACAAACAGAGAGAATCTCTGTTTGGTCTTTATAGTAATGGTCAATATATGGCTTAGGTAATTACCTTGCGCTTTAGACTTTTTTGAGAGTATATTTTGTGTGAAAGTCATGCAGGAGCATCGGCCATACATATCTTCCTGGAAGAGTTACGCATTGTTGGCAGTGTGACGTCATTGTGTTTACGTCACGTTGCAGCATGGGCATCACGTTGTGACATCACTGTTGTGGCCCACCCCCCTGTTGCATGCAGTTTAGTTGTGTTTTCTGGAGGTGTGTAGGGGTGTGTAACACACCATGTGTGGAGATAGGTTGCTGTTTCAGGCTGTGTTGTATTTCTGGCATCATGTTTTTACAGCTGCCATTCTTTTATGGTTCTCATGTTTCCCTTTGCCCTTTGATGCCTTAAATAATTTCTGGCATTGGTGTTTGTTTTATCGGGAGGAGAGGTGGATGTTATTTTCTTCAGGGTATTAGCTTCCCATTTGTATTTGCGTGGATTTGTCCATTTCCTCTGTGTTGTATCTGGTTGAGGTGCTTGAAGCATGTGGTGTGGGTTATGGTTTGATTTTGCAGGATTCTTCTGTTGGGTTGCATGCTGGCCACATGTGTGCTGGTAAGGGAATATGAGGTTGTTGTGGCTTTGGTCCTTCTGACCCATTTCCTGGTGATTTTGTTGACTAAAGGGAGGTGTGTTATATCTTGTCTGCAGTGAGGGTCTTGTTATATGGAATGTGGTGATGTCACTATGGAAGGTTGTAGGTTTGAGAGTGTTCCACGTCAGTTGGAAGGGGACACTGTTGTATGTAGATGACCAGTGCTTATGTCAGGAACTGCTCTTCTGAACACCTGTGAAGACCTGCTCTCAAATCTTGACACTAACACGTCCTCTGTCCTCATTCTTCTTGAGCTCTCCTCTGCCTTTGACATGGTAAACCACAACATCCTGATTGCATGTCTCTGTGACACCCTGGGAATCACAGGTCAGGCTCTGGCGTGGTAAACCTCCTTCCTTTCCTACCGCTCATCCCAGGTAGAACTTGGGCCCTTTCTCTCTACTATCACTCTTTCAACCTGTGGTGCTCCCCAAGGCTCTAACCTAGCCCCGGTTCTTCAATGTCAACACGGCTGCCCTGGCACGCGGCATTGGCACTTCTTTTTTTTTTTTACAATTTTATTAAGTTTTACACTGTAAATAACACATACTGTGATCTTCTGCTAAGAAACGTAACATGATAATGAAAATATTCAATACATTATAATCATCAATGACCTGAAAACAAAAGAGAAGATGGAAAGAAAGAAAAAAAAACACCCCATTACCCCCACTCACAATTCATCTATGTTGTCCAAGTTAACCAAAAGTTTGCACATCACATGACAATGTATTAACAAATTTCCAAACAATCCAAATATCATAAATTAAGAAAAACTACTTATCTGTCTTGCAGTTTGCAGAAATAACACTCTATGACAGATTCAAGTTCAGGAACTCCCACCAGATTGTCTGAAAACGCAAAACCTTCTTTCGTACTGAGAAATTGACACGTTCAAAATTACAAACTTTGGACATTTCTTCCAACCAATTTTGGCAACCCAATGAGTTGTTTTCCATTCACGTAAAATTAATTTCTTTGCCACTGCTGCTCCTGGTGATTTGATATGTGCTCAAGTCCTCATATAAGACAGTTTCAACCAGGATGAGTGTTTTAAAGTCGTATTCCAGCTCTAATCCTAAAACAGTGTTCATCTCTTCCACAATTCCGTTCCAAAAATCCTTTAATTTAAGACACTCCAATAACATATGCTCTAATGTACCCTGATCTTGAGTACATCTCCAACAAATCTATTAGACCATGTTTGAAAAGTCAGACTGGGATCCAGAATGTTCAGTTAAGAATCTTTATTTGGCGGTCTTGCTCACCTATGTTCACGGAAACCTTTTTAATATTGACACAGACACCCGCCCATCGTCATGTGGTATTTCATCTTTCAAAACTGACGACCAAGTCAACAAGATTTTAGGGTCCGGCTTCGAAAAAAGTCACTTAATACATTGTACATCTTGTAGGCCGAGTGATCATTTCCATTGAGTTTCCTAATGCTGAATATCAAAGTTGAACCTTTCACTGATGACAAATTCACCGCCCTTCTCAATTTTCTATAATCACCCTATAAACAATCCTACAGGTGGAATTCCGCCTTTAGATCTCTAAAAGTTTTCCAACACTGACCCTTAAACAAGTCTCCAATTTTATTGATCCCAGCCAAGAACAATTCTCTCCAAAATATCACCCTTTTTCGAATTTTAATCCTCGGGTTCAACCAGATAGAGGAGTCTTCGGTCTTACCAAGATCTGATTTAGTCGTAATTTCATAAGCCTTCCAGGTTGTTTTTAAAAACTCTGTTAGAGCAGAACTATCCACACTTTTGTTGTTGGTGGTAGAGAGAATAGCCCACGCATCCATGGACCATGCCTTCTCTGCCTCAGCCCTAACGCAATCATCATCCGTCGTTAGGAATGGAAGGATATGCCTTAGGGTGAACACCTTGTGGTATCTTTCAAATTTGGTATATTCAATCCACCTCTGTCGCTTTTGAGCTGCAACTTCCAGTTTTAACCTAGGAATTTTCCCATTCCAAATAAAAGACTGCAGCATACTATACATTTTTCTCCAAATTGACTACTTCCCTCATGAGTGGAATCATGCCTAAAACATAGGTTATTTTTGGTGCCAATGTCATTTTTATTGCATTGACCCTGCCTCCTAGGGATAGGTTTAATGAAGACCAGTGATCAGTTTCCCGTTTCATTTTCTGCATACACAAGTCCATATTGACTTTCATAAAATCACACCTATTCTTAGTCACCCAGACGCCCATGTACTTCATTTTATTTGCACACCATTGGAAGCCAAAACTTTGGACCACAGCGCGATTAGTATAGTTTGAACATGGAAGAGCCTCTGATTTCAGCCAATTGATCTTATAGCTCGAGATCTCACCAAAGTCCTCCAAAACTCTTATTAGCTCTGCAATTGAATTTGACAAATCCTGTAGCACCACCAACAAATCATCCACATATAACCACAGCTTTTGGCATGTTGCACCATAGTTAACCCCTACAATTCTGGTATTAGATAAAATTGCCTCTGCCAAAGGTTCTGCGGTCAGTAGATCTAAGACCACTCAGAAAATACCATTTAAATATGGATGGGGTGACCAGAATTGCTTTAACTCCTTTTCCTTTGCCAATTTTTTCACATCCAAGAAGAGCTTCCTTTTTTCAACTAGGTATTTAGAAAAATATGGAAACACTGCTATTTTAGATTTGCTGTAAATCACTTGACCTCACTCCTTTGCAGAGATATTAGCAAATACCATCAAAATGTGCCTTGATTTGGTACCTTCCAATTTCCCCACCCTATAGCCAAAGTCCAAATCCGTTGGTAGCAGAATATTATGACTGTAATCTTAATTAAACTGCAACCCAGCTGACCTTCAGCAGTTAAATCCTCTGGGAGACCCACCGGTCTGAGATTATGTTTCCTAGATTTCAAGACCAGCATCTGATTCTTAACCTTCAGATTTTCCATTTCCGTTTTTAAATCATTGTATGCTCTGTAACTTCCGAAGATCTCAGATGAGAAACCCGCTGAATCCTTTTCCAACTGCCCCACTCTACCTTCCAAGTTAGTCACCTTACCAGTAAGATCAGCAAAGGAGGCATTCATATCCCCCACATCCTGAGAAACCTTCAGTAGCAACACAATATATCTGCTTTAGTTTTCTTAGAAACTGGGGTTTCCAAAGAGTTAATCTTCTTTTTTGAATTAATTATCAATGAAATATCCATATCAGGGGACAGGGGCTCTTGATTCAGCCTGCTGCCTGCTCAGCCAGCATTCCGTAACCCGTGATTGTCACTTTCATCTCTAACTCCCAGTATTATACAGATGACTTGTAACTCTCCTTCAGGCTACCCTCAGCCACCTCCTCTACCTCACTCATATCTGACTGTTTGACCGCAATTCAGTCATGGGCCCTCATTAGGACCCTGGCGGTAAGGGGTTTACGCCAGCGTTAGCTGCGCCGACCCCTTACCGCCAACTACGAGTTCCCAAAGCGCCATGGTCACTTTTACGCCCGCTTTTTGCGGGCGTAGAAATCCATGGCGCTATGGGACCTTGGTGTTAATTACGCCACCGTAATGTACGGTGGCGTAATTAACGCCTTCCCCACTCCCATTGAGCCCTATGGGGCCGAAATGGGAATGGGGAAGGGTAAATGGGTCAATGTGGACTTACCGCCCCGCCAACCTCGGAATGGGGCGGTAAGTCCGCCATCCGCCATGGCGTAAACGGACTTTACGCCATGGCGGAAAAGTCCGTCGATGGCGGAAAAAATCCGCCAGGGTCGTAATGAGGGCCATGGTGTGCTGCAAACAACCTCTGTCTCAACGCCAGTAAGACTGAGATTGTTTGCATTGGGACTCCTGCTCTCGCTTTCCCACTCTCTCTCTGGCCGGCCTCCATTGGCCCTGCGCCCGCACCCACCTGCAAGGCAAAAATCCTTGGGGTCATTTTCGACTGCACTCTCTCCTTCTCCACTCATATTTCGATCATCTCTAAAAAGTCCAAATACCAGCTGCACCTCCTCAGAGGTACCCTTCGTTTTTTCACCTTCCCCCAGCAGCTCACTGCCTCCACAACACTGGTTTTCTCAAGGCTGGACTACTGCAACAGCCTCTTTCTCGCTTTGCGCCCTCTGCAACTCATCCAGAACAGAACCGCAAGACTTATCCTTGGTCTCAACCCCAGAGACCACAACTCACTGGCTCTGAAATCCCTCCACTGGCTCCCCATGGCTGCGAGGATCAAGTTCAAGACCCTCTACCTTGTCCACAAGGCTTTCTTGGGCCAGGGACCTTCCTACCTGCAACAATGCCTACCTAAATACTGTCCTTCCTGAGCACTCCACTCATCTACCTCCAACCTCCTGCGTGTGAGCCGGTTCTCCAAGCAGAGATTTAGAGGGAGTTCCTTATCCTCAGGAGGGGCATCCCTCTGGAATAGCCGCCCTCTGTCTTGAGTCTCATCTCCTTAAGTTCTGGAAACTCCCTAAAACATTTCTCTTCTCCTCCTTCTCTCTCCCTCTACCTTGCTAAACTTTCTCTCTGCTCTATCCCTCTCTCCCTCCTTTTCCACACAGTTTGCTGACCGGCAGCCGGGTGTACCTCAGAGTCTCACATGTCCCTTGCACCCTTGCCAGTCCACTCGCACTGCCTCTTGGACCTGCACTTGCCTCATTGCTACTGCACTTGGTCAATGACCCATGAGAGTGGCATCTCTCAGCACTTACCCCCTGTTTCTGACTGACTGCGTGCACTTGATCCCCCCCCTGCACTGGTCCTCCCCCCTCCTCCCATCTCCTCCCCTGCACCGTTTGTGCACTTGCACGATCTGAACGTACCATGCCTGAAGATCATCTATCTATCTTCCCTGTCTCACCTCCCCGCATGTTGGAGCCTCAATCGCTTGGAAAAACTGCAGAATTGTTGTCAGACCTATTTGCTGTTATCTTCACTGTTAATTGTATTATATGCACGTACTCTGCCTGTGCACACCTGTATCGTTCAGAAATTCAAGGGCTCTGAATGGCTGTTTTTATTTCTCCTTGTTCCCTCCCTCCTTGAGCGCCTTGAAACACTTGCCTTGTGTGTAGGCGCTTTACAAATAAACATTATCAAACCATATCATATCATACTATGGGGCCACTTCGAGCTGTGGATTTTAGTTTGCTAGGGCAGGTGCAGAGGAGCGGCCTTTGCAGCGGCAGGCAGGGTAGTTGAGTACCGTCGTTATGGCAAGTCTACCACTGATAGAGGCTCTAGATCTATGCAGTGACAGAATTAACAGAGAGTAGAGTTAACGCTAATGTTTATAATACAGCAGTGGTAACAGTAGTGAATGGGCAGTCAGCCAGGGATAAGAACGTTTTAAAGTTGCTGACAGTTTTGCTTATGGGGAGACATGTGCCAAGAATAGATAAGGACAAAAAAAGATTAATTATTTAATTGCATGGCAGAGATCATGTAGGTTGGCACCTGGTGTGGACAAACTCCCAACACAGATTCCAAAGCATATCTGAAAGTTAGGTGGCAGAAGATGCTGCACCTGCTTTGTGCGTCGCTAACAAAACTGAAGATGACGGTGAAAACGACTGGTCTAGATCAATTCATAGCTTTCCGTCCATCACTTTTTGAATCCTTTTATGAGTGGAGGAGTGAGTTATGCCCAGAAATATTATAATTAGATATCTGTTCTTCTGTCATGACTACCCAGGCTCCACATACAATGAATAAAAATATATGTCAAGACTCAGTTATCTATATAATTAACAAGTCTTTGCCCAAAGTGCAATTAATATAGGGACAGCCCTCTGGAGAATAAAACAAAAAATGACCTTTTTTGCCAGAACACCTCAGCTGTTTCTGAAAAACATTTATTCAACAAATTAAAAAATATATATATTCAAAGAAACCTATAAAAAAAAGGATATTTCATTACATGGATTATAACAGAATCCCATCAGTGTGTATTAATAGTTATGGTATGTGTCAAATCTGCGCCACAAGCCTTAATGCTGTGAATTGTCTCAATTATACATTTCGTCAGTGCTCATATGACATAGTTATATATTATGTCGACAAGTTGTGTTTCTGTCCTCGGAGAGTTTATTATCTGAGACTCCTTTTTTTTAGCCCTTCATCAGGACGAGATACTTTTCAAACACAGAAAATATCTTCCCATGTGTACATGATACATCTTTCTTGCTATGAGTGGAAACAATTATTGAAACCTGTGAGGGAATGTACAGGGAGCTCAGTCAAAAACCAAACAAACATATAGCCTTGATGGGAATACTCGCTCGTTTTACTCTTTTTGAATTAATCAATCATTCTTGCCTATATATAAAAAATATATGTTTGTAAAAAAACATTATTGAGATCTTCATAGCCAAATTACTGACTATGCTCCTTGACTAAAGTACTAATCTGTGAAATGTTCTGTAGTTGCAGATCATTTAATGCATCGTCACTGGCTTCATGTCAATGGGTGACCTGCAACAAACATTAAAAAGCGGTCAAACTCAAGCTCACCATAAGAGGAAGGATCTAGTTGCATGTAGTGAAGTACGTTTTTAGATCATACCTTCCTTGGTGGACGGAACCAAAAGTTATGATTGCATTGCTGTGGTAAAGCAGCTCAATGCAGACCGTCTGTCTGAAAACACCATCTACCACTGTTGTGTGCTAGTAAAACACCATCTACCACTGTTTTCAAGCTAGTAAAACCCGCCAAAAGACTAGTGCGAGACACTACAACTGAGGGACGGCCATGTTATAAGTAAAAATGGCTGCTGTTTGTACTGATACAGTACAGTTTTTCAACAAAAAAGTATAAGCAATTGGGGCAATGTGTTTTAACTCCATGAACCTCCATACTGTATTATATAGGATACAGTAAAAATATTCCTTTTACTGTTATATCAGATGATTTAAAAACGTGTCCATTCCACGTATTACACAGGGAATTACACAATTGTACTCAAGGTGTATGCCTAATACCAATTCCAATATGCACCTGCCAATTCTCATTACATGAATGGTGCAGTGCTTCTAAATTATGTTAGTACAATGACATAAATACATACATAAATACATTACATAAATTAAATGTGTTGCAAGCTCTAAATAGGGGAGCTCAAAGTTGATTCAATCAATAATAATTATTGATTTATCCCCACCTATCTTTAATTGCATAGAATAAATCATAGTCTGGAGGCTACATTATTTGGCATCCCATCTCCCAACTCAATACAATCTAAAAACTGCTATTACTTTACTTTAAGTTGAACTCACTTGTCATATTAGTACACTGACCAAAATAAATGTAATCTCAAGAAAGCTCTAAAGAGATTACCTAAACATTGATTCAAGCAATGGACAAATCTTTCATACATAAATAGATGATATTATGGAAGAAATGCTGTTTCACCAGTCCTTTTTTATCAATACAGTCTGTCTAAGACTTGCCATTACTTTGTGGATAGAGTTAACGAGTCGAATAATATATTATTCCATTAAATGCATTTATTGAGCCCATGTGCCATGGTATACAAGTGATATGTTCATCACCGTTTGAATTTCCTCAAAATACGGTCAATTTGCCCATTTCTAGGGTGTGTTTGCACTGGTACAATTATCCATTTAACATAATTCTCACTGTGCCCTTTTCTTGAGTAGCTTTCCACCAGTGTCCTGTCTGCCACTTTGTTTCTGATGCATGATCTATGCTTGAAAATTCTTTGTTTCAACTGACGTTTTGTTTTCCTGACAGACAAAAGATCTCAAGAACTTTCAATGATGTATATTACGTTAGTTCTGGAACAGTTAGTATGATTATATAGGGTCCAGTGTAAATGTTTGTATTCAAAAGTCTTTGTGATCTTCATGAATTTACATGCCACGCACAAACCACGTTTGAAATGTCCCTTTACTGGTAGCAGGACCCACGCTGTTGTTATGCGTGTATTTACTGTAATGTTTTTATATGTGTGAAGCAATTTTTGTCTAAGATTTGCCTGCTTTTTGAAGATGAACAGCGATCTTGATGACAGTATACCCTGATTTTTGATTAAATGGCAATTATTTCAGATACCTGTTTTAATGCAATGACTAATTCTGCTGAAGGTTGTGATACAGACCAACCTGTTCATTTTTAATGTATTTGTCGATGCCAAATGTACCTGATGATCCACATTCGATGCCCTCTTTTTAGTTTGATTGACTACTCATTTTTAGATGACCTCTTATATACAGGATTTGCTGTAACACCTGAACGTGTTTTTCATAATTGTCTCTTAGTGTACAGCAGGGCTTATTCTTAAGAAGTTTTCAAAAGCTAAGTTGTCCTTCCTACGGTGGACACTCTAAAAATGGAATAAGCAGTTTTATCAGTTGGTGTTCAGTATAGCTCAGTGCATAGTACCTCAATGTTTTTTTAAACAATTATAGATCAAGAAAAGCTAACCTTACATTATTTGATGAGATTGAAAACTTCAAAATGTTGGTCTCTACAGTCAATCCATTTAACAAATAAATTCATTCACAGTGGATGGGTCATCACTCCATATACAAAATATATTGTCTATGTTACAACGCCAAGATTGTTATTTGGATCGTATAGGCAAGTATTCTCAAAATTGGCCAGATTCGAAGCGAACTTTACTTCCAGAGTAGTGCTGTGCTTCTGCTTATATAGTTGTAAACAGAAAATAATTCTCTGTTGGAGCCAATCTGGCTCGCTCTGTCATAAATTCTCTGGGGACACTATGGGTGTCAATCACTAAATGAGGTAATCAGTGATCACTTTTAGCCTCTATTTTTGGGGAATGTTTAGTGGCAATCGAGAGAATCACTTTTGGCATCAGAATATAGGCCCGGCCAGTCGGTGGCTCCACACTCTGGCGAGATGGTTCTGGCACTGGAAATCTGGACGACCCTAGCATGACGAAGAAAGGACCACAACAATACTGACAACCTCAGAGGACTTCCAGGACATGATGCAGGTGGAAAACAATGATCACCATTGTTATTAAAAGGCAGAAGTCAACTCTGGTGCCAGAAACAAAGAAGCTAGCCCTGCAAAGCCCCTCATGGTGCTGGAGAGTGGCAACTCCAGAGGGAGTCCTCTTGTTCCACAAGTCGAGGGTCTGCAGAGTCCCAAATCCAAACTCAGGACGGTGACCTGTGCAGTGGGGCAGCCCAGGAAGAAGCTTGTCAGCCCACAGGATAGTCCCTGCACACTTCTGAAGGCTTTGAAGGGCACGATCCTCAAGCAGGTTTTGAGACTGGTTGTTCCCACTGACTCAGGGGTCGAAGCACTGATGGAGGCCTTCTGGATATCAACAAAGGTGCAGGGCTTCGCCAGGACATTTGAAGAAGACAGTGCTGGATGGCTGCAACAATTTCCGGGTCGTCAGTGAGATGCTCCTCTTCACAGAGTTCCTACAGAGAGCTGATGAATGACTGCAAAAGTCTTCCTTTTATCCAGTATTTCAGCTTGATTCCCTCCATGCCCAGTGCCCACCTGTGGTAAGGATCTGCACCATTCAATCTAGCAGGGGCTGTCTAATCATGAGCAGTCTTTGGCCACCACATCTACCTAGCAATAGGCACACTTTGGCCGGGATGTGGACTGGGACGAGACAGTACCAGCCCCCAAATCTGGCCACAAACACATACTCCCACTTTGCTTGAGAAAGCCAAGGCTTTGCCCAAGACAGGTATTTCCGTATATGACAAATCCAGCCCTGGGAGGACAGAAAGAAGGCCAAAAGACAGGATGGCCAAAGGACAAAGCGAAATCTCATGGTACAGGCATTTTGGAGTACATGGTACTCTAAAAAGGATTATGCAGTAAAATGCAAAAATACACATGACAAGGTAAACAAACAAGGTAGAAAACTATACCCTACCACGAGCCCGTCCTGGGCACACCATGCAAGCTACCACAAAGTTACAAAAACAAAAAATAAAGAGACATAAAGTATCTCTACCAGTGTGTGCAGTGTAAAACAAACAGGGAACTTCGTAATGGGGCAGAGTCCCCTGGCACTGATAGCCCTAGGGTTTGATCAGTACCCCTAAAACAGATGAGCTAAGCAAGGCAAGCAATGGAAAAAAGCTTTGCTTCTGAAAAGTCAGGCCAGGTTCAGAACAACAGCAAACATGTGAGGGGGTGCATTACAGAAACTTTACACCAGTGCTAATGTAATTAACCATCTCACATAAAGTGTCTTAATGCAAAACATATTATTTCAATGCATTTTTGCACCCAGTGCACAAATGTTCAAAGAACATGTTTTTTTTATTTTTTTTAATTTAGGTTTATAATTAAATTCAGAACTTTTACCCATACTTACAGAACACACTTCAAGTACATCTTGAGATACAAACAAATTACACTTCATACAAAAAATGCACAAAAAGAAAGGAAAACAAAGATAGGCATTAAGTAGTTATTACAATATATCAACTAAAATTCATAGGCACAGGAAGTAATATGTTGTTTTGCCTAGTGCAACTTGCACTTGCACAGGTGCAAAGTTTCTGTTACTTGGACCAAAATGTTTTGAAAAATTCACCACACTATCTTCAGATTGTGGTACATTTACAAAACACCTAATCTAGTGAACCCACTAATTGCTAGTGTCTGTTTCCAAAACATCCGCCCACAAGCGCTCGCCATGCCACTTATTCCAAGCACACACTCAAGGACAAATTCCTGGGGATTACTGGCGAGAACTATATTTAGGAACTTTTGTTTCTCTGTTCAGGCACTAGAGACATTTAAATTAAAAGCAGAAGGGCGCACTTCAAATATGACAGAGCTCCAATTATAAAAGGCAGTGCAGAGTGGGGGGCTGGCTTCCAGCATCAATAGAAGAACACCAAACACCGGTGTAGATGCCAGTACACAGTATGGGACCTATTACGAATGTGGCGGCAGTGGTAAAAACATACAGGAGCTCGTTTTCAATGTAGGCATAACGTTAAAGGAAGGCGTAAGTCTTTTACGCCTTCCATTAACGTTAGACAAATGCTGGAGCTCCCTATGGGGTCCACCAGCTTTATGCACCAGCATAAAGCAGGCCGACCCGATAGGGATCCATTGTACAGGCTGGCTGCCATGCTCGCAGTGCAATTGCAATTAAACCCTGGTCGATATGCTCGTGAGCACGGCAAGCAATGTTCACAACTGAAATTAAACCCTTTCTGACATACAAGCATGTCGGGAATGATTTAATTGTAATTGTGAACACTGCTTGCCATGCCACCATGGCCGGTAGGCGCTCACAATTAAAAGTAAATTAAAAGTAGACTTACAGTAAACTCACAAAAGTAAATTTAAAAGGAAACTCACAAAAGTAAAAGCGCACAATTAAAAGTAAATGCTGCATGACATGCAAGCATGCCAGTCAGTGTTTGCTCACTTTGCACATCTGCCCAAGAATGAATGACCTTTACTGATGCTACCACATTCACTCTTTCTCACGCAGCATCGGTGAGACAGAGTGAATGTCTCACTCTGTCCGAATTTCAACACACTGCTAGATATTTTAAAAAGTATTCTCTTTCTCTGTTCAAAAGCCCAGATAATGGTCTTCTGGCTAAGATCTACACAAGCACGGGCCACGCTGATGCACAACTACCCTGGTTATGCATAATGATATTGATATTTTATTTGTATCGTGTTCGTACACCAGTGTTTCAGAGCGCAACGAGGCAAAGGATGGAAAGAGGGGAGGACAAAAACAACGATCTAACTAGGCCCTAGGATGGGAGGGATGCGTCTACTCTCAAAGCTTCTGACCCCAAACCATGCTTACACCTCAGTTTACCATGGGTCGAGCCAGAATACACACTATGAGTACTAGATAGAAGGCCTACTCTCTCCTTAATTGGCCACCTGACCCCTGTTATTTGTTTTAAGTTCCTAAACTCGAAGAACTGAACAGATAATGCATAGACACACAATAAGGTCAACCGACACACACCAGATAGAAATGGGTGTCCGCTGTCAACAAACCCTTAAGTTAGACTCTACACCTCGTACCGGATCCAAATATCTTCCTGAACACCACACACCAGGACAGGAAAACCTCAGGAATGCAGGCAAATTCTCGTTTGCACAGTTACTCACAGTGCAAACTTGGAAATACAACCCATTCCTTGGATAGCTTCCAGACAACAGCATAGGTTGAGCGCCAGACTCATGCACCTCACACAATAGCCGAACACCCTAAATTCCAGGCTTCTGCAATTCTCAACACCGATTTGCAAGGCTTTGCCCAAATACAAGCTTTCACAACATTTCCCACAATGACATGCTTTACTAAACAATGCCCTAATGTTCAGGCTTTACTAACAGTGCCCTCATAGTAGGATTCCCTGAACTCCAAAATACAAATTTCCAAAAACACTGTCCACAATACCAGACCACAAAAAAGTTGCCATTAATACCAGGCTTCAGTATGAGCCAATCACACAGAAGGCATCATTCCACCTTCCAAAACATATTGCACACTCTCACAGCATGCCCATCTATTATGCAGATACTCACACGTGCACAGATTCTCAAATGAAAAAACACAGGTCTCTAAACTGGAGACTGGCCAAATGCAAACGGCATATCCGATTTTGTGAAAGCCCCTGAAAAAACTACCCTTCTAATTCACCCTAAATTAGCTGACCTACATAACATTATAACAGGGACTTAAGCAACCTTTACCACACAACAAGGGCTATGCTACTCCTGAAAAACTACACCATTTAATGAGGCCACAGCCTGTCACACTCTTTCTCACAAGACAATAGTTTAATAATATCATACGGTAAAATAGAATATCTAATCTCTTCCAAGAAGAGGGCCCCCACTTTGCTGCAACTTGCTTCTACATCTAACATGAGACCATAACATTTGTCACTCATACATATGCCTAGCAGCCCCACGACACCCACTCTACTAGGTTACCATTAAAAGTCCTATGCTGGATTGTTCAGGATCAAATGTACCCAAAGATGTTTTTGCCTGTTTAAATTGCAAACACCAGCAACGTCTGCTCTATTTGGAGGGCTAGAGACGACATGCATTACTTACCGTAAAAGCATTTCTGATGGTTGTATCTGCTTAGATTCACATGCTGTGCATATGGTCCGACATCCAGTGGTAACCGCAGAGTAATGCATCTTGTCTTTCGGGGAACCGAAAGGGGACGTCGGCATAGGCGTGTCTGAAACACTATCCCTATCGTGACGTGTGTAGTACCCAAAATCCCTCACGCACCGAGGTCCCTCCGATTGTATTTTTTCTGCCATGAGGGAGCCCAAGGCTATAGTGAGTGAGTACATGAAGAGAGAAAGTAGTAAGAAGTCTATGTTCCTTCCACCCCGAGCGGGGAGGCAGGGAGAGCGCATGTGAATCTAAGCAGATACAATCATCAGAAATGCTTTTACGGTAAGTAATGCATGTCTTCTGATGCTTGTTAATCTGCTAAGAATCACATGCTGTGCATAGACTAGCGAGCAGTACCCGGAGTTGGAGGTGGGTTGTGAGAAGGAACAGTAGAAAAAAGATGTCTTAGTACTGCTTGACCCACCTGAGAATCAGACCTAGAATGAGTGTCTAGTCAATAGTGTTATGTAAAGGTGTGTACAGAACTCCAGGTTGCCGCTTTGCAAATGGACTCTAAGGGAACATTTGCAATGAATGCTATGGATGCCCCAGTGCCTCGAGTAGAATGTGCTCTAGGCTTGAAGGGCAGTTCTCTATTTGCAAGAGTGTAACATAGTGTGATGCATTTGAAAATCCACCTTGATATTGCTGATTTAGAGACAGGATCCCCTTCTCTACCAGCTGCCACTGAAACAAAGAATTGTTTAGTTTTCCTCAGTGGTTTAGTTCTATCCATTCTGTGCACATCTAGTGTGTGAAGGCTTCTTTCGGCCATGTTAGTAGGTCTCTGGCAGAACGTGGGTAGTTCGATTGACTGGTTCACATGGAACTTCGAAATAAATTTCGGCGCAAATCGGGGATGAGTGCGCAGAACTACCTTATCTTTGTGGACTGTAACAAAGGGGTCCAAGACTGAGAGGGCCTGTAGTTCGCTAACTCTTCTGATAGAAGTGATAGCTACTAGAAAGACTGTCTTGTAAGTCAGGTCTTTCAGACTAACTTTATGCATAGGCTCAAAAGGGGGTCCCATGAGCCTAATTAAAACCACATTTAGATCCCACCCAGGGGCTGGGTGAGTGATGGGGGGATACATTCTTTTAACCCCTTCCATAAAGGCTTTAATCACAGGTATTTTCCACCACACCTTCTGCTGTGATGTGGTGTAGGCTGAGAACGCCGCTAGGTGAACCTTTAAGGAATTGAAGACTAACCCAGAGTCCAACAGATGGGTCAGATATAACACAATGTGTGAAGGCGAGCAATCGGTGGGATTGACGCCTTTGGAACTGCACCAGATGACAAAACATTTCCATTTGTTGGCATAGTAATAACGTGTGTTAGGCTTTCTTGCCTCCCTCAGTATGTCCATGCATCTTTGAGGGAGTTGCAGATGTCCAAACTCTATGACCTCAGGAGCCAGGCTGCTAAGTTCAGAGTTTGTGGGCATGTGTGCAGAGTCTCCCCCCTGTCCTGAGACAACATGTTGTACGGGCAGGGCAGCTTGACTGGTGGGGAGAGGGACATTTCCATCAGGTGCGCGAACCAAGGTTGGCGGGCACACATGGGAGCCACCAGAATCATGGTGACTGGTTCCTGGTGCATCTTGTGTACTATCTTGTTCAGCAGGGGAGTCGGGGGGGAAAAGGGTAGACAAATTTCCCCGACCAAGTTATCCAGAGACCATTCCCCTTGGATCGGTTCTGGGGGTACCTGGAGGTGTAATCTTGGCATTGGGCGTTCTCCTGAGTAGCGAACAGGTCGATCTCTGGAAACCCCCATTCTGCGAAGATGTTGGATACAATGTCTTTGTGCAGTCGCCATTCGTACTCTTCTGGCAGAGGAAAATCTCTGCTGAGTACGTCTGCCAGTAGATTGAGTTCCCCTTGAACATGTTGGGATATCAGGAACATCTTGTGTTTGAGAGCCCATATCCAGATGTTTTGGGACAGCTTGGATAGCCCTGGAGAGTGAGTGCCCCCCTGTTTGTTCAGGTAATACATTGCTGTTGTGCAGTCGGTTAGGACCAGCATTATCTTCCCTTGCAGTTGCTCCTGAAAGGCTTTCAATGCTTTGAACACTGTTAGTAGCTCCAGTAGGTTTATATGGTTGGATGCTACCTGAGGGGACCACACTTCGTGCGCTGTCTGTTGAAGCAGGTGAGCCCCCCACCCTGTGAGGGATGCGTCTGTCGTGAGAGTGGCTTCCACTGCAGGGGTGGTGAAGGTCTTCCCCTTCAAGAGGTTTTCCCTCGACCACTACTACAGAGAGAGAACGAGGGCTGGCGAGACAACTAACAGATCTTCCCATTGTCCACTGGCCTGACACCACTGGCTGTTGAGCCACTCTTGCATGGGACGCATGCGCAGCCGCGCGTGGGGAACCAAGTATATGCATGACGCCATCATCCCTAGCAAACGCATAGCTTTGCGTACCGTCACCTCTCGACTGGCTACATACTGAGGAACCTGAGAGAGCATTTTTCTGAAACCTTTCACTGGAAGGGAAGACTAGACCGTCTTCCATACGAATTAGAGCCCCCAGGAACTGTTTTACTTGGCTGGGGACTAAGCTGGATTTCTTTTCGTTGATAGAAAATCCCAGGCTGAACAGTAGGTCTACTGTCTTTTGGGTGTTCGAAAAACAAACGTCGAACGAGTCCCCCGTGATGAGCCAATCGTCGAGGTAAGGGTAAACTGGTACTGAAAGTCTGCACAGGTGTGCCGCTGCCACTGCCATGACTTTGGTAAACACCCTTGGCGCCGAGGCTATGCCGAAGGGGAGTACTTTGAACTGGTAGTGTTTGTCCTGAATCACAAACCTTAGGAATTTTCGGTGCGCTGGCAGCATTGAAATATGAAAGTATGCATCTTTCATATCCAATATTGTCATGAAGTCCCCCTGTTTTAGCAATGGGATCACCTCTTGCAGTGTTACCATGCGGAACTTCTGGGGCTTTATGAACTTGTTCGCTGGGCGCAGGTCTAGAACATACGCATGGTGAGATCCTTTTTGGGTATAAGGAAGTACACTGAATAGATACCCTCGTTTACCTGAAGAATCGGGACGGCTTCTATGGCGTCCTTTCCCAGCAGCGCTTCCACCTCTTGGATTAGGATCTGCAGATGTTCCGGAGAAAGGCGTCGATGTTTCGGCAGTCTGAATTGTGGAGGTCGGGTGAATTCCACGCAGTAACCGTGGGCGACCGTCTTTAAGACCCACTGATCTGAAGTTATCCCCTAAACAGGGAAGTAAGTGGACACCACTAGTTTAGAAATCTTTATATATCCAGGTAGATGTAGAGGTAAAAATATAATAGTAGATATTTGAATGGAGCTGGCTGTGACAAGTCTGGAGACACCCGGACTTCAAAATACAACAACAGTGTCACGGCCGTAGGCCGTTGGCGGTTGTGGAAGGGATGGAGGTCGGGCCACCATTAGACCGCTCCGCCACGTTTTTCCTTACGTGCGGTTAGCGGTCTAGTGTTCTTTCAAGATAGCCGCCCGCCGCTTCCTATTTACTTTCAGCGACGGTGCGGCTCGGCGCGTTACAACGTTAGTATTTTTCTCCGTTGCGTGCGCTCGTAAACTTTCCTGTATTCTCCTCCGTATTCGCTTGGTAATTCACCTTTGTTTTTCCCTCCTGGCCCCCCTGCTTACCTTTCTTCTTCTTGCCTCCTTTTATGTTTCTTTTTGTTACTAATATTTACTTAACTTGGGGCTTACTTCACCCTTCAGATTATCCTCTCCTCATCCAGAGCTCCCCCGCTTAGCGCATATTTTTTTTCCTCCGTTATTATTTTTCTTCCTGTTTTTCTTCGCACTTGGGCTGTTGATTCCTTTTTGTGCCTTTCATCCGGACCCTCGGACCTGTCTGCATCTCCTCCTTGGACACTTCAGGGGCAGCTCTTCAGCAACATCCAGCATACCTGCCAGGGTTTTTTTCTGCTACGGCTTTTTCCCCTGTTGGCTGTCACGGAGAGGGGTCACAGTGAGCCCCAGTCTCGGGGTCACGGTGGCTTCTTTCTGAGGCAGGCCATATCTGCACGAGAAGAAAAAGCCTACTTCCCAAAGGCCCCAGAGAAGGAAGTTGGAGCTACCCACGTCACCAGGTGAGGAGGTGGAGGAAGGGTCGGGGGAACTATTCTATTCCAACCTTGAAGACAGTAATACCGCAAGCCAACCATCCAGCATTGACAAACAGCTAGAGACCAAGTTTGAATACCAGGTCACACAACTGCTCTCAAAAAGGGCCCAAATCCGGGCATTTAGTCAAGACATTCAAGAATATAGTTCTTATCAAGATAACACAGGAGTGCTTCCAGGTTGGTAAATAATAAAGATGAGGTTGTCAGTTGATTTTCATATAGTATTTTATCAAAAAGATAAAGCTGTCACTAATATTTCCTTAGTGAGGGAGCATTTGTCGCAACCCATATATATTTCATACTAAAGCCAATGCATTTCGGAACATTTTTCCTTCATCAGGGCAAGTCTATGTAATTCAACATTGAAAAAATAATATACCGATTATAATACACACAATACAAACAGTGATATAAATAATGAAAACATACCGATCAGTAGCAAGTCCACATATGTTCATAAAATAAAGAAAAACAAAAATAAACAGTAACATAGTAAGTGGATTGATGGTAACCAAATACAAAATGAGGATCAGAACAAAAACTGGTATTACCTTGGAAGATTTGTATGGGAGCTAACAAGCGTTAAAGCTTCCCACAGTAGGGTGCAGCGGTGCGGCATGCAATAGGCAGCCGTAGTGTTAACACGCACGTGTTTCAGAGTGAAATCTGTTTGGAAACAAAGATCGGGTTCAGAAAGTCAGCGTATCTGACAGGGTCTGTGGTAAAGGCAGAATGAAATGGAAATGCTAGCGAAAATTGCAGCGAGAAAGTCGCATACCTTAACGCATATGGAGCGCAGAAAAGCTCCTGCGTGTAGCCGCCGAGCTTAGATTCCACTGAGCAGTGTTTAGCCGGTTGCCTGGACGACCGCTCGTGTTATAGTACACGTGACTCCCGAGCGCCATTAAGTGGCCGGTGCTCGCGGATCACGCTGTATTACAGGTGTAATACATCCTAAAAATCAAATTTAGCTCAAACCTAAAATGTAGAGATTTTCATAGAAATAGAAAAAACACTCAAGCATAACGAAAATGGGTGATGAAATAAACAGACATGTGTAGATGCATCTAAAACATTGGAAGTAAAGCAGAAAACAAACAAAATACAAAATACAAATTTTAGCGGGATGCACTATGTTGAAAACTAGTGCATAGGCAAGGCTGGTACAAATATGCGCAGTCATGAAAAGTCAAGCAAAGTCAACAAACAGAATTCGTTAGGCATATCCTCGTCCCAGGTGGTGTTGCCCACAGGAGGCAGCACCTTGGGTCCCAGAGCAAGGTCCGGGAGATTGGACGAGGTGAATACAAAGATCCCAAGGAATCCTAGTGATGCATGATGTCTTAAACGTTTTAAACATATTGGTCAGTATTGGTATGAGCACAACAGGAACATCAACAGCCAGCACACTAGGTTTGCAGATATGGATTCAAATATAACAATGGTAATTTATATCTTCATTCAAATCATTGGGGACCAAACTACAGAGTTTATCGATCCAGAATGTTTCTCTACAATTGAGGCGTAGGCCCAAGTCCTCTTGGGGGTTGTTTCTGGTTAGAACCTCTAACACCAGAAATTTGATCTGTGACAGATTGTGGTTATTCATGGCCAAATGTCGTGCCACAGCAGAGTTTGGATTGGAAGTTCGGATGCAGGATCGGTGTTCGTTCCATCGGATCTTTGCAGCTCTAATGGATTGGCCCACGTAATATTTACCACATGGGCATTTAATGCCGTAAATAATGTTGGTGCTGTCACAGGTACCAAATGTTTTTAGAATTTTTTTTTTTGCCTGTTTCTGGGTGGAAGATAACATTTCCTTTGATTACCGAGTTGCAGTTAATGCACTGGAGGCTGGGGAATGTACCTATGCGCTGTGTGGACATTTTGGTTGGAGGTAATCTTGTCTGGACAAGTTCATCCCTAAGATTCCTACTCCTCTGGAAGGCAAATACTGGTGGTTCACTAAATAGATCCTGAACTCTTGTGTCATTCTTAAAAATGTTCCAATGTTTTTTGATTGTGTTCTTGATTTTGTTACTTTGAATTGAAAATTTCGACACGCACACCGGTGATTTCAATTCTCTAACCGGTTTCTTTGTAGCAGAGAGTAGGGTGTCCCGATCAAGGCTATTGATTCTGTTAGCAGCAAGATCCAGTTCCTCTTGGCGGTAGCCTCTCTGAAGAAATTTCTCTTTCATTACCAGTTGTTTTGCAATGCAGTCTTCAGGGTCACTAACGATCCTTTTTACTCGTAGTAGTTGGCTGAATGGTAGATTCCTGAGAAGGCTGGGTTGATAGAAGCTCAGCCTGTGGAGAAGATTATTACGATCGGTTGGTTTCCGGAATAATGTAGTGTTATAGGTCATATATTTTACTGCAATTTGCACATCAAGAAATGTAATCTTTTCTCGTGATGATTCTCTGGTAAACTTTATCCGTGAGTCACTGCTATTGATGTATTCATGGAACTCATCGAATCGTTGCTCAGTTCCTGTCCATACACCGAAGATATCGTCGATATAACGGGTCCACATGTGGATGTCCTTCTTCCATTCTTGTTTGGTCAGTATGTGATCCATCTCATATTTAAACATGAAACAGTTGGCGTAAATTGGTGCCATGGTGGCACCCATAGAGGTGCCTGAGGTTTGTAAATAAAACTTATTGCAGTATTGAAAATAGGAATTTTCAGAGATGAATTGCAACAAAGCTAGAATAAATTATTTTTGTGCGCGTACATCCGGTGATTGAAGTAACAGCCATTCAACGGCTTCAATGCCGAGGTCGTGTGGAATGGAGGTGTACAAACTATTGACGTCTATGGTGAACATCAATTGGTTCTCTTGTGGGTTGATTGAATTCAGTTTTTGCAGAAAATGGGTAGTGTCTCTGGTGTAGGTCGAGGTTTTCTGTATCAACCGTTGAAGGAAAAAATCAATGTAGATTCCTAAGGGTTGGTTAAGACTGTCCATCCCTGCGACTATGGGTCTGCCAGGGGGTTTTCTGAGATCTTTGTGGATTTTTGGAAGTGTGTAGAAGTTGGGAACTCGTGGGTGGTTGTTGAGGAGAAACTTGCGTGTATGTTCATTAATCCATTCCAGTTCTAATGCTTTATCAAGCAAGATAGCCAAGTTGTTTCTGATAGAGACAGTGGGATCATGATCTAATCTGGCGTATGTGGTATCATCCTGAAGTTGCCTATAACATTCGGCATGTTAGAGATTTTTCAGAAGCTTGTTACCCGTGATCTTGACCGGATCAACTACAGAACTCCACCATACAAAAACCTTAAACCGCACGAAATGAGATTGATTAAAGATTTGTACAGCGATACACAAATCACAATTCGACCAGCTGACAAGGGGAGTGCCCTTGCGATTCTCAACACTGTGGATTATGATGCCGAATGCTATAGGCAACTTCAGGATGATACCACATACGCCAGATTAGATCATGATCCCAGCAGGTTGACTTGAGTTGAAGTTGACCGCGCCGAAATTATTTTGAGCGGTGCGGGCTTGTCCTCGAAAGGACCACCGAGAATTACTGCCCCTCTGTGAAGAGGGTTTTTGGGAAATCTGGTGCAGCAACTTAATAGTCTCGTGCTCCTTCTTGGCTGTCTCCAACGCATCGACTACCGCCTTCCCGAAGAGGTTGGCCTCTTCGATGGGTTTGTTGATGATGGAGTCCAGGGTATTCTTTACAACATTCTGATTGGCAAGTTTGCCCTCCGAGACCATAGCGAGAAGCTTGGCTCTGGTTGGTTCCGGAACCTCCTGTAGGCCTGCCTGGAGTAGGTTCAATTGCGCGTCGACGTAGCTTGCCAGTAACGTCGTGTTATTGGCAATCCGGATGGTATAAGCCGCCGACGACGTGCGTAGGGCATACAACCTTTTGGATTTCTTGTCCGAGGGTGACTCTCCCGTGGCAAGGGGAACCCCTGCTCTCTTGCGAGTGTTGGTCACCACCAGCGAGTCTGGGATTGCGTGCCCTTTGATATAAATCAGGTCGGTAGGGGAGGGCCGGAAAGGTTTTTCGACCCTTGGGTTCACAGCCCTAGTCGGAGCGGGTGTGAGTAAGGAAGGGGCCAGTCGTCTCTTTACAGAGCTCAAGAGAGGGATAGACTGGCTTGCCAGAGGCTCGTCATTAATAATGTCTTCCGCGAAATCTTGTTCGGGCAAGGCTTAAAGCGTGGCAATTTTAAAGAATTCCGCTGCTTTTTTCAACATGTTGTTGAAAGCCATTTGAACATCCACCGGGGGAGCTTGTCGAACCAGGGTGGATGGGGGAGAGTCGAGGCAAACAATATCAGAATTGTGATCATCCTGCTGGGTGTCCTCCCAGTAGTCTGTTGCGCCTTGATCTTCCCCATAATTGTCCAGAAAAGAAGCCTCCTCTTCTTCTGTATAGATGTCTCTATACGTGTCTTTCTGGACATCTTCTTTATAGTCAACATAGTGTTGGACATCTAGGTGTTGGGCAACTTGTGTTTGAGGGTTAGGGTCTACCCGAGCTTTTTTCGGCAGAAGTTGATCAGAAGCCCTGAAAAACTTCTCCAGCCGATCCATACACCCCTCGAACTGCTCCGTGGTCCACTTGGATGACCCAAATGGACTCAGCTGAGTAGGAACCGGGTCCTCAGCCCTAAGGCGTTGAGAGGATCTCCTCAGGGTGCTCGAGAGGGGTACCTGGCTTTCTTCGTAAGAGTCTTCGGGGTCGTCTTCCAAAACCGTGGAAAACCTTTCGGCGGATTGGCCCATAACTGTGGGCAGAACCGGTACTAGGCCCACCGCCGTAGCAATCCTATTGATGCTCTTACTGATAGTCACCGAATCTTCGGGAGACAACGCCTCCAATGATGGCTTCTCGGGTAGAGGCCTACTCATAGTTTTCGGGCCTGCACTGGCCTTGGAAACCTTGGAACTCGTCGAAGTTTCTTGTTCAGAAACTTCGGCGTGTGTAGTTTGGGGAGTAGCGCCCTTGTTATGTTTGTTAAGCCTAGTCCGCCTCCAGTTCTATAACGTCTGTGTTGGACGTTTGGTCATCCGATGTACCCCCGTCACTTTCGGCTGGTGTCGCGGCAGGGGAGGGTGACTCCACGCGTGACATTCCGTACGCGGCCCACCACTTCAACCGGCGCTCCTTAAGGGTTTTAGGTTTAGGAGTTCATAGCAGTATGGCAAACCCCGAGCCCACTCTCCCTACTGTGTAGGCCGGCCAGAAGGCCCGACCACGTGGAGGTCCGAACGCCGGATCTTAGGCGCCGAAACCCACAGCCGTAGACGATTCCCCCGTAGTCTTCGTCGAAGATGTTCTTGATAGGCGAAGTGACTTAACGTGGATTAAACCGACAATCGGGTAAGATAAACAATGTCTCATGAAGAGCTCCGCTATAAGGCGACCAGTTATCTGGGCGGAAAAAAACCTGAGGGACCTCGGCACGTGAGGGATTTTGGGTACTACACATGTCACGATAGGGATAGTGTTTCAGACATGCCTATGCCGACGTCCCCTTTCGGTTCCCCGAAAGACAAGATGCAATACTCCGCGGTTACCACTGGATGTCGGACCATATGCACAGCATGTCATTCTAAGCAGATTAACAAGCATCAGAACTAATATTTTCTCATGGGTCACATCTCTGCTACATGTCAGGGCTAATCTTAGAACAAGACTAAGGATGGACCTTAAGGACCATCTTCCCAATGATCTGGCAACCTGAATAGCAGTCCACATACAAGTACTTGCTGCACTGTCTGCAAAATACCATCAGCAAGTGCCAATGGTGTCATGTTCTGCCGAAGAGTGGAAACAGGGTAGGGTGGCGAACATAATTCTGAGACCATCAACACAATCAGACAATGGTGGGCGCACCAGAGCTTGATGCAGCATCACAGCTGCTTGGGCCACTCTGGGAAGGGAGCCTCGGCATCTCCTGCAGTATGACCCCAAAAAGCTCATATGTTTCTACCATGCACCTCTTGACAAGCTGTCACCACCTGCACCCCCAGCCACCACACATGGACGATGGCAAGATCAGGTAAGTTGCAGGTTCTTCTACCCAAGTTGTGTTTTCCCCACAAAGCACTGCTTGCATCCCAATTCCTCCAAGCTTGGATACTGCTGGAGCATGCAACAGACGCCACAGACCACGTGAGCCATGCTCAATATTTTCCTGGCCCATCAACAGGGCATTTCATTTTGGCATGGTGCAGCTGACCTGCACCACCACTTATACCTTGCATGGGTTAAACAACACAGAATCAGTATTTGGGCCAAAATCTCAGTCTCGTGCAATCTGAGCCACTTGTTGCCTATTCCTTATTCCTCTGCATAATGGAATTTACACTCGTGACTCAACAGCCGTTTCGATTCCTATTAAAAGTCCCTAAATTGAAACAATCCGCAGCATTTCTCTCTTCCTGGCAGCCCAAAATCAATCACATGAGAATGATACGGCTTTTGCGAGACATTGGTGTTTACTTCTTCTCTGTGCCCCTCCCTTCCACATAACATTTATTTCACTCGTCACTACTATTATAATGTAAGTCAGTCCCTCAAACAGATCAGACACAAGCACTAGGTACAAAAGAAGTCTTCAATAATTGCAGTTACATTGCAGTTCCAGTTACTTTTAGCAGTTGAGAGTTCACAAAGATACCCAGCGGCCATCTTGTTTCAGTGACAGCTCAGGCACAACTGACATTCACGAAACACTTATTCACATCATGCAGCCAGCATTCTCCTGAGCTGCACATTCACTCTGCATTCACCAACATTCAACAGTATGAATAGCTATGTTGGAATCCCTCCCCAATGCCTTGTGCTGTGTCACGTGTTCCACACGTGGCTCACACCATGTGATCGACTTCAGAAATAGGCTGCACAGTCTTACGTGCGGCAGTTCAACCACCAACTCACGGTCTCCTGTATGTCTCAAGACTGAGAGTGTGGGAGTGGGCACGGCCCGATCCACTGCCACACAACAATGACGACTAGGGCTTACATGTGCCCAGGCCATGTCGGTGCACACGTGGGAGCGTGCCCACCATGCGCAGCTCTCCTATTTCGGGAAACATTTTGGCAGGAGCAGGCCCGTCGACCGCCGAATTGCCAGTGAGCTCCTGTGGTGCATGGGCACCCCGCTGCTGGAGTCCCAAGTGCAGGTGTTGCACCATCCTAATATGAAAGGAGCAGTCCTGTCAACCGCCGGTCTGCCGGCGAGGTCCCTTGGAATGCTGTCTTATATTGCACTGCCCTACAGCCCTGACTGGCCGCTGGCTCACCGGCAAGGACCATTTACCACTGCACCACAGAAGGAGGAAGTCTCCCACTAGAAGGAAAGCACGGCTGGTTCTTCCACATGATGACAGTGCGCCCTGGCTGCGGCCCTCACTCCAGAGGGTGCTTGTGTGGCCGGAGCGATGACGGGGAGTGACAGCGCGCTCCTGCCTGGGGGAGCATGATCTTGGAAACACCACGGCCGCATGGAGAAAATAAGGCTCCTACTGCTGTGGGAGAAGAATGCAGCTGCCGACGGGAATAACAGAAAAGAAAATGGAGGAGGCGGCCCGGTAACCCCTGCATGGGCCTCCTCTAACCTTTCTCCTCCATCCAGCACCTGCAGTAGGACGCCTGCCTTGCCGCCGCCGTGGAGAAGGATTTCGTTTTTCTTGGATTTCGTTTGGCTCATTCGAGGACTTTTGTCGGTTGCAGGACTTCGGCAACAGGCTCCCCCAGCCAAGAAAGCGAGCCGGAGGGAAGACTCGGAATGCTTACCGACCTCCGACGAAGAAGGCGTAGGACAAGCAGGGCCAGAGAGCTGAACAAGGAGGTAGCTGTGCCGTGCACGCATATCCAGAGCAGCAAACGAGGGGCTGGAGCCCGGAACGTCGAGCCTGCTGTGCCGGGGCACCCATCGTAGCAGCGGGTGCAGAAGAGGTCAGGGCCGGAGCCCAGGAGCCAGGTCGAGGAGGAGCGCAGGCGGCGCCAGCAGGAACCTCAACAGTACAGGACGCTGCGGCAGGAAGAGGAGGCGTCGCGGGTACCCGGAAGCAGCAGAGAACTCATGCCAGAAGGTAAGGAGCCGCGAGGGCGGGGAAAGCCACGGCCCCTTGTCTGAAGAACCAGTGGTGGCCAGAGCAGGAGAGAAGGAGGGCCGTGAACACACGGACCGTGCTGCCCGGGTGAAAAACGTGGGAGACAGCTGAGCGGTGGCGCACTCAAGCAGCTAAACCCCCAAAAGGGAGCAGAGTGCCCACGGCTGCAAGCACATCAGGCCAGCATTTGACTACAGAGCAACAGGTCTCTGGGGCAGACCCGGGAACCCTCTTCATTTTTCTGGGGATTGGAGAAAGGTGTAAAGCAGGGTGCCTAGTCATAGGAAGCAGGCACCAGGGAGCAAAAGTAAAACAGCACGAAGAGGTGTGGAAAGAAGGCACAGAGCATACGCCGCATCAGCAGAGGAGGACAGGCAGCTGAGAGACAACAGCAGGTGCTGGTAAAAGAACTTTGGTGCAGCAGGAACAGCAGTCCAACAACAGGCTCATTAAAAATGGAACTGGAGGCATTTTTAGAAATGGCGAGATTAACTGCAGCAACCCATGGGCCCGACTGGATGAGCACAATGGTGGTCCAAGCAGGACAGGAGCTTCCCGGGCCCAGTCAGGTGAATGGCTCACCACTCATGTTTCAGGACAATGCTAGTGAAGGGGCACTGGTGGAAATTGAAGTTCGGGAAAAAGAAGAAGAGGAACATGAGGAAGAAGAGGTCCAGGCAGGGAAGAGGAAGAGGACTATGACTGCAAAGGCCAGGGCGAGCAAGGAGCAAGCCATCGCCACCAAAAAACCTAAAGGGAAAGGGAGGGCGCAGGAGGATGCAGCCTTACCGGCTCCTACACCTGCTGAGGCTCCAGGGAACGGTAGGGGCACACCCAGCATTCCTGCAACCAGACCCGTGGATGTAGCTGTGGAAGAACCCACATCCCTTGAGATAGTCAAAAGGTATGTTCATGGAGTGCATGCAAGCATGGGGAAAAAATGGGCAAGTGCCAAATGTATATGCTAATTATAATATGCTGGGTAATATAAGGAATGGAAATGGTGCATTATTTCAGCATGGGATGACCCAGGGCTCAGGGGGGTCTGTGAGTGGAATGTATCAGGCCTGGTCTCCGGTAGGGGGGACTGGTCAACTGCCTCAAAGGGGTGGGATTCCGCCAGGGGGATTTTTGTCGGTCGGTTTGTCTAGTACAGATCCAGCTGGGGGGGGGGTCAGTCAGCTGACTGAAGGGGCTACTTCAGCAGGGACTCAGAGTGGACAGGCATGGTGGGGACAAGGGCCTGGGCTCTCAATTTCAGTGGGGAGAACCAGCAGCCTACACCAATGGCCCCAGCGGGGACACAGATTGGGCAGGGTTGGTGGGGTCAGGGGCTCTCAAGGTAGGAGGGGAGAGCCAGGCACAGCCTTCATCAGTGGTCCCAACCAACTTGGGGGAAGGGGGTGTCTGGGGGCAGGTGACCCAGTATGGAAGGCCAATGCCAGGGTTTGCACCAGGGCAAGCGGCAGTCAACTCACGGGTGTGGCATATTCCATGGCTCACCAAAGAGCGGCTATGGAGAAAGGAATTTGTGGACATCTTTGACTTGCTGGGGATTGTGCCTTTGGGGGGGTGGTTTGAAAGAATTATCAGAAAAAGAGAAAGAGAAGAGGGATAAGGAGAGTGCTAAGGTGGAGCACACTATTCACAACTGGCTCAAAGCTTTTAGAATGTACATGTCTGTGATGCTAGAGAAATATCCACAGGATGCCTTAGCAATGGTAGCTTATGACAATATATTCATGACCTATACTTGAAGTATGGGGGTGATGGGTGGCTGGATTATGATTGGGGTTTCAGTCTAAAAATGCAAGTGTGGCCTGCGACGTCTTGGGATGAGGCCGATGTTGGGGGGTATATTGATAAGATGATGCCCACCAGGGAACCTGGGGACAAAATCAAGAGGAGAAGTTCCGGGTTTGGAGAGGCAGAAGAGGTTATGCGCAGCGAGGTAGGGGATCCTTTCGCGGGCCCTCCTCCTGGGTCTATCGGGCGGAAACCCACCAGGGGGAGCGGGAAGATTGGTGGAGGTTTGCTTAAGGGGACTGCCTCTATGGTAAAGCATGCAAATTCAGGCACCCAAGGGGTGGGAGCTCCGGGGCTCGCAGCTCCACTTCAGGTGAAGCAAAACATAAAAACAGCAGCAAACCTAAAGAGAAAGCAAAGAGAGAATGAGATTTCAGCAATGAGGGCCAATTTTGACAAACCTGTGAAAGTCATGAGTATGATTAAAAGGAACTTACCCCCACCAGTTAACCTCCTTGCCATGACTCCTTTTCTTAATATATATCACAATAAGGTGGATGCAAAGTTGTTGTGGCAAGGGTTCAGGTGGGGCTTTAGGATCCCGGAGGCAAGAGACCAGGGGGTTAAGGAATCAACCAACTTACGGTCAGCACTGGAAAGAACCGAGGTGGTGGAACAGAAAGTGGAGAAAGAGATCCAACTAGGTAGGGTGGCGGGCCCCTTCTCTTCCCCTTCCATGGACAATTTAGTAGTGTCACCACTAGGGTTGGTGCCCAAAAAAGAGGAAGGTCAGTTCCACCTGATCCACCACCTCTCCTTTCCCGCTGCAGTCACTGGCAGGTAACCTGAATTTCGCGGGGAGAGTCATACCGATGGGGAAAGTGTTTGCCAGAATTGTAGAACTGAGGACAGTGGGGCTGCAGCATGCCTCTCAACACGTCCGGTTGGGATCCGAGGTAAAAGAGGATCTCCGGATGTAGGAAACATTTTTGTCAGAGTCGAATGGGGTCTCAATCTGGAGGGAGGACTGGGCAAGCAGCGAGAGGCTCAAACTATTCACTGATTCATCAGGGTCTCTCGGTTTCGGGGCAATCCTGGGGGTCAGGTAGTGCGGCAAAGCGTGGCTGGCTGAGTGGCATAGGAAGGGAATCACGAAGGACATCATGCTGTTGGAACTGTTCCCCATTGTAATAGCATTAAAGTTGTGGGGGGAACTCCTTGAGAACAAAAAAGTATCCTTGTGGGCAGACAATTTAGCAGTGGTTCAGATTATTAATCTGGGGTCATCAAGCAATTTGAGAGTGTTGAAGTTGCTCAGGGAACTCACCAAATGCCTGCTGGCATTAAACATCGAGGTCAGGGCACGGCACATTCCCAGTATCAAAAATATGGCAGCTGATTCTCTGTCTCGTTTACAGTGGGAGAAGTTCCGAGAAAGCTACCCAGAAGCAAGGAAGGTGATGGCCCCATTCAAGGACCAGTGGTGGGGAATGATTGGGGTGATCTGAGCTCTTTGATAGACACGGCCCTGGCACCAGGCACAGCAAAGAGGTACAGGGCATATTGGGAGCGTTTCATTACATTTCAAAGGGAGGTGCTGCAGAGGGTCAGGAAGAGTTTGCAGTGCGGGCCTTTGTGGGCTGGTGCTGGAGGATGGGGAAAACCAGATCCTGGATGGCGTATCATTTGGCAGCGATAGCTCATTATGCCAAACTAAGGGGTGATAAGGACCCCACCAAGGAGCATTACATCACACTGGCCATGAGAGGATGGACCAAGCAGGCGGTACTGAAGCCCGACGAGAGGCGGCCCATCGATATAATAAAACTGCATGGTTTGATTAAATGCCTGAATACAGTATGCAATTGCGAATCGGACAGGGTGCTATTTACAGCGGCCTTCATAGTAGCATTCTTTGGGGCACTCAGGGGGAGCGAGCTTGTGCCCGAGAACAAAGGGGGCAAGGGGAATGGCTTTTTGTGTTTGAGGGATGTGCAGGTAAGCAGCACTCAGGTGGTCATTTATGTGCAGAGGTCAAAGACCGACCAGAAGAGGAAAGGGGTGGCACTGACACTTCAGGCCATTCAAAGGAGTCTAGTGTGCCCGGTGGCTGCCTTGGCCAACTTTCTTCAGCAACAACAGCCATCAGAGGCAGGGGCTACATTGCTTCTGCATAAAGACGGGTCCGCCTTGAGCCGCTTCCAATTGAAAAAGGTGATGGAACTGGCATTGGCGAAAATGGGGTTAGCGGAGGGCCGGTTCGGGACCCACTCATTCAGGATAGGGGCCGCCACTTCCGCAGCAGCCGGGGGCTTGGAGGTGGAGGACATCAAGAAATTAGGGAGATGGTCTTCAGGGTGTTTCAAAAGGTATATCAGACCAGAAAAAGTGTAATGTAACATACCATCTCATCTCCTTCTCATTACCAGCTTTGCAAAGAAGGAAGAAGCACTCCGTTTGGGTAGTGGGGCATTAGTTTATTTCAAGGGCCAGGACGAGCTGGAAACCGCCGCAGGAGGAGCTGACGGCCGGCGAGTTCCGGATCTGGTGGCATGGGGTGCCAGGGATCAAATGGGCGCAGCTGCAGGGGATGCTGCGGAAAGTGCTGGGTAAGCAGCAGAGGGCAGATGTGCTGGTCATTCACTTGGGTGGGAACTATTTGACCAATTTAGGGAGGGGGGTCTTGCTGAGGGACATGATGCTTTCATTACAGGAGATATCAGCACAACTGGGTGAAACAGAGATCGTGTGGTCGGAGGTGATTCCCAGGGCGGAATGGAGGAGGGCCGAGAACCACGCAGCGGTTGCAAAATCAAGGAAAAAATGTAATGGTGCCATGGCAAAGTTCTGCAAGGGCAGAGGCTTTCAACACATCAGACATGGTCTGAACAACTTAAAAACCCCCAAATATTTTTTAAAAGATGCTGTGCATCTGTCGGCAATGAGGATGGAACTCTTCTACTGGAATATATGTACTAAATAATTGGAGCTGTAAAACGAAGCAGGAGAGGGGGGAGCCATGGTGGGCGGTAACCCACCTGGTGGCTTGGCGGTGTTTGGGTGACTCCAAATGAACCAAGAGGGAGCCGGAAGGGTCTTCGCTCTTCTCGGACCAGCACCTCTTGGGAGCCTAACGGCAGGGGCGTCTGGTGATAACAAGGGCTCAGCTTCCCCCAAAAGAAACAGCGCTCTCCCCTCCCACGGACACCTGCAGGGCAGGGTAGGCTCAGGCACAAAGGGTTGGGAGAGTTGGGCCTACTATGGACACTATACAAAGGAATAGGGTGAAGCAGGTGATTTTGGACACGGAGCAAGCGGCACATTTACAGACTGGATTTCACGAAATGTGTGCAGTGATTCTTTTGTTGTGGAAATAAAACTGCGGCCAAGTTTGCCATTTTGAAACTACTGTCTCATTCCAGTAATTTTCTTGAAAGAAAACAAAGTGCATTGGGGGAATGAGCAATTGATGGCCGATTGGCTATGGGTACAAATGGACAAATGCAGGGGTTATGCAGCTGCCGATGGGAATAACAGAAATGAAAATGGAGGCGGCGGCCCGGTAACCCCTGCAGGGGCCTCCTCTAACCTTTCTCCCCTCCCCCTGGGTAAGGGGAGGGTGCAGGGGTGGAACGGCACCAAAACAACCCCAAAGCCTGCGAAGGGCAAACAAAGGAAAGGGGCGGGGTAAGCCCTTTATAATTAGCAGGCGTCCTACACCAGGAAGCATCCAGCACCTGCAGTAGGACGCCTGCCTCGCCGCCGCCATGGAGAAGGATTTCGTTTTCCACCAACCCACCCAATGAAAGGAACAGAAGGAGGGAGACACCTGGACGTCGCTGTGGCAGGAAGGTCAGGATGCTATATGGCAGTGTTTGGGCGACCAAGCACAAAAGACAGACTCCGAATGAGCCAGGAGGAAGCTGGAAGGGTCTTTGCTCTTCTTGGACTAGGCGCCTCTTGGGAGCCTAACGACAGGGGCGTCTGGTGGTAATAACAAGGGCTCAGCTTCCCCCCAAAAGAAACAGCGCTCTCCACGCACACGGACACCTGCAGGGCAGGGTAGGCTCAGGCACAAAGGGTTGGGAGAGTTCGGCCTACTATGTACACTATACAAAGGAATAGGGGGAAGCAGGTGATTTTGGACACGGAGCAAGCGGCACACTTACAGACTGGATTTCACGAAATGTGTGCAGTGATTCTTTTGTTGTGGAAATAAAACTGCGGCCAAGTTTGCCATTTTGAAACTACTGTCTCATTCCAGTAATTTTCTTGAAAGAAAACAAAGTGCATTGGGGGAATGAGCAATTGATGGCCGATTGGCTATGGGTACAAATGGACAAATGCAGGGGTTATGCAGCTGCCGATGGGAATAACAGAAAAGAAAATGGAGGCGGCGGCCCGGTAACCCCTGCAGGGGCCTCCTCTAACCTTTCTCCCCTCCCCCTGGGTAAGGGGAGGGTGCAGGGGTGGAACGGCACCAAAACAACCCCAAAGCCTGCGAAGGGCAAACAAAGGAAAGGGGCGGGGTAAGCCCTTTATAATTAGCAGGCGTCCTACACCAGGAAGCATCCAGCACCTGCAGTAGGACGCCTGCCTCGCCGCCGCCATGGAGAAGGATTTCGTTTTCCACCAACCCACCCAATGAAAGGAACAGAAGGAGGGAGACACCTGGACGTCGCTGTGGCAGGAAGGTCAGGATGCTATATGGCAGTGTTTGGGCGACCAAGCACAAAAGACAGACTCCGAATGAGCCAGGAGGAAGCTGGAAGGGTCTTTGCTCTTCTTGGACTAGGCGCCTCTTGGGAGCCTAACGACAGGGGCGTCTGGTGGTAATAACAAGGGCTCAGCTTCCCCCCAAAAGAAACAGCGCTCTCCACGCACACGGACACCTGCAGGGCAGGGTAGGCTCAGGCACAAAGGGTTGGGAGAGTTCGGCCTACTATGTACACTATACAAAGGAATAGGGGGAAGCAGGTGATTTTGGACACGGAGCAAGCGGCACACTTACAGACTGGATTTCACGAAATGTGTGCAGTGATTCTTTTGTTGTGGAAATAAAACTGCGGCCAAGTTTGCCATTTTTAAACTACTGTCTCATTCCAATAATTTTCTTGAAAGAAAACAAAGTGCATTGGAGGAATGAGCAATTGATGGCTGATTGGCATTGGGTACAAATGGACAAATGCAGGGCTTACAGGGTGGCAGCACAGCAACTTTCAGCCGCCATTCTTTGGAGCGCGATGGGTAGCAGCATATCACAAACAGCTCCCGCCTGGAGGACAGATATGGAGGCGGCCAACACACAAGGCTCCTGCCTGGGGGAGAGAATGAAAATGGCTGATGCCGCCGGTATTAGATAAAGAGTTGGCACCTAGAAGGAAATGAACGTGCCCGTGATAAACCAACCATCAGCATATTACCATCCCCATTAACCCATCGGACTCTGTTCTGGTCATCAACAAATGAACATTTTCCCCGAATGGGCTTGAAAACCGCCACCTTCCGCTGAACTACAAACCCATGATATACTTTTTAAAACTGTGTTCCTGCATATAGGTAGCACACATAAAGTGGTCACAGTGAGGTGCCGGCCTGAAACTGTGATCCTGTGGGCTGCTTAATTTGGACTCGTTACGATCGCATATTATTGGCATATCACCTCCTGGACGTGAATGCTGTACCTATAATACCCTATAATACTTTTTCCCTGCTTCCTTATGGCACCTATGGCAGTGGTTGCCAATGAAATTAACTAGTTGCGGTGCGCCACCTGCTGGACCCATTCCAGGATGGCCGCCTGCAGGGACCGTTATGCTGTTGTCGGCACAACCAAGTTGCCCAACATCCAGCTCTGGTACAGCGGAACTGTGAATCAACCACAGATCTTATCAATCTCAGACGGGCATCGCAGCAACTCGTTGCAACTTCTCAGGTACTCTTTCCTTAGACTGCATGAAGCTCATACCTGTGTTTCTGTTCCCCCTTCTTCCTGTCTCTTTCCTGACCATATTGCCCCTTTCCTTTGTTTTGTTGCCCAGTGGCGGTTGGTGCCCCTTCCTTCCTTCTCTCGCTCCTCGTTCTTCAACCAGAGCAAAGACTTACCTCTGCTCTGCTTCCTGCTATCCACCATTTCATATTCTTCCTTCCTCGAGAATCTAGCAACCAACTTCATTACTCCTGAACCTCACCAGCCATCACTCCAGCTCTTCAGAAGGCCATACGAGAGTTCCTTCCCATATTGGGTTTTCCGCTTCCTGGTTGTCGTTCCTCTGGGAGTTACCTTGTCCACCAGCTGTTAATCCTCCCGGGATACAGTTGTTACCGGGAGGGACAAGCATTATCTCTTCATGCCAAAAGTAGCCACATGTAAGACAAATCACTGGCAGATTATGACGCCACCTAATAAAAAGAAAACATGAGGTACGATCGCCAAGAAACGAAAATGCCACACTTTGCCAAGCTTCTGTCAATAAAGTCACTTTTATTCTTGACCTAAATTCAGTGAGTTTTCGGATGCATGAATGGTGCAATTCAGCTTCAAGCTTTTCCAATATGTTACTGGTCGTGCCAATGTGGGATTTTTAGCAACCAACCTATGTGGTAGCACATTGACTTGTGCTACACAAGTGGTGACCTCTGGGGATCCTTTTCTGGACAACTATCCGGGTTTCATGTAACTGCCATTCAGAGAATGTTCGACTGCCTCAAACTGGTATAGACGGCCCAAGAATGTTTAGTGGCTTGCTCTGCAGGCTCATTTAACATATTTACCTATGCCACTGCATTAGAAAACTCTGCGAGAAGATGCAGTGCTCCTGGCTAGACAAAAGAAATAAATGTGTTTTCTTGCCACTGAATTTATGCATGGATTTGAGGGCTTTTTTTAGTCTGCTGGCGAGTCCTACAAGATCTAGGAGGCCAACCAAATTCATGAATGAGATTCAGTTTGGCTCACAAGACGGGCAGGGGCAAATTCAAGCAGCCTCAATGGTGTTCAAAACCTCTAAAGGCAACTTTTGATCTCAGCAACAGCAAAAAGGACTGGACAGATTTGCAGCACACTTTTGAGAAAAGCTAGTGATTTATCTCATTCATTATCTTCAATTGGCCTGGTGAAAATGCATTCAGTCTGTTTTTAAATCCCCCCAAAGGGGCCCAAACCCCTGTATGTATATTTCAAGATCTCAAACCTTTCCTATGATTGGCTATTTCACATTCATGGTCCCGGGCCAGTCAGTGAATTTTAGTAATGGGCACCCTGATTGGCTAGTTGGAAAAAAACAGCCAATCTGATTTCTTTGTTCCAGAGAAAATGTTATAAACGACCATCATAGTGATCCACAGACTTTTGGGGGTCATGAAAAACACATGCTGCAAAAACATTTAAACTTTGTTTAGTGTTTACTAATAGGATTCCAATCCATCTCTTTAGTTTCCAAAAGAGTATACAATTACAACAACAACACAACATACAAACACATACATAAGTAGAACATCGTTCTTCAAAAGTCCATAAAATCACACATTTGAATAGAAAATGAATGCAAAAACCAGTTAGGTAAAAGTCCCAGTAGTTCATAAACTCAAATTTCGTTTAGCAATATACTAATTCATGATTTGTTTCATGCAGGAATTCCTTATTCTAAGGGCAGTATGTACAAAGGTTTGCAGCGTCATTCCTGTGCAAAATCTGTCCACTTTTAGGATATAATAAAGTGCTGGTCGGCTTTGCCGAATATTCTTCTCTTTTAAGACTAGTTTTTTTTATGCCGGGCAAAAGAATAAAAAATGCATAAGATCCTTAAGGGTGCGTTATAGAGTAGACACCTATGTGTGCTTGTTTTTCTCTGCCAGACAGCGGTTATTGCTCTTCGGGGTAAGCAGTTTAGTCTGGCTCTGGTTATGTGACAACTGTCCTTCAAGCAGTCACTCCACTTTAGATAACCATGAAGAGTGGTTGTAGATAAAATAATATATTTCCTGTTGGAAGGTTTATCAGCTTCCATTGTTTATCTCTGAAGGTACATGTGAGATAGTTTTTAAGACTACTAAAAATTTGGGACTTGATTGAGTACATGCTTATGTGTGTTAATCTTTAAGAGAAAGTCGCTTATGTGGCTAAAACAAGGAGTTCACTTATGTTGTGAATTGGCCAAAAAAAAAGAAAGGGTGAAGTGCGTTAGGGACGTTTTTTCATTGTTTCAGATACAAAACCATTGAAACACAGGTTCTAAAGCTAGTTTGTCCACAAGAAAATTCAGATTCGCACCGCGGGAAGGGCACTCAGCCCAACGGGTGGCTTTAAATGCGGCCGAGAGCACAGTGTACCGCCAGCATTTTCAAGCCACCAAGGTACTTCCCTGGGTGGCACTATCTTGATTGTGGGGAGGCAACAGGCAGCCTCTGCCTGTTGTCTCTCCATGCCCCCACCCTAACCCTACCCCTCCTAGCCTGCACCCTTTACCCAACCCCTTCCCTGCCTTCCCACTTTCCTGCTGGACCAGAGTTTTGTGCTCTGGTCCTGGCGCTCTGCCCCAACTGGTAGCCGCGGAAACCATAGAAACAGAAAAATAATTAAGTCCCTTTTTTTCTATTTACTATGGCGGTGGCCATCTTGCTTTTATTTATTTTTATGGGAGATTGGGCTCACGCACTACATGGTACGTGGCATGTCAAGTGGCCATGTAGGTTCTCAACTCCTTCTTCCAGTGCCTCTCCCTTTATTTGCCAGTTTAGGTATCCCAGTGATGACCTGTAGATAGCGTAGTGCACTGATGGTTTGTGCTCTGTCTGCTTATCTCTCCATGTTGTTGCAGTGTTGATTTTGGGTCTGGGAAAAAGAGAGAAATCTTGGCCAGTATTTGTGTCAAGAGGCATGGGGTGATGTAAGTGGTTACTGCCCCTGTATAAATTGGCACTTGGAGCGAGGTAGGAATTGGGGCCGTCTGAACTGTCCCTGTCCCCCTCAGTTTACTGACTTTGTCACTTTACAAACTAGGCCACTTGCAGCAAATGAAACCACTAAGCCACATCTCCTCATTTTTACCTACTGGGCCTCACTTCACTAAATATACAACTAGGCCACATCTCCTCCTGTTTACCCAGCCACATGGTAGGTTTTGGACCTTCAACGACTCCCGATTGTCAGCATCAGCTTCTTTATTTGTTACCTATCAAGGGTTACATGGCTCTTTCAGTAACCTTTCATCTCATCACCCACTGCACCCAATTGCCATATCCCTAATATTTCCCCTACGTCCCTACACTCCTCCCATTGTCCATCTCTCATGATCACTGAGTCCACAACTGCATTATGAAGTCAAGGTGTGTCTGAGGGGTAGGTGGAGTAGGTTAGGGTCTTTCTTACCTAGCAATAGTCCTTATCACCTTCAAGTCTGGGGATGTGGGTGGTTGCTCCTGGCAGAAGGATGAGAAATCGAATCACATTTCAGTCTGTTTTTAATGTGATGCTTGTGTAATCTGTGCGATGCTTGTTGGTGTCTGGTATTGGCCAGGTATGTCTCTGGGACCTCATATCTCCTCATAGGGGTGTGATGCTGTTTATCAAAGGAGTTGGGTCAGAGGATATTCTGGAAAGGAGGGCCCGGGTTGTCTTCTGATGGACAGATTAGATAGGGCTGTATATATAGACATTTGAATCTTTGATATCTTTATTAGTGTGTGCAACCCTCAATTGACTGGCACCTGCCATTAATTTGGCAATTCTGGATACAAAAAGGTCCAGATAAAAAAGTTTTAAAGTTCAGATAACAGAATATTCGTGAATGCAGCGTGGCAGTTTATGTTGATGTCTTTTCTAATACGCACATCAGCACGAAAGTGGTCTTTTAGCGCTGAGCCTTGTCCGGATGTTGCCGAATTGTGATTCCATCCAGGGTATAAACCAGACAGCTGTTTGTGGGTTGAAACCAAAAGAGGATTAGTTGAGAAGGAATGACAGAAAGTATAAGTAGTATAATACAGAAGGGGAAGGAGATAGTGGATAGGGGAGGCAAGGATGCTTGCACAGTCGAAGTTGGTTTGATTAAACAGTACTTGATTGAGGGAGGAGACAGAAAAACGCACTGTTTTGACAGTATACATTTAATACAGGCCATATCTTGAAACAATACTGGTTTAGTACTAACTTAAATCAGGTCATGCATGTGAGATGACCTTGATATGTGCTCAATAGTTCCAATAAAGTGTGAAGGCTTTAACAACAGATAGATTGGACTCCCACCTGAAAACCAGATGGTAGTCTGGCAGTGCCGATCCACCTAATAGAGATGTGGGACCCAAGACTGAGCCGCCATGTACAGCTGAATGTGGGAGGACACAGACGGGAGAAATCGCAGAGGAAGCGGGAAAGCCTTTACACCTCCACATGCCGACCGAGCCTATTCATGAGGAGAGATGTAGCAAGGAAATTCATAAATATGCAGATGGACAAGAGACTGTTGAGCCACCTAACCACTTTTTAGAGCAGGTCGGTAGCACCACTGTCAAGTTAGAAGATGATCTAAGGATAAGGTTCGGAAATGTCTTTTCAGTTTCCATTATAAAAACACAGGGCCATTGCCAAGCATCACTTTAAATGCAATGCAAAGTGATTTAAAGGCAATTGTTCTGCCAACAGGGAGCCAAAGTGGGCAGGAGAAATGTGTTCCCTACATTCAAGGTGGCGTAAAATATGGACAGCTGCATTTTGTACTCTCTGGAGTCTAGCAATTAAGTATGATGATGCACCTAACGAAAGGCTACCTTCATAGTCCAATCTGGACAGCACAAGGGTGGTGATGGTTGATTGTTTTTGGTGGAAGGCCAAGAAAGAAAGAACTTTTCTGAGAACTTTCAAAAGTCCAAAGACTCATTTTGAGATCCACATAATCTGAGCACAAAGACAAAGGTTTGAGCCCATTGTGACGTCAAGATTTTTTACCAAAGGAGAGGCATCAAAAGCACAGGAGATGTCGCTGCTTGTTAAAATAAGAGACTTAAGAGCTGGATTTCTATATTTTCGGGGTTAAGAAGAGAGTGGTTATAGGCCACTAAGAGGTTGATTTTATAAATGCATACTGTGATGTTGAATCCTGGACGAGAGTTATTAGAACGTTTTAGATTTAGTTGGGTGTGGTCGACGTATTGATAGCAAGAAAGATTGAGTAAGCTCAAGAAGGAGGAGAGATATGCAGGTTGAAAGGAAGAGGCGGGTTCCCCTGAATATTGGGGAACCCCAAAGAGACATTTATGAAAGTCCAATGGGAAAGGTTTCAAGATAGCACATTGGGAACGTTCAGATAGAAAAGGTATAATCCAGTTTACAGACCTGTCTCTAGTTCCTAAACAGAATACACAGCCTTGTCGGATGTGGGAGTCGACTAAGTGGAAAAAAGGCAGACAGATCGACAAGTATGAAAGCTAAGGCACTGTAATGGTTACCAAAAAATGGTTTTAAGGTTAGTCCAGATACATGTAATTATTTACTATTAGCGCCCTGGGAGGCGCCCGGACGCAATGAAAATGCTCGGAACGCAGGCTATATTCACAAAGGTAAGCCCGCATTCCGAGCACTTTCATTAAGTGGTCCGGCACTTCCCGTCCCTTCCACGCACCCCCTTTCCACTCACCTTAGCACCCGTGTAGTTTCGTTACCTACAGGATCGGGCCGGCGCCTCGGGGCATATTGCCTCATTATGACCTGGTCTGAAGCTGGCTCACCCCAGATCCAGGATGTTGTGGTCTTCCAAGAATTACTAATTTGGCCAGGAATCTGCAGTTCGAGATAGCTTAAAGGTTATTAGCCTTGGATTGAGGAAGGACACTCTTTTTTCAGAAGGGGCTTACAAGAGGCTTCCTTGAATTATGGGGACACTACCCCAGGTCTACATGAGATGTTGATCAGTGATCTAGTTCCCTCTACTAGCTACTAGTGGGAACTCAAGTAGAGGTCTAAAGAAAGCAGGGCAATAAGGGTCTTGTGGAGAGCCAGCTCAGGCACTCCTTGAACTAAGTGTGAGAAAGTATTTCTGTGAGAGAGGAGTGTGAGAGAGTATAAAACGTCCTAAGTATTTCCTGCGGAGGATGAGAGTATGGATATAACTAAGAGGCGAGGATTCAGTATTCTTCGCTTCAATAAATGCTTCCAGTGAAATTCATTTCTGGTTGAAGTGGGAAGACAAGAAATTGCAAAGTTCCTGTGAAGGGCTGGCCTCTCAGGAGAGAGTGCATAAGGGGTCCAAAACTCTGAGCCGATTTTAAAGCCTTCTCTCCTCTCTCTGCATGTTAGAGGCATGAAGTCTGTCAGTGAAGAAGCGTAATTTGGCTTTACACATTTCTGAGTCCTACAGAGCAGACGTCTAGAATGCTGCCTTTTCCTGGCACTCTGACATTTGAGAATGTTGGCATTCTATAATCTACCATATGGTGGCTCCTAGAGGTAGGCGAATAGCAAAGCTTTTGGGGTCTTTTGGATTTTGGAAACTCATCCCACAAGTATGGTTCTTTTTATTTTTTTACATTAGACTTACTTTCCGGTGGCCGTGTGGTCATCTGATCATCGTAAGTGGAGAATGAGCACGTTTTCGGGGCTTTGTGAATGATGCTGAAGGTGTTCTGCTTTGGGAGAAGTGGGTGTGTTGCACCTTATTTTCATGATATGGAGTACATGAAGTGTCAACCTGGAAAGATCGCTTTTGTCACACTGTTTATGGAGCAGGGATGCATATTCTTTGTGTGTCTTGTCATTTATTGCAACATGCACAGACTAATTCTGCAGCCCTCTCATCTGTGAGGCATTGGCCAATTAGGATATGTTCCCCTCCCTTGTTTATGGTGTATGGAATGTGAGGGTGAGCAGAAAGATATGCTTGGTCAAGGGTGGGAAGTATTTACATAGATAGGAGCTTTGCTTGCAATATACGCTATGGCCGTTGGCTTACCATGTGGATGCAGAGTCTTGCTTAGGGCATTTGCAAGATTCGCACTGAGGATTTACAGTAATGGTTCTTGGTGATTGCAAACAATTGATTGGAGGGGCGGGTTGCAGAATATTGCTTGCAGAAGTGTACAGTGTCCATAAAATAAAGGCCTTAACAAGAAAATGAAGTGAACCGCAGATGACAGTTGTGTGCACTGCCATGGATTTCAACAGCTAAGGTGTTTGGGCAGTCTTTTTTGGGGTGTATGATGGGTTTCCTAAGTGGAGGGAAGAATAACTTGTCTGAGGTGTTTTCTTGTTGTCAGGGGCCAGTGGAAGGAGAGTGTCCAGGAGCTGGTGTGGAGTGTTGGGGTTTAGAATTCAGCCGGGGTCTGCAATGTTTGTCTCTCCAAATGTTTTGGACTACAAATCCCACATGTCCTAGCCAGAATCACCAATAGTGAGGGATCATGGGAGTCGTAGTCCAAAACATCTGGAAAGCCACAGGTTGCAGACCCATGGGATACAGGGTCGTCCATTGAGGTGATCCATGGGCCCTTGCAGTGCCTTCCTCCTTGCCCGGTAGCAATCATATTGAATTCTCAAAGCAACCAACCAGTCAGAATTTCTACCAATTTCCTTATAGGTCTGTGTTGTATCTTGTTTATTTTTTTTTATTTATTTATTGTATTTGTTGCTAGTGCCCAGACCCGGAGATATCACAGCGCTAAGATGCCAAATACAGTGCGTTACAGGATCGTTAGAAACAGAGGGATTACATTTTATCATAGATAGATTTGTTAAAACAGTGCGTTTTTATTTTCTTTCGGAAGAGTGTGTCTGGATATGCTGAAAGAGGGTGTTCCAGAGTGTGGGAGCAATGGTGGTAAAGCAGGAACCCCCAGCTCTCTTTCCGGCAAATCTAGGTATGTGTAAGGCAGATTTGGTGGAAGAACGGAGATTGCGTGTGGTATGTTTCTGGATGGAATGCCTGATGGAATGCTGATGTGTAGAATGTTGATGTGCGAGGGCCCCTGAATGTTCCATGGATGTCAGTTGATAACCTGTGAGAGTGGGAGCTGGATGATGTTTCCTGTGTCTTCCTTTATACTTACCTTGTAACTCACCTGCTTTTTGTTACCTTGTCAACTTGGACTCAAGTAAAATAATTAACTTCCTTACCTGGTGTCTCTGAGGTCTTCTTCAATAAGAGCACATCTTTACAGTCTGTCATCCTCACCACAGATTTGAGCACCTTGTCTAGGTTTTAAAACATCAGAAACTACTAAACGTGCCAGCACCTGGTGGCTTATCTACCCATGTGAAATCATGCACACCCCAAAATCGCAGGATAATGCAATAATATACAACTGCCCGTCCCAAAATGTCAACTGTCCAAGCATATACATGTTTCCTTGTATGGTCCTCAACTGGTAACAAATCACCTGAGTGGTAACGAAACTTTGTTGGACACATGCTCCTTGTCCAAATTTGTTTATTATTGTAAAGATAAAAGTGTGAAATTTGTATTTACCGCCACTCAGGGGTGGATCTAGTACCAAACATTTAGGGAGAATAACGGACATATCTATCTCGCTCCCACTCAGCCTATCACTTGACTGCCTTGACTCCACAAATAGTCCTGCCCCCCCCCCCCAACCTCATGGGAAAGAGCACACCTCGCCAGAGGTTAGTTCTCAGAGTACATTTCCCCACGTTTCAGCACGAATATGATCTGAAAGGTCAGTACGTGCACTTCTTTTATCTCACTTAAACGACGGTCTACTAGCTCATACTTAAAGCATCAGTTTGCAGAAAGCAGGTGAGAATTTACCTCCTTAAGGCCCCTTTTGTTTGTGATTTTACAACTCCACTGGAGATATTGGAGCAAATAGATCCTGAATCACGTGTTTAAGTCACTCTTTTTGTGCAGACATCAAGGAACCTCAGGGCATAGAACCATCCAGAACCTATTCATTAGATATGTTGTGTGCACGATCTATCATTTTTTTCTCAAGCACTGGGATATCAATTCAGCTGGTCAGATAGCACAGTGAGTTAAGTGCTTGCCCCTGATATCTGTGCACAGCCTGCAGGCTCGAATACCATCAGGGTCAATTCAGCATTTCATCTTCCAAGGCCAATACATTGAGTACCACTCTGTGGGATAATAGCGTCTTCTGTTATTTCAGCGGTCTGAGACCTATGAGTGTGTAGTGCTATATAAGAAATACATTATTTGTATTTATCCAGTAGCCCTCTGCGCCCTTCTGCCAGGGTTGGAAAAAGTATTACCTACACTATTTTACTAAATCTGAGCAACTACCTGACTCAGTTCTGTATTCGAGTAGCAATTCGCTCGAGGCACACTTGTCCCTGCTCTGGGTGGCTCTTGACAATTGGTACCTACCATTTGCCTTGGGGTCAATGTTGAAAATGCAATGCCTAGCTCCTTCAACAGACAGAAAACATCAACTCCATTACTGCTTGTGTGTTTGTGTCCTGTGTTTATGTTTGCACAATATTGCATGCACTCATGAATAAGCTTCCAGCACTTCTTAAACTGTGGCCAGTTTTCACAAAGTTTGTGAACACGTTCTAAGAAACATTTGGCTTGAAATGTCTTCTGCTTCCCCAGCCCCAACCTATGGACATGCCGTCTGTGGGGCTATCCTTGAATTCTAAGCTCTTTCAGCCACTTGTGCGTAATAAGCTGCATTAAACACATCCTGTGGGACCATCTGGCAAGGGGTCATGATATTTCTTGCAAGTCAGGGTATTGGGATCTCACTCAGAAAGTAATGTAATTCCAGAATGAATCACGAGAGTGGGCGCGAGTAAGAGAGATGGCCATATGCACGAAACACAGCGGGAAAGGATTGGAAAGGAAAACATGCCTGCGTGTGTGTATGTGTGTGGCGCCGCCCCGTGTGGGACGCGCAAGCGGCGGCGTGACGTTGCACGTCGCTGCGTGCAAGTTAAATAAACGGGGCGTTCCCGGACGCGAGAGAGCGACCGGGGAGCCCGAACTAGACGGACATGTGTAGTGTGTGGTCTGTCTGGTGTGGGGGCTCACGGGCACGCATGGGGGCCAGGACACACCCCCAACAGTGTTGACGAGTGCAGACGGATGCCCGGGCCCGGCGATGAAAGGCATTCCGAAATTTTTCTCCATGACACGGAACGTTCGTGGATGTTTTGTTTCACGCCGTGGCTGCGAACCGTACACGCGGCTGGCGGCCATTTTGTTTATGAGGCCGTGGAGTTTCACCAGGCTCCGGTTTGGAGGGTGAAAGCGATCCAGGTCCAATTTTTGGATATTCTGATTGCAGGCAGCATAACCTGCATGCCCATGCCTGATTTGTGTATTTTACTCCAGTTTTGGGATTCCTACGTCAAGTGAAAGCTTGGGGAAGGACTAATGTGGCTGGGCCGAATTAGTCCACTCCACCATCTCAGCTTAATTTTTGGGACATCCACACCACTGTGGCCTGCAGCAAGGTGGAGGCACGGCTCTTCTTTGTTCCCTTCATCATCAGGTCGCTGTGGCTTCTTCTTTGTCTCCTTCATCATCACGAGGTTGGCTGCAGTGGATGCTCTTCTTCTCGTCTGGTGCATCGTCACAGATCCCCTAGTTTGGACTGCCATTGTGCCTGGAGAGGGGGAGAAGGTCTGTTGGTGTGGTGCTGAGGGGCAATTGAGTTGCGTCCTGAGAGAGCCAGGCCTCACCCTACCCCGCATATTGGAACTAGGCCGGTGTCATGAGGTGGCCGAGGCTCGCGCCAATAAGATGGAGGCGGGGTCACGCTCGATGAAGTCGGAGGAGGTGTGTACGGTCTGGCGGGGTGGCAGAGGAACAAGAAGACCTGGTGGAGGACCCCGGGACAGGGCAGGAAGATCAGGGGAGTCGTGCCAGAAATGTGGCTATGACCTCCCCCACCCGACAGAATGCCCGGCAGCGGGGAAGGTTTGTGGCCGTTGCGGCCTGCCGGACCACTTCTCAAGAGTGTGCAGAGCGGCTCTGCTGGTGCTGGTACCAAGGGGGCCGGCCCGGACGTGGACTCCGCGCCAGAGCCGACCACCAAATGTGGCCCAGGTAGACCAAGGTGTGGAGGAGGCCCAGCTGGATGAGGCAGAGGAAGGCGAGGAAGAGAACATTTTCTTTGTTTCGAGCGTGGGGATCCTGAAAGGGAAGAGCAGGAGGCAGCCAAGGTGTGTGGTGGAGGTGAACCACTCGCCGGTTCCGGTGCTGGTGGACACGGGGGCCTCAGTCAATTTCATGGCGAGGGGACACTACGATACCATGTGCCCGCCACCAGACTTGGCCACACCGAGAGCCCTTATATTTGCCTTTGGAGGGCTGGAGCCCATACCGCTGGATGGTGCATTTGTGGCGAAGGTGGAGCATGAGGGCTCGACGATCAAGGCTCGGTTCTATGTCACCCCAGTGAGCAACAACACGCTCCTGAGTTGTGCCGCTGCAGAGGCCCTGGGGATTGTCACTTTCGCGTACTCGGTGTACTTGGAGGACATCAATGACCTGCTCGACAAGTACACTGCCCTCTTCAATGGCATCGGGATGATGACTGGTGACCCGGTCAGGCTGCATATCGACGAGTCTGTACAACCCATTGCCCTAAAGCACCGGAGGGTGCCGTTTCATCTGAGGGAGCAGGTTGACAAAGAGCTAGACAACCTGGTGAATCTGGATATTATTGAGAAAGTCGATGGCCCGATGCCGTGGGTATCTCCTATTGTTGTGGAAAGGAAACCGAAACAACCGGACTTCGTATTTGTGTGGACATGAGGCTGCCCAACAAGGCCATCAAGAGAGAGCGGCACCTCACCCCGACCATCAATGACATTATCGCTGAGGTGCAAGGAGCCCGATTCTTCTCCAAGCTAGATCTGCGAGCAGGATACCATCAGGTTGTCCTCCACCCTGAATCCCGGTACATAACCACGTTCACCACCCACCGGGGGCTGTACAGGTACAAGAGGTTGAGCTTTGGGGTGTCATCGGCTGCGGAAGTATTTCAAAACATCATACGGGGCGCCCTCGCTGATCTGGAGGGTGTCCTCAACATTAGCGATGACATTCTGGTATTTGCCAAGACGGAGGTGGACCATCTGAGGAGGCTGGCAAAGACCTTTGAGAGGCTGCAGTCGCTGGGCCTCACCCTTCACAGGGACAAGTGTGAATTCCTGGCCCCCCATTGAGTTCTTCGGGTTTGTGTTCAAGGAGGGGGGGTGTCACCAGATCCAAGGAAGGTCCAGGACATTAAGAAGGTGCAGCCCCCCGAGTCGGTGTCAAACGTGAGAAGCTTCCTCGGTATGGTGACCTACTGCGGGCGCTTCATCCAAAACCTGGCCTCGAGGTCCGAGCCGCTCATGGCGCTGACGAAGAAGGAGACAGTCTGGCATTGGGGCCCACTGGAGCAGTCGGCCTTTGAGGACATCAAGAGTGCACTAACAGCGGAAGACACCATGGCGTTCTTCGACCCGGCGCTGCTGTCGGAGATCATTGTGGATGCGAGTCCATTTGGCTTGGGGGCTGTTCTAACTCAGGTGGACCGAGATGGTAGCATTCGCCCAGTGGCGTATGCCAGCAAGGCGCTCTCGGACACAGAGCAAAGATACTCCCAAATTGAGCGGGCGGCCCTGGCGGTCCTCTGGGGATGCAGACATTTTCGACTCTATGTCTTGGGGCGCCCGGTGACCGTGGTCACTGACCACAAGCCCCTGCTCCCGATTCTGGCTGGGTCGTCCTCAAAGCCCCCGACCAGGATTGAGAGATGGATGCTCGCCCTGCTCGAGTATGGTGTCACCCTGGTGTACCGGCGGGGGGCCAACAATGCAGCGGACTACCTCTCGCGAGATCCCGGAGTGCGCGGGGGAGAGGAGTATGACACCTGTGCAGAGGAGGCCGATGATCATGTCCGAATGGTGGTGGAAGGGGCCACGCCAAATGCGATGCCCCTGTCGGAGCTGGAGGCTGCAGCGGCAGTGGATGAGTGTTTTCAGATCCTAAAGAACTCGATGCAACACGGCTCCTGGAAATCCATCTTGGAGGCTCTGGCGGGGCGGACCTAGGAGGCTAGGGCTGGACTCGAGCAGCTGTGGAAGGTGAAGGACGAGTTATCCTTCTCAGAGTCGGGTTTGCTGCTCCGGGGTGATCGCATCGTGGTCCCCCAGTGCAAGGTACAGGAGGTGATCACTCTGGCCCACCAGGGACACCAGGGTGCCGCCAAGACCAAGGCGAGGCTGCGGCGGAAAGTCTGGTTCCCGGACTTGGAAAGAAGGGTGGATGAGTTTGTGGCGGCGTGTGTGTGGTGCCAGGCGGCCTCCCCCGTGCAGCGAGAGCCGACCATCGAGGCGATGCCCCGGGGGACTCGCCCGTGGGAGGTCGTCCATGCAGACTTTTGGTCCACGGCCGTGGGAACCCACTTCATCGCAATTGTTGATGAGTACTCCCGGTACCCGGAGGTGGAGTTCGTGGAGTCCGTGGCTTTTGAGCATGTGGTCGTAGCGGTGGAAAAGATATTTGCGGCCCATGGGTTCCCTGTGACTCTGTGTTCGGACAATGGGTCGCCATTTCAAAGTGAGCGGTTCTCTGAGTTCATGGAGAGCTGCGGAATCAAGCACAGGAAGATATCCCCGTTGTGGCCTCGTGCTAATGGAGACGCTGAAAGGCTGATGCGGACCCTGAATAAGACCTTCAGGATTGCTCAGGGACAAGGGCAGCCCCTCCAACGCGCCCTTTATCAATTCCTACGGGTGTACCACACCACTCCACACGCCTCCACTGGGGCCGCCCCTGCGGAGGCCCTGTTTAAGCGATGCCCCCGGGGTCTACTGCCTGAGGTCCGGGAGAAGGAGCCCGGGGTGATCGACACTCAGCAGGTTGAGGCCGATAGGAGGACCAGGATTGACCAGGAGAACCTGCGAAGGGGTCTTCGCCCCCAGCGGCTGGAACCAGGGGTCAAGGTGCTCATTCGAAACAGACACCCCCATGGCAAACTCTCGCTCCCCTACGAACCGGAGCCACTGGACGTGGTGGCTGTGAAAGGGTCTATGGTGACAGCCTCAGATGGACAATCTGCTGTCACCTGAAACGCCAGCTTCTTCAAGAAGCTGGGGGACTCCCGAACTGAACCACCCCTGGACCCTGACATGGCGGAGGTGCCTGAGGACGTTGGAATCCCTGTGAGTGCCCAGAGCTCTCCAGTCCGGGGAGCTGTGACTGGTGGACTTCCCGTGCCGGAGGTAAGCGGGAGGTACCCCCAGAGGGCTGGGCGAGGGAAACCCGCTTATCTCAGCAAATACGTGTTGGGACATGTGGAGGAGCAACCGGAGTGAGGGGATCCGGGTGGCTGACATTAAAGGGGCATAGGCTCATTATGTTGATGTTGTTTGCATGTGTGATTTGCAGTGTTTAATAATAGCAATTGTGTTTCCTCCCGAAAAAGGAGGAGTGTGGCGCTGCCCCGTGTGGGACGCGCACGCGGCGGCGTGACGTTGCACGTCGCAGCGTGCAAGTTAAATAAACGGGGCGTTCCCGGACGCGAGAGAGCGACCGGGGAGCCCGAACTAGACGGACGTGTGTAGTGTGTGGTCTGTCTGGTGTGGGGGCTCACGGGCACGCATGGGGGCCAGGACACACCCCCAACAATGTGCACACGTACACAATGTTATAAATAACTGTGATTACTACCGAGAAAACAGTGAATTTTACAAACGAACCAAGAGAGTCGGTCAAATGAACTTATTCTCAGATGCCAAGGCAATCACACTACACATTAAACCTTAATTAACTGACAATACACCAATACACCACTACTTGATAAGACTCACCTTAACCATAGCATGGAAGCTATGTAATATTGTAAGCAAGTCTTGGGAAGTAGTTTGAGTTGCGGTTTATTTTCTGGTGTGATGGGCTTTGTATTGGAAAATTAGTTCATTAGGACTGAGCGTTGGTACCCTTACATTGGCATTGTCTGCATTGTAAACTTTACATTTTGTTAACCTTTGGGTGACCGTTTTTATCTCTTAACGTTGGCATTCCCAATGTTTGTGGGCTTCACCTGTTTCATTGGAACTCTTGATTTTTTCCACTGAATTCCTCTTTTAAAATATCTCTGTTTCAAGGGCAATGTCTGCACTTCAACCGCACGTGTGTATGTTTTGTGATTGTGGTTAGTAAGTGCTCTCTGTGGCTCGTGTGCGCCCAATCTTTCAGCGCTGGCCAGTACGTCCACTCATTACTGCATGTATTAGTTCATTCCGCAGTCGTTCTTCCAGCATATTGTTGTCAGTAATATTCCCTGCCTTTGGCAGGAGATTGTTTTTTTTCCATCGCAGGTTCTTTTCTGTGACAGTGTCTCTTTGTGTGCATTGCATTACAGGCAATGTGTGTAATGGTGATACCAGAAATACTTCTCGTGTATGAATATGACATTTTAGTTTTTTTTCTTAGAAAGTATGAATCACAAGTTCGGCTAATACAATTTTCAAAACTTTTGTTGCGTGCAACAGTTAATGGTAAGCGCTAAACCAAAATCCAAGAAAAAAATCGAAGAAGGCAATTTCGAGCTCGCAGCCCGAAAGCATGTTTTTGAGGCGCTTTATGGAAAACTCAATGCAAAAAAACATCTTTTTTAACATTCTTTTACTCCATGATAAAACGAAAATAATGGTGTTCACCTGGAGAAAGGTGCACACCAGGTTCTATTTTGAGGGCAATGAGACATTGGTGGCAAACAAATTCACTTATCAACGCTGCTTTTGCCAGACACAGGGTTGGCAGAATTATTCAGTACTGAGGTCAAAGTCAATTAAGCCCTAGCTCTGAGTTGCCAATAAAAAGAATTTTTTATTTGGTTGCAGAGTGCAAGTGTAGGAACTTAAGAGGATTGATGTACTCTGGACACAGACCAGCTTTGAGCCTCTCTGTTAGAAAAGTCCAGTTATCGTTATAATGGATTATGTGATGAATCGTGGCGATTTGTCACTTCTCCCCACACGGGAGCCCTTCCTTGTGAGGCTAGGGAGGTGAGCCTGCTACGTAACATTTCCACTAGAGGTGGCGGTATGTGGGACCTCACAAGGAAAGACTCCCCTCTTGGGGACAGGGACTCACGTTCTGTTGAGGAACTCCCTGAAACCCTGTCTTGTGGGCCATCAGTAACATCCAGGCTTCAGAGAAGTCCATTAGAACAAACCACTTTTTGCTATTGCGACATTAGACCCAATGTGCAACTTGAAGAAATGGATGAAAAAAATACTGAGAAGAAAAAGAGAGGTGAGCGAATAAAGCAGATCTCTCAATGGTTGGAAGCCAACCAAACTGGGATGATGCAGAATGAATGAGCAAAGCAGATTGCACAAAAAACAGAAAAGGGACGTTAATGCTCCACTGGGGAGGACTCAGCAGTCCAACAAAAAAGAGAAGAACTACAGAAGGTGCGTGAAGCAAGAGAAGGTCAATGTCATGAACCGATTGCCAAGATACCAGATGCACACAGCAAGTGGGAACTCAGTAAAAACATGGACAGATCTATTACACAAACACCACACTAAGATGGCCGCCAGGTTTGCAGCAGGAAGGCTACCAAGATGGAATCAATGTAAGCGATTCAGGAAAAGATATTAGAAGCAGTGCAGCATTCCTGTGCCCATATAAACCCCACCCAACCTGTACCCCGTGCCTAGAGCTATTTGCAAGTACAGTTGCTTGTCATGACGCGTACCGTGCTCCACTTCTCTTTCATTCCCATTGTGTTTCCCCTGTGCAACCTGTGAAAGAAACAAACACAATAACTACCAATTGGGCCAGAAGTGCATTGCGCTGCAAACCACAACATTAGCGTCAACAGTCAGCCCAGGAGCGCATCACGCTTGGAGAAGTCACAAGAAACAATAGTAAGCACGCTCATCCCAGCTTTATTTGTTTTCCCAGTTCTACGCAGTCACTGCGCAAACTCATGAACATTGTATAAACTCTGCAGTGATGCAGGAGGCATTCCGTGATGCAATGGACTGCCCCCATAGTATCACAGCTCCCGCAAGGCCTCCGGAGTTACTCACAGTATTGCGCATGAGCAAAACTCGATCTGCAAAGTTAACTGATCGTTTAACCACTGCGCAACATTGACACAAGTGCTTATATTACGAACGGTGTTCCATTTCGTTACCTCGCAGCGGCTTCAAAAGACATTAGTTACAGGAAGAAGCCTCTCAAGCAAACTTATAGACACATTGCAATCCTCTGATCCCCAACTTGTCAGCTCCTACAAGAAAAAGAAAAGAAGGAAACAGCGTTACCATTTTAAGGAAAGAGATGAGGATTAAAACAGTAAGGATACACTTACCTTTACGCTAAATGTGACAAGAATTCATATGTGAAAATATGGTTCCATGTGTTAATATCCCCGCAAAAATATCGCCATATTTTTGCGCCGATATCAAGGCATGGAACATGCGGGGGACACCCCCGCAACCCTTGTATTATTTGAAAAGGAGCGGGGGTCACCCCGGCAACCCCCACTCTTAATATTGTACCCACCAAAAATATTGCCTATGGCCATTCCTGCAGCGATATTTTTGATGGGGATAATATTACCTGATACCGAAAATATATGGACAACTATTCATGAACATTGTACTTTACAGATCAAGCAGGTCTACAAGGTTCCTTCATCACTGACTTGGTGTGCTTATACAGTATTAAGTTGGGTAAGCTCCTTGACAGCTCTTGCGGGTTTGGGGGGGCTATGGTGAAACAGGAAGGGGAAGCATATTTTAATTCACACACAATACTCAAGGTTGTCCTACTGTTCCCTGCTAGAGAGCCATCAGTGAACATCCAAGGGGATAGAAGTGAGAGACACCAATTAACAGCTCATCACCCCTCCACAACCACAGATTCCTATCTCTTTGGATGCAAGGGCGAATGTGCTTATACAACGCCACCAAGAGGTTTGGGTATATTCTTCACTCCTCAACAACCCTGAGTCTCCTTCCGCCTCAACTGATCACATAGGTCTCTGTCCGTCCCTGCAAGACACCAGGTAAGCATTACAGAAGGCTAAGCCCATGTTTCTTGTCTTACCTGGGCGTAATGGAGACCACAGAGGTTGACCAATTATCCACCCTGTTAGGGGAACCCTGGCAGGAAGTACATGCAGCCCGGTCTGAGACTAATGCACTCCTTAGGGAGTTGGTGGTGAACAGAGATAAGACTGACAAATTAGCTAGGAGGTTAACACAAATACAGGCAGGTCAATCCCCTTTACCAGCTACCATGGCCCCACTTCCACCTGTACAGGCTCCAGTTCAGGTGTTAGCTCCGGCTCCGGTCCCCTTAGCTCCCCCTGAACGATTCACCGGAGACCCCACCAAGTATGGCATTTTCATTAATCAATGTAAATTTCACTTTATTTGCAGACCCGGATCATTTCCTAATGACCAAACCAAGGTGGCTTTTGTCTTATCATATTTAGGGGTCATGCAACAAACTGGTCAATACCTCTTGTAGAGCGAGATGATTTTCAGGGATTTCAAGGGGAATTGGGGAAATTGTTCGAAAGAAAAGCACAAGCACAGGCACTAGATACCAAACTCCTATACCTAGGGCAAGGGTCACAGGATCTCTTAGCGTATATTACCACATTCAGCAGATTGGTGGCTGAGACAAATTTGCCCCGAAGAGAAAAGAACATCATTGTTTCACAGAGGCCTCCGTGGGGAATTGAAAGATGCTCTGGCCCAGGTTGTTAACCCTCCAACACTTATTTTGAAATTCATCGAACTAGTGGTACAACTAGACCATCGCCTGCAGGAAAGGAAAACGGACGGATCTCAAGCTGAATTCAGGCCTGTGTACGTGCAACCAAAGGAGGTCACCCGTAAGGTTGAAACCGCGCCTGAACCAATGCAATTGGGGAGTGTCAGAGGGCCTTTAACAAAAGAGGAAAGAAATTGGCGACAACAATTGCAACAATTGATATTGCGGTAAAGCAGGTCATTTTCTGCAGGACTGCCCAGCTAACCCCATCGCAAACCAGTGGGAGCAATAGTGTCCACCAACAACACCTCAATCCCGTCGGAAAACTAGCAAGCCCGGCAGGTATTGAGACCCAGCTGTGGAGCTTTGAGAGAAACCAACAAGTCTCACATTTCGGTATATCATCCTAGTTAGTTCACGTGAGCCCCAGAAGTTGCACACCTTGGAAGCCTACTTAGACTGTGGAGTAATTGGCAACTATATGGATCAGAATCTGGTGACTCAGATCAGCTTGTTGTTTCAACAAAAGGATGTAGTGGAAAATGTGATGGCTGTAGATGGCACTCCTCTGTCTTCCGGTCCGGTGTCTAAAAGTACAGAGAACCTAAGTCTATTGTGTTAGGACGACATCAAATGTACAAAACTGTATAAACCCTAGGGTGTATACCAACTCTCATGGCATTATATAAATTATTTTAATTGTAATAGCGATCTCCTTACATAGGAACCCATACATTTTTTATTTGCAAAATATTATTTATTTTATATCTTATATCATTAAAAGGATTCCAATATAATGACGGTGTGTAGAAAAAACTTGCATACATTAAAAAGAACATAAATTCAATTTGCAATAACAATTAATTAGAGTTAGAATCAGACAACACACTACGTAACCAACAACAACCCATACTGTGTCACATACATCCTACATCATTCGTTCACATTCATAATCATTCAAACTGTGCAAACTGAGCAAAGTATACAATTGATCAAAAAGATTATTAATGACAAAAAAGAGGTCTTCCAATTTGACCCTAAAGTGCAAAGTGATGATTTCACATTAATGCGCCCAATTATTACGTTATAGGTGCATATCTATCACAATTTTGATATGATCATTTGCCCTTGCAGTTTGAGAGAACTGCAGCAGCGCTATGTCGTCTGATAGGATTTTAAACAAAATACTGTTGCCTTGATTTTCGGCTGCGCGCCAGTCTTGATTTCTGGACCGGAGCCATCTTCAGGACAAAACAGCCACCCATTTGGGATTGCATTGGTGTGCGTGGCCAATTTTTTCGGTGTTGGGAGTCTGGTAGAAACACATAAGAAAAGGGGAAACAAGACAATACGGGAATTAAGAAGACTAAAATAGAATCAGAAAAGAAAATGAAAAGGAAAGGGGGAAGAAAGAAAAACAAAAACGGAGAAGAAGAGACAAACATCGAAACCACAGAAGGAGGAGAAAACAAAGACAGACCACCCATGTGGGTAATTAAAACTCAAATGCTGGACCAATAGCTCTAGTGCATTAATTCAAGGTTCCAATCACCTTGCCTTGTCACATTGACCACGGATTAAAAGCAAACCTGCTTTAAAAAAATATTATTAGCACCAAACAGAATCAATGATTTAAAGGGAGAAACCAGCAAGGACTCACATATGCTTCACATTGCTAAGGTGTCTGCAACACCACTCACCGAGGCCCCCTAAGCCTCTCTCATCAAAGCATCCCGACTACCGGACCCAAGGGTGTCTTTAAGATTCAGCCCCATATCATCCAAAGTTCACAAGAATGGTACATGTCAACTAGATATCTAGTGACTGGATATTCCAAAGAAAACCTTGTAGATTTTAATTATATCCACATACCTTAAGGCTGTAAATCCCCTGAGCGGTGCAGGAGCAAGATGTTCCCAATTTTTCAGTTGTATCTCTAACATCTACGGGTTACTACATTGATGGTTCAGTTCCTCAGAAGAAGCTAACACCGAAGTTACTGTCTCATGGGTGCTTGTGGCTTACCTCTGGTCAAGGATAGAGCAAGTAAGGGCATCTATGAGTCTAAAAAATGAGACAATCCATTTTAGTCTATTAACTGGGTGTCTCGTATACTAATTATGCTGACGACACCGAGATCCTCATTCCAATCCCAGGAGACTACAACAAAGACACCATCCTCTTAAACAAAATCTACCAAATCATACAAACCTGGATGGCCACACACGGTTTATGACTCAACAACAACAAAACTGAGCTCCTAATCATTGGTTCCACCAACAAACTGAACAAACTCTCCCATCTGTACAAATCCTTTGACATTGACGGCATCAGAATTAATGTAGCCAAGGAAGTCAAAACGCTAGGCTTCTACTTAGACTCAACGCTTAACAAACAAACAAAAGCTTAACCTTAATAAGCAGGTGAATGCCACAGCTTCAGCAACTAGTTACACCTGCAAGCTAATTCATGCCTGCAAGCCATTTCTGTCTACGGACAATTGCATCACCATCGCACAAGCCCTTATCCTATCTAAATTAGATTACTGTAACACACTCTATTTAAGCACCAGTAAACACAACACCCACAAACTTCAAACCTTGCAAAACAATGCCCTCTGAACAGCTCTAGGCATCCACAAAGATCAACATATCTCGGATCATAGAAGAACTGTGAACTAGCTGTCTATCAATGACCACATCAAATTCAAAACCCTGAACATTATACATAACTGTCTCAACAATAAGGCACCAACACACCCCACTGAGAAATTTACTAGGCACACATCTGAACGCCCCATTAGGAAAGCTCAAGCCAACAGCATCAGAGACCCCAACTTCAAGTTGAAAAGAACAGGAGGTTCTAGCATCCCAGTACTGGCGGCTAATCTGTGGAATTCCATTCCAGACCCACTTAGAGTCATTCCTACCTTTAACTTGTTCAAAACGAATGTCAAACTCTGGCTACAGACTAACGACTGCTGACACTTATCCTATGAATGACCTCTTCCCATCCTTCTCACCATTAACTGTATATATACACCAATACCTTGGATGTACAACTTGTAAGATAACTTGTAAGATATGTCTGCAACTGTAATATAAGAAATATAAGATAACTGTAACTCAAGAAATGTTGGATAAGTAATGCAAGATACTCATATAACTGTAACATGCAACTGTAATATAAGAAACTGTAAGATATCTATGTAACTGTAACCTAAGCTGCCTCACTAGGGCCCAGTTGCCTGACTGCCCCGTGCGCCCTATAAATACATAAATAAACAATACCATACAATACAACTGCAACAGACTCCTTTAGCTGTTAGAAAAAGATACAAAGAGTCAAAGGGCCTATACCCATCCCCTAATTTGATCTTCAAAAGAAAACCAGAACAATACTTTTGCCCACTTGGATATGGTGAGCTTTCCCAAATTACCATCAGTTCCACCAGATTTTACAATCTCTTCTCCTGAGGACAATGCCCCAACGAAACAAGGAGATGTACCTGGTGTTTCTGTGTTGTATTCCCATTCCAGCTAGCGCAACGTTGCTGCTAAATCTCGTCAGTTTCCGGAGGCCATGTTATCCAGCCAAAGGCCATCGACAAAAGATGGGCAAAGTCAAAAATTAATCCAACATTACCAAACTAGAGCACCACCCATTCCACGGACCGCCACATAGGAGAGCCACCCCCGGAGGGTCAACAAACCGGGTGTTGCCCCCCTGGTTATTTCCCCCCCAGCGGCCGCCCAACCAATGTCCATAATAAGAGGCTCAACAGGAGTTGTGTGCGGTTGGTGTAATTGCGTCCTGCCCTATATACGTTCTAACTCTCTCTAACAAAGGCACATCATGTGCTAACAGCATTAGGGCGATCACTAATGTACTGCTCAGGGAAATGAGCAAACCCAACAAAATTACTAAGCATGCTTTGATCGGAGAACAGCGAAGCCGGTTGCTGTTCTCCAAGCAAGCCATACATGGGTGTGCTCGCAATTAGCCCTGTACCAAATACCGTTTTACTCGATTCCTCCAACCCAGAGGAATTGCAAAAAAGGTAGGGCGAGGCGCGTGTGTTATTTACGTCACTTACCTTAATTAGTAACCATCGGTCCGCCACTTCACATAAACCACGCTGTTGCTGCCTAGAGTGTGTCAATCTCGCAGCACCTTGTCACATCGGAGGGTTCCTTGCATCAACTTCGGCACCATTTAAATAGGTCCAGAGAAAACAAAACAAAGACCAAAGTACCCGCACGGCCACGTAATTAGGTGTCTAACTTAGTCTATCCAAAGCTGCCATCTTGGAGGACGTTTTTTTAACACATTCACTGGGTGTTAGGTATTAAGACCGTAAATCCCAGAAATGATAGGACGCTTTTGTATATTATCAAGTCCGCCGATCATACCAGTGGAGGTAATTAAATGCACAAGTTTATGAAGCTCAACACGTGGTGGACTTCTGGCATACTTCGCATAGCTGTAACCAAGTTTCATTGTTCTACGTATTGACAGCCTATTATGTGTCCCTATTTTACAATGCAGGTCTGAGTTTTGGCTAATGGCTACACAGATACCAGAGGTAACCACTCGGTCATTTTTGATCAAATTCTTCCTGTCGCACCTCCATTGCACAATGTTTTTATTGGTCCAGTCATCCATCAGAATCTGCAGTTACTAAATGTGACCCATTATGCTAACAAAATAGGCAATTGAAGTGCTTGATTCAGGCAACTTTGTGTGACCGTAACCAATGGATCCAACTTTGTTCCAGCTTAAGTAGCCGATGCTGCATGGAATATTGGGTAGCATCTGTCTTTCTCTGAATGGTTTGCTGTAACAAAATGTTGTACCAATGGTTCTGATAGATTTTTTGTTCTTATTCTTGAGCGATGTTCATTAATCCATGTCACCATTTTTCTTGTAGACATACCCACGTATATTTGTTCGCATGGGCATTGAATTATATATATCCCATTGGAGGATTGACAATTAGTGAATCGTCTCAACTGCCAATGGGAATTCCCATGTGTGAATTTTGTGGTTTTTGAAGTCAAGTGACATACACTACAACTACCTCAGGCATGATGTCCCAGCGCTTGTTGGACTTCATGGTTCCAGGCTGCCCGCTGGGTGTTTTGAGCAAAATTGGACCTAGGTTTCTACAGCCTTGAATGTACTAGTTGATCTTAAATATTTTTGGCCTCTTTCAGGGCAAACAAAGGGGACCCCCTAGTACAGCCTGTACTGGTCTCCAGATTCCAATGTTTTTTAATGAGTTTTTTAAGCTGCAGAGTTTGCTGCAAAAAAAGTCGTCACACAAACTATCCGGTCTGTGTTGGTTTTCCTCTCATGTGTGCTGAGCAAATGTTCGTGGTGGGTCTAACCTGCTCTTTTCGATGATTTCTTAATCAATTTACATGGATATCCTCTCACTAATAATCTCTCGCTCAGAATATTGGCCTGTTGTTCAAAGTCGCTGGTGGTAATACATTTGCTACGTAACTGTAAAAACTTATCATAGGGCAAGTTATCTTTTTGCGAATGCAGATGCTGACTTGTATATTACAATAAGGTATTCCGGTCAGTAGGCTTTCTGTTAAGTGAAATGCAGATGTGAACCTAATGGTGGGCAATGACTAAGCCCAAAAAAGGCAAATGATGGTTGTCTGAATGGCATTATTGTTATACTGATTTAACCAATTAACAAATTGCTTTAGCTGTTCCTTAGTGCCTAGCCAAATAAAAAGAATATCAACTATTTAGTGTTTCCAATGTAACACCTGGGTGTTGTAAGGGTTGTTGTTATAAATTAATTTCTCTTTGAAATCTGCCATATATATATTGGCCAAACTTGGGGCGAAGACCGCCCCCATGGCTGTACCTTGCTTCTGCAGATATATGTCCTCTGAAAATTCAAAAAAGTTGTTACACAGAGCTATCTGTCCATCGAGAATCAGTTCTCGATGGACGGACATTGAGAACTGACTATATTTGATCTCATCGATGCACCACAGATGCAAGCCATTCTGGGTTTATCGTGGTTAGAGAAGCACAACCCCCACCTAGACTGGAGGGAAAAACAGATGAAATTTCCAGAAGAATGCCCACGGACGTGCTATGCATCACGGTCCATCCCAGTAGCCCCAGTCTCTGCTGTGACCAATCATCCAGGAGTAGGTGAAAAGGTGCTGGCTATCGTTGGTGAAATCCCCAACATATACGAAGAGTATGAAGACCGATTTAATAAGGAACATGGTGAAACCCTACCTCCTCATCGACAATATGACTGTCAAATAGACTTAGTACCCGGGGCTCAAGTGCTGTGCAGTCACATTTATGCACTCACCAAAAAAGAGGACGAGCATTTACGTACTTATCTAGACCAATACGTAGCCAACGGATTCATCCATCCTTCAAAGTCCCCTGCAGCATCGCCACTCTTTTTCATCCCCAAGAAGGAAGGTGACCTTTGCACCTGCATAGATTATAGGAAGTTGAATGATTTGACCATAAAGAAAGATATCCTCTACCCCTAATACCAGTGCTGTTAGACCAAGTGAGAAGAGCTGCCGTTTACACAAAATTGGATCTCAGTGGGGCCTATCATTTGGTGCGCATTAAAGAAGGATACAAATGGCAAACAGTTTTTCGCACTAAATATGGCCTCTTCGATTTTCAAGTAATACCTTTTTGCTTATGTAATGCACCTGCTGCGCGTTTCAGTACTTTATGAATGATGTTTTTCAAGACCCACTGGACATTTGTGCAACTGTATGCATAGATGACATTTTGGTGTATTCATCGACCTTAGAGGAACATGTCTCTCACGTCAAGGTGGTTCTGAAAGGCCATAGACAACATCAATTATTTGCCAAGGCAGAGAAATGTTCATTTCATGTGACAATGGTAGAATTTCTGGGATTCAGACTCAACCCTCAAAGAGTATGTTTGGACAACAAGAAGGTAGATGCAATTCTACAATCGGCGTCACCTACATCGGTAAAAACAGTGCAAAGCTTCATCGGTTTTGCCAGTTTGTATAGGCATTTTATTCCAGACTTTTCAACCATGGTCAACCCCATTACGTCATTGTTACAAAAGAATCTGACATTCTGGTGGTCCCCAGAAGTGGAAAAAGCTTTTCAAGAGCTAAATAATTAATCTGTCAATGCACCCATATTGAAACAACCAAACCCGGAATTGCCATTTATTGTGGAAACCAATGCTTCTAGTGTAGCCATGGGTACAGTTTTATCACAGAAGGATCAACAGACACTTACACCCAATCGCCTTTTGGTTGAAAAAATGTACGGCAGCGGAAAATAATTATGCTATAACAGACAAGGAATTGTTAGCCATCGAGGCTGCCTTCAAAGATTGGAGACATCACCTCCTAGGAGCTAAGCATCAAGTAACAGTTTTCACCAATCACAGGAATCTCCAGTACTTGAAATCTGAGTGAGAGCAATCGGCCAGGCAGTTGCATTGGACCCCTTTCTTTGCAGAGTACAATTTTGTAATATCCTACTGTCCGGAAGCCCAAAATGGAAAAGCAGATTCCCTATCGAGACTGGAATGCAAACATGAGGCAATTATGTCACCGCAAAAGATTGTAGGAATGGTTGGTACAGTGCCTGAACTTGGACGATTACATGATGAGATCTGTGAAGCTAACGCCCTACCGCCTGAGAAATTACAGTACTGGGTGGGAGGAAACACTGCAGGACAAGAAAGGCAAGTTCAATTGTTTATTCCAACAACCAGAGCCACCACAAAATATTACACAGTTACCACAATATATTATTGTAAACCCATCCTGGAATCCTGGAATCACAAAGACCTATAAAAAGATTAAGATGTATTAATGGTGGCCTACCCTACGTAATGATGTGATCCATCATATTAACACCTGTGATGTATGCGTGTGAGAAACCATCTCTGCCTACTCTTTCTTTCGTAAATCGTTGAAATTGCATCTTATCCAGCAGGGTTCATCTTGGCTTTTTATGTAATTCCTCACATGATTGTACTGTTTTTACACTTTCTTATGTAAAGCGCTTTGGATTAAGGCGCTATATAAATCAAAAATAAATACAAATACGAAATACAGACAGTGTTTCACCCGCTAGTCCCCGTGTGTCTCTCTCTCTCAGGTGGCCAGGGCACGGCCATTGCCTTTGGATCCAAACCCTGGGGGTGGATCAGTGCAGGAGGATCACCTGGGTGAGGGGTCTTCGGGGAGTAGGATTGGGACACCTGATGGCGAGGCACTGTATCCCTCACTTCCATGCAACACCTTTACACCATCCTGCCCACTAGGATATATGGAAACTCTATCACCCCCCGCCACTTTTCCTGCACAAACACTTTCACAAGGACAGCCCGCTCTGGGGGAAAACAGACTCACACCGAGCCGTGTACCTTACATGTCCCACTACCATAGTCAGGCAAGGTCAGGCAATTAATGGTAATCTATCACATCTGACTTCCATTTAACATCCCCACACAGATAAAAAGCGGAGCACGAGAGCAGACTCTGAGCGAGGCAAAGCACATGAAGGAACAGCAGTTTTGAGACGGCAGCCGAATGAGGTAAGAAAGATGGCAAACCACGAAGGGTGCACAAGAAGGGAGATACCATTGACCTTTCAGACAGAAAGCCGTTACTTTCTAGACACCTTTGGACTTCAGAACATAAGGCCAAGAAACCAGTCTGAAGAATCATGTATTGTGTGTCAGAGATACTCGGGGCCCACCTGCACGGCTGATCGAGTAGGAGAGAAGCATCAGTCACCGTGGTACTGTCCTTGGCTCCAAGATCAAAGAAAGATCAACAAAGCTGGGGAGTTGGGGAACCTGATGCAAGACCTGTCTGTGTTGAAGGCAAGGTTGCAAGCGGCAACATTGTATACAAAGAGCAAGGCTAAATATTGCTGAATGCATGTGATGAAAGACGCGAGGGCAGGCTAATGGCTGATGGATGTTTGACTGTAGCAAAGAAGATACAATATTCGTGACAGAGTGGTCCGGCACCGCGAATGTGCTCAATCAAAGCTCTCTGTAAGATATCCAGTCAAGAAGTGTCAGAAATGAAAGTACAAGATAAAGAATAAGAATTGGTGTGAATGGAAGTGGCCCTGCAACGGTTTAAGCAAAACCCATCGCACAATCGAAAGTCTTTAGTTTTTGATATAAAGGGGTCTGAGCCCGAATGAGGGGGATCCATGGTCCGATGAACGAGGGCGACCAATCATGAAGATTGTGCTAGAGGGACCTGAGTCTGAATGAGGGAGATCTGTGGTCCTAGCCCGAACAAGGGTGACCAATTGCGAACCTGTGAATGTGAAACTCCTGATAAGAAAGGAACTTTGGTGTTTGTTTGTTACGTCAGGCCCTCTGCAATAAGAGACTGTCATTGGGGAAGAGACTTTGGCAGAAGGCACTGATACCTATGCTTTGAACTGTTTCCTCGTGGCCAAGAAGCCAGAGTGTGTGTGAAGCTAAAATGTGCCGCCTTGTACCATGCTGAAAACGTGGGGAAGGGAAGCCAACTGCTCAACTATCATTTCTTGAACACTTTTCTTGTGTCTACAATGTTGTCCCACACATTTTGTATTTAGAAGTAAGGATTGGCAATAGGTTTATAAGTATAGGCCTTTTATTTTGACAGAGACTCCGCTAGGACTGCGTTATTACTATTTGATGATTTAGGATTAGATAGACGTTCAACCAACCCATTGTAGTTCAATAAACACCCTTGAATTGTGATCACTTGTGTCTGTCTTCACTGTTCGATACCATGCCTTCCTTACTGTGCCCAACAAAAATCATCAATGAATAGACCTCAGGATCTTTTACAGCCCATGACCACTTCACCTTCTCCTTGGCACACCAGCTCTCTTGATTTCATTACATACCTTCCTTCACATCATGGGTATAACACTGTCCTGGTGGTGGTGGACTTGTTTTCTAAGATGGCCCATTTCATTGCCTTAAAAGGCATACCAACAGCCACAGAATTAGCCCAAACCTTCTTACACCAGATTGTACGCCTACATGGTTTCCCAATGGTAGTCACCTCAGATTGAGGCAGTCAATTTATATCTAAATTCTGGAAAAGGTGCTGCGTCCTAGCGCAGATCAATATATGACTTTCTACCAGCCATCACCCCCAAACCTATGGTCAAACAGAACAAACTAATCAAACCCTGGAAAAATACCTCTGTTGTATATTACCTTACACTGAACAAGGTTAAGCCGATCTTCTATGGGTGGTAGCGTAAGCTTACAACAATACAACAAACATTTCTACAGGTCTGACCCCCTTCTATTTCCTCCATGGCATGCATCCACGCACTTCTGCTTATGAACCACCAGATGCATTTCAAATGCCCGCTGTGTAACAGCTTCATGAAACAATATGACACACAATACAATACAACAGGCACAAATCCATCTGCAACAAGCCAAGACTCAGTACAAAGCCCAAACAAAGCACATCACAGTCACCATTAACCTGGTTGCAGTTAAATTAGCACTGCCCAAAAATCTACTGTCTTTCATGTTTCTATGTTAAAACTGGTACAACCAGACACACGGTACACTACAATCCACCCCCAATAATATTGAAACAAGGGGAGCCTGAATAAGAAGTTAAACAAATCCTGGACTCCAAATGGGTGAGAAACAAGCTGTATTATCTCATTGACTGGAAAGGTTACAAGCCTAATGTTGATGCACCAATACTGGTGAAACACTTCCACAAAGAATACCCACAGAAGAACAAGTTACTTACCAACTGTAATGTTCTTTCGATTGGATGTTCCTCCCACGTATTCCTCATCTTAGATATTCGTATCGTCAGCTTTGTTAATTCGGAAAAAAGCCCCCCTTGGGATGAGGTGGAATCTAAACAATAGTGTTTCACAAAAGTGTGCATTGACGACCAGGTGGCCGCTGCACAAATATCTTGCACTGGGACACCCCTCTGAAGAGCCATTGAAGTCGCCATGCCCCTAGTAGAAAGAGCTCTTAGCCCATCTGGAGGTTCTTTACCCGCCATTCTGTAACACTCCCCAATTGCTAGAATTATCCATCTGGATAAGGTCTGTTTCGTTACCGCCAGGACCAATTTGTGGCCGGTGTATCCAATGAAAAGTTGGTCACTTTGCCTAAATTCTGCCATTCTAGAAATGTAAAAACTGAGAGCCCTTTTTGGGTCCAGTCTGTGAAGCCTTTCTTCCTCCTTACTTGCATGAGGGGGAGGTTAGAAAGATGGCAAAGTGATCTTCTGAGACAAGTGTAAGTCAGAGACTATTTTTGGTAGAAATTAAGGTTTGACTTTAAGCATAACTTTGTCTTTATGAAAGATGGCATGAGGAGGCTTACAAGAGAGGGCCTGTTACACTCACCCTGTAACAGCCACTAGTAGGATTGTCTTCAAAGTGAGAAGCCTTAGCGGACAAGAATGCAAAGGCTCGAAAGGAATGCATGCAAGGAATTTTAATACTAAATTTATATCTCAAACAGGGACTTGAAAAGGGACTGGAGGGTGCACGCTAGTGAGACCCTTTAAGAATTGAACAATCAGTGAAATTTTAAAGTAAGATACCTCTTCTGAGGAGCGCTTAAAAATAGAAAGCGCAGCCAAGTATCCTTTTATTGCACCAATCTGGAGGCTTTCGATTGGTCAAATGTAATGGGAAAGAAAGCACAATAGGTGTACCACATAGAAAAGGATCCACATTCTTATCTTTGCACCAGTTACTGAACTTGTTCCAACGACACTGGTACAAAGATTTTGTTGCTGATCTTCTGGCCGAAAGCATAATCTCCATTACATTGTCCGGGAGGTCCCAATCCTTGTATCCCAGCCTCTCAGAAACCACGCCTGAAGGCTCAGTATCTTGACCTCTGGATGAGAACCCGACCTTCCTCTTGCGAGAGAAGATCCTCTATTAGTGGAAGACATACTGGAGGGCAGATGGACATGTCTAGAAGGTCTGGCTACCACGTCCTCCTGGCCTAATCCGGGGCAATTAGGATCATGGTTTTCCTGAACTTTCTCAAACTCCTGATTACGTGAGGAATCACGGGGACTGGAGGAAATGCGTATAGGAGTGGAAATTCCCAATCCACTACGAACACTTCCCCTAGAACTCCTCTTGGAGGAAATTCCCTTGACCAGTACAGTTCGCACCTCCTGTTGACACTTGTCACAAACAGATCCACTTGAGGGGTTCCCCAAAGGATGAAGATCTCTTGAACGACTTCCTGAGGTAGTTCCCACTCATGGGATACTGTGCTCTGCCTGCTCAGAGCGTCCTCCGCCGTGTTCTGCTCTCTGGCTAGGTGATCTGCAGACAGAGAGATTCCTTCCTGTATTGCCCAGAACCAGAGCTGCATTGACTCTCTGCATAGTGGTAGGAACCCTACGCCTCCTCTATTGTTGAGGTAGTACATGGCCACTCAGGACATTCTTATCCCGTACAGAGAGCAGAAAGGCCTTCAGCACTACTTTGATTGCCCTCAGCTCCAAAAGGTTGATGTGTAGTTTGGACTCCGATGGAGACCAACGCCCGCTGATTGTCAGATCGTTGGTATGAGGTCCCCAAACTGTAAGTAAGACATTCGTCACTACTGTTATCTCCGGCCATGGTTGGCAAAAAGATTTTCCCTTGAGAATATTGTCCTTGCAAGCCCACAATAGCAGATCTTGAGCCACTCTGGCCGGAACTTCCATACGATCTGACATATTCCCTGAAAATTGGGACCATTGAGTCCTGAGGGCCCATTGAAGGGGATCTCATTCTCAATCTGGCCTCTGGCACCAGGAATATGCAGGATGCTATGAGGCCGAGCAACCTCAGAAAATCGAGGTCCGGCAGATGCTGGGCATTCTGGAACTTGGTTACCATCTGCAGAATGTGAGGAGCTCTCTCCTCGGGACCCGAGGCTTTGCGCGATCAAGTATCCAGGACTGCTCCGATGAATTGAAGTCTTTGGAAAGGTATCATATGTGACTTCTTGTAATTGAGGGAGAAGCCCAGTCTGTGTAAGAAGTGGCAGGTCATGCTCAGATATTTCTGGGCCTGTTCGGGTGAACGTGCCCTGATTAACCAATCGTCCAGATAGGGGAAAACGTGAATCCCCTCTCTCCTAAGACTCGCTGCCACTACTGCCATCAGCTTGGTGAAAACCCTCGGGCGGAGGTCAACCAGAATGTCAGACCACGAAACTGATAGTGAGAACTGCCAATCGCGAACCTCAGGTACTTTCTGTGCTTGGGATGGATCGGCACATGAAAGTAAGCATCCTGAAGATCCAATGATACCAACCAGTCCTGGAGCTGGAGAGCCTGAAGGATCTGAGAAAGGGTTTCTTAAGTCCAAGATGGGTTTCAATCCTCCGTCCTTCTTTTTAATGAGGAAGTATGTGAAATACCAACCCTTGTTCCTTTCCGCTACAGGTACATGTTCTATTGCACCTTTCTCTAGCAGGGTTAACATTTCCTGCAACAGGAGCGGATCTGACAGAGTTGTATCCCGGTGGATGGTCTTTAGGCATTTTTTGAGAAGGAAGGCAGTTACCTTGAGCCACTGTTTCCAGTGCCCAAGCATCTGACGTAATGCCCTGCCATTCGTTAAGATGCTGAGAGATCCTGCCTTGTGGTCTTGTGGGTCAAGGCCTCAGAGTGGCTTTGCAGCGGCTGAGGGGACAGATGCCGCTGCTGGGGCTGATCTAGCACCTTTTCCTCGTCCACCCGGGGCAATGTTCTTTGTCCTCTTTGACTAGCCTGTCCTTTTCCTCTTCCAAATGAGGAATAAAAAATGAAAAGGACGACCCATCCAAGAAAATGAGCCTGAATAGGAGTGTGGCTGAGGTTGTCGTATGGAGGCGCTAAGCGACTTAGCCGCCGCCTTGGCGGTCTGCAGCTTCTGAAAACTTTCATCCGCCTTGCTGCTGAACAACCTCAAGCCGTCAAATGGCATATTAAGAAGTATGGCCTGCACATCCAGTGCAAAGACCGACTTTCTCAGCCACGCAAACCTGCATAGCACTGTGTTAGACGCCCTGGACCTGCTGATGCTGTCAGCAGTGTCCAGTCCTGATTGAAGGCATTCCCCCATAGCCTCCTTTCCATCTCTCACAATCGCGAGGAAGCCATCTCGCTCCTCGCCCTCAGGAATGCGTTCAGCCACTGCACTAATACAATCCCACAGGGTGTATGTGAATCTTGCAACGGTGCAGGTCACATTTGTTGACTTTAAAGCCATACTGCTCAAAGAAGAAATCTTTCGAGACGAGGCGTCAATTCTTTTATCATCCCTATATGGGGGAATAGGAGGGTATGCAGATTGTCTAGTGGATGTAGCTGCCTGAACTACTAAGCTCTCAGGTGTAGGATGCTTAGTTAAATAGTCAGCATCAGAAGAAGAAGGTCGGTATTTCCTAGCAAAATTCTTGTCCAATGCTGGTCCAGATTCTGGGGTTTCCCATGCAGCCATAACCTTCCTCTGAAGTGCTGTGTGAAAGGGAAGAACAGGATCCTTTTGAGGACCTTGACTGAGAATGTCCGTCATGTCATCTTGTTTGTAAGTGGGTGAATTTATGTTCCACCCCATGAACTCCACCACCCTGTTCATAATATTTCTATATGCAGAGTCTGCATGATCAGCAGGGTCAGGCTTATCGAATTCCAACTCAGGTGGCGTGTCTATACCACTAGCTGTTTGTCGATAGTCACAGAGGTCAGACATTTTGGACTGAGGGTCAATTAATTCTTCTGGGACATCCCTTATACCATATTTTACTCCAAAAGGGGAAATCTCCTCTTCAGAGGATTGCTCCTCATAAATAGAGGCCATAGACTTGAAAAAGTATTTTCTTGGCACATGTTGAAAAATGTTACCCGTGGTTTGTGAAGGCATTGACCTTGGTTTCGCCAAAGGCGTCGATATTGGTGGCGGAATCAATGTTGCCCTCGACAAAGGCATTGATGGCATCGATATTGTCGATGCTGGCTTCAATAAAGTCGAAGGAGCCTTCGATGTAAGCATCGTCGAGGAAGGTGTTGACGCTACCTTCAACACTAGTGATGAGAAAGTCTTTGACAGGTGCGTTGAGGAGACCTTTGACATAGACTCTGATGCCGGTTTGTCACCCGACGCCATTTTGTCTGGCGTTGCCTTCAGTTTATCCACTGATAGGCCTGTCTTGCTCTTCTTATGAGGTGTCGGATGGGTTTCTCTTGACGACACCCTTGACGATTTTTCACCAGAATGAGAGCATCTAGCCTCTGACCTTCCTCTGTCATGTTTAATATGAGCTGGGGCATGGTCTTCACGTGATTTCTTCGAGGGAGTTTGGGCCGCGTTCTTGAAGATTTGCATCATTGAGGCTCTAAAAGCCTCCCATTTTCTAGGGGAATCATGTTTTGATGAACAGGTGATAACCCCTGTATCATAGGACGACGAAGAAGAGGAAGAGGGAGATCGGTGACGCCTCTTATTTGTTTTCTTCAAAGAAAAAGACGAAGATTCTCTTGATGGACTCCTCGACCTAGATTTCTTCGATTTACCTCGGGACTTTTCCCTGGACTTGGCGGAGTCCTCATTTTTCTTCGAAGAGGCCTTCAAAGATTCCCCCCCCACCGCCAATTTACTTCTTCGTTCCTTGAGAGCCTTGTTTGTCATAGCCTGACAGGAACTGTACTCGTCAACTCGATGGTCCGGACCGAGGCACCAGAGACAAACTTTATGGGGGTCAGTTATAGACATTTTCTTCCCACATTTCTGGCACTTTCTAAAGCCAGTTTTAAGGGTAGAAGGGTTAGATGAAGAAGACATCTCGAAAGACTGAAGCGCCATTTTCGTACACATGAAGCGAAAGGTTTTGGAAAAACAGAAATGAAGCCAACAGGCGCGGCACGAGCCATTTATACTACAGATGATGTCGACACCCTATGCCAGGCCTCAAGGGACGTCAATGGCACGACATCGAGCACAGCGCCCTCCGGTGTGGAATTATTTTTTCTGAAGCAGCAAAGCTGACGAATATTTAAGATGTGGCATACGTGGGGGGACACAATACATTCAAAACCTAGATTGTGTAATACCACCATAGGAGGGGCCTTGAGGGGGAGTGTTGTCATAAACCCATTGCCAAGATACCAGATGCACACAGCAAGTTGGAACCTAGTAAACACATGGACAAATCTAGTACACAAACACCACACTAAGATGCCCGCCAAGTTTGCAGCATAAAGGCTACCAAGATGCAACCAATGTAAGCCGTTCAGGAAAAGACACTAGAGACAGTGCAGCATTCCTGTTCCTATATAAAGCCCACCCAACCTGTAGCCCATGCTTAGCGCTATTTGCAAGTACAGTTGCTGGTCAGAAGGCTTACCGTGCTCCAGCTCTCTTTCGTTCCCATGGTGTTTCCCCAGTGCAACCTGTGAAAGAAACAAAGACAAGATCTAAACAATCAGTCCGGAAGCGCATTGCGCCGTGAACCACAACATTAGCGCCAACACTCGGCCCAGGAGGGTGCTCGTGCCAGCTTTTATTTGTTTTCCTGGTACTACACGCTCAATGCGCAAACTCATGAACATTGTATAAACTCTGCAGCGTCCGAGAAGGCATTCTGTGAAGCAACGGACTGCCCCCATAGTGCTGCAGATCCCACCAGGCCTCCGGAGTTACTCACGTTATCGCGCATGAGCAAAACTCGATCCGTGAAGTTAATGGATCAGTTAATTACCATGCAGCATTTCCACAAGTGCTTATATTATGAACAGTGTTCCATTTCTTTACCTCGCAGCGGCTACAAAAGACATTAGAATTACAGGAAGAAGCCTCGCAAGCAAAACCTATAGACACAAGAATGTGCAAACTTTTTGAATCACAGCAATACTGACCAAAGAGGGGCATTGCAATTCTCTGGCCACCAAATTGTCAGCTTCTACAAGAAAATGAAAAGAGATAAGAATTAAAACAGTAAGGATACACTTACCTTCATGCTAGTAGTGACAAAAATTCGTAAGTGAAAATATATGGACAAATATTCATGAACATTGTTCTTTACAGATCAACCAGGTCTACAAGGCTCCTTCATCACCGACTTGTGCTTATACAGTAATAAGTCGGGTAATCTCCTTGACAGCTATTGTGGGGAGTTATGGTGAAACAGGAAGGGGGGTTGTCCTGCTGCAGAGCCATCAGTGAATATCCAAGGGGATAGAAGAGAGCGACACCAATTAACAGCTCATCGCTCCTCCACAACCACAGAATCCTATCTCTTTGGATACAAAGGCGAGTGTGCTTATACAACGCCACCAAGAGGTTTGGGTATATTCTTCAGTCATCAACATCCCTGAGTCTCCTTCCACCTCCACTGATCAGGTATGTCTCTGTCCATCCCTGCAAGACACAAGGTAAGCATTACAGTCAAACCTGGGAAGTGCAAGCATGGGAAGTGCTAGACACTGCAGAGAACCCCGATATCCTCTGTCGGGAGCACCCGGCCAGTGGGCGTAATGAGGCATTGGGAGAGCAGAAGGCTGAGCCGTGCAGGGGACGAGAACCCTAAGGAAAGGAGAATCCAGAGAGTGGTGGCGTGACCTAGGAAAAGTGTACTGTCCAGTCCAGAAACAGAGCAAGGAGCGTGAAAGCAGCGTGGGCTCCGCAGGGCCATGCCGAAAAAATATGAATCGTTGGAGTGAAAACAGGAGCCATTGGAACCCTGACCGTTGTCCATATCCTGAAGAAAGACCAGGTGACGCTAGCCCATGAACAACAAGGTAACAGCAACGGAGGGAGAACCAGGAGGGGATACGAGGATCATGGGCACACTCAGTCTACTGGTCCCAGTGAACGGTCAAGTATTTATGAGAGTGAGAACAAGTATGCGGCTCAGCCTACTCATCCCAGTGAATGGAAAAGTATCCATAAGAACATGCATAACTGCAGTATTCAGCATACTCATCCCAGTGAAGGGTTGAGTAGTTATAAAAGTGAGAACAAGTATTGGCTCAGCCTACTCGTCCCAGAGAATGGACAAGTGTCCATAAGAACGAGAATAACTTCAGAAGTCAGCCTTCTCATTCCAGTGAACGGACAAGTATCTTTATGAGAGAGAATAACTCTGGAACTCAGATTAATCATCTCAGAAAAGGATAATCCCAAGGGAACCTGTTTTACTCAGTACAATAAAACAGGAAATGAACAAAGGAGCAAACACAGTTGGTTGGGTTGCAATAATCATACCAAGGAGAAGGTCAGTTTAATAGACCAAAAGAACTTTGATCTGAAATACTTTGTTAATGAAGAAATAAGGAACCAGAGGAATACAGACAACCAAGGTCAAGGCAAGAGGTATTGTAGTTCCCCAAAAGTGTTGGGAAAAGGGAACTGTACAAAGACACTTCAAGAAAAATAGTACAAAGGTAAAGAAACCTAAACACATCAAGGAGACGAAGTATATCTCCAGAAGGAAAAAGGACACCACAGAGGTGGAAAAGTCCTCGAGAGGAACTGGATTAATTAGTTCAGAAAATAGTCAAGAACTATCTAAAAATCATCTACTAGGGCTGGAAAGCCTATCCAGGAGAAGGGAGTCATTCTCCTGGATTTTTGTTTTGTTTTCTCTTAGTGGCAGGGTTAGTTTAGATTAGTTTTGAGACAGAGGACAGACTATATACTTTTTCAACTTCACTACTGAGGACAAGCAGCCTAGTTAATTTTGTACGGTAGGAAAGACCATAGAATAGGGATAGAAAGGCCACTGTCTCATTGTTTAAATAAATCACTTATTGAACAGCACATAACATTGTCTGACTCCTTTTTCTGGCCTACCGCAATATGTACAGTTATTTTAAGGTCCCACTTACACTTGACTACATACATAGAAAGAGTACCCACTGGCCATTTCATGAACACCAGCTCAGGCCTACAAATGGCACATTCAATTTTCAAATCTGTTTATTGGCATTTGTTATTTGTTATAAGCACAAGAAAATTGCCAGATCTGCCACCAAACAATAAATCAGATTGCATCTCAAATTATTAACATTTACAACTTAACATAGAAACTTTAACTATCTCCAAATGTCTGCTTCTTGAGAAGCCAGTGCCGAGTGGGGCACTGGGGGATCAGGACTTTCAGGGGGTGAGGGGACTTCCTTTAGCAGGGCTCGCATGCAAATGGCACATTCAAACACCAACACTCATCCTCTTTTTATAAGCTGTGAGTCACACACTTGCATCAACATTCTAAAGGCATTAATAGAATGTTAGCAGGACACAACAACATTCAGCTAGTTACTACATCGCCCTTCCTTACAGACAACAAACCCACAGTAACTTCCCCAACGCACTACATTTAACTCAGACACACTGGCTCAATGAACACCTCCAAGCAGATGAACACAGATCACAACGAAACCAAGCACCATAGACATACACCCCAAAGGCAGGGAACCACAGGTCACCCAACAATTGGACTATGATGCACCTGTCTAGGAGGTGCAGAGCCTATTCCCAAACTGCACTGCAAAAACCCTAATGGTGTCACACGGCCTTCAATGCAACACAAGACATTTCGTCACAGGAGGCCTTCCACTATCCATCAAATTGAAACGAGACTGATGTAACCACCCCGACCAGAGAGTGGCACCCTACATATGCCAGAATATCTTTACCCAACAGCTCGACACACCAGAACTTGTGAACTGCGTCCCAACTCAGAACCCAGCACATGCAGAACCATACTCACACAACAACCGTGTCACCATACAGGCATTCAAAAACCTGTGTCACCAAACCCCAGGTGTACCCATGAGCATCACCAGACAAGCAGCATCATTAGACTTTCATATTCCCTGCATACACATTGACAGCATTCACATTCACAACAGACAATCATACAGACATACATTTGTGACCTCCTGGAGCAGTACATGAACCATGATCTCTAAATGAACAACTTCAAAACCAACAAGTATCCTAAAGCAACTGTCTAACAGATGTGCTCAAAGTCATAGTTAAGTCACCTGAAATTATGTGTACGCCTATTCCTAAAACATACACACATGAAGGCACCAATGGCACTCGTATGCCTACGTACATGAAATCCAAACGTTAGATAATGTTGATGAATTCTTCAATAAAGCTACAACATTTAACACAAAATGCATTCAATCAAACTAGACAAGCTTGCACCATAAAAAAACCCAAAAGGGTAAATTCTAGTAGCAACCTCAACCTATACTTAAGGCTGCATACATACCTAAACTCAAAGGTCTTAAAGAGACTCCAATGCCACAAATGTTATACTAAAAACATTCACATAGATCCCCCAACGATAAACTGGACATATGATATGATAAGTCATTTATAACGCACCTTTACACCAGTGTTTCTAGACGCGACAAGAAAAGGGAGGGAAGACAGAGGGAGGACAAGACAAACGATCTTACTAGGCCTTTTGTCATTCAGCTCGTGCAAGTGCGAGAATGAGAAGTGCAAGGGGAAAGGGAGGAAGTGCAAAGGAGAGGAGAGGGGAAACAGGGCAGCAATGCTCTGAGTAAGTGCAGCCAGGGCAGCGCGGCTCTGGGCAGTGCAAGGAGAACAAGGGACTGCAGGGTTACAGTTACAGCTCCTAAGTGCGTGGTAGGCCTGGAGGCAGTGCAAGGGTGACTGATCAAGAAAGAGCCTGGTACCCAGTGAGACTCTGAGGGTAGCCAAGCAACCGGTCGGTACAACAGACAGGTAGGTCAGCAGGGGAGGGAGAGAGAGAAAGCAGAGGAGAAGAGGAAGGTTTTGAGCTGCTTATGGAACTTCAGGTGGTCCCACTCAAGTTTGAGAGGGGCAGGGAGGCCATTCCAGAGGGAGGCACCTGCAGAGGAGAGAGATATACCCCCTGCTCTCTACCTCGAGAAGTGTCTAACCCCTAGAGAGTTGGATGTAGCTGAGCGAAGGGCTCGAGAAAGAAGGTATTTTGGAAGAGAGCATTGGATGTAGTGTGGGCCCCGGCCCCAGAAAGCCTTGTGGAAAATGCAAAGGGTCTTGAACTTGATCCTTGTAGCCACTGGGAGCCAGTGGAGAGATTTCAGGGCTGCAGAGAACTGTCCCTGGGCTTGAGGCCAATGATAAGCCTTGCAGTCCTGTTCTGGATTAGTTGCAGAGGGTGGAGATTAGAGGAAGGCAGATTGAGAAAGAGGCTGTGGCAATAGTCCAGCCTAGAGAGAACCAGGGTTATGGAGACAGTGAGCCTCTGGGGGAAGGTGAGAAAGGGAAGAGTCCCTTTGAGGAGGTGCAGCTGGTAGTGGGACTTCTTGGCGACGTCCGAGATGTGAAGAAAGAGAGAGTGGATTCTAAGATGATACCAACGTTTTTTGCCTCGCAGAAAGGCGAAGCAAGAGGGCCCAAGGTGGGCGGCCAGAGTGAGAGAAGGAAAGCAGGGGCATGGGTCTCAATGAGAAGGATCTCTGTGTTACTGGCATTAAGGCAGAGATCGTTGGTGGTGCACCAATCCTAAATACAGTTAGGAATGAGCGAAAGAGTGGAGGAGGCTTAGGGGAGCCTGAAGGAAAGCTGAGTGTCATCCGCATAGCAGTGAAAGTTAGAGAAGGTATAGATCAGGTGGGCCAAAGTGGTGAAGTAGAGGTTGAAAACCAGGGTGAAAGGATAGAGCCCAGGTGTACGCCACAGGTAGAGAAAGAGGTGGCAGAGAGGAAGGGAGCAAGTTGGACCTGGGGGGGGGGGCAGTCCAAGAGGAAGGAGGTCAGCCACTCCAGGGCCTGATTCATGATGCCCGGGGTCTCACAGAGTCACCGATCAGGATGGCGTGGTTGACCATTTCGAAAAGCAGAGGAAAGATCAAGGAGGATGAGGACAGAAGGATTGCTGGAATGAAGGTTAGAGAGCAGATCTTCATGGATGTTCAGGAGAGTAGTTTCCGTGCCTCTGGCAGCTCTGAAGCATACAACTAACAGATACAGTGTGGAGAGTAAGCTGGGAGACGGCCAGCTTTTCCAAGAGTTTGCCCAGGAAAGGGGTGATGAAGACTGGGTGATAGTTTGCCAGGCAGGTAGGATCGGCAGATGGCTACTTGAGGAGGGTGTGTACAAGGGATTGCTTAAGGGGAGAGGGGAAAGTTCCAGTGCTGAAAGAGTGATTACAGAAATCGTCCAAGGCTGGAGCAGGGGTGTCAATCTGGTCCATGATGGTTGTAGAGGAGCAGAGGAGCACCTGTTTGGACAACACTTTCATAGATAGGACTTGTCTAGAAATCTTGTCAGGTCTTGTCAGAGAAAAAGAGCTGGCCAAAGGGGGGCTGAGAGAGGAAGAGGGAGAGAAAGAGGAGATAGAGGACAGGGTGTCCTGCGTTTTAGGAGAGAAGTGAGAAGCCAGAGCCATACAGAGGGCCTAAGAGGAAACAGGAGAGGTGGAGACTGCAACAGGATTGGCCAGTCCCTTGCAAATTTGAAAGAGATTGGCCGTGTTGTTAGAGGCCGCAGAGACAAGGGCTTATATGTATGCTCTCTTCTTGGACAGGACAGAGAGTCTGTATTACCTTTGGAGCAGGCGCCAGGCCAGTTTGTCAGAGGATGCACCCAAAGCACTCCACTTCCACTCAGCCAGCCCTGGACTTGCGTTTCAGGGTGGCGAGGTCGGAATTATACCAAGAGTTGCACTTTGAGGTAGGCTTCAGTCAGATTCTCATGACAGGGGCAAGGATGTCCAGCATGTTGGAAACAGAAAGATGCAGATTAGAAAGGGCTGTGTCATGGTGTGAGTCAACCGCAGGAGTAGGAGGAGAAGAGAAAGTAGAGGCAAAGGCATCCACTGAAACACGCTTCATGGGGCGAATGACTGAGAAGGCAGTTGGAAGTGCTGGGGGTGGGTGGAGCTTTGCCTGAGGGATAGAGAGTTTCAGATGAGAGGAGAGTGGAAAGTGGTCAGTCCAAGAGAGAGGAGTGGTGAGAGGGTTAGAGAGGGGGATGTCTGAGGTGATGAGAACATCCAAAGTATGTCCGTCAGAGTTTGTCAGGGCAGAATGGAAAGAGATAGAGTGTCGCTGAGGTTGCGGAAAAGCCCAGAGGAGGGATTAGAAGCATTTAGGTGGATGTTGAGATCTCCAATGAGGAGCTCTTGAGAAGTAGAGGGAAGGAGCGAACAGGATAGGTCGGCCCATTCAAAGGGGAAGAGGGCGACCTGGCCAGATGACCTGTAGATGGTGGCCACAGTTAGAGAGAGGCCAGGAGAGATAGAGATCCTGCAGACCAGGAATTCAAAGGAGGAGTAGGCCTGTGCAGGGATGACAGAGGCCGGGACCCACTCCGGAAAGATCAGGGCTACTCCACCTGCAGGACGGTTGGTTCTGGGTTTGGAGAGGATCTTGTAGCCCACAGGGAGGAGAGTGTCAAAACTCACGACAGAACTGGCCGTAAACCATGTCTGGGTGAGAGCAAGGACATCTAGGTAAAGTTCTTTGAGGCAGTGACAGATGCCAGAGGAGTGTTTGACAGCAGAACGAGAGTTGAGAGTAGCAAAGCGACGTGGAGCAAGTTGCCACATTTTAAAGACTTCCGTGGAGGGGTACAGACTTGAGCTGCACCCTGAGGAGGTGGTAGAGGGGCACAAGGGTGGGCAGATGAGGAAGATGAGGGTGCCAACGAGGTGGCGGAAGGAGTAGCGGTAGAAAGGAGGAAGTTGACAAGATGTGGGAAACGCCTATCAAAAAGGAGGCGATTGGGCTGAGGGACTTGAACCAAGACTGTGCCGTTCAGATAGACATTAATGATGGTCTTGGAGGAGTGAAAGGGGGCCAAGAGGACCCCCCACCTAGTGCCCCTGTGAATGGGAGAGGAGAAAGGAGAGAGAACAGAGACCATATGAAAGGTCCATAGGTCTGGAGAGGGGATGGCAAAGAGGATGTCAGTGAGAGTCTGTCTGGAGGAAGCACTTGTGTAGGTATCAGCGATAGGGAGGCCTGGGTTGGAGACCAGGATGTCCCTCTTGAACATCTTCATTCCAGACTTAGTGAGAGGGATAGGGTAAGAGATAGAGTAGCAGTTAGAGTAGACTCGAGCGACATAGAGCACCATAGGGAGTGTAAAGGAGGTAGGTGGAGGAGAAGGGGGTGTGAGAAGAGAGACGCACAGCCCTGTAGCACACAATCAGAATGCGCAGGGGGAGGAGGAGGCTGGTTCTTAGGTACAATGAATCCCCAAGCCCCCACAAAAGAATGTCCGCTAAGGTTAGGTGGTACCCTAGATCTTTTATCAACTAACAGATTTAGATAAGTCAGGTTCCGATGAATATATACAAATAAATAACACTTCATACTCAGGCAACAAGGCAACATAGCACATCAAACGCACAACCAATCCAGCCAGCATACCTGTTTTGACCGTAATATCAACATATAGTTGGTTGAAATATAGGTGACAGTGCTCCCAGTGTACACACCATCCTGGGCCCTAGCCGGTGCTGCACCATTCCAATGTGCATCACATCCAAATTGGGGGATATGCAGTGTCTACAGGATAATCGCAAAATGTAACAGTAGTTAAAGGGGAGGGGGATCCAGGGAATCTGTGGCATTGTGATTGAATCCCCAAGTCCATCCACACCCAGTATGGTTTGTTTTAGATATTTAGGTCCCATATGGATCAGTAGATACTGCTACTGAGGAGTTCCCCCATACTGATGGTTCAGTATTTTGTTTCCCTTATTGTAGTGAATACCATGCATTGCTACGCAAACACTCTAGGTTGGGCGAAGATATGGCCATTGGGCAGCAGTCAGAAAGCTTCACAAATTAATTTGTTGGAAGATGCTGGGCAGCATGGAGCTCCCAGCTGCTCCGCCGCTTGGTGTGTGCTCACCACAGCGCCACAACACTTGGCACACAGAAGGACAGCGAGCAGATGATGAGGTTCACAGTGCTTGCCCGGCTTTACTGTGGCAGGCACCGATCGCCACAATGCTTCCACTTGCAACCAGGGAATCATTATGGTAAGGGGTAATTGTTTGTTGTCCTAATAAAGGTGATGCGCCCAGTGTCGCCATGTTCTTTGCAGGAAGCACGGTTTTGTCGTGTGGCAGCATACTTGCAGGTTGGGTTCAAATAAAATAAATAATATTCTCTGAGATCTCATACAGTGATTAACAAGTGATGTTTAATGAAGCCTTGCCGGCGGTAGAAAAGGCTTCTCCATACAAATGTAGGTTGAAGAAACCCAGTGGGATCCTTATTTAGGCTGCACACTCACTGTGCCACTGCAGTGATGCCTGCACTGCCTGCTTTGTTGGCAGCTTGTTTCCTTTGCAAGGCCTGGTGTCCAATGTTGGATAATTTCATGGGACTAGTAGCTGACCATATGTGCTGCAGAGAAAGACTGGCTTCTAGGTTGGGCAGCCTTGGGTGGGTAATATATTTGATCAGCCATAGTCCTTTTCCTGAGCTCCTCTTTCCCTGCACCGCTGGTAGTGGATGGATGAAACCTTAAGGAGGGGGGTTGACCCTACGCTGTTCCCCTAGCTATAGCACTCCTTAATTGTATAATGTAGTTCCTGATGATCCTGAGGGTCCTTTTCCACTCGTCGACAAGTGTAAGAACTTGAAAAGGGATTTATGTACTCCAGACAAAGACCAGCTGTGAGCCCCTTAGTTAGAAAAGCCCTGGTAGCCCTGGTAGCTTTATTGTACTTATACACAGTTACTTTAATGTTCCAGTTACTGTTCACTGTAGAGATAGAGTGATTGCCAACTGGTCATCCTCATGCACTCCAGCTCAGGCCTCCAACTGACACATTCAGAACATTCACACACCAAGCACATGTCAACATTCTCCTGAGTTGCCATTCACACACTTGCATCAACCTTCTTTCAGCATTCTTAGGTAGTGAGCATAACAGGACAACATTCAGCCAGTTAATACAGTGAGGTTTGGTGTTTCCTGCCATCCAGTTATTTAATGCCAAGATGTTGCCTTTGGCTTCATTGGGGGACAGCCTTGAGGTGCTAGAGGTCATATGGTAATTGATCATTTGAAGGATGCACTTCGGAGGAAAGCCTGCTGCTTGTCAACTGCATAACATGTGAAACTAATGCACCCATTTAACATCACCCATGAGAAAAGTATTTTTCTCTCTCCTGATATCTAGCATCACACATATTCTAAGACTGGAGTTTGTTTGTATAATTATACTGGTTTCAGAATGTAATGGGAAGGCTGTAAGGTGAACTGCCCTGGTGGCACTAAATCATATCCCCCGCCCCTGAGGTTGACATCGCTAGATGCGTACGGCCCATTTCACAAACCCAATACACGTCTCATGTCAACGTTCTCTGCGCTCCGGATAATGACGTGTCTCCATGGAAATGGCAGGACGCATCTTTCCCCAATAAGTATAAACAGACCACTTCTCATCAGACAACATCAGAGTTGCTTTTTCAATCGTTTCACTGTCTTTGTTTGTGTATCCTGTGGCTCTTTTCTGCTCTGTTCAGTTATCTTTGTTGCTCGTAGCCCGTGCGAACAGATACTAGTACTATCATTACTATCTATTTTAATTTTGTTGCATAATGGCAACAATACAACACTACCAGTACGAGCCGGAGTATTCCGAGGCGGAATTACTCGAAAGAGAAAGATGTGGAAACGATGGGGCTTCGGACGACAGTTGGGAGGACGAATCACCAGATCAAGAGCCTGAGCCTAGTCGCATGGATGACGTCTCCACCTGGTGTACCTGCAATCGGTGCGAGGTAATGTCAACTGAGGAGAACTGCTGCTGCCGAGAAAACTCTGGATGTTTGTCCTACATATCGGAAGACGAGACATGGCCGAAATGCGTTACCGAGCTGCATGACTTCAGGGCAGCCTGCCTCACACGGTCCGTGTTGAGGATTATGATGGTGCTTATGTATGAACTTCGCGCAACAGTTCGCCCTCACAATCCAAGTAATGAGTAAGTATACTCTAGATGTGATGTCACTGAGGCCACTAACATTTCATGTTTGTCTCCTATATTGTCGTAACTTCGATCTATCACTGCCAAATGAATGTAGTCTTGAAATTCTATATGTGTAATGGAATGCATAGTTGTTCACTTTCGCAATGTGTCTACACTTCAAAGCCCAAGTTGATTGATCCGTGAAGTAACATTTGTACTGGCAACAATGCCATAGTATACAGGATTTCATTTTCAACTAAAGATTGATACACTTATCTTGTTCATTTAAATACAGTTTGTATCTTTCTCTTCCACAGGTGGTACAGGCTGGTGGCCTATCGTGCTTTTACATGGTGGCTTCATAGGAGGCCTGGACACAGCGTTCGACGAGTAATACCCGCCTGTGTCGTTGGTGCCATTAGATACACATTCCCTAGTGACAGCGGTCAGTACAGGGGATTTTACCACACTGTGCTGCAACCCGAAGTATACAATGTGTAGTACATTTGTGCCATCAACATCAGCAACAAAATAAAATACAACTGAACTTTTATGAATGGTTGTTTCAATGTTTCAGTGAATCCAGGACACGCTCACTTGCCTGGCAGGGTTGACTGGGTGGGAACGGCCGAGGTGCCAAACACCATGTACACTTCAAATATATCTTCCGCGCAAGGGCTATTGTTCACATGGCCTCCCCAGATCCAGTGTCTCCAGGCAGGATGCCCTGAAGCAGACCGGCCCCTGCAATCCACATACGTGTGTCTCTCCCTTCAGCGGTGTTCTGTGCCTTGTCTGCACGCCTCATGCCCATTCATCCCCCCTCCATTATCAACGGCAGTTCACACCAGTGGATGTGCGCTGCCAAGGGGCCTGGCAGGGATGTGAACGGCCGAGGTGCCAAACATCATGTACACTTCAAAGGTATCTTCCGCGCAGGGGCCATTGTTCACATGGCCTCCCCAGACCCAGTGTCTCCAGGCTCCCCTCTAGCAGACCACACCCCTGCAATCCACATAAGTGTGTCTCTCCCTTCAGCAGTGTTCTGGGCCTTGTCTGCACACCTCATGGCCATCCATCGCCCATCCATCCCCCCTCCATTATCAACGGCAGTTCGCACCAGTAGATGTGCGCTGCCAAGGGGGCTGGCAGGGATGTGAACGGCCAAGGTGCCAAACACCATGTACACTTCAAAGGTATCTTCCTCGCAGGGTCCATTGTTCACATGGCCTCCCCACAACCAGTGTCTCCAGGCAGGCTCCCCTGAAGCAGACCGCGCCCCAGCAAACCACATAAGTGTGTCTCCATTCAGCAGTGTTCCAGGCCTTTCCTGAATGCCTCTTGGCCGTACATCCCCCCGCCCCCCTACCCTATCAATGGCAGTTCGAACCTGTGTACGTGCCCTCCCAAGGGGGCTCTCAGGGTGGGAACGGCCGAGGTGCCAAACACCATGTACACTTCAAAGGTATATGCAGCGCAGAGGCCATTGTACACATGGCCTAGCCAGACCCAGTGTCTCCAGGCAGGCTCCACTGAAGCAGGCCGCGCCCCTGCTATCCATATAAGATCACACCATATACACGTCACTCATTCACATACACACCCACTTTTCTAATTCTTTATAAACCCCTTGATATTTATCATGAGAACATTGGTGAGCACTGCAAGTCAACTCGTGATCATGCTACCTTTACCTTAGAACATCTGTGAAAACTGAAAGTCAGCTCGTCATTGTTCTACCTGTGAACATCTCTGAGCACTGGGAGTCAACTTGTGATCACGCTACCTGTTCTAATGCTACTAGCTACCCTGCTTGCTGAATCTAACTGTTTGTTGGTCAAGGTAAGGGCAGGTCACCTAATCATCTCTTATTGACCTCAACATTTCTATCTATTTCAAACTAATGTACCCAGTAGTGTAATGTTCATTCATCTCATTGCCATTACCATTGGCTTCTGTTTAATTTGTTCTGTTCTCGATATACTGCAATTGTCATCAGTGTCAACTGGGATAGAATTGCATCCTTTGCAGACCGTGTCTATAAGCATGTTTCCTTTTGATGCATGATAGTACATTCAAGGGACGAGTAACACGTTATGATTTGTGTCACATCAATCAATTGTGTATGAAAGTTATCCTAGTATACAGTCGGCTACGCTACACAGGTTTTGCTTCTGTGACCAAAACAAACATTGCATAGAAAAATGTATGATATGATTCCATCTTTCTCACGCATTCATGCAAAATGAATTTTTATCGATGTGGACAGATTTTTCAAAAATGCCTGCTTGTATGGTTTACGGTTGCCGTTCTAAGACCCATACCAAACCTAAGGGCACAATAATGCATATATTCCAGAGAAATATAGATCTAATAAGAGAATGGGTCAGATATTGCGGATTTGCGCCAGACGAGCTTGAACGTAGAGCCCAGGATGTCTTGGGGGACTTGAGGGGCAATCGATTCCGCATCTGCAGCCTGCACTTTACCACGAATATGTACAACCAATCGCAGTACACATAGAAGTATCGACTCAGAACGTCTCGTAAATTGCTTCCAAATGCAATTCCAACTCTATTCATGCACACGCTGCCTCAGGTGAGTCACGGTTCATGAATTAGCTGTAGGCCTTGGCGTACTGAACAGGTTAATTCATGGAGGGATTGGTGCTTTTGGTGTAAATGTTTCTTACTGAACTTTGCATATTTACCATATGGTATTGCTTTATAGCTATACCCCATTTTGCTAGACATCTGTACCTGGTTTTAGGAGCATCACAGAAAATTATTTACGAACACAGCAAACTATGCTATAGTGCCCTTCGAAATAAGAATAATCTTTTCGTAATCGGTTGCTTCACATGTCAATTCTTTTAGGTGAGCATATTGACTGAAGCACAGAATATCGGTAGTGATGACATCACCGACACGTCCAGTATACCAATAGTGAGCCATACAGACTTGCTGAAGTTCATATTCTTGAGAGTTGGATCTTCGCACATATCTAATGCAAATCTAATTTTCCCTTTACCACTCCGTGACAATGCACTGAAAATGAAGGAGCAAGATTCTGCATCCATTTCTTTCCCAGAGTCAACAACAACTTTGTGCGCCTATCAGATAGTTTTATTTCTCTATTCGATTACGGAAATGTATTATGCATGGAATTTTAGATAATATGAAATAGTTTACGTATCCTGTTGTTTGTTTACATAATGTTTCATTTAAGGGTTTTTATTGATATGTACCATTGTCTGCATCTGATTGTCTCTGTTCAATTTCACTGTTTTCATCCATACTAAAACAAGTACTGTGTTACAGGGGGATGCTGGTACTTCGACTACAATTGCATCATCATTTGGAACTGGTCCAGAGCATGAGGTATGCGTACTGATAGTTCCCTTGAATGAAAGAAAGTATATCCTACATCTGATACTATTAGACAGTGACATTACTATAAACGAGCATCTTTTCAAACTTTTGCCATTTCAGTTCCAACGTTACAATTTCTACCTAAATGCCGAATACAATGCAAAATGCTTGAGTGCAACATTACAATCAGTGGGTTTCGCACAGTGATCTCTTATCGAGTACACTAGCCATCAATCACGTGGAATTCCAAATGTACATTTGTACTAAATGACATACACAATTTACAAGGGTATGTATGTAAGCGATGTGTGCGAGGAAAGAATTTGATTTAAAATACGATTGACTTTTTTTTAATGAATTTTCTATTCAAGGGATGTATACAAGGTCGGGAATTAGAAGAGGAGGCACGTGGATCCGAGGTGGCGGACCAGCTTGCTGGTGCGGTCGTTACAGTGAAGAACACAGTGTCACAGAAAATCAAGAAAACCAGGGTAACTAACAAACAATTTCGTTTACAAAAAGTGATTTGGGCTGGTGTTGTTTTCATAACATGCTTTTTTAAAATCCAAAGTGCTATATACTGTATGTTGGATTTACATTGAACACTTCTTTACAGCTCATCTCCTAGAGGCACAGAAGAAAACGAAGTGTGAAGACACAGACAACAAATGAAACCAGAGATTGCTGCTTGCCAAACAGATTTCACCATGGAGCAACTACTATTTGAGGCGTGGCGTAGTCCAGTCAATAAGCAGACTCGAGATGCTTATGCTCAATGGCCAGAAAATTAATTGAATGTGACCGGCGAATCAAGCAAAGTGTTTTTGGACCATTGATACAATGTGAGAACTCAACAAGATGAAGAAGAAACTGAATATAAGGAAGATGCTTTCGAATTACTCGGTGACCACTTCACACAATCTACACCCGCAAAAAAAGGGCCACCCAATAAACAATCAACATTGATGGTTTCTCCAATTCGTGTTCAAATAACACAAGCTAAAATAACAAAGACTGAAGCCTCACCGGAATTGACCGAGGAACTTGCCAAAGATCTCAACTTCAGTGTGTCCTGTTTGGCTGATATGTCCACAAAAGTTGAGTCACAAATCACATTCATGCAGGACGATACTCTAATAAAGGAGCACAAATAGATTGTATTCGACTGCTGCCTGGTAGACATTATAGTGATGCTGAAATATGTCCATCCAGTGAGGGAGGAATTATGCGGGCAGTCATTGGTCAATGTGACATGTGACAAGGCACTAACCTGAAAATCCAAGCCACCTGTGGCCTGCTCCATGCTACATTTTCATGGTCCGCTCAACCGATGCTGAGCAAAGTGCCAGATGGAAAGTTACTGTGTACAGCAGATTTACTTTTCAGTGGCTCTACTTTTAGTAAGTTGTCCAATTTCTGTCAATTTGTGGGACTCCAGTTCCTTTCTAAAATGCAGTACTACAAATATCAAAGAGAATTTTTATTCCCTGCTATTAGTGAAGCTTGGAAAATTGAACAAATGTCAATTGAAAGGACATTCTCTGACAAATGGTTCAGGCTAGCTGGCGATGGACAGTGTGGCAGACCTGGATTTTCAGCTAAGTACTGCACATATGATATGAGATGATATGGTATTTGTAACGTGCCTATACACAAGTGTTTCAAGGCGCGACGAGGCAGGGTGGGGGAACAAAGGGAAGACAGACAACGATCCTACTAGGCCAGGTGTCATTCAGATCACGCAAGTGCATGGGTAGAGGGGAAGGGAAAAGTGCAAGGGGAAAGGGAGAGGGGAAAGTGCAGTACAGGGGTAGTAGAATAACAAGATAAATAATAAGGGCCAGCTGGTGGCAAGTGCAGGGTAAGTGCAGACAAGTGCTGGGAAGGGGGGCTGTAGGGATACAGAGACAGTCCCGCAGTGCAGGGGTTGCCACGGAGGCAGTGCAAGGGGAGAGTGGCTGGGCCAAGGACCGAGATCGGTGAGAGTGGCCCAGTTACAGATTCAGTGCAATTTCAGTCAGGAATTTAGCAGGGGAGAGGGGGAGAGAAAGCAGAAGCAAAGAGGAAGGTTTTGAGGTGCTTCCGGAACCGGAGATGGTTCTCTTCAAGTTTCAGGGAGGCAGGAAGGCTGTTCCAGAGGGAGGCCCCTGCCGTGGAGAGAGATCTACCCCCAACTCGTTGCTTGGAGAAGCGGCTGACCCTGAGGGAGTTGGAGGCGGATGAGCGAAGAGCTCGAGAAGGAAGATATTTAGGAAGAGAGAGTTGAAGGTATTTTGGCCCCAGGCCCCAGAAGGCCTTGTGAACAATGCAGAGGGTTTTGAACTTAATCCTCACAGCCACTGGTAGCCAGTGTAGAGATTTCAGTGCTGGAGAGATACGGTCCCTGGGCTTGAGGCCAAGGACAAGTCTCGCAGTCCTGTTCTGGATGAGTTGCAGAGGGCGGAGAGTAGAGGCAGGCAGATTTGGATAGAGGCTGTTGCAGTAGTCCAGTTTAGAGAGAACCAGGGCTCTGGAGACAGTGAGCTTCTGGGGGAAGGAGAGGAAAGGAAGAATTCCTCTGAGGAGGTGCAGCTGGTAATGTGACTTCTTAGAGACGTCAGATATGTGAGGAGAGAAGGAGAGTGTGGAGTCGAAGATGACCCCGAGGGTTTTTGCCTTGCAGGTAGGAGCAGGAAGAGGGCCAAGAAAGGCCGGCCAGAGAGCTGCAGGGAAGGAGGGAGTGGGTGTGCCGTTGAGTAGAATCTCAGTCTTGCTGGCATTAAGGCAGAGGTCATTGGCGGCACATCATTCCTGGATAGCAGACAGACAGTCAGAGATGAGGGAAGGAGAGGAGGAGGCTGAGGGTAGCCTGAAAATGAGCTGGGTATCATCCGCATAGCACTGAAAGTTGGGGCAGAGAGTGGTGATGCGGTGGGTAAGGAGTGCCAGATACTGGTTGAACAGCCACGGAGAGAGGTTAGATCCCTGAGGGACACCACAGGTAGAGAAAAAGATGTCAGAGAGGAAGGACCCCAGTTGGACCTGGGAGGGTCGATTGGAGAGGAAAGAGGTCAGCCACGTCCTCAGGGCCTGACCAGTGATACCCAGGTTATCACGGAGACGGTTGAGCAGGATGGCATGGTTGACAGTATCAAAGGCAGAAGAGAGATCGAGCAAAATGAGAATGAGTGTTAGAGTCAAGGTTGGAGAGCAAGTCTTCACGGATGTTCAGGAGAGCAGTTTCCGTGCTTCTGGCAGCTCTGAAGCCAGGCTGATGGTCATGAAGACTACCAACAGATTCAGCATGGAGATTAAGCTGGGAGATGGCCTGGTTCTCCAGGAGCTTGCCCAGGAAGGGAGTGATGGAGATTGGGCGATAGTTAGCCAGGCAGGAGGGGTCGGAAGAGTGTTTCTTAAGAAGAGGGTGCACAGGGGAGTGCTTAAGGGGGGATGGGAAGACTCCAGAGGCGAAGGAGTGATTGCAGAAGTCAGCCAGGGCAGGTGCCAGGGAGTCGATTTGGTCCTTGATAGTTTTGGAGGAACAGAGGTGAACCTGTTTTGACAAGACTTTTATAGATCGGACTTGTCTGGAAACCTCGTCAGCAGAAAAAAGGGGAAAGGCAGAGAAGGAGGGAGGAGGGGTGGCTGCAGAAGGGCCAGAGGAAGAGCAGGGAATAGAGGGAGGGAGGTGATAGGAGGAGAGAGAGGACATGATGTCCTGAGTTTTTGAAATGAAGTGAGAGGCCAGTGCCGTGCAGAGGGCCTGGGAGGGGAGGTAGAGACTGCAGCAGGGTTGGCCAGTTCTGTGCAGATTTTAAAGAGTTCAGCGGAATTGTTAGATGCCACAGAGATGCGGGCTTGGATAAGGGCTCTCTTCTTGGTGAGAACGGAGAGCCGGTATTGCCTTTGGAGCAGGTGGCAGGCCAGTTTGTCAGAGGATGAACATGAAGCACGCCATTTCCTCTCAGCCACCCTGCACTTGCGTTTTAGGGTGACGAGATCCGAGTCATACCAGGAGTTACATTTGGCTTTGGGCTTCAGGCGGATTCTGATGACAGCGGCAAGGATATCAAGAATATCAGATATATCAGAGTGGAGAGTGGACATGGAAACTAAATAAATTGTGAGTTTGGGGGTCGTGCAGGTGTCTGAATGTAAATCCTCAGTGGCCAACGAGAAACATGGTTTTATAAAATCCCTGGAAGATCTCCAATCGAGTGGAATGCAAATAGACCTCATAGCCACCGACAGCCATGTTTCAATAGCCAAGGCCATGCGAGAGCAGTTTCCAAACATTTGCCATCAATTTGATGTATGGCACGTTGCCAAATGAATCAACCAGAGCGACATTAAAAATAAGGCATTTGGAAGTAAACTAACTAACTGTTTTCATTAAAAAAAGTAAATCACTAGAAAGTTCTCTAAATATCTGATTTCACTATATGGCAGAATCGCTTTTTGAAAATGGTGGTAGTGCCCAAACTCTTCTATTTATTTAATACAATCCCAATATGGCCGGGGCACAAGTTCTTTACCAGGGTCCGAATATTGGCTGTGCAATTTATATGGGGGCTGGAACTGCCAGCATGAAATGGGAATCGTTCACTGAACTCTACGATAGGGGAGGCTTAGCAGCCCCAGACTTATATTATGTGGCAGTGCAAGCACACTAGGCCAGATATTGGTATGGACCAGATACTGGTACACTGCACAAGAAACTGGAATGCTATGGCGCATCCCCGGTTGACCACAAATCGGTTATAGTCAGCGACCACTATGTGGACGTTCGACCCAGTGCGCACTACTGTGAACGCGTAGGCCCGAATAAATAAAAGAACAGAGACGATTGTTAAGATGGATTTCTGAACTCTGACCTGGTGGGCAGAGGTTCAGAAGGCCAGACTAGTTTCTTGGAACAGGATAACCTTCTGGACAAGCCAGACCAATCAAGGTAGCATTGGCAGCGGTCAAGACTAGGTTTCAGGAGGGTTGAGAGTGACTGAAAGACCTCAATGAGCACACAGAGGAAAGGACACTTACAAATCACTCCCAGTCAGGTGTATATATATTAAAAATACAAATCCATTTATTCAAGGCCTTTGAGTTTCAACACAATAGTTATTAACAGTAACGGTTTTAAACCAACACAATCTTACTAAAATACATATATACAAAACCAAGGGGCCTAAAGGGTTAATGCACGAAATGGGTCCACAACCTAGAAAAGGGAAGGAAGCAGAGTCTTTAGGCAGTAGTCACAATCCTAACTGAAAGGTAGTCCAGTCCCTAAGAAGAGGGGAGCCTATTGCTCAAATGTACTTGCAATGCTGGCGCACGCGGTAGTGCAGATGGGCGAAAACGAGGTCTCTTGTAGGGTCTGTAGCAGCTCAGGAAGGTGGGTCAGGTGATGCAGAATAGGTTCCCACTATTCGTGGAGGGTCTCTCCGTGAGGGCAGAGCAGGTTCCATGAGTAGGGAATAGTTTGATAGCTCAGGCTATTTGTGGAAAGGAGAGGGGCCCTCATGAGTCACTTGTGCGTACAAATTGATGGATGTGCTAGGGGCCACCGGTAAGGGTTGCAATTACTTACCGAACCCCATGTGCACTCCGGACCAAACTTCGGCAGTCGAGTCCAATTCGGTTGCAGGTTCAAACGCTGTAATCTCGTGGCTCTACAGCTTTCAGCTGCAAAGTTACAGTGTTGATTGCCAAACGGTACAGTGGCGATTTCTCCGCTCCTGGTGGATGGATCAGGCCAATTTTACTGTAGCAGGGTTTAGGGCACAGAGGGTCACAGCTGCAATGCACTTGCAAAGTTTATCACCACCACTGGGCGACATGGTAACCACGTGTACTCTGGTTCGGGCGCTCTCTCTTTACTCCAGACCTGGGAACGCCAAGTGTACGAAATTTGGAGTGAGAGTGCCGTAAAAACAGCACCTGCGATGTACCAAGTTTCGAGGGCCTCCTCGAAACGGGGGCGGTATCAGAGCAAAGGTCCTGCGCAAGCTGGTCAACCCACTGGTTGGCCTAGGGATACTTCCGAAAAGGCATACTTGCAGGGTTTGATGAAGGTGCCGAGAATAGTTAGTCCCACTATTCCAATGCGCCGAAGCACCTTCGCAGACCTACAGTTCGATCAGATGCAGAGGGGTCCAGCGGGACGACAGCGGGCTCAGGGTGCCAAACGTTCCAGCGGGTCACCAGCGGTTCCTCAACTCTCCTTCTTAGTATAAGGATACTTGGATCCAATCCTTCGCTCAGTGAGAACTCAAGAGATCGACATAGTATGGGTATTTGGAGACTTCTCTTATCCAGAATCTCCTTTGCGCCAAAACAAAGAGGACCAAATGGGAGATCTGCTCACATACAGGCAAACCATACGTGGACCAATCATGGACCACGGTGGTCCCAGGCATTCACAGCACACCAGACTCTCTGGCACCCAGGATGTATATTGGAACTAGACAGTCCAGCCCACATCCTGGAAGCACACGCACAAGGCATGCAGAACCCTGCAAAAGCTTGGCGTTTCGTGGGAGAATGCATGCCCAAGTAAGGACTGACCCAGGTCGGCTCGACCTGGGGAAGGTGAAGGGGCAAGATGGCCAAAGGACAGGACAAAGAACCTCGTGGTATGGCCATTTTGGAGCCAGGCCACCTGTTTGTGCCAAATGCAGTAAACACGGTTTACCTAGCAGAAAAGGGTTAAAAATACATAAAAAGATAAGCTGCCACCAGCCCTCTCCAAGGCACATCTGTACTTCTCCTAAAAAATCCTTCGAGATTATCTAGGTCCTTTAGAAATGACAGGAAGACCCAAGTGCACTATACTGGAAGGTACATTGTGCACTTGCAAAATGTTGCAGAAAAGTTGCAATATTGACAAGGACTAAGGGAAACAAAGTCTCCCAGTACTGACTGTCTCTAAGGGCATGTCAGTTTCCCCATAATAAAGTGAGCGAAAAGCACAGGGGAGAGCAGCTGAAGGCGTTGTTCCTCTGGCAAAGTCAGACTATGGTGTATAACAGCAGCAAAACGTTGGGGGGTACACAACTGGAGGGATAATTACACATGAAATGGAAATCTTTCCTAACCAAGATCAACACATACTGTAGCAGTATCCCGTTATGGAACTGCCTGGGGCTTCCTCCCTCATTCGACACCAACATCCAGATATCGTGGGAAGCGGGTAGAGAAATGAGACTGGACGACCTTCATCCAGAGAGCAGATTTGTCACCATAGAAGAGTTTAAAACGAAACTGGGCGACAACCCGGTTTTGGTGCTACAATACTACCATATGCGTGCAGCTGTTGAGAAAAAGTGGCCTTCAATACTGCAAGAACTGGCACCATGTGAATGCATAGAGATGGTGGCACAGGGGGATAATCGGAAGGGACTACTATCTAGGGTTCTATGTCCTTTCATCGCCAGGCATTTCCAAGCCTGCAATTTTAACGTGTATGAAATAATGAAAAGGTTAATCGAATTTATTTTCCCCAAAACCCCCCTACCGCACCTATTTTTAACTATACCCGACCCCCCCACCACTTATCTGCCCTTAACTATGCCCTTTCCCACCCCCAAATGAACTTTCTCGTTATTTTGTTCACGTTTAAATTGCAGGCTTTGAAATGCCTGACGATGAAAGGAAGTCGTACCCTATCTAGAATATACCAAAAGTTGCAAAACGGAAGAGAACACCACAACACAATCAGGTTGAAATGGGAAAGAGACACTGAGACCGCTATTGGAGAAACCAAATGGCAGAAATACTGTCTACTTACAAAAGAAGTCTTGCTGAATGTGTGTCTTCGACTTACACAATTTAAAGTATAACTAGGTTACAATATACACCGGAGAAAATAGCGTGATTCTCCCATAACACCACAAAAAAAAGTCCGGAATGAGGAGGTGGGATGGCAGACACCATACACATGTTCTGGAGCTGCCTCAAAGTTACGGAATTCTAGCAAAAGGTGGCTGATGTATTGCATGAAATAACAGAAATACCCCCCACAATGCTCCCCCTCAGATACCTACTCAGGGACATCGGGAAGGTAAATGTGAAAATCCAGCAGTTTTTTAATATGGGATGTATAATTGCTAAGAAATGTATTTTATTAAAATGGAAATCAAATTCTGAACCGACGATACAGCAATGGTTTAAGATACTGACCTTTGCAAATGAAAGGGAGGAGGGATATGTGGGAACAGTACCATCAACATGTAGGCCCAAAGACATTTGGGGGCCGTTCCGAGAATACATAAATAAGCCATAACAATGAGCCGGAGCCATGACGTGATACCGTAACAACAAGTAATGTAGTAAATCCTCTGTAAAATGAAAAGATGTGCCTATGTATAATAATGCCTTAACAGCAAAAATGTATTATATCAGCTGTAAAAATAAATTATGTAACTGTGAATGCGATTTTGGTTTCCCTGCAACCCAATGCAAGCAAGTTAAATAAAGTAAAAAAAAAAAAAAAAGAAGAGCAGATAAAAGAGCTGTACTGTATGTGACATGTACATTGTTTACATTAACCCGCAAAGTTGAGTAAACTTAAAAGTAAAAAAAAATAGTCTTCACGCACTCTTAAAAGTAAGCCAGTATCATAGCTTGGTTTGTTCTGGTTCACGCACGTGGTAAACAAATGTGATAAAAGGTGCACAATGAATGCAGATGAGCCGGCAGTACTCTGCATCAGGAGCTACAATCACAGGTGTTCAAATAAACTCTTACACCAAGGTTTTTTGGTTAAACACTTATTAATTTATTCAACAATCAGTTATAAAACATTCACTAGAAGGAGGCAGTTAACTATCATACACAAATCCACTTCAGTACTATACTTGTTAAGTTTCTGAGGCATTCAGACTACTTTGAAGGAGGAGCAAAACGGCATTCAGAATACTTTGAAGGAGGAGCAAAAAGGATCAGGTTCAGAACAAAAAAGAATTACAATTATTCTTAGACAGTGCAGATACTTTGAGTTCACCAGAAGAGTCAATTAAATTCAATTGAATAGGCCAAAGTCAATGGGCTAAAGACTTGGATAGGTAAAAACGGTTCTGGTAAGTAAACGGTAAAGTCTCTATAGAAGTTCTCAGAAGTAATTTGTAAGAAGAAGAATTATATGTTGGGTCACAAGCTGATTAGGCCTGCTAGTTGCGAAAGTTTCAAGCACTTTCACCGCAAGAGGTAAGTACTCTCAGTCTCGTTTCACAGTACCTTATAAATGAAGAAAAAGATGTAGCTGAAGACTTCTGTTCCTGGAAGTTCCTGCAGATCTCGCTGTTCCTGAGCCTCAGTCGTGGGACAAGAGGGAGGACGTCAGGGGACTCCTGCACTGCACTGGGACTGGTCAAAAAGCTGGCACTGGCACATCTTCCATTCCGACAGCTGTAGTAAAGCACACAAACTGGTGTCCCTCTCCCTGGTTATTCGGTTTCCTGCAGCACTCTGAGGAAAATACAACCAGCTCTGAGAATGGTATCCAGGTAGCTTAGTGTCGAGTTGATTGGTCCCACCAACTCAAAGGGCGAAGTCGTCCTTGCAGGGCTTGTCTGTCGAGATGAACTTAGCGATTCAGACCTGCAGCAGGGCTTCACCGGGCAAACCAAAGGTCCAGGAGTTGCAGCAGCCGTCCTCTTCAAGCTTGTCTTCGGTTCTTTCGTTCCAGTGGTCGACTCTGCCTTCCAAGCCAAGAGACTCGCCTTTTATCCAGTTTCCTCCCATTCATTCCAGCCTAGATGCCACTCATCCAGCAGGGTGGCTGTCCATGCCGGACAGTCAGCCAGCCAATCACGGGGAGTTTCTGGCACCTTCCTCACTTCCTGCCCACTCCAGACCCTCAGGCGCCAGAGGGGGTCTTCAGTCCTGAAGCCCGCCAAGGGCGATGGAACAAAGGGACCAAACCTAGGTTGGCGCGCAGAGACAAAGGGCCTCATCACGAGTTTGGCGGTAATGTGGCGGTTTTCCCATCGAGCGTCATTAGCGCTAACGCCAAGCCCCCCGGCGGATAGTCCGCCAGATCACAAGTTTGCGTGAACGCGCACAGGGACATGGCCGTAGTGCAAATAGCGCTCAACGGGAAAAAGGCCCAGGAACCCGTAAATCAAGCGCACTGTGCGCTTCCGCCATACGGCGCTATTAGCGCTCGGGAAACGCGTCACTGCCGGAATGGGAAACAAAGTGGCGGCCATTTTGGAAATCACAATCCATTGGATATCACAGCCCCTGCAAGCCATCCACCCCTGGGAAGAGTGAATTATGTCACAGGAGCGCACTAGGGGCAAGTCAGCCCTGGACAGGGTCAGGAAACCAAAATTCAGTGACCAGGAGCTGGCCGTACTGTTGGAGGAGGCAGAGATCCACCATGATGAACTACAGCAGTGCAAGACAAGTGGGCAGCGTCGTGCACAGATCTGGCGGAACATCAGCCAGAGGGTGTCTGCAGTGGGGCGCGTGCCCCGGGATGGCGAGGACTGTCGCAAGCGCCTCAATGACTTGCGTGTCAGAGTATGCAGCATACTCTCACAGCACAGGAGTGCAAGCAGGGGCACTGGAGGAGGGCCACCACCACCCGAACACACACCCTGGGAGGAGAAGATGACTGCCCTAATCGACATGGGCACCATAGAGGGAATAGGTGGAGCGGAGGCTGGCACTGGTATCCAGCCGACTGCAGGTGAGTCCCACCCCAAATGCATGCTACTGAAAGGACCACACATGCAGACCCTGAGTGAATGAATGTGCATGAAATGTGTGTGAGGCACTGCAGACACCCATTACTGAGCCCTTGAACCACTGAACCATAGTGCCCTCTAGACCCCCCCTGCAAGTGCACTGCATCAATACAAGGGGCAGGGGACAGACTTCAGTTGCCATGGGATAGTTACATAGAGTGTGAGTGTGCATGAATAAAGCCCCAGGACCATGTGCATGGTGCATCCCCATCCCGCATGTGATGATGGCACACAGACATTTCCGTGCAGTCTTCCTCTACACTCACACATTCCACCAATCACTACATGGGAATTGAACAAAATGCAAGTGCCATGCATAATAGCTACTGCCTACAATCCCACTTGATGGCATGAACTGCCTGATACTAATGTAGGTTGCCCTGAACTCAATCCACACCCTATGTACCCCACAGGCACACAGCGATCTTCACGGGATGACGATGACGGTGAGGAGGCCACTCCATCACAGCGCCCGAGGCAGTGTACCACGACCAGCAACACCAACCCGCAAAGGGGTCGCCCAGAAGCGAACCAACGCCGGACCCATCCCACATCACCACACCATAGCCCAACCAGACCGCTGCAGCACCCACATGGCCACAGGGTGTCAGCGCCTAGCTCACCCCAAGCCACCATGCAGACTTCCGACGCAGACCTCCAGCTGTGCCTCAGGCAGCACAGTTGCATTCCCCCAGAAGCAGCGACGCCGAAGGGATGGGCACACCACAGGGGAGCCCAGTGCCAGTCACACAGGGAGCACAAACCCCACGTGTGCATGTGCGTCGTGTCCGCACGCCAGAGCCTGATGTAGACACACCATCATATGGCACCCCAGAAGACCGGCACTCAGACCACAGCAGCCTCAGCCAAGCTGCCAACATATCCCCATACAACCCTCCCACCCCCAACAGCGCACAACAGGAAGGTACCTGCCGCACCAGGGGTAACTTTTGTCACGGGAGCAGCTGTGATGGGACTTCTGGACATAATTCAGGCCAAACAGGCAAAAGTGTAGTCCATGGCCAAAGTGCACAGCCAGCACATCAAGGCCATCAGCGCGTCCATACGGCATGGCTGCAAGTACATTGCCCGAGACAACGCGCGCACACAGAGAGTGGTGGAGCAATGCACCTCAGCCCTGACAGGTTTTGGCCAAAGGGTACGGGGAGTTGTGCAAGGCAGCATCTGCACTAGCTGAGCAGACAAGGGAATCGAACAACCTTCTCCGTCAGCATCTGCAGGCAACCCGGTCAGTCACATCAACCTCCACTACACCCACAGAGGGATCCCTTGAGCCTTCACCTAGGCGCTGTTCATTGCGCCACCTGAGATCCCACACACCAGAGGGGCCAGGACATGGAAAGCGCCCGCGACCATCATAGATGGACAGGGCATTGTTGTGGGTGCCCTGAGAACATGCACCTACCTGCACTGTTGTGGGGAGTTAACTTGGGGGAGGAAGATTGTGTGCTGGGTGTTCACTGGCGGGAAGGGGGATTGTGTGCTGGGTGTTCACTGGGGGAGAGGGGATTGTGTGCTGGGTGTTCACTGGGGGAGAGGGGATTGACAATCTTTGAATGAATCACGTTTAAAATTCATACAAAGCATGGACAGTTGTGATTGTGATTAAGTGCTCTTTAATGTCCAAGTGACATGTGCAAAATGTAGCCATCACCCGTATCAAAAATAATTCTCAATCAAGCCCTGTCTACCCAACCTCGCCTCCCTCAACCCATTCCTGTGTGCACGTGCAACACCTTCTGGCACATCATCATCTTCACTCCCATCCTCAGGTGGCTGCAAATGAGCATCGGGGGGCAGTGGCACATTCCTGCGACAGCAAATGTTGTGCAGCATGGCACATGTAAGTACAATTTTTCCTACTTTTTCAGGTGCATACATCACCGCCCCTCCCGTACGGTCTAGGCACCGGAAGCATGCCTTCAGCAGTCCAAATGCCCTCTCCACGCAGATGCGTGTACGTCCATGGGCAATGTTGTATGCACGCTCAGCTGCAGTGTGTGGATGACGCACAGGGGTCATGAGCCATGTGCACTGGGGATATCCAGAATCACCTGCAGGGGAGAGAAAGCAGGTATGGGGACAAGGTAGGTCCAGTGGGTGCACAAGGCTCAGTCATCAGTGACATTGTCAGCAGGATCAAGTTTGTGTTGAAGAGGTCATGCTATCTCATTGCAATGTTGGCATCCACCCTTTGACTTCCAGGACATGCATGGTGTGAGGTTGCCATACAGCTGTGTATCTATGTATATGTGAGCTGTTATGTGCATCACCCTCATGTATTACATGTGGCCTACTTAGCATTTGTTCACTTACATTGTGAAGTGTGCTGTGCTAGGGGCAGCATTGAATCAATAGTACTTACAACTTGTAATGCCTCTGTTTCTAAATGTAACAGTACTCTGTTCCTTGTCACTGGAGGAGGGGACCCATCCATCTGCTAGTGCATGCGACATGTGGTTAACCCATGTGTCATTGGAATTCCGTTTGGCTGCTGTTGCATTTGCTGGTTGGCACTATTCTGTACAGTTCTCCAGGCATGTGATTGGCCAATCAGGGATCAGTTTTTGAGGGATGTACATTGTCGTTAATCAGACTAGTTTTGTGTAGTGCTTTTGTGGATGTGCCTACTTTCGTGTAACACTGGCATGACTGTCGGGTGGCCAGGGCGGGATGTCTGTGTTGTGTAAGGGTGGGAAGCTCTACTGCAACACACACAGGAGGCTTTGTGGTAGTTGGGCTTCCATATGTGACTGTGCTGCGACATGTCTTTGCCATCCAGACTGGGTGTGTTCTGCTGTTTTGGACATGTCCAAGGGTTCTCGTGCAAGGCACATGCATGGGAATGTTGCAGTGCTGGTGCTGCCTATTGGCATGCAGGGATTTCACTGTGTATGACCAGCCCCATCAGATGTAATTCAACTTGCATTACGGACTACATTTGTACTCACCCAGCCTCCATGTGATTTGGCCTCGGTGCCTTTCCATGTACGCTGGCAGGGTACTGTTGCGCAGGACCATGGAGTCGTGGGTGGATCCTGGGTAGCGGGCACAGCAGTGGCTGAAGGTGAGGTCAGGGCTACATGTCATCTGCACATTCAGGGAATGGTAATTTTTCCAGTTTCTGTAGGCTGCCTCATGTGCCTGGGGTGGTACGAGTGCTGCTACTTGTGTGCAGTCCAGGGCTGCTATAACATTCAGAACCTGGGCAATGGCATGGAATTGACCCTTCAGCTGGTTCACTTATGCCTGTGTGGCTGGCAATGCAATGTGCTCATTCACATGGATCAACAGTGCATCCAGCACCTGTCCCAGCATGGCACTGAAGGTGGACTGGGCCATGCTGTGCATCATGGCAACAGTGTGTTGGTAGCCGCCAGTTCCGAGGAATTGTAGCACGGACACATGCTTCACAAGCGGGGGCACTGCTGTGCTGATGGCTATACGGCTGCCGATGGCATCCTGGATTGTGTCCAGCAACTGGGTGACGGTTGCCCTGTCCAGCCTATATTCGGTCACCAACTGGCCATCAGTCGGGGCCCAGGGTGTTGGCCTGACCCTGGGAAGAGCTGGCCGCCTTGCTGGTGCTGCTCTCCTCCTCCTTCTCCTCATCCCCACCACCCCCTGCGCTCCCACGGCCCTGGCCTGGTTGGCTGGCCTCTGTAGCTCCAGGCGCAGCAGGTAGATATCAACATCAAGGCTCCCGGCTCCAAATGGCAGCATGGTGTTTGGAAGTGTGTGTTGTGCATGGGTGGGTCTTTTGTAGGCCTTTGATTTGCATGGGTATCACCTGGGCCCTTATTGCTGTCTCCTCCCTGTTCCTGCTGGTGTAATGGTGTTGGGGAGGTATGTTGTGTAAGGGTGGGTCCTTTGTAGGCCTCTGATTTGCATTGGTTTCACCTGGGCCCTTATTGCTGTCTCCTCCCGGCTCCTGCTGCTGTATTGGTGTTGGGGAGGTGTGTTGTGCATGGGTGGGTCCTTTGTAGGCCTCTGATTTGCATTGGTTTCACCTGGGCCCTTATTGCTGTCTCCTCCCTGCTCCTGCTGGTGTAATGGTGTTGGGGAGGGTGTGTTGTGCATGGGTGGGTCCATTGAAGGCCTCTGATTTGCATTGGTTTCACCTGGGCCCTTATTGCTGTGCCCTGTGTTCTTTTACCTCCAGCATTTTGCTAGGGGTTTTCGGCGGATTATCCGCCGCTTTTCTGGTGCTAATAGCGCCTATGCCAGACTTGTGATTGCTATGTTTTAGCGCAAATGGATACTAGCGCTTTTACAGCCGCCGCTTTTACAGCTGGCTGTACTTGCGCCGGCTGTAATGGCGCCGGCGGTATTTGTACTCGTGATCCGACGGACCGTTAAATCCGGCGCTGATAGCGTTACCGCCGGATTTAAGGGTTACCGTCAAACTCGTGATGAGGCCCAAACTCTAGAAGGACCTTTCCAAAAAGAAATGGCGAAAAAAGAAGACCAGGACCTGTTTAAACAAAGGGGGTTCAGCCGTCATCTTGAAAAACATGGCTCTCACGATTTAAGGCTACCGGTGTTCGGGGTCGGAAAAATCATGGTAGTTCGTTGTAAAACCACTGCCAACAGCCATTTTGAGAGGAAAGGGTAGCATCTGACTGATACGTGAGTATCTAGACACAGGGGATACTAGGTAACCCCTCCACCACTCTATTGTAAGATAGGGTGTGCTGGGTCTAGGAATTTAAGAAGACTAGTAAAGTCAATTTCACTTTACTTTCTCTGGGAAACAGTAGTTCATCCCAGAGAAGGTATTTAAACCTTGGGAAAGCCTGAAAGGCTTCCCTGTGCCATGCACTGAGCGTGCTGTGTGACACAAATGAAAAAATGATGCCTATGGAGTTGTCTAAAACTACATAACCAAAGACAACACAAGAGTAAAACACATTTCAAAACACATGAGAGAGTGGGAAAAGGGGTCATAGTCTCTCCAGGTAAAAAAAAAACAAGTCCTCAGAATCCAGTGAAGGGAATTAGCACATTTTTGAGAATTCTCCCTAACACTCGTCCCAGACTAAGGGACAGGAGGATTTAATCCACCTTGGTCATATATTCTGGAGAGACCATCAGCATTTTGGTGATTACACCCTGACCTGTGTTCACTGGTAAAATGAAACCCCTGTAGGCTTGTTGACCATCTTAACAATTTAGGATTTTCCCCCTTCATATGCATTAACCATCTCAATGGTTGGTGGTCTGTCTGACTCACAAAAGTAGATCCATACAAGTATGGTCTAAACTTATTCAGAGACCACACGATGGCAAAACACTCAAGTTCTATGGTTGCCTACCTTGTCTCAGGTTCCTTCAGATTTCTGCTGATGAAGCAGATGGGGTGTTCCCTACCTTTCTCATCCAGCAGACTCAGAACTGCACCTTTACCTGTATTGGAAGCATCTGTTTGAACAATGAAGGTTAGGCTGTAGTCAAAAGCTCTTAAGACTGGAGCTTGACAAAGGGCTTTCTTAAGTCCTTCAAATGCCTTAGTGCACTCCTCTTTCCACCTGACCTTCTTGGGGAATGTGGGTGAGGAGACCACATTCAAGGGAGTAGCTATGGACACATATTTCTCTATGAAGTTCCTATAATACTGTGAGACCTAAAAAGGCTCTCACTTGGGTTTAAGTAGTAGGGGTGGCCCATTCTTGTACAGCTTGTACTTTGCAAGGCAATGGCCTGATTTCACCTCCTCCTACCTCATGTCCAACGTAGACCACTTTGCTCTGACCGATGTGACATTTGCTCGCCTTTATGGTCAGATGGGCCTACTCAAGAGCCTGCAAAACATATCCTAAGTGGTCAACATTTTCTTTCCAAGTAGGGCTGAAAACCGCAATGTCATCCAAGTATGCCATGCAGAAGTCCTCCATCCCATTCAGAACTTGATTGACCATCCTTTGGAATGTAGCAGGTGTATTCTTTAATCCAAAAGGCATTACCTTAAACTGCTAGAGGCCTGCTGGGGTCGGAAATGCAGTTTTCTCCTTGGCATGGTCTGTCAGAGCTATTTGCCAATAGCCTGATGTTAGGTCAAATGTACTAAGGTACTTGGCTGAACCAAGGTTGTCCACCAGCTCATCTGTCTTAGTTAAACAATGGGCATCAGTCTTTCTGACTGCATTAAGAGCTCTATAGTCACACAGAATTGCAACTCCTTGGATCCTGCCTTTGGCACTAGTACAACTGAACTAGACCATGGACTTTTAGATGGCTCTATTACCCCGAGATTAAGTATCTTGTTGACCTCTTCCTTTATGTGGGCTCTTACAGGGTCTGACATCCTGTAACCTCTACTTTTAACAGGTAAACAGTCACCAGCGAGAATATCATGATGGCCCCAAGGGGTCAAGCCTGGTGATAGTGAAAACAGGGAGGCAAACTGATTTAACAGAGATTTGCACTCCTCCTGTTGTTCCAGTGTCAGATTAGAAGAGAGATTAACTCCTTTTATCTTCACATATAAAGGTTGTCCCCTGAGGAGGTCAGTTAGATGTTCGCTCTCCTCCTCCTCCTGAGCAGAGGCTAGAAGCAAAGCTCCCACTTCTGGTCTAGAGACATAGGGCCTCATTACACAGAAGGCGGTAAGGGCTAACGGTCACCGGTAAGGGTACCGGTGACCGTTAACCCTTACCACCTTACTACGAGGTCCCTTTGCGGGACCCGACCTTAACGGCTGGTGTAGACCAGCCGTTAAAGTTGGGACCCGCAAAGGGACCTTGGTGCTAATTACAGTACCGCAATTTGCGGTACCGTAATTAGCTTTTTCCCTATTCCCATTATGCCCTATGGGGCAAAAATGGGAATGGGGAAGAGGCATGGAGAAAGGAGGAATTACCGCCCGACCAACCTTGGAATGGGGTGGTAATTCCCCTTTCCTCCATGGTGGTACCGGTATGGTACCGGCGGCAACCATGGTGCTAATACCGCCTACCGTGTAATGAGGGCCATAGGCTTTTAGACGGTTGATGTGAAAGACGCTGGGGGCCTCCTTAGGATTGCCTAAGTCCACCAAATAATTGACCTTTCCAAGTTTTCCAACAACCTTGAAGGGTCCAATCCATTTGTCCTGTAAGGCCCTCTGCCTTGTAGGTACCATAACTAGAACTTGCTGGTCTTGAGTAAACTCAACCATGTTGGCCTTCTGGTCATGCCAATGCTTCAACAGAGCCTGATCTGCTTTCAAGTTATCAGATGCTTCTGTCATCATGTATGTCATTCTCCTCCGGAGACCTAACACATAGTCAGTGACTCTGACTGGCTTAGGGGAAGGAGCACTCTCCAACCCCTCCTTAATTAGGGCCAATGGACCTCTAACTGGATGAGCATAGAGGAGCTCAAAAGGAGTAAATCCAACTCCCTCCTGAGGTACTTCTCTATCAGCAAAGAGAAGGCATAGCAGTAGAAGGTCCCACTTTCTTCTAAGGGGTTCTTCTAAAGCACCTATCATGCTCTTCATAGTACGGTTAAACCTCTCTACCAATCCATTTGTCTGGGGATGGTAGGCAGTTGAGAACTTGTAAGTTACTCCACAGTTTTTCCACATGGCCTACATGAAGTGGGACATGACATTAGATCCCCTGTCAGAGATAACCTCCTTAGGAAAACCTACTCTGGTAAAAATACCAAGTAGCCCCTTAGCAACAGCCTGAGCTGTAACAGTCCTCATACATATGGCTTCAGGTTACCTAGTAGCATGGTCTACTACAACCAATATAAATCGATTGTCTGAAGAGGTTGGAGGGTCTAAGGGACCAACAATGTCGATTCCTACCCTCTCAAAAGGGACTCCCACCACTGGCAGAGGCACCAAAGGTGCCACATTTTTAGATCAACTGAATCTGAAAAGTGTGACAGCTCCTACAGAATTTATCTACGTAAGACCCCAACATAGGCCAGTATAAATAGAGAGAAAGCCTTTCCTTGGTCTTCTTAAAACTTAAGTGATCAGCTAAAGGAATCTCATGGGCTAACTGTAGGAACTGATGTCTTATCTCCTGAGGCACTACAAGTCTTCTGTAGTCCCCGGGGATAGACTCAGTAGGTTCACTGTAGAAGAGGCCATCTTTCCCAGTACAACCTGTGCTTCCCTGGCTCTTGCCCGTCCAGCTGGGAAGCTGCCTGTTGGCGAAGGCCTTCAAGAGAAGAACACTCTCTTTGACCTCTGCTGAAGTCTGCCCTAGAGGGGCTACCTTCTGCCAGTAAAGACTGCAGCTCAGGATGGTCTTTAGGATCCAGATCTCCAACAGGGGGAAGGTCTTCTTCCAGCTCTGAATCCAGCAGCTGATTCAATCTCTCCTGGTTGTTTTTCACACTCAGCCTCAGCTGGTGGAGTAGTCACAGGTGTGACTTTGGACAGTCCTCTCGTGGATGTCTAGGGGAGGCGGCTCCTGGTTGTATCTGCAGGTTTCCGAGGGGATGCCAGTTGCCAGTCATCATCCTGGTCCGTCCCGCAGGCCTCTCTGCTTACCCCCTCCACCTAGCATACTCTCAAACGTAGGCGTGTTTTGTTTCTCATGTCTTTAAAATTTGCATCGTATCAATGATTTAAAATTGCACTGTCTCAGAATTTAAAATGGCATTGTGAAATCTAGGCCTTTCTCTCTCTATTCAGGATTCTCAAACTTAGGCATGTTTTGTTTCTCCTGTCTTTTAAATTTGCATTGTATCAATGATTTAAAATTGCACTGTCTCAGCATTTAAAATTGCACTGTGAAACCTAGGCCTTTCTCCCTCTATTCAGGATTCTCAAACTTATGTGTGTTTTCTACAGTCTTTTAAAAAAAATGTTTTCATTGTGATAGTTCCTTAATTCTGAGCTTCGTCGTCTTGTCCAATTGCACAACTGTCTTGCCTCTTGCTGTCTCGTCTGCTTGCACCCTGTCCTGTGCCCTTCCCTACTGTTCTCCCCGTCCGTCTCCTTTCCCTCTCTCTCCTCTCCCATTCTACTCCATGGTGCTCTCTGTCTCTCCTATTTTTTCTAACTGCTTCTCTATTGACTATCCTGCTCTCCTCACTAAATCTGGTAGGAAGAAGTTTAAAAAGGACATCCTGGTCTCCAACCCAGGCCTCCCTATCGCTGATACCTATACCAGTGCCTCCTCCAGGCAAACTTTCACCAACATCCTCTTCGTTGTTCCCTCACCTGACCTATGGACCCTACATATGGTCTCTGTGCTCTCTCTTTTCTCTTCTTCTCCCATTTATGGTGGCACCCGGTGGGATTCCCTCCTAGCCTCCTTCCACTCCTCTAAGGTCATTCATTAATGTTTATGTGAATGGCACCGTCCTGGTCCAAGGCCTTCAGGCCAACCTTCACCTCTTCGACAGACTCTTCCCACGCCTCATCAATTTCCTTTCTTCTCCTGCTGTCCCCTCTCCCCCCTACAAGGCCTCCTCACCTCCCCTTGCTGCCTCCTCCTCGGCTACCTTGCCCTCTCTTTCCCTCTCTGCCCCACCTCGGGCTCCCTCCACACCTCTGCAGGGCGTACCTCTGATTTGTACCCCTCCCCGGAAGTCCTTCAAGGATGGCAAACTTCTCCATATAGGCAAAAAAGGAATGGCAAGAGTGCACAGCTTATTTTATGTTATATTCCTTTGTAGTATTGAGTGTTTATAGCTTTAATTTGCTGCTTATTAGTAGGGTGCAGCCCACTATTAAGTGCCACCGTGTAGGGCACTAAAGTAAACTGAGAAAAAGAAAGACCTAAAAGACATAGGCTAGTTAACCTTCGGTGTGGGCCGCACACCCTTAATACCCACTTCGGGTTAGACAATTAGTTAATGTCTGTGTATCGATTTCAATCAAACTATGGCTTTTTCCAAAAAATGTTTTATTTTTCCAAAAGGTATTTAGTTGTTTCAAAGGTCATAGTAATTGGTTCCACTCCACCAATTAGGCTAGTGCTGAGGCTGGGGAAAACAATAACCCTCTGGCTAATGCATTTCGGAACAATTCCTTCTTCAGAGCCGGGTTACATATGCTCTACTAATGTTGTAGTGTTTGTGTTTCAGATAACACAATACCATTCAGTAATCATTTATCAAATCCCAAACATGATTCGAGACCATAATACAATGGAAGACAATAAAATAGAAGACAATTATTCTAGTAGATAGGGTACCCACAGGTACAAACAAACATTTCACACACAGAAATGAGAAAGAAAGACAAGGCAAGTATGATGAATTTGTCTGCTCTTGTTGATCACCAAAATTAAACAAATGCATGACCTGAGGCGGTCAGCACCGTGTTAATTGCCATGCACCGTTCACGTGTGTGTAGATATTTAATCTGCTCCAGATATTCAAGGTGACCCCATTTCTAAGATGCAAATTGTAATTATTTACGTATAAGAAACTGTTTGCTGACATATCACCTTATTCTTACAGTGCACTATATTACTGTGCTTAGGTATTCGCATCTAAAATATACATATCACCTCTGGATAGTGAGAGTAAATATCGTGACTGTGCATTTTGAAGTGCACCATATTTGTCACTGACCTGTCTGCCGTAGCTTGACCTAAACAGGAGTGAACTCCTCCTTGGTTCGCTTAGTCGTAATACAATGTAAAACAATCAGGAGACACGCGGTAGGAATTACCCTTGCGTGTCATGTATAAGAGAGAGCTGCTTAGCTGTGTGATACTAAATCGTGTGTACTCAGATGCCTTGTCATATTACCTTGGAGCGCTGAATTCCGAGTCCTGTTGCTGCTAACACGAACGGCGGACTGAGTCGGCGGCTTATTGCGTTGCTATGGCAATGTTTGGGTACCAACATGGCCGCACGCATTCACACGCGGGGAGAAATCATGAAATGGTAATTGGCTACATTACCACTCAGCGCTCAAACAATATTGGTAAGCAATGTGCTAGAAGACCTCAAGTAAACACGTTAACGTGCTCTTGAGCAATGGTGTTGTGCTGTGGGAACAGACACGTGGATCTACACCTTGGTAAATTAACCAGATGGGTAACTGGTCAAAAAAACTAGGATGCCAGATCATAAATCTAGAGTTGGTGTCAACTGGTGTAGCTATCTATCTATCTATCTATCTATCTATCTATCTATCTATCTATCTATCTATCTATCTATCTATCTATCTAGGTTCTTGTATTGCGCCACTAACCCAAAGGCCTCAGGGCGCTCACAGAAGAGAGAGAGAGGGCAGACAACAGACAACAATGACAAACAAGTAGCACAAAAAAGACAGTGACCAAGGGAGGCCCGTCATCACACAGGCCAATCATGATGAAGAGAAATGACAGAAAGAAGACCAGATATCAGAGTGCAGGGTCGGAAGAGTTGAGAATGTCTTAACCTTTATCAAACAAGAAGGTATTTAGTTGCTTCTTAAAGGTAACCACAGAGTCGCTGTTAGCAAAAGAGCTAGGGAGTGAATTCCATAGAGCCGGAGCCCAAGAATCAAAACTTACACTGCCAAATCTTTTCAGGGCAAATGGTGGTTGAGCCAAGATGATGTTACTGTTAGAGCGCAAAGAACGGGTAACTTGCTTCTTTCTGAGCCTAGCTGTAAGATAAGATGGTGCTTGACCGAACAGACATTTAAAGACTATGGATAAACCTTTATGATCTAGGCGCTGTTTAACTGGCAGCCAATGCAGGCTACGCCTAGCATCGGAAATGTGCATATTACGCTTAAGGCCCATTACAGCCCGAACTGCACTGTTTTGAATAATCTGCATGGTTTTCACGTTGGCCTGCGAAGTATCAATCATCAGACTATTACAATAGTCCAGCTTGCAGTTTACAATGGCAGCTGCGATCAAGGCAAGATTTTCTTTAGACAGAAACGGACGAATCTGCCATAAGAGCTGGATATAATAGTAGCAGGAAGATTTAAGGTAATTGACCTGACGGGTGAAGGATAACTGAGGGTCAAAAAAGACCCCTAGAGTATTTACAGATTTAGAAACAGCAATGACGTGTTGGCCTATCAGGAAGTTGTCATACTTTGTATCAAGTTTCTTTAATCTCTGCTGGGTGCCTAAGATCAACAGCTCAGTCTTAGCGTTGTTAAGGGCTAATGAGTTAAATGCCATCCACTTCTGGATTTCAGCAAAGATAGCATTAATATGTTCTGCATCTTTTAAGTACTCACCAGTAAGTTGGACAACAATCTGCGTGTCATCGGCATAGTTGGCAAAATAAATGCCCATGGTTGACAAAAGAGCGCAGAGGAGACGTGAGTAAATGTTAAAAAGTAAGGGGGAAAGACATGAGCCCTGTGGGACACCGCATAACAATAGGGATGCTATAGAATGAGCATTATCCTTTGTTACCCTAATGTTTCGTGGGCCCAGAAATTATTTAAACCAAGCTGAAGCTCCTGGAGAACATTTACCAATTGTGATTAGTCTATTGGCCAAGAGCTGGTGATCGACTAAGTCGAATACGGCCGATAGATCTAATAAAAGCAGCAGGGCTGTATGACCTTTGTCAACAAGACCGGCAATATAAGATTTTAAATCTAAGAGCGCAGTCTCAGTTCCATGATTAGGGCGAAAGCCAGATCGTTGTGACGCCAGTATGTCATGTTCCTCGACGAAAATTTGGTATTGGCAGTATGCGATTTTATCTAAAATGTTCAACAAAAAGGGAACATTGGTAATTGGACGATAATTACCCGCCTCTGCGGGGTCCAAGTTTTCCTTCTTAAGTAGAGGTGTAAGCAATGCTTCCTTTATGTTCTCAGGGACATAAGATTCCTGAAAGGATCCATTCACAAAAGTGGTAATCCATGTGGCAAGAGTATGGATATGATCTTTGAGTAAGGAGGCTGGAAAGACATCTCCTTTACAGGAGGTTGGTTTCAGTTTGGAAACAGTATCAATGACATCTTCTATAGATACAGATTTAAAAGTGAAAACAGGGGGATCGTTGGGGGAGTCCAAGTTATCCAACGTAATTGTGGTTTTAGATAATAGTTTAACCTGAGCACTTATGTTGTTTTGATGCTTTAAGGTTTTATTTGTGAAACTATTATGGATATTTTGACACCAAGCGCTGTCCGCTGGAGACAGCGATGTGGAGGTGCAACCTTTAAGCTCCTGGAGGATGCTAAAGAGCTCTTTAGAGCTAGATTTAGCTTTAGAGACCCTTGAGTTGAGGTGCAGTTCTTTCGTGGAGCGGATAAGTGACTTATAGTGTAAGAGAGCCTGCTTGTAAGAATTAAGGTTAGACTCGGAGGGCAGTTTGTGCCATTGTCGTTCCAATTGGCGTTTTTTCGAGCGAGCCTCAGTTATTTCAACTGAGAAAGGAATATAGGGCGCTTTTTTTCCCTTTTTTTTGTTGGATGGTATGAGTGGAGCCAATATTTCCAGTGAAGTATCAAGAGCAGATCTTATTTTTGCTACAAAATCACCAAGTGGCATGGACATCTCTAGAGATGGTAGTAGAGGTATAACCGTGGTACAAAAGTCGTCTTGCGTGATTTTGCGTATATTCCTTGACAGGATGTATTCTTAAGTTTAAACTATGTGTGAGGAAAGGCTATGTACTCATACTAGACCGATGTCTAGCATTGGATTGCGGCAGTCATGAGATACTCTATCCTGAAAAAGGATTGTGAAACCCATTATGTGTCATTAAGTGAGACGGTGGTTAATTGAACATGGTTCAATTAACCCTTCCCACCAGTTCTTATATTCACAGTGTTACAGCATGATACTGGTGCGCATACGTAGTGTGCCATGGTAAAATAATTAGAGCAGTATTATCATTACAAAAAGCAATTAAGATCGAATTCTTCATTAAGTCCTTGTGGGGACAATGCTTCCAGTCGATCGATCCAATAAGCTTCCCTTTGTTTTCTTCTTTTTTTCGAGTCTATGTGTGAGCCGTGTGTCTCGAGAGTTTCTAGGACTTGAAACTTGACCTGTGAAATGTTGTGCTTCTTCTCATTAAAATGTCTTGCAACTGCTGAGTTCGTATTGCTGTTGCTTGTGTATGACTTGTGTTCGTTCATACGAATTCTCAATTTTCGACCTGTTTCACCTACATAGTAAAGTCCACACGGACAACGTATGCAATAAATACAATTTTCTGTGTTGCAAGTTGCATAGCGTTTAACTGTTATCTTCTCTCCTGTATATGGATGTAGAACAACTCCACCTTTGATTATGTTATTGCAGTTGCTGAAATTTAAGCAAGGGTAAGTCCCTACTCTCTTGGGTTTGCTCCTTTTTGTTTTGATGTCCCTGGTATTCACAAGCAGGTCCCTTAGGTTACTTGATCTTTGGTATGCAACGTAGGACCGTCAGAGAGTAGATTTTTCGTTCTTTCATCACTTTTAAGTATTGTCCAATGTTTATTGATGCATCTTTTGATCTGCATTCTTTGTGAAGAAAATGTTGACACATATACTAGTGCTTGAGATTGTTTTTGGTTTTTTGGAATGAGCGTGCTGGCTCTCGTCTTGGCAGATACCTTATTTCTTGCTGCTTGCAAATCTTCATTGGGGTATCCTCGTTCTTTTCGTTTATTACTCAGTTTCTCTAGTTCTTGTTCACATTCTCTGTGGTCACTAATGATCCTTTTCAAACACAACATCTGTCCATAGGGTAAGTTCTTTAAGGTGTTTTGCGGGTGAAAACTCATGCAATGCAGTAAATTGTTCCTGTCAGTAGGTTTAGTGAACAGGGAAGTTGCAATCTGTTGGTTATGTACATTGACATTAATATCCAGGTAGTGTATGCCTGGATTACCGATCTCCGAGGTGAATTGAATAGGTGGGTCTATACTGTTGATGTAAATCATAAATTCGTCCAGTGATTCTCTTGTTCCTTGCCAAATACCGAAGATTTCATCGATATAGCGTACCCACTTTTTCAATTTGCTTTTCCATTCTATTTTATTCAAGATATGGGTTGTTCCAAATCGATGCATAAACACATTTGCGTATGCAGGTGCCATTGTTGCACCCATGGCAGTGCCAGAGGTTTGGATGTAAAATTCATTCTTGTAATAGGAGTTCATTGAGATGAAGGTTAGCAGTGTCAGAATTACTATTTGTTTAATTTTGGTGATCACCAAGAGCAGACGAATCGATCATACTTGCCTTCTTTTCTTTCTCCTTTCTGTGTGTCAAATGTTTGTTTGTACATGTGGGCGCCCTGTCTACTTGAATAATTGTCTTCTGTTTTATTGTCTTCCATTGTATTATGGTCTCGAATCATGTTTGGGATTTGATAAATGATTACTGAATGGTATTGTATTATCTGAAACACAAACATTACAACATTAGTAGAGCATTTGTAACCAGGCTCTGAAGAAGGAATTGTTCCGAAATGCATTAGCCAGAGGGTTATTGTTTGCCCCAGCCCAGCACTAGCCTAATTGGTGGAGTCGAACCAATTACTATGATCTTTGAAACAACGAAATACCTTTTGGATAAATAAAACATTTTTTGGAAAAAGCCATAGTTTGATTGAAATCGATACACAGACATTAACTGATTGTCTAACCCGAAGTGGGTATTAAGGGTGTGCGGCCCACACCAAATGCTAACTAGCCTAGGTCTTTCTTAAACTTCTCCATATAGCCACTCTTAACTCTCGCACAGCTGTCAAACACTCCACCGATATCTGCCGCCTTCTGGAGGAACTAGACCCAGATGTCCTCGGTCTCACCGAGATATGGTTCACGACCAGATCTGTCACAAGCTTTGACACGCTCCTCACTGACGGCCACAAGATCCTCTCCGCACCCAGGCCCAACTGCTACGGAGGGGGTGTAGCCCTGATCTTCCCCGAGTGGATTTCTGCCTCTGTCATTCCTACGTAGGCCCACTTCTCTTTTGAATGCCTCGTCTGCAGGCTCTCTCTCTCCCCTAGCCATTCCCTTACTGTGGCTACTATCTATCGGCCACCTGGTCAGATCTCCTCCTTCCTCTCTGACTGGGCGGACCTCTCCTCTTCATTCCTGGTCTCGACCACTCAACTCCTCCTTCTTGGAGACTTCAACATCCACCTGGATGCCTCCTGTCCTCCCTCTGGACTCTTTCGCAACCTCTGCGACTCTCTCTCACTCTCTATTCTCCCCTATGGCCCGACTCACCCTGCAGGGCACACTCTGGATGTTCTGATCTCCTCAGACCTTCCCCTTTCTGCCCCGCTCACCACTCCTCTTTCCTGGTGCAATCACTTTCTTCTTTCCTCCCATCTCACCCTCTCCACCCCTCAGGCCAAGCCACCTCCATCGCTGCCTCCCACCTTCTCGGTCATCTGATCCATGAAGCGCGTGTCAGTTGAGGCTTTCGCTGCCACTTTCTCACCCCCGCACCCTTTTGGCTGACTCTCACCCTGACACAGCCCTTTCCCTGCTCCACTCTGCTATATGTGATACTTTTGATATTCTTGCCCCTGTCATGAGAATCCGCCTGAAGCCCAAAGCTAAGTGCAACTCCTGGTACGATTCAAACCTTGTCACCCTTAAACACAAGTTCAGGGTGGCCTAGAGGAAATGGTGTGCTTCATGTACATCCTCTGGCAAACTGGCCTGCCGCCTGCTCCAAAGGCAATACCACCTCTCTGTCCTCACCAAGAAGAGAGCTCATATCCAAGCCCGCGTCTCTGCGGCATCCAACAACTGGGCTGAACTCTTTAAAATCTGCAAGGAACTGGCCAATACTGCTGCAGTCTCTACATCTCCTGTCCCTTCCCAGGCCCTCTGCACGACACTGGCCTCTCACTTCATCTCTAAACTCAGGACATCCTGTCCCCACTCTCCTCCTCTCTCCTCCCTCCCTCTACTCCCTGCTCCTCCTCTGGCACTTCTGCAGCCTTCTCTGCTCCCTCCTTCTCTGCCTTTCCCCTGTTGTCTGCAGACGAGGTTTCTAGACAAGTCCAATCTATGAAAGTCTCGTCAAAACAGGTTCACCCCGTTCCTCCAAAACCATCAAGGACCACATCGACTCCCTGGCTCCTGCCGCGGCCGACTTCTGCAACCACTCCTTCGCCACTGGAGTCTTCCCATCCCCCTTGAAGCACACCTTTGTGCAGCCTCTTCTTAAGAAACCCTTTGCTGACCCCTCCTGCCTGGCTATCGCTCAATCTCCATCACTCCCTTCCTGGGAAAATTTCTAGAAAAACTGGCCATTTCCCAGCTCATTCTCCACACTGAATCTGTTGGTTGTCTTCATGACCATCAGTCTGGCTTCAGAGCTGCCAGAAACACAGAAACTGCTCTCCTGAACATCCGTGAAGACCTGCTCTTCAACCTTGAGTCTAACACCCCCTGTGTCCTCATCTTCCTTGATCTCTCTTCTGCCTTTGACACAGTCAACCATGCCATCCTGCTCAAATGTCTCTGTGGTAAACTGGGTATCACCGGTCAGGCCTTGGCGTGGTTGACTTCTTTCCTCTCTGACCGTCCCTCCCAGGTCCAACTTGGGTCCTTCCTCTCTGCTATCTTTTTCTCTACCTGTGGTGTCCTCCAGGGGTCTAAACTCTCTCCCTGGCTGTTCAACCTATACCTGGCACTTCTTGCCCACCGCATTGCCGCTCCCTTCCCCAACTTTCAATGCTATGCGGATGGCATTCAGCTCATTTTCAGGCTACCTTTGGCCCCCTCTTCTCCGTCTCTCATCTCTCATCTGACTGTCTGTGTGCTATCCAGGAGTGGTGTGCTGCCAATGACCTCTGCCTTAATGCTAGTACGACTGAGATTCTCCTCATCGGCACGCACCCTCCCTCCTTTCCGGTCTCTCTCTGGCCGGCCACTCTTGGCCCCCCTCCTGCTCCTACCTGCGAGGCTAAAAACCTTGCGGACAGTCTCCTTCTCTCCTCATATCTCAGACGTCTCTAAGAAGTCACACTACCAGCTGTACCTCCTCAGAGGTATTCTACCTTTCCTCTCCTTCCCCCAGAAGCTCACTGTCTCCAGAGCTCTTGTTCTCTCTAGGCTTCACTACTGTAACAGCCTCTTTCTAAATCTGCCTGCCTCTACTCTCCGCCCTCTGCAACTCATCCAGAACAGGACTGCAAGACTTGTCCTTGGCCTCAAGCCCAGGGATCGTATCTCTCCAGGACTGAAATCTCTGCACTGGCTCCCAGTGGCTGCGAGGATCAAGTTCAAAACCCGCTGCATTGTCCACAAGGCCTTCTGGGGCCTAAATACTTTCAACTTCTCTTCCTAAATATCTTCCCTCTCGAGCTCTTTGCTCATCCGCCTCCAACTCCCTTAGGGTCAGTCGCTTCTCCAAGCAACGAGTTGGTGGTAGATCTCTTTCTTTGGCTGGGGCCTCCCTCTGGAACAGCCTCCCTGCCTCCCTGAAACTTGAGGAGACCCATCTCTGGTTCCGAAAGCACCTCAAAACCTTTCTCTTTGATTCTGCCTTTTCTCCTCCTCTCCCCTGCTGACCTCCTGGCTGAAACTGAATCTGCACTGGCTACCTGGCCACCATCTGTTCTTGGGTCCAGGTCCCTCCCCCACCAGTCACACACCCCAGCACTGCCTGCCTGGCAACCCCCGCACTAGGGGACTGTTTCTGTATCCCTACAGTCCCACCACTAGCACTCGACACCTGATGTCTGCACTTATCTTTGCACTTACCACCTTGGCCGTTACTTTACTTATTGTTATTATTCTATGCCCATGTAGTGCACTGTCCCTTACCCTTTCCCCCCACACTTTCCCCCTTCCCATGCACTTGCACGATCTGAATGACACCTGGCCTAGGAGGATCAGTGTCTGTCCTCTCTTTCTTCCCCCTCCCTTGCCTCGTCGCGCCTTGAAACACTTGTGTATAGACGTGTTATAAATGCCATATCATATCATGTCCTTATTTGATGCACAGGCGTGCTATCTTGTTTTTTGCCTGAACCTTGGGTTTCCCCTTTGTCTCTTTCTTCTTGGAAATAGCATTTAGTAGTTCCTGTGAACTGGGTGTTATAGGTTCTCCTGTAACAACCTCTTGAGAGTCATTTAGGGTGATCTCTCTGGCCTTCCTTGTCTGCTCATGTTTCCTTTTACTGGGAAGCCTGGGGGTGCTTGATACAACTCCAAGAGTTTTTAAGTCATTCCCCAACAGGACTCTCCCAGGCACCTCACTTTGTACACTAAGAGGTATTCTGACAGTCATATTGTTGCACTGGATGAGAGCTGGTAGTCTTGGAAGCATTTGGACAGTGCCTCCAGCAAGTTTAGTGAGGCCTTTGGGTGCCTTAGCAACATCCTCAGGTTTGAAAAAGGTTTCATCCACCACTGTAATGCTGGCCCCAGTGTCTGTAATGGCAGGGGTCTCCTGACCATTTACAAGTACACTGTCCTTGTAATATTATTTTGTGTTATCTGGAATTGAATTATAGACATCTAAATTCTGCTGTTCCAACAGACCCAGGGACACTACAGAAACACTGGCAGAGACTCCAATGGGGTCTTCAGCCAGTAGTTGAAAGTTTCCACTAGCCATATGAACTTCTTCCTCTGGGGAAAAGGCTAAGGAGGCAGTGTGGATCCCTGAAGGTTTACCCTTGCATCTGGGATCCCCTTTCACATGGTCAGTTGACCCACAAGCATAACATATTCCAAGTGTTTTGACAAATGAGGGCTTCTGCTGACCTCCCTCTGGTTTGGCACCAGAGGTCTCACTAGACTGATTCGGTTTCCGTTGTGGCTTACCCTTTTTCTGTTTGGGGCCCTCTTTTGGATTGGAGGTATTAGAATTATCTTTATCATCTTTCTTTTGCGGCTTCCCTTCATCCTTTCTCTGAGTTGCCCCAGAATCCTTGTGAGTAGCCCTGTTGGCAACCCTCAAGTCAGCAGTGTTTGGTAGCTTCTCGGGATCAAGCTCTTTAGAGTCAGCCAAGTGCTGTCTCAGCTCAGGAGAGCAGGCATCAAAAATAGATTCCAACATAAACAGATTTCTTATTCCTTCAAAAGTGTTAACTCTGTAACCCTTAACCCATCCATCTAAGTTTCTCAAACAAGCACATACCCAGGTAGCCCAAGGGGTACCATCATTCTTTTTGAGGGCCCTAAACCTCTAAAGGTACTGGGAAGGAGTTTTCCCAAATATAGCTATCAAAGCTAGCTTCACATTTTCATACTCCAATCCTTCAAGTTCCCCCACCTCCATTACAGCATCAGTTGCAACCTGGGAGAGCCTAGACAAAAGGCAAGGAATCTACTGATTCCCTGTGAAACACTGAATCCCACAGTTATACACAAAAGCACCCAACCAATCCAAAATATCAAGCCTCACCTCATACATACTCACAGCTTCCGTAGGCATGTGAGGTCTCTTAGGACCGGAAGACCTAGAAGACTCTGGGATAGAAACATTTTCAAGAGACAATTTCTTCATTGCAAGAGCATGTTACATTTACATTTATCTGAGTTTGATTTCTTGATGTTTACTTTCAGTTTGCAGTTGTAGCCTTTTGAACTCTAACTCAAGCCTCATTTTTCCAACAGAGACACATTCTGGACTCAGTACTGGACCTGGTAGGGTCCCTGTGGCTAAAGGTTGAGGCCTAAGAGCTTGTTGAAATGCAGAGGGGCTCACATCCTGTGACTCCTCCAACTCTTCTTGCACCTCAATAACATTAGAGTTAGACTCTGAATCATTATCATCCTCATACACATTTTCCACATTTGCTGAAGGAGTAGGTGTGACAGATCCACTTCTCAGACTTTGATAATTCAACAGTCTTTCAATCAATTCATTTTTCTTTCCTTTAACAGGGAGATTCCTGGCCTTAGACATATCTTTCAGTTGATCTACTGTTAGAATGATCAGGGCTTCCTGTTTGAAGTTATCCATATCAGGCATGATAAAATTGCTTTTCTAGTGGTGCTTAACCTTGTGAAGGTAACTATATGAACAAAAGTAAAGCAGAACTCTCAATGTAATAACTCTACAATTTATCCTCACCGCTTGCCACCAGTGTTAGGCAGAGTTTGTATGCAGTACCCTTTGGGACCACTACACACAACTATGACTACAGGTGTAAGCAAAACCAACCTTTGGTATAAGTCTGTACTACACGGTTTTTGGTAGCGGAGCTGAGCAGCCAGGCTTATCTCAAGAGGGAATGTGAGCTGTAATGATGTTACACAGAGGTCTACAATCACAGGTGTTCAAATAAACCCTAACACTCAAGTTTCCTTGGTTAAACACTTATTAATTTATTCAACAGTCAGTAATAAAACATTTACTAGAAGGAGGCAGTTAACTATCTTACACAAATCCACTTCAGTACTATACTCGTTAAGTTTCTGTAGCATTCAGACTATTTTGAAGGAGGAGCAAAACGGCATTCAGAATACTTTGAAGCAGGAGCTAAAAGGAATAGGTTCAGAACATAAAAGAATTACAATTATTCTTAGACAGTGCAGATACTTTTAGTTCACCAGAAGAGTCAATTCAATTCCATTGGATAGGCCAAAGTCAATGGGCTAAAGTCGTGGATAGGTAAAAACGGTTCTGGTAAGTAAACGGTAAAGTCTCTGTAGAAGTTCTCAGAAGTAGTTTGTAAGAAGAAGATTTATATGTTGGGTCACGAACTGATTAGGCCCACTAGTTGTGAAAGTTTCAGGCACTTTCACCACGAGAGATAAGTACTCTCAGTCTCTTTTCACAGTACCTTATAAATGAAGAAAAAGATGCAGCTGAATACTTCTGTTCCTGGCAGTTCCTGCAGATCTCGCTGTTCCTGAGCCTCAGTCGTGGGGACAAGAGGGAGGTCGTCAGGGGACTCCTACACTGCACTGGGACTGGTCAAAAAGCTGGCACTGGCAAATCTTCAATCCCGGTAGCTGTAGTAAAGCACACAAACTGGTGTCCCTCTCCCTGGTTATTCGGTTTCCTGCAGCACTCTGAGGAAAATACAACCAGCTCTGCGAATGGTATCCAGGTGGCTTAGTGTCGAGTTGATTGGTCCCACCAACTCAAAGGGAGAAGTCGTCCTTGCAGGGCTTCTCTGTCGAGATGAACTTAGCGATTCAGACCTGCAGCAGGGCTTCACCGGGCAAACCAACGGTCCAGGAGTTGCAGCAGCCGTCCTCTTCAAGCTCGTCTTTGGTTCTTTCGTTCCAGTGGTTGACTCTGCCTTCCAAGCCAAGAGACTCGCCTTTTATCCAGTTTCCTCCCATTTATTCCAGCCTAGATGCCACTCACCCAGCAGGGTGGCTGTCCTTGCCGGACAGTCAGCCAGCCAATCACGCGAGAGTGCATTTGGGTCCCCAAGGAGACTAATCACAGGGAGTTTCGGGCACCTCCCTCACTTCCTGCCCACCCGAGCCATTCGGGCGCCAGAGGCGGTCTTCAGTCCTGAAGCCCGCCAAGGGCGATGGAACAAAGGGACCAAACCTGGTTTGGTGCGCAGAGGCAAACTCTAGAAGGACCTTTCCAAAAAGAAATGGCGAAAAAAGAAGACCCGGACCTGTTTAAACAAAGGGGGCTCAGACGCCATCTTGAAAAAAATGGCTCCTGCTATTTAACGCTAACGGTGTTCGCGGTCGGGAAAAATGCTGGTAGTTCGTTGTAAAACCACCAGCCATTTAGAGAGGAAAGGGAAGCATATGACTGCTACATGAGTATCTAGACACAGGGGATACTAGGTAACCCATCCAGCACCCTATTGTAAGATAGGGTGTGCTGGGTCTAGGAGTTTAAAAAGACTAGTAAAGTCAATTTCACTTTACTTTCTCTGGGAAAAAGTAGTTTATCCCAGAGAAGGTATTTAAATCTTGGGAAAGCCTGAAAGGCTTCCCTGTACCACTGCACTGAGGGTTCTGTGTGACACAAATGAAAAGATGATGCCTATGGAGTTGTCTAAAACTCCATAACCAAAGAGTAAAACACATTTCAAAACAAATGAGAGAGTGGGAAAAATGGTCACACCCTCTCCAGGTAAAAAAAATCAAGTCCTCAAAATCCAGCAAAGTTCCTGGGGGTCTCTAAGGTGAAGGGAATTAGCACATTTTTGATAAAACTCCCTAACAATCGTAACCATATTTTTCGTAGTGTACTTAGGAACAATGCTATGTGATGCCATTTCCTGTTTTGTCAAGGGGTGAAAGGTTCCATCGCTTCCTGTGATATCACTTCGGGGCGGGGTCAAATGACATCACGTCCTGTGATGTCATCAGCAGTCAAGGGTCATGTGATGTCACTTCCGCTACCCATGACATTTTGGTGAAATGATGTCCCTGAAGGTAATGTGGGAAAAGGTTATGTGTTTTGAGTTTCAATGTTTGACAAAGGCATGCTTTGTATATAATGTGAGGAAAATGTTACATTTTACCTAAAATGTATGTTTTTTGGTGTGGTAGATATGAACATGTGGAAAAATGCAGATAGTTTGAAACAATGTTGTGTGATATGTTTAATTGTCCTTGACGAAGGCACAGATTTTTACTAAGGCAGCTGAGCTAACTGGTGTTTTACGTGTGCTTTCAAAATAAAAATGTGCCTGGCACTGACATAGTGCCACCCAGCCACCGCCTGAGCTGGTCTTGGCCTAGCCTTGCCATTACTGAGGTGCCTGCGGCGAGGAATTTCTGGGCTTCGTGACCTAGGTGGGACTGGGGGCACTGCAAATGTATTGACTGCAGCATTCCTGTTGTGAGGTTAGGGGGCTTGAGAGGCTGTTCCAAGAAGCTGAGAGGTGTGTAGAGGGATGAGAGGCGGAGACTGTGCAGAGTGGAGGCACGGTTGGGAGCTGGCGACTGCAATGTTTCTGCAAAGAGACACTGGGCCTCATTACGAGTCTGGCAGTAACCAGTGCTTCCGGAGGGTTGCCACTGGACTCGCAGCACTTCATCGGCACCTGACTTCCTGGTACCACCGGGACATTACAAGTCCCGGTGGATCGGGAGGTCAGGCACTGGCAAATGTTAATCCACATTCCCATGGAGCCCCAAAGGACTCCATGGGAGTAGGGAGACGGGAGCACCGGCACCGTTAACGGTGCTGGTGTTTCCGCAAAAACCCTGCGGTTGGTTGCCGTCGCGCCTAACAGGTCTAACCTCCCGGGCACGATGGCCCACACCCGCAGGGTTGTAGTGTGGTGGTCCGGAAATGGGTGCCAGTACGGTGCGACCGGCACCCATATTCTGGACCGCCACACTTGTAATGACCCCCACTGGAAGTGGGTTGGCAGCAAACCTAATTAATCTTAATAGACAGTGGTGTGCGGCTGTAACACAGAGGTATCATTTTTCTGTGTGTGGTAAAAAGAGACACATGGAAGCAACTTGCTGTAAGAGCCATCAGCAAACCCAAGTGACCTTTTTAAGCGTTTGCGATAATGTTTTGTCTGCAAACTTTTCGGACAGGTGCAAAAGCATGTTGTGAAAGCCGGGTTAGCTGCAGTTGTAAAACGTTCTATCATTGACTCATTGAGCCAATGGCTAAAAAAAGTGTAGTTCTGGCACATAGCACTTGTTCAAAAGTACATCAAACTAGGAGTAACAAAGGGATCCGTTTGTTCATAGTTCAAATGATAGTGCACTTTCTGAATGTAAATTTTGCCAATGAAATGGATTGTTCACCTGCCATGGTCTAATAGGTTCAACTGTAAAACTCATTCTGAAATAATTTCATAATTTATGTTACGTTAAATGTCTTTTGTACCATGCCTATAACCACTGTAGTGGCCTTACAGCATCTAGCTTTGTCCAGATAAATGATAAAAAAAGCACTGACAAGGCTTTCAAATTCAAAATGTTTGTTCACTAGTCACCTCATTTCTTTCAGGAAACTGCCAGGAAAAGGAAAGTATGGGATGCTGTTGTATTTAATTTGATTAACTTGTTATTTTTGACAAAGTGCCAAATGTAGTAACACATCTATACTTTAAACATGGTGGAGAATACTTAATAATGGGTTTTGTTAGGTAGGTAGGGGTGAAATTCCAACAGATGCTACAGGCATGTGTCTGCGGGGCCCTGGTGTCCAGGCCCTACAGAGGCATTTCTCCTGTCACAACATAATGTGATCTGTCAGTATGTCAGTGGCAGAGTAAATCCACAGCTCAGACGGCAAACAACACACACCTGTCTGTAACATTGTGTGGTGCATGTTTAATGCTGGTGTGTGGGGAGGAACTGAGCTAGTGGTTCTAGGGAGCTTGAAAGCGAAATCTCATCATGGTTGTAGGAAGCCTTCTTTCAAAGGTTAAACTGATGAGGTGCCATAATGTAGGATGATAGGAAGTAGCGTTGAAAGGCAGCCTGCAATTGCGATCGCAACTGTGTCACAATACAACTCTGGGAATTGTCAATTGTGCCCAGGCACACAAGGCGCACAACTGAAACAAAATCCATTTACAATTGAGGAAAAACGTGCAGAAAGTGCAGTTAGTCACTGATGCATACCACAGGCAATGCAGCAATGACTGGCATATTAAAAAACGGTTAAACCGTCTGGTCCGGGACAGAGCGTGAGCATCGAAAACTGGGCCATCCAGGAGAGGAATGGGAGGCCATACTGTGGCTGGCCTGGACTACTAGTGGTCCCTCATGGACCAGTAGTCCAGCAGTGCGGTACAGGTTGGTGACCCACCAGCTGCACAGACACAGATTAATTCTGACTGCTGCTTCGCAGGAACAAACAGCACTTCCCCACTGATAGAATCATATAACTAACTTACTACATCCTCGGTCGGTCCATAAGTTACAGCAAGGCTGCACAGCGCACAAGGCTAATTGAGGCTCTGCTGCGTGCTGACCCGGAGCAGACACGCCTTGGCTGGGTGATGTGCAGGTCAAGTTAGAAGGTGGTACCCATCATCACCCCACCCCATGGGATTGCCATTGGCTGGCAAACAGCCAATGACAACAATTCCATAGATTCTGTTACTATGGAAGATCTCCAAAGTCTTTGGATTTGGGTAATATAACCCTTATGACGTCATTACATAATGGCGTCGACTGTCTGTGACATCATTTGTAAACAAACACCATTCCGAAGCAACCAAACATTACCATAGTAATTAATATCACTTAATCTTGTGGTTTGAATAAAATATACTGCAACCAACGGATACAAATTAGCCATTTTATGGGTGATAAATGGACTGTGATGTAAAGAGCAAAGAATATGACACCTCTCATAATTCTTAATCTGAACAGCGATTATCCTGTCTCACTGGACCGTCTAACCAAAATTATACATACTCCTATAGTCATAAACAACCTGCAGTCAGCCTAATTGCCATAAATGTAATTTAATATAGGTTACTATTAGGTGTTATGTGCTCCTTAAATATAAAGTTTGTTCAGTCAAACTGATATTACTCGTCAGATTCAGAGCATTGCTATGTCCTTAATAAAACATGCTGATGCTCATGGTTCCCCTAGAGGCTTTGAACAACACCTGTTGATATTCTCCAGTGTAGCAACATTAACAAAGAGATTATTGTAAATCCCAAGGAGAAACACAGTACTCATTTACAGTAAAATGTCCAATTCCGTATCTGTATTCAATCCATGCAATGTCGACCTAAGTCTTCCGATATATTTAGCCTCATTTCAGCTTAGTTCAATTTCTCTGTTCCCTCCTCATGTTGGGTTTCGACATGATCAGTTACCAGCGATCTTATATTCTTATCCTCCAAACTGTGCATCTTGATCCATTGCTATGCAAGTGGAAATCTTGGGTCTTCACTGCTGATGGAATTGAAATGCTCCCTGATATCAAAACATACTTCTCTGATTGTGCTACTCACATAAAGCTTGTCACATACACATACAATGATATACACCGCATATTTGCTGAAAAATATTAGGAACACATTGATATAGATATTCCATTATTTAGTAATTAGCTGATGATTTAAGTAGCTTCAAATAACTTGCACATAGTTTGTTCCTGGGTGTAATTAATGGTTGGTGTAGTGCATATGTACTGCCTTAAGTGGTCAATACACAGTAGATGCCAATGCCTGTTCAAAATCCTAACAATCTGGCAACTGTCACTACTGTACTGCGTAATAAAACTCACTGTGTTGGTTGATAGATGTTCATCCTGTCTACTATTGCTACTGTCTGATATCACGTCACCCCCGTTTTTGTAATACAGACACCATCATAACCCCTCCTTGAAAATCTATTCTTGACCACATCTAATTCTTGTTTGAAACAACATCTTTGCTACAGTTACGTCTAGCCCTGATCATCTCCCCAAAAGGGATATTGTGCATAACATTTCTCTGGTGACAGCTATTATAGTGGAGAGTTGAATTCACTTCGGTGTTCTTCCAAAATATGTGTGTGTATATTGCGTTGTCTTTAATGTAAATGTTATGGTGCAGAAATGTAATTTCTCAATCATCAATGTGTCCCACCATTTCCAGTCCAAACGTATTGCCATTGATATACTCAGCAAAATCAGTACATTCTGAAATTGAGCCCTCCCAAATTAGAAGGATGTCATCAATATAACGATGTCACTCAAGGACATGGCATGCCAGGTTATTACCCGTAAATATATGTGTCTGCTGAAAGTGAGCCATAAACAAATTGGGCAATGCAGAGGCATAAATAGCCCCCATCGCAACTCCTTTGGCCTGTTGATAAAAATCACAATTAAATGTGAACACGTTATTATTTATAGTAAAGATCAGAAATTCCTCAAAACATTGCAAATGTAAATAGTAAGTGGCAGACTAGTTTACGGTATTGTACTCAAAAGCTTTGATCGCTAGTGCATGATCAATAGATGTAAATAAAGCTTTAAGATCAAAGCTTGCCAGATAGTAAATGGACTTCCATTCAATTGTTTTAAATATCTGTGTAATATGTTTTCAGTCCTGCACATAACATTTGCAGTGGGTCACTAGAAGCTGTAAATATGGATCGATATATTAGATGCGTTTTCTGTGATCCAACTGTAGAGGAGGAGCCAAATGCCTATATTGGAAGTCCCGCCCCCCATTCTGCCCATACGTTGGAAGCCGGAAATTATGACATGCACAACGCCAGTATTAGTGTCTATTCTGCGAGGAGTCCTCGAAACAAGGTATCCATTAAGAAAGCTCTATATGATGTGCCCGAGGAGAAATTACAACCTTCTAAAAGATGTTCCTGAAGAAGTGTGAAATGGTGAAGGCAAGAGCCTGGTGATGCCATGTGAGGCAGAAGTGACGCACCCAGAGGAGATGCCGAAGAAGAAAATATATATACCTTATAGATTCTAATGACGAAATAAAGCATTGAGTGACATTTCATGTGCGGGAATGAAGATTACACGGATGGAAAGCACTGAAGCAAATGCGAATCACTTTATAACTGTACAGATGCTGAAACGCAAGTAGACTAAGTAATCATGAGGCTGGCTATAAGTAATGAATAGACTGCAGGCGGTGCCGCCAATATATATATAAGTGTGTATAGAATCTGGATGTTGCATGATGTATTTTAGCAAACTAGGACCCCATGAACAGAAGGGCTGAAAGTGTGGCACAGTACAAGAAAACAGCTGATGCCAAATTAGATTCGAGAAGGCTTGTCTGGCCCGGTGTCAAGAGTTGGGGCCGCCAAGAGCCTGGTTATCTATTCAAGAAGATACAATGAACGTGAGAAGCAAGCTTATCCCTATACTATGTGATGGGATACCTGAGTACGAGAGAGACCCTTCAATATATTGTGCATTAGAAGGTTTATGGCATCCGTGATCACATGTGGGAGCATGTGTCCATATTCTTGCTACAAAGCTACTTCACCATTTCCATCATTTGCATCCTTGGAAGCCGGCCCTGGGGACCTTAAGAGGGGGCATACTGTCAGGGAAAAGTCACTATGGCACCACTGGCACCTGTCATCGGGGGTGGGGGGCTTTGACGATTACTTTATGTAGCCTCTGTAGACGTTGTCCCTTCAGGCTCTAGACGCAGTAGGTGCTGCGGTCAAGTTGTTCTTCACTTGAAGCGCTCAGAGCTACTTTTCTGGGTTTGCTCAAGGCAAAGCAAATCAGATCCCCACTGCCTTGACACTGTGTTGTCCCCCATGAGTCCTTGTTCTCCTCCGCAGCCCTATGGTCTTTTCTGCTACCACTCCTGAAGCCCTTTTCCTCTTCTCCTTTCTGCCCTCTTCTTGCTTCTCTGGGCCTTCCCTCTCCTTTGCCCCACCTGCAGTTCTCACCTTTCCTTGCCAGTGAGTCACGTTGTACCTGGCACCTTGGATCCTTAGATTATTATTGCACTAAAGGATATGGAATGATCTTCCGCTGAACCTTCAAGTCCTTGAATCCCTAACAATCTTTAGGAAATAATTGAAACAAATTTGTTTGCCTTAGTTAGATCGTTATTGTTAGCTGGAACTCTTGCCACACTGCAATGAACTATGTAAGAACACCTCTGCGCCTAGATGCATTAGTGCTTGGCCCCCTCATGGGTATGCGCTCTACAAATGCATAAATCAAAGCAAATCATATCCAGCCTTGTCATCTCATCTAGATAGGACTACCAAGACAAGTCATCTGTTAGGAGTTTTTTTCCCTTTACTGGGGTTTTCCCTCGAATTGCGAAAAATCCCACATTGGACATCCTAGTTGTTGACCTTACTAGAGAGCAAGGTAGATGCTGTCCGGGGTCCGCCTTCGCTCTTCACTTCTCGCCTGACTGAAAGACTCAAGGTGAGGCCGATTCCTGTTACTTGCTCATTACCATGGATGTGGATGTACAAAGAATATTTGCAAGACGTAATCCAGAACCTACCGAGAGTGCAGGTGATGATGATGTCCATGCATTCCTTCATTCATTCATTCATTCATTCATTCATTCATTCATTCATTCATTCATTCATTCATTCATTCATATCATGTTTATTTTGGAGATGTACAAAACAGTGCATAAAAACAATACTAGAAGATAAAAAATACATATCAGTACAAAACCTCATTAATACCCATGGAAACCTCTACCAGGATACGGGAAATGATTAGGCTGGATGTCATTGGCCCACTGGAAACCATGCAACCAGAATACAGGTATGGCAATGTGATAATAAACTTTTTGTCTAAAAGGACAGAAGCCATATTTTATCCAACATTACAATCAAAAAAGTAATTGATGCTCTGAAAATGCAATTCAAAAGAGAGGGGATGCCCTGGGAAATGGAAACTGACAATGGGTGCAACTCAGAACCACAGAAATATTGAGGTTCTTGGATATGCACAACATCAAATGAATAAATGCAACTTTATAGTACCCACAAACAAATGGATAGGTTGAGAGAGCCAACCGGTTCATGAAAGGTGTGATTCAACAATTCTTGCAGCATATTTCAAAATTCTAAACCAACCATAATGGAACTGACTCACATTTTATGCGCATGTGCTGCTTAATGACACTCCTCTCTTGGGTCTCTCTGTTTAACATTATTACGGGCTGATTAGTCCCGTACAGCATCCCCCTAAAGATATTTAAGCAGTAAGTCTTCCAACATTTGTTGTTCACCTACATTGTAACTTTATCAATAATTCACTAGTTGCTAAAATGAATGGCACTAGTATTTGAATTAATGTTGCTCCTTACATATTCTTATTTTACTAGGAATGCTTAATACCAAATTATATGTTGGTTCCTGTTACAGGTGTTGAAATCCTATTCTGAAAAACTATGGTCTTCAAAACCGCCTGAAGGGCATATAACCACCGGAAACATGGATATTATTAAAGGTTCACTAGTTGCTAAGATAAATCTAAGATAAATAGCACTAGTATTTGATTTAGTGTTGCTCCTTGCATGTTCTTATTTTACCAGAAGTGCTCAATATCAAATGGTATGTTGGTTCCTGTTACAAATGTTGAAATCCTATTCTCAAAAACTACGGGCCTCATTACGAGTGTGGAGGTAGCCATGCCACTATTTGCGGCATGGCTGCCTCCAGACTTGTGTCCGGGTTCCCTGAATGGGGTCTTACCGGGTCATTCCAACCTTGCAGGACCCTGTATTTCCCCATATAGGCAAGCCATCCCCATTCCCATTCGAGCCCCCATAGGGCTCAATGGGAATGGGGTGGGAGCTAATAACAGGCCCATTAATAACAGACCCATTATTAGCTCCCTGGTCCTTTAGCGGGTCCCGCTAAAGGACCTCGGAAATCGGCGGGAAGGGGTTAAAGGCACCGGCATCCTTACCAGCGCCATTAACCCCTCACCGCCGCACTCGGAATGAGGCCCTACATCTCCAAAACCGCCTGAAAGACATATGGCCACCGGAAACACGGGTAAACCTTAAAATAGCTCACTTCGGCAGCACATACACTATACTAAAATAGTATTCAAACAGACTTGGATGAAACAAAAACAGGAAACATTCCCCCATCACATATGCCAATTCTAGATGACATCTATTCCAGATTTCATGAAGTTGCCTTGCACAATCAAAGAAAGATCCTTCATTTCATGATAAGAGTTTAAACCAATTGATACCGTTCTATACTTGCAAATCATTTTAGCTTCCAATTTGCAGAGTTTTTTCTGTTTGTCACCTCCTCTTGGTGTTATGACGAGACTACAGGGCTGGTCCTTGTGGTGCCGTTGGAGTCACTTATCCTGCATTCAAATGTCTACTCCCAAGATGGCGTCCGCCTCTCCCAGTGATAGTTCAGTTCTGCAGGTTGGAGTGCATGGAGTTCTGATTCTGGAACCAGCAAAGCAGTGCGTTGTTACTTCTTTATGTGGCAGCGCTACGCGAGTAATCGCCTTGGTAGTGCTAACTATTCTGTGTATGCTTACACCCTTTCCAGTCTCTCTGACATCCCTTCCATCTCCTTTCATCCCTAAGGGATCCTTCGTTCTTCTGCGGCTTGTCGATTTCTCCTGCAATCAATTCAGCTACCGAACAATCTGCCGTGTATCCATTCAATAACGTAGGTACCCTATTTCCTTATAGCTACATCAACACAAGTCATCCCTCGCTCGAGGTAACATTCTAATATCTCTTTATACTGTGTTTGGGACCTCGCTAGCTGGGACTCCAATACCCAGCACCCAACACAGTTTCTCTGCGGACTCCTCCGCATCTGTTTCGTTCTTGGGGAATAGCCTTTCCGGTAGGTGGGGATTACAACTACACATTTCTTTCTCTCTTTGTGTATTCTCCCAATCCTAACGCTTGACCTTATTCAAGAATCCTACCTGATTATCGGCATTCAAGGTCCCGCCTCTCGTCTCCTTACCAACGGTCCCTTCTGCACCACAGAGAGGTACGCATCAGATCCGACATGAACAGACAACAACATCATTAATCCTCTCCAATCCTTTACTTTATTTTACAGTCTTCCTGTGGCTTAAGAGACTTAACAGAGCAGCGCTCCTCACTATCCTGTCAGATTAATTTTACGTTCTCAAAACCACAGTCCCTGGCTAAGTTATAGCCGCTCTCATGCACCACAGGGTGTTTTCCCCCACCAGGGGTTCCCATGGCACACTCTCTCGGTGCCAGTTGTTTAGGCTTGGAGAGAGTGCATCAGGTGAGCTTCTCCTTTCTTCAAGCAGAATACGAAGACCAGGTCAGTGGCTCATTATTTCTGTTATATGCATGTTGAGTACTGGGGTGGTTGCCTCTATACGTTAATTACATACAAGTTATGGGGTACAACCTTACATAGCTAACAGATAGCAATGCCTACAAAGTAATAGGTTACCACCCAGTGCCGACCTGCAGGTAATAGGGTGTTTAGTCTTCCATTATGGAGCAACAGGTTCAGCAGTTGGTTTCAGCCATGCAGGCGCTCTCGGCTGAGGTGCAGCAACTCAAACAAGAGAATGTGGCATTAAGGCATCAGGTGGGTAGCTCTGCACAGAGCTCTGAGGTTCCTCCGGGACCTCTGCCCTTTGGATGTTTTGATGGTAATCCACATTCAGTAAAAGAGTTTTTGGAGTCTTGTACGGTCCAATTCGCCTTTAAGGCTGTGTTTTTCCCTACTGACCGTGATAAGGTGGGACACATGATTTCCCAAATGACAGGTGCAGCCTTGGCTTGGGCAACCCCATTAGTCACCAGTAACAACCCCATTCTAGACTCCTATTCCGCTTTTTGCAACAGTGTAAAAAGTATGTTTGGAAGACAGGAAGTAACTTGCATCACAAGAGCGTTTATTAGATTTCAAACAAGGGAACCAAGACATATTGTCCTATATCACCAAATTCAATCAAATGGCGGCCGACACCGCATGGGCTGATGATGCCTTCATCACTATCTTTAGACAAGGGCCCTCATTACGACCCTTGCGGAAAGGGGTTCACGCCGGCGTAAACCATGGCGCACCTTTCCGCCTGACTACGAGTTCCCGTAGCGCCATGGTGATTTTTACGCCTGCTTTTTGCAGGCGGAAAAATCCATGGCGCTACGGGACTTGTTAATTACGCCACCGTAATTTACGGTGGCGTAATTAACGCCTTCCCCACTCCCATTATACCCTATGGGGCAAAAATGGGAATGGGGAAGGGTAAATGGGGATTGGGGACTTACCGCCCCGCCAAGGTCGGAATGGGGCGGTAAGTCCGCCAACCACCATGGCGGAGTTGGCAGCTTAGCGCCATGGACCATGGTGCAAATTGCACCATGGTTCTCCGCCAGGGTAGTAATGAGGGCCAAGGTCTTTCTGAGGAGCTAAAAGATTAGGTGTCACAGGTCCCTCGTCCTCATAACCAGACCAAATTCATAGCTTTAGTGATGCAACTAGACTATCGTCTTCAAAAACGACCCCACAGGAAAAGGAAGGGGCGAACCTTTAGACAACGTCCAGAAGGGTTTTTTGTCTCCTAGCAAACCAGTATCTACTGAAGAACCTATGCAGTTGGGGTTTACTCGTGGTCCCCTCTCTACAGAGGAGCGTGCAGACGGAAATCCCTAACGCTCGACTTTATTCAAGGATCCTACCTGATTACCGGCATTCAAGGTCCCGCCTCCCGTCTCCTTACCAATGGTCCATTCCGGTCTACAGAGAGGTATGCATCAGATCCGACAGGAACAGACAGCAACATCATGAATCCTTTCTAATCCTTTCCTTTATTTTACAGTCTTCCTGTGGGTTAAGAGACTTAACAGAGCACCGCTCCTCACTATCCTGTCGGATTAATTCTACGTTCTCAAAACCACAGTCCCTGGCCAAGTTACCGCTGCTCTCAAGAAGCACAGGGTTTTTCCCCCACAAGGGTTTCCCTGTCGCACTCTCTCGGTGCCAGTTGTTCAGGCTTGGAGAGAGTGCATCAGGTGAGCTTTGCCTTTCTTCAAGCAGAATACGAATACCAGGTCAGTGGCTCATTATTTCTGTTATCTGCATGTTGAGTACTGGGGTGGTTACCTCTATACGTTAACTACATACAAGTTAAGGGGTACAACCATACATAGCTAACACTTGGATTCTTTGGAACTGTTTTTAGGCCTATAACTCTAATCCCTGCCTTATTTTCCATTTGATGTTTAATTTACCAATGTGTGGGCAGGGGTAACCTAATGTCTTCTCTTTCTAAGGTATTGGCATGCTCTCTCACCCTGAATCTCAGTTCCCATATAGTGCTGCCTATGTATATCAATCCACAAACACAGATGGCATACACTACGTATTTCGTTTTGCAATTAATGAATTGATGAATATTCAATTCTTCCTGTATACTGATCCGCAATGTCTGACCTTCCTGTGCATATTGACACATAGAGCAGTGCCCACGTTTATGAAAACCGGTCACATTATGATACAACCATGTAGGTTCTTTAGGCATAGGTTGCAGGTATGAGGGACATAAATGATTCTTTAAAGTTGGTGCCTTAGTGTACACAATCCTAGGTTTTGTACCAATATATTCTGCTAGGTCAACATCTAGCATGAGCAATTTCCAATGCCTGCGTAACATGTTGTACATTTTTTTACCATTCCCCGAGAATTGTGCCACCATTGCCACTGTCTTAAAAGTCTCCATTTTATTTTTTACCTTTGGTTGTAACAGATCTTGTCTGTATAAACACAAGCTTTTATTTCTCTTATTTCGCTTTCACCAGGCAATCTTCATTGTAACCTCTTTCTCTAAATCTTTCATCCAAAATATCACATTCAAACTTAAAATTATGATCATCTCTACAATTTCTTCTTGCTTTCACATATTCCCCCAACAGGTATATTTTGCATAACACTGCTTCTATGACAACTACTTGCCAACAATACTGAGTTAACTTCTGTTGGTTTTCTAAATGTTCTGGACATAATCTGATTGTTATTCACATATAGTTTTGTGTCAAAATAAAAATGTTTTTCTCTATTACTGTTGCAGGGGAATTGTATACACATTTTGTTGTCATTCAACAGGTATGTTAGAAATGCATTCAGATTAGTCTCACTGCCATGCCAAATCAAAAACACAATCTATGAATCTCTTCCAAAATGTTACTCTAGGCCTAAAAATGTTATCCAAATAGATAAAGTCATCCTCAAACAGGCCCATAGAAAGGTTTGCTAGAGATGGGGCATCATTTGCGCTCATCGCTACACCGTTCAATTGATTGTACAAACATTCATTGAAGAGGAAAACATTCCCTGTAGGTTTCTTTATAATAAGGATCTGGTGAATGGTGGGCAACAAGCTGATCTATATCTTACATTAACATTATAGATCTCTGCATGTACGTGGACACTTGTCATTCAATATTGGTCAATTAATACGTGAGGTGAGAACAATCCCCACTAAAGTATCAAGTAGATATTTGCATGACCCTCCGATCATTTGTAAAAGGTAGCTCGTAGTTGGAGTTGGGGAAGATAGTGTGGGACCGCTTGATGGACATGTGGGTTCTGGAGACATGGGTTCACCTTAATGATTTATTCATGAATATACATATATGTTTGTGGGTTTTTTTTTCTTTTTTCTTCTGTCTTCCTTTGAAACTGTAACCTCAGCCCCCTGACGTGGAACAATCCCTGATACACTTGCTATGCAGTATTCATCAATTTTTATGATTTGCTTTGGAAAACCATACTTCAATTGTTACAACGATGGATGCTTTTCTGTTTATTATTGATTGTACATCGTTGGAATTTGAAATATGTGAACAAGAAGGTAATTTATTGGCCCCAAGGAAGACCTGTGCTTAAAGAGGTAGAAACACGTGTTTTGGTAGGCATAAGCTAATCACTGCGAGCAAATAAATATATCCTGGAAAAAGATTAAGACTCTTGATACAGATTGTGTACAATAATCTAGGAGGATTCTGAATGCTAACTAGCAGTGCACAATAATCTACAAGGACTTTGAACGTTGACTATTAGCATTTGAAGCCCATTTGTTGGAGTATGCGCAGTGGATAAACCAACAACTTATTTAGTGTATACCTCTTCTTTTTAGGGTATGGTGGCTCCTGGTCCCCCTACAGGGCTTGCGGTTCCAGTTGAGGCAGGGTCCTGCGGCCTCGGACCTCCTGTAGGTCGTGCAAGTGCAGTCGGGCAGTGCAGATAAGGCCCTCTCCCGCTTCTCTGTATGTCGTCTGTAGACACTGGCCGTGGTGGCCATGCCTGACTGCAGGCGGGGCCTCATTCAGATGCCAACTTCACCTGCTTTCCCTCCACCTGGGGATTCCTGCAGCACTGGCAGGCTGCTGTTTCTCTGCGGTCCAGAGACCTTGCCTCTTCTTTCATCGTCCTTCCGGATAGAGCGGGGAGGGGGTTGGTAAGGCCCACCCCAATTCTCTACGGCCTGCCACACAGGCAGTGGTGGCTGTGCATGACTGGGGACAGGGCCTCGGACCGGTGCTTTATTCGCTCAGCTAGGCGAATGTGTGTCCGACACCCTTCCTTCTGACACAGAGGCTTTGACAAGCCTCCTACGGGGCTGGTTCTTTAGTGCGGGCTGCTGTCTCCCACAGTCCCGGTGTCTGTCCTCTTCTCCATCGGCCTTCTAGATTGTGCGGGGAGGGGGATGGTAAGGCCCGTCCCGCTTCCCCAATGACCGCAAAGCTGGCAGTGGTGGCTGTGCCTGACTGTAGGCAGGGGCTTCCATCAGGGTGCTTCATCCGCTCGCTATGCGGATTCGTGGCTGCCAGATTTCCCTCCTCCTGTCTCCAGGAATTGGATGCGGGTCCTTCTTGGGCTGCATCGATTGCTGAGCAGCCATTCTGGCATCATCTTCTGGGCTTTCAGTTGCCATAGGCTGTACTCTCGGGGTCTGCAATGCTGGCTGCCTTCTCCCTGTGTCCAGATGGCTTAACATAATGACAAAAGGAAGCAAGTGGGAACAGGAGTGATCTCTTCTGGTTGTGAACGACACTAAGGGGTAAGTACCTCAAGACACAGAGGGATTGAGGTTTTCCCTTGCTCAGAAAGAGATTAAGTGCCTGATGAGGGAGGCCATTGAAGGACATGAAGGTGCCGAGAAGTAACAGAAGGTCCGGCCCTGCCCTTCTCTGAGTCTGCTCCTTCCTCCATGGATCCTGCCCACTCCGATGATGCTGAGGGCATGTCTCTGGCCTAAAATGGGGTGGAAGCCATTGTCTCTCCAGTGTGAGACTCCATAGGCTTCTCAGATCCTGTTGAAGGGGACGGGTCCTGATTCCTGGATCCACCAGTATACAGCCACCCCTTTCTTGGGCCTTCCCCTGATCTCGGACATTCAAGCTGTTATTTTGTGGATGGCAGGTCCCTGATCATATCTCACTGCCCAGATTAATAGCCCAGTTATACCCACTGAAGGGTGCAACTCATTCCTCTCCCTGAGTCAGTGCCCGTGGATGCTAACTTGCCCACGTTTGGTGGGTGGTCATCCATGGCTACGGAAGTGGCAGCTGTTAGAGACCCAGTGGACCCTCAGGCTGACTCGGCTCTTCAGAAGGTCAATGTGGGCTTCCATCTGGCACTCCATGCTAACGTAATCAAAGACTACTCAGGCAAATAAGACCTATCCTGAACTAAAAAAACTGCATCACCATTGCTAGAGCCACTATCTTTTCAAGGCTAGACTATGGTAATGCCTTACTATTGGGAGCAAACAAAGGCTGTATAGCCCAATGTCAGGTAATTCAAAATGACAAAGTAAAAATTATCAAAAAGAAATCCAGAAGGGATCATGTCACTGAGGATAGGAAAGCGATCCACTGGCTAGCCATGGATAAACGTATTATCTTCAAAGCAGCTTTGAAGGTTCACCATTGTATCTGAAGCTGCGCTCCAGCATACTGAAAAGAGCAAATACTCCCATATGAACCAGGCCGAAACTCTAAAATCAAAAGATCAAGGCCTGGTAAAAAACCATCTGTGTCAAGAAAACGAATGGTCTGGAACGTTCTTTTCCAGTCAGGGCGGCTCTTGAATGGAATAAACTCCCAGTGTCATTCAGGCTGGAACCCAACTTCTTGGTATTCAAGAGAAAACTGAAAACACTAATTTTCTCTTGAAACACCTAGGAACCTGTACCTTGCAGCCTATTATATGCACCCTGTCTCCTGTACTGTTAATCGCTTGGTCTGTTGTCTCTATGTTCACACCCTGATGCCTGCGGGCTTCGGCGCGTTTCAAACAAATAAATAAATAAATAATGGCTAGGGATCCTTCACTGCAGTGACTGTGCTGGGTGGTTTTGAGCATCTTTGATAGGCAATGGGGGCTGGTTCAGATTGTGCACTTGTATTCGCTGACATACATGGGCAGGTGGAACTGCTTTAGGATTTATCCTTCAACCGAGTGCGGGGCACCGGCATGGAAATGGGGGCTTGTGTTTCTGCCAATCGTCGTCTCCATTGTGGGATTGGAAGTCCGAGGGATCCCAAAAGGTGGCCGCCTTAGTGTTCCCTTTTTTTTTGAAAATCGGTTTTATTAAGTTTCATTTGTGCATTACGAAATTACATTACAGTTGCAAATGTGAGTTAACAAGAAAAAACCAATCGCAACACACCCCTTCTCCCTCCCTCCCTTTCCCTCCCTCCACCCCCCTGCAGTTCAAATGTTCATAGGTTGGTTAATTGCTTGCTTGACGGGTTCCTTAGAAAACAGAAGTGTCAGTGCACTGTGCGTTTGGCACGTCGAAGTCGTGTGGACCAACTGGGTAAAATTCACAATCGGGTCTGCGGGTCATGGCCCCGTGTCCTTGGGGGGGGGGGTCCCTCGGCATCACCATTAGGCTTTAGACCGCTCGGCCGTATTTATCAAAAAAGGGGAGCCAGATTTCCTCGATGCTGGATTTGGACTCATCAAGCAGGTGTGTGAGGAACTCCATGTCGTAGATGGCCCGTATCTTGGTTACCCAGGTTTTTTCACCTGGCATTTCCGGATGTTTCCATTTCTGTGCCAGGCAACATCTGGCTGCTACCAGCATAACCTGAAGCATATGGTCTTGAGTGCCCTCTTGGCCTTCCCCAATGTCAACTCCGAAGAGGAGGAGCCAGGGGCAGGAAGGTCGCTCAACCCCATCCACCCCCTTGATCCAGGCCCGTACCTTGTCCCAATAGTTTTGGACCACTGGGCATCCCCACCACATGTGAAGGTAATCCCCTCTTTCTGTCCTGCATTTCCAGCAGTGTGGGTCATATCCTGGCCTCATCCTAGCTATCCTCTGCGGGGGGGTAGTGCCATCGGTGTAGTATCTTGAGGGCCTGATGGCGATACTGGAGGGAGGCAGTGGATCGATTAGCCCGTCTACACATCTCCGTCCATCTTTCGTCATCGATTTCCTCACCTAGGTCCCTACCCCATTGTGTGCGTGCTGGCGGCGGGTCTCTGGGGACGGAGAACAGAAAGAGCTTATAGAGGCGGGATATTATCCCCTTGGAGCCCCTCGCGGTCAGGAGAAGCTTTTCAAAGTCTGTGAGATCCCTCCTGAGGGTATCGCCCCAGGATGGCTCAGTGAGGACACCTTTGAGCTGAAGATAACGGAAAGGGGAAAGCGTGCCTATTCCCAGGGCCTCCTCAAGGTCACTCAGGGGTAGGAAAGAGCCCCCCACCCACATATGACCAGTCCTGCTAAGGCCTGCCTCGAACCATGTCTGGTATGCTGCTGGTTCTGCTATTTTGGCCAGGAAAGGAGGGGCCCAAATGCAGTTTAAGGGGGAGGGCCATGTTGTGAGCCATCTGTAGTAGCCTCCCTCTCTCCATAGGGACCACAGTACTTTCAGAATCGGATGGTTCAGGACGGTTCTGGGGATCTTATTCCTCGGGACCCAGAGCCATTCCTCTATTGTGACAGGTGCAAGGGGCCTATTATCCATGGCTACCCACTGTTTTTTCGTTCCCGGTGAGAAGTGGTCAACCAGAATCCTCAACTGGGATGCCCTGTAGTATGTCTCCAGGTCGGGGTAACCCACCCCCCGTCCTCCTTAGCCCTGGTCAATACCTCGTACGAGATTCTGTGTTTTTTACCCTGCCAGAGGAAATTAAGGAGGACTCGCTTTGTTTCTTCAAAGAAGGCCCTAGGGACCTGCACCGGGAGCATCTGGAAGAGAAACAGGAATTTTGGGAGAATCACCATTTTTATGAGATTGAGGCGTGCCATCCACGAGAGACCCGTTCCCGCCCACCTTTCTATGTCTCTCCTGGTTGCTGACCAGAGGGGGGGGAAGTTGGCCGTATACAGGTCTTCAAGGTCGCGCGTGATTTGGACTCCCAGATACCGGAATCCCTCCTCACTCCGTTTGAAGGGAAGTCCCTCCACAAAGGCCCTCGCCGGGTCCGATAGATTCCCACCAATGAATGCCACCGATTTGTCCAGGTTGACTTTATACCCCGATAACTCCCCATATCGTGTGAGGCCCTGTAGCAATCGGGGGATTGTCTGGGACGGTCTGGTGACATAAAGCAAGGCGTCATCTGCGAAGAGGCAAATTTTGCAATGCATGTCCCCCATCTGTATTCCCCTGATAGCCATATCGTTACGGACCGAGATTGCCCATGGTTCCATTACACCAAACAGATATACTATGAACGGGGCGACAGGGTAGGGACTCTATTGGCACAAAGGTCACGGGGATGCAGAGTGGAAAGAGGGATTGCCCAGCTTGGTGATGAGGGAGGCAGAATTCATAGGGACCGGCAGAAAATAACGGAATGTTTTGCTGACTACTACAGAAAACTTTATTCCAGGCAAGTGGGCGAATCACAGGAGGATATTTCCGCCTACCTGGCGGAACATCCCCTCCCCAAGCTGACTGACGAAGACTTGGAGGCCCTCGAGGGGGAGATCTCAGAAGAAGAGGTGGGGGGAGCCATCAAAAGACTGAAGGCCGGAAAGGCACCAGGCCGAGACGGCTATACAGCAGATTTTTACAAACAGACCCAATCCATCCTAGTGAAACCCCTGGCTAAACTGTTCAACCAGATTAGGAGTCGGGACACAATCCCACCGACATTCCTGCAGGCCCTCATCACCGTCATACCCATACCCGGCAAGGACCAGACGGACTGTGGGTCTTACAGACCCATCTCACTTCTTAATTTGGACGCCAAGATTTTCGCTAGAATCCTGGCTTCCAGACTGGAAAACTCCCTCCCACGCCTGATACACCCAGACCAGGCGGGATTCATCCTTAACAGACAGGGTTCCGATAATTTAAGGAAAACGCTCCACATACTTGCCACAACTGAGGCCAGACACGAGGGCACACTCTTACTGGCTCTCGATGCAGAGAAGGCCTTTGACAGGGTCAGTTGGGCCTTCATGAGGGAGGTTCTCACATCTATGGGGATGGGCCCAAGGTGGTTGGGATGGATATCTGCGCTTTACTCCTCCCCCTCGGCCAGAGTGGTGGCAAACGGAACGGAATCAAGAGAATTCCCCCTTGAACGTGGTACGAGGCAGGGATGCCCCCTATCCCCGTTAATCTATGCATTAGTAGTGTTCCCTTTTGATGCAACAACCTCTTTGAGATACCTTGGCAGATGAGGTCTCATGGTGTTCCGGTCTGACAACTGCACGGCTCGGTTGCGTAAGAAGTCTTCTTCTTCCATGGGCCATGGGTCTTCAGGAGCTGAGCCCCGGGTCCAGAGTTCTGATCGAGTACCTTCATAGATCCCATGGTTTCCGCCCTCGTCCTTATGCATCAGAACACTTTGTGTGTCTTCCTCAGTCCCCTGGTGGAAAGGGGGACAGGTTGGTGTCATTGGATCTCCAGGTTGCTTCTTTTCATGTTGCCATGCACCCTTCCCCATCGAAGGTTATCTCTGGTTTTCGGTGGGAGGGGACAGTTTTCGGTTCCGGGGCCTTCCTTCTGGATTGAGTTTGACCGTAAGGGTTTTTATGATGTGATTGGATCCTCTGCATTTACTGGTGTCCAGCTTTTCCTCTAACTCGACGACTGGTTAATCATGGCAGACCTCAGGAGTACTGTCCAGATTCATCTGCTCTGGGTCTGTCGGGCTCTCCAGGAGTGGGGGTTTCTTTTCGCCTGGAGGACGGCTCGTCTGATCCCATCCTTGGACCTGGTGGTTGTTGGAGCTCAGTATTGCACCAGGCAGGAGAAGGCTCTCCTCCCACGTATGAGGGCTGTTCATCTCCAGGCGGTCCTCTCTGGTGTCTACAGCGTCCCTGGGCTTTGGCACAGGTCCTGCTGGTGGTTCAGGGGCACATGGCCTTGTGTATTTTCCTAGTCCCTCGGCTCCGCTCCATCTGCGTTCCTTGGTGGTACATCTTCTGTGACACTGTTCCCCTTCCTTCCTGTCTTTCAACTGCTGTGTCTCTATTTCTGGTGGTCTTTCTTACCACTGAGGCCCGCCGCCTGGGCTGGGGGGGACTTCTCTGGGGTCCTTGGCGCTGCAGGACCAGTGGGGTCTGGAGGAGCTCTGTCAGTCCTCGAATTGGAGAGAATTGGCAGTGACTTCTTGCCGCTTCCGGGGTCTCTCCCTGCCACTGGGGTTGTGTAGTGCTACTCCGACTCTACAGTCGTCTGCCCTCGCCTAGGTCAATAATCGTGGGGGGATGGGGTCCCTGATTTCCCTGGCGGGGTGCGCAAGAGGCCAATTCACAGGAGCTGGTGTTGTGGCTGGGTCATTCTCGGGGTTCTGTCAGAGGTTCGGGACTCCTGTGCTGGACCTCTTGCCTTCCCCTCCAAAGCCCCAGGTTCACGAATTAAGGGGCTCCTGGTGTTCTGGAATTCAGGGTTAGGAAGGTTTGGAGGGTTCCTGGTTAGCCTTCCCCTCTGAAGGCGGGTCCGGAGTCAGGGCTCCATGTGATCCAGTGGTCAGCCTGGCTATTGACAGCCTTTGCCTTGTCGCTATTGTGGACTCCTAGGTGCCCAGTACTCTGCATTTCTATGAGAAACAATTGGCTCATTTCTAACTCTAGTGCCAGGTATCTGCTGCCCCTCGCTGTTGTGTACCAGCGGTTCTGCTGTTCCTGCAGGTTGGCTTCGACCTGGGGTTGGTGGGTGCTACTTTTCGGGCCCTTTGGCCAGCTCTACAAGCTCTCAAGGGAGTTTCAGGGGTTACCTTGCGGGATGAGGGTTTGGTGGCCCGTCTCATTAAGGGCTTGGCTTCCTCCCGGCCTCCCCAGCGTTTGAGTGTCCCTCCTTGGGACTTGCCCATTGTTTTGCAGTTTTCTGCAGTCAACACCCTTTGAGCCTCTTGCCCTCAATGGTATTGAGTGCCTTCCTCTCATAACCACTTTCCTGTTTGCCGTAATTCAGCTCAGCGTTTGGGGGACGTCGGGTTTCTGCTCTGCCATCCCCCGTTTCTCTGGTTCTCCCGGACACTCTAGTCTTATGTTGTGCTCCCTAGGTTTTTTGCCTAACGTGGCTTCACAATTTCCTTTTCTCAGCATGTGGCTTCCTTTAGTCCCTAGATTCAGTCTGTTCTCCCTATGGCTCCTTGGCATCTGGGCCAGCAGTTCCTCGGAGGGTCTGGGGTCGTTCCACCAGGTGGTGTTGCTACATTGCTTCCTCGGTTTGGTGTGTCTCATTGGGCCCTTCCACTTCATACTGTCTTGGGTATACCACATAGGTAAGTACTGGGACGAGGAGGTACGTGGAGGTAATGCTATTATTTCTTACCAGTAATCTTCATTACTAGTCCTATTCTTCCACCTCCCTGTACTAGCATCCCTCCACGCCCTCCCATGATGTGTATGGCCCCATGATATGAATGGAATTGTAACTGATTGAGGATTACGGGTAAGTATGAGGTATATACCTCCAGAAGAAAGAAAAAAAAGTTCCTGTATGCAGGGCCGGCGCTGGGCATGTGCAACATGTGCGGCTGCACTTGGACCTGCGCCTGTGGTACTCCTGGTGGGTCCCCACGCAGAGGGTGCTGTTGACTGGCTCCCTCCCTTTGTTGCAGGCTGCAGCATAGGCCGTGGGTTTGTCCCGTGTCGTGAGTGCTCAGGCACACACACGGGTGGCCCATGCTACCTGCAGCAGAGAGAAGGTTAAAAAAGGTTACGGAACTCTTCCGACGGGCCTGCATGGAAACCTAGTGACCATTAACACTGCAGCATCAGTACCAATAACCCCGACCCATCTTCTGGTGGCTGGGCTTAGGTGCATTGGTGTACTTTCTACCATGAAATATTTAAACCTACTCCAGCGTTTAAAGTGCTTACCAAAACAAATGCAATGAACTGCATATGCATGCAGTTCCCATGCTCTATCCATTGTTTTCCTGCTCCTTGAAGCCCCCATTGCCTTTTGTCTAAAGTCTCTAAATACATTTCTAGTTGTGCATTAAATATGTCTGCTGGAATTGTATCGACCTGATGGCACCCACTTTTCTGACTAATGATTGCAATGCGTACCTCCTCCATTGTGAATTTTAGTTCTTGGGGGTTCGCTGGATCAGCCACCATTTACCACTATTAGTCAGATTCATATGTGGCCTTGTTCCTGTGTACAGAGTGTGGAAATGTTGATATCATATGTCCTCTTTTATGCTGCCATGTACAATATTCCTGGTTTCCACTCTCCCCCACCAGAAAGCTCAACATAGAATACATTGCAATAGGCATTTCTTCTGAGCCCATTACGGCAGTGGTCTCCCAGTGCAGGGTATTGTACAAGTGGATTGTGTGTGTTGTGCCCCGGTACAACGAATAAATATGTGTGCCCTGATGTTCCATGGGGTCCCTGGCAGCTGTACAGTTCCATGAGTCCAAGCTGCAATACATATAGAAACAAGGGAAAGCAGGCAATGCTGGTTGGCATTTGCACCTAAATATCTGGCAGTCACGATTGAGGAACGATGAGGGTGGTTTATAATCTCGTAGGTTGTATTTCTTTTGTTTTTTTGTTTAATTGACGAAGGGTGCATCTTAAATAAGTCCCCAGGTCTCATAAGCAGGTGGTCCATGTCCCAGGCCCTGCTACTGGTTCGTCTTCCAGCTACAAAACAATCAAGCACTTTGCAAAGAGACACAAATCAATACTGTAGGATGAGTTCACTTACAAAAGTACCATGCATTATTTGATGTCAACCTATGTGTAAATATGCCATTTGCATTAATTTTATATGTCAGGTTTACTTCCCTCTCTGTGGTGTGTGTGTGGGGCTGGGCTTCTTATGGGAGACTGTTCTAACAGGCCTCTCACTGCAAACACTCAAGACTCATACACTCGTCACTACAGACAAATGTAGGGTTCCTCTATGATGTGATCAAAATATTACATTCTTCCAAAAATAAACGCTTTTTGATGTTAAATATGAACATCTGAAAATAATGTAGTCAACTACTTTAAAACTGTTCTGTGTGCTTTTATTCAATTTATTTATTTATTGAGCATTTGTTAGATGCCTTTACAACAAAATAGTGCTTCCATGCGCCACAAAACAGAGTGGGGAGGGAACAAGACTGGGGAAATATTCAAATGATCACTTCCTGTGATGTCACTTCTTGTAATGTCATCCCATGCGAATTAAGGGGACCTGCACTTAACTTGCCGCACTTGGCCCCACAAATCCTAGGACCGGCCCTGCCTGCATAGAGCTGCATAGTTAAGTAGTGTGACAAGGAAGAGTAGGACTAGGAGTTATAAAGAGTGCGGTAAGTAATCAGAGCATTATGGAGCTGCATAGGTAAGTACTGTGTCGAGGAAGAGTATGACTATGGGTAATGAAGATTACAGTAAGTAATCAGAGCATTAAGCTGTCCTTGTCAACTGCAAACACTGAAATACCCTGGCGTCGTCCTTGGTTGCAATCAAGTACTGTTAGCACTCAAAATTGGTGTGCCTGCATAGGAAAGGTTGCTACGGGCGGTAACTTGAGTTCATTCTCCAAGGAGGTGTGGTTAATTCCCCATCACGCTGGTGTGCTCTATGAGTGACCCCATGGTACCTGCGATTTGTGCCTATTCAAGGGCTTGCAGTGGGAAAACCATCAAGAAAAGCGATAGATAATGAACTATCCTAAATCACAAACGTACAAAGCCATAACTCTAACGTGCAACTTACGTGATGAGGAAGGGGCAGGGTGTTGCTAGGGTCCATTCCTCAGATATGATATAGACCTACCCTTTACCCATCGCTTCTTAAACCGCTGCAGTGTTGTTTGCGGCTTTGCGTCTGCGGGCAACTGAAACAAAGTCAGGTGCATTACTTCAACCTTAGTTGACTTAGGTCTAAGTGTCTGTGTAGTGTACGCTTGACACTGATTTCAACGAACCACACAAGAGGGCTTGAATGACAGGCTGGTTTATTTTCTGAAATACTGTGCGCGTTCTGCCGGCAAGCTTACAGGTGTAATCCCTTATTTACCCTCCCTACTTAAAAATGTATTGTTTTCAGGAGGCCCAGTGGTGCGTATATGTGGACCATTAGATATAAGTTCCTCTGCAACTTGAAGTGATACTGAAACGATAATCAGCAATGCCATTGTCATTAAGGAATCAGGCATATATGCGAAAAGACACTTGTATGCCGCCTAAACATCCTTTTACCTACACATTTCATTTGTTTTATATTTCAAATATACAAATGATTAAACGGCTTGATCGCATTTTGAATACAAATTTAAGTTGGATCAGCAATGAAGAATAAAACTACCCTACTTACCAACGCTTTGAAGAAGTAGCTATTATATAAGTACAGCACAACAGCTTAAGGAACTTTTTCTGGACAAGGTTACGTTGCTGGATACAGAGGCCGTTTCTGGCTCTAGTGCAACTGCAGAGCTCCATCCATACATGCCTGTTTTTACTGATAGCCAACACGAAAAGGTTGCTTGCCTGACATTTTTACTAAGAAATGGTGGGCTGTTCCCAAGTCAAAAAGGAAGATCTTCCTGGAATCATTCTGGGGTCATCTGGTGACTTCATCCTAGAGTCATCCATGGCTAGTTCAGGGAGATCATCCGAAACCATCCTGAAATATGTGTATAGGCTGAAATATATTGAAATGAGATTACTCTAGAGTTATCAGAGAAACTACTCCAGGTTGACCCCATGACACCTTCAGGATGGGCGGGGTATTATTCCAGGATGACCCCATGACAACTTCAGGATGGGCGGGGGATTACTCCAGGATGACCCTCTGACAACTTCAGGATGGGTGGGGGATTACTCCAGGATGACCCCATGACAACTTTAGGATGGGTTTGAAATTGTGAACGATTATTGCAGACAACTTCAGGAGGAGTTATTTCATGATGCTTCCAACTGATTTAGGAAAAGGGTTTTGATTCCTTGTGTGTAAGACGAGTGGTATTACTATAGGATGAGTCTAGTTAGACTTATGGATAGTATACTGGAAAACCTCAAGGGAATTTGCAGCCGTTACTTTCCATCTCTGTCTTCTTTGCTAGAGCACTCAAATGTCATTAACTAAGGCTCGCTGATTTAGTATACAAAACTACAAATCCAGCCCACAATGTCAAGTACCAACCTGTAAACTCCCTCATTTCAGTTCTCCCCTCTAGCTAACATCGCATCACACCCAAAAAATCCCACAATTAAAAATCACTGCACTAAAATACACACTTTGTGACCTAAAGAGAATCTGTTCACGGTCTACCTCCCTGACAGACTGCTGATCACTTCACCCAATATCACTATGAGCAGCTAGCAATTAGTTCGACCATTCACCACAACCAAGAAAACACTAGCTGACCCCCAACAGAAATCAATAGCACAAAACATGTACCATTTACAAGTTAGCACCAACCTACAAATTCACCAGATCAACTATATAGTTCTACACACAAGAGCAATTGCATCTTCAGTTTCACAGAGCAGCATGTGAGCTACAATTACTTTGTTGATTAGTAGCAAGGGCTGACGTAGCAACCAAACTCGGTTGTGGGGATGTTCCAATTCCATTGTTTTTTTAAGAGCGTAATCTAAATGATTGCACAGGTGTGTGGGAACGTGTAGGTGTCACTTCACTGTCCAAACAGGTATGACCATCATACTGTCACAAGGACACACTGTTGAGAAGACGTGGTGATAGAGTTGAGCTTGTCAAATTAGATCTGTCTGACAAAACATTTGTAGCAGACAATTGACTGTTACATTATAGTACAATATTTTATAGTTTTTGCGCAGCTACATCTTTGGGAACTGCAACATTACACAGAGACATCTGCCCATTTAATGCAGTGTCTTTCAATTGTCCAGGTGAGGAAAGAGGCGGGTTCTGAAGAAGGAATGTAGGAGGAATGAAGAACACTAGCTATCCCTGCCAAAATACTTTTTCCAGCATTTGTGCACAGCCATTAATACGTATTCGAATAGTCAATTTCCACCCATCAGCTGTTACAATTTAACTCTCTTGTTTTTTTCACTGCATCCTCTTCTTGTAGTTCATTCCAGATTCCACCAGTAGCTGCTTTTTCTCATCTACCTTTCTTTTTAAAGCCCCAATTAGTCCCTCTGCATCACAATAGGTTTTTATTATTTTGTGAAATAGCTTCTGTGTCTTAATACTGTTTCTTGGCTGCGGGTATGAAAAAGGCAAGTTGAAACTTCATAATTTTGACTACCAATACAACAAGCATTTTGCTTGAGCTGTCCACTGGGTTAAGTGACTCCCCTTAAGCGCGATCCTATCTGCCCCCATCCGTCCCCTGGGATTTATGATTATTCTTGCTCTCCTTGGTGCTTTCCCTCCCTCTCCATGCAGCTACCCACAACTCAGTCTAGTTGCACACATACTTTTACCTTGTCACTACTGTCCCTGAGGGCGTTCAACCCATAGTGCTTTGCCCATAACGTTAAGAGAAATCAGTAGACCATCTATACTTTAGAGAGTTACTCTAGAGGATGCTGTAAAAGAGTGGTGGGCATTGTGCAGCATTCATCTGTATGTGTGAAAAAAGAAACTGCCTCTGTGTAGGGACGTCAGATGTACCCTCCTCCCCCAAACATCAAATAGATGAAAAAGAAAATACATTGCTTACCGGACTAGAAAAGCATTACTGTCTTGAAATCCTTTTTTTCATGTATTTCTCTTCTACTTCATCAAGTCCCTCTATCAGCCATGTACAATTAACCTCACCAGGAATGGCCAAAGGCTCAAATTCCCCATCCTTTCAAATACACAGAGAATTGTCAGAATCAAAGAAAAGCACATTAAAGAGTGCCATGATTTGAATTATTGCCTAAAAGAAGACATTTAAAAAGTACATTTAGTATGCTCCAAGTATTTGTGAACCAGGTCTGTACCCAAAACCATTAATTTATAGTGGGCTTGCTATGGATGCTCCTGCCTGATGTGTCCCGATTTGTGAGTGAAGCGTCCCTTGGTGCTTGGTAACTTCCTCCAAGACTTTCACCCATTGTGGCTTTAACTAGTTGCATCTGCTCGCTAATGAAATTAGAGGTGGGTGTTCTGGAAAGGCAATACATTCTTAACTGCAGAGCTCTTGTACCTAAGATTCTGCAGTCATTTTGTGTGTGTCCTTTAAAAGACAAGCACCTGTTTCAGTTTCTTAAATGTAAATATCAATCATAGAGAGTCCCAGCTTGCAGACAGTAACATGTACAGGGAATGATAGGTACCATAAAAAAGAGGGTATGCAGGGACAGAACCCATGACCAAAGTGATTGTTACTGGGGGAACAAAAAGTTAATATTACACCTTAGCAAGAAGGCCTTTGCTAATATGAGCCAGCCACTATCCTCCAAAAGGGTCAGAAGTCGCCCCCCGCCCCCATAAGCATTGCTACTGTGCCATAAATTATGCACTAGAGCTGAACTAGTGTAGCGCTCATAGCAGTGGAAAGAATCCTGCAAAAAAGTAAACCAAGCCATGGGTAGATTTTGCAGAGGCATGGTTTCTCACGCATGCGCCACGGCCTGATACATGTAGATAACTTATTACTTAGAGGGTCCGGTTCACCTATCTGAGGAAGGCATGGACCTATTTTTGTGGAACATTGTGGGGGTATTGGAGCAGCAACAGCGTTAAAGCCAGAAAGGTGCAGCCAGTAGGAGCATTTATCCCCTACTTGGCGACGGTTTGAAAGCGATCAGCCTGATCAGTAGAACAGTCATTGTGTGGAACTGGGAAGGCGTTGCAGCACCCACGAAAAGGTGGCCTCTGTATGTTGAACAGCTAGGGTGCCTTAATGCAGTGCCCTTCAAACTGGGGGGCTATAAGGATGCCTGGTGGTGGGGGGGTGAAAGTGCAGTCCCCCAAAAATACAATACAAACTCCCCAATGAGAGTCAATAACGGGCACACCCCAGTAGGGAAGGAGACCAGGACCAAGTGCGGGTGAAGTTAAGAGGTAAAGTTTATCTAGATAAAATAGGGCATGCCGAGAACTCTGCTTACTCCGAGAGCGCAGTGCCAAATACAATGTAGGTATATTTTAAAGGGTTACAGCGTCATCAATGACAAAATACATACAGTACAAAAGTTACATTTCGATTGGTGGAGGCGTAGGCCCAGTATGGATGTGTATAAGCTGCTTCCATGTGATTGGATAACGGCTTGGCAGGACGTCAGGCATCACGTGCATCAGCTGGGCCGGTCGGTGCAAGGTGAAGGTCATGTTGGTTCTGAGTGAGGCGGCTGGTGCTAACTCTCTAATCTGCACATTACTTCAGAGTATGTAATAAATAGTCACCAAATACATCTTGACATTTAGGGAGAAAACCATATATTTAACATGTACCCTTTAATTAGTTTACTTTGAGCCGATAGCCAGGTGAAAAGTGCGGGGGTCGTTCCTTTCTGGGGGCATGGGGAGCACAGACCCAGTGGAAGCATGAAAGGATACCTTTATAACATTGAGACATCCGTGAGACATGAGCTCAGGCAGCACAGGCGCAGGAGGGAAAAAAGGTGGGGGCCATCAGTGCTCATCGTGCGCGGCGCTGCTGCTCCTGGGAGAGGAGGACCGGCAGTTACCTGAACATGGCCTAGTCACGACAATGGAATTGGGAATACACAACATGGACCTTGAGTGGGTTTTACTTGCGCCGTTCCAGCATGGGACATGTGAGGCCCTTTGGTCCACACTGGGGTTGTACCTTTATATACATTACATTACACAAACCTGGCAAGGTCCAATTTACAGCAAGACACGTTCTGGTTGTTGCCGCCCTTTGGGTCACGTATTTTACATTATGTCACATGGTTCATCTGACATCCTACTCAGGCATATATTACGTTAACAACAGTTGACCTGAACTGGGGCAGGGGTGCATGGGCCCAGATATCTTATCTACTACAATCAGACAATAAACACATTTATCTAGCATTGGTTTAGGTCTCATGACAGCCTCTTTATTACGTTTTAGTACAACATAGGATATATGGTCACACGCGGGATTAGTGATAGGGGTGAATCTGAGTGGCAGACAAGTGTGGGGCATGCATCTGCTACATCAAAAAGGTACGCGGTTAGGGGTTGTGTGGGTAGTATTTCTTTCGGATAGGGTCTGCAAATATAGAGGCAGGTTTGTGGAGATGGATGGTTTTTTCCAAGACCAGGTCCTGGGCCGGTCGTTCACAGGGCAGTGATGTAAGGAGGAAGGCGAGATATACAGTGTTTAGTTTGTAGCTTTTCGCACCTAGTCTTCTGTGAGAACTAGACAGCCACAGAGACACCAGAGGGGAGATGGAGGGGGGTTGGCTCGCTCGCCATGTGCGGACGCTCATGAGGACAGGTGCCGGCCTGCAGCTTGGTATTTCTATGGGCCCGTCTAGGCCTAATACAAAATGGAGTCACAGTTGGGCTTACCTGTATGAGTTACACATGCATGGGTCGCCCAGTGGCTGTCCAATACCCTGGCCTGTGGTACACGGTCAGCCGCGGTGCGAGTGTAGTGTATATGGTTGGGCTGGAATATAGGGGAGGGGGGGTCGAAAAAGACCCTTCCTTCCTTCCTTACATTCCCCCCTTTGAGTAACGAATATTGTAACTCTTCCAACCTTCTGCGTTCTGTTTCTTCAGCTAGTGCTTCATCCCAAGCCGGGGTCCCATTTCGCGGCATCCATGCCCTACATACTGCCCGCAGGCTTTCCCCTGCCTGTGCATATTCGTCAGGGGTGCACGTCATATAAATAGAGCCCCCATCCCCTTCCAGGTCCACCCATACTTCATCATCCCATTTTAGTATACGGAGCTCCTTTATGGTTGTCTGGATAAGTGGGTCTACAATGTACCCGGTACTGTATATAGCGGTCATTCTATATTTTGGCTCAGTGTCGTCTCTTGTCTGAACCTGCGCCTCATGTGTCATCTGTACCACTCCTGCTGCGCGGCCCATTGTCACCATCATCATTGCACTGTTAGGTACTGCATTTGCGCAACACCTGAGTCCTAATTGGCACACACAAAAAAGTAAAAGGAAAAAGACGATAGGTATCAGCAACTTGACAGTCATTCCGAGCCAAGATGGGACCCACGAAAACATGTTGGCGAACCACATACTGGGCTGCACCCCTCCTTCTTCTTCCATACGCTCGCCAAGGTTGTGCACTACTGCCATGACATGAGATAATGTTCCATTGTCCGCAACTGCAGAAGGTGCGAATGTGCAACATGCGCTCCCGATTTTTCGGCAAACACCTCCATCCATTGCTGTCAACTTGTCTAGGACATACTTGTTCTGCATCGTCATCAGCAGCAGGGCTCACAACTCCACCTTAATCACGTTGAACCCCTCTTCTGTGTCGTTGGCCAGTTGGATCAGCTTCCAGTGAGTGATCTGGAGCCATTTTGCATTGGCCCGTGCCTGGTTACTTGGGACGGGGGACGCGAAGAACGTCTCCGCGGACGTGAACAGCCGAAATCGATCAGGAATCTGTGCCAAAAGTTCAGAAGATGCCTCAGAGATGTAGTTGGATGATCAGCCCCCCTGGGATGTGGCTTTCAGGTATTACCATTAGAGCAGAATGCAGCGTTGCCAAGAAGCACGTTCCCCTCCAAGACTGGGCTAGGTGCAAGTACGCCTGTTTGCCACAAACCCAGTAAGTGTCCATTAACGCAGCCTTTTTTCAGGTCTGGGATGATGAGAGCTTTACTACGGTTCTTATTTGTGCCCAGATGTGTTCTTCCTTCTACATGGAAGCACAACTCATACGGAATTTCTCTCTGTAGCTTCAATGGTTTTTCGAGGGCTGTGACCCACGTGAGCTTTGCGATATGTTGTGTCCATATCGGGGCGCATGTTCTCTGGATCCACTGCAATTTTTCATCTGACAGTCCTCACAGCGCTTCTGATTTGCATGTTATTTGCTCTTCTTGCCATTTATTGTCTGAGAATAATGTTCTTTTTATTATGAAATAAGGCTCTTTCAGGCAGATCACACCTTGGGGTTTGTTGTAGCACATCTTCTCATTCTGGAGCATTTCAAATGAAACCGTGTGTGCTTGAAAAGTGTTTTTTATTCTGCGCAATGTGAGATGAATGAGACATTGGGCTTCTGCAATATGCGACTCTTGTGGCAACACTTTAGGAGTACCTGAGGCGTGGGGTATTAATGAGCATACATAACAGCCCTCATTTGTTGTCTGCTTTGCCGTTATGCTCAAGTCTGCATACCATTTGTTAGACTGGTGTGGGTGCCGTGGATCTTCTATTGTATCCAACCCTAGCCCATGGTATTCATATTTTGTCCACCCCACCCCCCTTTTCCTTCTTCTATCCCCATCTAGGTCGTCTGGTGTTTTTCTTTTTGTCCTATGTCCTCTTGGGAATATTTAACCCCCCCCCCCTTTTCCCAATCATTATACATTGCAACATATTTGTCTATGGTTCTATCATTTGCATTTTTTATACACTTGGTGACTGAGGTAGCTTGTGTGGTTGTATAGAGTTTATCATTCCACCATGGAAATTCGGAGGGGTCTGGGTCATTCATCTCACGGATATTAAACTCAGAATTATTGTAATGGGCCATGCGATCAATTACCACAGGGGTGCTGATTGTATGATTCTCAATGTGTGTGTCATTTTTATCGACCCAAGTGCCCAAATCAATTTAAATCCATCCCATATGAGATGAGTACCTTGTTCTACTAACTTCACCCCTCCTCCCCCTTCTTTATGTTGATAGATATAAAGGATATCACCCAATACAGCACAAGGCCCAACATCATGGAAAAGAAAATAATTGCGCAACAATAAAATCCACATTCGTAGGAATAAACTCTTAAACTATTTTTTCTGTTCCTATCTTTATCTATGCTATTGCTGTTGACATTGGGGCCCCTCGTCGTTGCCATGGATGATCCTACAGAGTGAAATATAAAAGGGGGTTAAGTACACATTCATATAAACATTATTTCAACATTCCACTTTTGTTTTATCATCTTTTGTTTTCCATTCTACCTTGTACACATCTTAGTCTTATTATATTTGTCAAATATACTTAAAGCCATATTTATATATATTTCTGAGACTTGTGGAATCTGCTTAGATCACATGCTGTGCATAGGCCGACATCTAGTGGAAGCTGCAGAGTATTACAGTTTGTTTTTCGAAACTCGAAAATGGGCATCGAAACAGGGCGTGCCAGTAATACTATCCCTAGTGTGACGTCCACCGTACCCATGATCCCTCACGCGTCTAGGACCCTCAGATTGTTTTTTTCCGCCATACTGGTCGGAAGCATTCCACGGAGTTCCCTGGCCTTAGCCATACTTTTGCTAAAATATTGTTATATTTCCCCCTTTCTCCACCCCAACATCGAGTCACCGCATCCACACTCGACGCCGGCTCAGAGAAAGAATCGAGCTGCACGACGGATTTGGGCCTCGGAAGGCCTCTGGCCTCAGCCCTGCAAGTAGGGAGAGTGGGGGGTGGACATACTCTACACTCTTTTGGTATATAGGTACATTCTTACACTTATTAGCCCACTGCCACAAGGTGCATATGGAGGGTACCCCTTTCCAATTTTGCCCCAAGTGCAACTGCAAGTACCCTTGGGTTGACAGGCACGTCACGTGCAATCTCTGCTTACCGAGAGACTACCCCGAGGCTAACTGCAGAGCGTGTAGTAGGTTCAAACCGAAAACACTCAAGGGCCGTTCCATGAAGCGTTGGGCCCACCACGCCAGGCGTCAAGAGGCCATGGCAATGGAGGGCCCCTATCAGCGATGGCAGCGACGCCGTGCTTTCAGACGGCGAGGGCAACGTGGCGTCAATTGACAGCCAAGCGCAAGTCCCCGACCTCGGAAGGTCGTCCGGCAGGGCTGCTATGTGGAAGACCCCCGGCGACAAAAGTGCTACCCACAGCACTTCCACAAAACACATGAAGTCCAACCGAGACATGACGCGCACATCGAGTACTCGGAAAGAGGCACTTAAGACCGGTCCGAATCGGTGTCCTCTGGGCGTTCTCGATCTAGAGCGCTGCATGACTCCAGGCAACCATCCACTGTTTCCAGAAGTGCCTCGCTCCCCAAGGTAACGGAGGTTCGATCGTCAGAAGACGAAACCGACCTCTATCCCCAGTCCGCACTCCAGGAGTCGGTGTCAACAGGCCGCGCAACGGCTGCTCCCGAGTCCCAACCTCCACTATCCAGAAATAGGGACACTACCCCCGATCCTCGGCGCCAGGCGTCGAAAGGCTCCAGAGGGGCAGGAAAACAGGGTAAACACTCTTCCACACACGGGGAAGGGGAAAAACAACAGAGGAAGCATTCTCAGCCTCCTTCCACACCTCAAAAACATTCTACCCCACATAAACAGATGGACAAGTCTCGGTCTTCTGTTATCCCAAAGACCCCTGTTCAAACCAGTAGGTCTAGTCTAGATAAGACAGGGAAAGGCCTTAAAGAAAGAATCATTCCCAGTTCAAGAGAATGGTCTACTGATTACATAGACAGAGTCATGTCAAGGATGTCATCATTGGCAGATTTCTATGCCAAAAACCCTGAACACTTTCTCTCTTTTACCCCCGACGGGTCAACTCCCTCAGGCTCTAAGGATCCTATACCCCCAAGTAAGAAGTCCCGGGTTGAAGCTCCTACTTTAGACCCCTTCAGTATACAGCCCTATTCTCAATTTCAGGGAGATCCATCCCTTTATGAGGGTCCAGATTTGGGCATGTTGGAAGAACAAACTGGGACGGGCTACTATGGGGATGACGAGGAACAAGAGGAGGAGGAGGACAACCCAGAAACCTACAGGCTAGATTTCCCAGTAGATAAAGAACCCCCGGTTACCGACTCCCCTGTCGATAACCAGCCTCTCTTGAATTAAGTGCTGTCCAGAGCGGCAGAACACTTCCACATTGACACCCAGGGTGCTCAGGAAGAGAGGGACTTTGCCGAGGAGTTAGTGGGAGAAAGGAGACCTGTTGCCCAGGCCATCCCTATCCTTAAGTCAATACAAAGGAGGATAGACCCTTCCCTTGTTAATCCCTATCTCACTAGGGCGGTAAACCCCAGAGTTGAGAGGCTTTTCAGGGCAGCCCAAACAGACACACTGTACATAAGAGGGCATCTGAAACCAGACTCCCTGGTAGTTACAAACACCCGTAAGAGGCCAGGAACACCCTTGTCATCGTCGGAAGCTCCTCCCGACAAGGAGAGCAAGAAGATTTATGGCTTGGGCATGAAAGTAGCCTCCACTTCCACCTATCAGGCAAGGATTGCCAACTCCAGCAACCTGCTTGCGAGTTACAACTGCCACCAGTGGGAAGAAGTCGCGGCACTCATAGATTCCGTCCCAGAACCCTTAAAAAGCCAATTGGCATGAGTTTCGGCGGAAGGAAGGGCCGTGTCCGGTTGCATATTGAAAGCAACCTTTGATGCCGCGGATAACACCGGCAGATTGATAGCAGAAGGTACTGTTATCAAAAGGCATGCTTGGTTGCGACAGTCTGGGTTCAAAGCTGAAACCCAGGCTTCATTGATAGACAAACCGGTGGAGCCGGATCTATTGTTTGGAAAGGCGGTCGAGGACGCGCTGAAAAATCCCAAGGACGAGTATGAGACACTCAAATCCCTAGGCCAGCTAACCAATAAACCCACAAACCAGAGAGGGAATGGCAATTTTCGTCGCCCACGCGGGCAAAATTCCCAGAGAGGGTCTAACCATTCCCAGGGGCAGGGTACACAATGGAACAACAACAGCCAGCAGTCTACGCAGGGTTATGGCAGGGGTAATAAGAGAGGGCGTGGAAAGGGTAGAGGCAGCCCCAGTAGAGGCGGCGGCACGCCTCTACCAAAACAGTGACGTTCCGTTCAGGGTCCCTTCTCACACATCCCCAGTAGGGGGACGCATTTCCAACTTCTCCCAAGCTTGGGAAGGGATCACTTCAGACAGATGGGTGCTGTCCACATTGTCCGCAGGACACTGCATAGAACTGTTAGAGCGTCCCCAAAACCACCCTCCACGACAAAGAATACATTCTTTGGACCACCAGAAGATCCTCCTCGAGGAGATTGTCAATCTTCTAGCAAAGGACGCGATAGAACTCGTCCTGGGACACCAGGTAAACAAGGGTATTTATTCAACGTACTTCCTTGTGCCAAAAACAATTTGACAATGCGCCCAGTATTGGATTTACGGCCTGCAAACAAGTATGTCAAGCCTCAAAAATTTTGCATGACTACTCTCCAAGAGGTAATCCCCTCCTAAAAAAGGGGGCTTACATGGCAACATTGGACATGAAAGATGCCTATTTTCATATTTCCATGTTCCCAGCGCACAGAAAGTACTTGCGCTTCAAGGTGGACAGTCAGCACTACCAGTTCAAGGTACTGCCCTTCGGGATAGCCTCGGCTCCAAGGGTATTCACCAAGGTACTGGCGGTGGCGGCAGCACACCTATGCAGGGAGGCAATCCCGGTGTACCCTTACCTGGACGACTGGCTCATCACGGGGGAGACCCCAGTAATTTGCAGAACAAACATTCAAAGGACGATCAACCTCCTCTTCGAATTAGGCTTCTCAATAAACAAGAACAAGTCAAGTCTGGTGCCAAGCACCTCAAAACAGTTCCTAGGAGCTATCCTAGAAACGCAAGAGGGGTTGACCTTTCCATCAGAGGAAAGAATTCGGTATATACTAGTGCAAATTCTGCACTATGAAGCCGGTCGCCAGATAACGGTACGTAATGCGTTTGCTGGGCATGATGGCGTCATGTATTTACCTGGTCCCCTACGTGCGACTGCGCATGCGTCCCATGCAAGAATGGTTGGCGAAACAGTGGTCTCAGGCAAGTGGTCAGTGGGACGATCTAGTGGTCATTTCGCCAACACTGGTACAAAGCCTTCACTGGTGGACAAGAGAAAATCTGTCCAAGGGGAAACCCTTTTACGATCCCGAGATACAGGCAGTAGTCACAACCGATGCATGCCTGACAGGGTGGGGAGCTCACCACCTCCACCACACAGCTCAGGGTCTCTGGTCCCACTCAGTGGACAAGAATCACATCAACCTGCTAGAGCTTCTGGCAGTATTCAGAGTGCTTCAAGCGTTCAAGCCCTACCTGCTGAATCTGTCAGTGCAGATCCGGACGGACAGCACTACAGCCATGTTTTACCTAAACAAGCTAAGAGGGACTCGTTCGCCAAATCTGTCCAAGCTTGCCCAGATAATTTGGATATGGGCACTCAGACAGAAGATCTTCCTGTCATCTCAACATGTTCCAGGGGATCTCAATTCGCTGGTGGATGCTTTGAGCAGAGGTCCCCTCCCAGAGGAACACGAATGGTGTCTACACAGAGAAATCGTAGAAGATATCTTCTCCCAGTGGGGTTTCCCCACCATAGACCTATTTGCCACAAGCGAAAACAGACAGTGCCCAGGATTTGCATCCAGGTTCCCCCAGCCAGACTCCCAGGGGAACGCCCTCTGGATGAACTGGTCAGGGATGTTTGCGTACGCTTTTCCACCAACACCTCTCATCAGGAAGGTGGTCAACAAGATGAACAGAGAATCAATGACGCTCGTCCTAGTTGCTCCCATGTGGGCGAGACAACCGTGGTTCCCACAACTACGCAGGCTAGCGGTGTGCAAACCCATCTAACTCCCAGGCTGTTACAACCTACTGTCCCAGCACCAAGGTCAAACAGTGCATCCTCAACCCAACTCAATGAACCTAGCAGCATGGCTCCTGAGGTCATAGAGTTCGGACATCTCAAATTACCACAGAGATGTATGACATCCTAAAAGAATCTAGGAAGCCAAACACGAGGCAATGCTACTTTGACAAATGGAAACGATTTGTTATCTGGTGCCAGAATAAGCTAATCAAGCCAGTTGATTGCACTCCTTCCACAGTTGTCACATACATGGTCCACCTGCTGGATGCAGGACTGGTATTTAACTCACTGAAGGTACACCTGGCAGCGCTGTCAGCATACACCACATCCCAAGTGTCGTGGTGGAAGATACCAGTGGTTAAAGCTTTCATGGAAGGAGTAAAGAGACTTCACCCTCCTATTTCAAACCCACCACCAGGATGGGACCTTAACGTGGTGCTATCTAAACTCATGGGCCCCCCATTCGAACCCATGCATAAAAGCAGTCTCAAACACCTGCCTTATAAGACAGCCTTCTTAGTAGAAATAACTTCTATAAGAAGGGTCAGTGAAATTCAGGCTCTGTCAGTGCAGGATCCATTCTTTACAGTTCATAAAGATAAACTGGTTTTACGTATACACCCTAGGTTCTCACCTAAGTTTATTTCTAAATTCCACGTGAACCAGTCCATCGAGCTTCCGGCTTTCTTCCAAGACCCACAAAGCTCGGCTGAGGTGAAACTACACACCCTAGATGTGCGTAGGGCGGTCCTCTACTATGTAAACAAAACCAGACCACTAAGGAAAACAGATCAGCTGTTTGTCTCCGTAGCTACAGGCAGAGAGGGAGATCGCGTCTCTAAAGGTGCCATCTCTAAGTGGATTGTTAACTGTATCCAGCTGTGTTACTCTCTTTCTGACAAAACGCTGCCTTTCACGCCAAGAGCCCACTCTACAAGAGACATTGGGGCCACTCTGGCTTTCATTGCAAATGTACACCTTGACACCATTTGCAAAGCAGCTACTTGGAGCTCTATTCACACTTTTACTCAGCACTACTGCATTGACACCCATTCCAAGACAGATACTCAAGTGGGACAAGCAGTTCTAAGACATGTATTTGCTCATGACCCTTCTCACATCCTACCTCCTTCTTCTAACACTGCTCGCTAATCTATGCACAGCATGTAATCTAAGCAGATTCCACAAGCCTCAGAAGAGATACATTACTCACTGTAATCGTATTTCTGATGCTTGTATCTGCTTAGATTCACATGCGACCCACCCTTCCTCCCCTCTGAGACAGGTGCATGGATGCTTGTAGTCTTATCTATCTATCTATCTATCTGCTTGGATTATCTGTACTCACGCTACTCCTCCTGCTACCTCATGTCAGAAAAAATACAATCTAAGGGTCCTAGACGCGTGAGGGATCATGGGTACAGTGGACGTCACACTAGGGATAGTATTACTGGCATGCCCTGTGTCAACGCCCATTTTCGAGTTTCGAAAAAAAAACTGTAATACTCCGCAGCTTCCACTAGATGTCGGCCTATGCACAGCATGTGAATCTAAGCAGATACAAGCATCAGAAATACGATTACGGTGAGTAATGTATCTCATATTTGTATTCTCTTTCGAAAAATGAAAATTAGAGAGAAAGGCAGAAATTGGAAAAAGAGCACTAAACTATCATCGTTCTACTAATGCGTCATCCTTTACTCTGTGTTTGTATTTCTATAATTACATTATATACAACTCACTTTTTCTTTTACTCTGGTTATTTTTCCTTCTAATCACCTCTCCTCTATATTTCGTCCTACTCTGGCAGTTGCTTTCAGCTGTGTTTTATTTTTCATTTATGTTATTATTACATCTGTGTTGCTCCTTCCACCACGTCTTCTTCTTCATGTTCTCTTACATTGTCGTAAACCTTGCGCACGTTACATAAATGTATCCAGTACTTCAAGCCCATCATTTTCACCGCAGTGGGTGTACAATATATTACTTCATATGGGCCATGAAACCTGTGCGCATTCCACCGGTGTGCGAAGTTTCGTACGTATACCATCTCCCTGGCATCAATTGACAGGCAGGGCTGTCCGTGGCCGGTGTCATTGTATCACTTGCGTTTTCTTGTGTGAAAGGGGGAGCTAATTGTCTTGCAATCTTTCGTGCTGCCCTCGTCAATTTCTTCAACTAGTCTTGGAATTCTTCCCCTAATACCGTTGCGCTTCTGTGTGCGTCTGACTGTCTTTGTAAGGGGGAAAGTGCTGTGTGCATGCGTCTCCCTGCTACTATTTCATGTGGGGACAAGTGGTAGTCCTTACTAGGCTGGTATAGTGCCAACGGCACGCAAAACACCAATTTTTTCTTTACAGTGTGACACAATTTGGATAGTCTGCTTTTCAGAAGGCTGTTTATTTTTTCTACAACACCATTTAATTGCGGGTGGTAAATCGTGCACAACTTGTGGGTAATGCCCAACATTGTTGTCACTGCTTTTAACAGGTCATTGACGAAATGCGTTCCGTTGTCAGAGCGTATTATGTCACATATTCCCCAGCGGGAAAAGACCTCTCTCACTAGAAATTTGGCTGCACATTTCGCGTCTGGGTGTGCGCAGGGACCTGCTTCCACCCACCACGAAAAGGGGCAGACCACCACTATCAGGTATCGTGATCCATTGCACCTTTCTCCCATGTATGCATAATCAATGTGCAGTTCACGGAATGGTCCAATCGGCTGTGGCAGTGTTCCTCATAGTGTTCTTAATGTCATTTCTGAATTATATGTTTGGCAGGTGGTGCATTCTATTATCAATTTTGAAAATTGCTCATGCAGCCCCGGCACAAACCAGTCTTCCTGTATATCCGCAGCGATATGTTGTTTTGCTTTGTGGGCTGGAAAGTGGAGTTGCTGAAATGCTATCTCTAGTAATTTGGCTGGCATTACTACTTTACCTGTATTGTTCTGTCGCCAGAGAAGATCAGTGGATGATTGGCTACAACCTGTCTTTCCCCATAGCTCTTTTTCCTGTTCTGGTGCGTCCTGCTGCAATTCTAGTATCTGTGAAACTGGCATGGAGTTATATCCCTCCCCCTGTTCTTCCTCCAGATATTTTTGTAATACGAACTCACTTGTCACTTCTTTTGTGAAATAGGACTCCTCTTTCGCGGCGGCATCCACTGCCGCGTCGTTACCTAATGAGATACCATCATTCTTATTTGTGTGGGCCTGACATTTTACCAGTGCTACAACTGTTGGCTCTTTTAATGCCTCGATCAATTCTACAAGTAGTTCAGCGTGCTGCAAAGAGGACCCATCTGTCCTTATGAATCCTCTCCTTCCCCATCGTGCTATTCCCCCATGCACTGTGGTAGTCATGTACGCTGATTCAGTGCATATCGTTACTGCGCTTCCCTTGGCTGTATGTAGGGCTTCAATTAATGCCACTAGTGCGGCTGCTTGTGCTGAGAAGTGGGCAGGCAATCTCTTTTTTACGATCACTTCATACTCCCCCCTCTTCCAATCGTACCACTGCCACACCTGCATTTTTCTCTCCTATTTCACAATTTATTGATGCAGTTCCATCTACAAAGTATACCTCTTCTTCTGTTAGCGCATTTTCATTTGCTGTGGGTGTACCATCATCTTCCCCCCGGTATGTGGCACAATCGTGATTTTGCATATCCTCTACTGTGCATGCTTCTGTCAGGAACGTGGCTGGCTTCACTGTTTTGCATCGCACTATGTGTATGTTGGCACTTGATAATATTATTTCATATGCTGTGGCTCTCTGGGTTGTTAATGTGCTCTTTGATCTTTCAAGTATGGTGAACAATGAGTGCTCCACGAACAAAGTTACAGAGCATCCCATCACAATCGTTGCACTTTTTTCAATGGTGAACACTGTGGCTGCGAGAGCTTGTTCGCAAGTGAAGTGTCCCTGCATTACTGCGTCTAGGGTACCACTGTAGTAGGCAAGAGGTTTGTGACTCAGTGATGTCTTTTGTGTTAGTACTGCTGTCACAAGTGTCCCATCACAGTGTGAAAATAAATAAAATGGGTGTTCATTATCTGGTGTCGCTAGAACGGGTGCTGTGGAGATCATTTCCTTCAGTGTGTTGAAGGCTGTGTGCATTTCTTGTGTCCATAGTAAGTTCATGTTCTCCCTTTGTGCTTCCTTCAGTGCATGCAGGAGGGGTTTTGTATAGGTTGCATAATATAATATCCCTGTACGACAGTAGTTGCACATGCCAAGACATTTCTGAATCTCTTTTACTGTTCTGGGTTCACTTACTGCTCGTATAGCATCTGCTCTGTCTGGTATTATTCGTTTGCCATCTTTCGATATCAGTTGGCCCAAGTATAATACTTCTGTCAAACAATACTGCAATTTTTGTTTGTCCACCTTGTAGCCCTTATGTGTTAGCAATGTCAATAGCCCCACTGAATCCTTTCTACACTCTTCTTCATTCTCTCCACAGATCAATAGATCATCCACGTACTGAATGATCGTGCTCTTGGTGTCAATATTTCCAAGATCTTCATGTAATATTTTGTTAAAGATACTCTGGCTTTTGCAATATCCCTGGGGCAGCCTGCAGTGTTCATACCTTTTCCCCCCTAGGGTAAATGCCGTCAAATATTGGGATTCAGGATCCAGTGATACTGAGAAAAATGCATTTTTCAAGTCCACCACTGTAAAACATGTTGCGTTTTTTAGGATGCTACATAAAATTGATGCAGGGTTCGGGACAAGTGGGAATTCTTTTTGTATGACGTCATTGAGGGGGCGTAAATCCTGTATCATTCTCCAGGCCCCTCCCTTTGCTTTTTTGATTGGGTAGATACAAGTATTGCAGGAAGAATTTGAGGGTACTATAATCCCTTGCTGTAGTAGGGCATGTATTGTTTCTTTTATTCCTTCTTCCGCCCCTCGTGACAGGGGATACTGTTTTACCCGGGGCAGCAATGCCCCTGGTTTGAGTTTTCTTTTCACAGGTGTTACTTCGCGCAACAGCCCCACATCATGTGGACCACTCATCCACAATTCTGGTGGTACATGTTGCATATCTTCATTTACTATGGCCATGAGAGGAAGCAGCATCTGTCTGTTCTGAATCATTATATCACAGGGAATTGCTATCTCCATTATTATTTCCCCATCAGTGTCGGCATCAGTGAAAAGATCCTCATCTGAGAAATCTCGTAATGCTTTGTTGGCATCTAGGCACAGTACTGTTCGCCATTCACATCCATGTACGTATAGGCCAATCATTGCTTTTCTTTGTGATGATACTTGCACCCAGTGTATGTCTAGAGACACCACTGATCCTGCTACTATTTCTGGGGGTGCTATAGGGCGAAACACAAACTCAGATGGTACTCGCCATTCTTGGTGCTTTAATTCGGGCACAACTCGTGCAAAAACTTTGAATCCTTGGATGAACATGTCTGGGTCAACTGGTACTCCACGCACTTGCTGTGCTGTGGCTTGTGTGTGTATAACTAGCATAGCGCGCATAGTGCATATTCCAGGAGTTGAACACACTATCCCCTCTGTCTGTAAATGAAATGGTCATGTTGATCACTCCCTGGTAAATTTATGAGCGATTCTTCATAATACGGTAGGGGTGGTCGCACTGTTTTTCCCCCCGTTACATCTAGTTCTTCTGTGTAGAGAACCTCAACCCCCGCCCCAGAAAACTCATGCGTCTCCATTTTAGGATTCGATAGCGGAAACCGGCCTTCCTTTAGGCGTGATTTTTCCGCTCCCGAGTCCACCATACAAATGAATTGTTTGTTCCCTATCTCCACCCCCACCAGTGGTTCCTCTGCTGCGTTGAGGGTCATTGATAGTACTGGACATGCAAGTGCCTTCTGTGGGCTGTCCTATGCCGAGTACCTTGTGTTCTCGCCAGTACTGAAAACATTATTCCCCACTATCGCTACCCCCCTGTAAGGGTGCTGGTGCGCCATTTGCTGTTGTAGTGGAAGGGTTTACGCGCGTCAAAGGCATATTTTGCTGATACTGTGAATGTTGCTGTACATTTTGTCAGTGCAGTCTTTGCTCATGTGTGTACCTTGGGTCAGTTTGCTTGTCCCTCCTTGCCCCCATTGGTAAGCCATATGGGCTGCCGGGGTGGGAGGTGACCGAATTGCTGTTCATCCTGGTAGGGGGCCATCGGGCGACTTCGACACTCTCTTGCAAAATATCCCCATCTCCCACAATTACAGCATGTTCCCTGTCCCCCTCCTCTAGGTCCTTGCCCTCCATATCCGTACCCTCCTCCTCTCGATCCTCTGTACCCACCTCTTCATCCACAGGCGCTCTTTCCCTGCCACTGTGACCCTCTGTATTGCTCCTCGCCGTTCCGTTGTCCCTGACCATTTGCTGCCCAATTTGCTGCCATCCTTGCCTGTATAGCTGTTTGTCCCTCCTCTCCTTCTCCTCCTCTCTCTTGGGGGAGGGCTGCTATTGCAGCTGCAACCTTCACCAGTTTTGTTTGTATTAGCTTTGATTCATCTGCCAACCTTTTCTGGGCTCTCTCCTTCTCTCTCTCTTTGATCCTTTTACAATGGTGTACTATGATGCTCTGTATTTCGGGCCAACCCTTGGCTTCTATCCCAGCTATTTTATCTAAGGCCTTCTGCACCTCCTTCGGGAGCCCCTTTTTAATTATGAAATAAAACGGTGAGGTGGATTGATCCCAAGCCGTGCCTGTCTCCGCTCTCCACATCTTGCACCCGGAGAATTGCATCTTCCTCCTTCCCCATTGTGCATTGCATCACTGATTGCAGATCAGGTGTGTCTGGGAATATTTCTCTCAATGCATCCCATACCCTGGCTCTTACTGTGCTGAAAGATGCCCCATCATGACAGTCACAATCCAATGTTATCCCGGGGAATCCAGACTTTGCCCCACACCATGTTAGCTTGATCACCCACTGCAGAAACCAACAAACTCTTAACGTCTCCTACTGCTAGGGGGACTCCAGCAGTATTTTTCTCAAATTCATATATCCATTTACTCGCCCATCCCGACAGCGGGGGTAATGTCTTTAGCAAATTTGCTTTATCCATTTGGGCCCACGGAACATAATGAGGCCTTCCTGCTCCCTTGTGTATTAGTGGAAGTTGTAGCTTACTACTTATTTTATCTCACATTCGCCTTTGTTCCCCTCTTTCCCAACACTGTCATTCTCCCAGCTCTTGTTCTTAGCCTACCTAGCCACTCGTCTTCGAGTACCCTCCCTGCGGGTGATCCCTCTGTTCCAAAGTGTTCCCCACCCGCTGCTTCACCAAGCCTTCTTTCTTCTTCTTCTTGCTCCTCTATATCACACCAATATTCTTCCTCCCTTTCTGACAATATGCTTTCCCCTTCCATACTCACCTGTCCATCTGCCTGGTCTGTCTCTATTACCCTGGTGGGCGTATCATTAATTCTGAACAGAATTTCTCCCTTTTTCCAACCCTCCTCTTGTTTATTTGGCGTCTGGGTCATTTGCATTTGGTCGGATCTTGGCGTGGGTGTGCAATTTTTGACACATATAGCTCTTAACCGGGTCAACTCAGTTTGTGTCATCGTTAATCGTGTTTCTAGATCTTGTGAAATGTGTTCTATGTCTATCGTTGGGGTGCTTACCTGTCTCGCTGCTCTTCGTTGGTCATACGGAGGAGGTGCCGGTGGGGTTGCATGTGGTGCAGGGGGTGATGTGGGCTTAGATACGTATACTGGGTCACTCTATCCCTCAGCTGGTTTCATTAGAAGTGGATATAGTCTAGTCACCTCAAGCTCTTTTCCCTTTGTTTCTCCGCCCTTGTTACCATTATTTGCTGCCAGGGGAGATTCACCCTGGCCCTTAGTTTTGCCTGGTGTTATTTCCTCAAAAAGTCTCCACAAATCTAGTATTTCTCTTCTGTTTTGCAACTGCTTCCCTTTGTACTTTACAAACAAGGAAGTGGCTGCCATGTCCAATACATTTTTATCAAACGACCCCCCTCCGGGCCATACCATAATTGGGGCAAACCTTGTCCTTTTAGTTTGGTGAGCCACTGATCGTGGTACTTTCTAATTCTATCTGCATAACCTGGCAAGTTTTGACAAATATGTGAGAGCGGTGTCTCTGCTCCCATGTTTACTTAATTAGTACCTGTGCACCCTTATGGACCAACACAATCGATCAGAAAACCTCTTACTACAGTTGTGCACCATGTTTTACGTTACTCTTGGGACAATACCTTCAACTCACCACACTGTGTCCCACAATGTTTTAGTAAAATCATAAAGCAATGCAATTGCACAATATCACCTTTTAGCATCAGTTAAATACTTTACACATAACAGCGCACAGCAGACATAAACAATACGAATTACACAACAGTGGACCTTTAGACATACCACTTTAACAATTAAACACAAAACCCTCCCTGTCTCTTTTTCACCCTTCCAATTCCCTTCCCATCTGTTGCCCAGACCCGTCCCCCCTACTCAAGGTCCCTGATGGACCTGCCCACTTAACTTAGAGTGTCCTTATATGGAAAAAGAAAAAAGAAGCCTTTCTAAATACTACTACGAGTCTCCTCCTTTATACGAGACTCATACTATTTCCACTTGTTTCTCCTCTTTATTTCCTGTACTAGTCGAGATAGTACTAATGCGGCGTCGCCTTCTACCCATTCGCGGAGTTAGGTTCCCGTCCCTCTTTTCACCTTGTAATCTCCTTAACTGTCCTAATGGCCATATGCAGAAAAAAGAATAGATTTAGAAAAAGAATTCCCCCTAAATTCTGTTAGCTTCCTCCCCTCTATGTTCTCACTGTTCAATCCCAATGTCCTTTTATCTGACTCCCTGTCCCACCCTTTCTCCCCTCTACTGCCTTTTAAAGTCGCTTGCACTTGATACTCACGTGTCCGTCTTGATCTGAGACCCTCTGGACCCGGTCTGTCAAGGCGCCGCCTCGCACTCAATGGCCTCACCCTGCTCTGGCGAGCGATGGGTTTGCAAAGCCGGGACCCGTACACCATCCCGCCCTACTGCGTGCGCACGTCTAGGTGTACCGATTGCCATAATTGGGCAGCTTTGAGGGGGCGCGCCCTGGGACCGCTGTGGCCGGGGGACGTCTCGTGCCAAAAGGAACTGAAAGAAAGGATTATGGTGACTGTTTTAGAAAATATAAAAATTTGTGGCGGGGGGAGGCCAGAAACTATATTTTGCTCAAAGGGGGGGTTCAGCAGAAAAAGCCTTGAAGACTACTGCCTTAAGGGAATAAAGTGACCTCCCACTTTCAAATAGCAAAGCAATTAACAGCACTCATTTCACGCCCAGGTCAGAAAACTCCTGCTACCGCACCAGTCCTCTGATACACAAGGCTGCTGAAAATTCTGGAAAAGCAAGAAAATAGCTCCAAGCTCCACAACATCTAACGAGAATGAACTGGTATCATCATTAGAGACAAAAAAAACAACCATCACCATAAAAAGCATTCACCCCAGATCATCATAAACAATGATCAAAAAAGACATTTTCAAAAATAATGACAGGGATTACTAGACCTAGCAGCATTCAATAAAGTTTACAGGCAAACTATCTTCAAATAACTGCTGATATCAAGTGGTTGGAAAAAACAAACCGCATTGAAGGGGCAATAAAATCCCTTTGGGAACTTCATCAACCTATATAGAGGAACCTCATCAATCTATATAGAGAATGTGACATAAGTATACCTAGGACGGGAAAAGTAACTCCACATAGGAGATGCGCTGTTGGTGTAGGAGTTTAAAGTAAGGAAAAATTTAGAACCATGTATAGACAAAGGACCAAATTACAAAGGTAGTATTCAAGCAAAAAGTGGAAAACAAGGAAAAATGTAATATATTGTATCAGGTCTGCCGACACGTGTTTCGACCCACACCGGGTCTTTCTCAAGGCAAAACTGCATGTTTGATATTTAAAAAACATACAACATTCATGTCCAGGGGGCAAGAAAACCATAAATAGTTAAACCAAGGTTAAACCGATCGCAACCACAGTACCCATACCCTGTAACTTCGATCTGAGACTGATGCGACCCCTTCCCCGGACCACCCTGGAACTCACCCCCATTCTTTTCCCCCTTTTCGTTTGTCTTTTTGTTCTTTTTACTTCAGTTGAGGCATGTTTTGTTTTTCTTGTTTATTATGTTTCACTCAAAAGCATGTCACAAAGAATAATGAAGCCTCTGTTGGTTATAAATGCCAATAAAATGTTATATTGAAAAAAGAAACAAGTTGAAAAACATTGGTGACATGTATAACAAAAATTGTGGCAGCGAGCCCAAATCAAATGCATTAAGTACAGATACATTTAGAAAAGAAAAAGAAAAGAGAGAGGAATCAGTTATTTTAAAAAATGATCAGAAGGGGAGAAACAGGGGTAAAGGATCAGGCAGAAAAGGAGAAACACAATACATCAAAATGTTACATGGATGTCACATTCATTACCGATGTCGATGAATGGTATCATTGTTCCCGGAACAAGTTGTTGGGAAACCAGAGAACCAAAAGGAGAAAGTTGCTGATTAGCAATCTGGGACAATAATTGACAAAAAACAACTCAAATACTGGAACACTGCTATAACGATAACCTTACAGTGATCACGAAAAACTGTTCATGGGTTGATAGCCACCGACTTGGTAAAGAACACCCCTTTATCTCAGATCCGTGTCACACTCGTGACCAGTGATTCGGAAAAAAATAATAATAATAATAATACTTGATGGCAAGCAGGACCCAAGTGGATGAATGTACTAATAATAAATGGTAAGCGGGCTGTCCATCAACTGCTTCCTGTCCAAAAGGAGAGGGAGAACATGCAAAAATGGTGCAGAAACAAGTGATGAAAAATGGGCAAACCAGAGACTGTCCTGTACAGCGCATGGCGTGAAGAAAATAGACTGTTGGCAGAGGCCCTGGTATAATGTTACATCTCGATCCGGACCTGCAGTCCTACATTTCTAAACGCACCAGATTGACTTTACCAGGAATAAGACTCTTAAAAATCAACTCTGCCCCTCGTTCCTGCAACCAAAGCCTGCTCAGCCTCATCCTATTACTTGGCTCAAGCCAAAACCGACAGGCTTTTTCAAATGTGGTATGTGTGATTTTTGCCAATTTACCCTGTGCACGGACCTGTTCACATGTCATCATGGTCTTAAATTGCAGATTTGTGACTTTATTAATTGTAATCAAAGTATGTAGTGTATGCTTGTTGGCTCCAACCAATTTCGCATGTGATTGCTGCGATCTCGCATAGGCTATCACGTACTTCATGTTAGTCCGTGGTGTCCGCTCCCTTCTTGGCCAAAAATCTATATCCTCTCTCCACTAATCTTATCCTCATTATGTTTTCAGAATTCCCTCAACCGTCCGCCTTCTTGTACAGGAATATTACGCAAACAACTTCTAGCACAATGTGTTATGACATTCCACCTCTGATCGAGATGTATTTGAATTGCAACCAATCTTGCCCATTTTCCCATGTTGACTCTACTTCTCAATAACAATCTAAGTGGCCACGGAGTGGGCCAGCATTATTCCTTATTCCAGTCACTCACCATTTACCCTTCGACCAAACTTAGTTTCTGTTATCACATTACCTGGTAATTCCTTCACCCATTGTTTCGCTTGGGACCATACAGGTGTGCCTAATATGTGCACAGGCGTCATGCTGCAATCTGTCTCTTATAATTCTCCTTTTCTCGCCCAATGCGCACCGTGGACTAGTGAACAGAATGTTATTTGTCTGTGAAATTTATCACACTATGATATCATGTGGTGGCAGTAACCGTAGTATAATGGCACGTCCTAATATATCACGGTATATACTTAATACAATCATGAAACACAGATCGCTATTTTTAGCTGTTCCTAATTCTCACATATGGCGCATTTATTTTCAGCTGTATTCCTCGGTGTCCCCTTCTTTCTGGATCACGTGTTGAGCACGGATCACGTGATCTTATTCTACACGTAAAAACAGCAAGTAGCCTTTCTGACATTGATTGACCGGCTTTTGCGAACAGCGCGTACACGGACAGGAGATTTAGCTGACCATGGGGATTTGACTCCAGGAAACAGGTACGCCATTGATTTTCTTGTGCCAGACACCATTTCTATGCTTCATACATTCTATCAGGTACTGTTTTAAACACACGGATTCCCGTTGTATCTTTACAGGCTTCCCAATGTGTGTTTGATTTGGATGAACGAAATATAATCGCCTAGGAAGAGGTTCCCAGTTCTGCAGCAATATCTGTCTACCCAATTGGATAACACACCAGGTAACACTGGCATACAGCTTACGGACTTATATAGATAGATTCCGCTACTACGATCTCTTCGTTTCGCTTACTATCCTTTTTCATTATTTTTAGGAATGACCGCGCATTAGCGTTTACAGACACTTATCCGCACCCAACCATTTGAAGGTCTCCTTTATTCGCCAGCTCCATATCATTTACGGTAATTTATACCGGGGCATCTGCCAACAGTCTATTTTCTTCATGCCACGCGCTGTACACGACAGTCCGGGCACTCTCTGGTTTACCCATTTTTCATCTGTTGTTTCTGCACCATTTCTGCATGTTCTCCCTCTCCTTTTGGACAGGAAGCAGTTGATGGACAGCCCGCTTACCATTTATTATTAGTACATTCATCCACTTGGGTCCGGCTTGCCATCAAGTATTATTATTATTTTTTTTTTCTGAATCACTGCTCACAAGTGTGACACAGATCTGAGATAAAGGGGTATTCTTTACCAAGTCGGTGGCTATCAACCCATGAACAGTTTTTCATGATCACTGTAAGGTTATCGTTATAGTAGTGTTCCAGTATTTGAGTTGTTTTTTGTCAATTATTGTCCCAGATTACTAATCAGCAACTTTCTCCTTTTGGCTCTCTGGTTCCGCAACAACTTGTTCCGGGCAAAACGATACCATTCATCTACATTGGTAATGAAAGTGACATCCATGTAACATTTTGATGTATTGTGTTTCTCCTTTTCTGTCTCGTCGCTTTACCCCTGTTTCTCCCCTTCTGATCGTTTTATAAAATAACTGATTCCTCTCTCTTTTCTTTTTCTTTTCTAAATGTATTTGTACTTAATGCATTTGATTTGGGCTCGCTGCCACAATTTTTGTTATACATGTCACCAATGTTTTTCAACTTGTTTTTTAACCTTGGTTTAACTATTTATGATTTTCTTGCCCCCTGGACATGCATGTTGTATGTTTTTTGAATTTCAAATATGCAGTTTTGCCTTGAGAAAGACTCGGTGTGGGTCGAAACACGTGCCGGCAGACCTGACACAATAAGTAAAATGTTCCTTGTTTTCCACTTTTTGCTTGAATACTACCTTTGTAATTTGGTCCTTTGTCTATACATGGTTCTAACTTTGTCCTTACTTTAAACTCCTACACTAACAGCGCATCTCCTATGTGGAGTTACTTTTCCCGTAACATAATGTGGTAGTAGGGTGGAGGTACCTGCTAGTCCCATAAGGGTGCAGCAGTTAGTACATTCACTCCAATTTTGTGTCACTTACTAAATGTACCCCCTTTGCCCAAGCGCTTCCAATACCCGGCCCACCTCGAATCATTCCTGTGTATAAGTATAACTAGAACATGCAGTAATCCTGAGTCCCTGAAACTTATATTAAATCATGTAGTGATTTCTCCAAAGTGTTGAACAAACTAAACGTAGATGGAGTAGATCACGAGTCATGGGGGGAATTAGAACACTGTCCCACACTCATAAAGGCTAGCATAACTAGCCCTATTGTAAACCAAAATGGCAATGGAAAACAGGAGGTAAATAAGCCCTCTATGTGAACTTTAAAATAAATGGTGTAAAAAGCTCTGCCTCACGGGTATAGCATCCGTAACTTCCAGCAGTAAAAACAATTATTTTCAAAAGCATTACAATACAAAATTACAGTCTTTCAATGCCAGACAGTTTGCTTTTTATGGGGGGCAGCTTTACAGAACCTCTTTAGGGGTGCTTTGATCTTGACTTTAACAACAGAGTACCTGTCCTGTACACTTTTCACGTTAAACAAATCTCAAACTGATGCACATACTGTAAACAATCTTCCCCAGCTTGAACGGGAGGTGGACAGGGGGGGGCGAGACTCCTTTAATACAAATTCAGTTGCTGGACAATTAATGGATGCCACTTTTTTTTAGTTGGCTGGTGTTCAATGGCTTAAGTGAAAGCAATGATCAGGTTGCAAGCATTATTAAGAGAAATAAATAAATGGGGGGCATCTGTCCACTGTTGGTTAGAGGAGCCTTTTTCTCTCCCTTCTTAATGCGAGCTTGGATGGCCAATATCTGCTACCATTCACTGTGCGCAGAATCACAACAGCAAATGCAATTGGAGCTTTTGTAAAGTAAAGCCCAAAGTGCCCTGTGTCACCAGAAACAGGAATGCAGGAATCAAAGAACGCATTCATCAGGGCATTTCAACCATCCCCAGCCTGAGACTACACCTGGCGGTGTGTATAGCACACCCCGTACCACACAGAGGCTCAAACAGTCTGCCACACACTTCAAAACTTAGCCAGCCTTCATGCGAGCAAAACAAAACTTTGCCACTTGGCCCCCTGCTTCAGAATTAAGCAATATTACAGATGCTGTGAAAGTCACACACGCTTCCAGCGAGCCACACATCAACAATCCCCACACAGGGGACATCTTAGCCAGCAGGTGTCTGCGCACCGGCATGCAGCTGACTGGACAACTTATTGAAAATTACAAGCGCTGTGCCCTTTATACATAACAGACACATTCTCACAGGGGCTATGCAACACTGCAATGTTCTTAAGCAGACGACTGAGTCAAATCTTGAGTATCGATGGGCCGGTGTAACTCTTTCCCTCACAGTAAAGCACTGGAATGATTTTGCTTGTACACACTGAAGGTGCGGTTATGTGTACGAGTTGTATATGCACCGTACCGTAGACAATGCAACGTTGCACACAAGGGCACAGCCAGCACATGGATAATGGACCATTTTAAAAAGCAACCAGTGATTTTGCAAAGGTTTGTTTAATACATTAAGCTTCTGCCATTCAAGCCCACACATGTACTGTCCCCTAGGAACCGGGGAGGGTCTAAGTGCTCTTCCAAACTAGCAATCAAAATATATGTTAACATATAGCGTGGTGCCAGCAAGATAGCAATTAGGTTTTTTGCCTTGTTAAAAAAAATAATCTTCATAACAAGATAGTCACACTACAGCAGTGGTCTTCAAACTGTTTTGACCCTGAGACCCCTAAGAAAAAGGTACCTGGCTTGGGCCCGCTATACACATGGACTCCAAAATGTTTGTTGCGAACGGTTATCACCCGATGGTTTTGAGTGGTGCCCCAAATGGAGGTGTGGGCGCCAAACACCAAATTCTTTCAAAATCACTGCTTTCAATAACTCAAATTAGATTAGAGGGCAAATATTTGTAAACACAGCATTCAGAATGTTTTGCTACAGAGGACTTGACTAAAAGTAGTGTTGCATATTTATTTCCTAGAGTAACGTTTGACATGTACCAATTTGTTTCTTAAGTACAACAACTTGATTACTATCAATGCAGTCACTTGCAAGTTGGACAGTGGCATACTGGAGAACTAGCGTGAACGGTGGGCCTGTCTTTCAGCAAACAGCCTGTCACTATTGGGTTCAATGTTTGCAATAGCCATCCACAGGTTTTCTTCCAGCTTTGAACGATATTTAGTCTTTAGGGCTGCAAGTGCTGAGAATCCAATCTCGCAAAGGTGCGAGGTGCTGAAAGGTAACAGTACATTTGGATAAAGTTGGAAACTCTGGATTTTGTCAAAATCCACCCAAGACAATTTTCTGAATTGGCTCTCCAGTAGGCGGTCACTTTGAAGCCTCATTAGTTCCTCCTGGAGGTGTATTGGTAGGTGGGCCCCTAAATCTGCTAGAAAAGGCTGAACCACTTAGTCATTGATGCTACAATTGTCCTCTGCAAAGTACTTTGAGGTTCTGAGATGGTTTCCTATTAGTTCAGCAACACATGAAAGATCATACTCTGTCTCCTCAAGAGCATCTGCTAATAATGGAAACGCATCGGAATGCAGACATCAACCCTCTTCCTCCAAAGCTCCAGCTTCTTCTTGAATGCTGATATTTTTGCGTTCATAGCCAATGATGTGGTTTCTTTCTTTGCCTTCCAGGGAGAGGTTTAGAAAATGTAGCTTTTCAAAGAGGTCGCCATATTAAGCTAACAGTACAAGCCAGGGTGAATCACACAAAGGCTCTTCTTTCGTCTGGTCTAAACCCAGGAGACAGTGGGGGTCATTACGAGGTAGGAGGTCCCCCTTACCGGGTACCAGGTCCAGGTTCCTTGAATGAGGAATTATCGGTCCATTCCGACCTTGGAGGGCCCGGTAATTCCTCATTCAAGGAACCCATCCCCATTCCCATTGAGCCCGATAGGGCTCAATGGGAATGGGGAGGGTGCTTACAACGGGCCCGTTAATAATGGGCCCGTTGTTAGCACCCTGGTCTGCTCGCGGAACCCGCTAAGGTCGCCTGGCTTTACCAGGTTTCCTTGGCGGGTCCCGCGAGCAGAACTCGTAATGAGGCGGTAAGGGGTTGATGGCTCTGGCACCTTTACCGGCGCCGTTAACCCCTTACCGCCTACCTCGTAATGACCCCCAGTGTCTCACGTTGCTCCTGAGTTCCTAAACGCAATTTAAAACCTTTCCTTTTCTTGCTGGAGAGCCACCTGACCTCCGTGTGAAACAACAAAGCATCATGTTCAGCTCCCATTTATCCACATGATGTGTCAAACAGACAGGCTTTTGTGCGGTGCATCTTAATAAAAATGTACAATCTAAAATGTACATTCTTTACAACAGAAGTCAGCACCTCTAAGAGTCCATTCCCCATATTGCACACAGGCAAAACTTCCCGGGGGATCATGCAGTGTGTCCACAATATATGTGGCGCTACTGCCAACACCTTTGCTTTTAACCCAGCTCTAGCACCACACATTGAAGGAACACCATCCATGCAAATACCAACACACGCCTCCCACTTCAAGCAGTGGGAACTTAGAAAGTAGTTAACAATGTCAAAGACTACAGATGCAGTTGCTCTGCTCTTGGTTTACAAATTATTTCTCCAATATTTATTTTCCACGGCAGTACCTCACAAAAGCAATCAAATGTGCTTCTTTTGAAATGTCAGTGGCCTCATCCAACTGTATGGCAATCTGACTGTTTCAAGCGCGATATCAATTCTGTACTGATATCAGAGGACAGGTCAGTAATGCAGCGCGAAATGGTGGTGCAGACATAGAGATACATTTGCATTTCTCTGCTGCACCATCACTAAGAATGACCTGGTTGGCAGCGAAAATTGTTGGCAGAATTACTTTCTCAGCATCTGTAAAGGGCTTTTTGTTTTGCCCAGATAATGTGGTAAGAAGCTTCCAAAGCATTTGCAGGTAGTGAGGCCACATTTTTAACAGTGTATTTTTGCTTTTGTATGCCTTGCAGCTGCGATACAAACAAAAGCCTGGTCTTTTTTGCTAAATCGTCTTGTTTCGTTTCCAAATGCCGCCTTAATTGTGTTGGCTTCAGGCTTGCTAATGTAGCGCCACAAACCACACACTGCAGCTTAACTTGTCCAGCAACTGCGATCCATGTGAACCCAAAGTCCAATTAAGAGATATCATATTTCCATGTTTTTGCATTTTTTGTCTGTTCCCACCTCTCCTTCTGCTTTTCGTTTGAGATTCCTACCATCTTTAGGCACTAGGAAACAATACAATTCTATGTGATAGTTCTACATTTTAAAGCCCGAACACAAAAAAGGTGGATTTTTTTGTAATTTTTGTAGTGGCTTTAAAATGCGGAAATATCACATACTGCAACCCTCCTTCCCCAACAGCTCACTAACTCATTAATCGGGGGGGGGTTAACCCACCCGAACCCTTAATTTCGCATCCTAAACACATACACTCACACACATACAGTCCAAAACTCACCTCTGCCTCCTGTGACAACTCCGCTGGGGTTCACAGCACCTGTCAGCCCCTGCACGCACTTGTGTGCAGCAGGGGTTTGACAAGTATGATAGTTCGATTTAGAAAGACCGCTCTGTGCGGTCATGGAGCACGCTTTTTAAATCGACCCCCCATCAGTACAGTGAAAAAGATCTTTTCACTTAGTACCAACGATACATCTAAGAAAGGATCATGAATCTGTGAAAACATTGCAAACCCCAACTTTAATTTATGTCACGTTAGTTTTTAAAAACCATTTCAAGTTTTCAAAAATTAAAAATGCTTCAAAAGATTTAAAGTGGCAAACCCTACATGCAAAGATTTTAAACGAACCATGTAAAAAGGCTGGGGAAAAAATCATTAAAAAAAAAAAGTTCCCAAAAGAAGCCATGTGAACAGCTTGGGGGAAAAAAACTCAGCAAAAATAGGTCAGAAATACTATATAAAAGAACACCACATTGATAAAAGTCTCAGAAGACTCACTGTTCAGTTCGTGAAGTTCTAGCTCGAATGAACTAGGCCACAGATTGGTGGCGAAAACCACATCTGGATGCACATTGCACAGGGCAGATATAAACCTTCAGCACTTCTACTCAGCCAGTGGTTACATACGGAAAAGAAATCCTTACTTGCCTGCGTGACTGGGTCAAGTGTTTCACTGGATTTTTCTTGCTGGGACACAGGTGGTTAGGTTGACACACCGATGCTTGGAGTGATGCTGCTGCAATGAAAACAACCAGTTAGCTTAGATGAGCAAGGGTTAAACCCAGCACTTGGGTGTTAGGCATCAACTAGTAAGCAGGACGTAACGCTGGGAAACCAGGAGAGAGTACACAGTGCACTGTAAATGCAACTCCCAAATGAGACGTGAACTTTCAGTATCGCCCCAAACTGGACATTAGAAAGGAACAGCCTCAGAAATAGGTTTGAAATCCAGAATTGTGACTCCAAAATAAAATTGCCCACCATCACCCAAAGCAAAATACAGTTGTTTAAAAAAAAAAGGCATTCTTACCGTGGGCAAGTCCTACTACAGATGTCAGGATTTTTTATGGTGCCATTGCTGCTGGGGACTTTGCTATCCATGATGGTATGATAGAGCCAATTTGTGTTCCTGCAATTGAAAAAGTACAATAAAAAAATATTATAGACGTACCAGATTGACCGTACCAATATTTGTGCACTACACTCTGCCAGTCGGCACACATCCTCCCCCACACACAAAAGGAACCTAGGGTGCAGAGTCCTACTGGGAAATCTCCAAAGTTCCCTATAGGCCAGTCCACCCTAACTGGCAGAGAGAACAGAGAGCAGTCAGAGCACATACCTGAACACGTGACCCATACTCAGTCACAGAGAAAAAAAATAATAGAGCGAGAGAAAGAGCATCACCTTATTATATTTTACCCTTTCTATTCCCTGCCTAGAATAGTTGAGAAGTCCAGCCTGCTAGCATTCTAATCATTCATCTAGATATCTTACATAGAATTCGACAAAATAGTTCTTAACTCACTGAGCTAAGTTTCGGAAACATCGAGTAATAGCCATGTAGCTTTTACTGCAGTTTGGTGACAGTGCTGACGTAGCAGTAGACTGCCGTGGCTGCCATGCCAGACACGAGGGCCCCTGGCTTCTCTGCAACATATGGTGCCCCATGCAGGTGAAGGCCTGGCACCCACAGCAGGAAGATATACATGAATTCCACTTTATGGCAGCGGTGCACCCAAAGTACTGTTGGTAATGCAGTGATTTTAGTACATCAAGGGATGCATAGACTCTCTTTATAGTAGTTGGCTACCAGGGTAGCTCAGCAGATTAACAGACCGTTGCTGAGACGTTATATATGCAAAATATAATTATGTGTATTGATATATTGTTGTTGTTTCTTTTAATGTGTTTAAGGTTGAATTTAACCAAAACAATCAAAACAAAAAATATATGCAAAACTTCTTAATCAAATTACTTTTTGCAATTACTTATCAATAAGCAAGTGCTATAAAATGTGTTTGGTCAAGGGATGGTTTGGGCAATGGCTTGGGGTATTTCTGCCTCTGTAGTGAAAACCAAAAGTTGGCACCCATGAACCCTGCTGTCAGCACAACAGAAGCATTTATTTGTGATTAACCAGTTTGATAAACATAACATCTTTATAAATATAACCTGTGATAAAACACAAAGCAAGAGGCACACAAATTACAGAGTATTGGTGTGGTGCTCCAACAAAAAAAAAAAATCTCAAAGAAAACTAGTGAACGCAAGTTTCAGCAGCGTTTTTGAGTTTGGAAATCACTTTTTTCCTATGAACGTGTAAAATGCACACTTGAACAACAATAATGTCTCCAGCATGTAGAATGCTTGCTTTCAACAGTGTTCCCTCCGCCCTCACACTGATGTTCATGGTCCATTGATTTTGGTGGTGTCCCTTTCAGGACAGAAGAAAAGAAACGGGATGAGCAAACAAAGCCAGGAAATGCGCAAGTGACGGTTGGGCAAAGGAGCACCGCGAAGATTAGGTCACTGAGCCCGCAGCTTCCTTCTGCGAAGCTGGGGGCTTGGTAAAGCCTGGTCATGTGTGAGGCAGGCTGGATGCCGGATCCGATGCAGGATCTCAGACCCGGCCAGAGCCGTCCCATGGACCAGAAGGGTGACAAGGCAGGCGGCCGGTGTTGTATGATATCCGGCTCCCCTACAGAAGATTGCTGGAGCCTCGCAATCTGCTGTGTTGGAGCCCGATATAATACAACAACGGGAATGCGTGCATCCATCCCCGCTCGGCTCCTCTTCCCCATGGCCCCCAAGTTGGGGGCACAGAGTGAGAGGGGTGCAGGGTGACCAGCATTGCAGTGATCCGGACCTCCTGCTCGCCTTCTCTCCCCACGCGTTCGCCTTCGTGGGTCCAAAGGGGGAGAGAGAAGCAGAGGCACCGGCAAAGGCCTGAAATGCTCACTTCCCCCACCCCCTCCAACTGTGGTGTGGGGGGCTGAGCCGAGAAGAGGCATCCCTTACCAGGCAAGAAGACGCTGGCAGCACCAGCAGGAAGCAACAATGCAGCGTGAGCACGCGATCCAAATGCAGGAAAGCGCACATCAAGGCTGCATTTATTTCCTGTTTCGTGGCCACGTCACACTGCCTGGGCATGTGCATGGGGGGGGGCAGTGGCTCTCCATGCACAGTTAAGTGAGGCAAAAAAAGTATTTTCTCTTTTCTCACCGTCCTGGATCACACGCCCCACAGATTGAAGACCTCTGCCTGCAGTATGGCTATTCTTAAGGCGAAATACTCAATGGTTATCTTGCTGGTAAGACTACATAGGAGTCTGCATTTTCACTGTATATAAGCATAGTATACATGAACATGCAGGCACCTAGTCAGTAAGACAATGCAGGGAAATGTAGAAACTCTGTCCTATACAGACAGAGAGCGGAAAAAATGCACACAGCCATCCCAAATTAGCTCCTCATTTTGCATGTGCTCGGCATTCCTCACTTTTTTTTGTTGCATTTTTTATAGGATCCAAGTGTGCCTGATAACTACCATAGTACACTTTCCACGCTAAAATGTATAGCAGAGTGTTTTATTTCTGAAGGTCTAAGCTCGAAAACTAACAACAAGGTGACCAAATATAAGAGAAGATCATATAAGCAGGATGGGGACATGACAAGGAGAAGGCATCATGGGATACATTTTTAAAAAGTTGAAATAGCAATTTACATACTATTGGTGACATTCTTATCTGGTCCAATTGCTTTCTAAAAACAAATTACCCTGCATACTGAACTGTTTTCGTCACGCAGCGTAACGTTGAGTGGCTTTTTTCTTTTTTAAATAAGTGAGCTGAGCGTGTGGGCGTGGCCTTGCAAACGTGTGAGCATGGCATTCGAGGGAAGTAGAGCTCTGGGTTTTTCATTTTGGAATGTAGGCATTTATGGTATAATCCGACTTGCCGCTGGCAGCCGAATTTGGAAAAAACATCTGCACTGAATTTCCCTCGGCGTGCACGGCTGAGCCACAAATCACTTCTGTTTGGGGTGGATGTTGCTGCATCAAAATAGGAAAAACAAACCCACCAGCACCTAAATATACCTGCTGCTTCGAAACACTTCTGAGATGTAGAAGCGCCTTATAAATACACAATAAAAAATAGATAGCTGCCCCTACACGGCATGGAGTGGTCCACACAATGCTACTGGGTCTCAAAGGGCCTTTAAATGTGTGATTGATAATGAAAGCAATATAAGGCCTCCCTTTAGCCTTTCACTGCCACACATTACAAAGGGGTAAATGCACAACCCACTCCGCAGGGAATGCCAAATCGCCCCCCCCCCCATGCAGGAGAAATAATAACTGAAATTTTATGCTGGAAATTCATACACAAATGCGTCTGTCTGCATAAAAGACATATCCCCATCTGCTGCACATACATATCCCCATCTGCTACAAATAACAAATCCTCCAGCGCCCCCCCCATCCCCCTCCAGCCGGGAGGATAACTATTTGCTGTACGGTTCACTGGTACAGTGCCAGTCCCATTGGGAAGGGAGACGCGTGCTGTGCCCAGCCCCACTCCATAAAACAGATCTCCCCCGGGCAAATCGCATATCTGCATGAAAAAAACCAAAGAAGAACTGATTCTGCCTGTACTTAGTAAATCTCACACCATATTCACATTACAAACCCCCAAAATACACAGAAACACCACCTTCTCGAGATAACTTTAAGACTTACCATAAACCAAATTCAAGCACCAAATAACACGTTTTCAAACACCAAATAACAATCAACTATACGAAATGTGCTTTGTAACGGAGGAATCTCTCCCCGCTCGTGCAACCCTTGCCTTCCCGCTCAAAGCCTTGCCTTCCCGCTCGTGCAAAAAAGATGACGTCAAATTTGAAACTCACGTGATCCAGAGCAGCCCACGTGATGAAGTGGCGGCGCAGCGTTGCTATGATCCATTTCTCGAATGGGAGCTAGACACTACCAACCCTTTACGAAACGCTCATGACCTGACTCCTGATTCCGGACAGCATCAGGTGAGTGCATGCGCTCCAGCTCTTGTAGTGAATTTTATATGCATTTATTTTCGCATCCATTAACTTAGACGTTCTAACCCCTCTTTGTTATATTGTTAAGAGGAGCCTCTTTTGCAAACCCTGGAAATGCACGTTGAAGCTGTAATTCGTTGTATTGTACTTCTCACCAGTGGCGTTGCTGTTGCTTGGGGGGTGGGGGGAGAGCGGCGTGCCTCGGGCACTCTCTGCCCTCCTCTGAAATCCTGGGCCCGCCCTTGTACACCCCCCCCCCCCCCCCCCTGTTTGTCTCCAACCCGTGCAATCTGTTTCTGAGGAAGCAACGTTTAGCAAAGAAAGGGCTTTCGGCATGGTGTGTCAGGTGCTTTGCATTCAGCTGAACCGTCTGTAAACCTTGGGACAAGCTGTTTGGCCATAGATATTCTAGGAACGATAAAGTTGCTACAATCGAGTCTAAAACGGATGCGGTTTGTAAATGAAAATTGACAAGCATGTACATGTATCGAAGTATTTCTCATCTTAGTTTCTGTGCCTCCACGTGAAAGGTTGCTATTAAAATGAACTCCACTGGAAAACCACTTAAAGCTATGTGCCTACCGTGTTTCAGTTCCCTGTGGGGCTTTTGCTGCATTTTCGTTACAAATAAATGTGTTCTGTGTTTGGGGTAGGGGCTTGGGGGTGGTTGGTGGTGGTGGCGAGTTAGAGAGGGTTTGTGGGGGGGGGAGGGGGACACAGCATTGAAAGAAAATGTTGCACAACAACTAAAAGCTGTTAAGTCACCCTGCAGCCAAGAGCAGCCCCTCCATCAGAATGTAGCGCACTCAACTGCTAAAGATGGGTCATTAGTGACTTAATGGTTTAGTGCCTACATTCTGATGGGAGAGGAGGTACACCAAATGGGTGTGGTAGTTGGTGTGCACAAAAGATTATTTGCAGGAGTGCCTCTGACGTCACACATTGCCCTTTTATAGGCGGCCTCCCTACTTTTGTCTGTGGCCCCCTCTGTACCCCTCCTAAAGGTTATTCTTGGTGGTGGTGCTGCTGCTTACGACATGTTGAAATTAAACACCCGGAGGAAATCCACAGGTAAGGCTGCCCAGGACCTGTGCGCTTCCCCCCCCCCCTGTATCTTTTATTAAAAAAAAAAAAAAAAAAAAACACACACACAAACGTGCTCTCGAGCAATTGCTCCCTCCTCCCTTCATCCCGCCCACCAACACTCGGATTGGCAACTAGGGCCTTAGCAACTTGCAACGGACAACTAGTCCCCCTGCAACAAACCAGCAGCCAGTATCCGGAGGAAATCCACACATAAGGCTGCTCAGGACCTGCATGTCCCCCCACCCCCTGCATCCGTTATTTCAAAAAAGAAAATGCGCTTTCACCTCCCTACCCCGGTCTGCTTCCTACTTACCCACTCCCTCATCCCGCCCACCGACACTGGGATTGGCCTGTTCTCCCTCTTAATACATAGTCCCAGGGCACCCCCACTGCCTGTGCAGCCCCCAAGGCAAAGGGCAGCTCCCTATCGTGTCAGCAAGGGAGGCCAGTGGCCAGCCGTCAACCAGCAGCGACTAACAAGGTAGGTGTGGCCTGGGTTTGGAGTAGAGCAATCACTCTACTCCAGAAGCTTGCCACTCTACCTACCCTCATAGCAGACCAGGCTACTAATAGTAACCAGCTTCACAACTAGTGAGAAGTTAGATTATCACGCAAGTCGCATCTAGATAGAACTGTGGACAATGGCCTGTGTCACACTTGAAGAGAATTGCTAATGCTGCCTTGTTTCACATCTAGAGATTGCCACATTGAGATAGGACTGTAAATATTGGTCTTTCCCACATTGAGACAGAACTGAATATTAGCCTGTGTCACATCCCAGTCAGAATTGTGAATGTTAGCCAGTGCCACATTTAGATTTGTGAATATTAGCTTGCGTCACATCTAGATAGGATTGTGAATATTCGCCAGTGCTGCATCTAAATACCGATGTGGAGATATCACATCAAGATAGCGAGGCCACTAACCAACCCACTAACAATCTCACCCTTCTGCATACACCTCTCAAACTCTAACCAAACGCACCCCTAAAGCACAGAAAACTGCACAAACGTCACTACACCGCAACACACATAGCTTCGCACAACAGAACACGACGGCTACCAACCGAAAAGCACACCTACTCTGAGCGTATGGTGCTAACCGAACTGAAGCTGCCAACAGCACATCACTGCTTTCTTTCACTTTTTCTGCTTGGTCCCACTAACTCGCCCCACCCACTTTTCCTTTTTTTAGATCCGCCAGGGGACCACTCTGGTGGTGATAGTGTGCGGTACAAATGTCCTTTTTAATATTAACATTGTAAGTACGCGACTTTCTATACATCTGGTTTTGAAATTGCACAGGCAGCCTGTTATCGTTGGTATCGTAGACACAGTAGTTGCTCCGAAGCTCATTAACGATACGTTTCAGGCTCTGGAATGCTCACAGACACAATAACTGCTGTGCAGCTACTACACCAGAGCAGGGTCTGTTTAAGTGACTACGTATATAATAATCAGGCCCGTTTCTTGCTGTGCAAAGTGGGCAGCTGGCCGGGGCCCCCCGGTCTCTGGAGTGCGAAATTTCCCCGAGTGCCATGGGGAGAGTAGCTGCAGCACAATAGCTGCAGCTGCTGACTGCCAGTCACATAGTACTTGTGTAACGTTACAGAAGTCAGAGGCTCTCTGAACTTTCGCGCCACTTGGGGTGGGGGCATAAAAGGGCGCCTTCCCTGGTGGCTGCCTGGCTTTGTAATCAGAATACACCACAGAGGAAACTGAGCTTTCCCGGCCCGACACTCCAATTCTTTCTTTGCGCACAGGTCCAGGTAGAAAGCAAGACTGCATTGCCTCCCAACTCGCTTGTGTGCAGAACTACTCAGAAAGAAGGTAGGTACAGCCCGATGCTTCTGTTGACATTTTCGAAAATGTTCCTTTAAACTGTGTACATGGTGTTTGGCTGGTGCTCGAAAAGTAGTTTGCATAGTTCAGAGTGCGTTCTGGACAAGAACAGGTAAATGGGAATATTTTGTTTTACACTGTCCTAGCCCAAATGTATTTATTTTTTGTCCATCGTGTAGACGCCTGCCTCAGTTGGGTCGAGTGTGTGTATTGGAATCGCTTTGCTGTGTTCCTGCTTCCCCTTTAGAATGTGTCCCGCGCCTGAAAGGGAAATGGCAGAACTTGGCTTCACTCTGTTCTGTCCCAAAAAAGTCTAGATGGCAGATACATTTCTTAGTTAGACTTGAAAGCGTATATTGGAAGTTGCTACTGTTCTGGGCACTTTCAGCTGCAACCTTCTTCTTTGTTGGTTTTAATTGGACAGGTTTGAAACTTGGTACTGTTTTTTTGCAGTTCGGAGAACTTCATTTGTTTAGAGTTGGTATTCGGGGCAGGAACATATGGAACTAATGACACTTCGTTTCATGGTTTCATTGAAGTTTTATCCCCATGCAAATTGTTAGTCGTCCTGGCGGGAGTCCTTTCCAATACTGAGTTGGCTGCATTGGTGCAGCTAGGATTTCTCGACAGGGTGAACCTGTGCTGTGTACACGTGGGCCTATGGTAAAGTTTCCCATAAACCAAGGGGAATATATTTGATGAGACAGGTTTGTTTTGCTTTTGCTAGTTCCGTGGGCATGTTCTGAGTTTGAGCTTTGATGGTATATCCTTATTTCATTGTTTAGAACAGCAAAATTGTACTCCTTTCATCGGCAGGGCAAGTATAATGGGCATTAGTTTTACAATGGTAGCGGGCGCCCCTCTCTCGAAAGAACAGACTTGATAACCTGTTCAGTGGTTATTAACCACTTGAGAGTTCGCAGCCACTGCTTTTACTCACTGTGCCTTTCACAGATGGGAAATATCCATTTGCATATCAGTCTTTGTCCTGCCCAGGGGCAGTCCAGCACCGAAATGCAATGGCAACTCCAACCTGAACGAGAGTACCACCAGCAACCCCATACACGTGTTTCACCCTTGTTGGGGATCATCAGTGAGGTGAAGCTGATGCCTCTCTAAGCACAGTGAGAGGGAGACCACGTCTGGTTGCCCCCAGGAGACCTAGGGTTACCAATCCCAGGTTCCTTGAAAAATAGTTTTACAATGGTAGCGGGCGCCCCTCTCTCGAAAGAACAGACTTGATAACCTGTTCAGTGGTTATTAACCACTTGAGAGTTCGCAGCCACTGCTTTTACTCACTGTGCCTTTCACAGATGGGAAATATCCATTTGCATATCAGTCTTTGTCCTGCCCAGGGGCAGTCCAGCACCGAAATGCAATGGCAACTCCAACCTGAACGAGAGTACCACCAGCAACCCCATACACGTGTTTCACCCTTGTTGGGGATCATCAGTGAGGTGAAGCTGATGCCTCTCTAAGCACAGTGAGAGGGAGACCACGTCTGGTTGCCCCCAGGAGACCTAGGGTTACCAATCCCAGGTTCCTTGAAAAATAGTTTTACAATGGTAGCGGGCGCCCCTCTCTCGAAAGAACAGACTTGATAACCTGTTCAGTGGTTATTAACCACTTGAGAGTTCGCAGCCACTGCTTTTACTCACTGTGCCTTTCACAGATGGGAAATATCCATTTGCATATCAGTCTTTGTCCTGCCCAGGGGCAGTCCAGCACCGAAATGCAATGGCAACTCCAACCTGAACGAGAGTACCACCAGCAACCCCATACACGTGTTTCACCCTTGTTGGGGATCATCAGTGAGGTGAAGCTGATGCCTCTCTAAGCACAGTGAGAGGGAGACCACGTCTGGTTGCCCCCAGGAGACCTAGGGTTACCAATCCCAGGTTCCTTGAAAAATAGTTTTACAATGGTAGCGGGCGCCCCTCTCTCGAAAGAACAGACTTGATAACCTGTTCAGTGGTTATTAACCACTTGAGAGTTCGCAGCCACTGCTTTTACTCACTGTGCCTTTCACAGATGGGAAATATCCATTTGCATATGTCTTTGTCCTGCCCAGGGGCAGTCCAGCACCGAAATGCAATGGCAACTCCAACCTGAACGAGAGTACCACCAGCAACCCCATACACGTGTTTCACCCTTGTTGGGGATCATCAGTGAGGTGAAGCTGATGCCTCTCTAAGCACAGTGAGAGGGAGACCACGTCTGGTTGCCCCCAGGAGACCTAGGGTTACCAATCCCAGGTTCCTTGAAAAATAGTTTTACAATGGTAGCGGGCGCCCCTCTCTCGAAAGAACAGACTTGATAACCTGTTCAGTGGTTATTAACCACTTGAGAGTTCGCAGCCACTGCTTTTACTCACTGTGCCTTTCACAGATGGGAAATATCCATTTGCATATCAGTCTTTGTCCTGCCCAGGGGCAGTCCAGCACCGAAATGCAATGGCAACTCCAACCTGAACGAGAGTACCACCAGCAACCCCATACACGTGTTTCACCCTTGTTGGGGATCATCAGTGAGGTGAAGCTGATGCCTCTCTAAGCACAGTGAGAGGGAGACCACGTCTGGTTGCCCCCAGGAGACCTAGGGTTACCAATCCCAGGTTCCTTGAAAAATAGTTTTACAATGGTAGCGGGCGCCCCTCTCTCGAAAGAACAGACTTGATAACCTGTTCAGTGGTTATTAACCACTTGAGAGTTCGCAGCCACTGCTTTTACTCACTGTGCCTTTCACAGATGGGAAATATCCATTTGCATATCAGTCTTTGTCCTGCCCAGGGGCAGTCCAGCACCGAAATGCAATGGCAACTCCAACCTGAACGAGAGTACCACCAGCAACCCCATACACGTGTTTCACCCTTGTTGGGGATCATCAGTGAGGTGAAGCTGATGCCTCTCTAAGCATCAGCTTCACCTCACTGATGATCCCCAACAAGGGTGAAACACGTGTATGGGGTTGCTGGTGGTACTCTCGTTCAGATTTGAATTGCCTTTGTATTTCGGTGCTGGACTGCCCCTGGGCGGGACAAAGACTGATATGCAAATGGATATTTCCCATCTGTGAAAGGCACAGTGAGTAAAAGCAGTGGCTGCGAACTCTCAAGTGGTTAAATAACCACCGAACAGGTTATCATGTCTGTTCTTGCGAGAGAGGGGCGCCCGCTACCTTTGTTAAACTACAAGTATAATGGGCAGAAGGTTCTGGACAGAATTTCGAAAATGCATGCAGTGCAATGATCGTGCATGTGTAACTGGCCCTATGGGGAGAGCCCCTCACATGGATTGATGTAAATGTTTTCTGCTGCACTACAGTAATCTGCATAAGTGTGAATATTTGACCATTAGTAATGCAGTGAGACCAATGCCCGCTTTTGTTGCATGCTTTTTTTCACATTCTTGTTTCTTTAAAATAGGCAGAAGAAGCACTCTCTAATCCACTTTACAGGGAGCTGTCATTTCTATGCGTTTCGTTTTGCATTCCTTTAAAGGTTATATAAAACAGGCCTACAAGTACCAGAATGCAATCTGATATGAGGTTTATTATTTCAGTCCAGAAATTGGGACTACTTGAGATCCTGTCCTGTCGGTTGAATTACTTTGAAAAGTTCTACACGGGTCCCAGAAGGCCATGTGCGATGGACGGATGGTATAGTGAATGGGTTCCACTTCTATTTAAAAGGGTTTCTGCCATTTAATAACTGACCTGGTAACTCCAAAATACCCCGGGAACTGGAATGGAGCAAAAGATTGGAGGTAAACGATAAGGTGTTCCCATGTATACACAATTGATCAAATTATTTAGATGCTCCCAGTATTTACTAAACTGGTTGCTATAATGAATTAATCAAATGATTTTAAAAAACCATATGGTACCTATCGTGCTCTGTTTGTGCAGTATATGCTTGATGACAGATATAACAGAATAAACAAAACTATATATGTAAAATGTTTTAATATGTCACTGGTACATAAACAAATTTGAATCAACAATAACCTATTAAATAAGTCACAAAATATAACCAATATATAATACACCAAATCATAACCGGAGCAAATTTAAACCAGATAAAATAACATGCATTGATTGACAGACTGAAAGAATGCAGTTTATAAAAATGAAGTCAATTTAGCCAATCTGGCTCAATGTAACACATAATGTGCCAGACTATATTTGTCTGTAGGGTTTTTCCAGAAATAACTGTCCCAATTGAAGCTAATTGTTTCAGTCTCTATAGGTAACCAAAAAGCTATTTTCTGGTTTAGTACTGAATGGATATTAGTCCCGAAGGTTAAGTAAAGCTGATGTACATCAAAAGATGAGGCTGATATATTGTACTACTACGCCATCCGCTACCATAAATGATGAAGAGCGTGGTATGCCACGACCATTGGATACGAGAGTAGTCACAACCCTCGTGTGTGGACTGTCGCAAGACTGGTGTTTTTCGGTGGTGAGGTAGAAAAGATAAACCAACTTCGTCAGGATAGTGGTTTGTTTGTTCAGCCCCAGAGTAATTGCTTCGGTCTCAGGCATACATATATGATGCTGCCATATTGAACAGGGTCATCCCTCCATTTGATAACTCAAGAATGGCAAGATAGATCCCACTGAACCTAAGTGGGTTTGCTGGAAATGATGAAGGCTCGTAGTGTTCAAAGTCGTTTGTGGGAGGTGAAGCTCTTGGTGGCTCCCTCCATGGCGGCCAAATGGCGGTAGAAAAAAAGGGGATACACGAGCCTGTGGACTGCAGTTGTCCGGCTGCGCAATGGATGCGCCGTCGTTCGGCCGCTAGACATGCTGTCGAGTCTGCCGTGGAAGAGAAAACACGGCTTCGTGTTTAATAATTGACCAACAGTAAGTTGTCTTTCACTGTAAGAGATTATGCCCAGCGATAAGGACAGCCTTCCAGACCGAGTGAAAGAGATTAAAGTGCCACAGAAAACGAGATGGTCAAGAAAAAGGTGAGGAAAGGGGAACGAAAGAGAGGAAAATATAGGCCCTATAGGGGAAGCAAAATTAGGGCATAGGTTGCACGTGAGAAGTGGAGGCAACCATCGGTTAAAGGGCAAGAGTGAGATGGAAGAGATCTGAGGGTAGGGGTAGATGTGACTCGCAGGTGGAGGAGGAGTTGGAATGTAACTGGGAGAGAGCACTGTGACCAGGACTGGGTAGAGACCACTGTATCACACTTGCTGCGAAATGCACACCAAAATGTTCAAATTTGTTAAGCTCAAGGGCTGCAGGAGTACTCTATGAAGGGAGTACGGAGGGCTGGACTCCACATCAGTTGAATGCCTCCTTTTGATGTTTTGACGGAAGAGGTTTTTTGCTGACTAGTACTTTCCTTTGGCATAGAGCACACTCCGGGTACTGAAAAGTGAACGCTCACAGATGTGCCAGTAGTCAGGCTGCAGGTCAGTACAGCCTATGTGGGAAGTTGGTCCTAGGTGAAATGAGGGATGCTCTTACCCTCAGGCCACACCCTGCTTTTTATTTACCTTAGTACCCCTGGCTTCACTCTAGGCTCGTAACGAAGCTCGCCAGAGCTCTGTGGTGGTCTGGTTCCTCGCCGCTGTATTGTTCCATTTCAGTTTTAGTTTTCTTAATGGTTTAAACAAAGAATATTGTATTAGATCGTTTGAGTTTCTGGTCAGATGCTGCCTGCCTATTTGATCTGGAGGTTGGCATCTGTACTGTAGATAAGTAGGATGTTTCCACTGTATGGCTAGGATGTTTCCACTGTATGGCTATGTGAAATGAGTTGGAGGCTGTGCTTGAGACCTTTTGCCCCTTCCTTCCACACAAATCGAACTATCTGAACGCACCATTGCTTTGAAAGTGGCTTTCAAATGTCAACCAGCACTCCCAAAAACAGCTCAACAATCTGACCCGATTTGACCTGTTTGAGGTCATTGGTGAGATGTAATTGAAAGGAAACCCTCTAAACAATGTGCCATATGGTCCTAATTCAAGCAGCCCTTTCTCTGAACCAAAAGTTATTGCCTCTCACAAACCTTAAGTGCAGCTCATGGTAATGAGTGGAGTTTCCAGACGACCCTTTTACCCCATCTGCCAATTCAGAGCCTTGTTTGTTTGTAGTTTGGTTACAGCGTAGTTGGTTGAGAGAGGGATTGACACTTGCAATGTGAACTGGAAACTGTCAACCAGTGGTACGAATTGGCATACATCATATTTGTCAAAATGCTAGAAAAGTTTTGTTCAAATAGGTATGTCCATGATGTAGCCTCTCCTAATTTGGCCCACTTTCAACTCTGCACCTTTTAGAATGGAGCCTCCTTACCGCTACTTTGCTTGGCAATCAATGCATCATTTAAACTGAAAAGACTTTAAAAAAAAATAAAACGTTTTGGGGGAGCTTGCATTATTCCGAGCAAGAATATTTCAACATATTTCTTTCACTTCAGACATTTGAAAGTACTGGCAATGTCAAAACTAATAAGGCCTTCGGAGCACAGAACCGGCAGAAAAAAAAAAAAGCAAAAAGTGGCGCCAGGTATCAAAAGTGCCAAGTACTGTCTTCATTTTTCAGGAGGGAAGAGAATACTAAAAGAAGTAGATAAGCCCCCTTCCCAATGCCAGGCAACAAGCATTACTGAGGAAACGGTAACTGCCTGTGGTCATGCCACATGTTTCAAGAGATGAGGCCTCAAGAATGCAGAACTAGAGGGCAATGATGACCAACAGGAACAAGGCACTAAAACTGGTTGGTTTGAAGACATTTCTTTATGGCCTAAATCAATGCCTGGACTTGTGCGTGATCAATTTATAATGGGAGGGCCACAGGCTATGCCACCTCCCAAAGGATGACAAAAATAGGCACTTTTTTTCTTAATGTGGGCTCAGGGTATTTACCTAACAAAGAAACGGTCTGCAGCCAATGGCTGCAATATTCTATTTTGACTGAGTCTGTTTTTGCTGTAGGCTTTTTTGACTCTGTGCCAAAATTAAAACTTGGTAGTGATGGCATTAATAACTGGACGCACTTTGGTAACTTTTTGAAAATGCACAAAGGGTCTCCTGTGTATGCCAAATCCAGTGGCAAGTGGGTGGATGCTGAAAGGTGCCTCACAAAACATGTTAGTATAGATTCTCGTGCAAGATCAAATACAGGCAAAGACCAAGCGTTGGCGGTCTGTGCTTTAAAGAATGTCAGTTGTTTTTCTGTCCAAAAATAATTTGGCATTGCGTGGCTCTTCAAACAAGTTGATTACTCCAAACAATGGACATTTCTTAGGCCTTGTTGCACTAATGGGGAAATTTGATCTGAACATGATGGATCATTTTCATCGAGTGGCCTCACAAGAGAGCCACAGTCCCTATTATGGAAATGTCATTCAGAATGAACTTATTTGTTTTATGGGGTCTCGAGTAAAGAATGCAGCTTTACAAAGGGTGAAGGCTGCAAATAGTTATTTTGTATTGTACTCAGAATATCAGCCACACCGAGCACCTGTCTTCCATTGTAAGAATTGTGGATATTATAGGCAAAGACACTTCTGTGAAAGAATATTTTATAGGTTATCGCCCCGCAGACTAAACATCTGGTGAAGGACTTGCAAACCTTCTGTATTCTGAAATGTCAGAATGTGGTCTAGAGATGGACAACTGCCATGGTCGTGGGTATGATAATGGTGCAAACATGATTGGGGTAAAAAAGGGAGTCCAAGTTCTCGAACAATACCCCTGTGCATTTTTTTTTTTTAACCCATGTGGCTGCCACAGGTTAAATTTGGTGATTGGCGATGCTTCCAAATCCTCTGTGAAAATCTGCATCTTTTTTTGGTGTACTTCAGAGAATCTATAATTTGTTTGATTGAACGCTGGCACATCCTTAGTGAGCATCTAAAATCTTTCCTTGAAAAAGGTCTGTGACACATGATGGGAATGTAGAATTGAATGCTTGAGAGCTGTGCGGTATCCATTTGTTGAGATATACACACAGCACTATGAGCATGACCCAAAATTGTCCTCGGAGGCGAAGTCCCTTTCTTTACACTTGGAAGATTTCAGTTTTATTTTTACTTTAGTTGTGTGGTATGACCTTCTTCTCTTTCAGAGGAACATTGTAAGCAAATCCATGCAGTCCAAACAAATCGATTTGCCGGCCTGCAGTGACCTGCTTAAGAACTGCATTGCCTGCATCAAAAAAAGAGTGTTGCTTTTGAGTCTGCTGTAACAGCAAAAGAGAGCCTTCCTTTTAGATGCAACTAAGCAGCATAGGAAAAAGAAAATGTTTGCGTATCAGACTCGGGATGAGACCCCTGAGAAGGAAGAACTTTTAAAGTAACCATATTTTATACCCTGATTGATGCCATAACTGCTTTTCCCAGTTGTCTGCGCACAATAGTAGGTGGGGTTTCATGTACAACATAAAGCTAAGAAGAACTTCTACAACTGTGCAAGCACCCAGTGGAATTGTTAGCAGAGGGTGGTGATACTGCACCAGAATCTGATAGAGATGGTTCCCAGTTGGCTGAGGAACTGAGACCTATCCAGCCATCGCTTCAGAAGAGTTCTGTTATGCTCCTTGAGGTTTTGCAGCACATTCATCATACAAAAACACATTGGTTGTTTCCAAATGTGTGGGTTGCCATGAGGGTCTTACTAACAATTCCAATTACAGTGATAAGTGGTGAGAGGAGTTTTAGTAAATTGAAACTGATAAAGATGTACTTGCCCTCCACAATGGCTGAGGAAAGGCCGTCGGCCCTTGCAATACTTTCAATTGAGAGGGAACTATTGAAAAAATTGATTGTGCAGCAGCAATAAATGCTTACGCAGCATCAAAGTCAAGGAGAGTGTCCTTAACATAGACAAAAAATGGACACAGATCTTTAAAAGTAGTATATACTGTTTGTTTACTCTGAGGAATTACTGCAAAGTTTTCGAATCATGATGTAATAGAACAGATTTCATTTATTCAACGGTGATATATTGACCTTGGATAGGAGTTACTTAACAGTGTAGTTTGGGAATGGTGCGGGGGGCGCATTCTAGTGTTTCGCCCTGGGCACCAGATGCACTAGAAACGTCCCTGGTAATAATACCTCCGCAGGCTAATGATTGCAGGCATGCACTGTCTCCTGCTCCTCTAGTTTCGTTATGTTCCTCTTCACCTCTTGCAACAAATGTACCATTCCGATCGCATCATGCTCAACTGCGACTGAATGGTGTTCGCTTACTTGTCCCCAAAATCCTAAAAGCATTGGCGAAGGACCTCCTGGGTGACCACTTAATCTTTTGCAGTGCCTGCTTGCTCCCCCAAATCCTCTTCTGCTCCAGGCCCCTGCTCTCCCCCAGCCGGTACCTCGCTGTCTCTGCGCCAGAGTGTCTGCAGATTGCCCTCCTGTGGTTTCTTCACAGAATTTGGGGCAGCTTGCATGTCCTTCCCTTTGTTTTTGGACAGTGCGGAGGCAGGTCTGATTGGGGGTGGTGGAAGCCCTGCCCCCTCCTCTTCTCCCTGTAGTGTTTCGCATCCTTCGGACCTCTTCTGGACATTTGTTTCACGGCATAGGAACACCCTGCCTCCGCTGCTTTGTGGGTCTGCCCATGACTGGTGGGGGGGTTGAAACTCCCCTCTAATTGTGCGCAGTTGAGCCACTGTTTGTCCTCCTACGGGTTTCAAATGACTCTCCTCCTGGCCTTGCTGCCATGATCACTCTGCCCTGAGCCTCTCCTTTATTCTTCCTTGCACACCACAGCTATAGATGGACTCTTTTGCTCTACATTTGGCCTCAGGATTGGCCCGGGGAGGCCAGGGCACTGTCTCCTATACGTGGTGCGCCTCTTGCTCCCTTGTCTCCTTTGTTGTGCTTCTTGATTGGGGGGGGTGCGCTGGCTGAGGCACTATATGCAGTTCCAAACTGTACCTCAAATGGGTCTCCAGCTGCCCCGACTATAACACCACAGGGCCTCCACTGGTCTTCTCTGCAAGTGCTGACATCAAAGCTTGGGCAGGGGCCCTACCATCACGCTCCCCCACTCTCAATGTCCCTCTGATCAAAGCTGGTGATCACTGGCCAACCTCTGCCTACTTGCACCCTTTCCTTGGGTCAGGGCACACGTTGACCTGTGATGGTTCTCCCCCAAGGGTGTGAGGGGGGAGTTGAGCCCCTCCGGGTCGCCGCCTTCCTGCCTCTTCCCTGTGTGTCCCCTCCTGTGCCTTTTGGTCGCTCTGGGTGCTTTCTCCGCTGCCCAACTCTCAGCATTGATCTCTCTGATGAGCCGCTGCTTTGCCGGCGCGGGGTGCCTCAGTCCCACCTTGATCTTCCCGTTGGTGCTCACCAGCAGGGGAGCCCCTGCTCCACGAATCCAGCCATGGCCTCAAATATCGCAGGCAGCTCCTTCCAGACATGCTCCTCTGCTGCTGACAGCGGCTGCTTTCCGCCACCCGGTCTCGCAGCCGCACTAGATCCTTGGCCGCCCTGGGTTTCACTGAGTGGTGGTTCTTGCTCGCAGTCTGCAAGCGTGTGTCTTCAGTATGACCTGGATTGGCCGCTGGCGCAGTGCCCCCGCAACTCAGACACTGCTTAGACGAAGGTCGCAACCCCGCCTCTGCCGAAATCCCCCAGCAATCCAGGCTGTTGCACCCCACCACCACAGCCTACATCGATAAATTCTCGCTTGTGAAGGCTTTTAATCTTTATTGTTTTTGGACCCGGGGGTGAGAGCTCCACGATCACGCTGCTCTCCACTCGGTGGCCATCTTAGAATCCCAATCACAATGCACTTTTTAATGGGTATCCATCATAGATGCCAGTACAAAATGCTTTTTTTATTTTTTAGAAAGGATATGATGTGCTTTTATTTGGCTGCACTGGCATTTTTGGGGCACCCAGTCTAGCCATTCTTTGCTGTGGCATGAATTGTGTTCTATGACAAAGCGAGCATGAGTGTTGTGTCTAGACTGGCATTTAAGGCTGCCAGTCAAGCCATTTCTTAATGTGGCGCGGCTTTTATCACTGGGTATCAAGGATAAAGCAAACATGATCAGCATTATAACGCATCTAGACTCTTCTGCATTGTGCAACCAGTTTGGACATGTTTTCTTGTTGTGAAAAGACCTCTTTTAAAGGCAAAGCCAACAGGAGTGTGAGGCAGAGCCATGATGTGCATGTTTTCTTATAGTATAATTACTGGTGTTATGTTCAGTTGATATGCACCGCTACCACCCAGGGGCAGTCTCCAGGTGCTCGCGCAGATCTGCAGAAAAGTGGGATTGGGGGGAGTTAGTGGGGAAAGGGTGAGAGGATAGGTTCAGAACCAGGAGGAACAGGCATCTGTGAGTGTTTTGCATGTGGTCACTTGTGAGTGGCCTCGCGCATTGTAACCGTATAGGTAAGATTCCATGCCTTGGGTTTGTGTTAGTGGTTGGTGTTGGTGTTAGTGTGTGATGGGTTGGTCGTGTGCTCTTTGTAGATAGTGTCCATAAGAGATTCAGAGTCGCAAGTGGTCATAGCTGAAAGGTAGTCCGGCATCTTGGTGTGTTGTTGCATTTTAGATGGTATTGGGCTATGTGGGTGGATCACTCTGGATGTCGGCGTAGTAATGGTTCTCTGTATGTTTGAGTGTGGCTAGTCCAAGATCTGGTGTAGAGGTGTCGGTTATATAGGAGGAGCAGGAAGGGAAGAGGGTTAATAAAGTTGGTCAATTTGTTGTGGTCTCTCTGGGTCAGCCCTTTGGATGCTGCTTGACGGTATTTAGCCAGGTTCTTGTTTTCAGTTCTTTGGCCCCTCTTTTACTCCTCTCTAGTTGTTTGTCTGTAGTGTTGTTGCTGGTGTCCCTTCTAGGTTGTTTTTGTCTGCTGAATAGCCAGGTTTGAGCAGCTTTCCGAAGGGGATGTGGTCTTCAGTGATTCTAATTACTTTAGGCAAGTTTTTCCAGTTGTTGGCAATTAGATCTGAGAATGCTGTTCCAACGGATTTGCTTTTTTCGTGCTGTTTTGCCTCTATTTATAGGTCCTTGCTGGATCTTAGTTCCCTTCCTGAGCGATACCGACTAATCTTGTCTTGGAGGAATTCTGCTCCTTGTCTGTGCAATGCTTTGTGGGCAATGCCTTTTTGAATTTGATGCACTTTTTTTACTGGTAACCAGTGTAGGCTTTTCAGTGCTGGAGTAAAGTGGTCTCTTTTGTTTAGTCTTAGTTGATCCTGGCTGCTGTATTTTACACCCTTTGGGGTTTCTTGGTGAGTCTTTCTGGCATTCCTAGGTAGAGGCTGTTTGCGTAGGTAATGCTTGTGAGTATCTGGGATTTGAATAGTTTAAGAAGCATTTTTTTGGCGATTGCGTTTACTTGCGGTTCCTGTGATAGTTTGTTGTCCATGAGTATTCCTAGGTTGTTTACTACCTTTGGAGTCTCTGGTTGCATTCCCATGCCGATTGGCCAGTCCAATTGTGCGTTCCCTCAGTCGAACCCTGTGGGTGAGAACATTATTTCCGTTTTTGCCGGGTTCCGTTTGAGGTTGTTCGTTGTCATTTAGTTGTATAAGTCTGTGAGGAAGGAAGTTGTTTTGTTCCTTGGTTCTGTTTATTTTCACAATCGGTTTTGTGTTGCCTGATTAGTTGTAGGCAGTAAATCCGTAAGATCGAATGATTCTAATCAGTGGGGACATGTAGAGGGGAGATGCTGCAACCATGTGGGACTCTGCAGGATATATTTTTGGTGTTTGAGGTGGACGGTGGTAGGTAGGTTCTTTCAGTTTGGTTTGTTGGGAATAAGGTGATCCACTTTAGTACAGATTCCTGCATGGCACATTTCACCAATCTTTTGATTAGTGTTGCGTGGCTTATTGTGTTAAAAGCTGCTGAAATCTTCCAATGGAAGAAAGGACAATTGGGTGTCGTCTGCGTTTATTTTCAGGTCGTCCTATATTGAAGTGTTGATTCTGTTCTTCTCATTGGTCTGAAGCCAACTTGTGATTGGTGGAGTATTCAGTTAGTTTCGATGTGTTTAAGATGGATTAAGTTAACTTGGTTATGCAGGATCTTCACTGGGTAGGCAGGTTTGCTATCGGTCTGTAGTTGCTTGGGTCTTCTGCGCTTTTGGATTTTTTTTTTTATTTTCTTTTTTTTTTAATCTGATTTCGATGAGTTCTTTCTGTGAATTGTTTGCCAATTCTATTCTTGTGGTGTAGCAGAGGTGGTTATTTTTTTTTTTTTTTTTTGGAGTTGCTTTGAATTTTTATAGCTGGTGCTAATAGCTCAAGGGCCTTGGTGATCTAATTTGAGTGTGTCTTCTGTTGTATCTATTTTTGTATACGTGGGATATCTTTCGCCTAGCTTGTCGTGGTGGGTTGATAGCATGGCAGCCTCGTCCGCTAGTTTTGTTGCAAACTTGGGATTGTAAGAAGATGGTCTGTAGATCAGGAGGAATACTATGTTGGATTGGTTATCGAGTTCTATCTTGATTAAGAGGGATTCGTAGTCTTCCACGTTGGTTGTGGTGATTCAAGATGCTCAGGGGTGTTTTTTGTTTTTAATTGTGATTCCGCCTCGTCTTCGGTTTTCTGTTTGCATGTATTGATTTATAATTGTCTGGTATTGCTTCATTTGGGATGCTTTATAGTTGTCTGATAGCTAGGTTTCTGTAAGGAAGACCACGTCTGTGCCTCCTTCGCTTAGGAGGTCATTAATTTCTATTGAGTGTTTTGCCATGGATCTAACGTTGAGGAGGCTGCAGTGTAGTTTGCTTGATTTCCTTTTTTGTGGTGGTGTTAGTATTGTTTGTTGTGACCGGTGTGGTGTTGGTTGGGTTTCCGTTCCAGGTGGGTTTTTCCCCGGTTGAAGTCTTTTGGGTGGGGTGGTTCTTTGTTAGTCAGTCTCTTTGTCGAGCTGACCGATAAGGTTTATGGCAGGGTTTGGTTAGTTCCGGGTAAATGGGGTAGCTACCTTTTTTTTTTTTATTTTTTTTTTTTAATTGATTTAGTTGAATCTCAACTTTTCAATAAACAACATTTTAAATAATAAACGAATTTTCACAATATTAAAAGTAATTTTTCCTCTCCTTAATTACATGAGAAAAATAAAATATAAAAAAATAATTTTCTTCTTAGTAGTTCTATGTACAGAAATTGAAAGAAACGAGTTTGTACATTAAAAAAAAGTAAACTTGTTTTTATTTCACATACAAAGATTAAGAAGGCAATGCATGTCTCAATTCCAATATGGTTAATAAACTTCACAATCGCTATCTGAACCTTAGTGAGGCGAGTATGATAGAGCTTTGTCCATAGTTCATTAGATGTCAATGATCTATAATGTTCAAAGTACGGTTTGAAATACAATATCCGTTTCAACGTTATAAGAGAGCATTCCGTACATAAGTGTTCTATAGTCTCTTTCTGGTTTTGGACGCAGCAGAATCGACAATAGTTCTCAGCATTTGATATGAGCCTTCTTCGGGCCTGTATTTGTTTGGTGTTAGATAAACGAAAATATGTTAGTCTTAGATTGACATCTGGGAATTTTAGTAGGTAAGACTCGGTCCTGCCCATCTTTTTACATTCAAATGGGATTTCCTTAAATGATGTGTACCGCTTGCACTGTTCTATCGTATCAGTTTCCCATATCTTAGTTTTTGCTTTAGTAGGGTTAGATACAAGGAGCTCTATTGTGATGCCTGCTGCGTCCATTACATGTTGAACAAGTTATCTCCATGTACTTGGAAAAGAATGATTCGATAATAGCATATACATGGCTATTTTCTTTATTAGCAACTCTGTATGTGAAGCCATGACCAGCTTTCTGTAAAGGTTTATTACACGCCAAGTGTACATTCCAAATAGTGACAGCAGACCTAATTCATATCGTAATATCGGCATAGGCAAGCTATTGGGCAGACCAAGGATATTTTTCCAGTAAAAGTCTTCAAGTTTAGACCAAAATTTCTCCGATCTAGGTGCTTTGGTATCATACCCATAGAGTGTAATTGCCGTAGCCTTTTGTAAGTAAAATGTAATAGCAGCAGATAAAGTAAACTTTCCCATTTTCGCTTGTATAATCTTAGCTTGGGCAGCTGCTGTTTTCATCTTTATTTCTACAGATCTAACATATGGTAGATCTGTGACATTATTGTTAACATTTATACCCAAATATGTATACTGGTCGACCTCAAGTGTTTTACCATTAAGGTGCCATTTGAATTTTTGTATTTTAGTCAGAGATTTCGGAAGGCAGCATAGGATCTTAGTTTGTTCAATATTAATTTCTAAATGATTTTTGATGGCGTATTCTTGCAGAGTGGTTAGTAGTTTCTGTAATCCAAACGGAGTTTTTAGACAGTAATAGCAAATCATCTGCATAGAAAAGCCACGGAAGTGGGGCAGCACCAAGTTTCGGAGGGTCTGACTGTACAGATGCAAATTCTACTCCCAAGTCAGCAATAAAAAAAATTGACGATGGTAGAGGCAAGGACACAACCTTGTTTCAGTCCACGATATGTCGGGACAGGCAGTGACAACTTGCCATCTGTTGTAAGTCTGATCTGTATGGTTGTATCTGTGTGTAACTGTTATGAAGGAAAGTAAGACATCTGGACATCCGGCCGCTGTTAACTTTTGCAACATTAGAGATCGGCTAATAGTCAAAAGCCGACTTGAAGTCAACAAACGCCAAGTATATTGGTTGTTTTGATTTAATAATTTGTTGTTGAATTGCTGTTATGGATTTGAGGTTAATGGAAGTGCCCATTCCTAGGACAAAACCCGTCTGATGTGGGTCAAACAAAGTATGATTGTTAATCCATAGGGTAAGTTGTCTCAATATAATTTGCGAGAATATTTTTGCTGGAATATCCAGTAAAGCAATCGGTCTATAACTAGAGGGTAACTGTCTATTGCCTTTTTTGAAAATAGGCACAATTATAGACTTCCTCCAGGTAGATGGAATTTGATTTGTCACAAACTTCTCGATATATTAAGAACAATATTTGTGCCCATATATCAGGGTATGTCTTCAGGGTGACATTGGAAAGGCCATCAGGGCCCGGGGCCCTCGAAGAACTCAGCTTTGCTATAAAGAATTTTATATCATCTATGTCAAAAGCCAACAAATCTTTGGGCAAACTGCCATATGATGGTATCTATGGACTTGCATCTTTGGCAGTATATAATTCTAAGAAATGATTCATCATACCAGCTCCGGGACAGCATTCATCTGTAAGGATGATTGAGATGTTAAAGATGTTCTATGCAGCAAGTGCCAGATTGCTTGAGAGTACTTGCAAGCCACCGCACAAAGAAGCATTTTGCTGTCCTGTTGTAACAAAAGAGCTTTGTGAGCCCTAATCCAGTGTTGGTATTTGCTTTTAAGAGTTTTAATTAATGTTAAATGATTGTGATTTATTAATTGTAAGATTCCTTATTTCTTTTCTTAAAAGTTTTTCTTGTTCTGACCTCAGGGTCATATTGATGTTTGTGACAGAAAACCGGTTTATTGCTTTTTGTTTTCACCTCAACAAATAGATGTAGTATAGATGTATAATCACAGTTTCTCGGACCGCACCTGTTTTTACCGGACCAGTGTGTTGCTAGGTTGTCATAGAAACTTTGTAATTTATCGGGATTCCAAATGAAGCAATTTCGTCCACTATTAATGTGGATTTGTCCACTCATATTATCTGATGTTGGTAAGGTATGAGGTAGGTTCCAATGCCAAGACATAATAAGCTGCTCATGGTCACTTTGATTTTGCTTCCGAATGTTTAAGCTCTTTACGCATGTAAACATGTTATGATCTATATATATAGTCCAAAATTGCATGTTGGGTTTGCCTTCGCCAAGTTGGCTGAGCGGGTACATCACCTTCTACTGAACCATTGGGAAGTAACATTTGCCTATCTTCCATGAGTTCAACCCATCTACGTTCTGTCTCATTATACGAAGACTGTGTTAGACAGATCATGTAAGTTGAGATCACCCACAATAATAACAGATGTAATAGACATATCAGCCACAATCATGTCCATAGTTGCATACATTAGTTCAAAAAAAGTATCCTCACTGTTTGCCATATGGTTCCAATATATATATTCACCAGTGCCATGGTATAAAATGACACCACGATTTTGACCACTTGAATAAATGGACTTGGAGTTACCCAATTCGTCAAAGTTAGACCACTAGAATTTTTGACAGCCACAAGTAGTCCCGCCATTGGTCGACCTTTCGAAGGACTTATGGCTGGATTAATAACAATCGAGTGGTTATTCCATACGGGAGGCGTGCCTAACCATGTTTCCTGTAATGCAATTATATCAAAATCATCCAATCCACTCGAAGTGTTATTAAACAGATGGCTGTGACCTCGGGTATTCCAAGATAGGAGAGATAAGGTGATGGATTCAGTTCTTAATGGCTATGAGTTCTCAATACATCATTGATGTTGTGGATTCACACGACTTTGGTAAACTCTACTTGATGTCTGTAAGTTATCTCTGTTGTTGGAATTTCTGGTCGAAAGTTGCAGGTTCGGTGTCAAAGTTCCTGTGAACTTATCCACTAAGCTGCTATAGTTTGCATAGGATTCGTAAGTCAATGTGAAGCCCAAGCTATAGATGTCATCCTTTGCCTGCCATATAAGATTTAGAATAGCTCCTGATCGTATCCATAATCTAGCACTCGTAAGATCATTTTCATGGAGAAAGTCAACCCTATCTATGTCTGTGGTTGATACATCCTCCAAACAAATGACATCAGTTAGAATGCTCAAAACAGAGGTCCTGTTGAGATCATATCTCTGGTTTATATCGGGTCTACACTGTATTATTAATGTGTGAGAAGGAAGAGGTTTCGAAAATTGCCCGCTATTTTGAATTGTTTTGGTGTTATGCTCAGAATGACTTTTAGTGTTTTCACTTATGATGGGTGTAAGTAGATTTCTCTCCGACCCCTTAACATCTTGGAGATGTGTACCAGATTGCTCTTGTGAACCAGATATGATTGCATTGTCTTTTGATTGATTAATTAGCAGTTCCTGGACCAGAGAAAAAGTGCAGCATTAACCTTTCCATGTCAGCAAGCCTTTTTTTCTGCATATTCGACATGTCAATGGCACACTGGTTGGGTAGCACTAGTGGCTGATTTAGAGCAAGAGTAGCCCCTTTTTCAGTAAGATCTTTGCTTGTCGGGATCTCATTTGTTTTTATTGCCTCTAGAATTTCATCCAAAGGCTCTCGGGGTGCCGAGTCAGTGACTGGAGGCAAAGTATCATTTTTAGTTTTGTTTACTTTTTTCCTACTGATGTTCACATATTTCTTGCTGATGGCAGCACTTACATCTAGAATTTGTTTATTAGATAGAGTTAAACTTTTAATAAATGATTTGGATGCGGTTCTAGTGGGCAATGAAGGATTCTTGTGATTCTTCGTCTTTTTGACGGGTATTACGTCCTTATTTTGTTTCCGTGATGCGCTAGCAGTTTTAGAAAAAATACCAAAATCCACAACACTACCTACTGAATTTAAAGGCGTAAAGGTTGATTCTTTGATAGTGGACATACTAACACTTGCATTATCATTCAAAGTCAGATTGTCATTTACAGTTTGAGTACAGACACAAATCATTGAAGAGTCCGAGATCTCAACATGGGAGAATCGGGGGCTCACAGATTTCAGTGAATTCGGCTCTTTTCCTTTCAATTTAGGGCTTGCCAAAGTGGCGGGTGTCAATATCAATTTTTGGCTGTCCTCAAAGGGTTTTTTGCAATGTTTGACGTTGTGTGAAGAGCTTATGTAGGGTTATGTGAGTGTAACTTTGCATCAATGTGCTAATACAATTTGAACATCGTAGTAAGGGCCAGATTCATGGCCACTAATGTGGGCTGTAATGTAACTTCCATTACTGACTTTATCACAGGGGATTTTTTTTTTTATCGGAGCCTCTCAGCGGTGAATGTTCGGAAAATGAGATTGACAACGGTGATGTGATAGGAGCTGTAGCAGGGAATAAAATAGGAGATTGTGAGAGTGAGGAATAGTGAGATACGTTGATATCCCCAGTCCCTTCTTTAGGGATTCTCGCATTCACTGGGGTGTGGTTAGGGATAGCTTCATTTTTTTGATGCTGAAATGTTTTTTGTAGGACTGCTAGCCTCACTGTCAGCTAACATAATGGAACTTTTGTTTTGTGCTGAGGAATTATTCTCGGCTGAACAGTTCGTAACCAAATCAATGAGATCCGTAACCGAACTAGTGTTAGCGGTTTTTAGCGACAGTGCACTAGAACCTAGGCTTGCAGCCATCGCCAATTGATCCGGTAGGATATGAATGAGACTGGGGCTAAATGTTTCCAACAAAGGGATGGAAGTCACTAAGGGCTCCATTGTGGGTGCAGGAGTAACTCCCTTCAATGGACTACTTACATCTGTAGCAGCCACAGTTTCTATATTTGCATTGGCTATAAGGACAGTTCCTGCGGTCACTGGGTAGAAGCAGCGGATATCTGAGGACACTGCGGTCAAAGCTCCTCCCGCCAAACTTTTCAGTCTGGCCCTATTTTGTTTCTCCTTAAGTGGCGTGTACTTTAGCCGCTGTACCAGTCTAAGGGTTTCCAATTTTGACGGCATATTAGACTTTAAAGTATATAAGTGATGCAGCATAAAATAATGATTACGTCAGACACAAGACAAGAAGTTACCCCTGCACTCTGCACTTACTTCAAACAATAAGTCAGTGTTGGAGATATACTACCATGCACACTTTCGGCACTCACGATAATCGATCTAGGAAGCACTGTTAGTTTTAATACTTTGAATTCAACCCTATGTAAGCATAAGCAAGACTGCGCTACACCACCCAAGCAAGCTTTATCTCAAGAAACCTCTAAAGATGCACTATCTAATTAGAACTAGGATACGTGCTCACCGTTCTCCGTTCACAGCGTACTTTAAAGTACTTAAAGGTGCGCGTGCAGGTGCGCTGCACCCTGGGTATTTGTAGTTGCTGGGAGAGACTGTCAGGGGGCGGGTTCAATACCACCACACCAATCACTGACTCTCTAGGAATCAAAGAGAGAGGGAGACCGTGTTAGCACGGAAACGCATGTTACCATTAAAGTGTGCTAATTCAAGCTAAACAGTGCATTAACACAGCGTGATGACATTTAACATTTAAAACAGCTTGAACAGAGCCAAAAGCAATCGCCTAGGTCAGGCAACTTCTGTGTCACAGAAAAGTACGTCCTCCTCCAGGAAGCAGTCCTACAAAAGTCTTCCCAGGAAACAAACGATTTTCAAACGTTTTTGCATCGTGTGCCACAGCGAACAGCGTACTTTAAAGTACTTAAAGGTGCACCTCTGTTGTTACAGTCGGTGTAGAGTGTTGGATTACAATTTGTTCATTGTTCTCTGGTTGGGGTATTGTCCATGGTGGAGACTGGGTTGGTTTGTTGGTTGTCGCGTTCCGTTTGGTGTCCTGGTTGGGTCTGTATTTGTGACGCTTGTTGGCTGTCGATTCGTTGTTGTGCTGTTTTTGTTTAGCACGTTGTCGTATGTGGACAGGTAGCGAGCATTGTAGTCTGTCTTTGCTCTGTTATTTGTATGTCTCCTTGGGCCAGTTCGGAGGTTTGTCGTTTAAAAAAAATATATATATATTTTTTGAGGGGGGGGGGGAGGATTTTGTGGATCATGCTGGTCGGTGCCTTCCCGAGTGGTTTGGGATTTCGTATTATGTCTGTTGTCCTTTCTGGCTTCTCTGTCTTTCTTTTGGCGAGGCATAATGTGTGGGTTGTGTTCCTTAGTGGGTGTCCTCTTTCGATTGGTGTTCTTCCTGGTCTTTTGGGTTTAGTCTTTGCTGTTTGTGGTTGGTTTGTTGCTTGTATTTGGTAGGTTGTGGAGACCTCGGTTGATGGGACTTTGTGGTTCAGTTCGTTTATTGCTTTAGGTTTTTTTGGATCCTATGTTTTTTAAAAAAAAAATTTAAATTTTTTTTTTTTTTTTTATCCTGGAGGTACTTTTGGGTATGGTTGTTGGTTATTGGATTTTGCGCAAAGCAAACATGAATACTGTGTGGAGCAGTACATGTGAATACTGGCATATATTGGTTCAATCATGTTAGGGAGAATTCTCATTTCTGTGCTTATTCCCTTCAACCTTAGAGACCCCCAGATCTTTTGCTGGATTCTAGGACTTTTGAATTTTAACCCTAGAGTGAGTGAGACCTTTTTTCCCCACTCTCTCTCGTGTTTTTACCTGAATTGGATTGTGTTTTCACTGTTTTGGGAGTGTGACAAACTCCATAGGCATCTACTTTTTGTATGGTGACGCACAGCACCTTCAATTCAGTTTCACTGAGAAATCGTTTAGATTTCTCATACGGTTTCAAATACTTTTTCTTGTGTAAACTACTGTTCCCAAGAATAGTAACATGAAATTGACTTTACTTACCTTTTCTCTTTGTGGGTCCAGCACATACCATGTTATGTGGAGTACTGGGGTATGGGGTGGTTACCTAGTAGCCCCTTATCCTATCTACATTCTCATGTAACATTTTTATGTTGCCCTCCCTATGTTAAATGGCTGGTGGCAGTGGTTTAATTTTTCCTGCCATTGTGCTTTTCTACCGCAGGCTGAACCCTCGACCGCAGTATAGCGCACATGGGTGACAGCCCCTGGGTGACCGTTTTATCAAAATGGCCCCCGTCTTCTTTTTTGCTATTTTCTGTTTGTGGGGTCTTTCTTGGGTTTCACTCTGTGCGTTGAAACAGATTGGATCCCTGTCTTGCCTTTGGCGGGCTTCAGCCCTGAAGCCTGCCCGCCTCTGGCTCCAGTGTGTCTGGAAGGACAGGGAGGGAGGGTCCCGAAACTCCCCTGTCCTTTGTCTCTAGGAATGCCTGTATGCAACCAGTCCTGATTGGCTGGCTGTCCTTTCCCTGCTGTGTGATTTACAGCCTAGGCTGTGCATGAATGGGGGAAACCTGCTTAAAAGGTGAGGGTTTTGGAACCAGAGGCAAAGTTGACCACTGGGAGAAACGTCCAATGAAGAAACCGTGAACGAAGGTTGCTGCATCCTCCTCCTCCTGAACCTTTTGAATTGCTCAGTGAAGCCCTGCTGCTTTGCTGAAACTCCTTTTTCAGTTCAACAGAGACTCTCCGGAATGGACGACTTCTCCCCTTGGGTTAGTGGGACCAACTAACCCAGAGACTAACTTCACTGTACCGTCTTCCCTGTCTGGCTGTACGTCTTCATTGCTGCAAGAACCAAGTGCCAGGGGTCAAGTAATCCTTAGTCGAGTGAAACGTCTGAAATCCGACTAGAAGCTCCAGGAGTTTAAGGACCCTCCAGAAGGAGGACGACCAGAGCTTGAGTCCCCTCACCAGGGTGCAGGACCCAAGGAGTGAAGGAAGCCCAACCGGTATCGGAGATCCGGAACAGTGCTGCCTACTAAGCGCTGAAACGGCGAAGTGCTGCTGAACCTAAAAGAGCCTGTAGCTGCCAACAACCTCCCAAGTACCGCTGCAGGAGCCCTACGGATGTCCCCACCACTGAGGCTCAGGAGCACGGGGTCTGCGTCGCTGTAGCAGGACTCTTCTTCAAACTAGAGGTGTTGTTTAGACTTGGGGTATTTACCTCACTGTCTTGTAGCTTTGCTCTTCTAAGTTGGGAATAGCAGTGGCTTACTTTTATAGTTGATTCCAACTCTGTTTTCACAGGCTTAACAGCTTGTGATCCTACAAGTGATTTTCTAACACACTCTAACTTTGCAAGACTTTTTGTTGTGTTTTAAAAAAAAAAAAGTTATTGGTTGATTTCACACCTTTAATTGAACACGAGTAGTAAAAACAAAGCAGTGCAGTCGTGTTTCTAATTGAGAAATGAGCATATTTCCATTTTAAGAAGAAGGGAACAATGATAAAAAAAGGAAGAAAAAGAAGATGAGCAGACACAGTAGCCTGTCATATAAAAGAGGGAAGGAAAGGAAGCATTAAAAGAAACTTTGAAATTACAGGAATCCTATAATAAATATTCAACCAGTCCTTCCCTCTCAAAGCATACCGACTTCCCAAGCCATAATAGTAACTAAATTCCCTTCCCTAGTTTAGGGGGAGTGGGGGTAGCCTTCCAAGGGTATTCCATTAAGTAATTTAAAACGGCAGAGTAACATTCACCCTTTATAGTTTTGTCCACCATTCATCAATCCTCGTTGTTGGTGCGAATGCAATTATGTGTCCGAAGTATAAGGTTCGAGCCAGGACAGGCAGTCGGGAGAGGTTTTAGGGATTCTCGTTCAGATAAGTCGTGACAGAATCTACAGAACCACCTTCGAGCCGCTAGAAGTTCTCCTGTAGGATAAAGATGTTAACGCATTCTTAAGAAGCACCCGCAAAACTTTTTTAGATACCAGGGGATCTCCTTTCAGGATTTGCATTCATCTGCATGGTCTTTCAGAAGGTTTCATTTATTTCTTTATTCCTGGGCCAATATGTAATCTTGCTCAAACAGCTTCTTTATTAACATAGGGTTAGAAATCAGTGTTTCAGCTGTTGTCAAGATCTAATGGGCAGGTAGTACGTTTGACCTTCCATTGATTAAGGAGCTCAGCTTCTTTTAGACCCTCCGAAGGCCCCAAGATGGCTAATTGTGGGGCCGACGTGGCAAGTAATGACTTAAAAAACAAAGAGATTTCCAAAAAGGGACAGAGTATAAAGATGAAAGACCAAGCTCAAATCAGATGCAAGCCATGGGCAAGCTCCTTGGAAGGAACACAATGCTCTTCCAAAAAATTCCTTCCCGGATTTCCCAGAGCTGCCATTCAAGGTTTAAACAGGTTTCTGCCCCATAAGAAAGGATTGGAATTACTTTCGGATTATAAAATGTAATCAAGGGTACTATAGAGAACTTGCCAAAGCACTGATGTAAAATAATTCCTTGGGCAGTGAGATTTTTAACTTTTGCTCTTAGGAGATTAGCCTATGGAGTTTTGGCAAAATTCTGGTTGACGCATATTCCCAGGTAAATAATGGCGTCTACACATTCCAGAGGGCAACGATTTATGTCCCGGGCAAAATCTCCGTGGCTTATTCCAACTACTACTCCCATTGAGGGTTAAGATCTTAGATTTGCCACTGTTGACTCGCAGATCATTAGCAGTCATATAGGGCTGCAGTGCATCCAAGTGCCTTTGCAGTCCTATAGGTGTTGTATCGATCAGTACAAGATCATCCGCATAGATCATCCAGGGAAGGGGGACTCCACCTTTTGGGGGGAAGCCATGGATAGCCTCCTGCAACAAGATTAAAGAGGATGGCTAGCCAAAGCACAACCCTGCTTAAGACCCCTATTCGCTCCAATCGCCCTAGATAATAAGCCTTGACAGTTCAAACTGACCCACATGGTAGATTCCAAATAGTGCCCTGATAGGTTTTAAAAGCTCATCCGGACAATTCCAGCCCCTCAATTTGGCCCAGAGATGCTCACGATTCACTTTACAAAAGCCTGCTCCAGGTCAACGAAAGCAATATACAGTTTGGTCTTCCATTTTATGGCCTGGAGCTTCAGCAAATACATCAAGAATGGATTCAGACCCGTGCCCACACCTTGGACAAAGCCAGTTTGTCTCGGTTCCTGATGCTCAGAATCAATGGCCCAACCGTTCAGTCGTTTTAACAGGATGGATGCAAAAACTTTCCCCAGACTATCCAGAAGGGCTATGGGCCGGCTATTTGCTGGATCTGTTCTTGGGCCCTTCTGGAAAATTGCAATAATGACCTTTCTTCCAGGACAGCGGTATTGATCTATCCCTTAAGACCTTACTAAATGGAGTATGAGCAAAGTCTGACCATTCCTCGGGTGCCAGCTTTAGCTCGTAATTTCAGTCTGTCCAGCTCAGGCGCCTTGGACCTAGAGAGCTTTGAATTTGCATCCTGGATTTCTGATTTCTGTAGCTGCCAGTCCCACTTGCCTTCTCTATTTAGCCCTGGAGCTGGAGGTAGAATTGACTTGTCCATTAGGAGCGAGACAAAATGGTCATTCCACTGCTGTTCAGAGACTGGTAGCATTTGTAGGGCCTCCTGCGATGTCACCACCTTGTTTATCCACTCCCATGTTAGTCTGGAGTTCTTCTTGCTCAGAATTTCCAACATGGCAGCTCCCTCTGCCTGTAGGCGTTCACCTGAAAGATTTTCAACCAATTCTTATATTGTTGTTGGCGCTTTTTCTTCATGGCCGAGTGACTAATCGGAGGTAGATTTTATATAGTTTTCAGGTCTGCTCTAAATTCCTTACGCTCTGTCATCAGCCTGTTGAATTTATACTTCTGAGTGAAGTTAGGTCTGGGTCCCGAGCCCTGAACTTGAATATATTTGGCCAGTAATGGAGTGTAATTCGGAACAACTCCATTTGCCTCTAAACTGTCTTGGAGCAGGGTTCATACCTCCAGGACATCCGGGCCGACAGAGGCGAAAACGATTACATCCCTGGGGAAACCTCCACCAACACCCCTTCATCAGCCCCACCAGATTTGCAAAGGGTGGACCAGGTTCTCTTCAGAAGCGAGTGATCACTAGTCCATCCATGCTATAGTAAATATTACGGGAGACAAAGCAGTAATCTGATATCTCTTTCACTGAGGCGCGACTCGATGTCGGCCCACCGGCATGGCCCCCTTCACATTATTGTTTAACATGAGTAGATCTCTACTCTGTATACCCTGGTGCCAGGTTTTAGATCTTGAAACTCCTGGGCAGTTAAAATTCGCCAGGGTGTCCCCCATAGGAACACATCTAATATTCAAATCACCAGCCAGTATTATCGATGGATTTAACCCACTTCAATCTGGCATCCTCGATCACCCGCAACACTGCCCCAATAAAAAACATCAGATCTAACTTTGGATGGGTTTCAGTATAGATTGATCAGTACCGTTACTGGGGTAACATTACGAATGGTGGGCCACATCTTTAATATAAGGACTTGAACCCATGGATTCGGTGAGCTATGCCTAATTATCTCCATAGGTAGGAATTTTTTTTACAAGAATAAGTAAACCAAAGACCCTCTTCCCCCTCAGCCCCCTTTTTATTATTGCAACATTTAAAAAAGGAATAAAGGTTTCTCACAAGGGGGGGGGTGGAGAGAGGGTCTTGCACAACTAAGTTTCCTGAAAAAGTAAAATGTCCTATCGAGACCACTCCGTTGCATCATCATTCATTAGGTGATCAAAACCCCTGGTGTTCAAACCCCCCCAATCAATAGTTGAGTCATTCCTAACTTAGCTATGCGCTAATGGTCATTCGTCCTGGCCAGGGCAGAGCGGATCCAAGCCCCCTTCTTCATCCGAGCAGTGAGTCTCTGAAAGTGGGGTATCCTATTGCACAGTTCTTGGTTCTTTAGGCTTAGTATAGAAGGTAATTTCAAGAGGTTGATCAGGTTTGTTCATCAACAACACTGGCTTGGAGACCATTTCCTCTCTTGCTGATCTTTGCGTCTTAGACTGAAGGTGGCAAGTATCCTTTAACCTCCCCTTCCAAGGCTTTGACCTAGACACAGGGTCCGAACCTGGAGACTCGACTTCCGTAATATCAAAGTTGAGAGACCAAAACATGGGTGGTACTGCCAACAACCTTTTTTTAATTTTTTTTTTTTTTAGACCACCACCCTAGTATCCCCTGACTATAACACTGTGATATGGTGAAACATGATCATTCCGTTCGCTGTATCAAAATAGATTGCTTTCTCCTGGGCTCACCCTGCTGCGGTATGGAGGGTGAATCCGTACCCTCTAGCTGAGGCTGATAAAGACTCATCTCTTCTGAGGATTCAATGGAGTATGTAGAGAGGTCCAACAGGGAGACTGCTTCACTGTCTTCCTGACCCTGAGTGTCATCTTACACCTCTTCCTTTCCTGGAGAGTGCTTGTCATCCCTTATGACCTTGTGCTTCATATTGGGTTAGAGGCCTTCACTGGCGGATTCCTTTGTTTCTGATCGTTTAGAGAAAATAGGTCTCAAAGGTTTCAGGTTGCGCAAGAAGGCTCTAGAAGAGTTTACTTTGACTTGTTTCCGCTGCGGCAGGTTCTTAGATGTTTTAGTTTCTTGTGCTGGGGTGGCCAGTCTTTGGTTTCCACTTCTTTTTGAAAATGGAATAATTAGGCTCGAAGGAACCAGAGTTATCTGAAGGCAACAGGGGATTTGAGGAGATCAGGACCCCAGTCGTGTCTTCAGGATCTTCATTGCGGAGGCCGTTATACTAGCCGGTACAACGGCGGTGGGCTCCTCCGCAATGTTGAAGGCCTACACAGTCAATTCCGGCTCCATAGGTTTACCCAGTCGGCTCATCAGAGTAGCCTCATCTCGGGGCCTCAAAGAGTCCACAGATCCAGGTGGATTGGTCTGGACATTGTTTAGGGCAGTGGCAGAGGCATCCCTCTGTGCAGTCTTGCCCTGTACTCATGCACAGTTTGGGCTATGCCTAAGGCAAGTGTCAACACAGCATCTGAGTCCAAGATTGCCTCTATCATTGCGGTCTTATCCAACTGCTCTGCTCTTGCCATGCCGCTTAGCCTCATTTGCCAATTATCGGATTGTTCGGCCTCTTAATCCAGCCTTGCTTGCACTTTTGATGCTGATGCTCAGTTTTGAATGAACCATGGCAAGTAAGGTAGCTTCATCTTTGAAGTCCTTGTTTATAGCCTCATAAAGTTGAAATGAAAGCTGACAAGGAAATTGATAGCACAGACATAATCGTGGCTTGCATTTGCTGCATAGGAAAGATCCATTTGCGGGGCCTTCGGATTGGTGGACGGGTGAAAAGGCAGTCGTTCAGGGTAGACCCACCCCTCCAGATTCAGACGTAGTATCCTTCAGAATGGCAGAAATTAGTGGAGATCTCCTCCTAGCTAAAGATGCTTGGCACTCTGCATCTAGCATACCCTGGCCACTCGCACGGGTTTCCCAAACTGAGTGGCCAAGCTGTCCATATTTCACCAGATAGTCGGCAGATTTCCAGACAGAAGTTGCAGGTGGGTCTGTTGATGACTTGAGGCCCCGCAAGATTGGAGAAGCCCGCTCTTCCAACAGCTGACATTCGGGCTGAGGAATTCGACATAGGGCCAGGGAAGACGTGGATAAAGCATTCGGAGTAGCCACTATTCCCTCCCCATCGTTAATCAAAGCTTTTTCCAGGCCATTGCTCCCCTGGACAGGCACAGGCTCCCGGGGCAGCACATTCACCTTTTTGTCATACAATTCCAAATCAGTGTTCCCTATGGCGGCTGGTTTCCTCTTCCCCCTCAGGAGATCTTTCCAAAGTGGCATCCACATGTTCCTTAACAGTTGGGGTAGTCAGTGGCCCGTTTAAAGCCACCCCCAGCACTTGGTCGGGCGCAAAGTTGGTTAGTGCGCCTGCAAGTGATGGCAAGCTCTTTTTTTCACTGGAGGCAGGGTCTGCTCTCCCCACTTATCCCCCAGCAGTTTGTTGTCTGTGACATCCAGCTATATTGGCAGAGGCCGGAGAGTCCAAACAAAGGATGTGATTTGGGCAGTGAAGCTGTCGCAAGGGGGCAGCAATCTCCAACCACTGGCAAGGACAGTCCAGCCTGCAAGCTTGTGGCTGGAGAGAAGTTTCCTCGCTGGTTAAGGTCGTATTGGCAGATGCATTTTCGCCTTTAGGATGCGTCTGTAGCTGCGTACGGCCTCGTGGCTTTTCTCTTGTTGGTTCAATCATGGTCGCAGCTCTAATGGGAGCAGAGTGGTTGCCCTCGAATTCTTGCAGCGAGCTGCGGTTAGCTACAGCGCTGCATCAGTTGGGGTTCAAAGGCAGCAAGTGCTGAGTCACACCGACCTCTCAAATTAAATCTATAAGCAGCCGCAAGTTGTTAAATCTGCAAGTCAAGCAGTGAATGCTTAATCACCAGTAAGTGAAACATGGTGGGAAGCTTGTGGCTCTTAAGTCCTTCCTTAAAGGCGCAACGCACGCACCGGTCAGCAGATGAAAAAATAAGTTAAAGCGTAAACACTACAACGCAGTATCCAGCAGGATTGTGCTTCCAGTCTTCCATGGATAGTAGAACACTTCAGCCACACTTTTGATTCTAAGTGCCTCAGCTCCATAGACTGTTCTAAATTGACTTTGGCTGTCCTGGCTCCCTGCAGACTCTTCTAGCCCATTGACTTTGATGTTGTATGTCCCTTATAGGTGGTGACTTGTTTTAGACTGTTACTGCTGGGAAAGGCATGTCTGGATTTCATTGGAAGATTTAGTTGTCCTCACATGTACTGAGAACCTGTTTTAACCTTTTTCCTTCCTTAAACCTTTCCTTGCTGCAACCTCAGATTCTGCAAAGTATAACTAGTGTGAAATATAAATGCCATTACTGCCCTTGTGATTGAAGTCACCCCAGTGTGTAGGAATTGTATAAGAAACATATCCTAAGATTATCTACTAACTTGCTCTGATTCTGAAAAGTAATTTTAAAGTAGATTTACATTGTTACATGAATTGCCTTTCTAAAGAACGCTTATTTAAAAATATATGTTAAATAAATAACTATTTGTAACTGAAACCTTGAGTGTAGTGTTACCTGGCTACTTGTATTTACGAATTCCGTCTGTATAGCTCTCATTTATCCCTCTTGCGAAAGGCCTGGCGGCTCAGTCACACTACCAACCTGTGTAGTACAGACCTATACCAAAATAGTGGGTTACCTAATACCAAGCAGGTAAATGTTGTGTAGTCTGACAACATGGGACTACACTAATTCTTACATAACAAGTCAGCATGGAAATGTATTGATTGTTAGGGTGCTGTGTTCCTGCTTTTTACTGGGATGTCAATTCTCACCCAGCGGGTGCATGCTATGTTTAGGCCTCTTTCTTCCACTTTGTCCCAACATTGTCTCAAGCTTTACCGCTGCCATAATGGGGGCTCATTCAGCAGAAGTGCAACTAAGCAAAAGCGGAAAGGCAATCTGTATTGGTCTGCATATCATCCTACAAACTCTTATGTTCTGAAGTAATCAGTAAGTCATCCCCAAATCATCAGGAACAAACATGTTTCATGGCAATGCTCTTGAAGTATCAGCAGGTCATCCTAAAAGTATCCAGAACAGAGTTTTCTAAAATGGGGATGATGTTGGCATATTCGTTAAGTCATCCTAAGCTTATCCCCAAATCCTCACCCACCATTCTGAGATATTTGCTATTGACTTTTAACAGCGTGATGACGTCTGATGTGGGAATGACTAGTTTAGTTCGATGATAATCGGATGACCACAGGTTGGTCTCTAAAGTCATCCTTTTAGACCAGGGGTTGTTTGGTTCTCACACGTTTTTCAGTTTTGCAGACAAGACGCGCAGAACTTCAGCCTAAGCCTAGAGGGTTAATATTGAGCCAATGGGCCTCCTTCAATAGTTTTCTTAAACTACTAGAATTGTCGTCTATATCCTATAAGGAAATTAATAAGGATAATAGAGATAACCTTCAAAACTGCATGTGAGCCCGTCTCCCATAGGACGCATACTAAGTTACTATTAACCGAATCATTACAGTGACGAGTTCTAATATGATCTGCCATCATTACATAGGAGCCTTTTACGGGCTTGAAACGCACGTTGGCTGTTTCCGAATGAGCCTCCCGTTGTCAATTTGTTACATCGGAATGCCTTTTATTTATTTTTTAAATTGGACCTGTTCTGGTAAATCTACATTTTTTTTTTTTTAGTTCACCTACAAAGTGTTAACAAACGCTAATCAAGATGTGTAATGCATACATGCTGTTTTACACACGAAGGGCGCAACAGTGCCTCCTTTAGGTACCACTTTTTCTGCAAGTCTATATTTAGTAATCGTTACTACAAAGAAATCTCGTAGTTTATTTGTAAACTGAACCCGCTGTTGGTACACAAAGTCGAAGTTTATCAGTGCTGATTCGGTAGATCCAAGTCTTTCACCCCACTGGCTGTTCTCTGTATGTTTTTGCCTTTTGGCATTCCTTCTCCACAGCACAACGACTTAACGTCATAGCGTCTCAGGAGGATGGCTCGGGGGCAATGCACTCGTCTTGAAGCATCACTACACAGAGCAAAATAGGTTCGAACCTCGGGTCCATGCTTAGAAGCCTCTGGGTTTTAAGCGCGTTGTAAATGACCAATTGCAACACACACTTTGGCAGAGGTGAGTGGTTGAAACAGGTTGGGTTGATGGATGAGTGGATGAATGGTTTGGAAGGATGGGTGTGACTATGGTTGTAGGAGCGGGCGAATGGATCAGTGGCTGAATATTGTTGAGATTGATTACCTTGGCACTTGTCCACATATTATACTCTCATACTTGCATATCTCCATTTTGTACCCATCTACACCTCATTGCATCACATAACTGCTGGATACCGTTGTTCTTTTTGGCATTAAATGCTGCAGGTTTATTATAACAAACACATCACTCATCACTTCAAAGCGACATGATTGTCATCATAGTAAAACAATCTTGTGGAATTGTTCTCCTGGTGCAGTGACCAGCCGACTGCCTCCTCTTTCTTGCTCCACCCCCCCCCCCCCACATTTCCAACCAACTCTACTCTAGGTCAAAGCTGTCCCAACTGCCCTTGTCCGTGATCCATAGGCTGGAGAGTGCTGTTTCTGATTGGGTGGGGTGGGGTGGCTGAGCCCTCTTACTTACATCAAGCCCCCACCCCGCTAGGCCTCAGGAGTGCTGATCCCGGGAGGAGCGAAAACGCCTCCCTGTTTTCCCACCTCATTTATTGTTCTTGGTGCCACTGGTCGCTTACACATTGCCATGCCACTAATGGGTCCCATGCCCATCTGTGGCTCACCCCAAGTCGTGACCTCATGGCTCCAATAGTTTTGTGCATAAAATCCATGCCAGCTTTTGATAGGTGCACCCTGTTCCGCTCGTACAATGGTGATTTCAAGTTGATCAGACCGTGTCTGATCTAGGCGAATCCCTCCCCCCCCCCCCCCCCCCCCCCCCACCCCTGCAAAACCAGGCTATTGATCTGTTCAACTTTCTCCTAGACTTCGCTACCACAGAGTGAGATTTTGCTCCCCGCCATGTTTGTCTTGGTATGATCTCCGACCAGATGATTTCTGTCTCCTCCAAACAGGCCCCCAATTCTTGCAGGGTGCCCCTCATCTGCCTCATTAGCACTCCTCTGCCCATACTTGTGAGATCATTTTCCCCTAGGTGGATTAGTAAAATGTCGGGCTTGGAGCATCTTGCCAGTAATCTTTGCACCTGCTCTTCCAACTACCCCCATCTCATCCCTGGCACTCCATGCCACTCTATTTTGAAATGTCTTGCAGTCATATGTTCCCTTTCCGGTGTCCACCTTGCCTTGGCCCTCATCACAAACTAGTGACCCACCACCCATACCGTCCTTCTGCTCCTTCTGGCTGCTGTTTGGTGTAGAGGGATGGGGAATGGGTATGAATTAGTGTCCTTCTTTTTTATTATTTTTTTTTCTCCAGCCTTATGTATCAGAGTTTAGGCCTCCATTCCCCCTATCTTAATAGCTTCTGGCGTCATGCCGACCCCTGCAGCTGAGGTGGCTGCTCCAATTCTGAAGGAGTGTGTTCCAAAGACCCCCCTCTGTCGCTCCTATGTTTTTTTTTTTTTTTTTAGTGCCAGGTTCATCACTCTTTTGAACTATAACCTGCTCAGAGCTGACCTGTCCATGTGTAGGAAGATTGGTCCTCCCGCAACTTCCTGGGGGGGGGGGGGGTCTTATCTTTAGTCCTGCCATGGGACAGCATGGACTTCCCTTGATGCAGTAGAGGGTGATGTAATCTTCCTTGCCTGCTCTGCCATCGTTGCATCTTCTAGCCTTAAAAACGCCACCCCCCCCCCCGCCGCCTTTGTTGTACGGAACAGCTCACTGACTGTGAAGGCCTCTAAAAAGGCCATGGAGAAGGCTGCCCTGAACATAGCATCTTCAAACGTGTCCCTGCGTGTCCCTTCCAGTCCTCCTATTAAATTGTGAAGGTTCAACATGTCTTTCAGGTGCCTAGGGTCCACCTTCCTCTCAGTACGTTTAGCACAGCCTTTCATTGCCATCCTGACATAATGTTCCTTGTTGGGGTCCGCCAACCCCCCCCCCCCCAGTTTGTGATAATGCGCTATTGCTGCCAGATGGGATGACTCTCATGTTCTGTTATTTGTTTTTGTTTTCTCCAATTCCACCCGACAAAGGCACGCACCAGAGATCTCCTTGGTTCACTGCAAGAAACCCTTCCTTGAATTTCATAAATCTCTCCCAACATGCTTTATATCTCTTTTCCGTGCTTGGTGTAAGGGCCGTACTGATGTGTGCTTACACTTTTTCCCAATTATATCCCACCACTGGCTCTTGAAAAGGGTAGTCATCTCGCTTGTGTCTGGATTTTCCTCCTGAAATTTCCCAAACTGTAAACTAGAGCGAGTCGGCTGCTATATTCCTTTCCCCTGGTATGTCTTGCTCTTCTGTGTTCACCCGGAGCAGGCTTGTTGATAACTCCCTGAGCAGCCGTAGTACCCACCTGTTGCTTGATGTGATGTACCTTGATAATCTGCACTACAGCCAGATTATTTGACCAAAGAATCACCCGTCTGTTCACCAGTGAGGATTCCCATAGGCAGAAGGCCACTATGATGGGGAAACGGCTCTAGGAGCGTGATATCTCACGTCACGCCATCCTTGTGCCATTAAGGAGGCAAAGCCTTTGCACACCAATCCTCCAAGTATTGCACCAAAACCGTGACAACCTGCATCAGTGTAGAGCCTTAAGCTCTCGCTTCTTGGCCATTGCTCCCTACACAATAGTACCGTGTTAAATCTGTCCAGGAACATGTTACACAGCTTCAAAACCTCTTTTACCTCTGTGCCCAGGCAAACGTGTTGAGATGTATGTTGCAGGCCCACGGTCTTAAATGAAATACTTCTCCAGCATTGGATCTTTCATGGATTCACATGCTTTGAATATTCCCCGTCGTCAGGCTGGGAATCCCCGGTACGTTATATAGACCCTTTCCCGTAGGAAAACTTTTTCGACGCTTATGCGTCCTATCCACCTCGTTTTGCATCATGCGTGCCCGCACCGTCAGGACGTCATGATACAAATACAGGCCCCGCCCCCGCGCTCCCTCAGATTTCAACCGTCTTTCAAAGTAGTGGGATCCTCGTGTTTACTACTAGTGAAAACTAGGTTGTTTTTTCTGTTTCGCTTCGGCGAAGTTCAAATTCTGGAGAATTATGTCTGGAAAAGCGTCATTTCGCCCGTGTGCAACCTGTGGCCTCAAAAAGGTTTATGAAGGAGACGGCCACATGGACTGTATCTACTGTCTCCACCCGCACCACACGGCGGATACGTGTGAGATATGCCAGGGTTTCTCCCAAAAAACCCTTAAGGACCGTAAAAGAAGGCTGGTCGACTGGCTTAATGACGGAGCGGGTGCCTACCCGGCTTCGGAAGTTGGCTCCACGGCCTCCAGGAGCAAGTCGGAGCCTCCATCGAAGAAGGTACGGCCAGCAGAAATTCGCGCTGAGGACAAGCATAAGGGGAAACGTGCTGGATCTTCCTCATCACATAAAAAGCCCTCCTCCTCCTCATCATCTAAGACGGAGAGGCTAGCGCTGTCAAAATCCTCCTCAGGGGACCGTCCCAGGTCTTCCATGAGTCGAGAAGCTTCAGCCGGGAAGTCGGCATCGAAATCGACGACGAAGTCTAAGGGCTCGACGACGACGACTTGCTCGTCGACCTCAGTGTCATTGACGATGCCTATTACCGTTCAAGCAGCAGCGGTTGGGATTCCTTCGTCGACGGAGACTCAGTCTATGGCTTGGCTGCCTGAGGTCTATGACCCGATCCCCCCCCCCTGAGGTCTTACTGCAGCCAGACACGGCCTGCTCGGCGGAAGGAGAAGGTGACCTGGTTCTGCAGCCATCGGATTTAGGCTTAAGGCCTTCGGCGACGAGTGCGAGCGGGGGTATGGTACCTATATCATCCACGTTACTGACCCCCCAAACGGTTTTGTCTCTGGATGTGCTCAATACTCTTCAGAAGCTCCTGCAGCGGCTGGATACGCAGTTCCCTCAACCTGGGACGTCATCGTCACTTTTGTCTGTACCTTCCGTCGACGAGCAAACTTGTACGGCTCGCTCGACGACGAAACACCCATCGGCTCCCCAGGCGGTGAAAGATCGTCCTCGAGCTCAGGAGGAGGGTGAGTTGTCGGAGTCCGACTCTAGACTGGATGACTCGGGGTCAGACATCTCCCTGTCACCGTCGAGGGACCCAACATGGAATTCGGATGTAGAGTTGGAGTCTACGAGGAGCCAGACACAGCCATCTCCCCCTGATGATGTGGGAGCCTTCCATGCAATGATGGGGAAAGCTTGTTCCGAATTCGGCTTGATTCCTGAGGAGCAGAAGAAAGACTGTTTCCTTTTTGACCATATGGGTCAAAGGAGAAAATCGGTATTTGCCATCCCAATCCTTGACCACGTGTGGCAAGAAGGTCTCAAGACGATGCGCCATCCGTTCTCGGAGCCAGCCATAAAGGGACGGATCGAGAAAAAGTTTAAAGCTCCGGAGTCCACTCCAAAATGTCTAACATCACAGCCTCTGTCTGACTCGGTGGTGTCGGCGGCAGCGGCTAGGAAGGCCAGGGTCCAGCAAAAATGTTCAACGCCACCGGAAAGCGAGGCTAGGAGGCAGGACGCCTTTGGAAAGAAGGTGCTCTCGGTCGGAGCGACGACAGTAAGAGCAGCCAATTCCTTAGCGATCGTGTCACGATATGATAGGGAAATGTGGCACAAACTAGCCCCTATCCTAGAACACCTGCCAGACGAACACCGGAAAGCAGCTATGTTACTGGTGAGGGATGGCGAAGAGGCCTCGAACCACGCTATTAATATCGCAGTTGACCTAGCAGAGTCTGGTTTCAAACAAATCAACCATGGAGTAGTGCTTCGTCGACAAGCGTGGCTCAAATGTACTACTTTCCGTCCTGAAGTACAGTACAAAGTCCTGGACATGCCATGCGAAGGGGAACACCTGTTTGGCGAAAAGGTTGATGAAGCGCTGAAAGGGATGAAAGAAGACACGGATACTGCTAGGTCCCTCGGCGCCCTTCAAACGGGTAAAAATGTTCGCTCTTTTCGCCCCTTCAGGGGTGCTTCTGGAAACTCCCGCTTTGGAGCCTCGAGGGACCGTGGATTTAACAGGCCCTCGTACTCTTCACAAGGGTTCAGACGAGCGTCCCAGTCGGCACGTAGAAGCAGGGACTATCAAGCCTCCAGGCGGCGAGGCTCAGGTCCGTCGTCCACGAAGAACAAGCAAACCAGCAACCAATGACGTCCTTCGGAACGTCCTGGGGGGTCGAGTCTCTCATCACTTCGACCGATGGAAATGCATCACCACAGATCGATGGGTCCTAGACACGATTCGCATGGGTCATGCGCTGCAATTCAAAGGCAAGCCTCCGCGTCTTCCTCCTTTATTCTCGACACAGCCCCACCTCCGGATCCTACGACAAGAGGCGGCGCTTATGTTGAGAAAAGGGGCGGTAGAGAGAGTTCCTGTGGCACAGGAAGGACAAGGAGTTTATTCCAGGTTCTTTGTTGTCAAAAAGCCAAACGGCAAATGGAGGCCCATTCTCGACCTGAGGGTACTCAACAAGTGGCTAAAGAGCCTAAAATTCAAAATGCTAAAGCTCCAAGAGGTTATCAGGTCGGTGCAACCCATGGATTATCTATCATCACTAGACCTTCAAGATGCTTATTTTCACATCCCAATACGCCCACGACACAGGAGATATTTAAGATTCGTCGTCGGGAGAAAGCATTTTCAGTTCAAGGTCCTCCCGTTCGGGCTCAAGTCCTCCCCCAGGACGTTCACCAAGTGCTTGGCCCCTATAGCGGCCCATTTAAGGAAGGATGGTCATCATGTCTATCCATATCTAGACGACTGGCTGGTCAGAGGTTCATCCAAGGAACAAACACGAGACAGTCCACGAGCCACAATGTCCATCTTACAGGAACTGGGCTTCGCAATAAACTTCAACAAGTCCTCCGTAGAGCCTTCGAGGACCTTGGTCTTTCGAGGAGCGGAGTTTCATACACACACAAGCCTGGTGAGACCATCCAGCGAAAGAATTCAGAAACTTCAAAACAAGGCGTCGGAATGGAGATGCGGTACCAAGGTCTCAGTGCGCAAGTACATGTCCCTGCTAGGGACCATGTCGTCCTGCATTCCGTTGATAAACAACTGCTGTCTGTTTATGAGACCTTGCCAGGAATTTCTAGCGGACCGTTGGGCGCAGAGCCGACAGACTGGTCGTCGACGAGCTACTAGTTCAAGCACTCGGCTGGTGGAGAGTGTCTACTCATCTAACGAAAGGGATGCCTCTACTGGAACCAGAGTTCCAAAAGACGGTGGTGACGGATGCATCGCTGAGCGGATGGGGAGCTCATCTGGATACGTTACAGGTACAAGGCCAGTGGTCTTTGCAGGAGTCCTCCCTGCATATCAACCTGCTAGAACTGAGAGCAGTGCGATGGGCTCTGAAATCTTTTCTTCCTCATGACGGACAACACCACTACGATGTTCTACTTGAGGAAACAAGGAGGGACACGTTCCAGGTCCCTATCGACAGAGGCACAGAAAATCTGGCATTGGGCCCTGCAACACAACATGAAAATCTTAGCGTTCCACCTACCAGGCGTGAGAAACGTGGAAGCCGATGCCCTCAGCAGAGAAATGAACGAAGTTCACGAATGGGTGCTGAACGACCAACAACTACAACAAGTATTCAAGAAATGGGGACACCCTTCCATAGACCTGTTTGCAACGAAGAACAACAAAAAATGCCATCAGTACGCAAGCAGATGGCCTCAGCAGGGCTCACTGGGGGATGCGTTCTCATTCCCATGGACGAACAAATTCCTGTACGCATTCCCTCCATTTCCCCTTGTCCGGAGGACGTTGCAATGGATCCTCAGGTACCCATGTCGGGTAATTCTGGTGGCCCCATACTGGGCCAGACAGGTGTGGTTTTCAGACCTGCTACACTTAGCGGCGGCGGAACCGATGAGATTCCAGAAGACCCCCGACCTTCTGTCTCGACAGGAGGGTGTCGTTTGGCATCACGACCCGGACAGCCTCAAGTTGACGGCCTGGCTCCTGACTTCGCCGAATTTGGTCAGCTAACGATTCCGGAGGACTGTCGGCGTATCCTGCAAGCGGCAAGAGCACCTTCCACAAACGCCTCATACGCGTACAAATGGAAAAGTTTCTGTCAATGGTGTGAGGATCAACCAGGTTTGGCCCCGCAATCGATTAAGCCGCAACAGCTCCTTCCATACTTGCTGTTCTTAGCTCAAAAGGGCCTGTCGGTGTCGTCAATAAAAGTACACCTAGCAGCCATTTCCAGGTTTACTCGTCGACGGCACTCGGCACCATTGTTCAGCGACCGCCTGATTAAGCATTTCCTTAAAGGCCTCTTTCGGAGTTTCCCTCCAGAGAAGAAATTTCCGCCGGAGTGGAGCCTCAATCTGGTCTTAACGTCTCTTATGAAGCCTCCTTTTGAGCCAATGTCGTCATCATCTCTAGTTTCTGTCGTGGAAATTGGCCTTCCTGGTGGCCATCACTTCAGCTCGACGTATTTCAGAAGTTCAGGCTCTAATGGTAGACCCACCATACTTACGATTTTTCAAGATCAAGGTAGTCCTAGCCACTAACCCACAGTTCATACCAAAAGCTCCTTCGGTGTTCCATAAACACTCCTCTATTGTGTTGCCTACGTTTTTTCCGGAGCCATGCTCGGGAGCGGAGCGCATGCTACACACATTGGATGTAAGAAGGGCTCTCAAGTTTTATCTTCATCGTACGCAACCGTTCAGAGAAACGAGACAGCTGTTCGTGGCCTATGGTGTGGGGGCTAGAGGAAAAGCCATTTCAAAGCAAGGACTATCAAGATGGGTGTCATCTACCATCTCGTACTGCCATTCCAAGGCAGGGAAGCCTCTTCTACGACGGCCAAGAGCTCATTCAACTAGAGCAACGGCATCGTCGACGGCACTGTGGGCCGGAGTCCCTCTAGGGGACATCTGCATGGCGGCTACCTGGGTGGCTACACACACCTTTACCCGCCATTACTGCCTGTCGCAGCAACATGCCGAAGACACCCGGATGGGACAGGCGGTGCTTCGACACCTATTCCAATAAGCTAAGCCCCGGCTGAGGGGTTGCATCCTGTGGAATTTATGACTGTATGTGGTTCGTTTTCCTATGTTAACGATTACTGATGTATACATGATCATAGGGAACGGCCTTTGCGAAGAAAGTATATGGGTTTGCATGCACGCCTCCTCTTGGGGGTGGTACTGCTATGTAATCTATTCAAAGCATGTGAATCCATGAAAGATCCAATGCTGGAGAAGGGAATAGTTTCTTACCTGTAACTCCATTTCTCCAGCATTGGTATCTTTCATGGATTCACATGCGCCCACCTGCCTCCCCTGAACATGCAAACCGGTTCCCCCACTACTTTGGGGGCCGAAATCTGAGGGAGCGCGGGGGCGGGGCCTGTATTTGTATCATGACGTCCTGACGGTGCGGGCACGCATGATGCAAAACGAGGTGGATAGGACGCATAAGCGTCGAAAGTTTTCCTACGGGAAAGGGTCTATATAATGTACCGGGGATTCCCAGCCTGACGACGCGGAATATTCAAAGCATGTGAATCCATGAAAGATACCAATGCTGGAGAAATGGAGTTACAGGTAAGAAACTATTCCCTTCTTGCGAATAGCATGCCTGCAAAGTTTAGCTTCGCTGCTAATGGGCCTCATCACGAGTTGGGTGGTAGCCTAACGGTATTAGCGCCGCCAAAACCACTACGCCGGATCTCGACTGCAATCCAGCCACCGGTTTATTTGTTTGTAATGCGCTCCTCATCCGAGGATATCTGGCCGCGACAAGATTATAGTTTCTTTATATACAGAGCATGTTCAATTGGCACAGTATTTGTATATTAGAAGTAGAAAACAATCATCATGCAAAATGACAAGAGTGTAGTTACACGTCGCGGAAATAGCCATCAAATGTCATTTGAGACAAACCCGCATTTCGTATTTCTCGTAAAGCTTGGGAAGGCTTGGTCTTTTTGAAGCAGCAGGGGTAGTGCATTCCAGTATAGGGCAGCTTGGACTGGGAAGCTGTTATCCCAGCTCTATTCAGGTTAAATTTGGGTATCGTTATGCAGCAAGATTGTACGGCTCTGGTAAGGCGAGATGATTTTCTGCTTTATTATTATAATAATCTTTTTCTTGGAGTTACAGTGGGGCAGCATTGTTCAGACATTTGTGGGTGATTGAAACAAGTTTGAATAGGATCCTGCCATTTGGCTTCTCTTCTGGCTGCAGAGAAGTGTTCTCTCTTAGGAATGCTTAGTGTGGATCTCGGACTGTTGTTTTGTAAGATTTGTAGTTTGTTAGTGATTTGTTTGCTGGCTACTGCATATAGGGCATTGCAGTAGTCAAGTTTCGACATGATTAAGGCTCTCGCTAGGGTTGTACTGCTCTTAGTGGAAAGGTAGGGTTTGCAGGCATGAATCAGTTTACTTGTGTACGCTGTGGCGGAGGAGGTGGCATTGACTTGTTTTCCCATGTTGAGTGTGGAGTCTAAGTAGAGCTTAGAGTTTTAGTCTCTTTCGCCACTTTGATGGTAATGCCATCAATACTGAACGCAGTGTATTGCGCATCGGTATTCAGCCTGGCGCTATTACAGCCAGTTGTAAACGTGCCGCCTGTAATTGCACCGACAACAGAATGTGCTATTACAGACCTATCACAAGTAGAGTATCAGCGCTACTAGCGCCAAATTTGGAAATCCGGTGCTGAAAATACCCCTGCCAAATGCTGGAGGTAAATGAACACAGGTGGAAACAATTCACACAAGGCCTACAAAAGACAGGAGGAGGAGGACCTGGACCACCAGGTGCTAGATGCACTGCTGCGCCATTTGAACAAACACATTGCATTGCCCACCACCCAGGCACAGTTCTATGTGATTGCCCAGGGGTCCAACGTCATTGCAGCCCCAAACTGCACACAAGTTTCACTGGTTGCACCCCGGGACCATGGGGCAGCCTACAGGAATCTGAAGCATTTCCATTCATTGAATGTGCAGATGACCAGACCTGACAATCAACCACTACTGCGCTTGCTACCCTGGGTCCACCTACGACTCCATGGTGCTTCGCAACAGCACACTGCCAACCTACATGGAGAGGCACAGAGGCCAACGCACATGGATAGTGGGTGAGTACAAACCCGGGTGAGTACAAACCCTGCTTGAAATGCATGTCAAAGTACAACAAATGTAAGGGGGGTGGGCAGAGCCACAGGAAGCCTTGCATGTCGCCAGGGGCCACAGCCAGCACCATCACAGCACCAGTACCATATACGTCTGGCCACCTGTACAGGGTCAACACACCTGGACCCACACAAGGTGATGGCCGCACACTTCTCAAAGCACCATAACGCATGTGACCACAACCACCAGAATGCAGTTTGTCTGTGTTGCAGTGCAGCTTTACACCCTGGCACACGAGTAACCTCAGCCACTGTAGATCAGGATCAAACCCGAACATGAACATCCCTGTGAGAGTGATCATGAATGCACATTTACATGCATGTGAAACAAAACAAAACTGGTGCCTTGTAGCTAAAGCTCCACCATCCACTGAGACAGCCACAACCAAATACAAATCGCTACTGGCCCTGAACAGCCAGCCATGAGGGGAGCCTCATCCTGATGATGTGGTTGACTGACTGTGCCAATCAAACCCAGGGAGCGGGGCATGTAGAAAGTGGGCTACAAGGGACATGGCGCACATTGCAGAGCAAACCCGTGGAACATGAATACACCATATTCAAAGGACAAGTGGTCACATGACCATACTTACTGAGCAGGAGTGTCACAAACCCATTCACTAGTGCATCATCCACCGGTGCGACTCATCCCATGTGCAGCAAACTGTAATCCGCCACAGGACAGCCCACTCAATTACACAGGGTGCATGTACAGGTCAGACAGAAGATGCATGGCATGAAAGATGATGAATGTATACTAATCAGACTATCACATTGCATGTCCCTGTTGCACACAAAGATTACCACACTGCATAGTGTATTGATGCTTAGTCCTTGCACACCCATCGGAGTGACCCAGGCCTCATGTACACATTTCATCCCATGCAAGTGATTCCGGATACCGGTAGCTCACCTGGCTGATGACCCCTGTGCGGAATCCTCAAACTCCGGCAGAGCTGGCATACAGCAATGCCCACAGTAGAGCCTGCAGTTGTGTAGAAAGGAAATTTTTGTTGTAGGCACGGTTCCAGTGCCTGGACCGTACTGGAGGGGCACATATGTTACTGCCGTAGGAATGTGCCACTACCCCCCCCCCCCCCCACTCACCCCCCCCCCTCCCCTCCCCTCCCCCTCCCCTCCCCCTCCCCTTCCCCCGGCAACACCCAGGGAATGGGAGTGACGATGACCATGTGCTTGTTGCCGGGGCTGTTGAACACAGAGATGGGGTGAGGTTCGCCACACATGCGTTAATTGAGAATGTTTTATAAAATGATGGGTGGGCACTTATCACAAAGAGCACTTGTAAAATAAATAACACTTGTACACAATCTTGAATGTCCTTGCTTTGTCATGTTTGAACAGTCTTTAGTTAAAGTGGAACTAACCCCTTGCCCCCACCCAATCCCCAATCCCCAACACCCATACCCGCCCTCCCCCAACACAGTGCATATGGGCCCATGTGCCCAGCCCTCGGGCCAGGCCAACAGAGCGTTGTCCATCTAACCTGGACGTTGTGGCTTCCCATGTGCACCGACCTTCAGATGAGCGGTGTTGCAAATGACGCAGTGACCTATGCCTGGGTGACCCCTGTAGGGAGCCCTCCGTGGGGGTGGTTGAGGTGGATGACACTGATGCAGATGGCGGAGGAGATTGTTTGCCTCACGCATCTGTTTTGCATGTGCAGATTGCCCCTTGCATAATTCCCGTACTCGCTGGCCAAACCCTGTGAGCGCCACATTGCCTCTACTACCTCACGTGTGCATGTATTGTCACGCACCATGGTTTTGGCCGCCCCCCTAATTGCACTGCTGATGGCCTTGATGTGGCGGTTGTGTTCTCTGGCCATGCCCTCGATCCTCATCTCGCGTGCCACCATTGCATCCAGGCGTGCCATGACTGCATTGGCGGGACCTGTTCCTGTGTCCTGTGCAGGTTTGCTGTGCCGGGTAGCTCTACGCAGTGTTGTAGGGCTGCACGGTGCAGTGGGGCTGCTGTCGCTTGAGGTGCTGGGCTGTCTGGTGGGGCTGCCATGGATGGAAGGGCTGCCAGCATATGAGGGTGTGCCACGGGGGGGGGGGGGGGGGGGGGGGTTGGGGGGGGTTTGGGCGGGGGGGTCGAGGGGTTTGTGTGTGGCGTTGTGCACCGACATATGGACTGTGGATGGGAGTCGCTACATGCTATGGGGTGCCTTCGGGTGTGTCCATTCGCTGCACTGGACTCTGTATTGGCGTTATAACAGGTACAGCATGCTGCTCTTTTCCAGATGAGGCCCCCTCCTCTGGGGTGGTTGCACTTGTGGCAATCCTGTGAGCCCCCGGTGGCTTGGGGACAGGCTTGGTGTGGCGACCCTGGTGGCTTGTGTGCAGAGGTGGTGTGACACTGCTGATGCTGCTGCAGTGTCAAGGCAGAGGACCCCATCCTGTGTCCTGCCGGGCTGTCCATGGGGTGGTGCTGGTGGAGGCGCGTCTGGGTAGATGTTGGGATGGGCCTACCTCCTCGTCATCCACGTTGCACTCGGATGATGCCTGTGGACCTGTAGGGGTCATAAGGTATGGTATGAGGACAGGTTCACCTCAAATTATTTTCATGCATTTCAGTGCTTACAGGGGGGGTTGTACAGGACATTTTCGATCATGCTTGGGCCTTACCTGTTTTGTATTCAATACTTGTATTTCTGGGGCATACTACATGAGGGGGGGGGGTACAGTTAGGAATTGTTGACATAGCCTTTTCATGTATATGATGGCACATGCACAGCTGGCATGCTGTGAGGGGGGGGGGTTGGTACTACACACCCACCTGGCATTGCTGTGCCCCTGCAATGGATGTGTGTGCCATGGTCCTTTCATGTGTCCATTAGCTGCCCTACTCACAACTCTGGTTCCCAGGGGTCGCCTAGGTGCACTGGTACAAGGGTGCTGTCGTGGGTGGCTGTGCCCGCTCACATGCACTGCAATCCCTCACATTGCCCGGCTATCGGGCATTCACACTGGAGATGGAGTGGTGGCCTATTTACATTGTAATTTGCAAGGGGGTGCACTCTCCTCCTGGGTGCCGGTGCCTGCTTCTGCTCCTCCAATGGATGTCATATCAATGAGGTTGGTGCACTACTCCTCCCATGGTGCCAGCTCCGGTGGTGGTCGTGGCCCTCAACCAGTTGCCATGCTCTCACTTCTGTGCTGTGCCAGGAGGCCCCGGACACGGACCTGCAGGTCGTTGAATTGCTTGTGCAGTCCTTTCCATCCCTTGGGACATGGCCCGCCCCTCCCCAGTGACCTTCTGATTGATGTCAGCCAGATGTGGTTGCGCCTCTTTGAGCCTGTATTTTTCTGTTTGGGACCATAGAGTTCATCCTGGTGGGAAATAGTATTGAGTTCTGAGTCCGAAAACTTAGGTTTGCGCACCCTGTCCATGGCAGACTTGCCCCTCACACGCTCCTGGGACATTTTCTGAGATTTGTTGGAGTGGAAGGCTTCCCGGGGCTCTGATTTTAGGCCACAGCTTTGTTTACCATTCCGGTGGTGATGCATTTTCCGCTGCGCTATTCGCATGCACTAATGGTGCGAGATGCTGGCGGTAACACAATGTTCACTAAGTTTTCAACCACTGTTACTGCCGAACACTATTTGTGTTAACGCCAGGGCCGTGTGCACGTGCCTGCCAACTCGTGCTTGCAACACAATACCTCTCGGCAGAATATGCGTCCGGATACCGCCCAACTCGTGATTTGGCCCAATGACTGCAGCTCTTGGAGTCGCTTTGTTCCTGCCCCACAATCCTTTGTTTTTTAGGTTGGCCACCTTATCCTTTGGTAGAGTAGTCTTCCCCTCCTCTAGAATCAATCTCTATCCCTTAGAATGTTAATCTGGGGTGAGGGCCAACTGTCTTCCCTTCTGCCAAAGGTACCCCCAGTTCCTTTGCTAATTCCCAAAAATGTCCCATTAACATACTGCATTCCTCTGTCCCCTTGCTCCCGATGAACAGGAAATCATCCAGGTAGTGAATCTCTTTCCCCGTCCTGGTCTTCTCTTTTCAGTACGCTCTCCAAGAAGGTGCTGAATTTTTCAAAGTATGCACAAGAAATTGAGCAACCCATTGGCAGGCATCTATCATGGTAGTACTGTTACTCAAATTTGAAGCCCAGTATTATGTATTTTCCTCCAATTGGACAGAGTCAGCCTTCCCCATCAATGCCCCGTTACTTGAGGCCCTCACTAGTTCCACTGCATCATCGAAGGAGGCATAGGTCACCCTGCACCTTTCCTCTGCTATGCCATCATTTATTGATTTTCTCTGCATTGCCCGCAATGGTGAAAACCCTGGCAGCCCTCTCCCATAGCTAGTACTGCTTCCTGAACTGTCCCCTTGCCCCTACCCATGGCCTAACGGTGTACGTGCTTGTTGCTGATGGAGAAACTTCCCCCTGCGCCAGTGCACCACCCGTGTTTTCTATTTGCTTTGAGGAGCTGTTACCAGGACCCCTATTGGCCATGTTGCTGACCCTTCTCTGACCTCCCCCTGCTGGTTAACTGACACCCCATTTCCCACTATTTGATTAAATGCATTCATGTTAACGCACAACAGTTGACAATTTGCCCCATGCCTGTAAGCACTGCATCACCATATCTTAACTTGTTCCAAGGTTGCAGATCCCTCTGGTGCCTCTGCTGCCATGATGGCTGCACACGTGCCAGGTTTACTGCTGCTCTCCGTTGGTCCCTTTGTGGCAGGTGCTGCCGGGGTGGCTCCAGGTCCATGCCTGTTCCCTCCGCTTTTTTCTCGCAATGCTGCTTTCTCAGCTTTTCTTTTTTTTTGTTGCTGCCTCTGGTTGTTGTCGGATTGCCTTTGCTTTTGCTATTAAGGTCCTCCTTTTCGCTCCTGACTCCTCTTCCCCCAGTGAAAAGAGTTCCTCCAATGCTTACTCCTCCATGGATGCTGGGAGCAGTAATGGTGACTGACCTGTCCCTTGAAGGCCCTGCTATGCCACCATCCAGTCGGTTGCGACCTTCTGGAGCCAGTTGGGGCCATGACTGGATGCGGCCATCCTTGCCATTTGGAGGAACTGCTGCAAGTCCCTCTCCGCGCTGATTGTTCCCAGGGTCTCTGCCACCTGTGTCTCCATTTGTTTGCTTATCCTGCAGCGGCCGCTGGGACTCTGCAGCTCCCCTCAGCGCACACACTGATTGGATCCTTCTTTCTGCTACCTACTGCGTGTAGGTAGCAGAGTAAAGTCAGCTCCCCCTGGCGCACTACGCACCGCTCTGATCCTTCCGACGACTCGGAAATGTTTGGCATTGAGAGTGGTTTGTAAATAAATCTCTCACTATCCGTGTATTTAAATTCCCAAGTGTGGTCGACTATTACAGTGTATGCTGCTGTAAATCACACTGCTTACTGCCGACTGAAGAAGACCGTTCTCCTCGAGGACCTGCCAACGACTTGTGCAGCGTTGCCCCTCCTCGCGCTTTACTTGCTGTGCACACTGTGAAATCCTTGCTGCGCAAGTGGCTTCTCTTGGCACACTGAGCCCGCCCTTCTGACCTGGCATCGGCTCTGTGTATAAACCGTGCAGTTACCTCCTGGAGAATGTGGATCCTTCTCAGCACACAGAGCCAGTAGAAGACAGGCAGCAGCCCTGTGAGGCTAATCGCTTCACCGGCATACTTACTGCTCCGGCCCCTAGCTCAAAATACAGCAGCTCTGGTTCTCAGTTGGTCGGGTAAGTTCGGTCCTCCTGCTTGCACGCTGATAAAGTTAAAAACGGAATGATCCAAGTTTCCCTGCGTCCCTTGTCCGCAACAAACTGATGTTTGCTGTTTGCCAGCGGCCGTATCCTTATATTACCGCCGCTTCCTGTTGCTTGCCGATGCACCTTTCTTTTCTCTCCCCTTTGCTCGGGCTTGCAGCCTGTATTTCGTGGGTTTTTCCTGCATCCCCCAACAGGGGAGGGACGCAGCCCTGTTAATGGTGTGCCTCCTGAAGTGGGGTGTGGACCCCACCCCCGTCATCACTGCCAATATGGTTCTCATAGTGATGGATGAAGTGTGCGTGGTCTCATGCTTTCTTTCCTCTTGCATAATGAATACACAAAGCTAACTAGATGTTTACGCAAAGTAGTGATCAATAGTTTCATCCAGTTTATACATCTAATTATCTACTACAATTGTAGGTAGCCTCCAAAGCTTGCTTTGCTCTATGATTTGGATTGCAGTGTATATACTAACCTGGGGGAGAGAAAGTTGCCAATCCGGAGGCTGGGAACAGAAGCGCAATCTGCAAGCAGCTACCTCCCCCCGATTGCATGCTGTGCCGCTGCACCTCTCTCCAATATTCACCCTGTCCATGGAGGTGGTGACCCAGACCAAGCCTCCACTGGAGTGCCACACCTCGACCACCCACACAATGCCCCCCTAGAAACCCTCCCTCCCCCCCCGTCCTGGAAATACTTCCAATCATGGACATATGGGTATTTTTTCGTTTTAAGGAAAGCATAAATTGCGCAAAGGCTGGTTCCATTAAAAACAAACCAAATAAAAGTATTGGCACTGCAGATGGGGCATCCGAGTGATAATAGCAATATACACAGCTTTCATGGATGTGCAGGGTTGGAGTGCTCCTCTTAACCGACTTGGCTTGAAGACTGTTGGCGACCCTGCCCTCCCCCCGGAAAGTGGTATTTAACACTATATTGAAAACTTAGATCAATGACTGGCAAGGGCCATCCTGTCCACCTGAAGTTGACCATTACTCTGCCTGCCTGTTGCAAAACCATACTACGTCTCAGGCAGGCTATACTTTGTTTTAACATTCTAAACTTTTTTGTTTATGAAACTTCGCCGTACACAACAGATGGTGGCTCAAGTGTACAATATACGGGACCTTGTCCTGACAACACTGACTGCGCCCAACGGCACAGAGCCTTGAATCCATATGTTTCCCAAGATTTTCATTATATCTATTTGTATCCATTCATGCAGCTAACCTTGCATTTTACAGAGATTCCTCTAAAAAATGTCTTACTTTAGCTGTTCAGTAAAATGCTGTCTTGGGTGCAAAAAAAGTCTGACATTTAAAGCATGAGTACAAAATTGCTAATCAAACAAGTGTGCTTGCATACCAAGAACCTTTTTATTGGCAAATTCTGCTAATCAAATTTTGAAAATGAATTTATGCCTTGCCAGTGCAATGTCCTCCTTAGTCTTCTATTATTGCCAAACTAAGCAGCAGATTTAAATCCAAACTAAGCTGCAGATTTAGTTAAGAGTGGTATGGCCTTCACTAATTATTGTCTCTAGTACCAATGTCCTGTTAAAAATCTGATTGCCATTTCAGTGAAATGTATGTAATAAATTAGGTCTTGTGCCTAAAATCAAGAATTGTGATCTAGTCACATATTATAGACTGTCTTTGTACATAGAGTGAAAATAAAATTATTTGATCAATCATTTTTAGAAGTCACTAAAGATTAATAGCAGGTATCCAAAGGTGGTGTAGAGAGGATAGTTGAATGATAGACTACTGGGTATCATCAGCATCTGTTTGACTTGGACCACAAGTAATGTTCACTTTTAAAGAGTTCAAACATCTGACCAGTGTTTGTTCCTGAAAACGTGGCATAGGAAGTGTGTACAAAAATGGGTAGGGTTGAGCCCAATAAAAGTTGCGAGTCTTGCTTGATTTGTAGAAAACAGCAAGGACCTAGACCATATTTTTATCAACAGTGCTTTGATTTATAGACTTAACAAAAGTTAGGACTATTTTTCCATACATGCATTTGATAATTCACTTTCACAGATTTATCTTTCATAGGCACAGTAGTAGCAATATCATGAAGGTCATCACAGGAACAGAGAGATGCCTAATGGAGAGAACTGTAACAAAACATTTTGGGAGTGTGGGGGTTTTGTGTTTTGGGTATCGATTGAAGTGCAAGCTTTACATTCCATTTTTCTTGGCATGAACGTTGATTCAGAGATGAATATCACAGGCCTGTGTCAAACAGATTTTACATGGATGTAAAACGTGTAATTAATAATTACCACTTGTGACAACCCCTTCCCAAAAGACCAGGGAGGTGAGGACACTACCAAACAGTCCCCCTGGGGGGGTGGTGCACAGCGGGAGGATCTCGTGGGGGAGAAACTTTCCCTCTGGGGACAAGGACAGACATCTAGGGAAAACACAGTATAACCACCTTGCACCATCACCAGCCACAACCATTCCCGGCGTACAACCTGACACCATTATTAATTACCCAATGTGTATGTGTAAGGCCATCGGTCTAATACCTACTGGGACAAGAAAGAGTCCAGACTACCCAGGAATGGGTAATAAGGACAGAGACGAGGAGGAGGTACGAGAACTATGAAGAATGCTACCAGGAACCAGGGTGAGCATTCTAATTGTCTGTGAAAGCATATTGAAGAAACTGAGATAAAAAAACGACAATGGACGAAGTGTGTTGTCAAGCCATCCCTGGAGGAGCCGCAAGCAGGGTAGCGGTGCGGTGCACCAGGAAACTAAGGCTGTAGACGGTACATTGGGGGAAGGGGGTGTAACTGAGGTGTCTCCAAGAGGTCTGACATGGGAAGACCTAACCGGTGGCTGGCGAATCAGTCCCTTGACTGAAGTTGGAAGGCAGACCTCGCGGTACGAGTCGGGCGAACCAACCGAAGAAAGCCAGCAGCTGTCAAGCTGAAGTAGGTTGGGAGCAGTACATGGAAGCAGCAGGAAGACCAAGAACGACTCCTAGGATAGTCCAGAGCCCACTGCAAAGTTCCCTAAAGGTAGGGGAAGAACCGAGCCGGCTGGTGGGGACATGAGAATTGACATGCACTTCGAGGTGTCGGGCCGGGAGGGGGTGGGGCTGAGGGGGGGAGGGGGGGTTTGGAGTTATATATTGAACTTTGGTTCAATATATAACTCTACAATTTGAAAACAAACTGCGAGAAGAAGGTATAAATTAACTTCATGACAGTACTCGACGGGAGAATAAACCGAGTCTGTCCAGTGAGTTGAATAGAGCAACCTGGGTCGGGGACCCATGACAAAAATGAGATCAAGACAATCTTCCTCGTGGCAGTACTGTGCAGGTCAGTGAACCCAGTCTGTATTCAGACCGAAGCTGGGTGAAAGAAAGCCAACTCCTCTTCCTCATGGAAGTACTTGGTGAAGACAGAGAACCAAGTGGGCCATAGATTGGGCAAGCCTGGATTGAAGACCATATTGATGCATGAACTGTACTTCTGAGAAGTCTAAGATTGAAACGAGCAAGACCATGGGAAGGGACTTTCTCTGGGTATGGCCGAGTGTAAAGTGACTGTAAAACCAAGATATCTGGAGAGGAGCGTCAGTCTCCTGGTAGTGCTAGGTATGCAGGAGGAAGCCAAGAATCCTGCGGAAAGAAGTCATTCCCCCCAGGTTAACGAAAGAACACAGTCAGGAGAAGGGAGTAATTCTCTTGACAATAAGAAAGCTGGCCACGGAACCTTAAGCCAGGGGAAGGGAGTAAATCCCCCTGGTTTTGTGTATAAAACAATCTGAGCCAGAAGGATCAAACCCAGAGGTCCGGGGAAGAGAGCCACTCCCCTTGGCATACCAAGTACTGTGCTGGAAACACTTGATCCAAAGGAAAGAAATAATTCCTCCTGAGTGAAGGAACCAAGCTTTCTGATACCGAGTGTAATAGATTGTAATAGGATTGACAGTCCTTTATTTGTTAAATCCTAGACCGGGGGAAAGGGAGTCATTCCCCCAGGTTAAGAACTTGTAATCCGAACTATGCTGCCTGGTGCAGGAGAAGGGAGTCATTCTCCTGGGCCAAGAACATGGACTCAACCTTCCAGCTTAGTTATAAGCGTAAGGGGCAGAGTTACAGTTTTGACACGACGGTGGACCTTCTTATTTAAGACGGACATTCTAACTGATCATAATATTTTAGTTGAGGCAGGGAAACCCCTCAGAAGTAGGGATGGATGGGTTTTCTTTCATTTTTTTTAAGACCAAATAAGTCTATAGCAATCACTATGCCACCTGTCTCCTCCTTCTGCACCCATCCACACTATAAATGCTCTGCAGATTTTCATTGCATAATTCACTATGGAACAAGTAAAACGCAACAAAAGACTGAAAACAATTCCACAGTGATGGCTGCACTCTAAGAAAATACTCTTGTAATTAAGAAATATGGCAGTGTGATGCCAAAGAAAAACGCGTAGAATAATGTGTACAAGAAATTAAGGAGGACAATTTTTTTTAAAAATCAAAACATCAGGCAGACCATTTCAGACTTTGTAGGGTCCTTAACCAGGGCAAAGTCTGTATACAATATAAATAAAAAGTGGCACCCCAGGTAACTCCAATGCAGGAGTCACCAAGTATAGCCAAGAACCATCTTTGTAAAATGTAAAATCACTGTGTATAATAAAAATGCAATGCAGGTGCTATACGAGTAGATGGGGCAGCAAAGCAACTTGTGCTCACTTGCACAGGGTTCTTGGATGACCAACTCTGTTCACTTTACCATTATGAGAAAGGTAATGCCATTTCACTGATGCATTTTCTATTATTTCTTTCACTTATTTGTTTTTTCTAGAAGTCAAGACGGTGATGTGTTTTTGATAGAAAGAAGCCTCGCCTGTGTAATCTGTTTATTTTTTTCCTCTGTAATACATTGACAGTCACTTTTTATTTACTTAGCTTTTATTTTCTACGGACTTTGTCCTGATGAAGGACCCTGCAAAGTCCAAAATGCATTAGCTTTTTAAGGTCTGCCTGTTTTGATTTTTAAAAAAAGTTTCCGCCTTGATGTCTATCATTCTGTGTTTCTCTGGCATCACACTACCAAATGTATTAAGAATTGCAATAAGTGTATTCTCTATTACACTGCAGCCATCACTGTTGAATCTTTGTGTGAAACTCATCCCTGAACAAGGGTACACAAACTGACAGTTCAACAAGTCACTAACCAACAGGTTACTAATAAAATTATATCAAAAGTGGTTTGGCAAATATAATTGTATACTCCCACTGACACCACATCCAAACAGATATTGTTTATATTTTTATCTGCCACCAGACCATGGCGATAATCCTGTATATAATTTGGATTGGTTTTGTCCAAACCCACTGTTAAAGGTGACCTCTTGAAACTTTGGTTTCCAGCAGGCAGTTGCAGGAATTAATGTTACTCTAACTGCCATGTGCCCAAACTACAAGACATTGGCTGGGGTTGTCATGAGAAAGTCGTACGAGTTACATGTTTGCACTGTACTTTTCAGCTGGAGAATTATGAAGTATTGTATGAGGATTTGTAGAGCACGGCAATACCTGGCGGCATCAAGGCACTGAGGAAAGAGTGAGATTGTAGCAGGAATTTAGAAAAGAGTTTTTAGCGGTTTCCAGAGGGAAGTGAAAATGGGGATACCTTGAATCTGAGGAGTTAGAGCATTCCACAACAGCTGAGCAAGTACAGAAAAAGATATGCCTCTGGCTCCAGCCCTCTCAAATCGAGGAACGACCAGCAAAGATTGATAGGAGAGACCTATTGGGATGATATGGAGAGAGTCTGAATTGGAGAAACTCATGTTATGGATGGCTCGATGAACAATGCATACAATTTTAAACTTCACTCTGCTCCTAACAGGGAACCAGTGGCGATGGCGAAGGTGGTCATGAGAGTAGGCCATTCTGGGAGCATTAAGCGTGAGCCCAACAGCAACGTTTTGAAGGATCTAAAGACGCTGCAGCAGGGCCTCGAATTGACCAAGGTAGATCCCATTACAATAGTCAATTGATCCCATGATAGCAGCAGTCACAATTTTTGACCTGGAATGAAAGGGAAGGACCTTCTTTAGCACTTGACAAAGCCAGTTTGACAAACCGTAGAAACTTGGGCTTCTCTATATCCGGAGGCCATCGCTTAATGCCTAGACTCTTGAAGTAGAAGGTTCTTGACATGGGCCAAAAGACCTAGGCCAGTAATCTGAGGGCCAAAGTTGTCTTACAGAGATGGGACCAATCACCAGAATCTCGGTTTTCTCTCCATTTAGTTTAAGCCAATTATTGGCCAAAGTCCGTTCTGATTCCCGGAAACGCACTGAGCTAGAACTACTGGCATAATTTTCAGGTTAGAAATTGAGGGGCGCTCCTGCTTGTGGCTTGACACCAACAGCTGTGAGGAGCTACTTCTGGCGCCACAGGCCATCTTATTTTCAAACAAACACACCTATGTGGATTTAAAACAGTGAGTTTGTGGCAATCTATACACTTGCTTTAATGGGTCAAATCTATGTAGATATCATATATAACTATTAGAGAAATTCTTAAAGTGACAAAGTGCGGGTTCCAAACCAAAAATGGGTCTCTAGTCGCATGTTGCATCAGTAATTCAGTCCTAGAAAAGTTCTGCTAGAAAGAGTTCTACAATAGCCCAGCATTTCAATGGCACAAATTAATTTGATAATGGCTTTTCCAAGATCATTCAATGCCACCATTCATTCCAGTATAATTAACACTGCACTCTTAATATATTCTTGGTTTGCCTCAAAAGCTTAGTTGATGCACAAACCAGAAGCCTAAAAACGGAGGGCTGTCAGCAGATTGTATTTAGGGTCACCATGCAGGGGGTCAGGGCAATTGAATACAGAATCGATTTTGCACAGAAATGTACCCTATCAATTTCTGCTTTCACTGTATGTGTATGAGATTTATGCACTGAGTAAAAAGTATATTCTTTTTACATCCGGAAAAACGTAGTGCTCCGTTCATCCACCAAATCAAAGCTCTCAACTACGCCCTTAAGCTCTCTTGTCTTGACTGGAACTGTCCGCTTACATGCTCCAATTGAGCGATATAAAAATGTATTTGCGATCCACCCATGGCGCAATGAAAGAACTAGCCGTAGCGGGTGCTGTTCTCCCAGCCCATGTGGAGGCTACTAGCTGTTTCCGTTCAGTCGGCCTCATTTCTTGGAGGTAGATGGGGAGGAGGGGGAGAAAGCAAGAAGGGGGGGGGGGTTGAGGGGAGAAGGACCAGGAACGTCAGAGCCAGCTCAAAGGAATGTGTGAAGAATCTCCATCTAACTGAGTAAGCTGCAATAACTGTGCGTGAATTGGAAGAGATTGGGGCGGGGGTAGGGGAGGAGACATGTGCTCGCCTTCTATCGAGCAGCAAAGTACAGTTCCTCAGATATAGCTACTCAGAGATACTAACCCTTGACCTAGCTGGCTGGAATACGAAACAAAAGGCAGAGGCCCCAGTTCTCTCGACCGATCATCTAGTGGTTTCAAATGGTGCGCCTACTGCTGAAGGAGGTACCCCGGTGGCAGAAATTGATTTGGAAAGCTGGAGTTCTGCCGGAAGAAGGTCCATGCGTGAAAATCAAATGGCCGCTTTGGATAAGATCACTAGGAGAACTTGCACAGGAAATCCATGTGACTGTTTTAACTTTCCTTTTTAGAGTGCCAACTACATATGCATCAACAATGAGCAAATTTACATTCAGGGAGATATTGGGGCCAATTCAGACTAAATAAAAGTCTGGTGGATGAAAAAAAATTTGATTTGGAAATGACAATACTCTAATCCACCTGTGATATGTAGTCCATTGGGTGTAGGATTTGGCTCATTTCAGCGATCAGTCCCCATAGTAGTGGAGTCTGAGAAGCATTAGCCATTGGATCTTCCAAGAAGATTTCTGCTGGAACCGAGTGAGCAAGTCGACAGTGAAATCCTGTTTAATCGGGCAAACATCCTCCGACTGTTTTACAAAATTCCACAGTTGCAGCTAATTGCCTCAAGGGTTATCGAAAGGGTGCATTTCCCAGATGACTGTAGTAGACATTGCTCGGGCAAGATTTTGAATCAAAGGTGATTGTTAAAATGATAATGGCTGAAACTGACTCACTTTGATCGATGGGCTACAATCTAGCTCCGAGATATAATCTTCTACTGGAGAAGAATGACTATCAGTGGCTTCTTCAGAGAGCGGGTCGGTCCACTGGGATTTGTGAAGCTTTACTGGTTCATATGATGAAGTTAAACATTGAAATATGATTTGATCCATCTGCAGGAGTTGTGGCTTACAAATGATAATGTAGGATGGCTATACATTGGTGCAGCAGTTGGCCACTCAAGGTCTGGGAGGTCGTCCATCAGGGAAGGGGTTTAATCATTGCATTCAATAATTCTATATTGAAACGTTATGAAGTTATTTTGGATGCAGTCTTTGGCTTTTTAGCCGTTAAAATGTCAAAAATGCTCCCATGCTTTTAGTGAACATCTACAGGAATCCCCTGTATTCCAGCTTAGTTTAGCGTTGTCTTTGTTCAGCTTGTCAGACGTATGTGAAGTTTAGTTGGGGGAGGAGGAAGGGCAACATATTTCGTAAACTGGGGATCTTAATGCTGAATGTGCCCTTATGTAACTGGATGGGTTCTCCTCCAGAGAAATTGGTGGAGAAACTGAAGAAAAGAACATTCACTGAGGGTAAAAGGTGGTTCGAGTTCTTTAAGCTATGGGGTTTAAAAGTGGCAAATGGATCCGTAAATTGTGATGTGCCAGCCCATCCAACATGGAAGCAGGGCAAAGAGCTCATGTATTGACTATATGGTAATGCTCTTATTATTGGAAGTTTGTACGGAAGTTAAGGTGATCAGCACTTCAGTGAGCGATCATAATATGCTTCCCTCCTAAATTATGTATGAATGTTGCTGTAAATACAAACGGGAACTGCACTGACCAAGTTGTTAATGTAGGAAGTAATAGAGTAGCAAGGATAATAAGTACATTTGGAAAAGTTTACTAATAGGGTATAACTTTTTTCAATACCTCCTTGGAGGAAAAATTGCAACTTAACACTAATGCATTTATGGTTTTTATAGATAAGTTTGAAAATTAGAATAATTCGCCTCGTAGAGTTTTGGCAACCGTTTCGCACTATTTTGACGTAGTAGTGCAAGCTAGGAAGCGATGTAGTAGTGCAAGCTAGGAAGCGGGCCCTAAAGAAAGTTATTGGGAGCTTAAAAAAATGTCTTATGGATTCTAGAACTGTCAGCTCCAGGGATGGCAGCGTAAAAGCTGTGCTCCTGTGCCCTAGGCTGATTCCCTCATTATAAGCAACATGTCTGTGCCAAAAACCCCTGAGGTGATTCAACCAGCCAAAAGACAAAAGGGAGTAGACCAAGAAGGAAATGATGAAAGTAGAGAAGATAGAGTGCTGGAATTGCTGACCAAAGTGACATTGGATGTTGCAGAGATAAAGGCAGCGCTCTTTAAATTTGAAGAAGTAGTCAAGAGGGTCGACTCAACAGAGGCACATCTGACTACAGTGGATGAGAGGACCAAATTACACTGAAGCTGTCTGTCTGAACAGGAAAACTTTTCCCGGAGAAATAATCTTTGAATTGCTGGACTTCCAGAGAATGCTGAAAGAGGTAATGCAATTGACTTTTTACAAAAGAACTTACCAAAGATACTGAATTTAGACTCAAAGGTATCATTGGAGATAGAGAGAGCCCACCGTTCCTTGGGGCCCAAGCCTTCATTAGGGGAAAAACCAAGACATCTTATTGTAAAATGTTTACGATTCCCAGTGAAGGAACTTATTTTGAAAAGAGCCCGTGAACTGAAAGATCTGGCATGGGGTGGCAATAAGATAATTGTGGATCTAAGCAGGGATGTCCTGGAGAGGAGGCGTACTTTTGACAAAGCTAAAATGAAAGCCCGGGAGAAAGGACTAAAATATTATATGGTTTACCCTGCCATTTTTAGAGTTGTGGTTGATGGCCACTTACACTCTTTTAATGAATCTAAATCTGCCGAGGCTTTTTTAACTGATTTAGATTCAGATCCCATGGAGGGCACATCAGATGCTGAGTTCACAAAAATATCAAAGAAAAAAAAAGGGAGATCTGAACAATTATAATATGCATTTTCTCTGTGATGTTTGGAACTGAGACTGACTCTACGATTTTCTGCGTTATTTTCTCCAAATTATTTACATATTAATCAATATGTACTTTTTTCCCAAATATATTTTTATTGGTTTTATACATACATTGCATTGGATGTTTGCAAGTACATAAAGAGCGCTGAGCGCTGCGCGCCGCGCGCTTGAGTTCAGTTGTGCAAGTGTTAAATCAACAAGGACAATGTCCTTCATAACAGAACAACAGTCATAACAACAACAGGTCAGGGGAGAGATTCTGGGGTGAAGCAAGCGAATAGTTTAGCCCTGGTGGGCCGAGATGGAGTAAACGTGGATGAAAAGAGGACTTTGTGTGAGCTTTTAGGCCCTTGATCGTTTTCAGCTCGCAGTGCGTTAGATTGTTTAGGCCTTAGAGCCACATTCCTGGGTTCGCTGACAGGCCAGACCCTAGGCCACTTTGTACCTCTGCACGACCTTGGCCCCTTTTGTGTTTAGTCGGTTTTGTCCATCCATCGTAGGGAAGGGGGTTGTCGTGCTAGACCTGGAAATTGTTGGGTAAAGTCTAGAAAGGGAGCCCACGTTTCGGAGAATTTATCTCTGTTTCCGAGTCGTAGGGCAGTAATTTTTTCGGCTGCAATTATGTCCCAACATTTTGTCCACCACATTTGTACTGCCGGGCCCTCTGGGTTTTTCCACAGCCTGGCTATGGAGATTTTTGCCGCCGTGAGCAGGTGGGAGCATAGCTCTGCTCTATGCCCGGAGAGGGGGAATTGGTCTGCCCCGCTTGATCCAAGTAGGACGATGCCTGGGTCCCAAGGGATGGTGAGGCCTGTGATTTTGTTGATGTGGTCCAGCACTGTTTTCCAGAACTCCGTGGCCTTGGGACATGTCCAGAGTAGATGAAAGAGTGTGCCTTTGTCTGGGCACCCTCTCAAGCAGGCCGGGGGAATTGCGGGATTGCATTTATTGAGTATCTCTGTGGTCCGATACCATCTGAAGCATACCTTAAATGCACCTTCCTTGTTGGTAACGCATTTCGAACTCCTGTTCGCTCTAGCCCAGATGTGGTTCCACTCCTCCACCTCGATAGGTCTCCCTATGTCGTTTTCCCACTTTAGCATATATGGCTCTTTGCGTGATGGGTCGGTTCTGTCCAAGAGCTTATAGAGGGTGGAGATTCCGCCCTTTGGCGGGGGACCGGTGAGGGTGAGTTCCAGGGCGGTAAGTGCTCTGCTTCCATGGCGTTTCACCTCCCTGTTCGAGAGCCAGTGGCGGAGCTGAGTGTATCTAAATCTCTCGCTCTCTGGCACATCAAATTTTTCCTTGCAGGCCTCGAAGTCTAGGGGGTTTCCCTCCTCATAAAAATCTTGCAGTCTCTCCAGCCCTCCATTCTTCCATCTCCCAAAGTTCTTGGGGTTACAGCCCGGGGTGAAATCTGAGTTACCCCAGACTGGGGTGAGGGGGCCCGTCGTGCTGCGGAGATTCCAGAGTCGCGCTGCTGCCTTCCAGCTTCTTACAGTATTTACAGTCGCCGTTAGAGGACCCATGTCCCCGATTGCACTGGGTTCCTTTAGGTGTGGCAGCGAGGTTATTGGGCTTGAGCTCCAGGCCTCCTCCAGCTCCAGCCAGCGGGGCTTGGAGGTGGCAGGGAGCCAGGCGAACGCTGACGAGAGCTGAGCAGCCAGCACATATCTTGCCACATCGGGCGCTCCCAGGCCTCCCGTCTCACGGCCCCGGAGCATGATCCTTCGCGGAATGCGTGGCTGTTTCCCCTCCCAGATATAGCTCATGACATGTTTTTGTAGCTTCTGGATCTCCTGTTTCGGGATCATGGTGGGTATGGCAGCGCACTGATAAAGGAGTCTGGGGATGAGGTTCATTTTCAGGGCCGTGATTCTTCCGAACCATGAGATCTCCTGCTTTTGCCATCGTCTGATATCAGCTCTGAGTTCTCTCAGGAATGCCGGGAAGTTGGCTTTGTATAGTCTGCTGGGAGCGCTGGGGAGCTGGACCCCCAGGTATGGGAGGTTCCTCTTGGCCCAGGGGATCTGGTATTTTTCCTCCAGGTCTGCTACTAGCTGGCTAGGTAGGTTGATGCTCAATGCTGTAGATTTGGTAAGGTTGACCTTAAAGCCTGAGGCGTCCCCGAATTCTAGCAGTTCTTTCCATAAGGCCTTTATGGATTCCTCTGGTTTGACTAAGGTGAGAAGGACGTCGTCGGCGTAAAGGGCTATTTTATATGTTTGGGCCTTGATTGACAGCCCTTGGATCTTTACATTGCGGCGAACTCTGGTCGCAAATGGCTCCATGGAGAGGGCGAAAGAAGAAAAAAGTTCATTTAAAATGGCCGCTGAGGAAATACCGTTATTTTAACCATTTGGAATGTTGTACTTCGTATTGGATGTAAACATTAACAAGACTTCTGCTTTTGAGCTGAATAAAGCACCTAAGAACGTGCTCTGTGATGACGTTTACTCCGGTGGTGTTTAATAAGACATCACGTAATACGGAAGTGTGCGTCTATATGAAACAGCTTCGTAGGTTGCTGGGATGCAGGGAGCGATGGGGAAGCCAGTGAAGACGGCGTGCGGTGGCAGAGAATGACTCTGGAAATGGACGGCAAATGAATTATAATGCCTGTGTTCTCTGCCCAGCTCACTGCAATAATGGATAGCATTTTGTGAGAAGTACGGATGAATACAGCCTGCTGCCTTCTCTTTCTCCTAAAGTACTACTGTTTACCAAGCGCTCTCCAGGCCTCGCTACTCTTACTTTGAACATATTTAACCGTCTTTCATCATTGCGCGTGCTCTTTATGGAGGCCTTCATGTCACTTTAATCCAACTATTCTTTGACTAGAGCTCCTTAAGTGTCAGCGTTTTGGGAGTTAAATGAAAGGCTGTACTGGGAAGGCAACATGACAGCTATTAGAACACATGCAGGAAAAAGATTTATAGTGGTCTGCTTAATTCTCGCACGCAGCGATATTGGTTTTTATGTGTAATGAATGACAGCCTGTGCTAACAAATCGCACATGAATGATAAATGGCTGTAATGGGGGGGGAAAAAAAAGGAACTGCTATCTGATCTTCCACTCTGGTAAATGCTTTTGAATGATATTGGGAAGTTTGCTTCATGTTCTTACTTGCATCAGATTGGGACACTTATTTTTAGTTTATGGGAGCATTAAATGTGGTACTAATGAGGAGGTTTGACATGGAATGATATATTGCAATTTCAACTCCTACATGACTGCAGGATGCAACTACTGAGACAATTTCATGGATAACATGGAGTATGCTATTTGAAGTGTCAGTTTCCAAAAGAAAGATTGACGTGGCAAGCTACTTATATCTGACAGGTGGCTGGCAGCTATATACAGCGTTATCGTTGTCTGATATGGAACTACAAGTCTATACAGGTGTGGATGACACACCAAAACTATGGAAGGATCTTGTCTTAAGGTATTACTCTGAGACATGATGGAGACCTAGTTTTACTAGTCTGAAGGGAACATGAGGAATGAATAACAGGTTCTGGAGGAATACTATGAAGCTTTTCTCTTGGGGAAATGCTATTTCAATTCATGTCTTACTAATATGTTGAATCTCTAGTAAAGGGTTAAACATGGAACAAAGGATTGATATTGGAGCTGTTGTATTGGGATTGAGACAATTGAAATGTGATGGAGGCAAACACATTATTGGAATTTATTTGAAAATATTGAGAAGAGAATAGTTGGAAAAGACTTTGTGGCTGTTGTGTTCTCAACCTACATTTTATGTACTGCAGCCAAGTGCGGGAATATATCTGCGAATCTGAGATGTTTGTGATAGTTATGATATTCGAAGAAGGAGAATATGTTGGGGAAATGAATGAATAACTACTGTTGAGTCATCAATGAAAACTAGAAGTTACATAGTTAACCCGTGACATTGGTAGAGGTCATTACAAAGGTGGTGCATATGGAGGCGACTGGATTTTAATGCTCTACTTCACCGAGTACACACACATGATCTTGTTGAAGGTTATTTGATGATATGTAGGTATGTCACACTTTGGGTTGTGAGTATTAATGTGACACTATATATATGTGGTTTTTTGGGATACTTGTTTTAAAGACCTAGAATACCATAGCTAATATGACACTATATTGTGGACTCCAGGTCTTTGGGCTACGTGTTTAAAAGTTTTAGAATACCTTGGCTCGCATTTACTTACATCTACAAAATATTGTCTTCAAATTTTTTGAATTACAGCAAATGTTAAGAATATTCTTGCAGTGCAAAGTGGTTTGGGGTTAATCTGGAAAGGTAGGGATGATGATACATACGTTGTTTAAATTGAAGCTCTAATTGCATAAAATAATTTAATTCGTTATGTCATGTGGAATTTTTTTTTTGGGGCAAATAGAATTGGAAAGAAAACTGTATGGGAATTCCATATCAGAGATGTTAATATTTTCTGTATTATTGAAGAGGGGCGTAACCTTTTGAATATGCAGTTAGATAATAGCGGGAAGTAGTGTAATACATTAAAACGGTTAGTTGCGGGACTTTAGTTTAATCAAAATAAATATCTATAGATGCATAGATGTGTGATGAATAGAGAAGGGATTACTATATACAGGGGTGTACTGTGGGTGCAATTTTATACTTGAAAAGTCATTTTTCAAGATGTAAAGATTATTGAATTCATGTAAAGTTGGGGATGACTGGTGCAGATGATTAAATTCAATGTTGATGATGGGGTTTACTTTTGGTTGGTGTAGTGCACATTGTTATAGTGGCAAGAGTCATGGATAAACAATGCATTGATTAAGGGGATAGTAAACTATGACTCTTAAAATAAGAAGTGGGATCTAATTTAAATAAGGTCTCTTAAGTTTACGGTGGGTCTGAAAATTGGGGGGGTTCTTGTGGGTAGTATTAATAAAATAGGGTACATGCTGATGTATGTGATTTGAGTTTATTAGGGCATAGGATTTCTGGTAGGCATGGTTCAGAATACTGTGTTAGATGTATATATTTTTGCTTATCTTAAGCCTGATGATTATCAGACTTTGAGAGTTGTACAAAATTCAAGGTTTGTAGTTGTTAATGTTTTTGTTTGTCTTATGTTGTCGTGTGTACTTGCCCCCCACCATTTTTATCTTTATTTTTTTTTCGAAACCTCTCTTTTGAGTCTATACTATGGCTTTGTTGACTTTTGCTACGTGGAATGTTAAGGGGATTGGTGGTGCTATCAAGAGACGCAAGGTTTTGGCGAGGGCTTGGAGGAGTGGAGCAGATGTGGTTATGCTTCAAGAAACCCATTTAACTGAGCAAAGTGGAGGGTACTTGATCAGTCCAAAATACTTGCAGGTGATTTCTAATTATTATGATTCTAGATCAAGGGGAGTAAGTATATTGTTTAGGAAAGGTCTTCAAGTGACGGTTAAAAAAAAAACTAACATGATGAGGGACGAATTTTACTACTTGATATCGTTTATAATGGGAAAATGATAACATTTGGGACAGTTTATGCTCCGTGTTCGCCGACTACTGATTTTCTCACCAGGTTGGATTTGTTGCTGGATAAGATGGAGGGTGAGGTGATTATTTTAGGTGGGGACTTTAATGTAGTTATAAATAGTAGTCTAGATCGGAAATCTGATTGTAGATATTCTGGGGAAAAGATAAGTGCTGAATTGTGGGAATTAATGTTTAAGTATGGACTTACAGATGTGTGGAGAGAGCTTCATCCGAATGAAAGAGAATATACATTTTATTCTCCAGTCCATAATTCTTACTCAAGGATAGATCATTTGTTTGTGAGTAAGACGTTAATTAATCAGGTGGAGAGCTCAAATATTAGCGAAAGGAGTATTTCGGATCATGCTTTGGTTGATATGCAGGTGAATTTTGGAAGGGTGGATAAGGGATCTAGGAGATGGAGAATGCAGGCTGCTTTACTTAAAGACAATATTGTTACATCGGGTTTGGAGGATTTCATTCGTTGTTTCTTTGAGGATAATAGAGGTTCGGCTGGGGTTAAATCTGTTTGGGATTGTTTTAAGGCGGTCCTTAGAGGTGAACTGATAAGCAGAACGGCTCATGCTACGAAGAAAGGTCAGGAGGAACTTAAGTTAGAAGAGGGGGTGAGGTCTATGCAAAAGACTTGTGCTGATAATGACTCTGAAACAAACGGGATACGTTTAAGGAAGTTGGAGTCTGAAGTAAATGACTATGTTCAGATTTTGGCAGATAAGGGCATGTTTTATTCAAAACAACGGTTTTGGGAGTTTGGAGATAGGAATGGAAGGTTGTTGGCTAATAAGCTTAAAGGAACTATGATGGATACGAATGTTTCATCCGTTCTGACGGATACTGGAGTTACTTTAAATAGATCTGACGAAATTTGTGACCACTTCAGAAGTTTTTATGAGAATTTGTATAGAGAAGATGGGCAGCCTGATGCTGACAGTTTAACAGCATTTTTTAATAAAATCACGTTTACCAAGCTGTCTTTGGAGAAGAGAAATCAGCTGGAGGATATGATTGATGTGTCTGAAGTTAGCTTGGCGATCTCGCAAATGAAGGAAGGTAAATCCCCTGGACCGGATGGTATAGTTTCTGAATTTTATAAGAAATTTGAAGCTGACTTGGCTCCTATCCTGTGTGACGTCTATAATGTACTCATGACGTCGGGTGAGATGTGTGATTCAATGAAAGAAGCATTGCTCGTTGTGATACCGAAGCCAAATAAGGATAGTAAGCGATGTGAAAATTATAGGCCGATTTCACTGCTGAATGTGGACTTGAAAATTTTCACTAAAATATGGGCTAATAGATTGAAGTCGGGTATAGGCGATTTAATCGATGAGTCTCAAGTAGGTTTTGTGCCAGGGCGTTTTGGATATGATAATATTAGGACTGTGTTGGATGTGATTGGGGCACATTATGGAAAGGACTCAGATAAAATTATTGGTTTTTTCGATGCGGAAAAAGCCTTTGACAGAGTCAACTGGAAATTCATGGAATATACATTGTTGCAGATGGGTTTTGGACCTGTGTTTATGATGATAAAATGTATTCATAATGGTGTTAGTGCTAAGTTATTGACTAATGGAGTTATCTCAAAATTATTTCACCTATCCAGAGGTACGCGCCAGGGCTGCCCACTGTCGCCATTTTTGTTCAATTTAGCATTGGAACCGCATGCAGCATATATGAGGCAATGTGAGCTGATAAAGGGGATTTGTGTGGGGAAAGTTGAGGTTAAGCTCTCGTCTTACGCTGATATGTTAATTTTGTTGTCCAATACAGGAGCATGTGGCACTGTGGTGAGAGACATGTTTGAGGAGGTCGGTAAACTGTCGGGCCACAAAGTTAATTGGGAAAAAACTGAGATTTTTCCGTTGTCTGGAACATGTGATAATGGAATTAGGGACTTCTGGAATTGTGGCTGGTCGCCTAGGGGCGTCACTTATTTGGGGATTTATCCGATTGGTGATTTGAACAAAATAATACAATGTAATCTGGATAAAGTGTTAGCTAAAATGACCTTAATTATTAGGAAATGGGAAAGATTGAACTTATCCCTATGGGCTAAAATAAATGCCATTAAGATGGTTCTGTTGCCCAAAGTATTGTATGTTATTCAATCCATTCCTTTGTTGATTTATAAAAAACAATTATTGAAGATTGAGAAGCTCTTTCAGACCTTTTTGTGGGGAGTTGGGAAAAGACTTTGTGTTCCGAAATTCATACTGATGTAGAAAGTGGAAGAAGGTGGTTTTGGCTACCCAGATCTGATAAAATACTATCGGTCTTTTTTACTTAAGAAGAGTTCCTATTACTTTAGAGCGGAGACTGTTAATGAGCCGTTCTGGTTGCAAATGGAGAGAGGGATGTGTGCGCCGTTTCATTTGGATAATCTCTACTGTATGGAAAAATTATCAAACAAGAAACTGGTTTTGAAACCAATTATGGTTACTGGACAGGTTTTGGGCTCTTGGTTTGGTGAGAATGGACAAACTTATGGTTTCAGTACAGATGCCTCTATATGGCATAATGAAGCTTTAAAGATTGATAATAGATGTCTTAATTGGAAAAGTTGGGTTTCAAGAGGGATTTTGAAACTGGGGGATGTTTTGGATGGGACTCGGATGTTGAATTTCGAGGAGTTAGTAGATAGATTTAATTTGAGTCTAAGAGAAATGACTAGGTATTTGAGTTTGGCAACTGGGATTAATCAGAGGATCGCTATGGCGGGAGGCTCACTTGGGAAGAAGCCTGAGGTTAGTAAATTACTGGATGGTCAAGAGTATGGTGCACGAACTTACATGAATTTCATGCCCATGAATGCAAAACATTTGATGGGATGGGTTGAGAGTTACTTGGTCGAATGATCTCAGTAGGTTCATCTCTGATACTGATTGGAGTGATATTTTAAAAGTGGGTGTGAATTTAGGGAACAATATGAACTTGCGTCTGATTCGGCAGAAGATTGTTGGAAGATTGTATTGGACTCCTGTGAAAATGTTTAAGTTACAATTGAGTTTAGATGACTTGTGTTGGAGCTCTAGTGCGGATAGAGGTACTCTTTTACATCTACTGTGGGGATGCCCAAGGGTACTGTCATTTTGGAGTGAGGTGATAGATAGAATTGATTTCATTTTTGGGATAAGTTTAATCAGATCTGCAGCTAATATAATGCTCTCACATGTTGAAAGGGGTGTTCAGGTTAGAAAGCATAACTTTTGGATTGATAGAGCACTGATAATTGCGATTAGATTGATTCTCAGGATCTGGAAAACTAGGAAGAAACCCAGCGTTGAGGATTGGTTGATGGATTTGAGGGTTTTATGTAGGTATGATAAGGTTTCGTTGAAAAATAGAGGCAAGGAAGATGAATATTTGTTGCTGTGGGGATCGTTTGATGCCCTCTATGATTGACTTCATATTCTGTGGATAATTAGAGGGTAGGATAAGGGGGTGTTTTTTTTTTTTCTTTTTTTTTTTTTTTCTTTTTCTTTGTGATGTTTGGTTTTGTCTTTGTGGTATTTTATGTGTATTAGGTATAATATTTAGCGGGGTTCATTTAGATACGTTTTGCATGGTTGATTTTATGATTGGATATGGTTTACTCATGACTTTCATTTGAAAATGAATACTGCAATGTTAGGATCAGACTATGTAATGATAATAAGCTTTTTTTTTTTTTTTTTTTTTTTTTTTTTTTTTTTTTTTTTACATTAACGATAGATTGAAGTCACAAGATAATGCTCCAAACAATCCTATTGCGGGCAGCATTTTAAGAAACTCCTATAGAGAATCTGAGCATAGTATTCCCTCGCAACATCCAGAAAGCCCATGGTCATTAAGCATTTCAATTGAACTGATTGAGGAGACCATAAAGAAATCCTCAAGTTCTCGTGCCCCGGGTCCCAATGTATGAGCAATGCCCTGCGGACGGCAGATCCATCATTATGGGCAAAGATTCTTTTTTATCTTACTATCATTAGTGATGGCCTCAAAAGTGACTGTGAACAATCAGTGGTGGTCCCCATTTACAAGAAGGGACATATAGTTTAAGGGGTCAGTTCTAATGCCGATTTCCAAGTTGGATTATAATAGCAGTATATGTATATACGATCGGCCACTCCCAGGCTGACCGGCATGGAGCTTTAACCGAAAAATGTCAGGCTGTGTGTTGACTCTCTGCCTATTCAATCTGTACCTCTCGGACCTGGGGGATTGTTTACAGGTCTGTTTTGCCCCACCGTGAATCTCCACACTGCCCGTGGTGTACCTCATGTATGCTGATAGTGTAATTTTACTAGATAAAACCCAGATAGGTTTGCTGCGAATGATTGTGTCTGTGAGGCAATACTCAAAAAGAAATTAATTGATAATCGAGAAAAAGGGCAATATAATCAGTTTCTGTAAAAAATATCAAACGGATGCGGTTCTTGTGGAAAATGGTTCATCCGGTATTGGACCCAGTGTTAAGTATTAAATATCTGGGTTTTCATTTGAAGGCTTTCCCAAATGAAGGTCATTCCCTTGTTCATGTAATAAACATGGCCAGCCAGATGTCGGCACAGATGAAAAGAATTGATGGGGGGGGGAAATGTCAATTTTCTGTTAGTCCGCAGATACTTATATAAAATTATTTATTCCTGCCATCTTGTAAGGCATAGAGGCCGGCCAAATTACTAGAACATTAAACTGCAATAAAGTTGAAGCAGGTATATGGAAAAAGACCATCTGTTGGCCTGGTTGTTTACCCATTTCTGCCCTCTGATTTGAGTTGGGACTGGTTTCTATGCAATGTTTACTTGATTGGAAGATTTTGGTCCTGTATCAAAAGTTATTGGTTCCCCTGGTACGGTCATTGTATGAGGATATAATTAATGTGATGTGTATGTCATATACCCCGATTAACTTTAAACAATGCGAAGATGTTATTTTGGTGGATAGTGACAAGGCAGTGGGGACCTGATTAGTAACCAAGGTTATGGTAACAAAAAAAGCTGTTTGAACGTGACTGGGAAAGGCCAGGATCTTCAAGCTGTACACAAGTCTTATCGCTTTAGAAAAAACCTTTGAGTTATCCCTGCATACCTTAAGAAATGTCCAACCGCCTATTGCCGAAATCCATTTTTAAGATAGACTGAGCCTCATTAAAAATCCAGCGGAAACCCTCCCGGTGCTACTGGCGGTTTGCCGCCGGACTTGCAATATTTACCGGCTCCTGACTTCCCGGTAACAACGGGGTGTTACGACCCTGGCGTTCCGAGAAGTTAGGCGCCGGTAAATGTTAATCCCTATTCCCGTTTCAGTCCCATAGGACTCTATGGGAATGGGGACCACGGAAGCGCTGGCACTGTCAATGACTCTGCTGGTGCTTCCGTGAAGCTGCTGGTGGGTGCTGTTCGCCCGCCAAGTCAGACCGTTGTTACCAGGCCGGCACACCCAGACTGAGGCCCACTGAATTTGTTGCCAAAGGGGGAGATTCACTAGATTAGATCAAGCTTGGTGAACGGGACCGCAGGGGTGTGTGACATGGGTAAAGTCAAAGGTGTATTACAAACACGTGAGCACTAGGGGTGTCACGGTATTAGTTTTATGACGGTATGATAACCTTCGTGCCAAATGAAGGTATATCATGGTTATCGCGGTATAGCCGGTGGAGAATCTTAACAAATATTTTCTAAAAGGTCATAAATTGTCAGATCTATCATCCCAAACAAAACCAGGCACCCAGGGCCAGAATTAGGCTTTTCAACATACTTTCCACTGAAATGCCACCCCTTGCTTCCACCAAACACCTGTTTGGAGAGTAGGAGGGGGGGGAGCCCTGCTGCGACTGGCAAAGCAAACTGAGTAGCTTTTCTTAAGTGGCCATTTAGGCTTTTAGCTCCCCCATTGGCTACTGGTGAAGATGAACATGTTGCCATCTTGATAATCTGCATGCCACAGATCAATGTAGGCTGATGGTAGTATATGCTTGTGCACATACACACAAACACGCACACACACTCTTTGTTACAGCCTTTAGTTTACTTGCGGGCCAAAAGGTGTTCAGTAATCACGGACATGTTACCCTTTGGTATGGCAGCAGGGAATGGCAGCAGATATGAGCGAATTTCGCAGTGTGACTTATTATATGTAAATTCAATGATGGAACGAGGGAAATCCCCCATTGTCAAATGTTTAGCAAACATTGTCCATTATAAATATATAAACCCCAAAACCGCCATCCCAAAGTAAACCCTTTTCCTTCTTGGCATGGTTTATTCTTCCTATTGCTAACATTGATTTTATGTCAGGCACGTGTGGTCTATGGAATGGCATTAAAAACTGCTCCAACTGAAAATACTTGGCAGACCACATCCAACAGTGCAAGACCAAGACTGTGCAGCACTTACTTACTGCAGCCTTTCCAAATCAGATGAAAAGCACACTTAACGGTATACCGGTATAAGCAATGTGACGGTTATTATTGTTCAATTAAGTGGTTCACAGTATCTTAACGGTATACCGTTATACCGTTACATCCCTAGTGAGCACATCCTTGTTGATTGTACCCAGTTGCAAGCTTACAGACTGTTATTGCTGGGATATTATATTCATAATTCCTTCTACTTAAATTCAATGGAGTTCTTTTACCGACTTTGAAGTGGGGGAGAGACAAGTTTGACAATCGCTGTGGTGCAACTTTTAGATCATGCTGGGGTGTTGAGAATTAATATCTTAACAGTTTTTAATTAGAATATTTGTATGATATTTAACAAAGCACAAAATAAGCAGTGTCTCCTAGGAATTTGCTATGCAATTCTGTAGGTTTGCTAATTAAATGGGCACTTGTGTAGCATACTTAGCTATTTAAGTTACCATGTTCAATGAAAGCACGCTGACCCTGAATTCCTCTTGCCCTCAAAGCTCTCTCCACCCTCGCTTCTCGGTTTACTGCAAACTCAAGGGGGGCTAATGGAGAGAGTGCATCAGTAATTCTCTCCTTCACTCTTAACTGCCAAAGGCCTGTGTGATAGTCGTAGGCAAGATTGTTTTAAAAATCTTTTTCTAATAATTGCAAACCAGACTTAATCGGGATAATACTTTTATTAAGCTAACTATATCCTATCTGGCAAAGACCAGTACGCGTCAAAAAAAGTCATGCATTTCTTCCTAAACATTTAAATTGTTACATAATGCATAATTACAGTATTGCTACTGTAAAACACTGCATTGTCTCCATGCTTTACAGTAAAGTTTAGGTTAGTGTATCTAAATCTCAGTGTCGACTATATTTCGTTTTGTTGGTGAAGATTTGAAAATGACTTATGGTGACATTTTTAAAACGATGCTATTACAACATTGCTAATCAGATGGGTTGGTTTGCTAATCAAGACCATTTTAATTGGTAAATTCTAATCAATTTCTGAAAACTAATGCATGCCTTGTACGTTTACTACTAGAAGTCAGAATTGAGCATATAACTTGTATATGATAGTTACAGGACTATTATGGGTGTTTTTAATAATGCTTATGTTTAAGATGCTTATACATTTTGTATTTTTAGTCTATATTCTTATGAATTTTGTATATAATTGTGTAAGGTTGTCATAGTGCAACCAATATCGCAATATAAAAACCAAACCTTGCATGATCAGTTAGCTTTTGCTTTTGGCCAACAGTACTGTTGACTTATCTTTATTCACATAGTCCTCCATTGACTAGAGGGGCCAATCAGTATCTTTAACTCCTTTTCTCTGCTCTCTCTTCTGTCTTGTCCCGATGTTATTTACCCTCTATTTGCAGCCTCTGGTTGACCTCATCTGCTCTCAACTTCAGGTGGTACTCTTTTTGCAGACGACACTCGGATCCTGGTCCCCTTAGATTGGTACCGGAAGATGGTCCCCTTAGATTGGTACCGGAAGATGGTGTTTTATCGTTTTTGCGACTGCCTGGCAGCCATGGGAGACTGGATGAGTGCCTATTGGCTCAACCTCAGCGAGGGTCCAGTCGGAGGTCCTGGTGGAGGGCGCTTCTTCTGAATCTTGTTCCTTGTCTTCTACTTTTTGGTCATCTTCACTGGGTGTATTCCTGTGACAGTAGGGGTCTAGCTTGCTGCTTCGATGGCATCACAGGTAAGGTGCAGTATGTCAGACTGGGCACTTTCTATTGAGGGTTCTTCAGAGGGGTTTTGCCTTTTCTGCCTTCCTCTCTTCGCCCTCCAGTCACTGTCTCCCTAATTTCCATGCGGTTGGATTATTGAAATGCCCTATATTTGGAGCAGCCTTCTGGCTTGATTTATCTTCAACTGCTACAGAACCTGGCTGCTCGGATAGCCACAGCCACACCTTATGGTTCTCATATCAGTCCAGTACTGCGTTCTTTGCACTGTCTCCCGGTGAAACGAAGAGTAGTCTTTAAATCTCGCTCTCGCTCTTGTTCACCAGGCATACTACCGGGTTGGTGCTGATTTTCTTCAGGACAAGTTCACACCATATATTCCCTGCCAGTCTCGTTGGTCCAGCAACGACTGTATGGTCGTGGTTCCCAGATTCAGTCTTCAAAGAGTCGGCTGTCTGGCTTTTTCGATGGCTGCCAATAAACTATACAATGGTCTTCCTTTAACACAGACAGATTATGAACCACTTGCACTTTCGCTGCTTACTTAAAACTGCTTTTTTGTTAGTTCCAGTATAGTTAGTGTTACTGTGAATATCCTCGTGCCAAGATGCCTTCGGGTGAACGTGCGTGTTATAAATTTATCTAACATAACAGAACTACCTAGAGATAATGTGTGTGGTTGAAGATACATTAATTGCATTGATGCTTTTATACATGAAAATAGTCTATGTAATTTGAATGTAATAGTGTTGAGTCATTAGTTTGGATATGTGGATTTTGTGAGATAATGTATATCATTTGAAATCTCTACAGAGATGAGAAGCTACTTTGAGCCAGAGGTCGAATTGTATATTTCACAAATATATTTTGATGTACAAAACATCATTCCGTGCTTATCTAGCACCTTCTTGAAAAAAAATATCTACATTTGTAATAAAACCATCTGCTATTGACAGAAAAAGAAAAACAATTTCTTTGGCATTTATGTACATGCGAGAAATCGGAAAAAAAGCTCACTCCATGAACGCTCAAGCCCGTAGACTGCCAGCACTGTACAATTGAACATTTTTGAATAAATGATACATTCATACTAATATGTTGCATAGAAGGTGCATCTAATTCCAGGGCAGTGTCACAAACACAGATACATTTGATCCCAATTGAACTGATTTACAGAAAACCGCTATTTGGTCAAGGTATACAAATGTCATGGTCCATCTTTGAAAAACCAGCCCTACATGTTTTGTTCCACCAAATCCAACTCTTGGATCTTATTCAGGGGCCACATCCATGATCAAACCCTTTTTAATTAATATCCTACAGTACATGTCACAATTCCATTAAATCACTTAAAAGAGAGGGGCCCTACAGGTGGTATTTTCTATGCAACGTGTAGTTTTTACCAATGTTGGCATCACTTAACAATGGCATTGACACCAAATGGAAACCTCTTCCATTTTACTTGGTGCAGGATCGGGATACAGAGGGGACAGTGTGTATGAGACGAAGAGATTTGGAGTTTCTCCTTCCCGTGACTAACGGATTTCTGAGCCGAGACATATGTTAATGGCAGAGAGGTGCATGGAAATAATCCAACACGAGGCACGGCCAGAACGTGGGCGAGTCATAGTGGTCTAGCAATTTTTTTTTTTTTTTAAATATTTTATTTTTTCGCTCGCCTCCCCTGAGGAATGTGTTTAAACGTCTACAGTAGAGACGTTCCCCTCTTCACCAAAACTTAGCAGTATTTGCAGACTGATATCGCGGGTTGTGTATACAAAAGGTCTTCATTCACTTTGAAGCAACCCCAATGTTGAGATATACTTCACCTTCTTTGACAGTTCAAACAACGTGTCTTTGATTATGTTTAACTATTGTGTATATTGGGTATTGTTTTGGATCCCCTGATGAAGTACATGCAATTTGTTCCAAATGTATTTGAATGAAACCTGTCGGGCATATGAGCACCTCAAATTGTAAGGGGCGGTTGTCACCGTAGTAGCAGTTTCAAAGGATAGACAACTAACTATACAGACAGGTGATAAACAACATACCTCCAACAAAGAATAGTGGTTATTTGGTGGTGCTACCTACCAAAGCGTAACTATACACCAGGGATTAATTTTTTGTGTTGCTCTGTTCAGATTTGTATAAGCAGGAGCTTTTTGGGTGTATAGGTGACACCTAGGCAGGTTGGTGCTGTTTTTTTATCAGTTTTTTTAAATATATTTCATTTAAAACTGGTATTGTGGTTTTGTATTAGATGTTTTAGTAAAAGTGCACTATATTTTACACTTTTTTATATTTCATTTTAAGATAATTGTACATTGTGTTTTTTTTTTTCTCTTTAAATTGTATTTTGTTACATTCGTTCTTCAAAACCTTGGACTCGGTCCTTATTTGTTCTATGGACCGAGAGTGGGAGTATAGGTAGAGCTTGAAGAGACGGTTGGTTCCTTTTTTGTCTGGTATTGTCCATAAGGCTTGAATAGGAGTGTGGAACAGGCGTCTTTAAGCTACTCCATTGGTCTCTCGTAGTTATTAGTTGCAGGATCGGGGGAATCATCCTCTGTGTCAGTGAACCCCCTCCATTTCCTGCAGACTATGCCTTGATTTCATTTGTTTGTCAATGTATTCAGGTTTAATGTGTGAACCTGTGCAGCCCCGCTTTGCTTGTTGGAGGACAAACAAAATACAGACCTGTAGAAAAGGAAAAGGGGCATTCAATGTCGGTTCCTTTCTACTTACATAAAATGCAGTAATGCTAATCATACGTTTTGTAAAAGCTAGACTTCAAAAGGGATAGGTGAGGAAAATGGCTAAGCAATGCGTTTCACAAAAACCATTTTATTAGCAATGGATTCATGGTTCCGAAAAAAAACCTATGGGACCAATTCGGATAAATAGGTAATTGTTTGCTGTCAACTATATCTGTAGAAAAGCATGCTTTTTGATTCAAATCTGGGTGGGTTGTTGGTACAAGATAGAAATATAAACGTAATAGTCTAGCACATGTTCCAGTTAGTAGGTTTTTAAAAAAAAGCAACACTTTTCTACCAATAGTACAACAAATATATGGATATTCTTCCATGCTGAATTTGACAGGTGCTCTGAGTATGCTCCATTTTGGGATACCCAGGCCTTGTCATGTGAATCCGTGGATTCATGATAAAAGGCAAGATTACCCCTGTGGCCTCTTGGTTTCTGTTACCAATCCTGGGCAGCCCCGACTCTTTCCCTTCCCCTGGCTGTTGGGTGGGTGGAAGACCATGTATGTATTGTTGGGAAGTCCAGGCCAGACTGGCTGGAGCCTTCCCTGTGACTGTATGTTGTGGGTACAGTGTGTGTGTGTGTGTGTGTGTGTGTGTGTGTGTGTGTGTGTGTGTGTGTGTCTGTGTCAGTCAGTCCTGCAACTGACATGAAGGCAGTGTGGTGTGCTGAAAGGCTGGGTGCTTGTCCCAATCCGCATTCCTTGTCGTGGGTGTCTGGGTGGAAGTGAATGGCCTGAATGCACTGTGAGCCTGATTGGCTGACTGAGCTCAGCAGTGTGAATGAGGGACGGATGTGTATATCTGGGGGCATCTTACTTCCCAATTTGTTCAGAAGCTCATCCTTGAAGCCCAGCTGGAAGAATATTTGCTGCTGCTTTCCATCGACGAAATTTAAAAGCTGTTGAGGTACGAGGGAACGTTGTGCAGAAGCTGATCTTTATCAAGGCACCCTGGAAGTCGGTCCTGAAATGCTGTCGACCGGAGATTAGGTCTGTAAGGTACCAGGACATCAAAGTCCATTGCCGTCAGCCCTGGGTTCGGAGGACTTCCGTAACCACTGGAAGCCCGTCGAGTCATGTTGCCAAGAAGCAGGGACAGCTTGACGAGGAACTGTTCGACCGGAGCCGCAACGCTCCACCTTTTGCCTGAGAACATTGTGAACAAAGGGCTCCCTTGCCATCACTGTCGACCGATTTGTCCCGCCAGCGAAAGTCAGTCGTCGACGACCAAGGAGAATCTGCCTGAGAGTTTCCCACCACCTGAAATCCACAAAGACGCCCACTAGTGAAGATCCGAAATCTAGCTGTGGTAGAGTCCCGATCGCCAGCACCAGATGCATATGTTCTTCACTGAGTCTTCCTTGCGGCACTGAACTGCACGCCTCGCCTTCACAGGGCGTCCACTATCGATCATCGACGAGCACCGCGAAGGTCGATGCTCTTGTCTCAACGACAGTATTCACATTTCTTTGTGGAATCTCGACGCCCTGTGGCTCCTGCTTTAAAGGGAGTCCGCTCACGAAGGATCTGTCGACGAACCGTCAAAGAAACTTTTCTAACTCGGGTACATTGGGGTAGTTGAACATTTTGACCAGGAAACGACTATTTTAACATTAATGTACTGTACTTGTTAATATTCTTTATTCCAGGTTGGGGCGGGGGGGCGGGGAATCCTCTCTCAGAATTGTGCCTTGGTAGAGGTGGAAAATATTCTGCCATTGTTTAACTTAAGTTGCCTTCCTTCCTATGATCTATGCCGATACCCATTGCTGTATGATTTGTATGCCATTATAACTGTCAGCAGGTGATGCATTTTAAAGGAGTCAATAGCTAAGTGTGGTACCAATATTGGAATTGCCAGAGTATGTGTTATTAGTTGATGATTGTATCTTGAATCTTGTTTTTATATAAAGAACTACATTCCTTTGTGGGGGGGAGGGGGGTTGGGGGCTACACTGTACTTAAGAACCAGCCTAGAGCCCCCTCCTGAGAGCTTAGGCCTTGGTTTCTTGTTCATAGCTACCCTATAGTGAACCTTGGCTGGGGTGCTCTGTGCTTCTAATATGCCATATAGAGGGCAGGAGTACAGATGCCCCCCTGCAGTCTTTACAATGAGGTCTCCTCCTAAAAGGAGGGCAGACTCTCACTAGCTCTCCGGGTACTGCTGAATGCAGCGACGATGCTAGGAAAAATACTACCCAGCTCCCTAAGAACAATAGCAATGTGTAAGGCATAACAGAAAGTCAAAGGTAGGGGCAGCTGCTGTAACGGGAGTCCTTCATCAATGTACGCAGGTTAATAGAGGAATATATAGCAATTGCTTCTATTAATCTGTTGAGTGTGATGTAATAACGAAACAAAGGTATTTTTCTTTCTGATACTGTTGGACCGGAGACAGGGTGGCGTTAGGGACACTGATTACTGTACCAAAAAAGGATGGTGCTCCCAAATATTCCATTAGTAACCAACCACCCAACACAAAAAATACCTGGGATGGTGCACAGACCCCCCTCATTTATTTTTGCATTTATTTACAGTGCACAAAACCCTCGGGTATCTAGGCGCTAGTTACAGAAAGTGCTTCATAAGAATATGCAGTATATACATACTAATAAGCCTGCTACCTCTATTACAGGGAGCTGCATCAGGCATGCATATGGATAACTTGGTAGGGGGGAATATGCATACTGGTAAAGCTTCTCCTCATGTTACGGGGAGCTACATCAGATATACATTCAAATGACAAACTAGACAAGAAAATACATGCTGGTAAAGTTTCTCTTCATGTCACGGGAAGCTACATGCGATATATATTCAAAGGACATGGGTAAGAAACACATGCTGGTAGAGCTTCTACTCCTGTTATGGGAAGCTACATCAGGCATGTATATGAGAGCAGGGGTTCAGGTGCACAATTAATGTGGGACAAATCTGCAGAAGGAATGAAGGCAGCAGAATAGGTACTGTGAATGGAGCAGAAGTTGATGATGGCAAGCTTCGTGATACAGCGCCTCATGGAATGGTGGGCTGCTTGGGTTATACAAGGTGGCAGCTCCATTAAATAATGTACATGTAAAAAAGGATTGTTGAGCTAGGAGTAGTAGAACTTAAATAGAAGAAATGAAGTAGATGTGAAATAGCGGTGTACTCATAGTTTGGCACGGCTTGTGTATGTTGATAAAAACAAAATGCAAGAAGGCAGGTTTCACGGCAATGATGGAACTTAATTGTTCAGTGGAGTGTCTTTGTGCTGCTGCACCTCCAAGTAGTCCATTAAATTTGGCAGTCTGGACCGTCGCGGAAAGGAACTTTTTTTGTAGTTTCCTTGGACCTTGGTTGTACTGCGGCCCCCCTACTGCTCAACATCTTTGGGGCAAGCGGCAGAAGGGGTGACTTCTGCACCAGACACGCCCGTCAGTGGTTTGGGTAACAGTGGCTAACAATGTTGCTTGTTTTATGTGACTGCCGTGAATCCAATACTTGTGGTGGTCACACTTCACCGCTGTCGGAGTGGTGAGCAATACCTTCACTGACCCTTTCCACCTGGGTTGTCCTGATGTTAGCTAGAAGTTCTTTGCCTACTAACGCCATTGGAGGGGGCAGGACACAGCATCCAGGCAGCCGACATGGGTTTTACAATCTGCAATCTGTTTGTGGAGAATGGACAGGGTTTTAGTTAACTCCTTACAGTAGTCAATAAAGTACATCTCTCAATGTAATTGGATTTGGCACACCCTATACATTTGCTGGGCGGCCTATAACTACTTCGTAAGGAGACAGTCCAACACCTGAGTGCATAACGGTTGTCATCGAGAATAATGCTGATGGCAGTGAGTCTACCCATTCTACTGCACTGCAAGTGCATATTTCTTAGATCGTTTGTTTTTACAAAGTAGAGTTTGTTCTCTCTACCAATCCCGCTGCATGGGGATGGTACATCACATAGACCTTGCTGTATGCCTAATGCTTTACACACCAGTTCTATTGTGATGTTAACAAAATGTATACCAATGTCGCTCCAGACAGTGTGAGGTAATCCAAATTGAAGTACTCCTTCACAGGTATTTTAGCAGTACTTGATGCAGAGCAGTACTTAATGGAGTATTGTCCTTTTAAGGGGAATACTTTTACCCATTTGCTAAACATGCTAACTATCACTAACTCACGTTTTCTTCCTTGACAGGGAGGCTCTTCAATGAAGTCCATTTGCTATGCTTCAAACGGGAATTCGGGTGGTTCAAAAGGCCCTTTTGGGGCTTCCTCACCCTTGCCCATTTTCATGGGAGGATATACTAGGCAGTTTTTACAGAAAGCAGCAGTTGCTGGTCTTTGCTTGGTGTTACTCCACACTGTAGTGAGCAACTTGTACATTCCCCCTGCGCTCACATTAGACGGGCCATGAACAGAGGACAACATTAAGGGTATGGATTTGTTTGGGAATTTCCACTTTCCTCATCTTGTGTATCAAGCCAACAGTTATCTATATGCTTCCCTGTCTGCCTCCATTCTTCTAATTCTTGGGCAGTGGCCTCAGACTGAATGAGTTTTACCATATTTGTGGTGTCAAAAATCACACTGCCTTCCTTTTGTGCGTGGCGTACATATATGAGCGATACAGAGGACTGAGCAGTTGCTTTGGGCGTCTGATGAGCAAAAGCATTGCCTTTGCCTGTATCATCCACAACTATGTTGTGTGCACTGCATTTTATGATGGCCAATTTCTTTGGCAATGCCGGGGCATTCAGTAATTTCAGGATCAATAAACCATGTTGTAGTTTCGTGCCATGTGAATTCAGGAACCCTCTTTCAGCCCATAGGTGACCACAAGTATGTGCTACGCCAAAAGCATGCTGGCTGTGTATCTGTTTACCATGAGTCCTGCACAGAGTCCACATGCTGGGGTAAGGGCAATCATTTCGGCTAATCCTAAAGGTTTCAACTATTGTTTTTAAGGTTGTAATGGCATATGCTACTGTAGAGGTGCTATCCGGTAGTTTAAAACCAGACCCATCTACATACCGAGTACTGTCTGGTTGTTTGGTGACGTCCACTAGATCCACCTGTCACTTTGTTTCTTCATCAGTGGTCACTACACAATCATGCGTTTCAAGAGAACTGTCAGAAGGCAGGGAGTAGCAGGGTGGCTGGATTCAAGGTATTACAATGTTGAATCGTGATGAGGTGGCAATAATTTCAATTCATACCCAGCGAGCCTGGCATTCGTTAAATGTTGGGTCCTGGCTTTATTAAGCAGTATGTCTATTGCATGAGGGACTGAACGGTTGACCGGGTGTCCTAACAATGTGGCATCTGCCTGTTTAATGGATAATGCTGCAGCAACACCCTGTAAACAGTTTGGTATTGCCTTTGCCACCGGATCCAAAGTGTAGGAAATGTACGCTCATGGCCTGTTTTTACCTCCTTGTGATTGTGTTAGTACAGACAAACTTGACAAAAGAGTCCCCAAAGCAGGTTAATTGCGAAGTGCTGATTTTAGTGCATCAGAGCTCTACTGGTGAGCAACAGTACACGGCACAGGAACAAGAGTGTTGCTTGAGGTTAGTTCTAGCAATGGTTTAGCCAGGAGGGAAACATTTGGGATCCACTGCCTACAGAATGAGGGCATCCCTAGGAACCCTCTGACTTCTTGTGTTGTCGGAACAGATATTCTCATAATGGCTTCCAAGAGCTGTGGGTGCAGGCGTCTCTCCTCTTTTGACAATAGATGTCCCAAATAAGAGAACTGTGTCTTACAAAACTGCACCTTGCTGGAGGATACTTCATGCCTGCGTGGTGCTAGGAACTGCAACAGTCTCACTGTGCAATCAGTACACTGCTCTTGGGTGTTAACTGCTATCAACAGAATGTCAACATATTGTAGAAACATTGTATGAGTGGTAGGGGTAAAAATGTCCAATTGTGTCTTTAAAGCTTGGTTATATATGCTTCGACTTTCAGTCAATCCCGGTTTTGATCTTCAGAAAGTATATGATCGCCCTTCAACATTAAAAGCAAATGGGTACTGATTGTCATTGTGTATTGGAATGCTAAAGAAAGCATTCTTGAGGTCAATGACTGTGAAATATTCTGTTAAGGGCAGAATCCTAGTCAAAAGGGAAGTCACGCCGGGTACCACAGGGAACTGAGGTACCACGATCTTGTTAATGGGACAGAGATCAATTCTAAGTTTCCACTGAGTAGGGCAGCCTGGGTTTTCTTCACTGCACTTCTGTTTGGGTAAAATGGGACTGTTGCACGGGGTACCCAACATTTCCTTTGCTATCCCCTTTACCAATAGGTCCTGTATTACTGCTTTGATCCCTTCCAAACCTTCCTTATCTTATATTGGAGCATCCTGGGTAACAACGGCCCCGGTTTCACTTTGATGGGCCCCACTACCATGCAACCTACTCATTAGAGCCAGTGGCCCAGGTAACTGGGTCAACTTGTTTTTAATGCTTGAGGTAATTCGTTAGTGGCAACAACAAAGCACTTGGAGAAGGACTCTGCCCAACACATCAAACATACTCCATCAGGCGAGAAATACATGTTTGTATGCAAGCACCCAAGTAGATCCATGCCCAACAAGTTCAAAGCACATTTGTCTGTAACCACCAACCGAGCCCTACAGGAGATGGGACCAATGGTGATCAATACTGGTTCTGATATTGGACTTTGAGTAGGTACGTTTGCAAATCCCACTGATGTGTTAATGTTCCCAGAGAGGGGGATGGAAGACACTATTCTGTGGGACATTAATGTGTTGGAGGCACTGGTTTCCAACAGGAATTAGCCTGCTTGCTGTGTACCGCCACTTCAACAAACGATCCCTTTGGATCTACAGGGATATGAACGCGTCCCTTTCCTCTCTTGGGCAGCCCTGTTCCACATAGTCGCCCATTTTATAGTCGTCCTAGCGGAGTACTGCTGACCCTGTCGTGGTTCAAAGTAATTGTGCTGCTCTTTATTTCCTTCAGGTGTCCCACTATTCATTTGAATGCCACACCCGGCCTTTATAAATGCTCCCCTAAACATGCCGTGACCCCATAATCGGCCGCAACTTCTCCTTAGTGGACATTCTATGATCCAATGGTTCCCAGCCTTACAATAGTGGCAACCCGTGTCCACTAGCATTTCACTGCCTGGTGGTCCGCTGCCTCCTTGTCCTCTGCTTGCCTCTCCCCCTCTGCTTGTGTATGCTTCCCCTGCCTCTTTTTTGAAAAGCCTGCTGCATTAATGCTCTGGTTTTTAACTGTTTTCCTTTTCCCTCTTGTCTTTATCATGGTGGTTTGCATAGTACCTAGCCATGGTCAATATTTGAGCAGCACTTTGGGTTTGGTCAGGTGGACTCATATGTCTAAATATCATTTTTAAGTGAGGTAACAGCCCTTCAGCAAAATGAGAGCGGAACACCTTTTGCCCCTCTGGGTTAGACCAATCCATCCAACTGAATGAGTTAAAAGCTTCTTCCTTTCGAGCAAAATATTTTTTAACTGACTCCCCCTTCCTGCCTGCAAGCGGTCAGCTTATCCCAATTCATTTGCTTGCGGGGAACCACTTACTGGATACTCGTTATCAGGTGTGCTGGAAGAGCCATTATTTCTTTGGACAACTCCCCAGTCTTCCCCCTTCCCTCGCTGCCAAGGGCAGCTCGTCCCACTTCTGTCTTCCATTCTGCATTGGCGCCATATGTCTGCCGGACGTATACATGAGAACATTTGATCTATATCACCAAGCGTTAGCGCACCCGTCTTTCATACCCGGTCAGTCTGGGTATACCGCTGCTGAGGATTTTGCCTAATCTCTGGGTAATCTTTAGTAAGACAGTGGGCCTCATTCTGTGTCTGGCGGTAACCATGCTGGTGCTACAGGCGGGTTGCTGCCAGACTCGGAATAATGTATTGGCTTCTGACTTCCCGGTAACACCAGGGGATTCCAACCCCAGCGGTCCGGGAAGTCAGATGCCAGCAAAAGTTCCCAGAGTCCTATGGGAATGGGGACCACGGAATCACCAGTGCCATTGCCAACGGCGCTGGTGCTTCGTGACAGTCTGCCTACCGTGGCCGATGTGTCGGCACAGCGGCTCCGGCAGCCAGACTTGTACTTTGTCAGTCTGGAAACAGTGCTGGTAAGCTTACCGGCACTGTTTCCGGGCCGACAAAATTCTAATGAGGCCCAGTAACTCCATTCTGTTCCAGGGTACGTGGACCTGGTGTGTGGGGTTATCTACATCAAACCCAGGCACTTCTCTCATAGAAAACGTTTGAGTGAAATCTGACTCCGTTGGGACATTTATGATCCAAAATAGGAAGTTCGACACAATTTTGGGACATAAGTCTGACTCCAGTTTAGACTCCTGGATTGCTTGCTCTGTATCCTTATAATCGCTCGGGAGGGGGGCAGCCCCACAAGTGTATCGGCCACTTTACTTCATTAAAAATAGGCAAATACTCCCAACAAAAAAATGGGAAACACATACAGGACCTTGTGCCCCTGCTTTCACCCAAAATGTTTAATTGATAAGTTTGGACCAGTATTGCATGTAGTAGCAGAGGAAGAAACTATTATTCTTAACCTATCTTTTAATGTGCTTGATTAACAAGGTGCAAAGAGATAATGATTACAACATTTCCTTTTCCCAGTTAAAGCATTTTTACTTGCTTATAAAATGCTCCCATTAGTAAATGGACTTATTTTGCTCCCCAAAAAATCATTTGGCTCCCAACTTTAAAAAATGGGGAGTAAAATACTCGCACTTCAAAATCTTATCTGGAGCACTGGGAGGTTTACTTCATCCTCCCCATCCACCCTTTTATGTAACAGCCACATTTGCCTAGTTAGTTCTAGCACTATTTCAAATAGAAGCATATCTCGTTGCTGGGTACATATATTTTGGCTTGGTCTATTCATTCTATCCCTTTATTGATCCATGCTAACACTAACCTTTCCGCCGTTTCCGTGACCTGGACTGTAATCCTGTGGCACGAAGTGTCCAAGAGAGCGCCTTATCACCAGGTAACCGATAAGTGGGTGGAGTAGGCCTTTTAAACATTAAGCATTCCAACAAATCTGATTCCTCTTCAGGGGTCACTATGGGAGTCGGGGCAGAGGGTGTTTTTGCCACAAGCTCCTTTTATTCGCATTATATCCTCGTTCCTCTTGGTTCCGTTCCTGCTTTATTTGCTTGTGCTTGTACACACAAGCCTCGTTTCTCTGGGTTTCATTTTTATTTGAGCCTCTCTTAGACATTTTGTCTAGCGTAATCTTCCCATTGCCTATGGTTCCCATTCCAAGGGTCTAATTGCCTTTATAGCCTTTAGCAGCTAATGCTTCTCTTAGGTACCCTATTTTCTCCAGGTCAAAAGATTAATGCACAGGAAACTGTAACTTGGGAGTTGGTGGCAATGCATTTATGCCACTCTTGCAAGAACACCACCTCCAAGCCTGTTTTTAATCGTCAATTCCCACCCCGGCGTACCTTCCGGGAAAGTTGGAACACGCTGCCCCAGAACACTGGATTGAGCCTTACAACATCTCGGCCAACAACACATCACTTTTGTAAGGGAGGAGCTACATGCCTCTACAGGAAGTCCCCCCCCCCCCCACCGTCTGTATGCTGTAAACATAAGATTGTGTCATGCTTAAAACCAACAGTTTTGCCAATTCTGCAGTGTAAATTTGAAAGAAGGTATCCACTAAGGAAAACCCTATCTAATGTATCCCCGAAGAGATGACCATCTGAGGGAGGAACTTCCCGAAGGGATATGAAAATGAGAAGTGATGTCACAAAAGACGAGCGTGATGTCCTGAGAAGACTGGCTGAAGAAAAACGTATAGACCTTTATAGAAACTGATGACAAAGTTGGGAATAGAGTAAACATTCATATGTGAAGAGAAGATTGCACGTGTGAAGAGCACTGCAGAAAATGCAAGCCGTTCAACAAATTACAGATGCTGTAACGCAAGTAGATCAAGTAATCTTAGTGAGTAGACTGCAGGAAAAGCTGCCATTATATAGAAGCTAGACATCAGTGTCTCAAATTTAGTAACCTAAGACCCATGGAGAAAGAAGCCGAAAGCTGTGTCGCAGCATGAATTAGCTGAGATCATGGAAGTCTGGAAGGACTGTCTGGCCTAGTGTCCAAGCTAAAGCAGCCAAGACTGGTTATCTATTATTGAAGGCAGTGAATGTGAGATGCTTCATCATCCCTTGTTAAGGTGCAAAGAAAGAACACCTTGCATGCCAAGTTGTAGTCGTTTTAAGACCATTAAATGCTGCAAAATGGAGCAAATCATGCTGTCCTGTCACTTGAGCCAAGGATGAAAATGGAGTTCAGGCATGGAGGACCAGAACATCGATGGAGCGTGCTCACCCTCCCTTATATTCCCAGACACAGGGATACTTTGCAAGGCCAAGTTCAAAGACCATCTTCATGGCAGAAGGCATGGGTGATGAGAGATGGGCTAAGTGGGTGGGGAGGTAAAGTCCACCTCCTGGAACCTGGGGTTGAATTTGCGTGCTGCTAAGTGAGCAGAAGGGCACGAGTGGGCCAGCCAATTATAGAGGGCTATATAACAGAGGGCCTTATAGTTTTCAGAGCCAATGATATACTGTGTACTAGTGTTGAAGATGACTTGTACTAGGGGTGGGCATGCGTTGTCCACCTGACAGAGATCCAATCACAGCCCAGCCCCTTATAGAAAATATACTTGGATGTTCTCCTTGATCCTATCACAACCCCTCATAGGTTTTTCTTATTTGCCATGTAGTATGACGTCAACTATGACAAATTTGTAGTATAAAATAGCTTTTTTGTAAAATGCGTTGTTGAGCCCAGTTAAGCTGAGTGAGTTGATGAGCTCAAGCAAACGTCCATTGATGTCTGTTGTAACTCCCTGTTTTAGATACTCGTTATTAAAACAGTAACTTTTGCCATCTTCCTGAGCTGGTTCGATTATTTGGTGGAAGCGTTTCTCTGCCTCCCATCCACTGAAAACATGCTACCTAAAGGGCCTTACATTCACTTTAGTGCATGACCTACCCATGGTCTCAACTTGTGATCACAGTGCATTTCTCTGACTCATTTAACAAAATGCTGCCACAAATAGTGCTACACGCTCATTCACAATTCATCCATAATACATCATAGTGGGCTTAACATCACATCATACATATACCGCACCCAGAACGGTCTCGGCCAATTCAGTTGTCTGTGCCGGCTTCCCTAAGTACAACAAGCGGGGACCTTGGTCGTGGACGATCAGCATGTCGAGGTAATGAGCTGGCGGGCCAAGGGCTTGGCTGCAGGAAACATCGCTCCACCTTGTGCAGTGTGCTCCACGTCCTCTGTGGTCCAATGCTTCTTCCCTGACTGTGGCACACTGTCCAACTGGATCCTGTCAGACGAGGTCCCCTATGGTTTGTCATTTTGTGGGACACTGCCCATTCATAATGCCCGCTCGTAGACACAAACGCTAAGAATGAGATGCCAACCCAGAGCTAGTATGACAGTCCAATTTTTCTATTTATACAAAAAAATGCGCAAGAGCGCAGAGTGAGCAACAGCTTTGTTTGGGCCTCTGTCTTCATGTTACTAAATGTTCATATTTATACATTTTGACCAGCTGGTTTGCATGACGCATGACTACCACAGCGAACATAACGCGCTCAAGGCCTGTTCTCGGCACACAATGTCAGTCGGCCATCTGTTTTTTTGCTTCATGTTTGAGAGTTTCGAAAGCGCATCGGCAAACAAGGTCGACGGAATTCGCCCACTGCGTGTATTTCTGTCTTACAAACACACTGAAAGAACTGCTCGTTCATCAAGTGGTTGTGCATATGTTAGAACTAAGTTAAAAGAAGCAAGGATTTCAGACCAGTCTGCGGCTCAAGCACTTGACCGCACCTCTTCTCGGGCCTATTTGGTAGGTGTTAATGTTTCGCTTGAGGAGTACAGAAATCCTAATAAAATAGCTAGACCAATATATAAATCCAAATAGAAATGTTAAGCAAAAATAGGTTGCTGCTACCTTTTTGCCCCTGCCGCCCCTTTTGATTAGAGGAATGCAAAGGTAATGCAAGCTTAAAAATGATGTTGGGATTTGCCAACATACTGTCAACACTTAAAGCCGCATACCAAACGCATTTTAACTGTCTCATTTCCATTATGTGTTATTTGACAAAATGGAAATGAGACAAAGATGGCACAGACTCGAATATTTATCTGGAGCTTTATTTGGATTTTCCTATGCAAAATAGGTAATGCCCCCTCAGTTCTTAACATCTCTAATGATAGTGTTCTTGTGGGATGTGCGTCCAATAATCGGCCACTTTTTTCTTAAGCATGTTTCCTTATCTGGTGAGGGGCTCATCGAATCCGTGACTAGTAGTCGATCCGAAGGAAGACTAGTCTTTCATGGAATGCTTTGTTTAGTGTCTTCCAGGATTATTTCGATCTGCTAACTGTTTGTTCCTTTGTTCTTGACCTGCTTGTATATTGTTATGACTTTGTACGATGTTTGTTTTATTTTGTGTCAGCGCGCTGATGTCTATGGCATGTGGAGCTTTAGAAAAAATGAAGGGTTGTGCTTTTAGTATGTGCATCAAAGGGTCTCTGGTTTCACTTTGTATAACCACATTTATCTGGCTTGCACAGGCAACTAGAATTTGGTGATGTGGGAATAATAAGTGATTTAATTTGTAGACAGTCTGACCATGTACCTACTAGATCACATCTGGGTGTGATCGACAGTGCGCCTGTATCCTACCAACCCCCTGTAATGCCCAGCTTGCTGCAAATCCTCTACAGTTTTTGAGCGCCCTGCTTGCCAACCCAATTTTGGGAGATGGTGTTGTGTAGGGCAAATCATTCTCTTATTTGGCCAGGTGGTAAGTCACAAATAAATTTACAATTTGGGATGATATTCAAAGTCTGCCGTCGTGGGATAGTGACGAAGTACCCGCAGCTGGCCTGTCGAGCTAGTTCGATCTTTCTGAGAAGCTGGACTCGCATAGCATGGAATGACTGTACTGCCTTATGTATTTGGAGGACTGTTACATGCACCAAAAAAGATGGAAAGCTTGGAGTTAATTTCAACCACTGGGCAACGTTCCTTCCATTGTCTCTTAGTGCCTCTGAAGCAGGGCACCGATTGACCAACCATAAGCAAACCTTTCTAGGGCCTGGCTTCAGAGTTCATCCCAAACGCTCTGGCAACACAGAAGACCTAACCTTGGTTTGTGTCTTGTGAGCAAACAGCCACATACTTGTTTTGGCAGAGGTTCTCCAGGTAGGTTTCCCTTTCCTTCCATGGCCCTGGGACTTCAGCAACAACTAATTGATGTGGTCCAACAGGTCAAGAAAGGTTGCTTGTGCTCCCATATAGAGGGATTACGGCCATCTCCAAGTCCTGGCAGAGCATGGTGGGTGGGTGTCCACCTCCTGAGGCACCCATGCAGATATCTGCTCTTCTGCCCCCTTCCTGAGAATTCCCCAGGCACCCCATTACCTATTTTGCTTTCCGGCATCACCGCACTTTCGGGACCCATCCTCAACGTACTTTCAACGTAGCAACCTTGACAGTAGTAGAAATAGGGAATTAATTAGCTCTATCCCTTGGCCGCCCTCACTGAAGGCCCTCTTTGTTCTTTAGGTCGTGCGCACTATTCTATGTCCTCCACATATATTGTTGACCAGCACTGCGATCCAGTGTACTACTCAAATGGCATGTATGCCTCGTTCTGTTTAAAGAGTGCATGTGAGATTGTTCTGCTTGAGGTCTTCAATAGACATAATTGGTGAAGGAATGGGCATCACAAAACCCAGCTCTGTAACTTCTGCAAATTTCGGCAGCAACACAAGTGTATTGCATAGAAACAATGCATGGATGCCATTGTAGTCCTTCTGAAGCTCACAGCTAAGCATCCCCCATGTGAGTTTCAAGAAGGAATAGTAGGGGTGCTACAGAACCATTCACGCAGACACAACATTTTGAAGCTTTGGCAGTTGATTGAATGGCCCATTTCCTCACTGCTCACTCTTTCATGGTCACAACATGGCATCTGTCACATGGATGAAGACTGCTTGTTGCGTGCACATCATTTGCTATTCGTTTTTTTTCCAACCCATTTTATTTATTTTAATAATGGAGCTGTGAGAACACGGCATACAACCAAACATGGAACAGTTTGTAAAATAAAGATATTCTCTAGCATTGGAACTTTCATGGATTCACATTGCTCTTGAATATTCCCTGTCGTCAGGCTGGGAATACTCGGTAACATTAAAGCAGTTTACCTTTTACATTTGTAAACTGCTTGTCAATTTAGAGATCTATTAGTAATTTCGGGGTCATACGGCCCACAGCCAATTAAGGCAGGTCGCCTTAGCTCCACCCCCTGGTGGCCATCTTCAGATTTCTTTTTTTCTGCACATTAAGTGTTTGCAGTCATTGAGAATGCTTTCTTCTAGAAGTTTGACAGTTTTTGTCTGTTTTTGCTAGTTTTTTCAACCACATCTTCCGGTTTGGTGCTGCATCGCTTCTCGCTTGCAGCAGGGAAGTTGCGGCCCATTCGATTGCCTCCAGAGTTCCAATCTTCCGTCTGAGGCCTTCAAGAGTCCATGGAGATGACGGACACGAGGAACAAATGCCAATTCAAGGCCTGCACGATTTGTAACCTTAAGAACATTTACGTAGAAGACCTTCATGAGCAGTATCTTTACTGTCTTTACCCGAACCACGACTTGACCAACTGTACCATCTGCCAATTGTTCTCCAAGACTAGTGAGAACCAACACTGCAGGTTAGTTGCCTGGTTGGATGAAGGTGCTGGGGCCTTTGGCCGTAGTGATCCCTCAGCCAGGCACAGCAGACCCTTAGAGCACACTCCCACTTCCAAGAGGTCAATGTCCCATGAAGAATCTTCCTGGGGTAAGAAGTAAAAAAAAGGGACGCAGGTTACACGCTCGAGCTGCATCTTGATCACTGGGTTGTTGACCCCTCCAACTACACCTGTGGTCACCTTATTGACTTTGGCGCTCAGAATTCCTTCATCGCCTAAGCACTCCGCTGCCCTTGCCCACTATTACAGTGCCTTCGTCGCCAGCGTCAATAACTTGCAACAATCGACAACCAAGTCTGCCACTAAAATCGTTCTGCTAGAGCTTCCCCATCGCCGGGCACGTCAGCTTAGTCGGCGGCTCCTGTGCAAAGGCCCTTGGTCTCCACATTCCCAAAGAGAATTGCTGTAGACGGGAGGCCCCATCTGCCTTGTCTTATTTTCCAAGACTGACTCAACAGCCACTGTTTCCATTGGATCATTATGCACCGCCTACAGTACCATGACCCCTCCTGAGCAGATACTTCAGCATGGTGCTAATGCAGAGGTCGTATCCTCTGAAGGAGTGGAGACAGTGACTCTGGTCGCAAACATGCTGCCTCCAGCTCCACCACAGCAAGGCTTAACACCAGGGCCTTCTCCCGTGACACCTGCCCCGATGGGCATTCCTTCCAGCTCATGTTTATATTTTTATTACATGCCGAAAACCTCACCATTATCAGGGCGTGACAAAAACACTCAAGACGACACAAAAAGCACAAGACCACCTATGATAGCAGACCAGCAATTTCATTTATTCAAACAAGAGTATTCCATTTCTTGTGGAATGATGGCAAGTTCTTCTCCAAGCTTCGAGTTGGAGGAAGAAGATTCCAAGCCGTGGTTGCCAGGAATGGGAACGACCACCATTGTCCATAACTTGATTGGGTCTTGGGCAAACCAGTAGCTGACTGTTTTGAACAAAGTGCTTTTTTGGCTGATATATAATTAATTTATCTTTCAGGTACTCCTGGTTTTATTGATGCTCTATAATGTGCACGAATCACATCATTCTGAACTGCCTGGAGTTCATTAATACAATTCTTAGATGTGCTGTCCAGGAGAGCATTCCAATAGTCGATTCTGGATAGAATCGTGGCTCTAGCCAGGGTTTCACAGCTCTTCTCAGGGTCTAATTTGTCTGAGTAACTTCAAGCAGTGTGTTATGTAATTCGCCACTAACCCATGCTTCAGAGTTACAGCAGTCCAGATATGTACCAAAGGTTTTACTCTTTTTCAAATCATGATGTTACAGCCATCCAACATAAATGTATATTGAGAGGCCCTCATATATGAGAGAGCAAAATGTAGCAACTCTGTTTTGGCATTGTTGTGGCACATCTGTCGGTTGGCCATCCAGTTTTCCAATCTTCAAAATAGTTCAGTCTAATACAATCCAATTCCTAGTCCCCTTAAAGTTTCAGCAAAAGCTCAGTATCAGCATAATTTGTGAAATGAGTACCCATACTTGCAAGCAAATTACAGAGAGGTTTTGTATATGGATATACTAGCCACACTAAAGACATTTGTTTAGGAGCTCGAGCAGCTGCTTCTTACTCCAGTTACCCTCTCGAGCACAACAATGTGAGTTTCCTGAAAGGGAAAGCCTGGCTGCTTCTCCACCGCCCAGATCTCTGAGGCTCAACCTTTACCACCAGTGGCCCTTACAGATACAGACCACTATCCGACAGAGCTCCCCCAGGCATGCATTGAATATCTGGTGCCAGATGACGGTAAGCCAGCGGATCTACTGTCAAAAGACTCGCCTGCGGGCGATATTGGCTCTTTCCATGCCCTTCTGTCGCGAGTGGCAAAACCTTTTGATCTACCTGAAGAACTGAAAAAGGAGGGATTCCTTTACCAATGGCGGCTATCTGCCCGAAAATCAGTGTGGCCATTCCAGTATTGGAGGATATTTGGGAGGATTGACTCCTGGTGATTAGGAACCCAGTTTCAGTGCCCCATATTTGAAATAAAATATAAAATCCTGGAATTGGCAACTAAGTGCCTTCGCACTCAACCTTGCCTAGACTTGGTTGTGTCTGCAGCTGCCCATAAGCGTTCTGCCAGTCCTTCCTCTCCCTGTATTGTGCCTCCAGACAAAGTGGGCAAGCAGCTTAGACACCTTTGGCAAAAGTTATCTAAATGGCTGCAACAATCATCAAAGCAACTAACTCGCTTGCAATGCTCTCCCGCTACAACCATGAACGTTTGTTTCAGCTAGGGACAATACTAGACTTCCTTCCAGCTGATGAGCGGGATGAGGCGCGTACGCTGCTACTTGATGGTTAAGATTCATTGGGTCATGCCATCTCGCTTGCTGTTAAGATCACTGATGGACGGTTCAGCCAGATGGGTAATGGGGCAGCGTTTCGCCGCCAAGGGTGGCTAAAGGCCACCAACTTTCGGCTGGAGGTCCAATCAAAGGTGGTTGATATTCTCTTTGACGGCATCAACCTCTTTGGCAAGAAGGTGGTTGAGAACTTGCAGGCCATCAATTCTGAAACTTAAACGGCATGCTCACTGGGCACTCTACAACAACACTGCCATTCCTTTTGCTCAGGTAAAGCAAGATTTTCAAGGACTCCGAAGGACTTCAGGTCTTCCAGGTCTTCCTACCAGCCACAAACATCCCGCGCCGGCAACACCCAAGAGGGTTATAATCCAGCGGCGACGCACAGCTTCCTCTAGAAGTAGAGTGCCAAAGTAGTGGGGGGGGGGGGGGCTGCTAACACTTTGTCGCACATTGGAAAAACATTGCAGCCAACAAATGGGTGCTGTCATCAGTCAACAGGACAATACCCTGATTTTTCATGAGAAAATGTCCCTCCATCCGTCTCGTTACAAAAGTGGAAAAACGCCAGTCCTCTCTTCTCCAAGAAGTGCGGTTCCTCCTAAAGATACTTTCTGGTAAGGAAAGAAATTGGAGGATGTAAACCCATATTAGAGCTCTGGAGACACAACACATTCCTCAAGTCTCAAATGTTTTGCATGCTTAATACTGCAACACATCCAGGACCAGCTGAAAAAAGGGGATTTCATCTCCTCTCTAGATCTAGAGAATACTTACTTCTGCATCGGCAGTGCAGGCATTTCCTCTGATTTAAAGTCTAAGGGAGATGCTACCAATTAAAGGCCCTGCCCTTGGGTTGAAGTCAGTGCCAAGAGTGTTCACAAAGTGCCTAGCTCCAGTGGCGACCCACCTTCATTAAGGCGTCCACATTTACCCGTATCTGGATGACTGGTTTGTGCGTGTCCCATCTCTTCGACTAGCAACGCAACATACCAAATATGCCATCCAGTGTGACATCTCTGGGGTTCTCTGTGAACTTTGCAAGTCGTGCTTACATTCTGCTCAAAACTCTCTATTCTTGGGCTCACGTCTCAATATTCTTGCATGTCACCATGCCTTCTGAGGAGAGGGTGAAGTCCTACGCTGTAGGGTGTCCTGACCCACGTTTAAGCTACCCTGCTACAACATTTGGTGCTGTGGGCTTAGGAAATTCAAGATGGCGGAAAACCCACATGTGCGCCGAAATCCAGGAAAGCTGCGCAGTTGTGCGCACACCAAAATGGTTACCTAACTTGCCACCCACCAGGGTAAAGAAAGGTCTTTGTTAACAAAATCCACTTTTACTGATGTCAAAAAGTTGCTGAAATCGTGACTCATTGGACCACTTTAAAGATTCAACCCTTTTTGTGGGGTTCCACATAACCATCTTACTGTAAGGAGCCCCATCAAAACAATGTTAAGCAAGGATTTACTACCATGTAAGAACCATTCCTGTTTAGAATGCATTAATCCAAGAAAATCCCAAAAATGGGTGCAGTACCAGTACTCGCCACTATCCAAAAGCCGGCGTTTTAAAACCCACTGTGTGTTTTTCTGAAGGCAAGCAAAATGCCTATTTCAAACCTTGCAACATGTGCAAAATATTCACTGAACACCAGCAGACATTTGGCAGAATGGAGTTTTGTGTGCCTACAAAATCTGGGAAATGAAGAGCCCAAAAACAATGCTTATAACAAAAATGCTATGGAGTCAGCAGCTTAAGCCTAACTGCAACTGGATTTAAAACCACCAAAATCGAAAATGTTAAATTAAATGAGTGACCTATGTTTGGTGTCACATGCCTTTGTAACTGTTGAAATGTCATAGTTTTGCACTTAGAATCAGCATTCTAGCTGCATGTGTAAAATTACAAGTTATTTTAAAAGCAACAAAAAGTTAGCTGAAGGTCTGGCTTAAGGAACTTGATTTTGCCTAGCAACGGATCCCATCAGGAGTGAAACTTGAGTCACAACTATGTTCCCAGGCCAATGTTCCTTTTGCTGCCCACACTAAGGATATGCCATCTATCTGATAATTGAATTTCCTGTGCTCTGCCAGAGAGTGAACAAAGCCCTCTCCACTCAGGCAAAGGTTTTTATTACAGACGTCGTAAAAAGTGGCTTCCTCCTGGAGAAGCTGGGAGGGGCACTGCCTGTGAGAAGCAAGCTGGCTTGGCAGAAACTGGAAAGACTGGTTTCTGTACCATGTGACCTGAAAAGACACACCCCTGCAGCAAGGATATGGTTTTATAAAAAGGGGGATAATTCATAGTGCGGACATGTGAGAATTTTATAAATGATACCATAATTCTTGTGATTTTTCTGCCCACAGTTTAAGACGTGGTAGGAACCGGTGGTATGTTCAGGGGGGTTTTAGCGGAAAAGTGGATATTACTCTAAATGTGTGCATGTTAAAAATCTGAAACTTCATCAGTTAATGTCCCTACCCCCTGCACACATGTATGTAAAGTTGGGTCCATGTCGGAAATTGAAAAAGCAGTTAAAAAGTCAATTATGTACACTCTTTGAATGCAAGCTCCGAGAATGAGCAGATTTGGACATAGACATGGCTAAATTCAGCCACACCATGTATATGTAATTTCAAACAACTGTGTAACTCTGAAGTATGGATTTTGATCATATATATATTTGGGTGCACAGATGATAAGGGAGGTTGTTTCAAGAGATCATAAAATGACATCAATCTGACTCACAGTTCAGTTTGCCAATCGAGCGGAGGAATGGAAGCCTGACCAATGACGAATGAGAGGGGCAAGTCTAGTGATGCAACACACACACCCATTCTCAAGAAACAGATAAAAGCAGAGAGTCAGGACACATAGAGACATTCAATTTCATCTGCCGCTGGAAGCCCTGCCGGAAAAATCCATACTTACCTCCATCAAACTCCAGAAAGCCAAACTAGAGACTTCAATCTATCCAGAGCAGAGACCAGACCAGAGAGAAAGCAGTGCTGTGCCTAGCAGAGACCAGACCAGAGAGAAAGCAGTGCTGTGCCTAGCAGAGACCAGACCAGAGAGAAAGCAGTGCTGTGCCTAGCCGAGACCAGACCAGGCGCTGTGAGCAGAATCCGGAAAGACCTGACCAGACTGAAGATCGTGACCAAGTCGCTTTCCTGTTCAAAATCTCTTGTGAGTACTTAGCAAAACTCAGAACACATCTCTTAGTTTAAATTCATCTAATTCAATCTATTTAACCTAAGTAGAACTGCCTCCTATCTGTCACCTGTCATTTCTAGTAAAATTTGTCATTTTGAAAAAGTGTGCATTTAAAATTTACAAAACCAAAAACGACCTTTACTAAATTACTCATATCTCCGCAACTGTTTGGGCTAGAGACTTGCAATAACTTTCATTAGGAAGCTGAGATCCCAGGCTTTCCTAGGACCCCAAAACGGTAGAGATAGTCCTTGCGGTTCCTTTGTAATAGCGCTCGGCGCATCCGCGAATTTTGCCGCGATTTGCAATTTCTTCACATGTAAAAAAACTGCTGCTGCCTGATTTCATTTGCCAGAAATTCGTTTAACCTGCTAACTATCCCTGCATCATTGCTAGTGTGAGCCTGGACTAATATTAACTAGATACCACTCATCCTGAACCTCTAAAAGGGAATTAAGAGCGTTTCCAGCATATTTCTCATTCATTGCTAGCACCTATCAAAGCATTTGCCTGTGTTTTCAAACTTCTGTTTAAGCTTGCTGGATTGAACTGAATTACAGTTGATTGCATTTCTGAGAACTGTGTGTTTTCCTTCCATTTCCTTGCCTTGCATCAAGGGGGGGAGGGGAGTAGCCAGAGAAAAGTGATTACATTGTTTGGTTGAAATCATATTGCGTATTTTCTGTACTGCATTCATTGAATATTGCATCCACCTGAGCCTACATAAAGCATCCTCTACCACATTATACTTTTGTTCCTATTTACCAGTGTGCTACCTTATCCATTTCATGTCAACTCATTAGTGATTAAAGAAGTGTGCTAGTGCCAGATTCTCCGTTGTTAATATTTACCATATCAGATTAAGTGTGATATTCAATTATTAATTTATTAAAAAGTGTGATATATATTTTAATTTATCAAATAAACCTTTTAAACTTGCAAAACAGAATTACTTCTTGGCTCAGTGGGGTCAGGGGGATTCCAAGAGAGGGGTGTTATACAAGGGTAGTCATCCAGAACGCATGAACTGGACCTAAAGATATATCAATAAGGGTTTTCATTCAGTATTCTAGACTAGGCGTTAACTTGGCTGTAGTGCTGAATTGAATCCTCTTACAACGCTGAGCAAGGTACAATGTCTGTCGGGTTTGACGATCACATCAGTTCGCTCCCTCAAGTGACTCCTGCAAATGATTTCCTCATACATCCCATTGATCCCAGACTTCAAATGAGACGATGTCAAGAGTTCCTAGATGCCTGTTGGCAGCAAATCACAGGTTCTGGGAAGACTCGCTTCACCTCATGCCATGCTTCCACCAAGCACTCTAATGGTGGCGTTGTCGCAACCTCACTCGGGGAGCCCCCTTTTGTCTTCTGGCATATGAAGTCCGTGACCATGGTTGCCTCCCTGTGGAGAGGCAGGGAGCCCACACGGGAGAATTCCATGCCAGAGGTCTGTGGTTGCCCAAAGAGAAGGCACTGCACGTAAATGCCCTGGAGTTAAGGGCAGTGTTCTGGGCCCTAAAACCTTTCAGACCACAGCTGCAAAACATGATGGTTCGCATCTTTACGACAACACCATATTGTGTATCTGCAGTCTGGGGAGGAGCAAGCCCTGTGGAAATGGGCGCTCATGCACATGTCCATCTGCCAGGGATGCATAATACGACAGCAGGGAACTTGGGTCTTACCACGAATGGGAACTTCCCCCGAGTCAAGTTCTCTCTTAGCCAGGTGGCGGCGGCCAGAGATTGACCTGTTTGATGCCGAAACAATAAGGAAATGCAGTTTGCAAGTCAGTTTCACCAAGAAGGGAACCTGGGGGACGCGTTCTCATTCCAATGGGATGGACTGTTCATTTACGGTTTCCCTTCGATCCCTCTGTTACCAAAAGTTCTCGGTACACTCAGAGCTGCTACACGATGATCCTGGTGGCCCCAGCATGGTCACAGTAAATTTGGTGCTCAGACCTGCTTCACTAATCCGTGGCTCCAATCTTAAAATTCCTCTGCCACTTGACCTGCTCTTAAAAGACGGCACGTCCGTGCTACACCATGACCCAGCATCCCTCAACTTGAAGGCCTGGCTCCTGTAGCACTAGAATTTGGGAGCATCCTGCTACCTCCAGAATGCAAGAGAATACTGGCCAGGGGAAGAGCAACATTTACTTTTTCCTGCTACAAGAAAACGTTTGATAATATGGTGTGCTCTTCAGCAATTGGACGCCTTGCGCATTCATGCTGCACACATTTTGCCATACCCCCTTTCTGTCACGATCCATGCCCCTGACCCCCTCAGGTATAACAGCCCCCTGGCAGCACTGGGGCTAAAGCCCTTCACACTGGCCCCAAGGTCCTTTACAATTCCATCAGAAACATACATGGAGTCAGTCCTGGCGCCTTTGGCGCCAGGCTCATTATCAGGAATAAAGCAATACCAGTTTTGGACCTTAATCCAACATAGAGGCCTATTACACAGCTCAGTTCTTTAGAACCAAGCCATGCGGTCTAGTGTTTTGGGTGTGGCTGGTCCTGGAACTACTTGGCGTGGAACTATTTAAACCACACCCAAACGGCAGAACACGCTTCGCGTTATTCTGCACTCCGGCAGTGTAACGCTCACCGTGTCCAGCTCTTGCTTATCTGCTTCTCCGGCAGTCCGATCCAGAAGCCCTAGATCTGGATTCCATTAATAACCTGGAAGAACAAGAACGGGATTAGCGAGCAAGAACACTTACCTCTGAAGTAACCGGTCTTGAATCCATCCAGCGCTTCTCTTACCTCGCCCATCTCCGGGTTTCACCGCAACCTGCAAGGGAGAAGGAACAAGGTCAGCATTAACAAAGCACTTACCTGGGCAAGCAGCGCTTCGATCGCTCACCACTCCGTAACATCACTGCAACCTGTACGAAGAAGGGAAGAGAACACAGGTTAGCAATTAACACCGCGGCGCTCTGCATCAATAACTCACCGTGGTCTTCGCCATCGGCGCGGCAACTCCGAGATCGCAACCATCCCTGTGAAAACAAAAAGACATTGTTAGGGAACAGCGTAGTGGAGCAAGACACCGAGAAGACAGAGAAAACGGGGGGGAAAGAAAGAGCCAGAATAAAGAGGGAAAAGACATTATAACTCGCCTGCAAGACAGCAAGCAGAGTCTGAGTCACAGCCGGTCTGGACCCAACATAAGGGCACACGGACTAGTGAAGCAAATGGGTCCACGAATCGTCTGCACCAACCACGCGCCCCTGCACAGAGACGCAGGACAGAGTTCAACGCACAAAACCCTAAGGTGAACAATATCCCCAAGGGAGGGGTTTTGGACCAGAGGGAGGTGGGGAGTCCACTCATCACAGAACCAGTATCTTAACCCTCCATTCTCCTGTTATAGGCGATACCCAACGTCTGGCACATAACCAAGCAGAGAGGGATCCGGAATAGCGCTTAGACCTCCGTCCGGTATTGTGTGGCGTGCCATTGGATACCAGGTGAGTGTAACACTTTCCTCAGCAAAAGCTGGTTTGGCACATTCGTCTAGAAGCCATTTCATGCTACACGCGTCCCACAGGTCAGCCTTCGCTCTGGTCTCATACATTGGTGAAGGAATTCCTCAAGGGTCTATTTCGTGTGTCCTCCTTTTCGAGCCCCTGCTCCAGCTTGGAACTCTTTTGTTCTCTAGAAGCTAATGAGATAACCCAGACGAGTGGGCGGACTGCAAGCCCTTGCCTGCAAACCTCCCTACTTGAGTTCATCAGTCTAAGGTGGTTCTGCATACTTACCCTACCTTCATGCCGAAGGTTCTCTTGGCCTTCCACCTTAATGGCCCACCAGTCTGCCAGCGTTCTTTTGCTCTCCTTTGTCTCCTGCAGAGCGATCCTTCTATTCTCTAGATGTTGCCCAAGCCCTTATATTCTATGTGACTTGCCCAAAGGAGCCAAGGGTCATAGCAATTGTTTTACCTTCTGACCTGTAGGCAAGGGAAACGCCCTTTTCGAAGTCTTCCATTGCAAGATGGCTGTCTTTGTGCATTTCCCACTGCCATCGTCTGACCAACAGACCCCTTCTAGGAAGACCAAGAGCACACTTGACGAGAGCCGTGGCTTCTACTACGGCCTTCCTGTCCGTTGACCCCCGGTTTGGCATCTGCAGGGCAGCCACGTGGATGTCCATCCATACCTTCACGAGATTCTACTGTGTTGATGGGGATTCCAGGGAGGAGTCCCTAGTAGGCCAAGCAGTGCTTTGCAACTTGTTCGCCTAAGGTGAGTTGAGTACTTCTGTTGAGCTTATCGTCACATCTTTGGTTGTGTATATGTGCTGCAGTACCTTATCCAAGAGCATTGCTCGGGCCTATAACTATGGGCCCCGGGGCATTACTTGACTCTGTAATACCACCATGACATTACCTGACTCGGTAATGCCCCAGCAGCTACGTGTTTATTGCTATTAGTACTCTGGCCCGCAACACCAGGGTGCTAAAAGCATTTTTTCTGTTCAAAACCGCTGCAGTGTATCCGGACAGAAAAAAGTCAAAGAAAATGGCCGCCGGGAAAGGGGGGAAAAAACAGTCTGTGTCCCCTTTCCATGGCACCCATCGGGAGCAGACACACTGGGAACAGAAGTTTTCCCAGCATGTTTGTTCCCGAAAAAGGAGAACTAAGAAGGTAAGTGGGGTTGGGAGGGTGGGGAGGGCATTGTTTGCAGGAGGGGGTGGGGGGGGCGACTTTAAAAATAAATGACGGAATCCCTGGCTGGGTAGGATGGCAACCTCCAGCTGTGTGGATGTTCTGAGCGGACATGGCCTCCGTTTCAAGCCTCCTCAATGGCCCCCTCCAGGAACACAGGAATGGAATCTCGCCTGAGGGATTGCCGGTCGGGTAATGCACCAGCGAGGGCCAATCAGAAGGTTTGTTACATTCTGGGTGACCCTCGCCGGCTACTAATTACTAGTAACTCCTGTTTTTCCATAATTGGTATCTTTCATGGATTCACATGCGACCCTCCCTCCTACCCCTCTCTGGCTCTTCTTGGCTCATACTGCCACATTAACGTGCGCTGCCAAATCTAAAGATAGCCATCAGGGGTTTGAGCTAAGAGAACCTGTCTAATTGACTGTGGGAAGTATCACCCAAAATGACTTAGTAGAGCACTTAAGTGACAAACAGTTTAAAAATGTAAAGGTAAACTGCTTTAATGTTAGAGGATTCCCAGCTTGTCAATGGCGAACATTCGAATCCATGAAAGATACCAATGCTGGAGAGCAGGAGTTACAGGTAAGTAACTTATTCCTAAACACAAAAGCATACAGTAAGATTGCTCCATGAAAAGTGATGAAACAACCCCTGCTGTCCCACTTCCATATTTTCACAAATATTTGTGGACGACCACGTTCCCTTTATGCCCCTTCTAGTTAAAAATATATAATGGTCTAGTTCCAACTTCCATTTAGCAAATCGTGGATGTTGTCAATACAAATAATATCTCGTATCTGTTGAGGGAGCTGTCACCCACACTCCCAACAGTAGCATTTAGGGTTCTCATGACATTTCTTCAACTGTCGAGAGATGTGTCGGTAGGGCACCCCAAAACCGTTTAATCTTTTGACATTGCCATATAATGTGGAAAAATGAACCAACACATGGTTTGCACCCAAAAGAGAGAATGGACCTATGGGGCCTATATACGCTTCCCACTTGGATCTCAGTTTTGAGGTGTAAAGGATGGGATTACGTGATACATCGTTGCATTTATCTTGGATTTTTTCATAGATTAGATTAGCCTCTGATGTCTCTAAAAGTCTTCAAACTGAGATCTCTGAGGGTGAGCCAGTTCCGTCGAGTGGTAGTATTCTGCTGCCGGTAAGTTGCATCTATGGGTAATTTCTTAGAATATTATATTCCCATTGGCTATGATCTCCCCTAGATGAATAGTATTGTTTTCTTTCCATTTCATAAAGCTATGTAGATCTTTTAGTTTGTGTAGCGCTATGTTTTTCCAGAGTGTAGGGCTTTTAGATTAGTTTTACCCGCCAACTCCATGTGCCCTAGAGCCTTTCATGGTCATCGGGCCAAGCACGCAAACACTAAAGGGCCACATACACAGGGGGCCCGGATGGACACAGTCCTGGTGCCTTTTTTGCCAGGCTCATGAATAACAGTAAGCAAGAACATTTATTTGGAACAAGAATTCTTTTATTTTGGCCATAACACCTCATTTCGGGTGCAAGGTGCATTTAACAACTTCCATCACTAAAGCAGCCTCATATGTACTCCTAGGTGTGGCTGCTGCTGCTATTGGGTTGCCTTGCACGTGCTGACTCTCTAGGAGTTGCAGGGTGTGGCAGGCAAACCAGCCCTAGTGGGCGTGCCCACGATTGCAGCTCCGATCCCAGAGGCAGACGCTTCGCGTTCTTCTGCACTTCCATGCAGCGTAACGCTCCCCGCCGCCTGCAAGTAAAAACGAAAGGCAAGGTTAGACACTTAAAAGACATTCAGTTTAAGGTCGCGCTACCACCAAACCCCGCGTTTTGCCTTAAACCATCACTCACCTGTTGTCGGACATTGTGGTTTCATTCATCTTCGTGACCGCGTTCCACGCCCCCCCCACAGCTGCTTTTGGGGCGCATTTCCATCTATTTGGAAGAAAACAGAAGAGAAAACGTTATTCGGGAATTAACCGCAATATTGAGAGCAATAATACCAAGACGGAAAACAAGGAGAGGCAAAGGGAAAACAGAAAGGGAAAGAGACAAGAGAAGCATAGTCGCAGCTGCACAGGACTGTTACTTACTGGGGATCAGTGAACGAACTAGGTCCCATCAACAAGCGCCCCTACCAGAAGTAGCAGGGTGGAGAGCTTACCATCAATAACTAACAGGTGAGCCCTATGGGCCAGTACATGCCCACAGAAATCGCACCTTTGGTGGAAGGGTTTGAGAGGTACAATAGTCACCGATCAGCACACATGTTTTCTCATGTCCACGCAGGAGCAGTGTCACCAATTGCCGCCGCTCACACCTTATCCGCAGAGGGAAAGACCTGACGGGGGTGATTTAACTCCTGGGAGGGCTGCAACCGTGCCCCAACGCCTCTGCAGGAACCAGGTGAGCGTAACCAACGTCCTTTCTAGCTTGTATAACCTGTTGTGTGGCCCTGGTAGCTCATGACTCGGTCCCTTGGTGTACAGTATTTGCAGAGGGGTCGCATGACGAGTCCATTTGCATGCAGTTTTGATGTGGGGAATGATAGTGTTTTCGTGAAGCCAGTCATTGATAATTGTCAGTTGGGAGGCCCATTAGCGTCTTAAAATATCAGGGAGACCAATGCTCCCCTCCCAAACAGAACCATATAACATTAGCAAAGCAATCTAGGTTATGACATTTTGCCAAAGGAGGTTACATAAGATGCTTCGTATTCTGTCAAATTGCACTTTGGGGATCTAATATGGGGTATTTTGAAGGATTTACAAGTACCTTGGAAACATCAGCTTACATACAGCAGCCCTGCAAGCAGGGACAGTGTTGCCCAGTATTTTGTGTCAGCTTGGAAACCTTTAGTGGTTAGGTCAAGATTATATTTTGTCCTTGGTAATATGTGAATACCAAGATACCTCATTGTGTCTCCGGCAAAACTATTGTAGACCTATATCTACGATTGTAGAAAACCACGAACTATTGGACCAAGCACAAGTCTGCTTCAGATCCATGATCGGGACAGAGACGGCACTTCTCCCTATTTGGGACGACCTAATGACCAACGCAGACTCCAACACAAACTCTGCACTGATACTAATCGACCTGTCTGCAGTGTTCGCCAGTTAGCCACAACACTCTCACAAAGACTGGAAGAAATGGGGATTACCGAGACAGCACTGCTCTGGATTAAATCCTCCTGGTCTGAAAGAACAGACCATATGGATAAAACAATTCAAATCTGCACTGTGCGACCTGTGGAGTACCACAAGGATCCTGCCTATCCTCGCACCTCTTCAATGTCAACCTCCTCAAAAGACATGGCTCCACTTGCTACAACAATTACGCAGATGACACCCAAATAATCTACAAAATCAGATGTACACGAGGATAACTCTACTCTAATAGGCTGGCTCAAAGAACTCTACGAATGGATGAACACCAACAGCCTCAAAGTCAACCTGGGCAAGACGGAAATCATGATTATATCCAAAAACCAATGAAGTAACCAGTACATCCCTTAGCCCACAGAACTGGGAACAGCGCACTCGCTATCCAAAGTTGTTTAAAAACCTTGGAATCCTAATGGACAATCATCTAACCCTAGAACTACAAGTAAACGCGATAATCAAATGCTTCTTCCACCTACACATGATCAAAAAGATTCTACCATTCTTCTCCTTCAAGCACAAAACACTAGCCATCATCTCCCCATGTCCAGGATAGACTACACCAACAGCCTATTCCATGGAATGTGGGATTACTTACTGAAGAAACTGCAACGTATACAGGACGCAGCTGCCAGACTTCAGCTCAAACTCTCATGAAGGGACCACACCACGCCAGCGCTAAAGATGCTGCATTGGTTGCCAGTCAAAAAAACTAATTTCCTTCAAAACAATGCGCATAACGCACAGCAATCTACGGACAGGGAGCAGAATTTGTACCAAAGGAAATAACCATTTTCCAGCCAACCAAAACACACTGATCCAGTGACGACATCCGCCTAGAACGTAAACCTAAACTAGGAAAAAAGTTCAGCTTTCTCCTGACTAGCCGCTAAACTTTGGAAAACTCTCCCCAGAGAAATATGAACCGTGAGGGACCATCTAAAATTCAGAAAACTTCTAAAAACCTGGCTCTTCGGCTCAGAATGGGATAAACTAATGAGCAGCACCCACGCCCCATGGAACAAACGCACAACTGGAAAAGTTTGGGGACACTAGGACAAAGTGCAGAGAAGCAGTCCTCCGAATGGGGCAGGTGGAGACCCAGGTGCAACCGTTTCAGTATATGGGCTGTGAGAAACCAGAGGGTTTTCTCACTCCTAACTCCCTGGGATCTTCCATGCAGGTGGCCAGGCAAAGGCCATCGCTTTTGGATCCTGACCCTGGGGGCAGAAAAGTGAGGTAGGATTGCCTAGGTGGATTGTCCTTTAGGATTGATCGTGGGAGAACCTCAAGCGAGACATGGTATCCCCATTTTCCTAATGACCAACCTAACCCTCCCCCCAACCTTTATGGGTTAATGTAAGTCAGATACCCTCAATTCACCATATGGGACACTTCACGGCACTGAGACGAGGAAGAGGCAACTGAGAGGGTATGCAGTTATAAAATCGCTGCAAAAATGTCACCTGGACAAAAAATCGCAGTAAAAATGCTGTGGTTTGACCCATTAAAGGTGTACCCCATTACACCATTTAAGGAGAGCAGGGATTGCAGGGTGTCCCTGCTCCCCTTTTAAATGGTATAATCGGTCTGGGAGTTGCTGGGGTGTCTCCTGCATCCTTTACATGGATTGTGGCGGCAAAACCACTGCCTTTTTGTTGCAATATTTTGTGTCCACTGCCATTTCTGCCACGATTTTAACACATGGAACCGCTGAGTGTAATGAACACCACACATTCACCACTTTGTTACTGGGATGAAGAAGATGCCTGCAAGATGGTATCAAGGTCTGGCATGTTCTCTTAATCATGGTCAGGTGAGGGCGATTGAGAGGGCACACCTGCGACCTGTTAGAGGTTTGCAGGTGTAAAAAAAAAGAGGAGAAAAAGCAACAAAGGGAGCAGCAGCAGGGAGTCCTGTGTGATCAGCAGGGAACCTTGTTGGACATGAGGCGAGCCGTTGGAGGAAACTGCCCTGGGAAGGCCCGAGATGCATAGCATGCCAAGACACTGAGGACTGTAATGAGAGGAGACCTGATGCAGCCTGGCATAGGAGGTGGAGCAGACTGGCAGTAGACCAGGGAGCTGGATGGAAAAGCTACCCCTTTCCCTTTCAAGTAAAGTGCTCATTCCCCATTGCCACGCAGCCGGCCCAGGAAGTCATGTTTATTTATTTTAATTATTTGTATTGCGCCGTTAACTCGCGAGTTTTGGGGCGTAAAAACTTGGACACAAAGACAACAGAAATGGACGGGACAGTTCCTGGAATCAATGATTTAGTGGGTCATGAAAGTGGTCAGTTGAAAAGATATGTTTTCACTAATTTACGAAAACGTAAGTAGTTAGATTCTTTCCTTATGTGGGCTAGCAGATTATTCCAGATGCCTGCTGTAATGACTGGGAAGGATTTTCCCAGTCCAGATCTAAGTTTGTGTGGCATCACTGCGATCCTATTTTGATCCGAGGATCTCAAGGCGCGGCTTGGAACATAAGAACGTACTTTCGATTTTAGATGGCCTGGTGCCTTCCCGTGGATGCATCTGTGGGCTATTGTGAGAGCCTTGAAGTGGGTTCTGCTCTCCACTTTGAGCCAATGTAGTTCCTTCCTAGATGCACTGATGTGGTCTGATTTAGATTTGCATTTGATTATCCTAACTGTGTTATTTTGGATAATCTGGAACGCTTGGATGTTTTTTGTTGTTGGCTCCTAGCATAAGTGCGTTCCCATAATCCAAACGGGAAAGGATGGTTGCTCTGGATACTGTGGCACAGTTGTTCTCCGTGAGATAGTCTAATAGTTCTGAGGAGTCTCAAGTAGTAATTGCAGGTTTTTTTTATGTATTGAGTCTGGGCCTCTGCTCCTAAAGACGCTTCCATCATCATACCCAAAGTTTTTACTTTCTCAAGTACTTGGATGTTAGCATCCTTGATCTTGAAATTTGCATAGTCGTGGGGCAGTGATTTTCTGGCTTCGGTGGATCCGAAGATCATCAGGTCAGTTTTGCTGGCGTTCAAACACATCCAGTTGGAATCCATCCATTGTTCTATGATGTTATAGATACTACTTAGATTGTTATCGGTTTTATGGTCCCCGCTGAGTTCCAGTACCAGCTGCGTATCGTCGGCATAGTTGGTAAAGAATATATCAGCATGGTCTAAGATGTAGCATAGGTATCTAATGTAGAGGTTGAACAGCAATGGGGACATGCTGGCTCCCTGGGGAACCCCTCAGAGGATCTTCCTTTCCATTGAGAATTTGTCTCCCCAATGGACTCGGGATGTTCTGCCTTTTAAAAAGGACATTATCCATGTTTTTGCCTCCTGTGAGCAGTTTGCTGTTTTGCCTAAGGCATTTTTGAGCAGGTTATGATCCAGGAGGTCAAAGGCAGCACTGAGGTCTAACAGGATGAGAAGTCCCGTTTTCCCCTTGTCTAAGATGCTAAGCATCTTTGTCTGTAAGTCGAGCATGGCTGATTCTGTGCTATGTGCTATGTGCTATGTTGGACCCCCACACCCCTCAGCTGCAGATCGTGTACTCTGCGCTGTGTGGGCAGCTACTGAAGAGACCAGTGAGTTTCTGTGAAACAAGAAACCCGGTACACAAAGTGCGAGTGACCGAACATTTCCATGGTGCTGAAATATTTTGTAGATAGTAGCAGGGTGGTCTAGTGCATTAGAAGAACCTGTTTTCGAAGGTCTCCGTTCCTAGGCTTTTTCCAGTGTTGAAATTTAAAGTACCAAAAATACCTTGTATCGAAGTGGTCACATTTCTTAAAGCAGAACAGTTTCGAAGTCTCTGGACAATGGGAAGTTCTTAAAGTGAAAGACCTAAATATTTCATAGTGGGCTGAATGAAAACAAGATTGTAAGCTCCATCGATGCTCGGAGAATGCCAGATTGAATGTAAACTTTACTATTTAATCAGAAAACGCTGCATGTTGACTTTAGTAGTGAATGGAACAGTGATCATTCAACATCATTACATGCTGCATTTATGAACCAACTGAACTTTCATAGGTAATTAAACCACTGAATGTTGGCAAGCGAAACTCCATTAATCTTATGGAATCCTAAAGATAACTTAATATATGAAGAAAAGAAATGAACTTGCATGGGCAACAAAGGGGATAAAGAAAACGGCCACGGCCCTTTTCTTTTGTGCGTTTTGAACTGTGATGAACTACAAGTCTCGGAGAAGGAAATACTGAAACCTCATGACTTTCTTTTGTGGTTTGAACTGTGAAATTTGGAACTTGGGGAAGGGAACCCCGAGAATTGTTTCAAAACTTTATAATTCTGAACTTTGCAAAAGATACCTTTCTGTGGAACAGTTGTATAATTGGGGAAGGGAGCTGAGAGAAAGCTGCGAATTGGAAGAAGCTCAGCACTTTTTAAAAAAATACTTTTTACATCCCTACACATTGGCTTATTGTAGTTGTGAGGGCAAGGATATGTTTTGGGCACAGACTGAGTTGAACTCTTTGACTCAGACATGCCTTAGTTTTATTCAGGTAGGGAAATCCCACCTTAGCATAGGGCAAGTTAGGCCTTCAACCATCCTGGCATTTAAGTTTACACATTCTTTTGTTCAACTTGATATCTCTTGTCTGTGTCGTACTTCATGATGCCTTCACAGTTTCCTATCGGAAACAAAGGAGAGAGATGGGACCGACCTAATCCAACCACAGATGGAGGGCATTGGAATTAAAGGGGAGAGTATGACGACCGAACAGATTGCACTCCTTGTGCGTCATGGAACAGTTGATTGGCCCTTTTCTAATGCATATCTTCAAGTGCTATGGCAGAGAGCTAAAGCTCAAACTGAAATTCCTGTTCTTTTCATATCATGGGCAGGATACTTGAACAAATGTCCTGCACGTGTCGGTTTATGAAGCCCTGTAGTTGTTGGTCCCATCTTTGTTCAAACTGCATCGTGTATCCAAGATACTGCTGAGTGTTTGCGGGAAAGTCTAGCCAGCAGTTATTTGGCAGCAAAATTGTGCATTCACGCCTGGAAACACTTCAGTACAGGCGCATTATAAATTACGTATCCTATCATGCCTGCCTTTTATAAGGTCAGAAATGACTATGCAGTAGAATACAGACGTTGCTCTAACTGGCCAACCCGTATTGCAGGCAAGTAACTTTTTCCTTCTGTTTCCTTTCAGCACTTGCCTGTTTTGCTCCATGTGTATTCAGGCATGGTTGTCTTTTGGTTTCTTCTGTGTATGCCTTCCCCTTGTCACGTGTGCTATTTGGCCTTTTTTATTTGGTGTTCTCTGAAAAATGTCTCCTTAACTGATTTGTAGGAATGTTTGATAAATGTACTATTGTGGTGATGTTTTTATAAAATTTTATTACAAAAGGCATTTTAAAAAAAGTACGTGGTTTGTTTCTCCTCCTCTAGAAGATGGACTCTACGACAAAGGATAGTTACTTGGGCAGCTTCTATCAACCGCCGAATAAAATCTCATCCGTGCCCCATTTTTACAAGGAGATGGATGCTTGTAATCTGAAAACAGAGTCGCACAGGCCTGCATCAGTGGCGTTTAACTTTGATCCGCCACCAAACAGCAAAGGTAACGTGTCACACATGGCTCAAACACTCCAAATCTTCGAGACGGCTCAAAAGTCTTTATTAAGAATGCAATGGGCCCTATGGCTTTCTCACTTATATTAAAGACCCTCCTCCCTAACCCAGGCGTTCCTAACCCCAGATTTGTACATACAGATTATTGCCCCACTGCCGAAGGCTGACTGCCGCTGGAAATGAAGACCTAGAGGCTGCTTGCCTTTTCTATGTAGCCTCCCTCAGGGACTTCCTAGGCTGGCCCTACTCTATCTAGTGATTACGAATTCTATAGAGATTTTGGAATGTTCTTCCAGGAACTTTTCTTGACTGCCACGCTCCCAACTTCCTGTCCCTCACATGTTTGCTGTTCTTCCCCACTACTCTCCTGGTTCCAACTCCTCCTACCTCACACTCTTCCTGTGTCTTTCGTCTCTGTCCCTCCAATGTTCCCAAGTCTTGTCTCCTTTCAATGTCACTACTCCCTCCTCCACACTACTACAACTCCTCCCACCTCCTACTCGGGCACCCTCCTTTCACTCCTAAAAAACCACTTGACAGTCACCTAAACATACTACATACAAACCTACTCTTCCACACTCCAAACGCAGTACCACTTGCACTCACTAACCAATGCCTCACTTACTCCGCTGATCGCCTCCACGGTCTATCCTCCTGCATGTTCTTGCTCTGACACATCCCTTCTGCTGACCTCGCCTAGACAACACAGATTCCTGCTTCCTGGGGGTTTCCCTTATCCCCTCCTGCCTCTGATTGCCAGCCTGTCCCTAATCAATTGAGCCTGGTGTTCCAAACAAAGTAGGTTTGAGGTAAGCCCCATTTCGCCACACGGACCGCCATGCAGCAACAATGGCAGCCCGCATTATATATTGCCCAGTTAGTGTTGGTTAGTTTCTGCAATTCTCCCCTCCTGTCCCCCTCCCCCACCCCAAGGTAAGTGCAGATCCATTTGTGTTGTCTACCCCTTTTTGAAGTCTAGGGTCACTGCTTGGGACTCTTCGAGTGTCCCAGGCTGGTGTGCGATGTACGGCTGACCGCTCTGCCACGTATGAACTCTGGTCTCTGTTCCTTAGGCAGCACGAATAACTGGGCATGCGCCTATGCTGGTGATGGCAGTCTTCACGTCTCTTGCTCCCCTGGAGGAGTTCCTTCTCACCAGGCCATCCACCCCTCTATGCTTGGGACGATTCAGTGGGCCTCATTACAAATCAGGCGGTCCGGAAATAACGGTGGCGGTAAACCTGCCGCCACCGTTATTTCCGGACCGCCTAATCCCGACTCCTGCAGGCGGGAGGTGATGTTCCTGCCAGGTTTGACCTGGCGGGTTTAACACCGCCCGCCTGCAGGCGGACGAGGAAACACCGGCAGCATTACAAGATGCTACCGGTGTTTCCATGATCCCCATTCCCGTTGAGTCCAATAGGACTCAACGGGAATGGGGATTAACACCATTCCGCCTCCGTGATTCCTGGAAAACTGGGCTTGTAATGCCCCGGGAATCACGAGGCGGAATGGTAATACGAGTCCGGCGGTAACCAGGCAGTTTTACCGCCTCGGTTACCGCCGGACTCGTAATGAGGCCCAGTATCTTTTCTTTGTATTAGTTCATACCTCTTTGTATTTCTGGAATTAGAAGAGCACATTCTGCCAGCAATTTGGTTCACACTGAGCGGGTGATGCAATTGAGCAATGCACAGGAACGAACTGGCACAATAGGCAAGAACCCAGAATTTTGGACCTCTGCCATCATCGGCCCTGTGGTTAGGTCTGGCTCTGGATTTCTCCCTGGTAGGCTTTCCACGCCCGGCTGAGAGGGCTTCCCATCGCCTCTTGACAAAACTGCCATTGGGCAAGAACAGTGGAGTTCAAAATATTGTCATTGCAACCTTCATGTCCTGGTGGTGGAATCTTGATTGATCCGATGGTTCTAATTATGCAAAAGTAAAGTAATGTATGCCCAGCGATTTAGTCTTTCCAGATAACTGGTAGTGCTGGAATCATGTAGACCGTCATGAGCACTGTTGCATTCTGGAGCTGAAATCCCATTGAAAGTAGTTTTGCCAAATATGGGTGTTGCATGCAAAGTGGACAACACAACTTTTGGGTTAGAATTGCAATGCACAGCTTTAGCAGAATACTTTCACCAGCACAAGAGGTTTATGCATTTATTTTGGGCGAGGATGAAGAGGCCAGAGCCAGGTAACATGTTGTCCATACGGGAGTATTGTGGGTTTCTTGCCCTGTTCTATATAAAGTGTGCCACTTGTGTTATGTATATCTATTTTGCTTACCCAAATTTGTTTCAAAATAAACGTCATAACTTCGTTTCTTCAGACGTTTGCCACCTTGTGAGTGGCAAGTTGCGCTACAGAGGACGGCCTACCACTCGGCTTTTCCCCTCCAATATTTAATGTGATATTTAAAGAAAACTGTGGCCCACCGTCCCGTGCACCACTCAAAGGGTTGCCAAGGCAACCACATCAGTGATGTGGCCTGCCACAGGGATTCAAGTCCTTCCGGGGCACGCTGTTGCCGCATGCCTACACCAGCATGCTGCTTGTGTCCCGGCCTGCCCCGGCCAGAAAGACCCAACTAAGATCAGAGTTCTGTATATCAATTTATGAATGCATGTTTATGTATGTGTTTGAACATACATGCATTTCAATGCGAACTGTATGTATGTGCCTGAATGTAATGCATTGTGTATGCACGTTTGTACAGAACTAGTTGAGTGAGTAGCTGTGCGTGTATGCATGTATGTATTGGTTTCACTGTGTCTCTGGGCATGTGTATGTGCGCATGAGTTTGTAGCATCCCTGCAAGGGATTTACAGTGACCAACCAGACATATGGTTGGCCACTGTAAATCGCTTGGCGACTGCTGCTATTGATAGGTTGTCTCAGCATCCTCATGCATGTGATTTTAAAGTAACTATTGCTGGCATAGATTGGTTGTGCCTACCTATGCCAGTCGTGGTAATTTCAAATCATGTGTGCGATTTCAAACGGGGACAGCTCATCCATAATGAGTGAGGACCTAGGAGGGTGGACGCCCCCTCGCCCATTATGGATGAGCCGTCCCCGTTTGAAATCGCACACATGATTTGAAATTACCACGACTGGCATAGATGGGCACAACCAATCTGTCAGCAATAGTCACTTTAAATCACATGGAGGAGCCATTCTTATGTGGGCCATGTATTGACACAGCCAGTGTGGACATGTTTTCTTATAGTATGATTACATGCGAGAATTAAGAAATGCACATAATGTCAATGACTCAGCAAGAAACGAGTCACAACAAGAAACAAGGTCCTATAGCTCACAAGATGTTCACTACTACAGACAAGAGTCTTCTATGAATGCATCCATTCAAAGAGATTACTCTTTTCAACATAACGAAAGTTACAGCTCAACCTCAATCTTCATAACAGCTAGAGGACGAAACCAACAGACTCCTAACCCTGACCTCTTGGAACACAGGAGGTAATGGTCACCTTTTCCAGCAAACTCACTCAAAGCTCCAGCAATCTCATATCTGTCTACAAGAGACGTGGCTAGCGCATACTCCTACATGTGAAGGATGCAATGTTTTCACCAATCGTGCTGTAGCACAATCAAAAGGCAGACCTTCTTCAGGACAGATAATTCTGGCGAAAATAAATTCGAACTGGACTCCAGTAGAGTCCAGAAACCTGAACCCATGGACACAATATCTAATACTCCAAAATATAAATGCTCCCTACCAAAACAAAGACTAATTTAAACAGGCAGCAAAGCTAGTCATCTTCAACATGTACTGGAACCCGCTAGCCGTAAACGAGTCACTATATATTGACGCCTTTTTAACAGAACTAGAATTGATAATATCCAAGTTCAGTACGATCAATGTCATCATGTGGAGATTTGAATATCCACCTCTTTGACAAATCTGGCAGCCAGAAAGTCAACGAAGACCTTGAGCCAAAACCTGGGTCAAAGAAATGAGTGCAAGGAATATCTCCCTAATTGGCAACTTCCAGGATCAAAATCTTCAAATAATTCCCACCTGGACTCAGAGAAATGCAAAGGCAATATTGGATTGCATTTAAGTGTCATCAAACCTATTGAAAACAATTGCAAAAACAGAGAACCTAGTTAATACAAACAGTGATCATCATATGATCACCTTTACATGCTCTCAAAACGAATGTCAACGAAAAAGTTAAAACTGCCATCAATGGAATTAAATGCAAAAACTTTAAGACTCAGATTAAAACCCTCTGACTTGTCAGGTTTATCACAGAAATATCAAGTAACACACAAAGAACACCGAGAGAAACTGAACTATGAATGGTTGTTCGATCCACAATACCAGCTAACAAAAGGATAAAATAATAAAAACAAGAAACCCTAACCATTGTTACGATATAGAAATGAGGAAGAAAAAAAGAGCTGCACAAACTGTGCAGACAATTGAATAAGAAAAAAACACAGGAATACAGACTCTTAAATCTATTACAAGACCGGATGCGAGCATTATGCTTTATCTCCTTTAATCTGCTTAACAGCTTTGTAAATCTTCTCTTTTAATATAAAATGTATATTTTAGTTCACATATATAAATGTGAACAAGCGGTCAGTGGACCGTGAAACACGTAGACTCAATCTAATATGCGCCAGCTACCTTGGGAGGGCCACAATGTGAGTGGCTTGTGAAAACTTTTTCTTGCCATGAGGATGTGCAATGATTTTTATGGATTTTTCCTTTTTTGATACTTAAATAAAGTGGAACAATTTTGCATTTTGGTTTCCTGATTCTGTAAATGAAGTTAGATATATATATATATATATATATATATGCGCCCAACTGGCATAAAAAACAAAGACAACAAGATAACATGACTGAAGATGGAGCTGATCCTACAACTCCCATGATCCCCTCTCTGGCTTGTAGTTCAAGCCTCAATCCTGTGCACCAAAGAGGACTCCTTTCCCTAGTATGTCTCTCTCAGCCTAGGTGCTTTCCTCTTCTTTTTTGCTGCTTTCGACAGCTATGTACCATTTAATTAACATATCACTATGCATGTCACAGCGTATTTACAGTGTAACTAGTTCATTGAGAACATTAATAATGCTTTCTAACGTGCAGCGTTTTTAAAACCAGAGTGCGTAGCAGTATATGAATAAATATATATTCGTTATACGTAGCCGAGCGCTTGCTAATTTCATTCAGCATCAGTCCTTTTGTTAAGCGGCCCGCGAGCGATCTCGCTCGCGTTTAGGGCAGCTTTATTTCTGTGTAACATTACGCGCAGAGATTACTGAGGCCTGAAGAAAAGGTGGCTTATCGAACAGTGTGACGCATTATCTCCGAACGCGCGCATGCGCAGTAGCATCAGAGTATCTCCAACGTTCCGTTTATAACGGGAGAGCGTTTCGGGTTGCATCTGAGCTACGATTGTCTACGCTATCTCGTTTTGACCTGTTCACTGCTGTGCTCTGAACAGGTCACATTAACAGAGCCTTAGAGCCTGTGACTGCACCCCCCTTATTAATTCAATTAACTATGGCCTCTTACCTGAAGAATACTGGTACGATTACAGTGACCAGGAAGCAGAGGTACAAGAGGAAGAAATTGATCTATCCCAAAGCTTCAAGCGTTTTGGGAGACGCTCTGGTAAAAGCAGTGGCACAGGGGTGCAGCCCATTCAAGACAGACTACAGGTCTTGGAAGAGATTTTGAGCACCAGAGCTGGCTTACAGAATGACACAGGAGAGGCGACCCCCACTTCACATCCTCTAGACAACACTTCAAGGGGGAGTAAGGTCGCCCGGAAGAGGAAGCACTCTTCTACCCCCCCGGGCTTTAAGACGGGGGAAAATAGAGAAGCCCTGGGAGGCTGCTGATGCGTTCAACAGACTCAAGAATGCTTTCTTAGCAAAAGCATCAGCCGTGCCCTACCTCTTACCCCCTACCCCAGGGGCAGATAATATAGGGGAAGCTCTGTCATCCTCAGACGAATTTGGACAGGAAGATGGACAGGAGGAGGATGTTTTCAGCCTCGATAAAGAGAGCGTAATAGAGCAAGATGCCTAAATCTGCGAAAACTGGCAATGTGCGACTCAATCAAGCTCCAGTACACGTTCAACCTGCTCTTGCAACATGGGGGATGGGGAGGGGGCAACATTACACCCTCAACCTCACTCTTTGAACTTGGCAGCCTGGCTCCTAAAGTCATAGAGTTTGGACATCATAATCTACATCAGAGATGTATGATGATCCTCAGAGGCATGCAAACCAACACTGCTATTTTGACAAAAGGAGAAGATTTGTTATTTGGTGCCAGTCAAAACAAATCAACCCAATCGAATGTACTCCATCACACATTCTTCATTACATGCTTCACTTATTGGAGTCAGGGTTAATGTTTAACTTGGTAAAGGTTCCCCTAGCGGCTCTATCTGCATACACCACCTCTTAAGTAAGTTATCATGGTGGAAAATACCCGTCATTAAGGCATTCATGGAAGGGGTAAAAAGACTCCAACCTCCTATTTCAAACCCGCCTCCTGGCTGGCACCTCAATGTAGTACTTGCTAAACTCATGGGACCCCCCCCTTTGAGCCTTAAACACTGCATGTATAAGACTGCTTTCTTGGTGGCTATCACCTCCATAAGGCGAGTCAGTGAACTGCAAGCTTTCAGTGCAGAACCCTATATTTGTGATCCACAAGGACAAATTGGTACTAAGAGCTAAACCTAGGTTTCACTTAAGTTGATTTCTAAGTTCCATGTCAATCAGGCCATCGAGCTACAGGCTTTTTTCAAAACCCAACCAGCTAGGCTGAGAAATAACTCCATACATTAGATGTAAAGAGGGCGTCCTCTACTATGTAGACAAGACAGCTAAGAAACAATTGTTTGTCTTCGTAGCAACAGGCAGAGAAGACCGCATTTCCAAGAATCCAATCTCCAGATGGATAGTCAGATGCATACAAATTTTGCTGCCATCCTACAAGCAAAACACTGCCCTTTACACCAAGAGCTCACTCTGGCATTTATCGCAAACGTCCTGTTGGACGCCATTTGCAAGGCAGCTACATGGGGCTCAGTACATAACCTTCACTCGGCACTTCTGCATCGACACTCACTCTAAATCAGATTCTCAGGTGGGACAAGAGGTGCTAAAACATCTCTTTTCCGCAGTACCTTCTCACAACCCACCACCTTCTCCAAACACTGCTCGCTAATCTATGCACATGTGATCTAAGCAGATTCCACAAGCCTCAGAAGGGATCCATTACTCACCGTAATCGTATTTCTGATGCTTGTATCTGCTTAGATTCACATGCTCCCACCCTTGCTCCCCTTGGAGTAGAAGGTGCATAGATGTTTTTCTGGGCTTACCTGATGCATAATCTGCTTTACTACATGTGTACTCATGCTGCATTTCATGCTACCTCATGTCAGAAACCAAATAATTTGAGACCTCTTGATGCGTGAAGCACCGTGGGTACAGTAGATGTCACTAGGGATAGTATTACTGGCACGCCCCTTTTTGAGTTTCGACAACTGTAATACTCGGCAGCTTCCACTAGATGTCGCCCTATGCAAAGCATGTGAATCTAAGCAGATAGACGTATCAGAAATACGATTACAGTGAGTAATGTATCCCATATACACATACATACATGAAAAGTTGTTTGTGGCACGAAGCATTGTTTCCTTATACAATTCCACACTGTTTCACCTGCACCAAATTGTGCTCTGTTACCTGTTGGGACTCTCCGGACATTACTGGCTCCATGACATTTGGGCACCCCATCCCTTCACCTGGGATTTAGCGAAAGTCAAATATTTTTGTGGGTTTGTGGTCTGCTGACAAAGCTGTAAACCATGTTCACCGGGAAGGGAAAGCAAAAATGTTTCTCAACCGGTCCTGACACAAGGAACAAAACTCAAGGTCTATATGGCACCCCGAAAACCACGTTTCAAGGCCTTGCGATGCACAATTTCCAAGATATTTGCACTGCAACAAACTGCACCACGCCAGTGTAAGGCGGAACAGCGACCTACAGGATCATTCATTTTCAACAATTGATGAGTGTTATGTATGTCTACAGACCCTGTTCGGAGAATGGGTACTTTTGCTAGTATTGGATAAAGTTTCAGTTGATAAAACAGTCCCACGGTAAGGATACCTTTTTTAAATGTGCGATTGTTAGTGGGTTGTGAAAATGCCTTTTAATGGTAGGGTAGATTGAATAATAAACATAGACCAAGGGCATTAACAAGGAGACAAAAACAAATGGGATGAAAAAGACAGAGCTAATGCCATTATCTATTTCTGAGCAATATATAAAGTGACATTTTTACATTCTTGAATGACCCAACGTCAGGGGTGTTATGGGGGAGGACGGGGTGGTGTCAGATGCATTTTTGCTAGCCGCCAGGCAGAGTTTGATTAAGGTTTTGAAGAGTTCCACAGTTGATCTGGTTTTAATGGGTTCAAGGGACGGCATGCTAGTGGAGGTGTAAAGTAGGGAGGAAAAGCCGGAGGTGGTCCAGGGCAAAGTGAGGGTAAGGAAGGATCTGAAAGGAATGGAAATGGGAATCGTCAGATGCACCCTCAGACAAACTGGCCGGCAATATAGACTGTATCCGGTCCAAGAAAAGAGTCTACATTCAAACCCTCCGCATCTCTGTGGTGTTTAACAACACGACTGAACTCTTCAAAGTCTGCAAGAACTGTACAACCCTACTGAATCCTCTACTACACCTACCAAGGCCCTTTGTTCGGCCCTGGCCGCACACTTCCCCACCAAAACACAGGACATTCTATCTAATTCTCTCTTCTGTGCCCCCCCCCCCCTCCAACCATCATCTCTTGGGCACCCCTCAGCCGTACCCCCACCTCCCCCTCGTGTCTCCTCCCTCTCCTCTGTCACACCTGATGAGGTCTCCTAGACAAGTCTGGTCCATGAAAGCCTCCTCCAATCATGTGGACCCCTCCAAAACAATCAAGGGCAATATTGACACTCTCGTGCCAGCCCTGGCTGACCTCTGTAACCTCTCTTTCGCCACGGGAATATTCATGCTCATGAATATTCCCTGTTGTCAGGCTGGGAATCCCCGGTAAAGAGAAAATCAGTATCAGTTTCGTTTCTGATCTGTCTTTCTTCGTAGTAACCAATCACTGATCTCTGGGTCATACTGCCCCCAGCCAATGACTGCCCTCTCCCTAAGCCCCGCCTCTGGCAGCCATCCTCAGATTTTTACCACACGCTCAAGTGTTGGGAGTCCTCGTGCTTTAGCTCTCGAGTTTTTGCTGCGTTTGCGCTTTTTCAGGAGATTTTCTCTTTCGGTTTAATCGAGCCTCAAGCTCCACCGTTTCTACTTCCGATAACGGGGACCCGTTTCGGAATTCTTATACGCCCCTCAAGGGTGAAGTTTTCATCGAGTTTATGCTTCTGGAAGGATTCCGGAAGATCTGGGGCCTACCTCAACGGACATGGCCCAGGACAAGGGAAGCTCGACGCCCGGATCCAAGCTGTTCAGGTGCTGCCCTGGATGCGTATTACAAAATGTTTTCGAGGACGAGCATTCGCAATGTCTCTACTGCCTTCATGAGGACAGGACGCACGTGGAGAAGGACTGTGCGTTCTGCAAGAACCTTTAGGAACGGACCAAACAAGATCGTCGTTCCCGCCTCGCCGCCTGGCTGGAGAAGGGCACAGCAGGTGAGAAGGTGAAGAAAAAGTCTGAGCGGTCTTCTAAGTCCTGTGAGGGCGCCTCAGCGACGGGGGCCCAACAGAAGGCCAAGCACTGCGAGTCCGCGGGCACCGGGAGCACCGAAAGATCGGGCTCTTCGGCTGCCAGGCAGGGCGCGACTTCCCCGGCACGTTCAACCACGAGCCAGCGCTCTGGTTCGGGGAAGAGGAAGTCCGAGAACCCGGGTAAGCTGCTGGAGCGGCACCGGTCGATCTCGAAGGGACCCGAGGGGGAACGAGGCGCTGACCCTCCCCCCAAGGCGAAGGCTCAGGACGCACCTAAGGTGGTGAGGGCTTTGATCCAGCCGGCAAAGGCCTCTATCGAAGTGGTCGCTGCGACCCTGGCAAAGCAGGCTGAGTATCCCTGCCACAGCGGAGGGAATCCTCTTTCCAGCCCATTTAAGACCCCGGCTGAAAGAGGTGGGGGGGGGGCGGTGGCCATTACAGACTCGGAATCAGCCTCTGAGGAGGATCTGGTGGAAACCAGGAAGGGCCTCAACGAGAAGTTTGAGAAGTTTCGATCCCAGGGGACAGTTCCCGCTGATGTGATCGAAGATAGCGACGAAGAGGGCCCAGTGGAGCAGCCATCCCGTCCGTCGCAGCCATTACCCAAGCCCCAGGATAGCTTGGCGGCCATTTTGTTGGCGATCCAATCCTTATGTACTGAGATAAGGACGAGGTTACCACGGACCCCGACGGAGGATCCAGAACCAGGCCTGTCGGGAAGCCCTCCGAACAAGCTGAGGAGAGTCCACCCCGCTCCTCCCTTCGTGCCCGCGAGGCATGTGGACCCCTCATCCCCCTCGCCGGACCCTAGAGAGGATAGGGCGACTGATACAGCGATGGATACGGGGACGGACGACTAGGGCGGCGATGACACAATGGACATCCCGTCATCACCCCCCCTCGCGCTTCTCCACCCGACGATATTGGCTCCTTTCACGCCATGATAACCAGGGCAGCCGAGCTCTTCCAGCTCTGCCCTGAGGAACGGAAAAAGGAAGGGTTTCTTTACCAACGAGAGGCCAAGAGGAAGACGGTCCTCGCGGTGCTGTTGCTAGACGACATCTGGGACGAGGGGCTGACTATCCTCAAGAACCCTTCCACGACACACGCCAAGAGGGACAGGTATGAGAAGAAGTACAGAGTCACCGATGCCGCCCCCTTCTACCTCAGGGCCCAGCCCACGCTGGACTGTCTCGTCTCGGCAGCGGCCAAGAAGAAAGCAGTGGGTCCGGCGGCTTCAACTTCCACTTCCCCGCCGGACAGCGAGGGCAGGAAGTTGGACTCCATGGGACGACGATTAAGGCGGCCAATGCCATAGCGATCGTGGCCCGCTACGACAGGGAGCTTTGATTCAAGATGGCTCCCCTGCTAGACTTCCTACGGGACAACAAGAGGGCGGAGGCCCTACAAATTCTGCAGGAAGTAGAGGTGGCGTCGGATCACGCCATAACGGTGGCAACGGACATTGCCGATACTGGATTTTGCCAACTGGGCAACAGGGTTTGCCTCTGACGAGGATGGCTCAAGGCGACGGGCTTTCGCCAGGACGTCCAGACCAGAGTGTTGGATATGTCGTTCGACGGCAACAACTTTTTTGGGAAGACTGTGGACGAGTCGCTCCAGGCCATCAATACCGACTCGGAGACGGCCTGGGCCATGGGGGTACTTCAACAACGACGGCCCTTTCGGAGCTCCGGAGGCAGACGGGGTGTCTCCAAGTGATCCAGCAGTGGCTCTTCTACTTATTGCCAGGCGGCCCGCTCCTCGTCCCAGGAGGCCTACAGAGGTCGCGGCAAGCAAGGGGGATCCCGCCGTCATCAAGGAGGCCAAGGCGGCAAGGCCTCCTCCAAGCAAGAACCGGCTGTGGTGTTGGGCCCCCCCCTGAAGCACCCCGGTGGGAGGACGGCTGACGAAGTTCGTCAGCGTGTGGGAGTCCATCTCCACCGACTGTTGGGTGCTGGACACCCTGGCCAACGGGCACTCGCTGGAATTCCAAAAGTGTCCTCGCATTCCTCCCGTGGCCAACAAGGAGAATCTCATCCCTCAACTGCTGTTGGTGGTAAGGGCGATGCTCAACAAAGGTGCCATCAAGCTCGTCCCCAGGAGGCTCCGGGGCTCCGGAGTGTACTTAAGGTACTTCCTCGTCAGAAAGAAGACAGGCGGTTGGCGCTCCATCCTGGACCTGCATCGGTTAAACAAGTACATCAAGGCGCAGACATTCAGTATGGTCACTCTCCAGCATGTGCTGGGACAGCTGGAGGAGGGCGACTTCCTATCGCCGTTGGACCTGGAGGATGCTTACTTCCACATCCCCATTCTAAAAGGACACAAAGTTTCTCAGGTTCGTGGTTCAGGGACGCCACTACCAATTCAGAGCCCTGCCGTTCGGATTAAAGTTGGCACCCAGGGTATTCACCAAGTGGCTGGCACCAGTGGCGGCGCGGCTGCGCCTGCAGGGGATCCACGTCTACCCCTACCTGGACGACTGGCTAATCCGGGCAAGGACAAGAGAACTCGCCGTCGAACACACAGCGAGGACCATCCGGCTGCTCACGGAACTGGTATTCGCCATCAACTACCCCAAATCCCACCTGGTTCCGTTGCAAGTAGCACTGTTTCTGGGAGCGAAGCTCGATGGTGGGGCAATTGGCCTCCCCGTCGGAGGAGAGGACGCAGGCCATTCTGGGCAAGGTATGGCGCCTGCTAGCCACGGACGTGGCCAGGGTGAGGTCCATCAAGTCCCTCCTCGGGATGATGTCCTCATGCATCTACCTTGTACCCCTTTGCAGACTTCGGATGCGTCCGCTACAGGAGTTCCTCGACGCCCGCTGGTTTCAGGTGACGGGCTGCTTCGAAGACAGGATCCCTCTCGACGGAGTTCTGTCGGGCGATCCTATGGTGGGGTACCCGTGCGCAACTCACTACAGGCACAGACTTTCAGACCACAGCGTTTCAGGAGACTGACAACGGATGCCTCGCTGGAGGGTTGGGGGGCCCCCACACCGGAGATCTCCACGCAAGAGGCCTTTGGCTCCCGGAGGAGAGGTCTCTCCACATCAACATTCTGGAGCTCCGAGCAGTGTTCTGGGCGCTCAAGTCGTTCCTTCCGTCCCTCAAGGACAAAGTGGTGAGGATCTTCACCAACACCACCACCACAATGTTCTACATATGGAAGCAGGGAGGCACCAGATCCCCAGCCCTATCCAAGGAGGCCCAGGATCTGTGGCACTGGGCCGTCGCCCAGGGGATGTTTCTGGTTCCCTTCCACTTGGCAGGAATAAAAAAACACCATTGCCGACTCACTCAGCAGGGAGCTGCGCTCGTGCCATGAGTGGGAACTACGTCAGGACCAGGTGGATCGACTCTTTCGACGATGGGGCAAACCCCGGATCGACCTTTTCGCAACAGCGACGAACTCCCAAGTGCCAGAGGTTCGCCAGCAGGTTCCCGCAGCCGTGGAGTATGGGCGATGCTTTCTCGTTCCCTTGGGACTGCCTGTTTCTATACGCGTTCCCTCTGTTGCCGTTCCGTCTCATCAACCAGCTCAAGAAGTCCAGGTGCAGAATGATCCTTATCGCACTGGCGTGGCCGAGGCAGATCTGGTTCCCGGACCTTCTGGACTTGTCAACGTCCCCACCACTCAAGCGGACGTGGATCTTCTCTCCAGAGAAGGAGGCGCCATTCTTCTTCATGACCCGGAGTCGCTGAACTTGCAGGCCTGGCTCCTGCAGCACTAGAGTTTGGAGGGTACAATATCCCGGCTGACTGCAGAGAGGTTCTTGCAAAAGCCAGGGCATCCTCAACTCTCAAGTGTTACGGTCATAAGTGGAAGAGGTTCTCTGTCTGTTGCCGTGCACAGAAGATTAACCCTCTGCAGATTACGGCCTCAAGTACTGCCGTACCTACTGTCGCTGGCCAAAGCTGGACTGGCTCACGCCTCCATCAAAATACATCTGGCTGCCATCTCCCGATATACCAGGACTACGGGACGGGCGTCCTTGTGGTCTCATCGCCTGGTGAAGGAATTTATGAAGGGACTATTCCGATCGTTCCCGCCGGTGAAGGCTCCTGCTCCGGCGTGGGAGCTTAATGTGGTGCTGGCCAGGCTCTTCGGGGCCCCATTCGAGCCTATGCATTCGGCGCCTTTGAAGTTCCTGTCATGGAAGACAGCGTTCCTCGTGGCCATCGCCTCCACACGACGAGTGGGAGAGATCCAGGCCCTATCTTGCAAGCCTCCATACTGGACGTTTCATGACACGAGGGTGGTGCTGAGGACGCACCCCTCCTTCATGCCCAAGGTGCCGTCGGACTTCCACCTCAACGAGCCCTTGGTGTTACCAGTTTTCTTCCTGTCGCCTTTGACGCTGGCCGAGAGGACTTTGTACTTGCTGGATGTAGCTAGAGCGCTGAAGTTCTAGTGGACCGCACAAAGAGTTTTCGGAAGACGTCACAGCTGTTTGTGAACTTTGGGTCTGTGAATCGAGGGAAGGCTCTCTCGAAGACTTCCATTTCCAGATGGCTCTCCGGCTGCATCATGCACTGTCACCGGTTGGCAAACCGACTGCTGCCCGGCCGTCCGAGAGCCCATTCGACCAGAGCGATTGCTGCTACCACGGCGTTCCTGTCTGGTGTGCCCCTGCTGGACATCTGCAGGGCTGCTACATGGAGGTCGATGCACACCTTCACAAGATTCTACTGCGTCAATCGGGACTCAAGGGAGGAGTCCAGGGTCGGCCAAGCAGTGCTGCGCAACCTGTTCGCCTAAGGTAAGCCTGGTGAGGAGGTAAGAATTGCTTAATGTTTTGGATGTAATGCTTAATGTTGAGCCTTTGCCACCTCCCGTGGTTGTGCATGTGTGTACTGCTATGTATTCTTTTATTCATGAGCATGTGAATCCATGCCAGACCCCATGCTGGAGAAGGAACAAGTTACTTTCCTGTAACTGTTGTTCTCCAGCATGGGTCTGGCATGGATTCACATGCAAACCCTCCCACCTACCCCTCTGCAGCTCTTCACTTGGTCATACTGCCACTTTGCGTGCTACCACATCTGAGGATGGCTGCCAGAGGCGGGGCTTATGGAGAGGGCAGTCATTGGCTGGGGGCAGTATGACCAAGCGATCAGTGATTGGTTACTACTAAGAAAGACAGATCAGAAACGAAACTGATACTGATTTTTTTTTCTTTACCGAGGATTCCCCGCCTGACGACGGGGAATATTCATGAGCATGTGAATCCATGCCAGACAAGTTACAGGTAAGTAACTTGTTCCTTCTCTTCTCACATCTCATACATCTCCAAAAAGTCCAACTACCAACTGCACCTGCTCAGAGGTAATATAACTTTTCTCACTTTCCCCCAGATGCTCATCACCTCAAGAGCCCTGGTTCTCTCTAGGCTGGATTGTTGCAAGAGCCTTGTTCTCAATCTTCCTACTTTCCGTCCTATACAACTCATCCAGAACAGAACTGCAAGACTTATCCTTGGCGTCAAGCCCTGGGACTGCATCTCTCAGGCACCTCATTCAAGACCCTCTGCATTATTTACAAGGCTTTCTGTGGCCAGGGAATGCACCATCTACAACGCTCCCTTCCTAAATACTCTTCCCTCTAGAGTCCTCTGCTCGTCCTCCAACTCTTTGCGGGTGAGCCGCTTTCACAAACAGAGATTTGGGGGTACATCTTTTATCCTCTGCAGGTGCTTCCCTCTGGACCAGCCTCCCTGCCTCTGTCTTGAGCTGGATCACCTTAAGTTCCGGAAACTCCTCAAGGCCTTCCTTTTCTCTTGCTCCTTCTCTCTCCCCTGCTAACCTCCTTTCTTTTCTCTCTCCTCCCTCTTTCTCCTCTGTAACTCTGGTCAGTTTTTGCTGACTGGTTGCCTGGTTCACCTCCAGAGCCTACAGGTCCCAGGGTCCCCGGCCAGTCTTTTGCACTTGCCTCCGGGCTGCTGCTGCTCCTTGTTCAACATTACTTCACTTTCCGCTTATGTTCCTTGAGCGGGGCAACCTCTTTGCACTGAACCCAGAGCCCTGCTGGACTGGACCCTTTGTCAACTCCCCCCTCCACCATGCCCTCCTTCTCCGCACCCCTGTCTGTATGTATGCATGACCTAAATGTACTGGGACAGGTTAGTTTGTCTGCCCCCCCACCCCCACACACTGTTTTTTCCGCCCCCTCTCGAGCTTGGCACTAGCAGAAATGTCAGGCCTAGTATGCTAGTTTTTCTGTTTAGATCATTCAGAATCTTCAAGGCCTAAGAATGATTACTGTATTCCCTTTTTAGCTTCCCGCCTTAAAGCGCATCCTGTGTATAAGCAGTATATCATCCCCCTCTCAGGGGACTACTTAGCTGACCTCAACACCCTTAACTCCATCTACTCTACGATCCAAGCGTAGCGTGGATGACAGAAAACTGGTTATGCCTCAACACTGAAGACCGAACTGCTGTTAATTGGGTCCCTCTCCACATTGGGTAAACTGGATGAACAATATCGATCCTTCACAGTTGATAACATCCCTATCGATGTTTCCAAAACCACAAAAACATTGGGCGTCTACATTGAACCTTATCTATCCATGAATAGACAAGTCCACGCAGTAGCCTCCATGTTGGCCTGCCACTCTAAACTTCTCACTGCAGCCAGACCCTTCCTCTCCCAACCTAACTGCCTCACCATTGCTAGGGTGATTATAGGATCAAGGCTGGACTACTGTAATGCCCTCTTCGCTGGCACCTCCCAAAAGAATCTCACTACAATTAGTACAGAATAATGCCCTGAGGGCTGCAACTGGCATCTCCAAATGTGATCACATCTCTGAGGTCAGGAGGAAAGTCCATTGGCTCCCTGTGATGGAAAGAACTACCTTCAAGACACTAGCATTGACACACCAATGCCTTCGCGGCCTTGCCCCACCCTATCTAGCTCAAAGGATCTCCTGCCACACCTCCTCCAGACCCACTAGATCTGCCTATACCAACAATTACTGTCCCCTTCACCCACAGAGTGCGGGCGGGCGCCTCCACCTTCCCTAACATGGCAGCCACCCACTGGACCCCCCCCCCCTTCATTAGGATGATTGACTCCATGCCTCCTTCAGGAAAGCCATCAAAGCCGGGCTATTTTTTTGACATCTGCTTTCATGCTGTCCACACTCATGTATGCCACATGTAACTGCAACATACCTCTCTGTACCAAGCTTTCTATGCTGAGGCCGTATTCGTGTAACCTTGAATCAAGCCTTCTTAAGTTGTCTCATAACGCCTCGATTCCCGTGGGCTGCAGTGCGCTATACAAATAAATAAAATAAATATAAAAATAAACAAAAAAAATAGATCTCAGAATGAGAGGGGGGAGTAAAAAGAGATAGTCGGCTAAGTATTGGAGGGCTAGACTATTGATGCATTGATGGCAAGGAGTAAGAATCTGAAGCGGATGTGATGTAAATAGAGAGCCATCCTGCAAGGTGTTGGCAGGTGATAAAGGGGAGGTTCTGGGTAGGTTCCTGGAGGTGTATGTGGCGAGGGTGAGGACTTTGTTTTGGGGGGGGGATGCTGAGGAATTGGCTAGAGTAGCAAGTAAGGTTTGCTGGGTACAAGGGTTTAACTCAGTCTTGCTGTCTGATGGGTTGATCAGGAAGCTTGTCCTGGCCGCATTAGTGAAGAAATTGAAGTAGCGCAGTCTGTCAGAGGGCCCCCAAGGTTGTGAGGCTTGGGTGACCTAGGACGATTGGGGCGAGGGGGTAGATGAGGAGAGTGGGATTGGCACTGGATGTGGGAAAGAATAACTTCAGTTTTGGAGGTGTTTAGCATTTAGCAGCATAAAGCTGTCCAGTGGCTGTGTCTGATAACTGTAAAAGAATTGATGATTGATTTGAGTGCCGTCAGTAAATATGTGATATTAAAGGCCAAACAATTGGAGGAGTTTACCCAGGGAAGATGTCTTGGGGCTGAACCCTGAGGAACACCCAATGAATGTTGGTGAAGAGGAGTTGTATTCCACAGGAACGAGCGGTTAAACTGATAGGAAGAACCCAGTCTAGGGCAATGTCCTTAAACCAGACGGAGGAAAGGGTTTCAAGTGGAGAAGACGGATGGTCCAACGTGTTCAAGGGAGTCAAGAGACAGCATAGGATGAGGATGGAGAAGTGATATTGGTGAGCTGTCTGACAGAAAGTTGGTTGCATGAACAAGAGCAGTTTTGTTGACATTTTCACTGAAATTCCGATTGGAGGGAATTGCAGTGTATGTGTGCCTTGAGGTAGTTTGCAGTAGGATTGTAGCCCACTCGCTTGAGGATTTTGGGGAGATAGGGTAGGAGAAGACTGGTATATTGAAGGGTTGTTTGCATCAGCAGTGGGTTTCTTCATGGGAACAACCGTGGCTGTTTTATTGTGGGCAGGGGAAGAGCCTTTGGATCAGGATCGGTTGAAGAGGGAGGTGAATTGAGAAGCGTTGATGGGTGCAAGCTCTTTAATAATTTGTGACGTAAAAAGGGTCAATGGGGCAGGAGAAGACTATTATGGGGTTTGCCGAGCAAAATATAGGAAGGTTTTCAGTGGGGCAGGTGGTAGATCAGTGGTTCAGTCGGCAAAAGGTGGGAATGCTTGTAGGTGGGGAGTGGAAGAGAAAGGAATAATGCAGTTTCCCCTTTTTTGTAGTATTGGTGGAGGAAGTTGGAGAAGTGGGCGCAATTCTTGGAGGTAGCTGCGAAGGGGTTAGGGGTGTAGGATGGCCGGGTAGTTCCATGAATAGGTTATGGTGGCCATAGTGGAGGGAGGATATTGGGTTAGTCTAGCAACTTAATTTTGCAGTATCAAGAGCGAGTGCAACAAGCCCGTTTTTGTAGGATGGAGTTGGTGGAGGTACATGGCTGTACTCAGCTGGTAGATGGTTGGGGAAATCTTGCTTTTGGGGGAGTGGAGTTTTGAGCAGGATAGTTGTGGCCCAGCGACATAGCCAGAGCATCAGTGAATTCAATAAAAGTGACTTTAATAGAATGGGTGGTGGGAAGTGTGAGGGTAAGGTTCGAGGACTTGACCTGGTTGGGATGGAGCCAGGGTGAGGGTTGGGCGGGTTCTGAAGTCTGTTTTGAATTTCCTTTTGGTAATTGCGGGAGGGGGGAGTAAAGGGAAAGGGTGTGGTCGATAGTGAATTAGATTGTGGAGTCTTCGGAGGAGAGGGGAACAACGGAAGATAGAAGATGATCTTGAGTGACTTCCTTACGGTGTGAGTAGGAAGGTTGTTGATCACGGAATGGTGAGAGTTGCCAGTGAGGGGCCTTCATCATGTTGGAAAGGTGGAAGTTGTCCATTAGAACAAGGCACTTCAGCAGGAAGTGTCAAATACTAGATAGGGATCTGAGAAGAATATATTCAGTTTCAGCTTGGCGATGGTTGAGGAAGATAATAGAGGGGCAGTTGAAGTTAGGCAGAGATATATTCGAATGAGTAGGCAGTAATGTCAGAGAGGCAAGATGGGTGCATGAGTCATTGCGGATGATTCGGCTGGCACCATCTTTTGTGTGTTGAGGGGCGTGTGTAAAGTTGGTGTGGAGCTCAGCAAAACAGTCTGTCTCATGGGGTGATTCAGGTATTCGTAACACCAATCATTGAGAGTTCAGACTGATTGAGTGTCACTGATCAGTGAGGAAAGCTGTTTCGTAGCCAAGTGCTTAGGCGTACTGAAGGCCTGGGATAAGGTCAGGAGGATGAGTGAGGTTAGATGGGTGCGGGCACAGTTGCTGAAGCTCCACCCCGGTACAGCCATGCACGTAGATCGGGGATGGTCTGGTGATACTGCCTTTGTAGGGTGACTTTCTGGGGCTTCATAATCTCCTCCTGGCCTTGGGATGGAGTCGGGATTTTAACTGTCACATCAGGTGAAGATGTGCATGTTCCATGCAATGTTCTCGAATATTAAAGGCTGCACCCAAAAATGATTTGGTGCAGCCTTTAATATAATATATATATAATTTTTTTTTTTCGTTTTTTTTAAGGCCCCACCGCCACCTTTTGAAATCTGTGTGGGGGGGGGGGGGTTCACACGCTACCCCCCAAAACCCCACCTTAAATCAGGCACTCTCCCCACACTAACAATCTCTAACCCCCACACAGCTATACATATACACAATCGCACACGAAGACACACCCCTTCTCCCCACCACACCATCCCACAACATACACACAGACACACTTACCTGACCGCCAACTTCCGTCTTCCCCTGCCTGTCCTGGCTGTTCCTGTCAGCCCCCGCATGCACTGTGCGACAGGGGCGTGACGGGAGTTCCGAGAGGTCTTCCTAAATCTTTCCTCCCTCCTCGTACCCCCAGGGAAAATGGTGATTTTCACTCTATACTAGTTGTGCAAACTCCCACACAGATAACTTTGTACAATGTAGGCAAATATGTGTGTTATCCAAGGAATTGTAGATTTATTTTAGATGGGTTGTACAATCTGATTTATTTGCTTGCATTATTTTGTATGTATGATCTGCATTGATACTTCATTGTTTATTATTTTGATAATTTGTTTCTACAGAACTTCTGGCTGCACTGAAAACTCTGCAAGAAAAGATCAGGCGTGTGGAGATGGAGAGATCACAAGCTGAGGATAATATGCAGAGCCTCTCTAAAGAGGCTGCAGAGTACAAAAAAGTGCTGACGTGTGAAAACCAAGGGAAGGGCTTAACTCGCCATGTGGTAACGGAACAAAGTCAAGGTAACATTTCTTCTGGAAATTAATCTCTTGCTCCTCTTGCATCTTGGCACCTAGTGTTAGGAGTTCATATTTCTTTTTGGAGCCTTTATGTTAACCCTTTACCTGCCAAGGAAGTGACCATCCACATCCTTGGATTTCCTTATCGAATGCCAAGACATTATAGTTCACGCCCTTTGCTCACTCATTACTAATTAACTCACCCAGCCTTGCAAAGGGAATTGCTCTAGTGTTAAAGAGTTCTTAGAATTTGGTCTACTTGCAATTCAGCTGCAAACATTACTACTTCGTGAATCATGATCACAGAGCTTTGGGCTTGGTGGCCATGCTCTTAACATGATGGGCATCAGGAAAGCAGTTAAGTAAAAATACTTTGTCTGTTTTCTCGTTTACATGTTCTTCTGTTTTTGGAAATTGATGCTGGTAAACCTAGCCACACAAGATTTTACAGCTTGCTACTCATTCCAACTTCCATGCTACAGATCTATCCGTCATCTGCAGAAATGTCCAATTATGTCTGTTTCAATGTATGAGTAAAAAGCAAGGATGCATGCTTCCGATGCTTGTTTATCTGCTTAGAATCTCATGCTGTGCATATGGTCTGACATCCAGTGGTAACCGCAGAGTATTGCATCTTGTCTTTCGGCGACCGAAAGGGGACGTCAGCATTGGCGTGTCTAACACTAACACTATCCCTATCGTGACGTGTAATGTACCCAAAATCCCTCACGCGCCGAGGTCCCTCCAATAGTTTTTTTCTGCCCAGATAACTGGTCGTCCTATAGCGGAGCTCTTACATAAGAGACATTATTTATCTTAAACCGACTTGTCTGTTATTTCCCCTTTAAGTCACTTTGATGGCCAGAACAACTTTGACGAAGACTGCAGGGGATTTGTCTACTGCAGTGGATTTCTTCGCCTAAGATCCGGCGGCTGAAGCATCCACGTGGCCGGGCCCTCTGGCCGGCCTTCACAGTAGGGACAGTGGGGTCGGAGAAGCCATATCTTCGTTATGTCTTTCCTCTTTCCCCCCTCTTTGCCCTCTAGGTCTGGTCATCTTTGTTTACACCTTTCACTATGGAAAGGACTCCATTAAGGTTCTGCCCGAAGTGTATGGTCAGATACCCGTGAAAGGATGAGCATAGAATGTGTAATTCTAGTCTCCCCTTAGATCACGAGAAGCGGTGTGCGGCTTGTAAACTCCTTCGGCCTAAGACCCTTAAGCAGCGCCATGTAAAGCCCCCCACCGCCACACCCACCGAAAGTGATGGGGCCACCTCCGATGACCAAACATCTGTTGCGGATGTTATGGACCTCGAGGCGGACACTTCTAGGTCCGCCATGCCCGTCCCTGGCCCTTCAAGGCCTGATGCTAGTCTCGCTGCAGGGACAACACCCGGCGACAGGGGCGTACAAAGAACGCAAAGCGCCAGCAGGGCCGTCAAGTTTTGGCGGATTCATCTGATCGTGCAGATCAGCAGCCTTCCCCCGCATCCCCAACAGCATTTTGCAACTGGGCATTCCAAAACTAAAAGGGCGCTACCCCTAAATTAGGTTTACACGTCGAAGCCCGGTCTTTCGATGCTCCGACGGCCCCTAAAGGCCCATTATGCCCAAAATCTATGCCTAGGCTTCAAGGTGAGAAACCTACCGCTAGGCCCTCTAACGCCGTGGGAGGTGGTAAATCTACCGATAGACTTTCAGACCCACTAACTCACGCCGATTCGGCAGTGATTGAACACAGTATCGCAAGAATTACTTCGGCGGTTGGGCTGATATCTACTTCGTTGAAAAACATGGGGCATGCCACGGGCAAATCTATAGATATGCCATGGTGCCCCGATTCTCGCGAGACCTACAAGGACAGTCAGGAGCCTCTTTCCAATACCCTGACTTACAAATTACAGTGCCAAGGGGGCGGAAGACGGTGTTTTTCCACCCATAGGCCCTTCTGGTTCCTCTAAGTGGACAAGGGAGAAATTTGAAGGGTGCATGGATCGTCTTGAAAAAATTATCAATTTTTCTGACATCCTTCCCCGAAAAGATCTCATGGAGAACCTAATCTGAAATTTGCTTCACGTTGCCAAGAAGATCAGCCCCCAGTCCCCGTCCATCGTGAAGACTCGTCCAGATGGGCACTTATCCGGACACTTACAGTGAAGATGAAGAACCTTCCTTCCTGCAGGGCTACAATGAGGACCAGGCGGATGCCAGACAATTCGGAAGAAACCCAGCAAGTGGGGACGGACTCATGGACACTCCCCCCAACAAGATCAGGACACTGATGTTCTGTGCCTGGGTTCTCCTCCGTCCACCCCGGTTCACCAGGCCTCACCTGTAGACTACCAAATGGCCTTCAATGCCATTTTAAGGAAGGCAGCAGATCACTCCCAAATCACTACTCAAGAAGCGGTACCCGAGCAGGACTTTGTGGAGGACATTCTTAAGGAGAAACCCCCACCCACCTCAAGCCTGGCCATTCCCCTCCTTAATTCTGTTAAATGAAGATTGGCCCCCTCCCTGGTGTCCCCAGCTCAAACCCGGGCAGTGAACCCAAGAGTGGAAAAGCTATTTCGACCAGCTCCTTCGGACCCTGAATACATTAAAGGGCACGCCACCCCCGACTCCCTGGTAGTGACTACCACCCGAAAACGGGCAGGAGTACCCCTTGCTATGGGGGAAGCGCCTCCGGATAAAGAATCCAAGAGGTTGTATGTCTTGGGTGCGGGTTACCTCTGCTGCTGCATATACCACACGCATAGCGAATAATACTTTGCTGCTGGCGAGTTATGCAGACTCTCAATGGAACCTAGTACAGGAAAGTCTCCAGGAAGTCCCAAAACCTGTCGGGGTCCAGGCTTCTCACCATTGTGGCCGAAGGCAGGCAAGTAAACCAGAGTGTAGTAAAGAACACTCTGGACACTGCTGAGACACCAGGCAGGTCTCTGGCCCAGGGCACTTTACTTAGCAGCCTGGCTCCTGAGGTCATAGTTTGGACACCTACATCTCCCTCACAGGTGCATGGACATACTGAGGGAAGCTATAAAACCTAACACCCGTTATTGCTATGCGAGCGTTTTGGCATCTGGTGTAATACCAAGGGCGTCAATCCTATCGATTGCTCACCCACACACATTGTGCTATACCTAACCCATTTGTTGGACACAGGGTTTGTCTTCAATTCCCTAAAGGTTCATCTGGCTGCTCTTTCAGTCTACACCACATCACAACAAAAGGTGGTGTGGTGGAAGATACCGGTGACTAAGGCCTTTATGTAAGGGGTTAAGAGGATTTATCCTCCCATTTCTCACCCAGCTCCTGGATTGGATCTAAATGTGGTTTTAACCAGGCTCATGGGATCTCCCTTTGAGCCAATGCATAAAGCAAGTCTAAAATACCTTACTTATAAGACGGCCTTCCTAGTGGCTATCACTTCCATGAGAAGGGTTAGCGAACTAAAGGGCCTTTCTGTTCTAGACCCCATTGTTACAGTCCACAGGGATAAGGTAGTTCAGCGCACTCATCCCAGATTCGCGCCTAAATTAATCTCGAAGTTCCATGTGAACCAGTCGATTCAACTACCTACTCTTTTCCAGAATCCCACTAGCATGGCCGAAAGAAGCCTACACACACTAGATGTGCGCATGGCAGTCCTGTTCTACATGGAAAGAACGAAACCACTGAGGAAAACAAACAAATGTTTCATTTCAGTGGCAGCTGGCAGAGAGGGGATCCTGTCTCTAAATCGGGTATCTCAAGGTGGATTGTCAAATGCATCACACTGTTACACTCTTGCTAATAGAGAACTGCCCTTCAAGCCTAGAGCACATTCTACTCTGGGCACTGGGGCGTCCATAGCATTCATTGCAAATGTTCCCCTAGAGTCCATTTGCAAAGCAGCAACCTGGAGTTCTGTACACACCTTTACAAAACACTATTGCCTAGACACTCATTCTAGGTCTAATTCTCAGGTGGGACAAGCAGTACTAATGATTTTAACTGCTTAGATTCACATGCGCCCTCCCTACCTCCCCACTCTGGGTGGAAGGAACATCTTACTACTTTTTCTCCATGTACTCACTCACAATAGACTTCGGCTCCCTCATGGCAGAAAAAATACAATCGTAAGGACCTCGGCGCGTGAGGGATTTTGGGTACACTACACGATTGGGATAGTGTTACAGACACGCCTATGCCGACGTCCACTTTCGGTCCCCCAAAGGCAAGATGCAATACTCTGCGGTTACCACTGGATGTCGGACCATATGCACAGCATGTGAATCTAAGCAGATACAATCATCAGAAATGCTATTCCGGTAAGTAATGCATGTCATACTCTTGCCTTAATCTACCCTCACAATCCCACCAACTTCATGCCGTTAGTTAGCTTTCTCTATTGGTATTTAGGAGCACCTTGCTCAAAGCACCACGTTTTCATTTTTCCAAACTAGAAACAGCTGCTCGATTTGGCTTTCTTTGTGCACACATAGTAATGTCTAGAAAGTACCACTCCTGCACATGCCAGTACTGACATTTATGCTTTGTGTTGGATTGAACTTTTTTGGACTGCCTCTGGCTTAGCCGTGTTTAGGAGATTTTATGTAATAGAAGCATGGGTATGTGTTTTTACTGCCCCTCCCTTTTGCCTCATACCCCACACTGTACTTTCCTCGCATGCGGCCCGGCAACGTTGTCTCTCTGTACGTGTGTGAGGGTAACAGTAGGTTCTCATTCAATCAGAAAATAGATTGACATTTGAGCTTTTCTACCCCAGATGCCTCCCAAGTTTGCTTCCGACCTTACGCTAGCCTAATGCTGGTTACTGAATACTGTGCTAGCTGAAAACATGTTACTCGACTGGGGTGTCTTTGTGAATAAGCCACAGGCTAAAATTAATACCAGTGGGACTTGACAGCGTTCCTTCTTTATTCTTACCAGGATTAATTTTTTAAGCCTGGTACCAGGGCGCTTCCTATGCCCAAGCAAGCTTGTGTCGTACAAATAAGCCTGATCTAGTAACCCCCCCATGCACTAATTTACTAACTGATTTACTAAGTTACTGCAGTTCTTGTGAAAACCCTCCTTTTCACACCATGAATGGTTAAAGGTTAAATATTCAACATTTTCTAAATGGTTACAGTATGTTTGTTGTGAATCTAATTATGTGTGCTTGAAAGATATTGGCAGCACAATTCGGGAACTAAGTGTGAGGATATGAGAACAGCTAATCTGATTGGAAACCAGGCTCCAAAGTTACCATTGGCACATCGCTGCAAACTGGATGTAGATATTACTCCCATTAGACTGCCCTGTTCATTAATATACCTATTTAGTACGGAGTGGATGGTTTAGTTTGAGGTCACCTTTTGAACATTATCCAAACACACCCAATGACCGATTAGGTTAGAAAGTATACCCACCTCCTAAAGAGAGGTGTTTCTAATCCACAAAAAGTCCAAATCCTTAGTTTCTTGGGCTCACTCATTGTCCGGGATGGACTAGCAGAAGAATGGACAACAACAAACAGGAGTGGAATAGATTGCTTTCCTATTAGACCCATTTTTGGATTACTAGCAGTACACTGTAAGAGAGACGTGCCTTGAGTTTATACCCCAGGCCTACTTCAGGGGAAAAGGCAGCAGACTCCCAATACAGAAACCAGGCTGTGGAGGGAAGCTGACCCTAACTTGATGACTGATGCCCACCTGTTACTGTAGGGGGAGACTGGGACCAGTCCTTGAGTGGGCACCCGCCTGGTTTTGAGACCGCCAAAACGCCATTTTATGTCGGTATACTGTTAAGAGGAAATATGACTGGAGGGAACTATACTCTAAAGGCGAAGCGATACCAGCCCTTTTTATTTGAGAAAGTGCTGAGGGAGGGGTATATAAGTTGATTGTACATTCTGGCAAATTAGTACATATTTCAAAGGTATATGTGCTTCTGTAATAATAGATTTGATAGAATGGGTCCTATGGTCTGTATACTGGGAAATCCCCTAACTCATTGTCTGAGTAATTGGCTTGCACAGAAGTATTTTGGGAGACAAAGGCTATCTCACTGTGTTCATACCTAAAGTAATTGAAGTAATTCCCTGGTACATCGCCAAAAAGACTTCTGTTACTGGCGCTGAAACACTCAAGGATCAATGAAGGGTTATTACATGCTACACATTTTTTCAACTTTGTTGTCCATTGAAAATTACAAAGGTTCACGTACACACATTACTGCAATAGAAACCCCACATAAGAGATTCTTGCAAACATTTTATTTTTGAAAGTGATCTGCATGCGGGAGAATATCAAGTAACTTGTCTTTTTTAAATCTAATTTTCTTGGCTGCTGTTTGAGATGCTTCTATGTCTCCTAGGGAGAGTGGATGTGTTTAATTTCATTAAATAGAAGTAGAGCAATATAAATAGGCATTAATGTACTGATGTAATTTCGTTTTCATCAAATGAATGGTTTAACCTCGATCCACATACATTTTTCAACCCATGATGGATGTGTGCCCAGGGTAAACCCATGGAACAGATGGTGATATGTGTTTTGCAAAAGACCACATTCATGTAAATGTAGCATAGAAAAGTGATGCGACCAGTGTATTAATTCTTCTTTATGGTCCCGATTGTCATTGGCATTTCATGAATACATCATTTTATATTAAAATTGACCTCCTGTGTGACCCTGCGTGTTTCTTGTCCCAAAAGGTGAGGGAATCTTTAAAGATACAATGATGTTAAATTGAGGGTCCCAGGTACATAAAAAGAACTGTATTCCAGGGATTGAAATTAAGATTGGATAAGCAGGAGCTAAAGGCAGCTCCTGGGTATCCACCAGTGACTAGGAGCTACCACTGGGGAACGAGGAGTTGGTACATAGAGTTCCACAGAAGATGCACAGATATCATTTTGTCCATTATTTATGACCCCTGTAAGGGGGCATAAGTAGACATAGGCCATAAAGGTGGCATGCTTGTTGGCATAAACTTTTATTTAACAGAAAAATAAAGAACTCTTTTGAATTGATGTCTTCACACGTATTCCTCAGTTTATGCTAATTATCGCTTCAGCTGCTTCGGAATTTTATTTCGACAGGGGGCGCTGTGTGCCATCTCATTCAGTCAGTGTCTCTCGTGGGCCTCCGTTCAACTGTCAACCGTATAAGTAGCGTGCGCAGCGCCCGTTGACTTCAGTTCTGTTTTTCCGAGCTAACGCTTCGAGAGAATTACGACGCACTTCGGTTCTGTGAACTTTGATCATTTTTTTTGCTTCGAAAATGTCTTCCCTGTCGGCTCCAGCAATGCTTAAGGCGAGCTTCAAGAAGTGCCAAAACTGTGGATTGAATATGTCGATCACCGGCCTCCACCGCATATGTCTGTGCTGTCTTGGTACCAGTCACCGTACCTCCGACTTTGGCTCCTGTCTGGCGGTGACTAAAAAGGCTCTCAGGGAGCGTAAAGGTAAATTGGTGGTGGGGAGGTTGCCTTCGAAGAGTTCAAAAAGAAAGATGAGTTGAGGGATTCTTCTCGACGTAAAAAATCTAAACTGTCTCGATCGAGAAGCCGATCACGCCATTCTTCATTTTTAAAGAAGGCCAAGAAAAGGCGTCATAAGTCACCTTTGACCTCCAGTGATTCCTCAGCAGAAATAACCAAGTGTCCAACTAGATTGGACTCCCTACCAAAGTAGCATGCGTTTCGCAATGAAATGCTCAATCTTGGAGAATGCGGCCTCGACCCCCTCGAAGGACAAGCAGAAAGCCTATGCCCCTGGTGATCTGCAAAAAGATAAAGGGAAGTCAAAGACAAAATCTTTGAAACCAAGCCTTAAGCCAGTTCTGCAACGAGAAAAATCTCGATCTGATGACAAATCGTCAAGGGCTTTGAATCAGGAACCCAGCCCGTCGATGGTTCCATCGAAGAAACATAAGGCAATGTCGACACCTTTGCTGACACGTTCGGCATCGGAGCCGTCGACACCAGTATCGAAGTCGACGCTGAGAAAGGCGATCCTGACTTCATTGTCATTGTCGACGATGACTTCAAAATTGTCAAAGCCAGTGGTAGTCCAGGAAACTTTGTTCATCTTCATAGATGGCTGACAATTCTTTTAGGCAACATTCAGATAACACTCCACCATTTGGGTTACAATTTGGCACCCCTAATGTGCCAGATGAACTGATCTTGAGTCCAGATTAAAGGACTTGTATAATACCCTTTAGTCAGGCAGTGGGTTCGGTACCTCTCCCGAGTTAGATTTTGGCAAAACAGATCCTACGGAACATGCTGATTGCTCGTATAGGAGACTAAATGAGTAAGGGTATAGAGTTTTTAGGCTGGAGCAGGCCTACTCCTTCTTTTGAGCAGGATGACATGATGGACATCTTGGACCAGGGTCCCCAGAAAGATCTAATTTTTCCATTTCACACTGCATTACAACAAAGGGTCTCTGCAAATTTGGGGTACCAGAAACTGTGGCTGCAGTAAATAATATTGCTAAAAAATACACACCGTCCAGCAGTGACAGAGTATCTGACTAAACATCCAACACCAGAATGTTTGGTGGTTCACGCTGCTTCATTTACCAAGCAGTCAGCATACCCATTCATCCCTCCTGATAGGAATGATAATAGAGTGGATGCCTGGGCGAGAAAGGTATTTACTGCTGGCAGTATGGCATTAAAATCCACTAATGTAACTTGTAATCCACTAATGTAATGTTTACCTTGTCAAGGTTTACGTTTAACCTCGGACTGCGTAGCAATGGTGGCTGACCACATCCCAGAAGGAGAGGATAAAGAAGGCTTCCTGGCAATCAAGGATGGTAAGGCGGCAATGGGTGAATGTCTCCAGTCAGCTGATCCATGGCAGCTAGGACATGGTTGAGCAGATTTGCGTGGTTGAAGTCCGGGTTTGCACCAGATGTGCAAGCTAGACTGCTCAACATGCCCTTTGATGGCTTGAAGCTGTTTGGCAGCAAGGCAGATGAGAGTTTGGAAAAGCTGCAGACCTCAAAGGCGGCGGCTAAATCCCTCAATGCCACCATTAGACAGCCTAATACTCTTCTTCACGCCGCTCTTGTGGTTCACTGTTCAGTGACTTAGCCTGCTCCACGGAATTGCCTGTTTCCCAAGCCGTCCCTTAGCTGGTAATTGGAGTCATTAGCTTCTGTGCCAGTTTTGTCTTCCTCTGGCCAATATAATCTGGGGGTGGATGCAGCCACTGTATCTGGAAGGCCACTGAAAAGGCGTCTTTTTCAGAGCTCTACAGAGCAGTATTTTCCAGAGTGTTGGAGGGATGTAGCAGCTGCAGTTTTAGCTCACTTATGGGACGACTTGCCCCTAGATTGTTGCATGGTGGGTGGTCTTCCTTCTGTTTACATCTAGATAGGTCTCCACTTTGTGCCTGGGCTGAAGGTGTGCTAGCACCTCTGACAATGCTTTAGACACGGTCTAATCTAGGAAAGTACCTCACAAACCCTTGAAGCTGGCATCCAGTATTAGTCTTGAGCACTCTGCTCCTCTTATGACCATTCCTGGTCTCTGTTACTACTCGAATGTTCTGTCAGAACAGGTTGGTATGGTATTGACGTTCGCTATGTTGTCAGGAAATGTTGTTGCCACCTTAATCCTTTGTCCTGCAAGCTGTATGCTGGTGGTGCGGTGTCCTGGTATGCTTATTTATTAAAGGACCAGAAGTAGGAGCACCAAGGAGATGGCCCCACTATGTAAATGAGTGTTGGGAGTGGGGGCACGCTGCTGCTTACGTGACTAGACCTTGAACCGTAGTAATTCTCAGGGCCCTAGTGGCCGGCAGGCTGTTATCGCAGAGCTCTGGGTCCATGCGTTGCTACCCCAAGCACGATGGGGCAGAGCGCACCCTCCGCCCATACGATACGTGCCGAGCACATCCGGGGGTGATTAGCACCTCAGCCTCCACCCAGGCTGTGTGTGCGGCCCTAGTGAAATACGCTAGTACTGAAAACGGTGGTGCACACATGCAGTGTCGGGAGAAACCTAGCAGTTTGCACCACCCTGTGGTTATCCTCGATAGTTGGCGAGCGGAGCGCACAAAAATGGCACAATCCTGATTACTATTAGCACAGAAAACAAAGGGTGTGTTTGTCTACTTGGTAGTGGGTCTGTTGCAGAAAGACTCCAATGTATTTAGTGATTTATTTATTTTGGAGGGGGGGGGTTGGTGTGGTTTTTTTTTAAAGTTTTTTTTTGTTGTTTCTACTACCAAAATATAAATGAGTTGGGGCCAGGCAATAGGCTAGAGCAGCAAGAATGCTTTAGATGGCCTGTTCCATGATGTTGTAACTGCAGGATTGTTATTGGCAGAAGGTGCCGATTTGATTATTTTATGTATTTATTGCTGTGCCTGCCATTTTCTCTTAGACTATGGGAAGATGGAGTCTGTGTTTGAAATGTGAACTTTAAAACAGTGCTGCTTCAAGAGAAAATAAAGAAATGAGGCATGTTTGCGCCAGGTCTTGACATAGAATTGAAAATTGTCCACTTTGTAGTTGGCAATTTTGAGTAAGATTATTTTGTATTTGTTCCCATTTCCCTTCCAGAGGAGGTAATTTCTCAGTTAAGTAACGCCCAGGGAAGGTGCACTCTACTGGAGAAGCAATTGGACTACATGAGGACATTGGTTCGTAATGCAGAAAAAGAGAAAAACGTTCTCGAAAAACAGGTAAGTACCATTTTGAGCTATGTATTCTAATTTGTTGAATAAACACATTTTTCGTTTTGCTTTTCATTAAATGACCTTTTTTATTTCAGGATTAGTAATTTGGTGTTCTCTCTAGGTGAACAAGTCGAGGGCATCAATTGTGCCATTATGTGATTTCTGACGGGGTCTATGACTTAAAGAGCAATGGAATATCGCCACACAGACTTCCATGGTCCTTTCAATGACTAGAAGATTTTGAGTGGACCACAGATAGTAATTGTAGTTTTAGATATTGGAAATCTGATTGGAGCCCACACTGCACTCTGGTTTGCCTATGTAAATAATCCTTGTCCAACTTGTAGCTTGTAGAATACTGGTTTGTACTTTACCAAGACTTAACTTCAAAGCTAAAAAAAAATCAGTTATTTGCAGAGAAAGGAGAAAATGTCTTTTAAAGGGTGGGGGCCGGGTAGAGCTGCATGATCCTGGACTACTATTGGTTTAAAGAGAAGGAAGACATGGAATCCTGCTTAGCTTGGGTCTAAGGGGCAGGTCCTTATTAGTGAATTTCCTGCTGTGGCATCCCCCTGTTGTGCATGGACAGATTGATTAAAGAACTTGGAAGAGCCAGACTGCCTGTGCTTGTGTGACCCCTATACCCCTGCTGCCTACGTCTGAGAAGACCCTGGCAAAGTCCCATATTGGTTATACATGGTTTAATTCTAATTAATCAGTTATTTCATCGTAGGTTGCTTTGTGTATTTTCTTAATTTTTTTTATAGGGGGGTGGGAAGGTCTTCCTGCCCCATACCTACCTCGACTCCCAACAACATCCCCCCCCTCTATGCATCTTACCCCTCTACATATACCTACTTCTTTTACTCTATAAAGTAACCTACGACGAAGTAACTTATCACGTAACATTTATTTCAATTAAACAATATAAAGCACGTACTGGAAGTGACAGGGCACACTCGGTAGTTGAAGCTCAGGCTCTGCTGCTCTGCACATAAGCAGGCTGCACTGTGCACGTTATCATGATACACGGGAAAGCTGGCACCAAAGTGATGTTTTCTTCTTTATTTCTGTAGGGTGGAACAGCCAGTATAGAACCTGAATGAATTTGTGGTCCCTTTTGGTGGCTTTTTGATGGATATAAATAGTTTTTTGAAGATTGTACCATATTTGTTTGTTATGATAAGTTTTTTCTTTTCTTCTATGAGCTCTAATTGTCTTCAAGATGTATTGGTTCTATCCTAATTGAATAATGAAATGCTGAGTGGTTTCAAGCAGCAAAAGTGATTTCCATACCAAAATCTTTGAATTTCCTGTATACCACTCTTGGTGTACGATTCTTTTTACTGCATATTTGAGATCAGTTTGTTTGCACTCTACAATTTGACATTTATATGAGAAATGGGATTATAAAATGAATTGCCCACGATGAAGCAATTTTGGCCAAATTGGGAAGCCAGGATCCAAAGTTAGCCTCTTTGCTGCAAAGCCTTTTCTGACCCCTTTCAGCTCTTCTCCGATATTTTAGATGTAATGTAGCACATTACAGTTCTGTTCAGTCTATTTGTATGCACTCACACTTTTTGCAGATGAGTAACTTGGCGTACAGGTAGTTAATTGATGTGCCCAAGATCAGACAGTTTTTGCCAAGTAATGGAAGTAGTGATTACCATCTATGTCCTCAGCAGAGTAGCCATTAGCCCGTTTTCTTTCTAGATCTTATGATGTAACAAAGCACTTTATATTAGTGTTTATTTTAATACACATAGTTTTCAAAGGCCAGAAGAGAGCCCCTTCCCCTCCCCTCCCCCCCCCTCCCCTCCTCTTGCCATCTTACAAATGCAAGGTCAAGTCTGGTTCACTTTTCTGTCAGACTTGACTGTAGAATTCCAGAAAATATCTCTTGTCCATGCACTGGGTCTTTGACCCCCCCCCTTGGTTTCGCTTCTTGCACCTCTCTTATATGGTTCTGAGAACCCTCTGGACTGTTTTGGGATTTTCCCGGCTTGCTCCAACATTTGTTTCGAGGGGTTTGTGTCCTCCGACGTATTCCACATCTTTGACAGTAATTCATTGCTGTGGTAATTACTGTCAAAGATGTGGAATACGTCGGAGGAACATCCCATCGAAAGAACGTTACCAGGTAAGAAAGTAACTTGTTCTTCTCTTCTGTGTGGGTCCCTGACCCCCGCGGATTATCTTGGGACCTCCCTGACTTGTTTTGGGCCTGAGCCCCGTAACTGCTTCTTCATTCTTGTGTGGCTCCTTGACCCCTGTTTACTGCTTTCTCAGACCTCGCTCGACTTCATAGGGGTCCCAGACCCTGGTGTGTTGCTTCTGTGGGGCCACTGACCTTATTTTACGTAATCACCAACTGAACAGACATGGTGTACTGTCCTGCCAGGTACTGTGCCATATAGAATGTGTCTTAACTTTATTTCTCCAGCATGGGGTCTGGCATGGATTCACATGCTCATGAATATTCCCTGTCGTCAGGCTGGGAATCCTCGGTAAAGAAAAAAGCAGTTTCATTTCTGAACTGTCTTTCTCCTAATAACCAATCACTGAGCTCTGGATCATACAATCTCCCCGAAGCCTTCCCCGTTGGAGGTGAAGGTGTGGGGGAGGTGTGGTGGCCCTCAAGGGTATGGATATCTCCTCTGAAGAGGATCTTACCTGCCTGCAGATCAATCATGAGGAGGAAAACGTGTACCAGGCCCTACGATGAGCGCACTGACGAAGGTGACGACGTTGAGGACACCGTTGATTAAGAGCAACAGGACGACAAAGGCCTGGGGACGCAACCGGTGCCCCAGCTGCCAACACCACCTCGGCTACCTCCTAGAGACCTCTCGGTGGACATCCTCTTGGCTCTACATATGCTGGTCTCTGAGATACGGACAAGGATGCCCGTCGCTCCGGCGGCCACACCTGTGGCTCTGGCCGACCCCTTGGCAATGGGGGAGCCCCCAGCCAAGAAGAGGAGAGTTCACCTCCGTCAACCCCTATGCCCCGCTATCCCCACCCCCAACTCTATCCCTACCCTCTGCCCCCCCCCCCCCCGGCTAGGGATGAGACGGATCCTGAAACGGCGACGAAGGGCACTGATGATGATGACGACGGGATAGGGGACCTCCGTCTCCGCCGCCCAGATCTCCACCACTGGATGAGATGGGATCGTTCCACTCGATGATCACCAGAGCTTGGGAAATTTTTCAGCTCACCCCGGAGTGCTTCTTATATCGGCGCCGCGAGGTGAAGAGAAAGACCATCCTCTTAGTGCCACTCCTGGACAACATTTGGGACGAAAATTTGTCTATCATGAAGAACCCTTCTACTGGCCCGGCGAAGAGGATCACCTTGAGAAAAAGTACAGGGTGCCGGATTCTGCGCCCAAGTGATTGCGGGCCCAACCGTCAGCAGAGGACAAGAAGAAGTCCTCTGGGCTCTTAATCGTCGGCGGCAGCCACCCCTCCGGACAGTGAGGGAAAGTTACATTCGATGGGTCATCTATTCTGTGGCAACTACCATCCACGCCGCCAACGCCCTAACCATTGTAGCACGCTACAACCGGGAGCTGTGGTTCAAGATCGCTCCCATCCTGGACTTCCTCCCTGACAACAAGAGGTCAGAAGCACTGGAAATTCTACAGGAAGGCGAAGTGGCTTCGGACCACGCCAGAACAGTGGCCATGGACATCACTGATGCAGGGTTTTGCCAGATGGGCATTAGCATTTGCCTTCGTCGTCGTGGCTGGCACAAAGCTGCCAACTTTCGTCAGGAGGTTCAGTCTACGGTGCTGGACATGCCCTTCGACTGGGACAACTTGTTCAGCAAGGCAGTGGATGAGTCCCTACAAGCCATTAAGACTGACACAGATGCGCAGGCCTTCTTGGCCACTCTTCAACAATGAAGGCAGTCCTTTAGTCCCAAGTTTCGGCGGAGCCTCCGCTTCTTACCGTCAAGGCCTTCAGAGGACGTCGTCGCCAAGGACCCCAAGGCGGCCCTTCGACGTCCAAGCAAGATTGAACCGGCCGTGATGTCTGGCCCCCACCCATTCACACCGGTGCGAGGCCGGCTGGTGAACTTCGTCAGCGTGTGGAAGACTATCTCCACCGACAGTTGGATGTTGGACGCTCTCTCACACACACACCCTGGAATTCCAACAAAAGTGTCCACCGGTGGCCCTGCAGGAAAAGCATGTTCCTTAGCTGCTGCTGGAGGTGCGGGCCATGCTAAAGGGGGTGCTGGAGCTCGTCCCAAAACTGCACTGGGGCTTCCGAAGTATAGTCAAGATAGTTCCTTGTGAAGTCCGGGGACTGGAGGCCCATTCTCGGCCTCAGTCGACTGAACAAATGCATCAAGTCTCAAAACTTCTGGATGGTCACCCTACAACATGTGCTAGGTCAGCCCGAAGAGGGAGACTTTTTCATTGCTGGACTTGGAGGATGCGTACTTCCACATCCCGATTCACTAGGAACACCGCAAGTTTCTGCGCTTTGTCATGCAAGGGCAACACTACCAATTCAAGGCCCTTCCATTCGGACTGAAGTCGGCGCCAAGGGTCTTCACTTAGTGCCTGGCGCTGGTGGCGGCGCATCTGCGACTGCAAGGGATCCACGTCTACCCTTACTTGGACGACTGGCTCATCCGAGCCAGTTCGAAACACATCGCCGCCGACCACACGGTGAGGACCGTCCACCTACTGGTGGATCTGGGGTTCTCTGTGACCTATGCAAAGTCCTGCTTGACACCATCGCAGGACGCTCGGTTCCTGGGATCCCGGCTCAACACGATGTCACGCCTGGCATCCCTGTCGGAGGAGAGAGTGGTGGCCATCTTGAGGAAGGTGCTGCGGCTGCGCACCCTGAAGATCGCCACGGTAAGGACCATAAAGTCCCTCATTGGCATGATGTCATGCATTTACCTCGTCCAACTCTGCAGGCTATGGATGCGACCAATGCAGGAGTTCCTCGACGCCCGTTGGATTAAAGTGTCCAGAAGCTTCCAGGACAGGATTGCCCACGAGGAGTTCCGTTGGGCGATAAGATGGTGGGGGCGTACGGAGGCGCGGATTTCCAGACCCCTCCACATCAGGAGATGGTGACGACGGACACTTCCCTGGAGAGATGGGGAGCCCACACCGGAAGTCTTCACGCCATAGGCCTGTGGCTACTGGAGAAGAAGACGTTGCACATCAACGTGCTGGAGCTGCGGGCAGTGTTTTGGGCCCTCAAGTCTTTCCTTGCGTCCATCAAGAGCAAGGTGGTGCGGGTCTTCACGGACAATACCACCACAATGTTTTACATCAGAAAGCAGGGGGGCACCAGATCCCCAGTGCTCTCCAGAGAGGCGCAGGACCTGTGGCACTGGGCCGTCGCCCAGTGGATATTCCTCATTCCTTTTCATCTGGCAGGAGTAAAGAACACAGTCGCCAACTCCCTCAGCAGGGATTTGCGTTCTTGCCATGAGTGGGAACTTCGGCAGGACCAAGTGAACCAGCTGTTCCGCAAATGGGGCAATCACCAGATCGATGTGTTTTTGACGGAGACGAACACCAAGTGCCGGAGGTTTGCCAGCAGGTTTCCCCAGCCGGGGAAGCATGGGGGGATGCATTCTCATTCCCCTGGGACGGCCTGTTTCTGTATCCGTTCCCTCCATTGCCGTTGCTGCTTCGACTCCTCAGTCAACTCGGATGGTCCCGATGCAGGATGATCCTCGTCGCGCCAGCATAGCAGAGGCAGATCTGGTACCTCAAACATTTCAGCATGTCAGCGTCCCCTCCAGTCAAGCTTCCGGTGGTTGCAGATCTTCTCGCCAGGGGAGGAGGCGCAATTCTGCACCGCGACCCAGCATCTCTGAACCTGAAGGCCTGGCTCCTGCAGCGTTAGAGTTCAGAGGATCCGATCTCCCAGCGGACTGCAAGGAGCTGCTTGCCAAGGCCAGGGCATCATCCACTCTACAATGCTACGGACATAAATGGTAGAGGTTTGCCGTTTAGTCCCATACAGAGATCAACCCTCTACGAGTCACGGCCCCACAGGTACTGCCGTATTTGCTGTCATTGGCCAAAGCAGGGCTGGCCCATGCCGCTATCAAGGTTCATCTGGCGGCTATCTCCCGCTACACCGGATCACTGGGACTGTCGTTATGGTCACACTGTTTGGTTAAGGAGTTAGTCAAAGGACTATTCAATTTTGGTCCCGCCAGTGAAGGCTCCAGCCCCGGTGTGGGAATTCAATGTGGTGCTGACTAGGCTCATGGATCCTCCATTCGAACCTATGCAGACAGTTCCACTGAAGTTTGTCGTGGAAGACAGCGTTCCTCGTGGCCATCACCTCTGCGCGACAGGTGGGTGAGATTCAGGCCCTGTCCTGTAAGCCACCTTACTTGACTTTTCACAACACAAGGGTGGTGCTGAGGACGCACCCCTCCTTCATGCCCAAGGTACCGTCAGACTCATCTAAACAAGCCGTTGGTGTTACCTGTGTTTTTTCCAACGCCTTCATCGCCGGCTGAAAGGGCTTTGAACTTGCTTGGTGTGGCTAGAGCGCTGAAGCTCTGTGGACCAGAAGACGTCGCAACTTTTTGCAAACTTTGGCCCTGTGAACCATTGGAAGGCCCTCTCCAAGGATTCCATTTCCAGGTGGCTCTCCGGATGCATCACCCATTGTCGCTGGTTGGCAAACAGACCGTTGCCTGGCCGTCCGAGTCCATTTGACCAGAGCGATCGCTGCTACTACAGCGTTCCTGTCTGGTGTGCCCCTACTGGACATCTGCAGGGCTGCTACGTGGAGGTCGACGCACACCTTCATGAAGTTCTACTGCGTCGACCCTCCATTTCACCAGGGAGGAGTCGAGTCAGTCAATCAGTGCTGCGCAACCTGTTGGTTTGAAGGTGAGCCTGGTGTGGAGTTAAGATGCTTATGTTGAGCCATGCCACCTCCCACGGTTATGAATGTGTGTACTGCTTTGTATTCTTTATTCATGAGCATGTGAATCCATACCATACCCCATGCTGGAGAAGGAACAAGTTACTTACCTGTAACTGTTGTTCTCCAGCATGGGTCTGGCATGGATTCACATGTGAACCCTCCCGCCTGCCCCTCTGCGGTTCTTCTTAGATCTACTGCCACTTGACGTGCTACCAAATCTGAAAATGGCTGCTAGAGTAGGGGCTTAGGTAGAGGCAGTCATTGGCTGGGGGCAGTATGACTCAGAGCTCAGTGATTGGTTATTAGGAGAAAGACCATTCTGAAATGAAACAGATTTTTTCTTTACCCAGGATTCCCAGCCCGACGACGGGGAATATTCCTTGGTTTTGGACTCACTTTTTTCTGCTAGCTAAGGTCAAACACCTGACAGTGTGGCTCTGCTTTTATGTGCTCTGCTTGGAGAGTTTTTGGGACACTGGAGCATATTTTGGGTACCCCTGCTTTAGCATTCAGAGATGGTACTGCTTTTTGGTTAGCCTTGTGGGTAGGCTGGTGGTGGCTTTCCCTCTACTCCCCCACCCCCTGTAATTCAACTGGGTGGTGTGTATTTTACCCTGATTTCCTTTGTGACACCCTCCATTTCACCAAAATTAAGTTATCTTTGTTTCCTGGAAGAGTGAGGGCTTTTACATCACTATCCCACGTCCATCACCAGGAAGGCCAATCTTTGGCCATCGGATGCCAGGATCGAAGGGCTGTAGTCGGCCGGAAAACAAGACTGAGTGGCACATGTATATGCCATTCTGGGGTAGTGTGGTATTCCTTTGTGCGAGAGGCCTTCCATAATGCAAGGGTTGTACTTGGAAGGATGATCTGCCATTGGTTTACCGTCTCTCGTTGAACGATTCTTGGTGTGTGTGCATTCAGAGGGGTTGTTCAGCCACGTCCTCCTTATGTGGGTAAAAGCAGTACCCTTTAGCGACTCACCTTTTCTATTGCTGGATCTCTGTACCTGCATTCCTGGAAGGCCTGCTTGAGAAAGGTCTTAAGCATTGTTTGATGCTCCTGAACGACCAGAAGGAACTCCCTGTGGCATTCCTTTCTGCTGAACTGGGCAATGTTCGAAATTAAGTAGACATTTAGCTCCTGCTTGAAGCTCAGAAGAGCCTGGTTAGCTTGACCCACAACAGCTACAGGGAGCTTCTTTCGGCTCCCCAGGATAGCAGATGCAGAATAAACATAACTATGTGACATTAACTCTCTGCATTTGAGACAATCTATAAATGAGCATTAGGACATCTATGACATATAAAGCATAAGGGGTCATAGATAATTGACAAAATGACAGTTTGCTTCTTATGTAGAAGTTAGATTTGCAGAACTCTATGAACTAGCTCCTTGTTCCCCAATTGTAGCTTCTGCTCTCTGGTTAATGCCAGACACCCTGGAGCTGCTTTTAGCTCCTGCTTATCCAATCTTAATGTTGAGTCCTTTTTGATCAGAGCTCTTGCTCTAAGGCCTAGTGTCCCTGAACCCTGATTCTGCCTGAATAGCCAGTTCCAGAAGGTGTGCTTTCGCTGCCCGGACTACGAAGATACTGTACCAGACAAACCTGAGACCCTTAATCTCAGGACATCAGGGAAGCACCCTGCTTCAATCTGCCCCATCTGAGAAGTGCCAGGAGCCATTGTTGCCCCCACTCCTGCAACTGCACCTCTGAACTTGCCTCCCAGTTCTCCTTCTGTGGCTGGCTTCTCCGATATGACTTGAGCACATTTTCTTCGATATTCGTTCTTCCTTGGGGTCTCTCCAAACCAATCCTCGGATGTCGAATCCTGTGCCATAGGACTATATGGGAACCTTAAAACAACTGCTACAGCCGATCGCAGCAAACTTGCCTTTCCGCACCTCTGGCTCTGACCTTTGACTTGGGAATAATCAATAATGCCACTTCCCAAGGGTCTTGCGATTAATTTGAACTGGTGTGCCATCTCTAGAACTTAAGCTGGTTGCCAAACATGCACAGGGACTGCCGCTGGAAAACACAACTGCTGTTGCATAACTGCATTTTCAGTCCTATGTTTTTATATTCCTGACTCTCTATGATAGGTTATTTATAATGTGCTTAACACCCAGAGGTTTCTAAGCACGGACACGGGGATCGAACCTTTGTTGCTCTGTGTCGTCTTGTTTTCCAAGGCGAGCACGTTGCTGCTGAGCTATCCTCCCGGGACTAACTGTGGTTGCTAGTGAGCCTTTTCATCCCTGGGCCACCTCTTCATCAAGGGTCTTTGCTGGGCTTCCTCCACCAGAACTCCAGAAATGGCTTCTTGGAACACATTCCCAAAAGGTAACCATTTCCTGCCAGTATGCCCCAAATCCGCACAACTAGACTCCCATGGGCGCTTGAAACCTCTGGCTTAGATAAGAAAAGTGTATTGCTTAACTGCTACTACCTTTTTGTTTTTATCTAGTCCACTCTTCTACAGAACTCTGAAAACTCTTATTGAAAATGTTAAACTTACCTGGTATATTGTGACCTAATCTTCTAGCTTTTCTTTCTTTTAACAGTTTGATTACCCGTAAAGGTAGAGATTGAAAAAAAAAAAATCTTTGCCTTTGTTTATATAAAGATGATGTTTCTATAAAAATAGTGTCGAGATACTCACATGGGCTATAGACAAAGTGTGTACTGTGCCTGTTAACCCTCTCTGCCTTGTGAGAGTTGGCCTAGTCTGCTATGCCTACCACTTGGAGAACCAGGTGAGCTTGAGGAAATAACTAAAAGTACCACTGTTGGGAAGATGCACCTAAAAACACTTACTACAGATCGTAAGGAAAAAGTTCTAACCAGGCACTGTAACCTTCACTTCAAAGGAAATTAAAGCTGGGGACCGACATCTTGGGTGCTTTCAAAAGTAAAAAGTTAAAACATCAGTGTTGAGGAAAATGTGGTCTGATGATGCTACATTCTAAACTTTGATAGTCCCCTGACTGAGGCCACCGCCTGCTTAAATGCATACCTACGGCTGGCCATTCTAAGAGGGTAGCGATGGTGTTGAGTGACGGTTAAATAGGAGATGTAACTCCTTACCCCTCTCTATCCCCACCTACACCTCCTTCTGCACCTCCCCCTTGACCCTCCACCATCTCTCCTCTCCATTTCCCTGTCCCTCATGCCTTCCTTTCCCTTCTCACATCCACTTGACCTTATATCACATATCTGACTTTTCATATCTGACTTCATTGCTCCTCTTCCTTTCTACCGCCTCTCCCTTCTCTCCGTTCCCTCACCTCCACTCCCAAGGAAACTGTTCTACATATTAAATCTTTGTCTCATGATTGCTTTGGCTTAAAGCGCCATATAAACTAAATAAACATATCTCAAACCAGGGCATTTTAGATTTTTGTGAAGGATTGCTTTAGTTCTCAAGACATGCTTTGGTGTGCAGTGCTCTTATGCTGAACAGTTTTTGTTTAAATGCTTTCTTAGACTGACCTTAGAGTAGCAAATGATCTGGATCAAGCGGGCCTGAATTCAAAGCTGGAAAGACTCAATATCTTGGAAAATGAATGCCTGAGGCTTACTGCTACTCAAAGGACTGCACAGGTAAGCCTGCATGTGAGCAATCTCTCTGTGCTTCGTATTCAAACGGCCATTTGAAAAAACGATTTTCTCCACAACCAGTTTTATGTAACTGGGATTTATACTACTTACGTCTGCCATTTGCATTGTCTCCAGGTGTTCTGTTGGTTCTCGAATGGGAATGAATGGATGAATGGAGCGTGGCAGGGGTGTTGGGTTAGTGTGGGGGAAGGGAAAAATGCTTCTGTTGTGACACGTGTAGCTTGGAGTACCCATGTACTGTTTAGATCTGTTTCTAGGTGGTTTGTATCCATGGTATAATGGCATTTCAGCCCATATGTGCACCTCTTGTGCCATTGGTACTGGAAGGCATTGGCAAGGGCAGTGGCATGCAAGTTTGCTGATGCGGCCCACTGTTCTTTGTAAGCAGGAATTTTAAATGTATGTGTGAGACTAATGGACATTTTGACACCTGTTCACTAGATGCACACTGCCTTAACTGCACAAGTAGAGTTGATTTGCTGAAGGGTGATGAGACACTTTTTTAAATATTTCATAGCTTATTAATGAGCATCATTGTTGGGAAAGGCCTTTTTTTTCAACTTTCCTTCCTTTGACAATGGAACCCCCATCTATTTGCTATATCTTAAATCCTGTACTGACTTTTTGAAGGCAAGTAAAGCCTTTTTGCTTTTCTTCCCTTGTGTAAACTCACCCATTTCGGGGCACAGATCGACCCTATGGTTACCAGTGCATGGGGATTCTGTCCCCTTTGTATTTTACTGTAGCTCACATCTTACAGTGAACTGCTGCAGGGGTACCACGTATCTGTTTTTCTTTTTCTGTACTAACATTTTTGTTACCCCTTCGATGTGCCTAGGACAGACTGTTGGAATCATATAGATTTTGTTTGTTCCAGTGCATTGACGTACACGTTTCTTTTATTTAATGCCACTCTTGAGTACTATATACTCAAAATGTCCCTGCCAAATGGTGTTTGCAATGTTCCTTAGCCATCTATTTTTTTTAGGCATTTCTCCTGCTTTACTATGTGGTGTTCCCTAGCTCTGTTACTGACTAAGGTGCTTGTCAGCCACGAATCAATGTCAAAACGAATCGGGCTGCTGTCCAAAAATATCCCTACCACTATTCTAATCAACTAAGATCAGGAGAATGATTCCCTTCTCGTGGTGGCTGTGCGTTTCCACTGGTTTATTTAAGAGTTCTGGTTAAACTACAATCCGTAAATAGGCTGTCATAACTCCCGTAACAACTCCCTGTAAGAACTCCTGTAACTCCCTTGGGGGATTGGTACTCTTGCTCTCCTCTTGTATAGAGTTTTTCCTTATAGGCCTTGTTCTTTCTTGGAGGGCTCTAAATGTTCTTGTATAGTGTATTTTTCGTTTGTCTCTTGGCTATTGGGTGATTTTCAACTTTTCCCGTGGTATGAATACTCCAAATGTATTCCTCTGTCATCTCTGCGCTTCTTTTATCACATGAACAGTTTAAAGTTATTAGTTTGCTTTCCACACTTTCGTCATTGATACTGGGACGAGTTTCTCAGAGTCTAACCATTCCTTTTGGGCTTCCTGGTATTCCTGTTCTCCCCATTACCTTCTATGTTTTAGGGCAACTTCTCTGGTGCTGCCTTCTTCCTTCCTTTTAGCTTCTCGGTTTGCTTTCTGCAACATTTTGTTTGTGTGTGTTCCTGTCTCCTTCTTGGTTTCTCAATACTGATATGGGTAATTGATCAGGAGTTACTTTCTCCCTCTGGTGTTTTGGCGTCGTTGAGGGCAGCCTGCCCACCACGTTTTCCCTGAGGTGACGCCGCCACATTCTCAACACATGCTCTCCAGTCCAGCCTTCCCAGCTTTCTGATTCTTGTGCCCATTGGGCTTCCAGTGTTTCCTGCTCCAGCTTGGCGCCATCCTGAACTTCAAGGGCTCTGCGTTCTACGTCCGGTCCGCCTCCTTCAGGTATTCTACCTACAGTCCGCTTCCCCTGTCTGTCTCTGCCTTCCGCTCTTTCTCTCTGGCATGTCATCCCTGTTCAATAAACTTGGCACAGTCCATTGGACATTTTGATTTAAAGGAACAGTTTCATCTTCCCTTTGATAACAGTATACGTCCCACTTTATCTTCCTTCCAGTCATGGAACTTCTACCGATTTGGTGCTTTACATATTTCCATATAAGCAATCACACGGGGGGCGCAATCATGAGTTCCTCTCAGTGAGTTCCCACTGCCTCGACCCCTAAGGATGGTGTTTTGCAGAGTGGGCTGACCTCACGGGGTTGGGGCGGGAGGCAACCCCCCTGGGGAGAAGGGATGAATTCCCTTGATTTGTCACATAACCCTCTACCTTATTTTTGTGGGTTCCCCTTCTAAGGGAAACTGCTTAAAACAGCAACGTTCCCTTGTTCTTGACCTTTTCGATGTTCAGCCATAGATCCAAGAACCATCTGATTACTCTAGAATTGGTGTCTTTTCGTAAACTCTGTAAATTTAGCAGGGAGTGATCCGTGATTAATCTAAATTTTTGACCTCACCGATATTATCTTAAGTGTGTGACAGCCCACTTGATGTTGGGAGCCTTTACTACAGTAGCGTAGGACTGTTCTCTGGAGAAATGATTTTGGCTTGTATATAGTACAGGATGTTTGACAGTCAAGTTAATGTGAGAGTAAGGCACGTAGAACCACCTTCGAAGCATCAGTTTGTATTAAAGTCTCTATTGAATTCCGGCACCTTAAGGACAGGTTCATTGTACAGTACGTTTCTCATACCCTTGAAACTTGCTTGATCTTGTTTATCCCAAAGGAGCTTTTCTGGTTGGTCATTCTTGAGTTTGTCAGGTTAGCGGCTAATGTGGAATAATTAGTTATGAACCATCTAATATCCAGTCCGCCACAGGAAGGCGCAAATATCTCTTTGGGGCGGAAGATAGTTGAACAGCCTTCACTGTTTCATTTTGCGGTTTTATTGGCCAATTCCCTACAAAATATCTGCAGTATTTCACAGCAGATTATGCAAGATAACACTTTTGTGGGTTGGCAGTGAGGCCGGCTGTTGTCAGGGCACTAGTGATTTCATACAGATGGGACGTTTTCAGGCCAGCTATCGCTATGGATCACAAGATCGTCCAAGTATGCTCTGCACATGACTGAGCAGGGTTTAATAATCTATCCATTAGCCTCTAAAAAGTGGCTGGAGCCCTGTGAAGACCAAAAGGTAGTACCTTTAAACTGGAACCGGCATTGTGGTGTTAAAAAAGCTGTTTTTGTTTTCTCTGATTCAACAGGACCCTAGTTGGATCTAAGGTTGAGATATACTTGGCCGAGCCCAACTTTTTAATTCGATCATCAATTCTCGGCATCGGGTAATTATCAAATACTGAGATTGAAGTTGGCTTTCTGAAGTCCATGCCGAACAGCCATGATTGGTCTGGTTTTGCGACCAAGACAATGGGGGCGGACAAGGGACTCTGGGTGCTCAATTTTTATATCTGCATTAAAGATTTCTTCTACCTCCTTGTTCTCTCAAGCTTTAGGGATTTGATGGGGTTTTAAACTAATGGTCTTGCCTGCTGTAGTTTTAATAAAATGAAAGAAATTAACTACTCTGCCTGGTTGGTCTGGGAGTATCTCGGCAAACTTGTCCAATAAGTCACAAATGTTGGTCTGCCGGGAAGGTGATGGGTCGGAAGGAACTAATGTGTGTTCTGTATCCGAATCAGTAATGAGTGGTCATGGTGACTGTGGTATGTTGGCTATGGTCCACTCTTCACTCTTTGAGCAAGTTGACATGATATACTTAGGTTTTCTGCCGTTTACATAGTTGGGAGATGAGAGAATTCAAGGGGCCTTTCTTTTCCAAGATGTTACGTGGACAATACCATTTTGAAAACTTGTTTTCGGAGGTAGGCAGAAGAACCAATACTGACTGTCCAACTGAGAAAGTATGTGGTTTTGGTACTCTTATTATATGCAGCCTGATGTTGTGCTGGTCTTTTTACGATTTCTTGTACTGCTGCCATATGAGCTTTTCATTTTTGAGCAGTCTGAGATGGGTAAAACCCTCTTTCCTCCCAGGTTTCTTTTTAGCTTGCCTAGCACCACTCTGGGCTCCCTCCCATAGAGTAGTTCAAATTGGGAATACCCCAGGGAAGGTTGGGGGCAGTCTTCTTGACTGTGAACAAAGCCCAGGGTATCATCCCATCCCAGTTCTTCCCGTCCGCTTCGACCAGCTTGTGCAGTATTCTTTTTAAGGTTTGATTTAAACACTCCAGCGAACTATCGGTTTGTGGGTGGCACACAGTTTTTTTCTTTTTTAATACTGAGCAGGTACCCTGGTCTGTAAGGATCTCTTTTGGAAATCCTACTCTTGAGAAGAATGGCAATAAGTTTCAATATTTGTTGTGTTGTGCTATTAAATAGGAGAAAGGCATCTGGATAGAGTGGCATAGTCCATAATGACCAGAATCTAGCAATCCTCTAGCTTAGATGTCCCTAATGGGCCCACTATGTCATCACTATTCTTGAAAAAGGGACTTCAGTAATGAGTAAAGGCTGGAATGGAGCTAGGAGTGGTTGCTGTTTTGTGACCCATCTCACAAGTCGCTACAAAATGAATGATCTCTGCAAAGACTCCTGGCCAATAAAACCTGGGTTTTATCTTGCTTTGTCTTTCCTATTCCCTGGTGGCCGGCTGTCCAATGGGAGTGTGCTAATTCCAGAACAAGTCTTCTATGACTTTGTGGGACAACAAGTTGTTTACACCAAACTCCCTCTGTGGTTATGTCGCCCCAATAAAGTAACCCCTTTTTTTTTAAGGAAAGATGGGGGACTGGCCTGACTCCTTCGATAGTGACCTTACTCTAAAGGCCTTCATGAGTAAAAGGACATTCCTTTGGGTGAAGGTGAAGCCAGTTAAGGGTGAGCCCTCTTTTAATTCTTCATGAATTTCCTCTACTCTGGGAAGATCTGCCTCTGAAACATTTGATTCTCTGTTCTGTCACTGTTTGCGCTAACTTTATTGAAAAAATGGATGAAGACCACTTTGTACAGACAAAACACAAAAACCCTTTAGCTTTGTGTTTTAGGCTCTTCCAACAGTAGAGTCCACCATACAGTATGTCAATGATAATGTATTAATAACAATTGTCATTCAAAAGGTAACACTTAACACTGAATAAAAAAATATAGCAAACTATCCTTATAAAAATGTTTTGCATTTTCCCCCTTGAGATCATTCAAGTAAATGCATACATATCTCACATTCATACTCATTCATAACTATATCAGCTGCCATATCTTCTCCACTTTTCTCCGTGCTAATATTCACTTAAGTTGATCAGTGTTTGACAAAAGGTTGATATTTTTCTGTAGACATGTATTTGAAGCGGAGCTCGTTGACATGTAATATAGTGCCAAAATCCTGCTTCCGCCATCATCTGGGTAAGAGGTGGCACGTGAGTGACCTGCCCTCCTCCTAAAGATCCGGTGTCCTGTCCTGCCGTTGTTTGATGCAATTTTCTCAATTTTGTTTTGGCCCCTCTTGACTGACGGGGATATCGATCATCTCAATATGTCGGTATTGTGAGAGTTTCTGGTCTGCTGAGTATGATGCAGATCGAGCTGCAGAGAAATTGCCTTTTCTCACTGGTTCGTTAATTGCAGGCCTTGGTTTTATTCTGATGTCTCTCTCGGTGCAATGGAAACAGCCCAGCGTGTGTTGCAGTAGCCCGGTGTCCACAGCCTGTGTCTCACATTCTCCGTGTGTAGCGTGCTTTCTTTCCCAGCGTATGTAGTCTGCTTTTGAAGCTGATTCTCCTATAAATCAATCACTGAGCCCTGGGTCATACTGCCTGCAGCCAATGACTGCCCTCTCCCTAAGCCCCTCCTCTGGCAGCCATCTTCAGATTTTTACTGCACGTGTTTGGAATCCTCGTGTTTGGCTCTTGGAGCTTTCTGCGTTTTTCGCGCTTTTTTGCTAAATTACTATTTTTGTTTGATCGAGTCTGTGTGCTCTATCGCTTCTTCATCCGACTAACTGGGACCCATTGGTCGGCATCTTTCTTCGCCCCTCAAGGGCAGAATCGTCGAGTGTTTCTTCTTTGAAGGTTTCAGAAGGCCATAGGGCCCATGGCAGATCATGTTGGAGGACGACGATAGCGAGTGTTATCTTCAGGCTCTGTACCAGCTGTGGTTTGAGGAATGGTTTCGTGGAGGACGAGCATTCCCAGTGCCTTTGTCTTCACCCGACACACAAGGGTCTCTACCTCGTGTGGTTCACAGGGGAATGCCTCATCCAGATCCAGCCAGAGTGAGCTTCTAAGGGTGCTCCATCTATGGGGGCTCAAGACCAGGCTAAGCACCACGAGTCTGCTTCTGCCTGGGTCACCGCGCAAGCAGGGTTCCGCGATGGCCACGGCGTGACCATAGTCTCCATCTGCCTCAATCTCCAGCCATCAATCCAGTTCTTCGTCGAAGAGAAAGTCAGCTACCACAGGGAAGCTGCGAGAGAAACCGGAGAAGGCCAAACAGGACAAGGTTTCCGAACTGCCCGTGAAGGCCTAGGTGATCCAGGCTAAATCGTCCTCTATCGAGCTGGTCAAAGCCACACTTTCCAAGGCGAAAGGGGCTGACCTGGTCCAGGTTACTTCTATGGCTGCCAGGATGGCTTTTCCTCCCAGGCAGGAGGCTTCGGCCAAACCAGTGGAAAAGACCCCCGTAAAAGAGGATGCCAGCCCGAGACCAACCCCTCATTATCCAAAACCCTACTCCCCTGGCACCTCCCAGAGACCAGTCGCAGGACATTCTTTTGGCCCTCCACACTCTGGTGTCGGAGCAACAGAAGAGGATGCCGACCCCCATAGCCACCAGGGCCACCACCGCCGAAGAGGAATCGGCGCCCTACACCTCTGCATCAGTTTCCACTGCCCCCACAACCCCTAGGGATATGGGGGACGGACAACGACAGACATCAGCGATGTCTCTCTGCCGCTGAGGGCTTTTCCCCCTGGATGAAGTGGGCTCATTTCACTCCATGGTCACCCACGCCTCGGAGCTCTTCCAACTCATGCCGGAGGAGACGAAGGAGGGTTTCCTTTATCAATGCCGGGAGGCGAAAAGGAAGACCCTTCTGGCGGTTCCTCTCCTGGACGATGTCTGGGACAAGGGCCTAGCACTGATGAAGAACCCAGCATCATCCCCCCGCGAAAAGAGACCGGCTGGAGGATAAATACTGGGTGACTGAGTCTCTACCCAAATGTCTTCGGTCGCAGCCATCGCCAGATGCGTAGGTCTCGCCGGACGCGTAGGTCTCGCCGGCTGCACAAAAGTTGTCCAACCCGTCGTCATCAGCCTCCATTCCCCCGGACAGCGAGGGGAAGAAGTTGGATGCTGTGGGTAGAAAGTTCATCTACTCGCCGGCTAACGCTTTAGAAATCCTGGCCAGGTATGACCGGGAGTTATGGTACAAGATGGCCCCGCTTCTGGATTTCCTCCCCGAGGACAACCGGGTCGAGGCGATGGATATCCTCTAAGAGGTTGAGGTGGCGTTGGAACACGCCATCACTGTGGCCCTGGACATTGCTGACACCGGAATCTGCCAGATGGCAAACAGGGTTTGCCTACATCATCGTGGTTGGCTGAAGGCCACCAATTTCAGACAGGAAGTTCAGATGAGGGTCCTGGACATGCTGTTTGACGGAAACAATCTTTTTGAGAAAAAAAGGCAGTTGATGAATCTCTTCAGGCTATCCAGACTGACGCAGAGATAGCCCGTGCCCTTGGCACGCTGCAACAGCACTGTCCGTTCCTCTGGAGGCAAGTCAGGGAGATCATCGAAGGGTTTCGGCAGAGGTTTGTCGTCTTACCGCCAACCCTCCTGTTCTTCGACCCAGGAAGCATACACAGGTTGTTCAAAGGCCTTCGGAGGTGGCTGCTGCCGTCGTCAAGGCTCTGAAAGCGGCACGCTGCCCTCCAAGCAGGATTGAATCGGCCAGGACTTCAGGCCCCCACCCATGCACGTCGGTGGGAGGCCGCCTGGCAAAGTTAGTTAGCATGTCGGAAAACATCCCCACTGATCGATGGGTGCTGGACACCCTCACCCACATACACTTTGGAGTTCCAGCGAGTGTCCGCGGATGCCACCAGTGGCCCGGCAGGAACAACACATCCCTCTGCTGCGACTAGAAGTTCGTGCCATGTTACAAAAAGGGGCGATAGAGCTGGTTCCCAAGTGGCGCCAGTGCTCTGGAGTTTACTCCAGATACTTCTTAGTTTGACAGAAGAACGGGGGCTGGAGGCCCATTCTCGATCCCAAAAATTTGGGATGGTCACGTTGCAGCACGTGCTCGTCCACCTGGAGGAGGGGGGACTTCCTGTCATTGCTGGATCTAGAGGACACGTAACTCCACGTCACCTTCACAAAAAAACATTGCCAGTGCCTACACTTTGTCGTACAAGGGAAGCACTACCAGTTCAAGGCTCTCCCCTTCGGAATGAAGTCGCCGCCCAGAGTCTTTAACAAGTGCCTGGCTCTGGTGGTGGCCCATCTGCGGCTACAGTAAATTCATGTGTACCCGTACGACGACTGGCTCATCCGAGCCAAGTCCAGGGACATCGCCGTCAACCACACAGAGAGGAACGTCTGGCTTCTGACGGATCTAGGGTTCTCGGTGAACTATCCAAAGTCTTGGTTGATTCCATTGCAGGACGCTCTTTTCCTGGGGTCCAGGCTCAACACAGTATCCTGCCTGGCAGCCCCCTCAGAAAAGAGGATAGCGGCCGTTTTGGGCAAGGTGCAAAGCACTGAAGATCACCAAGGTGTGGACCATCAAGTCGCTGCTCGGCATGATGTTGTGGATATACCTGAGCAGAATCTGCATCCGCTGAATCCAGGTGTCCGGAAGCTTCATGTACAGAATTGTGCTCAACAAGGAGTTCCATTGAGTGATAAGGTGGTGAAGCGCACGCTCCAACATCGCCGGGGGCAGAGTCTTCCAGTGCCCCCCTTACCAGGAGACTGTCACCACAGATGCTTCCCTGGAGGGCTGGGGGGTCCACACTAGACGCCTCCACACCAGAGGCCTGTGGCTACCGGAGGAGAAGGAGCTGCACATCAATGTTCTGGAACTGCGGGCATTGTTTTGGGCCCTCAAGTCTTTTCTTCCGTCTCTCAAGGGCAAGGTAGTGAGGGTCTTCACGGACAATACCACCACAATGTTTTAAATCGGGAAGCAGGGGTGCACCAGATCCCCTCCAAAGAGGCGCAGGACTTGTGGGACTGGGCCGTCGCCCAGGGGATGTTCCTCATTCCTTTTCACCTGGCGGGAGTAAAGAACACTGCTGCCGACTCTTTCAGCAGGGAGCTGCGCTCTTGCCACGAGTGGGAGCTTAGGCAGGATCAAGTGGACAACCTCTTCCTCAGGTGGGGCAGTGCCCGAGGTTTGCCAGCTGGGAAGCATGGGGGGGATGCATTCTCCTTCCTGTGGGGAAGGCCTGTTCCTTTACACATTGCCCCGTTGCCACTGAGTCATCAGTCAACTCGGATGGTACCGGTGCAGGATGATCCTCGTCCCGCCTGCGTGGCCGAGGCAAATTTGGTACCTGTACATTCTCAGCATGTCGGCGTCCCCTCCAGTCAAGCTACCAGTGGTCACAGATCTGCTCGCCAGGGAAAGAAGTGTGATCCTGCACCTTGAACCAGGATCGCTGAACCTGAGGCCTGGCTCCTGCAGTGTTAGTTTGGTGGTTATGAGCTGCCTAGGGATTACAGGGAGGTCCTTGCCAGGGCATCATCGACTGAAGTGTTACAGGCACAAATGGAAGCGTTTCGCGATTTGGTGCCAGTCACAGAAGATGATCCCTCGGAGGGTCACAGCCCCCACCCCCCCTCCCCAAGTCCTTCCGTACTTGTTGTCTTTGGCTAAGTCGGGGCTGGCGCACGCCTCCATCAAGGTGCATCTGGGCGCCATTGCCTGCTACACCGGGTCTCTGGGACAGTCTTCCTTGTGGTCGTACCCTCTAGTCAAGGAGTTTGTCAAAGGACTGTTCTGATAGTTCTCGCTGGCGAAGGCGCCTGCCCTGGCGTGGGAGCTCAACATGGTGCCGACTAGGCTCATTCAAGCCTATGCATTAGGCTTTTCTCAAGTTCCTTTCTTGGAAAACAGCTTTCCTCGTGGCCATCACCTCTGCCAGGAGAGTGGAAGAGATACAGGCCCTGTCCTGCAAGCAGCCCTATTTGACTTTCCAAGAGACGAGGGTGGTGCTGCGGACACACCCCTCCTTCATGCCCAAGGTTCCGTCGCAATTTCATCTGAACTAACCCTTGGTGTTACCTGTTTATTTTTTTGCCGCCGGCTGAAAGGTCTCGGCACTTGCTGGATGTGGCTAGAGCGCTGAAGTTTTGTGGCCTGCACAAAGTTTCCGGAGACTGCTCAGCTTTTTGTGAACTTTGGTCCTGTGAACCATGGGAAGGCCTTGTCCAAGGCTTCCATCTCCCGGTGCCTCTCCGGCTGCATCACTCATTCTCCATCATGGGGTCTGGCATGGATTCACATGCTCATGAATATTCCCCGTCAGGCTGGGAATCCTTGGTAAAGAAAAATCGGTATCAGTTTCGTTTCTGATCTGTCTTTCGTAGTAGTAACCAATCACTGATCTCTGCGTCATACTGACCACAGCCAATGACTGCCGTCTCCCTAAGCCCTGCCTCTGGCAGCCATCTTCAGATTTTTACCGCACGTTCAAGTGTTGGGAGTCCTCGTGCTTAGCTCTCGAGCTTTTACTGCGTGTTTCGTGCTTTTTCAGGTGAATTTTCACATTTTTTCGATTAATCGAGCCTCAAGCTCCACCGTTTCTACTCCCATTAACGGCTACCCGTTGCAGGATTTTCCTACGCCCCTCAAGGATGAAGATTTCGTCGACTCAACTTCTTGGAGGATTCCAGAAGATTCGCGGCCTACTTCGAGATGGCCCAGGACGCGAGTTTGTCACCCGGACCCAAGCTGTTTCGCAGCTGCCTTGGATGCGGGCTGCAGAATGTGTTTAAGGAGGACGAAAATTTGCGATGCCTCTACTGTGTTCATGGGGACAAGACTCATGTAGAGAAGGACTGCCAGTTCTGCAAGAACTTGTCGGAGCGGAACATGAGGGACCGTCGATCCCGTCTCGCCAACTGGTTGGAGGAGGGCTCAACGGGTGAGAAGAAGAAAGGGTCCGAGCGGGCTTCTAAGTCCTGTGCGGGCGCCCCGGCGACGGGGGCCCAACACCAGGCCAAGCGCCGCGAGTCCGCTGGCTCCGGGAGCGCCAAAAGGTCGGGCTCTTCGGTCGCCAGGCAGGACGCGCCTTCCCCGGCACAGTCAACCACGAGCCAGCGCTGCGGTTCGGGGAAGAGGAAGTCCGAGACCCCGGGTAAGCTTCGGGAGAAGCCCCGTCCGATCTCGGAAGAGGGGGAGCGAGGCGTCGCCCCTCCCCCGAAGGAGAGGGCCCGGGACGCACCTAAGGTGGTGAAGGCCCCTACCTAGCAGGCAAATGCCTCTATCGAGGCGATCGCGGCGACTCTGGCCAAGCCGGCAGAGACCCCGCCAGCGGAGACTGCCTCCGGGACTAGAGTTTCCCTGCCGCCAAGGAGGGAATCCTCTTTTCAGCCCATCGTCATGGCCACCATGATGGAAGAAGCGAGGGGGGGGGGCACGGTAGCCTCCTCGAGCTCGGAGTCAGCCTCGGAGGAGGAACTGACCGAGGCCGTGAGGAACCTCGAAGTCCAATTCGAGAAGGTTCGATCCCGTAAGGAAGATCCTCGGGAGATAACCGAGGAAGACGACGATGGTGAGGAAGAGCAGCCTTCCCTTCCGGCACAGCCGGAACCTAGGCCTCAGGATAGCTCGGCGGCCATTTTGTCTGCGATCCAGTCCTTATGCTCTGAGATGAGGACGAGATTACCACGGCCCAGGCCGGAGGACCCGCAACCTGGCCCGTCGGGAAGTCCTCAGAACAAACAACGGAGGACCCAACCCCCTCCTCCGCTCGTCCCCGTAAGGCCTACAGTTCCCTCCTCATTCTCCCACGAGTCGGGAGATGACGGTGCGATGGGCTCGACGACAGGTTCTGAGGGCGACGACGACGGAACGGGTCTTCCGTCTCCCGTCGCACGGGCCTCGCCGCCCGACGAGATTGGCTCATTCCACGCCATGATCCCCAGGGCGTCCGGATTGTTCTAGCTCTGCCCGGAGGAGCAGAAAAAGGAAGGTTTCCTCTATCAGCGCCGGGAGGCCAAGAGGAAGACTGTCATCGCGGTGGCTCTAATCGATGACATCTGGGAGGAGGGCCTGTCGGTTCTCAAGAACCCCTCCACGGCACCAGCCAAACGGGACCGGTACGAGAAGAAGTACCGGGTCCCCGAAACCGCTCCCCTGTGCCTCAGGGCCCAGCCAACGCCAGACTCGGTCATCTTGGCGGCGGCGAAGAAGAAAGCGGCGGGGTCAGGAGCCTCGACGTCGAATTCCCCGCCGGATGGCGAGGGAAAGAAGTTGGACGCCATGGGGCGGCGGGTCATTTCGTCGGCGGCGACAACGATCAAAGCGGCCAACGCCCTGGCGATCGTGGCCCGTTACGACAGGGAGCTCTGGTTTAAGCTGGCCCCCATATTGGACTTCCTACCGGACAACAAGAGGTCCGAGGCCCTAGAAATACTTCAAGAAGGCGAGGTGGCGTCGGACCACGCCATAACGGTGGCAACCGATATTGCCGATGCCGGGTTCCGCCAGCTGGGCAACGGTGTTTGCCTACGACGACGGGGTTGGCTCCGGGCGACCGACTTCCATCGGGACGTCCAGACAAGGGTGTTGGACATGCCGTTCGACGGCGGCAACTTGTTCGGGAAGGCGGTGGACGAATCCCTCCAAGCCATAAAGACTGACACGGAGACGGCCCGTGCCCTAGGGGCCCTTCAGCAACGACGGCCCTTTCGGAGCTCCCGAGGCAGACTGGGTGCCTCCAAGGGATCCAACGGTGGCTCGTCCTACCGCCAGGCGGCACGCTCCTCGTCTCAGGAGGCCTACAGGGGTCGCGGCAAGCAGGGAGCGCCTCGCCGCCGTCGGCAGGGTGGCCAGGGCGGCAAGGCCACCACCTCCAAGCAGGACTGAACCGGCCGTGGCCTCGGGCCCCCACCGAAGTACCCCGGTGGGAGGCCGGCTGACGAAGTTCATCGGCGTGGAAGTCCATCTCCACCGACCGTTGGGTGCTGGATACCCTGGCAAGAGGACACTATCGAATTCCTGAAGAAGTGCCCTCACGTTCCACCTGTGGCCAGGAAGGAAAATCACGTCCCGCAACTGCTGTTGGAAGTACGGGCGATGCTCAGGAAAGGCGCCATCGAGCTTGTCCCGAAGAGGCTCCGGGGTGTACTCGAGGTACTTCCTCGTCAGGAGGAAGACGGGCGGCTGGCGCCCCATCCTGGACCTTCGTCGTTTGAACAAATACATCAGGTCACAAAAGTTCAGGATGGTCACCCTCCAGCACGTGCTGGGACAGCTGGAGGAAGGCGACTTTCTATCGTCGTTGGACCTGGAGAATGCTTACTTCCACGTTCCCATCCTCAAAAGTCACCGAAAGTTCCTCAGGTTCGTCGTCCAGGGACGCCACTACAAATTCAGAGCACTGCCGTTCGGATTGAAGTCGGCCCCCAGGGTCTTTACCAAGTGCTTAGCACCTGTGGTGACGCGGCTGCGCCTGCAGGGGATTCACGTCTACCCCTACCTGGACGACTGGCTCATCCGCTCAAGGACGAGGGAACTCGCCGTCGAACACACTGCGAGGACAGTCCAGCTACTCACAGACCTGGGATTCGCCATAAATTACCCAAAGTCCCACCTGGTGCTGTCGCAGGTGGCCCTGTTTCTGGGAGCGAAGCTCGATACAGTGAGGCGCCTGGCGGCACCGTCGGAAGAACGGACGAAGACCATTCTAGGCAAAGTGCAGCGTCTGCTAGCCACGGACGTGGCCAGGGTGAGGTCCATCAAGTGCCTCCTGGGGATGATGTCCTCTTGCATCTACCTGGTGCGCCTCTGCAGACTACGGATGCGCCCTCTTCAAGAATTTCTCGACGCCCGTTGGATGCAGGCGATGGGCACCTTCGAAGACAGGGTCCCCCTCAACGAGGTGTTCCGGCGGGCGATTTTGTGGTGGGGCGTTCGAGCGCACCTCACGGCGGGCAAGGACTTTCAGACACCGGCGTACCAGGAGACGGTGACGACGGACGCCTCCCTGGAAGGCTGGGGTGCCCACACCGGAGATCTCCACGCAAGAGGCCTCTGGCTCCCGGAGGAGAGGCTCCTGCACATCAACGTCCTGGAACGCCGAGCCGTGTTCTGGGCTCTCAAATCGTTCCTCCCGTCGCTCAAGGGCAAGGTGGTGCGGATCTTCACAGACAACACCACGACAATGTTTTACATACGGAAGCAGGGAGGCACCAGATCCCCAGCCCTATCCAAGGAGGCACAGGATCTGTGGCACTGGGCGGTCGCCCAGGGGATGTTCCTGGTTCCCTTCCACCTGGCAGGAGAAAGAAACACCATCGCCGACTCGCTCAGCAGGGACCTGCGCGCATGTCACGAGTGGGAACTGCGCCAGGATCAGGTGGATCAACTCTTCCGACAATGGGGCAAACCTCAAATCGACCTGTTTGCAACAGCGACGAACTCGAAGTGCAAGAGGTTCGCCAGCAGGTTTCCCCAGCCGAGAGGCATGGGCGATGCGTTCTCGTTCCCCTGGGATGGCCTATACCTGTATGCGTTCCCTCCGTTGCCGTTGCTGCTTCGACTCATCAACCAGCTCAAGAGGTCCCGGTGCAGGATGATCCTCGTGGCCGAGGCAGATCTGGTTCCCGGACCTTCTGGACTTGTCAACGTCCCCTCCCATCAAGCTGTCGGCGGACGCGGACCTTCTCTCCAGAGAAGGAGGGGCCATCTTCCACCACGACCCGGCGTCGCTGAACCTGCAGGCTTGGCTCCTGCAGCGCTAGAGTTTGGAGGCTACGATATACCGGCCGATTGCAGAGAGGTTCTTGCAAAGGCCAGGGCGTCCTCGACTCTCAAATGCTACGGTCATAAGTGGAAGAGGTTCTCTATCTGGTGCAGAGCACAGAAGATCAACCCCCCTACGGATTACGGCCCCTCAAGTGCTGCCGTACCTGCTATCGCTGGCAAAGGCTGGGCTAGCCCATGCCTCGATTAAGATTAATCTGGCGGTGATCTCCAGATATACCAGAACCACAGGACGGACGTCCCTGTGGTCCTATCGAATGGTAAAAGAGTTTATGAAAGGACTGTTCCGGTCGTTCCTGCCAGTGAAGGCGCCGGCCCCGGCATTGGAACTTAACGTGGTGCTGACCAGGCTCATGGGGCCCCCATTCGAGCCGATGCACTCCGCACCAATGAAGTTTGTGTCGTGGAAGACTGCATTCCTGGTGGCCATTACCTCCGCACGACGAGTGGGAGAGATCCAGGCCCTATCCTGCAAAGCACCATACTTGACTTTCCATGCCTCGAGGGTGGTGCTTTGGACGCACCCCTCCTTTATGCCCAAGGTGCCGTCGGACTTCCATCTTAATGAGCCCCTGGTGTTACCTGTTTTCTTCCCGTCTCCTTCGTCGCCGGCCGAGAGGACTTTGCACTTGCTGGATGTGGCTAGAGCGCTGAAGTTCTACGTGGACCGCACATAATTTTTGGAGGACATCACAGCTATTCGTGAACTTTGGACCTGTGAATCAAGGGAAGGCTCCCTCAGTCTTCTATTTCCAGATGGCTCTCCGGCTGCATCATGCACTGCCACCGGTTGGCTAACCGACCGCTGCCAGGCCGTCCGAGAGCCCATTCGACCACAGCGATCGCTGCTACTACGGCTTTCTTGTCTGGTGTGCCCCTGCTGGACATCTGCAGGGCTGCTACGTGGAGGTTGACACACACCTTCACGAGATTCTACTGCGTCGATCAGGATTCCAGGGAGGAGTCCAGGGTCGGCCAAGCAGTGCTGCGCAACCTGTTCGCTTAAGGTGAGCCGGGTGAGGAGGTAAGAGATGCTTAATGTTGAGTTTTTTGTATTGCTTAATGTTGAACCTTTTGCCACCTCCCGTGGTTGTGCTTGTGTGTACTGCTGTGTTTTCTTATATTCATGAGTATGTGAATCCATGCCAGACCCCATGCTGGAGAAGGAACAAGTTACTTACCTGTAACTGTTGTTCTCCAGCATGGGTCTGGCATGTATTCACATGCGAACCCTCCTGCCTACCCGTCTGCGGCTCTTCACTTGGTCATACTGCCACTTCACGTGCTACCAAATCTGAAGATGGCTGCCAGAGGTGGGGCTTAGGGAGAGGGCAGTCATTGGCTGTGGTCAGTATGACGCAGAGATCAGTGATTGGTTACTACTACGAAAGACAGATCAGAAATTAAACTGATACTGATTTTTCTTTACCGAGGATTCCCAGCCTGACTGGGAATATTCATGAGCATGTGAATCCATGCCAGACCCATGCTGGAGAACAGTTACAGGTAAGTAACTTGTTCCTTGTCACCGGTTGGTGAACTGACCGCTGCCTGGCCGTCTGAGAGCCCATTCTAACAGAGCAATCGCTGCAACAACGGCGATCCTGTCTGGTATGCCCCGCTGGATATATGCAGGGCTGCTACATGGAGGTCTACGCACACCTTGATGAACTTCTACTGCGTCGACAGGGATTCCAGAGAGGAGTCGGCCAAGCAGTGCTGCACAACCTGTTCGCTTGAAGGGGAACCTGGTGAGGAGGTAAGAGTAATTGCTTCTGTTGAGCCTTGCCACCTCCCCTGGTTGTGTATGTATGTACTGTTATGTGTTCTTTATTCATTTTCATGTGAATTCATGCCAGACCCCATGCTGGAGAAGAAACTAGTTACTTACCTGTAACTGTTCTCCAACATGGGCCTGGCATGGATTCACATGGGAACCCTCCCGCCCCTCTGCGGCTCTTGGTCATATTGCCACTTTACATGCTACCAAAATCTGACGGCTGCCAGAGGAGAGGCTTAGGGAAAGGGCAGTCGTTGGCTGGGGGCAGTATGACCCAGAGCTCAGTGATTGGTTTATAGGAGAAAGACAGAAAGTGAAACTTTTTTTCTTTTACCAAGGACTCCAAGCCTGACGACAGGGAATATTCATGAGCATGTAAATCCATGCCAGAGCCATGCTGGAGAACAGTTACAGGTAAGTAACTTGTTCCTTACTAACTTAACTATTTGGTCGCCTCTCTGTAAGCCTCCAAAAGGGCTGGTTCTGAAAATCCATTTTAACTATCTTGTTGGAGCTTAGTGAGCACATGGTTGCCCTATTTTGGTTTGTGAAGGCAGTAGTCTCCAATTACTCCATACTCTCACAGTAACATCACTCTCTTCTGCCCTTACTCGCACGCACACACACCCCAGGACTCCTTCCTATTGATTTTACAACCTCCTTTTTGCGGGCGAGGTTCTAGATTTGTGCATTCTTGTCGTCTTTATTTTTACAGCAGCAAGCATTGTCTGCTTCATGAGACTTTTACCTCTTCTTTTAGTTCTTGCAAGCGCTGCTCTTAGTTAACACATGCCACAAATGTTCTAGACAAGTGACAGAAGCTGACCCGTGCACATTTTGTCTGCAGTACCATTGAATGGATCACTCATGGGCTAACTGATCACGTTTGCTGCATTGGGTCACTAGTTGGATTATAATTTATTGAACATTTGTATGGAGCCTATACAGCAGGAAGTTTTTCCAGGCACTACAAGACAAAGGGGGAAGGGTGGGGGGGGGGGCGAGAATTAGTGGAGGGGGGCATAGGAGAAAACTATAGTAACAGTCCTACTAGGCCTTGTGACATTCGGATCGTGCAAGTGCAGTATCAAAAATTGCACGGGGAGGGGACAGGTGGGGAATGGTATGGTATAAGGGGAGCGAAAAGGTGGGGTGCTAGAGGGAGGGGGCCAAGGGGGCTGGGCAAGTACTAAGGGGTGCCCAGGAGGTTTAGTGCCAGGGAAAGTCAGGGGTAGTGTGGTAATGATGGGGGAGATGGAGGACCAGCCTCGGAAGGCTAATCGGGGAAGGGAGCCCGAGGGCAAGTGCTGGTATGAAAGGGTGAAAAGTGGAGACTGGACAAACAATGGCCTGACCCATGTGAGACTCCTAAAGGACACAGGCATCCAGTCACAGCGACAGGAGATTAGCAGGGGAGGGGCAGAGGGAGACCGAGGAGGAGAGAAGGATGGTCTTGAGCTTCCAGAACTTAAGGAGATCTGAAGATGGAGAGGGTAAGGGAGGCCTTTCCAGAGGGAGGTTCCTGACGAAGAGGGAGATCTACCCCCCACTCTCTGCTTGGAGAAACGTCTGATCTGCAGAGCGTTGGACCTAGATGACTGAAGGACTCTAGCTGGGAGGTATTTAGGGGGAGAGAGTTGACTGTAGTGAGGTCCCAGGCCCCAGAAATGGGAAGGATCTCAGTCTTACTGGCATTAAGGCAGTGATAATTAGCAGCACACCATGCAGCCCACCCTGCAGTTAGGCAGTCTGGAATGAGAGGACGGAAGCTGAAAGGAAAGCCGTTTCATCAGCAGAACACTGGGAATGAGGAGAGAAGGTGGAGATCAAGTGGGCAATGGGGGGGCAAGGGTCAAGGTATATGTTGAAAAGCCACGGCGAGAGGATAGAGCCGTGAGGGATGCCACAAGTCGATAGTGAGTTAGGCGAGAAAGGGGCCCAGTTGAACCTTGGAGGACCGATTTTAGAGCAAAGAGGTTAACCAATCCAGTGCCCAGTCTGATGCCCAGGGTATCTCAGAGCCTGTTTGAGGATGGAATTATTGTGTGTCAAAGGCAGAGGACAGATCGAGGAGAAAAAGGGCAGAAGGAGAGTTGAAATCGAAATTTGAGAGCAGGTCATCACTGGTGTTCAGAGCAGTTTCCGTGCTTCTGGCTGCTCTGAAGCCAGGGTGGACGTGGAGGCAGCAAACTGATTGAGTGTGATGAATTAGTTGGGAGATGACCAACTTCTCCAGGAGTTTGCCCAAGAAGGGTTAGTGGAGATAGGGCAGTAGTTATCCGGGCAGGAAGGAATCCGCAGACGGCTTTTATGGGAGTGGATGCACAAGGGAGTGCTTGAAGGGTGAAGGGAAGGAGCCAATGGCAAACAAGTGGTTACTGAGCTCAGCCAAGGCGGGAGCTAAAGAGGCAATGTTGTCCTTGATAGTTCTAGAAGAGCAGGGAAGCATCTGTTTGGAGGAGACGTTCATCGAGCAGACTGTCTTGGTAATCTCATCCGGTGCTGTTGGTGAGTAGGGGGAAGTGAGAATGAAGAGAATATCGGGACTGCAGTAGGTTTGGCAAGTTCCTTGCAGATTTTGAAACGTTCAGCCATGTTTGTGGCTCCAGAGATGCAGGATTGGATATGGTCCCGTTTCTTGGTGCGGATAGAGAACCTGTTTTGCCTTTGGTGCAGGCAACAGGACAGTTTGTCAGAGGATGTGCTCGAAGCCAGCCACTTCCATTCTGCAACTCTGCACTTGCATTTCAACAAGGCTAAGTCGGGAATCATACCAACTATTGCACTTGGAAGCCGTCTTCATGCAGCTCTTCATAGCCGGGGCAAGGGTATTGGAGATGAGAGGTGAAGGTTAGCAAGAGGTGAATCGGTGTGAGAGTGCATAGTAGGAGTAGGGGGTTGAGGGAGTGAATGAGGCGGCAAAAGCAGCTACTGTCACTCTTGATTGGTCAAATAATGGAGGAGACTGGCAGTGAGCACAGAGGCTTAGCTGGGGGTTGGGGGAGCAAAGAGCTCCAAGTGAGAGGAGAGAATGGTCAGACTAGGAGAGCGAAGTAATGAGGGGGAGATATCGGCTGAGCGCATCCAGGGTGTGCCCAGCTGAAGGAGTAGGGCCAGAGGGAAGATTGGTGAGAGAGTTGCGAAAGAGTAGAATGGCCGCATTCGGACAATCCAGATGGAAATTGAAATCTCCATGGCGCAGAGCAGCTTTCAGGAAGAGGTCAGCAGAGGGGTGGCAAGGTCGGCCCACTCAGAGGAAGGGGGGAGGTCGGCCGAGGAGGCCTGTAGATTATTTCGAGAGGGTAGGGGAGACGCAAAGCTTGCAGACAAGGCATTCAAAGGGAGTAGCCTCATTGGGTGGGTATGATTGAAGCAGGGACCCCTTCTGGGCATACAAGAGCCACTCTGCCACCAGACCGGTTGGACCTAGGCTTGGACAGGATCTTGTACCTCTAAAAGAGGAGAGTGTAAAAAGCAGTGACGGAGCTGGCATTGAACCACGTCTCGTGAGAGTGAGAACATCTAGGTCAAAGTCTTCAAGAAGGTGAAGGTATGGATGGGCTGCTACCTCATCGAGCTAATGCCTGATTATAGAAAATAAACTTCATACAAATAAGAATGCTTGATAAAGTTCAGGTGGTAGGAAAGCAAGCCTGCACTGGTCAACCAACCTGACACTAGCCCTAAATCATACATTTATACGTTAAATAGAAAAGGATGGCAATGTGCACTACATACAATTTTATAACTCAATTGTATACAAGACGGAAGCAGTGTTTCGGAGTTATAGGCAAGACAAGTCTCTTTAATTGATTGCTGCCAACATGTGTTTCGATCTTTACTGCCTGGTCTTCTTCAGGACTACAATCATATGCAACAGGATCAAATATTATCATTCATAAAACACATAGGTTTTTACACCAGAAATGGTTACGTGTTATACATTACCACCAAAATAGAAATACATATGTCCCGTTACAAGGATCAAACATGATTCACTGCGTGGTTTTCAAAGAAAAGGGAGTAAAGCATACATAGACGTTCATATTGGTATCCATTGTAGCAAAGGCTCAACAAAATTTCTCATTACCATTATTTTGGAGTGAATTGCGTATACGTAACACCAGTTATAAGGCATAAATGTCCTGCTTATTCTTTGATATCAAAAACAATAGGTCGGGGCAAATCCAGACAGAACCGCATACGTGAACAACAATTTCGTCTACTCTGTCAATTCTGCAACCACAATCGCTGTGTATTTGTTTAACAATGTAATGAACAAAACATACATAACGTACCATACCGTCGGGGTGTAGTTAGCCTAACACATTCCCCATAAAACAAAAGATTCCAACATATAATACATCATACAAGCATCCTGGTGATTTATAACCTACAATGCCTTGTTTTTGTCAAGGGTTTCCAGTGATGCAAAAAACAAAAATATGGAATGTCTTTTAGCCTTTTTGGCATGCTAAAATTAAACAAGAAGTCTACACAGAAGTGTTTCGTTCTAATCTATTTCAGCATTGAATATAATGGCCTTAATCAGGACGGGAATAGTGGAAGCGATTCCTCACTGCCTGTGGCATGGATCTATAAAGAGTTAAAAATAAATAAAATGAGTGTTCTGTGTCCGGGACATTTCTTCAAAAATCTCAATTAGTAGCTAGAAAACGAATCCCACTTGGTACTGAGAATGGCTTGCCGTGCTACATGAATGATGCACGGAAAGATTAGGATGCCGCCAGGGTATTCGCCATACGTGCGTTGTGCCGGGGCAAACAAAATGAGGTGTTTCCCTGTAAAAGAGAATTCACATAATGTGACCTCTCCTAGAATTTGTATATCACGTATTTAGTTAAGACATCGATTTTCTATGTTACAATGATTCCAATGCCAAAGCTGGTCTAATCTGAGCTAGTGGCGGGTATTCGGTTTCTTGTAAAACACTAGTGATATATTCCTGAGGATGTAATTGGCCCCGGATGTCATCATTGAGCCTGTGTAACGGAGAGAACACGCAAATTACTGTAGTGCTTTTGCGCATTCCCAGTTACACCTCAGGGCTGATAACGCTATGTCTTACCTCTATGGTGCCGTCATATTGCTCCTCCATATCTGATGTGTCAAAGAGAATTGGCGCTGGGACATTGCTTGTCCTTGCACCTCCCACTGCTATTGATCGGCTTGCCGGTGGAATCAGTATTCAGTTTTAGTTGGCACTATCTCACCGGTCGATCCGTTACCCTACTGACTTTACAATCTTACCGGCTTGATAATTGTGTCCTCGCCTTTACTTGATCAAGCGCCAGTACGCCGCTGAGTGTCAGCCGGCTCGTGGTTTCATGTCTGTTGTCATGGCAACTTTGTGTGCAGCTGTACGGATCTTGCTGAGAAAAGTAGGCGGCCATGTTGGACTTGTGTCATAAACTCTAAAGTACTACATGCCCTGTGATATTGTATGTATGAAATTATTTCGCGCGGTCCCTCAACCGTTCTTGTTACAAACCAGAGCAGAGATCTGGAATTAATATCTGCAATCAATGCATTAATCTCATGGCAGGTGTTTTTAAAAAAAAGTCCAATCCTTATTTGAAGTGACTACCCACCGGCGGGGGGGCGTTTGCTGGTGCAGATAATGATTTGGAGCATTTTTGTATAGATCTATACGCTTTTTCGGTCTCGTGTACCAAGAAAAGACTATCTGTTCCTGTTCCCAGAAGCAAGAAGGTCCAGGAATCAGGATTTTCTGTCAATGTGTATAATATGAGGTGTGTTTTCATCTTTGTTGGGAGGGCCCCTAGGGAAAAAGGGGTAATTTATTAGTGCAGACCATGGAGGGTGGGGGGAGGGGGGTAGATGTGTGTGTACAACCTATGGTCTGAAATTATAGTATACATCCTCAAAAGCACTGTGTGTATATACATAGTCTGATGAAAACAATCTGGACATTGAGTACTTTCAACACCTAAAATTTTTATGTACGTGTTGTCTCACATTGTATTGAAATACTGCTGATGTCTATGCACAAGACATGTAGTGTCTCATCTGGCCAGTCTCCTACAGGCTGAGAGTCCTATTTCATCTGTTCAGCAAGCCACTCCATCCGATGGCCACATTTAGACCCTGGCGGACACTGTCCAGTCTATAAATTCATATTTTTTCAAGACACCGCAAATGTTTTCTGGGTCTCGGCCTCTTTGGTTGAGGCTGATTCCTTGTAGCACAAACCCAAAAATGTGTTTGTGTGTTTCATGTGTTTTTAATTGTTTACCAGTGGCTTGTCCGCCACAAGGTTCCTAATGCCGGATCAATGTTCTGAGATCCTCTGCTTGGCAGGTCTTATGGTTTTCCCCACATAGATGAGATTGCAAGGACATTGGATGAGGTACACCACCATTTTGCTATTGCAATTTGTATGTTGGTCAAGTTCCAATGGGCATTCCCGTGGTCAAATGCACATTTTTTATTTTTTTACAGGCAGTACATTTTCCTCACTTGTGGTGCCCCTTCACTGGTGGTTGGTTCCATGATCTTTCCAAAGTGGCTTGTGGTCTGGTTTCCCTGTAATTGTGTACCAGGTGTTCTTTCAAGCCCATGTTTTTTTTTTAAGGCGAGAGTTTTCTTTTTCAGCATCCCTTTGTCCCTGCTTATTCTTTGACATCTATAGTATTCTATGTGCTTAAAAGGATAAATATTGATGGACTTACTCATCAAATTGTCCAAAAAACTAGAAATGTAAATCATATAAAAAGGATTAGATACCTTAGTATTCTCGTACCAATCTCGCACATCCAGCTCTATCAATAGATCTGTGAAAAATGAAAGAAAGCACACAAACAGTAATATCCTCAAGTCCATGCAAGCATTAGAAACCCCACCACGAAAAGTGCACATGTGGGACAGATGTCCTTACCTTCCTAAATCTTGATTGTAAAACCTGAATTGGATTCCAATGAAAGGCCTAGTCTCCAATTGTGATAATTGATAATTCCATCCTAATATAAGGCACACCAATGTAATGGCCTAAAGGAAAAATTACAACATAGCAATGTCTAACATTACTACTAATAAAATGCAGAATTCAGGGGTACAACACCACCAAACCACTAATCGGTGCCAAAGCCTCTTACCTACTGTTAAAGAATTGCTCTTCATTCATACGTTCAAAAACAAGTAATTTACTTGCCAGAAGAGTTCTACCTGGAAAAAGGGCCAAAAGTGCACATAAGCATTAGCCTGCAACCAGATCTACATGTCAACTAAAAATGTTTTAACGGAAATACTCATTTATGTTTTTTTTTTTTAATATTACGTTACAGCGTTATCGCACCTAGTACTGAAACAAGCCATTTGCTCAACGGACAAACAATTCGTCTCATGAAGGCAAATGTCACCATTATAGTAAATCTTTGTGTACACATAACATGCCAATATATGTGAAATTTTATAAACTAAGAGCCACACAACTTTCTATACATATCATTATCAACACATCCAAATGATAAAGGGCGCACTCACCAATGTAAATGTATTTCAAAAAGTTACCAAATGTGCAAACTTAATTGACAGGTCATTCCTACACCTTAATTGATGTAGAAGGAACAAGCAGGTTATATTGGGAACCTTTTTGAGAATTAATGAGCGCATAAGATCGCACATCTTTCACATTTTACCACTAACCAGTCTAACTGTTGCATCATCTAACTCCATTGACTTGCCAAATCCTCTCAGCTACACCCGATATGATGAAAGCTAAGGCGTTGTTTCAATGCCCAATTCACTTTGTTAGATGCACTGGAGACCTATTTCTTTTCTTAAATGAATATTAAGCAATGGTTTAACCTTCCCTAGGATATTGATTCCCAAAACTTTACAAAGTTGTTGTGGTCAGAGTACCTTGCCTGTATGTTCAAAACCAATTACTTACTAGACAAGCAGAGTCTTGTTGGTGGACCCATGGGCATCCAAACCTATCACAACCGATTCTTTCAACTCTGTATCTATATTGAACACATATCAAGAGATGAGAATTTCGTTCAATTGGGTCTCTTAGATGAGATAGTCTGATGACTTGATTTGTATGGGGATGCTGTGTTTGTATGGTTAAATTGTCTATGCCACCAATCAAATGCTGCTGATCATAGATTTCCTCAGTTCCAGATGTTTTACTAACCAGACAATGTACTACTCAGTGATTTGAATGAAGAATGTGAGGTGGGAGGGCCGTTGCGCTAAAGGGAGCATGGTGTAATTATGGCGGCATAATGATAGAAAGATCTATTGGATACAGAGTTGAAAGTATTGGTTGGGATAGGTTTGGGTGCCCATGGATCCACCACCCTTTGGGCATTTAAACAGTGTAAATGGCATTTTCAGTGCCCTGTGATATTATTGTGTGCATTCTGCAATGGCTACTAATATGAGCTTCTATATATGCTATTATCCCTTCTCTTTGAAAACCATGCTGTGAATCGTGTTTGATGCTTTTGCTTGTCCTATTATTGATGTAACAGGACATATTGGATTTCTTTTTCTATTATGGTGGTAATGTATAATATGTAACAATTTCTGGTGTAAAAACCTATGTTTTATGAAATATACTATTTGATTCTCTTGCATATGATTATAGCCCTGAAGAAAACCTGACCGTAAAGGTCGAAACACATGTTGGCAGCAATCAATTATAGAGAAATGTCTTGCCTTTAACTTTGGAACATTGCTTCGGTCTTGTATACAATTGATTTAATAATTGTAGGCTATAGTGCACATGGCCACCTTTTTCTATTATCTTCAAGAAGGTGACAGATGTCAGAGGAATTCTTGACAGAGTGAAAATTACGGGTAGCTAGGTGAACCTGATTGCCACCTTTTTAAAGGTTTTCTGAGGCGGGGTACACCAGTATGGGGGCACTGAGGCCAGAGGGGTGGCAGCCAGAGGAAGGGAGGTAGTTCATATGAGAGTTCATATGAGAGTGAAGATGCCCGTCAAGGTTTGGCTGGTAGGCGTAGATGATCCCCCCCCCCCCCCTAGAAGATGGCGAAGTGCGCCAAGAAAACTTCCTCCTGGTTCTACCATTAATGGACGATGAAGAATAGGGGGGTAGAGGAAAGAGACCATTTGGGGGGGGGGGGAGTCCATCGCATCGGTCAGGAGAGGAGACAGTAAGTCAGTAATGGTCTGTGTGGGAGAAGCATTGGTGTAAGTGTCCAAATGGGCAATCCTGGATTGGAGGCGAGGAGTGATTTCTTAATCAGTTTCTTCCCGGCTTCGAGAGAGGGGTAGGTAAGGTGATAGAGTAGCAATTAGAGTAAAAAGGAGAGATGGATAGACCCATAGTTGCAAGGGGGGAGGGGTTGGGAGCAGATGAAGGGACTGCACGAGGACCTCACCAGGCAGCCTAGCAAAAAGTTGGGTCATAGTCAAATACAGCAGATGAGATGGTAGGAAAAAGAGCAAACTGGGATAGGGCCTAGGTTACAAGATGTAGAAGCATGAACAATTCGACATTTGAATGTGGAGGTGCAGCAACCAGGAATTGTTAGGAAAGATTTCCATTTATGGGTAATTTTCCCTCCAGTTGTGAGCCGTCCCCCCAACCTCTAACTTTTTGCTTTTGTCTGACCATCCTAGCCTGACTTTTACCAATGGAGCCCAGCCTTCTGATGCTCTCCGCTGGGCTTTTGCTCATTTTATGTGGAAACTGACATGCCCTTCAGACTGTCAGTACTGGGAGACTTTTTCCCTTAGTTTTTCACTTTGTTGCTATTTCTTAGCAACATTTATCAGTGCACAATGTACATTCCAGTACAGTGCGCTGGGGTCCCTTTTTCATTGCTAAGGCACTATACACCGTAGAAGGATTTTTGGTGAATGTGTGTCCTAGACAGAGCTGTGTCAGCAGTTACTTTTGTAGCATTTTTGACTTAATTTTTGAAATTTTTTCTATGGTCCAAACAGTGTTTACAGCATTCATCCTGGGTGCCGGGATGTCTGGTGTGCTGGGATGTCTGTGACCACCGTGGTCCGTGATTGGTCCACGTCTGGGATGGCTGAATGTGAGCAGATCGCTTATTGGTTTCTAGAAGGAGATTTTGGATAAGAGAAGGCACCTTACACCCATTCCAGGTGGATCTTCTGAGTTCACACCGAACTTAGTAAAGGAGCCAAGTATCCTGTACCAAAGGAGCAGATCCATGGAACCGCTGGTGACCCGCTGGAAGGTTTGGCACCCAGACCCTGCTGTTGTCCCGTCGGAGACCCTGTTTCTGATCGATCATAGGCCTGCAAGGGCGCTTTGACCTGTTGGAGTAGTGGGACTAACTACTCTCTGAACCTCCTGCTTAACCTGCAAAAGAGCCTTTTTGGAAGTGTTCCTGGACTGCCCAGTGAACTGACCAGTTCGTATGGGACTTTTGCCCTGGAACCGCTGCCGTCTCACGTTTCGACTTAAGGCTTTGAGAACCCTAAGCTCTGGTAGAAGGCACTCTCCCGCTGAGTTTCGTACACCTAGCGTTCCTAGGGCTGGAATGAACCCGAGCTTACGCAGTTTTCGTGTCGCCCCGCTGTGGTGACCGTCTTTGTGGGTACCTTGCAGCTGTGTCCCCTATGCCCTGACGAGCTGCAGTAGAAATGGCCAGATCCCTTCACCAGAAGTGGAGAAATCTCCACTGTCTGGCCACGGACTGAGGTCCCGTAACGCAGACCCTGAAAGCTGGAGCGACGCGTGACTGCGGGATTCGAACCTGCAAACAAACTGGAGCTTGACTGGGGAAGTTTGGTCTGGAGTGCGCTGAGGGTTGGTAGGTAAGTATTTGCAACACTTACCGGTGGCCCCTGGAACATCCATAGACTTTTACGTAGGAGTGTCCCCCAAGGGCCACTCTTCTTTCTTAAGGTAGCCTGTTCTACCAAGCTATTCCCGGTTCTTGGAAATCGCTATGCCCTCTTGAGGAGACCCTCCTTGAATAGTGGGCTCTTAATCTTCATCACCTCACCTTCCTGAGTCAGTACAGTCCCCTGAAGAAGACTTGCTTTGAACTTAACTGCACCATCAAGTGCTCAAGCACTGAATGTACTTTTGAGAGCAAGGCTATACACTTCTTAGGGACTGGACTGCCTATTAGTTAGGGTTTGATTTGTTGAAGGACTGCCTCAAGGATATTTGCACTGTGTGACCCATTTCTTTGCAGGTTGTGGATCCCTACTTGTGTAATATTCCTTTAGACCAATTGTTACTGTATATATGTTTCTGATGTTTGTTAATCTGCTTAGAATCACATGCTGTGCATAGGTCTGACATCCAGTGGTCACTGCGGAGTATTGCATTTTGTTTTTCGTAGTCGAAAAGCGGACGTCGACAAGGCGTGTCTAACACTATCCCTATAGTGACGTGCGTTGTACCCACAATCCTTCATGCGTCGAGGTCCCCCAGATTGTTTTTTTCCGCCCAGCTACTGGTCGCCTTTATGCAGAGCTCCTCGAGAGACATTGCCAAATAGTTTCTTCGACCTTTGGTCGTTTGTTATTAATATCAATAACGTAGATCCCTCCCTCGACGCAGAGCTGTTTCTCTGCCGAGCAAGATCTTCGACGGAAGGACGAGCGGAGGGAATTCTTCGGCGCTGCCGAACACGTGGCCTGGCCTCGCCGGCCATACACTGTAGGGAGAGTGGGGTTGTGTTTTTTCTTTCTCTTTAAGAATGCCTTTCTCTTCCCCTCCCTCTCTTTCGAGGTCTTAGTCGCACTTCTTGCCCTCAGCTATGGAGAGGACGCCATTTAGGTTTTGCCCGCTTTGCATGGGTAAATATACCTGAAAGGATAAGCACAAACGGTGCAACCGTTGCTTACCCCTCGATCACCAGGAGGACGGCTGTGCGGCCTGTAAATTACTAAAGCCCAAAACTCTAAAGGACCGCAGGGTCAAAAGGTGGGCGGCCTACACCATGTCTAGGCTTGACTCCTCGCCCGCTGCTGCCGCCGCCGAATGTGACTAGGACAGTGACTACACGGCCCCCGTAACGGAGGTTGTAGACCTCTCAAAGGAGCGTTCACGCTCCTCGTCCGTCCCCGGCCCCGACAAGCCCGGCTCACGCCCAGTTTATGGGGATGAACACCCCGGCGACAAGGACGCACACGGAAAAACACCAAAGCACATACCCCCAGCACGCATTCATCGAAGACGAAGGCAGCCATAGCGTCTTCCGCCGACCGTAAGGGTCGTCAGCCCTCGCCGCCACCGCCTCCGCGACAGGCGACTGGGCATTCTAAAGATAAGGGCGCTAACACCAAAACCTCCGGCGACGCGCATTGTAAGAGCGCTCGCGTTGCCAGCAAGGACTTGACGAGCAAGGACTCGACGTTACATAGCGCGACGGCGACCGATCCCTCGGAAGAGAGAATGATCGCCGAAAGCCTCGCGCACATATCATCTAAGGACGGCCAGAGATGTACGGCGAGTGAGACTTCGAAAACCGCGCACAAGGCCAAAGATATGCCGAAAGCGCCGGAAAACAGATCAGGCCAGTTCCCGACGCCGACGGATGGCCCTAGCCAGCGAGAAGGCTACTCAGAAGGCGAAGGCTCACTTTCTTCGACGTTATGGGACAGAACCAGACAACTACAGGAGGAAGAAACTCCTTTTTCATTCCCAGACCGTCCTGGCCGACCTCAGTGGACCTTTGAAAGGTTCCAGACCTGTATGGATAAACTAGACAGGTTCATGTCCATCCCAGAAGACAGGGCACCCAAGAGACCAAGGGAGGCACCCCTGGAGAGTCCAAGGGCTAAATACCAGAAGTTTTATAACCCCATACAGGAGGACATATATTCTTACGACCTCACTGAGGAAGACACCCTCTTCCAGGAGGAAGATGAGTTCACCTATGTTGAAGACCAAGAAGAGGAAGGTTTTCACGAGGACACTAACCTAGGTGAGGAGGGATTCCAGGAGGACACGGGCGAGGGCGACCCAAATCCCTGGCAGTCACCAGCTAGGTCTACAGACACAGGCAGTAGCAGTATAGAAATCAGGTCTACTGAAACTACACCAGTCAGGAACCCCTTCGCCTGTTGATGATCAACCCACCTTCAATGCACTGCTGAAGAAGGCAGCAGCACATTTTGAACTTGAAACTGGGGAGGTCACCCCAGACACCGATTTTGTGGAGAGGATTATCAAAGAAACCCCCCCCCCCCCCACTAGCCAAACTATCCCCATCCTCGCCTCAATTAAGAGACGTATTACCCCTTCTCTGTCCACTCCTGCACTGGTTAGAGGGGTCAATCCGAGGATTGAGAAACTGTTATCCTCAATCAGACCCATTATATATTAAGGGTCACTCAATCCCGGACTCCCTGGTCGTGTCCACCACCAGGAAAAGGGCTGGAGTCCCACTATCTACCAGCGAGGCACCCCCAGATAAAGAGGGGAAGAAGCTTTATGCCCTAGCCAAGAGAATCACCACCTCTGCAGCATTCTCTACCAGAATTGCCAATAATAACACACTATTGGCAAGCTATTCTGATGCTCAATGGGGAAAAGCTTAAACAGGACATTGAAGAAGCTCCCAAACCCCTAAGAACTCGTTTGCTGGCTACAGTTAACGAGGGCTCTCTGGTCAACCAAAGCATCGTCAAGAATACCCTTGATGCAGCAGAAACGGCTGGCCGCACTTTGGTACAAGGAATTTTGCTGAAGCGTCACGTCTGGCTTCGCAATTCCGGGTTTAAGGCAGAAACACAAGCGTCCCTTATTAATAAGCCCATAGAGGAGTCCAACCTCTTTGGGAAAGCAGTTGATGACGCGCTGGAGAACGCGAAGAAAGAATTTGACACAATAAAGACCTTAGACCAAATTTCAAAACCCCCTAATAGGCAGGGATTTGGTAATAAGAGCTTTTTTCGTGGCCAACGCCAGCAACAAAACCAACAGTATTCTGCCAGCAACTGCCAAGGAAATAGTGGCCAGTACAATCAGAGGGGTCAACGCCGTGGCAAAGGGAGAGGCCGGGGTTCCACCCCCAGAGGCTCCCAAGCCACCAACACCACCAAGTGACGCGAAGATTCGCGTCCCCTCCCATGCAACGCCGGTCGGGGCCGGTTAACATCCTTTCTTCCAGCATGGGAGGGAATAACATCAGACCGCTGTGTGCTTTCCACCGTAGCCCGCGGCTACTGTATAGAGTTCAACAGTTGCCCAACATACAGACCCCCGAGGGGACGCCGCATAACACCATAACACCTCGCCATCCTTCTCCAAGAAGTGGACCAACTGCTGGAAAAAGGAGCCATAGAGGTCGTGCCTCTATCTCCGGTAACGGAAGGTATTTATTCAGTGTACTTCCTTGTACCCAAAAAGGATCTAACCATGCGCCTTGTATTAGATCTGCGCCCAGCGAATGAGTTTGTCAAACCCCAAAAGTTTCGTATGGTGACCTTACAGGATGTGATCCCACTGCTATCACAGGGAGATTACATGGCGACACTGGACATGAAAGATGCATACTTTCATATTTTAATGTTGCCAGCGCACAGAAAATACCTCAGGTTCATGATAGAGGGCAAACACTACCAGTTCAAAGTGCTACCCTTCGGCATAGCATCTGCTCCAAGGGTATTCACGAAGGTACTGGCAGTGGCCCACCTGCGCAGGTTATCCATCCCAGTATACCCTTACCTCGACGACTGGCTCATAACGGGGGACTCTTACGAGACATGCTTCTCAAACACCCAAAAGACTGTAGACCTTTTGTTCCAGCTGGGCTTCTCCATCAACGAGAAGAAGTCCAGCTTAGACCCCAGCCAAGTCAAACAATTCCTAGGGGCTCTAATTCAAACAAAGGACGGCCTCGTCTTCCCCTCCAACGAGAGGGTCCAAAAGATGCTGTTTCAGATCCCCCAATATGTGGCAGGTCGAGAGGTGACGGTGCGCAAAGCGATGCGCTTGCTAGGAATGATGGTGTCGTGTATTTATTTGGTCCCTCACGCGCGCCTGCGCCCAATGCAAGAGTGGCTCAACAGCCAGTGGTGTCAGGCCAGCGGACAATGGGACGATCTAGTGGTGGTCTCGCAGGCCTTGGTTCTCTCGCTACGGTGGTGGACAAAGGAAAACCTGATAATAGGGAAACCTTTTGCCACACCCGCAGTGGAGTCCACTCTAACCACGGACTCATCCCTCACAGGATGGGGGGCTCACCTATCCCATCAGACTGCTCACGGAGTGTGGACTCCGAGCGTAGCATCCAAGCACATAAACCTACTGGAGCTACTGGTGGTGTTCAAAGCACTAAAAGCCTTCCAAGAACACCTACAAGGGAAGACAGTGATGGTCCTTACAGACCGCACCACGGCCATGTACTACATCAACAAGCAGGGGGGCACCCACTCTCCAGGACTGGCCAAGCTGTCCCAGAATATATGGAAGTGGGCTCTCAGACACATTTTCCTACTGTCACAACACGTACCAGGGGAACTCAATCTGCTAGCAGACGAACTCAGCAGAGACTTCCCCCCTGCCCGAAGAGTACGAATGGCGATTGCACAAAGACATCGTCTTAGACGTCTTCACGCAATGGGCATTCCCCGAAATAGACCTGTTTGCAACTCTGGAGAACTCACAATGCCAAAGTTACGCCTCCAGGTACCCCCAGAACCAGTCCAAGGGGAACGGTCTGTCGATTCAATAGTCAGGGAAATTTGTTTACGCTTTACCCCCCCCCCCCCCCCCGACTCCCCTCCTCAACTAAGTTGTGCACAAGATGCACCAGGAACAAGTTACCATGATACTAGTGGCCCCGATGTGGGCCCGGCAGCCATGGTTCGCTCTCTTGATCGCTATCTCCCCCAGTGAAACTTCCCTGCCCACACAACATGCTATCACAGGACAAGGGCAGGACACTGCATTCATGCCCTCAGACCATGAACTTAGCAGCCTGGCTCCTGAGATCATAGAATTTGGACATCTACAACTCCCGCAGAGATGTATGGACATCCTCAGGGAAGCCAGAAAACCTCATACTCGCCACTGCTATTCTAGCAAGTGGAGAAGATTTGTCATCTGGTGTAGAGGAAAGGGCATCAACCCGGTTCACTGCTCTCCCACACATATTGTTCTGTACTTGACCCATTTATTGGATTCAGGTCTAGTGTTCAATTCCATTAAAGTCCACCTGGCGGCACTTTCTGCATACACCACTTCCCAACTTAGTGTCGTGGTGGAAGATCCCAGTTATCAAGGCCTTCATGGAGGGGGTAAAGAGAATACACCCTCCGATAGCTAACCCAGCTCCCGGATGGGACTTAAATGTGGTACTTACCAGACTCATGGGCTCGCTATTTGAACCCATGCACAAGGCAACTCTTAAGGACCTCACTCTTAAGACTGCTTTTCTAATAGCTATCACCTCCATTAGGAGATTAAGTGAACTACAGGCTCTTTCTGTTCTAGACCCCTTCGTAACAGTTCACAAAGATAAGGTGATTCTATGCACACACCCAAGGTTTGCACCGAAATTCATCTCGAAATTCCATGTAAACCAGTCAATAGAACTACCAACGTTCTTTCAAAACCCTTCCAACTTGGGAGAAAAAAGTCTGCATACACTGGATGTATGCAGAGCTGTCATGTTCTACATGGAAAGAACCAGGCCACTGAGAAAGACTAATCAGTTCTTTGTCTCGGTGGCAGGAGGAAGAGAAGGAGATGCAGTCTCAAAGTCCACTATATCTAGATGGATTGTTCAATGCATCACTCTCTGTTACACTCTTGCTAAGAGAGAACTACCCTTCAAGCCAAGAGCACATTCTACTCGAGGCACTGGGGCATCCATAGCATTCATTGCAAATGTTCCCCTTGAGTCCATCTGCAAAGCGGCTACCTGGAGTTATGTGCACACCTTTACAAAACACTACTGTCTAGATGCACACTCTAGATCTGACTCTCAGGTGGGACAGGCGGTATTAAGACATCTTTTCTCTACTGTTCTTTCTCATAACCCACCGCCAACTCCGGGTACTGCTCGCTAGTCTATGCACAGCATGTGATTCTAAGCAGATTAACAAACATCAGAAGACAATGCATTACTTAACTTAAAAGCATTCTGATGGTTGTATCTGCTTAGATTCACATGCGCCCACTCTTCCTCCCCGCTCGGATGGAAGGAACATAGACATCTTTCTACATCTCTCTTTTCTGTACTCACTCACGTATAGAAGGCTCCCTCAGGGCAGAAAAAATAGAGGGACCTCGACGCGTGAGGGATTGTGGGTACAACACACGTCACTATGGGGATAGTGTTACAGACACGCCTTGTCGACGTCCCCTTTTCGACTACGAAAAACAAAATGCAATACTCCGCAGTGACCACTGGATGTCGGACCTATGCACAGCATGTGAATCTAAGCAGATACAACCATCAGAAATGCTTTTACGGTAAGTAATGCATTGTCATCCTAGTTAGTGTTAGTTTTGTTAATATTGCTGAGATTTACCTTGTGTTTGAGATAAAAGACCTTTAATAAATGTATATGTATTTCTGATGTATACACCGAACAGTCATTTGTGGCGTTTACTGTGTGCTCTCATTGTAAGCTTTTGTTCACCCTCAACCCTCCTGAGACCAAGTCTTGACCGCTGCCAGTGCTACCTTGATTGGTTTGGCTCGTCCAGAAGGTTACCCTGTTCCAAGAAACTAGGCTGGCCTTCTGAACTTCTGCCCACCAGGACAGAGTTCAGAAATCCATCTTAACAAATAGAAACGGAATCAAAATGCCCAGATATGAATTACAAAAATAGAACTGACAACCAACATTGGAATAAGCAGGGGGAATTTGAGTAAGCCAGTCAGACTGCCAAAGGGGCAGTGATGTGCTTCAAGAGGAACAAAGAAGCAAGCAGTTGTTAGGCATGCAATTTGGAGACAGTTTGACTCATAATAGGAGAGCAGGCTTAGGCTGAATGTCAGGTGGAAGCCTTGTGAGGAAGTCGATGCAGGAGAAGTAGCCACTTAGCGGTTACAGGGTGTTATTTGAACAGGCACCTGGCCATGGCATGCTATGGGAATCAAAGCGCAGAGGCCGGGAGGGCAAGTTGGCAGGGGGGAAATGCTTACCATCTGTAGCCAGGGTCTGGAGTGCCGAAGTGAAAGTAGTGGCAGTGCTTTGCGTACCAACAAATGCAGCGAATGAGGAAAGGGGCAGCGGGGACCAAAGAAGATACAATGTCCAGCATTGCGTGGCCCGGATGCTTCAGTGGCCTAAACATTTGCAGCCCTTCAGAATACACCCTTATATTTGCAGTCTCCTGACTGGATGATTTGTGTGGTACAAATTGTCCTGACAATCTGACCATGGCTATTTGAGCGCAAACTAGTCAATACCACCCACTCTTCTGCCACAGGCAGAACCACACAAGGCGATATGCTTAGATGTTTTGTGAATGTCTAAACTCACTGGTGTTTGCTCCAAGATGGCAATTGGGCCTAAAGTGTGAAGCCATCTCAGATTCTGCCTCAGCCTTGCATTAGGGTACAGCCCTAGGTACTGGTCAAGAAAACCATGACTGTGTATTCCCAAGTTCTAGAGCAAGCTAACACTGAGGGCTACCAAGGCCACCAAATGCTTAAGGGTTTGGGGATGTTGTCTGGACAATTCTCACAAACCCTATCCAGTCCTGTGAAGAAAGTCTGGTTGTAAAAACTGGACCCGGCTGAGAAATCCAGGTCACCACCTAAGCAACCACACACTCCTTGCAGAAGCAGGTTCATGTAGCTTTGACTTTCTGGCAAATTAGGAAATGGGTTTCCATATCTAGTGTTTCCCGTTCCTGCTGCACCATGGATAATGTACTTATTATCCACATCATCCCGGTAGCTCTTTCTTCAGTCAGTCAACTGTCTATTTGCCCACACTTAAGGGTTCACAGTGACTTCTGAGCAGTTTCAGAGTTGGAGTAGTTTAAGTCAAACATGAGGTTTTTTTGATTAAATTTGGTTTACAACAGATCTTTTATTTTACAACAGCGTTCTCAAATTGTATTAATCATTAATATGTATTCTTCCTATTGCTTCATATTACAGAAGGTGTGGTGTATTACTTGCGATGAAGGATGTTTGTCCTGAAACATAAGAGTTGATATACTTCCAAAGATCATGCAAATACAGAGTGTGATTAATGTTGCTGTGGAAGAAACTTGCTAAAAACATGTTACATAATTAGTTAAGTACGGATTATGACAGATTTTGCTTTACTATATTTTAGTACAAGGTAGATCTACTCTCTGAAAATCCCTTTGTTACCTTTACTTTGCCAACAATGTTTTCAACAAATGAATTCAACATTGAATTATACAGACTATTATTTTTCTCATAAACTAAATTTCTCCTTTTGTACCTTACAAAAATTTATAAACATTGACCTTTAGAGGTTGATACATTGGCGGTCTTACCCTTATTAGTGCAGCATAGTTCCTGCAGAGCCCTCTGCAGGACTTGGTCTAAAACCTGTTTAGGTGATCACATCTTGCGGTGTCCAGATCAGGCCTAATTGTCCCCTATAACTGCTTGGTTGAATATAATCCACCCTACAAATTCCACGTCAAGGTGCCACAAGACCTGCCCCATGACCTTAATGCCTCCCACCCACACCCTAGACTTCACTAATGCTGTGGTGATGTTTGCCTCACTGGCTGGTGACAGCTCTTTGTGTAGTTTTAAAAGGTTGCATACTGCTGCGGAAATGTTGTACAAAGGATTTTTCTCTGCATGTCTCTTTAAAATGGTGACCTAGTTTTTGAAGTTCATAAAATTTACACAACGATGTTGTACATGAAATCCTGTGTATGTCCCCATAATGTAATGGCCATCCTGGGGCACCCAGTTGAGTCCTCATAGTACCGCATCTGTCTGGCTGGATGAATGGCTGTCTGGGATTCACTGCTTAATTCACATCTTGTATGTTTGACTAGGGCATGAGTTTGGAACCTTTTGGCTCCACATGTTGTGGAGTAATGCCCCCCGTGATCCCTCATCTTGGGCTGATGTGAGTTGTAGTCCAAAACATCTGGAGTGCTGAAGGTTGCAGACCCTGGGCCTAGTAAGAAGACCATGAATGTTTGAATGTGGCAACCATTCCTAATTGTGTGTACGAGTAACTTAAGGTCACTCATGCATTGCAAATGTCAAAACAGAGAAATGGATGGAGTGCATTTAGATTTCTGGTAACCACAGCTACCAGTGCCAGGGGATCAGAGGGGGAAATGCAGGAGCCCTGAATTTCACAAGTTCCAGATTTGAAATGTGCAAGTCCACTTTCACACATACGGTTGCTTGAAAAAAAGACAACCACCTTTTTGCTGGTGGCAGAAGACATAGCCGCCTCTCTGAAAGATTTGCATAGGAGAGTATGATCACTGGTGTTGAACGCTGCAGAGAGGTCAAGGAGCATTAATAGTCCATCCTGACCTCGATCTGTTATTTGCATTAAAGAGTTTAATATCTAGCAGAGCTGTTTCAGTGCCTGTGCCTGGCTGAAAGTCGGATTGGCAATCACCCAACAGTTGGAAAGATCCCAAGTCAGTTTGTTGCAGAAATGGGTATTCTTAATCTCACGATCTGAAGAGGGCTTTTTATTATATGGGTAATCCATCCCTGCTTAAATTTGTCAGGAACTCTGCCTTCTCTAAATGAAGAAAAATAATAATCTGGCTGCACAAAAGGCCAAGGGAACCCAGTACAGTCTTTTTTTATAATCCAGACTGGACCGGAATCACTTGCACAAGTGGAAGATTTGATTGAAGCAAGAATGGACTTGTCATGATTAGAGATTGGGGTAATGGGGACATTTGAATATGAAGGAATTCTCTGGAAATATCACTCAACCTAGAAATAGTTGAGGCATGGGGATTACCATGACCTAAATTGGCATGGGACATTAAGGGACTAAATGTAATGCTGTCTGTGATTTTTCAGGATTTTGTTATCAAAATGCTAGAATTTGATCAGGCAAAGAGGGAGGGTAATTCCCTGAAATGGGAGGAGATCCAGAAATGTGAAGTTTTAAAGTTACTTGAGGAATTGGACACAAATTCAATGAATGGGCAAAAACATGTTTTTTTTTTTTCTTTTTTTTTTTTTAGCGTTCACAACGGCAGACCTGTAGAACGCTTCAGCCGACTTTGGCTTCTTGTTGTTAAGGCTGTTAGGATCTCTCCTCCATCAGTGTTTAAGATGCCTACAGACCGTTTAAGGCAAAAAGTTAAATGACCATTTCTTACTGAAATGGCTAACCTTTAGTCTTTATGGAGGTGACTGTGCCTATAGATTTAGAGATCTTGCAGTTGTAGCAGTTGACCAAGTTAATGATGGTGGCATCACTGTCGAGAGTAATACAAATGAAGTAATAGTCCAATGCTTTTCTGATTCAGGCACCTTCGATGGATATGTAGGTAGGTTGAAAACGATAGCGGCATAATCGGCATAGTCGAAGTAGACAACAGAGGTATTCCCTGGTTTAAGATTCCAAGAGGTTACCCAGCATATTGTTAGACTTCGATTTTGGGAGAGAAGTGTGATATGATAGTTTATTTATATAGCGCCTATACACTGTTTCAAAGCGCTTCAAGGCAAGAGAGGGAACAAGGGAAAATACAATGACATTCTTACAGGCATGAACAGTAAGGATATGAAATTAACTATCGTACTCTGCCTGACAACATTTCCGATGGTGCAAGAGCTAAGACATAGATGAGGAAGGGATGGGGCGAGTGGGAAGGAAATGGAAACAGACTGGTGACTACCATACTAGGCCTGACTGCATTTCTGGTAGAGCCGGAGAAAAACAAAAGGTGAGGGAGAGGGTTGCAGAAACGGAGGGGAGGAACAAAACAAGCGAGTATCGAACTAGGCCCGACGACATTTCAGATAGTGCTGAGGGGGAGGGAACAAGTAAGGGGAGGGACGAGGTTGCTATCATACTTGGTCCAGGAACAATTCTGATAAAGTGCATAGAAGAAAGTAAGGGGAGGAGATTGGGGGGGGGGGGCAGGGGAGAAAGGGAGAGGAGAGAACAGAGTAAGCAGTCAAAAAGAGTGGAGAAGCAAGAGGGGAGGGTGAATACAATTGAAGTCCATACTAATACATAATGTTGCAAGCAAGGTTACAAGATGAAGATGAACAGCATGATTCAGGGCCACCAGGAGTACAAGATGCAAAGGAAGTCCATCATGAGTTGAGAAAGGGTGTGCACAGGATTTTATAGCCCAGCTCAGAGAGGGTATTAAATAATGAAACCTGGAATCATTAATGTCAAGGAAATCGAGATTTAATTCCCCTAGAATAAGCTAGGAGAAATGTGATTTCATAAAGGAGGGGGATTATCTCTCTTGGAAAATAAAATGCTGAGGGAAGTGACCCCCACATGAGGGAAGATGGTATATAACATGGAGAAGCTCCAGACATGGGACAAAGCTAGGCCTCAAATAAGTTTTAAAGATTAGGGTAACTCTGCCTTCTTGTCTCAGTTTCCTTTTGTTTGGCAAGAAAAGAGTAATCATTTGCCAAAGTGGGAGCGATAGCAGGGCCTCTGTAAGCCACGTTTCAGAGGCCGCTAAGCAGTCAATATCATGTGATCTAATAAAATAGTTATTTTCAAAAGCATGACAAGGAATTGATCATGCAATTGAGAGCCCATTGTCTGTGTGGAAGAATGACACTGAGGTTGAAGACTTGAAGAATGGGGTAGTATGTAGCCTTCTAGGAACCAGTGAAAAGATTGTGAGCGATAATAATATATTGCAAGATCCTGTGGGCGTGGGTAGTCTAGGAAATAGTATTCTGTCTGAGCACGGGAAGAATAGAAGGTTCCAACACGAGAGGAAGGTGCAAATCACCATTTAAAGGAAGGGGGGGGGGCAACTGTCCGATGTTAAGGGCATTACAAATCTGATTGGTGAAGCAGGAGATGGGGGAGAAAGAAGGGGTGCAAATGATTTTTTTTTTTTGGGAAATAATAATTGGATCAGATTTTAAATGCAGTTGGGTCTGATCTTCATAATGGTATCCCTAAGTATCCTTCAGAATGTAGAAGTCTGAGAAAATAGGATTACAATGGGCCTTATTTGCTGAACTTGTGAATTCATATAAACTAAATGGAAGTATGCAAGGAGATATAATTAAAAAACTTGGTTAAGCGGTAAACTCATTTACAGTCGACTACCTGTGAACTTCTAAGTGGTTAATCATGTGAATTGGTAAATGTAGATTCTATGGTCCGTGATCATAGACGTCTTCAGGCAAAACTAGCAGTCCAGGGTGAGAGCAGACCTAAGTACGTCAGAATAACTAATCTATCCGTGAATGCTGCGAAAAACCGGTTAACATGGACAGTCAAACCTATTAACTTTACATGCTCTTAGAATCTTATTATCCATTGAATGTGGATGTTCAGATAGCTGATCCACAATGCTTTTCATAATATTTTATTGAAAGAACAAAAGTGATGTCCCATAAAAAGTCTAGGAAATGTCACACGTAAAGGTGACATGGGATCAGCGAAAGAAAATATTTTTAAGATTGAATGTTAACTTCAGTACGAATCAAAATAAGAAATCACTTGGATCCAGAGGGTGGTTTCCTTCCCATGGATTTTTAGGTAGGATGGCAAGCGTGTGTCTTTATCCAACAGTTTGTTTTGTGTTTTTGTACTAGAATCACAAAGTAGTCTTTCTTTTAACTTTTGCTTATTGCCTGGTGTACTTCTCTGCCAGGAATTCATATATGGGGTTTTCAGATCCCCTAGTATACTCACCTGCCAGTTCTTCCCACAATGTCAGCTGCCTGGTATGCTCCCCTGCCTGGAATTCTTATTTGTTTCACTGTTCTTTTCACTATGCCATAGTGGCATATACCCTGTGGTGCTCTGTATATTTGCCTATGGTAACACTTGCTTCAGCTTTCGCCCACACTGGCATCTCATGCGTCTGCACTTGCTTGGGATTTGTTGCTGCACTTTCTTGTCTGCATTCAAATGTTTGTCTTGTTGGGTATTGATTTGGTATCAGGTTTTGTCTGCATTTAAACCACTTTTTAGCATTGTCCATATTAGCAATTCCATATTCAGTCACTCTGTATCCCCTGGGGTCCCCAACAACTTTGGGCAGACTTACTGGTCTTTCCCACCATCTCCAAATCATGGCATGCCTCTGCGATGAAGCTTCCTCATTGGTTCAACTTCTCACACTGTGCGAACGTTCCCCCAGCATTTCTTGCAGCTATGCGATCACTCAACGCTTTACTTTGTGGCCTGGACCAGAGAGCGCTGCTCTCAGCACAACTGTACCTCCAGGAGCTGCTCTGCAGCTCCCAGTGCTTCTACAGTCCTTCGGGTAACGTTCAGAAGACTGAGCTGCTGGCATGTTCTGCACATAGTCAGCCCTAAAGCTGGCATTAATAGTCAACTGAAGCGTCTAGCTGGGTGTCCCAATGTTAGCCCCCTTCTTTAGGACGCTGTCCTTCGTCTTGACCCCTCATCTTTGGAGAGTCAAGTAACTCAAGTTTCTAGTGTATGTTTCTTTTATTTGAGGCCCCTTAAACATTTATTGGTAGTTTTTTTGCATAACATTCCGATTGTAAATGCCTTTCATCTCTAGCCACCTTGACTATTGCAACACCCTATATCTTTGCCTGCCTAAAGTGGCTATCAGTTGTCTCCAACGAATACAAAATGCAGCTTCCAGGGTACTGGTGAAAGCCAGGCGGAGAGAGCATATCTTGCCAATTTTGAGAGCTCTTCACTGGTTGGAGAGTGGAGGTGGAGAGTCGGATAAAGTTTACGATGCTGTGCATCGTATATGGTCAATCGACCAATTTTGATCTATTCTGAACTCTACTGTTCTGTTCCAGGGAAGAGTCTGTTCTCTTCTTCCACCTACTTCCTTGTGCTACCCATCTTCCGAGGGGTGAAATGGGGAAGTCACACTTTTTCTGTTCAGGCAGCATGATTGTGGAATTCTCTAAAAATGAATTTGCGGTGGATTGAAAGACACTTCTGCCATAAAATAAAGACTTTCTTCTTACCTCCATGAATTGGTGGATAGATGGTAGGGGAGGGTGGGCCACTCGTTTTTCTTTCTGCTTTGGTCTTAGGCCCACTTGTTTCAGCGCCATACTGCCTCTAGATCCGCCTGCATTTTTCATGGGCATTTGTAGATTTTCTTTCACTCCGACGTTTCTTCTTCACTCAGTGAGTCTCTCTGTGCTGACAACCTTAATGACTACTCTAGAATTACCTTTTCACTTTTCATTAGTTCTTTTTCTAGCATTTTGGTTCATGGGATACTACTAACGCTTTGCAACGCTATTTTACGTGATGTAACCACGCAATGTCCTGACGCTTGCACTGTGAATTTTGTATACATTCGCCTGCATTTTTCATGGATATTTACCGATCATCATTCACCCTGACTGATGTTTCTACTCCATTGACAGCAAGTTTCTCTTTGGTGACGGCCTCTGTCTATTTTAGAATGGCCTTTGAATATCCATTTGATTACCTGTTATGTGATTTTGAAGGACCTCCATACAAATTATTTCTCTCATGTTAATGTGTAGTCTTTTTCTATCCCTATGGGAACATTCCTTGTTATATGTATTAGTAAGACTGTTCATTTATTCAAGTAGATGCTGTTGCGATTTTCTTTTTTAAAAAAACCATTGAAATATTAATAGCATACCATTTGTATTGTTTTACATGTTATGCTCCTGTAGAAGAGGACTTCTCTCTGAAACACGTTGAGCTAACTTTGCCATACAAAGATGAATTCATGACATTTATCTCCTGAAGCATTTGTTGATTTTCGGATTCAGCATTTTTGTATCTGAAACTTCAAGCCACGCAGTGATTATGGATCCAAAATAATTTTGAACATGCCGTATTGAAAACAGTAAAAATCTAGCACGACCCAACCAAGCTCTCCAATGTACCCTTATGCTATTGTGATCCTGTTTGTGGAATAGTTCACTAGCTTTATTTGACTTGTTTTCTTGTGTATTCTCCTCTGGTCTATCAAGCAGAACCTGGAAGTACAGCATGTGGTCATCCATGCCTCTGTGACATTTAAACCATGCTGCCCAAATATGTACAACCAGCACTGAACTCTTCTGCAGCAAACCTTTTTAAAAATTATCTTTTGTTCTCTGCTTAGAACAAGATTCACCAGTTACAGGAAAAGCTTCATGAAGAAGAGCATCACCGTAAACTGCTGCAAGAAAAATCTGCACAGGTAGGCACACCTTTCTTTACCCATTTTCTTTGTGGAACACTACATGTGCCTGCATACCTTTCTAATAAAACCTAGGGCAAAGCCTGCTGTGTGTCCAACTAGTACTGATGTTCCATTGCTATTTATATTGAGTACTGTGAAATGGACCTGGATGCTGCAACATTTCTTAAATAAGTAATCCAAAACTAGTCCAAAGTGAGCAATTTTTTTTAATCCAGTAAAATACTTACTTTCTGCCTTTTTGGTTTCATTATACACTGTGCTTTGCGAGTGCCCTTTTGTTCATTCCCTTAAAATGGAGACTGCTGATTCGTTTATCCCTCTCGGCATCAGTCCTTTCATGATCTTAGTTTATCTCCCCCCTTTATAGCAGCAGTGGAGGATCTTGGCCTGCCACAGATGGTTCATCAGCCTACTCACAATCATGGCAATACACTTGACCTTATATTCTCAGCTGCTAAAATTGCTACCCTGCCTGCTCCTTTGAAAGATCACTTTATTGTACCCTTCACTATTAATATACCACTGGCTCATGTAATGGGACCTTGTCAGGTTCCGCCTCGGCATAAATGGCATTTAACAAATTATGATGATATTTCTGCTCAGATTGCCCATGCCTGTAGGTCATCTGCCAATATGGATCTTGATGGTCTCTCAGATATTCACGACCATGGCTGCTAATCTAGTTCCGTTGATGCCATCCTGGCCACGCCCTCGTCCAGTTGAGCCTTGGTTTACTCATCAGTTAGTAGAACTATGTCTTCTTTGTGGACAAACAGAGCGGAAATGGAGGGCCAGGTATTTTCCTAACTTGAAAATCCTATTTCGCACTTCACTGGCAATCTCTCATAAATGATTTTGATGCCAAATGTACCCATTTCACTATTTGTGTGGAGGCTGATCTTAATCGGCCAAAGATGCTTTTTCAGATTGTTAAATCACTCACTGTCTTCTACGAAAATTGAAGAGGCTGCTGTTGTCCCATCCGAAGCCTTGTATGACTCGTTGTCCACCTACTTTTGTGATAACATTTTGGCCATTTGCCAGGTGATTGCCTCTTCTATGGTGCCATCCCGTACTGATCTTGATCGTTTATCTAATGAGTTGAGCTGTCCTCTTGGTCAGTCTTCACTCACTTCTCCTCACTGTACATTATCAACGCCACTCAGAAGATAAGGTCCGTCTCTCCTTTTGATTCTATTCCCGTTTCCATTATTAAAGCTATTATTGTGGCCATTGGTCCTGCTCTTATCCCCCTCCATTATTAAACACGCTTTGGTGATACCACTTCAAAAAAAAAGACGTGTCTTTGGATCCTACTCTTCCTTCAAACTATTGCCCCATCTCTATTTTACCTTTTCTTATGAAACTTCTTGAATAACTGGTCTCTCCTTTACTCTCCCCTGTGGAAAAGTCTTCTTACTTTGACCCTTTTCAATCTGGCCTCAGTCCAGGGTCGAGCAACTGAGTCAGTGCTTTTCTCAGTCGTAGACAATCTTACACAATTGTCTGACCATGGTTGGGTGGGGGTGCTGATTTTATTAGATTTTTCGTCTGGCTTTGATACGGTTGACCACTCCACCTTGCTGCATAGGATGACAAGTGCTAGTATCTCCAGGCTTAGTCCTGGTTTGGGTCCTTTCTTGGTAACCACTCACAATTGCTTTCTCTTCTACCTTTTCAATCTGAACCCATCTCTATTACTTGTGGACTCCCCCAGGTTTCTGATCTTCCTCCCATTCTGTTTGTCTACATTCAGCCTTTGGCTGGGTTCATCCAGTCCCATCGGTTCCGCTTTTACTATTAAGCCGACGATAACCAAATTGTTGTGCATCTAGATTTGGTGGCAGCTGACACAGCCACTCACTGTTTCTGCATGGAGTCCCTGGGTAGCTGGACGAATCAAAACTGCCAGGAGCTGAATGATGATAAAACAAAAGTTCTGGTGGTGGGCTCCCCTTCATCCACTTCCTTCTGGACATAGGCCTTTTGGCCTACCTCTCTGGATCTGCTTCCAATCTCAGTTGCGGTAGTGAAGGACCTGGGCTTGTAACATTTCGGCGTCTCTGTGAAAGTACAGGTCAGTATGATCTTCAAAAATGGCTACTTTAAACTCAAATACAGAAGCTTCTTCCCTTTCTGCCAGTTCATCTTCGCACCCCTGTAGTATCCTCTTCCCTTCTTAGAATGATTGACTACTGTAACTTTGTATTTAGCTCAGCCTCTTTATCTTCTGGATAGGCTACAGGTGTTGCAGCATTCTTTTGCCAGGGCTGCTGCTGGCACCCCTTAACCTACTTCCATCTCGCTTGTTCTTCGCCATCTGCACTGGCTGCCTGTTACTTGCTGCATTGAGTTTAAGGCACTCTGCATCGTTCACCATACTTTCTATGGGGTAGGTGCAGAGTATATTCAGTACAAATTTCGTCTTTATACTCCTGCCCAAGCTTTAAGATCCGAGCCTGCTTACCTCATTCAGATACTTGGGTTTCAACGCTCGCTGGTGGGAGGACGAGCTTTCTCTGTGACTCCGGCAGTTCTTTGTAACAACTTGCCCTGTGACCTATGTGCCACTAACCATCACCGGCTGTTTCGACAACAGCTTAAAACCCTCCTTTTCCGATTGTTTTCCTTGGTTCTCAGCTGCTCCCCCAGCTTCCCTTGAGCGCAATGCCTTTATTGGTGCAGATCCGGACTTCATATGTCTTTATAACATAACCGGTACATGCTTGGCAAATGGCCGTCGTGAGCCTCGAACTGTAGTACAAACTTAAATGAGGACTGGGGTCTAACCACTTTCAGTTCAAAAGGCACTAAAAATCTTTTCTTCCAAAAGGCCGTCTCAGCCTGACTGTAAGTTATCATGTTGGGTGTCTAAAGTTAAAATTATACCCATCTCTTTTCATGAACCTTTGCCCTTGCTTCTACTCCCATCTTTGTCCTCTTGCTAATCCCGACCCACACTTTCCATTATTTCTGCTCAGGCTCGACTCTGTATTCAAATAGCTTTTTTTCAAAACTGCAAATAAATGGATAAAAATGGCAAATTGGGAGTTTACTGGGAATGTCGAGCTTGAGTTGCAGTTGGGGCAATATTTATTCATCCAACTATTTGGCACCTTTTTTTATTTCTTTTTTGCGGCATTGCATTTTTATCCTATTATGAGGGGATTTTCGTATTCTAAATTATTCCTTCTGTTCAAGACACTTAAGAGCAGTTAAAATGTTCTAAAAAATGGTCCTACAACTTTGCCTGTACTCTTTTGCAACAGATGCAAAAATACAGATTGTAACATCAAGTGGCTGATGTTGCCCCATTGGTTTCTTATGTTTCAATGTGTCCAGCCTTTGAAGTATCATCCCTCCCAGGACAGGGCAGCAATAGCAGTTTCTTGAGTGGAAGGGTAAATCTGCCTTTGGCTATGGTGAAAAAGGGAAACCTCTTCCCCAACTCGTTGTTGGGGAGAATTCTCAAAAATGTGTTGATTCCCTTGTACCTTAGAGACCCCCAGCTCTTTTGCTGAACTTCAGGACTTTTAATTTCTAACCTGGAGGGAGTGAGCACTTTTTCTCACTCATGTATTTTTGTGATGTAGACTGTTTCTTTTGACTTTGGTGTCTGACAAACTCCATAGGCATCATCTTTTACAGTGTAACACACAGCACCTTCAGTGCATTGGCACAGGGAAGTCTCTTCGATTTCCCAAAGGTTTATACCTTCTCTTGATGAAACTACTGTTGTCAAGAGCAGTAAAGTGAAATTGACTTTACTTGCATTTTGTAACTTTCTAGACCCAGCACACACCATCTTACCACAGGGTGCTGAAGGGGTTACTTAGTATCCCCTTGGTCTTGTTACCCTTTCCACAATTAATGGCTGGTGGCAGTGGTTTCCTTTTTACAACCATTGTGTGTTTTTACCGCGGGCTGCATTCGCAGCTGCAGTAAGGCACCCATTTCGTCAAAATGGCCTTGTTTCTTTTTTCGCCATTTCTTGGAAAGGTCCTTCTTGAGATTTTCTCTGCGCGCAAAACCAAGTTGGGTCCCCATGTTCGTTTTGTCTTTTGCTGGATTCACAAGTGAAGCCTACCTCTGGCTCCAGTATGTCTGGCAGGGGCAGGAAGTGAGATAGGGCCCGAAACTCCCTGTGCTTAATCCCCTTGGTTACAGGAATGCACCCAAAGGTGATTAGCTGGCTGGCTGTCGAGCAAGGACAGCCACCCTGCTGTGTGATTGACAGGTAGGCTGGATTGAATGGGAGAAACCTGCATAAAAGGCAATGCTTTTTGGCTTGGAAGGCAGAGACGACCACTGGACGAAGGAATCCGAAGAAACTTAGAAGAGATGCCTGCTGCAACTCCTGGACCATTGGTTTGCCCGGTGAAGCCCTGCTGCTGTGCTGAAGCTCCGAATTCACCTCGACTAGAGATGCCCTGCAAGGACGATTTCTCCCTTTGAGTTGGTGGGACCAATCCACTCCAAAGTAAGCCAGTCTCGACATCCTCTCGAAGCTGGCTGTATTTCCACTGCTACTGAAACCAAAGTGCCTGGGAGAGAAACACCAGGTTGTGTGCGTTGCTTTTAAGTCCGAACTGAGCGCTAGAAAGATCCTCTGGACTTCCCTGATGCAGGTCTGATCGAGCCTGAGCCACTTCAACAGAGTGCTGGACCCCAGATGCGAGGAAAGTCCAGAGTGGTATCCGAGAACCGCATTGTTGCTATTTGCTGTCAGACGCGAGGAGCTGAAACACTGAAGAACCGCTGAATTGAAGTTTGGCCATTGCTCCTGCTGACCTTCCCATTGCAGAGCAGGAGTCCCCAGACATCCACCCTCTTGTCCCCATGACTACGCTCGGGAACATGATCTGCAGAGTGTAACAAAGGAGCCACACACTGGAGGTAAGTGAAGTTCCTTTAATAGTAACCAGCCTGAGCCCAGCAGTACTCAACTTACACTTCACCTCTCCACCTAAACTCCTGAACTGGCTCCACATAGAATGTGGAACCCTAAACAGATGTAAACAAGTTAGCAAGAGCAAGTGTGGAATTCTACAAAGTAGAATTCCACCCATATTACAACACGTTTCCCCCCCCCCTTGCTCAACAACGCCTACTAAAACCCATCTACACATACGCACACACACACTCACATCATCCAACCTACCAGAAAAAGGAGAGCATAAAGGCAAAAACAATACTACTGAATTATGGCTCCCGACACATAATCCTTGTACTCGGAGGGAAGCTTTCTCTCCCTGACGGAATGGGGATTACCCTCGACAGAGTCTGCAGCCGCAGTGGTGGACAACCCCTTATCACATTCAACCACTGCACTACTGGTGGTATCAAGAACGGAAACGGGAACCGGAATGAAACGTACCTCATCCTGGACATCCAAAGACACTACACTGCCCGTGGGCTGCAAGTCAACCTGCCAATCACTGGCTTCCCCATGAGAGGAACGTTCTAACGGACATTCAAACGCCACCCCAGTATCATCTCCACTGCACCCGGGCTCCCCCCGACTCACCACGTCCATGAGCCACTTTGTCCTTATCTACCACTATTACACGCCTGAGACTCCACCTAGACCCATCATAGAGCTTCACGTAACCACGACCACACTTGATGACCACTCATGGTTGCATATACTTGCTGTGCCCTTTGGCGACAAACCTAGGATTCTTGATCTGCACCCAATCACCAGTCTTCATCGGTAACGGCTTCCTACGGGCAAGTTGCTCTTGCAAGAAACGTTCTTGCCTACCCCGCACTCGATCCAACACTCCTTGCATATCGACCTGTGATTGGACACCACCAACCAGCGCTGGAACTCTTAATTTGGAGCCGGGTTTCCTCCCCTGCATCAACTCAAATGGAGAATGACCTGTGGAAACTAGAGTCAGCCTATAAGCTTTGAGCGACTTGGACACTACACTTCCCCACGGAAGACCATTGGCAAGGGGCAACTGAACGACCCCCTTGAGAAAGCGATTCATGCGTTCTACAAGACCGTTGGCCTGTGGATTATACAACGCAACTTTATGATGGCGTATACCTAGATCATCCAGAAACTTCTGCATGTAGTCCAACACAAACTGAGACCCATTACCGGTCACTATATCAGCAGGCACACCTTCCCTATCAAACGCCGTTGACAGGAAATCCACAATCTTTTCGGCTGTCACAGTAGACCAAGCAGTGGCCTCAACCCATCTAGACGTATAGTCCACCATCACCACAATGAATCTCAAACCTCCCCCCAAGGAATCTATGGGCCCCATTATGTCAAGAGCCACCTTGGACCACAAATCACGGGGCACTTCTACTGGGTAGACGGGTTGGGGAGTGGGAACTTTACTTTTATCACTGGCCAAACACACCGCACAATCCTTCACCACCTCCTCCACGTCAGTGTCCATTCTGGGCCACCAATAGTCCTCTCTAAGCCTCCTCTTAGTCATGGACCTGCCCAAATGCCCCTCATGGGCCAATTCGATAAATTACCCTTTAAGGGAATCGGGCGGAACTAGCCTCAGACCTCTGGCCACACCCCAAGGACCTTTAGACAATTCTTGCCACACATGACCATGAAGCTTGGACAATTCTGCACTCACAACACCACTCTTGAGTGCCGTCCTGATTTCAACTAACACAGGATCACCCGCACATTCTGCGCTCCATACTCGTTCAGATAAAGCGGGTACCACACTAGCAACCAAGGTACAATCATCCCCTACCACTTCTTGAACATTTTCCGCACTGTCAGTCCAGAAATACTAAACACCCCTTGGGCGGAAGGAAATGCATGATTAATTGGTTGGCCGAAGACCAATCGCCTCATTTACAGTGTTAAGAATATATACTCATTAGTTATTACGTAGCTATCAGTTCAACTAGTGAGGCCATTTTAAGATGACCAGAATCGCCATTTTGTTTTCTCTCTGCTCTCTCTAACGTTGCCACTTTGCCTCATGTAAAACTGCTTTGCTGTAGATATTTTGCTTCAATGATCCAAGGCTAAGAAACATGTTGAAACATTACACTGGAAAGCCAGACAGAAATGCCCGATTCCCTCCCTCACATATCCTTGAAGGCAGGGAGCAAGGCATTTTAATCAGTACACGAATGCCAGCGAGTCTCCTGAAAGAATAGCAATGTATGAAACTAGCATTTAAAGAGTTGAATTATGTTCTTCTTAATGGCCCCCCTTTCTGAGCACAGTGAGGCCCCGGAGAGCAGGCTGACCTCTAGAGCGAGAATCGAAACTAAGAGATAGTGAGGTCTGATATGTGCCAGTCTCCTATGCGCAGCTTGCCCATGAAAACAGAAACGCTGTGTTCTCGTAAATAAAGAATGGTGTCTGTAAAATTGGAGATTGCAAACCGTTACTAAATATGGTGGTCTAAGGTGTCATATTTGTCACAATGGTCAATCATCGCCTCCAATTCAAAGGGAAATGAATTGGGGGCGGCATCGAATGTGTCGTACTGTATCATTGCTGATTGTAAGGTGCTCCTTTTGTATATGTGTAACTGATGTACGTCGCTCACTCTCTTGCGTCCCCCGAGGTCTGTTAGACACACGTCGCGGGGTGTGGGACCATTTGGCCAACTGGGACTATTTTGTATTGCAATAAACCCTAGATTGTGGGAACAGAACCTTGTGTCTGGCGTATCCATTCGTGTGTGGTGATTGTGCCTTGTTTCCACGTCCGAGGGTCCCTCAAGGGCCCCTTCAGCACAACTGGTACTCGGAAAGCGCGACAAGCAATCCGCTACTGCATTCTTCACGCCTAGGACATACTCAACCTTGAAATTAAACTGTCATGTCGGCCATCCATCTCATGATCCTTGAAGAAGCATGAGATAAACCCTTTGTTGTCAATACATGCACCAACGGTTTATGGTCAGTACGAAGGGTGTACTCCATTCCCCACAGAAAGGTCCTAAAATATTTTGAAGCCCGCAGCGAGAGCCTCCCTCTCTGACTGCATACTTGCTTTCTGCATCTCTGAGCACCCTAGATGCAAAAGCAATGGGCCGAAGTTCACTATCGACTCTCTGCTCCAACACAGCACCTATGGCATATTTGCTCGCGTCAACTGTAAGAAAGGTCTTCCTAAATGGAGAAAAGGAACTCAAAGATGGGGCTTGTTCAATCTCCCCCTTCAACCTGAGAAATTCTGTTTGGCACTGATCCGACCACGCGAAATGCACACCTTTCCTAAGCAACAACCTCATGTAGACAGTTTTATCGGCATAGGAAGGCACACATCTACTGTAATACTCTGCAAGACCCATGAACAACCTTAACTGATCCTTGTTCGCCGGGGATGGTGCATCACTCAATGCCTTCACCAACTCACTCTTTGGGTGAATACCCTTGACATCCAGAGAATGACCCAGGTAAGTCACGCTGGGGACGCCCACCTTACATTTGCTAATTTTGACGGTGAGACCGCTAGTCTTCAAGATTTCCATCACCTCTAGAACCCTACAATCGTGCTCAACTCGAGATTTTCCGCACACCAGAATGTCATCTTGGAAACACTCCCCCACGAACGCCAGCAAAAAGTTTCTGCATTACCCTCTGAAATACCGCTGACGCGAACGGTAATCCGAAAGGCATCCTGCAAAAACGAAACACACCAAAAGGGGTAACAAAGGATGTGAGGGGGCGGGATTCAACATGTAGATCTATCTGATGATGGGCAATAGAAAGGTCAAACGTAGAGAAACAGGACACACCACTCACCAAAGAGAGCAGCTCATTGATATTAGGCAGGGGGTGTCTGTCAACCCATATGCTCGAATTCAGGTCCCTGAATTCTACGCACATCCTCATGACCCCATCACCCTTGCGTGCCAAAACCACTGGCGCCAACCATTCCGAACTCTCCACTTCCTCTATAAGCCCGGACTCTTAGAGTTTGGCAAGCTCGTCCTTTAAAGCATCTCGAGCCATTATGGGAACCCTTCTGACTTCGTGGACACTAGGCACTGAACCTCTCTTGAGAACTATCTTGTGTGCAAAACCCTTGAACTTGCCCAACTTAGAAGTGAAAACGGAGAGAAATCTGCTTTCCAGAACCTCCGCCGTGAGTTTAATGGGCAACACAGCACCTCTGTTCACCTCACTCGCGCTCATCACAGGAACTGCCTTCCCTGGTCCTATTTCTATTTCCAGGGCAGCTTGCTCGTCCCACCCACCTGAGGAGCAGGAGCTCCAGGACACGTCCCGGCAGGAGCAGAGGACCCACGGAGGCATCCACTGATCCAGCAACTTGGCTACAGAATTTCGGTAAGCGCTGATGCACCCGCGCTACTCCCATCAAAAATAGTTTTTTCCAGCCCCATTTTCGCTATTTGCATGCACACCTCAAATGTGCCTGAATCAAGCCCAGCTCCACTCAGCCTGCATTGATAAGGCTACAGAGAGCCTCGCCGCCATAGCAGCACACGAGGCACCCAGCTACTCCAAGATGGCCGCCCACTGTTGCCTGCAGCTCCATATGCCTAACTAGGCTGCCAGCAGCCAGCCGATTGGCCACTGGGCCTATCTCCTGCCCCCATTGGCCGCCGGCAGGCGAAGCCGGCCCACTCTTACCAAGGCCCATGAGAGGCAGGGCTATCACCTGTTTTGTGCCTGTTCGGTGACTGCCATCTGCCAGACCCCTGGCCCTCTTCATATAAGGTACTCTTCCATCCCTCCTCAGCCACTGAACTGCCACAGTATTACAAATCTGCCTCAGTGCACTTGTGTGACCACTTTTTCAACAGGAACTGATGGTCCTGCCGATGCAACCTGACTGCTATGACCATGCCCCTAGCCTGAACCACGTTCACTGTCACCCCCTCCTTTCTCATCTACTCCCACTGCCAACTGTCTTGTGGCTGATGTCTTTGCATGTCTTATTATAACTGGATTTCTTGCCTTACTGCGCCATTAGCGCCTACTCCCCAGTAGCATTATTACACTTATGGTCGCCAATAGACCACACCTGATTTGTGTTATGCCTTCTGATTTGTGCTGTGCCTTATGGCCGTCAATAGGTGAAACACTGCCCTAGTTACTTTATGTATTCTAATGTGTTTTTGGCTGCGATGTGACTCTCGCATTTAGGTGATACACTCCCCTAGTTAGCTCATCTGTACTTTCCTAGTTTGCCACCACTTGTACTGGCCAGCTTGCCTGCCTACCAGCCTATTTGTACTTGCCTAGATTACCAACTACCAATATACGGTCTCTTACTAGATTGCTTAGACTTCCCTGCTACCAAATTGCTATAACTTATATAGTTACACGCCCTTACACGCAGCACCAGTCTACACCTATAGCCTGAATTTGGACTTGCCTATCATTAACTCCTCCCTGCCCACGACCATAATGAAAATCACCCAAGACCAAACATTACACCTTGTACTGAGCCTCCTCACCATCATGGCACTTGTATCCGTTGCCTCATACCCTCCTAAGGACAGAAACATGAGACTGAGGGCAAGATTGTCCCGTCGCCATGAACCATCATCCCACCACAACTATAGAGGCTATATCGATCTAGCTAACGAACGCTCGCAATACTTCAAATCTGCCACTCTCCACCCTGCCCCCATAACAACTAACCAGTCACCCTCACAAAGTCACCCCTACTAAAAATAAACAACTTCCCTCGACTAAACTAACTAGCACCCTATCACTAACTGGGTCACTCATCAATGCTAGATCCATGGTAGCCCACGCTACAGAGATCTCAGACACTTTAACCAATGAGAATTTAGACCTACTAGTCATAACCGAAACATGGCTCCATGAGGCGGCTGGCCCTGCCATCATGCTAGCAATACCCGACGGCTACCAACTACTAAGAGTCGATAGCTAGGCCACCTCCTTTGGTGTTGGGTCTATCATCCATAAATCTACCTTAACTATTAGATTAGCCACTACCTTGCTATTTCCATCATGTGAACTCTTTACTGCTAAACTCCACCTTTCTTGTAACCGCACCCTCACCATGTATGTCATCTACAGACCACCTGGACCACTATGAACCTTTGAAGACGACCTAACTAGTATCCTAACTAATAATACTAAAGACCACGCTCAAATTCTATTACTGGGAGACTTCAACTTGGGCTTTAATGACTGTAATGACAAACACGCTCGATCTGTTGCCTCACTTCTGAATGACTACGCCCTAACACAAAAAGTCTCCTCCCCTACTCATGCCAAAGGTAGGATCCTAGACTGGGTTGCTGATCGGAATTGCAACATTAGCATTACCAACATAATGCCACAATTCTGGACTGACCATTATTTAATTGTTTTCAATGCCTCACTTGACCTTATCCGACCCAAACCTATACTTATGGCCCCGCCACTCCCCACCAGAAGCAAAAAAGACATCACAGCAGAACTCTTACCCCCACCTCCTCCCCACTCTCGACAATCTAGATAACATCACAGACCCCACTTCGCTTGTGGAAGCCTATAACAGCACGATGATCAAGGCACTTGACTTGATTGCCCCTACCAAAATACGCAAAAGCAAACAACTTTGTCACCTAAACAATTGGTTCACCCCACACTTGAAAGAACTCAGAATTCAAAAAAGAAAGCTGCAGTCAATTTGGCAACACTCACCCACTGAGGAGAACAAAATTAAATTAGCCACTCTCGCCAAACAGTATAAAAAGGAAATCATAAGCACTAAAAGAAATACCTTTAATGATAGAATATCTAAGGCCAAATCAGATACCAAGGAGCTATTCTCCATCCTCCGTGAAATGGAATCACCCATACCCCCGACTGATAACATTCCTAAAAATAAGCTCTGCTGCACTAATATACAAAATGCCCTGCTCCAAACCAACATTGCCAATAAAAAAGCTTCCCTGCTCCTGCCAACGGAGCCTACACCTCAGCCACAGCTCCCTCCAAACCAGCCGAACACCCCTCACCCATTTAGCTTCAGACAAATATCTATAATAAAGACAGAAAAAATCATACTATCTCTAAAGCCTTCCAACTGCAAAGGAGACAATTGCCCTGGCCAAATTATAAAAGATGCAGCTAGAGACCTAGCCCCCTTCATCTCTAAACTCATCAATGCATCCTTTAAGTCTAACCTAGTGCCCAATAACCTAAAACAATCTTGGGTGCTTCCCTTGCTAAAAAAACAAACACTTGACCCCGCAATACCGACAAATTACAGACCCATCACCACCGTCCCATTTCTGCTTAACATTATTGACAGAGTAGCATACCTGCAAATTCAGGACTACTTAGAAACTAACAACCTACTAGGCTCACGGCAATCTGGCTTCCGTCCCCTTCATGGTACTGAAACAGCCCTGATTGACCTTAAGACCCAAATTGACGAGTTGAAGGACAATGGCAAATCAGCTATGCTACTCCTCCTTGACCTATCTGCGGCCTTCGACTTGGTAGATCACGCAGTCTTATGCAATCACCTCAGTTCCGCCGCTCATTTTTCAAGTGATGCCATAACCTGGGTACAATCCTTCCTTGCAAACCGGACAATGAGTCTTCTCCCCCCTAGCAGCCGCTGATCCCACACAAGTTTCATGCGGTGTCCCTCAAGGATCATGTGTATCTCCGACGATGTATAACATCTTTACTAAGCCTTTGTTTGACAAGTTGGACAGACTGGGTATCATCTACACTAATTACGCAGATGACACTCAGATCCTTATCCCGCTTTCGGGCAACTTCTTGGAAGACACGCCCTTAGTAAATAAGATATATCTCCTCATTCAGGCATGGATGGCATCTCACGGCCTCTGCCTGAATGACGACAAGACTGAGTTACTGATCCTCGGCTCAGAGCTGGCCATCAAAAAACTTGACCCAAACTATGCCTCATTCAACATCAACAATAATGTCATCAAAGTGATGCCTGCAGTCAAAACCCTCGGGGTCTATCTCGACTCAGCGCTCACTTTCAAGAAACAAACTAACTCACTAGCATCTTCCACTGCATATACTTGCAAATTGATCCGAGCTTGTAGACCATTTCTAACTGAGACTAGCTGCATTACACTAGCTAATGCACTCATCCTATCCAAGTTGGATTACTGTAATGCTCTATATGCAGGATCTAACAAGTATATCCTTGATAAACTCCAAACTCTCCAAAATAACGCTATTAGAGTAGCTTTAAATATTCCTAATAGAGCTCATATCTCCACCTCTAGGAAAAATATCCACTGGCTAAAAATCAAAGACAGGATTGCCCTCAAAACACTTTCCCTCACCTCCAAATGTCTTAACAATATAGCTCCCCCTTACCTGATAAACAGTCAACAAGAGAACTTCAACCCGTCCCACTAGAATGACTAATGCCTACACCTTAGTGGTGCCTAGATACAAAAAGAGTACAGCTGGCGGCTCCAGTTTTCCAGTCATAGCTGCGCAAACTTGGAACGAACTCCCTATGGATCTCAGAATGGACCAACCTTACCCTAGCTTCAGACGGAAAGTCCTCACCTGGATACGTTCCAATGACACTTAGCTCGACCGTCCCATTGCCACCTGCTCTAGAGACCCTAGATGACTGTAACTAGATGAATTGATTTCTGGTTAACTAGCTTGAACTGTAGTTTCGCATTTTCTTGTACATGCACCTTTGTTACTAATGTGAACTGTATCTGTATTTTTCCTGTAACCAAGTTCTCAAGTATCCTTGTATTGTCTGCGCCCAGCTACCCCTTCGGGTTTGGTTCTGGGCTATACCAAATAAACAAACAAACCCTACAACGGGATCACCTTTTGTGAGCCACATATAACTTTCCCCTAGCCAACCGGCCGTCAAACTCTATATTGGCCCACTCAAACCCTAGAACCTTGATGGGTACAAGCCCATAAGCGCACAGGTTTATATCAGAGGGAGACAAATCAGACACCTTCTGAAAGCTGGACACATACATTTCAGGAGATATCATGCTGTACGGAGACCCCGTGTCTACCTTCATCTCTATGGGGGTACCATTGACCGTGAGCGTTGCCCAAGCTCTCTTCTTGCATCTCCCCACACTCAACAACAATCCTTCAGACACACCACCATTTTACTTTTCCGAACAACCCATGTACCCCACTATTGTCACTTCATCATCATTGGTGTCCACCATTCTCACTGTCTCTGCTGGATGCAGCACTTCTGCACATGTGCGCATAATGTCCTTTAGTTTTGCATCTCCTACATTCCACACTGGCAGCAGGACATTCTTTTTCCCCTGCCGCGTGTCCACGCCAACCGCATCTTCTGCACAGTTCCTTTGACGTGGTCATTGCCTTGCTGTCCTTGTTCCTTCCCTTGGCATCAACAGTTCTGCGAGGAATCACAGCATGCACCGCTTCCGCCTTGTCTGCCATTTCTCTCACACGCTTCCTGGATTCTTCAATGGCTCAAGATATCTCAATGACCTTTTCCAGAGGTGGATCCTTTTCTATCCACAGCCTCTCCCTGACACGTACATCACACGTCCGCATCATAACTTGATCACGGATATACTCATCAATGGTACCGGTGAACTTGCATGTTGCTATTGAGGTGCGTAGGGCCGTCACATAAGCATCTACACCTTCACAGGACCCTTGAGCCCTCGAGGAGAAATGGTACCTCTCGTACAAAATTTGCCCTCTTGCCGAATCGCGCCTCTAACTTGCCCAAAGCTGTTTCATAAGCAAGCACCACTCCTTGTACGGCTTCACCACCCTCATTACCCACTGCGGGGGCAGCATGCACATTGGGGCCAGGAAGATGTCTGAAAACCCCGAGTCCTTAGTTCCTAAACAATTGAGCAAGGCCGCCTCCTGCTCATCTGTAAATTTTGCACCGCCTGCCGCTCTGAGGTACATCTTGAAGGCGTCGACCCACAAGTCCCATGCAATTGCCGGTTCACCAGGACTGGGTAGAAATGCAGGAGGTGGCCGTGCATTGCTGTGCTGCCTGTCGATGACAGGAGATTCCACAAGGTTTTATGGGTAGCTAATTTCCAATTTATCTCCCCCCAACCCCCCCACCCTCCCTCTGTGCTTGGCAGGATGCAATTACTGTAACTTGTCACAGTTCAAAAACGTGGTTTGTGCAACACTGTAGAGTACTCCTGTGCACTGGAGCCTTGGTTCAGTCATGAAATCCCTCAAATGTTCACACAGGGTTAAATTCCCAAACCTTCCCTGACGGCAACGCCCCCTTGACTGAGCCTTGCAGTGATTGGATCAGAGATGTCCATGCGTTTCAACGTTTCTCCCCTCCGGCTGCCGCGGACATGCGCACTTGAGGACGGGGACCAGCAGGTGCTAGGCGCCCCCCGGTCTCCCTGCTGAAACGGCATGCGGCTGGGGAGCACAGGCCTGTGGGCACATCGGCTCTCGATGCCGACATGCGCAGAGGAATGTTCTGCCTTCAGGGGAAGGGGAAAGCCTGAAGGGACCCCTCGGCACCGCAGATCACCGCTGGCGTATTTCACTGCACACTGGCAGCATGGGTTGGAAGACGCCCCTCCTCACGCGCGGTCCAGAAACTTCTCGCTCAACGCAGACTGCATTGGCAGGGGAGAGCTCCTCCTCATGGGCACTCCGCACCTCTTCGTTTGTCGGCTCCTTGTCAAAAAGGCAATGGACCGGCACAGGGCGGGCTGCCCCTCGAAGAAGCGAGCCGTTGGAAGAGGAAGGCAGGCAACTGCTGGAGCGCTGAGACGGCAACGTGGGTTGGCGGCTGGTTACTCTCGTTGCCAGTGTAGCAAAGGAGCCACACACTGGAGGTAAGTGAAGTTCCTTTAATAGTGACCAGCCTGAGCCCAGCAGTACTCGGCCTACACTTCACCTCTCCACCTAAACTCCTCAACTGGCTCCACATAGAATGTGGAACCCTAAACAGATGTAAACAAGTTAGCAAGAGCAAGTGTGGAATTCTACACAGTAGAATTCCACCCAAGAACAAAACTCATATTACAACACAGAGCTGTACAGGAATGGAAGCCAGCTGGAACCATTTCTTCTAACCAGAGGTACTGTAAAGTCTAAGAGGACTTACCTCTTATTGTGTAGCCTTACTTGCTCTCAGTTGAGACCTGTCTTGGTTACCTTGCAGAGTTCCTAAAGCTTTGCCCCTCGCAAGCCTCCCAGCTTGGGGCCCTTCAAGTGTTCTATTGTCTACAAACATTTCCAAAAACATTGTGCGACTTATTGCCTACCTGCAAAGATCTTCAGCACCCCTTGACATTGTGCAATTAACATTGGCTGTCCTGGCTCCCTGAGAGACTCCTCTTTACCTCTGACTGTGCTTTGGCCTTTCCCCCAGGAAAGGGTTAATTTACTCTGCATTGGGAGGTTTTAAAAGTACTTGCCTGGTTGTGAATTATTTGTTAACCTTTGATTTATTCCTCTATTCCATCTTTTACATCAAACTCAGCATTGCTCTAAATGTACCAGTGATAAATCAATGTCCACAGAGTCTTAGCTATTTAAGTCACCCGAGGGTGTAGGAAGTGCCTGTGCCATCTCCTATGGGTATCGTCTGATTTAGAGACACTAAGTGTGTTTTTTGAAGTGTATTTTAATTGTTACATATATAGCTCCCTTCTGAAGAAGGCTTATACAACGGACTGAAATAAATTGTTATATCAAGAAACCTTGACTGTAAGTGTTTATTTGAATAACTGCTACTGTGAAACTCTGTGTCACAGTATTACTGCTCACATTGACCCCTCTTGAGATAAACCTGGCTGCTCAGCCACACTACCAACCTGTGTAGTTCAGACTTGTGCAAAGGTTGAGTCCCTATTGCCAGAAGGTCAAGGTTATTGTAATGCACCCAAAAGGTACTGCATACAATCTTGCCTAACCGTCGTTGAGTGAGGTAATTTTTGGGGGAGGGGAGGTGTTTTGCTTTAGCTCTACCACGTGGGGACATTCCATGCTTGCACTCTCAGGACCCTTGCAAAATCAGTTATTGGGCAAAAATGACACATACAATGTTGGTTATAGTAAATGGCACGTTATAGGCCCTTTATTAATTCATAACATACAGAAAGAAGAATAAACACAATCTGTTATACATAGACAAAGAGAGAATTCATCACTGTTACTATTGTTGCAGAAGACACCTTCATCTCGGCCACTACAACACTGCTTAGTCCCACAGCAGGTAGGCAAAGAGATTGATCGTTCGAGCGGGATCTGGAGTGGAGCGTCATACCTCTCAGCGAGACTGCATCATCCAGGGTCCAAATTCGAACTGCTTTTCCAAGAGTAAAACCTCTTCTCTTTATGGAGCTTATTTCGATCCCCACCCTTCATGGGTTCCCATGCTGCCCCAGCCAAAGGGCAGACAATTAGCCCGAGGTGCAAAAAAGAGTGGCATATTCTAGTTAGAAGCAGAAAAAAATAGCTTCTCTCCTTGCTTTCGTTCCCATTGCCCCTTATCACTGCACAGAGTGCTGCAATTCCTTTTGTGCCGTGTCCTTCGGTGGACAATACAACAACTACTCTCCCCGGCTTGGTCATCTGACATAAATGTGACCTTGTCTTCGCTGCAGAAATGCATGCTTGCTGAGCCCATGAAACTGTAGGTTTTCATTGCTATTTCATTCGGTAAACGGAAGTGAATTTCCAAAATGGATGGCGCATCATCGCCATGTTTTCTGGCTCATTTCAAACACTCCCTACACTCCACCCCTTGGATATTCAACTACCATAACACAATGGGTGAAAAGGAGGCTCCCAGAACCTGCAAACCAAACGCCACAAATTGGTAACACAAGAAATACAACAACAAATCAAAACAGCAAAAATCCAATCCGAATGCAACACTTTAGGAATCCAAGAAAACATTTTACCCCACCAGTCCCTGTTCGTATCCAGCACCACTCTAGCAACTAAATCTTTCAAGTCCTTAATATGGTCTTCAATGGAATGAGAATGATCTTCTGAGTCAAAACCAATCCCTTCTACAGCGCTACATCCCAAATTATGCTTCACTGGAACATGCCAGTGCGTGGAAGGAGGGCTGATAAGGTTGTTGTAGTAGTAGTAGTTTCGTCTTATCCCTCAGTGCCAACATCCACCCCCCCTCTCCCCCCCCAGCTGTCAGTCCCCAAATCCCCACTAAGGAAATAGCCAATGTTAAAACTTCAGTTTCAGACAACAAAAGTACATCAGAATTACAATCTGGGGAAAGGGCGTTGTAGGAGGCGGATCGCGTGGACTGCTGAATAGCAGGGCGTAGAGGAAATGGCACCAAGGCAAGGCTTGTTAAAGTACAAGGACCACCTGAAATATTAGCAGGAATATATGAATAGGTCTGATTCCCACAGGAAAATAACCATCCCTCAGGAAGTTTCACATGGCTTAGGTGGCGCTGGCTGTTAGAATAGTAAAATTACACCACATGTGTTGGAAACATCAATGCAAACAGAGGTTGGTCGAGCGCATAGGCACTGCTTGAAATCTGTCCCCTTCTCACCATGGTTTATGTACAGCTGTTGGTATTTGCCAACAAAGTTCAGATCAAAAGTAATTTGATAAGACATTGGCAGGGGCAATATTGTGAGTAATACTGGTCATATTTCTCCATTTGTGGTCCGTGTCTGCACAGAATTTACAATATTCATACACTGGAAAAGAACTTTGTACATCCGAATTCTCAACCAAGGAATCCTTATGCAAGACTCCAAACAGATTCTGTAACACCGAAACAGGTGTCCGTTTTGACACGAGGCATGTGGAAACCATAGTAGTGGAGTCATGTACATCCGACATACAGAAATGTGAAACGTTCAGCACCCCTTGCACCAGGTAAACCCATATATTTTCGGACTGTCCAAGTGTAGGATAGTCATTTTGCACTGAGGATATTGAAAGAGCGAAAAGGTACAAAGCATTGCATTTGTGTCCACACCGTTTTCTCAAAGCACTGCGGTACGCTGCAATAGATGCATCATTGGGCTCATTAGTAGTAACCGGCGTGTCAGTCTTGATCCAGATCCCCGAGTTCATCGGCAGAATGGAGGCATTTGCCACTTCCTTCAACGTGTCCCTGGATCCTCCCGAAGACACTCTACCGTTCCTCACACAGGCACTCAGCATACACAGGAGCTATGAATCAGAATTCAGAAACGATATTGGTGGAGACTCACGAAAATATTTGTCAGCGGGAATACGAGTCCATTTCCTTTTCCCGGGTTCCATCACAAGAACTACCTGATCCTCCCCTGCCGCATCACATCCGCTGCAATGGGCAGACCATTGGGTTTTTCGACCCATACCTTTGCACCCGGAACCATAGTATCTGACAAGCCAAAACCCTTGTCCCCACAAATAGTTAATACAGTGTATGGCTCTCCTTTCATCAACATGGATAACTTCACAGGCACTTGTATCAATTGGGCCACTCGGTCTCCCTTATGGATAGGTAATATGTATTCACCACTATTTATGAGAATAACCTTGATTTTCTCCCTGATCGCCCAACACTTGGGTGCCTTTCAATGCTAATCCAGATCTAGGGGCAATTGGTTCCATATGTTAAAATGGAATTTGTACCCCAATCCCCAGATCAATCGCCACAATTCCTGTAGGCTCAAATCATATTTCTTCTCTTGCATGCAAAGCCACCCCAGCTGATTCAGGAGTGGCACCTTAAGTGGCACCAGGAGATATTTCCCAATAGAGCGCTATGGGTTGAAAATTGTAAGGCTGGCGTTAACATGTGCATCAGTGGAGTCTCACCGTTTGCAATGGGACGGTTATTAAGTATCTGAACCGCCTCTAGTACGCGTTCTCGCACACCCTTTCAAAGTACCCTCTTCATGTTTGCGCAACTGTACCTTCAACAATCCATTCATTCTCTACAATTAACCCTGAAGGCTCAGGGTGATAGGACATGAAAGATCCATTAGATTCCTTTTTCCTGACATAGTCTAAAACCAACTTTCCCTTAAAGTGGGACCCATTATCGCTCTGTATTTGCAAGGGAACACCATAGTACACAGCTACTTGGTCTAACAATAAATCGTATTCAATTGTCTTTTACATGGAAACACCAATAATACCAAGAATGTGTCTACAATGGTACATGTATATTGACATCCCCTGTTAATCCTGCTAAAGGGCATGGGACTGATGTAATCGATCTTTCCAAATCTGTCCCGGCATTTTGCCTCACTTCAATGGGCCTTGGACTATATGTGGAATATATCTTTGCTTCTGATGTTGACACATGGGACATTGTCGGATTATTGTTTTCACAATCTCTAACGGGATGCTGATTTCACCCCCCTGTCTTGTGCCAACCTGACAGTAGCTTTCTCTCTGAGATGTCCACTCTTCTGGTGGGCCCACTTAACAATCCCTTCCAAATCTTCCTCAGCCCTCGTGTCCATAATCAAAGTTTTTGCATGTTCATCTGCAACAGCATTGAACCACCGTTCCAATGAATCTGTTGCACAATGTGCATCTACGTGATAGTTACTGTAGTATGAATTGGCACCTCAGCAATGTCTTTCCACAATTCCTTCCCCCATACTTACTCAGCCTGAATCTTCCATTTTTCTGCCACATAGGCAACCACATTACCAACCCCTTCGCAACGGACCATGAGTCTGTTTAAATGTAACACCCGGGCGTCTCTTGGTTCAGAGCCTGATACACTGCATACAGTTCTGCAAATTGGCTACTCTTTGCTTTTCCAGTGGTGGTTAACACATTTTTCAATATGGGATTATAGGCTACAGCCTTCCAATATCGCTGGACTCCTAAATACTTGGGTGAGCTGTCAGTAATCCAGGCATGTTCAACTTGCTCACTCGACAGCTCTCCATATGGGATTCCCCATTTAATGGGAGATTCACCAATTAACCCATCTCCATCGGGTTCCAAGTCTGCTAGCGGAACCCCTGCCTCTTGATCGTGTAATTTGGCTACTCCACCCTCTCCTGTTTTTGCACGATCTTGTATGCCATTTCCATTTGATACTCTCCTCTTGTACATTCCCAATCCAATGTGTTTTAGGGGAGCTCAGTACCCATTGCATGATGGGTATTTCCGGTTGGATAAATAAATCATGACCCACCGTCATTTGTTCTGTATCCACAAGTGCCCAATAATGAGTCAACAGTTGCTTTTCAAATGGTGTATATCTGTCACCAGCTTCAGGTTACTTGCGACTCCAAAACCCTAAAGGCACTAGTTTCCTGTCCTGTTTTTGTCACAAACTCCAGTTGGCATATTCATATGCATCTTGGACGGATACATTTAGTTCCACCTCTCTGTCCCGCAATAGCCATAAATCAAGTACTTTCTGGATGGTGTCTTTGGCTAATTGGAACGCTTTATCTTCCTCACCCCATTCAAAATTGATTTTTTATTTTGCATGTTACTTTGTAAAGGGGTGCCAGAATTTGTCCCAAATGGGGTATATGTTGTCTCCAGAATCCTAACAAACCGCTAAACCGCTGGGCTTGTTTTTTAGTCCTCTGAGTTGAGAACTCAGGATCTTTTGTTTGGCTTTGGGCACCATTTCATGATGTCCATTGCCACTGAATTCCCAAGAAAATCGCAGTCTCGGCCGGACCTTGTGTTTTAGACTCATTTCCCATCCTTCCTTCCTTGAGCCATCCACAAGCTCTAGGTGCCCTTGCATGCTATGCTCATCTTTCCCTTAAATTAATATGGTCATTGTAGTGTACAATCTGCACATCTGCATTGCACAGATTTTTGTACAAGTGTTCTGCCACCAGCTGGTCACTGATTGTTGGACTATGCATATAACCCATTGGTAAACGTTTGAACGTATATTGCCTCCCATTCTTGAGAATGCAAACTGCTCCTGATATTCCTAAGCAATCGGAAGGCATTAGCCAAGTCTAACGCTGCGTACCATGTTCCCTCAAACTTCTGTACATATTCAGTTAAAGTCACGGCATCGGGGACTGCTGGTATTAGCAGAGGAGTATGTTTATTCAACTCGCAATAATCAACAGTTATCCTGTAGCTTCCAAATGGTTTAACAGGCCAGATCGGATTTTTCCAAGCAGTGGTCACAGGACGCAACACACCAGCTTCCACATAACCTTTAATGGTTTCTGAAATCTGTTTGCCCCCCGTGAATCTGATATTGTTTTATGGGCACTCCTTCAGTGGCGAACAGAACCTGCACCGGGGGTATCTTTAACTGTCCACCACCACAGGGGTACAAGTGAACGCACTGACCCCAAACTGATAGTTTACCTCCCAATCCAAGTGTCCGTCCTTCCAGAATGTCAAATCCAATAATCTATTCGGGAATCGGGACAACCAGTACTGGATAAGTGTCCCTCTTTAGACTTCTGATTTTCATATCGGTTTGTTTGAACGGCAGGAGTCTCTTTGTACCCAACCCAGTAATCGTGAAATGTCCCCTCTTAAATCTCAAAGGATTTCCATGTATTAATGAGGCCTCCACCCTGGTATCAATTAAAGTGTTGACCTCCTGTACATTTCCTGATTGCCAAAATAATTTTGCTTTCACATGAGGCCGTCTAATTTGGGCATTTGTTACCGTAGTTTGACCATCATCCTAATCATATTATGAGTGCATGTTTTTGGATTCCATCTCCACCATTGCAGTCACCATTTTCCTCAAATCATATGTCGGCTGCGATTGCGTGGACATGCCTAATGACATGCCATCTCCCTTCTCAGGAGGCAATACTAAAGAATCCTCCCTCTCAGGTTTATGCACTTCTTGGTGTTTCTCCGTTTATAACCCTCTTTTCCATCCAAACCCCGCTTTTTATAGAATTGATTTCCTGTGTTTCAATCCCATCCATATCCCCTCGCGGTACCGAATCTTTCAGTAACACTAGGAACATATCCTTTCGGGATACGTGTGAATCCCAGCTATCAAACCTCTTCACAGGAGTGCGTCTTTCACTTAGCCCCTCCCTCTCTTCTCGATCTCTGGGTTTTTCCTCTGACTTTTCCCATTCTCCCAAATCCACCAATTGTCTGATGGCATCCACCACCTAATCTGTTACTTTACCATTCATTCCCACCAATAGGATCATTATGACATTCTTATATGTTGGGCGGGCGTTCGAATAATAGTATTTCTAGCTGAAACAGATGACGCTAGTAACCCCATATGTTCGGGTTCATCTAAATGGATTGCCTCTTTCATGGCATGTTGCCTCACTCTTTGAATAGCCTCGTTCAACGTGTACCATTTCTTATCCTCAGTTGGTCAATCTGAGGCGATAGGATACTTGCGATTACATCCTTGGGCCCCTAATTGCAGCAAGGACATTTGAACCTCTCCCCCATCGGCCTCTCGTGGAGGGCCCACACGCAGAATCTCCTGTATCTGGACTTCCTGCATCAAAGGTAAAAACTGTGCAGAGTCAGTTGCATCTACGTGAAGACCTGCCGCCCCTCCTGGTAACCTGACCATCCAGGTCAGCAAGGGTTCTCCAGCCCTCAGTTTTAACCGGTTGATTATTTCCCCAATTTCTTGCTCTGAATCCTCAAGTGCGGTCATATCCACCACCGGGATTATTGGGATTATGACCCCTACTTCACCGGGTTAACCACCACCACCTCTTTATGATTCGATTCTGATTTGGGTAGAACTTCTGGTTGTGAGCCTCTCTCCGTACTCCTACTATCCAATACATCTCCATCCCAATGATTGGGATCCCAATCCACCCCGGCTGTAGCAATCGCAGTAGCTACCTCATGAGAATTCACTCTTCCTCGTCTTTTTGTATTTATGAGCCACCCTTACAGCAGCTCGCTTGGCTACCACATGATATTTGTCTTTTTTATCGTGATACAATTTCATCTGGAGCTGCTGCATCAACGCAAGTTGTTTCTCAGCGGCCAGCTCTTTTTCCAGTTTCAGGACAGTAGCCTGTAAATCAACATTCTGCTGATGTATTTATCAGAAGACCTGTAACAAAATCCAGCCCCTCCTACATAGAGCCGAACACTCCTTGCCTTTTTCCACTATCACCTGATGCAGACAACCGACTACTTTAGCCGGGCTCGCCTCTCCTATACTGGTGTCCCATTCCTGTCTCAGACCCGCACTGCATGCCCAGGTCTGTGCGACTTTGTCATACGAACTTAGTCCACCCTGGAATAGTCGGCTCTGGACAGCCTCCGCCTGCAGAGCTTCCTTTTTTCCTAAATGGGGAACTCATGTTACCAAATTGATATTACAAGTCCCTATAGTTAATACCTTACCACACACTACTGACTTCTCAAACTTTTGCCTCTTTGAGTCCAATATGTTTTATCTCACATAATATTTGCAGGGAACTTTGGCATAAATGTCAGCACAAAGACCCTACTCACAGCGCCTTGTTTTGCTTTAACTCGGCCACGTGGGGAGATGGCGTGCTTGTGGTCTCCGGACCCTTGCCAAATCAGTTATTTGACTCCGATAGGCAAAAATGACACCTACAACATTGGGTAAAGTTATAATCTAAATGGCGCGTTCTAGACCCTCTTTTCATTCATAACATACAGAAAGAAGAATAAACACATAATCAGTTATACATAGAGAAAGAGAAAATTAATCACTGTTACTATTGTTGCAAAAGACACCTTCATCTCGGCCACTATGACACTGCCTAGTCCCACAGCAGTTGGGCAAAGAGATTTATCGTCCTAACGGGATCTGGAGCGGACCGTCCTCCCTCTCAGTGACACTGCAACAGCCGGGGTCCAAATTCTAACTGCTTTAATATGTGACCTTGTCCTTGCTGCAGAAATACATGTCTACCTGCTGAGCCCGTGAAGACGTAGGCTTTCATTACTATTTCATTGCGGTAAATGGAAGTGAATATCCAAGATGTCTGCGCATCGGCACCATGTTTTCTGGCTCATTTCACACACGCACTACATGGGGTGGCGAGTAAATCCTCTATTCCAACTCTAAAACAAGCATCTTTATTTTGTAATGCAGGACTTACTTGAACCTTCTAACTCATGGAAATTAAAAAGTGGTGCATTTACTTTTCTCATGATCATAGGGTAATAGTCAATCTTATTTCCACTGCCAGGACCTCAACTCAAAACACATAGCTTAAACTGTGAGAGTGTAATGGGGAGCCGTGTGGGTGGTAGGGATGAAGGCTTGTATATCTGGTTTCCTTTTTTTGTTTGAAGCATTTTGCCTCCCTTGTTTTAGGATTTGCTTCCCTTGCTTTGGCATTTGTCTGTTTTTAGTGGAAGTGGCTGGTAAAGCGCTTATCTGTAGGGCTCGAGAGATATCCAAAGTTTATGAATTGATGATATCCATGATGGGAAATTGGGATTACAATTGATAAATGTATTTGTTACCTTACACAAGACATTGATGTTTTACTTGCAGGTATGAATTGTTCTAGGAGATTTTGCACATTCCATTGGCATGGAAATTGTTTTACTTTTTTTGTGTCCAACGTCCCACCGATCTCTATCACGGGTCTTTTTATTGCTTCTAATCTTTCTAGAAGAATAAGCATCATCTTCTAGTCTTCAAGCTTTGAATGTGGTTTTTCCAGAGCAGTAACAGCCAATCACGGATGTCTTAAAGCATCACTTGAGCAGCTGTACGACCGTGTCTGTATTCAGATGGGTCTGCACCTAGGAATGAATACCAGTTCGACAGGGGCTATGTTTGACAGCCAACCTGGACACCGGCCATTGAGCATTGGCCCATACCCAGTAGGTCCCCATAGACATTATAATTGTTCTTTTATAACGCGCTTAATACCAGAGACAACTATCTAAGCGCAAGACCGGGATTCAAACCTGTGTTGCCCGTTTTCTTGCTTCCAAGAGAAGTGTGTTGTCCCGTAGCCCATTGACTGATAGTACACAGTGCAGCAGCTTGAGTAGCCAGAAGGGTACATCTAGCACTAACGAAACACAGTGGCAAGACCATGCCCGCATTAAGGTATATAAGGGAATATTGATGGGGTGTTTAACAAAAGTCTGCGTCCGGAACACTCCTGCGCAAAGGCACAATGGCGCGAGAGGTATCTAACAGTGTTTCTGGGCATTTGCGAAGAAAAACTGTTAAGCTGATGAAGTCATGGGTATGCTATTTCTAATAGGTTGACAAGCGTGCTCACTGATGTACCCAGCTGGATCGGGGCAAGCAAAGGCCTTACCTGGAGGATGGGCAGGTTGTCAATAGGGAACGAGACACATTTGAGTGACCAGATGTATCTTCTAGGAAGGATTGGGGAGTATCTCTTGGTAGCAACTTTAAAGAACAGTGATGTTCAGTGTGATCTAGCAGCTGGAGTGGCCATCGGCAGAGGGTTTGATATCCGATGGATATGAGGGGCCAGGCTAAAGGTTCAGACTGCTACAGAACCAGATGCGTGGGATCCCATGGCCCAACGTGGGAAAAGATCCAATGTGGGTAGCGCGAGGGGTGGCTGGGAGGTCACTTTAGCACAAGTACAGTGTTAAATGACAAGGGGCAGTCTCCCTCCCGCACCTCACCAGTTTATAGGACAGCTAGAACATTAAGACTCACCAGGGTATTGGTGAACATGCAGTAGACCTAGTTGAGGGATAGCACAGCCATTACAGGCACTTCGCAAAGGTCTCAAGGCTGGAGGGTTGCAAAGGGGGAGCCTCTAGGGGCGCAAACCTCTATTGTGGTGCGACAGATACACAAGTGACTAAGATCATCCGAGAATAACAAGTTGAAGGAGTAAAGTAGGGGGGTGAACTCCCCCAATCCCCCCCCACCTCCCGTCCAGTAGCCCCTGGTATGTTGAACGGTAGGGGTACATTACAGACCATAAATGACACCTCCCCAAAGGACCAAGTGGAATAAAGGCACTTCTTGCAGTCCATGCCTTGTATCAACTGCGCAGTCGTGCGAAGTCACTGAAGCAGATGAAATGGTTGGGAACTTTAAGCCTAATAACAATGGAGGGGAAAAAAAGGTGAGGCAGAACAATCTGGCAACAAAGAGCCTGTAAAAATGTAGTCGCTTGTGGTGAAGTGCGTTATACATGGTTTCCCAAATATTACACTGTTGCAAACAATTTTAAAAACGCTAGTGGCCTCCCTTATTTCTGGCAAGGATGCATTATGTCTAAAATCAGAATTTGTTGTAGCAGCACTGAAGTGGCCGAGTGCCAATGTTATGGGCACATTTTATCGAATGCTATCCGAGCTCAATTCATGAGCTGTTTTACAGGCGTGGCTTTCTGTGAGAATATGATGTTGCTCGATTACAGATTTTCAAAGGTTTGTGGAAATAGCATGTCTAGATTTGACATCTGCATTGTCTTCGTACTCCTTTTAATGGTCTGTATGTTGGTATGGCTGTGAAATGCCTGTTAGCTATGCTGCACACATTTTAACCTTTCTTCACCTGGAAGCAAAAGACTACTTTGCCCTCAGTTTTTGTCGTTTGATAGGCTGACCATGCTAGTCACTTTGCGTTTCATGGTCACCCATTGTCTGTAGCTAGGTTTCTTACAATGCCTCCGTTTGTCGTTTAAGGCAATTAACTGCAGACTAACTGGTATCGAAATGTTCTGATTCAGGAGTTTCTATAATCCTATGTACTTTGTTTTTAATACCAAACAGATCGAGTCCGGTCTTGCAATTAATAGAATTTTGATGCCTACCGCTGTTTCCTCAAAAATTGGACCAAAGAAAAAAGCAAAGAAAAAGTGTTCCGGAAAGGTAACCTTATTGGGTGTTAAGAACATGATCTTCTTGACATTGGTTTCATTTTCTTTCGTTGATGCACTTTATGGATTATGAGGTGCTACAAAGATAGCCTTTCTTGTTCTGATGACTACGTTCCATAGCTCCATTTTTTGTATTTCTTTTTTTTATAGCATGACGTTCCTTATTTTGGTGCAGTTTTGTAAAGTAAGAGTTTATTGGGCAGTCCACCCACCCAAGTGACTGTCACTTGGATGGGATAGTGATAGTGAGAGTGTAGGGTGGGTGGGTGGGGTAGAGTGTGGGGGCAGGGTGGATTTGGGGTAAGAGAATGGGGGGGGGTTGGGTGCGTGGTAAAAGAGAATGGGGCTAAGGTGGGTGGGCGTTGAGAGCGGGAGATGGAGAGTGGGTTGGAATACAGTGGGGAGGGACATAGTGTGGATTGTGTCGGTGGGGGTTGAGGGAGGGGTAGGTGGGGGTATTGAGAGTGGGGGCAGAGGGGTGGGTTATAGAGTGGGCGTTGAGAGTGGGGATTGGGTGTTTGGGGGTAGGATGGGTGGGGGGTAGAGAGCAGGCTGGTAGTTGGGTTGGGTAGGGTTGTGGGTATGGTGAGCGCGGGGTAGAGTTAAGGGTAGGATAGGACTAGGACTAGGGTGGGTCTGTGGGCTGTTGTAGGGTGAAGGTAGCGTGGGTGGAGGTAGTGGGGTTTGGGGTGGGAATGGTGGGGGTAGAGGGAGTTGCGATTGTGATGGTGGGTTAGAGAGTGGGTAGGGATGCTGGTGGTTGAGGGAGCACAAGAGTATAGTGGGCAGGGGTAGACTGGGAGGGGGGTAGAGAGTGGGGATTGGGTTGGTGGGGGTAGAGAGCAGGGGGTTTCTCAATCCAACGCAGAGACCATCAAACTGAATTACTGTTGCAGTTTATTAGCAGGCTCCAGTAAAAAAAAAAACTATCAACCTTCTCCCGGTGGTCCAAAATGGAGCAGTTAGAGTGGTAGCTGGTTTTGCATACAGGGCACATGTTTCTGAGGCACGGCGAGCGCTGCACTGGCTGCCTGTGGACTCAAGAATCTCCTTTAGATTTATGGTTATTACATTTAAATGCCTTAAGGGCAAGATGCCCTCCTACCTTCAAAGGTATATTGGAATAAAATCCTTGGTTAGAAATCTTCGCTCCAACAACCAGAACCTGCTCCACCAGCCCAAAGTGAAAAGCAAAAAAGCACAATGTGGTACCTTTGCCTCTGCGGCGCCGGCTCTTAGGAACACACTGCCAGATCCATTGAGAAACTCAGCAGCCCTGAGTACCTTCAAGAAGGGCCTTAAAACTTTCCTCTTCAAATAGTCGTCCTCAGTCTGCGGTTCCTTTCCCTATGGATTTCCCAGCCTTCTCGCTTTGTGTTTTGTCTCCGCCCTCACACCTATGGGTTTATGGTTGCGCTATACAAATGTAGTAAAGGGAGCGGGAGTGGGTGGTGATAGTGGAGGTAGGGTGGGTGGGGGTAATTGAGAGTGGAGGTTTAGGAAGGGGGTGGGTGTAGGGTGGATCTGGAGTGTGGGGCTGGGTTGGGTGGCGGTATAGCAGATGGGTGGGGTAGAGAGTGGGGGAGGGTGCTTGGATGGTGTAGAGGGTGTGTGCGCGTGTTGGGTGGCCGTTTGATTGGGGATTGAGGAAGGGGGTGGGTTTAGGGATTTATCTGGAGAGTGAGGGCAGGGATTGGTGAGGGTAGAGCAGATGGGTGGGGGTAGCGATTGGGGGAGGGTGCTTGGATGGGGTAAAGGGTTTGTGTATGGGTGTAGGGTGGGTGAGGGGTAGAGAGAATGGGGGTTTGGGTTGGTGCGGGAAGAGTCATTGTGGGTACAGTGTTTGGATGGGGTAGAGACATCACCCTACTTTGGGAGGGGTGTAGAGAGTGGGGGGGTTGTGAGTGGGTTGGTTGGGTGGGGGGGGTAGGGTGGGTGGTGGTGGTGGTGGATGGTGATGGAGTGGGGATTGGGCGGGTGAGGGTGGAGTAGACATGTGGGTAGAGTGTGGGAGTTGAGTGGGTGAGGCTGGATGGGGCCGGGGTAAGGTAGGTGTTGGGGTAGAGAGGTTGATGTTGGGGCTTTGACTAATTGAGGGAATGGTCCCTTCTCCCAAAGGGGGAGCCTCTGCCTTTGAGGCTAGGGAGTTGAGCCCACTTCGCAAGACCCTCTTAGGCAAGTGGGACCTCATTGGGAGTGAGACTCCCCTTTGTGGGACAAGGATTCCCATTCCTTTGAAGACACTATCTGACCTGAAGAACAATATAAAATGTGGGTACTTGGCTGAAGGCAAAGCTAAAATACGTGTTGCTACCAGGAAAAGTACTTTCTCTTTAAAGAGACATCCACTCAACTGTGATGAGTGAACTGAAAAAGGAGGACACACTGAGCTGAAGAGAGACACGTGCAAGCAGGGAAGGGCCCCGGAACGTGTAGCACCTGAGAGAGGCGGAGTTGCGAAGAGCCACATAGCCTGCGTCTTTCAGATGTATCCTGACAGCCCGAACGGAGCACTGGAGACCCAGTGTTTGCCTGCAGCAACCCGGCAAAGAAAGGGATTAGGGACTTAGGAGTGGTTACCTTTTATCTTTCCTCTCCTCCAATGGCTCCCGGGCCAGCAAAAACGCTGGACATCCCTCATGGAAGCACCTGTCCATCGTTCCAGGTAGCTAACAGCCTGGAGATGCAGTGCCAAACCATTCCTGCTCTGAACAGTAGCTTAGCAACTCTTAAATTCCTTCTACTCAATACAAGATCATTAGTCAGGCATGCGGCTGAAGTCACAGACTACATAATGGAGGAAAACATTGACCTGTGTGCCCCTTACTGAGACATGGCTGCATGCTGCAGCTGGTCACTCGCTGCTTATAGCTGTACCTGAAGGTTTTAATATCCTGAGGGGAGAGGGGCAGAATGGGAAAGGGAGCGGAGTAGCTCTTATCTTTAGGAACAATCTCTCCGTCAGACAAGTAAACAATGTGCAACTGTCCAGTTGTGAAACAAGAGTAGTAAAAATGTAAGTTAAATGCAATCAGTGAACTGCGCCAATCAACACAAATACAGTAACAGTTAAGTTGTATTTTTATAATTCCATTCCACAGCCTGACACGTGTTTCGAACAAAGCTCTTTTTCAAAGGCTGTACATAGTTGAGAATAATAACATGTTCATCATTGTATTTTACGTCATATCAATTATGCAAACACCAAGGGGTTACAAGGGGAAATTTGACCAAAAAGTGATAGTATATTACATGACAACAAGATTGACATAATGACATTAAATGATGGTAAAACAATTTTCATACAGTTAATTACCGTATAATAAACGAATCTGTCCGGTTCCAAAACAATAAAAAGGACAAAAAACATAGTAAGAAGATGAGTGTGTGCGGTGATCAACCAACCATAGATAAATTAGTATATCAATCCAACTGAATTGGTCAAAACTAACTAGATATATTTACCGATGAACCTTGTCCAAGAAGAATCTGTACAACAAAAATTCATAAAGATTATCTATTGCCATATCTATTATATCCAAAACCAACCAAATTAAACGGCATATGATATGAAAAGTAATTACCTTATTATTACTTGCTATTGCAATGACGATTAGGGGAATTCTGTAATAGTTGGCGTCCGAAAAGGGAATTGTTACCCGTAAAGATGCAGTTGACAACCAATTTCGAATGAACCACGTATCCATTGTCAGACGATTAAAAAATTAACAAGAGAGAAGAAAGAAAAAAAAAAAAAAAAACGGGAAACAGGATCCAAATTAAATGAAAGCGCCTAATTGAAACATAGGGACCTTATCAAAAGAACAACCAGACCGCTTACCAGCCTTCCGGCAACAACAGTATCCAAGGGAAAACGCGCGCGCAAGGTGCTGCTCGTGTAGTTAAAAAGAGAAAAACTAGTTCGTGTAGACACCAGCATACTAGAGCATCCAGTGGCGGCCATATTGGGTGAGGGAGAGGACTGGCTGCAATAGAGTAACATGCACCGAAGCCATAATTAACCACCTTATGATCCCCCAAGTAAATTCTAAGGATGAATCGTTTGTATTAGTGCTTTTACTAGCATAATTTAAGTGTCGATACGATTTAACATAAAAATTAGGATTAAGCACCAGCTATTTGTGCTACTAAGCCTGAATGACCACTTAGGACTATAATTTGATTAAAATTAATCCAATACATCTGGCACAATTTCCTGTTTTGTTGTGGTGATAAGAAAAATAAATGAAAGCGGTCAAAAAGAATAATTATCATGGGTTGTATAATCAACCGCACACACCCATTATTACATCACAGGGCATACTCGCAGTCAGATGAGCTTCCTTTTTGATAAAATTAATTAAAAAATTATCTGCGGTAGCCAAGTGTAGCTGCCTAAATGTCAATGGCACAGATAACAAAACTGGGATATGACATAATCATAAGAAAACATGAAATTCATGATCAGAATTAAGTCCACGCTTTACCAATCTGTTTACAAATAAGTCTTGCTTGTAATTGTCTGAGTCTAAGTTCCATATTACCACCTCTTTTTAGAGGGCGTATTTGAGCCAACCCAATAAATTTTAAGTCCTTAAAGTCATCCAACTGTTGTAGGGTCTGCCAGTGTAATGCCAGTGGATATTTAGCATCCTGTTTATTCAAAGAGGCCAAGTGCTCGCGAATCCGAATTTTGAGTGGCCTGATGGTACTCCCAACATAGAATAAGCCACAAACCCATATAATACAGTACACTACAAACTTGGTGTTACAATTAATGAATGAATTGATTGTATGTTTGCCTGTTATGCCAAAATCAAGAACCTCAGATTCAAAGGTGTGTGAGCACATGTTACAGCTCCCACATTTATGAAACCCATTCAAGCGCCCTTGATCTAACCATGTTTTGGCAGTGAGTACTGGTGCCATGAATGACGGACATAAAAGATTTTTAAGAGTAGGAGCTCTACTAAATACTATTGATGGGTTGGGTTCCAACAATTTGGTGAGATCCTTGTCAAGGTGAAGTAAGTGCCAATGACGTTTTAGTATAGCATACACCTCATTGCTATCACTGGTGTAACGAGTAATCGGCCTAATTTTGTTGAAATGCGTGTTAGCTGAGTTTGTTCTAGTTTTAGGTTTAAGTAAATCAGCCCTCTTCATACTAGACACTTCACGTTCAACCTTAGCGAGAAGATTTGGTTGATACCCACGTTGTACAAATTGGTCATGTATAAACAGTTTTTCTGCATCAAAGTCGACATTAAGGGAGCAATTCCGTTTAGCTCTAATGTATTCACCTTTCGGAATATTATTAATAACAGAACGTTTGTGAGAACTAGATGAGTGTAAAACTGCATTAACCGAGGTAGGTTTACGAAAAGTTTTAGTGATAAAACCTGTGGGGGACATAGAAATATTCAAGTCAAGAAAATCCACAGAATCTTTCGAAAAATGGTGTACAAATTGCAAACCCCAATTATTCGCATTTAGAAAGTTTACAAACTCATTTAATTCAGCCACATTGCCCGTCCAAATCATAAAAACATCATCAATGTATCTTTTCCAAAGATGTATAAAGGGTGAAAAAACATTGTTGTGAAACACATATTGTTCTTCAAATTGGTGCATAAATATATTCGCCACAGAAGGGGCAAAGCTAGCTCCCATTGCAATCCCAATCAATTGTTGGTAATATGTATCATTGAAAAGGAAAACATTATTTTGCAAAGCGCAAAGAAGAAATTCTTTGATCATTTCAACATGAAGATGGTATGATGCTGATTTGTGACGAAAAATATAGGAAATGCTGGCAATTGCTTTGTGGTGATCAATGGAAGTATATAATTTGACATCAAGTGTGACCAATAATACTTCAGAAGTGCAAGGCAATTGTGCAAGAATATCAAGAATATGCATAGTATCTCGTAAGTATGTAGGTGTAGAGTGAACCAGAGGTGCAATACATTCATTAACATACACTGATATAGGTTCCAAAATTCCACCCTGGCCACTGATAATGGGTCTACCTTCAGGTATCTTATCAAACGGCTTATGAATCTTAGGTAGAAAGTAGGCAGTTGGCATTATGGGTTGATCGGAGAACAAAAAACATTTTTCTACATCTGTAATAATACCTAGTTTAAACCATTTGTCGATTAAATGTAAAAATGTAACTGAACCCCAACAACACGCATAAGCTATGTATTCTGTATCGTCCCCCTTACCCTATGCAATATTTCACCATGAATCTGAGCTCACTAATCTTTGCTACACTCAAACCCAAATCTCAAGTGGTTATGGTTGGAGACTTTAACTTAGGCTTTCTTGATCAATTAGACTCTCTGGCCAAAGCAACCAACAGTGTATTGAAAAATCTTGATTTTGCACAACATATTCTGAAACCCACACACTCTGGGGGCAGAATTCTAGTCTGGGTAGTAACACATTCATCCCAATGACATTGAGGATCAAGCATACCCTTGGTCTGATCATTACTTAATACAATTTGATCTGCCCATTACCAATATGAAAAGAATACCTCACAACCTCGGGAGAAAGTCCTGTGTCAGAATCTTCGCAAGCTTATCCCAGACGCCTTAGCCCCTTTTTCTGCCCCTGAATAAATTCAATTCTGTCTTCGTTATCAGCTGTCTATAATAAAATGATGGGTGAAGCAGTTGACACTTTGGCCCCCTTGAAGCTAAAGCCTGGTAAATCACCCCGCACACTCCAAAAGCTGGTACTTGTTTGGTGGCTACAGGGTTGTCTCCTGCAATCACCCTGCGATGGCAACAATTTTTCCTTTACTTGAGGTATAAGGTCCTGGGCCGGCCATAATGCTCACAGGAGTGCCTCCCACCCTACATTGGTTTTATTGAGCATGCTGGTGGCAGCTGTAAATTAATTTTGGCCTCACCGGTGTGCAAGCCATTTTTTTACCACATTGATAGCCCAATATACACTTTTGGTAGTAATTTGGGTACCAGTGTATTTTTATTTAATCCTGCTCTCGTCCATTTTGTGTTTGTGCACTTCCTTTGTTCAGGGTAATCACTAGGTAGGGCTAATATTGCCCTAACTGATTTAGACCATTGTAAGTCCCTGCACAGATCCTTAGGCGCTGGTGTGGACTGAGTGAGTGGCAGTCCTAATGGCCACTGGAATGGTCGGCCACCTGAGTCCATCCTCCCTAACTACCTCTAGTGATTGGTAGTTTGGCTTTGGCTGTCACTTTTGCAGTGGTAATTAAGGCTTTGCCCAGTCAATGCTGTTATCTCATTGTAGAACTTGGAAGAAGCATGTATGCTGACCTGCTGGAGGAGTTTCCAACGATTTTCATGCCAGTGCTGACCTCATCTGGCCATACTGAGTGGGTCAATTTTCTGTGGCTATGCCCCCACCACAATCTTCTTTGGTTTCCTTTTATCTTCCTGCAGGCTTTTCTGCCAGGATTTCCACTGCTTGGGTAATGGGCTCCATAGTGGCAAGGCAGCAGTGGCAGCTGGTGAGTTCCTTTAATTGTAGGAGCGTAAATATTTCCCCAAAATATGCCTGAGCATAGCAACAATGGAACGTGAACGAACTAAAGGTGGTATGGGGGCTGTGGGAGCAGTGGAGCGTCCCTCCCACATGAAGTTTTTGAATAATGGGTAAACATGTTACATTTGACAGTGCACTTTAGTGACAAATTCAGTAAAAAGCCAGATTGTTTCCAATTTGTTTTACAGGGCATTTGCTCTGATCTACATTTCTATGCTGGCTGCAGCAGTATATGCTAGTATTCCCATATAGGAACACACTGTTAGCTTTGCGCTTAATGCCAGGAATGATACAATAAGAAAACCTGTCTACGTTGGGTCTTTCAATATATGGCTGTACCCCCCCGTTGAAAGAACCTCCTCCAGTTTTCTTTGCCTTTTAAAAATGACGAGCAACAATAAGAAAAAATGTCAAAGCTGGCTGCACCAAAGTTTGTCTAGCAACTGTGACAAATCCATGGATGTTGACCCTTCTCCCAAGGGGGGAACCCTTCTCATGTGGCTAGGGTGGCGCGGCCACAATCCAATAATCCCCTTGGGGGTGGAAAACAGTGGGAGGATCACACGGGGAGGGATATACCCCCATGTGACGAGGGATGACCTATAGGGGAGGGAGAATGCAGTATATAGATGCCCCTTATCAAACTTCCATACCCTTACACACCCCACAGGGTAATGTAGTCCTTGCCTCCCCCATGTTATGCTGCAGGGTAGACTACATGATTGTCACACCATGTACTGAGACAAAGAGCTATCCATACAAACATCCCAGTAAAACTACTGGAACAAAGAAGCATGGAAGAATGATGAATACTATGCATGCACTAACAGTGCAGTCTAGTCCATATGGACAGTTGAGAATGCTTACCAGTATAAAGAGGACTTGACATGAGTTCAACCACTCCCAGGAGGAACCACAGTCACAAGTGGTGTGCAAGGAGGTTCGGAAAGCAGGTGGAGCGGGACACAGAAAAGGAGAGAAGCCAGCCTTAAGGAGAGAGGCCGCTCGCTGAGCAAGGAAGCAAAGCTCCTGGTGTGCCCAGCCATGGGGAGATGTGAGGAAGCAAAGCTGCGTTCCCGAACCCTCACTTACGTCTGCTGGTCTGTGAATGAGCGCTGGAGGACGCAAGTGCAGACCAATCCCCCCCCCCCCAGCAGTTGAGAGACCCCTACATCTGTTGCAGACCAAGAAACAAGTTATGCTGGTTATTGGGTAGACCCAGCGCCTGAGAAGTAGTAGCAGAAGTTGCATGAAGGAGAGAGCCCCCCCCACCCCTCATACAGGGTCAGGAACCCTGACGGACAAAGAATGAAGTCCAGGAATGTGGTCGACAGAAGAAAAGCGAGTCTGGGGCCTGAACCCATATGAAGAAGATTGCATCCAAGGCAATCTTCCGAGTCACAGTGCCTGGCAGGTTAGTGTACCAGGTTGGCTGGGCCTGCAAGATACCTAAAACCAAGAATATTGAAACTAATCCTGGGAAAGGCAAGTTGAGCAATAATACTTGCACCCATACTAATCTTCACAAACAGTGTCTGGCAGGTTAGTGCACCGGATTGTCTGCGAGATTAGAAGAATGGGGAAGGTATACATACCCCTTGAAGTGTTATTAAAATAAAAGGCCAAGAAGCGGAAGGAGGAATCGAGTGAAAGGAAAATAACGCCCCTTGCAGGAAAGTGGACATTGTCACCCGCCAGGAGAAGGGAAACCCTGTCTTGGCAACACCGGGAGCCGACAGCCTGCAGGTCCTAGGTTTTCTATCTCTTTGGAATTCAGTTATTCCTTGCTGTCGAACTATAGCGAACAGGCAAACAGTTAACACCATGACTTGATGATAGAAGACAGCTGTCTAGTGATTTGGACACAGTGAAAAAGGAAAAATGTATACCATGATTTGGATTTCTATAGAGGGTGATTATGATGGGCAACACTAACATGCTTGACAACATGGTGAATGTTCAAATATTTAACTCCTATTCGGTACATATTGTACATTTCTCAGCAATGAATAATACACTCAAGCAGATATTTATGAACCATAACACCAAGAGGACTCATGATAGGACGTATGTGTAACTGTTAAACTGATAATCAATGAATTAACATTTATGATGCTTGTGAATCTGCTTAGAATCACGTGCTGTTCATATAGTCTGACATCTAGTGGTAATCGCAGAGTATTGCATCTCGTCTTTCGATGATCGAAGGGGGACGTCGACATGGGCGTGCTTGATATGATATATGGCATTCATAACGCGCCTATACACAAGTGTTTTAAGGTGCGACGAGGCAAGGGAGGGGGAACAGAGAGAAGACGGGGACAACAATCTTACTAGGCCAGGTGACATTGAGATCCCGCAAGTGCAGGGGAAGGGGAAAAATTGCAGGGGTAAGGGAGAGTGGGCAGTGCAGTACATGGGAGCGACGGTAAAAAAAAAAAGTATAATATATAAATGTAATGAGTAAAAGGTGCGGCCAGCTGGTGGCAAGTGCCAGGGTAAGTGCAGACGTCTGGTGTCAAGTGCTGGAAGGGGACTGTAGGGATACAGAAAACAGCCCCCAAGTGTGGGGGGGTGTGGGGTTTGCCAGGGAGGCAGTGCAGAAGTGCAACTGGCGGAGGAGGGAACCTGGGCCCGAGATCAGAGGGGTGGCCATGTGACCAGCAGTTTGTTTCAGCCAGGAGTTCAGCACGGGAAAGGAGGAGAGAAAGCAGAAGCAAAGAGGAAGGTTTCAGGGAGGCTGTTCCAGAGGGAGGCCCCAGCTGCAGAAGGAGATCCACCACCAACCTGGGAAAGTGACTGACCACGAGGGAGTTGGAGGCAGATGAGCGAAGAGCTCGAGAAGGAAGAAAGTTTAAGGTACCGAGGCCCCAGGCCCCAGAAGGCCTTATGGACAATGCAGAGGGTTTTGAACTTAATCCTCACAGCCACTGGGAGCCAGTGCAGGGATTTCAGTCCTGGAGAGATGGGATCCCTGGGCTTGAGGCCAAGGACAAGTCTCACAGTTCTGTTCTGGGTGAGTTGCAGAGGGCGGAGAGTAGAAGCAGGCAGATTTAGAAAGAGGCTGTTGCAGTAGTCCAGCCTAGAGAGAAACCGAGCTTGGAGACGGTGAGCTTCTGAGGGAAGGAGAGGGAAAGGAAGAGTACCTCTGAGGAGGTGCAGCTGGTAGTTTGACTTCTTAGAGACGTCAGAGATGTAATGAGACTGTGGAGTCAAAGATGATCCCGAGGTTTTTAGCCTCACAGGTGGGAGCAGGAAGAGGGCCAAGAGAGGCCGGCCAGAGAGCGACAGGAAAAGAGGGAGAAAGTGTGCCGATGAGGAGAATCTGTCTTGCTGGCATTAAGGCAGAGATCATTGGTGGCAAACTCCTGGATAGCGCAGTCAGAGATGAGAGAAGGGGAAGAAGTGGTGGAAGGGAGCCTGAAAATGAGTTGTCCTCCGCATAGCACTGAAAGTTTGGGCAGAGAGCGGCAATGCAGTGGGCAAGAAGTGCCAGGTATTGGTTGAACAGCGAGGGAAAGAAGTTTGACCCCTGGGGAACACCACAGGTAGAGATATGGGAGAGGAAGGACGCAAGTTGGACCTGGGAGGGTCGCTCAGAAAGGAAAGTGGTCAGCCAAGCCAGGGCATGATCAGTGATATACCCAGGTTATCACGGAGACGGTTGAGCAGGATGGCATGGTTGACTGTGTCAAAGACGGAAGAGAGATCAAGTAAGATGAGGACACTGGGGGTGTTGGAGTCAAGGTTGGAGAGCTTGTCTTCACGTATGTTCAGAAGAGCAGTTCCCGTGCTTCTGGCAGCTCTGAAACTAAACTGATGGTCATGGAGACCACCAACAGATTCGGTGTGAATATTAAACTGGGAGATGGGCAGGAGTTTGCCTAGGAAAGGAGTGATAGAGATTGGGCGATAGTGAGCCAGGCAGGACGAGTCGGCTGAGGGTTTCTTAAGAGACTGCACAAGGGAGTGCTTCAGGGGGGGAAGGGAAGACCCCAGTGGCGAAGGAGTGGTTGTAGAAGTCAGTCAGAGCAGGGGCCAAGGTGTCAATGCGGTCCTTAATGGTTTTGGAGGAACAGGGGTGAACCTGTTTTGACAAGACTATCATACATTGGACTTGTCTAGAAACCTCGTCTGGGGAGAACGGAGGAAAGGAAGAGGAGGGAGGCGAGGTGGCTGAAGAAGGGCAGAGAGTACATTGGGCAGGGGGAGAGGGAGAGGACCGGATGTCCTGAGGTTTTTTATTTTTTTTATTGTAACAATTAGTTATTTACACAACTTTAATTACAAAACAATTTTAGGAACAGATTCTTTGTTCTCTTCAATCCGAATCCTTGTTGCCTCTTCAATACATTACATTCTAGATTCGAAATTTGAAGCTCCTCCAAATAGAAGTTGATTTTAACAAGGTTCGGCTTCTAAAATCTTTTCAAGAAAATCCACCACTGCGCAAGTTACTCTAACATTGTTTCGAGCTGTTAGTGTATACCACAGATTTTCAGTTTTTTCGAAAGTCGATGTTAGATGCTGGAGAAAAAATGACCGCTGGGTGGACACATAGCTACATTCAGTGATTAAATGTTTGAGCGAGTCTAGTGCATTTTTGCAGAACCTACAGCTGGTCTCGGTTGTCTCTTCTTGATGTCTCAGGTACATCATCTCTTTGGTTTTATAGATGTTAAGTCATAGCCTTAGAAATGTATTTCGATGAGGTCTTGACGGGAATCTTGATACATATTTGGGCAGCTTGTCTAGATTGTTGCATGTTATACCCAGAATAAGCGAAGTTTCGCGCGTTTCGCTATTTTTTTATCCAAAGCCATCTTCTGAACTTCTTTTTGGCAATCTGTGGGGTATCTCGCAGTGTTGCCCAAGATATGTCAATGATTGCTAATAGCTTTTTGATTTTCGCTGCCCAGATAGCTAAAATTCCTGCATATGGTTGTTCACTGGATTCTTTCAATATTTCATAGGCCGGAGCAATGCTATTCAAGTTCATTTTATGTAAAAGGGCGATTGATTTCCATTGAAATTCCAGGCCGGCTAGCGAATCTAAGCCTAATTCGTGCCTTATCGCCACCATGGAAACGTATCTCGGAAGCGCCAAAACTCCTCTCCAGAATTGTCCTTCTTGAGTTGCCCAAATGCAGCTATCAATATTCAAGCCTGCCTCCGCCCCATATGTCACAGCTGGAATAACTTTCTGACCATAAAAGGTCATAATGGGGATCAGTGTGAATTTACTGTATTCATTATGTAAACGTTTACCCTGTAGGGTGAATGCTGACATACGTTGTTTCAAATCTTCAATCCACGCCTGTTCTCTAATCGATTTATTTGGACTCCCAAGTATCGTATCATTTGTACTGAGTCCATCTTTTCGCCTGCCGCTGACCATCCAAAAAAAAGATGTTTTGTGCGCAGTGCTAACCGACATGATCTTCGATTTACCAGCATTGATTTCAAGATCATTTGCATGTAGATATGTGACCAAGGCCTGTAAGTTGCAGGCCAATTTCAGTTTGGTCAAATAGGACAATGTCATCAGCGTATATTGCATAACTTATCGGTTGTTTATTCAATTTCGGTGGAAAGCAACGGGTGTTATCTAGCGCCTCAGGCAAGTCAGCAATATACAGCTTAAACAGCAACACTGCTAATGGGCAGCCTTGCTTAACTCCTTGAGATGTCAGCACCTCATTCGTCAAAGTGCCAATGTTGTCAGTTCGGACTTTTATTGATGTCCCATTGTGGAGAGCCATAAGTGGCTGAAGTAAAGTCGATGGGCAGGACCATATTAATTTCTTCCATAATATTGTGCGATTTATTCGGTCAAAAGCCTGACGCATATCTATAAAGGCATCGAATATTTTCTTATGCATCAGGGTTTCGAGTTTTAGGATGTTCACAATGAGAAGATTAACATCAGTACCAACATTCTTGGTGAAGCCAGTTTGTCGGTTGTCTAATAGGTTATTGGTTGATGCCCATTTGGGAAGTTTCAATTGTAAACAGGTGGCGAATATTTTGCCTATTATGTCCAAGAGGGCAATAGGGCGATAGTTGGCAGGATTGTCCCTATTGCCCTTCTTGAAAATCAGTACAATAACCACGGTTTTCCAAGAACTCAGAATTATCTTGGCTGCTGAGATTACTTTGAATAAATCCACAATAAAGTCAGCCCAGAGCTCCGTTTTCTCTTTTAACATGATATTCGTGAGCCTATCAGGGCCTGCTGCACGTGAATTCTTTAGTTGTTTTATGCGTGAGATAATAGCTCTTGATTCACACTCATCCCAAGGTTCTTTTGATATCATGGGCTCTAGCTTAATGTGTGAAGACGTGTCCGCAAACACTTTTTTAAAATGATTTCCCCAACTTAGTAAGGAAATACCATTCGCCAGGCTTGAGTCTTGGGTATGATTTTTTTTTGTTTAAAATCTTCCAAATGTCTCTGGATTTACATTGAATTATAAGCCCAAGCATTTGTTCTGCGCGTTCTTGGTCTCTAGTTATTTTAAAGGATTTTAGCCAATTTCGATATTTAATTTTACAGCAATTGATGGCTCCTTTTTTATCGACAATTGCGCTATCGCTCCTTTTTATTTGTCTGATGTTCTTATGCATTTGTTTCTTTTGCTGATTTACCTGGGCACCAAATACATATTTTCTCTGTTGCTGCTGATAATTGTTTGTTTTCCTTATCTTGGAACCAAATTGTAGCAGTAGAGGTGCTTAATTTACTTTTTCGGTGAGGGTTGTTACATCATCCTTTAAACGTTCACTCAGCTGACAAATGTGCTGGTCTTTGATTCGAAGACGGTTCAATCCTTCATTCACCTCAAGTGGACAGCTATATTGATGCGATGTTGCGGACCGTTCGAATGTGCAGATCAGTTCTATTAAGTTATGATCACTGACAGATGTTTTAGTTATCGACATGCTTTCCACGAGGAAATCAAGATGTAATCTAATGTTTTTTGACTTGTATCTCGTTGCCAGGTCGACCTGGGGGGAATGTCCCTGCAGATGGTTCCATTAACCATCTCACAATTTCTCGTTTTCATTGCATCCATCTCCTCTCGTAGATATTACAGTAGATTGTGATCTTCTCTCAAACCAAGAAAAGTTAGTCGCCACATATTAGAATTGTTATATCATGGTAAGACGTTAAGCAAGGATCTATGATTGCCGTTACTGAATTGATAAAACTTGCTGATGAGATCATTACTGGATTCCAATAGAGGTTGATGACTAGTAAATGCAGTGGACGTTCCTTGACAGTAGATCTTAACTGAAGTAATGAGCCTTGTAAAGATATTTGGAATGAAAGATTGGATTAGTTCCCAACCATAGGTGTTATTTATTGTAATCGGGCCTGAAAAAGGTCTCCCGCGCTGGTTTTTCCCAGCTTTGGAAAGTCATTAAACAGATGATGAAAACCTCTGGTGTTCCAGGAAAGTATCCCACATGTCTGCGCCAGGATTTAATGATGGTTATGCTTGTCTGGCTTTGTGAGATGCAGCTAGTCTTGCGATATCCTCAGTCTTTCTGAGTAAACTTTGTTACTGGCTCAGACTCTCTTACGGAGAAGTGATTTCTCAGCTCATCACGTCAATGTTTATTTGATGTATTGGACTCCTTAATTTTGGGAGAGTATTTGGAACTTCTCTCTGATCGCACTTTGAAACCATAGGATAGTAGCTCGTCCTTTGCCGCTAAGTTTTTTCCACTACAACTGATCTAATATGCAGGAAAACCTTATCAGCCGACTTTTCTGAGATGTATTCGACAGTTAATATGTCTTCTGTTGTGATGGTACATAATGATAGAAGTAATGTGATGAAGTTACTTCATAACATTCTGTTTAAATTTACAGCACTTTCGTCGGAAGATATTTTCCACTCTTATTTTCCAGGCTTGTTGTGCTGACTCAGTCTGGTGATTTTCATTCTTCTTGGTGCTCATTAATTTGTTTGTTTCGCTGTGCAGCAGTCAATTCGGGGTTAAAATTTTGGGGCGACTTGCAGCTTCTCGTTGTAGGTGTAGTCTGCCTTGCATTAGACTGCTTAGGTAGAGAGCCCTTGTTGGGCTCAACTGCAGGAAACCTGGAGACTTTTCTTGTCTCACGCAGCTTTGGTGTATTAACTGTTTGGTCGTCTGAACGTTCTCTGGATTTGGGGTGCTTTTGCCTTGTGGCATAGCTACCCTCCTTAACTCTCCATTCGAAGCAGATGACTCGTCAGAATAGATGGAATATGTGGAAAGATCGCAAAAATCCACAGATGGCTCGTTGGCTTCTATTGATTGAACTTCAGAGTCTATTCTTGCCCTCTTGTTCAGATTTTGCTTCTGATTCACAGATGTCTTTGCATCATTAGACTGCCTCTGGGGCTCTTTCTGATGTGCAGTATCTAATTTGTTGGACGGTTGACCTTGCGGTGCACGTTCAAACAGCGAGAGCTTTTGAGGAGTCGATAGATTCCTGACAAATTGTTTGACATTAGTAGGGCGTTTTTTTAATTACATTTTTTGCTGATTTCTTTAAACCGACTCGAGTTTTTTTTTGTGTTCGCCTTTGATGCCATTGTGCTTTCAGCCGGAAAATTCTTTGCCGCTCCTGTAAATATGTCAAAAGACGTTTTTATCTATGTCGGATACCTGTGGCAGTTGTATTGGATCAGTTGCAGGGATAATGCTATTTAAAATACCCCCACCATTGCTTGTACCTGAAGGGAGCAGTGAAGCTGTGGGAGCACTCAATGTTTTTGTCGAAACAGGGCCTCCTTGGAGGGGTACGCTTTTCAGTGTTCAACTCGAAAGTTCCGAGTGGGACATCATCGGCAATTGTGCTAAAACCAGCACAGGTAAGGCGCTTTTCAAGGGAGCACTGCTCTTGCTGCCAGCAAATGTGCCATTTGTTGCTCGTAAAGCGGTTCTCTATTGGACTGGATATTATGTATCAACCATTTCATGCATTCCAACGTAGCAGACATGAGAGTAGAGTTTTCCACATGGGTACTTGTCATTAGGTCTCCAAGGTGATATTGCCATTGCGAAGAGGTCTCTGCTTCTCTTTCGAGTCTTTGCATGAGGACGCCATTCAGGTGCTCTATTGTGTCCACTTTTGAGGTAAGCTTATTTATTAATGCACCCTGATCTTTGATGGATTTGTTTAAACTTTCGTATAGTTTCATGAAAGTTATAAGGGCTAAAGAAGTGGCTGCTAAGACATTATTGTGGCTTTGAATCCCCGCAGCCTCTGACAAATTCGATTTGTTTAATTGGTCCTGTGCTGACTTTACCGATGCTGATGACATTGTTTCATGCAGCTGTTCACCCGAGGGCTCCTGCCTCGTGTCTTTTTGCGGTAGAATCGTGTCTTCTAAGGCGCTTTTATACGTATGTTTTGGTCTCACTGCTCCAGAGGCATATAACACATTATCACTAACTCCAGTACTGCTTTGATTTGCTAGACTATGCTGTGATGGGTTTGGTGATAAAGCCGGCTGCGTCGCAGGAAAGCCAAACTTTGTCCGGCAGTGTTTCCACTATGATGCGTGCATTCAGCGTTGTTTTTGGAAGTTTCTCATTAGGTGTACTCCCAAAGCTTTGTATGAGCTTTTCTTTAATGGAATGAAAATCTGCAGTTAGTCGCTCAGTCAAGCGTGCTTCGCGTCCGAGGTCAAGAACTCTTGGTGAGTTGTCAGATGGCAGATACAACTTTATTCATTTTTGTGTCTGTTTAGACTGGGGCACTGCATAGTGTTGATTTTTTAGGTGTTTGCACCCCGTATTCTTTCCCACTGTTGCCCTTGGTTATATTACCAAGAGGACGCAACAAGTTGGGCTTTTCTGGGGTCACTCTTTGAGCATCAAGACAAACGCTTGATATCGCTAAAGGAACCTGTGATTTCTCCATTGACTTATGTAGGTGAGTAGATGTGGACATCTCATTTGGCGTCAGGCCTTCAATTGTTACTAGTTTGCATTCTTTCTCAGGCAGCTTGCTTGGTTTACTCTTGTCTTGCGCACTCTCATTTAGGGAAATTGGAGGAATAAATATGAGATTTGCCTCATTTGAATTGTCAGCGGACACCTGAATCTGCAATTGTTCAGTGTCCGTGACATCAAATGGAGATTGAAACAAGGAGGTATTAACCTCTATCACTTGTGTGTCCAGGTGCATTTCCATGTCTATTGGCAATGGAACTATCGACACGTTGACGGTCTGTGCTTGTGTCTTTTCACACTTTGTACAGTATGTAGGCAGAGTGATGGAATCGGATGCATCAGAACCTTTAAATACTCGAGCATTTTTGCTACAAGCAGCACACTCTGAACTTCAGATCCAGCCGTCGAGCACGGTAGACAGAGCATAGAGTTTTGGACACCGGCAGGCGCCGAAGTCAAAACTTAAACCATAGCGTGCCAACAGTTTGTTTCTTTTCTACGATGAGAGTTTCCGTCATGGTAAATAAAGTTGACACATTATGTGCTGTCGTCGCTGGAAGCACTTGTTCAGAGCGTTCGGCTCAAATTGGGACTGAGGGGACTGCGATAACATGATTGACGAACCAGGTCTTACCTCGTTGTCTTCGCTGTTTGCCGCAGCTATATCCGGCTCGGAGGTACTCAACGGCATTTGGAAGGAGGAGCCTAGCCGTTCAGACTCGAGTCTGGATTTCTCCTGTAGCCGCGTTTGCAGACCCATCACAGGATCATAGCTGGTTTCACTCAGAAGGCCTTCTGCCGACCTGCGGCAGGGCTGTGGGCCTAGGGTGGACTGGGGTAGACTGGGACTCTCCTCGGGACTCCGCGTGGTGCTCCGCACACGCCAACACCTTTTTCAGGTGGAGTCACCCAGAGGAGGAAATCTCAGTTAAAGTGACAGTAACTTCAAACAAAGTGTAGCACGTCGCTGCAGCTCCTCACTCGCACAAGGACTGGGGTAGATGGACTCTCCTCTGGACTCCGCGCCTGAGTTTTAGAGATGAAGTGAAAAGCCTGGGAGGGGACAAGAGAGGTAGACTGCCGCAGGATTGGCCAGCTCCTTGCAGATTTTAGAGTTCGGCTGAGTTGTTAGATGCCACAGAGATGCAGACTTGGATGTGGCCCCTCTTCTTGGTGCGGACAGAGACCCAGTATGGACTTTGGAACAGGTGGCAAGCCAGTTTATCTGCTTTACCAGAAGCACAGCATTTCCTCTCAGACACCCTGCACTTGCGTTTAAGGGTGGTGAGGTCTGAGTCGTACCAGGAGTTGCACTTGGCTTTGGGCTTCAAGCGGATCCTCATGACGGGGGCAAGAACATCAAGAGTATCAGACTGGAGCATGCAGAGGGCTGTGTCGGACGTGAGCCAGCCAAAGGGGGACGAGGGTGTGTGAAAGTGGCGGCGACCGCCTCAACTGACACTCGCTTCATGGGTCGGATAAGGTAGGTGGCAGTTCTGGAGTTGGCTTGGCCTGGGGGGGTGGAGAGTGAGAGCTGGGAGGAAAGGAGAAAATGATCACTCCAGGAGATGGGAGTGGTGAGCGGGGAAGGTCTGTAGGGATCAGAACATCCAGAATGTGCCCTGCCGAGTGAGTCAGGTCAGAGGGGAGGAAAGAGTGAGAGTGAGTTGCAGAGGTTGCAAAAGATTAGAGTATCCATAGTAAGGGAATGGCTAGGAGAAGGAGGGGGAGAGAGATCCTGCAGACTAGGCATTCGAAAGAAGAGGAGGCCTGTGTAGGAAAGACAGGCAGGAATGCACTCGGGGAAGATCAGGGCTACACCCCGCCCCCCCTTCCTACAGAACCGGTCGACCTGGGCTCGGAGAGGATCGTGTTGCCGTCAGGTAGGAGTGTCAAAGCTCGTGACAGAGCTGGCCGTGAACCATGTCACGGTGAGACCGAGGACATAGAGGTCAAGTTCTTCAAGGAGGCGGCAGATGTCGAAGTGTTTGACAGCTGAGCGAGAGTTTAGAGTGGCAATATGGAGAAGGTTGCCATCCTTGAAAGACTTCCAGAGAGGGGTACAAATCAGAGGTACGCCCTGTGGAGGTGTAGAAGAGGCACGACGGGGGGGGGGGGGGGGCAGAAGAGGGCAAGGTAGCCAAAGAGGGGACAACAGGGGGAGGCAAGGAAGTCGTGGAGGGAAGAGGGGGGACAGCAGGGGGAGGAAGGAAATTAATGAGGCGTGGGAAGCGTCTATCAAAGAGAAGATTGGCTTGAGGGCCTTGGACCAAGACTGTACCATTCAGGTAAACATTAATCATGACCTTTAGAGGAGTCGAAGGAGGCCAGGAGGGGCTCCCACAGGGTGCCACCATTAATGGGAGAAGAGAAAGGAAAAAGCACAGAGACCATATGACGTGTCCATAGGTCTGGCGAGGGAACGACAAAGAGGATGTCGGTGAGGGTTTGCCTAGAGGAAGCACTGGTATAAGTGTCAGCGATAGGAAGGCCTAAGTTGGGGTTGGAGACTAGGATGTCCTTTTAAACTTCTTCCTACCAGATATAGTGAGGAGAGCAGGATAGTTCATGGAGAAGCAGTTTGAAAAGATAGGAGAGACAGAGAGCACCATAGAGTAGGGAGAGGAGAGATGAGGAAGGGGGGGGTGGGAGGGGGTTGTGGGGGCAGGGAGTACACTAGGGAAGGACGCAGGGAGGGGTGCAAGCAGGCGAGACAAAGATGAGACCGAAGTAGACAATTGAAAAAACCACAAGGGCTCACATAGTAGTAGAACAGTTTGCTCGGTGAACGCTTTGCTAAGAAGGCAAGAACCAAAGACAGCACTACTTTCACAATGTAGTTTAAACGGAGCGAGAACACCTATGTCTGAGAGTCCTGTAAGTGAGAGAAAGGCCTAGGTTTCACAATGCAATTTAAGTACTTTCACAAATGTCACAGCGCTAACGAAACACAGTATTAATCTAGTATAGGTGAGGTTGCTATGTGGCAGGGTTTCAGGGTAGAGTGAAGGCTCTATTCCTCACCCGGGCCACTCCTACCTTACTAGTCGCTGCTGGTTGGCGGCTGGCCACTGGCTTCCCGTGCTGACACCTGCAGACACGATATGGAGCCCCTCCGTAGGAGCTGCCGGGGTTGCCCTGGGAGGGTGCATGAAGTGTAGCGATCAACTGTTAGTGTTGATGGGCGGCTGTGAGGTGGGAGGAGGGTAGGGAAGGAAAGGGAAGGGGAAAAGAATACCAAGTGGTCGGGCGAAGCAATGAAGCCTGTAGGGGCTCAACAAGGGCTGCAGATGCCAAAAAAAGGCCGAGGAGGGGTCTCGGGAGATATTCTCAGTGTGGTGTGCCAGGTGGAAAAGGAGCACATGAGAGCTAACTGCCAAGGACTAGGCAGTGAACGGGGAAGTGAATCGCCCAATCAGGGCTGGTGGTCAGGCGGGAGGAGGGGGTAGGGAAGGGGAAAAGAATACCAAGGAGGTCGGGGGGAAGGGGGGGCAATGAGCCCCACAGGGGCTTGTAACACTATCCCTAACGTAATGTGTAGTGTACCCAAAATCACTTGGGTTTCAAGGTCCCTCAGATATTTTTTTTCTGCCTAGCTAGCTGGTCATCCTATGCGGAGCTCGTACATTGCAAAGTTATAACTTCATTATCCACGGCCATCAGTCGTTTAGTCTTCGTCCTTTCATCAATGACCATTTCTGGACCTACGCTGAAGACTACAGATTTCGGCGACTGGTGCTTCAGTCGACGCTGTCGACTGCATGGCCTCGGCCCTCCGGCCAGGACTATACAGTAGGGAGAGTGGGACCCCAAGGTTTGATTCTTTTTAGAATGCATTTCCGACCCCACACCGCCACCCACCCTCTTTTCCTTCTGGTCTTGCTTTCGCCTTTCACCTCAGCTTTGGAGAGAACTCCTTTTAGGTTTTGCCCGGTTTTGCAACAGCAAATACCTGTGGAAGGACACTCAGCGAAGGTGTAACAAGTGTCTGCCACATGATCACGACGAGCGATCCTGCAAGTCTTGCCAACGTTTATGTCCAAAGATGCTAAAAGATCGGCGGACGAAGCAGTGGGTGTCCTACGCCATGCAGGCCGAGAGTGGCTCCCCCTTTGGCACAGGCGCCTCGAGTGACGAGGGTTCAAGCGGCAGCCATGGCTCCGATGTGGAGGCCATTGACCTCTCTGCGGAACTATCACGTTCAGAAGTGACCGGCCCCGACAGGCAGGCCACCGGTGCTGCTGTGGGGAGACATCCCGTCGACCGGGGCACACCCACACCACAAAAGGTAAAGCACACAACCCCTGCATGCTTCCCCTACACACATCGAGGAAGCTACAGATGCGAATGGGCCAGTCGAAAGGTTTGACGCCCACCGATCCTCATGACTGGCCGCCCTCACCGCAACTGTCGTTGTGCCATGCATCAGGACATACCCATAAGGGCGTCTCTAACAAACGCAAGAGTGCTGACGTGCCTCCTAAAAGTGAATCAGCCCCCAGAGTTTCAGCGGCCCTGCAAACTTCGGCGAAGCCTACAGGCACGTCTCAAACACTCCCCGGACCACCAGAGCCACACGGGAGTCTTGCAGCCATTGTTTTTGCAGCTGGTAAATCTAAAGACACGTCCAAACGTTGAGAGCAGTATTCAGAAGGGTTACTGACCCTCTCAAAGGCTATGGCTGATCTCAACCTCCCAAAGACTCCTTTACTCCAGAAGATCCCCATTCCCCCCCCCCCCCAAAAGACCCCTCTGGTTCATCCCTTCCTCGCCTGCTCAGAGGCAAGCCTCACCCATTGGCGATCAAATGGCCTTCAACGCAATCCTAGAGAGGGCTGCAGATCATTTTCACACAAGAGGCAGTACAGGATACAGACTTGTGGAAGACATCCTTAAAGAGAAACCGTCAGGCGATAGCACTGCTTAACTCTATCAAGAAGCGCCTTGCACACTCATTGTTGTCCCCATCTCTTACAAGAGCGGTCAACCCTCGACTAATGCCAGGAAGAGAGCCGGAATGCCGTTGTCTACGGCAGTGATACCACCAGACAAGGACTGAAAAAAGTTGTACGCCCTCCGAAAGTGCATCACTTCTGCGGCTTATTCCACTAGAATTGCCAATAACACTACATTGCTGGCAAGTTATAGTGACGTACAATGGAACTTACTTCAGGTGGGCCTACAAGATGTACTGGAACCGGTACGATCATGCCTGCTGGCGGTTGTCGCGGAAGGGAGACGGGTCAACCAAAATATCCCGAAGAACACCTTGGATGCAGCAGAAACAGCGGGCGGGCCCTGGCACAAGGTACCCTTCTCAAAAATTCGGTATTTAAGCCAGAGACACAGGCCTCCCGTCCCAAACAAATTAGTCTCATCCACTAGTTGTTTATAAGGAAGTGGATGATGCCTTAGAAACAGCAAAGGAGCATGAAACTAAGTCTCTGAATCAAATCACAGCAAGACCCTATCAACATCGAGGAGGTAACTCTCGCCGTTCCATTCGGGGGCAATCCTTCTCGCGTTCCCACCCACAACCGGTATGGGACAGGGAGTGCATCATGGTCCTCCAGACGGGGCACAACTGCCACAGGTCAAGGGGTCGGCGAAGAGGCAAAGGCAGGGGTAGGAACTGTTAGGCAAGATTGTATGTAGTAACCCTGTGGGAGACTACACCTGCCTTGTCCTCTTGGCAGTAGGTAACCCAACCTTTGGTATAGGCCTGTAATACACACGGTAGTGACTGAGTAGCAAGGCTTCTCTCAATGTGAGCGGTAGGGTTGTAATATAAAGATTCACACTGACCGGTATTCAAATAATACTTAAACTCAAGGTTTCTTGATTAAAATAATTATTTATTAATCAGTTTTAAAATGAGCCTTCTGTAGAAGGGACCAATATGCAACTCTTAAAGTATATAACAGTACACTCCTTCAGTTCAATTAAGTAAGTAGATACCCCTTTGGGATGGCACACAGATACTCCTGCACCCTGAGATAACTTCAGTTTTTAGGACACTGGACATTAATATATCACTTTTCACACTTGAATGGTAATACTGAAGTTGTGACAAAAAGGAAAAGGTTAGGAAGGAAACAAAGGTTAACGAGCATTTTTCAATCCCCCAATGCAATCTAATGTAACCCTTCCCAGCTAAACAAGTAAGGTATGTATGACTTTTTGGAGGGACCGATCAACACAGTCAGCGGGTAAGAAGAGTCTTCAGGGAGCCAGGCCTGCCAATGTCAATTGATGCAAAGTCAAGGGAAGCTGAGGCACTTCTTGTGGGTATCACAAAAGTCTTGCACAATGTTTTTTTTTGTTGTAAAACGAAATCACTGTTGGGCCACACGCTGGGAGGCTTGTGAGGAGCAAAGCTGCAAGAAACTCTGCAGAGGGCAGCCAATGCAAGTCTCTGCTGAGAACAAGCAAACTACACACAAGAGGTAAGTACCCCTAGTTTCACAGTACCTTGAGTCTGAAGAAAAGGTTCCAGCTGGACTCTGTGCCTGTTGTAGTCCTGCAGATCCTGTTGTTCCTGGGCCTCAGTCGTGGGGAAAAGAGGGAGTATGTCTGGGGATTCCTGCACTATGGTTTGAAGGTCAGTGGCAGCAATGGGCACAATTTGGATCAGCAACACTTTGCGGTTTCAGCCATCTCTCAAATAGCACCACGCGGTTCTTGGACACCTTGTGGACTTTCCTTGCTTCTGGGGTCCAGCACTCTGTTGAGGTGGCTCTGGCTTGGTTAGTCCTGCTTCGAGGGAGTCCAGAGGGTCTTCCTGGAGCTCTGGTCTGGCTTAAAGACTATGTACTGGATTCTGGTGTTCCTGTCCCCTGGCAATCGGTTCCTGCAGCAGCAAAGAAGTACAGCCAGCAGAGAGGGGTTCCAGTCGAGTTTGTCTTGGGGCTGATTGGTCCCACCAACCCAAGGGGGGGGGGGGAGTCGTCCTTTCCGTGCTTCTCTAGTCGTTTGGAAATTCAGAGCTTCAGCAATGTGACAGGGCTTCACCGGGCAAACCAACGGTCCAGTAGGGTGCAGCAAGCTTCTCATCCAGTTTCCTCTTCTGTTCCTTCGTCCAGTGGTCAACTCTGCCTTCCTTACAAAAGACCTTGCCTTTTATGCAAGTTTCCGCCATTCATTTACAGCCTAGCTGTCACCCAGCCAATCACCTTTGGGTGCATTCCTGTAACCAACGAGACTAAGCACAGGGCGTTTCGGCAACCTCCCTTGCTTCCTGCCCTGCCAGACATGCCGCAGCCAGAGTCGGGCTTCACCAGTGAACCCCACCAAAGACAAAACGTACAAAGGGGCCAGACCTGGTGTGGGGCGCAGAGTAAATCTCAAGAAGGACATTTCCAACAAGAAATGGTGAAAAAGATGGGGCCATTTTGACAAAATGGGCACCCGTGTGTGCAATACTGCAGCTGAGGATTCAACCTGCGGTAAAAATGTGCAATGGTAGAAAAAAGTAAACCACTGCCACCAGCCATTAATTGTAGAAAGGGTAAAATAAAAATCATAAATGAAAAAGGTAGATCAAGGGGATACTAAGTAACCCCTCCAGCACTCTATGCAAGATGGTGTGTGCTGGGTCTACAAAGAGAAAAAGGTAACTAAGGTCAATTTCACTTTACTAGTCTTGGAAACAGTAGTTTATCCAAGAGAAGGTATTTAAACCTTAGCATAAATCCAAAAGATTTCTCTGTGACACTGCACTGAGGGTGCTGTGTGTCACAATGTAAAAAGATGCCTATGGAGTTTGTCGGACTCCAAAACCAAAAGAAACACAGGGTTCAGATCAGAGAAAAATACATGAGTGGGGAAAAAGGTCTCGCTCTCTCCAGGATAAAAAATCCTAAAGTCTAGCAAAAGAGCTGGGGGTCTCTAAGGTAGAAGGGAATTGGCACATGAATTAGAATTCGCCCTCACAATAACTCCACCCCAAGAGGCTCCCCAGCCTCTGCTAAAAAAGACTCGCCAGTCCGGGGTTCCCTCCCATGCCTCCCCGGTCGGTGGACGATTAACATCTTTCATTCACGCACGGGAGGTCGTCACTTCGTACCAGTGGGTGCTCAAGACCGTCGCCCACGGTTATTGTATCGAGTTCCACCGGCCACTTTGCTACCATCCACCAACATCCAGACTCCTATCGCCAGCACACCTGAAAATTCTGCTACAAGAGGTGGCAATCCTTCATGGAAAGGGCACCATAGAAAGAAGGCATCCCCTTTCACCAGGTAAACAAGGGTATTTGTTCAGTGTACTTCCTTTTACCCAAAAAGGATCTCACTGTGCGCTCGGTTAGACATGCGCACAGTCAACAAGTTTGTCAAGCCACAAAAGTTCAGAATGACATTTCAGGAAGTAATCTCACTGATGGCACACTGGGATTACATGGCAACATTGGACATGAAAGATGCATACTTTCATATTTCAATGTTGCCAGCGCACAAAGTACGTAAGGTTCATGATGGAGGACAAGCACTATCAGTTCAAGGTCCTCCCCTTCGGCATAGAATCAGCCCCAAGGGTCTTTACAAAGGAACTGGCGGTAGTAGCAGCTCACCTGTGCAGACAGTCCATCCCAGTCTGTCCTTACCTCGACGCTAGCTAATAACAGGGGATTGGTATGGAACATGCCCATCAAATACCCAGAAGGCTGTAGAGCTCCTCTTCAGTGTGGGATTTTCGATCAATAAGAAAAAGTCCAGTCTAGACCCCAATCAGGTCAAGCAGTTTTTTGGGGGCTCTTATTCGGACCAAATACAGCCTTGTCTCCCTCCAGTGAGAGGGTTCAAAACATGCTGTTCCAAATCCCTCACTGTGTAGCCAGCCGCAAGGTGACCGTACGCAAAGCCATGCAACTGTTAGGGATGATGGCCTCCTGCATTTATCTAGTTCCACACGCACGTTTGCACATGTGCCCCATGCAAGTCTCTCTCTAGCCAATGGTGTCAGGCCAGCGGACAATAGAACAATCTAGTGGTTGTCTCGGCAGCCCTCCTTCTCTCTCTGCAGTGGTGGTTGAGGGAAAACCTGCAAGGGAAGACCTTCACCACCCCTGCAGTAGAAGCCACTCTCGCCACGGACGCCTCTCACAGGGTGGGGGCGGGGGGGGCCACCTCATCTCCTTCATCAAACGGCGCACAGCGTTTGGTCCCCAGCAGTAGCATCCAATCACATAAACCTGCTGGAATTGTTAGTGTTCAAAGCCCTGAAGGCATTTACAGACACAACTACAGGGACAGACCGTACTGGTCTTCACAGACAGCACCACAGCAATGTATTACTTGAACAAACAGGGGGGCACGCACTCTTCGGGGCTTTCCAAACTGTCTCAAAACATGGAAGTGGGCTCTCACAGAAGATGTTCCTCCTGTCTCAACACATTCCAGGGGAACTCCATCTTCTAGCAGAAGTGCTCAGCAGGGACGTCCCTCTACCCACAAGGTACGAATGGCGATTACAGGGAGACATCATCTCCAACGTCTTCGCAGAATGGGGCTGCCCAGAGATCGACTTGTTTGCAACTCTAGAGAACGCTTATTGCCCATATTACGCCTCAAGATGCCTGCAGAACCGCACCAAGTGGAACAGACTCTGGATAATATGGTCAGGTGAATTTGTCTACACTTTCCCCCTTCCCCCTCTCCCCCCCCCCACTCCCCTACTTAACAAGATAGTGCACAAGATGTATCAGGAACCAATCACTATGATTCTGGTGGCCCCTATGTGGGCCCGCCAATCCTGGTTATCTCATCTGATGGCAATGTCAGTCTCCCCTGCGAGAAAGCTGCCATGCCCGTACAACATGCTGTCACAAGAAACGGGGAGACTACACCCATGCCAGCAAACAGCAGCCTGGCTCCTGAAGTCTTAGAGTTTGAACACCTCCACCTTCCTCAAAGATGCATGGACATATTTAAAAAAGCAAGAAAACCTAACACCAGACGCTGCTACTCCAGCAAAAGGAAACACTTTGTCATCTGGTGCAGTTCTAAAAGCATCAATCCTATTGAATGCTCACTAACACACGATCTGGAACCTAACTCACTTGCTAGATTCAGCCTTGGTTATCAATTCCTCAAAAGTTCACTTAGCTGCACTTTCGGCTTGCACCACATCTCATAAAGGGGTTTTTTGGTGGAAAATTCCTGTCGTCAAAGCTTTCATGGAGGGCGTTAAAAGACTTCATCCCCCCAATCTCCAAACCAGCTACCAGATGGGACCTAAATGTGGTATTAACTAGACTAATGGGATCTCCATTTGAACCTGTGCATAAGGCGAGCCTTAAGGCTCTCCCTTACAAAACCACCTTCCTGGTGGCAGTCGCTTCAATACGAGTTAGTGAACGGCAGGCTCTTTCAGTCCTAGACCCATTTGTAACAATTCACAAAGAAAGTGGTCCTGCGCACTCACCCGTGATTAGCACCTACATTTAGTTCAATGTTGCATGTCAACCAATAAATGGAACTACCCACCTTTTTCCAAAATCCCATTAACGTGGCGGAAAGAAGTCTCCACACGCTTGATGTGAGGAGAGCTGTCATCTACTATCTGGAAAAGACAAAACCACTTTGAAAACAAACCAGATTTTCATTTAGGTGGCAGCTTGTAGAGAAGGGGATCCTGTCTCTAAATCAGCAATTTCAAGGTGGATTGTAAACTGCATCACACTGTTACACTCTTGCCTAGAGAGATCTGCCCTTCAAGCCTAGAGCACACTCTACTCGGGGCTTTCATAGCATTCATTGCAAATGTTCCTCTTGGGTCCATTTGTAAAGCAGCAACCTGGAGTTCTGTACACACCTTTACAAAACACTGCTGCCTGGATACACACTCTAGGTCTGATTCTCAGGTACAACAAGCGGAACTAAGATATCTCTTTACTATTGTTCCTTCCCACATCCCACCATCTCTGGGTACTGCTCGCTAGTCTATGCACAGCATGTGATTGTAAGCAGGTTCCCAAGCATCAGAAGGCATGCATTACTTACCGTAATAGCATTTCTGATGATTGTATCTGCTTAGATTCACATGTGCCCACCCTTCCTCCCCGCTTGGAGTAGAAGGAACATAGATATCTTACTCCTTTCTCTCTCTGTACTCACGATAGTCATATGGCTCCCTCACGGCAGAAAAACACAACCGGAGGGGCCTCGACGCATGAGTACATTACAAGTCACGCTAGGGATAGTGCTACAAGCACGCCCATGTCGACGTCCAACTTTCGATCCTCGAAAGACCAGATGCAATACTCCATGATTACCACTAGATGTCGGACTATATGTACAGCATTTGAATCTAAGCAGATACAATCATCAGAAATGCTATTCCGGTAATTAATGCATGTCATATCTCATCTTGGTTTTCTTTCAAATGTTCCCTTTGCCCTACCCTATGTTTCCCTTCTCCCTTCAGTTGATTTCTGTTTTCTTCCTTATTTGTTTATTCTCATCTTGCATTACCCAACTAGTGGATGGTTAATGAACCCTGTACAATGTCTCTTCCATCTATTATGATTGCTTATTTTGGTCATACACTGATATAAATCCATCAGTTCTACACTGTACATGCTGTGTTTGCACTTGGAGAAATTAACTGCTTTGAAAAAGACCGGATAGGTCGAAACATGTGCTGGCAACACATTAGTTAATATGAGGGCCACTTATTACAAATATGCTAATTAAATCAAACTAACACCACATATTTCTCATGCTCTTTGATTAAGTCCATACCAGAAACATTGGATATCTACTTATTAGCGCAAGTGCATTGATACCTGCACAAATCCTGATCTATACTCTACAGTTTTAGGCACGGTGTAGCCTAACCAGTATCTGAATCTGCAGCTGTCTCAGACTCAGATTTGAGATACTTTTTTTTGTGATTTCTGACCCGAGCGCACCCACCACTTGGCCTTGACCCCATCCTACAACTGGTCTTTAAAGTAGCCTGCCTTCCCCGCAATATTGGTCCTGCTTTGCTAATTTCCCAAAAGGCAGATGTTAGGCAAGATTGTATGCAGTACCCTTTGGGTGCACTCCAACAACCCTGACCTCCTAGCAATAGGACCCCAACCTTTGGTATAAGTCTGTACAACACAGGTTGGTAGTGTGGTTGAGTAGCCAGGCTTATCTCAAGAGGGGTCAATGTGAGCTGTAGGGGAGTTGCACAGAGATTCACATGACAAGTATTTAAATAAACTCTTACACACAAGGTTTCTTGATTAAACCATTATTCATTTAACAGTCAGTTTGAATAAGCCTTCAGAAGGGAGCAATAGAAAGCAACACATAAATACACTTCAAAAATATATATATAAATCAGCAAATACCCATTTGGGGTGGCTCACAGACACTACCTACACCCTCAGGTGACTTCAGTAGCTAGGGTGGTGTGGACAATAATATATCATTGTTGCATTTAGAATATACTTGAGTGCCAAAGAAAAGAGGTTTGAGAATAAGACTAGTATTCACACAATTATTCTTAACCAGGTAAGTACTTTCCAAAACCCACCCAATGCAAAGTTAGTTAACCCTTTACTGGAAGGAAGGCAAAACACAACACAGGAGAGGAGAGTCATTCAGGGAGCAAGGCCAGCCAATGTTAAGTTAGCAGAAGTCGAGGTGAACTGAAGCACTTCTTGCAGGTAAGTAAAAGTCTAGCACAATGTTTTAGAAATCTTTGTAGCAAAAGTAGACTCAAATGTAGGGCCACAAGCTGTTACTACTCTGAGTATTAGAAGATACCAGCAACTGTACAAGAGCAACCGAGACAAGTTTCAACTGAGATCAAGCAAGGTGGCACAACAAGAGGTAAGTTCTCTTAGACTGAACAGTATATTTAGGTTGAAGAAAAGTGCAGCAGATGGCTTCTGTTCCTGTGCAGCTCTGCAGATCCTGGTGTTCCTGTGCCTCAGTAGTGGGCATAAAAGGGAGGACTTCTTGGGACTCCTGCACTGCAATGGGACAGTCACCGACCGCAACCGGCAATCTTCAAACAAGTGGCTGTTGGGTGTTTCAGCTCCTTGCGTCTACTGCAAATAGCACCACCATAGTTCCTGGCTGTCGAGATGGACTTTCCTTGCTTCTGGGGTCCCGCACTCTGTTGAGGGGGCTCAGGCTCAGTCAGTCCTGCTTCCTGGGAATCCGGAGGATCCTCCTGGAGCTCTTGGCCAACTTAAAAGCACAGCACACAAACTGGTGGTCCTCTCCCTTGCTATTTGGTTCCAGCAGCGACTGCAGTGGAGACCTCAACAGCATTGAGAGGATGTCCAGGTGGCTTACTTTGGAGTTTATTTTGGAGTTTCAGCACAGCAGCAGGGCTTCACCGGGCAAACCAACGGTCCAGGAGTTGCAGCATGCGTCTTCAAGTTCTTCTTCGGATTCCTTCGTCCAGTGGTCGACTCTGCCTTCCAAGCCAAAAAGCCTCGCCTTTTATGCAGCTTGCTCCCGTGGATTCCAGCCTAGCTGTCAGCCATCCAGCAGGGTGACTGCCCTTGCCGGACTGCCAGCCTGCCAATCACCTAAGTGCATTCATGTCCCTTAGGCGAGTAAGCACAGGGAGTTTCGGGTACCTCCCTCGCTTCCTGCCCCCGCCAGACACCCTTGAGCCAGAGGCAGGTTTCACTCGTGAATCCCACCAAAGACAAAACTAACAAAGGGACCAAACCTGGTTTGGCGCGCATAGTAAATCTCAAGAAGGTCCTTTTCACAACGAAATGGCGAAAAAAGACGCCCAGGGCCATTGTGACAAAAATGGCACCCTTGGGTGTTTTACTGCATCTGCGAATGCAGCCCGTGGTAAAAGCACACCCCGGTAGTTGAAAGTAAACCACTGCCACCAGCCATTCATTGAGGAAATGGTAACATCAAATTGTTACAGGAGAGGCTAGACAAAGGGGATAATAAGTAACCCCTGCAGCACGCTATTGTAAGACAGTGTGTGCTGGGTCTAGAAAGTTACAAAGGTAAGTAAAGTCAATTTCACTTTACTGCTCTTGGAAATGGTAGTTTATCCAAGAGAAGGTATTTAAACCTTTGGGAAATCGAAGAGACTTCCCTGTGCCACTGCACTGAAGATGCTGTGTGGCATTATGTAAAAGATGATGTCTATGGAGTTTGACAGACTCCACAACCAAAAGAAAGTGTTCAAAATCACATTAAGATACATGAGTGGGAAAAGGGTCTCGCCCTCTCCAGGTTAAAAATCCTAAAATCCAGCAAAGTTGCTGGGGGTCTCTAAGGTAGAGAGGAATTGGCAGATTTCTGAGAATTCTCCCTAACATCAGGGATGAGTGAACCGACTAACAGTAATTAGAAGGTTCTCTCCGCAGTGACTCTTGTTCTGCCTTGCTTCGCCAAAAATCCTTAAGCTCGACAGTCCAGCAATCTTCTTCTTTTGTATTGTATTAGTGTGAATGTGGGGCTACCAATTTTCATATTTTAATTTTACAGTACAGTGTCCTATACCAAGCACGCCCATTGGTCTGTAGAATGGCGGTCTGCAGAATGGTGGAGTAAAGGCTGCCAGCACAAGAGTCCCTATAGTCCGTAACATCTCCTTATTTCATAGCCATTGCCCCAAGCGCACCCATGTACCTTTCCTCCATGTACAGGAAAAGTTCAACTCAATCCTTTTTTTTCATCTTTTTCTTGCCTCAAGGCTCCCTTGCTCCTATGTTTGTTTTAACCTTTATCTCTTATGATTCCAACCAACTCTTTGATATTTTTTAGAGCATTTTTTCCTGTAAGCACTTTTATTTTTTTTTTTATTTTTTTTTTGGGGAGGTGGGGGAGTTGTGGAGGCTAAGCTGTCCTTAACCAACTGTTAAAGTTCTCATTCCAAAGAATCAGATTAGTTACTACCACACTCCCACGTACTGGTGAAAAGTGAACTTCCAGCAATATAACCGATTCATGCAATAAAGCAGCAAAGAAAAACTTGATTAGGCACAGTACTAGGGAATAAATGCCATTCAAAGTGATGTTTCGTTTACGCATCCACTTCTATGCTTGTGTAATGAATGTTGGTGCCTTTTGGGGGCATACAGCACCACTGTTGCAAGTACTCAGTTTTAGTCTAGGTGGCTAAAGCACCTTTTTCAACCGAAACAACCCTTAACTTTCCAACCAGTCTGTCACATTTTAAACAATGAGTCTCAAGTTAGTCCATGCCAGAAGTATAGTACACCATACACTTCTTGGGACAAACAAAACTATACAATGGAAGCTTAAACCTAAAAGCACATTTTGCAACAATGGTCTGACGGGCTAGGATTCTAGGGTCAGCTCCTAGCTTGCCGCTTGCCTTCCAAATCCATGTGGCTTGGCTTACATAAGGCACATGATTTGGAATGTCCCCACAATTGAACCTTTGCCAACTTCAGTCACCTGCCACTGTCTTGGAGCAACTTTAACTACCCCATACGCACTTGAATTTTCTCCCCCAGATTCATATTGGTCATTGCTTTAATCCTTTTTCTCCCCCAGATTCATATTGGTCATTGCTTTAATCCTTTTAGTTTGCTGCTTTATAATCTTCCTGCATGCGTGATCTACATGGTGTACGGCAGAACTGTAAGTATGTAACTGTTAATTAGTGTTTAAGAAACTCCGGCTTCAGCTACTGGTTGTTGTGAAACTGGGGTTTGAAGCCGCCTGGACTTTCATGGTGCATGCACCTCTTGCCTCGCAGGATGCAGCACTGCCCACTTTCCCAATACAATCCAAAAGCTAGTGCTTTCATCAAAGTTGTGGATGTAAAATGGAAAATGTACATAAGTTGCTACATTGAGTCTCTAGGTTTTTAGGGTTTTGGTGCATTGGGATTTAGTGAAGAGAATGCAACTTGGCTTGAAAATAAACCTGAAGGATTTTTATTCTCCTCTGTGACAAGGTCAGCAACCTGACCTTGTCCCGAGGGCATAGGAGACTCTCTCAGCCTGAGATGGGAAGCCTGCAAGGGTAAAAGTCAGAGCCAGTCCCACCACAGAGGGAGACCCAGCCAGGTCTACCACAGAAGGGGACAGTGGCAGGTGAGATGGCTACAATTCCTGTCCCAATGTGCCAGTTTATACATGGGCAGTGCTCGCACACTGCATGTCTCTTGACATCTATGCTGGCCAAGTTTTCTGTTTTTCCTAGTTCCAAAGTCCACACTTTAGCAATAAGGAGAGATCAGCAGAGAGAACACAACCCATGAATGGCCCCACGTTACTTTTAGAATCTCCAAACCAGCGAACAGAGGCGGCCGCCTGAAATGCACACACTCCTACACAATGCGAGTGCATGCAGCAGCGTAGTGCCCTAGAACACCAGGGACTTTCAGAGCGACGAACACCAGACAAGACTGTTTTGGGGGATGCCACGCCAAAGCACTCTAACACAAACTTGACACTGAGGAAAGAGTTGCTGCTTACCACACTATTTGAACTGTTTTTGTTTGTGATACCTCCTCGGTGGGTAACACAGGGCTAGGTTGGCCAGGGCCAGTAAGCCAATGGGAGAAGGGGGGGGGGGATAAAGGGAGCAAAATGTTGTGTGGTCAGAGGAGGTGGTGACAGACCGATCCACCAGCAAGTGGTGGATTGGTGTGTGCACGCAAATTAGGGAAACGGTTAGATATTGGTTGTGAGTGTGCGTGAAAGCTAGGTAAAAGGTAAGTGTGAGTGAGAAGGTTAAAAGGAGCGTGACTTGGGAGAAGGTGGGGTGGAGGAGGCAGAAGTAACGTCAAAGAATGGAGGTCAAGTGGGTACGAGTGAGATAGATTAGAGGGACAAAGGAAGAAGACACAGCAAGTAGAATGTCTGGAGTGGAATAGCAAAAGGAGAACCGAAGAAGAGTTCATGGGCATGATAGGAAGAAGGCTGATTCGAGGAGCGTGTCTGAAAGGCACACACTATAATTGTTTAGATCCTCATACCCTTTTCGGGCAACTTTGATTCAGATACGGCCTTGGTAAACAAAATATACCTCATCATTCAGGCATGGATGGCCACACATGGCCTATGCCTGAATGATAACTGAAATCCTGTTCCTCGGTTCCAACGCCAATCTAAAATAAATCTCAGTTCCAACTAGCATTGATGGCAATAACATCACAGTTGCCAAAACAGTGAAAACACTAGGCTTTCGCCTTGATTCAGCCTTGTTACTAAAGAAACAAGTGAACTCATTAGCATCCTCTACCCCTTACACGTGCAAGCTGATCAGGGTAAGTATAGCATTCCTCTCCCAAGCCAGCTGCATCATTATCGCTAACGCCCTAATACTCTCCAAACTTGACTATTGTAACGCCCTGTACCTGGGAGCCAACAAATACATAACTGACAAACTTCAAATTCTGCTAAACAACGCCCTCAGAACAGCCCTTAACTTGCCCACTAAGGAACACATCGCAAACAAAAGAGAACACACATGGCTCAAGATTTGCGACAATATCTCACTCAAAAAGGTATCACCCACTTTTAAATGCTTAAATAACGCAGTGCTTCCCCCCCGACCCCATCTCGCAGCCAGAATAGTAAAAAACCTCCACCCACCCTACCAGAACAATTAACTCTTACTGCCTTCAGGTACCTAAATTCAGACAAAAATAAACAGGCGGCAGTAGCATTGGAATGCTCTCACTCAACATCAGAACAGACCAATCCTACTACAGTTTTAGGCGGAACACCCTCACCTAGTTACGCTCCAACGATCCCTATGACTGAACCGTGCCCCTCTTACCCTAACAGACCCTAGCTAACCCGCCTGTGTATATGTACATTCCTTAACTGACCTGCCGAAATGTAATTTACTGTCTGTATATATGTATGTCTTTTTACCTGATTCAACAAAATGTAATGCTCTGTACTATACTCATATTTTGCCTGATCTTGCAACTAAGCTTTTTATGTAATCTTTATGTAATCTTATCTTCCTGTTCTCTGTTGCACTCTGTTACCTCTGGGTTTGGTGCACCATATTAAATAAATAAACAAAACAAACACTAACAACCTTGCTAGTGTAGGGTCAGCGTAGGAAGCCCCCCCGAGTGAGCTTAGACCAATAACGCATTTGCTTTTCGGTTGTCCCTTCTAGAGCTGTTCGAACCTAGATGGTAAGGAGAAACCAGCAGTATATACTTGCATGGGGAATAGGGATCAATGGGTTAGGGTTGGAGTGGTGCTTTTAGACGAATGAGGGACTTTCATACTGCCCTGACAAAAAGTTCAATAAAAATCCTTGGACTGTCTATAGTAGTTTAGTGTTCTTTGTCATCTGTGAATACTTTCAAGAAAGTAATGTTTGCAAAGGTAAACCTACCGAAGCCTGTCATTTTAGATCTAGTTTTGTTTACATAATCCACAATAAAATGTGGTGCTAAGTTTCATCAAACCAGAACTGAACTTGAGGTCCAAGGAAATGTTTATGTAAGAAAACCTTGCTACCAGAGTTAAGCTTGCAATGCTTTGATTTCACAATTTAAGATTCCATTTTCATGTTTTTTTCTTTCAGAAAAATGTAATCTTGAAAGAACCTGTACGACAGCAGGTGCTCCCAAAGGCCGGTGAACTACCCTTTGTGGCAGGAACGGTAAGCTTCATTGCATTTAAGTTACTAACTAGTTCATCCTCGAATTATTTAATGTGTGTAAAAGTTTTTAAAAAGTTCAGGTTACGAAATAAAAAAAGGTAAACTCTACAAACCTTGGGAATGGCAATGTTATGGTAATAATATTCAATATTTATCCAAAACAAATTAGATGCACCAAACTACTTATTAAACCTTAACTTGCACTACACCAACACTTCTACCCAAAATGCAATTTAACTATATAATGACAGGTACATTAAGGGATCACCAGTGGCCTCATGTAGTGAAAAATCTTTAGTTGAGAGAGAGTTCAGATTTATCGTAACAAAACGCTTGAAATTCAGCTGATATGGGAAGAAGTCATGGCCATCTTAACTCTGTGACCCTCGTTGATGTCCCCCTGTGCAGTCATTTTCTATGCCATGGTGTATCCCTTGTGCAATATTTATGGGCTTTGGAACAGGGGTTGGGAGGTGCGAAGATTAGATGGTCATCACTTCCCACATCAGTTGAAGTTAGAGGTTTTTTTTTTCATTCAATATCTTGGCTTTTTTTCATCTATAGTTTCTTTGGGTGCCACTAGCTATGGTCTTTGGCTGTGGCCACTGTACACATTTCACCAATGATTTTCAATATTTGATGGCCCATATATTTTTTACTGTTGTAACCACCATTTTGGACCATTATTGTGTTCCAAAAAGGCTAACTGTTTTTAAGCCTCGTCTTTTGTGTTCTTTCCTTGTTTGGCCTTCCTCCTCCCGGCCAAGGTCAGAAAGGGCTGCACATTTACAGGCTGTTTGCAAGAAGCCTGAGAGGTGTCCTATGTGATAGAACTAGCTGCATCTAGGTAAGGAGATGCAGGCCTCCCCAATACGTGCTCCACCCTGAACGAGTTCATTGTTGCAGCGGGAGCTGGTTGTCCGCAATTGGACATACTTCTCTTGTTTGAATGGTACAGATCATTCTATTGGTGGGCTGGGATCTCCTCCAGCACAGGAATTCAAATAAAAGGTGGTCACTTGGAGCCATTCAACCATCTGAAACCCAAGCCAAGAATACAAAGACCACAGATGGACGACTGTAGACTGCTGCTGGAGCCACCATTGGCCAAGTCGCTCACTCTCGAGACTACGCTCTACTTTTAATCAACAAGGGAAACCTACCTGGCAACTCCCACAGACCAGGGGCCCAGTTAGTCTGGAGGCCTGCTCTGCTGTCCTTATCCTCTGGAGCATGGAAGAGTCATTGAGTCGGTCTCCGGCATCATCTGGAAATGGGACTCTGCCAGGAAATAGGCCTCTTCTCCAGCATGGGGTCTGGCATGGATTCATATTCTCATGAATATTCCCCGTCATCAGGCTGGGAATCCTCGGTAAAGAAAAAATCAGTATCAGTATCAGTTTCTGATCGGTCTTTCGTAGTAGTAACCAATCACTGATCTCTGCGTCATACTGACCACAGCCAATGACTGCCCTCTACCTAAGCCCCGCCTTTGGCAGCCATCTTCAGATTTTTACCGCACGTTCAAGTGTTGGGAGTCCTCGTGCTTAGCTCTCGAGCTTTTACTGTGTGTTTCACGCTTTTTCAGGTGAATTTTCACATTTTTTCGGTTAATTGAGCCTCAAGCTCCACCGTTTCTACTCCCGTTAACGGCTACCCGTTGCAGGATTTTCCTACGCCCCTCAAGGGTGAAGATTTCGTCGAATCAACTTCTTGGAGGATTCCAGAAGATTGGCGGCCTACTTCGAGATGGCCCAGGATGCGAGTTCGTCACCCGGTCCCAAGCTGTTTCGCAGCTGCCCTGGATGCAGAATGTGTTTAAGGAAGACGAACATTCGCGATGCCTCTACTGTCTTCATGGGGACAAGACTCGTGTAGAGAAGGACTGCCAGTTCTGCAAGAATTTGTCGGATCGGACCATGAGGGACCGTCGATCTCGTCTCGCAAGCTGGTTGGAGAAGGGCTCGACGGGTGAGAAGAAGAAAGGGTCCGAGCGGGCTTCTAAGTCCTGTGCGGGCCCCCCGGCGACAGGGGCCCAACACCAGGCCAAGCGCCGCGAGTCCGCTGGCTCCGGGAGCGCCGAAAGGTCGGGCTCTTCGGTCGCCAGGCAGGGCGCACCTTCCCCGGCACAGTTAACCACGAGCCAACGCTCCGGTTCGGGGAAGAGGAAGTCCGAGACCCCGGTTAAGCTTCGAGAGAAGCCCCGTCCGATCTTGGAAGAGAGGGAGCGAGGCGTCGCCCCTCCCCTGAAGGAGAGGGCCCGGGACGCACCTAAGGTGGTCAAGGCCCCTACTCAGCAGGCGAAGGCCTCTATCGAGGCTATCGCGGCGACTCTGGCCAAGCCGGCAGAGACACCGCCAGCAGAGACCGCCTCCGGGACTAGTTTCCCTGCCGCCAAGGAGGGAATCCTCTTTTCAGCCCATCGTCGTGGCCGCCATGATGGAAGAAGCGAGGGGGGGGCACGGTGCCCTCCTCGAGCTCGGAGTCAGCCTCGGAGGAGGAACTGACCGAGGCCGTGAGGAACCTCGAAGTCCAATTCGAGAAGGTTCGATCCCATCAGGAAGATCCTCGGGAGATAACCGAGGAAGACGACGATGGTGAGGAAGAGCGGCCTTCCCTTCCGGCGCAGCCGGATCCTAGGTCTCAGGATGGCTCGGCGGCCATTTTGTCTGCCATCCAGTCCTTATGCTCTGAGATAAGGATGAGATACCCACGGCCCAGGCCGGAGGACCCGCAACCTGGCCCGTCGGGAAGTCCTCAGAACAAACGACGGAGGACCCAACCCTCTCCTCCGCTCGCCCCAGTAAGGCCTACAGTTCCCTCCTCATCCCTCCTCATCCTCCCACGGTGCGTTGGGCTCGACGACGGGTTCTGAGGGCGACGGCGACGGAACGGGTCTCCAGTCTCCCGTCGCACAGGCCTCGCCGCCCGACGAGATTGGCTCATTCCACGCCGTGATCGCCAGGGCGTCCGAATTGTTCCAGCTCTGCCCGGAGGAGCAGAGAAAAGAAGGTTTCCTCTATCAGCGCCGGGAGGCCAAGAGGAAGACGGTCATCGCGGTGGCTCTAATCGATGACATCTGGGAGGAGGGCCTGTCGGTTCTCAAGAACCCCTCCACGGCACCAGCCAAATGGGACCGGTATGAGAAGAAGTACCGGGTCCCCGAAACCGCCCCCCTGTGCCTCAGGGCCCAGCCAACACCAGACTCTGTCGTCTCGGCGGCGGCGAAGAAGAAAGCGGCGGGGGTCAGGAGCCTCGACGTCGAATTCCCCGCCGGACGGCGAGGGAAAGAAGTTGGACGCCATGGGGCGGCGGGTCATTTCGTCGGCGGCGACGACGATCAAAGCGGCCAACGCCCTGGCGATCGTGGCCCGTTACGACAGGGAGCTCTGGTTTAAGCTGGCTCCCATATTGGGCTTCCTGCCGGACAAGAGGTCCGAGGCTCTGGAAATACTGCAAGAGGGCGAGGTGGCGTCGGACCACGCCATAACGGTGGCAACCGATATTGCCGATACCGGGTTCCACCAGCTGGGCAACGGTGTTTGCCTACGACGACGGGGTTGGCTCCGGGCGACCGACTTCCGTCAGGACATCCAGACCAGGGTGTTGGACATGCCGTTCGACGGCAGCAACTTGTTCGGGAAGGCAGTGGACGAATCCCTCCAAGCCATAAAAACAGACACGGACACGGCCCGTGCCCTAGGAGCCCTTCAGCAACGATGGCCCTTTCGGAGCTCCGGAGGCAGACTGGGTGCCTCCAAGGGATCCAGCGGTGGCTCGTCGTCCTACCGCCAGGCGGCACGCTCCTCGTCTCAGGAGGCCTACAGGGGTCGCAGCAAGCGGGGAGCACCTCGCCGCCGTCGGCAGGGTGGCAAGGCCACCACCTCCAAGCAGGACTGAACCGGCCGTGGTCTCGGGCCCCCACCGAAGCACCCCAGTGGGAGGCCGGCTGACGAACTTCGTCGGCGTGTGGAAGTCCATCTCCACCGACTGTTGGGTGCTGGATACCCTGGCAAGAGGACACTCTATCAAATTCCTGAAGAAGTGCCCTCACATTCCACCTGTGGCCAGGAAGGAAAATCACGTCCCGCAACTGCTGTTGGAAGTACGGGCGATGCTCGGGAAAGGCGCCATCGAGCTTGCCCCAAGAGCTCCGGGGTATACTCAAGGTACTGCCTCGTCAGGACCTCCTGGACCTTCGTCGTTTGAACAAATACATCAGTTCACAAAAGTTCAGGATGGTCACCCTCCAGCACGTACTGGGACAGCTGGAGGAAGGCGACTTTCTATCGTCGCTGGACCTGGAGGATGCATACTTCCACGTTCCCATCCTCAAAAGTTACCGAAAGTTCCTCAGGTTCGTCGTCCTGGGACGCCACTACCAATTCAGAGCACTGCCGTTCGGATTGAAGTCGGCCCCCAGGGTCTTTACCAAGTGCCTAGAACCAGTGGCGGCGTGGCTGCGTCTGCAGGGGATTCACGTCTACCCCTACCTGGACGACTGGCTCATCCACTCAAGGACGAGGGAACTCGCCGTCGAACACACTGCGAGGACCGTCCAGCTACTCAGACCTGGGATTCGCCATAAATTACCCAAAGTCCCACCTGGTGCTGTCGCAGGTGGCCCTGTTTCTGGGAGCGAAGCTCGATACAGTGAGGCGCCTGGCGGCCCCGTCGGAAGAACGGACGAAAACCATTCTAGGCAAAGTGCAGCGCCTGCTTGCCACGGACGTGGCCAGGTTGAGGTCCATCAAGTCCCTCCTGGGGATAATGTCCTCTTGCATCTACCTGGTGCGCCTCTGCAGACTACAGATGCGCCCTCTTCAAGAATTTCTCGACGCCCGTTGGATGCAGGCGACGGGCACCTTCGAGGACAGGGTCCCCCTCAACGAGGTGTTCTGGCGGGCGATTCAGTGGTGGGGCGTTCGAGCGCACCTCACGGCGGGCAAGGACTTCGAGCGCACCTCACGGCGGGCAAGGACTTTCAGACGCCGTCGTACCAGGAGACGGTGATGACGGACACCTCCCTGGAAGGTTGGGGCGCCCACACCGGAGATCTCCATGCAAGAGGCCTCTGGCTCCCGGAGGAGAGGCTCCTGCACATCAACGTCCTGTAACTCCGAGCCGTGTTCTGGGCTCTCAAATCGTTCCTCCCGTCGCTCAAGGGCAAGGTGGTGCGGATCTTCACGGACAACACCACGACAATGTTTTACATACGGAAGCAGGGAGGCACCAGATCCCCAGCCCTATCCAAGGAGGCACAGGATCTGTGGCACTGGGCGGTCGCCCAGGGGATGTTCCTGGTTCCCTTCCACCTGGCAGGAGAAAGCAACACCATCGCGGACTCGCTCAGCAGGGAGCTGCGCGCGTGTCACGAGTGGGAACTGCGCCAGGATCAGGTGGATCTACTCTTCCGACGATGGGGCAGACCCCAAATCGACCTGTTCGCAACAGCGACGAACTCGAAGTGCAAGAGGTTCGCCAGCAGGTTTCCCCAGCCGAGAAGCATGGGCGATGCGTTCTCGTTCCCCTGGGACGGCCTATACCTGCATGCGTTCCCTCCGTTGCCGTTGCTGCTTCGACTCATCAGCCAGCTCAAGAGGTCCTGGTGCAGGATGATCCTCGTCGTGGCCGAGGCAGATCTGGTTCCCGAACCTTCTGGACTTGTCAACGTCCCCTCCCATCAAGCTGTCGGCGGACGCGGACCTTCTCTCCAGAGAAGGAGGCGCCATCTTCCACCACGACCCGGCGTTGCTGAACCTGCAGGCCTGGCTCCTGCAGCGCTAGAGTTTGGAGGCTACGATATACCGGCCGATTGCAGAGAGGTTCTTGCAAAGGCCAGGGCGTCCTCGACTCTCAAATGCTACGGTCATAAGTGGAAGAGGTTCTCTATCTGGTGCTGAGCACAGAAGATCAACCCCCTACGGATTACGGCCCCTCAAGTGCTGCCGTACCTGCTATCGCTGGCAAAGGCTGGGCTAGCCCATGCCTCCATTAAGATTCATCTGGCGGCGATCTCCAGATATACCAGAACCACAGGACGGACGTCCCTGTGGTCCCATCGACTGGTAAAAGAGTTTATGAAAGGACTGTTCCGGTAGTTCCCGCCGGTGAAGGCCCCGGCCCCGGCGTGGGAACTTAACGTGGTGCTGACCAGGCTCATAGGCTCATGGGGCCCCCATTCGAGCCGATGCACTCCGCACCTATGAAGTTTGTGTCGTGGAAGACTGCGTTCCTGGTGGCCATTACCTCCGCACGACAAGTGGGAGAGATCGAGGCCCTATCCTGCAAAGCACCGTACTTGACTTTCTATGCCTCGAGGGTGGTGCTTAGGACGCACCCCTCCTTTATGCCCAAGGTGCCGTCGGACTTCCATCTTAACGAGCCCTTGGTGTTACCTGTTTTCTTCCCGTCTCCTTCGTCGCCGGCCGAGAGGACTTTGCACTCGCTGGATGTGGCTAGAGCGCTGAAGTTCTACGTGGGCCGCACGAAGAGTTTCCGGAGGACATCACAGCTGTTTGTGAACTTTGGACCTGTGAATCAAGGGAAGGCTCTCTCGAAGTCTTCCATTTCCAGATGGCTCTCCGGCTGCATCATGCACGGTCACCGGTTGACTAACCGACCGCTGCCAGGCCGTCCGAGAGCCCATTCGACCAGAGCAATCGCTGCTACTATGGCGTTCTTATCTGGTGTGCTCCTGCTGGACATCTGCAGGGCTGCTACGTGGAGGTCGACGCACACCTTCACGAGATTCTACTGCGTCGATCAGGATTCCAGGGAGGAGTCCAGGGTCGGCCAAGCAGTGCTGCGCAACCTGTTCGCTTAAGGTGAGCCTGGTGAGGAGGTAAGAGATGCTTAATGTTGAGTTTTTTGTATTGCTTAATGTTGACCCTTTTGCCACCCCCCCGTGGTTGTGCATGTGTGTACTGCTATCTATTCATGAGCATGTGAATCCATGCCAAACCCCATGCTGGAGAAGGAACAAGTTACTTACCTGTAACTGTTGTTCTCCAACATGGGTCTGGCATGGATTCACATGCAAACCCTCCCGCCTACTCCTCTGCGGCTCTTCACTTGGTCATACTGCCACTTCACGTGCTACCAAATCTGAAGATGGCTGCCAGAGGCGGGGCTTAGGTAGAGGGCAGTCATTGGCTGTGGTCAGTATGACGCAGAGATCAGTGATTGGTTACTACTACAAAAGACAGATCAGAAACGAAACTGATACTGATTTTTTCTTTACCGAGGATTCCCAGCCTGACGACGGGGAATATTCATGAGCATGTGAATCCATGCCAGACCCATGCTGGAGAACAAGTTACAGGTAAGTAACTTGTTCCTTCATGCCTCTGGGCATGAAACTTTGGAAGCACCCTCTCCATGTGACTGAAATCGGTGCTGCTTTACCCAAGAGAGCAGGCTGCCTGGAGCCTGAGCCCACTGGTCCTGCTTCTTTGTGCTTGGTCACACTGTTGGATTACCCAAGTTCTTACTGACCGTGAAGATGGTGGTCTAGTCCAGAAATTTTGCTGTGTTGGGAGCAGTGTATTTCCTTTTTGTATGTTCCTCATTGACTTGCAGGTATTCATGATGGGCCATAAGATCCATGCATCTGAATCCGTACCTGTGACCAGCATTAGCCAAGCCAACGACCACAAAAACGACTTCTGCCTTCAAATTGACTGGGGGAAAAAAAAACTTAAACCGTTGCTTTCCTCCCCTGGACTGATGGGACCAACAAGTATAAAGCCCTGCTCTGCATCAGTCAATTTTTCCACCATCTGATCTATTGCTGGGTCTGCAGTTGGCCTACACCTGACCCGGCTTCTACTGGACCGTTCCATGAACACATTCCTGCCTCATCACTGGAAACTTGGTAGACTCCGAACCCTGCAGGTCATCGGCAAACTGCTGCGGTCACTCACTACAAGGACCGGGCCTTCTGGGACCCAGATTCTACCCGCTCCCCCCCCGTCATGGGTCACACCAATGCCTATTCAGCCGTTAACTTAATTGATCAACCTTTGATCGCTTTAAGGACCTGACCATATCTGAAAGCCTTTCACCTGCAGCCTGTGAACATCCAACAGGAAAAACCGATGGCGAACCACATTGACCCCACCAATCACCAGTCTTGTCTCATTTCTCGTGTCTGAATCTGGTGGTCAAGATAGCTTATCCCGATGTACCCATATGTACCTATGGGCTTGCATTGGCCATTGTTAGGGAGAATTCTCATTTTTGTGCTATTCCCTTCAACCTTGGAGAGACCCATCTCTTTTGCTGGATTTACGACTTTTAATTTTTATCCTGGAGTGAGTGGGACTTTTTTTTTTTCTCCCTCAAGTTTTTTTCTATGATTTGTACTCTGTTGGTTTTGTAGTCAAACTCCAAAGGCATCTTCTTTTGTATCGTGACACACAGCACCCTTGGTGCAGAACCACAGAGAAGTCCTTGGGATTTCACTTAAGGTTTAAATACCTTCTCTTGGATAAACTACTGGTTCCAAGACTAGTAACGTGAAATTGACTTTACTTACCTTTTTCTCTTTGTGGACCCAGCACACCCCATCTTATGTGGAGTGCTGGAGGAGAGTTACTCGGTATCCCCTTTGTCTACTTTCTCATGTAATATTTTTGTTACCCTCCCTACAATTAATGGCTGGTGGCAGTGGTTTAATTTGACTACCCTTGTGCTTTTTTACAGCAGGCTGAATCCTCAGCTGCAGTTTTGCACCCATGGGTGCCCATTTTGTCAAAATGGCCCTGGTCGTCTTATCGCTATTTCTTGCTTGTGAGATCCTTGTTGGGTTTGGTCCCTTTGGCTTTGGGATTCTTTGGTGAAGCCTGCCTCTGACTCCAGCGTATCTGGCAGGGCAGGAAGCGAGGGAGGTTCCCAAAGCTCCCTGTGCATAGTCTCCTTGGTTACAGGAGTGCACCCAACGGTGATAGGCTGGCTGTCCTAAAAGGACAGCCACCCTGCTGGGAGAGTGACAGCTAGGCTGCGAATGAATGGAAGAAACCTGCATAAAAAGGCTAGGTCTTTTGCAAGGATGGCAGTCGACCACTGGACGAAGGAACCGAAGACGAAACTGGAAGAGAAGCTTGCTGCACCCTCCTGGACCTTTGGTTTGCCCAGTGAAGCCCTGCTGCAGTAAAGCTCCAATTTTCATATCTACGAGAGAAGCCTGGAACGGATGACTTCTTCCCTTGGGTTGTTGGGACCAACTGACCCCAAGACGAACTTGACTGGAACCCCTCTCCCTGCTGGCTATACTACTTTGCTGCTGGTGGAACCGAGTGCCAGGGGACAAGAACGCCATGGATGAGTGCATCGTCTGTAAGCCGGACCCGAGCTCCAATAAGACCCTAAGGACCCTCCCGAAGCAGGGTGACCCAAGCTTGAGCAACCTCAAGAGTGCTGGACCATGGAAGCCAGGGGAGCCTGCAAGGTGTCCTAGAACCGCAGTTGTGCTATTTGCCGGTAGCTGAAACTGCAAAGTACAGCTGATCTGGAGTAAGCCCATTGCTGCCACCAACCTTAAAACCATAGTGCAGGAGTCCCGAGACGTCCTCCCTCTTGTTCCCACGGCTGAGGCTCAGGATCTGCAGGAATATAACAGGAACAGAAGCCAGCTGGACCCTTTTCTTCAGACTCAAGGTACTGTTTAACTAGGGGTACTTACCTCCTTGTTGTGTGTAGCTTGCTTGCTTGCTCTCACTGGAGACTTGCATTTGCTGCCTTTTGCAGAGTTGCTTACATCTTTGCTTTTCACAAGCCTCCCAGCTTGTGGCCCAACAGTGATTCCTTTTACTACAAACTCTATAACATTGTGCAAGACTTTTGTGCTATCTTCAAGAAGTGCCTCAGCTCCCCTAGACTTTGCTCAATTGATATTGGCTGTCCTGGCTCCCTGCAGACTCTACTTACCCTCTGACTTTGTGTTTTATCTGTCCCTCAAAAATGCATACATAAGTTAGTTGTGTAGCTGGGAAAGGGTTAACCTACACTTCATTGGGGGATTGTAAAGTACTTGACTGTTTAGAGTTCATCTTTGTTTCCTTCTCTAAACTATTTGTTTTTCCATAACTCCAGTATTGCATTTAAGTGGTATATCAATGTCCAGTGTCCCAACTATTGGTCACCTCAGGGTGTAGGAAGTGTTTAGGGATGTCACAAAGGGTATCTACTTAACAAACTGAAGGAGTGTATTTTTGAAGTGTATTTTATTGTTGCCTATTGCCCTTTCTAAAGAGGGCTTATTCTAAAACTGACATTAAAATAAATAATTATTTTAATAAGAAACCTTGTGTAAGTGTTTGAATACCTGTCACTGTGAATCTCTTGCACCTCTACAGCTCACATTGACCCCTTTTGCGATAGGTTTGGCTGCTCAGTCACCATCAACTTCTGTAGTACTGGCCTATACCAAAGGTTGGGTTACCTATTGCCAAGTGGACAAGGCTGGTGTAGCCTCCCACAGGGTTACTACATACAATCTACCCTAACAGCCATAAAGTGCAAACTTAAAATGTAACCATTTTATGAAGCCATAGGCAGTGGAGCCTGGGGTCACAATTCCTCTCTAGGGCCTAGGAACCATTATTCCACTGTCTCCATAACTGAAGCACATGCTGGGAACTTTCTACAGTAAATTGCTTGGAAAACCCTAGTTCTTGTGTGTTGGAAGAATAGTAACCAATTTAAGTATTGTGCATCTACTTCTAGCCTTTTTGCCCCCACTCTAGCTACCTTGCAGTGTATTTACTTCTTTGTAAGTGGCAGGTAAACTATTTGTTAAATGTCAATGTACATGTTTAATAGTATTACTAGTGTGAATTTGATGCAGTCTTGCATAAATAGTAACTTTGTGTGCTTACCCAACCTCTATTCTTCAACAAACGTTGTCCTTGTTGTACTTCACAACACGTCTACCTCCTCCTTAGCCTAATCCAGGTTTTATAGTCCCTCCACCTTGGAGTGTTTGGCCAAAGACTTAAGTGTAAACTGGTTACTGAAGGAGGCCTTCTCAAAACCTCGCCACAGAGTAGGTTCTGAAAAGCCCTCTTAACAGTGGTCTTTCCAAATCCTGAATGCATATTCAGCCTCAGTGTTGGCTTCCCCCAGGAATAGGTTTAAAATGAATTAGTCGTTTATAATGCACTTGATACTGGAAACCACTCTCTAAGCACCGGATTGGGATTCAAACCCATGCTGCTCTGCATTGTCTTGCTTCCAAGACAAATGTGTTGCCCCTGAGGTGTCGTCCTGCCCCACAAAGAAAAGCCTAAATAGCTGTTCCATTGTTTCTTTGTCTGGTTGACACACCATGTCTGCCGAGGCCTCTGCTCGACAGTTGGTTGCTTTGCAGACATAGTATTGCTGTAATTTGCTCCGTTACTGTCCTGGTATGTAGAGAAGGTGTTGACTGTCCAACAGCAAGCATCCTCTTCCTCCTCCTCTTTTATGACCAGAGCCATCTGCACCTTTTTGAAGACCATTGAATGATCTCCCATAGGCTGCTCATCAGACCTGATGATTGCCGAAGAGCCTGCAGACACATGATCCTCTTCTGTTGATCTGTGGATTACACACTACCGTACTCTAAAATAGGAATATACACACACCTACAGTACCTTAAGTAGTGAAAAAGATGGAACCCACAATACTTTCAACAATACTTAGGAAATCTAGCCTCACAATATCCAGTACCCAGGTTTTGCAAGTAACCCTAGTTCTGGTATAAATTTGGCAGTTTGTAAACGCACACCTCTGCCCCGGCTCTGTCATTGAACTGAATAGTTTTGAAAGACTGTTCCAGTCAGTATGCAGTGTCCAAACACGATTGGGGTTATAAGGTTAGGTTTCAAAAGTCATAGTTCAGTAAAGGGAGACTGGCAGTCCTTAGTGTCTAAGGGGGCTGACAGATGGAACTCCTTCCCGCCTGGCACCATCACCTTAGGCAGGGTAGGGGCATCTGCAGCCAGAATTCAAATTGATTTTGAACGGGGTCAGAGGAACTTAAATACACATAAGCAATCCAGGCCCTGGACTCCGAGCAGCCAAACCAACAACCCCACGGTGCAGAGGATCATTGGGAGCAACTGGGCTCATCGGTTGACTCTGCAGAAGTGGACTTCTGGTCGTGTGTTGAAGGATCCTTCCAACTGTCTGTGCCCGACGCAGCAGGCAGCCCAGGATAGGATGAAACCTTGAATCGTTCAAGGCATGAGGAGACCCGCAGGAGGAACAGATGGGAATCGCCAGAGTTTTGACGCCAGACCAGGGACATCTGGCAGCACAACGTGCAGACTTTGGTTGCAGGCAGGCCATTTGAATGGATTGTCCTCCCACGTATTCCTCATCTTTGATATTCGTATCTCGCCAGCTTTGCTGCTTCGGAAAACAAAATTCTCAGCAGAGGACACTGTGCACGATGGCATGGCGTCTGTCCCTCGAGGGCTGCCGTGGAGCCTCAACATCATCGGCAGTATAAATCGCTTGTGCAGCACCCTTTGGCTTCCGTTCTGTTTTTCCGAAAGCTTTCGTTTCGGGTACTACTACTTTGTTTTTCTGTTGAAAAATATCTTCATCTTCGACCCCCCAAAGTCAGGATTTAAGAAATGTTAAGACTGTGGGTCGAAGATGTCAATAACTGATCTTCACCGTGTCTGCCTGTGGTGTCTGGGCTCCGGGCACCATACCGATAACTGTAGATCCTGACAGTCCATGACAGAAAAAGCTCTCCGGGAACGCGGAGGTAAACTGGCGGTGGGGAGGGAGGCTTCGAAGTCTACTTCGAAGAAGGAAAAGAAGTCTGGAGTCTAGAAGTCACGTTCGAAGAGGGTCCCGGTCGAGGAGTCGATTGAGGCAGTCGTCTTCGAAGAATACTCCATCGGTCTCCCTCATTGGATTCCTCTACTGAGGTAATCGGGGGGCCTAACTAGGTTGGATTCCCCACGTAAATAGGATGCCTTTAGAGTGGAAATGATGCAGATTTCTTAGAATGCGGCCTCGACCCCCTCAAAACAATCGCACAAGAGCCATGCCCCGGTCGCTCCTTCAGACAACTCAGGGAAGTCAAAGGCTACTTTGTCAAAGCCGAGGAGTAAGCCAGCTGTTCGTCGAGCTACTCCACCGTAAGCCGGCTGTTCATCGAGATACTCAACCCAATGAAAAGCCGTCCAAGGTATCGACTCGAGAAGCAAGTCCATCTCTGATACTGTCGAAAAAGCTTAAATTGTCGAAGCTTTTGCGGATTTATTTATTTTTTGACAACGGCTTTTACGCCAAAATCAAGGGCGATTCCTTGTAAATGGACCCCTTTTTCGTAGCCGTCTTCGACACCGTTGACAGAATCTTCGATCTCATTGAAGCCCATACCGGTTCAGGAAAAAACTTTCAAGCCTCTACCGAACAAAGACTTTTAAGTCCATGTCCTCCATTTATGAAAGCAGAAATTGCATCTGGTGAGGAGACTTTCCCAATTTGGGGTGCAGTATGGCACTCGAAATGTACCTGAAGAGCTCATTGACCCAGAGTCGAGGATGAAAGACCTCTGTGACTCCCTCCAGTCTGCTAGTGGACTTGACACTTCGCCAGAGCTGAAGTTCGGCAGGCCTGACCCCTCAGAGCATGCTGATTCAGGTTACCAAAACCTTATGAATGGAGTCAGAGTATGTGGGGTGGAGTAGGGCTTCCCCAGCATATGAGATGGATGACATGACGGACATCCATGTCCAAGGACCTCAGAAGGACCCAATCTTGCCCTTCCATAAGGCCCTTCAGAGGAAGGTTGTGGCAAACTGGGAAGCTCCAGAAGCTGGACCTGCTGTGAACAGGAACTCCTCTAAGAAATATAGACCCTCTAGCAGCGATCCAGACTACTATGCCTGAGAGTTTAGTAGGTCAGGCTGCTACTTCAACCAAACAGTCTGCCGATCCCTCTTTCCCCCGGGATAAAGACAAGAAGGTTGATGCATGGGCTTGCAAGGTCTTTACATCAGGCAGCATGGCCTTGAAGTCTACTAACGTTACCTGTACCTTGGGTAGATTTTCTTATACCCTGTGCGACTGTTGCCATGGCGGCTGATCACATCCCGGAATGTGAGGAAAGAGACTGATTCCTGAGTTTAGTTAGGGATGGGGGGTGGGGGCGATGGGAGTGTCTCCAATCAGGACTGGATACTGCTGACTGCATCAGCAGATCCATGGCTGCAAGCACCGTACTGCGCAGGTTTGCGCGGTTGAGAAAGTCGGGGTTTGCACCGTGCAGGCCAGACTGCTCAACACACCCTTTGACAGCTCGAGGTTGTTCGGCAGCAAGGTGGATAAGAGTCTGAAAAGCTGCAGACCTCCAAGGCGCCTCCATTTGAAAACCTCAGCAACCCTATTCAGACTCCTCTTCCTGGAGGGCGTCATTCTTTTTTTTTGCTTCTATTCCTCAGTTGGTAGAGGAAGAGGACATGCCGGACAAAGGGGTCAAAGATTACCTCGTGGTGGACGAGGAAGTGGTGCTAAGTCAGCCCCAGCAGCAGCATCTTTACCCTCAACCACTGCTGTAGCCGCCTCTAAGCCACTCTTGAGGCCTTGATCCACAAGACCCAGATGAGAGGCAGAATCTCTCAGCATCTGAACAAATGGCGGGTCATTACTTCAGATTCTTGGGCACTGGAAACAGTAGCCTATGTTTACTGCCTTCCTTTTCCAAAAAGGCATCCACCGGGAACAAACTCTGTCAAAATTCCAGATTCGCTCCTTGTGCAGGAAATTTTAACACTGGTAGAGAAAGGTGCAATAGAACATGTACCTGTAGCACAGCAACACGGGTTGGTATTCCCCCAACTTTCTTATTCCCAAGAAGGACGGAGGATTGAGACCCATCTTGGACTTAAATTTGAAAAAGTTTCTCAGGAAGGACAAGTTCAAGATATTTACCCTTTCTCAGAACCTTCAGGCTCTCCGACTCCAAGAGTGGTATCATTGGACCTTCAGGATGGGGACCTTCATGTGCCAATCCATCTCAAGCACAGGAAGTACCTGCGGTTCGTGGTTGCTGGTTCTCATTATCAGTTTCGAGTTCGGGCTGACCTACGCCTGAGGGTTTTCAAGCTGATGGCGGTAGTGGCAGCGAGTCTCAAGAGAGGGGGATTCACGTCTACCCCTACCTGGACGATTGGCTGATTGGATCTCCTTCACCCGAGCAAGCCCAGGAACATTTCAGTATCCCCTGCCACTCCCTACACAGACTGGGCTTCTCCCTCAATTACAAGAAGTCCCATATGATACCATTCCAAAGACTCCAATTCATCGGAGCAGTCTTGGATACTTCCTTGGGGAAAGCCTCACCTCCTGATGTGAGAGCTCAACATTCAGCAGATGTTAGCAAAATTCCAGAATGCCCAACATCTTTTGGCCTTCGATTTTCTGAGGTTGCACCGCCTCATGGCATCCTGCATTTTCCTGGTGCCAGTGGCCCGACTGCGAATGAGATCCCTTCAATGGGCTCTCAGGACTCCGTGGTCCCAATTTTCAGGGAATATGTTTGATCTGCAAGTTCTGAGCAGAGTTGCTCAAGACCTTCTTTGGTGGGCTTGCAAGGACAACATTCTTAAGGGAGAATCTTTTTGACAACTATGGCCAGAGATAACAGTAGTGACGGATGCCTCACTCACGGGGTGGGAAGCCCACACCAACAAACTGACAATCAGCAGTCGTTGGTCTCCATCAGAGTTCAAACTACACATCAACCTGTTGGAGCTGAGGGCAATCAGACTAGCGCTGAAAGCTTTCCTGTCCCCTGTATGCGGAAAACATGTCCTGATAATGACGGACAACACATTGGCCATGTACTACCTCAAGAGAGGTGGTGTAGGGTCACTACCACTGTTCAGAAAGGCAATGCAGCTCTGGTTCTGGGCAATACAAGAAGGAATTTCTCTGTCAGCAGTGAACCTGGCCGGAGAGCAGAACATGAAAGCGGATGCTCTGAGCAGGCAGAACAGTCTCCCACAAGTGGGAACTAGCTCAGGAAGTCCTTCGGGAGATCTTCACCCGTTTGGGAACCCCTCAAGTGGATCTGTTTGCAAATGGTACCAACCGGAAGTGCACGCTGTAGGGAATTTCCCCCATGAGAAGCTTGAGTAGACGCGTTCATGGTGGACTGGGAATTTCCTCTACTATACGCGTTTCCTCCAGTCCCCGTCATTCCTCATGTGATCAGGAGGTTGTGAAAGTTCAGGAAATCATGATCCTAATTGCTCTGGATTGGGCCAGGAGGGCGTGGTATGTGCACCGTCTGGACATGTCCATCTGCCCTCCTTCCACAAAGAGAGGATCTTCTCTTGCAAGAGGAAGGCTGAGTTCTCCATCCAGAGGTCAAGACACTCGGCCTTCACGCATGGTTTCGGAGAGGCTGAGATATAAGGATTGGGTCCTCCCGGATGACGTAATGGAGATTTTGCATCGGCCAGAAGGCCAGCAACCAAATCCTTGTACCGGTGTCGTTGGAACAAATTCAGTAATTGGTGCAGGGCAAGAATGTGGACCCTTTTCAATGTGGCACTCCTATGGTGCTTTCCTTCCTGTTGCATTTGGCTAATCTGGGGCTCCAGATTGGAACCATAAAAGGATACCTGGCAGCGCATTCCATTTTTAAGTGCTCCTCCTGAAGAGGTTTGCTCTTGGCAAATTCCTTTTAATTGTTCAATTTCTGAAGGGACTCACTAAAGTGTACCCTCCAGTCCCTTTTCATGTCCCTGCTTGGGATTTAAACCTTGTGTTAAGATTTCTAACTTGTATCCCTTTCAAGCCTTTACATTCCTGCCCATTAAGGCTCCTAACTTTGAAAACTGCACTTCTTGTGGCATTAACATCAGCCCAAAGGGTAAGTGAGTTGCAGGCTCTTTCATACAAGCCTACTCATACTACGTTTCATAAGGATAAGGTAGGCCTCGGAGTAAAACCATCATTCCTGGCGAACGTAGTCTGACTTCATTTGTCACAGAAGATAACATTACCAACTTTCTACCCTCCTCATTTGGACAAGGAGGAGGAGAGATTTCATAGGCTCGACCCAAAACGGACTCTAAGCTTTTATATTGCAAGGATGGCAACATTTTGATGATCAACTATTTGTGGGATATACCGGCCCTAAATTGGGCCTTGCAGTAACTTAACTTAAACCAAATCCCGGTGGATTACACTAGCTATTGGCGAATGCTACAGATTGGCAGGCAAGGACCGAGCTCATTCCACAAGGGGCATGGTAACTGCTGCAGCTCTCCCTATAATTGACATCTGCTCTGCAGCGACTTGTGCGTCCATTCATACATTACTAAGGCAGTCCTTCATTCCATTCATGATTAATTTAAATAGTACTCCCTCCTCCAAATTGTCACTGCTTTGGGATTCTATCAAAGATGAGGAAATACGTGGGAGCACACAATCCATTTGAAGAAAAGTATACTGAACCCTGGTAACGTTCTTTCAACTGGATGTTCCTCCCACGTATTCCTCTTCGCCCCTCCCATCCTACCCCACCGTGCAATTTACGTGTTATTACACTCGGGGTTTCCTGCGAGCTTACGGTCTGTGATACGCCTGGTTAGTTCCTCTATTGATAGAACAAAAAACGGAACTGAAACCAACAGGCTCTGCACAAGCTATTTATACTGCTGATGACCTTGACGCTGGATGGCGGCCCTCTAGGGACATCGACACCACAACATTGTGCACAGCGCCCTATGCCGAGAACGTTTTTTTCCAAAGCAGAAAAGCTGGCAAGATACGAATATCAAAGATGAGGAATACGTGGGAGGAACATCCAGTTGAAAGAACGTTACCAGGGGTAAATAACTTGTTCGTCTCAGCAAAGAATGACAGCAAACTGTTGTGGAGGCTTTTACATTGCAGGAAAGATGCCCACAAATATTCCAGGAAGGTTCTGGGAATCCCTCTACCGACACAAACACGGCCCATTGACCTGTTCTTGGGTGGACGGCCCCCGGGAGAGTGTCAACCAAGTCTTTAGCTCATTGTCCCTTTCACAGAGGAGAAATAACCCTGCATATCAGTCTTTGTCCTGCCCGGGGGCAGTCTAGCACTGAAATGCTAGGCAATACTCCTCTGAACAAGAGTAACAGCCACCCCAAAAACGTGTTTTGGCCTAGTCATGCCTCATCATTGAGGTGGAGCTGTATCTCTCTAGAACAGTGAGCTCTCCTCAAATCCATCTAGCGATAACTCTCTACCTTTCTCACTCCTTTTTTCGCCCATTGGTGCATCCTCTGTGATCTATTGTTACCAACTTCTATTCCCCTATCATGGGCCGTAACCACTATGTTAATTGTAATTGTCTATTTGAACAATTGTTATATCTGTTTTACTCGCCATCACTCGTGCCTCACCTCACACATCTCGTCACCTGATACACTAATGCATTTATGTCACCTGGCAATGAACACGGTCACAATTTTCATTGCGGATCATGGCCGATTGCCACTAGCCACACCACAATGTCTAATATACTACTTACTTTGTTAAAACACAGCCTTGAGAAAGACCTTCTGGTCGAAACACGTGTCGGCACTCTGTATGTGATCGGGCACTACGTGTACTTTTAAGATCATGGCAAAATATGCCAATAAAGCAACACTTCAAACATACAGAAGCAGCAAGACTTATTTACTCGCGCCTGACGTTCTACCTAAACTGTGCATAATATTAAAGGTCCAGCGGCGCAACAGACTGGGTTCTTACCAACCTCCTTTACCTCGCAATACAGGACATCGGAGCATTGTCCCGCAAGCACCCAGCAACTGGCAGCAGGTCATAAACCACATATATAGTAAGATCAGTGCAGGGTTCCATTTTCCTAAATGCTCTCACCATTACCTTAATTGCAACAATATATTTTTCTGGCTGAAATGTGGAGGGGTTCTGGGCAACCACACTCCCTCTCACACCCCTCAACCCCCACCTTGCCCATCGGGATTGGTACTACCAGGTACCAAGCATACTCTCCCTTCGTGCAAGAGTTCTGTGAATATGTACGCCATGAACAGAGCTTAAACCATAAGCCCCAGCCCTTTGAGTATTAGATACTTGTTGATTTCGAGGTTTACTTATTTGCTATTTGCAGTGTACCATATTGTGCTTCAATGCTGACTCGATCACTTTTGACATGATGTGGGTGCTTGGATTTAGGTATTTTGGGGAACCTGCAGTGCCTCACAATCTACTCAAAAAGGAATCGCGGAGTATAAACACTATCCTTTTCTGGACACATTTGAAAAGTAATATGAATTTTCTGTATCTGAATGAAAATGGGACACTGTGTCCCTGAAGCACTCTGCTTAAAGTGGCTTGAGCTTACATGTAAAGAAATATAGTGAAATGTAAATGTGAGAAGATTTTCCAGCCCTGGTAGCCCGAAGGACTCCCCAGTCTACTTCAGGAAAAGGGTTGATACTAGAGGTGGTCTTCAGTCTGTATGGTGACACAAATAGACGGGAGGTCAGCAAAGGAAATGCATTAAGTTTAGGGCACCCGCAGCGTGGATCCGGAGAATCCCAAAAATGGGCTTCTGCCCCATCAATTACCAAAGGTGACTGCTAACTCAAAATGGTGTGGCAGAGAACCCCTCACTTCAGCACCCCTCAAGCCATTGGTAGAGGTACACGCCACGTCACACCACTCTGTTCCACACTACTTCTGAATACTTGTAGGACTCTTTAGGAAAGTCCTTTTCTCTCCATTTCTACCCCTCCACCACCGCAAGCACCCACAGGGATAAGTAAACCCAGCTCGTTCCCTCTAGAAACAAGCTCAATCCCACCCATTTTGCTCTGTCCTAAGAGAAGTGGGGAAAGACTAACTTACTGGATTAATAAGGTATCTCAATATAAAATGTCAGCATGTTACAATGTACGATACGTTAGTAAAATAAAAACATGCAGACAAAAATCCTCACATCCTCAAATTAAAATTCATATGTAAGAGCATTGCTAATTAAGCATTACAAGGCATCACAAAATGTAAATACAGATACAGGTACAATTACCAATATCAGTCGAATACCATGATATTATAGGTTAAAACTCGTACAATCTTAAAACACTTGACATCAACATGTCGTCGGCACTGTGATTCATTAAAGGAATGGTTCGGTCAAAAAATGTTATTGCCCCTATGGGTCGGCCATGTGTTTTTAAGCCTAAGTCGCTCGATTTTAGAAAAATTTCCTATGGACCTTACCTGAGTTTTCATCCATTAAACGCACGCGAAAACAGGCACCAGGGAGCTGCCATTTTGTGATAATCCTATCATTTCCCCCATCGCCTTGGCTGACCTGCTTTTGCGGCACTAAATCATATCCCCGCCCCTGAGCCTGACATTATCAAAACATTCATATTCCCAGCCTCTCTCTGTGACGTTACTGTGCTACGTAGGCAAACGCGCCCAGTCGTCTTCTACGCGACTTCACACACAACCCGGAAACCAACACAGATCAGCTCACAACACAGCACGCCACAATTCGGAATATGAAACTGTACTTTAAAATCAAACAGCAACACAGTAAATTTGGTAAAGTACATTTATTTGACATTAAATTATAGAATATTCTGCAATTGCCATATGAACTCCGAAAGTCATTTATTTTCTTTTATCTCTATCCGCAAATCCTTAAAATGTTATTGTGAGTCACGTGCTGTTCTTTTATGGTACACAGGGTGTTGGTTTTCGTTCAAAGAGGCACTTTTGTCGCACGTTGAACCGCAAGGCTGTTCCATCAAGTAGGCACTAGGCCAGCGTAAAGGTTGATATGTTGCTTCTAGCCGCTAGTACCGCGTAAGGGCGTATGGGCCCTTGGCGATCGTCCCATAAGATCATCAGAATGGTGCAGTTGTTTACATTAAGCTGCAGCTGGCGGCTGAAGAAACCGTCTGCCGGTGTCTGAAACTGGTGGCAGGGGCAAAAGGGAAGGATGTACCTATTTTGAAAACATAAAATTTATAATTAGTCTCGCCAGCCGTTATTATTCATTTTATTTATTACGGCCAAGCTGAAACTATTTGCTTTCAAGGATAGTGCAATGGAGTATGTTCGGCTCTAAAATCAATGCGAAAACTAACTAAATAAATCGAGGTTGGTACACAATGAGAAATGACTTTTTGTCTACATGCATGTGGAATGCGGACATGCATGCCCATGTGCCCGCTACAAGGACGATCCCACAAACCTTTTCAAAGCTCTTCAATCATTTATTCATGCATCCATCCATTCATTAATTCTTCATTCCGGTATAAAAGCATCTAAAGAGTTACTTACATTATATTTGCAATTTCCATTGTGTGTCTGCGTAATGCAGTCCATAAATCCCACTGTGCTCTTGACAACGATTTTTCGTATACTGAACTACCATGAAACTCGGTCTAGTTTAAGAATTTTCTGCCTTATCGTCTCAAACGTTATTGCCCCCCCACTTAAAATGAAGTTCTTGCTGCATGGTCCCTGTCTCTCAAGGTCAAAAAACAATAGAACCTTATACTGCCAGTGCGTGTTGTGGGCCTCTTCAGGGCGCGAGCTGAAAATCAAAGCCGCTGACCTTCACTAGAAATTAGCATACATTCTTTCTTTGCAACATCCCGTAGTAAAGCCATCTGTGAGAACTTGAAGTTTCGAATCCATCTATGTAGTGCGCCTCAATGTGCAAATGCGAACTGGCTTCTCTCCCATCTGCAATGGCTCGCTTGGCGCATTCTAAGGCCCCAATTTTGTCCTCGTTGTCTGCAAGCTTTGAAGCCCCAAAGAACCATAACTATTGAGACTTTTAATTTTTTGGGGAAGGTCAGGGAAAGTATAAAGTAGCCGAGGAGTTGAGTTGAAGGTGAGATTTATTGTTTGTTTTTATTATTTGCAATACGCAAGCCTCCCCTCAGTTAACAGTGCCCAGCATTTATAAGAGATTGCGAAAATTAGTTACATCAACAAAAATATATACAAACACATATAGACAAGGTCAGCAATATGAGGTGAATAGAGCGAATTCAAAGATGACACCCAGGTAGTTCGGCACCCAGGATGGTGAAGGTAGGGGTTAGGGTTAGCGTACTTTGTATGCACACTGTACAATAACATTTATTTACAAAAAGACAATCGTATTCCAATTATTTAAACCGGGATTTGTACTTCACAACCAACTCTCCTTTGGGTGGACATGGCACAGTGGCAATGGATCGGTGCTCTGCACAGAAACGTTAAAAATTCCATATCTGTGCTTCTCTAATACAGCAACAATAAGGCTTTTGACAAAGTCGAAGTCCATTTCCTCATAGACTGGTTTGATCACCCATTGCTTACTTCTTTTTGAAAAGGCCTTAGTGTAGCGAGGCATCCTTACATTACCCTTAGTCCTAGATTGTTCACGGCCGAGATTCTCGTTATGGGCCAAGACGGCAAGTAGAGTCCTATGTCTCATGCCCTGCATGCTGAAATGCAAGCGCTTTGGCCTGTACTTTAGGCACATATTGTGGAACACCTCCAAACCTCCTGTGTGACAGAATTCTGTCAGTCCCCTCAAATCTCTTGATAGAGTTTTATCAAACAATCTTCTCAATAGCTTTGTGTGTCGGTGAAGATGGATTCAACCACTTCTTCCGTGCCTCCACTGGGGATAAAGGGCCATGTTCACATTGGTGGAAATGTAGGTTTTCTGACCAGCGGTGCACGTTGGTACAGTGGTGCATCAGTGACCGCCATTTTTCAAGTAGTATTTCCACTGACCCTTCACAAGTTTTGGAGCTCCACCAAAGATGGTTGCTGATAGACTGGGACCACTCTGAAATACTTTCCAAACTTTTTTTTTTTTCCCTGCAGCCGAGATTTTCTTATTGATTGATTTAGCAAGATGCCATACGTCAAATTGATGTTTAATATGTGCGAACTGCTCTCTCATTGTCTTGGCAAAAGAAACGTGTCTGTCCGTGGCTGAGGTCGATGTGCATTCCCCTCGATTGTAGATATTCCACTGATTTTATAAATCCTAGTTTCTCCATGGCCACTGAGGATGTACATTGTGTTACCTGCACGACCACCGAACTCAATTTTCTTACTATCCATGTCCTGAAAGTGGTATGTGCAGTACTTGGCAGAAAATCCAGGGCTGTCGCACTGTCCATCGCCAGCTAGCCTGAATCGTTTGCCTTTGAATGTACTTGCTAGAGACAATTGTTCAATTTTCCAAGCATCACTAATGGCCGGAAACAGATAACCATGTTGGTATTTGTAGTACTGCGTTTTTGAAATGAAATGGAGTCCCACAAACTGAAAGAAAGACTCTAACTTTCTAAAACTGGAGCCACTAAAAAGTGATGCAGCTGCACACAGTAGATTGCCTGCTGGCAGTTTCCCCAGCATCGGTTGTGCAGACCATGAGAACGTATGATGTAATCTACAGGCGGCATGTATTGTGACGTTACTGCCTTGTTTTTGACGAGTCACATGAATCAATGGCTTCCCACATTTCCCTCTGACGGAATGCCCACATTTCAGCATACTTCTAATATCCATCAAACAACTGTTGAATACTATTTTTGCCCTCTCATTAGACTGTCATCCTGCGTCAAAGTTGTTTCGGCCTGTGACGTTGAGGACATATCGCCACATTTGAAAGAAATATCGTTGCTATCAAGTTCTGATGCGTCAGTGAATGCTGCTGCTGGTTCATTCTCTGTCATTTCAACATCTGCTACCTCAACATTGATGGGAGAACACAACAATGTCGACAGCTTTTTTGGTGGCAATTTTTTTGGCGGGTGTAGATTGTGTGAATTGATCTGCGACTACTTCAGAGCTATCTTCAATACTTCCAGTATCATGTTGCGGCGGTGCGGTCGTACTGTAGCAATGGTCCAATAAAACTTTGCTGGATCCTCCGGACACATTCATTTCATGTTCTGGCCATTGGACATGAGCATCCCGAGTCTCAACATGCCGCGTCTGAATTAATAGTTCCTCCATAGTGTAAATGGTCTGGCAAGCAACATCTCTCATTCGCTTCATTGTCTGTGTATGTATAGTTCGTAGACCCACGGGTAACTAGAGGACAGATTGGAAAAGGGATGTTCAGTTTAAACACAAGATAAAGTATAGTACAATTGACTGGAAAAAAACATAAAATAGTCCCCAGCACAAAAACATTTCTAAAGTTATGAACTGTTAGTAACTAACCTTATTTTGGTTTCTTTTCTTTACAACTTTTTTGACTCGACCTTAAACATATGCACGCTGTTTCTCTGATAAGTATCTGCATGTCTCCCCTTCCTCTTGCGCTGCAACGACTATATTTTCTGTATCCGGATAGACAGCATGGAATGAGGTCTATCGACTCCCTGAAGCATAGTATTTTCATTACTGTGTATCAAAATATTGTTAGCATAAAACACACGTTGAGGACGAACGCACAGGTACATCTCAATAGCCAAACATGATTTAAACATTGTGTGGAACAATCAAACGACAAGTATTCGAGCTCTGATGACCTAGTTCGATGGAGATGTCAGTATCCATACCTCTGGCTCTACATGGACTGCCACAAATGATTGTATTGAAGAGGAGGCATCAGCAACTCCCTGAAACACAGTACTTGCGTTAGTATGGTTTTCAATATCGTAAACCTAACACACACTTGGGGGTCGACGGCACAGGTACATATAAAGAGATAACCACAAATGTTGCGTTGTCTAAAAGAATCAAGGAATATTTAAAAATGATCAGATTTAATCTCCGATTTCTTTACATCTGCATCATCTAAATGGGATCTTGTGATTGTAGTGGAAGCTCCATCATCTCCCTGAAACACAGTACTTGCGTTAATAGGGAAGAACGTATAGCAAATGGAATCACGTTATATTATCACGCTCGATGGAGCTGTCAGTATCCATACCTCATGCTGCTGAAGAATATCTAGGGCTGTTGTCAATGTGGTGCGCACTTCCGAAAGCTGTTGCGCCGATTCGTATCCGCATGGACCCGCTTCCACCGGAATTTCTTGAATGTAGGGCTCTGCATCAAGTGCGTGGGTTGACGATTCAACAACTGCCTGAAACATAGTATTTGCATTAGTAAGGATTACAATATTGAAAACACAACACACGCTTGGGGTCGACCGCACAGGTACATATCAAGGCTAACCACAAATGAAACATGGTGTAGAACAATCAAACGACAAGTGTTCCAGTCCTGATGATCACGGTCAGTTGAGCTGTCAGTATCCATACCTCGGGCTGCTGAAGAACATCTAGGGCTGTTGTCAATGTGGTGGACGCTTCAGCATCTCCCTGAAAGACAGTACTTGCATTAGTATGGATAACACTAATTATAACTGAAAACAAACACCAGGGAACGACAACTAAGGTGTATATCAATTGGAAAGCACTAACCAAACAATTGGTAAAATAATCACACGATACATACAAACTATTACTTGACATGCATAAAACAAGTCTGTAGCGGAATAGCCAAGTATGATTACCTGATACGCGCTAGAAGTGGTTGATAACTGCGAGCACGTGATGGAAGTAGAATGTTCTTGCTTCAGATTCAAGGGATAGTCAAGAAGTTGTAAAGGTAAATTATTGTTTGATAATGAAATGCCAATATTTAAAATTGGCATGTAAGGAGACAGAATACTTGAGTAATGCGCAATATAGCACAGTTCCCTGTGCCCATATATAGATTTCGTTTGTGGGTTATGAAATCTAAAAATAATATATTGATAAATGTCATTATTCAAATAGCTATACACTCATATCAATGTCAAAAGTATTACAAATTGGAAACAACACCTAAAATATCAATGAATCCATTCGGCTACCTACACACTACCGCAAGGCCTAAAGCTAAAAACGGACACTTGACTCACCAGTGTCGGATTGTGGATGAATAGCGTTTGCGAGCAATTGTCGTGTCGATCGCCGTTTGTTCTTCTTTGTTACCCAAGATGTGGTGTACATGTTCGAGGGAAAGTGCCGGCTGCAGATGCGGTATCGATCACCCCTCTTGTCCTCAAAGACTTGTTGGACTCTACTTTCCAACTCATCCAGTGGATATCCGCAATGTCTGACCCATTCTCTTATTCGATCAAGTTTTCGGGAATACATGCATTGTAGTGCCTTCAGATTTAGCATGGGTCTTCGAAGGGCAACCGCTAATCGAACAGGCAGGCATTGTTGAAAATTCTGAAAAGTAAATATCAAGATTATAAAACCTTGATGAATAAAAATGTCAAAGTAAATGTACCATACCATGCTCAATGCAAGGTTTGTTTTGGTTGCCGGAACTATACTAGTTCATCATGTGCGGCTTAGTATTTGCATAAGTTACAGAAATTTCTGTTTTGTCTTGCACGAAAAGGAACCATGCTTACATTATAGACTGGACCCCCGAAGGATGCAATTCGATGACAATTGACACAGAAGAAAATAAATAGATCTATTGATAGCATAACAATTGAAACTCAAGTCAATAGCAATGAGACCAATGACCATAGCTCTATTGGGTACTGTAATAGCAAATAGATTGAAATGTAAAAATGACCGAATTATGACTAGGATACATGGCCTTACCTTGACCAACAAACAGTTGGATTCAGCAGGCCGAGCAGTATGTTGTAGGAGAACAGGTAGATGGCCACAGATAGCACACTGACGAGTTTGCTCGAAGCATCACAAATAGCACGGCGACGAGCAGATTAGCATAGATCTCAGTGCTTTTCAGGAGTTGACTTGCAAAGCACAAAGATGTTCTCATGAGACATATCAAGTGGTTTATAAAGTATTAGGAAAAGGGGTGTGTTTGTGAATGAATGATGTGTGTATGTCGTGGTATTATGTTTATTGCAGGGGGGCGGCCTGTCTGGAGACACGGGGTCTGAGGAGGCCATGTGAGCGATGGCCCCTGGGCGTGGAATACCTTTTGAAGTGTACATGCTGTTTGGCACCTCGGCCGTTTGCGCCCGTTCCTTGCCCTTATGTGATAACTTTGCGTGACATTCGTGTAGATGGGAACACTGAGCAGGACACGGGGCATCCATTTTTGTACCCCCTTTCCACTCCATTTTGGTGACCAGGCCTCACTGCAATAGTACAGCGCGCAGAGCACATGGCCCACAGCCTCGTTCCCACTCTGACTGGAAAACTCCAGAGGTATTTGCAACAGCTAATAAATGTAACACATCACTCTGAGATCACGGTCCTGCATGTGAACCGGCTTGAACCATGCACATGGCTCGTTCATCTCCACAAACGTGTCCTTGCCCACGCACCCTCGCCAGTGGAAAGTTACTGCCATTCTGTCCCCTTTGTCCCTGCAAGGTATTCTCTTCTTGTGCCAGACCACTGACCACGCCATGATGGCCACCTAGCAGATCCCCAACTAACATTAGACCCCTACTGCAGTATATCGTTGCCTATCAATAACAAATGCCACATATCGGAGATTCTTGTGAGCACAGACCCACACTTCAAACACTGTATTAAAGTGGTCAAGACCCTTGACCTAAGGCCTGTATAATCCAATGTTCATTGATAGTATTGATATATGTGACTTTTATAGAGACATAACCGACTGAAAGACTTTGAACAAGTGTTATTTAGTGCATGCATTATTGATATGTTATGTTAGCTTAGATAGTGACCACCCCGCTTCACAGCGACCTGAACTTCACCCATTCCGGGCACAGGTGTCTGACGTCCATCCTTGAATGGAGACGCACTTGATTAAAAAAATCGAAACAACCGTTGTTAAAATATATGTGGCGTTTTATTTTGTAGCTTATTTTGATGACACAAATCCAAAAGTTTACACATTGTACAGTTCAGGTTGCAGCACAGCGAGAGAAAATCCCCTGTATGGACCGCTGTCACTCGGGAACGTTTCTCTTATGGCACGAACAGCACAGGCGGGTATCGCTCTTCGAACGCGGTGTCCAAGCCTCACGTGAAGCCACCATGTAAAGGAAAGATAGGCCACCAGCCTGTACCACCTGTGAAAAGGAATGAAAAAACTGTTTTTAAATGACCAAGATAAGTTTAATAAACGTTTGTTGTCATTGACAATTCTTGTAACTAATGGCATTCTACTCGGACAAATGCTATCTAGGCACTGCACACTATTGAAAGACACATGCGTTACAATGATATGTAGATGTAATTTTGGATACAGTAGAAGACCATGAAATAGGAGTGGCATCACAAGCAGAGTATACTTACTCGTTACTCGGATTACGAGGACGAACAGTTGCGCAAAGTTCGTGCATAAGCACCATCATTATCCTCAACACGGACCGTGTGAGGCAGGCTGCCCTGAAGTCTGGCAGCTCGGTGATGCATTGCGGTCGTGGCTCGCCTTTCCGAAATGTAGGCCACGCATTCCGAGTTTTCACAGCAGCAGCAGTTCTTCTCCTCGGTCGGCATTAGCTCGCACCGATTGCATGTGCACCAGGTGGAAACACCGTCCATGCGACTAGGTCCAGTGTCTTCATCCGTTGATTTGTCCTGCCAACTGCTGTCCGAAGCCCCATCGTTTTCACGTGTTTCCCTTTCCAGTAGTTCCTCCTCGGTATACTCGGGCTCGTACATGTAGGGCATTATTGTATCCATTGTGTGTTGCACAAACTAAAATAATTGATAGCCATGGTACGGGTATCTGTCCACACGGGTTACAAGCAACAAAGGTAGCTGACCAGAGCACAGAAACGAGTCACAGAATACTCAAAGTAACAAAGAGAGAGGGATGGAATCGAAAATCTGCTGCTGTGTGTTGTGAAACGGTCTGTTTATACTTATTGAGGAAAGAGGCGTCCTACCATTTCCACGGTGACACTTCATTAGCTGAAGCGCAGCGAATGTTGACACGTGCTTTGGCGTTGTGAAATGGGTGGTACGCGTCTGCTGATGACAGGCTCAGGGGCGGGGGATATGATTTAGTGCCGCAAAAGCAGGTCAGCCAGGGCGATGGGGGAAATGATAGGATTATCACGAAATGGCAGCTCCCTGGTGCCTGTTTTCGCGTGCGTTTAATGGATGAAAACTCGATAAGGTCCATAGGAAACTTTTCTAAAATCGAGCGACTTAGGCTTAAAAACACATGGCCGACCCGTAGGGGCAATAAAATATTTTGACCGAACCATTCCTCTAAAATTCATGCAAATCCACAAATGCACCATTGGTGTAATTAATTTAGTCTTAGTAAACTTAATATATTCAATAGTAAAACTCTATAGCAGGAAATTCAATGTGCAAGCTGGTAACTTCAGACAATGACCAGAAAGGATCCCTATGGATAGGTCTGATGTTTGTTAACCTGCTTCGAATCACATGCTGTGCATAGTCCGACATCCAGTGGTAACTGCGGAGTATTGCATCTTGTCGTTCTAGAATCTAAAGGGGACGTCGACATGGGCGTGCCTGTAACACTATCCCTACGTGACGTGTAGTGTACCCAAGATCCCTCAAGCGTCGAGGTCCCTCAGATTGTTTTTTTCCGCCCAGATACCTGGTCGCCCTTATACAGAGTTCTTAAAGAACATTGCTATTGTCCAACTGACGTTTGGTCGAATAATTCTATAAAACTAGTTAAGATCACCCATTCCTTCCCTTATCTCGACGGCTGTTCCAGTCTATGCCGAAGACCTGCGAGAACTTCGGACGGTGATTCTGTCGGCGTTGCCGACCACGTGGCCAGGCCTTCTGCCGGCCTATACAGTAGGGAGAGTGGGGTCGGGGAGAACATTTATTTTCAAAATGAAAATACCTTTCCATTTCCTTCCTCTTTACCGTTTGGTCTTAGTCGCTATGTAGAGGGCTCCATTTAGATTTTGCCCTATTTGTAAGAGCAAATTCCCATGGAAGGATCAGCACAGATGGTGTAACCAGTGCTTGCCCCTCGATCACAAAGAGGAAGTGTGCGCGTCTTCTAAGCTCCTCCGCCCGAAGACCTTACAGGAGCGAAGGGTTAAACGGTGGGCGGCCTACGGTATGTCCAAGGCTGGGAATTCTCCAACTGCCGCTACCACCGAATGTGATGCCGGCGAGAGTGACTATCAGGCCTCCGAACCGGTGGTTGTTGACCTTTCGACGGAACGCATGTGTTCTGCATAGTCTGTCCCCGGCCCCGATAAGCACGACATAAATTCTGCTATGGGGAAGTCGCACCCCGGCGACAAAGACGGACACATGCACGGCACTAAGCATACAACCCCTAGCCTTACTTAGGCTACATTGAAGAAGACTTCGGCGCTAATGGGTACACCGGTATCTCCGGCGATACCCGCCAACCGACAGGATCGGCAGCCCTCCCCGCAGCCGCATATGCGCCTAGCAACAGGGCAATCCAAGACAAAGGGCCCCACCCCAAAAAATACATGCTTCCGCCGACACGCATCACAAGAAAGCATACGGCGATAAGGTTTCGGCTTTGCAGAGGACTACTCAAGACCAGGCCTTACCACCACCGAAAACTACGGCATTACCAGAAAAGGTGGCCAATAAAGGCAAAGCTTCGGCTCTGCCGAAAAAGACTCCCTTACACTCGTCTGCTACTATGCGCCTCCGGTCTGCGGAAGACGTCGAAGACCGCCAGGCAAGAATCGTGTCTGCGATTCTCAGACGGCAGTTTAGGGACTCTTCGAAAGTTTCCAAGAGGCCCAAGGATCCACCGAGATCTAAGGAGAGCGTTCGTAGGTCAAGAGAAAGACATAGGGATACCCCACCTTAATCGGTCCCGCCAGAGGAATTCTCTGAAGGAGAAGGACTTTCTTCGACGTTAAGGCAAAAATCTCTACAGTTTTCGATGGAAGAGTGGTAGAGGCACCTTTCCACCTCTAGACCATTCTAGGTCATCAGTCTGGACTAGAGAAAAGATTGAAGACTGCATGGAAAGGCTGGACAGGGTTGTGTCCCGTTCAGAACACCCTACACCAAGAAGGCGAGCATGAGCCCATTGAGGGCTAGGGGCAGGACCCAGATATGGGTGACCCTCAACCATGGCAGTCCCCAGATCCACAAGATCCAGATGTTCTGGCTTTGGACTCCCCTCAAACCACCCCTACAAGAAACCCCTCTCCAATTGATGATCAGCTGACGTTTAATGTAATGCTATATAAGGCAGCTGAACACTTGAAGATTACCACTGAAGAGGCAGCCCCTGAAGCCGACTTCATTGAGGATATACTCCGAGAAGCCGCCAGCCAGCCAGGCTATCCCTCTCAATTTGATTAAAAAATGCCTGGCTCCCTCCTTGGCAACACCTGTTCTCACAACAGGTGTAAACCCAAGAATTGAAAAACTTTCGCCCTTCTCCCTCTGATCCTCTATATATTAGAGGCCATTCCACCCCAGATTCTTTGGTAGTCACTACCACAAGGGAAAGAGCAGGGGTCCCAACCAGCAAGGCACCCCCTGACAAAGCAGGGAAAAGACTTTACGCCCTTGGGAAGAGGGTTACCACATCAGCAGCATACTCTACGCGTATTGCCAATAACACATTTTTATTGGCCGGTTACGCCAATGCACAATGGGCTTTAATGCAAGAAGGCCTACAAGAGGCTCCAGAACTTCTACGAACCCATCTCCTCAACAGTCTCTGAGGGTAGGCAAGTTAACCAGAGCATTTTAAAGAACACCTTGGATTCTGCCGAGACAGCCAGTTGAGCCCTGGCTCAGGGCATACTCCTCAAAAGACATGCATGGCTTCGTGACTCAGGATTTTAATCTAAGACGCAGGCGTTGCTTAAAAACAAACCTGTGGAGGAGTCCAACTTGTTTGGGAAGGCCGTCAACGAGGCCCTAGAGACCGCAAAAAAGGAACATGACACCCTAAAGAGTCTGGACCAAATTACTCGGAGACCCTCCATAAGGCAAGGTTTTTGTAAACGGAAGGTTTTTTTTCGTGGCCAACGCTTCAGTCACCAGCAGTACTCTTCAGGAAACAACTGGAACTCTCCACAGGGAACCAACACTTACACCACCCTGTACTCCCAAAGGGGACAGTGCTGTGGTAAAGGAAGGGGCAGGAAACCTGCCCCTAGAGGTTCCCCAGCCGCAGGTTCCAAATGACCAGAGGATTCGGGTCCCCTCCCATGCCTCCCCGGTCGGGGGCCAGCTTACATCGTTCCTTCAGGCATAGGAGGGAATAACCACAGACCAGTGGGTGCTAAAAACCATAGCCCACGGGTACTGTGTAGAGTTCAATCGGTCCCCAAAATTCAGACCTCCACGACAACAAAGACTAACACCAGAACATCGTTGCATACTTCTGCAAGAAATCGAGATACTGGAAAAAGGGGCCATAAAGATTGTACCCCTATCACAGGTAAAAGAAGGTATTTATTCAGTGTACTTCCTTGTACCCAAAAAGGATCGAACCATGCGTCCTGTTCTAGATCTGCGCCCAGCAAACACATTTGTAAAACCACAAGTTCTGCATGGTCACCCTGCAGGAAGTCATCCCCCTGTTTGAGCAGGGGAATACATGGAAGCTCTGGACATGAAAGATGCATACTTTCATATTTCCATGTTGCCAGCATACAGAAAATACCTCAGATTTATGATACAGAACAATCAGTTCAAGGTACTACCCGTTCAGCATAGCATCTGCACCAAGGGTATTTAGAAAGGTACTAGCAGAAACGGCAGCACACCTGCGCAGGCAATCCATTCCAGTATATCCTTACCTCGATGACTGGCTCATAACAGGGGACTGTATATGTAATGATAGATCTGTGTTATTCAGTCTGGGTTTCTCGATCAATGACAAAAAGTCCAGCCTAGACCCCAGTCAAGTCAAACAATTCTTAGGGGCTCTAATTCAAACAAAGGACGGCCTCGTTTTTCCCTCCAATGAGAGGGTTCAAAACATGTTCTTTCAGATACCTCAATATGTAGCCAGTCGAGAGATAACAGTATGCAAGGCTATGTGTCTGCTAGGAATGATGACGACATGTATCTACTTAGTTCCTCATGCGTGCCTGCGCCTAATGCAAGAGTGGCTAAGCAGCCAGTGGTGTCAGGCCAACGGACAGTGGGAGGATTTAGTAGTGGTCTCGCCGGCCCTAGTTCTCTCGCTGCGGTGGTGGTCGAGGGAAAACCTCTTGAAAGGGAAATCCTTCACCACCCCCGCAGTGGAAGCCCCTCTAACTACAGACGCCTCCCTTACAGGGTGGGGAGTCCACCTGCTTCAGCAAATGGAAAGCAGAGTTTGGTTGTCAGACATAGCGTCCAACCACATAAATCTGCTGGAACTGCTGGCAGTGTTCAAAGCACTGAAAGCTTTCGAAACGCAGCTGCAGGGAAAGACGATCCTAATTCTCAGACAGCACCATGCCATGTAGTATCTGAACAAACAAGGGGGCACTCATTCGCCAGGGCTGTCCAAACTGTCTCGGAACATTTGGAAGTGTTCCTGTTATCACAACATGTTCCAGGGAACTCAATCTTCTGACAGACGTACTCAGCAGACACTTTCCGTTGCCCAGGGAGTACGAATGGTGATTACAGAGAGACATCGTCTCCAATGTTTTCGCACAATGGGGCTTTCCAGAGATCGGTTTATTTGCAACTCTGGAAAACGCTCAATGCCAAGATTACGCCTCCAGGTACCCCCAGAACCGCTCCAAGGGGAACGCACTCTGGATAACATGGTCAGGGAAATTTGTCTACGCTCCTATCCCCCCAGAACCCCCCCCCACTCCCCTTCTCAACAAGATCGTGCACAAGATGCACCAGGAACCAGTCACAATGATACTGGTGGCCCCATGTGGCCCGCCAACCCTGGTTCGCTCATCTGATGGAGATGTCCCTATCTCCTCCAATCAAACTGCCTTGTCCGTTCAACATGTCGCAAGACAGTGGAGACGCTTCACCCATGCCTGCAGACATTGATCTTGGCAGCCTGGCTCCTGAGGTCATAGAGTTTGGACACCTGCAACTCCATCAGATGTATGGACATTCTCAGGGACGCAAGGAAGCCGAACACCAGATACTGCTATTCCAGCAAATGGAAATGGTTTGTCATCTGGTGCAACTCCAAAGAGCATTAACCAGATTAACTTCTCTCCCACACACATTGTGTTATACCAAACTCATTTACTTGACTCGGGACTGGTCTTCAACTCCTTTAAAAGTGCACTTAGCTTCACTTTCAGCCTACACTACATCACAACAGTGTCATGGTGAAAGATACCAGTTATTAAAGCTTTCATGGAGGGAGTGAAAAGAATTCACCCTCCCATTTCTAACCCGGCTCCCGGATGGGACCTAAAAGTGGTGTTAACTAGGCTTATGGGGGATCCCTTCGAGCCCATGCACAAAGCAAGTCTTAAAGACCACCATTAAGACTGCTTTTTTAATAGCCATTACCTCCATCAAGAAGGTAATTGAACTACAAGCGCTCTCAATCCTAGATCCCTTTGTAACAGTTCACAAAGACGAGGTGGTTCTGTGCACTCACCCTAGATCTGCGCCCAAATTCATTTCCAAGTTCCATGTGAACCAGTTAATACCCATTCGGGATGGCATACAGCAGGACCTACCCCCACAGGTGACTTCAATAGCTAGGTGCTGTTGACATTAATATATCACTGTGTGCAGAAGTGTCAAAGAAAAGAGGGGTTAGAATAAAGCAAATATCCAGTTATTCTAAAACAGGTAAGTACTTTCAATGACCCCGCAATGCAAAGTTAGTTAACCCTTTCATGGAAGGAAGGCAGAAAGCACTTCAACAGATAAGTTTTTTCAGGGAGCTAGGCCAGCCAATGTTAAATTAGCAAGTCAGGTGAACTGAAGCACTTCTTGCAGGTAAGTAGAAAGTATGTTTAAAAGTCTAAAAGGATAGAAGAAAATCAAAGAAGGCCCCAAGTTGATTAGGGTTGTGAGGTAAAGAAGCTGGCAGCAACTCTACAAATGTAACGAAGCAAGTCTCTGTTGGGCAGAATCCTGTGCAGTTCCCTTAGGGAACACTGCAAAAAGATTACGACTACAGGAGTAAGCAGTAAACCCAATTGGTAGCAGTCTGCACCACCCAGATTTACCTGGTAGCTGTGGCTGAGCAGTCGGACTTCTCTCAAGAAGAGTAGGGCAGTATATAAAGTATACACAATAGGGCCAAAAACACAGCTTTGTATAAAAAGTATATAATTATTTATTTAAAACACACTTTACGCAATATACTAGCACTCCAAATCAAAAGCAAGTTAAAACAGTCAGGTAAAGTATACACACCTCCCTTGATAACTATCAGACAAGTCAGAGTTAAAACACCACGATTTGTTAAAACCGATGTGAGCGCGTAACCTGATGGCACTCCAATAGTTCAGTTAAAGGGAGAGAAAAAGACAGAGACATAGAAATAAAACAGGTCCCAACACTCTCAGCAAGGGAATAAAGGCAGTATATACTGTAGAGCCAAAGTTCATAGGCCAGGCCCACTTTAAATGGAGCAAAGCGAAATGTGCCCAGGATCACACGGTTTAAATGCACAAGTCTTTGCAGAATGTTCAAAAGAGGTTGGGGCGATTCAAGAAGGTAAAGTTAGAAGGTCTGGGGCCAACCCAGTTGGAAAGCCAAGGATTTAAGGGTCACTTTGGGCAAACCGAAGAAAGGGAGGCCAGGCAGGACACAGTACCTTAAAGAGAGAGGAAGCTCCAGCGGTGGCAGTTGTTCCTGGCAGTGGTTGCAGTTCGTTGTTTCGACCAGGGGAAGAGAGGATGTCGTCGAGGAGGAAACGTGGAGTCGATGCACTGCACAGGGATGAAACCAGCCGCAGAGTTCATCGGTAAAAGGTGCGTTCCTTTTATTCGGGGTCAAAGTTGTGAAGCTTGGCTATCCGGCCGCCGGGGTGCTTGGCGCGGGTGATTCGACCAAGAGACGTCTTTGGAAGGTGTAGGGGCGAACTGGTTGGTCCAACCAGCTCAGAGGAAGAAGACTCGTCCAGCAGAAGATCTCCTCTTGTCGTTGGGAAAGTGGTGAGTTCGTTGCAGCAGGGCTTCACCGGTGGTGTCATCGTTGCAGATGGCTCAGCTTCTTCCCTCTTCGGATTCTTGGGTCCTGTGGCGACTTCTGAAGTTCCAGTCCCAAAGGCCCTGCTTTTATGCAGAAAAACCCCCATTCAACAGCCTAGCTGTCACTCAAACATGGTAAGTGGTGAGCCAGGCGGCTCACCACTGGCCTAATCAGAACAGAGTGCGACTTGAGTTGCTAAGGCAATGCAGTCCAGGGTGCCAATTCCCCTCCCCACCCATCCTGTGGAACCCAGAGTGGCACCATTTGGAGGGCTTCTGTGGAGAAGTCCGCCAAAAAGTGGAACAAAGGGCTCGACCTTGGTCAGAGTTACAGAGACGGACACGAACGCCATTTTAGAAGAGTTCTGGCAAAAAGACCCCACGGTTGATTTTAATATTAAATAAATAAACCGGCGGTATCATTAACATTGCACCAAAAAGTGGTGCGTTTAAAATCAATGGGAAAATCCCATAGGAAATATTCCAGTGGAATATTTTGCGTGGTAACCACTGCCACCAGCCAGAAACTCGACAAGGGGGGGGACTGGACAGTGCCCCCTCAAAAACAGACCCAGGGGCAATATAATTAACCCCTTCCAGTACTTCCACAATATGATGGTTTGTACTGGTTCTGTTCACAATTTAGGACTAGTCAAATCAATGGTGACTTTACATGCCCTGGGAGACAGTAGTCAGTCCCAGGGTATGGAGTCTATGTTTGGGGGTCAATATGACACCCATGTTACTGCACTGAGGGTGCTGTGTAACACATACACAAAAAATAGATGATACCCTATGGAGTAAAGAAAACCCCATAGCCCATAAGCACACAAATAGTCAGAGACCTACCTCAAATCATGTTTAAGAGTGGGAGTAAAAAAGTCTCACTCTTAGCAGGAGAAAAAAACAAACTCCAAAAATCCAGCAAAGCTGCTGAGGGACTCACTAGGTTTGGGAAATTAGCCTTACAAGAGACTTCTCCCTAACACTCTCCAACAAGGACAAAAGATTGCACAACAAGAGGAAAGTTCTCTTAGACTGTACAGTACCTTTAGGTTGAAGAAAAAGTGCAGCAGATGACTTCTGTTCCTGTGCAGATCTCGCTGTTCCTGGGCCTCGGTCGTGGGACAAGAGGGAGGACGTTGGAGGACTCTTGCACTGCAATGGGACGGTCACCGCTCGCAACCGGCAATCTTCAAAACAAGTGGCTGTTCAGTCTTTCAGCTCCTTGCGTCTACCGCAAATAGCACCACTGCGGTTCCTGGCTGTCGAGATGGATTTTCCTTGCTTCTGGGGTCCCGCACTCTGTTGAGGGTGCTCAAGTTCGATCAGTCCTGGAAGTCCGGAGAATCTTCCTGGAGCTCTTGGCCAACTTAAAAGCAAAGCACACAAACTGGTGTTCCTCTCCCTGGCTATCCGGTTCCAGCAGGGACTGCAGTGAAGACTCAACCAGCATTGAGAGCATGTCCAGGTGGCTTACTTTGGAGTAGATTGGTCCCACCAACTCAAAGGGAGAAGTCGTCCTTGCAGGAGCTTCTGTCGATGCAAATTTGCAGTTTCAGCGCAGCAGCAGGGCTTCACCGGGCAAACCAACGGTCCAGGAGTTGCTGCAGGCGTCGTCTTCAAGTTCTTCTTCAGATTCCTTCGTCCAGTGGTCGACTCTGCCTTCCAAGCCAAAAAGCCTCCCCTTTTATGCAGCTTGCTCCCATTCATTGCAGCCTAGCTCTCAGTCACCCAGCATGGTGGCTGTCCTTGCTGGACAGCCATCTAATAATCCAAGGGTGCATTCCTGTCTCCTAGGAGACTAAGCACAGGGAGTTTTGGGCACCTCCCTCGCTTCCTGCCCCCGCCAGACATGCTGGAGCCAGAGGCAGGGTTTCACTTGTGAATCCCGCCAAAGACCAAATGAACAAAGGGACCAAACCTGGTTTGGCGCGCAGAGTAAATCGCAAGAAGGACCTTTCCACAAAGAAATGGGGGGTGGGGGGAAGAAGACCGGGCAATTTTGACAAAAATGGCACCAATGGGTTCTTTACGGTGACTGTGAACGCAGCCCGCGGTACAATCCCAGAAGGGTAGTAAAAAGCAAACTGCCACCAGCCATTTAGTGAGGAAAGGATAACCTACAATTGTTACATGAGAAGCTAGACGAAGGGGATACCAAGTAACCCCTCTAGCAAGCTATGATAAGATAGTGTGTGGTGGGTCTAGAAAGTTACAAAGGTGTAAGTAAAGTCAATTTCACTTTACTGCTCTGGGAAACAGTAGTTTGTCCCAGAGAAGGTATTTAAACCTTGGGGAAATCTGAGAGACTTCCCTGTGCCACTGCATTGAAGGTGCTGTGTGACACAATGCACAAGATGCTAATGGAGTTTCAGACTCCACAACCAAAAGAAACCGAGTTAAAAAATCCCATTAAAACACAGAGAATGGGAAAAAGGGTCTCAATCTCTCCAGGTTAAAAAAATAAAAATAAAAATCAAGTCCTCAAAATCCAGCAAAGTTGTTGGGTCTCTAGGGTAGAGGGAATCGGTACATTTCTGAAAATTTGCACCCAACACTCATCCTCCCTCCCCCCACCCCTGGATGAATCTCCTTACTCCAGTCGGCCATACCTTCTGGAGAGACCATCAGCATTTTGTTGATTACATCCTGATGTGTTTTCTATGGTAAAATCAAACGGTATGCAGTGATAAAATCGCTGCAAAAATTTCGCCTGTGCAAAAAATCGTGGCAAAATGCTGTGGTTTGTCCCGGTAAAGCTGTACCCCATTATAGTATTTAAGAGGTGCGGGGGTGTCTCCCGCTTCCCTTAAGTAGTATAATGGGTCCGGGGGTGTCCTCTACATTCTTTACATGAATCCTGGTGGCAAAACTACAGCCTTTTTGCCGTGATATTTTAGATCCACAGCCATTTTTGCTGCCATTTTGATATATGGAACCAATCAAAACCCTGGAGGCTGATTGACCATCTTAACAATTTACGATTCTCCCCTTCATCTGCATTAACCATCTCAAGGGTTGGTGGTTGGTTTGAATTACAAAAGTTGATCCATACAAGTATGGTCTAAACTTCTTTAAAGACCACACAATGGTGAAACACTCACGTTCAATAGTTGCCCACCTTGTTTCACGGTCCTTCAGTTTCCTGCTGATGAAGCAGATGGGGTGTTCCCTGCCTTTCCCATCCAGCTGACTGAAAACTGCACCTATTCCTGTATTGAAGCATCCGTTTGTACAATAAAGGATTAGTTGTAGTCCGGAGCTTGACAAAGGGCTTTCTTAAGTCCCTCAAATGCCTTGGTGCACTCCTCATTCCACCTGAACTTCTTGAGGAATTTGGGTGAGATCATCACATTCAAGGGAGAAGCTATGGTCCCATAGTTCTCAATTAAGTTCCTATAGTAACCTGCAAGACCTAGAAAGGCTCTTACTTGGGTTCGAGTACTAGGGGTATCCCAGTCTTGTACAGCCTGTACCTTGCTAGGCAAGGGCCTTATTTCACCTCCTCCTACCTCATGTCCAAGGTAGACCACTTTACTCTGACAAATATGACATTTACTTGCTTTTATGGTCAGAATGGCCTGCTCAAGAGCCTGCAATACATATCTAAGTGGTCAATATGTTCCTTCCAAGTAGGGCTGAACACTGCAATGTCTTTCAAGTATGCCATGCAGATGTCCTCCATCCCATTCAGAACATGGCTGACCATCCTTTGGAATGTAGTAGGTGCATTCTTTAATCCAACAGGCATAACCTTAAACTGGTAGAGGCCTCTTGAGGTTGAAAATGCAGTTTTCTCCTTGGCATAGTCTGTCGGAGCTATTTGCCAATAGCCTGAGGTTAGGTCAAATGTACTGAGGTACTTGACTGAACCAAGTTTGTCCACCAGCTCATCTGTCCTAGGTAAAGGATGGGCATTAGTTGTGGCGACTGCATTAGGAACTCTATAGTCCACACAGAATCTCAATTACTTGGATCCTGCTTTTTGGCACTAGTACAACTGGACTAGCCCATGGACTGGTAGAGGGTTCTGTTACCCCAAGATCAAGCATCTTCTTGACCTCCTCCTTTATGTGGGCTCTACCATGGTCTGACATTCTGTAGCCTCTGCTTTTAACAGGTAAACGGTCACCAGTGAGAATCTCCTGCTGGCCCCAAGGGGTCAAGCCTGGTGTCAGTGGAAACAGGGATGCAAACTGATTTAACAGAGACTTGCACTCCTTCTGTTGTTCCAGTGTCAGGTCTGAAGAGAGATTAACTCCTATCTTGCCATCTAAAGGTTGTCACCTGAGGTCGTCGGGTAGAGGCTCACTCTCCTCCTCCTGAGCAGATGCTAAGTGCAAAGGTCCCAGTTCCAGTCTAGAGACATAGGCCTTTAGTCGGTTGGTGTGAAAGACCCTGGGGGCCTCCTTGGGGTTTCCTAAATCCACCAAGTAATTGACCTCTCCAAGTTTTCCCACAACCTTCAAGGGTCCAATCCATTTGTCCTGCAAGACCCTCTGCCTTGTAGGCACCATAACTAGAACCAGCTGGTCTTGAGTAAACTCAACCATGTTGGCCTTCTGGTCATGCCAATGCTTCACCAGAGCCTGACCTGATTTCAAGTTATCAGAAGCTTCTGTCATGTGTCATTCTCCTTTGGATACCTAAAACATAGTCAGTGACCCTCACTGGCTTGTGGGTAGGAGCACTCCTTGATTAGGGCCAATGGACCTCTAACCAGATGACCATAGAGAAACTCAAATGGGCTGAAGCCAACCCCTTCTTGAGGGACTTCTCTATAAGCAAAGAGAAGGCATGGCAGTAGAAGGTCCCAATTTCTTCCAAGGGGTTCTTCTAAAGCACCTATCTATTACACCTCTCCACCAACCCATTGGTTTGGGGATGGTAGGCTGTTGAACTTGTAGGTTACTCCAGTTTTTCCACATGGCTTGCATGTAGTGACACATACAATTGGTCCCCCTGTTTTAGATCACCTCTTTAGGAAAACCTACTCTTGTAAAAATACAAAGTAGGGCCTTAGCCACTGCCTGAGCAGTAACAGTCCTCGTAGGTATTGCTTCAGGATACCTGGTAGCGTGGTCTACACAACCAATATAAATCGGTTGCCCGAAGATGTGGGAGGGTCCAAGAGACCAAAAATGTCGATTCCTACCCTCTCAAAAGGGACTCCCACCACTGGGAGAGGCACTAACGATGCCAGGTTCTTGGCTTTACTCTTGCCAGATGTCTTAACAAGTGTGACAGCTTCTACAGAATGTATCTACATCAGACCCCATCTTAGGCCAGTAGAAATAAGATAAATCATTTCCTTGATCTTCTTAAAGCTTAAGTGACCAGCTAGAGCAATCTCTTGCGCTAACTGTAGAAACTGGGATCTCGCCTCCTGAGGCACTACAAGTCGTCTGTAGTGCCCTGGGGTAGACTCAATAGGTTCACTGTAGAGGAGGCCCTCCTCCCAGTGCTTCCCTGGCGCTGTCCCTTCCTAATGGGAAGCTGCCTGTTGGCGAAGACCTTCAAGAGTAGGACACTCTCTTTGACCTCTGCTGAAGTCTGCCCTACAGGGGCCACCTTCTGTAAGCAAAGTCTGCAGTTCAGGATGGTCTTTACTATCCAGATCTCCAACAGGAGGAAGGTCTTCTTCCAGCTCTGTCATCAGTATCTGACTCACCATCCTTTGGTTGTTTCTCGCACTCAGCCTCAGCTGGTGGAGGAGTCACAGTTGTGACTTGGGACTATCCTTTCTGGGATGTCCTGGTTTTGTGCACAAGAGTGCTACTGTTCTTGTTTGCTGAGACTTTGGGTTTCCCCTTTCTCTTTCTTCCTGTAGACTGAGTGTTATAGGTTCTTCTGTAGCAACCCACTGAGAGTCATCCACGGTGAGCTCTCTGGCTGCCTTAGTTTGTTCTTGCTTCCTTTTACTGGGAGGCCTGGAGGTGCTTGATACAACTCCAAGAGTCTAAGTCATTCCCCAACAGGACTTGGGCACCTCACTCTGAACACTGACGGGTATTCTTACAGTTCTATTGTTGCACTGGATGAGAGCTGGTAGTATTGGAACCATCTGGAGAGGGCCTCCAGCAAGCTTAGTGGGGCCTTTGGGTGCCTTGGCAACATCCTCAGGTTTGGAAAAAGGTTTCATCCACCACTGTGATGCTGGCCCCAGGGTCTCTAATGACAGGGGACTCCTGACCATTTAAAAGTACACTGTCCTTGTAGTATTCCTTTGTGTTATCTGGAATAGTTATACACATCTAAATTCTGCTGTTCCCACAGACCCAGGGACACAACTGGCTGAGATCCCAATGGGGTCTTCAGCCAATAGATGAGTTTCCACTTGCCATATGTACTTCTCCCTCAGTGATGAAGGCTAAGGAGGCAGTGTGGACCCCTGAAGGTTTACCCTTGCATCTGGGATCCCCGTTCACATTGTCAGTAGACTCACAAGCATAACACTTAGCAAATGTTTTCTAGAATGGGGTTTGTGCCGACCTCCATCTGGTTTGGCTCCAGAGGTATCACTAGACTGACCTGGTTTCCCATGGTATTCACCCTTATGTTTGTGGCCCTCTTTTGGATGGGAGGTTTTAGAATTCTTTGTCAGCTTTCCTGTGCTATTTCCCATCATTCTTTTTGTGAGTGGCCTCAGAATCCTTGTGAGTGGCCCTGTTGGCAAACCACAAGTCCGCATCTTTTGCTAGCTTCTTGGGATCAAATCTCTTGTCAGCCAAGTGAGGAGACATCAAAAATAGATTCCAACAAAAATAGACTTCTCATTCTGTAAAAAGTAGTTACTCTGTAACCTTTAACATAACCATCTAAGTTTTTCAAACATTAACACGCCCAGGTAGCCCAAGGGGTACCATCAATCTTTCTGAGGGTCCTAAACCTCTTGGGGTACTGGGAAGGAGTTTTCCCAAATCTAGCTATCAAAGCTAGCTTCGCATTTCCATACTCCAATCTTTCAAGTTCCCCCAACTCCATTACAGCATCAGTTGCAACCTGGGGGAGCCTATACAAAAGCCAAGGAAATAACTTATTCCCTGCGTAACCCTGAATCCCATAGTTATATTCAAAAGCACCCAACCAATCCAAAATATCAAGTTTTGCATCCTGCATATTCACAACTTTTTTAGGCATGTGAGATCTTTGGACTGGAAGACCTAGAGGACTCTGGGATAGAAACATTCTCAACAGACAATTTATTCATTTCAAGAGCATGCTGCATTTCCATTTCCCTTAACTTGATGTTTTTGTTTTTTCCAGCTTGGATTTGTAACTTTTTTGAATTCCAACTCAAGTCATCTTTTCATGCGACACAAATTCTGGACTCAGTATTGGACGTGGCAGGGTCCCAGTGGCTAAAGGTTGAGGCAAAAGGGCCTGTTAAGGTAAAGAGGGACTCTTCCTGAGACTCCTCATTCCTCCTCGTCGTCCTCCTCCTCTTACTCTTCTAAGACATTAGAGTTAGTCTCTGAATGATCATCCCCATTATCATTATCCACATTTCCTGGGTTATTAGGTGTGACAGACCCAGACTTTGATGATTGAACAATCTTGCAATCAATTCATGTTTCTTTCCTTTAACAGATAGACCCCTGGCCTTACACATTTCTTTCAGTTGTTCTACTGTTAAAATGACCAGGGCTTCCTGACTGAAGTTATCCATATTTGGCATGTTTATACAGTTGCTTTTCTAGTGGAGCTTAGCCTTGTGAAGGTTTTAGTTGAACAAAAGCAAAGCAAATTCCTACTGTAACAACTCTACAATATATCCTCACCGCCTGCCACCAGTGTTAGGCAGGATCGTATGCATTACCCTTTGGGTGCACTACAACAAACCTGACCTCCTGGCAATAGCAAGCCAACTTTTGGTATAAGTCTGTACTACACAGGAAGGCGGCGTGGCTACGGTGCCATGTACGAGGACGTGCAAACTGCAGAGCTCCTGCTGATCCTAAATTGATCCTGGAAGAAACCACATGTAAAAGTGCTAAATCTGGACGGGAACAGAGGTGCCCACAGATGGAAGACTGAGGCATGACCCGAGCGCCACAGGGAGAGGATTGGCACAGAGTCCTGCATTAATCCAACTTTGGATGATCGCCGCAGCGAGGAAGCCGGCAGCCAAAATGGTGGACCAGTGAGGACAAAGGGACCGGGTTACATCCAGCACTTGGTGTTAGAAGGTGGCCTGCTGCTGAGCGGAGTGTGAACGGGGACGCCTGTGAGAGGAGGGGCTGCAACGCGGACTGTCGGAGCCAGTACGGGATACCCGGAGAGTGTGGTGTGGGGCTTTGTGGCTGCCAGCGGGGACGAGCGGTGGCAGGAGACGGCCAGTGATCACAGACACCCGATTGCAGAGTGAGCGATATGGCTGGGATCTGTTCGGCAAAGTGCCGTGGAGGAGGCCGAGGGATGTCTGATGGCACATGCAGCAGAGCACCAGATACTGAGCAACACTGGCAGAGATGGTGAAGCTAGGCCAGTGGATAAATTATAGACTGGAGAGCTGGAGAGATGAACTAGGAAAGGGGGTGGATGCCCTGGAGATGCAAACGCAGCCATCGGTGTACATGAAGGGCTGGTCGCAAGGCATAGTGAGCATGAGCACTAAGGCGTACTGCAGCTGGAAATAAACACCTGAGAGGAGCAGATGCTGCCCGTTTATGAGGATTCGGTTTCAGTGGACTGCGCTGGAGGACACTGCAAAGGCTTACATGGCCTGGATGTGTCTGGGAAACCACAGCCTAAGGCCACACTGTAGTGCAGGATACAGGCGCGGTTAAATATATTGGCGGACCTGGTGAGGGGAGACCCTCCACTTGGTACTGAAGTGTGGGGCCGGACAAAATCACAAGGCCGCTGGACCCTACCGCGCCACCAGTGTGAGCATAAAGCCACGAGTTCCCCCCTGAGGTCGCTGCGAGCTGGGGCAGTGCGGGTATAGAGAGCGGACCCCCACAGCCCTGCGACGCCAGGAGGCCGTGGTGGACTGGACCGAGGCAGCGAGGCAGACACAACTCGGGACGGTGCCCTACATCTCATGCCCACTGCGGACCACCAAGGGAAGGAGCCCACTAGCAGGGTCTGGTATCTCACAACAGCAGGGAGTGCTCATGGCTTCCGCACGCACCGATTGGGGAGCAAAACAGCTGGTACGTGGAGATACACTGCAGAGGAAGGAAGCCAAGTCTGTAGCAGTAAGGGGTAAGGAGAGGAACGGGGTGTGGGGGCCTGTTTGCACTTAGCAGACATAAACATATGGGGAGAGCCTCCCCCCTTGATAGCGCCAGGCACTAGGCCTCTGCTCCCCCCTCCCACACCCGCCCCTGGCACACATGCAGAGGAGGCCCCACCGGAGCTGAACTGTGGGGCAGAGAGCATTGCCTGGAGGCTATCTAGGGGTCGGTGAAGCTATAATAGCCGGTACTACTGGAGGACTGAGCAGACCGGGTTGTCACGCAAAAGACGGGGACCCGAGCAGAGCCCCACAAGTGAGGGGGGGAGGTAGGACAACACACACAGAACTTGCAGCGTACTAGTAGTTGGTGGCTTGATCAGAACTAGCATGGGAGATGTCACACAAGAGAGCTAAGTCGAAGAACAAGCAGACCGTGCTTTAGACTTTCGCAACGAACCAGACGCCCCGACAGGAGGGTGCCATGGAGAAGGCTAAAGGGCCACCACAGCTGTCGGAGACCCCAGGACCCAACAACCAACAGATCCTGGCTGCAATAGGAGCGCTGCAAACCAAACTGCAGGGGAAGATCGACGCAGTGGCTATTGACCTGGCGCTGCTGCGTCAGGATGACCGCACAATCGCGGAGCGAAGTCCTCCATTAGAGGAGCAGGCATGGGTGGACACGGACATACGAGCGCAGACAATGAAAGATGTGAACATATTGATGCAGAGAGTGAAGCTGCTGGAAGATGGGGTGGAGGGGCGGGCCCGGAAGAATAATATTCACTTGGTCGGCCTGTCGGAGGGGGCCGAAGGTGTGGAGAATTTACTGCTGCAAGTGATTGGGGCTGGAGAACTTTCTCAGGGGTTCACGATTGAAAGAGCGCATTGCTCCCTGGGCAGGAGGCTGCCTCCCGGTGCGCCACAAAGGCCTGTGATAGCTAAGGTGCTGAACTACAGGGACCGTGAGAAGATTCTGGACTTATCGGGCAGGAGGGAGAATCCAAAATGACTCGGCAAAAGTAGCTGTCTACCCAGACTACACGTTTCAAGTCCAGGAAAGAAGGGGAGAGTTCATAGTTGTCAAGGCTAGACTGCGGAAGGCGGGACTCAAGTATATGCTTATTTCTGATGTTTGTTAATCTGCTTAGAATCACATGCTGTGCATAGGTCCGACATCCAGTGGTCACTGCGGAGTATTGCATTTTGTTTTTCGTAGTCGAAAAGGGGACGTCGACAAGGCGTGTCTGTAACACTATCCCTATAGTGACGTGCGTTGTACCCACAATCCCTCACGCGTCGAGGTCCCTCAGATTGTTTTTTTCCGCCCAGCTACTGGTTGCCTTTATGCGGAGCTCCTCGAGAGACCTTGCCAAATAGTTTCTTCGACCTTTGGTCGTTTGTTATTATCAATAACGTAGATCCCAGAGCTGTTTCTCCACCGAGCAAGATCTTCGACGGAAGAACGAGCGGAGGGGATCCTTCGGCGCTGCCGAACACGTGGCCTGGCCTCGCCGGCCATACACAGTAGGGAGAGTGGGGTTGTGTGGTCTTTCTTTCTCTTTAAGAATGCCTTTCTCTTCCCCTCCCTCTTTCGAGGTCGTAGTCACACTTCTTGCCCTCAGCTATGGAGAGGACGCAATTTAGGTTTTGCCCGCTTTGCAAGGGTAAATATACCTGGAAGGATAAGCACAAACGGTGCAACCGTTGCTTACCCCTCGATCACCAGGAGGACGGCTGTGCGGCCTGTAAATTACTAAAGCCCAAAACTCTAAAAGACCGCAGGGTCAAAAGGTGGGCGGCCTACGCCATGTCTAGGCCTGACTCCTCGCCCGCTGCCGCCGCCGCTGAATATGACGAGGACAGTGACTACACGGCCCCCGTAATGGAGGTTGTAGACCTCTCAAAGGAGCGTTCACGGTCGTCGTCCGTCCCCGGCCCCGACAAGCCCGGCTCACGCCCAGTTTATGGGGATGAACACCCTGGCGACATGGACGCACACGGAAAAACACCAAAGCACATACCCCCCAGCACGCATTCGTCGAAGACTAAGGCAGCCATAGCGCCAACGGGGGTGCCGGGCCCACCAGCGTCTTCCGCCGACCGTAAAGGTCGTCAGCCCTCCCCGCCTGCGCGACAGGCGACTGGGCATTCTAAAAATAAGGGCGCTAACACCAAAACCTCCAGCGACACGCATCGTAAGAGCGCTCACGTTGCCAGCAAGGACTCGACATTACATAGCGCGACGGCGACCGATCCCTCGGAAGAGAGAATGATCGCCGAAAGCCTCGCGCGCATTGCATCGAAGTACGGCCAGAGACGTACGGCGAGTGAGACGCCGAAAACCGCGCACAAGGCCAAAGATACGCCGAAAGCGCCGGAAAACAGATCAGGCCAGTTCCCGACGCCGACGGAAGGCCCTAGCCAGCGAGAAGGCTACTCAGAAGGCGAAGGCTCACTTTCTTCGACGTTATGGGACAGTACCAGACAGCTACAGGAGGAAGAAACTCCTTTTTCATTCCCAGACCGTCCTGGCCGACCTCAGTGGACCTTTGAAAGGTTCCAGACCTGTATGGATAATCTAGACGGGTTCATGTCCATCCCAGAAGACAGGGCACCCAAGAGGCCAAGGGCTAAATACCAGAAGTTTTATAACCCCATACAGGAGGACATATACTCTTACGACCTCACTGAGGAAGACACCCTCTTCCAGGAGGAAGATGAGTTCACCTATGTTGAAGAGGAAGGTTTTCACGAGGACACTAACCTAGGTGAGGAGGGATTCCAGGAGGACACAGGCGAAGGCGACCCAAATCCCTGGCAGTCACCAGCTAGGTCTACAGACACAGGCAGTAGCAGTATAGTCATCAGGTCTACCGGAACTACACCAGTCAGGAACCCTTCGCCTGTTGATGATCAACCCACCTTCAATGCACTGCTGAAGAAAGCAGCACATTTTGAAATTGAAACTGGGGAGGTCACCCCAGACACCGTTTTTGTGGAGAGGATTATCAAGGAAAAACCCCCCACTAGCCAAATTATCCCCATCCTAGCCTCAATTAAGAGACGTATTACCCCTTCTCTGTCCACTCCTGCACTGGTGAGAGGCGTCAATCCGAGGATTGAGAAACTGTTCTCTCCCTCTCAATCAGACCCATTATATATTAAGGGTCACTCAATCCCTAACTCCCTGGTCGTGACCAACACCAGGAAAAGGGCCGGAGTCCCACTATCTACCAGCGAGGCACCCCCAGATAAAGAGGGGAAGAAGCTTTATGCCCTAGCCAAGAGAATCACCACCTCTGCAGCATTCTCTACCAGAATTGCCAATAATAACACACTATTGGCAAGCTACACTGATGCTCAATGGGGAAAGCTTAAACAGGACATTGAAGAAGCTCCCGAACCCCTAAGAACTCGTTTGCTGGCTACAGTTAACGAGGGCTCTCTGGTCAACCAAAGCATCGTCAAGAATACCCTCGATGCAGCAGAGACGGCTGGCCGCACTTTGGTACAAGGAATTTTGCTGAAGCGTCACGTCTGGCTTCGCAATTCCGGGTTTAAGGCAGAAACACAAGCGTCCCTTATTAATAAGCCCATAGAGGAGTCCAACCAGCGCGTCAAGCAGTGGATGACGCGCTGGAGAAAGCGAAGAAAGAATTTGACACAATAACGACCTTAGACCAAATTTCTAAACCCCCTAACAGGCGGGGATTTGGTAATAAGCGTTTTTTTCGTGGCCAACGCCAGCAACAAAACCAACAGTATTCTGCCAGCAACTACCAAGGAAATAGTGGCCAGTACAATCAGAGGGGTCAACGCCATGGCAAAGGGAGAGGCCAGGGTTCCACCCCCAGAGGCTCCCAAGCCACCAACACCACCAAGTGACGTGAAGATTTGCGTCCCCTCCCATGCAACATCCTTTCTTCCAGCATGGGAGGGAATAACATCAGACCGCTGGGTGCTTTCCACCGTAGCCCGCGGCTACTGTATAGAGTTCAACAGTTGCCCAACATACAGACCCCCGAGGGGACGCCGCATGACACCATAACACCTCGCCATCCTTTTCCAAGAAGTGGACCAACTGCTGGAAAAAGGAGCCATAGAGGTCGTGCCTCTATCTCAGGTAACGGAAGGTATTTATTCAGTGTACTTCCTTGTACCCAAAAAGGATCTAACCATGCGCCCTGTATTAGATCTGCGCCCAGCGAACAAGTTTGTCAAACCCCAAAAGTTTCGTATGGTGACCTTGCAGGAAGTGATCCCACTGCTAGCACAGGGAGATTACATGACAACACTGGATATGAAAGATACATACTTTCATATTTTAATGTTGCCAGCGCATAGAAAATATCTCAGGTTCATGATAGAGGGCAAACACTACCAGTTCAAAGTGCTACCCTTCGGCATAGCATCTGCACCAAGGGTATTCACGAAAGCACTGGCAGTGGCAGCGGCCCATCTGCGCAGGTTATCCATCCCAGTATACCCTTACCTCGACGACTGGCTCATAACAGGGGATTCTTACGAGACATGCTTCTCAAACACCCAAAAGACTGTAGACCTTTTGTTCCAACTGGGCTTCTCCATCAACGAGAAGAAGTCCAGCTTAGACCCCAGCCAAGTCAAACAATTCCTAGGGGCTCTAATTCGAACAAAGGACGGCCTCGTCTTCCCCTCCAACGAGAGGGTCCAAAACATGCTGTTTCAGATCCCCCAATATGTGACAGGTCGAGAGGTGACGGTGCGCAAAGCGATGCGCTTGCTAGGAATGATGGCGTTGTTTATTTATTTGGTACCTCGCATGCGCCCAATGCAAGAGTGGCTCAACAGCCAGTGGTGTCAGGCCAGCGGACAATGGGACGATCTAGTGGTGGTCTCGCAGGCCTTGGTTCTCTCGCTACGGTGGTGGATAGGGAAACCTTTTGCCACACCCGCGGTGGAGTCCACTCTAACCAAGGACGCATCACTCACAGGATGGGGGGCTCACCTATCCCATCAGACTGCTCACGGAGTGTGGACTCCGAGCGTAGCATCCAAGCACATAAACCTACTGGAGCTACTGGCGGTGTTCAAAGCACTAAAAGCCTTCCAAGAACACCTTCAAGGGAAGACAGTGATGGTCCTTACAGACAGCACCACAGCCATGTACTACATCAACAAGCAGGGGGGCACCCACTCTCCAGGACTGTCCAAGCTGTCCCAGAATATATGGAAGTGGGCTCTCAAAAACATGTTCCTACTGTCACAACACGTACCAGGGGAACTCAATCTGCTAGCAGACGAACTCAGCAGAGACTTCCCCCTGCCCGAAGAGTACGAATGGCGATTGCACGAAGACATCGTCTTAGACGTCTTCACGCAATGGGGATTCCCCGAAATAGACCTGTTTGCAACTCTGGAGAACTCACAATGCCAAAGTTACGCCTCCAGGTACCCCCAGAACCAGTCCAAGGGGGACGGTCTGTCGATTCAATGGTCAGGGAAATTTGTTTACGCTTTTCCCCCTTCTTAACAAAGTTGTGCACAAGATGCACCCGGAACAAGTTACCATGATACTAGTGGCCCCGGCAGCCATGGTTCGCTCACTTGATGGAGATGTCTCTATCTCCCCCAGTGAAACTTCCCTGCCCACACATGCTGTCGCAGGACAAGGGCAGGACACTGCATCCATGCCCTCAGACCAAGAATTTAGCAGCCTGGCTCCTGAGATCATAGAATTTGGACATCTACAACTCCCGCAGAGATGTATGGACATCCTCAGGGAAGCCAGAAAACCTAATACTCGCCTAATACAGAGCTATCATGTTCTACATGGAAAGAACCAGGCCACTGAGAAAGACTAATCAGTGCTTTGTCTCGGTGGCAGCAGGAAGAGAAGGAGATGCAGTCTCAAAGTCCACTATATCTAGATGGATTGTTCAATGCATCACTCTGTTACACTCTTGCTAAGAGAGAACTACCCTTCAAGCCAAGAGCACATTCTACTCGAGGCACTGGGGCATCCATAGCATTCATTGCAAATGTTCCCCTTGAGTCCATCTGCAAAGCGGCTACCTGGAGTTCTGTGCACACCTTTACAAAACACTACTGTCTAGATGCACACTCTAGATCTGACTCCCAGGTGTGACAGGCAGTATTAAGACCTCTTTTCTCTACTGTTCCTTCTCATAACCCACCGCCAACTCCGGGTACTGCTCGCTAGTCTATGCACAGCATGTGATTCTAAGCAGATTAACAAACATCAGAAGACAATGCATTACTTACCGTAAAAGCATTTCTGATGGTTGGATCTGCTTAGATTCACATGCGCCCACCCTTCCTCCCCGCTCGGATGGAAGGAACATAGACATCTTTCTACATCTCTCTCTTTTCTGTACTCACGTATAGAAGGCTCCCGCAGGGCAGAAAAAATACAAACAGAGGGACCTCAACGCGTGAGGGATTGTGGGTACAACGCACGTCACTATAGGGATAGTGTTAGACACGCCTTGTCGATGTCCCCTTTTCGACGACGAAAAACAAAATGCAATACTCCGCAGTGACCACTGGATGTCGGACCTATGCACAGCATGTGAATCTAAGCAGATACAACCATCAGAAATGCTTTTACGGTAAGTAATGCATTGTCATATCCTGCAAGGCTGAGGATACGTATGGATGGATGGGTGAATCCACAGTTGCAGGAGGAGCCAGAGACAGGCCAGGGTCCCGGTTAGCGCCAGTGCAAACGAAACAGGTCGTGGAAGTGCTGAGACGAGAGAGGGTACTGTGCACTGATGTGGACCTTGATGTAGTTTATAATATGCCAATAGTATGTTAGGTGGTCAAGATGCATTAACAGGGCAGGAGCAAAATGGAATTGCGTTGGCCAGGCAGAGGAACGTGGAGGCGTACCTGTAACCACCCGCCCGCCCCCTTTCTTTGTTTTAGAGTAGTTGATCACCGCGTTGGCAGGGTCCACCCATAGGGCACCGGACACTTGTCATATGGCAGGTGGGATGGAGCGGAAACTGGAATATCCCAGCATGCAATGCATAGGGGGGGTGAGGGGGTAGTCTGGGAGAGGATGGGTAAGGAGAAGCCTGTTGCGATTTATAATATGGTATGTCGATCTCCACCGGAGACTGGCCAAAGGGCGGTGGAAACACGAGTACTCCAGGATATGAAATGATGGCTGACACTATCAGAATTATGTCCTGGAACGTAAGGGGGCTGAATAATTATGTGAAACGGAAAAGGATGAGCATGTATATCCGTCGTCATAAGGTGGGAATAGCATTATTTCAGGAAACGCACCTGGACAGACAGAAACAAAAGAACCTGGGAAGGGTGTGGGGTGGGGTGCTGGTGGGCTCCACATACTCGACATATGCAAGGAGAGTTCTCGTCTGGATAGTTCCAGACATACTTTCAAAGTTCTAGCAGTTAAAACAGATAATGAAGGGAGGATGGTGATGGTAGACAGGTTACTGGAGAACCGAGAGGTTTGCGTGGTGAACATGTACGCACCTAACCGTGAGGTTTTTTTAAATTCTTTTTATTTTTTTTATTAAGAACATTGCACGCAATGTTGAGATTATATAGAAGTGGCACTCTGACATGGGGAGTGGACTGCAATTGTACAAGAGACCCGGTCTTAGATAGATGTGACTTTAAGCATAAGAGGCAATTCCACCCCCCCCTGCAAAGGTGCTGAACTCACTAGTAGAACTTTTTTAAGTTGCAAGACCTATGGAGGGTGGAGCGCTGTGAAATGAGAGGGTATTCCCATTACTCAGCGCCGCATATGCTGTACTCAGGATAGATTATATGTTCACTGGGGAAGAGAGTGGTCCTGAATTCAGAGTCGGAATACCTGGATAGAATATTGTCAGATCACTCCCCGTTGGTTGCGAGATGGAGGGTAGCAGCCCCTAGACCACCAATCCCCACGTGGAGGCTGAGGAGTGAAGCGCTGCAAGATGTTGCGTTTGCCATACATGTCCGGGAGCAAACTGTAGAGTACATAGAAGTTAATGAGTGGAGTGTAAGCGAAATGAGCACTGTCTGGGAGGCGTATAAAGTGGTCATCGGAGGGGTGATAGCTGAATCAGGTGGAGTGCAAAAGGTACTTGTAAGGCAATTATAGAAGACTGAGAAGGAGTGAGAGTGGGAGGCCATGGAGGGACAGCAGCAGCTGGAAGAGATGATAGCACTGAGGCATACTGGCCTCGCTCAGTGGGATAGGCTGGGGAAGTTGAATTATGCCAAACATGTAGAGAGAAGGCATGCGTTGGGGGACAAACCAGGCAAGATGTTGGCGTGGCTGTGTAGGCGGGAGACGCTTAGGCCCCCTATTTGTATGATTAGAAATAAGGACATGGAGGAAGTTGGGACACAAGAGGTGAATGGGGTGTTTTTGGAGTACTACAAGGCATTATATGAAGCGCCCCAGGACAGCATGGGAGAAGAGGACGTGCTGGAACAGATAGACCTGCCAAGATTGGAGGGCTCCCAGGCCGAGCTACTGGAGACGCCTGTTATGGCAGAGGAGTTGGCGGCTGTAATTAGATCTCTGCCTACGGGGAAAGCACCGGCCACTGATGGCCTTCCGGGAGAGTTCTATAAGGCGTTTGTAGATATTGGGGACTGCCTTTCCTACAGACCGTTGTCCCTGCTGAACCAGGATAGCAAGATCCTGACCGCGGTCCTGGCAGGCAGACTACGCAGAGTGAGCAACAAGTTGATCCATCCGGATCAGATGGGATATGTGCCTGGAAGAGTGATCTCGGAGAACCTGAGGCGGCTTCACCATGTGATACATAGCACTGTGGATAGCCCCACACAGGGAGCAATAGCTTCACTTGATGCTGTCAAGGCATTTGACTCAGTGCATTGGGACTGGCTGTATGCAACGATGGAGAACATGGGGATTGGACCGCAGTACCTAAGGTGGGTGCGCTTGATATATACAATACCAATGACTAGGGTTAAGACAGGGAAGTGGTACTCGGAGGCCTGGTAACTGTACAGGGGCATCAGGCAGGGATGCCCACTGTCCCAGATGTTGTATATACTAGCAGCGGAACCCGTGGTGGTATACCCAAGGAAGGAATACAGAGATGTAGGAAAAGAGGTAGATGGGGCGGGAGGGGGGGGCGTGGGGGGGGGGTAAACTTGTCATATAGGTTGGAAGTGCTGGATAACTCTAGCAAGTTCACAGGGATTAAAGTGAACCAGGCGAAATCGTGTCTGTTCCCCTTGGCGCCCACAGCTTGGAGAAGACTGCGTTCAGGTATTTGTGCATTAACATCCACCGAGACCCAGCCCAGGAGCATGAGCATAACACGGTTTGAGCTAATGCAGTTCTAGTGGCTTTCATGGGGTTCTGGAGCAAACTGCCCTCGTCTGTGATGGGGAGAGTGGCACTGCTGAAAATGGTAGCTCTGCTACATCTCATGCACTACTTCGGTAATGTCCTATACGATATTCCGGGGTGCCTTTTCAGGGAACTAGAGAAATTATGCAGGGGGTTCCTGTGGCGGGAAGGAAAACAAATTGGCTCTCCACACATTGCAGACCATATGACCAGGGAGGACTGCAGGTCCCAAATTTTGAGCTGTATTTTCTGGCATGCCAGCTGCTGCATGTTGTGAAATGGATGGCTGATGAAGCTACGATTGAGACTTCACTGCTTCAGCCCACGCTCATGGGATGGCACCTGAGAGATCTCCTCTGAGCTCCTTGGGGAACACAGCGGGAAGGGGGATACCTGGCAAAACTGGGAATTCAGATCTGGTGCAGAGCCTGTAAAGTAGTTGGGGTAAGGGACCCGCGCTCCCTGCAGATACAGATGGTGGTGGTGGGAAAGAGAACATGAGAAAGGAGAATTATTGAGGCAAGTTGGGAGACGCGTGGAGTGGCTACAGTAGATCTGTGGAATGAGGGGAGGTGCAAGACCTTTGAGGAATTACAAGAGGAGTCCGGTCAGTTTATACTACATATTACAGTCCTGGGATTGCTCAATAAGAGGTGGCCTGGAGTCAGAGAGGGGGACATGGGAATGTGGATATAGTTGATTCTCACAGCTGCAGAGGGAGGACACAAGGTTTCCAGGATACATGAGGAATTGTTGGGCTGTGGGGGGGGAGGGGTGGGGAAGGGGGGAGGGGAGGGGGTTTCAAGCGATGCCATAAAGTCTCCAGGAATGATAGGTTACAGTTGATACAACTATACATAGTGCAGAGAGCATACCTTACGCCCGTTGTAATATCTACATTCAAAGGAGCAGAGAAATGGGTATGCCCAAAGTGCAAGGAGGAGGAGGCAGGGCGCACGCATATGTTCTCTTGATGCGCGGTGGTTCATGGTTTATGGGGGAGGTGGCACTGAAAGTAGCGAAGGGGGGTGCCGACATTGATGCTAAAAGACCGGAGGCCTGCATATTAGGGCGGTTCAAAAGGCATGCAAGGACAAACTGTTGAGTAAACTGAAAGATTTGATAGATATATCATGCGCAGTACAGCTATTGGATAGAAAGACACAAGAGCACCAAGCGTTGCCAGAAGGTGGGATCTTGAGAAATGGTGCACAGCGGAGAAAGGGGTGTGGGAGAAAGCTATTAGAACACAAATGGAGGAACCTGGAGTAGCCATACAGAGGTGGCTCACGCTTTTTTGCGACCAAGTTAGAGAATGCGAACGAACTGGAGGGAGAGGAGGCAGACATAATTGCTAGGACGGATATCGAGGCAGAGAGGGGTGTGAGGGGGTAGGGCAGTAGGAATATGTGTGGGGAGAATGCAGAGTTAAGTTGAACTTGTTGCTCAGTGTGTTAGATCATGAAAATCTTAAATATACAGGTTGGTAGTGCGGACGAGAGCCAGGCTGATCTGGAGCGGTCAATGTGAGCTGTAGGGGAGTTACACAATGATTCACAGTACAAGTATTCAAGCAAACACTTGCACACAGTTTCTTGATAAAACAATTATTAATTTACCAGTCAGTTAATGTAAGCCTTCTTCAGAAGGGAGCACTGTAAAACACCACACATATAAACTTCAAAAATACACATTCTTAACTCTCTAAATCAGCAAATACCCATTTGCCATGGCATACAGCAGGACCTACACCCACAGGTGACTTCAATAGCTAGGGTGCTGTTGACATTAATAGACCACTGTTTGCATTTAGAATAGTCTTAGGCGAAGTGTCACAGAAAAATAAAGCAAATATCCACAGTTATTCTCAATCAGGCAAGTACTTTCAATGACCCCCCCCCCCCCCTTCTGCAAATTTAGTTCACCCTTTCCTGAAAGGAAGGCAGAAAACACTTAAACAGAGGAGAGAAGTCTTTCAGGGAGCCAGGCCAGCTAATGTTAAATTAGTAAAAGTCAGGTGAACTGAAGCACTTCTTGCAGGTAAGTAGAAAGACAATGTTTTAAAAGTCTTGTAGGATAGAAGAAAATACTAGGGCCACACGCTGATTAGGCTTGTGAGGTAAAGAAGCTGGCAGCAACTCTATAAATGTAACCAAGCAAGTCTCCAACAAGGACAAGTGATTACACAAGAGGTAAATTCTGTACAGTACCTTTCGGTTGAAGAAAAAGTGCAGCAGATTACTTCTGTTCCTGTGCAGCTCTGCAGATCTCGCTGTTCCTGGGCCTCAATCGTGGGGACAAGAGGTAGGACGTCGGGGGACTCCTGTTCTACAATGGGATGGTCACTGCTTGCAGTCGGAAATCTTCAAAAACTAAGTGGCTGTTCAGTGTTTCAGCTCCTTGCGTCTACCGCAAATAGCACCACTGTGGTTCCCGGCTGTCGAGCTGGACTTTCCTGGCTTCTGGGGTCCCGCACTCTGTTGTGGGGGCTGTTGCGCTCATAGAAAATGGCTTCTTAGGCGAGGGCTCCGCACTGGGAGGTGCGCTCCTTTTTTAATCCTGCCACAGTGCGTTGGCGAATCTGGCACCAACTTCGGGCGCCGCCTCCTGGGAACTCCGGCGATTCTGTGTGGATCCTTCCCAGGAGCACACCATTGCTTGGGAGGCAGCCGTATGGAGATCAGTGCCGCTGGCCCAACGGGGCTGCAGAGTTGGCGCCCCGTATGCATAGCCCAAACACCTGATTTACCTGACCCTGGTGCGGCTGCCTCCCTGTTGATAATCTCAGGACACTCTGCCTGGCCCTCGGCGCTCTACAACACCCGTACCGGGACACTCAAGTGCCTCAGAACCCTGGGATATTACCTGCTCCTTCCCTGCTGCAGTCCATGGACCTACTAATCACAATCTCCACCCAGGTCTGCTGAGGCTGGGCTGCGGTGGGTGCTCGGGGCCCGGCGCCCTCTGGATGGGCCTTCTGGGTCCTCCCCACCTCTGGTGCACCTGGCGGCCGCCGAAGCACAACATCTGAACCCCTTGAGGTGCCTGGCTTGCCTCTGACCCACAGGGAGGCTACAGGTGTACCCTACTGGTGCCCCTAGTACTCGCCTCTCAACTGACGCACGGGGCACTGTCTGCTTACTCTCTGCCTCCTACTGGGACACCACTCTGCGCTGCTCCTGGACATTATAAGCCTCCCTCCTGCCCCATTCAGGAGCCCCTGGTTCAACACCACAGCGACTCTCACGCTCTTCTGGCTACTCAAAACCTGGTCTTTTCAATCATCAAGCAGGAACTTTAACAGCAGCCCTTCCCAGAGCATCCACTCACCAAATACCTACTACATCTACTCCGCAACCGGCTTGGATCACCCACCAACTCCTGGTGGGTGACACTCACTCGGAGGCCCGTGGCCCCTTCGCCCTCCAGCGGACCGAACTTCTACGACATTCAATTGCTGTGACACACCCCAGGTGCGGCCTGACTCCTCGGCTCTCCACCTGTGGTCCTACTCTCTCCTCTACTGCCTTGGGGCCCCCCCTCCGTGATCCCAAGCCAGTGGGGTTGTCTCATTCCGACACCATGACCAAGGGAGCGGGGGGGAAAAGCAGTGCTCAATCAACATGTTTGCAAAAACTCCGAGGTCACCCGAGGGTGCACCGGAACAGGGGTCGACTAACCCGACGCCCTCTGACCCGACCGACTCCCAGAGAATGATGGAATATATCTGCAAGGGCTTCACCACACTTCACTCCAAGCTCGATGATTTGGATGGTACCATATCCTCCATCAAGGCCCACATCGAGAGGACCGATGGCCGGGTAGCGGAGATCGAGACGTGGCCGAGCGCCACCGAAGACGATCTGGGCTCTTAGCGCGGAGGTCTCCACACTCTCCAACCGTGTCCTCGAGGTCGAGAAGAATGATGACCTTGAATCCCGTTAGAGACGGAATAATCTTCACATTATTGGAGTTCCTGAACACGGCATTAATGAGCCGATGGAGGATTACGTTGAGCGCACACTGCTGACACTCCTAGACTCTCCGAAGCGTTCCCCTCAGTTCGCTATAGAGAGGGCCCACCGTGCCCTAACAGCTAAACCTAAACCAGGTGCACCTCCACGACCTATCATAGCCAGGGTTCAGAATTTCCGTGATCGCGATGCCCTCCTCAGGGTGGCAAGAGCCAGGGGCGAACTGCTGTTAGGAGGTGCCAGGATTCATCTATACCCTGATTTCTCAGTGACTGTTCAGCGGGAGCACAAGACCTTCTTGGCGGTAAAGAAGAGACTGGGAGTTAAATACTCCATGCTATACCCCGCCAAGCTAAGAATTGAACACTTCAACCAGGTGTTTTTCTTCACGATCCCAGAGGAGGCCTCCACGTTCATTGACGAGCGCTTCCCTGGTTAAACCCCTCTCTGCAGCACCTATTCACTATTATTAAATCGCTCTGCTACGGGGCTGCTAAATCCAGTTACCTTCCTGTTCCAGCAGCCTTAGAGACTACTCCTCCCAACCACGAACAAATTGTATCACTATTGTGCAACTGTGCCGCGGCCATCCATACAAAGTCATATCCAAGTTACGCACGACGTCATCGTTGGGCACCATGCTTATCCTTAAATTGCCCCCTGGTTTGGAGCATCGCCACCAGGCCACTTCACAGGCCCCCCCCCCCCCCCCCCCCCGACATTGATGCCATTGGTTTGGATTTGGTTATTCGGGTATGGGGTTATCATTCCTCTGTTTTGGGGAGGTGGTGGGTGGTGTTGGGTGTTATAAAAAGTTTGGCGGCCACGGAGGGGGTAGAGCATGAGGCAGTATTTGACCGATGGTATTGCAGTACTGGCCGCTTGGTGCATTGGCCGCGGGGGTCACCATTCCGGCAAGTTCTGATTTCCAACAAAAACCTCTGCATTGTTGACCGAGGATAACCTAAGTTTTATGAGTTGGAATGTGCAGGGACTGGGCAATTACAAGAAAATCGGACAATTGCAGCTTCAGGCTGAACGTCATGGGGTCAAAATCCTCTTTTTGCAAGAAACGCAGGCCTGTACTGAACACTGTGAAAAGTTTGCTAGAATGTGGGGCCCTCAAAGATACTTTACTAACTACTCTACCCAAAGCCGTGGGGTTATGACCCTAATCCACAGGAGCCTTAAGTTTGATCCCATATCTTCACAGATTGACCCCCAGGGCAGATGTGTTAGTCCATGGTACCTTGCAGAATAAGGAGGTGGTTCTACTAAATATCTATGGCCCCAACATCGATGATCCAGAGTTTTACCTGCACCTCATGTCCCTCTTAGACAGCTTCCCTTTAATACCAATCCTCTGGGGAGGGGACTTTAATACAATATTTGATGTGGACCTGGATAGATCTGGCTCCAAACCCCGCCAACTCTCCAAAGCAGCATACATTACATTGTCATCGCTTCCCCGACTTGCACTAGTAGACGCATGGAGGCTTCTCTATCCCGACTCCCGCTCTTACTCCTTCTATTCTTCGGTACATGATTCCTATTCCCGAATAGATAGATGGCTAGTGTCTGACATACTGATAAGGAATGTGGCTCGTCTACAATCCTTCCCGGAACCCTTTCTGACCATTCACCAGTGACTATTACCCTTTGCTGGGGCCCACACCGCGATCGGATTAGGCACTGGAGAATGAAACCTCACTCTCTCCTTGACCCTGTCTTCAGCTCCAAATTGGAGACTGCCATTGAGGAGTTCTTTGAAATAAACACCGACTCTGTGTCTTTGAGGCCATCCTCTGGGAATCTTTTAAAGCTTATATCAGGGGCATTGCCCTATCCAAGGAAAATGGTATCCTGAGAACAATTTGAAGGGATATCGCTGAGTGAGGCCACGCTGTCCACCCTGGAAGCCCAATGCTCGCTACATCAAGCCCTTGAAACCCTAGCATCCATAGGCACGGAGGAACTCGACACGTTACGCTCTCTTGCGGACCGTGAGCTGAAGTTCTTGGATAACCCTGGCCTCGCTAGGAGATACGGTGAGGGTGAACGTCCAGGCCGCTTTCTGGCTAGGCTTCTCCATTGCTAACTCTGCGCCCCACACATTCCTGGAATGGGGAGACCCGACGGCTCCATAGCCACTTCACCGCAAGATATCAACGCTGAATTCCTGTCCTTTTACGAATCCCTATATGCTAACGTGGACAGTGTCCTGACACTGGAGATTGACTCCTACCTAGATAACCTTCCCCTCTCGATCCTCTCCCCCGAAACCACTGGTTCTCTCAGTCCATTCACCCCTGAGGAATTTTCAGACGCCATAGACTCACTCGCATCAGGGAAATCCCCAGGCTCAGATGGCATCCCCATTGAATTCTACAAACGTTACAAATCGCTCCTACTTCCCCGCCTAATGGCCCTCTGGGAGGAATCATTGGAGGCAGGCAGATTTCACCCTTCTCTCCGTGAAGCCACAATGACGGTCTTACTTAAACCTGGCAAACCCCCTACCCAATGCAGCGTGTACCGTCCACTCTCGCTTATTAATTCCGACGTCAAAATCTACACCAAGCTATTAGCTCTACACCTGGTCCCCTACATGCATATTATTCACCCTGACCAAGCAGGTTTTATCCCGGGACGCTCTACCTCCTTGAACCTAAGGCGACTCTTCAACGTTATGAGTAGGATCAACCCAAATGTTCACACAGTAGCCGCCAAACTCGATATGCAAAAAGCATTCGACTCGTTATCGTGGAAGTACCTCTGGCGGGTTCTTGAAAAATTCAAATTCGGCCCCTGTTTTCTCTCTTGGGGTTAGACTGTTATACTCCGACCCAGTTGCCAGAGTCTGCACTGAGGACTGTTACTCTCCTCTCTTCCGAATTGCTAGAGGGACGAGGCAGGGCTGTCCCTTCTCTCCCCTGGTCTTTGCCATAGCGATGGAACAGTTTGCGGACATGATGCGCCAATCCCATGCACACAAGGGCTTGGGAACCACTGGCCAGTCGGATATAGTGTCCCTTTATGCTGATGATGCTCTTCTCTTCATCCGCTCCCCAGCTACTAATTTAGCTCAGATTCTTGAAGATGTCCAATTTGGACGCATCTCCGGACTCGGTGAACTGCTCTAAATCCACTTTATTCCCGCTCAGACTGCACACGTCCGCCCCCTGACACTCTAGGTTTCGCATGGGCCCAGTCAAACTTCATCTATCTCGGCATAGAAGTAGCTCGCCAGTTTGAATTGGTCTTTGAAGAAAGTTATCAAAAATACCTTACGAACCTTGCAGCTAAGACGCTAGGCTGGAGTAAATTCCTGATTTCCCTTGCAGGCAGGATAAGGATACTAAAGATGATAGTATTACCTCAGCTTCTGTATAGGTTCACAAACATCCCCCAGTGGCCAGGTGAAGGGTTCTTTCAAACATTGACTCACACGATTAACACTTTCCACTTTCTTGTGGCACTCAGGTGTGGGTCGCCTTCAACTCAGGACCTTGGCCACCCCAATAAAAGGTGGTGGCTTTGGTGCTCCTGATTTCTTCAGATACTGGCTGGTAGCGCAAGTCCAATTCACCTGGTATTGGTTCAACACATCGGACCCCTCCTCCCCATGTCAGGCTCGAAAGATTGACGGTCAGCGACCGGGATATCCGCTCCCTTGTTATCAAACCCATGCCGACAGTCCTGGACTCACTTGACCCAGTAGCCTGCACATCCTTGGCTCCATCTAAGACATGGAAATTACTAAACACTGCCCACCCTTTCATGGTAACCTCCCACTTTGGAACTTCCTCCCGGAGGTCCCGCATGCACCACCGCTCAAAGTGCGCCGATGGGCTGAGGCAGGATATGAGTTGCTTCGGGACATCTCCGAACAGGGCAACTTCATAGAATGGCCAGACCTGCCTTTGTCCCTGAGACGGAAGCCATCCGAATGGCTCCAGTACTCATCCCTACGGAAAACCCTTAAGCGCAAATAACCCACTTTTCCAGCGATGCCTCCGGATGACCCAGTAGTCGCAGAGCTAGCCTCCCCCACGGCCACGAGGCGTAAAGTATCCAGACTCTATACCCTGGTTCAAGCTAGATCTAACCCTGCATTCACTAAACTGAGACACATGGGAGGACGACCTTGGGACGGAGATGACCGATGAACGATGGGTCCATATGTGTGCACGCATTCACTGGGTATCCTTCAATTCCCGTTTCAAGCTGATTCAGTTTAAAATGCTCCACAGATATCACTACACCCCGAACAGACTTCATATGTCTAATGACCTCTCCCCAAGATGTCCCAGGTGTACCTGTGATAACGCTGACTATATTCACATGATCTGGTCCTGCCCCGTCCCACCCAGTTTTGGAGTTCAATATGCGCCACCATGTCAACTATTCTTGAACATCCTATCACCCCATCCCCAATGAGATGTCTCTTCCACAACTTTCCAGAACTTCGCCGGGACTCCAAAAAACTGGCCAGCCTCTGCATGCTACTCGCAGTACGCTCCATTTTACTTTGCTGGCTTTGGCCCACACCACCTACTCCTGCGCAGTGGCTCAGGGCGGTCACATGGGCCTCAGATACTGAAGAATCCTGGGCTGTGCTACAGCCAATTCACTCTAAACCCAGAGACATTTGGTCTAAGTTTTGGTCCTATATGTCCTCCATGGATACTGCTTCAGACACTGCATCTACAGTTCCTTCTCCCCGTCCTCCCCCCTGAACTGCTGTCTCTGTAGCCTCGCACCCACTCTGTATTTATTCCCCTTGTGTACAATTGAGTTGCAAATTCGCTCAGTGTGCCTGTACTGCCTGCACTGCATCTGATTTGTACCTGCCTTGTATGTTGCTTGCCTGTTTTTGTGCTGCCAAGCTAAATAAATAAAAGGTTAAAAAAAAAAATACCACAGCACACAAACTGTTCCTCTCCCTGGCTATCCGGTTCCAGCAGCGACTGCAGTGGAGACTCGACCAGCATTCAGAGCATGTCCAGGTGGCTTACTTTGGAGTTGATTGGGCCCACCAATTCAAAGGGAGAAGTCGCCCTTGCAGGAGCTTCTGTCGATGCGAATTTGGAGTTTCAGCACAGCAGCAGGGCTTCACCGGGCAAACCAACGGTCCAGGAGTTGCAGCTGGCGTCTTCAAGTTCTTCAGATTCCTTCGTTAAGTAGCCGACTCTGCCTTCCAAGCCAAAAAGCTTTGCCTTTTATGCACCTTTCTCCCATTAATTCCAACCTAGCTGTCAGTCACCCAGCAGGGTGGCTGTCCTTGTCGGACAGCCAGCCGGCCAATCACCTAAGAATGCATTCCTGTCTCCTAGGAGACTAAGCACAGGGAGTTCCGTGCACCTCCCTCGCTTCCTTCCCCGCCAGACTGCCTGGAGCCAGTGGCGGGTTTCACTCGTGAATCCCGCCATAGACAAAACGAACAAAGGGACCAAACTTGGTTTGGCGCTCGGAGTAAACCTCAAGAAGGACCTTTCCACAAAGAAATGGCGAAAAAACACCAGGGCTATTTTGACAAAAATGGCACCCATGGTTGCTTTACTCTGGCTACGAATGCAGCCCACGGTAAAATCCTAGAATTGTAGTAAAAAGTAAACCACTGCCACCAGCCATTCAGTGAGGAAAGGGTAATATAAAATAGTTACATGAGAAGCTAGACAGGGGGGGGCACTCGGTAACCCCTCCAGCACCCTATGGTATGATGGTGTGTGCTGGGACTAGAAAGTTAGAGGTAAGTAAAGTCAATTTCACTCTGGGAAACAGTAGTTTATCGCAGCGCAGGTATTTAAACCTTGGGGGAATCTGAGAGACTTCCCCGTGCCACTGCACTGAAGGTGCTGTGTGACACAATGTACAAGATGATGCCTATGGAGTTTGTCAGACTCCACAACCAAAAGAAACCGAGTTAGAAAATCACATTAAAATACACGGGAGAGTGGGAAAAAGGGTCTCTCTCTCTCTACAGGTTAAAAAAAAATCAAGTCCTCTAAATCCAGCAAAGGTGCTGGGAGTTTCTAAGGTAGAGGGAATTGGCAAATTTCTGAGAATTCTCCTCAACACCCCCACCATCATCCGCTTAGTTTTTTCTCTATATTTATAGTTAGGTTGTTGGCAATTGTGTATTCAATAAGCTTCTCAAACATATCCTTCCACTAAAAGTAAAATTACACAAGACAAGGTTGTCCACATATAGCATGCATGGTAACAACCGAGCTCCTATTTTAGGGCAACAGCCCAAGGTTTGTGAAAATATTAGCGTGAGATCCTCCGTATACAGTAAAGCAGGAGCGCCAAAGTGCACCCTTGCTTGACCCCCACACTAGTAAAAACAGGTGCCGATAAGACCCCCCCCCCTTTGTCATACACCTGAACACATACCGATGTCTCGTGGTGCAAACCTTTTAAAACATCAAGCAGCCACACTGAGCATCCGCAGCACTCCATTTTAGCCCAAAGTGTTTGCCTACATACCCTATCAAAGCCTCCCCCGTCCCCCAAAATCCATGAATATGGAATATAAGGTTGAGGCCGAGATATCCCTATAAGGGAATCCATCACTATGTTATGGGCGGTACTACATCCGGGTCTGAACCCAGTTTGGGCAAAATCTGAACTTTTTGTGTCATCAGCCCATTTTTGTAGGGCTGCTAAAACAAATGACCCCAAAAAAATTCCTGTTGAATCAAGTAGGGAAATAAGCCTATAATTCTCTTGTGAAGTACGCTCACCTTTTTTGTAGACTGGTACCAGCAACGCCTGTTGCCAGGATCTAGGGATGAACTGTGTAGCACAAACTTTTAAAAGATGTGTAATACTTTTGCCCATGTACTGGGATTCAATTTAAGCACAATGTTGGCCAAGCCATTGGGTCCGGGTGCCCTAGAATTGTTTAATTTCAGAATCTTTTTCCTCTATGGTACCCTCACTGATCTTCAAATCCCATCCTTACAGGCAAAAACCAAGAGGAGATGAGGCAACACCCACCCATTAGTCATGGTAATATAGTCTACCCAATCCCTTTCCTGAATGGGAATAAGGGTCTTTACTTCATTGCCAGTCTTAGCTGTATTTAGTTGCCGCAAGTTTCCTAATGATTTCTCTTACTAAGGGCACCTATCATATCTTGCCAACATTGGTTTTTGATGGAAAATTTCCATCGCTTCCATCCCCTATAGGCACACCTAACCTTAATTCTTCCCTAGAAAGCATAGAGAGAGCGCGTAGTTCTTAATCCAATCTTCAATGGCATCCCCATCCAACGCCCCCAGACATTCAACATTAGTGTTGAGGGAGTCAACCTTACTCCCGATCTTGCCCGGATTCCTATCATTTTAATTTATACGATTTCCAGAATGATTGGCCTGCGCACCCGAGCAGCCCACCTTCACGTACTTTCAATCTATCCGGCACTTCCAGGGTCAGGCCTAATGAGTAATGGTCACTACAACCCAGATCACTAACTTGGAGCTTTCTAGTTGCCAACAGGCAATCGTTGTTTCCAAATAGATAGTCCAGCGTAGCTAGAGAATTATGCCCCTTCCAGGTATATTGGCCAGATACATCCCCCTTAGTGCGTCGTTGAGCATTCTGCTTGCCTCTAAGATTATCAATCTCCTGCAGCATTATACTTCTCGGGGTAACATTACTGTACAGTGACCCAGATGTTTTATCAATGCACCGTGCATTAAAATCACCCCCCAGCAAAACAAATCCATCTTCCCAGTTTACTTTCAGGTTTTCTGACAAACACTCCAAGTTGTGCAGAAAACCGTTGATGAATTTTAAACTGGGGGGGTAAGTACACATTAATATCCAGCAAAACAAATCTTTCAGAACTGGTGTTGCTACTAATCTCTACCCTGAGGACAGACCCCTACATATTTGGTATGCCAAACTTCCCGTGAGCACAGCCTCTGGCTAACACCTATTACAAGTCCCCATCAGGCCTCCCCCTTTTACTTTTACTGGCAAACAGGTGGTACAAATGGAAGCCTTCAAAGTATACAGGGCAGTCTAGCCAGGCCTCCTGTAACATAGCTATATCATGGCCCAATAGTGAATACATAGAGCCATCTTTGTGTAACAGGTGCCTATGCTGCCTACGACTATTCCAACTGATCAACTCGATAAATCAATACCTATTGTTATCCTGAGAGGTGTGTGTAGGGAAACTCCCCCCCCCCCCCCCCTAGTTTGTATCAGTCCCCCCACTGCACAGTCCCCATAACATCCCATTTTCCCCATACGTGGATTCCAAAGGTCCTGATGCCCTAGCGATATTAAATATACCTTGTGTTCCCGGCTTCCCCCCAAGGTCTTGCTTCACTGTGACACCACATACTGACATTCTCAGAACCAATGCTTGTAAGGTGTCAGCATTTTGCACACAAAGCGCAGCCACCGCAGGGCTAGCCATCCTCAGCAGCACCAAATTAGTGAGGCTATCCCGTTTAGGTAATGCCAGTTCGAGAATATCGGCAGATCTGATAGTGCCCAACCATGGCACTGTGGCCAACAGTCGCAGTAAATTAAGCCTACTCAAAAAGGGACAAGCTGCTGTGGTGTTTTCTACTAACTTAATCATACACCCAGGTCTGAATAATTTCAGTCTTGTCCTAACAATTTTCCTTTAAGTTAGTACAAGGCTCCACCACCTCAGGTAGCCCTTGCACAAACGTAATCCTGGGTAGGTGGCTTGTTTTTGGGTTACTCCCCGATGTGGGACACCCCCTTCCCACGTCCTGTTTAGGGTGTTGACCAAACTTAGTTATGTTATCAGGAACAGCTCTGTGCCTGAAATGTCCCACACTCCTAGCCCCAGCATTGGCAGCAGATTCTCCTGCCCCGTGCCGCGTGAGTGTCCACTTGTCCAGTGGGCCTCGTAGTATCACACTCCTCCTAGGCCCATCAGCCGAGGTATGAGTTACTCGCTCATCTTTTACAGAACCCGTTGCACCTTTTCCTATAGTCTCCCTGATTTATAAATAACAGGTTTGATGGTGCAGGTATTTTGACGTGACTTTCCTTCACCAAGTCTACAGGTCGCATCACTGGTAACGAGAGTTCAGATCTTCCCATCAGCGAGATTTTGGTGCACAATGTCTTAAGCGCATCATCTTCATTTGCAGCTGCAATATTAACTGAGTCTTCTGTTCTCCATGTATTCCCAGTTTCATCAAGGGAGATATAAATGTCTTCCTTCCTGCACCTCAGTCTCTTCTGACCGAGTCTGTTGTAGCATCAGTTAATGCAGCTACGTCAGACTTATGTAGCTTCAAGGGGCAGTTCATTGTCCTGCCCTCACCCGAGTGCACGGATTCAATTGGCTGCAATCCCAAAGCTTTAATCACAATATCCAGGTGCTGTTGGGGTCCTAAATTGATGCTTCACCAAATTAGAGCAGATCCTGAGAATGTCGTCCAGTCTCGCTGAGATAGTTTTATACTCATTTTAGAAGAACCATCGTCCATTGGCGGCGGCACCTCCCAATCTTCATCTTCCCACCCCCCTTCCCTCCTTGGGGTGCCGTATCGCCAAATAAACGATCCCTATCAGGGCTCAGAGATAGATTACCCGAGGGGTGTACATTGTTCCATAAAGGTACTACTTCCGGGCGGCGAGGTTGCAAGGAATTGCATAGATTAAGCAAAGATCAGTTATTGCCCAAGGAGTGCATGGAATATGAGCAATCTGTAATAGGGCCCTTATCGATGTCCTGGACATCCCCCAGCTCTGGTCTCCGGTAGGGTTATAAACGGACCCATGAATAGATGAGTCGCAGGCTCCATCTCCAGACTGCCCCTCTGACCAGAACGGCAAATCCGAGTCAGCAAGCCCAGACTGTTCCAACAAGCTTGCCTGGTTTACTTCTTTCCTAGCGGACCAGACACAGACCCTTGCCATGCCTCCTTTCCTCTCATCTCCCTGCTATCTCATCTGTGGTGTTCCCCAGGGCTGGTCTTTATCTCCGATTTTTATTTGATATCTACATCTGGGCATTGTCTTATCCGCGCCCATGGCCTCAACTGCTACTCTAATGTCGACGACACCCAGATCTTGATCCGGCTTGACCGGGATCATACTGAGGTGTCGTCGCGCCCCCAGAGCTGCTTGAGGGCCGTGGGCGACTGGATGGACCACAACTCGCTTAAGCTTAACGGAGATGAGACTGAGGTACTGGTGGTTGGGTGCCCTCCTGACCCTTCGCTTTGGGCCACTGCTTTCTGGCCTTCCGCCCTTGGTCCCCTCCCTTGCCCAGTTGGCAAGGTGAAACATCTTGGTCATCCTCTCTATCTATGGCAAATCAAGTTGCGGCTGTGTCAAGCAGGCCACTACCAACTCAAGGTCTTGAAGAGGGTTCTTCCTATGATTCCCGAACCGCTCCGTCCTCCGGTGGTTGCGGCGTTGGTCTTATCCCGCCTGGACTATTGTAACTCTTATTTGGCTCAGCTGTCTGGTCTCATACAGCAGTTGCAACGTATACAAAACCTAGCTGCTAGGTTGGCTACTGGAACCCCTTATGGAGCTTGCATTACCCCGGTGCTGCGCTCTCTCCAGTGGTTGCTGGTTAGCCAACATATCAGATTTAAGGCTATGTGCATAGTTAATCGGGCCATTCATTGTCAAGGGGCAGAGTTCCTTCAGGCAACATTTATCTGTGATCAGCCTAAACTGTGTCTTCGCTCATCCACCGCTGATCTTCTTGCTGTCCCGAGGTTTCGCTGTACCAGGATAGGTGGCCGCACCTTTTCCATAGTCACTACCAACCAGTGGAACGGCCTACCTCGCCAATGAGAAAAATGTCTAATCTCGCCTTTAGAAGAGAGCTGAAGACCTTGCTTTTCTAGGTTTCCCCTGTGGCTCTGTCTAACGGGTTCTCCCTCTCAACCGCCATTATGCCTTTGTGCGACCGTGCGCTTTAGAAGTGAATATAACATAACATACACCCCTTAACTCCCTCCTTGCCAATCTCTGAAAAATAGCCTGGTATGGTAGATTGCGTAGGCAAACAATCTCTCTTCCCCCTTTTCCTCTTGGGGAAATCCTTCGATTCACAGGCGGGCCCAGGGCTCTGCTTGCGTTTCCCTTTTAGGAGCATATCTCTCCTGAGGCCCACTTGTTAACTAGTTTTTAATTTCATAATAATGTCCGTATTTGGTTGAGTAATAGTTCTCAGCAGATCACAATATCAACAAATGCCACAGTCCGATTAAAAAAATAAAGCAAAGCGTTCTCAAACCTTCCAATTTAGGCACAAAACGTCCGGCATAGCTCACTTTGCCTCAGCGTTATGAACACCTTTAGTAAAATACAGAGCTTCCAGCATAAGAGACGCTCACCTTAGGGGAGTGAGTGTCCGAAGTCTCGCAATCAGCAGGTGCTGGGCAACCGGCAGCAGCAGAGCGACTACTCGGACACCAGAGCACAGGTCACAAGTCACTCTTCCACGGCTCTGCCGTGTGTCTGGGGTTTTAAACGTTTCCTTCAGCCAAACATAAAATGCACTGCAGCTACTAACAATAGAAGCAGAAAACCCTCTCCAACCTCCACGAGTCACTAAGCTGCACTCCACACTTGGATGTTATTAGCTGGTGTGTAGTATGGGATGGTGTGTAAGCATGTGATCAATAGATGGAGATTGCTCTTTATATATCTGTAAAGTCTGTGCATGAGGGGTTCAAGATGTGCTCTGGCTGTTCTAAGAGTGTTGTGGGCATGGTTGATCACGGTCCTCACAATGGAGGTCTGTGACAGAATCCCCAAAAGACAAGTTGGTAAACCTAAAGGTTCTTGAATAACGACACAAAATGTGGATCCTTGGTAGGCGTTGTGAGTGTTCTGATGCCACTCCACTGACACCCGACATGGTAACAGGTTAAAATCTCTTGTATTCATATACAACCACATGACCATGGCCCAAGTGCCAGAAAATAAAAACCTTTGAGTAATGGCATGAAATGGCGGGACATCTTATATCCAAGCTTAATGCTAATTGCCTTATGGGCTCAGTTGCCACATTCACATTTTCCTGTCAACTGGGGACAACCCTCGCCAAACTTGAATTTCTTTTCATCTCGTTTTGACTTCTCAATAGCGTAATGTATTTATTAAATACAAAATGAAGACTAAAAGACTGGAAAACAAGTATTTACTCAGTATTCTTTTAGTAATTGGCTAGTAATCAGCCCATTGAATATTCTTCATAAACTAATCTGCACAAAAAGAATAATATGAAATACTAACAAAAGGCCAACTGCAGTCCTCGAATACTACAAAAAGACAAGTAGGTTACTGAATGTTCTATTCGTGTTGGGTAAGGGAAAGCTATGAGAATACCTAATGGAATGAATGAGGAAGTGCCGTTGTAGCCCCATCTATGAATACCAGGCTTTTCTTGGGGTCTGTAAAATATGTTAGTCATGTTTAGGTACAGCCAAAGGGTTGTTTTTTAAAGTAGGTAAAGAGTTGAAGGGAATGAGTGGAGACTTCATACCATCCTTGGGGGTTCATAGACATCAGAAAAACATGATTGCATACCTTTTACTCCAATTTTATTAATCATAGTCTATAGGACAGGGAGGCCGCGAAATAAATGTCCATGTGTTTGTTAAGCAAGTTTTAATGGGTCTTTTGCTTTTCAAGCAAAAAGTGATGTCTGTTTTTGGGAAGTAAGGTGCTACTGTACAACCAGGAAATAGAAATTCAATTTGGTCACAGAGGTATTTAATTTACCAAAGGGAGGGGTTTGCTGTGCCTGTGTATCTATTTTCTTTTGTTTTTGTTTTATTTATTCCCCAGAATTGAGTGAACTTTCACTTTGCTTCTTTCAACTCCTTAATCTCTGTGTCAGCCTGCAAATCCAATATTTCTGCCCATATTTTGGGCGCTAGATGTGTGGGGACCTCACATTTTTGTGACCATGTGGCAATGTGTGATTGAGGTCGGCTGAATATATGTCCCCTTCTTCGAAAAGTGAAACGCAAGCCACGACCCATTGAGATTTCCTGACCTGCAAGTGACAGCTAGTAGGGCAGCCATTGTTCCATACGTGGACTCCCTCCAGTGTGAAGTGCCAGAAAATGTAGTGTCTTTGCATTTTAGGGGTTCCTTTTCATGTAAACCCTTGTAACAATGTGTTATGGACTTTTACACCAGTTGCTTTCCGTGACAGAAATTGGAAAACACCACCTTAGGTGAACAGTTACACTTCTTATTTTAGGCCTGAACCACACAAAGGTTTGGTAGAATGACGAGCAGCCAGGCTCAGATTAAGGTGGGACGAGGACTGTAGTGAGTTGCAAAGAACTCTGAGCATACACTTCGTCGAAGGAATACTGACACTTGTAAGTTATATAAAATAGTTATTCAACAAGTATACTAGGCACATTACTGTAACATTCAATTCGGGTAAGTACCAATACACAGTAAAACAATAGAATAACACTTGCATAATCTTTGGATAGTAAACCACAGTTGTGGACACAGTAGAAAAGCTGTTATGGTCACAAATCACATAATCAAACAATCTGAAACATATATGCACACTTTTCCAACTTATTATAACTTTGTTTGTTCCAGCCTGTCTTCCAGCCCCATTTTATGAGAGTCTTGCAATGTTCAGAGGGTTCACCATGCCACCAGTGGTTGACTGTTGAGCAGGAAAGGTGGGACACAGAGTACAATGTTAAGGAGGGCAGAGTGCAACAGGATCTTGTCTTAGGTTTGCAGGTAGTACAGTTAGGTTTTCTTTAGTCAAGGAAGCTTGGAGGTTTCCCTGAAGGGTTGCTTGAAGGACCTGTGTTCTAAAGCAAGATGCTTCTACCGTTTAGGGTACAATGGGTTATCCACACCTACAGGGATCTGGAGGGGTGGAAGATTCCATCAATCTACAGCCCCCAGGATCTCAAAATCAAGCAAACCGCTCACAGGTAGGTTATACAAGGAGCAGGACAGTACCTTTTTTAAATGAAGAATCATTTGCTACAAGACGGTTCCAGCTGTGTGGTGATGGCACCCAATCACTGGTTTCTTGGTCACAGAAAAAAGGGGTGGATCTGGCGACAGCTGTCGTGTAGATGGACAACCAGCAAAGGATGATCTTGGTTCTGGTTTGTTGGTTCCTTTTTCAGGCTTGGTTGAAGAACAGTTGTTGTGGCGGGTGACTCTTAGGTTTTTCAGTCATCTTCTCGGCTGAGGGGAATTTGGGGAGCTGGTTCGAGTCACTGCAGGTCTAGAAGGATGCCAACAAAGTTACAGGCGAAAAACGGGCTTTGCCAGACGATGCACAGCAATGCAGCACAGCTCCCTGGGTATTGGTGAATTGCAGGCTGTGGAGATAGCCGCTCTTCCAGGGATGGCGCAAAATGAACTATGTCTTGGGACTGGTTGGTCCCACCGTCCAAAGGAGCAAGTTCTGTTCAGCTCTGTTCAGAAGTGGAGATCTGGACAGCAGCGGTTACTCAGCAGGCTATAGTGGTCACTGGAAGTGGCTGGCGTCTTCTTCCTTCAGGATGCTTCTTCAGATTCTTCTGTTCCAGTGGTTGACTGAGTTTCACTCCAGGACTTCAGCATTTATGCAGGAACACTAGCTGAGTCCACCAATCATGACACAATGCACCATTCAAACTTGGGACGTGGTTGTCTAGTGGGGGCAGCCAGCCTCTCATAGCAAACTGGTTTCAGTCAGGCACACTGTGGGACAAAGAGTAGGGTATTATCGGTCACTTCCCCCACTTCCTGTCCTGCCAGTCACTCAAAGACCCTTTGCAGGCTTTCCAAGGGATGCGTGGCAAAGACAAAGGACCTAGAGGACCTCCCACCCAGGTAGATCGAAGAAGGCCTAAGAAAGGACAAGTCATCTTGTTCAGGACTTAAAGTACAACCGCCATTTTGGGTCCACTGTGAACCTTGTGTCCCCCTAGCGCAGCGGCAATGAAGACCTGTGATAAATGTTAACAAAATGTTGTGTAAAATGTGTACTGCCACCTGTCTGAAAAGAGGGACTTGTCACAGTAACCAAATGGTTACTGGAGATGTGACAAAAGGGATACAGTGGATCCCGTCAGCACTCCACATAAGGTGGGTCATTCTGATGTCACAAAAGAATATACAGGTGGGATAAAAGGTATCCCCCTGCCTTGGTAACAGTGTGTTAACCAAGAGAAAAGAAACATACTGTGGAAGCTCTAGGACCAGTGTCTCCAACCAGTAGAACGTGAGCTACTGGTAGCTCTCCTGGTGCTTCCAAGTAGCTCTTTGGATCAGACCCCAAAATGAGCACACTGTTTATTTTGGTGTCTGAAGTCCCCGGGCCTCTTCCCCTGCTGCTTCCATGTCCTCTCCTTGCAAACAGTCAAAAGCTGTGTGCACATTTGCATTTGGGGTCGAAGGGCGTGGGGCAGTGTCACAACAAGGAGTTATATATGAATAACAAAAGCAAATAGGAAATGTGTGTTGTGACCATTGTCACCAAGAGGTGCAAATGATGGCTGATTTTAAAAAAGGAAGGGGTGCCTACAACTGCATGCCATGTGTAACAAAGCTGGGGCTGTGATGGTTTCATTCTCAGTGTTTATTGAGATTTATTTCAGTTAGCATTAGGCTTCCAATCAGAATGGTGAAAATAAAGCTACAGGTGTAATCATTTTTTGCTGAGTGTGCCTGTGGGTGCACGCGTGTAGAAAAAACACATCCATGTCCCTGCTTGCAAGAAAAAAGGTACATCTAGTGTTAAGTGTTGGTGAAACTGATTTTTGTTTTTAAATTGAAGAGTGGTTTTAAGCAGTAGCCCCAACTGTATTAAAGGTTGAGATGGAATTTGCTGTAATATGGAGGAGCACACCTCTGTGTGTCCCAATATAGGAATTCAACCGCTAACAGCAATTTTACAGTTATGTAAATTTGAAACTTCTAGTGGACTGCATTCTGGTGCCTGCCACCCCATTTATAAAAACTAAACTGGAATTTAAAGTCCCATGTTCTGTTAATGCCAGGACTTAAAAACAAAAACATGATTTGATAGTTCTGTTCATCCTTTGTTTTACAAAACAAGAATATAAATGTAGTAATTATGTGGGAAAAGTGAGTAGTGGTTTGTATGTATATGACATGCATTACTTACCGTAAAAGCATTTCTGATGATTGCATCTGCTTAGATTCACATGCTGTGCATATAGTCCGACATCCAGTGGTCACTGCAGAGTATTGCATCTCCCCTTTTGAGAATCGAAAGGGGATGTACTAAGTAACGGAGCACTGTACAAAACAGGGTGGTGAATACAGGGAGAAAAACCAGAGAAGAGCCATGGGATGGGAGAACAATTAATAGGGTTGATCCCCTTTGGCTATGTACACAAATGGGGAGATCTACAGAGATCTGTGGGGAACCTGCATGAATATGTTCACATTCTGCAGGGGTTTTAAGCCTTTGACTAATGGGTTGAAATGGTGCAATTTATGAGCAGTGTTTTTCCTAAAAATTGGGCAAAACACCATCCAATTGACAAGTAATTTTCTAACTCATGGAAAATTCCCATATGACTGAAGGAGCTGCACGTGCAATCCAGGCATGACCCATTGGTCATGCACCAGAATTACCTGCACGATTCCCACATGCAGATGAGGTGATCCTGTGAGCTGCTCTGCGTTACTGACGCCTTCATGAAGGTCAGATGGGTGTCGGGTTGCTACCCATCATGAATTAGTCGCCCCTTGCTACAACCATACTCTTTGCTCAACATTTTTATTTGATTTGTATATTGTCTGGTTGGGTTCTTATGATTTGTGCAGGTTTCAAATAATTGCTATAAAACTGTTATTTTAGCCCTGTTTTACACTTTTTGCTTACAAGTTGATCATATGGTTTACACATGTAAATGTTTTCAACCTTTCCAATTATTTTGACATAAATGGGTAGCCAACAAAGTAGATTTGGCCTACTTTTCCTTGATGAATGCTGTGACTTGGCATGTGAGCAATTTTCATGAATTGGGTATATGCTAAATTTTCATGAATTGGGTATATGCTAAACTAGCTAGGGATTTTATTTTGACAAAGCAAAATGTGGTATTGCTGAGGTGGATGCACCATCCAACAAAAAGGCAAAAGATGCCATTTCCATCCAGAGTGGGAAACCAATTTATTTCTTCCAGCATAACAAGAAAATGTGCCTCTTTAATCTACAGTGCCCAATTTACAGTGGGCAAAAAAAGCATATAGTTGATAGGCATTTTGCAATAACATACACAAACTATGAAAATTATTTTCCCAAAGGAAGCTGTCTGCGATCCTAAAAAGTAGGTAAACTAAATGCTGCTGTGCAAATGCTGTTACAGAGCATTCTTCAAAATTGCTAATTATTTGATGAAAAACAAATATTTACTTTTACAAATGGTGCCATTTGTGTAGGACACAGCGACTCCAGTGACTGTCTTTTGTAAAAGATTTCATAAACAGTCCTGAATTTATGTCTGCCATGTCAGGTGTGCAGCATCTGCACTATGATTTTCTGGTTCTGCAATTCTGCCCATTGCAGATAAACTTCCTGAAATCAAAACTTTGACCCTATCTGACGCATCAGAGTGCAATTTCAAGCTGCACGCCAAATTACTGAGCACTGGTGGATAGCGAGCAGTGTCAGCCTTCACATTGAATGTCCCGATTAGTTTCCTACATTCTGCTATTTTATGACAATTTTTAGGAGACAGCTACTAATAAAAAATAAAACAGTAAGGAAATAAAGATATTTTTGAAGTTAATGATAAATGCACGTTCCTTTTTTATATAAAGAACAAATAAATGTAACAAAATAATCTTGTTACAAATTCTCATACTCATGGACATCACCACCCCAATAGCTCTCGCCCATTGGCCATTAACTACAAGTAGCTCTTGCCAACGTAAAGGTTGGCGACCCCTGCTCTAGGAGCTTCCAGTAACACAGCACAGAAAGTGCTCTGTCTTACTTTAGTAAAAGATAGATGCCAGAAAAGTTGGAGGAAAGCAGAACTCCACAAAGAAGTACCAAAAAGAGCTATAAAGGGTTCCCATGTACAGATCACAAGAATGAGTCAGGTGGAGAGAATTTCACTCACGAAGGAAAATCTACTCTAACACACAGGCTGTGTTCATCGCATTTGTATTCAATGCACCTAGTAAGATTGTCTGTCTTCCCTCTGTTCCCCCTCCCTTGCCTCGTCGCGCCTTCAAACACTTGTGTATAGGCGCGTTATAAATGCCATATATCTTGATAATGTGGTGATGTGCACATTTGCTTGGCGTAAAGCGCTCTATGAATAAATCAAATCAAATGTCTTCTAAGGTTCAACTAAACACAGAGAAATTCAAACCTGTTTGAAAACATTGTGACAATGAGGAAACCTAGACTTCTGGACTTTGCAAACCCCTGTTGCTAAAGGAGTTCAAGCAAAAATTCTGCAGGTAGCATGCTTTTATCTGGATTGTCAATATTCTTCACACCAATAACCGCACTAACCCTTAAATATTGTTGGGTATTATTTGTGTTTTGTTTTAGTCCATCAGCACAAGTCATTCTCTGAGTGCTAATGTCCAGACTGTTCTTCATATGATGAAGCATCAAAGTCCACGAGCCTGTCCGCCGTGCCCTGGAGCAGTCCGGCAAAGGCCATCTAGATCAGCACCCATCTCCAGACCCATCTCCTCATGTTCCACAGCCGCTTCCACTGGGGAAAGTTTATCAGACCTTCTATTAGCGCTGCAGGAGGAACTGGGTCAAATGAGTATGTGAGTATGCTTGAATTATTTCTTTAAATGTTGTAATGTCTTGCAGTGGCATTTATTTTTAGTGGTTTTAAAATCCTGTTTTAAAACAGGAAACCCTGTATCTAAATGCTAAAGGAATGTTACATTTAGGAGTTTAAGGTATTGCTTTCTACAGTGTTACACTTAACAAAAAAAATGCAGTCTCTTTATTTTCCAAAAGAGGCAAATTATCTTTTGAAAACTTGTATATCATTCTGGTGGTGCAGTTAGCATAATTTTCCGATTTGGGATTGTTGGGTGCAGTGCTTACAATACTTCCACGAAGGTCTGAACAGTAAAGCAGAAATGCGTAGTGAATAAAGAAATGTCACTGTTACATCTGCATGCATACTAGCCAAACCTTATGCTTCGCAAAGATCTGTTATGCTTCAATCTGTAAGCTTGTCTTTTTTCAAATTCTTGCCCGTTTCTCTGTAAATTCCAGTCACCTTCTCTGTAACCTATTTAATCAACCATGTCCTTTTGGGGCAGCTAGAGTGTGAGTCCTGCTGAACTAATGCCATGATGCCAGTGGGGCACAGTTTCAGCTAACTGATACCCTATCTGGCTCTCGGATGCAGTTGAATGACCAGTGTACATCATGAGCCACTTCTATCTGCCCTGGATGGAGTACATCGCCTGTTCTGGACCGTAGGCCTGCCCACTTTCGTGGCTGGTGATCCTGGTGTCTCACGGCAATAGCAGACCGCTTTGATCACCTGTTGCTCCCGGACTACCTTCCGCAACAACTCTCGCCACAATTCCGTGTGCGGCTCCATTACTCCACACAGTTTAGCGAGGTCGATTCTTCTGCTGTTGCAGTAAATGTACGCCGCTTACCTTGGGCCAGATTACAGAAACTTGCACGAGTGCAAAATGCACCGTATTAGCACCAAGGAAATAATTGCCCTGGCACAAAACTTTGGGGCCATATTTGAAAACATGCACATCGTGACAAGTGCCATTTTTCGTAGTATAAGTTCTAAGGCATTTTTAAAGGAGCCAAAGTTTCCCTTACTGCTAATTCCAGTCCATATTTGCACTAGGGCAAACTTTGCCATGTTGCAACAATGCTTTGAAATTGTGTTTTTTGCACTGGGGACCACTTTACCCTAGTGCTAATGCGGTGTAACTTTACTTGCACCAGTGCAAAGTTTCTGTAATCTGACCCCTTATTGAGCTGTTGCGCTGTGCCACCCGTTTGCCTCATCTGTTTCATTGTGAACTCGTAAATCTGACACTTGGCAGGTGAGTGTTCTTCTGAAGCACTAAATCCAGAGTTAATTTAATCCAAGCAGAGACATTGGTGGTAAAAGAAAGTTTGCAGAGGTCTGCTCTCGTCACTAAGCAAATGGTGCTTCCCTGCTCAGTTTTCGCTGAGCGTGATCTAAAATGGGACCAGTCTGTTTTGCAGTGATTAAAGGCCTGCACGTATGCCTTGCTCCTTTTTAGTGAGGTTTTGTCATCTGGGCCTTCAACTGTTCTAGCGCACCACTGTTGATTTGCCTTCCTGTCGGTATCACTACACACTCTCTCTTTTGTGTAGGAGCCTGGCACATTGAGTCTAATTTTCCTCTGGCCCTGAACTCAATCTGCTTCTCAAGTTTATGGTGGACTCCCTGTGGAGGTGTTGACTATGCCTCCACTTGCTTGTAGTCCATTCTCCTTTGTGTATTGCACCATCTACTAAATGTTACTGTGGTGCTCTTCATTTTGCCGATATCCCCCCGTTGGTGAACTGTACTGCACCCTAGTGGTTGTAGGAGTGTTCAGCAATAACTTGGCTGCCCAGTGTCTTTTCAGTGGTTGGACTAGGTTTTATGGTGCAAGGAAGCAAGAAGCTATCCCAGTTGTACTTTACAAAGAAGATTGGATTCACAGCGGCACCCTACTTCAGTGCAAATTGCTCTTCTTGCTATGGCGAGCAGTTTAGCTAGACAAGATGCAAGCAGGTTTAGAGGATTTTGAAAATCAAAAATTCATCATTGTGCAGCTCCTCAATTGTGACATTTTATTCTTCATAGAAGCAGATGGACTTGCGGTATAACATCTTGAAGATCTCCATTCCTCTTATTTCACCCCTCAATACTCCTCTGCTTTTTGTAATTGGTTATTTATAATGCGCTTAATACCGAGACTTTTTTAAGCGCGGACCCGGTTACGTACCTGTGTTGCTCCGCATCTCGTTTTGCTTCCAAGACGAGCGCATTGCCCCTCGTTTAAGCAGAGATGGCATGAACAAGGACTTAAACGGGTAATCCTTCCTGAAAGACTGTCGTATCTATGAATATGAGACTCCCTTTTTTTTTTCAAACACCGGAAAATGGCTCTGCATTTCACAAGACTAGCAGCTGGTTCTCCTGTGTTCTAGTGTCACTGAGTGGGCTGGGGTGCCTGGTCCCCAACCATGTCCTAACCTGCCATTGATGGTTTTTAATGGTTCTTTCAGCTGGCCCCTCTCCAATGTTCTTGCATTGAGGCGTAGTGCTATGGGTGGACACACTTGCAGCAACAATTGATTGTTCCATAATCCCAGATCTTGGCATTGTGTTGTGATCATATATTCTTTACATGTCAATATATTTCTCTTTCCAGTTGCATGAATTGACCTTGCAGGCCTACTTAATGTTCACTGGGCCATGCCTGTACTCTACTTGCCACTGCCGCAGGCCCCCCCTTTCCCTTTGCTATTACCCCTACCTCAAACCCCTTCCCTTTTAACTCCTTACACCCCCTATATATTTTTTTGTTATTCATAGTAATTTTGTCAGCAGAAATTATTTCGGTAATAATCCTGCCGGAAAACCAATGCAATATCACTGTACTCTTATCATTTTGGGGGCCCTATGTGTCCTTATTTGCACACCCAAATAAACAAGGTTATGCACAAGTGCTATTGGGTTCCCCTTGTGTCCAATAAAATGTTCTTCATTTTTATCTTGTGACATTGCATGACTTTAGTTTGATAACAAATGGAAATGCCTTTTTTAAACCTGTTGGCATTTTCGAGACCATTGCTGCTTCATTTGCACAGAGTAATGGGGGTAGCTTCTCACTGTTAAGATTTGGTGCATTGCCTGACTAGGAATTCAGTTGTGATGCCTGATCGTTCAGGAAGAGAGCAAATAATAGTGCAGTGAGGACACACCCTTAGCGCACCCCTTAATTGACCTTGAATGTTTTAGTACATTCACTGTTTAGTGAAATTACGGCTCTTAAGATCTCGAGACTCATCCTTAATTCACCTATGGTTGACCATAATTTATAATGGTTGATGCAGTTAAAGACTGATTTAAGGTCAACAAAGAGGATATATAGGGATTCACCATTAAGAATCATGTATTTATCAAGTAACGGAGTTAATCTGAACACTTGATCGGTGGCCCCTATACCTTTTCTGAAGTCTGCTTGGGCGTGATTCCAGATGTTATCTTCGACCCAGGTATTCAACCATTTGCGTAGTACTTTACTATACACTTTACGCAGGGTACGTATAAGGGATATCCGTCTGTAGTTGGCAGGATCGCTGTGATCAACCTTTTTCACAGATGGTTATGATTGTTGCTTCCTTCCAAGAGAGGGACGGCTCGTATTCTACATTAATACAATTAAAGGATAGTTCCGGGACTTTTTTTTTATTGTCCCTACGGGTCGGCCATGTGTTTGTAAGCATAAATCGGTAGATCGTAGGAAACTTTCCTATGGACCTTACCCGACTTTTCGCCCATTATCGCACTCGAAATCAGCCTCCATTTTGTGATAATCCTATCATTCCGCCGCATCGACCTGGCTCACCTGCCTTTGCAGCACTAAATCAAATCCCCCGCCCCTGAAACAGACTTTATCAAAACATTCATATTCCCCGCCTCTATCCGTGACGTGACTGTGCTGCGTAGGCAAACGCGCCCAGGCGTCTTCTACGCGACTCCACACAGACCCCGGAAATCAACACAGATCAGCTCACAATACAGCGCACCACAATTCGGAATATGAAACTGTACTTTGAAATCAAACCGCAAGATTGTAAATGTGGTAAAGTACATTTATTTGACATCAAATGTTTAGAGAATATTCAGCGATTTGCATTTTTATTTGCTCATGTTCCAAAAAGTTCGTATTGAGGAACGCGATGGTCCTTTGCTGTACACAGGGTCTTAGAGCATCTCACAATACAGCACCACAATTCGGAATGTGAAACCGTGGTTTAAAAGCAAACGGCAAGATTGTACATTTGGCAAAGTACGTTTATTGGACATCAAATGTTTAGAGAATATTCAGCGATTTGCATTTTTCTTTGCTCTCGATCCAAATTAGTTCGTATTGAGGGAAGCGATGTTCGTGTGCAGTACACAGGGTGTTGGTTTACGATAAAAATAAGCTCTTCTGTCGCACTGATAATCGCATGGCTGTTCCAACAACGAGGCACTAGGCCACCACAACGGTAGGTATGTTGCATCTAACCGTTAGTACCGCGTAAGGGCATACTTGTACTTGGCGATCGTCCCATAAAATGGTCAGGGTGGTAACGTTGTTCACGCGGAGAAGCAACTGGCGGCTGTAGAAGCCGTCCGCCGGTGTCTGGTACTCGTGACACAGACAGTAGTGAATGATGTACCTAAAAACATAAAAAATGAAATTAGTCTCACCATCAGATCCTTATTAAAATTATTCATTTCATAGCGAGGACAGCGCTACTGGGTGTACACAAGTGTTTAAAGGCGTGGCGAGGCATGGGGGGGGGGGGAGTGGAGTACAAGGTAAGTAGCATAAAATAATAAATAAATAGGGCCAGCTGGTGGCAAGTGCAAGGTAAGTGCAGAACAAGTGCTGGGAAGGGGGGGCTGTAGGATACTGAGACAGTCCCCCAGTGCAGGGGTTGACAGGGAGGCAGTGCAGGTGGAGAGTGGAAGGGCCCAGGACCGAGGTCGCAGACAGTGGACCAGTTGTAGCAGGGGAGAGGGAGAGAGAAAGCAGAAGCAAAGAGGAAGGTTTTGAGGTGCTTCAGTAAAAGCAGATGTTTCTCCTCAAGATAGTGCGCGGTAGAAAACACTATGCCACATAGAACGAACAAGTACAACTGAACCCGTCTTTAAAGCCACTGTATAGTAATGAAATTGCGGTATAAACTCATCAAAAGTTACTTACATTATATTTGCATTTTCCATTGTGTCTCTGTGTAGGGCAGACCCGAAACACCACTCCTTCTTTGCCGACGTTACTTCTTCTAATGAACGTGGCTCATCGTTTCGTTTCTGAAATTTTATTCATTATCTTTTCTTAGTCTTTCAGGATGGTCCCGGCCTGTCAAGGTCAAATCACAATAGAACCTTATATTGGGTCGTGGGCCGTTCCGCCACCCGAGCAAAACATCAAAGCAGCTGACCTTCACTTTGAGTGAGCACACATTTCTAGTTCGCTGCAGTTAGTGTAAGGGCATCTTGTCTGCGTGCCTTTTTTTTTATTGTCCCTATGGGTCGGCCATGTGTTTGTAATACGGAAACATTCTATAATTTTTGTAAAAATGATTTATATTACTGTTTGGTTTAATTGCAATGGGCCTGCAACATGAGGAGACTCGAGAGAACAGACAATCAAATTACAATCATTTAAACCGTGATGTGTATTTCTCAATGAGCTCTGCTTTAGGTGGACATGGAACAGAGGCAATGTTGGGTGGCAATGCAGTTGTCCCCTGCATAGGTTCGTTCACCACTCCATGTATGTGCCTATCGAGGACATCTACGATAAGTCTCTCAATAAACTCATATTGCATATCCTCAAACACTGGTTTGATCACCCATTGTTTACTTCTTTTAGTGAAGGCCTTATTGTAGCGAAGCGTCCCTAAAGTTCCGGTCGTCCTACTTTGTTGACGGCCAACATTATGGTTATGTGCCAAGACCGCTAGAAGAGTCCGATTTATCATGCCTTCCATGCCAAAATGCAATCTTTTGGGCCTGTACTTTAGGCACATATTGTGGAACACCTCCAAATCTCCTGTGTGGCAGAATTCCGTGAGTCCCCTCAAATCTCTTGTTATAGTTTTATCAAATACAATCTTTTCAATGGCCTTGTGAGTGGGTGATGAAGGAATCAACCACTTCTTCTTCCGTGCCTCCTCTGTGGACAAATGGCCATGTTCACATTTGTGGAAATGCTCATTTGTCGACCATCGATGTACGTTGCTACAGTGCAACATTACTGACCGCCATTTTTCCAGTAGAATTTCCAACGACCCTTCACATGTTTTTGAGCTCCACCAAAGATGGTTGCTGATTGACTTGGACCACTGTGAAATACCTTGCATATCTTTTTTTTTTCCTGCAGCCGACAATTTTTTATTGATTGTTTTTGCAAGATGCCATACGTCAAATTGGTGATTTATATTTTTGTACTCTTCTCTCATTGTCTTGGCAATTGAAATGTGTCTGTCCGTGGCTATCAGGTCGATCACCATTCCCCGCGATTGTAGTTCTTGCAATGATGCTACAAAGCCAACTTTCTCCATGGCCACTGAGGATGTACTTTGTGACACCTGCACGACCACCGAACTCACAATTTTCTTACTTTCCATGTCCTGAAAGTGGTAGGTGCAGTACTTGGCTGAAAATCCTGGGCTGTCGCACTGTCCATCACCGGCTAGCCTGAAGCGTTTGCCCGCGAATGTACTTTCCATTGACATTTTTTCCATTCTCCAAGCTTCGCTGATGGCTGGAAATAGATAATCGGTTTGGTATTTGTAGAACTGACTTTTCGCAATGAAATGGATTCCCAAAAACTGAAAGAAATACTGTAACTTTTTAAAACTTGAACCACTAAAAAGTGCGGCCGCTGCACAAAGTAGATTGCCTGCTGGCAGTTGCCCCAGCATGGGTTGTGCAGACCATGCGAACGGATGATATTGTGTACAGGTGGCATGTATTTTAAGGTTAGTGCCTCGAATTGCACGAGTCACATTAATCAATGGCTCCCCACATACTTCCCCACCAACCCAATGCCCACATTTCATCATCATAATAATATCCATCAAACAGCTATCGAATACAATGAATTTGGCCTCTTTCCTTATACTGTCACTCTGCATCCCAGCTGGTTCGGCCTGTAACGTTGAGGACATGTCACTCGCATGAAAGGTACAATCTCTGATATCGTCTTCCGCTATGCTGAGTGATATTGATGGTGTTTCATTGTCGTCCACTTCATTCTCTTCCATTGCAACATCTGTTCCTTGTCCGGAGATGGGAGAAAAAAACAATGTCTTCAACTTTCGCGCGCTCTTATTTTTTGCGGGTGTGGATTCTGTGAATTGATCTACGACTGCATCCAAACTACCAGGAGGACATTCACTATCAATGGCTGGTGGTGGTATAGCTCCGTTGTCAATCACTTCATATTCTTCCCATTGGCACGATGCATCTCCAGTCTCAAGTCCCTGCCAAAAGGTTTGACAAGCAACATCTCTCGTTCGCTTCACTGTCTGTGTAGATCTAGTTCTTACACCCACTCGCAACTAGAGGACAGATTAGAAAAGGGATGTTCAGTTTAAACACAACTTACAGTATTGAACTATTGACAGTGAAAGACAACATAATATAGTGAACAGGACACTAACCTTCTTTTGCTTTCTTTTCTTTGAAACTTTCTTTCCTCGAACTTCAACATCTGGACGCTGTTGCTCCGACTCGTGTGTGCATGTCTCCACTTCCTCTCGCGCTGCAACGACTATACTTTCATGATAAGCACATCCATCACTCACTGAGGCTCCATCGACTCCCTGAAACATAGAACTTTCATTAGTATGTATAATAATATTGAAAACACAAAATGTACTTGGGGACCAATACCCATACGTACATCTCAATAGCAAAACACGAATGAACGCATTGTGTAGAACATTCAAACGACAATAGTTCACGCATTGTTGATCTAGTTAGATTGAACTGTCAAGATCCATACCTCGGGCTCCGCATAGACTTCCATTGATGATATTATTGAAGATGACGCTTCAGCAACTCCCTGAAACACAGTAATTGCATTAGTATGGTTTTCTATTTTGTTTAAAAGAACATAAACTTTCTGCAGGCGTCAACGGCTCATCTAAATAGACCTGCACAAATGATCAGTTGTCTAAAATAAATAATGGATATCTAAATATGATTCGATTTGCTCCATCGTTGGAAGTGTCACCACCCAGAGATCTGCATCAACTACTAGGGGTGATGTTCTTGTTGAAGAAGCTCCGTCAGCTCCCTGAAACATAGTACTTGCGTTAATAAAGAAGGAAGTATAGCGGATGTAATCACGTCATTTGATCTCGCATGATTGATCTGTCAGTATCCATACCTCGAAATGCATAAGAACATCAAGGGACGCTGTAACTGCGGTGCACACTTCTGCAAGCTGTTGCGCCGACCCGTAACTGCATGCTCCCCCCTTCTTCTTGGACTAATGCTCCATCGACTCCCTGAAACATAGGACTTTCATTAGTAATGAACACAATATTGAAAAAAGAAGACACATAGGAGGGCGACGACAGAAGGACATACCAATGGCTAAAAACGAAAGAAACATTGTGTGTAACAATCACGCTACAAGAATGCAAGATCTGATGATCTCCATCGATGGAACTGTCCGGAAACGTACCTCGAGCATCTGAGTGACATCTACGGTTGTCGTCAATGCGTTGGACTCCTCAGCATCTCCCTGAAAGACAGTACTTGCATTATTTTGGATAACAATAATTATAACTGAAAACAAAGACTAGAGGACGAGTACTGTGGTGTACCATTAGGTAAAATAATTACACGATCAATTAAAACTATTGATTTACATGCCTAAAACAAGTCAGTGTCAGAATAGCTAAGTAAGATTACCCGATAGGCGCTTGAAGTGGCTGATGACTGCAATAACGACACGGATGGAGAATCTTCAGCCTTCATATTGAGTGGATACATAAATGGGGAAATTATTGTTAGCTAATGCTACACACTACCGCAATGCCGAGAGATAAATACGTAAACTTGACTCACCAGTGGAGGGATGTGGACGAATAGAGTGGGAATAGCGGTTGAGAGCAATTTTCGCCTCGCTCGCGGTGTTTTCGTCCTTATTAGCAATGATGTGGAGTACATGTCTGGGCTAAAGTGCCTGCTGCAGATGCGGTATCGATCACCCCTCTTGTCCGCAAAGACTTCTAGGACTCTACTTTCTATCTCAGAGGCTGGATATCCGCAATATCGGACCCATTCTCTTATCTGATCTATTGTCTTAGGGAAAACATGCATTATAGTACCTTCAGATTTGTTATGGGTCTTCGAAGGGCAACCGCCAATGGAACAGGCAGGCATTATGGAAAGTTCTGAAAAGTAAAGATCAACAATTCTCTATGAATACCAATGTGTTAAAACATTAAATGACACATAAAAGGTTCAATGCAAGGTCCGTTTTGGTTCTTGGAACTATACACGTTATTCACATGCGGATAAGTATTTCAATAACTTTCAAAAAATAGAAAAAGTAATTTGACTAAACTCAGAACATGTGACTAGTTCCTTGCATGTACTGTCGTGAACGAAAAGAAAACATGGATGCAATTTGATGACTACTAGCAAATAGATATAAATTAAAAAATTGGACGCAAAATGATTATGGTACATGGACTTACCTTGACGAACAAACAGTTAGATGCAGGGATCAGAGTAGTTTCTTGTCGTAGAACAGGGAGCAGTTCACAGGTTGCAAACTGACGAGTTTGCTCAAAGTGGTCACGGAAGTTCACAGAGACGAAGAGCAGATAACCAGCACCTTCACGGGTTGACTAGCAAAGCGCAAAGAAGTTCTCATTAGAAATATGAAGTGGGTTATAAAGAATTCGAAACAGGGGTGTGTTTGTGAATGAATGACTTGTATATGTCGTGGCATTATGCGGTCTGCAGGGGGCCGTCCAGCGTGAGGGGGGATGCTTGGCAGGAGACACGGGGTCTGGAGGTAGACATGGGAACAACAACCCATGCTCTATAGACCACTTTGAAGTGTACATGGTCTTTGGCACCTCTTGGCCTTTATCGCTCCCTGACAGCTCCACTTGCCAGCACAAGTACCCCGGTGCGAACTGCCTTTGATAGGGCGGGGGGGTGGATCGGGGCGGTGGTCGTGCAGACAAGACACAGGAAGACTCGTGAATGGAGACACACTTATGTGGATTGCAGGGGGCCGTCCAGCGTGAGGGGGGATGCTTGGCAGGAGACACGGGGTCTGGAGGTAGACATGGGAACAACAACCCATGCTCTATAGACCACTTTGAAGTGTACATGGTCTTTGGCACCTCTTGGCCTTTATCGCTCCCTGACAGCTCCACTTGCCAGCACAAGTACCCCGGTGCGAACTGCCTTTGATAGGGCGGGGGGTGGATCGGGGCGGTGGTCGTGCAGACAAGACACAGGAAGACTCGTGAATGGAGACACACTTATGTGGATTGCAGGGGGCCGTCCAGCGTGAGGGGGGATGCTTGGCAGGAGACACGGGGTCTGGAGGTAGACATGGGAACAACAACCCATGCTCTATAGACCACTTTGAAGTGTACATGGTCTTTGGCACCTCTTGGCCTTTATCGCTCCCTGACAGCTCCACTTGCCAGCACAAGTACCCCGGTGCGAACTGCCTTTGATAGGGCGGGGGGGTGGATCGGGGCGGTGGTCGTGCAGACAAGACCCGTTTGCCGCAGGGCCTCACCAAGGAGAGGCCATCTAACTGAATGTAAGAGGATGGCTGCAGGATCTACTACATGGAAGGCAGGGGGGTGAGTTTATAAATACCTCACCCTCCCAGGAGAATATACACTAGATTCATTTAAAAAATCAAAACAACCATTGTTAAAATATATGTTGGGCTTTATTTTAGATTTTAATTAAACATAAATAATAAACATTACACATTGTAAAGTTGAGGTTGCAGCACATCGAGGGAAAATCCGCGGTATTGTCCACTGTCACTGGGGAAATGTTGTCTAATGGCAAGTACCGCACAGGCAGGTATTACTCTCCGAACGCGGTGTCCGAGCCTCCCGTGAAGCCACCAAGTGAAGCAACGATAGGCCACCAGCCTGTACCACCTGTGAAAAAAAAAGATGCAAACTGTATTAAACTGACCAAACTTTCTTATCAATGTCGATTCAGGTAACACATGTCATTTTTCTTAGAAAAAAATTATATCTAGAAAATGCACTATATGGAACAAATTTACATGCGTTCGAATGATATGTAAATGTAATTTTATATGTGGGAGACGACCATGAAATAGTGGTGGCATCACTGACATCACAAACAGAGTATACTTACTCGTTACTCGGATTACGCGGACGAACAGTGCCACGAAGTTCGTGCATAAGCACCATCATCCTCAACACTGTCCGTGAGAGGCAGGCTTCCCTGAACTCTGGCAGCTCGGTGATGCATTGCGGACTTTGCTCGCCTTCCTGCAGACTTTGCTCGCTTTCCGAAATGTAGGCCAAGCACCCGGAATTTTCACGGCAGCAGCAGTTCTCCTCCTCAGTTGGCATTAGCTCGCACCGATTGCACGTGCACCAGGTGGAGACGCCGTCCATGCGACATGGTCCAGGCTCTTCATCCGTTGACTGGTCCTCCCAACTGCCGTCCGAATCCCCATCGTTTTCGCGTGCTTGCCTTTCCAGTAGTTCCTCCTCGGTGTACTCGGGCTCGTACATATACGGCATTATTGTGGCCATTGTGCGGTAAAGATAGTAAAATAATTTACAGAGATGGTACAGGTGTTCACACGGGCTACAAGCGGCGAAGGTAGCTGACCAGAGCACTGAAACGAGTCACAGAATACTCAAAGTAACACAGAGAGAGGAATGGAATCGAAAATCTGCTGCTGTATGTTGTGAAACGGTCTGTTTATACTTATTGGGGAAAGAGGCGTCCTGCCATTTCCATGTCAACACGTCAATAGCTGAGGCGCAGCGATTGTTGACACGAGACGTGCTTGAAATGGGCAGTACGCGTCTGCTGATGTCAGGCTCAGGGGCGGGGGATTTGATTTAGTGCCGCAAAGGCAGGTGAGCCAGGTCGATGCGGCGGAATGATAGGATTATCACAAAATGGAGGCTGATTTCGAGTGCGATAATGGGCGAAAAGTCGGGTAAGGTCCATAGGAAAGTTTCCTACGATCTACCGATTTATGCTTACAAACACATGGCCGACCCGTAGGGACAATAAAAAAAAAAGTCCCGGAACTATCCTTTAAACCATTTTGTTGTGCCCAAATGGATATTTCATTTTTAAACAATTTGATGACCCAAGTGATCAGGCCTTGGCGCTTTACAACTTTTCTGGGCCAAAGAATCCCTGCCTTATAGTGAAGATAATACATTTGAACCATTGACTTTTGCAAACATAGTATGGCCAATTCGATGGATGGCTTTGCCTAAAATTGTCCATAATGAATGATCTGGTGCAGGCCACCGCCGACCCCCACCCAAAATAGGAGATCTTAGGGTTTTGGGGTGGTTAGGAAAGGTCCCAATGAGAAAGAGGGGTTCACGTTGTACGCACCGTATTTGGGAGTGTGGAAGTTGGCGCGATGTTGCAATTTCATGTGTCCAGTGTAGTTAATGTGAATGAGATGTGTGGTACTTTAAGTGTTACTTTGAGTTTAAGTTGATACATTTAAGATTTGCACGCATGCAACAAGATAAATCTCAAAATCGCCAATGAAATATAAATACATTCTGGTTAAGGGGTGCCACAAAGCGCCTAGAAGCTGGGCAATGGAGGAGCTTCATAATGTGCATGCAAGGAATGGGATTTGTTATGAAGAAACCACTGTAAACAGGACGCAATCGTTTTTAACATGCATGCACATTCATGTACATACATGGGAATTTACAAATCTATATGCAATGTGCTATTTTCGTAAATTGCTTAAACTGAGTTTGCGAAATGAGTGACTGGCAAAAAAACGGTATTGCAGGCCAAAGGGAAGGTAATGAGTAACTGTGACATTGAGCAGATAGTCAACTAACAGGCTGGTGCAGGGTTTTAATGGCTTGGTAGTAACGCGTAAGGAAGATGAAAGTGCATGGAGTGTTATTTATTGTTCAGGGGGATCTGGCCATTTGCTTTTTGACCAGCAATAAACCTTGACTGAAGGACGTCTGAGAGCAGAGTGACAGATACTTCATGAGTTTCGATTGTTTTCTCAGGATGTGACTGGAAGCCATGCGTGTTGAATTGGTAGTCGTTTAGAGTGTTCCGAAGACGCCAGTAAATCGGGATGGGTGAGATGGTGATCGCCAGTTCAAAGGGAACCTGTTCAAACAATATGAGGGGATGAATGAAGTACTCTTGCAAACCATGTGCATTTCTGTCCAGGGTTTAGGAGGTCTGGGGCTAGCTTGAACATGTAATTTATGTTTGCATGTGAATGTGTAACTATGTGTTGCGACCTACCACGGACAAATCCTAAAAGGTGTGTGTTGTACACATGAGCTGAAGATGGTAGTTAAGATATACGTGACCAATTGGAACAGGGGAATTGGAGAAAGATTGGATTTCTTTTGTATAGTTTTTGCCTAATCACATGTGGGGGTGGTTTGTGATAAAATATAGGAGTGTTTTAACTGTTGCAAAATGCATATAATGTGTCAGTTTGTATGGTTCAGAGACACTCTGGTTAGTTTGACTATATAGAATCATCTAGCCCCTCCCAGCCGATTACACAAACTTGCTTTAAGTACAAACGTGCACTTGCTTCTTAAGTGGTGGGCCAGCTTTGGGTTAATGTGCTAGAGGCCCATCCTCATAAGGGCAAATTCGACAAACGGTTCATAAGTCATTAAGTATAGGAAAAACGATTTTGGCTTCAACCCATTCATGTTCCCTTAGGGAAGGAAGGACCTTCCTTTGACCATTTCCATAGTAAAGAAATGCTGAACTGATTTTTACACCTTGTAAGAAACAAGTTTGGCACAAATAGTTGTAGATATTTCATTTTTGTTTGGCAAAATCTACCCTTTTTGTTTTTTTAAATCATGCCATATATATATATATATCTCCCAGGGTGCATTACGGCACAGTGATTTTGAAATGAAGACAGTGTTTTCTTTTCTTTAATGTGAGCCATTCGGTATGCAGTGATTTTGTTGAATAAAAAAATAACGAATAACATTAATATCTAAACATTTATAATGAAAAAAACATAATTAAAAAAATATATATGTGGGGTTTGGGGTGGGATCATACATGAAGGGAAATGGGGGGGGAATATGGGTTGGTAACACCCAAATTAAAAAAACAATTGGTATTTTTTTTTATAAAAATGTTGTTCTTTATTTTCTATTTGTTGAAATCACGTGTAACCAAACCATTCCTGTGGGAATGTGAAAAAGAAAAGTGCACACATTTGGAGGAGGTAAAAGTGAGGTTTTACATCGGGTTGAGAGGGTGGGTTGGGCGCTATTAGAGAGCCCTTTTTGAGATGATCGTTTTCATCTTACTGCAGGAATCTCACCGGTTACCGTGGTGAATGGCAAAACAAGATCAGAAAGAAAGGTGCGCCACAGGAACGAGCAGGGGAAATGGGATAATCTGAGAGGGTCTGGAGGGATTTTTACTTTGAAAAGAGGGTGGACCTAAAAAAGGATGCACATGTAGAGTGGCATTGAAGACATTTCTACATTTTCAAGCTTTTGCAGATTACTGCGGGAGCCATCTTCACCCCATTACATGGCAGTGCTACACTATTCGTGGATACTCATTTGCTGGAAGTATTTTTAGGGAAACCATCACAGAAATGAAGGGGGTCATTGGCCAATGGGACATGGTATTGAAGCATTGTTGGAAAGATATGTGCCACCGCCACATGCCTTGGTCGTTTAGCCTTATTCTAGCTGGCACAGTGGCCACGGCCGGTGGGACTTGGTTATTTACTAGGGGGGACGGTATGGGCCCAGTGGGCTGTTTTATTTGATCAGAATTGTTGCAGAGTTGAGCAGGGCCACAGTCCAGTCCATGAAAAGTGGTTCCTGGGGAAGATTTATTTTTAAATGGCCTGGGGGCTGAATACGTACATGTTACATTTCCCCCACTATACTCCCACTAAGTGCCTTCGATCCCAGTCTGCATCTCTTTTTGTGGTTCCCCGGTTTTAGACTTGAGCATACTGGCGGATGTGGCTTTTCAGTTGCCGCCGCTAAGGCTTGGAATGCCCTTCCACTCTCCTTGCGCAAGACTGTTGATCACCTTGCCTTTCGCTGAAAACATTTGTATTCTAAGTCCAGCTGTCAATCTACCTGCTCACATATTAGCGCCATGGTGCCTTCGGACGTTTATGCGCTCAACCAATTCATGTAACACAACAACCTAACTTTCAGATATTATTAATCTGCCTGCAACCACCACCAGCAAGTCAACACACCATGCAGGAACAAACTATAGTTACCACTAATTGGAAGTGATTTGTAGATTATAGTTCATTCAGAAATCTGTCACTTTAATTTGCCATTCAAAACAAAGGCTTGTGGCTACTTTAGAAGGTATTTCTGCAGGGTCTGGTCGGTATATAATGGCACAATAAGGCAGGAAGTTGGACCAAGTCCATAATACAGACAACACGATCTTGGTATAATAGACTGGGGACTGAATTGTAAGACAATGGGCCTCATTCCGAGTTGGGCGCAAAGGGATTACCGGCACCGGTAACGACACCGGTGCCGGTAAACCCTTTGCGCCCAATTTCGCAGTCCATTAGCGGGTCCCTCCTTTAACGCCTGGTCTGACCAGGCGTTGTGGACGGGACCCGTTAAGGGACTTTGGAGCCAATAACTGTACCGCAATTTGCGGTACCGTTATTTGCTCCTTCACCATTCCCATTGAGCCCTATGGGGGCTTGAATGGGGAATGGTTTTGTCAATGGGGACTTATTGGTCCCTCCAAGCTCGGAATGGACCGGTAAATCCCCATTGCACCAAGCCGGAGGTAGTACCGGTATAGGAGGCAGCCATGGAGCTAATTGCTCCATGGCTACCACCATACTCGGAATGAGGCCCAATATGTTACTGTTATGCAACCACTTTACAATTTGATCGTTGAAGAATAAGGAGGACAGGCTGGTGGTCTGTTTAATGGATCTTTTTAAGATCTGTATTGTATGACAAGCTGTGGTTATTACAGAACTGCTATCCATAGTTTGGGCCATTCCTTATTTTTTTAAATATTTTTATGCCATATAATGTTACTCTGGGAAGAGTGTGAGGAACGTGAGGGCATCCTCACTTTTCCACCGGTATCCTCCGCTCAGGTGGCATGGGAAAGGCCATTGCTTTTGGATCCTGGCTCTGGGGGTGGATATGCAAGCAAGGAACACCTAGGTGGAGGAGGCTTCTTAAGTGGGGAGAGGATGTCCTTAGGTGAGACATGTTATCCCCTGTTAACCTTTTGCCACAAACCCTCCATCCCTCAAGCCTTTATGGGCTTTTGTCAGCCTTTTTTCTATGACTCCCCTAAAATATGCTCTAAATTGTACCATTATGGTACTGGGACGAAGAGCATGTCTAGACCAACACATCCTCATATTCAACAAACGAACATTTACCAACGCCGGCCAAATACTGCGACGTGGAGGACGATGACGAGGACAAGGACTAGTCCTTTATGTAATAGAAATGAAAGTGGGAACTTTAAAAGGTGGAGGGGGGTCAGCTGTAGATGCAGAACCAGCGGTGTGCAAGCAGACCTCTCTGGTGTGGTAGCATAGCAGTATGCGCACTCAGGACCTGTGAAGCAGTGCAGAGCATATGCAGCAGGAAGTGAAGGAATACAGTGCTGGAGGCCGGTGGCAGGGCTTGAGAGGGAGGCCGGCAGGACTGGGAGAAGCGGGCGCGAGTATCATGCTTCACAAAGGAAGCTCTGCTGTGTGCACAAGCAACACGAAGCTCACCCAGACCCGAGCGACTGCACAGAGCAACAGGAACTGTGGTGGAGGAAGACCTTGCAAGTGCCGTAAAACCAACATGTGAGTGAAACCAGTAAAGGGGTATCAACAGGCGGGCTAGCCGGCGGTGATAAAATGAGTGAAACAAGGCTTTTTGAATATCGAACTAAATGAAATCCAGTTGGAAATACTCTTGCATACTGTGAGGAATGAAAGAAAGAGTGTGACTTCTACTGAGAAGAATCTTTTGAACTGTAATGAAATGAACTGCACAAACTGAGACAAGTGCCAACAAAGCCAAGAGAGCACAGAGAGCCCATCTGCATGTGGGTGGTACACAGAGGTACGTAATGTAGTAATGTGGAGGATTTGTTTCACCTCTGCCATGAGTTTTGACATAAACGTCTACTCCCCTGGTCATTTTGCATTTCTTGGGAATCCCCACCCGGGACAAGAAAGGGATCAAATACTTCAGTATTTGTTGAGGTATTATACTTCATGGGAAACACTTTATGGTAACAAGTTGCATAATCAGCGATGACCAAGACTTACTAGTTTCCTAATCTGGATGGTTCTATTCCTGTCCTGCAGAAAGGGATCTCGATAATCAGAAGGGGCTGTAATGGGGCAGGTGGCACATTGGTATTGGCTGTCCTTTGACATTGTGTGCACGTGGCAACTAAGTTCTTAACATCTGCATGTACAACCAGCAAGTAGAATGTTGGCAATATCTGGTTTTGGGTTTTGTAATGCCCATGTGGCCAGAGGTCAGATGGGCATGTGCCATCTCCAGGACAATGCTGCAGTGTCTCGAACTGCCAATTACGCTCTCAAAATTCCCTCAACTGTGGTATCTACTCAGTAGAGGAGACCTTGTTTTATAAAGAAGGGGCCTCCTTTTTCTCTACCTTCAGTAATGGCCTTGTGGAAAGCCTCAGCTAAAATGGGATCATTCCGTTGTGCAAATGCAATGTCCGGGATTACTTTGCTGTCATCATTCACCAATCCAAGCATTTCTGCTATAATGAATGCATCTTTTTTTTTCATTGGGGTAGCTTCAATGGTGAGAGGCTTGTCGGCTTCCCCAAAACTTGTAACCTCTGTTATCTCCTGTTCCTGTACCACCAAGGGGCTTGGGAAAGAGGGCGGACTCAAATATACCATGTGCTATTTTTTCTGACCTTTACGTGGTAAGGCTTCTTTCCATTATTCTGGAGCACAATTTGTATATCTCCCTGATATGCCGGGTCGAGTACTCCCATTACCACGTCCAGGCTAAACTGGACTTCAAAACTAGCTGGACATGGGTGCCTTTCAGTGGAGACACGTCAGCCCTGTGGGTGTTTGTTGGCATTCCCTCACCTCCCCTACCATGTCCTGCATTCTACACAAATCAGATCGGGAGCTGCTACTGTTGGGTCGGAAGCTGTCGTGGTCAGTTTGGTAAATTTAAGGTTCCCCCAATGTATGTGTTGGGCAGGATCCCACTTCTCACACCATTTTTGGGGGCATGGCATGAGGAGGCTGACCAAACACAGGCATAGTGATTGCTATGAACTTTTATTTATATGCTAATCCTAACTAAAGGTGGTTTCCCTACCTCAAACTAAATCTTGAGCATCAGGAAATCCATGTACTCCAAACCAAATGTTCACTGTCCTAGTCCAAATGCCTTTTCTATCCCTGCCACTTGAACACAAATCCTAATCTAAGAAAATAGTTATTTCTATAACCCATGAGAAGGACTCCCTTCTCCTGTGTGAGTCTCCTAAGGTGTTGCATTTTTAACTTTAAAAAATGCTCCACGGTCCACAAACAAAGTTCCAAAATATGCAAGGAGGGCTAGGAGAATGACTCCCCTCTCCTAGCTTGCTCCCCTGTTTTCTGTAACCCTCTTGCAGGCTATCTTATCTTCATCTTCATTAAAATCTCTTCTAGTTCGCTCCACAGGCTTCTTCCACTCTCTACGTTCTTTAACTTGCCCCCACTAGGACGTTGATGAGACTCCCCGAGTCCCCCTTAACTCTCCACTACCACATTATTTTGGAACCTGCAAGGGAATTGCCTTGCGTGTTTCACTACTTCCTCTTCTCGATTCAGTCTCAAACTTTCCCGGCCCCCTTCCGCACTTACTTTTATTCTTGTTACTTTCTCTTGGGGGAATGCTTCACCGGTTTCGCCAGGGGCAACGGCTGTGCTCTTCTGTCTTCTCTTGCCCATTCACAGGCATGCCCGTCTTCGTGGCCAGGTGCTGCTGGCGATCCCGGTGCAAGTATACATACATTTGCCATGTGGCTCCACGGTTGGCCAGAGTAGGGGGTCTCTGCACAGTTCTTGGACCGCACGGTCCACACATGTCCTGTCACGCCACCACCTCAGTCTCCCTGATTCAACTGTGCCGACTCGCAAGACTCTCTGGTCGACCCATTACTCATCTCTGCTACTCTGAAGAGCTGCCTCGCTGCAGTCTCCCGAAGCCCAGTTTCCACCTTGCAGGCTTCTCAACGGTGTCCTCGCTCCCCAGGTCCTCTTTCCAGATTCAGAAGAGAACAATGCCCTTCTTTGCCGTTTGGTTTAAATAGTAGAGTCTGCCCCCGTGTAACATCAGTTCGATTGGGGATGGCTGATCGAGCACTCTTCCTACTTGTTTGGAACATGGTGTGGATCTTCAACATCTCTGTACTTAGCACAGTAAGATTGTCTGACAGTTGACAATAACACATGGTTTCAGACGATCATAGGTAGAGACGGTTGGGTGGTGCTATTACACTGTGGGATCAGGAGTTAAAGGGGCCATGTCCCGGACTCTGGGCCTTTTTCCCCAAGAGGTCTTCCCGCATGTTACCACCTCTAGGGAGACTATTGGTTAGCAGCTGCACTTCCCTAACCTCATGGAAAGGGGCTCCACTCTGGGGAGAAGTTACGCCATCTGGAGAATCTGCACACCGAAAGCAGAGGGCTGGATGTGCTGCATCATGTAAGACTGAGGGAACGAGAAAGGGGGAGCATGGTGACATGACAGACTTGTGGTGGACCGACTGTCCCCAAAACTATGCCGACACCACTACCTGGTTGAAACGCATAACGTCCCAATACCTGAAGAGCTGAATGGCCATCCCAACGGAGGATCCGAATTACAGGACGCAAAAGGAGTAAGCGAAGCGGAAAACCACCCCCAAGCAAAGGGGGGCCCGGTGACGTTATCCCTGAGAATATCAGGCAACCTGAAAAGTGGGAGGCTACCGGGGGATCGTTATGGGACTATTCATGAGGCCTAGTTGATATAACGAAAGCATAATGTTAAATGTAAGGGAATTTATTGAGGATAGATATGGGACTTCTCATACTCGTCGCACTCAAATTAAAAAAGAAAGTATAATATTGAAAGCAAGAGAATTGGATGATAATCATACATACAAATCAAGAGAACATAGAAATGCAGAAGGAACGCCTGGAGGGAAATGCAGAGTGACATATGCCCCTGAAATCAAGACTCAACTTCCATTGCTGAGACGGGCATATAAGAACCTGCTCACCAAAAAAAAAATTTGGAATTGCTCAATGGTCGAAATTACATCGGGCAAGGAGAGAGATTTTATCACGTTCTGGAAAATGGTGGCGGGCGCAGCTAATGAAGACCTGGTTCCTATATGCAACATTTTTGTGCACGATTGGTGGTCCCATTTTAGCACTCTATAGCGCCCATGCCGATATCACCCACTTAGACCTCAATCATCTCTGATTGATTGAAGGTGACGTGGAGATATTGATCAACCTGAAGGAGGTAGAAGAGGAAATCTGGAAGCAGAAAACGGGGAAGGCTGCAAGATCTAACTTAATTCCTGCAGATCTGTTTAAAGACAACCTAGAAATACGGTCGCGGGTGCCCCTCTGTTTTTAACGCAATATTGAGGACAGGAATCCTACCACCATCCTGTCGAAGTGCACTGCTGGTCCCTCTTTATGAAAAAAAGAACCGATTCCCCAGCAAACTATTGCCCAATTTCATTACTAGATTCTGCTTGGAAAAGCTTTAGCAAAATTATCTTAAGCAAGCGTCAGGAATGGGCATATACCAATCATCTCATCTCAACCTTGCAGGCGGGTTTCCAAGCAGAAAAAGCAACAGTAGACCAGTGTTTCACTTTGTGTTTACTCTATCAGAAATATATCAGCCTTTCAAGAGCAAAACTGCAGTGTTCCTTGACCTTATAACTGCTTTCGATAGTGTGTCAAGAGCTACTCTTTGGGAGATCTTGTATAAGAGAAAGTTCCCAAATCATCTTATTGCACTTTTCCACCAAATGTACTCTATGAACTCAGCTCAGGAAAGATATGGCTTAGGAGGGAATTGACCCCCTCCCTTCCAGTAGCTAAAGGAGTAAGACAGGGTTGCTTGGTAGCTCCCATATTGTTTTGCATATATGTGCAGGAGATGCCATCGTGGCCAAGTGCCAGGTCTGCCCTAAACTGTGAAGTATCCCACGCTTCTGTATGCAGACGATGCTGTGCTGCTGGCAACCACACCCCATGGTCTATAACTCCCTAAGAACATTTGAAAGAAAGTGCAAAGAATTGAGCTTGGTAGACTATGGTCTTTCATCCCAAACTGCTCTCTCGGCGCTTAGTAGTGGAGGATTTCTTGCTTGAACAAGTCCACCTTTTTGACTATCCTGGCATTTGTTTTCAATACTGGGGAGAGCAGATGGAGATCTAATCTCAACCCGGAAAAAACACTCTGGTGCCATAAAATCTGTGTTTCGCAGGCTAGGGAATGGTGCCAACGGCTACGTCAAGTGAAGGAATCTTTAACCCCCTTAGGAGTAGCAACAATGTGCGATGCCGCTGAAGGGATAAATAACAAAGCATGTGTTGAAAAGATTTGCTAAAAACCTATTTAAGAAGCCACCTAGATCAAGAAGCAAATGTCCTGTACACAGGATCTGATTATCTTGCCCACAAATTGACAGTCGGCTTTGAGAATTATTTCGACAATTTTTGTACTCTCCGTGAGAGCGTCCACTGTTTTTATCAGAGGGTATTGGAAAGACTAGAGAGGCAGCAGATTTCTGCAAATTTACGCTTTACCCCCATGTGATTTATCTCCCCTAGTTGCATCTATAGAGTTTGGTACCTAAGGGGAAAATCTATATCCGCTCAAGATACTGCCAAAAAGGGGGTCAACGGTTAAGTGAAGATCTGTTATGTGGCATATGGTGCTTATGAGTTGTAGTGATTGACATTCTGTATCAATGTTTGATGAATTTTAACTTGTGTATGAATTGACAGTTAGCTGAATAATAATTCAGAACCGTAGTGCAGATGATTGGGGTCATGTAAACTGAAATCCTTTTATGACCATTAGTTTGTGCAATGTTTGCTGCTGTCAACCTTTGGTGTCCCCTTCATCGGACTCTGTCATTAATATCTGGTGTGATAGCACTATCATTTATTGCAATTTTAATTCTATATATTTAATTCCATATATTTAATGTTATGCAGACTTTATTTAATGTGAGATTTAAGGATTTTAACTATAATTGGTATGTTCCTAATAGTAGGACATTTTCTGTTGTATATGTTTTTATGGCTTTCTTTGCTGAAATAAAACTATTGATATGTCCAAAGACCGTGCCTATAAAGAGAGAATATTATGAATTAAGCAGAAGGGAAGAGAATTCCAACAAAGAGAATAGTAACGGTTGAATATCTCTATCCTGGGAACAGGGAAGAGTACCTCCTTATTGTGAAAGGACAGTGGGGGACAACAAGAAAACAGTTAACAAGGAACGGGATACAAGGTCAAAGAGGCCTTGTTTTGAGAAAAAACAAAAGCATAATAAAATCCTGAAAGAGCTACACAAACTGATCACAGATGTCACAAGAGATTGTCTAAGAATCACCTAGCAAATCCCTGGAGAAGGAGTCTTTCTCCTGTCTTTAGTTGTTAGAATAGTGGTAGGGTCCATTAGGGTTAGTTTGGATTGTGGACTGATTCTTTGGGACATTCAAATGACTGATGGGCACCTTAGTTTATTAGGTAGGGAACACCCTGTAAGGGTGTCCCTAATTACGCTCACACCAGAATAAATACACCCCTCTAGGGAAATAAGACCAAGAGTATCATATAAGGATAACAAGTTTAATCTTACACAGTGGTCCCGGGCAGGAGTTTATATAGTCCTGTATTGCTGTAGTAGCGTCACTGGATATGGGCTATGGCTTGTTCCAAATCAATCTTTTTCCATACAATGGATGCTCCAAAGCCTTCCTTTCGTCATTGTCACCTGTTTGTTAGAACGTGCTGCTCTACGTTTTGCTACCTTGCATAGAAACACACTGCAGCTCTGAAGATTTTGACAAACCTTGAGGCCTAGCCTCAGGAAAACCCAGACGTTTATAAACAATTTTAATTAATTCTGTCCATATTCCACTCCTTCTACTCATGTTATCTAAGCCCTATAGGTTCCCCCACCCTTAATTCTCATGGGTCCCATTTTTTGCATTTTGTGCACCGTGCATGTAAATCCCATTTTTAGCCTGCATGGACTCTTGACGGACAGACGGCTGGTGAGTCACTTTGTGTGCTCGTGCTAGCCTTAAATGCGAACACCACAGAAGCCTGTAATTAATTTTGAGCACAAATCACATTTTTGGAAGGAAAGCTTTGCATCTACCGTACCAAGATTTTCCAATGCATAGGATCTTGACATTACAAATGTTTCCAGCTAATAATTGTGCTTTATATTTAAACAAGAACTGCCTTCTTCAGTGCCTGCCCATGTCTGTGTATGTGATTATATCTGCATGAGAGAGCCTTCCCAGTGCCCCTTATTCGCCCCTAATCCATTGTAGCGCCTAAAAGAAGTTTTGCCTATTTCTAAAGCGCTTGGGGGTGCGGGAGGACCCACGTTCCAACCCAACAACCTCATAGTAGACTTTTTTTTCTTCTTTAATAAAATGGCTGTGAAATGTCCTTTAAGGTTCTGCGTCCTTCCCCTGACATGCCATAGGACCACAAATGATTTTTTTTACCCCAACATTTGATGGGATACACTAATCGAACCCTTCTTCCCAGCGAGAGGTCTGCCCTGGATATGGAGCTATGTTTTCTGGTAGCACAGGTAGAATTTGTGGCATATTGGTGGGGCAGTGGGGTGTCCAGAGTGGTATTCTGTTCGCACATATTTACTCTTGGGGTTTGTGTAGCTGCGCAGTCTTTACTTGGAATAGATGTTGTTGGGGATTGAATTATTGTGTCCTACTTGTGATCCAAATATCTGCGATTCATTGAGGACCTTGCACAATGAGTGCTTATGCAATCCATATTCAGAGGTGTCCTTTTTGTTTCCCGGGAGAAAAGTATTGATAAGATGTGATGAGGGAAGGGAAGGCAGATTGTTGGTCTTGTTTCCACCTGGTACCATTGAATTTGCCTCTACTGTGATATTTATTCAGAATGCTCCAGGTTCTTGCTGAATTTGTGTCATCGGGATGACTGGTTGATGTCACTACTGGAGCTTGGAATTAATATCATGTTAAGTAGGACTCCCACCCCAGACCTGCAGGAGTGTCAGTTGGAAAGATGAAGTCTGGGTTGAGGGTACCAGTGGGTCCAACTCGTGTAACTGATATCTTAGACTTTAAGAAGATGTTTAATAAAGCTACATATCCGAATATGTACCTGGAGCCTCATGGAAGTCGCTTTATAACATTGGTGACGAGTTGTTTCATTGAAGAACCGAGGAAGTGGATTGTAGCTTGCCTATGGAAAAGTAGAATAGATTGTGCTGCAGTTGGGGTAGCAGCCATTCTGGACCTACTGCCCCCAATAAGTTTCCACCACCCAGGGCGGACTATGAAAAGAAGGTACACTGTGCAGAAATTGGGACACCCTACTCCCTGGCGACATATGGAAAGAGATCGGACACCTGCTAGTGGCATTATATAGCAGTGCGGTCTACAATGGCAACAGTTAAATGGGCCTGCAATTTGGGGTACCATGGGGGATGTGTGTGCAGAACCTTGTAAGGTTATAAATGGGCCCTGCACCTTGTGATGCATAATTGTATGGCGCACAGTGGATGCTTTTCAAGTGCGCTGAAGGAAGATCTTTTACGTGCAGGAAGGTGGAGTGGAGGATCTGTGCAGCACTAAAGGAACCCCGGCATAGGAGTCCTTGCCGCAGTCCTTCTCTGCAGTGTGACTATTGAGGGAGTCATTATTCACCTGGAACTTGCTTTTCCTGTGAGCAAACACGAGTGACGACTTAGCCGTAAGGAGATGTCCCCCCTGGAGGTGTCAGTATTTGACAGCATGATACGAAGGCAACGCCAAGGAAGAGTACCAGGGAGTGCTCTCGGGTCAGAGTAAAGGACCCGTGTGTGTGCGTGCGTCTCGTTGGCGAGATGCATGGGTGTTGAGCCAGTGACTGCCATGGGCTGATGTACATTGAGCCGCAGTGAAGCGGAATGCTGCGCAATGATGGTGTCAAGGTGTTGACTAGTGGACCTGGACACATGAAAAAGGACTGTGAAGGGCATTAATTAGCATGCTTTTATAGATTAGGCACGTTTAGAGTTGGCTCCTACTCAATAAGCTAAAAGACACTAGAGAAGCGACCAATATGAGAAGCCACAAATGGGGCTCATCTCGCAGTTTAATCTCCTAATAGATTGGAGCTTTACTTGGCATGGAGCCCATATTCTACACAGTGCAGAAATATAGGACTGAGATTTAATCTCATTAAGCTCAACTCTTTTGCTTGTATTTGAAAGGGGCTTCGGCCCGATGGTGGTGGGTGCCCCTTTTGCATAATGGCCTGGGAATTATTGGGCCATTTTCTCCTTCTGCCCGGCTTATAATTGTATAAGGAAAATAGATATAACGGCAGTATTAAACAGCGGATTCATGCAGTTTGGACCAGCCCTCCTTCATGGCATTTTGTTGCAAGAATATTATTTCTTGGGCACTGCATTTTTTCATGAATAGAGCTTTGGACCTAAGGGAAAGCAATCTGTAGGATTTTGGCTAGACAGTAAAACCTTTATAAATACCTGGGTATCATCCATTTTTATCTATTTATGTGGTGATTTTCACTTTTTATTAATTTAAAATTAGTTATAAATCTTGTTTTAATGTGTGTATTGTTGGAAACCACTTTTCCTTGAGGCAAATATGCTTCACGGACAAATTGTTTTGTTTTATCTGAAGATGCATTTGAAAATGTTACTGTGATTTTGTTGATTGTAGCGAGGTAATCGTAGACAGTAAAAAAAAATTCAACCGAATAAACTATAGAGTTGCTTACTGCAACACGGATTTTGAAGGAAGACTGAAGTGATGGTTGTTGCAGTTTTGCAAGAGGTTTGTATAATATTGTTCACGTTTTAATGTTTGGGAATGGATAGTTTAATGTCGGTGCTGATGTTATGGTGGCTATGGATGTAGGAGGACGTGTATGGAATGTTATTGCAGAAGTTGTGCCATTTGTTAGATGGTTCCCGTTTAGACGACATCTAACGTTTTCTCAGTAATTGCAGGTGTTGGGGTTTTAGAGTTGCACCACAACTATGGGTTTTTAGGCTTGAAAGGGGGCGGATTTAAAACTCCATGTTATAAAGGAACTGTTTGAAGTATTGAATGTGTTGACCTTTGGTTGAGGATGCATAATGTGTTAAGTGTGCCAATGTATACATGTAAATACTATGGATTGTATCGCTAGGCTTATTGGTATGCAATTTTAAGTTTTGTGTGAAATGTTGTACGGATTGGTATGGATATGTAATTGGTCAATGTATGGATAAATAGTGGTCAACAGAAGTGTGACCCCGAAGTATGAATGTTGATATAGAAGTGGGCAACACTGGTGTTACCCAGATTTATCTATTGGTGATTGGGGCACTGTGTGTTTCTAACAAGTAATGGATACATGTTGCCCAGTGCTTACAGATGTTTGGATATTATAGTGGCCAAAACTGGTGTTACCCAGAAGTTGTGGGTGTTGAAGTGTCCGTGAGGTACCGTGTGTCTGACAGGTCACAGATGTATTGAATAATGCAAGGACATGGGGGGGTTAGGAGGGGTTTATTGTATTTCTGTACATATGGAAAGAAGGGAGGTGTGTTGTAGTTGTCTTATTAGGTTAAATCAGTGAAGTCACTAGTGGAGCCTGGAATGTCATGTGAAATGGAAGGATGCCCACCCCAGAGCTCCTGGAGTGTCACTTGAAAGATGTAGCCTGGGGGTGGAGGGCACCAGTGTGTCGAGCTCCAATGTAGCTAATTTAAAGTGTACTTTAAAAAGATGTATAATAAACCCACACACCCAGAATCTTACCTGGAACCTCATGGAAGTCACTTCATAACAGTTCTGTAAGGCCATTGTTCCCATGCACTTTTCTGGGATCGAAGTCAAGGTATCGCACCAACTCTGTCAATGGCTAGTTTAAGTGGGAAAAGAACCTACTGACTTTAACAAATAAACAGTGGGGTTGGGTATGTTTTTATATTCCAAGAAAACCTCCCTCAACTCACGTAATAGTTGAATCCAATTGGCCCTCCTCACTAAGGTATTTTTTTGCATCTGTTTGCCTGGCAAACTTTGGAGCAGATCTTAAAACGGTCTGCTCCAGGTATGGCTGCTTGAGGGTTACTCTACTCTCATGTCTTTGGAGTGCCCTGTAGTCTACACTTTTTTGGTCCAGTGAGCTGGGGGTAGATCTCGGTCTTGGCTGGGGGCCCCCCTCTGGAACACCCTCACTGCCACTCAAGACCTTCCTCTTTGCTTCTGCCTCCCCCCCACACCCCTGCCCCTGCTGATCTGGTCTCTCTTGGCACTGCATCTGGGCACCCTCTGTCCTATGGGCCCCGGTCCCTGCTCACCTTGCCACCTTCCCGCACTGCGGTCGGGCCACCCCTTGCCCTGGGGACTATCTGTACCCATACAGCCCCCCCACCCCTTTTTCTCCCTGCACTTGCGTGTCCTACCCTGTCTGCTGCCTTAAACTCCGCACTTGCTGGCTGCACTACCACTTTTGTTTCTTTTATTTATTATTTAATCGGTTCTCCTTTTGCTCCGCACGTTCCACTTCTCCCCCCTTCCTTTCACTTTTCCCCTCCCCCTCTCCCATACACTTGCGGGGTTCTCAGTGTCACTGGGCCTAGTAAGATTGTTTTGTTATCCCCTGTTCTCCCCCCACCCCTCCTTCCTTGCCTTGTTGCGCACTGAAACACTTGCAGATGAGCGCGATAGAAATAAAATCTCAATATTACTGGTAACTCTCCTCCCCCGTCCCCCTCACGCCATTGCATTGACTACTAGACTGTTTTCAGAAACATCTGAAGACTTTTCCGAGCTTGTGTCCATGTTACTTTTACTGGCTGTGCATTTACTAGGATGCTTTTTATCATCTGTCCGACTCTGGGAACCCACTTGTTGCAAGAATTGTGAAGAAGGCTACAAAGCTTTGCTGTCTCAGCAGCAAAGGCTGCAAGATATTTGGGCCTCATTTTAACTATTTATCTCATATCTAATCTTTGTATGACCAAGATCTAGGAGATTGGTTAGATGCGTCAAATCACACACATCAATCTTTACTTGAATGTCCCTTCCCCCTATCCTCCATGATGTATAGGTGTCCCCACAGAGTGGCGGGATTGGTGCTTTTAGCACCGCAATGCTTTCCCCTTTACATTTTTGGGGCGAGTGGTCAATGGGCTCATTTCGTCCCACAAGCCACGCCGTCTAGCTCCCATCTGTCGGTCCCTTTTTTCGTGCAGACAGGAAATGTGTTTACGGCAGCACTACTTTTTAGTGCGCTTTATCCCCTCTTATTCTTTCAAGTCTACAGATTCTTTTTCTTATGACCTTTTGGCCCCATTGGTCCTCTGGCATATGTCGGTCTCCGCTGGTTTTTCTTAGTGCTCCTCTTGTGACACTCCGTTCCCAGCATCTGACCCATATGCACTGTTTGGGGAGGGCCTCAGGGCCGATCGCTGGTGATAAAGGCTGTAACGCATGTGGCGCTCTTACAATAAAGGCACTAAAAAAATCACTTTCAGCGTTGGAAAAATATTTTTTTCCAGGTTCCCTCCGGAGCACATGAAGTCCTTTGCATTGACTTTGAAGAAGCGTCAGGGCAAGATAAATGCTTCTCTACATAAATCTTCATCTTTCTGGTCCCATCAGCAGAGCGGCTCATGTCGGAAGGTATCCTCCGCTGAGAGGGGTTGGTCATCTTGCTCTTCATTGCCCACACTGCGCTCTACTGTGTAACTCCCAGAGGCACAATGGGCTATATCTACTGGGGCTTGAGTCGAGGAGTAAATGGCCCTCACACCAGACATAGGCCAGATGCTTACAGGGCTAGTAGCCAATGGGCAAAACAGCTCTTTTACTGAGCCTAGACTTCGGGGGTGGGGGGGATACCTTTTTGTTTCTGTACTACCGGAGATCAGGTCTCGGAGGGCATCTTGCCAACCAAGCTCCTGCTCGAGGTTCACTGTGCCACCACCACGAGTCTTCCCAAGGGTTCTGTGGAACCTGAACACAAGAGCTCTTTGGACACAGGAGCTTTCTGCCTAACCCTGAATCACAACGTCTCGGCAACCTCCACAAAATGACTACTGGGCACGAGAAGGACACACATTCCTGCATTTCCTCATGCGGGTCTTCACCTTCTGTGATTTCCGCAGATCCTAGTGGATTGCAAGATCCACGTCCTCCTGTCAGATTGACGCCAACAGTGTCTAGGCACAAATTTACCTCCAGTTGTAATCTATGCTGAACTCGTGGTGTACATCAAATCCACGTTCCTCCTCCGGTACTCTGATCCATGGTTCTCTGGTTCAGCCGCCTCTGTGTACCTGCTACTCGTGTCTCGTCAACACCCACAACTCTTATCGCCTACTCTGTTGCACGGCTAATCTAGTGAGGACCGATTTTTCACTAGATACATGGAACTCATGAGGCCCAGTCAGATGACTGACTTAAGTCCTTCATAAAACCTTTTTTTCCTTGCAATTGAATGTTGGGAACAAGCAATTTCCCACAACATCTTCCTAATATCATTGCATCTGCAAGGGGATCAGAACAGAGGTCGACAAGCTCATCAGACTGAATTTATGGAATCGGGAAGGGGAGCACAATATCTCTAATCTGCAGGAGATCTTCAACCCACATGGGGTTTCCAATGATTGTTCTGTTGCAACAAGAATCAACTCAAAGTGCCATTTGTTTGTGTCCCGATGGGCCTCGGTTGTGGTTCACTGGATGCTTTTGAGATTGAGTGGAGCAACAAAATTCTTTATGTATTTGCCCTGATTCCTGCTCATTTGGAAGGTTGTTGCCAAGTTCAAAAGGTCTCGCCACTTCTGTCTGATATTGGTCGCTCTTCACTGGCCGACGGAACTTTGGTTCATTGACCTCTTTCACCAGGCAGTGGAAGCTCAATCCAGTTTTATCTGGCCCAGGATCTCCTGTTTCAACTAGGGGCAGCTCCTCACCCTGGCACTCAATCGCTTGCTTTAGCAGCCTGGTGCCTAAGGAATTCACTTTAGGCTACTTAGGATTTTCCAAGAATAACTTGATAGTAATCCAAGCGGCTGGGAAACCATCTACACGGTCTCAATACTACTGTAAATGGCTACGTGTTTGCCTTTGGACCTTAGATAATACGCTGAATCCTCCAGGGTGTAATATTGATAATGTTCATTCCTTTTCCTTCTATTTGGCAAAATCGGGTGTTCAAGTTGACACCTGCAGAAATTATTTAGCTGCCATTGGCACATACAGAAACACAAATGATTTTCTTTCATCAGCAAATCCCATTATTAAAGGATAGTTCCGGGACTTTTTTTTTATTGTCCCTACGGGTCGGCCATGTGTTTGTAAGCATAAATCGGTAGATCGTAGGAAACTTTCCTATGGACCTTACCCGACTTTTCGCCCATTATCGCACTCGAAATCAGCCTCCATTTTGTGATAATCCTATCATTCCGCCGCATCGACCTGGCTCACCTGCCTTTGCGGCACTAAATCAAATCCCCCGCCCCTGAAACAGACTTTATCAAAACATTCATATTCCCCGCCTCTATCCGTGACGTGACTGTGCTGCGTAGGCAAACGCGCCCAGGCGTCTTCTACGCGACTCCACACAGACCCCGGAAATCAACACAGATCAGCTCACAATACAGCGCACCACAATTCGGAATATGAAACTGTACTTTGAAATCAAACCACAAGATTGTAAATGTGGTAAAGTACATTTATTTGACATCAAATGTTTAGAGAATATTCAGCGATTTGCATTTTTATTTGCTCATGTTCCAAAAAGTTCGTATTGAGGAACGCGATGGTCCTTTGCTGTACACAGGGTCTTAGAGCATCTCACAATACAGCACCACAATTCGGAATGTGAAACCGTGGTTTAAAAGCAAACGGCAAGATTGTACATTTGGCAAAGTACGTTTATTGGACATCAAATGTTTAGAGAATATTCAGCGATTTGCATTTTTCTTTGCTCTCGATCCAAATTAGTTCGTATTGAGGGAAGCGATGTTCGTGTGCAGTACACAGGGTGTTGGTTTACGATAAAAATAAGCTCTTCTGTCGCACTGATAATCGCATGGCTGTTCCAACAACGAGGCACTAGGCCACCACAACGGTAGGTATGTTGCATCTAACCGTTAGTACCGCGTAAGGGCATACTTGTACTTGGCGATCGTCCCATAAAATGGTCAGGGTGGTAACGTTGTTCACGCGGAGAAGCAACTGGCGGCTGTAGAAGCCGTCCGCCGGTGTCTGGTACTCGTGACACAGACAGTAGTGAATGATGTACCTAAAAACATAAAAAATGAAATTAGTCTCACCATCAGATCCTTATTAAAATTATTCATTTCATAGCGAGGACAGCGCTACTGGGTGTACACAAGTGTTTAAAGGCGTGGCGAGGCATGGAGGGGGGGGGGAGTGGAGTACAAGGTAAGTAGCATAAAATAATAAATAAATAGGGCCAGCTGGTGGCAAGTGCAAGGTAAGTGCAGAACAAGTGCTGGGAAGGGGGGGCTGTAGGATACTGAGACAGTCCCCCAGTGCAGGGGTTGACAGGGAGGCAGTGCAGGTGGAGAGTGGAAGGGCCCAGGACCGAGGTCGCAGACAGTGGACCAGTTGTAGCAGGGGAGAGGGAGAGAGAAAGCAGAAGCAAAGAGGAAGGTTTTGAGGTGCTTCAGTAAAAGCAGATGTTTCTCCTCAAGATAGTGCGCGGTAGAAAACACTATGCCACATAGAACGAACAAGTACAACTGAACCCGTCTTTAAAGCCACTGTATAGGAATGAAATTGCGGTATAAACTCATCAAAAGTTACTTACATTATATTTGCATTTTCCATTGTGTCTCTGTGTAGGGCAGACCCGAAACACCACTCCTTCTTTGCCGACGTTACTTCTTCTAATGAACGTGGCTCATCGTTTCGTTTCTGAAATTTTATTCATTATCTTTTCTTAGTCTTTCAGGATGGTCCCGGCCTGTCAAGGTCAAATCACAATAGAACCTTATATTGGGTCGTGGACCGTTCCGCCACCCGAGCAAAACATCAAAGCAGCTGACCTTCACTTTGAGTGAGCACACATTTCTAGTTCGCTGCAGTTAGTGTAAGGGCATCTTGTCTGCGTGCCTTTTTTTTTATTGTCCCTATGGGTCGGCCATGTGTTTGTAATACGGAAACATTCTATAATTTTTGTAAAAATGATTTATATTACTGTTTGGTTTAATTGCAATGGGCTTGCAACATGAGGAGACTCGAGAGAACAGACAATCAAATTACAATCATTTAAACCGTGATGTGTATTTCTCAATGAGCTCTGCTTTAGGTGGACATGGAACAGAGGCAATGTTGGGTGGCAATGCAGTTGTCCCCTGCATAGGTTCGTTCACCACTCCATGTATGTGCCTATCGAGGACATCTACGATAAGTCTCTCAATAAACTCATATTGCATATCCTCAAACACTGGTTTGATCACCCATTGTTTGCTTCTTTTAGTGAAGGCCTTATTGTAGCGAAGCGTCCCTAAAGTTCCGGTCGTCCTACTTTGTTGACGGCCAACATTATGGTTATGTGCCAAGACCGCTAGAAGAGTCCGATTTATCATGCCTTCCATGCCAAAATGCAATCTTTTGGGCCTGTACTTTAGGCACATATTGTGGAACACCTCCAAATCTCCTGTGTGGCAGAATTCCGTGAGTCCCCTCAAATCTCTTGTTATAGTTTTATCAAACACAATCTTTTCAATGGCCTTGTGAGTGGGTGATGAAGGAATCAACCACTTCTTCTTCCGTGCCTCCTCTGTGGACAAATGGCCATGTTCACATTTGTGGAAATGCTCATTTGTCGACCATCGATGTACGTTGCTACAGTGCAACATTACTGACCGCCATTTTTCCAGTAGAATTTCCAACGACCCTTCACATGTTTTTGAGCTCCACCAAAGATGGTTGCTGATTGACTTGGACCACTGTGAAATACCTTGCATATCTTTTTTTTTTCCTGCAGCCGACAATTTTTTATTGATTGTTTTTGCAAGATGCCATACGTCAAATTGGTGATTTATATTTTTGTACTCTTCTCTCATTGTCTTGGCAATTGAAACGTGTCTGTCTGTGGCTATCAGGTCGATCACCATTCCCCGCGATTGTAGTTCTTGCAATGATGCTACAAAGCCAACTTTCTCCATGGCCACTGAGGATGTACTTTGTGACACCTGCACGACCACCGAACTCACAATTTTCTTACTTTCCATGTCCTGAAAGTGGTAGGTGCAGTACTTGGCTGAAAATCCTGGGCTGTCGCACTGTCCATCACCGGCTAGCCTGAAGCGTTTGCCCGCGAATGTACTTTCCATTGACATTTTTTCCATTCTCCAAGCTTCGCTGATGGCTGGAAATAGATAATCGGTTTGGTATTTGTAGAACTGACTTTTCGCAATGAAATGGATTCCCACAAACTGAAAGAAATACTGTAACTTTTTAAAACTTGAACCACTAAAAAGTGCGGCCGCTGCACAAAGTAGATTGCCTGCTAGCAGTTGCCCCAGCATGGGTTGTGCAGACCATGCGAACGGATGATATTGTGTACAGGTGGCATGTATTTTAAGGTTAGTGCCTCGAATTGCACGAGTCACATTAATCAATGGCTCCCCACATACTTCCCCACCAACCCAATGCCCACATTTCATCATCATAATAATATCCATCAAACAGCTATCGAATACAATGAATTTGGCCTCTTTCCTTATACTGTCACTCTGCATCCCAGCTGGTTCAGCCTGTAACGTTGAGGACATGTCACTCGCATGAAAGGTACAATCTCTGATATCGTCTTCCGCTATGCTGAGTGATATTGATGGTGTTTCATTGTCGTCCACTTCATTCTCTTCCATTGCAACATCTGTTCCTTGTCCGGAGATGGGAGAAAAAAACAATGTCTTCAACTTTCGCGCGCTCTTATTTTTTGCGGGTGTGGATTCTGTGAATTGATCTACGACTGCATCCAAACTACCAGGAGGACATTCACTATCAATGGCTGGTGGTGGTATAGCTCCGTTGTCAATCACTTCATATTCTTCCCATTGGCACGATGCATCTCCAGTCTCAAGTCCCTGCCAAAAGGTTTGACAAGCAACATCTCTCGTTCGCTTCACTGTCTGTGTAGATCTAGTTCTTACACCCACTCGCAACTAGAGGACAGATTAGAAAAGGGATGTTCAGTTTAAACACAACTTACAGTATTGAACTATTGACAGTGAAAGACAACATAATATAGTGAACAGGACACTAACCTTCTTTTGCTTTCTTTTCTTTGAAACTTTCTTTCCTCGAACTTCAACATCTGGACGCTGTTGCTCCGACTCGTGTGTGCATGTCTCCACTCTTCCTCTCGCGCTGCAACGACTATACTTTCATGATAAGCACATCCATCACTCACTGAGGCTCCATCGACTCCCTGAAACATAGAACTTTCATTAGTATGTATAATAATATTGAAAACACAAAATGTACTTGGGGACCAATACCCATACGTACATCTCAATAGCAAAACACGAATGAACGCATTGTGTAGAACATTCAAACGACAATAGTTCACGCATTGTTGATCTAGTTAGATTGAACTGTCAAGATCCATACCTCGGGCTCCGCATAGACTTCCATTGATGATATTATTGAAGATGACGCTTCAGCAACTCCCTGAAACACAGTAATTGCATTAGTATGGTTTTCTATTTTGTTTAAAAGAACATAAACTTTCTGCAGGCGTCAACGGCTCATCTAAATAGACCTGCACAAATGATCAGTTGTCTAAAATAAATAATGGATATCTAAATATGATTCGATTTGCTCCATCGTTGGAAGTGTCACCACCCAGAGATCTGCATCAACTACTAGGGGTGATGTTCTTGTTGAAGAAGCTCCGTCAGCTCCCTGAAACATAGTACTTGCGTTAATAAAGAAGGAAGTATAGCGGATGTAATCACGTCATTTGATCTCGCATGATTGATCTGTCAGTATCCATACCTCGAAATGCATAAGAACATCAAGGGACGCTGTAACTGCGGTGCACACTTCTGCAAGCTGTTGCGCCGACCCGTAACTGCATGCTCCCCCTTCTTCTTGGACTAATGCTCCATCGACTCCCTGAAACATAGGACTTTCATTAGTAATGAACACAATATTGAAAAAAGAAGACACATAGGAGGGCGACGACAGAAGGACATACCAATGGCTAAAAACGAAAGAAACATTGTGTGTAACAATCACGCTACAAGAATGCAAGATCTGATGATCTCCATCGATGGAACTGTCCGGAAACGTACCTCGAGCATCTGAGTGACATCTACGGTTGTCGTCAATGCGTTGGACTCCTCAGCATCTCCCTGAAAGACAGTACTTGCATTATTTTGGATAACAATAATTATAACTGAAAACAAAGACTAGAGGACGAGTACTGTGGTGTACCATTAGGTAAAATAATTACACGATCAATTAAAACTATTGATTTACATGCCTAAAACAAGTCAGTGTCAGAATAGCTAAGTAAGATTACCCGATAGGCGCTTGAAGTGGCTGATGACTGCAATAACGACACGGATGGAGAATCTTCAGCCTTCATATTGAGTGGATACATAAATGGGGAAATTATTGTTAGCTAATGCTACACACTACCGCAATGCCGAGAGATAAATACGTAAACTTGACTCACCAGTGGAGGGATGTGGACGAATAGAGTGGGAATAGCGGTTGAGAGCAATTTTCGCCTCGCTCGCGGTGTTTTCGTCCTTATTAGCAATGATGTGGAGTACATGTCTGGGCTAAAGTGCCTGCTGCAGATGCGGTATCGATCACCCCTCTTGTCCGCAAAGACTTCTAGGACTCTACTTTCTATCTCAGAGGCTGGATATCCGCAATATCGGACCCATTCTCTTATCTGATCTATTGTCTTAGGGAAAACATGCATTATAGTACCTTCAGATTTGTTATGGGTCTTCGAAGGGCAACCGCCAATGGAACAGGCAGGCATTATGGAAAGTTCTGAAAAGTAAAGATCAACAATTCTCTATGAATACCAATGTGTTAAAACATTAAATGACACATAAAAGGTTCAATGCAAGGTCCGTTTTGGTTCTTGGAACTATACACGTTATTCACATGCGGATAAGTATTTCATTAACTTTCAAAAAATAGAAAAAGTAATTTGACTAAACTCAGAACATGTGACTAGTTCCTTGCATGTACTGTTGTGAACGAAAAGAAAACATGGATGCAATTTGATGACTACTAGCAAATAGATATAAATTAAAAAATTGGACGCAAAATGATTATGGTACATGGACTTACCTTGACGAACAAACAGTTAGATGCAGGGATCAGAGTAGTTTCTTGTCGTAGAACAGGGAGCAGTTCACAGGTTGCAAACTGATGAGTTTGCTCAAAGTGGTCACGGAAGTTCACAGAGACGAAGAGCAGATAACCAGCACCTTCACGGGTTGACTAGCAAAGCGCAAAGAAGTTCTCATTACAAATATGAAGTGTGTTATAAAGAATTCGAAACAGGGGTGTGTTTGTGAATGAATGACGTGTATATGTCGTGGCATTATGCGGTCTGCAGGGGGCCGTCCAGCGTGAGGGGGGATGCTTGGCAGGAGACACGGGGTCTGGAGGTAGACATGGGAACAACAACCCATGCTCTATAGACCACTTTGAAGTGTACATGGTCTTTGGCACCTCTTGGCCTTTATCGCTCCCTGACAGCTCCACTTGCCAGCACAAGTACCCCGGTGCGAACTGCCTTTGATAGGGCGGGGGGTGGATCGGGGCGGTGGTCGTGCAGACAAGACACAGGAAGACTCGTGAATGGAGACACACTTATGTGGATTGCAGGGGGCCGTCCAGCGTGAGGGGGGATGCTTGGCAGGAGACACGGGGTCTGGAGGTAGACATGGGAACAACAACCCATGCTCTATAGACCACTTTGAAGTGTACATGGTCTTTGGCACCTCTTGGCCTTTATCGCTCCCTGACAGCTCCACTTGCCAGCACAAGTACCCCGGTGCGAACTGCCTTTGATAGGGCGGGGGGTGGATCGGGGCGGTGGTCGTGCAGACAAGACCCGTTTGCCGCAGGGCCTCACCAAGGAGAGGCCATCTAACTGAATGTAAGAGGATGGCTGCAGGATCTACTACATGGAAGGCAGGGGGGTGAGTTTATAAATACCTCACCCTCCCAGGAGAATATACACTAGATTCATTTAAAAAATCAAAACAACCATTGTTAAAATATATGTTGGGCTTTATTTTAGATTTTAATTAAACATAAATAATAAACATTACACATTGTAAAGTTGAGGTTGCAGCACATCGAGGGAAAATCCGCGGTATTGTCCACTGTCACTGGGGAAATGTTGTCTAATGGCAAGTACCGCACAGGCAGGTATTACTCTCCGAACGCGGTGTCCGAGCCTCCCGTGAAGCCACCAAGTGAAGCAACGATAGGCCACCAGCCTGTACCACCTGTGAAAAAAAAAGATGCAAACTGTATTAAACTGACCAAACTTTCTTATCAATGTCGATTCAGGTAACACATGTCATTTTTCTTAGAAAAAAATTATATCTAGAAAATGCACTATATGGAACAAATTTACATGCGTTCGAATGATATGTAAATGTAATTTTATATGTGGGAGACGACCATGAAATAGTGGTGACATCACAAACAGAGTATACTTACTTGTTACTCGGATTACGCGGACGAACAGTGCCACGAAGTTCGTGCATAAGCACCACCATCATCATCCTCAACACTGTCCGTGAGAGGCAGGCTTCCCTGAACTCTGGCAGCTCGGTGATGCATTGCGGACTTTGCTCGCCTTCCTGCAGACTTTGCTCGCTTTCCGAAATGTAGGCCAAGCACCCGGAATTTTCACGGCAGCAGCAGTTCTCCTCCTCAGTTGGCATTAGCTCGCACCGATTGCACGTGCACCAGGTGGAGACGCCGTCCATGCGACATGGTCCAGGCTCTTCATCCGTTGACTGGTCCTCCCAACTGCCGTCCGAATCCCCATCGTTTTCGCGTGCTTGCCTTTCCAGTAGTTCCTCCTCGGTGTACTCGGGCTCGTACATATACGGCATTATTGTGGCCATTGTGCGGTAAAGATAGTAAAATAATTTACAGAGATGGTACAGGTGTTCACACGGGCTACAAGCGGCGAAGGTAGCTGACCAGAGCACTGAAACGAGTCACAGAATACTCAAAGTAACACAGAGAGAGGAATGGAATCGAAAATCTGCTGCTGTATGTTGTGAAACGGTCTGTTTATACTTATTGGGGAAAGAGGCGTCCTGCCATTTCCATGGCAACACGTCAATAGCTGAGGCGCAGCGATTGTTGACACGAGACGTGCTTGAAATGGGCAGTACGCGTCTGCTGATGTCAGGCTCAGGGGCGGGGGATTTGATTTAGTGCCGCAAAGGCAGGTGAGCCAGGTCGATGCGGCGGAATGATAGGATTATCACAAAATGGAGGCTGATTTCGAGTGCGATAATGGGCGAAAAGTCGGGTAAGGTCCATAGGAAAGTTTCCTACGATCTACCGATTTATGCTTACAAACACATGGCCGACCCGTAGGGACAATAAAAAAAAAGTCCCGGAACTATCCTTTAAATGGCGCTTAGATGGCCGTATTAGGATGTTCCCAGCCAGTCAAACCAAACCCTTTGTGGGATCTTAACATTTTTCTCTGTGCATTGGCTCACAGGCCATTTCAGCTGGTGACTACTGCTGACCTTCAGCATTCTTGTTCTTCTGGTCGCTCTTACATCTGCCAGAGCTGTTTACAGTTTTCCACAGGAATAAAGACGTGTTGCATACACGTCTGTATTTCCTAAGATTGTGGCCTGATTTCATATCGATTTGGAGGTTTGCCTGCCTACGTTCCTTCTTTCTCCATCAAGAGCGGAGGAAGCTCTCCACTGACTCGACATCAGGAGACTACCTAATTTCTACGACTCAATCACTTTCTGTGCTGCTTCTCCTAGTCACCCAGCATCTAAAGCCTCAATTGCTTAATGGATGATTCTGGTACTCTTGAAATATACAGAGCTCAAAGAATTCCTCCAACCAGCATCTTGCATGTACGTGCAGAGATGGCTAAAGCCACTGCAGTGGTATTTCACATGCAGTTGCCGTGGGATGTTATCAGCAAGGTAGCTACCTGGTGTATGCTGTCGGTATGCTGGGCAAGTATTACTGCATGGATGCTAGCACTCGGCCAAACAGTTTTGAGAAATCTGTCCTAGAGTAATGCAGGTTTCTCCTCCCTTTTTATGTTCTTGTGCTATGTAATCGCCAATAAATTATGCAGGAAAGTGGACACCCCTACTTCCAACCACCTCCAATTAAGTAATTCAGCCCTACAGTGCCAGCGCAGTAAAGGGGGGGGGGCTGACTGCCTGTTGGGCGCTGAGGGCAGAGCCATGCCTTGCGCCTGGGCCACCTACATGATTTGTTTACATTTTTAAGTGGACCCCACCCTTGTGGTGCTAAAGATGCCAGCCCCATCGACCTGTGGAGATGCCTATACAATATGGAGGAAAGGGGCTCTGGACTGTGAGTAAAGGGTCGCTAGTAACATTTTTCTTTGTGGGAGACCATTGCAGTGAGAAAAAAACTCTTAAGGAAAAGGGCAGCCGGGGGTCGCTGTTGTGCAGCCGACGGGTCCTGCTGCTCCGCCAGGCTGCCTTTATCCTGGGGAAATATCCTGTTCGCCCGAATAAATTCCATTTACATTGGTGTGGATTGTGAAGGGATCAAACTAGCTTCCTCCTCCTGAAATCCGAAGGAAATCTGAGCCTCCCGAGTTGAGTCCCCCGGCATTGTCTGGTGCAGTCGTGGGGAGCCGGAACAGCGCATGGCCAGGGCGCTTGGCAGGAGAAGACCGTGCTGCACCCCTGAGACATTGGGAGAAGACCCTGTGGTGCACCTCTGTGACATAGAGAGAGGACCGCCGGAGCCGAGTGGTAGCGCAGGGGCCCAAGACCTGGAGAGCAGTGGTCTGTATTGGAGGCCATCCATTTACCTCCAGATCCCCACAGCCCATTGCCCAGCCTGCTACGATGAATGGATTGCAGCCTTCCTGTGCCGTGGCGGGCGCAAGCACAGAGAAACACCCGCTGGTGACATAGACTTGGCGGGGGTGCCTGCGAGGGACCCTGCTGACGCCACCAATGGACCTCGGGGAATGCAGACAGCGGAGCTGCGTAATACAGCGCTGGCCGCCGGGGCTGTCCTGAAGCCACTCATCGGAGCTGGCCCTGACGGCGCTGCAGAGGTAAGACGTCCTCTGCTATGGTGGAATGTGCACATTAGGGGGGAAATCGACCCCTATGTATACTCGGCCTGCCAGAGAAGAAAGAGGGGCCGTCCATGGAGCTCTTCCTGTAGGGGTTGCTCTCGGACCTTATGGCACCCAAAAAGCTCTCAAACTACTTTTCCATCGAAAGGGATCATAGAGTCCCAGCGGGAAGACCGATACCCGGTGCCCCTCCACGCACTGATAGCCGAACATTTGAATTATAGGGACCGAGATGCACTCCTTCATATGGCTAGGGCGACCGGCCCGATCACATTCAACAGGAATCGCATAGGCTGCTTCCCTGACTACACGCAAGAGGTGCAGAAGTCCCACCAATCCCACGACTCAGTTAAAAAGAAGCTTGCATCCCTGGGCATCAAATGTGCGCTGTTCCTCCCGGCCACCCTCAAGCTCCATCACAACAACACGGTCCATTTGTTTTACAACCCAACCGAGGTCTGGGATTGGATGGAAACACAGGTTCTTTCTGTCCCTCGCCAAGCGACACCAAGGGGCCACACACCAAGAAAGGACTGCGGTAGAGGTAGCCCGGCCCACTCAGCGATCCTGACGCTGTGCAATGAGGGACTGCATGAGGGATCCCCAAGGCGAACTGAAAACACTTTAGGGACAACGGACGAAACTCCCCTTACGCACAGTCTTGACCTGCTCTGCGATTTGAATCCTAAACTGGGCAGCCCCGACTGCAGGTGAAGAGTTTTGGAGTAACCCCCCGGGGGCAAACCGGACTACGTTCTGAAATTTTATGTTTTGTGTGTTCGCGTGACCGGTACTTCTGGTTGGGGGGAGTGCTCGGAGGGGGGGGTTCATGGGATAAGGTCACTGAAACCGGGAGAGAAAGTGTTTGGCGGCACACCACATTGGTCCCCTGTTAACATATTGACTAAACCCACTCTGCAAGAAATATAGGATGGGGGGAGTTTGCAGGGTACAATTACCAAACACGGGAATGGAAAAACCCAAAGTTCACGAGTTGGTGTGGTTGAACAGTTGTGGTTCGAATTGTACAAATGCGAAGCAGCAGCGAAGATGGCATGGGGCAGATAACTGGGTTTGGAATTGATGGGGGAGGGGATGGGGTCCGGATATGGGAATAACTCCCGGGGCACACTACACCCTCCTCCATCACGCCTAGACAGGAAATACGCAGACATAACACAGGTAGGACAGGTCTCCCTAATGACCTGGAACGTTAACGGCCTGGGGTCTTGCATAAAACAGAAGCTGGTACTCCAATATCTAAATCGATACTGCCCGGACATTGCCTTCATCACAGAAACCCACCTGGTGGGTACCAATTGCGTTTTTTTTAAATATCTAATTACCCACACACATATAAGGCTGGAATCTCTAGAGGCTCCAGGGGCACCATAATTCTTCATAAACAAATACCATTCCAGACCCATAAAGTGAGAACTGACCCTCAGGGTAGGTTTGTGGTGGCACTGAGGGACATCTGAGGCCTCATTGCAGCATATGCACCTCCCACATTGACAGCTGAACTCCTCAGTGATCTACAAACCATAATGATAGAGGAATGGGCTGACTCTTTGGCTATAGGTGGAGATTTCAACAAGGTTATGGAGGTTGCTCGCGACAGGACATACAAGGCTACCAGGGCCTTAGACTTCCCGACCAAATTATACACCTTTGTGGAAGCGGTGGGGCTATGTGACACGTGGAGGGCACTGCACACTTTGGACACAGGGTTTTTGTTTTACTGTAACGCACACAAGTCATTCTCAGACTATGTCCTCACTCCCAAGAATATGGCCCATCGGGTACTATCAGCAGAATTCCTGGTGAGTGGGATAGCGGTATCACTCCCCCCTAATGATAAAACTGAAGGGTATACAGCATAAACGGGACCCCACCTGGCGCTTGAACACCTATTATTTGGGGATACCTGCGATTGCAGAGGGACTTGCCAATAAGACCGTGGAATATTTTGACCTAAATGAAGGGTCGGTGGATTGCCCAATTATAAAATGGGAAGCATATAAAACGGCCCTGCGAGGGGCAGGCGATCTCCTTGGTGGGCGTGCACCGCAAGCGGCACACCAGGACATCGTGGAGGCAGAGAATCAGGTGGTCAGGCGGGAGGAAAAACTGCTGGAGGAGGGGAACTCGGCCACACATGAAGCCCTGTTAACGGCCCAAGAGGTCTTGAGGAACACCGCCCTGGACAGTGTTTGGATGGCCCATTGGTCGGTCCGGAGCCAGATTTATGAAATGGGAGACAAAGCAAGCAAAACCCTGGCCTGGCTAGAGAGGCGGGAATCAAGTAAGGGACAGGTACAGGCCATTCAAGTGGATGAGGGGGAAATGCTGACCCAGACTCCGATATCACAGAGGCTTTCGCCAACTACTATGAACGATTGTCCAGCGGCAAGACCCACAGTAGACACACCGAACTTCCTTGATTCGGTGATAATTACTCAGCTCTCTACACTACAGGCAGCGTAGCTAGACTCCGAGATCACCGAAGAAGTAGTTTGGGAAGCATTGAGGCAACTCCAATCGGGGAAGACTCCTGGCCCGAACGGATTTCCAGTGGAGATAATGGAAACGGTTGAGCGGAACACCCGACTGGGCACATGCACCGCATGTTCTTCTACAGCAGGGAGCTGGGCGTGGTCCCCTTGGACCTCCGGAGGACATGCATTGTGGTAATTCCCAAACCCGGGAAACCCCCGAGCGCTGCGCCTCTTATAGGCCCGTATCGTTAATAAATGGCACGTGTTTCGGACGAGTTTGGCCTTTTTTAAATCAGGGCAAAGTCACATGTCTGAAAGTTTCATATGAAATTCTTGTAGTGCATTAAAGGGTCTGATCCCATTAGTCCCGTAAGAAGATCTAAACAGTCTCACGCGTTGGCTCCTTTCCTCTCGAAAACATTCAGACATGTGACTGCCATGATTTGAAAAAGGCCAAACACCAGCCGAAACACGTTTCATCTCAAGGGGCATAATATCCTACTAAATCATTATTAAATTTTGAAAATGTAAAACTACTGGCGCAGTTCTCCCGCTCTCATTTCTTTTTCTGTTGAATCTGGCGGACTTTGGCTTTGTACGCCTACTGCAGTGAGACGTGACACCAGTGTTTAATTGGAACACATAAATTCAATTCTGGATGCTACAACTTAAATTGGTATTTAGAGTCGCCGACCGGACCAGCTCTGAGTAAAGCTATCCCGTCTTTTTATCGTTAATAAATGGGGAAGCAAAAATCCTGGCCCGAGTACTAGCTAACAGAATGCTCGGGGTAATCAAATCTTTAGTCCACCCAGACCAGTGTGGATTCACGCCAGGCAAATCCACGCGGATGAACCAACGCAGGGTCCAGATCGCCCTAGACCGAACATCTGAGATCCCAGACCCGTTGGCCCTCCTTGCGATCGGCATGAGAAGGCCTTTGGTTCGGTAGTGTGGGTCGCTCTGTGGGAGATCATGAGGCGGATGGGGTTTGGGCTGGGCTTTGTCATGGGTTGTGCTCCTCTATGCTCTTTTCCCGAAGCATTTGTAACAGGAGATCATCCAAGATGTTCCTGCTGGGTAGTGGAACTAGACAAGGCTGCCCCTTCTCACCCCTACTGTCCTCCTCGCAATCGAGCCTCTAGCAATCAGTCTAAGAACAGATGAACACTGGGCCGGGTTCACCTGGCCGAATGGAGAAGATAGTCTCGCTTTATGCAGATGACCTCCTTATATACCTTGGCTACCCAACGGTCACCTGCCCAATCGTGTCCCAGATCCTCGTGGAATATCAACACTTTGGGGGACTCTGCGTGAATGCACAAACAATATACTTCCCTATTCAGGAGGGTGACACAGCGATTCCCCCGAACCTTGTCCATACCATGTTTCAGTATTGGGCTTCACCTACCTGGACATACGGGTCAGCTCAGCGCTGGATGATTTCCTTACTTAACCTACAACCGGTGGTGGACAGATTCATGAATGACGTTCCACACTGGCAGTCTCTTTTGCTATTGGGGAGGGCGGCATTGCGTAAAATGATGACGCTCCCAAGACTCCTCTGTCCTCCAGAACACCCCTCTCCCCATCCCAGTCGAAACCTTTGTAGCCATTGACAAGACTCTACGAACACTGCTCTGGGGTGGGAACCAACTCTGCATCACGCTCAGAACTCCAACGCTCAGTATGGGAGGTTGGTATAGGATTACCGAATATTTGCATCTACTACTGGGCCGCACAGATGGGGGCAGTTAATGAATGGCTTTCATTAGACCAACACTGATCCAGCCCTTGTGGCACAACACATACCTCCCCGAGATACAGCGAATGGGATACTTCGGAACCCGTGAGGGGTGGGGGGGGGGGGGGATCTATGCACACTGGCAGATATCATTCAAGAGGGGCGAATGGCAGACTTCGAAACCCTGAGAAGGAAGTATGGGCTGCAACCTATGGACGGCTTTAGATGCACACAGCTCGCGCATGCCATCAACACCCAATTTCTGAACCTTGCGGACGTACCGCCTGCTCCCCTCTAGAAACAAATGTTCTCCCAGACCGCATTCCTTCTAAAGTCACCTCCACTCTCTATCAGGCGCTCAACTCCTTTGGCTCTAAGGAACTTACAAAACTGAAAGAAAAATGTGGAAATGGCCAGGGCACGTTGGAGGCGGAAGAATCGGTGGAGGCTTTGATGTTTCCCTTAGAAATAGGTATTGATGCCAAGTTGAGATTGATACAATTCTGAATATTACACAGGTCATACTACTCCAGAACAATGGCGGCTAAATGGGGCAGGCCGATGGTGGGGAATGTCTCTGATGTAAAAGAGCACAGGGCACCTTTTTCCACATGTTTTGGGAGTGCAGAGTATTACAGGCGTTCTGGGCGGCGTGCATCATTAGACTTTCTGAGATAATGGGATCCCCAGTACCAAGGGTCCTAAATCTGATACTGCTGAGGGTGTGGGGAGAAACAGACTTCACCAAATATGAAAAAGCATTCCTAAAGGTGGCGTTTGGGGCAGGAAAGAGACTAACCGCCGCCACCTAGGGCAGATAAACTGTGCATAGACTGATGGTCCAATGAAGTGAGCAGATGGAATGACTGATTTACACTGCAAGGGGTTGTCCTCTGAAATTCCAGAAAATATGGGGAAAGTGGGGGGGATTAAGGACTGAATTCGGAACACTCGTGTGTCCTAATGGAAGCTGGATAACTTTGCCTACTTTCACCCTTGCTCTACCCGCACACCTCCTGTAGTCTGAGAACCTTGGCGCGCCATGTATGGTTTCAATACTTACCGCTTATATTGTTTTCTTATGCTCTGCTGCCAATGTTCATTAATATTATTTTTGTTTTTCTTTTAACACTTGCACTTACTGTTTGTTATGCAGGGAGCATCATGAACTTCTGAAACTGATACAGGATACTGAAAATACAGACCTTCGTGAGGACCTTGAACGTGAAATGGATTGCCTTATAAAGCAAATGGAATCTAAAGGCGAACAAATTTTGAAGTTGAAAAAACATCAAGCAAGTGTAAGAATTGCTGGTGAACTTATCTAAAGTTTAATATAACGATATTGACACAGGTGTTTTGGTACGGCGATAACCTATAAAGTGCAAATAATCGCCTTCAAAAGGCATCCATAGTCTTTCCTTAATACTCAAGCCTCATTGTAGCTAACTGACTTTCAACCTTTATCAATGAATGTTTGCAAAGTAGTACTGTAAAAACTCTCTGAAGCAGAAATTTAACTAGATTCACCATTGCATCAACTTGGATTCTAATATATGTGAATTTCACAAATGTTTATTATATACAAAATGATCTCCAGAAATATGTATACTGTCCAATATTTGTGTAACTCTAGAATGAGTGTTCTTCTTAATCACGTCCAACATTGTAACCACCATGCTATTATGGTTGGTACCATAGGATATTGTACAGAAACCCTTCATCCAGAGCTTGTGGACAGGCATATTCATCCCCTTGAAAACTGATTTACAATCTAAATATTATTCTTGCAACATGTACACTATATTCGCAGAGTTTACATATGTACATAAGGTTTTGGCTACATTAGTAGAGCTATGTAAAAGATGATGCTTCTCAAACGTGCCAAAAACAAATCTAATAAAACTACCCTTTTGGTGTGGTTTTGTATTACCTACCATTACTCTCCTAGTATACTTGGATCACCAAATTACTCCCATCTTTCAATCCTCACAACAAACCTGTCAACCTTCACCCTAATTGATCTAAAAAGCAGATATTTGTGGAAAAGACTGTCCTGTGTTCTTTGCATTCACCAAACCTTCACTTCAACAAAACATGACCTGACAGTCCTTTCTAGCTATTATATATAACGCTATATATAATTGGACCACCCATTCCGTTATAGTAACTGCTTCCTTTCGTTTTTGCTAACTGCAACAGCATGTTTACTACATCTAACAAACCATCATTTCAAAACCATTATGGCTACTTTCTCAAACCTTTTTTTGTATGCATTCTCCATCTTGGACTCCAGTGTGTTATGATTCAGTAACCCCATTCTTGGATTTTTAAAGCACATTAGAACTTCTGACAGTTTTTCAGTGCCTGAACTTAGTAGAATCTGAATATCTGTCTAATGCATGATATCCACAATACTATGCTTATGGATTAAGATATGGGAAATTTCAATCTAAACTGACTCCGAATTCATGGAGGATGGATGGTGTAATCATTTGGATGGCCCTACACGCTAAATGTAATCCTCTCCCATCGTAGGGATTTCCTCACCTATTGTGTAATGCCCACCATTGCCAATCAATGGAATGTTAGGACCCGTTTCCTCTCAGTAAACTGTCTAAATGCCCACCCCTCATTGTAATCACACTTCTTCTGATGCACACAAGGAATATTCCATGTCCTTGTGTCTTTCAATTACAAACTGATCACCCTGTGGGGCATTTGGTGCTGTTCTTCTTATACATGAGCGGTGCTCGTGCCATTCTGATTTTAAGCCGTCCATAATTTTTCCCTCTGTAGAGTAGGTTACCCCGCCAGATTAGTTTGTGTAAATCACTGCTTTCAAATGGCAGTTAACTCTTCAATCTAAAATATCTTCCATTGATTTGTACCATTTCGGTTTACTCTGTGTAGCCACAGACGGACAGGTTATCCTCTTCGATTCTTAGTTAATGTCTCTGCATGCATCTCAGAATCATCCGTTGGTACATCCCAGATATTGCCATTTATTATCTGAGGGTTTGCATAAATGTTTTCGGGTAGACACTTTTACTCTGAAGTAGCATCTTGAAGTCAGTTAGTTTTGTAAATAGAGGTATGATATGATATGATGGGTTATTTATAACGCACTTAATAGCCAGAGGTTTCTAAGTGTGGGACAACTAATTTGACAACTTCCAAATATCCAAGAAACACATTTTCACCCTATCCACATGACTTATGAAGGCTGTCAATATCTTCACTATTAGTCGTTCACTCTAATGCATTGAAACTCTTTGCCTTTTGTCCATATAAAAAATTAGTTGTCAATGAATTTCTGCCATTGTCTTTATTGGGATTGTAGGTTTTAGTATCTGCTTGAGCACATCTTTTTTGTGCAAGGACTGCCCCCCTGCTCATGTCATGGTTCATAAGATTGAGATATTTAAATCGAGTTAGCAGAGTGAATGATGTAAGGGTGACAACGCTGACAAACAAACCATTATTGTTTTGTTTTACCATCTAGCTCATCTTGGTGGATCAAAAAGTTCTGGAGAAAGGCTTGACAGTTATGCCAACAAAGAGCATACTTGTTTGGCTGTAACATGCCCAGTTCTCCACGAAAATACTTAAAAAATGTTTTAGAGGATGGTGTAATCCAGTGACGTGTATGCATCAAGCTTGGGACCGTAATCAACCTTATGACAAACAAATTCCAATACAGGAACACTAGACTATACACTTGAGCAGATAGTCCTTCAAGGATTTTTTTTTTTTTTTAGCAAAGCTTTTTGTTAGCTTTCTGTTCATGTGTAGAAATATTACTTATCCAACAATTAATCTAGGTAGAATTATCAGGCCAGCAGATAAGGAAAGGAATTGTGATGCAAGATGAATAACACTGCAAGGTGGAATTAGGACAGTTTGACCGAAGAAATAGTGGCCCATATTAGAGAATGTACAGGAGGACTGGAAAAGGGTGGCCAAGCCTGAAAGCACCACTATTTGAATAAGGAGCAGCCAGTGATACCTGCGTGTTCGCTATACATCTATATCGATACGGAAAGACCCAGAAAGCAGTGGAGAATCCCGCCCTCTTATGTGTTTGATTTTATTTGATTTTATAAAGTGCCTTAAACCAAAGCGTTGGACAAAACAATAACGTTACAGTAATGGAAAATGCAATATCCTTTTGAAAAGTCAGAAAGATGGAAGGTAGTGTTTGTTCTTTTTGAACTGAGATAGGGAGGAGATGGAGCGAATTGAAAAAGGAAGAGTATTCAGAATTTTGGAGCATGCAGACGGAAAGATCGAAAGCGAGGGGGTGTGCATGGAGGACTGGGGAGAGATGGAAAGAATTGAGACAGAAGAGAGCGAGCGTGGAAGTAGAATGAAACTAAAACAAAGATGAGGGGACAAGGTGGTTCCGACATTTAAAAACTATACAACGTACATGAAACCATAAACCAGACAAAGGAAAAGCCAGTGTAGTGTAGAGGGAGCAGGGTGCATTGATTCACAGGGGATAGAGAGAGAAAATTAGACAAATAGAAGAGGTATATATTGTGAAGATAGGGCCAGGTTTGTAGGCAGGGAGGCAAAAGAGGATAGAATAGGATAAGTGGGAAAAGACCAAGGCAGAGTAGTAATTTAGTAGCATGAGTGTTAGGAAATGGGCAAGCCTTCCGTATATTGTACAGGTGGTGCCAACTTGATTGAGAAATAGAAGATATTTGGAAGCAGGGGAGAGAGAGAGGAGTTGAATATAACACCCAGTTTACGGGCTGTGGGAGAGGGAGTAATAGAAGGGAGTGGGAAAGATGATGATGGGGCGGCGGCAGTGGAAGCAGGAAAGAAACTCGCATTGGTTTTGAGAGTTTAAGGTGAAGAAATTGAGGAGACTAGCAGACTGATTAGAATGGATTTCAGAAGAAAGGGACAGAGATCCTGAGAATAATTATCATAAAAGTAATAGACTCCAAATCAGGAGATAATAGCCTTAAAAGGGGCGGGTATATAAAGAAAACGGAAAAGGACCAGGAGCAGAACAGTGGGGAACGTGGTAGGGGAAGATTCATTGAGCCAGTGAAAGTATATCCTCACTGCTATCTTGCACTTTTCCAGCTCATTCCCACTAACTCACCCCCCCCCCCTCCCCTCTTTCAGAGCCGCCAGGGGACCACCCCTGTGGTGATAGTGCACGGTACAAATATCCTTTAACATAAACATAGATGAGAAGTAAACCTGTCCAGAACCATGCCAAGATTATGCATGGAGGAAAACAGGATGGCAGGGCAGGCTGTTGTCTTGCTGTTCCCGCACTATTGCCGCCCCCCCCTAGGTTTGCTGAAAGCTTTGTGGGACTTGCTGGACCGACTGAGCAGCTGCCCAGCCGTCATTACAGCATATGTGGGATTCATTCTTGCTCCCCCGCCCTACGTGCACTGCGGCGCCATCCTTTCCATTCCTGTTAATTTGTGCTGTTGCCCACTGTTAGGCAAGATTGTATGCAGTACCCTTTGGGTGCACTACAGCAACCCTGATCTATAGGTAATAGGAACCCAACCTTTGGTATATGTCTGTACCACACAGTTTGGTAGAGTGGCTGAGCAGCCAGGCTTATCTCAAGAGGGGTCAATGTGAGCTGTAGGGGAGTTACACAGATTCACAGTGACTATTCAAATAAACACCACACATGGTTTCTTGAATAAACAATTATTAATTTCAGTCAGTTAGAATAAGAGAGCAATGTAAAAGTAACACACAAATACACATCAAAACTGTACACTTAGTTTCTAAATCAGTAAAGACCCTTTTGAGATGGCCCACAGTCACAACCTACACCCTCAGGTGACTTCAATAGCTAGGATGCTGGGGACATTCATATCTTACGGTTTACATTTAGAACACTTTTAGAAGTTGCTAAAAAGAAAAGGTTATTAGAACACACAAGAGACCACAATTATTCTTAAGCCAGCAAATACTTTTGGATCCCCTAAGCAGAGTCATTCAGTATAGGTTAAGCCAAAGTCAATAGGCAAAAGTCTTATATAGGATGAAACCCTTCTGGTAGGTAAGTAGAAAAGTCTTTGCACAATGTTTTAGAAGCCTTTGAAGAAAAGAAGAATCAAATGTAGGGCCACAAGCTGTTTAGACTTGCGAGTAGTAGAAGGTGCAAGCAACTCTACAATGAGGCAAGTTCTCTCAAACTTTACAGTACCTTTTGTATGGAAGAAAGTGCAGCAGATGACTCCTGTTCCTGTGCAGCTCTGCAGATCTCTGTTCCTGGGCCTCAGTCGTGGGGACAAGAGGGAGGACTTCTGGGGACTCCTGCTTTGCAAAGGGACGGTTAACGCTCGCAACCGGCAATCTTTCCAACAAGTGGCACTTCAGTGTTTAGGCTCCTCAGGACTATCGCAAATAGCAACACTGTGGTGTCTGGCTGTTGAGATGGACTTTCCTTGCTTCTGAGGTCCCACACTCTGTTGAGGGGGCCTCAGGCTCGGTCAGTCCTGCTTTCTGGGAGTCCGGAGGATCTTTCTGGAGCTTTTGGGCAACTTAAAAGCAATGCACGCAATCTGGTGTTCCTCTCCCTGGTGTTTCGGTTTCCAGCAGCAACTCTGTGGAAATGCAACCAGCTCAGAGAGAATGTAGAGGTAGCCTACTTTGGACTTGATTGCTCCCACCAACTCAAGGGGAGAAGTTGTCCTTCTTTGTCGATATGAGAGTTTCAGCACAGCAGCAGGGCTTCACCGGGCAAACCAGCGGTCCCAGGAATTCTTCTTCGGTTCCTTCGTCCAGTGGTTGACTCTACCTTCCAAGCCAAAAGCCTCCCCTTTTATTCAGGTTTCTCCCATTCATTCCAGCATAGCTGTCAGTCACACAGCAGGGTGGCTGTCTTTGCCGGACAGTCAGCCGGCCAATCATCCGAGTGCATTTGGGTCTCCTAGGAGACTAAGCACATGGAGTTTTTGGCACCTCCCTCACTTCCTGCCCACCCCAGACACCCTGGAGCCAGAGGCGGGCTTCACTCGTGAATCCCCCAAAGGCAAAGTGAACAATGGGACCAAAAATGGTTTGGCGCGCAGAGTAAATCTCAAGAAGGACCTTTCCACAAAAAAATGGCGAAAAAAGAAGACCGGGGCCATTTTGACAAAAATGGCACCGCTGGGTGCTTTACTGCAGCTGTGAACGCAGCCCGTGGTAAAGGCACACCACAGTAGTTTAAACTAAACCACCAGCCATTCAGTAAGAAAAGGGTAACATAAATCTTACATGAGAAGCTAGACAAAGGGGATACTTAGTAACCCCTCCAGCACCCTATTGTAAGATGGTGTGTGCTGGGTCTAGAAAGTTACAAATGTAAGTAGTCAATTTCACTTTACTGCTCTGGGAAACGGAAGTTTATCCAAGAGAAGGTATTTAAACCTTTGGGAAATCTGAAAGACTTCCCTGTGTCACTGCACTGAAGGTGCTGTGTGACGCAATGTAAAAATGCCTATGTAATTTGTCAGACTGCACAACCAAAAGAAACAGTGTTCAAAATCACATTAAAATACATGAGAGAGTGGGGAAAAGGGACTCCCTCTCTCCAGGTTAAAGAATCAAGTACTCAAAATAAAGCAAGGTTGCTGGGGATCTCTAAAGTGGAGGGAATTAGCACATTTCTGAGAATTTTCCCTAACGCCCGCTCTTCCCTTCTCATCTGACCAGTGGTGCGGAAGAGGAGTGGTTTTGGACTTGAGCCAGAGCTTTGAGGGAGGACAGGAACTTTAAGGTATTTTAAACCATTTTTATTTTATAGCGCTTCCTGACCCCCAAGCAGTTTGACTTCGGGCTGAGGGCTAGAGGCTCTAAGAGGCACCGAGGGATTTGTCTAACTGGACAATGGGCAAAATAAAAGCCCACAGCCCACCTGCTCTGTGTGGTGAGAAGCTTGGTAATGTGCTAGGCAACACAACAAAAAAAGAAGGGTGATAAATTGCAACCCTCCCTAGATTACTTGTTATAAGTGGCAGCACACTTGGAGGTAAAAATAAAGGAGACTGAGCATACCATTAATTCCACAATCGTTATCTACGCCAGGTGCAAGTCCTCACATATATTGTTTTGGGGGCAGTACCATTCTTCAGAGAGTTAGTTCATTAATTGTCAAAAAATCCCGATTCTGAATTACTTTGTGTGCGCATTAACGGTGCCATCTAAAAAATCACTAACAAAAAGGTTTAATTCCTTGGACCACGCTGTGGTTTAGCACTGATGCATGTCTTGTTATCACTTAAGGGTGATGATAGTTGATAATGTACAGATGTAATAAAAAGGCGTATATGTTCACCCAGGAAACCATTTGTAAAACCTCCACAGCCTATTAAAAAAAATCAAGTTAATGAAATCCATAAGACAGCGCTGATGCTGGAATTCAACTTCTGACCGCTTCCAAAAAAACGTGTTGAATATGTATAACGGCATAAACGAGCAAATTGCATGTCCTGTTGTGATGGGGGCAATCAATGCCTGTGCAGCATTACTGCAGAGTGGCTGGGGACATGGCCAAAACACTGCCATATATGTATTTATCTAAGAATATCATCCTTCTTTTTTGTTATTTCTAACTTTCATTTGTGACAATGCTGGGTGTAGTAAACCCTTTGAGCCAAATCCTACATATCTGCACAAGGTAGATGGTGGTTAAAAAACAACCGCAATCCAAACTCTGTGGCAAACGAGTTCTACTATGTGCACTGGACATGCAGAAAATTCAGATTTGAAAACAAAAAATAAAATACAGCAAGCAACTGAAAGTGTGGTTTATAGTGTGTTTATAAATTGGAACCATTTGTGAGATGTGGTTGCTTGTTTGCGAACACTCCAATTGAAGCACATTGCTGTTTACGCTTGTGCCTGATCCTAAACTAGAATCCGCAATGGGACTGCTGTGGTTGTGGCATGCACAGGGCATCTATGCCTTTTCAGATCCTGTCTTCGTCACCCTACAATCACTCAATCAATGCTGCTTCTCTGTTTAATGTTTTTCAATTTTTTTTCCCCACCTTTCTCCAAGCTCACTTTTTTCCCCTTCATTTTTCAAATTCCTTGCTGGTGTCTGAACTTTTTTCCTCTTTGCTTCATAAACTAGTAAAATAGTTTAGCAAGTTAAGTGTTATGCCAGCACTTAATGAAGTCGAGGCAGTGGTGTGCGTTTAAATGGCTTTATTCCTTAAGTTTCAGAATTAGTCGGGACAAGGACACCTGCCGGCCACCCAACTCGGCTCAGCCCCCATCTGACACTACATAGAATACTCATTCAAAGCACCCTTGCAGCACCCCAAAATGTTTAGGGCTGACGGGCGCAAATCATTCACCAGCATTGTATTTCTTTTTCAGTGCAGCCATCAGGACAACGCTTACTTCTGACATGTTTGCAACCTTCGTTCAACTGTTTCAATCCCAACTCTTCATACTTTAGCTGTTAAATTGGATGTAATTTAATTCCATAACTATCATGCGCCAAAATTCCACTTACCAATAGATGATGGGCCCAAACAAAATGTGTGCAATAGGTCTGCGGGAGAGCTAAAGCGGTGTAGAGACCTAAACATCGAGAAACATTTAATTAGCACAATGTACTGATACTTTTTTATTCTTTTAAGGTCAAGAAATTAAAATTGCGAGCTGAGAAAGCAAAGAGGAGTCTGGCAAAACAAAAGACAGAGCGACAAAATGGAACTAAACCTTCTGTTACTCTAAAAGGAAGAGAAGTTGTTGATGGTAGATCTGCAGTCGAGGGCCCAAGTTCCCTTCAGTTGCTAAAAAATGTCAAAAAACTTCAAATGACATTGAAGAAAGAGGACATTATGTGGGAGAAATGAATCTGGAAATCTGCATCTGTTAAGCACTTTAAGAATATGATTTTAATTGGATGCTTGCGTGCTTTTTTATTTTGTATTTCACATGTACCCTATTTAAATTGTTTGTTACATCTTTAAATTAAATTGTTTAATTATGCTTTGTAATGTATTTTTAATAAAACCTATGACGAAACCTAGGTTTGTGCCATCTCAAAATTGTGATGTTTTAAGCGTAAATGATTGCAACGTTTTATTCAGTTACTTGGTAACATCAACAGACAATATGTAATCTGTACATTGTACCACTACACGTGGACTTACAATGTTTAACCTTCTGTGAAACATGCTCATTCTCAATGAGATTGTCCAATCTCTCTCAGAACAAGATAAATATATGATCATTTGAATGAAGATAGATTGCAATGTTTGTATTATAGCTCAAATTTTTGAATTTTGTATAAATGTGCCTTAGTCAATTTAGCTTTCATTTTTCCCGGTGCAGATCCATACATGCCTCATGGTGCTTCACAGCCCTCCAGACAATACCTAGTAACTATGGTGCAGCCCGTAGTTATTGGAGCGTAAACACTATACTCCTACGTCCCGTCCCCTTTCCTCCATAATTATGGGACATTCCTCCGTCCTGTGGGACGGAACCGGAGCACTTTGAAAAAGCATCAAAATTTTGCAAAAATGTTAGTCCTTCCTCTCTTTCTGCGTGGGGCACAGCATGCGGCCGTAACCCGGCCCATCTCGGCTCCGTCCCTCACATAGCCCATCAGTCCTTCTCTCCGATCGTTCGGGACTGGGTGCACTTGCATCTGCGGAAGAATTTCTTCCTTTTTTCCTCCTCTTTGGCTCTTGCTGGCGATTGCGTAATTGTCTGTCGTTTAAACTAGACTCTCCGGATTGTTCCTCGTGTCATCGACGCTTCGCGAGGGCGGATCCCCATCCTCTTTGTTTACAGTGTTTGGGTCCGGATCACCGTTGGGACTCCTGTTTTTACTGTGATTCCCTTTTGGTGCAGGCACTTCAACGTCGGTTAGAGCGGTGGGAGGAGGTGTTTCGACCTACTCTTTCGCATTTTTAATCTTTCATCGACGAAAAGAAGAAACGCCCGGTAAGTTCTTTACTTTTCAGAGCACCCCGGCGGGAGACACTTTCCCAGGTTCTTCCCGGGCCGGAAGGAGCATTGACCGCTCTATCACCAGGGCTTGCCCCGAGGTGCCTTCTGGGCCTAATAATAGTACCAGAGTTTTCACTGAGGGTCTCCGTAACGGGCCTGGTGACACCAATCACAATCCAAGGCCCCTCCTGTGGGGGCTGCTTGTAGACCTAGTTCTACTGAGTCGTGGGGTACCGGAGCTCGCTCTGAGGCCTTAGTCGGCTTCCCTCAAAAGTACCGGGGTCCGCCCCGAGGCCTTGCTTGGGCCTGGTGTTACCGAGCACATGTTTGAGGCCCGTGCTGGAAATGCTGCGACCGGACTTTGGTCCGAGGACCCTCGTACAGAGGCTAAGGAAAACAACATTTCTGAGAGGCCTGAGAAGGCCTTATCGGTGAAAGCTGTTTCTCACCGTTCCCGCTCTTCTGGTGACGCCAGAACTGTTGAGGGAGCAAGGAGTGGAAGTTCATCCTTCACTGGCAGTGGCAAGGTCCTTCCTGTGAAGGCTAGTTTGGCTATTGGTTTGTCGCAGAAACATTCAAGGCCACATAGTACCGGCTCAGCCGAGGTTCCTTGTGTAAAGGCTAAAATGAAGAACACTGATCCACCGACTGGGACCCCTGCCTCACTTCCTCACGTGCCGCAGTTCCCCTCAGGTGACGGCAAAATGGCGGCCGTTCCCGCCACAACCATGGCGGCCATTTTGGATGCTTCTCCCTCAACCACGCCATCAGCCTCGGGTGTGGGGAGCGGTTCTGGAGGTGAAATAAGGTTCCGTTTGCGCACACGTTCCATCCAGTTTACGACTGGAACGCTCGGATGCCCCTTCCGCATAACATCTCGCTGCCTGTGGGATCGGCACCCTTGATTTATGTGGACACTTCAGGGGATGGGCCGGCTTGGCAACCCTCCCCTCTGCGTCCGTGGAATTATATCCCTCATGAGAGTTCGACCTAGTCGACCATGAATTACTTGCTGATAGACTCCAAAAAACCAGCCTATGCTCCCCCGAAGCCGTACGGTGGCTAAAATCCTTCCTGGGTCCTAGGAATGCTTGTGTCGCGAAGGGATCTTTTAAATCTCAAAAAATTCCTGTGACCTGTGGTGTCCTACAGGGATCTTGCTTATCCCCACTACTTTTTAATATCTACATCAAATGCCTGTGATTTGCTGAAATCAATGGGCATACAATTTGCTAACTACGCTGACGACACTCAGTGATTAAACTATCTGGTGTCTACACGGATGATTTGGCTACTGTAAATGAAATTTGATGCCATTCAAAAATGGATGGCTCTTAACTCTCTCGCACTCAATGATAAAAAAAGAGTTGCTGATTATCAGTACACCTTTTAGGCACAAAAACATGAACACAGACTACACAGCCTTCGCAATTGGCGGTAACAACATTCATGTATCAGATTCTGTAAAAACGCTGGGAGTATATTTTGATTCTTATCTTACATTTCAGAAGCACGTATCCTACCTCAAGTCATCTTGCAGTTTTTTCACACATCTCTTATGGCAAATAAGACCATATCTGTCCGAAGTTAATAGAGCAGCCATAATAAACACCAAGCTGGACTACTGCAACAGCCTCTTGATAGGCACCTCAAAAAGAAACATTAGGAGTCTCCAAACCATACAGAACGGAGCTGTTCGAGCTGTATGTGGCCTAAGTCGCCAAACGCACATCTCAGAACATCGAAGAAAGTTACACTGGCACTCTATTGAGCAATGGCTTAAATTCAAAGGACTAGTTATAGTTTTTAAATGTCTTTAACGCAAAGCCCTGGAATATCTAAAAAACTAGGCTACAGACAGCGATTCCAAAGCGTACGCTACGCTCAAACAGTCTCTTGCTATTGGCACAACCACGTACCCTCAAACAGTCTCTTGCTATTGGCACAACCACGTACCCTTCTGAAGAAAGTGGGTGAAGCAAGCTTTGGGGCCTGGGGCCCTAAGAATTGGAACATAATCCCTCTCCACCTTAAACAGTCCACCACATTGCAACAATTCAGAAAACGTCTTAAGACCTTTCTTTTTGATATCTAATCGCCATCGTATGCCCTAAAGATCTCTGGCTATCTCTCAGGATGTGTTAATCGCCATCGCGGCTATTTCTTTTCCTCTTATTTTTCAATTTGTTATTTGTTTGTGTTATGTAAGCGCCCTGAGACCTTTGGGTGAGTGATTGCGCTATACAAGAAACTCTTTAGTTAGACCTTCTCCGGCAGCTGCAAAGCTTTCTCCGGAGGACACTTTTTCCAGCAAATTTCAGGTACTCGTGCGTACTGACCCTATGAGGGAGTATTTCAAGTGTCTTTTTAGGTAGATATGCCTGCCTGTGCCTCCAGCTCCACCTGCACCTCTGGTGGTTCTGCTGGTGCCGCCCTTGCCAACGGTGCCTCCCCCGATCCTCCCGCCCTTGCCTCTGTTGTCCCCCGTGGACAAGGTGGTGCCGGACACGGTTCAGCAGGACCCTAACCTGTCGGATGATGCACAGGACGATCAGGACAGCGAAGACCAGCCCCGATATATTTGAGCTTTCCACAAATGGGTGCTGGACATGTCTATTGGATGTTCCAGTGCCTGAGGCACCAGCTCTGCAGGAGGGTGTGCTTTTGAGGGCGTTCACCTGATCTCATTCGGAGCGTACCGCCCTGTTCTTGCAGAAGGATGTTTTAGCCGAGGTCAGTAGAGTCTGGGAGAAGCCACACACTGGACTTTTCATCAATAAGAAAATTGATGCGAGCTACAGGCTCCATTCTTCGGTAGAGGTGGCCCTAGCATCTTGTCCGGCCCCTCCTCCACGGTGGTGACTGTGGCCACTTTTCAGTCCAGGCCTGCAGCATCCTCTTCTACAACGGCTACTCGGGTCCTGGGGAAGGAGGACAAGCTCCTAGACTCCCAGCAGGCCAATGCGGAATTAGTGTTAGCGGAGGTGAATATGAAAATGTGGAGAGGGCTGTCTGAGTTTGACAAATTCATTCCGGTCGAGAAGCTGGAGGACTTTAAAACGGGTTTGTCCGATGCCAGAGTCTTGGCCCAGGATCTGCTGGAGGCCACGGCTCATCACGTCGACACTTCGGCTCGGGGGCTTATGCTTGGAGTTGATACCTCGCGACAGGCTTGGTTGCATGCCACCAAGTTCGCAAAGGAGGTGCAGGACAAGGTGTTGGACCTGCCGTTTGACGGTAAGGAGCTTTTACATTCCTCAACGGATGTGGAGCTGACCAAAACGAAGGACAGCACCCAGAAAGCTAAGTCCTTGTCCGTTGAAAGGAAGCGCCCCCAATTTCAGCACGATCCTCCCCGCAATGAGAGACAATAAGGGACTCTCCCGTAGTGGGAATAAGACCAAGACAGAGTGCGGGTGAGCGTAAGTGGGAGTTTATCCAGAGAATAGGGCATGCAAAGAACTCTGCAACCTCCGAGAGCGCTCTGTCTGACAATAGCAAAGACAGGCGTATTTCTAATACAAAAAACGTCATCAGAACCTACACACTATAGGGGGCACAAGTTAATTGGGATTGGGTGGCGTCGACTAACTATAGGTGTTGCTGCAGCGCGGTTGGTCTTGGCGTGAGGACGTCACTGGTCAGCCTCGTGGGTTGGGTTGGGCCTGGCAGGCCAGCTTGAGGTCATCCGAGCGGTGTTGGTATGCTGGGGCAGCCTGTGACAAAGATGAATACCTCTCCTGACTCGTTTGCCCTAGGCCATGCACACTGCAGTTATTCAAGAAACGACATCTAAGTTCATCAATAAATTGCTCAGCAGTTTGTCTTATGCAATAAACGCAACGCATGAGGAATGCACCTCTTGAGAGGTCCGGTGATTGTCGGTTAGGGTGAGATTTACCTGTGTCCTATTGACCGGTATTCTAGGTCGAGGGGCTGAGTTTTGGGGCCTGAGGCGACTGGTACATGCCTGTCTGCCGCGTTAGAAGTTATTATATAAATGGGTCTCTGTGTCGTGTCCCAGTGATGGGGGTCGTTCTTGGGGTGGTCTAGGGGGAGGGTTGTGGACTTTACGAGAGGGTGCTGGTAGATCAGAGGATTCAAAACGTAGGTTTATTACCGTGCTATAAATTACCCAGGTGGTGGGCTGTGGCCTTGGATGCGATACCGGGGCCTCTGACTCTCTGAAGCGGCTCCAGCTTGGTTGGGGGAGGTGAGGGAGCGCGGCACAGGCCTTAGCCTCCTTATCTGGCAGGCTTGGCCGGGTGGGAGGGAGAATGGCCTTGCATATACTCACAAAGGTTTTTTCCTCGTGCGTTGCTAACTTTTAAATGCAGAACTTTTATAATGTTCCGCCTTATTTTGATGTTATTTAAACACACATATATATTTCCATTTCGTTACACATTTCTTTAATACAGTCGGTCCGAGTACCTTTTCGTTACCTAACATTATATTTACTACATGATGTGATTATTTTATGTACATTAAACGTTACACGAGGTCGTTCTAGGTTATGGCCTACAGAAATTGATGCTCGTTGCGTTAGGTGATTAAGGAAACATATATGAGTAAGTAAAGGCTATACATTTGGCCGACATCTTTCTCTGTGGTTGTAGCAGCACTAGTCAAGACCTAGGGCGGTATCATGTAACGTTACATCTTTATGGTTTATTCACAGTTTACATGATCTGTTTAACCCGAGGTAGTTTGTTAATGCCAATACTTGAATTATTTTCTACTTTCTTCAGATAGTGATGCTTCAGCTTTTTTCCCGTCACCCCGGCCTCGCGGACCAGGTCATACCGGGTGCGATATTACATTGTGGATGAGACTAATGTTACAATGTTAGCATCTCGGGTTAGTTCATATCCGACTTTCTCATGGGAACGCGCTCGCAGCGGATCTACCAAGGCTACTGCGGCGGCAGAGATGCATGAAAGGTCCTCCAAAGGTGGGGGCCTCGTTACAGTGTGCTGAACTCACGCCATGTTTGCTAAACAAGATGGCTTCTAGGCCTAACTGAATTTGGGTATATGCAGGGAACGGATATGTGTGGGCAATGTCGTCGGCGGGTGACCCCTCCTCCACCTGGGCCCGGGTGGCATGAGGGGACGGCCACCGAGTCATGGTCCTCACCTGGGGAGAAGGCTGCAGGTGAGGGGGGGCCTCGCGGCCAGTCCTCCCCTACATTTCCCCCCTTTCGTTACTAAAGTAACGAATTCTTTAGCTCTTCTAATCTTCTGCATTCCTGCTCCTCTATCACTGCGTCATCCCATGCAGGTGTTCCTTTTCTAGGCATCCAGGCTCTGCATACCCCCCTCAAGCTCTCACCTCTTCTAGCATACTCATCTGGGGTACAGGTTAAATATATACAGTCACCCGTCTCTTCCAAGTCCACCCAGACCTCCTCATACCATTCCAGTTCCACATCTCGGGGTTCTTTGATAGTGGTGTGCCATAGTTTGTCTACTATGTACTTATCACGGCACATAGGCACTAACTGGTATCTGGGAGTATTATCCGGTCCTGTCTGTACATGTACTTCTTGTGTTGCCTTAATTGTACCACCTGAGTTGCCCATTGTCACCATCATCATCGCACCGTTAGGGACTGCGTTAGCACAACATCGAAGGCCCACCTGGCACAGGCAGAACACCACGAGGAGGACCACCGCAACCGGTATCAATAATTTCATCGTCATTCCAAGCCAGGAGGGAACCCAGGAGAAGATATTGTCGAACCATGAGCTGTCTTTAGCCCCACCTTCCATTTTCATTTTCTCTCCAAGGTTATGGACTGCTTCAATGACGTGGGACAGGGACCCATTTTCTGCGTCTTCAGAAGGTACGAACGTGCAGCACGCACTTCCTATTTTTCGGCAAACACCTCCATCGATTGCTGTTAGCAGGTCCAGAACATACCTGTTCTGCATGGTCATTAGTCGCAGAGCTCGTAATTCCACCTTTATTATGTTGAATCCTTCTTCAGTGTCATTGGCCAGCTGAATCAGTTCCCACCGTGTGATCTGAAGCCATTTTGCATTTGCTCTTGCTTGGACACTTGAGACCAGAGAGGCGAAAAATGTTTCCACGGAACTGAACAGGCGATACCTGTCTGGGATCTGTGCCAATAAATCGGATGACGCTTGTGATATATAGTTTGATGCTCGCTTGTTCCGTGATAGCTCCTCTTCTTTCCCTCCGGAGGACAGGACATAGAGGTGTGCTTCTGCAGTGGGAGACGTCTCGTCCTTATTCATGTTTCCTTGCGTTTTTTTATTTTTGTCGACGTGGCTTTCTGGAATCACCATTAGGGCCGAATGCAAAGTGGCCATTGAGCAGCTGCCACTCCATGCCTGGGGAAGGTGCAAGTAAGCCTGATTCCCGCACACCCAGTATGTGTCCATTAGTGCTGCTGTTCCTTTTTTCATGTCTGGGATGGTGAGAGTTTTGTTACAGTTTTTGTTCGTTCCCATTGCCACTTTTCCTTCCCCCTTGAAACATAGTTCGTTTTGTATTTCACTTTGTAGCTTGAAGGGTTTCTCCATCGCTGTTACCCATGTTAGTTTAGAGATGTGTTCTTTCCATATTGGTAAGCACGTTTTTTCCATCCATCGCAGCTTGTCTGGTTGTACACCTCTCAGTGCTTCCGCTTTGCACAGTACTTCTTCATCTTTCCATTTGTTTTCTGAAAACAGCGTCCCTTGTATTGCAAAGAAAGGTTCTTTAGGACAGACCACTCCAGACTCTTTTGAATAGCACGTTTTGTTGTCCTGTATTATTTTGAAAGAGACATCGTGTGCTTGAAAGGTGTTCTTTATTCTACACAGTGTGAGATGAAGGAGACACTGGGCATCCACAATGGGCAATTCTCTTGGCAACAACACTTTGGGTGTACCTGATGCATGGGGGATGAGCGAACAGACATAGCAGCTTTCATTAGTTGTCTGTTTAGCTGTTGTACTCATATCTGCATACCATTTATTTGCTTGGTGGGGGTGTCGTGGGTCTTCCATCTTGTCTAGTCCTAACCCATAATACTCATCATACCCCCTCCTGCTTGTCTCTCTTTTTCGCCTACTTCTCTCCCCCCTCCTATACCTTATAGTTTCGATAGCTGTAAGAATAGGCCCCCCTTTCTCATTCCCTCCCCCCTTTTCCAATTCTTTATATAGGGACTTGTGTTCTGTCATTGTAATTACTTTTCCATTTTCCTCAATAAACAACAAGTCGCTGTTTTGTATCGGGGCGGGAAGGGTAGTGGGGCTGTTATATATTTCAGGTAGGGACATTGTGTCATTTTCCATATCTTTATCTTTTGATCGTGACGGGGCAGCAGTGGGTGGTGCAGTGTAGTAGCCCCATACAAGGCGGGATCCATCCCAGATCAAAAAATCACCTTCTTTAATATTCATATTTGTAATTGAATTCGTGCCAGGGGCAAGGGTGGTGTTACTTCCCCCTCCCCCCTCGTTCATCTCAGTAGAGATGAACGCTATGACCCAATGTATCATTAGGCAGAATATGGAGATGAAGAACACAATAACACACATTGATAAACCGCATTCGTATGAATATGTCAATCTATCCACTAACATTTCTCTAAATCTAACAAATCTATTAGTTGCAGGCTGCCCATCCGATGCCATAGTAAATCCTGTTTGAGACATAAAAATGCATTAAGTACACGCATGTACACATTTAGAACGTTGTGAAATTTATCGGCAAAGTATGGGAGTGGGTGAAGGAGGGGGTATGTCCACAGACAAGGTAACTTTACAAATATTACTATCAGTACATTATTTCATACATAAAGAGAAAAGTCGAGAGAGAGAGAGAGAGAGAGAGAGAGAGAGAGAGAGAGAGAGAGAGAGAGAGAGAGAGAAAAACTTCTCCAAAACTCAAAAAATGACCAAAAAAGAAACCCCTCAAAAGTTGCAAAAATTATATATATATATGTATATACACATGTTCCTTTCAGTACGCATGTCGTGCGCCATTCGCGTTCAGTGTTCAACACTTAATGCACACAAAATTTCCATCATCCATTCTGCACACTTCATTGTCCGCAGTTGTCTGTGCCCCGTCCTGTACCTCACCTTCCGCGGCGCTATAAGCTCTGCGTACGTCTGTCAAATGCACCCAGTATCGTAGGCCCTTTACCTTTACTGCTGTGGGTGTGCAAAACACTACCTCATAAGGGCCATGGAAACGTGGTGCATTCCACCTTCGCACAAAACTTCTGACATATATAAGGTCACCAGGCATTAGTTGTAATGGTTTTTCCGGCATTGTCTCTGTTTCTGTTGTGTTCCCCTCCTCTCTTGTAGAGGGGGGGGCTAGTTGCTTTGCAATTACGCGCGCTGCCCGTGTCAGTTTTTTCAAGTACTCTGTGAACTCCTCTCCTAATATCGCTGCGCTTCTGTGTGCATCAGAACGTTCACGGAGAGGTGAATGCGCTGTGTGCATTCTCCTTCCCGTGACGATCTCATGCGGGGACAAGTGGTGGTCTTTACTTGGCTGATTTCGTAACTCGAACAAGGCCAAAGGCAGGCAGTACATCCAGGTCTTTTTAAGGGAAAAACACAGTTTTGACAATCTGCTTTTTAACAGACCGTTCATTTTTTCCACTACGCCATTACTTTGAGGATGATAAATCGAACATAATTTGTGCTTTATTCCCAATAGGGTAGTAACTTCCTTGAATAGTTCATTAACAAAATGTGTGCCGTTATCTGAGCGAATAACTTCGCAAATCCCCCAGCGCGGGAACACTTCCCGCACTAGGAACTTCGCGGCGCCCTTCGCATCAGGGCGCGCACAGGGGCCTGCCTCCACCCATCTCGAAAATGGACATACAACCACAATCATGTAGCGGGCCCCGTTACATCTTTCTCCCATGTCTACATAATCAATGTGGAGCTCTCTGAATGGGCCATTTGGTTTGGGTATCGTTCCTCTCAGTGTGCGCAATGTCATACCTGAGTTGTAAATCTGACATGTCGTGCATTCTAAAGCCAGTCTTGTGACATGTTCATGGAGGCAAGGTGCAAACCAATCTTCTTGTATCTCTGCCATTATGTGTTGCTTTGCGTTATGTGCGGGAAAGTGTAGTTGTTGAAATGCTATTTCTAACAATGTCACTGGCATTACCGCTTTTCCTGAACTTTTTTGTCGCCATAACAAATCAGTCGGCGATTTGCTGCATCCCCTTTTAGTCCACAGCAATTTTTCTTCTGCACTAGCTCCCTCTTGCAGCTCTATTATTTCCTGTGTGGGCATCATGTTATATCCTGTGGGGACCTCTTGGCTTGCTGTGTGGTGCAGCATGTATTCTCCTACTACACCTTTCTGTAAATACGAAGCTTCTTTGGCAGCGGCGTCTGCTGCCGCGTTCCCCAAAGATATAAAGTCTGTATTTGTGGTGTGGGCTTGGCATTTTACGATGGCCACTGCCGTGGGGTCTTGCAGAGCCTCAATTAGTTCTTTCAATAGTTCTGCATGCTGAACTGGTGTTCCATCTGCTCGTCGGAACCCTCTCCGCCCCCACCGTGCCAACCCGCCGTGTACTGTCGTTGTCATGTATGCTGAATCGGTATATATTGTCACTGCGCACCCCTTGGCGGCATGCAATGCTTCTATTAGCGCAATCAGTTCTGCTGCTTGGGCTGAATAGTGGGATGGGAGGCGGTGTTGCACTAGTGTTTCGTATTCATCTTCCTCTAATCGTACAACTGCCATACCCACATGTTTCTCTCCTGTCTCCATATCTATTGATGCTGACCCGTCTACGAAATACACCTCTCCCTCGTTCAGGGCATTCTCAAAAATCACTTGATCCTGACCTTCGTCACCTGTGAACGTAGCGCAGTTGTGGTTTTGCATGTCCTCTACGGTGCATGCCTCTGTGATGAATGTGGCTGGGTTCACTGTTTTACATCTTACTATGTGGATGTTTGCGCTGGACAGTATTATTTCATATGCTGTGGCGCGTTGTGTTGTCAATGTGCTCTTTGATCGCTCTAATATTGCAAAGAGTGAGTGTTCCACAAACAGTGTCACGGGACAGCCCATCACTATCGTGGCACTTTTCTCAATCGCGAACGCGGCTGCAGCTAGAGATTGCTCGCACGCGAAATGACCTTGCATTACTGCGTCTAGGGTGCCACTATAGTAAGCCAGTGGTTTGTGCCCTAACGATGTCTTTTGTGTCAATACTGCTGTCATCAGTGTTCCTTTGCAGTGTGAAAATAAGAAGAATTCGCGCCCATAGTCTGGATTTGCCAGTACTGGGGCGCTTGATATCAGCCCTTTTAGTGAGTCAAATGCTGTGTTCATCTCTTCTGTCCATTCTATGTGTTTGTTTTCCTGCTGCGCCTCTTTTAGTGCCTGTAACAAGGGCCTCGTGTATGCTGCATAATCCAATATCCATGCTCGGCAATAGTTGCACATTCCCAGAAATTTCTGCATCTCTTTTACTGTTTTGGGCTCCCCAACTGCTCTAATCGCCTGTGCCCTGTCGGGTATGATCCGCTTGCCATCCTTTGATATTAGCTGTCCCAAGTATAGGACCTCGGTCAGACAGTATTGTAACTTCCCCTTGTCCACCTTGTACCCTTTATTGGCCAATAATGTCAGGAGCGTTATTGAGTCCTTTCTACACTCTTCCTCAGTTTGTGCACAGATCAATAAATCATCAACGTACTGAATCACTGTGCTTTCTACACACAAATTCCCCAGATCTTCATGTAGTACCCTGTTGAATATGCTTGGGCTCTCGCAATACCCTTGAGGTAGTCTGCAGTGTTCGAACCTTCTCCCCCCTAGTGTAAACGCTGTTAAGTACCTGCTCTCCTCTGCTAAGGGAATCGAGAAAAATGCATTTTTTAAGTCGATAACTGTGAAGTGGGACGCCGTTTTTGGAATGTTGCACAGTATTGTTGATGGGTTCGGGACTAAAGGGAACTCCTTCTGAATCACATCATTGAGTGGGCGTAAATCCTGTATCATCCTCCATGAACCTCCCTTCGCCTTTTTAATCGGGTAAATACATGTGTTGCATGGGGAGTTTGAGGGCACTATTATTCCTTGTGCTAGCAGTGCATCTAGTGTCTCTCTGATCCCTTCTTCTGCTTCGCGTGACAATGGATATTGTTTTACCCGGGGTATAATTGCTCCCGGTTTCAGTTTTATTACCACAGGCTGAACCTCATGTAATAACCCCACGTCATGGGGGCCATTTGTCCATATGTTAGTGGGTACTAACCGCATGTCGTCATCAAAAAATGCATGTGGTGCTCCTACCACTGCCATTAATTCAACTTGAGTTTTTCTGGCTGTAACTACAATGTCACACGGCATTGCTAGTTCCATCACTATTTCGCCATCTCTCTCAGTGTCTGAAAATAGCTCCTCGTCCGAGAGCTCCCTCAGTGGGATATTTGCATTTGTACACAGTACTGTCCGCCACTCACATCCTTCCATGTCAACGCCAATTACACATATTCTGTTTGCTGACACGTGTACTGCGTGTAAATCCAACGATACCACTGACCCGAGAGCAGTGTCGGGGCTTGCTATGGGGCGGAAGAGGAATTCGGCTGGAATCCTCCAATCCATCCTTTTTAGTTCTGGTACTATGAGAGCCAATGCTCTCATGCCCTCAACAAACATCTCCTCGTTTCTTGGTAACCCTCTGATCTCTTGCATTATTGTGTGGCCGTGTATTACTGCTAATATACGGAGAGGGCATATGCCTGGCGTTGAACATACGATGCCGCTCCCTGTGAATGATATTGTCATGTTTAGTTTGCTCAAGAGATCTCTCCCCAGCAAATTAATGGGAGAGTGTTCATAGTACAGTAAGGGTGCTTTCACTGTTTTACCCCCCACTGTCACATCCAATGCTTCTGTGTAAGGAACTTCAATTACAGCCCCAGAGAACCCCTGCGTCTCTAACGTTCTATTAGATAACGGGAACCGCTCCTCTCTAATGCATGATTTCTCCGCTCCCGAATCCACCATGAATATGAACTGCTTGTCTCCTATCTGCGCTCCGATCAATGGTTCCTCTGATGCATTGTGGGTCGTAGATAGTACTGGACACGCAAGTGCTCTCTGTGGGCTGTCCTATGCGGGGTGTCTCATTGCCCCCCCTTGATCAAAAATGTTCCCCGAAACTACTGACACTCCACTGTAAGGTGCAGGAGCAGGTGCTCCGTTAGCTACTGTGGCGAAAGTGTTACCTGGCGTGTATTGCATGTTGTCATTATTCTGTGGGTGGTTTTGTGTCCTGTACTGATGTCCGTGTAGCTGTGCGTTACTTCTTTGTACTACATTTTCTGGTTGTTGATATTGTCCCATGGGGAGGCCGTAGGGGCTTCCTGGGTGGGGGTGACCGTACTGTCCTGTCTCCTGGAACCCGTTGTTTTGTCTGCTCCTGCACTCTCTTGAGTAGTGCCCCCATCTCCCACAATTCCAGCAGCTCCCCTGTGGACCTCTGGGACCCTGCCACCCATTACCTCCCATTCCTCCATACCCTTGTCCTCCTCTTCGGCCCCGGTACCCACCTCTTCCCCCTCTTGGGGCCCACTCTTGCCACATTGGACCTCCGTTCTGCTCCTGCTCAGTCCACTGCCGTTGTCCTTGTCCTGCCCAATTTGCTGCTATTCTTCCTTGTATTGCTATTTGCCCCTCCTCTCCTTCCTCTCCCTCCCTCATGAGTGGGAGTCCTGCTACCGCTGCTGCAACCTTCACTAGTTTTGATTGTACCAACTTTGCCTCGTCTGCCAACCTTTTCTGTGCTACTTCCCTCTCCCTCTCTTTGATCCTTTTGCAATGGTGCACTATTATACTTTGGATCTCTGGCCACCCCTTCGCCTCAACGCCCGCTATCTTATCGAGTGCCTTCTGCACCTCTTTTGGGAGCCCTCTCTTAATGATAAAATAAAATAGAGATGTGGATTGGTGCCAGGGCGTGCCCGTTTCCGCTCTCCACATCTCCTGCACCCGGAGAATGTAATCCATAGCATCCTCCCCGTCATTCATTGTACATTGCATTACTGACTGTAAATCAGGGGTATCTGGGAATGTCTCCCGCAGCGCGTCCCACACCCTTGCTCGTACTGTATTAAAGGAAGCCCCATCATGGCGATCACAATCTAACGTTACGGCCGGGAAACCAGCCTTAGCCCATACTCTGTCCGCTTGATCTCCTACTGCGGTTACTAGTAGGCTTTTCACATCGCCTACTGCCAACGGTATGCCGGCGGTATGTTTCTCAAATGCATATATCCACTTGCTCGCCCCTCCTGACAGCTGGGGCAATAATTTCATTAAATTAGCCTTATCCATCTGAGCCCATGGTATATAGTTTGGTCTCCCCCCCCCTCTGTGTATCAATGGAAGTTGTAACTTCCCTTTTGCAGTTGCACCCTCCCTTTCCTTAGTCGCTGTTGACTCCAATGACGCCATCTTCCCCACCCTATTTCTTAGTCGTCCCATCCATTCATCGTCTATAGTCCCTAGTGAACATGCACCGTCCACTTCCTCGCTTTCCCCTCCCACTGCCATACTCAACCTATCACTGTCATCCAACCCTCCTCTGACATCACATAACAAGTCGTCTCTGATCCCTCTCTCTCGTGATACATCACCAATGCTCCCTTCTACTGCTCCTACCTCTATTATTCGTGTCGGCTCCTCCTCAATCCTGAACAGTATTTCCCCCTTTTTCCATCCTTCCTCAATCTGTCTACCTTCGCTCGACGCTCTAGACGTGCGTCCTGATTGTGTGGGGGCACACGCTGTGCGCTCACATATGTCTTTTATCCTTGAGAGTTCATCCCTTGCCACAGTAAGCCTCGACTCTAAGTCACTCGTTAACTTCTCTATATCCACCCTCTGTGTGCTTCCCTGGGCGCGCTCTCTGGTGCTTTCGTATGGCGGGGGGGCTGTTGGTCTTTGTGGTGTACCAGTTGTGGGGGGAGGCACATACGTAGGGTCACTGTATCCTGCTGCGGGGGCTGGTTTAGGCAATATCGGGTACAAACTAATCACCTCCGCAGGTTGTGCTGTACTTAGCTGTTCCTTTTCCTCTCTTGGAATCATCAATGGATTATCTGTGGTGGAAGGTAGATCAATATTTGGTGCCGGAGCTTTGGGTGGGGGTACCTCCTCAAACAATCTCCAGAGGTCTAATATCTCCTTCCTATTTTGCCATTGTTTCCCCTTATACTTGAGGCTAATGCATGTTCGTACCATATCAAGAACGCTTTTGTCAAAAGACCCTCCCTCGGGCCAAATCTGGGGCAGACCCTCCCCCTTCAATTCTGTTACCCATTGATCGTGATATTTATTTATTCGTTCAGCGTATCCCGGTAAGCTCTTACAAATATGTGATAAGGGAGTTTCGGCCCCCATCTTCTAAATCACTCTCACAGCCGTGCCCACCTTCTTTACGTTTAGTTAGGTGTAGATCTATGTATGTATACCTTTATGGCACAGACAAGAGCGGACGTCTCAAATATTATCACCCAACTTTATTTACTGCGCAAATCCTTTGGCACTTACCATAGCTCATTTCCTTTCCATTCCCATACACTCTCATGTGATTCCGCTCACAACTGATCAAGTACTAGTTAAGGTCAACACTCTCTGGCGCCACCTTGCGGTCAACCGATCGTCTCCAACACTCACACGGTGCGCGCACCCATCACAATGCCTTTCCACTCACACTTCTTCTTATTTCCTCCCTTTCCTCCCTGGCCAGCTGTCCCTGTTTTTCTGCTAAGGTTGCTATGTTCACGTCTGTACGTGCCACTACTTAGCCCCCACTCGTCAAAATGTGCTCCCCATTTTATAGTCCTTCTACAAGTATATTTATCTTATACCCTTTTCGCTTTCTTCCCCTGCCCCGTGGATTGGAAAAAAAAGAAATAGAGAGAGTAGCAATCACTAAAAAAAAAATATTCCCGGTGTCTCCTTTTGCCAGACACCAATAACTTATTTCTTACTTCTTCATATATTCCCAGTACTAGTTTAGATAGCACTATGCGGCGCCGCCTTCCACCCCCTTTCGGAGCTAGGTTTCCGTCACTTCTACCACTTCACTTATTTCTTACTCCTAATGGCCATATGCAAAGAAAAAGATAAAGAAAGTTTCAAGACCCGTCTTTAGTAGACCCCCGTTATTCTTCTCCTCTACCTGTCCCCGTTCTCCTGTTCACCATTTCCCCTCCCTTCCCCTTTACGATCGCTCGCACTCAGTACTCACGTGCCCGTCTTGAACCGATAGTCTCCGAAACTGGGTCCGTCCAGGCGGTGTCACCGGTAACTCAACGGTCAGCCCCTGGCTCCGGCGAGCGGCACTCAAAGGGGATTTTTTTCCAATCGGGATCCCGTACCCTTTCTCATTGAGTGCGCACTTCTTATTGTGCCGGTCGCCGTTGGCGGGCGGCCTCCCGGAGCCGGCTCACCGTGCGTATCCCTTCTCGACCGGAGATTCTCGTGCCACAAGGGGGTCGTTAGAAAGGAGTTAGGAAAAATAATTTGGAGATATCACGCTATCGGGGTCACCACTGAAAGGAAGCGCCCCCAATTTCAGCACGATCCTCCCCGCAATGAGAGACAATAAGGGACTCTCCCGTAGTGGGAATAAGACCAAGACAGAGTGCGGGTGAGCGTAAGTGGGAGTTTATCCAGAGAATAGGGCATGCAAAGAACTCTGCAACCTCCGAGAGCGCTCTGTCTGACAATAGCAAAGACAGGCGTATTTCTAATACAAAAAACGTCATCAGAACCTACACACTATAGGGGGCACAAGTTAATTGGGATTGGGTGGCGTCGACTAACTATAGGTGTTGCTGCAGCGCGGTTGGTCTTGGCGTGAGGACGTCACTGGTCAGCCTCGTGGGTTGGGTTGGGCCTGGCAGGCCAGCTTGAGGTCATCCGAGCGGTGTTGGTATGCTGGGGCAGCCTGTGACAAAGATGAATACCTCTCCTGACTCGTTTGCCCTAGGCCATGCACACTGCAGTTATTCAAGAAACGACATCTAAGTTCATCAATAAATTGCTCAGCAGTTTGTCTTATGCAATAAACGCAACGCATGAGGAATGCACCTCTTGAGAGGTCCGGTGATTGTCGGTTAGGGTGAGATTTACCTGTGTCCTATTGACCGGTATTCTAGGTCGAGGGGCTGAGTTTTGGGGCCTGAGGCGACTGGTACATGCCTGTCTGCCGCGTTAGAAGTTATTATATAAATGGGTCTCTGTGTCGTGTCCCAGTGATGGGGGTCGTTCTTGGGGTGGTCTAGGGGGAGGGTTGTGGACTTTACGAGAGGGTGCTGGTAGATCAGAGGATTCAAAACGTAGGTTTATTACCGTGCTATAAATTACCCAGGTGGTGGGCTGTGGCCTTGGATGCGATACCGGGGCCTCTGACTCTCTGAAGCGGCTCCAGCTTGGTTGGGGGAGGTGAGGGAGCGCGGCACAGGCCTTAGCCTCCTTATCTGGCAGGCTTGGCCGGGTGGGAGGGAGAATGGCCTTGCATATACTCACAAAGGTTTTTTCCTCGTGCGTTGCTAACTTTTAAATGCAGAACTTTTATAATGTTCCGCCTTATTTTGATGTTATTTAAACACACATATATATTTCCATTTCGTTACACATTTCTTTAATACAGTCGGTCCGAGTACCTTTTCGTTACCTAACATTATATTTACTACATGATGTGATTATTTTATGTACATTAAACGTTACACGAGGTCGTTCTAGGTTATGGCCTACAGAAATTGATGCTCGTTGCGTTAGGTGATTAAGGAAACATATATGAGTAAGTAAAGGCTATACATTTGGCCGACATCTTTCTCTGTGGTTGTAGCAGCACTAGTCAAGACCTAGGGCGGTATCATGTAACGTTACATCTTTATGGTTTATTCACAGTTTACATGATCTGTTTAACCCGAGGTAGTTTGTTAATGCCAATACTTGAATTATTTTCTACTTTCTTCAGATAGTGATGCTTCAGCTTTTTTCCCGTCACCCCGGCCTCGCGGACCAGGTCATACCGGGTGCGATATTACATTGTGGATGAGACTAATGTTACAATGTTAGCATCTCGGGTTAGTTCATATCCGACTTTCTCATGGGAACGCGCTCGCAGCGGATCTACCAAGGCTACTGCGGCGGCAGAGATGCATGAAAGGTCCTCCAAAGGTGGGGGCCTCGTTACAGTGTGCTGAACTCACGCCATGTTTGCTAAACAAGATGGCTTCTAGGCCTAACTGAATTTGGGTATATGCAGGGAACGGATATGTGTGGGCAATGTCGTCGGCGGGTGACCCCTCCTCCACCTGGGCCCGGGTGGCATGAGGGGACGGCCACCGAGTCATGGTCCTCACCTGGGGAGAAGGCTGCAGGTGAGGGGGGCCTCGCGGCCAGTCCTCCCCTACACCGTCCAGCTTAAAACTCCTTTTAGAACCCAGAGACCGGTGTCTCAAAGCCGGCCCTCCTCTGGTTTCAGAGGGTTTCTAGATCAGAAATCCCGCAGAGTGGATACCCCTTCGGGTAATTCCTGCCAGAAGTAGCAACAGACTGTTTTTCTCCCGCTCCTCAGCCTCCTCCTCAGGTTCAGGTGGTAACGCCACCGAAAAACTCGCCAAATGAAATTTCTCTGCGCTCGCACAAGACCCCGGTGGGAGGACGCATTGCGTCTCATTGGGAGGCGTGGCAGACCATCACCAAGGACAGGTGGGTCTTGTCAGTCGCTCGGGCGGGCTTCCGCTTACCCTTACCCCCTACCCCACCCTGCAACCCTCCTTTCCAGCAGTCGGGATCATCCTCCCTAAAAGCCGAGGTTCAGAAACTGCTGGATCTCAGAGCTGTGGAACCCGTTCCCCTTGGGGAGCGAAAGGAGGGCTTCCACTCCCGGCTGTTTAAGGTGCCCAAACCCAACCAGGCTGGCCTGCACACCATCCTAGACCTTTCCCAGTTCAATCTTTTCCTACCCCAAGAGAAATTCAAGTTGATCACACCCGGCCAGATACGGAGATGGGTGATTGGCTCAGCGTGGTGGACCTTCAGGATGCGTACATGCATATTCTGATCTGGAATCCACACAGGAGATATTACCGTTTCTCTGTGGGAGAGAAGCACTTCCAGTTTCGAATGCTTCCTTTTGGCCTTCAGCTCCGCAGCGTGTTTTCACGAAGATGTCGGTGATCGCGGCCTATCTTCATCTGCAGGGTATCCATGTGTATCTGTATTTGGACGACTGGCTCTTACGCAGCCCTTACCCGTTGAAAGCTGCGTGTAATCTTCAGTCTCTCCTCCAGCTCCTGTTCAACCTCTGGCTGTCGGTGAACTGGCGGAAATCTTCCATGACGGTCTCTCAGGACTTGATTTTCCTGGGTTTTCGCTGGAACACGATCGACTGCAGAGTTTACCTGACCGGGGACAGAATGGCGGATCTGTTGGCCACGTGTCAGATGTTTGCGCAGTCGGAGAGCATGTCGGCCTGGTGGTTCCAGAAGCTTCTGGGCCTCATGGCCTTGTGCATATTGGCTCTTCCTCTTGCCTGTCTCAAGATGAGGCAGACTCAGATGGTTCTTCGGAATTCTTGGCGTCAGGCTGTGGATCTGGACTCCAACTTGATAATTATTCCGGCTTCCACGAGACCGGACCTGGAGTGGTGGTCATCTCTCAGCAACCTGTCGCTGGGGGTGGGTTTTCAGGACCCAACCCCTATGGTAACGGTCACGACGGACTCCTCCCTTCTAGGGTGGGGTGCGATGTTGGATCTTCTTCAGGTCTTGGATCTTTGGTCGCCTCAGGACAAGCTCCTCCACATAAATCATCTGGAGCTTCTGGCGATCTTCCTAGCGCTCAAGGCGTTCAGACCTGTCGTTGCCAGCAAAGTGGTCCGTATCCGCATGGACAATGTGGTGTCAATGTATTAAATCAACAAGCAGGGGGGCACCAAGTCTCCCCCTCTCGTGGACCTGTCCATCCAGATTTGGGAGTTGGCGGTTCGTCATGGTGTCTGGCTAGTTGCAGTACACATTCCGGGCCAGCTGAATGTCACGGCAGATGCGCTCAGTCGACAGCCGATGGTCAGCTACGAGTGGGAATTGAAGGTGGAGATCCTCTCATGGATTTTCCTGCCTTGGAGCCCTCCAGAAGCTTCCTCTGTATGCCTCCAGAAACAGGCTGGGAGCCTCCTCTCTTGGGGATGTTCTGGAGATTCCATGGCACATGAGGGCTTATGCTTTCCCGCCTCTGATTCATCGGACGATTTGCAAGCTGAAGAACACAGTAAACTGTTCTCTTCTACTCATAGCCCTGTGGTGGCCGGCCAGGTTTTGGTTCTCAGAACTTCAACACATGTCGGTGTATCCTCCGATCAGGTTACCGGTGAGTGCCGATCTTCTTCACCAGGGGGAGGGATCAACAGCTGTGGCACCCCTCCCCACAATCGTTTAGCTTGATGGCATGGTGCCAGAGTGCAGGTCTTTAGAGCATCGCAACCTGTCTGCGGATAACATGCACATTATTCAGGCAGCCTGGAAACCCTCGACTAGGTCTCAGTACAGAAGCAAATGGCTCAGGTTCTGTCATTGATGTTTACACAAACAACTGGACCCAACGGCGGCTACGATTGACACTGTGCTGTCCTTTGTATTCCACCTGGTAGAGTCGGGAATTCATGTTATGCAAAACTTATCTTTCGGCGGTATCCGCCTACCTGTCTATGGACCAATGCTCTTACTCTGTCTAATCCAGTGGTTAAGCAACATTTTGCAGGTTTGACACGCCTTTATCCCCCAGTTCGTAATCCGCACCCGTCGTGGGATCTAAATGTGGTCCTTACGGCGTTGTGCCATAAACCCTTCAAACGAGTGGCCACGGTGGACCTTAAACTCCTGTCCTGGAAGGTGTCTTTTTTGGTTGCCGTTACTTCAGCAATGCGTGTGAGTGAGCTCCAGGCTTTGTCGGTGGAGCATCCCTTCTTGGTTTTTCACAAGGATAAGGTGGTCCTATGGACAAACCCTTCTTTCCTGCCGAAGCTGGTCTCTGATTGCCATCTAAACCAGTCCATCTCCCTGCCGGTCTTTTTTCCCCGAACCCTGCTTCAGAAGCAGAAAAGGTTCTGCACTGTTTGGATGTTAGGAGGGCTTTTAAGTTCTATCTGGACAGAACATCCAAATTTAGGAGCTCTTCTCAACTGTTGGTGACCTTTGGTAATCCACAAGGTAAGCAGGCCTCTAAAGCGACTATCTCCAGATGGATCACTGCCTGTATTACGGAGTCTTACACTGTCCAAGGACTACAGCCTCCTAAAGGTATTCATGCACACCTGGTGCGGGGCAAGGCACCGCAGTTTCCTTCAGAAATATGTCCCCTAGGAGACCATTGCAGAGGCGGCTACTTGGGCCTCCCCATCGGCTTTTTGTAAACATTGTCTAGACCTGAGCTCCAGATCTGATGCTCAGTTTGGCCAGGCTGTGCTGAAGAACCTGTTTCAGTAGGGTTTTTTTTTTTTTCCATACTCCCGTAGTTCCTGTAAGGAGTGCTTGGGAATCTCCCATAAGTATGGAGGAAAGGGGACAGACGTAGGACTATAGCCTGGTTACTCACCGTAGTGACCACCTTACTCCTAGTCCATAGTCCCCTTCCCTCCATACGCTCGCTTGCCCGCCGTCCCCTCTAATAAGGTTCCTCTGTTATTGCTTAAAGGTCTCTGACCTGGCGATAGAAAAGAACTGATGGGCGATGTGCGGGGCAGAGCCGAGATGGGCAGGGTTACGGACGCGTGCTGTGCCTCGCGCAGAAAGAGAGGAAGGACTAAAATGTTTTCAAAATTGTGATGCTTTTTCAAAATGCTAGTGTCTCCTCCCACAGGACGGAGGAATGTCTCAGAAGTATGGAGGAAAGGGGACTATGGAGTAGGAGTAAGGTGCTCGCTACGGTGAGTAACCTGGTTAAAAAGTGACATGAACTAACAGCCTAGGAAACGGCAACGCCAATCGAAGTAGTTATAGTATTTGAGGGTCATTGAACTTATGGTAAACATGGAGTGACTACGTAAGAGGCAAGGTTTGCAATAAAGGTGGCTACCACAGTGAGCATTTTAACTGAGTACTCTCCTTTACTGCGGGTACCACAAAAACGCTGTAATACTAGATATGCTTTGTCTAATGTGTGCCTTAGTACCACCATCAACAGGCATGCTCATACTACCCATATGTATTAAGAACCAGAAGAGGACAGAAAACGGAAACGCAGAGAAATCAAATCCCTAATATATTTGCATCATTTTTTGTTCTTCCCTCATGCCCCCTAGTGTTCTCTTGCCCATAGTCTTTCAATTACTGGCCTTTTGTAAAGGCTTACTGCAGTACATAAGGTCAATGTTAACTGATGGATACTTCGCATTTTGTGGTCACAGAGCTCCCCCCCACCCCATGACTGGAGGCCTCCAGCCTAGAGGCTTCCATGTCATGCCGTGGGAGGAGCCCTCAGACCAAAAAAAGAAATAGTTTCTTTTTGTAGTCACTTTACCTTCATAAAGAAATTTCTGTCACAGTGAAACAGAAATAATTTCTTTATGCAGGCACACTACTTGAATATCTGCACTGAGAATCAGCTTGGAGATGCTGTGAGTGCCCATATTTCAATGCAATCCTGGGGAATGAAGAGCAGTGCTTTGCTCAAGATGTTTTGCAGTAAGGAACCTATTTGATTGACTTCCTTCTCCATTTTGGATATAGTGGGCCTCATTACGAGTACAGTGGAAAAAGTGGCTGTAATTCTGTTACCAACACTTTTCCTACATTGCCGAATTAAGCATTCCAGAAAACGGGTGCCAATTCAGCCGGTGCAATTAGCACTGAAATCCGGCAGAATTAGAACCAGTGCTAATGCCACATGCAGAATTACAGTTGGGAATAACAATGGTAATTGCACCGTATTACAAGTGGAGATGCTGCTTAAACGCCACCAAAAATGGGCGACAACACCAAAAAGGAGGGCACCCATTCCCAGGGTCACAGCCTCGCCCTGGAGACATGCATATGCACAGTTGATAACACTGTTCCGCATAAACCAGCAAAACATTGCAGACCACCTCACCCTTATGCAGCCTGACATTGAGAATGCCATCAATATACAAACATCCATACCACTGCTTCTGAAGCTATCAGTTCTTCAATTTTGTGCCACCATCAGCGTGCTGCATGGCATGATGCAACCAACATTTTCCAAAGTGCTGGGACAAGTGCTGGATGCCCTACTGAAACATGTGCACCAGCACATCTCTCTGCCCAGCACCTCTGCAGAAGTGCATGCCACCAAGACAAGAGTTTATGGGACTGCCAACTTCCCCAATGTAATAGTAGCTCTAGACTGCACACATGTGGCATTGGTGGCACTCCAGGTGTCAGAGCGTGTGTTCCGAAACAGGACATAGTAATATTCCCTTAATGTGAAATTTACATGAAATGCAGACCTAGCTGTCACCCACTGCTGTGCCTGTTTTCGTGGTTCAGTCATGGTGCCATGATACTATGGAGCAGCAACCTGCCTGCGTACGTGGAGACCCAAAGAGGACAGCATACTTGGATTCTGGGTATGTATCTCCAAAGTTGAATGTAGAAGTGAATTAGGGGTATGGCGGTGATGTTGAAGGTACACCATGCATATGTTAATCTTAAAGGACATTTGTACCGCGCACTATCACCACCAAAGTGGTCCCCTGGCGCTCTGGCGGCTCTAAAAAAGGGGAGGGGAGGGTTTGGGTTAGTGGGAATAAGCTGGAAAAGTGCAAGAGAGTAGTGATGTGCTGTTGGCAGCCTCAGCCCGGTGGGTCCGTCGGCTGGGCTTGTGGTGTTTTATGGTCCGTAGTCGTTGTGTGCTGTTGTGCAAGTCTATTTGTGGTTTGTTTTGTTGTTGCATTGTTGTGAAGTTTGTGCGGATTGCTGCGTTTAAGGCTTGTGGTTGTGTTTGGTTATAGTTTGAGAGGTGTATGCAGAGGGATGGAATTGTTAGTTAGTTGGTTGGTTAGTTGGCATTGCTGTCCTTGCAATTGTGGGATTCCATCTAGGTCCGGTACGTGCTAACGGTCACATTTCTATCTAGATTCCGCGCAAGCTAGGTTCATAATTCTAAGTGTGGCACATGCCAACAATCACATTTCTGCCTAGATTTGGCGCAAACTATGCTTGAGAATTCCATCCAAGTGTGGCATATGCTAACAATCACTTTTCTGAAATTCCATACAAGTGTGGCATATGCTAACAATCATATTTCTATCTAGATGTGACGCAGGCTAAGCTTGAGAATTCCATGTAAGTGTGGCATATGCTAACAATCACATTTCTGAAATTCCATCCAAGTGTGGTATATGCTAACAATCACATTTCTGTCTAGATTTGGCGCTTCTATCTAAGAGTGGACATGCTGACATTCACAATTCTATCTAAGAGTGGACATGCTAGTATTATGGCACACTATGTTATTGGTAGGTAAGATAGAGTGGCAGGGTTTTCTGGAGTAGAGTGATTGCTCTACTCCCCACCCATGCCACACTCATGTTTTTTTGTTGGTGTCTGTTGGCTGCTGGCTTCCTTGGCGTCCCCTGTAGGACATATCTAGGACAAAGTATCCTGGGGTCATGATCCACATGGCAATGCAAACATCCCACGCCATGCCCCCTCCACACTATACCAGTCAGGGAGAGGGAACCACAAGTCCCAGAATACATAGGAAACCATAACCTAAATTACATTTTTGTGGTCGAGCGTCCCCTCTCCTACTCCTCAGATTTGATAAAGGACCCAACTGGCCACCGATGGAGGCCGAACGGAAATCCACCCTCCAGTTCTAGTAGCACTCAACTGTCTGGAGTTAAACAATACGCTAATCAAACGCACTGCCATAGGCACACACCATAATAACCAAGAAAAAGGCAGCACAGGCCGTAATATGCCAAATACCCATTGGGATATGCAGGGATGATTGGGGAATGCAGACTATGGGGGTGCATATGCAGCAGAGCAGGATGGGCACAAGTCATTGTGCATTCTCAAATGCAAGGGATGACTTCTGGGAAATGAAAGCATGCACCACTTAGTCAGGACGTGGGCAGTATGGCCATTACCTATGTGCAAGTGACCAATTCTTATTCCATTTGCAGGTGACTGGCTACCCACAACTAACATGGCACAAGACGCCAATAAGGAGCCATGGGACACCACAACAAATTGCCTACAACTAGTCGCACACAAGGACCAGGGTGTGCATAGATTGCACATTTGGACTCAGTTTTGATGGCTCCACTGGATTGCAGGGGCACTTATGTACAGTTAGGAGACGTTGGGAAGATAATCCTTGTGTGTGTGATGCTGCATAATATGTCCATCGGAAGGATGCATATTGCCTGCTGAGGAGGATTTGGCACTGGCAGACTCGGAGGAGGACGAGACATGAGCTGGCAGACCAGCACAGCATGACCATGCAAAAGGAAGGAATGGGTGCGTACAGTTTCTGGAACTGATGGACCATTTTTTTCTGATATATAATATGCACAATGTAAATAGAGAAATTACATTTATTACGCTTGTGACACCCATGTCCCCCCCCCCCCCCCCCCTCCACCCTCAGTCCCCAAAACCCATGTCCCCCCCCTCCTCTCTCAATCCCCACTTTCATCTTGGATTCAGGCAACTATTGGGCAGAGCAGCAGGCAGGCAAACAGTTGTCGGTGTGACATTACTCTCAAACATTGCTGTATCACTACCCTCTGAAGCATCATCATCATTGTCATCAGGCTGTGTGAGTGACTGCATGTCAACTGCAACAGGGGATTGTGAAGGACTGATCACAGGAGAGCCAAGCCTGTCCTGGATGAGGATATGTCAACTTCAGCCCCACCACTGACGGGTGACAAAGAGCCTATGCTGGAGACTGATAAAGGGTGCCTGATGGTAGTGGTCACCAGTGGCAATCCTCCTTCAATTGTGCCAGGCACTCTGCTGGGAGTTGAGGTGAGGGATGGTACAACCAGCAAGGTAATCGCCAGATTTGCAGCTAAGGTGGTGATGGGTGTAGCAGCATTTGTTGGGGCATGCAGCTTGGGGGTAGTTGCAGGTGCAGAGGTTGCTATGGTGCTGACAATGCTAGTAGAAATGGCAGCTGTTTACTGGTACAACTTTGTTCCTGCTTTTTGAGCTGGGGTCTTGCAATGACTGCCTGATGTCTGGAGTGCAGAGGTGCTGGTAAAGGTGCTTGGGGTCACAACGTCTTGTGCTACGTTGATGGGCAAGGCATGTGGAGGCGCTGCAACTGGTACCATGGCTGCCTTATGTGCCTGTAATAAGGAACGACCTAGATTCAGTTGTCATCTATACTGGGGAAAGTACATACAGGGAATGTTCAGGGGCCTGGGTCTATCCACATCTGTAGGTCTCATGCATGTCCTGTGCTCACTGTGTGGGTAACCTATGCACCATCAACCTTACTTAGCTGGTCTATGACTGATACATAGTGCATGTGTGTCATCGTCCTAGTGTGACTGCTAGGTTGTGTGTACCCTGGGTTGTTGGCACAGGTAGCTACAATTCTAGGACTACTTTTGTGGAGGGTATGTGTCCAGCCCTATGTAGCTTGCCATACTTGTGATAATGCTCTGACGTATGGGGTGGATACTCTGTATGGCACTCATCTTAGGGAGATGGCATGGTGGCTAACACCTTTGTGTCATGTGGCCATTTGTACATGTCTGGGGGCCTGGGAATAACAATAAATCTGGGATGCTGGTCGCTGGTCATGTCATGCATTCCTGGCTCTCAAGGGTTCATTAGATGACTGGTCTTGTTGATGTCTGTCATCACAAGTATTTAAATGTTTTATCTCATGTTGCGACTTCCAGGTGTACATATGGAATGGAATGGATCTTCATACGTATTCTTGTGACATTGTTGATGGGTAGCCAGAAGGGATTTAACATCAACATGGTCACCTGTGTGTGAGCCTAATGCTGGCTCGGACACATGCACTGCCTTCACATATCCATGTACCCATGGTGTGCTTGTGTACTCACCTGGTTCTGGTTGGCTTCCTGCTCCCACCTCTGCGGCTCCAATTCCCTATATCCCTTCCATGTCAATGATGCTTGCCACTCTCCTCCAAAGGGGGGCGGGGGGGACGAGGTGCAGTGGCTCCACTGTGCCCCATCCAGTGGCAGTTCTCTATCGGCGGTCAGAGGCAAGGAGACTGTGGAAATGCACCCTGAGGTAATTCCACCTCTTCCTGCTCTGTTCCACGTCTTGCTGCACTATCTTGTCCCTTATGTCAGTCCATATTGTGCTCTTGCGTCGGACAAATGTTTTCCATTGATTAGTCCCAAAATGATCATCGGCATTGGCCACCACCTAATCTGTCAATACCTGCAGCTCGGCCTCACTGAATCTGGGTTTGCGGAGCCTCAATTCTGGCATCCTCTCCTTGCCCTTTTCTGCCGGCATGGTCCGATTGAGTTTGGTAGCTGGATGACAAAGGGAAATGGTGGATTGAGGATGGATTGTGTTTTTAAATATGGCCGCTGCTAAGCTGCCTGTTTGCAAAATGTTAGTTCCACCCAGTGGTAACTCCACCAGCGGAATTACCACTTAGTAATTCCACTGGCAGAATTACCAATGAGTAATTGCTCCAATTTTCCAACGGTAATTCCACAGAAATTTGGCAGATTTACCAAAGTTGATTTTCAGCAGTAATTCCACAAGATGGAATTACTGTTGCCGCTGATGGGTTCTGCACGCTCGTCAACCTGTAATGTTGTGGTAGTTCCGCCAGACACCATATCAGTAACAATAATTCCATCTGGCAGAATTATCACCCACCTTGTAATGAGGGCATGTGTGAACAGAGCAACTCCCTTAGGAATCAGTCTGTGTAGGAGTGACTTCTGCCGCCCTGCACCTCACTTTACTACTTAACACTTAGTCATGGCAAAGGGCAGGTCTTAGGCGTTGAATACTGATTTCCCTGTTGGAGACAGCATTGGTGTCACTGGGGGGCACCCTTGTCAATGGCTCATCCCGTTTTAACTCGGGGGGCTTGTAGTTGTCAATGCCTAGGACACTTTTGTATATGTCCCCACCATTCTGGATCAGGCTAGAGACACACATGGATTAGTAGAGGTTCCGGGTCTTGCTCAGAAACTACCAGTAAAGACCATGAAGTTGAGATAACCAGGAAAACCACCATGGCTCCCAGTAGGTGACAGTCCCCACGTGACTAACCAGTGTTCCCTGATGGAGTGTATGCCACAGAAAATAGTGCCCTGAAGCTCCTTTCCTCCCAGCAGATGATAAATGATCAGTGCTTGTTCCATTCTGAGGATGGAAGGTGTTAAGTGCCTCCTCCATTAGGTCTGTCAAATCAGCGTCTTGTCCTACAAGAACGACTAGAGCACACGTGGGAACTATGGGCCACAATCCCTGCAGGCCGTCCTTGCAGAGATGAGCAAACTGAACTGCAGAATCCAGCAAAAGTGTGCACATGTCTATGCAGGATGAATGCGTGGTATGGTCACGGGATCCAGGATAATAAGCATTGCTAGTGCTGCAAAAGACAATGGTGGAACAGTTGTAGCGAAGCTTGAAAATCCTAGAAAGGCTTACCAGCAAGGTCGAAGATCAGAAAAGGGCGTGAGATACACTAAACAGTATCTGGTCATGGAAACACTGAAACACACAGACATGCAATCATTCCTACACACCTTCTGCCGCGCCCCCTTGAAAATGGTGGGTTTGCCGTCTCTAATTCTTGAAGGGGTACACCGAGAACTGATGCCCAAATCATCAACTAAAGATCGCCCACCTGTCTTATCTTGCCGATTCTTTCATTTTCGGCACAAGGAATTGGTCCTGACAAGATGCAGGCAGAGTGGAATCGGCCAAATTGCGCAACTTTATTCATCTTAGGCATTGCATCAGCAACAGGCCTTTCATGAGTTATTTGAATTGCTGCAAGACTCCCAATATCGCCCATTGGGCTTTCTACATACACCAACAACAATATAAAACCCAACCTACTACATCCACCATAAAAAAAATAATACAAATCCGACATTACTGACCTGCTAAACAATTGCAGTCCTCCTGCTCATGCTGCCCTTGCTTTGTGGAATGTCCTTCCTGCTTAGCAAGGAAACCCTTGTTGGGTTCAGAAACCGCCTTAAGACTTGGCTTTTAAAATGGACGCTTTTTGATAGTGAAGTGTCCGACCCTGACCTGGGTGTGTCTGGGCTTTTTTTTTTTTTTTTTTTTGGAACAAGCCATTGACAACGAAGATGGAGTTAGTTCTTCAGCTGCGGCCACCTCAGGACCTGGATGTGGCTGTCCCTTTACTGCCTCACACTTGGCCATAATCATTAGCACTTATCAGATCCCCCTTCAATGGGAGTCACTAACTTCAATTTGCTGACGCCACCTTCTCCCCCAAGAGACCAGGCTCGTCTCTGCTGCATAGACGATGAGGCTTTCCTCTCCTTTCAATTAGATGCTTGGCAAAGCTCCTCCACGCCAAGATGAAGATGCCACCATTACATGCTCTAGACACTCATTTGCTGGTGGACCCTCAATCGCTGGCTCACTATCTTGCACTTCACTCCTCACCTCTGCACTGCACTTGTCAGATCAGAAAGACAAAGCACTTTAAACAATCTATGCCTACAGCAATTAATGATAAATAAATACATAATTTGAACTTTCTACCCGAAATCCCCACCAGTTATTAATCTTGAACAGAACAGATACTGGCAAATGTTTAAGTCACTCTGAGAAACCCTGGTCTATTGATATTCCACCAGCGGGAGGCAGGTTGAGTCCTCTTTGTACCCGTCACAGATGCACCGAACCCTTCACCCATGTGGGTTTCTGGAAAACACCATCTCGGGCCATGCCATGACATCTGAAAGGGACACCGCCCCCAGTCCTTCTCAGGGGCCCAACGGACTTGAAACCGACTCAAGCAGATGAATGGATCACATGGGGAGATGATGGTGGCCACCCTTACAAACCATTGAGCATTTTAAGTGCTGCATATGCCTTAGAGACTTGTATGTAGTTTACAACTGTAGGTGTTGTCCACTTCATCTGCACTATTATCTGGTTGACAGCTTGCCATTTGATGCGTCTCTCCTTGGGCCCTTTAACACCAATGGGCTCATTCTGCTATCATCTCATACTCCTTTGTATCCACCCCCAAGCTTGTGGCTTATATACGCCCCTTATGATATAATAGGTTATTTAGCACGTTGCCCCTGAGCGATCCTCCCGAGACGGTGTCCTAACGTGTTTTTGTAGGCAACCCAGATGGGTGGACTTCCTCGGGCACACCCCAGCGCTACACGTATTTGGCCGACCAAAGTATAGTTATATTGTCTTTGACCCTCTGACCATAAGATGGAGCCCAACCTATTGTAATGAATCTACTCCACTTTTCAATTAGCTGGTTTTGAGTTTTTTTTATTTTCATATTCCAGTTTAATTTCAATGTTTACACTATGCCCATTACTGGGATTGATCAACCACGCACTGTACACCCCAATGCCCCACTTGGTGTTATGCGCATGTTGTGGCCCCTCATTCAGAGGATGCTTATGAATCGTGCTCTGTGATAGGGTTACTTTGGAATGAAGACCCTTAGATTGATTGCCCTTCATGCACATGGGATGGATGGCCCACCCTGCCAAGGTTCAGAGTGCTTGAGGTCCTTAAAAACCTCAAAGGTATGGTAGGCTGCCTTTTAGAGATGCATATAAATGCAGTAAAAGCAACTAAATTGTGAGTGGGTTGGGATGGAATTTAGAACTGCACACCATTATAAAGGGGGTGCGATGATCTCACATGATGCAGAGCAGGCCTTTGATCTGGTCAAGTGGGATTACCTAGTATACACCTTGGATATGTTTGGTATTCAGAGATTGAGTTTGTCAACAGTAGAGGGGTGATACAAGAGAACAGGGGTGTCAATCCTAGTTAATGGCTTTCTCTCCAGGCCCTTTCAGTTGTATTTATGAAACACAGGGCTGCCCATCTTCACCCTTTCTATACGAGTTAGGCATGGGACCCTTGGCCGCCTCCATTCGTTAGAAGGGTGGCTATATGGGTATCTCCGTTCAGGACAAGAACAGAGAATATAATTATTTCTGATGTTTGTTAATCTGCTTAGAATCGCATGCTGTGCATAGGTCCGACATCCAGTGGTCACTGCGGAGTATTGCATTTTGTTTTTCGTAGTCGAAAAGGGGACGTCGACAAGGCGTGTCTGAAACACTATCCCTATAGTGACGTGCGTTGTACCCACAATCCCTCACGCGTCGAGGTCCCTCAGATTGTTTTTTTCCGCCCAGCTTCTGGTCGCCTTCACGCGGAGCTCCTCGAGAGACATTGCAACTCCTCGACCTCTGGTCGTGTTTTCTCTAATATTTATAATCCCTCCCTCGACGCAGTTGTAAGCTGTTCTCCGCCGAAAAGAATCTTCGACGGAGGGTCGAGCGGAAGAAATCCTTCGGCGCTGCCGAACACGTGGCCTGGCCTCGCAGGCCATATACAGTAGGGAGAGTGGGGTCGTGGGACATCTCTGGGTCTTTTCTGAGAATGCCTTTCCCTTTCCCCTTCCTTTCCCTTGGGGTGTTTATCGCGATTTATTGCCTCGGCTATGGAGAGGACACCGTTTAGGTTTTGCCCACTTTGTAAAGGCAAATTCACTTGGAAGGACAAGCACTCACGGTGTAACCGCTGCTTGCCCCTCGATCACAAGGAGGAAAGGTGCGCGGCTTGTCGGCTTCTTAAGCCTAAAACTGTAAAAGACCGAAGGGTTAAAAGGTGGGCGGCCTACGCGATGTCGAAGGCCGAAGGTTCACCCGCCGCTGCTACCACCGACAGTGACGAGGAACGCGATAACACGACCTCCGCTACGGAAGTCGAAACCCCCTCTAAGGAGCGCTTACGCGCTTCGTCGTCTGTCCCCGGCCCTGACGGGCTCGGCTCACGCCCGGCTTATGGGGATGAACACCCCGGCGACACAGACGCACACAAAGATCCACATAAACACACAACCCACGGCTCTTCTTCGACGAAGTCGAAAAGACCTTCGGCGCCCAAGGAGACGCAGGTTCCACCGGCGGCCTCCTCAGACCGTTCGGGTTCAAAGCCCCTCTCGCAGCCGCGACCTGCGACTGGGCTTTCGGCAAACAAGGGCGCTGAAACCAAACCATCGGCCGGTGCGCATCAACAGAAAGCGCAGACCGCCGTAGAGCATTCGATACCCATAGCGTCGAAAACTCAAGCTTCCGCCGACAAACGAGTCGCCGACAAGCGAGTCGCCGATAGCTTAGCAAGGATGGCTGTAGCCGACGCCCAAAAGCGTACGCCGAAGATTTCGTCGAGCGTTACGCATAAGTTAAAGGATACCCCCAAAAAGCCCGAAGGGAAGCAGGGACTACCCCCTTCAGGCAGGGAGTCTCCCGACACACCAGAAGGTTTTTCGGAGGGCGACGGGACACTTTCCTTGACGCTTTGGGAGAGGTCGAGCCATTTCGAGTTAGATAACCCTATGTTTCCCCCGCCAGACCGCTCTGGGGTACCCCATGAAACTATGGAAAGACTCCACCTCTGTATGGAGAGGATGGAAAAGTTCATGAGCACCCAGGCCTCTCAAACACACGAGGACCAGAGAAGGGCCTCAGGAGGACCCCAGGGCCAAAAATCCGAGGCTAGTCGATCCCCAGCAGGACACAGCCTCAGACTTCCAAGATGTATATGACCTCACTGGGGAGGAGCAAAACTTCGAGGAAGAAGATGATTTCATGGACAATGAAGAACAGAACCAGGAGGAATGTCTGGAAGACAGAACAGACATTATAGAAGAAGGCTTCGGGGTTAACCCAGAAGAGGGACCTTCACACCCCTGGCAATCACCATCAGTGTATTCTGACACTGATGTCCTAAACCTAACTCCTCCGGACAATTCTCCAGTTAGGAACACGTCTCCAATTGACGATCAGCCGACGTTCAATGCACTGTTGCGCAGAGCAGCAGCGCATTTCGAACTCGACACCGGGGAACTCTCTCCAGAATTGGACTTTGTAGAAAGAGTGATTAAGGAAAAAACCCCGGTCAGCCAGACCATTCCACTCCTCGCTTCAGTGAAGAGAAGGATCATACCTTCGCTGTCCACTCCCGCTATGATCAGAGGGGTCAATCCACGGATTGAAAAACTTTTCACTCCTTCACCCTCAGACCCCCTCTACATTAGGGGACATTCCATTCCTGATTCCCTAGTGGTTTCTAATACTAGAAAGAGGGCAGGGGTACCACTTTCCACCAGTGAGGCACCCCCTGACAAGGAGGGCAAGAGGCTATATGCCCTTGCAAAAAGAGTTACTTCCTCGGCTGCCTTCTCAGCAAGAATTGCCAACAACAATTCCTTGCTTGCAAGCTACGCAGACGCGCAGTGGGCCAAACTGCGAAAAGACGCCGAGGAAGCACCGGAGCCTTTACGTACGCGCCTACTGTCAACTATTGGCGAAGGAACCCAAGTGAACCAGAGCATTGTTAAAAACTCTCTGGAGGCGGCAGAAACAGCAGGACGTTCCTTGGTACAAGGAATACTCCTAAAGCGCCATGTATGGCTGCGCAACTCAGGCTTAAAACCAGAGACACAGGCGTCTTTGATAAATAAACCTGTCGAGGACGCTAACCTCTTCGGAAAAGCGGTAGATGAAGCCCTAGAGATGGCTAAAAAAAGAGTTCGACACTATCAAGACTCTCGACCAGATCTCTAAGCCCACTACCAGGCACGGCTATGGCAACAAACGCTTTTTTCGTGGCCAACGCCAACACCAACAACAAAATCAACATCAGCAATACCCTGCCACCAATTACCAAACCAATAGTGGGCAGTACAGCCAAAGAGGCCAACGCCGGGGCAAAGGGAGGGGTCGGGGATCCACCCCCAGAGGCTCCCAAGCCCCCAACAACTCCAAGTGACGCGAAGATTCGCGTCCCCTCCCATGCAACACCGGTCGGGGGCCGGATAACATCCTTTCTTCCTGCATGGGAGGAGATAACGTCAGACCGTTGGGTACTGTCCACCGTAGCCCACGGATACTGTATCGAATTCAACAGTTCCCCATCCTACAGACCCCCGAGGGGACGTCGCATGACACCGGAACATCTTGCCATCCTTCTCCAAGAAGTACAACAACTACTGGAAAAAGGAGCCATAGAGGTCGTGCCTCTATCTCAGGTAACGGAAGGTATTTATTCAGTGTACTTCCTTGTACCCAAAAAGGATCTAACCATGCGCCCTGTATTAGATCTGCGCCCAGCGAACAACTTTATCAAACCCCAAAAGTTTCGTATGGTAACCTTACAGGAAGTAATCCCACTGCTTTCTCAGGGAGATTACATGACAACATTGGACATGAAAGATGCATACTTTCATATTTTAATGTTGCCAGCGCACAGAAAATACCTCAGGTTCATGATAGAGGGCAAACACTACCAGTTCAAAGTGCTACCCTTCGGCATAGCATCAGCACCAAGGGTATTCACGAAGGTGCTGGCAGTGGCAGAGGCCCACCTGCGCAGGTTGTCCATCCCAGTTTACCCTTACCTCGACGACTGGCTCATAACAGGGGATTCTTACGAAACATGCTTCTCCAATACCCAAAAGACAGTAGACCTTTTGTTCCAGTTGGGCTTCTCCATCAACGAAAAGAAGTCCAGTTTAGACCCCAGTCAAATCAAGCAATTCCTAGGGGCTCTAATTCAAACAAAGGACGGCCTCGTCTTCCCCTCCAGAGAGAGGGTCCAAAACATGCTGTTTCAAATCCCTCAATATGTAACCGGTCGAGAGGTGACGGTACGCAAAGCAATGCGCTTGCTAGGAATGATGGCGTCGTGTATTTATTTGGTACCTCACGCGCGCCTGCGCATGCGCCCAATGCAAGAGTGGCTCAACAGCCAGTGGTGTCAGGCCAGCGGACTATGGGAGGATCTAGTTGTGGTCTCGCAGGCCTTAGTTCTCTCGCTACGGTGGTGGACAAAGGAAAACATGGAAAAAGGGAAACCCTTTGCCACACCCGCGGCGGAAGCCGCTCTAACCACAGACGCATCCCTCACAGGATGGGGGGCGCACCTATCCCATCAGACTGCTCACGGAGTGTGGACTCCGAACGTAGCATCCAAACACATAAATCTACTGGAGCTACTAGCTGTGTTCAAAGCGCTAAAAGCCTTCCAGGAACACCTACAAGGCAAAACAGTAATGGTCCTTACAGACAGCACCACAGCCATGTACTACATCAACAAGCAAGGGGGCACCCACTCTCCAGGCCTGTCCAAGCTGGCCCAGAATATATGGAAGTGGGCTCTCAAACAGAACATGTTCCTACTATCACTACATGTACCCGGGGAACTCAATCTGCTAGCAGACAGCCTCAGCAGAGATTTCCCCCTGCCCAAAGAGTACGAATGGCGCCTGCACGAAGACATCGTCCTCGACGTCTTCACACAATGGGGATTCCCAGAAATAGACCTGTTCGCAACCCTGGAAAACTCACAATGCCTAAGTTACGCCTCCAGGTACCCCCAGAACCAATCCAAGGGGAACGGTCTGTCGATGCAATGGTCAGGGAAATTTGTTTACGCTTTTCCCCCGACTCCCCTTCTCAACAAAGTGGTGCACAAGATGCACCAGGAACAAGTGACCATGATACTAGTGGCCCCAATGTGGGCACGACAACCATGGTTCGCTCACTTGATGGAGATGTCTCTATCCCCCCCAGTAAAACTCCCCTGCCCGTACAACATGCTGTCTCAGGACAAAGGCAGGACGCTGCATCCATGCCCCCAGAACATGAACTTAGCAGCTTGGCTCCTGAGATCATAGAGTTCGGACATCTACAACTCCCGCAAAGATGCATGGACATCCTCAGGGAAGCCCGAAAACCGAACACTCGCCACTGCTATTCTAGCAAGTGGAAAAGATTTGTCATCTGGTGCAGGAGTAAAAGCATCAACCCTATTGACTGCTCTCCCACACATGTGGTCCTATACCTCACCCACCTATTAGATTCAGGTCTAGTGTTTAACTCCATTAAAGTCCACCTAGCTGCACTTTCTGCATACACCACTTCCCAACTCAGTGTCGTGGTGGAGGATCCCTGTTATAAAGGCCTTCATGGAGGGAGTAAAGAGAATACACCCCCCGATAGCTGACCCAGCTCCCGGATGGGACCTTAATGTGGTACTCACCAGACTCATGGGCTCTCCATTCGAACCCATGCACAAAGCATCTCTTAAACACCTCACGCTTAAGACTGCTTTTTTAATAGCTATCACCTCCATCAGGAGAGTAAGTGAACTTCAGGCTCTTTCTATTCTAGACCCCTTCGTTACAGTTCACAAAGATAAAGTGGTTCTACGCACTCACCCTAGGTTTGCTCTGAAATGTATTTCTAAATTCCACGTAAACCAGTCTATAGAACTACCAACGGTCTTTCAAAATCCTTCCAATTTGGGAGAAAGGACTCTGCACACACTAGATGTACGCAGAGCGGTCATGTTCTACATGGAAAGAACCAGACCACTGAGGAAGACTAATCAGTTCTTCGTCTCGGTGGCAGCAGGAAGAGAAGGAGATGCAGTTTCAAAATCCACTATTTCTAGATGGATTGTTCAATGCATCACTCTCTGCTATACTCTTGCTAAGAGAGAACTGCCCTTTAGGCCAAGAGCACACTCTACTCGAGGCACGGGGGCATCCATAGCATTCATTGCAAATGTTCCCCTTGAGTCCATCTGCAAAGCGGCTACCTGGAGTTCTGTGCACACCTTTACAAAACACTACTGTCTAGATACACACTCTAGATCTGACTCCCAGGTGGGACAGGCAGTATTAAGACACCTTTTCTCTACTGTTCCTTCTCATAACCCACCGCCAACTCCGGGTACTGCTCGCTAGTCTATGCACAGCATGTGATTCTAAGCAGATTAACAAACATCAGAAGAGAATGCATTACTTACCGTAAAAGCATTTCTGATGATTGTATCTGCTTAGATTCACATGCGCCCGCCCTTCCTCCCCGCTCGGATAGAAGGAACATAGACTTCCTTTATATATCTCTCTTTTCTGTACTCACGTCTAGAAGGCTCCCTCAGGGCAGAAAAATACAAACAGAGGGACCTCGACGCGTGAGGGATTGTGGGTACAACGCACGTCACTATAGGGATAGTGTTTCAGACACGCCTTGTCGACGTCCCCTTTTCGACTACGAAAAACAAAATGCAATACTCCGCAGTGACCACTGGATGTCGGACCTATGCACAGCATGTGAATCTAAGCAGATACAATCATCAGAAATGCTTTTACGGTAAGTAATGCATTCTCATACTGACAATGGACTGATGTAGGCATCCCTCATGGAGACTATATTTCTGCCTATTCATTCCATTCTAGACACTCGGTGCTTTTGCAGGCTATAGAATTAACTTATACGAGTCAGAATGCTACTCTTGGGTAATACCCAAACTCTTACAACACTGACATGTTCCTTTATAGTGGCATACGCCCACCTTACATATTTGGGTTTTGTATTACCACTGACTTGTCCAAACAATATGATGCTTATTATGCCCTTACTCTGGCCAGAATTGTCTCTGACCTAGATAGGTGGGGCATACGCCCCTTGGTTCCATCAAGGATAGCCTTACTTAAGATGAACAACATGCCTGTACTTCTGCATCCCAGCCACCAAATTTTCCCTTATTTGGATATCAGGCAGGGCATTTAGGGATCTCCTACCACAACCATTGGCTGGATATGAAATAGACCTAGGGTGGGTCCTGGATTCTAGGATGAAGAGATTGCCTTGCAACAGCTACCCCAGCAAGACTGCCATGGGACCCCTCTTGTTCTGTGGTTTCCTGTGAGTATTGCTTGTAAGCATCCCCCCCACCACCTATGGTGCCAAATGCTATTGCATGCCTTCTTTATTCAGGCCAGTAGACTTGCCTCTCCACCATCAGTGTCTGGACCATAGCCCACAGCTAGCTTTAGGGGTATTTAGGGCATGACCACTACCATTCTCTCTGTCCATTATCTAGCACGCCTTTCTGCATAGCCTGAACTTTTCAAGTAGCTTCTCCTAAACTCTGGCCAATATGTCTCCCACTCCTTAGGTCTGGTTGACATTTATAGGTGATACAACTCATGTTCTGCATGCCTAACTCCCCTCTTGGTCCTTCTCGATTTGGCCCTCTTGGCTGGGCTAACACCAGCTCTGCTCTTCTGGCTCTCTCTCTAGCTCGCTTCACCACAGTGCCACTTTCTAATAGAAACCTTATCCTACTACCATCAAGTCAGGAGGTGTGTGCCCCTTTTTCTGCCAGTGTTGTCATGGCGGTTAAAATAACGAGGGCTCTGATTTGCAGACCGGTTTCCCTATTATGTGTGTAGCAAAATTGGCCCTGGCCTAATAGTTCCACCTCCTCTGTATTAGTATGTCTGGGGTTTCTGGTTCCATACAAGTGACGTGCATTTTTGATCAATGAGGATCAGACCATGCAGCAATGGGGCTGCACCAGATGCAAACATGAATTACTTGCAAATGCGTTGTCTGCTCTACCATTCTGCCTCATAGGGTTACATAATGGAGCAGGTGGCTTCCTCTGGTCCGCACACGTCTTTTAAAAGTAATAAGCCAGTGACCTAGCCACAGTCAACAATGTGTACATTCAATGTTGAACACTTTATAACTTTACTCCACAAGAACATCAAATATTCAAGTCTGAGGCAAACGTCATACTCCTACCAGAGCTATTCAAAATTTAGGTTCCCAATAACCAGATGGCATGTATTAGGAAGAGACTAATTATGTTAATGTTAAAGGACATTTGTACCGCACACTATCACCACAGGAGTGGTCCCCTGGCGGCTCTGAAAGAGGAAGGGAGGGTCGGTTAGTGGGAGAAAGCAGGAAAAGTGCAAGAGAGCGGTGATGTGCTGTTGGCGGCCTCAGCCCGGTGGGTTCGTTGGCTGTGCCTCGGGTGTTTGGAGCCGGTAGTCGTTGTGTACTGTTGTGGGCTATGTGTGTTTTTGTTTTGTTGTTGCAGTGTAGTGAAGTTTGTGTGGTTTGTTGTGCTGTAGGTTTGTGGTTGTGTTGGGTTTGGAGTTTGAGCGGTGTGTGCAGAGGTGGAAATTGTTAGTAGAATTGGTTAGTTGGCATCTCTATCCTGAATTGAGGCGCTGGGCTTGAATTGAATTATGACCATAGAAAGATCTTAAAGACCACCAGGACTTCTCAATGCATGCTCAAGTAAAACACTTAAGGACATAATTGTCCTTCACCTGTGTTCATACCCACAGGTCGCCTGCATTGGAAACATAACATTAATTGCGACTCCACTTGACTTATTACTATCTCCCTATGACCATGTCTAATGTTATGATGACCCACACTGAGTCCCACCTACTTGAGAAACTCCAGATTGCTAGCATGCTATTGGAAGAAAAATGAACAACCACCGTATATGTGGCATGACCCTTCCCAATTGCTTCAATAAGTTCAGCAATTTGTAGTTTTAATCCGCATATTGTGTTGGTGGTGTATCTTATTAGGCAGACAGTGCAGGAAATAAGCCACAATCTCTATATTACAGTTGATGAAGTCAGTGATAATATTTCCACAAAAGGTCACTTACCATGAGGCATTTGGTGTTGTTCAAAAATGATGTTTTAAAACTGGCAACTACCACACAAAAATGGGTGTTGCCCAACTAAATAGTCGGGGGTGCAGATCTGAAGTTAAAATAACTACAGGTGATACTATTGCCCAGACTCCCAGGTCTCCTAAAGGACATATTTAGCCTGGCACCTAGAGCTGTCTAATGCTTCAGCCACCAAATGTCGATGCCAATAATGGATGAGCTAGCTTGGCACATCTTCCCTTTCATTGTCAATCTCTCATGGTGAAGCCCAATGTTGTGGCTTAGACTCTAGCAATTTAATGTTGGTGCAAAGATAGATTGGTTTAGGTGTGCCTCACTTATTTTCAGCAGATGCAAGTTGGGTTGTCCTCTGAACCATAGAGATTAAAATGTCTGTTTACATCTTCTAAGGTGATCTCCGACTGCAATGCATTTGAGCAGATTCCATTAATTTCGATCATGACTCCTAAAGGAATACTATCACTAGTGTGTGAGGGATTCAAACTGTAAGCATTCCAGATGCTGTTAACAGACATCTATTTTCCGAATAGTTGCCTGGTTATATTACCATTTCTACCAGGGAGTGTACATCAAGGAAGGCAGTGGACTGAGACCCATGTCTATGTGAAGCGTCCGTTTAAACGGTTGCATCTAGGAATTGTAACCAAGGAGGAGCCGCCACCTGTCACACAATTAGCAAGTCATCAATCAGTCTCAGCTGAACATTATTGAGACTTGCCATCCCAATTCATTGATTTCTGCCAGCTCCAGAAGTTATCACGGGAAGGAGTGCCCATTATGATCCCCATGGCTCAACTGTGGTACTGTAGGAATATATCTTTAGACAAAATAGTTGCTTTCAAGACTAAAATGTATAACTGAGTAACACTTCAGAGTAAATTATCTGAGGATTTTTCTGGAGATATGACATCGTTTGACAAGAACATCTGGTTGCCACTCCAGATATTCAAGTTTCAATAATGCACACTAAGAAACGCTCATATACTGGCTCAGTTGTTTGTAAATATCAATTCTTTTATTTCTCCTTTTCAGAGATTGCACTGCAGACTTGTGAACATTTGGTTTAAGATCACATTAAGAAAACATTTGGCAATGCATATTCATCTTTGTCTAAAATACCATTTCTTACCCACATAATTAAGAGCCATCTACTTTAATGATATTCTAGCTCCACCCCATTCGTTTTAAATAACTGCAATTGCCGGACTCTCTTAAGGCTGCCATTCTTTTGTCCTAGATGCCTCACACCTACATCGGAGTTCCAGTGCTGTGTATGGCACGGAAACCAAACTGATGTATTCCTAGTACGCTGTTTTCATAAATGTGTTCCCGTAACTGTAAATCGGCAGCCTTATGAGAACTTTCAACAAAAAGGGAACCGCTCTAATTGGGCGATAGTTACTCACACCCTAAGAAATGAGGGGCGATTTCTTAGGTATTGGTGTGATCCACACCTCTTTTAGACATTGAGGAACTATGATGATGATGATGGTGATGGACAAGGAAGAATGAACAATATCAGTGATAACAGGGGTAAGACACTGGGCCTCATTACGAGTATGCCAGTATCCTGGCAGTGGAGCTGCCAGGATACCGACATCCGGTCCAGCGCCATTGCCTCCGGATTACGAGTCCGGCGGTAAGGTGTAAATCCGTATTCATGAGGGGATTGGTAACCAGGGCTTTTTTGACTGGTAGGGCTCCTGGCTTCTCTCCAGCTTTTAGCTAGAGGTAAGGCAGGTGCCCCAACGGCAAACCTGTAGTCGGGCGGTCTGGTAAAGTGCCGATATCCATGGATACCAGCACTTATTTTTTTACCAGATTCCCCCAACTCGGAATGAGGCCCACTGCATGGATCCCTTAATAATGGTAGCTGGACAAATATCACCAGTGCAGGCTGTAGGCTTTAGCCCAGTAATAACGCTAATAAGTTCATCTTCTGTGAGGGGACTGAGAGCGAAGACGGGAACAGTGTCAGGAGCATAGACAAGATCTTCATCAGTGAAAAGAGAGTGCACCATAATTGGTGAGATCTAAGCGATGACATTTAATGACATTTTGATGGGATCTGATTTTTGAAAAGAAACCGTTTTGAATAGTTTTGCACCATATATTGTCTTGTTGCCCGGCAATGTGTGGACATGCTTTTCCCTCCAACTCTTTCAAAATCTGGAATGCCTCTCTTTTATTAGAGTTAGCCTTAGATATTCTAGCATTGTACTTGTTCTTTTTTGCCAGATGGATGGCTTATTTGTAATCTGCAGCAGCAGTTTTATATTCAACAAGGGTACCTGGAGAAGGGTTCTTAGTCCATCGTCCAAAACCTTTCTTGCAGTCTCTTAATTTTTCTACAGTTGATCACCTCGGACAAGAACCAGGTTTTACTAAGGACCTCTGTTTTTCTAGTGTTATTAACAAAGGAAGACAATTTATTATAAATAATAAGAAAATGCCTAACTTTCCTTATTCTAAGTATTTCCCTATCCAACACAACTAAACTGGGGTGCTGGTCATCTGTTCTAAAATCCAAAAACTAATCTTCACTGACCCCACTACATATCATAAATAACTAAAGACCAGGAGATACTCCCGTCTGCTGGGGTTGGTTTACCAGCAAGTACTTCTCAGTAGAAGATTTTCAAATAGCTCTAAGCTATTTCTTATACCAGTTCATTCTGTTCTTTCAGGGGACTTCTCCATGCACTTTTTTTGTCCTCTTTGAGCTTTCAAGTTCCTTTTACTACCCACTCTGGCCTCTGAATATTTTGTTTACTTTGTTCCACTCAATTGTTGGAAATAGCTCTTTTTCTAACACCTGTTTTTCCAGTAGTACACCTTCTGGGTTATTAATTAATATATCTTAGTTCGTGTCTCCTCACTGGGATCTGTGTGATGAACTCAGTGATCAGTCTCATGTATTTTATTTATTTATTAGGTATTTATAATGCTCCTAAGCACAATGTGTTTCAAGGTTCAACAAGGCTAGGGTTGGGGGGGGCAGGGATGGCAAGACAAAAACGGTCCAAATAGGCGTTGTGACATCCGGATCGTGCAAGTGCAGTAACGAGAGGGGAGGGGGGGTGCTGGTCAGGACGCAAGGGCCTGTGGGTTAAGCAATTGCCAGAGGTGGCCAGGTGGAAAGAGCCAGGGGAGTGCAAAGAGTGCAGGGAAAATGAGGTCCACAAGCTAAGTGCAAGGAGCAGGGCTGGTAAGAGCTAAGGCTGGTACGGGCTAAGTGGTGCAGGCCCAGCCAGGTTAGTGCAGGGAGAGGGGGCCCAACGGGCAAGGTGAAGTTGGGGGTTGAGGGGAGACCAAGAACAGGGGTAGACTGGTCGAGGAAGGCCTGGTGCCCTGTAAGAATCTGAAGGAACCAGACATCCAGTTAAGAGGCAGTGGGGGACATTAGCAGAGGAGAGGGAAGGGGGAAGAAAAAAGAACGGTCTTGAGACGCTTCTGGAACTTAAGGAGATCCGGCTCAAGTCTGAGAGGGGCAGGGAGGTCATTCCAGAGGGAGGCACCTGCGGAGCAGAAAACTCTACCCCGCTCTCTGCTTGGACAAGCATCTGATCTGCAGGAAGTTGGAACTAGAAGACTGAAGGGCTCTAGCAGGGAGATATTTAGGCATAGAGAGTTGGATGTAGTGGGATCCCAGGCCCCAGAAAGCTTTGTGGATGATGCAGATGGTTTTGAACTTGATCCTACCAGGAGCCAGTGAAGGAATTTAGGGCTGAAGAGATGCAGTCCCTGGGCTTGAGGCCAAGGATAAGTCTTGCAGTCCTATTCTAGATTAGTTGAAGGGGGTGAAGGGAGTAGTTCGGCAGATTCAGGATACCTTTTTATAATTTCTACATTCACTGGGACGAGTAGGGTATGTCCCTGAATAGATGTCACTCATCTTAGTATGTACACATTTACTGGGACGAGTCAGCCGAGTCCCTGATTGATTCTCCCTCTTCTTGCAATACAACCATTCACTTGAACAGGTACATTTACTAGAATCCTTATATTTGTTTTCCTTCCTATAAGGAATATAATTATGCCTCTCTGTATATGTGCCTTGTCCCTGGGTCTCCCGGTCTCGCTGTTACCTGCAGTGTAATGGGGCTGCTTCACCGGTTCGGCACTCGTCCTCTGTGTTCCTCTGCGGTTTTTCAGAATGGCTACTGTGCCTGCTTCATGTTCCTCTTCTTCTGACGCCCTTTAGTGCTGTTTTCTGTGTGTGAGTGGTGTTTCCTCTTTCTTTTTCCCAGTCACCACCAGGTAAGTACACTCTTACAGTTTCCTGCTGTCGCTCAGGCTCTTTCCAGCTTTCTGTGAATGTCCCTCCTTGGATCATTATCTGGCTGACAGACTTCCTCCTGTCTGCCCGTGTACAGTGCAACTCAGACACTTCTCTCCTTCAGCTGGTTCGAAAGTCCCGGGTCTCTCTAGCTGTCTTGCTCCTCCCAGTGTTTTGATGCTGCTATGGGGCTTCCCCACTTCACCGTAGCAGTCCTTTCTTTGTTCTGGAGTTATGCTCGGTATAACTCCTTTGGGTATAGTATCAGACAGGTGTTTACTCTTTTTCACGCCTGGGTTTTTACTCGTCTCAGTATTAGGCAGATACTTATCCACTGTCAAGGTATCACAACAGCAGATGCAGGAGAATTCTGGTGTTTTGTCAACTGGTATAATCTTAGTAGTTTACTGAGTATGATGGGAAAGGAGTTCCTCATCGGAATCCATGTCCCCCAGGGTGGGATCTCTCCCTGTGAGGTCCCACTTACTGCCACCTCTAGGGGGAATGTTGCGTAGAGAACTGACTGCATCCCACGATTCGTCACAACACAAATATACTTTATCATAGAAAATTTTTCTTACTCTCAACTTCCTACAGAATTGGAATAATTGTATATATCAATCAATGAAATCATTGCAAAAAACGAGAAAGACTGACAAAGCACAGTCAATTCCAATGGAACAAGGTGATATGAACTCTGGAGTTATGGTTACGCTTTACTCCCAATAGGAAAAGCACTGTGAGATGCATGTAACTTTGGGAATTCATGAAGGTTTCCAAAGAATGTAGATGAAAGCTTGCACTCACCTGCTGTCCAAGTGGCAGGATGGATTTGTGCATAACCTCTGCAAGGAGTGTAGTCTGGTCCAAAAAGCGTGCCTTTACTCGTTTGGTGTACATTAGCCTAGTCGTTTGTTTTACACCTGTCCAAATGATGTTAGTGATATCTGGGATCACTCAAACTATGTGTGGAATGCCAGCCATTTGGTGTTCATGGACCTGCAATGGGTCTTCAAATTTCAGCATATCATGCAATGAGATTGGCTAGCTGAAAAACCCTGGATTTTGCTGCACAGTGGGTTGGCGTGGCCAATCAAAGCATTCACAGCCTATGGCCACAGGCCATAGCCAGTGGTCACTTTTGGTGGTCTGGGGTCAGCTGGGCAAAACGTGGGCACCATGCCATGTCCATCGGGTGCTTTGGGTTTCCGTGGAAGAGCAAAAACAGTAATGGAAGTCGCAAAACCGCACAAATTCCACAGTTGTGGTTCTGAAAGCAACCATAATTTGGCCACTGCCAGGCACTGGTCTCAACAACACAAATGGCAAACATGTGGCCATGCTTTCAACAGGCCATGAAGAACCAAAACAGATAATGAAAATAAGGTAGTGCCCAACATTTTTTTCGACACAAAGAAGGCCAAAAAGTAACTACCACCCAGGATCCTTATTGGATATCTCCGGTAAGATATATACAAGGCTTCTGTGTGGACGACTGGAGTAATGGGTGCAAGAAAATGAGATTATCAACTAACTCCGGGTGGGTTTCAGACAAAAGATGAGCACAATTGATCAGTGCTTTAGGTTAAACTTTATTTTTTTAAAGTATGTAACCCTAAGTGGATGAGGCTGTATTTCATCTTTGTAGACCTCCAAACAGCATTTGATGCTGTCGTGAGAGCTTTGCTTTGGGACACTTTGAGTATCATTGAATTGCCTATGGTCCACCTGTTGGCAGTCAGATCCCTACATTTTAATAGAGGCAGCTGTCCTGTGGTTTATGAGAGGAGAGACAACCACCCCTTTTGAGGTACTAAAAGGTGTCCGACTGGGGTGTGTTCTCGCCCCGTTGCTTATCTGTATTTACATCAATGGGGTAATTGATAAAGTAATGGGAATTATGATGGATGCCCCAACACTTTGGCCTGACAAATGCGAAAGATGGTATTTTAGCCTCACTGACTCAATCTGGACTCGATGAATGAGTTCAGTGAATTTTGCCTAAATTCGGGTCTTAAAATCAACACATTCACCACCAAGGCAATGATCATTTCCGCTCCAGGGCAAAAAAAAGCCATCCGCCTTCGCATAGACCAAGAGGGTACACAGTTTCAGCAGGTAACAAGTTATGATTTTCTGGCCCTTAGAGTTACTGGCTTTTGCAACTGGATTGCCCATTTAGAAAAAGCTAATCTAGTACTAAATAGATATTCTACACTTACAAACTATTTTCTAAAATGTCACAGCAAAGGAGCAGTAAGCCCAGCCCTCAAAGTATGCAGATTGCAACTCAGACCAGCAGCTGTTTATTGGTCAGAATGGTGGGGGTTTTGACAAATAACTACATTTAACCTACATGATACATGTGAATGGAATTGATCACATATATGGATGGAATGCCTGACGGACATGGATGGAACGGGCGATGTACGTTGATGGAACGTCTGACATATGTAGATAAACCTGGTGCCTTATAAAACAACTTAGAATGCACGGAATGGTACGGATGAAATATGTGGAGGGTGTACATAAAACAACTTAGAATACACAAAACGGATTGGAGTAAATAGAGCGGTTTTGAGTGCGAGTGGCGGACAGGAGTGCGAGTGGCGGACAGGAGTGCGAGTGGCGGACAGGAGTGCGAGTGGCGGACAGGAGTACATGCATGAGGCTGACAGGAATGCATGCATGCGGCCGACAGGAATGCATGCATGCGGCCGACAGGAGTGCATGCACAAGGCAGACAAGAGTGCATGCGTGGGGCAGACTGGAGTATGTGGGGTGGACTGGAGCGCGCAGGGCAGACTGGAGTGTATGGGTGCGTCGAGCAGACCGGAGTGTGGGGAGCAGACTGGGATGCATTGAATGAATAAGAGTACATGGAATGGACTAGAGCGCATAGAATTGCGTGATGTATATATTATGGTTTGGAATGCTGGGAACGTTTAAAAAGCTTTCAACCCATCATATCACTACACCACCACTCAACTAGAACACAGAGATACTATGATACCATTCAGTATAACTGTTCTCATACCAACACCTGCCGCTCACTCCCCATCACTCTAAGTAAACACTGCTGGTTACACCCCCCCCCCCCCCAGCCAGGCGTTTCTCCTCAGGCCTAACGCAGCCACATTTGGTCTGGATAAATCCTGCCAGAACAAACACATACACCTGATCTCTCAACCACCACACCTACCGCTAAGAAGCAGCTATTACACGAATACTGCACCATCTGCACACATACCCGGTGCTCACATGCACCTTTTGACTCTCTCTACTCTCTCTACTGACCTGAACTTCAGTTCCCAAGTGAGTTCAACCTACCAGCGCCTTCAGACCATACCAATGGTATATAAGGCGCTATATAAATGCAAAATAACATAACATAAAAGAGAACAGATTTTAAAACTGGCTCTACATTTACCAAAGGGCACACCCACCTTTGTGCTGTAGTTGGAACTAGACCTTCAAGGTATTGATTGTCTGATTTTACTTAAGCCATTGTTATACTGGGTGGGTGTATGGGGCACTCCCGCCCTTGTTAAATATAGAAATGCCTTCAGGACATCTTGAGGCGAAGCGGGGGACCTACACTTCCATGGTGCAGATGTATTAAAACTCTACCATCTTTTATTGAGCTCCTGGAACTGTGGACAAACCTCTGGCTATTTGGAAAGATACAAAAAGCCTGATAACGTCTGCTTTCAGGGTGAGGGAAGAAGACTGATTACTTTATAGCATTGCCAATTGCCCTTCCAATACACTTTAATGGGACTCTAAAAAAATAGCTGGGGTTTTGAACACTATTTAGACCAATGTTTTCTGGAGGAACAGCCATGCTATGACTGACGCTCTTTGCCAATCTAAAGAAACTGATGACATATTGCAAGTCAATTTGGTCGGCAAGTATATTTATAGAGCGTGGTTAAAGAGAAACATTGATCTGGACACTTCCTTGTGATTTTAGTTTCTAAATACAACACTACGTTAAAAGGGCACTGTGAGGAGTCAGACATGGAAGACAGACACATAGGTGGAGTTTTGTCACAAGTCGCCATTTATTATATAATAAAGGGTGAGATAAAGACCTAACTTTCCCATACCCAACAAGGATTTATCAAACTAAGGCTAAAGGAAAGTGACCTAAAATCTAAAAAATGCCTGTCCTTCACACTAATGCATACAACAAAAATCATACAGGAATCATTTGGCTGTTTCAACTTTACAAGATAACATAAGAATTCAAACATTAACCCTTTAAGGGCCATGGGTTTTTCCCCCCCAAGTGCCAAGGCCTTTTTTGGTGATTTCGGTATGTCGTCATTCAATGCCTTGTAACTTTTTTGTTAAATAAGATATCTCGGCCAAATGTGGCCCCTTTTTTCACCACATGTAGGCAGATGTAATGCCACCCAGGAATCCTAGGTTTCTCTAGGGGGGGTTAGAGAAAATAACCAAAAAGGGCGACAAGGTGTTTTTTAAAACCATGGCAATAAAATTATGTATAAAGAAGCCTGTGATTTTTTCCTTGTAAGAGTAAGGAACAAATGGTTTGCTGTGCTGAATTCCCCAATTTCCTGGCTTTCAAGAACAGTTTGAGTGGAAACAATGTGGTTATCAACCGTTTTGTGAGAGGTAGGCGATTTTGGCCATATTTGCCAATTGGACATGCGTGGACGGAATGGAAGAAAAGGGTAGGAAAGCCGAATTGGAGGACAAAAAGGCATACATTTCTGAAAAGTAGATAAAATTCCAAGTTTAGGAAGGGGTGATTTAGGCAGGTCAGGCAACAACTAGGTAGGGGAAAATGCCATAGTTTGGGGGAAAAGCGGGAAAATGACTGAAAAAAAGGTATATGGTGGACATGGTTGGCTTAGTACGGCAATGGCTTCTATGAATTTTGAGAAAAACAATGCTCTGCTACATTCCCCCGACTCTTGCAGTTAGGAAATCACACATTTTTTGTAGTGTTTTACAAAACAAGCAATACCACAAGCCAAACACTGAGCCAAGGTACACATGAGTTTTATGCTTACGGCCTGAACAGACGTACTTGGCACGTGTAAATCAGGAAAACCAATGTGGTGATGAATGACAAGCATACATTTTTTTGAAAGAGCACAGGCAGACCTTTTCAAGGGTAGGTGACTTGTGCAGGTTACAAAAGTGTATGGTGCGTAAAGCAGTGACTAACTGTAGGGCACATTTAGGAAATTAAAGGGTTGTGTGACAAAGGGCACCAGCAAATGGGTCAAAATGTAATGAAAACCACACAAACAAAACAAATGTCATACCTTCCTGCGTTCCCACACATGTCCCGATGTAAACGGTACCTCACGTGTGGGTGCACCTACCTGGGTGCCAAGGGGAAAGCCTAAAACACCCCTAACCCCAAGTATTTTCCGACAGCTGAATTTCACGATTTTTCATACGGGCACACCATACACATATGGGCCCAGGGTGTCCAAGCCACCAAGGGAAACGGGGAACCCCATGCATTTCCGAAAAGAGGACATCTGTGGGAATCCGCAGAGGGCTGACTTGACAAATCGGCCCAGAATTTATTACCCAGGAATCCCGGCAAAGTCTGAAATGTGGTGAAAAAAACCCAATTTCCCCACATTTCACTTTGCTCACCCACCGAAACACGTGGCCAACAACACACGGCCTACCTTCCCGCGTTCCCACATGTGTTCCAATGAAAATGGTACCTCACATGTGTGGGTGCACCTACCTGGGTGCCAACGGGAAAGCCTAAAACATGCGTAGCCCTCCCTGGGGCAGATGAGGGGGGGCTGTCCTGAACTCCTCCCTGGGCTCAGGTGTCCCTTCCTAGAAGCAGATATCTGCCCCCAGGGAGGGCTGCATGACATGGTCCCAACTCCATTGTGGGTGGGGGGGGGCGGTCACCACCCCTTCCCATTAGAAAATTCCCTGTCTGTTTGGGATGCCCCACAGCCCCCCCTAAAATGCAGTCTACTATTTCTACTTTTTTACTTTGGTAACCCAACTCCCCTTGGTGCAGATGGGCCCAATAGTCTGCCAATCTGGCCCCAGGGTGCCCAAACCCTACTGGCCCACCCACTGGCCCTCTTCCACCCTCACCCCAAATGGGTGGCGGGGGCACCTCATGCAGGCCTCCCTGGGCCTCCTACAAACGGCTGCGTGATGTACATCCACCCTCCATTTGGGATGAAGGTAATCCAGCCCCCGGGCAGTGAGGGCGGACCTCCCCCTCATATAGCCCAGGGGTTGTATTACAGTTGTGAGCGATCCCTGCTTTGCAGGTAATGTCAAGGACGAGATATCTTGTCCTTGGCACTTAAGGGGTTAAACATAGAACCGGAATCCTTGTGACCAGGGTTGGATTCCCTTTCCCTGGATCAATTCAGGATATTTTCAAAACCAAAGTTCAATTGCAGAAAAGTTATTTTCACTAGCCAAGTTAAACTCCAAGCAGAACACACAGCTTGTTTCACCCAATTTGTCTTTCACTTGGCGAAGTGACTATCTCAGTTCCAACAAAAGTTTCTCACTTTTCAGATAGTTGACAGTTTTTACAATCTTCCACTTGGTAAACCACAATGACTCGCTCTCCAAATATCAAGTCGAAAAGACAATGTCGAAAGTTCATTTCTTGAAAGACAAATCACTTTGTATCACGTTGCATTTCTTCTTGATAAGCAACACCTTAGGATGGTTCATTCAGTAAGTTACACTTTAGTCAGGATGGTTATATCACAGATCATCACAAGACAGTAGTGGAATTGCCACGTCTTTTCCACCACAACCTTCCACCACATTCACAGTGCTGATCTTCTTCCTAGTCTACTCGCCTGCCAGGACTAACCAATATTTGTCCCTTTACTGGTGTATTTGCCTACCAGGATAAAACTCCTACTACTACAACTTGGACTCTGTGGTGAGGCTTGTTCCCAACTTTCCACAATGCAATCTTTAATAGAGAAAGTGGAACCAGCACCCGCTTCTGGAATATGCCTTTTGACTTGCAACCCAATTGCTTTATAACTTCTTTCACACAACGGGTAATTATTTTCCCATTAGTTTGTTTGCCATTGGCAATGCAGGTCACAACTCTCTCTTCCTTGATCCTTTCTACAAAGAGGGCTTTTCTTTGCAGTCTGATTTATTTTAACAAAGGATAATAATTCTCACATTGATCTGTTGGCCATAGGCCAGGCAGGTTACAACTCTCTCCCCCTTGATCCTTTCTACAAGAAGGGCTTTTCTCCTGGGGTTTCTAATCTACAAAGCCTACCGGCTGTTGGCAATATAGTTTGCAACTTCCACCCACAGGGTCTTTCACTCAGAGACTGCCACCTTCCAATGGTCTTGGCTTCACTTCCAGGCCCCTTTGCCTTTGACAGTTTAAGTATCACAATACCTAAGTGTTGGATACTATTCTCGTTTTAATGACCATGAATGTCCTCCTTGAATTTGCACCATCATGTTCACATTTTGAAACTTCTACTCCTCCAGATTCTATTACTTTGTTGAATTTTACGAGAATACAGTTTTTATCTACATGGTATTTATCATGGTATTAATCTATTGCATATGTAGATGTCAATGCCTACATGCTCCCTAAATGGTTTTATATTGAACAAAAGCCTTGTTGATGATGGTCAAAATAAATCGATGCTCATTTGCTCAAATAAGCTGCAATGATAGTTTGAAAGACCCAATTAGCTATGTCAAGCAATAAGAGATGAACAGTGTATTTTGATGGCAGAGTTATTGTGCTGTTATGTTGACGGCAGAACAATTATGCTGCTTTAGAAACTATAAATGGCAAATTTGAGGTTTTGTTTTGTGCTACAACCGTAACATCCCTTTAACAATGTTTTTTCACTGACTTTCAATTCTAATAGATAAAAACATCTTTTTAACCAAAGATGTGAAACTGAAATCATATATAATGAACATTACTTCTAGTGCTGGCATCCGTTGAGAGTCAAATGCTATGCATATTCACCATCTAGTGCTTGGTCCAGAGTATTTTATTACAAGTTGTTTGCTTCCAAATCAAAGTAGACATTGACAGGAGCATTCCTGTCATACTAACCCTACCTATGCAAGCAGCCACAAAGCCCCTCAATCACTACACACAGATTGATTTTTTCCATACGTGCTGGACTGAGAGCAGGTTGTGACTAGAGAAATATAGTTTTGTGGTATGCCTGCTCTCTCAAAAGAGGAGGTTGGTGGGCGCATTTGGACTAACCAGTTGCAGACACCAGAAAGACCATTACTGCATAAGTTATTTTTGTGTTCTGGGGCTTGTGAATCTGATTAGACTCACATTCTGTGCACAGTCTAGCCAGCAGTGTATCTTTGTGGATGTGGGCATGCTGATGGCATAGCAGAAAACTAGTTCTGTAGCACTGCTTGACACACCTGTCGATCTGGGGGGGGGGGGGATTGGGGGGATTGGGAGGAGGAGGAGGAGGAGGAGGAGGAGGATGATGATGATTTGGGTTTCAAACAGATCCTCATGACAGGGGCAAGGACATAAAGAGTGTTGGAGATTAATAGATGAATTTTAGATAGGGCTGTGTCAGGGTCTGAGTCAGCCAAAGGCGCAGAAGGAGAGAGAGATAGATAATGTATGTTCAGGTCTCCAAGAAGGAGAAGTTGAGGAGGACCCACTCGGAGAGGAAGAGGGCGACATGGCCACAGTGAGAGAGAGGCCACGAGAGATGGAGCGTCTGCAGACCAGGCATTCAAAAGGGGAGCAGTCCTGCATAGGAATGATAGAAGCAGGGATCCACTTCTTGAAGATTAAGGCTACACCCCCACATGGATGGTTGGTTCTGGGTTTGGAGAGGATATTGTAGCCATCAGGAAGGAGAGTTTCAGAGCTTGTGACAGAGATGGCTGTGAACCAAGTCTCGGTGAGACCGAGTAAATCCAAATCAAGTTCTTCCAGGAGATGGCAGATGTCAGAGGAGTGTTTGACAGCTCAGCGAGAGTTAAGAGTAGCAATGTGGAGCAGGTTGCCCCCTTTGAAGGACTTCCATGGTGGGGTACAGGTCAGAGGTATGGCCTGTGGAAGTATTGGAGGTGCCCGAGGATGGGTAGAGGAGGAAGGAGTTGAAGGCCAGGTAGCCAGGGAGGAGGAAGAGGGTGCCAGAGGTGTGGTGGAGGAAGGAGGCAACAGGGTGCCACAGGAGTAGAGGTTGCAGAGGAGCCAGATAGGAGAAAGCAGGGATAGCAGGAGAGGAAAGGAAGTTGAAAAGGTGTGGGAAAGTGCCTATCAAAAAGGACGAGGTTGGCCTGAGGGCCCTGGACGAAGACAGTGACATTTAAGTAGACATTAATGATGGTCTTGGAGGAGTGGAAGGGGGCCGGGAGGGCCATCCACCCGTGTCACCATTAATGGGAGGATAGGAAAAAGGAGAGAGAACAAACTATATGGGAGGGGGGATCCATAGGCCTGCAGAGGGAACGACAAAGAGGATGTCGGTAAGGGTCTGGCTGGTGGAAGCACTGGTGTAGGTATCAGCAATAGGAAGGCCTGGGTTAGAGACCAGAATGTCCTTTTTGAGCTTTTCCTGTCAGACTTAGTTAGAGGGATGGGATAGTCAATAGAAAAGCAGTTAGAGAAGATAGGTGAGACAGAGAGCACCATGGAGGGTGCAGAGAGGAAGAGTGAGGGGGATGAGAGAGGGTGGGTAGTGCTGGGGAGCAGGTAGGCAGTAGGATACCAGGGGGGACACAAAGAGGGGGGCAAACAATGGACAAGAAGCAACGGACCAGAGAAATCAGATGCAGTACATAGTCCACAGCAAAGTACAGCGCACAATAAGGAACCAAGAAGAACAAGGATGCAGATGCAAAGAACCAACAACAGAGCACAGCAGGGGACCTGGAAGGGAAGAAGGAAAGAGCCAACAACAAAGCATGGAGCAGAGCAGGGGACCTAGAAGGGAAGAAGGAAAGGGCCAACAACAAAGCATGGAGCACAGTAGGGGACCTAGATTGGAAGCAGCAGGCAGTTTAGTGTGATGCCATGAACTGTGAGGAACATCACAATATCAGTGCAAAGGAGGATGCACACCCTAGAAGTAAAGAATGTACATAACAGGAATCGGGCAATGACAATGTGAGCCAACAATCGTTGAGCAACAAAAACCTCATGAACAGTACACAATAGGTCGAGGGAAGGAGCTAAGATGAGAGGGGAGGTAAGGGACCATGGGGAAAGCGGGGACCTAAGGTGAGAGGGAACGCAGTGACTAAGAGAAGGAGGGGTGCGCGTGACCAACTAGAGTGGGAACGCAGGTGGCCTAAAAGGTGGGGGAGTGCATGCGGCCTAAGTTGCGAAAGGGGGAAACAATGGGTGTGCAAGAGTGAGAAGTGCCTCCGGAAGTGTTCTGAAGTGTCTGGCTGTTGGGCTGGTAATGCTGTTACCTTGTAGTTCTCCTCCTTGGCGCCTGCTACCTTGCGGTCTGTTGGCAAGAGGAAGATTGTCTGCTGTAGAAACAGTGCCACCCTCATCCCACGTCATCTCTCAAGTAATTTGGGACTATGTGCTTTGCACACGCTCTGGGACTTGTGCTGGTACTTGGGCGGTGGGCGGCACCTTCTCGAGCCCTTAACTGATTACATTTTTCTCCTCTACTTGCAGCTCCACCCCCTGACCCACCCACTGTCTCCAAGCCTACCCATAAAATCACGGTGAACGCGCATCTCGCGTGCACATCCGGAAGTGTTCTGAAGTGTCTGACTGTTGGGCTGGGCGGTGGCGGGGTGGTGGCAGCTGTAAGTCGGGTAAAACTTTGCATCCATTCCTGACCTTGTGTTGGCACAACAAAGTTTATTCTTGCTCCTTGTCTATACAGTGAAACTTTCTGTGTTGTGGTTGAGGTGCCAATTTGGTATGATTGGTGCTGCTTCATATCAACTATTATGATATATAGTCATAAAGCGAAGCAAGCGGTGCACCGACGTACTTGTCGCTCAGCTTTTCCACTTTAGTGTGTACTTGTTAAAGCTAAGCCTTAACGTATTACAATAGTATGTGAAGTAGAATCATGGTTGGTAGCTTACGGAGTGGAAAGAGTCTTTCCGAGGTAAAGATACACACAGGTTTAAACTGTACCACGTCGATTCAAATACACGACTCCAGTGAGGAGCTTGTGGTACCTGTTTCACAAGTAAATTTATACGGTGAAAGTTCTGTGGATACGAATACCGTACCTTATAGCCAGCAATCTCTCGCCATAGAACCAAATGATAGTTGAATGCTCACTTGTTCATCACACCAGCACGGAAGCTTCCAAGAGGGGTGGTTTCCGAATATAGTGCTAATTATCAGATGGCTCACGCGAAGGGTAAACCGTTTACGGGGGATTTAACTGAACAAGCAAATTTGAGCGCCACTGAGAAATAAAAAAATGGTATTTGCGATGTTTCGATTCTGGCCCCCCACTCTCTTAAATGAATGAGGGAAATGTCAAATTTCTTTGGACCCCACAGTGTAACTTCTGAGGTTCAGAGTATCTGTTTACACAATCTCCAGGGAGACAACTCGCTGGATCCGATGTTGCAGCATTGTTGTTGCGCAATTACGAATCTTTCACTCTGATGACATCGAGTGGATCAGGTTGGCAAACCACAACAACATTCGCATGATTTGTGCTTCGCAATCAGTGATTATACTAAAGTTGTTGTGGGAACATAGAGAGGACTTTGAACTCTGTGGTCTTTCACTTTGTTTATTTCGGACCATCGAAGAGGCCACCGATTTCCTTGATGAATAATTGCCCTCCAATGAGTCTAACTCACAAAGCGCCACGAACATTCAAGGTCTTCCTGTTCAGAACACTGATATAATAACACAGATTTCTTCTCTGGTGGGGGCAGCTTCAAACATCACGAGGTTAGCTCTTGACATCAATCATAGAAATGTCTAGAAATAATAAACAATCCTAGCCAGTCCGCATTTACCATAGTATCATGGAATTGCTGCAGGCTTAATAATTTAAGGTCCTGGTTGGCACCGACTGTTGCTGTAGGTCTTCCCATGGTCCTCTTCTTGCAAGAAACGATGTGCGTAAACCACTTCGTTATTGATGGCTTCACCACCTTTTGTACACCTGCGGTACAAGCCATTGCTGGCTGCCATTCAGGAAGGGTAGCTATTTTACTAAACAATTCTTTTAAGCATGCATTTTGTGTGCTATTCTCTTCTAATGGAAAACTAGTAATTGAATATATTCCTACACGTGATCCCCCTTGCATTTTTTTACTGATCTGTATGTACTTTAATCCAGCATCAAAAATTTTGGATGATTTCTTAGATCTTCTGGATGGGGTCCTTGAAGAGGCTCTTTTTAAAAATCCGGATTACCACATAATCATAGATGGTGACTTTAATTCGGTGTGTACAAGTGCCAATTCCAGCTATAAAACAAATCCGGTCCATAATCACCAATTGTTATCGGCAAGAAGGGGAGATCGTTGGATTTGCTATTTTTTGGAATGGAACATCCAATTGGTTAAATTCTCAATTGGTGCTCATCTAGGAACATGGCAAGGGGTTCAGCATCTTCATACATCGACTAATTTTTCGTATCATTTGGCCTATTGGGATTGGTCGAAATTTTAGCCATTCATGATTTCACTCTGTGATCACGCACCCATTCAGCTTAATTTACACCAGAGAAATTATCTCCTTGGATGTGTTCTGATCTTGGGATTAGTGCAATTTGATAGAGTCCGGACTCCTGTGAAATGGCAGCCCAGGTTATGTAGGGAATTGACTTATTTGGTAAACGGGGACGTCTGGTGAGTGCAAGAGGCCAATTTAATGACTTGTAATGCCACTTTGAGGGTGGAATGGAGCACCTTGGTTATAAAAAAGCACATCTATGCACTGATGCTCTGTCCGAATCGTGTATATAGTCTGCACTGTCTCTCTTATAACGCTAAAATAGCTGCAATTAAACAAGAAAAGAATTGTAGCCTTGGGTCTCTTATCCATATGCAATTGGCTACTAAAAAGTACTTTGAAGCCAAGCATAGGATTCTCCAAAAATATTGGAACCTTATGAAATCCATTAAACACTATTTACATCTTAAAGATCATCAACGGATGATGGGCCTTCTTATTAAGAATGATACTCGTAACATCTGGTCCATACTCAATGGCAAACACCTATCCGAGCAACGAGATTTAGCCTCATTCATCCCAGCCAACACCTGGCAACTCTATATTGGAGCCAAATTTAAATTACCTTTGCCCTTTCAGGCTTATAATTCTGGGATTTTACATACAAGATGCACCGACCAATTGTCATTTTCGTTAGAGGATATACTGTTTGCTATTCAGAGTTTAAAATCTTCTAAACCTGCAGGTCCAGATGGGATTCCAGCATGCATCCTAAAATCCGATCCACATTTTTGGGCAGCTATTCTATTTATGAAATTCACCAATATATTGTCTCCGAATGTTATTCCGGTATCATATCTAAATGCAATAATTATCCCTACCTTCAAAAAAGGGTACCCTAACAATCCCTCTAATTTTCGCCCGATAGCCCTAATGGACGCGGCGGCTAAGGTATTTGCCATTCTTCTGTTGAAACATCTTCAAGTCTTTATTTATGAAAATAACATCTATTCTAAACACCAAATAGGATTTCGAAAGATATGGGGACTTCTCTAAATGCCATCATAGTAGCCCATATTCTCGCTAAGTCTAAATTAACCAACTCATTGGCATTGTACTGCTAGACAGGACTCCCCATGGTATCCAAAATAAGTTAAATAGATTTTATGATTATGCGACTAAACGCAATCTGATGGCCAACTAGGTCAAATCTAAAATCATTATCTTCACCAATAAGAAACTGATTAAATCTTATTTTTGGCACATGACGGGGGCTAGAATAGAGCGTACAAATGCCTTACGATATCTTAGCTATACACTATCCGACTCAAATTCCATAAAAATAAAATAATGAAATAATGGGCCAACTATTTAAAAACTAAAGCTGGACCCTTGGCATCCATGATGAGATTAATCTTCAGGAAACATTGTAAGTTCTCAATGTTGCCGTCATTGATTTTCATTATTTGGACTTGACACCTGTCTTTTGGATGTGGATGTCATCTTAAATAGGCTCCAGGGTCAACTGTAGAAACGCACATTAGGTTTGGCATCATCCGTGCCAAATTCAATAGTTCGGCATGAACTAGGTCTATCCTCCCTTGCGCCAAGGTGGACATGGCGTAAATTATCCAGATATGCCAAAATACTGGTTCCGCCCCGTAATTCCCTCTTTCAAGATCTCAATGAGCTCATGAGGGTCGGGAAACTTCCATCGATGGTGAAATCCGTAGATCAAATGAATGAAATATTGGATAATGAAGATTGCCAAAGCGCATAGCGCAGGAAGTCTTGATTCTATTAAAGACACGGAGGCGGGCATTAATCTTTATTCTTCTTTATTACTGCTTAAACACAGCACTTCAAATTTAACTTTATTTATTTTTAAAATCTTATAACTGGCATAAAAACAAACTTTCATCCAACATGGACTGGATTAGGAGATCCAAGTAGTGAACCCACTACAACTCCCATGAGGCCTCTGGTGGCCTGTAGTCTTAGCCTCAGTCTCAACCTCCAATAAGGCTCCCTCTACTAGTATAAGTCCTCCCCTGACCAGGTGCTTTCCTCTTCTTTTTTGTTGAACTGACTGAATTCTCCTTAAAGTCTAGACCATACTGGCAGATGCAACTCCTCCTGTCTTTATAATCTGCGCAGATCTCTGCACTCTCTCTGGACTCATTTAATCACTCTCTCAAATTCTTCTGCTCTTCCTCTTAAGCAAAACAGAATCGATATCGTTAGGGTGAGGCATTCACTGACTTCATCAAACAGAGGTGTACATAAACATTACAATCAAATTGTCCATTTTAGCGACATTCCCTCATGGAGGGATAATGCTCACCTGTGTGTCTTTAATAGAATCAAGACTTCCTGTGCTATGTTCTTTGGCAATCTTCATTCTATGACAAGACCGGAGGCAAGCATTATGCTTGTTCAAAGATTTGTACTACTGCAATATTCGCTACGGGCTTGAAATAGAAGGTTCTGAAAACTGAATCACTAGACCAGTCTGCTGCCTTTAGGATCTCTTGCAGTGGCACTCCGGCTGCAAAAGCTCCTGAAGCCATGGATCCTCTGGCTGAATGAGCTCCAAAAATAGAAATGTCTATGCCCGCTTGTTCCATAATCTCCTTCACCTATCTCGCTATAGTAGCTGGGGCCACTGCCTTGAAAGGTTTCCTTCGCAGCTATAAGGAGCTGTGTGACATTATGAGGTCTGACTGCTGCTTCATAACATTAAATGCATTGTGCTATGCAGAGCTTGCTATTGTCTGGAAAATATAGATAATTAATGACCTTAGAGTTAGTCTTAGTACGCTGTGCAAGGTTAAAAGCTATGCCTTCTGGATAAAATATTTTCCTGTCCATCTCTAATGCTTTAACGTCTGATGCTCTACTGCAGGACTAGCTTTCCTGACAGTTGCCTGCTCGATATGTGGTCATTTCTTGGCCACTGCTCAAATAACTATAAGAACTTGTTGACGTCCCAAATATTTGGGTAATGGGGGGTCTAGTAACTTTCACACCCTTAAGGAGTCGAGTCACTGCCGGGTGTTCTCCAACTGGAGCTCCATCTATTAGTTTGTGCCCTGCCGAGATGGCTGACCTATATACTCCTACTGTCCTGAAAGCTTTCCCGCTAGAGGTCAGTGATGCTAAGAAATTCAGAATATGCTCTATAGGAGCTGAAATGGGAGAAATACTCCTCCCCCTGCACCATCTGTCCCAGGCCTGCCAAGCGGAATCATAGCTCCGAATTGTGGATGGAGCCCATGATACCTTGATAAGCTCTGTAGCTTGCTCTGAAAGTCCTGGCAGGCACCGTCTGTGCCTGAAATTCTGCGGGCTATGAGCCTCAGCGTCTTGCTCTGTATCAGAGGATGTGGACTGCCTCCCGGATCGACTAGGGGATCTGCTCTGTGGGCAATCCTATGCAGGAAATCCATGGAAAGGTCCATCAGAACTATAAACCAGACTTGCAATTTCTCCAGCATGGGGTCTGGCATGGATTCACATGCTCATGAATATTCCCCATCGTCAGGCTGGGAATCCTCGGTAAAGAAAAAAACAGTATCAGTTTCGTTTCTGATCTGTCTTTCGTAGTAATAACCAATCACTGGTCTCTGCGTCATACTGACCACAGCCAATGACTGCCCTCTACCCAAGCACCGCCTCTGGCAGCCATCTTCAGATTTTTACCGCACGTTCATGTGTTGGGATCCTCGTGCTATTGCTCTCGAGCGTTAGTGCTATTTTTTTCACGTTTTTTCTCAAAAACTTCGTTTTTTCGGTCAAAAGAGCCTCAAGCTCCACCGACTCTCCATCCGATCAACGGGGACCCGTGTCGGATTCGTCTGCGCCCCTCAAGGGTGAAGATTTCGTCGAGCTACGCTTTTGGAGGACTCCAGAAGTTTCTCAGGCCCGGTCATGGCCCAGGAGAAGGGAAGCTCAACGCCCGGAAAGCTGTTCAGGGTCTGCCCTGGATGCCAGCTGCAGAACGTCTTCAAGGAGGACGAACACTCTTTTTGTCTTTACTGCCTACATGAGGACAAGACGCATGTGGAGAAGGACTGTGCGTTTTGCGGCAACATGTCGGAGCGGACCATGAAGGACCGCCATCAACGTCTCGCCAACTGGCTGGAAGGGAAGAGCCCGTCCGGCGAGAAGAAGAGGAAGAAATCCGAGCGGTCTTCTAAGACCTTTGAGGACGCCCCGGCGACGGGGGTCCAACATAAGGCCAAGCACCGCGAGTCCGCTGGCACCGGGAGCGCCGAACGGTCGGGCTCTACGGGCGCCAGGCTGGGCGCACCCTCCCCGGCACCATCAACCACGAGCCAACGCTCTGGGTCGGGTAAGAGGAAGGCTGAGCACCCGGCGAGGCTCCTGGAGAGGCCCCGGTCGAGCTCGAAGGCGGAGGGGGAGCGAGGCAGTGTCCCCCCCCCTCAAGGATAAGGCGGTGAGCGCACCTAAGGTGGTGAAGGCCTTAATCCATCCGGCCAAGCCCTCTATCGAAACTGTCGCGGCGGCCCTGGCTTAGCCTGTGGAGGCTACACCAGTGGTGGCGACCTCGGGGCTCAGAGTCTCCCTGCCACCTCGGAGGGAGTCCTCTTTTGTGCCCATCGATAGGACCCCCGTGAAATCCCCCGTGGGGAAGAAAAAGGGGGGGCAGGGCGTCGTAGATTCGGCCTCAACCTCGGAGGAGGAGCTGGTCGAGGTCTTAAGCCACGGCCTCGGCGTGGAAGAAGACCGGCCCGTCGGGATGGATCCCGACGCAGGTGACAACGACATCGTCGAGGGTACCGACGGGGCCCCTGATCGCCCGTCGGATTCCCCTCTGCCAGCGCCGCGAGACAACTCGGCGGCCATTTTGTTGGCTATACAGTCCTTATGCTCAGAGATAAGGACGAGACTACCGTTGCCGACGGAACCTCTCCCGTCGGGGGACCCAGAACCGGGACCTTCTGGTGTTCCCCCTACCAAGAAAAGAAGGATCCACCCTCCGCCTCCTTTTCAGCTGTCGCGCCCCTTCCAGCCCTCCTCCCCGTCCACCCGAGGGGATGATACGGGGACTGACACGGCAGCGACGGGTACGGACGACGAGGTATACGACGAGGATGTACCGTCGTCGCCTCCCACCAGGGCTTCTCCGCCCGACGAGATTGGATCGTTCCACTCCATGATCACCAGGGCATCCGAGCTTTTCCAACTCTGCCCTGAGGAGAAGAAGGAAGGTTTCCTTTATCAGTGGCGCGAGGCCAAGAGGAAGACGGTCCTCGCAGTGCCTCTATTGGACGACATTTGGGATGAGGGCCTCACCCTCCTCAAGAACCCTTACACGACGCCAGCTAGAAGAGACCGGTACGAGAAAAAGTACCGGGTCCCGGACACGGCCCCCCTGTGCCTCCGGGCGCAGCCTACCCCGGGCTCCGTCGTCTCCGCGGCGGCCAGGAAAAAAGCGGGGGGGTGCGGCCTCCACATCGACTTCCCCACCGGACGGCGAGGAAAAGAAATTGGACGCTATGGGACGCAGAGTCATCTCGTCTGCAGCGACGACGATTAAAGCGGCCAACGCCTTGGCTATCGTGGCCCGCTACGACAGGGAGCTCTGGTACAAACTGGCTCCCCTGCTGGACTTCTTGCCGGACAAGAGGGCAGAGGCCCTGGAGATCCTGCAGGAAGGCGAGGTGGCTTCGGACCACGCCATTACCGTTGCGACGGACATCGCCGACACTGGGTTCCGCCAGTTGGGCAACGGCGTTTGCCTTAGGCGGCGTGGATGGCTCAAGGCTACGGACTTCCGTCAAGACGTTCAGACCAGAGTCCTGGACATGCCCTTCGATGGGAACAACCTGTTTGGGAAAACAGTGGACGATTCCCTTCAGGCCATTAAAGCGGACACCGAGACGGCCCGGGCCCTTGGAGTTCTGCAACGACGACGGACGCCCTTTCGGAGCAGCGGAGGCAAGGGCGCCTCCAAAGGTTCCGGCGGCGGTTTCTCCACCTACCGTCAAGCGGCCCGCTCGTCGTCTCAGGAGGCCTACAGAGGACGAGGCAAGTCTGGCGGACCCCGCCGTCGTCGCCAAGGAGGTCAAGGCGGCAAAGCCTCGTCGAAGCAGGATTGAACCGGCCGTGGGGTCGGGCCCCCACCGAAGCACCCCGGTGGGAGGCCGGCTGGCGAGCTTCGTCAGCGTGTGGGAGTCCATCTCCACCGACCGTTGGGTGCTGGACGCCTTGTCCCGGGGCCACGCGCTCGAGTTTCAAAGAAGGTGTCCGCGCGTCCCCCCCCGTGGCCAGGAAAGAACTTGACGTCCCTCAACTTCTCCTGGAGGTAAAGGCTATGCTCAGGAAGGGCGCCATCGAACTCGTCCCAAAGAGGCTTTGGGGCTCCGGAGTTTACTCGAGATACTTCCTCGTGAAGAAGAAGACGGGGGGATGGCGCCCCATCCTGGACCTGCGACGTCTGAACAAGTTCATCAAGGCGCAAAAGTTCCGGATGGTCACCCTCCAGCACGTCCTGGGTCAGCTGGAGGAAGGAGACTTCCTGTCGTCGTTTGATTTGGAGGATGCTTACTTCCATATTCCCATCCTAAAGGGGCACCGAAAATTCCTCAGGTTTGTGGTCCAAGGGCGTCATTACCAGTTCAAAGCCCTCCCCTTCGGACTACGGTCGGCACCCAGGGTGTTCACCAAGTGCCTTGCACCGGTGGCGGCGCAGCTGCGCCGCGAAGGGATCCACGTCTACCCCTACCTGGACGACTGGCTCATCCGAGCCAAGACGAGGGAGCTCGCTGTGGTTCACACGGCAAGGACCGTCCAACTTCTCACGGACTTGGGATTCTCCGTGAACTACGCCAAATCCCACCTGGTACCCGCGCAAGACGCTCTGTTTCTGGGAGCGAGGCTCAACACAGTGTCCCTTCTGGCCTCCCCGTCGGAGGAGAGGACCAGGACCATCCTGGGCAAGGTGCAGCGGATGTTGGTGGCCAACGCGGCCAAGGTGAGGTCCATCAAGTCCCTCCTCGGAATGATGTCTTCCTGCATCTACCTCATTCCCATGTGCAGGCTCCGGATGCGCCCGTTGCAGGAGTTCCTGGACGCGCGCTGGATCCAAATGACGGGCAGCTTCGAGGAAAGGATCACACTCGACGAGAGTTTCCGACGAGCGATCCGGTGGTGGGGCACCCGCGCGCATCTGACGGCGGGCATGGACTTCCAGACCCCAGCCCACCAGGAGACAGTGACCACGGATGCTTCCCTGGAAGGGTGGGGAGCGCACACCGAAAATCTGCACGCAAGAGGCCTTTGGCTCCCGATGGAGAAATCCCTACATATCAACGTCCTGGAGCTCCGTGCAGTGTTTTGGGCCCTCAGGTCGGTCCTTCCGTCCCTCAAGGGCAAGGTGGTGAGGATCTTCACCGACAACACCACCACCATGTTTTACATCAGGAAACAGGGCGGAACCAGGTGCCCAGCACTGTCCAAGGAGGCGCAGGACCTGTGGCATTGGGCCGTCGCCCAAAGGATATTTCTGGTGCCGTTTCATCTGGCAGGGATAAAAAACACCATCGCCGACTCGCTCAGCAGGGAGCTGCGCTCGTGCCACGAGTGGGAGCTATGGCAGGATCTAGTGGATCGCCTCTTCCGACGGTGGGGCACACCCCAGATCGACCTGTTCGTGACGGCGACGAACTCCAAGTGCCTGAGGTTCGCCAGCAGGTTGCCCCAGGCGAGGAGCATGGGCGATGCTTTCTCGTTCCCCTGGGAGGGCCTGTTCCTCTACGCGTTCCCTCCTTTGCCACTGCTAATCCGGCTCGTCAACCAGCTCAAGAGGTCACGGTGCAGGATGATCCTCGTCGCACCTGCGTGGCCGAGGCAGATATGGTTCCCGGACCTTCTGGACTTGTCAGCGTCCCCGCCAATCAAGCTGCCGGTGGACGCGGATCTACTCTCCAGGGAAGGAGGCGCCATCCTCCATCACGACCCGAAATCGCTGAACTTGCAGGCCTGGCTCCTGCAGCGCTAGAGTTTGGAGGATACGACATACCGGCCGACTGCAGAGAGGTTCTTGCAAAGGCCAGGGCGTCCTCGACTCTTAAATGCTACGGACACAAATGGAAGAGGTTCTCTGTCTGGTGCCACGCACAGAAGATTAACCCTCTACGGATTACGGCTCCCCAAGTACTGCCGTACCTGCTGATGCTGGCCAAAGCTGGACTGGCACACGCGTCCATCAAGATTCATCTTGCTGCGATCTCCCGATACACCAGAACCACGGGGCGGACGTCCTTGTGGTCTCATCGTCTGGTGAAAGAGTTCATGAAGGGACTGTTCAGATCGTTCCCGCCGGTGAAGGCTCCGGCCCCGGCGTGGGAGCTCAACGTGGTGCTGACCAAGCTCATGGGACCTCCGTTCGAGCCTCTGCACTCGGCTCCGTTGAAATTTCTGTCGTGGAAAACAGCGTTTCTTGTGGCCATCACCTCCGCACGACGAGTGGGAGAGATCCAGGCCCTTTCCTGCAAGGCCCCGTACTTGACTTTTCACGACACGAGGGTAGTGCTCAGGACGCACCCCTCCTTCATGCCCAAGGTACCGTCGGACTTCCATCTCAACGAACCCTTGGTGTTGCCTGTGTTTTTCCCGTCGCCTTCGTCGCCGGCTGAGAGGACTTTGCACTCGCTGGATTTGGCTAGAGCGCTGAAGTTCTACGTAGACCGCACAAAGTGTTTTCAGAAGACGTCACAACTCTTTGTGAACTTTGGACCTGTCAATCAGGGGAAGGCTCTCTCGAAGGCTTCCATTTCCAGATGGCTCTCCGGCTGTATCATGTACTGTCACCGGTTGGCAAACCGACCGCTGCCTGGCCGTCCGAGAGCCCATTCCACCAGAGCGATCGCAGCTACCACGGCGTTCCTATCTGGTGTGCCCCTGCTGGACATATGCAGGGCTGCTACGTGGAGGTCGACGCACACCTTCACGAAATTCTACTGCGTCGACCGGGATTCCAGGGAGGAGTCCAGGGTCGGCCAAGCAGTGCTGCGCAACCTGTTCGCCTGAGGTGAGCCTGGTGAGGAGGTAAGATGCTTAATGTTGAGTTTGATGTAATGCTTAATGTTGAGCCTTTGCCACCTCCCGTGGTTGTGCATGTGTGTACTGCTATGTATTCTTTATTCATGAGCATGTGATTCCATGCCAGACCCCATGCTGGAGAAGGAACAAGTTACTTACCTGTAACTGTTGTTCTCCAGCATGGGTCTGGCATGGATTCACATGCGAACCCTCCCGCCTACCCCTCTGCGGCTCTTCACTTGGTCATACTGCCACTTCACGTGCTTCCAAATCTGAAGATGGCTGCCAGAGGCGGTGCTTAGGTAGAGGGCAGTCATTGGCTGTGGTCAGTATGACGCAGAGACCAGTGATTGGTTATTACTACGAAAGACAGATCAGAAACGAAACTGATACTGGTTTTTTCTTTACCGAGGATTCCCAGCCTGACGACGGGGAATATTCATGAGCATGTGAATCCATGCCAGACCCATGCTGGAGAACAACAGTTACAGGTAAGTAACTTCTTCCTTCCACTCTGGTGTCACTATCACTAGCTCTGCTCTGTCTTTGCTAGAGCCCTCACCAACATCGTGAAGAGGGGAAAGGCATAGTGAATAAGGTCTTTCCAGTCGTGCAGGAATGCATCTGGCCCTGTCGCTTCTGGGTCAAGCCTCCAGCTGAAGTATCTTGGAAGGTGGGCGTTCAGTCTCGATGCAAACAGACCTATATCGAAAGGGCCCCACTTTAGTTGCAATTTCTCGAAGACTGATTCGTGTATCCTCCAGTCGCTGGAGTCTGTTAAGTACCGGGAGTTCCAGTGCGCTACTGTGTTCTTGGCTCCCGGAAGATATTTGGCTTTCACTGCTATCTCCCTTTCCAAGCAAGAGTGCCAAAAATCCTTGACTAACTCGGCCAACATCTTGGACTTCGTGCCTCCTAGCTTGTTGATATATTTCACCATTGAAATATTGTCCATCCGTAGAAGGATGCAGCATTTTGCTTGCTCCTTGGTAAAAGCTTTGACTGCGAACAATCCTGCAAGATGTTCCAGGCAGTTTATGTGCAGTTTTAGCTCCTCCCTGGACCATTTTCCGCCTGTCTCTATGAGACCGCATCTTGCTCCCCAGCCGGACCTGCTGGCGTCTGACTCAGACTATCTCTGGTAGGTCTCCGAATATGGCTCAGCCATTCTAAGCTTCCATGTTGCTGAGCCACCAGCAAATCTCTGTCTTGCTGTCCTCATCTAGAGGGACTAGGTGATGATACCTCCATCCTCTCTGTAAGTACCTTATCTTGAGCCTCTGAAGAGCTCGATAATGCAAGGGCCCTGGGAATATTGCTTGGATCGATGCTGCCAGGAGACCTACTATCCTGGCTAGATTCTTGCTCAAATTACTTTCATCGTCTTCCTCCTCTTGTCCGTACTCTTCTGACGATGAAAGCTCTTCCCCCTATATTATCTGCCCCTGGGGTACGGGGTATGAGGCAAGGCACTGCTGATTTCGCCAGAAAGCCTCTTTCAATCTGTTGAAAGTATCAGCTGCTTCTTGGGTCTTTTCTCTCAATCCCCTGACAGTCCAGGGGGGTAGAACAGTGCTTTCTCTTCTGGGCCGCTTTACACACCCTATTAGTGTTTTCCAGAGGTCTTGTGGAGGTCGCCTCACCTGGATCTTCTTCACAGCCAGCTTTAGTGCCCAGCAAATTCTCTAGGACTTAGAGTCTCTTGTATGAGTCGCACTCACTGAGCTACTGCTCCGACTAGGGAGTCACCCAACACTCTTTTGAAGCTGAGTGATAGGTCCATCTCTTCTTCCTGCATATCTTCCTCTTGCTGTTCATACTCCTCCCAATACTCCTCGCCCCTGTCACTTGCCATGATTCTCTTAGCACTTCGGGGCTGTGCTTACTGATGGAGGGTAAGTAGTCTTTGACTAGTATAGAGTCTTAGCAAGCTTAGTTAGGAATCTTTTAGGAGCGGTGCACTCTCAAATAGAAATGCCACTGTTCTTAAGAATATTTTTCCTTTTTTTTGGTGCTGCCTCTGGATGTGGCTTCAAACAGCCCAACGCGGTGCTTTTCGTGGGCGTAAGGATTCCTGAGCCGTGTTACGCGGCTCTTGCGGTGCTCTGTGACCATTACACGAAGAAAAAGCCGCTACGTGCATGCGCGATACCGCGTCTGCGTGTAAATGAGGCCACAGCCGTGTTCAGGAGGTCGGGCTGCGGCGGCTTCTGAGGGGATGAACGCGTATGAAAACCGAGGCAAGGACGAGCCCAAAAGCGAGCGATAACGCTTGCGGGCCTGTCCTTCCTCTCACAGTGTATGGGATATTTTATAATTAAACTATAAATATAGTTTAAGTTATCTACCAATACGCGCTCTAGTACATGGCGCTGGCATGAGAAACTACAAACAACTTAAAATACAACGCTAATGACATTAAATGCAGAGGTCTACTTAGCTGTGTATTCAGCAAAAAAGAAGTGGAAGCACCTGGTCAGCGGAGGACTTCTACTAGTAGAGGGAGCCTTATTGGAGATTGAGACTGAGGTTAAGACTACAGGCCACCAGAGACGTCATGGGAGTTGTAGTGGGTTCACTACTTGGACTGGATTAGGAGATCCATGTTGGGTGGAAGTTTGTTTGTTTTTATGCCAGTTATAAGATGTTAAAAAATAAAAATAAATAGAGTTACATTTGAAGTGCTGTGTTTAAGCAGTAATAAAGCATAATGCTCGCCTCCGGTCTTGTCATAGAATATAAACTTGACTATTGAGGATCTCATTTTGGGCCTATCTAAGGTTAAGCGTAATTTGTATGAGCTAGATTGGATCACCACGATTGAATTAAATAAATCCTACAAAACCTATGCGGAGTATGCATCGGTATCAAGAAAGAGAGAGTTGCGATCCCCTTACATAATTAAATGTCTGTGTAACAAAGTTAGATTGACATATCTGAGATTCAAGCTTAACCAATTCCACACATTAGAACGTAAGCAAAACTGGCAACATCGCACAGAAGATAGTACTGAGATTAATTACCGTTTTTGTACAAGTGGCACTTAGTTTGAACCCTAAAACATCTGGTGGTGTAGTGTCCTTATTTCGAAGATGACAGATGTAAACTTCTGGGCATTTTTTTATCCAAAGGGAACTGACATTGCACAAATCACATTTTGGGAACGATGTCTATGGGGGGACATCATGCATCTAATTGTGGCTTTGGTAAGAGTGCTGCATAAAATCGACGAAGCACTACAAAAGGCTAATGAAATCATTGGGTAGTAACAAGCTCTCACTTGTCTATGACTTACAGCTGTACATTGGTTATGTTTAAAATGTATGAATTTTGGTATTGATTATTTAATTGTTTGAACTAAACAAAATGAAACATCACGAAAAAGGTACATATGTATGACTAACTAGATGTCTCAATTTTATAAGATTTAAATGTGTGTTCCCTTAGTTTCTTCTTTGATAGCATGGTACTAATTAGGCATAATGAACTTGTGTCTTAATTGCAAATAGGCATGCATGATGTGGTGGGTCAACTACAGTGAATTCGTTTTATATTAATATTTTAATTAGGTTATTATTATTACAAACTATGCATTTTTTAATGCAATTTTATGTTAAAAAAAATTCTTTTCTAAACATATGTTGTAAAAGTTTGTTTCGTTATGTTAGAAAACTATATAACACTCAAATAAAAAAGAAAAAGAAAAAAAAAAAAGAGTGTGAAGAAGCACCAGGTCAGGGGGGTTGCGTGGAGTGTAGCAAGCTAACTCTCCCGCACCTTCTTACTTTGCGGTTGCAGACAAGAGGGGGAGGTTGTCTGCACTCACTGTCTACCCCGCTATCCCATTGCTGCCAAACACATGCGTCGCTCAACACTGTGGCTTTGTCCTGCGAGGGCTTTGCCGCAAAGGGCTGTATCTCGGTTCTCATAGGCATTGATGCGTGGACGTAGCAAAGTGTGCTGCTATGTATAATCTGGCAGGGTCTCCTGCCCACCTGTGTTCATCAACACTGCAACCGTCTGTACCTTGGTTCTTATAGGCACGGAAGCGTGGATGTAGCGAAGCATGCTATGTATAATTGGGCAGCATCTCCTGCGTATCTGCTTCGCTCAACACTGCTGCCTTGTCCTGTGAGGGCTTTGCCACAGAGGGTGTGTACCTCGGTTCTTATAGGCACGGAAGCGGGGACGTTGTGAAGCATGCTATTTATAATCAGGCAGCGTCTTCTGTGCACCTGCGTCGCTCAACACTGCGGCTTTGTCCTCTGAGGGCTTTGCAGTAGAGGGTCTGTACCTCGGTTCTTATAGGCACGGAAGCGTCGATGTAGTGAAGCGTGCTACATATCAGGAAGCGTCTCCTGCACACCTGCGTCGCTCAACACCGCAGCCTTGTCCTGCAAGGGCTAATCAAAAATGCCATATACATTATTAGTACCCAGTGCGGGGGGTGGCAGCCTCCCAGCCAATGGGGAGGCTCAGAATGCAGGCATTACCAGACGGTAATCCCGCTGGCGGCCACCATCTCCACAGAATTCCTTCCATGCCCTCCCACACCCAATTACCTTTTTTTCTGTCCATTTCAGGAGCGGATGCCCTGGGAACACTTCTGTCCCTGGCGCATCTGCTCCGGAACTGCGACAGGCCGTCATGGAAAGGAAGTAGGGACTACTTGTAGTCAGCCATATTTCTTGTTTACTTTTTTCCTATTTTTTAAATAGCCGCCATGGAAAGGGAGAAAGCACTACATATAGTCCCTTCTCCCTTTCCATGATGGCCATTTTGTTTGTTTACTTTTTTCAATTATTTTAATTGGCTGCCATTGAAAGGGAAAACGGACTTTGTTTTCCCTTCCTGGCGGCCATGTTTTGGACATTTTTGTTTTCTGTTCCGAAATGCCGAACCGTTTCGGAACAGAAAAAAAAGCTTTTATTATAAGTTACCTAGGGTTATCTGGACGTGGACCCCTTGCTCACTGTGCTCAGAGAGGACCACTAGGCCGAAACACGTGTCTGAGGTTGCTGTTGGTACTCTTGTTCAAAGGAGGATTGCCTAGGATTTCAGTGCTAGACTGCTCAAGTGGGCGGGAAAAAGTCTGATATGCAAATGGAGATTCCTCCTTTGTGAAAGGTACAGTGAGCTTAAATGAGGCTGCAGACTCTCGAGTGGGTTCCTTCCCATAGAACAAGTAAGAAGGCCGTGTTCGTTCTCGCAGAGGGGCGCCCGTACCACTTTTTCCTTATTATTTTCCATGTGGTCTGGGGGTCTTCCAAAAGCATGAACCAGAGGTCATCTACTGAACACGTTCCAAATTCATCATAGAAATAAGCACAGTGGCAGTGTTTCAGCTCTCTGAGCATAGGGCATTCTAATACTAGGTGTTTTAAGGTTCCAATCATTTCTGTATCTTTACAAAAGCGGCAAGCTCTTACACTTCTTACAATCTTACTTCTGGCTCCTTAGATCTCATTAGAAGGCAATACATTCAATATTATTCTTAGGAAATGATCACTGTATCGTGAATCAGGAAATTGTAATAAATATTTCGGAAGCGTGTTGAGAGCTTTCCCTTCTAATGACATATAATGGTGAAAAGTATATTGCTTACATTCTGTCAGTCTAATTACAGTCCGCTTTCCAGATGCGTTGTTTAACTTCCAAAGGGCTCCCTATTAATACATCTGGCATCGCGCCCACAGAAGATATAATTGTTGCACAGTAATCTGCCCAACGATCGGTACTTTTTTGTTCTCAATAGCAGCTAATAATTGATACGCAAGTGATGTTTCCTTCGCAATATGGAGTTTCTTGAAAATTGATAGTGCCTTCCAGATAAACATTGCCTGTATTGAGAGTAAACCCAATTCAAATCGCAGTAAGGGCATCGGTGTGCCCCCTGTTAGACACAGCACCTGCTTCCAGAAGCCGACCTCAAGAATGCTCCACCGAAATTAGTCAATATCTGAAGTGTCTGTCCCTTAAGTTATCATTGGAATGACTTTACATTCATAAAATCTAATCACTGGTATCAAAGAAAAGCATCAATATGGTCTGTTTTTATGAATTTTGCTTGAGATGATAATGGGCCTCATTAGGAGTCCGGCGGTAACCCTGCTGGTGCTTCTGGCGGGATGGTGGGATGCCGCTGGACTCGTAACATTTTACTGGCACCTAGCTTCCTGTGACACCGGGACATTACAATTCCTGTTGGACAGGGAAGCTAGGTGCCGGAAAATGTCAGTCCCCATTACCATGGGAATGGGTTCACGGAAGGAACGGCACCGTTAATAACAGTGCCGGTGCTTCTGTGATGAGTATGCCTACCTGGGCCGCTGCGTCCAGCAGGGTTGGAGCAGAGGACCACTGGCAGGCAGACTCAGAGTGTCGCTGTCCATTAAATTCATCCGTGAACTTCATTTTTTAAAATGTTTCTATTTTCCCCAAGAAAACACATATAAAAAGCATACAACGCCAGAATCAGTTTCACCGCATTGCCCCACATGAGCCTGACCCAGACCATGTCCATCAATAGAGCTTCACCCAAATAGCGCAACCGCGGTTCCCCAAACACTGGACACTTCAGGACAGTATGTTTAAGGGTTTCCTTTTTGGTGGTCGTACAAAATCTACAATTGGTGTTTGTTACTGACTTGTCCCACTTTGACCTCCTTTCCAAGGTCACAAATTGGTTCAAGCGAAAGTGCAAGTATACGCCCCGAATATTTGGGAAAGGGAAAAGGGACATATATATCAGGCACTGCGATCGCTTCCTTTGAAACTTTGCATATTCCCCATGAAGGGAAACATTTCCCAGTAGGTCAGAGGTTTCGATCCAAACAGCTGTAAATAGTTTTCACTTTACAACCTCAGGCAATGCCCTTAGCTCCTCAGGAGAGGGCCCAATCTGATTAAGTATCTCACACATAGTAGTCTTGAACTAAGTCGGGGTAAAAGCTGATTACATTATAGATGGCTCACCCAAGGGTTGGTACAAGGAGTTGTTCGGGGGATTTAGCATTTTGGCATATTCAGCCAATTTCCTCCATAAGGCTATGGCTGCCAAAGAAATGAGTCCCAACTCATGTCTGGCGACAGCATTGGGCACAAAGTTGTTCAGGCCCAGAATTCTCTTCCAGAGAAGCCCCCCGAGTGTATTAAGTGATGCCCCCAGATTGAAGGGGACTATACCAAGGCCATATAGATCTATAGGCTCAATGTTCTGAAGGTAGAATCTAATCAAGGGTACCAAGGAGTAGCAACATAGTTGTGAGTATATTCGCTTCATTTTAGCCAATAAGGTAATGAAACACCTTCTGAAAAGAGTTATCCAAGCCCCCCTAGAGAGGTTATTAGCAAGGTTGAATCCCAGGTACCTCATTGATAACACCCTTTCCAAAGGCTGGTCTCCCACCTTCCAGCTATAGGTTTTAGGACTTTTTTGTTGGAAAAAATGACGACCTTGGATTTTTGCCCATTCATTTTCAGATTGTTTTGAACAGCATACTGATGGAATAAGGACAATTTCCTGTGGCAGCTGACAGGGGTCTTATCAAAGAGAATGATGCCATTGGCAAAGGCCAAACAGTTTAGAATTAGTTTGCCATCTTTACCAGATTTGTAGTACCCCCCCCCTTCCCACAAGGCTGCTTTGTCCAAGACGTAAAGGTTGAAGAGGGTTGGTGCAACCATGCAGCCCTGCCTGAGCCTCACAAAGGTAAGGACTGGGGCGGGAGTTACCCCCTCCCTCGTCAGCCTGACCCTTAAAGATGATTCACTATGCAACAGTGCCAGACTCTGTACCATTTTAAGTGGGACTTTCCACGCTAGAGGTTTACTCCAGAGGGTCTCCCGACTGACCGTGTTGAAGGCATTGGACATGTCAATGGAGGCCATATAGAGAGGGCCCACCACCCCCATTTTTCTTTACAGCTACAGAGAGATGTGAAATGATGGTGCTGTTTAGGGAGATCTCCATGCCAGAACAAAATCTCACCCGGTGTTTAGACAGAAGGTTAAGTTCCTTTACGTGTTGGGAGAGGTCTCTAAGCAGAAGTGACGCAAAGATTTTGCTGGATGCATCTAATAGGGCGATAGGTCTGAAGTTCTTTGGCTCAGACACATCACCCTGTTTGTAGATGGGGATAATGGTGGATTGTTTCCAAGTATTTGGAATAGTACCCTCCCGATAGATACTCTTGTAAAGAGTAAACAAATTACCCACCCATAGCTCCGGGTTCCTATTTGACAAGCATTGCCGGGATACCGCCGGGACCAGGGTCGCAGACAGCTTTGCCTTCCCAAAAGCCCATCGTATGTCCCTCTCATCCCAGGGACAAGCCCCATTCCTTCTGGCACATGTTAAGGGACACGTACTCACACTCATCACTAGGACGAGCAAATTTGTTCTGTAGATAGCCCAACCAAATGTGCTTTGGTATATCACACCCCTTGTCAATGACAGACCCATTTGAGGTTTGCCTTGTAGTTGACCAAACATGTGCATGATTGTTTCCTACAAGTATTTTTAATATCGCCTGGTTGGTTTCTATATCGGCTTGTCTTCTGCAATTGGTGATCATGGAGTTGTAACAGGCTTTGATTTGCTCCTTAGCGGCCACATATTTTGGTGTCGGAGGGGCCGGTCATAGGAGTTGCAAATCCTTCTTTTTAAGGTTCTTTGTCCGAGCAATGGATCCATCATATTGGTGAGCATTTTGTTTATCAGAATTAAATGTACCCTTAGCTGCCAAATGGGCCAGACAAATGTGTAGTGTAAAATTGAAGGAGTCCCCTCCAGAACTGCTCCTCTAACATCCCCCCGACTTGGATTAAAGATGTTGAGGAATTTCCTACAGTTTGAAACATTACATCTAACCATCAGGCCACCTCTGGCAGGAGAAGTGAATGCTGTAGCTAGCTCAATTGGGGAGAACTCCAAGCGTAGATGCAGAGCAAGGGACAGAGGCAAGTGGTCACTGCCTGATGGCAAGCCCCTCGTAAGCGGTTCATAGGCTAACAAGGGGGAAGAGACAAAGAAAATACATGAGAAAGGTGATTGGTAGGAACAAGCTAATCACCATGAGCAAATAAATATACACTGGAAAAAGATTAAGACTCTTGATACAGATTGTGTACAATGATCTAGGAGGATTCTGAATATTAACTAGCAGTGCACAATAATCTAGAAGGACTTAGAACGAAGACTTAGCTTTTGATGCCAATTTGTTGGACTATGCGCAGAGGATAAACCAACAACTTGTTTAGTTTGCACTATTCTATATGTGTGTGTCCTTTCTGCTGCATAGGGCAGATATGCTGCTTCTTTGTCTGCTGCATCATTGCCTAGTGCTATTAAATCTGTGCCTTTAGTAGGGACCACATACTTTACCATGACCAGTGCTGATGGTAGAAGCAATACTTCAATTAGTCTAGCTAGCAGATCCGCATGCCTTACTGAAGCCTCTCCTTTTCCACCTCGACAGCCCTGAGTGCACTGTCGATGTACCATATGCGGAATCTGAATATATTGTTACTGCTGTTCCAGGAGCCAATTCGAACAGTTATCGTAGTGATAAATTCAGCAGCTTGTGCGGAATAATGGGGTGATAATCTCATCTTTGCTATGAAAACATATATTCTTTCTTCTGCACGCTCCATCGCTGTTCCCGTGTGCCTCAGTCCAGTGTTCTGATCATTTATTGATCAATTTTCAATGAAATACACCCCCCCCGATCTCCCACGGCACAGGCAAAAGCCTCATCTGTCCCTTTGTGTGTGGCTCAATCATGTACCTCATCTCCTTCTTGGTCAGGTTGTGCAACAAAGTGTGCTGGATTCACAATATGGCATCATACAATGTGGATAGAGGAGTTTGTGAGAATCTTGTAAGGGTAGATTTGGACCACTCCAGAATGGCAAAAAGTGTGTGTTCTACATAGAGTTCACAGAACAACCCATAGTAATTCCTGCAAATTTCAGCATGGCAAAAGCTGCTGCTGCTGCAAGGGCTTGCTCGCATTGAACATGCCTTTGTACTACTGGGTCTAGGAGGCCACTGTAGTTAGCCAATGGTTTGTGTCCCAATGACGTTTGCTGTGTGGGAACGGCCACCATGACTTGGCCATCTGAGTGTTAGAACAAAAAGAACTAATTGTTCTAGTCTGAAGTTGTTAAAACATGTGCTGTCTAATGGTGTTTTTTGTTGCAAGAAATGATTGAGTAATTTCTTGTGTCCATCCTTTGGTGCCTGCCGTCTTTTGCGCTTCGTTTAGGCCCTGAAAAAGTGGTTTAGTGTAGGATGAATAGTCAAGGATCCAGGACCGGCAATAATTGCACAGTCCCAGAAACTATTTTTTTACAGTAGCGGGCTGTATTCTGCACTGCTTGTAGTCTATCTGCAGCGAGTCTCCTTCCTTCTAGGCAAATTATCATCCCAAGTAGATCACCTCCCGCTGGCAATACTGCAGTTTGCCTTTGTCTGCTTTGTAGCTATTTTCAGCTAGTAAAGTTAAGAGGGTGAAAGTCATTTCTGCACACTTGTTCTGTTGCACTGCACACTAAAAGGTAATATACGTACTGTATCACAGTGCTCTCTGTTTTTAAGTTCCGTAGGTCCATCTTTAATACTCTTTTAAAGATACTTGGTGATTCACAGTACCCTTGTGGTAAATGAGTGGGCTGGAACCTCTGCCCCTATCGTTAAATGAGGTAAGGGGCTGTGAGTCAGGATGTAATGGGATCAAAAAGAATGCCTTTTTTTAGATCGATTACTGTAAAAATAGAGGGTGTTTGTGGGTATGTTACAAAGAATGGTGGATGGATTTGGCACTACTGGGAATTACGCCTCCATGATGATGTTCAATGGGCAGAGATCCTGAACCATCCTCCAAGACCCACCCTTTGCCTTTTTCACTGTTTTTCACTGGGTACACAGACTTGTTACAGGGCGATTCCGAGCTCTGAATAACGCCATGACACCATAGTGCAACAATTGTGTCATAGATCCCCCTCGTCAGCCTCACACGACAGCGGGTACCGTTTCACTTGGGGGCAGAATTGGTCCTGGTTTTAATTTAATATGCACTGATCCTGCGCCCTTCAAGAGCCCTACATCATGGGGGCCACTGGTCCAAAGCTCCTTGGCTACCTTATTTAAGTTATTCTGGAAATGCACTGGTAACTTAATGGAAAGCAATATTGTCTGTGGTACTTCTCTGTACTCCATGACAAGCTGGAGTGGTATGCAAATGTCGAACACTATTTCCTCTATGTCATCCCCATCCTGAAAAAGCTGGTTGTCAGTCAAGTCCCTCAATCAGCGGGCTGGGTCAATGCATAATACAGTGCGCCATTCAACACCATCTTTGTCCATGCCATGTAATTGCACATTGCCTTTATTTGTGATTGCTGCTTCAAAGTGCAATGTGACCACTGACCCTGGTGTCACTTCTTTGGCTACTGACAGCCTGAATAGAAACTCAGCTGGTAACTAAAATGTAAGACCCTCAACTCTTGGTATACACCCTATCAATATCTGCACCCCATACATGAACCAATCCTTTGAAAAACAGAACACCATGCAAAGTGCTGAGACCACAGACGGCATGCAGGTCCACTGCTGCATGTGTGAGACACACAACTGGGGTAGGGCAAACAATGCCATCTTCAGTAAAGGACATCATCATGTTCAATTTGCTCATGTTATCTCTGCCCAATATATTGATCAGTGTCTCTGGTAGGTACAATAAAGGTGCTTGCATCTCTTGTCCTACAGTGATGGGCAAGTCTTCACTAAAGGTAACCGTTACTACAGCCCCAGAGAATCCCTGTGTGTCCATTGTTTTGGCCGAAAAAGGGAACCTGCCCTCTTTGATGCAGGGCTTGGTTGCCAATGAGTCGACTAAAAAGTGAAATGTTCTTTCTTTTATGTTCACTGCCACCTGTGGTTTGTCTTCCGGGTCGTGTAAGGAAGGCATGGTATCAAACAGTAAGAGAGAGACAAGTGACCACAGTTCAAGATTGTTTATTGAATTTGAATTAGGTTTGAAAAATGCCTATCTGTCCCTAAATCTAAAGATGGAAGCAAACTATGACCTTCAAATAATAATAACACAGTCCTAGTAGAGTCTTGTCAAAATAAACTGGCCTATACTAATAAACCTGTTGCCAATCCTTACCTCTAAATAGTGTGGGAAACAATGATATGCAAAAGATAAGTGTTCAAGAAATTATATGTCAGGATATCTGAGCCCTTAGCTCCCCTTGCCACGTTTTCAACACGGGACAAGGTGGCACACTCGAGATTAGCACAAACTCTGGTTTCTTTGGCACAAAGATGCAGTTCAAAACCTCGGCATCAGGGCCTTCTGTGCCAAAATCTCTTTGCCATTAAAAGTCTCTTATTTGAGAGGGCCTGATGCGACAAACAAATGTAGAGGAGCAGTTATATGCCCCTCAAGGAAATCCCACCCCCAACTGTGTTTATGCTGTAAACCTGAGATCGTGTAATGCCTACACCAACAGTTTTGCCAATTCCACAACGTATATTCGAAAGAAGGTATCCACTGACAAAACGCTATCAAATGTATCCCCGAAAAGATGACAATCTGAGGGAGGAACTCCACGAAGAAATATGAAAAGAGAGAAAGAAGAGCTGGTGATGTCAAGAAAGATGAGCGTGACGCTCTGAGAATACTGGCTGAAGAAGAGAATGTATGGACCCTATAGATACTGATGATGAAGTAAAGAATCGAGTAAACGTTCATATGCGAAAAGAAGATTGCACGTGTGAGAAGCACTGCAAAAATGCAATCCGTTCAATAACTGTATAGATGCTGTAACGCAAGTAGATTAAGTCATCTTAGAAGCTGACTATAACTAGTGAATAGACTGCAGGCGAAGCCGTCATTATATAGAAGCTGGCCATCAGTGTTGTAAATTTTAGTAAGCCAGGACCATGGCGAGAAAAGCTGAGAGCTGTGTTGCAGCAAGAATTCGCTGAGATCGTGGTAGAGTCTGGAAGGGCTGTCTGGCCTGGTGTCAAACCTGAAGCAGCCAAGGCTGGTTATCTATTCTTGAAGACAGTGAACGTGAGATGCTGAATCATCCCTTGTTAAGGTGCAAAGAAACAACACCATGCATGCCAAGTTTTATTCATTTATGACATTTAAATGCTGCAAAATGTACCAAATCGTGGTGTCCTGTCATGTGAGCCAAAGATGGAAATAGAGTTGAGCATGGAGTTCTAGAATAACGATAGTGTGTGCTCTCACTCCCTTATGTTCCCAGAGACAAGGATACTCTGCAAGGCCAGGTTCAAAGACAATCTTCATGGCAGAAGGCATAGGTGATAAGAGATTTTGGGCTAATTGGGTGGGGAGGTAAAATCACCTTCACCTCCTGGCACCTGGGTCTGAGATTACGTGCTGCTAAGTGAGCTGAATGTTCCAGAATGGCACGAGCGTGCCAACCAATTGAAGAGAGCCATATAATGAAGGGCCTTATAGTTTGAGAGCCAATGATATACTGCGTACTTAATAGTGTTGAAGATGACAATGTTTTAGAGGTAGGCATAGGTTGTCCACCTGACAGTAGATATCCAATCATAATCCCACCCCTTATAAAAAGTATTGCATTGTTTATTCATTTATAGAGCACACCGGGCCCGTAGGCATCTTGGCGCATTACCGGTTTCGTAGTTACATATGACAAAGACATAAAATGCATATACATACAGATACATTTTGTGCATATTTACATTAGATACTTTACATTAATTACAATTTCTTACTTTAAGATAATATGCAAGATTAAGTGCAAGGATGCACCTACGTGTGATCACAGTTCTCAGGAGTGCAACCACCTCTTGACATTAGTCTTAAAGGAGTGGAAGGGAGATATGGCTTAGTTTAAAATTGGGTATTCTGAGGCTATTGGATTGCGCTTGTCTGATAGGTCGTTCTGAGGTATGTTTGGTAAATCTATCAATGAGGTATAGTAGAGCCTTGTTGGCAAGACATTTATGAGTAAGGTTAAGTGATATTAACTTGATTTTGTCGTTTATGGAGAGCCAATTGGTGGAGCGTCTTATGTGAGAGGTATGCTGTGTTTTGGGGATGCCTAGAGCCGATCTTAAGGCATTGCTTTGGAATGTCTGGAGATAATTGGTATTGCGTTTACTAGTGCTCAAATATAGGGCATTGCAGTAGTCCACCTTGGAGAGGATTAGGGCCCTCGCAATCGTAATATAATTTTCCATAGACAGGAAAGGTTTACATGCATGAATCAGTTTACATGTGTGGCTAGTAGCAGAGGGTGTGGCGTTGATTTGTTTATTGAGATTGAGATTGAGTGCAGAGTCCAGGTAAAAGCCTAGGGTCTTAACTTCCTTAGAGACTTTAATCTTTATTCCATCAATGATGACAAAGTTGTATTGTGGAGAGCGTTTAGTGAGCCTGTTAGGGGACCCAACGATTGGGAGCTCTGTCTTTTCGTCATTGAGGCATAAACCATGGGTGGCCAACCATGTTTGTATAATTAAGTAGATTTTGTTAATCATGGTTACATCTTTGTCATAGTCCGCTTGGATGGGGATGAGAATCTGGGTGTCGTCAGCATAGTTGGTGCATGATACACCCAGATTGTCATGTATGTCGAAGAGAGGCTTTGTAAATAAATGATACAGGGTTGGAGAGACACATTAGCCCTGTGGTACTCTGCATGTAATAGGTACTGGGTCTGCTGCAGGTGAAGGTAAGAAGACTCTCATGGATCTGTTATCCAGAAAGGAACTTATCAATGTAGTGGCTTCCTTGGAGAAATGGGTTGCTGTTTTAAGGTGGTTGCACAGGACATTGTGGTCGACCAGGTCGAACACGGCGATAAGTCCAGAAGGAGGAGAATGGAGGCTCTTCTTTGTCTTTCCTGTCATCTAGTTGATACTTCAGGTCAATAAGGGCAGTCTCTTTCCCATGTCTAGGTCTGAAGCCTGATTGGCGAGTGCCCAATAGGTTGTTAATCTTGAGATAAGCTTGAATCTGGCGATAGGCAGATTTATCAAGGATTTTAAGAAGAAAAGGTATGGTTGTGATTGTCCTGTAATTGGTGGGGATCCTGGGGTCTAGGTTCGTTTTTTTAGTAGGGGTAGTAACCAGGCATCTTTGAGGTTGGTGGGAACTGAACATGATTTAATGGAGGAGTTGATGAATGTGGTGATGAAAAGAGCTAGGTCCTTGATGACGACTTTAAAAATAGGTGCTGGGCAGGTGTCCCCTAGACATTTAGATGGTTTGAGGGAGGTGATGATCTTTTCAACCTCAGTAGTTGAAATAGAGATGAATTTGAATTGGTGACTAGGTTTGATTTGTTTAATGGTGGTTTCTTGCAAAAGGCTTCTTGTGTTTCTAAGGCAATTTTATATAGTGTCCTTTTCTTAACATTATCTTTTGGAGCATGGCTGTTTTATTGCAGAGGGCAACTTGGATATTGGTACACCAAGATTTGTTTTTGATGCACGAATCCCTGGCAGTGGCTGGGGATTCCAATTCCCTTAGGATAGAGAAGATTTCTCTAGTGCTTGAGCTCGCTTTTTTTTTATTCTTTCATTAAAAGTGTCTTTTTTAGTTTGAATGTTTTCCTTTTTGTATTTGTCGGCCAGGGCGGTGAGACAGTACTTGTTCTGATTAGTCGGGTTGTTTTTCCATCTAGCCTCAGCAGAGCTTTCAGGCTGGGAGTAAACCACAAGTTAAAGTGAGTTGTAGGTTTCTCTTTGCTGAGTTTAAGTGGTGCAAAGAAGTCAATAGCAGAGTTGACGGTATTATTGTACAGGTCAACCAGGTCCATAGGGTTAGAGGTTAGGTTCACAGAGTTGGTGATAGATTGGATCAGAGGTAAGATGTTGGGGATTGTTATGTTTTTTTTTATTTCTCGTTAGTGCCGGTGGGGCCATGGATCTAGACGAGTTAGTTTGAGGTCTGTCTTGAATGGTGAATGAGATAAGGTGGTGATCCTTCCTTAGTTGTTCCCCTTCAACGTATCACAATCCCTCGTAGGTTTTTCTTATTTGCCACGTAGTATGACACCACCTCTGATGAATTTCTAGTATAAAGTCTGTTTTATGAGATTTTCTTCGAGAGGCTCGAGTGAACGTCCGTTGATGTCTGTTGTAATTCCCTGTTTTAGATAATTGTTAATAAAACAGTAACCTTTGCCATCTTCCTGAGTTAGTTTGATTATTTGGTGTCAGAGTTATTCTGCAAACCCATCCATTGCATGCATGTTATCCAAAGGGCCTTACACTCACGTGGTAGCAGTGTCGGATGGTTCAAGATCCAAACTAGTTTGTCTCAGAGTTTCGGGTGATCAGGCATCCTCCGCCATTAGCCGGAAGATTGCAGGCTTTCCTGTGGAGAGCGGCCGATAGAAGATCTTGCAAGAAGAACAGAGATGGTGGGCAGGTCCCCCTTTGATGAAATCCTGCCTGGTTTCCAGGAGCACTCTACGGGCGGAAGGCAAAATGGTTGGATTGGAGGAGGAGACGATACTGAAGACCTTGAGCCAATTAACAAACGAATGGTGAGTAGACTAAGGGGAATGGCAAATTAAGGGGATGGGCTTGTGATTAATATTGAGTAACCGGAAATATTATGTGAAGAGAAGAATAGCGCCTCGATTACTAACTCAAGGGAGTTCAGAAGAAGATGTCTCAAACTCCAATGGGAGTAGAGTAGAAAAATATAACGCGTGACCAGGTTCACGTAAGGTTACGTACATGGTATTTAAGTAAAGGCGAGAGAGAGAAAAAGGGGATCACAGTGTAAACAAATTTGTAAAGTCGACTACTCTGTATATTGTTTGTGGAGTAAAAATATGGAGGAGCGATAAAAAGTTGTGAAGTAATTGAGAAAGATAGAGGAGCAATAATGATCAATCCTAGCAGCGTGGTCGGTACCAATCCAAAGGTAGAGATAGCTAATTGAGAAACAAGAGGCTTGAGCGCGATTGATGGTGCACGCTCATATTTGTTGTTTTAAAGGCATTGAAAAAGTGATGATTTAAGCGAAAGTATAAAGGTTATTTTATAAGTCCGGTAAGTATTGACAGTCAATTGAGACTTGTCATTGTGGGAGATACTCCTCTGATGTGTTAATGCCAAAGCACATGCCCAAGCTCAAACATTATAGTGCGGAATGTATGAAAGGCACAGCAGATAAAATGTTCATGCTGTGGCAACAAGGGCGATCACTGTCAAAAGCAGTATTGCAACACATGAACACATACGCTGCATATAAGGAGAAGATATTTGAGAAAAGATTAGCAATCCTAAAGCTCTGGAAAATGTACCAGGAAGAGAGGGAAGATCCGCCACCCGAGGAGTGGATTCTTAGTCAACATAAGGAGGAAGGTGTTGAGCCCTCAGCTCCCCTTACCACACCTGAAGTGAATGGTACAAACACGGAAGAAATAGGGTTGTATCCTTTAAAGGAGTTGAAAGCGGCAACATGGTATAGTAATCCAATATACAAACCTCCCGATTATAGCAGTGATGATAGCACAGAGGAGAATAAGAGAAAAGAAGAGATCCATAAGATCATACAAGACAAAGAAGAGAAGTGTGTGGTTGAATACGTCAACAGAAATAGATAGAGAGATTAAGAGATGGAAAGGGGAGAACTATAAAGCTGACGAAATAGCGCTCGTGCAGAACAAATGGATGGGTGGACAGATATTAATTAAAGTTGATGGGAAAAACATTTAGGCAAAGAGAAGATAAGGAACGAGAGAAGAGATTGAAAGAAGACGAGCATAAAAGGAAGAACAGGGAGTGACCAGAACAGATGTATCAGGAGGAGCAAGAGAAAAAAGAACGGGCAGAAGAGCAAAGAAAAGTTTGACAATAGACATAGAACGATAGATGACAGGGATAGAAGAGAAAAGAGGAGAGAAGAGGAGGAAGTGCAAAAACGAAGGGACAAAAGAATACAGAGATGAAGGAAAGAAGAGGAAAGAAGGGAAGGAGTGAGGAGAGAAGAATGAAGGCAAGTGGAAGAAAGAATTAGAAGGGAAATGAGAAAGCGAAGAGAACTAGATGAAGAAATAGAATGAAGGAGGAGACATTGGGGTCCTGATGTCAGTCACATTTGTAAGGAACCAGTATGGCCAAGCCCAGAAATACAATGGGATAGAGTAGAAGACTTCCTTCTGATAAAGGAAGCAACGTCAGGAGCATCTAGAGTAGTATTGGGGGAAGAAAACTTTGATGTGGTGAGCATCAGAGAAAGGATTGATAGGGCCTATCAAGAATTAAAGGTTGGTAGCAAGTATGAAGTTGTAGGGAAGAGGGATCCATCCCTAGCATTTCAATCACAAACTGAAGAAGATAATTTGCTCAGTCACGGACATAGAGTATTGTCCGTAAGCAGACTAAACTTAGGCAAAGGTGAAGGGGATGATAGTCATACTAGTTGGGGACAAGGCATATCGGACGAGGAAAGCGAATCTGTTCTTTGGGGGAAATGGGGGGGGCGCATGAGCCCCCGAAGGAAGCCTGCAAATAGACGAAGAAGCAAGATGGTCTGATCTGGAACAACCTAAGGATAGGACGCCAGATCCCATAGCATATCCAGAGTGTCCCCGAGGACGATTGTATAGTGAGAACGGAGAATCACTGGCATATGTGAGCAGGTTAAGGTAATTACCGACAAGGAAACGGACAGGGATGATCGTCCCTGCCATGGATAGATTAACAATGGAAGCCAACTATGGGTTGGGGTTTACGCAGTTTCCCTTATTGGAAAAAGGGGTAGCAAGATCACAGTATGTTCCATGGCCACAGATGGACAAGGATAATTTAAGGTGCAAGCTCCTGCGTTTGACTTTGGGCACTTGGAAATGGATATACGAACTAGAAAAAATGACAGGAGGAAACATGCTGGCCATAGGGGACATAAAAGGTCTCCTGGCAGCTATTCTTGGGGAAAGGGCTGATGACATATGGAGGGGAGCAGAATATTCAAATGTGACCGCACAGAACACAGCGCACGATGGAGCGCCGTTTATTAATTGTAGAGCAGATGTTTGGAGGGCTATCAGGGTACAGTATCCTGATACATCAGGCATGGGTGAAATTATACACGTAAGATGAAAGAAGATGAAGACCCTATTGCTTACATTCAGGGCTTTCAGGAGAAATGGCAACTTGAAACTCACGAGCCGTGGGAAAGAATTGTGGCATTATTTTACCACATTTTATGTCAGGGGTTACTTGAGCCAGTATCGAGACAGATGAAGAAACAGGTGGGGATAGAAGCAAAACCGTGGGCTGACATACAGCTGACAACAGTGCATCACTGTCGGTTGTTATAAGAGAAAAATGAGAAGAAAGATGAGACTAGGAAAATCGAGGAAGCCAAGTTGGTACAGAAGAAATTGTCAAAATTTGCCGTAGAAGGGGTGGTATTAACAAGTGGAGAAGCATTGGGAATGCAGGAAGCAGTGGGTGCATCACAGGCAAATAATCAGCACCTGATGGACCACAGTGGATATGGGTTTGTGCCACGAGGCAGAGGTATGGCTATAGAGCAAGAGGAGGATTTCAAAATACTCAAGGTGGATTTCAAAATACACAGAATGAGAATCAGAGTATCCGGGGAAGATATAACCAAAGGGGACTTGTTAGACGGGCACACCCAATTTGTTGGACTTGTGGGATGACAGGGCACATTGCGCGTTTATGTGGGAGTCAAGGGAATGGAATCTACAAAGAGCCTATGCATCTTCCAGCAGATAGGTAACCCGGATGGCTCCTATGCATGCCGCTTCCTGAAAAAGGATTTTTTATTCCTAAATTTGCGGAACGGCCGCGCTTTGACCCGCGCTGCACTGCCTGAATCTGCAACTCAACAGCAGTTCACCCGTAGCACTTCCTCTGCCTTTATCCAGCCAACCTCCATTGCTTGCCATGAGGCAAACACACTCCAAGATGGTCGTGTGCCGATCTGGCAGAACAGCAGCATACTGAATTCCTCAGCTGCACCAACTCGGCCACCGATTGGCAGCTGCCCCATACTTCCTGCCCAATGAGAGCCGGCAGGCGAGAGCCGGCCTCCACACGAAGGCAGTCACACAAAGGCTACCCCTGTCTTGAGCCTGTCGGAGCCGTAGGAGCCTGGGGCCTCAAACTCTGCCCACCGCTCTGCTCCAGGTAAGCTGACCTTGCGGCTCTGCTCCCCATAACACTAACTTCTCCTGTCTCACCCATTAACAACGCTTGTGGATTAGACTCTCCGTAACAGCGTGATTGACTTACTCAATTGGAACTTTGCCTCAGTGTATCCACACACCGGCACTCCCCGAGTCAAGCCTCAAACGCATAACTAATTAAGGTTTTATACCATACAATGTATTGCAATGCATAACTGAATTTCTCCTCATAGTATGCACAAATACCATACAATGTACTGCCACTGTATTCTGCGCTTCCTGTCTCTGAAGTAAACAAATACAATGTCTGTAAGTGTAGACAGGTTACTATCCCAGATACCTAACATTCGCAGTAATCTGATTGCTAGCCACAACCTCTGCTAGATATTCTCAGCACTGCCACCACTGTGTCCCAGCCTCTACTGTTTGCATTGCCACCACTGTGTCCTAGCCTCTACTGTGTGCATTGCCACCACTGTGCCCTAGCCGCTACTGTTTGCATTGCCACTACTGTGCCTTAGCCTTTACTGCTTGCATACTGCCCATAGAGTTATCGGCTCTACAAGGTGATTATGGTCCTAGCGAGTACACGCCGGTTAGACTGTCCCAACTTAGATTGTTACATCTATCCAACATGTACACTCTGCCCCTAATAATATGCATGTTAGGCACTCTGCACACACTCAATCATAGTCTAGATCCAGACAACCACACATACAACAGCAGCCTTAACTTTAACACCATGGACTTCCTGCCTAGTCCAATCCAACATACCACGCTTACAGCCATGCACACTATTACACTGCACTCCAGACAACACAGACTTAGGACACGGACTCACCCGATGAACTTTGCTACCATGCCCTCCTCTATCACACTCAGAAACAACCACCTAGGATCAAGCACCATCTTTAGAGATAACACCAGCCACCATTGCCAGACAGACACTAGCATTAGAAGCACTAAGGTGCACCACCAGCCTCCCATCCACAATACCTCCAAACAATCCTCCTCGCCACGTAAAAAAGGAACCACAGCTCCCACTAAAATGAACAACCAACCCCTTCTCTACAAATGCACTCTACTCGATGTCCGCTCGCTCAACGCCCATGCGTTAGAAGTTAATGATCTGATCACCAGCCAAGATTTAGACATAATGGCCATCACAGAAACTTGGCTTCACGAGGCCTCCGGCCCAGCCATTAAAACCGCACTTCCCAAAGGTTACTCTATCTTCAGACAGGACAGGCTAGCTAAAACAGGAGGAAGAGTAGCCTTAATATTCAAAGGGAACATATCCATTAGACCTATACCCCACCAGGGAGAAGGAAATGTAGATATCCTATCTGCCAAAATAGCCCTATCGCCAAAAAGTACCATAAATATAAATGTTGTTTACCGCCCACCAGGAACCCCGTCTGACTTCATAGGGCAAGTCACCCACCTTCTAGTAAACAATATCAAAAAATCTACTAAAACGCTACTCCTAGGAGACATTAATCTAGGCTTCAATGACAAAACAGCCACATCCTTCACAAAGGACCTCAGTGACCTTGGCTTCTCTCAGAAAGTCACTTCTCACACACACACACACGCAAAAGGTCGCATCCTAGACTGGGTTATTGACCATAACTGCGACACTACATTGTATCCAATACTGCCCTCCCATGGACATGCCACAACTGCTTACAATTCACCATCCCCATAACTCCATGCACCAAGCTTATTACACCAGCACCGGCTACTATAGCCAGAAGCGCAAATAAACTCACTGCAGAAAACATCAGTGCCTATCTCAATCGCCCATGCCTAGCACCACCATTCACACCTGACTTCATCATACTAGCGGAATTATTCAAAGACACAATGACCAGTGCCATCAACACAGTCGCCCCGTTAGAAAATAAAAAAGGAAAGAAATCATTCCACTCCAATTCCTGGTTCACAGAAGAGTACCTAAATCTGCGCAACTCCAAACGGCAGGCGCTAAAAACCTGGCAGGCTAACCCCTGTGACACCACCAAAGATATCTTCCGATCCATTGCAAAAAAAAACAAACACTCCATATTCAAAGCTAAATCGGAAGCCTACAACAATAGAATCTCCTCGGCCAACTCTCAAACTAAAGAACTCTTCACCATTTTTTATGAACTAACAGTACCTCCCACTTGCACTGAAGAAATCTTCAAAGATGAAGCCTGGTGCTCCAGCATACAAGCTGCTATGCTTAAAAAAAAAATAGACCTCCTTCAGAACAAAATCTCAGACCATTACAAAGCTTTACCTAAACAGAACCTCCCGAAGCAAACTCATCACAAACTCTCAGGTATTAACTCTCCTAAATTCTCCTTCTCTGAAATATCTGAGGCAGATGTTTTAGACATTCTTAAACATCTCAAACCCTCGCTATGCAAGGCAGATGTATGCCCCCCCAAAATCATCAAAGAATGCGCTGAGCAACTCGCTCCTTTTATCACCGCTTTCATAAACGCCTCATTCAAAACAGGCATAGTCCCCAAATGCCTCAAAGAGGCTTGGGTACGTCCACGCCCACAGACAAATCCAACTTAACCTCGAAACCAACGCAATCCTAGGAAAGAGACAATCGGGGTTCCGCAAAGGACACGGAACAGAAACCGCCTTACTAGACCTTAAAAACCAAATCACCACCATCCTTGATAAGGGCAAGCCTGCCCTACTTCTACTCCTAGATCTCTCAGCAGCGTTTGATCTCATCGACCATATCACTCTCACCAACCACGTCACGCATGCAGCGCACTTCTCCAATCACACAGCAACCTGGATCACTTCCTTCCTAGAAGGCAGAGTGATGAAAGTGTTCTCCAATATAGCCAATGCAGAGCCCACTATCGTACACTGTGGCGTCCCCCAGGGATCTTGTACCGCCACCCACGCTTTATAACCTATTTACAAAGCCTCTTTTTGATAAACTGGATGCACTTGGGATCACATACACTAACTATGCTGATGACACCCAGGTGCTCCTTCCCCTCACCGGGAGCTATCTCCAAGACGCCTCAACCCTTCAACAAATTTACTCTACAATCCAAGCATGGATGGCCACGAATGGCTTATGCCTCAATTGGGATAAAACTGAAATCCTCATTCTTGGTCAAAAATCCACACTAGCCAAACTTGATCCGACCTATCTAAAAGTCTGCATTGACAACTGTGTCATCCCAGTCCTTTCCTCAGTTAAAACGCTCGGAGTACACATTGATGCTACTCTTTCCGTGGATAAACAAGTTAGCGCCATTGTATCGGCCTCTGCCTTGAGTACCAAACGGATCAATGCCATAAAGACATTTCTAACCAAAGACAACTGCCTCTCCGTTGCTAGTGCCGCCATAGGAGCCAAATTGGATCATTGCAATTCCCTCCTAGCTGGCACATGAAAAAAAACGTAGCCAGACTCCAAACCACACAAAACAACTCTCTCAGAGCAGCGCTCAGTATTCCTAAACGAGAACACATCTCTCAAGCAAGAAAAAATGTACACTGCTACCAGTTAAAGACCAAATCACTTTCAAGATTCTCTCCACCGCACACAAATGCATCAACCTGACTGCACCCTCTTACCTATCGGACACTCTAGCTAGAACACAATCTACAAGACCCACACGAATAGGGTACACCAACCAATTTACAGGTGCCGGGAATCTCCAGGGTTAAGGCAGGAGGAATAGAATTCCCTTATCTGGCACCTAAGCTGTGAACACCCTACCTACAGCCCTTAGAGCGGAAACCTCTCTCCACGCCTTCCGCAAAAACCTAAAAACTGCACTCTTCAATTAGCTGATAGCTCATGTCTGTACATTACCTGCAGAAAGGCTTTCTGCAATTATTGTAACAAGCGCCACAATGCCACTTCCTTCTGTATTTGATACGTGACTGTATACTAAGACTGTATACTAAGACTGTAGACTGTAACTAAGCTATTAACATCTACTGTAACCAGCGCCACAATGCCTATGGGCTGCTGTGCGCTTAAATGTGAATAAATAAATAAATACAGAATGGCCAGTTTTCAAGAGGGGGACAGCTTATCCTCCACCATATAGTACACAAACTAGAGAAGGGTTCACCCAAGATCAGACAGTGCGGCAGGTACAGCAACAAGAGTGAGTGCAAATTAATCCATCATAAAGGCAGTCGCAACAAGCCCCTATCCAGACACAGCAGTATGCAACCACAGGACAAGCGCTGACAAACAGAATAGGAGGTGCCACTGTGGTGGGAGGAAATCCTTTCACAGGGACGGTGATGAGTCTGTACCCACAATAGGACAGCTCACATGGTGACTTGATGTGTTCAGTACTATCTGTGACACCAGACCCCCAAGAGGTACCAAGGGTCGATGTGACAATAGGAGGCAAATCCTTTTCTTTTCTAGTAGACACTGGAGCAATTTGTTCATGTATATGAGACTTTAAATATCCAATGTCGGGAATTGCCATGAATGCTCAAGAGTTCTCTGGAGCTATGAGTCGAGTTCCATTTACTGATGAATTGCCAGTTTCCATAGGAGAGTGTGATATGTCTGTTCCTTTGTTGTATTCATGACAGACGCCGATTAACATTTTGGGAAGAGATTTGATGACAAACCTTGACATGACAATTTGATTTGCTGATCAGTGGATGGTGTGCATCACTCCAGGAATACACTATTTAAATGTGGGCAAATTTATACTGGCGTTCACAGGGCAAGTGGCTCTGCTAGGTGTTGCAGTTAATCCAGAGGTTTTTCTATATGGGCTGAGAATTCTATTGACATGGCTACCTGGCTTTGTGGGAAACATTGTGAGGATACCTGATGGGTTTTTGTTTAGGCCACAATTACCGATGGACGAAGAGGGCAAACAGATTATCCCTATAGAATTGGAAGCAGCCATAGTATGAAGGGAAATGACAATGCTCGAAGGAATAGATAATGACGGTAGACCATGGAGAACAGTACTAGCCCTTGAGGAAAGGTACAGATTGACGGACATAACTGATGACATGTTCAGGGAAGACTGAACAGATGATGAATTGGTGATTTTTATGAGCATCACATACTGTATTGGAATAGAGAAACGGGAAGTGCCACAGCGAATGGCGATAATGCAGCAGCGTCCAGCATTTTTTCAGGAAGACTTGGAAAAGGTCCCAAGTGTCTTTTGGACCACATGCCCTTATGACATATGTTTATTAAAGGGAATGGGGAGGTCAAAATAAAGCTTAAGCAAGGAGAAATTTGACCTCAAGCAAAGCAGTACCCCATGTCTCGAGAGGCTGATGAAGGTATACTTCAGACCATTTCAGCACTGATGAAACAAGGGATTCTGATGGCATCAGAATCATCGTGTAATACTGCGGTACATCCGTTCAAAAAAATCTAAGGGAGTGTCGTGGAGATGTACACAAGATATGAGACCGATTAACCAGATTGTAGATGCAGAGTTTCCTCTAGTTCCTAACCCAGCGACGATACTATGCAGTATGCCAGTGGAAGCTCAATATTTCACGGTGATCAATTTGAAAAATGCGTTTTTCTCTCGATCCCGTTGCACAAAGACTCACAAGACTTGACTTCCCTTACGTTTTGCCAAACTCGACTGAAACGTACTAGTCTGCCCCAGGGGTACTGTGAGGCCCCATCCATCTTTAACAGCATACAGATGGATTTAGGCAATATTGATCTTAAGAATGTGGTGATACAATAGGTAGATGACATTTTAATTTCTAGCACCACGGAAGATGAGTACAGACAAGATTCTATTCAGTTGATGACTTTTCTGGCAGAGCAGGGGTATAAGGCAGACAACAAGAAACTGCAATAATGCCAAGAAGAGGTGTTATAAATAGGGCAGTTGATTTCACATGAAGGAAAGAAAGTGACACCTGAATGAGCTGAGGCAATTATGAAAACTGCAAAGCCAAATACAATTAAACTGATGCAACAGTTTTTGGGGTTATGCAACTATGTTAGAGCCTCAGTGTCTGATTACAGTGCATACAGGAGACCCCTTTTGCAATCTTTAAAGAGAGCACAAGTGGACAAAGTAAAAATAGAATGGACTGAGGAAATGGAGGGAAGGGTTTGAGAAGTTGAAAAAAGATATTTGTATAGCCCCTGTTTTAGGAATTCCCAATTAAGCTGAGGAATTGTATTGGTTTTCACACACAAATGGGACAGTCATGACAGCAGTGCTTACAAGGAGGACTACCTTGGGGTACAAGCCTTTAGCGTATTACAACTGGATTTTAGACCCAGTTATGCGAGGACACTTTCCTTGTGAACAGTTATTGGCAGCTGCTGCGTTGACAATTGAAAAGTCTACAAGTATTGTTATGGGCTGCTCTTGACTCTCTTCGCGGAGCATGCTCTGTTTGCCATTTTAGAGATACCCATGGGCACAATGACATCCCAAAGAGCTTCAGCTTATGAGGTAATGTTTTCTAACCCAAAGATTAAAATTGTGAGATGTAAAATAGTGAATCCTGCCACTTTTGTAGCTAAGCCAGTAACAGAAGGCATGACTGTGCTAATTAAGTTGAATTTTATGATGATATACCCCGAGTAAAAGAGAACGCTTTGACGGGAGGGGAAATTCTCTTTGTTGATGTTTCTTCAAAAATTCATCAGACTAGTTGGGAAAGGCATTCAGGCACAGCGGTGGCGAGACACAGATTAAATGGAGAATTTGAAGTAGTGGCGAGTGCAAGGCTACCGCCTCACTTTTCAGTGCAAACAGCAGAATTAGTGGCGCTTATTGTCATGCTCGAGAAACATGAAGGGCAGCAAGTGACTGTGTACAGTGACTCCACCTATGTGATGTCAACTGTACATGCAGGGTTAGCATGTTGGAAAAGGAGGGGCTACCTCCGTACGTACGGCACTCCATTGCAGCACGCATCCTTCTAGGATAGGCTTATTAAGGCAGTACAACTCCCAGTAGCCATAGCGGTCGTTAAATGCGCTATGCACACTAAGCAAACAGATTTTATTTCTTGCAGGAAAGAAGCAGCAGACGTAGAAGCCAAAAGGGTTCCATATACTCCAGATATTTCAAGTTTTGATACTGAGAGTAGTAAAGAAAAAGTAATTATAACCATGGTAATGCAAGAAGGGTTTAATAAATTGTGATAAACCAACTAATGAAGGTTCAAGGGAGCATACCACAGGAAGAGCAGGAATTATGGAAGCAAAGAGGGTGTTCTTTATCCCCCACAGAAGCTTTAGGGAGGCAAGAGAGCACTGGAAAGCCGGTGATGCCAGTAGCGTTATTAAAGGTTGCACTTGAGCAGCTGCATTACCCCGCACATGTAACTAGGGAGAGTCTTGCTGCTACTATTGCAGAAGACTGGTTCTTTCCAAATTTGTTGGAGCATGTTGCTCTATTTATGGTAAACTGCACCGTGTGTCACAAGTTTACTGCTGAGCATACACTGAGAACAATTATGGGAGTAATACCTCGACCGAATGGTCAGTTTCAGCATTTACATATTGACTATGTTGATATGCTGCAAGTATGTAATGGATATAGTTATCTATTAGTGGTGGTCTGTCCTTTCTCTAGGTGGATCAAGGCAGGTTCGTGTACACACCCTGATGACAGTTGCGCAGCAAAGTTTTTAGTGTGCAAAGTCTTCCCGAGATGGGGTGTGTGTGAAGTGCTGGGATCTGCCAATGGGCCACATATTGTTAATGATGTATTTGAACAAATAGGGCTTTTGTTGAACATCAAACACAGGTTTTCTTCTGCTTATCACCTGCAAGCAAACAGAATATGTTAGAGACTCGACAGCCTCCTTAAAGAAAGGACTGCCAAGATTAAATTGACATTGAAGAAGGGATGGCTATATTGCCTACCCCTAGCGTTATATGCCCTTCGGAATCAGCCAGGTTCAGACCATCACCTCGCCCCTCATGAGCTAGTGACAGAGCGGTGAATTAGAATGCCTCTTACTCCGTCTAGAAGTAAAAGTGATGCCCATAGTGTAGCTAAAACTTTAGGTGATAAATTGCATGATTTTTTGACATGTATAACGTCTAGCATCTCTCTCATTTCAGATGAAAAAGAATTAGGGGGATCGGTCTCATAACACAGAAGAAGACAATTCAACAGCCGATCCACTACAATTACTACCAGCACCTAAGTTATATGTTGGAGACCTAATCCTTGTGAAGAATGTTACGCAAAAGTGGCATGAGCCCTGTTTTAACGGTCCCTTTTGTGTTAAGAATATAACCCCTTCAGCTGTGAAAGTCCAAGGCAGATGAGCTTGGCTTCACTTAGGAGATGTAAAAGCCTACAAAGTTGAGACCCACCCTCCCCTCGTTGCAGATCCAGAAGCAAGGCAATAAGAAGAATTTCAGCATGTGCAAACTCGATCGATGTCAAAGAATGATGATAAAGCAACGGCCAGTGAATGATGCAGCCTTCGTTTGAACAAAAATTCTGGTGATACTCCTTATAGCTATTTCAGCAGGAGTACAAAGACTTGCAGACAATTTAATACGCCAAAATTGGACTTTAGAAACACATTGACGTATCACAGTTATGCCTAAATGTCAGTTCGTGATCAGAAATTGGAAACACAAGTAATATCCAGATAAATTTCTTACCCAATACCTGTTTGGTTAAATGCATGGTACTTACAGATAGTGATGAGCATCGGCTTGTGCTTGCTGTTTTTGTATTTATACTTCAAGCTTATACTGCTCTTGTCAGGAGAGACGTGGATGTTCGCAATTTTTTACAGGATCCTAAGAAACGCCCTGTGATCAGAAGGCACCTCATTGCAATAATCAAGCAAATTTTACAGTTACAAGTATAAATACATTTAATGATTGTAGTAAAAATGAGGCATGTAGAAACTGATATGGTTCTAGAGAGTGAACAAATGCAACAAGTACCAGGATGGTGCATAAAGTGGAAGCCTATTTTTGTGCATAATATATGCTTGTACTATTACTCTTTTTGTCTTTCTGTTCCTCATGTTTCACACTCTGTCATGTTGGTACTTCTGCTGAGGGAGAGGTCACCTACTGCGAGAACTGCTTTTGATTTGCTTCATGATCATTACACAAACTTTGCATATGGGAGATATAAGAGAAATGCAGAGGAACCTAATGAGGGTATAAATACCTATCTAGACAATACAGCACACTTGGGTAATAACATGTGGTATCAGCACATGATAAAGGTGGGAGAGAGAACATCTAAGGAGAGCTGCTACGTCTGCACTCTCATACCCAATGTCATGAATACAGTGCAAGCTTTCATTTCTAGAGAAGTCCCAGAACACGATGCCAGATGCCTCGTTCATCTGGCAGCATGTATGACCAGAGGACAATTTCAAGAAAGTTGGGCTACTTTGCGATGGACATCGAAATGCTCGTTTCCATTCCAGGATGATTATATCAAGACTTCACATATGGAAAAGGAACCTGGATGGGAGAGTAAGATGCTTGTGTATCCGGCTGAAGGGCAGGAAGAGGTAGTCATGAAATACATGAAGAGAACGGAATGCCCTGACATGACAGAAATAGCTGGATCACCTGGATGTTGGGAACAAACTCAAGTCTTAGTGTATGGTTGAGTGAAGACCAAGAAGGGATAGGAAGGAGGAGTGATGTCCTGTGCAGCTCATCTACTGAAGACAGAATATGTGCAAGAGGTACAAAGAATAAACGATGAATGCTTGAAATCATGGGCTAAGCATGCCAAACTGCTGACATGGGTAGAAGAGGAATCCGTTCCAATCGTTGTGATTCCATTGGCAAATGTGACACTGTGCTTTCGAAGAAAAGGAAGAAAGCATGTGGGAGATATCATAGGTTGCAAAACTACAGTTGATGTTTCAAGAATGAGAGCAGGGACAGCCGTCCTGATGGATCGATATTGGGCTTGTGAGCCTAGGGCCTACATGAAGCTACCCAAGGATTCGGGAGGGGCGTGTTCCTTGGTGCTTATCCATGTTACAGCTTTTGTGATTCCTCAGAGTGACCTGAATATTGTATTGTATATTTATATAGCTCTCTTTCCCCAGTTGTGTGGCCTCAATGCACTTTTTCCTTGGTTGAACGCCCTTGGTGACTGTAATCGATGTGGATGGAAAATTATAGGGGGTTTAGTTTAGGAGATGCGTGTGTGCATGTTGCCGTTCTAGGACTTGGTGGCTGGCAAGGCGTGACTAAGCAGCACAAGAGAGGTCAGAGACATGGGTGGGTGCTGGTGCTGGTGAGGGTTAGAGATAACTTGCTGTTGTTGAGAGAGTCTATGTGAGTCCAGCTATACCAAGTTCCTTTTGGGTGGTGGTCACTGTATGCTAGTGAAGGAGGTGTTGAGGTACGTCGGGTGTTTCAGTCTGGACGGCTATGTGTGCACTAGACTGGATGTGCTTAGCCGTAGGCGTGTTCTATTGTGTATGGATGCTTAGCCGTGCCTGTGGCCCGTGTACACGCTAGTGCTGTGAGATATACGTACCTTAGTCTGCGATGTTGCTCAGCTGATGCAATATATGTCCAGGTCTATACCAGGAGGCCTGGCTTTCATAATGTAGTAGGTATCTGCATATATTAAGCCGAGACGGAGGCTACACCTGGAATTTGAGAGCCCTGTATAGTGGGAGAGAGGCCTACACCTAACAGTGCAAATTTGGATACAGGCTAAGGACAGCTAGAGTTGAGAGTCCTGTGTGGTGGGTGAGAGGCTTACACCTAACGGTTTAATTTGAGTACCAGGCTAGGCAGAGCAGGATTTGAGAGTCCTGTATAGTGGGAGGGAGGCCTACACCTAAAACGTGCAGTTTGGATAAAAGAGTAGGCATAGCCAAATTTGAGTGTCCTGCATAGTGGGAGAAGGTCTACGCCTGAAAATGCAATTTGGGTGCATGACTAGACACAGCCATAATTGAGAGTCTACGCATAGTGGGAGAAAGTGCTGAACCTGTCAATGCGATTTGAGTACTGGACTAAACAGAGCTAGAGCCTTCAACTAGTTAACAACGCAAATCAGAGTACATGACTAAACAGAGCTACAGCCTAACCCTGACAGTGCTATTTGTGTACAGGACTAAACATGCCTAGAACCTAAACCTAACCGTGCAAATATAAGTACAAGACTAAACAGAGCTAGAGCCTACACCTAGCAGTGCAAATTGAGTACCCGTCTAAGCAGAGCTAGATTTGAGAGACCTGTATAGTGGGAGAGAGGACTGCACCTAAACGAGCAATTTGAGCACAAGACTCAACTAATATAATAGCAAGAGATGGGGGATACATCTAGAGTTGGGAGTCCTGCAGAGGGGCTGCGATGCTGGCAAATGTTCACAATTCTGCCCAAGTGTGGCACACAACAATATTCACTGTTACGTCCAAGTGTGGCATATACCAGCATTCACAACTCCATTCAAGTGGGGCACCTACCAGTACTCCCAACTCCGTCTGAGTGAGGTACACACAAGTATTCACAATTATGACCAGGGGCGGCACCTAAAACATTGGAGAATTTCCAAAAATAGATACCCATTTGAGAAGGAGAATATTGCTTGAATTTCTCAATCGATCCAGAAGAGAGAATTACTTCTCAGCTAAGTCAATAGAAACATATGAATCCATTCCGTATGAGCACAGGTTGTTCAGCAAGACTGCCTCAATATGTACAACTATCTTCATGCCTGGGATCCAGACGATGACCAATGCCAAATGGTTGCAGATTACAAAATGGGATCATCTGCACACAATCAACACTACCATACGGGATTCAATACTATCAAGGAAAAATTGAGGGCCATACGATTAATGACCCTGCAGAACAAATATGTCCTTGACATGATCACAGCGAAGGATGGAGGAGTTTGTGCCAAAATCGGGCCATCATTTTGCCCATTCATACCTTCTCACGATGATGAGAATGGGACCTTGTACAGAGGCCATAACGTTCTTGAAAAACCTGCACATCTTCATGTTTCTTGGAGCAATATTGGTGATGGTGATGTTTGGATTCTGTGTGATCAGGATAGTAATTGTCCAATGTAAGAAGACAGCCAAGAAGGCAGTAGGAATGAAGATCATGATCGATGTCTAATCAGGGTTTGGACTGAAGGAATTGACTGAATATATAGAGACCAGCATCATAGCACCTGAGGGAACAAAGTTCCTGTATTCAAAGAATCATAAGAAGGATGTTGCGCAGTGGGTTTACTGTAATCCGAATGGACATTGTAGATACATGACCTGGAGTGTGGAAGAACATGTTAAATCAGCCGGCACCCTGTGGGGGTTGATGAAGATATGGACTCTGAAGAAGCACTTCTTCAAGAGAAAATTTCAAGATGTGGAGACCAGTGAAGGTGTGGTCGATGACTCGGCCAGAGGGGGGAATGGAGAGCAGCAGTTCTATGCCTCTGCAGGAGATCCCACCCCCTACCGTCTATATGCTGTAAACCTGAAATCATGTCATGCTTAACACCAACAGTTTTGCCAATTACACAGTGTAAATTCGAAAGAAGGTATCCACTGAGAAAACCCTATCAAATGTATCCCCGAAGAGATGACAATCCGAGGGAGGACATCACCAAAGAAATATGAAAAGAGAGAAAGAAGAGCTGGTGATGTCACGAAAGACGAGTGTGAGTCCCTGAGAATGCTGGCTGAAGAAGAGAATGTATGACCCTATAGATACTGATGACGAAGTTAAGAATCGAGTAAACTTTTATATCGAAAAGAAGATTGCATGTGTGAGAAGAACTGCAGAAAATGTAAGCTGTTCAATAACTGCACAGATGCTGAAATGGAAGTAGATTAAGTAATCTTAGAAGCTGGCTCTAAGTAGTGAATAGACTGCAGGCGAAGCCGCCATTTTATAGAAGCTGGACATCAGTGTCATACATTTTAGTAAGCCAGGACCGATGGAGAGAAAGGTTAAGAGCTGTGTCGCAGCAAGAATTAGCTGAGATTGTGGAAGAGTCTGGAAGGGCTGTCTGGCCTGGTGTCAAAGGTGAAGCAGCCAAGGCGGTTATCTATTCTCGAAGGCGGTGAACGTGAGATGCTGAATCATCACTTGTTAAGGTGCAAAGAAACAACACCATGCACGCCAAGTTTTATTAATTTAAGACATTTCAATGCTGCACAATGAACCAAATCGTGGTCTCCTGTCACGTGAGCCAAACATGGAAAAAGAGTTGAGCATGGAGTTCTAGAATAACAATAGTGCATGCTCGCACTCCCTTACATTCCCAAAGACACGGACACTCTCCAAGGCCAAGTTCAAAGACAATCTTCATGGCAGAAGGCATGGGTGATGAGAGATGTTGGGCTAATTTGGTGGGGAGGTAAAGTCAAGTCTGCCTCCTGGCACCTGGGTCTGAGCTTACGTGCTGCTAAGTGAGCTGAATGTTCCAGAATGGCACGAGCGTGCCAACCAATTGTAGAAGGCCATATAATGAATGGCCTTATAGTTTGAGAGCCAATGATATACTGTGCACTTAATAGTGTTGAAGATGACAATGTTTTAGAGGTAGGCATAATTTTTCCAACAGACAGTAGATATCCAATCACAATCCCACCCCTTATAGGAAGTATGCTTAGTTATTCCTGTTGAACGTATCACAATCCCTCATAGGTTTTTCTTATTTGCCACGTAGTATGACATCACCTCTGATGAATTTCTAGTATAAAGTCTATGTTTTATGAGATTTTCTTTGAGAGGCTCGAGCGAACGTCCGTTGATGTCCGTTGTAACTCCCCGTTTTAGATAATTTTTGATAAAACAGTAACCTTTGCTATCTTCCTGAGTTGGTTCGATTATTTGGTGTCAGTTATTCTGCAAACTCATCCATTGCATGCACTTTATCCAAAGGGCCTTACACTCACAACATTAAAGTTCCTTTCTTCTTAGGATTTCACATGTATACAATTTCTCAGATGATTGTTCACCTTGGGTCCCCCTCTGCCGGGCTCAGACCCAGCTTAACACAAAACCTTCAATTAGTCTCCCTCTGCCAGGCTCGGTCCAATTTATCTACTTTAACACAAAATGTCTTTATTGTATCTACATCGAAGACTTTCGACTGTTGTGCGCAGTATTTTTCTTGACCCGTCGCAGGCCCGCTTTGATTCACAATTCTTTACAACTCTTTTGACTTTCACAGTTTGGCACTTCTCAGCTGGATACCTTACAGAGACCTTCGATTTAACACACACGTGCTGCCGGACCCCTCTGTCAAAGGTATTGTATCTTGGTTTCAAAGTTCAATCAATCATCAGCAGTTGAACTTTACTAGCGTCTTGTATCACATGCGGTTTTTTAACAATGTTCGTTCCAGCGCCCGCCATACAATGTTGCCACTTGCAACCTTGGCTTCAACACAGACCGATCTTGTATCATTCTCCCCATGTCACCGGCTGTGTTGATTTCACTACATTGCTTTGTTCTTGGAGCCAAGGACCGTACTACAGTGGCTGCTGCTGCTTCTTCCCACCTTATTGACGCGGGAGGGCCCCAGGTGTATCTGACACACAATGCAGGATTCTTCAGCCTGGTTTCCTGGTCTTATGCTTTCTAATCTCAAGAACTCTGGAAAGAAACGGTTCCTTGTTGGAAAGGTCAAGGGAATTTTCCACCTTGCAAGCCCCTCCTGTTTTGCCGTCTTTCGTCTCTCATTGAGCTGCTGTCTCGAAACTGCTGTTTCCTCGTGTGCTTTGCCTCGCTCTGCGTGTGCTCTCATGCTCCAGCTTTTATTTGTGTGGGGAAGCTTAATGGGAGTTGGGTGTGTGTGATGGACAGTAATTACCTGACCTCGCCTTACCATGTATTGTGACACATCAGGTATACTGCTTGGGTGTTAGTCTGTTTGCTCCCATAGTGCACTGTCCGTGTGAAAGTGTTTGTGTTGTAAACGTGGCGGGGGTAGAATTTCTAGGTATCCTACCTAATAGGATGGGGTAAAGGTGTTACATAGAAGGGGATACCGTGTTGGCCTGGCAGGTGCAGTTCCTGCCTGGTTCACTTCCTTTCTGGCAGAGCATAGTCAGATGCTCTCTCTTCCCCCCTTCCTCTCGGCCTTGTTTCACATCTGTAGTTTCCCCGCAGGGCTCTGTCTTGTCGCCAATGTTGTTCAACATTTATATACAACGTTCTGATTTGTATCTGTTCCTTCAGCTGCCGATGATATGCCTATGCTGACGACACCCAAATCCTGATGCGTTTAGATTTCAACCAGGCAGAGGCGTCGTCACGTCTTAGCATCTGCCTGGCGCTTGTTAGGAATTGGGATTCTTAGGAAGGTCCTTCCTCTGCTCCCCCGAAGGTTTGGTCACCGGTGGTCGCTGCCCTGGTTTTAAGTCGCATTGATTATTTTAATGCGCTTTATCTTGCCCAGCTGAAGAGCCTAATCCATCAGCTTCAGCTATTGCAGAACCAGGCGGCTAGGTTAGACATGAATATCCCTTATGGGAATCATATAATGCTGGTTCTTGGCTCCCTTCATTGGCTGAAAGTGGCTAAGATAATTGAATTCAAGTCTCTTTGCCTAGTGCATTGGACCTTTTATGGTTTCAGTGCATATTTAACTTCAGGAGAAATTTCTGCATTGCCAACACACACGTGCTCTTCGCTCCTGCTCGGCTTGTCTGCTTACCGTTCCTTCTTCCCGTCATGTTAGGATCAGAGATCATGCTTTCTCAGTGGCAGTGGCAACATTGTGAAATATGCTGCCTCTGAGGTGCACTGTTAACCATCTGGAATTCAGACGTCTTTTGAAAACCCTCCTGATCTAATTAGTTTCCTCTGCTCTACCTTTACTCTTCCTAGCGCCATGACATCCTTGGGTGACAGTGCGTTCTACAAATTCTGGTAACATAACATAACATAACCATCCGGTGCCTACTCCCTGAAGACCCTTCACCCAGGTGATCCTCCTGCACTGGTTCACCCCCAGGAACTGGATCCAAAAGCAATGGCTGTGTCCTGGCCACCTGGATCACACATACCCAGGGTCTAGTGGATGAGGCACCTTCTGGCTTCTCACAGTCTGCAGTCACTGATAGAATTGGGCAGGGCATGTCAGAGCTCTCTGTGGGCTGTCCTATAGGGGGCTTACATTTATGCCTGGAAGGGCGAAGGTATTACCTCCTGTCACTTACACCCGAGTAGTGCGGTAGTGGCGGGGCTGTTGGCAAGCGTGCCCTGTGGTAGATTGCTTTTGTCCAATTTCTACGCTGATGGTTGTGTCTGTGCCTAAAGGCTGTTCAGTTGTTGCGCTGTGGGTTGTGCACTGGGAGCTAACTGTGTCTGCTGCTACTGGACTGTGGTATCTGGGGCAAATATATCCGGGGAAGGTAGCACTTGCTGTAGGGCAATGTTAGTGGTGGGGACGAAAGGTGTCTGTTGCTGATGTTGGATCTTTGGTATTGAATATTGTTGTTGCTGCTGGTGCTGTAGGGTGTTGGGTGCAAATGGGACAAACGTGCATTGCACCTGTGCTGAGGGGTAATACCCAGGGACCCCTCCAATTCCAAATTTCCATTTCTACATTTTTGAGAAAAGAGTTGCATCTTCCCACAGATCCAACACTGTGGTACAAACATAGGCCTCAGTCCCCCAAATGCAAACCCTGCCCCTCTTACCTGTTGGAAACCTTTCTGCCCCCATTGAGCTGGGGTGAACTGAGCCATCCCATCTGCATATTCATACCCCGGTCCTCCCATGGGAATCACACCTTGGACCTGCATCATTTGTGGCCCAAACTGGGCCTGTAATACGTTCTGCTCAACCTGTCCCTGCACTGGGGGTGGAACGCTTTGCACCCCTGTAATGCTTGTAATCATCGTTCCTTCTAATGCCAGTTTAGCCAGTTTCTTTTGGACCAATTTCTCCTCGACCTTCTGAACCTCGTCCTCCCTCTTCTTGTCCCTGTCCTTCCTTAGTCTGCGAAAATGTACTATGTGCACTTGTATTTCTGATCATCCTTTCGTTTCTATTCCAACAACATTTTTCAGTTCCGCCTGAAACTCTGCTGGGAGGCCCCTAACCAAGATGTGGTAAAATACCGGAATGCTAACATCCCACCCTACCCCTGTTTTGTCCTCCACATTTCTTGTATTGTGTGTACATATTGCGCTGGGTTCTCTCATTGCTCCATTGTGTGGGCTAAAAGAGCCTGCATGTCAGAAGTGTCCCTGAACTCATCCCTCAATGCTTTCCAGACATGTGCTTGACAGTTATTGAATGGCGTTCCCTCATGGTTAGTGCTTCTCAATGTCATGCCACCATAGCCCACCGCCTTTCAGAGTTTGTTGGCCTGATTTCCCTATAAGCAAGCAAATACACTCTTCATATCTCCTATTGCTAGGACTGTTCTCTCTCTCTCTCTCTCTCTCTCTCTCTCTCTCTCTCTCTCTCTCTCTCTCTCTCTCTCTCTCTCTCTCTCTCTCTCTCTCTCTCTCTCTCTCTCTCTCTCTCTCTCTCTCTCCCCCCCCTCCCCCCCCCCTGGACTGCAAGCTGCACATCAAATTCTCTTTTTCCATGTTGGGCAAAGGGACATAAGGCCTTTCCTGTCCTTACTGGAATAGGGGGAACTGCGTACCCTTCTTGCAGGGCGATAGTGCCCGCCCATTCGTGTCTACCTTTGCTAACAATATCCTGCCATTCTGGTCTCTAATACGCCTGGGATCATGTTATATCTGGTATGTCGTCTTTCTCTCTCCTGTCTCCCATTCACCCTCCTCATATATACTCAGAGGTGTAGCTAGGATTGTCTAACAAGTGGGGCCTGAAGCTAGTGCAGTTGGGCCCACCAAAGTGGCATTAAAATCTGTGAATGCCCAAACAGCGTTGGTGAATGGGCATTCACAGATTTTGGGTGGGCCTTGCTCCCTCAGGCTCTATCCCATCTACACCTCTGCATATACTTCTTCTCTGGCCATTTGATCACTATCCCTTTCCTCTATGGTAGGTATTGTAGGGAGGTTGTTAACATTTTTGCTGTCAATTCTAAACGATATTTGCACCAATCTCCATTCATCTGTTGCAATTGTGGCACACTGCCCCTCCTCCTTTTCTTGTGCCATCCTCTTCAGCACTTCCTCTTTGTCTAACATCAGTTTCGCCAGCTCCTCCTCTGCTTCCCATACGTATCCTCCAATTGTCTCTGCGCCTGTCTCTTCGTTTCTTCAAGTGCTTCATTTTTTAGCATGCCTTCTCTTTCTCTATGCGTGCTTTGCTATTACTGCTTTCTGTTTGTTTTCTGTCTGTCTTCTTCTTAGTGTCTGCTGCAGATGAATAACAAGGGTTTGTATAGCCTGCTGCAGCAAGGAGAGAAAAGGACACATAAGGGGGTGGCCCTGAGGGCAACGTTACAGCATGTGTGTAGAGCAGTGTCAGAGGCACTGTCACTGCCTGATTAATTCTCTCTGCAGCTAAAGCTGGTGTTTCCTCCTCTTCGTACTGTTTCCAGAGCTCTAATATGCTTGACCTGTTTTTCAGTTGTTTTCCTTTATATGTCGACATAAAATGTGTGTACGTATGTTTGAGGATCTGTTTCTTCTGGGTGTCTTCCCTGGGCCATGGTGTAAACATATTCCCTGCCGTCCCTTCTACCCACTCCATATGATATTTCAGTATTTTATCCATATATTGTGGGAGAACCCTGCACAGGGGTGTCTCCATGATGCCCCTGGTTCTTTGCCCTGCCCTCTAAGTGATGCTTAGAAACACCGTTCCAGCTGTGTTTTCACTCTAGTTCTACCACTACAATTCTAAATGTCCCTCTAAAGCCCTTTTTGCCCACACACCCCTTTCAAAACCTCTTCCATAATCCCTCACAAACACCCAATGGGCTCTCCTCACCCCACTGCTCTTTTTAACTAAAATCAAAACCAATAGGTATTTAGAATAGGTATTTAGAACTATGACATAAGTCCTTCCTCCTCCTCCTTCAAGGTGAGGAAATAATTACCCTGTCCTCCCACCCGCCTCTACAGGATGGAGGGATATCCTCCAATCTACACAGTACTGTCTTCGCTTTCACTGAAGGGGATATCCTTTCATTCTAAACTGCACACCAACTTCTCATATCACCAAATATTAACCAAACCAAAAATAACAACAAAATTCCAAACTTACATACTGCTACGTTTTTATGTACGGGCGCACATACTCCTGTCCAATCTAGGTGGCCTCCGCGTTCCCTTGACGCTGGGCCACCCTCTCAAAATGCCTGTAACACCTGACACAGCGGGCTGCCCAAGCGTTCAGGCAGGCCTCTGGGTAACTCGGTTACTGCAGGCCTTCTCGTGTGTGCGCACTATAGCTGGTCTCTGTAGGCCAGCGCCACACTGCCCAGGGCGTGCAGCGGGGAGCACTCCCAGCCTCCCAGGGGATACTGGAAGACCAGGCGGAAACAGCAGCCTGATTGGCTGAGCATTACTCAAACAACCGTAGCCCCCTACATCCCAATGTGCTTGACTAATCCTGTTCAGCGTGAGACCTGTGAGAGTGAAAAATATTGCTACTCCAAACTAGATACACGTTCCCATGATAGGCACCCGTTCAACCCAAGCTCAGCGCAGCCTTTCTGTGACCCCCATCTTCATACATTCTGACACATGTTGCCAGTAACAAATGCACACCATGCTCCTTCTTCAGCTTCCCTTTACTCCTGCCTGCCCTAGGGGTCACTGTGCCCCCAGCCTGATCTGACTTCCCTCTGCACCACCATTGTGTCAAACCTGTATCTTTTCACATGACCTTCTGGGCTTATGGGTGGGACCAAGCCACTGTGTGAATTCTCTGCCAAACTCCTGAGAACAATTCTCTTCTTACAACATCAAGTGACAACTCAGCAATGTGTCTTCTCTATCTGGCCTTGTTGTCTGAGGCCTTTCTGAGCATCAGCAGAAAACGAAAATTCCTCCGAGCTGTCCAGGGATGGGCAAGAGGGCCTAACTCTCTATCCGTGGCAATGTGTGTATGTTCAGTTGAGGCCTTGCTGTAACATTGCCAGTGTCTTGCACATCATTACACACATCAGCTATCCTTCTAAAAAGCTTCAACAAAATATACTCAACCCATTCCCTGTAACACACAATTATTCTCTCTATTCTGATACTGCTAAAAAACAAAAATGTGTTGCTACCTATTGCTTCTCTCATTCACAAAAGCATTCCAAAACGTATCCTAATTACACCAAACTGCTTCTACCTTAAACATCATGCTAAAATACCAGTACATGTAATCGTTACACGTGCTTGCCATGGCACTCATGTATCCATCTGACCTTGCTGCTCATCCCATACTCCCAGACATGGAAGTCCTCCTGCCTCACCAATCAGAACACTCCACGGCTCCCTCAGAAGGCTACGTCTGCGCCTCCAATAAATACTTCTACTGGTCTTTTTTTTCCAAAATGCCTGGGTCATAAGTAAGAGCAGCTACACCTGCTTAAAATGAGCTTCTATTAACTGCCCCCAAGTGTATAAAATAATAATGTCACTCTTTTATATCGCACATTTCGGTGTATTGGAAGTGCCGCAGTAATAGGTGTCATTAGCACTCGCTGGTGCGTAATCTGTACAAACCTACGTTCTGAGCAAGCTGTTGGCTGCTCTCTTGCAAAGCTCCCCTTCACCACCTGCTCCCTCTATGACCAATGTAAATGTATTCTCAAAGCATACCTTGTGCCCTGTGTTTTCCTTTCTTGCGGCACCTCGGACATGCTAATTCTATTTGGCCCTCATTACAACTTTGCTGCTAAAACGCTGGTAATTCCGGCGTGATGGTTTTACCGTCTCTGGAAATATCTGCGCATTACAGGTCCCCGGGCGCGCGCCAGGTCCCCGGGCGCGCGCGCACACACACCTCTGCCGGAAACGTTAATACTGGCATGCCGGAGTTAACAGCATCGGCAGCAATGTGCTGGTATTACTGTCAGAAATGTGCCGGTATTACTGTCAGAAATGTGCCGGTAATAGCGATACCGGCACCCAAACTGCCGGAATTACCGGTGCCAGAATTAGCATCACCGTCATAACAGAAAGCTTCCTGGTGACCATTTTGAAAACTCAATCCACTTTGAATCCCCTACTTCCAACTACCATCCACAACTACTGGAGGTGCCAAAATGTATGTGAGCAAGAAATCAAGAGTCCCTGATGTCCGCCTAAGGAAGCCAAAGTTTGCGGAGGCGGAGCTCGTTCTATTGTCCGATTCAGTGGTGCAGCATGCGCAGGCCCTCTATGGCACTGGCCTGAGTAGGACCAGCCAGAGGAGGAAGACGGCAATTTGACAGGAGGCGGCACACAGGGTCACGGCCGTGGGGACTGTCCCTGCATGCCGAGGGACTGCCATAAGCAGTGGGACGACTTGTGCCTGAGGATCTGCAACCTCCTAGCCACACACAGGAGGGAATCACTTCCCCAGGAGGAGGCAAACCTAAACCTCATGCCCTGGGAGGAGGTTTTCAGCTCTATCATGCACATGAAGGGCATAGAGGGAGTCGGGATAGCAGAGGCCGGAGCTGGGACCCAAGGTGATGGCGGTCAGTACAACAAACCCCATGTAAATGCAAATGTTGAGTCCAAATACATTCATCCCCAGGCACAGAAACAACAAATGGGCAACGGAACATGTCCAGCACATGTCAATCACAGCAAATGTCCCTATCACACACATGTCAGGGAATGCGGGCACATGCAGCCATGCACAAGCACTGTTGCCAAAATGCACAGCCCCACACATGGACACCTGACGAGCACCCATGTGTTCCAAGGGAGAGGAATCATAGGCCCACCACACACACAGTAAGCCACCTTGGAAGACCAACAGTCAGTGTGCACTCCTACCATCCACACTCAGAAGCACACATCGGAACTAACAGACCAAAGAAGTTGCATGACAAGAGCAGGGTACACACAATGTAGCATGAGTGTATTGCAAGCCATCCCATCTCGTGATATGCCGGTAATACTGGTGCGCCGATATTACCGGTGCAGGTTTCCGGCGTTGCTGGTATTTTTGTTGCTGGTATTACCAGTGCCGGTAACTTCGAATGTGTTCCAGAAAACTCATATTTTGCAGGATTACCGGCACTTTTACTGTGTACCAGCAAACTTGTAATGAGGGCTTTGTCTTCATTACGTTTTTTTAAATGAAAACTGAAAAAGGATCAACGTAGCCTGGGGAGGTGTTGATATTGAACACCCAGAAGAAGGTATGTTTTCCTGTCCAAAATAGCACCTATGTTTCTCTCTGAAACACCCAAGTGCTGATGACAATAATTCCCACCAGTACAGGACAACCCAGCAGTAACCTTGTAGGTGTGCTTAGGCACTTAACTCTCTCTGCCGCCTGTTACCAGATGGAATGGCCCAAATTGATGGGCAGTATTGCCTTATTATTTTTCCCAGTTTAATGTTATTCAATCGTGAAAGAAAAATGTCTTTTATTAAGTGGGTTTAACTATTTCACGTAACGAATTCTTCTCATGGTGTAAATGACATTTATTTTTGCACTTCGTAACTTTAACTCGGCTTTTCTTCTTTACAGGTGATGCACAGGCATTTCCAAATGAGACTAATCTTGTTATAGATTCAAAATGCCTTAAGTTTTCTGGGCTTTTCCCTATTATGTAAATTGGGATGTGAGAATCCTAGTGGCCTTTTGAGGTCACATAGTGCAAACGACTTGGAAAGCGGACTCGTGGATATGATAAGGAAAATGCACTGCCCCGTGTAGTAGGGAAAGACGGTGATTCCAGCCATTGCAATGCTAGAGTTTTCTAGAAGGATCTGGGCATGTGATTTATGAACAGGGAACATTTGCTTCTATGAGGGACTCTGCTGCCCATATTTGGGAGCTGGACATTGAGGTAAAGACTCATGCATAATTCTAATATCGCATTTTCTATTCTAGAATGTTCTTGGGCGGTTTCATATGCGGCACGATGACAGGGCCGATAAAGATGGCGGTCTGGTGTGAGGGCCCGGTCGTTGTGAGTTGGTTCTGGTAGAGCAAGCATGTTGCCCAGTAACTGTCTTACAAGACAATAAAGCTGTCTCTGACCTTGCTGCTATCCAAGAATGATTTCATGAGCCTGGTTTCGCTGACACAATTAATCTATGGCTCAGTATCAACTTTAAGATCAAGTTAGCGCCTGGGCTGTAGTGCGCTCTACAAATCCAAAAATAAAAAGTTGCTGTGCAAGCAGAGCACACATCCCAAACGCGGGGTGGCTTATCTTACTGGCTAAAGATGATATGCCATTGTGTTACCTTTCTGAGGGCCCCTGTGCCTGTACTCATTTACTGGAGCCCATCAATATTATAACCATGAGGTAATCAATAATAAAAGATATCGAGGACCTGTATGGCTATTGCTGTATTTTTGATATGTGTGTAGTACTGCACATAACAAGTGCCATCCCTCAATGGTAAATCTGGTGTTACGACTTGTAACTGCTGTCCGTGGACATTGGGCGCCACACCGTTCTGCCTCTAAAGAGATTATGAGTTCTCAATGCTGCAGAAGCCAGCACAATTCAGATTTTAGAAATATATGGTGCGTTTTAGGGCTCTAATTCAGAACACCCCACAACGCAATCTATTTGATTCTCGTTAAACATGGGGTTCAACTCTGAGCATGAATAGTTTTCTTTGTCCTATTTTTAGCTGAACGTGTCTAGTATTTGACAGTTGAAAAGGGGGGTTTAGAATATCCATACGTCGATGGGAGTGTTTGGGCGCGTTTCGCCTCCTCATTGTGGTACAGAGTCACAGCGCTGATGTCCCTGGTAAGCAGAAATTGAACCCCCCCTCCCCTTTCACGATATGGATCTGTGGCTTGTGAGGGGAGTTGGGTATTATCTGGTAACTCGGAGTTCCCAATGTGCTTTAACTTACAGTGTTCTGCTCAAAATTTTCCATTGACGGTTAAGTGCTGCCTCTCTGCATGTGACCCCCGCCCCCTCCATCCTCCCCCCTGAAGGCAAGCGCTGCCGCAACAGAGACACAACAATCCAAAACACACATTGACCGAACTAAAGGGCCCGCGCGTTTATGCAGCACCTTCCTCCTGCACTCATTAGCATGCACACAGCTAATGTCCACCTGCATGACAACTGCATGACAGCTCACTGGGTTGGGTGCTTGCGCTGAGGTTTATTCTCACGCTGTACATAACATATACAAGCCCAGGAAAGACCAACTCGGTTTCTTTTTAGTATTACCACCAGTGCATGAACCTTGATAAGAAGCACTATATAAGGCACGCCATCGGTTATGTTTCTGTGCACCACGTCTTCCGCACTGAACGCTGAATCAGAGCAAAGTGTTTGACAGAGAACATCACGCCAGTGCCTGGAGACACACTCATGTTAGCACTGAGGTTAGAAGTCTTTTATTGAGGCAGAGGCGTCTCAAATAGACTATTTTAAAAGCGCATGAACTGGACTGGAGACCCATAATGCCTGCGCTGCTGGTGGGACCCCCTGTCCGCCCATTGAAGGAGAACGGGAACGGGGGCGCTTGCAAGGAAGACCCCACAAGGTTTCATCTAAAGTGTTAGCCCCCACCCAAGTTCGGCTCTCTTTGCCCCCTGCCATATTTGTATCTCTGTATACTTGACCTGCATGTTTGTATTTGTAATGGGAGACTTCAATAAAACGTTGCGCGGCTTGTGATATAGAAACATTGGAAATCACTTGAGGCCGGCGCTGGTGCTTAGATGCTCGGGGAAGTGGGAAGAACGAGGCATTTTGATTTGACCCTGAATACTTTATCAGTATTAGAAAGATGAAAAGCACGGCTATAGGTTTTATTGTAAGAATTGTGAACGCTGTAATCGGCTGCGAGTTACACTAGTTTGCCACGACGCCGTCGGCCGCCTGTCCTAAAGACGCGCGGGCTGCAGGCGGCGCATCGTGAGGGCTGTAACGCGGGTTTCCGTGTACGCGGGGGTTGCTCTGGGTTACAGCCAGCCGCTTCCACGCTCTGCTGCAGGGCAGGAGACACCGGCTCGGGCGGCGGCAGACAACGCCTCCGTGAGCCCAGAGGAGTGCAGGCAACGTCCCGACACCTGGGGATCAGCGACGGTGGCAGAGGAGCCTGGGTCCTGCCAGCAGCACCCGGGCAGCGGAAGGAGCAAGAGGCGGCAGCGCCGGCCGGGCTCGGAGAGCAGGTGAGAGCGAATTCCAGCCCACAGGGCGGACAGTGTGTGTTTGTGTGTGTGTGTTTAGTCAGGCGTCAGAACGGACCCTGGTTTTCCCAGCACCACCGTAGACAAGGCAGACAGCACAGCCCCGATTAAGGGAGCGCAGGCACCATGTCATGGCAGCACAGCACCTGCAGACATGAAAGTAAACCATAACCAGGGCAGTGGTCGAAGTGAGCGGGAGCGGTGCTCCTCTACTTTTTTAAATGATCTTTTACAGCTCCTATACTTTTATTTTAAAAAGGAACTGTTCCGGAATGGTTTCGTTTTAAAATAAAAGTGTAGGGAGATGTTGAAACTTGCCCTTTCAGTGCACTGCACTGAACGTTCCCTTAAAAAAGCAGGTGTTTGGGTGTGTGTATTGTGTGTGGGAAGGGACGTGGTGATGGGGTTTTTGGGGAGTGGGTGCAGGCCAGCAGGGAACATAGTTCCACTACTTCTTTTTGTACACTTCGACCACTGAACCAGGGCTCAAGTAGGTGTTACAAGCGGGGGAACCGAGTCCACCCACTTTATTCAGAGGGTGGACTCGCCCCCCCCAGCTAAAATGATAATCATTGAATGCCCTCTTTGAATGTATGAATTAAAGCCGACCTCGGCGATCAAACCACAGTCAGCGGATTTGTAGGCCGGACACTTCGCCACTGCACTATATTACCTGATGACAAATGAGAACTAAAGGTGCAATGCCCCATTTCAGTACTGCAAGTCCCACGAAAAACATTTGTATTGGTTGTTGGAGTTTAAAACATGCACACCTTTTACATTTTTCAAAAACATTATTAGAAGAAAATATCATAGTCTAGTTCAATTTGGGTGGTTATGTAAAGCCAATTTAATGAAATGTGCATAGTTCACTTTCATATGCTAATTTCTGGTGTTGCCACATCCCATAGCGTTTGTGGAAGAGTCCCCCCACTTTAATTTTTAGGACTTGACCCTTGACCGTAAGCCCCCACTGCTTACAGCTATGCCATCAGAGACCACAGCAGAAGAGAAAATTGCCCAAAACAATGCAGAATAGTTCCCTGGCCCAAATAGTCCAAATCCACGTGCTCGCTGTTTCCGCTGGCAACTACCATTGGCATTATAGCCCACAGCCCCGGAAGTTTAGGCCCCAACCACGAAATAATAGCCTAGGCCATGGAAGTGTAGCATCTGTCCGCCAGGTAACAGGCCCATCCCCAGGTATTTATGTATTTATGTATTTGTTTATTTCGCGCCAAAGCCCAGCGCACCCAGAAGACAAACAATGTGTGGCGAAAGAGCACAGCCCACCCTACAACCTAATCCTTGACAGCACAGCAACACATCCAGCCTTTGAGGCACAAGCCCACTTCTGGAAGTTCAAACACATCTATGGCAGCAGAGCATCAGCCTTGGTAGTGCAGGCCCATCCTGGGCTGCCTGCAAAGCCTTGGCATTCTCAAGCAGCATAACCCTGGAAGCAAAGCCACCGCCAGGTCACAGCAGCTATGATAGGCGCGTTATACTGGCACAGAAATATGGCTTCCCCTATTTGTTCACTGACAAGATTATTATGGACATCCTTCCGGCACAAAAATGGTGTTGGCTGCGTTTTAATTCTGTGGCACTTGGGAGGGGCTCGTATTGGCACAAAATGAATCTCGGCACATTCTTTTCACAAGCTTTAGTAGTTTACGCGCAACATGGCAAAGTAACGAATCAATAGAGGCACAGAACGCATATATATAACTTTGAAATGGTGTAGTGGTGTTAGAATTGTTATACTTGCCTGCCCCCTTCATATCATACAGTGTTAAACCGTAGGACGCATACAGGAGGCAATAAGGTAGAAAAGTTCAAACAAAATTGTACTGATCATCTCACAGCATTCAAGCCAAAACCCAGCAGAGTCACGACATGTCTTTTGTCACAAAGTAATAGTGTGGCACGGGCTACATTGCAGCATTGAAGGTACAGTACAGAGCGGGATTAGTGACAGAGGTATAAAGAGGAGGGTGTGCATTCATCTGTCTAAATGTCTTTTCACAGGCCACGTCCACATCAAACCTGTGTCCTCACACTAACATCCAGAATATGTCGACATGCGTTTCACCCTAAAAGAAGGACTATATGGCGGGCCTTCTTCTGGACAACAAAATACACAAAGTACAAAACACGAATCTTGTTGAATTTATGCAAACTATATATTCTTCAGTGTATTTAATATATGTAACTACAATTCCTTAAGCAAGCAGATAGATGTGTTTCATGCTTAATGTGCTTCGCGAGTTCTGAAAAGCAGTACATAAATAAAAAACTCCCATCAGAGCCTAGTATTAAGTACTTCTGCTTGAGCCATAGTGGTCAAACTTCTCTATCAATATATGAATGGGTCTGTGAGATGCACACGGTCGTACACGTTTAATATTCCCAGATCTAAAAGCCGTGTTGTCCTGTAACTTTGGTGAGCCCACTAATCCTTCATGAGAATGATGATTTTCATCATTGTCTCACAAGGTAATACTACAGACTAAAAATAGCCATTGGGAAATCCAATTGGTCTGTTTTTCTTTAGTATTACATGAACATGTTGATGCTTTTGCGTGCGGTTGTGTGGATGGGTGATGGGGAGGACGTTTTAGTGTGTTTGCAAGGGTGTGCAGAATGAGCGAGTGGAGTTTTTTTAATGTAGTCAGAGTAGGCATTTCTGGAATGTGATTCAGTCTTGCATTGATTGCTGAGTTACCAAAGACCTGCATCCATTTTCTAATTAGAAAAATATGAAGAATGGGGGCGTGGCCATGCATGGGGCGTGAGCCGTTGCTGTTCACAATGGCTCCTGCTCAGATCCAGGCCTAGAAACGAAAACGAGTGGTTTGCTTGATATGCTGTGGGACTGAAGTATATCATTGTCTGACAGAGAGAAGGAAGTAAATTGATAAGTGGTTTCCTCCCAAGAAGACACCCATTGGACACCACCAAGTTGGATCTCTGACTATAGTGGCAGCCTTTTTGGAGAGCTGAAGTAGTGGATAAGTGTTCAGACAGAAATGCAAGCGCTTGCTTTGGCTCTGCTTTGCACTTGATCCTCCCGGGTGGCGCATGCAAGCCGATGGGCACAGACCTAGAGCAGTGAGCAGCAAGAGATGGATTTGCTGCCCCCGGGGAACAGAGCCTGTGTGTGCTTTTGATGGAAGATGCATCAGCCAAGTCTCCAGAGCTACTATGACTTTTAAAGATAACACCCTACCCAAGTCCAGGAAGTTCTGTGTGCTCTTTTCTCTCCTCTGTTTTTATATCACGCTACTGCCTCTGCAACTATCTACATGTAGGCTCTGACCTCTGTATGACAAGATCTAAGTAGAACTACAACGTTCACCATCCAATGGTTCATCTCTGAGCATCGGAAGGGGGAATCTTTTCGCACTCATAAAATCTTAACTTGATTTACTGGCAAATGTTAACATTTGCTGTGTCTTTGGTAATCTTTCAGATCCATTAGCATGCAGAGGCACCCAATACTTAGCCATGTAGCAATGGGGATTTACCTCTGACTCTGACTGAGAATCAAAGCGGGGCTACAAAACTGGACATTTAGAAACTAATAGCTGGATTGTTTGCATATAAATTGGAATCCTCAGAGACTCACAAAAGTAGAGATTTGAGCCGGAGTGGTGGAGTGAAGGGTTGTGGATCTATAAACAACAATAGACGACACCATGAATGAAAAAGCAGAGCTTATTTATAATGTCTAGGAGCTGGAGGACAATCGACACGCACAACTAAGCAAGCTGGAAGATTCTGAACATTTTTCCGGATGCAACAACCTGAGGATCAGGGGGATACCTGCTGAAGTTACAGATAAGCAATTGGAACAATATATACAAGAACTACTGTAGGAATTGCCGATAGACACTAAAGAAACAGCAGTTCTTCTAGTTAGAACTCACTGAGTTTTTTTTGTTCTTCAACAGTGTGGACATTTTTACCCAGACACTGTAATGAGACATCACTACGTTAAGGTAACAGGGCGCATCCTGTCAGTGCCTAGAAAGTAGAAAGAGAGTGTGTTTAGAGGTGCGACGATCTTGTTATTCCGAGACTTCTGCCAGTCCATCCTGACTAAAAGACACACTATGAAGCTAATCACAGATCATCTTAGAACCATTGGAATTCAATATTGTTGGAGATTTCCTTTCTTCTTTCATTTACACTGATTGGTAATCCAAGCGCAATCGCTTATAGGGAAGAAGGCATTCAATTCTGAGGTATCGCTCAAGATCCAGCTGCGTCAGTCCCTTCCTCTGAAGATAGCAATTCTTCATCATCAAGCTGGACTAGCATACGATGTGCAAAAGATGGGGCACTTGAATGAGAGGGAAATAAGATGCTAGATAGACAAGAACTTACCAACAGGAAACTGAATTAACAAGGTGGTAATTAATTCTGGAAGTTTCCTTCTCTTCCCTCCATTGAGCTCGCTCTGGTGCTATTGGCTCCTTGTTTTGTCCCATTCCTTCATGCTGATTACATTTCGTACTGATTTTGTCAATTTCCCTGGATGGCGCAGGAGACATGTCCCGCTTACGCTTTAACTGACATAAGGTTGTTTCAAGTGGCCTTACTGGAGTCTTGATCATGGTTAGTTCTAATTGCTTGTTTGTCCCCTTACAACCAGGGTATCATTCTAAGGAGTTTTCACCTTCCAAATGTACAATAGTTGCTAGTGTGAAAGGGTAGAATTGGGTTTTAGGATTGGTGTGGATTTTTGTTCAATTCTCAAAGTTATTTTTTTCTGCAGACAGCTTGCCTTCACTTCTGTAGGTTTTTAAACTGTGGTCGGAGTCTTGTGAATATGCTTTATCCTGCTACAACAAGTGATCGCCTGAATGCTCTGCTCGAATATTTATTGTAGTTTACAATTCTTGTATGCCTAATTTCTTAACGAAAATTGTAATTTGTTCCCACAATGTCCACAGACTAAATTCACCTGTTAAATGTAAAACACTGATAGACAGGTTACGGTTTGAAAACATTGATATCGCTGTCATTCCAGTGACGCACCTCTTGTCTGCGGGCACACAGAGGTTGCATTCTAGAGAATTTACATTTCAGATACACCTGCATTTTGGCTTTAAATTACAAGGTGTCACAGTTTTGTTTTACAAACACTTTCATCATTTTCAACACACAGGGTGCTTTGGCGAACACGTAGAGGAGGTTGGCTGGGGTCAAAGGGACATTAGAGGGTTCGTAGAAAACTGGCTTCTCATTATATGACCCGAACCATCACCCTAATGCCTTTTATTCAACTTGTTTGATGAAAATTGCCAAATTTTCCAAAGGAAAACCGGCACTAGGGGGCAGTGTTACGGCTCCTGCACCTGCCAACATCTCTGAGGTAGCCACGCCCCCACCCTCGGCCTCCTGCCGTCCCACTCGCTCACACATATACCCAAATACACGCACCTTCAGGCGCCCATTCGGGCATCATACCCAGGGCTTTGCTCGTACACCTGGCACCTACCTTCCCTCCCGCTCCTGGCAGTTGCGATGGAGGCTCCCAGGTTGCCGATGTGCCCTGAATGGACCTAGGAGGATCCGCTCGTCACGTGTCACGTGACTCTCCACCACTGAAATGCTTCCGTATCACGTGATTTCAGTCGTCCTCATCACGTGATACGTCTTCGCTGGATAAAAGCGTCCGGAAATCAATGAGCGTCGCTTCACAGCTGTTTCCAACGGGATACTGCGACGCTCGTTTTCTTGTTCTGCTCTACGAAACTTCTGGACCACGTTTTCTGCACCACGGACTGCCTCTGTCTTGCCCTAACATTTACCTTTGGATTACCCGTTGCCGGACCACCTTTTCTACATTGGATTCCTCGTGCCCTTCACCTCTTGTTACCACGTCCCGAAACTGTTGGGACTATTGCTGCCTGACCTTTTGGACTGTCCCTGGTTTTGTCTTACGGATTGTGTTTCTACTCCTGGATTCTTGGCCTCTGGCCTCACGCTGGGCGCTTGCCTGTCCGCTTACATACCATCTGCCCTCCACCATTTGGGGTTCCCAACGCCTGCTGGGATTACACTTCTTTGACTGACACATAGGTAAGCCAATTAGGATCCTTACCCTGTTGTTATACTCTTGCCAATTGTTCTGTGCTTACCTATACCTATAACCTATTGCCTTGCAGCGATCGGGGGGTCCGTTTCCGGCTGTTCCCGAGTCCAGGTCAACGAACTTCTTCACCTGTGGCCTCAAAGACCGTGCAGGCAGTATTATTAGTGTTGTCTGTGTGGTACTTGGGGACGGAGGTATCCTTACTCTGCACGACCATCAAGTCTATAACAGGCAGTTTGAATGTGATGTTGAACCCCTTGTTGGATAGATCCATCATCACCCCTATTGTAAGGCATGGGTTCTCAAATGTCCTGCTGCATTATATGAAAGATTTAGGTTTAAACGATATCTGGAGGATGCAATACAAACAGGCTCGATATTTAACTTTTTTCTCAGATGTATATAAAGGTTATTTGAGAATTGAATATTTTTAATATCACAGGATTTGTCTGATAATATAACATTGATTGTAACCATAAGAATGAAGGCACCCATTTATTGACTCTGGGTTTTGAATGATAACATTCTCTCTGACATAGTTATTTTAGGAGAAACTCCAGATTATAATTAAGGGATTTTGAACTAAATGCTGCTGACAGAATGGCCTCGGAAATAATTTGAGAAGCCTCAGTGGCTGACATTAATGGGTAATGCATTACATTATCTCCAATGCTTTTGTACAATGTTTCAGTCACAAAAACAAGATCTCACCCATAAAATTCAGTCCTTAGAAAAAAGACATCAAATAACTAGCACCCATACAATGTTATATCAGCTGCAAACATGTAGGAGACAATTGGAACTTCTACTTTCTAAAAGATCCAAAACCATCTTTGAAAGGTGAAACAGACATACTATGAAAAAGGTGATAAATCAGACAGATTATTAGCTTACAAAATGAGGTGCAAGAATATAGACATTTGATTTGACGAATCCATTTTTCAGCTGGCCCATTGTTGACCTTGAAGACAAACTTCAAGGATTTGTGGATTTCTAAACTACATTACATTCAGAGGAACCTCTGGATCCTGCTTTGCAGGCCGAATACCTGCACTGTACACAACTCCCGTCTTTTGCTGTTTTATCAAAAAGAAAACCTTAAGAAGCCAATCATTGCAAAAAAAGTAAACGAAGCAACATTAAGCTTCCCCTTTTTTCGAAAACCGTAGACCTCGTAAATCTTTGGTCCATCCTTCTATCGTGCCATTGCCTCATCCTAGACCCCACAACCGTTTCTTTCCTTAGGATGGATCACTCCAGCAAGCATGGATTCTGCTTTTACGCTCACACTTGGAGCACAGAAAGATCCTGGGTAATGTTCTTCGTACAGGCCAATAGTGTTACTAAATACTAATGCAAAGATTTTAGTTTAGTGAACAGTTTAATGAAAAGAATAGCACTGATTATGTCTTAATTAACACACCCCAAACAAACAGGATTCAACCTAGAGACAAATAAGAGATAATATACATAGAGTAATTAATGTGATCGTAATTGCAAGAATCCGAAAGGTTCCTTTTGCCATACTTTCCTCTGATGCAGAGAAAGGCTGTGAACAAGGCAGCTGGTCATTTGTCCACCAGGTTTTGTTGAAATCCGGATTTGGACCCCCATAACTAAATGCATACTAACTAACCTAGAGGACTCTAAAAGTAATATCAAAATGAATACATAATATCTGTCCCAATCCTGCTCCACAGAGGCAACCATCAATGCTGTACGTTATCTCCATTAATGCTTGCCCTCATAATTGAACCATCAGAACTGATAATCTTATTCAGGGCTTTGATGGCCACTCCATACACCATGAATTAGCCATCAATGATTTACTATGTGTTATTCGTACACCAATGAGACGTTGCCTCTACTACTTGCCAATCTAGAACACTTTTAAGAAGTGTCAGGGTTTCAAATTAACAAAACTAAATTGGTTGCTTCAAATATCGCTGCCCCAACTTCAGTTCTGTGAAATTTGCATGACAAGTTTGGTATCTCTTGGGCCAAGACCTCCTTTCGGTATTTGGCAGTAAATATAATAATCATAATATCTCATCGCTATTACAGTATTTCCATAAGAATATGAGTTGCTGGAACAGTCTGGAAATCACATGGCTTGGGTGAATCCATTATATCAAGATGAACTACTTTCCTTGTTTTTTATGTATGTCATCAGCTCATTGCCAGTCAGGATAGAACCAGCAACATTCCCTCTGATTATCAACATATATTTCACCTTGTATGGGCTGGCAAGCATCTGTTTGTTTGCTTGCTATTCAGTCCTGATTGCTGGATAACTTTCTACACAGTTGCCCCTCTAAAACAGAGGTTCTCCTTTCGCGGACTTCTACTATTCAACCTCCTGTATTTGCTTCTGTTATTTACTCCCTCCCTGACTGCTTTGCCCTGCTACCGACCCTCGCATTCTTGGAGTAATCCTTCACGTAGCTCTGTATTTTCCTTCTCATATTTCCACTGTTGCTCGATCCTGTCATTTTATCTGCGCAACATTTAGAAGGCTCATCCTTATTTGTAACCTTTTCACACTTCTGAATTCCTCATTTCTATGCTAATTGTTTCTTATCTTGATTATGGTCCTTTGCTTCTTTCTTATCAATTGGCCCCGTTTCGCTCATTCTATAATTCTTATATGCGCAGCAGTAGTTCTGTGCTGTCTGCACTAACCCATCTGCACTGCTTGACCTTTGACACTCACTTGAACTTTCCTTTTCTCTGTATTGTTTTCAAGTCCCTTCATGGGCTTTCACACCATATCTTTATTCTCTGGTCTTTATCTGCCCTCCCTCCACACTCTAAGATACCATCTCAGTTTCTATTGGCTGACCCTCACCCTCAGTGTCCTCCATCTCGATTTCAATCTTTTTCTCTCCTATCTCCTAAAAACAGGAATAGACTTCTGCTTGTTATAAGCTCCCTTTGTTCTTCCTTTTTTTCACTGTCACCTAAAAGACTATCCTCTGTCTCTGTTTTCTTCTTGCTTTGATTATCTAGTTGAATTTTTCATTTAAGTTGCGGCGTTCTTTATGTTCAGCGCTATGGTGAAAGAGCTACATAAGCCAAATAAAAAATAGAAATCTGAGTTTCAAGGCAGGTCCTGACAAGGCCAATTAAGAAAGGTAGAATTGGGGTGACTTCACATGTCCACATGCGCCAAAAAAGAATTGTGCTACTCCAACATTTTATGGTTGCGACAATTCGTGTTTAATGTTGGTGAACAAACAATAAAGGTGTTTTTATGGCCCTCTGTGATTACACGTGTTTCGGCAAACACATTACCTTTTTCAAATCAGGGAAAATCTGCAACCTAAATCATGAACCATACCACTTTTGACAATACAATTATAGTCATTGCATTTCGTTGCCAATATTCATTTAGTTACATTTGTAATGTTATATCATATCATGGAAAAACGCATATAAACACATTGGTTGTGGCATGTATTAGTATGCAATTCACAGAGATGTAGGAGGGGGGCAGGGTTGGAAAATGTAGGTGGTTTTGAGAAAAATAAATAGAATTAGGAAATAGAATTGGGAAATTAGAAGATAAAGGTTTCAGTTAGATGTCTGCAGCGGACAAAGTGTCTGTTACTATGTTTTTAAAATGCACTCCATTGTTAACATTAAGTAACTTGTTCACAATACTCATACCATTATTTAGGTTAGTGTTCTTCTGCTCTCTACATGTACATAAGATATCGTTCCAACGTCCAATTATCACCTTTAAAGGCATAACATATTACTATTACCCAGACCAACAGTCGTGCACCTTATTTTGAAAAATAACAGTTTTGGAAGAAAGCAATTAAAAAATACAGACTATCCTCTTATCGGTCCGCCTTTGACTTCCTTGTTCTTTAATCCTGATTTCTTGTCTGTGGACTTCTCAAGTGATATTCCAAGCATGGATGCTGGGAGGCTTTGACAGCCATGGCCAAATACGTGAAAATGGATCCCCCCCTCTATTTTAACAACTGCGCATGAATCTGAAAGTCTTCATTAAATTGAATTAAGACTTTGGTGGGGTCAACCAAATGTTAAACTCAATGGAACGAGCGCCCTGACGAGGTTTAAAAAGCTATATTATCAACAAATTTTGAAAAAACATATATCCTGGATTTATGTATCACCGGAATCTAAATTAGATAAAATTAAACCCCATTATAGTACACAATGGGAATTTCTTTGGGGAGGTGTCTTGATGACAGTGGTTGGGCAACATAAGCTGAACATGTACAAATTGTGTTACCATTAGTATTGGACACCTAAAATGTTGCATAAGGTCTTTCTTTAGACTTCTCCGAATTGGGGTCTATGTGTAAATGTTTCCAGAAAAATTAAGTCATGTAAAAAAGCAGTCAGAAAAAGGTTGTTTTAAAAAAATCTAGTGAATTAATACAAGCAATGTGTGAAAGTTTTGCCAGTACTAACGCCCCGAAAAAGCTTTATTTGAATACACAAAAGCACAAGGCTGAAACCCTAGCAATTATCCAAACTTCTAATAAAACCTCCACAATCACGCCAGCTCCATTCCTAACCCTTCCCCTGACTCTAATTAGAACCCTTATTTCAACCTGAACCCCTACCTAACACTAACCCACCAGCACGCAAAAGAATTTTTGTGACTCAGTACAAAACACAAAATAAATAGAAAATGAACAGTAAACCTAACTGCAATCGCATCACCAGCTCACCACAAATTCCATAGCCCTGGCTCTAACCCATACACATACGCTAATACTAACCTTAGCCTTACCCTAACAGCAATTCTGGCACTTACCCTAATGCTTATTCTACCCTAACCTCTAAGTCAACATCACCACCTCTTTCCAGCCTCCCTATCCATTTCTTTGGAACTCATCACGAGTTGGGCGGTAGCCCTTAAATGCTGCGGTAACGGTATTACCGCCTGAAAAATTTGTGCCGGACCCAAAAGGGTCTGGCGTTAATACAGCCGGCGGTAGAACAGCCAACGTTATTACAGCCAGTGGTAACACTGCCGACAATACAGCGTGTTATCACACACCTATAACAATCCCATTTCCAGCAGTATTACCGCCCGCAAACTGGCAATAACACAGATGGAATTACTCCCAGCCTCCAGCTCGAGGTAAATGAACCCAGGTGCTAGGAATAAAGCCACAGGTGCATACTATGCACACCAGAGGGCTACAAAAGACCCACACAGGCCCCAAGCACACTTTCCAACACCATGCTGCCATTTTCTGCTGGGAGCTTTGACATGCAGTTCCATATGCTGCGCCTGGAGCTACAGATGCTAGATAACCAGGGCAAGGCACAGGCAGCACAGGGTGGTGGGTGGAATGAGGAGGAGGAGAAGCAGACCAGCCCCAGCAAGGCGTTCACCCATCCCTAGGGTCAGGCTATCAATCTGGGCCCCAGTGACAACCCGATAGTAACTGAGTATCGCTTGGATCGGGCAAAATGACATTGGGAGCAGGATTGCCATCACACAGTGGTGCCCCCACTGGTCAAGCTGGTGGCAGTCCTGCAGTTTCTGGGGACGGGCTCCTTCCAGCACTCTGTGGCCATGATGCAAGGCATGGCCCAGTCGACATTCAGTGCAGTCCTGGGCCAGGTGCTGGATGCCCTGCTGCGCCATGTCAACCTGCACATGGCACTGCCCACCACCCAGGCCCAGGTGAATTACCTCAAGACACGCTTCTATGCCATCGCACAAGTGCGCAACGTCATTGCAGCCATCGTCTGCACCCATGTTGCATTGGTTGCGCCCCAGGCCCACGAGGCAGTCTTTTGGAACCGAAAGCACGATCATTCATTGAATGTGCAAATGACCTGTGGGCCTGACCTAAACATCAGCCACTGGTGAGCCCTTTAGCCTAGTTCCACCCACGACTCCATGGGTGTGAGCAGTACACTATGTTACACAAAGGACTTGCAATCACAGCGGTTCAAACTAACACTTACTCAAGGTTTCTTGGTAAACCAATATTAACTTATTTACACATTTAGTTAGAAAACATTCCACTAGTAATAAGCAGCTTAATGTCACACTCACTATAATACACTCCAGTATCAAATCAATACGTTTCTGAACAACTTAGGCTCCCCTGAAGTGGGAGCAAAATGGCACTTCAGTAACTTGCAAAAAAAGGGGTAAAAAGACAAAGGTTATAAGAATTAAACACAAATACTTTCTCAGGCAGGGCAAATAGTTTCAGTCACTACAAGAGGGAATTCAATTCAATAGGCCTGGGCCAAAGTCAATGGATCATTGTCTTGGATAGGATAGCACAGTTCTGGTAGTAAACGGTTAAGTCTTTGCCAATGTTCTTAGAAGTAGTTTGCACGAAAAAGAGTTATATGTCGGATTAGGAGCGAACAAGACACCAAAGTTGGGAAAGTTTCACAAACTTTCACCACGACAGAGAGGATTTCTCAACCGTGTTTGCACAGTATCTTTTTTTTTCAATATAACATTTTATTTGCATTTTAACATACAACGGTACATCAGACATTCATAAGATTTTGCTGTAATTTCTCGCAGTTTGGGTTCACGGATTAGCTAATTGTTCATCTGTGTGAGCGGGCTGTGGGTGTTGGGTTCTGCTTCTGCTCAGTCCCTCGTATTGTAGGCTAGAGGAGGGAATTCTGCTGCTGTCACACTTCTAAATTCTTGCTTAACCCAACCAGCGTGTGAGAGGGGGTCTGCGAGCTAAAGTTGGAAATTGTTCCGCGAAGTCCATGAATGGGGCCCATGTGATCTGGAAGTTGCGCATGTTCCCTGCTCGTATGGCGGTGATCTTTTCTGCGACTACTGTGTCCCAGCATTTTGGCCACCACAGTGGGATTGATGGGCCTGTAGGATTCTTCCAAAGGCGGGCAAGTGAGATTTTTGCCGCTGTTAGGAGGTGTGTACATAGGTGAGCCAGGTGTCCAGTGAGAGGGATTTCGCCGTCGCCTGTGTCACCTAGTAGTACTATCCCTGGGTCCCAGGGGATGGTAAGGCCAGTAATCACTTTTATGTGGCTCAGGATTTCTCTCCAGTAGGCTTCAGCTTGTGGGCATGTCCATAACATGTGGAACAGGGTCCCTTCGGATTTGCATCCCCGCCAACAGCCAGATGGGATGTTTGGGTCAAATTTGTGCAGTCGGGCGGGAGTGATGTAGTATCTGTAGCAGATTTTGTAGTTGGCTTCTTTGTTAGTGGTGCATTGGGAGCATTTCTGGTTCCTCGCCCATATCTTGCTCCAAATGCTCTCGTCCAAGGGCCGCCCCAGATCTTCTTCCCAATCGGACATATATTTTTCTTTGGTTGCGGGGTCGTATTTGTCCAACAGCCGATATAACATGGATATCCGGCCTTTAGTAGGTGTTGCTGTCATTGTGTGTTCTAGCGGTGTTAGTTCTCTGGAACCTGGCTCTTTGATGGTCCTTTGTGATAGCCAATGCCTTATCTGGGTGTATCTGAATCTTTCGGCTTTTGGGACCTTGAATTTGGTTTTACACTCCTCGAATGTTAATGGGTTACCTCCTGCCAGGAAGTCTGCTATTGTTCGTAGGCCCTCGGATTTCCATGTGGCGAAGCTCAGGGGTTGTTGGCCTGGGGAGAAGTCTGGATTGCACCAGATAGGTGACAGCGGGACTGTGACGCCTGTAAGACCCCATTTACGCGATGCCGCTTTCCAGTTTGCTATTGTGTTGAGTGTAGTGTTCAAGGGTCGGGCGGTTGTTTGCATCCTTGAGATTCGTATGTGTGGGAGGTCGCGCAGAGGGATTTTGCACCACGCTTCTTCTATATGTGCCCAGTATGGGAGGCCGGTGGCCTGTGACCATGTGAATGCTGGGGCTAGTTGGGCGGCTTGTTTGTATCTGGTGATCTCTGGGACATCCAGCCCTCCTATGCTGTGGCCTCTGGTCATTATGCGACTAGCTATTCAAGCTCTCTTCCCCCTCCATATGAATTTCAGTATTGCTCGCTGCAGTTCTTTAAGCCCTTTTCCAGGGATGTGGGTTGGTAGGGCTATGCAGTGGTAGATTAGTTGTGGGACTAGGCTCATTTTTATGGTGGCTACTCTCCCCAACCATGATATTTCCTGCTTGTTCCACTGTGTGAGGTCCTTTTTTAGTTCTTTGAGTAATTGTGGGAAATTGCTCCTGTATATTTGGGTATGGTGTTTGGGGATGTGCACCCCTAGGTACTGGATTGTATCCTTGGCCGATGGGATGGGGAATTTGCGAGAGAGTTCTTCTTTTTGGCACATTGGGATGTTGATTGTTAATGCGGCCGACTTGTCATAGGTCACCTTAAATTCACAGTATCCTTGTATGAAGAAAAGCTGTAGCTGAGGCAAATGTTCCTGGCAGTTCCTGCAGATCTCGCTCTTCCTGGGCCTCAGTCATGGGGACAAGAGGGAGGACGTCGGGAGGTTCCTGCACAGCACTGGGAAGGATCCACAAGCTTGGAAAAACATTGGTTTAAGGTGCGAGTGCCTTAAAGTCCACAAACTATCCTTCTCACTGGCTATCTAGTTTTCAACAGCACTCTGAAGAAAATTCTACCAGTATGGAGATGGTTTCCAGGTGGCTTGTGAGTTGGTTGTTCCCACCAGCTCAAGGGAAGAAGTCGTCCTTGAAGGGGCTTCTCTATCGAGGGAGTTTCAGGCTATTCGGACCTGCAGCAAGGCTTCACCGGGCAAACCAATGGTCCAGGAGTTGCAGCAGTCATCTTCCTTCAGTTCGTCTTTGGTTCTTTTGTTCCAGTGGTCGACTCTGCCTTCCAAATCCCAGAGACCTGCTTTTAAACAGTTTTCTCCCATTCATTCCAGCTTAGCTGTCACTCACCCAGCAGGGTGCATTCAGGTCTCCTAGGAGAATAAGCACAGGGAGTTTCGGGCACCTCCCTCACATCCTGTCCACACGAGACACTCAGGCGCCAGAGGGGGGCTTCAGTACTGAAGCCCGCCAAAGGCAAATGAACAAAGGGACCAAACTTGGTTTGCCGCGCAGAGACAAACAATAGAAGGACCTTTCCAAAAAGAAATGGCGAAAAAAATCAATCGGAACCTGTTTTTCAGAGGTGGCTCAGACGCCATCTTGAAAAACATGGCGCCGGTGGATTTCAGCTACCGAAGCGTTTAAACGGATCGCGGTTGGGAAAATCATGGTAATACCACTGCCACCAGCCATTCTGAGAGGAAAGGGTAGCTTTTGAGGGCTACATGAGTTTTCTAGGCATAGGGAATACTGGGTATTCCCTCCAGCACTCTGCTGTAAGGCAGATTGTGCTGGGTCTAGTAATTTAAAAACACTAGCAAAGTCAATTTAACTTTACATTCACTGGGAGACAGTGGTCATTCCCAGAGAAGGTATTTAAACTTTGGGAAGTCTGAAAAACATCCCTGTGCCACTGCACTAAGGGTGCTGTGTGACACACAAGAAAAAGATGATGCCTATGGAGTTGTCTAAAACTCAATATCCAAAAAACACAAAAGTAAAACACACATCAAAATACATGAAAGAGTGGGAAAAAAGGCTCACACTCTTTCCAGGTAAAAATGAAAGTCCTAGAAATCCAGCAAAGTTGCTGGGGGTCTCAAAAGGTAAGGGAAATTAACACATGTATGAGAATTCTCCCTAACAACTATAAAAATAATATTCTGGTTACTTATTCCTTTATTTATGTCGGAAAGGGGCATGTGCATATATGCATATGTGTAACACACCTCAGTCTTTTGTGGCCCAATGGCGGCTATGCTCTATGGCGTCCATGTGTTTTTAATGTTTGGGAACTTCATCACTTATGAACATCTTGAATATCAGTTATATATGCAACAGTTTTGCATGGTGCAAATCTAGCTCCTGCGCAATCAGCAACACACCATACAACACATAACACTAAACATTTAAAACAAATCATATCTTAAAAAGCATTTGACTTTAGATTCAATACAGTTCCATATCACTCATACATAGAACATCAATGTACAGTCATGTAGCTAAGAGAAATGCAGCTATATGTATCTCCATTTAAGACTGAACGCACTTATTTCTTGTCGTTTCTTCAGTCCTTTTTGAAAACATAGTAATGACGGACTCTGGCAGAAAAGAATTCCAGAGCACTGGGGCATAGTGAGAGAAACCCTGCTTGCCAGTTTCCCCCTATTTGTCCACAGAACTTGTAGTGTGCAGGCTTCATTACTCCACAAAATGTGTACAACCCCTGAATAATTTTGTTTTTTCTGCCATGTAATACGGTCTTCCTTCACGTATGTCTTTGTAGATGCGGAACCGTGTTTTAAAACATAGTGATGGTCATTTAAAAGGAAAACCAGCAATTGTTTGTAGGGGACTGTCTACATTTGCCCTTATGTGCTGTGGGGTCCCCTGAAGGCAATTTTTGTCAGACTCGAAGCGGAGAGTAAATATAAAGAGTAAAAATCTCCTTTACTCATCAGTTTTACTCTCTGCTTTGAGAGATCTACAACAACGCCTGAAAATACGATTTGGTCGAGGTGTTTTATAATGGCTTCCAATGTAATCCGCCTGCTCATTGGCAATTTCTAATGTGAGGTGTATTTCATTGGCATCTATTCGTTTTATGCCTGCACAAAAATCTCATATTTCAGTTCTGATTGCAGTACTACTTTAGTTTCGTAAATGTACCTAAGGGGAATAACTACGAGTTTACCCCAGTGTTTGCCATAACAATTGGGTCAATATTTCATCCCCCATGGTCTGGATAAGACTGGGCGATGTTGTTCCAATGTAGGTGATATCAATAAAACACACTACCACTACCATCCATGTATGTGCATCCTAATGCCTGCAGGCTGCAGAGCGATATAAGCAAATAAATAAATAAATAAAACAAATATTGACTTTAAAAAGCTGGCACCCATCTTATTTTTTTTTAAAGGATTTATTTATTAAGTTTACAAATAACAAAACAAGTCCAAAACTATTTTGACGCAATGCTGATACAACAGGGATTTAATGGGGTTGCACAAGGGTTATAATAGCGTAGTTATTGCGGAATCGAGCTAAATGGGATGTAAAACCACCAATACCAGTCTTCAGGCTGAGAGGATGTACTACACACAAATACACTTAAATCAAAAAGATGTAAATAATCTCAGTTTTGGCCACAGCCACTCCAACAGTGGGGTAAAACAATGAACTCATTGTTTGGAGTCGTCTGGGGTACATATAACAATGAAACATCACCTTGTATGCATTTTCTTTATTCGTCACACAGCGAGATGAGGTTGCTACCCTCTGCCAGATGTGCCCCCAGGACTCTTTGGAGATAGGTCGGCCCTGGTCGCTTTCCCACTGTTTCATATACGTGAGCTTTGAGGAAGGATCAAACCTGTCCAAGATTTTATAGATTCTGGAGAGTTTCCTGAGGGTACCGCGCTCGTGTACCAATGCCGAAAATGGTTGCATGCCAGCATCCTGTGTGTCGGGGTTGGTGATCCAATGTCAAAGTTGACAATGAAAGCGCTCAGTCTCGGGCATGCAAAACAAGCCCTTGCATATTCCTCAAAAGTGAGGGTATGATATAATTGCCTCGAACTAAGAAGGCCCTCCCCCCTGCCACATCGTGAAAGTGTTCCTCCTGAGCTCGGGGCAAAACGTGAATTGCCTAAGACTGGGGACAAGGGGCGCAAGCTTCTATGAACCCGCCACAGTTTAATCGCCCTGTCGCAATACAGCAAAGATGCCCGAGTTGTGGTTAAAAGTGGGCCACCAGCCGTTCGAGACGCCAAGACCAAATGCACTAGGCCCTGCAAAGGGAATCCCGATACCGATTTCTTTATGACCGGCAAGAGGGCCCCTCACGCCAAGAATGAATCTGAGAGATATTAGCCACTGTTATGTAATTCTGGAGGATCCGGAGACCCAGGGCCCCACAATATTTGTTTGAATGAAGGGCATGTCTGCTGACTCGGGGTTGGCGACCGGATCATATTAATTTCATGATATTCTGATGCAGTGTCTGGAGGGGGAAGACGAGGGATCGTAACCAGCAAGGCTGACGTGTAGTAAATGCGTTTGGGGACGATATTCATTACTACTGTACCCCGGCCCAACCAAGAGATCTCTCGGGACTCCCACCTTGCCAAATCAACTGCCAGCATTCTGAGCAGGGGCCGAAGTTCGTTCTATGTATGTCCTCAAAGAATGGGGTGAGTTTTACTCCCAAGTAATCAAGTACAGTATCGCTCCACCGAACATGATAATCCAGTCGGACAACCAACATGTTATCGGAGGATTCCAAGACATTCACACCCAAGGATTTCCCAGAAAGTATTGTGAATCCAGAGGCGACCCCAAACCTCTGCAGCTCTCCCATCCCGGCACGAAGGGTCTTGCGCGTGTGAGACATCATTAACAGGATATTATTCACGCAGAGGGCCGCTTTATGTTCAGTCCGCCCTGCATGAACACCTCTGACTTCCATATTGGAGAGAATGCGAATGGCCAAGGAGTCGCGGATTTAGAAAATCACTGGGCTAGATTTTAGAGTGCCTGCTTTAGTAGGGGAGGAAACCCACCCCCTTCTGCAGCTGTGCTATCAGTAAGCGCCTAGCACCCTTTTCTGGCCATGGGAGCAAATGGCTGTTGTGTCAGAACTTTAGAAAACGTCTTTTCACGTCAGATTACCACACCATCTTGTGCTCCTCTCCACTTGCTAGAGGCATTTGTGTAGGTAGGCTCGTTTATACACCTCCTCCGAACTCAAAGCATGTTACCCCCATCAACCCTTATGCATAAGCATCACACATTATTCCACGTACAACCCTTACACATTATGATGTTATTTCATGTGCTCCCTGTACCCAAGAACCCACTGAGCCTGCACACATTTCAATAGGGGATAGTGAAGAAAACAGAAGGGCATGATAATTCAAAACAACATTATATTCATTGAATCAAAAATGACTACCAATGTATATAAGAATACATTTATTTTACAAAATGTCTCACCAACAACTCATATCACTTCAGTTCAACCCTCTCCCAGGGTACAAGTAATACCTTTATCAGACCACATTCATGAGTAGAAAACATCTCCTCGAAAACCAGCTTTAGTAACTGCTCAGCTTTACTCCCACATGGGAATGCCACATTTCTCAAGAGGAAAAAGTTAAAAAGAAACCTATTCAGTTTCACCTCTCAGAATAAAAGCCTGTATTAGAGAAAGCACATTTACGAAATTCAAGAATAAAAACACTGTCTCCAGTGTATTAATTAATTACCATCTCTACTAGAGGAAAACTAGCATTCTAGCGACATTAAACTAAATTCACCAATGAAAATAGAAACACATTGGACTTCATTACCAGTATGCCGGTCCGGAAAGAGGTGCGGGTAACAACATGTACCGGCACCTTTTCCGGACCGGCCTACTCTGCGTCTGCCGGTAGGGGCTTTGAACTACCGGCAGGCCTGACCTGCCGGTAGTACAGGCCCTTCCCGGGAGAGAATCCACGGAAGCACCAGCACCGTTAACAGTGCCGGTGCTTCAGTGGTTCCCATTCCCATGGTTTCCTCTTGGACTCCATGGGAATGGGAACTTACTGTTACTCCGCTGCCCGTAATATCCCGGTAAGAGCGGGATATCGGGCAGTAGAAATGGTAAACCGAGCATGCCGGTAAGCCACCGGTAAAACCAGCGACTTACCGGCAGTCTCAGAATGACCCCCATTATACCATTGTAAATAAATAAATAAATGACCAGCGTTAAAGCATCATTAAAATAAAATGCAAGAATAGAAAACACATTATATCAGTTGTGAAGGCAGCGTGAAGCAAGACACAGACAACAGATTTAAAGGTCAAACAGAATTCCTTTATTATCTTAAATGTCAGGATGGTGTAAGGCCTAACTTGCCCTATGCTAAGGTGGGACTTTCCTACAGAAAGGAACTAAAGATAGTCTGAGTCAGAAAGTTCAACTAAAAAGTCTGTCTGTGTCCAAACCCTTGACCTGCCCTCACAACTAAAGATAAACAATGTGTAGGGATGCCGGCAATACAGGAAATAGTGTTCCAAGTAGGGTTCTGAGCTTCTTCCACCTCTTGGCTTATTTTATACCTCCCCCAAGTTCAAGATAGTCTCACAAAACCTCGGGGATCCCTTCCCCAAGTTCAAGACAGTTCCACAAATCCTCGGGGTTCCCTTCCCCAAGTTCAAGGCAGTCAACTTGTACTGGCTCTCAAGCTTTCAATGTTCAAAAACAACTCCAAATCAACTTTACACGCCTTCTGGTTTCTTAATAATTCCATCAGATTGCTTTCTCTTGTTTCACTTTAGCAACTTCTTTGGCTTTCACAATTGGGTTTTCCCCAGTCTAGGTGCAGTTGCTAGACCAGACAGTCCTCCGAATACAGGTGGCACAACCAGGAACCCTAGGCTCTCTAGCCCACCCATGTTCTTCTGTATCTGTACCTGTGTGATCGTTCACATTCACTTGGCTTCTCATTGTCAGCCTCTAGGCTTTGCCAGAATGTGTTCCTTTCTTTACCAGTCTTTGGCCTTGCCGCAATGTATTTTCACATGTAGTTCACTTTGTGGTGGTTTTGTTCCTTCATCACTTTGCTTTCATGCTCTTTAGCAATCTTCCATACCTGCTTCCTTCTGTGTTTCATACAATTTGTGCTTACTTTTCAAATAGGCAGCATATGAATTTCGTACACACTTGTAATCGAGTCATAGTTTTTTCCAAAAGCTTTCATTCAGTTTTGTATTCAATATCTGTGATCTGTTAATCTGCCACTTGCACGTTATATTGTCCGTATTTGTCTCTCAACCCATTGTTATGGGTTTATTTCAACTTGTGCATGCCTTTTCATTCATTCAGCAGTTCATTTCAGTTTTCAAGGCATCCCCGAGCAGTGCCCCGGTTCCAGTGATCTTCCCTCTCAACTCACCACGCAGCCCGCCTGGCCCTTGGCTCCACAGCTTCCTGGGGTCGTTTGCTGGCGTCCTGGCTCCCCTGCAGGACCCACCGTGGCTGCCTCCTCGCATACAGGATGCCCTGCTGGTCTGCATGCTGCTGGCCTTTTTATACACCTGCAACGACTTGACTGGTTGCAGGTGTGAGTTCCAAACTATAATTGCCTTGTTACAATTAGTGGAACGCTTGAGACATGCCTGACCTTTAAAACACTCTGCAGGCCTCTTCCTTATCCCAGTAGTATACTGGGTTGGATGAAGGGAAATAACGGGAGATGTTTTGCAATAACCCATAAAGGCCGGGGAAGGGCCAGGTTGGTTCTCAGTAGGGACAGGAGGATACCATATCTCGCCTGTGGATATCTTCTCCTCAATCCCCAAGGACCCTCTACCCAGGTGATCCTCCCTCACTTCTCTACCACCAGGGTCAGGATCCAAAAGTGATGGCCTTTCCCGGGCAACCTGAGAAGAGGATCCAAGGGGTGCAGGTGTGAGGATACCCTCAGGTTTCACACACAGTGTATTCAAGCACCAAGCTGAACAAAATAAATGACCAGCAATGAACACATCCCTAAATCAGTTATCCTCAGCAAATTAAGGTGTAAACTTCAAAAGGAAGTGAAACACCCCCTGCTCATGTTGCTGCCTTTGCAACAGCTCTGTAGTGTGTCCCATCTGATGTAGCCCGCCTCTCCCCATTGGGTTTATATAAGGATCAGGTGGTAATTTCCCATGACGTGTCGCCGAATAGCCAGTTTGTCGGTCTATGCCCATCATTTCGTACCTGGCATTTAAACTTGCCTCATGTTCTATGATGTAAGTAATCATTTTTCACTTAGCTCCTCCTCAGCAACACGTGTTCATAACAATGCTTCAGATTCTAATGATCAATTTAATTTTATGCGAGCAAGGTGCCCTAATTAGTTTGGTCACTCTGGGCGTTGCTTCAAGGATAAGATGCTCAGAATGGCACCTGCAAAACATAGTTTTGTGCTCTGCAGTCTACTCGTTTAGATTATTCACGTCACTGAGCTGTTGCTGAGTAAGGTCAGCTTTGTGCTGTGCCGGGTGAAAGTTCATAGCCTCGCTTATTCAGCTGTTTCCTTAGCTACTATTTCTGCAAATAATGAAGTTGAATTTGTTTATGTTTATTGATTGTTCAAAACCTAAAGCAGTATGATTCTATTGCAGAACAAAATTGCTATGCTTGCATGTGTGTTTATCAGCCATGAAGCATCTAAATATATTTATAATTGGAAAGTAGTTTAAAGCAAACACTCAATAAGAGGTAGCAATTCTAGGCCCTTAGGCCCCTAAAGCACTTTGAAAGCTTCAAACTCTACAATTGCCATTCTAAATGTAATTTATTACACTAGTAACAAACTGTACAGGTTTTCACTAGCAGGCCTTGTCCAGGGTGGCTTTAGCTAGGTTACATATATTAGGGGGTTTTCATCATGTCATGGTATCTCCAAATGCAGTTTTTCTGTCCGAAAGGGGCCAACATGTATAGAATACATGTCAAAGGGTTCCATTACCCGATAAGGGGGGACAAGGGAGAACCTTGGCATGTGCCCCAAGTGATGGAAACAAGTCATTACCATTTTCACAGTTAGGGCCAATCCCAAACTCCTGGAGGGTCAGCAGGATCAAGCGCCAGTCCACCCTGTCAAAAGCCTTGTTGGCGTCCAGTGCCAGCAAGGTCAATAGAGTCCTGCTCCTTCTCCGAAGTTCCATAACTTTGATGGCCCTCCTGATATTGTCATGTGCGCTGCACCCCGTGAGAATCCCTTGGGTGGATCAAAGAGGGGGATACCCCGTCAATCTTGTGGCCCGGACCTTTGAGTAAACCTTTTCATCAGTAAATAGGAAGAAAATCGGGTGATAGGCATCGCTGAGGGTAGCATCCTTGCCTTATTTAAGCAACAACGAGAGGTACAGTTCCCCCATCGTCCATGTCACCACCCCCGATGCAGTGAACTAATAAACAGAGATGTTAATGGGGCCAGTAGTTGTGCTTTGAAGGTCTTATAAAATGCAGCCATCAACCGTCAGGACCCTGGCCTTTTGATTGTGAAGAGAAGAGTTAGCCCGCTCCACCTCCTCCTGCATGATAGGTCACTTGAGCAAATTCCATGCCCCCAAAGGAGTCAGGGAAGGGAATGCTGAGGTAGTAAGGAGGTCTGGGCCTCTAACTCCGAGCATTCTGATCCGAGCAATGTCTCATAGAAGTCCGCAAATACACTGAGCTTTTCTGAATCCGAGTACCTGTCTACGGCCTTTCTATCTCTTATGCCTGTGACACTATTTCTAGTTTGCTGATTCTTCAGTTCATATGCTATATACATATTAGCTTTATTCGATTGAGAATAGTAAAATTGTTTTGTTCGATTTAGGGAATTGGCCGTCTCGGATGCCACAAGTGCTTCTAAACTGGATCTGGCCAATTTCTATTCTCTCAGCACCCTCTCAGTTTTATCTTGAGCATGTGCACTCTCCACGTCCCTCACCTGTGACTCCAATAAACCCTGATGTGATTCCTAGTTGCGAAATGCATAGCAGAGCGGATAATAAACTTACACCTCACCACCGCTTTCATGGTGTCCCATACGATACCAGGCAGCATCTCACCTTTGTCATTTTTCCTTCAAGTAGTTGACTATAATCACAGCCATATCTCTACATACCAGGGGATCGTAAAGCCACCATTAACGCCTGGCCGCAGGTATAGATTTCAATTAATGACTCACTATCCCTACCCTACCGAGGATTTCCCTGTCTATCATAAACTAAAGTCAAACACTCTAACAAATGAGATCTGGCCCTCACACATATACATAAAATGCACAAGAAAATATATGGCAATTCACAACAACATCAGCAACTGCATTTATAATTTATTCACAGCTCTTTATTACCTGGGTGAACTCCCCTTCTACGGGTTTCAGGCTACATTCAGTTCCAGTGTTCAACAAAAAGAAACAAGGGAATCCATGGTTGCAACAAAGTTCCAGCACAGTTCTTGGCTCTTTCACTTTATCAAAAGAAAGTTCTGTTAAATCAGTGTTCAACCAAAAGAACAATTATTCTTTTTCTTTGATTAACCATTTCCACTTCCTCAAATAGTAGCAATGATATTCTTGGTCAAGGTGCTTTGCCACATTGTATGAATGTCAAAGAAACTAACTTCCTGTCAGATTCAAAGGAACACTGCTTCTTGTCAAGGAATAAAGAAACACGGCTTTCCCTAAATTCTATTCTTTATAGTACCTTAAATCATAGTGCACAACTTTATAGGGATGACTTCTTAGCACTTCTGCTTCCACCTGGTTGATTCTTACCCCAGGTTCACTTCTACACAGAGTCAGCATGCAGGTCTACTCACATGCCCGATAGTGTTCCACACTCAACAGTGTTTCTGAAGTCTTAAATCTACTGACAACCAAAAGTCTGACCACAGTTTCATCAGTTTAATATGTTGTGACTTATTAAAAAGACAAAATTCACATTTAGCAAGCCTCAACACCTTCATGTAGGCAAGGCACTCTTCTTCTGAACATTCAGCTTCCAGAAGGGCAGCCTCTTTGCCACCTTTTGTCTTTCTGCCACATCAATATTTACCACAGCTTCAACAGTTTGCAACTTTGTGACTTCCAACAACTTTTCAGAAATGACAAGTTTGACTTTAGTGCCCCTCAACACTTCCAAGTAAGCAAGACACTCTTCTTCTGGACATTCACCTTCCAGAAGGGCAGCCTCTTTGTCACTCTTGTCTTTTTGCCACACCAACAACCAACATGCTTTTAAGGATGTGTTTCTACCTTTCCTCCTTTTTTCATGTTTGAATACCAGCTTTTAGGGAACAATTATAATCAACAAGCTTCACCCTTTTACAATATTGCATTCACCCCGTCTCTTCTGTCCAACCAGAGCAGCTTAATTGTATGCCTTGTTAATCTTGTTAAACTCTTGGCTTGGCATAATGATTGCGCCACTCTTGCCTCTGGACAATGCTTGTTCCCTGCAAATCACAATTTAAAGTTCAGCCACTTTGGTACAGTGCTACAATGTTCTTCTGCTTTATAAATGATACTTCTTGTTAGCCTTCACATTAAGGAACAGTTTCAAGCACATGCAATTAGTATTTAAGCCTCTTTCAATAGTTTAATATTCAATTCAAACCATTCTGGCTATTTCACTTCTATGTGAGTGCTACTTCAGTCATCTTCAATGTTCAACAATCAATAATCGAGTTAGCATCGCTTTTACTAATACACGAATGCTACTCTTGTTGCATTGCATTGTCTGACAATTAATTATCGGGTTATCAATGCTTTCGCTCACCCGCAAGTGCTTCTCCTCGGCTACACTTGCCTGCCTTTGTTCGTACAAGGGGACACTCAGTAACATTCACCGGCTTCTGTCTTCACTCTCTTCGCGTTCGGTAGGACTTTACCTGCTGCTGGCTTCTTTGAACATACACTGTTGGCTTTTTCGTAAGCTTTCTATTTTGAAATGCCAGTTTACTGCTCCTAAATGTATTTATGGAAAGATCACAAGATTTAAACTGAAAAGTAGAAAGCCATTGTTTGTAGATTCCCTTTCACTGTAGCTTTGGGCGTTCGGATGGTGTTTCACTTTGGAAATCTCAAACAACATTTCCTTTCTTAGGATGGTTAGGGATTGAATCTTACTTTTACCAACATCAATGAGTATTTTAGGTACATCATAACGACAATACCGTTACATGCCTTGTTACCTGTCAAAGGTTCTTCCCCTTTAAAGACAAATACTGTGTCGGATCCCACGGGATTGCCTCACCATCCTGTGCCTTGTCTCCTCCCAGGTGATCCTCCCAAGGCCATGATCAGGAAGCGTGTGCCTTTCCCTGGCCACCCGGGAGGAGACTTTAGCCAGGGTTTAGTGAGGAACTGCAGGATTCATCACTGGCAACTGAGAATCTTTAGTTCTAGTGATACCAATGAATGATCGGAGAACAGCATAGGGCCTATCATAGCATTTGAAGCAAAGTGAATCAGTGAAGACAGCACCAATAGGAGGTTAATGCGGGAGAACCCCTTGTGAACATGTAAATAAAAGTGAATTCTGCATCCCGCCCATGGAGACGTATCCAGACATCCACCATAAGTCCCTCATCAATGCCAATGACTGTTTAGAATCAGCAGGCGAGGGGAGGAGTGTCTTGTCCACAGCTGGGTCTGGGACTACATTACCACATTAAAGTCCCCACACAAAAGCAGCTCGTAGAGTGAAGCCAAGGTCACTGGGTGTCCCAACATGACTCCTTTCACCATGAGGTATCTACACTCCAGATCTCTAATGACCTCTCTCGGTACAAAAAGGACATCCTTGGTGAGCATTATGGCCACCCCTCTCTTTTTTCCCTCGCTAAGGCAAAATACTGTCTAGGTAAGGCCCTATACTTCACCTAAACTCATCTACAGGGAGCAGGTGGGATTCTTGGATTATAGCGATGGCAACCTCAGATGCCTGGAGCCTCCTCAACATCAACCGCGTCTTAACCAGGGAATTCAGTCCTTGTGCATTAAGAGTCACAACCCTAATCAATTACTCACCTGCCATCAAAATATAAATTAGATGTTCCCATCACTGCCTCCGCAGTAAGGGAGTACTTCACATTACACCCCAGAATGCTTAACAACTGATACACTAAACAAAATCCCTGACAATCGCTACCCTCTGCCCACAAACTCTCTCCCACCCAGGTCTAACATGCCCAGCATCGTCTTCGGGGCCATGGGGAAGTACAGGCCGGCTCCAACCCGGTTTGAGCTCCGTACAGCTAGGGCCGAATGGCCCCACAACCTTAATGTGAATCCAAAGCATTGGGCTGAAGTATAGAAGCACGTATTAAACGAGACTGCAATTCCACTGTGTGCATGAGGTAATCTGACGGGTCCTCCAGATTCAGTGTTCCACTCTGCTCAGGAGACCATTGAGCGTTTGGATCCTCGAGTTGTCCCCGACCCAGCAGTCTTTCTGCGATTCCTTGATCTTGTGACCTTAAACCAGGCTTCCGCCCGGACTGGAGGTCCAGCAGAAGAAGCCTCTCCTTTGGGTTGCTCTGAGGGTGAGGAGGGATAGGAAGGCAGGTTCATAATAAGCATTGTAAACTGCATAGAAGAGATCATTCTCCTCTCCCCCTCCAAGGTAAAGATGACAGCGCATGGGAACCCCCAACTATACTTTATATCTTTCGCACACAGCCATTATGTGAAATCCCACGAAATCCTGAAGTCACTGAATTCAAAAACTGGAAGAGGTGCGCAGCGTTCATAATGTCCTCTTTGACCCTAAACAAGTATACTCTGATCAGGACTTCTGGTGACCAATTGTTGCGTAGTTGGATGGAGGAAAATACTGTTCAAGTTTGGACCAGTTCAAGTTCCTTTGTCAGCCAGCCATTGTTGGAGAGATCTAAACATTGCAAACACGTAGGACCCCATTTGAGCATCAGGGACCTGCAGCCGGACCCCCCTCAGCCATATTTTGTTTCTTCTCAACCGGTTCTCCAGGATTCAAGCTCTTCCACCCTGCCCTTCAATTGTGATAGTTCGTAAGTATATTCACAGGTCCAGCTCTGCAGCTCATTGATGCAGGACTCAGCTGAGTCCACTCACTTGTCAGTTTTCCAACACCTTCTGGGTGAATTCATCCACAGCCACTGTACCTCTTTCTTGATGTCCGCAAACATTTGCTGCAAATCCGCCCGGATAGCGAGGACCACTAGGATCCCCATTGCATCCATCAGGTGATCAACATGCACCTCTGCCAGTAATTCCTGCCTCCTGCACTTCTCCTGGCTGTGCATAAAAGCCAAAACATTGCCCCTTTTGCCACTTTGGGTGTTTTTGCTGCCATTATGGATTACGGGGCAGTGTGATGACCCCCAAACCCACCCTGAGCAGAAGAATATGTGATGGGGCGACAAATGCCCTTCAGCTTAAGGAGGGGCTGAGGTCAGAGTCAGGCAGACTGCGGCTTCCAATGACAGGTCAAGCCTAATAGGTGACTCCCATGGCAATTCGTCTGGAGGTATACTCATGTGGGCTTCCCCGCCAGGGACATGCTGCTCTTTCCTAGTCTGTGGCACGAGGGCCCACGTTCCAAACTCGGTGGTGATCACAGGACCGAGGTCATGGGTGGGAAGAACAGCTGGGATGTCCCCCATCCTCTACAGTGCAAGCAGGCCAAACAACAACACCCAGGAACTGAGTCTCGCATCATGTGCCCAAGCAGCCAGGACCTGGGTGCCTACATTCCTCAGAGTATGTCTCCAACGTGTTCCCCAACTGTGGCAGCAAGAGCCACCTCTCGCTGGAGGGAAATTCCATTTCTCAGGACCTTGGTCATCACTGGGGTTCTAGCACCACTGTTGGCCAGCTGGATCTCAGCACTGTGGAGCCATCCTATCTATGAGGGCCTCGGGAGACACCTTACCTCTGCTACAATGGCCTCCCTGCTCTCGCAACTTCCACAATGCTGGAGCCTTCAGGCGGGGCAGCGAAGTGGACTGGGGAAGGAGGGAGAGGCAGGGCCGCACCTATGCTGTAAAGCCAGTCAATGAGACCAGGTGTAGAAAACACCCGCCTTGCGTCTCCTCCCAGGTGATCCTGGTCCCTGGCGCCATCTTAGATCGGAGCACGGGTCTGGATGATCACCACCGACACCACTTCGAGTTGGAAATCCACAAGGCCATGCCGGTCAGGTATCGATGATGGATCACTGGATGAGGAACTTCATCGGCACCCAGACCCTCGACAGGCCGTGGGCCATGGATCTCGCATTGAGGGTGACCGCTCTGGCGCTTGGCTCTGCCATGCCCCTGGAGCCCATCTTGTAAGGGTCAACACCTTATCCATGTTTGTTATTACCCATTTCCGGCTCAGAAAATGTAACAGCAATGAGCAACCATTTCTGACCTATATGCAAATTAACATACACCCCATTTATAAAAATGATCTACGCCATTATTTATTGAACATTGGAATATGCTATGATGTTGCAAAGTCCTTATTGAAAGCTGTAGTATATTATTAGGTTACTAAGCCTAAAATGATCTAAAGTTTGACTGGTTTATATGGGAACCATATTTAATTGAAGATGTGATATATTCTCAGGTGGGCACACCTTTATTTGAGCGTTCTAGCCTGTTGTGTATGCTATGCCAGCTGTTAAACAGTAGGCACCCAAGTTAATGTTGCTTCTGCCCCATTTAATGGCTGGTGTAGCATGATACAGGGGTGTAAAGGTGCAGACAAAAGAAGCGGACTCACAGGTGGCATGTTTGGGGCTAAAGACCTTTATTGAGTGCAAAAGAAAGGAAAAACCTATACATCCCTATTCCTAAGAGGGGGTTCCCTGCCTCAATTAAAGATAAGGGAGGTAATTACGACCCAGGCGGTAAGGGTTAACGCCGTTGTTAACCCTTAACGCCTGATTCCAATTTTAACGGCTGCTTTTAGCAGGCGTTAAAATCCATGGCGCTAAACCGCCTTGGTGCTAATTACGGCACCGTAATTTACGGTGACGTAATTAGCGCCTTCCCCACTCCCATTATGCCCTATGGGGCAAAAATGGGAATGGGGAAGGGTAAATGGGAAATGGGGATTTACCGCCCCACTCACCTTGGAATGGGGCGGTAAATCCGCCGTAGTGTAAACGTAGTTTACATCATGGTGGTAAAGTTGGTGTACTTACCGCCTGGGTCGTAATGACCTCCAAGGTGTCTGTCAGGATGTCTGTCAACCAGGGGCGTAGGAGACACATAAAATCTGGGGGGGACAGGGGACACCTTGGGGACTTTGCTTTTTTAATTTATTTATTGTGTTTTAGTCAAAGAACTCGACTTTTCACAACATTAAAATTAAAATAGCAGTACGTATTAAATTACAAATATCATCACTGTATAAAACAAGAGAAAAGAAGAAAAGAAAACAGAAGAAAATTAAAGGATGCAGCAGCAAAGAACATGTCTTTATATGTTGCGTTTCTGGATTTGTCATCTGACTATGAGCTCATGGTAAGAGAGAGGAAATAACAATTACTTCCAGTGGGCCACAGCTAGGACGCCAGCTCGTTAAGAGGCAGATCACCTGTAAGTGGATTCCTGCCAAATAAAGCAGTTGCAGCCTTTTCTACCAACTGCAAGTTGCTACTTTTTTTGTGTGGGGCAAGGAGACGTGTGTGTCTCTTGGAATGGAAGGATGGGGGTTTCAAAGAAAGAGGAAATCTTGCTTGTGCCTCTGAGTAAGCCCTGTTACTGGAGTAGAGGGACCAGGTGTGTGATGTTGCTGCTTTGACTGTCCTCTGGAGTGTGGGGGGTACAGCAAACAATGAGGATGAGCGATCGCATGCCCACCCCCTTATAAGCACTCCACAGGACTGCGGCCGGATCCGTCGATCTCGGGGGATGCCTAGTAGGTGGGGTGTATGTGGACCTAAGGGGGTAGCCAGAGAGGCAGCCCGCTGTGTGGGCTGCCCCTCTAGCGTTCCTGTGAGGGCTGGGCCAGCCTCGCACGATGAGTCTGGTCCCTCTTATTCCATCTCATGCTGGCTTTAGAGCCTAGCTTTTCTTTGCCTTTGTTATTCTGAATGCAGAGATGGACTCTGTTCCTTTCTCGTTTAACATTTGCTGCAAAGCCTGATCTATTTGATTCTCTCATATGTTACTAGGACGGCAGAGCATGGGTCCTCTGCCCTGTTACACTATTCAAAGAGCCCCTCTGGCCTTTCTTTGCCCGTCCCTTGTCTCACTGCTTGCTTGCTTAATACATACCTTCTTGCTTGAACACTCAATATATTCTCCCTAACACAGCAATGGCAGCTGCAGTCTGTCTTAACTGCTATTTGTTCCGTGTCTTGAATTGGCCTCTTATTTCCGCTTTACTGTCTGCCGGGGAAAAGCATTTGCCAGTCACTGCCATAATGGTTCCACCTGGCCATAAGAGGGCAACAGCTAGCCAATATTGGAAGAACATGGGCATATTATGCAAGAGGTGGGCAACTGCCTTCCTAATGCCTACACAAGAGACACAACTGTTGCCTTTGTTTCTAACAGTAATTCAGTGGATGAACAAACGTGAGAACAAACATATTGCTTATAAATGAAGGGGATGATGTCACACTTGGTTAAGACATTTTGATCATGCCAGGAGCTAATTTCCAGCTGCAACTAAGCGATTACCTTTTAGACTTCTGGCTTTAAATAATGTTAGTATCACCTGGAAAAGCACAGAGGTTGCTCAACAGGGTTGCTGGAGCACGAATGGTACCCTACTCATGGGCATGATGATGGAGGGCATTCTTGCCGTGGTTTGGAGCCTGGCCCTTACAGCCATGATAAGGGGGAAGGGTTTACTTTTGGTTGTATGTACCCTTTGAGGGTGGGCAGACATTGCCTCCTGCTTTAGCCCACTAACAGCTCTATCACACATACCTGTCAGATGGCATGTAACTCAATGCTACTAATGTTATCAGCCTAGGAAGTCTGGAATCCTTTGCCACACCAACTAGGGTACAGGCTTGCCACCTGAGACTTACCCATGTCTGAGTCAGCATCTGTCGCCCTGTGGGGAAGACACACAGAAAGAGCAGGGCACGGTGCCCTTGTGGGTTTTTCACACTTCTTCCTCGGGGTGGGCACAATTCACTCCGCAGAGAAAGTTACACATTCTGGGCAACATTCTCCCACTTTGCCAATGGCACCCAAAGAGCTAAATTAGCCATTTGAAATACCTCTGTCGATTTATTGTGCAATCCACACTGATGGGTTTAAGCACCTGTTTAATGTGAGATGGCAATTAAGGGCATTTGCCAACGCACTCAAGAAGCACAGGACACCCTCTTACCAGCGACATGCCATGCTCACTCATTCTGATCACGAATTGCCATTTATCTGGGGTCATGTTAAATGTATTTATTTATTTATTACATGTGTAGCATCACGCAAAACCCACAAGCATTAAGGCACAAAGTAAACTGCATGGAGTGGACCACATCCATTGGCGCAAGTTTTTACATTTCAACCACAAAATGGAATATTTTAGCGTAAAAGGCAGGTGAAATCACATTGCTTTTCCACTCTGGAAGAGTGTAAATACCTTGCGCAATTAGCGATTGTTGGCGAAATTGGCAATGGCTTCCTCTGGACTCTGCCCGCTTTTACCAGGTTTAATTTCCAAGGAGATCCAAGAGGAATCCGTTTCCTTATTTCCAGCATGAGAATCCATGCTGGCAGTAAGGCCGAATTTGTCTGGTGGAGTGGGAAATACAGGGGGTCCTGGTGTGTCCACTCGGCTCCCGAACTCCACCCAGAAAATGCACGAAAATCCGGCCAATTAAAAAAAGCGACAGTAATAGTGTTTTCCACCACTTTTTCTGAACCAATTGACCTGGAAAATGCTGTATTGCATTGGAAGCTGAATGCATTCACTCCGCATATTATCCCACCTGAAGATTAAGCCAGGTGTTGAACACAGGCGTTACATATTCCTGTGCACAATCTGCATTTAGAGCATTAACTCACTGAGCTACCTTACAAATTATATCTCTTCTGGGGCTTTACCATCTTAACCCCTTAACTTCCATGGGTATTCCTGCCAAGGTCTTTTTTGGTGATTTCGGTATGTCGCCATTCAATCCCTTGTAACTTTTTTGTTACATAAGATATCTCGGCCAAATTTGGTCCCTTTTTTCCCCAAATGTAGGCGGTCGTAATGTTTCAGACTTTGCCGGGATTGTGGGTAATAAATTCTGGGGCAATTTGCGCAAGTCAGACCTCTGTGTATTCCCACGGGTGTCCTCTTTTCGGAAATGCTTGAGGTTCCCCGTTTTCCTTGGGGCTTCAACACCAAAGGCCCAAATCTGTATGTTGTCCACATGAGCAAAATCTGCTCTGCCGAAAGGCTTGAGGTTACCAGTGGGTTAGCCTTTTCCCTTTGCGCCCATGTAGGCGTGTTCCGGTGGGTGTCCAGAGTGAAATATCTGATTGTGTTTTTTCCACCAAATTTCAGAGACATTTCCCTCTGCCCACCCACCGAAACACGCTGCCAACAACAGATGTCATACCTTCCCGCGTTCCCACAGGTGTCCCGACGAAAACGGTACCTCATATGTGTGGGTGCATTTACCTGGACACAAAGGGAAAAGGCTAACCCACAGATAACCCCAATCTAGCAATCTGCCTCCAGGGAGGGCTACATGAGATGCCCACCATCTATTTGGGGTGGGGTGGAGAGGGCCACCCCCTTTCCACTAATAACATCCATGGTGGTTCAGTGGCCCCCCACACCCACCCAAAACAAGTTATAATTTGTTTTATTTTTGTTTTGCCCCTTTCCTAGGGGCAGATGGGCACATGTGTGTGGCCATCTGCCCCGGGGGGGGGGGGGCAAAATGTACTGCCTCAGGCTTGAGGGCTGGATCTACCAATATTTGCAGTGGCCTGTCCCACCACCCCAAATGGATGGGGGCATCTCATGTACCCCTTCCTAGGGGCAGGAATCTGCCCCCAGGGAGGGCTACATAAGGTGCCCCATCCACTCAGGGTGGGGGGAGAGGGCCACCCCCCCTTTCATACACAAAAACTCCTGGGGGTGTAGTGGGTCTCCCCGGTCCCCCCACCCCCACCCAAAACAAGTTATAATATATTTTTTGTTGTTGCCCCTTCCCTAGGGGCAGATAGGCACATGTGTGTGGCCATCTGCCCGCAAGGGGGGCCAAACGTACAGCCCCAGGCCTGGGGGCATGGCTCTGCCAATATTTGCAGTGGCCTCTCCCCCCCACCCCAAATGGATGGGGGCAACTCATGTACCACTTCCTGGGGCAGAAATCTGCCCCCATGGAGGGCTAAATAAGGTGCCCCATCCATTTAGGGTGGGGGGAGAGGGCCACCCCCTTGCAAAAATCCCTGGTGGCTAGTGGCCCCACCCGCACCCACCCCCACCCAAAACTATGTTTAAAAAAAAATATATTTTTTGTTGTTGTTTGCCCCCTTCCCTGGGGGCAGATGATCACCCATCTACTCCCAGGGTATTGCCCCCATGCTTTGGGGGTCGGGCGAGAGGGCTGCTTACATAGTAAGCAGCCCCCTCCCCCACCTCAAAAACCGATCCCTGCACTACACACAAATATATTCTGAGGGGGATAAAAGACATTACATCCCCCCACTTACAATTGTGGGGGTGCTTTGTCCCCCGTCCACCCCATTTCCTACGCCTATGCTGTCAACTCAAGAGTGTCCACCGTCCTGTGTCAAGGAAGCCTTACTTCTGTCCCTTACACTAGAAACTAAAGAATAGGGCAGTATGGTTCTGGTCCCAGGAGAATCTGGTCCCTTCTCCTGGGTTATGGCTCCTGGTTTGTTGAAACATTTCCCAAATCTTATAACAGTCTTGTGTCTCACACTTTGTCAGGGGGAATGGGTCCCTTCCCCTGATGGTAAAATTCCAAACAATACTATCTTCGAGGGCCAGGAGAATGTCTCCCTTCTCCTGGTGTCCAGTCTTAGATAGTCTGGGAGAATGACTCCCTTCACCAGGCCTTTTTGGACCTTACTGCTGATCCAGGGAACCAGAAGAAAGATTCCCTTCTACTGGTGTCTTGGTATAAGTTCCTTACAACCAGGGAGAATTACTCCCTTCCCCATGCCTTCCTTTCATTAGGTTTCACACTTACAAAACCCAATTCTAAGTGTTAGGAGGGTCCACCACCCTGGCTTCTCTTCTTCTTCTTTGATCTGGCCCACTTCCCTGCCGAGTACTGACACAAGAAAGATGACTTGTATTTTGTTTAGGGTGCCTACCATCCTTTGGCTGTCAGTGGACCTATATCCACCACTGTCATGATGGGCTATCCCTCTCAAGTTCCCTTTATGGTGTTTGGGGTTCTCAACCCTTCCTTGGTGGTCAACAGGCTTCGTTCCACCACTGCGATGAGGAAGAGAGGGTTTGTAGGCTTACAGCCTCTTCCGTGCCACCCATGCATTATGGTTGCAAAGGGTCCCAGGGATAACTGCATGTGCCCTCTTGGTAAGCTGCCCCGTTTTCCCTCTGGTTTTCCCGTGTCACCCATTAACTGTTGGGGTTTTTGTCATATTGCTGGGGATTCCATGGATGGCAGGCATTCAGTTTGGCTTCTCCGGCAGCTTGCTTTCCCTGCGGTTGTGCAACGGTGCTCCCAGTTGCCTTCTGTGTTCCTTTCTCCTCTCAACACTGTTGTGCACAGGCCTGCTCCTGCAAACCTCCCGATCATCAGACGTGGTGGACTGCCAGTGTCCTTGGAGCACTCTCCCTGGGGATCAGCGACACATGTTTGATTCTCCCGTGTTCAGTGAGCAGCACCCTTGCAGTCTTCAGCGGCTGCCCAAAACCAAGTACTTAGTCCATTGTCGATTTTTCTCAATCTTGCCAGCAGTGTATGGGCCCATTTTATTAGTCCTTCGTCTCTTTCACAGGTTTCATCTTCATTGCTCCGTGGGGCCAACTCGTCCCAGTACTTGGATTACTTAGGTTTCTGTCGTTCTTCTTTGTCTCAGTAGTTTCATGGACCTTGAGGTGCTCTTCCTTATACATAGGTCTACTGTATACAAAGAGTTTATTAGAGGAAAGAGAAGCTAGAGTATGTCAGGGTGTGATGTTCTCATAAAGGCTGAACCCTAGATGGTCATCATTATCCAGAGAGGGGGAGTCACTCCCCATGAGACCCTCCCGCATCATACCACCCCTAGGGGGACTATTGGGTAGTGGTCTTACCTGCCTAGCCTCATGGAAAAGGCTCCCCCTTGGGGAGTAGTGGCGACATCTAATCAATCATCAGAGGGGCTATAAGGTAATTAGCAGTGCATTTTTTAATTGCAGGAATATTCTTTGTGCATAGAACACATTTCCTGCATGAAAAAAAATGACAAAAACATTGACACCATGAACGTCAGAAAGGGAACTCCTTAAAAAAAGGAGACCATTTCTATTTCCATTGCAGATTTTAGGAGATGTCTAGCCATGGATGAGTGCCGTACAGAGGAAGGCACTGCTGGTAGTACCACTGGTAGAGAAAAGATAAGTACGATAAAAAAATAAGAAAAGGGAGGTGCTCAGAGCCTATTCGATGGCTGGCAGTACTGATGTTTTATGCCTACATAAATAGGAATCTGATTGGCTAATGCTCACCTCGAGAGTGCTTATAGTATTAAGAGTATATTATCGGCTCTGAAGAAGGGTTGCTGTGTTGTGATGGGGTCTGGGAATGGACCCTGTCAATGGAAACGCCTGAGCAAGGGTGGAAGTATCCCACGCGAGGTCGAAATTGGGAAGCCCATTAGTGAACACTACCCACACCCTAACCAGAGAAAAAAACATATATTTTGCCATTTTGTGAAATAAAAACCATTAAACCATCCTTCAGAGTCTGGGGGTTTGTACTGCTGTCTGTGACAGTCTTCAGTGTGAACTAAGGAAAATTCAATCAGGCTATTTTGCTATGGTTGGATCCGGCTTTCAAATCATAAACCGTTCAATAATACATTTACTACAATACTATAGAGAAATATGATAAGAAAATCATAAAAACAAATTCATATGCAAAGATCTAAAACAAATGTATAGTACTGGAATGGTGAGCATAATTTGAAAACTGTATTCATAATAAATATGCAAACACATAACACATGTATGGTGCCTATTATTTCTAAAGTCACTTTGTTGTGTACTCTACACACTAAAGTAAACCATGTGTGTGGAAAGATCCTGTGTTCTGCATCTGTTGAGTTTGTCACACAGTGTAGTGCAGATTCTGCGAATTTGGATGCTCTGGAATGTGCACATTTCTAGAAAAAGATCCAGTTATTCTTAAACACTATTCCCAAAATGCACTGTTTGTTTTCTAGTTTGAGGCATACTGCCATTGCTGCCTCCAACATTGGGTGACAGTGTCAGTGATTCTCATTGCTTCTCTCATGTTGCCATTTGAATGCTACCAGAATAACTTGAACTCTTCTCAAGAGTTCTTGTTATCTTAGAGAGAGAGTCTGTTATTGACACAAGGCTTTGGAATGCACACATAATAGCTCTGTGATTGGTATTTGCTCAGGAATTCATGTTTTTAAATCACATGCAGAGTTTAACTAGTGTATCATTAGCACATGGCATGTGCACATTTTAATAGTGCATGATGTGACCAGAGCCTGTGCTCTGATAGCGACCACGTTACCGTCAGAATTGAGTGCAATTACTTGAAGTGGAGACAGCCCCAGTGTCAGACTCACTTTCATGCAGTCCCAGCACTGATGCAGTTTCCCACCGCCTCCATCCCAGGGACCGAGCTGGACCGGTTGAAAATGGTTGGGCGGAAGAAAGGTAACGCTGTTACGTTTCCTGTCAAAATCAATTACGACGTCAGAGGTCAATAACTAATCATTTCCTTCTAGACCACCATTGTCAGCGCCAAATCATTAGTTTTGCTAGGTTTTTTGTATATGTCACCTGCCATCAGCAGATACATGTCTAAATCCAGATACCCTGACCATGTTCTCTCACGATGTCTGATTCTTTTAACGAAATGTAATCATATATAGTTTTGCCACATGATGTTTTAGTTCACCCTTCCAAAATATGGACTTTTTGAAACATTTTGTCATTGTGCGCTGTTGCTTTATAGGTCACACACGCAGGATGCAGCAAATGAGTGATGTGTACAAGATCTCCTCTACGGAGAGGATTCAGCAGCTTGAACAGGAGCTTGCGGGGCAACTGGCTGAGCTGAAGAGAGAAATTGAGGAAAATGGCGTACTTCAAGGGACGCCTAATCGAGCTTACAGGTAAGATGCATTAAATAAATGAGCATATTGTGCTTTAGAATATAAAAAGGTAATGGCCTCCAAAGTTGTACTTCAATGATTTAATGTTACCTCACTGGAAAATAACTTTGCCTCAGACTCTCTGTGTGCATCAGAAATAGCTATTTTCCTGTGTAGATCTTCACATTTCCTATGACTGCCGGAATTTCTTTCGGGACGGGCAGGCAGAAAGGCCATTGAATATACAAAGTTGGTGGAACCTAGCAGTTGGTCCCAGATCAGTGCTTTTATTAAGCCTACACACGTGCCCTTAAGCTTATTGGTGTTCCCTATGAGGAGTGCAGAGGTAGGTGAAAGGTCAAGAGGGAAAAGGAAGAGAACAGTCAGAGATATCCGAAATATGTTGTGTTCTGCTTGTGGATCCCAGTATCTGCCCTTATTTATCTCTTAGCGCCTTAACTGCCCAAGAGAAGGGAGTTGTTGAGGGCGCTTTGGTGATGAAGTCAGAATAGAGAGGAGAAGGGGTTTTACGGAACACAGAATTCCAGATAACTTTCCCATCCAGAAAGGGGGCTCTTGTTCGCACTCTTTTAGTCTTCAGAAAATGCAAACTACTCCAGCCATGCTCTTATTTTCTGCAGTGTCCTTGGTAACCTGTGGGTGAGAAACAGATAAACTAAGGATGGAAAACCATTCAATTTTCCATATACCCAAAACAGTAAAGAGGAACCGTGAATATATATCACAGTCGTGTTACATAAATCATAAATCTAAATCCTGCAGATTCCCTCGATTTTCTAAACAGGGATAATTTCTTATGAACTTTAGAGGCATGGTCTAGAGTGCTGGGGAGAAACTACTCTGACTATTTTTTTTTTTGTTTTTTATTTAAAATTTTTTTTTACACAAAATTCTTACATCCTTCATTTGAAAAGTTCCTAAAAGGGAGAGAAGAAGAAAGTGGGAATGGGCTGTTTCTAAGGTTTCATAAGGTCAATGTTCTGCAGAAATTGAGCCATTGCGATGGTCTCAGGCATTCTCTCTCCCTCCATTAAGCGGTTCCACCAGGTCTCCTCGTCGTAATAAGATAGATCCTTAAACAGAAGTATCATATGGGTCGTTCTCTCTTTATCCAGACCTTTACAATTTAAAAGGAGATGTCTGATAGTTTCCTTTTGATCCGTCATTTCACAGAAGCGACATAAGTTGGAGGTCAAAATCCCTCTGATTGCTCTAATTTCATTTGTTGCGATGATATTCAAACGGGCTCTCATGAAAGTTTGTCGGGACTGACGGTTTGGAATTTTCCTCAAATATGGTCTTGTGTCGTTCACTTTTCTGCTTACTAGAAGAAGGTGCGTTACTGATTTATACGCTGAAGCTGAGTCTTGGGTTCCTATCCAATCCCATGTTTCTAATTTTGTAATTACTTTTGTTGGGTTATTTATAAGGTTATGTTCCGTTGATCCTATATCAGTAAGGGTATCAGTAACTTTCTGTGCCCATGGTTTCAAGAGACTTGAATTCAAATCATAAAGTTCGTCATGGATGATATTGAAGATTTTTTCGACGTTTAGGGATAATCACCTTTCTGAAGTGCATTAGTCGGTTTCTGTCTAGAATGGCACTTAATGATGAAACACAAAGTTCCCTTCTGATCAGGGCCATTGGAGTTGATGGTGGTAAATTCAACATGCTCCTCCAGAAGAGGCTTTCAAGTTTCTGCCATAGGTCGTCCGGAAGGTTTAAAAAGCCTCTGCTCCGTAAAGAATAGAGGGAACAGCTTTCATTCGGTAGAACTGAATAATTGGTTGCAATGAGAATTTGCAAAATTTTCTTTCGATTTTCTTTGCCTGGGCTGTCAATCGTTTCGTCTTGTCCCACAGTTTTTGTTGCATGTTCTTATCCGTGGGGTTGTTGCTTAGAGTGACACCCAGATACTTAAATTCTTCCACGGTCTGGATTTTTTCTCCCTCCAAAAGCCAAGTAAAGTTAGCGTTTCATTTTACTGCTTTTTGGAATGTCATTATCTGTGTTTTAGACATGTTGATTTCCAGATTGTTACTTCTTATATACGCACTCAAGTTGTTAAGCTGCCTCTGGAGGCCAATTGGTGTTTGATCTAAGATGATTAGATTGTCTGCGTATAGAAGACGCAAAATCTTAATCCCACCCAGTTTCGGCGGGAAGGATCTTACCTGCAACTCTGAATCTTTGAAGTCCCATAGATAGGCGCTAAAAAGGGTAGGCCCCAAAGGGAAACCCTGCTTGACACCTCTAGATGTTCAAATGGGTTTAGAGATGGTTCCCTGTTGATCCAGTCTAACAGATATTGATGTTTCCGTGTGAAGGGCTTAAATTTGTTCCAAGATGTTATCTGGACATTAATTTTTTAAAAACGTTTTCCAGAGAAGCTCCCTGTTGACCTGGTCGAAGGGTTGGACCAGGTCAACGAAGGCCAAGTGAATTAGGGGACCTCCTTCTTTGGTTTCCCCTTTTAAGGTGTTAATTAGAAGGATGTTCGCCAGGGTTCCAACATTTTTGACAAAACCAGCCTGGAATGGGTCAGTGACTTTTCTATCGACGGCCCAGGTTTGAAAAAGGTCCAATAGCGTAGACCCATAAAGGTTGTCAATGACATCAAGCAACGCTATTGGTCTGTAGTTCTTGGGATTATCTCTTGGACCGGCCTTGTAGATTGGCACTGTAGTTGCTTTTTTCCAGGATAAGGGTATTGTTTTTGTTCTTATAATTGTATCAAAGACAGCTCTAGTGAACACAGCCCATTTCTCTGGAGCTTGTTTCAAGTGTGCATTTGTTAAATCGTCCGGCCCCGGTGCTCTGGTGTTTTTCAATTTTCGGATTTTCATTCCAATAGATGTTACGTCAATGGGGATCGTCCACTCCACTTCAGATTTAGTCTGAGGATGTCGGGTCCCTATATTTGTATTTTTGAAGAGTTCTGTGAAGTGGGTCATCCAATTCTGTTCAATGACGTAATTATGCAATCTATTTGCTGTGCCATTTGTTGATGATTTTATTGTTTGCCAGAAATCCCTCGAACGGCACCCGTTTAACAGCCATACAAATGTTTCGGTGTCTGCTTGGTGCATAGCTGCTTTATGCGCTTTTAGCCAGTTTTTATAAGCCTTCTTCGCTATAGCTGCTGACTGTATGTCCTTTATGAACTTAGTTTTCTTTGACAGACAGAGTGCTTTTCTCAGTTTCTTCCTCTCTTCGACCAGAACCTTGTCATATGTATGGTTAAAGCCAATCGGATTTGATTTTGAGTTCTTAGCCATGTATCGATAGATGTTTAGATGTTGTACAAAATCCGGAGCTGTTTGTGGCTTATTTGTGAAGACCTTGGTATATTTGTCGATCTGGTCTCCCACGCCTCCTGCGTTAACTTTAAGCTTTATTCTACCACCAGATTCTTCAACAGCAGACAGCATCCAACTTCTTTTCTCCTGAAGTGATATCCATGTAAATTCTAGGATGTTATGATCGCTATTTTTGGTGGGTACGATTCGAAATTTGGAGATGTTGGAGAGAAGTTCTCGGGTGACAAAAATATGATCTAATGTAGCTGTCGAGGTGCCCTTTTCCCAAGTTGGCACGATATCCTCCTTGCTTCCTCTCAAAAAGTGGAGATTAAACATATCGTATACCTTCATTATTTTTGTCCATTTGGTTCCTCTTTTAATAGCCGAAATGTTGGAACGGCACATTGTGTTTCCTCTTATGACATCTGGGTATGATAAGTTTAAATCACCACATATTATCAGATGAGATAGGCCGTGTTCAGAGGAGATTTTCTGAAGAATGAGGTCTGCTTTATGTAGAAACTGTTCATCACTTTGGGCCATGGGATTCCAATAGGAATTAATTATTATTATCTCCTCGACACTGGACCGAGTCTAATGGTGATGGCTCCCTTCCCACGTTAATCGGAGGACCTGAAAAAATTGAGATGCTTCTATCACCTTTATGACTCGTAGTTCGTTATACAACCTTACCAAGGTCAAAAGGCCTGAAGACGGGCTGCCAAAGAGTCTCTTTGCCGCAGGTGCCAAATAAGTTTCAAATCCGTCCATATACGGTGGGTCCCTTACCAGGTCTCTTGGAGACACAGTATGTCAAAGTCCCCCAAGTGAACATCAGAGGGTCTCAATAAATGTTCAAAACCTCTTGTGTTCCAGCAGCCGAATTTCAGAAAGGTCCCCTTTGTGTGAACAGCCTCAAGTCGATCTTCCATAGCTAGCCCTTCCTGGAGTGGCTAACTTCGATTCCCCGACTCTAGGGCTCTAGAAATCCAGGTCCATTGCTTCCCTTCCTTCGTTTGACCTTGTTCGTTCTCTCTATTTTGCTTGATAATTGCTCCCGATCTTTCTGCTTCTGGTGCAAAAGATATCATCAATTTCGGCAACGGACCTTTAGGTATTCAACCCACGTTCAAGGGGTCCAAATACGGTTTGATAGTCTGTTTCTAGTGGTGTGTGGGTTCCTTTTGATGTCTTGTCTACGCTGACTATTGCACAGCACCATCCTTCAGGTAGATATACTTACTCCAGCTGTAACAGTCCACAAAGCTGGCATAATGATCAGGGCAAGTCTCTGCACGATGTATTAGCAATCTCTTTTGGGCTAGTTGTACATATGTCTTTTTTGATAATAAAAAGAAGCATTTTGACAAGATACCTTACTTACAGACACATAAAGATTGTCTAGAGAAAAGTGAAAACAAAATAATTAAAAAAATGAATAAACATTACAAAATAAAATAATCTTCATAAAACACATAAATAATGTATGTTACAATTAAGCAGAGCTAAACGCAGTAGGGGCAAATGAAGAGGAAATAAGTCTCACCTTACAATTAACACAAACTAGCAAACGTTTTGCCCTATTTTCCCCTGCCCTCGTCAGGGTTTGCAAGTAGAAATGCTGATAAACTCTTACGACTGGTCTTGCCATTTCACATTGCCATTGATCTCCACACTCTTCACTTATGAGCCTGTATGGAGATATGCACACACTTGGACAGTGGGTGTGCAGTAGCACATTGTCTGGGGTAGGAGGTGGGGTGAATAAAGCCACAGAGGGATTTGGACTTCAGTGTCAGGAACATTTACTGGGATTAGTGATGGGCCATAAACCATTAAGCTGAGTGTCAGAGCAGGAGGCCTGGTGTGATGGAGGCTTAATAGGGTTCAGGAGGCAAAGTTAAGGTAATTCCTAAGGAGCTGGAAGATGTTGGGAGGGTGCAAAAAGAAAGCTACTATACTTGTTAAGCTTGCCGAGTACCAGAGGTTTAAAGCAACATTTATCTGTGGAATGGGAGGCAGGGAGGCGCAATTGGATGGTGATTTGTGGTATTAAACAGTAGTGGCTGTTGTGGCTTTGAAGGGGAATCCCCTCGTATAACTTTCAAAGCCACGCTGAAAGCTTCTATGAAGAATGACTATGGTTCAGGATAAGAGAGGTTAATTTTGCAGTGATCAAGACATCATCATTATACTGCAACTCCAAACACCAGAGGATCAGGAATAAAAACAATTTACTAAAATAAATAAACTTGGATAACACGTCATACTATAGTGTACAAAATATGTGCCAGCCTTTCTGGAAAATAGATGTTTGGGAATGCAAAAAATGGAAATTACAGCCATTAAAAGAAATTAAATCAGATTCCTATTTATTTGGAGGGGTTCCCTTATATCACATTTGACAGTGGCACTGCCATGCGTTGTTCAAATGCAAATATTCCCAGCAGCCTACTAGTAAACATGCCATGTCTCATTAGAGTAGACCAAATTCGGAGAAGGATATAAACAAGGAATGCATCCATACCTTCAAACAAGGAGCCGTATCACTTTATCAGTGAACTCCAGAGGTTTCAAGGGGCTCCCACAGATTTCGCACAGGGGAATAGCATCCGTAGATGATGACCTGCCTGGAGACCTTTATAAAGTTTCCAGGCAGGTCCGTCCCTTCCTGCAGGTTTAAGATGGCCATCATTAAGGTGGGACAGGTAGAGCTGGAGTTTGTGCTCCAGAAGAATATCCAGCTTCTCCTAAGGTATCTCAGCTTCCCGAGAAAGCTGATCATCTGGTGTGTGTGACAGAGCCATGAAGGAGAATCCTCTTCCAAAGGGCTGATAATCCTGGACCTGCCTGTCTCTTCCTTTCATGATCTTGGTATCGGCCCCCTCCTTTGTTTCTCTGATCCTGAGGCCCACTCCCTGCCGTGATGTGTGTTCCTCCTCCTAGCTCTAACACCTACCTAGTGCCAAACTAGTCTGATTAACTCTTGGGTCCTCCACCTCTTTTTTCTGTCTTCTGCTTCCCGTCTTGGTCCACGCTGACTTTGGTGAAACCTGTTTGCCTGATCTCATATCTGTGTGCCCCTGGCTGGAGTGGTAGAGCCGTATGGCCAAATTAAACCCAGAAATCTGTATCAAGGGACAGGCCACTTACACTGGTCTCTCAGCAGTATTGGCTGGTTAACCATGCCCACCTTCATTGGGAGTCACACCTTATGTTGAATGATGACCTTCCCCTTTTTCTTGTCAGGTCACAACAATCTCGTCCCTATGGGATCTTCTGCCACTGTTTGGGTCATCTGTCTCCTCTTTCGTCTTGCCATCTCCTCAAAGCTCCCATCTAGCTCATGCCTCAATCTTTCCTTCATACACACCCCATTAGCATTGATGTTTGTGCTTTTCTCTTGCTCCTTCCTCTACTCCTATCTCTTCTTCTTCTCCTTTCACTTTGCCTCTCTACCCTCCTCTTTGTTAGTGACTTCTTCCCTGTTTTTCTGGCGACTTTCCTTTCTTCTCTATCCTCTCATTTAATGCCATCTCCTCCTAATTTATGCACCGCAACATCCTCTCTCCAAGCTCTCCTTTCTTCCTCTCTCCATGTTCATCTCTCCTCCAATTGACTATCCATTCACCACTCTCTCTTCTCTTTCTATATTGACTTTTTTCCCAAGCTCTCTGCACCTCTAATTCTTCCCTCCTTTCGCTAATTCGTTTTCCCTTCTTCAGCTCTTCTTTCTAAGCTCTTACCCCCATCCTCCTGCTTTGTTCTCTCTCTCTCTCTCTCTCTCTCTCTCTCTCTCTCTCTCTCTCTTCTCTCTCTCCCTCTTTCTCTCTCTCCCTCTTTCTCTCTCTCTCTCTCTCTCTCTCTCTCGAGCAGCTCACACTGTCTGGTTTAGGCTATCTTAGCATCTTCTCAATGCTCCCGTCTTGCTTATGCCTGCATCCTTCCTTCACACCGCCTCATTGGGTTGATGAATGTGCTCTTCTCTCACTACTTCCTCTAGTCATCTCTTCTCCTCCTTCTCCTTTCCCTTTGCCTCTCCACTCTCCTCTTTGATGGTGTTTTATTCTCTGTTTTTCTGGTTACTTCTCTTTACTCTCTCCCCTCTGGGAACTCGTTTCCCACCAAATCTTCCTAATTTCTCCACCACAACATCCTCTATCCAACCTCTCCTCTCTTCCTCTATGCAGTTTCATCTTATCTCTTCTCCAACTGACTCCATTCACCACTTCTCTTTCTATACACTGCCTCTTTTTTCAAGCTCTTTGCACCTCTAATTCTGCCCTCCTTTCACTCCTTTCACTAATTATGTTTCCCTTCTTCGCCTTCCTCTTTCCAAACTCTTTACCCCTCAAGCATCTCTACGTTTTTCCAGCCTCTTTCTTTTTTCTACCTCTCTCTCCGACGACCCACGCTTTCTGGTTTAGATCTCAACATCTCTTCATCGCTCCCCTCTTGCTCATGCCTGCATCCTTCCTTCACACACATCCCATTGGTGGTGTTATGTGTGCTCTTCTCTCGCTATTTCCTCCTCTACTCCTCATCTTCTTCTCCTTCTCCTTTCACTTTGACTCCTGCCCCCCTCTTTGTTGGTGGCTTCTTCTCTGTTTTTACTGGTTACTCTCTCCCCTGTGGAAACTCCTATTCCTGCCATCTCATCCTATTTTCTCCATCTCAACATCCTCTCATGTAACCTCTCCTCTCTTCCGGTTCATCCCTTCTTAAACAGGCCCTCCTTTCACCCTCTAACCCGGTAATACATTTGGTCGAAGGAGAATTGGTAAAAAAATGTTTTTTGATAGGTTGATTTTTCTGCATATATATATGGAGGCCCCCTACAACAATGATTTGCAGCAGAGTAATCTGCCATTCCCCTCTCCCCTCTTCTCTACCTAGATGTCTCTTATTTGCAAGCTCGTGCACCTCTAATTCAGTCCTCCTTTTTGCTAATTCTTTTCCCTTATTCACCTACTTTTTCCAAGCTCTTCTCCCCTCCAGCCTCTCCACCTCTTTCCCACATCCCACATCCTGCTTTTTACTACCCCTCTCTCCAACGGCCCACACTGACTACACTTTCTTCAAGTCCTTTTATTCCTGTGGACTCCCTTGTGGTAGTTTTCTCTCTCTCTCTCTCTCTCTCTCTCTCTCTCTCTCTCTCTCTCTCTCTCTCTCCCTCTCTCTCTCTTTCTCTCTCTCTCTCTCTCTCTCTCTCACTCTCTCTATCTCTCTCTCTCTCTCTCTCTCTCTATCTCTCTCTCTCTCACTCTCTCTCTCTCTATCTCTCTCTCTCTCTCTCTCTCTCTCTCTCTGCTCATGGCAGTCGAGTCTGTGGACAGCTCCCAGAATGTCTGCAGGTCTCTCCAGATACCCACAAGAGTGGTAAACTGTTCTCACATGGATTTCTCCACTGCAGAGCTGGGGCTGGGCTTTATCTGACTTTGCCTGAATGTTTGATTTACTGAGTTACAGGCGTCCTCACCACTTTTAGGACCAATTCTTCCCAGATGAAATACGGTTTTCCTTGTTGGGATTCATGGCCCGACTTCATAAAGAATACAGTTACACCTAGATGCCATTTGACAGGAACCTGCAATACTTGCAGGTGAGGTGAGGGATGCCATAGGATCCTCCTCACAATGGGCCGGGTGTGGCATCATTTAGCGGGCAGTGTCAACTGGTCCACAAAGCTTCCCCATATCTCACCTCAAGGTCCAGCAGGAGATTTCATCACATATGGGTGGAGAATCATGATTTTATTAGGGACTACGAAGGCTAGTATTATCCCACTGGTGATTCTTTTTTTGGCCCCTCACTTTCACTGGCTTTCTGTTTACTGTTGTCTCAGCCTCAAAATGTCCTCATACACTGGGTCCCCCTCCTGCTCAGCTGCCTTCTCCTGCGCGGTGTACTCTGTAGTACGCGCTACTCTGCTGTGCGGAATCGCCTCTTCACTTGAAGCAAAGACAGCAGATGGGATGCTGGCACATATAGAGGCTCTATTATTATGCTGTCATGGATGGTGATTTGTTTCGCTTTGCTGCTGCGTTCAATGGCATGAAAGATAATGCTCTTCCCTAGCCTCTATGTTCTCTGTTCTCTATAAAATTGTGAATTTCTACTCAAGGCAGGGGGGAATCTTAATTGATACTCAACCATACAGTTGTGTTCTCTAGTGTGCATGCAGGTGGCGGGCAACAACCAACACTAAGAATGGCAAAGATTTTCCTCATTTGCTGATTAGTCCAATCATTACCAACAACCACTGGTTGCCTTAGCTTTAGGCATTTAGGAAGCATGACTGCTTCATCCCTCGCGGCAGTAAAACGGAGCCTTGAACTGCCACCCCCCAGATATGCAAGGGGAACAAACCTGAAAGGTTGAACCACTCACCACGGAATAATCCCTGCACCATTCACATTTCATGATAGTATTACCTGGACTCTTAGAAGGAACCTGCAGCACACAAAAAACTCATGCAATATGAATGTTTTTTTTCAATAATAGTCTCATTGTATTAAAAACAAAGGTTTTCCCAATTATTATCTCATTGTGTTCAAAACAAGATATATTATGACAGTGCAGTGTTATCACACTTAATGGATCATAATGTATCATGTAATCCAATTAAATGACATCATACACAACAACATGCACAGTAGCATTGGAACTGTAAAAACACATTTCTCAGATATTGTACCTGTTTGGTCTGACACGTGTTTCAACATCTCTAGGGGGCGCTTCAGAGTGAATACTTATTAACAGGGCAGTCCCATCAAAAAAACCTTCTACTTAGGTATGTTTTCCCAGTGTTCGCCGTTTATGTTAATGACTTCTGTTGAAGCCCTCTCACGTCTTCTTCGGGGTATTTTTTCATGTAGGGACAACATCTGAGTGAATAATAAATAAGGGGAACTTAGAAAAAAATGACATGTGCAGAAGGACACTTCTAATTAAAGGGTAGCCAGATGGCAGAGGGCAGACCCAAGCAGGTACCAGAGGGACCCATGCTCTACATTGACTTTACAGGCAAGGGTGTCTTTTGCCACTCCCTCGCCCCTTGAAGCCTGTTGAGGTCTGAGGGGCTAACATGACACCTGTTCAGGCCCCACATAAGTACCACTTGTATCAAATAGCATTCCATTCCAAGGAGCTTCTGATCTCTAGTGGCTGCTTCATGCTCCTTAGGACTGACACCAACATTGTGATCCAACAAAGGATTTTAAGATTGGTGGTGGTTAAAGTCAGGGGTTATCTGCAAGGGGTACACCTTATGCAAATTTGCATTTGGGGCAGGTGCTGATACTGCCATTTTGCAAGCTGTGCATGAACACCAGGAATATGTGCTTGTGCCCTCCTGCTACCGATTATAAAGTTGGAGGCAGGCAGTGTTGTGAACCTGTTGGCAAAGGCACACGCAGTGCACGTGAGGCATCACATTTGTTCATAGAGGCACCAGAAATATGTCAGTCAAGATGTTGCTGATAACTCCTACCTCTGTCACCCAATCATGATTTAATGCAGGACCTTGTTATATTGAGGATATGGGCAAAATAAGTGCACTGAGTCGCACGTGTGTTTTATGGGTCTTTACTGTGTTGACACAAAAGGTAAGTCAAATACAGGAAACAAGTTGAGTACATTGGTAAAGGAAGACATCCACCGGTCCCCTCGTCCATTCAGCTTCAGGTCCCAACTGAACACTGGAACACAGCAGCACGCTCCACTCATAATATTCCATCCCATCATTCTAAATGGAACATTTGCATACAAACCACCTACAGGCAGTAAGACTAAGAGGCTTTTGTTCTGAAGGTTTGATCACACACCAACATAACCTGTGGGTGGCGTGCAAGTGAGGAATTTAGCAACACAGCAGGTGACATCCTGTGACAAAGATGTGTCTGTGTTGCACGTAACATCCTCTTCAATCTGGGTAGGACATTTAAGTCAGCATTAATCAATGGTCTGACCTTTAGTGTCCAGATTCAGCACCGTACGTCATAGCCCTTTAGTCTCTGATGGAGGGAAATGTAGTCCCAGAATGTGATACTTCAATGTTTGATTTCTCGCGCGAGCTGAATTAGCAGACACTGTTGGTGAGCTATCAGATGATCCTTAAACTGCACCTTAAACTGCACCTTTGGGGATAAAGTATGGTATGTCCTTGCCAAAGGAATTGACAGCCTTGGTGTCTTAATCCCTGGCATTTAGTGGGGATGTGAGCATCACAACATTCATTCTTGGATGGTGCAGCCACATGCCTAAGAAGCAATGTTTGACTGGTTTCCTTCCCTGCGGGGGGTGGCAGAGGGGTGGCGGGGGGGGGGGGAGAGGGCTCCAGTTTACTATTGTCCCTTTAATTTGGCTGATGGTCAAATAAGTCATCCTGAAGGGGCACTGTTTTTTTTTTTTTGCTACAGGGTATCTGTTTTGTAGGGGATATCGGCCTCCGGATCAGATAGTTAACTTTTTAGTATGTTGCTTGGCACTCATGTGCATGTTATTATTCTTCCTGTATTCATCTACGGCCCTGGCCACTGGTTGACAGGGGTCTCAGAACTGTGTGCAAGTAGCATTTATAAAGCGCGCAGCAGCCCTTAGGCATTATGGCGCTGTTACAGAGATACTTTCTGGGTACATAGATACAAGACAGATAGTTTCAAGTTAACAGGTTATGCGTGAAAAACAGGACTTAGTTACATGTTCCTGGTGCTATTCACAGAGTCTGCATAAACATAGCTTAGTTAAGATGGGATGTGGGCCTTTGAGAAGAGTCTCTCAAGCACACCCTGGGGATGAGTGTGAAGTCATTCCCCAGGAACTTATAGAGTTCCAACTCAAATTCATGAGTGATGCGGATGGCTTTAAAGGTTCTCATGGACCTTTCAGCATCTCCATTGGCTTGAGGATGCCATGGATTGATGCAGATATGTTCAACATCAAGGGGATCCGGGAGTTCTAAAATTATTTGTCTGGACATTTCGGTTTGTTGTCTGTTTGGTAGCTTTAGGTATGCCTTGTGTTGCTATTATTATTATTTGGTTATTTATTGAGCTCAGGCCTATCACTGAGAAACAATGGAGCACTTTACAATTATAGGGGTATGAACATGGTGATGAAGCAAAGAAACAAGGGAGCTAACAACGGGGGGGGGGACAGGGCGAGCAATTTGTCAACAAGGGATCTACATAAATGAAAAACCAGCCAGCGGAATGAATTGAAGATACTCAAACAGGCTAGCATCCCTTGGCTATTTTTAGCATTTTTTTCAATGTTTATGTGTTCATTATATTGTGCAGTGCTGTAACTAACCATTGTGGTTGGCTGCATGATCCTTTAGTGACTAGATTGCCCTTTGTTGATTTATTTTTTGGCCCTTTTGCCTTCAGATCTGAATAGGCGATTGTGGTTTCCCTTATCGAGTGACTTTCTTCGCTCGCACGGGAAACCCCTTTTTGGGATCAATCTAGTAGCATCTAGGTCTACTGTGATTTATTTCTTTGACTTTTTCACTTACAGCCAACAGTGAAACTAGCACTCAGTCACTTTACACGATGCACTTTATGATTGATACATTAATGTTGTCACTTTGCGTATTTTTTGTACAGAACTTCAGATGATTTAATACTTATTTTAACGAGTACAAATTCTAAATAAATACAGTATTTTTAACAATTGTTTCGTTCTTAGTGGATTGATCTGTGTTGTGACCCTTGGGGGTCCTCCCCCATTTTGGTGGCCTTTTAGCGGCCTGTTTGAGTATCTTCAATTCATTCCGCTGGCTGGTTTTTCATTTATACTGATCGCTGCTTCCCCTCTGCCAGCGAAGTAGGGGAAACCCACCTCTTTGTTTTGCAACAAGGGATCTACAAGCAACCAGGTGAGGAAAGATTCGGGATCAAATGCCCCAGTCTCTTGTAGGTTGGGGAGTAGAGGGTTTGTGGACCTAGGTGTTAGGGAGAAGCCATTCCTTGAAGAGGAGGGTTTTGAGTTGCATCCTGAAGGGAAGGGTAGAGGTTAGAGGGCGAGTCTGATGTTGACTGGGAGGACGTTCTATAGTCCTGCTAATATAATGTCCTTGTTCTGGAACCACAGCTTCTGTACAGGTGGATTTTACCATTTCTACATCTGGGTATCTGGATCAGTCATCCACAACTTTCACCAGATGTGTTTCCCTTGATGCCGAACAAAAGCCTGCCATATCTACCATGCTTTGCATCCCCTCTTCTGAATGCAGATAAATGGGAGAAATCAGCAAAACCTGCGGCTTAAAACACTATGCATGTTCTCATTGAATAGCTGATTATTTGGCATGAAACATTACATCAAGGCATACATTATTTTTCAAAAATTGAATAGCAGAGTTTGCTAATTAAACTGTTCTTGATTAGCAAACAAGCCCATTTGATTAGCGATGCTGTACTAATATGTTTAATGTCACCAGAAGTTATTTGTACCCAAGTCATAAAAGTAGCAATAATACAGCATGTTTGTGTACTGCTGTAGTAAGACATTAGTGAGACAAGTCAGGGCTTGCAGCTTCTTTAAAGTTCCACAAGACCTGCGGTTCTAAATAACTTGATTTACCTATTTGACCTAAGAGAAATGCACTCGATCCATGGCAATGGTTGACAAACAATTGAAATGGGCTTTCAGTAAAATGGTGCATGTCACTACAAACCCACTTTGTTTGTCACACTGCTGCTAGAGGCTAGCCATCCACAGTGACACCTTTAATTGACATTTACTGCAAAGTAATGTGTACTAAAGGTGTCAAACCTTCCCTGCAAATGGTACTCGCTCTTCATTAAATTTACTCAACTATGCAGGTAGGCTTTGCGATCCCTGGATGAGTATGTCAAATGTAAAAGGTTTGCTGCATGAACGGACACAAATAAATATAACAAAAAAGACTCTGAAAACAGTTTGGCCAGCTCTCTCGCAGGTGCTAATACTTAACGCAATCTTAACCATAGAGCAAAGCGAGCTCCAGAGGCTGACAACAGTGTATCTATAGATGTACAGACTGGATTGAACTATTGATCACTACTTTGTAGAAACATCTAGTTAGCTTTGTGTATTCATTATGTAAGAGGAAAGAAAGTAGAAGGCTAAGCAGAGTGGATTGCGTAGCAGGAAGAGAACTGGGCAAACTATCGGAAACATTCTAGTTTGTGGCCATTTCACGCTCAGGGTAGCTGGTATAAAGGAGCAGAGTGATAAGGTAGAATGCCAAGCAGTTTGAGGGATCTGCGCATGGGTGGAACATCAATTTCACAGATGCATGCAACCAGCAGGTCACAGAACTAGGTTTGCCATCAAAAGCATTTGGCCGTAAGATCATGTACATTTTCAAAAGTGTTCATGTGTCAATATGATGCATCTTCCCACAAGCAAAATGAAATATAGTTGTCACTATGATATTTCAATACCCTATCCTTTACTGTAAATCGTTGAGACAATGCAGTGCTTTACAGAAGTAATACTGTAATTATGCGTCATTTAACAACTTACATTTTTAGGAATGGAAACACATACTGGTGTTTGTCAAACCAGATATAGTTGGCTTAATAAAAGTATTTTCCTGATTACTTCTGGTGCACCTTCTGAGGAGCGGTCTGCTGAGTGGTTCTGTCTCGCTGTTTTAGCTCTCTAGCGAGCAGCAAGGCACCTCACGGTGGGCAATTGCATGTTTATTTTTCTTTTCTTTTTTTTTAACATCAGGTAAAACTGGTGATCTAACATGCAATCCCGCCTTCCTTCGTTAAAAACAGGCATGCCGACAAACATTTTGCCTGTTCGGCTTAAAGCCGCCGCCAGCTCCATTTCAGTGATTAGCCGGAAAAATCCTCCCATGGTCTCTTGCTCAACGCCGGTAAGAGGGAAAGCTTGCAAGGGGCAGAGGGTTGGATTCAAAGGTTCACCCATGGCGGACATCCGCCAGTTTTGTAAAGACCCGCTCAAAACCAATTTGAATATAAATCAGGACAAAGTAGACTCCAAAAGTGGGTGCCCTTTAATGAAGCCACAAGTCACTTCTGATGTACCTGAAACTGCAAATAATATGCCTACAAATTCGAATGTTGTGATGAAAAATATGCTCGAAACTGGTCGAATTGCTAATGCAGCTAAGCTGCGTCACAATGGTTCTATTTCCCATATATCACTATCGGGCAGTGTTTTACTGCATAATTTGCCGGCATCGGCGCCCCTGAAGGACGTCACCAGTGTGAAGTCACGTAGTTGTACTGATATTGCGATTATTGATTTAAATTTGAGCAAATCAAGTTTCTCGCAACAATTATTGTCGGATGGTTTTTCTAAAAATGTATCATATTCTCCTGTAATGTTCTCTGATATTGACTTAGAATGTTATGCTATTGAAATTTCATACCTTGCTCCAACCCCACGCGGGTCACAAAGCTCTCCTTCTGTACCCCAAACCCAAGATTTGGGAGTGGGGGAAAAGACCTTGGTAAATTCGACAATGATGGCCATGAATGTTGCGCTCCAATCTTTGTATAAACTATTTGAATCCATAGACTCTAAAATCTCTGACAAAGCGAAACAACTAGATAAAGTAAGGGCATGGCAAACAGAGGTAGGTGCCTTACTCCAGCCTAACATGATCGGGCAGCCCGCTAGTAATCTAGCGCAGAGGTTGCCTGTTACGTCAGCGACCCTTGTCACTCAAACCCATTCAGATGAAAGGATGGTAGTGAGCATGTCAAATGAACCTAGCAAGCCTAAAAGGCTCCCCCACACGTTGGCGGTACCATTAATTGAAGGCATAATTAAAAATGTGACTGAGCAGCCAAAGGCAACGGTGTCCACGAAATTCACCTAGTGGAAAACACAGCAAGTAGCATTCCTTACAACATCTTTACTAAAAATGGTCAAAAAGGCTGTAAACAGCGACCAGCCCAGAAAACAAGTAAAAAGCAGAAAAATCAAAAAGAGCCAAAGAAGAATAGTACATCAAAAACCAAAAACTTTCTTCGACATCTAAAACTACCACCGAAAGGTGCCGTAATTGCAGCAACAATAATAGTAACAACTGAACCAATCCTGTACTTCCCTATGCACCTTTAGATGCCCTGATAGAAGAGGTGGTAGGGTGCAGAGTCTCACAGTCCCCGCATCTTCTGAACATAAATCGGCCTCATCAAAGGAAAAAATGGGGGTGTCTGATCGCTCTCTTACAGAGATGCATCGGCAAGAGATTCGATGCGCGGTGGACTCTTATATGACCGGTCACCTACTGAACGACAAAACCAGTAGAGGAAACCTCAGTCATGAGCCCCTGGTTGTAGAACCGATCAAACCAAAGCAAAATCTGGCCCCTCTTGCTCAGCAGCCCTCTATGGCTCAAGTAGTGGCAAGTTCTGAGGAACAGCCTTGCAAAACTAGCGCATTAAAAAATAATGAATGCGAAGGAGGCCCCCAACTTCAACAGATGCAGTTGACATCCATGGAAAAAAATAGAACACTACTAGCGGAAGTTGCGCCTGCGTTGCTCCAATTGATTCAAGCGGCGCTAACTAAAGACACGAAACAAGCTAATTCTAATATCATAGTGACCCCAATGACTTCTAAAGGGAAAACTGCCACAATCCATAAGCAAAAACGTCCAGCAAATTACTCCTTGAAGCTGGAATGTAGACCTGAGCCAAACATACAATACGAACTAAACCGGGGAGCAATATTGTCCATTTTTTCTGACGTCCCTCAACTAGAGGAAATCAGTACAAATTACATTGCTTTGGTAGAATTTCCAAATAAATCAAATCTTCATGCAGTTAGCAATCCAGAGTTATCCAAAACGCTCATTGGTATTAAAATAAATAGCTGTTAGATTTAGGTTTTGTACTAACAGTAGAAGCTGAAGTCGATGACCAGGATTTGCTTCTCCGGAATGGGCCCAAGGTGACTCAAAAAGTAACATATGAAAGTTTGTCAAATGGTCAGAAATGGAAAAGGTTCTCTAATGGCCTGGGCACCCAAAAGTAACTAGTCCAAGATCATGTTCAGAGAGAATTCACCCTAATTAGTTGGAACACAAGGGGTTTCTCCCACTTGCTAAACAACAACTATAGCTCCTTATGTAACTGCAATTTATTAATGCTGCAGGAGACATGGCTAACAACCGTGCCAATATGGGATAATCATGGTGTTCTCTTGATTCCTGCTGAAAAAGGCCTTCGAGGTAGACCAACGGCAGGCATCTTAATAGCCATTCAGGCAAGTTCAGATGCTAGCATTACCCATTGGGCCTCCTCCAACCCATATATTCAAATGGTTCAGTTGAAATTGTATGTTACAATGTATGCTATCATAAATGTATACTGGAACCCGGTGGGGATAACAGACGAGTGCTTCCTAAAAGACTTGGGGGAGATGCTAAATTTAATTTTATTAGATCTCTCAGTATCAAAACTGCTAATTGCAGGCGATTTGAATCTCGACTGCTTGAATGATAGAGTAAGATCTAACACAAGCAGGATCATGAAGTGGAATCAATTCGTGAAACATCATAATTTATTTTGACTAAATGGAGCTTTTAAGTCTGATATCCCCCCCCCCGTTCGACTTGGAGTAGAGGTGCTTCTTCATCCTTAATTGACTACATTTATACCAACGCTGACTATTTTTGTGATTTTACTGATTTCAAGATTGTGCAAACCACAACTAGTGATCATAATCAACTAGCAGCTAAATGGCAGGTCCAAAGTAAGTCTCACTCAGAGAGAGAAAATCACGCCCAAGGTCATCTTACACTAAATGACGCTGGTAATAGACTAAGATGGTCGGAGAAGTCACTGAGCTATTTTCACACCTGTTTGAACAACGAAGCAATAAGAGTGTGTACAAGAAATGAGAATAATAATGTGGTTTATTCTGACATGATGCAAGCCTTTCAATCAAATTGAACAGCACCACAAAAAAACAAGGTGTTAGTACACCAAAAATGCATGTATTTGATCATGAAGTAAAACTACGAAAAAGCTTGTACAGATCACAAAAACGAGAGGCTATGAATTTACCAGTTGAAAATAGGTATAGAGCCCTGATAAATATCAGAACCAGATATAAGAACTGGCTGAAATTCAGGCGTGCTAAACTTTACCACATAGATGGGCAGATATTACTTCAGGCTGCTCAAAACAAGAATGTAGCAAAAATCTGGGCTTTATTAAATCAAGTTAGTGTGGGTCATCAAGTGTCCACTCAAGCTAATGAAGTCCCTGAACATGTATGGATTGAACACTTCACAGCCCTGTACAAGGAACCAAATGGGGAGAACAAATTAGAAGCCTCAAATATATCAACACAGTTCTTTCGAAATTTTGATTTAGATGACATAAGACTAATGATCAGAAAAGCAAGTTAGTTGGGAGCTTGCGGTCCTGATGGGCTATCTAATAAAATGTTAAAAGAGTTTCTGGAAATTTGGGCTCAGATCTTATTTGATATATTCTCGATAATCAACAAGACCCAAATCTTACCATCCACTTGGAAACACTCCATTATCGTCCCCATTTACAAAAAGGGAGACAGAAAAGATCCTGCCATTTATAGACCTATCGTGCTATTAGATGCGCCGGGGAAAATGTTCTCTTGTTTAATCTTGAGAGATCTGAATAAATGGTCTGATCAAGAAAGGTATAAAGATCCCTTTCAGTCAGGCTTTGTTGCCGGCCTGGGTACTATCCCAAACATCATTACCTTGAATATGGTGTTATCAGACTACGCCTCCCGGAAGCAAACTTTATATCTGGCTTTTGTCGACTTCCGGGTGGCGTTCGACTCCATTGATCGGATGCTATTGTACAAGAAGTTAGTAAAATACACTGTCTGCGATCCCTAGTGTCTTTAATTGTGCTTCTACATACAAACACAACAATGCAGGTTAGATTATCTTTGGGGGGACAATTGTCATCGAGATTCAACATGTACAGAGGACTAAAACAAGGGTGAATTCTTGCCTCTGCAATATTTAACCTGTTCATTTATGATTTGGGAGTGGCGCTAAGCCAAATCAGGAGCGATCCGCCGAGTCAGGGTCAGCATAAAATCGCATATTTGCTTTACGCAGATGACCTAGTACTGGTGTCTACAACCCATGTAGGACTACAGAAGTTATTGAATGGTTTGGAATCATATGTAACTAGTAATTAACATAGCCAAAACACAAACAATGGTATGTAAATGGAACTCTTGCACAAAGGTAAAATCATATGAATGGAAATTGTAGAATGTTGATTTGGAACAAGTTTCCCATTATAGGTATCTGTGCACAACAATTTCTGATACCTTGAAAAATCCATTTTATGAACCAGAAATAAGAGGCAAGGTCCTTTCCTTAGTCGCTCAAGCAAAGATTCTAATGGGAAAGTATGGCAAATTCTCGGTAAAACATGTCTTGACCTTTTATCAGCAAAAAGTGATTCCAATATTGACTTATGGAACGGAAGCCACAAAACCAAAAGATGCTATGTGGTGGGATAAATTAGAATCATTTTTTTGGAAGCATGTACTACATATCCCGACATGTACCCCGTTGCCATTAATTCGCTTTGAACTAGGTTCTCTGTCAATGTACTCATTTGTCATCTGGAAATATTGTGCACTGTTGCGAAAATGCCTGTTGTCTTTAAATCACTCCAACATGTTGGGAATAATGGCTAATCATTTGCTGGCCTGGAGTCAATTGTTCTCACAATCATGGTGCAAATTTACCTTAAATGCGCTAGCAGATGCCTCGATTGACTTAGAACTTCTTCTAACCAATCAAGGTCGAGCAAAAATAAAAAATAATCAACATGACTGGTGCAGTAATCAAACCAAATGTTTGATGTATAAAGATTTTGACCGTAAACTGTTCGGTCATAAACCGTACAGAGTACCAGCCGACTATCTAGCCAAATTTCCGTCCTCAAAGATGCAAAATAAGTATCTTCGATTTCGCCTCTATCTCTGGCCGACATTGGATGTGCTGGCCAGAAGGAACCAAATTTTAAAAGATCAAAACGCCTGTCGCTTTTGCAAAAATGTAAACCAAAAAGAGACCTTAGAACACTGCTTAGTCCAAATTCCTCAACTGAACAAACTCACCTCGAAAGTGCTTCTTTAAAAATTGGTTTGAAGAACAAAATTTGTGTCTGCCAAACGATATATGGCAGCGTATTCTTTCATGTCCTAAACTGGCAACGAAAATTGCAATAGTACAATTTTGGACACTATATTCCTAGAAACTTGAAATCAAAAGTGAATGCACAAGCACTTTGAGTATATAGAGATAACTTACAGGTGTGTACCTCAAATTGTTTGTCAGCCTGTTATGTAATTGAGAAAAGTATGTTTTATCATGTATCCAATTCTTCTAATATATTGTTTTTTGCTTTACTATCAGTTTAAATCGTGCACATGACTTTTACTGTGCAACTTTATGAATTTTAATGAAAAGTGTACATTTTTATTTAATGAATGTATGTTTGTTTTGTAATTTGAAAGGTTGATTTTTTTTTCAACTAAACAAATAAAAAGATAAAATAAAAAAAGATTACTTCTGGTTTGCAATTATTTGAAGAAGAGCAAATGATTGCCTAGCACTTGCACTTTGGCACTTAAGAGTAGAGCGGATGAGTAATGCTGCACTCTCTGTCCGTTAGCCCCTTTGAACTTGCAGTGAACAGAGAAAAGAGGGCAAAGAGAGCCTTGAGGGCAAGAGAGGAATTCAGGGTAAGCTAGGTTTTCATTGAACAGGGAAACTTAAATCGCTAACTTTTCTACACACGTGTCAATTTAATTCGCAAACCTACAGAATTGCATAGCAAATTGCTATGCAACACTGCTTATTTTATGCCTTGTTACATTGTTTCTTACTCTCTAAAGCAACTGTTGGTCTTGACAAAACCTTTATGTCTCTCACAGGCTAACACCACACACCCCATTCTCAAGGATGCAGGGATCACAATTGGCATTCCACTTTGTAGTAGACTACCTTCTGAATGCAAATGAGGGCCTTAGCAGCAGGCTTCACTTTGAGTTCTCGGGTGCAGTGGTGCTACTATCTGAGCAAAAAACACAAAAGGGACTAGGGGTGGGTAGCTGACCTATAACTGTACCCTCACTTTATCACACATAAAACACAAAGACCTACAACTACATTTTGTTGTTGTCAATGTGTACAGCCTATCTTTCCCTTCAACCATACTAACTGTGCCCTCCTGAGGTGTAAAACCCTAGTATGCGCTGGTGTGCTTCTTATCTAGGGTTAGGGGACAGACGGAAGATGCTTGCCCTATATAATACAGGCAATGGGTGAGTTTTTCACTAACAAGATCAAAATCAAAGTTATAATTAAGAACACACTACTGTGGTAACTAGATATTGTACCCCGAAGTGTGATGGAGGCCATACAAGATGGTTCTTTCTTTTTAATTTGTCTGTTTAGCGACCCCACAACCGCATTAAAAGTGCAGTAAAAACAAGTTGAATTCAGGGATACGGTTCTAAAAATGTGAGCTGTCTATTTTGCTGGTGTTACTTTACACCAGTGTTCCTGCAAATGATATTCAATAGCCACAGGAACATAGAATGGGCCTATCAGTTTCAGTGGCTTATCAGGCTTTGCCACTTACTTCAGCGCCTCTGTGCCATATGAGGCACTGACAAAAGGCAGGCTTGGTCTATAAAAGTCACTGCATCTTTAAGTGGAAAAAGCGGGGTGGGAGCTGTTGGGGGGAGAGAAAAGGAGAATGTTAGAGAGAAAAGCGTGTACATTACTTTTCCTTAGTCCACATTACCCAAATGTATTTGTTTATTGTGTTAGCTCTGTGTGTCCTATAATCTCTCCTTACCCCAGGCTGCAGTGTTGTGCCAAGCCACAGCTATGCATGGCGTTATTGGGCCTCTTCAGGATGTGGGTCTTGTGAATAGGCCCAATTACCTACAAAACAAACATAATTTGTAATGTTGGTGTGCACACGCCGAGGGATTACATCACAAATGGTTGCTGTTTGCAACAGTGTGACACATAATACACAGGTTTTAAACAAGGCTCGCACGAGGAAGAGAATTTACATCGTTTGGCCGGATGATCATGATCTTACCTTAGGTTTGCAGTGTGAAATCGCTAAGGACGGGCGGTTAAGGGTAGCTCAGTCTTCGCTGCGCTGTGTATTTGGCCCATTTAAGTTACTTCCGTCGGCGGGTCTAAGTCAGTTGCCCATGCATGGAAGTACTGCATTGCGTCAGAAAACTGGGGCCTCCAGCTTGGAATGTCCACAGGCTGTATAGTGTCAATGAGGTACTTATGAAACCCCATCTAGTCGGATGAGTCAAGTTCCTTTGCCGATGCTCATATTTCATTGTGCATTTGACTATCATATCTTTGACTAAAGAGTAGTGAATATTAGTTCCCGCGCCCTGTTAATGTCAGGCGATGTTCTAATTGCAGAGCTCAGGAAAATGCTGATGGAAAGGTACTGGTCCTACTAGATTAAGTCGTAATGCAACAAACTATTGTGATGCACAATGAGTTCGTTGGCGGGCGTGCGCCTCAACTCCAACACCCGTAAGGGCTATATGAGAAATGTAAAGTTTATTTTAAAAAAAATGTTGGTAAGTAAGTTTAGGCGGACACTCATTGCGTCTTGTGTGCGTGTGTCTACCACGGGACTTATGTATGTTCACTTGAGTCCTGGTGGTGTACGTGCTAACAGAAACAATCTTATACATAACCAGGTCTATGTGGGCATCTGTTATTGTTCTAAGGCTCTGTGTATATATGTACCAGTTGGTGCACAAACCAAACAAACTCAGACCCAGAGCCTCATGTGCTATGATCACACCTCTTATAGGGTTACCAGCGTCTGCCAGCTTGTATGCTCATTTAAGCCGACTTTGTCAGTGCCCAGTCTGAAAATCCATAGCTGCTCTCTCTTAAAGAGTAGCGGGTGCTGATTCCCTCCTCTGCATGGCGCATGGATTTTTTCTATTATGGTCCAGGTGAAATCTTATGGACCATTGTTTTGCATACAAAGTGGTCTTCCAGGGGTGCTGTCATTTTCTTTGTTCTAATGCAGGAGCGATATTCCCCCAGGCGAATTTTCCCTCAGCGGGAAGTCATACCTATATATTCAAATCACATGGGCATTTGATAAAATAAATAACGTTACTGCTATAACAGTTTGTGAAGTAATTCTGTGCCCAAGGGTACTGCCAACCTATATCTATGGAGGTCGATCTCTTGGTTAGTGGGCAGACACTGCATTGTCCACATGGGGTATGGCCGACCAGGCCCAGTTGGTTCCACAGGCTATTTTGAGCTTGTTCGATCAGCTCTTTATAGGTCTGAATCAAAGAGTCTCGCAAGTTGCATCTCCTTTTTATCGCAAATCGAGTAGTATCAATGTTGAACTTGCCTACATTCAGCATGGCCCAAAGTTTCATTATCTCTTTTTTTAATCTTATTTATCAGAGGGGGAAACTGAAAACTGCAGTGATGGTATCAGGTACGTCCGCTCTCCGTTCATGTTGTTCTAGGGTTACTTCTCTCAGGACATTTCTTGCTCTTTTTCGTGCGTTTTTCACAGTCCATTTTGGATAGCCAAGGCACATTAGTTTTCCTGCTAAATTAGTGGATTGTCGATCATAATCACTCACTGTGGTACAATTTATTCTGTACCTGAGGAATTGTCCAAATGGAAAAGTTTTTCTAAAACTCGTAGGATGGTAACTGTTGAAAAGCAGTAGGGAGTTACGGTCCGTAGATTTATTGAAGACCGTACTCTTGATCTTCACATCTGTTGCACTGTGGATCAAGTCCAGGAAGTGTACTTGAGATCTGCTAATAGTGTCTGTGAACCGCAGGAACATGTTTCTCGAATGTATCCATATCATAAGTTGTGCCAGTTCGTTCTCGTCACCTTCGAATATCATCAAGGTATCGTTGTTGTATCCTGCCCAAAGTTTAATCTTGTCCATGAACGGGTTGTTGACATTATAGATGTTCTTGTGATCAAAGTCTGCCACGTATAGATTTGCTAGGCTGTGAGCAAAAGTCGCACCCATAGCTATACCTGAGATCTGTTCAAAAAAATATTTTTCATAAATAAAGTAATTTTTTGTCATGGCAGTTTCTGCTAACTGCGTAATGAATGTCACAGGGATCTCCACCGGAGGTTCCCTCTCTGTAAGTACTTTTTTGATGACTTTCAAAGTTGCTGTCTGTGGGATCCTGGTGTAAGGAGACTCTATATCCAATGTGACCAGTAACTTGTGTGTAGGATCAAAGGGGCGTTCTCTGGTGAGGCATAAAACATCTGTTGTGTCCTATAAATACAATCTCATTTTACTTACTTCTGGTTTGAGAAAATAATCCACAAACTGTGATAATGGCTCTAAAATTGAGCCAATACCGGAGACAAAAGGTCTGCCTTGGAGTGGATTGGTACCCTTGTGGATTTTTGGCAGTGCATAAAAGGCCGGACATTTGGATGTTGATGCTAATAGGAACTCTTGTTCTTTGCTACTAATGAAACCTTCCAGTAGTGCCTCCTTTACAATAGGACTGATTAGTTGTCTTATTGTTCCTGAAGGATCGCTGCCCAGCTTCCCATAGCTCCTGGGGTCTTCCATTAGGGTATTCACTATATTTTGGTAGTTGGCAGTGTCCATTATTACAGTTGCTCCTCCTTTATCTGCTGGTTCTATGACGATATTGGTATTTTCAGATAAAGATCGAAGTGCTCTTTTGTCCTTGTTAGAGAAATTGGTGAACCCTGGTCTATGTTCTCTCTCAAGTTCATGCAATTTTTTGAGGAGTGCTTTCTCGAATGTTATCGATTCTGTGGTAATACCATTCGCTGGCGGGTAAAAGGTGGATTTGTCCTTGAGGTCCATAACGCCTTGCTGGGGAGCTGCTGACTTATCCTCAAAGAATTGTTTGAGCCTAACCTTTCGCACAATTTGAGCTATTTATATCCTTGTTTGGAAGAGGTCAAGCGCTGCTGTTGGTATGAATGACAAACCTTTTCTAGGAGGGCAAGTTGGTCTCCATTTAGTATGCATTCTGATAAATTCACAATCAGCGTAAAAGGACAAGCCTCTCCTTGTTCTCTAGTGTCTCCAATCTCTGTTGTTCCAGCGGCCCTTATTACTGTGGTGGTGGATGGTTCCAGCCCCGTCCTCTGCTTCCAGTGATTCTGGGTGATTGGTCTGCCACTGGTTTTGCCATCTGTTCTTGTTTTTTGCTTTGCCTTGGCCCTGGTATAAAAAAGGGCCCTGGTTCCTATTCCCACTGCTGTTATTCATATCTTGAAAACAGACATTCCTGTCTGTTTGGTTGGTTGATGAAGGGTTAGCGCTTGAAGTGCTTGGTCCACTGTCATCGGATGTGGCACTAGAGAAAGTCCAATTATTGGGTCTGGGACGTTGTCTGGGCCCTCGCTTTTTTATTGTTGTTGGTCCGTTACTGGCCCCATTAGTGGTATTCTGTTCTTCATAGTAAGTGTTGGTAATATAAGGATATACTTTTTTTTGGGTAAACGCGGCAAGATCTTTTGTGAGTTTGCTAATTTTCTTGTTCAGGTTGAACTCCTTGAAGTCTTTCATAGACACTTATAAGTCCAACAGACTTTTTTGTAATTGGCTATCAGCCTGGCTGTTTGTAGCGAATCCTGTTTGGCTTCGATCTCTCTTAGTAGTCTCTCCAAGACTGTTTTAGCAGTACTTATTATTATTATGAGCCAATCTCGAATACACTTGTTTGCTATATAGCTCCAGTCCTTGCGGAACTTGAGCTGATCTAAGAGGATCTGTGGTTCTATGCTTATAATGAGGCCCATGCGCTCTTACATATTCTGCCATCATGGCCCCGTGTAGTTCAGTTCTTATACGTTGTTTCAAAACCCCTAATTCGTATTATTCATCTGGAGTGGCACCTACTCCCTATGGGGTATCTATGTCCAGTATTGAAGGAATCAACAATATTCCCTCTAAAAGCTCTTCGGCATATGCTAGATAAATAGTTTCGGTCATTTTCCTGGTACCTCAAGGATGAATCTGGCACACTAGGATCTGGCAATGTAAGGGATCGTCGGGTAGAAAACCTGGTTGTTGCACTGCAATTCACAGCTTATTGTATTAAGCTATAGTCCACAGCTGCGGCTGTAAGAAGGACAAAAACACAAAAGGGGACTGGGGGGGGGGTAACTGACCTGTAACTGTGCGCTCACTTTCTCATACATAAAACACACAGGCCTACAACTACATTCATTTTCATTTTGCTGTCGTCAATGTGTACAGCCTATCTTTCCCTCCAACCATACTAACTGTGTCCTCCTGAGGTGTAAAACCCTAGTATGCGCTGGTGTGCCGCTTATTTATGGTTAGGGGACAGACGGAAGAGGCATGCCCTTTATAATACAGGCAATGGGTGAGTTTTTCACTAACAAAATCAAAATCAAAATTTTAATTAAGAACACACTACTGTGATAACTATATATTGTACCCCAAAGTGTGATGGAGGAGTAGCTGAGCAATATCTTCCATTCACCTGATCCCAGGGTAAATAGAATGAGCTGTATGTGCTCTTCATTTTCTGCTGCTTTCCAGATTTGACCAAGATTCAGATTTTTGGGGGGCACTATCTCGGTTACCCTGCTTATGTGCTCTTCTGTGTCCTCAGCCACTGGCACTTCCTGTGTAGTATGATGAATCGTGGGATTCCGTTACTTCTCCCCATGGGCAAGCCTTTTCCTCTGAGGCTACGGAGGTAAAAGCAAGTGGAACATCATTGTGAGAGACTCCCCCCAGGGGATAAAGAATCCTGTTGCAATGAGGGACTCCCTAAATCACTCGTATGTTATCCTTCGCTAACAACTTCTATCCAAAGGAGATTAGAAGAACAAGCTAATGTTTGTTATTGCCATACATAAAGTCTATGTCAATCTGAAAAGCATTATTGATTTAATACTGAGAAGAAAAAGATAATGCGAATAATAGAGAGCATTCAGACAACAAAGAAAAAAAGGACTTTGATTCTATGCCAGGGAAGACCGAGCAATGGATCATAAATCAAGGAGGAGGAGTTCTGAAGAGAGAGAAACCCGGGAGCTTCAAGTCATCTATGCAAGGAAAGGTGAACGAGAACCGGACGCGTGGTTCCCGAAACTGGAGGGAAGCAAGCGTGGAAATGCTACACAGGGGATTTCTGAAGCGAGAGAAACTGAGGGAAAGAAACCTCAGAGAATGAACCAAGTCTGAGGTTGTGGCGTGACCGAGAGTTGGTAGATTGCTAAGTCCAACAACGAGGCCGAAGCCACTTACCCGACCACGACACGGAATGGATGTAACGAAGGGGAGAAGTGCACTGGAAAGGGAGAAAGCCACCCACACAAACCCAGTGATGCTGACCCTGGGAGAATAAGGTAACGAGGAAGCTGAGAGACCAGGGAGGGATACCGAGTATAACGAAGGAGAGCATCATACTTGTCCCAGTGAGCACCTTATATTAAAGTTCGAGAAGAAGTGTGAGAATCTTTGTGAGAGTGTGCATACTCATCTCAGTGAAGACTTATTCACACAGAGAGTTAAGAATCATTATGGGGATAAGGATACACATCCTTATTAAGATGGAATAATAGAAAAAGACGAGAGTCATTACTGGAAAATTATTTCTCATCCCAGTGAAACTCAAAAGGTGGAGAAACGAGAAAATCATTACTGGAACATTCATACTCATCCCAGTAAAACTCAAGAGGTGGAGAAACGACTGAATCATTACTGGAACATTAATACTCGTCCTAGTAAAACTCAAGACATGGAGAAACTAGGGAATCATTACTGGAACATCAATACTCGTTCCAGTAAAACCCAAGAAGCAGAGAAGAGAGAGAAGTACTACTGGAACCTCCATACTCGTCCCAGTAAAACCCCAGAGGTGGAAATAGGTAAGAGTTGTTACTGGAAGCCTGATACTCACCCAGGAACAATCAAGCAGTGAAGGAGAGTGAGAAACATTTTGGGCAAATGCTCTTCGGTTCAGGAGTGCACTAGGATGTCATCATTCTCGATTATAGATCCTTCTGGGCTCCTTAGTGCACAGTATATCAAGTCTTGAAAACCTCTGTAGAGAAGGCGATACCAAAGCGTATGTGACAGTAACTCTGATGTACCACATGCGTGAGAAAACAAGTTGTTGGGCATGATTGCGTATTCCGCTTTAGCTGGTGGTAGCTAGCTTTCGGATTTAAGTTTGAGAATGCTCTAAAATCACATCGGTCTGCGATCAGGCAATTTACAACAGCCAACACAACAGGCACAACACAACAGGTGCAGTGTGCCTTCCACTATGATTTCCAGCTTGGGTAAGCACATTCCCACACATATGCAGACTTGCTCAGTCTTCTTTGTGACCAGTATTGTCAAAAACTGCAGTACAGGGTATTGTGCCTTTTCTATGATACCAGCATTTTTATAAAGCTGAGTTCCTCCTAATCTTGGCCTGCACGTGGAATGGTATTCTCTGGTGTATCACACCTCTCTGTTAAATCATCTTGTCAATGTGAAGCCTGACAAAGGTATTTTTCAATTCCTTGAGCAGTTCCTCGGGGATGCATTTGTGTACCAGAACAGGTCTAGGCATTCTCCAGCGGTGCTGATGAGCAGCATGCCTGACCCAGTTCGCAAAAAACAGCTTTTCCCCCACTCACAATCTTCATGTTGCAGTACAGCAATGAAAACTCATAGTAGTGGAGTTGGGCTGACACATCCAAAAACAAAAAGTCTTGACCTTTTTGTGTTTTGGGACAGGATTGGGATCACAATATATTTTGGATGCAGCATATTGGCAATGGTGACTGAAATCTTCACAACTTTTGAGTGGTGCATGCAGCCTGCGTTCGGATTGCTGTCGAGGGTATAACAATAGAAAACGTCCTATTCACTGCGAAAGACCTTGGCCTGAATTGCATTACCATCTTAAGCCTTGGTCATACTAGGCGCATGTTGCACAAGGCAGTCCATTCAGGGCTTGCCCATAGACATGCTGAATGCAGCAAAATAGTTAGGCTTTTCACACCAGCAACATGCATGGCTTTGAGCAGGACACCCACCAGTTGTGTGCGTCATGCTGCGACGGAACCGCAGGACTCTGGGGAGTCAGGGATTTGCTTGTTGTCTGCATTGACCACCTTCTGATCCAAAGTTTAGGAATCCATACGGGTTGTCAAGGGTTTGAAAAACTGGACGATGCATGTTCTTGTATGACTTGGACACAAATCACTTCTTATGTGCATGACCTTGGTTTAAATTTTGTTTTCTGAAAGACTTGACATGATCCGTCTATCTTCCATGTTCTGTGAACCATATTGGTAGCTGACACAAACTTTTCAGGAGTTGGGCCATCTCATTAAAGCTGTCGAGCAATTTATGTGGCATCTGACAGCTTGCTTGACAAGGATTTCATCTTTTGAAGTCTGTGAAGATGTGTAGTTGAAACAGTGCCACGAAGGCCACTCTTGTTGTTTCAAAGTGATCATCAGCGCCATTTTAGGATAATGAGAGGAACAGTTTGAGTAAATCTTCACTAACCGGTTGCAGCAGCATGTACCTTTTCACTCCTGGTTCTGCCTGCCTGGTGGCGCAAAAGTAGTTGTACATGCAACCTAACCACATCCCCAATTGCTGGTCAATCGGTGTTGAGCCATTGTCGATATATATAACACGCAGTGATGGTGTATCTGACATGGTGGAAAAGTAGCTTGTTCCTGTTGTCTTTTAGCATCAAGCCGAATTGGATGTGCCTTGGTGCAGGTGTAAAGTCACCTCATCATATGCTGTTGGGAACCTCTTAGTGAAGGTGCACACACTACATGTAAAGTGCCACATTTTGACCTGGCGATGCAGAACATGAGGGCATACAAGATGTTGCTGCTAAGCCCGCTTTGGTCTTCCACTTAAGGGCACGTGCAGGCTCTTTTTGGTTTTGGTGCATGTTGGTCGTGGTGTAACAGAACCTCTTTTTCAGAAGAGGTATAGAAGGGGTGCTGGAAACCCAAATATCTGGTTGGTAGGGCAACTGGCAACTCTGGTGGCATGAAACAGGGAAAGTACAATTTGTGAATGTAAGTGACCTTTCACCATTTAAACCAACGTTTAGGGTTTTGCATTAATTGGGCCAATTCTGAGTTGCCTTTCAAATCATGTGCTTTCAATTTGTTCTGGTGGGTAGTTCTCCTTCTTTTGCCCCTGTGCAGCCCTGTGTGTGCTTCCAGCGGCTCTGTTCCCAGAGCACAACTGCCACTAGAGAGCTCAGCCTTGCTTCTGTGAATTTGTCCCTTTAACGCCCCCCTACTGTCTCAAGAAACTTAAAAAATGCGACCTCATTGTGATTGTGACTCTCACATCATCGTTATATTTTCCCACGTGCTTTGGGTCTCATTCTAAATCAATGTGGGCTTGATTGGAGCAAACAAGTAAACCCAAATTCCCTTCGAAATAGAACCAAAATATGTTTAAAAATACAACAATGGAGGGGGTTGTGACGCAGACACGCGGCATGGCAAGATTTTTAATTTTCTTTCTATACTACAAGGAGGGCAGGCAGGGGTATTATTATTTGGGGCAATTGGGGGAGGCAGGGCACCAGAAAGGGATATTCGGCTCATTGGATTCAACCACTTCCCCACTCCATACTACCGCTCTACATGACCACCATCACACCCCTGCACCAGCACACCCCTACACCACCACACCCCCAACCACCACACCCTCAGTTAACATGACCATCCCCCATTACCACCTCACCTGCACTCTATACCTCCTCTCTACACCCCTACTCCACACTACAATGCTTCTACACCTCCACACCCATTCACCTCCCGTCCACACCACCACCACGCCTATACACCCCCAACTAACACAACCCCTACTCATGCCCACACCACTCCACCACTGTACACCATCACATCTAAACCCTCACACCACATGACCACTCCACACCACCACAACTACACCAATTTCACACCCCTACACCAACAGTCCCCTACACATCTGCACTCCAGCCACCTCACCAGCACTCTACATTGCCACTCCACACCACTACTCTATCCCCACCACTACTCTATACCACCACCACCCCAAACTACCACAACTCCACACCACCACCAATCCACTTAACGCCACCAGTCCATGCTATTATACCACTTCATCCACCCCACCACCACTACTAAACGTAAAGTGCAATAAACAACTGCAAATGGCAAAACTAGTGGCTGTAGCAATGCTTGTTGATCATGCCTTTATGACTTACCATCATAACATGTGCATCGCGTATGCAATGCGAGTGAACCGAACAGTGACACATTGGGTGCCCACTCAGTACAGCGATGTGCAGTGTCGCAAGTATAGCAGACTGTTCCACTTAGGGAAGAATACCAGAAGCAACTGCCTTTAACATAATGCAGCCTGGTGATTTTACTATTGCAATCCTTTTGTTGTTGTCGTTTAATTAACCAAATTGCCTTTGTGTTGTCAAACTAATTACAGTGATGGCTAGATTTGCATAGCAAAGATGTGGAGATTGTTCATGAAGATAAAGGGTTTTCCTCGTCCTTCTTTTTGCTCCCACTCCCTCATCATCATGCCACGAGAGTGTAAAAATGGGTTGAGTGTTTGTTATAATTTTGCACTTAAATAACAATTACAGTGCTGAGTTATGCAGAGCAGGAGTTTTAAAGGGGGCAGGCAGTGCATTACAAAGTGTCTGGTGTTTGAGGAATGTTTATATATATGCGATCTAACTTAGGTATTCCTCAATGTAACGATAATGGTTCATTAAAAATAAATGAAGACAATCCAAGATGATATGTAGAAAGTGGTATTGTTCACTGAACACTTCATTTTGGAGCACTGTAAAGCCATGGCTGGATAAGACTTCATTTTGGGCTTCTATGATGTAAGGCTACTGTCATGTTTAGAAAATGAACTATTTGACGGTCCAGCTACCAAGACACAGATCTATCCACTAACCTTTGTCAGGAGCTATGACATGAGAGTCTATCAAACGATACAAAGAGTTTGTGATGTTGATCTTTAGTAAAGACTGAAAAAAGAGCCTCCTTTGTGGGAAAGGCTATAATACTATAATGCTATAATATTGGTTACTAATTCACAAAACATATTTTCCTTTTTCAAATAGATGTGTGGCCACAAGTGTGACTGGATAAATTGTGCCTTATTCACGAAACAAAGAATCTACAGTAGGCCAAATGCGAGCGGTTGGTTACCTTGAAAAGTAAAGTAGGAAGATTGTGCAGCAAGTGCATAAGTTCAATGCATGCAGCAAAGTGGGTGGGAGAGTATTGTACCTCCATTAAAGGATAGTTCCGAGACTTTTTTTTTATTGTCCCTACGGTTCGGCCATGTGTTTTTAAGCATAACTCGGTAGATCGTAGAAAACTTTCCTATGGACCTTACCCGACTTTTCGTCCATTAACGCACTCGGAATCAGCCGCCATTTTCTGATAATCCTATCATTTCCCCCCATCGCCCTGGCTCACCTGCTTTTGCGGCACTAAATCAAATCCCCCGCCCCTGAGCCTGACATCAGCGGACGCGTACTGCCCATTTCCCAACGCCAAAGCACGTTTCGTGTCAACAATCGCTGCGCCTCAGCTAATGAAGTGTCGCCATGGAAATGGCAGGACGCCTCTTTCCTCTAAGTATAAACACACCGTTTCACAACACACAGCAGCAGATTTTCGATTCCATTACTCTCTCTGTGTTACTTTGAGTATTCTGTGACTCGTTTCTGTGCTCTGGTCAGCTACCTTCGCCGCTTCTAGGCCTTGTGAACACCTGTACCATCTCTGTAAATTATTTTACTTTCTTTACCACACAATGGCTACAATAATGCCGCATATGTACGAGCCCGAGTACACCGAGGAAGAACTACTGGAAAGGCAAGCACGCGAAAACGATGGGGATTCGGACGGCAGTTGGGAGGACCAGTCAACGGATGAAGAGCCTGGACCATGTCGCATGGACGGCGTCTCCACCTGGTGCACGTGCAATCGGTGCGAGCTAATGCCAACTGAGGAGGAGAACTGCTGCTGCCGTGAAAATTCCGGGTGCTTGGCCTACATTTCGGAAGGCGAGCCAAGTCCGCAATGCATCACCGAGCTGCCAGAGTTCAGGGAAGCCTGCCTCTCACGGACCGTGTTGAGGATGATGATGGTGCTTATGCACGAACTTCGCTGCACTGTTCGTCCGCGTAATCCGAGTAACGAGTAAGTATACTCTGGTTTTGATGTCAGTGATGCCACTACTATGTCATGGTCGTCTCCCACATATAAAATTACATCTACATATCATTCGAATGCATGTAAATTGGTTCCATATTGTGCATTTTCTAGATGGAATTTTTTTCAAAGCAGAATGACATTTTTTACCTGAATCGACAGTGATAAGAAAGTTTTGTCATTTTAATACAGTTTGCATCTTTCATTTTCACAGGTGGTACAGGCTGGTGGCCTATCGTTGCTTCACTTGGTGGCTTCACGGGAGGCTCGGACACCGCGTTCGGAGAGTAATACCTGCCTGTGCGGTACTTGCCATTAGACAACATTTCCCCAGCGACAGTGGACAATACCGCGGATTTTCCCTGGATGTGCTGCAACCGGAACTTTACAATGTGTAATGTTTATTATTTATGTTCAATTGAAATTAAGATCTAAAATAAAACCCAACATATATTTTAACAATGGTTGTTTTCATTTTTTAAATGAATCTAGTGTGTCTCCATTGAATAGTCTTCCTGTGCCTTGTCTTGTCACACCACATGTCTCCGGCCAGCATCCTCCCTCACGCTGGCCGCCCACCTTCAATCCACATAACCGTTGAACCCATATGCAGCAGACATACATATGTTATTTTGCGGGTTGGCATCAAGCCTCCCGGCCTTGCCTCCTCCCCCAAAAATACTTACCACACCACTTTGTTCAAGCGTTGGCAATAAAAGGAAGGCCGTTGGATTTTATTGATACAAAACATGGTTATAGGTAAATAATCCATATGGTTGATCATAATAAATCATCCTTTTGGGCACCAGGTACAGAGATGACCCCCTCTGGCCCGTGCCGCCTTGCCACCACAGGCCAGCCTGCTGCTGACTAACTGCCTAGGCATCCAGGGTCTCCAGGGTGAACTGCACCCATATATTCTCCTGGGAAGGTGAGGTATTTATAAACTCACACCCCTGCCTTCCATGTACTAGATCCTGCAGCCTGCCTCTTACATGCAGTTAGATGGCCTCTCCTTGGTGAGGCCCTGCGGCAAACGAGTCTTGTCTGCACGACCACCGCCCCAATCCACCCCCCGCCCTATCAAAGGCAGTTTTCACCGGGGTACTTGTGCTGGCAAGTGGAGCTGTCAGGGAGCGATAAAGGCCAAGAGGTGCCAAAGACCATGTATACTTCAAAGTGGTCTATAGAGCATGGGTTGTTGTTCCCATGTCTACCTCCAGACCCCGTGTCTCCTGCCAAGCATCCCCCCTCACGCTGGACGGCCCCCTGCAATCCACATAAGTGTGTCTCCATTCACGAGTCTTCCTGTGTCTTGTCTGCACGACCACCGCCCCAATCCACCCCCCGCCCTATCAAAGGCAGTTCGCACCGGGGTACCTGTGCTGGCAAGTGGAGCTGTCAGGGAGCGATAAAGGCCAAGAGGTGCCAAAGACCATGTACACTTCAAAGTGGTCTATAGAGCATGGGTTGTTGTTCCCATGTCTACCTCCAGACCCCGTGTCTCCTGCCAAGCATCCCCCCTCACGCTGGACGGCCCCCTGCAATTCACATAAGTGTGTCTCCATTCACGAGTCTTCCTGTGTCTTGTCTGCATGACCACCGCCCCAATCCACCCCCCGCCCTATCAAAGGCAGTTCGCACCGGGGTACTTGTGCTGGCTACTGGAGCTGTCAGGGAGCGATAAAGGCCAAGAGGTGCCAAAGACCATGTACACTTCAAAGTGGTCTATAGAGCATGGGTTGTTGTTCCCATGTCTACCTCCAGACCCCGTGTCTCCTGCCAAGCATCCCCCCTCACGCTGGACCGCCCCCTGCAATCCACATAAGTGTGTCTCCATTCACGAGTCTTCCTGTGTCTTGTCTGCACGACCACCGCCCCAATCCACCCCCCGCCCTATCAAAGGCAGTTCGCACCGGGGTACTTGTGCTGGCAAGTGGAGCTGTCAGGGAGCGATAAAGGCCAAGAGGTGCCAAAGACCATGTACACTTCAAAGTGGTCTATAGAGCATGGGTTGTTCCCATGTCTACCTCCAGACCCCGTGTCTCCTGCCAAGCATCCCCCCTTACGCTGGACGGCCCCCTGCAATCCACATAAGTGTGTCTCCATTCACGAGTCTTCCTGTGTCTTGTCTGCACGACCACCGCCCCAATCCACCCCCCGCCCTATCAAAGGCAGTTCGCACCGGGGTACTTGTGCTGGCAAGTGGAGCTGTCAGGGAGCGATAAAGGCCAAGAGGTGCCAAAGACCATGTACACTTCAAAGTGGTCTATAGAGCATGGGTTGTTGTTCCCATGTCTACCTCCAGACCCCGTGTCTCCTGCCAAGCATCCCCCCTCACGCTGGACGGCCCCCTGCAATCCACATAAGTGTGTCTCCATTCACGAGTCTTCCTGTGTCTTGTCTGCACGACCACCGCCCCAATCCACCCCCCGCCCTATCAAAGGCAGTTCGCACCGGGGTACTTGTGCTGGCAAGTGGAGCTGTCAGGGAGCGATAAAGGCCAAGAGGTGCCAAAGACCATGTACACTTCAAAGTGGTCTATAGACCATGGGTTGTTGTTCCCATGTCTACCTCCAGACCCCATGTCTCCTGCCAAGCATCCCCCCTCACGCTGGACGGCCCCCTGCCAACCGCATAATGCCACGACATATACACGTCAGTCATTCACAAACACACCCCTGTTTCGAATTCTTTATAACCCACTTCATATTTCTAATGAGCACTTCTTTGCGCTTTGCTAGTCAACCCGTGAAGGTGCTGGTTATCTGCTCTTCGTCTCTGTGAACTTCCGTGACCACTTCGAGGAAACTCGTCAGTTTGCAACCTGTGAACTGCTCCCTGTTCTACGACAAGAAACTACTCTGATCCCTGCATCTAACTGTTTGTTCGTCAAGCTAAGGCCATGTACCATAATCATTTTGCGTCCAATTTCTTTTCGTTCAAGACAGTACATGCAAGGAACTAGTCACATGTTCTGAGTTTACATTGGTATTCATAGAGAATTGTTGATCTTTACTTTTCAGAACTTTCCACAATGCCTGCCTGTTCCATTGGCGGTTGCCCTTCGAAGACCCATAATAAATCTGAAGGTACTATAATGCATGTTTTCCCTAAGACAATAGATCAGATAAGAGAATGGGTCCGATATTGCGGATATCCACCGTCTGAGCTTGAAAGTAGAGTCCTAGAAGTCTTTGCGGACAAGAGGGGTGATCGATACCGCATCTGCAGCAGGCACTTTACCTCTGACATGTACTCCACATCATTGCTAATAAAGAAGAACACACCGCGAGCGAGGCGAAAATTGCTCTCAACCGCTATTCCCACTCTATTCGTCCACATCCCTCCACTGGTGAGTCAAGTTTACGTATTTATCTCTCGGCCTTGCGGTAGTGTGTAGCATTAGCTAACAATAATTTCCCCATTTATGTATCCACTCAATATGAAGGCGGAAGATTCTCCATCCGTGTCGTTATTGCAGTCATCAGCCACTTCAAGCGCCTATCGGGTAATCTTACTTGGCTATTCTGCCACTGACTTGTTTTAGGCATGTAAATCAATAGTTTTAATTTATCGTGTAATTATTTTACCTAATGGTACACCCTTGTACTCGTCCTCTAGTCTTTGTTTTCAGTTATAATTATTGTTATCCAAAATAATGCAAGTACTGTCTTTCAGGGAGATGCTGAGGAGTCCAACGTATTGACGACTACCGTTGATGTCATTCAGATGCTCGAGGTACGTTTCCGGACAGTTCCATCGATGGAGATCATCAGATCTTGCATTCTTGTAGCGTGATTGTTACACACAATGTTTCTTTCGTTTTTAGCCATTGATATGTCCTTCTGTCGTCGCCCTCCTATGTGTCTTCTTTTTTCAATATTGTGTTCATTACTAATGAAAGTCCTATGTTTCAGGGAGTCGATGGAGCATTAGTCCAAGAAGAAGAGGGAGCATGCAGTTACGGGTCGGCGCAACAGCTTGCAGAAGTGTGCACCGCAGTTACATCGTCCCTTGATGTTCTTATGCATTTCGAGGTATGGATACTGACAGTTCGATCAAGCGAAATCATATGACGTGATTACATCCGCTATACTTCCTTCTTTATTAACTCAAGTACTATGTTTCAGGGAGATGACGGAGCTTCTTCTACAAGAACATCACCCCTAGTAGTTGATGCAGATCTCTGGGTGGTGACACTTCCAACGATTGAGCAAATCGAATCATATTTACATATCCATTATTTATTTTAGACAACTGATCATTTGTGCAGGTCTATTTAGATGAGCCGTTGACGCCTGCACAAAGTTTATGTTCTTTTTAACAAAATAGAAAACCATACTAATGCAATTACTGTGTTTCAGGGAGTTACTGAAGCATCATCTTCAATAATATCATCAATGGAAGTCTATGAGGAGCCCGAGGTATGGATCTTGACAGTTCCTTCTAACTAGATCAACAATGCGTGAATAATTGTCGTTTGAATGTTCTACACAAAGCGTTCATTCGTGTTTTGCTATTGAGATGTACGTGTGTATTGGTCCCCAAGTACATTTTGTGTTTTCGATATTATTATACATACTAATGAAAGTTCTATGTTTCAGGGAGTCGATGGAGCGTCAGTGTGTGATGGATGTGCTTATCATGAAAATATAGTCGTTGCAGCGCAAGAGGAAGTGGAGACATGCACACACGAGTCGGAGCAACAGCGTCCTGATGTTGAAGTTCGAGGCAAGAAAGTTTCAAAGAAAAGAAAGCAAAAGAAGGTTAGTGTCCTGGTCACTATATTATGTTGTTTTTCACTGTTAATAGTTCAATACTGTAAGTTGTGTTTAAACTGAACATCCCTTTTCCAATCTGTCCTCTAGTTGCGAGTGGGTGTACGAACTAGATCTACACAGACAGTGAAGCGAACTAGAGATGTTGCTTGTCAAACCTTTTGGCAGGGACTTGAGACTGGAGATGCATCGTGCCAATGGGAAGAATGTGAAGTGATTGACAACGGAGCTATACCACCACCAGCCATTGATAGTGAATGTTCTCCTGGTAGTTCGGATGCAGTCGGAGATCAATTCACAGAATCCACACCCGCAAAAACGAAGACCGCGAGAAAGTTGAAGAAATTGTTTTATTCACCCATCGCCGGAGAAGGAACAGATGTTGCAATGGAAGAGAATGAAGTGGACGACAATGAAACACCATCAATATCACTGAACATAGCGGAAGACGATATCAGAGATTCTACCTTTCATGTGAGTGACATGTCCTCAACGTTACAGGCCGAACCAGCTGGGATGCAGAGTGACAGTATAAGGAAAGAGGCCAAATTCATTGTATTCGATAGTTGTTTGATTGATATTATTATTCGGATGAAATGTGGGCATTCGGTTGGTGGGGAAGTATGTGGGGAGCCATTGATTAATGTGACTCGTGCAATTCGAGGCACTAACCTTAAAATACATGCCACCTGTACAAAATATCATCCTTTCTCATGGTCTGCACAACCCATGCTGGGGCAACTGCCAGCAGGCAATCTACTTTGTGCAGCGGCTGCACTTTTTAGTGGTTCAAGTTTTAAAAAGTTAGAGTCTTTCTTTCAGTTTGTGGGAATCCATTTCATTGCGAAAACTCAGTTCTACAAATACCAAACCGATTATTTATTTCCAGCCATTAGCGAAGCTTGGAGAATGGAAAAAATGTCTATTGATAGTACATTCGCGGGCAAACGGTTCAGGCTAGCCGGTGATGGACAGGATTTTCAGCCAAGTACTGCACCTACCACTTTCAGGACATAGAAAGTAAGAAAATTGTGAGTTCGGTGGTCGTGCAGGTGTCACAAAGTACATCCTCAGTGGCCATGGAGAAAGTTGGCTTTGTAGCATCATTGCAAGAACTACAATCGCGGGGAATGGTGATCGACCTGATAGCCACGGACAGACACGTTTCAATTGCCAAGACAATGAGAGAAGAGTACAAAAATATAAATCACCAATTTGACGTTTGGCATCTTGCAAAAACAATCAATAAAAAAATGTCGGCTGCAGGTAAAAAAAAAGATATGCAAGGTATTTCACAGTGGTCCAAGTCAATCAGCAACCATCTTTGGTGGAGCGCAAAAACATGGGGAGGGTCGTTGGAAATTCTACTGGAAAAATGGCGGTCAGTAATGCTACACTGTACCAACGTTCACCGTTGGAACACAAACCAACATTTCCACAATTGTGAACATGGCCATTTGTCCACAGAGGAGGCACGGAAGAAGAAGTGGTTGATTCCTTCATCACCCACTCACAAAGCCATTGAAAAGATTGTATTTGATAAAACTATAACAAGAGATTTGAGGGGACTCACGGAATTCTGCCATACAGGAGATTTGGAGGTGTTCCATAATATGTGCCTAAAGTACAGGCCAAAACGATTGCATTTTGGCATGGAGGGCATGATAAATCGGACTCTTCTAGCGGTCTTGGCACATAACCATAATGTTGGCCGTCAACAAAGTAGGACGACCGGAACTTTAGGGACGCTTCGCTACAATAAGGCCTTCACTAAAAGAAGTAAACAATGGGTGATCAAACCAGTGTTTGAGGATATGCAATATGAGTTTATTGAAAGACTTATTGTTGACGTCCTAGATAGGCACATACATGGAGTTGTGAACGAACCTGTGCAGGGGACAACTGCATTGCCACCCAACATTGCCTGTGTTCCATGTCCACCTAAAGAAGAGCTCATTGAGAAATACACATCACGGTTTAAATGATTGTAATTTGATTGTCTGTTCTCTCGAGTCTCCTCATGTTGCAGGCCCATTGAATATGTGTATCTATGTAATGTGTAAATAAAAGTGATTGCTCAGTGTACATGCAATGTGTCTATCCAACCTTGTTCATTTGCGCATTAAATTAAACCAAACAGTAATTTAAATCATTTTTCAAAAAATATAGAATGTCTCCGTATTTATGGTTCTCTGGGGCTGCAAATGCACGCAGACAAAATGCAAAGATGGAGTGTAAAATTCAAGTCCTGTGAGATGGCCTTACACTGAATGTAGCTAACTAGGAATGTGTGCTCGTTCAAAGTGAAGGTCAGCTGCTTTGATTTTTTGCTCGGGTGCCGGAATGGCCACGACTCAGTATAAGGTTCTATTGTTATTTGACCTTGACAGGCCGGGACCATCCCGAAAGACTTCTTTTTGGGGGTGTGGTGCAATAACGTAAACAATAATGAATATAATTTCAGAAACGAAAGCCATTTAATGTTCGTTCATTAGAAGAAATAACGTCGGCATAGAAGGAGTGGTATTTCGGGGCTGCCCTACGCACAGACACAATGGAAAATGCAAATATAATGTAAGTAACTCTTTAGATGAGTTTATACCGCAATTTAATTACTATACAGTAGCTTTAAAGACGGGTTAAGTTGTACTTGTTCGTTCTATGTGGCATATTGTTTTGTACCGCGCACTATCTTGAGGAGAACCATCTCCTTTTATGGAAGCACCTCAAAACCTTCCTCTTTGCTTCTGCTTTCTCTCTCCCTCTCCCCTGCTACAACTGGTCCACTGTCTGCGACCTCGGTCCTAGGCCCTTCCACTCTCCACCTGCACTGCCTCCCTGTCAACCCCTGCACTGGGGGACTGTCTCAGTATCCTACAGCCCCCCCTTGACGTATAATACCCAGTTGCACTGTCCTAGCTATGAAATAATTTCCCGACCTAATATATAAAATGAATAATTTTAATAAAGATCTGATGGTGAGACTAATTTCATTTTTTATGTTTTTCAAACAGGTACATCATTCATTATTGCATGTGTCACGAGTACCAGACACCGGCGGATGGGTTTTTTAACCGCCAGTTGCTTCTCCGCGTGAACAACGTTACCACCCTGACCATTTTATGGGACGATCGCCAAGTACAAGTATGCCCTTACACGGTACTAACGGCTAGATGCAACATACAGACCGTTGTGGTGGCCTAGTGCCTCGTTGTTGGAACAGCCATGCGATTATCAGTGCGACCGAAGAGCTTATTTTATCGTAAACCAACACCCTGTGTACTGCACACGAACATCGCTTGCCTCAAGACGAACTATTTTGGATCGAGAGCAAAGAAAAATGCAAATCGCTGAATATTCTCTAAACATTTGATGTCCAATAAATGTACTTTGCCAAATGTACAATCTTGCCGTTTGCTTTTAAACCACAGTTTCATATTCCGAATTGTGGCGCTGTATTGTGAGATGATCTAAGACCCTGTGTACAGCAAAGGAACATCGCGTGCCTCAAAACGAACTTTTTGGAACGTGAGCAAATAAAAATGAAAATCGCTGAATATTCTCTAAACATTTGATGTCAAATAAATGTACTTTACCAAATTTACAATCTTGCGGTTTGATTTAAAAGTACAGTTTCATATTCCCAATTGTGGCACGCTGTGTTGTGAGCTGATCTGTGTTGGTTTCCGGGTTCTGTGTGGAGTCGCGTAGAAGACGCCTGGGCGCGTTTGCCTACGCAGCTCAGTCACGTCACGGATAGAAGCGGGGAATATGAATGTTTTGATAAAGTCTGTTTCAGGGGCGGGGGATTTGATTTAGTGCCGCAAAAGCAGGTGAGCCAGGGCGATGGGGGGAAATGATAGGATTATCAGAAAATGGCGGCTGATTTCGAGTGCGTTAATGGACGAAAAGTCGGGTAAGGTCCATAGGAAAGTTTTCTACGATCTACCGAGTTATGCTTAAAAACACATGGCCGAACCGTAGGGACAATAAAAAAAAAGTCCCGGAACTATCCTTTAACAACCACATTTTATATGCAAAAGTGTTGTATCCAGCGAGTGGCCAAGGGATATGCAATGCAAAACGCAGTTAAAGCACCCCTTTTCCTCTGATGACAATTGGACCCAGTTCCATCATGGCGAAAGGCAGATATGGGACCTAGGCAAATCTATTGGGACATATAACACTTTTTAAAAAGTTTTACCCTGAACGTTTTTCACTATCCCTATGGTTTGACACCACTTTCAGTGAAAAATGTACAAATAATGTTTTTCACTTTTAGTTTTGGCTATTAGGTGGTGCTGACATTGCTACCTTTAAGTCAAAACTATTGACTTTAAAATATGAGCTTTAACAAGGATGGATTTCTGTTGTTTGGCTATGTGTCCACCCATTTAATGCTCAGTTCTAAGTAAAAATCTATATGATTTTCCTCCCATTCCTGCGCAACTACACTCAAAATGACACCCCTTTTGCACTCTTTCCTTGCATTTGTATTACGTGCTGAATTTGACAGCCATTTTTACTTCCAAAATGGGGGCCGCCATATGCTAATGTTTCTAAAAAGTGATTTGACTAGATTGAAGCTTTAAAAAATATTTACTACAGCTTTTAATGTATGTTACATATTTTAATGTATTTTGTATTAAAAGTAAACATGTTACTGTTATAGATACATTTTATTGAAAAATGTCACTGAAAATGTCCATGTACTTATTTGTGGGTGTTTTAAGCAGTACCTGATTGGATGTGCAGTTTTGTGATGTCAATAGGATGTGATTGGGTGTACAGTATGTGCTTTTATTTGGGACATATAGCCATTTTCTTTCCCTGAATCATGCAGCCAAACAGGCCTCTAAGGGCTGTTGTCATAGTTGGAAAATAAGTTTTCTACAACTCTCCTACTCTGAACTTTAAACTCTGTTTTTTAGTGACTGAAAAATGACCTTTTCCTAATTCTCACGACATAAATGTAATGAATTATGTTTGACAGTTTTTCTTGATGAATTAATATGTTTACTGTGTTCCTGATATGTCACATTGATATTTTGGTTATATCTATATGAGGGTTGTACGTGTCCAAAACCTCATTGCACTTGAATAGTGTTTATCTGTATATGTGAACTTGTGAATGTATTCATAGACTCTGCAGTTGGTATTTCTAAAAATTGTTTGACACATGATTAAAGTTATTTTTTGTGTTTGTATTTGGGTATTTATAATGTATAGCGGCGCAGATGACAACATCGATTGATAGAGAACACAGCAAATCCATACAGGACCCCCTACGTTTAAGGCTACTCTGTCTAAACAGAAAGGTCTTTAATGTTCAAAGAAACTGGAGAGGTGAACTCAGAATCCTTATTTATAATGGTAGGCAGTTCCACAATTTTGGGACAAAGACAGAAAATCTTCTATCGCCCTGTGATTTGTTACTGAATGTGGGATAACCATGAGGTGAACATCACTAGAGCGCAATTGTCTCGCAGGGTGATATGGCTGAATTAGCTTTCTCAAATACAGAGGAGCGATACCATTTACGCATTTAAAGATGATACAGGCTACCTTAAACCTAATACAATCTTCAATTGAAAGCCAATGTAGCTCACGACAAAATGGAGACACATGAACAGTTCTGCTCAGCGTGAATATCATCCTGACAGCCGTGTTCTGTGCTTTTTGAAGTCGTTGAAGTTGTTTAGATGGAACACCCATCAATTGACTGGCGCTGGTTAATGCACCCACCACAGATGCATGGTTTGCTTTAGGAATATAGGGGAGTGCTTGGCGTAGGAGTCTCAGAGCGAAATGCACCGCCTGGATATTTGCCCACACCTGAGCTTCGCTACCAATGTCCTCTTGCCATACACAACCCAGATTCTTTATCTTAGATACCTATTTTATGCTTTTCCCTAAAAGCATGGGGATAGGCAGTTTCTTAGCAATAGTCAGCACATGCTTAGGTCCAAACAGAATAATTTCAGTCTTGGCTGCTTTAAGTTGTAAGTGGTTTTTTGACATCCATCCACTTACTTCATCCAAGAACTGACCCAATCTGCTGAATGCTTCCCCAAGGTTAGCGATTCTGATAAAAATCTGGGTATCATCTGTGTAAGAGTGGAAATTCAACCAATAGCTTCTCAGTATTTCCAAAAGGGGCTGTATATACAAATTAAACAACAGTGGAGACAGGGAAGATCCCTGCAGGACTCCACAATTCAGTTTGATGGCATCCGACACCTAAACCAACCTAGTGCCAAATCAGAAACATTTCCTACTTTCTGCAGTCGTTCCAAAAGGATGCAATGGTTCACTGTGTCAAAGGCTGCAGACAAATACAACCTCACCAAAAGTGAGAGTTCCCCTTGGTCCGTGGCCCTTAACAAGTCATCCTGTACGACCAGGAGAGCAGTCTTAGTTCCGAATTTTGGTCTGAACCTTGATTGAAACTTGTCCAATAGTGATTCATGTTCAACAAATTCCTCCAGTTGGTTATTGACTACCTTTTCAAGGATTTTAGCCGGCCAGGATAACCCTGCAATGGGATGGTAATTTTGAAGGCTCTCTGCATCCAATGATGGCTTTTTGAATAGAGGAGAAACAATTGAGAGCTTTAAACTCTCCGGAACAGTCCTACTTGTTAACAACTTGTTAACAAACGTGGTCACAAAGGTAGTCAAATCCTGCACTGATCTCTTTGCTGCATAGGCTGGCAAAGTAGATAAAGTATCAATAGTGGGCTTGAGGGTCATCATAAATTGATATATATCATCTTCAACAACCGGGTGGAAATCGAAAATAGACATTGACGCCTGGGTTTGTAAATCCATTGGATTGACCACTGATTGATTATATAAAGACGCAGGTGGGCTTATAATAAACACCTGCTCAATATTGGCCTTTATACGTTAGATTTTATCAACAAAAAAGAATTCAAATGTTTTGGCCTGCACCACAGAGGAGTCAGACAATGCTGCTTTGTTATATTTTTTGGTTTTTTTTCAACAGTGGTCAATTGAACGTTTTGTGTAGTGCTGTGCAAACTCATATTTTCTGTGACCCTTCGGAAACTGCCTTGCTTGTTATTTGTGTAATAATACCCCACTTCCCAACGGGGGAGGGTTTGGGTAATTTGTGGGGTTATTTATCATATTCTGCAAATGACCGTGAAAGTAAAATCTTTTGAAAATGAAAGTAAAATTCAAAATGGAACATTTTACTTGTGTCTTTGTAAAAAAATATATTTCTGCCCTAATATAGATTTTTTTTAAATAAAAGTGTTATTCATTTATTTTTGATGCAATTTGACATTTCTCCCCCAAATTCCCCAGATCAATTCAGCACTTTTTATTTTGCTTTTACCCATTTGCATCTTTGGAAGCAGACTTTCAAATGTGCCCGTGTCCATTAGGTGTCTTCCAACTCGACTCCACCCTTTTGGTGAACTGAACCAAAATGCACCTTGGTAGACTGTTTTTCCGTTTTTTTAATGACATTGTGAAGTGGGGTTAGTTTTGCCTTCCTCTTGTTTGCATATTTTTAGTAATCTCAATGTTTGCCACTTTATTTTTAGTGTTCACTTTTTGAAGCTATATGTACAGTGAACCGAGTTTACAAAAATGTGTGCATAAGCTGTGAATCTGGCTGGCAAAGCAATAGCAGTGGCATGTGTGATGTCCTAGCACTACTTTTGTTGCAAGTATTTCGTGTGGTGGTGGTCTTCTGTCACTGTTTCTTTTGTTTTCTTTTTACAGCTCAGTTGCAATACCAAAGGACATCTCATACTTCAGGAAAGAGCGGGAGATGATCCTGAAGAAGGGGTTAAAGGTAAACAAGTTTCAATTTCTAGAACTAGATGTTGCAGTAAAGGCTTTAAGGTGTCTATATTTTTGTGAAAGTGGCTTAAAATAGTACCATGAATAAAGAAGTGAGTGTTATGTCTTAAGGGTAGGACAGCAGGATGATGTCGGTGAACTCGATCACTGTAATAAGGCACGCGCCACATCAATGCAATAAATATCAGACACAGAGCTCTTTCAATAACGACCTATTTATTCCAACACTTTACACTAACTGCCCAGCCCCTTCCTGTCACGTGTACACCTCATGTGTATGAGGTCCTAGACATAAATATAGGACAGGACACTACAGTGAGCATTCCGTTCCCTCGCTGGAAAATCTCTGTACACACACAGTGTCACTACGCAAATACCGGGCTTATGTCTAATTGTGTGTTTTCTTAAATAGTAATGCCAAGAGACTGTGCAAATGGCAGTTGCACAATAACACAACGCAACACTCGTTGTAGTTTGTAACATGACAGACCTTTCTAAAGGACTACATTTGCATTTGTCCCTAACACATTGCCATACCCAAGTGACACAGTCCCCATGGCATGGCCGTCCGGCATAGCCCAGGCATGGTGAACTTGCTAACAGGACCTACTGGGCATAGATTGTTGACCAGTGCTCCCATTACAGTACAGTCACCGTCTGTCGAATCAGATGTTATTGCTTGTGCCAAACTTGGGCAATGTGAGATTCCAAAAAGGAAGCAGGTGCTTACAGCAGGCAGATTCCATAAGAATCCAATGGTCTGCCACCAGCATGAACATGACTTGCAGGTGGAAATCACTTTGTTTTTTGCAGGCTGAGCAGGGTAGGAAATCGGAAATTGTAATCCCGGTCCACGCCCCTCCCTCCACATCAGACACAACAACAAAAATCCCCTGGAGCGCACAAGGGGTGTTAAATGACACTCAACCCTTTGCGCCCGGTTTTAACACCCATTTTTGGCCTTTGGGACTTTGAAAATACCAATGAAGAGTTCTCTGTCTGACAACCATTATATTATATCTGAAAACCACTAGTCTTCAAGTATTATGCCTTGCACTTTTTAAAATAGCCATGGTTTGTAGCCAGTGTTACCCATCCAATATGTAGTCAGGAAAACTGGTTAAGCACTCAAATCTTGTGAGGTTCTGTTGACTGTGTTTGCTGAAAGGTTTGTCTCTGTTTTCAGGTGGCGGAGGCAAAGCCTCTTGTTGTACAGGCTGATGTGATGCAGAAAGAGCTCGAATGCTGCCTGAGGAGAGAGTACGCAGTGGAGAATGTGCCTCTGTTACTGCACCAGGTATTGCAAAAGCTTTTTGATTATTCTAAAATCCTTATATCAAGCGTTACTACGACAAAGGGGTATCTTTATCCCACACTGTTACATTTTACACATGAAAGGGGAAGATTCCCAATGTCTGTTGACCTCAGCCTTCACTCTTATCCATTTGTGCGCAGTTTATAACCAAGAATACACTGTTCAGTTAAAAACATTAGTCTTGCACCTTTGCCCTGGTAAAACGCACTCATGTCATGTCAAAATGACAGCATCTTCTTTAACGGGGTAACAATCCCCCCTCCCTCCAGTTCCATATGAAAATGACAGGAACCAGACACATTTTCAGTGAAGTTTAAAAAACATGTATTCGGACAACTATTTGCTCTCACTGGTTTGATAGAAAGGGCCTGAACACAGAAGTGTTTTTTAAAAGGCCAGTCTAAGGTCAAAGCCGAGGCTAAAATAGACCCACAATAGTTAAGACACCATTCAAAATTTGTAACTGGGATTGGTGAATTGTTGGTATCTAGGAAGTTTCTGAATTGATCGTATTGGCCAAAGCTGTCTCACGGTGGTACACCTGGCAGAGATGTTGCCAGAGTTTCTTGGCAGTGCGGGTCTACACACCAGACATGCAGGCCCAGGGCAGGGACCGCCGCAACTAAAGGAGTTATTTCTTTCTTATGCGCCCACAGACCATCAGAGCGTTTGAATTATTCTAGGTCATTGAATACTTTTTTAACTAGTTAAAAGACAATTCAACTAAATCCCCACATCCATTGTCCTAGAACGTGAAGACCACAAAAAAAATTATCTCCTCTGAGTTTTATGACTGTACCTTCAAGACACACATCCAAAGAAAACTCTAGATAAGGTACCAGATTTTAGTATTTGTCAGTGTCATGCAGCTTGTTGCTGTGTGTGTTGCGATAAAAAAAATACATTTCTACAAAGAAAGGAAATGGAGTTTACTTTGTGATTCAATTTGCTCTTTTAGAATATTACACTGAGGAATGGGGTGTAATGCTACTTTGAAACCAGTTGCACGTATTGCAGTGTGCATGACACAGACATTCACACTCACCAGAAATAGTTGTCACGGGCAAAGGAGTACAATTGTCTGCATTATACTGAGTACCAGTACCTTCATAATATTTTGAATAAGGCATTATTGCACGTCGGAACAGCATTCACCTTAATCGATTGTATAAGGATAAAGAGAAGAGGTGGCCCTGGAAGACTTCAAGCACTTGCACGATTCCTCTTCTGGCACTTAACAGCAACATGTATGCAGGTTAACTGCTAAATATGAAACTTCATAAGCCTACTAGAGATAGAAATGGAGAAAACACAAGATCCCCTTTTTTCATCTAACACCCTCTGAATTCGGGCCCAGGTCCCTGCCTGTCCAGCTGCAATCCTGCACTGCCTCATGGCTCCCCTGCACTTGTGGTCTGTATCTGTAACCCTACAGTCCCCTCCCTTGCACTTATTTGCCACCCGCTGGCTGCACACTTGTTTTTCTCCTTTGTCACGCACTTCTCGATCCTCCCCTACCCTCAACACTTATTCCCTCCCCCCTTCCCTGCTCTTGCGCGATCTGAATGACACAAGGCCTAATAAGGTCGCTATTTTGTCCTCCTTTTGTTTCCCCCTCCTGGTCTTGTCGGCCTAGAAAGACTTGTCTATAGGCGCGTTATAAATGCCATATCATATCATACCATTCCTTCATGCCCGCGCCTATTTCTTAAAGTTATGTCTACAAAGACCTCTCAAATCATGCTGGAATTTGTATCCGTTGCCATTTTGTATTGCTGTACATATTATAAATATAGTGCTATGTGTGCCAGAATGTATGAGGAATTAAACCTAAAAGCAAGAACCGCTTTACTATTTCATACCTGACATGGAACAACTTGAGATCTCTGCAAACTACTTTCTGTATGGCTGTACTTCTTTCAGACTTGCAATCCAGAAATGCCGGTGATAGTCACCTGATTCTAGTCATTATTTGATAGATGTAAGCATTTTGTTACTATGCATAATATGCATGACATTTGCAAATCTGCAATTAAGGGTGTTACATTTATTTGACCACTTGTCATATGTATCTGCTCTAAACTCTTGCATTGCCCACCTTCTGAGTCTTGTTAGTGCCTTACTCAAATTAGTCTTAAGTGTACTTCTAGACTTGTGCATATCCCATCTTGTGCTGCATTTTAGTGCTCTATTGGGATTTCGAATCTAGGTGTACTTTTAAATGTGTGCACTGATTTTCCTCCATTGTACTGTGTGCTCTGCTAAAAAGTGGAATTTAGGTGTGATTTTAAACCAGCTCATTGAGCATCTCTGCTGCAACTCTCTGTTTCACAGGGTTAGGCCTTGCCAGTCTGTTTTCTTGCACCTATTTTGTCCTTAAGATGTCTGCATGTCTGATGTAGCCCCCTGTAACATAAGGTGAGACTTTGCTAGTCTGTATACTTGCACCTATTTTGTCCCTATGATGTCTGCATGACTGATGTAGCCCTGTTACATGAGTTGAGGCTTTGCCAGTCTGTATACTTGCACCTATTTTGTCCTTATGATGTCAGCACACCTGATGTAGCACCCGTAACATGAGGTGAGGCTTTGCCAGTCTGTAAACTTGAACCTATTGTGTCCCTACGATGTCTGCATGACTGATGTAGCCCCCCTGTTACATGAGGTGAGGTTTTGCCAGTCTGTATACTAGCACCTATTTTGTCCTTACAATGTCTGCATGACTGATGTAGCCCCCCGTTACATGAGGTGGTTTTGCCAGTCTGTATACTTGAACCTATTTTGTCCCTATGATGTCTGCATTACTGATGTTAGCACCCGTTACATGAGGTGAGGTTTTGCCAGTCTGTATACTTGCACCTATTTTGTCCTCATGATGGCTGCATGACTGAAGTAGCCCCCCTGGAACATGAGGAGATGCATGTCAGAGTTCGTTTTTACCAACCACTACTACGCAGTAATCCTAATTCGTGTTCTTGTACTTATGTACTGTAACAAGCACTTACTGTAACTAGCACCTAGATGCCTCAGGGTTTGTGCGCTGAAATAAATGCATAAATAAATAAATAAATAAATCCCTTCCAAAAGATGGTCAGTCAAATCCTCCTGCATGGGCCAGAGCTGGTAATACCACAGATATTAATTGGCATTATTTGTGTTTGGTATTTCTGCAGTGGCTCCCAGTGATTTCCTTTATGGTTATGACTCCAGGTGGGAAAGAGCTCTTAACATTGTCCACTGTGGTGTAAAAATCTAACATTCTGCAGTCAGAGAAGGGAAATGTCATCTATGCTGGAATAAGAATAATAAATAAAGTGGCCTTTCAAGGCAACATTAGCTGTCCACGATGATGGCACTTGTGTTCTGGCATATGTATTGGACACGTTTTAACATTAACTGCCACAAGGAAGTTCTACAAGCTGTATCATAGATGCAGAGCAGTGACCTTATGTCAAAGGTGCACCCCCCATAGGTAGAGAACTCAGATTAGCATCCTAACAGATTGTGCAACTGCTGAAGATTGAATGAAGGAGAGATTTGAAGCAATATGTAATGTACATATACAGCATCATAGAGTCAGAGAATGCAGATCAGAAGTTACCAGGATGGTACATGTACCTGAGCATAGACCTAGATGAGAAGAAGTCATGGTTTTTTAAATGATGTTGTCTTGAGTGTTCCAAAAAATAAATCGTGGTGTGTAATGTACCAATGGTCACTATTATTAGCAACACTAAAGACATTTAAGCCATGACTGTGAATTTTTGCAACAATTTGTCCTGATAACTGCACTACTTTAAGGTTATGACAATTTAGAAATATTACCAATTTTGACAGGTCAACCACCGTGAGATTGAATGAGTTGCCCAGGATCACAAACGTTGGCCCGTTTGAAATGTTGCAACTTGTCCATATTGTTTGCCAAAGCTCCTGAAACAGCAAGGAGACATTATTTGTGAATGTTTGACTTTCATGATCACACACGATGCAGGTTATGATACCCTTTATTGGACTAACTGAACATACTATGCAGAGATCGCACAAAGCATTACCTTTTAAAGTCTGACAAACCTCTTTGCAGATGGCCCGGTTTGAAATCATTTGCAAAAAGAAAGCCACAGCACAGTTTGTTCTCAAAACAAAGATAACAAAAGAAGAAAAAGAATTTTAAACTTCATTGGGTGAAGGAAGATTATGCAATGTGGGTCTATAAACTACTGTTTTATCTACAGGACCATAAAACTCCTGGAAGCAGGGAACTCATAACGGTTTGGATACAGTGCATATATTTATCTGAATGTTGCATGTAACAAAAAAAGGGAAAACAATCCTTTTGATATTTAACTGTTAGGTTTAGGCCCAGGCAGTGTGAACGTGGGACCCAATAGTTTCCTAAATTTACTGATTTTATTTGAAGGGGCGTATTGAAATGAGAGGCTTAAAAACACATAATTATGATCAACAACACTCAAGTCAGATCCCCATTGTTCAACAAGAAATACCGTCCTGTGTAGGTGCCAGGGAGGCCATGTTTTTTGAGAAGCAAGGGAGCGATAGTATCTCCACTTCAACTATGCATATCAGAGAGGATTCCGTGGTGCTATCTTTTAATGAAGACCCGCAATTTACCGGGGGTCCAGAGCAACAAGTCATGGATAGATCAATGCCCGAATCCTCCTGTAACCATAAAAAGAAAATTGACATAGAGCAAGCTAGTTTAGAAGAAAGGGATCATCTGCGGGGGAAAGAACGCCTCCCTCCCTTTTGTTCTTTTGTGTGTATGCTTTATGTATAAAGTGTGTAATTGATGAACACAGAAGATGGGCCCTTGTTGCTGTACATGACCGACCTGGGCATATGTTCTAGTTATTAAGTCTAGAACCTACACCACACACCTAGTTAGAAGAGTGGTTGGAGGATTTCACCTCCATAGAGAGACAGGTTGCAGTCAAGTGGTTGGACTAGTATACCTTTAATTTTCTTCCTGTTGGGACACATACCTGTATGTATTTGTTGTCATTTTCTTCCCAGTCCCACACAGAGTAGGGAACCTCCCTTTAGTTTACCAGATTGGACAATCTAAGCATGGCTGATGCCCAAGGAAAATGGTCATGGTTGTTAGATACCTTGAAGCGCGAATTGACAAAGGAAGAAGGCGCCAATAAGTCTCTCTGATATTAGATGAAATATGTTTACGTGTATTTAATACAAGAGTTTTAAATAGCTTCTTGAAAAATGCAGTTTTGATACCTGTGATATAGTGGTGTTTCAAAAAAACATGTCTCTCCTCTAAAATATGGATAGATGGGTTCACTGTAATTCAGCATTTTGCCGTTAAAACGAATGGTGGCCAACCGTCGGGTGGTGTACTTTTAGCCATAAGAAAGATAAAAGCTATAAGTGCAGTATCACAAAGTTTACCTGGCATTTTAGCTGTCTCTATTGAGACTGAAAAACAATTGGGAAGAAACTAACTGTGCTCCTATTAAATATCTATTGGAATCCTGCAGTAATGGGATTAGACTTTTTCTGATTGAGAAATATTAGTTCCATGGCTGTCTTCTGGTGAACCCTATGTGATACTAGCTGTTGACCTAAACTCTGATTGTCAAAACATGCAAAACTGATAGAAGTCACAATAATACTAATGGAAAAAAAGGAAGAACATTCTTTCGAGTGTGGGACTTCGTGAATGGTAATGTAATCAGGGACTTGCAGAAAAATGAAACCCCACCCAGTCTTCTATCATTGATTATGTGATTTTATCAAGAGCCACGCTTGACAGATGTAGTACATTAAATGTAAAATATACCAATCTAAGTGATCATAATATGCTTGTTACATCGTTTTGATAAAAAATGATATTTCTCTGATTGCTATAGGGATTTGGTGGTCAATAGTGGAGGCAATCGAACACAGAAATGTAATTATGGAGGGATGAGATTGGTGAATAAACTAGACGTTTTCACGAATAATGCCAATATGGAGGAGTTGATGGATGTATGTTCAAGCCAGGCGTTTAAGGCGTCCCTATGGGAAAATGAGATGCCAAAAAGCTCGTAAAATTGTAGAATTACCCATACAAATAGATTTGATATATTGGTATGGGTTAATAGGGATCAGCTTCGGCAGCAAAGACTAAATCATGTAACCGACGGTAACCATAGTTAGAAGATAACTGAGTTAGCAAGAACTGTATCCAGTGATATGAACGAATAGAGAATAACGAAAAACATTTTTAACGAACCCAAAATATCAAAAAACACTGAGTGTTTAGTAAAAATATGTTTGGGTGGTGGGTAAAGGATTAAAACGGTTGGGGAGGGATTTGGGTTGGGGTTGTAAACCTAGGGAAACAGGGGGCTTACAAGGGGACTCCTCATTCATTAAACATTTTTTGTTATTACATTTTTCATTAAGATCACAGGTATCTGCAATAAAGTAGGAACAATGGACCCGCAACCATAGATATTTAATGTTACAAACAGATGGTGAGACAATGCTGAATTCTGTCTCTCAAAATAACACACAAAATATTTGGACATTAATTAATAATCAGGGTAAATTGCAAATTGGATCTCAGAGCTAATTGGCATATCCACTGTAATGAAATGAATGAATCGTGAAATCAAGTCTAATAAGACCATGCCCGATTTAATGCCTTGGGATATAGATTTTGAGAGAGAGGATGTAGAGAGACTCATCACTAAAGCCTCCGGTTCTAGAGCTGCTGGACCAACTGGCTTGATTAATGCCATGTTAAAATTAAACAAAGGGATTGGTGAATATTGCTGATACATCTTTTTCAGGACATTATTAGACAGCAATCAATGCCAGAAACCTGAAAAGAATCCATCATTATTCCGATTTATAAGAAGGGTAATCATGCAGATCCATATAATTTTAGACCCATAGCCTTACTGGAATCAGACAGTATGATTTGTTCAGCATTGATTCTTGGAAAACTGCAATCTTGGGCACAGGAAAAAGGAATGATCTCGAAATTCGAGACTTGGTTCAGGAGAGGGATGTTAACAACACTGAATGGCTTTGTCCTATCAGTATTGAAAGATAAGGTATGGTCTTGCAAAAATTTGAGTACATCATCTCTATATGTGGTAATGATAGACTTCTCAAAAGCCTATGACACGGTCAACCATCAACTCCTCTGGCTTAAACTTCAGAAATAGATCCTCCCACCATCATTATTAGCCATTTTGGAATATATACATAATGATACGATGATAAAAGTTTGATTAGACAACTGTGGTAATGTGAGAGAAAGTATTAGCACAACAAGGGGATTAAGGCAGGGACGCATTTTGCCCCCCTACCTCTTCAATGTGTATTTAGCTGACATTAAAGAGGCTCTGTCTAATGTTGCGCTGGCTATTCCAAAAATAGGAGGGCATGAGATTAGCTGGACTTCAGCGGCTATTAATGGCTCTGATCACCTATGCTGGAAGAAATGATTAAGTCATCAATCACAAGAAGTGTAGTATTATTAATTTTCATAAATATAAGAATAAAGGATCTAAATTCAAATGGTGAATTGATGGATTCCAAAAAGATGTAATGAGTGAGATCATATATCTGGGTTTCTCTTTTACAGCGCAATCAAATAAAGAAGCTTTGGTCAAAACAATTGAAAATAAAACAGGCCAACTAGTCTACCAAATGAAGAAAATGTATCATAAATATTGACATTTTCTATCAAGCCTCTGTTAAGATTTTATGTCAGAAAGGTAATCCCAAAGGTGTTACATGGATTACAGATTGAGCCAATGGCCTATGGTCTACCGTTGTCACAGGTTTCTCCCTTTCTCACCTGTTTTCGTTGTCTGATGACTTCTTTTGGAGGAGCCTTCTTTCGTATGGTTCGGGTCTTATACAAAGGAAAAAGGGAATAAAGGTGCACACTCTAGATTTTATGGTTTAAATAGATATACATTTAAGGATTAAAGGTTAAGGATTTTTGGGTGCGGGGGAGGAAAAGCGGTCCTGGCACAGGGCCACAAAAATGTAAGAAAGTGAGAAAAAGAGGATCCAAAATTGAACCCTCCCGTCCCCTGCACACCTTTAAATTGCCTCGATTTGACGCCTAAACATTGATTCAAAACAACTTGTACATGGTTCAAAGTAAGAATTTACAATTTGAAAGCATGTTTGGCTCTTTCTAATAATACAATCAGATGTATGTATATTACAACAAGTGTTGTTTATTCCAAACGCAAATAGTAGAGAAGATTGAATTCATTGTAGATGGCTGACGCGTTTCGAGATACCAATTCTCTTCTTCTTGAGCCATAAATCATACATACGAACTAAAATGTAGAGAATACAAAGGAAATATAATCAGGGTTGTCAAGACCGCAGTCTGTATCTAGTGCACATTTACTCATTTATCATAGACTGTAAGTCACCATTTTTATAAAGTAGCATATAACATTTCCAGATAAATGTCTATGCACAACTTTCCTAAGAGCACGCTTGAACATCTTGAAGACAAAAGAATTTCTATTTCTTAGAAAGCAGTCACAAGATAAAGAATGTCGATACTGTAACACTTTGGAAATCGAAACAGTGCGACACCTACTTCTTCACTGTCCGGGTACAGACAAACCCAGAACAACTTACCTGCGACCACATAGACTAAAACATCTTACCATGAGCGAAGAAGACTGGTGGAACAAGTTAATGAGTGGAGAATCCACCACTTTGACCATGGCAACAGCCAAGTTTCTTGAAAGCCTGGAGTTGGAAGACAAATCAGTTGGGAATAAATAGATAATTGTTGATTTTAAAGAAGGAAAAGCACACACGGAAGAGAATTCTAATGACACAAGCAAACTAGAGGAAACTACATTTTCCTTCAAATCTCTAGGCAAGAGAATGATTTTGTAAAAATTGTAATACAATTAAATACAATAAATAAATAAATAAATAAATAAAGTAGCATAGCCCCAGGGCAACAACCAGTTTCTATGTGGACATTACTAATAGTATATGGTGATTATCCAAAGCCACAAACAACCCAATCTACGCACAGCCGCCATGATCCATTTAGATGGAAAGAAAAAAATGGAGTTGTCCTTGTAGAGTTAGAAAATGCCCTATGGGCTAGATATAAGCTCACCATCAATGGGAGGATCCTTAGTCCTATTGCGTTTGATGATGTAAAAGGGTAGTGGGGGTTCAATCAGTCATGGGAGACTCCATCGGGCATCAATTCCACGGGAGCCCCAGGTCCTACAATAAGTGGTATAGGGAATTTAATGATATTTAAAGTAGCACAGAGCAGCAGCTTACTCATTGTGGACAAAACAGATCGTTAATGATGAGCAAAGAATGGGCACAGGGCTGTAACATAATCGGCACAGATTCGGAGCTGTAAAGAAAGAAAGGGAGGTACTCACTCTGGCAAGGTGAGTATGTGTGCTTTTCGCCAATTGCCAGTGGATTCCGGTAACTTGCGTCCAAAGGACAATGTGGAAGCACTAGGTAGTGCTGAAGGATACACGGTCTGTGAATATGAGAAATAGCACAGAGGAGCTACGAATAAGTAAAGGAAAGTCATAGATGGTAATACAAAGCCGGCACAATGCCATGTGTGGATGCAGGAACTTACCAGTGTAAACACGATACGCGATCGTGTATTGGAATCTTCGTCCGTCGTGGAGCCGATCTCAGAAGTGGCACACTAACAAGCCAGCAGTAGATAGACACTGTTGCTAAGCAGGGGACGCTCCGTCTGGAATGAAGGACGCTCCTGCACGCGTAAGACTGTGTATGTAGTTCGTGATATGTAGAGGTGGAAAACAGACTCATGTTGCAATACATAGATTGAAGAAAGTTCCTACGTGTCTGTCCTTGATGGCAGCCATATTTGATTGTACTTGTAAGGGATAAGGTAATGCGAGCTAATATGACTTGAAGCTCTAAGGAGTGTAAAAGAGAAAGGAAAATGACAAAAGGAACTATAAATGCAGGTTTATGCGAGTTAGAGTTGGTTGGCTTTGGATTTACAAATTGCACAATAAAGATTATTTTTTATTTTTTTAAAAGATAAGAGCACTGTGGGTAAACCATAACAAGGTCTGCTGTTTAAAGTTCAATTGATGTTAGTTGGTGTGGTCTTTTGATAGTTGATTCTCTCTAGAGTTTAAGTCTTAGTTTCCTCAGTAATCTATGGAAGTAAACTCTTTTTCAACACAGATATGGATTTGGAACAACCGACTACTACAACCAACACCCTTGAATTTCGGCCAAAAAGTAACTTCGATCCATATACACAAAACTCAATGCTCAATTTATTTGAGAAAATGGTGATTAAAGATCTAGAGAGAATCAACTAGAGACCACACCAACTAACATCAAAAAATGCCAACTTGAACATATTGAAGCATTAGCCAAAGACGAACAAATAACGATCAAACCGGCAGACTAAGGTGGAGCAATTATAATCATGGACACCAAAGACTATACATCTAAATGTCTTACCCTACTCAATGACACCAATACCTATACTAAATTAGATGGAGACCCCATACAGAATATCAAGCTGCCGATCGAGAACATGATTGAAGAAGCGTTGGAGCATAGCTGGATTGATGTCAAGACTGGTGAATTCCTAATAAATCAATACCCCATTACACCGGTATTTTATGGTCTCCCAAAAATTCACAAGAATCCTTCCAACCCCCCACTAAGATCAATAGTTGCCGGTACAGACAGCATCTTTGATCCTTTAGCTGTCTATGTGGACAGATCACTCCAACAATTGGTTCAAAACACCCCCACTTACCTGAGAGACACGACAGATTTTTTGAACTGCATCCAAAACATCAGGGCATTGAGTTCCGATTGTATAATTTTCAGTATGGACGTATGTAGTCTATACACGTCTATCCCACATGAAGAAGGCATAAGAGCAGTACAATGGCTAATATCTAACTCCACAACCAATGAAGGGAATAACAACTTAATTTTTAAATTCTTGGACCTCATACTTTTCAACAGCTACTTTAGATTCCAGGGAAAATTTTATCTACAGACTACTGGCACATCAATGGGGTCCTCTATGGCCCCACTATACGCCAATACATTTATTTATAAATTGGAACACCAACATGTACTGGACCATCCTGAATGGTCATATAAAGTTTTGATGTGGAAACACTACATGGATGATATTTTAGGGATTTGGTGTGGGACACGAAATGAACTGGACTCATTTTTCAACTACATGAACACCATCCATGATAACATCAACTTTACCATTGAGGTAGGAACACCATGCTTACACTTCCTGGACGTTGATATGGAAATTCAAGACAACTGCATCAGCACTACTGTGTACCACAATCCCACTGATACAAACAATTTGTTACATTTCACAAGCCATCACCCCAAATCTATGCTGAAAAGTTTGCCATATAGCCAAATCTTGAAGCTTAAACGTATAATATCAGATCCTGCAGGTCTCGACACAGAGAGCGCTAAAGATTTTGAAAAATTTGAAGCCAGAGGATATCCTTTTTTTAAAACCTTTAACTAGAAACAACTACACATCCACATTAGGGTGGACTTAACTCTGCGCCGTGTCCCACTTTCCCACCCTCTCCTCTCTCCCACTCCCCTTTCAGTTTTATAGCCTCATCCGTTTGTGTAGCCCTGTTCCAGTCCATTGTGTCATGGAGGTGGTGCCACTGGGTCCCTGTCTTTACTGAAGTCTTGCTTCTGTATCTGAAGCGACGATCGAGCTGGAAGGAGTCTCTCCTGCTTCATTTAGCAAGAATAGTACCAGTGGCCCCCAGATATCTGGTGGACGGGCATGCAAGGGTAATAGTTTGACAAAGTCCGTTTCAACATCCTGGCAATAAAGAATGTCCTTGCGCCAGGCAGTGATTGTCGGGGGGGGGGGCTCGACCCCAGGTCATGGCCACTCTCCTACGGGCCAATGTCAACAGGAGTCCTGCTAGTTTCCTAATCGGGGCAGAAAGTAGTTTTGTCATCCCAAGTAAGGCTGCTGTTTGGCCCGGCTGTATTGCCTCTCCTACTATTGCCGCCGTTGTCTCTAAGACTTGGCTCCAGAACAGTGTTAGTTCGGGGCAATCCCATGCGAGATGGACGAAGTCTGCTGAATGTGCCCCGCATCTTTCGCATTTTGCATCCGCCTCTGGGTGATGCTTATTAGCTTTCACTGGTGTGTGGTAGGTCTGGTGAAGGAAGTTGAAGTGGATTAGTTTAAAGCGTGAGTTGAGGGCGATTTTTTGTGTCTGTTTCAGGATGTAGGTTCAGTCTCCTTCTGATATGGGAATGTGCAGGGACTTTTCCCATCTGGTCTTTGCTTGGTTGAGGATGGGGGTCGTATCCGTAATGATAGATTTGTAGATTTGCGACACCAGCCTGCCTTCGCCTTGTGCCTGTATGGTGCTATGCAGCAGTTGCCAGGTTGGGGGCTGGCGTGGGAAGTCTGGTAGGAGTGCTTGCATAGTGTACCGGGTCCTGAAGTAGATGAATATGTCGAGTGCGGTATTGCCACCTTTCAGTTTTGCCTGTTGCGGCGTTATAAAGCCGTCCTCAGTGAAGAGGTCTCCCAGGGTCTTTATGTGCAGATTATCAGTCCATTGGTGAAATACTTTCTCGGACGTCAGTGGCACCCCTGATATGAACTTGATAGGCAGCAGGGGGGAGTATCGTATTTGTACCCCGTACCTTTGAGCAAGTTTTTTCCAGACTTTGTACGTCGATAACATTACATTCATGGTGGAGTTGGGGACGGGGGTTTGACTGAAAATGACGGCGGTTAGCAGGTTAGGCGTTGCCAGGGCTCGTTCCACTTGTACGTGCGGTCTGATTGTGTGAGTGGCGTACCAGTGACTGAGGAATTGTGCTTGCGCCGCCCAATAGTATTTTTCCAGGTCTGGAAGGGCGAGACCTCCACTCGTCACTGTGAGTGTTAGTATTGAATGTGCCACTCTAGCCGGTTTGCCCGCCCATAGTAGCTCGAGGACCAAGCTTTTCAGTCTTTTCAGAAAGGTTTGAGGTAATAGTATCAGAATGTTGGTGAACAGGTATAGTAGCTTTGGTAAGATCACCATCTTGACCAGGGAAGCTCTCCCCCAGAGTGATAGAGGTAGGGTCTTCCACCGTGTCACTTTTTCCTGGAGGGATTTGACCACCTCTTCATAGTTATCTCGGAACACCTTGTGGTAGTTCAGAGACATTTGGATTCCCAGGTATCGGACTTTGGACGTTTTCCATGTAAACTGGAAGTCATCTACAAATGGTTTGGTGGCTGGGGTCAGTGGGAATATGATGGATTTTGATTGGTTGATTTTCAGTCCGGAGGTTGTTCCAAATTTAATAACTTCCCTCATGACCGGGTTCAGATTGTTTTCAGGATCTCGTTTGAACAGCACTACACGTCTGCGAATAGGGATATAATAAGCTTGTGTGGTCCTATAATGAGCCCTCTTTGTTGTCATTGTTCTCTTAGATTGGAGGCCAGTGGCTCCATTACCAGGGTGAAGATCAGTGCCGAAAGCGGGCAGCCTTGTCTGGTGCCTCGTTGGAGTTCTATGGGGGCTGATTTTGCCGAGCCTACAATGATGTTGGATCGTGGCTTGTTATAGAGTAGGGACACAAGTTTGATAAAGCGGGCACCTAGACCCATCCTGGTGAGTACAGCGAACAGGAACGGCCATTCCACCGAGTCAAATGCCTTTTCGGCGTCGAGAAGGACTGTGATTGCTTGGTCTAAAGGGTCAAGCTCTTCGATGACGCTGAATAGCCTCCTGATGCCGAAGGTTATGTTGCGGCCTGGTATGAATCCAGCTTGGTCGGCTAGCACCAGGGCGGGCATCAGTGGTAGAAACCTGTTAGTGAGTACCTTTGCGAGTATTTTATTGTCAAGGTTAAGGAGAGAGATGGGTCTGTAGGATGCGCAGTCTTCTGGTGGCTTGCCAGGTTTGTGTAAAAGGATTACATTGGCTTCACAGGTGGAATGGGGGAGGTGTCCTTTTTCCAGAGCTTCTTCGTATACTGCCGCCAGGAGAGAGGCAAGGGTGGTTGCGAAGGCTTTGTAGAATTCTCCCGATAAACCATCTGGAGCAGGGGCCTTGGAGTTAGGGAGGGTCCTGATGGCCTCTATGATCTCCTCTTGTGTGATTAATTCATTCAGTGGTTCACGCAGGAGGTGCTCGACCCAGTATAACGCTGTGTCTTCAAGGTATTCTAATGGAGCGTTCGGGTCACCGATGTGATTAGTGCTGTAGAGATCCTGATAGAATAGCCTGAATTCTTCCGCTATCCCTTCATCAGTCTGGACCAGCTGTCCCTGCTTGGTTCGAATCCCTTCTATTGAAGACCGTTTGCTGTCAACCTTGATCAGATTCGCCAGGAGAGCTCCGGGTTTTTGACCTTCGCCATACTGCCTGACCTGACTGCTGCGGTTTAAGAATTTAATTTCGCGATCGGTCGCTTGGCTAAATTTTCGTAGCTCTTCCTTCAAGGCAGCTGCTATTCTTGGATCGGTTGTGTTAGTACGCTGGAGTTCAAGCTGTTTTAGCTTCTCTTCGCAGGTTGTCAGCTCCCGCCGAATGAGTTTGAGTATGGCGTTCTCTTTGGCGTGACAGACCCCTCTAATAAAGCACTTTAGAGTTTCCCAAAGTGTGCTTGCTGAGGAAACCGACCCCGCGTTAGTTTCTAGGAACATGGAGATCTCCTCTCTAAGCTCGGAAGCAAATACCTCGTCTAGCATCGAGCCGGTCTTAAAGCGCCACCGTTGTAGCATAGGTTTGGGATTGGCTGGGTTGAGAATGAGAGTTACTGGGGAGTGATCGGAGAGGGTTCTTGGTTGAATGACGCACGTGCCACTTGTCCATGGGCCATTCGCTGAGGTGAAGAGGTAGTCGATCCTGGAACTTGTGTTGTGTACCGCGGAGTGGAAGGTGTATTCCTGCAGCTCCCCTTTAGACGCTCTCCAAGTGTCTTTTAGGTTGAATGCTGTGCACATTTCTTTTATTTGAAGGCAGGCTTTGGATGGGGGTTGTGAGATGGATCGGGATCGCTCCCTTATTGGATCGAGCACAGTGTTCATGTCTCCCCCCAGATTATGGTTGCAGGATCTCGGGATGAGAGATGGGATAGTACCCAGCTGAAGTTGTCGGGCCGTCTACGTTTGGTGCATAAGAGTTGACGAAAGTGATTTTCTGGCCCGCTATGATGCCGCTTACTAGGACTGTTCTTCCTTCGGAGTCTTTTGCTGTGTGGACAAGTCGAAAGCTGATCCTCCTGTGTATAAGGATCGCAACTCCTCTGGAGAAGGATCAGTAGGAGGAGAAGTATCTGTGGCATCCCCAGCTCTTAGCCCACTGGTGATATTTCCCTGTGAGTAGGTGCGTTTCTTGGAGCATAGCTACGTCTACTTCATGTCTTCGTAGGTATTGAAGAATTTTCCTGGTTTTGATTGGGATGTTGCCTCCTCTAATGTTCCAGGTTATGATCTTGAATGGAACAACTTAAAGGTTATGATTGCCCGCATTTTATTTCTGTCCTTGACGGTGCTATGGTTGGGTTTGGCCTGACTTTATGGTCGGTGCCTGAAAGGCTGTTGGCTGAGTGGTGCAGCAGTGTTGCTGGTGATCTTGAGAGCTTTACAACCCTGATTATATTTCCTTTGTATTCTTTACAATTTAGTTCGTATGTATGATTTATGGCTCAAGAAGAAGAGAATTGGTATCTCGAAACGCGTCAGCCATCTACAATGAATTCAATCTTCTCTACTATTTGCATTCGGAATAAACAACACTTGTTGTAATATACATACATCTGATTGTATTATTAGAAAGAGCCACACGTGCTTTCAAATTGTAAATTCTTACTCGGGTCTTATACAAGCCAGCTCGGCCGTCCTCGGCTTCCAGTGTTCATTCAGCTTCGATGTCCGGGATCAAGGGAAAACTCCTGGAAATTCAGAAAAAGGATATGGAGCATGCGGAGGTGGTGCAGGGATTCTGGGAAGGGCGGGATAAGAAGGAGGGAAGGTAGATTGGAAGAAGGGGTTCTAGGAACCAGGAAACAGAATAATACAAGGGAGAGTACGGAGCACACGTCCGGTCACAGATAACAGCAGTGTTGAGATGCGCAGGGCCGCGGGGGTGTGGCCTCTTTATAGAGTACGCTGCATAGAACGTGAAGACTGGTGAGCAGCGCTCTGAGCTTGCAGTCCTGTTGGTAGTATTATGGAGTGTAATCCCCGACGTATCAGGGACCAGGAGGCCCAGAAAGGGCAAGTTCGATGGTTCATGTCAGCATGCTTCCTCCTAAAACTCGTCCCGCCGGGTTTGCCTGGGTGTATGAGATGGAACCTTCTGAGTAACCTGGGGGTATTTAAGTTTGAGATAGGTTCCCAAGTGCGTTCACTGGGGGGATATCCTTTCCATTCCACCAGGTACTGGAGTTGGCCACCTCTATATCTGGAATCACAAATTCTGGAGACCTCATACTCCAGTTGGTCATTGACGAGCACTGGGTTAGGCCGGAGGTTATTTCGAGAGGTCTGGACGCATGGCTTTATTAAGGATGTATGAAAGACTGGGTGAATTTTCTTCCAGGAGTCTGGTAATTTGAGTCGAAGGGCCACTGGGTTGATGATTTCCTTTATAGGTAAAGGCCCATAATACAGGGGAGCCAATTTATTTGGTCGTAGATGCCGTGGCAGTAGCTTCGAGGATAGCCATACTTTATCTTCTATTGTGTAGGAAGGCCTTGGTCTTCTTTTGGAGTCCACATACAGCTTGGTCTGGGTCCTGGCCTTCTCTAATTGTTCTTTGGCCTCTCTTTGTACATTGAGTGTTTCAATCCAGGAGTCGACTGTGGGAACTGGTGTAGGATGTGGAAGGACAGAAGGTAGAACCGAAGGGTGGAATCCTTGGCTACAGAAAGAAGGGCTGGTCTTAACGGCCGAGTGATCCGAATTATTATAAGCGAATTCAGCCACTGGTATTAAAAGGGACCAATCGTCCTGGACCTTGGTAGTGAAGCAACGGAGATATTGTTCCAAGGTTTGGTTAACACGCTCTGTAGCTCTGTTGGTTTGGGGATGATAACCTGAGGAGAGGGCACGTTGAATTCCTAGTATCCGGCAAAGGTGTTTTCAGAACTGAGAAATGTATTGAGGCCCACTGTCCGATATGATCTTGGAAGGGAGTCCATGTAATCGGAATATGTGTTCAAGGAAAATTCCAGCAAGTTCTGACGAGGATGGCAGTTTATACAGGGGTGTAAAATGAGCCATATGAGTGAACAAGTCAATGGTGACCATGATGGTTGTATATCCCCTGGAAGGTGGTAATTCCACAATGAAGTCTGTAGCTATGAATTCCCAAGGCCTTGTTGGTAGTGGAGGTTACTGTAGTAGACCCGCCAGTCTTTTGTTGTCGTGTTTGTTTTGATTGCAGACAGAGCATGCCTGAACGTACAGTTGTACGTCAGCTTTGATTCCGGGTCACCAAAATTGCCCTTGTATTAGTCGAAGGGTATTGGTAATACCACAATGTCCAGAGTAAAGGTTATCGTGACAGAGGTTTATTATCCTTTGTTGTAGTTTTTGTGTTGGAATGACCAAGGCGTTATCTTTGAACAAGTATCCATGTTTAGTCTTCAAATTCCACTGGTTCTTGCTCGAGATGTCTTTCCAGAGCTCAGAGGATTGAGTTTGCATGCAAACTTCATCTAGGAGACTGATTGCCTAAGCTACAAATATTATATGGGGAAACATTTTAGGAAATGTTCGGTCTTCAGGGGGTTCATAGTCAGGATGCCGAGACAGGGCTTCAGCGATTATATTTTATGTTCCAGGAACATGGTGAATCTGGAACTGGTATTGGGCAAAGAAGAAGGCCCAACGGCCTGACGGCTGTTCCTGCATTCCAGGGCCTTTAATACTTGGAGATTTCGATGGTCCGTGCGAACCTGGACAGGATGTTTAGCTCCTAGAAGTAAATGACGCCACTCGGTGAAGGCTTGGCGAATGGCTAGCAGTTCCTTTTCTAAAACCGAGTAATGAGTTTCACTTGGGGTCAATGTCCGTAAAAGATAGGCAATAGGATGTTCCAGTCCGTCATTGAGTTCCTGTTTCAAAACTGCTCCGATGGCATACTTAGAGGCGTCTGTTTCCAATAGGAAGGGTCGATTTATATCAGGTTGAGCCAGGATGGGGGCTTGTGTAAACTCTGTTTTCAAGCGCTGGAAGGCCTTCTCCTGGACTGATGTCCAATGAAAGGGAGTATCTTTCTTCAACAAGGCAATAATCGGTTGAACAATCTCGGAGAAGGATGGTATGAACTTCCAATAGAAATTAGCTAGGCCCAGGAAAGACTGGATCTGTTTTACGGTGGTCGGAGTTGGCCAGGATAGTATGGCCTTAATCTTGGATTGATCCATTCCTATGCCATCTGGGCTAAGGAGAAATCCTAGTTAGTGAACAGTGGAATCATGAAAAAGGCACTTCTCGGGTTTTGCTAGGAGCTTGTGTTCACGAAGCCGTTGTAATACTGCCTTAACATGTCCTTCATGCTTGAGAGGATCCTTAGAGAATATCAAAATATCGTCCAGGTAGACGATGACGAAAAGAAACAGCATATCCGAAAACACCTGATCCATAAAGCGTTGGAAGATCGCCGGAGCATTAGCGAGTCCAAAGGGCATGACCAAGTATTCATAATGACCAAAGGGAGTTCTGAAGGCTGTCTTCCATTCGTCTCCTTCCCTAATACGGATCAGATGGTAGGCACCCCTGAGATCCAATTTGGTGAATATTACGGCTCCTCTTACGGCTTCGAGGATATCTGAGATCAAGGGTAATGGATAAAGATCTTTAAGGGTGCATTAATTTAGACCTCGATAATCAAAACAAGGTCTGAGCTCCTTGGTGTCTTTCTTAGGAACAAAAAATAGTGAAGCTCTGGCTGGAGACTTGGATGGGCGTATGGTGCCGTTTTCTAGGTTAGTATCTAGGTATTCCCAAAGGGCCTTTTTCTCAGGTTCAGGCAGAATAAACATCCTTCCAAAGGGAATCCCAGCCGAAGGTTCGGTTTCAATAGCACAGTCTTCCGGCCTATGGGGACGTAAGGCTTGGACAATAGCAGAAGAGAACACATCGACGTATTCCAGGTAGGCTTTAGGAACCTGGACGATGTTGGAGACCGTAAGAGGACCTTGCTGGGTTGTTGAACGTTCTTCCGATGGTGTCGGAGAAAGATCCAGGAGTAGACAATGAGACATGCAAAACTCGGAACCTAGGAACAGAGAACCTGCTGTCCAATTGATGTATGGATTGTGTTTTTGTAGCCAGGGCATTCCCAATACCATTAGGTAATGGGCAGATTTTATGATGTCAAACTTTATCTTCTCTCGATGATGGTTTATTGCAAGCTCGATTTCCTTGGTCTGAAGGGTTATAGGTCCAGAAGAGAGGGGTCTCCCATCAATTGCTTCTATGGGTTGCAAGGTGTTCCGGGCTTCGTAGGGAATATGATGTTTAAGGACCCATTCTTGATCTATGAATATTCCCATGGCCCCACAGTCCACTAATGCCAGAATGGGGTAGGTTTCCTTCTTGGATGGCAATATAAAGGCCTGTAAAATTACCAGAGAGTTTTGTCCAGGAGAGTTCAAGGATTGTATAGATGTGGAGCCTAATCTCTCTCCCGAAACTGAGCTCCATCTAGGATCGGGAGCTGGCGTTTCCCGAACGCCGCAGAGGGGCTATTGGACATTCTCTGACTAAATGCTTGTCTGAGGCACAGTACATGCATAAGCCAGTATGGATCCTTCGCAACCTTTTTTGGGGGGATATGGGTCCACGGAAGGCCCCTAGTTGCATGGGTTCAGGTTCGTTTGTAGGAACAGAAGTATCTTCGGATTCAAGGAGGTTTCTAAGGGGTTCTTCTGGAGGGGTGACTTGGTCTTCCTTTTCTCTGCCTTCCTTTCCTGGATGCGAAAATCAATCTGTAGAGCAAGATCCATAAGTGCCTGGTAAGAACTTGGACGTACCACCCTGGCTAATTCATCCTTGATATCTTCATTTAGCCCTCTTCGAAAGAGAATGAAGCAGGCTTCAGGAGGCCAACCCGCTTCTTTAGCCAGTTGCTTGAATCGAGTCACATAAGTGAGCATGTCCTGAGAGCCTTGCTGGAAATCAAGTAAACGTTCTTGAGCACTAAAGACCTGTTCTGGGCGGTTAAACATGGTTTTAAGTGCTTGAATGAATCCGTCATAATCATCCATGAGGGCATCTCCGGAATTAACTAATGGTGTGGCCTAGGCTAATGCATTCCCGGAATGGTGTGAAATAATAAAGCCCACTTTAGCCCTGGAGGTGGAGAAATAATAAGGTTTAAAGGTAAAGTGGACCAAACAAGAATCCAGGAATCCACAGAGGGTTTTTGCAGAGCCATCATATTTCTCAACAATGCCGCCGAATAGCACACTGTCTTTTGTGGCAGAGTCGTGGGATAGCACCAATTGCTTTAACGCGGCGTTCTCCGCTTTCAGGTTCTGCACTTCGGACATTAGTTCCTGCATGCCGAGCATAAGATCCTGGATGGCCGCCTCCATGTCTGTATCGACTTCGGTCAGGTGGCGTCTCAATCTGTCACAGGTTTCCCCCTTGCTCACCTGTTTTTGTTGTCTGATGACTTCTTTAGGAGGAGTCTTCTTTCATATGGTTCGGGTCTTATACAAGCCCGCTCAGCCGTCCTCGGCTTCCAGTGTTCGTTCAGCTTCGATGTCCGGGATCAAGGGAAAACTCCAGGAAATTCAGAAAAAGGATATGGAGCACGCGGAGGCGGTGCAGGGATTCCGGGAAGGGCTGGATAAGAAGGAGGGAAGGTAGATTGGAAGAAGGGGTTCCAGGAACCAGGAAACAACAGAATAATACAAGGGAGAGTATGGAGCACACGTCCGGTCACAGCTAACAGCAGCGTTGAGACACGCGGGGCCACGGGGGTGTGGCCTCTTTATAGAGTATGCTGCGTAGAACGTGAAGACTGGTGAGCAGCGTTCTGAGCTTGCAGCCATTTTGGTAGTATTATAGAGTGTAATCCCCGACGTGTCAGGGACCAGGAGGCCCAGAAAGGGCGAGTTCGATGGTCCATGACAACCGTGGGAAGGATTGGAGGGTAGAGTCTGGAAAATAGTCCTGAACCTGCCCTCCTCACTGCCCATGGCCTCGTTACATTATGAACTTTGTCTCCTGTCATTTCAAGCCTGATTTCAGCGGATAGTGGTGTCCCTTTTGGGACAAATCCACTCACCTTGTAAAAACACTCTGTATGTAGACCTCCAAACAGCAATACACAATAAGTCATCTAAATGTTAAGATAGCATGGAGTCATATAAAGCTATTGTTCTAGACCATTGTGGAAGAGAGCTGAATGAATTGGTTGAAAATCAATTTAAGGTGCAGAAACATGTGAAAGAAGTAGACTGGATAGATACCATTACTCAAACCTGAAAGTACAAAGTGCACTCTACTTTTGTGTGAATAGATAAAGCTTTGGGATATTTGCCTAAATATCTTGTTCAATATCCTTGTCTGATTATCAGGGATCGATTTTTGTGATTTAGGCTGAATCTCTTGCTCACAGGGGAGATCCTATACATACATACATTCTAAAAAATGTAATTTAAGCACTAATCTCTGTAACAATTGTAAGGATCCTGGTGCCATACAAACTCTTAAACTCATAGTGGTGGAATGTCCAATGTTAGCAGAAGTGAGAACGAAATTCTTAGGGCACTCAGATTAAGTCAAGTTCTAAATACAGAAGCTATATGGAATCGTGTGAATGCAGGTCATTAACTTTTTTATCCACAGAATTTGTGAGAATGTTACATGAAGAAGGTGTTTCAGATGTTAGATGAAATGTGTATTGTTAATGATTTATTGTGATGTTTATAATTATTGAGTTTTGATAATGTCTTTTTACTCTATAAATCATAATTAGAATGTTATTTGAATGATGTTTAATTGTTTCATAAATGCTCAACTGTTTTAAATATCTTTCATGTTTGTATTGAAATCTTAATTTATGTGTTTGCTATTCTGTGGTGTTTTGTGAAAGATCATAAATTTGATCATAACACAATAAAAAGAAAATAATGAAGAAACAGGGCCAGGATTACATTTTCCTCACACATAGTCTAAAAATGTGTCTGCAGGTTCTATGTAGTGTCAGTACATTGTAGTAATTTCAGTGCAGCTGCTAAGGTTTTCTGGCTGTTATACAATGTGACACTACAACCTATGTTATCAAGGTTTAACTAGTGCAGTCTTTAAGATAGATGTATGAGGTTTTGATGACTTGTGTTGCAGAAATACACTTTTGCCAACATTTTGTTGCCGATTTGCACCACTTTTTTACCACAAAATGCAGAGGGATACCCCCGCACCAAATTTCAAACCCCCCTTATATACACCTTACCCCAATTTACCATTTGCATTTTTGCAGGGGAAAAGTGGTAAAAAATGCTTCTAGAAAAATTCCTCAAAAGTGTATTTCGGCAAAAGCGTGGAATATCTTCCATATTACCCCATTGTGCCTCAAGCTTCATAATAGTTTCCATTTCTGTTGTTAGTGTCCAGTGCCCCTCACCCATTGGGGCTCCTAATCAGTAGTGTCCAATAGTTGATGGTGCGATATGGTGCATTAGGGTTGCCTTCTGACTTTGTTGATGTGATGGCATTGCTGGACCTGGGCTCAAAGTTGGCCATTGCATGTCATAAAAACCTATATCTATGCTGAGACCACTGTCTGGTACATGACCTCCGCATACTTCTGTGAGTGGTATTCGAGAGGCCAGCTTTTAAAACCATCACTGGTAGATCCTGCAAAAATTGCCCATCCTGTTTGAAATGTCGACCCAATGGTGTTTCTGTTTTGTGGTGTATCTGGGTAGGTACATCTTTTCATGCAGCTCCATGCAGGTCTAACATACATAACTTACTTGCATGCATTTTGCATTGGATGAGGTACACAACATTGGATTATCTGCAGTTGTATGTCCCTTGCAGGGTTGTTATTGTATATTCAGTGCAAATGTGTTGGCATGTTTTGCATGTCCTGGTGTTGCAAGGGTACTGTTCCAGGTCTTCTATTTTCTTGATCTAGTGCAAATGTACTCCCGGTAAGAGGCTATGCTAGATTTATCGGTTGTTTGTATGAAAATACGGGAGCTTCTTTGAAGAGGTCTCTGAGCTCATCATCCCTGCAGAATATTGGTTATCAATCCTTAACAATCCTATTCATTTGTGTTAGAGCTGGAAGGTAGGTGAAAACCAAAGGAATTAGTTCTGTGACTCTGCAGTGTCTGTATTGTAGCAGGTTTTCCCTGGGTATTTTCAATGCATGGTCGAATTCCCTGTCAATTTACTGGTTAAGTGAGCCTTCTGCAAAAAGGAGGTGCAGAGTGTGGCAAGTTGGTTGTCCCTTGTCTTCCAATTGGAGCATATGCATTGGTATTGGATGGCTTAGCTGTAGATAACCAACTGTTTTGTGTGGCTTGGGTGGAATCTTTACCTGTGCAGGCATTTGTCCTTGTCGGCGGCTTTCTTGTGTACAGTTGTTTCTAGATGGCCGTTCCTTCCAACAGAGATGGTTGTATCGAGGAAATGTATGCTCTTCTTAGAGTATAACATGGTGAACTTGATGCATTGGTGAAAGCCACTTTGTGAGTCATGGAGTGGTTTAAGAGTGTCTTCCCCTGTCCAAATGCAGAAAATGTCATCTATATAAAAAAGTTATGTGGGTAGTTCCAGGGATTGTTGTTGTAAGAACTCTTGTTCAAGGTTCGCCATGAAAAGGTTAGCATAGTCAGGTGGCATTTATGCACCCATGGCTGCCCTGGTCTTTTGTAGGCAGTGGGCCTCATTAGAAGTGTTGCGGTAAGGCAGCAATGGTGCCGGTAGTGCTACCAGCGCCGTTGTTACCTCGCCGCAGCATTACGAGTATGCTCGCGGATGCCTCTCTGAATGCCTGGTCAGACCAGGCGTGTAGAGCGGCACCCGCGAGCAGTACGGGAATGTTATTAACAGGACCGTTGTTACCATCCTCCCCATTCCCATTGAGCCCTATGGGGGCTCAAATAGGAATGGGGACTTACCGGGTCCCACGAATGGGAATTACTGGGCCCTCCAAGGTCGGAATGGCCCGGTAAGTCCCCTTTTGCGGGACCCGGACCCGAGTTTGGCGGTAGCCATGCCCTCAAACTCGTAATGAGGCCCAGTGTCTTTCATTGAAGCAGAAATTGTGTGCGCTAGTATGATTCTCATGAGATCTGCGAGGGCTGTGGTTGGGGTATCTATCTTGGTGTTAACTTTTTTCAGGAATTTCTGGCATGCAGCAAGTCCATCTTCATGTGGAATGTTCGAGTAAAGTGCGGTAACATCCAAGTTGCCAGTAGTGCATCTGATGGTTCATAGTCTATCTCTTGAATCTTTCTGAGGAAGTGTGTTGTGTCCTGTAAAAAATGTTCTGCGTCCATCACCAGAGGTTTTAGGATGGATTCAATATTATCCATATATGGCTTCTGTTAATGTATTTACTTCAGAGATGATCAGGTTGTCCGGATTTCCTGGTTTGCGACAGATGTTGGAGGTGTTCCTCTGTGTGCCTCAGCATGGATTCAGTGATTAGTTCCAGATTGTTTTGTACTCCATGGTGGGCTCATTACTCAATTCCTGGTAGCACACATCGATTCATTGTATTCCACATGCAACAAAACAAGCCTCTGGAGTTGGCAGATGAGGGGAAGGGGCAGTCTGTAAACCTCAATCAATTGCTAAAAGCTACAGCTGTGTTGTGTGAGGAAATAACCTTTGGTTTAGAGTAAGGACTACTTGAAATTTGAGGCCACAGTCACCCGTTTTGCCTTGTGTAGCCTGATTTTTGATAGGCTCAGAGCGACCCCAAAGCTCACTCTCCCATGCTCAGATGCTGTGCTCGGTGGCCGGCTGGGAATTTTGCTGGGAATTCTGCCCATCAGGGCAGTGCCTGTGTCAGGCTGGGCATAAAGGCATTTATCAGACATTTGTCAAGCATTGGTCGGGGCAGAGGCTAGAATCACTGCTCATTTCTCCTTGAGATCTAACCTTCTGTCTCGATCACGCCCTAAACTCTTCTCGCGCAGTCCAAAATGAAAATCTACTGTGAGGCAGGCATGGTATCAAGAGAGACACAGACTCAAAAGTAACAGTTTGAAAACATTTATTAAAACAATTTGTTGCGTTGGTGTAATGCCTCACTGGCCCTAACCCTAAAGGGATTGTTCTTTTAACTGATGCATCTAAGGGTTGTCGATGTCTGTAAGTCCAAAACCAAAGTTCCTCTGTGTCAAAACCTATGCTTGTCCTCACTCTTAAACCAAATGTGATATGGGGTCTTCTTAAAGGAAAATAGTGACTAAAAAACAAACGTAAACCAATGCTGGTTTCAGGTAGCCTTACCATCTGGTGTAGTTCTTTGAGTTTCAAAAATAGTTGAACTCAAAATGGTTGCCCTCGGAACCTTCCACGTAGGGTTCTTGCAAGTAAGACCTTAAACTGATATAGACCTGTCGGGTGGCAAAGGCAGTCTTTTCTTTATCTGGTCCATGCAGTGGCACTTGCCAATAACCCTTGGTTAAATTTAGGGAGTATAAATAGACAGCACTACCCAATTTATCAATAAGATTGTTAATACGAGGCATTGGGTAGGCGTCAAAGGCTGAGATGTTGTTCACCTTTTGGAAGTATATGCAAAAGCTCCAACTTGTGTCTGGTTTTTCCACTAGAACAATGGCAGAAGACCAGGGACTGGTAGATGGTTCAATTTTGCTGGCCTAGAGCATTTAATTTACCTCTTTGATGACAATGGTTTTACAAACCTCAAGTAGTCGATATGGTTTAAGATGTACTACCTTGCCTACAGGGGATCGGATATGATGGTATATTACTTTCCGCCTGCCAGGATCTTCGCGGAAAACATCTGGGAATTGACCTATCAACTTAAGGAGATCTTGTTGTTGAGTGTTAGTAATTAATATCAGAGGGAATTAAAGTGTTATTGTTCACCTCTTCTGGTATCAAGCAAGATCACACAGTGGCATTAGACTCAGAGATGTTCTCCTTCTACTCCTTCAACGAGTCTACCTGGTAGACCTGTGTCTTCTGGCAACGGTCTGGTTGGGCTATTTTATAATAACATGGTCTTGTCTTGTCCAATTCCTCATATGGCCCATGCCATTTAGAAATAAGCTTATTGTATGAGATAGGAAGAAGTACAAGGACTTTCCTCCCAATGGAAAATGACATAAGGGAGACCTTTTTGTCATAAAATGCCTTTTTTTGGCTTTGGGCTCCACCTAGGTGGTCTTGTACCAGGGATCGAACAGCTGTCATATGTTGTTTTAACCTGGAGGCTGTCTGGGAGAGTGGTATTGGAGCTTCTTCTCTTTGCCCCAATGTTTATCGGAGCATATCTAAAACATCTCTGGCTTCTCGCCCCTAAAAAAGTAATTCGAAGGGTGAGAGACCAGTGGAGGCTTGAGGAGTGTTTCTTATGGCAAAAAAGGCCCACAGAATCATCTGATCCCAGTTGGCTCTATCCTTATTGACTAACTTTCGAAGAATGGTCTCAGTGGTCTTGTTAAACCGTTCAACTAATCCATCTGTTTGAGGATGATATACAAATGTCCTCAAGGTAGTTATACAAAGTAGCTCTTTTACCTCCCCCATGAGCTTACTCATAAAGGTGGTACCCTGGTCTGTTAGGATTTCTTTAGGGAAGCCCAACCAAGAGAAGAAGGGAAGCACATGTTTTAGTATCTGTTGGGTGGTATTCTTGCACAGGGGAAATTCCTCCGGGTATCGGGTGGCATTATCAAGTATTATTAGCATATATTTATTACCAAATTTAGATTTTTCAATGGGCCCAATGATATTCATCCCGATGATCGAGAATGGTACTTCGATGATGGGTTATGGACTTAAAGGGGCTGGTGGTGGTAATTGAGTGCTGGTACTCGGACATATTTCACAATTCTGAATTAAATTCTTAGTGTTGCCATGTATCCCTGGCCAGTAGAATATGCTGGTTAGTTGAGCCTGAGTTCTGGCCTGGCCCAGAGGTCCTCCTTTAAGGTGTGAGTGGGTGATCTGGAGCTCTATCTGTTTATGACTTCTGGGAAACCTTAGTTGTGCTTTTGGCAACCCCTCTGTAGTAACATCCCCTCTGCACAGGAGTGTTTTCTTTAGAAAGAAAAATGCCCCCCTCCCTCTGACCCTCACGCTCAAGTACTTGTAGGAGGGCTTCAGCTAGTAAAGGATTGTTTTGTGAGCAAATGCCAAATCTGGAAGTATGTCAGAATGCTCATCACTGATTGATGCAGGTCAGGATGAACTAGGCTATGCATCAGCTTCCCCAAAGCCTAAGGCACCTCTCTCAGTAGTATCTTTCTAAGTTTCTTCTTTACATCCCCTCTAAAATCAGGATCGATCACCCCTGCCAGGAAATCAATACCAAATTTCACTGCCAGTCCTGACTTGTGTACTAACCGGATGCAAGCTCTTGGAAGTGGTATAAGGACAAGATCAGTAGGGATGAGATATCTTTCTTTCGGCAGGATGGTTTCTGACCGGCTACTACAAAGGTCAAACCCAACAGAGCCTTTAGTGGCCACTGTTGGGTTGGAGGCTCTACTGCTTAGTTTCTCATATTTCAGGGTCTCCCAACCAATTCTGGTTGAGTTGAATCCCATTCCTGACACCATATATGAGACAGGCATGGTGTCAAGAGAGACACAGACTCAAAAGTAACAGTTTGAAAACCTTTATTACAACACTTTGTTTGGTTGGTGAAAATGCCTAGCTGGCCCTGACTCTAAGGGGGTTGTTCCCTCAATTGATGTTGTTAAGGGCCGTCGATGTCTGTAAGTCCAAAACCAAAGTTTGTCTTTGTCAAAACCTATCGTTGCCCTCCCTCTTAAACCAAATGTGATATGGGGTCTTCTTAAAGAAAAAATGTGACTCAGAAAGAAATGTATACCAAAGCTGGTTTCAGGTAGCCTTACCATCAGGTGTAGTTCTGCCAGTTTAAAAAATAGTTCAACTCAAACGGGTTTCCCACAGAACCTTCCACGTAGGACTCTTGCAGCAAGTCAAAGTTCAGAACGTCTCTAGGTCTCTTGGGGTTCCCTTCCATAAGATTAGATCCTTCCAGTTCCAAACAAAAAAACAGTTCTTGTTAGGTCTCTCAGGGTTCCCTTCCCCAAGTCTGGGCCTCTCCTGTAAAGTTCACAATGTCTCTGTAGGCCTCTCAGGGTTCCCTTCCCAAATGTTAGGCCCCTCTGGTCTCAGACAAAAGTTCACCTTTTCAGGATGTACCTTTTAACACACAGTTCTTTCATGGGGCAGTATCAGAAACTTTCGAGAAGGCCAGGCTTTTTGCTCCTCCCATGCACAACCACTCTGACCTCTGACCCCCCTCCTTATTCTCTGCACCTTTCTTCTGGCACCCTTTTCCTCCTGTGCCTCTTTCACTCTGTCCTTGTTTCTTTTCCACCTTTTGTCTGTCGGTGTCTCTTGCACACGTTCCACTTCGCTGTGCTTCTTGCATACTTTCTACTTTGCTGTGCACACTTGCACCTTATTTCCACTTTGCTGTGCCTCTTGCACATTCTCCTTACTTTTCCATGCACACCTGCACCTTCTTTCCACTTTACTGTGCTTCTTGCACAATCTTCTTCTGCTTTCGGGTCTCTCGGACCCTTTTTCCCACTTTCAGGTCGCTCGCATCCTCTCTTTGCTTTCCGTTCTCTTCAAATTCACTATTTCTATCTTTTTCTGTTTTTGCGCTATTAGCGCACTTTGGGCCTCATTACGACCCTGGCGGTAAGTTACCGCCAGGGCCGTGACTTTACCGCCATGGCGCAAACTACGTTTACGCCATGGCGGTAAGGGGATTTACCGCCCCATTCCGACCTTGGCGGGGCGGTAAATCCCCAATCCCCATTTACCCTTCCCCATTCCCATTTTTGCCCCATAGGGCATAATGGGAGTGGGGAAGGCGTTAATTACACCACCGTAAATTACGGTGGCGTAATTAACACCAAGTTCCCTTACCGCCATGGTTTTTTACACCTGCTAAAAGCAGGTGTAAAAACCGCCATGGCGGAAAGGGAACTCGTAATTGGCGGAAAGGGGTTGGCGCAGCTAACGCTGCCGCAAACCCCTTTCCGCCAGGGTCGTAATGAGGCCATTTCTCTTGTTTTTCCTCGCTTTCTTTCTGCTCCTTGCCTATCGTGCCACGTGCATCTTTCATTGCTTCTGCTCCCGCTCCAGCAACCTGCACGCTACTGAGTTTCTCTTTCTCTCACAAAACTCAACCAAGTAGCGTTGTGCTGGCGAGGAGTTCCTCGGGATATGTGGGTCGAGGTCAGGGTCTCACCAGCTGCCCCTTAGACATCCCTGGGACCCGCACACGTCCCAGGGGAATGAGTACTGGCCTGGATACGGCCAGCAGGTTGCAGTCCGTACCACTCCAGCTCCTTGGAGACACGACTCCCTCGCCACGCTGCAACCCCTCAGACACCCAGGTTTAGCGTCTTGGCGACCTACTCTCCTCTGCATCTTCTGGGCTCTTTCCGCTCTCTGGCTTCCACATTCCATCCAGCAACCCCAGCTCGCTCATCTCCTGTGGCAGAACCACACCTTGTATACCCAAACTGAGAGTCAAGTGTGGAGTCATGTTGCATGGTTAAGGTGAAGTGCCTGCCCTTGCCTGACTCTATTAGTGGTACAGCCTAGTGTTGAAATGTAGTAGGCCTCTCCCTGCATCCCTATCATGTTCCTATGGGTAATTTGTATTACTCTCGGTCACCTCTTCCCAGTACTTGTTGCAAATGGGGCCGGGGAGATGGGATGAGATTGAAAATACCCCATAAAAGCTGAGGGAGAGTGTTTTGATGTACAATGGCAAAGGGGGGAATACCATGTGTCACCTTTAGGCATTCTCCTCCCAATCCCCCGCGACCCTCCACTCAGGTGATTCTCCCTTGCTCGTCCACCCCGAGGGTTTAAATCAAATGTGATAGCCCTTCCCTGGCCATATGAATGGAATATCCCAGGGGAGGGGACAGGACAATACCTTAAGGTTTCTCACACTACCCTCCACCTCCCCCAACAGACACAAATTCACCAGGTTTTGACTTGCTGCCGGCCTTTGGTATCACAGGGATGGTGCAACCCTTCAGGGGTTTCTTCATGTTGAAAAGTGGAGCAGAAAAGATGGATGGTGGGGCGTGGATTCCTCAAAAGATTTGCTACAACTTGGTGTAAAAAAAGGGACAGCGTGTTGTGATGACTGCAGAATGGTGAAAAGAGGTGTGGTGGCCATGACCGACAGAGGTTTTAGGGCTGGACTTTACAATTAGACAGAAACCTCAGTTTGCAGTCTCTCTGCCCCCTTTCTAGCTAAGGTTCTCAGGGGTTTTTCCTTACTTGTGCCACAGCTAAAATGATGGGAGCAGGGCACAAACAGACATGATTTATTCATCTAGATTTCTTTTTTTTTTAACTCTTTTTATTAGTGGTCACAAAAGATATACAGCATTTATCACATCATTTTCACAGTACACAACAAGTACATGATATATATCTCATTCGAGTGTTCATGATTACATAGTCTCATCCTCCTCCGAAATCATATCACATAGGTACATCCTGAAGGGACCCCATATGTCTTTGGGCCTGCTTGTAGTTGTGCGGGTAATAACAAACTGTTCCTCTGCTTTGTTTACATATGTTAATTCTTGAAGGAACTGTTTAATGTTGGGTGGGCCAGCACTCTTCCAATTTTGCAAAATGCATTTTTTGGCTACAGCAGTTAAACAGTCTCCTGATTTACTCATAGAATTTGCATATGTCACCTAATAGGTATTTCTGTGGCCTTAGCACCGGGGGAACCTGCGTGATTTCCTCCAACATCTCTGCACTTCTCTCCAGAAGTCCGCAACCACCGGACACCCCCAGTACATGTTGAACGCCTGAGGTGTTTTGCACTTGGGACATTCACCCGAGCCCACCAGCGTGAACTTGGTTATTTTGGCTGGCGTGTAGTGTAGTCTATTTAGAATCTTAAACTGGTTCAAGCGTAGGCCAGTGTTCAAGGATACCTTTTTGGTAAGTGAGCAGTATCTGTCCCAGGTCGTATCGTCTATGGGGGTCTGCAAGTCCCTCTCCCATTTGTCTTTGACCTGGTTCGTTGTGGGAGAGTGTGCCTGGACCGCCGCATACAGCTTGGAGATCTCCAGGTTGCCCCCAGCCATTATCAGCTGTATACATGGATGTGTGGGGGGCTCATCTGGGAAGAGTGGCCAGTGCCTCTGAAAAGCTGATCTCAGGCAATAGTATTGGAGTGTTTTGAGTGGACCCCCTCCCAGCGCCCTCAATGTGTCCTGCAAGGTCGCAAATTTACTGTCAACGTACATATCACCCAGTTTCATTTCCTCAATAGTATCCCAGGCCTCCTGTCATGATCTCTGCTTCCAAAAGGTCAGGGTTTTCCCAACTCCCTTGGAAGCAGATCCATAACCCAGGTTCCGAGTGCCAACCAGTCCCAATTGGGACCTTTTGGACCCAGTCCTGGCGCCAGTGGCACCAGGCTCATAAATATGCCCAGTCCCAGCGCTGGAAGCGCCGGGCTCATAATGCTTGGGTGGACTTACCTGCAGCAGACCATGCTGCTTACTTGCCTGCCAGTTGAGCCTCTGATCCTCTTCTGTTTGGAACTACTTTTCCTGTTGGGTGGGGCAGGAGCCACTCCCTAGATTCAGAACACTGGAACTCTTCTGGAAAGCAGGAACTCTTTTCTTACCTAGGCGTGGCTGTGGAAGGAGACACCTAAGCACTACAGGAGGCTATTTAAACCACACACGATGGATGATTCTTGCTTTGCGTTATTCTGCATCCTCTGCAGCAGAACGCTCATCGTGTCTTCTGCATCTGATCCTGGGCCTAAGGAAAAAGGCTTACCATCCTGAATCCAGTCTTCAGCAACACCTATAAAGACAAGAAAGAACAGGTTAGCATTACGGTCTTCAGTGACAGCTCTTCACTTACCTGGTCCATCGGCTGTCACCAACGCCTCGCGCTGCATTCCGGCATCTGAAAGACAAAGGCTTACCTACTCTTCGTGCGCTCCGGAGGTCTTCACACTGCATTCCGGCATCTGAAAGACAAAAGCTTACCAACTCTTCGCACGCTCCGGAGGCCTTCGGCGCTGCATCCCGCATCTGAAAGACAAAACCAGGTGCGTTTTAAGACATTGGGGAACTTTAATACTCACGTGCCATTACTCCTTTGCACATCTAACCCAGTGGGTATTCCGGCACCCTGCAGCCGCTCCGAACTTGTACCTGCAAAATAAAAAGACAGTTAGAGCGCATCGTGAAGCAGGCAACAAGCGCTTACTTACGTGCTTCCAGGCGCTTCTATTCATCACACGGGCTCCATCTTCAACTCACTTCAGCCCGTCATCCGCCATCGCCGGAACCCTGCAAAACAAGAGACATCATTACTAAAGACTTTAAAGACATTAGGATTACTCGAAACTTACCGTTCGTGCAGTAAACGACGGACAGCAGTCCTCTGAAGTCAAGAGGCCTGCTCCCCTTATCCAGTGAAGAAACTGGTTACAGCACCCTGCCCCGAGGCAAATGGAGAGCACGGCGTTCACTTACCTAAGGTGAGAGCGTTAACCTTTGGGGTTCTACAGAAGAAGAGAAAGGGAAGAAGAGAGAGACATTCAATAGCCCAGTTCCTTAATCCCATATTTTCTATCTGCAGACATCTTACCCTTCGAGTCAGACATACAGTGCACAGAGGTCCAGCCCAAAGAGCCAGCCGTGTGTTACACATCACCTTTGAAGATACGGTATACGCCCAGTCAAGACCGGCGCCTCTACGGGAATCAGGTGAGCGTTACAGAACGCAAAGCCTACCACAAAACTCCCGTCCAGGCGCTATGGAAACCTCGGATACCGACCAGCTAGCCCAGTTACTTGGGGAACTAAGGGCAGAAGTGCATGCAGCCCGTCAGGAAACGAACGCTCTAAGAAGGGAACTGATTATTTCCAAGGAGCGAACAGATGATCTCGCTAGACAATTGCTACAGTCACAAGCCGGACAGACCCCGTTACCCGCATCTGGGGGAAATCTTCCTTCTACATCCTCTATGAATCCAGTGCAGATCAACCTACCTGGGAATGTACCTCTGGCTCCGCCCGAACGATTTTCTGGTGACCCAAAGAGGTTTGCAGTATTTATCAATCAGTGCCGGTTGCATTTCTTATGCCGGCCAGCAGACTTTCCAACTGATCAAGCTAAAGTAGCTTTCGTGCTTTCGTACCTTAGTGGCAATGCGGCAGACTGGTCGATCCCTCTAGTAAATCAAGATGATCCGGTCCTCCATGATTTTCAAGCTTTTCAGCTCAGTATGGAAAAACTGTTCGCAAGACATTCACAGGGGCAGGCCTTGGACAATGAGCTTCTTTCGTTGCGACAAGGTAATCAAGACCTTTTGGCTTATATTGCGTCTTTCAACAGACTGATAGTGGAAACTCAATGGCCTGAGGACAAAAGGATTACGCTGTTTTATAGAGGTCTACGTGGAGAGCTCAAAGATGTGTTAGCCCAAGTAGTGAATCCCCCACAAGATTGTTCGGACTATATAGACTTAGTCGTTCAAATAGATCACAGACTGCAGAACAGGAAGGCCGATCGTTCCAAGTTTGATGCTCGAGTATTTTCCAAACCGCCAAAGGAGTAGACTCTGGGGAACCCATGCAAATAGGGGGTCTGAAAGGTCCTCTAACACAAAAGGAGCGGGAAAGGAGAAAACAGTTGCAATTATGCCTCTATTGCGGAAACTCAGGGCACTTTCTTCGAGACTGTCCGGTGAAACCTGCCAAGAAGAAAGTAGGAGCTGCAGTTACCAAAGTTACAAACTCTGAGCAGGGAAACGACCTCGCCCGACAAGAATAGAGGTCCTCTTGCCGAGCGTGAAAACCAGTTCCGTGACCTCGCATTTCGTGATACCTATGGTCCTCATTAGCCCTGATAATCCGGATCGATTACATGCAATTGAAGCTTACGTCGACAGCGGTGCCATCGGCAATTATGTGGATCATGAAATGGTTTAGAGGATGAATCTAACTCTTTGTCCCAAGGCTGTAAAGGACGTCATTACTACGGTGGATAGTACGGAGATAGCCTCCGGGCCAGTAACGCATACCACTCAAGAGGTGACGCTAGTAAGTCAAGATGGACACCATGAGAAGATCGTGTTCGATGTGATCAAGGCCCCTCAGTTTCAGATTATTCTAGGAATACCTTGGTTAGAGAAACACAATCCTCTGATCGATTGGCGAGCAAGAACGGTCCAGTTTCCAGAATGTGTCTCTACTTGTCACCCTCCACCTGGTGTTGCACTGGCAGCAATTTCTTCAGAGACTCCCCAGTTACCTCCCGAATACCTAGAATACCAAGATGTTTTCCGGAAGGATCAGGCTAACTCTCTACCTCCTCATAGGTCTTATGACTGCCAGATAGACCTGATACCTGGATCTACTCCTCCGTGTAGTAGAATTTATGCCCTCACCGAGCCTGAGAACCTTCACCTTCGACAATACCTGGATCAATACCTGGCAAATGGGTTTATTCGTCCTTCCAAGTCCCCTGCTTCTTCAGCTTTGTTCTTCGTTCCAAAAAAGGAAGGAGACCTTAGAACTTGTATAGATTATCGCTCCCTGAACCAGATCACCGTTAAGAATAGATATCCGTTACCTTTGATCCCTGAACTCCTGGACCAAGTCAGAAAAGCATGCATATATACAAAGCTGGATCTTAGAGGAGCTTACCACTTGGTACAAGTAAAAGAGGGCGATGAATGGAAGACGGCCTTCCGCACCAAGTATGGGCTATTTGAATATCAGGTCATGCCCTTCGGACTTTGCAATGCCCCGGCCGCCTTTCAATATATTATGAACGATGTCCTCAGAGAGCTCATAGATGTGTGTGTTGTTGTTTACATTGACGACATCCTCGTTTATTCTTCATCGGAATCTGAACATCGGAAACACGTGAAAATGGTCCTCGAAAGATTGCGTCAACACAAACTTTTCGCTAAGTTGGAAAAATGTGTTTTCAACGTGACTGAAGTTGAATTCTTGGGATTCATATTATCACCTGGCGGAGTGCGTATGGATTCAAAGAAGGTCGATGCAGTTCTCAAATGGCCATCACCATCCTCCGTAAAAGGTGTGCAAAGCATGTTAGGCTTCGCTAACTTTTACCGCAGGTTTATCCCCGAATTCTCTCGAATAGTCCAGCCCATCACTGCCTTGTTAAAGAAAAACAAACGTTTTGAATGGTCTACCGAGGCGGAACAAGCTTTCCAGGATTTGAAGACTAAATTTATCTCTGCACCAATCTTAAAACACCCTCGCCCCGAACTCCCCTACATTGTGGAAACTGATGCTTCAAGCCTTGCCATGGGGGCAGTTCTATCACAAAAGGACCCGGTAACCAATCAGTTGCATCCCGTGGCATTTTGGTCCCGCAAATTCTCGCCTCCTGAAATCAATTACACGATTACTGACAAGGAACTTCTGGCTATCAAGTCTGCCTTTAAGGCTTGGCGGCATTATCTGCTGGGGGCCCGACACACCGTTACTGTGATTACGGATCACCGAAACCTGCAATATTTGAAAACCGCAAAAGCCCAATCCTCTAGACAACTCCGTTGGGCATTATTCTTTGCCGAGTTTGACTTCATAATTACCTATCGAACTGGTACAAAGAACGGTAAAGCTGATGCCCTTTCTCGGATGGGAGTGGAAGAACACTTGATCAACCCTAAACCTGTACCAATCATTCCCGAACAAAGAATTCTGGGTGTAATCGCCACAGAATCCATAGAGGAAGTTAAGGATAAAGCCAGGCAACTTGTAACTCCAGCAGACATACAGAATTGGCATCTGCAGGGAAAGGACTTTGCAGTAAAGGACAACTTATTGTATTTCCAAGAACGATTATACCTACCCAGCACAGATTTACAGAAAAAAGTAATCTCTTGTTATCACGATTCTTTAATGGAAGGACATCCCGGTATGGCCAAGACCTCAGAAAAGATCAAGCGCTACTTCTGGTGGCCGTCTTGGAAAAAAGATATCAGAGACTTTATAATGTCCTGTGGAGTATGCGCCCAAAACAAGAGTCAAAAGGAAAGACCAGCAGGCCTCTTACGCCCTATTGACATCCCACCTCGCCCTTGGCATACGCTTTCTATGGACTTCATCACCGATCTACCTCCATGCTCCGGATACAATACGATTCTAGTAATCGTGGACTTATTCTCCAAGATGGCGCATTTCATTCCGCTCAAAGGCTTGCCAACAGCAGCAACTCTGGCCCGAGAATTTCTCGAAAACATCGTCCGACTGCACGGTATTCCTTCGGTTCTAATTTCGGATCGAGGTAGTCAATTTATTTCTCATTTTTGGCGAAGTTGCTGTCGGTCGGCTCAAATTGGTGTGAGACTATCGACCAGTCACCACCCTCAGACCGACGGACAAACCGAGAGGACCAATCAAACTCTGGAACAGTATTTACGCTGCATGCTGCAACAAACGGAAAAAACTTGGAAAGACATCCTTTGGCTAGCCGAATATGCCTACAATAACTCTGTCCATTCGGGAACTGGGAAAACCCCGTTTTTTCTTTTGTACGGCAGTCACCCTCGAACCTCGGAGTTGGATCCCCTCCAAGATCTTGAAACACCAGCAGTAGACTACCTGCATTCTACAATCACCCAAGCCTTTAAGGAAGCTGTTTCTCACCTTCAAACGGCTAAAGAACAATACAAGAAAGGAGCAGATCAACATCGGAAGGAAGCCCCTCAATATCAAGTAGGGGATCAAGTCTGGTTATCCACCAAATATCTACCTCTAAAAGGGCCACGCACATTCAACCCAAGATACCTTGGTCCCTATTCCATCACTACCATAGTAAACCCAGGAGCGGTCAAGTTGGACTTGCCCCCGCACATGAAGATACATCCGGTCTTCCACGTCTCTCTATTAAAACCCGTGCAACCTCAAACCCGACTAACTAAATCTCCAAAACCTATCCTAGTTGATGGAGAACTCGAGTTTGAAGTCAAAAGCATTCTGGACTCCAAGATCTCCAAATCTAAACTATTTTACCTAATTGACTGGAAAGGCTACGGCCCCCAAGAGAGATCCTGGGAACCTGCTGAATATGTCCACGCTCCTCGCCTAATCAAAAGATTTCACCAAACATTTCTTGACAATCCAAAACCCCCGGAGAAGCCCGGTTTGGGAGGGGCCTTGAGGGGGGGTACTGTCATGATCTCTGCTTCCAAAAGGTCAGGGTTTTCCCAACTCCCTTGGAAGCAGATCCATAACCCAGGTTCCGAGTGCCAACCAGTCCCAATTGGGACCTTTTGGACCCAGTCCTGGCGCCAGTGGCACCAGGCTCATAAATATGCCCAGTCCCAGCGCTGGAAGCGCCGGGCTCATAATGCTTGGGTGGACTTACCTGCAGCAGACCATGCTGCTTACTTGCCTGCCAGTTGAGCCTCTGATCCTCTTCTGTTTGGAACTACTTTTCCTGTTGGGTGGGGCAGGAGCGACTCCCTAGATTCAGAACACTGGAACTCTTCTGGAAAGCAGGAACTCTTTTCTTACCTAGGCGTGGCTGTGGAAGGAGAACCTAAGCACTACAGGAGGCTATTTAAACCACACCCGATGGATGAATCTTGCTTTGCGTTATTCTGCATCCTCTGCAGCAGAACGCTCATCGTGTCTTCTGCATCTGATCCTGGGCCTAAGGAAAAAGGCTTACCATCCTGAATCCAGTCTTCAGCAACACCTATAAAGACAAGAAAGAACAGGTTAGCATTACGGTCTTCAGTGACAGCTCTTCACTTACCTGGTCCATCGGCTGTCACCAACGCCTCGCACTGCATTCCGGCATCTGAAAGACAAAAGCTTACCAACTCTTTGCACGCTCCGGAGGCCTTCGGCGCTGCATCCCGCATCTGAAAGACAAAACCAGGTGCGTTTAAAGACATTGGGGAACTTTAATACTCACGTGCCATTACTCCTTTCCACATCTAACCCAGTGGGTATTCCGGCACCCTGCAGCCGCTCCGAACTTGTACCTGCAAAATAAAAAGAAAGTTAGAGCGCATCGTGAAGCAGGCAACAAGCGCTTACTTACGTGCTTCCAGGCGCTTCTATTCATCACACGGGCTCCATCTTCAACTCACTTCAGCCCGTCATCCGCCATCGCCGGAACCCTGCAAAACAAGAGACATCATTACTAAAGACTTTAAAGACATTAGGATTACTCGAAACTTACCGTTCGTGCAGTAAACGACGGACAGCAGTCCTCTGAAGTCAAGAGGCCTGCTCCCCTTATCCAGTGAAGAAACTGGTTACAGCACCCTGCCCCGAGGCAGATGGAGAGCACGGCGTTCACTTACCTAAGGTGAGAGCGTTAACCTTTGGGGTTCTACAGAAGAAGAGAAAGGGAAGAAGAGAGAGACATTCAATAACCCAGTTCCTTAATCCCATATTTTCTATCTGCAGACATCTTACCCTTCGAGTCAGACATACAGTGCACAGAGGTCCAGCCCAAAGAGCCAGCCGTGTGTTACACATCACCTTTGAAGATACGGTATACGCCCAGTCAAGACCGGCGCCTCTACGGGAATCAGGTGAGCGTTACAGAACGCAAAGCCTACCACAAAACTCCCATCCAGGCGCTATGGAAACCTCGGATACCGACGAGCTAGCCCAGTTACTTGGGGAACTAAGGGCAGAAGTGCATGCAGCCCGTCAGGAAACGAACGCTCTAAGAAGGGAACTGATTATTTCCAAGGAGCGAACAGATGATCTCGCTATACAATTGCTACAGTCACAAGCCGGACAGACCCCGTTACCCGCATCTGGGGGAAATCTTCCTTCTACATCCTCTATGAATCCAGTGCAGATCAACCTACCTGGGAATGTACCTCTGGCTCCGCCCGAACGATTTTCTGGTGACCCAAAGAGGTTTGCAGTATTTATCAATCAGTGCCGGTTGCATTTCTTATGCCGGCCAGCAGCCTTTCCAACTGATCAAGCTAAAGTAGCTTTCGTGCTTTCGTACCTTAGTGGCAATGCGGCAGACAGGTCGATCCCTCTAGTAAATCAAGATGATCCGGTCCTCCATGATTTTCAAGCTTTTCAGCTCAGTATGGAAAAACTGTTCGCAAGACATTCACAGGGGCAGGCCTTGGACAATGAGCTTCTTTCGTTGCGACAAGGTAATCAAGACCTTTTGGCTTATATTGCGTCTTTCAACAGACTGATAGTGGAAACTCAATGGCCTGAGGACAAAAGGATTACGCTGTTTTATAGAGGTCTACGTGGAGAGCTCAAAGATGTGTTAGCCCAAGTAGTGAATCCCCCACAAGATTGTTCGGACTATATAGACTTAGTCGTTCAAATAGATCACAGACTGCAGAACAGGAAGGCCGATCGTTCCAAGTTTGATGCTCGAGTATTTTCCAAACCGCCAACTCCTTCCAAAGGAGTAGACTCCGGGGAACCCATGCAAATAGGGGGTCTGAAAGGTCCTCTAACACAAAAGGAGCGGGAAAGGAGAAAACAGTTGCAATTATGCCTCTATTGCGGAAACTCAGGGCACTTTCTTCGAGACTGTCCGGTGAAACCTGCCAAGAAGGCAGTAGGAGCTGCAGTTACCAAAGTTACAAACTCTGAGCAGGGAAACGACCTCGCCCGACAAGAATAGAGGTCCTCTTGTCGAGCGTGAAAACCAGTTCCGTGACCTCGCATTTCGTGATACCTATGGTCCTCATTAGCCCTGATAATCCGGATCGATTACATGCAATTGAAGCTTACGTCGACAGCGGTGCCATCGGCAATTATGTGGATCATGAAATGGTTTTGAGGATGAATCTAACTCTTTGTCCCAAGGCTGTAAAGGACGTCATTACTACGGTGGATGGTACGGAGATAGCCTCCGGGCCAGTAACGCATACCACTCAAGAGGTGACGCTAGTAAGTCAAGATGGACACCATGAGAAGATCGTGTTCGATGTGATCAAGGCCCCTCAGTTTCAGATTATTCTAGGAATACCTTGGTTAGAGAAACACAATCCTCAGATCGATTGGCGAGCAAGAACGGTCCAGTTTCCAGAATGTGTCTCTACTTGTCACCCTCCACCTGGTGTTGCACTGGCAGCAATTTCTTCAGAGACTCCCCAGTTACCTCCCGAATACCTAGAATACCAAGATGTTTTCCGGAAGGATCAGGCTAACTCTCTACCTCCTCATAGGTCTTATGACTGCCAGATAGACCTGATACCTGGATCTACTCCTCCTTGTAGTAGAATGTATGCCCTCACCGAGCCTGAGAACCTTCACCTTCGACAATACCTGGATCAATACCTGGCAAATGGGTTTATTCGTCCTTCCAAGTCCCCTGCTTCTTCAGCTTTGTTCTTCATTCCAAAAAAGGAAGGAGACCTTAGAACTTGTATAGATTATCGCTCCCTGAACAAGATCACCGTTAAGAATAGATATCCGTTACCTTTGATCCCTGAACTCCTGGACCAAGTCAGAAAAGCATGCATATATACAAAGCTGGATCTTAGAGGAGCTTACCACTTGGTACGAGTAAAAGAGGGCGATGAATGGAAGACGGCCTTCCGCACCAAGTATGGGCTATTTGAATATCAGGTCATGCCCTTCGGACTTTGCAATGCCCCGGCCGCCTTTCAATATTTTATGAACGATGTCCTCAGAGAGCTCATAGATGTGTGTGTTGTTGTTTACATTGACGACATCCTCGTTTATTCTTCATCGGAATCTGAACATCGGAAACACGTGAAAATGGTCCTCGAAAGATTGCGTCAACACAAACTTTTCGCTAAGTTGGAAAAATGTGTTTTCAACGTGACTGAAGTTGAATTCTTGGGATTCATATTATCACCTGGCGGAGTGCGTATGGATTCAAAGAAGGTCGATGCAGTTCTCAAATGGCCATCACCATCCTCCGTAAAAGGTGTGCAAAGCATGTTAGGCTTCGCTAACTTTTACCGCAGGTTTATCCCCGAATTCTCTCGAATAGTCCAGCCCATCACTGCCTTGTTAAAGAAAAACAAACGTTTTGAATGGTCTACCGAGGCGGAACAAGCTTTCCAGGATTTGAAGACTAAATTTATCCCTGCACCAATCTTAAAACACCCTCGCCCCGAACTCCCCTACATCGTGGAAACTGATGCTTCTTTTTTTTTTTTTTTTTTAATTCAAACCGTTGTTTTATTAGTTCGATCAACAAACTTTTACAACTTGTATAATATATACATTTTCTTCCTTTTGCATATTTAAAAACAATGTTTTCTCAGTCATACATTTCATTTTATCTATAAATACATTATCTAAATCTAGTCAACCTAATTCCTGGTCTAATATTTTACTCATGTAACCATCAATTCATAAACTGTATTTTGTTTGCCATCCTTACATTTGCATTTAGTTGTGGGATCCTAGTTGTACAATCATTCGTAACAGAGGTTCAAATGGAAAAAGCAAACAACTCATGCATAGCTTACAAGTTTAGTTATGTGGAGAGGCCTACGCGGTGCCTACATTAGAGGAGTATTCCAACAGTTTCCAAACTTCATGCTTTCAGGAAACCAAATGGTACGCAATTATAATGGGGCCACATAAACTCATCTGTAGACTTCAAGTTTTGTTATATTATAGGGACCTACATGGTGCTTGCATTAGAGGAGTGTTACGACAGTTTTTCAAACTTCTTGGTTTCAGAACAACAGGTAATATGTAATTGTGTTGGGGTCACGTCAATAAGTTGTCTATCCGTTTTTCAATTTAAACAATTTCTCCAATTGATTATTTATGGAGTTTAAAAAACGACAAAGGGCTAAAATGAAGCTTGTTCGAGTCCCCCACATACAGGTTAGCCATAACCATTCCCTTGTTATATCAGTTTCCATACAATAAGGTGCGATTGTTAATGCTCGTTCAGCCTCAAAGTAAGGACATAATAGAACCATATGTTTTAAGGTTTCCTGAATCGAACCATCCTTACACAATCTGCATCCTAGCCCTGCTTGTTGTTTCCATTGCGGGCTCCAGGCATATATTCGTTCTAGGGTATGGAATTGATTCATTTTAAAGCACAAGTAGGTGTCCCTTGCCTTGCTACAAGGGAATTGAATTAGGTATGGTTTGTGTGGCCGTCTAGGTGAACAAAAACGAGCTGCCTCTTTGTAGCCCTTAAGCGCCGCCATACCAGTTACCGTTTTACACCAATCATTCTCAATAATGCGATATTTCACATAATTAGGTCTATGTTCTAAGTCAGCTGGTGCAAGTGCAATTTCGTCGAGAAGAGCAGTCATTTTCGCATAGTAGGTCGTAAGGGACGATCTTTCAGATGTGATCATTAGTTGTCCCAAGTCTTCATAAAGACAATTAGCGGGTGGATATAGCATCCTAGCAAAGTTAGCCAGCATACGCCAATTCCTACGTGCAGACAAAGCAGTGATACCCAATTCCTGCCTTATCACAATATTAGGTGTGGACTTTGCTATCCTCATTGCCCCCTTCCACATACACCCTTGAAGTTGATCAAGGTAGCAATTGATATTCACTAAACACATATCTAGAGCAAAAAGAATAATAGACTCTACTTTCAGGATGTAAAATTGCAGTAAGGGAAGCAAGGAAAATTTACAAAACTTCAAATAGACTATCCGCATTTGCGTGGCGAGTGGAGCAGCTTTTTTATTAAGTACATCCCTCCACATTGCTAAGGACTGCGAGTCTGTTATATTGTAGCCCAAATAGCGGATCTGGGGAACTATGGTTAGAGGGAAGTTGTCAATTCTCCAATTACGAGTGATGTTCTTCCTCTTGAAGTTTCTCAATACTACTATATTGGATTTACCAACATTACATTTTAGATTATGCGCAAAACAGTAGGCTGAAAATAAATCTAATTTGATTTGCATGCCTTTTGGGGTCCGATCACATATTACAATATCGTCAGCGAATGCCAGCCATTGAATTTTGAGATGACCGAGCCTTGCTGGATAAGAGATTTGTTGTTCCCAAATATCATTAATTCCGGATAGATAGAGATTACACAGCGTGGCAGCCAGATTACATCCCTGCTTAACACCAATATGTATCTGTATTGGGTGGGTCGTTGCACCTTCGTTGTTCACTCTTACTAAGTAGGTGGTATTCGTGTGGAGCTTTGATAACAGTTGTATAACATACAAAGGGATATTCATTGCAATCATTTTTTTCCACAATAATGCACGAATAACAGAATCGAAGGCAGAAGTGAGGTCTATAGAAGCCATGTGTAGCGGTCCTGAATCTTTAATTTTGTGTTTTGCTATAAGATGCGCCATAATTGTTGCATTTAATGGCGTACCCATCCTTGCACGAAACCCAATCTGATATTTTGATAAGATATTACGCTCTTCAACTAACGCTTGTAACTCTCCCAACAGCAAGATGGCAAACACTTTGACAGCAGTATCAATTAATGCTATTGGACGATAATTACATGGTTGTGATCTTAACCCTTTTTTATAGATTGGTACAACTATAGAGTTTAGCCATGACGGCGGAGTAAGTGGGGTTGTCAGCATGTTATGAAACAGTTTTACATAATAGCCAGCCCACATTGTTGGCTGTTGTTTGATAACACACGGGGGGATCCCATCTGGGCCTGCTGCCTTCGAGAATTTAAGTGCAGCTATCGTAGCCTCAATATGCGCAAAATCCCAAGGCGCGAAGGATGCAGGAGCCAGACAGGTCCATTTGAATTCGATTTCGTTATATATCAGGGGGAGGGCAAATTTGTGTTCGAAGTAGGTTCCCTAGGCCTGGGCCGAAATGGACAAGGCCTGGACAGAAGAGAGTACAGTGGTTCCGGCCCTAAGCAGACCCCAGGTAGAGCGTCTATCTCGATGACATAATGTACTAAACATTTTTAAATTCTCCTGAGTATGGAGAAAATGCCTGTGATCCCTGCATTTATTACGATAATTGTTTAAGACACTTTTTTTCTCAATCATATAATGCTCCCATGTCAGTGAAGTTTTGAGAAGTGTCCGCAAAGCTACCCTCTTAACTCTTTTTGCTTCATGAATAAAACTTGAATGTTGCCCAGGCAAGCACCCACGTGGATATATTGGTCTAGTCCTCAGCAATTTCATTATCTCAGTTATTAGATTATTTATAATGTAAACCTGTTGAGTCAGGGTGTTCTGAAGGAAGCAAGAACCGTAGCATGAATGCAATCGTGCAGCAATCATGTCATTTACCCTATTACAAAGTTTGGTATCCCATCGAAGTGACAATCCGGGGCGGTCCCCCATTAAAAACTCGTGCTGCGGATCAATTGGGAGGCGGGCCACGTATAGGTGTAAATTTAGATGTATCATTTGGTGGTCGCTAGCTCCTGGATCATAGATTGAGATGGTATCAGCACATCCCTGAATACCGCGTGAGGTGGCAAAATAGTCAATACAGGTAACTCTATGCCCTCTTCGCCAGGTGTTACAACAATCACTATTAACGAAGGGGAGAATATCTAGTTTCCAAGACTTAAGGTATTTGTGCCATAAATTCCCTCTGTGGTGCGCTTGACTAAGTATCACAGGATTTGTGTGGGGTAAGTTAGCTTCCATCCAGTGGGCATTAAAGTCTCCTCCCAGAATAATTTCACATGTGGGATGTTGGGTCAGAACCTTATCAAATAGTGTGCCAAGTTCTTGAAAGGCATCAGATTGATTAAGTGTTGCTGGGTTATGGTATAAAGATATCAATAAAATAAGCATTGGTGGCAAGCCTCGGAACATAATTAAAGCCGCCATCATTACAGTTGCATAAAAAACATCCAAAACTAATATATTTAAATTGGTGTTTATACATATCGCCAACCCCCCATACGGCCGACCATTTGTGCCCCGTTTCGCCTTGGTTTAAAGAACAGTGAATCCGGGCAACAAAAGTTTGTGTATACACATAGTCTCCTGACATATCATAATGTCACATTTGATTCCTTTATGCGGATTACTGAACCATGCCTTCAGATTATTGAATCCACATGAGTTCCATGATAGGATAGATAGATCAGCAGGCTACTTAATGAGGAATATTATTCATTGCTGAGTTTTGAGTATTTTGAAGGGCAGATAACCATGACCAGTCCTTGCTGGAGTTGGATAGACTTACCAATTGTGCAATTACATCAGTGTTTACACCAGTCAAAGGAGCCCCAGAAGCCATATTTGGCAAGTGAACTGGCAGGGGCACCAGAGGCGTTTCATTGAATGAAATAGCATCATCAATTGAGTCAAACGGATAGAGCATTAATCCAATGGAGCGTAACTCTTCCATATATTGCACAAGAAGATTTGTTATGATGGCTGATTGAACCTTGCACACCATGCGATGGTTTTGGATTGGTGGCAATGTTATCCATTCAATATCATTTGTGTGCAGGGTACGAAGACCAGGAATGCGGTTAAAAGCTTGCATTAGGGCCGAGCGATTAAGTCGCTTAGTGCCATTATTAAAGGATATAATTTCCCAACCTATGATAGTAGAGGAAAGTTTGCTTAGTTCACCCACTGGTTCAGAATTCTGCGTGTGCCCCTCCTGAACTGGCTCGTGAGGATTATGGTTACCCCCTATACATAGTATATCCTGGTGGGGTAAGATTTTTTTATCAAATTCACAAAGGTTATCGGACTGTGGTTGCAGCAAAAGTTTGTCGTTGGGCACAGAAGGCCCAGCAGCAATCACCAAGTCGTTCATTATGACCGTGGAGCCAGCGTAATCTTCTACTTCCTTTCCTAGTTTTAATGTTTTGTTCTCAATAGGTTTAAAGAAGTTAGGTAATTGCGTCTGGGATGAGGAGTGGGCAGTCTCTTCAATGAGAGTCCTTGGTGTCTGGAGGTGCGAATTCTTGAGTTTTTTGTTGATTATTTTATCTCCACTACCCATATCATTCACTGAGATTTTCATCCTGGCAGACTTTTTCTTTGATTTAGCTACAATGTTAATCTCAGTTTTTGGATTTGTTTCTCCAGTTAGTTTTGGTTTAATGCTCGGTTCCTGTTGATAGTTTTTATCAACCTTTTTGCATTCCGCTTTTCTTTTCATAGCCCGAAAGAATAGCCTTTTTTCCTTCCTTGATATGAATGAACGCTCCACTTGGGAAGACAAATTTTTACCAGCTACAGGTTGGATCCGTGGAGGCGTAGCTGGAACATTAGCAGATGAAACATCCAATGAGTTTGTGGTCTCAAATAATTTGATTAGAGCCGAGGGGCTATCAGGATAAAGCTCCTGCCCCCTATCCACGCTAGGTGAAGAGGGCCCCATTTTTTCCTCCCCCTGATTGGGTTGTAAGAAAAACAGGAGCTGCTCCAATTTTTCGGCGTGGGATGCAACTGTCTTACATAATTGGGCATGCGTAAGGATACAACATGTAGTGTCAGGTGCCGGAGCGGTTACAGCTTGTGCAAAAGATTGCGGAAAAGCATATGTAACCTGAGGAGGCATCGTGGTTTTAAGGTCATTCCCTGGAAGATAAGCCGGATCTGTTTGAGTGGATATGGAGTTATTTGCTGAGATTTCTTTGTGTATAGGATTTTGACGTCCCAGTTCATGTCTAAGGCTGTCAGCAAAAATAAAGCCCTCTAATTTATTGAGTTTTAGTAAGATTTCAGAGAGAGCTGTCTTGCACTCCCTCAGTTCGTAGTGTGTATATTCATGGCCGCGATCCAGTAGGTTTAATATTCTTGTTAGCACCGGATATGATGCTTCAAGAGATTGTATGTCACCAGTTGGTTCCAATATATCAAAACCCAGCGGATTATGTAAAGACTGTTTATTAGGGGAGTGATAGGGGTCCGCTGTCAATTGGTTGGTACTGGGTGAAGGCACTGGGGGAGAAGCAGGCCGGTTAGGAGAATATGGCCACAAACTAGTCACCGGATGATTGGTGGAGGGTGGTACCTTTGTAGAGGGCACTGGGGAGGTATTCAGGTCCTCCATATGGGTGGCTTCTTTGTAGTGAATGTGCACGTCAGCCCGTTTGAATTGAGGGAACGTGACTGGTGTTGAAGGACCTTCTGACAGCCTTATCCGTTTTTCCAGTGTAGCAAGTACTACTGGCGCTAGAATCGAGTTGTCTGAGGGCGAAATAAAGATATCATCAGTAAGGTGTCGAGGATCAGAGGGTCCAGTATCCATACGCATACTCAGGAAACTTTTGCGAGGTGTGTTTGGTGAGTGTTTCCTAATGGGCATATTAGGTTCTACCAGGAGCGATCCGAGTGATGTTTTTTCAGGTTCCTGAGCCCGCGCGTATGCAAACGCTACTTCATGTTTAATTAAGTCCTGATCAGTAACTGGCCCCCAATGTGCAGCTAGTGCGGTGCTTGCAACTGAAACTGCACCGTTGCTCTTAGCACTCTCATTTCGCAATGCCATTTTTTTATTTTTACGTTTTTTTTTCGTGGTTTTGAAAGAGCCTGATTCCAAAGGCCGCCCACTGCGCAGACTTGCCACCATTTAGCCTAAACATATAAGTTAAACGATAGATTTGAGAGCTTAGAAAGTGGCCTTACCCCATACTCCCAGCCCCCAGTCCAACAGCCAAACAGCACACTTGGCGACACTTGGGTACGCGCGCAGGATGTGCGTGCGTGGAGCTTTTAATCAAGAATCCGAGGCGGGTTCCAAAAGGGGGCGTGTGCACGGCTTGCAGAGGATCTACAGAAAGAATGGAGTAGACACGTGTCAGGAGGCAGTGTATAACAAGGGGGGTGGTTACCGCCGTTCAAAAGTTAAGGCATTCTGAAAATGTAGAATGTGATATTTCTAGGGAACTGTAGTGTTAACTAGTAATCACCCTATTCCAAACTTGCAAGAACTGAAACATGAACTCGCATTTCTCTATAGATCATAAAGCAGATTAAATCATTCTTTGTATGCCCTTATTACTCAGGGAACATGTATTTATTTACATATGGTAAAGAAGGAAGAGATCATATTCGCATCTTTAGGTAGAACAAACTTTTTATGTTACAATTTGCCATAGTATATAGAGCAACAAAATTCTAAACAATATTAGCCACTAGGATTGTCCATGTAAAGGAAGAAACAAAGGTTCTATTATAATCAACATTTGCATTTTAGTTTCAGGTGTGACTCTTGTGCATAAACTTATCTGCAGAGAAGAGTGTGTTCTTAATACAACAAACTAAACTTGTTTCTTCAGAAAAAATCTGTGTGTTGATGTTATTTCTGTGATTTACTGACAGAGTTCTAATCCTATCTAGTAAAATCCAACTATGTACTCATTGACCCGTTTTTGAAAGTACTCATAGCAATTGAGATGCATTTTTGTGGGCTCTGTTGTGTACAGAGCATTGGGGTCAAGGAAAAAGAACAAAACCAAATAAATAGGTCAAAATGAACAAACGAGCAAAAGCTCCCACACTTAACAAAACGTGTGGTAGCCAAGTCTTAATGTTTTGTATTGAGGTCTTTTCACATCAATGTAATAGTAGCCAATCCTTGGTCAATGTGTCAGGAGGCAGGCACCAAGACCAGAGGACTAATGGGAGAGGCGGTGCAGTCAGGGGGGAGGAAACACTAGCCCAGCCCAACCCAGCCCAATTCCCAGGTGCACTCAATGGCCCAGCCCAGCCCAGCCCAGCCCATAGACACGTTTAACACACTAAAATAAATAAGTGTTTACTGTGGAAGATGAAGTCCTTTCATAAAGTGTCCATCCAGGCAGCGTTTCGCCACATTTGAGAAGATGAAAACTTCCTCTTGCGCATACAGCCTTTAGCAGAAGGAAGTTGACGGTCGTGGCTCACTGCAGAGTCCTGTCCAAACGCCAAACAGCACACTTGGCGACACTTGGATGCGCGCGCAGGATGCGCGTGCGTGGAGCTTTTAATCAAGAATCCGAGGCGGGTTCCAAAAGGGGGCGTGTGCACGGCTTGCAGAGGATTGTGGAAGATGAAGTCCTTTCATAAAGTGTCCATCCAGGCAGCGTTTCGCCGCATTTGAGAAGATGAAAACTTCCTCTTGCGCATACAGCCTTTAGCAGAAGGAGGTTGACGGTCGTGGCTCACTGCAGAGTCCTGTCCAAACGCCAAACAGCACACTTGGCGAAACTGATGCTTCAAGCCTTGCCATGGGGCAGTTCTATCACAAAAGGACCCGGTAACCAATCAGTTGCATCCCGTGGCATTTTGGTCCCGCAAATTCTCGCCTCCTGAAATCAATTACACGATTACTGACAAGGAACTTCTGGCTATCAAGTCTGCCTTTAAGGCTTGGCGGCATTATCTGCTGGGGGCCCGACACACCGTTATTGTGATTACGGATCACCGAAACCTGCAATATTTGAAAACCGCAAAAGCCCAATCCTCTAGACAACTCCGTTGGGCATTATTCTTTGCCGAGTTTGACTTCATAATTACCTATCGACCTGGTACAAAGAACGGTAAAGCTGATGCCCTTTCTCGGATGGGAGTGGAAGAACACTTGATCAACCCTAAACCTGTACCAATCATTCCCGAACAAAGAATTCTGGGTGTAATCGCCACAGAATCCATAGAGGAAGTTAAGGATAAAGCCAGGCAACTTGTAACTCCAGCAGACATACAGAATTGGCATCTGCAGGGAAAGGACTTTGCAGTAAAGGACAACTTATTGTATTTCCAAGAACGATTATACCTACCCAGCACAGATTTACAGAAAAAAGTAATCTCTTGTTATCACGATTCTTTAATGGAAGGACATCCCGGTATGGCCAAGACCTCAGAAAAGATCAAGCGCTACTTCTGGTGGCCGTCTTGGAAAAAAGATATCAGAGACTTTATAATGTCCTGTGGAGTATGCGCCCAAAACAAGAGTCAAAAGGAAAGACCAGCAGGCCTCTTACGCCCTATTGACATCCCACCTCGCCCTTGGCATACGCTTTCTATGGACTTCATCACCGATCTACCTCCATGCTCCGGATACAATACGATTCTAGTAATCGTGGACTTATTCTCCAAGATGGCGCATTTCATTCCGCTCAAAGGCTTGCCAACAGCAGCAACTCTTGCCCGAGAATTTCTCAAACATCGTCCGACTGCACGGTTTTCCTTCGGTTCTAATTTCGGATCGAGGTAGTCAATTTATTTCTCATTTTTGGCGAAGTTGCTGTCGGTCGGCTCAAATTGATGTGAGACTATCGACCAGTCACCACCCTCAGACCGACGGACAAACCGAGAGGACCAATCAAACTCTGGAACAGTATTTATGCTGCATGCTGCAACAAACGGAAAAAACTTGGAAAGACATCCTTTGGATAGCCGAATATGCCTACAATAACTCTGTCCATTCGGGAACTGGGAAAACCCCGTTTTTTCTTTTGTACGGCAGTCACCCTCGAACCTCGGAGTTGGATCCCCTCCAAGATCTTGAAACACCAGCAGTAGACTACCTGCATTCTACAATCACCCAAGCCTTTAAGGAAGCTGTTTCTCACCTTCAAACGGCTAAAGAACAATACAAGAAAGGAGCAGATCAACATCGGAAGGAAGCCCCTCAATATCAAGTAGGGGATCAAGTCTGGTTATCCACCAAATATCTACCTCTAAAAGGGCCACGCACATTCAACCCCAGATACCTTGGTCCCTATTCCATCACTACCATAGTAAACCCAGGAGCGGTCAAGTTGGACTTGCCCCCGCACATGAAGATACATCCGGTCTTCCACGTCTCTCTATTAAAACCCGTGCAACCTCAAACCCGACTAACTAAATCTCCAAAACCTATCCTAGTTGATGGAGAACTCGAGTTTGAAGTCAAAAGCATTCTGGACTCCAAGATCTCCAAATCTAAACTATTTTACCTAATTGACTGGAAAGGCTATGGCCCCCAAGAGAGATCCTGGGAACCTGCTGAATATGTCCACGCTCCTCGCCTAATCAAAAGATTTCACCAAACATTTCCTGACAAGCCAAAACCCCCGGAGAAGCCCGGTTTGGGAGGGGCCTTGAGGGGGGGGTACTGTCATGATCTCTGCTTCCAAAAGGTCAGGGTTTTCCCAACTCCCTTGGAAGCAGATCCATAACCCAGGTTCTGAGTGCCAACCAGTCCCAATTGGGACCTTTTGGACCCAGTCCTGGCGCCAGTGGCACCAGGCTCATAAATATGCCCAGTCCCAGCGCTGGAAGCGCCGGGCTCATAATGCTTGGGTGGACTTACCTGCAGCAGACCATGCTGCTTACTTGCCTGCCAGTTGAGCCTCTGATCCTCTTCTGTTTGGAACTACTTTTCCTGTTGGGTGGGGCAGGAGCCACTCCCTAGATTCAGAACACTGGAACTCTTCTGGAAAGCAGGAACTCTTTTCTTACCTAGGCGTGGCTTTGGAAGGAGACACCTAAGCACTACAGGAGGCTATTTAAACCACACCCGATGGATGAATCTTGCTTTGCGTTATTCTGCATCCTCTGCAGCAGAACGCTCATCGTGTCTTCTGCATCTGATCCTGGGCCTAAGGAAAAAGGCTTACCATCCTGAATCCAGTCTTCAGCAACACCTATAAAGACAAGAAAGAACAGGTTAGCATTACGGTCTTCAGTGACAGCTCTTCACTTACCTGGTCCATCGGCTGTCACCAACGCCTCGCGCTGCATTCCGGCATCTGAAAGACAAAGGCTTACCTACTCTTCGTGCGCTCCGGAGGTCTTCACACTGCATTCCGGCATCTGAAAGACAAAAGCTTACCAACTCTTCGCACGCTCCGGAGGCCTTCGGCGCTGCATCCCGCATCTGAAAGACAAAACCAGGTGCGTTTAAAGACATTGGGGAACTTTAATACTCACGTGCCATTACTCCTTTCCACATCTAACCCAGTGGGTATTCCGGCACCCTGCAGCCTCTCCGAACTTGTACCTGCAAAATAAAAAGACAGAGCGCATCGTGAAGCAGGCAACAAGCGCTTACTTACGTGCTTCCAGGCGCTTCTATTCATCACACGGGCTCCATCTTCAACTCACTTCAGCCCGTCATCCGCCATCGCCGGAACCCTGCAAAACAAGAGACATCATTACTAAAGACTTTAAAGACATTAGGATTACTCGAAACTTACCGTTCGTGCAGTAAACGACGGACAGCAGTCCTCTGAAGTCAAGAGGCCTGCTCCCCTTATCCAGTGAAGAAACTGGTTACAGCACCCTGCCCCGAGGCAGATGGAGAGCACGGCGTTCACTTACCTAAGGTGAGAGCGTTAACCTTTGGGGTTCTACAGAAGAAGAGAAAGGGAAGAAGAGAGAGACATTCAATAACCCAGTTCCTTAATCCCATATTTTCTATCTGCAGACATCTTACCCTTCGAGTCAGACATACAGTGCACAGAGGTCCAGCCCAAAGAGCCAGCCGTGTGTTACACATCACCTTTGAAGATACGGTATACGCCCAGTCAAGACCGGCGCCTCTACGGGAATCAGGTGAGCGTTACACCTCCTGCAGGTTACAATCATGTGTTGGAGGTATGCCCAGGTAATTCCAGCGGGAGACCTCTGGGCTATAGGGGGTTTCCACTCCCACTCTTTTAAATATAGCCTTCCATGCCCCAACCGTACAGCTCACTGAGTTATAATCACATGTGTCTCTATAATGCGTATTGAAAATTACAGACTGTATATTCGTGGGGTGCGTGGTGTACTCTTGTATCCACGTGTGAGGGGGGCCTTCCGTCTCTCCATACCAGTATCTCGCGAACTGGGCTTGGGCAACGTAATAATACAGTTCAAAATCATGCGCCTCTATGCCGCCAGAGGAGTATGGTTCAGTCATTTTTTGCCATCCTATCCTTGCAATTTTACCATTCCACAAAAAAGTTACCACCATGGATCGGAGCTTAGCAAAGAAGGGCCGTCCTGGCCATATTGGGATATTGACAAAAAAATATAGTAGTTTGGATAGATTATCATTTTAAGGACTGCCACTCTACCATGCAGTGAGATCGGAAGGCGACCCAACATCAACAATTTGATGCTTAAGGTGTGTAGTGTGTTCTCATAATTATCTGTGTAAAGTGTATGTCTGTCTCCAGAGACCAGTACTCCCAGGTATCTAATGCTTTGTTGAGACCATTTGAGTCCATATAGATTATCTGGGCATCTGGTTGCCGGAGTAAGTGGGAATATCTCTGATTTGGTTTTATTTATAGTATATCCGGAGTAAACCGTGAAGTTCTGAATCCCTGCCATTATGGGTGCAATATTGGTTTCTGGTTCACGGACGTACAAGAGCGTATCATCCGCATATAGGGAGATCAATTGGGTAGAGCCTTTCAAATGTATCCCCCTGAGTGTCTCAGTCTAATCGCGACAGCCATTGGTTCTATTGTCAAAGCAAATAATATTGGCGAGAATGGGCATCCCTGCCTTGTGCCCCTCCCCAGTAGGAACAGCTCCGAAATGGTTCGGTTAGTCAACACCCGTGCCCCAGGTTCAGTGTATAATAGCGTATAATAGCTTCACATATCTGATGAAGTTCGGGCCCATGCCAAATGTTTCTAGCACTGCTAGCAAATAGGTCCACGACACCGAATCAAAAGCCTTCTCAGCATCTAGAGATATGGCCACTGCGCTCCTCTTATTGTCAATTTGTGCCATAATACCTTGAAGTCTACAGAGATTGAGGGCCGTGGATCTAGTGGGCATAAACCCGTTTTGGTCGGGATGGACAGGTGTAGGGACTTCCGGTAGGAGCCGGTTCACCAGCACCTTTGCAAATATTTTGGTATCAGTGTTTATAAGAGAAAGGGGTCTGTATGATGATATATTCTGAGGCGGGCGACAGGGTTTAGGGAGTACGGTTATTATGGCTTCTCTCAATGTCGGGTGCAGTATGTTGCTTTGGAGTGCTTCCTCCCACACATGGAGCTTTACCCGATGCCAATGTTTTAATCGCCTCTGCGAATTCCTTAGCAGTGACCGGCTGTTCCATCGCCAGTCGAGCCTCCTCAGAGAGTTTGGGCATTGTAAGTGCCTCTAAATAGGATTTGATTTCCGGGCTTGCCTTAGTGTCTTTGTTGCTATATAATTCCTGATAGAATTTAGTGAACTCGTTGTTAATGTCTTGCTCCCCCAGGAGTACCTCCCCCTGCGATGTTTGTATACTTGCAATCAGGTTTGTTTGCCTATCTTGTTTGAGCAAGTTTGGCCAGTGTCCTCCCGACTTTATTCCCCTCGCCATATCTACGGGCGCGGACCGGTGCCGCCATATATTGGACTTCTCTTGTGGCCAATTTGCCAAATTTGTGAAGCCGTGCCTGAATTTCAGCAAGTATTGCCTTATCATGTGTGTGAGTGTAGGTTTCTTCAAGCTCCCCTAATCTATTTTCGATTTTGGTTAGTTCAGTTCGGACCCCTTTCAGGAGCCCCACGGATTTGGATATCAAGGTTCCTCTGACCCAGACCTTAAAGGATTCCCAGACAGTAGAGTATCTGTCGACCGACCCGATATTGTTGGTGAAGAACTCTGCTACCTCTGTGTGTAGCCCCTCCACAACCCCAGGGTCGCTCAATATTCCTCCCGGCATTCTCCATCTTTTTACAGATCTGGGGCAGTTGCGCAACTCAACCTCCATCAACACAGGGGAATGATCGGACAGTGTGCGGGATAGTATTTGGCATGTCTGCAATGTAATGTTCGCAGCAGGGGGGACGAACCAGTAATCGATTCTAGACTCAGATTCATGAACTGAGGAGTAATACGTGTATCCCCTTCTATTCGGGTGCAGCAAATGCCAGGCATCTTCAAGTGAAAGCTGTGGTAGAATGTTTTTCAGGGTAACAACCGTTTTGCTAGGTGACCTGATGGTAGTACTGGATCTATCTAACCCGGGATCAGGGGCAACATTAAAATCTCCTCCCCACAGTATAGTGGGTACATCTATTGACACAATAAACTGATATATAGACGTATAAAAGGAAGGGTCATCAATATCGGGACCATATGTGTTTACCAGAAGTAGTTGCTGACCCGCGACCTCACTCCAGACCAGTACATATCTGCCAAGCGGGTCAATCTTTTGGCCCAACAACTTGAACCCCAATCCTGGAGGAATAAGCGTAATGACCCCCCTTGGACTGGGATGAGTAATTGGTATGGAATCTCAATTTGCCCCATCTGGGCAGTATGTGCTCGTTATTCGCATTCATCGTGTGTGTTTCTTGTAGCATAACAATCTGGGCACCATGCCTGGCTATATAGTTGCCTACTTTCTTAGTTTTCAACTGGTTATTTAGCCCCCTTACATTCCACGACAACAGTCCCACTTTTAACCCATCACCAATGTATCATGGAGAAGTGTTTCGTTGACACCACACATTTTAGGAGTATACTGTTTGTACAGGGCAAGTATTGCTAGAATCTGCGCGACCACTGGTTTAACCATTAACAAACATTCTGCTTCTTTTGTCCTTACCTCTGGATGGGGCTCCTGAACGCGGGCCCATTTACAGTCTCAAACCGTGAGACTGTGTAACAACAACAACACATTTTATACCCTCTAACCAACCCTCCTCCCTCATCATCACCCCCAACTTGACGAGGTTCCCATTTCAACTTGTGGAATTTTCCAGGGGTGGTCATGTTTCCTCACATGACCGCCAAATCCGGTTCCCATCTCCCCACCACTCAACAGATCTTGAAGCCGTCCTGGGCGCCATTTAGCCTCGCCCTGGATCAACCGCCAAATATGTAGAGGAAAAACCGGCAACCTAAGCATAGCTGAATTTATCTTGTGTTATTAGTCCGCCGGACGGGATCTGTTGTTCTGTGCCGGTCTGTCCCCTCTGGGCCAAGGCTTCAGTCCGGTTTTCAGAAACGTGTGCTCTCCCTGCATGTTGAATCCTCATCTTGGCTGGGAACATCAGAGCATAAGAGATCTGGCGTGCTTTCAAAAGTTTCTTAACTGGTTCATAGGACCGTCTGCTAGCTTGAACTGTGTGCAGAGAAGTCTGGGTATATATGTATACGGCCCCCATCATATTGCAGTGTTCCAGCTTCTCTTGCCAGGCGTAGGATAGTGTCCCTGTCTCGGAAATTAAGGAGACGTGCAATAATCGTACGTGGTGGTGCGCCTGGTTTGGGAACCGGTGCAAGCGTGCGGTGTGCTCTCTCCACCAGGAAATGTTCGGAGAATGTCGCAGGCTCGAACAGGGTTTTGAATAGTGCCTCTAGTTGTTTCTCCATTTGCCCCTTCCCAAAGGACTCGGCGTGCGCATTGTTTCTTTGATAAGAGGAATGTCCCGACCATGATGAGCAATAGTGTCTTCATTTACACTTATTCTGTTCTCAGTGTCCGTGATACGTGCACTCTCCCTATCTATTCTGGCCCTCATGGAGCCTATAGTGGCCACTATCTCATCTAGTTTCGTGTTTACTGCCAGGAACCCATTCTGCACCAGCGTCGCTAGTTTGTCCTCTCTCTCTCCTCACTTTCTTTGCCATTTAAACTGGGCTCCGTGTGCACCTCAACTGTCACGTTTTGGTTTTGGCCACTGGTATAGGTGTCCATTGGTCCCTTTTTCTTCTTCACAGGGGGTCTTGGCAGCTTTGCCTGTTTTATGCGGTTCCCCCATTTTGTTGCAAGGTTGTGCGTCACTCCCAGCTGTACTTCTGTTAGTGTCCAAAACAAGGATGCTTATAGGTGTTTGCCCCTTAGTAATGTGTTTCGCGTGGCCTGCAAGGGATGAAGCTACGGGTATGCCTGTGTTCTTTTTCGAGCCTCAGGGCATCAAGGCGTATATGTCATGAGTGGCGAGTGGACTGTGATCTCCCCCGTATGTCATGTTGTGATCATGCTATCACAAAGTTTTAGTTCAGCTTTCTCCCCTGGGACCCATATGCATTGCAAGTGCCCTCCTTCTCAATATCAATTTAGTTTTGTTGTCTATTGGCCCTGGGTTCTCCCTGTCTCTCAGTTTCTGTGTATGAATTTAATGTTCCAATATAGGGCTGCGTGGACAGTCTTTACGTGTTTTCAGGTGACCAACCAATGCCCCCGTACCTGGCGGCAGTGTGGGGGGGGGGCGTCAGCGCACCCCCGAATTACAGTATGTCTCACCGAGTGTTCCGCACCGCACACACAATCTCTTTAGGTACAGGCCGAAACGTGTGTGCCCGCCACCGGGGTCCGCGTATCCCTGTTACAAATGTTCAGAAACATGCAGTCTGCCCCAGGCTAGGGTTTTTCATGGTTTGCAGGGCCCAGGCGTGAAGCGGTCAAAAGCAACCAGGGATCATTCCTTTTAACGGCTGTAGGTCTATGTTAACCGCCCTTCCGCTCCGCTTGCGTTGCCACTGCAGGGTCGGGTGACGGCCGCCCCGAGCTGCCGATGATAGGCGCGGCCGCCGCAGCCGTGAGGCCGAGCTCCGGTCTGTGCGGGAGCCGGCAGCAGCAGCAGGCCCAACACCCAGCTGCAGCTACTCGCCCACGTTTGCTCACCCAGAGTCGCACGTCCGTGCCGTGTCACCCCCAGAGAGTCTCATTGGTCGCAGTGGCATTCAAGGATCCGCTGTAGGGCACCTTTCTGTCGTGGCATCCGAGAAGGGAGCCAAGGCGCCTCCCTCTCTTCGGTAGCAGAAATGTCACACAGGTCTCATTCCCGTATCGGGTCCGCTTGCCGACCCGACCAGTGTGGGGCGCAGCCGACTTCCAGCTCGGCATAGCCAGTACTTGTGTGTCAGGTCGGGCGCGAACCGCGTCTGACGGCTCCACCCCCGAGCGGCCTTCTGCCACTCTGCGTCCTCGGCCAACGGGTGTTTCTGCCTGGTTCTTTATACCGGATCGCAGCAGTGCAAGGTATCGGTCAATGCCTCCAAGCCCGTATCTCCGTAGCCATGTGCCGTAGCCTCTCAGGATTTTCTATGCGGGTGCTCGGATATCCCGGCTACGGGCGGCGTAGTCTTCCAGCCTCCCAGTTGGTCTCCAAAAGGATAGCTTGGCTCAGGATATTTCGGTGGGGTGGGAGCTTCGAAATCAGGCGTCCATTTTCCTCGTGCGCAACAGCGCCCCCCCTATTCATCTAGATTTCAAGGGCTGTTCTTCCAAGGGTAGAGTGGGGCTGTAAGGAATTAGCATATGCAAAATGTGGGAGCTGTTCTCCAAAGGGGGTCTCCTGAAGCCAGGAAAGGTACAACCTCACCCATTAACAGCTATTTACATTACGGAAAGGGAAGCAAGGAGGGCAGAGGCAGTTGGGCTGTCTCTGAAGTATGTGGGGTCTTCACAGAAATTGTGCTCTTACAATTACAACATTTACTCAAGTTGATAAGATGTCTTAGAAAAATGTCAGCGATTGAAGCAGAAAGTGCCTCACACTCCTAAACTGGGCAGCTGCTGTGTGGGCCCTCTGTCACCAGGAAAGCAATGACACATTGACCTCCCTCTGTCTCATGCTAAACTAGCTGTGAAATGTAAACAGGGCATATGCAACACAAAGAAGAAGCTTGCATCTCCCTGAAAAGTGAGCAAAACGGTATTTGTGTGGATGGGATCAGCCAATTTGTAAATGCCTCGGTTACTCTGTAAACTGGGTCTAGGGTTGTATAATGCTGCTTGTAAGAGCTACTTTGGGCTACCCTGTCCAGTGCAGGGACCTATAGACACACACCTGTTATGTTATTTGATATTTGTATAGTTCCTGCCGCCATTGTTATGCCTTCTAAGCGCTGTGGTGGATGATGCACCGTTGGAAGACCCTAATCTGTACAAACATGAAAATTAAAAGAGCATTAAATTGCATGGACATTGCAATTAGACTTTGGTGACTAGTCAATTACTAGCAGAGATGACTAGTTTAATTCATTTTAAAAATCATGCAGTGCATTGTGTTTAGGCACAGAGATGACTGCTGTGTCAGTGACTATGTGACAGAGGACCCAATTTTTTGTGGGTTGCAGCGCAACAGGGGGAATGGGTACTATATATAAAGTCTATCAACCCCTTGGGTGACTGTCTACAGTTGACGGCTCTGCTATACTTTACGTGCTGAACCCGGAGGATAGCGCATCAACAAAAGCCAGGACACGTGCAGACTTGAAATCCGCCACTGCAAAAGGAAAGGACCAGAAAACAAGCCTTCTCTGCCTACACCCCAAAACTATGGATCCTCCTCCCCGTCAGCATTAGACTCACCCCCATGCTCCTACAATTCTGAAAAGAACTCAAGACTCACCTATTCAAGGCGCCTTGAAACACCATTTGTTGTATAGGCGCCTTACAAATATCCAATGAGTAAATTAATAAATAAGGAATCTCTGCCTCAACATCGAGGCCATCACATCGCCCCTGGCGCCACCTGACTTGCTAGACACCACCTACCCATCTCCTCCCCGCCACCTGGTACAACTGTACCCCTCCTCTGTGCCCTCTGTATCCCACCCCCCGCTGTATATCTTTTCTATTGTTACCTCTCAAAAGTGCTCCTTTATGTATCTGTACAGTTGTATACCTCTATAAAACGCTCAGTAATGTATCTGTATTGTTGTATACCACTGTAAAGCGCTCCGTTGCTTCTCGAAGCTTGGTCCGTGCTCAATAAATACCATAATAATAATAACAAAAAAAAAACACTTGCACACTAATCTACATTATGTGGTATGCAAATTACATGCACAATTGTCAGGTATGTGAAAGATACATTCAACACATGCCCTCTTTTCTGTGCCATCGGGTTATTGCAGTGCAAACGTATTATATTGGATAACAAACATGATGGCAGTAATACATAGCCACCCGTAGAGAAAAATACTGCCTCGTCCTCCATGACATCACCAATCTCCAAGACTCCTAGTGCTCTAGAGAAAAAATACACGTTCCCCCAACCTGTGTCCCTGATTATCCATTTCCCTTCCCAGAGGAATCCTGTGTGTCTGACCGTGGGCTAGTGGAAATTCTAGTTAAGTATTATGCTCCTTTTGAGACCCTCTAATCCCCCATGCACCAACACAAGCCTAACACTAAACCACAAGCACAGTGACAACACAAAATCAACAAGCACACTTGGCAGTCACATCCACAACACATTGCAACGCATGCCCACCCATCGGGTGGACCCTCAGGTATACTCAGTAGACTAATCAAAGTTTATTTTTATTTCTTGCATTTTCTTATACAATAAATCCAATCGGTCAACAAACATGTGATTTAATGGCAATATATCAATGGGAATGATAGAGTGTAAGTATCCTGAAACATCATTCTGAAATGTATCGTATGAAAACTATCTTGCACAAATCAAAGTGTAACATATAAATGAGGATATATGGGTGAAGCGTTCATCAGTATAAGGCATAGGGCCTCATTACGACCCTGGCGGTCTCGAATGAAGTGTGCCGGTACTGGACCGGCACCCTTCATTGCGGGAGCGCCTATTACAAGGTTCCCTTTGCAGGACCCGGAACAGAAGTCTGGTAAAACCAGACGTCCTTTCCTGGTCCAGCGAGGGGAAGAGGGAGCTAATAACAGGCCGCTTGTAATGTGCCCTTTATTACCTCTCTCCCCATTCCCATTGAGCCCTATCGGGGCTCAAATTGGAATGGGGAATGTTACCTTCATGGAGGAATTACTGGGTTCCTCCAATGTTGGAATGACCCGATAATTCCCCATTGAAGGAACCCGGTATTGGAGCCCGATATGGAGGCAGCCATGGCGCTAATAGCACCATGGCTACCTCCATACTCGTAATCAGGCCCATAGTGTTACATGTAGTAACATCAAAGATTGTGTTGTAGAGGACCTGCCTGTGAGAGCGTATGCCTTAATTGTGCACGTAAATGAGTGCCTGTTGTGATTAAAGTAAGACATATGTGTGTTCTTGCAGCTGTTCTTTGCACTAAGGTCCTGTTAAAAACAAGTACCAACAAAGATGATACTTTAGGCTTTTGTATAGTTAATAGATGGCAGTGCTTGGAATATATCTATTCCTTGATTTCTAGCTACTTCTATTATGTAGTAACATCAAGGTCTGTGTTGTTTGGGACCTTCCATTGTTATTTTTATGCAGTCCTAAGAAAGACAAATGTTTTGGCTTTTGTATAGGTATTATGTAATGTAATGTAAGTGGCCTCGTGCGCCTAGAAGGATATGATCTGCAGATATTGGATTCAGCTAAATCCTTAGGCTTCACCATTGACAGCAGCCTGTCCTTCCAGAAACACATAGTCAAGAAGGCCCAAATAGCCTGGCTCCACCCATTTGCAAAATCAAACCCTTCATCGCTCTGTAGGGCTACTGGACTGTAGTGCAGACTCTGGTGGCCTCACACATTGATGGGGAAATACCCTCCAATTAGGGCTTCCAGTCACTCACTTGGCTCCCCTAAAAGCAGTCCACCAGCAGCAGCACATCTTATTATGAGTGTGTGGAAATTCGACCGAATCACCCGCATCGTACACAAACTACATTGGCTTCCTCTCCAAGCCGGGAAGTCAAGAGTAGCACACCAACGTACCTGGTGGCTGAGCTCCACATATCTGGTGGTACATGCTCCTTGCGCAGCAAATTGACCAACTGGCTCGAATTACAACTCGTCCGCAAAGAGAGGCCTTGCAAACAATCCTTCTCTTATCACTCACTCTCCCTCTGGAACCCGATCATGGTATTGGCTCTGCATGCCCCCACAATTCTCCAGCGATGCACATCTCTCAAAATGTGGCTTTTTATCAACAACACCTGGCCAAGGACTAATTCAATGGTCGCACAGACTGCAACCCACAGTAATGTGCTACTGTTACAAGATGCCAGCCCAAACACTGTACAGTACTCCGCTGCTCTCAAGTTAGGTCCGTGCTGTAAACAAACAAATACAAAAATTAAAACATTGATGGTTGATTGGTGTGATGATCTCCCATTGGGTTCCCAGGGTTGGAACTGTTTGCTGTGAAGATCACTGTTTTTCAAGGGGAGCTGAGACCCTTCCCCAGCCCCAAATAATGCCACAGGCATAGTTTAGGGGCAACACGTCTGTCTTGGAAGCAGGACAATACAGAACAACACAGGTTCAAATCCTAGTCCAGCGCTTAGAGACTGGTCTACGGTATTAAGCGTGCTATAAAAGATCAATTAATGCATTCCTTCTATGTCCTGGAGATTCTTGTTCTTCCAAATTAGTAAGGAATATAGTGTCTTTTAATAGTTCTTTTGGAGCGCATGTTGAAGTTATGGTGCTGGGCCATGTATTTGCTCTCTCAGTCTTGTTGTAAGGTTGTTTATCTCGTTATGTTATGTCTCGTTCTCTTGGAGTGGCGATGGTGTATGAGATTATTTCTTATTTTAGCGACCGTTTTCCTGCAAACCTGCTGAAAGTATACCGTCTTATGGGTATTCCTCAGTAGTTTAGGATCCTGAGTCCTTTTGGTAACAGATTTTATTTTTTGCAGACAGTCCGGAAAAAAATATCACTGTCCTGCTGGGTTTCCTTTCTCCTCATTTGGTAGATGTGCCACTGTCTTTGACACATTTCGGTATCCATTTTGAAGTGCAAAGAAAAAGGTTCAATGCTGTTTTAGTTACGTTTTAAAATCACACAAGATGCCTGTTTTTATACCTTTTATTGGACTAACTGAAAATACTATGCAGAGATGTAACAAAGCATTAGCTTTCAAAGTCCCACAACTTCATAAAATGGTTGTTTGGTGAGGTGATCGCTCTGTGGTTTCTACATAACTCCCTTGCATGCATTATTTGCATTGAATGAGGTGCACAATATTGATGAGGTGAACAATATTGGATGATCTGTGGTTGTATGTCCCTTGTATCTGTATTATTCGGTTCTGCTGGGTTGTTGTGGCAGATCCAGCGTTGATGTGTTGGCTCATTTTGCATCTTCTGTTGTTGATGGTGTTCATTTCAGGCCTTCTTTTCTCTTGATCTAGTGCAAACGTACCCCTGGTTACAGACTGTGCAAGGTTTCTAGGCTGTTTCTTTGCAATTAGGGGAGCATCTTTGAAGATGTCTTTGAGCTCCTCATCACTTCTGAATAGTGGTTGTAGATCCTTAAGAATCCTATTAAGTTGCGTTAATGCTGGGTGGGAGGTGAAAACCAAAGTAATGTGTTCTGGGTCTCTGCTGTTTCTGTGTTGTAGCAGATTGTCTTTGTGTATTTTCAATGCACGATCGAAAACCCTGTCAATTTGTCCAGCTGGGTGACTCTTTTGCAAAAAGGATGTGTGGAGTGTGGCAACTTGGTTTTCCCCTGTCTTCCTGTTGAAACATATGCTCTGGTATTGGATGGCTTTGCTGAAGACAACAGACTGTTTTGTGAGGCTTGGATGGAAGTTTGCAGTGTGCAGGTATTTGTTCCTGTTAGTGGATTCATGTATACAGTTCTTTCTAGATTGCTGTTCCATGCAATACAGATGGCTGTATATAGGAAATGTATGTTCTTTTTGGAATGCAAATGCAATCCTGACCCTGTTTCTTAATGATGTGTTTTAGTAATTTTAGGAAAATACCAGGGCCCACTTTAACAGTGCATGTGCCAAACAATACAAGTGCATGTGAAAAGGATTTGTTTTTCTGTTGTGTACTGTTTCCAAACATATATGTTCCCTCCTTCCAGGACTTGATGGTCTTTTTAGATAAGACAGTAGTTTCCAGACCCACATTCCAGGTATACTCTTCCTCAGCCAATGAACTTTAAAATGCTTTCTTTCTTCATTTTGAAAACACACTGTGCTGTGGCTTTCTCTTTAAGAATCATTGCACCATATAATGAAGAAGTCTGTGGGACTTTGTGAACGAATGCTTAGTTGCATCTCTGCATATTAGTTTCAGTTAGTCTAATAACAGGTATCAAAACCTGCATCTTGTGTGATTTCAAAACTGGATTTAGTTGGCATTTAACTTATGTTTTTGAATTTCATGAATTAAAACTAATACCCTGTTTTGTAGACCGGACTTGAAAAGTACACAAATCAAATCACAAATCAAAATGACAAAATATTTTTCACCCATCTGTGTAGAAACATACTATGAAAAAGGTGAATGATTGTAGCTCTATTTCCTCCATAATAAATGAAAGCACAGCAAGTATCAGAATATATGTGATGTTAATTTAAAAGATGCCATCTGGGCTTTCTACTGTATTTTAAAGATTTAAACACAATGTAATAGGTCAGGAAAAGGGGGCGGGCAAAAGGGTGACATTTTTAACCAAGTCTGTATTGAACCAATCGAAAAAGGGCCTATCTGTCTCTATAATAAGGTGGGATTCCCTGCCTAACAGAAATCTAACTATGGTGCTCGTCATCAGTGAGGTTGTCCAAATCAAACTAGTCCGTCCTCCGTCCAAAAACTAACCTACGCTGACCCTTTTCACTAAGGAAAAGGGTTCAGCAACCAAAAGAAGGCCAAGGAGAATGACTCCCCTCTCCTGGAGAGGCTTACTGAATCTTAATATCTTATCTTCATATAGTTCATTGTGATATTCGCAATTAACCCCTGTAGTTTCTTACGGGAGCTCTTCAAGTCTCTGTTAAACGTTCAATGATTCTTCTGTCGCAATGTTCTCTGTCCTACCATATCAGGACCATGCTCCTTTCCCCACTGGATTTCTGTTAGTGTCTCTTTCCTCTGATTTGCTTTAATTACTTCACTACTACTGGGACGAGGGAGATGGCTGCAGTAGTAGTCTTGATTTGCTTTACTGGTTTTCCAGCTAGTGAGATGAGGGACATGACTCCCGAAGTCCCCCTGACGTTTTCCTAATTACTGAGACGAGGGAGATAACTAGCGTAGTATCCGTGACTTGTTTCAAGGCTTTCTCAATTACTGAGACGAGAGAGATGACTCCCATAGTATTCTTGACTTGCTTTAGTGATTACCCAATTACTGTGACGAGGGAGATGACTCACTCTCGTAGTATTCTTGACTTGCTTTAGTGTTTTCCCATTTACTGAGATGAGGGAGATGACTCCCATAGTGTCCCTGACTTTGGTTATGGGCTTCCTTATGGCCCGCTCGCCTACTGGGTCTCCTGCCATTTCCTTTACCATTTCCTTGATGGGTTGGCATCCCTGGTTCTTACCGCGGTCATGGGTTTCATCTGTGCTGGTAAACTCTCTGAGCGTTTCTCTCTTTAGTCTTCTGTGCTTCTCAACGGCTCTGCAGAGCCCTCTGCTCAGCGATCTCAGCGTCGTTTGAAGACTGCATGGTCCACCTCCTCCAGGTCATGCCACCACATGGATCTTCCAGACATTCACACAAGTCCGCTCACTGCCAACTCCTGGACTGCTTTTCCTTCTGCTTTGCCAATTTCTCTCAACCGAGAACCAGCCTGTTCCCACGGGTTTCTTTCTCCCAGGTTTGAAATTCCCTGGCTACACCTGCTCAACATCGGCTTCTCTCTTCTGCAAGTCCTTCTTCAATGTTTATACGATCTTGTTTGGTCCTCCCCAGCGGAGGATCATTGTCCTTCCTTAGTCTACATGAAGTATTCTTCTTTACTCCATGGTTCCAAATCTTTCCAGTGATGTATGTTTTAAACGGAGGAGGGATTGGTATTACTTCTTCATTCTTCTTCCAAGTATGAGTGGATGCCAACCTCTTGGCACTCTTCATGTTTCCTTCACTCTTCCCCTTCTCTTGTATGTTTATATATATATATATATATATATATATATATATATACATATATATATATATATATATATCTTTGTATTTTTTTTGTACATTAAACCTTACAGACATTCCCTTTTCTTCATCCGCCATGTCAACCTTAGAGCAATTTTCCATCGTTATATATGAATCACAACCTCTTATTGAACAGTCCAAAAATTACATAGATCCACTCTCCTCCTCCCATTTACCCCAAATTTTTATAACATTTGTCGAGCAACCATGTGCCGGATATATTCGGCATTCCACAACTACACACATGTCTACGTTGGCACTTCATTGTGCCAGTAGTGGGCATTCAGGTGAACGCCAGTATTGAGCTATATTGCGTCTAATTAGTCCTATCGCAGTTTACAAGAACAGATTTTTTTCCAGCGGTTAGTAATGCCCTCATCACGAATATCCAACAACAGGAATATAGGGTCCATCGGCACCTCTCTCCCGAGAATGTCAGTTAGTTTATCAGAGCATTGTTGCCAAAAACACTGAACACAGGGACAGCCCCACAGAATATGTATAAACGTGCCTTCAGCTTCCAGGCACCGCAGACAGTTCAAAGTGGTAGCCCGGTTCCCCCTGTACAGTGAGACCCTGGGATAATATACCCTGTGTAAGATCTTGAGTTGGATAAGGCAGAGTCTGGAAATAATTGCAATCTCACATTGACAAATCAGTGCCACAAATCAGTCCTCTGGTTCAGTATTACCCACGTCTGCCTCCCATTTAATTTAAGATTGGTGAATTCCAGGGTAGCAAAGGCCATTATAACTCTCAATAACTGTATAGGGTGGATGTGATTTTGCTTGGTATACGTTCCACCTGAACATTGCGTTACAGAAGAGTGCATTGTGGCATATCTGAGAGTGCGGGGAGATGCCTGTGCAGCGCTTGGGTGATTTGCATGTAGTGGTAGCTCTCCGTTTCCGGGAGTCGAAAATTATGTTTCAGGGTTTCGAAAGGAGTCATTTTACCCTCAGCCAAGATATCCCCCATCACCGTAATTTGAGCTTCGACCTAACCCGGCCACATTCGCAGTGTGTTTACTTCGGCAAGATTACTGTTGTTCCACAGGGGTTGCATCAGGGTTATCTTGTTATCCCACCCAATATACTTGTGTGCACTTTTCCAAACCATAGTTAAGAGTGCCGCCATTGTCTGTGGGGGAGAATTAGGGAGGGGTTGGTAAAGATTCATATGCCGTGACGTGTTCTGCAGCCCCAAAATCCCGGCTCTAATGTGTGGTAGTTTCTGGTCACCACGGAATATATCATTGACCACTGTCATTTGGCTCGCCCTATAGTATGCTTGAAGGTGTGGTACACCTATGCCACTTTCCCAAACTGACCTTTGTAATGTGCTGAGTGCGCTACGTGGGTGTACCCCGCCGCAGATTAGTTTCCTGAGAAGCCCATCTATCCAGTGAAACTCAGAGTCAGGGCTTCACAGCGGACCGTTCTGCCAGATATACAAAAAACATGGTAGTGTCAGCATCTTGAACAAAGCCGGTCTGCCTAGCAGTATCACGGGGAGTAGCATCATTAGAGAACCGGTCCGTGATCGGGTGCACATTACGGGCTATATAATCTGAGAGATCCCTCGAGATTCAAATCCACAAATAATGGAAGCAGTCAAGCTCAATAAAATATGAACAGTCTGGTGGGATCGCATGCCCCCCCTTTATCCGGAAAAAGGATCGATTTCCCCCAATTGACTCGCAGCCTGCTAAACACACAATAGCGCTCAAACATCTGTGTAACAATCGGACAAGAGTGGGCCGGGTCGCTTAGATATATCAGATCGTCAGCATATAGAGAAAGCTTGTCATCACCACCGTCTGGCCATCGGAAACCCCTCCACGTGCTAGTCTGGAGAAGCCACAGGGCTAGGGGTTCAATAGCGAGTGTGAAGAGTAGGGTCGATAGGGGGCACCCCTGTGCGTCTCCCTGCCCAGAAAGAAGATCCTAGATGGCCAACCGTTGATCCTAACCTCTGCTTGTGGGGTCTCATATAGTAGTCGAACCCACCCCAGAAAAGTCTCACCAAATCCCATACCGCGCATTATTTTCCAAAGGCTTTCCCATACCACTGAAGCAGGTCCAAAAGCAGGTGGAGACGTTGATTATTAATGTGTGTCAATGTATGTGGCATGAAGCCACACTGATCAGGGTCAACTAGGGAAGGAATCAACGCCTGCAATCTGGTCGCGAGAGCCTTAGCAAGAATCTTGGCTTCCCCGTTAATCAATGAGATCAGCCTGTATGAACTACATAGTTCAGGGGATTCTCCGGTTTGGGTATAACCACAATACTGGCCTTGCACAGGTCCTGGGGGAGGACACCCCAGTCCCTACAGTGTAGGAACATCTTATGGAGGGGGGCTGCCATTTTCTCGCCACCCAGTTTCTTCCAGGTCTCTAACGTGAAACCGTTGGACCCAGCGTTTTTCTGCACTGCATCTGGGCGATGGCCTCTGTGATCTCAGTTTCAGTAAAATCAGTGTCCAGCTGGGCACGCTGAGTTTCAGACTGACAGGGAATCACAACCTCTTCTAGTATGGATAGATTCACAGGGTTAGTTGGGCCTTGATAAAGGATGGCATAATATTGCGCAAAGGATTCTGCCATTTCGGGATCTTGTTGGGACGTTTTGTATAGTTTTGATTTCTTTAACATGACGATGCCCCTTGTCCCGTCTTTACAGCTAGCCAAACATCTTACCTGCTTTATCACCTTGCTCATACATACGTGCACGTTCTTCCCAGTGTGCATGTCTAGCATTATCCTGCGCAGTATTTTGAAGGGACTCTCTGGCCTTCGAGAGGGATTGATGTGCATCAGGTGTGCAGTCTAGTATATATTTGGTTTCCCACTCATGAGCCTCCTTTTCCGCCTATACCAATTTATGTAGCTGATCTTTCTTTTTGGCGGATATCCAGGAGATCTTTTCTCCTCGGAGTACCATTTTGTAAGCTTCCCAGATTATCTCTCGGTCGAACTATTCGGTGGTTGTTTTTTGGATATGGTCCACAAATTCTGGAAAGCCAAGAAAGTAGCTGTTAAGCCTCCTTGTCTTGGGGGAGCTGGTCTATTTATACAATCGCTATCGCAAGGGGAGAGTGATGGGAGATGCCTCGGGGTAATACTGTTGCGGCAGTCACCCTATACGTGTCCGGAATCAGGATAAAGACGTAGTTAAGTCTAGATGGGGAGGCATGGGCCCCAGAGTGAAATTAGTAGTTACGGTCCTGTGGATGAAGTTCCCTCCACACATCACACAAGCCCAGAGCGGAAGCAAATGTCTCTAGTTTCGTGAGTGTATGGGGTTCCGTCCACGGATGTGAGTGCGGTCAAGTGTAGTGTCCATAGCATTGTTAAAGTCACCACCAAGGATCCATAGATCAGGTCGGTATTTCACGATCAGAGCCACAACTTCCTCCATGAGATCTCCCGCGGCCATTGCGGGGCGTATGTGGCCAAAATGCCTAATGTTTCTCCCCATAGTGTGCCCTGTATCGCTACAAACCTGCCCCAAGGATCTTGATCCACTAAGGTCAATTCAAATGGGAGGCCTTTATGCAGTAGTATCTATACCCCATAGGAACCATAGGAAAAACCCACGCATATTGCGGTGCGATAGTTCGTTCTGTGTAAGAGGGTACATGTTGTGCCAGCTAAGTGTGTCTCAGTGAGAAGGGCTATGTCGGAGGAGTGTCTATTAAGAAACTGGTTGACCAAGCATAGTTTAATCCCTGATCCCAACCCATTAACATTTCAGGTCAGTAGCTTAAGAGATTTAGTGGCCTTGCCAGTCACAATCATATTTTGGGTGTGTGCCATGGGTGACGCTGGGTGTCCCTCAACGTGTAAGCCTCATTTTTTGCAGACATGACGTGATTCTGGCAAGTGTATGCATGGTAATTCCCACCTAAGCATGCTGTAAACCTGAACGTTGAACCAGAACAAAAACAAAAAGCACCCTCTCCCTCCACCCCATACTCCATCCCAACTCGAAACATCTGTCGCCTGAACAGGTACTGGCGGTCAAAGAAACTCGCTGTTAGCAACAACCAAAAGGCATACCATGCCCAGAAATCAACAAACAAGTAAACAGACATTCACGGGGGAAGGGGGGTGTGCTGGAATAATGACGGTTATCAAGTTCCGTCTGTTTCTTAGCAAAACAGAACAGATCTCAGGGGTCTGCCGGCCCATCTAGCAGTCGCTACCGCCTATAGTTTCAGTGCCACCCTTTCTGCAGTGTTTATTCCATTCAGATGTTATCTGCCAGCGCAGCCAGGTCAGGCTCTTGCCCCTCAGGAGGGGATCGCTCTGGGTGGGAGCCATTTTTATTCTTTGCTTTATTCCTGTCTGGTGTCCAGTCGCCATCCAAGTGCAGTTCAGCCCACCTCCAGGCCTCTCGAGGGACAGTGAAGTGTACCGTGGTACCTTTATGGTATATCTTCAGTTGTGCTGGGAATAACAGGCCATATTTGACGTTCATGGAGAACAGTCGCCAATTAAGCTGGTCAAAGGCTTGTCTGGCGCATTGTACTTCCCTAGTGTAGTCCGGGAAAAAAGCAATTCGGGCTCTATTATAAGTGATAGCGCCTTTGGCCTGAGCCATTTGCAGTAACGCATTGCGGTCTCTATAGTTCAGCAGCTTGGCAGTTAATGTGCACGTCGGCGCAACCGCGGTGTGCCGTCCCAATAGCATGCGATGAGCTTTTTCAATAGAAAAAAAATGTGAAAATGTCTTTGGTGCAAATATGTCAACCAACCATTGTTCAAGAAAGAGTTTCATATTTGGTCCTTCAGATTTTTCGGGCAGTCCCAGGATGCGTGTGTTATTGCGTCACAATCTTCCTTCCCCTTCATCTATTCGATCTTCCATAGTTTTCATATGTGCCAGTACCCCTGACATCTGCTGTTCCGTTGTGTGGAGCCCATCTTCTGTCCCCGAAATGCGGTGCTCTGCTTTTCCCGGGATGACAATTTTTGTAGGTCATGACGCAGAAGGGACATATCCATGCTGATGCCGTCCATATTTCTTTCCATAGAGGCCTGAGAGCCCACAATGGCAGCCATCACATCCCTAAGGGAGAGGTGTTCCTCGGGTATTGTGGCACCACTCTGCGATGCCCGATCATCGGAAGGATCATTGGTGGGGGGGATTGTGGCCATAGTTGCGTATTGTTCCATCTTGCTCTGTGTGCAAGTTTTCTTTTGTTTATCCTTGCCCATGATAAACGTGGTCTCCAAGTAATGTATGGATGAGCTGTACGTGATGCCTGTATAGTCGTTTCAGGGGACACAGGGATGTTTGTCGCTAAGCATAGACTGTGCATGTGTATCCGGGTGACAGCGTCCCCAGCTGGGGCACCTAGAGATGAGATTCCTATTGTATGCGCTCATCAAAGGTCCGGGGAGGGAGAGACCACACCAATGCGCAGTGTTTGGGACCGAGCCCATCTGCGGTTGTGTGCTGTCGCTATCCACATTGTACGAGCAAGCGGGCAGCTTGGCCAATGCGTGATGTGGAGCTCCAGTTTAACCTGGCAGCTGCGTTTGCAGCGAAGCAGGATCCATGTGCCGACTTCTAGTTGGGTCCCAATGCTTCCCCAGTAGGTTGCCGCAGCTCGGCTAACTTTGTCTTCCTTTAGTTTGTAGTTGGTTCCACTAGGGGGGCATCAGATGCTGTGCCCCTCATCTCGCTTGACACTGTCATCGTAAATGTCTTGGATATCCTTTGCCCATGCCCAGCTCAGTGATCTGCTATGGTCCCCGGCGAGGGCTGTTTTCAGTATCTCAGTGCAGCTACTATTACCGCGAGATTATTCCCAGCCACCGATCCCAGACCCACCATGGTCACACTACAGGCTCAGCCCCACCTCATGTCTCCGTCTGGGAGTGGGTGCTGTATGCTGTCTAGGTCCACTACAGTCTAGGTCCACCACTGGCCAGCTCTCGCCTCCAGTCGGCGCCAATGGCCCAGATAGTCGATGTAGTCCGGCACCCCACAGTGGTGCTTCTGGTACAGTTCCCAGCCAGGGCAGGCAAATTTTGTGTCTCCTTCCCCTCCGGGAACCTTCTTTTACGTGACTTTCTCCGGTATCAGCGTGCGGAGCAGTTTGTCACTCATCCCGCTTCGATTCACGCAGTGGGGTCGTGTCTGCCTTGTCTCGTCCACGATTTCTTTATCGCCTCGGGGCACCCCAGCGCAGTGTGTGCAGACTCCAGCGGTCCTAGTAAGCGGGCTGTATCCCTGCTCCAGCAGTGCATTCAGTCATTTTCTTCGTTCCCTCCCAGGCCACCGGCTTCTTCTCACAGTCCCACAGAGTTAGTTAGTTAATTAGTGCGTTGCTGGCGGGCTGCTCTCCGGGGGCCGCTGTCAGGGCTGCTTCCAACGTCCCAGTCCGGGTAAAATGGCGGCTGTAGTTTCGCGTCGCAGAGTCTCACCCCTGGAGAGCACTATTTCTCTGTTCTCCCACTCCGTTTCGAGCCGGGAGATGAATAGCACGTAGCTAGTGGCTTCATCTTTCGGATGATTGAGGTAGCATGAGGTTCGGGTATAGATATCAGCAGGATATTATACAGGATATGAGTGGACCAGCGGAGCACCAAGCTCTCATGTCCGGATCGCTTAGGTGCTCAACAGCACCCCAGTGGTTGTATATTTTAATGGAGTTAGGGAAGAGGTTTTACAGTAGCAAACAGTGGTCTGTTCAGGTTGGAGTTCATGAGGCAGTGATGACCCCAGGGTCTCAAGATAGAGGGTTCGGGAGTTCCCTCACTGAACAGGAATGAATCCCAATCCCCAAGAGGGGAGTCTCTCCCTGTAAGGTCCCGCTTACCGCCACCTCTAGGGGGAATATTGCATAGCGGCTTCACCTACGTACCCTCACAAGGAAAGGCTCCCCTCTGTGGAAAAGTGATGACATCCTGTGAATCGTCACAGCACCCAGTGAAAGCACATTTGGCAAAGATTAATCTGCATGCATTAATTGTTTGAGGCAGACTTGCATATTGTTATGAATGATACAAAGAGAAAACCTTGAAGTTGTGAGAAAAAAAAGTGTTTTTTGTGTTATTTAAGATCCTTAAGATAGGTTTGCTTGAGGCTTGCCACATTTGGTCGACTCTCCCATCTTTCGGATGAAATGATCTACATGAACGAAATAGCAGGAATGCCTCAGTAGTGCACTGAACAATCTCATATTGTGCTATTTATTTATATAAGTGTGTACTGACTTCTTTGTATTAGGCAACAAGGTGGGGCACGCCCATGTTTATAAGTATGTCCACTTAGTGCAGTAATGAGTAATCCAGTTAATCCAAGGACAGTAGCAGCTATGACGGTGAGGTGGCCATCAGGCACAATAAGGATAGCATAATGTAACATTTTCAGGGAACACACCGCTTTCCAAGAGGGCGGAAGGTGGAGATATGCAGAGTTGCCGCATATCCAGAAGGTGTCCATGAGTGCTGCAGTGCTGCTAGTCAAGTCTGGAATGTACAATGGGCCTCATTTCGAGTTTGGCTGCTGAGCTTGTAACACTGTTTCCGCCGCCTGATATGCCAGTTCCACCGGGACATTACAAGTCCCGGCGGCTCGGGATAGCAGGTGGGAGAAAATGTAAGTCCCCATTCCCATGTAGTCCCATAGGAATGGAGACACGGAAGCACTGGCACCGTTGCTAACAGTGCCGGTACCTCCGTGACAAGTCTGCCTACCGGATATTTGTACCCGGCAGGTCAGACCTGCTCGGCGCAATGGCCCCTGCAGGCAGACTTGTAGTGTGGCGGTTACGGAAAGGGTGCCGGAACGTTGCTATCAGCACCTTTATTTCCGGACCGCCACACTTGTAATGAGGCCCAGTGTCTTCGTACAGTGTTCATGGATGCCAACAGGCACGCTGCCATTGCCTCTGAAACACAAGGAAAAGCTTGTAAGTTTCTGTACTTTAGCAGGGGTTTACAACCATCTTTATCCACATCAGCTTTGATAAATATCTACTCCAGACATCATAACAGGTTTTGTTTACATGTGCCACAACTTCTTCTGAGAACCTGATCAGTCCTCCTGCTCTGCAGCTCACCAGCCCCTCCTCCCATCTGTTGTTAGAGAACACAGCACCTTCCAACTGTAGTTGCAGTCTGGTTTGACACCACACTTGCTCCCTTTTTTCAGAACAATCACTGGTGTCTGCTTCTAACGTGGTTGCTTGGACCTTGCTGCCTTGGAACAACCCTTGTGTCCTACATAGTGCTAGGTGCAGTAAACATTTTCCTGTCAGAGGTGGCCTTTCTTTTTGAATAAACAATCTGGGAGTGTGTGTAGCATCAGGGAACATATGTAGAAAGAATCCTTAAAATTCGCTCTTCCCGCCTCCAGCATATGATTATACCAAAGGTTATCCATGTCGAGGTGATGCACATTTTCAACAGTGGCTAAGAGAGACAAAGCAGTCCTCTTGAATGTCTGGTGCAATTGCTTGGAAATATGTGTATGATAGTGCAATTGCTCGAAGGCAACTGCAAGCAATTCCTGAGGTTTTGCTACTTTACCTGTAATATTTTGTCTCCAAATTAGGTATGTCGGTGAACAGGAACTTCCTCTTATGACCCACAAATCCTTCTCCTGTGGTGGAGCTTGTCCCTGTAGTTCAATAATCTGTGCCAGGGGGATTGCATTGTACGAAACTACCAGCTGTACCTGCTGAACTGCCATGTCAGGGGACATTACATTTGGTACTTCTAGGTACCCTGTTTCCTTTGCTGCTTTGTCTGCTGCATCATTACCATAAGAAATTGGGTCTGCATTATTTGTGAGTGCTGCTCATTTTACCACAGCCACCACTGAGGGTTGTGCTAATGAGTAAATCAATCTAGCTAATAATGCTGCTTCTTGCACAGGGGCTCCATCTGATTTTTTTTGGACCCTCTCTTGAGCCATCTGCACAATCCCAAATGCACTGTGGAAATGACTTATACTGAGTAAGAATAAATGGCAACTAAGGTACTTTGTGACATTTCTAATGCTTCTATAAGTGCTATGAATTCTTCTGTCTGTGCGTTATAATGTGCAGGCGATCTCTTTTTTATCATGGCCTCATACTCCCCATCAACAAGGCTAGCTACTGCTGCACCAGTATGTCTTTGCCCTGTCCCCTCATCGTTCGTTGATGACCCATCAGTGAGAGCACTTCCCCCTCCTCAAGTGTGTCCTTCCTGACCTGGGTAGTGACATCTTCAGGTCCTTCATATGTTATGCAATCATGTTCTACCTCACCTGGCTGTGGAGGTACCACAATGGAGGTGGCTGGGTTCACTGTGCGGCACCTGACAATGTGAATCGATGAGTTGGATAATATGACATTTTAGCCAGGCGTTCTCTGTCTGGTGAGGGTTGATTTACCTCTTTCTAAAATAGTAAACACTGGGCCTCATTACGAGTTATGCCGGTAAGGGAAAAATGATGCCGGTAAGGGAAAAATGATGCCGGTATGTAAATACCGGCATCATTTAACGTTCCATAGCATTCTGACCCACAAACCTGGTATTAACGGCACTGTTATTTACGGTGCCGCTAATAGCGGCACAGGCACGTACACGCGCCTCCTCAGGTAGTAAATACCGGCATGCCGGTAATAGGGGGCAATCACAACCCACGCAAACATGCAAATACCGGCATCGCGAACACGGTAATAACGGGCTGCATGATGCCGGAAAAACAGGCATCGCGGACCACCCGCAAACAGCAACCAAGATACAAGGCAGCTGCCACAGGTGCACACAATCCCCACAGGTGGAGTCAAAGAAGGCTGTGCCAGTATGAACTGAGCACACCCACACACCGCAACCCCCCCCCGGCGTAGCCAATGCAGAGTTGGCCATCACAAAAGGCGCACAATGAAACACCACACCCCTTCCCACACCAAAATGCCACCACTAGCACCATCAAACATGGTTTAGGAGGACCCGCCCATAGTGATACAACCACAGCAGCAACAACAGGCAGCACAGAGGAGACGCAGGAGGAGAAGGAGGGCGAGACATGGCCAGCAATCACCACCAGCGCAGCCACCAGTGCCACGTAGGCAGTCACCAATCCCTTGCACCAGACCCAGCCCATGTAAACCAACCCCTGAGCAGACGCACACCCTGGACCGGTTGGACCGTGACACCATCACCACCATAGTGGACATGACACAGATGACATTGCCAGCCACATCGAGATACGCACTGCCATCCCCCCACCAATAAAGGTGGTTACTGTGCAACACTTCGTGGCCCCAGGCACCTACCAACACACAGTGGACCAGCAGCATGGCATTTCACAACCACTACTCTCACGCATGCTGGACCACGTGCCTGGCAGCCTGGTGAGTTGCACAACTGTCCCATGGCTGTGCTGTGGGGACCTGATCAGTGCAGATGCAGAAGGGGGGGGCTACTGCACCTGGGTGGCAATGGGGGGAATAGTGCACCTGGGTGGCAGTAGCCAGTGAGTGGAGAGAGCATGCCAAGCCAAACACTCCAGACCTGAACTAGCCAAACCGAACCCGACACATCACTGGGCCACAAATGCCAAACTATGCATATGGATGACGACAAGTAAGAGCCACAACCAGGCCACCATGGCAATGTCAAGCAATGCAGGACTGAACAGGATGGTAACCCTGGCAATGTGGCCAGTGTGAGCATGCATAATTGTGAGCATGCATAGAATACACATCATGAATTGGAGGCCAAACATTGACGCACTAACACAGCACATCTGCCTCAGCATGCATGTTTACACCCTGCATCATCTATCAAACCACATCCAGTGTCCCACACCTCATTACAGTATCCATAGCATCTATGTGACTTTTGCGTATACGTACAGGGACATGTGCATGCCCACAGCAAATAGCTGCCGCCATGACTGAGTGCCCTGAAAGTTGGCAAGTCAGAGTGACACACACCTATTCCAATCTGCCTGCAGGTGATGGAGGATATACCTTCAGGCCGTGGCTACTTACCCCAATGCGTAACCGCTGAACTGGCATGGATAGGAGTACAATCGCGTGCACACTCATACCCGTGTTCTGCCTGAGCATACCTTTGGCCTGTGAAAGCGCGGTTACGATGCCAATGCAGTTCTGGTGGTGCACTCCTATATAGGCCTGAGGGGGTGGCAAATATCACCATGGCCTGTGTCATGCTGCACAACATGTGCGTCCGGAGGAATGTACCACTGCCAACTGACATAGACATGCATGGGTCGGGTGACCATGAAGGGGATAGAGACGGAGGCGAAGGAGCCCCCCTGCCAGTACATGATGCACGGGATGGCCATGCTGTACGCCAAGCACTAATCCACGTGTACATCTGAAACGCACGGACCATGAAAGGAATGTTCCAGTGACCCACTGGCTGCATGTGGGCATGCACACTTGTATACTTAGCAGTTCACAACCGTACGCTATCACACATTGAATGTACATGCACAAAATTAAGAATGTCCAGCCATTGAATTGCTTGCAAACAACGGGGGTATTATTCACATACACGTGATAATATTAACATTCCCCTCCAAACACCCCAGTGAACCCCCCCTCCCACTCCACAAACCCTCCAAACACCCCAGTGAAATCCCTCTCCCTCCACACAGATGCTAAGTGTCCCCATGTGTGCATCGGACAGTGCTCCCTTCCACAATGTGTCCTGCCACAATGTCATTGTCCGTGCATTCATTTCTTTTGCATCTTGGTGTTGGGTGGTGCCATGGCCGGCCGTCGTGCGCTCCTCCTCATGTGACGCACCGGACTGGATTGGGCCGAGGTGGCAGGGGTAGTTGTGGCGGAAGTGTCAATTCTCAATGGACTGCCTGTGTCAAGGTGTGGCCGCTGCATTGGAGCGTTACCTGCACGGATGCCCTCCGTGAGTGTCCCCGTGCACTCCTGGAAGGCACGCGTGGATGCCTCCACTGCTGCAGTATTGGCTGCTATTGCCCTCACGATGGCACTCATGGCCTCTCTGCTTGCTTCTACCTGCTGCTGCATGATCTGGAGCATGGACTCCTGCCGGGCCTCAACCTTTGTCAGGCAGGTCTCGAATGATGCGACGTCCACAGGTCTGCAGGTTGCTGGCAGGGTGGAGGAGGGCAGAGTGGAGGAGGGCAGAGTGGAGGAGGGCAGAGTGGAGGAGGGCAGAGTCGTGCCTTGCAGGGTGGTGGTAGACAGCTGCGCGGAGCCATCCTCCGGGGCACTGTCCTCGAACAGCGCAGTGTCTGATTCAGGCACGGATTGTCGAGGCACTCAGACTCTGCTAGAGGTTGGGGGCTGGCAATTGGGCTTGGGGTGGGTGTGCCAGGCATCATGTCTGATTCCTCTTCCACCTCTGTGGACACAACGTCCTTGGTGGCTTGCGGCAGGGCTACCACTGTTGTGGTTTTTGGTTGTTGGTCAGTGGGTGCAGGTGTTCCCTGCAGGGTTGGTGCCTTGCGTGGCATGCTGGCTTTGGCAGATGACTTCTCCTTGGACAGTTGTGTTGGGGTGTCCCTGGACCCCTTTTGTGCACTGGACGTGCTCGCACCCCTGTCCACTGGTCTACCTTCATCGTCAGTGCCTGGGGGATAGAAGAGATGCGGGTCATCAGTGATGTGGTCAATTGGCGGCTGTGATGTATTGTGGTGGGATGTGTCCATGCATTCAGCCATCATTTCATTTCTGGTTTGTTGCTTTGGGTATACTGAGGGGGTATGTGGGGGATCAATGCATGCTGGTGGTGTAGCATTAGTTTGGTCTCTGTGTGGTGGGTGCATGGGCATGGTTGGGTCATGTGGCACCGCTGTTGGGATTGGGGTCGTCACTCTGCATCCATGTGGTGCGGGAAGTGACGATGATTGATCTATGGGTATGTTGATGCATCGCCTTGCCCACTCTAACTTCCCCATCAGTTGGGCCACATCATGTGTCGTGATACGTGGTTGTGATGGTACACTCACCTTCCTCTGTGGTGATTGCCGCCCCGACCTCCTGATCTCCGATCCCCTCAATGCTTTCGGTGTTGATGAAGCGACTTGCCGTCTCCTCCCATGGCATCAATTGGACTTGGGAGTGTGGCCCACCGCCTGTCGCCCTTGCGGCTCTCCGATTTTCGGACAGGGTCCTCCGGACACGGAGGCGGAGGTCGTCCCACCGCTTCCGGCAGTCGCGCACACTCCTTGGGGCGCACCCCACTGCTGTCACCCTCTGCGCTAACTCGAGCCAGACCTCTTTTTTGTGGGTTTGGGCCGCATGCTTGAAGTCTGTGCAGCGTATTACGTCCGCATGCTCTTCCAGTGTGTTGGCGAGCATGGTGAGCTCAGCGTCCGAGAACCGCTGCTTCCTCTTCCTCTGGGTGGATTTCCTGCTGGCCTTGGACATGGTGATGCTCTCCTGACACACGACGACACGGGAGGAGTGTTGGTTGTGGAGGATTGCAATGGATTGTGTTTTTAAAGATGGCCGCCGGCCCATTTCCCGTTCCTGTGCGATGACGTAATTTCCGGGTCCATTTTTTGCGAACACGGTAATACCACGCCGGTATTACCGTGCCGGTATTTACGGGTTAGTGTGAGGCGGTAGCGCAATGGGCGGGCCCCGCGATGCCGGTATAGGGGGCTTGGAGGCCCTTTACCGGCATGGCGGTATTGCCACTACCGGCATGGGGGAACGCGAGTGCTCACGCACTCGTAGTCACCCGCTATTGGCGGGTTCATACGTGCACGGACCGGCTCATTCCGGCATGCCGGTAATGAACACGGTTCTACCGGCAAACTTCTAAATAGGCCCACTGTGTTTTCCACATATAATGTCATTGGCAATCCCATTGTGATTGTTGTTGATTTTTGCATTAGAAAAGTTGGAATATGCTTGCAGTAAGTGAACGCTGTGAGATATTGGCACTCTGAGAATCATGGTAGGATTTGTTAGTACTGGGAATTCTGCCACTACAATATTATTCAAAGGCCGGAGTTCCTGTATTATTCTCCAACCTGGACCCTTCACATTTTTCACAGGGTATATGGCCGTGTTGCATGGGCATTACTGTATCATGCCTTTTTGTAATAGTGCTAAAAAGTTTTATAAATCCATTCATCAGCTTCTCGTGACAGGGGATACTGTCATACCCTGTGTTACACTGCACCTTACTTCAGCTTGATACGAATGGATCCTATGCTCTTCAATAATCCTATGTCATGGGGGTTACTGGTATATAGGTTACTGGTTACCTTCTCCATATCCTTCTGTAATTGTTATTGCAATGTTGTGGCAATAAGCATAATGTGAGGTACCTCTCTGTGTGGAATTAGTTATTTGACAGGGTATGCACAAATCAAAAATCATTTCTCCTGGGTCTGCATTCATCACCTTCCTCATCTGTAACTAACATAATTACTTTGTCATTCTCATGATCACTGCTTCCAAATCTAACGTAATGATTGTATCTGGGGCATTTTCTTTGGAGACTGCTGGCCTGAACAGAAACTCTGCAGGTACACGCAGTGTCCTATCTTTTATTCCTGGTATCCATCTTAACAAAACTGTCACCCCATAAAGAAACACATCTAGATATAAGGGCACTCTGCTTGTGGCACTGTCACTGTGAAGCACTCGTGTTATGCGGCAGCTCAGCATTGGTATATGCCTGGTGTTGAGCACACTATGCATTTCTCGGTAAAAGTAATGGTCATATTTAATTTGCTTAGGAGGTCCCTGCCCAAAAGGTTTACTGGGGTATCTCTTGAATACAATGATGGAGCTGACACCTCCTGTATGCCTACTGTGATGGCTAAATGTTCAGTGAAAGGAACTGACAAAATTGCCCCAGAGAATCCCTGAATGTCCCTTATCTTACCTGTAAGGAATGCATGGTATCAAACAGTAAGACAAACAAAAGTGATCACAGTTCAAGGGTGTTTATTGAACTTCAAATTTGTTTGCAAAACATCCATCTAATCCTAAATCTAAAGATGGGAGCAAGCTACGACCATCAAATAATAATGCAGTCCTAGTCGAGTCTGTCAAAATAAAAGGGCCTATACTAAAAAACCTATTGCCAATCATTACTTCTAAACACCAATAGTGTGGGAAACAATGTTACGCAAAAGAAAAATGTTCAAGAAATGATATGTGAGGATATTCAAGACGTTGGCTTCCCTTCCCCACATTTTCAGGGCGGGACAAGGTGGCACACTCAAGCTTAGCACACTCGCTGGCTTCTCTAGCACGAGGATGCAGTTCAAAACTTCAACATCAGGGACTTCTGTGCCAAAGTTTCTTTGCCATTCAAAGTCTCTTATTTCACCTCCAGGACCTGGATCCAAAAGCGATGGCTGTATCCTGGCCACCTGTATGACAGATCCCCGGGGAGTAGTGGTTGAGACACCTTCTGGTTTCTCACATACCAGACAAGGGAATCCGTCCTTCCCTAATGCAGGATGTTGTAGCCCATGTGTCAACCTTAAATGCAAAGATTTTATTTCCTATCTGCTCTCCTACATGGGGTTCCTCTACTGGTTTGGCAGTTACAGACAAAATTGGGCATGTCAGAGCTTTCTGTGGGCTGTCCTATGGGTATGTGTGTTGTCCCGGATATGGGAAGTCAGTGGCCCCTAAAATGCTTGCTCCGGTGTACTGCCTCGCTGTACCTTGTGGCACAGGATTTTTATCCCACAGCTGTGTATCTTGTGGCAAGGGATTATTATCCCATTGCTTGCTAAGGGGTCTGCGGCAGTGGTATCTGCACGTATGACTGTGTGACGTTCAGAGTTTGGTACTGAATTGGTTGCATGGGAATTGGGTACTGAAATTGCTGCTTTTGTGTTGTGCTTTGGGTTGGGGTGGGCATGGGACCTGGGGCATATGGAGTACTTGGGGGGGGGGGGAACCATCTATAATGGCGGGTGTTAAGCGAGCGCATACACTCATCTACTAGTATAGGCATGGGGATCATAAGAATAGGATGGTATCATTCTGCATACTAGCACAAAATGTCCCATCTTCCCACAGGACCAAGACCACCCTCCAAACCTGGGCCTCACCCCTCCAAAGCCAACCCCTCTGCTGCTTTGAAACCATCCTCTTACCCTCTGGAAACTTCCCATTTCCTGTCTGTCGTCTGTGTACCCTTTGACCTATTCCTGCACCTGTCTTGGGTCGGTTCTATGTCATATCATCAAAAGACATTATTACGATGGCTGTTTTTAAGAGAGAATTTTGCCGAAAAAAGTAATCACATTTAAAAAATATATATTTGTGGGTTCCCCCCAACCCCACCCTCCCCCACATATTCTTCATTGTTTCCGACCCCCTGAACCTCTTATCTGCCCCCCCCACCAAAATGTTGATGATTTATTTCAGAAAAATTCTCTTGGAAAAACACCTGTCGTAATAATGTCTGTCGATGAAACAATGTTGTACCCTTGGGTCGGGCTGCCCTTCTGTGGTGCTAGTAATCACAGCTCCTTCCATGCATAATTTGGCTATCGTCTTCTGTACTAGTTTTGCCTATGCCCGTTTTGCTTGCTCCACTACCTACTTCGCCTTGTCTTGTCGTCATCTATAATGATGAATATAAGCCTGAATTCCAGCCCATCTCTTTGCTTCGATACCAACCACCTTATCTAAGTCATTCTGAACCTTCTTGGGGACCCCCTTACATAGCATGTGATAAAATATAGCTATATTCTTGTCCCATGATTCCCCTGTCAGGTTCAGGTTCAAACTCCCCCTTCTCCTCACCTGAGTCCTCCGAGGAACGATCCTTACGTACAGTTTCAGGCTTCTTAATGTCCTTCTTCCTATTCTTGGGTGTGTTATCCTTCGGTTTCCAACCTTTTCTTTCGTGTAAATAAGGTCTGGCCCCTCCAGAGGCCACCGTGACAGAGATGAGAAACTGCCCAGAGAGGCCCCCAGGAGGGCCAGCCTCGCCCCAGGGAAAAAGCCCGAAGGCAGAAAAAACCCTGGTATTGAAGTCTTGCAGAAGAAAGTAAATGTTGTTTCCAAATACTGCTGATGTGAAAGGTTCAATCACACAGAAGAATATTATGAACAGAACAAGTACTGGAGCTGACAGAAAATGTAAAAGTATAAACTGTTTTAAAGATTACCCCAATACCGAAGAAATACTAAGACAAGCAGGAACGGCTAGTTGCCGGAAGCAAGTAAGAAAAATGAAATGGAAGTCGCGAAAGCTGTTCGCGTTCAGAATAGGAACATTGCCGCTTGATTGTTAAATAAAAGCGGCAGGGTTAGAATGGCAGGGCGCCGTGAGTGATAGTAAGGTGGAAGAAAGAAAGGCGACAGAAGCAACAGAAACAAAGGTAGCGGTTAAACTGGAAGAAGTACGTACAAAAGGCAACAAAAGAATTGAAAACACAGATACCGAATGAGATGGACCCAGGAGGGTCCGGGATTCAAAGGAATAATCGTAAGATAAATGCACAGGAGTAGCACCGGAGTGCGAGCGAAGTAGCAAGAGAAACACAGATACAACGCACCGGCTGAAGGGGAGGAGTCGGAAGTTATAGTGCAGACCACCATATTGGATGAGGACTAGAGCGCTAACCAGAATAGAATTAACGCCGCCAGTAATCCCACGCCTTCCACCCACCGATCCTGACAGTATACCCCCTTCTCCTCGGGGGTCCCCCTGGTTTGCCCGGGTGGAAGTGGTGAAACCTCCTAACCAATCGGGGTGCATGAATATGGCTCACTGGTTCCCAGGATCTCTCATCCAACGGATAACCCTTCCAATGCACTAGGTATTGTAACTTACCCCGGCGGTACCTAGAATCAACCAAATAGGCCACCTCATATTCTTCAGGTGTTGATTTAACTTGAGCACGTACCCTGTGGACTGGTCTTTGGAAGGGATCCTCCTTGTATTCTTTGAGTAAGGAGACATGAAAAACCGGATGTACCTTCTTGAGGTAATCAGGGAGTTTGATCTTAAAAGCAACAGGATTAATCCGTTGGACAATGGGGAAAGGTCCGAGGAATCGGGGGGAAAATTTACCAGAATGGACCCACCTGGGCAGGAAACGGGTAGACAACCAGACCAATTGTCCCACCTGCCACGTAGGGTTGGGGCTTCTACTCTTGTCTGCCCACTTCTTTTGAGCCTGTTGACTGACCAGGTGTGCTCTTTTCGCAAGTTCATGTACCTCATGTAAGTCCTTCAGAACCCCGTCCACCGCAGGAATCTTGGTGGAAGGGGGACTGAGCCAGGGCAAATGTTGGGGATTATACCCATAGGTACAAAAAAAAGGACTCATCCAGGTGGAAGTATGAATGGCATTGATATAGGCGAACTCTGCTTGTGGGAGGAAGCGATACCAATTCTCCTGCTGGGGACTACAAAAACATCTTAGATACTGTTCCAGACTGGCATTCAATCTCTCGGTCTGTCCATTACTCTGAGGATGGTAACCCGAAGAAAGAGCCCTGTGTATTCCCAGTGACTGGCAAAGAGAAGCCCAAAATTGTGAAGTAAATTGAGGTCCTCGGTCTGAAACCACCGTCCGAGGCAACCCATGTAAGCGGACTATATCCCGAAGGAATACAGCTGCGGTCTCTGAGGCTGATGGAACCTGTTTGAAAGCGGAGAAGTGAGCCAACTTACTGAAAGAATCTACCGTTACCATGATCACCGACATGCCATCCGAAGGAGGGAGATCCACAATAAAATCAGTGGAAATATGTTCCCAGGGACGTTCAGGTAAGGCTTCTTGCTGTAGTAATCCTAGCGGTCTTCCCGTTCGATGTTTGTTGGAGGCACAAACCGAACAGGTAGAAACATACCGGCAAACATCGTTCCGCAGGGTAGGCCACCAAAAACCCCTGCGTAGCAAGTTATAAGTCTTCCTGACTCCTGGGTGTCCTGTTAAAGGGGAGTCGTGGCACCAAGACAGGACTAGAGTCTGAAGTTTCTTGGTGGGAATGAACAAGGCATCACCCTGATAATATAACCCATCCTTGCCTTGGACGATAGAGGATGGAGGATCTGAGCCAGTTTGATATTGAGGTATCAAATCTTGAAGAAAGGATAGAGTGGATGCAACAATCCTAAGCCCTGGGAAGACCAATTCGTGTCCCCTGTAGGTCCCAGAGCCTTCCCCTTGACTACGAGACAAGGCATCCGCCCTTAAATTTTCTGTACCCGGAATGTAGGTAATGTTAAAGTCGTATTGCAGGAAGAAATAGGCCCACCTGGCATGGCGTGCATTGGTGCATTCCATTTGTTGTAAGACCCTAAGATTACGATGGTCAGTTCTGATGTCAAAGCTGTGAGCGGCCCCTTGCAACAGATGACGCCACTCTTGACAGGCTAACTTGATTGCCAACAGTTCCCTTTCCAGTACTGAATAGTTGCGCTCACTAGTTGTAAGGGTCTTTGAAAAATAGGCCACAGGATGTTCCACTTCGTCCTCTGCTTTCTGTAGTAGAATAGCCCCAACCGCACCTACGGATGCATCCGTTTCCAATATATATGGTTTAGTGGGATCTGGCTGGATAAGTATATGTGCCTTAGAAAAGCATTCCTTGAGTGTTAGAAAGGCTCTTCTGGGTTCCTCATCAAAGACGAATTTTACACCCTTCTTCAACAGAGAGGTAAGCGGAAGTACAGTATTAGAAAAATTGGATATAAATCTCCGATAAAAGTTTGCTAAACCCAGGAAACTCTGTAGCTCCTTTATGTTGGTAGGTTCCTTCCAACCTCTGATAGCCTTGATCTTGATAGGGTCCATCTCTATACCCTCCTTAGATAGGATGAATCCTAAATAGGATACTGATGTAGCTTCAAATTGGCACTTTTCCGGTTTGATAAGCAGCTGATGGAACTTAAGGCGCTGCAACACCTGTACAACCAGTCTTCTGTGTTCAGAAAGCGTCTTGGAATATATCAAGATGTCATCAAGGTAAACCACCACTGTTATAAACAACATATCGGAAAACACCTTGTCCATGTATCTTTGGAATATCGCTGGAGCGTTTACAAGGCCAAACGGCATGACCCTATATTCATATAGACCAAATGGGGTGCGGAATGCCGTCTTCCACTCGTCTCCATGTCGTATCCGTAATAGGTGATAGGCACCTCTTAGGTCGAGTTTAGTGAAATAGACTGATCCTTGTACGGCTTCTAATATATCCCTTATAAGTGGCATGGGATATCTGTCACGAATGGTAACTTTATTCAAGCCTCGATAGTCTATACAAGGACGTAACTCTACTGTATCCTTCTTAGGGATAAAGAATAACGAAGCCCCACAAGAAGACCTTGATTCTCGGATAAGGCCATTCTGTAGATTTTCATTTAGGTATTCCCTAAGAGCCTTCCGTTCAAGAAGCGATAACGGATACATGCGTCCGAAGGGAACTATTGCTTCAGGTATCAAGTCGATGCAACAGTCCTCTGCCCTATGAGGAGGCAGAATCTTGGGTATGGTATCCAGGAATACTTCAGAAAACGCCTGATATTGAAGAGGGATAGAAGAAATGATTCTGGAATTGTGGGTAGATCCTCCTTCTTCCGAACTGGCATTGGTGGTTTGGGTAATAGGTGGGTCCATACAGTTGGTCCTACAAAACAGCGAATCAAAGCACACCTTATTGTCAGTCCAGTTAATCTGCGGGTTATGCCTTCTTAACCACGGGATCCCTATAACCACAGGAAAATGAGCGGCTCTGATCTGATCAAACACCAAGATTTCTTCATGGTGGCCCATCTCCATCTTAAGCGGGAAAGTCTCTAAGGTGATGGGTCCAGATGATAAAGGCCTGCCATCAACCCCTTCTACAGGAATAGGGGTTGACTTGAGTCTCGTGGCCACCTGGTGTTCCTTGGCCCATCTAAGGTCCATGAAATTGCCTGCTGCTCCGCAATCCAACATGGCTAATACCTCAATGGGAACCGAATCAGACAGCCACAGTTTCACCTTGAACACCATCAGACTGTTTTCTTCCGTGTTGTCTAAGGTTCTTGAGTTGCTGCAAGGGTATTTATCAAGTGCCCCGACACTTCCCTTGCAGCAGAGCGGGGGCTGAAGTTTCCCTTCCGTCGAGGGGGTACCTCCGGGCAGTTTCTCAAAAAATGTTTGGAAGACCCACAGTACATACACAATCCTGTGTCCCGTCGTCTTCTTCGTTCGTCTGGAGTCAGTGGCTCCTATCTGCATGGCTCCTATCTGCATGGGTTCTTCTGCCCCGGTTGAGGTTCGTGTCTGAGGAGAAGGGGAAGGGAGACTCATGGTCTGAGGAGTTCCATAGGTTCGTCTTCTTTCTCTTCTTTCTTGTCGTCTTTCCTGTAGGCGGAAATCTATCTGGAGAGACAATGTTACCAAATCTCGGAAGGATGCTGGTCTGGCAACTCTAGCAAGCTCATCCTTGATTTCGTCGTGAAGACCTCGTCTGAAAATGGTCTGTTGAGCTGAATCTGGCCAGTCTGCCTTAGCTGCTAATCTCTGGAAGCGAGAAATGTAGGTTTGAAGATCCGAATTTCCTTGACAAACATCCAGAATGGCTTCCAAGGAAGAGTAGAAGACCTCAGGTCGGTCAAACCTTTCTTTGAACAGTTCCATAAAACGGTCATAATCATCTAGGGATGGGTCATTATTAGTAACCAGCGGTGTGACCCAGGATAATGCGTTTCCGGAAAGGTTTGCGATGATGAAACCGACCCTTGATCTGGCCGTTTCATACGCATGGGTCCTGAAGGCAAAGTACACCTTACATGCATCCAAAAAGTCCTTAAGCCCTCCAGGGTCCCCGTTGTACTTGCCGAAGGAGAGTGGCATAGTGGGCAAGTCACCATGATCCTCCCGACGTAAAACAACCTGTTGTCGGAGTGCAATATTCTCCGTTCTCAGGGCTTGAACCTCCACAGTTAAATTCTGCATAGCCGCAAACAGTTCTTGGTATTGCTCCAATGATGCCATAGTGGGAGTTGGGCGTTGTATGCTGTCAGGTTCAGGTTCAAACTCCCCCTTCTCCTCACCTGAGTCCTCCGAGGAACGATCCTTACGTACAGTTTCAGGCTTCTTAATGTCCTTCTTCCTATTCTTGGGTGTGTTATCCTTCGGTTTCCGACCTTTTCTTTCGTGTAAATAAGGTCTGGTCCCTCCAGAGGCCACCGTGACAGAGATGAGAAACTGCCCAGAGAGGCCCCCAGGAGGGCCAGCCTCGCCCCAGGGAAAAAGCCAGAAGGCAGAAAAAACCCTGGTATTGAAGTCTTGCAGAAGAAAGTAAATGTTGTTTCCAAATACTGCTGATGTGAAAGGTTCAATCACACAGAAGAATATTATGAACAGAACAAGTACTGGAGCTGACAGAAAATGTAAAAGTATAAACTGTGGTAAAGATTACCCCAATACCGAAGAAATACTAAGACAAGCAGGAACGGCTAGTTGCCGGAAGCAAATAAGAAAAATGAAATGGAAGTCGCGAAAGCTGTTCGCGTTCAGAATAAGAACACTGCCGCTTGATTGTTAAATAAAAGCGGCAGGGTTAGAATGGCAGGGCGCCGTGAGTGATAGTAAGGTGGAAGAAAGAAAGGCGACAGAAGCAACAGAAACAAAGGTAGCGGTTAAACTGGAAGAAGTACGTACAAAAGGCAACAAAAGAATTGAAAACACAGATACCGAATGAGATGGACCCAGGAGGGTCCGGGATTCAAAGGAATAATCGTAAGATAAATGCACAGGAGTAGCACCGGAGTGCGAGCGAAGTAGCAAGAGAAACACAGATACAACGCACCGGCTGAAGGGGAGGAGTCGGAAGTTATAGTGCAGACCACCATATTGGATGAGGACTAGAGCGCTAACCAGAATAGAATTAATGCCGCCAGTAATCCCGCGCCTTCCACCCACCGATCCTGACATCCCCTGTACAGCTCCATCTCCTGCATCTGTTAATATACAGCACAGGCTCCTCACCTGCCTTCATGGTATGGGTCGTGATTGAATTTATTTCAGGTGTGTCTACATATGTTAACCTCAAAGCTTTCCATACGTGTGCCCAACAGTTATTAAATCTTGCTCCATCGTGATCATCACAGTTCATCTGTACCCTTGCATACCCCACCGTCCTCCATATTTTGTTCACCTGTTCCCCCAACAGCGCTGTGAACAAACTCTTCATGTCCCCTACAACTAACGTAATGCTGTCAGCTTTCCTAGTGCATATATCCACTTGCCTGCCTCCGCTGTGAGTGAGGGTAGTGCCTTCATTGAGTTGTTTTGATCCATGTGTGTCCAGGGGACATATTGTGCTCTCCCTAGTCCCTTGTGCAAGAGCGGAACTGTGCCCCCCTCTTCGTCTTCTGTGGCATTCTCCCTCCCCTTTTGCCTTTTGTTAGTGCCATTCGGCCCTGACGCATTCTAAGCCTCAGATCCCATGGCGTCCCTACCCGCTGTCCTTCTCCTTGATCTTCCACTTGTTGCTCATCTGTCGCCCACCCCTCTAATGCAACCTCCACTTCCCTGTCAGAACCTACCAAGTCATAATCTACACTATTGCTGTGTATGCCCTCTGCAGTTAATCCTCTGGGTCTCCCCCTGAATTGGGTGTCAGAGATTTATACAAGATTTACAAACCCTGATCAATATTGTTGAGGCAAAGTGTCCCTTTGTGACAAACTCAGCTACAATACTATGTAACATCCCATCGAAAGTTAACTATTTTACAGCATTCAATTAAAAAAATGCTTTCTTTTCAATTCCCCCACATCGGGAGTCCAAATATTTGCCATTGTTCACTTACCATGGAATTAAGCTAAAACATACTTGGTTACCACAGGGTATTGTGAATCACCCTGGGTCTTGAACCAAGTGTTACAAATGGACTTGGGAAACATACAACTTGACAGTGCGGTCATCCAGTACGTGGATGACATATTGGTGTGTAGCATCACAGAGGAAGAGTGCAGGAGAGATTCATTGAAACTGATGACAGTATTGGCAGAAAAAGAATATAAGGTGGATAAAGAGAAAATGGAATATTGTCAGGAGGAGGTCCTATACATAGGTTAGTTGATATCAAAAGAAGGAAGGAAGGTAACACCTGCAAGAGCAGAGGCGATAATGAAAACACACAGGCCAGAGAAAGTAAAAGAATGACAACAATTCCTGTCCCCTTGCAATTATTGTAGAGCATGGGTCTTTGACTATAGTACAAATGTCAGGCCGCTTTTAAAAGGACTGAGAGAAGCACAAAAGGACAACATTGACATAGAATGGGCAGGTGAAATGGTAGATGCTTTTGTTGAAATTAAAGTAGCAGTAAGCACAACTCCAGTGTTCGGGATCCCTGATTATAATGAAGATTTCTGTTTTTTTCTCCATTCAAATGGAGTAGTAATGACAGCTCTCCTTGCACAGAAAACTACCATGGGACACAAACTACTAGCATTTTATAGTGGGAGTTTAGACCCAGTATTGCAAGGCCATTCTCCATATGAACAAGCATTAGCAGCAGCAACTTTCACAATTGAGACGTCTGCCAGCATAACTATGGGCTGTGGAGTAACATTATATGTTCAGCATGCTCTGACATCCTTGAGAAACCCAAAAGCACATTAACAACACAGAGAGCATCTAGTTATGAGGTGATTATATCAAACCCCTTCAATCAATATTATCAGGTATTGAGTGGTAAACCCGGCTAGATACATAGCAGAACCTGTGAAGGAGGGAGAGTATGTGCCCAATTGCACAAACAATACTGTATATCATGATGAGGTACTGCATGTTAAAGAAAATGCACTACTAGGGGGGACAGTTCTCTTCATGGATGGGTCCTCATTCATTGATCAGAGGAACAGTTGAGAGGAACAGCAGTGGTAAAAGCACAATTGAATAACAGGTTTGAGATAGTAATATGCGCAAGATTGCCAGTGCATTTCTCAGCACAAGCAGCGATTGAATTGCACGCAGATGAGGCGCTAATGGTTTACTCCGACTCTGCCAATGTGACGTCAACAGTACACTCAGGACTGTCACGATAGAAAAGGAGGAGCTTCTTGCGAGCAGACAGCACACAAATACAGTATGCACCATTGTTAGACAAGCTCATAAATGCACCTGAACTCCTACCGGCCATCGCCCTGGTGAAGTGCACAGTGCACACAAGAGGTTCAGACATGATTTCCATGGACAATGAAGCCGCCAATTGAGAAGCAAAAAGTCCAGCATATTTTTCAGAAATACCAGACATTGCAACCACACCAAACAAATACACACATGCATGTAAACTGTAGCTCAATGAAGTCTTCAATATATTGCCCATAGCACAAATAGTGGTAAGGGCACCACCAGAAAAACAGGAATTATGGAAAATGAAAGGGTGCTCTTTGTCCCCCACAATGCAATGTGGTGGTAGGATAGCCCAGGGAAATCTGTAATGCCCTGACGGATGCTTACAGTAGCATTAGAGCAATTGCACTGTCCAGCATACACATACAGAGAAAGTCTTGCAGTACTGATTTTGGAATAGTGGTTAGTTTGTAATTTGGCCGACCATGTTAGAAGCTTTGCAATTAATTGTTTGATATGTTAGAAATGTACCGCTGGCCACACAATGAGAACTGTGAGGGGAGCAATACCTTGTCCTACCAGACCATTTCAACATTTGCATATCAACTACGTGGATATGCTCAAAATATGTAATGGCTACAGGAACATTCTTGTGGTCGTATGCCCCTAAATGGATCGAAGTAGGTCCATGCACCCATCCAAATGCCATGTGTACAGCAGAAATCCTCATACAGGAGGTATTCCATAGGTGGGAAGTGTGCAACGTATTGCATTCTGACAACGGACCTCATTTTGTAAATGCAGTATTCGAGCACATAACTCGCCTACTGGGGATAAAGCACAAATTCTTGTCCTCTTATCACCCAGAAGCTAATGACGTTTGTGAGCACCTCAATGGCCTCTTAAAAGAAAGAATTGCCAACATAAAAGAGACTTTGAAAAAGAGCTGGTCGTACTGCCTACGCTCAGCCTTATTTGCATTACGTAATCAGCCAGGCTCTGACCATCACCTGACTCCACATGAGCTGGTGACTGAACACTGAATGCCAACACCCATTGCTCCTCCCACAAAAGCTCACACTGATGCTGGAAATGTGGCCACTGTGAGAGGAAAGGAAATGCATGATAATTTTACAGCAATGGCAGTGGGCCTCATTACGACCCTGGCGGAAATGGAAAAATGATGGCGGAAATGCAATACCGCCATCGAACACCGCTCGTTGCGATTATGACCCGTCACCGTAAAGTACGATGCCATTAGCGACACCGCAGTGAACGGCAACGCTAACTGCACCAAGTACGCGCACGCGCGCCTTGCAAAACCGGAATCACCGCCATGGCGCAACGGTACGCGAATTCTGACCCTAGCGGACATGTACTGAACGCCATCAAGCACGTCGGAAAGTACCATTCCGCCATGGCGAGAAATACGGCATCGTGAACCAACCGTAAATGGCCCACTGAGTGCCTGTACTCCACTCCCTGGCCACATTGCACAACTCCTGGCAGGCGCAATGTACTCACACTATGCAACCAGTGAAATCTACAATTCACCCATGCATGCCAACGTAGCAATGCATGCAGGGGCTCAAAGCGCCCCGTGAGTGGGCATCCATGTACGGCATGTCACCATAGCCGTACTGATGCAGCACAGGCATGTGAAGGTACAATACATCAAAATGAAAATCAAGAACACATGACACAAAACAACAGTAGTCCCCCATCGCTTGCCACCAGCGCAAGGCAACATCCAAAACAGCATCCTGAGGGGGATTGCACCAGCCCTGTACTCTTGCCAGTAAACAAACCAACCATCAGCAGAAGCATGTACCACACAAGTTGGCAGAGTGACTGAGCAGCCAGGCTCATCCCAAGAGGGGCCGATGGGAGCTGCAGGGCACAGATGGCATGAATACAGAAGCTATTCCAATGGACATGACCCCAGTCCCCCTCCAACAAACGCACGCAAACACAGGCACCTGTGACCAGCCACATTCTGAACATCCCATCATTCCACCAATCGACCTGGCTGACAGGCACCAGTCGGCCAAAAGCCAATCCCCCGCCCCTGAACAGCACATCATGTAAACAGTCACAATGGCAGCCCCTATCCGTGACCATACTGTGCTACGTAGGCAAACGCGGCCAGTACAGTACCACACAACTCAACTCAGAAGGCGGAACACAATGCAGATCATCTCGCAATACATACCGCCACAAATCGAAAATCGCTACATCACCTGCAAAGAATAACGCAACACGCCAAATATCGGAATACAATTTAAATGCACATCCAAATGACAAAGGCCTCACAGCAATTTGCAAAATAACACCAAAACATCCATCATCACCGAGGGCTGCATCTGCAATAATTGACCAGCTTCCACTTGTGTGACGCCCTGTACCATCATGGCACACAGGGCCTACATCAACGTTCCAAAAGGCAACATGGAAGCGGCAAGAACCGCAGGTCCGTCCCATGAGGCAGGCACTAGTCCAGCTGAAAGGCCGAAATGTTGCACCTAGCCACCAGTACAGCGTAAGGGCATGTGGCCCATTGGCGATCGTCCCATAAGATCGTAATGGTGCTCCACTGATTCACCCGAAGCTGCAGGTGTCGAGAGTAAAACCCATCTGGAGGAGTGGCGTACAGATGGCATCTGCAATAGGGCAGGAGATACCTGTCACCCAAATGAAACACAAATTAACCGATTGCATTACGGGACTCATGATGCATTACAATCTTCATTCAACACACCAAATCCACACCCATATGCATGCTAGGCCACTCCAAAGGAATATACACACCCCTAAATCAGTATCGATTCATAACGAAATCAATCGAGGTAAATACACCATTGGCAACGTCGGTTACTGTGCATGCGTCCGTCAAGACAGAACCCATGACATGGGATTAGTAACGTGCCTAGACACAAGTGTATGAAGGCGCGTCGAGACAGGGAGGATCCGACAAGGGCAGATAGACGTAAGTCCCACTATGGCAGCCTTGCATCACATAGCGCAGGGGAAGGGGATTGATTCAAAAAACCCATGTACATGGCAGACCCTAAATGGAATCATCTGTCCATGCATCCATTCATCATTCCCTCATCCCGCAATGAAAACGCATGAATATTCACTCACATAATATTTGAAACTTCCATCGCGTCTGTGCGTAATGCAGTCTGCAAAAACACTGTGCTCCTGGCCGGATCTGTAGTGTTGTGAAGCAAGATGGATTTGGGAACGTCCTGCCTCATCGTCCACTACGCTATTGCGCATCCCATTCAATTCATGTCATTCATTGCTTGCTCGTTATGGGCCCTGTCCCAAGGACATTCAACAATAGAACGTTACATTTCCAGGCAGACCTGTGGGCGTCTCCTCACCGCTACTTCGTAACCAAAAATGCTGGCCTTCGAATTCCTCACTTGCAACATTACGTCGAAAAGGCTTCTGTGAACGCTTGCATTCACAATTACATCAATGTAGTGCGGCTGTGTGTCATAATGCTAACTGGCTACAATCACAAATGGGACGCCACGCCCGTCGGTGAAGTACGTTACTGTGCTGCATGAGGGTCGGCCATCGATCGAGCCCTACATACCACTGACTCTTCACAGGTATGTAAGCGGCAGCAATTATAGCATGTGTAACAATGGGAGCATAGCATGAAAATCAGTCAAAGTACATCACACTGCCATCGGGATTTGATACATGATTCCAATCCCAAGATGCCATGCGGCCAAATGCAGCCTTACGTGCGGGACGTGCTCGGCCAGAAGGGATTGCATCTGCCACAGATTCATTCAATCAGCACAGGTGGAGGCCATACAGGCCGACAGCACATATAGAGCAGACCCAAACCCCTCCCACAACCACTCCCACTCCAAAATGCTACCGGCAGGACTGGCGACGTTGGGCCTGGGGGACCAGATAGCACTGCAAGTACTGCAACTACAAGAAGACGACGAACAACAACAGGTACAACAACCGGGCGCACAGGGGAGACGGAGGAGAAGGAGGAGGAGGAGGGCAAGGCAGGGACAGCAAGGCCCACAAGCACTGCCACTACCACCACGCAGGCGGCCCGCAATCCCACGCCTCCGAGCTGATCCGTTCAACCTCACTGCTGAGCAGATCCACACCCTCTACCGTTTGGACCGGGACACCATAATCGCCATTGTGGACATGACACATGCTGACCTCGTGAGCATGATAGATAGCCCAACCGCCATCCCACCCCTACTGAAGGTGGTGTCTGTACTCCACTTCCTGGCCACAGGCACCTACCAGCACACAGTCGGACAGTTGCATGGCATTTCACAGCCACTGTTCTCACGGACACTCTTCCAAGTGCTCGATGCCCTCCTGAAGCACGGCGACGACCACATCACACTACCACGCACGTACCAGGAGATTACCAACGCAAAAGTGGGATTCCATGCACTTGGCGGCATCCCGGGTTGCATTGGTGCCATCGACTGCACCCATGTTGAATTGATTGTCCCACATGCCATGGAGGTCCAGTACCGCAACCGGAAACAATATCATTCAATCAATGTGCAAATGGTGTGTGACTCCAACAAGATCTTTACGCATTGTTGTGCCAGATTTCCAGGATCTACCCATGATTCTATGGTCCTGAGGAACACAAGAATACCACGCTACTTGGAGCGACACGCAGGGCACAGATCCTGGCTACTCGGTGAGTCTCATTCCATGCATGACATCGTGGCCCATTTGATGCGTCAATGACCTTGCAGGAAGGGGGGGGGGCTACTTAGCACTATCATTCCACTGACACCCTTTATTCGTCTCATACAGGTGATGCCGGGTATCCACTGAAGAGATGGCTCCTTACACCAATCCGGAACCCACAGAACCAGCATGAGGAGGACTACAACCATGCCCACTCACGTACCCGTGTGGTCATTGAACAGGCATTCGGCCTACTGAAGGCTCGTTTCCGCAGCCTCAGCAGGTCTGGCGGGGCACTCATGTACAGCCATGAGAAGGTTTCTAAGATGGTCATGGCATGTGTCATGCTGCACAACATGTGCATACGTAGGAATGTGCCCATGCCCCCTGACGCTGTACTGCATGCACCTGAAGATGATAATGATGAGGGTGGGGATGTGGAGGCACCTCAAGGAGTCCATGAGGCACAGGATGCACGTGCAATCCGACAGAGCATCATAGATGCATGCTTCTAGCAACCACGCATGGTGCCTATTACATGGAAAGGGGACCTGTGGCACTGTGTGTGTGTAGTACAGGCACATCGTGGACTGTACGCCTATGAAGGCATCGTACGCAAATATCAATGTCCACACATGTCATTGGATGATAATGAAGTACTGTATTGTAAATGTGATTTGATTTATACACCCTATGGACCCGCCACCCAGTGAAGCCCAACACACCCCCTCCACCCTACTACCTCCCCCCCAACACCAGTGTCCAAATATGCATGCTGTCCGTGGGTAGACGCTATTGCAAGCCCCCTCTACGGGTTTCAGGGGCACCCCTGCCCGTGGAGCGCAGGTTCCTGCCAGATCTGCGTTGGGGGCTGCCCTGGACGGAACTTGCCACGGATGATGTCTCTGCCTGCTCGCGTCCATGCATGTCTCTGAGGGTTTGTGAGAGCTCCGAGAGCACACGGCGCACAGCAGCAAGTTCAGCACAAACGTCTTTGGACGTCGCATGCAGTTCCCCCCTCAGGCTCTCGGTGCTTTTCTCCATTTGTGCTCTCAGGCTCTCGGTGCTTTTCTCCATTTGTGCTCTCAGGCTCTCGGTGCTTCTCTCCATTTCTCCCCTGAGGCTCTCACTACTTTTCTCTATTTGTGCCCTGAGTGTCTCGGTGGATGTTTCCATGGCTGCCCTGGAACCCCCGCATTCATTTGCATGGTCCTTGAGTAGCGTGGCCACTTCCTGCTGTTGCTCGATCAGCAGGTCGAGGGACTGTTGCCTCTGCTGGGCCATGGACATTTGCGGTGGTGTGACAGGGGGGCTGCTCAACACATGTTGCCTTGGCACAGGACTTGTGGGGGTTGGCCAGTCGTCGTCTTCAGGGTGCCCCTGCGTGGTTTCGTCATGGTGTAGGGGATGGAACATGCAGGGGGATTGGGAAAGGTCATGGATGGTACCTACGTCGCCAGCACTGTTTTCCGTGTCGGAGCATGCTGGCATGACAGCTGTGTCACCTATGGTGCTGCTACCACCAGAGGCAGTGCCATCAGATACGTTCTTTGGGGGGACCTGTGGTGCTGGGGTTGTGGACTTGCTGGCTGCTGGGGTGCCTGTTGCAGTCCCCTCCAGTGTGCTGCCACTTGATTCCTGCTGCTGCCGTGTCTTGATACTTGCACCTGAGGTGGAGGCTCTTGGGACGTTGGTCCTGGCCCTCTTTGCAGGCGTGCTGGTAGGGGTGTCCTGCAGCTCGTCGTTGGTATCGGACCCTGTGGTGGAGTAAAGAGGGGCGAGCGTTAGTTATGGGTCTGTGGGATTTGGAATGGCAACGTATCAAATGCATTGGGGTGGTACATGAGGGTGATTAGGGACTGGGCCTTGGAGGTGGTCTCATTTTCGTGTGGATTGAGGATGCATTCATTTGGCTGCCTGCAGTTAGGGGGTGCATGCTGCACATGTAGGGGTTGTTTATGGCATCTTGATTAATTTGTTTATTCATTCTGACTTTTAGAGGGCGCTGTCAGGGCAAAGTATGTATTGCACTATGGGGTCACATGGTAGTGCACATGTTCGTGCTTTGTGGATTTCGCATTGTTTCTCTTGGCCAACCTACCTGATTCTCCGGATGTCGGCACTCCTTTCTCCATCCCTCCGACTCCCTCTATGCTCTCCATTCCTATGGTGGAGGCGCAGATATCCTCCCAGGGGGTCAACTTGATGGGCGACTCTGATCCCCCCCCGGTAGCTGTGGCGATGTTCCTGTTCGCAGAAAGTATGCTGCGTACGCGGATCCGCAGGTCGTCCCACCGCTTGCGACATTGCTGTGGCGTGCGGGGTGTTGTCCCCACCGCACTTACGCGCTGTGCCACCAGGGCCCATATGGCCTTCTTGTTGGCAAGGGCCGTCCTGGTCATTTGACTGGAGAAGACGACGGCGGCATTCTCCTGGAGGGTCTCGGTGAGCACGGTCAGTTCCTCTCGGGAGAAGTGGACCTGCCGCTTGCGATCACACGCTTTCTTGGCTACCTTTCCCATATTTATTTTTTTAACTGGGGTTGCTAACGGGTTGGGATGTGTGTCAGGGTCGGATTTTTAATGGTTGTGTTGGGATTCGGATTTTATAGTTGTGCGGCGTGCTGTTTCCCGTTCCGGCCACATGCTTTTACTTCCGTTTCCGTATATTTACGGTGCCCGTAATTTGCGGTGCCCGCTCATTACGGTGACCGCTCATTACGGTGACCGCTAAGATGGGTGGCGGTATTGCACCTGGTGCAGCGTACGGCGGCGGTAAGGGCCGTTTTGGGGTCATTTCCGCCATCGCAGCCTTTCGGTTTCCGCCATGGCGTAATGCTCGTGCCCGATGGGTCGTAATTAGCCGCACTTTGCTCCGTCGTGCAATGGCGGAAATGCTATTTACGCTATGGCGGTCCGGTCTGTTGATTTCCGCAAGGGTCGTAATGAGGCCCAGTGTCTTTTAAATGTATGTCTCAAAGGTACAGACAAAGCATGTGGTATGAGGAGCAGGGATGAAAACATCGAACAATCTAACACTGACAACGTATAAAGACAACTTTTGCTTTACCCCAGCAACTGAATATTATACAGGAGTTCCATCAGAGATGACATAAACCCTGTTTTAAGGCACCATTAATCGTAGAAGCTGTCACCACATCTGCAGTACAAATAGAAGGATGACGCGCCTGGATCCACCTCCACAATGTCAAGCTGTACAAAGCCAGGGAGAGTTGTTCAATGCTGGCAGAGAAAGGGGGATAGAAGCAGGAAGGAGGAAGTGTGGGTTTTTGGGTGGGGTCAGAGGTCGACGACAAGGACAACCAAGAGCCCAGCAGGAGGACTGAAGGAGTGGCGGAGTGTGGAGGTGATTTGTTGAACATGTGAGATATTAGTTTAGGAGTGAAAGTGGTTGCAGTGTGACTGTGTGTGGCTGTGTTGTGAGTGAGTAAGATCAGATAGAGTAAGGAGTGATTGTGAAGTAAATGTCCCTGAGTGAAAGAAGGGTGCTTGAGTAGTGATTTGGAGGTGGAAGTAGTAGGTTGAAGGGAGGAGTAGTGGTTTTGGTTGGGGAATTGTGTTTTGGAGGGAAGAGGGGTGGTTTGAAGGGAGGAGTAGTGGTTTGGAGGGAGAAGAAGTGGTTAGGAGGGAGGATTAGTAGTTTGGAGGGAGAAAAGGTTATGGCAGGAGGATTAACATCAGAGGGATGAGTCAACAGCTAGGAGTGGTGAGAACATCGAAGGGATGAAAGAGTGGTGGGAGGAGTGAGGCAGAGGGGACAAGAAGAAATGGTCAGAAAGGCAGATCGTGTTTTAAAGATGCCTGAATCCACCCGAGTATTTCTACAGCCCATCCCAAATACCATTAGATCACTAACAACTGGATAGAGTAGGGGCAGTTAGGATGTCCCTGAGGGAGTTTAGAAAGCCAGTATTTAGAACATCATCTCTAGCACAAGACAGCATTTAGACAGTAGGGGGTCAACATTCAGTAGCACTAACATGGTTATGGATGCCTGGGTTAGAGAGGAGGGTCATAATAAGATGAGAGCGACAGCCCTAGGCCACTCAAAGAAAGGATTGCTGACAGACATCATCAGGCTGTTCCAAGGAAAAACATGTTCTTTTAATTGAAATGCTCAAGCTGTGCATGAATGTTTGTATTGGGGGTGAGGGAATGCGGGCAGTTATCTGAACATACGTCCCCTGTACTACTAGCCTGCACCCGCGCTGCCCACGTGCACGGGAAGTTGCTGCAGAAGGAGTGCAACCAGAAAGGCATTCCCACTGTGAACGAGGAATGCACTCTGGGAAGCATGTCACAGATAGAGCATGCACAAGCACATTTTCACTTTTGTAAAAGTGCCCCCCATACAGCATTGATGTGTTTTTCTCACTCGTGTTTACTTGGCACACGCAAGTGGGAACAATGTTTTACGAGTTGCCCACTTTGTTTCCACTCTAGCGGGACAGTGCCACGTGTGGCTGTGCAAAGGTTTGGAATTTGCACCCAATAAAAATCCTTTCTAGACTTAAAACTCAGATAACTTATTTGTGTGGAGTTCTCCTTGGGCTTTTCAACTCCCATCTTGTAAAGATGAAAGGCTGGCAACGGTTAGTTTGTTCATTCTTGCCCTGTTGTGTCTGCATTTAGAACAATACATGACAACAATATGTGTCTTGACAATGGTCACTAAAGAGAAATGTCTCAACATGTTCACATTTTGTGTTCTCAGGAACGTGCGCATGTGGTTGAAGCTTGATGTGACTTTTCTTTCTTCTTATTCCAGTTTTACACGGACAGAATCCACCAGCTGGTTCGGAGTAAATATTTGCACATGCTCAGGTGGAAAAGGTTTTGCCAGCACAGTAGCACAATTGAACAACTTTATCCTCTGTATCAGGTAAGGTGTCAGCTCGAAGCCATGCTGCAAATAAAAAAGAATGTTCTGTTCATAACTTTCTTCCGGTGGGGTGTGAAGGTGGATCAGTAAGGGGCGTGGCTGCAGGTGAGTCATGCCAGTAAGACACAGACTTGAAACGTGGGCAAATCATACATTTAACCTTCCTAAGCTTATATATATATATATAGATATATATATATAGATAGATATAGATATATATATATATATATAGTACAAGTACATTGTTGAGCAAACAATGTATGATTGTAGAATTGTTGTCCCCACCCTGAATGTAAGCCTACATGTATCAATATGCAAAGCAATGTGAGCCTAAAAACAAAATCAGACCTGGAAAGAAACACATTGGGCCTCATTACGACCTTGGCGGAGGACCATGGCGCTATAAGCACCATGGTCCATGGCGCTAAGCTGCCAACTCCGCCATGGTGGTTGGCGGACTTACCGCCCCATTCCGACCTTGGCGGGGCGGTAAGTCCCCAATCCCCATTTTACCCTTCCCCATTCCCATTCTTACCCCATAGGGCATAATGGGAGTGGGGAAGGCGTTAATTACGCCACCGTAAATTACGGTGGCGTAATTAACTCCATGGTCCCTTAGCGCCATGGATTTTAACGCCTGCAAAAAGCAGGCGTTAAAATCACCATGGCGCTAAGGGACCTCGTAATCAGGCGGTAAGGGTCGGCGCAGTTAACGCTGGCGTAAACCCCTTACCGCCTGGGTCGTAATGAGGCCCATTGAAAGAAAGTGTCCAATGTGATCACCTGCTTGTAGTCATTGTTTCACGCAGCATAACGTTTTAATCCAACCTTCACCCCTCTTGTGGGACTTAAGCCGCTCCAAATTGCTGCTGTGGCTTCAACCATCTAATGTTAACTGCACTTGAACGTGCTTAAATGAAAACTAAACAAAACAAAACAAGCATTGGCAATGCCAATGCTTTGGGCTTGTGTGTAGGCATGGGAAAGGCATTTGCCAGGCACTATATAACACACAAGAGCAGCAGGCTACCCCCTCCCTCTTTATGCATCCTTTGATGAAAAAATGCAGGTCACAAAAATCTCTGCAAGCTGTCTTCACCAATTGCTCGCAATTAAAAACACAATTTATTTTTAAACAAGAAATGTTTTAATCATAATGGTCAACAATTTCAACATACATAAAACCGACATAACAATGTGCAAACAATGCTCATCATGTGCAAAAATGCGGGAAAAAGTGCTTTGAGGTTAGTATCAAAGTGCCAGTTGTGCGATACAGTACATTCGAGATATCACAGTCCTTGTTTCCTGATTTAGCTTGAGGAAATGTTACAACATTCCACAATTGTTGTTAATTGTTGTTAAAGCGGTTCTCAAGTCCCTTGTTCAGGGTATTGAGCCATCACACGCAGTTTGTTACTTCTTCAAAATAACTTGTTAACACATAAAACTGGAATGCTGTACATCGGTTCTCCTCACGGGTGATTTTTAAACATTATCCTGCCTTTTTAGGATGTTTCTCTTAAAAACGTTTTGACAACATGTGTTTCGGCCTGTTTATCGAGATGTGCCCATCCGCTAGCGCTCTCTTCTCTTATTTCTAAAGGCCTTCATCAGGACAGGAATCTTAGTTTCACAAAAAGAGTTATTCTCTTGGCTACCCCTAGAATATCATTTCAGGTACAGTGAGTAAAAAGCGTGTGCTACAAACTCTCATCTCAGAACAGGTTATCATGCCATGTTCTTTCTGGAGAGGAGCGCCTGCTACCTTTTTTGAAATCTTCGTCGATCTTAATTTTCTCTCCAGCTTCCTCTATGTTACCTCTCCCTTTAATGTTTTACATAAACACAAGTGGACTTGAGTTGATCTGATGTATAATGATAGCAAGTTCCACCAGTGCTAATACCGCGCAAGCTTGTGCCAGGTAGGCATTACAATCAAATATACCATTAGAGTTATTGACAGAAATCACTGAAAGGAGCATAAGATCTTTTTAAGAGTCATCAACAGACCAGCACAAACTAGAGGCAATATCAGACCTGTCCTGTGGTTGTTTAAGAGCATCTAACCAACAGGGAAACAGAATGAAACCTCATTACAATTGTGGCGTTCCGGAAATAAGGGTGCCAGTCTGACCTGCCAGGTGCAACGGAACCCGCCCGCAGAATTTTCACAGAACACAGTGCTTCCGTCTCCCACTCCCATTGAGTCTTATGGGGCTCCATGGGAATGGTGAACAACATTTCCCGGCGCCTGACTTCCCAACCCGCCAGGATTTATAATGTCCCGGTGGCACCGGGAAGTCAGGCACCTGTAAGTGAAGCAAGTCTGGCAGGAACCCGCCGGTATCACCGGCGGGTTACCGCCGGACTCGTAATTAGGCCCATGACCTTCAGGTGGCTAGTTCTGATCATAACTTTGTATCTCAAAACCTGAAGCAAGAAAAAGGCTTAAGTGGTCAAGAAAAACAATTAACAGGAGTGATCAAACTGCCGTAACGTGGCTTCACCGAAAGGAAATTGTAAAAGCAAAAAATAAATACCTTTCTCCATGTGCATCTGTAAAACAGGATTCTGGTCAAGGGAGTTATTCATACTCATGTGGGAGATTACAAGTGCGGCACATCTCTAAGATTAAAGCACCAAACTAAGTGGGGCCGTTTTTAGCAAGATTTTCTCGTTGGTGGTGAGCCAATTGTTCATTCTCCTTGTCTCTGAAATATGATCTTTTTTTGCTATATCCAGTGATGCTCTAAGGGCGTTACTTTGGAGAATCTGAATTTTATCAATGATATACTTGTTGGCCCCCAGATATAGGGCATTGCAGTAGTCCAGTTTCGATAGAATTAGGGCTCTGGCCAAGGTAGTGCTGCTGTATTAACATCCTAATCCTCCAAGAAGACCTGCGAGGTGGCATCCACCCTGCCCAACGCTATCCCATCATCACCCACAGCATCTAAGTCTGATGGCAGTGACAGATTGGTTCCAAAAATCACATGACCGGCAGAGGCAGAAGTGTGCTTAATGTAATGTTGTGCTTGGACTGCAGCCCCTCACCGTCGTTAGGCTAAGGGCGGGGTTATGTTGAGGCGGCAAGAACAGGAAGTGACACAGGGTTAGGGATGGTGTTCCGGGGCCTGGGGAGTTGGGAGAACAGTTAGTTGAATAAAGTTAAATATGCAACACTATCCCGAGTCCTGCGTCTCTTTGATTCCATGTCCAATTGTGGCTGTTTTCTCAGCTTCAAGACTGCAGTGGACATGGGGGTAGTCCACATCCTTTACCATCTGATGGCACACAAATACTTGGCAAGGGTTGAAGACATCGAAAGAACCTTCCCAAAATTATTCAAAGGACTGGGCAAACTAAGGAACTGTAAAATTCAACTTCACATAGACTCAGACATCAAGCTGATAGCCCAACACTACAGGGGCATTACGGTCAACATACATAAGCAGGTAGGGGAGGAAATCAACAAACTACTGGACCAGCAGGCCATCGAACCAGCTGTAGGGTCCACGTCTTGGGTGTTGCCCATAGTGCCAGTACCTAAGAAGACAGCGGAAGGGTCCATACGAATATGTGTGAACATGAGGAGAGCAAACAAAGCAATACAAAGGGAAAGACACCAGGCTCCCAGAATCACAGACATGATCCACCTTCTCCATGGGGCAAAGGTCTTCTCAAAACTCAATCTCACGAAAGGATACCATCAACTCAAAATAGCCCCAGAATCATGATATATCACCACCTTCATGACAGATGTCAGTTTCGGAATATGATCTGCAGCTGGAATTTTGAAGGACAAAATCCTCAAGGTCATATGGCATATCCCGAACTGTTTGTACTACTTGGATGACATCCTAGTATTCGGGAAATCCACGGAAGAACATGACGCGGCACTACATCGAGTATGCTCAGCGCTGGAAGCATCAGGTCTGATGCTAGACAAAAACAAGTGCAAGTTTCATTAGGGCTCCTTAAGATTCTTTGGACACATCTTCTCAGAGTGGGGCATGCGACTGGACCTGGACAAAGTGGCAGCAATTAGACAATGCACGAGACCACAAAACATGTCAGAGCTGCGCTCTTTCGTGAGGCTGGTCAGTTATTGCTCAAGATACCTACAAGATTATGCCACTGTCAGCTCGCCTCTCAGAAAGCTCACAAAACGTGACCTGGCATTTCAATGGACGAAGGACTGCAAGGACGCATTGTGGGAGATTACAAGTGCGGCATCCGCAACAACATCTCGATGGCAGAGGACATGGCATATTTTCACACTGATGGAATCACAGAGGTGGTTGTAGACGCCTGCTTGGTTGGCATGGGTGGTATACCGACACAATATGAACAGGCAACTCCTACCACCCGGTTCATAGTGGCATATGCTAGTCAGAGTCTCACTAACATGGAACAAGCATATTGACAGGCCGAGAAGGAGAACCTGGCAGTCATATGGGCCTGTGAGTACTTCCACCTATTTTTATACGGAAAGGCATTTACTGTCGTGACGGACCAGCAGGCCCTTCTACCAATTTTTTTAAATCTGAAGACAACGGTGCCTCAGAGGATAGCGCAGTTGGGCTTACGCCGGCAAGACTATCATTTTGACATTGTCCACCGCCCCGGAAAAGAGGCAAATCCAGCCAATTCTGTCCTGACACCCGACAGGGCCTGCAAGGGCAGGGCTGTGTATTGCAGATGCATACCTTAACTACGCGGGGCATAACATGCAACAATTACCTGTCGACTGGGCAACTCTCAAGATTGAGTTGGAGATGGATCCTGCATTGCACATCGTTGCTGGCTGCCTGAAGAACGGGAAGATGAGACATGCCAAGTCACAGGTGAAAAACCATGTCACGACAGTGCAGGAGAATTGCGCACTCTGCAACTGGTGCAGGATGAGCTCACATGGTAGAGAATCACATCATCATGAAGGGATGTATGTAGAGTCATATTGCCTAGCACAATACAGCAGTGGGTCATCAATCTCGATCTTGAGAGACACCAGGGAGTAGTGTCCATGAAGAGATTGTTACTACAAAAGGTGTGGTTCCCCAAACTGGACTCCATGTAGAGGATACAGTGCAGAACTGCGCCACATGTCGTGGCCCCACCACCTCACCCCAGCCCACTACACATGACCCCACTACCGTAACAGTGTGGAGGAACCAGCAGTGGACATTTTGGGCCGCTACGAAACGGATGCACCTGTTGGTACTGATAGACGAACACTCTCGGTTCCTGGACGCCCAGATAATGAGTCCACATCAGTTACCTGTGTCATAACTGTACTGGACTGCATGCTATCAATCAATGGCATTCTGAAAGTCATCAAGTCTCACAGTGAGACCCCATTCACAAGCCAGGACTTTGCGAGCTTTGCCAAATACATGAGTGTTCAGCACAGAAAGATCATGCCTCTGTGGCCACAAGCCAACAGAGTAGTAGAACGGTTCATGGCAAACATCAAGTCGTCCTTGCAGGTGGCCAGCATTACCAACGGGCCATTTGAACAAACAGTGTACCAACTGCTGAGAGAATACCGCCACACGCCACACAGCAGCACGGGAGTGTGTCTGCTGAACCTACGTTTGGGAGAGTTGTACGAACCTGACTGCGGGAGGGGCCGATCTTACTGCCGAGGAGCGTACTGGAACAACAGACCAGGGCCCATGACCAGGAAGAAAAATGAAAGATGAAGGACTGGGCGGACACTCGCTGGAGAGCTAAAAAGACACCATCAAGATAGCAGACCAGGTGATAGTTTCACCAACCCCAATGTTGAAAGGAAGTGCCCACCTTTGCTCCTGAGCTGCTGACAATAACAGACAAGAGAGGAACGATGCTTACGGCAAAAGGAGGCTCACACGAAATGCGCTGCATTTCAAGAAGGGCTAGTGAAGGCTTGCATCAGTGGCACTACTCGGACTAAGAGGAGCGACCTGGACTCGGATGACTCATACTTAGGAGACATGGAAGTGTCCGTAGAAGAAGAGGCCTCCAGACCGACCAATGATGCGGAGGTCAGAGTGAAAGGGCAGGTGAGACAGCCCATGAGATCTTGCATAAAACTCTGCATGCTGATTGAGGAGATGGGGTAACTGTATCATCTAGTTAGTTAAAAAGGGGTGAGATGAAATGTTGTGCTTGGACTGCAGCCCCTCACTGTCATTAGACTAAGGGCAGGGTTATGTTGAAGCGGCAAGAATGGGGAGTGATGCAGGGTTAACCAACTGTATACTCCTCCTGAATCACTTGTTGCAAATATTGAGGAATGTCTTTCAGGTGTAGTTGCTATGTTCTTTCTTCTGGCAGATCTCTGCCCTTCGTAGAGAAAGGGTCTACCCCTAGAGAAGCCACTGTGCACAGCTTAAAAAAACAGCTGAAGCGAGGGTTCTCCCTTCAGAGATACCCCAGCATGGAGAAAAAGTCAATGTGGCAGAAAAAACCCCAAGGCCCGCAATGCACCTTAAGATGGTTGGAAGACACGTAGGATGTTGCAGAATCTGGCTCTGTATAGTAACCAGAGGAGGCTTGTTGTAAATAGCTGGAGCAGCAAGATCTGTAAGGAGGACTGTAGGGAAGTCGATCCATCTGAAGAAAGCCATAAAGCAGAGAAGGCAGCACAACTCTCCAAGGTCTGGAAGGCAGAGCAAATGAGTGCAAATGGAAAAGGAATAAGAGAGGCACAACACCGGCAAAAGGCAGCGCGGGGGGGGGGGGGGGGGGGAGAGAGAGAGAGAGAGAGAGAGAGAGAGAGAGAGAGAGAGAGAGAGAGAGAGAGAGAGAGAGAGAGAGAGAGAGAGAGAGAGAGAGAGAGAGAGAGAGAGAGAGAGAGAGAGAGAGAGAGAGAGAGAGAGAGAGAGAGAGAGAGAGAGAGAGAGAGAGAGAGAGAGAGAGAGAGAGAGAGAGAGAGAGAGAGAGAGAGAGAGAGAGAGAGAGAGAGAGAGAGAGAGAGAGAGAGAGAGAGAGAGAGAGAGAGAGAGAGAGAGAGAGAGAGAGAGAGAGAGAGAGAGAGAGAGAGAGAGAAAAAGAAAAAAAAAAATATATCTGGACCGACTAAAAGCAGTCGGTTGGAACCATGTCAGAGAAAACACTAGACGGGTAACTCTTGTTTAGGCCTGAACGTGATGGGAGGCAAGTGTACCAAAACTTCCAAGGGGAGCGATTTATGACAAGGGCATGGGGAGTTGGGAGAACAGTTAGTTGTATAAAGTTAAATACGCAACACTATCCTGAGTCCTGCGCCTCTTTGATTTAATGGAGCAGTCCTCCCGTGAGACGCCCCGTTAGAACCTGACACCTATGTCTACAATATTTACTTGGGGAGAACGACTGCTGCCAGGCCACCGTACCTCAACATTCTAGCACCCCAAGAAGACATTTCAGGCGCTATCCACTCTATTCATCCTGATCCCATCTTCACGCTCAGCATTTTGGGCCAACAGCAGAGCCTGATTGGCTCCAGTTCGCAGGTAACCAGCTTTGACCTCCACCAACTTCATGTATCAGGTGGCCAGCAATCGGGCCACCAGGCGAGGAATGCTCGCAAAGGAAAAACCTCTTAGCCTCTTCATCTGGCCCACCCTACAGCCTCCATCTAAACATGGCTGACATGACTCAGATCACTGACGGTTGCTGAAACCAACCCCATGAGCACATGGAAAAGTCTCCATATTAGACCTGCTAATAACAGCTGGAAATATATTTGTTGTAAGCGAATAACAAAGAAGTCAGGAAGCTTTAATCTTTCCGCAAATGCCCCAGAGCCACCAAGCCACTTGACATGTCCGGAAATGCTCAGAAGCTAAACATAACACAAATCTAGAACTTAATGATGTTACTGGAATGGGGGCAGAGGAAGCTGCCTGGGCCAGGCATAACACTATTTATTGCCTGTGAGCCACACTTATGCTGCAGTTGTCTCCCATACAGTGTAATGTTGGAGTTGGTGCCCATTCCCCTGTCTCCACCATCTCTGTGCTCAGTTATATCGAACTGTTATTCCCTGATCGTTTGCCAGCAATCTACCCAAAGCTATCTCAGTAAGTGGTACCATGAGCTGCTTAAAAATACGTCAGTCAGAATACAAGCTAGTTCAACCTAGCTACCACCCACCCCATCTCTCATGGACAACATGGTGGGAACCTACTTTGCTGAGAGCGGGTCCAGGGTGGCGTGTAAGTAGAGGCCGCTGGCGGTAGAAGTAGAGGCAGGCAGGGGGAGGAAGATGAGGTTGCGGCAGTAGAGGAAGATGAGGCGGCCCGGGGTGCAGGCGGGGGGGGTGAGAGGTACGGGAGGGTGATGGGGGGGTAGCTGGTCTGGCAGCTCGTGGTGGCGTGGGCGGTTTGGGGGATTGTGACAGTTGGTGGTGACGTGGCGGGTGTAAGTGATGGTGTGGCGGGTGGACGTTGGGGCAGAGAAGGAGGTGTGCGGGCCCTCAGGTGAGCCAAGCATGATGCTAGTCCATCTAAAAGGACTACAGGAGGCGCTGTATGGGATTCTGAATGGAATTCTTTAGCAGTGTCTGCTGAAACACTTGGGTCTAGGCCTGTTTTGTGAGTGTGTTTACTGTTTGGCCAGTCGGCCAGCCTTGGAGGTATGCATGTAGAAAACTCTGTGCCCTAATCTGTCTGTAGCATGAAAAGTGTGCTGGTGAATAGTAGCACAAAACCTTGACAAAACCCACAATAAATAAAGAAATAAAACACAGTCATTAAAAAAAAAAGAAATATGACAAATACAAGTAACCCCAAGGGAATATGGCAATTCCCTAAACAAAGTGGGCTTGCAGGCAGCAATTTAAAGACGTCTGGCGTAGGCCAAGAATATGTGTGATAATGGCATACCACAACAACCCTTTGAGTGGAAAATGTAAGCCACGGCGTCTAGAAAGTCAAAACGTATTTGGCGACAGAGAATAATCACAAGGTCAATCAATCAGCTGTGCACCACCAAAATAAAAGAGCGACGGTGCGCTGACACAGAACACAGACACAGAACTCCTAATAGCCAGCGAAGGACACATGCATCGAAATCTGCGCACAATCTTGTCCAATTATACCACCAACCAAGGACCATGGTACCTGTGGCGGTAATGAATTACCAACTCACTCAATCTGGGGGCAACAGCATGTCCCATGATTTGTAAACACCAGCAATAGACTGTGGTCCTGGTGAAAGGAAAAAATAATACGGCAGTGAAGAGGGAAAGAAAAAATAAAACACAAGACAATCCTGTCAGCTGCAATCATGGAAACAGCAGCCCACAGGAATGCACGACAATCAATCTGAGAACGTACCCTTAATAGCCAAGCAGTGGCAAGTGCATCGCAATCTGGGGGCCATGTGACAACACACCTGGACTCCCCACGCCTAGTCACAAACCGTGTCTATGTGATGGCACACATAAACCACAGGATCAGCGACTCTCTCTCAATTAGGAGACAGCATCATGTCTCACTAGCTCCAAAACCAGAAATCGACCGTGACAGCACACAGCCCTTTGACTGAATCCCAAGAAAATGCAATGAGGTACTACACTTCCTCTTTAACCAGTGTAAGAAGCAACACGAACAACAACCCAAACTGTCAAACCTAACTTGACCAATTTATGATCCAAACATCTAATGCAACAAGTGACACAAATGTTCAGTCGTAGAAACAAAAGCATTTAATGTTTTCCTACTCAGATCATGACACATAGACAATAATGACACTACACTAAAGATCAATCGCTCACCAGAAAGGCCTTTTCAAAAGGAACTACACCTCTCCTGCATTCTGTAGTTCAGAGCTTCACTTTATCATTGTTTTATGTTTGTCGAGAACATTTGTGAAAACATTAAACACGGAACACTAAACATTAACAATGGCTTTGATGTTGAGGTGTGGCAACCTGCCAGAACTTACCGCATCTGGATGGTGCTGCACTGGCACAGGGAAAGGGGTCTCATGGAGGAATGCAGGGGCACTGTTTTACTATACTATGGGACACTCTTTGTTTCTCTATTTGCCTGCCACAAACTGAATGTGAACTTGTAATACTGTCACGATCCATGCCCCTGACCTCCTCAGGTATAATAGCCCCCTGGCAGCAGTGGGGCTAAGGCCCTTCACACTGGTCTCAAGGGCCTTAAAGCTCCATCAGAAACATACATGGCATTATCAGGAATAAAGCAACACCAGTTTTGGACCTTAATCCAACATGGAGGCCTATTACACAGCTCGGTTCTTTAGAACCAAGCCATGCGGTCTAGTGTTTTGGGTGTGGCTGGGCCTGGAACAACTAGGCCTGGGCTATTTGAACCACACCCAAACAGCAGAACACACTTCGCGTTATTCTGCACTGCTGCAGCGTAATGCTCACCATGTTCATCTCCTGCACATCTGCTTCTCCGGCGGCCCGATCTTGAGTCCTCGATCCGGATTCCCTTTCTAACCTGGAAGAACAAGAATAGCATTAGCGAGAAAGAACACTTACCTGTGAGTAACCGGTCCTGAAACCATCCTGCGCTTCGCTTACCTCGACCATCTCCGGATTTCACTGCAGCCTGCAAAGGTAAAGGAACAATGACAGCATTAACAACAATTCTTACATGCGCTTCGATCACTCATCACTCCAAAACATTGCTGCAACCTGTACAAAGAAGGGAAGAGAACACAGGTTAGCAATTAACACTAACAAACAGCGCAGTGCTCCGCACATCAATAACTCACCATGGTTTTCGCCATCCGGCTCAGCAACTCCGAAAATCGCATTCATCCCTGTGAAAACAAAAAGAAACATTTGGCCTCATTACGAGTTTGGAGGTAGCCATGCAGCTATTTACAGCATGGCTGCCTCCAAACTGGGGTCCGGGTTCCCTGAATGGGGACTTACCGGGTCATTCCAACCTTGGAGGACCCGGTATTTCCCCATTCAGGGAAGCCATCCCCATTTGAGCCCCCATAGGGCTCAATGGGAATGGGGAGGGAGCTAATAACGGGCCCGTTAATAACGAGCCCGTTATTAGCTCCCTGGTCCTTTAGCGGGACCCGCTAAAGGACCTCGGAATGCAGCGGTAAGGGGTTAACGGCACCATCATCCTTACTGGTGCCGTTAATCCCTTACCGCCTCACTCGGAATGAGGCCCATTGTTAGGGAACAGCGTAGTGGAGCAAAGACTCTAAGAAGACAGAGAACACGAAGGGAAAGGAAGAGACAGAATAAAGACTGAAAAGACATTATAACTCACGTGAAACACAGCAAGCAGAGTCGGAGTCACAGCCGGTCTGAACCCGACATAAGGGCATACGGACCAGTGAAGCAACTAGTCCATGGAACGCCCCCATCAACCAGGCGCCCCTGCACAGATACGCAGGACGGAGAGTTCAACGCACAAAAACCTAAGGTAAGCAATTACCCCAAGGGAGGGGATTCGGACCAGAGGGAGGTGGGAGTCCACCCATCACAGAACCAGTATCCTAACACTCCATTCTCCTGTTATAGGCGCTACCCAAGACCTGGCACGTAACCAAACAGAGAGATGTCCGGGATAGCGCTTAGACGTCCATCCAGTATCGTGTGGCGCCCCCGTGGATACCAGGTGAGCGTAACAAATACTATTTGTCTATCATTAAATGGTTAATAAAAACTCAAAATTGTTACGCGCAAGATAGCTTGCTGCACTCATTCTTAGTTATTCAATTTTATCTGTTCACCGAAGCCAGCATCTCGCACCTAGAAGCCCAAAACAGACAGACCATAGATAAATACGATGAAATGCGCTCAGCAGAACTGAAACCCTCTGCAGTGCTGCCATCACACAAAAATACCCAACACAAAACATCAGGGCGTGTAAGGAGTGAGAGAGAGCATATATGACATTGCAAATCAACGTTAGTCAAAATAACGTGCACTGCCGAGAAAATACAGTGCCATAAGCGGAAGTTTGATATTTGCCACTCTGTTTGAGGAAGCAGGTTCACGGTTGTGCTCTGCGACAGAGATTTCCCAGAGTCCACTTCCCAATCATGCCCCTGAGTTTGGCACCTTTGCAGATAACAGGCGTACCACGCTTTTTAACAGCGCCCTTAGTATGATAAGGACCTAATGTAGTCGGCCTGCGGTGGTAGTCGGATGTAATCATGAAGAGTAAATGAAGGTGAAAAACATCGTCATTCTTCGCTTTTACTCTCTGCTTTGTGAGAAGTAAAACGCTGCCTAGAGATTATGCTTTGCAAGCAGAGGTTTTATGATGGATTCCTATGGAAACCACAGCCTTTTTACAAATTGTAAATGCATGTTCTATGAGCATGTACCGTGAATTCAAGGCATAACAGCCTTGCGTAAGGCTTATACACCTTCCATTTACGTCACAACTCATATTCAGTCATTTGTATGGCACAGAGGAGGGGCAGATCATAACTTGCATTTCTACTACCTCCTTCCTCTTTGCCATACAAATGCTTCAGCATCTGCGCTGGCATGGATTTTCACGCCGGAGTAGATGCTAGAAATCCCTATGGGGTCTGCCTTCTTAATGCACCAGCATGAAGCAGGCGGACCCCATACGGATCCATTGCACACGCTCGCCTACCATGCGTGTACGCCAGCTTTTGCCCTTTACATTTTCACTCTGCAGTGTAAATGACAAACAGTTGGTGGCGGAAAGCCGCTTGCTTTACAGTGTAAATGTAATGGCTCCACGCTGTCAAATTATGATATTTTATAACACACTTTATATAGCTCACATCTTAACTTTTAACCTGACCCGCCTATTACCTGTCTCCAAACTCTGCTCTCCTGGGTTCAAGATCTCCCTGGTGAGCCTCGCTATGAAGGTGGCGAGGGTAGTAAAGATCAGGACTTTAGGGCAGGATTCCGAAATACCCATAATGGAAAAACACACGGTTAGAGTAATTGACACACAAAAGGAAAGGCGGACAAAGGAATGTTGGTGTGAAGCTCTTTTAGTTAAAAACTTACTTATATACTTTTCCAGTACACCAGCCGGGTTTTATGAGTTTTTGTATAAAAGGGGCAAACACAGGACACTATATACTACTTAAATTACTCCTAGCAGCTGAGTATATAAAAAGTAAAACACAAAAATATTTTTAAAAAAGAGTCCTTTCCAATATTAAAATATGAAAGTCTTTCAAAAATACATACATGGTTCATAAAGTGCACTGTATTTAAAAAAACTATATATCATTCACCAATGTAAGAGCTTTATTCAGCTCAGCCATTAGCACATACAGAACAACGTCACATTAATAAAAAAAAGATAATACATAACAATACATGATGATATAAATAAGCCTAAAACGCATTGCACTAAAAAGATCAAAGACAAAAGCTTCCTAAAGTTAATTCCTCCACCTAAGAGGGTCTCTGGGAGGAGAGTAAAACTTGCGACCTCACAGCAGACCCCATCAGTAACTCACACACTCTCCAGCAATCTGCTTCTTAGAAGCCAGGCACGATGGACATGTCTAGCTATAGAAAAAATAACCTTCCAGTCTGAAGAGCAGGAGAAAAGGGACATTTCATCACACGTATTTCTTATGCACAGCACCAATAAAATGGGTCTCAAGTACCTACACCTCGAAGTTAGTAATGCGGGGCATATTAACGTAAAGTGCAATAAAGATTTGTCGGCTGTATTGCATAGGGGGCATACTCCACTATTAGAAGGGGACCATGAGCAAGTATAACGTGCTGTGGGTACAAATCCTGACCTAAAGCGTACATACAGGGAGAGCTCATAAGGTGGATGGATCTCGTCCAGAATGTGTTTACGATTCCATAACATATTGATAGACAGAAATTCCAGGCCATTCTTCAGGGCACGGGCTGACAATAAAATTTTGGTCCTAGCACTAACTTTAGCCCTTGCCTTCAAATTGGGTTTAAGGGAGGAACAACATTCAGTAGGGGCCAGCAAAAGGAAACCTATTTCCAGCCCTATTAACATTGTTTTCACATGCCGTGCCCATCCACAGTTGGTTGCACCCTCCAGCTTCAGAAAATCTCTGAGAGCATCCCTATACAGAGTCAGACCATGGGACGACCACAGTCGCAGCCAATATAGGACTGGTTTCAGAGCAAACTGAGCGGTTATAGGCCATGTTTATGGGTCCAAATGTAACAAAGAGCTCGGAAAATGTTTTGGTAACAGCAATAATTTCTTTAAGAATGTATGCTGAATGACTGTTAAACCTTTTGTGGGGGTATAACCCCATATCTCAGCACCATATAGTGGTGCTGGGAGGGCTTGTTTGTCAAACAACTCCACAGCCAGAGAGATTGGCCCGCTACCATGGGTGCAAACAAAGAAATTACGATATGCCCACACTATACTTTAAGAGATTAACCCTGGCTTTAATCAATTGCTCAGATCAGCCTCCTGCTTCATTAAACCTAATTCCCGAATAATCAAAGCACCCAACTTAAAGACCACGACCCTCAATCATAACCCTCATCTTATGGGACTTAGTGAAAGGGGGCTTAAATACTATCACCTTGGTTTTGCTGGCATTTACTTCAAGCCCAAGGGTCTTGCATTTCTCCAGGAAAATGTCAAGCGCCACTTGTAAACCCTTCGGGGTTGTGGCAAGAATTACTGCGTAATCGGCAAAAGATAAGCAGGACCATCTCTATTCTAGGTGCGTCCAGTGCACCTAGCTCCAAAGCATCCACTACTTCCTGTATATATAGCAAAAAGAGAAGCAGAGCCAGGACGCACCCTTGTCGATCATCCCGGTTTACCTCAAAGTATTTGGTTTGCTTTCCACTATCCCAAACGGAACTGACGCTAAGGTCTTAACATGGAGCAATTTTATTGCTTATAATATAAGGACTGGCACATTTCTCTTTTCCAGAACCTGCCACAATGTTTTCCTCGGGACTAAGTCAAACGCTGTTTTTAAATCAAGTAAAATGGCATATAGCTTCATTTTAAGTAATGTAGTGTAAATTTCAAAATGTAAAAACAGTGGTTGACAGTTCCCCTACCCACTCTGAACCCGCCTGCGCATCACTAAGAATGTCCGAGCTATTCACCCAACCCTAGAGTTTAGTTTGCAGTACCTTACCTAAGGTGTCGCTGCACAATCTAACAATGATATAGGGCGGTAGTTTTCCGTCCGATCTTTCTCTCCCTTTTTATATACCTGTACAATTGTGGCCTCTCTCCAGGTGGAGGGGACTACTTTTGTGCATATAGCTGCATTAAACACTCTGGTCAGCACAGGGGTCCAAATTGATGGTTCGGCTCGGTAAAAATCCACCGGTATCTGGTTCAGCCCTGCAGCTTTACCCAGTTTCTGGGAGCATAAGGCCTCCCTTACCTCATTGTTGGAAATAGACAGAACCGCTTCAGTGGGGATGGCCGACGGGGTATCAATAACAATCAAGCTCCACCGACCCTCCATCATCTAAGTATAGGGCAGAGAAATGGGACTGTCAAACAGGCCCGAGTATAAAGCATTGTAGCTCACACACGCCACTTAACTCACCAGATTTAACTAATTTCCCAAATCTAACCATATCCCTTGATTCCATTGCCTCAGACAAGTCTTCCCAGCGCCTCGATGCGTATGCTTGTCTCTTTGCGGATTGCAACTGCTTATATTTTAGCCTTAAAGCTTGTAACACACTTTTGTCTATTGAACTTGGAGACCTAATGTATAAAACAGTCTCCCTTTTTGCCTGGGAGAACTATTCATCGTACCAGGGATTAATTTTCTCCTGTCTCAGTTTGACCTTACCCCATCGTGCAGTCAGGAATGTCATTAGGGTCTTACCTATCGACTCAAACTCTGCAACCATGGCCCCATCAGGAAGGCTGGGGTCACACTTGGCATCCAGATTATCCTCGATGGCCGCATACACATCCTGTTTTGCATCCCCCCCAAATCAGTCCAACCATTTGAAGGATTTTCTAGCATGGCCCTCCACAATGATGTTTTGCCTAGGCCTTCCAGGTAGGCCCCCTCTCAGTCCGCCGCTGCCCAAATCACAGCCTAAGGATAATTGCCTATGGTCGCTTTAATTCCTGTCTCTTACGACCATTTCTCTGGTCTTAAACCAATTACTGGCCAAAATAAAGCAATAATCAATGTGTGACTGGCCCTGGGACCCCTGACGGTTGGTTATGCCGGCAGGTCTCCTGCCTCTCTGCCATTACAAGCTCTAGACAATATTGGGGAAATAAACTAGGCAAAATCCTGATTGTCTCAAAGGTTCTCTGTGACCGACAATGGTTCCAGCTGGATGTTCATGTCTCCCGCAACCAGTACATACTGGCTCCTCAGTATAGGTGGCAGGTTGGAATTGCATAGGCCCCAAAGCTTCAGGAGGTAGTGGAATAGGTTCCATTGCCTAAGATTCTTGGAGAAAAATAACATTATGGGACCTGACAAAGTCACTATCCCGGATCAGCAAAGACGCGTTTTAACCCCGCTATATTCCAGGATAAGTGCCAGTAGTCTCTCCCTCTAGACATCCATGCAGTCAATCTACCTGGTCAAAAGCTGTGGAGGCTGCCCTCCTTACGATCTCTTCATTTGGCCCAAGCTGCTAACACATTTGCCGTCACAGAATTCAGTAGCCTCATTTGTGTGTGGCCATTAATATAATTATGCTAAAAAAATAGTTGGGCGCATACCAGGATCCTTACACTCTTGGGTGATATTACCCATAGGTCAATGCTTAGAATACCCTCCACCAAGGCCCATGAGCTCAAGTGGATCTTAATAAAGTCCAGCCCGGAGTTTGGCAGCTGGCCTCTAACATAACTAACAAAATCTTGCCCTATAACAGACAGACACCCCTCACTAGATATATCAATGGAGTCCTTGCATCCCCCGGTTGCCTAGGGGCTGTAAATTTGACCCAGATAATGGGGTCCCAGTCACTGCTCTACGCATGGGGGTAGGATCCACCAGTGGGTGTGGGTGTGCGGGCCCTTGATGTTGGTTATACATATCTTGGACGTGAGAATGCCAGATGGGTCTGTATCCCCCAGACCGCAATCTTGATCCAACATCATTATTATGGACCCTCAACTCCTGCCCCGCTTCAGCACAAGGTTTTCCACAATCACGCTCCCTAGGACCTCCCCTCTCCTGTTGAGTGGGAATCACCCCTAAAGTAGTTCTTGCAAACGGCCTAGGGGGGCAGGCAGGTGGGCCATGACCGCCTGCTTTAGTTTCCACTTGCAGAAGCCTCATTTCTTTGTTAATGATGTCAAACAACCCTTTAAGATCCTTCAGGTGGGCCAAAAGTGGACCCAAATAACCATCGAGGATAGCAGACATTTCCTCCTTAAGCAAGCAAATGCTCATGCTGGCCACGCTATCTACTTCATTTACTTGTGTATTAGCCACCTCCTCCCCACGTACCTCGGTCTGAGACCCCATTTCACGTGTCCCCAGCAGTGGCCCCCCGTTATGCTTCTCTGGGGCCTCCACTCTACCATGGGAGTCCCTCAGTAGCTTGCTTTTTTTTGCTATGAGATACTAGCTTCCACAGGGCCCCCAGAACACTCCCCCACCATTAACTTGTGGGGGCTCTTAAACAGCAACTCCCCCAATAGGGCCCAGGGTATCAAACCGGTTAGTTCATTCCAATGGAGGGGCATTAGTAGAAGGGCATGAGGACCCACTCCCCACACTCACAAGTACATTCGCCACCGCCCCTCCCGCCCCATTGCCCCAATCTCTTTGGTGGGAGGATAATGTGTCTCAATGATATTAGTTAATAGATCAGACTTATTAGCCTGCAGGACAAAGGATTTGCTGCCTTCTTGTATAGGGTTGGGGCGACTTGGAAGGGCAGCATGTGGTCCTCCTTGGTGATATGTGGCCGCTTAACCACCAGCCGTAATTCCCTCACAGGGGAATTATTACATGGGTAAATCTGAGTATCCAGGTCAATAGACACACAATTTGAAGCAGAACCCAAGGGAGGTTTTACACCCCCCACACCCTTTGCACCAAAGGATCCCTCACTATTGTCAACCAGCGTTACCGGGCCATCAATATCGCATAAAAAAACATTTAATTTCCAATATTAACTGATTGACCTCATTAATAGGTTGGACAATTTTAAAAATGTTGCTCTGTCCCCCTGCCCCCGGAATTACACTCACAGCCTTCTTTTTGCCCATTTTGTATAAGTTATATCTGGAACGCTGTTACACAGTTTAAGACAGGGGATAATTGTGGAGTAAACACAGTATCTAGTCCAACATTTGATTATTAAAACACTGTGTCAGAGCTAAAGGGGGTACCAAAATCCGTCTTCCCATCTTGCTCTTGACACATTAGAAAATCATCAACAAAGTCAGGGTTACCAGCGTAAAATCTCCTTGAGAGGCAAGAGGGTGAAAGCTGGTGAGCTGTTAATCCACTGTTGGCAATAGGCACAAATAACAACAAACATGAATGCAATGTATCGGAGCAAGGAACACCTGATGGTTATAAGGGCTGCCAGAGTCCGTCTCCCCCCCTTGCTCCTGAGAGCAAAGAATAGTACTGCTTTAGCTGCCCTACCATGGCCCGCTGTTCTGCAGCCCACGCAGACTGCAAAGACTGCCCTTACCGCCCTTCTTCACGTGATTACTTTTTTGGCGGTTCAGTAATTATTTATTTTTTGTAACCTTTTCAACAAACGGACCTACAGAGCACCCTACCACAACCAGTCCTGGAGCTTACTTCAAAGGTTAATGCAAGCCAAATTAGAGACGGTCCCTCTTCATGTGCAGCATGTTCGTACCGAATAGGTAATAGGGCGGTAGAGCAACAATTCTGATCACTTGCTGTGGTACCAGCAGAATCAAGTAGGAGTGTACGTTCATGGATTCATTAACTTACATATGCCGTAGTCCATGTGTCCTGCATCCTTCCCACCTGCCCAACAGCACTGAAGCACGCTTTGCCACAAGGGTGACTGGGTAGGGATTATAAACCCAGTTTCCTGTGCACTGGTGGGAGGTCCTCCGACCCAGTGAGAGTCTCCTTAAAGTGGCAGTGTCTCCTTGAAGTGGTAGTGCATTAGCAGCAGAGTAAACAGCAAAATTACATTTTCCAAAACGAAAAACAAAACGGCCCACAGTGCAGCCCAACAGTACTGCAGCGCCCTTTGCAGCATTAAGAACCTTACTTGCAAGACAACATGACCAGTGCTGTCTCAACGTCTTGGCTGCTGTTCTCCCTACTAATATTCTTCTTTGTGCACTATCCGGTGGTGGCTCTTGAGGCTGACAACAGCAGCAGGCAACAACAGCATGAGTGGGGGCCCAAAGTCTTTACAAGGGCTGGGCTACTTGACAAGATGCAGTCCAGCAATTAGATGCAGCTTGAGGGGGGACACTCAGAACCTGTCACACCTGGGCCACATCTGCCAGGTGTGGCCCAGGTCTCAGTGGGCCACCTGTCAATGGGAAGGTGACCCCTTTATTCAAATGCAGCCCCAGAGTGATGCAACCATGAGGCTCTCCCCTGCTGTGGGGAGGGCCAGTGATTTAAATTGTGCCTGGCCCTGGCAGTGATAGAATGCCACCTGGGGAGTGGCTCTGCTAACAAGCGATCCCCTGCTAATCAGGGGAGCGCCGGTATGGAGGCCCAGGCTGGGGCGGTGTCGGAAGCTGAGTGGAGCGTCTCTCCTCCTCATAAAGGGTTTTCTCAGTTGAGCCGGAGTTCCACTCGCACACCAACATTTTCTTTATCTTTTTCCAGTATAGGGATCCTCACATGACCACGCGCGAGGGTCCCTTACTCTATTTCTTTTTTTCTTTTGGGGATCCCTTGTGCGGGAGCAGGTGGTTCCGGTGCAAGGTCTTGATATTCCTTGGCCGTCCTTCCTCTCGCAGTCCGTAGACAGGGAGCACTCCCAGCTGATGCTCTATGATGAAAGGCTGAGAATCCTACTTGTTGCCTAGCTTGTTGCGTCCCCTCTTTTCCAGGCTGCGAATCAACACAGATCACCAGGTTGAAGAGCGTGAAAACTGACCTTGGCGTCATAGCAGTGCTTGTTCCTGTCTGCTGTTTTCTCTGCAGCAGCCTGGGCAAGCTGATATGATTGCTCCAGTTGACGCTTGAGCTGTTTAACATAACTGGCATAGTTCTTGCTGCCTGTTCCATCTGTGGACACTCCAAAACATAGGTCTACAGGTAGCCGGGCATCCCTTCCAAACATCAAGAAGGTTCTATCTCTGCCAAGATGTCTGTGCTGGTCGTGGACTGCATACAATACAGCTTGGCAGAAACTCTCTGGCAAAACTAGGCAATGTAGTAACCGGTCTCCAACCTTGCTTTCCGTGTACAGGATTCCACTCTTTTGCACAAGCGTCTTCCACTTCGTAAGCATTGCAGCTTCCTCTGGGTCATGAAGTTAGTCTCTGGACACATCTGCTCCTGTGGTCTTGGCTTTCAGGAAGGGAGCGATGCCAGGATCCACTAGCTGTGACATACGGATCTCATCTCTGGTCAGACACGATAGCTCAGATACTTCCACACTGGTGATGTTGCAGTAGACCACAGGTACCGCCTCAGGTAAGTATCCCAAGCAATCCACGCTCCTGGCTTTATCTGGCTTCTGGTCAATTGCAGCCTGACACCTGACGCCTGCTGAAGACAACTTCTTCCATGAGGTGGATCCAGCTGTATTATCCGGCTGAGCATGAGGCTTTCCGAAATAGGGCATCTGCATCGATGTTAGTGCGTACATGTCTGTACTGTAGACGGAAATTGTATGTAGACAGTGCAGCGAGCCATTGGTGTCTGGTAGCATCTAGCTTTGCCAACTTGCACACATATGAAAGGGGTTTGTTGTCTGTCCTCACCATGAAGGTGACACTGTAGAGATAATCCCGGAACTTCTCTTTAATGGGTCACTTCAATGCAAAAAATTCCAACTTGTGGACTGGGTAGTTCTCTGCTGCGTTCAGGCCTCGGCTGGCGAAAGAGACCGGTCTCATTTCACCATTGGCTTCCTCATAGATAACAGCTCACAGCCAACCATATAAGGTAACTGCGGATCCGCACAGGCCAGAACTGGTGCTGTGGTAAGTGACCACCTGACCTCCTCAAAGGCCTTCTGGGTTTGGTCAGTCTACTGTTCACCAAAAGGCTTCTGTGGATGATATAGATGGTCCGCGTAGTTGACGGTATTCTTCCGGCTCCTCTTGGTAAGTGGCTATCCTTTGGTGTGGTCCACAAGTGGTTGGGTGATGTTGGCGTATCCCGCAACAAACCTCCTGTAGTAGTTACAGAATCCCAGGAAACTCTAACTCCTTAGGGGTCGGTGGTCTTGGACAGGTGAGGATGGGCATTCATCTTTGGCAGATCCACAGCTATGCCGTCCACGGAGACGATGTGTCCGATGTACTTGACACTTGTCCGGCAAAACTCGCACTTGTCCACACTGATCTTTAACCCTTCCTCCCGCAGGCTATCCTGAGCCTCCTGTTTGGTTTTTCAAGGATCCTCCGAACACAATGATGTCATCCAGGTACACCAGTACCTCCAGGAGATTCATGTCGCCGACAGTATTCTCCATGAGTCGCTGGAAAGTCGGTGGCGCACCGGAGAGCCCCTAAGTCATCCTCATGAACTCATAGAAGCACAACAGACAGATGAAAGCTGTCTTCTCACGATCCGCCGGATACATCAGGATCTGGTAGTAGCCACTCCGTAAGTCCAGGCAGTCCAACATCTCGTCCACCCGGGGCATGGAATACTGGTCCGGAATAGTGCAGGTGTTAAGTCGAATGTAGTCGATGTCTATCTGGACATCCCCATTTTTATTCCAGGCGACAATGATGGGAGAAGCGTAGGGGCTCCTGGACTCCTGGGTAATCCCTGCCTGCGGAAGATCATCCAAATCGTGGCATACATCCTCCGAGTCTTCTGGGGCCAGGCGTGTCCACTCCCTGAAGGGAGTGTCATCACAACCCTCTGATATGGTGTTTGACTCCATGGGCCTGTCAATGGCCGAGGGGCTTGTTGAGAATGCCTTGGCATGCAGGGTCAGCTGCTCTTTGAAGTGGTCCTTGTCCCTCTCCGACATCGTGGAGTCTCCAAAGTCCAAGGTCTTTGGATCCAACGCCATCTCGGATCAACTGATGGCAATACCTGCTGGGATTACAGAGGTGTTCAGGTGGAACTGTGCGATGATGGTGCATCCTAGTACACGGATGGTCCTATTGGTCACATTGGTCACATTAATGACCGGTACCTTGATGGTCTTCAGGTCTGTTCCATCCATTGTAAGCAGGGCCCGCTGTACCAGTAAAACCCCTGGGAGCTCTCCATATTCTGATGCTTCCATCACCAGACGTCTTGGTCGTTGCTCTCTGCTGAGTCGCACTCTGCCAGGAACCATCACTGTGGCGTGTGCCGGAATTGTGATCTGCCTGAACTGGGTGGTGCGAACATCTCCAATGGTTCCATCAGGTGGAGCTCTGAACCGGATCTCTCTCTGCAGGTACGCCTGCTTGCCCATGGGGTGCATGACAACGTGCTGGCATATCGTGGTTGAGCCATCTCCTGACATAATGCAGCTAGAGCATCGAACATCGAGGAATTAGTTCTACTCACCAACGGTGTAGTGAGATCTTCACTCCGGCTGCTGCAGACCACAGCTAGGGTGTTGATAGAAGTGCTGACTGGTCTGGCCCGGATGTACCCCAGAGATTTGCAAGGGCTGTCTCCCAAGGCGAGAACGTTCACTGCAGCCAAAGGCTCCAATGGGATATGCACCAGGTGTTTTCTGTAGAACGGCTCATAAACGATGGTCACCTGTGAGCAGCTATCCAAATGCGCTTGTGCCTGTCGGCCAGGGATTACAATTGTCACAGTGGCTGGTGGTCCTACGAGCCCCATGATGCTTGGGTGCTGCACTTGCTGGTAGTTTGACTACAGGTGATCTTCCTCTTGGTTGGACTAGTCCGTCAGGGTGGATGCTGGTTTCCATATGACTTGTCTACCAGTGGTGTCATTGCAGCCCTGGGCCCGTCTGGTGATGCAGGCTTGTTTTTGATTATTTATTTTTTATTTAAATGTACACAGTTTAAAATTAATCCTTTACAATACATACAGTGTTAAAACATCAGAACATGCATGACTATAAGTACAGGTCCCAATAAAACCAATCAAATAGAGTCAGCATATTAATACATCCATAAAACCCATTACTAAGCAAGTCAACTCGACCGCTTCTGCCACTGTCTATACTGGAAAACTAATCAGAGTCTGTAGACCATTTCTTTCCCCTAATAGTTGCCTCACGCTAGCCAGAGCTCTTATACAATTTAAGTTAGACTACTGCAACAGCCTCTACCTAGGTGCTAACCAAGCGATAATTAGACCAAACTCATGGCGTACCACCGCAAAAATATGAAATCTTTTTCATAGAATTGATTTGTATTGATCTAATTCATCCGATACCTAAAACGGTAAAAACTCAAGACTGGGTGAATTTCAGAGTCACCTTTCCAACATAAAACTTTAAAACTGGAAGCAATGAAAACTTTCCATATTTGGCATCCACCTTTGCCATTTGGGCTGCTGACATCTTAGCTTTGTGTTTTAGATAGTTCTGATAAAAGCATTTACAAGGATGTGCTAACATTGGGAATCCTAAATACATAATATTATCGGTAAAAGACAGGCTACTCCTATCAACAGACCAGGTAAAAGTATTTTTCTTATCCCGTTTGCAAAATTTCATCACCTCAGATTTTGAAGGCTTTATTTCCATTGTATTTCACTTAATAAAAAACTGATGGGCGTTGTGAGGAGTCAGGAATGAAACTCAAACACAAGTTAGCCGTGTTTTTGGTTAAAGACTTTTATTGAAAATAAAAGGGTTGGGAAAAGGCCTCTCTGACCCTGCTCTAAGATACATTTGCCTGCCTAAACCAGAACTAAGGATTTCTCTGTGTCAGGATGTAAAAACTAAACTGTCCTTGTATTATCTAGAAGTTCTAGTCTGACCCACACACTAATATAATTCATAAAAGAAGAAGAAATAGTTCCAACACAAAGTTTCTTTCAGTATGAAGAGTTCTTGTTCCAGAAATGGGGGCTCCCTTTCCCTGAATTTCTCTCACTAAATACAATAGTTCCTTGTGTCTTTCTTAGCCCACAATAGAACTGCTATAACCCAAGCTCCCTAGGTTTGTTAATCCTTCTGTCTGGACTTGGCCTTTCCTCAAATGCTTCCTCAAATGCTTAACACATTTCTGATATTCCTCTACTTAGAAGTTCTTGTTCCCTACACACTTGTAATTTCCTGGTATACTCTCCTGCCAGGGCTTCTTGTAGTTACACACTTGTGATTGCCTGGTATACTCTCCTGCCAGGGCTTCTCAGGTTTACATGCTTGTGAGTGCCTGGTGTACTCTCCTGCCAGGGCTTCTTGTCCTTTCACAATTGTAATTGTACTCTCCTGCTAGGACTTCTCAGATCCACACACTTGTACATTTCTGGTGTACTCTGCCGCCAGTGCTTCTGCTCCTTTCACAGTTGTATTTGCATGGTATACTCTCCTGCCAGGATATCTCATAGGCACGCTGTGCACAATTGCAGACTTGTGGTTTCACAAACGTTCATGAGGTGAAGGGCTCTCTTTCTCTCCCCTTAACCTCGCTTGGGCTTTGTTCCCCTTGTGTACGGGTAACAGACTTGTAACTGTTGTGGTGTTGCAAAAGTTCACGAGTTGAGGGGGTTTCTCCTCCCCTCTTGACCTCTCTTGGGCTTTGCCTCCCTTGGGTGCGGGTCATAGACTTGCTATTAATATGGCTCTGCAAAAGTTCACAAGGTGAGTGGTTTCTTCTTCTCCCTTGACCTCTCGGCTTTGCCTCCCAAAAATGATTCTCTTAAAGAGATATTGAGTCCCTCATTCTTTCTCACTTTCTTTGGTTCTTGTTACTGTTGTTGGTATTAGCGCGATTGCCGATATGCTCTGGGGTCCCCACTGTCTTTGGGCTGACTCACCGGCTTTTGCTGGTGTTCTTGGGCTTGTTTGTAGTCATTTGGTGAAGGTACGACACCTGGTTTGCCTTTATGGCTGTTTCCTGTTCATTTTCCCATCTCTCTTGGCGTATCTTCCACTTGCCTGCTTTGCCTCAGGCTCGGGTAAGAATATGGTTACTTGATGCAGTCGGTGAACGTCCAGAAGTCTTTCCCTGGCTCCAGGCATGCCGGCAGCGTGACCCGCTCTGTCAACATTTCCCTTCTACTTTGCTAGTGAGCCACGTGGCTCCACAATGCCTGCTTCTGCTTTTCAGTCCTTTTCGCCTAGCACAGGGGTGAAGCATTGTCTTCCCAATAGCAGCCTCTAACATCTTGTTTCCGTCCTTTAAATTTCCCGGGCACAGGTGTCTGCGGAAAAAGACTAGAGCGCTTGCTGGGCTTGCGGCTTCTCCTGCTCTGCATTACTCTTCCCCTCTTCTTTGTCCCAGTACGTGAGTGATTCTGGAACATGCAGTCCATTGTTGGTGATTGATTTCCAAAGCTTGAATAATCACTTTCAATAGTTTAATAGTTTTAAATGGCAAAGTATTTTTGGATGATTGAAAAATGGACCTGGAGAATGCGGCCTTGCACTTTCTACAAGATAGATCAAAGTTGAAGTTTTGGCTCAGTTGATGTGGGGAAAAGTTTTCCATAGTCTTCAAAGGGGAAGGTGAAGACAAATGACAATAGGCCATAAGGGTTTTAGGTATGGTAGGATTATCTTCACAGGCAATTGGAGGATGCCATGTATCATCCAATGAAGCCCTGCCATCTCTCCAGATGTTGTATCCTCCCATGTGATCCTCCTCCCATATAGCCGCCCCCAGGGTCAGGAACAGGTAGCGGCTGCCGTCCGCTGGCCAAATGGAAGGCGGTCACCATCGGACGACCAGTGATGACTACATTGGATTAATTACAGCATACTTTCAAAAATAATAAAATCATTGACATAGGCCAACAAAATGTATTGCATCTGCCCAGCGTGGGTGCAATAAATGAAGCATTTGAAAGTGGTTTTCCTATGTCTGCCATATATAGATTAAAAAGGCAAGGTGCCAGGATACATCCTTGCCGAACACCATTCATTGTTTTTATTGGTCTAGACATGCTACCTTCATTATTCAATCTTATTTGGACCGATGTTCCTTCATGCATATACACCAAAATGTTTAGTAAGCCCATCGATAGCCCCTGTTTATCAAATTTAGACCACAATATACACTGGTCCACTAAATCAAATGCCATAGGTCCATTGATAATGCATAAATGGGAGATGACTGATCTCCCCATGCTAACTTATGAATGCATGACCTAACCAAGCACCCACAGTCCGTGCCAATATGCCTTCGAAAACCTATTTGCATTTTTATCAAGAATGCTATTTTCAACAATCTACTCCTCTATTTTCTTCAAGATTACAGCTGCAAATAGTTTCGAGTCAGCATCTATAAGAGTGATAGCTCTATAATTATTCAGCAGCATTTTATTACCCTTTTTATAGTTAGTCATCACAAAAGCTGACTTCCACGAAGGGGGAGTAGACATAGTAGCCACTATATCCTGAAATAAAATAAACAAAATATTGGCCTATAGGGCAGGAGCCTGTTTAAATATTTTATTAGAGAGGTGATTAGGACCACCTGCACAGGATGAATTTGCTCGAGCAATAAACCGCTCTATATCTTCAATCGTGAAGTCCAAACATCATCTATCTAAAAATGATCAACCGCACACTCTAAAGTCCCATACAACTGAGAAAACTAATTACCCCACACTTCTTCTGAAATGGGGATAGACTGTTACCACTTGGCTAAGTTCAACCACATTCACTAATGACCAAAAGCTGACTTCCCGCTTACCCGTCAAAATACCAAGCATGGCCTCCCCATCCTGTTGAAGTAACAGGTAACGATGAGCCTTCACCCAGTTCTCTGACTTCTGCTTTTCCTTCTTAAAATTAACCCTCTTTTCTTCCAAATTTAAGGAACTATTTCTAATCCGCCTGATCTTGCTCCTAGAATCTCTCTTATTATTCTGGACACAGGAGTCAAGCCTGTGAAGAGGGAATTTTGTCATGCCACTCGGGCCTGCTCCATAATGTAATGACTCAATAGCACTCTGTATGGGCTGTTTTATTTCCTTCGCTGAACAAATAGTCATTTTAAGCGGAAAGGGACAATGCTCAAATGTATGCTCCATGATCATATTAAAATTGAATATATTCCTGTCATGCCATTTTAACCGACAGCGACCTGCATTTACTATCACCGAATTCAGGCCACTCTTCGGGAAATCTTTTAAATTCAACCTAAATAGTGCTACCAGCATCTTGTGATCATTTAAGGTGGTTTTAATAATCCTAAAATCCATACATCGTTCCAAATCCTCTCTACTCACAAGCATTTAATCTCATACTGAGGCAAGAGTTACCCCTTTGCCAAGTGGCATGGCAGCTGGCGCCGCCTTTCAATATCTCATTCAACATATTCAGATCCCACTATTCCATAGATTTTCTCCAAAGGCCACCCCATTTGGCTTTTTGTATTTCTTCCTTACTAAAATATCAATTGCCATAGCTAATCATGGTTTCTAAACATTGTCCACAATCAGCATTAAAACCCCAGCAACTATCACCTGGCCCCCGGGATATGTCAGAAACCATTCTTCAAATAGTGCAAACAAGGAATCCAATGTCCTTCCATATCCATACTCATATGTTGCCAATAGATATTTACCAAAAGTACATGCATAAAAATACCTTGATCCTTCTTTTTCATCCCAACAGCTAACACCCCTTTTTAGCACATTATCCTGCTTTATTATTTCAAATCCCAAATCATTACATACAGCCACAATCAGAACTCCTGAAGGTCTCCCCCTTAGCTTCCGAATTGCTGGTTGGAAGGATATCTGATACCCGTCCAATACTGGGAGAGGGGGGGTATTCTTGCGACCCTTTACTGGTCCCTCATGTACAGGCCCTTTCCTAAAGCTAGATTTCTCTTCCTCGACCCCCTCTTTGCATCCCCCCACCCATTGAATGACCTGCCAACATGGGTCTTAAGGGGATGAGATCATGTTACATAGGCTTGACACTTCCTTTAACAGGACCTCTTAAACCATTCTTGAGAGTATAAACAGGACCACATGATCTAATCTAAGAGAGCCCACAAAATCCACCTTGTCTATGCCACTAGTGGTAATTAATCGGAGATCGGGCACCTCATTAAAGAGAGTGAAGACTCAAGATCTATTTAGACTACCCAGTCCCTTTCTATCAAACATATATTCCAGCAGCAGCCTCAATGACCCATAAGGAGTCGAGGGCAGTATATTAACCTCACTGCGCGGCACCTGACTCAAGTTGATTAAAGGGATTGTTTGACATTGAACATCTTGCTTTACCCTCGGGAATGCTGCTTGATGCTGTAGCAGCATTCACTTCTTTTCTCCTCTCACAAGCGATTCTGGTCTTGCCCAGTTTAAATTGAGACTTCAAGGCCTGTGTCTGACTCTGCTTACTGACTTGAGGCATCCTCTGCAATACCTGAGGCTGTGACGTAAAAGGTCATCGAAACATATCAAACACAGGGGGACCCTTGCACGGCACCATGGCAAGACTGTGACTTGGACTCTTGGGGCCCTCCTTTCGTTTCATAGCTATTGAGGAGCCTTGCCCCGATGGGTCGGCACCCCGCTTACATTGCTGTGCATGCTCTACCACAGAACCCACCATTAAAATCGACACATTGTCCTCAGATATTAAAGTACTATTGCTAATCGTGTTGCAGGATGGTTCTTGCCCATCCACTAAGCTACTCATGGTTTGCACATCACAAGATCTAACACTCTCCTCTAGTAAGACAGAGTCCCCCACACTAGGGAACCTTGCGCAGAGAATTTCTTGAAGATTGCCCTCCTTGATTTAAATTCTTCTTCTTAGTCTTTTTCACTTTACTGGTTGACTTCTTAGAGCACCGGGCACCACAACCCTTCTCCTTCCTGGAAGAAGCCCTCACTGGCTCAATTAAACAAACTACTGAAAGACTGAGTCCCCTCAGCTAACGGCCCCCCTGTGTATTATCCTTCGTAGGAACAAAAGCCTCTAAGCTCTGTATATTTTTAAGGGACTCAACAGCTGCATTTTCCAGAGTCAACATTCTCAGATTAATATTAGCCAAGTAGACTGTCTGTTCTTTAAGTTCCACATGGATATTTTTGCACCGTTTTTCCAATGATGAAAAGAGAATGTGGAAGTCAGCCCACGTAGGTTATTGATTAAATGATTGAAGTTCCGACCTCGAGCCATCCCTCTCACTTATCCACTCACCTTTAAGATGCTTAGAGACCTCCAAAAGTGAGCTGTCACCTTCGGTAAAAATTGGTGGAGTATTCAAGAGGGAAGAGCTTAGGGGCGACTGAGGCTGTGCGTGTTGTTGATCAGCAGGCATATTGTCATGACCTAGAATTTGATTTTTCGACCGTCAGAGATAGGGGTCCCAAATCCTCATCTTCAAACATGGGTAACATTGTGCTTTTACTTTTAGATATCAAAGGGAAATGATCATTAATTTTCCCTCCCTTTTTCCCATTTTTGCTGCCCCTACCCACCAGAGTTTTGTTTTCTTCTATCTCAGGAGACATTGGTAGGGGCGCAGCCATGACTAAACGCAGCCGATCTTTTCTCTGTGTAAAAACCAAAGGAGCAGCAATAATGTCCAGACGAACAGATGCTCCCACATCTTTTTTCCTTAAGTCATACAGCTGGCTCGGTGCAGAATACATTTATTTAACACTTGTTTCCTTCCAGTGAAGTTTCCTTCCAGCCAAAACAAGCAGGAGACCTGTACAGCCATGGACTGTGCACTTAGCAATATACTTGTGAAAGCGGACTTGTCCCCGCTGGCGTTTCCAACCATCGTGTGCGTTGGAGTATTCAAGGCCTGGAACCTTGTAATCCAGTGGGTTTGTGCACATACAGAAGGTGTGGCCCTCCTGTCTACACCTATGGCACAACTGCCAAGGCTGGAGCAGTGTAGAATGCTGTTGGTTCAATTGGGGCTGCCGTGGCTTTTCAGCGCACTGGAAGTGCTGGTGTTCTCTCTCTTTAGGGATGGAAAGCCTCTTCTGTGCTCTCGTGGCCTTGATGTCATTATAAGCAGTGGCTTGGCCGGAACCCTCTGCAGCTGCATCAATTGGATGGTTTGGCGCAACTCCTCCACTTGATGTCTCAGATCATACTCCAGCGCAGTGTATGGAGACACCAGTTGACTTGGTAAACTGTACACTCCTTCTCGCCCTACAGCGAATGCACCACTTGGACCAGTTCATCAAAGGTTGGTGGTTTCTGGTTCCATTCTTGGAGTCATAGCTCCAGAAGTAACAGCAGCAGCAATTTGGCTCTGCGGTTGCCCTGTTGCAGCCTGACCAGGTTAAGAATATTTGGCTCAATCCCCTTCTGTTGTAAAGCCAGTTGAAGTATTGGCTCGGTCCTCACCAGATATTCTGAGAGACGCTCACCCTGGCAGAGACAGGTGGCATAGTACTTCACCATCAGCCCTGCAACAGTATCAGGTCATAAAATCGCGGTCAAAATGTTGCTGGTAAAAAAAAAATCATGGCAAAAATGCTGTGGTTTGTCCCGGTAAAGGTGTTCCCCATTATACCATTTAAGAGGAGCGGGGGTGGCGGCGGTGTCCACCGCTCCCTTTAAATGGTATAATGGGTCCAGGGGTTGCGGGGGTGTCCCCCGCATCCTTTACATGATTGTGGCTAAAAAAAACACAGCATTTATGCTGCGATATTTTGTATTCACAGCCATTTTTTTGTGATTTTAAGACATGGAACCTACAACTGACTAGGTGGCACCAAACGCTCCATCCATCGTGTACATGATGTCCTTCGCTGTGGGGGCCTGGGTGCGTGGCACAGAGTGCCTGGATGACTTTAATTGCAGGACCGTGTCGATTCTCAATGACGCAACACCTCTGCTCCCTGTCTTTAGCTCTCCAGTCATGTATTATGTGGTTGGTCTGGTTCGCCCAATGTTGGTATTCTTTTTCACCCATCAGGGTTGGTTTCTCCCCAGAGAAGGGTCTCGAAACGGACATAAGGGCCATGCTCAGATGGTGTTGCGATGTCCTTGTGTAACACTTCCTTGAAGGCCTTCACCCTGGAGGGAGCGATGAGTTTGGCACCTCTATTCTGTGGCATAGCACTGGCACGCGCTCTAGACCCTGGTAAAATAGGGGTGCTTACGGGTGCAGCCATAATGGCACCTACACTCAGTGCTGCAGGATGACTGGGCACAGTGCTGGGCAAGGCAGGATTTGGGGTTAAGCATAGGGGGTGTGACTGGTGCACTAGCCTCCAACCCTGTCCATGTGTTTAATGCCCAGAGTAGATAGGACATTATTTGGACCCCCCATGGATGGTAGGGGGCAATGTTTCAAGGACGACTTCCTTAGGCTCATAGCAGACCAGGATACTGGTTCCCGCTAAGCCAGGGGCTTCACCCATGCAGTTAACCTGGTGTGAGGGATCATAAATGAAAGCCGGGCACAAAGTTGTCATGTTTTGGTTAAAGATGTTTATTTAAAGGAAAATGGGTTGGAAAAATGCCTCTCTGACCCTATGCTAAAGAGGAGTTTCCCCTACATAAAAACCCAAAAACTAAGGATCTGTCTGTGTCAGGATGTCATAAATGAAAAGCCATCCAAAATGTCCTATCCTGACCCTCACACTACAAACCAAACCATAAAGTGTGCAAGGAAATGTCTTCAACCTGATATTGGCAGAAAAAATGTTCACAACTGAAAATTAGAATAACAACTAAAAAATGTTCTCCATGGTGAAAGACCTTGGAACAAGAGGTTGGTTCCCTTCCGATGGATTTGAAATGGATGGCAATGTTTTATTGACTAACAGTTCCTTTTGCGTCTCTCCTGGATTCACAATGTTCCTGTTAGGAAACAAGTTCTGCCACGGTCTTTCTTTAACACAAGTGTCTCTTTTGTCTAGCAAACACTGTTCCTCTTTTAATATTACTTGTAGCTTTGCAACTCTCCTGGTACACTCCCCTGCCAGGACTTCTTTTGTGGTTTCACTTGCCTGGTATCCTTCTTTTGTCAGGATTTCTTATGTGTTTCAGTTGCCTGGTTTCTTTCCTTTGCCACGACTTCTTTTGTGTTTCAATTGCCTGGTATATTTTCCTTGCAAAGATTTCTTATGCTTTTCACAGTTCCTTTGTATCACCAAAATATCATATACCACCTTTGGCTATGTATAACTATCTGCAGTAATGTTTGTTCAAGCTTTACCCTACATTTGCGTCTCATGCATCCATATCTCTTTGGGGTTTGAATATGTACTTTGCCTTTTCTGCATACATACAAGCTTCTTGTATTTTCTGTATTAGCATTCTTATTACATTCAATTTGTTGCTGGTAGGGTCGCCGGAACGCCCCGGAGTCCCCAGTTGCTTGGGGTCGGCCACCAATTCTCTCCAGCATCTCTGGTCTTGCTCCTGCTTCAGCAGGGTGGCTCTGTTGCTCGCTTCCCACTCTGGATCATGCGTTCATCCTTCCGGCCTCCTTTGCAGCTTTGCGGTCACATGCCTGCTTCCTTTCAGGTCCCAGTCTGGAGAACAATGCCTCTTTGAGCTGCCTAGTGCCCACAAACTCTCTTGTGGCTCCCGGCTTCTACACGGCTCTTCCTGCTCGCACACTGGGTTTCTCCTTCTGCTTTGATTGATTCTTCTTCTACGCCACACTAATACGTGTCTCTTGCGTTCAAAATCCTCTGCCTAGGAACTGACATCTTCTCTTGCACTGCCACACTCAGTAGTGCGGTTGTCATTTTTAAAGGTCCAGCGCACAGGTGATTTGGAAAAACAACTAGTCTGTACATTAAACTTTTAGCTCCTGCTACCTTGGATCAACTCCTGCATCTTCCTCGTCTAAGTACTGCAGTGATTTTGGGAGTTGGAGTCCATAGATGTCATCGGATATATAGCCTTTTGGCAGTTTTTCTCACGGGTTTTACATGAGTGAACACTATCATATAAAGGTGTATAAGAAGCAAAAAGGGTTTTGTTGGAGTTTTGTGTGCCTAGGTCATGAATGGGGTTTTGACCTAAGGAATATGGGGAAGCTATTTCTTTACTTCCTCTACAAGGGGGAACAAACAGTTGACAAATGCCCATTATGGTTTTGGGAATTAGAGGGTCTTCCTCATCGGAAAGTGGGGGATACTGCATCTCGTCCAATGAAGTCATGACATCTCCCCAGTAGTTGTCTCCTCTGTAAGGAACTCATGGTGGCAACAGTAAAGACAGACACAAGTGATCTCAGTTCAAGGTTTTCATTAAACTGCATGCATGAGTGAGAAAAACGCCTTATCTAAACCTAAAGCTAAGATGGGAGCAAGCTGCAACCATCAAATAATAATAAAGCAGTCGTAGTAGCATCTTGTCAAATAAAAAGGGCCTATACTAAAAAACCTATTGCCAATCCTTACCACTAAGTTACAAAAGAGTGAGGGATAATGTTCACCAGAAAAGAAAGAAGTGTTCTCAAAATGATAAGTCAGGATGGCATGGCTGGGGCTCCCTTCCCCACGTTTTAAGCACAGGACGAGGCGGAACTCGCGAGCACAGCACACTCCTGGGCCTCTCCAGCACGAGGCTCCCTCCATTCAATGATATCAGAATGTCCAGGGGCCAAGTCTTTTTCCACAAAGTCTCTTGCCTTAGAAGGCCTGCTGAATCAAAAGCAACAAAGAAAGAAAAAGTTCCTTCTGTGATCTTGCACATTGGGCGATTGCTATTTGCTCCTTGAACCTCCCTCTGCCGGGCTTGGATCCTTCTTACAACGTGTGCCTCCCTCTGCCAAGTTCACTATGGCCTTTCACTCTGAACAGCAATACTATCACGATGCAAGATTTCGTTCTCTTAACTATTCCTTTCGTATCCCTCCATCGGGTTCACATAGCCATCTTTAACACAGTTCATGAATTTCTAACACAGTTCGTTTTGCTTCATCTCAAAAGAAAACGTGGTTTCCCTTTTCCTAGATTTCTCTTGGCAATGAGTCAGAGACTTTCGATTGTACAAGGCATTTGACGTGACCCTTGCAGGACCACTCTGACACTTCATGCCACCCTTTCCTGGGGCCTTCTGGAACTTGCAGTTTCAGCACAAAACAAAAGGGGCCAGCGAGAGTCCTTCGAATGAGCACTCCTGTGGGGCCTGACCACTCTGCAGCTGCCCCTTGTCTGGGCTTTCCCAAAAGTTCAAACACACACAAGTTCTTTGTTCCCAATTTCCCTGCGTTCATATAATGTTGCCACTTGCAGTCTTGGGCTCAAACACAGTTCGGTTTGCTATCAGCTTCCTCCAACTCACCGGCTGTGCTAAACCCGTTGGCTAGTCTTGCTTCTGGAGTCAAGGACAGTACCACGATAGCCAGCATGCCTCCCCGCCTTTGCTATCAATGCGGGAGGCCCCCGTGCACTGTTGACATTGATTACTCCACACGCCAGCTGTGAATCCCGGTCTTATGATTTTCCTTTCAGAGGCTTTGCGGGCCTGAGTTGAAAAGAGCAAGGACAGTTTCCCTTTGTCGTCACTCCAGGTCTCGCCGCCTTTGTCCTCCATTTGAACTGACGGTCCGGTCTAGCTGTTTTCTCATGCGTTCAGCCTTGCTCATAGTGTGCTCTTGTGCGCTGCCTTTTATCCCTGTGGGGAAGGTAAAGGGTCGCCAGATGTGTGCGGTAATTGTCAATTGCCTGACTCTGCCTGACACGTGTGTTGGGACATGTCAGGTAAATGGCTCTGGTATTAGTCCATTGTCTGTCACAGTGTAAGAAAGTGTTTGTGTCGGAAGGGGCAGGATAGAGCTAAATATCCTACATGGTAGGATGGGGAAAAGGTGTTACATGGAAGGGGGTACCGCGTCTCAACCTTCGGTGTCCCACTTCCACTCCCAGAAAACCCCTCATCCAGTTGATCCTCCACCACTGGTCCACCCACAGGAACTGGATCCATTAGTGTTGGCCGTGTACTGGATACCTGGATGACACCTCTCCCGGGACTAGCGGTTGAGACACCTTCAGGTTTCTCACACCACCCATGTGATCCTCCCTCATACAGCCATACCCAGGGTCAGGATCAGGTAGCAGCTACCGTCCCCTGGCTACACGAGAGGAGGTCACCACTGGGGAATCCGTGATGACTACATTGAATTCATCACAATGGCCAGTGAGGGACTCTATGTACACAGCAGTGCCTCCAAAAAATGTAGCGACGGTCACGTAAGGCACCTAATTGGGAGACAGTTATAGGCAGACGCACAGTGTATAGCTTATATCTTAAGTTTTACCAGACCCGCTTCTTACCTGTCTCCAAACCCTGCTCTCCTGGGTTTAGTATCACCCTGGTGAGCCTCGCTATAAAGGTGGTGAGGGTAGGGAAGATCAGGAGGTTAGGGCAGGATCCACAAATACCCCTAAGGGAAAAAACACAAGGTTAGAGTAATTGTCACACAAAAGTAAAGGCGGACAAAGGAATGCTGGTGAACGGTTCTTTTAGTTGTTAAAAGCTCACTTATATACTTTTACGGTACACCAGCAGGGTTTTATGAGTTTTTGTATTAAAGGCACAAACACAAGACATAAAACATAAAAATATACAAAGAGTCTTAAAAAAATAGATACAAAGTTCATACAGTGCACTATATTTAAAAAACTATATATAAGAACCTCACTTGCAAGACAACGTGGCCAGGACTATCTCAAGGTCTTGGCTGCTGCTCTCCCTCGATGTTCTTCTTTCTGCACTATCTGGTGGTGGTTCTTGTGGCCGACAATAGCAGCAGTCAACAGCAGCATGAGTGGAGGCCCCAAAGTTTTTACATGGGCTGAGCTGCTTGGCAAGATGCATCCCAGTAATTAGATGCAGCTTGAGGGGGGACACACTGAACCTTTTCATTTTCACACCTGAGCCACGTCTGCCAGGTGTGGCCCAGGTCTCAGTGGGCCACCTGTCAATGGGAAGGTGACCCCTTTATTCAAGTGCTCCCCTGCTGTGAGGAGCGCCAGTGATTTAAATTGTGCCCGGGCCCTGGCAGTGATAAAAGGCCACCTGGTGGGTGGCTCTGCTAACAAGCGATCCCCTGCTAATCAGCGCAGAGCCAACATGAAGGCCCGGTCTGCGGCAGTGTCGGGAGCCGAGCGTCTCTACCCCTCTTGAAGCGTTTTGTAAGTTGAGCCAGCACTCTGCTCACGCTCCAATGTTTCTTTTCTCTTTTTTGAGTAAAGAGAGCCTTGCACGGTCATGCACGAGGGTCCCTTACTATAATTATTTATTTTTTAATTTCCGGGATCCCCAGCATGGCCTCATGTGCCAGGAATCTTTTCGCTTTCCCCCGCACAGGGGTCACATAATTCTTTTCAAAACCCTTCCTTCCTCTTTCTTATTCTCCATCTCTACTCATCTGATGCCTTTCCAGTAGTCTCTCTAGTCTGTATAACCTGTGTCTTCTGTGCCAACTCTCCAGGTGATATCCCTTACTTACCTCTCTGAAGGGGTACTTTATATATATGCACTAACACTGTCCCTTTTTTCCCTCTCCAAATCCTCTTCTGTTGTTCTCTCAATAGCCTCTTGGTCTTTCCTCCAGTCAGTCTCTCTTTCTCTCACTTCCCCGATTGTACATGTGTCTTCATTCTCAAAGATGGTACTCTTCTCGTTCTGATCCCAAACAATCGCTTTGCTTCTTTCTCTGCAGTTCAAAGTTTCTCCCTTTTTTACTTTCACCCTTTTTTATGCTGTGGTATCCCTTGTTTCCCTCTTCAAGATGGTAACCCTCTTACTCTATCAGTACTTCCTTCTTCATGCTCAAGCTTTCTTTCTAACAAGACATTTCCTTGGTCACTCTTCCAGCCTGCTCTTGACTCACCAGCCACCAAGGCCTACTCCTTCTGGCACTGCACTATGGTAGTCTTCTGCTGTAGACACTTCACAGTCCTGGTCACTGTGGGTCTGTCCTTATCACTAGCCAGATCTCCCAGAGAATTAAAATGGCTACATGAGCTGGTTGGCTTTTAAAGCTGGTCTTCTCCTCCCCTTCGGTGGGCTCCAGCCAGGGGGATGTGTGATGTGGGTTGAATTGCCTCCTGGTTGGGCCCTGTGATCATGTTATGGTGAACGCTCACTGGTTAGCCAAAGATGATATCAGAACTGGCGGCCATTTTGAAATCTAAAGTGCCTGTCAGTGGTGTACTTTCATCCTCCTGCCCTGATGCTTTCTACTGTACTCTGTATTCCTGCCGTGTATTGGATTGGTGACTGGCAAGCTTGGGAAATGACTAGATATGTTTTTTCCACTGTCGGTTGTTTTTGATGAAGCAGTTGTAATTGGTTTTCCGCTGTTGCACTTACCGGTGCCGAAGAATCATGTTTGATACATTTAAGGCGTGTTTAGGAGACACATGTTGTTTTCTTTCATTTGTAAAATTTACTTTCACACCTTGCACAGACTTTTGTATTTCTTTTCCTTGGCAGTGCTGCTGTAGGAATGGGCCTCATTATAAATTGGGCGGTGCAGTAAAAATGTGGCGGTAATATTGTTGCTCTGCATTATTGCATTGCCCAACTACGAGGTTGTGGGTAAGGTGGAGGAAAAACCTCCAGCAATAGGCTGGAGTTACTTCTCCCACCTTACCACCCAAAATCAGGCTATTTGGCAGAAATACCACTTAAAACCCCCAGGGAGTCCTATAGACTCCAATTAATGGGGACTAACACTGCCTACCACCACTTTGAATCTGGCAGTAATACCACCAGACCAAGTAGGAGTAATCGCAATACAGTTTGGTGGAGATACCACCAAACTTATAATGAGACCCACTGAGTTTTTGCTGTGCTTGTTCCTCGTTCACGTAAAGCAAACACATTTATTTCATCCATTCCAAGACTGACTCTGGGCCTCATTAGGACCCAGGCGGTAAGTTACCGCCTGGGCTGTGACTTTACCACCATGGCGTAAACTATGTTTACGCCATGGTGGTTGGCGGACTTACCGCCCCATTCCGACCTTGGCGGGGCGGTAAGTCCCCAATCCCCATTTACCCTTCCCCATTCCCATTTTTGCCCCATAGGGTATAATGGGAGTGGGGAAGGCGTTAATTACGCCACCGTAAATTACGGTGGCGTAATTAACTCCATGGTCCCTTAGCGCCATGGATTTTAACACCTGCTAAAAGCAGGTGTTAAAAGCGCCATGGCGCTAAGGGACCTCGTACTCAGGCGGTAAGGGTCGGCGCTGTTAACGCTGCCATTAACCCCTTACCGCCTGGGTCGTAATGAGGCCCTCTGTCTAGAGGGAGAGACTCTAGCTCACTCAAGCCTATGTGCTTAGTTTTTGATGGTGTTTCTTCATAAACAGGGCCCTGGCTTTCCCAAGTAGGAGCTTGTGGAGGCATGTGCCCTCAGATGGACTGCCTTGTCACAAAAGTAATAAGGAATATGATACAAGGATCAAAGCCAACAGTGTGCAAAGGTGATCTGGCTGATCTGGATAATAAATACCACATTCAGGCATTCTACATTCCCAAATTCTCCCAAACAATACGACACTTTACTCTGCTGATTATAGTCTACTTTATCAGGACAATCCTGCTAGTTTTAAAGCTATAGCAAGCCCCCCAACCCTATGAACGTATTGGAGAAAGTAGTAATAGAAGTACAATTATTTATTAAGCACAAACCTATCACCACTACAGACCAGTTTTGAGGTGCTGGACCAGTTAGACACAAAAAGTAATGATACATAAACGTAACAAACAAAAAATCATTATAAACATAATTCTTAAAGAAGAACATGTTGTTACCATTTACTGTACATGAAAAGAATATGTGTTGTTTAAGTCAAAACTTAAAGACCTGTAGCGTGGGACTATGTCTAATAGAAATTGTTAACTTGGTTCCAAAAATGAAAGGCTAAATTTCGCAAGGATCTACCCCCATAACAAGCCGTGATATGTTTATATACCACCAGATACAGTGTTAGGATATAACGCAGACAGATACTCTGAAGCATAGCCATTCAAGACTTTCCATATCTGCATAAAAACCTAAACTTTGATCTGATCTTTTATAGGAAGCCATCATAGCGATGGACAAGCCTAAGAACCGCATGATTTTAAATTTCTTGAAGTTTTTGCGATACATTTTTGGAGATAACAAGATAAACAGACAAAGAGTACAGTATTCTAGATATGGCCACTGCCTGAACTGGAATCTTAAGATGGCGGCTATCTAATAAATTGTTTCACTAGCTAATATTTTGAAAGTGGTAGTCTATAGTTTCTACAACTGCATCCACGTGTGGGGCAAAATACAGTTCACAACTGTCAAATAGGACACCAACTTCCTGAGTACCTCCACGGTTAAGGAGGGGCTCCAAGGTTAGAAAGCCAATGGAAAGGGGGTGGGGGGGACTCTGCGGAGAAGCCAGAAAAAGAAGTACCTCAGTCTTAGCTCCACTTTCACGCAGGCAGTTATCCAGCTTCCACTGCTGCACCATACCCAAACAGCCCTCCTGTGCTTTTCCCACATTTGCTCCACCATGTCGACCACTAGGATCTGGGTTTTATCTGCATGTAGTTGACTTTTAAGGACCCAGTTCTCTAATACCTGAACCAGTGGTTCAGACACCAGTGGTGTCTGAACCAGTGGTAGAGACATTACAAAGGAGAGCAGAAAGGGCTGAACCTGAGGTATATAGCAAATGGCTGCTAGATGAAATAAAACTCCCCAAGGATACCCTCTGCCTCCTGTCCTTCTTATATGATTTCAGACAGGATAAAGCAGTCCCAGTGATGTTCATTAGGTAGGTATACAGTGTTTTCCTCGCAAAAGATTCACAGACTCTTTTTCTTTTTATTAAAATGTTTTTCCATCGAAAAGATCTTTCAAAGATCATTTTTTTCTCAAAAATAGTAGTAAGGATGTTTGGGTGGGGGAAAGGGTTCAATTTTGAAAACAATAAAATAAAAAAATGTAAAAAAAACTACACAAGTTAGAGGGAGCTGTCCAGTGCTGAAATACATTGTAACTGTATTGAATTGTTATAACGTTATGCATATTTCAGCTACTTTCCATTCAAAAAATGAAAAGTGTTTATATAACGAAACTCTATTCGATGAAAGGGATTCGATGTATAAACACTTTCCATTTTATGTATGGAAATTCGGTGAAACATCTTTCACTTAACTAGATTCGATGTAACATCACCTCGATGTACATCTTTTGATGAAAAGACATGTAACTGTTCATTACTGATCAATGACTTTGATTAAGATACTATAATCCACAGAGCTAATAAATGCAGATGCATAAGTGCAGCAGGGTCATCTGTCTTTAAGATCTAATCATTTTTCACAAATTAATACTGTAGTCTCTGTACCAAGTGATGGACAAAACCCAGACTGGGAAATAGCTGAACGATTGCCCTTTTCTAAAATCTTGCTCCCCCATCCTCTTACTGCCCCACCACCCCCTCCAGCACCATCTGAAATACTGTGAGGCGTAGTATGATAGTCACTTGTTTTGTTCCTCCCCTCCCTTCTGCAAACCTCTCCCTCACCTTTTGTTTTCTCCAGCTCTACCAGAAATATTGTCAGGCCTAGTACGGTAGTCGCCTGTCTGTTTCCACCCCCTCCCTTCCTTATCTAAGTCTTAGCTCTTGCACTATCTGAAATGTCGCCAGGCTGAGTACGATAGTTAATTTCACATCCTTACTGTTCATGGCCTGTAAAAATGTCGTCGTATTTTCCCTTGTTCCCTCCCTTGCCTTGAAGCGCTTTGAAACACATTGTGTATAGGCGCTATACAAATAAACTATCATATCATATGATATCATATCATATATGGTTCCTAGTATTTCGAATGACATTTTTTCGAATGCCATAATGTCGAAAACATGTCACCGAAAAAAGAAAAAAAATGTAATGTCTTTTTTTTGTTATTTTTTTTGCAATGGGGGGTTCCCCCCCAGCCCCCTTTTTTTAACCCTTTTTTTTTACTCGTGAAACAAAAAAAACATGTAAATTAAAAAATAATACATTCGGGAAAAAATAATTCGGTAAAATGTTTTTGACATATTTGTCATTCGAACAAAATGTTTTCTACATATTAACTGGATACCGGGTCCGGGTCTGAAATGTGCAAGATTAATTCAATGTAAATGGGACCAGGTGAAGATGTCCCAACAAGACTCCCATTTAGAAAGAGACTTGATTCTTGGAGACTGACATTTGGTCTTTTGCCCAGGAAGAGGCACAGAAGCTACTCTGGGAAAGGATAAACAGCCATTTTTGCCGGAAGCAGATGGAGCAAGCATCATTGTGGCCGACGTGCAACCTATCTGCTGGTTCCACATCAGTTAAGGGTGTATTGTGCATTATTCCATACCAAGAGGCTCCAGTCGGACTCTTAATTATGGAACACTTTCCCAGTGGGAGTGACACAAGAACTAACCTGTGTGTGCTTTAGTTAGCAAGAAAAAACACATTCTTCATCTAGCCTGTTTTATAGTGACTCGTCCGTCTCACTGGACACCTCGACTTCCTGTTGCAGTGACTGGATACCTACACATTTTTTCACTTTAAAAATTGTAAAGAATAAACATCAAAACAGCTTCGGAGCTCCCTTCCACTGCTCCCGCGCAAAGAGATTGATTCAATGAAATGCTGTAAGGACTTCAGGACAGCCTTATGTACTGCTTTAATCAGTATCACGGGTCAGTGCTAATGTGCCATTCAGCAACAACATGGCCATTCGTGGGTGAACGTTGCGCTCTACTTAATGCCAATTAAAATAAAATAAAACAGGTGACTGACCACCATGGAGCAACGTGAACCAGTTAGGTGGGAAGGACAAGGTACACAATAGGAATCACAAGGCTACAGAAGGATCTACCCATTTGTAATGCTGTGTCGGTCTGTTGATTACAGTGGTTCCTAGCATTGTCTGGGTCTTGCGATCACATTTCTTTAGTGTATGTAAGTGCCATTGCTCTCCAATTGAAAGGTTTTCCTGCACAGATTCATTAACAGCCTTGTTTCTTCTCACCTGTTTAAGCAGTCGTGTTTGTGGAAAATCAATGGGTGCTGCACAGAGCAGTGTTTTGTTTAACTTAAGTCTAGTTGGACAACTGCCTCCATATTATGTGGCTCTTGCTTGAGAGCTATTCATCATCTGTTATTCTATTCCACTCTCCCCATTTTTCACTCAATGTATTAGAAAAGTGTAGAGAATTGCAGAAATTCCTTCTGTGCAAGATAGTGTCCATTGTTGCAGGTGATCCTTTAACTATGCAAACGGCACCCAGATCTTGGTGGATTTAACATTTTGTTTTACTACCACATCTAATAAATTAAAATGCTGCCTATCCTCCATAAAAGATAGGATGGACGCAAACACATTAAGATTAATCCCAGAAAAACAGAGATTATGTTGATTGATGAAAAACCGAACTCTTGGACCTCCTTTTGTCCCGTCATGCTCTCTTAAGAATCGAGGCAATCTCCTTGATCACGAACTTAGCCTAAAATAGCAAATCTCACCAGTAACTAAAACCTGCTCCATGATGTTAAACAAAATCACAAACATCCTCAGTTTTCTCTCTTTCTGACATCCTGTAAAGGGTCGAAATACAAAGGATTGAATGCCATTTTTTCGAGTCAAAAGGACCGGAAAAAAAGGGTCGAATGCATTTTTATTTTTTTTATGGTGGGTTCCCACCCAACCCCCCGTTTTCTTTAAAAAGACATTTTTTTGACTATATTAAATTTTAAAAAAACGAAATATAAAAAAAATGCACCGATCCTTTTGACTCGAACTTTTTGTCATTCGATCCTTTGTATTCGATCAAATTACTGGACACCTAAACTCCCTTATCTGTTCTCACTTGAACTACAAAGACAGTTGCTATTTAGGACTTCTGAAATACACTATTACCCGTCTTCAGAGAGTGCAAAACTCAGCAGCCAGACTGATCATGAAACCTAAGAAAAGAGACCATGCCAGTCTGGTACATCGTTCCCTGAACTGGCTACCTGTAGCAAAACGAATAACTTTTAAAAGTATGTGTGTAGTCTACAAAGGTCTCCAACATCTTACAGCTACTCATTTAGCCTCCAAATTCACCCTTTCTAACCCAAAACGTTCCCACTTCTGACAGAAAACACCTTGTACCTAATTACCTGCAACAAAGGCAGGGAGGCCAGACTTTTATGATCCAGGCTTCCAGAATCTGGAATTCACTACAAGGTCCACTTCGAAGATCATCCAAACTTTAACTTTTTAGAAAAAAACCTCAAAACCTTTCTTTTTTATAATCTTTAAATGGCTTTTTGAATTGGTAAATAATAACGAGCAATCACTACTACTTCTACAGTAATTCACTGTGCTTTATAAAACTCCCATTACATAACATTTGAGCACTGTCTTCCCTGTGTTTTCAGGTACTGACTCATCTAGATCCTTCCATAGCATTTTCATGCCATCGGGATTACTTGACCCTCGGGCTGCTGTGTCCTTGCACCTACTGCCTTCTTATTTTTGACTTTTACATTACCTTCTTCTTGGACCTTTGTGGATTCTCCAGCCGTCATTTGTTGCTTCACATCTTCTCTACGGTCTTCCAGAGGCAGACTGCCTGCCCTCCATAGTCATTGGGCCTCATTACGAGGTTGGAGGTAGCCTTGCCGGTTTTATCGGCAAGGCTACCTCCAAACTCGCATCCGTTTCCGGCACCTGCGAAAGGGGAAGTACCGGGTCATTCCGACCTCAGCAGACCCGGTAATTCCCCTTGCACGGGTGCTAGGCCCGGTACATCCCCATTACAATTTGAGCCCCAATAGGGCTCAATGGGAATGGGGAGAGTGGTAGCAACGGTAGCATCAATAACGGTACCGTTGCTACCATCAAGTTGTGCTCGCGGGTGCCGGTGCGGCCACCAGGTCAGACCTGGTGGCAGCAAGGGCACCCACAAGCAGAACCCCTAGTATGGCGGTTCGGTAGCAACGGTTCCAGTAGCGATACTGGCGCCGTTGTTGCCTGACCGCCATGCTCGTAATGAGGCCCATTGTCTTAACCTGAGTTCAATGTCACTCGCATTAACGCTTTCCTCTTTGTTTTCTCCACAGCCCTTGGGGAATGACGCTTAGCTATCTCTTCACGACTTTTCCTAGGAGTCCTGGATTGGAAGTTATTGCTGCTCCGTAGGTTTCGTCAGGGGTTAGCCCATGGAGGCCATCCTTGCAGGCAGCAATCCATTCCTGACACTGCCAATTAAATGAAAGGTTCACCTGGGCACTCCATTCTCAAATTGTGCGAAGTTCTGGTGGGCTATCAAAGGACCAGGCAAAATCCTTAGACAGCAGAAAATCAAAGAGACAGTGGAACTCAAAGGAGAATTCAAAAAATAAAATGTAAAGATTTTTTTAGTATTATGGAAAAAAATTAGCGCACACAATGGCCCTCATTACGAGTTCGGCGGTAACCATGCCGCTATTGGTGGCATGGCTGCCGCCGAAATCGCGTCGGGGTCCGGGTCCTCGGAATGAGGACTTACCGGGCCATTCCGAGTTCGGAAGGCCCGGTAATTCCTCCCTCCAAGGACCCGGACACGGTCCTTCCCCATTCCCATTTCAGCCCCCATAGGGCTGAATGGGAATGGGAGAGGGAGCAAACAACGGGCCATTACGAGATGGCCCGTTGGTTGCTCCCTCTTCCCCTCGCGGGACCCGGTAAGCACGCCTGGTGTGCTTACCGTGTCCCGCGGGGGGAACTCGTAATGCGGCGGTACGGAGTGAACGGCGCCGGCACCTTTTACGGTGCCGTTCACTCCGTTCCGCCAGGGTCGTAATGAGGCCCAATATGTTTTAGAAATGTAGCAGGGAACAAAGAAATTTGCAATGTAATAAGAAACAAGTCAACAGCATGTGTCCTAAACCAGTAGCAGCAACCTAACCCCACCCACAAGACACACTGTTTTATAGAAAACAAGGTAATGATAAAAAAGAAAGTTACACAAGATAAGTGACCTTACTCAGCCTTGAATAGTCTGAGGAAAGATGCCTCTATGAGTCTTCAAGAGCGAGTTTGCTAAGTCCTTCTTCCATTTCTCTATTAGTACGTCGCTGTCCACCGATGTCCCTGTAGCACTTATAGATGTGGCCGAGACCTTCTCAAAAATGTCCAGACTCAGTGGTATCCTTAATTCTATCTACTACTCCCTGTTTCTGTTCAATCAGCAACTTTCCAGTCTTGCATCCTTAAACAGCATTTCACTGTTTGGAAGTCCACTCAGAGTACCCCTCATAGCACAAAGACCCTATTGTGGAGTCAGCAGTTTGTTGTGTCTCCAGCCTTCAGTTGTCAAGCCGCATAGTGATGTACCAGCAGTTCTATTAACCTTTGTCTCATAAGCGTGACATAACAGCAACCCAAATGGAGTGATCTCAAAATGCTTTTTATTTATTGTCAATCTGTTGCTGTTATAAATCCATGCTGCAAAGGAACAACTATACACAATAAGAAAATGGAATAAAGAAAAACATCATACAGTGTCAGTGCTTCAGGCTCTAAAGGAGAAACACAACCCAGCAATAGGAATATTGGTTTCATTGTGTACACTTGGTAACCTTTGCTCCCGGTTCTGAGATGCAGTTTCTCTTTTCTGCTCACAATGTTGAATATTTGACAAGCACTTGAAAACCTTCACTACAGGTTCCAGGATACAATGAAGCGATATAGCCCGAAGGGGCAGGTGGACCCTGGCAGTAACGTCCTGCCACCCAGGTTTAGGTCCCAGACGAAGCGAGGGTCCATTAATGCAGGCGGCGGGCCATTACCCGGGGCGGTTGGCCCAACCCAGAGGGTTATATCGGCATTAGCACCCGTGTAGTTTATATTGTATAAAAGTAATCTTGCCGTGAGGTGCGGCCCAGCGTTATTGCCAAAGTCCATTTTCTGTGTTGATGACCATGACAAGGTTCGATTTATTTTTAAAGTTAGCACACCTTTAGCACCCATGTATGAACTACATGGGGGGTGAGGGTAGAGCTGGTAGGGGAAGTGACGCTGGCCAGCAGCTTTCAGGCTGCACAGAACATTGGCTTATACCAGAGAATGCAGTCAGCGTTCCAAGCTTCCTGATTGGCAGCACCACTTTCAAGGGGGCTAATGTGGTTTATCTCTCTTTCTTTCTCGCAATGTTCAATTAGCAGGCTTAGAGGCTTGGGAACCTTCCATCAACTGCAGGTACCAGCGTGCAACTGGGGTTTTCTCTCTTTTGGAACATTTTTCTTTTGGTACTGTTTGGTACTTGGGAATCTTAACTTCATGCCCCATGATGTTTCTCTCCCCCCCTGACAAGTTTCAATGATTGTTATGTTATGGTATGACGATTTATACCGTGCACCGCTGCCATTTGTGTGGTCTCCGCGCGCTCACATGTCTGTGGAAGAAAAATGGGTGGGGTTGGTTAGTGAGGAAATGGAGGTAGGATAGCGGTTGTTCTCTTGTGTTGCTACTTGCAGACCTAGGATAAACTGGAATCTGTGCATGTGAGATTTTTGAGTGTGCTTTGTTTTGCAGACTGGGCTTGTTGCATCTGGAAGGGTAGTATCTTGTTGTTTGCAAGTATGAGATTTTGTAGCGTGATTAGCGATGGACATGTGGTTTGGTTTTTTTTGGTGTGTAGTTTCACTGGCCCTTTTAGGCCTGTATAGTACGTGAGAGGAGTGAGGGTGTGGAAAAGAGTAGGGTGTGGTTAGTTGGTTTCTGTTGGGCTGTGGGTGGTTTAGTGGTTGGTTCTTGTTTTCTTTGGTTCCAGAGTGTGGTTTGTGGAGGTACGTGTCTATGCTTGTCTCAGTGAGTTGAATAGCCAGGGTTTCTGCAACTTAGATTGTCTTCTATCATTCTTATTTCCTTTGGTAACGAGTTCCAAAGTCAGATGGCAGAATGTGGTTGCTCTGAATGTTCTTTTCTCGTAGTGTCTTGTAGTGCCTTGTTTTTATGTCATTGCTCGATTTTAGGTTTCTTCCTGTTTGGTAATGGGTGATTTTATCTTGGAGAAATTTGACTACTTGCCCATGTAATGATATGTGGGTGATACAGAGGGCTTTGAAGTTAATGTGTTTTTTTTACTGGTAGCCATGGCAGACTTATCAGGACCGGTTCGACATGGTTTCTTCTATTTAGTCTCAGGGGAAGTCTTGCTGCAGTATTATTTATGCATTCTAGTTTTTTTGCGAGGTGTCCTGGAATTCCAAGGTAGAGGCTGTTTGCGTAGTCTAGTCTTTATAGTACCAATGAGATGATTGCGAGGATTCTGTGTGGAAAGTTGAGGTAAGGGAATATCCCTCTTATAACTCAAAGGACGTAGAAATATTTATTGTGATTGTGTTGACTTGTGATTCTAGGGAGAGTCATACTCTTGTGAACTTTTACTCTTGTTTCGTGATGCAGTGTTATTTGGCCTTTCACCAAAAAACGCTCACATTTTGCTGGTGTGCACTTGGAAACCTTCAGTCTAGTTTCCAGGATGCAGCACCCTTCTCTTTCTCGTTCCATTAGATTGGGTGATGTTATTACAGCAATTATAAGCTGGGAGAATCTGTCATAAAGGGCTGTATAAGAACACAAATGGTTATTATTATGTTAACAAAGAAGGTGCTAAGTTAGAAAGCCTTGATGATAGCCTTGAGTGCCACCATTTTGAAATTCTGAGTGGTTGCTGTGATGAATCCAGTGGAGTCATCACGGTATCCCTGGTGGGAACCTCCTCCCATGTGGCCAGGGGACGGCAGCCGCTACCTGATCCTGACCATGGGAGCAGTTACATGAGGGAGGATCACATGGGAGGAGACAACTACCGGGGAGATGTTATGACTTCATTGGAGGGGTCACAGCGTTTCCCCCTTCCCATGAGAAAGATCCCCAAAACCTTAAGGCCCTATTGTCAGATAGCGAGTCCCCCCTGTAGAAGAAGTCAACAAACCTTTTCTCGATGTCATTCTAGTCAGGCCCCCACTTTCCACTCAAACACTGACAACTCACACATAACACCTTTTGTTCTTGATGTACTTTTTTGTAAAGTACAGGAGAAAACCCATTTACAGGTACTGAGATGGGGAGGAGGACAAGGGAGTTTGTGCAGAGTGACAGGAGCCTGCAGTGCACTGTGCATTCTAGTTGTTTTTCTAAATCTGTAATGAGCGGGACATTTAAAAATTGCAACCAAGCTGAGGTGAAGAGAGATACAGGTACAGTGAGTTGTGCAGAAGGAGACTTTGCCATTTACGCCAGGCTCCTGAATGCAAAGCACACAGACGGAGGCAGCAAAACAGAGGAGGCCACTGGGAACGGAAGAGGAAGAAGGGCCATGGAGATGCCAGGAGGAGTGCAGAAGCTTCTGGCGGTTCAGTCGCTCGGTGAGGCAGCAGACTTCCCCCTGGGCCGGGAAGGAGAGCTGGCTTGTGACCGAGAAGCTGCACCAGGTGCTGGGAAATCATCCGCTCACTCCTACCTGCAAGGCAGAGGAAGAAGCAATAACGCAGAAGCTTGAGCAACGTTTGTAACACTAGAGAAGACTGGTGAGTTCGCCTAGAGGAACTGGGGACACTGGGACTTTCCGCCAACCGCGCAAAGCAGTGATTGATTGGTGCAAGGTTGCTAATGCAGGGAATATACGAAGGCAAAGTTTGTTTGAATGCAGCCAAGGCAAAGTACAAATTCAACACCCAATAAGACGAATGTTTGATGCAGAAAATATATACAGGCAAAATTAGTTTGAATGCGGTCAAGGCAAAGTACAAAGGCAAAGCTTGTTTGAATGCTGCCAAGACAAAGGGCAAAGGCAAGATTCAATAGATGAATATTTGCAAACGTTTGTATGAATGCCGCCATGGCAAAGTGCCATGGCAAGAGTCAATGAGAACAATATTTGAATGCCGACCAGACAAAGTATAAAGACAAACCCCAATGAAATACAGAAGCGTGAGATGCCAATGTGGGGGAGAAGTTTGAGCAAGAATATTTGAGCAAAATATTACCACAAACAGATATAGCAAGCAGCACATGGTATGTGCTACTGTGGTATATCAAAAGTACTGTGTAGTTTAAGCTGAGAACTGTGAAACATGTAGGAAGCTCTGGCAGGCCAGTATACCTGGCAGTTGAGATTGTACAAAGATCCCCGGCAGGAGAGTACACCAAGATATCTGACAATCGTAAAGAGAAGTCCTGGCAGGCAAGTATACCAGGCAGTTGAACATTGTACAAAGATTCCTGGCAGGAGAGTATACCAATTAATATGAAAAGATACAAGAATTCTTACAGAAAGATTTGTTACAGAACCTTTTTTCTTGAACAGAACTTTTTGGTTAAACACGAACTTGGTGAGTCCAGTAAAGACTCAAAGGAACTGTTAACTAAAGAGACATTTTTCCATCCTGTTTAAGAAGCCAGCGGAAGGGGACCATCATCTGGATCCAAGGGTCTTTACCTTGGAGAACATTTTTTTTGGAGTCATTATTACACTTTTGGTTTTGAACACTTTCTAACAAAGACATTTGGGGTCATTACGAGTCAGGCGGTAAGGGATACCGGGCACCGGTAAGGAGACCGGTGCTGGTAATCCCTTACCGCCCGATTCTGAGGTCCCTTGAAGGGAACCGTAAGGAACGTGTGGTCTGACCACACGTCCCTTACGGGTCCCGCTAAGGGACCAGGGTGCTAAGAACGGTCTTGCCATTCGCGAGCCCATTATTAGCGCCCTCCCCATTCCCATTGAGCCCTATGGGGGCTCAAATGGGAATGGGGAATGGTATGTTCAATGGGGACTTACCAGTCCCGCCAGTGTCGGACTGCACCGGTAAGTTCCCATTGAACTAGACTGGTGCCGGACCCGTTATTGGAGGCAGCCATGGCGCAAATAGAGCCATGGCTACCTCCAATCTCGGAATGAGGCCCATTTACTTGCACGTTTTGTTTTTTATAAGCGGGAGAGTGAGCATATTTTGTTTTGGGCACAAGGACAGCTTTTCAGTTACTGACTTCTTGACAAAGACAGATCCTTAGTTTTAGTTTCTAGGTAGGGAAGTTCCTCTTTAGAACAGGGCTAGAGAGGTGTTTTTCAAACCCATTTTTGTTTAATAAAAATGTCTTTAATTCAGAATACCACAACCGTGTGTTCCGTTTCTCATTTCTCACCCCTCAAATAGCATAAAGGGTGCATAACAGCTGCAGACTGGGAAAAGTACAGCTTCTCCAAGACCATTATAAGGAAGGATATTTTGCCAGGAACTGGAGAAAGACATTATAAAGTGAAAGACCAGCCAAAGACCTGTCCTCAGAGGCATGGCCAAAATCAAACTTTCTGTGAGGTTTGTGCATTTCGGTAATGGTACATTGTTTTCCCTTGCTCTTTCCTTCCTACTGAGCATTTATCAATCTGGTCTTGACTAACCCTGACATGGCTACGTATGGCAAAACCAGATTGGTTGAATTCTTGACAACACACACCCCAACAAAGAATGTAGTATCCCACTTGTTACCCTCATTCTTGAAAGCACCTCTATCCCCTTTCCTCTCCAAACCCCTTGGACGCAACTCAACTAATACACTTGTATGGCAGTGTGTTTGTGCCAGTAAAATTCGAGTATTCATGTGCCAAAGATTTCTAGGTTGGCTCTGTGTTTGTGCCAAATGTTTACCATTTGACTTATTTGCAGCAATATTTGTAACAGTTGCCCAACTAATTGTAGCCTTTCCCATGACTCTTCCTGATGTATAGCTAGTCCTGGCCGAACATCTAAACTTACAAATGCAGCTGCGTGACCTTTGTTGACTTTGCAGAGCTTCAACCATATCCTTCCTGGACTCAGATCATTACAATGGCTTGCCATTATTAAACGGATAGTTTTTAAGTCAATGTGCCTCATTATTAGTATCCCGCCGGTAAATCCATCGGGATACCATCAAACTGGAATACCATTACCGGCACCTGATCTGGCAGAATTACCAGCAGATTACAGGTGCTGGCAACTGTATGTTAATCCCCATTCCAGGGAGTCCATACTCCATGGGGGGTATTGCCAGTATTGCCAGCACCGTTTATACCAGTGCTGGTAATACCGGCAGATTTTTTCTAGAGGGGTGCATGACTTATGTCCAGCTCTTGGCTGGATGTAAATCAGGCCACCCCACCAGCAAACATGTTGTTTGGTGGTGTGGAAAGAGTGGAATTAATTAAATCACTGCCACTTTTTTTCTGCACCGCCAAACTTGTAATGAGCTTCACTATGTCTGGGTCATAAGGCTACCCATAAAGCAAGTTTAACTACCCCCATATTGCCAGAATACACCAACATTACCCTACTAACAGCTTCATTCCCAATCGCACTGTACCTTGACTAGCCCTAGATTTATGAAATCTAATCTTGGTGGAAGATCTGGGGGTTTATACCAAGGTGGGTATTATGCATTATATTGCTTACGCATCTAGCAGCAAAGAAAAAGTTCACTTTAAAGACAATGGGCCTCATTACACGGAAGGCGGTGAGCCATGGCGCTATTAGCGCCATGGCTCATGCCAGTAAAATACCGGCACCGCCTTGGCGGAAAGGGGATTTACCGCCCCATTCCAAGGTTGGAGGGGCGGTAAATCCCCTTTCCGCCATTGCCCTTCCCCATTCCCATTTCTGCCCCAAAGGGCTCTATGGAAATGGGGAAGGCGCTAATTACGCCACCACAATTTTGCGGTGCTGTAATTAGCTCCGAGTCCCTTAGCGGGTTGGATTTTAACGCCTGCAAGAAGCAGGCGTTAAATCCTCCAACCCGCAAAGGGACCTCGTAGTACGGCGGTAAGGGTTAACGGTCACCGTTGCCATTAACAGTGACCGTTAACCCTTACCGCCGTCCGTGTAATGAGGCCCAATGGCCCTCATTACAATTTTGCCGATCCGGAATCAACAGTGCCAGTAAGCTTACCGGCACCGTTGTTTCCAGACTGACAAACTACGATTATGCGGGCGGGTGCCGTACCGCCCATCAGGTCTTACCTGGCCGGTGGAACGGCACCTGCCCACAGGCTTTCATGGAAGCACCGGCACCGTTATTAACAGTGCCAGTGTTTCCGTGATGCCCATTCCCATTGAGTCCTATTGGACTCAAATGGGAATGGGGATTAACATTTACCGCCGCCTGACTTATTGGACAGGTGGGGCTGTAATGCCCCGGTGATTCCGGCAAGTCAGGCGGTGGTAAATCATTACGGGTCCAGCGGCTACCTGCCGGTTTTACAGGCACGGTTTCCGCCGGACTTGTAATGAGGGCCAGTGGTATATCTGTAGCATTGACAGATTTAACAAAGAACCTTAAACTGAGCTCCTAATGAGCCGTGGACACGAATTCTTGAACAACCATACCCCACAGGTACCAGCATAAACAAATCCTTGTAACAAGCCCCCCTTCCTTTTCTGTAGCACTCAGAACAACTTTAATATGTCATATTCAAGCAGGACCCGGAAGATGAAAACTGCCAAAATGCAGCATGAGGAGAAGCATCTGAAACCCTACACATCCTGCCAGTCATTGGTATCTGAGTGAGGAGAAGAAAACGGGGTTGGTGAGGGGTACAAACGACACTATAATGCTCATTATTCTGACTGTCAAATATACTAATAGGTAACAATGGCAAATATTAATCCTTTGCAAGAATGTGAGGAACGTTGAAAGAGAGTAAAAATAGTGTATTTTATTGCAGCTCACTGCAGTAGGAAAGACTGGCCGGATATGTTAGCCCACGATAGCAAATACTACAATTACAAGTGGAAAGGTTGCTTTAGACACGTTTGACAAGGATAACCCCTTTGGAAACTTAGAGAAAGTTCAACAGGTCCTTATCCGGCTACCAATAAGTCAGAAGGATACAATATATGTGTGCTAGAAGACACAATAAAATAAAATCATAACATTCTGTGGAGAAAAAAGTAAAGTCTACTCAAGTTTTTGACATAAGAAGTGCCATCCTTGTTTGTCAAGACGAAGTTACTATTAAAATGTATGTTACTGCCCTGGTGTAACAGAGGGAAATGTCTAACAAAATGTTTCATTCTTTGATGGTCTTTAGGTACCATGGGGAGGCCTTTTAGAAGAATGATAGTCAGAGGCATGACTGACTCCTCCTTTTATTAGGGAAATGTTTCCTTCCTGATGGTAAAGTAAGAGTTCTCTTTTCCTACGAGACCCCCTTTATTAAGACGGTATGCACTCTTCTGAGCTTGACTTGTTGTGTTGATCCTGGGGAGTCATAAACCATATGGTACATGTTCTATCCCTCATTGTTATCCTACATGCTAAATAGGCTACCGTGATGGTCAGAAAACTCCAAAGGTATGCACATAAGGAAACTTTGACATATCCAAGCGAGGGATCCTTGAGTGCCAACTAAGAGGGAACAATTATTTAAAGTGGAAACCAGGAGGAAAACACTAGGAGGCTGCATAGCCCAATAGAGGATATAGAATCATGACCATGTCAGCATTTAATGTCCCTTGAGGACCCAAAGAGAATCTGTAAAGGGAAGTTCCTACTGAAAGAATGTCTTTAATTTGGATACCCACTTGGACATTGGGTTGAAAATTACACTTATACTGACACTAATGTATGTGGATAGACCTACATTTATGATAGGGACCCTAGTAATGATCAGTCTTGGTTATGGAATGAATTGAAATTGAAACCAAGTACTAAATCTTTTACAGAAAGAGAAACATGTTTGCTAGGATGAAGAATATTATGGATGTACCCCTTAACTCCTTAAACCCCTAGATGGGTGCCATCAGTTATGGCTGTGACTATAACACTATGAAAATCATACAAAAACGTTCTATCAACTCTGACCTTTATATTTTATTCATAGACATTATCCACATTGTGAAGATGTGCCATCTGGCAAGAATGTGAACGCCATAGCGTTTTAGATTATATTAATAATACAATGACAAAGCGAATCCATCTTAGAAAGGGTGGTCTGCTGAATAGACCCCTGTTTCATTTGAAACTGGACCAAAAGCACAGTCTACATCTGTGCCATGCTGCATCAGTATCCTGATCTGCAGTGCCTGATCTCCAGCGGCACATAGAAGATTCAGAGATCAGAGATGCCCTGACTGACAGCTGCAGTGACAGCAAAATCACTGCAGTACAGAGATTGCAGTTAAAATATGCACCTCTGTTCCAAAACCACATACGTAGGATGGACTATCATCCTGGTGGCAGGTTAATCTTCAAACATAAGCCACAGTGTGTGATGTGGTGGCTAGTCATTCACATAAATATTAAAGCAATATCTGATCTGTATCATACACATGTCAACACTGTGAGCCCAGGCCAGCCATGGACAGTCTGTGTGTATTCTCCTTAGACTGGATGTCTCTGCTACAATCAGGACAATAGCCAGTGGAAGCTGCATCTCGTTGATCCTTTGTGAGGGCAGGCAACACCTCTCTCATGCCCAGGACGCTCTCAGTAGGAGCAGCCTGTGAAGCAGGCTCCAGATGGAACACCCTAAACAAATGGACTAGGCTCACACCAGGGATTTGTAAACCACAGGTCCTTTAATGCTATGGGCTTGAGAAGGGGCCGGGTCAGTGTAACTAGATGGAGCTCAGCATAGTGTGGGAAGGGTTTCACTACCTTGCTTTTCTATGCACCACTCCTTCCTTTCTGTCTCCTACACTTCCTTTAGCACAAAACATTTTTAGTGTGACGCAAAAAGGCAAAGCTCACTTGCCACAAGGACAGGGATTGGACCCCTTAAAGCAAGCTTGCTTTCCTTCAATCCCATGGAACATGTTTCCTATAACATAAGGGGTCTTGAACCCCTTCCTTGACTCACTTTTGGACCAACCAGGACTTAAGAAAGAATGAATCTGTACCTCTTTTGGGAGAGTTGATTATTCAAAGCTCTGAGCCATTGAGGTGAAGGAGTGCTCCAAGGTAGAGGAAAGCTCTGCTCCCTACCCACTCCCAGGGCATATTGACAGTGGCTCTTGCTTAGGACCAAAGCTTACCACTATGCTTGCCAACCTCCCTATGCTAAGAGAGAAGAGACTGAAATGGCTCCCCTTGTCCTAGAGCCCCCTGCAGTGAGTCTCACAGCACCCTAATAGCCAAAAGAGTCAGAATACCTGTTTTCACCACATTAAACTGATCGAACTTCCTTTGAGCCATGTTTGCCACACTCGAACCAAAGACACCTAATGGCAGTCTCTCAAACTTTGAACCATCACTGCTTTGCATCCGACTAACCAGCTCACCAATGCTTCGCACCAAGCAGAGCACATCACCTCTTCTGCTGCAACAACCATCTTGCCACTGCGGATGACACCAAACTGCTGCCTCAACGAACAACCCGAACCAGTGATTACTAAACTTCAACCGACTCGAACTTTCTGTGGTGAGCCATATGAACTGCATCACTCGAATGCTGCACACAAACCTCACAGAGCACCAGCTTTGAACTGACTTGACAATAGTTTATAGGACTCGCTGCACGTGAACTTGGTTGGACCTGCATCTTCAGCAGCTCGAAGCCTGGTCCATTGAACCATTGAACCGCTTAACATTGGAATCGGGTACTATAAAGTGGCCCTGTCCCCCTGGATCACCTTTTGGGTATCTAGGACTGGTTAAGCCCCTTTATCCACCAAGAAACAAATCCTTTTGACCATGGTTATGATATGATATGGCATTTATAACCCGCCTATACACAAGTGTTTCAAGGCGCAACGCGGCAAGGGAAGGGGGAACAGAGGGAAGACAGAGACAACGTTCTTACTAGGCCAAGTGAGTGGTTGCAGTGCTTTCATCATTATATTTGCATTTCTCTGCCTTCCTTTTACAGGGGTGGATTCATAGTGTTTTTGATAGTATACAATTGATTTGCGTAAAAAAATGTATATATTTTTATTGAACTTCGGCTGGGGATTCTTTTTTTTGGGAACTGTTGTATTGTTGCTGTTCGGGTTGCTAATGTCTCACATTCACACCCGTTCTGAGGGTATAGCCTTTCATTGGTCCATTTTACCACAAACGGTGAATGAGGTATATCTCTTAGCAGTGCCTGTTTTACCTTTATGATTCGGATCACTGTTGGTTTGTAGAAGAGTGGGGGGCGAGGGCGGAGACTGAGTAGGTGGTTTAGCCACTACTCATCCTTGTTCTCCTACAGAGCAGAAGTCTTTTTGCGACACGCATACCTGTCAGTGACATTACTCAGTGATGTCACTAAGGAATTCCTGTCCACCTTCCCCTATCCATGATTAAAAAAAATGTCCTTTATCCTTGTAAGGCACCTAGAAATTCTCCTGATAGGAGAAGGACAACAGAAATCCTGGTAAAACCCTATATACATTGCAGTCATTGTAATGCCAGTTATCGAAATCTACATCTGGGAGGGAAAATGCATTGGGAATGTATCTAATTTATTCCTGAGTGCATGGGGAGAAGAGATTAACTTCCTAGACTAATGGAAAAAAGAATAACACTGTTACCATGTTCAGATAACTATTACCCAAGCTGTAACCCTGGAAGATAAATCTATTCATGACCTCTGTTATTTGATGTCATCACTCCTGTAACTTGCCACTTTTACGTCAGCAACACTAGCATATTAAAAAAAAGCTTGCCTTCAACCCGGGTGAGGGATAATACTCATGTCTGTGTCTGTCATAGAATCTAAACTCCCACTTGCGATAGTGAGGGGAATTAGTCATTCTATGTCAAAACCGAAAGCCTCCTATTATGCAAGTTCAAAGCTACATTGTAATATCCTATGCATGCGCTGGTGTGAACCCCAAGGAACATGGCTGCAAAACATGTGTACTGTATTAACTCCTTTAAGAAGATGACTGCACTGGTGTACACACTCTTGCCCACCTGGTCTGAGAAAGACGCGGCAGAGTCAAACTGCAGGAAATGCAAATGTGAATGGAAACCTTTCACTGGACGTGCGCCGAAATCCAAAAGGAGGTGGAAGGCGTGCCCTTAGATTCACGTACATGCCTACCACTGCTATCCTTATTTGGGGAAGCCAAGCGTAAGGGGGGAAAAAAGCACTTCCCATATTGCTCTTGAAAGACCACCAGCATTAATATGTTGCCAATGTAAATCAAAGCAGTGTCCACCCGGGAAAGAGCAACGCCAGATAACCTCTGCAACCGTGTTTCAACAAAATCCAAAAGTGTTATAAAACATGCCTGTCAACAGACGAAAACAACAATACCATTCTATCCAAGGTAAAACTGCAGGCAGTTGGAAGGGGAGGCAATTATTATCATTTAAGACATATATTACGTAACTACATTTGGAACCAATTAACCATTCTCCTCTAAATGGCTGAAAAAACTCGGGAAGAGGACCTTGCTGTGAGAGGGGGCGATTAAGGGATGCACTGCTATCAAAACTATAAACGCGCTTGCTTTCTAAAATGTTTTGTGAGCAACAGTGCCATTCATCGCAACAAAGCATGTCTCCTGCCAGGCCTGCTCGTAATAGAAGGAACTCACTGGTCAGTTAGTGAGGGCACCTTGTGCCCCAAAGCTATGATCGATGCCAGGGTGGACCATCTGTGGACAGGTAAGGTCTTGTAAATTAAACCAGAAGGGTGGCAAAGCATGAAGGCCCATTAAAGAGATAATAATGCAGCCCACCAGATGACGACCCTAATGACCCACATACATTATTGTAGGCAAAATAACCAGGTAATGACATTGGAGAAACACTGCTTTAGGATGCTATGGGAATCGATAACCAAACCTCGCCAGTGCTCGCCGTACATCAGGGGTGGGGGGTTTAGGGGGGGGGATTGTAAGGCTGCCGTCAAGATGAGGGGGAAAGCGTGTGGGGGGAAACACGCTTTCATCGCCCCAAGATCAGAGTGAGCAGCTTATCACCCCTATGCCTGCCACAGAGTAATCCTTTATTTATTAAAATGTAAACAGAAATTAATATTCGTTAACCCCCAAGTAACAGGACCCTTAGCCTCTTTAGCTTACTGCATGATAGGAAAATCTGAAGGCAGGATGGAAGGAGGAGTGAGGAGCAATAAAAACGTCACAACACAGTGACATTATGCTTATATCCCACAGGTATGCAAGATGTCAATTTACAACATAGACAATACAAGAGTGAACATGGTCAGTTTAGTAAAAAGCACTTCTGAGGATTGCGAATCTGTTTAGATTGAGATGCTTTACATAGGGCGCCATCTGGTGTTTGGTGCAGAGTATCACAACTTTTTTGTGTCGAAAGTCAAAGGGCACTGACATGGGCAGTGATGTAACCACATCCCTACCCTAAATGGGTACCCATGAGGTTGCCTGGCTCAATGTCCTGAGACTGTTTTTTTTCTTCTATCGGTCTGGCGGTAAAGTGAATGCTGAGCTTGATTAATGAAAACAACAGCTTTGTCTGGGACTTGCCTACCCTGCTTGCGACGCCTTCACGATCGGCAGTGAGACCTGAATGCGGCGATGTGGGAAAAAGCGGTGGTAATGCAGTGGTAACTCTCTTATCACTGCATTACTGCCACATTACCACACCACTGTACTGCAGCTTTGGTGGTGAGGTGGAGGAAAAACCTCCCGCAAAATGCTGGCGGTAATTCTGCTGCCTTACCACCAAAAACCAACAAAATTGGCAGAATCATCATGTATTACAAACAATTTCATGAATGGTGCCGGTGCATCCATTCTCCCCATTGCCATTGAGTCCAATTGGACTCGGAAAAAAGTACTTTTTTCCGGCGCCCGGCAATAGGGAACTACTAGGACTGGCGGGGCTGTAATGCCTTGGTAGGTCCCCATTGCCGGGTGCCGAAAACAAAATGACTCAATGGGAGCCATGCCGGTATTTACCGGCACAACTGCCGCCTGACCCATAATGAGGCCCAATGAGTCTAATGGTATTTGCTGAATGGTGAAAATATCTTTCTTGTCAGCGTCCTCCCTCTTACGGTCTTTACCTGTCATTCATTAGACAATGAGTCATGTGATAAAGAGCTGGTAAACCAGCTCATTGCCCAAAGCTCATATTTTAAAATGAGCCGCTCGGTCACATGACGCATATGTCACACTTGGCGCCGTGAAACGGACAGCAGCCATCTTCAGATACTTATTAAAAGTTAATACAATGTTTCTGAATCTCCTAACTTGAGTCCTATCGATTCAATGCAGTAGCAAGAATTACACAAAACACCTCCTCCAATGTAATCTTCATGGTCATAATAAGTAGAATACCCCATACTCGTTTTTTACAGCGGCCGCTCCATCACTCAGCGCCTGCTTGCGGTGACAACGCCATGCGTGGCGCTGGGTGACTGGCGGCATCCATTTTAAAATTGCTCTTAGAAATCAGTTCGATACTGCCGAATCTCTGGCCAAAAGCTGGAGGTAAATCAGTCCCCCACGGCAAAAAACAGCCAGTATTTCCAGCACCAGTACTACCGGTGCCGGAAATACTGACAATCCCCTGAATGGGGTACAGGGATTTACCGACGTTGCCGGAACCTTCAATATTGGGATATCAGGTGCTGGTAACGGTCGGTCAGTTTCCCGGTATCCCACCGGAATTTCGGTATACCTGGAAATTTATAATGAGGGCCATAATCTTGAAACCAGCAGATAACGGTGGAGCATAAGTCATCATGAAGTGCATTGTTTGTCGGCTGCCGGGCACATAGATAAAGAAGAAAATAGGGCACTAACCATCCGTTCAAAGGGCTGGAACAGCGGAATTATTGCCGGGATACCGCCAGGGCTCTAATGAGGCCCTCTGTTCTTGAAACGTTTGAGCAGCATTCATGCCTCACCATTTATGACAGGGAGAACTAATGCAGCTATTCTCTGTAGTCCTTGCCTGCATGTTGAATGCTTAATAACAGAGCTTACGTTCCATGCATACCTCAAACCATTCAACCAGCAAGACCCCCCCAGTTGAAGGATTTGTAAATAGCATACGCAGATCCAGATACACACTTAACGGTGGTGTGTTCGGAATAACAGAGCCAAATGTTTGTAAATCACTTCTTATTCTTAAGCATCCAGCCCCCTTATAAACTCATTCAGCCTTTTCATTTTATCTTCTTCTTCTATTATGCTAATTTTCCTCTGACCAGCACTACACTTCCCAAAGAGGGGAAGGGTAAGAGAGATAAAGGTAGATCAAGCAAGAGAAAAAGACAGTTAGAGAGAGGACATATGGTAGGAAAAAAGAAAAGATAAATTAAGCGATTCAAGAGGAGGCAGAAAGAGACTGTGCCTGTGGTTTACTGAGAGATTATGCCTGAAAGACAATGGACCTCATCACCAGTTGGGCGGCATCCCGGCTGTAATACTGCCCAGCTGTAATAGCGGTAGCACCAACCGGTCCGGTGGTATTACGGTAACTCCCCATTGTGCCCCCAATGGGGAATTTTCAGCGCAGTCAGTGGTAATTATGCCGAAAAGAGGGCGCTAAATGGAATTTCCACCTCCAGAAAAAAAGCTGTAGGTGAAACAGCCCATTTAGCGCTCAACTGATGATAGGGCCAGCCCTTCAATTCGGCGGTAATACCGTTACCGCTGCATTTAAGGGCTAAGGCCCAACTCGAGGCCCAATCTGACTAGTCTGAAGTAACAGGACTAAGATGAAAGCGAAGGACTAGAATGAAGGAGAAGGATGTGGACAAAGGAGAAGGACTAAAATGGAAGATCAGGACTAGGATGAAGGACAAGCAGTAGGATCAAGGATTATGATTAAGAAGGAGGACTACGATGAGAATCGCTCGGCAAGTTGGACCTTTTGCAATCTTTCTTCTTCCTTCTTCTCCTTCTCCTTCTCCTTCCTTCTTCCTTCTTTCTTCTTTCTTCTTTCTTCTTCTTCTCTATGCCGGCTGGAGACTTCTCTACTTCTGGCCGATACTGCAAGCCCTGTGACTTTGTTCGAGATTGTTTCGATTCAGTTTTTTCCTTATGGAAATAGGTAAAAAGTGTTGCTGCCCCCTCCCGAAGGGTCTTAAGGTGCATGGATTGGCACAACCCGCATTCCTGGGTGTCATGACCTTCACTGTTTCACTGAGGCAGTATAAACATAACCTGTTGGGGTCAATTACCAACAGGTGTCGGCTGCAAACCTGCAGCATAACGGGTTTGAGCACGACATTGAAAATATTTCAAACGAACTAGCATGTTCCTGAAGCAGATGGAGTGCTAGGGAAAAAGGGTCCAACTAAGGTCAGGGGCTGATGCGCCTCAAAATATACTGACCCCGACGTCATGTCCGGTGCATGCGTGTAGAGGCATTGGGTAGAGCCGACGCACACCCCCTGATGGCAGAAATGTTTCCGAAGATCAGCTGCTCTGGGGATAGAATATCATAGATGAGAAATCCATAGGCAGAACATCCATTAAAAAGAAAATCACCAGGAGGTTAGTAATTTGTTCTTCTCTCTCACCAACCTCCGAGGCTATTCTTTCCCCAATTTCATGAGTATCTTTCTTTACTGCTTCCTTGCAGTCCCTTGAGTCTCTGTCTCTCCAGACTCTGAAGTGTCTCTGTCCACAGTCTCCAGTGTGTTTTTCCTGCAGTCGTCCTGTGTCTCTCAATTCCTAGCCCCTGCCTCTTGGGTCTCTCTCTGCACAGCCTCCTGAGCTTTCCAATTCCCCATGAGCCTGATACTTTCGCCTTCCGGGCTTCTAGGTCACTTGCCAGTTTCCTGGGTTTCTCTCTCTCTGGATTCCTTGCTCTCTCCCTCCCCAGCCTCCTAGACTTGGGGCCAATTTATGCCAGTCCTCTTCCTCCAAAAGGCCTCGTTCATGCTGCAGAGATCCAAATTTTCTATCATCAGTGCCAGTTTAGATTCAGTGACTGATTTGAAGACAAACTGTTCTTCTGGTTTCCACAGCTTTTGGGTGATGTCCTTGGTTTTCTCCTCTCCGGGTACCATCGCTTTCTTTTCCAGTTCAGTGGTTTCTTTAATGGTATTTAATTTACCAAACATGGCATCCTGAATCGAGGAGCACTATTCAGCATGCCTGATAATACCTTCTGTTGTAACCTGACTTGAATGTTCCAGTTCCTTCAGAATTCTAAAGAAGTCCCTAGGTTGGGATTTTGCCTTATTAATTCTGTCATCAAGACAAGATTTTTTCGCAAGGACAACGGCTACCTTGAATCTTTTTGCCGCAATTCAATATGCATCTTTGTCCAACTCTGTAAGAGAGTTTTTCCATCTATAGAGGCTTTTGATCTTCGCACTCTTGAGAATTTGTAGATCTTGAGTGAACCAAAAATAAGTCTGCCTCTGAATAACTTTTTTAGTTTTCCAAGGGGCTAAGGGATTTACGGCCCTCTGGAGGGTGCACTGGTATTTCTCTGCAATTTCATCCACTGAAAGGGAGTCATTCACTTCCCGAGACAAGGATGTTAGCCATGGATTTATGGCACTAGGGGGGAGAGTATAGATATTTCTACATACCACAGTGGTTTTAAATTCTTTCCTTTGCGCTATCACCCTATCGCATACAACCACAAAGTGAATAAAGAAATGGTCTGACCATGGGCACGGGGATATCCCTTGACTGGCTAGGGATACATCAGGATCCAGTCCAGTGTATTGCCTTTATCATGGCAAGGTGTCTTTACAAATTGTTCAAACCAGAGGTCCACTAAGGCCTCCTCAAGAGACTTGGTTTGTGTGTCACTCCTATCAGTCAACCAGTAATTAAAGTCACCTAAAATAAGAGCGTCAGTGTTAGGTTTTAAAAAGGAAAGCAATGAGTTACATAATTGGTTGGTGAAATCTGAAACACTTGTGTACGAGCATGATACAAATAAAATATCATATCATATATCATATCATGTATGATAGACAGAGATCAATACACAAGAACCACATTAAAAGTGGTTTCTGCATCTGTTCTTATTTTTATGTGTAATATGTCATATCAATCAGGATTTAAGGTGTCAATTCTCCAGATGTCTAAAGTGTTTTTAGAGATAAAAGCAACTCCTTCCCCTTTGCCATCTAGTGTATCCTGAAAAAGGATGCCTTATCCCTGGCGTATAGCCAGCATGAGTGAAGCGCTGGCCGCCGCGTGGCTCCAGGTCTCAGTAAGTGCACATATATCAATGTCATGAAGGACTATGTATGTTGCAACATCCAGATCATGTTTAAAGGAGAGTTCCGGGACTTTTTTTTTATTGTCCCTACGGGTCGGCCATGTGTTTGTAAGCATAAATCGGTAGATCGTAGGAAACTTTCCTATGGACCTTACCCGACTTTTCGCCCCTTATCGCACTCGAAATCAGCCTCCATTTTGTGATAATCCTATCATTCCGCCGCATCGACCTGGCTCACCTGCCTTTGCGGCACTAAATCAAATCCCCCGCCCCTGAGCCTGACATCAGCAGACGCGTACTGCCCATTTCAAGCACGTCTCGTGTCAACAATCGCTGCGCCTCAGCTATTGACGTGTTGCCATGGAAATGGCAGGACGCCTCTTTCCCCAATAAGTATAAACAGACCGTTTCACAACATACAGCAGCAGATTTTCGATTCCATTCCTCTCTCTGTGTTACTTTGAGTATTCTGTGACTCGTTTCAGTGCTCTGGTCAGCTACCTTCGCCGCTTGTAGCCCGTGTGAACAGATACCAGTACCACCGCTATAAATTATTTTACTATCTTTACCGCACAATGGCCACAATAATGCCGTATATGTACGAGCCCGAGTACACCGAGGAAGAACTACTGGAAAGGCAAGCACGCGAAAACGATGGGGATTCGGACGGCAGTTGGGAGGACCAGTCAACGGATGAAGAGCCTGGACCATGTCGCATGGACGGCGTCTCCACCTGGTGCACGTGCAATCGGTGCGAGCTAATGCCAACTGAGGAGGAGAACTGCTGCTGCCGTGAAAATTCCGGGTGCTTGGCCTACATTTCGGAAAGCGAGCAAAGTCAGCAGGAAGGCGAGCAAAGTCCGCAATGCATCACCGAGCTGCCAGAGTTCAGGGAAGCCTGCCTCTCACGGACAGTGTTGAGGATGATGATGGTGCTTATGCACGAACTTCGTGGCACTGTTCGTCCGCGTAATCCGAGTAACGAGTAAGTATACTCTGTTTGTGATGTCAGTGATGCCACCACTATTTCATGGTCGTCTCCCACATATAAAATTACATTTACATATCATTGGAACGCATGTAAATTGGTTCCATATAGTGCATTTTCTAGATATAATTTTTTTCTAAGGAAAATGACATGTGTTACCTGAATCGACATTGATAAGAAAGTTTGGTCAGTTTAATACAGTTTGCATCTTTTTTTTTCACAGGTGGTACAGGCTGGTGGCCTATCGTTGCTTCACTTGGTGGCTTCACGGGAGGCTCGGACACCGCGTTCGGAGAGTAATACCTGCCTGTGCGGTACTTGCCATTAGACAACATTTCCCCAGTGACAGTGGACAATACCGCGGATTTTCCCTCGATGTGCTGCAACCTCAACTTTACAATGTGTAATGTTTATTATTTATGTTTAATTAAAATCTAAAATAAAGCCCAACATATATTTTAACAATGGTTGTTTTGATTTTTTAAATGAATCCAGTGTATATTCTCCTGGGAGGGTGAGGTATTTATAAACTCACCCCCCTGCCTTCCATGTAGTAGATCCTGCAGCCATCCTCTTACATTCAGTTAGATGGCCTCTCCTTGGTGAGGCCCTGCGGCAAACGGGTCTTGTCTGCACGACCACCGCCCCGATCCACCCCCCGCCTTATCAAAGGCAGTTCGCACCGGGGTACTTGAGCTGCTGGCAAGTGGAGCTGTCAGGGAGCGATAAAGGCCAAGAGGTGCCAAAGACCATGTACACTTCAAAGTGGTCTATAGAGCATGGGTTTGTTGTTCCCATGTCTACCTCCAGACCCCGTGTCTCCTGCCAAGCATCCCCCTCACGCTGGACGGCCCCCTGCAATCCACATAAGTGTGTCTCCATTCACGAGTCTTCCTGTGTCTTGTCTGCACGACCACCGCCCCGATCCACCCCCCGCCCTATCAAAGGCAGTTCGCACCGGGGTACTTGAGCTGCTGGCAAGTGGAGCTGTCAGGGAGCGATAAAGGCCAAGAGGTGCCAAAGACCATGTACACTTCAAAGTGGTCTATAGAGCATGGGTTTGTTGTTCCCATGTCTACCTCCAGACCCCGTGTCTCCTGCCAAGCATCCCCCTCACGCTGGACGGCCCCCTGCAATCCACATAAGTGTGTCTCCATTCACGAGTCTTCCTGTGTCTTGTCTGCACGACCACCGCCCCGATCCACCCCCGCCCTATCAAAGGCAGTTCGCACCGGGGTACTTGAGCTGCTGGCAAGTGGAGCTGTCAGGGAGCGATAAAGGCCAAGAGGTGCCAAAGACCATGTACACTTCAAAGTGGTCTATAGAGCATGGGTTTGTTGTTCCCATGTCTACCTCCAGACCCCGTGTCTCCTGCCAAGCATCCCCCTCACGCTGGACGGCCCCCTGCAATCCACATAATGCCACGACATATACACGTCATTCATTCACAAACACACCCCTGGTTCGAATTCTTTATAACCCACTTCATATTTCTAATGAGAACTTCTTTGCGCTTTGCTAGTCAACCCGTGAAGGTGCTGGTTATCTGCTCTTCGTCTCTGTGAACTTCCGTGACCACTTTGAGCAAACTCGTCAGTTTGCAACCTGTGAACTGCTCCCTGTTCTACGACAAGAAACTACTCTGATCCCTGCATCTAACTGTTTGTTCGTCAAGGTAAGTCCATGTACCATAATCATTTTGCGTCCAATTTTTTAATTTATATCTATTTGCTAGTAGTCATCAAATTGCATCCATGTTTTCTTTTCGTTCACGACAGTACATGCAAGGAACTAGTCACATGTTCTGAGTTTAGTCAAATTACTTTTTCTATTTTTTGAAAGTTATTGAAATACTTATCCGCATGTGAATAACGTGTATAGTTCCAAGAACCAAAACGGACCTTGCATTGAACCTTTTATGTGTCATTTACTGTTTTAACACATTGGTATTCATAGAGAATTGTTGATCTTTACTTTTCAGAACTTTCCATAATGCCTGCCTGTTCCATTGGCGGTTGCCCTTCGAAGACCCATAACAAATCTGAAGGTACTATAATGCATGTTTTCCCTAAGACAATAGATCAGATAAGAGAATGGGTCCGATATTGCGGATATCCAGCCTCTGAGCTAGAAAGTAGAGTCCTAGAAGTCTTTGCGGACAAGAGGGGTGATCGATACCGCATCTGCAGCAGGCACTTTAGCCCAGACATGTACTCCACATCATTGCTAATAAAGAAGAAAACACCGCGAGCGAGGCGAAAATTGCTCTCAACCGCTATTCCCACTCTATTCGTCCACATCCCTCCACTGGTGAGTCAAGTTTACGTATTTATCTCTCGGCCTTGCGGTAGTGTGTAGCATTAGCTAACAATAATTTCCCCATTTATGTATCCACTCAATATGAAGGCGGAAGATTCTCCATCCGTGTCGTTATTGCAGTCATCAGCCACTTCAAGCGCCTATCGGGTAATCTTACTTAGCTATTCTGACACTGACTTGTTTTAGGCATGTAAATCAATAGTTTTAATTGATCGTGTAATTATTTTACCTAATGGTACACCCTTGTACTCGTCCTCTAGTCTTTGTTTTCAGTTATAATTATTGTTATCCAAAATAATGCAAGTACTGTCTTTCAGGGAGATGCTGAGGAGTCCAACGCATTGACGACAACCGTAGATGTCACTCAGATGCTCGAGGTACGTTTCCGGACAGTTCCATCGATGGAGATCATCAGATCTTGCATTCTTGTAGCGTGATTGTTACACACAATGTTTCTTTCGTTTTTAGCCATTGATATGTCCTTCTGTCGTCGCCCTCCTATTTGTCTTCTTTTTTCAATATTGTGTTCATTACTAATGAAAGTCCTATGTTTCAGGGAGTCGATGGAGCATTAGTCCAAGTAGAAGGGGGAGCATGCAGTTACGGGTCGGCGCAACAGCTTGCAGAAGTGTGCACCGCAGTTACATCGTCCCTTGATGTTCTTATGCATTTCGAGGTATGGATACTGACAGTTCGATCAAGCGAAATCATATGACGTGATTACATCCGCTATACTTCCTTCTTTATTAACGCAAGTACTATGTTTCAGGGAGATGACGGAGCTTCTTCTACAAGAACATCACCCCTAGTAGTTGATGCAGATCTCTGGGTGGTGACACTTCCAACGATCGAGCAAATCGAATCATATTTACATATCCATTATTTATTTTAGACAACTGATCATTTGTGCAGGTCTATTTAGATGAGCCGTTGACGCCTGCTCAAAGTTTATGTTCTTTTTAACAAAATAGAAAAGCATACTAATGCAATTACTGTGTTTCAGGGAGTTGCTGAAGCGTCATCTTCAATAATATCATCAATGGAAGTCTATGCGGAGCCCGAGGTATGGATCTTGACAGTTCAATCTAACTAGATCAACAATGCGTGAACTATTGTCGTTTGAATGTTCTACACAATGCGTTCATTCGTGTTTTGCTATTGAGATGTACGTATGGGTATTGGTCCCCAAGTACATTTTGTGTTTTCAATATTATTATACATACTAATGAAAGTTCTATGTTTCAGGGAGTCGATGGAGCCTCAGTGAGTGATGGATGTGCTTATCATGAAAATATAGTCGTTGCAGCGCGAGAGGAAGTGGAGACATGCACACACGAGTCGGAGCAACAGCGTCCAGATGTTGAAGTTCGAGGCAAGAAAGTTTCAAAGAAAAGAAAGCAAAAGAAGGTTAGTGTCCTGTTCACTATATTATGTTGTCTTTCACTGTCAATAGTTCAATACTGTAAGTTGTGTTTAAACTGAACATCCCTTTTCTAATCTGTCCTCTAGTTGCGAGTGGGTGTAAGAACTAGATCTACACAGACAGTGAAGCGAACGAGAGATGTTGCTTGTCAAACCTTTTGGCAGGGACTTGAGACTGGAGATGCATCGTGCCAATGGGAAGAATATGAAGTGATTGACAACGGAGCTATACCACCACCAGCCATTGATAGTGAATGTCCTCCTGGTAGTTTGGATGCAGTCGGAGATCAATTCACAGAATCCACACCCGCAAAAAATAAGAGCGCGCGAAAGTTGAAGACATTGTTTTTTTCTCCCATCTCCGGACAAGGAACAGATGTTGCAATGGAAGAGAATGACGTGGACGACAATGAAACACCATCAATATCACTCAGCATAGCGGAAGACGATATCAGAGATTGTACCTTTCATGCGAGTGACATGTCCTCAACGTTACAGGCCGAACCAGCTGGGATGCAGAGTGACAGTATAAGGAAAGAGGCCAAATTCATTGTATTCGATAGCTGTTTGATGGATATTATTATGATGATGAAATGTGGGCATTCGGTTGGTGGGGAAGTATGTGGGGAGCCATTGATTAATGTGACTCGTGCAATTCGAGGCACTAACCTTAAAATACATGCCACCTGTACACAATATCATCCGTTCGCATGGTCTGCACAACCCATGCTGGGGCAACTGCCAGCAGGCAATCTACTTTGTGCAGCGGCCGCACTTTTTAGTGGTTCAAGTTTTAAAAAGTTACAGTATTTCTTTCAGTTTGTGGGAATCCATTTCATTGCGAAAAGTCAGTTCTACAAATACCAAACCGATTATCTATTTCCAGCCATCAGCGAAGCTTGGAGAATGGAAAAAATGTCAATGGAAAGTACATTCGCGGGCAAACGCTTCAGGCTAGCCGGTGATGGACAGTGCGACAGCCCAGGATTTTCAGCCAAGTACTGCACCTACCACTTTCAGGACATGGAAAGTAAGAAAATTGTGAGTTCGGTGGTCGTGCAGGTGTCACAAAGTACATCCTCAGTGGCCATGGAGAAAGTTGGCTTTGTAGCATCATTGCAAGAACTACAATCGCGGGGAATGGTGATCGACCTGATAGCCACGGACAGACACGTTTCAATTGCCAAGACAATGAGAGAAGAGTACAAAAATATAAATCACCAATTTGACGTATGGCATCTTGCAAAAACAATCAATAAAAAATTGTCGGCTGCAGGAAAAAAAAAAGATATGCAAGGTATTTCACAGTGGTCCAAGTCAATCAGCAACCATCTTTGGTGGAGCTCAAAAACATGTGAAGGGTCGTTGGAAATTCTACTGGAAAAATGGCGGTCAGTAATGTTGCACTGTAGCAACGTACATCGATGGTCGACAAATGAGCATTTCCACAAATGTGAACATGGCCATTTGTCCACAGAGGAGGCACGGAAGAAGAAGTGGTTGATTCCTTCATCACCCACTCACAAGGCCATTGAAAAGATTGTATTTGATAAAACTATAACAAGAGATTTGAGGGGACTCACGGAATTCTGCCACACAGGAGATTTGGAGGTGTTCCACAATATGTGCCTAAAGTACAGGCCCAAAAGATTGCATTTTGGCATGGAAGGCATGAAAAATCGGACTCTTCTAGCGGTCTTGGCACATAACCATAATGTTGGCCGTCAACAAAGTAGGACGACCGGAACTTTAGGGACGCTTCGCTACAATAAGGCCTTCACTAAAAGAAGTAAACAATGGGTGATCAAACCAGTGTTTGAGGATATGCAATATGAGTTTATTGAGAGACTTATCGTAGATGTCCTCGATAGGCACATACATGGAGTGGTGAACGAACCTATGCAGGGGACAACTGCATTGCCACCCAACATTGCCTCTGTTCCATGTCCACCTAAAGCAGAGCTCATTGAGAAATACACATCACGGTTTAAATGATTGTAATTTGATTGTCTGTTCTCTCGAGTCTCCTCATGTTGCAGGCCCATTGCAATTAAACCAAACAGTAATATAAATCATTTTTACAAAAATTATAGAATGTTTCCGTATTGCAAAAACATGGCCGACCCATAGGGACAATAAAAAAAAAGGCACGCAGACAAGATGTCCCTAAAACTAACTGCAGCTAACTAGAAATGTGTGCTCGCTCAAAGTGAAGGTCAGCTGCTTTGATGTTTTGCTCGGGTGGCGGAACGGCCCACGACCCAATATAAGGTTCTATTGTGATTTGACCTTGACAGGCCGGGACCATCCTGAAAGACTAAGAAAAGATAATGAATAAAATTTCAGAAACGAAACGATGAGCCACGTTCATTAGAAGAAGTAACGTCGGCAAAGAAGGAGTGGTGTTTCGGGTCTGCCCTACACAGAGACACAATGGAAAATGCAAATATAATGTAAGTAACTTTTGATGAGTTTATACCGCAATTTCATTACTATACAGTGGCTTTAAAGACGGGTTCAGTTGTACTTGTTCGTTCTATGTGGCATATTGTTTTCTACCGCGCACTATCTTGAGGAGAAACATCTGCTTTTACTGAAGCACCTCAAAACCTTCCTCTTTGCTTCTGCTTTCTCTCTCCCTCTCCCCTGCTACAACTGGTCCACTGTCTGCGACCTCAGTCCTGGGCCCTTCCACTCTCCACCTGCACTGCCTCCCTGTCAACCCCTGCACTGGGGGACTGTCTCAGTATCCTACAGCCCCCCCCTTCCCAGCACTTGTTCTGCACTTACCTTGCACTTGCCACCAGCTGGCCCTATTTATTTATTATTTTATGCTACTTACCTTGTACTCCACTCCCCCCCCCCCTCCATGCCTCGCCACGCCTTTAAACACTTGTGTACACCCAGTAGCGCTGTCCTCGCTATGAAATGAATAATTTTAATAAGGATCTGATGGTGAGACTAATTTCATTTTTTATGTTTTTAGGTACATCATTCACTACTGTCTGTGTCACGAGTACCAGACACCGGCGGACGGCTTCTACAGCCGCCAGTTGCTTCTCCGCGTGAACAACGTTACCACCCTGACCATTTTATGGGACGATCGCCAAGTACAAGTATGCCCTTATGCGGTACTAACGGTTAGATGCAACATACCTACCGTTGTGGTGGCCTAGTGCCTCGTTGTTGGAACAGCCATGCGATTATCAGTGCGACCGAAGAGCTTATTTTTATCGTAAACCAACACCCTGTGTACTGCACACGAACATCGCTTCCCTCAAGACGAACTAATTTGGATCGAGAGCAAAGAAAAATGCAAATCGCTGAATATTCTCTAAACATTTGATGTCCAATAAACGTACTTTGCCAAATGTACAATCTTGCCGTTTGCTTTTAAACCACGGTTTCACATTCCGAATTGTGGCGCTGTATTGTGAGATGCTCTAAGACCCTGTGTACAGCAAAGGACCATCGCGTTCCTCAATACGAACTTTTTGGAACGTGAGCAAATAAAAATGCAAATCGCTGAATATTCTCTAAACATTTGATGTCCAATAAACGTACTTTGCCAAATGTACAATCTTGCGGTTTGATTTCAAAGTACAGTTTCATATTCCGAATTGTGGCGCGCTGTATTGTGAGCTGATCTGTGTTGATTTCCGGGGTCTGTGTGGAGTCGCGTAGAAGACGCCTGGGCGCGTTTGCCTACGCAGCTCAGTCACGTCACGGATAGAGGCGGGGAATATGAATGTTTTGATAAAGTCTGTTTCAGGGGCGGGGGATTTGATTTAGTGCCGCAAAGGCAGGTGAGCCAGGTCGATGCGGCGGAATGATAGGATTATCACAAAATGGAGGCTGATTTCGAGTGCGATAAGGGGCGAAAAGTCGGGTAAGGTACATAGGAAAGTTTCCTACGATCTACCGATTTATGCTTACAAACACATGGCCGACCCGTAGGGACAATAAAAAAAAAGTCCCGGAACTCTCCTTTAAGCAGAGGCCTTGTATTAAGGAACATAAATGTTATGCCCATCATGGTTTTAGTAGCTGAGGGTATGCGTGACATACTCAAAGTTGTTATGGGCTGAATAGGTGTATCCCAATCCACTTTTATTTCTACGTGATCATTACTTTGCGTAGTTGTTGTCAGCATGTCCCAGAAGCCTGGATATCCATTCACGTGTTGTGGAGTGCTAACATTCTCTGCCTTTGATGGCATTGCTGATGACTGAGCGCTAAGTTGCTCCCCCATTGGTTTTGGATGAGGTACTAGTGCCTCCACTCCAGACATGTTTCCCCTGCTAAAGTGGGACACCAGTGCCACTGTTTCCTTCTTAAGAAGGCATTCGCGTATAGTAACAGAGCCGGTGCGGGCGTGAGAGGCCATCTCATACCATTGTGTGGTTCTCATCTCAGGATTAGCTTTGACCTTCTTAATCAAAGATATAATGTTCACAGCACTCATGTCGACTTACCTAAGCGTGCAGAGTCCGCCTTCCACCCTGGAGCGGCAGAGACTGCCAGAGACCAACTTGTCCCGCTCGCGCCTGATGTGCAAATAAGACCCCAGTCAGAACTACAAACCCGATGGGATCTGTAGTTCTGACAGCAAGCAGGAAGCTGGGAACAGTATGTGCAGAGAAGCACATCAATTAAGAGCACTTACACATATAGTAGTTCACTTACACACTGAATTCAAATTTCGGTGGTGTAAAACAGGAGGCACAATATTTTAAGAGCACTTCCTAAAAAACGTTCCTAAAAATGTCCTAACATTTTAAAACATATCACGTAGCAGCAGTATAACAATTTCGTAGTTTAACACAATTATAATTCATGTACGGCGCATAAAAACAAAAGATAGTAAGGGCTTTAGAATGTAAGGCACGAAAGACGGAAGCCGAGAAATGAGTTTCACCACTTGTGACCCTACAAGTGATGTTTCTGAACTCTTTACAATGTAAGGCACGAAAGACGGAAGCTGAGAAATGAGTTTAACCACTTGTGACCCTGCAACTGAATTTTCTGAACTCTACCTTTGTACAAGACTTTTATCCAAAGAGTTGCATCAGACCCATAGACTGTGTTCAAATGACTTTGGCTGTCCTGGCTCCCTTAAGGCACTCTTCTTAATCCATTGATTTTGATATTGCTCGTCCCTCATAGGTTGCGACTTGTTAAACCCTGTGACTGCTGGGAAAGGATTATCTAGATTTCATTGGAGGATTCTGTTGTCCTCGCATATTCTGAGAATCTGTTCTAACCTTTTTACTTTCCTTAACCTTTCCTTCCTGCAACTCTGAATCTGCAAAGTATGCGAGTGTACTATATAAATGCAAATACTATCATTGTGATTGAAGTCACCTCTGGATGTGGGAGAAGTGTACGACGCATATCCAAAGATTATTCACTGGCTTGTTTGATTCTGAAAAGTAATTTCAAAGTGTATTTGTATTGTTACAATCTTTTACCTTTTTAAAGTATGCTTATTTAAAACTAATGTTAAGTAAATAACTATTTATAACTGAAATATTGAGTGTTACTTGGATACTTGTATTTTACGGATTTCAATTGTACAGCTCTAAAGCGCACATTTACCCCTCTGGGGATAGGCCTGGCTGCTCAGTCACACTACCAACATGTGTAGAGACCTATACCAAAAGGTGGGTAACCTAATACCAAGCAGATAGGTCTTGTGTAGTCTCACCACGTGTGACTGCACCCATTCTTACCTAAAACACTCATACATAAGTTCCAATCAATCCAAATATTTGTTAAATATATCTTCCAAAAGCTTGGGTGCAGAAGAGGAATAATTGCCCTGACACGGAGTAGTAGATGGAAATGTATAGAAGCAAGGGCCCGCTCTCAGAGCCCTCCCGTCCCCTGCGCACCTAAATGCCAGATAATTGGCTAAATATGTCAATGTAAATAGTAATATCTGTTACTATACAGAATTACAAATATAAACTCTAAAGGAAGGTTTTTATAAAAAGACACTTTAATTCATCCAAGAAATATCAATCTTAATCTATGGTTGATTCCCAATTGAGGTCGATGCTCAACGCATTTTGGGGAATGACTCCCCTTCTTCAGGAGCTGGATACAATAAACAAAAATAAATATATCCTTATTACAATCCTCTAAAGAATTTATATTAGTCCGTCACCACCAGTTGTACATGCCAGGTGATGATCCCCTCTTATGGATCAGGACTGGTCTGATGGAGTTAGAAACAACTATGAGGCTAAAGGTAATGCCATAATCAGTCAAAATGATGAGTGACTCTAGATGGGGCTGTGATAATCTACCCTCGATGACACACATTCATCTTTCACAATTCTGCAAAATAGATTCATGTTGCCAACTGAAACATATCATCTAGCCAGCATTGTTATCTATTCTTGCCCTGCCCACAATGCATGCTGATAACCACATCAGCTAAATTAAAATATTATGCTCATACCGCACAGCTGCTGCCAAAGGATGGACACAAATATTAGTTGAGACAGTTCATATGATTTCTGTCAATTCTCACCATTGACAACCTCTGATAGTCAACATTATATTTTGAAATACTTGTTTTCTTCTAAGGATCCACATTAGGTTAAACAATTCAAACAAAAATACTCATTCATCCCCTGGGAAACACAGTATCCAACTGCTGTATCCAATACAATTCCCTCTGGAGTAGACAGTTATTATTATTATTACATCCTCCTTGTTAGTGGTTCCCTACCTCCACTATTTTGAATTGCATTTGTGAAATTAAGTGGGGTCTGTCATTGAAGTTTCATGCAACTGGTCACTTAACGTTGCCTGTGCAAAAATTAGACTTATGTTCTGTCCACCTGTCTCTTGCCATTCCCGATGTCTCTTCCACATATAATAGGACACATGGGCACTTTAGGGTGTAAATGACCCCTGAGGTCATGCATGTGGAATAACACCTTAGTCTGATTTCTTTTCCTGTGTGTGGATGTCCGATAGTGTGACCCTTCATAACGTTATTGCAATTATGGCAACCCAAACAAGGGAATGTGCTTTTCTTGTGAGTATTCAGAATCATTTGCCTATCCCTAGGTGGTTTCTCGTCCCAAACAAGCCTATCCCTTCAGTTGGTGCCCCTTTTATAAGCCATCATGGGAGCATTCGGAAAGATTTATGCAAGTTGAGGATCATTGTGCATAATATTCCAGTTTTTCTTCAAGATTCTACCAATCTGGAATCTCTGTCTAAACCTAGGCCTTTTCCCCCCTTACAGGACTCTCAGACTTAGTGTGTTTTCTAGATGTGTTCAAACAAAAGTGCATTGTGAAAGTATTTAAAATTGCATTGTGAAACCTAGGCCTTTTTTTAGTATTTTATTAGTTTTTTTGTCCTTTTACAGGTCTCTCAGTATCTAAATAACACTGTGATATTAGTGCCATCCTGTGGTTCGACGTTTTAGCTAAGCATTCATCTTACATCTCTCTACCATTGTCTGAGCACCGCTGTCTTGTCCATATGCCTGCTATTGTCTCATCTCTCCCTGTCTCGTCCGTCTGCGCCCATACCAGCATCCTTTCCCTAGTGTTCTCCCCGCCCCCGTCCACACCTCCCGTTTCTTATCTCCTATCCCCACCTACTCTATGGTGCTCTCTCTCTCCTATCTTTTCTAACTGCTTCTCTATTGACTATCCCTCTCTCCTCACTAAATCTGGTAGGAAGAAGTTTAAAAAGGATATCCTGGTCTCCAACCCAGGCCTCCCTATCGCTGACACCTATACTAGTGCGCCTCTAGGCAAACCTACACCGACATCCTCTTTGTCGTTCCTTTGCCAGACCTATGGACTCTTCATATGGTCTCTGTGCTTTCTCCTTTCTCTTCTCCCATTAATGGTGGCACCCGGTGGGAAGCCCTCCTGGCCTCCTTCCACTCCTCTAAGGTCATCATTAATGTCTACTTGAATGGAACCGTCTTGGTCCAAGGCCCTCAAGCCAATCTTTTCCTCTTTGCTAGACGCTTCTTGTGCCTTATCAATTTCCTTCCTTCTCCTGCCGTCCCTTCTCTTCCCTCCATGGCTTCCCCCGCGCCGTCCCCTGCTGCCTCCCCCTTGGCTACCTTGTCCTCTCCTTCCTCTTCTACACCTTTGCAGGTCGTACCTCTGATTTGTACCCCTACCATGGAAGTCTTTCAAGGATGGCAACCTCCTCCATATTGCCACTCTTAACTCGCGCTCAGCTGTCAAACACTCCTCTGACATCTGCCACCTCCTGGAGGAACTTGACCTCGATGTCCTCCGTCTTTCTGAGACATGGTTCACGGCCAGCTCTGTCACAAGCTTTGACACTCTCCTCCCTGATGGCTACACAATCCTCTCCGTGCCCAGGTCCAACCATCCCAGAGGGGGTGTAGCCCTGATCTTCCCTGAGTGGATTCCTACCTCTGTAATTCCCACGCAGGCCTACTCCTCTTTCGAATGCTTCGTCTGCAGGCTCTCTCTCTCTCTCTCCTAGCCATTCCCTTACTGTGGCTAATATCTATCGGCCACCTGGTCAGATCTCCTGCTTCCTCTCTGAATGGGGGGACCTTTCTTCTTCCCTCCTGGTCTCGACCACTCAACTCCTCCTTCATGGAGACTTTAACATCCACCTGGATTCTTCTCTTTCGCAAACTTTGCGACTCTCTCATTTTCTATTCTCCCTTCTGGCCAGACTCACTCTGCAGGGCACACTCTGGATGTTCTAATCTCCTCAGACCTTCCCCTTTCTATCCCTCTTACCACTCCTCTCTCCTGGAGTGATCACTTTCTCCCAGCTCACCCTCTCTACCCCCCAGGCCAAGCCAGCTTCAGAACTGCCACCCACCTTCTCAGTTATCCGACCCATGAAGCGTGTGTCAGGTGTGTGTCAGTTGAGGCTTTCGCTGCCACTTTCTCACTGCCCTCCCCCTTAGCTGACTCACACCCTGACACAGCCCTTTCCATGCTCCAGTCTGCTATATCTGATACTCTTGATGTTCTTGCCCCTGTCATGAGGATCCACTTGAAGCCCAAAGCCAAGTGCAATTACTGGTATGACTCAGACTCGTCACCCTCAAACGCAAGTGCAGGGTGGCTGAGCGGAAATGGCGTGCAACTGGTACATCCTCTGACAAACTGGCCTGTTGCCTGCTCCAAAGGCAATACCAGCTCTCTGTCTACACCAAGAAGCCAGAGCAGGAGCAAGGGTCAATGTGATCCTTGAAGGTTTTGGAGGAACAGGGATGAACCTGTTTTGATGAGACGTTCATAGATCAGACTTGTCTAGAAACATCGTCTGGGGAGGACAGGGGAAAGGCAGAGAAGGAGGGAGGAGAGGTGGCCGAAGAAGGGCCAGAGGAAGATCAGGGAGTAGAGGGGGGAGGGGTAGAGGAAGAGGGAGAGGACAGGATATCCTGAGTTTTAGAGATGAAAGGAGAAACCAGAGCTGTGCAGAGGGCCTGGGAAGTGACAGGAGAGGTAGAGACTGCAGCAGGATCGGCCAGTTCCTTGCAGATTTTAAAGAGTTTGACCGAGTTGTTAGATGTTGCAGAGCCGTGGGCTTGGATGTGGGCTCTCTTCTTGGTGCAGACAGAGAGCCGGTATTGCCTTTGGAGCAGGCGGCAGGCCAGTTTGTCAGAGGATGAACCAGAAGCAGTGCATAGTTGCATATGCTGGGGCCATGTCACAAACCATGGATTTCCTGATGCTTGACCATAGAATTTGCTTTGGTATCTGAAATAATTATTCAACAAAATAACTGTAATTAGTTCAATAATGAATTTGTAATTCCCCCTAAACATGTCAGAATTCAGGTGAATCCATTCTATTGCCTCTGTACCCTCATTATGAGGGATTGAGGTGTAGGGGCTGCTCAAATCGAATTAAATACAATCCTGATTGAGGTTATCAATCTTTTTTTCGAGGCTGTTCAAGAAATCTGTTGTATCACATAAGTACGTGGGTATTTTCTGTACCAAAGGTTGTACGATTATGTCCACATAGGTGGCAGGTGGATCGAAGAAACTAAGTGGTCTTAAAGGTGGAGCCATTCTGTTCTTATGTATTTATTTTTGGAAGACCATAGAAAACAGGTGTAATTGGAAATCTATTAATGAGAAATCTCTTGGTTTTATCAGTAATCCAATCATTCTCAAATGCCTTCTCTACAACCATATGCATGAGTGCCTTACTCTCTATAATAGGATCATGGTATAACATAATGTAAGTTGTTTCATCCTTTAATAGATGTTAACAGCTCTCCTGATAATGGATTGAATCCATTACTACTATATCTCCCTCTTTGTAGGTTTGATCGTATGCTGCTAATCTTTTGCTAATCTTTCAACCTGTGCTAGTTGAATATTCTTAATGTTGCATGGAGTTGCCTTTTCATAGTTCATTTTATTGAATTCCATCACGACATTCTGTTCAAACATGTTCTGAACAGAATTTTGGATAGAAGGAGCAAAATTGCTTCTAGGGCACATTTCATGGTCATCAAACCTCATAGATGCTTCTTCAACTGGCGGTTGTATGTTAAAAAACAGTTTAAGACATATCTTTCGCAAAGGTTTGTGTAAGTTAATCTTTTCTTCAAATAACGTGGTTTTTGAAGTTGGAACAAAAGATAGGCCCTTGTTTAAAATGGAGAGTTGCCCCTCTGTTAATACTTTACAAGAGATATTAACAACAATGTTGTCGTTCGTCGTTATTTGTTTCTTTGTCTGGTTTGTCTGGTTTGCCTTTTTTTCCCTCCTTGTTTTTTTCCTCCTAAAAAAGGATTGGCGACTGGTCTAATGGGGGTGGTGACTGTATGCAACAATCCTGGTTGTGGATTTCTATCAGAGGGTGATCCAGCCCTTGGGGTTCTACCTACATTCGAGGGATCCACTTGTATTTTCTCTTCAGAACTCTTATTACTACTCTTGTCTTAGCTAGATGCCCCTGATCTAGGATTGGGGAATCTGTTCTGTGATCTTTGGGTGTAAAATTCTTGCCAGGTATAAACTATATTGTTCATATAGTCGAACGTATCCCTCTTGAATTTCCTTAACTTTCTTTGCTCAATGTTCTGTTAGTATGCTGCAAGTTTAGGGTTCATTTCTTCTAAAGTTACTTTAGGTTCTGCCTCAGATTTAAAAGTGCTTAATTGTGTTTTCAGTTCTGTGATTTCAATGTCAATCGAGGTGAGGGATTTTGCCAGTTTTTCGATAGTAAGAAGAATCCAATGAACATTTATTCAGGATCTGGTCCCATCTTTTGACAAAGTCAACTCTGTCTTTACCTAAAGTTGGTTGAAAGCACACCCTAAGGCCACAAGGAATCTTCTATGATTTATAATATTCAACTAGTCTGGTGGCTTGAAGCTTTTGGGAAATGTCTCTCCTAATAATTCTTTCCAATTTAGATATCCATTTTGCTGGATCTTGGTTATTATCCAGAGGTCTTTCTACCTGACCAATTAGGGCCAACATTCTAGATGCCTCTTCAGCTGAGAAGGCTAAAGTCTTGGCACATGTTTAGCAGTGAAGTCATTGATTCTTGAAAAGGACATGATAGTCAATGGGTGCTTCTATACCTTGAGTGTGTCACCCTGAAAAACAGGGATACAATACACATTTTGAGAATAGGATATAGAGCACACATAAATAAGTTTCAATAAACCCAAATATTTTTAAAATAAATCATCAAAAAGGTTGGGTGCGGAGGGGGAAAAACTGTCCTGACTCGGAGCAGTAGATAGAAATATATAGAAGCAAGGGCCCAATCTCAGAGCCCTCCCGTCCCCTGCACACCTTAATGCCAGATAACTGGCTAAATATGTCAATGTAAATAGTAATATGTGTTATATGTGTCTCCTCCTCTGCCCTGCTCCCAGGTCCCCTCCCCGCCAGTTGAATTCTGCTTTCTCTCCTCCTCTCCCCTGCTGAACTTCCTGCTCATATAGAATTTGCACTGGTCACCTGGCCACCCTCTGTTCACGAGCCCAGTTCCCCTCCCCGCCAGTTGCACACCTGCACTGCCCCCCTGACAACCCGCTGCACTTGGGGCTGTTGCTGTATCCCTACAGCCCCTACCAGCACCTCACACCTGATTTCTGCACTTACCCCGGCACTTGCCACCACTTGTCTGCGCTTCTTATTTATTGGTTTTTATTTATGTTACGGTTATCCTATGTACTGCACTGCCCCCTCCCGTCTCCTCTCGCACCTTTCCCTTTACCCCTCCCCTGCACTTGCACAATCTAAATGTCACCTGGCCTAGTAGGATCATTGTCTGTCTTCCCTTTGTTCCCCCTCCCTTGCCTCGCCGCGCTTTGAATCCCTTGTGTATGGGCTCATTATAAATGCCTTATCATATCAATTACAAATATCAACTCCAAATGAGTGTATTTTTTTTAAAAGACACTTTAATTCATCCAGACAATGTCAATCTTAATCTATTGTTGATGCCCAATTGAGGTCAATGCTCAACACGTTTCGGGCAATGAATCCCCTTCTTCGGGAGCTGGATACAATAAACAAAAAGAAATATATCCTTATATATAATATATCTTCTAAAGAAATTAGATCAGTCTGTCACCACCAGCTGTACATTCCCAAGTCAACATGCCATGGGTTCACATTCTATAAAGCCTCCACCTGAGTCACTCATATATTCACAGCTAGCCAGTGTAGTAACCTCTATTTGTGGCATTAATTGTATATCACACTCAGTCACCAGTACCATGAAATATTCCTAGAATATTCCAAGAGATCTATTCCCCTATTATACCGACTGTCATGTTAAAGGTTTTTAACAGTGTATCTACAGGTAACCCACACGCTTATGCGTGATCCCAAATTAACCACCAGGTGCGTAATGAAGTAAACATCATACCTATTCTCACAACCATATATGTAAGTCCAAGGATATCATACTCATGAGCCGAAATAGGCACAGAATCTCTGACACGCTATGGAAAAATTGAACCAAAATAGATGTGCAGTTCCTATAGAGACTGCTGTTGACAGGGAGTGCCTCTAGGTAGCAACCGTCCTACCTTGAGGTGTCACCCAAATCTTCATGGGAAAACAAACCGCTTACAATTTCAAATCTCAAAGAGAGTTCACCTGCGACCCGTGTCAAAAATACACAACAGACTGGTCCCATATAAATATACATGTGAAGGGAGGGGGCACATGTCATGACCGGGTTAACTCAGTGCATTCCGGTTGCAAAGCCCATAAGCACATACATATTCTAAAAGAAGGAATTCATAATCATGTACAAAATGGCATTATGGGGGACATCAGTTGAAACATGCCGAGTTAAGCGGTCATGACTTCCCACATCTGCTGAATTTCAAAGGTTTTGTTGCGATAAATCTGGTCAACTTAACTAAACTTCAACTACATTTTTTCAGTGAATATATATACATATGTAATTTTCTACCTTTGTCAACTACATTTGGAGGGAGAAGGGTAAGTTTCAACCAAATAATATTAACATTCTGGTTTATGGGATGAAGGTGGACTGAAGTCTAATGACAATATTCTGCTTTTCTCTGTGTCTTCTAAAGCCAAATCCTCTATTTTGGATCTGTTGAGTAAGAGGTAATTTTCTCTTTATACAATACTAGAAATGATGCAGGCAGTTTGTGTCAGTGCATTGGCTCCCAGGTTAGCTATATAGCATAGGTAATGATGAATCTGGGAATTGTCCACATTATTCTGGAGTTTCAGGTGTTGATCTGCTAATCAGGAGGGGGTGTCTTCAGGGTGGCCCCTATTTTATTTTCTATCTTTTTTATGAACTATTTTACGACGATTGTAGAGTGCTCTTTGAAAGACGCTTCACTCCCATCTCAAAGTTATGTCCTCCCTCTATATAGATCCTGAATTAAAAAGTTGAGCAAATGTATGAAAAATCATAGTTTCTTCAAATGTGTGTCTCTAACCAAGCTTATCTTTAATCCCTACGGATCAAGTGTTGCACAGTATGCTGATTACATGTGGATAATATCAAACAATTTTATTGTTAAATTACGTATAAATAAAAAAGCGAATTCTGATCTTCCCCTGGTGTGCTAAGGAGGCAATGAATATCAGTTTTGAAACTATTGTAACTGGAAATGTGTTCAAAGTAGATGTAGTCGTATTAGAAGCAAAGCCCTTGTTCCTGGAATAAAAAACTTGGATAAAGTACAGCTGGAAGGGGAGTGTGCCGGTCGTGGGTTTACATGAACATGTTGGATGCTAGTTTTCTACTACTGTCTGACTAAAGATTATTGTTTAAGATTTTGAAATACAAGAATTGTTGTTGTCTCTCTTTCTATTAACTGTTTCTTGCAACTTGAGGGTAGGAGCAGGCTAGAGCCAGAATTTATTTGTGCCTATCCGCAATTATTCGATTTTTTTTAATCAATGTATTGTTCCACAGTAAACACCAGTTCACTCCATATAAATAATGCTTTGACTATAAAACACATACTTTTCTTGCTTCGTTTTTCATAGAAACAAGTAGCTCGTATTATGCAGGAGTACAATGATGCTCTTCAAAGGGCTAAACGACTTTCCACAGCTCGCGAGAACCTTCTGACGGGACAGGCACAATCAGCCAATCTGGTGACTCAGGAAGACTTGATGATCTACATGCAGTGGTTGGTGTGCCACCTGCACTCTATAAGGAACATTCACAACTATCTCAGGGTATGTTTTGAAGCTTTGCATGCTATGTTTTGGAAACTTGCGTAATGCCGAACATGGCACTTCAGGGGCCACATTCAGCATGCATGGCGCTTACCATGACCACTCTGAAAATGTACCTGTCCTTCTGCATATCTTTTTAATATAGCACATTCCATGAGGCGGCCGTGATTTCCTTCTCTGCCAATTTTCCTGCTTACACCTTTCTGCCACTCTGGCCCCCACTCTAGCCGCTTGAGTATTCAGGCAGGGAAACAGCAATAGTGAGAATGGAAGGAGGAGGAAGGAGAAGGACTGGGCAGGAATTTGAAACCTTGGGAGCTCCAAGACAGGGAATGAGGTGAGAAGCTAAACAGATACAAGGGCAGGGGTGGAGAGGAGAACAGAATCGGGGTGCATGAGGGCTGGAAGACACCCAGAAGCCGGAGACGAGGCTCTGGGAAGGGAACAGATGCAGGCAAGGGATAGCAATGTATGGAGATGGGGCGTGGGGGGTGGAAGGCTCCAAGATAGTGATGCACAAAGGGGCAGGAAAGGAAGGACAAGGTTAATCAGAGAGCAGAGTACTTGACAAACCCCCACCCTAGTCTCCCTTACAATAAACTGCTGCACCAGGAGCTCCGTGCAGCGGTTTTAACATGTCAGTTGTGACATGGTAGGGGATGCTGCACTTGCTTCACCCTGGTGCTATGTGATCTTTTGGTCATGCTAAGGGCTGAGTTACATTATGTTGCTGAAGGTTCCAAAGGATTGTGTGGTTCTGGCCATCAATGACATTTGTGATGTCATCTTTGATGTCCTGGGTGTTAGTCTTAGCAGTGCACGGTGGTGCCGCAAGTTATGGTTGCTTAGCTTAATAACTGGTGAATTTCTGAGGTTTTTCTGTTTTACTTGTAACCATAACGTCCCTTTAACAACGTTTTTTAATTGAATTTCATAGGTTTTTATTCGTGCAACTTAACTATAACATCCCTTTACCAAAGATTTTTCAATGAATTTCATGGATTTTTACGAGTGCATGCGATTTTCCCACAACTTATTAATATCATACTTACCCCAATATAGCAAAATATTTGTCCAATTTATAAAGTTTCACCTTAAAACTGCCATTTCCCACATTCTAGCATCATTTTTTACACTTCTATACACTTTTTGCAACTTTTTCCACTGTTTTTGCATCCGTTGATGTCCACGAACGTCTGACGTAATTTCGGACCTTTCCGGAAAGGGGAATGTGAAAATGCACTCATGCGCGGCATGATGCCGTGTCCACGAATGCATCCGCACTTCACGATCGGGTCCGTGCTTCGAGGACTGTTCGGAACTGCATTTTCTACCAACCTAGTAACTTTCAAGCTCAAAATGTACCCTTGCACAGCTCCTACACCTAAACTTACTCATTATCCATTACCAATCTAGTACAAAGCACATACATGGAAGAATATTGGCAAAACTGCTTTTTATCTTATAAATGGCATCAGTTATTGCCATCCTTCCTCCCCAAGAGCCACCACCACCACCAGCTGGATGACCTACACAACAGAAAAAGTGCAGTACTTCCAAAGACAATGAAGATGACCTACAACGTGAGGTAGAGGAAGTGCCTACCTCTAGCACCCAGAGAGCCAGAGAGAATCATGCGTGTGGCAGTTCATTACCACTGTTGGGAATCTACCAAAGGCTAAAGCTACCAAAGTGAAATGCACTGAGTATACTCAGTCACGGACTACCTGGACAGTACTCCTGCTGGACCACCTCCATGCACCGCCACACCTAATCCCACCACCGCAAAGCTCTCAGAATGGCTGTTCCTTTCTTAGCAAGGCTGTCTTCCTCCACCTCATCTTCCTCAGCCAATACTGTAACCGCACAGCCTACTTCTGTGGGACACAAAATCCCAGCAGCTACCTTGCAAGCAATAAAATATGCTGTTGATCAACAGTCCTCTGTATATACTGCAACACACCACTCTGCATGGGGAATCCATTTCGAAGTGCTTTGGAAACTTTAATCAAGAAGCATGAGAAACACTGCCCCTACCATAGAAGTAACACACGCGCAACATCTTCCCCTGCCCACCTGCCACTCCATATTAGTACTTGGTGCCTCTTCCCTCATTTCCTCCCCACATTATGTTCTAACCTCTCCTGCAAAAAATAAAATACATCAAACAACAAAAGGAAGGTTCCTTTAGGAACCACCTCTTTCACAGTTAAAAAATAGAAGTAAAAAAAAGGGAAGGCAGGGCACTGTACAGGGCCCCTCTTCCCTTTCCATGGGAGCCTGCAGAAGTCAAAGAGAGAACCCTATGATCATATTATCACAAGCACAATTTTTTTTCCCTTTCAAACCTATCACACTTTCAAATAACTTTACCACATAGCCGGTCCCAGGTGGACATGGCCACTTTAACCCCATTTGTTGTCCCTCGTGGTCATGGCCAGTAGCCAGATTGTCCGGATCATGACCTTGTGCCATGACCCAGACAATCTGGCCATTGTCCAATGCCACAGGCTATACCTCAGTCACCAAAAGTATATCACTATGTTTTGTACCTGCATTATGACAGTTGTAAAAAAATAAAACACGGGCACATTTGCAAAACCATGCTTTAAGGTCCTTGCCAATGCTCCTTACATGCGTTTGCTGGAAATCCGCCCATGTTTTATTTTTTCTACAGTATCAAAATGTATGTACATACAAAAGTCATATAACTTAGCCCCCACTTGATAAAACCCATTCACACTTCACACAAACATTCAAGGTTGGGTCTATAATCTTTCTGGAAATTTTTGTCCACATTCGTCAAACGGCAACAAAGTTATAAGCCATTTAAAAATGTTGAGACCCCCCTCTAATTTAGCCCCCTCTTGACAAAATCCCACCAAAATTTACAAAAACATTTATATCTAGATTTGCAAACTTTTGTGTACATTCGTTAAATTGGCATCTCATTTATAAGCCTATGCAATATTTTGGGACCCCCCCGCTAGTTTGGCCCCCTCTTGACCAAATCCCACCAAACATTGCAAAACCATTCAGAATCAGGTCTAGAATAGAATTCCAAAATGTCATGCAGTTTCCTTAAGTGGTGCCAAAGTTATAAGCCGTCCCAAAACTGCTTTTCACCAACCCTGTAATGCAGAAATAGGCATAGATGTCCCCGAACATCTGAAGTGTTTGTGGACATCACAGGACTGTACCCGAACATCCAGACTGTTTGCAGACTTTGGCAGTGAAAATCACCAATTTTTTGGCTTCTTACGGCCATATCCCATCCCATCATCATCACCCTTCACCTCCCCAGAGATTGTTTGATAAGTTTGACAAGAGCAATGTTGTGTTTTTTAATATGTTTTTACTGCAATGTTCGCGGACACTGGTTACTGTCCGCGAATCCAACATGGCAGGCGTTTCCAAAAATCAGACACACTTCACGCTTTACACCATCCAATCAGTGGGCACGTCCGATGTCTGCGGACATCACATAACCCTCTGGGCCTATCGGATGCCCGTCCGCGGACCGAACTGGGAAGTGGGTCTGCGACCGAACCCAGTTATCACACATTTTTTGTACCTGCTTTTAGCCCGTTATAAAGAAAACTACTGGACGGATTTACACCAAATGTACAAAAGCACGCTTTCGGGACCAGGCTGCCGCTCCTGCTCAATTTGGTGAAAATCCGTCCAGCGGTTTAGGCTGTAGGTGTGAGCAAAAAAATGTTTCCATTGAGTCTATGGAAAAAAAGAATTTGGGACCCCACTTATAACTTTCACCCCCCTTGATAAAATCTCACCAAACTTACCAAAGACATTCAGAATGGGCCATATACTTCTCTTGTGCAAAGTTTGGTAAGGATTCGCCCAGGGGGAGCGAAGTTATAAAACGTCCAAAATGTGCTCTTCCTATGAGTTGAGCAGCTTAACGATAACTACACGGCCGCTAACGCAGGCCGTGTAATGCCTGACTCTGGTAAAAGAAAACCTACCTGCATAGTTCCATTGTCCACAAAAAAACACACAGAAAATGAAGCCACGTGGTAAGACTGCTTTGTGCTGGAGAGGAGTGAGTATGACAGAAGGTTTGGACAGAGAAGAAGGTATGAGACACTGTATGGAAGCTTCAGATGGTACCCATGAAAATAAACCAGAGAAAGTGGGAGAAATGTATACGCAGAGAAAAGTGAGGAGGTTGCTGTCAGGATTAGTCAGGCGAGTACAAAGGCAGCGAATATGGCAAGGGAAATGTGCACCCAGGAACAACGACTCAGGTATGCTAGAACCCAGGAGTGCAAATAGAGTGTGACGTCAAAACCAATATATGAAAAGGGATGTGGGGTAAGCACCTGACCGCGAGGAAAGTCGGCAAGCGCCTTACCCCCAATTGCTGTTACAGGTACTGACAGCGCTAAACCCACGTGGAGGGCAAGCAATGACAGGATCTGTGTACTAACACTCTTGATGGTATTACATAAGGGAATTTAAGAACTGTACTCACGAGGACGGGATACACCTCTTGAATGTCAGCTAGCCCACGAATCCTGTTGGTGAATCTGGGACCCAGAAAGGCTATAACAGCAATGGGAGTAGTAGGGAGGTCCAGAGGACAAGGGCTGAAGGCAGCCGGAGTGAGGCAGGCTGCCGGGCAGGGAGCCCAGAGGACAAGGGCTGAGGCTGGGAATCAGCAGAGCGAGATCCGCTGCAATGTGGAGAGCCCGGCAGGGCAAGGGCGGAGACTGGAAGGCAGCAGAGCGTGATCCGCTGCTATGTGGAGAGCCCGCAGGGCAAGGGCGGAGACTGGAAGGCAGCAGAGTGAGATCCGCTGCAATGTGGAGAGCCCGCAGGGCAAGGGCGGAGACTGGAAGGCAGCGGAGCGTGATCCGCTGCAGAAAACTAAATACCTAAGTTGGAATAGGGATTACAACTTAGAGGGGAAAACATAAGCATTCACACAGGAGCTAGCTACCACCACACACCACACCTAATGATCAAATGGGAAATGGATGCAGAAGTTCAATGGAAAACATGGAATGGATCCTCTAGAAAGTAAGGATCAGGAGCAGGGAAAAATGAAATAACCTATGCAAACTTTTCCCTACCCCTCCAAGGAAAAGACAGGAAACTAAACTAAGAGGAAGGCTAAGGCAAATGGGTATCAGCAGCAAAGGACAGAGTCAAAGAAATATAGAACACAGACAAACTGGGCTGCATCTAAAAGGGGAGAGCACTGAGAAATGCTGCCTGCAAACAGGGGAAGACAAAAAGGGAAATCAAGGGAGCAGAAATCAATTAGCGCATGAATCCGAATTTCAGGGCGGAGGAAACAAGAAAACAGGAACAAGGAAGTAGGTACAAAGGCAAGGAACCAGGAACCAGGGACTAGTCAAAAACAGGAACACTGCAATCGATGACCAGCGCTGGACTGAAGTGAGACTGAGGCTTTTAAAGCTGTTAAACGAGCACACGCCTCTGGTGTGCTGACTGCTGCACCTGCAGCCACAGGTGTTGCCTATCCTCCACCCAACCTTGTCCTGCAAGGGTGGAGGTGGAGCAGTGGGCCAGGCATTCTGGGAAGCACAGTCATTTGGTTAAAGAAGCATGCTGGCTGCCAAAAACCTGGAATGGATCCGGAAGGGAAGTAGTTTGGAACATAGGGATTTAGCGCTCCCAATTCATTACAGCACTGTGGCATTAGGTTCGGAGGAAATGTCCAGCAAGGAATAAGCCCCAAAACATGCCCCCAAGTGGCGGGAACGGGAGCGAAGGGAGCGAGTCGTGACAGTTGCAATAGGAGAGCAGTGTCCTGTGAGTGGTTCCTCTTGTAGGTGACAAGCAATAGGCCTCTAAATGACACACTTGGAGACACTCGGAGTGCCTGGAGGGATGCGTGCTGGTACCCAGGTAAAAGAGGAGTTGCAGGGCAAGCTAGGACTTTAAAAATGCTAGCCCACAAGATGTCCACCCTCTGCAATTCCGGCATTCCTTGGTACAGCTTGCAACATACCCTAACGGCCTTCAACGGTCAGGCCAATTAAAAGAAGAGGGCTTGCTGGAGTCACTAATAGGGCGATAACCCCACTCTCCCTTCTGCCAACTAGGACAATATGTTAAAGGTGTGGTCCCCATTTTCTGCACACTGTGGAGAGGGACTGGTTTGCCCTTAGGAAATTACCTCTCATGGTAATCTGTACAACAAATCTATTGTGGCTGTAATGAGGCCTCAAGTGTGCAGTTAACCTGTAGTAACCATATATCGACAGAGAGATGCTGTCTTTTTATGTTTCTTCCCGATGTTGGCATCCTATAACTATTCAGTTTTCCGTTCCAGGGAAATCTAAATTAAGGCAGGATATTCTTTAGTGGATTAAGTTGCTGTATTTTTCTTTTTAAATGTATGCCCTCTTAACACAGAATTGAGTGGCAGTCTCTGTCTGTCCAGCATGCATTGTTTCAGGCCCAAGTGAGTGTCTGGTCCTCTTTAAAAAGGAATGCAAGGTGATGCCCCATTCAAAGTCACTTTGGGAATAGGTACAATCTTTCCAGGGTTCCCTGTCTACACTTGTTGTCTTCTTGGCGGGTCTTGAGAAGAATTTATAGCATATCTATCCAGTAAGATAAAAAATGCCCAGAACCTGCATTATTTATCTAAAATGTGGTTATTACTAGGCCAATCTATTTTACAAGAGCTCAGCGTGGGATGCCACTCGGTCATCAAAGTTAGAACAGGGACCTGAGGGATGGAAGTTTCTTGGTGTAGGCTCTGATTGTCATACACCCTACTGCTACCTCTGTTTTTCCCATCATACCCAATCCCTCTGACACTCTCCCCTTCTCTATGTAATGCATTCAGTCATAGCCTTAACTATTTCCGGGCTGTCCCCAATAGAAGAACACCCTGTCCCTGACAGGAGAGCCTGGCCATAGGTGGTGGATGGTGCGCTGCCTATCTAGCAGGGATAGTGAAAAAGAAACTGTCCCTAATCACGACCAATTGAATTAATTATATCCAAATCCGTTGAAATTAAAATCAACCCGAGGTACAACAAATCGGCTATTATTGGTCAGACAGGACTAGATATTGGATCCTGTCAGTAATAGCTGACTGACTGGTGGAAACAATATACATTTGTAACCCTGGGATTTTTGTAAATAAATGTATTTACCCAAAGGTATCAAATATACCAAACACAATTGGTTGTGCTCGAAAATATGTTAAAAACAAGTGCCCATCTGAGTGCAGTTATAATTATTATATAATGTATCCTACCTTGTTGTCTGGGATATCACAATGGTCATGAGACCCCTCATGGCCCGTTGGTCGACCGGTTTCGATGGCATGTAAGATTAGACCATCTTTTTCAGGAATGTTGCCTAGATTGTGGTAATTCTGTGAAATAGGGACCCATTATTCACACATCAACTCCTGTGCCGTAACATCAAGGTAAAGATGGCCAGTAACTTCCAAGCATTCCCTGATCCTCCTGAAACTAGCACACTGATGAAATATATAGTCAACCATGACATCCATACTCGCATTAAAATCCAGCACACACAGGTGAAAAGTAGAGCGGGTCGTGCACCTAGGATGCACATTGCGGAAAGATAACTATACTTTATATGATCTCTAATTGCTGCCAATGTCTAAGTTATCTATATAAATTCCCAGATAAGACAATAGAAAACATGTGAGTTTTCCCACATCATTTCCCATAGTGAGGCAGTTCCTTCATTGGCTTGACATTCACAGGTTAAAAAATGAAAAATGAAGAGCAGCACAGTGGCATTATCATTGCTAATGTAGACAGTGGGGCTCATATTGGAAGTCCCCGTAAAGAGACGACAGGGAAGGTTACATGCGATTTTACCGAATTGAAAAATAACAAAAACATTTATAACTAAACAATTTGAACAAAAGAAATACCAATTTCTTTTTTTAATTTGGGGGCCCCCTACAGACCCCACTGTTTCCCTTCATTTATAATCCCACCCCAAGCCACTCGCCCCCCGTTTTAACCCCTTATTTATATATTTTAAAAAAATCTGTATTTGTTTAGGTAAAAAGGTTGAGGTAAAAATGTTGTTCGTTATTTTCCATTCAGTAAAATCACCGCATACTGGCAGGGACCTGTTACTTTTTGGTTTCAATATTCACAGGTCTCCGCCGCCTTATTTTGGTCATTTGCATGGCGCATTGCAAAAAGGGAGGGCAGAAGGCGGCATACAAGCATGTACGTTCCTTTTCCCCCACCCCTTTTGCACTCCGCTGTGTAAATTGAGTCAACGACACCTGCCATGTACACATGTCAGGCAGCGTTTACAATGGATCCCTATGGAGTCTGCCTACTTGTTGGTGCAAAAAGCAAGCTTACTCCATAGGGATCCCCAGCATTTGCGCCAACATGAAAATCCATGATGGTGCAAATGATGGAGTATTTGCATGGCCGAGAGGAAAGGAGCAGTGGAATCATAAGTTATGATCCACCCGTCCGCTCGACCATACAAATGACCAAAAATGGGGTCTACCGGAAACGCTATGCGTAAAGGCCTATGCTGGAGGACCAACACAGGAGGCGATTTTGGCCCCAAGAAGCCTCTCTCCCAGAATCAAACTGGCATTCACGGTTAGCGAAGTGGCCAACGCTACTAAATAATTAAAAAACCAAAAAGCAGCGGGCCCAAATCTAATTGCGGCAGACCTTTTTAAAGATGCACCAACAGTTTGGGCGCCGGTGTTAACCAGAGTCTTTAATGCAATCTTGGCAACTGGTGATATACGAAATTCATGGAGGAATGCCACTATAGTTCCTATCTACAAAAAGGGAGGCGATGAACAGCCAATAAATTATCGTCCAATCTCCCTTTGGGATGGAGCGGGTAAGCTATTTGGCAAGTTGCTGTTATCATGCTTGCAAGATTGGGCAGACAGTGCAAACGTGATCAGCGACCTCCAGGCTTGGTTCCGGCACAACAGAGGTACCTTGGATCACTGCTTTTTATTACACCTACTTAGCCAAAAATACACTGTTCTAAACAAAATGCACCTCTACCTCGCTTTCTTAGACCTACAAACTGCATTTGACTCAGTGTCTAGGGATGTTCTCTGGCAAATTTGCTAACTCGCCATGCCCCTGTAGACCTGGTGCCCCTGTAGACTTGGTTGCAATAATGTCTGCCCTTTATACTGGCAACAAGGCTAGAGTCTGCTACGTCCTGGGCGGGGAGGTGACGGGATAGTTTGATGTCTGCATGGGTGTTAGGCATGTCTGAGTCCTGGCGCCCCTACTTTTTAACATCTACATCCAAGAAGTTGTTGATGCATTGGGGGTGGGGTGCCAGCATACTCCAAGATTGGCTCTTGATAAATACCCTGCCCTCTTCTATGTGGATGATACGGTGCTACTTGCTACCTCCCTGGCTGGTCTTAGAGTGGCCCTTTCTATTATCCAGAATAAATGCAAGATGCTTTCATCAAAACGAAACCATGGCAAGTCAAAAGTGAGGATTTTTAAGCCTCCCTTTTCCCAAAAAAGATCTATTGATTTATTTACTGAGAAGGGGGCCATCGAGCAAGTTGCACACAATGACTACCTGGGAGTACGTTTTCAAGATAATGGCGGGTGGGGTGGCTAAATTGCCTGGTCAGCTCTTACACTGGAAAGATTTGGTGGCGGTATTCATACTTTTTTCCATCGCCATGGGAGTGGTGCTATTTCTCCGGCCCTTGATGTACTGAAGAAGCAAGCTATACCAGCTGCTTTGTTTGGGGCAGAACTGTGGGGTCATGCCAATTTAAGCAGGCTAGGCATCCGCGAAAATACATTTCTTTAAAAATTGCTATTACAGTTAGTGCTCCTTCTGCGACACTCCAACTCGAACTTAATCATTTACCAGTAACACTATATGCCTCTTTTAAACTGGTTTTATATTGGGTCAAGCTATGGAGTTCGAGAGATTTGGTAAAGCAGCGGGAAGGGCAAGTGCATGTCATGAGTTTAGCAGGTGGGAGAAACCTCAAATGGCTTGCCCACGTGAAGGCATCCCTGTTAAACCTGGATATGTTGGATCTTTGAGAACAACCACAGGCTCTCTCTAATCAGGAGATTAAGCACTTGAACGCTCACATGATGCGGAGAACACAGGAAAATGAAATGGTGAATGCTGCATCTTTGAAATTGGGCCCATCCTATTTAGAAGCCGGACTCGAGTCTGGTTTTAAAGTATATCTGCACACAATTGGCTCTGCTCTTGAGCAATCTTTGTACCTTTGCTTCAGATTAGGAATTTTACCTGTTGCAGTTTTTTGCGTAACTTGGAGACTGGATGCTGTAGCAACATGTCCTTTGTTTGGTCTTTTTAACGAAAGACTCACATACTGTATGTTAACTTGCGAAAAGACACTACATTTGAGGCGCGTGTATTTGCACCACATTTTTATAGACAAGGAAATTCGTCAAGCTGCTCCTGCACTCCAGCATTTATCCCAATCTCTAATTCCCTATATTACCTTTGGGACTGCTCGATATTTCTACAGGGCTTGGTGGCTGAGAAATAAGGCCCTGAATTAGTAAGGGGCAGGCACATGAGGGACCAGTGCTGTAATTGACCTATCTTTCCAGGAATCGAAGCTGTTTGGAACTTATTGTACATTTTAAACCCATGCATGTGATCTTATCAATTTATCTATACTGTGAATTTTAATTTGGCGTTTCATATGTATTTACATTTAGGCTATTTGTTTTTAATATTGATATGAGATGTCTTTTATATGTGAACCTTTATGGCTTTTGCAGCCAAAATAAAGTAATTTGACTGACTCACTGGCATTACGTTTCCAGTATGCCCACCTCAAAATGGTTCTACGTTATTTCGCTGCGGTATTTTTCATCGCAGGTTTTTTCATCGCCATTTTTTTTCGAAAAACTCATCGTTTTTTTTGTTTTCTTTGGGGGGTGGGGGTTTACCCCCCCAAGCCCTCCTTTTTTTTTATTCCCTTACACCCACAACCACATATTTAATTTTTTAACCCCCCCAATAAAAAAAAGCAAGTTTTTTTTAAAAAAAAACCGGCGAAGAAAAAACCTGCGGTGAAATGCGTGTATACCCTCAAAATTAGCCCCAGAATGTTCCACATCAATGTCTTGGCATTGAAAGTAACTTATTAGCCTCCCCTGGATTTGCCCCACTCCTCCAGAAGGTGTAAAGACATGTGGTCGGCCGAGCAACGACACACCAGACAAGGCAGATAGGGTTTTAACTCCCACACTTTATTTAACTGGTTTCTATAGATATGGATTGGTGTGCCTCCTATGGCTCTATGAGCGGAGCTCCAACCAAAAAATACTTACAGAGAAAAACTGTGAGTAAGTGCAGACAATAACAAGTGGAGCCCATGATATAATCTGGTATCGCCAGTTCTCCCTCCTTCAGAGAACTTAAAGAAAGCACCCTAATTTTATGAGTCTCTGTCTTTGGCGGTGTGCCCAAAATCGGTGATAATGCAGTTGTAAGAGATTTACCACTGCATTACCTCCTCATTACCACAACACCGAACTATGCGTTTGGAGGTAAAGCGGAGGAAAATCCTCCAGCAGAAGGTTATTCAGCAAAAAAAATCCAAATCGGCAGAATTACCTTGCAGCAGAATCACTGTCGGTGGTAATTCCGCAGAAATCCCCATGGATTCCTATGGACTTCAATAAATGGGGACTAACACTGTAATTCTGCCAGATTAAGTGGTGGTAACAGTAAATTTGTTTGGTGGTATCTCAGCGGATTTACCACAGAGATACCACCAAACTTGTAATGATGCCCAAAGTCCTTCCAAAAGAATGGGCAACTTACATTTTAAATCTACTCTTGAGCAGTCCTTAGCCTTTCGGCTACCCTAATCTATATAATATAATGTTCAAATGGATGGTTCTACACAGATGCCCAAAACCTGCACTTCAGAAGGCCAGGCCTAATCTACTGTGCAAAACAAATATTCTTTAGGGTAGGCTCTTGAAGCAGGTACTCACAGCTTGGGCTTCTCTGCTTTCCCTATCTTGTGCAAGACCTATATTAGTATTATTTTTAGGGTGTTTTGCAATCACAGGAGTTAGAAAATGACGAGTAAAGCAGAGAAAGAAGGGAGCAAAGAGCTAAGAACATGGGTGAGAGAAGGCGGGCAATTTGGCAGCACAGGATCTACAACCAATCAGGGGAGTAAACAGTGGGGAAAAGATCACTCAGTCTCAGGCGGGGAGGGTCTGTGTACCTAGATGTTAGGGAGTAGCCATTTCTTGAAGAGGAGGGTCTTGAGTTAATTTCTGAACTACAGAAGCGAGTGGATGAGCCTAATGTTGACGGGGAGGAGTTTGCATAGTCATGGGGCGTATAGGGAAAATACGTTTCTTCTGTTTATTTCCTTCCTGCAATGGCAGAGCTCACATGTTCTCACTTTTGGTGGATCGTACGCCTCTGGAAATGCTGAGGTTCGCAGTGAGGTATCTTGGGGGCTTCAGGGTGACAGCCTGCTAGATGATGCAGCAGGATTTGAAGATAATACGGGTTTGCAGCTGGAGCCAGTGGAGTCTAATGCGGGATGGGGTGATGTGGTCTAATTTGTGGAGTCCTTTGATCAGTTGTGCTTCAGCATGCAGGACACATCTCAGGGGTTCCAGGGTAGTCGTGGGAAGGCCATCCTAAAAAGGGCACCGCCACTATCCCGGTGGGAGAGGACCAAGACTTGGACAGCAGACTTGCAGTTGTTTTCTGGGATGAACCCCTTAATCTGAACCCCATGGTCCTTGTGGCGTTGGATGTCTCTCATCTATAACCGGCCTCTCAGGTAGCTTGTGTGGATTCATCTTGATCTCAAGCTTTCTCTGTCATCTCTCTAGTCCTTCCCGCCATTGACGATTAGACCAACCTCCTGGTCCGGTCTTCAACTGACCAGGTTTTCTCCCGGGTCTCTTGGGTTTTCGCTTCATATTCTCTGGTCTCTCATGGACCATAAGTACAGTTCTGGTTTTCTCAAGTTGAACCCTTCATGATCTTGTTATTACCTCTGGTCCTTTGTCTGATCCTACCTGCACCTTGGGCTCAGCTATACGGTTTCAGGATTAACTGTGATCTCACAACTGTTGCTTCATGGGCCTTGGGTTCAGCACACTTAGATGGGTGTTCCTCCAAGCCTCACCACGAATTTTGTTAGCCAGTTGATATTCTTGGCAAACCCTCCTGTACTCCTTCTTGGCCCTTTTGGGTCACTGGTGAAAATAATATTTCTGGACACCTTCAAGTTCCCTTAGTCATTGGAGCACTTTTCCAAAGATCCTGGAAACCTCTCTTTCCAAGGCTGTAGTGGGACTCTTTTTTGGGCTCTGGGCATGCCAGTCTCTCCCAAGCTGTCCCAGTTTTCTTCCATACTGTCTTTTTTCTGACTCTCTTCATCTAGGATTTGCCCTATTACCAGGGGAGGAAGAGTAGGCGTGTCTGCTTTCTCCAGTTGTGTATTGTGTTGGGTCTACAGGTATCTCCCTAGATGATAAGGGAGTGTGAGCAGACTCGCCTGTCTCCTCCAGGCCTCTGACCCCTTCTGTGTCTCTAATCTTTCCTCAGGAGGGGCCTAACATCTGCTGCCGTTCTCATTGGCTATTCCTCCTTTTAGATTGAACTCTCTCTTTGGATTGAATAATGCCTAACCGTTTTCTAACTATCCACATTAGGTAGGTTTTGCTCTCTTCATGTGAGTGGTTGCTTCCTTGACATGCTTGATTGTTGCCCTGCAGAGCGGCAGTGGCTTTAAAGGCCTGAGTGTCTGTCAGTGACATCTTGGAATTCCACTTGGCATGTTGAGCAGAGCTGCCTGTCTCTCTGCCTGATTCCTGCTGACGGCTCAGTGCTGGGGCTTGCAAAGCACAGCATGCCCCAATGCATCCTGGCTTCTTCTTCCAGGATATGTGTCTCTGGTGTATCCTTTTTTCCAGTTATCAGCACGGTTTCAGGAACTGTGGAATTTGCCATCCCCTCGTCCGGACTACTTATCTCCCACCTCATGGATATTCACTGTACTTTTACTATTATTGTCATTATTATTATTATTATTATTATTATTATTATTATTGGAGTATTTATTGTGTGCGTCCCTAACATCAGAGAGCATGGATCACTTTACAAGTCGGTGAGGGAAGGATACAGTGAGGGAAGCAGAAGTACAACAGAGGGGGCAGCCAACAATGGGACTGGGCAGGCAATTTGGCAGCAAGAGATCTGCAAGCACCTGCATTCGCGCCCGCTGCAAGTCTCAAAACTCTACTCCTTCCAATGTCCCTAAAGGAAGGGAATCCTGCATCTAATGGTGGTACTAGGCAGCATGAACTAGCCTTTCTACCTCCAGGTAGGCACATTGGGTAGCAGCTGGCCCATCCCCATCAGCGCGCTACTTCCACACAACAGTAAGGAGAGCACAGGGAACTCACAATACAGTGACAACACTAATGCAGTGTTTTAACTTAATAAGCAACGTGGTTACCTTCCTGTACCCCTCTTTTAAGGGCCAGTGATTCCTGTGGTTTCATTGTCACATTCTCCCCAACTACCTTATTAATGAAATTACTTCTATTGCCTGTGATATGGAATGCATGCTTGTTCACGTTATGATAAGTCATTTATAATGCGCCTGTACACATGTTTTTCTAGGTGCGACAAGACAAGGGAGAGTACGGAATGAGGGCAAGACAAACGATCTTACTAGGCCTTGTATTATTCAGATCATGCAAGTGTGGTAACGCAAAGTGCAGGGGAAGGGGACGGGGGAACTGCAAGGGGGGAGGGGAAAGTGCAATTAGGACAGCATTTTGCTGAATAAGTGCAGCCAGGGCAGCACAGCTCTGGGTAAGTGCAAGGAGACGTGGGACTGTAGAGGCAATAGTTACATACCCTAGTGCGCGACATGCCCAGAGGCAGTGCGGAGGAGACCGGTCAAGAGGAGACAGGTACCCAGTGAGGGTAACCAAGGAACCAGTCTGCGCAGCAGACAGGTTGGTCAGAAGGGGAGGGAGAGAAAGCAGAGGAGAAAATGAAGGCTTTTAGCTGCTTCCAGAAACTTCAGGTGGTCCGGGAGGGACAGGAAGGCCGTTCTAGAGTGAGACACCTGCAGAGGAAAGTGATCTTCCCCCTACTCTCTGCCTGGAGAAGGGTCTGACCCTCAGAGAGTTGGAGGCAGGAGAGCAAAGGGCTCTATAAGGAAGGTATTTAGGAAGAGAGTGTTGAATGTAGCGCGGCCCCAGCCCCAGAAGGCCTTGTGGAGGATGCTGAGGGTCTTGAACTTGATCCTTGCAGCCACCGGGAGCCAGTGGAGAGATTTCAGGGCAGGAGAGATAAGGTCCATGGGCTTGGGGCCAAAGATAAGTCTCGTTAATACATATTAATCTTATCTGGCATCTACAGAGGCCAACATGTTATAATTGTTTGAAGGTGTTTGGGTTCCAATGCACTGTAATGCCTTCATAAAGTTTTTGAGCCTCATTATAAGATTTCCAGTCTGGAAACTAGGGTGCTGGTAAGCTCATTGGCATTCTTGTTTCCAGACCGGAAAACTTCGTGTCTGCCTGCCATGGCTGCTGTGCCCCACAGGTCTGATTCTGCTGGGCGATTCGACCACGGTAGGCAGACCATTCACAGAAACACTGGCACCATTAGTAACAGTGCTGGTGCTTCTGAGTCCCCACTCCCATAGAGTCCATTTGGACTCTATGGGAATGGGCATTTATATTTTACTGGCGCCTGACTACCTGTGCCGCCGGACTTGTAATATGTGTAGTGGAACCGGCAGGGTTACCGCCAGACTCGTAATGAGGCCCATTGTCTTGTTGGCAAACCCGTTGGCGCCTCTCCCCCCTGTTGAACCCTCGACAAGTAGGGACTTTTTGTTTATTAACACTCATTTAATTTGCTATCAGCTCTGCTTGAAGCATGTGTTAGATGCTATTTTATCGGTATTGAAAGATTATGCTGAGCGACACAAGGGAAAAGTGGTATTTGTAACTCATTGATTGTCAGAATTAAAGAAACATATTATAGACTTGTTCTCAAGTTGCATTTAATTGAGCATCCTTTCATTTAGCAATTTTTTTTTAGAGATTGCTCCTTTCTGCAGGCATCCTTTCATGGAGTGTTTATTCTCAAGTTTGGATATTATTGTTTTCAATTATATTTGAAATTACTAATTGCCATTTTCTGAGGTATTGGAGTTAGAATGCTGAGGGAAGTTATGGGTTGGAGCTGGTGGATAGGGTTGAGTTTGTCCATTCTTAATGGAATGGGTATGTCACCTAATCGAGTGGGATCCACAAAATAGGTAGGACACGGAAATGTAGGTAACACAAACGTCTATGAACACAAACAGGTGTCTTCCTAGCAAATTCAAGATTGGGGCTCTCTTCCCAGCATTTGAGCAGCTTAAGAAGTCTTGGAACAGTTCACAACAAATGGGGTACTTCTTTGATTTACAGTCTCAAGATGGCCAACAATATCTGTGGAGTATCTACCGCCAGCGGTAAAGAGTAACCCAGCTTTTCTTGATTATTTGTCCAAGATTTAAGAGCTTTCTGCATCCTTCTTTGGTAGTTTCCTTGGATACTTCTCCTGGCTCTGTTTTTAGTCCTGGATATAAGGTGTTGCCTCAGCCTGTTATATTGAGTCTTTTGGGTATTTCTCTTGAATCAGTACCAGGCCGAGAGTTAAGGTGCTCCTTCGCCCTTTGTTCAGTGTTGCTGTAAGGGTTTCTGTCACCTCCCTCCCACAGGGTCCTAACTCCTTTCCCCGTCACCACCTCCCTGCTCCTTCTGTGACCCTGCTCCTGTTAGCTGCCAAGCATGTGTTCAATCATGCTCCGATCATGGGCTTGGTCACTTCAGATCAGAACCTTACCCTTATGCCCTGCCTTGGGCCAAGTATGATTGGTCGTTCCGAACTGATCTTATTCATTAGGGACTCACTGGCCACCTCCTCCTTTCTTTCTTCCACCGCTTGATGTTCCTGACCAACCTACTTATAACAACCTTCTGATAACTTACTCCCACAGTCTCCCTACAATGTTCTCCTGACTCCAACCACCTCCAAGATCCTACCCTCTCCAACCTCCTCTGACTGTCTGCTCTCACCATCCTCCATCAAACTCCTGCTCTCTTCAACCCACTTCACACCCCTGCTCTCCCCAGCACCTTCTCCAAACACCCACACCCTCTGAATGACTTCCTTGGCTTATACAGCTCTTTGTGCCCACTGCCGCAGTTGGGGGTTTCCGTAGGGCCTGCTATTGTGAGGGTGGATAATTGAGAAGCTGTGATTGGTTGATTAAAATTGATTCACCTTTATGTTGTTTGGGAACCAGGGGCTTGTTCAATTCTTCATATAGTTGAGCCACCTTTTTGTTTCTCATGCCATAGCCCTGGTGAGCCGTGTGTTCCTTGTGGTATTTTACAAGTATTTCATAAAAGGTAGAATGTGGAGAAATGACCTTTCAATTCGCTTCTGTTGCCCCACTTGTATTGTTTGGGTTCACAGAGGCTGGAAGTGCACAGCATGTTATGGGGGCAGGGGTCTCACTGTGTGAATATATCCTCTGTGGCCTGGCAGTGCAAGTACCCAGGAACATCTTACATGCAACTGGTGCTGATACAGGCTAGGAGAGAGGGTGTTGTGAACAAATGCAAAATGTCCCTGGTGTTTTCAGGCTTGCCAAACTAGCTCTGGAAATAAGATGAAAATGCCCCTGAACCCCCACGTGGGCGCGATAATGCTTCTGGGGTATGGTGTTTAGTCCCAGGTTTCTCTTCCATTCTTCAAGAAACTGGCGTACCCTCCACTGACTGTCTTAAGGTTGAACAGGGCACCTTCCTTTGGAGTTCTGGATGGCAAAGTATCCTTGTTTCTTAAGTGTTTTGTCTCCTTTTATGTAGGAGCTCCCTCCCTTAAAGTGCCAGTGTTTTTAAGGGAGACTATGCGACCATCCCCCACACTGAAGCATCGAGTAAGTGGGAGTAACCAGGGGACCCTTCCCATACCACCATTGTGACCAACATCCAGTAGTTTGGGGAGGCACCCGCTCCCCTTAATCACCCGTCTAGATGTTCCCCAGGCAAGGGCCTTCCTCAAAGAGTTGTTGAGGGAATGCAGCTTTTATTGGCTTTTTTTTGTAAATATCTATGGCAGTGTTGCAGGCACGTGGCTTCCCACCCCCATTTATTTAAATGCTTACTGTAGAACATTGGGAAGGATGTGGTATGAGTACTTTAACTGGTAGGCGGATTTGCAATTGCCCAGATACATGGATTTATTTTTATTTTCCTTATGTGTTGTTTGATGTGGAAAAGATTTGCCTAGTAATTATTTATGTATTTTTTTGGTTGAGGAGGAGGAGGAAGTGCACGCTGCAGATGCAGTCATTTGGTAGCACCTAGTTGTGGTTCTGTTTATTCAAGTTTATTCTATCCAATGCAGGTTACGTTTTGAATTTAGAAAAATATGGAAAGAGAAGCTCCCTTGAACTTTGATTTCTTCTGTATCTATTATGTAATTACTCATAGAAGAAAGTCCTCAGAGAAATGCACTTGAAGATAGGAAGTAATCACACTCATTGGATCTACACGATCAATCAAAGGATTTACATAGATGTCAGTTTGCCCCTGACAGTGTTCCTGGGCCTTTGTGTCTGCCTATTGCCTTGCCTATTCTTGATGGAAAAATAGTGATCAATGATTTTCATTTTGCCTAATAATGCAGTTGTTTACTTTTCATTATTTTAGGTCCTCCAGTATTTGCCAATTTCGGACAGGGCGGAGTTGACAGTTGAAAGACAGAGCAAAAGCATTGTCAGAAAAAAAGACGCCACCAGTCACACTGCCAGATCTGAATCAGCCACTTCTGACGTTTTCTTCTCCGTCCGACCTAAGACATCCTTCTCAGGTATGACTAGATCAGCAGGTAAGAAATAATCTTATGTTTCAATAGTGGGATGAGGAGGAGGTGTGATCTGCGGGGATGTGGTGGGAGGTGTAACTGGTGAAGAAACTTTGTCTTTTGAAAAGGTGTAGTAGAGGCAAAGTCTGGTTTATGTCGGAAGAGAAGGTAGGCTAAATATATGATCTCATTTGGTGGTAATATTAGGGAGGATGTGGGGCCTCACGGGGGTGTGTAAATTGGTGAGTGGTGTGAACTTGTGGGGCAATGTGACTCAGGAGGAGGTCAAGTTGGGAGGAAATGAGCTAAAGAAGAGGATTTAGGGAGAAGTTGTAACCAGGGGATGAGGTGTTATGTTCGTATCTGTGGCAGATGTGCCATTTAAAATGAAGTCTGATTGAAGAAATGTGGGTTAATCAGTGATGCAGACTGAGGAATAGGTGTTGTCTGGAGAAGGGATGTGTATTGGTGTGCCTTGGATAAGTAGGAGGTGTCCAGATTGAGGATGAATTATATGGATGGTGTTATTTGTGGACTCAATGCTGTCTAGGAAGGTGAGGTGTAGTGCATTGAGAACATATCATTTAAGAGGTATGCTGGTGAGAAGGACCTGACGGCACTGAGGTTGTGCAGCATGGCGATACACCACAGGACCTTCAGTGCTGCCGAACTCTTGACTTGTTAATTACCATATCACATAGAGCAGTTGTGCTCAACCCATTGCAGCTTGTCTTGAATAGTTGTCAGCACTGTGCAGAATCTAGATTTATGTCAGAATAACGTATTGCAAAGGTGTCCTGCTAAAGCTGCGGTTTTGTTTAGGTAACCTTCCCACAGCTCCTGTGGTTTCTGCAAGGTCTCAAACTACCCTCTCAGTGAAGAGCTCTTCATCTGCCACACAATCAGAAGGTACGTATTCTTCATGAATGACACTTCTGATATTAAGGGTTGACGAGGGAGCACTGGTAGGAAATTAATAGAGTATTCTACAAGAATACAACTGCATGCAAAGCTCCTCTTGTCTCAGTGTGTGAAAATGTATGTCATCATGAAGCAGAAACAAAATCATGTTTTTGCTGTTCAAATGAAATGGGCGTGTATGTGCTGCACAGTGCTTGCTCATCAATTCATATTACCTCCTGTGCATAGCTGATGTACCACAACAGTGCCCTCTGTATTAATTTGACCTCTTTGTCCTGGACGGTCTATTATGGCACTTTCTTACATTTAGGTCTTCCTTTAGATCTGATTATAGATATGAGGAGATATAACACAATGTTCGTCTGACATGTGGCCTACTTGCATTCCCATGGCATAAAGGTTTCAGTGCATCATTTTCCCTGGAGCAGGATGTATACCACTGTTGATACACTCAATATCCTCTAAGTTAGGGTCACAATCAACTAATCAACCAATGGAAAGCAACACTGCAACCTTTACAAGAGCAATGCATTTTTGTCGGAGGTTGCATATGTGAAGAGAGTGGGCCGTGTAACGAATCCAGGGAATTCGTCCCTTCTCCCCAAGGGGGAGCCCCCCCTTTTGGGATGAGGGAGATGAGCCTGCACCGCTTAACACCCCCCAAGGGACAGCGCAAGCAGGATCTCACTGGGGGTGACCCCCTCCTTAGAGGACAAGAAATCCTGTGAGGGGTCAGAAATGTGAGGTGGATATCTTTGTAAAGAGTTTTCAACTTTAGCCATTTTATTAAATAAACAGGTTGGATAAACGCCTCACTATCCCTACCCTGACAAGGATTTCCCTGCCTAAAATAAACTAGAGTAAAGACACCTTACACTTGTTGTACACTTACAACAAACAAAGCAAAAAGGAAATATATGGCAATTCAATTCAACAAAAACATATAACATGTATAACATATGACCTGATTGACAATATGATCAATGTCCCTCATTATGGGGTTACTGGTAGGCCGTCGGTCCTATAGGCGGCCTACAGGCAACCTCTGCTTATCGTTTCCACCACCGGATATCCCAGTAATACCGGGATATTACGGGCAGCGAGGAATCTGTAAATTCCCATTGAGAACACTGAAGCACCGGAAACTTCAGTAATGGTGCCGGTGCTTCAGTGAAAAATCTGCCTTTAGGGGCTTGAAATACTAGTTCACTGTCCCTACTGGCAGACTTGTAGTTTGCCCGTCCGGAAAAAGGTGCTGGTACCATTGATACCATTGATACCGGCACCTTATTTCCAGACTGGAAAACTTATAATGAGGGCCAATGTCTCTTGTAATGGCCTGGGTAAAATTCCCTTCCCCAGATACAAAAAAGGGGTTTCTCCACAGTTCAAAGGAAAACAAGGAAATCTGGTTTCACACAACGTTCCAATACAGTTCTTATGTTCCAGTACTCTAATTCCCAAAGTTCTGTTTCCTTCAATAATGCATCTCAAGCAAGTAATAAGCTCTTACTCCTCCTGGCATAAGAACTGTCTCACATTTGTAGCGAGAACAAATATTTTGGTCAGGATGGATTACCACAATTTTAGCTGCAAAAAGAATTGTAACTTTTCTTCAACCAGCTTTCACAATTCTTCTCCAAATGTCACAACTCACCATCTGTTGTTTTCTATTAGTACCACTTTTCAGCACTTGCACCTTCTACTACCTGGCTTATTCTGTCACCAGGGTCTTCTGGGCTGGAGGTAAATCTGCCGACTTTCCACCCATTTTCGGTGCAATTACTGTGGTGGAATTACCGCTCCAGTAATTGCCTCAAGAATGCCCAATTGAGTCCAATGGACTCCAAATAAATGGGGACTTAATCCACCACTACCAACACCACTTGTAATCCGGCGGTAAAACTGCCAGACCAAGTGGCAGTAACGGTAATTGCGTTGGGTGGTATTCCGGCAGATTTACTGATGGAATGCCGCCCAACTCATGATGATGCCCCAAGTCTTATTCTGCTTCTGCCTTGTCTTTGGTATTGTGAGCTTATATTGGCCGGAATTTGAGATTTCCCAAAACACAAGCAGCCGATCTCACAAACTGTGTGCCTTCTGCCAATGCCCTCTAGCTTTTGGCAATACTTTGGATTGGTATTGCTGAGGTTTCACTCTCTCTTGGCATGGGTATTGGCTAGTCAACTCAGTTGTAATCAGGATCCCCCTCCCCACTGGGTTGTTGTACTTGCCATAAACTCACAAACCGGCTTTTATAGTTACTTTGTTTCCTTACACGGCACTTTCGTTGCTTTCTGACCGTTTGGTATTCAACAATATCTCTTTCACTTATACGCAAATGAGGCTGATGGCTGGGAACACGGAGACAACAGCTGAACACTCCGAGGTCACTCTCAGACAGTCAACTCACTGGGTAAGCCGCTTTCCTCTGTTCTGCTCGATGCTCGCAGGACTTCAGTAACTGTGGCTCATCTCAGCACGGTGAACAAACACTCTTGGTCCGCCTTTGCTGCCGCCACATTAACTCGGAGCCTTCGATGCTCCTAAGAGTCTCCGGTGCAACCCTGCCACCAGAGATCTCCCAGCTTCCTTCCACTCTTTTGCTTCCTGCTGCAAAATCTATACACAACGATTTGGGAATGGGTAAGTGTTTCCCCTTTTTTTATTTTTTTTTCAATTTGACTTTTATTAATTTTGACATTGGAAGTGAACATACAGGTGGATACATATTATGCATTAAGGGCTATTTCACGAAGTTGTTCCAGACCACCATAACAATATTTAACAACATTAACGTTCATTGTTCCAATAAAACGAAAATAAAGGCAATTTTTGACAGCCTGTATGGATCGTACTGCAATTTTTTAGCATGTAATTTATACTGGGCTGCGATTGATATCTTGGATGGTGTTTCACAGATTTTGTCCCAGGCCTGCTGGTCGAACTCTCTGCCGAAGTCTCTCTCCCATCTTGCCTTGAGACGGCTGTTTGGCGCGTCGTCTTTAGTAATTAGAGCCTTGTACATTAGTGCTATGAGCCTTTGGAGGTGGAAGTCGTGTCTAGGATCGTCTCAAAGGGCGTTAGTTCTCTCTGTGTGGTGGCCTTCCATTCCCTTCTCGATAAAACACCTTTCAATCGCAGGTACAGGAAGACTGGTATTGGGTGAATTTGGAGGGCTTCCTCTTGTCCGTTATTGAGATGAATTTCCCTTTTCTCCAAAGCTGACCGACTCTCTAGAGGCCGGCATCGAACCACGATTGGTATCTAGCATGTTCTGGGATTTCTTCTATGATCCCGGGGGACCAGAGATGGCTTAGGGGCGAAGGCCACGTGGTGACTTCCAACATCGCTTTCCCCTTCTTCCATATGTTCCACATTGTGCCCAGTATCGGGTGGTTGCGCAGTCTTCTCGTAAGCTTCGGTCTGGGGACCCATAGCCATTCTGCCAGAGTAACGGTGGCTAAAGTGTTGTTGTCCAATTGGACCCATTGGAGGTTCTTTCTATCTCACAGGTGTGGGATTAAAATTCTGAGCTGTGTGGCTTGATAATAGCGTTCTATGTCTGGCAAGCCCACTCCTCCTAGGTCCTTTGGTAATATTAAAACATCGTAGGGGATTCTTGGTTTCTTCCCATTCCACAGAAATTCTAGTATGGCCTTTCTGACTTGTCTGAAGAAGTGCTCTGGGATTGTGATGGGCAAGACCTGAAAGGGATAAAGGAACCGTGGGAGGGTCACCATTTTGATTGCGTTTAGGCGTCCCATGCAAGAGATTGTCAGCGGTTTCCATTTCTTGAGATCAGCCTTGAGGGCTTCGAGAAGTGGAGGGAAATTGGCTTTGTAAAGGTTGTCGAGGTGTCACGTTAAATTAATTCCCAAGTATCTCATTGTTGGGCCTCCGATGATCAGCCCGAGTTGCTCGAGAGCGATTTGGTGTTCTGGAGATGGATCATGGAGTGGAAAAAGAGTGGATTTGGATTTGTTGATCTTGAATCCCGAGAGTGTGCCGTATTCCTCTATCAGATGGACTTGTTGAGTTGACTTGTTTGATGAGGTTAATATTGGCATCGAGATAGAAGCCAAGTGTTTTCACATTTTTGGCGACCGGGATGGTATTGCCATCAATTATGATGTTGGAGTAGTTGGGACTTAGTTTTTGTAAGTTGTTCGGTGAGCCAACAATGAGCAGTTTGGTCTTCTCGTCATTCAGGCAGAGGCCATGTGTGGCCATCCATGCCTGAATGACAGAGAAGATTTAATTGATCCTAGCTACATCAGTATTGTAGTTGCCTGAGATGGTGAGGAGTATCTGGGTGTCGTCAGTGTAGTTTGTGTAGGTGACACCCAAATGGTCCAGTTTATCAAAGAGGGGCTTTGTAAAGATATTGTATAGGGTCGGTGAAACACAAGAGCCTTGTGGGACACCGCAAGTGATAGGGATGAGGTCTGCTGCAGCCACCAGAGAGCAGACTCTCATGGTTCTATTGGCCAGGAAGGACTGTATACACGAGACAGCAGAGGGGGAAAAGTGGGCGGCAACGGAGAGGTGGCTGCAGAGTATCTTATGGTCAACCAGGTCGAAGGCTGCTGAGAGGTCTAAGAGGAGTAGGATGGCAGTCTTGCCCTTATCTTTGATTTCGTCAATCTGACTTTTAAGATCAACAAGGGCAGTTTCTGTTCCATGTTGAGGTCGGAAGCCAGACTGACGCAATCCGAGTAATTGGTTGGACTCTAGATAATGCTGAATTTGCAAGTAAGCAACTCTGTCAAGGATTTTTAACAGGAAGGGAACGGTAGTGATAGGCCTGTAATTAGTAGGGATGGCTGGGTCCAGGGTCTGTTTTTTTAGTAGCGGGAGGACCTGTTTCAAATTATTGGGTACCGAATCGGTAGAGAATGACACATTTATGAGCTTAGAAATGAAGGGGGCGAGGTCTCTTGCTGCATCTTTTATAATCTGTGCAGGGCAACTGTCCCCTTTGCAGTTAGACGATTTGAGTGAAGATTTTTTCACTTCTAGTGTGGTTACTTTTTTGAAGGTGAAGCCATAGTTAGTGTTAGAGGTGGTAGGTGGGCTAGGGATCGGGGGGCTAAAGGTGGGGCTACTATTGGAAAGTTGTAGTCTTTTATTTGCAATTTTTGTTTGTAGGCCAGTGATTTTGTTCGCAAGGGCATCTTGGATGCTTGTGCACCAGAGTTGGTCTTTCACGGACAAGTCCGTAGGTGGAATGGGGTTTTCTAACTCCTTCAAGATGGTGAATAATTCTTTGGTATTGGAGCTAGCATTGCTTATTCTTGTATTATAGGCATCCTTTTTTGTGCGAATTATTTCTTTTTTATATAGGGAGGATGCATTAGTAAGATTGATTTTATGTTCCTCTGATGGGCTCATTTTCCAAAGGGTTTCCATTTTGGACTTTTTATTTCTTAGAATTATAAGTTCTGGTGTGTACCAGGAGTTAAGATGTGCTTTAGGTTCACCTTTACGTAGTTTTAGAGGGGCAACAAGATCGATAGCTTTGGTCATGGCGTTATTGTAAGTGTCTACTAGTAGGTTAAGGTCCGATGAGTTGGGAACCATATTTAGAGTGGGTAGAACCAGTGGGATGAGGGCTTCAGCGGTGATGTTCCGCTTATTTCTCGTCAGACAAGCTGGTGCTGGTGGGCACTGTCTATAGTGTGGGATATTAGTGCTGATGTCAAATAAAGTAGGAAATGGTCGGTCCATATAAGTGGTTGTGAGTCCTTGCAGATAATGTTACAGTTTTGGGCAGCGAGCCAGTCTAAAGTTCTGCCTTTCTGATGTGTGGGTAGGGTATTAAGTTGAGTGTAGTTCTGTTCGCGAAGTGTATTAGCAAGAGAGGATGCTGGAATGTCGTGAGGATTGTTGTATCCCAGGTTAAAATCACCTAGAATAATGTTCTGTGATAAAGGTTTAGATTTTTCAGCTATGAGGGAGGTTATGTCTTCTTAGGGGTGGTTTGAATTTTAATGGATAGGTGTTCACAGGAGTTTAGAGGAAGGGAGGTCACAGATCTAATGTCAAGCGAGGATTTGAATATAAGTGCTACACCTCCTCCACGGGCATTAGGTCTGTCGGCCCTGAGGCTAGAGTAGTTGTCTGGAACCGCAAGGGTTAGAGAGGGACCAGCTGAGGCATGAAGCCAGGTTTCTGTGGTGGCGAGGAAATCTAGGTTTGCTGAGCAGAGGATGTCGGCAATTTCCGTGGGGTGGGCCACGGGGGATCTAACATTGGGTAGGGCTCCTTTGAGTGGCATAGTATTTGTAATTATGTTTTTATTAGTGACTTTGGTTGTATGATTATTGGTCATTTTGTTAAGTAAAGTGGGGAGTCTGCAACCTAGTCTGTCGTTACGGGTCATGAGGTTAGGGTAGGCTGTAAGGCGATGTACTAGCATATTACATGAATTCTGGATATTGTCAGAATGGTCATTTGTGACGAGGTTAGGTGGAGGGTTGCCTAAAGTACCGCTGATTTTAGTACTGTGGTCTGTAGGTGCCCTATAGGGGAAAGGAGGCCAGGAGGGCAGGAAGGGTGTGGGGCAGGGAACGGAGTGGTGTCTGGGACAGCCAAGCTTGGCAAGTCCATTACTAAATGGGATAAAACAATTTCTGCTACATGGCGTGCAATCGGGCATAATGCAGAAAGGGAACATGATGAGTACTAGCCAGGCTGGCATACTTAGATATGGATTCGGGACGGGATACTGGAGGGATGGTGGATGTTGTTGGCTACGCTAATGCTTGTGCGCCCTGGGGCAGACAGGCTAGTTAGAGGTAGCGCTAGATTCGGAATTGAAGCACACTTGCAAAGTGGCTTGTAAATGGCACGATTAGCAGGTAAGTTTAGGGAACAGCTAACTAGCGACCGTAGGGCACAACACAATCAAATGTGGTCTGTTAGCGACCATAAGGCACAACACAATCAGGTGTAGTCTGTTAGCGACCATGAGACACACAAAATGTGGGCTCTACAGGTACACTAGCGCTTGCATCAAATATGGGCGGAGCAGGTAAGGAACGAGGCAGCGTGGATAGGGTGAGACAAGGCAGTCTAAGTATTGCATTGTACACATTAGCGGGCAGGGGCAGAGTAACATGCGGTGGGTCACTAGAACCCCTAAGTTTGAAAATCACAATGAGGCATTAAAACACCTAAATTCAAAAATCACAATGAGGCATTAAGACACCTAAATTCAAAAATCAAAATGAGGCATTAAGACACCTAAATTCAAAAATCACAATGAGGCATTAAAGCACCTAAATTCAAAAATCACAATGAGGCATTAAAGCACCTAAATTTGAAAATCACAATGAGGCATTAAAGCACCTAAATTCGAAAATCACAATGAGGCATTAAAGCACCTAAATTCGAAAATCACAATGAGGCATTAAAGCACCTAAATTCGAAAATCACAATGAGGCATTAAAAAACCTAAATTCGAAAATCACAGTGGGGTGCAGTACAATTAGGCAATCAGCACGTGTGGAGGGTTTTTAAGTTTATCGTAATTAAGCGTAAGTTTGTTGGAACGTGTGTTTAGGAAGGCATTGGTGACAAAACGTACAGCAGTATAGGAAGGCAAGGCGCAAGCATGTAGGAAGAAGTTAAAGAACAATTAAGACTACACAATGCCTTACATGCTATTATTGCCGCAATGTCAGGGAGATTTCACGAGTGAGCATGGAATAAGTTGGAGGGAAAAGTTACCGTTTGGGATGTTGACCTATGAGTGAGGCAGACTGATGTAAACGGAGCTGGGTGGCGGGCCCCTTGGCCCGGCAGGCCACGGACAGGCAAAAGACAGGCCCAAGCCTTAAGAGGCTGGCCTTTAGAGGAAGTGGCCGGCTAAAGCCATCCGGTCGCTTCCTGGATAAGATATCGGGCGAGCAGCCAATCACATTGGTCCTGGGCACACGCCCACTGTTGCTTATTATGCCCTTTGTTATTAAACATTCTGCAGAAATTAAAAATCTGTAGGCGAAAATAATATGCAAGTTACATAATGTCCAGTATAGCTTTTCTTGATTACCTCTAAATAGAATTTGAATAGCTCAAGATTTCCCTGTATAGGCTACAAAGAAGAACTCGATGGGTAAAAGATTCCTTCCTTGGATGTCGAAGAACATGTTCCATAGAGAATGCATTTTTCAATAACTAGACAAAAAAATTGCTTTTCTTACCCCTATTTCCCTTAGGTTTACGAGCAGCTTCACCAGCTTTCAGATTCTGATTCTGACAACCCATGCCTGTCATATCATCTTAGCTTCTCAGATATTTCACATTTGATCACCAAAAAGTCCTCATCTGGAAGGGGCTGGATTCCCCTGCCCGACCACTATTTAGCCTAAATGCTTAATTCATGTGGAACTAGCTAAAACCATGTGAAGGTCTGTCGGTCCGAAATGGAGCCAAAGTGTGCAGCAATAAAGGACTGTGATAAGGTCATCCCCAACAGAAAATGTTAACACTTTGGTATGTGATCTGGGAGAAAAATGTAAACCCCCTTCTTTGAGGTAAATTCTTTTTAGTTGTTACCTGTTAAATGCAGGAACCTGGACTGTCTTCATTATTGGGGCCTGATAGAACACTTTACAGTTGTTTTCATTATCCATTGAGCGTTTACACAGTTCTAGTAACCACAGTTCATAATTACTTTGCTGCCAACAAACGCCTACACTTCCACCTTTCTCAAGAAAAACACCGCTGTAGGCCTATTCACCCAAGTGAATTCCTACAACCAGGCAGGCATAGAAAAAAACCAAAAAGTCACTGAAGTGCTAAACAAATTGCCTTCTCATACTTCTTTTCAAATTCTGTTAATTAAGTTACAGATCTAACACATTTCGTAACAACAATGACAGCAATTCGAAGGTAGTTACAATCAATGATCACAATTGGACATTTGACTAGCCATCAATCCGGAAGGCACAGAATAGTCGAGACAGTAAGGGAGAAATTATAGGTAGATGTAGAGCCGCCATTGTCTTCTGTCGTTCACATCCTATAGTAGCAGGGGATGCACATCCAGTCGTTGTGGGCAGGTATTTATAGGGACCAGTTCCCTATGAGTATCCTCATTCCCCTTTGCCCAAAATAGATCTCAATAACAATCTTGCATGGTTGCTGATGAGGTACAAATCAAATTAATTGCAATTTTCCTCCAGGCCCCAGGAATAGGCAAGGCTGACACATTGATGTACTGAGTGCTTCTTGTTTTGAATGTTTCCATTTGGCTAACTAGAGGGTAAATTGTTGCATTCATTTTGCCAACATCAGTAATCTGCTGGGCAACCTTTGGAAAAACAGAGCAACAGCAGGACACAGTCACACCAGATAAACTAAGCCAGCATTATTGTGCTCACATCTTGGGCAAGGGAGTGTAATGCAACCGATTCATATGTAAACTCTAAAAACCTGGTTTGTAATTGGACCTGCTTCAGGCTGCATGCAAGTATCCTTAGGTACTTCATCTTCAATAACCATGCCCATTGCAGTTTCCCAGTTCCAGTCACCAGTACAATCACCTTGACTCTATTTAATCACAATTCTTCACCTAGCTGAAATTCCTTTACATGTTGACCTAGCTTGCGTAACATAGTAGAGATACAGGCCAACAGAGCTTTCACTTTAGGGAGGAATGAACTTGGCAATTTTAAAGGGATATTGGTGAACAGATATACACATTTTGGAGTATAACCATATTGTCAAATAGGCATCCTAGAGAATGGCATCACAATCTAGCACTCGTTTATCATTGCGATCTCCTATAGCACAATCATTTAGTTTTCCTCAAAGAGTGTATTGATGTCCCTGCCAATTTGTAGCTCCATGTAGCAGACCTGGGAAGGACACCATATGAATCCTATGTTGGCTGTAATGACAACACGAACAACTGGAACGTGCTCCAATTCATTTTCAGTTCTGACAGTTCCCCAAACTCTTTCACTTTGTCCACTCTGGGAGTTGTCTTACACTTGGAGTTTTAGATGTAAAGGAGTAGTTCATCTTAATATAGGGATTTTACGATCCTCTGATTGTAGGAAAGAAGCACTTTGTGTGTATGCCCGTTGGCCACGATCAAAAGTAGGTGTTCAGTAGCACAGGAAAATAAAAGCAGACATGAAGGGCATCCATGATGCGTTGCTCACTCCTGAGGATTCTGAAGGTAGCCCACCAATAATACGCTGAGCTTAAGGCATGCTCGGTGTCTTTGTTTCTAACTCTAGAGCAGTGCAGTTCTTTGTGGTAAGAACGAAATATTGAGATTCTGTCTAAGGTATGCCAGCATATCGAACCTTTGGCTGTCTCAATGCCCCCAAGATCAGTGCTGTGCAACTCTTTCTTAAATGTTCAAGCTAAAGACCTGCCTTGACTCCCCCTCCTAGCATTTGTTTTGTGGTCTGTAAACGTGGGCTTTCTTGGCACTCTTTCCTGGAATTTTTGTAGTTTATCTCAGAAGGTAAACACAGTTTCCCCACATTCAGTACTCTCAAAGTCTCTTCCTAGAGTAGCATGCATGTCTCAGCTTCCAAGGTGTTTAGCTCCTTGGAAATGGCATTTAATATTTCAGCTTCCCTAGCATTTCAATAACCGCATAGCATTTTTCCAAGATTGTCACAACACTTCTCCACAGATCCGTCATTTCATCTAAAGAAGAAAGGTATCTCACCAGCAGTGCAGCATTGAATGCAATATCTGACAATCCATTCCCATTAAGCCTCCTCCATCTCAGAGTAGTGCGTTCCGTTGCCAAATGCAGCTGTAACACCACATGGTAGTGATCTGATATTGTGCGTGACATTGTTGTCCATACTGCTCAGAAGCTCAAGGTATTTGATGAAAAGAGACTGCAGAAATGTTGATGCATACAAATTTGGTGCCTATATTAAGACAAGAGTTATGGCAATAAGTTCCAGTAAGTATACATAGAAACCCCCATATTTAGCCAGTGCTTTAGTGTATTAAAATTGCATGACACAGTGGACTAGAATCATAAATGCTCTAGATTAGCAATAACATGCAAACCATCTAGACTATCCCCATGATGTCACAAATGGTGAGTGGCTTCAAGTTGGAGGTCTGTCTCTAGCAACATTGCCAATTTACTGTGGTTTCCATTAAGGTAAGCTTAAACTTTACGTGAATCCGCCTTCTCAAGGCCATGGGCATTCCACATGACCCTGTTAAACAAACAAACAAACAGAACTTTCTGCATCAGAGAATTTCGCTATATGATGGGATGGGAAAGGGTGATAAAATGTATGATGCGTCCCCGATTTGTGTCATGGTGATCCGGATGGAAAGTGTCAATGATAAACAATGATGTCAGGCCTGAATTAAAACACATCATTTCCAAAAATAGTTTCCCCGCCCTGCCATCCCCTCAATCACCAGTGAGAGCTCCTGAGTAGCCAATAGTACTACTCATAGCGATCACAGAAACTGGCTACAAGGTAAACTGAAGTTAGCCGACTCAGGCTCATCATGCTGCCTCAATCAAGTGGAAATTGTGTTCACCATTTAACTTTTCACTCCACACCCAGTGGCACAGTGCGCTAGCAACACGAACAGATTACGATGGTTGTATCCGCCGCTCCTATCTACTTTTACAGCTAAAATACAAATAATACCATCACAATCATTAACATAGAAGAAATAAGACTCGGGCAGCACATTGCCCACAGTCACGTAAAAATGTAGAATGCAGAGAAATAGTAAAGTAAAATACTTTTATCATCACATACACAAGCTCCAAAGGACGGCTAATCATCTTCCCCTCTACGGTCTACCCAGAGTGAGTCCATGAATAAGTGGTACCATAGGAATTCTGAAATATTTTAACCTGAGAGTCATCAAACTCTCTGAAGTCATTGGCCATCAAGAATTGTACTCATGAGCAAGCCAGTGGGCAGCTAGCATTTCTGTATCAATTTTCGGAAGGTGACCGAGATCTCCTGCTTTGATGCTTATCCTCTGTTGATGTCAAGACGTGGGCTCCCAACTGGACTAAATACCTCCGTCCCCAAGCACCAGTCAGGGAAGTCAAAACAACTCGCTAACCGGTTATTGGGGCCACAGGTGGACTGGAACTGCAGCACCGGATCCCCAGGTAGCTGGAAAGGAAGGACAGTGCTAGGACACAATAACTCGTAGAACAACAGAGTATAAAGACAGGTAAACAACCTACCTAAATGGGCACCAGGGATGGAACAAACAAACGAAGGAAGGGAGGAGAAAAACCAAGGAGCAGGAATTCCCCCCACCATCCCTCCAGAAGAAGAGAAGCACAGGATGGTAAGGTACTGTCAAATGTTCCAGCCGCAAGTTCTAGGGAATTCATCCAGATCGAAAATCCAAAGTCCAAAGTTCCTTTGAAGCAAGAATGAGTCCAGGTCGCCAGTACACAAGGAAGTCCAAAGCAATCCAAGAGGAAAAATCCGGGAGTCAAAAACCAGAAGATAAGAACACAAAAAGAAAAACAGGCAGCCAAAAAATATCAAGGGATATCCAAAAAGAAATCCAGTAGACAATGCCAAGGTCAGAAGACATAGAATCAGGATCAGGAGAACAAAAACACTAAAACACTACTCACAGGAACAGCTGAGAAGCAAGGAATTACTGTTTGGGCTTTTTATAGTGACTTCCTGGTTACTTGGTCAGGTGACATTTTGCTTGTCACGTGACTGGGAGAACGAGTTTGCCAGGCATCCAGGAGGTGCCATGGCAACCTCCAATCACATTGCAGCATTTGCCGAGATTGTGCGACGCCAGGCAGGCTGCAGGCAATGTCAATGCAGCAGGGGGGGGGCGCGTGGGAAAACGGGATGGCCCACGGACCCCTGTGAGCATGGCGGCGATAAGACAGGACGGCCCCGGTGTCGGCACCAAAGCGAGAGCATGGGAGGAGTCTGACTCCGGGGCTGTGAACGAGGTAGGCGCCTGACAGTTGAGAATCAGTTAAATGATGGAGAGAATTGTAACTTTCACTCATACATCTACATTGGATTTAACAAAGGGATACTGGAAGGTTCCACTGGTCCCAGAAGACAGTGAGACCATTGTTGTGTCTCAGATGCATGTCTTCCTAGCCACCGTATATGAGAGATGGAATGTTGATGCCCTTAGAGTGAATGCTAGCTCAGACAATGTTGGATGAGTAGGTTTGAATATGGCTTTCATGCCGCAGCAGGGGAGGCGGACATGTCCGGTAACAGCCCACCAGCCCGAGCCATGGCAGCCCTGAGCAAAGCCAAACAGACATCACTAAGGATCCCTAGATATTTCCACCTCAAGAATTTTAGTCATCATGGACACAATTGATCCCCAAAATAGGACAATTACTGAACCGGACTGAAACATATGTATAAAATCACCCCCCTCCGTGCGCCATTTGGGGTATTTTCCAGTGGCAGTACTGTCAAACTTCATTTTACGAGACATGGTTAGGTAGGCTTCAGTGCTACCTTCTGAGGGTACTGACACCGAGCAGTCCACAGCAGGTCATCCAACTGCCTCCCCATGTCCCTGGCCCATTTTAGCTAACTTGGGGCACACTCCAGAGGGGGGACGACGTCTGTGTCATCTGATAAATAGTGGAGACAATTCTGCTGGCATTGGCTGAGTTCACACTATACTGCAAAATAGGGGTTTTGAGGGGCTCTTGTGGGACCTGTGTGGTTCAGGGTATTTACGATATTTTTTAACAAAAAGATCTTGCTTCCATGTACTCTGTAACTAACAAAAATACAATTTGGTATAAAAAATATTTGTCTGTTTTCAGGGAGGTAAATTGTCATTGTCTGGCACGCTCTTTATCGGTTGGGTAGGTAACATCTTCAGAGGTAGTACAGTCTATTTTTGATATGCATTGCTTTACATTTCCTACTGACAAGCAGTGTCATGTGCATTTGAGTGAATGGCAACAATTGAAGAGAACATTAACTAAGCTGTAATATTAGCTGGCAACAACAGGCATACTATAAAACAAGTTAGGCACACATGATCAGAGACACCTGAAAGAAGTGTTATTTGACTGATACACCCACAAAATAAAACCCCCAAAGAAAGTTTGTTTCCTAAGATTACAGTGGCAGCCTCCACCAGCATAGGACATTAATTGTTTTCATTTTACAGGTCCGTCTCAATGTGAGGTTGAGTCTTTGCTACCGCAGCACAGGACAGATACCGAAGATTTCAAGCCACAGCTGAAGGAGCTCCTTTCTCATTTTAAGGTTGCATATGACGTGGAAGACCTCAGAAACACTGCACACGAGATGGAGCTTTTCACCATGGTAAGTGAGGAAATGGTTCAGAGTAGACACATGCACTGTTATAAATGCCCTCTGGCACACCAAAACACAGACACATACAACTCAAACACCAAGCACATCTCTCTCAAACACGCACAAATGCATGCACCCACCTTACCTAGAAACCGACACACTTTCATTCACTCACGCACATGCACCCTAAACAGCCAAACACACAATCATATATACATACATAATCTCACACGAATACAAACAAATGCATGCACACACATATTTTCACAAATAAGACACATTCTGCACATGCAAGACACACACGCAGATGCACACAGACTCATGCACCCACACCACACTTCCACGTACACTATCACAAAGTTCAGTGCGGGTCAATGAGACACATGGGGCCTCATTACGGCCCAGGCGTTAAGGGGTTAACAGCGCCGTAAAAGGTTGCAGTGCCGTTAACCCCTTAACGCCTTACTACGAGGTCCCTTTGCGTTTCCCGACCTTAACGGCTGGTCTGTACCAGCCGTTAAGGTAGGGACCCGCAAAGGGACCTTGAAGGTAATTACGGTACCGCAATTTGCAGTACCGTAATTACCGCCTTCCCCATTCCCATTGAGCCGTATGGGGCAAAAATGGGAATGGGGAAGGGCCAATGGTAAATGGGGAATTACCGTCCCGCCAACCTTGGAATGGGGTGGTAATTTCCCCATTTCACCATGGCAGATTCGGTAAGTTACCGGCGTTAACCATGGGGCTAATAGCGCCATTGGTTAACGCCAGGGTCGTAATGAGGCCCATGGACAAGATGCCACAGTTTCAGTGAGGCTCATTTGGCACAACACACAAAGGGGTGTGAACTTTCAAGAAAATAAAAGAATAGCTGCTCGCTAGTATCAAACTAGTCCTGAGTTCAACAGTCTCAAAAGTCTGGGCCCCTCTCCACAATCTTTTTTGTTGTTGCCACTCATAGTGTATAAGGGTCCCCAACACCTCTGGTCACAGTGCCCGATGTCCAGTATCTCCTCTTGCTTACGTTTCTCCATGGGACCTTCCAGAAGTCACCTGCCGCCAAAGCATACACCTCGATGACCACAGGTATGAGGCTAGAGGCAACCGGGCAGAGTCCCCAAGGCTGTTGACTGGTTCTTAGCGGGTTTGCAGGGATTTTGAAGGGAGGGGCTGCTAGCACCAGCCTACAAACTTTCCGGCTAACACCCGACCTTCCCTTGCGCCTGGGTAATGGCAGGCATTGTGCAGCAGGTTGTGATGTGTCGTGGGATAGTGAGGGATATCATCTAAAAAAAAACATGCAGCCAGGAGTATGTACTGAGAAAGAAATTACTCTTTAATTCCCTTTGAGAACGTGGTAAAACTTAAGTAAAATGAGAAAATTAGTGCGAGATCACTCCAGCCATTCTACAGATTTGAGCTCAAAGAAGGTCAAATAAAGAAGCAGAAAATCAGATCCAACAACAACCAGAGGGAACAGTAAGGACTGATTTCATCTAATGTGGTTGCCAAGACAGTCAGTTGAAAACATGTTTTTCTCAGCACCAAAACCCTTGAGCTCAAGCTGCTGAGTCCTGATTTCTTAATCTTCTGAACTTCAAATCAGTAAAATGGAAGAATGGTCTCTTTCCCTTTGTAAAGTTTCTAATACCTCATTCCTTATGGAGAGGCAGCCAGGTCCAGTGCAGAGACTATTTCAGAATGCTTAACAGCATGTATGTGCGTTGGGATTTCATCGTGCTACACCGCTTTACCAAAATTCTTTTCACTTTCACCTGATTAAAGACCACTTCGAGCCACAGTATGCCGTATCAACATGGCGTCAGAAGGTTTTCCTAATGTTAGGTCTTCTTAAAGGCGGGTGTAGGAGTTTCACCCACAGACATAGCCCTGCAGGTTTCCAAGGGCCCACTCAGCCTTTTCAGATGAAAATTTTACTTGTCCAATCCAGTGGCACAATGCATTTGGTAGGCCGAGATGGGGCTTAGAATTTGAGACCTGAACTCAGAGGCTCCATAGCAGGCTTTCCAGGGCCATCCATTGGTGGATAGTTCACCACAGGGTCCTTAGCATGTTACTCCTTCTGCCCTTCAAATAAGAAGGATGCCCCACGTCATTAGGTTGCATGGGGCAAAGATCTGTAACCTCGCCTTTAGCATGGTTCACGAAAGCAGGCAGCTTCTCAGTCATGCAGATCTGCAGGGCTTCTTTGCGACATTCTAATCTGCATGACTGTGAAATATATCATGGGCAGTCAGGCTTAGAGCAGATGTCCTCAGTTCTAAGCATACTATTCATACAATCAGTTAGCAACACGCATTTGACATGGCTCAGCCCATGAATTTATAAAGCAACATCTGGGTCCTCTGTGGATGTTCAAATACTGTTGTCATGGGAACAGGGTCTTACAATGAAATGCCCCACAAAGGAGGGCACACATTTTGCATTTAACCCTGCATCTGTGTCAAGACTTTTTGGGGGGCTGTTAGGTAAGAATTGGTGCAGTCCAACTGGCGTGGGAGTACACAAGATGTATCTCTTGGTATTAGGTGACCCACCTTTTAATATAGGCCTGTACTACACAAGTTGGTAGTGTGACTGAGCAGTCGGGCTTATCTTAAGAGGGGTAATGTGAGCTGCAGAGCTGTATAATGAAATCAGTAAATACAGGCATCCAAGTAAACACTTACACACTTAAAGGTATATTATAAATATTGATGTATATATACGCAAAGATATTTAAAGCATTTTTTAAAAATCAGCAACTACCAGTAGCATTAATCCCAAATTAGGATTCAATTAAAAAAGTGAACAATAAAGCAGGTGAGTAATTCTTTCATATGTGATACCATTTCCAGCACCATGGGAGACTTCATTTGAGGTCAGTAATAACACTTACTGTGTATCACCTTTGCAGTATTGAGTTATAAGGGAGGGAAAGATTATAGTTAGATCAGAGCATACTGGTATTCTACAAAAACAATAAGATTGCACCAAAATGGAGTTTGTCTTGAGACTAGTTGGTCCCACCAGGCTAAGGGAGGAAGTCATCCCGTGCAGGCCTTCCAAATCGAAACGAAAATAGGGTCAGCTCAGCTGCAGGGCTTCAATGGGCACTTCGCAGTCCTGGAGTCTGCTGCTGGAGTCTCTTCACGTATTCTTCATCGGATGTTGTCCTCCAGTGGGCGCCTCTAGTCCCAAAAACCTCGCCTTTTAAGCAAGTTCCCATTCATTAACAGCCCTAGGCTGTCAATCATCCAGCAGGGTGGCTGTCCTCAAGGACAGCCAGCTGGCCAACCAAAACTGTTTTCATTCAGACACACCTAGAGATAAAGGACAGGGAAGTTTCGGGACCCTCCCTCACTTCCTGCATTTCCAGACACACTGGACCCTGAGCGGGCTTCAGGGATGAAGCCCGCCAAAGGCAAAACACATAAAGGAAAAAGAAGACAGGGGCCATTTTGAGAAAATGCTCACCCTTGGGTGCTGTACTGTAGCTGAGGAGTCAGCCTGCAGATACATGGCACAAGGTACTAAAAGAGAAACCTCTGCCACCAGCCATTCAAGTGAGTTAGTGGAACATAATGTTACATGAGGAGTGGGATAAATAACCCCCCCAGCACTCCACATAGGGTGATGTGTGCTGGACCCACAAAGGAAAAGGTAAGCAAGACAGGGGTCATCTTACTATTCTTGGGAACAGATTTTCACTCAAGAAAATGTAGTAAAACATTAAAAGAAGTCCTTCTCAGTGGCACTGCACAAAATGTGCTGTGTGTCACAATGCAAAAAGCAGATGCCTATGGAGTTTAGCAGACTCCATAAAACAGTAAGAAACACAAAAATCGTAGTCAGGAAAAAACACACGAGAGAGTGAGAAAAAAGTCCCACTTACTCAGGAGTTAAAATTTAAAAAGCCCTAAGTCCGACAAAAGAGCTGGGGGTCTCTAAGCTTAAAGGGAATCGGCACAGGAATGAAAATTCTCCCTAACAGAGTCAATGCATGATAAGAGGCAATTCACCATGGGAGAAAAGAGGGGCAGACAGGTATTCTTTCACTCATGCTTTGTGGGTTTTGGTAGGAGGCAATGCATTCTAGATGGATACACACTGCTAGAAAAAACTTAAGGCAACCTTAGTAATTATGGAAAGAGCCTTGCAACACTAAGACGCATTGTTAAAAATGCCAGGGAAGCCCCTCTGTGATAAGGACAGTCCTCCACCCTTTTCCTGTTCTTTCAGACAATCAGCTTTTTCAGCAAATGGGAGAGATTATGGATGACTTTGCCATTCTAATGCCTGTCATCCCAATTATATTAGATGTTTTTACAGCAGTGGAGCCAGAAAGTCAATTTGTAAGAGTGGTTTGACAAATGCAGGTGGATAGACTGCAGTAGTCATTTAACAGATCAAGTTCCTCCTTGATCTGTTCGGTCCAAATCAGCCCGCATGCACAGGCTGAAGGAGACGTCCTTGCGAAGCCTTTCTTTGCCAACTCAGCTTCAAGTCCCATCTGTTCAGAGTTGGGCTAGTTCGTTTTCAATAGGCTTTCATTTTTTTAAGATATGGAGCCTTTCTTCCCCTCGGAGCGACATTCCCTGAGCACACAAGTGGGCTTTCTTTTTCTTCAAGTTATACTTTTTAAGCATGTACTCACACCATTTCACTCCACGATTACATTTGCCAAGCACGCATGCAGGCTACTTTTCTGACTAAATTAAATCCTGGCAGCTGGGTGTTGCCCCTCCGCAATGGAATGACATTTCCTTCGTATACATACATGTCAACTACCTGTAAGAAGAATCTTTCTTCTCTGTGGTACTGGAACCTTGTGACCTTGCAAGCAACATTAATATGCAGGACACGACACATTTGCAGGGATATTCGTAGATCATTTGGCTTCATCTCTCGACAAGAAACATAACATTGTCTCACATAAAGTGGGTGTCATCGTAGCATTATTTTGAACATGTCAAGTATCCAATATGAACACTTTCCTACATCCAGACCTCAGATAGTTCCTTTGGACATTTGAAGCACCTCCAACGTTTTCATATAATATTTTCTCCACACGCCTGGTGTATGTAATGAAATTAATTATTCTTTTATAACGCGCCCAATACCAGAGACCACACTCTGCATGCGGAACTGGGATTCGAACCTGTGTTGCTCTCCTGTGTAGCTTTCAATACTGACGAGTTGCCCCTGAGCTGTCCTCTCATCCCAGTTTAAGATTCTTTAAAGTCTAAGACTTTCAAGATCTACTCATTAACTTACTTATGAGTAAATGCACTGTGATCTTGAAACAACCGAACCGTGTGAACAAAATTATTTCTATAAATGTGGCCCCATGTATGTCCGTACCTCACAATATTCTGTACAGACCATACACTGCCAAACATTTTCCAAGGGAACACTGTAATCTCTGCATATAGAATATCTATATACATCCTAATACGATAGTAATATTAGCCTGGATTAGCAAATCCTGAATCCTGCCCTTAATTAAGTCACATGGTGGAGGTTAGAGGATGAGTCAGTCTAATGATCCCACTCCAGTATGTCGTCTTGGACGCGTTACAGTGACCATCTCCAAGTCCCCCTCTCCATTCGCAGTGTCCTTGGCAGAATGTATTCTACTTATAAGAGAAAACCAACATCACCAAGAAAACATAGCTGACACCTGGTTTGTGGTCCCAACTTTGTCAGTGGCGTGAATAGAAATCATAGGTAAATGAGGGGGCAAAAATAAAACAAGGGCGTGTGGGGGGGCACATCAAATTAGAGTCAACACACCAAACTGATTTAAATATACCTATATTTTACTAAGTTGGATTAAAGAATGGACATTAAGATTGCTCAGAGTAGGTTTAAGACAATAAATGTTTTGCATCAAATTAATTTACATCCTGAAAATTTAACTCACATTCTGCAGTTGCAAACATGCACTATGCACCCAGCAAGAGACTGCATTATTTAAACTCAAGCAGATACCACTTCCAGCACAGCTTAAAAAAATAGCCAGTCAAAAAGAGTCAGTTTAACAGAAGAGATATCACTCATACCTCATTTTCAAATGATCGTCAAGGACAGTTTGTTTAACAGGTGAAATATCACATGCTGGTGCGGAATACAGGTGAAAGGCAACTGCTCCCTTGGTTCTTTAGCAATGATTGCAGTAACCCACGTTGCACCTGTAGAATTGTTTACAGTTTTCAGTTTCTGGCTGTACATCCCAATGGTGGCTGGTGAATAATTTAATTGGAGAGGCGTAAGTGTTTCCTCCCAAATATGTCGGAGTGACTGAGCGTAGAGACAGAGCCCAAACCAATTAAGAGTGGTAGCTCATGAAAAAATGCAATAGATGCAAGTCACCAGCAGTGCACAGGAGCATTTCTCCTACACATTTTCATGTGTTCCCCCACAATATATGCCACTATAAAAACATGTTCATGCTGGCTGTGTCCAAACATTTCCATATTGGCTGCACCAATATATGCCAGTATTCCCATGTAATAACATACTCATGTTTGCTTTGCACATAATGCAAGTAGTGATACTATAAGAAAACATGTCTACGCTTGTTCTGCCAATACATGGCAGTACTCCGCAAACAAACATAGTCCAGTTGGCTTTACCATTAAAAATACAATGCCAAAGTATGAACACATGTCCAAACTGGCTACATCAAAATGGCAGTCTTGCCACGTAATAACACTTATCATGCTTGCTTTAACAAAGATGTTGGATACAAAATGTCCTGCCACAGTAAGAAGTGGTTAAACAAGCTGCATCAAAATGCCAGTCTATTGTGAGGGGTCAGTAATGCGAGGCAGACAACTGCTTGTAGATTTCTCAACATACGTCATTTTATTAAAGAAATGATATAAAGAAAATACATTTCTTGCCATACACTACAGAGCAATTCCCACCCTAGTTTAAAGGCTAAGGAAACATTCTCTAGCATGGGTAAACTGACCATCACACAAAACAGCAAATATACAAAGGAAAGTATATAGCAACACAATATAAGAAACAATATTAACCCAATGTCTGAATGGCCTCTCCTTTCCTGGGTAAGGTCCCTTCCCCAGGTTTTAAAGTTAATTTAAAAAATGTTCATCAAAGGAAAAAAAAGGTGTTGAACCATCCGTTAATAGTTTAGAGTCAAAATAAAAGTTCAATAAACAAACATCCACTGGAAACAAATCTTTGTCCTGGATAAAAAGATCCCCTTCCAACTTCCAGAAAAAGAAATAGCACCAATGGTAATCCTGGTCATGATGATGAATTGTCTCTTCTTCAAGATAACGTGCCACAGTTCCAAAGAAAGTGTAATATGCTGCAAATGTGAATAATACACAATTCTTAAGGACTTCTTCAGTTACAACTTTACGTTTGGTATTTTTGTGAAGATGCTTTCTCTGGGTTGCTGCTTCTATTATCAACAATCTCTCTTCTACTATTGGAACTATGAGAAAAGTCTGCTTTGTCCCACAGTACTTTACTGCTTTCAACCACTTTAATATAACATCCGCTGACAGCTTAATATACCAGCAGAGTTCAATTGCTACTACTGCGCAGTACTTTTAAATAGTTAGTCAGACTTAGACAAGACTCTTCAACCTCTTCAGGTAGGCAAGGCACTCTTCCTTTTAATGACTTTCTAAAAAGGGGCAGCCTCTTTGCCTCTTATGTCTGTCTGACTGCAACATGAACAACCTGCTTCTGCCCACAAGACTCTGCAGCATTGCTGGTTGTATTCTACTGCAGAGTATTCTTCACACGCATTTGTTTCCCCTTCCCCAGCTTTACTCCCAGCTTTCTACCATTTAACAGCCCAAGTAATTATCCAGAAGCTTACGTGCCACTTTCTCAGCTTGCGGTAACAATGGTGTACTTGTTTTTTATTCATCTTAACTGTTAACAACTTTACAGTAGAATTAGATGACTCTTTAATTCTTAGCAAGACGGGTTTCTCTATGAAAAGGGGATGCCTCTTGGCTTTGGTAATGCTTGTTCCTCTCTTCAATACGTTTGACTTCTTACTTCTTGGAAATAGAACAAATGTCACTTCTGTATATAGTGTATAGTTCAGTCTTTCAAGTGAAAACACAATTGGGTATACACGACCTCTCTCATGTAGATTTTTCGGTTTAACGTTGAAGCAAGGATTCTGACTTCCTTAAGGAAACAAAATTGGGTACACGCGACCTTCCCTTTATGTAGTTTTTGCTCTTTGTTACTTTTATCTTGTGTATTATTAAAGTTAAGTATTCAGTAATGGTGCGTAAAGCGTTCCTGCTTCTTAATTGAGTACACGCGACAACTCTGTAAGTCAGCAACAGTTTTAAAGAGTTGAAGAATGCAATTTTATTGACTTTGACTCTCACCCGTGTATCAAGTCTTTTACAAGATATGCGAATGCTACATTTCCATTGTGAATAGGATTTCAGGTATAATGAACAACTTTCCCTTACATTAGGCAATACGTGAGAAACTGGGAGCCAGGTACTGTTATCGGCAAAGCTTGTGCAGTGAATCTGAACTCTGTGCTTCCCTCTCCAGCTTCAGGAACACTGCCTTTGGGGGTTGCACTACTTCCCTGACTTCCTCAACAGCTTTGACTTCTCTGGGGACACACACCCCTCTCCAGCACGGGTGTATTCGGTCCGGCCACTTGAATTGGGAGTTTCTTTTCCTCTTGAGATCCTCGGCTTTCCTTCTGCTTCTGGCCTTAGTCTCCTGCACGTTCACAGCTCTGAAATCACAGCAACGAGACTTGGATGGGGAAAACTCAGCCTCCAGCACATCTTCCATGGTGCAGTCTCTGCTATTCAGGTTTTGGGAGAACTGGACTCTATCAGAACTTGCAGGTGAAACCTGCTGTCTTCACTTTCCAGCCTCCCTTCTGTTCTTCCACTTCCTCGTGATTTGCGAGCTTTGTGCTTCTCTTCTACTACTGCTACTACAGCCAGCCTTCAGTCCCTAACTACTGTAATGGCTACTAGTCTTAGTTGCCTGACTACTACATATTCATGCCTCTTCAGCCCTCTTCTTCCTCTTAGTACCTCTAGGATTCTGAGACTTCTAATTTCTTCCATTAAGTTAGGTTTTTCAACTTCTACATCATTTATAAGGGTAAACTGAATTCCATTAAGGCTTGTTACATAGAGGCTATGAGATGTAGCTATTACAGAGTAAGATGGTTTAGTGAGGCAATATTTCTATAATCCTTTACATTGTACCCTTGGGTTTGAGGAAGGTGTTTAGTCTGGGATACCAACAAGGATCGTTTTTTTGGTATTGTTTCTTCTTATTTTCTAACCTTAGGGTTCAGAACCTTAGATCTGATATGAGGTTGAGAGACATTAAAATGACAATAGGCCATACCATCTTTAGGTACAGTGGCAAGAATATTTATGTAAGAGGAAAAATACTGTGTCTCATCCCATAGAATCTCCTCACCGTCCTGGGCCCTGTCTCCTCCCAGGTGATCCTCCAGCAGTACACCACCCCCAGGGTTGGAATCAGGAAGCGACTGCCTTCCCCTGGCCACCTGGGAGAAGACTTTAGGCAGAGGTTAAGTGAGGGATCCGTAGGATTCTTCACACTAGCCACATAATAACACCTATCATGCTTTCTTTATCAAAGATGGCCAATACAAAATGTAGTGCCAAAGTAGGAAATGGCTAGACTGGCTACATTAAAATGACAGTCTTCCTACATAATAACACTTATCATGCTTGATTTAACAAAGATGCCCAATACAAAATGGCATACCACAATAAGAAATGGCTAGACTGGCTGCACCAAAATGCCAGTCTAGCCATGTAATAACACTTCTCATGCTTCCTTTATCAAAGATGCCCAATACAAAATGTACACATTTTTTAAAAATGCTGTTGATGCCCAATACCCCCATGCCCCTGTCAATATAAGTTCCCCAGCCAGGCACTAACACATGCGCACTCACATTCATACAACATTCACATGGATCATGCACTCGCTCATTCAAACAACTACCCATCATCATACACTCATTACACCCAACAATAGCATACACAGATACATTACACATTTTAAATTAACGTACCTTCTGCCCCGGTCCTGACATTTTCTACCAGCGTTCCAGCTTCTGCATAGCACGAACAGAAACACGGAAGCAAACAGTGCTTCTTGGTTCCTGCACATTCACGCAAGAGCCAGAGAGTTGATGACAAAGTATCCCGTTCCGTTTGTATGTCGGGGTGGCGCAGGAGTGCCCCCTTACACATACAAACATGCAGTTCCACAGCCAGCATCCCCATTGGGTCATGCAAGACTGGGGAAGAAAACCCCCTGGCATTGCACGGCCCATTGGACAAGTTTTGAAATTTGGAAACCTTGATTCCTTTTCACAGTTCAAGACAGCCCTGAAGCACTCCCTCAGCTGGAAAAACCAGCAGCTTAGTGAGTGCTCATAATGGCTGTGAGCCGACACACCCTCAGCCATTATGGATGATCCACCACTGGTAGATCCTCAATTAATCTATGCAACGGGTCAGTGTGGCTGGAGAAGAAATACTGTTGACATAGAAGCCATGTACATGAACTGCGCTTTAAGCACATTAAGGGATCCATAGACATGTCCTACAGTAGAAGGCTGCCAAGTTAGCTCAACAGGTTGTGTGACTGTTGCTGAGATGTTATATATTTAAAACTGTCTGGTAATCTTATGACTTTTGCAATTACTTATCAACACAATAGAAGCATTTATTTGTGATTAAGCAGTTTGGTACGCATATAATATCTTTAGCACTATATTATAGTATTCAAGCATTGGGGACAACAGGCAGGCAGGACAAAAGGAAAGATATACTTTATTACTTCAGGTTGTAGTTGAAGGTCAGGCAGGAGAATAGGGAGAATACATCCTTCAGGTTCCAATGCCCATGCTGAAGTCCCCGGCAACGGTCACTCTCAGAACTCCCAGCCCCTTCCATTCCACATCCCATCAGGCTTCCCCAAAGCAACATCTAGCACACAAGCACTTTGATAAAACACAAAGTAAGAGGCACAAAAAGCACAGACTATTTGAGTGACAGCCAAACAAAAAAAGTAAACGCAGTTTAAAGAAAACAAGTGAATGTGAGTTTAAGAAACAAGTTTCAATTTGGAAATATCTTTTTTGTTTTTTTCTATGAAAGCGTAAGCTGCACAATTTAAAGAACTATAGTGTGCCCAGTGTGTAGGAAGCCTGCTTTTGACAGTAATGGCCCCCACCCCACTGATATTAATGGCCCACTAAAGGAAGAACGCAGGCTAAGTAAAGAGCCTGAAAATGTGCAAATGATGGCTGGGCGTAGGAGCATCTTTATGACCCCTGGATAGAGTTCTTTGCGAGAGGGAGGCAAGCCACCAATTAGGGGGGGCATAGCAGCAAATGTGGTGGGGGGGCCAGTTACCCCCTGTAGGTATGCCTATGATTCTTGCGTGTACCCTCATATCCCACAGCAGCATTAGGAAAACAAAAAGTCACTAAGGCAAATGTTTGCAGTCCAAACAGGAGAGGTGGTCCCATGTGCAAACCTACTGCTGGATTTCAAAATTGTGTACAAAAAATACTGGTTTACTGGGTTTCAGAGTGGTAGAGGAGAGCGCCTGCATCAAGACCGGCAGGAACTGGCAGTGTGAGATGTGGAGTAACAGGGTAAACCGCTTATCAGTGCCTCTCACCTGTGAAGGTTGTAGTTTCCGGAGACCCGAACAAATCGTAACACGTGCACGCTGCTCACACAGCTACTTCAATTCAGCCAATCGCATTGATCGGATGGAGCCATATGAAGGGTCCTGAACATAGAGAGGGTCTGAGAGTCAAGTGCAGGCCATAGCTTTGCCTTCTTGCAAGAAGGAAAAGAAAGGAATGGGGGAGTAAGCACGGAGGGAGGGAGGAGCAGAGGGAGAAGCAAAGAGAGAGCGAGAAACAAAAGCAAAGGAGTAGGAAGAGAGATAAACAGAGGAGCAGGTGAAGAGGAAAGAGAGAACAGCAGAGGAGGCAGACAGGGAGACAGAAGAATAGAGGAGGTAGAGAGGAAGAGAACAGACTGGAAGAAGAGGTGGAGAAAGAGAGAAGAGTGTAGGGGGTGAAAAGGAGGGACAAAGGTGCAGAGGAGGCAAAGAGGTAGCTGGAACACCAGAGGAGGAGGAAGGGGGAAACAGAGCTGTGATAGAGGTGTAGAGGAATGAAAGGGGAGTGTCAAAAAAGACAAAGAGAAAAAGAAGCATGAAGGGGGAGAAAAGCTCACAGGCGATAAGGAGCAAGGGAAGACCAGAGGAGGTGGAAAAGAGAGCCAGAAAAGTGGAGGACGGTGGGAGAAGAACTAGCACAGTAACAAAGAGGTGGGAAGAAGGAGAGAAAGCACAGGGGAGGAGAAGAGAAAGTGATAAGAGGAGGAAGAGAAGACAGTGGGAAGGAAATGTGTGAAGAAGAAGTAGACAAGTAAAGGAGAGGTCAGATGAGAGAAGGGACAAGGAGGAAAGAAACAACGTAAGACGGAACAAAGAAAGGGGAAAGGGAAAAAGAATGTTCCCTGAGCCTCAATGCGAGAAAGGCTTGCAAGCAGCGAGGCCAAGGAGACTATCTACCATAGTAGGTAGAATAGTCTGACACCCAACCCCAAACCAGATGATCCACTATGCCAGGTGTGGGGATACCAGGTAATCAGCACATCCTGGAGGACCATCGTGACTTCCTGACTAGTCCAGAAACAGCCATAAAAGCCAGAACAACAGCCAAGAAAGAAGTGTCACACACTAAATCCCAGAGTCTGTAAATGACTGTCTCCCATCTGAAAGGGTGATTTGATCTAGGGACAGAGTGAAGGACTGAGAACCATGGCCCTATGAAGAAACTTACCGGAGATGCACATATCCAACAAGGCACCACAAACTCAGTTAAACCTAATCCCCTGTTGTATTTTGTTAAAAATTAAAACCCAGGGTCCTAAATTGGCTGTTGATTCCCTGGCCATGGAAACTTATTTGAGGCTTATTTGCCTACAAACCCGTTCATAAATGTAAATATGGCTTCTGTCTTCTTGATAAAAGAAATGTCATGTACAATTAACTGATCATACTAAGAGAATGAACATTGCAGTGTCCACTGTTCTGCCCTACCAATGATTGGAGGTTGTTCTTCATAAACCTGATGCGCTGTCTTAAGTTCTGGACCCAGTGAACCATGGATTCCTGAGTCATGAACTATCAGTTGGAAACGTGTGATTTGTGACCCAGACCAAAACCTTTCACAAAGCATAGAGTTTCTGAATGGTGATATAATGCAGTTATAGGTGCCAAGATTTAATCAGGGTTTTGGTTCCATTTGGATTGCTGCATCGTGGCACCTCCATGCTACTGTTTTCAAATTGTAAGGTTTAGTTTGCATACTCTCTTGAAATGCTACTTGGGAGATCTAACTCTAAAACACAATCTTTATATCAAAGTGCATTCTACTCAAATGTTTGGTAGATTTAGCTCTCTTCTATAGGTTGGTCCAAACCTTGTAATTGCTTTGTTATATATCCACCCATTTAGCCCACGCTTGTACATTGAAGTCTCACAGGCAAACACAGGACTATCTCTAGGGAATGGCAAGACTAGGGCACATGTATGTATTTATTTATTTTTTATTTTATTTTTTACATTTGTTACACGCCCAAACCCTTGGGTATCACGGCGAGGTTACAGGCAGCTTGTGAAATAATATTCAGTGAGAAATTGCAGCGAAAGTTACAGTCAACAATCATAACACTAGAAATGTTATAAATATCAAACGTTGCCCATGTGGAATATACTATGTTCGACAATCCAGGCATCCTTGTAAACTATGCTGGAATGAGCATAGGTCCAACATAAGACATGCAACCCAAATTCATCTGTACCAAACACTTTGCTGAAAAGAGACACCAACTAGCACAGATTCACTTTCAAATTGTCAAAGTAATACAGAAGTATGGACACCATGATGACCTCCACAACAAATTGGATTGCAGAGAGAGATTTTAGACTGATATACTGGATACAGTCCACCCAGGAGGAATGGTCGAAGAATACAACTTTGCATGTTATCTGCAAACAATCTTCATTATTTTTGGTATTGATGTTTTGTGATATATGCTTATATCTGGTTCCATGTGTTTAAAACGACACAATAAATAATGACAAACATTTTTAGTGACACTTAAATAACGAAAAAAAAACATTTTTATTTAAATTTGGGGGTCCCCCCAAAGCCCCTGTTTCCCCTGCTTTGCTAACACCCTAAACCCCCTACCCTTTTGTATCCCTTACCCCACCGCCACATATACTGTTATTAAAAATGTTGACAAGTATTTCGTTATTTGTGTTTCACTGAAAATGTTTGTCGTTATGTATTTTTCGTTATTAACACTGTATACCCTTATATACACACGGTTAATAAATTGTGCTATTCAAAATGGCATAGTTTTTCTATAACAGCACCTACACAAGTTTCTCCTATCAGGTAATAGGGCGATAGTAGATATGTAGGTATGTCTTGTGCATTATTTATTTTATTTTGACTTTTCAGTGTACTAGAATGTGTGGTTACCTTTGGGCATATCCTCCATAGACTGTACTAGGTCTATACATTTTCGCATCCCCATGAATTAAGAAACAAGGAGCGATTTTTACCAGTTGTATGAGTCAAAACCTGTAGTATAATACTATAGGGAGAATTGTATATTAATTTAGTGGTTGTAGTTCAGTTTCCACTAGTAATGTACACTTTGTGATTAGTATTGATTTTTATTTAGAGCTTCCAGACGTACATAAAAAGAGCAATTATTTTATTGAAGTCAAGGTTTTTACCTTATTTTTGTTTAGTAGGTGCGTATTCCCGTTCCCTTACACGTTGACATCATACACCAGTCATAGGATTTACATAACTTGTGTTTACGTAAATAGCCCCGGCATCGCCCATCAGTGGCGCAATGACATCATATCTCCAGTGACGTCACATCACCACCAACGCAAAAGTGGTTAGCCTTGGTCTTGAAATAGCACATTAGGTGAGTAAAATAAACCATAGATCTTTGCCTGACTCCAGAGTTAGCAGACCTTTGATAAGTTAACACCTTACTACGATTGTAAACTTTATGGAGGTATACTTAACAGGACGAGTGGTGAAATTACCGTTTATTTTTTTTTAGGTACTACGAAGGTCTATTTAGTTGTTGTGTTTATGTTTATTGTGTTTATATAGCGCTTTACATTATAACAACAAGAACACAATAACAGTAGAAGCAATTACAAAATATGGGTCAAACCAGTAATACAGCAACTAGAACAATTTTCCAGTGAAGATAAATGAGGGAAGAGGGGGTGGAGAGGGGGAGGAAGTGGGGAACAGGAAGTGGAATAAGGTGAAGGCGAGAGAGGAGGAGAGGGGACTTAAGAGGAAACGAAGCAGGGGGAGAGAGGTAAGAAGAGGAGGATAAAAAAGGGGGGAGGGGACGGTAGGAGGATCCGAGAATCAGGGATGGGAGTGGAGAAGAAGAGATTTTAAGGAGACAAGAAAGGAGGAATAGGTGGGGATGGAACGGATAGAGAGAGGAAGGGAGTTCCAGTGGAGGGGGGCAAGGAGCTCAAAGGATCAAAAACGAGAGGATGCACATGGGGATGGGGGGACAAAGAGAAGGAAGAGATCTGCAGATCGTAGGGAACGGGAGGGAGTGTAGAATGAGATGAGAGAGGAGAGATATGGGGGAGCAAGATCATGAAGAGATTTAAAGACAAGACAGAGAAAGTGGAATTTGAGTTGGGAATGAAAGGAAAGCCAGCCAAGATGTGAGAGCTAGGAGGAGATAGAGTCGTGAGGAGAGAGAAGACAGAGGGTACGAATGGCAGAGTGGTAGAGGGATTTGAGGGGGGCAAGATGAGAAGCAGGGAGTCCGAACAGGAGAGAAGAACAGTAGAAAAGACGAGAGAAGAAAAGGGAGATTAAAAGTTTAGTGGCGTGGAAGGTGAGAGAGGAGCGTACTTTGCGAATATTGAAAAGGTGGTAGCGACATGCGCGGGATGTGAGAGAAATATGGTGGGTGAAGGAGAGGGAGGAGTCAAAGTAAATGCCTAGATTACGAGCATGGGCAGAGAGAGGAAGATTAGCGGGAGGAAAGTGAATAGAAGGAGGGGGAGAAGGAGGAGGAATAGTGTTGGAGGGAAAGAATAAGACTTCAGTCTTTTCTGTATTGAGAGAGAGAACGTGGGATGACATCCAGTTTTTAATGGCAGTAAGACAAGAAGAGAGTTTAAGATGGAGGTCAGGAGTAAAGGAAGAAAATGAGAGGAAAAGCTGGGTGTCATCGGCATAGAAGTGGTGAGAAATACCGAAGGAAGAGATGATAGGGGCGAGAAGGGAGGTGTAAAGAGAGAAAAGAAAAGGGCCAAGGACAGAGCCTTGGGGTACACCATAGTCCAAGGGAAGAGTAGAAGAAGTATGACCACCCCAGGAGACGGTAAAAGAGCGGTGGGAGAAGTAAGAAGAGAGCCAGTTGAGGACGGGGCATTTGAAACCTAAAGAGGAAAGAGTGTTGAGCAGTAAGGGGTGATCGTGATCAACAGTGTCAAAGGCTGCAGAGAGATCAAGGAGGATGAGGACAGAGGATTGCTTAGAGTAGCGAGAAGTGAGGAGGGAGTTGAGGACCTGAGTGAGGGCAGTCTCAGGGGAGTGCTTAGGGTGAAAGCCAGATTGAAAGGGGGGAAGGAGAGAAAAGTTAGTAACAAACACAGAGAGCTGAGAGTAGACTATGCGTTCAAGTAATTTAGAGAGGAATGAAAGAAGAAAGATTGGACGGAAGTTGGATACAAGATGAGGATTAGCGGAAGGTTTCTTCAGAATAGGGATGAAAGTAGCATGCTTGAAGGTGGAGGGGAAAGTAGCAGATATTGAAGAAGGAGGTTAGGTAAGGAATGAGGAGAGGGTAGATCTTAGGAATAAGGAGAGTAGGGAGTGGATCAGAAGGGGCAGCAGTGAGATGAGATTTGGACAGCAGAAGGGAAACTTCAGAGGGAGTGACAGGAGAGAAGTCAGTCATACAGGTAGGGGGAAACTGGGGGGATAAGGGGGTATCGTGGCAGAAAGAGGATGAAGTGATGTTTTGGCGAAGAGAGAGAATCTTGGAGGAGAAGAAGTCAGAGAAGTCAGAAGGGGATAAGGGAGATGAGGTTGAGGGGTCATGAGTAGGTGGGGAGAGGAGGCAAGAAAGGGTTTGAAAGAAACGACGAGGATGAGAGGCTTGGGAGTGTAGAAGGTTAGAGTAGTAGGAGCATTAGGCAGAGCTGATGCTGGAGTCATATAGAGAGTGGTAAGAGAAGCATGATTTAATGTTAATTGATCAAAGGTGGGGCTCTGGATATGCCTTTTAACACACAGAGTTATGCTTTACATATTGTTACTACTATTATTATTTTTTAGATATCACACCAACACATAGGAACGCAGGTACAAAACTAATGCTTGTTCTTGTAACTTATATGTTTTATGCATTGAACTGAATGTATCTACACATGATTTTTTTTGTTCTTTTTTTTGTTTCCTTTTTTGTTATAATGTATCTTTAGCCCTGAAGACGGATACGCCAAAAATGCATTGGCTACAGATTTGTTTTGTTCCTCGGGATTGTACACATTATATTATCTGACTGCAATATTGTTTCTTTCTTGAACAAGTTGTGAACACTGTTTTGGGTTATGAAAGTTACAGTAGCCTTTCTAGGCACAGTTGTAGAGCACACAGCACCTTGGAAGCTGTTTCAGGTCCTTTTGTGGCAGATTCTTTTAACCCTGAGTGTCAGCTTTCTTTGCAGCAGTGCTCCTTGAGCAGTCAACACAGTCAACATGTGGAACAGGAAAATATACAACATACATTACATATCTACAAACAATGTACATTACTTATGGACAAAATATACATGAAATAGTTTGTCTCAATCTAGAACGACTCCTTTGCCTTATCTTGGGGCCGTATAACAATATACATGCTCAATCAATCAGCCTAGTATACAGTGCTAAAAAATGAACACTGTATTATTGTTGGGTTGTCAACACGACTGGGTTTTGGCCTTTCCAGCAGTTGTAGAGTCCTGTAATTACAACGGCCTTCATCAGGATGGGGAATTGTAGAGAAGTCTCATTTAATGGGGTATCCTGTGGTGGTGATTGTGCATTATGAACTCTCTAGCATGTCAGAAATGAATTCAGGAGGTGTCACCGTTGCATGCATCACTGGCGGAGGGATGGCAGAATACAAAAATGCCTTGGATTTTAAGGAAATTGCATCTCAACTGGTGTTCAATTTAAATGGGAAAAATAGGGCACAGCATTCAGCACTGTGCCTGCATCTGTCACATTAGTATTCCCAACCTCTTTCATTCCTGGGACTTTACCATGGACAAATACTATGGGAAATTTGGATTTATTTTGGGTGTTTCCATACTTACATTTTGAATGTGGCTTCTTTTTGGAGAATCTGCTGGTACACAATCAGTCTGGAGTTGCAGCCTCTGCAAGGTCCTTTTAAGCTGGCTATTCGGAAACCCTGTTTCCAACATGGGTTGATCAACTCTCTTTGAAAGGGTTTCTGTCTCCAAACTGCCTAGGTCCAGTCATCCAGATAGTTTCAGCTCTGTTCTCCAGCCATCTCCATCTCCAGTTGTATCCAGAAATATTCTTCAATGTTCATCTCCCAATATTAAGAATAATCCCTCAATTCTGTGTGCAAGCTTCCTTATATCTTCAGCTCCTCCCCACAGTTTGTGACTAAGGTATGGCTTATGGGTAGGGAATGTTTCCTCCATATTCTGAGGTGTTATTCTCCATTGGGGTTTGGTGGAATTACCGATAGTGGTAATTCTGCCACCAGTAATTCTGCCATTTTCTGGAGGTGAATTGGAGGAAATAGCTCCAATCAAGTGCTAGAGGTTTTTTCTTTACTTTGCCTCCAAATTTGGAATTTGGCAGTGTGGTAAAAATGGCAGTAATTGCATTATCAGCACTTTTTTTACCACACTGTCAAACATGGAATGACCCGCATTATATTCTGTAGATTAGAAGTAACAATTCAAAATGTACATGGTCCTGTGCAATGTGTATTCCCAGAGATAGTAATTTTTCCCACTTATCTTAATTTTTTCCCCATTACGTCACAAAGCAATTTTAGTTTGGGCTATTAGGAGGCACCTGCTCCACCTATAAACAAAACTGTTGCATTAGAGACAGATAGGGAGAAATGGAATATGCGGAGAGACACACAGTTTGTAAGTGTTGTTTGGTTATTTGCCCACCAATTGACTACCCATTGCCATGCTAATCCCTAGGGCCATTCCCACCCAGTTCCCACCCCTACCTGCTCAAAACACCTTCTCATGGGAGCTCTTTCAGTTTGCTTTAATCAAGCCTTGCCATCAAACTTTGTGTTCAAAGTCCCTGCCACTGTTTTTTCAAAGGAGTCTTCTGAGAGTTAATGACTTAATTAGATCTGTAAACCCGTTACAGGTGTAATAAAAAGTCTTAACCAGGTCTGCCTTCAGCCACTCGATTTATGATCACTCTGCATGTCCTTCACTGAAGTCCTGTTAAAAACAAGCATTTGCAAAGCAAACCGTTTTTGCTTGTATATAAGTATTAGGCATTTGCCAGGCACTACTCTTAGATGCCCAGGTACTTACACCATGTTGCGCCTGCTACCAGCGATCAGCAGTTAATACCACTACCGCAGTACCTGGCAAGTGCCTTTCATATGCCTACAAACTGTTGGCATTGCCAATGCTTGTTATATAGGTCAAAAGATATAATTTATGTTGACAAAATGCAAGTGCAATTTGTTTTAAGTTAGTAGGACCTTCCTTTCTAAAGATATTTAATTTCAAATGCACACAAAGACATTTTCCCTCAGTTTGACAAGAACTATAAGTCAAATAAATGCCAATGTCAGCCTGATATGTGTCTGGTGGTGCATGGGAAATGGGTTCTTTTTCATTCTACTGACATAGGAAGCTCAACATGACTTTGATTCAGAGTAAATGTGGTCTTATGACCAGAGCCTGGAAAACCAGTTTGAACAAGCCATGCTCAGAACGTGATTCTGACTTGCACACAATAAAAACCTTAACTCGTGATCTGGGGTCCTATGACACTATTCCTAAGGTTGGGGCTGCAGGTGTGAGGTGAATCCAAATGCTCGTTCAGGCATGTTCCATTTTAAGTGTAGTAAAATGCAGTATTATCTAAAGTGGATTAAAATACAAGGTAAAATACAATGGAACTTCGAATTATGTTTCATTTCTATATTACACTTCACTTTATTTTAGTGTAAAGGAAACAATGTAAAATACATTAATTGAAAACAAATGAAGGTTCTTATAATATATGAGTGTATTTTTCTTCTATGCATGGTATCCAGAGACATAATACTTTGATGAAATTCCAGACTTGTTCCTTGAGGTTTTAAAGATCTGAATATATGCCCTTCTGCCTGCTAAATTATTTTGGGCATGGCAAACACACTCTGTTTACATGTTGTGCAGTTCCAACTTCCATGTGCATTTTTCAACATGTCTCCATGTACTGATGTGGCAATAGTTAAAAATACAGGGTTTACATTGTGTCTTTGAAGGTGAAATCAGGCCTTTTGCATTTTTACATGTAGGAAGTTCTTGTTTAAATAATCACAGTTCTTGCAATATCCTTAGTATCACCAGCCAGTCTCTAGAGTCAATTGAAAGGCCTTAGAAATGGTTGCAGTTTATCGCTTGGGTGCACACACAGCTATTTGCATCTTGCACTTTACAGGGACATCCTTTTCATCATGGCAGCAAGCAAGATGCACAATCCAACAGAACAGGAAGTATACTTTTGTGACTGGTGCCTTTTTCATTGCTCTTTCAGAAAGACTTTTCTGTTGTCAGTTTATTCTTGAGAATGGACTTTCACTTCAAAGTTTCCCACAGTTGTCCACATTGTGGTGCCATGTAATTTTAACATTATATGATCTAATCATGAAAAACATGACATGAATATCATATGTAAATGGCCACACCATGGATACATTTAGGCCATAACCTGGTGGTGAAGTGGCTCCCTGCTCTAGTAGTAGCATAGACATCAAGTGAAGCGTCTAACGCTGACTTCAGGACCTTGTTAGAGGGTAATTAGCATTTAGAGAATCTTTAAATGTAACTTGACTGAGCTAAAGACAAACCTAACCCAGTGTGCTCTGTGTTGTATTTGAGCAAAAGCCTTGATGCAACATAAGCACTCTCCAATAATTGGGCTATTATTGATTAAACATTTGCAGCACAATATTTCGTAATCCAACATACATGTTAAAATGTGACATGAAGTATCTTCAGAAAAAATATTTAAGTTGCCTCTTGTTTTGTATTTGAGTGCCACTAGAATCTCTCAAGTGATTCAATGGGCACCTTTGAGAATCTTCTTGAGGTCTTACCAGCAAGGCCAACATGCTTATCTCACTGTACAGTGGCTGAGCTTGTACATTGTGCTGATATATTCAGACGCACTTTTGTTGATGGCTACCATTGACCTTGTGATTTTTTCTTAACAAACAAAAGCCAGAATTGCCTGCTGCGTTCAGGACAAGTCAGATAGTATTCATTCCTATCAGAAGGTGGCAAGAGGAGTTACTGTATCTTCTGCAAGGTCTCTCCTTATAAACAGGTGTTCCGAAGGGCAAGATACATTGTGTGATTCAAATCACAGCCTGCCACAGAGATTTTTTTGTTTGCATCATATCTTTCTGTATGAGATTTCTGGATTATTTCCCTCCTAATATTTAAAAAGTTGAACTGATTCAGGGGATGGTCTGCAACTTTGTCACATCTCTATATTGAAACCTACCTGACCAATTCATTTAGTTAGCCCATGTGCACAGGAGCAATGTTAAGGAGCCATGCAAGAGACTGAATGTAAGTCTTGCCTCTATTATAGACCACTTAGGATGTTGCTGTTGATATATTGCAGGTTGCCTCCAGATTTCGAAGCATCTTCGTGAAACAGCAGACAATGAGGAAATTTCCCGGGTATGATACGGGTGTGACACTTACAGACAATTGGGGTTTTAAAGGAAGTACCATGGCCTTGAAAAAGAAAGCCAACTGGATCCCTTTTCTGAAGGTATTGCTTGTTAATTGGTGTCTGTGGTGAACAATGCAGCATGGTATTTGGTTAGACATATATAGTGACTTTTTAAAATTTTCAGTTTTACTTTACCCTGTGTTCTAGCTAATACTGATCAGTGCAGTCTTTATTTAGAAATATTATTTTCGGTTTCCTCTACAGTTTATAATAAGTGTTTTAAAGTTTGATGTACCAGCTACAGTTCATTCTTGATTTGTTTAATGTGAGGCTCTGTGAACTATAGGACACTATATTTGTATTGCCTTGGTTTGTATGATGTAAAGTTAAGAATCTTCCTTTGCAGTATGTAGGTTCTACAGGCCTGCTGACACACAGGATCTGCTCGCATCCTCGTACCACCAACATAGCATTTTACAGCCAATGCCATTGATACTGTTGGTTCTTTGTATCCATTATTATTATGACTTTCAGAACTAAATATCTTGATGGAACATTCAGTAATTTTATTATACCTCTTGGTAGTTAAGTATTCAGCCAGCTGCGAAACTCATAACCCTCTTACATGCGAGGTGGCGAGCTTGAGCACAGTGCTGTTGTTTCCTGGACTTATTTCTGTCTAAGATGTGAAACCTCATTTACCAGAAAGAAAAGTCAATCTATTTCTTAATTTAGATTTTGGATTCTATTTTTATAAAACAAAGAAAATAAAACGGCAAACGTGAGTAATCCATGAAAAAAAGAGCACATGCAAAAGCCCCTTCCTCCTTGCCCTCTCCTACCTCCTGCCACGCACTATTTCCTAGCAATCTCACTACTGTCTTCCTGACATTCCACAACCCCATACACATACTCTCTCATACTTTGCCTTTCACTCTCTCCACTTCCCCACACCAATCCTTCCCTTTACTGTCCCCCTCTCACCAGCCACGCCTCTGTATATTCACTGTACAGCCATGTGCTCACCTGAGCCCTCACTGATATCCCATCTGGTAACCTCTCAATCTGTCTTCCTCTTTCCCTGACTAACCTTACTTCTCTCCCAACAACTGCTTCCCTCCCCAACACACCCCTTTTCACACCTCTGTCCTTCCATGCGCTGAACGCTGACTACCTTTCCATCCCCTCTCAATCAACATCCTCAAATATTTGCTGCATCTCTTCATTGGCAAACAATACCCTCCCACCACCTTCACAAACCCCACCATCAACCTCTCTCAATCTGTTTAAGCAGCGCACCAACCCGATTCCTCTCCTCCTGTCTCAGGTCTCCCCCTGCCTCCATTTTCCCTCTATCCCAATAGCTTGCAGCCCCCACACAAATGTGAAAATCCCCCTTCTGTAACTTCATTGATGCCAACTTCAGTGCACTCTCCATGGCAAACACCCACTACAACAATCACTACCCCCTCCTTGACAGGAGACATAGCTTCCTTTTCATCACTGATACTTGGCAAACAGCACACTTTGCCCTTGTCCTGCTCATCCTTGAAACAAATCAATTGGGCTGCAATGTCGATCCATAAATTGCTATTTTGTAGACCAGGAAGCATAGCCATAGCATATAAACCCAACATCAATGCCACTTCATTATACACTTTCTCGGAACCTGACAATGAATGCTTCCTCCACAAGTGCATCTACACTCCAAACCTCTCTCCCTCCACTTTGTTCATCTATAGACACCTCTGGTGTCCCACCTTTTGCACACTGGTATAGTGATACTGTACCCACCACCATTCTCAGACACATTTGCGTGACTATCTTCTGTGAATGTATTACTTTATTTTGTGAAACTGAATTTCCCCAAACAAGAGGTCTGATCTCCAACTTGGAAAATCACCTTCCATACTAATCGGTCACAGGCCCTCAGCTGCACACAGCTTGCACGCTATTTTCTCACCTTTTGGAGATGATCGAAGCATAAGACTCAGTTATTCTACCATGCAGTTACGGCAATATTCCTTGCCTTCAGGATTTTGGCCTTTTACACAGTTATAGCCTTTATGTTGGTCTCCCACCTGCTCTTGGGACTGAACAAATCCAACTTTCTCTCACTGCTGTGCCAGAGTCACCCATGCTTACCTTTATCAATCTCTCTTCATTATCATCTTGCATTCCTAGCTTCACCATCTAGCTTGCCATTGAATTTGATATCCTGGCCTACAAAAACTGCCTAACAGGAAGAAGAAAGTCGGGTGGTTTAATCAAGAGATCAAGCAAAGCCTCTTGACAGTGGTTGTATACCTTTTCTGTGTAGCGTTCCCTGGTAATGCCCTGATCTTACATAGTGACCATGTATTAGAGGAGGTCATGCTCTCCTTGACAAAAACGAGCCTGGTTCGGCTTCAGTATTCATGTGAGAACCTGGTTTAACCATATGGTAAAGACCACAGCAAATAGCATACAAGGGTTCTGGGTCTCCAATGTTCTTATTGCAGTGTGTCAATTGCAGCATTCGTGAATGAGAGGGGTGGCTTCATGTGAGGAGGATGTGGGAATGAAAATAGATGATTCCATCAGATCCAAGGTCATTGTTCAGAATCTCTGCACGTTTATGGATCATGAATGGAGACTTGCTCAGCAGAATCATTTGTGGTGCAGGTGGGGGTATACCTGTGGTAATTAAATAAGCTGTCCTTAATAAGGGTGATAAATGATGGATATTTAACAAGGGAAAGCCATCGCTCTTTCTCATATTTTGGCAAGATAATCGGCTTAGCGTTTCCGAAGAATAAATGTTTGGATGGGAAGTAACCTGAGAGAGTTCTCGTTTCCTGACCTCTTGATCAATTATGATGACAGCTTGCTAAGAGGGCAAACAAGGATATGTCTGCAAAGCCTTGCTTACAGTTACTAAAGTCACATTGCAAGTGTGGATAACCTAGGATATGGTCCTAGTAACCTGGCCTTTGAGGGCATTAATTATCACATAGTGTGAGCGCGCTTAACATATAATACTCAAATCTGAGATATGGTGGGAGAAGCTTTTTTTGAGTTACTTGCCCATATGATGGCAATACCGAGCAATGCGGTCAAATCCTAGGCTTTTGATGCCAATACCTGGCAATAGCGTAGAAGTAATGACCTTGACTGCATGAGGATTTAAACCCCTGTTAAAATTAGGTAAAACATTGCTATACGGAGGGTGTATTAGGATAAATGATAACAGTACTAAGCAAATAGTGTGAGTCACTGGGCATATGATGGACACATTTGCCACGTGGTGAGAACTCCTGGGCGTATGAAAGCAGTGAACGGCAAATAGCATACGTACATGGCTAAGTGATGGTAATACATGCCAATGATGTGAGTTAGTGGGTATATGATGGCATTGCCTGCCAGATGATAGAAATGCCTGCCATAAAATGTAACTTCCAGAAGAGGAAATCAAGGGAAGGCCTTTGTTATCTGAGCAGGAATCTCAGTTACTACTGAAATATTAGGGGACTTTCCCTTGTGGGACTATTTATAAACTTGGATCTGATGTATTTAGGCAAATAGTTTACTGAGTTATTGGGTTCAAACAATGTTTTGAAGTTTGACTTTTGAAAAGATGCAAATCATTTCATCATCCTCAACAGAGATTCTTGAATAAGTACACTCTGTGAGTTCCAGAGCATATGATGGCAGTATTGTGAAATTATGGTAATACTTATCCATATCAATATAAATTATTAACACATGTCAATATAGGTTTTCATGCATGCCAATAAGAGGACAATACCTGTCAAATGGTATAAGCATATCATGCTGATAACTGACAACAACAGAAAACATTTACTCTGTCCATAATCCAACACTATTGGCTTTGTCACTGTTGTCACCCATGAGTCTTTCTCACTGCCCAGCTTATCTATAGTGCAAACCTTTGGAACCCTTGGCTGAAATGAACCTCCAATGAGCGATGATACTAACTGCAAGTCAAAGGCCTCATTACGAGTATGCTGGCGCAGTGTTCACGTGCCAGTGATTCAGGTTACTGGCACGTTACTGCACCCACACCGGCCAACTCTGAGTTTGGTGGTGGGGTGGCTGGTATTACCTCCAGCTCAGTAATTCCGGCGCCCCACCATCAAAAACTGCTGGTATTACCAGCACTGGTAATACTGGCAACTCCCCCTATCGGACTCCATGGGATGGGGAGTAACTGCCCTTACTGGCACTTGAAATCTTCCAGTAATTCCGGCACACCAAGTGCCGGTAACAGTCATTCATTTTGGTGGTATGTCACTGGATTTACTGGAGAGATACCACCAACCATGTAATGAGGCCGAAAGACTACATACAAATCTATATTTGCCTTCAAGAGGGGAAAGGCAATGGATGGTCCTGATCACAGCGCAAGGGAGGTTGTAGAAGTTGCAATGCTTCCTGTAGAGATTGAGGAGATTGGAATAGTGGGGGTGGGCTGTGAAGGACCTCACAAGTAGGTTTTGGCAGGGATTTAAGTGGTGAATAAATATTGATAGTTATTATTGACGGTTTAGAAGTGTAATGTGAAAGGGGTGAAGCTGCTGTAGATGGTGGAAGTTGGTAAATTCACTTTTGAAATAGTTCTGGGTAGTAGCAAGATTGGAGGGGAAGAGTTTGTGAAAGGGAGTGTGCGTATTGTAATTAATGAATAGAAGGAGATTTACGTTCTGAAGTTCTACATGGTCATCTGTGTTGAGACGGGTGAAACTATGGTGCCCTTAACCACGAGAACTAGTAGGAGTGTACACAGATTGAACCACCCTTGTCCTCATTTGTACCACCAAAAACCAAACTTCAAGTGTCCCAGTCATTCCTGGCATACACTTGGCCATGTTTGGAGTGCTAAACAAATTCTTCTAGTACATAGAAGATCCACAGTATGCCAGGGCCTTAACTTTGTCTCTCTAGTGTCAACAAGCTTACCTAAATAGAGACCTGGTAGCCAGAACCTTTCTCGATGGACCGTTGGAGGAGTTGGTCCTCTCAAACTTGAACTCAGTCACCATTCCTGCAAGATAAACCCAGATGATGAGAGAACGAGTATGTTTCAGTGAAGGCAGCCAGCTTAGGAAATTAGTGATGGGATTGCCAGAACATGGTTCCTTGCCTGGTGGCCTACTTAAAAACGGTATGAATAACAGAATCCTGTCAGAGACTACAGACAATCCAAGATCCCAAAACCAACATCAGGGAACGTAAAATTACTTTGGAAGGAGGATCGAAAATTGCAGATTTCTATCCCATTCATATTGTGGTAATAATGCAAACCACTGCCATATTACAGAAGATCTCATTGCTTGATTCCGTTGGAGATTTTCCTTTGTCACAACTGAAGATAGACAAACTATGATCTAAGCTTGAAGAGGAGTGCAGCTCTGCTTTATTAGCCCTGGCCTGGTGGCCTGTGCATGCTCCTACCCACAAGCCAGGGAGGGACTACTGTGCACCCCTTGCCCCACAGAGCAGCTACAAAGAAAAGAGCGATAGGCAACCTGCAAGCTAAAAGCAACTTTAACTGCCTACTACACAACAGGAGATGGGCTGCCCCTGAATTCCTTACCATACTGTATATTAATGTTAACCTTCACGGACAACACCCGACACCAGGGTGCAGTTTTATATGCCCCAACGGGGACCGCTTTTGTAATAAACATTATCGACACTGCGAAATTATAAATATTCTTAACTTAGAACTATTTCTGCTTAATAACCCCTTCCCTGGAATGATCTTCCTATCAGGTCCTGCTCCATTAGACCACCCTCTCTCAGAGGAGTCCTGGAGGGGTCCCCTGGGTAAACTGACAGAACAGAACAGACCCTTTCTCCCTGTCCGCCACCACCTACCTAGAGGGGGTTGCAGAGGATGGTCCTGGTGGGTGGCCCCTCTCCCAAAACTGCCTCTGGCAGGCCGCCATTTGATCCAATACTCACACACCAGGGAACCAACCTCATAGATTTATTATTCCAACCACCTCCATATCTGACAAATTTCACCCGCTTTAACCAGAACCATACTAAAACCATTACTCATACCTATTTATTCTCAAACGCTAATAAACATATACATATACAAGTGAATACATTAATAAATATATGCATTAAATACAGGCGTATGGCTGCTGTATTCAGCCACACCCAATGGCCCTCCAGTTCTTTTAGCCCTTTAACAGCCCAACAGTACCTTAATTTTAAAGGTGTGGGGGCGGCCTGTGCCATTCTTTGCAGCTTCCATGGAGTTAATACAGGGGTTTATCCATATTGCTGCTCCCTGTGCTCCTGTGGGGCACCTCCGCATAGGGCCTAGGAAGATATTTCATCCTTATAGCACCCAGTGCCTTCGGGATGCAGCATACAATCACCCCGTGGCCCGGTGCTGTAATTTGCTCTTTTCGGGGAGCTTGGGGGTAAGACCCACCTGCTCCATAATTGCCCCTGAATAGTGCTGATGGGGAGCTACACCCCATTTCTTCCACCATTTCATCACCCTGGCTGCTGCGAAGACACCACCCAGGACTTAACCAGCCAGCCTGCCTGTCCTCAGGCAGGTCATCCGCACTCGCAGCATTCCTGTGTCTCCCAGGCTGCCATGATGATGTCACTCGGGACTTCTTTCTTCACCAGCCCGTCAACTGGAGTCAGGGCAAGCCAGAATGCCCATGTAACTCTCCTCTCTTCTGGGCCTACCCCAACGTGCCATCAGGTGGGCCTTGCTGCCTCATCCCAGGCCGCCCTACACTTGCGGCTCGTTCTGGGCCATACTGCTCTTCAACTGGGCTGCACCCCACACACACACCGTGGGGCTTTCTGCTTCTGTGCCCACCTGGGCTGGGCCCGGATGGGCTGACTTGCCCTCAGGCCCTGAGGGTGGCCAGGCAGCATTGAGCAAGCAGACCACAGCTCACTGTTCATTCTGGGTGCACCTGGCATACGCGGCCTATCTCCGAGAGTTGTCCTAGCCGTGCGGCCACTCGAGGCCACAGGGAATTTTCCCCCCCACCTACTACTCTCTTCTAATGGTTTTTCTCAATAGTTGTCCTTCAGTTAGTTTTTTAAGATCTATCTCTCCAACATTCTCACCTGTTCTGTCCATTCTTTCATTCTTGGACATTGGTTTTCTACCCAACCTTTCCAAGTGGTTCTTAGTTGGGGGTATATGGCAAAGTCCAATCAGTATGGAGAGAACAGGTAAGTCCTAGTAAAAATAAACACATTTACACAACCTAAATAAAATACTTGTATGTCCGGTGCTGTGTATTTAATTCTCTATATTCTCCAAGTGGGGAGCAATATATCCCTGACTCGCCAGGTCCTAATTGGGTCAGGGATCACAGAGTGCTAACCTGTTCTCTGCCAGTGAATTGGGCAAGGGTGAAGCACATGGTGTGAAACCCCATATCTAAGCAACTGGCAACACTCCTTTCTGAAAGCAGTGCTGTTGGTAAGCACCTGAAGTTGTGGAAGAGATGCAGTGCCACCCAGAAGATCCCCTTTGTGCCAGAATTAGTCAAGAATTGTGTTTTGGTAATGAAGTAGAAATGTGACTAGAGAATTGGGCCTTATTGCGAGTTTGGTTGTAGCCGTGCCTGCTTTACAGGCACGGCTACCGCCAAACTCGCTACCGGCACCACTACCCGCGATTGGGCAATAACCGGCCCATTACGAGTTGAATGGGCCGGTAATTGCCCATTTGCGGGTGGCGGTATTGCCGGGCTACGGATCCCCATTCTGCCCAATATGGCAGAATGGCGGTGGGGAGCATGGTTGCACCGGCACCGTTGATAACGGTGCCGGTGCAATTACGCGTTCTGCTCGCGGTTGCCTGACAGCCTGCCAGGTCACATCTGGCGGGCTGTCAGGCACCTGCGAGCAGAACTTGTAATTCGGCGGCACGGTATGAACGGTGCCGGTGCCTTATCAGCACCATTCATACTGTGTCCACCAACATTATAATGAGGCCAATGTGCATTGATTCCAGGAAACTCAATAGCTGAACCATCCCAGATCAATACACTTGCCCAGTGGGGAATGAGGTGCTACATTGTTTGAAAGGCAGCTAAGGGTTTACTTTGTTAAAAGAGTGGTTTCTACTCATGCCATTTCAAGTGCACCAGACACTTTTCAACTCTTTAATAGAAGGCTGTTAAAGATAGGACTCTGTTAAAGGGGAAGGTGTTGTTAGATGACATCATTGTGTTTAACCGGACGTGGGAAGAGCCAGGCTCTTAAAGGTATTTGAGCAAACGCCTAAAGGTCCAAGGGTTTAAAATATCCCTTGAAAAAAGCAATTTCTGCAGAATCATTGGAAGTTATATATACAATATTTTTCATTCCAAAACAGTTGCTCTTGTACCTTCTTTTTTTCAAAATTGTATACCTTGAGATTCAATTGAGATTCAAAAGCATTTAGATATAGAAGAGTACAATTCTGAGCCCATGAATACACATATTACAAACGATAGAGTCAAGGTACAGAGATCAGCCAACATGAACATCCAGGTAATGCCCTGCATCCATTTGACAATTTCCCAAACCTCTCACAACAATGACATTAGATTAAAGAGAACTGACTTCATCTAGGCGCAGGCATTTTTTCCAATGATAGAACATCCCAGGATTTGCACCACCAACCAGACAAAAGGAGGCACTCTGGGTTCTACCATCCCTGTGCAAATAGAAATCTTCAGTCATAAGGAGATGCAAAAATAAGCATGCAGAGTGGCCAGACTCTGGGTAAATCTCCCACTAGAGTCAATGCTAGGTTTAAAGTAATTTAGATGCCACAAATATTTTTTATTCAGGCCAAAACCTTCTTCCAAAAACTCTGGTCCCTAGGGTAGAACCACATATGTGCTAAAAAGCCTGTCTCCCTGCAACCCTCTAACAGAGGAAGAGTGCAGGAAGGGATCATTTTATGGAGTTGTGCTGTGTTAATGCACCATCTAAAGCACAATTTGTGTCCACCCTTAATTGATGTGGTATAGGACATTTTGTGTACTCTTGCCCATAAGCCCTCTCACCTACCTTAATAGGGCAGTTTTTCAAGGTGGTAAGAGTGGTCTAGTATTTTGTATAATGACAAAATGAAACTCCAGGTGGGAGGGTTTTCTTGATCTGAAAGAACATACCTCAACATTCGAAAGCCAATGGCACAACTGTCTGAGCCTAGATCTTTCATGCTCCTCTAAGATGAATGGCTCTTTTCATTCTCAGAATGTGGGAGGAAAGCCCCATTTGTATAGCTTAGAGAGAGTTTTAAGACACCCTCAAACCCATTCCAAAAAGCACTAAGACATACTCCCGTTAGAGAAAGCAGGGTTACCCCTGGCTGGAGAGAAAGGGCATATTCCTGCTTTCAATTTTGAAAGTTTGAGAGCTCTCTCCAAACAATACGTCATGGCCCGTGGAGGATGGGTGTGGAGTGACCAAATCAGCCATTTGATTTTGTCAGCCAAATTACCTATCTGATTTTGTCAGAAATGATAAGCATAACTATGGGGTGTCTGTAGATCCATGTCACAGGTTCACCCACCTAACTTGGGGACGAGAACCAAACCTGACAAATAGATGTGAGGACTGAGCTGCAAATGAATATCTCTTAATGCAAGCAACTGCTAGGCCCCCCAAATTAAACCGCCTACTATAAACCCTTTGGGATCTTGACAGGTAAAGTGAGAAAAAGGTATAGGATCCTAGGGATCATATTCATTTTAACAGCACTCATGCAACCCAATCAAGAAATCCCAAGATAGTCCCATCTGTCCAAATCTGACGTTACTGCTGAAATAAAAGGGAAACACAAAAATATATAATGTTCTGGCTTTTTATTATCCAGATTGTGCAGCTGTGGCCCAGCGAGACCTTTGCATTATTCACTCTGCCTGAGTTAAGCTAACTGGACCTGCACAGTCTGGGGAGTTCTGGGTCCGGCTGTTGGAGCTACTGGGATAACAGTGGCGCTGAGAGTTGGGAGGAATGCCTGGATTTGAACAGAGGGCGCCTGGGGACCGACATGACCTGAGGAGCGCTGGGGACGTCTTACTGAGCCTCTGAGACCCAGTGGCCCTGAAATTTTGGTGGAGAGCCCTGATCCGGACAGTGGGCCAACTCTGCTTCCGCTCTGCCTCTCACCTCCACCGCCTCTCACCTCCATGCTCATCACCACCAGCCCTCCCCACTCCACCATCTGGACATCACAATCCACCCTGGAATATCTTGCATTCAACCACCACACAGTACTACCCCTGAACACATACCAAACCTCTCACATGCTACATCATGTCAACTGCACCTCAGCCACTGCGCATCGGTCCCCCCACACTACCATGTCCTTCTTGACACCAAGCACTCACAGGAACTCAATGTTACACTCCAGGACCTGGAACCTGAAGCCCAGAGCTAGCAGGAATCTGCACATTGGCATACACTCCCATACACGCCCAGTTAGCAAAGCCCTCGCCAACCCCCCACCCCACACCAGCCAGCATACCACCACTACACCTTGCCCCTCACCAATTGCTACCAGAACCAACATAGCCACCTCAACCACCGTACACAACACCACAAACAACACCACACAACAGCAACCTCTAAAGGGAGACCTCATCAATGCCAAATCTAGCCCAATGCATGCTCTGGATATTAATGACCTTATTAGCACCCTCAATCTTGACCTCCTGGCCACCACTGAAACCTGCCTGCACGCAGCATCTGGACAAGCACATTCCCTAGCAGTCCCCTCTGTCTATGCTATATACAGGAGCGACAGACCCAGTGGGAAGGGGGGTGGCGTTGCCCTGATTGCAAAAGAAAGCCTCTTTGGCATACACTCCCATACACGCCCCGTTAGCAAAGCCCTCACCAACCCACTGTCCCACACCAGCCAGCATACCACCACTACACCTTGCCCCTCACCAATTGCTACCAGAACCAACATAGCCACCTCAACCACCGTACACAACACCACAAACAGCACCACACAACAACAACCTCTAAAGGGAGCCCTCATCAATGCCAGATCTAGCCCAGTGCATGCTCTGGATATTAATGACCTTATTAGCACCCTCAATCTTGACCTCCTAGCCACCACTGAAACCTGCCTGCACGCAGCATCTGGACAAGCACATTCCCTAGCAGTCCCCTCTGTCTATGCTATATACAGGAGCGACAGACCCAGTGGGAAGGGGGGTGGCGTTGCCCTGATTGCAAAAGAAACCCTCTCACCTCTCAATCAGACACATGACTACCTCCTTGGTTGTGAACTGCCACTTACTCTCCATCAAAATCACCACCTCCACATCATAGATCACCCTCCAGGATCCATCCTATCATTTGAAGAGGAGCTCCTTCCTCTACTAGGCTCCTACATCAAGTCTACAACCAAACCTACACTACTATCCGACCTTAACCTTGGTCTCAATGACCCCTCGGACATGAATGCTGCCTTACTAGGGAAAGATTTTGTACTTATTTATTTTCTTCCTGTTTGAGCCTTAACAATATTACTTAGAGTGTTAACATTAGCCTAAGCCAAGATGGAGGCTCCAGTCATTAATCTGATTTGCTGAGTAATGCTCTTGGTCAGTTGGAAACATCTCCAACTGCCTTTTATTGTCCTTTGTTCAGCTGAGGTGGTCAAGATCCAGGAAGCTCCCAAATTGAGACCTTGGTTGGGAAAATCAGGAGAAGAAGAAACCTATTACCAGGAAAGAAGTCAGATGGCACAGATCTAAGTTAATTTTCAGCAAAAATGTAGTTTTCAAATTTGAATAAGACTTTAACTAAAGAGCATTTTTTAATACTTATTAAGAAAGTATTTTGATTTTGTCTGAAGAAATGGATTCAGCTTGAAAGACTTCAAGTTAGTTTGTACTGGCACGTTTATTATTAATTGCTCTCTGATTAGTTAAGAGGGAACTGTTATTTTTTCCCCTTCACCTCTGGGCGGGACTGACAGAGCCGCTGTTCCGCATCCGCTCAGTCACTTTGTTTTTATTGACTTTTTGCACTGGTGCGCTCAGGGGTTAATATCGAGCAGTGAGTTTCGTTTACATGCACGGCTACATGAAGATTCACGCGTTAGCTGCTGCCATCCATTTGCTTCTTGTGGAAGCACAGCTTTAATAAGCCTTGCAGCCACCGTTAGGAAAATATAGAGAGCAGCGAGAATGTTTTTGCTCTGAGTACCCCCGGGCTTCGTTGTGAGTTACATTTATCTAACTAAAAGGCCCAGTGTGTGCGCGCGGTTGAAAGGTGATCTGAATCCTTTAGCATGTTCAGAACGAGCGGGAGTTTTTTCTTTCCTTTATCCTTTTCGGATTACGCAACAACACTTGTGTCAGTTTCAGTAGCTGTCGGGTACGGGGGGGCGCACGCAACATTATGAGAAAGGCTCAGAACTCTCGAAAGACAGCCTTTTAATGTTTACCTCTTGCTTCTAACGTAATTGTGTGGCGACAAATCCCCACTTCAGTGGAGACAGGAGAGAGCACAGGAACTCATTCTTTTTGACAAACTGTTCCAGGAAGGAGGAGTTTTTTCATTTTTATAAAGTTAACCCTTTAAAGCCAGAGCTCAAATTAAACTCTCTTTATTGGTTAAAGGAAAGACATTCTCCAATAGAGAACAAGACTCTGAACTGCTGCTGCAATATACAATTTGTGAATTCTCAGAAGCACAAAATGAAGAAGTCACCATAGTAAGTGTTAGACTAAATAAAGGTTGAAAGGAAGTTTGTTAATCCGACATTTAAAGAACTCATCACCAGTAACAACAGTCTATATAAGTAAATTCAAGAAAGGTCCAAAACATCCCTCTAAGCACTCAGCTGAGGGAGAACAGGTAACAACTCTTTGATCTGTTAAATTTGGAGACCCATGAGACTAAGGTATGAGTGTGTTGCTTAACCAGAGATGTTCTTTTTTCTCCTTGCTACAGACATTCTGAAGGGTTCCGAAGGAATCTGTTAATTTCTTATTTTATCCAATTCCCCTTTCCCCCAGCGGTGTTAGGTGCTTAGCAGTACATTGAAAGGTTGAGTGCTTCACGCCTTTGAGGGTCTGTTGGGGTTGAGCAGCTCCTGTGGATAATTAAACAAGACTCTGCTGGACATACGGCTCCTGACCGTGCTAGACAAACCCCTGAACAGACCCCACTATTCAACTTCAGACCTGTCTCTGAAAATGAAACGGCCACCATCCTAAACAGCCTGGAACCCACCAGGTGCAAAGGAGACACCTGCCCAGCATCAATTGTCAAGGAATGCTCAGAATCCCTTGTCCCATTCATCACCAAATTCATGAACTGCTTCTTTACTATCGGTCTAGTACCCGCCAGCCTTAAAAAAGCCTGGGTCCTCCCACTAATCAAGAAAGCTTCCCTCAACCCAACCATTGCAAACAACTACCTGCCTATCACAACGGACCCCTTTCTACTGAAAATTCTAGACAGAGCAGCCTAAACACATAACAAGCATTTTCTTGAGGCCAACCACATCCTAGGAACGTGCCAATCAGGCTTCGGACCAGGCCATGGCACTGAGTCTGCCCTGCTCGACCTGAACAACTAGCTGGATGAGTTCACAGACAAAGGTACGCCTACTCTCCTTATTCTACTAGACCTCTCAGCAGCTTTCAACCTCGTCGACCACCACATCCTTTGCCATCACCTCACCACAGCAGCCCATTTCTCACCCGAGGCAACGCCCTATGTTGCATCTTTCCGGAAGGACCGTTCCATGAGAGTGTTCACCCAAAATGTCAATGCCCCACCCAAACCCATTCCCTGCAGAGTCCCACAAGAATCATGCGTAGCCCCCACCCTATACAATATATTCACCAAACCCCTTTTTGAATTACTTGACTCCATCAGTATATTCACACCAATTATGCCGATGACACCCACATTTTCCTCCCACTGACCGACAACTACTCAAATGACACGCACACCCTTAACAAAGTGTACTCCACGATCCAGGCCTGGATGGCCACACACTGACTCTGCCTCAATTATGAAAAGACAGAACTCCTCTTGGTCAGCCCCTCACCTGCAATTAAGAAACTCAACCCCACCTACTCATCCTTCCACATTGACGGCATACAAATCCCTGTATCCTCTTCAGTTAAGAACCTTGGAGTCTACCTCGATGCCACCCTCTCACTCACACGCCAGGTGAATACCATTGCATCATCCGCTGCCCACACCACAAAACTCATCAATGACTCCAGAGCCTTCCTCTCCCAGGACAGTCACCTTAGCATCGCCAGAGCAATCATCAGGGCAAGGCTAGACTACTGCAATGCCCTCTTCGCAGGCACCTCACAACACTACATCAGCAAGATGCAGGTGATCTAGAACAATGCCATCAGGGATGCCCTTAACATTGCCAAAAGAGAGCACATCTCCGGCACGAGGAACGAGATCTGCTGGCTCCCTGTTCGAGAATGAACAATTTTCAAGACTCTTTCCATCACTCACAAATGCCGCTCCGACTCAGCCCCATCCTGCCTCTCCCAGAAGATCTACAGAGCCCAATCAGACAGACCACTCAGATCGACATACACATTGGAACGCTCTCCCGCTATCTCTGAGAGCAGAACAATCGCACTGGGTGTTCAGGAGAACACTGAAAACATTGCTCTTCAACTAACTGCTCTTAAGGGCCTCACCCCTGCCTGACCGTTTAACCCTCCCTCTTTTCCCCCAACCCTCCCCGCCTACTCTCCATGTCCACTCAAGACTAAAGTGTAACTGGTTGTAACAACACCTTGATGTCTACATTTGCACTTTATAAATGTAAAAATAAATAAATAAATACAAATAAATATCAATGGGACACTGTTGAGTCTGAATAGGTTTTGATATGATGGGAAATCCTGATTGACAAGTAATCTAAGGCCACCTCCTCCTAGGAAAATAAAAACAAATGCTTCAAGTGAAAAATGGTGAAAGGGGATCCCGAAATATTGAGCATGTTATATTTTCTTATATTGATCTGGAAACTTGATGCCACCTCAAATGCTTTTAGTTCTTTCATCAGTGCTGGCATAGAGACCCTAGAGTTGTTCAGACAAAGTAGAACATTGTCTAGTCATTCCTAGCTGCCTTAATCCCTAGATGATTTTCTCATGCCTGAACTTTGGAACCAAATTGCTTCACTACCAGGGAGAAGGTCAGAAGGGAGAGGTGGGAAGCCCTGACTGGTTCATCCCATATAGTACTTTGTGTAAGCTCCATTTACCCCAATCTAGTGGACATTTGGAAAGTGCCCATAATAAATCTCATAAAGGACGGCCAAAGCCAAAAGCTCTGAGAAATTCAAATATGATGCTCCAGTCATCCATGTCAAAGGCCGTATTAGTGCGCCGCATGGGTACTAATCTACAGTAATGTTTTTCATTGATGTAAAGTAGGAAAATAGAACGCTAGAAACCATAGTCTGAGGTGGCCAAACCCCAGTTTATTAAGGGCATTGTGGTTGACTTTCCCATTGTGTCTCGGGAGGATAGCTTAGGGGCAACATGCTCGCCTTGGAAGCAAGATGACATGGAGCACCACAGGTTCGATCCCAGGTCCGTGCTTAGAAATCTCTGGGTTTTAAGCGTGTTATAAATAACATATCATATCATATCATAGAGGGAGTGACGTAGCCTGTCTTGTGGAATTAATTAAAAAGGATTGCCAAACAGTCCAGGATGAATATTTTAAACATTTTGTAAGAAGGGAGGGGTTGCTTGTGAACCCATCTGGAAATGGAACTTTGGAAATCTGTAGAGATGACAATGACAATTCTTTAGAAATTTGATTTTCCAAATTCAAACTTTTGTGCTCCCCAATGTTAGGCAGCGCAGCACACTTAATCAGAGCCAACTGAGCATTCAGGTTAACATTCACTCTAGTTATGATTTTGCTGAAACAGCTAATAAATATATCAATTTTATGTTCTTCTGCATGTGGCTGGGATTTAAATTTCTCATTACAAGCAGTTTAAGCTTGTGGGCTTGAAGACAATTGTCCTTGTCCTTTGAGTAGTAGTGTTTTTAATTTTCAACATGTTGCTTGCTACTTCATCTGCCTCCAGCTCTTCCAGCTTGGATCTCATTAAGTGTGGTTCTTGCTGAGATCTGAGATAGCACTTGTTTTTATGACTAATCTCTTTTTCATGGACGTCCAATTCTAATTGGATGATTTGTGATACTCTCAGTTTTGCTGATAAAGGAAACTCTTATAACTGTCATCATCCTATCCCAAACCATGGATATAGCTCCCCCACAAGAAAGATTCTCCTGAAAGTAGGTGGAAATCACTTGGGAGATTTAATCTCAGACAATCAGGTATCTAAGAATTGATCATAGACTCTCTAGACTCCTAGGAGCTGTTATAAGGTCCATCCTCAGCTAGCTCGAAAATTGGGGAATGATCGAAAATCACTTTAAGGCCTATGTCAGCTTGGGATAAATAAAGAACCAGAGACGAGAAGATCAGAAGAAAGTCATTTCTGGAAAACCCTATGTGGACAAAAGAGAAATATGCAAAGTCCTTTTCTTCTGAACGTATGAGGCACCAAATGTCAACTATTCTGAGTTCTCATAAAAAACTAGCTAGAATTAGCCAAACTGGACCCTGGAGAGCATAGTTGACTTGCTGTGCTGTCCCCATATGACTTTCAAATACTTTTTCAGGAAAAAGAAACATTTCTGTGAATGCACCATCTGCAAGAAATCATGGCACCGACACTGATCCCTAAAACCGAATTCCCTGGACTGAATTTCCAGCACCAACTGTGCAGTCCATTTGCAAAACCATGATTTAACTACATGAGCTAGAAGCACAAAACCATCTCTAAGCTTTTGAATGTCTGGTAGTGAATTAAGAAGCCATACAAGACGTCTTCTCTAATGTCACAAACCTAGAAATCTCTGAAATGCTGAGACTGGCCAGAGAAGAGATCTGCTATGTGCAACTGACTGATAATAGTGTGACAAATGTACTAAAGGTCAAAGCTGCAGGAGCACTTGATGTGCCGTGCACCGACCCAGTTGTCAGCAGTTTCTTAAAGACCCATGTACCAAAAGGTGGCATTCTGTATATGACCAAAATACACTTTTCTGGTTGGAGCTGTCAGAAGTAAGGTCTATTCACTCTACAAGACCAGACTTGACACTTAGTAGCCTGGTGATAGTCAGGGGAAGATTCTATTGGTAACATCAAACATGATATGTTGAAGACGATTAAAATATATGAGTGAGTGACCACCTACACTCCAAATATCTTACAAATTCAAATAAATGTAATGTATTTCAGATGCATAGGGGCAATAACCTCTCTTTAGCCTGGGCAGTTTAAACGCAAAAATAAAATAAATCAAGGTGAAAATCACCCGGTGTCCCCAGCACTCTAATTGAGAATTAACTCTTCTGTTCACTGAATTGATGTAAATTAGCAAGATTTAATTATCAATCAAAATATCGTTTTTAACAAACAGGTAACATGGAACTACTGAGAACACTTTAGTCAACACACGGATCTGGTCCCTTTATGAACCGCGTACTGAGACAATAAGTATCAGATATCAATGGAACATTTTGTTCTGTTAGTGTTACGCAGAAAACGGTTCAAACAACAAACTATTCCAACCATAGTAAACTAAGTGCAATGCGATTTTTAAGTCGGAAATCAATAAGAAACAGCGTATACATGTTTTCAACGTGCATAGGATTCGAACTGGTCAATCAGTGATGCTAGAACCATCTCAGCACATCACTCCATCTTGCACGCAGCACATCTCACCAGTGTGTGGAAATGTGAGGCATAGCAGGATGTATGTTCTGGGTTATATATATTGCAAATCTGGCTGTGAAGAAACAGAGCACTGTATGGATACAGCCATCAGTATAATAATATGGATACAATTAGAAGGATAGACTATTAAGGGTACACTTGGAATGCCTTGGAGGGGGTTGCACAGCATTACAGACAAGAGGAGGAGGTGAGGAGGTAAGGGGGGAAGGCAGACGCATTCTTGATTAATTTGTTGGTGGATCTGCACCTGGGCTCCTGCTTAAACTATATACCTGCAAATGTAATTTTTGTTTTGAAATTATTTTTGTTACAAACCTTTCACAACATTACAGAGTATCTCACAATATAAAAATACACATAATATAAACAATCATGTATAACATTCATTACAAAAATAATCCTACCTTAAAGAGAGAGTAAAAAAGAAAAAAGAAAAAAGAATAAAGTTAGCATACAGTCGGAATAAAAAGGTGAATCAAGAGTCAAAATATTAAACGCATTCACACATTAGTGGCGCTTCACTCCCAACCTAGCCAATTCAAACTCAAATGCTTGCCAAACCTTAATCAAAGCAATTGACCTCCTTAAACTGCATCCAGAAAGACAGCTCATCCAAAACACTTCAAAGCATGTCATATTTCACATAAGGCTTAGTCATGCTTCTATAACCTGTAAGAACGTGGCAAAGTGATTCAATGACTCCCTAGTCTTTACACAGGCGACAGTGTCTTTCTTCCCATGCCACATGTAGCCAAGCCCCTTTAACCTCCATAACAGGGAATGTATTTAACCTCATCAACATAAACAATCGTCTAGCAATCGGGCTAGGAAATTGATATATATATATATATATATTTTGGGATATACGAAAAAGGAAGAATAGTTTTGAATATGTGGACAGAGATGATAACTTTCCAATATAGTTGTGACAACACAGTCCCATTCTGAAATGTTCCTTTTGAAATGAGGCTAACAATGATCCCAAACCTTCTAACCAATCCGGGCACCATCGCACTCTAGCAAAGTCTTCATTCATAGCTCTAAACTCTGAGAGAGATCCACTGATACCCCTTATTATTTCAGCTCTTATCAGTCCCAAAACAGATGCACATAGGGATCCCCTGTTCAAACAGATGATGGTTTTAAAGGACGTTAAACCCAAATCAATTCTTATTGCCTGTATTGGTGTTCCTTTAGAGAGACCCAAAATTTGGTATCAAATGCGACCCTCCAACCAATTCGCCCATTGGTCATGATTACAAACGAGCATTCCAAGGCATATGAAATGCTTGTTACCAATTTTTGCTGGTACAGTGTTACTATACCAATCAAGCTATAGCCGGCACTCGATGCTACAAATAGTTTTATCAAAAGCATTACTGCATTAGCTTTTGTGTGTTGTTGCTTTAACCCCCATCGGTCATTAGGTTGGGCGTGGCCTGCCAGGCATGGCGTGAGGTCGTAGTAACAGCAAGCTCCAGCCAAGATCCTGGACAAAGATCCTATCCGAGTGGTAAAAACACATGAAACAACCAAAAAACTGCACCGGAGAAGAAAAGGAGCCCTTCCCCCAGTAACGGATCACTTAATTGGCCTCAACGGAAACCGAAAGACAACGAAGTTGGGCATTCTTTGAGCGTCACCCTGCAGGCTAAGATGGCGGACGAGGCTGCGTGAAAAGGCAGAGTAGAGGGAAGGGCTGTCGAGCGCTGCGGATATCGAGCCGACACAGAGAGAGGCTGCACACGGGAACACTGCGGTATGCCACCCGAGATACACTACGTCTCCTAGGCTGACGATTGGAGAGGCGCGGTGAAAGAAGCACTGGCGAAGTACAGTGACCGAGGTGCAGCACAACATACCGTGCTCCAGAGACATGGTTAACCATCGGATGAGCCCTGCGCCTTTCTCAATGTGAGCGGAGCAACCTGACGGTAGTAGAAGCAGAGCCAAAGAGAAAGGAGTCACAAGCATGGCAGAACGGACACGAGGCAGCACCGGTGAGGAGCACAGCAAGAAGGCGCAGTGCATATGATCTCGGCCCACGCCGCTGGGGAACGAAAGTACTAGGAGGACCCGGAAGCCACGGACCTTCCGAGGCCACAACTGGAACTGCGACAACAAAGGCTGCCGGATCAATCACCTGCAGCAGCCCCAAACCAGAGGGAGAACACACGAGATGAAAGGTCAGTGAGTCGGGAGAAAAAGAAGATGAGGTAACAGCAAGTGCTGTGCAGGCTAACTGTCAGAGTGCACATGGAATAAGCGCAGCGAAGGCAGGCAAAGGAAGGTGAGGTTACTGGGCGTGCCTACCTGGGGAGCAGTGCGCGAAGTACATGTGATGAACTGAGAGTCCAAGGAACTGGAGGGATATAAGCTGCCGCACCAAATGCGCGACCATTAAGAGGGGAGGCAGAGCTGGTCTGGGCCCCATTGAGCTGCACTGTGACTGCCACTAAGGGACAACAACGAAAATCTAAGAGGCTACCACACCAATGGACCAAGGAAAAACACGCAATAGCCGCAATAGGTGGTAGGGAAGAGGAGCGCACAACTTATCCCCCTATCGGTTGAGAGGAACAGAGCAACCCTCACTCCCCCAAACGGATGGGAACAAACAACAGGAGATACGAATGAGCTATGAAGTAAGGTAGCCCAGCACAAAGATAAGCACGAACTGCAGCAGTGAACTGCACATAGTGGTACAGATAGTACCAAAACGCTGAACCGAGCACAGGCATCCAGGCGCTAATGAATAAGGAGTTATATCACAACTGACTGGAGGACTTGAGAGCAGGCCAGAAAACTTGATATCAGAGAGGACACAATTTCTACAGGTCCTGGACACTGCTGCAGGCACAGTTTGGATCTCCATACTAACACAAACGCTGGTGCCTGCCATAACAAACCAGATGCAACACAGTGCAAGCGCTATCATATTCGTCCCCGGAGGATAGCTTAATGGCAAGGTGCGCGCCTTGGAAGCAAGACAACACGAAGCAACACAGGTTCGATCCCCGGGTCCGCGCTTAGAAACCTCTGGGTGTTTAAGCGCGTTATAAATACGCAACTAAGACAAAAAAAACAAAAAACAATTACGCAACTGAAAAAACAAACAATTCCTGTAACAGCGCCTCGATGCCCGCAGGCTGTGTGAGCGCTTTAAAAATGCTAAATAAAATAAAAATAAAAATCATGCCTCGAACAAGGACAAAGAGAAAGCCAAATCAAGCATCATGGACTCATTTGCGGCAAATAAAGCGCGCTCTTCGTAGCAAGACGGGAAAATCACAGCGGAACCCGAAAAAGGCAGCGACAACAGAGAACCGAGACGGGCAAGTATTACAGGCCATAGCAGCCCTCAGAACCTTTATAGACACCAAAATAGATGAAGTCAAGACAGACATGCAGCTAATGAGACAAGATGCAAGAAACCTTGCAGAAAGGGTGTCGACCACTGCAGAGGCGGGACTACTTGAGACGACCGAAACTACAACGGACTTGAAAACTAAGGTAGCTGAACTGGAAAGCAAGGTGGAAGCAAGAGCTGAGGAGGCTGAGGGAAGGTCAAGACGCAACAACCTACGGTTGCTCGGGATTCCAGAAGGCACAGAGGGTCTATATCCGACTAGATTTGTGGGGTCACTATTGCAACAAGAGATTGGAGCGTGCAAGTTGTCACAGGGTTTCGCGGTGGAGAGAGCCCTAAGATCCCTTCAAAAGAAACCGCCACCAAGGTCTTACCCCCGCCCGATGATTGCGAAGATCCCTAACTTCCAGGACAGGGAGATCATACTTAAACACTCCAGAGAGGCGGGGCTGATTGAACGCGTAGACTCCAAAATAACCATATACCCGGACTACACACCGGCTGTGCAAAGAGCCAGGAACTCTTATGTACCAATTAAGGCGAGGCTGCAGCAACTGAACATAACATACATGCTGCTATACCCCTCTAGATTGAAGCTGCTTCATAAAGGACGTGCCATATTCCTAGAGACACCATCGGCAGCCAACATGTGGCTGGAGCATAATAACTTGGCAGACGACAAGGAAAAAGCCACTTAAAACAAGAGGGCACTGAGGTAAAACCATAGCTATCTGTGAACACCCTAGATTAGATAAATCACTGAAAAGATGCGACTTCAGAAGCCTTGGTATGCGTAAATGGCTGCAAAACACGACCCGACAACTAGCCTGCACAAGGAGGCCTACCCCACGGAATGACCAGCGCTGACCCGTTGTCAGCACATAAACACTTGCGCTCGATGCCCTGGAAGAGGCATGACAGCGCAAGGGCGCCCGAGCACAGCAGTTGCAATGCAGTCGCTGGGCACGATTGTTTGATTTGTGTTAAAAGTTATGGTTGTTATAAAATGTTTCGAAGTCTTCAAGATATGGAAGACATGGGGAGAGTTTTCCAGGTATGTCACACACAAGCAGGTAGATATATGACGGGACGGGACGGGATGGGATGGAGGGGAACTAGGCCAGGATTACTGAAAGTGGACACTGGGGTCAAAAATGGGATGCCTGAGTGAATCAAAGACTTATCATGGCAATGCAACTTAAAATCTTGACGTGGAACGTGCGCAGAATGGGCTCATACTTACGCAGGAATAGAATTAAATCCTACTTACACAGAAAACGAGTGGACATAGCTCTACTCCAAGAAACCCATCTCACAGCGGAGGCATGGTCAAACTGAAAGAATACTGGGGGGGAGGGGCGGCACGGGGCCACCTATTCTAAATATGCAAGTGGAGTTTATACTTGGGTCAACCCAGGGGTACCATTCCGGCTGAGTCAGACAAAGAGGGCAGGTATCTAGTGCTGTGGGGAGCCATTGAGCAGACTGAGATATGCATTCTGAACTAATATTTCCCCAACCACGGAATACCAGCACATCTAAAAATGCTCCACACAAAAATACTCCAGCACAGTGCAGCTATATACATTTGGGGAGGAGACTTTAATTGTGCAAGGGACACAGACCTGGACAGATCTGAGCCCCCGCGAGAGAGAACAGATACAGCCCCACGGGCGCTGAACGCCATGATAGAACAGCTGGACCTGGTAGATGCCTGGAGGGAGTCCCACCCTGCAGTTAGAGCATATTCACACTATTCCTCACCACATGGTCTGTACACAAGTATAGATTATTTCTTTGTCGACAAAATGTACTTGGCACAAGTAGAATCGATACAATATCTCCGACCACTCGCCCCTACTCATGCAATGGGCAATGACGGGCCCCAGACCCCCATACCTTTATGGAGAATGCCCATGGAAGCACTCACTGATAGGGCTTTCAGGGGGGAACTAGGTGATAAACCAGAGGAATATATTGCAACTATTCATGGTAGCGTTGAACACTGGAGCACGATGTGGGAAGCCCTGAAAGTGGTAATGAGGGGGGAGACTATTGCGAGTGCAGGGGGCATAAGGAGGCTGTTGACGAGGGAATTAGAGGAGAAGGAGGAAGGCATAAAACAACTGGAATCTGTTACCCTAGGGACCAGGGAGCAAGAAACGAAACTAGCAGAGGCTAGATTTGCCTGCCAAGAAACATGGGGAAGATTATCCAAGTACGACTATATAACGAAAACTGCCAGAACGCATAAGGAGGGAGACAAACCTGGCAGACTTCTGGCATGTCTATGTAAGCGGGAACACTGCGACACCCAACGATTACACTTAAAGGGATAGGTGGGGTGCTGCACAACAAACAGCAATCAATCAACAAAGCTTTTGCAATGTATTACGCTGAGATATATGCTCACAAAACCCAGGTCCAATTGAATGACATACAAGACACACTAGAGGAAATTGAACTCCTGACACTAGAAGAACCACAACGAGAGGCCCTAGACGAGGTTATCACTCTGGAAGATATTACAGATGCAATTAGGTCATTATCCACCTGCAAGACCCCGGGCAGTGATGGACTCCGCCCTGAATTCTATAAAGCATACAAATCAACACTGACCCCAATACTATTTGAGGTGTACCAGGAGGCTTGCAAAATAGGAACATTGCTGAAAAGTATGAGGGAAATACTCATAGTCCCAATACCCAAACCAATTAAACCAACAGATGAATGTGACTCATACCGGCCCTTGGCCATGCTAAATTACGACGTTAAAATATTAACCACCATACTAGCGAAACGCCTGTCCAGAGTAATAGGGAGCTGATACACGCAGACCAAAATGGTTTTGTACCAGGGCGCAGCACAACAGCGAATCTACGCAGGTTACCGCACTTTATGGCGCACACACAACAGGAACAAGAACACTTAGCAGTGATGTCGTTAGATGCCATCAAAGCGTTTGATTCTATTTACTGGGAATGGCTGATAGAGACACTGCGGAAATTTGAGTTTGGGGACAACTTTGAGAGATGGATTTGGGTGCTATGCACAGGCCCTAGAAGTACTGGACAATTTTGCACGTTACTCTGGGATACGTTTTAGTAAAAGAAAATCTTGCATGTTCCCGCTTGCAGGACTAAAAGGGATAGAAGCTGAGAAACTACGGGAAGTGGGAATACAATGGCAGCTGGAAACGTTTAGATATCTTGGGGTACAGATCTGGCACACATCAGAACTTACACACGTGCATAACACTGTGGCTGTGACACAGGGCCTCCGTAACTCTATGAGGTTCTGGTCTAAGCTGCCGCTATTAATGATGGGGAGAGCAGCAATTGCCAAAATGATAATCCTACCAAGGTTTTTGTATTACTTCCAGAACATTTGCTACTACATTGGCACGTCTTTTTTTCGTACTCTGGAGGCAAGAATCAGGGATTTCCTCTGGGCAAATGCACGCCATAAAATAGCACTGACTACACTGACACTGCCACATATGGAGGGAGGCATACAGTTACCGGACTATGAACGGTATTATCTGGCAGAACAGCTTAGCCACATAACCAAGTGGCTATCAGACGATGTAACTTAGAAAAGGGGCTATTGCGAAATCTGATAACACCAATACACCTGAAAGAAATCCTATGGGCCCCACAAAACCCTAAAGGATAGCTACCCATGCTGGTTACACTGGGTAGGCAAGTATGGAACAGGGCTAAATCGGTGCGGCATTTGGTGCACCCGTGTGCGCCTGAGATGCCGATAATGGCAGACTTAAGAGCGACAGGCAATGACCTCCCGACCATAAGAACCTGGGAAAGGCTGTGCTTGTACACCTGGGGAGATCTGTATGAGGAGGGGTCATTCAGGAAGCTTGAATCGTTACATGTGAAGGAGGGGCTGCCAAGGGGACAATTCTTATGGTATCAAAGGTTAAAACACGCTGCTAAAAAAAACTGGGAAGAATGGCCAGAGGAACCAGAAACAAACCCGCTAATGATGGAATTATATAACCTGAGTGATGGGTGGAGGCCAGTATCGAGAATATATGCCCAATTGAATGACAGGGCAAACCCCCGCACAACAACACTGAAGGCAAGATGGGAGAAAGACCTAGGTGTAGATATTACAGAAAAAGAATGGGAAAGGGCATTATTGCACCCCAAAGAAGTGTCCAGGAATGCAAGGTTCAGACTGATACAGATGAACGTCCTATACAGAACGTACATGACCCCAATGAAGGTAGCAAGATTCAATAAAACCACTAGCTCGTCATGCCCATGGTGTGGCAGTGAGGAAGCTGATTTGGTGCACATGTTCTGGGGGTGCGTAAAAGTACAACACTTCTGGGCAAAAATTAAGCAAATGTGTACAAGGGCTGGAGTCACCAGTTATGAATGGTCCCCAAAGGAGTGTCTACTGGGCACTTACCCCAGGCTAAGCAAAATCAAGCACATCGTAAATGTCATGGGTATGGTGTGTGTGCTGGCAAAAAGGGCAACAGCAATGGCATGGAAATCGAAGGCGGGCCCACAATATGATAGGTGGAAGAAAGAAATGGAAAGATGGGCAACAGCTGAAACGGAGATCTGGGGCTTGGGGATGGCTGGAAATACAGATGACATCAGTGTCACATTTGAGGCATGGAAGGCCCTAATCAGAGATATGTTTCTTCCGTCTGATGACATGCCCCCCTGAGTGCCAAAATGTGGATGAGCAAACACTGGTAAACGCTGAGTTGAGAATGAGACACTGGCCCGTCTATAAGGCTGGCATTCGACTTTGTAAAAGGTAACTGGACTCATGCCCCCATGAAGGCAGATCACACAAGAAGATCGGACATGTGAAATGAAGACAACTGTTGTTTGTTGTTATTTGTTGTTGCACCTTTAATATAGAAATGGCACTGCAGTAATGATCATAATTACAAAATAAAAAGCACTGAATGGATTGAAAAATGCCAATAAAAACATTTTAAAAAAGAAATCGGTCATTAGGTTGAGATTCCACCACATATCTTAAATAATAATAATTATAAACATGATGTAATGTCCCCCCACAGTAACAATACTTTGCTTATCGCTCTTTGCCTCTCCAATCCTCATAAACTTTGATTTATCCAAATTGACATCCAAGTTGTTCTGTTTGGCATGTTGAATTAGTGCATTTGTACTTCTATGTATGCCAACATATGTAGTATCAAAGATTGCCGAATCATCAGCGTATATCAAGTACAGGACCCTCAGCTTTCCCAATTAAGAGGGAAATTATGGATATTAGACAATGACAACCCTACATCTGCCATAAACAAGTTAGACAGAGCAGGGGCCAAAATGCACCCCTGTTTTACACCCCTTGTGATATTAATTGGGGCTGTCAGATCTCCTTTACTATCCATCTTTACACATGCACAGTTGTTTTCTTGCAATAGTTGACATGCCACTAATAGATCTTTTGGCGTCTTCAATTTCTCCAACTTGGTCCACAGTAATGCTCCGTCGAATGATCGAAGACGCAAAGGCCACAGATAAAGCGAGTTCAAGATTAATACATTATACTTTGCTGAAAGATCTTTCCTGAGTCCTGTTTGAGAACAATTTAGGATATGTTTTTCACCAATCCAGGTGTCAATTTCCTGAAACAGACCTTTAGCAAATACTTTACTTGGGCCGTCTAATAAAGACATTATTCTATAGTGGCAAGAGCTTCAATTTTCCCCTGCTTGTAAATTGGTATAAAATATGATACCTTCCAAAAGCCGGGGATTTTGTTAGTCATAACTATATATCTCAATGATACCAACAAGATATCAGCCCAAAGATCGGGATTAGTACTTATTACAACGCTGGAAACGCTGTCCAGCGCTGGGGCTCAGGATTCTTTACATTTGGATATGATACCCATCAAGTTATCTATATCTAAGGTCAATTTTAGACAGTGGTTACCTGATGAGCTATACAGGGATTTAGCTGTAAACGTGTTACTGGATCTTTACTGGGTATTACGTTGGGCATACAGACCTGTTGGAGGGATCTACTTTTATTAAAAAGGGCCCACAGACACTTTGTATCATATTTACGAATACCTGCGTAAAGGTCCCTCCAAACTGCAGTTCATGCAGATAGACAATACCATTTTAACCACAAACGATAATGATTCTTCAGTTTTCTAATTTGAGCCAGTGTCACCACTTTTTTGTTGGGTTGTTTTATTTAACTTTCTTATTTCCTGTCTAAGATCTTGTTTTTTGGATAATCCCCTTATCATATTGATGGGTATGTGTTTTCCATTGCGACAATAGGGTAGCTTGTCCCTTACACAAGAAATAAGTGGGATTTAGCTGATCCACTCTATACATTGATTTGGTGTATCAAAGTACGTGTACACTGCCTCCACATCTCTCATATATTCTGTGACTGCCTCTTTGTTTCTATCCGACCTGCCGAGTCTATTCTGCCTCATATTTATATTAACCTCCCCTCTCTCTCTTGAGCCAACAATTTCATCCCTGTATCATTGATCTTAATTTGAAACACGGAATGATCGCTAAACTCTAGCAAGCCTACAGACATACTATGGACATTATTATACATCACGGTACTCCCAAAAAAATAATCAATAGTCAAGTGACAGATGCCATTATGCCAAGTTGGCACCGCAGGAATATCCCCTTTCATGGTTCTGTTAAACATTTCTAACCCTAAGTCAAAGCAAAAGGTGGACCACAGCCAAACCGTTCCTGAGGATTTACTATGCTTTTTACCCTGGCCTGGTTTGATTGCTCTGCCCTTTCATCAGGGCGATAGTCAATGCAAGGGGAATTGAAGTCCCCACCAATTATAAGTCATACTCCCGATTATTTGAAATCTCTGTGATGGAGTGATAAATCTCCATTTGAATGGTTTCCGTGTAACCCCCCTACATCCCATTCCAAATATAATGGTCTGTTTTTGAGATTCATTAGAAATGAAGTTACAAAGCTTCAGAAGCAGTTTTAGGGCAAAGTTAATGGCTTCATTCTGTACTGATTGTGCCTCACACTCATTCCCAGCCAGCGAACCCATACATTCTTCTTGTTCATCTCCCAAGAGGCTCTCAATATCCTCCTCACTTACTGGTGCTGCAATTAAACCTGTCTATCTTGGTGAGCACGAAAGTCTCTGGCTATTGTTATCCACCATCAAGTTAGCCTGTGATAAATTGGCCGTTGGATTCCCTTTCAGAAAGACATTAGAGTTACTGGAACATGGCAGGAGTTGTACTTCTGACTGCAAGGATAAGCACAGATTGAGCAATGAGTTGTTGTCAAACTCAGAGGAGGCATTATTGGGTCCTGATATCGTATCCTATTCCAGGACCGCGCAGCAGTAGCCCCTGGGTTCGCGGAAGCCTCCCTTCTTAAAGATGCCTTAAAGAACTTAATCATTTTAGTCAGCAGTTAATGTATAATTGCCATTGCCACTGATTAATCAGCTATTATATGTATTTCTTTCACTGGGCCTGGCTTCCCTTACAGATGTTACTTTGGCTGGTTTGCCGGCTTAGTCTTTTTTACGTAAATTAGAGTCTATTTTAGGAGGCACGTCCCTGATAAGGGACCAAATACAGGGTCTGAAAGCTATACCTGCTTTTTACTGAATACAGGGCACCTCTCCTGTACAGATATACCAAGAGGCAGACTTTTAATGATTTTCAATAAGATGCAGTTATGATTCACGGCTTGATTTACTAGAAGCTGTTGCTTTTATTACAGTTGTCAGCAATCAATTTCCGTAGCTTTCCGCTCCTCTACACAGCTCTTAATATGTTCGGAAGTGGCTTCAGGTTGGCCCGCAGTGTAACAGAGTTGCGCTAACAATGAGAAGGTATAACACTGTGGCGGGTGAGCTGAATAAAGTGGTGCCTGCTGCACGCACATGCTTACACTGTTACAAAGACCTCAGAGGCACTGAGCCTCCTCGCACATAAAACAATTGATTTGCCGCTTACTGGTCTCTTCCTTAAAGATGGAGGACACGATATTCCCTCTATCTTTTCATCCACGCCACCACGAAGCACCAAAAACCACACCACGTGCACCACTTCAACATTTGTTGTGGTGTTATAGAATTAGTGGCGTTAACCGTTGTGATGGAGTCATGTGGCACAATGGCAATGTTATGCCGTCGCGCGTTGATATAAATGAAAGGGGCGGAAGCCCAAGACATGAAGATCTGTGTCCGAGTGCTTATTTCAGGTACGGAGGGCAAGGACCTCGCACGGGAGACCCAGGGCAATGCTGAATGTAACAGGCAGGGGGAAGGTGCTCCGATGTTAGTCATAGCTCTGACGGCCCAATCTGACGCCTGTCAGAGGCATTAACACTTGCAGTAAAGCAATAACCACCATTTTCAGGTCCCAATGGCAGCGGCTCCACACGTGGGGTGCTTGTGCGCCGTGAGGGCAATTTATGGAACCGACAAGATACACTTATTGAGAAACAGGGCCACAAGGCCCCTCTCAAAAATAAAAAATTTTAAAAAAGTTGTTTTTTTTTCTTCTCCTTTTTCCACTGAACAGTGCAGTGTGCCTACAAGCAACAATCTTTCTGCCATACTAAAGTGCCATCTGGGAGGGCTGACGTGCCAGAAAGTGAACACGACAGTGCCGGAAGTCCAAAAGGGCGCCAACAGGTGCACATTACGGCCTTCTTCCACAAAGAAGGTGCCTGCACAATTTGCAACCACAACAGTGCGCCAGTGGGTGCGAATTGAGGCCCGAGCTTCTATGATTTCACAGTTCTTGGTCAGGGTGATCTCTCCTGACTAATGTACCACAGTCCCCCACATTTCACAACGTTGCAGAGTTCGGAGTAGCCCTTGTGGCAGCTGCTAGCACAGCCTTCCTGGGTTTGCTGAGCTTGCTGATGAGTCTGTTTCTTCTCTGTGTGTCCTGGGTTGCTTTTGAGGCTGTCATCATTATAGCTCCCTGCTAAGGATACGACACCTGCCAATTGCTCGAGTCACACAGGAGTCAGGACCCGACTCCAGCATCTTGCGAGCCCCCCCCTTACTTTCCTTAGTAGGTTTGCCTGTCCCACCACTGTCAGGTTAGCCTCTGTAGTTGTACAATTTACTTGACTCGACTGTATTACATTGTATTTAAAGTTCTGCCACTCTCTGTATTGTATTTATTCTTTTATAACATGCTTAATCCCTTGGATCGGTTTCTAAGCACGAGACCAGGATTTGTACCTGTGTTGCTATGTGTTGTCTTGCTTCCAAGACAAACGCATTTCCCCATAGCTATCCCCCGAAAGAAAAGGTATTTATTTCTTTTTTTCCCTTTCTCCTTCTCCCTCTCTGCCTCTCCTGGGGTATTTATGCTTCTGGCCCCACCTATTTCGGGGCTGAGGTCAATAAGTTTCTCCACCTCTCTAGCACGTGTACCCTGGCTGCATCCCATTTCATGCCCCACTGGTTTCGCCACTTGCCGCTCAGCACAGCATCCCCCTCTACTCCTTGGCGTCTTGGCCAATGATAATTCTTTCCTTTGGCCCTCTCCTCAGTGACCCACCCCCTTCTCCAGTACCTCTGTTCCTCCAATGTTCTTCTCCTTCCTCTCTCCACCTCCCACCTCCCTCCTTTGTTGTCACCTTTATTTCTACTTCCGTTTCCTGTGTCCCTCCAAAAAGAAAGAAAATCAAGATGTTTTGCTTGGTTTTCATGGAGCGTTTTTAAACTTGGCAAATTCGGATTTCTGACATGCAACTCCTTCAAAATGTTTGTTGGGGTCATAGGGAAGTAAGTAAGTGAAGGGTGTTGCCATATGTGTCTTCATGGCGTGGCTTCAACAGACCTTTGCCGGCCATAACGATGTGGATGGCTCAAAGTCTGAACACTACAGAACAGTAGACAGGCTTTTTGCCCTTAAGCACCTTGCACAGAAGCACAACCCTAGGGTTTTAGTAACTTTTTAGTTTGAAAAATCTATTTGGTAACCTTGACATAAATAGGAAGTCCAAAAACAAAAAAATAAAAAATAAATCAAGGTTGTTTTTCCCTTTTCAGGGTGTATTTTTTCAAACTTGTAAATTCTGTAAAGGGTGCCGGTGCATCAGACATGCTCTGCTCGCGGGTGCAGGTATGCCTGCCAGGTCAGACCTGGCGGACGCAAAAGCACCCGAAGCAGAACTCCTAGTTTGCCGGTCCGGTAACTACGGTACCGGCAAGCTTACCGGTATCGTAGTTACCGGACCGGCACACTCGTAATGAGGTCCATTGTCTCACAATGAGATGAGTACTTTCCATTTTCACACACTACAGACAGAAGTTAATTGAGTTAATTTTTTTTAGCTTCTATATCTAGTAAATATCCCTGTCAAGAAGAAACTAGCTCTCCCTTGATTGAGTCCAGTCTCCCTAGTCATAGCTGATGTGCCGCCTGTCTAGGTCAGGGGATAGAAGAAGAGACTCATCTTTCACTAACTCATTACTTTCATCTCAGCTTAAAAAAGTGTGGGGTTGCGCACTGTGGGAAGTCACATTTATTTTATTCCTTCCTCATTGTGTGTCTTATAAAGTTTCAAACAAAAAATGTAAATTAAAAATTCCAGAAAATATTGTGTGTAGTGTAAATCTACAACCACTTACGCAGAATTATTCTGCTAAAATGAACTGATGTGTCTTAACCAAGCTCGCAGTTTAGGGTTCAGGTTGATGTACAGAACCCCTGAAACTTACAGATAAACCTGCAAGCTCTGCATAAGTGGTTGTAGATTTACACTACATACACAATATTTTCTGTAATTTTTAATATTTTGTTTTCTTCAGCGCTGCGCCCCATAGATCACAGTTGAGTCCCACAATGCATACAGTCCAAATGTACACATATCTCCTCCATCTTTCCTTCCAATTCCTTTTTGAGCATCTTATCTATCCCTCTGCCCATCCTATTGCCAGTAACTCAGTAATTCAGCCTTCACCATGCAGATGTGTATGCCCATTACCATCAGGCCGAGGGAGATGCATACCCAACTTAGAATCCTCCGCTGATCTCCTGTCATTGCCAGGTAATGCCAGATACCGGGGGTGAGGGAGAGTTATGCCATCTCCCCGACCTTGCTCTTACCTACAACTACTGAATGTGCTATCATACTACTCCTTAGCCGATATGCAAATGCAAGATTGTATAAAAGTCCACCTCTCTCTCACAAGTCCTCCTTCCTCATCCCTGCTGTTTCTCTCTCTTAGCCCCTCTCTGCACTTTCAATCCACCAGTAATATGACCTTTGCAATCTTCCAATTCTTCCAACTCCTTGTTCTTTCCTCCTCCTCCTTTAGTCTACTCTTGTCTCGGATCTTAATTTCCATTTCTCTTTTCTTGTTACTCTACTCTCCACCTCGCTCTCTCTGCACACTTCCACACTGTCTCCTCGTCTCTAGACTCAGGTTATCTGGCCTGGCCCATGCCTCTTTTTATTTGAGGCAATGCTACTTTCGGTAGGGATACCTGCATGGAATAATGTACCTTTTCTCTAGGTTGGGTGTGAGTTCTATGCCTGCCCAAAACTCATGTGATGCAGTTAATGCCTGAATCACGAATGGTGTGGCCAAGTCTCTATAAATTGAGACTGGCACCTTGGAATCCGGCATTCCTTTTATGCGGTCACTTGATTCTGCCATGGTCCCCTCCAGCTAACTTCTGTTTGTCATCAACCTTTCTCAGACTGCGGTTTGTGTGTGCTTTCAGCGTGTATGGCCACTGGTTGGCAGAGACAGAGAGGAGCGAAGGAAGGACTGATGGACTACAGCTCTTAAGCTCTTTGAGTTTGCCAATCATTGTTTTTTTCAGTTCCCAACAGCCTTGTTTCTAGTCTTCCCTAAATCCTTTGCATCTTTGTTTTGTAAAATAGAGCTTTTTAACTTTATCCTTCGGGCTCCAAATGTCTGTTACCCTTCTTGCCATGATAGCCCATTGGTCGCTAATTAGCATTTTCTAACACCAGTTACCCTTTTCTGCTCGATTTATTGAAAACTCTTTTAACTACTGTTTGATATGTGCTTGTTTCATAAGGCTGGAATATTTTTGAGTTGACGTTACCTGAGGCGACGGGCTGGCTGGTGTCAGGCCGCTGCCCAAATTAAATGGGCGAGCGAAATAAGGGTCCCTTAACAATGGTGGCGGTGTTGTTACCAACAGGGTCAGCACGCTGCCGCGGGTAATATCACCATTAGCACCTGTGTAGTTACCAATGCAGGTGCTAATGGTGTCTTTAAAAAAAACGAACCTTTGCTACATGGTGCCCTAAAGTTCCTTTTCAATCTTGATACTAAAGTATTCACGATTGAAAACGGGCTTTGGGGACGACAGCACTGGGAATTTCTGTGCCATGCAGCTAAGGTAAGTTTCCATTTTAAAAATAATAAAAAATAAACACCCTCTTAGCACCCGCTTAGCAAACTACGTGGGTGCTAAGAGGTGATGGGGTAGCGGAGCGGGGAAGGGGTGGGAGGGCTGGCTACACAGGCTGGTCAGAACGATGGCTTGTATCATATAATACAGCGTGCGTTCCCAGCATCCTGATTGGCCAGCACCCCCTCCCAGGGTGCTAATGAACTTTTATATACAGTGGAAGCTCTGTTATATGATACACCTTCACCAAAAACTCTATTAACCATCACCTGTCCTAGCCGGTAATGTTACCATTCCGGTGAATAAAATGCTTCTGGATAACAAACCTTTGAGGCTGGCTATTAGACATTACAAATGGTGGAATTCCAGTAAACAGATCATACATCTAGGAAGGTCTGTTTTCTGGTTGTCTGCCATCTGGAATACCGATATTAGGTTATCATCATATTAGACAACCCAGCACCATTGGGCACCCACTAGTGCTGAGTAAAGGAGGTTTTATGTATGTACATTTAGTTGTATTTGCCATATGCCCATGGAAAGCATCTGCTCGTCTTCGCCACTCTATAAACTGAATGCTGTGGCCTGCTCCATATCACTCCATAGTGTGATGAGCATGTACGTGTGCATTGCTGGGGGACTCGTAAGTATTCATGATATTTGTCTTTGCTGTATCTTACCCTTTTCTTGCCAGCGCGGATGTCTGTATGATTCATGGCACCCTTTCTCCTCGCAGATTAAACCTAAACGAGATCCTTGGCAGCAGAAGCTTTTGAGGAAATTGAAACAGCATAAAAAGGTGGACGAGCTGCTGCGTCTTCAGTCGCAGGCTTTGAAGGTAAACAAAAAAAGTCTATTCAATTAAGACGTGTTTTGGTTGAATTGATATAGTCTGTGCAGGCAGCATAAGTATTTCCACAGAGTGTGCCGCAAAACAATGGGACACTTGGCCACCTGGGCCAAGTTGCGCCACAAAACTACCTTGCAACATGCCTGAGCCCAACATTCTCCCGGTCCTAGGTACATAGGCTTTGGAAACCCCAAGTGATCACATTATGCCATGTTCCATTGCAAACTTAATGCTCTGTCACTATCATGTTTTGCCATTGCCTGCTGTATCTTCATGACTACTTCCTTGAAGCAAATCCTGTTGTGGTCCTTACTAGGTTCCCAATGTGGAGGCAGTGATGGAAGCCCTCCAGGAACACGCTGCGTCCACGCTGGAACCAGCTCCCGTCCAAGCTGTTTCAAGCCAGAAGAGCAACAACATCTGGGCACGGATCTACGACAGCTCCTATTCCCAAGCACAGGTACAGATACCTTACCAGGAAAACCTTTCCTGCAACAAGGCCATATTACGAGACTGATGTAACATATCTAACACTGCATACAACGGCATATGTATTATGCCATTGTGCTAGAGCATGGCATAGTTAAAGTTAAGACGAATTGTCTATGGAGTTTCTGAAAATAACTTTTCTTAATAACTTGTGAACCCTTCCAAGAAAAACTGTAAAATAAATCTGCAGTAAAGTAGCCAACCCGGTATGGAACAATTCGCAATTTTCATGGACAGCTTCATTTACAAAAATATATTGTTTTCGTTGAGTTTTTAATAGGTTTTATTTAACATGACGTTTTCTCAATGGGAAAAAATATGTTCGGTCCAAATATCTCAAAATTGGCTGCTTGGATGTATAATATTTTTGGCATGCACCTAGATATTATCATGAATTGATGCACTGAAACAAATGTAGAAATTGAGCTGGCCAATTTCGAGATAGTGATGTTTTAAAGATATCTATATATGAAGCATGTACAGAATGAGTGTGCATCTTTTTTACAAACTGTACACATACTTGTAGAAGATGTACATTTCGTGATGTACACTGCTACATGTATAAAAACACAGATCAAACTTAGGAATCCCTTTGATGTCTGTTTTCATATGTATATAAGATGTATAAGAGATTTAAATTGCGTACATGTACGCAATGTAAAACTCCTATAAGCCTCTTAGATGTATTGAAAATTCACATCAAAGTTAGAGCCCACTGTAATGTGAACTTTTATATGTATAGCAGACATGTAATACAAGAGCAGATTGAATGCACATTTTAAATCCATACCGTGCATGTCGGTGTGGAGATGTACATTTCTACATGTACAGTAATATACATCTGAAAACTCACATCAGTCAGGACTGATTTTGATAACCGTTTTCAGGAGATGGAAATTGTGTACATGTACAATCTGTGCATCTCTTATATGATTTCTATACTTATAGTAACTCAGATTAAAGTCAACCTGACTTTATTGTGAGATTCTATATGTATAGGAGGCATTTAGAACATGTCTACTTCATGACTTTATCCACCCATATCATATTTATATACCTTACACCACACATTCTTATGACACATGCACTTATGAACACCCACACGTATGACGCTCACCCTTACAATACTGTGGGATATTTTGACCCACTCAGCTGTGCTATGCTACATCACGTTACTGCATTGGTGCAAGAAACAGCACAAAATGGCCGTGCTGACTCCTGTGTGCTCCAAGACCTCTAAACTGCGTTTGTCATAACCAGAAAAAGGCTGCACCGTCCTGCCACACATATTTTAGGTGGGGTGGAACAGAGTACTCACTGCAGGAATGTGCAAGTGTGCTCTGCAACATTTAACATGGAGTAAAGTGAAAGAAGCAGCATTATTTTGCTGAAAGCCCAAAATGCCTCTTTAAAAGGACACTTCCTCAACCTTAAAAGTGCTGCTTGGTGCTAAATTCATCAATTTCTCATGAACCACTGTGATTAAAAAGGCCCTGCAATGCCCAGGATCATTCATTGTGACTCAGAGGAATCGGGCCTCATTTGAATGACAGCTCCTGTCCAATGTATCCTTAAAAAATCAACCAGGTTCTTTGTTTTCATTTTACACTGGAAACACGTCTATTTTCTTTGCAACAGTATCAAGAATCAGCTGTCCAGAGAAAGACTCTAAATAGATGCCTGTAACTGTATCCATGCTGCAAAACAACTCCAGCACTCAAGAAAAGAACTATAGCTGCAGAAATGTGTATATTTGCTGGAGATGAAACCGAATTAAAAGAAATAGTAAAATGTGCTTTTTCCTGACTGAAGGGGGAAAATTGCCTATTTAAAGTGCATTGTTGTATAAAGGCTTGATTACTTAGAACTGTAAAAGGAATTGTTGCTGTTAAAAATACACCTATAAACTGTTTTAATTCTGTAGTTTTAAAGTCAAGATTTAAAAGGAGAAAATCAAAGCTAAAACCCAGGCTGAGTTGGCAAACTATATATATATATATATAAAATAAAAAAACGTGCACTGCCAGTTGCTAGCCCTGAGAAAGGGTGACACCCCATAAACCTCTGGAACAGGAAAATGGCTAATTGCTAGCTTGGAGGCTTTGAATACCCAGGACAAAGGGACTTCCCAAGTCGCATCAGACATTCATCTTTGCTTCAGGCTGAGACAATAGCAGGCTGAGACTCTCACCTGTCAAGTGTGAGGGGCAGTAAACTTCAATCAAAAGAGAGGCCCCTCATCCTGCTTCAAAGGAATTGACATTTGCTTGCAGTTGGGGAAAGGGAAAAAAACTGATTAAGGGACAACAGACTTCCTGTTGGTTTTAAAAAGCCTATTTTGCAACTGAAATTTAAAGACATTTAACTTTGCAGCAAGAAAAAGGAAAAATATGAAATGTTTGTAGTTTTAAATCTAATTTTACGCTCTTTCTTTGAAAACTTGGTAGAACTCATTACTGCATAAGGAACAGAAGTTGTAAAGACTGACAGATTGTGGGGAAAATATTGAGATTGCGAACATAACATTTTGCACACACATCCCAGGAGTAAATGCACATCTGTGTACAAAGTTGGAAAATTTTAGGCCAAATCGTTCATGGTTAAAATTGCCAAAATGTAGCAGAAAGGCAAAACCAGGTCAGACTTGGGGTTTGGATTAAAATGTGACCCAGAAAATGTTCAATGTTAAAGGTATTTGTACCGTGCACCGTCACCAACGGAGTTGGTCCCCAGGTGCTCTGGTGGATCTGTAAACAAGAACGTATGATGGGCTAGTAAGGTTAAGGAGGAGAGAGGTGGTGTTCTGTTGGCAGCTTCAACTCGGTATACACAGGGTGCTGAGCTTTGGTGCGAGTATCAGTTCAATGTCTGTCCTCGTTTGCTGTTGGTCCGGCTTATGAGTTGTTGTAGTGTGGTGAAGTGCTTGCGGCTTGTAGTGCGAGAGATGGTTGTGTGAGTTTTTTGAGTGAGATTGGTTTGCAGAAAGTTTGATCTTTTTTGGTTACTGGGTTATATGACATTTATTATGCTAACATTCACAATTCTGTATAAGTGTGCTACTTGCTAGCCTTCACAATCCTGTCCAGATGCGACTCAGGCTAATGTTAACAAATCTTTCTAAGTGTGGGACATGCTAACATTCCCAATTCGATCCAAGTGTTGCATTAGGTAATCTTTACAATTCCATATAAGTGTGGCACATGTTAACATTCACAGTTCCATTTGAGTGCGGCATTTGGTAACCTTTATAATTCCATCTATGTGTTGCACATGCTAACATTCACAATCCGTCTAGATGTGACTAGGCTAATGTTCACAGTTCCATGTAAGTGTGGCGTTTGCTATACTTCATAATTCCATATAAGTGTGGCACCTGTTAACATTCACAATGTTATCTATGTGTTGTGCATGCTAACATTCACAATCCTGTCTAGATGCGATGGAGCCTGAGGTTTACAGTTCTATCTAAGGGTGGCGCTTGCTAGCCTACATAATTCCATCTGAGTGTGGCACTTGTTAACCTTCATAATTATATCTAAGTGTGGCACATGCAACATTCACAATCCTATCTAGATGTGACACATGCTAATGTTCACATTCTATCTAGGTGTGGGACATGCTAACATTCCCAATTCCATTTAAGAGTTGCACTTGGTAATCTTCATAATTCCATCTGAGTGTGGCATATGCTAACATTCAACAATTCCATCTAAGTGTGGCATTTTCTAGCCTTTATAATTCCATATAATTGTGGCACCTGTTAAAATTCACAATATTGTCTATGTGTTGCACATGCCAACATTCACAATCCTGTCTAGAAGCGAGGCAGTCGGAAGTTCATAGTTCTATCTAGGTGCAGCGCTTGCCAGCCTTCATAATGTCAAGTGTGTGGCACTTGTTAACCTTCATAATTCCATTTAAGTGTGGCACATGCAGCATTCACAATTCTATCTAGATGCGACGCAGGCCAATGTTCACAATTCTAAGTGTGGCACTTGCTAGCTTTCATGATTCCATCTATGTGTGGCAGATGCTAACATTCACAGTCTTATCTATGTGTTGCACATACTAACATTCACAATCCTGTCTAGATGCAACGCAGGCTAATGTTCACAGTTCCATCTAAGTGTGGCATTTGCTAGCCTTCATAATTCCCTATAAGTGTGGCACCTGTTGTCATTCACAATATTATCTATATACGTGTTGCACATGCTAACATTCACATTACTGTCTAGATGCAATGCAGCCTGAAGTTCATGGTTCTATCTAGATGTGGCACTAGCTAGCCTTCATAATTCCACCTGAATGTGGCACTTGTTAACCTTCATAATTCCATCTAAGTGTGTCACATGCAGCATTCACAATTCTATCTAGATGCGACGCAGGCTAATGTTCACATTCTATCTAAGTGTGGGACATGCTAACATTCCCAATTCCATTTGAAAGTTGCACTTGGTAATCTTCATAATTCCATCTGAGTGTGGCATATGCTAACATTCAACAATTCTATCTAGATGCGACGCAGGCTAATGTTCACAGTTCCATCTAAGTGTGGCATTTGCTATACTTCATAATTGCAATTAAGTATGGCACCTGCTAACATTCACAATATTATCTATTTGTTGCGCATGCTAACATTCACAATCCTGTCTAGATGCGACGCAGCCTGAGGTTTACAGTTCTATCTAAGTGTGGCATTTGCTAGCCTTCATAATTCCCTATAAGTGTGGCACCTGTTGACATTTACAATATTATCTATGTGTTGCACATGCTAACATTCACATTCCTGTCTAGATGCGACACAGCCTGAAGTTCATAATTCTATCTAGATGTGGCGCTTGCTAGCCTTCATAATTTCAACTGAGTGTGGCACCTGTTAACCTTCATAATTCCATCTAAGTTTGGCAAATGCAGCATTCACAATCCTATCCGGATGCGACTCAGGCTAATGTTCACAGTTCTATCTGAGTGTGGTATATGCTAACATTCACAATTCCATATAAGTGTGGTATTTGCTAACATTCACAATATTATCTATGTGTAGCACGTTATCATTCACAATCTGCGACTCAGCCTGAAGTTCATAGTTCTATCTAGATGTGGCGCTTGCTAGCCTTCATAATTTCAACTGAGCGTGGAACTTGTTAACCATCACAATTCCATCTAAGTGTGGCACATGCAGTACTCACAATCCTATCCAGAGGCGACACAGGCCAACATTTCCCAATTATATCTAAGTGTGGCATTTGCTAGGCTTCATGATTCCATCTATGTGTTGCACATCCTAACATTCACAATCCTATCTAGATGTGATGCAGGCGAATGTTCACAGTTCTATCTGAGTGTGGGCATGCTAGCATTTATATGTTTATATGCGATGCAAGGCGGCATATACAATCCTATCATGCATGAACTCAGGCTGGTGGAGACAAATCTTATCTAAGTTTGAGTGATGTTCTCCTGACAGTCTGTGTTTGGAAAGGTAAGGTAGAGTGGCAGGGCTTTCTGGAGTAGAGTGATTGCTCTACTCCCCACCCAAGCCACACTTACTTTGGTGGCTGAAGGCTGCTCGCTGGCTTCCTCTGCTGACACCTGCCGACACTGTTTGGAGCCAACACTGTTTGGATCCGACACTGTTTGGAGCCACCATTGTAGGAGCCGCCCTTTGCCTCAGGGTCCTTAGCCACAGGAGCTGCCGGGCAGAGGGCTGCCCAGGGGTGTTCCTCATGACTGTGCAGAGCACCAATCAGGTCTCGGGGGTGGTGCAGGAGGCGGGCAGAGGGACCAGGAAGTTAAGGCCTTTGAGGGGATACTGGCATCAAGTGCGCCTCACAGGCTTTTTAAAGCACAAATTCAATTATTTTCCTAAGCTCTGGGGGCCAGGGGCTCTGAGCTCACTCACCGGCCTATGGGATTCCAGAAATGGCGCGGCTCTGGCAAATCAGCAGGGTCTTTACGGCCTCTGTTGCTGGATTCGCCGACCACCAATCAAGTCTCGGGGTTGGCGCGGGAGGCGAGCAGAGGGACCAGGAAGTTAAGGCCTGCGAGGAGATACTGGCATTGAGTGCGCTTCACGTGCTTTTTAAAGCACCAATTCAATTATTTCCTAAGCTCTGGTGGCCAGGGGCTCTGAGCTCACTCACCGGCCTGTGGGATTCCATAAATGGCGCAGCTATGGCGAACCAGCAGGGTCTTTACGGCCTCTGTTGCTGGATTCGCCGACTGCCAAGCAGGTCTCGTGGTGATGTGGGAGGCGGGCAGAGGGACCAGGAAGTTAAAGCCTGCGAGGGGATACTGGCGTCGAGTGTGCCTCACATTGTAAAAATCATCCCATAACCATGACATCCTTTTCTGTGATCCAATCAGCTGTGGACAAGGTGTAAACTATGCTCTTGCCCAATCATAGCATTATGGGTGTGGGTAGTAAGCCTGCCCCTGCCATATACTTTAGTGATGTCATTTGGCATGATAAATAAGGGAACCTGACAACACACACAGACACACTGATTCCTGACTTCTTCCTGATTTCCTTTGTGGTATCCTGTTCCTGATTTCTTCATCCTGCTTGATCGTGATTCCAGATTTCATTGCAAAGGCAAGGCCCATGCATTGCTGAACCCCTTTTCAGCTAAGCCTCAAATTCTAAAAATCCCCAAAACCCAAGGGAAGCATCCTGATCCAGTCTGGCTTGCTACTACTGGATTTATGCCTGCTGCAAACTCGCTGTAAGTGGACTGTAAGTGTTAATAGGAATCATAGAAAACCATAGCATACCTTGTCTTGCCTTGTCTCATCCCAATCTCTAAACCTCCTATCCTTACCTTAATAATTTGTAACATTGTCAGAATCCTTATTGCAATCCTGTCTTTGATGTATCTTGCTAATCGCCATTTCTTTAGTCATTCTTATCTTGTGTAAATCTTAAATTATCAATCCTACTTCGTGTGATCCGACTAGTTCCGCCGCAGCGGACACTGGGGATCTGGTGTTGAAGTCATGAATCAACTCTAGAGCTTACTGGGTCCCTCCTTGGTATTCTGGCCAGAATGCTCTAGCATAGAGTAAAATGATAGTAAATATTTTCTTGTCCAAACTGAGTTTCTTTTCTGTTTTCACTACCCGATTTTTCTAAGAACGCCTCTCATTCAACATCGTCACATATCTCCATCAGTTTAATAACTAGAGACTTAATTTCAACTCTGGATTATACCTAAGACCTATAGCTACACCCCAACCTAACAACCGCACTCCAAATCAGGTTGGTTATTTTTAGGCGGGAATCCACAATTTTGCAAAGTTTTACATGTGTGATTTTTATTCTAAATTATTTTCAATCTTCCATTCAGATTCAAAGTGTTTACTTTTGCTCAAACTATAGCTCATGATTGTTAGTATCTTTCCAATGTTGCTCCCATAGAGATGTGTACTGATTTAAGGATTTTTTCACACAAAATCATTGTTTTACCCAGCCATTTCTGAATGTCATTTTAAAGTGTAAGATTTCAAATCCGTTTTTCTCTCTTGTTTGGGGAGGGAAGGTTGGATTCGAATCAGGGACGTCATTTAGGGGTCGCCAGAGGTCGCAACTGCGACCTCTGTGGTCTCCCTTGCAACCTCTGTGGTCTTCCTTGCGACCTCTAAAACAAAAACAAAAAGAACGTTTTTTTTTTGTTTGTAATGCAAGCTCCTGGGCTGTGGCTCTTTACTTCTAGGGTGGCTGGCTTTCTTGCTCAGGCTCCTTAAAAAAATAAGAAAAATAAGAACAGGAGTGCCACAAGTCTAACACTTTCAGAACTGACCCTAAATAAGAAAGAATAGGAATACCAAATAATGTGTCTTTCTGGAACTCTATACAATAATTGCTAGGCTCATTAAATGTTTATTTCAGGCACACTTCAGGGGGTGAGTCACTGATTTAGTCTGTTCTTAAACGCCTCACTCAGCCTTTCATCCTTCTGAGGTTGATAAATGTGTACCAACACAGGTTGGGTGATATTGGGTGTATATTTTTTCTATATAAAGTGCTTAAGGCTAAGTGCTATATAATAACACATCATTATCATTTGGTCATGGACGTCTGCTTGCATACACAGTAATTTGGTAATATGGGCCTTTACACACTGATCTTAATGATGCATATGGTGATCCTTTTTCGTAGTGTACAATGCTATGTGATGCCACTTCCTGTTTTGTCAACCGGTGAAATGTCGTGTTCCATCGCTACCCGTGAGATCACTTTGGGGCGGGGTCAAATGTCATCACTTCCTGTGATGTCATCAGGGGGTCAAGGGTCCTGTGATGTCACTTCCGCTACCTCTGGCATTTTGGTGAAATGACGTCCCTGATTCAAATTCGGTCTTCCATTCCTTATTCCTGATTACCTGCTGCTTCCTTATATCTATTTAGAATTGTTTGTGGGTTGAGTAATATTGCAGGGGTAAATCCTAACTTAAGTGCTATCTTTCCAAACAAGCCAAAAGTTTTCTTTTCTCTGGTGTTTTATATTGTGTTGCTAAAGAGTGAATTTAAGTGAATTACATACTTCCTATCTGCTATTGTCACCACATTGGAGATTGCTGCTCCCTATTAAAAATATATGTTTGATTTGAATTTTAAATAAATAAATATTACCTTTATCAACTAGCCTGATTCATGGTCCATTGTAACCCGCGGTATTTGAAAAGGGGTGTGATATGAGTGGTATATCACTCAGACTATTGAACCTATATACATAATAAAATAAGCATTTCAGCTGTGTGCTGCGTACTAGGCTGAGACCAGGGTGTATTGCCTGATTGAAATACTTTACAATACACACTCTCACGACACATGCACATAGGCATGCACATGAGCAGGTCTCAAAACCTATCTTTTTAAGTAAATCTAAGATTTTGGATCACTGCTCAGTTTATGTTTGTTCTAATACGACCCAGATGGGCTTGCCTGCTCCCTTTTCATTGAATTCATTCCATCTGCGCCAGGATACGATTTAGTTCGCTGTGTGCGCGTTTAAACATGTTTCAAAATGCATATGCCACACACTTTTATTTATGTATTCATTTATTTATTCGTATGTTTAAAGCGCACACCAGCCCGAGGGCATCGTGGCGCTGTTACAGACAACATTGCTGGTTGCAGGGGAATGCAGAGTGGATGCATTAGCAGTTACATTACAGATTCATTTTAAGGTCACATATGGTGACATTTTTTCAGAACATTAGAAATTACGTATTGTCTTGATAGTAGTATGTAAAATTGGGGAGTTCAAGAGGCCAATCAAGGAGGAGTGAATGTTAGATGAATAGTGTGGTTTTAAGAGATTTGTGACTGGTGAGCAGAGATGGTTCTGCTCTGAGAGAGTTCCGTAAAGCATTCCAAAGTTTGGGTGCCATGTATGGGAATCCAATGCCGCCGGCCTTGGCTCTCTTTATGTAAGGTACACGGAGTTGGTTGGCAAGGTGGCTTCTGGTGGGGCGGGCAGAAGTGTTTCTTGAGATAGATTCTGATAGGTAGGATGGGGCGCAGAGGCTGATGCATTTGTGCGTGAGGGTGAGTAATTTGAAGTTGATCCTTTCCTTAACAGGGCGCTGTGGCCATCTCGTCTGAATTGTGAGGTGTGGTCTCTTTTTTCGGATGTGTAGTGCTGCACGGAGCGCGTTATTTTGTATAGTTTGGAGCCTATTTATGTTTTTGGTTGAGGTGCCTGCACACACACACTTATGCCACACACTCTTAGGACACACATTCTTATGAAATATGCTCTTATGACAGAAACACATGTATGACACACACTCCCACACACTTATTACACCGTCTATTATGATACATGCTGTTACCACACACTGACACTACTACACAGGCACTTATGACACAGACACTTTTGACACAGCACTTGCCACACACACACACACACACACGCTTACGACACAAATTCTTCTGACACACACACACTCTTTTAACACACACTCATGAAAAATGCACATTTGACACATACACACAACACATACACACTAACAGCACATACACTTAAGATACTCACAGTTACGACAAACACATTTACGACACACACTTACAAGACACTCTCTTACAGAACATACTGTTATGACACACGATCTTACGACACTCAAACTTACGACACAACACGCTTTTATGGCACACACTGTCTTGACACACACTCTTACAAACAAACACTTAATTTAGTGGCAAGTCCAAGATAAATGCAATTGCCAAAATAAAAATGCAAAAATATATAGAAATAGAGCCTCATGGGTTCTGTTTGGCATTTATGGCTAATGCACCCACTTAATTTGGGTTGATTTTGAGAACTGGCGTCAGTCCAACTTTTAATGGCACAAGAGAGTTCCTTATCATCTTAGCTGTGACATCTCTGTTTCCTGATAACATTTTGTGTATCTGGGGAGCAGATTTTCAAAACCGTTACGCAAATTTAAAAAAAGCTCAGGTGATGTGTTGTTTTCATTTGCATTTATTTTAGAAATATGCATGTCTCAAAGGTGACCAAAGCATGTCAAGGGGGCTAGACAGCATCACAAAAGATACGCTGGACAGCTCATTTGCATTGTGAATACACTCTTGACATTAATGTAGGATTGGCTCCCAACACCTATGTGGGTGCTGGGAAAGCAGTACACATTGAAAGGGACTTTCAAAATGTAATGCTAAAAAAAGAAGAAAAAAAACATTCTTATCCCTGTTTGAGGGACAGAAATGAGGCCAGGATGTACTCTGTCATGCAATGCTCACCCCTTATGCCTGTTTGGAAGAGTCTCTGTTTTCATCATTTGTTCCAATTTTTTTTTGTGAGAATTTGGGCATGAGTGTCAAAAGCTTACAAATATATAGACCAGGCTGATGAATTATGTCTGCCAGTGGACGATTGTACAAGTTAAACAGAGGGGTACAGTACACGACATGACCGCATGGGAATCGAGGTAACATTAGAAATCTCCCCTGCCAGCGTCCGAACTAATAGAAAAGCACTCATACAACTTAATACTATGCATCCCTCTTGTTCTAAGCAGCAAAGGAGGGTAGGGTGGTCAACGGTATTGAACATCACAGGCAGGTCTGGTAGGACCAACACCCTGACACCTCCACCTTCGACCCCCTGCCTTAGTTTATCCAGCGTTCTGTAGTGACCAGTTCTGCAGTGTAGTAGGGCCTAAAGGTGGGACTGGTCAGTTTGTAGATTCTGGCAACATTTTGGCATTGCCATCACATCATTGCCAGATTCGATTTAGCACAGCTAGAACAGCATGGCCACTTTCATTATGGTATTTGTGACACGCGCACGTAGGCCTCCCATTAGGATCCAATCACACTCTATAGTGGTGCAGCAAACAGTGGATCTTACAAGGTGGTCACATGCTTTTTAAAAGAAAAAGGGAACACTATTAAGGGGTTCCTTGTATTTGCTATTTGAGTTTAGTTTGTATAGTGCTATAAGGGAAAGTAGAAAAAAAGGAAAACCCAGTACAAATCAAGTGAGAATAAATGTTACAACCAAATCACAAAAGCAAGCAAATTAGTTTTAAGATGGCTACGGAAAAGAAGAAAAGAAACAAGAGAATGAAGGTCGAGAGGAAGTGTGTTCCAGTGTTTCAGTGGCAACAGGGAAAAAGAACAAAAATGAGAATGAAGACATGGACGATGCAGGACAGCAGCAAGAAGAAAAAGAGATTGTGAGCAAAGAGAGCATGACGGTGAATATGAAGAAACCAAAGAAGAAAGATAAGGGTGGGCCAAAACATGGAGACATTTAAAAATGAGGCAGAGAAAATCAAAGAGAAGACATGATCCAAAGGAGAGCCACTGGAGTGAAGCAAGAGCGGGAAATAGAGTTACGAGAGGACAGAGAGAAGACAGATGGAGGAATTTTAAATGGAGCAGAGAAGAGCTTTAATAAGGAGACAACCAACAAAGTTCTATCTCAAGTCAAAACATACAGTAAATCACAATTAAACTGACAGATGTGTGTGGGGCAGGAGGAACAGCAGCTGGGAGGGAGGGAGGGAGGAATCGGCAACTCAGGTGAGTTACCTACCATCCCCAGATGTTTAGCTGCACTTTTACTGTTCCCGCTGCCTGAAGAAGACACATTGATATAGCACACTCGATCCCAAGCAGAATCATAGACAGAAGCCAATTTTGTAGAATGCAGTAGTTATTCCAGACATCTCCTTTATCTGTATATATAAAAGTGAAAATGTGTTTGTGGTACGATTTGTGGTAAAGCACTGTTCCTTATACAATTCCACACCGTTTCACCAATCTGCACCACATTTTGCATAGTTACCTGTGAGGACCCTCTGGACATCACTGGCTACATGACATTTGGACACCCCAACCCGTTCCCCAAATTCCAGCACAAGTAAACATCTGTTTGTGGCTTGGGAAAGCGTTGATCCTTATACAATTCCACACCGTTTCACCAAGCTGCACTACATTTTGCATAATTACCTTTTAGGACCCTCCAGACATTACTGACTACCTGACATTTGGAGACCACACCCTGTTCCCTGGATTTCAGCACAAGTCAAAATGTGTTTGTGGGTTTGTGGCTTGATGATGCGTTGTTCCTTATACAATTCCACACAGTTTCACCAATCTGCACCAACATTTCCATAGTTACCTATTAGGACCCTCCAGACATTCCTGGCTGCATGACATTTGGACACCCACCCCGTTCCCTGGTTTTCAGCACAAGTAAACATTTGTTTGTGGGTTTGTGGCTTAGCAAAGCGTTGATCCTTATACAATTCCAAACTGTTTCACCAATCTGCCCCACATTTTGCATAGTTACCTGTTAGGACCCTCTGGACATTACTGGCTACATGACATTTGGACAACCCACCCGTTCCCCGGATTTCGCACAAGTTAAAATGTGTTTGTGGGTTTGTGGCTTGGCAAAGCGTTGATCCTTATACAATTCCACACCGTACGACCCTCTGGACATTACTAGCTACATACCACTTGGTCACCCCAGCCCTTTCTCCAGGTTTCAGCACCTTTACACATGAGACGGTTGCCTGAAAATGGCAAAACATCAATTTGGTTGTGGAACGTTTGGTCCCGACATGAGGAACAAAACATGAGGTCCAGGCCCTAGGAACAGATTCAGGATATGCTTCTGGGAACAGTTACTGAGTACAACTCAATCGATATGGTGATGGATGCCGACGAAACAGTAAACTATCCAACAGAATTCCTCAACTCACTCGAGCCCCCTGGAAAGCCACCACATCACCTTCGACTGAAAGTTAGATCACCCACCATGCTGCTTTGCAATCGCGACCCATCTAGGCTGTGTAATAGCACAAGGCTATGCGTTAAAAAATTGCTGCCCAACGTAATTGAAGCAACAGTGTTCACCGGGAAGGTAAACCAAAAAATGTTGTTTACAAACAAGCCTTACAATGAACATGTACTTTAGTACTATTGAACTTTAGGTCCATAGTTGTTGGCACCGTCGGCATCATGTCACCCATCATGCTGCTCCGGATTCTCCATGTTGTTCTCACATACAGTTATACGTTATGACTTGTTAAGAAGAACAATAAATTGTGTTGTGAAGTCTTTATGAGAAAACATTTTTAAAATGAGAAATAATCGAAAGATGTAGTGAATTTTTCTTTTCTCCTTTCTTATGTGGCCTTTCTGAAAATCGTCAAGCTACCTTGAGGTATTTCTAACAAATAGTACCTATAAGAAGATAGAATCCCGGGCAACAGCGGTTTTATCAGCTAGTACTCAATAGTAGTGAAATAGAACAGTCAAGATCATTGTTTATCCCTCATGCCCCTATTCTCTGCTGAGGCTTGTCATCTAAAGGGGAAAAACCTCTACTTTTGTGCTTTTTAAAGTTTAGGAATACTCCTTCCTCCCCTTCTTCTACTATAGACTGGTGGGTAGAGGCCTGGGCTTCTTTTAATCTTCTGGAAGGATTCATGAAGTGACCCAAATTCTACAGCAGAGCAGCCCATCCTGGCCAGTGGTTTATCAGGAGACTGCGACATAGAGCCTGAGTAATGAGCGTGTAGGTGGTCGGTAGACCATCTTCACAGCAATAGCTATGACTTCTCCAATGGATACTTTTCTGAGCCATAATAGCTAGGACTTTGCTGACAGGCATGGATGCACCTCTCCAGCATATGGAGCTGTTAGGGTACCTCTGTGTGGACTTCTCTTGAAGTCTCTTGACGTTTATTCCATGAATGAGTTCGCTGGAAGCAAATACTTTTTGGTTTTCCTTTTTGAGCCAGTCTTGAATTGTATTGCCTCTTTAATTACTGTACTCTATTGATCTATGAACGAAAGTTGCCGTCTAGCCAATGCTAGCTTCGAAGAGCCACTGTATCCTCTGAATTGAGGTGAGGTCTGGTACAGCCCCATTGCAAGCCTTTTCCCAGGCTTGTCCCGTCCGCACTTCAGCCTGGAGTCATTTTCACGTCACGACCTTCACGGTTTTCTGAGAGCCCAGTCCCCCATGTTCTGTGCTTTTCAGCATTGTAACGAGGCTCTTTTCAGGCAACCTTTATTAGTCAAGCTGGCTCTTTGCACTAAACAGTACTGCAATAACTGATTATTTTGCAGGGTGACAGTGATCCTATGCCATTTATCTAAAATTTTGGTTGAGTGACTATCAGTTGAGACAGGGTTAAAAGAGTGATGAATCTACGTGGCAGGCTTTTGTGGCTTTATTTATAGAAGTCATTTGGTAGTGACCTTTTTTTATACACATTTCAAATTTCTGATGGCATTATGATGTGACAGAATGGACGAACACGTTGTGGGTGTTGCTCTGAAAGGGTTGAGTAAAATCAATGGCAGAGCCTTTGAGTGAGGGCACATTGAGAGCTGTGAATCAGATAGGCCCTAACTTATTGGGGTGAGGCCTTTTAATGTACTGCGCTGTGTTTTTGTAACATGACTCAAAAGGTAACAGCAAGGTTTCGGTGGTGTGTCAACAGTCCCCTTCAACCTTACAATAGGCGAAATGTTAAGATCTGCAATGCAGTCTAAAGCTGAGCCCACTGTGTGACTTCCTGTCCGTGCCACATGCTGTCGCTTCCTGACAGTCTGCAGCCGACGTTCCCAATCTTGGAGGGTGTGCCTGATATCCCAATACCAGACTGCACCCACTTTCATAGTGGCCACTGATAATTCCCTTTTAAAGGCCCGGTGTGTGGTGCTCCTGTGTATTCAAATTCAGGGGCGTCCAGTGAGAATAGCTGTTTCATCTCCACTATCCATGGTGGAGTTTGACAATGTTAGGTTATTTTCCCACAGTTGATTTCTTCCCTGTCTCACCCACGTCGCCATGCCTGCGCTGGAGCCCATTTACCTGCTGCCATCTTTGATTTATTGTTGTATAGATTCCTTTGTTGGCCTGAGGGGGCATCTCTTCACGTCCAATGATTTGATGTTATCAGGCATGTTTGAACTTCAATAATATATCAACGTTGCCTTGAATTAATTGCACATGTATATTAACATCATTAATAATATTTAAATGGTATTGTACTAATACTAATATAGTACAGTGAAGGAACAGTTTGTGCTTTCGATGAGATGCAACAAGATTGAGGTTGTGGAGCACGCCTAGGCTGTAGCAGGCTATTAACATCGTAGCTGTCAAAACCATGTCCTTTGCTAGCACACAGTACTAGTGTGTAGGCCCCCATACTCTGCCTCCATCGGTAAGATCTGCACCCACTTCCGCTTCCTACACTATAATGCACGGCTCCAGTATTTGGCTGCTAGATTCATAGCAGAAACTCATTAATCCAGATATGGCTGCTGGGCTTCGTCTCCAAACTCGTTCTGTATTGGGGTTCTACCCCACAGGTGTGGTGAATGCAACACCAAGGTAATCGATCTATGTGATCACTGCGCGGGCCGAAATTTCGGACACGAAAATGCTGAATCCGAAAATCGCGGCACGCCGTGATCACATGAATTGCTCTTTCCCGCATTCTCCCTACCAGCGACGCCTTTGCCCATACATACTTACCGTCTTTCTACATACTTCCCTCTCCTTCTTTTCTGTACCTCGACTTTCCTGTATGCCAGTTCCCATACCCTGAACTTCACCTGCTACGTCCTTTTTTCCTTCATTAAACTTTATTATCCCCACGCAATCCGTGTACATTGTAATGGAAGCAGGGGGACACCACGCAACCCCCGAACCCATTATACTGTGCAAAGGGTAGCAGGGGACACCCCCGCAATCCACGCTCCCCTTGTTCGGTATAATTGGATTCAGCATTTTCAGCACTGGCGCATGCGCGGTAAAAGCGCATTCAGCATGTTTATTCTCGATAATGATGGGCGATACCAAGGTCATTGTAGCTATTCGCTTATTTGAAAACAGTATCAAGTGTCATGCATCAACCTGCACCTGTTTTAGTCTGTGGAAAAATACATATTTGTTTTTTGTCAAGTTGAACATTCACCCACTAGCCACATTGTAATTTTGGAGGCAAGTCAGACTCTTGGGTTTTTACTCCTGGTTAGGTGAAAGAGGTGCTTATCAGCTACATTTAGGGTAGAACACTGATATTTGATATTATATGTAATGAGTCTCTCCCATATATTTTCCTCTTAGATTCTTATTCCACCTCAGGGAAAAAAATCCTATTCAGCCTGAAAAATGTGTCTAATTGAACATAAATAGAAAGTAGATGGAGACCCTTTGTTTACTGGGTTGTGCTGAATAAATGCTTGGCCTTGGAGCACAGAGATGTGTGGCATTAAAAAGGGCGTCTTTGAGGGTGGCATAAGAATCTCATAGAAAAATGCCATACCCTGATGCCAGTAAAGGGGGTGTCTTGTCATCTGGTTAAGTGAGGTAGACCCTTAGGTTTCATCATGGGTACAACATGCTCTTGGCTACATACACTGTTATGGCATGTTGATGATGTGAATGACACGCATGCATTGCATGAGGTGTGTTGACAGAGTAACTTGTGCCTGTTCTGGTCCCTTTCAGGGATCAAAGCTTGTGACATGTTTGACGGGGTGACGGGGTGACTGGTTAGGGTGCTGTGGCATTTGCAGAGGAGCGTCGCCTCTCCAGAAGAATATGAGAATGAGCTGCCATTGACTTGGAATGTGACAGGGTGTTTTTCAATGGGGAGTAAGCTATAAACGACACCTTCCAGGCAGCGAACATCTGTACTGAACCAGCCGGTATTTGCCTATTTCACCTAATACAATTGACCTAATGACCAATTTGATCGAATTTTGCATGGGTTATATGGCCTTCGGGGAAATGTGGTCGCATATAGTGCAAAATACCAACCATGGAGTGGGGGCTGTAGGGGTGTCCCCCACTACCCATGTTTGATATTTCACAATTTTGGGGGTGCGTGGGTGTCCCCCGCTTCCTTAAAATTGGAGGCGAGAAAAACAAAATGAATGTGCGTTTGATTTGGGCCCTGAACAAATAAATTGCGGTCAGTTTGCCGCAATCAAAACAATTCTGTCAAACACACCCAAAGCAACCAGCCACATGTTGCCATTGGTTGTGCAAGGAGGGTTCATTGACATGTGCAATGTGTTAGGGGAGCCCAACTGTAAACACAAAGGCTCAGTCTTGATCATCCTGATAATTCATCTTGACTCAGATTGTCTGTAAGACAAGGATCATTTTCTGGCGCAATAGGCTTGCATTGGGGCTAATTTGCATAGCCACAATGCCTTGCTTAAGTGGCTCTGAACTGGTGGTTACTAGGTGGCACTGTGGCATGTGAGACTTGGCTCAAATGGATTATTCTACATATATATATATATATAAATGAACTGACTGCTTAACATAATTTCCAATGGATGCTCGTCACAGAGCCTTAGTTACAGAAGCTTTCTGTAGCTCATGAAAAGGATGAATGTGGTTATCGGATCCTTCTGGAGGCGGGGCTATTCAATGTGAGAATTTCCTTACGGCAGCACTCATCGAGATGGATGTTAACCCAGCTACCAATACCCCCTGGTGTTGCATAGCATAGAGATCCCTGCTGTCAGTTTCATCCCTCTAGCTCTGGTCCCAGGAGGATGGCTCAGCTGCAACGTGCTCGCCTTGGCAACAAGACAACACGAAGCAACATAGGTTTGATCCCTGGGTCCACGCTTAGAAACTTCTGGGTATTTAAGCGCATTATCTATATACAACTAAGACAAAAACAAACAATTACGCAACTAAAAAACAAACAATTCCTGTAAGAGCGTTTTTATACCCACGGGCTGTGTGAGCGCTTTAAAAATGCAAAAAATAAATAGATTTAAAAAGTTAATAAATTTGCAGTTGTGTCCTGCTGCTCAGCAACTGTTTCGAATGTGAGCTTTGTGGTACTCACCGCGACAGGGGTCCCAAGGTCATTAGTTCGTAGGTGGGAAGCTTTGACAGCCTTTCTCGCAGGTTCTGTCAGAGTGCTGTGCTCCCACAGTGCATTAGGGTTTTGTGTATATATAACATATGCTCTCAGCGGATGTAAGTCTATACATTCCCTGCATTCAGTTCTCCATACATTCACTGAGTCACATTTACTTTTGCATACCATTACTTCTCCTGTCTTTCACATCCCCTAGCATTCATATTGTCATTATAGGGGAAACCCCTGGACCCTCTCTTTCATAACCCATGTTTTTCCCTCTGCTACCCTTGACACCAACCCTAACCTTTAGCTAACCTTAACCACATTGATTGCCTGTTAAGATGCACACGAATTAAATGTGTGAAAAAGTAAATGTCTGGCTAAGTGAAAGTAGACTCAGTAGGTTTAGGGGAAGTATTCTAGGCGAAGTAAAGGGGGGATAGCCACGCCCCAACTAAGCAACTGTCATTACTGTGTCCTGAAATAAACATCTCTTGCTTTTTTAATTTGCCGGTGATGTGTTTGTGTATATGAAATGTGCACTGTAATCTATTGCCACTGGCTCACTGCGGAATTATTTTAAGATTAGAGGCACTGTGCCCAGTAAGGAAACCTTAACAAGCTGCTTCTCGATTTCTCTTTTCAACCTGTATGAAGAAGCCTTAGCTTTCAAAATGTTTCAACAGTGAGTGCGCATATTGAAATGCATGTTGTCTATGTGCACTAGCTCTGTGACTTTTTCACACGTAATCCTCCTGTTGTATTCAGGGGCTGCATGCTGGAACATATGCTGTCTACAAGGTGCAGCCCTGCGCTAGGAAAAGGCAGTGTGACGAGGTTCCACGTTAAATGCTGGGTCATGTGACTAGGGTGACCATGGGTGCCATGATGCAAGCCCTGGAGGAGGTGAACAGAGAACCTCCCCAGGCTCCCTTGTCCCTCTCCAGCCTTTCAAAGTCACATATCGAGTAAAGCGCAGGTCGACCCTGAGACATGATAGACCAGGATCCAGCAAGCGGTGGGGAGCCTGGAGCAAGAACCACCTTGGGTAGGAGCCAAAGGCCCAAAGGTTTGACCGTCAAAGGTCATTCAGTAGCCAACAAGCGGAATCTGAACTATCAGGGAGGGTAGGAAACCAGGCAAGGGCCCCATGGTAAAAGGCCCTACTGGCGTAAGAGTGGATCCTCTTAAGCCTAAAACCTCCTTATGGCTTTAAAAGTCAGAGCGTATTGCACAGACTCACCGCTGCCAACAACCTATTGCCCAGGGACTAAACACAATTACATCTGTGCCAGAGCTGCCATCATTCCTTTTTTTTAATTGTTGATTGAGAACACTCAACCTTTAATAATACATAATAAACAGAATACATTCCATTAAAAGAATTTTATCTCACATTGACAAACCTGAAAACCAGTGCTTCGGGTATTCACATACAAAATGTCATTTCTCATCAAATATAAACAGAGTAAAAACACGTAAAATTCATAGATTATCACCCTAAAACCTCTTCTAAATTCAGTGCTCTAATAAAACATGTGACTCCTATAACTGTTGAAGTAGTCCTGCCCGCCAAACAAGTATGCCATATCACATCAGTATCTAATCTGGTAGGCGTATGAAATTACTTTCCTACATGAACCCTACGCAAATTGCTCAAAGCAGGACAGTCCATTACCCAATGTTTGGGGGTCTCCAACACACCTATTTGTTTACAGAATCTGCAAGAACTCAAGTTCCCTGGAATCTTGTTATATCTCATCGAGATTTGTTTGGAGCGCAATAGATTCCAGCGAAAATGAGGGAAAAGTGTATGGGTCAGTTTGTCCGAGTATATACTAAGGAAGGGGGCTAACACGCCCCTCCTTTTATAATCGTTCCTCAAATATTCCAATGATGGCTAAAACTGGAACCTTTCCAGTGTTAATGACCAATCCTGTTGGTATAACAGTACTTACACTGCCTGGCTAGTCAATTAAGTCCTGGACAGAACAACCTATCTTATCCAATAACATATTACACAGCTCCCGAAGAGCTTGAATTCTACTCTAACACTTCTTAATGCAAAAAGCATTAACATCTTCAAATGAAGAGTTGACTACAGGACATAGAATCTTATGGAAGAGTGATAATGTTTTCCAGTACGCTCTTGATTTTAAGGAATCTAGTCCTAATTCACAGCAAATGACTGCTATTGGAAAACTCATGGGTACGTTTAATACATGTTTTCAGATTCTTCCCCCCAAGACTGCCAGATAGTCTAGAGTAGCAAAGGGATGGGTTTCAATTCCATACAGGAGCTTGGGAATGATTTTAGCCTCGTAGTATTTTATAACTGGTTTCAAGAAGAACCTGCCAAACTTTATGTCAATCATCTTTAACTGGATGATCATTTTCAAACTTAACTCCTTCAACCAAACCAGACTCTTCTTCGAAGAGGACCTCACAGGGAAGCCCAAATAAATCAATGAGTCAACACTAGTGACCACCACCGATTTTCCGATAAACCACTTAAAGTGACACTTCTTCCTAGTCTTAGCAAATCTTATTATTTTTGATTTTGTAGGATTCATAATCAATGCGTGATCCTCCATGCAAGATACAAAGGAGGTAATCAGGTGTTGAAGACTGATTTGGGTGGCATCGAACAGAAACAAATCGTCTGCATCCGAGAGTCAATGAAAACGCACATTTTGCAATTTCTGAGATATTAGAGAGGCATGAGACAGTGCGTCCTCGATATCAGCTAGGTATACATTCAATACAAAGGGAGCAAGCACACATCCCTGTCTCACCCTGCGAGAGGTTGGTATTTTCCTTGATAAGACCCCCTCATTATTCAGCCAGACTTGAATCTCCGTCTGGATTAGAGACCAATTAACAGATTAAGAAGACCAGCTGGAATACCCCAACTTGATATTTTCCACCAAAGCAGCCCTAGATCCAAAGCATGAAAGGCTGCAGTCAGGTCGAGGGCAGCCCATAAATGACCTCATATTTTGCACTCCACGGCAATTGCTAAACTGAGTTGATGACTAATCCGTTCACCACTGTTCCCATCTGACGCCTGAAACCAATTTGCCATTTGGAAATTCAACCTGTCTCAGCCACCCAGGCCTCCAGAAGATGTAGCACAATCGATGCAAATACCTTGCTATCTGTGTCAAGGAGTGCTATAGGCCGATAACTCACAGGCTTAGCTCTATCCCCTCTATTCAATGCAATAATTATGTTTCTAATGTGTATTTTCTATGACCGCAGGTGCCAACGGCCACTACAACTCATGAGACTCAACACAGGAGCATTGATTTTTCCAGAAATGTGTTTGTGATGGACAAGCCAGCACAAGAGACGTTTAGCTGAAAATAGCTCCAACAGGACCTGTGTGAGGAACTTCCATTCAACATTGGCTTAATGTAAGGAGCCATCAAGTAGCAGCATAACTCACCGCCACAAGTCTGTGGACTGGGCACTATCTGATGCCATCAAAGCAAACTTACCAGCAAACCATCGTGAACCACAGAATAGAACAGCAATAAGACCGACACTAATAGGCAAGGTGGAGGTTCAACCCAACTAGGGATCAGTATGAGGCTTCACACTCAGCCATAGAGACAAAATGAAAACAGCTGTGCTATCAAATTCAGTTCCTGGGAACCGATCCCCACGCTCTGCTAGTAGCGAGAGACAGCTGATAGTGGTCTGCTAATTACTGGTCCTGCAGGTGGGCCTGTGTAAGTATAAGAAGTCCCAGCATCTAACCGTGTGTGTGTGAATTGGCTGTTGGTGCTGGAGCAAGAGACAAAGTGCATCAGTGCACCAAAGAGGTGGATAAGCCGGAGGATAGAAAGAGTGGAGGTCCTCCAGCAGTATAACGAAAAAAGAGGCAAGGCAGCAAAGAGGAGGTTGTAAAGATCAGAAGACATTATAGCAGAAGGAAGAGGTGGTGGAAAGTTAGGGTAAAGCGAGATTACAACAGGAGGGGGTTGGAGAGGCGGTGCTGACTCAGAAGAAAGAGGAGAGGAGAGGAAAGAGACAATAAGAGCAAATGAGGTTGGCAAGAAGGTGCTGGAGATGAACAAGGAGGACTATGAGAAGCAAGAGGTGAGAGAGAAAGTGATGGTGGAAGAGGTGAACAATAGCACAATTAGGGAAGTTTTGGAGAGCAACTATCTGGTGGAAGCAAGGAGACAATATATGAGAGCAAGGAAGAAGCTGTAAGCAGGGGTTCTTGAAGAGAGGCCAGAGGGGAGGTGAAGAAAGAGGGCCGGTGAAGAAAGAGGGCCTGATCATTGTGGGGCATCAAGGAGGACAGGGAAGAACGAAAGTGAAACAGTGGAGGAGAGGGGACAAACAAAGGAGGTCAAGAGAAAGAGGAAGTGCCAAAGCCATGCAGCACCAGACTGTAATGGCTACCAACCCAGTGCAGGCAGAGATTGTGACGGAGTCTGCCAGTGGCACCAGGGGCCCTGAGCCTTGCCTTTCTTAGGCCCACAGAGGTCTGAACTAGCACTGCAAAAGCCTGCAGATGTGGCCCAGGATGCAGCGACCCTTCAAGCCCAAGGTGGTGGAATTTGGTGGCAAGGTGACAAACACAATGAAGGAGCAACCAATTAACCAAACCCAGGAAGAAGTCCCGGGACACTTAAAACCCCAGGATCACTGAGTGTCAGATCCAAAGGGAAGACAAGGGTGAACTACTGTCCTTAAGCAGGCAGGAATAGCTCACAATTTTTTTAAAGTCCCATATCCCTATTTTCAGACTCCACTAAACACTTTCAAAGTTTTCTCAGTAAAATAAACCTCTTTCAATGACAAGTTCTAGGTTTTGAGTTATCTGCTGATCAAGTAGCTGTGAAGCAGGCTGTTGAGTTCTCACAGTCATTTCAAGGCCCACTCCGCTCTTCCTTTCCCGATGCACAAAACAATCAACCTCCTAATTAGATTATGATGACATGTTTACACATACCTCTAGTTCTGGGTGGACAGTGGATTTGCGTTTCAAAGGGCAGTGGGGATTTCAGCAGCAGGCACGTTGGAGCTGCAGGTTGCTTGAAATGTACATAATTGGGACGTTATATTTTCTGTTGATCTTTTTGGGTGTCTTCTTCTTGCTCGATGAAGAAGGGGTAGACATATTGTTATTTGTGCATAGGACATTTCTCTCTTTAGAATCCTGAAAGAAAAATGTTTTTCCAAATTCATGTACTTTACATGCTTTTGGAGACGCTTATTTGTTGCTTAGCTTTTTTCTAGAGCCTTCCCTACCCATGGAGGGTGCGGGGTGGACAGTTCTTTATTCTGCTTTTAACTCGTCAACTGTGCTCTGACTCACTCTCTTTCTTGTGAATCCAAGTTACCCCCTAAGCATTCTAAAATGAAGCCTGGACTGTACTACATGTCCTCACTTTGCTCTAGACCCACCCTTCCCTGGGGCGTAAAAGGGATGACATGGTGCCAAACGTCTAAGGTTTCCCTGATGGGCGCAGGGACTGTGTTTTCATCCCTGAAGCTACATTGTGGCCATTTGTTCTAGAGTCGGCTACAGTCTCTGTGCAACCTATCAGTCAGCTAGAAGAGACACAAGCCAGTCATTAGCAGAGGAGGCCTCAACATGGAGATGGAGTTTAGGAGAACCAATAGTTAGCATGTTCCCCCCTATGAGTACCTGCAGTGATTCATTAGATGACCTCCCAAAATTAGGGAGGTGCAGGAACCTTGAAAAACACATTTTGCACCAACCATTTACCAGAATCTGCAATAGCCCTCATTCTACATGGATTACATGTTCTTCCAGTGTAGTTGCTCAGGCATAATCGTTCCTAGAAGCTGGTTGTCAGAACACTTGAAGACTATCAGACCCTAAGCACCTGTCCCGGCTTTAATTTTGCTTTCCTTTAAACATTGTTAGTGTAACAGTTTAAGCAAAGGTTCCTTTACGTATTCGGTTGTCAAAATAGGTATAATAGGCAAAACATTTTTTAACTTTGTTGAAGTGTTTATAGTTCTGTCTCTTTGGTGAGAAAGGTTTTTTTGTATGTCTTATTTTTAAAAGGGGTTATTTATTGTTCTCATTATTTGCACTGGATCTAACACTATTGTGTGATATACTTTGATGGGTGTGCAAAGCTCCTCCCCGTGAGACCTCCACAGCGTAAGCATCCCCCACTTAGTTACACTACTGTGATGGTTATGTTCTGCAAAAAAAGTTTTGTTTCTTACAATGACACATTATATTTGTCTATAGGGTTGTTATCCCCAGGCTCCGCAGTTGTAGTACACTGTGTCAGAACAGTAGATGAAGAACAATTTTTTTTAAATTGTTTTATTTTATCTGGTTAAAAAATGTTCAACCTTTCGAAACGTTTATAAAACTTCATCAATGTTTTATCATAATCAAAAACATAAATTCACATGTTTTTGTTAACATATTAAAATAGTTTTAATCAGATCATTTGCAATATTGGTTTACCAATCCAATTTTCTCATTAAGTACAGCTTCAAGATTTAAAACTCATATAGCATATCCATTCTCGCAAGTTTCATCATTAGTGATCTCATTAATTACTTTCAGTGATATCATCAATAGAGGAAAAAGGGCAGATCTAAAATATTCATTGTTGCAATTCTAACTGTTATTTTCTGTGTGGAGAATATCTCAAACCACAGCTCCTCATTAGATTTTACAGTATACATTATCGGCATGCATTTATAGAGAAGCATACGTTGCGCGGAGAATGTCTTATATTCAACAATAATATGCTGAAATGTCTCTCTTAAAGTTTTCACCATACAAAATCGACGAAATCTCGATTCAGACTTAATTAGGCCTCTTCTTACCAATATATCATTTACTGGCCATAGATTAAGTCAGAATCTTAATATTTTCGATCTTAATTGAGAGGAAGGGCATTTACCAAGGTAATCTGCCGTTGTGCACAATCTCTTGTGACCAAATAGACTCCTGTTGAAATCAACCAACTGTAAGCATTTCTCTCGTGTAGTGCGCCAGTCTAGGTGATATAATTTTGTTTTCACTCTTAAGGGATTTGTTAGTAATACATCAATCGTAACATCCACTTCTTCTAATGCATTAATTATATAAGATCTCCATCCCATGGGAAATCGGTGGTTAGAAGTTAATAAATATTTAGCTAGGAGAACAATTGAATTGAGGAGTAAATCAGCCAGATCTATATTGGTTCCACGCAGGTCGATTTCATCGCATCCCGGAGGCCCGGACCGATTTTGGGGCTGCGGGGAACCATCTCTTCATTTTCGCACCCCCTTCCCTCTCCAAGTGGGGGACACCCCCGCAAACCCCATTCCCACTACGTCCCTCTCCCCCAGGCCCAGTTGTCTACTCTGCCCCCCCGCCACCCTCAGCCTGCACTCCTTTTTCTGACACACACACAGGCACAACATTCTTACCCACGCCCATTTATGATATACACACACATATACGCACATTCCGCCCCCCCCAAACCCCTCCTTAACTCAATTTCAGCTGCCTTGGAGTTCCCCTCTTTGTGCACTGTGCAGTGAACGCATGCGCAGTTCCCGACAAGCTGCCTCTCTGTGAATTCTTTTTGCAGATTTTGCCCAGTTCGAATAGGACTATATGTGACTAATTTTCACATCCTGTCTCTGTTTTTGTTCACACTGGCCATTTACTTTTGTTGGTATGGATGATATGGTTGTTATGTGCGCCTTATGTCCCGCGAGCGGGGTGACGTAAGGCACATTCTAACAAAGCGCCCGCCCTTCCGGAAGGGAAGGGCAGTTCCGGGCACAGCCCACACCGCGAGTGTTGTGCTTTTGTGTGGCTCCTCAGCCCGGCCCCCATGCATGCCCTGACTCGCTCTCTCTCCCGCCGGCGCACCGGCAGGGTGAGCCCTAACAACGGTAGAGCACCCAATGTGCCTGTCCAATTACATGTTTACTTCCGTTCTTAGTTTCCTGATTGACCTAGTTTCAGACAGATATTGTTGTTTGTGATGTAGAGTCTTTGACATGTTTGGTGGGTAGAGAGAATTGCACCCTAAATTAATTAATTACCTTCCTCTTTTCTTTTAGGGACTTAACTTTGATGAGAGTATTTCTGTCCTTCAGAGTTTTAAAGAGACAGATAGTACCGACATCAGCAAACGGCCTGTGTCTTCCAGGAAGAATAAAGAAACTGGGTAAGAGAATGTAACGTTTTTTTATGGAACTGAACAAACCAGAAATAAAACATATTTTTGGAAAAACAACAGAAAAAAACTATCTGTTTCAATCTAGGAAAGTGCGTTATGTTTACAGTTTTATTTTGTCAAGCAGCCTTGCGACTTGAATTTTGTTTTAAGCCACAACAGCTAGTAGGGAAATGTACCAGCAATATTTGTTGTCTGTCAACCATGTATACAACGCTGACTTTAGTTCAAACTTAGACAACTCATTTCTTTTTATCTTTTTTCTTTTATCTTATTGCGGATTGGTTTAAATTAAACCTTTCACAAATAATGTCTTATTCTCAGGTAATCTAAATGTTTCTTCAAATGTATTTTCACACAATTCAAACAAAGGTGATGCATAGCTATCACTCTTCACAATGGAATGAATAAACATGTTCAAAGCGTGCCGGCTCTCAGACTTCTTTTCCCTCGCCAAGGTTCCAGTACTCCAAACCACTCTATTTACACTCCACAGTAACCCTCTGTGTGCATCTTTCTAAATTCAGCACACTAAACAGCTGCAAAAAAACATGTTGTCATTTTTTTTTCGGTAACTTGCCACAGTAGTACTAAACTCTCGTCTACTGCACGAAGGATGGCAGTCTAGACCTGACCAATGACTTTTTTGATCATGGGTGTGATGTTTAATGCACATATCAGTGCTGATCTCAAAGTGGCCATGAGTGATTCTAATGAAGCGGAGGTATGGGTTGTGTTGTAATAATTTCCCAATGCACATTTTTGAATGAACAAGATGCCGGTTTTGGACAAAACCTTGCTGATCACAGTGTACAGACTATTAATGAATGCACCACCTTGGGTGGCCCAGCCAAGCACCCCCTTTTTAGATCTCCACTGCAACCCATCTTTACATTTTAACTACATTTTGTGACTTGTGTGTGTAGTTGACATGGTTGCATTGCTTACAACTGAAAGTTATCAGTGCCTTTTGAAGTTTTGTTTCATCTTACTGGTCCTGAGATGACCGACCTCTCAGTTTCTGTAGTCCAATCATCTCTCTATTGTTGTCGATTGAAAGTTTGCACTAGTTCTAGTGTGGTCTTGGATAAAGTGGTTAGGGAAAGTTCTAACTCATTGTCTCAGGCTTGGCTGTAAATGCATAACATTGATTCTTTTGGGGCACTGGATTGGATAATTAAATCCATTATGTCAGTTAAAAAACAGCCAAGGTTATGAAGTTTAAGCAGTCTTTTTTTTATCGGCAGTCAGCACGCCAAGTGTCACCTCTTAAAGGTGTTAAAGGACTCTGATTCCTCCACTTTATAGAAATAAATTGACGACAAGCAGCAATCTGAACCTAGTGCTTGGGATCAAATTCTATGTTATTGCTCTAGTCAAGATTCCCAAACAACGTAGACGACTTGCCACAAATTCCATCAATAAGACTCTAGTTGATTATATGGTCTAATTATTTTACTGAGGATATGGTGGTACATATAATAACTAAGTGCCCACTATTGAATGAATCCTAGGCTAGGCACTGTTCCTGAAAAGCTGGATGTAATTTAGATTGTGGATTTAGAGCCATTAAGTGCCCTGGGGCCAGATTATGTGTCTATGTAACACGAATCCTCATATACAGGCACCAGTTCATCTTCTCTTGATAGTCTGTTTTAGTAACCAAAATTCTTCCAGCAACTTAGCTTACCTGTTCAGTAGTGCCCATCATCAATAAAAAGACAATGTAGAGACCCTAAAAGTAACAGGCCCATTTCACAGAGTGCCATATTGAAGCTACAACTGAGATATGTCATAATCTGTTGTTGAAAATCAGCAAGTACTATGGGGTTAATCAGGGTTCTCTCAACTTGGCCTTCATGAACTTGTTGATGGCTCTTAATTAAGCAATAGACTTTGAGCGGGGGGGGGGCATTACCACTTCAGGTAATGCCCCGGGGCCCATAGTTACAGGTCCGAGCGAAGCGTAGTTCCTTCTCTCTTTCTGTGACTGCCATTCAAAAAAGTAAACAAAAAAAATGCCCACCATGCAAAGGAGAGAAAGGACTACGTGTAGTCCCTTCTTCCTTTCCATGACGGCCTGTCGCAGATCAGGAGCGGACGCGCTGGTGACGCAAGTTTTCCCAGCGTGTCTGTTCCTGATAAGGACAGAAAAGAAGGTAATGAATTCAGAATCTTAAGTTGTCAGATGCTCATTTAGGGCTTTTAGTTGGCTTTATCATTCATTCCTTGATCAATATCTCTATTTAGACAATGTATCAAAAGTCAAAATTCTCCCGCTTTCTTGATCAATAACTCAAATTTGACAGTGTATCAAAACCAAAATTCTCCCTTGACATGTGTTTCGACACGTGTTTCCCCGCTTGTGTATTTTAGTGGTTCCTCAGGAGGGTTATAGTCATTGTTCTGACTGAATTCATGTAACACAATATTTAGCTTTGTTTTAATAACAACATATAATTAATGTACTAAAAATATATATTGTATGCTGTTTGTTAGTAGTCCAGAATTATCTTATTAGATCACATTGTAACTGTAACTTACTGTTTTGGAATGGTATGAGTCTATATTGGTCTTGTCTTTATAGTTTGGTTATGTAGTATTAATCACATCCGCAGTGATCTTCAATATTTTAGGTTCATAAAGTCCTATAGAGGTAGCATGAAATAAGGTTTGGTATGAGTATCTTTTACTATAAAGCATGGTGGCTTGAAAGTAGGCACAGAGAAAGATTCAGTCTAAAGAATTTGTTTTGTTTACTTACCTGTATTGTTAAGGTAGATTTCTCCTTCCTATAGTTTTCAAAGTATGATAACTGAATAGCGTTAAGATGGTTGCCTTTTTATAATGACGTGATAATGCGATTGTGTTGTTTTTACGCGATGACGTCATCACACATCTTCCATCTTGGATCGGGATACAAATAGCATTGCTCGATCCTGATATTATAACATATTCTAATGTGAACTACATTTTTATTGTGGCCAATTGCAAGGTTTTTTAGACCTCATATGTAATCGTTACAGATTAAATCCCATTATATTATCGGTACTTAAGTTTTTATATGTGATAAATTTACCTGTTGTGCCCTTTACACCAGTCAAAATATTGAAATAGTTAGTGGTGTAAAATTACATTTGTGGTTTATGATTGTGTCATACCTTTGTCAGAGGCAGAACTAGCTAATATGCATAGCATGTTGTTTCAGAATTTTGTCTCTAAGCTTTCAAACTTTAACCAGATTTTTCCTGTAAAATAAAGTTAGTATAGTATCATTGGTATCAATTCAATTCAAATACATATTAGAGTAGGTTAGTCATTTCTGAATCTTCGTTTGATCCTGTATAGCAACAGTCCATTAAACATATCCACTGTGCTTCCTTGCATCACAGAATGTTTTCCATGTTGCCTCCTCGTGGAGGTATACTGATTTTCTCTATTCCATAGAACTTGATCATGTGTTTGGACTCTCCATGATGGTATTGCTGGGCATGGTAGCCCAATGTAAATCTGAGGTCTTCATTTTTGATTGTGCGATGATGTTCCTGGATTCTATTTTTTAGACGTCTGATATTGCTTCCTATATATATTTACATACATTTGCACTGTATGGCATAAAAAAGAACTACTTTGAATTGCAGTTAATGAATTGTAAGATTATTTTCTTGGTGCCATTGGGTAGATTGATTTCTTTTTTGCCATTGATTGAATGAGTTCCTGGATATTTCTATGCTCCTTCGATTTTACAATTGACAAAAGTTTTGACTTTTTTTGGCAGAACTCGTGGTCAAAACACACAGTTTGTCGTAGGTTGCTCTTCATTCTAGGGGCACGCGGTTTAGTTGGAATTGGTTTAAACACACATGTGATATGCTCCCAGAAATCACTGGGTGAAAAGCAGTCCACTTCTGCAAAGGCTTCAAAGGAAGACACTAACAACTTGTACAACCTACTAGTTTGATTATTATCAATCAGCGCTTGCCATGGTACCCTCATCCGTCCCCTGTGTCCCTCGGGTAAGTACTATCTGTGCAGTATTTTGCAACTTGCATATTTATGATGGGTATTGATTAAGATAATGCCCCTCTCCTGCCATACTAGCTCCCATTCCTCTTGGTAATCTGCCTATTCAGATTCCATCTCCATTAGTCGCCTTCCGTTAAGGGAGATCAATTTGGCTGTTATCTTATCGTAAGTTATAGCATGTTTAAACGTTTTTTGTGCTGTGCCAATTTGCCACTGCAGTGAGTTCACAATGCCATGTCTTGTTTGGAATTGCATAATGTGCACCGCCTGGGGTATCCGGATGATGGTCTATGTAAGAAAACAAAAACAAAAAGGTAGAGTATGGTAAGAGCATGTACAGATTTAGATGACCATCAGCATGGTTGTGATAGTTTGGTCGTGTGTCAACCCTGATCAAGCAGATCAAAGAAGGGGTGCAGATTATGGAGGGAAATTCTGTGGCATCTGAATTAGGGAGTACTATTCCAGGGTGGCAGTTTCATAGTACTAGTAGCAGTGCAGCTGTGTGATGGACTTGAGATGTCCTCACTGGACCCTTGATGCATGGAGACTTATTTTCCAGGGTTACATGTTACTGTCTCAAGACAACGCCCAAGACAATAATTCTGGGACTCCTAACCCCAGCTGCCAAAGATGGCAGTGGCAAGGGCTGACTGTATCAAAGGAGAATGTGGTAAGAAACATAAAGTGTTAGCAGAAAGGAATAGGATTGGGATCCATCCATCTGTGTGCCGTAAGTAGTTTGCCCCAATCAAAATGGAGGATCGCGTTGTATGATAGTGACGAGTGTAAGGTGAAATTTGTTACCCTTAAATAAATATGAAAGCATAGTGCATCCTAATGGATTAGAGTGAAGAGTCTATGGTTCAGTGTAATATTATATAATAATTCAGGGATCTATTTGTGTGCATAATTTCCCACCCAGCAACATATCTCATAGATCCAGTAGATTTAACCTTGCTAACTACTAGATTGAGACTCCCATTTAGAGATGGGTATATGTTGTACTTCCGTTCGTTTAACTGGAGCTTGCGGCTAAATAATACTGGCAGACATATCAATGCTGTCATAATAAGTCATTACAAACAGTGAAAGTACTTTAGAGGACCATTTCAAGATACCACACTTTAGAAGGCCCCCAAGTACCTAGTCAGGGGTAGGTAAATATAAGTAAGGCAGTAATTATGTCCTACCATTTTTGTAGTAATGATGGGATTAGGCCCCCAGACTCCTTTGTAGGCACAGACCAAGAACCCACTTAAGCTCTGGACCAGTGGAGAGAGTCAGTGTTGCTACCATGAATCTGAGAGATCACCACCAGTGCAGCTGCTCTTGCAGCAAGCACAGATGCTCAAAGCGAAGCTCCAGACATGTATATCGTCATCTCTTGCTTCACCCCCAAGAGACCAGCACTCCTCGGGACTAGTAATGCAGTCAGCCTGCACATCTGCTTTCTCCATGGCAAAGTGCGCTAGATGTTTCTCCCCTCAGAGCTTAGCATGTTTGGTTTACCTCCATGCACCTCACCAGTAATCCACATTCTTTAATCATTTCCCTGTATTATCCTAGGTTTTAAGGGCACAAATCACACTGGGGTTTCCAGGAGAAAAATCACAGTAGGGCACGAATCCCACTGGCACACACAGCAACAAGATCACGGGAATCACAGAGCAAATGAACATCCTCCCGACCCACCACCCTCTAACCTATAACCAAAAGAAAGTTCAAACCCTACTCCATGGCCCCATACATGGACCAAGTCAAAAACTCCCACCAAGCCCTCTCTCCTCTGTTCGCCCATTCTATTGAACGGGCCATTATTGACTTCTATAATAATCTTGCCACCTCTCTTGGCTACCACTATCCAACACTTCTTCACCTCCTGTTGCCCTCACTCTCAACCCTGGGCAACCTCAGCAATCAAGCAAAGATCACTCTCCCATTCAGGTTACTGCTTACAAGGACTCTCTCAAGGTCCTCACCACTGATCTTGACTCTGCTACATCATCACTATGCAGCCACCTCTGCAAGCTATCCATGATTCTGCAGGCTATACTCTCATCCCACAGAAAATGCTCCCTATCCTCCTCTATCTCAGCTGATGTGTTTGCCTCTTACTTTTTCAAAATTACAAAGATTTCAGATGCTATATCATGCCTCCTACTTCTCCCACCTCCCCCTTCTCTACACCTCCCATCACCCCCACTCTCTTAAGTATCCCGCTTTGTTCCTGCATCCCCCACCATTCTCTACCAGTCATTTGCTCTGCCAACATATACTGTGTTCCTTGCACCCATAACCATCCCTCACCTCTCCTCTGTCTTCAACCACTCTCGCTTTCTCTCTATGGGTATTTCCCCTGCCTGCTATACAATGCCCACTGTCATCCCCATTGTTAAAAGAACCCACTGCTACTCACCACTGAGGTGCAAGGGGATAGCTTAGTGTCCATCTCCTAAGCATTGACACAGCTGCAGTATTTTTAGGGGTTGTTCTGCGAACTGGTGGCAGTATGCTGCCAGTCTAAAAGTCTGGGGAGGGATGCACTTAAGATCTTTTGACTTCTTCCCATGTCTATGCATGATGCTTCAGCATATTGGACCGCATAGGTGTGGTACCCAAGTTGGTCCCTGTCCTCCCTTGGCACATTGTTTCCTGGCAGTTTGTGCAAGTACCCAGATTTGGGTACTGTTTATTCTGCGCGAAGTACTGCCACACGTTTGACTTTCATTGTTGGCTAGCACTCAGGCTGTACTCAAGTGGCACGCTGACGGTGGTGTTGATGGTCTGGATATCGTGTAATGATGTGCTTTCTGATTTGCGACAGGAAGGCTGTTTTTCAAAAAGGCTGTACACAAGTGGGGGGCAAGCATCTATTGATACTACAACCTGTGCATCTGTGTTGTTTGACTCTTCCTTCTCAGTATTTCTGCTTTCCCGCAGCAACGCTTGTTCCCATCTAGCCTCTGATGCATCATAATCTTTGTGTTGATCACCATTCATCTCATTATCCTCATTATTGTATGAATCATCAGTAGATGGGGCAGTGGAGTTAGAAGCATAGGATTTTCAACGCCTCACACTGTTCCACTACTCTATATTTTGGTCTTGCCTGATCTTTGGTGAATAAGATCTGCACCGCTGCCCCCTTTTCCCATTGAGATAGTGGGCGAACTGAATGAGGAACTGCCGTTGGTCTCGGTGGATGTTTTTCAGTGTGGTGCAATTCCCATGCATTTACCTGTTTTACCCCACAGCTACTTGTGATGGGACTGTAGAATGTGAGTTAGATGCTAGCTTCAATTTACCAGGTGCAATTCTGGCCTAACCAGTTCACACAGCAATTGCTACTGCACAGCAAGTGCAGCTTCAGGAACGGAAAGTCCAGCAACGAGCAGCACGTCTCGCCCTGCCTGTGCCTCGATTGGGTGCTGCCGACATGTTCCAAATGTGTCATGCGCTCACTGGCTGATATGCCACCCTCCTGCCCGAATCTCTGGTGCTCCTTCCCAGCAACATCAGGTTAGTGTGTCTCCCTTCCTACAAGCCGACCTCCGATTACTGCCTTGCTCTGCTCCTTCTCCCAGGTGTCCCCCGTTGCCACATCTCTTGCCCACTCACTTCAAGAGGCAGACAATGACTGGTATGTGTCTCTTCCTCCTACTCAATGACTCTAAACGAAATCCTTCTCTAAGTATCCTAAATCTTCCTCCAGCAATGACCTCCTGCCTCTCCTGCCCCTCGTGAGACTGAAGGCAAGCTTGACACACGTGTCCTCGTTTAAGGCATGTGGTCGAACTTCATACAAACTTTGTAAAAGGTTTATCCGGTGTTCGGCCCGGTCGAGTCATCTGAAATTCACGGTTAATAGTGGAACATTTTTTGACACCTAATTGAAAGTTCAGAGTGTCTGTACCACATCATGGCACACACTTCTCATTGCTGGTCTCCGGCCCATTTGCTCCCAAGAGTAGAATGAAATGTCTCCCTGACCACTTTGCAACCAGGTATTTAATCCACTTTCCAATTAAGGAGCTTCTGCTACGGGGGTACCTATCTGCACTCCTGCCCCTTTGACTCCAGAGTCCATTGACATTGTAGTTTTCTCTTCCATCAAGTGCCCAAAAAGGGATGAATATCTTCACCTTAGCCATCAATAGGTAAAGCTTTTTAGAACATTGTTTTGGAACATATTGCTGATAATACTGGCATAGTGAAGGCTGCTTGTACAGCACTCACCATTAGTTGTGCTACATAGGTCAGTGAGCTAGGGGGTCTCAGACTATCATCGGTGGTTCTTGTGACGGCCCTCTTGAACCACCAACACCCCTCAACCTCAGGCTGATCCCAAACTAAAAGTGGCCCGTTTGGGTGGGAAGTCCTTGCAGGAGTAGTGTTGGGGAACTCCTGTTGCAAACACATCTATACGAGACCGGGTTCATTGGGGCACTTTTTAAAAAGCTGATAGATGAACTTGTATTCCATTTCATCTAAGGTTCTGCTTATTTTATGGTACTGGTTTTAGACACAGGTTTTATGGAATGACTTAATTTGGAACTGATTAGTTGCTTCGTTTATTTATGTTTTGTAATATATGTGAAGCCCTTTTATATCTCTTTTGATTTATTCAGAGCCTTAACGCCGTGAACATGGTATTATTGTGCTTTCTAAATAAACAAAATGTCAAAATAGTGCATGGACCGCTTCTTTTGAAACCTACGTCTTGTACTCTGCAGTCTCATCACACAAGATTTGGCCAAGGCCAAAGGGCAAACGGCAAACTTACTCACTTATGCCCAGTTTGGATGTGTAATGTGCACATGGCTAAAATGCACCCAATTCTCAAAAGGAAGTAGAAGTGGATAATTCAAATGCCCTTTGTGAAACGGCCCCTCTGTTGCCTCATACAGTTCAGGACGCTCCACTGAGATGCATGCAAGAGACAAAATGGCGGCTAACTTGCAGTTTAATCTTCCTTTAATGATTCCTTGCTGGCTCCCTCCTGCCACCCCTGGCTCTGCTCTGGGCATTTTTTAGGACTGGATGCACAGTAGCTGGGCCTGAGGTAAACTACTGCAAGGGTATGTGTGGCGATATGGCGTCATGTGATTGGTTTGCTGCGCATCTTTCACCTTGCTTGATTTTTATTTGCATTTAAAATGGAACCTCAAACTTTTATCCGCGAATGGTAAAAAGATAATCTGCCGCGGACCCACACATGCTGTAACCTGCAAAGTTCTCTTTAAAGGTACAGCTACCAAACCACCCTGCAGCTGCTGGGATTAGATGAGCCAGTAGACGACGGCAGCAAGGACCCTGTGATGATGAGAGGAGCCTACCTGTCCTTCCTCTTCCTGCGCCATTTAAGAATCCGAGAGCTCCAGGTAAGCGTTCCACATTGAGAGCCACCTGACCACCTTGGCGCAACATGCCATGTTCACCAACCACACTAGGGTGTCTGGGAAGTGGTAAGGCTACACCATGCCTCGTTGACTTGTGGTAAATGTGGCAAGCTCACATTAGGTAGACTATAATCTGTCCCTCATAGGCTGCTATCAGTGCCAAGGAGTCCTACAAATGGCAAACGTTGTGCTTTGTGTGTACCACCTAACAATGTATGTCATGTAATGTTTCTCAAGTTATGATATTGTGTGTCAGGTTGTTAGCGAGGGCTTTGCAGATTGCGGACAGTAACCATCTTTTCATTCACCTTTTTTTCTTAGCGCGCGTGTCTAGGGATTCTGAACTATTTTCGATCTGTGGAGCGTACTCTGACTATCAGCATCTCTGGGCTTACATTAAATACTGGACAACTAGCCCCCACCACAGGAGAAGAGCCGGGCTGGGTGAATGCAGCGCGGGGGGGATCCGGCATTTCCCGTGGGCTGGGATCTCATCACTATATGCACCATACGCCGGCTGACTACCAGGTAATTTTGAGTTCTCAGAGGTACATCAGTGGTATTTCATTCCATGCGATGTCTTAACCCAAGACGCTGCTCGGCAATTTGCCAAGGTAAGCTGGTCCACCCACCCTACCCCCACTCACTCACTGTACCCTACCCCGACTCTCTCTACCCCAAGCCACCCACACTACCCCCACTCTCTCTGCCTCCAGCCACCCACCCTAACCCCATACACCCTACCCCACCATCTCTTCTAGCACCCACCCTACCCGCGCCCATACTACCCCGACTCTCTCTAAACCCATACACCCTACCCCACCATCTCTTCCCCCACCCAGCCTACCTGCACCCACCCTACCCCAACACTCTCTACCCCTACCTGCCCACCATGATATGATATGGCATTTATAACGCACCTATACACAAGTGTTTCAAGGCGCGACGAGGCAGGGGGGGGGGAACAAGGGAGGACAGACAACGATCCTACTAGGCCAGGTGTCATTCCGATTGCACAAGTGCTTGGGATGGGGGAAGGTACAGTGCAGTACATGGAATAGATAATAACAATAAGTAAAAGTACCGCCCGCAAGTGGCAAGTGCAAGGGTAAGTGCAGACATCAGGTGTCAAGTGCTGGTAGGGGGACTGTAGGGATACAGAAACAGTCCCCAACTGCAGGGGTTGCCAGGCAGGCAGTGCAGGTGTGTGAGACTGGCGGCGGAGGGACCTGAGCCAGAGATCAGAGGGTGTCCCGGTAATCCAGTGCTGATCCGGATACAGCCAGGAGGTCATCAAGGGAGAGGAGGAGAAAAAGCAGAAGCAAAGAGAAAGGTTTTGAGATGCTTCCGGAACCGGAGATGGTTCTCCTCAAGTTTAAGGGAGGCAGGGAGGCTGTTCCAGAGGGAGGCCCCAGCCGAAGAAAGAGATCTACCACCAACTTCATGCTTGGAGAAGCGACTGACCCTGAGGGAGTTGGAGGCGGATGAACGAAGAGCTTGAGAAGGAAGATACTTAGGAAGAGAGAGTTGAAGGTATTGAGGCCCTGTGCCCCAGAAGGCCTTGTGGACAATGCATAGGGTTTTGAACTTAATCCTCGCAGCCACTGGGAGCCAGTGCAGAGATTTCAGACCTGGAGAGATACGATCCCTGTGCTTGAGGCCAAGGACAAGTCTCGCAGTCCTGTTCTGGATAAGTTGCAGAGGGTGGAGAGTAGAGGCAGGCAGATTTAGAAAGAGGCTGTTGCAGTAATGCAGCCTAGAGAGAAAAAGAGCTCTGGAGACAGTGAGCTTCTGGGGAAGGAGAGGAAAGGAAGAATACCTCTGATGAGGTGCAGCTGGTGGTGTGACTTCTTAGAGACGTCAGAGATGTGAGGAGAGAAGGAGAGTGTGCAGTCGAAGATGACCCTGAGGTTTTTAGCTTTGCAGGTAGGAGCTGGAAGAGGGCCAAGAGAGTGTTACCATCAATAGTGAAAGATTTAAACAATGTGTCTAGTTTACTGAGTCTTTGGTGGGAGCCAAGGATGAGAAGCTCCGTCTTTTCGTCATTTAAACACAGTTTGTGTTGGGCCATCCAGGCCTGGATGACTTGATAAATGGCGTTTATGGCTAGAGAGTCGGCTTTGTGGTCGCCTGTGATAGGAATAAGTATCTGGGTGGCCCCTAGTGATACTTTACGACCCATTGCTCCCTTTGTGCTGACACCAAGTATCCGTGAACTATTGCGATTAATTACTTTACCGACTACCCTACTGTCAGTATCCAGAGTGCATCCCCTTTCCTTCTTGAAACTAACTGTCCTCTGCATTCCTTTACAGGGTGGGTTGTATTTTGTAGTGTGCTAAAACTGTCTGTTGTGATAATAATAAAGTAGATATTTGCATTCAACCTTGACTGGGCAGTCCCTTTTATCATTGGGTAATAATTGTATTTTCACTGTGTTGCAACTAACCAATGATCCACAACCTTGTCTAGAGAAGCCTGCAGTTCCATCCACGTTACCCCCACACACCCACTCTCCCTGCCTCCACTCTCTCAAGACCCAATGCCACCCACCCTCCCTGCCTCCACTCTCTCTACCCCCCCACCCACCCACCCTCCCTGCCTCCACTCTCTCTACCCCCACCCACCCACCCTCCCTGCCTCCACTCTCTCTACCCCCACTCACCCACCCTCCCTGCCTCCAGTCTCTCTACCCCCACCCACCCACCCTCCCTGCCTCCACTCTCTCTACCCCCACCCACCCACCCTCCCTGCCTCCACTCTCTCTACCCCCACCCACCCACCCTCCCTGCCTCCACTCTCTCTACAAACACCCACCCACCCTCCCTGCTTCCACTCTCTCTACCCCCACCCACCCACCCTCCCTGCCTCCACTCTCTCTACCCCCACCCACCCTCCCTGCCTCCACTCTCTCTACCCCCACCCACCCACCCACCCTCCCTGCCTCCACTCTCTCTACCAACACCCACCCACCCTCCCTGCCTCCACTCTCTCTACCCCCACCCACCCTCCCTGCCTCCACTCTCTCTACCCCCACCCACCCTCCCTGCCTCCACTCTCTCTACCCCCACCCACCCTCCCTGCCTCCACTCTCTCTACCCCACCCACCCTCCCTGCCTCCACTCTCTCTACCCCACCCACCCTCCCTGCCTCCACTCTCTCTACCCCACCCACCCTCCCTGCCTCCACTCTCTCTACCCCACCCACCCTCCCTGCCTCCACTCTCTCTACCCCACCCACCCTCCCTGCCTCCACTCTCTCTACCCCACCCACCCTCCCTGCCTCCACTCTCTCTACCCCCACCCACCCTCCCTGCCTCCACTCTCTCTACCCCCACCCACCCTCCCTGCTTCCACTCTCTCTACCCCCACCCACCCTCCCCGCTTCCACTCTCTCTACCCCCACCCACCCTCCCCGCCTCCACTCTCTCTACACCCACCCACCCTCCCTGCCTCCACTCTCTCTACATTCACCCACCCTCCCTGCCTCCACTCTCTCTACCCCCACCCACCCTCCCTGCCTCCACTCTCTCTACCCCCACCCACCCTCCCTGCCTCCACTCTCTCTACCCCCACCCACCCTCCCTGCCTCCACTCTCTCTACCCCCACCCACCCTCCCTGCCTCCACTCTCTCTACCCCACCCACCCTCCCTGCCTCCACTCTCTCTACCCCACCCACCCTCCCTGCCTCCACTCTCTCTACCCCCACTCTCTCTACCCCCACCCACCCTCCCTGCCGCCACTCTCTCTACCCCCACCCACCCTCCCTGTCTCCACTCTCTCTACCCCCACCCACCCTCCCTGTCTCCACACTCTCTACCCCCACCCACCCACCCACCCTGCCCCCACTCTCTCTACAAACCCACCCTGCCTCCACTCTCTCTACCCCCACCCACCCACCCAGCCTCCACTCTCTCTACCCCCACCCACCCACCCAGCCTCCACTCTCTCTACCAACCCTGCCTCCACTCTCTCTACCCCCACTCACCCACCCTGCCTCCACTCTCTCGACCCCCACCCACCCACCCACCCACCCTGCCTCCACTCTCTCGACCCCCACCCACCCACCCTGCCTCCACTCTCTCGACCCCCACCCACCCACCCTGCCTCCACTCTCTCGACCCCCACCCACCCACCCTGCCTCCACTCTCTCGACCCCCACCCACCCACCCTGCCTCTACTCTCTCGACCCCCACCCACCCACCCTGCCACCACTCTCTCTACCCCCACCCACCCACCCTGCCACCACTCTCTCTACCCCCACCCACCCACCCTGCCACCACTCTCTCTACCCCCACCCACCCACCCTGCCACCACTCTCTCTACCCCCACCCACCCACCCTGCCTCCACTCTCTCTACCCCCGATCCACCCACCCTGCCTCCACTCTCTCTACCCCCGATCCACCCACCCTGCCTCCACTCTCTCTACCCCCACCCACCCACCCTGCCTCCACTCTCTCTACCCCCAATGCCTCCACTCTCTCTACCCCCAATGCCTCCACTCTCTCTACCCCCAATGCCTCCACTCTCTCTACCCCCAATGCCTCCACTCTCTCTACCCCCACCCACCCATCCTGCCTCCACTCTCTCTGCTCCCACCCAGCCTACCTCCACTCTATCTACCCACCCACCCTACCACCACTCTATTTAAAACTCACTCTACCCCAACACACTCTATCCCCACCCACACAACCTCCACTCTCTCTCTTACTCCACCCATGCTACCTCCACTGTCTCTACCTCAACCCACCTACCCTACCTCCACTCTCTCGACCCTAACTGACCCTTCCTACACTCTCCCTGCAACCCACCTACCCACCCTAACTCCACTCTCTGCAAACCTCCACTCTCTCTACCTCCACCCGCCCAACATACCTCCACTCGCTGTACCTTTACCCACCCACTCTACTATTACTCTCTCTACAACCCACACATTCAACCTACCTCCACTCTCTACCACCCACCCACCCTCCCTCCACTCTCTCTCTACTACCCACCCACCCTACCTCCACTCTCTCCCAGATTATTTAGGAGAAGTGCAGATGTGCCTTGGACAAGGCTGGTGGGAGCTTATCTTTTCATGTATTTTTAACCCTTTCCTGCAAGGTATACTGTGGTTACCGCATTTGGCACGAATAGGTGGCCTGGCTCCAAAATGGCCATGCCACGAGGTTCTTTGTCCTGTCCTTTGGCCATCATGCCCCTTCACCTTCCCCAGGTCGAGCTGACCCGGGTCAGTCCTTATTTGGGCATGCACTCTCCCGCGAAACGCCAAGCTTTTGTGGGCTTCTGCATGCCTTGTGTGTGTGCTTCCAGGATGTGTCCTGGACTGTCTGGTTCCAATACACATCCTGGGTGCCAGACGGTCTGGTGTGCTGTGAATGCCTGGGACCACCGTGGTGCATGATTGGCCCACGTATGGTATGCATGTATGTGAGCAGATCTCCCATTGGTCCTCTTCATTTTGGCGCAAAAGAGATTTTGGATAAGAGAAGGCTCCAAACACCCATTCCATGTCAATCTCTGGAGTTCTGACTGAACGAAGGATAGGATCCAAGTATCCTGAAACTAAGAAGCCGAGTCGAGGAACCGCTGGTGACCCGCTGGAAGGTTTGGCACCCTGAGCCTGCTGTTGTCCCACAGGACCCCTCTGCACCTGGTCGTCCTAGAAGGTCTGCAAAGACATTTCAACCCATTGGAATAGTGGGGCCAACTATTCTCGGCACCTTCATCAAACCCTGCAAGTAAGCCTTCTCGGAAGTGTCCCTGGCCCACCAGTGGTCTGACCAGCTTGTGCAGGACCTTTGCTCTTATACCGCCGCCGTTTCGAGGAGGCCCTTGAAACTTGGTACATCGCAAGCTCTGTGTTCACGGCACTCTCACACCGAATTTCGTACACTTGGCGTTCCCAAGCCTGGAGTAAAGAGAGAGCACCCGAACCGGAGTACACGCGACTACCGTGTCGCCCAGCCGTGGTGACAAACTTTGCAAAGTAATTGCAGCTGTGCTCCTCTGTGCCCTGAAGCCTGCTACAGTGGAACTGGCCTGATCCATCCACCAGGAGCAGAGAAATCGCCACTGTCCTGTTTGGGAATCAACGCTGTAACTTCGTCGCTGAAAGCCGCAGAGTCGTGAGATTGCCGCATTTGAACCTACAACAAAGTGGACTTGACTGCCGAAGTTTGGTCCAGAGTGCGCCGGGGGTCGGTGAGTAATTGCAACCCTTACCGGTGGCCCCTAGCGCATCCATCCATTTTTATGCACGAGTGGCCCCAGAGGGCCCCTCTTCTTGCCACTGCTATTGCGAAATAGCAAACTATTCCCAACTCTTGGAACCTGCTCTGCCCTCAAGGGGAGACCCTCCACGAATAGTGGGAACCTATTCTGCATCACCTCACCCACCTTCCTGAGCTGATACAGCCCCTACAAAAGACCCTGTTTCGTCCATCTGCACTTCCGCGTGCGCCAGCATCGCAAGTACATTTGAGCACTAGGCTACCCTCATTTTACGGATTGGACTGGCTTTCAGTTACGATTGTGTTTGATGCAGAACTGCCTAGAGACTATTTGCACTACCTGCTTCCTTCCCATTCTAGGTTGTGGACAAATTTTGTGCATTAACCCTTTAGGCCCATTTGGTCTTGTATATATGTATATTGATAGGATTGTGTTGGCTTAGAAGTATTACTGTGATTTTATTTGTGTGTTGAAACTCAAAGGCCTTGAAATAAATGTATTTGTATTTTTAGTATATATATATATATATATATATATATATATATATATATATATATGTATCTAAGTGGGAGTGATTTGTAAGTTTCGTTTACTCTGTGTGCTCATTGAGGTCTTTCAGTCACCCTGACCCCTCCTGAGACCTAGTCATGACCGCTGCCAATACTACCTTGATTGGTCTGGCTTGTCCAGAAGGTTACCATGTTCCAAGAAACTAGGCTGGCCTTCTGATCCTCTGCCCACCAGGTCAGAGTTCAGAAATCCGTCTTAACAAATTGGTCTACAGTGGTGGGATAGGACTAAAGGTATCCAGTGTTGCACACTAATGAAGGCATTTCAGATTACCCTACCCAGGACACATAGTGACTTTGTAGTGATAACTGTAAAGGTCATAGACATATATAATATAATAGAAACAAGTACCTGTATAACCTTAAATGCTTCTAGATCAGAACCATTGAGAAAGATGTGTACTGAGAGAGGTTTACCTGCTTAAGGTACAACATTGGAAATGATCCAGAAAATTATGGAATGGCAAGAGATGCAACTCAGTGCCATAACCTCTGATGAGAGTGCTGAAGGAGGTGGGGCTGCTCCCACTGGCAGAATTTCACATGTCTAAGCTCTCTCTCTTTCTCTCTCTCCCTCTCTCTCTCTCTCTCTCTCTCTGTCTCACTCTCACTACCCCCACTCACCGACAATACCTCCACTATCTAACTGAACCCACCCACCCTACCTCCACTCTCTCTACCCAAACCCACCTAGCTTACCTCCAATCTCTCTACCCAAACCCACCTAGCTTACCTCCACTCTCTACTCACCCTCACTCTACCTCCACTCTCTCCAACCCAACCCATCCATCCTACAATCCACCATCCCCCCACACTCTACCCCCACCCATCCTACCCCCACTCTCTCTTTCTCCAGCCACCCACCCTACATCCACCCGAACCCCACTCTGTCTAACCCACCCACCCTATCCCCACTGTCTTAACCCCCAATGTCTCTACCCCATCCACCCTAACCCCAATCTCTCTGTCGCCACACACCCTGTTTCCACTCTCTCTACCCCCACCCTTTGACCCTACCTCCACTCTCTATCCCATCCATCCACCATACTGCCACTCTCTCTGCCCGACCTACTCTACTCCCACGCTCTCTACTTTGAGAAACCTGAGGGTGTCCTCACATCTATTTCCATTGGATCCTCTGTAAAGGTGGCCAGGGAAAGGCCATCACATTTGGATCCTGACCTTGGGGATGGAGAAGCGAGGGAGGATCTCCTGGGTGGAGGGTTCTTGGGGGAATGGGAAGGAAGTGTGCTCAGGTGAGACGTGGTATTTCCACTTTCTATTTATTTCATGAGGAACCCTTACTCCGAGAAACCTTTGTGGGAATCCTCCTGCTGTTCTCATTCTCCTCGATCTCTCCTCTGCCTTTGACACGGTCAACTATTCTATCCTCATAAAACGGCTTCATGATACCCTCGGCATCACGCATTGGGCACTGGATTGGCTAACCTTTTTCCTCACTAACCACCCCTCCCAGTTGCTGCCGGGCCCTTTCTCCTCCACCACTTCACTCTCCACCTGTGGCAGCCCCAAGGCTCTATCCTATCGCCATGGCTATTCAATATCTATCTCACCCTTCTTGCTTACATGATCTCCTCCTTCTCTCCTCATTTCGAGTGTTATGCTGATGACACACAGCTTTCCTTCAAACTTCCTTCTACTACCTCTTCTTCCTCCCCTCTCATCCCCGATTGTCTCTACGCTATCCAGGCATGGTGTGAAGCTAATGACCTCTGTCTTAATGCCAGTAAGATGGAGATCTTTCTTATTGGGACACCTGCCCCCTGTTTCCCTCCTAACCTCTGGCTGCCATCCTTTGGCCCTCTACCCTCACCATGAAATCTCTAGCCAATTTATTATCACAGTGCACTCCTCTTATTCCTTGCAATTTGATAAAGTGTAAATTTAGTAGTGAGGGGCCGGGGAGAAAACAAACCCTGACACTAGGTTGTATACAATATAGACAACAGATAACAACACACTTGTGGATTTCTCCCGTCCCCTGCACACCCAAAAGATATTGTAAACACAAACAATTAATTAATGATTTCTGTATGTTCAATTCTGTAATTCAAATATAACGCTTTGCTTGCAACTCTTGTTTTATAAAGAATTCTTTACTCAAAAAAATGTATATATACACACTTATTCATTTATGTTAGACCATATACAATACCAAACTGTTGGATTTCGAATTTTACAATATGTCACTTTGTTGATCATTTCACAATTTGAAATAGACAATATACAGTGTGACATTTAATTATTCAATAATAACCCCTCGGGGCAATCTTTTATAGAATAACAATACGTTAACTTGTGTCTCTACGCGTTTCGGGGTTTGATGCTCCCCTTCTTCAGGAGTTTTCTATTCCCTTCAAAGGTTCTGTAGTTCCATCTATAATGAACAATTTAAATTGTTAAGTTTGAGATTCCATCATTCTATTGTTATTTACTGTCACTCTAATTATGATCTCATAATTAACTAAGTGATTTTAACTAATTCAGTACGGTTTTTCACTAATTCAGAAAATTGCCTGTTCAACTCAATGACAACAATACAAAATAAATAAGGATAGCTCCACCCATTTACACTAATCCAGTTAAAAATATATACCCTGATGGGTATCCAGATTTTAACATGTTAACTTCTTCAGTTAGATCCATTAAAATATTCACCTGTGGAACACTTCCAATGGGGTCTCCCACTTCTGTTTGGAATCTCACCACTGCTTGTGCAGTAAGCTGCCCTTGATGATGCAATTAGGTCCCTCCTAGTACCAATGCTGCCCTTTTGATTATCTGAATGTGTGGACCGTTCTGTAAATAAATTTCACAATTTGTGATAAACAGTCTCCCATGTTATTGCAATACAAAGATTGTAGAGACTTCATTTCTTACCTATCTACTTGGTTGTTGATAAATTAATGTTGGCTGAATATTGCCCTTCGTGATCACTATTCGGAATTTGGTTCATCAGAAAACTCTCCTTCAGTTCTAAGGGAAAAAACTCCTTTATCACTATATTATCCTCTTAGAGAAAAGGGGGGTGAACTGAAATCAATGTCCTAGTACATGTAAAACTCTATATTCTGTCTCCAGCATTTACCTTATAAGACAGGAGTCTCTGTCTCTCCAACTGCCAAGTGCCAATTCTGCAGCCTCGCGTGCGAGTGGCCGCAAAATGGCCGCCGCTTTATTTACTGTAAAAATACAATAGATTGATGGAATCTAAAACTTAACAATTTAAATTGTTCATTATAGATGGAGCTACAGAACCTTTGAAGGGAATAGACAACTCCTGATGAAGGGGAGCATCAAACCCCGAAACGTGTAGAGACACAAGTTAACGTATTGTTATTCTATAAAAGATTGCCCCGAGGGGTTATTATTGAATAATTAAACGTCACACTGTATATTGTCTATTTCGAATTGTGAAATGATCAACAAAGTGACATATTGTAAAATTCGAAAACCAACAGTTTGCTATTGTATATGGTCTAACATAAATGAATAAGTGTTTATATCTACATTTTTTTGAGTAAAGAATTCTTTATAAGACAAGAGTTACAAGCAAAGCGTTATTTTTGAATTACAGAATTGAACATACAGAAATCATTCATTAATTGTTTGTGTTTACAATATCTTTTGGGTGTGCAGGGGACGGGAGGAATCCACAAGTGTGTGGTTATCTGTTGCCTCTACCCTCACCATCCCGTGAGGCCAAAAAACTCAGGTCTTCTTCTCTCTCCTTTACCCCTCACATCTTGGACCATGCCAAGAAGGCCCACTTCCAGCTTCACCTCCTTAGAGGCATTCTCCCCTTCCTCACCTTCCCCCAGAGGCTCACTGTTTCCAGAGTTTTGGTCCTTTCTAGACTGGACTACTGCAACACCCTCTTCCTCAATCTCCCCTTTTTCTCCCTGCGCCCTCTCCAGATAATCCAGAATAGGGCTGCAAGACTTGTCCTTGACCTCAAGCACAGGGACCGTATCTCTCCAGCCCTAATATATCTCCACTGGCTCCTGGTGGCCACAAGGATCAAATTCAAGACCCTCTGCATCATCCACAAGTCTTTCTGGGGCCTGGGACCACCCTATCTCCAACCTTCTCTCCCTAAATACTTCCTTGCTAGAGCCATCTGCTCCTTTAACTCCAACTCTCTGCTTGTCAATTGCTTCTCCAAGCAGAGAGTGGGTGGAAGGTCTCTCTCTTCGGCTGGTGCTGCTCTTTGGAACAGCCTCCCTGCCCCTCTCAGACATGATCCGGACCTTCTTAAGTTCCGGAAACTTTGCAAAACTCTGCTTTTCTATGACTCTTTCTCTCTTTACCTTCCCTGCCAATCACCCCACTGCTGCTGAGACTGGCAGCCTGAACTTCATGAACCTCACAGGCTAACATTCCCCTGCCCAGTCGACTCCAGCACCCTCTCCTACTCCACAGCACTGCTCTTGTAGCCCCCTCCCTTGAGGCTGTGCATACCACCCCCGGTCTTCCTCTGCCCTAGCACTTAGCCAGTGGCCTCCTCCCTTGGCTACCCTTGGCACTTCCCTCCCGGGCTGCCACCAGCACTTGCCCATACCTTGCTCCCTCCGTCCATGCCCCCTTTTTCTCCTGCACTTCTCTTCACAGCACTTGCACGTCCGAATGTCAAAAGGCCTAGTAGGACCTGAAATGTATATTTACTGCTTCTTTGACACTTTATTTAGTCCCCTGATCCCTCCCCGCTTGCTTTATTGTGCCTGGAAACACCATTGTGTTGTATAGTATAGGCGCCTAAGAAATGCTCAATAAATAAATAAATATTGCCACCCCATTCTCTTTGGTCAGAAAAACATTAGGAACATTGACAAGCCTCAAAGACCCAGAAGGAGTATGAGAAAGAATAAGGTGCCCATGGATGAGACATGATATTCCCCTTTCCCGATTAAAAACTAACCCAACCCTTTCCCAAAATTCATGCGCTGTTATAAGCCAGTACCACTCATTTCTTACCAATTGACACATGACAGTACTGGGACGAAGAAGAGGCAACCAAGAGCAATGAAGACTATGCTCTTTTACCACTCTGCTACTAGAACAAGGAAGATGCCGGTTAGGAGTTGTGAGGGTCAGGCACGTCCCCTTAACCAAGGTCAGGTGAACAAATGAAGCACACCTGCACCTTGTTGGAGGGTTGCAGGTGAATAAAGGCAGAAGAAGACAGCCACAGAGAGAGAGAGTGTGCCAGGAGAGAGAGCAGAAGCAGCAAGGAGGGTGGCGCGAGCAGTGGGGAACGAGATGGGAGCAGGAAACAGAGACGCTGGGAACCCCAGAGAAAGGTGGTTCATGGAAGTGTAGCGTGAGAGCTGCAAAGCCCTGGAGCCGATTGAGCGAGCTGAAGGGAACCGGACAGGAAGGCTGCTCCCTTTCTTCCTGCTCGAGGTGCTTGTTCCCCATTGTTGGAGGAGCAATACTGGAGTATCGGATCGGCAGAAGGTTGAGGCCTGAAACTGAGGAAAGATGGCCATGTTATCCACGCTACAGCCCCAACTGTCAAAGCGACTGGTGAGTTTCTAATGAAAGTGAAGCCCAGTGCGCAAGCGTGTGAAGACTGTTAATCAGAAATACTTTGTATCAGAATGGCCATGTGTCTCAACTGAGCATATTTTCGAAGGACCCGGTCCTTTTTGTTGTCAATTACCAAACTATTAAGAATACTTTGTATCGGAGTGGGCGCTTGTGGCAAGAAATATGTTTTTGAAGGTCTCCGAACAGCAGGCAAGTCAATTTAAGTGAAACAAGCTAATATTGAACAATGGATAAAGCGCTATTGAACTACAAATGAAATCTGTAATTATTAAATACCGAACTGAAACAAAGGTTTCTTTTTTTTTAAACTTCTTTTTATTGAACTTGGCAGCAAAGGTACAGGTGAGCAACACACAGGGCATGTATAATCAAAACAAGGCAGGCAGCACAGGTACACAGAGCAAATACAAAGATCAGTTTATACACACAGGGGTTACATCCAAGGTAAGTGCAGGGGTAAGAAGTAGGCTATTCAGGAGTCAGAAGAGGAGGGGCGAGAAGAGGGAGGTGGAGATGCGGGGTCTGAGTCCGTGTCAGGAGGGGACATAAATGAACAAAACTTTAACCAGATATCTCTAGGCCTGGAGTGGGCGGGCTGTTGTACCGCCCAGGATTCCTCTGTGTCCGAAGCCCATGTGACCGCCCTGAGCCACTGTGCGTGTGTGGGTGTGGTGGGCCGGAGCCAACAGAGTAGGATAGAGTGCACTGCTAGTAGCATACAGAGGCCAGCCAGTTTCCTGGAGTCACGGTGGAGCTCTGGGAAGTCATGGAAAAAGGCACTTCATCGGGGACGGGGCGATGGGGTGTTCAAGGACCGCTGACATAGTGGAGCATACTGCGCCCCAGAATTGAGTAAGGCGGGGACAGGACCAGAGCATGTGAATATAGTCAGCGTTGTCATAACCGCACCTGGGGCATCTCGGGGAAAGATCATTTGAAATGCGATGCATTCTGGCGGGGGTGTAGTGGTACCTATGGAGTATCTTGAATTGGATCAATTTAAAGCGGGAGTTGAAGGAAACCCCATGCATGCACGAGCACATGTGGGCCCACCGTTCGTCGGTCATCTCAAGAGCAAGGTCGGCCTCCCAGGAGCGTTTTAATTTGGAAAGCGTGGGGGGCGATCTGGTCTGTATCAAGGCGTACAGACTGGAGACTTTGCCCCTATAGGGGAGGGTGAGGAGAGTTCCGTAATGGCAAGCTCATCAGGTGGTAACGCCGGGAAGCTCGGGTATTTGTGTTTAAGGATTTTCCAGAGGGATGAGTATTGGAGCCAAACGGAAGGTCTTTGCCTCAAGGATGAAGGGAGGTCAGGCCACTCTATGAAATTGCCCTGATCAAATACATCCCGGAGAAATTCATATCCCGCCTCAGCCCACCGGCGAACAATAGAGGGAGGGACCCGTGGGACCTCTGGGAGGAAGTTCCAAAGTGGCAAATTACTGTGAAAGGGGTGGGTGATGTCCAACAGTCGCCACGTTTTGGATAGGGCCGGTGACGTACAGGTCACCGGGTCAAGTGAATCAGACACCATCGGGATGGGCATAATCACCAGGGAGCGGATGTCACGGTCGTTTACTGATAGTTTTTCGAGTCTGACATGGGGTGGGGGGTCTGATGAGTTGAACCAGTATGTGGTATATTGGAGTTGCGCCACCAGCCAGTAATTAAGGAAATCAGGGGCCCCGAAGCCGCCAGCCTCCATTGGGGCAGCTAGGGTCTTGAGTTTAAGCCGGACCGCGCCCGGGTGCCAGAGGAAGGTGTTAAACCCATTACCCAGCCACAGTGGGATGTTGGCAAACCTGTATAGGAGCTGGGGCAGCACCACCATCTTCAGAATCCCTATCCTGCGTGCCACTGAGAGCGGGAGTTTGCTCCAATCTTGTTACTGTACTGTGAGATTTGTGAGATATTTTTGGTAGTTCTCCTCAAAGACCTGTTCAGTCTGACGTGACACCACAATGCCCAGGTAGGTAAAGACAGATTGGGCCCATGTGAATCCCAAGGCATCAGCGTGAGGGAGTGTACTGGCAGTGAGTGGAAACAGGGTGGATTTAGAGCAATTCACTTTGAGGCCTGCGATTCGGCCAAAGAGGACAACATCCTCCAAGATCGGGGCTAGATTAATATCCGGGGAGCGGATGAAAAGGAGGGCGTCGTCGGCGTATAGGGAAACTATGTCCGACGAACCGGCGATACGCAGGCCCCTGTGTGCATGACATTGGCAAAGCATGTCCGCAAATGGCTCCATCGCCACGGCGAAGATTAAGGGGGAAAAGGGACAGCCCTGTCTCGTACCTCTAGCTATGTGGAAGAGGGGAGAGCATCGGTCTTCGGTACGAACTCTGGCCACAGGATTGGAGTAGAGTAACCTGACCCAAGAACGGAAGGTGGGGCCGAATTTACATTTATCAAGCACCCGCCAAAGGTACTTCCACGAGACGGAGTCGAAAGCTTTTTGCATATCGAGTATCGCGGCCATTGCGTGGACATCCGGGCGCCTCAGGTTCAGGGAGGTGGATCATCCAGGAATAAATCCCGCCTGATCAGGGTGAATGATGTGTGGCATGTAGGGCGCGAGACGTAAGGCAAGTAGTTTGGCATAGATCTTAACATCGCAGTTGATGAGTGAAAGTGAGCGGTAGGAGCTGCATTGAGTGGGGGGTTTACCAGGTTTTAGCAAAACAGTTATTATAGCTTCGCAGAGCGAGGGGGGGAACTGACCCACTTCCAGGGACTCCTCCCAGAGGGCCACCAAGTGTGGAAGCAGAAGTGATTTGAAATGTTTGTAAAATTCGACGGGGATTCCATCCGAACCCGGGGATTTACCTGAGGAAAGCGAGTCTATAGCTTCCGAGAACTCCTCAGGTGTGAATGGATTCTCAAGGGAGCCAATAGTCTCAGGGGAAAGGGACGAGAGGGGGGGATTATCTAAGTATGCGTCGATTTCCGATGTCGTGGCACTGTCCACTTGGGCATATAGTGATTCATAGAAGGAGAGGAATTCGGAATTAATATCTTGGGGTGAAGTAGCCAGGGATCCGTCAGGTCTTTCTATCCCGGGGATGGGAGGGGCGCCAAATTCTCGGTGAAGGAGTCTAGCCATGAGGCGGCTCGGGTGTTCACCCTCGCCATATTTCCTCGCAAGGCCTGGACTGTCCAGGAACCTCAGTTCGCGGTCCGCAAAGGAACGGAAAGTATCCAGTTCTACTCCGATTGACGCAAGGATTTCGGGAGTTTGGTGTAGCGCGCATTGGGCTTCCAGTGTGGACAAAGTGGCCTCACATTCGGCAATTTCCCTTCGGATAGTTTTAAGGATACCGTTTTCCTTGGAGAGGGCAATATCTCTGATATAGACTTTAAAGGACTCCCAAATGGTGGCCTGCGAGGACACAGAGTTGGTGTTGATCTCGAAGAACTCCTCGATCGCCGACTCCAACTCAGAGCTGAAAACAGAGTCGAGAAGGAAGTGTGGTTTAATTCTCCAGTGTCTGGTCCGACCACGGTCTGGACCCCAGCACATGGTGATGGTCACCGGTGAGTGGTCAGAAAGGGTTCTGGGTAGGATCGCAAGGGAAGATACACTCCTTATGAGTATATCAGACACCAGCCACCTGTCAATTCGGGAATAGGAGTCTTGCACCGAGGAGTAGAAGGAGTAAGAGCAAGAGTCGGGATAAAGGAGCCTCCACGCATCTACAAGGGCCAGGTGGGGGAGAGACAAAAGTGTAGAGTAGGCAGCTTTAGTAAGCCGACGGGGTCGAGAGCCCGATCTGTCAAGGTCTACGTCGAATATTGTGTTGAAATCACCTCCCCAAAGGATTGGTAACAACGGGAAACTATCAAGGAGAGACGTGAGGTGTAGATAAAAGTCTGGATCATCAATGCTGGGGCCATAAATATTTAGCAGGACCACCTCTTTGCTTTGCAAGAAACCATGGAGTAGTACGTATCTGCCTTGGGGTCGATCAACATGGCTATGGGGCTAAACTTAAGGGTCCTGTGAATAAGGGTCATGAACCCACGGCTTTGGGTGGAGTAGTTGGTATAATACCTTTGAGGACCCCATATTTTAGCAAACTTTTCACAGAACTCAGTACGGGCATGTGTCTCTTGTAGGAACAGAACTTTAACCCCATGGCGCTGGGCCTGGAGCTGTAGTAGTCTCATTTTCTTGTGGTTCCCCAGCCCCTGCACATTCCAGCTCATAAATGTCAAGGTGTCTTCACTAAATGGGTCCGGGGCAGCCATTGGGAGTTGCAAGTAAATGGAGGGGTGCCCCCCGTGGACCGTGCACAGCTTGGTTAGGTCTGCAATACCATCGGTTTCATGACGCCCCGTACTCTACCCTAACTGTGTGTTCCAAGTCATTTTTAACAAATAACCCTGGACCCCCCACCCCCACTCACATCCCTCCCCCAAATTGAGGAATGACGACCCCATAACCAAACAACCAAATCCAAACCAATGGCATCAACGCCTGAGGGGCCTGTGAGCTGGCCTGGCGGCGATGCTCCGAACCGGGAGGCAATATGAGGATATCGTGGTGCCTAGTGATGGTATAGAGTATCACCCGGGCAGGGATCTCTCCGGATTAGCAAGGCACGGTGGCACCATAGGGAGACAGGGAAACCACTCATCCCGGATTTATGCACGCTATCGGATCATGACGATGTGTGGGTACAACAATACCTAATAAGGGCATGTCATGGTGCTAGGTGAATTCTGGAACGGTTCCCAACATCATCTGCTCAACAGTTAGTCTATGTTGTAGTAAATCAATGTCGCAGTACGTGAGCACAAGCGATAGGGAACCAAACATTAACAATGTATGTTGCAACTGGGGTCAGCCAGGGAATTGTTCATCAATGAACCTGGAGGCCTCCTCCGGAATCGTGAAGAAGTACACCCGGTTTGCATGTTCAATTCTCAATTTGGCGGGATATAGCATGGCATATTTGACCTGCAAGTCTCGCAGCCTCCTCTTCACCGCCAGGAAGGTTTTGCGCTCACGCTGGACCGCCACCGAGAAGTCAGGGTATAGGTGGATCCTGGCCGCACCCAAAAGAAGTTCTCCCTTGGCCCTCGCCGCCCTGAGGAGGGCGTCGCGATCGTGGACATTTAGGACTATGGCTATGATAGGCCGTGTGGTGCGCCCGGTCTCGGTTTTGCCATGAGCGCGCGGTGGGCTCTCTCGACTGCGAACTGCGGGGAGAGTTTTGGGGAGTCCAGCAGTCGTAATAGCATGCCCTCTACGTAGCCCTCCATGGGTTCCTGTATACCATCCTCCGGTACACCGATAATGCAGAGGTTGTTGCGTCTCGAGCGAGACTCGAGGTCCTCATTTTTCTTTTCCACCTCAGTGACACGGGCTGAGAGCGTGGAGACCTCCACCCGGAGGGAACTCAAGCCGTCCTCAGTGGTGCTCACTCGAGTCTTGATTTCAGCCACCCGACCATCGGTCCTCTCAATATGTGCCTTGATGGAGGATATCGTGCCGTTCATGTCGTCCAGTTTGCTTTGGAGTGTAGTGAACCCTTCCGGGATGAACTCCATTATTTTCTGGGAATCAGGCTGTTCCCGACCCGACGTCTCCGCCATTGGTCCCACCGGGGTCTTTGTAAACATGTTAATAGAGGATTGTTTCTTTCCAGCTCCCTTTGTCATGATGCCGGTAAAGAGTGGGCCTAGGCCCAGAAGGTGGCCGGGGATCCGGGGCCGGCCGAGGGAGCGGACAAGGCACTGGAGAGGGGACAATAGGGCTGTCCTGGGTGTCGTGGACACTCAGAGGGCCTCAATGACAAGGTAGAATGTAGTGTCGCAGATTGAAAACAGGGGGGCTGATCACCGATGACTGACAGATCAAGTGCCGAGGAGGCCTCCCCGGCCAGTAGGTGCACGTGGGACCAAGTAGTCAGTGGATGAGCCCACCGGTGCAGACGGCCCTAAGAGTCCCGTGAGAGGGCCGGGGCCCAAGGATCAGTATTCCGGAGCCGAGATGAAAGGGGCTGAGGCCTTGGGTGCTGGTGTAGTAGAGCGGATTGCCGGCACAGTATGTGTCAAACTTTGGGGCGGCCAACCACCCAGTTCAGTAGGCGCCGAGGGCAGCAGGGACACCAGGAGTCCTGACTTGGTAGTGTAGGCGGTGTGGGAGGCCACAATTTGCAGTGCATTCAGGTGGGACCGGAGGTCCAGCAAACGTGTGGCTCGATGAGGGGAGGCAACCCACGGTACCGGGTGCAATGGGTGCAGCTCCACAGCGAAGATCTCCCGTTAATGTTGCAGGAGAAGAGGCAAGTTCCGTGGGTGGGGGCCGACCCCGGCAGGCGTGCTAGCACCCAGAGGGTTCTAGGAAGGAGGGAGCCCAGTCTCCGCGTCCATCCAGTCCCCCAAGCAGTGTCCGTCGCTTGCCTTGGAAGCAGGGGCCTAGTGCAATAAGCAGGAGGAGGCAGGCAATGAAATCTGAAGGCCACCGCAGCGCACGCCCAAGCAACGGGGGTCCAGGCACCACTCGAGTCCACCGGGAGCGAGGAGATGGAAGCCCGGGTCGATTAGCACTGCGAGGCGGGCGGGAGAGTGGCTGGGCCCCAAAGCGACTCACCGTGGCAGCTCGAGGCGGGGACGTCTGGAGGGCTGGCCTGCAGCGAGATCCCCAGGGGTTGTAGAAGGCAGCACGCCACCCAGGGAGGGGCAGTGGAGCGGTTCACTCTGGGTCTCAATGACGGCCCCCAGGTCACAGTGAGGAGGTCGAGGGCACAGCGCGAGTCGCCGGGGTCCCGCGAAAGGCGGGGGAGGGTGGTACAGCGTGGCACAGCACCCCTCCCCCACAGCAGGCCTCAAGCCGCGGGTCACAGGCACAAACCCCTGGAGCCAAGAGCTGGGCCGGAGGAGCGCAAGCTCCCGGCCCGCTTCCAGAAGGCTGTAGCTCCGCAGTGGGGGTGAGTTAAAGGGCGGTGTTCAGGCAGCACACGCCCGACACCTCGAGCAGTCCGAGTGGGTGGTCGAATATTGGTGTTATGCAGGCAGCGAGGCAGGATTGTGAGAGGAAGGTGCCTCACAGAGCGAAGCATCAGGCGGCCATCTTCTTCGGGTGCAACAGCGCCGCCCCGAAACAAAGGTTTCTAAATAACGAGAATTAAGACATTGTGAATTCAAAAAGAGAACGGAATATCAAAAATAAGCAAATCCTAACATGTTGAGTTTTGAAATGAATACAACTTCAAAGTATACTCAAACAAAAGTATTTAACTTTAAAGAACACTTAAATTAAAGTATGTGGAGCTCTGGAGTGAATGCAACTTCAAAGTATAAAGGAAAACAAAGGTGTTGAAATTTGTTTACAGTGTAACTTTAAAATTTAAATAACAGAAAGAACAGTGAAACCAACTTGTATGAAAGCTACAAAAGGGAATATTTGCAAGTAGAACTAATTAAACAGTGGAAATCAAAATTAAGAAGACAAAGATACTTTCCTTTTTTGTGGTGCTCAACAAAATTAACCCTGGGCAAGGGAACCCTTGAGATTTGAGACATTTTGCCGGAGAACAGAGTCTCAAGGTTCCTTTGTGTTTGAACTATTGTGATTGAAGCTTGGGGAAGGGCACCCCGAGTCTTGATTGAGACTATATTACCTTGAGTCCAGAGCAGGTAACTCTGAGCTGTTTTATGGAATTGTTTTATGCTTGGGGAAGGGAGCTGAAAGTAAGCTGTGGGCTGGAAGAAGCTCAGGACTTCAAGTTTGACACTGCTTCTTTTGACTTTGACATCCCTACACATTTGTTAACTGTAGTTGTGAGGGCAAGAATAGGTTTTGGACACAGACAGACTTTTAAGTTGAACTCTTTGACTCAGACGTCCCTTAGTTTGGTTTGGGGTAAGGAAATCCCACCTCATTATAGGAAGAGTTATAACCATTCTAACATTTAAGTTAATACAGTATGTTATTTTGAACTCTGAATCTGTTGTCTGTGTTCTGCTTCTGTGTTCTGCTTGGTGATGCCTTCACACTACCCGATCCACCCTTCCCCCACTCTCCCTCCACCCTCCCACTCTATCCCCACTATCTCCACCCCAACCAAATCTCCCCCACTCTCTCTACCCCTCCCACCCACCACTCTCTACCTCCACCCACCCACACTATGCCCACCCACCCTATTCCCACACTCTCTACCCCAACCCACCCAACTCTCTCTACAACGCACCCACCCCACCCCCACTCTCTACCCCCTCTTCCTTCCTCTCACACTGATGCTTTATTTCTTACCCTCACACTCTTTAACTTACTCGCTCATATGACCTCTTGCTCATCATCGAGGGCACCCTCTCTCAATCGTTTCCTCCCTTGCTCTATTCTCCTTCCTTCTTATTCTCCTGCACACCCGTGCCCCTTATCGCATCCTCCTTTGAAACGTTGCACTCTCCTCCTTGCACCGCGGTTCTTATAAATGTAAAATACAAAGAACAACACTAAACGCCGAAACTATTGGCTTTGTCAATGTGTGTTTTAAAATGTACTTATCTCAGTCTGTCTTTTAGCCCAGCAGTGGCAGATATGACATGGCACCCTCTGTCGCAGGAGCCGTGATTTCTGCTAAGAACATCCTCTTTCTAGGAGTCTTTGCTAAAGCAGTATTGCATGTTTCGGCTGTTCTTTGAAGTCGTGCACTTGTGATATTTAATTTAATGTAATTTTGTCATTTGTATAGCACCTTTCACCATGGGTATGGTCCCAATGTGCTGTAGGTAGAAAGCCCTGACAGGGACCGAAATCCAAAGTCTGGGAACGTTGGGAGGTGCTAGTATGCGTGTGTGCATAATGGCCATTAAAGGTTATGAGGGCCTGGCCATGACCCTGTTACCCACCTACGTCTAAATGGCATGTGTATGGATGGGGTGAGGTACCTTGGTGAAATCGGGGTGTTTGTGTGTAAGAGGATAGACGATTATGTGTGCAGCTACGGTTTGAATCTTTTGTTGTGAAAGGTAGCTACGTTCTTATGACAGCGGTGTTGTGCCGACTGTCATTCGAGTTCTATATGTGAGAGCAGATGCGTGCAGAGTGCGGCCGCGCCTTTGGCCAATTCCAACTGTGTGCATTGCTAGAGGGGAAAGCATTGGTTAAGATCAAGGGAAGCGTAGAATTGGTCAATTCGGCATAATTCAGATACATCTGGGTGGATTGCATATGATGGGTGCATTTTGCATGCCTCCATCTAACATTCAGTCGTTACCTTGGGCATGTAAGCAGTATTGTCCCAGGGCAGTAAAGCATGGGAGCTCATTTTGCGCTTGCGTACCAGAAATGAAATACGTAAAAGCCTTATGCCGGGCTTTTACGCATTTTGTTTCCGGTACTCCACATTTCCATTAATTTGTATGGCAGAGAGCAGGGGTGGAACGTAGCCGCCACTCTATTCATCTCCAACATACAAATACTCCAGTATTTCCACCGGCATGGATTTTCATGCTGGTGCAAATGCTAGAGATTCCTATGGAGTCCACCAGGTTTTTACACCAGCAAAATGCTTTCGTACTCCATAGGAATCCATTGTAAAGGATGCCTCTATGCGTACATGGCATGCATTGTTTGCTCAATTTGCATGGTGGAGTGCAAAAGAGAGGTGTACGGGTGTGTACGCTGCCTGTTTTCCCTCCCCTTTTGCACTCTGCTATGCAAATGAGGAAAATGCAGATGGGGACTCGTGTATGTGAAAGTGTAAGCGTAATTGGAGAACAGTAGTCTGACCCCCACATGGTGTAAACACGTTACACTTTGCCTTTACGCCTTGTTTTACAGCTCTGCCCTATTTAAAATGACCCCAGAGTATGTTTCATTGCTAAACCTGAGAGAAAACCTTGGAAAGAAAAACAACTGTCTTCCACTGGTCCTTTATTCAAAATCATTTCCACATTTTCCTCACCTTCCACTTTAAGATCAACTAAGTGTCTGCATTCAAGCTTGAGTTCATTCTGAAAGAAGTGCACCAAAATGTCTGCAGATCGAGGGCCCAATTCGCTAAGATTTTTTGCAGGTCTTTTCATTGTCACAGGAGGTTGGAGAGATGCCCTTGAGTCGTCGCACATATCTCTGTTGTTTTTAAAGTGTTTAAACCTATTCCACAAGCAACCGTTAGATGGCAAAAGTCTATAAGATATGCGTATGTAAAAAAAAAAATGACACCGTAGTGTTGCTGGAGCAGGACATTTAGGCGCAGGAGCCGGTTTGGCTCGGCCAGTTCGGCGCAGGAGCCGGTTCGGCGCGGCAGCCCGCGCCGAACTGGCCGCACAGGAATGTCCTGCCCCGAAATGGGAGAGCGGCTATCAAGGGGGCACTTTGTGTAGACGTTTGTGTGCATTTGTGTGCATGCATAAAAGGGAGTCATTCACCAGGAACATCTGTTTTACTCAAGGCCTCCCATCAAGGCCACAAGGTTGGGTAAAGCATGAAAAAGTGTCGCAAATGTCGCAGAAATACAACCTTTCATTTTTAAAAATAAATGTGGCTAGTCAGCATTGCATTTCGGGCATCTTTCTGTACACGTCCGTTGAAGATGTACAAACATATGTCAGAAATGCTTGTGAATATGAGAAAGCGGCCGAGAAAAGCGGGGGCGCACCACCCATCCATGGAGCTTATGAGGGGACTCTGGATGCACCCCCACCCCCAATATTTATGTTTATAATAAAGGGTCCAAACAGTGTATTTTACACCACATTGTCCAAGGAAATGGGGAAAAGCCATAACTTGTAGTGTTACCGAATCATCCAATCATCGCGCCAAAACATCCCGTCTCCGAACTGGCCGCGGCGAATCGGCCCGCGGCGAACCCGTGGCGCCAAAACGGGGTGTACCGTAGTGTTGCTGCTAAAGTAAGCACATGTTCCTTTCTTTTGAAGTTGTGTATTTAAATGATAATTACAAATGTTCTTATTAACAAGCTCCTTTAGTCGCTATTTTCTGCAGGCCAGTTTTTCATTAGCAGATTTGTGGTTATTATGTTCTGTTGTGACAGCTGACATTTTGTTTTTTAAGGGGTTTAGTTGTGTGGGACAAGGGTCCGTCCTACCCATTCGCATACGCTGGCTGACCTCAGGGCTGAACTCTGTTTTGGTACCTCTAGTACTTGTTTTAATGGTGACGTTGTGCAATGTGCGCTATTACCACCCTGCAGGTGCGGAGTGCCCAGTTCATGGAGCTGTCAGAGGTGGAGAACCATGGTGACTTCTACACCATACAAGATGGCTGCCTGCACTCGCAAGACCAGCGCGGGGCGTACATCATGTATGACGTGGCCTTACGAGATTTGAAGGCGCTTGAGAAGGAGCTGCTGCTTGTGGCGAGCCATTACATTGAGAAAGATACAAGTAAGATGTCCATGAAATAAATGAATCATGTGTCACACGTGTGTTTTCGATGTTTGTAGGCATACACACACACAGGCAGACTCATAGGTGCTCTTTTTCGAGTTCCTTGTAATTTGCACAGAGCGGAGCTGCTACATTTACACTTTTCCCCTCTGCGCAATTTGAAACATTTGCACAGAGGAGTGCAAAAGTAAAGTGCAAAAAGGTGGCGTACAAGCTTGAACACCAGCCTTTTGCACTCTGCCGTGCCATGTATGAATGGCAGTTGGTATTTACAATCGATTCCTATGGAGTCCAGGGGTGGAATAGAAGCCAAAAGAGGCCCTGGAAATAATTTTCAAAGTGGCCCCATATTACACATTTTCAGCAAACCCAACCCTTTTCCTATGGGAACATTTGGAAATACCACACAAAAGAGGCCCAGGGTGCAGAGGCCTGCCAGGAAATCTCCAGAGTTCCCTATAGGCCAGTCCACCACTGATGGAGTCTTCCTGCTTTTTGCTGGTGTAAAATGTAGGCGGGCTCCAAAGGAATTCACAGCATTTGCGCCAGCTTGAAACTAAACGTTGGCGCAAATGCATGGAGAATCTGCATGGAGGTGAGGAAGGGGCAAGGGAAACCATAACTTAAGATCCTCCTCTCTGCCATACTGATGAATGAAAATGAGCCCTAACGGAAATGAAATGCCTAATAGCTTAAACAGGGATTTTACACATTTGCTTACGTTACAGCAGATTGAAAATGAGGTACATAGTAATTTGACAGTCTTACATTTGAAAAATGATTCCTATTCTAGTCCCTTGGCGTGTTACCTGTTGGCCATGTCATGATGGTTCAAGTGGTGGATGTAGGATGTCCCTTGTTTTCATAATAGCCCGTAGCCGGCTGTCCCCTGACTAGTTTGATAACCATCATGTCAGGCGTTGTAGTCCCTTTGAGTAGGAGGAATGGAAGCCTGAATCACTTCAGATTTGAATAAGCCCACAAGTAGTCATGACAAGTTGGCCAGGCTAGTAGCTGCTGAAAGGGGTGAGGAGGGTTTCCTTTTTCAGATCTTCTCTGAACGCTGGATGGTTGGTGTAGGACCTTCGTGATTATTCCAGAATGTTTCAGAGCTAGTTATGGACTTGTTTCTTTCAGGTGAATCACCATGAAATAGGTGCACCAATGTTTTTCAGAACAACATCTTCGATAAGATCAACATTTCCGATGCATTTTTGCACCATGGTAAAGTTTGCTCTCGTGCTAATACTATTTAAGCAATAGAATCCGAGGAGGGAGGACACTAATGGTCTGGTAATGTCCCAGGGTGTTAGTTAAAAGCCAGAGCAAAGGGAGGGCTTTAACGTAAGCCCCAGGGCATTATGAAACCTGTAATACCCCCCTCCAAGGGTCTTTTTCCAGTAAATAAAATAAAAGCACACAAATGCCCACCATTGATCGGGAACTAGGGACTACATGGAGTCCTTTCTCCCTTTCTATGGCCGCCATTAATTAAAAAGAGATACAAAAAAAGTAAACAAAGAAAGTAGCCGCCAGGAAATCGGGAGAAGGGACTACATGTAGTCCCTTCTCCCTTTCCATGGCGGCCAGTCGCAGAAAGGGAAGGAAGAACACGATGCGCGGCATGTGGGATGAGAGCAGGTAAGTCTTTGTCGGGCTGTTAATGACCCGGAGAGGGCCAATCAGATCGATTGTTTCAATCTGATTGTCCCTCCTGGGTACTAATACAGAGTAGCACTAGGGCAAAGTTTGCGCTGGTGCAAAAATGGAGTAAAAATGAACCTTTTTTGCACTAGAGCGCCTGGAGACCACCTTTGTGGTGGTAACGGTGTGCGGTACAAGTCAACATAACATTAAAGAACATAACTAAGGTAATTTGTGTCCTGGTGCTTATAACATGTGAAACTGCCCTTGTCATGGTGCAATGGTTTTGTAATATGTCCCAGTGTTTTTTAGAAATAGGGCAAACTTTGCCCTGGTGCTAATACTCTGACACTTTGCACTTGCACTGGTGCTGCGTTTCTGTAATCTGGCTCCAGGAAGTCGACCTGCAAGGTGTCACATCATAAATACTTCCATGATTCAAGAAAGATCATTTTTTCTACTTAACTGGGAGTTTTCCTATTTCTTTGCAATGAGATTGTTGGTGTGATTATCACTCTGTTGAAAGGCTTCCTAGTTGTTCTGTTTACATTTGTATAATTCCTTTGTTGGTGTTCTGCCAAAACATGGCAGGTAGAAGAACCTCTTGCATATGTTTGCTACATGCCATATCGAGTAGATTGTTTTTGTATTTGATTACCCTATTTTCACAACATATGAAAATATGATCACAACATATGAACATATGATACATTGCTTACACTGATTTGCAACCCATATTGGCCTCAGGTACCAGTGTAATCTCTGCAATTTCAGCAGGTATTTAGTCAAAAAGGCTAGTTCTGCGATGACATGTCCTCTAGTCTATTGGCCAAAGCCCTAGACCTCAATTTCTTTTCTCAGAATACTTACACATATAGATTACCCTAACTCCTTCCACCTATGGCGTGAAGTTGTTTATGTGTTAGCACTTAAAGAGGATGATGCCATTTGCTGTTATATCCATGTTCAGAGTCATAACAGCGTTATCTATATTGTTTTCAATTTAGACCTTTAGAGCTGTTTACTCACAAATAAGAGTGTAATTCATACTATAATTCAGTTTTGCAGTTTTCACCTCCACCAACCTTATCTCCACGCTCCCCCCACATCCACTCATATGGACGGACCACGCAGCCGTTCCATTCTCACTCCGGTCACCTATCCCCCACTCACGCATGGTTAACACTGGATCTTCCACCCGCATCCCGCTATGGGATAAAGTCTTAGTAATCCCATACCTAGCTGAAGCCCTGCTCTCCTCCCTCCCCGCCCTACCAGTGGAAGGAGGAATACCGTCCATCAGCCACTTCGATCTATGGCTCTCCAACACCTTCACACCTCTCACCCCCTCAAGACCAACCTCCAATAGACAAGGTCCCTCACCAAGATGGTTCAACCCTCTGCTCAAATCCCTCAAAACTCTCAATCATTCCCTTGAACACAGATGGCGGGCCAACGCATCTCCCCATAACAGAACAGCCTACGCCCATCAAACCCATATCTACAAAGCCAAAATCCGGAAGGCAAAAAAATCCTCTTAAGGAGGCAGAATCACTAACGTAACAGCGGCAAAGAACTCCACAAGACATCACAGAATTCATGTCCCTTCCTTGACCCCCCTCCCCCACACTCCTCTCAATCTCTCTGTAATGGCCTCTCGGATCAGTTCCAGAAGAGCACTAGAAAGCACTTGCACCATCGCCACGAAAATAGCAGCACTCCCATCCCCACCTCCGCCACGCCCACTTGAACCCTCCAACCTGCACCCCTCCCTCCCGATCTTCTGCTATTTCTCCCCCATCTCTAGACCCGAATTCCTTAAACTGCTAACCAGCAGCTGTCCGAATGCTAGAGAGACCCATGCTCTCCTACCCTCCTCAAAGAAATCTTTACCTCCACCTGTCCAGGTGACATTGGAAGAACCATCCTTAACTCCTGTCTCACCTCAGGCACCTTCCTGACAGTTTTCAAAACATCATATGTCAAACCCCTCCTCAAGAAACCTTCAGTTGACCCACTCCCTCCAGCCAACTACAGATCCATTTCTAACACACGTTTCCTAGCCAAACTCACTGACCGAACGGCCTAAATCCAGGTCTCCTCCTACACTGAATCCAATCACCTTCTAAACCCTGCACAGTCTGGATTCAGAGCCCTCAATGGAACTGAATCTTCCCTTGTTTCCATATGGGATGACCTCAAAAGCACAGCAGACATAGAGTACTGTGCTGCTCTCATACTCCTTGACCTCTCAGCTGACTTCAACACCATCGACCACAGCATCCTCATTGAGAGACTCCACTCCCTCGGCATAAGGGACGCAGCACTAAAGTGGATGTTTTCATTCCTTGCCAACAGATACCAAATTACCCACCTCCCTCCCTTCACCTGGACCTCTTCTCCCGGTAGGTGCATGCCTATAACCTCTTCTGTTCAACCTCTACATGAGGCCCATGAGGCCACTCCCCGCACTTATCAACTCACACAACCTCATGTGCTACAACTATGCAGACGATACCCAAATCATCTTTAAGATCCCCCAAGTTCACCTCCACCCCCCACCTTGGCATCGTTTCTTGCCTCACAGACATCGATCAGTGGATGATGGCCAGTCACCTCCTCCTCAATCTCGGCAAAACAGAAATCCTGCTCTGCGGCATGACAACTTTCTTCCCCCAAATCTCCCCCTGGCCTTCTTCCCTAGGCCCCTCCCCCTGTTATTGCCACCACAGTAAAAATCATGGGTTGCATCATGGACGCTGAAGTGACACTCTAACACCACATTAACACTGTCCAAATCTTTCTACCTACACCTTTGCACTCTGACACATCTTGCCTTACCTCTCCTACCCCCCACAGAGTCACTGCTGTCTTGTCCATTGTCTTCTCCCGCCTCAATTATGTCAACTCCCTCTACCTAGACACACTTGCTTACCAACTCAGAAAGCTCCAAAGGATGCAGAACTCAGCAGCCAGGCTCTTCCTTGGCCTCGGCCCTGGAAAGCACATCACACCCGCTCTCCATGTCCTCCACTGGCTCCCAGTCAGATGATGGGCCACCTTCAAATCCATGTGCATCACACACTGTGCCCTCCACAAGACAGGACCAACATTCCTTGAACAGAAATCACCCGCTACTTACCCAACAGAAACTTGCATCCAAGCACTGCACTCCTCCTTGCAATCTCCAGCTTCAAATCGACTAGAACAGGAGGCTCCTCTTTCTCTGTCCATGCCCCCACTATCGGGAATTCAATGCTGCTTAAAATCTGACACATAGAGGACCACTTGGCATTTCAGAAGGCCCTCAAGACATGGTTATTCCCATGGCCCCCTGAAACACACTACCCCCTGAGCTAGGCAACCACCTCAAGATGGCCAAGGCAGCAAAGAACTTCCATGATATCTCCAAATAACAGTAAAAATAATAGTACAATTTCAAGTAGAACACTGGAGAGAGTCAATGTCACATCCACAAAATCAACAAAGCCAGCCGGAGCCCATGGGTACGTAGCACACTCCCTGTTTATGGAAGATAGCCGATGGCAAGGACAATGACCCGCAACCATACATCACACCCTACGACATATCGCACAACAACTCTACCATTAGAATGCAGCTATCCCCAGGACACAAATTTAGTCTAGCTGGACACATAATGTCTATTTTACTCTTGCAGACTCTTCTATAAAATTTAAAGCACCCATCCACTTTCCAGCTCGATATGGGTAGCTAGTAGGGACTTGGCCACCACTACCCAAATTCGCTTTGGCTAAAATGCACACACACACTCTAATATCCTCTGTTCCACTCTCTCAAACCTTGGACTACGGTCCCCAGAGGATGTCACGTACAGCAGTTGGAGGCCATACCAATGGGATAAAGGCGCTACACAAAAGACTAATTACATTACATTATGTTCACAGGACCATTCAAGTATAATTTTAGTTTTACACTTGTTTAGAGATAAGTTGTGCTCCTATCCCACTTTCTACTTTCTATAGATGTTGAAGAGCTACGTAAATCATTGCAACCTGGATGGAATTATCTACATATGACAAAAGTTGAAAAATAAAGTTTTTCTTGTCTTTTAACAACATTTCTTGTTTTTCTTACTAAAAGGGAGGGCGGGTTTGGGTGGTATTCTTTTGCTGTGATGCTTTTTATTTGTTATTGTCAATTACTTTTCGTGACAAATTCATTCATTTGCAGAATTTTCAAATACCTACATTTCTTTATATTACAAATCCCAACCAATTCACATTACAGCCTGTTTCCGTATTCATTTCAAGAAAGTTACTACACTGATAATAAAAAAAAATGAGTACTTATTATGTCTCATACAGCAAAACTCTTATTATTTTCTATACTAATATTAATCTCACTTCCTGGCACCTGGAATTATTTCCTTACATTCTCTGTAATATTTTTAAATGGGTTTTCTTCTTTCATTACAAAATAGCGAATTACAAGTTTTCCCAAACATTTATGTACAAAGTGCATACATGAAACTCATTAATCTGAGTGCATACTTAAAATTATTATATTGATTATATTGACTTCCTTTTCACATTTTTTTATGCTTTCTTTAATGAGCTGTAATGAAGTGACCTCACGTCCACCGTCACATGGACCTGAAGATGGTATGCACAACTCCCAGAGATCAGTGATATTCCCAGATTGAGCCATCCAGTCCATTCTAGAAAACACTACATTCCAGAATTGCAACTCCCAGATGTCCCCTATGTGCCTGAGGGGAAAACTGAGACCATATTCAGCGGTGCCCTCTATAGATTCGGTATGGCAGATACTGTTAAGGACATGGGAGAATATTGTCCAATGCCAGGATGTCCAGACTCTGTAATAGAGAAACATGCCATTTCCCATAATCCTCTGTTCTCTAAAAGGAAACCCCAGAATCACAGTTACAGATTTGGAAGCAGGAAGGTGATGGGGAAAATAGGAGTGACCCACAGGAGTGGTGTCCTCCACCAAACAGGATGTTCATGGGGAACCTCTGCTCCTCACCCATTTAACACTCAGAGGGACAGGAGGAGGTGCACCACTCAACTATACAGCCACATGATATCCAGAGGCAGCTCACCTCCTTTCCCACAGTGAGAAGAGACCTTGACACCCCATCATGGCTGCCAGCACGATGGGGAATACAATCTCTTTCTGCAACTACTTCCTTCATTGGAATCAGTGGAAATAATATCCCCATTGTGCCACCGGCAGGAGAAGGGCCTGTGTAAAGCTAACTCCAAGCACAGCAATGAGTGGGAGTTTGGTGGTGGAGAACAGCATGTGGGGAGTGCTGGACTGGAGGTGAGGTGAGAAGGAGCAGGAGGAAGGGAGTGGAGAGAGGTGGCCAGTGAGGAGGGGAAATGATTGGAGGTGGTGAAGAACAAATAGGTAGTCAAGGAGGAGAGTTGGAAGACGAGTAAAGAAGAATTGAGGAAGGGTGTTGTGGCAGCGTTTGTAGGCGGCATTAAAGGATGAGAGGAGGGTATACAGAAAGAGGTGATTAGAAGTGATATCTTGGAAGGAGAGGAGGAGAATTCAGTGAAGGAGTTTGGAGGAGATGGCACTCCAGGCCCAATGAAGGAAGAGGTGGTAGAGGGGCTAGAGGTGACCCCTAAGCCTGTAAAGAGTGACCCTGGATAGTATAGAGGAAGGAGAGCATTTCAGAGCATTAGGTAGGTGCAGGGGAAGTGCCCAACTAGAGAGGCAGGGAAAGGAGGGGAGGCGGGAGATGCGGTTGAGAAGGGTCCCAAGAAATGAAGAGGAGGGTTGTTGATGGACAATAATCTAGAGCAAGCACAGAGAGAGGGTAACACACCCTGAGCCATGGTCATGTAGCAGGAGCTTGGGCAGAGGTACGAGGCATCAAGGAGGAGGAAAGGAGAAAGAGAGGGACGGGGAGAATACAATCTGCAGGAAATACCCTCCTAGGTACAAGATTTTTGCAAGTCATAGAGGGAGCAGGCAAAGATGGGGGCATTGGGGACCAGGGCATGGAGAGGGGGAGGTGAAGAAGGCGCCCTGACATAGCCGATGTATGAAGGTTAGGTGGCTAAGCCTTTTGGTGGAAGCACAAGGTCCCTTGCCAGCTCATCCAGCCATACCTACCACCTCTGCCCAGGGCCCAATGTGCAGTTGCACTCAGAAAAAGGGATGACCCAGGGGCGCTGTTGGGCAGCCGACAAGATTGCCGCTTAGCTTTCCAGCTCTGCATTTCGGACTGCGTAATCCTGTAACCGCGGCAGTGGCTCTACGCGATACGGAGAGCTGCAAACTCCAAACTCGAGTTCCTTTCAGGAGCGGTGCAACTGATGCGAGTCTGGGAGCTGAGGGAAGTGCCGTTCCCGCTCCAAGTCTTGGGGCCGGAGCACTGCACGGACCGCCAGAGGCTGTTGCGGCGCCACAGCGAAACTGTCCTCGGCTGACTCCGGAGCCTTATCCTGTGATTGGCCCTGGTGGAGGCGGTGCCCCGGACTATACAGCATTGGACAGGGTGGTGGTGGGGCCCCGGACTGTGCACCGCATGACACGTCTGAGCTGCCGGGCAACTGCTTGGTTTAAAACAATTTCCTGCCCGGTCCGGCACTGGCGGTCACGTCGGCTGTGGAATTCCACGGCTGAGTGTGCGTGCAAGCCCTTGGTCTCCCAGTAGGAGACACTTGTACCTGAGAACATCAAAGAGGCCTCGGTCACACCACTTCTAAAAAAAGGCAATATTGATCCAGCTGAAGTTGGCAAATATCGACCCACAACCAATGTTCCTTTTATTCTTAAAACCCTGGACAAAATTGCATATATGCAGTACCAGGCATTCACATAAAATCAGGACATACTAGCTGCCCAGCAATCTGGATTTCATTCCAATCACGGGACTGAGACAGCTTTACTGGATTTGAAATCCCATATTGCAGGCCTCATCGAGGAAGAAAATATAGCACTGCTTTTGCTTCGTGATCTATCCCCTGACTTTGATCTCGTTGATCATAGGCTTTTGGCGGATAGACTACAATGGCCAGATGTACTCCCTCGGCCACAGCATGGTTTAGATCATTCCTGGGCCCAAGAAGCATGAATGTTACTAAGGACAATGCACTTTCCAACAGTACAGTACTTACCTTTGGGGTGCCCCAGGGGTCATGCTTGTCACCATTGTTGTTTAATGTTTATTCAAGACACCTGTGTGATCTGTCTACTATGGGTGCTTATTTCGTAAATTATGCCAATGACACACAGATTGTTCTGAGGTTATCTGGGGTGTACATCAACGATTCTGTGCACATTACCAAGATCTTTACTGAGATTCAAAAATGGATGGCTATGAATTCACTTGCTCTTAACAACTCAAAGACTGAGCTTCTTGGGCAGCCAACAACAATTAAAAAAGCTTGACCCAAAATATGACAGCTTCACCATTGCCCAGCATGTCATTCCTGTCTCCAAAACAGTAAAGACTAGGTGTTTTGTTTGATCCCCAACTATCCTTCAATCGTGAAGTTAGCTACCTTAAATCCTCCTGCTGCTACTACACCCAGTTACTTTGGCATATTCACCCATTCTTGTCAAACGCAAATCTTGCAATGATAGCAGCTGCTATCATAAAGTGCAAACTAGATTACTGCAACAGCCTATTAATAGGCACTTCACAGACAAATCTAAAAAAATTGCAGATAATTCAGAATGCTGCTGTACATGCCGCCTGTGGTCTCAGGTGCAAAGTTCACGTCACAGAAGCCAGAAGGAGTCTACACTAGCTACCTATTCAAGACTGGCTACAACATAAAGGTTAATTCATAGGGGGTAATTACGATTTTGGAGGCAGCCATGCCCTTAATAAGGGCATGGCTGCTTCCAATCTCGGGTCCGGGTTCCTTGAATGAGGAATTACCCGGCCATTCCAACCTTGGAGGACCCGGTAATTCCTCAGTCAATGAACCCATCCCCATTCGAGCCCCCATAGGGAATGGGGAGGGAGCTAACAACGGGCCCGTTAATAACGGGCCCGCTGTTAGCTCCCTGGTCTGCTAGCGGGACCCGCTAAGGGCACCTGGTTTTACCAGGCACCCTTTGCGGGTCCCACGAGCAGACTCGTAATAGGGCGGTAAGGGGTTAACGGTGCCAGCACCTTTGCCGGCGCTGTTAACCCCTAACTGCCCAACTCGTAATGACCCCCATAGTGTTTAAGTGCCTCTGTGATGAAGCGCCATCCTACCTGACAACTAGACTCATGAAAAAGCCTAACTCCCAGGCCAAAACCAGGCGACTTCCCCCAAACAGTCATCGCAAAGATTCTCAGTTACAGAGACAGAGATCACCTGCTTCGCCTTGCCAGAGACAGGAAGGAACTGCGCCTGGGCTCCCACACCATCCGTATTTTTCCAGACTTCTCACTCTCAGTGCAACAGGAGAGGAGGCAATTTATAGGGCTCAAGAAGGAGCTGTGTGATCGTGGCATACAATATGCAATGTTGTTCCCTGCTCGATTGAAATTCCAATTCCGGGGCAAGTTATATTTCTTCACGGTCCCCAATGAAGCGGTCAAGTTCAATGAGGCACAGATACCGATCCTTGACCATGTGGAGCCTGAAGAACCGGGGCAGAACCAGGGCTGAGTGAATCGACCCCTGTTGTTGGCGCCTCTTACATCCACGAGCGCAAGAGTACACTTTCTACTCCTCAGTGCAAGGTATGTCTTCGTACATTGACATGTTTTTGGTCTCTATGTCAATAATGAGCAGAGTAGTAGATATTGTTAATTTGCCTCGCACACTTTCCGACCACTCCCCAGTCCTACTGACATTGAAAATTGAGAGGGCCTTGATGGCAGGCAGCTCCTACCGCTTTAAGTCGGAAGCGCTTCGAGACATAGTATTCAAGGCTGACATCAAATCTACTATTGATACCTTCTTTACATTCAATACAGCGGGTGAGACCACATGCGGGACTAGGTGGGAGGCATAAAAAGGTGTATATCAGGGGTATGTCGATCTCCAGGGAGGCTGGGGTACTTAGGGCTATCAGGGGTGACCTACAACGCAGTGAAACCAAGCTTAAGTCCTTGGAGTTGGAGTACACCCTCTGATCACTTCCACAACTCCTTGCCCAAATTCGCTCTGAACTAGAGTGCTTTGAAAAGCATGCCGTTAGAGAGGCCCTCTACTTCTCCCAACCACAAGCAGCCAAAAAATATGGGGAGCGGGAAAGACCTGGGAGGACGCTGGCTCGGCTGGTTAGAGCCGAAACTGGACGCACCTACGTGGACTGTATCTTAGATGGAAACAGGAACCCTCACTGGCGGACTGTGATATACATGGGGTGTTGCGGGACTTTTACGGATACTTATACGCCTTCAACCCCCTTCGAGGCCCCCAGCACATACATTCTCTCCTTGAGGGGATCCCATTGTCACGTCTTAATTCCCAAATCAGGGAAAATCTAGAGGCCCCCATATCCCTGGAAGAAATTCTAACAGTGGTCTCCAATCTGCCCAAGGGTAAAGCTCCGGGCCCTGACGGGCTCACATCGGAGTTCTACCAAGAACATGCTGCCCTACTTGCCGTGCAGCTTCTGGAAGTATGGGAGGAGGCGTTGAGTAAGTATCATCTTGCCCGCATCTCTACGGGAGACAACCATGACCATTCTGTTGAAGCTGGACAAACCGCCTAAAGAGTGTGGCTCCTACAGGCACCTTTCACTCATGAATGTGGACACCAAAATATTTGCAAAGGTATTAGCAAACTGACTGCTTCCACTGATGCCTCATATGATCCACGCCTATCAAGCAGGCTTTGTCCCCGGTAGGTCCACAACCCTTAATATCAGGCACCTATTTGATGTGATGGCCAGAATTGACCCTGAAGCAACAGCTGTCGCTGTAACTATTGATGCCCAAAAGGCCCTCAACATGGTCTCTTGGTAATACCTATGGTTGGTACCTGAGAAGATTGGGATTGGCCCTGGGATGTTGAGCTATATCAAGGTACTCTACACACTCGTCCATCGGCCAGAGTGCTCATTAACTCATGTGTATCGGAACCCTTGGTACTGGGGAGGGGAACACGCCAGGGCTGCCCACTCTCCCCGATCCTTTTTGCCCCTGTAATCGAGCCAATGGCGGACATGATCCGTACCCGCCATGGATATCGGGGGATCCGCCTCAGGGGATCAGTGGAGATATTCTCACTCTACACTGATGATGTACTATTGTATATTAGATAAACCTAGACCCAGTCCCGTGTTCCCGTTTACTAGTGGCACTAAAAACCCACAGGGTGAATATCCCCTCCACTGGTCACCAAATGGAATTAGATATCTGGGGGTGGCAGTTTCAGGTGCAAAGCCCTCTCCATTGAAAAACCACTACCTAGAGGCCGGGGGTTATGTGATGAGCACATTGAACAGATGGAAGGCACTGCCTCTTACAATGGCAGTAAGACTGTCCCTGAATAAAATGATACTAGTACCTAAACTACTATATTATTCATTAATGTCCCAGTGTGGCCCGGCAAACCCTTCTTCACTAGATTGCACGGGCACTTCGCACAGTTCCTGTCGCACACTGGGGCAGTCCTGAAGAAGTGGATGGATATGACCCCTCCCTATGACGGGTGGATTCAGGGCCCCACATCTCAACCTATATTGGGTAGCAGCACAGGCTCAGTTCACCACCCACTGATATGAAGGGACCTCACAGTCCCGACATGTCAAACTTGAACAACTGGCGGCGGGAAGAGCTGATCTAAAAACACTGATTATTGACCGCAAATACAAAGATGATTGCCCGTTCGACCCAGTGGCATCTACGATACTAGCCTGGCACACCATCTGGGCTACATATAGCACTGCATACCCATGCTATAAATGGCTCCCAATGTGGAGATTCCCTGTGCTTGGACCTACCTGGGATGCTGCAGTAGTGAGACGCTGGGAGTGCTTGGAGCATAAGGTTATGGCTGACTTGCTCCCACATGGTACATTTATCTCTCCATTAACCTGTCGACGGGAGCATTCTTGTACGGGGGTGGAACTTATACAATATTTTAGACTTTGGGCGGCAGTGATTGCACAATGGCCTGGTTTCCCGGCCGAACTACTGAGACTGAAACATTAGTACACATTGCAAACTCCAGTGGTAGTCAGCAGCTACTCTCTACACTATACAAAATCCTGCTGAATAAACAACCATCCCCGTCCTCTAAGGTGAGAAGCAGCTGGGGGGATAGAACTATTCGATGTACAATGGAAGAAAAAGTGCGGCTATGAACGTCAGATTTTGATGTATGCAATACAAACTACTGAACAAACTGTACTATACTCCCATGAAACTCAGCAGAATGTACGAAACCACTGAATACTCTTGCCCTAGATGCTGCCCTACCCAAGCGGACCGTATGAACATGTTCTGGGACTGCAGTCGACTGTAGACGTTCTGGAAGACTGTCCTAGACACACTATCCAAAATGGTGGACATACCCTTCGCTCACTCTCCATTGGGAGCTCTATTCGGGTAATGAGAGAAGGTACCAAACAAGAGACTTTGTGAATATAGGCTGCATGTTGGCCAAAAGATGTATAATATTGAAATGGAAAGACGCCTACCCACCCAATGACAAGGCTTTGTTGTCGGCACTATCCTGGGCTCAGATTTCTGAGAAACTATATATCACTATACTGTCCCCCACGTCTCGTCCCAAGGATATATGGACCGAATTTAAGACTTACTTGTCTAACCTTACACCCAATACTTGAATGCCCAACATAATTGGTACAGCTGTGATGTATATTGTAATATGACCATTTGTTCCCACTGAATACTTGCCCAAATAGATTCTGTATGACTAGGTTCACATTGTGTACTCTTACCATGGGAGCGGGAACTCTCTGCCCGCTCCCATGGTAAGCGGGGCTACCCACGACCGCCCCCACCTCCGCCTGCTATCATCTCCAACTATGGCACTCGAGCTGTCGTTGATTCAAGAAGCCGACCGCATCAGCCCTCCCAGGCGGCCACTGATCACAAGCACAGCAGCCAGGCCAAGTGGGCTGAAACCCACCGGAGGGAAACAGCTATCGAGAGCACCGAGAAAGGATCACCAGAAACTCGGCGTCCACCCAGTTGGGGACTTACTACGCATCGCAGAAGCAACTCCCCCATGGTCGGACTCACGCCAAGACTCACCAGACTCACTAGTGCCACGCATGGACCCCCTGCCGACCGCCACTGAGCCAGCACCCCTGCCGCCGCCAGCCGGAGGGCTGACGAGGCCAGGTCTCGCCGGGGTGGAGGCAGCGGGGGCACAAGCGAACTCAAAGGGCCATCCTCCAGCGAGCAGCGCCCCAACACAAAACACCGTGAAGCTACTTACCTCGAATGAGGCAGCTCCGGGTCTCTCTCCTCCCATTGGGAGCGGGGGGGCCTTGCGACGCCACGCAACGCCTGAGGGAGGTGAGGGCTCTGGACCGCTGGAAGGCGACCAGGAGAGGCTCTGGTGGCAGACACCCCCAGCTCCTTTCCTGGCTTGGAGGAGGATGTCCCTGCAGGACCGAAGCTTACAGCCGCTCAGATCTACATCGCCCCGGATGCCGCAGACGAGCGCCCTCTACTGGTGGGAGGCGACTTGGATGTCCCTCCAGCGATGGAGTCTCGCGCGGCAGGAGCAACGCCGGAGACCCCGGGAATCAGTACAAAAAAAACCACCTAGATACATGGGTAGACATAGAGTGCATAACAGGAAAATGCCCACTTTCACACCCCAAAAAGCAGATAAAAAAAAATCTAAAACGAATTTCAACACTCCCACAACAAGCAACTAAAAACAAGAAAACAACTCAAATACAAGAATCCTTGAACCCCCCGAAGAAGAGGGAAACCAAACTTCACCCCGCCAACGGGTAAGAAGGAAACAGGGGCACTCAAAAAGCAAGAAAACCAAAAAAACACAACGAAAAACAAAAACACACAGCAAAAGTCAAATTCTAACAAGGTGCTCTCCAAAATTGTGCAACATAACTCATTGAAAGACTTTTTCAAAAGCCAGGCCAAACAGAAATACGATATTCTGGAACTTTCCAACGCAGATATCCTAGAAGCTGTTCAGGAATCCTCTCCACCGCCTAAATCATGCAAAACCACTGTCAGTCCAGGAACTACTGCAACCCCAATCCAATACAAACCCCCCACATCTCAATTCCAGAGGAGTCCCCAGACACTGTTGAGCAAACCCTCGAAGAAACCAACAACGAACTGCCCAACGTGGCAAACAAATCTCACCTACCAACAAAGAAGTCAGCATTACCGAGAGTTAAGTCACCCAGCAATGGCGAAAGCAACAGCGAAAACGGCCCTCCAGTCAATCTTGAAACACGGGAGCTGAAATCCTTAAACCTCTCACCGTCACCAACGACGGAGCTACCTTATGCATTGCCAAAGTCCACCCCTGAAGCAACGACCCCCAACACGTCAGGGAATAAACTGGGAGCCCACCAGTTGAACTCCCCTGAGGGTTCGATCATCACGGCACCTAAACTGCATACACCCTCTCGACCACAAAGAAGGTCACAGTGGGAAAGACCGAACAGAGAGGAAAGCCCTCATCCATCAGACGACCAGCAACAACACAACCATCCCAGAGCGTGGACAAACAGAAATGACAGAATTTTCTCGCCACCCCTGAGCCGAAAGTCCTGCAACCAGTCCCTATACACCCCCGCAAGGTCAGTGAGCAGAAACAAAGCATCCAACCTGGCCCAAAAGGACACGCCATCGAAAAAAAACGGACATGCTCACAATCATGTCAGCAATCACAATCGCCCTTGCACCATTCTGCAAACTGTACGAATCGTTAAATGACACTATGAAAGACCACACAACAGTCTCTGCAATGATCCACACAAAATGGATATTCTTGGAGGGCTACGTGACAGCAATGGAAAAGCGAACAGAGGCCTACCACAACGAAACAAACTAGGAGAACTACAGCAATCTCCCTCAGGAAGACCAGGGGCCCGTCTCGCAGGACGCAAAAAAAAAAAAACAGCAGCTTCAAACATGTCAACACATACTTCCTCAGTCCCCTTCACTAAGGGCCAGATCGGACAAACCAAAGAAACCCAAACCCAAACCCAAGGGTCCTTCAGCATTTTTAACACCAATGTTGGAAGTGGTGCCACCTCGACATTTCCCCAGCCAAAACCCTATAATTTCAGACTAACCCAGGCTGAATCTGCGCCCTTCATTATTGAGGACTCGCCTAGAAAGAAGAAGAAAGAACCCGCTAAAAAGGACGACTTATCAATATCCAACATAAAGACTCAAAAAAACAACCAAATATTTCTTAAACTCTCAGATCCATCAACAAGCAAAAGGACCACACCGAGAAGGACCGAGAAAATCTCCACTTCAGGGGCAAGCTCAATCCTCGATTCAACAGAAGAGCCAGCTACTGGTCAAGGACCAAAAGACTGCCATGCCACGAGTTCCCTATTGCATCAGCCAAATGGGTCTCCAACCTCAGTAGAACAATTTTTGTTCGATAAAGTTCTGATGAACCTTTCGGTATACGAAGAACAAGAGGAGGTTTTCGAAAAGAAAACCAGGCCCGATGACCAACCCACATCGAGGGCCCTCAGCAAGCAAGCAAGCCCCCCTTCTCACCTATCCAATCGCAAAAGAGCTCTAAGAGGCCGGTCGTTGAAAAGCCTGAAACCTAATCAAGAGAGGCGTGAACAACATCGCCGCAACGCACCACCAGTCCCACACCATCAAGGAACGGCGGTGCATTCGAACTGGCACCACTACAGATTCACCGAACGACCCAGGAAAAATTCTCAGTACGACTATCCTTCTTTGCAGCACAAAAGCCACCACAAGGCTAGTCGGCAGCACTCCTCAAGCCGGGAACAGCGAAACCTCAAAACAACGAGTGCTCATCAAGAACAGACGAGGAAGGCACCGACCAGAAAGCTGCCACCAACCATAATTATAAAACTGGAACAAACGAGTGGAAACCAAGAAGCCGTAATTCTCAATAGAAGAACGGTTCTGAAAACCCTTAGACAGTACAGGTCTCTGCACCATTTAACATCAGAGGACCTAATTCTAGTGGAACTCTATCACAAAGGAGCCAAAGCGAAATGTTATCTGCACATAATGTCAGAGAAACTCAAAGTCCAACTGAAAGAAGCTCAAGAAGCACTATCAGAGAGAGGTCTAAAGTTAACAGATCTCACTAGCCACAGTGATCGTGAAACTGTTAAAGAGAACAATAACCACACCATTGAGAAAAAATCGCACTACGTATCAAGAACGGAATTGCTATACAAGAACAACAGGCTAAAGCCTGAGAAAGGAGCACCAGGGAGAGCGAAAGGTGCACAAAATGATATGATAGATCCTCTGAATGAATACACCACCCGAAAGGACAAAGAGACCAGATCTTCAAACGACGCACCTCTCTACTCCTCTCGTACACCGAAAAACACGGCTCGGCTGCCAAGGCCCTCCGAACACGAATCCACTCGCACTGCGGAATCAAGTATGCCCAAAGACTGGGGCAAACTGTCATCACCAGCTCCTCCAAAACCACTTTGGGCTTGGCTGCCGAAGTCTCTAAAAAATAGCAACCAGAGGCTCTTAGAGACGGGCCTTCGAGACTGCATCTCCAACTTTTCCAAACTTGACGCCAAGGAATATACAAATCGCTTCCTGGAACACATGTGGGTACAAACACCTTACGATCAAAGGTGGCACCGACCTGGGACAGTTCGACATACTAGCACTACAGGAGCTATGGTTAACCGAAAAACTAGACCTATAGGGATTCGAGATTGCTTTCGCACCAGCTACTACAAATCGGCTGGGACACCCGTCGTCCGGACTGCTATTGGCAGCCCGGGTGGACAGCAGCATCAACATAGTGGAAATACTTGCACTCTCGACACACTGCTTAGCTATCAGAACGACCTGGACGAACTATGACCTGCTCTCAGGTAAAAAAACAACCATTGGGATTGCCATCATAAACTCCTACTGGACCCCACAATCAATCTCTGACAAAAAGATCCTGAATGTGTTGGAAAAAGAAATCGACAATATCTATGCCAACAAACACATTGCACACGTCATCATCTGCGGAGACCTGAATGTCAAACATAAAAACACTGCCCCCCAAATACAGGTGCTCAGACCAAAAACCGCATCAGAGACAAGAGACGAGCTCTAGAATTACTTGATGTCCTCATGAGAATTCCACAACATGGACCTGGTACTACCTGCCCTAGGAAGAATTCCTACCTGAGAGAGAGGCTCCTTAAAAGGCACTATAGACTGCATGTTCGCCTCTGACGCAATGCTGGAACTGATAACAGAATTCGAAGTAATCCGCACGGAAACAAGCGATCACAACCTCCTAAGAGCCACATGGATCTCGAATGCGGCAACTAATCCCACAATGATGACAGGCATCCAGTGCAACACAAAGGGTAATCATCTTAAGAATGACGGCTGTAAGAGTGGAAGAACTGACGCACAGCTACAAATCCAAACTGCTTGCCACAGAACACCATCCAGTGGACATTGATTATCAACCTTTGCTGAGCCCTACAAAGTAAAATCACGCAGTGGGACTCGCCTAAGGAATTATGGACTCCATCAATACGACAAATTAGTAGTCACCAAGTGAGCAGCTTTAAGACAACTCAAGCGTAAAGCCAGAAAATCCAGCTTAACTGCTCTACTAGCCCAAGTAGCCATAGAAGCCAGGAAGTACAAAGCTTGGCTAAAACACCACCGAGTCACTCTCTGCCAAAACGACTCTGAGGAGATACTAAAAAAAGGAACCGGCAAAAACACGAAAGAATTCTGGGCGCTCCTAAAACCTAAAGTGGAATGGAATGCAAATGAGCCGTCCAATTGTGTCAGTGAACAAAAATGGAATCTCCACTTTGAAGCCCTTTTTCAGCAGCCAACAGCTCCAGCATCCTCAGAGCTAAGAAGCCACAACAGCCCCTGTGTTGATGTTTCCGACCACGAAGACATCGAGTTAATCATCAGCAAACTCAAAGCCTTGCGCGCACCAGGGCTGTCTGAGTGACCAACATCGATCTCAAAAACTTTCCAACTCAATGGGCTCCTTTCATCAGCATGGTTTTCAGCATGTGCTCAACAACGCAATCAATTCCGAGATCTTGGACCTCCTCCACTGTTGTTAGATCTATAAAAAAGGAGACAAATCGGACCTCCATAACTATCGTCCAATAGCTCTCCTTGACACAATCGGAAAAATCTTCAGCATGCTCCTTCTAAAGCGCTTCCAGACCTGGGCCACAGAGGCAGCCTGCAACAACCCCTTTCAAGCAGGCTTCAAAAATAATTAATCTACTACTGTCGACATTATGCTACTAAGCATAGCCAAAAGCAAAACTTTAGAGGCTTCAACCAGACTCTTTGTGGCTTTCATAGACTTGACCCAAGCCTTCGACCGCGTTGACAGAGACCTTTTATGGTCGAAACTTCTCTCTTGGAACTGCCCGCAAATCATCCTGGCCCCCATCAAGGCACTGCACACAGATACAACCATGCAAGTCAAACTGAATAGCAAAGGTCTTCTATCGGGGGAAATTCCAACATGCAGAGGCGTCAAGCAAGGTTGCCCACTGGCTCCTGCACTCTTCGTGGCCTTTACGGGAGACTTCAAAGACACCTGCTCCATGGTCCGAGCCTTCCCTCCAAAAATAGGGGGTGTGCCCACGCCGCTTCTAGCCTACACTGATGACATCATACTCATCGACCAAACCGAGATCGGCCTTCAGCGACAACTTAACAACTTGTCCGATTACACCAACCAATCACATTTGGAGGTAAACACGACTAAAACTCAAGTCCTGATCCTGGAAAAGGCAAGGAAATGATCAAGCACCTTCAAATGGACCTCAGAAAAAGTCCAGATTGAAACAGTGGCTAAGATCAGATTCCTGGGCGTTATCGTTGACAGCACACAGACGGAAATCAGCATGCAAAACCATCTCTGGGCGAAAGTGAGAGCATTGACAACACAAGCCAAAATTCTGGAAAAAGAATTTGGTCGCTTCTCTCTGATTCCAACGATTACATTTTACAAGGCGAAAGTTGTCCCAGCCCTAACATATGGGGTTGAAGCCATGCCTGCATTTCCAGACTGTTTCTGGCAAAAAATAGAGGGCCACTTTTGGAAATCAGTGTTGAACCTACTCAAATCCACTGCAATATCAGCAATAAGGAGAGAGCTGGGCCTGGTCTCTCTCAAGGCGACAGTAGAGTTCAACAGCATCGACCTTTACAGGAAAACGATCATCCCGCATTGCCTCCCGCTATACCAACTGATAAATGCAGAAATCACCACAGGAAAGTGCAAAATGCTCACCGACTGGGCGACAAAGATAAAGAAACAGCTTGGCCAAATTGCCTGCACAGAAGCCAAATTAATCACCAACCCATGTAAAATCAAAAGGAAATTGGCAGACTCAGACTGGATCTGAACTCTGGAAAAAGCAAACAAGAACAAACTCCTCGCACATCTTCCAGCTCAGGCAACGAAATGGAACGAAATCGCCCAATTTCCAAAGAGATTTCCAAGCAGACCGCTTCGTCAGCTCTTCTTAAGAGCGCATCTGAATCTTCTACATACCAACGAGATTCTTCAAATCAGAGGCCAATCCACATCAAAAACCTGTAGACTGTGCAAAAAAACCGACCAAACAGAAACTGTGCGACACTTGCTAACCAGCTGTCCGGCAATGGCTGATCCCGGTCAGCATACTTACGACCGATGCTGGAATCATTCGCCGATGCTGAAGAAGAGGTGTGGTGGCCCTGCCTAATCAGCGGGGCCAGAACACCAAGGACAATCGCAACGGCAAAGATCCTTTAAGCTGCTCTTGAAGAATGCAGCAAACGTCTAGGCGAAAGCTCTGCAGCCACCCACCAGCTCTCACATGACGAAGAAAGGACCGAGTCGCACTCGCAGATTAATTGATTGGCCTCTGTAGACCAGCACATTGCGAAATCTTCTCGGGAAAGCAACCTACAAGCAGGACCCTTGTAAAATCTATTAATTTAGATACACACAAGTAAAAAAAAAAAGAAATAACATATTAAGGTACAGGCAGAATAACATACAGTCACTTAATCTTTACTATCACGCAGAATTGGGCTATTAGAACATTGCTGTGCATCCCAGGAATTCTTATCAATAGTGTTGAGCGCATGCAGTGGGAGCAGGGTCCAAACTTAAAAGCACACATTTTGTTACATAGATACATATGTATTGCCAGATCCCTCAAACCCAATTATCGCTGAGCCATGTATACGAGATGAATTTGCCTTGACTCTATATTAGCTCTCTGTAGGTGCCTTCATGTGCGTTACACCACATCATATCCCCAAACCAGCTCTGCACTGTTGGAGATGTCTTTGATCACCAATTAATAGTAATTTGTCGTTTGGCTAATAGTAGCGCTAGGCTCATGAATTTACAAAATCTTTTAGGATTTTTTCTGATATTCCCCAGCATGTAAACCATGATCTCCAATGGGTTAAGTTAATTCACAATCTCTGTTAATGTGGTTGTCACCTCAAACCAATACTTTGCCTCCGGTTTACATGATCATACCATATAGAAAGTCTGCGTCTTCCATCTTAGAACACGGACACACCCCAATTGCGGCAGGATCACATTTCCTGATACTTTTGGAGTGTACTATGCTCTGTAATACCCATTATTCAGGCATCGAGTAACAGGTGAGAGCGGCAGGAGTATGGATTTAGCCCAGTTGATCATAAGACTGGAGTAACTGCCAAACTATGTAATGGTTGTAATCAGTGAGACAATATTAATGTCAGGGTCCACTGCATATACTAGCAGATCATCAGCATATAGAGAGATTGGGACCCCTTTGAGTGTAAAATTGCTTCTCTCTGTGGATATGCTCAGCTCTGAGGATGCATGCCAGCGGTTCGATGGCTAATGCAAATAAGAGTGGTGGCAGAGGGCAACCTTGTCTAGTGCGCCTGTGTAAATCAAATGTTGTAGATAGAATTCCATTTATGAGTAGTTTGGCTATGTGGCTATGGTACAGCAATTTAACCCAGGACATACATGTTTCACCCACCCCCAATGTTGTAGGATTATAAATAGGAATTTCCATTTTGGTGAATCAAAGGCCTTCTCGGCATCCAAAAACATTACGACAGCCTGTAATCTGGGTCAATTTGTGAGAGTGCAGCAAAGAGACGTCTGACATTGGATTGTGTCGATTTCCCTGGAGTGAAACTTGATAGGTCTGGCAGGACTAGTTTGGCCCCCAATAGGATTCATCTTCAGGCTATGATCTAAGCACATTTATTGTTGTCCAGGTTTAGCAGTGAGAGTGGCCTCTATGATGCACATTGTGTTCTCTCTTTCCCACATTTCTGCAGCAGTAAATTGTTGCTGTGAGCATGCATGTAGGTAATCCCCCCTTCCTCAGTGCTTCACTATATACATCCACCAGTATCAATGCTACTAGGTTTGCTTGGTCTTTATAATATTCCTCAGTGCCACCATCCTGCCACTAGTTCATCGATGGCTTCAACTCCCTCAGTGACTGTAATAGGCAATTGTAGCAGTTCCCTATGGGCGTTCACAACCCAGGCCAAATATTGATGGAGGTCAGGGGGTAGGAGGTTTCCGGGCGCATTGTACAGTTTAGTGTAATACTCCTAGAATGCCTGCATAATTATATCCTGGTCTATGTTACACAGGCCGTACAAGGTAATTTCTCCAATCAGCGTAGTAGAACATTCTCTGTTCATCATCCAGGGGAGTGTTTTCACAGGGCATTCACCCTCCCTGTACCTTTTAGGGCATTACTTTGTTTTGCCAAAAATGTAACCTCACGTTCTGCTATTTCATGGAACATGTCCAGTTGCTCTCTGATATCTGCTAACACACAGTTCTCATGGCCTGCTTTGTATTTTTGTTCCAGATGTCTAAGGGATTTCTCGAGACTCTTTGGTGTCCCTCTAATGGATTTCAGTACAAAAGACTCTTTTCAGATGCATTTTCCTGGTACATACACTTTATAAGCTTCCCCGATCGTAGCCATTGTTGTTGCTGAGCCCAAGTTAATATCTATAAAATGTAGCATTTCATTCTGCAAGTGTGCCCTAAATGCAACATCTTTGAGGGCATCTGTTTAAATCTCCAATGTTTTGGTTTTGACTGCAGATGTGTATGTCTCCTCAATAGCATTATCAGGGAATGATATAAGATAGTTCTTGGCATAATGAAGCGTAATGTGACCCCGGGCATTAGAGATCTGGGTATAAACCATCTATCTATTGTGAAGTGTGAGTCATGGACTATTGCCCCAATACCCCCTCCAGGTTATCAAGTCAGATTTGTCACATAGAGAGATTATTGCTTTAGCATCTCTGACCAAGTGTCTGACTGTGCAAGATGGCCTTACTAATGTGACATCAGTTTTGGAGTCAAAGTCCCCTACCATTAATATTTTGTATCCAATGGCATTGTGTTGTTTGATTATTAAAGTATCAGAAAATACCAAATCTTCTATATTCAAACCCTAAACATTCACAATGGCGATTAGGTTCCCAGTCTGGTTTCCAGGAACAACTATTTATCTGCCACATCCGTCCATGATTAACTTGTGCGGAATAAAGGCCAACATGGCCTTCATTTTTTCCGTTATTATAGCACTTCCTGGCCCTGAAAATGTAAATGAGGATTACTACTTAGTACATTACCGGCTTGCCAGAAACCAGAGTGCCCAGTGAGCGTCAGGTGTGTTTCTTGTAGCATCATTATGTTACAACTGTGTCCTTTAAGGTATACAATTACCTTGCTCGATTTGGTAGCATTATTCAGGCCTCTGACATTCCAGCTTATTGCTAAATTCAGGCATTTTCCCTTTGATGTTTGCCACAAGATTTAATTAGGTAGCCATGCCCTGTATCCACCTATGGTCGAACCCTCCTGTGTACCAGGGCCAAAGAAAATATTGCGTTTCCCAGAATTTGTCCCAAGCGATGAAGTTGTGTAGTGTACCTCTGAACACAAAACTCTCTCCATCCCCCTCCCTCTCTGGTCTTCCCACAACTGCCAGTGTATTATACCTCCCAATCCCAAAATAACATAATGTAACGGCTACATTAACACAACACACGTGTGACAACAGCAATTAAAAACAAAAACAGACAGATCATTGCGTGTCTCACTATGGAGGGCAGCTAGGTGTGGGAGCCCACTGCCAGGGTACTTATGCAAATCTGCTCTAGGTAACCAGATTATGAACTAACCAACATACCACCTATAGAGGCGATTATCAATAGTTTATTTTCATTGTGCCATCCACTCAGCGCAGAGTCATGTCCTAATGTCCTTCACTGTTTAGAGAGATGTCATTCCTTGTTTTGGGTTTACCAATGTGGGTGTCTCTGAAGTTAGAGGCTTGCTCGGTGAAATGCTCCAGCTTTCGCACCGGCATGTATTTTCATGCCGGCACAAATGCTGGTGATCCCTATGTGTTATGCTGGCTTCATGCACCAGCATGAAGCTGGCGGACCCCATAGGGATCCATTGCACATGCTGCCTGCCATGACGGCATGGTAGGCAGCGCGTACAATTTCAATTAAAAGCTGCCTGATATGCTTCCGTTTAATTGTAACTGTGAACACTGCTTACCATGCTCACATGGCATTCACAAGTAAAATTAAGCGCTGCCCGACGCACGAGTATGTTGGGCAGCATTTAATTGTTAACGCTGCTTTCATTGCATGCCAGGCAGCGTTTACTCACTTACAGCAGAGTTCAAAAGTGCAGGGCAGAGGGCGGCATACACACGTGCCATGCAAATGACGGAAATTGGTGGCGGGGCCCGGACTGCAAACAACTGCAAACGTACCAGGTCCCCGCAATCAAATAAGGGTTCGGAGCTCCATGATATTTATCCGTGTATATATCATTTGAAAAAAATGTTTTGCAAAAGAGTCAAGGTTAAACCAAAAAACATCAGAAATAATAAAGTTAAGGTAACAACAAAATAAACTTTATTAATAAATCAAAAAAATATATTATATTTACATCAAATATTTTTTTTTTTTTTTGTATATTTATAAAGACAATTAATTAATGATAAAAGTAGAAGCAGTCCTACTAGGCCTTGTGTCATTCAGAACGTGCAAGTGCAGTGAAAAGGGAGGGTCTACATGGGGGAATAAGTTCTTAAGTGTTCCTGCTGGTGGGGGAAAGGGAGGCGCCAGAGGTGGCGGTGGGGGAAGCAATGGATAAGTGCGTGGGTGGAGATGTCCCATGAGGAAGGGGGCGGGGAGGTTGCCATCCGGCAGTTAAGTGCAAAGGCGGGGATGATCCAGGGTTGCACCTGCAACCCAGCTGTCAGGTGGGGGCCCAGCGGGCAGTGCAAGGGGTAGTGCTGGAGGCGACTGGGCAGATGGCCTGGATCCTGGTAACCTGTTGGTAACTCATCCTGTTTTTGTTTTGCAATATTTAGTTTTTGCTCTAAAATGCTTTATAGTCACAGTTATGTAATGTGTTGCGTGAATATTTGTAAAGTGTTAAACTGTTTGTATTTATTTATTTATGTTTTTAATGTGCATTACATTTGTGCTGCTTTTGTTAGTATTTACAGTTTTCAATATTTAATACATTTAATTTAGCACATATATTAAATGTTTGAATTGTTTATGCACAGTGTAATGACCATACATGTTTTGTATATGTTAATGTTATTTGTAGAAGTAAATGTTACTAAGCTTTTACTGTATATTATATTTTAATAATTTCTATTGTTTTGTGTATGTTTTATTTTGATAATGTTATGTTTATTGTTTAGTAAATTATATGTATTTACAATGTTGACATGTACCTTGTTAATTAATATTTGTATTTGTACTTTTGTTAATTTATAAAAAATATTTGTTAATTGATATTATATGTGTAAACTATAAGACTTGAATGCTTATATTGGGCTGATGCTTAAGTAGCTAAATAAATAGTTTAAGTAAGAGTCTAAGTCCTTTTTTCATTTTAGTACAGTTAGTCTTATTTAAGCTACCTATTTAGCTTAGTAAATCAGTCCAATGTATATTTTGTTATTGTGTATTTTATTTTTGACAATATTGTGTGCTTTTACAATTTTCTGGAGGCTTTCTTCTTCTGTATATTATAATGCAAGTTTGTTATTTATGTAGTGATTTTGTATTTGAAAAATATTTTATACTTTCTTTTGGCATTTATACAGGTGTACATTTAATGTACTTTTGAATGATTTGACATTTTATACAATGAATTATTTTTATGTGTGAAATTGTTATACTTGTATGGCAATAGTGTATGCTTTTGAGTGTGTGGGTGATTTAAGGTCACCATGATATTTGATTTAAATACAATATTGTTTAAATGTATGAATAAAGTTTATTATGTTGTTACCTTAACTTTATTATTTCAGACGTTTGTAAACATAAGTTTTTGTTGGTTTGTAGAAGTGCATGTTATAGCATTGTGTGTCATAGGAGCACATGTCACAGGAGTTTGTCATAAGAGTGTGTGTGGTAGGAGGAGCATGTGTCATGGGTGCATGTGTTTAGTGTGCATGTGTCCTAGGTTAATGTGAGAGCATGTGTCATACGTCTACATTTCATGTGTAGTAGGCGCATATGTAGTAGGTGTGTGTGTTATAGGAACATATATCATAGGAGTGTGTGTTATAGGAGCACTTGTGATAGCAATGTGTGTTGTAGGAGCATGTGTCCTAGGAGCACATTTCATAGGAATGGGTGTCATTACAGTTTGTGTCGTAAGAGTGTGTTTGGTAGGAGGGAGTGTGTGTCATAGAAGCATATGTCGTAGGAACATGTGTCATAAGAAAGCGTGTCATACATACATGTTTCCTAGGTGCATGTGGGAGCATGTGCCGTACGTCCACATATTATGTGAAGTAGGTGCATATGTAGCTGGAGTATGTGTTGTAAGAGGTTTGTGTCATAGGACCATCTGTTGTAGGATCCCATGTCATAGGAGCATGTGTAGTAGCTGCACATGTCATAGGAGCATGTGTTATAGGTGTATGTGTCATAAGAAAATGTCCTAAGAATGTGTGGTTAGTATGCACCGTAAGAGTGTTTTAAAGTGTGTGTGTTTGGAGCATGTGTGGTAAGAGCATGTGTTGTATGTCCACATGTTATGTGTAGTAGATGCATGTGTAGTAGCATATTATAGGAACATGTATTATAGGATATAACAGCACGTATCGTAGGACCACATGTTGTAGGAGTGTGTGTCATTAGAGTGTGTGTTGTAAGAGTATGTCATAAGAGTGTGTGTGTTAGGAGCATGTATGGTAGGTGCATGTGTGGTAGGTGCATGTGTCGAAGGTGCATGTCAGAGCTTGTGTTGTACATCCACATGTTATGTGCGGTAGCAGCATGTGTAGTAGGTAAGTGTGTCATAGGAACATGTATAATATAAATGTGTGTTATAGGAGCACTTGTGATAGCAGCATGTGTCCTTAGAGCACGTGTCATATGAGTCTGTGTCATTAAAGTGTGTGTTGTAACAGGGTGTGTCTTAAAGGTATTTATCCGAGCATATGTCGTAGGATCATGTGTCGTAGGAGCATTTGTCATATGTGCCTGCTTCATAGGTTCATGTGACGTAGGTGCACGCTCTGTGTACAGATTGTATGCAAAGTGTACATTTATTCCATGACCTTAAAGCTCACATTAAAGTCAGCTGTGACTTTCCTTTGATGTGAGTTTTTAGGATGTGTTAATTTTGTAATGTACCAATTGTAAAACGTATATACTCTGCATACTTTATTGCAACACGTGTTGTAGGTGCCTCTGTGGAGGAGTATGTGTTGTAAGAGTGTGTGTGTCGTAGGATCATGTGTTGTAGGAGCATATATCATAAGGTTTCCTTTGTTAATGTTTGTATCGTATCAGTGAGTGTGGTAGCAGCATTTATTCCATCAGATAAAAACTGACGTTGAAGTAAATGTATATGCTCTGTCGACAGTTCGTATTGAAAGTGTACATTTATTCCATTACCTTAAAACTCATATTAAAGTCAGCTAAGACTTGCCTTTAATGAGAATTTTTAGGAGATGTTTATTGTGTAATGTATGTCTTGTAAAGCTTCTACTCTCTGTGGAAAGTTTGTATTGAAAGTGTACATTTATTCCATTAATTTAAAACTGACATCAATGTCAGCTGTGATGTGAGTTTTTAGGCGATGTTAATTTTGTAATGTACAAGCTACGCTCTGCGTATGCCATTGCCGAGTATGTTGTAGGTGCTTCTATGGTAGTACTATATGTTGCTCTAGTGTCTCTCATAGGACCATCTGTTGTAGGAGTGCATGTTGTAGGATTGCATGTCGTAGGAGCATGTTTCATAGAAGTATGTGTCTGTGTGTAGAAGAAACACGTGCAGTAGCTGCATGTGTTATAGAAATGCATGTTGTAGGAGTGTGTATCATAAGAGTGTGTGTCAAGTGTGCAGTAAAAGGGTTTGCGTCATAAAACTGTGCGTTGTAAAAGTGTGTGTGGCTAGAGCATGTGTCGTAAGAGCATCTGTTGTACATCCATATGTTGTGTAGGACATGCATGTGTAGTAGCATGTTATAGGAGCATGTATTATAGGAGTGTGTTGTAGGAGCACCTGTTATAGTAGGTGAGTGGCTTAGGAGCATGTGTCGGATGTATTAATACAAGCGTTCAAAAATGATTAAGAAAAGTCAATTTCTGAAACGCCATAGAGACTTCATCTTAAACTTAACTATGCATTGTGCTAGTGAAAAGGCATATTGTATATATATATATATATATATGGGGCTGATTTGCTAAGCTAAATAAGTAGCTTAAATCAGACAACATTTACTAAGCTCAAAACAATAGTGTAAGTTGGACGTAAATCTTTTTTTGGTGCAATGGTAACGTACAGTATTTTGCTTAGTAAATCAGCCCCACATATATATTTGTATTGGGCTGAGTCACTAAGCTCAAGAAATAGTGGAAGTAAAACTAAATTTACTAAGCTCACGTTATATGTATATATATATATATATATATATATATATATATATATAAATATATCCTCATCATCGATTGTCAACACCTGCACTTGCTGTGAGCTGCAAGTTAAGACTGCCTCCTTGATGACGTGAAGAGCACAGAAACCGGTAGGAGGAGAACACCAGTGGCTGAGAAGGTTTACTGTGCAGGGAACTGGAGTGCGCCCCTCTCCGCTTTCTTTTTTTTAACATATATATATATATATATATATATGTATATATATATATATATATATATTACAAAGGATTAAGGTTAAACCTACACAAACTTAAAGTCTACAAACATCAGAAATAATGACGTTAAGGTAACAACGTCATTTAAATATCAATACATTTATTAAAATGTATCAAAATTGTTTTATTAAAATAAAATACCATGACCATGGTAACCTTAACTCACCCCATGGTTTGTTTTGTAATATTGAGCTTGGGTTGTAAACATTCTTTTAGTGAAGGTGGTAAAGTTAAGTAACCCTGTTTTTGATAACTAATATTTCGGTTGGGTTGTCCAATGTTTTAGGGGGAAGGTGATGTAATTTGTTTTAGGAATATTTCTTTGTAACACCTGTATGTTTTGATTGTAAGGATAGTTAATGCTACTGCTTACATTCATATTAACATTTTGTATGTATTGGTATGTATAGTATGCTAGTGCCTAGAGTGGTATTTACATAATAGGTTGACTGCTATTAATTATATGCTTATAGCTACCAGCATATCATTATTAATAGCAGTCAACATTTAGCAGTCGAAAGATAAAAACTTTTTTGAAGCGCATTGATTTGTACAACTGTTTACACTGTACGTTATAATTGTACAGACATTAGATGCTACTGCTTACATTTGTATTAATATCTTCTTTCTAGCCATATTTATCTTCCTTCTCGAGCTCTTCGCTCATCTGCCTCAAACTCCCTCAGGGTCAGTCGCTTCTCCAGGTAACGAGTTGGTGGCAGATCTCTTTCTTCGGCTGGGGCCTCCCTCTGGAACAGCCTCCCTGACTCCCTGAAACTTGAGGAGAATTATCTCCAGTTCCGGAAGCATCTCAAAACCTTTCTCTTTGCTTCTGCTTTTTCTCCTTCTCTCACTTGTCGATCTCCTGGCTGACACTGAAACTGCCCTGGTCCCCTCCAGTCACACTCCTGCACTGCCTTCCTGGCAACCCCCGCACCTGGGGACTGTTTACTGTATCCTACAGTCCCACTACCAGCACTTGACCCCTGATGTCTGCACTTATCGTTGCACTTGCCACCTGCTGGCCGTACTTTTACTTTTGTTTATTTCTTTTCTTATCCCATGCGCTGCACTGTCCTCTTCCTCTTCCCCCCGCCCTTCTCTTCCTTTCCCTCTCCATGCAGTTGCGCGATCTGAATGACACCTGGCTTAGTAGGATAGTTGTCTGTCTTCCCCCTGTTCCCCTTCCCTTGCCTTGTTGCGCCTCGAAACACTTGTGTTTAGGCGCGTTATAAATGCCATACCATACCATACCATACCATATCATATCATATCATATAGTATGGCAGTGCAAATATTCGTATTGACATTTCGTACATAGTGGTATTAATACTATGCTAGTGCCTACATTTGTATTGACATGTTGAATATTGTGTTATGAACAGTACGCAGGTGGCTACATTGGTATTGATGACATGTTTACTGTACACACATGTATGTAATAAATGGAAGAACATTAGATGCTACTGCTTACATTCGTATTAATATTTTATGTTTAGTCCTATTTATAGAACGGTATGCTCACATTCGATATCATTATGAAATCACCAGAACTTGATAAAGTATGTACAAGTAGACTTATTTGTTATTAATATCAAATAATATATGTTTTGAACTTGTATGTAAAATGTTTTCACTTATTATTATATTTCTGAAATTATTATGTGTTCAAATGTATTTAATTGGAATATACAATTTTTGTTGCAATTGTGTTTTCTCGATTTAGTTGTGTACAATTAAAATGATTTATATTTGTGAAAATGGAAATATGCTTTTTGTGACAGCCTCCCCATCTGCCCTTGAAGCAAGCCATCCCCCGAGTTTTAATAAGAACCTTTCAAAAAGAGTCACATTGAAAATACCACATTTTACATTTTAAAATTTCCAGTTACACTTTATTTATGTAAAATAGCTTTTAGAAAAATACCAAGTAAAGGTTCTTCAAGTTATAATGAGAATACCTTTATGTACTTGTGCAATTTGTTCTGGGTATAATTATGAAAATCACCAGAAGTTGATAAAGTATGTAAAAATAAACTTGCATCTTATTCATTTAAAAAAGAATTGACTTTTATTTTGTTTAATTTATGTAGGTATTTTTACATGTTTTTAATTAGTAAACACTGTTTGTAGTGTTAATATATTTTGTACATCATTGTGTGCATTTTTTAATATTAATTGCTTAATTATTTTAAAGTGGTATAACATATATACTACTACTTTTTAAAAAGCATGACTTAATTGATGATATTTTAATTTTTGCAGGCAAGTAGATGCATTTGTTTCTTCTACTGTAATTATTGTTCCACATTTTATGCAGCCTAAAAAGCAATAAGCATACCATGGATTAATGGATGGTAAATTTGGAATTGACACTTCAATCACCAAACTTGATATGTTTTGGGAATTTTAGAAGGTAGAGGTTCATTTCCTTTTTTTGTAGTTACAGTGTCTGTATGTTTTCTTTTCGTATTTTGTTTTTTAGTTGTATTAACTACATTGGAACTGTTTTTTTTATTGAAGTTTGTTCGGTAGTTTGAGGTTTGCAAAATATTTCTAAAATATATTTGCTTATGTTTTTTTGACATATCTGCTAACATTGCTGAATTTCCTAAATAATATTTTTGGGCATTACCCTTTTTCAAAGTAGTTCCAAATCCAAGACTTTAATTTGCCAAATGGAATTTTTCCAGAGGTAGTTATATTTTTGGGATGTAGCTTTTTGTTTTTAATAGTAGTAGTGCTTGAAATGCTTTCACTACTGTCAGTACTACAAACATTTACTTGAAATATTTCTTCAGTTGTTGAAGCTTGTGATGTCGAAGTAAAAGGAGTAGTAATAGGTACATTATATTTCTTTGTTCTGTGTGCCACGCTAGTTTTATTATTTTAAATACTACTGCTTAAAGTGATAGTTTTAAGTTACTTTTTTGCTAATGTCATAGGATTTGCTTTTGGGACATTAGGTGTTTTAGTTACATCAGAAGTTTTCTTTTTAGAAATAGAACTAGTAGAAGTGCTAAGATGTATTCTTTTTTGGGTTCAATAAAAGTAGTGTGCACCCTTTACATGGTACACATATTGGTAGCATTAGTAGCCGTTATAGGGAATTTATTTGTATTATCTTTTTGGATTTGTGGACTTTCAACTGTTGGAATTGTAGTATGTTTATTAGGTGAGGTATGTTTATTTTTTATTATGGTGTAACAGCGCTTTCAAACATTAAAGCAGTGCTAGAACTAGTTATACACAGTGAAGGTTGTATTTGTATTTTTATAGGCGAAGTTTGTACTGTTTAAATGTATTTTTATTTATTTTTAGTGGTTTTTAATAATTGTAATTTGTTGACTTTAGATGTTTCGCATGGTGAATTTATTTAATGAGATGTGCTACAGATAACCTTATTGGTAACATTATTATCATTATTATTATTATTATTATTATGGTATTTATTGAGTGCGGACCTAGCTTCAAGAAGCTATTGAGAGCTTTACAGACATGTATACAGTATACAGTGGGGTGAAGGATACAGAGGGGGACAGAGGAGGGGCACAGCTGTAATGGGTGGTGGGGAGGAGAGGAGTGGAAGGCATCCAGCGAGTCAGGTGGCGTGAGGGGCAACGTGATGGCCTAGGTGTTGAGGAGGAAAGACTCCTTAAAGATGTGGGTCTTGAGTTCTTTTTTGAATTGTAAGAGTGTGGGGCAAGTCTGATGCTGAAAGGGAGGAGGTTCCATGGTCATGGGGCATAAGCAAAGAAGGCTTTGTTTTCTGGTCCTTTCCTTTTTGCAGCAGCGGATTTCAAGTCTGCACATGTCCTGGTTTCTGGTGGTGCACTGTCCACCAGAGATGCACAGTTTCTCCGCGAGGTAGCTGGGTGACTTGAGGGCAACTGCCTTATAGATGATGCAGCAAGACTTGAAGGTGATTTGTGCATGCAGTAGGAGCCAGTGAAGGTCAATGAGGGCCAGAGTGATGTGGACGTATCTTCGTAGACCCTTGATGAGGCGGGCAGCCAACTGTAGGTCAGATCTGAGGCACACAAGGGAGAATAATGGGAGGTCTTCGAGGAGTGCACCACCCCCATCCAGGTGGAATAGGACCAGTGCTTCAACAGTGGATCTAAAGCTGTCTAGAGTGAGGGGAAGGGCTTGACTTTTTGCAGGAGGGAGAGCTGATACCAAACTGTCTGAGTTTTTAAAGTTGGGAGTATTTAAAAGAGTATTACTTATTTCTGTGGTTTCTTTTACATTTTTTAAAGGACTTGTGGATCTAGATGGAGAGATTTCAACCCACTCTATGTGTTACAGATGCATAACAGAGTGTGTTTCAGTGGTAACAACAGAACAGATATACAGTGGGGTGTAGGATACAGAGGAGGGGCACAGCTGTACTGGGTGGTGGGGAGGAGAGGAGTGGGAGGCATCCAGCGAGTCAGGTGGCATGATGGGCAACGTGATGGCCTAGGTGTTGAGGAGGAGAGACTCCTTAAAGATGTGGGTCTTGAGTTCTTTTCTGAATTGTAAGAGTGTGGGGCAAGTCTGATGCTGAAAGGGAGGAGGTTCCATGGTCTTGGGGGCATAGGCAAAGAAGGCTTTGTTTTCTGGTCTTTTCCTTTTTGCAGCGGCGGATTTCATGTCTGCACATGTTCTGGTTTCTGGTGGTGCACTGTCCACCAGAGATGCACAGTTTCTCCGCGATGTAGCTGGGTGACTTGAGGGCAACTGCCTTATAGATGATGCATCAAGACTTGAAGGTAATGCAGTGGGAGCCAGTGAAGGTCGATGAGGGCCAGAGTGGTGTGGACGTATCTTCGTAGGCCCTTGATGAGGCGTGCAGCCAACTGTAGGTCAGATCTGAGGCACACAAGGGAGAATAATGGGAGGTCTTCGAGGAGTGCACCACCCCCATCCAGGTGGAATAGGACCAGTGCTTCAACAGTGGATCTAAAGCAGTCCAGAGTGAGGGGAAGGGCTTGACTTTTTGCAGGAGGGAGAGCTGATACCAAGCTGTCTGAGTTTTTAAAGTTGGGAGTATTTAAAAGTGTATTACTTATTTCTGTGGTTTCTTTTACAATTTTTTAAAGGACTTGTGGATCTAGAGATTTCAACCCGCTCAATATGTGTTGTTGTTTGTGTTGTAAGTTATTCTTTGAACAATACATTTTCGACTACTTCTTGTGTGATATTACCAAAATGAAATCACAGACAAGAATAGGTATAAAGTCCAATAGTGTGCACTTTGCACGTCTCAAAAATAACAGTAGGAGTCCTGCAGCGGTGCTGTGGTCAGACTGCTGGGCATGCCTATCAGTGCCCAGTAAGAAGTGAATTAATTCTATGTGGTGACCTGCACTATCGCGCTACCCCTAGAAATGTTGATGTGAGCTATTGTTAAGTGTGATATGACATATACATTCACAATCATTGATCACAAAAACAATCATGTGCTTGATTTATTAACAAATTCTGTCAGCCGACATGTGTTTCGACATTCAAGTCGTTCTCAAGGCCTACTTCTTATGATTCTCAAACAAGATTAATATTCCTGACAGGGTATTCAGATCAGCAAAATGCCACCTCCTAATGTCGTCATCATAGTAGGGGAAATTTCAGTTGTGTAACTTGCTATTTAACTTTCCCCCATACTCTGCTGGTCTTTAGGGGTGGATTTTGCTGATACCCTGTCAGGAATCATTTTTCTTTTGGGAATCATAAGAAGTACCTAAAGCAACCAAGCTACAAGTTCAAGTATTTGTTAATAAATCAAGCACATGATTGTTTTTGTGATCAATGATTGTGAATGTATATGTCATATCACACTTAACAATAGCTCACATCAACATTTTTAGGGTTAGCGCGATAGTGCGGGTCACCACATACAATTGATATTACCAATAGTTGGTATAGTTGTAATGTTATCAGTGAAAATGTTTATTTCAACATCCTGTTGGCTAGTTATATGTATGCTTTGATGTTTTTTTAAAGTATTTTTAGGAATGTTTGTGGTGTTTCTCTTTATATTTTCTTTTTTCTTTTATGGCTTTCTTTTCATGCTTGTGTTTTGTTGCTACAATGAAATAACAATGGATACATAGATTATTACAAGTATTTTTAATGTATTTTTACATTTGTAGGTTTAACATACAATTGTGTTTGTGTTGTTTGTGAAAAACATACAATTTTATAATGTCGTATGTGTTTATAATAAATTATACTTACAAGATGTATGATGATGTTTGCGTTCATTTTTGTCCTCTTCTTATCTTTTTTTAATGTTGATGTTTCACGTATAGAAAATAGCACATATTATTAAAATATTAAATGTTGTGCTTGTGGTATGTATATTACGCTAGTGCTTACAGTCGTAGTCTCCTTTTGTATATTGTGCTATTAACACTACAGTAGTGGCTTAATGTATATTAATATTTATTTAGCATTAGTAACATGTACATTTTGCATATGCATTTATTGAAGCTATTCAGCATACGAAGCGTAATGACTCATCCAGCTGTTTACTGTACACACCTGTGTATTATAATTGTAAGGACATTACATGCTACTGCATACATTTGTATTTATATTTTTTGTGTAATATTGTTAAGACTATACTGGTGCCTACATTAGTATTTACCTTTGTTACCTTCTTTGATGGTTCACCTATAGAAAAGAATAAATGTTCTAATATAAAATGCGCTGTTTGCTGTATATATAGCTGTATGCTTTAATTGTGAGGACATTTAGGGGCCGATTCATAGAATTCAGCGCACAAGTGGCGCACGCGGCTGGCGCACAGTGTGCGCGTGCGAATCCCTGCGCCAGCCGCGTGCGCTAAAATCCATTTCTGCGCACAGCGTATTCATGGATACCAGCCACCAAAACCAGCCGTGGCGCACAGTTGCGCAGCGACCCTGCAGCAGCGCCAGTTACGCCTCCAAGAACGCCTCTCGCGCAGGGAAAAGCCATCAAAATCCCCAACCGTGCGCAAAGGGCAGCAGCAAACGCAGAGCTGGGAGCGTGTATTCCAGGGGTGTGCGGGTGTTTCCATACGCGACTGGGCTGGGTACGTGTATTTCAGGGGTGCGCGAGAAAGTCTACACGCGATTGGCCTGGGTACGTGGATTTCAGGGGTGCGTGAGAAAGTCTACACGCGATTGGCCTGGGTACGTGGATTTCAGGGGTGCGCGAGAAAGTCTACACGCGATTGGCCTGGGTACGTGGATTTCAGGGGTGCGCGAGAAAGTCTACACGCGATTGGCCTGGGTACGTGGATTTCAGGGGTGCGCGAGAAAGACTACACGCGATTGGCCTGGGTACGTGGATTTCAGGGGTGCGCGAGAAAGTCTACACACGATTGGCCTGGGTACGTGGATTTCAGGGGTGCGCGAGAAAGACTACACGCGATTGGCCTGGGTACGTGGATTTCAGGGGTGCGCGAGAAAGTCTACACGCGATTGGCCTGGGTACGTGGATTTCAGGGGTGCGCGAGAAAGTCTACACGCGATTGGCCTGGGTACGTGGATTTCAGGGGTGCGCGAGAAAGACTACACGCGATTGGCCTGGGTACGTGGATTTCCGGGGTGCGTGAGAAAGTCTACACGCGATTGGCCTGGGTACGTGGATTTCAGGGGTGCGCGAGAAAGACTACACGCGATTGGCCTGGGTACGTGGATTTCAGGGGTGCGCGAGAAAGTCTACACGCGATTGGCCTGGGTACGTGGATTTCAGGGGTGCGCGAGAAAGTCTACACGCGATTGGCCTAGGTACGTGGATTTCAGGGGTGCGCGAGAAAGTCTACACGCGATTGGCCTGGGTACGTGGATTTCAGGGGTGCGCGGGTGGTGGGTGTGCGGGAAGTTCAAGACGTGAATTGGCAGTGTGGGTCCTCCCAGGTCTCCCCTCTACCCCCTCCACGACCTCTGCAGGCATCCCACACCACAGGGGACTACCCTGCACCCCATGTCATGTCCCACAGGCAGCCCATCCACCATGGCCATGCCCCCAGCCAAGCCACATGTCCCCTTGCACCCCCACCCCCCAGCACTGTGGGGCACCTGCCAGCAGGCCCCCACCCATGTCCAACTCCTGTTCCCCACCACCCCCACCCCCCAGCACTGTGGGGCACCCTCCACCAGGCCCCCACCCATGTCTCCCAGCACCCCCACCCCCCAGCCACCAGGGGCACCCTCCACCAGGCCCCCACCCATGTCTCCCAGCACCCCCACCCCCCAGCCACCAGGGGCAGCCTCCACCAGGCCCCCACCCATGTCTGCCACCATCCCCACCCCCCAGCCACCAGGGGCAGCCTCCACCAGGCCCCCACCCATGTCTCCCACCACCCCCACCCACCAGCCACCAGGGGCAGCCTCAACCAGGCCCCCACCCATGTCCGACTCATGTCTCCCAGCACCCCCACCCCCCCAGCCACCAGGGGCAGCCTCCACCAGGCCCCCACCCATGTCTCCCAGCACCCCCACCCACCAGCCACCAGGGGCAGCCTCCACCAGGCCCCCACCCATGTCTCCCAGCACCCCCACCCCCCAGCCACCAGGGGCAGCCTCCACCAGGCCCCCACTCATGTCTCCCAGCACCCCCACCCCCCCAGCCACCAGGGGCAGCCTCAACCAGGCCCCCACCCATGTCCAGGAACAGAGACTTCCATGCTGTCATGTGTGCAATCTGCACAGGGCTCCCCATGTCACAATCAAACACATGCAACGACCATGCGGTTCACACATTACAGGTCGCACATGCATTACCATGATGTCCCTGCACACATACATGCGTACATGGCCTATGTCACACATGCAGGCAAGTATCAGACAACCAGCACACTGCAACATGCCCTGTCTCACACAGCAATGCTTGGCCACTTACCGCTCAACTCCAGACGGGTCTCCCTGTGAAGGACCTGGCTGTGGAGCGCTGGGTGTGCGCGTTCCAGGACCCTCAACTGGATGGAACTCATGCGGCCCCGGCCCCCCTCCACAAGGCGCCGGGCCTTCATGAGGGTCCTGGACCTCAAGTCCTCCCAGCGCTTCTTGACCTTCTGGATGGTGCGGGTTGCCACCCCCTCCGCGTCCTCTCCCGTCCTTCCCTGTTGGCGCGGGACGATCCGAAGAGGGCATCATACTGCCCCAGGACATGCTCCACCAGGACACCAACTTCGGTGGCAGTGAAGCTGGTGCCCCTCTGCCCCTCTGGCCGGGGGTTGCAACTGGTGTCAGGATGTGGATGTGCTCGACATGGCAACCCCAGGGGCAGGAGTGGGTGACCAACTGGGTCCTGGGGCTGGGCTGTGGAGCGATGTCATTTGAGTCGGGACTCTTCTGTACCAGCAGGGGTGGACACAGCAACTGGACCCCTGCAGATGGCTGATGTGCAGGCACCAAATGGCAGGGCACGGTGGCAGCAGGCAGGCAGGCAGGCAGCAGCAGATGGCATGTGGGAGGCTGCTTGGGGCACTGGGGGCCAGTGAATTGGCCTTCTGGGCAGGAGCGTGGTCTTCCGTGTGTTATCGCGTGGCCAGCTTCATACGGAGTGAATAGGCACGTGAAAAATCTGCACGCTGCGTGTAATGCGCGTAAGCGCGCGTGAAAAACTGCACGTCCGCGTGTAATAGGAGGAAAGGGTCCATGCATAAGCGTGCGCGCGTGAAAAACTGCACGTCCGCGTGTAATGCGCGTAATCAAACGTGAAAAAGTGCACGTCCGCATGTGACGTGACGCGCGCGTGCGTTTCCCTCAGCACGGGTTAAAGGTGAGCGGGCCCAGCTGTTCGCTGTACGTGCCTTTCGTGGAGACCGACGTGTGTTGCTGGTTCCAGTCGTTTCGCGCGCCATCTACTTCACAGCTCTCAAGGACGTATCTCTTCTTTTGGCGGGGGTATTGGCTACGGGTGTTTTTCTGCATCGCGCTAGTCAGACGGCGAGTCGCAAACGCTCCTTTTCCCACTGCGGGTGCCCCTGTGTATCGCACCCATTTTCGATGTCATCGTAGCCTGCGTGTCCCACGCGTACGCGTTATACGTGTTACTGGGTGCCACCGCGTACTGCGGGAGGTTTAATCCACGCACGTAGGTTGCAGGGTTGCGTGCACGGTTTTACTGCAGTTTTGGGGTGCCTGAGCGTTGCGTGACCCGTCAACACATCACCGGGGTCACATACAGCCTTGCAGGTGCAGGGGGGCTGTTAACATCTTGCTTCCCACCCCCTTCACCCCAATTGCCCAGGTCAATTGTGCTGTACACCTCCCATTGGCACCACTCCATCTGTGCCAGCACTATTACATCTGTGCCATGGTAGGGAGGCTACCAAAGGTGAGGGGCGCCTCAGCTGGGCGTCCTCCTCGTGGCGGGCGTGGTCGGGGACGTGGCCGTGGTGACCAGGGAGTAGGGGGACTCCAGGGTGTCCAGGGCAGCCACAGAGGGGGAAGAGGCAGGGGTGCGCCACTTGAGCACAATGTTGTGCCATGTGTTGGTGCAGCCATGCCACCACCCCCTGTGGTTCAGGGGGATGCAGCTCCTGCATCTGGCACTGGCACCCATATGACCCGGCAGTCCGTTTCATCGACTGCCACGGGCCCAAGGGTAGCGGTAGCTGCAGGTGCAGTTGTGGACACCGCCACCCAGGCTCAGGGTCTGCCAGCGCAGGCTGCGTTGGCACTTGAAGAGCCCTTGGTAGATCTCCAACAGGCCAGGGGGGAAACCATTGGGGCAGGCCGGGCTGCTCAGACCAAGACACGTGTCCCTGGGGCAGTCATGTCATCTGCTGCCCCGAACAGCCGGGTGTTGGCAAGTGCAGGGGCAGATGCACCCAACAGCACCCCGGTTGTGAGTCTGCCAACCAGGACCGTTGCGGTCAATGACCCTGCCACAGCTGATGTTGCTGCGCAGGGTCCATTAGTGGGCACCCAGCTGCCACTGACACAAGTCAGGCCTTTGGTCATCCCTCCACCTGCCACTCCCTCGGCTCAATCCACCCAACCCACTGGCCATACTGGTCAGGGCGGCATTAGCCAGCCAGGGTCTGCGCCACAGTCCAAGAGGAGGAAGGTTGCATCTGCAGCACAGGCTGGGACCCCACACACAGCCACGACCTCCTGCACGTCGAGGAAGAAGCCTTTCTGTAAGCAGGAACTGGACTTCCTCGTGGACTACGTGCGGGGACACAGCCGTGACATGCTAGTGGGTGCCAATAGTCAGACTACGGCTGCCCAACGTGACACCCACTGGAAGCATGTGGCGGAACATGTCAGTTCATTCGGCCATGAGGTGCGCACGGCGCAGGAGTGCAAAAAGCGCTGGAATGACATCAAGCGCAGCACTAATGCCAAGCGTGCCTCAAATTACAACTTGACTCTGGTGACTGGCGGTGGGCCTGCACCAGAGGAGGAAGAACTCACTCCGCATGAGGCTCTCGTTGCGGAGTTCATACCACCAGAATTGGTCGAAGGTGTGGGAGAGATGCTGGACTTTGATGCCCAGTCCAGTGAGTGTTGATGCGTAGTTGTTGAGGACGTGTGTGTTTCACTTGTGGGATGTGTTGTGCATGATTGCTGCTACATGTGACCTGTACATGGTTCTGATGTGTAAGTAATGCAATGCCACCGTCATGCGTGTCTCCTCTGCCTGCATGCGGGACTCCATGTGGCCATGCTCCCTTGCCCCTCCTCCGCCACTCTGCACCCCAGTTCCACCTTTGCACTGGTCTGCTACATTCTTGCCAATGTGTAGTTTCATGTTCATGTGTCCTGTGTAGATGCTAACATCCAGCTTAGAAACTGCCAGACATATGCCGTGTGGTACAGCCTTAGTACTCGATGCAGGGCATCCCACTTGTACTGTGCATGGGTCAGATGTCCCGCAGGGACATGAGTGCCCCTTCATGCTCCATGTGCATTGCACACATGCCCCTATGTGTCCTTGACTGGATGATCACTGTAATATGAGTCCTTGGTTACATACATTGCCTGCCATATCATCGGCCTCCCCATGTCAACTGTGGCTCAGTCCTGCGTTGCACACATGTTTAGGCTCTGACAATCTGTGTGGCTCACAGGCCTCAGCCTGTTCAATGGCCAATGACTCTGTCCAACTCTTGTCGTGTCTTCTTCACACGTGGCCGGCCTCCGGATCTTCCATCATGTGTCCTGCCCACTGTCCCAGCATCATTTGCAGTGTTGTAATTGAAATCACATTAAGCTGTTGATGCCAGTCAACACTGCTTGTCAATACACAGGTGTATGGTCAGCCTTTTGATACCATGCTAGGCATCCCTGCTTTGGTACTGGGGTGGAGGGGTGCTTGCCTTCTAGACATGGTACACATTGAATACACAATGCACGTGATGTCTGATTTTGACATTGCACTGCCTTCACATTTCCTGGCACACACCATGGAGTGCTTGTACATGTAGGTAGTGAGTGGCGTACACATTTTCTGCACTGCTTAGACCCACTTCCATGCAAACTGCCACCTTTCAACAGGTCTGATCACAGAAGCTATTCTAAGTAGACCCAGCATGCATGCAAGGTCATATGTTGTGTGTCACATGTCTGCCAGATGCCTTTGCTGTCGGTGTGTGTGTGTGTGTTGTGTGCTTCTGACATGTGTACTGACCTTTTCCTCTCTATTTTTCAGGTGATGACGCAATGGATGCAGAGGATGGTGTTGTCATGCCAGACACAGGGTTGGTAAGACCACATCAACCCGGCACTAGTGGGGGTCGTGGGGTGGTAGGCCACGAAAACCCCCAAGTGCTGCAGTCCATCCTGTCTCTGGCTGCCTATGAGTCCAGCCTTGATGCCGACTCTGACGTCCATGTTGAGTTGGATGACCATCAAGTCCATGTGTCAGGGGTGAGTGATTCTGATGTGGACACTCCTCTGTCTGCGACCCCTGCACTGAGGGATCAGACAGTCTTGGTTCCTCCGCCCGTGGTGGATCGGGACGCAGGGTCACCCTCCACACCAGTCACTGATGTGCCTGGGACATCACGTAGACGGGGGCATGTAGTCGTGCAGCCGCAGGCGGTGCCAACACAGCGAGGACCCCCGGTCCTTGGGTCCCGCAGGGGTCAAGCCCGGCAACGCGGTCGCCGCGCGCAACCGCTGTATACTGAGTGGGAGCAAGACATGACTGCCAATTCAGAACGGCAGGGGGCAGCAATGGAGAACATCGCTGACAGCATGGAGCGTGTGGCCCGATCTGTGCTCCCCCCTGCTAGGCAGGTGCTTCTCCAGCAGCAGGCGGCACGGTCCACGGCCCGCTCACTCAGGCTGGGCATGGCGGCCTCAGACAGGGCACGCCAGGCTGAAATGTCGTCTCTGCGTCAAGCAATTGCTGCTCACGCAGAGGCGCACATGGATGCCCTGAGGGAGGAGTATGCCTCCCTCAGATCCACTCTGGGTGTCCTTATGATGTCCCAGAGGCAGCAGGCAGAGGAGAGGTTTGCACAGCTTGAGCGCACCATCTCGGCTGAGCTACAGGCTTGCCGGGAGGTGCAGCGGTTGTCCAGCCAGGCCTTGCAGGAGGAACTCCGTGTTACACGTGCTACCTTGCAAGAGGAAGCACGTGTATCACGTGAGGTCCTGCATGCAGACCTATGTAACATCGCCACACAGAACCAGGCTCACCTGTCCGGCAGACTTGCTGCCGACGAGGGGCAAGCTGCGGCTAGGCGTGGCCAGGCTACTGTGCCACGTCCTCCTATTCAGGATGAGCCAGACTCGGACGACCATCTATCTCCCACATAGGTCGTGCTGTGCAGGCGTTGAGCCCATGGAGGTATTTTTTTTTGGCTCAGCATCATCGCATGTGGATGTTGAGCAGCACCCTGTACCTCCCCCCTCCTGGGTGCCTCCCCTCCCCCCCGGGTCGTATGTGGCCATTTTTGATTTTTCTTTTAGTTTAGTTAGTTAAGTTTCTGTTTGATAGTTAGTTTAAATAGGTAATGTAGGTTTTCCATAGTTAGTGTAATTAGTTAATAGTTGAGTTAGTTTAAAATTTGTAGTCTATTGTGCTTACATGTGACAGTGCGGTGCCTTGTGGTTTTTGAAGGCATCCACTGTCTGTTCCAGCTGGGCCCTTCATGGTTGTCTTGTGTATGTGTTTGCTGCTTGGGTTCCTTGACTCACATATGCCACTCCTGCCTCCCTTATCCATGGGCTCGCAAGGATGGTTCGGTGTAACAGAATTTTACACAAGGGCTTTGGACTGTCATATCTGTGGCATGTCTGGTGCTTTTTGACTTGTGTTGACACCCCTAGTGGGGATGATTTAGGTGTAATTGTCCACTGTTCAGCTTTTGCTAGATGGGGCGTGTCATGATTAATGTGGACATTGATTGCTATGCATTGTGTATTATGTTTGATATCTTTCCTGTACACGTGCTTGTTGCAAATCATGCTGTAGATAGTGTTCCACACTTTGGAGGTGAAAGACGGACTGATGGTGTGATTTGTGATGTGACTCTCTGACATGGTCAAGTAATGAGATGCATGATGAGACACACACAGATCACTTTGATGCATTAATCATGTGTTTCATGCACTTTCTGCAGGGGGATGAGGCACCAGAGCACCTTTGCCAGCAGACATGGCCCATTGGACGACGTAATTCCTGACCCGTTTGTTGGTGCCCACATGCACATGTGTGCACATGCAGAGCCACAGTGATTGCAGACCCACATCCTAGAACTGCTGACATGTTCCAAGGAACTCCAGGCAAGGTGAGCATCACAGGGGGGCCACTAGACAGCAAAGCTTGCACCAGGCGAGTTGCACGTGCAGGCTTAGTCACAGCACTGAGGGTGAGCTTAGACAAATATTGGTGTTGAAGCACACAATGCAGCTCAGATGTGTTTGTGGACTGATGGCTGTTGATAGTAGGGTTGTCTGGGACACATGCGGGGGCAGTGGCACATACCCTGCGGTACACCAAGGTTCATTGAGGCACTTGTATCATCCATGTAGCCTTCCAAGACATGGAAAGGGGCAGCTCACAGGGACATACAGCAAGGGACATACTCGGGTGCAGTGCATGTCTATTCCACGTACTTCATGATAAATGCACTGGCAACTTTGTTTTGGTCATGGTGGTACGCAACTTGCTCTGTAGTCATGGCTTGCCATATGGGTCTGTCTGCTTACCCAGGGAACATTGCATGTTGTGTGAATTGTGACACATTGGTGTTCCATTTGCCACGCACCCACCAGCGGCTGACTTACTGCATTAACTGTGAATGACCCGTCACAGGGGTGATGTTATATATGGGTACGAAGCATGGAGCACAGATTGTCTGTTTGTAGAGTTGTATGTTGTTATGGGGCATGTTTTGTGTTGTGTTTTTGTGTAATTGGCACGTACAGGTTGCTGACTGTGTCTCTCTTTGCAGCATTGCAGTGCTCCTGTAACCGGACCTGAGAGTGCGCAGGCAGGAGGCCAGCACTCAAAACCAGAGCTAAGTGTCTTGTTGTATTTTCTTACAAACTGCCCTGCATAGGCTTGCTGGGGAGTGTACTGATGCATGGATGTATGTGTGGTCCTATTTGGTATGTTTTTTACCCTAATCACCCGTGATCCTATGCAATTTCGAAACCTGTACCCTCTACCCGGTGTTCCTGCTTCCCATGCCTATCCAAGCAATGTTCCCTGACCCTCTTTCCCCACTGGGGTTGCGGATGCCTGTGTAAGCCCCGAACTTGCAGGCGCCAAAACCCTAGAGGGGGTGGTTGGTTCGTACCACTCCTGAGCCTGGACTACAGAAGGCCATGACAATGATGTCCAAGTTTGTTTGGATTGTGCATGTGTTCATGCAGGTTGTACATTTTCGTGCATTCCCTGGTTTCATGTGTCATTCCTACTCCCCTCACCTGCCACGCATTCCAGTCATCCAGTGTGTCTACACCTGTCCCGACTGCATATCCCTGAACCTCTTTCCCCACCAGGATCTCAGCGGCCTGTGTGAGTTTGACCTTGCAGGCACCCGGGACATGGTGTGGGTGGTTGTTTCATGAGACTCCAGCGCCTGTACAGGGGATCTGTGACAGTACACATCCATTCATGGTGCATCATCCTATGTCATGTACCACACATGTCTCACATCCTGTCGTGACATTGTTTTGCTGTGCTACCTTGGTTGTTGCATCATTGTGGTAGTACTTGGCCTTTGAGACGTACTGCTATGTCAAGTCATCTACTGGAGGGTGTTTGGGTTCCTTTTCATGCCTTGGATTATGTGATTTTGGAAATGAGTGTGGATTCTGAGGGTTCAGGCATCTCTTTACACACAAGGTGGGAGATGGACACGAAGGGTAAAGGTGATCCTGTGGCCAGGTGGGAATGAGGGTTGGAGGCTCCATGACCCAGGTGCAGTTGTTCAGTGGGTCATGGTCATTTGCAAGGGGGGGGGGGTTGTTGTTGATAGTTGCGTTGCCCTGCAGTGTGATGGGAACTCTGACATTGTAATGTTGTTGTCCTATGTACATGTTGTGTTCTGCTGATCAATGCCTGTTCATGTGTTGTGTTTTCCTTTCAGGTGCGAGGGGATAGTAGTGGTTTGACATGCTGGGGTGTACACATGGTGGATGTTCACATGTGATGTGTAGGGAACACTGATGGTCACTTGAGTGCACATGCATATGTGGAGTGCATGTCCTTGCAGAACCACACACTTGCACTCGGATGCACTCCATGTACTCCCACCCTTGCATATCCACGTGTACACTGTTTGCCTTCTGGTGCCCACTGTGTCCCGCCAGCACATGTTCTGTGACCGATTATGGTTCGAGTACATGCCTAATTTGATTTTTGATGTAGTCTGTCACTTAGATGTGATGCTCAGGGTGTGCATCACACGCAATGGCTGTTCACTGTGCTGTGCGCTGAGCAGTGTGATGCAGGAGTAGGACATTGCACACATGAGCTGCAGTGTTCATTTTGCAATGCATCATGTGCATATAGCCAGGCATTCATTGTGATGTTACGTCTACGACTGTTGTAATGCATTTGGAATCGACTTATTTTTGGTGGGACATTTTGTTGGTCTGTCATTTCATCGGATTCCGGGTCAGGCATCATTGTCCGATGCCACTGTACATTTAGGACATGGAAATGTGTACCTTATCGTTACTGGGTCGGTGTATGGGTATTGCTTGCCATGTCATGTTGATGTTTGGGAGGGTTTGACTGACATGACAGTGATGGCCATGGCCTGTTTTGCAGGTGTGTGTGATGCACACCTTGCATGTCCAGGTCATCCGCTTCTCAGAGCAACTAGCTGGGGGTAGGTTTCTCTCCGCAGCAGGGCCCTCCCCCTCGAACAGACTTCCTGACTTGAACTTGAGGGGAACCATCTCCAGTTCTGGAAGCACCTCAAGACCTTCCTCTTTGCTTCTGCTTACTCTCTGCCTCTCCCTTGCAGAATTGTTCACTGGAACTGCACAGGAGCTGCAACTGGGCCACTCTCACCAACCTCGGTCCCTGGCCCAGCCACTGTCCACTTGCACTGCCACCCTGGCAACCCCTGCACTGCAGTACTGTCTCTCTATCCCTACAGCCCTCCCTTCCCAGCACTCGTCTGCACTTACCTTAGCAGTTGCCACCAGGCGACCTATGTATAATTTTTTGGCCTACTTCCCCTGTACTGGACTCCCCCCCACCCTTGCACTTTTCCCTTCCCCCTACCCCTGCACTTGCACAATCACAATGACACCTGGCCTAGTAGTACCGTTCTCTGTGTTCCCTTGTTTCCCCCCCCCCCCTGCCTCATTGTGCCTTGTAATACTTGTGTATGGCTCATGTCATGTCACATGTCATGTGTGCATTTTGGTTGCACAGGATAGCTTGTGTTTAAGTAGCTAGGGATGCAGACGATGTGGCACTTCCATGGCAACTATCTCAGGGTGGTAGGGTTGTGACAGTTGACTGTCACTTTGTCATCATCGATTGTCACCTGGTATGTGCCAGGCCTGTGTGCACTCCGCAGGGGTTGGAGTTTAGGTGAAAAATGTGGCCACAAGCTGGGTCCGGGCTACCTCGCCACGTGCCCTGTCCCCTCCCATGGGCAGCGCCTGTGCCTGTGGTTGGGGATGTGGGGGCACCACCATGTCCACCGGGACGCCCTGCCGTGTTGCAACATTGTGCAGGACACATGCTGCCACAATGATCCTGCACACAACTGCTGGTGCATAGAGTAGTTGCCCACCAGAGCGGTCAAGGGAGCGGAAACGTGACTTGAGCATTCCGAATGTGCGCTCCACTATGCCCCTGGTTGCAATATGGGCAGCGTTGTATCTTACCTGGGGTGGTGTGGTGGGGTTCCGGATTGGCGTCATCATGTGGTTGCTCAGAGGGTAGGCACTGTCCCCTGGGGAGGTGATAATTGTTCAGATTATTAGGGTTGGTATATTTGTCTGTGTGTGACTTGCATGCATGTGCAAGGGCTTTTGTACTCACCTAGGAGCCATGTGGCGCCATGCTGCCCAGCTTCCAGGGCCCGGCTCAGGGCGGACATTCTGTATATGAAACTGTCATGGGTGGAGCCAGGGTAGTTTGCATACACAGAGGTGATGATTCCCTTTGCATCGCATACCACCTGTACATTGATGGAATGCCAGTGCTTGCGGTTTCGGTAGATGTGCTCAGTGGCCCTAGGTGGACGTAGGGCCACATGGGTGCAATCTATGGCACCGAGCACTTTGGGGAAGTGTGCCACCCTGAAAAAATCCAGGACAACGGCCTGCCTTTCTGCGGGTGTTCTGGGCATGTATATGTGCCTGCGGACTGAGGGGCGCGCTGTCATGATTGCCAGTACCTGGTGTAGGCAGCGTGACTGCGTGGCCTGTGAGACCCCCCCCACTATGGCAGTGGTCCGCTGAAACGACCCAGTGGCCAAGAAATGCAAGACATTGAGCAGCTTCTCCAAGGGGCTCAATGCTTGGGAGCAAAGGGTGGGGGATGTGAGGTCATCTTCCCACTCCCTGACCAGGTCTAGGATGATATGGGGTGGAAACCTATACCTGCCGTAGACCTGGTCGTCAGGCATCCCAAAAAGGCCTGTCCGTGGTGCAAAAATGCGTGCCCTGGCTATTCTCCTCCTGCTGCGGTGTCCCACAATCACTGCAGCAACAAATGGGGCATTCATCGTCGCTGTATATACGCGTTTGTTGTTTGCGCGCACTTTTATGCTGTGCGCGGGCACGGGACGCCTCCGTGTGGGCGGACTCGTTGGTTTCCCGTATTCGGGTGTCATCGCGTGTGATCGGAGGGGAGCGAGCGTACACGCGATTGGCCTGGGTACGTGTGTTTCGGGGTGCGCGGGTAGTTCCACACGCGATTGGCCTGGGTACGTGTGTTTCGGGGTGCGCGGGTAGTTCCACACGCGATTGGCCGGGGTACGTGTGTTCCGGGGTCCCGTGAACTTTCACACGCGATTGGTTGGGATCCACGTGTGTACTGTCATCACGTGCAATGAGGGATACTCCCTCGCACGTCACGTCACAGACGCGCTCACGCGCTGAGGGCCTTTGGTCCAATGAAAATGCGTATGCGTGCAGACGCGCTTACGCGCTAAGGGCCTTTCCTCGAATTACACGCTGACGTGCAGAATTTTCACGTGCCAAATCACTCCGTATCAAGCTGGCCAAGCGTAAGCACACGGAAGACCACGCTCGTGCCCAGAAGGCCGCACTACTGCCCCCCAGAGCCCCGAGCACGCTCCCACCTGCCACCTGCTGCTGCCTGACTGCCTGCTGCCCACGTGCCCTGCCATTTGCTGCCTGCACATCAGCCAGGGGTGCTGTTGGTGTGACCACCCCTGCTGGAACCAAAGACTCCCGACTGGGATTCCATCGCTCCACAGCCCAGCCCCAGGACCCAGTTGCCCACCCACTCCTGCCTCTGGGGTTGTCATGTCGGGGCAAACTCCATCTGTGACCACTGACAACCCCCGGCCAGAGAGGCAGAGGGGCACCAGCTTCAGTGCCACCGAAGTTGGTGTCCTGGTGGAGCAAGTCCTGGGGCAGTATGATGCCCTCTTCGGAAGTCGCCGCGCCGACAAGGAAGGACGGACTCGGATCTGGACTGACATCGTGACTGCCATCAACGCGGAGGGGGTGGCAGTCCGCGACTTCCAACATGTCAAGAAGCGCTGGGAGGACTTCAGGTCCAGGACCCTGACCAAGGCCCGGCGCCTCTTGAAGGCAGCGGATGCCAAGGGGCGCCGGGGCCACTTGTCGGAAGAACAGATGAGGGTCCTGGAACACATATCCCCAGCGCTCCACGTCCAGGTCCTTGAGAGGCAGACCCGTCTGGAGTCGAGCGGTGAGTGTACATGCATCCTGATTGTGAGCAGTGCGTGTGGTGATTGTTCAGTAGTGTGCAGGTTGCACATCTGTTTGTATGGGGTCGAGTATGGGTGCGGGTGTACAGGGCCGTGGGGCTGACACATGCGAGGGCTGTAATGTGTGAGACATGGATGGTGCCTGTGTGTGTGGGCTTGCATGCCAAATGCAGTTGTGTGGGCACACAAGTTTGTATGAATGTGTATGTGAGTAGACATGTCCGTGATGTCACGCATGTATGTTGTTTTCAGCTGATTGTATCAGCGCTGTGTACATGTGCATGTGTGTGTATTTGACAAGGGTGCAACAGTGATGCAACATGGATGCATGTGACAGCGGTATGTGGAAGCCTGATTGGCAGATGTGACATGGATGCCCGTCTGATCACTGCGACACTTAGCAGAGGTGTACACATGCATGCAAGTGTGGTGGTTGGTGTGTACATGTGTGGTGCACTTCCTGTGTTGCATGTGATGTCTGGCTCACCTTTGGCTGCTGATGCTGTTGTATGTGTATGGATGGTGTTGGCAGTTGCAACATGGCTGTGGTATGGCTCGTGTGTGCAAGTTGTAATGACATGTGTGTTGGGGATTGTGATGACATGTCTGAGGTTTGCCAATGCCACTCATGTACAACTGTCATGTGTGTATGTGTCCATTGTACAGTGCCCTGATGCCTGTGTTTTTTTTCTCCCTGTCTGCAGCGTCAACTGATGAAGAGGGCGGAGAAGGTGCTGTGGAGCACAGCGGCGGGGATCCCACCGCCAGCCGGAGACGCAAGGCCCGGCTCCCCTCCCAGGTTGTCATCTCGTCGGGGAGTGAGGAGTCCGGTGCCGCGTCCCAGGCCGCAGCTGCCGGGGGGAGGTCCAAGAGGCGGAGGTTGCAGTTGGACTCCTCGGCAGCAGAAGGGGCAGCTGGGACCCCACAGGGCCCAACGGGGGAAGATGGCACAGAGTCATCCAGGTTGGTGGGGGGTTTGGTGGAGGAGGAGGCCGTGCAAGCACCGGAGACGGGGTCTGGGGGTGGGGATCCCACTGGTGCTAGTGGTGCAGTGCAGGACCAGGGACAGGAGGCAGCACAGGCCGCCGCGGAGGTGCCTGTCTGCAATCCTGTCCCTGATCCTGTCCCTGCATCATCTTGCACCAGCAGGGATGCCCATGTCCAGACCAGTTTTCAGGCAGGGGATGAGCTGACGTCAACTGGCCTTCCTCTGCCTGCGGACGTGGCTATCCAGGCCCGGGTTGAGCCTGTCCTGGCTGGAGTGGCGTTGCGTCAACGGGCCATGCGAGGTGACCTGCAGTCTTTTCATGAAGAGACTGCACATCATCTCGAATGGCTCGTTGACCACGTCAGCCTGCTGGGACAGGTCACCCAGGCCGGATTCCTCCGTCTGATGGGGCTTGCCACGACCCCCTCCTCAGCTGGACCCCCTACGCGCCAGTCGTCCTCTGTGCCATCTTCCCACCCATCAGTCACCTGGGTGCCCTGTGGAGCTGCCTCTGACGGTGCGGCCAAGCTGGTGGAGGAGGCATCCCTGCCGCAGTCGGGAGTCGGACGTCCAGCAGGGGTGGCCACGTCAACGACTGCACCCCAGCCGGCGGAGAATGTGCAGGCAGCAGGAGGCAGTGCAGGGGCAGAGGCACAGCAGCAGCAGCACCATGGTGGGAGCCATGAAGGCTCGGGGCCTTCGACATCGGAGGGGCAGGCATCGGCCGGAGGGCAGGAGGACCCAGGACAAAAAGTGTCTTCCGTGTGGCAGCGGTTGGGCCACGCCATAGATGCGGAGCGGCAGCGGGCGGAAGAGGCACGGCTCTCAATGGTCAGGGCGGAGAACTCCATGCAGAGGGCCCTGAGGCGGGTCGAGTGCCTCGAGGCAATCCGCAGGGCTTTGGAGGTGGACACGTCGACGGCCCTGCGGACCCTCGGGGCCATGGAGGAGGACCGCCTCCGGGACATTGAGGAGGAGTTCGATGATGCCCTGGCCCGGCACATCCAGAAGTGAGCCGTGGAACTAGCCCGCTGCCCTTGTACATAGTTATGTAGGTAGTGTTAAGTTTCATTTTTGTTTTTATTTCATTTGGACCTTTTGGACATTGGCCACATTTTTGTATATAGTTTTTTTTATTAGTTAGTGTAGTTAGTTAGGTTTCCTTTATTTTGTTGGGATGATGGACCCTGGCTTCTTGCATTGTACATAGTTGTGGACTTGTACATACTTTCTTTTTTAACATTATCCATGGATCAATGGCTTATAATTTTTTTTTCACATTGGATTTTGTTTGGTGGACATTGACTTTGTACTACATTACTTTGGATTTCTATATTCTTTATTTTTTTTTTTATTTTGAACGGACATGCTTCTTTTCATTTTTTTCCGTTCACATTTCTGTTTCTTCATTTTTGTTTCTATTCATCTTTCCTTTAATACATTATTCATTTGTTGCACTTCAATGTGTGGTGTCTCATTGTTTTCATGCATTTCATGTTATGTGTTTAGAGAATCACTGACACCCATTGGGTGTATGTGAGGGACATGTGTTTGTTTTGGAACTTGCAATTGGTGTTCTGTGATGTAATTGCAGAATATGAGTGGGTGGATGCAATACTCGGGTGGGTGTTTTGCATTTGGGGGCTGACCATAGAGACCAGGGATCTGGACTGTGATGACATGTTGGGTGGGGAACATGAGTTGGACATGGGTGGGGGCCTGCTGGAGGCTGCCCCTGGTGGCTGGGGGGTGGGGGTGGTGGGAGACATGGGTGGGGGCCTGGTGGAGGGTTCCCCTGGATGCTGGGGGGTGGGGGTGCAGGGGGACATGTGTGGGGGCCTGGTGGAGGGTGCCCCTGCACTGCTGGGGGGTGGGGGTGGTGGGAGACATGTGTGGGGGCCTGGTGGAGGGTGCCCTGCACTGCTGGTGGGTGGGGGTGATGGGTGACATGAGTGGGGGTCTGGTGGAGGGTGCCCCTGGATGCTGGGGGGTGAGGGTGCAGGGGGACATGTGTGGGGGCCTGGTGGAGGGTGCCCCTGCACTGCTGGGGGGTGGGGGTAGTGGGAGACATGTGTGGGTGCCAGGTGGAGGGTGCTCCTGGATGCTAGGGGGTGGGGGTGCAGGGGGACATGAGTGGGGGCCTGGTGGAGGGTGCCCCTGGATGCTGGTGGGTGGGGGTGGTGGGAGACATGAGTGGGGGCCTGGTGGAGGGTGCCCCTGGATGCTAGGGGGTGGGGGTGCAGGGGGACATGAGTGGGGGCCTGTTTGAGGCTGCCCCTGCACTGGTGGGGGGTGGGGGTGGGGGGAGACATGGGTGGGGGCCTGCTGGAGGCTGCCCCTGGTGGCTGGGGGTGCAGGGGGACATGGGTTGGTGGGCAGTAGTGCTAGTTGATATGTGGGTTGGCTGGTGGGCATGGCCATGGTGGATGGGGTGCCTGCAGGACATGTGCTGGGTAGGCCCCTGTGGTGTGAGCCACCTGCAGGGGCCGTGGAGGGTGTAGAGGGTACACCTGGGAGGACCCACACGTGCAATTCACGTGTGCTGCTCCCCGCGCACCCCCGGAATACACGTACCCCGCTCAATCGCGTGTGGAACTTCCCGCGCACCCCTGAAATCCACGTGCCCGGCCAAATCGCGTGTGTCACTTCCCGCGCACCCCCGAAATACACGTACCCCGCTCAATCGCGTGTGGAACTTCCCGCGCACCCCTGGAATCCACGTACCCGGCCAAATCGCGTGTGGAACTTCCCGCGCACCCCTGGAATCCACGTACCCGGCCAACTCGCGTGTGGAACTTCCCGCGCACCCCTGAAATCCACGTACCCGGCCAAATCGCGTGTGGAACTTCCCGCGCACCCCTGGAATCCACGTACCCGGCCAAATCGCTTGTGGAACTTCCCGCGCACTCCTGAAATCCACGTACCCGGCCAAATCGCGTGTGGAACTTCCCGCGCACCCCTGGAATCCACGTACCCGGCCAAATCGCGTGTGTCACTTCCCGCGCACCCCCGAAATACACGTACCCCGCTCAATCGCGTGTGGAACTTCCCGCGCACCCCTGAAATCCACGTACCCGGCCAACTCGCGTGTGGAACTTCCCGCGCACCCCTGAAATCCACGTACCCGGCCAAATCGCGTGTGGAACTTCCCGCGCACCCCTGGAATCCACGTACCTGGCCAAATCGCGTGTGGAACTTCCCGCGCACCCCCAAAATACACGTACCCGGCCAAATCGCGTGTGGAACTTCCCGCGCACCCCTGGAATCCACGTACCCGGCCAAATCGCGTGTGGAACTTCCCGCGCACCCCTGGAATCCACGTACCCGGCCAACTCGCGTGTGGAACTTCCCGCGCACCCCTGAAATCCACGTACCCGGCCAAATCGCGTGTGGAACTTCCCGCGCACCCCTGGAATCCACGTACCCGGCCAAATCGCGTGTGGAACTTCCCGCGCACTCCTGAAATCCACGTACCCGGCCAAATCGCGTGTGGAACTTCCCGCGCACCCCTGGAATCCACGTACCCGGCCAAATCGCGTGTGTCACTTCCCGCGCACCCCCGAAATACACGTACCCCGCTCAATCGCGTGTGGAACTTCCCGCGCACCCCTGAAATCCACGTACCCGGCCAACTCGCGTGTGGAACTTCCCGCGCACCCCTGGAATCCACGTACCCGGCCAAATCGCGTGTGGAACTTCCCGCGCACCCCTGGAATCCACGTACCCGGCCAAATCGCGTGTGGAACTTCCCGCGCACCCCTGGAATCCACGTACCCGGCCAAATCGCGTGTGGAACTTCCCGCGCACCCCTGAAATACACGTACCCGGCCAAATCGCGTGTGGAACTTCCCGCGCACCCCTGGAATCCACGTACCCGGCCAAATCGCGTGTGGAACTTCCCGCGCACCCCTGGAATCCACGTACCCGGCCAAATCGCGTGTGGAACTTCCCGCGCACCCCTGGAATCCACGTACCCGGCCAAATCGCGTGTGGAACTTCCCGCGCACCCCCGAAATACACGTACCCGGCCAAATCGCGTGTGGAACTTCCCGCGCACCCCTGGAATCCACGTACCCGGCCAAAACGCGTGTGGAACTTCCCGCGCACCCCCGTAATACACGTACCCCGCTCATTCGCGTGTGTAACTTCCCGCGCACCCCCGGAATACACGTACCCCGCTCAATCGCGTGTGTCACTTCCCGCACACACCCGGAATACACGTACCCCGCTCAATCGCGTATTTTACTTCCCGCGGCGCCACTTTTTTGATGCGCTGGGACTCTACCGCCTGCCTTCGTGTGGCGGACGTGTTTCAGCTTGTGCGCGGCTTTGGCTGTGCGTGGGTTTGCCCTATTCCATTCCATGAATACGTGTGGTTCGTGTGCGTGTGGGCGTTACCTCTGCTTCCGTGCAGTGCATCCCCAGTTACGCCCTTATTTTCGCGTGTTGTTCCCCATTCCGCGCGTTACACCCCATGTCCCGCCCACTTTCTGCTGTGTGCGCTGAGGTTGTGCGCTTTCACTGTGCGCGTCGCGCACCGTCGCGCACGCCTTTCGCGATGTTGCAGTGACTTGTGCGCCATGCACGGGTTTGGCGCACATCCCGCGGTGAACACGCGCAGGGACTTCCATGAATCGCACGCGTGCGCGTGCGCCTGTTTTTTTCCGCTTGCGCATGCTTGCGCATGCTTGCGCCTAGATTTTCGGCGCACGTTGGTTCCATGAATCGGCCCCTTAATGCTAATGCTTACATTCAGAATAACACTTTTTATACATTGGTATGTATACTACTCTAATGCCTGGTGTGCTTCTTGCATATTAGGTATAGTGCTATTAATTATATGTTATTAGGTAGCTCTGTTGTTATTTTTTATTTAGTATGACAAACATAAGTGAGTTCACCTGTATGTTACAACTGTAAGGATATTACATGCTACACTTACATTTGTATTCAGATTTTCTATCTAGTTATATTTATGGTATGCCTTAGTATTGACCCTTTGTCTCCATTGCTTTCAATAGTGTGTATATTTGTATTGACATTTTGAATAGTGCGCTATTGACAGTACGCTTGTATTAATTTTTATATAGCATTAAAAACATTGTATTTTCTTTTACCATCCTATCTTACTGCTGATGTTTCACCTACAGAAAAGAAGACATGTTACAATATACAATGCCGTGCTGTCTCCTGTATACACCTGTAATTTCTAATTGTCAGGAAATGTAATTCTACTGCTTATATTCATATTAACATTTTGTATGTATTGGTATGTATAGTACGCAAGTGTCTAGAGTGGTATTTACATATTAGGTATAGTGCTTTTAATTATTTGCTAATAGCTACCGGCATATTATTATTTATTTAGCAGTTGAAAAGATTGTAAATAATTTGAAGCTATGCAGCAAATGAAGCGCATTGACTTGTCCAACTGTTTACTATACCCGCCTGTATGTTATAATTGTAAGAAGATTAGATGGTACGGCTCACATTTGTATTCATATTTTGTATTTAGTAATATTTATAGATCGGTAGTGCCTACATGTGTATTGACTTTTTGTCTATTGTGCTATCATAAGTACGCAAGTGGCTAAATTCGTATTGGTGATATTAGATGCTACTGCTTAAATTTGTATTAACATTTTGAATCTAGCAATATTTATACGATGGTAGTGCCTATATTTGTATTGTAATTTTGTAGACAGTGCTATTAAATTGTCATGATCTCTGCTTCCAAAAGGTCAGGGTTTTCCCAACTCCCTTGGAAGCAGATCCATAACCCAGGTTCCGAGTGCCAACCAGTCCCAATTGGGACCTTTTGGACCCAGTCCTGGCGCCAGTGGCACCAGGCTCATAAATATGCCCAGTCCCAGCGCTGGAAGCGCCGGGCTCATAATGCTTGGGTGGACTTACCTGCAGCAGACCATGCTGCTTACTTGCCTGCCAGTTGAGCCTCTGATCCTCTTCTGTTTGGAACTACTTTTCCTGTTGGGTGGGGCAAGAGCCACTCCCTAGATTCAGAACACTGGAACTCTTCTGGAAAGCAGGAACTCTTTTCTTACCTGGGCATGGCTGTGATAGGAGACACCTAAGCACTACAGGAGGCTATTTAAACCACACCCGATGGATGAATCTTGCTTTGCGTTATTCTGCATCCTTTGCAGCAGAACGCTCATCGTGTCTTCTGCATCTGATCCTGGGCCTAAGGAAAAAGGCTTACCATCCTGAATCCAGTCTTCAGCAACACCTATAAAGACAAGAAAGAACAGGTTAGCATTACGGTCTTCAGTGACAGCTCTTCACTTACCTGGTCCATCGGCTGTCACCAACGCCTCGCGCTGCATTCCGGCATCTGAAAGACAAAGGCTTACCTACTCTTCGTGCGCTCCGGAGGTCTTCACACTGCATTCCGGCATCTGAAAGACAAAAGCTTACCAACTCTTCGCACGCTCCGGAGGCCTTCGGCGCTGCATCCCGCATCTGAAAGACAAAACAAGGTGCGTTTAAAGACATTGGGGAACTTTAATACTCACGTGCCATTACTCCTTTCCACATCTAACCCAGTGGGTATTCCGGCACCCTGCAGCCGCTCCGAACTTGTACCTGCAAAATAAAAAGACAGTTAGAGCGCATCGTGAAGCAGGCAACAAGCGCTTACTTACGTGCTTCCAGGCGCTTCTATTCATCACACGGGCTCCATCTTCAACTCACTTCAGCCCGTCATCCGCCATCGCCGGAACCCTGCAAAACAAGAAACATCATTACTAAAGACTTTAAAGACATTAGAATTACTCGAAACTTACCGTTCGTGCAGTAAACGACGGACAGCAGTCCTCTGAAGTCAAGAGGCCTGCTCCCCTTATCCAGTGAAGAAACTGGTTACAGCACCCTGCCCCGAGGCAGATGGAGAGCACGGCGTTCACTTACCTAAGGTGAGAGCGTTAACCTTTGGGGTTCTACAGGAGAAGAGAAAGGGAAGAAGAGAGAGACATTCAATAACCCAGTTCCTTAATCCCATATTTTCTATCTGCAGACATCTTACCCTTCAAGTCAGACATACAGTGCACAGAGGTCCAGCCCAAAGAGCCAGCCGTGTGTTACACATCACCTTTGCAGATACGGTATACGCCCAGTCAAGACCGGCGCCTCTACGGGAATCAGGTGAGCGTTACAGAACGCAAAGCCTACCACAAAACTCCCGTCCAGGCGCTATGGAAACCTCGGATAACGACCAGCTAGCCCAGTTACTTGGGGAACTAAGGGCAGAAGTGCATGCAGCCCGTCAGGAAACGAACGCTCTAAGAAGGGAACTGATTATTTCCAAGGAGCGAACAGATGATCTCGCTAGACAATTGCTACAGTCACAAGCCGGACAGACCCCGTTACCCGCATCTGGGGGAAATCTTCCTTCTACATCCTCTATGAATCCAGTGCAGATCAACCTACCTGGGAATGTACCTCTGGCTCCGCCCGAACGATTTTCTGGTGACCCAAAGAGGTTTGCAGTATTTATCAATCAGTGCCGGTTGCATTTCTTATGCCGGCCAGCAGCCTTTCCAACTGATCAAGCTAAAGTAGCTTTCGTGCTTTCGTACCTTAGTGGCAATGCGGCAGACTGGTCGATCCCTCTAGTAAATCAAGATGATCCGGTCCTCCATGATTTTCAAGCTTTTCAGCTCAGTATGGAAAAACTGTTTGCAAGACATTCACAGGGGCAGGCCTTGGACAATGAGCTTCTTTCGTTGCGACAAGGTAATCAAGACCTTTTGGCTTATATTGCGTCTTTCAACAGACTGATAGTGGAAACTCAATGGCCTGAGGACAAAAGGATTACGCTGTTTTATAGAGGTCTACGTGGAGAGCTCAAAGATGTGTTAGCCCAAGTAGTGAATCCCCCACAAGATTGTTCGGACTATATAGACTTAGTCGTTCAAATAGATCACAGACTGCAGAACAGGAAGGCCGATCGTTCCAAGTTTGATGCTCGAGTATTTTCCAAACCGCCAACTCCTTCCAAAGGAGTAGACCCCGGGGAACCCATGCAAATAGGGGGTCTGAAAGGTCCTCTGACACAAAAGGAGCGGGAAAGGAGAAAACAGTTGCAATTATGCCTCTATTGCGGAAACTCAGGGCACTTTCTTCGAGACTGTCCGGTGAAACCTGCCAAGAAGGCAGTAGGAGCTGCAGTTACCAAAGTTACAAACTCTGAGCAGGGAAACGACCTCGCCCGACAAGAATAGAGGTCCTCTTGCCGAGCGTGAAAACCAGTTCCGTGACCTCGCATTTCGTGATACCTATGGTCCTCATCAGCCCTGATAATCCGGATCGATTACATGCAATTGAAGCTTACGTCGACAGCGGTGCCATCGGCAATTATGTGGATCATGAAATGGTTTTGAGGATGAATCTAACTCTTTGTCCCAAGGCTGTAAAGGACGTCATTACTACGGTGGATGGTACGGAGATAGCCTCCGGGCCAGTAACGCATACCACTCAAGAGGTGACGCTAGTAAGTCAAGATGGACACCATGAGAAGATCGTGTTCGATGTGATCAAGGCCCCTCAGTTTCAGATTATTCTAGGAATACCTTGGTTAGAGAAACACAATCCTCTGATCGATTGGTGAGCAAGAACGGTCCAGTTTCCAGAATGTGTCTCTACATGTCACCCTCCACCTGGTGTTGCACTGGCAGCAATTTCTTCAGAGACTCCCCAGTTACCTCCCGAATACCTAGAATACCAAGATGTTTTCCGGAAGGATCAGGCTAACTCTCTACCTCCTCATAGGTCTTATGACTGCCAGATAGACCTGATACCTGGATCTACTCCTCCTTGTAGTAGAATTTATGCCCTCACCGAGCCTGAGAACCTTCACCTTCGACAATACCTGGATCAATACCTGGCAAATGGGTTTATTCGTCCTTCCAAGTCCCCTGCTTCTTCAGCTTTGTTCTTCGTTCCAAAAAAGGAAGGAGACCTTAGAACTTGTATAGATTATCGCTCCCTGAACCAGATCACCGTTAAGAATAGATATCCGTTACCTTTGATCCCTGAACTCCTGGACCAAGTCAGAAAAGCATGCATATATACAAAGCTGGATCTTAGAGGAGCTTACCACTTGGTACGAGTAAAAGAGGGCGATGAATGGAAGACGGCCTTCCGCACCAAGTATGGACTATTTGAATATCAGGTCATGCCCTTCGGACTTTGCAATGCCCCGGCCGCCTTTCAATATTTTATGAACGATGTCCTCAGAGAGCTCATAGATGTGTGTGTTGTTGTTTACATTGACGACATCCTCGTTTATTCTTCATCGGAATCTGAACATCGGAAACACGTGAAAATGGTCCTCGAAAGATTGCGTCAACACAAACTTTTCGCTAAGTTGGAAAAATGTGTTTTCAACGTAACTGAAGTTGAATTCTTGGGATTCATATTATCACCTGGCGGAGTGCGTATGGATTCAAAGAAGGTCGATGCAGTTCTCAAATGGCCATCACCATCCTCCGTAAAAGGTGTGCAAAGCATGTTAGGCTTCGCTAACTTTTACCGCAGGTTTATCCCCGAATTCTCTCGAATAGTCCAGCCCATCACTGCCTTGTTAAAGAAAAACAAACGTTTTGAATGGTCTACCGAGGCGGAACAAGCTTTCCAGGATTTGTAGACTAAATTTATCTCTGCACCAATCTTAAAACACCCTCGCCCCGAACTCCCCTACATCGTGGAAACTGATGCTTCAAGCCTTGCCATGGGGGCAGTTCTATCACAAAAGGACCCGGTAACCAATCAGTTGCATCCCGTGGCATTTTGGTCCCGCAAATTCTTGCCTCCTGAAATCAATTACATGATTACTGACAAGGAACTTCTGGCTATCAAGTCTGCCTTTAAGGCTTGGCGGCATTATCTGCTGGGGGCCCGACACACCGTTACTGTGATTACGGATCACCGAAACCTGCAATATTTGAAAACCGCAAAAGCCCAATCCTCTAGACAACTCCGTTGGGCATTATTCTTTGCCGAGTTTGACTTCATAATTACCTATCGACCTGGTACAAAGAACGGTAAAGCTGATGCCCTTTCTCGGATGGGAGTGGAAGAACACTTGATCAACCCTAAACCTGTACCAATCATTCCCGAACAAAGAATTCTGGGTGTAATCGCCACAGAATCCATAGAGGAAGTTAAGGATAAGGCCAGGCAACTTGTAACTCCAGCAGACATACAGAATTGGCATCTGCAGGGAAAGGACTTTGCAGTAGAGGACAACTTATTGTATTTCCAAGAACGATTATACCTACCCAGCACAGATTTACAGAAAAAAGTAATCTCTTGTTATCACGATTCTTTAATGGAAGGACATCCCGGTATGGCCAAGACCTCAGAAAAGATCAAGCGCTACTTCTGGTGGCCGTCTTGGAAAAAAGATATCAGAGACTTTATAATGTCCTGTGGAGTATGCGCCCAAAACAAGAGTCAAAAGGAAAGACCAGCAGGCCTCTTACGCCCTATTGACATCCCACCTCGCCCTTGGCATACGCTTTCTATGGACTTCATCACCGATCTACCTCCATGCTCCGGATACAATACGATTCTAGTAATCGTGGACTTATTCTCCAAGATGGCGCATTTCATTCCGCTCAAAGGCTTGCCAACAGCAGCAACTCTGGCCCGAGAATTTCTCGAAAACATCGTCCGACTGCACGGTTTTCCTTCGGTTCTAATTTCGGATCGAGGTAGTCAATTTATTTCTCATTTTTGGCGAAGTTGCTGTCGGTCGGCTCAAATTGATGTGAGACTATCGACCAGTCACCACCCTCAGACCGACGGACAAACCGAGAGGACCAATCAAACTCTGGAACAGTATTTACGCTGCATGCTGCAACAAACTGAAAAAACTTGGAAAGACATCCTTTGGATAGCCGAATATGCCTACAATAACTCTGTCCATTCGGGAACTGGGAAAACCCCGTTTTTTCTTTTGTACGGCAGTCACCCTCGAACCTCGGAGTTGGATCCCCTCCAAGATCTTGAAACACCAGCAGTAGACTACCTGCATTCTACAATCACCCAAGCCTTTAAGGAAGCTGTTTCTCACCTTCAAAGGGCTAAAGAACAATACAAGAAAGGAGCAGATCAACATCGGAAGGAAGCCCCTCAATATCAAGTAGGGGATCAAGTCTGGTTATCCACCAAATATCTACCTCTAAAAGAGCCACGCACATTCAACCCAAGATACCTTGGTCCCTATTCCATCACTACCATAGTAAACCCAGTAGCGGTCAAGTTGGACTTGCCCCCGCACATGAAGATACATCCGGTCTTCCACGTCTCTCTATTAAAACCCATGCAACCTCAAACCCGACTAACTAAATCTCCAAAACCTATCCTAGTTGATGGAGAACTCGAGTTTGAAGTCAAAAGCATTCTGGACTCCAAGATCTCCAAATCTAAACTATTTTACCTAATTGACTGGAAAGGCTACGGCCCCCAAGAGAGATCCTGGGAACCTGCTGAATATGTCCACGCTCCTCGCCTAATCAAAAGATTTCACCGAACATTTCCTGACAAGCCAAAACCCCCGGAGAAGCCCGGTTTGGGAGGGGCCTTGAGGGGGGGTACTGTCATGATCTCTGCTTCCAAAAGGTCAGGGTTTTCCCAACTCCCTTGGAAGCAGATCCATAACCCAGGTTCCGAGTGCCAACCAGTCCCAATTGGGACCTTTTGGACCCAGTCCTGGCGCCAGTGGCACCAGGCTCATAAATATGCCCAGTCCCAGTGCTGGAAGCGCCGGGCTCATAATGCTTGGGTGGACTTACCTGCAGCAGACCATGCTGCTTACTTGCCTGCCAGTTGAGCCTCTGATCCTCTTCTGTTTGGAACTACTTTTCCTGTTGGGTGGGGCAGGAGCCACTCCCTAGATTCAGAACACTGGTACTCTTCTGGAAAGCAGGAACTCTTTTCTTACCTGGGCGTGGCTGTGATAGGAGACACCTAAGCACTACAGGAGGCTATTTAAACCACACCCGATGGATGAATCTTGCTTTGCGTTATTCTGCATCCTCTGCAGCAGAACGCTCATCGTGTCTTCTGCATCTGATCCTGGGCCTAAGGAAAAAGGCTTACCATCCTGAATCCAGTCTTCAGCAACACCTATAAAGACAAGAAAGAACAGGTTAGCATTACGGTCTTCAGTGACAGCTCTTCACTTACCTGGTCCATCGGCTGTCACCAACGCCTCGCGCTGCATTCCGGCATCTGAAAGACAAAGGCTTACCTACTCTTCGTGCGCTCCGGAGGTCTTCACACTGCGTTCCGGCATCTGAAAGACAAAAGCTTACCAACTCTTTGCACGCTCCGGAGGCCTTCGGCGCTGCATCCCGCATCTGAAAGACAAAACAAGGTGCGTTTAAAGACATTGGGGAACTTTAATACTCACGTGCCATTACTCCTTTCCACATCGAACCCAGTGGGTATTCTGGCACCCTGCAGCCGCTCCGAACTTGTACCTGCAAAATAAAAAGACAGTTAGAGCGCATCGTGAAGCAGGCAACAAGCGCTTACTTACGTGCTTCCAGGCGCTTCTATTCATCACACGGGCTCCATCTTCAACTCACTTCAGCCCGTCATCCGCAATCGCCGGAACCCTGCAAAACAAGAAACATCATTACTAAAGACTTTAAAGACATTAGAATTACTCGAAACTTACCGTTCGTGCAGTAAACGACGGACAGCAGTCCTCTGAAGTCAAGAGGCCTGCTCCCCTTATCCAGTGAAGAAACTGGTTACAGCACCCTGCCCCGAGGCAGATGGAGAGCACGGCGTTCACTTACCTAAGGTGAGAGCGTTAACCTTTGGGGTTCTACAGGAGAAGAGAAAGGGAAGAAGAGAGAGACATTCAATAACCCAGTTCCTTAATCCCATATTTTCTATCTGCAGACATCTTACCCTTCAAGTCAGACATACAGTGCACAGAGGTCCAGCCCAAAGAGCCAGCCGTGTGTTACACATCACCTTTGCAGATACGGTATACGCCCAGTCAAGACCGGCGCCTCTACGGGAATCAGGTGAGCGTTACATAAATATATGATACTGTGTTATTGTTATATTGCATTATGAAATAAGTAAGTACAAGTGTATGTTTTATTGGGGCGTGGCTTGGACGGCCATGTAAAGGGACGTGCTCTCATGGAGCTCCGCTGATCCTGCAATGATCCTGGAGGGAAAGTGTGTGCACGGGAACCGGCCGGTACCGAAAAATAATGTCCGTGCGTGTGAAGATGACGGCTACACTCGCTGAAACTTTGATGCGAGTGGAGGGTGAGGACACTGAGTTATACTCGTCTGCTCGCCGCGGGCCCCCAATCGGCGAGTGGAACAAAATGGCGGCAGAGACAAAGAGGACAACAGGGGTCACGAGATGTAGGTCTTGTAAAGCCCCTGCATCGAACTCCAAGACCAATGATTAGAAGCAGACTGCGGCATTTGCCCGGAACGCGCTGTTTCTTCACTGAGGCAGCCCACATCTGAAGGCACACGCACCCGGAGCTGGTACAACCTACGGACTGTACATTGCCGAGACTCGTCGAGCAAACTGGTAGCCGACGCTGGGCCCATGGCGTAATCGGATCGAACGCCGGCGGAACCCAGGAAGATTCATTGTGGCAGCGCACCAATAAGGTGGCCGCGGATCCTGGGGCCAACGCGAATGAGCGGGCAGTGGTGGCTGCAGTTTTCACAGCGCAGCGGATTAACTCTGTATACACAGGGAGATGGGAGAAATCCCATAGGGACAGACGAAACATCGGCGCAGGCCAGTTGTGGAGGCCGATGCGAGACAATTGCTGATCCCCTGACACTTAAAGCGGCCCCTCTGGGCCTGGGCATTGTGGGCCGGATGGCCTTGTGATCGCGGAAGAGGGGGAACAAAGGGAGTGCGGCGAATAGGTGAGCGCACTCGAGCACTGGCCACGGAAGGAACACGACGGAGACCCGGCCACGACACCTAGAGGGTACGAGCACGTGGGAGGACACGGCCCACCCTGGGCGCGAGGGAAGAGACAAGTACATACTTGGCCTGCTGAGGGTGGTCCGTGACCACGCGGACCTTTGTGCGGAGGGAGGCACAGCAGGCCCTCGCCCAGTTAACATAGCAGGATGTCTTCTAAAGTGGTTACACCCAGGATCCGACAGCCCACGATGGAGGCTTACGCCAGGTCGCCCCCAGAAGCGGAGGGGCAAGAGCAAGGAGACCCCCACGGCAACGGCGGAAACACCGGGCACGATCCAGGAGGTGCTGGCAGCGATCGCAGACTTAAAGGTGGCCTGGGAGACTAAGTTGGGCCAGGGAATGAAAGAGCTGCAGGAGGGCCTGGACCTCAAGATCGGAGCGGTCCAGGAGGAGGTGAACCTGCTGAGACAGGACGTGCGAACGATTGCGGAGCGCACTGGGGCCTTGGAGAAAGAGATGGCCCCGAACATGGAGGCGTGCGCCGCACATGGAAAGGAGCTCCAGGCCCTCGTGCAATGGGTGGGCAATCTGGAGGACAGAGCTGAGCAAGCAGAGGGGCGCACCAGACGCAATAACATCCGTATAGTGGGCCTGCCGGGAGGTACGGAATGGTCAAACCCCACAGAATACGTGGAATCCATGCTTTTACAGGAGATAACAGGCGGGGTGCTGACCCAGGGGTTCACGGTTGAAGGGGCCTACAGGGCCCTGACAAGGAGACTGCCCCCTGGAACCTCCGGGCGGCCGCTGATCGCAAAGATCCTGAACTATCGGGATCGGGAGAAGATCCTCAAATAATTCCGGAGGGGAGGAACGATTGAAAGGGGTTCAGCAAAAATCACGGCCTACCCGGACTATACGCTGCTTGTACAGCGTAGTAGGATGAACTTTGGATCGGTGAAAAGGAGGCTGAAGGAAGCAGGCCATCGCTACATGTTGCTCTACCCAGCCAAGTTGAAAGTGTTTTATAAGAACAGATCCCTTTTTTTCGAGATGCCAACCGAGGCAATGGATTGGCTGGATATGCAGGGCCGACCTCAAGAACCGGATGTCCAGATGGGAGCTGCAGGAGATAAGTAGCAGATGGCTGTGGCACCTAGGGTGACATGGCCAAGACATTGGGACTTGAATATAGAGTTGTATTAAGTTTGTGGGGAGTGTGTTGTAGTATCAACTGGCTGGACCTGCTGAACGCACCAATCCGAAAATAGATGACTGGGGGCTCCTAGGAGGCATCCCTTGTACCCAATAGTAATATACTTAGTTAGGTCACTGTTACATCGGTGACGCCCTGCGGGGTCCTAGTCCTCGGCGACGGGACAGGACCAGACGCGGGTGGGCCTGAGATCCAGGGATGGAGCTGGGCATTTGTGGGGGTAGGGCAGGGTGGGGGGAGGGGCTGGGTGTGGAGTGGATGGGAGTTGGGGAACAGGGAGGGGGGAAACTATTGAGGGGGCGAAGGAGGAGAGTCGGAAAAAAAACCATCAAGGGAAGCATTGAAGGGAGACGTGGGTTGGGAACAAACCGAGTAGATGGCATCGGGTAATCTCAGAATTGTGACCTGGAATGTACGGGGCCTTTATAGCTACCGAAACGTAATAAAGTGATGCTGTATTTAAAAAGGATGCACATTGATATAGCCCTGCTGCAGGAGACTCATCTCACAAGGGAGAAGTTGGAGGTTGTCAGGCGAAAATGGAGGGGACATGTTGTGGGGGCTACGTATTCTGCATACGCTAGAGGGGTTATCACTTGGGTGGCGCCGCATGTGCCGCTCCAGGTGCTTAGCTCAACGGTAGACCTAGAGGGCAGAATGGTGGCGGTGACAGGACTCCTGGAGAACAGGGAAGTGCACATTATAAATCTGTACGCCCCTAACCATGATACAGCGGCTTATTTCAGGTCCCTTTACAGCAAAATTAGCCCCCTGGCTGGGGGTGCGGTGGTGTGGGGAGGGGACTTTAATTGCACCCTGAATCCCAAAATGGATAGGTCAGTCGACAAAGCGGGGAAGCCGGCGCCGGCGGCCAAAGCAGTGGGGACATTGTTAAAAGATCTAGGCCTAGAAGACGTGTGGAGAAGGTTGCATCCAATGGATAGGCAATACTCGCACTATGCAGCGCCACATGACCTTCCCACGAGGCTAGATTATGCGTTCATAGTGGCTGAGATAGCGGGAGAAATGGTGGGAGCGGAATACAAGGGCCGGGTACTATCCGACCACTCGCCTTTGGTGGTAGAATGGCAACACCAACCCCCCAGAGCGCGGATCCCGACATGGAGACTTAGGACTGAGGCATTACAAGATGAGGGGTTCCGGGAGGATTTGAGAGAGGCCATCGAGGAATATTTTGATATAAACACGGGCAGTGTGCGCTCGGTTGGAACAGTATGGGAGGCATTCAAGGTGGTGGTGCGTGGAGTAGCCATTTCGAAATATAAAGTGCTCCAGGGGGGGCATCGAAAGGGATCTTCAGGAAACGGAAAGGGAGCTGGAGGGTCTCACACGACATGAGGATACCGCCTGGGAGAATAGCGATAAGATAAAAGACCTACAGTTAACCTGCAGTGGACTCTGGGATAGGCTATGTAGACTAAATTACAAGAAATACACGGCGAGGCTACACGCAGGGGGCAATAAACCGGGCAGATTGCTGGGCTGGCTGTATAAGAGTGAGACCCCCCGCACAGTGATCAGTGAGATTAGGGATGAGGAAGGTCGCATCTGTAATACCCAGGAGGGGGTGAACAAGGAGTTCCTCAAGTTTTACAGACACTTATATGAGGACGCAGGGGAGGATAGGGGTCAAGACATACTGGACACGTTAGAGGACATAGAGCTGCCCACCCTGGATGACCTAGAATGCGCAGAAATGGACGCCCCTATCACCTCGGTAGAGCTGGAGGTGGTGATCCAACATTTGGCCACGTGTAAGGCACCCGGGACGGATGGGTTGCCTAGTGAGCTTTACAAGACATACAAACAGGAACTGCTTCAGCCACTGCTTGCCATGTTCAATGAGGCCTATGAGCAGGGGGAACTGCTATTGCCCTTTCGCGAGGCGATGATCATCCCACTCCTGAAACCAGGCAAGCCGGCCGTGGAGTGTGGGTCTTACAGACCCTTGTTGAATCAGGACAGCAAAATACTTACGGCAGTGCTGACCAATAGGCTGAAGAGGGTGATCGGTAAACTGATACACCCAGACCAGACGGGATATGTCCCCGGCAGGAACATTACAGATAACCATAGGAGGCTACACCACATCATTGACCACACTGAGGAAGATACGGGTGAGCTAGCCATCGTGTCGCTAGACGCAGTCAAAGCCTTTGACTCGGTGCAATGGCCTTGGTTGAAAGCGGCCCTGAGGGGATACGGAATGGGACCTGGATATATCAGGTGGGTCCAGTTGTTATACAGCACCCCGGTGGCGAGAGTTAAAACAGGATCCATAATCTCAGATACTTGGCAACTTAGCAGGGGGACCAGACAGGGATGCCCCTGGTCACCCATGCTATACATTCTGGCATTAGAGCCGTTGGCAATATGTCTGAGGCAACAATACGGGGAGGTGGGGATTAGTAAAGTAAGTGGTAGACACCTGGTATCGCTGTATGCAGATGACATGCTCCTTTATGTGCGCTATCCGGAGGAGAACCTGCAGTATGTGCTAGAGGTGATGAACCGATATGCCACCCTCTCGGGCATATTGGTGAACCCTAGGAAGTCTAGTCTGTTCCCCTTGGGTAGATATAAGAATGTCCCGTTACAGAGGCTGCCTATCCTGCCGATACCATGGCAGACTGAGACATTTAGGTATATATTTAGGGAGTAAATATTTACCACAAGATCGAGGCGGAGCATGAACACAATACGGAGAAAGCATTAGAGGGAGTTAAGAACAGCATGGTGTTTTGGTCTAGATTGCCCCTGACTATGATGGGGAGAGCAGCCTTGCTTAAGATGGTGGTCCTGCCTAGACTCCTGCATTTCTTTGTGAATGTCCCGTTTTTGATTCCCAGGAGCCTATTTGTGAGACTTCATAGCTTGTGCAGGGGCTTCATATAGGGTAACTCCAGGAACAGAGTGGCCCTGTGGAAACTCCAGAACCCATGTGACAAGGGGGGCATAGGCCTGCCAAATTTTGAGCTTTATTATCTGGCGGGGCAGCTGCTGTACGTGGCCAGGTGGCTGTTGACTGAAGACTCGGCGGAAGCCAGGCTTCTGCGGGAAGACTTGGCCCCATACTTTTTGAATGAAGTGGTGTGGTTACAAAAGAGCAAACTGGTGGGAAGAGGTCGGCTATTGAGGCTGGGCTGGGAGGTTTGGCGCAGAACGTGGAGAATGATGGGTGACAGCAGGCCCCGCTGGTGGAACTATGCGGGAACGACTCTCAACTGTTCGAAGCGGTCCATAGATATTGGGAACCAGTAGGCCTGGCCACCCTTGGGGACATATGGAAGGAAGGGGAGGCATTGGAATTTCAGAGGTTGCAAGAAGAGACAGGGGTGCATAAAGGCCAGTATATAACCTACGCTAGGCTCATGAAACGGGTTAGGGAGAGATGGCCGGAGACAGTGCTAGCGGATGACCCTGATGCCTCCCTGGAAACGATGTATGATGTTTCGGAGGGCGGGCACGAAATATCTAGAATATACGAGCTTCTAAGAGCAAAGGCAGAGAAGGAGCTGCTTCAATTGAGGCAGGACTGGGAGGAGGAAGTATGAGGACCCATGACAGATGGGCAATGGGAAAGAGCCCAAAGGTACCATAAAAAGGTATCCCGGAATGCGAGACTCCAACAACTCCAATTGTATGTCACTCACAGGGCTTATCTGACTCCCGGGAAAATTGCAAGGTTTGGAGGCTCGGCTACACAGAAATGCCCCAGGTGTGGGGAGGTGGAAGAAGGGCTGCTACACATGTTCTGGGCTTGCCCGGAGATGCACTGATTTTGGAATGAGATTAAAACTAAACTGGCTGGTGGGGGAGTGGAGCTGGACGTGGGATCAGCTTGGCCATGCATGCTCGGGATTTTTCCCAGGCCACAGGATTTAAAGCACATAAGCAAAATGAAGGACTTAGCCTACATCCTGGCCAAGCGCAGGATCGCAATGGGCTGGAAGGCGGCCCACAGACCCAACGTGGAGCTATGGTTGGCGGACCTCCTCAGATGGGCAGAGGCGGAATCCGTAGTTTGGTTTGAAGCGGTTACTAGGGGAGGTTAGGAGGAAGTAGGGCCCTTGTTGGCCTGGCGGAAATTGGTGACCTCTATGGCAAACCCTCACAAGGACAAAAACGAATTAGAGGACTCTGATGAGTGCACAAGCACTGCGATACCTGATAATGCTCCTGTAGATGACATGAGTGTGCCGGCTCTAGTTTGTGGGGTGGGAGGGGGGAGGACGGAGAATTACACTGTATACTCTGGTGGTTTGATGCTGATTATGTGCGTCCTAAATAGTTGTAATGTGTGTTATTTTGTTTGGTTTTATTGAAAATAAAAATAAAAAATTAAAATTAAAAAAAAGTGTATGTTTTATTATTGACAATGTTCACATTTTAACAATGGTTGCATTCGGTAGTAAAAGCTGAATTTATAAAAACTGATTTACTAACCTGGCTCTGTTAAAGGCTCGTAAAGAGTGGTTGTTGACATTTCCTAATTTTGAAAGTATAAAAAATGACAACTGTAACATTATTTCAAAAGTATATACCTTTGTAAATGGTACTTACTTTGCAGCCCCGCTGGTCACTGTCTTCAATTGAAGTGATTTACATTATTAATAGGCGTGGTCAAATACGTTGCCCATTCAGGCTTTGTCTAAAGCATCAATGGCACTTGTGTTTGTTGTAAGGTAAGTACGGTGGAGTGTCTATGTATGTTGCTTGGATCACGCACACACATGCAGTTGGTTATTATTTGCTTGTGCTGCTTGTTAAAGAAGAAGTTTTTATTGAATGAATTTCATGCTATATATTTATAAAGATTTAACTAAAGGTAAGTTTGGAAGCAAAAGTGTTGTGTATGTATTATGTGTATTTGGCAATCTTCACTTGTGAAAGTTTGTTACCTAAATATTGGTCAAAATTCGCAGTGTGAGTAAGCATGCATGCGTATTTGTGGTGTTGCTGTGTTATTCAAGTCACTTGATTATATGTATAGAAGCAGAGTTAGAACAGTGTACATGTGCACAATGTTTGTAGCTGGAATTGTGTGCATTGTACGTTAAGCATTGTGAACGTATGTTGCTTTGTAAGTAAGGCAGATTATTGTAGTTTACATTTAGCATGCCTGTATTTATATTTTGATGCATGTGATTATTATTGTATTACGTATGCTTTTTTGTATGTATTTAATACACGTGTGTGGTTATTTCCACCATTTTTTTAAATGTATGTAAAACCAGTGTTAATGGTTGGAGATTCATGGGTCCATTGACTGAAATATTACATTTGGCGAGTGCTGACTGTTTCACCATTTGGTGGAATGGCTTGCTTTCCGAGGTAGCAAATGGCAAGATATTATGTATAAACCTTTTGTTTATTATGCCAGTGTTGTCAAGTTGCCTGATTATATTTTAATCCATGCTGCTGGTAACAATCTTGTGTACAAACGACGAACTGAAATTTGTTGTAACATTAAAACGGATCTGCTACAACTAGCAGCATTTTTTCCAGCAACCTAAATGAGGTTGGCAGCACGTAATGTGAGGGTGTGGAAGTGGAATCATTGAAAATGTAATCATACTCGCAGAACTGTAAATAGGTGCATATATATATTTTCAGTTGAACATTGACTACATTTCATTTTTCAAAAAAACATTAAGAGTCAAATGTACACTATGTTTCAGATGGATGGAGTATATTTGGAGTATATTTGACGAATTAGGGGAATAGATTTTTTAGCCAATATTCTTGAAGCCTACATTATGTTTCCCAGTAAGGTGCTACTTTACTTTAGTGTTTTGGTATAGCATATACTTTTTTGTTAATAAATTGGTTTGTGTTTCCTTGGCTAAATTATATATTTCCTTCTGTATGCTGTGTGTGGTTATGCTAATGTTCGTAGTATATTGTTGCTGGAATAATGTGTTTTCTTGCTTGAGTGTATGATGGAATATGTACTGTGAGGGGTCAAAAATGTGAGGAGGAAAACTTTGTAAAGGTTTTTCATAAGATGCCTTTTATTAACTTTAAGGGGTTTGATAAACGCCTCACTATGCCTACCCTGAAGAGGATTCCCTGCATATCAAAATAAACTAAAGGAAACACTCTAACAAAAGGAATCTGTCCCTCACACTTATACATACAACAAACATATGAAGGGAATATATGGCAATTCAAATATAACAAAAGTCACAGGTATGTTCAACATTAACATAATAACTGTTTCTCCTTATAACCTGGCTAATGTTATCTTCCCCAGATTCAAAGCAGGAGTTTGTGTCAACTGTCCAAAATTAGAAAAGTTCCATTCTACAACAAATATCTGGTGATAAGGTTCTTCTTGCTCCAAAAGTCTCTCGCTTGGACTTTCTAACAGTTCAAAAATAAATGACAACTCTTTGTTTCTCCACTTGTAGTAAAGAGTTCACACAAGTTCTTTTTAGGAAACACTTAATCTTTAACAACAGCAATGTTTTGCCAGGATGATTTCACAAAATAATATGGCGGTTTTAGCCACTTTTTCTTCTTCACAGTCTTTAACCACAACAAAGTACTTCAATAACTTCTACCTGGTCCACTCACCTGCCAGTTCACTACAAAGTCCTTTGCCCTGGTATACTCGCTTACGAGGACTAAAAGATTCTAACACTAATACAAGTACTTATGTGGTAAAGTCCACTTCAAACAACTTAGTAAAGTGTTTTGACTTTCAACATCAGCAATGAATACTTCTGAAAAGACATGAGCCACATTGGTGCTGTTTATACTGCAGGCAATGCAGGTTATGGTCCTCTCCTCCTTTCTGTCAGGAGGGCAGCTTTTCTGCCACTATTTTATTCCCAGTCTAACATCAGCCAACTGCTGAAAATGGCTTTTTATCACACTTGCTCTTGTTTGGCTTAGACAATGCTTGTTAGGGTCTTATTTAACTATTGCCTCTTCTTCTCTTTGGCAAAAGGGGTTTTAATTGGCTTGCTTCTTGATTACCGTCTCTTGGCTTTGGCAATGGTAGTTTTTGTTACCTTCTTTTAATATTGCCCTGTTTAGGTTTTGGCAATTACTTTGATCTTAGTAATTACAATTACCTTCTCGTCAGTTCCCAAGGTTCTTATTTTGCCACTTTAGCTGCTTTGTTACAGATTGGTATGTCTTAGTCTGCCACTTAAGTCTCTTTATATTAGTTCAGTATTCAATATTCCCAATAGTTGCCAGCAGGTGATTACAGAGCATTCCATAGTCAAACAATACTGGCGAACTCACCGGGTGCTGCATACGCATCTGCTCGCTCCGCTGCCGCCGTTACTTCTGCTTACTCCACTTCCAGCTGCACAGTAACCTGCTTCTTTCTGCTTCCCGCTGCCTGCACCGGTCAGTAGAGGAATGTTCCTCGCTCAACGGACACTCCAGTGTTTGCCTGCCGTATAAGTAAAAGTTACTTTGGGGAAAGCTTCTTAGATTAACGCTTCCCACCGTGCAACCTCTGCATACAAGGTCACCATGGTGAAGGCTTTTTAGAACAACGCTTCTAGCCAGGCAACCTCTGCATACAGGGTCTTTAAGGGTAGAGACCCTCACGAAACCGGCATTCTGCTTCACATATAGCAGTGGCTCTGGCATCTCTGCTTCCCTTCAACGTCTGCTGCAACTGCAACATGGAGTCTCAACAATTACTCCACCTTCTGCCTCTCCTAATGGCCTGCACCTGTAGGGGCCCTTCATACTCACCAGACTCTCTCAGGTGTGGGTCATTAGAATCACTAGATTGAACTTTTCTATCTAGTGCCTCCAATGCCATGTTCTTCGTCCCAGTACTTTGGGCATTGTGGGACTTTAAGTCCCCAATGTTCAAATTACTTTTTTCTTCTCCAGTCTCAACTTTACAATAGGCCATTAAGATTGTAGGGTCTCAGGGAAAGTTATTAAAGGGGTTTTCCCATTCCTCCTGGACTGATCACCCCCATGTGATCCTCTCACAGAACATCGCCCCCAAGGTCAGGATCAGGAAGAGTTTGTCTTTCCCTGGCCACATGGGAAGGGTCCCAGGCCAGGTTTTCTGAGGGAACCATCTTTAATACTTCAAAGTACGCTCTGGGGGTTGAGGGCATGTTTGAAATATTTACGCAGTGGGGGATTTTTGGTTTGCTTTGTATGGTTATGGTAATGTCTGAATATTGTTGCTGGAATTGTCTTTTCTTACTTGAGTGTATGTTGGAATGCCTACGCAGTGGGAGTGATTGTGTATGCTGTGTGGTTATGGTAATATCTGTAAATTGTTACTGGAACTATGTTTTGTAGTTTCAGTGTATGTTAGAACGTGTACGCTGTGAGGTTTGAGTGTGTGTTGTGTGTGAATGTGGGTGTGTGCGTATGCTGTGTGAGTTCCTTGCTTCCGTATATATTGTGATGTGTATGCAGAGTGTGTGGGTGCGTATGCTGTTGTATGTGTATTGTTTTGGAATTCTGTATTTCCTTGCTTGGGTGTATGTTAGGATGTGAGTGTATGTTGTGATGTGTGCTGTGAAGTATCCTACGGATCCCTCACTAAAGTCTCCTCCCAGGTAGCCAGGGACAGACGTTTCCAGATCCTGGCCTTGGCAATGGTGTACTGCGGAAGGATCACCTGGGATGATACAGAGCTCAGGGTGGTGAGGAGATCCCATGGGATGGGACACAGTATTTGTCTTCTGAAAGGAGGTGCCTTTCTGGGTTGCGAAAACAGGTGATGGCATATCGCCATTACAATGTCCCTGACCCACATATAACATCTGTGACCCAGGGTACACACTCTGTCAAATCTGAGCAAACCTTGTCAATAGAAAGATCTTTTAAGAATAAATACCCTCCTTACTCCTTAAGGTATTATATAAAAGGATCTAGAGAACATGCCTTAAATACAATGTACTCCTCTGTAACAACCTATCCTAAAAGTCCACCTTGTACTGAGGGCTGAAGAGGCATGCAGTAGTAGTAGTCAGGCAATCAAGCCTAACCGCCCATACCTGAAGGAACCTGGGAGGCATAAAGGGCACCCTCAGGTGCAGGCAATTAGGAGTGGAAGGAGCTGGAACTGTGACTGGAGTGTGAGCTGTAGCAGTAGCAGCAGAAGGAAGAAGGCACAATGCTGGCATACCAAGCAGAAGTGGGAGAACAAGCAGGACACCGGAACATGGGGACAGCAGATTTCACCTGTGTCTTCTGAGAGGGTCCTGTTCCCCCATACTCTGAAGTGCAGAGGCTTCGCAGTGAAAGATGTGCAGGAGAGATGTCTTTCCACATGTGAGCCTGATTGCCATGGTTTCCGAGCTGTGGACATGCAGGAGACCGAGGCAAGAAGTCATTATCAAGCCGTGGTTCTTCGGGAGTGAAAGTAACACCCCAAATGTGTGGCCCTACCAGAGACACCTTTTCAGAAGAAGGGTGTGTGTCCCCAGCAAGTAAGAAGTAGTACAAGTTGTGGCAGAAGTTGGGAAAGCAGTGCAACCTACAAAGCAAGTGTCTAAGAAGCCAGTGAGTGAAGCACAGTGTTCTAACACATTGCTCGAGCATTGCCGGTAACAGTATCCAGCTCCCTGTTAACATTCGTAAGACTTTAGGCGAGTAGAAGTTGTTTGTTGCATCTAAATTACTCTGAACAATGGAAATGTAGCACCTGTGTATAACGGTGAAAGTCTTTTACTCGTGTGAGAAGCTAACGTGATAAAAATCAATTCTTCTGCTATTCCAAGACTTTTATTGCTTGAAGAAGTAGTTACGTGTCCCTAATTAAGAGGATGGAATGCTACTAGGACCATTACCGAATACCCAACTTTGACAAAACAAGAGTTACAATCTTTAACTTGGGAAAACTACATCAGAGAATAGTCGTGTGTGCCTAATTAGGATTCCCAAAGGAGGCCTGAACTCTATCCTTTACTTTCACTTGGGAATACAATTAAGACTGAAAGACTGAATTCTATTATTTATTCTAACACAGCATACCTTTTCATTTAAAGAACTTAAAGTGCATGACAACTGAAGAAGAAGACAAGCATTACCCAAGCCAAGAGTCTCACCATATTTAAAGTGAAACCAACCTTTCCCAGAGGTAAGAAGCAATCCAACTGTACTGTGAAGTTGCTAACAGTGTATTGACCTAAGATACGAGTGTGCGCGTATTACCTTGAGCTAAGAGACTGTTGAATACAGACTAGGGAGGATAGCTTAGAGTCTCAGGAGGATAGCTCAGGGGCAACCTTGGAAGCAAGACAATGCGCAGCAACACAGGTTCGATCCCCAGGTCCGCGCTTAGAAACCTCTGTGTATTAAGCTTGTTATAAATAACCTATCATATCATAAGAGAGTGGCACCAAGGCTTCTGGGTAAATAATTGGGCTAATCACTGTCAGAAAGGTGCAGATAAAGTTGGGGAAGGGAGACTGGATGTCTGTGAAGACTATTTTAAAGTTGACTCAACCTGTAATGCCCGAGACTGTGTAATACAGTGGAATACAGAGAGAAGTGAATCTCCATGGCAAACAGAGGTTATTATTGTCGTGGCAGGTAGCCAAGAAAGGCAAAGAGGCTGCCCATTTTGAAGAGAGTTATTCATAGAAAGAGTGCCTTGCCTACTTGAAGTTGTTAAAGTACTTTGAAGTATGTCTTGTCAAACCCTGTGTCAGGAGTCTTGCCAGAGAGCACAGGACAAAAGCTATATCTCACAGTATGCACTGTAGATTAGGGTAGATTCCTGAGGCAATGCTAGCATATAACAGAAACAGGGTATATACCAAACTGATCTGAGTTGAGACAGGTATTCACAGGAACTGCAGGGGCAGGGGCTGGCTGTAAGTAATGAGACACAGAGAAAGTAAAGGCACACAAATATACTGGGCTGCACGGATTGATCAGAATGAAGGGTGGACTGCAATATGATAAGGGGTCTCCAGGGATTAGGGAAAACCCTTGGGATTGGTACCAGCAGATTACTTTTAACAACTGTCATACAGCAGCATCATGAGTTAGGCATGCCGAAGAGTCTGTTATACTCAGTGAAAGGGGGAAACTGGAGACCATATACTGAGGCAGGTAAGATTCCAATGGACTAGATGAAGGCAACAGAAGTCTTTCCCTTATCTGAGCTGAACCGCGACCAACCCAGGGGTCACACTGTGAGCGGATATAGAGCGGAAGCACAGTCGGGGACAAAGATGTAATACAGGTGGAAAGCAGCGTAGAAAGAAATAACCTGGTCAGGTAGAGAAACAAAATACAAAGCAGAGACTGGAATATCTGGACATACAAGGTAAAGCATTCAGACAACATAGGTCACAGCCAACACAGTTAATAAGAGGGGGCCAGGAAGTTCAGAGTACTTAAGAACAGGCCCTAGAACAATGGACAGAAGTCTGGTAATATCACAGGCAAGGAACAAACAGGAAAACTTCAAGAGACTGGAATTCCAGAAAGAAAGAGAGCGAGGCTGGACAGAAACAGGACAAATCTGTGAAGCAGAAATACTTACAGAAAACACAATGTTTGCAGAATTTTAGAAAGGCAGCAGAGATATCAGAACAGAACAAGATGGCCTAAATAGCGAAACTGGACAGGTGCTGTAACACAGCAGCAAAAGCAGGCAGGGTTTGTAAGGAACTCATGGTGTCAATAGGAAGACAGACACGAGTGATCACAGTTCAAGGGTTTTTATTAAACTGTAACAATGGCTGAGATGAACACCTAATCTAAACCTAAATCTAAGATGAGAGCAAGCTACGACCATCAAATAATAATAACAGCAGCGGATCGGCCACCAGGGGGCGCACGGATGGACGCGATCTCCGTGTAGGCTCCGCGCAAGGGTCCCGAAAAGTGGGTTGAGCCCCCACCACGAGACCCCCCCCGGCCGCAACATCGACGGAACCTGGCATCGGAAGGGTCCAGGCGTCGCCAAGAGCAAACCCGACGAAAATCGGGGCCCGCTTTGCTGAGAAATCCTCTCCTGTGACCTCCGTCGAGTGAGCGCAGACGGGGCCTACGAGCTGCCATCGCACGCTGTGCCGAGATACGCGCGGCTTTGTGGAGCGCGTCATAACGTGCACTCTCGTTGTTCCTGGGGACCGCTATACGGTATGTGCACACATGGCCCCATAAACCATACCTCTCGGAGGCGCGGTCCCCAGGGATGAGCTCTCACCCACGAGGCTCGGAAGTGAGCGGCCCAGTCTCCCGCCCCCGCGTATGATCTCTCCCAGACTACGCAGGCAGACCACGCGTGCCCAGAGCGCGCCCATCCACGGACTACGGCGTAACTGCCACATCGAAATCGGACCCTCGGCGAGCCCATGTGAGAGAGAGGCGCCTGAACCTGGTGGGGACAGCTGCATCTCTCCCAGGCCATTGCGGGCTGAGGGTTGGGCCCCTGGTACGCAGGGCGTGTGCCCTCCTCGCCCTCCGCCACGATCTTAAGGCCTATCGCTTCTACACCCTGCCCGGCCCGGACCTTGGGCACGAGGACTTCCTGAGGAGGCCGCGAGCACCCATTGGAAGGGCTTTAGGCGCAGGGGCTGCCATCTGCTCCCCAGTATTGGGCAGTCCAGGAAACCACCATGAAGCCCTAATTCTAGTACTTTGGAGCGTGTTAAAGGTTTTCCTAGCGGTTGGATCCCCTCACAACATCTTGCCCTGGTTATATCTCTCCACTGCTGACGGCAAGGGTAACACGAGAACACACAACCTTTGGACATCCACGCGGTCATCGAACAGGGCTCAGTCCACCGCGTCATTGGGATCCCGCTCCCCATGGACCCTAAGGGCAAACTCGCAAAGTATAAGTTCGCCCCACCCCAGGAAGACCCGAGGCCCCACATCGAGCAAGCGATGTTGTCCCAGGGCTCAGACGCCGCTGCAACCAAAGGAGATGTCGCTGATTTACTAACGGAGATGAGGAGCATGAGGGCAGACATAGGAGGCAGGATTGACAAAATCACTCAAAGGATGAACAAAATAGAGGACAGAGTGGAGCAGGTCGAGCACAACCAAACCTCCTTACATACGCTGGAAGCCCAGATGGATCATCGCATTGCGGAAATTGAGCATAGGGAAGAGGAAATACGATTAAAGGTGGACGATCTTGAAAAAAGAGAACGCCGTAACAATATACGCGTCCACGGCATCCCCGAAAAGGAAGGCGAAACTGATACGGATCTGAAACAGACTCTCCATAACATCTTAAAGCTCCTCTTCCAGGACGATCTGATAGATGAGCCTAAAATGGATTGCATCCACAGAGCGGGCGGCAGAGCAGGGGGCCCGCGCTCAGTCCTAGCCAGATTTCATAACTATGCGGACAGAGCACGGATCTTGGAAAAAGCCAGACATGCCCCGTTACTCCCCATGGGTGATGCGACCGTCTCTCTTTATCAGGACTTATCATCACTCACGCTTGCGATGAGGAGGAAATGCTCACCGATTACGAAAATTCTGAAGGATACGGGAACCAGATATCGGTGGGGCTACCCGTTCTCACTGAACTTTGAATGGCAGGGTTCGACAATAAAATTGGCCTCGGAAAAGGAAATCGCAGATTGTACAGTTGACCTTTTGGGCAACCAGGCAGAGGGCCCCTCCCATGGAGAGTCGAAAAAGGAGGAAGGTGAATGGCATACTAAGGGTCCCCGCCGTAGGCGGATCCAGGAAGTTTCGAAGAATGAATAACTCACAGGACATGGTACACTAGCCTGGACACCAGACTGGCATGCTGAAATGCTTGAGGCAATGGACCCTTATATTGAGTGTTAATGCTTAATCAGGCCACCTGGGCAGAGCCCGCAGTGGCACGAAGTCAGGCGGATATGTCGGCAGGGATGATGACTGCACGACACACCATTGTTGCTCCTGACTCCCGCGACACATCCCTAGTTTATAATGTGTTAATCCTCTTGTATGCACGGTGCACTTGGTCACGCAGGCACGAGGCGCCCAGAGAAGGATATGAGGTAATATCCACGCTGTGATGACGCCTCAGTGGGGGCCGAAATTAAGATTTTGGTTTTTGAAATGTTGATGTTGGTATAAGAGCTGTTGGTTGGGGGCTCACTGTTATATATGATTATATTACGATAGGACCGCTTGTTTCTGCGGTCCCCATTGGTGGTCTGGGATCGACTGGGTGATGTTAACCCAGACGGGTCAGGCGCCGAACAGAGATGGGATAGGGGGGGGAGCGGAGGGAGGGATGGCAGGGGAACACATATTTTGTCACAGTTCAGACCGGGGGAGCGGGAAAACAAAATATGGGAATATAAAGGGGCTTTGTAGGGACTGGACGGGTCAGTTTTTGACCCCTACGGGAAGAATCGGGACCCAATGCAAAGAAAACGAACCACATACTCTAACAAGAAACATGACGAGGGGCTTGAGGCAGACGTACTGGACGCGCACACACTTGTCCACAACTTAAGTTGACCCCCACGCTCTGTACAGACACGATACGTATTTGCACACTTAATGTCAAAGGTTTGAACTCCCCCACAAAGAGATCCATGGTGGCCAGAGAATTCAGGAAATCGAAAATAGATATTCTTTTTCTTCAGGACACGCGATATCGAAAGGGCGAGGAGAGAGGGATCCCGTTGCGGGAAGTTGGGCCCACCGTTTGGAGCTCTGGTGTCTTAAAGAAAGCTGGAGTGGGGATTCTGATACGCAAAGCCTCCGGATCTCAATTCTGGAGACATGGACAGATAGGGAAGGGAGAGCCCTTATAGTCACCGGAAACATACGAGGCACAATAGTCACCCTTGCCACGCTTTATGCACCTAATCAGGGACAAAACAGATTCCTTCATAAAATCACTGAGAAAGTCTTTGGGATGGCTAGGGGACACACGGTTCTTGGTGGGGACTACAACACATGGATGGACAGCTCATTGGACAGACAAACTAGAACCGATGCAGCAGACCCGCCCGGTACTAGAAATGAGGCAGACATTAAAATAACTCTTGACCTCTTTGGCCTCACTGATGGCTGGCTCCATTTGCACCCGATGGAAAGAGGCTTCACCTTCCACTCTCTCCCGCATGACACACTCACGTGCATCGATTACGTCTTCCTCTCAGAGCACCTCTTGCACACGTTGCAGGCAGCCACTATACACCCCTCCGCATGGACGGACCACAATATGGTGATGGTGGATATATCTTGGAATGATCTGGCCCCCCGTAACACCAAGTGGAGATGTAACGACTCCCTATGGGCTGATTCGGTCTTCAGGGAAACCTTCGAAACCGAGATCAAGCAATTCTTTATTACCAATGACACTGGGGAAGTTGGGAAGACAAACGTGTGGGAGGCTGCTAAGGCAACCCTGAGGGGAGTACTTATTAGGGAGGGAGCCGATAAAAAGAGAGAACGTGCTCTGATAGAGAAAGGTATCAGGGAGAAGCTCAGGAAGGCTCAAGAAATGGCACAGTCCTCTCCACCTGAAAGACCCAAACATATTGCTGAGGTCAGGCGTCTCAGGGAAGAGCTGAAAATACTTATTGCGGGCAAAACAGCCCAGACCTTACAGTACCTTAAACAAAAATATTATGAGAAGGGCGACAAGGCTGACGCCCTGCTGGCAGCCCGTCTTCGTGCACAGAAGGCGGAGAGATGGGTTGACTTAATTGAAAGAATGGATGGCACCCTCACGGACACGATAGTCACATCCCCCGAAGACATACAGGAAGCATTCGCCTATTTTTACGAAGACTTATACATGTGCGACCCCCCCCCCCACATACAAGAAGTATAGACACATACTTGAAGGAAACACGGCTTCCCACACTCACACCCACGGAGGCGGCGTCCCTAGAAACGCCAGTCTCGGAAGAGGAAGTTGCAGACGCTATCAAGAGATTGACGGCGGGAAAGGCTCCGGGCGACGATGGATTCACGCCCGGGTTCTACAAGACGTTCTCCCCCCTCATCGCCCCCTTTCTTGCATCCATGTTTAATCACATCTTTGACACAGGCCAAGCACCTCCGTCCTTCTCACAAGCCCTTCTTGCCGTTATTCCGAAAGAGGGTCGGGATTCCAGGTTCTGTAGCTCCTATCGTCCCATCTCTCTCCTCAACATCCATGCTAAGATATATACGCTAGAGTGATTCCGGCTCGGCTTGAAACACATCTCCCTAGGCTGATACACTCCGACCAGGTCGGATTTGTCCTTGGAAGACAGGGCGCGGACACTATGCGGAAAACGCTGCACTTAATCCATGAAGCACAGGAAATGGAGGGGGACCCTTCCCTTCTGTCCTTAGATGCCGAGAAGGCTTTTGACCGGGTCTCATGGGACTTCCTAGAAAGGGTACTGGTGTCATATGGGCTGGGACCAAAACTTTGCCGTGCCATTAAAGCACTGTACAGTTCCCCCACAACATCGGTGACGGTGAACGGAGGCTATTCTTGGTGGTTCCCTCTGGAAAGGGGGACAATGCAAGGCTGTCCACTATCAGCGATCCTATTTGTAATGTCGCTTGAGCCACTGGCGCAAAAGTTGAGAAATGATAATAGGGTAAAGGGTATCACAGTGGGCGATCTAGAATACAAACTGGGTCTATACGCTGATGATATTTTATTACATGTGATCGACCCCCTAGAATCGGTCCAGGCGGCGCTCCGCATAATTGAAGAATATGGCGAGCTGGCGGGTCTGAAAATTAACACAGGGAAATCTGTCCTTCTCCCGATTGACAGAAGTAGAGACTCTGAGGCCAAACGCTTCGCCCCCTTGGGAGTAACAGTCAGCTTCACCACACTCTGATACCTGGGCATCAACGTCACCCGTGATCTGGGATCCCTATACGGGGCCAACTTCCCTCCATTGTCATTAGCTCTTCAAAAAAATGTCCAGAGGTGGTCCAAGCTTACCATCTTGTGGCTAGGCCGCCTAAATGCTATAAAAATGGCCCTGCTCCCCAAGATATTATACTTATTCCAAATGCTCCCCATCAAAATGCCCCCAGAATATTTCACGGACATGAGGAGGCTGTTACTAACCTTCCTATGGCAAAGCCAAAAGCCGAGAATCCCGAGATCCCTCCTCCATCCAACTTCGAAAGGACAACGCAGGGGTGGGTCTCCCAGACATTGAAACATACTATAGAGCGACTCAACTCAGGGTCCTTGTCCCACACTTCAGTTAGCGGTCTGAGCCGCAATGGGTAGCGCTTGATAACTACCATCTCCGCCCCTTTATCTTATGTGAATGGCTATGGGTGCCTGGGCCTCAGTTACGCAATAGCGTTAAATCTCACCCGATCATAGGCACAATATGGTCAATATGGAAGCCGGGCAAAAAAATGGTGGGAGTCACAACATGGCCCTCTCCCCTGGGACATCTTTGGTCACCCGGGATTCGCGACGCAATTCCTGAACCCGGAAACTTTGAAACCTGGTACCAGGCGGGGCTGGAGAGGGCAGGCCGATTGCGCCGGAACGGCTCGTTCATAACCATTCAGGAATTACAAGAGGCCCTTGGCATAGGTACACTCTTGGTCTTTCTGTATTTGAGACTCAAGGGGGTAATGACTAGACCAATATGGAAAGAGCAGTTACAGAGAAATCTTACCCCGTTTGAGAAAATCCTCGACTCATGCACGGGCTCCAGGGGTCTGATAAGTGCTATGTACCTTGCACTGATTGAAATTGATATCAAACCCTCCCTGGCACTCAAAGGCAGATGGGAATCAGACATGGGTAGGCAAATTTCATCAAAGCTATGGTTGCAAATATGCAGACGTACGGCAAAATCTTCCTTATCATGCCAGTATAAATTACACGCCATTAAGTTATTATATAGATGGCAATACGACCCAACCCGGCTTGCCAAAATGTATCAGGGAATAAGCCCATATTGTTGGAGGGGATGTGGGAAGCGAGCCGATTACTGGCATATGTGGTGGGGATGTGCATCGGTTCAAACCTATTGGTCAGAGGTCCTCAGCTGGATCAGGGACCTGGATGAGGAAGACAGAGAGAAGCAGCCACTGCTCATTTTGTTTGCCCTAACTGAATCAGATGACAAAATTGTGAAGGCAGGCAAGATGGTACAGGGTCTCCTGATGGCTGCACGGGCATGTCTTACCATGACATGGAAGAGGCCCGCACTCCCCAGCAAAACCGAAAGGCTGGCGGTCGCATTGAGCATTTATAGAATGGAATGTATGACTGCAGCCTTACACGGAAACCGTGATATTGTTGAAAACGCCTGGTCTGAGTTTCGATCCACATATGCTGCGTAAAGGAACTGTGTGCAAAACAATGTTGAGTTTCGTGTCAATTTGGTTTATCGCATGACGAGTCTGTGGTACTGGGATTTTGAATCACTGTGCGTCTTCCTTGCCCGAAGTCACGAGTACAATGTCGGTTCACAAGTATTCTTTTATGCTCTCTTCGTTCCCAGGTCTGAGTTTATGTGAGGGGGGTGGGATATAATGAGAAACAAGGGGTGGGGTTTTGTTGTTCTTACCTGTTATCTATCTGATTTCCAAAAAGCCTCTACATACGATAAAAGAGAATGTAATTCAATGTAAAGGCTCGCCTTTTTGAATCACGAGATGTAACTTGCATATATTTGATTGTCAACCTTTTGCAAAACCAATAAAACTGAAATTTAAAAAAAATAATAATAATAATAACAGCATCCAAGTGGCGTCTTGTCAAATCAAAAGGGCCTATACTAAATGAGCCTATTGCCAATCCTTACCGCTAAATTACAAAATAGTGTGGGGTAATGTTCACCAGAAAAGAAAGAAGTGTTCACAAAATGATATGTCAGGATGGTATGACTAGGGTCTCCCTTCCCCATGTTCTAACCACAGGACAAGGTGGGACTCTTGAGCACAGCACACTCCTGGGCCTCGACAGCACAAGGCCACAGTTCGTATCCAAAATATCAGGGCCTCCTGTGGCCTAATCTATTTCACACAAAGTCTCTTGCCTCAGAGGACCTGATGTGTCAAAACCAACAAAACAAAAGTTCCTTCAATAAATCTTAATGGGTTGATTACTCTTCGCCTTAGGATCCCCCTCTGCTGGGCTCCAATCCTTCATGCAATGTGGGCTTCCCTCCGTTGTGTTCACTACAGCCTTTCAATCAAAACATAACATTCAAAAGTTTCAATGTCTTTTTAACAACCATTCACTGTGGACATCCCTCAGCCAGGTTCACTCTTGCTGACACAATGTTCACGGGTGTATTACTGTTTACCTCAATTCACAGGTATCACGCAGCCAGGTTCACATTTGCCAGATACACAGTTCACTTTGCTTTATCACAATGCAGGATTCACTCTTCTTAGCTTTCCCCTTGGCATCTGTCCGTCGGGTTCACATAGCCATTTTTAACACAGTTCATGATTTGCTCATCTCATCAGAAAGCAGGGTTTCCCTTCTCCTAGCTTTCTTTCGGCACGCTTGGTCTGGTTCACACTTGCCTTATTTCACAATGTTCACAATCTCATCAGAAAGCGGGAATCCCTTCCCCTAGTCTTCTCTTGGAATCCCTTTGTCGGGTTCACACTTGCCACAATCTCAAGACAGTGGGCCTCATCACGAGTTGGGCGGTAGCCCTTAAATGCGGCAGTAACACTATTACCGGGTGGCGGTAACAATGTAAACCTGGGTGGTATCCCAGTGGAAATACCGCCGGGATACTACCAACTCGTGATGAGGCTCAGTCTCTTTAGACCCTGGTTCCTCTCTTTCCCGAAGTCCGGGTCTCAGCCCCCAGTCAGGCTTTCCTTAAAGCCCCAGCCAGGCTACACACAGTTCTTGTTCACACAATTCACTTTGCTTCTCAACATGCTAAGACTTTCGATTGTACAAGGGGTTTTGCTTAACCCTTGTATGACCACCTTGACACCTCACGCCGGCCTTCCCCAAGGCCTCTTGGTTCTTGCAGTTTCAATCTCACGCCTGCCTCTCTTAGGGCCTCCTGATATTCGTCGTTTCAACTAAGGGGACCAGCAAGAGTCCTTCTAATGAGTGCCCACATGGCACCTGACCACTCTGCAGCTGGTCCTTCACTGGACTTTCTTTCAAGCTCAAACACACACCTTTGTTCACAAGTTCATATAATGTTGTCGTTCGCAACCTTGGGCTCAGCACATTTCGGTTTATTATCACTTTTCTCAGACTCACCGGCTACGGAGAACTTGCTGTCATCTCTTGTCTCAGGAGTCAAGGATGGCACCACAATAGCAAGCCCTGCTCCCCGCTTTGGCTATCAGCGCGGGATGCCCTGTGTACCATTGACACCTGTCACACGACACGTCTTATGATTCTCCTTTCGGTGGCTTTGTGGGTCTGAGTTGAAAAGGGCAAGGGAAATTTCCTCCTTGTCGTCCTTTCGGGTCTCGTCGCCTTTCTCCTCTGCTTGAACTGCCAGTCCGGAATAGCTGCTTTCTCGTGTGTTCGGCCTTGCTCGAAGTGTGCTTTTGTGCTTCGCCTTTCATCCCTATGGGGAAGAGAAAGGGCCGTTAGCTGTGTGTAGTTGTTGTCAATTGCCTGACTTTGCCTGACCCCTGTGTTGGGACATGTCAGGTAAACAGCTTTGGATTTAGTTTGTTGTCTGTCACAGTGTGAGAAAGTGTTTGTTTCGGAAAAGGCGGGTGGCAGAGATTCCAAGTATCCTACAGGGTAGGATGGGGAAAAGGTGTTGTATGAAATTATAGCCCTCGTACCAGGAGGGTTGGTAAACTCAGAAGGGCAAGATTTGTAGGGTTTGTGAAACAAAGGAATGGACTGGATTATTATCAGAAAATGAACAAGGGGGATAGTGGGAACGGTAGTGTTTTGTCCAAGTAAACTGTGAGTTCAGAAAACTATAATCAGAGGGACGTGGAGAAGAATGACTGGAAGTATTCGGGTAGGAAACAGGGATTCTGGTAGATGTGGTTATCGAGTGCACTAGGATTTCCAATGGATTTGCCAGATGCAGAGGGGGTGTTAGATTCTGGTGAAAGAGTTACCTTGGGTGGGAAGGAGACCGAGTTGGTACAACCTATAAAAGCCTCAAGGACTCTGTTTTCCTCGTCCCTTTCTTCATTATAATACTGCGCCTCACCTGGGGCATTCCCCCGAGCATCACCCATGGCTCCCCTACCCAGGTGATCCTGCCTCGCTTTTTGAGCCCCACGGTGGGATCTGAAAGCGCCAGCCCTTCCCTGGCCACCTGAATAAGGGATTCCCAAGGTCTACTTGGGAGAATACCCTCAGGTTTCCCACAGGTTTCAGAAGTCAAAAGCTGGAAAATCAAGGAAAGGTTCAAAAACATGCAGACTGCAAAAGCAGACTGGAAAGGGTGCTGCAAGGCATCAACAACAAACAGGGTTCAAAAGCCAAAATCAGGGTATTCAAGAAAGGTTCAATAACTGGTCACAGGAGCACAGAATGAACTCCCAACAGAAACAGTTGACTGAACAACTGCTTCTGTTCAAAGTGAGTTTATAAACGCCCTCCCAGCCAACAGCCCAACAGGGTGGAGCTGATTGCAGTCTCAGGCAGCTGTGTTCAATAAAGCCGAGACCCTGCTTCAGTAGCCTGCAGCAGTGGATTGTAATTAAAGTCTCTTTAGCTCTCATCAGCCGAGCCTGCAGTGGCCTGGAACATGTGAATGCCATTAGCCCCTCTCCATTTCCTAGTAGCTTGCTGCGAACAAATATACTTAGTATGCCTCCTCCAGCCCTTCGCCTCTTGGACAGCATACATATAACAGAATGCATCTGCTGGTTTAACCCAAAACCCGGAATGGAGCATGAAATTAGATTACTCCAAAACTGCACAGGTAAAACAAGTAAATTAATGCAGAGGCAGTTTGTAGGTTTTAACTGCACAATTATGCCATAAACAGAGTCTCTGAATACGCACATGTAGCGGTGCTGGTGGCAGGCGGGTAGGATCATGACACCCTGTCAGTGGCGTAACACAAAATGTGGGGGCCCCCCTGCGAGCCATGCTGAGGGGGCCCCCCAACTCGGCAACAAATCACAGGTCGCGCCACACTCTGGGCCGGCCTAGATTTTCACGCTTGCTCAATATGCATGAATGTGCTGCTGAAGGGGTATGCCGCACACTGCACTAGGAGAAAGATATAAATATGTGTTTTAATGCAATATACAGCACACTTTCTGAGATAAACTGGCTATAAATCCAGAGTGTTTGCAATTTTTTGTAGGGTAACACAATCCAATGCATGCAAGTCACCAACAGTGCACAGGAACATTAATGCTTTGCTATTAAGAATGCCATGCCACAATCAAAACATGTCCAACTGGTTGCACAATGTAGACCATTGTAAACACGTAATAACATTATAGTAAAGCATGCCAGGCCACATTTAGACATACCTAGACTGGTTGCAGCAAAATGCCAGTCGAAGCAATAACACTCATCAAGAAGAGAGCACACATTAAAGCATGCGTCTCCTCGGCCTCTAACAACACGGCCAAACTCTTTAAAATGTGCAAGGAACTGGTCAATCCTGTTGTGGTCTATACCTCTCCTGTTCCCTCCCAGGCCCACTGTACAGCTCTGGCCTCTCACTTCTCTGCTAAATCTCAGGACATCCTGTCCTCTATCTCCTCTTCCTCTCTCGACCCCTTTTGGCCATCTCTACCTCTCCTCCTCCTTTTTCCTCTTTCTCTCTGACAACACCTGACGAGGTTTCTAGACAAGTTCGATCTATGAAAATGTCGTCCAAACAGGTGCTCGGCTGCTCCTCCAGAACCATCAAAGCCCATATTGACACCCTCGCTCCAGCCTTGGCCGATTTCTGTAATCACTCTTTCACCACTGCAATGTTCCCCTCTCCCTTTAAGCACTCCCTTGTGCACCCACTCCTCAAGAAGCCGTTTGCTGATCCTACCTGCCCGCAAACTATCGCTCAATCTCCATCACCCCTTTCCTGAGCAAACTCTTGGAAAAGCTTGCCATCTCCCAGCTTACTCTCCACACTGAATCTGTTGGTTGTCTCCATGACCATCAGTCTGGCTTCAGAGATGCCAGAGGCATGGAAACTGCTCTCCTTAACACCTGTGCTGCTCTCTAACCTTGATTCCAGCATTCCTTCTGTTCTCATGCTTCATCTTTCCTCTGCTTTCGACAGGGTCAACGTCGCCATCCTGATCAATCGACTCTGTGACAACCTGGGCATCATGAATCAGACCCTAGAGTGACTGACCTCCTTCCACTTGGACCGCCCCTCCGCTCCAAGGTCCATCTTGGTCCCATTCTCTCCGCCACCTCTCTCTACCTGTGGCATTCCCCAGGGCTCTATCCTCTCACGCTGGTTTTTCAACCTCTACTTGGCCACTTTGGCCTCCCTGATCTCTACCTTCTCCTCTAACTTTCAGTGTTATGCGGGTGACTCAGCTTTCCTTCAGGCTCCCCTCAGCCTCCTCTCCTCTCTTGCTCATTCCTGACTGTCTATCCACGATTCAGGATTGGTGCGCCTCCAACGATCTCTGCCTTAATGCCACTAAGACGGAGATCCTTCTCATTGGGACCCTTGCCTCTGCGTTTCCTCTCTCACTATAGCAGACCGCCTTGGGCCTTCTTCCTTTGCCTTCCTGCGAGGCAAAAAACCTTGGTGTCATCTTCAACACCACACTCTCTTTCTATCCTCACATCTCGGACATCACAAAGAAGTCCCACTACCAGCTGCTCCTCCTCAAAGGAACTCTTCCCTTTCTCACTCTCCACCAGAAGCTCAATGTCTCTAGTCTGGACTACTGCAACAGCCACTTTCTCAATCTGTCTTCCTCTAATCTCCGTCATCTGCAACTAATCCAGAACAGGACTGCAAGACTTACCCTTGGCATCAAGCCCTGGGATTGTATTTCTCCAGCCCTAAAATCTCTCCACTGGCTGCAAGGATCAAGTTCAAGAACCTTTGCATTCTCCACAAGGCTTTCTGGGGCCAGGGCCCACACTAAATCCAATGCTCTCTTCCAAAATACCTTCTTTCTCTAGCCCTTCACTCAGCTACCTCCAACTCTCTAAGGTTTAGACATTTCTCCAGGCAGAGACTGGGGGTAGACCTCTCACCTCTGCTGGTGCCTCCCTCTGGAATGGCCTCCCTGCCCCTCTCAAACTTGAGGCGGAAAACCTGAAGTTTCAGAAGCAGCTCAAAACGTTCCTCTTTTCCGCTGCTTTCTCTCTCCCCCCCCCGCTGACCTACCTGTCTGCTGTACACACTGGCTGCTTGGCTACCCTCAGAGTCTCTCTGAGTCCAGGCTCTTTCTTGATTGGTCACCCTTGCACTGCCTCCGGGCCTACCATGCACTTAGGGGCTGTAACTGTAACCCTGCAGTCCCTTGTTCTCCTTGCACAACCAATATCCGCTCTGCCCTGGCTGCACTTACTCAGAGCATTGCTGCCCCGTTTTCCCCTCCCCTCTCACTTGCACTTCCCCCCTCCCTTTCCCCTTGCACTTCTTGTTCTCGCAATCACAGAAGGACTAGTGAGATAATTTGTCTTGTCCTCCCTCTATCATCCCTCCCTTGTGTACACTTGTGTACAGGCGTGTTATAAATGACTTGTATCATATCATATCATTTTCACACAGATGCCCAGAAAAATACACAATGCCGCAGTAAGAAATGGCTAGACTGGCAGCACCCAAATGCCAATATAGCCAGGTAATTAAAGTTAGCAGGACTGCTTTATCAGAAATGTCCAGTTAAAAGAAAGTCATACCAAACTGAGGAATGACTAGACTGGCTGCATCAAAATGCCTCTCTAACCTCTAATACCACATTTCATGCCTGCTTAGCCTGGACATGGACAACCATTATGATTTAACACACAATCCCGCTCCCCCCACATATCCCCTCACCCTCCCACCCAATACCCCAACCTCCACAATCAGCTCCTTGGACCAGAATTACCTCCACGTCCCTCTTCCTTGTCCGAGAGCTTACGTATGAGGCTCCGTGCCTCATAGGTAAGTACTGGGATGAGGAACAGTGGGACTAGGAGTGATGAAGATTACAGGTAGCTAAATCAGGCATTACCTCCATGTACCTCTACCTCTTTCCAGTACTTGTGTATGAGGCAGAGTGCCTCACACACAAGTACTCCCTCTTACATAAGTAATGGGAAGAGGAAGAATAGGGCTAGGAGGAAGCAAGGCATTAAACACAAGTAGTAGCGCAGCACCATTGAGTTGACTGGGCTTCAGCACAACCCCCCTGACATTTTGGGCTATATTGACTCAACCTGGCTAACCTTTAGAGCAGTTGCCGGACCAAACAGGACACAGATGTTAAACGGCACCTGGTTTTTGCTGTTACCAAGAACCCAGCAATTACCAATGTAAAGCATTTCACTGTTAGTACCTGCATTCAAAAGCCACATTGTTTAGGCAATTGAAATCGTGATGTCGGTTTAGTACTTGCATGCCAGGGGAGTGATTGGAAGGGTAGAGAGGGAACAGGAGACTTATAGGAGAGATTTAACTGCTTGTAACATTGAATCTGCACTAGAATAGTCTCATTAAAATGCGTAAATAAGTTGGATGCGCCCACACAAATAAGTTTCCCCCTCCCCACCGCCTGTGAAGTTAGCACCTCTCCCAACATTTGAAGGGTTAGCCCCCCCGAAAGGAAGGTTTTGTTGTGTCCCTGTACACAAGCACACACACCATTCACCATATACACACCCAGTCATCCATACATTTAAGTTTGCACCCTTTCACCATACACTAACACAGGCAGCCACCTATACATTTAAGTGTGCACACTTTCACCATGCAGGCACACCCAGACAGCCACCCATACATTTAAGTGTGCACCCTTTCACCATAGACTCACACACGCACACGTCATGGAGTTGAGGGGAGCCCTATTACTTTAAAAAGAAATTGGGGCTCATTACGGGTCCAGAGGTAACCGTACCAGTGCTACCAGCGGGTTGCCGCCGAACCCGTTAAAAATTACTAGCGCCTGACTTCCCGGTGCCACTGTGCTAATTCAAGCCGGCGGGCTGGGAAATCAGGTCCTGGTAATTACGGTAATTACGTTAATCCCCAGACTCCACGGGAATGGGGACACGGAAGCACCTGCACCGTTGTTACCGGTGCCGGTGCTTCCGTGACGGGTCTGCCTACTGTGGCTGCTGTGCCTGGCAGGGTCAGACCTGTCGGGCACGGCAGCCCCACCAGGCAGACCTGTAATATGCCGGTCCAGAAACAACAGTGCCTGTAAACTTACCAGCACTGTTTCCGGACCGGCATGGTCAGAATGAGCCCCATTGTTTCTTTTTTAAATCACTATAACTTCATTAAGAAATTATTTCAGTTAAGGACCAAACCATAAACAAAATAATTTCGTTATGATGGCTGAGTGACTTAAAAAACAAACTATTTCTTTTTGAAGGCATAAGGCTCCCCCCCAACCCCATGACATGGAGGCCTCCAGCCTAGGGTCTTCCATGTCATGGGGTAGGGGGGCCCTCGGCTTCAAAAAGAAAGTTTCTTTTTGTAGTCACTCTACCTTCATAAAGAAATGATTTCTGTGACAGAAATGTTCTTTATGAATGCAGAGTGAATTTCAAAGGAAACTTATTTTTTTTAGAAAAAAATATTTAAATTTTTTTTTTTAAGTGGGGTCCCCTCCCAGGACATGTGCGGGCGGGGCCCCCGCACCGCGGAGGCTGCGGGGGCCCCTGTTACGCCAGTGCACCCTGTATAAAGGTACAAATCCCTGAAGTTGTAGTAGTGGTACAAAGTACTGAAGCAGTGGTGGTATATCTCGTTGTCATGGGATGCAATATTGTAGTAGTCCAAACCAAGAGGAGCACTGTGAGACAAAGGTGACTGATCTCATAGTGAATGAAATAGAAGTGAAGTTGTTGAAAGTTGAAGCAGCAGTACTAACAAGGCATCCTGGCAAATATACCATTGTGAAGCCAAGTAGAAGTGAAGTTGTTAAAATTGCACTAACGAGACATCCTGACAAAAATACCATTCTGAAGCTCAAAACTGTAACCAAGATAATAGAAATTGTTAACCAATAACTGTGTATCACTGGTGTTAGTAGATATTGCATTTCATTTTGAACTGTTGCGAGTCTTCTTGAGGAAGTTGACACAACATCGTGCCTGGGATTATCATTGGTGCTATTTGGAGGAAATGGAAAGTGGATATTTCACCAAGAAAAAGAGTTCTGCTAGTGGAGCTTTGGTTAACAAACTTTTCCGTTGACTTTCAAATAACAAGAACTGATTGAAGACATTTCCTTCTTTGGTTGGACATCAACAGACCTGACTTTGAATCCTTGGGAAGGGAAATCACCCAGGACATTAGAAGGTTATTCAGAGACTGAGGGCCCGATTCTGAACTGGGTGATAATTGCCGAAAATGTCGTAGAAAGGGCTAACGACATTTTTGGTAATAACACCCTATTCTGAAGGTGGCACAATATTCCAAAATCGGAATCATTGCGCCACTTTAGGAATATGGGTGTTGGTTGCTAGGAAGGGCTGGAAACCGACCTAGCAACCGGCACTCTCGTTAATCATGCCTTTGCATGGTTATTCTTGTGGCACTCCTCCAATAATGCAAGCGCTCAAAATTGGTGCTGAACTACAGCACACAATTGGTGCCGTACGGAGGAGTGCCACAAGAAGCAGTTCTTTTTATGTGTGAGGTGGGTGAGAAATTCATACTTGCTAACATTATGTGTGACCAAAAAGATGTAGGATTTTACAAGTTTCAAAATTAATGCTGACATTACGGGAAAATACAAAACATACATTATTAGCACCACTGGAGGAATGTTTAAAATGCATACTTGCACTCACATTATACGTGCATTATAATTGTAATACGCATTATACTTGCATTATAATTGTATAATGTGCACTCCTGTGCACTGCTGTATGGGCCAATGAAGGAGGAAAATGCATTAAAATGCAATAAAACCGGCAGGCTGCCACAGCCGTCACTCCTCTGGCAGGGCTCCAGCCAGCACGTGCTTTTGTTTTGATTCTCGGCAGCAGTTTCGTTAAACAACGATTTCCTTGTTATTTAGCGAAACTGCTGCCGAGATCTGTCGTGCTTTCCGATGACGCCCAGGCCCACTTCAGAATAGCAGTGGTGCCTGGGCGTCACAAAATGGCGCAGTGAATCGTGCTATTTAGCACGTTCACTGCGCCATGTTGAGAATCGGCCCTGTGTGTTGTTCATATGATGTTACATTGCCATATATTTTCCTTGTATATTTATTACTTAGTGTGAGGGTCAGTTATCCTGTGTTAGAGTGTGTTCCCTTAGCTTTGGTTAGGAAGGGAGATCCTCATCAGAGTAGTGATAGTGAGGCATTTTTAAACATAATTTCTTTAACAAAATGGTAAATGTTGATAAATAAACAAACAGTTGTCCGCCTCGCATTACTGACCCCTCACAGTACACAGTGTGTGTTTGTGCGTATGGTGTGTGTTGTCTGTGAATTCTGTATTTACTTGCTTGGGTCTATGTCGGAATTTGAGTGTTTTCTGTGATGTGTACGCAATGTGTGTGGGTGCGTATGTTGTGTGTGTTGTGTGCAAATTATGTATTTCCTTGATTGGGTGCATGTTGGGATGTGTCCGCAGTGTGCTGTACTTCTCCACTGCTCTTCGTCTTGGCACTCAACCCCCTACCACTTTCTCCCATTCACTTGAGGGGCTATCACGTGTCTGATTTGACAACTGATGCCTTATTAATCAACACGAAATGAAATAAGTATATTGTATGGCGACAAGGCTTTCCATTATGCCACTTTCAGGAGTATTTCTATTAAAGACGACAGTGTAATGTAGTTGGTGTTTATGAGTTTGCTAATTAATGATTAACATTCTAATTCCTTTTGATTCTGTTGCTTAATAGGCTTCCGGTCAGGCCGAGGCACCTCTGGAAGCATTGACCTTGCTGCATGGGCACATGCCAGTGTGGATCGCTTTGCTGTGCTACTTGACTTGTGGACTTGTGAGGTGGCTCTCCTAGAAAACAAACAGCAGGTAAGGGGATACCTGAATCCTAACTGGAGGCCGTGCAGTTGGAAATTAGGCTACACATCTGATTTCTCTTAACTTATTTCCAAAGGCTTTCCCTGTAAATACTTCTCCTGTTTCTTTTGATTCCTTGTCCTGGTAACATGGATTTCTCCCTTTTCATTTGGTTCCTCGTAGTGTTAATATGGCTAGAGGTGCAGCAATGAAAGGTTTAGGCAATCATGATAGTTTTTAACCTTCTCTGGTAGATTGTGGCACCCTTAAGTGGTCATTCACTTAGTGCATTCTGGTCTTTACCACAAGCCATGGGTGTCCAGGTGCCCCCATGACAGTAGTGACAACTGAGAATTTTTCAATTGTCTTTGACCAGTGAGTTGTGAATGAATGAGTGATTTCATAGAACTGAGTGAGCACCATCCAGGCTGAAGGAAAAAAGCTTATATCAGCCCTTAAGTGTCCTTTACTTCAGTACCTTCTATGCAGTTTATTTGAAATGCCTATCCTGTACTTATAGATGTTTTTCCCTTGAAACACAGCAAAGATGAACTAATGGAAGGTTTCCAATAGATTTAATAAATGTATTGAGGAAATAGTGATGACAACGATAACATTGTCTCTAAGACACTGAGATTAGGCCTAGATCCCTGTGAGCCAGAGGTAAACCACAAGAGTTCCGAGCAACGACAGTAGTCCGGCAACATAGAAACACATAAGGACCCTTCATATAGCAAGAGGCTCATCTATGTGTTTACTGGGAGCACATTTAACTTATACTTTTATCACAGAGAAGATAGTTGAACAGAAATAATACCTCATTATTTTTGTACAGTTTGCCAAAGCCCAGAAGAGACTCCATATACCTCCACAGCCAAAATCACAGGGCAAACCAGGATCTGGATGTTTTTCTCCAAGGGTAGTCATCCCCTCTAGATGTTGCCCCTCAACTTCCATCAGCCCCAGCCGACATATCGAATGGTTATAGATCATAGGATGTATAGGCCACAAATTAAGTGGGAATCAAGGTGTGTAGAGTATGCCTAAAGGCAAAAGACATATGAAGATAGATATGTAATTAGGCAGGGCAAGCTTCTGCCAAGGGTATAACACTCACCCTGAAGCTCGTGCTCTGCATGGACAGTGGGAATAACAGGGATCATAGAGTATTTTGAAATGGGCCCCAGTTTTTTAAGGTATACCACTGGCTGCTGCTGGCCGAGGAAGACATCTTTCACGCTATGATTAACAATGTCTCTCCCCACTTACCAATGGGAGAAATACTCCCTTTTGAACCTCATGCATCTTTACCCACCTCCCTTCCACATGCAAACATTTCCTCAATTGGTGAACTAATAAAATCACAGCAATGGGCCAGACAATATATACAGTGGAGCTGTGTTTTGCTTGCTTTGTAACCTTTTCGCAGTTGAATCGCCTCTTAATAAACACTCATATTGCTCCTTAATTGAATATAATGATACAGGTTTTTTTTTTTATCATTAATTCAAATTGCCTTTTAAAGATATTGCCCTTCATTTTGTTTTTCCTTTTTTTCAGAATTTCTTTTTCTTTAATGGGGGATTTTACCCCCATGGACCCACCCATTCCCTTCAACCCCCGCATTCCTTCTCCCTCTCTTATACCTCTCACCCAGAGTTATTTTCATCTTTTTATGTGCTATCTTGACTTACACATATATTCCCCTTGCCAACATAATTTTTAGTTTGGGCTATTGTGTTGCTTGCAACACCTATAAGCCAAAACTATTGCATTAGAGTACAGATAGAGAGAAATGACATGTGAGGAGGGAAACACAGCTTGTAGGTGTTGTTTGGTTATTTGCCCACCCATTGTCTGCCCATGGCCATGCTAATCCCTATGGCCATTCCCACCCAGTTCCTACCCCTCCCTGCCCAAAACACCTCCTCATGGGAACTCGTTGAGCTTGCTTTGAACTAGCCTTAGCATCAAACTTTGCACTCAAAGTGCCTCCCAGTGTTTTTTCAAAGCAGTCTTCTGAGAGGGATTGACTTAGTTGGAGTTGTAAACCTGTTAAAAGTGTAATAAAAAGTCTTAACCAGGTCTACCTTCACCCACTCGATTTATAAGCACTCTGTGGGTCCTTCACTGAAGTCCTGTTAAAAACAATCATTGGCAAATCCGACAGTTTTAGCTTGTGTATAAGTGATAGGCATTTGCCAGGCACTGCTATTAGATGCCCAGGTACTCGCACCATTTTGCATCGGCTACTATCAATGGCCAGTGCCTTTCCCATGCCTACACAAATGCCCAAACTGTTGGCATTGCCAAGGCGTGTTCCTTTTAGTCGTGTCAAATGCTGTATTTCTCTGTGGATTTTTTTCATTGGTTACTGCACATGGTGGTAAGTGCTTAAACTTTGAGTGATAACTTGTTTACTACTATCTGTCCAGTTCCCTGAAATACTGTATGCGATCTACATTGCTCCTCTAGCCCATTTGATCTCTGCCTTCTCTCCTCACTTCCAGTGTTATGAGGATGACACACAACTCTCCGACAAAGCTTCCCTCCACTGCCTCCTATTCTTACTCTCTCATACCCAACTGTCTGACTTCTATTCAGGCATGGTGCGCTGCTAACGTTCTCTGCCTTAATGACAGCCAGACTAAAATTCTTCTTATTGGGACCCCAGCTTCCTCCTTCCCTCCTACTCTCTGGCTGCCCTCCATGAGCTCCCTCCCCTCACCTTGTTGTGAAGCAAAAAACATTGGTGTCATTTTCGACTCCTCTCTCCTTTTGTCCTCACATCATGGACCATGCTAGGAATGCCCACTTCCAGCTCCACCTCCTCAGAGGCATTCTGCCTTTCCTCCCCTTGCCCCACAAATTCGATGTCTCCAGATCTCTGGTCCTCTCTAGGATGGACTACTGCAACAGCCTCTTCCTCAATCTGCCAAAATCCTCCCTTCACCTCTCCAACTAATCCTTGGCCTCAAGTCCAGGTACTACATCTCTCCAGCCCCAAAATCTCTCCACTGGCTCTCGGCTGCTGCAAGGATCAAGTTCAAGACCCTCTGCATCATCCACAAGGGTTTCTGGGGCTTGGGGCCCGCTACATCCAACTCTCTCTCCCTAAATACCTCCCTGCTAGAGCCCTTCTGTCTTCGTGCTCCAACTCTCTACAGATCAGACGCTTTTCCAAGCAGAGAGTGGAGGTAGACCTCTCTCTCTTACGCAGGTGCCTCCCTCTGGAATGGCTTCCCTGCCCCTTTCAGACTTGAGCCGGATCGCCTTACGTTCCAGAAGCTTCTCAAGACCCTCCTTTTTTCTTCTTTCTTCCCTCCCCTGCATAAGGTCCCTCTCTGCCTCTTTTTGACTGGCTGCCTGGTTCCTTCTGAGTCTAACAGGGCACCAGGCCCTCCTCGACCAGTCTACCCCTGCACTTGGTCTCCCCTAACGCCCCGCCCCCCAACCTGCACTTACCCTCCTGGGGTCCCTCTGCCTGCACTAGCCTGGCTGTGCCTGCACCCCATTGACCCCATCCAGCCCAGTCCCTTGCACTTAGCACATGGACCTTCTTTCCCTAGCACTCTCTGCATTCCCCTGGCACTCGTCCACCTGGCCTCCCCTTAGTACCCACCTAACCCATGGGCCCTTTTCTGCCTGCTTGGACTGGCATCCCCTCCTCTCCCCTGCAATTCTTGTTACTGCACTTGCATGGTCACACACGGCCCAGTAGGACCGTTTGTGTTTTTCTTCATCCCTGTCCCCTGCCCACACCCTTTTTGCTTTGTTGCACATTGAAACACCTTTTGCTGTATAGACATGATAGATAGACTAAATAAATACAAAATAAATACATAAAGAAATGATAGCCCTGGCTTGAAGTTATGGTGTTATTCTATAACGTTCCACGGGTGTTCTAAAACATGGGCAATGTGTTTTCTCTCCTTGTCTCCATAGCTGCTTGACTGTTACTATGAAGCTTACCAACATGCTCTAGATCCGGATGAAAGAGTTTCCTTGTCGCAAGTGATAACAGACATCATTTACCAGCGCCCGCGGTTTGACTTCAGCCATAGATATTTTGTGCAGGCCTACAAGGATGAGTGTGCCTGCTTAAGGCTTCACCTACAGCTGGTGAGGGACGTATTGAACAAGCAGGTATGAAGATCTTTTCTTACTAAATGACCCTTCCAAAATGATGAGCTGTTCACCTGACGAAAAACACCTTAATGACATATTAGTGCACATCTTTCAAAATGGTTGTCATAGTAGAAAGCCTGACAATAGCACTCATTTGGCACCTTCAGGTTCATACTTGGACACCTTTTTTTCTAATTTATTTATCATTGAGAAAATGTTATTATGCATAAGGTACAGAGATATTATGACACTAAATCAAGATTGTCGCTTTTGAAATTGTCAGTCAATCTATAACAGCCAGGTCTGTCTGCAATAATTTAGTTGCAATAGAGCTCTTTATTTTCAAGTGGTAAAAGCGCCTACCAGGGCTATAACCTCCTCATTTATCTAAAATCATCATCCTGACCAGTCGCAGGATACAGCCCAGGAGGCAGCCAACCACAATACTTAAATAGAACACTACTAAATTGGGAACAGCGCCTAGCAGTTGTAGACTGGAAAATTATTTTTGTATATATGTTATCCAAATTAATCAGGGCTATAGGGCGGTAGGAGCCAGTGTATGAAGGGTCTTTTCCTGATTTATGGAAGACTAGAACCTTGGCTTCATTAATTGTCGGGGTCATGTTCCCGCTCTCTTTGAAGGTATTTAGGAGTGTGGTTAGGAATGGGATTATGATGTCAGCATATTTTTTTATAAAATGGGGCTGTAAACCCATCTGGGCCTGGTGCCTTATTGTTTGGGAGGTCTGCCATGGCCTCTCTCACTTGTTCTTCCCTTATCGGGCCCTCTAGTGCCAATCTATCCTCTTCTATTATTCGTGGGAAGGGGAGGGTTTGTAGGTATGCGTCTTGGGCGCTGCTATCTGGATACTCCGTGGTATACAGCGTTTGATAGAACTCTCTGAATGCCCTACCCATGTAATGAGTGCGTGTTAAGGTCTCTCTGTGTGTGTTTCTGATATTGTTGATCGTCATTGTGTTTTGTTTATCGCAGAGTTGTCTAACCAAATATCTACCTGCCTTGTTGGCCTTAATGTAATAGCGTTGTTTGAGATAGAAGAGTGCTTTTTCTGCGTTTTTTGGTGCGAAGCATTTCCAATTGTCCTTGTGTATGTCTCAAAGACTTCTGCAAGCTATGGGTTGGGTGGGCCAGAAGTTTTTCTTGTATGTCTGCAATTTTGCATTCCAGTTCTCTTTCCTACCTGTGCATCTGATTATCCCTGGAGGCCTTCAGAGCTATGAGTTTGCTGCGGATCACGACTTTGCATGCCTCCCAGGCCGTCCCCAGTGGGACATCTCCTGTGTCGTTTTGAGCAAAATAGTCTTTCACCATATCCCTTATCGATTCTCCCATTATGGGGTCCTAAAGTAGGTCCTGCGGGAACCTGCATTGCCAAAGCCCACCTCTTTTTCCAGGGGTATTCACCGCCAACCATAGCGGAGCATGGTCTGACAGTAAGATTGACCCAATATCCATTCCCTGTATTTTACCCATCAGCCCCACTGACACCCAGAAATAGTCGATTCTCGACATTGTGTTGTGTACATGCAAAAAGTACGTATACCCCCTCTGTTCGCCCTTGAGTTCCCTCCATACATCGCACAAAGCCAGATGTTCCATCTTTTGCCTGAGGTTTTTAGACGGTGCCCCCTGGCCTTTAGATCCCCCCTTGCTCCTATCTGTTTGTGGGTGCCAAGCCAGATTTAAGTCTCCCCCCATTATCACCTCCCCTTTTGCAAAAACCTCTAACTTCCCCAATGTGTCCCGCAGGAAGCCATCTTGCCCCGAGTTGGGAGCATATATTGATGCCAGGGTGAGGCTGTATCCCTCAATCGTGATGTTAATAAATGCGACCCTCCCGTTTTTATCTACTAGCTTGTATATTAGTATGGAGTCTCCCCCATCTTTCACCACTATCATCACCCGCTCTCTTTTATCTGGTGCATTAAACTGGGCCGAGATCTTATATCCTCTAATGTGTGCTTTCTGTTTATCCTGGGCTCTTATGTGTTTTTCTTGGATTAGTAAGATGTCCTCCTTATGCCTCTTTAGCATGCTCTCCAGCTTCTCCCTCTTTACCGGGGTGTTAAGGCCCCTTATGTTGTATTTTAGAATTCGGAGTTCCCCCATGGCGTCCTAGCCCTTGTCCGGTCACATGAGTTCCCCTTTGCAGCATTCCTTTCTGTCTTCTGGGCAACCCCCCCAATCCCATTAACAACCCCCCAACATTAAACTTTGAACCAAACTTTGACCCGAGTGGGGGTCGGGTTCCTAAGGATGCTAGGGCATTGCGCCTATCGCCCCCTGCCCTCCTTAAACTCGGGGTGAACTTTGCGGGGGTTCCTAAACCCCGCATCTACTACTGTCCTTACCAGATTCCAATTCCGGGGGCGTGCCCGGGCCGCACTTGCTGTGATTCTCTGGATGCCCTTTTGTGCTTGCTCCTCTTTCCTCCCGTTGTGCTAGACTTGCCACCTGCGACCAGATCACGCCTTTCATTTCCATTTTTACTTGTCTGAGGTTGAACTGTCGTTTGCTCTTCCAGTGTTTCCTTTGCCGGACCGTTTCCCATCCCCTCAGTTTTCTCTGGTGCTCTCCCCTTGAATATATGTCCCTTTCAACCGCTCCATCTGTTTGTATCCCCATCATGCTGAGGCCTTCTTCCCAGGTGGTCACTCTTCGTTTTTTGCCTTCTCAAGTGAACAGCAACCCAAAGGGGAACATTCATTTGTAGCGAATATGCTTCGCCATTAATTCCTTAACCAGAGGGACCATCGCTCCTCTTTTTTGCAAAGTGACTTGGGGCAGATCTTGATACAGCTGAATGTCCTCACCGTTCATTCTTATATGGTCCATCCCCCTCCTCAAGATTTGTTCTTTTTAGGGGTATGAGGAGAGGGCAACCAGAACATCTCGTGGTCTCTCCCCTGGCGCACCCGTTCTCTTCGGGCCCACCCTGTGCACCCTGTCGATCCCAATTGAATCCGCCTCTTGAGCTTCTAGGATATCACTGAACACCTCTTGTACCGCCGATTTGAGATCCTTGTCGAGTACCGACTCCGCCGTATTTTTAATGTGGATGTTGGATCTTCGTGAGCGGTTTTCAAGGTCTTCACATTGTATCTCTAAGTTGTGGGTTAGCCTCACCAGATGTTCCTGCGTCTCGTTGCTCTGTTGTGCTTCTTCTTCTGTATTCTGGAGTATCCTCTCCAGTGTGTCTATGCATTCCTCCAGTTTTGCCACATCCTGCTTTAGATCATGGACCACCTGCTTCATTTCATTCCTAATCGAGGCAAACTGTTCCGGTACCGTTGACATGAACTTCTCTTGAAGCTCCATGAACCATGTGTGCATGTCGTCTCTTGAGGGCGGTTGTTGGAGAGGGATGGGAGGATTGCCATCCCAGGGGGGCCCTCCTGGGTCCTACCTCTGGTTTGCACTGGGGTGTCTTTAGACCACATTTGCAATATGTTGGCGTCCTGCTTGGTGGTCTGGGAGACCGTTTGAGACGTGGACCCTTTCCCCCTTGCCTTTGACATGTTCTGCTTGAGGAAGTGCTGCTGCCTGTGGGGGTGCCGGGGGTATCTCATTACATCTCGGCCCTCCTTTTGTTGCCCACCACTTGTGGGTGTGGGGGGAGGCTTTAAGTTTGGGGCGGGAGCGTTGTGTGAGTTGCCCCCAGGCAGCGGAACACCTGCTGATCCTGCTGTTACCGGTCTCCGCAGTCGTGTGTGAAAGACTGCAATAGTATGCCCCCCCCGGCCTGGGTTTGTATGGGGGAGCAGATACCCCACCTCGCAGCCCCCAGGAGTCCCACCCCTGCGTTATAGTGCCAGGATGCTGGGTGGAGGCCGGGGCCGTGCTATCGTGGGTGTCTTGGTGGGAGTGGGAGATATTATGCGTGGGGAGGGTGTCCCCTCTTGGCGGTGGGGGTGTGTGGCCCTCACCTTCCGTGCCTCCCGGCATATGTTGTGGATTTTCCTCCTGGTCTGGATCTCAGACCGATGTGCTCCCTGGACGTCTGCTGGTCTGCTGAACTCTCCCCGCCGCAGGGAATCGCTTGGCTGGGTGTCCTGGTGGGGGGGTTGGTGTTATGCGCGGGGACGGTGTCCCCGTGCTCTCTTGGCGGTGGGGATGTGTGGCCCTCTCCTTCCGCGCCTCCTGGCGTGTGTTGTGGATGTCCCCCCTTGTCTGGGTCTCAGGTCCGATGTAGTCCCCGGGAGCGGGCTTCCCTTATTTTCGTTAGGCGCGGCATCTGTCAAAGTCTCCTCCACGCAGGGAGCTGCTTGGGTAAGAGGTCGCCTCGAAACAAGCCAGGCACTCCCCCCTAGAACTCTGCTCCTCCGCCGTGGATGGGGGAGCAGAAGGGGCCCTCCGCATTCGCGGGAGTTGCCGCTGTGATCCTCTGCCCTTTCTTCCGGATTCTTTTCGTTTCCCCATCCATTGCCCAGCTCCACCTCAGACGGGCTTCTCTGACGTTCTTCTGGGGGGAGGGGCGGACTGTGCTTCACCGCTCCATTACCGTTATACAGCCTCACCTGCAGGGTCGGGATCGTCCTGCAGCCCGCACCGGGGGTATTAAGGGTGGCGTGGGTCTTATTTCTTGTTCTGGAGCATCCAGGCTTGTATTAGAGTGCTTCTTTGTTGCGGCCCTACAGGAGGACGCCTCACACGCGTCTCTTTGCCCCGGCGGCCATCTTGGAGTCCCAGAGAATGCATTTTTTTAAAGGCATTTTGGAATTGCCCATTATGACATCGAACATTTAAATCTTTTTAGAACTGATTTGGAAAGGCATGAGGCATGGAGTCTTCTTGAAACCAATAGTTTAGTTGGTTAAATTATCATCAAACCCAAATGTTTTAATGTATAAAGATTCTCAAGATGACATATTGGACTATACAGGGAGTCATTCTATACCTGTCAAATTACTGGGATTCTCCCAGCTGGTTTGAAGATTTCTCAGTAACTACATTGAAGGAACCTTGCAAAGTATGGGTGCAGGAGGATATGTGGGAGAGATGCACAGCAGTCACACTACTCCAATGTACCTCTCAGTTAAAACAGACTATAACTTAGAAGTTTATCTTGACCATCTTCAATCCCACTTGGCGCAGATTTTATTTAATAAATTGAGATTATGGATACTGCCAGTGAGAACACTTTTAAAAAGTTGGACGATAAGGTCTCTGATGTTTGCCCTGCTTGTAACATTGCAAGATAAACTGTTAAACATTGTAGGTTTGTATGCACTTTTATACTGATTTGCAAAAATGATCAATTAAGATTCTTTTGAATATGTGTGGTGTAAAATCATTGACTCAAGCTGGACAGGTTTGCAGGTCAACCACGCACATAGATAAAATACATATAACTGCAAACTATATAAAGCTTGGTGCAGAGGGACAAATGTTTGGATATTAAAACTTGAATTATTTTATTTCAGTAATTAATTTAAATGAATATGTGTTTTGCATTAATTGGATTTTTTTTATTAATCTGTGTTTTAACTATGATGTTGATTAAGGAATTAATTATTTTGTTAGATCGAAGTTTTGGTTTGTTGGATGATGCTTTTATAACTGACAGTCAAAATAAAGCTAATGAAACTAAACACATAAAAGAGTCAATTAAGAGTATAGGTTTTGAGAAAAATCTCACTGGATGTTAAAAGGAAATATGTGAAATTGGTAGAATGAGTGATCTTTTCAGGTGATGTAGTGGGAGTGGGGCACAAGAAACTGCTCCAAAGAAATTCAGAAATATATTACAATTGGGACTTTGACTCCATTGCTGCCTGCACATAGAAGCTAACATGAAGCCAAAATGATGTCGCCAGGAAGACCTTTCTGATCAAGTCAACCTGTGACATTAAAGAAGCAGTGGAATGATCCCCTGTTAAAAGTGACACACCTCTTCTTACATTGATGTCCATCATTTGTATTAAGCATCATTGATGGATCTTTAATTATAATTCCACCTTGACAATAAGTGGCAAAAATGTATCTATGGTATTTAAAGATTAGATGCACAAGACTTGCATCCCCATCTTACCACCTAAGTGTGAGCAGATGTATCCAGTATTACTTCTTAACAATAAAGATTATCAACGCCATATCCCAAGAGTTGCTGTGGACCACTTACAACATTGTATAATATAAGGGTCACTGGGAAAATGGCCTGTTAGACTTGGCGAAGGATTTCTGAGGTGTTCATGCACATTAGTCTCCTTAAATGCACCCTCTAAATGCTTTGGCATGACGGAACTGGGGTAAAAAGTGATTTAAAACACTTTAAATAAAATGAATAAATAAAGTTCCAGTCCATTAGCTCAGTTTTTACCTTTTACAGTTTGTATCTTCAGAACAGAAACATGCTTTCAACAGTAATACAATAGCTAAAACTGCCTTGTGCGGAACAATAGTGAAAAAAGGCACAACATCTGCACACAATTTGCTATTAATACTCTGTAAGCTTCTAATACTGGGTCGAATGGCTTTCTCCAAGTAGATAGTTGCTGTGGAGAAAATTACATGAACCAAGGGAATGATGGTGCAGATAAAGGGCAGCTTTGTCGCATCACCTTTTAAAAGAGGAGTTAAGTTCAGTGTTACACAAAAGAAGGACCAACACATGTTTTATGATCATAATACATTTCATGAAAAATATATTCCTGATGCCACCTTAGTCACTCAACCTTTTACCCCTAAAATTACAAATCTAGCAAAATAAGCAGGTATAACACCTTCAAAAAGGTTAAATAAATTATTAACGGGAACATGAGTTTTGTATGTTACAGCCGCATTGTATGGTGACTTGTGTAGGCTCTTGAGCAGGTTGACCTTCAAGAGATTACATATCAGTTCCCTTAAATGTGTACAGAAGCTTTACGTCCTGACCTAAAGGCATGACACATCAATTTCTGATTGGGTGTATGGTACATTCATGCATGTGTCATCAACCAATTCTGATGAAGAAGTTTCACGTTTAGAGTAAATTCCTTCTGTGACTATAGTTAGCACACAGCGTTTGGCTCCTGGCCAATCAGGAAGCTCAGAGTGCAGGCATTGCCTCTCCTAGTAGATACCTGCATTTAGAGGGGCCTGTGTGGCCACTCCAGCTCTCCTTAGCTCACTTGTTGTTGAACACCACCTCTGCCACACCACTCACCAACCTGCTTCCCCATCAGACGCTCCCCTTTGTTCTCTACCTAGCTGCACCTAATTGCCACCCAAACTGCCTGAGGACTGACATTGGCCCTGCAGTTCGTCCACTGTAGAAACAGATGACTGTATCTTCGGGACCCTCAATTCCATGGCGGGCAAGTTATTTGCAGGTTTCTTTTTGTCAAGTGAAGAAACGAGCTGCACACTCTGCATGAGCCGTATCTTTCACAAAAAATGGCCATTCGCACCCCAGACCTCATTTCAGCGTGCTACTATTCAGAATGGTGAGATTGACAGTATGTACAGGATGATAACGGCCTGACAATTGTGACGGCAATTACGGCTAATATAGACTCATGATCTATGGCCTTTCTTTGTTAAAAATGACATTAGAGGTTATTCTGGAGTTTAATGAAGTTTATCTGAGGACAGTCATATTTAAGACTGTGTAAGGCTTCATGATTATCTTTTAAGAGCCCTCAACAAGACTCATGCACTGTGCATCTGTGTTTTTCCGACATCTGCACAACAACAGCCGCTCTGTACGATTGCTTACTGCCATAGCCCATTCTCGATATGCAAAGCAATTCTGATTGCTTACCCCAACAAGCAGAATTGTGGCCATCTTAGGTCTGCTAAAGAAAATGCCCATTTGACCAGTGACCTTAGATTAAGGCGCTTTTGCTGGTTTACAGTAATGTTGCCAATGTGGACCCGAACCGTTGTTCCAGTAACCATCCTGCTTTGACATTCAGAAGGCAATGAACCCATTGTGTCAATATCCTTTGAAAACATAGGAATTGATTTAATTTCATGTTGGATTTTATTGATTAAAATAATAGTTAGGAATGTATAGATATATATATGTTTTGCAAAAATGTTTTTTAAAAACTTTCATTGCTAAAACATTGTTTGGTTAATTTGAAATTAAATAAAACACACGTTAATATTTTACAGAAAGTGGGGCTAAGCTGTTTTCAATATGGGTACAAGAAATGTTTGTGGTGTGGATAGGAAGTAGGAGAGGCAAGGGAACTGCCGGTTCTGAGACTTGCACGGTCACACAGTGGCACTTCAGGCATGTCCTGGAGTACTGGATGCTAGACACAAATCATTTGGAGAGATTATCCCACCACTGGTATCCACTGCAGATGGCCTTCCTTGCATCTTGTCTCAATGCACCACTGACTCGCCTCTTTAGCTGGAGGCCTGACCCAACTGCAGCAGCATCAGACGCTCTAGACGCTCTACAGTCCTGACTGATGGAGACACATTGCGCTTTTATCCCATTCATGGTGACCGCAAGGCCCACCAGGAGCAGGCAGCATTAGTGGTGATAGCACCCTTTTTGACAAATCAAGTTGTTTAAGGGCGATGGAAGTTGGCACAAAGGTGTGCATGAACGGAAGCAGCAAAAGTGTGGAGAAAATTCAAGTTCATGCAGACTGATGGCTTCCTATATTCAGCCAATACATCACAAAATGCTTTTGCTGTCAAATTGCACCGCATATGAAAAAACCCTACTGTGGTAGCAAAGTTTAACACATTTTCATCCTGGGGAACAAGTCTTTGGCAGGGGAATAAGAGAAGAGCAAGAGGAGGTCACATGGCCCTGTTAAAGAAGAGCACAGATTAAGACTAAGGTGAGGAAGACAGGAGCATTAACGGGAGACGATATATATCGCGTGATATTTTCATTGAAAATGCCCTATATGGCATTGCGGAAAGAGGAGAATTGGTTACTAATCATCCAGTATTCCCTGTGTAAGGGTGCAGAAGGATGAGACTGACACATAGGTGGGATGATGATGGCTATAGACTTTTATTAGTCAGGAAAATAAAGAGAAAACCTAACTCTCCCTAACTCTAATAGGGATTTTTCTGCCTCAACTAAAACACTAAGGCCCCGATTCACAGAAACATTTTATAATGGCGCATTCCCATAGGAAAAGGCTCTGTGAGTGTTCTGTCAGAATATTTATGTAAATCAATAGTGCACCGTCCTGTGTCAGAAACCTGGCTTCTGTCCCTTACACTTAAAACTTAAATAGCGATAAAGTAGATCTTCTTGATCCAGAATAATTACTCCCTTCTTCTGGACTGGCGATGGAAGTCCGCTTCAGGGCTTTGACTTCTTCTTAGGGGAATGACTCCCTTCCCCTGGTCAAAATTGTCCTCCAATGTAAAAAAGCAAGGTTCAAGACACACTGCCTTTTTCTTTAACACTCTGTATCAGAAAATCTTTATAACTTTGGTTACCAGGAGAATGACCCCCTTCCCCTGGTATCTTTTCACTTCGTTGCATAATCCAACATCACCAGGGAGAATGACTCCCTTCCGCTGGCCTCTCTTTCACTTTGGTTTCTCAGTTCAACATCACCGGGGGGGGGGCAATGACTCCCTTCCCCTGGTCTACTTGTCACGTTGCTTCAAACACACAGTTCTCAAATGTTAGAGGGTCCATGACCCTGACCTCTCCTCTTCTTTGATTGAACTCACTTGGTATCCCTCTGTACCAAGTAGTGTGTTGAGGAAGATGACTTATGTTACTTTCTGATTTCGGTTCCCAGACCCTGGTTTCTCTCTTTCTTTGGTTTGACCCACTTGGATCACTCTCCTGCCAAGTATAACTGCGAAGTAGATAACTTGCTTCTTGGTTTGGGTCCCACACCCCAGTTTCTCTCACTCTTCGGTTCGGCCTACTTGGTTTACTCTCTCGACACGTACTGCCACTCATGAGATGACTCGTAAGATGTTTCTGATATGGGTCCCAGACCCCTCCCGGTTAGTCAATGATTTCCCCTCTCCCCCAACTCTCTCAATCTTCACATTCGGGTCCCAGACCCTTCTCCGGTGATCAGTGGTTTTCGTTGGGCTACTGGGCCAAGGGCGCGTTCCTCTGATGCATGGCCCTCTCAGCGCCTGCCTCACATCCCTACCGGGCCTCCTGAACTTCCCTGTACCTGTCACTGGGATCGGTTAGGTCTTCTGTTTTCCCTGAAATCGGGCTTCTCAATGGCAGCGCCACATTTCATTCTCCCTCGGACTGTCGGCTGCTTGAGTATGTGCTCGGCTTCTCTGCTTTGTGGCCTTGACGCTGTCAACAGAGCATCTTGTCCATCTGGTCATGATTGTGCCACCTCACTGTTTGTCAGGACTAATGGGGAGGTCTCTTCTAGTTTGATCTCCTCTGGACTTCTAGGCTGCTCGCCTGCATCTGCCACTCTTCTCTGGACGCAATTCGAAACTCCCTGGGTCATCGCGGACTGTAGAGAAGTAGTTCTTCTTTTGTTCCCTTTTATGGCACAGGCTCCACCTTGGCGCAATGTCAACACCTGTAGCTGTAGTTGTCATGTCAGTCCTTATTCCTCCTATGGGCCACCTCATCCCAGTACTTGGGTCAGGTAAACCCTCAGTGTTCTCAAAGATCGTCTTCCTCCCAGTGCATGCCAATCTTACATATGTTACAGAAGTACATGGGCCTACTCGCAATATAAGAGTTTGTGATGGGAGTGGGGCTTAAGGAGTGAAGGGGTGTATAGGGCATGGGTGGAGGGTGGGTATATCGCATTCTCCCAAGATTTTCTCCTTTGTCCCCAGGGGGAGTTCCCTTCCCATGAGATCCTACCGCTGAGTGCCACCTCCCGGGGGGACTATCGGGTAGCGGCCTCACACCCTGGACTCATGAGAAGGGGCTACCTGCCAGGGGAGAAGTGACGACATTCCGGAATTCGTCAGACCAGCTTAGGGTCATTCTGGGAATATATGACGACTGCAAAATATTCTGTGTCCACAGATAGATTTGCAACGTGATTATGTCCAAAGGATTTGGCAAGAATACAAAACAGGAGGTGTGCAAGAATTTGGACTTCCACTAAACATCATCTCCAAGCAGCTCATCTCCATTAACGCTAGCTGGTAAGTATAGATGGATGCCATGCTGAGAATATAAAAACAGATAAAGAAAAAAAAATAACTTTACAAAATGACCCTGTAACCTTCAAGTGGAATATGTTGACTCTTTACCCCATCTCATCGCCTTCCCTCTTATGATTCATTCTGCTATCTTACACACTAATTTATTCTGTACATTTTCCCTCACGGTTACTTCCTTTTCAATGTTTTGTGTGTTCTTAAATGGGTTGTAAACACACACCCTTCTTTTGGGTCTACCTGTTGTCTGTGAATACTAAATTGATTAGTTCAAAGTGTTTGGTACATTGGTGTTTCTGTGTCACTTAATGCTGATGTCTAGCAAAATGCTGGCCACCCTCATGCCCTTCATGCTATGTCCATAGACGGCCTATATGTTTAACAGATTACAGATGTTTGCCAGGTGTATCCACTCCCTTACTATATCTATCTAAGGATTAATCGGGATATCCACCAACTCCTTCGTTCGGTTCCTAATATATGACATGCAAGATGATCTTAGAAACTGCCATTTTCTCTTAAAGACTTATATCCTTTGCTTTCCCAATGTTTGTCAAATTTCTCACTAGGCTGTTCCACAGTGGGGTTGGTCCCTAAAATAGTTTTTTTCATGACCACACCAACAAAACAATGTTTTCTGTCTGACAGAAACGTTTTTTGTTTTTATACTAACACCCGGGAGGTGAATCATAGCTAACCAGAAGGATTGAAATGTATGCATTAACTGAGGGTATTGGCATGTAAAGTAGGCCATCAGTTGGCCTTGAGGTACCTCCCGTTTGGTTTTTGTCTCCCCTGTGTACCACTTTTCCTCTGCTCTGATGTGCAGCTCTTCTCACCCCCGTCGAAGGAGCTCTGTCGTTTCAGACAGAACTCCCTTTCAATTTCTCTAGAGGCTAGCTTTCCTTTTGTTTCAAACATGTGGAAGCTGACTTTGTAAGAGTCAGCTTGATCATCTAGTCCTAAAAGCACTTGGGCCACTTCGCAAGGTGCTTATAGCCGTGTAGTATTCCATATGGGGCTGTACTGTCCTTTAAAGGCAGTAGAAAGTGTGTTCAAGTCTATGTCTTCGCTTTGATTCTTAAATAGGTCTCTAGCACCTTTAACAGCTGGTGTAGTATTCTACGACATTCTAAATGTCTACATTTTACACTTTTTTTTAGTGTTCAATAAACTCTCGTAATGCAATAATCAGCTCTAAGATTGTCTATTCAGATGCATGTTGGTCTATTTTATTTTAAATTTTGTTTATTGGTATTTTCAGGCATATACAGTGTAATATTGCAGTAAATAACAATGACAAAATAAATGGTATCATCATGTCTTGGCTAATTGTTCAGCAGGACAGAAAGGCCAATAGAACTCGTTAAACTGAATAACAAATAAATGTTCCATACAAATTGAGACTCATCTACCAGTCTAGTGTGGGGTGACCCATTCATTCAGAGGTCACGTTTAAATTGTGGATGTTGGTTTTTGCAAGAGGCGTACCACCTAACTATGTATTCCTGGGCCGCAAGACCAGGGCATCCTTACTATGTGCCACTTGTATTTAAAACATTCTGGTGCTTCATGGCGGTTTGTCGTCCGACTGTTGGAACATGGCATCAACCAAAGACCACCAGGCTTCGAAAGTGATACCAAGATTATCTTCCTGTGCAGGTACTGATTTTGCCCAGGCCCTTGACTCCGCTCCGCACCAGGTTTCAAAGTCGTGGAGCCAGAGTGTACAGTGGGGGCCCTTCTGTGACTTCCAGAACATTGCAAAATGTCGTTTCGCGAGTATGCATGCTAGGTCCACGAATCTAGTGGCATGTTTATGTTTACTTTGTCTAGGGTATACTCCCAATAGACATTCCCATGGGCTCCAGGAATATCTAACCGCCCCTTCCGCCCTGCATGCGCGTTCGATTTGAGACCAGAAGGCTTGCACTTTGACACACTTCCATGAGATCTGTGCATGAGATCTGCTTCATCGTGGTGGCATCAAGGGCACTTAGACTGGGCCTCTTTGTTGAACTTAGCTATCCTGCTGGGGGTTATGTATGTACGGTGACACACATTAATTTAGAGTAATTTGAGCCTGGCATTTCGGGACACCTGTTTGGGGAAGTTAAGCACCCGTTCCCATTCCTGTTCAGTGATAACAGAACCCATGTCCATTCCCCATCTTAATTTCAATTTGGGGTCCCTAATGCTGACTCCTTCCCGCAGGAGGCTATGTAGTCTGGTCACGGGTCTCCAGCCATCTTCTAGCGTGTACATTAAGGCTAGTAGCACGGTCTCCTCTGGTTCAGCGGGCCACCCTCCCCATTTCGTCTTCAGATTCCCCTTACTCTCATGTATTGCATATTGCAGGCATTGTCCTTTGGGGAAGGCCTGACTGTTGTGACAAATTGTCTATGGGCCTCATTACACGGTAGGCGGTAAGGGTTTACCGGTACCAGTATTTTACCGGTACCGGTAAATCCTTACCGCCTTACTATGAGGTCCCTTTGCGGGTTGGGGAATTTAACGCCTGCTTTTTGCAGGCGTTAAAAACCAACCCGCAAAGGGACCAGTGGAGCTAATTACGGTACCGCAATTTGCGGTACCGTAATTAGCGCCTTCCCCATTCCCATAGAACCCTATGGGGCAAAAATGGGAATGGGGAAGGGCAATGGTGGAAGGGGGAATTACCGCCCCGCCAACCTTGGAATAGGGCGGTAATTCCCCTTTCCACCAAGGCGGTGCCGGTATTTTACCGGCATGAACCATGGCGCTAATAGCGCCATGGTTTACCGCCTACCGTGTAATGAGGCCCTTTGTCTCTGAATTGAACGTTGTCATGCATGTCCGATTATCGGCACAATAGACGAGTATGGGTTACATATTTTGAGTAGTTTAATTGCCCTAGACAAGATCTGCCTGGTCTCACCAGCATTGGGGATGTGTTGGCACAGCTTGCTGGGAGCCATAGGATTTCGTTGAGCCTGACTGGAGCCACCAGCTGTTGCAATAGCCTCGATTGTGCTGTGTTGGGTTCCGCCAGCCACTGTGTGACAAAGCAAAATTGGGCAGCCAGAAAATACAGTTTGAGATTAGGTAATTGTACCCCTCCGTCCTTGTCAGGTAATTACAGTACACTGAAAGCCAGCCTGCGGTGACATGCACCCCATATAAAGTCTCTGATAGATGAAAGAGAGCTGCCCCAATGTAGTGATGAATTTTTGTAAAGCTGTAGAAGAATCTCGGGAGTACGATCTCTTTAACAATGGCGATTCTGCCCATAGTTGACAGTGGCAGTCTGGACCAGAAGGACATGGATTTCTCGGGGCCTCCCATCACCCGGAGCGTGTTGCAGTTGTGCGTTTCCATAGGTGTGTGTGCAATCTGGATGCCTAGATATCTAAATGATTTTGTTTCCCAGGGGAATCCCATGTTGGGCAAAGTGGTCACGTCCACCTCATGGAGACCGGCCAGAAGGAAGAGGCAAGATTTCTGTCTATTGAACGAGATCCCAGATAGCCATGCAAATCTGTCCAGCACTTCCAAAATAATGGGTAGGTTATGTTGTGGCACCTAAAGGTAGAGCAGGGCGTTGTCTGCATAAAGCGATATTAAATGTTTAGAGTTGCCTATCAGGATGCCCGCTGCCAGGTATTTCTGACGTAGGAACACTGCAATGGATTCCATGGCCAGTACGTACAACATGGGTGAAAGCGGGCAGCCCTGACGGGTACCCGGTTGTATGTTCCATACTCCAGATATTTGTTTACCTGATTTCGGTCTTGCCACTGGGGAATTGTAAAGGAGTTTAACCCAACGGATGAACTCCCTGCCTAACCCAAAGTTATGCAAGCAGCCACTCCCAATAGACCGAATCGAAGGCCTTAGTAGCATCTAAGGATGCCACCATATATTGTTCCTTGCGGATGTGTGTTTGGTCTATAATATGCTGGAGTCTTCAATGGTTCAGCGCCATGCAGCGCCCGGGTATGAACCCTGTCTGCTCTGCATGCACCAGTGTTGTAACAACTTTATGAAGATGTTTTGCTAGTACTGTTGTGAGTATCTTTATGTCGCAGTTTAGCATAGCCATAGGTATCACTAGGGTTTTGCTCAGTGTCGTAAGCTTCTGTAAATACTTTCTGGAGTGCTGGGGTCAGAGTGGTAGTGTATGCCTTATAATATTCGAGGGGAGCCCGACTGTACCTGGGGTTTTACAGGTTGGTAAGGAGGCTATAGTTTTGTTTAGTTCTTCAATAGTGATGGTGAGGTCCAAAGAATCTCGTTGGCTGTCAGAGAGTCTCGGGAGATGAATCTGCGAGAACATCTTGTCCAGATCTTTTTTGGGAACTGGATTACCATGTTTGTATAAATTTGCATAGAAATAGGTAACGGTCTTGTTAATCGTTAATTGAGATCTCCATGGATTGAGATTGGTTAATAGTTAATTGAGATCTCGTCATAGAGCATCGTGGTTTGGGGTGTTCCCCTTTACAGAGCAATACCAATAATCTCCCAGGCCTGTCTCCTTCTGTGTCAGCTTGGGTTATTTGGGCAGCGTAGTCAAATTTGGCCAGTCTTTCCTGGGCGTCACGACACCTGGATTGCGCCTCTGCCAATTTCCCTTCCAGTGACTGCTGGCCCGGGTGCTGGGACTCTACCATTTCTATTTCCTCCTCTGTGGATTCTAGAACCTCCCGCAGCTTCCAGCGAATGCCCCCAGCGCTGGCTATGACCTCACCTCTGGTCACCACCTTCATGGTTTCCCAAATGGTGCCCCAACTGTTTACGCTTCCGACATTATTTCAAGGAAATTAAGTAGAGAGTCTGATGGTGCCTTCTTAAAGGCTATGTCAGTTAGAGCCCCAGTAGGAAGGCGCCACATCGGGATAGGGGGTCTAGGGTATGCCATGCACCACCCAATTACCAGCAGGGAGGGGTCCGACATTCTGCAGTCTGAATATTCTGCACTGGGTTCTGAAAGGTGCACTGATCGCACAAAGAAGTAATCAATTTGTGTGTGCAGCTTGTGGGGGGTTGAATAATAGGAGTGACCTTTACTGTCGGGGTGTATTTCCCTCCATACATCTACCAGGTCAAGGTCTGTTAGCATTGCGTTCAAGGCAAGAGAGACCGGGGACAGAACTGCATTTGGTGGAGTCGATCTGTCCATCATAGGGTTTCTTACACAGTTAAAGTCCCCGCTCCATAGGATAAAGCCCTCGCTTCTGGCTGCTACAAGTTTACTTAAAGTGTGCGTACGCGCCAGCATTCTGTGGTTTGGGAAGTATGAGTTGACTATGCACATTTTTCTGCACATTTTTCTATGTTCAAGGTACCCCATGACAATTAGATATCTCCCCTCCTTATCTCTGACTTCTTCTAATAGCTGGAAGGGCAGTGTGCTGTCAAACCAGTTGAGCACTCCTCTGGAAAATTTAGAATAGGTGGCCCCATATCCTGTTCCACCCCAGCGGACCAGCAGTGCCTCCTGTCCCTTGGGGAGCCGGTTTGTCTCCTGGAATAGTACTATGGATATCTTTTTGCGTTGTATATAGGATTTCACCCTGTTTCTCCGGAGGTAGGAGCCCAGACCCAGTATATTCCAAGACATTATTTTTAAAGTGGTCATCATCGAAATAAGTGTCGGCTGGCCCTCTGATGGCCCAAGTGTCTCATCCTGAGATACAGTTCAGGTGCAACATTTCTGTAAGCCTCTTGCCAGCATTGTATGTAGTTTGCCAGGGTTTCAGTACAAGCCTGATTATTGCAGACACTTCAAATCAGGACCACCATTGCTCGTCTCATTTGCCAGGTGGGTCCCCTCAAGAGTCGTATGGCATGGATTATGTAGAAATGAAACAACAATAACTGTACTAGAACATGATGCCCAACAACACCAGGTTGTTCGGGTGGATCTGTACCCTCAGAGCCTGATCTGATCATTGTGTACTAGGTATAGGGTCCAGCAACGGGCTGCAGCCCTTTGCAGACTTTGGGGTGGGTGAAGAAGACCAACAGTAGGTGACTGGGTTGCACTCCCACCAATAGTGTGAGGATATTAGTAGCGGCAATAGTTTGTGTCTGTGCTTGACGAGGAGCACAGAATACAGGGTAGCAATGGTGTATTTCTTTCAAAAGTGGGTAGAGTGTAGCATATGGGCTCAGAGTTGTCAGCTCCACCACATGTAGTGTTATGCATGAGCACCTAGGCACACCAATCAGGGCCCTCCATTGTTATAGAGAACTTACTGTGCACCTTGTGTGTTACAGATCCGCATCATTCTTGTTGGACAGATCATTATGGTCCATCCACATGACGGCAGTCTCTGGGCTGTCCAGGAATTGCGCCTTGCTTTTGTAAAGGATTTTGAGACTTTCAGGATACAGAAGCATGTACTTGAGTCCCAATTGTCTTAGCCTCGCTTTTATAGGTATAAATGAGTTCCTGGCCCTTTGGACTGTTGGCGTATAGTCCGAGTAGATAGCAATCTTTGGATTAACCCGTACTATCTCGCCCCCATCTCTAGAGTGTTGTAGAATGACTTCTCTGTCATGGAAATTTAGGATCCTGGCAATGATTGGTCGAGGATGTGATCCGGGGGTGGGGGCGGTACTTTTTTGGTGAGATCGGCAGGCCCTTTCAATAGCAAATCCCTGCGGGAGCTTACCTGGCCCAATCTCTTGAAGCAGCAGGTTTTCCATGTAAGAGGTAGGGTCTGGTCCTTCGGTTCCCTCCGGTATACCAAGCACCCGCACATTGTTCCTTTGTGACCTGCCCTCTGCATCTTCTGCTTGTCAAGTTCCTTGACCCTCTTTTCTAGGTCCTTGGCGGAGTCCTATTTCTCTTTCAGGAGCGTTCCGGCAGACATGACCCTTTCAGCTAGCTGTCTGACATCTTGCCCTAGGAGCTGTACATTTATTTTGACCTTGTCTATCTTTGTTTCCAGGGATGAACGTAGAGGCGCTATCACGGCAAGAACCTGATTTTCCTGCGGGTCTGGTAGGGTTGTGGGGGCCTGCTGCTGGCTCGTCCTTTCGGCTTGCTTGGGAGTGCAATTTTTGACCTGGACCATAAATGATTCCATGGTCATTGCTTTGTTCTTGCTCTTGGTGGGTGACATATTGCAGTATAATCGTATGAGGGATATGTCCACAGCATCTTATCCCACTGCTGCGAGGATCCTGTAACACCTGCAGTATATTTCTAGGCGTGACCTCGTCTGGCACCACAGTAGTGGTCCTGTCTGAGCAGCCGGAGTGCAGTGGCGATAAACGGTAGGTAGGCACCTAGCTGGGCGGGGCTTCTGGGTGCTGTAGATATCCGCAAATTGGTGCCCATCCTTCAAGGGACGTAGGTGCCTCGTGCTAGCGCAGTGGTGTGCTATGTAGGGTCAAGGGCTCTGGGTCTGGAGGTGGTTCGCTTTCAATGTTCCATAATTCATGTGCCATTGAATTTGTCCGCGTCTTCGGCTGTCTAGTTTGGTCAGTATTGTGTTGTATTTGGTTATTTATATAGTGCTCTTTCCCCACTTGTATGGCCTCGCGCTTTTTTCTGGTTGGAATGCCCTCGCAGGCCGTAGTCGATGTGGTGGAAAATTCTAAGGAGTATAGCTTAGGAGATGCATGTGTGCATGTTGCCGATGTAGGACTTGGGTAGCTGGCAAGGCTTGACTAAGCATCCTGAAGAGAGGTCAGGCACGTGAGTGGGCATTGTTGAATGTTTGCGATAGATTGCTATTGTTGAGAGAGTCAATGTGTGACCAGCTGTACTGAGTTCCTTTCGGATGGTAGTCGCTGTATGCTAGTGGCAGAGGTGTTGATGTACGTCAGGTGTTTCAGACTGAACGGCTCTATGTGATGCTAGACCGGATGTGCTTAGCCATAGCAGCAATCTATTGTGTATGGATGCTTGGCCGTGCCTGCGGCCTGTGTCCACACTTCTGGTATGAGGTATATGTACCGTGAGCTTTGAAATTGTTTGGCAGTGGCGATCTTTGTCCAGTGCAGCAGAGGAAACAGGCCTAGATTTGGGAGTCCCGTGCTATTGAGGCATAGGTTTCGCAATGCATTAGGTTCACCATATACTAAACAAAGATGAAGGTTGCCCCTAGATTTGAGATTCCTGTATAGTGGGAGAGAGGCCTAGGTTTCATTATGCAGTAGGTACACCATATACTAAACAAAGACAGAGGTTACCCCCAGATTTGAGAGTCCTGTATAGTGTGAGAGAGGCCTAGGTTTTGCAATGCAATGCGGTAGGTACACCATATACTAAACAAAGATGGAGGTTAGCCCTAGATTTGAGAGTCCTGTATAGTGGGAAAGAGGCCTAGGTTTCATTATGCAGTAGGTACACCATATACTAAACAAAGATGGAGGTTACCCCCCAGATTTGAGAGTCCTGTATAGTGGGAGAGAGGCATAGGTTTCACAATGCAATGCAGTAGCTACACCATATAATAAATAAAGATGGAGGTTGCCCCTAGATTTGAGAGTCCTGTATAGTGGGAGAGAGGCCTAGGTTTCACAATGCAATGCAGTAGGTTTCTCCATATACTAAACAAAGATGAAGGCTACCCCTAGATTTGATAGTCCTGTATAGTGGGAGAGAGGGATAAGTTTCACAATGCAGTAGGTTCGCCATATGCTAAACAAAGATGAAGGTTACCCCTAGATTTGAGATTGCCGTATAGTGGGAGAGAGGCCTAGGTTTCACAATGCAGTAGGTACACTATAGTACACCAATGGTCCTTTGTAATGGGGGCCGGGTTACTTCCACAGCATTCTGGGTCTCTTGATCAGTGTTTGCGGGGTGAAGCGGCAGTGTGCTCATACTTCGTGAGCAGGGGCACCAGTAGACAGTATGCATCAGTTGTTTAAAGATGAGGAGGGGGTGTGAGTCTCAAGTGGGTCTTTCACGCCCAGACCCAAGCCCACTCCCACAGGTTTATGGTGTCACAGCTGGGTCCACACACAGTTCCGTGCAAAACAGTAGCCCCAGGGTGTCACAGCAGGCAAGAGCCACCTACCGCAGTGTTGAAAAGTAGTTGCCATCACAATGTCCAGATCTAGCCCACAATGATTGAAAGCGGCTCATGGCAACACTTTGCAGGTGACAATCGGGTCGCGCTGTACCAAAAAACAGCTAGCAACTCGTGAGTGAGAGCCGGGCCCAAGTGGCTGTTATATCCGCCCTACGTCCCGCAGCGCGGTGACGTAGGGCAGCTAAATAAAAGCCCCGCCCCCTGGAGTGGGAGGCAGTTCCGGGCGAATGTGAACCAGCGTGTGTGTGTTTTCATTTAGCGCTCCTGCCTAGGCCGCGCTCAAGGCCACGCGGCCTCCTGGACCGGAGCCAGCCCCTCGTGCTAGGCCTCCGGGAAACAAGCATCTAACAATGGCGACGAGGAAGTGAGCGAGCATCCACGCGCTCCACCACGATTTCGCACGCGGATGCCACACGGACGCTCCGTGTAACTTTTTGGGCACCCGGTGGGGGCCCCCACGATCACGTGACCCCCACCCCTCAAAAAAAAAAAAAAAAACATTTTTTTTTTTTTTTTTTCATTTCATTCCCCTCCCACACCTCATCCTCAGGGGGTGAAATTTTTTTTTTCTCTTCTCGTGTCATCCCGGTCATCACCTGCACGACGTCTCCTGCATGGCACACAGGCCACGAAGCGCCAATCCATCGGAGCACAAGTGCCCGTGGGACACTGCCTCACCACAGGGCGCGCACGAACCCAGAGGGCGGAGAATCGTTGACCAAGCGCACGCAACACCATGGCGACTGGGTCATCTACCCCTGGACCCTCAACACCGTCCAGGATGGCGGCAAACCTGTCTATGGCGTCACCACCGCCTCGCACGCAGGGGAGTTCGTCGACGTTGATCCAACCATTCGACCCATTCACAGACCCATCGTCCAGTGGGCCCAGATGGCAGCTATGGCTACAGAAGTTTGAGATGGCCATGGAATGTAAGGACGTCACGTCATCCAGAAAGATGAAAGCTCATCTACTCCTCAGTGTGGGCGACGAGGTGCTGCGCATCTTCAACTCCCTGGATGTGGATGACGGCCAAGACGCATACCGGAGTGCAAAGGACGCTCTAACAGCACACTTTCTCCCGCAACTAAATCCAGACTATGAAACTTTTATCTTTTGCACGACCATCCAGGCCACCGATGAGACTCTCGACGCCTACCACACGAGGCTGAGGAAGCTGGCCATGTCGTGTGAGGGAGATTAGGAGGCAAATCATAAATGGAATTCACTCGGAGAAGCTGAGGCGTCTCGTGCTCAGCGAAAAGGGCATCCCTCTACAACGCATCCTGGAACTGGGTCGACAGAGGGAGCTTGCCCACTCCAGGGCCGCTAACATGGAAGTGACCCTACAAAAACTCCAGCCGTCTCTCTCCACGGCGATGGTTGCTCAAATCTCGGACAGACAATCAACGAGAAGCGAAAGTGGCAGCGGTTACACCCAGAACAGGTGGCAGCCTCGAGCACCAGGACCGACCGAATGTGGATGGTGTGGTGGTCAAAGGCACGGAAGGCGAAACTGCCCGGCGCAAGGCACCACGTGCGGAGCATGTGGCAGGAAGGATCACTACGCGAAAGTGTGCAGATCAGTGAACACGCCACTACAGCCTCCGCAAGGATCCCAGGAAAAAGGGTCATCGAAAAAAAAGAAACAAGCCAGCGCGAGGAGGGTAGCGGTAGTCAACTCCTCGACGGAAGAAGAAGGAGATGACCTCTCAGCCCTACGACAAACAGCAGGCACGGAGAACGAAGCAAAGGGCTGAAAGGTGTACTTAGTATCGACACTAAACCAAGGGCCAGCACCGTCGAAAAGAACCGCCAGGCGACGAAAATGCATGGTCAACATACAAGGCCAGGACATACAGATGACCATTGACACGGGGGCCTCGGTAAACATCATGCCAACCACCGTGTTCCAAACCCTCGCACCACGGCCCGAGCTAAAATCCACAGACACTCGGCTGTTTGCCTACGGCAGTCGGAAACCTCTACCAGTCATCGGGAGGTTCCGCACCACTCTTGAGCATGGCGAACAGAAGTTGTGGTCGAAGATCTATGTTGTCAAGGCGGGAATTTAAAGCCTGCTGAGCGGAGATGCGGCTGAAGACCTGGGCGTGGTCAAATTCATATGCCACATTGACGACACGTCCGAGGTCGAGAACTTCCTCAGGCAACACCCCAAGCTACAGAAGGGGATAGGCTGTCTCAAGGGAAAGACCATCAAACTACATATTGATCAATCAGTGCAACCACGCGCGGTAAGACACCGAAGGACACCGTTCCACATGAGGGAACAAGTTGAGAAGGAGTTAAGGTCACTCGAAGCCGCTGGCATTATTGAAGAAGTCACGGGACCAACACCGTGGGTTTCCCCGATGGTGGTCACCCGGAAGCCCAAACAGCCAGGAAAAGTTCGGATCTGCATTGACATGCGCCTGCCCAATGCAGCCATAAAGAGAGAGCGACACATAACACCTACAATTGATGAAATCATCACTGACCTCACTGGATCGTGTGTGTTCTCGAAGGTAGACCTAAAGGCGGGGTACCAACAGCTGAAGCTCCACAGAGAGTCGCGCTATATCACCACGTTCTCAACCCACCTAGGTCTGAGGAGGTACAAGCGCCTGAGTTTCGGCATATCATCGGCCGCTGAGGTTTTTCAACAGACCATCCAGGAGGTCATCAGAGGCATACCAGGGGTATTGAACGTGAGCGATGACATCCTAATACACGCACCGGACACCAAGGAACACATCAAGAGACTCAAGACACTACTGGGCAGGCTGGAAAACGCCGGACTCACAATTCATCGAGAGAAGTGCGAATTCCTAAAACCAGAAATAACCTTTTTTGGATACAGGTTCGACCGCACCGGCATATCACCTGATCCCCAGAAAGTGGCGGATATCCAAGCTGCCAGCCCCCCGACGACTCCCACCGAGGTGCGCAGTTTCCTGGGAATGGCCACCTACTGTGGCAGATTCATTCGGAACCTAGCAACCCTATCCGAACCGCGGGAGCTAACAAAGGCCAGCACCAAGTGGGACTGGGGGCCCGAATGCCAGGAAGCATTTGAGAGCATAAAAGACTCCCTGTCAACTGATACCAAAATGGCCTACTATGACACGGACCTCCCGACAGAACTATTTGTGGATGCCAGCCCAGTCGGACTTGGAGCAATCCTGATGCAGGTCACAAAAGAGGGGACAAAAAGGTCGATTGCATATGCATCCAGGGCGCTCACAGCAACGGAACAAAGGTACTCCCATATAGAAAAGGAGGCAATCGCCGTTCTATGGGGGTGTCGACACTTCCACATGTACCTATATGGGCACAAGTTCACGGCGATCACCGACCACAAGCCCCTACTACCAATCTTCATTGGGTCATCGGCACACCCACCAGCCAGAATCACCAAGTGGCTGCTACACCTCCAGCAATATGATTTCGAACTTGTCTACCAACCGGGCAGCGGCAACCCCGCGGACTTCCTGTTGAGACACCCACGACCAGCCACCCAGCAGGAAGTGCTAGTCGCCGAAGAAACGGAGGAGCACATTTGTCAAGTAGTCCACACCATGAGGCCCAAAGCGATAAACATTGAGGACATTGCAACAGAAACCCAGAATGACCCCTGCTGCGATTTGGTAAAAGATGCCATCATGTCAGGCAACTGGAAAGAATTCATGTCGCACACACGCAACAGAACCGAGGGGGCCAAGGAGTTCCTAGCAGGCATGTTCACGGTTCGACAAGACCCCTCGATCACTGAGGGAGGGCTCCTGCTAAGGGGTGACCGCATCAGCATACCCCCAAGGTTGCAAGACAGGATAGTTGCCCTAGCGCATGAAGGACACCAAGGGTTCGCAAGAACAAAGGCCCGGGTCAGACACAGGGTATGGTTCCCTCACATCGACGATTGTGTCGAGGACCTAGTGAACACATGTCTACCCTGCCAAATAACGAGTGGGCCACCAGACCCAGAACCAATCCTATCGGCCGAGCGTGGCCGGGCACGATGGGAAGCGATCAGCATTGACTTTTGCAAAATCAGAGAGGGTCTACATCTACTGGTGGCGTTCGATGATCACTCACGCTATCCAGAGGTCGAGATACTGGAGTCCACCGCCGCGGAAGTGGTCATCCCGGTGATAGAAAAGATGTTTGCCACCCACCGTCTGCCCACGACCATTAAGAGTGACAATGGACCCCCGTTCACAGGGGAGGAATTCAGGTCATACCTACAGGAACTGGGCATTAAATACCACCACATCATGCCAAGGTGGCCACAGGCCAATGGGGATGTCGAGCGATTCATGAGGACCATCAACAAGGTACTCAGAGTATCAAAGGCAAACGCCAGCCCGTGGAGGATCGACCTATTCCGGTTCCTAAGGAACTATCGGGTCACCCCCCACAGCACCACGGGCATACCACCTGCTGACCTTATGTTCGGAACTATCATCAACTCGTCGATTCCCCATCATCCAAGCAGGACCCCTGACGACGTCGACCATGCACGCGTGGAAACGAGAACACGTGCCAATGCTCACATGAGCGACAAGAGAAGAGCAAGGCCCTCAAACCACAGAGTGGGCGACCAAGTCATCATGTTGCGAAACCCCACGAAATCCAAGCTAGACACCAGGTACGAGGAACTGCCATGGACTATCAGCAACCGGCGTGGGACCATGATAACTGTCACCCGGGGAGGTCGGGAAGTAACAAGGAACGCCTCCTGGTTCAAGCCCGTGCCCCAGCACCTCTGGACGGATTGCGAGGGGCCTCACGACAACAACGAGCAACAAAGCAGCGACGTGCCGGCGCAAGACCCCGAGGAGGAATCCGCAGGGGATCGCAGCTGGCAATCACCGAGACTGCCCAGCAGTGAGGACACATGCAGCGAAGGTGAGCAGACTTACGAACCGAGCGGGGACAGCCCCCACGCGAAGCGATACAGTCTGAGAAAGACCACGAGACCGCCTGCGAGGCTGAATGACTATGTATGCTAAGCCAACAGCAGTGGCAGGAGTTCATAGTTGAGCATGTTGTTTATGTTGTTTTGTTAGGTTATTTTGAAATAAAGGAGGAATGTTATATCCGCCCTACGTCCCGCAGCGCGGTGACGTAGGGCAGCTAAATAAAAGCCCCGCCCCCTGGAGTGGGAGGCAGTTCCGGGCGAATGTGAACCAGCGTGTGTGTGTTTTCATTTAGCGCTCCTGCCTAGGCCGCGCTCAAGGCCACGCGGCCTCCTGGACCGGAGCCAGCCCCTCGTGCTAGGCCTCCGGGAAACAAGCATCTAACAGTGGCTGATGGGGGCCGGCAACCTTCAAAGGCTGCATTGTGATTCTTTTTCACATGCGGCAGCAGCCATCTTGAAGCAAGGGGCCGCTTTAGTTCCTTTGTGGATTTCTCGGTTTCCCAGCTCCGATTTACATCGGGGTAAGGCTCATTGGAGGGTGTTGTTGTCCCCCACCCTGCAATGTATTCTGGTGCAGAATTGGATTGTTTTAGTTGCTGCTTGCAGGAGCTGATCAGGATCTCGGCGGGAGCTCCACTCAGCCGCGTCTCACTGCATCGGCTCAGGCCACGCCTCCGGATACATGTTGGTCTATATGTACAGTGCAATAATAATGACTTAAAATGATGTTCTGAAAAGACTCTGGTTCGGTGTGTGCCTTGTTCTGTTTTTCATGTACAGCTGCTTTGGGGGATAGGTGTTTTTTCACTCACTAGATTTATTGACAACTTTTATTAATTTAGCACATTGGTGGGCCCTTGGGCCCTTACTTCTAACGACACCGGTAGCACCATTTCATTTTATTTTGTAAAGAATTCACAACGGTACAAAATGTTTTTCTTATAAAAAAAATATTGTGCACGTGCAATTAAATATTTAAAATGCATCATGTTTTTTTTTTGGTTGCATCTCTAACTATTCGTCTGGCTGATGTGTACACATTCCACCTTCAGGATGTGAGGTGATGAACCATAGAAGGGCCATGTTATCGCTGATTCTTCATTGACCCCCTGGTGTGAAAATCTTATAGTGCCTTGGAGCAAGCTGCGGTGGATCTGATGCTCTCTCCATGTGGAATGTACATAAAGCATTTAGCCAGTATAATGCATGTGTTTATCTGAAGGTTTGAATGTGTTTTGACTCTGTTCTTTGTTGCCTCATCTGAAGTCGTCCATGTGAGGAGGACCAGGCTTGAACCTTCGCAGTGTTGTTACCCATGCTTCAAATATTTAATAAGTGAATTGAGTTTTTTTTATTTCTTGTGTGCAGCCCGGCTTTGAAGAACATCTATCTGCTGGAGTTTCACCCTTCATTGGGGCTAGCATCACTTATTCCGAAGGCCCTGGAATATCTCTGCCAGGAATTCCAACACATCTGCAGACCACAAACAGCCAGTGAGGTAACCAGCCTCCGGAAGCAAGTCCTTCAGCTGGCCCTGGATCAGTGGCTCAACATGGACACGCCTGGATATTCTTTTAACACCCATGTTCAAAGAGATGTGAGTTTATGTGACTTTCAAACATTGTATTCTTTTTTGAAAAGTGACTATTTTTTTAGGTGCTATTAGTACAGGATTCAGGGCACTGCATTGTCACCCAGAGAGATTGACCAATGTTCTGCTGTGTGGCTAAACCAATGTTCTTGCTTGATCAGGTAAGCAGACTCGATTGGACTGTTGCAGCTCAAATCTCTCCAAAGATGACTAAAATTACTCTGTAAAGAACGTATGTTTATTAGTCACATGTGGGTGCAGATTAATTCTATGATCAGCCTACACAGTTCCCCGGAATTCTATACTCTTTGTGTTCTCTAGCATCATACAGTGCATTCATCTGGCCAAGCCCAACATTTTCCCCCTCTTTTTATGCTTCCCTTTTCTAGCACTTATTATGCATACTTGTTTATCGAATTGTTGATGTTTCATAAAGAATGTTTCATATTTTATCTGAAGTAGCGAATTGTAAATTCGGCCCCAACTATCCTAGCAGCTTTTACACTTACCTCTTCTCTCTCAAAAGCTCCCAAAGGTCTCTAGGAGGCTGGTCCTGTAAGAGGCTCTCAGTGCAGGCCACAGCTGGACTCTTTCTCTCTTAAGGCTCTGCCATTGGGAGTGAGGCTAGACAGAAATTCCCCGGGCTCCTGTGCAGGAGCCACATTTCTCTTGGCTACAATGTATAGAATATTACGTTATTTTACAGGGATTTGTATAATGTGCATAAGGCATTCACGCTCCCGTGTATCACAATGCTGGCCTGAGGGAACTTCAGTTTACTCCAGTTTCTGACCCCAGAAAGTCAGAGAGTGAGTGTTTGGTTGCTAGGGTTTGCAATCTATGTTGAGTGGAGCCTGAAGTTGTGTGTGAACATCCACCATGGCATGCTGGCTGCATCTGCAGTGTTAAGAGCGAGTGATCCAGGGGGCCTTGTTTATTTATATATGTATGTGAACATTGGCCTGCGCCGCATCTGGATGGGATTGTGGGTGTTGGCATGTGTCACACCTGGATGGAGTTTGAGTGTTGGCATGGGCCACACTTGGAATTGTGAACATTAGCCGCGCCGCATCCGGATGGGATTGTGAAGGCCAGCGGGTGCCACACGTAGACAGAGTTGCGAATGGTATCATGTTAAATGTCATATAATACCACTAGCCAAAAAGCTAAAACTTTCTGCTAACTTATCCGACTCAAAAAACTCACACAACCATCTCTCGCAAAACAAGCCACACCCCCTTCACCACACTGCAACAACACATAAGCCGAACCAACAGTACACGAGGACTGACATCGATCCAATACTCACAGCAAAGCTCAGCACCCGGTGTTTACCGAGTTGAAGCTGCCAACAGAACACCACTCCTCTCACTATCCTACTCCCTCCTCACCTTACTAACCCACCCCGCCTTCTCGTTTACAGTTCCACCAGAGCGCCTGGGGACCAACTCCGTTAGTGACGGTGCGCGGTACAAATACCTTTAACATTTAACATGTGTAAAGTGCAAACCTAGCCTGGAAGCAACCGAGCGCTGTACCTAGGGATGCACTCAGAGGGTTGCAAGTAACAGTGCCTTGGTCTTTTTGCATGGTTGCAAAGGTGCTGCGATGGGCTCTTTCAGAAGTCGGAGGATTTGTTCTTTTGTGCCCGATGACTGCTATATGCTGTGGCTTGTGTTGCTTATAGCAGATCACTATTTTTACCAGACGCATGTGTTGCAGAGTAAGATGTTTATTGCAGAGAATGTTGCTAATGCATGTCCCAGTTACATAAACAGATCACTGCATGGGGGTAGGAAGACATATCATCTCTCCAGGAAGTTACAATGCTTCCACTCCTGTAACTCAGCCAATCAGCCAGTGACCTTTACTCTTCCGGCAAGGTACCATCTGGCTTATTACCCTTCATTCTGGACTCTGAGCCTCTGCGATAAGAGCGACAGATTGGGAACTTCTGTAACAACCAGCTCTCTGCTGCCACTGACTCTCTTTTGTTACCAATGCTCTGTCGTTTACCTGCCAATGCATGAAATATCACTTTCACATCTTAATAATTGGCAGTGAAGCACCCACCACGGTTCCATACTTGAATACATTGTAGTTGCCCCTATTTTGTAACTTATAATTTCTAGGTGAATGCCTAGGTGACTGTAAACCAGCCTGCCATGCAATCTTTCACAACCTCCCTTCATGCTCTGATACTTCATTCCGGTGTATAATTTACCATCATCATCATAAACTTTTCTTTGGTTAATCAACCATAAAAGTACACACAGATAAACAGACAATGGATTAATGATAAAAAGAAAAAAACGTAATGAAACCATCATATCACATTTAACATGTCCACAGGATGCATTAAAATACAGTTAAGACCAAGGGTAGATCTTCGCTACAAAGTGCATTTACTTTTCATAATTGGATAAAAAATGTATAAGGATAAAACGGGATGAGCAGAGTCGATAACTCGCAGCCTCACCTACGCAACATCAATAATGTGGTTTGGAGTTTGGCTAATATACTCAGAATTACACACTAAGCAGCCGTGCTCTATGGATATAGTGAGCCGTTGCTCAAACAACACGCATGCCTGAACACTGGCTCAAGAATCTCACAGCACTGGCCGATTGTCGAACTTCTACCTCTCTCAATAATGGCATCACATACATTTTCCTCAGCTTAACAGTCCTACTGCAGACCAACAGTAAATGCATAACTGTCTAATTACCCTCCTCCCATAATGGGCACGAGCTTGTGTTAGTGTGTAGCCAATTTCGAGTGAAGGAGGCCACCAGAAGGATCCCCAATTGAAAACGCAGATACAAGGGCTTTTCGTAGGCTGGGAAGATCTTATTCAGGTACGATTTGTAGCCCGTTTGATACCTCTAGTTAAGATAACCAAGACCAAGTTTCAAACACGAGGCATCGACCAGTAGGCGTTCATTACTTCTCTGCTTAACCCTGTTTTTGATATTCTCAATCATAGGGGGCCTTACAGTAGTAGGGTGCAACCACAAATCAATCATGTCAAGATCCTGAAAAAGGGTCTTGACATGAGAGGCCCATTTTAAACTCCTACCACCCGCCATCGCCGAGAGGTGGAGTGCTGCGTTCTCATTTCTTTCAAGGCTGTGCTGATTCCACAGTGTAGCCCAAAAGAGAGCTGGTCTGGCACAGATTTGGGTGGCAACCGAGGTGCCGCCCAGCTCCAGAAAGACCAGAGCTGTAGGGGCATTGGCAGGGAGCAGCAACAGTTTCTTCAGAAATGTATGTTCATATGTGCAGAGCTTCAGGATATTACTATACCACAGTTCAGAACCATACAAAGCAGCAGGCATGGCATGCTTATGGAACAGATCCAAAGCTGGGGAAACTGCACCTCTTCCATGCTTCATATGAAACGCCAAGATTCCGTTTCATGGTCGGTACTGGGCCCCAAATTAGGAAGCTAGGGCAAGAATATCAGCAATTTGAGGTCACTCTCTGTCCAATTAAAATGCAATGCAACGTAAAAAAAAGTTGGGAGTTACCCAGGATCAGAACCTGACGATGAGGGCACAGGCAAATAGTCTGGTGGCAGGCACCTCATATCACTTGAGGTTGCTCGCACAAGTACAGCCGTTCTTGAATGTCAACCACTCTGCTATGGCGGGGCGTGCCATCATTGGATCAAGACTTGACTATTGTGCTAGTCTCCTGCTAGGCATTACCAGTGGTGATTTATCTCAGCTCCAGATTATCCAGAATAATGCGGTGCACATAGCTGAAGGTCTACTTAGAACAGACCATGTGTCAGCTGCATGCAGAGCTCTACATTGGCTCCCTGTGAGCAAGCGCATTCTGATTCGGGACCATTGCATTTCCCAACGCTGCATCCATGGGCAAGGTCCCGAGTATTTGGCTAAACATCTCACCTGGCTTCCGTCCCGTAGAGCTCTCTGGTCTAACAATATTTGCCTGCTGGTTACTCCAGGCGCTAAATTGTCCTGTGTTGCTCGTGGGTCTTTTCCACATGCAGCCCCGGTGCTGTGGAATGCCCTTCCGCCTGATCTCCGAGCATGTGCGTTGCTACCGGACTTCAAACAGAAACTGAAAACCAGGCTGTTTTGCTGACCTACATCACATGCTCTGATTTCCATGGTATTTGTCCGGCTCCATTTATTTGTGTGATTGTGTGTTTGTCATGTTTTAAGCGCTCCTATGACTCCAGGCTTTTCGCCTCGTGCTCTAGAAATAAATGAATTAAATAAATAAATAAATAAATGTGCTACCAACCTTCTTTAGAGTGGAAGACGATATATTGAGCTGGGCTGCCCAACCACCAGACTCCTCGAATATCAGCCCTAAATATTCATAACATTCAACCTCTTCAAGCACTGAGCCCTATACTTCAACCTTCAATGCTCTGTGTTGCAGAGATTTGGCGATGAGGACCGCATCATCAGCATGCAATCGGGCTGTATATTTATCAGAGTCAATTTTAGGGCAATATTGGCACTCCCTCAGTTTATAATTTCTTTTTTATAGATGTTGAAAAGGAGGGGGGCCAAAGTACAGCCCTGTCTAACCCCGTTGTCAACATCGAAAGGCTGTGTCAGGTCACCTCCTAGCCCAAATCGTACACTTACCCTGATTGCAGTATAGAGCAGACGTATTATAGTAATCAGGCCACCTGGAGCTTTCCGTACATTAAGTATCTGCCACAAGGTTTCTCTGCAAACTGAGTTGAATGCAGTTTTTAAGTCGACAAAAGCCATGTAAAGGCACATTTTTTTTAGAATTGTATATTGTTGTGATAATAGAAAAAACATGAAACATTGGTTAATCGTTCGTCTGTTTTCTCTAAAACCAGCCTGAAGGTCATAGATTATAGATTACTTATCAACCAGTCCTGTAGGTGTTTTAGAATGACCTTTCCAAATAATTTTCCAAAAGCAAGATTGGGCGGTAATTTCCTGGAAGGTCTCTGCCACCTTTTTTGTGGATTGGTGAGATCACTGCCTGCCTCCATTAATCTGGTATTTCCCCACTGCACAAGATAGCGTTAAATTCCCTACAAAGAACTGGGGCCCAGATATCCACCTTGTCTTTTAGCAGGTCGAGAGGAATGAGATCAGGGCCCACAGCTTTGCCACTTTTTAGAGAGTTAAGAGCTGTAACCACCTCTTCAAAAGACACTATCAGGGCTTCAGCGTCTGAAGTGGATTTAGCATAGGCGGTTGACAATACACTTTACTTTACTTTAATATATTTATATAGCGTGTCCATGGTCCCTAGGGCTTGAGGGCGCTACAAGACACAAAATTACAATAAACAGATAACCTGATAGCAAAAAGCAGATTAAGAATATTAAATATCAATCCTGTTAAAAAGCAGTATTGATTAAAAAGGTAAGTCTTCAACTTCTTTTTAAAAATGTCCTGAGATTCAAGTCTTCTCATCTCATGGCGAAGAGCGTTCCAGACTTTAGGTCCAATAGCAAAGAATGCAGAGTTAGCCACCTTAACCGTTCTGCATTCAGGAACAGTTAGGAGATGAAGACTATTAGGTCTTAGGGCTCTTCCGTTTGTTCTCACAGAGAGAAACTGTGATAGGCAGTCTGACATTTTGCCCTGTAAACATTTTTGAATTATTGTCAAGGTTCTAAAAGGATTCTCGTCTCCACAGGTAGCCAGTGGAGAGCACATCGGGCATTCGTAATATGATCTCTGCGTCTGGGTTTCATAACAACTCTATAGCACCATTTTGGCACACTTGGAGTTTGTTGCAATCAGCTTTGACAAGACCCATTAAGAGACTTGAACAGTAGTCAATTTTAGACACTATAATTGCCCTAGCAATCATTTCAGTATTTTCTTGTGATATGAGGGGTCTTAGGTGTGCTAATAATTTTATATATTAAGCACAGGAAGAGACTAGGCTGCTGACATGTTGTTTCATGGAGAGTCACTGATCAAAGGTAACGCCGAACGTCTTCACTTTTTTCATAGGAATAATAATGTCATCTCCCAATTGGAAGATATCATAGCTTGGGCCAAGTTTTTCCATAGTATGAGTAGATCCAATTACTAAAAGCTCAGTTTTGGATTTGTGTAGGGCCAACTTATTGCAAACCATCCAGGTTTCAATAATGGTGAAAACATTTTTGATAGCCCATTTATCCAGGTCATGTGAGCCAGATAACGGATTGACACAATGCGTGTCATCCGCGTAGTTGGTGAATATTACATTCTCATGGTCTAGCATAGCAAATAAGGGGTTGTGAAAATGTTATAGAAGCAAGGAGAGGTGCAAGCCCCCTACGGCACTCCGCAGGTGATGGTAATGGGCTCAGATTCAGCCGTGCCGCAGAACACCTTACTGTCACGGTTACAAAGAAATTAGGAAACCCATTTGGATGCTAGAGGGGAAAAGTTTGTGATCTCATGTAGCTTGGTGGACATTATGGAATGGTCCACCAGGTCGAACACCGGACTGAGATCATGCAGCATAAGCAGTGATGCTTCATTCCGGTCCATGCGGGCGAGTAACTTTGATTTAAGCTCTAAAAGAGCAGTCTCTGTACCAAAGCCAACCCGGAACCGAGACTGATGGTCATTTAGAATGGGATACAATTTAAGATGTTCTGAAATTTGTTTATAGGCCACACAATCCAGGATATTTAATAAAAAGGCAGTGTTTGTAATGGGCCTATAGTTATTAGGAAGGTCAACTGATAGTCCTGGCTTCTTTAGAATAGGCATGACCCAAGCCTTCTTAAGGTCTTGTGATACCGTACCTGTTGTTATAGAGGCATTAGTAATTAGAGTGGGGGAGCCAATTCTGATCATCATGGTAGTATGAATGTCATTTTTACATTTGGTAGCCTTAAGATGCTTAATAATGATTTCTAGATCTTCTGTGATAAGTGAAGAGTAAAAAACCGGGATAAGAGAGGATCTTTCATTGGCCCATTCTAGGGGCATGTGCTCGTTATGTTTCATATTGTAACTTTTTTCCGCAATATTTTCCTTGATGGTAAGTAATTTGTTGTGAATGGCTTTTTGCATCACATTACACCATGCGTCGTTGTCTTTAATAGATCTCTCTGGCGTAGCATGATTAGTGCTTTCTAGTTCTTTCAAGATACGGAAGAGTTCTTTAGTGTCATGTTGAGCACTTTGTATTTTATTGTCAAAGAAGTTTCGTTTCGACACCTGGTAGTGTGGTCCGATACGGTTGGTGAAATGCGACCACCAACCGTCTTTGTTAATGTGACAAACAATGGCTGGACACCCTTCAGATCTTTCGCCGAAACCAGCTTCCAAAAGAGTGAATGGCGCCCTGATTGAAGGGCAGCATGAAGGACATTACATTTCCCCTGAATAAACTCCCTTTTTATTTTATAAGCGTCCGGTTTTATATTTCGCACAGTGCTCACTGAGTTGCTGTCTGTCCAACCCTAAGCTCGATTTTATACAATTGAGAATTTCAGCCTTTGCCTGGCGACATTCTCAATCGTACTAGTCAGGTTTGTTTAATACTTATTTTTTAATCACCTTCCCTGGAACAGAAATATGTGGAATAAGCTTATTTGTTAAGAGCTCATATTCAACTAAGATCTCTTCGGCATTGGTATTTCCATCACAAATGGCCTCTAAACTCTCCAAGATAGAATTGTAAAGGTTAGGCTTGATGTCGGGCCTCATAGAGTTGGACCATCTAATGGATTTCCGAGCATGGCCACTGACCATCACTGAGTGAGAGTGGATATTGCACAGGGGGGACACAGATATGTTTCGCACACCCTCATGCTTAGAGTTAGTGAGAGATGGTCACTTTCCATTCACTCAACCACTTCAAAGTCAGTAACCCTCGATCAATCCAGGTACGTGACAAGAATGTAATCAATATGGGCCCCCTAAAAGTCAGTTTTGCCGGTTGATGTTTGCTAAAGCGCCCATTACAGGCCCTCGAGTTTAAGTTGGAAAGCATGCAACAAGATTCCAAGGCCAGATGATGGGACCTTTTCGGTCTAGCAGCTTTCAGAGCAGTATTTCCCAAGCATGATCTTGGTCATCCCATAGGTTCACTTACTCCTTCACCAGTTCAAATTGGAGATTAATATCCCCCGCAACGAGGATACTGCTTTTAGGGAGCATTGATGGAGGTCTACTAGTTATATGCTCTTATAGTGAGCACAATGTGACTAAGCCATGTAACGTGGATGGTCTATTGTAGATGTTGTATAGATACAATAAATCATTGGGCTCTATCCAAAGTAGCAGAGCATGCAAATCCACTGGGCCTGTGGGGCTGGACTTGAGCCTCCAACCTAGAGTGATATCAATCCAGACCAAAATGGCACCACTAGGACACCCCCTGATCCCGTTAGTGGCTGGATTAGCGAACGTCTGGTACCCTTAAAGGTGGTGTGGATCGACTGGCCATGTTTCTTATAACATTATAACGTGGAAGTTACTCACATACTTACACCGATCTGGGTTGTCGAGCAACATTTTAACTCTTGCTACGTTCCAAGATACCAACTTAATTTCTTCTTGAACACCCACAGTGTAACCATTCTCACTACCCAGTCAATCTACTTCCTCCAGATCAACACAAACAGGGCCTCTACCATCAGTAATGTTAGTAATGGTGGGATGTCCTCCGATGGCCTTGCCCTGCCGCCCTGCGTGTTGTGGAATCTGGTTCTTGTGGATTCCACCTTTGGTTCTTGCTGTTAGTGGAAGGCTCGCGCACAGCTGAATCCCTAAAGAAAATATCTGGAGATCTTAACAAAATCTTGGAGTATCCAGTGGGACAAACCCTACGCTCAATACTGAGAAGACCTCCAACCAGGGGACAAGATACAAAAAAAACTGAATGTAGTCGAGGGCAGTGCCTGTTTGTGTTCCCCTAACACAGTACTGAATGTCATTCCTAATAATAGAAATACATCCGTTTACATGGCAAATCCAGTAGATACATTTATTTTTAAGTGACTCTTGATCTTCAAATGAACGTGGGAGGAGCTTAGGAACATTGGTCATAACTATTGAGGGCCCAATATCATCGGCACCTGCACCTGGCATAAATACCTGCTTATTGGGAGCAATAATAGGGCATGAAAAGGGGAGAGCAATAGAGCCAGTCAGTGGGGCTACGCCGCCGTCGGGCGGTATGTGATTTCTGAGATCTGTTGATTGACATCCTTTATAGGCTTAAACAGTCTCAAGATTTTGCGTTGGCTAGCGCCAGGGGGAATTGGGCTGCCCGCCTTCCTTTTGACCACTGTTAAAATGACGGTTCCAGAGATTTAAGATCCTCAGTTCGCTACCCAGAGACAAGCTCCCTTTGTTCTCTCAGAACTAGTCACTCTCCCCTCTCTCCACACACACTCAAGCAGCAGATAGCCAATGTAAATGGTGCACGTTGAAGAGAGAAACCAGTAACAAACCACAAAACCCGGGTGAGGGCCAGCAACTGAGTGGGCTTTAAGGAAGTCAATATAAGGCAGATAAATTGCAAAGGCCCAAATCCTGGCAGGGGAGTCAACACTCAAGAAGGCATACTCCACAAAGGCACATACACAGACACCCACACCCAAAGCCGACCACCAGTGAATGTTCCTGTCGCACTGCTGAAGGGCGCCAGCGGAAGAAAGTGAATTTTTTTCTTTTTACATTTCTTATTATTTGCATTTTTCCAACAGTACAGTGGCACCTTTCATGCCATCAATTAACCAAAGAAGAAAGAACAACTCCTCACGGGAGAAAACCAGCAAGACACAACAACTCAAATTCGTACAGCACAGACAGTTGAGGTTTAGTTTCTTGAGTACATTACAATGGATAGACCTCATTAATTTCCGCATTTTTTCCTCATCTACCATTTCACCCTGGAGATTCCTCATCATCAAGGTTACATTCATTTGAGGTTGAGGGCGTTCGAGATTGGGTGGCTAAGTAGAGTATATATGGTCCCCATATGTTTCTGGGGCCAGCCTGGGGGTGTGTTAATTTGCTATATTCTGCATACATGTAGTTACAATATTGGATGTTTACATGCCACTGATCTAGTCTTGGGGATCAGGTTCCTCCCCAGAGCATTGCCACTTGCCTTTTTTGCGAGGAGGAGTAACAACCTCGCCAGTCATCTCATGGCTCACGGTATGTGTCTTGTGTCACCCAGCAGAGCTGTCATTGGGCACGGGTCCAGCATCTCCCCTGTAATCTTCCTTAAAGCTATGAAGACCCCCTCCCAGAAGGATATGATCGTTGGACATCCCCATGCCATATGTAGGAAATCAGCCGATGTGTCCTTGCAACTTACACAGTTCTCCAAGACCTCTGGGTAGTATTTATGTAGAGCAGCGGGTGTGTGGTAAAACTGGTGCAAGTATTTGAAGTGAATCAGTTTGTACCTAGTGTTTAGTGCCACCCTCTTTGTTCCTTCATAGCAATATTCCCACATCTGATTCTGAGATTCTGCTTCCTGGGGTGATTTCCCATCTTGTCAGAGGGTTTACACCTATATGTAATTTGGTATTAAGGCATACATTGTACATGGTGAAGACCACTCTGCTCATCTGGCTGCCCTCAAGTTTCTTGTCTAATATGGGAGCTACCTCAGGCTCCTTTAGGAAGGTTGAGAACCTCTGTTTCAGGGAGTTTCTCAATCTAAAGTATTGAAACGCGGTGTACAGTCATTTTTTCGAAAACATAATGTCGAAAGACAATAATGTGAAAAAAAAAATCGAAAAAAAAGTCGAATTCTTTTTTTTAAATTATATATTTATTTTGGGGTCCGGGAATAAAAAAAAGGGGTAAAATAAAAAATAAAAATAGGAAAAAGGAGTGTTGGGGGGAACCGCCACATTTCGAGAAAAAAAACGGATTGAAAAAGAAATTCGACTTTTTTTTTTCGACATTTTTTTTCTCGAAAAAATTACTTTCAACATTTTTGTTTTCGCAAAAATGACTATGAACCTTGAAACACATCGAGAGAGATGAGTTCTCCCCTGCCCTTGAGTTTCTCCAGTGTTATAAAGGTTTTTTATCTAGAAAGAGGTTGCGAAAACAGGACACCTGCATCATATTCATAAAGTTGATGTAGCTCCTTTCGCTAGTCTGTGGTGTGGGATTCCTGGTATGTGTACAACTGGCAGGGTCGAGGAGTAGATGTCTTGCCCTTGGACTTATGTTCGACCCGAGTCCATGCCCTGCAGGTGAGGTCCACCATGTTGTCTACTTGGTTAAATCTGTCAGGTGCCGTCAGAATAATTGATTTTAAAAGAAACTGTGATGCCAATGCCTTCTGCACTTCTACATGTCTCTTATCTACTTTTTCCCCGTACCAGTATAGAAGAAACCCTGCTTGGGCTACCTCATAGTATGTTTCAAATTCTGGAAGTGCTAAGCCCTTTTTCATATTGACGCAATGACCTTGTCCCAGGAGATCCTAGGTTGTTTCCCGGCCCAAATAAACCTCAGGATCCCCGACTTTAATTCCCAGAAATATTCGGCGGGCACCTTTGGTGGGACATTAAGAAAGACGTATAGGAACCAAGGTGGTAGTACCGTCTTGACTAACAAGATCCTCCTGTAAAGATTTAGAGGGAGATTTTTCCACCTTTCCACCGATAGTTTAGTTTGTTCGAGCACTCTCTGAAAATTGTGCACATAGAGGTCATGTGGGGTCTTGCAATAAATATCCCCAAGTATTGAGTGTTGTCTCCCTGCCATTGGAACCCCCACTTGTCTGCATACTTTCAACCTTGTCATTTAGTGGGAAAAGAATCAACGTAGCCGCATTTATTCTTAGCCCTGAATAATCACCAAATGTCATTACATCCTGCATGACCGGTTCTAGGTTGCTCTTGGGGTCTTTGAAAAAGAGTACCATATCGTCAGCATAGAGGTAGATCACCACCCTATGTGTATAAAATTGAACCCTCCTATGAAAATCGCTTCTGCCAGCGGCTCAATTGCTAGTGCAAATAATAGCGGTGATAGGGGACATCCCTGTCGAGTTTCCCTCTCTAGCTTATGGTCGATGTTAATCGGGTATTACCCAAATTGTTCGTTTACAATTGTTCGAATGAACAATTGACTGAATTAAAAGGGTCACAATTCACCTTTTCACAATTGAACGTTATATATATATATATATATATATATTTATATATATATGGGTTTTGGGGGGTTTGGCGTTGGGTGGGGGCTGTGGGGGGTTTCCCCCCACATATATGTTACAATTGACCTTCAGAATTCGGTCAATTGTGAAAAGATCAATTGTAATTCGAACAGTTGTAAAACAAACAATTCGTATACAACCGTTCATCGGCCGTTCACCCGGATCCTGGCACATGGTTGTGTATAAACCAGTGAGACTAGTGATATGAACGGTTCACCTATTCCCATTCTACGCAGTACCATCATCAGAAACTCAGTTGAATGACCTTGTGGCATCCAGAAGAGCTGCCACTACGGGGTCGCCTCTCGGTATTGCCCTCATCATCCCTCATCATCCCAAACATTCTGCACAGGCCGTAGGAGGTAGAGTGTCCCGGAATGAATCCAGATTGATCCGCCCTCAACATTCTTTGCATCAGCTGTGCCAGCCTAGATGCAAGTATTTTAGCCAGGATCTTGTTGTCTAGGCTAATAAGAGATATGGGTCGGTAGGAGGAGCAATCATCTGCTTCTTTCCCGGGCTTAAGTAACACCACTACCATTGCTTTCCTTAGAGATTCCGGTAGCTGACCCTCCCACAGACTTTGATGATAAAGTCGTAGAAATAGGGTGCTAACTTCTGGCCGTATAACTTATAGAATTCAGCTGTGTATCCATCAGGCCCCGGTGACTTCCCCCATGGAAGGAATTTGATTGCCAGCAGTACCTCCTCTAGCATTATGGGCTGGCCCAGCCATTCCCTTTTCTCGTCTGTGCACCTGTACAGCGCCACTTTATGTATGGTAATCACCTATCTCCTGCTGGGACACTGACAGGCGAGAGGAGTAGAATTAGCTATAGAATCTACAAAATTATTTAACTATGTCTGAGTCTGCACATTTCTCATCGCCCTTTGCATCCTTTATGGTCAGCACTACATTTTTTGAGTCCTGTCGACTGCCAGCTCTCGCCAGTAGTCTCCCCGGGTGTTACCCCTCTCCATATTGTTGCACGGCTTTTTTCCCCTTGGAGAAATTTCACCTCCCTATTAGCCAATTCATTAAATATGTGTATCTGCTTTTTGATCTTTGCCTGTTCCAGCATTGTGGGATTGGCCATTTCCGATTGTAGCCCATGTATATGGGTTTCAGTATCTGCAAGTTCCCTGTGGATTTGTCTCACCACCCCGGCTTCATTGGAGATACATTCTCCCCTAATGACGCATTTGAAACATTCCCATAATGTCGCTGCTGACTCCACCGATCTGTCATTAGTTTAAAGAATGTGTCAATTGCCTTTGTGAGTACCTCCCGAAATAAATACCCATGGGGGCCTCCCTTTATCTCACCCAGCTAATTCAATGGTCAGTAGTACTGGGGCATGATCTGGCATGCCATAATGGATACCTCGGTAACGTTCCCCAGCAATCAATTAGAGAGCAGGAAGTAGTCTAGTCTAGATGCCGAATTGTGAACTGACGAATGAAATGTATATTCCCTTTTGTGTGCATATCTGGTGAACCAGACATCATTGACTTCCCACTCACAGCGTATGTCTTGCAGTTTACTTGTGGCTCTAGAGGTCGGACGGTTGGCACCCCCAGAGCGGTCCAGCTCTGGTTCCCCAGGTGGGAGCCCAGCTAACTGGTGGCTAATCCATTCCATGGTATCTATTGTGTCTTGATTCGGCCCATAGTAATTGACTATGGTGTATAACCAACCCTGAATTGTGCCATGTACCACCAGCCCCCTCCCCTGTTGATCCTTGACGATCTTGATCAACCGAAACCAAACCAATTTGTGCAGGAGAAAACACTCCCCTCGAGTAAGAGGAGTAAGAGGAGTAGGAGCGGTGACATCCCCAATCTCGTCCAAATTTCAATTGGATGGGCAGTTCAGACCTCTCACATTCCATCTGATGTTTCTAAGTGACCCAGTCATGAATGATCCTCTGTGAAGTTTCACTCTGGGGGTCTATTGTTTGCATAGTCTGAGTTAACAAGACACACTTGTGACCTTTGGAGACAGGTAACCTTTGAATCCTCTGTGCTGTATTAACCAAAACATTACCCCTTTCCCCTCCCTCCCCTTTGTTGGCATCCCCAACTTGCCATTCCCCAGTGTCAACCCCAGTCCACCCCCCACCAGCAACTCCAACTTGCCAGCTCCCCCTCTCTGCCAACCCAAAAAACACACATTTGCTCACGCTTGGGGGCCTACCAGGACCCAGTCAACCCAGCGACCAATTTACGGTTGTTGTCTCATTCGCCAGAGTTATCGGCTTTTAAACAGCGCTCCCATATTATGGTGGTCCCGGTTGTCGCAAGGGAGGTCCCCCTTAGACATTGTTGTCTCTGCTCCGCGGGGCTCTCGATAGCATCTCCAGGAAGGAGTTCACCTCTCCCAGAGTGTGAAAAAACAGCATTCTGCCATTGTGTTCGATCCTGAGTTTAGAGGGAAAAATCATTGCATATTTGATGTTCCTCTCTCTGAGTCTTTTCTTCACATTGACAAAGGTTTTTCTGGATGCTTGTACCTTGGGGCCCTTTCCACAATAAAGACCGCAGAAAGTCCCTCTTCATCCAGGACCTCCTTCAGTAATTCATCCACCATTGATTCCATGTTGCGTTGGTCTGCTGCTTCAGGTACCCCAATTATCCGCAGGTTATTCCTGCTGGTCTAATAATTCTTTCATCGATCTTTTAAGCTCTATTTGTCCCTCGTTGCGCAGTTGCTTCCATCCTCCATTGTGGACACTCTACACTCTACTTCATCCAGGCGTTCCCCATATCTATCCAGTTGAACCTGCATGTGAGCTACCTTGCAGGCTAGAGTGTCAATTTTCCTGTCTAGCGATTGAATGCTGGTTTGGACCTCGCAGAACATTTGTTTAATGTCACTCAGCACTCCCCCCGGATCCGATAGGGCAGGCTGAGGGAGCCCCTCCTGGAGGCCCTCCTCCACAGGCGATGATTTAGCAGGTATGAGGATTCAAAGTGCAGTTTAGACTGCTTTTTACCAGACTTCAGCGACTTGGACATGGTGTCTCCTTTGGTTTTTAAGCATCTGTCTATCCTGTTGGCCCAATCCCTGGTTGGTTATGTGCAGGGTTTGCTTCCTTTCTTACACATTCCTTTGTCTCTCCTGATGGCTGCAGGGGCCATCAATCAGCCAGGGCAGTTCCCCTGGGTTCCCAACATAGGAGGCATCTCTTCCTGGGAGTTATTTTCCTCCCCCAGATGGCTCCACTGACCACTCCTGCGTGCATCCCCGTATTACACAATGCTACTGTGCTCTATTCAGGTAGCCGACCCCGCCCCTGCCGCAGTTGCTCAAATTGAGGTGTATCATCCCGATATCGCCATAGGCAATCGTTCAGCCGGGTGTGAGAATTACAAAATGAAGTCAAGACTGCTGTTTGCTGGACTTAGGTGCCCTGGACCTGGTCTCCCCCTTTGTTCTTGACCAGTTGTCTATTCTGTTGGCACGATCCCATGTTTGGCCATGTGTATTTTCTGCATTTCTTTCCAGCACGTTCCCTTAACTTTCCTGTGAGATGCAGGGGACACCAATCAGCCAGGGTAGTTCCCTAGGTTCCACGACAGAGGCCGCGTCACCTCCCCATAGTTATCGCCTCCCCAGATGGTTCCACTGACCACTCCTGTGCGCTTCTCCGTATTGTCCAGTGCTGCCGTGCTCTGTTCGGGGGGCAGACCCTCACCTGCTGCAGTCACCCAGCTTGAGGTGTGTTCCCCGGGTATCGGCGCACTCACCCTGGTCGGGAATCCCCAGCAGTGCAGCGCCGGGTCTAAACGTCCCATGGCTCTTCTCTCGTCCACCCCTTCATGCCACGGGCAGCAGGGTCCCGTGCGCGGCTCTTCTCCGCTAGTATACACTGGAGCTGCGGGCGCTGCCATTAGCCTGCTTCAGGTTTCAGTGCTGCTCTCTTCTCCGCCCCCCAGTGGGGGGTCTGTGAATCTTCTGGGGCGTCCCGCATCAGTGGTCCGTGCCTCGCCCTCTTAGCAGCTGTCGTTGGTCATGGTAAGCGGTGTAACGGGCCGCCTCTGATGGGGGTGTCTTACCCTCTGCCTCCTGCCACAGCCAGACAGGGACGATCACTCCTCCCCACACCACACAGGGAATCTGTGTATGCTCTGACTCCGCAAGGTCTACAGGTCCACTTCTCGAGTATGGTGGAAGGCTGGAGTTGCTTCTAGGCATTCACCACAAGCTCTAACTGCTTATGTTTCCCCCTCGGCCAGCGTGTAGATATGCAAATGAGGCAGGATTATGTCTGGATTGATTAGGTCACACAGGAGCTCACAGGCCCGTGGCCATCTCGGCTGGGCTATCTAGCGCCCCCCACACCTCCCCTGGTGAAAGTGCTTTCACAAGGCCACAACAGTCTTAAGGCTGGTAACGCTGATAACGGCTGGGGCTCGAATCGACCCGCTGCTCCAAACAGCCCTTGACAGCCGGGCTTCACTGCTCCGGGTCCTCACTAGTGTTCTTAAAGGCAGGGGGCGTAGCTTATGTGGGACGCCAACTTTCTGGTCTCATTCAGCCTGCGGCTTACAACAGCCACCCTTGACAGCCGGGCTTCACAATACAAAGGCAACATTGGTTCTCTCTTGTCCAACCGAGGCCAATCTGTGACAACTCGGGCTGGGAGAGGTCATACTCTCATGTTGTGTGCCCCAGCAATCATTCTGCTTAATGCCAATACCTGGCTCTGACACCCCTGGCAGTTTCCTTGGCTTTACCAGAACCCTGTCTGGCTATCAACAGGTGGTAATGGTTATCTGGTTGGAAGCCCCTACAACTTATCCTCTTATGGACATCTCAAGATCCATAACACATTCACAACATGACTTAAAGTATTACCATTTTGACAGAAAGCCACCTCCTGCCCACGTAGGCAATAATGAGCTTTTTTATTTTTGTAACAGAAAATGATGCTGGTAACTCTTGTCTCAGAATGTGAGATCTGCTAATCAGACCTCACTTTCTTAATGCTTCATGCTGAAAAAGTATACTGCACATGTGTTCTCTTGACTGGGAACTTTCTATGGACACACCAGCAATTATCATGTAGGTTGGCAACATATGCCAGCAATAGAATAACAAGGACATTCCTGACAAACATCCTGCTGGAATCTAAATGAATTACAGGCAGTGGGCTTCATTACCCAAATTATCTATAACTGTACATGCCTAAATCCTGGTGGCAGTTTGGTAAAATTTAAAGCCACATGTAGTTTGACATAGCTGCCTCTGAGGAGATAGTTATATTTACTAAAAACCCATTTGATGTCATTGTATTGACAAATGGTTACTGGTGACTTATACTGCTGCCAGAGTTCTGTGGATCACTGTCGAATGCTGGGTTTCACCCACAAGAACCTGTCTGATCCAGCACTAATATCGCACTTTGTTTTTTGCTGCAAAAGCTTGATACCACTGCAGGTGAACATGACACCCCCCCTGAGACAAGGAGGGGACAAGCGCTTCAAAAGAATGCCTTCCAGCACAATGTGAAAATCACACCAGGCATGTCATGACTGGAGTCTCTTTGATGTAAGGCAGAGATGGGAAGGGGAAGTAAAGTTCAGCCAATCTTAAAATGTGTAGGCCACTCTTACTCCTGTGCCTGCTACCATCTTCCAGCAAACAAGACACTTTGGGAGCTGACATCAGAAGGCAAAACCTCCCATCACAACAGCAGCGATTGACCCATTGCAGATGGCTTACCATGGATGAATGTGCTGTAGCACAATGTGTAGATAAGGGGTAAGACCCCCATTATATGAGTCATCTTTCAACTCATGAAGACGAAAAATCCCAAAACGAAGCCCATTTGTGCAGCTCTCACTGCGAGTGGTAATTTTCAGAGAATGGTAATTGTAATTGGTTGTTTATAACGTGCTTAATAACCAGAGGTTTCTGGGCGCGGACCTGGGGATCGAACCTGTGTTGCTTCACATAGTCTTGCTTCCAAGGCAGGACGTTGCCTCTAAGCTATCCTCCCGACACACATTGAATGTTCACTTTTAGAGCAATTAGAAGCAAGACAATCGCTCATATTGAGCACCACACTAAAACAAGGTTGATTTACGTTGTTTTTACATATGAGAATTTTGTTTGCAGAGGTGATTATGGTCCCATGAAGGGGACTGTATTGCTATATAAGCATCATGGCTTAAATTTACATCAAAACCTGCCTGGACAGAGGCTGCACTTTTATAAGCAATAGGTGGAAGGAAGGAGGGTTATGATAAGCTGCTGATCTGGGAAGGGATAAAAAAATCAATGATCCGATTAGTATCTATTTTTCTATTTTTTCTATTTTACTGCTTGTTTCCATGGGGGGGGATAGGCCCGCTTAATATGGTGTTTCTTTGCATGAGATCTTTGAGATGTTATATTCTGTGATATAGTGGAGGGTGTATAAGGTGGAATTATGTGCACTTTCTATGATATTACATTAAATTTACAGCAAATTTATTTTGGTATACTAGATTTTCAGAAACCAATTGCACTAAATGGACCCCTGATCTCATAAACTAAAATACCTAGTCACTGCCATTATCATCATACATGACTGGTTTCTTTGTGTTTACCCCGTAATTCTAAATACAAATTACAAAGCGGGACTATTCCTGGAATCCTGTTCTCCCTCTAAATCATGTTTTACTCTTTCTCTTATAATAAGCAACACACACATGTTGGACTATTTTGTCCTTGGGCTTGGTAGCCTACTTCTCTAGACCATTAAAGAGCGTGGTCTATCCAAGCGGTGACCTGGTCAATCGTTTCTTTCATCATACTTAGGAAAGCCCAAGCACCTTATGAGCCCTGTATGTAACCATGTAGTACATACACATGTTATTATTTACATTATTTTCATTCACATGTTCACACATTTTAAGCTTGCTTTTATTTCCCTTTTCCATCTTTCTTTCTTTCTTTTTTTCTTTCTTTCTTTCTTTCTTTCTTTCTTTCTTTCTTTCTTTCTTTCTTTCTTTCATTTTCTTTCTATCTTTCTTTCTTTCTTTCTTTTTTTCTTTCTTGTGACATGGCTTGGAAACCAAACATTTTCACATTTTTAAACACATTTCTGGAATCACTCCTTTGCCACTGGAACTGTCCCCTTCCCCCTTAAACACTGTCTTGTGCAACCCCTTCTAAAGAAGCCCTTGGCCTATCCTTCCTTTCCTCCTAACTATCGTCCGATCCCCATCACTCCTTTCCTGGGCAAACTCTTGGAAAACCTGGTCACCTCCCATCTTACTCTACATACTGAATCTGTTGGTTGCCTCCATGACCACCAATCTGGCTTCAGAGCTGCCAAAAGCACAGAAACTGCTCTCCTGAACACCTGTGAAGACCTGCTCTCCAGTCTTCACTCTAATCTCCCTTCTGTCCTCATTCTCCTCGGTCTATCCTCTGCTTTTGACACGGGCAACCATGCCATCCTGCTCAGTTGCCTCTGTGACAACCTTGGTATTACTGATCAGGCCCTGGCCTGGTTGACCAACCCTCTCAGGTCCAACTGGGGTCTTTCCTCTTTTTTATCTTTCTCTTTACTTGGGGTGTTCCCCAGGGGTCTAACCTCTCTCCCTGGCTCTTCAACCACTACCTAGCACCTCCTGCCCACCGCATCGCTACTTTCTGCTCCAATTTTCAATGTATTTATTTGGATTTATAAAGCGCCCAGCGGCCCGGGTCCATCGTGGCGCTGTTACAGAATGTTCACTTAACAGGTTTAGGACAGACATTACAAAGGTAGTAATACAAACTCAATGACATTGTTGAAGGGCGTTCCAAGGTTACAGAGGAACAGAGTTGGAGACAATATGTTGAGCGTTCTAGTTGAATAATTCAGTCTTTAGCATTTTTCTGAACACTCTGAGGGATTCTTTGTTTCTTAAGCTGCGCGGGAGGGCATTCCAAGCTTTTGGGGCTAGATCTTCAAAGCTAGTGCCGCCAGCTTTGGCTCTGTTAAAAGCTGGGACTGAGAGTAGGTGAGAGTACTGGTCTCGTTTTGGTCTGTGAGCTGGAGCCTGGTGTATTCTTTCTGCTAGGTAGGCTGGGGCAGTCTGAGAGAGCCATCTGTGAGTGATTGTGAGGGCCTTGAATGTTATGCGTTGTTTGATGGGGAGCCAGTGGGCATCTTTTCTCGCCTGGGAGATGTGTTCTCTCCTTGAGATACTGAGGGCGGCTCTAAGGGCGTTGTTTTGCGCAGTTTGTAGTCTGTTGATGTTATTGGCGCACCTGAAAAAGAAATGAAGACACGCCTGAAAAAACAAAGAAACTCAGCCTCCCTGAAGATTGATGGAGTCATGAAAACGTGCGTTTTGGAGGAGAAGCTAATGACTAGTAACAGAGCGCCTGCCTTAGCAATCTTTAAACATTGTTCCAGGAGTCCCGGGCTAAAAGGCAGCAGCAGCAGGGCCATCATGCCTTACATTGGAGAGCCACAACCATAGCTTTCCCCCCTTCCCCATCAAGGGGAAGATTTGTGCTATGGAGGGAGTTGTTTCCAGTCACCTGCCAGTAAAATCAAGTGCGAAAAATACAAGTACCAGAATCCTCCTAGTCAATTAACTTGCCACACCTGAAAAAGAAATGAAGACACGTCTGAAAAAACAAAGAAACTCATGAAAACGTGCATTTGGAGGAGTAGCTAATGACTGGTAACAGAGCGCCTGCCTTACCAATCTTTAAACATTATTGGCAGAAGTGCCTAGAAGTAGAATGTTACAGTAGTCTAACTTTGCGGCAATGGTGGCTCTGGCGATGTTAAGGCAGTTGTTTGGCAACATGTGGGATTTCACTGCATTTATGATTTTTGTTGTGAGTACAGCTGATGATGAGATGGCGCTGACTTGCCTTTCCATTGATAAGGTGGAGTCAAGGTATACACCCAGTGTTTTCACTGCAGCAGAGGCTGTAATAACAGTGTTCTCAATACTGAAGGAGCTGTATTTATCATCTCGTTTTTTAGGGACTCTTTGGGGCCTACCAGTAGGATTTCTGTTTTTTCCCCTTTTAGACATAGGCCATTGGCTGCCATCCAGGCCTGGATGCACGCATATGTCTTCTGGAGGGTGTTGAGGTCTTGTTCATAATCACCTGTTAGGGGGAGAAGAATTTGTGTATCGTTGGCATAGATGGTAAAGGCTATGCCGAATTCCTCTAGATCACTGAACAGGGGAAGAGTGAATAGATTATAGAGAGTGGGGGATGTACAGGATACTTGTAGGACTCCACACCCAATGCGGGATTGAGAAGCTGAGGCCTGGTCAGAAAAGACCCTCATAGCTCGGCCCTCCAGGAAGGGGGTGATCCATGCGGTAGCTTCTTGGGAAAAGTGAGCAGTGTCAATGAGGTGTTTACACAGGATCTTGTGGTCAACCAAGTCAAAGGACGCCGATAGATCCAGGAGTAGGAGGAGTGAGGATTTGCCTTTGTCCATGTTTTCGAGTACTTGATTCTTAAGGTCGAGTAGGCCTGATTCAGTGCCGTGACGAGGGCGGAAGCCAGACTGTCTTTTACCAAGGATGTTGTGTGCTTCCAGGTAAAACTGAATCTGTAGATATGCACCCTTGCCCAAGATTTTCAGCAGGAATGGCACGGTGGTAATTGAACGGTAGTTGTTAGGGGAGTCAGGGTCAAGAGTAGTTTATTTTTTAGTAGTGGCCGAACCCAGGCTTCCTTAAGGGCGAGTGGGACGGTGCTCGTGGCGAAGGAGGCATTGATGAAGGTGGTGACAAATGGGGCCAGGGCTGTCGCACAATCTTTGACTAAGTTGGTTGGGCATGTGTCCTGTTTACATAGCGATGGTTTGATATGCTTGATGATCACTAGGACCTCAGAGGTTGCCACTTCCCTGAATGCAAATGGTTTGGGTGTGTTTGTGTCATGTTGACTGCTTGCCGCTGGGAGGGTGGCAGGGTTTTTTGATGTGGGTGAAGTGGCTTTAGGCAGTTTGTCGAATTGAGTCTTAATCTTGTTTTGGAGGGTTTTAATTTTATCTAACATGGCATGTTGAATGTTGTTACACCATGTTTCGTGTTTGTAGATGGCAAATAGTTCTTTGGACTGGGAGTTGGCTTTCTCAATTCTGGAGTTATATGTGGCAGCTTTGGCTCTAGAGATTGCCTTTTTATATTCTTTAGCGATAGCAAGGTAGGTGTCTCTTGTGGTCGTGGAAGGGTTAGTTTGCCATGAGGTTAATGCTACTCGTTTAGTGGTTTGCGCATCAAAGACTTCCTGTGTGAACCACGAGTTTGCATGGAGTATCTTCTTCACTTTTTTGTCTTCCAGTCGGGCTACCGCGTCTAATACCTCTTTGAGAGTGGTATTGTAAAGCTCTACTAGTTCTGTGGTGTTGTTAGATGTAGGTTGAGCTAGTCAATGTTATGCGGATGAGACTCAGCTCTCTTTCAGGCTTCCCTCAGCCACCTCTGCTTCTTCTCTCATATCAGACTGTCTGACCGCAATTCAGGAATGATGTGCCACCAATGATCTCTGCCTTAATGGCAGTAAGACTGAGAACCTCCTCATTGGGACACCTGCTCCCTCCTTTCCTCTCCCTCTCTGGCCGCCCACTCTGTGCCCTCTTCCTGCTCCTTCCTGTGAGGCTAAGAACCTTGGTGTCATCTTCGACTTTAACCTCTCCTCACATCTCTGACGTCTCTAAGAAGTCAAATTATCACCTGCACCTCCTCAGAGGTATTCTTCCTTTTCTCACTTTCCCCAGAAGCTCACTGTCTGCAGAGCTCTGGTCCTCACTAGGCTGGACTATTGGTATAGACGATGAGGCAGCTGATCCTGTACATGTCCCTCTAGGCGTACCACAAGGATCCTGTCTCTCTCCCACATTATACAATGCTTATACCAAGCTCCTCTTTGCAGCATTGGATGCCATGGGTGTAATATACACCAATTTTGCAGATGGTATGCAGATACTTATCCCAATCACAGGAAATAAAGAGCATGATACCACTATCATAAACAAAATCTACTCGCTCATCCAGAACTGGATGGCATCTAATAGTCTTTGTCTGAACGGCGAAAAGACGGAGATCCTTATTGTTGGATCACCAGCTCAACTAAAATAATTTCTGCAAGATTACACCTCTGTTGACATAGATGGCACGTCCATCCCAATATCCAACAAAGAAAAAACCTTTGGGCTATATCTTGACTCTAGCCTCACCATGAGCAAACACATCAATTCGCTTGCTTCCTACACAGCCAAACTTATTTCCCTCAGTCGACAATTTCTCTCTACACAGAACTGTATCACACTCGCCAGAGCGCTCATCATGTCTAAGGTAGACTACTGCAATATACTCCTGCTAGGATACTACCAAAAAAAGTAACCAAATTACAACTACTGCAAAACCAAGCACTGAGAGCAGCTCTAGGTAAAAATAAGAGACCATGGCCCTCATTACAACACCGGCGCTTAACCATGGCACTATTAGCACCGTGGTTGGTGCCGGTGTTGTAACAGGTCCGCCATGGTTCAATGGGGAATTACCACCCCATTCCAAGGTTGGCGGGGCGGTAATTCCCCATTTAACCATGGCCCTTCCCCATTCCCCTTCAGGGCTCTATGGGAATGGGGAAGGCAAATTGCGCTACCGTACTTAGCACCAAGGTCCCTTTGCGGGTCCCTACTTTAATGGCTGGTGTAGACCAGCTGTCAAGGTCGGGTCCCGCAAAGGGACCTCGTAATCAGGCGCTAATGAGTTAACGGCGCCGCAGCCTTTTACGGCACCGTTAACCCATTGGCGCCAGGGTCGTAATGAGGCCCCATATCTCACAAGTTAGGAAAGAGGTTCACTGGCTCCCAATCCAAGCTAGAATCCTGCACAAAACTCTCACTACCACTCATAAATGCATTACGCAAAAGGCCCCACCTACATCAATGAATGCCTTGCTCGTAAAACCCCCACCAGACTCCTCAGATACAACACTAGTACTCACCTACTTATCCCCTGCTTCAAGAATAAGAGAACCAGTGACTCCAACTTCACGGTCGCTACCCATAGACTATGGAATTCCCTCCCAACATACATCAGTAATGACACCTCCCACACCCAAATCAAGAAACTGCTAAAAACCTGGCTATTCAATGCATTCTAATTGCAATGTTGGGCCAGTACATAATCTCAGGACTGTTGTATGCACCACTGTATATACATCTATCTCTTCACGCTACCCTTTTGTTGTTTATATATGTTCCTACTCATTGTCCCCACACATGCTCTGCCAAAATGTACTGTGTCTTCTATAGTTCTAAGTATGCTTCTACCTCTATGTAACCAGAAAGCAACCTGTAACCTACGCTGTGATACCGCCGGGGTTGGGCATAGTAACAAATGCAATAAATAAATTATCCAGAACAGGACTGCGAGACTTGTCCTTGGCCTCAAGCCCAGAGATCGTATTTCTCCAGCTCTGAATCCTCTTCTCTGGCTCCCCATGGCTGCAAGGATGAAGTTCAAGACCCTCTGCATCGTCCACAAGGCTTTCTGGGGCCTGGGACTGCTCTACCTGCAGCTTTCCATTCCAAAACCTCTTCCTTCTAGAGCTCTCTGCTCACCCTCTCTGAGGGTCAGACGCTTCTCCAAGCAGAGAGTTGACGGAAGATCTATCTCCTCGGCTGGGGATTCCCTCTGGAATAGCCTCCCTGCCTTTCTTAAACTTGAGCAGAACCACCTCTCGTTCCGGAAGCAACTCAAGGCCTTCCTTTTTGCTTCCGCTTTCTCCCTTCCTTTCCCCTGCTGATGCACCTGACTGCTCCACGCACTGGTCACCCTCTGAACTCGGGCCCACGCTCTTCCATGTCCAGTTGCCCTCGCACTGCCTCCGGGCTCCCCAGCACTTAAGGGTCTGTACCTGCAACCCTACAGTCCCTTCTCTCTGCACTTATGAGCCACCCGCAGGCTGCACTTGTAAGTTAACTGCACTTCTCCCCTTCCCTCTTCCGCACACTTGCACGTTATGAATGACACAAGGCCTAGGAAGATCGTTATTTTGTCCTCCCTTTGTTTCCCCCTCCTTATCTTGTCACGCCGAGGAACACTTGTGTACAGGCGCGTTATAAATGCCACATCATATCATATCATATCATCTCAAAAGAATACACTTCAATTCATATATATAAAAAGACATTAGTTTGATCATAAAAACTAGCAAAAAATACATACATTATCTAATTAATCTATTCAGAATTAATTGTAAACATGCGTGATAAAAATCTTATCAAAATTAAAATGAGTGAAACTCGAGACCCTGATAAAATCTTATGCCAAAAATCTGTTGGTGTTTGAGTAAGAAGTTCAGAAATGAATTTATACAAAATATGTCTGCCTTAAAGGACTGCAAGCGGGCAATACACTTACAAATGTTTTAGGGTTTCCACTATGTTTCCATCTTTATAAAATGTATACACTCTCCTGCATCTCTCAATTTTTGAACGAGCACCTAAGATTTCATTAGTGGGGTCGAGATGGAATCTGAATGCATTATTCCACTAAGAATTAGGAAATTGCAGTACATATGTTGCAAGTATATTCAGTGCCTTTTCCCCAATAGCAGCATATGAATGCAGTTTAAATGTGTTGCAGCTGTCTCTGGCAGAACACCAGTCATTACACCAGAGTTTATTTTTCACATCAAGAGGATTGTCCTCCAGGGGATCAGAGGTGGCACCGAATTTTAACAAAAGTGAGTTAAAATAATGTATTCAAATTAGAGGTTTTCAGTCAGAGTCCTCCTTTACAGATTCATTGAGGTCTTGAAACAAAGAGGGACCCACAAGTATCAACACCATACAAACCTAGAATTTTCCAGCTCACAGATGCCTTTAAAGAGACCAAACCCAGCTTGTACCTTATGGTTAATGTTGAGACACCTTTAGGAAGATTAAGGATGCTTCTCCAAAATAGACCTTCATTTTTTGCCCATATGTCTACAACTTTAGGTCCTTCAACGTCCACCCCATATCATGATATTGGAACTACTTTGCCCTTATAAACCTGATAATAGGTAGCAAAGAAAAACAGCCAAGGCACACATTTTAACTTTTACTCTGGGCTGCCATAATTATAGTTTTAGTTCAAATATTATTATGGACAGTTTTGATAACGTTTCTTCTTATTGTGAAGCATAGATACTTAAAAGAATTGACTACCTCCAAATTCTAGTTGTTGATATTTCAAATTAATGTACTGTTTCTCCTAGAGGGAGACAGTATTAAAATCTTTGTTTTTACAGAATTAACCTCAAGATCATTAGAATCCACATATTTTCCGAGTGTCGTCAATTGTCGTTGGAAACCTATCTCGGTATACTCCAAAAGGACTAGGTTGTCTGCATATGTCAACCAACCCACCAAGATGGAACCCACTTTGGGCATAAACGATCCAATATGCCTGAACGCATCCCAATATCAGAAATGAACAAATTAAACAATCTTCAGGCCAAAACGAAGGGGAATCAAAGTTTGGCCACCAACATTCAATCTGTCCTGAACTTTGGAATTCCTGTGAAGGTGACTTAAAATACTAATCAACTTCATAGGACATTCCCTTTTTATCAATTTATGCCAAAGTAGCCTTTTATTAATCTACTCAAGGGGGGGCCACAGTATGCACGCTGGCTAAAAGAGTTTGAAACATGGGCCGAGAAAGAGGCAAGAGTGCGGGCCAGGTCAGCGCAGCGCTCAGACACAACGGCTGGGGGCACTTATGACTATTGGAAGTAGCTGGTCTGGGATATGTTTCACCCTTCAGATGATATGCCGCCATGAGCACCATGCCGCACACTGGGATGATACATGATTATCAAGATGGGACGTGCCAAGGTCCAAACATCAACTCCGGTACTACCTGGAGCTATACAACTCCGGTTAGAGGCCTGCCACACCAGAATGTTGCTACTGATTCGTATATATGACCTGTTCAAGAAGACCTTGATGTAAAAATCTATTTATAGTGCGTGGACAAGTTAATTGTTTGTTAATATGTGTGGTTTACTGTTTGTTTACTGTGGCAGGAGGTGCTCTACGGATGTACTACATGCATACCTTTACTGTAATGCGATTATTGAAACACTGCCTGCCTCTAAAAGTCAATAAAAAAGTCAATAAATAAATGTAAAAATAAATTCATAACAAGTCAAAAGCCATGGTAAAGTCGATACATTTCAGATAAATCGGTTTTCATTTGTCGACACTTCTTATTTGTAAAAGCTTCAAGATAAATCCATTTGAATAGATACCTAGACTCTTCTTGATGGGTGCCAAAATTCTCATTTTCAAATGCCCACTTTTCCAGTTTTTTTTAATAAAAGGGAAGAGAACATTTTACTAGACACATCTAACAAATCTATGTGAAAATTATTCTTGGGCTTTGACCTGTTCCCCATTTTGTAAATGGGAACAATATGGGAATGCTTCTAGGAAGGAGGAGTAGAAGAGGATCAAATAATTTAGTCAAATTAGCTTTTTAAAAAGTGTGATCATAAATGTAAGTCACTATGGAAATATACATTAAATTAATACCAGTTCTCTTTCTCTTTCACACAACCATTTTTGCCGTGGTCCACAAACAGCAAAATCCCAAACAACATCTGTGTGTGTCAAGTTTCAGGCAATGCTCTCAGGCTGGGAGCTAAGAAATAGATTGCGGCCAAAATAGCATGCACAAATACCAGCTGTACAGGCTGGTGGTGACCCTCCCCCTTGACCCTAGGCTAAGGATAGGAAGGAACACATGTTGAGTCCCCCCGCATGTTTTTATTTATTCTTCACTACTATTACTCACCAAACTTTCTGTTTACCCTGCCAAAGATTTATCTTCCAAGGACCCTGTGTTATTTACGTGTCATGCTAACACAAAAAGAAAATAACTGCATTTAAAGCAGCAAAAGATTGTTACTCAGAGAGCACTAGTGAAACATATGTTGTCGCCTCTCTCCACTCGAGTGCTTTGTTGATGCTAAATAAATATATTTAAGTGACTATGTTATTCTCTGAAGGTGTCTCATTCTTGGTTTTATATGCCAAGCGGGTTTTACTCCAATTTGCACCATTTAGCATCACCTTGTAATGTAAGGTTTGAGAACCAGCCTGGATCTTAATTAGGTGCTGAATGTCTTCCTTAATATAGTTGAACAACCAACCAACTTCTACTAGTGGAATGGAAGTCAGTAGATTCGAAGTAGACAGTGCGTATGTAGATTTAAAATATTTGATCCAACCTACTTCGGGGATAGATTTTATCTGACAAAATGCTTGAATATTGCCATCCCCATTAATTTCACAAATGTGCTATATTTTTCGTAATCAAATTGAAAAGTATAAGTTCTGAATCCTTTTAAACTAGATGGCTTTTATATTTCCTAATCCAATTTGTATATGTCAGTTTTAGGTTTTCATGTGAAGTAATGTCACTTACTCTAGAACCCAAGGTTTTCAATTTCCATCTAAGCTCTTTTTTCTTTTTCTGAATGTTTATATCATAGACATGATTATGAATATGTCTAGATTTAGCAGGTCTATGCAGATGGGGTTACAAATCTATAAAAAAAGCCTTCAGAATCACTTGGAGCAAAGTGATTATCACATTTCTTAATTGAATAGTCTCTTAATTCTTCAATGAAGCACATGATAAAATGATTAACAGTGTGATTATTCCATCAGATTATGGGATACAGAATTGACTTCTAGAGCCGGTGCATTATTAATAGTTGATCATCCAAGTTTGTTTAAGTTCTATTCAGCTTATAAGGTGGTCACTTTTATCCATTTCCCAAATATGATAGAGGAAACAAACATGTAGTCAAGTATGGTTTTTCGAAGAACCTCTGAATTCTGAGGGAGATTCTTTTCATCCTTTCGCTTCTGATCATTCCTCTCCTATCTTCCTTTCCTTATTTTAATTTTCCCCCAGCAAACTACGTTTTTCTGATACTAGGGCAGGGCCACAATGTACCATAGAGCTTGGATTACCACAGGCTATGTGAGGCCACTCCCTCTCTCTCTCTTTCTCTCTCTATCTTCCTCACTCTCCCTCTCTTGCTCTTTCTCCCACTCTCCCTCCCTCCTTCTCACCCCCTCTCTCTCCCTCTCTCTATCTCTCTCTGTCATTCTCTGTCTCTCTCTGTCTCTCCCCCTCTTCTGAGATCAAGAGAGAGAAATTGTTTTTTTTTACTAATGTCCACGTTGCATTTTATTAAAAAGTGAGGAGAGCTCAAGTGCAACATGCCGGGCTTGGGAGCAGAACAGTGCTGTGTGTCATGGGTTAGATACCCCTGTTGGTCTGACACAGCCCTGTACCACTCCACTCCCCAGGTGATAAACATTTTCTCTAAGAATTGATTTAACACTGTGCTGTACATTAAAAACCTGTTTTGACCTTTGAAGTTTGCTTTTAATATTTCACATAGCAATAATGCAGGATACCCTTCCTCCCTCCTTGTAGCTGTTTGCAGATGTCATAATGGAAGATCCGCTACTGTTACAGGATATTGGTCTCCGCGCAGTGGAGTCAACTGCAAATGTAGAACAGAAACAAGGCAAGGCGAAGCAAGCCTTCATCGTGCAAACCTTCTCAAAGCTCCTGGAGCTCATCACTTTGCGCCACCGCTTGATGGAAACTGCTCTGGAGACTGTGCCATTAACAAGGTAAGTGACTCCAACAACACATCCAATTTCTTAACTTTACACGTAGAAGCTTCTGCTCATATCTAGCAGTGAACCTTATGTCAGAAGCTCTGCAGATACAATGCATGCATGTATGGGATTTATAATGCAGGAGCCTTGCTGGAAATAAACTGAATACTGTGCATAGGGGTTGCACAAGGGGTTACTGCTTTACTGTGTTACATGGTAAACACAGACAAGCACCCTGTTTTTTAACAGGATGCTACTCTTTTGTGTTAGTTCTGTACTACTGGCAAATAAGCATTGTTCCAGCAAATTGTTCTATATATTTTTGTTGGTGCAATGATGATGGTAGTGCAGCAGTAAGTGTAAGCTGCCAACGGGAGTATCTCATAGCTGCAGTGGTAATTTTTTGTATTTGTATTTTATAAATGTTATATAGCGTTATCGCCAAAGTGCTTGTACAAAAATAAAAACAATTGGTGCAATCAATATGGACAATGCACTCCGGGTAAATCGGAACAGAGGAGGGGAGGGGGAAAAGAGTTAGGTGCTGGAGAGAGCAGATAGGAGATGGGTTTGAAAAATAGAGAGAGAAGAGGAACAATGAATAGAAAGAGGGAGAGAGTGGGTATGCTTAGGGCAAGCAAGGCAAAGGAACCGAAACGAGAGGACGCACAGGGGGTTAAGGGACAGAAAGAAGAAACTGCTTTTTGGAGCAGAATACAGTGAGCTAAGTGAAGAGAAGCAGATGGGGCCGAAACCATGGATACACCTAAAGAGGATGGCGAGGAAGTGATAAAGAAGACGAGATTCAAAAAGGGAGAAGAGCTATAGAGTGTAGAGAGGATGTAATAGAGGACCGAGAGGAAAGAGAGAAGAGGGGACAAAGAGAAGTATTATAGACAAAGCAAAGAGGGACAAGATAAGAGGCAGGAAGGCCCAGGACAAGATCTGAGCAATAGTCGATGCAAGAGAAAACTAGAAGGGAAATAAGATGATTGGTGGCATGAAAAGAGGGATAGGCCCGAGCACAGAGTAAATTGAAAAGAGCGTAGCGACTGGATCGGCAAGTGAAAGAGATGTGCAGAGAGGAGTGCAATTGGTCAAAGATTACACCCAGGTTGAGAGCGGAGGAAGAGAAACAAAGGGACGAGAGAGTGAAAGAAAGGAAGGGACGAGCAATAGTGGGAGCAATCATAGTAGAAGGACAAAATAAAACCTCTGTTTTTCAGGGATTGAGGTGGTGAAAATGTGATGACATCCAATTTTGGACTGCAGAGAGACAGTTACAAACAGTAGGGCATCAGTGAAGGAGGAAAAGGAGAAACAGATGTGGGCATTGTCGGCATAAAGATGAAAGGAAAGGTTAAAAGAAGAAATAAGAGCAGAGTAGGGGATTTTATGAAGTGAGAAAAGCATGGGGCCAAGTACAGACCCTTAAGGGACTCCATAAAGAAGGAGACCGAGGGAGAGGTTTGCCCAGCCCAGGTTACCGAGTAGGAGCAGTGATAAAGATAAGAGTAAAACGATTTAAGAACACAGCTAGAAAGACCAAGAGTGGAAAGGGTGGAAATGAGAAGGGAGTGAACAACAGTATCAAATATTGCAGAGAGATCAAGGAGGATAAGGACAGAAGAACTTTTAGACTGTTGAGCCGTGAGAAGAGCATTGGATACATGCAAGAGGGCAGTCTCAGTGGAATGGGATTGTCGGACTCTGGATTCAAGAGGAGGCAGAAGAGAGTGGAGATGGACATAGGCAGAAAGTTGAGAGTAGATGGCACGCTCAGGAAGATTAGATAAAAAAGACGACAGGTCGGATGAAAGTTAGCGAGAACAGGGGGATAGTGAGATGGTTTGTTGTTCAAGATAGGTAGAATGAGCGCATGTTTGAAAAGAAAAGGAAAACAAGAACTTTTGAGCTTGAAAGAAGATGAGAGGAATGAAAAAAAGGAGTGATCGGGAGGTCGGGGAAAAGAAGTGTGTGAAGAAGCTGAAAAAGACAGCGAGGGTGATGGGAGCGCTAGAGCTCAAGTTCACAGAAATACAATTTTTTAGCATTGGGTAAAGCAAGATCATAGGAGGAGGATAGAGAAGAAAGCTCAGAAAAAGCACAAGGACATTCAGATTGTTTCCAATGATGTTCGGCTTTACAGAGGCTTGAACGAAGGGATGTGAGAACAGGAGTGTTGTGAAGATCTCTGGTCCAGCGCAGAAGCAGCACAAACTCCTACCTCCCCTTAATGGTTTTGGTGTCTGGAACTAAAGTGCACAGACCTCTGCAACCACCACAGGGAAAGAGGGTTAGGGTCCACGGATTGGATGGGTAGAGGGTTGAAGGAAGACCAGAAAGAGGGTTAGGCAGAGGTTGTGGACAGGGAAGGGGAATTCAGGGACGGCATGCTCCTAGGCTCTTGTTCTTTGGACCTTGGAACTCCTTATCACGCTTTGCTTGCCTTGAGGATATTCCTAGGACTTTGTTCAATCACACTCTCATTGAACAACCTTGTAGATACCAATCTCACATATGCACAACGAATGCTTCACAAGGAAGACAATTCACCCAGTTGGAATGCACTGAGTTGCTTCCAATCTTTAGACTTGCTCTTACTCTCTGACACTGATTAAGGAGCTTAGAGCACTTATCAAGAAACACCCTACTGAGGTGTCACACCTGAGCAGTGAGTGGGAGGCAGTTCACCAATAAACACCAAACCCCAACAGTATCACACTCTGAACTATTGGTACACATAAACAAGAGTAACAGAGCAAACGCATTGGCTTTTTCACCAACCCCCTTGCTAGGATTCTCCCATCATGGAATGCACTTGCGTGCTAAATAAACAAGCAACACTTAGCTCTGGCTGTTGCTTTGAAGTCCGGTGCCCGAATCTGGTATCAGCAGTGCCCAGAAGGAACAGAATACACACAGCGTCTGTCAGAAGAAAACACCATTAGTACATGCCCAAAGCGTAACGTGTTGTGAAGGGTTAATACACTGGGATTAGTTTATCCTGCATGCCGTGCATCACCGCTGTCATGCGTTATTAGTTTCCACACTGGGTTAAAGTTATGCGCTGCTGCGCGAGGATTTTAGTTGCAAAGCACTTCACAACAATGCCCCCGTGCTATCTCACGACTCGGCTGCTTTCGTAATGCCGACAACAAGCACGCTTTCACTAACTGCTTCAGATCAGCTTTCACACTAGGTTATCACTTATCTTTGGTATCGCGGGACCTGACACGTAGTCTTTAGGTGAGGCGCGGCCCCGCAAGAGTTTTCTGCCCAACCGGAGCTTCTGGGAATGCGTCCACCCGGAGGAACACCAGAGCGCGAACAAACGTCCCGTGTTTGCGCATGCGCAGATGCTGGGGCATTGGCGAGGGCGTTCCCAAGCGGGTTTGCAGGCTCTGTGTGCCTGATCCTGTTGCCTTGGGTGCGTGGGGGCAGCTGGAGGCGCTCAGGATGCTGGACATTGTAGTTTCTGGCCTCCATTTGCTGCAATGTAGGTTTCCGTCCAGCAGATGCCATCTTCCCCCACCTGATGATCCTACAGGAGGGACAGAGGTGGCATCTGCTGGATAAATATGCCCCTAGAACAGTGCTGGCCACAGTTTGTCCCTTAACACGTTGGGGCTTTACGACAGTACAACCCCTCCCCACAGAAGGGCCTGGTTTCCCTGGATAGTTACGATGGAATAAATGTAAGAGCCGAGGAGCATGTATGTTGCTGGCGGATTCCCAGGAGCGTTCTTCCAGGCCATAACCCACCCAATCTACCAGATAATGCAACACTCCTGCCCTCTTTCGGGAATTGAGGATGGCCTGAACCTCGTACTCCGGATACCCTTCAACCAGAACTGGAGGGGGTCTTTTCATTCCTGTGTGTGGATCAGCCGGTTTCAACAAGGCAACATGAAACACCGGGTGCACCTTCATATGTGATGGCAACTGCAAATGCATAGCTACTGGATTGATTACACGCTCAACACGAAACGGACCAAGAAAGCGGGGTTTGAACTTAGGCGACCCTGGTAACTTTAAATGCCGTGTTGATAGCCACACCTTGTCCCCCACCTTATATGGCAGACTTTCCCGGCGCTTAGTATCTGCATAGCGTTTGGTTGAGATCTTAGCTGCAACAAGATTTTGATATGTTTTGGCCCAAGTTTGTGATAGGATAGTCATTCGGGCCTGCACTGATGGTGAGGGATCCTGTACTGGAGCAAGTGAAGGTTGCACCTGAGGATTGTAACCATAGGTGGTGTAGAACGGTGAATATCCGGTAGCGGTATGTCGAGAATTATTATAGGCCAGTTCTGCTAGCCACAGAGTATCTACCCACATCTCTTCTGCGCTATGTGTGTAGCACCTTAGATATTGCTCCAACGTTTGATTCAAACGTTCCGTTTGCCCATCAGATTCTGGGTGATAGCTGCTGGACATCTGTAGTTTGATTCCAAGCTTCTCGCAGAATGAGCACCAGAATTTAGAAGTAAACTGTGCGCCTCGATCGGAAACTATGTGCTGGGGTATTCCATGCAATCGGACTATGTGTTGTAGAAAAAGATCCACTAGTCCATGCGCAGTTAGCACTCCTTTGCAAGGGATGAAATGTCCAAGTTTGGAGAAAGGATCTACTACCACTAGTATTGCGGTGTATCCCTGATCGGAGGGTAATTCTACGATGAAGTCCAAAGAAATGATGTTCCATGGCGTGGTTGGTATAGGCAAAGGTCTAAGCAAGCCCATGGGTTTATGATGATTAGTCTTGTTTCGTGCGCACACCTCACATTGGTGTACATATGCTTGGGCTTCCTTATGAAGATGTGGGCACCAGTAATGGCGTTGAACCAATTCCTGTGTCTTGTTTATCCCTGGATGACCAGCTAGTGGAGAATCATGGCACCATTTCAGCGCTTGTAACCTCAGTGCAGGAGTGGGCAAATACGCAACTTTACCTTGATAGGGTATTCCATTCAACACATATCGCTCCTTTTTTGGATCTTCCCACTGAAGAAATTCCTGGGTAGATATTCCTTTACTTATTTGTTCATAAAGATCATTAGTAGTTCCCCCATTGAACTTGGTTGGTGTGATGATGGGTTTAGCTGTCTCTTCTGACATCGCAGGTGAAGGAATCTCGGGATACCTAGATAGAATGTCTGCTTTTTTGTTCTCTAATCCTGGTCTATACGTGACTACGAAATCATAGTCTGCAAAGTACATTGCCCATCTCAGTTGACGCGGGGTGAGTGCACGTGCAGATTTCAAAAACTGAAGATTTCGATGGTCCGTGAGAACTGTAATAGTATGTCTTGCCCCCATTAAATAGTGTCTCCATTCTGCAAACACCACTCTAATGGCCAAAAGTTCCCGATCTGCTTTTGTGTAGTTCTGCTCCGCTGGGTTCAGTTTTCTTGAATAATATGCTACGGGATGTAATCGGCCTGATTGATCTCGTTGTGAAAGAATAGCACCCACTGCATAACTGGAGGCGTCCGTCTCAACCATGAATGGTTGTGTTGGGTCAGGATGCAACAAAACTGGAGCAGACGTGAAGGCTTCTTTTAATTGGTTGAAACGTTTTTCTGCATCTGTATCCCAGAAAAATGGTGCTCCCTTTTTCAATAAACGGGTAATAGCCAGGACTTTCTGGGCAAAATCTCGAATAAAGCGCCGGTAGAAATTTGCGAAGCCCAAAACCGATTGCACTTCTTTGATGTTCTTGGGGGCCGGCCAGTCTAGGATGGTTTGGACCTTCCGTTCGTCCATCTTCACTCCCTTTGGTGACAATATGAAACCCAAGAATTCCACAGTAGTGCAGTGAAAGCTACACTTCTCAAGCTTTGCAAATAAATGGTGTTCCCTTAAACGTTGTAATACGGTCTTCACATGTTCCACATGTTCTTCCCGGGTCTGTGAGTATATCAAGATGTCGTCGATATACACGACTACGAAGACATCCGAAAGACCACGAAGGACCTCATCTAGAAAATATTGGAAGGCGGCGGGTGCGTTGCATAGTCCGAATGGCATAACCTGGTATTCATATAATCCAAATTTCGTTCTAAAGGCCGTCTTCCACTCGTCTCCTTCACGCACCCACACCAGATGATATGCCCCCCTAAGATCCAATTTGGTGTAGATGTTTGCTCCCCGCACCTGGTCCAATAAAACAGGGATTAGCGGGAGAGGGTAGCGGTTATTTATTGTGATGCGATTTATCATGCGATAGTCGATACAGGTTCTAAGGTCACCCGTTTTCTTGGGTATGAAGAACAACGGCGACGAGACGGGTGAGGTGGAATGTTGTATGAATCCGTTTTGTAAATTTGTGTCGATATACTCTTTAAGGTGTTTGTTCTCGCTCTTGGTCAGTGCATATATCCTACTACATGGCAATGTCGCACCGGGTTCCAGGTCGATCCTACAATCGAACGAGCGGTGCGGTGGTAATGTCTCAGCCGCCACCTTGCTGAACACATCTTGAAATTCTTTATATTCCAACGGTAGGTTTGTTAATTCGGTGTTTCCACCTTGAGTAGCACCAAGCACCTGGATTACTCGTGCACTTTCCCTGGAACAATGAGCCTCACAGTGCTCCGAAGAAAATCGTACTGTACCTCGAGTCCAATCGATTGCGGGGTTATGAAGCGCGAGCCATGGCAATCCCAATATAAACTCGAACTGAGGAGCTGCAATTAGGTCAAAGCGGATGGTTTCTTTATGTCCCTGGATGTCCAACACCATCTCTTCAGTATGCTGGGTTACAGGTCCAGATTTTAGCGGGGTTCCGTCTACAGCACAGACTGATTCTTGACTCACTTTGGTTAACACAGGCAACCTCAGTGACTGAGCGTGCTTAACGTCCACAAAATTTCCAGTAGCTCCAGAATCCACCATGAGGGTGGCTGTCACGTTCTTCTGACGTGTCCGCAATACACCTGTAACAGTGACGTGAGACCGAGGCGTGTGAGTGACATTGGCTAGGACACCTGGGGGGTCTTGATGGCTATGGCTCGGCAGGTCCACCCCACTCACTGGCGAGCGTTGGCGTTTCCCGACGCTGGGTTCCCCTTTGGCTTCGCCCCACAGTCTTTTACGAAATGTCCTGATTTACCACAGTACATACACAGTTTATCCCGCCTCCTTTTTTCCTGTTCTTCTTTAGAGATGGGACCACGGATTGTGCCTATTTGCATGGTCTCTACATCTGATGTCTTCTCGGATTTCGCTAAGGTGGGTTTCTGGTAATCTAGCCTGGGTGGAGCTTGTTTTCCATCCCACCTTCTCTTATCCTGGCGTCTTTCCCCTTTTCGATGGTCTAGGCTTAGATCCAGATTAATCATGTCTGAGTAAGATTCCGGTTGAGGGTCGGTTGTGCTCGTCCCTAAGGCCCTGATAGAATAGAGCTGACCTTTTCTCGCAGGGCCATTCCGCTTCCACCACCAAACGGTTAAATGAGGTCACATATGTTATCAAATCTTTATTGCCCTGCCGCAACGTTAGTACTTCACGATCTCTCACTAGGGAGGCTGCTTTTCTGTTGAAGATCTTACCAAATTCATCTTGGAATTCGCGCCAATCGTATAATACTGCGTCATCCTTTTGAACTAATGGGGTGGCCCGTGCTGCTGCGTCTCCAGTAAGATAAGAGATAACGAATACAGTTCTTGCCTGATCAGATCGGAAGACACTTTCTTTGGTTAAAAAATGTAGCTGGCACTGTGTGATGAAAGTGGTGTATGTTTGTGGATCCCCCCATATCTCTCGGGCGCAGCTAGGGGCACTGGCGATGGGGTCGTAACTTGTACCTGGACTGGGATTGGAACAGACGTGGCCCGCTCAGGGAGTGGGGCCCCCTGTGCTGTAAGCGTCTGTACTCGAGAGGCAAGGCTTTAAGCTCATGCAGGGCCTGCGCTATCTCCTCCATTAGGGCTGAAATTCGTGCTGCCTGGGCGCTTGGCTATACATGGGTTTGCGGTACTGTCGTGAAGCGCAGAAGCAGCACAAACTCCTACCTCCCCTTAATGGTTTTGGTGTCTGGAACTAAAGTGCACAGACCTTTGCAACCACCACGGGGAAAGAGGGTTAGGGTCCACAGATTGGATGGGTAGAAGGTTGAAGGAAGACGAGAAAGAGGGTTAGGTAGAGGTTGTGGACAGGGAAGGGGAATTCAGGGACAACATGCTCCTAGGCTCTTGTTCTTTGGACCTTGGAACTCCTTATCACGCTTTGCTTGCCTTGAGGATATTCCTAGGACTTTGTTCAATCACACACTCATTGAACAACCTTGTAGATACCAATCTCACATATGCACAATGAATGCTTCACAAGGAAGACAATTCACCCAGTTGGAATGCACTGAGTTGCTTCCAATCTTTAGACTTGCTCTTACTCTCTGACACTGATTAAGGAGCTTAGAGCACTTATCAAGAAACACCCTACTGAGGTGTCACACCTGAGCAGTGAGTGGGAGGCAGTTCACCAATAAACACCAAACCCCAACAGTATCACACTCTGAACTATTGGTACACATAAACAAGAGTAACAGTGCAAACACATTGGCTTTTTCACAAACCCCCCTGCTAGGATTCTCCCATCATGGAATGCACTTGCGTGCTAAATAAACAAGCAACACTTAGCTCTGGCTGTTGCTTTGAATTCCGGTGCTCGAATCTGGTATCAGCAGTGCCCAGAAGGAACAGAATACACACAGCGTCTGTCAGAATAAAACACCATTAGTACGCGCCCAAAGCGTAACGTGTTTTGAAGGGTTAATACACTGGGATTAGTTTATCCTGCATGCCGTGCATCACCGCTGTCAAGCGTTATTAGTTTCCACACTGGGTTAAAGTTATGCGCTGCTGCGCGAGGATTTTAGTTCCAAAGCACTTCACAACAATGCCCCTGTGCTATCTCACGACTCGGCTGCTTTCGTAATGCCGACAACAAGCATGCTTTCACTCGCTGCTTCAGATAAGCTTTCACACTAGGTTATCGCTTATCTTTGGTATCGCGGGGCCTGACACGTAGTCTTTAGGCGAGGCGCGGCCCCGCAAGAGTTTTCTGCCCAACCGGAGCTTCTGGGAATGCGTCCACCTGGAGGAACACCAGAGCGCGAACAAACGTCCCGTGTTCGCGCATGCGCAGATGCTGGGGCATTGGCGAGGGCGTTCCCAAGCGGGTTTGCAGGCTCCGTGTGCCTGATCCTGTTGCCTTGGGTGCGTGGGGGCAGCTGGAGGCGCTCAGGCATTGTAGTTTCTGGCCTCCATTTGCTGCAATGTAGGTTTCCGTCCAGCAGATGCCATCTTCCCCCACCTGATGATCCTACAGGAGGGACAGAGGTGGCATCTGCTGGATAAATATGCCCCTAGAACAGTGCTGGCCACAGTTTGTCCCTTAACACGTTGGGGCTTTACGACAAGGAGTGAGCCAGGGTTGAGGAGGTTTGCAGGAAGGAGAGAAAGGTTGGGCCAGATACGTGGAGTCAAGAGTGTATAACAAGGAGGGATGAAGGGCTCTTGTAGCATCGTCAAGAGAGAAAGACGAGAAAGAGGAGAGAAGGCGTAGAGAAAAGTGAAAAAACACCATTGTCACCGGATTCTTGTAAAGAGACTGGGTGACACTGCAGTTAGAGGAACAGTTCTATGTTGGTTCACCTCTTTTCTCACTGGCAAATCTGAAACCACTATCATTAACCCCTCAAAATGCCAGCCTCACCCAGTGACCTGCAGAGCGCCCGAAGTATCCACTGAAAAGCAGGATTGAGTGTAAATGTCCTGCATTTTCCCTGCCACTGGTTACAGGGGCGAATAACTGATGTTCTAAACCCAGCACCATTTCTACATCTAGATACAATGCGGTTCATACCCCTAACCATGACAAAAGGGAGCCAACCCAAGTGTAATGAGATGTGAAGTCAAACAATCGTTGTTATTTTTTAGGTACTCATGTTTCACCACCTCTGAGACTGTGCTGTTTATTATGATTTTATGTTGTCTGAACACGTTGATAAGGGTTTTGTGAATAGGGGGTTGGGGAGAGGGAAGGGGATTGTTAAGACACAAGGGGATTAAGAGTCTTACTGGTTGACAATGTCTGCTTAAATGACAATAAAAATCAAAGTAAAAAAATCAATAAATATATATATATATATATATATATATATATATATATATATATATATATATCTGACTTTATCCCGTGGCCTAACGAGATGGACCCATGCCCAATGCCACCCCTTTCAATAAAAAATCTTGGAATGACAATGGACAGTGCTCTTATAGACTAACCAGAAGTAAGAGCCATTGTTAGAAACTGCTTGCTCCAACTCTGCACTCTGCACCACATCTTTCCTTACCTAACATTAACTCATAGAACCATGGCCATGATATCTATAATACTAAAAAGACGGTACTATGCAAACAGGCTCTGGGCGTTCTGACTACATCCTGCGAAAACTACAAAGAATCCAAAATGCAGCAGCCAGAGTGATACTCAAAATAAGAACATTTCAACAAATCTCCCCAGCCCTACATACCCTTCGGACTAGAAAACAATCACTGACAAAGCCAACAGTTTTGGCTGTTGTGTAGGCATGGGATAGGGATTTGCTTATTTGGTAGGCACTGTCGTAATGGTACTTCTTGGCCATAAGACGGCAACAGCTGGCAAATGGTATGGGTAACTCAGCATATGATGGTAGAGTCTGGCAAATATTTATGCCTGTACAGGAGCCAAAACTGTTTGTTTTTAAGAGAAATTCAATGCAGGAAACAGATGTGAGGACACACATGGTACTTATAAATGAAGTGGATGAAGACACTGTAGGTTAATACATTTTTATTATGCCAATATCTTATTTACAGCTGTATGTAGGCCATTACTTTTCAGAAGACTTCTTAGAAATAACTTTGGTATCCCCAAAGAATCCCATAGTTTGATGTTACTGCACAATAAAGGTGGTTCAAAGAGATCTCAGTAGTGTGTAGTTTTGATTGGGAGTGGTAAGCAATGGGTAGGATTAGCCACCATAGGGGAAATCATGGTGATGGGTGGGTCACAAATTCCAAACACCCACCCTAGACTGTGTGTCCCTCTTCACAAGCCATCTCTCTCCTATGCCAATAGTTTTGGCTAATAGGTGGGGCTAAGGCATCACCTGATAGCCAAAAATAAAAACACACAACACATTCAGTATGGAACATTTCGCCAAAATGACATCCACTTTTGTTCCCCAACTTCCTTTTCAGGGTCTCAGTAAAGTATGGTGCTCACTCCACTTGCATAAAGATGTATGATTTCCCCTCATGTGAAAACCTGTGCATCACTGTGTGCAAAACTAAGACCTGTACTACAGGAGCAGCAAACATTCTCCACAATCCAGTGTAGACGTCCTCCTGTCCTGTCTATCTAGAAACCTCAGGAACAGCCATGGATGCGAACATGGCTTCCTCTACGAAAATAGCTTCATGTACAAATTTGAAGTGACCCACATCCTCAATAACCCAATATGGTCCGTAAACATCAGGAAATGGGTGCGTTAGATAGACAACATTTTTGGAGTGTGGCAAGGGACACAGGAGCAATGCAATGAATTTCTAATTTACATAAACAGCATTGACCTTAGGATTCAGTTCACGGTAGAGATTGGAAACCCATGTATACATTATCTCAATGTGCAAATTGATGTACACGAGCACAAGATATCCATCGCATTATGTATCAAACCGACAGACAGAAACAACTTATTGCACAGGCTGAGCTTTCATCCAGAGAGAAGACCTAAGAACTTACCTTACGGAAAGATGCTCAGAATTAAAAGAATCATAAGTGATCCAACTGAATGCGAAGCACAATTGGCAAGGCTGTGCAATAAACCAAGAGAGCGAGAGAGAGAGAGAGAGAGGATACCCAGAAGAAGAACTGACAAATGCAGTGTCTAAAACTAGCACCAGACAAGAAAAAATCTCCTGGGAAATAAAAGGTAAAGAAACACACCTAGATTAGTGTTTGTTTCAAAATTCTCCACTCAGAGCCGGCAAATAAAAAAATGCATCACGAAACATTGGAATATCCTGACTAGCGATGTGAGAACAAAAGACCTATTTCGTAATTTACCTACTTTCGCCTATCAAAGAAGTAACAATCTAAGAGGTGTTCTAGTCAATACAAGATCAAGCACTACCAAACGAACCAACAATAAAAACCAAGGCATGTTCCCATGTCTTAACTGTGGAAATTGCAATAATATTATTAAAGGTACCTCAGTATTTCATCCACACACCGTCAAAAGAGTACAACTAAATGTATATGCAAAACAAAGGGGGGGGGAGTCTGGGAATCTCTCTACCAGCACGAACACAGCCCAATGACCTGTCCTTAGGTGAATAACCCCTGGGAGAGACTGTACCAAGTCTTTAGCTCACTGTCCCTTTCACAGAGAAGAAATGTCCCCACGTATCAGTCTTTGGGCCTCATTACGACCCTGGCGGAGTGGGTTTACGCCAGCGTTATTCGCGGCGGACCCGTCCGCCCTACTACGAGTTTCCGTAGCGCCATGGAGCGTTTTCCGCCTGGTTTTTCCGGGCGGAGAAATCCATGGCGCTACGGGACCTTGTCGTTAATTACGCCACCGTATTTTACGGTGGCGTAATGAACGCCTTCCCCACTCCCATTATACCCTTTGGGGCAAAAATGGGAATGGGGAAGGTTAAAATGGGGGATGGGGATTTACCGCCCCGCCAAGGTCGGAATGGGGCGGAAAATCCGCCAACCCCCATGGCGCTATCGGCAGCTTTCCGCCGTGCTCCATGGTGCATTTTGCACCGCGATTTCCGCCAGGGTCGTAATGAGGGCCTTTGTCCTGCCCAGGGGCAGTGCAGCACCAAAATGCTAGGCAATTCTCCTCTGAACAAGAGTACCAACAGCAAGCCCATACACGTGTTTCAGCCTTGTTGGGCATTGTCAGTGAGGTGAAGCTGTGCCTCTCTAAGAACAGTGAGCAAGGGGTCCAAGTCTGGATCGCCCTGGTAACTTAGGGTGAGACCCAAAGTTAATTTATGTAAAACAAAGGGGGGTCTGCGAATCTCTCTACCAGCATAAACACGGCCGAATTACCTGTTCTTGGGTGAATAACCCCTGTGAGAGACTCTACCAAGTCTTTAGCTCACTGTCCCTTTCACAGAGAAGAAATGTCCCCGCATATCAGTCTTTGTCCTGCCCAGGGGCAGTCCAGCACCGAAATGCTAGGCAATGCTCCTCTGAACAAGAGTACCAACAGCAACCCCACACACGAGTTTCAGCCTTGTTGGGCATCATCAGTAGGGAGGAGCTGTGCCTCTCTAAGAGCAGTGAGCAAGGGGTCCATGTCTGTATATACTGCATAAGATGCCCCTGTGGAATATATTTAGTTGGAGAAAAAAGCAGGAAAATCTGCATCAGGATAAATGAGCACAAAAGCTGCATTAGGAACAAGAATACATCAGCAGTTGCAAGATATTTAAATGAGAAAGTACGCAGCATTTCTCAATTAAAGTTCCAAATATTGGAAACCATTGACGTAAAGAATCAAAGACACAGGGCCTCATTACACGGAAGGCGGTGAGCCATGGCGCTATTAGCGCCATGGCTCATGCCGGTAAAATACCGGCACCGCCTTGGCGGAAAGGGGATTTACCGCCCCATTCCAAGGTTGGTGGGGCGGTAAATCCCCCTTCCGCCATTGCCCTTCCCCATTCCCATTTCTGCCCCATAGGGCTCTATGGGAATGGGGAAGGCGCTAATTACGGCACCGCAATTTTGCGGTGCCGTAATTAGCTCCGAGGTCCCTTAGCGGGTTGGTTTTTAACGCCTGCAAAAAGCAGGCGTTAAAGCACCAACCCGCTAAGGGACCTCGTAGTAAGGCGGTAATGGTTAACGGTCACCGTTACCATTAACGGTGGCCGTTAACCATTACCGCCTTCCGTGTAATGAGGCCCACAATCTTAAAAAACTAAGGGTGCAGAGATAAGACTACTTGATTGACTGGACTCTCTAAGCCCCAGAGGAATGAACGAAGAATGGGACCTTAAAAGTTTTCTATGAGACAGTGGGGGCACCCACTGAACATCATAGAAAGAACAGAGCATCTTGTATTTGTCTCGATAGAACCTCAGTGGGGTGCAACCCAGGAAAGGCAGAGACACCTTGCACATACCAAAGTTAGGTCCTTTTTATTTTTTTATTTTTGATTACAAAGAGCCTATATTAATGATACTAGAGTGTCAGTACTCAGTACTGACTAACATAGTGATAGACTTAGCAGAACAGCTATTTATCCACCAGTTGACAAATATTACATTGACCCTGTGGGTTGAAATGCTGGGCCATTCGGTTGCCACAAAAACGCCGTCAGTGCGGAACTGTAGACACTACTAAGCAGAACAGATAAGCTTTCCAGAGTCCTATCAGATAAGATATATAGATCTCCAACCACTGACTTACATAACAGTCGACCCAGTTGCGCTCTGTCATTACAGACTAGCTACAGTAACACTCACGGCACAACACATACAAGCCACCTACGAAGGAGGTAAGAATCACAGCAATTAGAATATGAGACAGATTAGGCTATCACAGGCTATTTATTGCGTGTATTAACTATTTTCCTCATAGAGATTCCATATCCTAATACTGCAGTGCCGGTACCACTGCGTGTGCCACTGCGCTACAGTAAAGGTTAGTAATGACAATTTTGCGTCACCAGTCAACAGCACTGCATGGGTGACCATAGGTACTCTACCAGCTTTATACCATGGTCAAGAGCACATGCAAATAGTGTGTAGAGCGAATAAAATACTCATCAGATATTCATTACTGGAGGGTATAGTAAATCATCAACAACAAGTTCACATGCCACATTTAGACAAGGTTATCATCTTACGTATAAAGACCATCATTGATACTATCCTAGCTCACTGTCGTAGCGAAGATTCACTGTCCACTGCATGGGCGAATCAACACAGAATGAACAAGTTATGTACTTATCTGACTGATCTTAATCTATTTCAGCTAATGATTGCTTTGCATTGGGTTTTTCTTCTTTTTCTTTTTTTAAATGTTATTATCTTTTCTCTCTTTCTCTTTAATTGTTGGTGAATTGTTTCTAATTGAGTCTTTGATTTTTTATGGAATTATCATCCATATTGTGACACATTTAATCATTGGTGAATTGTTTTTTGTTGAATTTTTGATTTTTTTTATTGAATTATTATCCATATTGTGACACATTTATCCCATCATAATGTAACACATTCAAATTAATGTTGTTTATCATTGGTACCATGGGGAAATTTGCAACAACATATGATGATTATCTGACGGTATACAAAGATGGGACTTGTGTATAATTTGATCAGATTCAATAAGAAATGCACTGATGAAGGACTGGTTTGAGTTCGAAATGCATTGGCATCCTCTTGCATCCGCAAACAAATGATCTAATACCTTCAATGTATCTATAACTCATTCTTTCACAACGTACTTTAAGAAACAACAAGTTTCAAGAGGAAAAATGTGAACTTTTAAACTACCAAGCATTTAAAATTGATGTAACCACATGAGTGGTATTAAGGGAGTGCAGCCCACACCGAAGGACTAGGTCATTTTTTCGCTAGTCCTCCTGTCCTGTGTCATTTGACCCAAGTTGGGGAAGAGTGGGACATAAAGTCTTCTGGATTCCACATTTCTCCGGTAACTAATGCTGGTAGAAAAGCACTGCTGTGTTATTATTACTGCATGCCCACATTGTTCAAAAGAAAACCCTGTTTCAGCCCTTCTTTCCTTGTTCATTGAATGTCAATGTTTTGGTTTTCTTTGCTAATTACTGAGGCTGTCTTAATAAAGTTATCTGGATTCACTGCAGGAGTCATTTTATTAAAAGTTAAAATTACATGCAGGGGACTGACGCTAGCACGTATGTTCGGTTCCGTCCCTGGATTCAATGCTCAACTTTTATAAAATAAGTAAAACGAATGCAAAAGCAAAATGTAAAACCATGTGAAATCTCTAGTAGGCCTTGGTTTTGCACTCCGTTTTGTTAAAGTTTAAATGCTGCCTGCCATTGACATTATTTGCTATGGATTCCTATGGAATCCACCTGCTTTTAGCAGGTACTAAATGCAGACGGATTCCATATCAATCCATTAGTTTAACACCATTATGAAAATAGATGGTTCTGTTAAACCATGTGCTCTTTGGTGATGGAACACTTATGAACGTTATTTCTGCCTAGTGCTGCTACCTCACCTTCAAAGCGAAAGAAAATCTCCTGGAGCAGTAAGGCAAGGCATGGTCCACTTTACCCTTTGATTTTATATCCGGCTTTACATCTCCATGGTTTATAAAATGATCCCCATTCATTGGACCCTTATACCAACAACTGAGCATTTCTTCTGTTTCAGGTTGTACAAGGTGTTTGCTGGAGAGATGGGGTTTGAAGAGTTTCATCTCTACCTCCGGCCCGTGCAGTTTGAGTTTGCAACAAACAAGGGTTCGGTGGACCAGCTCCCGCCCACCTTCATTACAGCTGTACTGGAAGATGACAGCAGCGTGGACAGGTAAAGCGGCTGTTGCTGTACCAGCTGCCACATCCCACCATGAATGCCGTGGGCTCCAACAACAGATGTATGGGACAACCATAGGTCAGATGAAAAATGCAAGAGAGCAGGCAATGGCCAAAAGATTCCACATTTTATTTTGCAGCCCGATCCAGGATGAGCCATTAATTATTGTTACACAAATAGTTTAGGACAAGTCGACTGATCTCTGTCTGGCAGGGATGGTGGGGTTGAATTGATCAAGGAAAAGTAGTTGCAGTGTAGGGCAGAACCATAGACACTGTTACTTAGTTCATTCTTCCAATCCTCCTACTTGCTGAAATAGCACAGATCATAAACAAATTACAACAATGGCCTCACCTGCCCAACACTACGGAATGCCCTCAATGTCTGCGTTATTCCTTCCAGGATTCTCATATTGGTTTACTTCAGGTCATCTGTGGTGGGAGGCTGTTCCTTTCATCTGACTATGGCAAAAAAGGTCTGAGATCTACTCTTGAGTCCTTCCTTCATCCTAAAGGTATATACATTTGCATTGAACATATATTCCTCTGAAGTTGGTATTTGACAGTCACTCTCATATGCATTCCTCATTCTCTCCTTTTGCTTTGTACAGTTACATGTTTAGATCCTTACGCTTTCCCTTGTGATGCTTGAACATCAGACAGTAAGCAAAACTGATGGGTGATGAATGCAAGGTTTTGAATGAATCATAACCACAGGCATAGGTCTGGGCAACCAAACGAGGCCCTGGAAATAGTTTTCAAAGTTGCCTCATAATACACATTTTCAGCAAGCCATACCATTTTCCAATGAGAACATTTGAAAATAAAATAGATTACCACACAAAAGAGGCCTGGCTGCAGAGGCCTACCGGGACATCTCCAGAGTTCCCTGTAGGCCAGTCCACCCCTGTTTTTCAGCCTAGCAATCCATCGCAAAAGGGATCTACCCTATGCAAATCAGGCTTGGTACCACCTGAAAAGGGGTGGTAGTGCAGCCCGACCTGGTAGGTCACACCACTTCTACAGGAAACTACAAGCAACCCCAGCTTTGTTTCAGGTTCATTGGCCATCATCATTGAGGTGTAGGCTGGGTCACTATGCCTAGAAGGCTTGGGCCCCATGTCTAGGCATACCCATATCAACTGATAATCAATTTTCAGTGTGACTTGCAGTTTCACTCACATAATTTTAAAATGGAAAAATATCTTGATTCTTTCTTCTGTCTGTGCACATAGGATGTATGTGTTTAGGGGCAGCACGGCACTATTTGGAACATCCCTTCTCCACATGAATGTGTTTCTAGTTATAACATTATTATAATATTGCACTGGAGCAATTTACATTGTACATAGATTTAGATCCCAAGTGTTTACAATAATAAACAACTAAAGCAAATATGCAGACACATTTGTTGTGGATATTATTGTAGCTCAAGTAGCTATGCAGTTTATAAGATACCTTTTTGAAATGTTTGACATTATTAATATTACATGTCATCAAGCACTATATTTATATATTTTAAGGTAAGTGAGGTGATTTTTAGAGTGAGGTAGGGTGGCAGCGGCCGGGCTGAGCTAATGGGCAATGGAGAAGTGGTGAGTTAAGGTGGGAGGCAGTAGGCAGGGGTGAGCATAGTAGCATGAATGAGCTAGGGTTATTGGGAGTATGAACACATGAGCTGGAGGTGGGCTGTTGGGTATAGGCAGGGATGTGGAAGGGATGACAGGGTTGGGGTAGAGAATGTGTAGGTAGAGTGGAGAAGTAGTGCAGGGTAGAAAAGCCATGCTCTGGGTCTCGCATGCAGATCGGGACAGGGGAGCATAATGTATTTTAGCATTCTAAAAAATAGTAACATCAATAATGTGAATACTGAATAATGTGTATGTGTGTGAAGAAGTAAGCACCTTCTCTCGTGTGATTATTGAACACACCCTTAATTGAGTCAAAGTACAAAAACATAAATCTGTTAGGTTCCAGACAGGTACCCTTGCTTACTTCTCTGGTATGTCAAATTTCTTAATTTTAACAGAACTCTGGCCCGCTGCTCCTAGTCCCTGTGGTTGGGAGGGTCTCAAGCAGTCCTTTAGTGCTTAGATCATACCATGGTAGAAGAGAGACTTGCCCTAGGCCTGCACTGCAGTGCATAACATAGGGGCAAAAGCTGTTGCCCAGTCAAAGTGATCCTCAAAGTTCCTAAACCTGAACCACAGTCAGAGGTTCGGCTAAGTTTAAACCGCATACTTCTTAAACAAGTGGACAGGAATACCATTGACCAAAACCCTCCAGGTATTTTGCTATTGTGAGGGGTCAGTAATGCGAGGCAGACAACTGCTTCTAGATTTCTCAAAATATGCCATTTTATTAAAGAAAATATAGTGATAAAATACCTTGCTCGCCCTACTCTGCCAAGGAATTCCCTACCTAGTCTGAAGGCTAAGGTAACATTCTCTAGCATCGGTAAACTGGCCCTCACACTAAACAATCAATATACAAAGAAAATGATATAGCAACACAATATATTAAACAATATAAACACAATATCAGAACGCCTTTTCTCCTGTTCTGGGTAAGGTGCCTTCCGCAGGCTTTAAAGTTACTTCAAATTGTTCAACAAAAGAAAAAGAAAGGTTTCAAACCAGTTCTTGAAAGTTCAAAGTCAAAACGAAGTTCATCAAACAAAAATCCACTGGTAGCAACTCCTTGTCCCTGGATGAAAAGATCACCTTCCAATTTCCAGAAAACAAATAGCAACAGTGGTCATTCTGGTTATGATGATTTGTGGTCTCTGCTTCTAGATAAATTGCTACAGTAAAAGAAAAGTGTGGCATTCCCCAAATGTCAATAATATGCACCTCTGTTACAATTTTGCACTTGGTATATTTGTCAGGATGTGTTCTCTGTGCTGCTGCATCCAACAGCCACACTTTCACTGTTAACACTATGAGAACCGTCACCTTTGTCCCACAGTACGTTACTGCTTCAACTACTTCAATGTGACATCTACTGACAACTTTATATCCCATTACAGTTCAATTGTAACTACTACTGCTTCAGTAATTGTGAACTATTAGGTAGATTTCAACCAGACATTCAAACTCTTCAGAAAGGCAAGGCACTCTACCTTTTAATGGCTTTCTTAAAAGGGGCAGCCTCTTTGCCTCTTCAGTTGGTCTAACTACCACAAAAACAACGTGCTTATGCTAACAAGACTTCCCCTTCTAGCTTCAGCAGTCTGTTGCACCACAGGTTGTCTTCTACTTCAAGGTATTCTTTACAAGCATTTGTTTCCCCTTTCTCACATTTCCACCAGATATTAGCCCAAATAATTACCCAGAAGCTTCTGTGCCACTCTCTCAGCTTCAGGTAACAATGGGGTACTTCACTAGACAGTCAGTTGGTTCTTTAACGCTTGGCAATAAAACCTTGCGTTCCTGTATACTGGTAAAGAATAAAGTTCAGACTTCTTTCGGAATTGTAATTAGGGACACACTATATCCTTTTGTTATAGTTTTCACTCTACTACTTGTAACTCGTATACAGACAAGGTTCGGTGTTCAGTAATATTTAGGAGTGCTCTCTCAGATTAATTGGAGACACGCGACCGTCATTATACAGCAAACAGTCTTAGATACACCAATAATGGGTTTCAAGTGCTTTTAGCTTCTCACGCGATTAGTGATCTTCAACGGTATATGCGAGCGCTACAATTCCATTGATGTGAAAAGACTTCTGCTGCAACAAACACATTTACCTTGCATTAACTCTAACGTAAGTCAATTAGGAGCTGGTTACAGTTACCAGCAAGGCTCGCGCAGTGCCCCTGAACATTGTGCTTCACACACCGGCTTCGGTGACACTGGTCCTGCGGGTTGCACTACTTCAGTGCTTCCAAGACTTCCTCCACTTCTTCTACTACTTCTGGCTTGCTGTGGGCCCACGCCCTTCTCCAGCACGGGTGTCTTTGGTTTAGCCACTTGATGTGGGAATTTCTTTTTCCCCCAAGACCCTCATCTTGCCTTCTGCTTCTGGCCTTAGTCTCCCGCACTTCTACAGCTCTGCAATCACTGCCACATGGCTCATATCCGGAAACTCAGCCTCCTGCAAGTCTTCCACTGCGCAGGCTCTGCAATTGAGAGTTTGACAGAAAAATACTCTCTCAGAGTTTACAGGTGAACTCTGCTGTCTTCATGCTCTGGTATCCTTTCTATTCTGCCACTTTCTCGTGATTTGCCATCATCATGCTTCTCCTCTAATACTGCTAGTACAGCCAGCCTTGCAGTCCGTATTACAGCTCCTTCTACTCCTTGCCTCCCAGCTTGTGTAACAGGCTCCAGGTGGGAGCCATTATCTTCAATTGCCTGACTACTGCAATGGCTACTAGGCTTAATTGGCTGACTACTACATCTGCATGCCTCTTCAGCCATCTTCTTCATCTCAGTCCCTCTAGGATTCTGGGACTTGTAGTTTGTTCTACAAAAGTTAGGTTTTTCAACTTCTACAGTCTGGCAAAGAGCAATTAAAATGGTGGGATTATGGGGAAAGTTGAATGGGGGTTATTCCAGTCTTCCTGGTCTGTCAGCCCCCCTCTCCATGTCATCCTCCTGCAGTACCCCACCTCCAGGTTCTGGATCAGGAAGCGTCTGCCTTTTCCTGGCCACATGAGGAGGGTCCCAGACCTAGTTTCTGGGGAGAATCATCTCTGATTCTTCACACTGTGAGGAAGTAAAACAATAATGACTACAGAACGATCCGCAGCCTCTAGAATTTCAACCTGCATTTGGTAATAGAGTGTTTCACGATGCTCACTCAGGCTCAGATCCTAACCTTCCTGCAACAGAAACAAGCTATGCATGCTAGACCTTCAGTATGTCTATTTACAAATCTAGGCTGCCCATCAGAAGCACCTTTTCGTTGTGGCAGACAATAGGCCTCATTATAACTCTGGCGGCAGCCGTGCTGGTAAAAACGACAGGCTGCCACCGGAATTATGATTTTTTTCTGGCAATGGGGAATCACCAGGGCATTACAGCCCTGGCGGTCCCTCAAGCCAGGCAGCAGAAAAAGTAACTCCTCATTCCCATTTGAGTCCCATAGGACTGGGAATGGGAGGGAATGGGAATGGGGAGGACCGATGCACCGGCACTGTGTGCAACAGTGCCAGTGCATCCGTCAAAGACTGCGAGCGGATGCCTTTCCACCCGCCAGGTGAGACCTGATGGGTGGAAAGGCACCCGCACACAGAACTCGGAGTGTGCTGGTCCGGTAACAACGGTTCCGGTACCTTACCGGCACAGTTGTTACCGGACCGGCATACTCATAATGAGGCCCACTATATACTTTGAGTATTGGGCATTCCCCATAGTATGAAGTTGAAGCTCAACAAGTCATCTTTAAAGTCAGATCGTTGTGCCTGCACACCTCAGTGTAGTCACATATACCCTTTTATGGAAGACTGACATCATCATAGCCTTGCCCCAGATAGTTGTCCAAAAGCATTTAGAGGCTTCTAAATCTGATCTCTTGGTTGGGACTATATGTGAGAGTCAGCAAGTCCTCCTTGATCCCCCTCACAGTATGCTATTAATAGGCTTTCTTTAGGACACTCAATTGGGCAAATCATTTCCTTCTTTGCTCTGGGTCCAGGCTAGAAATAGCATCTGCTAAAACATGAGCACATGACTGACAGACCCAACCTTCCTCTTTGAGAGGGGTATTGGTTCTTTCACGGAAGTACTCGTGTAAGTACCGCTTTTCCGCTGCACTACGCTGCTTGGAGACAAATGCCTGTTTGACTCTATCGTGAGAAACACTCATTGACGCTCATTGACTGCAGCAGGAGCTGGGAACTAAGATGAACTTTGCTGGTGCTTGGCTAAACCTCTCATTGGCAACAATAAGTGACTGTGCTAAGTTGTGTGGCAACTACTATAATTGCTACAATGGCTGTCCTTTGTTTTGTAGCCTGATTGGTCTCTGCGGCTGCTCCGCCTTTGCTTCATGCGGATTGGGTACTTCCTATAAAACGAGAGCGCACGGGCCCGCGCACTCGCGGAAGTACTTGCATAAGTACTGCTTTTCTGCTTCGCGCGACCTGGCGGCGGGCGATTTAATTAATTTATTTTTTATAATTATATCTTTGTAGTGTTTGTATTGATTGTTATATGTAATTTACAAGAAAGTGAATACAGGGCATGCATTTTTTTGGGTGACTGTTACGTGCCCCTGGAGCGATAGTGGGCACACAATGTTTGCTGCATAGTCATTGAAAACTAATATGCTGTGTCAATTGGGAACAGGTTTATTGGGGAGGTTGGAGGTACAACCTATCCACACTTCACATACCTCCATTACGCTAACACCAACCACTGTTCCAAATGTTAACTTACACAGTGTCCTCAGAAGCACTTGTTCCTCCAAAACCTCTTCGATTCCTCTTGCACATAAGCAGCAACCAGTAATTAAGACTGGTGTGGACCCATCACAATTCACACCTGTAGCTGACACCAAATGCAAGACAATGGACAAACGTAGAGCCATGTTGGCCATATCTGATCACACTATTTTAGAAATGGTCAAGGGGAGAAAAACGAAACCTAGCTGTAACATGCATCTACCGCTTTCACCAATACTGTACTCGCATTCCAGTATAAACTCCACAGGTATTTCAACATATGCAAGCCAATGTGATCTCCTATTACCATTCTGGAGGAAGAGTTGCTGTTATCAGTGGTGTTAGACAAATCTAATGTTTCCTCATCACGAGCACGCTCTTCCATTCCATCCTTTGTCCTCCCAACCCCGTGGATTCAAAGTCATCCACAGGGGCGTTGACTGCCACAGAATTCCAACATGTTAGAACTTGCTTTAGCAGCCATCAACACCACGGTTATGAGTTTGTTTAAATTGTTTGAAGTTCTGGATACAAAAATCACTAATCAAGTTCTACAACTAGAAGAATTAGTTAAATGGGTCAACGGCAATCGAAAGATCATTTTAGAATGTAATCGTCATCCCCTATTGGCTCTAATGACCTGTTGGACTCTGTAATAATTACCGAAGGCAATCTGAAACAAGGATCAGAACCACATGTAGCAACTCCATCTCTCCCATTGAGTCAGCTACCCCCTGCACTATATGTTTCCATTGATATCACACAGCCGCCCCATGCACATATCATTCGGCCCATTGATGATAACAACGTATCCATTGTTCTGCAGGGAAATTAAGTAATACCAATAGCTAACATTATTCCTGCCTACTCAGCGGCTCCTGAGGGTCTAATGGAGGGACCATCAAAGAACCAGAATATCCATCCAATTTCCGCACTAAGCAAAAAAAAAATCAAAAGACTACAGGCAAAAGGCCCTAGCACCACTTTGAAAATGCCAAAGAATATGCCCAGTAATAGGGGTCCGAAAATTACACTTAATGCCTTTTTGCAAGCAATTGGTGATGCAATTTCTGGTTTAAATAAACAAACATTACAAAAGAATGTGCAGTTTCAACTCCATGAAGATGATACAAACACGTTTTCAGTGGAAGTTAGCAATACCACCAGGCAGAAAGACAACTCCAACTCTAACTCTCAAATCCTACCTGAACATCCATTATCTTATTCCCCTTAAACAATCTTTTGCGTTCCATTGAACAATCAGAGAGTATACCGAGAAGAAATGAAAGTGAGAGTACTCGCAAGGATGCAAACAGTACTGACTCTTCTCCCCCTCTCCACTCGACTCTATCAAAAGATCAAAGTGAGGAGGCGATGGCAAAATTGAGGCACGCCGTGGACAGCTATCTATTAGAACGTCTTCCCTCAATAACTAGTAAACTTCCAAGCGCATCACAGGAGGCTAGATCCCAAGAACCACATGGACACTGGGGTCAAACAGATCACCATCACATGCCCATTGCACACCCAGAGAGTACACATACGAAAAATAAAAGTGAGCATGCTCCCAAGGTTACAAACACCATGCATCTGACTTACCCACTCTCTTCGAACCTATCTAAGGATCAAAGTGGGGAAATGGTGGCAAAATTAAGACAAGCAGTGGATGCATATCTATTAGAACGCCTTCCCCCCAATACCCACACACTCATTGAGAGCCCCACAGAAGGTAAAATCACAAGGTACGCGTCAACAGTGGGGACAAATTGATTTAGATCACACGCCCAGTAAAGATTATTTTCAAAATTACCAGCATGCTAGAACACACTCTGAAGGGGCAGTGAGCTAAAGTCAGTCTCTCTGTACTGAGACTCTTCTCAAAAATGACACAAAAACGACTTCACTACCTAAGAAAGTTAATCCTGTGAAGTCATTGTATCATACCCTTATTCTAAAATGTAGAGAAGGTAACTTTCAAACATATGACCTAAACAGAAGAAGTGTATTAAATATCCTTGGTGATGTGTTAGAACTACAAGACGTATCATCACGTGACATAGATCAAATTGAGTTTGTGTCGGATGACTCGAGATCAATAGTAAGATTATGGATTCCATCCGGTGTGGTCCTCCAAGCGATTTGGCAAATGAGAATGAAACTCTTTGAAATGGGATTTTTACTAACACAAGATCCTGAGCGATCTTCACCTCAGACACAATATCAAACTCCTAAATTAAATATTTACCAAAGTTCGCAATCCGTAAGTACTAGGTGTATGGGTGGTCCCTTGGTATCGAGATATTAACCATTAACTCAGGAAACATCAACAACCCTTAATATTGCAAGTTGGAATACAAGAGGTCATTCTCATTTGCATGTATCGATCAGAAATTTCTCAATCCAATATCAAGTAATCGCGTTGCAAGAAACATGGTTAACATCTGCTCCGATATGGGATGGCTATGATTTAACACTATCCCCAGCTTTAACAACAAGAGGCCGACCCTCATCTGGCTTACTGGTTGCAGTAAATTCCAAGTCAGGTTTAACCCTTACACCGTGGGTGGTAGAAACTGCCTACATACAATTAGTTAAAATCACTAATCAATGCCAAACAATTGCACTGCTGAATCTTTACCGGAATCCAGCTGGGATTACAGATGAGGTTTTTTTATACAGGCCTTATTAGACTTCTAGATTTGATTTATACAGCTGCAAACATCACGCAAATCATTGTTATGGGGGACCTAAATTTGGACTGCTGTAATGAAACTCGTGAGACAAAGGAATCACGCACTTGGAGTACTTTCATGTCTGAAAGACAATTTCAGATGGTTAATGGTGCAGTCTTGGGAGACATATCAGCCCAGACCACGTGGCATAGAAACACCAGTGCCAGCACCATTGATTACATCTATGTCGATTCAAGTCTTTTCCATCATGTACAAAGGCTTGAAATATGTCCACAACCCTACAGTGATCATAAGTTACTATCACTGGTCATAGCTTGGGATATAGGCCCACCCAGTAAGTTGTTTTATAATCAGGACCTCTTGACCAATGGGTCAAGGATAAGATTAAGGTGGACAAAGGAAAACCTCATGGCTTTATCGACAAGCGGTGGAGAGCAATGTAAAACATCAATTGCTGGCACAATATTCCACTTTGCTGTTGTCGTATGCCAATACGATAAACATTCCATCTAATGACAGACCTAAGCATATGCACGATTATGATGAGACTCTTCAAGCAAAACGGGCAGAATATCGGCAGACAAAAAGAAACATACTAGCGACACAAGCATCATCGTGCTGGCAAGATCTAAAACTTACTAAAACTCAGTACAAAAACTGGCTGAAGAGTCGGAAATCAATTATGTTCCAAAATGATAGCGAACATATGGAGAGAGCAATGGCTGTCAAAAATTCAGCTGAGATGTGGCAATTATTAAATAATAAGGTCACACATTTACAACCAGATGCTCAGTTAAGTGCAGTCCATGAACAGCAATGGATTGACTATTATACTGAACTATATGCTGACGCTAGGTTTGAAAAAATACAGCAAACACATACCCCCACAGAAATGTGGTCCTTACACTTTTCAGCCGAGATTATTGAAGATCTTATAATAAAGGCCAGCACATCCAGGGCATGTGTCCCTGATGGGATAAATAATACCATGCTTAAAGCCAACCCACGAGAATGGTCCCAGATTTTAAATACTATCTTTCAATCAGTAGTGCGATCATGGGTTGTACCCTCTACATGGAATACATCGATAATAATCCCTATTTTTAAAAAAGGGGATTGAAACTTACCCCAAAATTACAGGCCGATCGCCTTACTTGATTCACCAGGGAAAATATTCACAAAATTGCTGCTGCTGGACTTCAATGGATGGACACTAACAAATCATTTGCGTGATATACAACAGACAGGCTTTGTCGCTGGCATGGGAACACAGATCAATTTGATCTGTTTGAACACAATCAAAGCCCAATGCCATGCAACTAAACAAGCAATGTATTTCACTTTTGTGGATCTACACTCCGCTTTTGATTCCATCTCGCTAGTGATCCTCTTCCAGAAACTACAGAGAGACAAATGCCCAACCACACTCTAACATTATATTTGCCTTACACTCTTTTTTTTTTTTCTTTCAACTCTTTATTTCTCATTTTCAACAATATTCAACAAGCATATCATCATCATAACTCATTGAACTGCAAAATATACAATAGCAGGAAGCAATACAGCAGAATTTCATACCATAACCCCATATCCCACCATATCAAAATGTAAAATTAACTTAAAACCAAACCAGATATATCAAACAAATAACAGACAAACAAGACTACACAAAACAACCACATAAACAACACAATTCCCCCCCTATATGTAAAGTACCTGAAAGTAAACCATTTCACTCCACTCTATAATTCAACCTAGCATTATCCATAAAGGTCATTAAAACTCTCCCACATTTCATCATAAAGTTCTGCCTTGTTTTGTTTACTAAACATAGTTTTTTCAAATCTTGATAAAGCTCTAACATCCAAAATCCACTCCTCCACTGTCGGCTTTTTTCGTGTCTTCCAGACCTTCAACACTTGTTTAACCGCCACCAACAAAACTTTACGCACCCCGCACAATATCACCCAACTTACATTACGCCCACCACCATACGACAGGAATATAACTGCTAAGGGATTGCGTGGGTAAACAATGTGCCCGACCTGATCAATCCTGTCAATAACCTCCCTCCAAAATCTTACCACTCTTTCACAATGCCACAACATATGTAACAGAGTACCCTGTTCTTTTCCACAACCCCAACACAAATCATCATCAACTAAACCCAATTTGCACATACGTGTTGGAGTCCAATATATTCTGCCCAATATCCTTTGATGTATGTAGCGTAATTGCAAATCCACTTTGGCTGTCGTCGGCACTCTCCAAATCTTATCCCATTCTTTTAATGTGAGTTCCCTGCCCAACTCCTCTGTCCACGATAACCTCAACTTTTCCCACGAGTCCAACCATTGCCCATCCAGTTGCATAAACTGCATAAATGTAGACTCTTTTTGAAATCCCATTTCCAATATATCAAAATTCTCTGGCTTTTTCAAGAATGGAGCATCCAACATTTCTCTCCGTTCCAAGAGTAAAGCTACCAAAATTTCATATCTTCTCAATTCCCTGTCCCTCAAACCAAATTTCTCAACTAAACTCCCAAAAGGTACCACCCCAGCATCATTCCACACATCGCCAATAATCAAAACTCCCCTCTGAATCCAACTCTTCCAAGTCAGTACCTTATTATTATACTGCAGACCAGGATTTATGCCAAAGTGAAGCCTCTTCATAAAGATATAGTCCCTGACCAGTACCTATAATCCATGACGACAACGCTTCTTTGGTAGCTAACACCGATTTCAAACACCGTACCTTCTTAGGCAACTTTCCAAAAGAAAACAAACCTTTAATATCATAAGGCAAAAACCGCTGCATCTCAATTTGTACCCACCACGGTACCCGGTTCAGGTCTACACCAGTGTAATTATACACTTTGTTTAACAAAAAACCATTACAGTAGTTTTTCAATAGCGGGTACCCAAATCCCCCATCTTTAACTTTCCTGACCATAATGTACCGGGGAATCTTGGCTCTCTTCCCAAATCCCCAGAAAAAATCCTGAAACAATCTATCTACACGTGCCAATGCTCCCTTTGTAAAATGTAAAGGCAGAGATTGAACAACATACAGAATCTTTGGCAGCAAAATCATTTTAATAGCATTAATTTTGCCCCAAAGAGTCAGATTAACACGTCCCCATCTCATAATATCCCGCCTAAGAACCTCAATGATTTTATCCACATTATAACTTACTAACTTTCCAAAATCTTGAGTAATATGAATACCCAAATATTTCACACTAGAATATTCCCATTTACAATCCCACCCCAGCAGCTGTTCACATCCAGGTGAAGCCCTCACCGGAAATACCACCGTCTTATCCCAGTTGATCCAATACCCAGATAGCTTACTCACCTCTTCAAAGACCTCCCTTAATAGTTGACCCCCTACAACAGGGTCATTCAAGACGACCACCACATCATCCGCATAAGCCAGAGCCTTTACTTCCCCTTCTCCCACTGCAAACCCTCTGATACATCTCATCTGACGTATATATGCCAACAGGGGCTCCAACACTAAATTAAATAACAGTGGCGACAAGGGGCAACCTTGGCGAGTGCCTCTAAACAACGGAAATGACGTAGAAAAACCCCCATTCACCCACACCTTTGCCGAAATGCCATTCTGAAGAGCTTGAATAGCCTTAAGAAAGAAAGGACCAAAACCCAACTTCGACAGCGTATAATTCAGAAAGCCCCAATTCACCCTATCAAAGGCCTTCTCGGCGTCTAAAAAAAATCAACAAAATGTCCTTTATTTCCGAGCCCGGCAAACTCAAAATATCTAACAGTGTTCGAATATTATAATATCCATACCTTCGCTCCATGAATCCTGTTTGAGAACGCTCCACTAAATCACCCATATATTTTTTAAGCCTTACTGTCAGTATTTTCGTAAAAATCTTCAGGTCTACATTAAGTAAGGAGATAGGCCGATAATTATTGCACTTAGTAATATCCTTTCCAGGTTTCGGGATCACAGTGATGATTGCCTCCTTCATGGAATCACATAACCTCCCCTCCCTCAAAAAACAGTTATATAATTCACACAAACTCGGCGCCAACACTTCACCAAATTTCTGATAAAATTCTACCGTCAAACCATCCATCCCTGGAGATTTACCCTTATTCATTTCCTCAATTACTGACAAAACCTCTAGGATAGTAATCGGTGCCTCCATAAAACATTTACCTTCTTCAGAAAGCACTGGGAGTTCAATTTTACCAAAGAATCTATCAAAATCACCTATTTGTGGTGCAATATCTTCCGTATACAATTTAGCATAAAAGGAGCGAAAACATTCACCAATTTTACCTTTCTTAATCTCCAAATTTCCAGACGCATCAACAACTTTTTGGACATACACCCTCTCCGAACAACTCTTCAATCTACTTGCCAACAACTTCCCCGCTTTATCCCCCTGCTCCCAGTACTTTTGCTTCATGTAATACAATCCCTTCTCAACTTGTGAGTCCACCTCATTTTTTAGTAATTCCTCAGCATTCAAGGTCTTAAGTCTAATATTCTCCTCTCTCGAGAAAGCATAATTTCGTTGTAAGTCTCCAAGTTCCTTTTCAAGCTCCACCAGTCTGGCTTCACCCACCCTACGCATTCTTGCAGTCCAATTCATCAGTTCCCCTCTAATAGAAGCCTTAAAAGCATCCCACACCACCATGCTGTCCGCCGTGCCCTCATTCATCTCAAAGAAATTTGGTATAAAGTTCATTAATGCGTCAGTGGCATCTTGATTTTGTAACACAAAAGGTTTCAACCTCCATCTACTAGGTCCTTGCCTTCCAGCGAGCAACATCAACTTAGCCATTACCATTGAGTGATCCGAAATGTGTCGTTCTCCCATAGACACCTCATTTACATTCTCAATTAAACTATCCGACACCAACATGTAGTCAAGCCTAGAATAAGAATTATGCACTGGTGAATAAAACGAGAACTCCCTATCCCTCCAATGAAAATGTCTCCATGTATCTACTAAATCATATACTTCCAGGAAGTCCCGAAACTCCTTACTTGATTTCTGTCCAGTAAATTTGCACATCGAGGACCTATCCATTTTGGGGTCAATCACACAATTAAAATCCCCTCCCAAAACGATCATTTCACCTCCCATATCACCAAGCATCTTCTTCAGTGAGTCAAAAAAGACCCTATCCCCCGCACATGGCCCATATACTGATCCAACTGTCAACAACATGCCCTCACATTTAAGATCAATAAGTATGATACGTCCTTCACCATCCATACTCACTTTTTCAACACAGGCATCCAATCCTTTTTTCAACAAAATTCCAACACCCCGAGAGTTGGAGGAGTAGCAATTTAAGAAAACTTTCGTATATCTTGAATTAATCAGAGAATCACCAGTGCCATCAATTAAATGCGTTTCTTGCAAAACTGCCACATCAATTTTCTCCCGCCAAAGTTTAGTCAGCACCTTCTTTCTCTTTCGTATACAATTCAACCCTTTCACATTCCAAGTGCAAAACAAGACAGGTCCTTTCATAGCACTCCAATACACTCCATATTGTCACACACACTCATAGACTATTAATCATTATTAATCTATCCATTAAACATTATGACAAATATCAAACCCGTCAAATAGAGTCAAGCAACACACGTATCACCCCCCCACCCCATACCACACTTATAACAAAGGACAACATACACACATACAAAATAGCATTGATTATAAGAAACCCAATATATCCTGTATTGCCTTACACTCTAACACCTCCATTCGTGTTCGGCTATCATTAGATGGTTTATTATCTGAACCCTTTCTAACCTCACGTGGGCTAAAACAGGGTTGTCTATTGACCTCTTCTATCTTTAACTATTTCATACATGATGTAAGACATGTATTTAACAACGTGATCTCAGACTCACCGAAATGTAATGATCAACCAATGAAAAGTCTGATGTATGCAGACGATCTAGTATTAATTTCGAAAACCCAATCAGGCTTACAAAAATTAACAGCTTTCTCACAATATGTCGACCAGAATGAACTAAGAGTCAATTCTGAGAAAACACAGATTGTCGCATGCACTCCAAAGAGAACGGGCCTAAATCCTTTTTATGGTCCATTAGTAATACACAATTGAGGTTATTCACTCAATATACATATCTGGGCATGATATTTGAAGGCAACATAAACAACAATGGTCATATTGAGCGTGTGGGGATTAAATTAGACACAGCAATTTCCCAAATGAAAATTATTGTCATGCATAGATTTGGCAAATTTTAAATTTTCCATCAAGCCAGCATTGCATTATTGGAATCAAAAAGCAGTGGCATGTCTATTGTATGGTTTAGAGAGTCTCTCAATCAATTCTCATCTTCAATTTGACCAATGGGAAGGTACATTTTGGAAACAAATTCTACACTTGCCCAAATGTATCCCAAGTGCGTGGATCCGAAATGAAATGGGTAATCTCTCTCCATGTGCTCTATATCTGAAAACTATGTTCTCTTTTCAGAAAATGTTTGATTTCTTCTAATTCGAAAGTGATTTTAAGAACATTGTCCAGATATATATTTACAACCCAACGTGCACATGTCATAGCATGGACATCAAATGTTTACCAAAAATTGGCGGATGCAGATATAACTATTGCATTGCTAATTAATAACCCAGATAAGGCCAAAGAGAAAATCTGTAACTATGATTGGATAATTAACCACGAAAGATGTCTTCAATATGTAGATGGCAATTTCCAGCGATTTCCCCTGAAAAAAATACAATCACTGCCACCTTATTTGACCAAACCACCATCAGTATCATATCGCTCAACGATTCTACGCTTTCGTTTCAATCTTTGGCCAACTAAAGATGTTTGTGTTAAGCGGAAACTATTGGAGGCTGAAAAAACATCTGTCGATTCTGTAATGTAGTAGGAATAAGAGAAACGTTAGAACATCTGATCACCCAATGTTCACATTTAAGATCTCTTAGATGACCCATTTTGCAAGACATTGTAGATTTTTAAGAAGTCTGGAATTTCATCAATCTTGTTCTACAATACTAGACTGTTCATATTTATCAATTCAGATTGCCACAGTTAACTTTTTGAATGGGTTGCAATTGGAAAAAAAGACTGTTGAGTTTTCAAATGGCAAAGATGCCTCTTAAATGTTGTTGATATGGTATTTTCCTGACTGTATAGACTCCTAACAAACTAGGAAGGTCTAAATAACTTACTATGTAACATCTTCTTTGAACCAGTGCATTTAATGTTCTATTAACAAGGTTAGGGAAAAAAAGGAACAATGTTGCGTTGTAATTGTCAACAGTCGATGTCTAAAGGCAGGATGGCTATAATGAAGTTATGATGCTTTAACAGTGCTTGTATATGTGAACTTTTGAATGATTTTAATTGAAATTGCTGTTTTAAGTTCAATTATTAGTTTTATTGTTAAAATCTCTTTTAATGGACAAATGAAGGTTTTGTTTGTAAAATTGTTGAAAGGTTAATTCAATTCAACTAATATAATCTTTAAAAAAAAGTTGGTTACCTGTTCTCTGTAGTTTGATGGTCCCATTTGCTACTGTCTACATGAGATACGATCAACTTCAGTTGGCTTTTTTTTTAGATTTGAAACCTGTGCCTCAGTTCTTTAAGACCACAGTTTCCTTTGAGGTTCAGCAGGACCAATTATGCTGGCAAGAGGAATCAAACCTCATAACTGGAATTCCCTTTGAGCCTCCAAACAAACAGTCTCTTTTAGCATGAACTCCTCTTTGGGGAGCCTAATGGTTCATGGTCTGTGGGACCAAGAAGAGAGTAACTTGCATATCAACAACTCTAAGCTAAAGGAGTTTTTTCTAGCCCCCAGAGCCTTTCTCCCTTGTCTAGAACATGCAGTGAGTCAGATCCTAATGGACAATGCTACAGGAATTTTTATATCAGCAGGTAGGTGGAACGTGACCCAGAAGGTTATGAGCTCTATCTCTGCTCTGCGGCACTGTGGTATTAATCAGATTTTCCCAGAAGCAGTTTATCATCTAGGCAAACTCAGTTTCAGGAAATACTCATTGAGATACTTGTCGCACCCACCTATGTTTGGAAGCTTCCACCTCCAATTGCTTTTCAGATCTGATCAAGCCCTGTTAGACATCTTTGCTCTAGCAAGTCCTCTCTACACATGCTGGATCAGCAAGAGATTTTCCTTCATTTGGGACATTCGCTGTCTCACATAGCTAAGTGGCAATGCTCTCGTCTTGGAAGCAAGACGTTGTGGAGCAGCATAGGTTTGAACCCCGGATCTGCGCTTAGAAACCTCTTCGGTATTAACCTTGTTATAAATAACAAATTATTATTATATATTACAAAGGGGCAGTCAATTAGTTCATGGATTACCCTCTCCCATTGATCTGGAAATGTATCCAGAAGATGAAACACAGTCACTCCTGTTGCCTCATCCTGATACCTCATCTATGGCCATATAGGTTCTTGTTCTCAGATCACCTCCAGCTGTCAGCTGGACCCTTCATGAGTCCTGCATGAGGCCAATCTTCTGTCTCAACAGTGAAGGAAAATTCTCAAGGCCTACCCATAATCTTTTACCTCTGAATTGGATGCCATAGGACCTAATCTATGCCACACAGGACTATCCAGAGAAAATTGTGAGCTCATTAGGGCAGCAGGAAGGACTCGTAATTGGTGCAAGTATTTATGCAAATTGGCCCACTATTGTAATTGGTCCCTTGAAAGGCACATGCGTCATTTCAAGGCATCTTTGGGTGATGTCTATCATTTATCTCATTTGCATCCCACGCATGCCTTACGAATGATTGATTCCTCCTACACCTATTTCTCTTTCATGGGTGCCTATTGAAACATGGGCTCAGTTGGTTATTCTCTTCTGTTTATCAGGCTTTGTAATAAAAATAGAAGCAGAATAGCAATTAGCCATCTATGGCATAGTAATGTACTGGATGTTCAATTCATTATGTATCACATGAGTGAGCTTGCCAAACTTTTTCAAAGCGCTGGTGTGAACATTTCTGTTCCAGGGCACCATTCTGAAATTAGTGGGGGCGGAAGCATCTTAAAGAGTGTTATAAAAGTTTGAATGTTGGCTTCGCTAAATCATTCTGTGTGCAGCGTAGAATGAGCGGTGATGTTGAAGGCTGCTCTGATTGGCACAGTTTGCCTCTTGTGTACGACAAACCCTGCCAAGTCAGAGAAGCCTTCTACTATTACTTAGTGATGCATTTAAAAATGTGTGCCATGAATGCAGATTTGAGGCACTGCTATCCAATGGATAAATGATATCCTTCCTAGCTGTAGTCTGCGGTTCTGCGATTCAGGAATCTACTAGCCCCAATCTGCTATGACACACAGCGATTGAAGATACACCTTATAGTGAATGGAATTGTACTCTTACATTACTTTGAATAAGAATATATACCGAATTATATACAGAGCATTATGTAAGTGATTCCCTTCACCTTCCTCTGGTCCCTTCTGGCGGATAGTGTGTTTCCCAGTCTAAATCACATTCATTGTCTGTAATGCTGAAACGTATGCAGCGACCTTATATTGATAAGATTGCCTGAATAATTATTATTATTTATTTATTTTTGTATTTGGTTGATGAAACATCAACCTTTTACAGTTTACAACACAGATAGACCATAAAATGACAGTTGAAAATGCAATTAAGAAGGAACAATATATTGGCCTTAATTATTTAAATCTAATTCATACACCATTAAAATGATTTTAATTGTGCAAGATATCACAAGGTAGCTAGGGTCTAGGACGTACAATAGCCACTCAAAATGGCCCACTGGAGAACTGGTCATGGTTATTCACTCTGGTTCGTATTTGGTCTTTGACATGATACCAGCACTCCCATTTGGTATGTTAGCCGTGGTCATATCCAGACCGTCCCTTCACATTGATGTGCTAATCATTCATGTTTATTGGCATGAAAAAGTGGGGAATTTAAATGTTTTTTTTAAATGTATTACTGATTGTAATATTTCTTGGCGTATTAAGGTTCCCAATGGACTAATACTTTTGGCAGGTGATATGAATGCGACTTGCATGATTCCGGATTTGGAAGGTGAAACATGTGACTTTCTCCAGGATATAAGTAGCTCTGATTTTATAATTATGGCAGGACATAAGTGGGACAATTCTTTAGCCTCGGTTGGTCTAGATATGTTGAATGGGCAAGTATGTGGAGCACCAAAGGGGCAGTTCACTTGGCATCGAGGTCAGAGTAAGTCCACATTGGACTATTTCTTTGTGGATCAAGCACTTCTATAAACTTGCCCAGAATTTACTATTTTAGAAAATGAGTGATCGATCACTGTATTTTAAAAGTGTTTTGTAAAATGGCATTATATGCTAAAAATACGGGTGGACCTACAGGATTGCAAGTTAATGGGGGGAGAAATCGTGTTTGATGGACCCCTTTTTAATATTAGGTAATTTAATGCTGGCCTCTGCCATATGATGAATAGCTCTAGTTTAGACTGGAAAATGGAGCAGTTTAATGTAGATGACTATGGTTCCACTGTTAATGATCTGGTGAGTAAAATGGTTGGCAATGGTGCTGCACGGATTAGAACATTGGGAACATTGTATAGGCAGATCTATGATGATTTTATAGCAGCCAGGAAAAAAAATATGTGGAAGCAGATTAGACAGATAAAGCTCTCAAATGAAGTTCTGGAAGTAAACATGAAAAAGACTATAGGAACTATTGTAAATCCCATACAGCCTTTCTGATGCAGCAAGATGCGGAAAATATGCTACATACGCTTATTAAGAGGACAAACCAATTTAAGTGTATAAAGCCGTGACTAAGTGCTCCCCTACTTGGCAAATATTTAACTTTTTTCTAATTTCTGACCACTTCTAATAAAATAACCCTGCTGCGTGGATCATCTGGCGTTTGTAAAACTATAGACCAACCTATATTAAACATTTTGCAAAGAAGAAATCCAGATGCTACCATGTGTTGAGGTTCAAAAGGATTATATATATGATTATTTCACAATACAGGTATTTCTTAACATCTTAAGTTTCCATCGGAATATGTTTGTATAACTAATAACATAGAAACACATTTAGGGAGACAATGACAAAGCCAAATAATTGAACTGTGCCGTGTGACTCTAGAACCCTCCTAATAAACCAAGTCACACCTACATGGCAGTAAATACCCAAGAAAACATTACGTGAACAGTCAAATACATCAACCTAACAAGAATACCAAAGAAAACCACACATAAGTACCCACCAAAGAAAGCATCACATAAACCCCCAACATGAACTAATTAGCGAGCATATGCTAATGTTTCGCCCGTTTATGGGCTTTGTCCAGGCCAAATATTTATTGTTTAGGCCGTGTTTGGGCCTTTCTGCAGACACAATTCTTACATAATGTCGATGCCCGCCTTTTTAGGTCTTGAACATGGGGAAAAAGTTATTTTCTTAATATTTGTTTAGCAGCAATTCATATACATTTCCTAATCATACATCATTCATTTGTGTGTCTTATTAATAAGGATGCTGCCTCCTTTTGGGCTTTAGTTAATGGACAAGATGTCCTTACTACTGGGGTCCAATTTAACCTGGTTCCTGAGGTTGAATATTGGAATATTGGTATTGAGGAGGTTTACGAGACTATAATGAAATGTAATACCTCCAGAGCTTCTTGGCGCACGGCTTGTGTCGTTCCCATACATAGTTAAGGCTCAAGGGTAGAGGCAAATTGCTACTGTCCACTAATTGATGCATACAGTATCAATTAGTGGACAGTATCAATTAGTACTGTTACTAATTGATGCATACAGTAAGGTATTTGCTTCTCTTTTGTTGACGCATTTGGAAAACTGGGCACAATTTATGTGCAGGATTTCCAAATTACAAACAGGTTTTAGACAAGGACACTTTACAAACCTTAATGGTTTTATTAGTAGGACACTTCAGGAATACGTTTGGTCTGACTGCACTAGATGTACTACTGCTTTTGATCTGGTGGACTGAAAGAGAATTTGGTCCAAATGAGAATCCTGGGGTGTTCTAAAAGGCCTGCTGCTACTAATTAGGGGCCTTTATGAAGACTCTGGTATAAGAGTCAGACTAAGAGCCAGTATAAGAGTGTGCCCTGATGCCTCCCGGTTGCGGTGCATGATAAATAAATGAATAAATAAGGAATGGGATATGTCAAAACGTATTGAATCTAGTTCTGGTTGGAGACAGGGTGTGTGCTTGCCCCTGCTCTCTTCAATTTATATGTATCAGAAATGTTTGACTACTTCTCTCCTTCCTTATTTGTTCCCCCAAAATTAGGTCAGTTTGCTATCCCAGTGATATCATATGCCGATGAATTTCTTCTGTTAGATAACACTAGGATTGGGCTGCAGAGGCTCTTAACATAATGTGCACAGGTATTCTGCGGCGAATGGCCTGAAAACGAATCCAACGAAGACAAACATTCTGATGTTCTCTAAGAGCAGAAAACCTCTAAACGTGTCATGGCTGTTTGAGAAGACTTTTGTAAAATGTAGCTTTAACGTAGTGTCCTTAAGATTCCATATTCCAGCTTGGCCTTCGGTCACTGATACTCATACAGTTATATGGCAGATGGCAAGTACCCTTAATGATCAGCTTGTAAAAGTTGATTGCAGATTTGGAAGGTTTTCACTGAAGCCTGCCATTGCTTTCTTTGAAGGAAAAGTTGCGCGGAAGATTATATATGGCATGGAATTATGGTTTGATGATGCTTAATTCTATTTTGATTGTATGGAAGCTGTGATATGGATATGCACTCTATAATGGTCCTGAGTTCAGTTCCACTGGCAGCTCTACGGTTCAAATTGGGATTATTGTCATTACGTGTGAGAATACTCTGCAGACTTCTTTTCTTGCTTATGAGTATTGTTTCTCAAATAAAGGATACATTATAAGCGGAACTGTGCCTAAAATATTTGTGACACTACTAAAGGAGAAGTGCATAACAATTCTGAATGAGCTAAATTATGACAATGACGATTTGGTTAAAACTCCATCTAAAGTAAAGGCAGCACTATATGTTAATGTTAATGTTAAAGGACATTTGTACCGCGCACTATCACCACCAGAGTGGTCCCCTGGCGCTCTGGCGGCTCTGAAAGAGGAGGGGAGGTTGAGTTAGTGGGGGGGGGGAGCAGGAAAAGTGCAAGGGAGCAGTGATGTGCTGTTGGCGTCCTCAGCCCGGTGGGTCCGTTGGCTGGGCCTGGGGTGTTTGCGGTCGGTAGTCATCGTGTACTGTTGTGCAATACTATGTGTGTTTTTGTTTTGTTGTTGCGATGTAGTGAAGTTTGTGCGGTTTGTTGTGCTGTAGGTTTTGGTTGTGTTTGGTTTGGAGTTTGAGCGGTGTATGCAGAAAAGGGAAATTGTTAGTAGGATTGGTTAGTTTGCGTCTCTATCCTGAATTGAGGCGCTCGGCTTGTGTAGTCTCCCCTGATGCGGCTCTGTCCTGATCTGGGTCCGACTGGCATATAAGGTTCCTTACTCCTCTGGCCCCACCTCTAACATGCTCTCTCATAGCTCCCCTTATCCTCCCTTCATACTCCTGTGGTCAGTGCACCTGCCAATGTCAACCTCTCAGGTCATGTGGTGATTGCCAATATCTCGACAGTTCCACATCACTGTGGTGCCTGGCGGTAGCTAAGGGGCGGGTGAAGTGATGGTGGGATTGTCTGGGGTAGTTGACTCAGTTTCTGTGCGTGCCGCCTGTGTTCCAGGACGTTGATTGGATAATTACGGGGGAAAGCTTCCATAGCTACTCCTCTCTTCAACATCTGGTCCACGAACATAAGAAATTAGGAGTTATGGCACCTTATTTAAGTTTGTTTCCTAATCGACACTATCGCTCCATGTATTTACGATTTTGATGGGATTTGCTTCCCACTGGAAGTGTGCTATTAAGAAGGGGAATGATTACTAGAGAGGCAGCTCCTTGTAGATATTGTAATGCCGCAGAAGGTATTTACAAACCAAACATTTAATGCGGTATTGCAGAGCATTGGAAAGTATAAGAATGAAGTATCTTGCCCCAACGTTTACTGATATAAAATGGTCAAATGATGACAATTTATGGAGATTCTGGCATGGGGGGGGGGTCAATGAACTCTGATAGGTTAGCAGTTGCTGCTTACTTGAATTCCCTCAAACTTTCTGAATAATAAATTGTAATGTGTGTATTGATCTAATAATTATTCTTTGATTAATTTTTAACTTTGTGATAAAGCGTATGTTTTTACTGGAATGTGTAATTATGATAGTTATGCAAATCTGTTTTAATCTAGCAGTGTCTATTTTCAATAAAAAATATAAGTATGAATGATTTCTTCTGTATTTCATGTAAAGGTTTATTTGAAACCATAAACATTTAATACATCAGTCATCAGGTTTGCAAGGAACGAGCTCCTCTCCGCTTTCTTTTTTGTCATATCTCCAGGATTTCTGAAGGGTGGAATCTTCAGAATCTGATAGGGTGCTGCACCGGGGTGACACATGCCCTGCTTTGGAGTGCCTCACTGTAGGCGACTCCCCCACTTTCTCCACTGTGGGATTGGGTGTGAGCTTGTTCCTTGCAAACCTGATGACTAGAGCTACCAGAAGTCCTTGCAGCAGAATCATCATTGATTGTCAACACCTGCACTTGCTGTGAGCTGCAAGTTAAAGCTGCCTGCCTGACGATGTGAAGAGCACAGAAATCGGTAGGAGGAGAATACCAGTGGCTGAGAAGGTTTACTGTGCAGGGAACTGGAGTGTGCCCCTCTCTGCTTTCTTTTTTGTCATACATATATATATACACATACATATATACATATATATTCAAAGGTTGTTTTTGTACCCAAGATTTGAATTTGCTGTTTCACACATCATACATAAGTGTGTCACCTCCTCTGACCCCCTCGTTCCCCACATTCCCCTCCACCCTTCCTTTCTCTTTTGCGCTCGTGGTGCCCTGGATATATGTGTCACCGCACAAAACACTGAATAAATCAAATGCATAAACCACTACCTGGCATGCAAAATGACCAGCATAGATCAGTGTCCTTCCGCAAATGTGTCCCTTTCGAACTGGAATTCAAATCTGGAAAACAAGTACTTGCTTAGCATCACACCAGAAACATGGAGAAAGAGAGTAAACCCAAGGAGCCCACATTACTATTTCTATTTAAAGCTCCTATGCAGTCCTCTGTGAAATCCTTTACTTACAGCGGGAAACGATGTGAGGAGGTGCATATCTTTCTATCCTTTAAGTGACCCCGATGACGCAAATGGGGTAATCTATTCCTGGGGAGCATGCTGACCTTCCACCCTGTGTCTACAGAAGGAATTTATTTTTATGGTAGTGTAACTGTTCAGTTTCCATCCACCCACTGTGTTCCTATTAGTGGACAGGGGCTTTGAAGGTGGAATCATTGCAAGCAGAAGAGCCTGGAAGAAGGCACCCAGGTGGGTTCTTCTGCTTACAGAACACACACATGAACCCATGCCTGCTTGCCCACCAGTATGCTTCCTCCCTGCTGCAAAGATGTCTATGATGGGCAATATGGGAGTGGTGTCATTTTTGTACTACTTCTTATAAAGGTTTATTTTGGGAATTTCAGATTTGCCATCATCTCCTGTCAGGGATGTCAGGCACAGCATAATGGAAGAACTCAATGATATCATTTCCCATAGGCCAAGCAACAGATCACAGGATCACTGAGGCCACTGCACTGAATCAAACACTTTTAGGGCTGAAATATGCCAAACCAAAGTCATTGGGGGTCATTATGAGGTTGCCGGTCTGGAAACAATGCTACCGGTAAGCTTGCCAGTACCGTTGTTTCCGGACCAGCAAATTGCGAGTTCTGCAAGACAGTGCCTGTCACAGCACCCGCTCCCAGACCTTGACAGATGCACCACTCATGAATGGTGCCGGTGCATCCGTCCTCCCCATTCCCATTGAGTCCAATGGTACTCGAATGGGAATGGGGAGTAATTATTTCTGACACCCGGCAATGGGGAATTACCTGGACCGCCGGGGCTGTAATGCCCTGGTGAGTCCCCATTGCCGGCTGCTAGAAAGAAAACGACCCTGGCGGCAGCCGTGCCATTTATACGCCACGGCTACCGCCAGGGTCGAATTGAGGCCCATTGGGTCATCAAGTGCATCATCTACAAAGCCTATTTATGTCGGATGCAGATGTCTTTGTGATAGGACGTCCCTGAAACAACCTTCAAGGCCGCAGTCGTGGATTCACCACCATTGCATGATGATTGTTCTTTTGTCTCTGTGCTCCATTGCCCCCTCTCTTTCCGACGTGCTGTTCACTCCTACCCTCCCATTCCACCGCCCTCTGAACCACACAGTGGACTCTGGGAGTCTCCTGCTGCTCATGTGCCTTGGCATTTAAAATGAACTCTAAATACTTCCTTAACATACCAGGGCCTCATTATTAGTTTGGTGGTATCCCGCCAGTAAATCCAGCGCGATACCACCAGACGGTATTGCTGTTACTGGCATTTGATCTGCCGGAATTACTGGCAGATTCCCGGTAAGTGTATGTAATTCCCCATTCCATGGAGTCCGGAATTGCTGGTACTATCGGTGCCAGTAATTCCGTAGGATTTTTTGGTGGTGGGGTGCCGGAATTACTCGGATCGGCATGGTCGGAGTAGAAGGTAAATCTGGCTACCCCTGGTGGTGTGGGAAAAGTGGCGGTAACGGAATTCTAATGAGGCCCATATGTAATTAAGGAAAGGATTAGTGCATCCTTTACATTTCCCATTCCCGGATTCCGCCAGCACACTGAACCACAGGGCAACCAGGGGGGCGGAGGGGCCGATCGTGACTTGTGGGTCTTTCTTTTTGGTGACAGTAAAATCGCTGATATTTGTGCTCCCTTTTTTTAGGTACATCCCTTCCACATTGCCGCTGGGCATCCACGAGGTGGAGGAGAACCAAATCGGCAAGTTTAGTTTCCACTCCAGGGAAGGTGTTGTTCAGGTGAATACAATACAAATTAATAGAAATATCAAACTACTGCACAGCCTCGGCGATTGTACTTTATTAATAAGGTATTACAGTCCTTAATGTGCAAGAAGCACTAATTTGATGTATTGCTCGTTAACATTGCCCCAGGTGGTCCATTTAGTATGCTTTAGCATGGTTGGTAAGGTATGGGCGTATTTAATGTCGGCATTGCAGTGTGTCTCATTAGAGCGGGTACTACTTGTGAATGGGAAAGGGGTGCCATTTTAACATTCAGCTTCTTTTCATGTCAGTAAGGCGTGGTTGGGAGAAAGAGTCTTTGCTAGATGTGCAGTATGAGTAAACATATGCAATATTTATTTTTTTTACCACGTTTTACCTCTAGTCCACAGTATGGGCTGGAAAGGTGTCAGGGAGTCATTATTGGCTGAGCACTATTGGTAAACACGTGCAGTACATTTTCTTTCCAAGTTGTACCTGTACTCCCCAGTGTGGGCTGAGAATGTGGGGGGAGGGGGGTCATTATTAGCTGGGCAGTATCGGTAAGCACATCCAAATCCCTTTCTTTTTTTTACCACATTTTACCTGCAATGCCCAGTGTGGCCGAAATGCTGTGAGAGATGGTCCTTATTAGTTGGGCATTATTGGTAAAAAGATGCAATATTATTTTTACCACGTTTTACCTGTACTGCCCAGTCTGAGCCAGAAGCCCATTGTGGAATGTTTTACATGCAGTGCATTTAAATGACTGCATGCTGTTAAATGCTGCCCGATGAAGGGTAGGAACTCCACTCCATTCTTGCTACTTCCTCATTTTTAAAAACAGCAGAGGAAACATTATTTTTGGCTGATAAAAGGCTGAATTCCAAAAACGTTTTTTTGTTTTACCACAATTGAAGGGCTGTGCTTGCACATCCCTTTCCTTACATGAACAAAATGGTGGTCCTATTCAACAAGCACTGGCAAAGCTAAGAGTTGTGGATTTTGTGTAGGTACTCCATGGTGATGCTACCTGATGAGCCGAACAAACCATCAAACTCCCAACATGACAACAGCAGCTGTTATGGTGTGAACTCGTGGCCAACTTATCCCAGTTCTATTCAAGAGGCAAACGTGTTGGCTTTGGTGATGCTTCTTATTATCAGAAATGCATGCCAATGATCTCACACATAGACACACATATTATAAAAACAAAAAAGTGCCCAATAAATACATCTCAAAATAGGGTTACCAGCACACATTGTTTTCCCCCACAGATTGGGTTCTCATGTATTCCACTTAAGCGTGTCGGAATTATTCAAGCCCATTGAATTTCTGCTACCGTCCCCCCGACCTACGTGCATGAGGCACAATCAAAGGTAGGGCTTTTGGTGAACATATATCTCTTCTGTAGGTGCAGAAACCCACTGTATGCACCTACAATCAGGACAGCTCCCAGAATGCAAAGAGTTGTTCAGTCAAAACTGGCTCAAGGTTCTTGAAAAATGTGTTTCAGGTTGAAACACATTGGGCCTCATTACGAGTTTGGAGGCAGCCGTGCCCTTAACAAGGGCACGGCTGCCTCCAAACTCGGGTCCGGGTTCCCTGAATGGGGAAATACCGGGCCATTCCGACCTTGGAGGGCCTGGTATTTCCCCATTCAGGGAACCCAGACCCGGTCCATCCAAATTCCCATTTGAGCCTCCATAGGGCTCAATGGGAATGGGGATCATGCTAACAACGGGCCCGTTAATGACGGGCCCATTGTTAGCATGCTGGGCCGCTCGCGGCACCCGCTAAGGTAGTCTGGTAAAACCAGCCATCCTGAGAGGGTCCCGTGAGCGGACCTCGTAATGGGGTGGTAAGGGGTTAACGGCTCCAGCACCTTTACCGGCGCCTTTAACCCCTTACCACCCTCCTCGTAATGAGGCCCATTATGTATAAGCGCTATACAAATAAACAATCAATTCAATTCAAAGGTTGGCCAGTTTGCAACTTCAGCTGTCACTTCCCAAGTAGTCCCCCCTTCAAAATTAAGGTATTTGGCATCGTAGAAAATTAAATGTAACTACAAGCCATAAATTCCTTTTTAAAAACTGATTAGCAGAATTTGCTAATTAAAATTTTCTTCACTAGCAAACAACCGGATTTGATTAGCAATTTTGTACTGATATTTTGAATGTCACCAAAAGTTATTTTTACCCAAGACTCAAAATGAGCAACAATACAGAATTTTGGTGTACGGTTCAAGAAAGAGATTAGTGAGATGAGTGCAACATGTACAGGTTCGCTGCATGAATGGACACAAATAAATAGATATGATAAAAAGGCTCTGAAAACAGTTTTCAGTTTAAGACTCTGTGCAACTTGGTGCAGTTGGTGTTGCACAGGCAGTGGTGTCCTGTATATTGCATGGCAGCCCCATCATTTGCTCTATAGGGAGAAGTTCAGAAGTTTAATGAATGAAAAAGTTCACAATGTTAAAAGAAAGTCATAGATGGAGACAAAATACATAGGGGCTCATTCCGAGTCGGGCAGTCTGGTAAAAAAAGTGCTGGTATCCGCAGATACTGCACTTTACCGGAACGCCGGCCGCCTACGGGTTTGATGGTGGGGCACCTTGGCCTACCTCCAGCTAAAAGATGGAGATAACCCAGGCACCCTAACTGCAATAAAAGCCCTCATTACCGCCACTCCCCTCATGGAGTCCAATGGAACTCCATGAATGGGGATTTACACTGCACCGCCGGCACACGTAATCCGGCGGCAATGCCGCCGGACTGAGTGCCGGAAATGGTAACATCCTTTGCCGGTATCCTGGCGGCTCTACCGCCAGTATATCAGCAAGGTTGTAATGATGCCCATAGTATGGTGTTGCGGCAGGGAGGGTAAATGTCAACTTCAGGTGGGCAAGATTGCCCTTGAATGTCATTGATATTAACTGTTTTCAATATAGTGTTCAATACCACTTTCTGGGGGAGGACAGAGCCACTAACGGTTCTCAAACCCGAGCCAGGTAAGCCCAAGCACAGCATCCCAGCCCTCCGCACCCACAAAAGCCATATTTATTACTATTAGCACTCAGAGCCCCGTCTGGAGACAATGCTGTGTTTTACAATAGCAATGCTGTTGTTAAGAAGTATGTATCATCTTACATTTTTAGGAATGGAATTGCAGGTATGTCTTTAAAAAAAATAAAGCAAATACACACTGGTCTTTGCCAAACAGGATATAGTTTGCTTAATCAAAGTATCATCCCGATTACATCTGAATTGCAATTATTTGAAAAAGGAAGTTCTTGCTGATGGTTACTCCTGCATTCTCTCAGTTAGCCCCTTTGAACTTGCAGTGCAAAGACCTAAGGGTGGAGAAAGCCCTGAGGGCAGGAGAGGAATGCAGGCCGATCTGTGCTTTCATTAAACAGGGTAATTTAAATAGCTAGCTGTGCTACACAAGTGTCAATTTAATTAGCAAACACACAGCATCACATAGCAAATTGCTATACGACACTGCTTATTTTAGGCCTTGAACTGCATATTTTAAACCTAAAAAGAAAAGAAACAGAGACATCCATTTGTTTTGTGCTCAGTTTTGAGGTAAACGTTAAAGGGGATGCCAAAGTGCAAAAAGCAAGTGCACACATTTAGCTGCGAGTAACAAGCACTAATAAGGTAGTTTGGATGAAGGGCATTTTAGGAACAGTTAACAAGGATATTCTTAAATTGCTGCTTCCTTCCTGAACTCTGGGAATGTATTTTTTATCATTCAAAAAACAAAATTGTAAGAAGAGGCAGATTGGAAAAAATCTACAAGCACAAAAGACATTTATCAGGGTCAGTTACATGATCGTGTCTGAAAGGGATTGCCTCATAACCACAGCCAGCTGTGGCTCTGCAAAAGAGGAAATTTCTAGGGCCTCATCACGAGTTGGACGATATCCCGGCGGTTACCGCCATCAAGGGTTGGGCGATAATGGGTATTCCCCGTTGGTTCCATTGGACCCAATGTGGCATTTTCGGCGCAATTAGTGCACGCTAATAGCACCACACTAATTGCGGCCGAAAATGGGTGTTAAATTGGCGCATTTACCCCCAGCCCTGTTATACAGCGTTTCATATTGCCGATGGCTGGCAAGTAGACCTGTGTGATGTGACTCTTTGAACCAGTCCTTTCTTAGCCAATAGTGCTTTAGCTGATAGTCCTTTGTACATGGTCGGATTGGCCTCTCTGCCTTTCGGCCTGTGGCCAGGCCGATATCATCCCAAGGGTGTGGGGGCCGGTTTCTGGCCCTGCCTGATCCGGATTAGAAAAAACAAAATAGTTTTTTTTTTTTTCAATTTAAAAAGAACAAAAAAGCCTTTCATCCTTCTTAGGTCGATAAATGAGTACCAACACAGGTTGGGTGCTATTGTATGCATATTTGTTCCATAAAAAAGAGCTTAAGTGTAATTGCTATACAATAACATTATCATTTGGCCTTGGATGTCTGCTTGGAGTCACAGTAATTTCGTGTACTTAGGAACAATGTTATTTGATGACACTTCCTGTTTTGTCAAGGGGTGAAAGGTTGTGTTTTATCGCTTCCTGGGATGTCACTTTGGGGTGGGGTCAAATGACATCACTTCCGGTGATGTTAACAGAGGTCAAGGGTCGTGAGGTGATGGGTGGGCCACTTTTTTTAGGCGAGGGGTAGGCCACTTTTTTTGGGTGACCGGGCCTATTTCTTGTCCCAGTCTGATCCTGCCTTTGTAGAGAGGAAATACTCTGCAAGTGATTATCACAACTGCAAAGCGGCCACTTTGGAGCTGGGCCAGCCTTTTCAACCAACACCACTTGCACTATGAGAATTGTGGTTTTATTATCCCCATAGGAAGGATGTACCTACCTCCAGCATGTAAAGCACAACTTTAGGACCAGCCTTGCCCATGCTGGAGTCACTGAGCAAAGGAGTGCCTCCAATTCCATCTCTCTCTTCCTACTTGTGCATAAGATAGGTGTGAGGTGACATTCAGACATTATTCCTGGCCTGTGACAGGTAAGAAGAGGGAGGGCTGAAAAGGTTCTATTCTGTCCCATTGGGTTGCAAATTTGGCTCCCCTGGGACCGAATAGAGCTGCTGACATCATGATCTTGCTGCTTTCCTCTCCCTGACCACTGCGCAGCGTGGCGCATGCATCAGTGGTGGGTCTACATTTCACTGGGTCCTGGCCCGCGTACAAGGAGTTAGGAAGATAACAGTCATTGCATTTGCAAATAATCTATATACTTATAGGATCTTTTGAAACACAAACACTGAAAACTGCAACTCCAGGCTCTAAAGTTACCCTGGGTCTCCAAGTCCAGCACGTTTGGAGGAGGTCGGGCAGGACACATGTTGGTCATCCACCACCAATAAGGATCCAACTGGTCTTCACATCATTCTTTAGGGCCCTCTTTCTAGTTATACTTCTTGTATGTGTGCTTGATATAGACACATTTTAAGGGGTGCGCCTAAACGTTTATTGATATCACATGATTTTTTAAATAATTTAGCAGATTTCTGGAGAAAAACAATGTGTCTGGGGTTATTGCTTTTCTGAAGAATATTTGAGTAGAATAACTTCTACAATGTTTCCCATTCTTGTACTTCCTGCTTCTCGCTCTCTTTTACAAATGTGGTACTCCCTCCTTCTCTTCCTCCCTCTCAAATATTGTGCTTAACCCATTTCCTGCTCCTTATCCATTCATTGGCTTCCCCCTTCTCGCCCTCCCTCTCCATTTTTGTGCTCGCTCTATTTTACTCTCCATGTGTGCACCCTTCTTCCACTCTACCTTCCTCCACACTCTCCTTCTCTCCACTGAATTCTCAATGAACAAAAGAGACTCAGAACTGGAGAGGACGATAGAAGACTGTATTTTGTAATTTCTTTCATTCTTCTACCTTCCTTCCTTACTGTATCTGTTGTGCTTTCTTGCTTTTTTCATTTTTTCTTACATTGCAGTAAACATTTTTCTTTCCTGTTCTTTACTTTTTCTCCTTTTAATTGTTATTTCCCATTTTTATTTTCTCTTTATGTTTCTTGTTTTTTCCGGAGCCACTTTCAGTAACCATATTTCCTCATTTCTCTACTCCACTAACTATGTTTTTTTTCGCTTCATTTCTCCCTTTCGTTTATTGTTTGGTTATTTCTTTCCTTATGTGTCCCTTACTTTATTTCATTCTTTTGTTCTCTTTCTTTCTTTCTTCCTTTCTTTCTTACATTTTTTCTTCCGTGCATTCTTTTTTCAAAGCTTCCTTTTTGTGTTTTGCAAAGTGTCCTGATATGTATTATTTGATTATTTTGTAATGTGTTCTATTAAATAATGCAAACTTGGAATGGCTTCACACTAAAATATCAAGTTGTTAATGTGAATCAGACAACATAGTATATTTATAGAAAACATGCTATGTTGTAGGCGTCACTGAAAACCAAATTAGGTAATGCAAAGGGGCTTTTGTATTTACACTGTCATGTAAAAGGGAACATGCATAACTGGGTAACTTGAATTTTGGTATTCTGCAAGGAAATGATAGACAGAAAGTTATTACAAATCACACAAGAGGTCTAGTATGTTTACAAACAAAACACACAATGTCAGATTGTCATTATGAGTAAAAATGGTGTAAATAGTATATTTCAGTTCTGCGGACCTAAGCTGTGAAATTGTATTCATCTGAAACTGTACGTTTGTGAAAGTATCACCTTTATTGAGCAGAGGGATTCCAGTCACCACCACCTTCACGCTGATCAAGGCATTAAAAAAGCTAATGGCCCCTCTGCGTTTACTTAAAGACAAATTACTTTTTTCCAAATTACAAAGCAATTCACTACATGTGAGCTTTATATTGGTGATATAGCCCAAATTGGTCTTGTATTTCTAAACTGCACTGAAGGTCAACAAGTCCAGTAACTGGTGGATCAGTAAAAGCATTCCTAAAAGCAGAGGCCTTGAAAACACCCTAGTCTGTGACCTTGGCAGAGCATGAAGCCTGTGCCATGAAAATAAATGACCAATTCATGCTTTTGTTAAGTAAAGTGGTCATGTTGTCATATTCCCAGATGTTCTATTGGTACTGATTTAGCCCACACACAAATGAAAATCCATTCACATAGAATGACATGACGTCAGCTTTAAAATGTGCAACAAAAGGGATGCATTTATATTGAACATGGAAAATCCTTTTTCAGCTATAACTTTGAAACAATTTGGTCCAAATTAAGAAATGAACAATTTACATTCAGTGGAAAAACACGGGCCTCATGCATATACGATTTATTAAAATGTATGATTTATTAATTAATTTACACATTTTAATAACTTTGTAATGCAAGCAGTGACAAAAACATTAAAGTTGTCACAGGATTCTGAATATTCTTGAGAATATAAATACATAAACCGTATTAACATCACATATCCATAGAGAGAATTATAAGAAAGATGCATATGTCAGTGGAAGTTGATTCCACATTCCTGAGGGGAGGGATAATCCATAGCTACACACAGTTCAATGGGCCAGTGAAAGTAGGGAGGAGATCCCAGGTGGGTTTGAGTGAATGATAGGAACCTATCACAGGTTCTGTCAAATCCTTTAAAACTGCATCAAATGATGCTGCATGGATGGAGTTTTCTTGGTTTGTATATTCAAACATATAGAAGGGGGGGGGGTGTTTTTGGAAAGCAGAAGACTGTCTGACAGGGAAAAAGATTATTGGAAGCCCAATTTGAATTAGCTGTTCAAAAATCTCTTGAAGAGGGCTTTCTTTTTCCAAATGGGACTGAATGCAGAGGTCTTTCCTAACACAGTACCTTATTACCTGAGAGGTATTTTGGGAGCAGCTGGACAGACTGAAAAGAAGGGCATATCTGATGGTGCAGCCTGAAGATGGTTGCTGTCCCAACCTGTCCTGGGCCATTGAAAGAGAAGCCAAAAGTGGGTACAATGATCCCAAAGTATTGAGACAAAATGTCAGAAAATGTAATTAAATTACATGTAGCAATAACATTAGTTTGGGGGAACCCATGTGCTTTGTGATTTAGAGTAAAAATTGGTACCCCTAAGGAGCACTGTTGTGTAATGGCATATCACCTGCAATTTTGATCTTTGGACATCTTGAATTGAAATGTAAAATAACAAGTCCTTTGATTGTTGTCTGCCAGAGTCAATAAAATAATTCCAATAGTTTCCTTGGAACTGGGGGGTTGTGAGGGTGAATGTAGTTCTTAGACAATTGTGAGTTAGGTGTAACTGTCCCAGGAATAAAAAAGAAACAAAATTCCTGAAGCCACGGGTTAAAAATAATTGTAACCAATTCAACCACACAAAAACATTATTGCACCTATGCCCAAGCTAGGAACCAATGATTCAAATCAGTCCTAAAGTTACAGAACCATCTGTTAGAGCTAATATTTTTCTCTGATGCTAATATTTGCCATATTTTCACATAAAACGAAGTATATTGTTTTGTTTTCACCTTTATTCTGAAAATTGCTTTTCCTTTTGATTTAAAGGGGACATTGCTTTCAATTAGACAATAAACACCCCCAAATGTAGGTTCAGTCATTCAACATTTATGAAAATGAATGTCAATTTGCATGTCCACATTGTGGGATGCCTTCTTATATTGCCTAAAATAGCTATACATATTTATTGTTATATGTTTGGATGTTTGTGCAAACTGGAATTTAAACATCAGTGCGATGACAGCAGGCAGGTTTTATTTCTTTTCTGTAGACAAGCTGCCTGCACTTATTTAATCTATTTTGGATGACCTCCCTGCATTGTAAGTTATGGGGACCTCCATTAATTTCTGTATTTATCATGCTAAATAAAACAAAATATTCAGATTAAAAAGACCTGTTTCTTGTCCTAGATCTTAGTTTGGGATTGTCTTTGTGGCAGGTGTTAGATCAGGGATATTTCTCTGCAAATGTATCAATCACTACAAACGTGAATATATTATATCGACTCATGTCATTATAAGCCAATGCATAGCCAAGCTCATCCCAATAAAAAGGGAAACATTCATAACATAAGTCAAACATGTGCAGGTAGATCCAAGCATGCTTCCCGTATGAGGTTATGCATCCAGGACAGGTGTTCTCAATACAAACAGCTGCGAAAGATTAATCAAAGAAAGGGACAGATCTCAAGGCCTTCATATATTACATAATAGAGCCACTACATTCCCTGTCAAATAATGGATAAATGGAGGCCATGTTTTGATGAATTTATTAAAAGTATTGGATGTCAATGATGAAAGCCTTTCTTTCTTATTTTCTTTCTGTCTTTCTGACTTCTTGTTCTCTATCACAATCGTAAAGGTACATGTATTTTATGTCTCTTTCGACTGCAGAGTTGTAATATTCTCTTGCCCTCTCCTTCTTCTGTGCTGGGCTCCCTCTTCATTCCCTCTCTACCTAGTCCAGGGGTCTCCCTCCACTTACTCCTATCTATTCTCTGCACTGTTTTATGTTTCTTCTTCTATGTTCCTGTTCAACTTCTGTGTATTTCGGAGCCTTTGTCCATTCCTCCCTCTCCCCCTCTTTTTTATTGATTGAATGCTCCTCCGGGGATGTGAGCGACTGGTGAATGCTGCTCGGTGGTGGTGTTGCAATTGAGAGAGGATATTTAACAGATACTGTGATCTCAGTTAGAATTGCTGAATACAGAGCAGAAGTTGACAATGGTTGTACCAACTGTGGAACACTTAAAGCCATTTTCATACATCGATTTCAGTTTGGGGAAAACTGGTCTGTAAAAACATGTTTTAAAATGCAATGCTTCACCCCATTTAAAAAGTATTTTCTCTGGACGAGAATCCCTCCTTTTACAGTTTGTGGGGTTCACTCACTGCACTTCCCCGCTCAGTGCTGGTTTGACTACCTTTTTAGGTCTTTTTTTGGCTCCAGCCAAGGAGCGCTGACCTTCAACACAGTTTTTTGGGGGTTGTAAAACATATCAACCCCTCCCAAAACATATTTTAGTAACAGAATATAAGGAAGCCTCAATGCTAACAATTCTAAAGAGAGTGGTAAGACAAAATGAATGGCGACCCCTACAAAATGAGGTGAGGGGGGACCCTCTGATAGCCAGTGCCGACAGACCTACAGAGGCAACATATCTTTACTATCAGGAGAGCATTTTAAACAGACTAGGGCGGAGAACAGCAGACAAAGCAGTATGTGGGGAATTTGGAGTTACTATTATTAATGTGCTGTCCCTTTACAACTGCCTAATTTGGATGGTAAGAAATGAGAGGAGTGCATAACATGCCCCATGCTTAAAGCTGAGGCGCCAGGGATTTCATGGGTAGGACCGAACCAAGGCAGAGCTTAGCCGTTAGGAGGCATGGCTCGAGGAGCCCACAATGGGCCAACCCCATGAAATGCCTTGCTTCTCCAGAAAAAGGAAAAACAATAAACACGGCTCAGGCAAGCCACCATCAGGGCCGCATTTATTATCATATAGGGGGCGGCGCAGGAAAAATTAAAAGAATTGCAGAAAAAGGAAAGATTTATTTATTTTTATATTTGGCCATTTCTTTCCATGTTGCCAGGTGCCACACGGGCAAAAGGGAAGGAAATGCCCAAATATGAAAAAAACAAAATGCGTCCCTGGTGCCCTCTCGGCACCCAAGCCGAATCATGGCCAGTTTATTTTTCATATTTGAGCATTTCTTTCCATTTTACCTGCGCACAGTAGGCAAAACGGAACAAAATGCTCATGAAAATAAAGTTATGACAGGGGGTGGGGGGATCCGTCCTACCTTGGTCATAGGTCGGAGCTGCTGCAGGGCGACACCCTGTTCTTCCCCCAACCAATCGTTTTGTCTGTGGGCGGGACAGGAAGTCATGACTCAGACAGTGGTGTTTGGGCCGGCCTGCATGCAGCTAGGCTGCTTTTTTTCCTTTTTCTTTTCATCGCCTTTCCTTGTCACTGGGCAGCCGAGGCAGGCATGTGGCATCTGGGGTTACCGGCCCAAAACGAGGGTTGGGCTGGGTTGGGCTGGAGCCCCCGTTTGAGCCCAGGCCGGCCCGGGCCTCTCTAGGCTCACCCATCTCTACCCATGTTGTTAAAATATACCTACAAGCTGGTGATGTTATCATGCTTTTTCTTTCACTGTGTGTATTTAAATTGATATAGTTTGCGGCTTTAAAACCCAGAGCAGATTTGTTTATGATCTATGGAGGGTTAGAAGTAGGAGACAGACTAGATTTTTCCAATCTCAATAATATGAAAACCGCCTCCCTTTCCCTAAACTATGGGTTTCCCTAAATAACAAAACTAATTGGGATGCTCGTCGGTCAGTTGTGAAGTCCAAAAGTAACAGTCTGTCCTCCGTTAAAATCTTACCTACTCTAACCCTACCACTAATGCAAAACAACTAAAGTCCAGGAGAATAACTCTGTTCTCCTGGGGTTGCCTTCTCAGCAAGTTTCCATCAATACAGAATCTTTAGATAGATCTTGGTTATCAATTGTATCTGTTTGTTTAATTCCCTTAGAGGATTCCTCAAATTCTCTTAGCCTCTCTTCTCTTGTCTTTTCAAAATCCTCTTTAAAGGTGTTTCCTTTCCTAGATCTTCTTTCCCTCTGGCTTTATCGCATAACCTTCAAAGTCTCTTTATCTGACATCCAATTTATATCTTGAGCACTATAAGTAATCTTATTCTTCTGAGAGTTCTGAATCCTCTTATCACTTGGCTTTTCACTGGGATGGATATGGTGAACCCACTAATGACTCTCACTCTTCTGGTTACTTTGTGTCTCACTGGCACAGGTATGAATAAGCCAGTGATGATTCTCACTCTTCTGGTTACTTTGCATCTCACTGAGACAAGTATGAATGAGCCAGTGATAATTCTCACTCTTCTTGTTACTTTGAGTATCACTGGGATGAGTATGATTGACAAAGCGATGATTCTCACTCTTCTGGTTACTCTGCGTCTCACTGTAATGAGTATGATTGACCCAGTGATGATTCTCACTCTTCTGGTTACTCTGGGCCTCATTACACGGATGGCAGTGGACCAAGGTGCTAGTAGCACCTTGGTCCATGCCAGTAAAATACCGGCACCGCCTTGGTGGAAAGGGGAATTACCGCCCTATTCCAAGGTTGGTGGGGCGGTAATTCCCCCTTCCCCCATTGCCCTTCCCCATTCCCATTTTTGCCCCATAGGCTCTATGGGAATGGGGAAGGCGCTAATTACGGTACCGCAAATTGCGGTACCGTAATTAGCTCCCTGGTCCCTTTGCAGGTTGGTTTTTAACGCCTGCAAAAAGCAGGCGTTAAATTCCCCAACCCGCAAAGGGACCTTGTAGTAAGGCGGTAAGGGTTTACCGGTACCAGTAAAATACCGGTACCAGTAAACTCTTATCGCCTACCGTGTAATTAGGCCCTCTGTGTCTCACTTTGATGAGTATGATTTACCCAGTGATGATTCCCACTCTTCTGGTTACTCTGTGTCTTACTGAGATGAGCATGAGAATGGTATTTGTTATACTCGCTACCCTCCCCGGGTGTCTCTCTCTTCCTGTTAACTTCTTGGTGTTGGGACTGCATCACTGGTTCGGTAGTTCGCCTCTTGCAGTGTAGCCCGTGGGTCAGGGCAGTCTCTTTCTCACTCAATGACACCCACCATGGTGCCGTTTCATGAGCTGCTTCGCAGTCCGGAAAGTCTTTCCCAATATTCTCTCCTGGGTCATCATGTCTGGCTGTCTCTTCCCAGAGACCTGTACGCTCGCTCGTGTAGAGGAGGAGTCAAGTACCCCCACTACAATTGCCACGCCTACATTACCTGAAACGTCTGAACCAAAATATGTGACGTATACTGAACAGTTAAACCAACAAAGAGAAGAGAGAGGGCTCTGTGCAGTACTCATAAGAATACCTATACCTAAGAGACTATGGCAAGTAAAGTACCCATTGAGAAACCATACTTGCATCCAAGACAATATGATGGCCATTTGAACGAGATTCCTGATTAAACAAAGAAACTGAATGACCAGGGTGAATGGTGAAGTCATACAGAAGTGAATCGATACACAGATAGAAAGATAACCAGATCAGAGAGGTAGACGATTATAAAAAGCAAAGAAGTACCAAGGATAAGTAACATCTTGGGATCAAGATGACAAAACTTATGCCACAAACGTGATGAAGATATTTAGTTAGTTTAAACGTGTACAGATGCAATGAAACGCAAGCAGCAAAGCAATCATGAAGCTAGCCACATGCTTAAATAGATTAGACTGTGGCAAGCGCCAACATATACCTATATACCTCATAGATACATATGGATTAAGTAAAGAATGAATGTTTCCACTACGTATAAAGCAGTGCTGAACAATGCGAGAAGGCCTCATTTCAGTGTCGCAGTTACAAAAAGCTATTGAATTAAACAGAATCCATTTCAGCCAAGGAGTTCACTGAGCCAAGAAAGCCAAGGTCTTATCAAACTAGGAGTCGGCTGACATTGGATACAATTAACGTGAAAGAACAGAAGCTCCTGTTCAAGAAGGTCAAGCAAAAACAAAAGACGTGAGAGAACTATTGAAGAATAAAATCAAATACACGAAAAGACTCAATTCATGGTGTCCAGTCATGTGATGGAAGAACGTTGGACGGACGAGATGGTCACACCCATGCACGGAAGCCGGATAGTACACATACTCCTTAAACATTCTCAGAGAACAGTACAGACTGAAGGCCAACTTCAAAAGTACTAATTGACACTAGACCATTGAGGTGATGATGGATCCCATTTTAATTGGTGGGAAGCTGGTGCAAAGACAAGCTTATCCGCACCTGGTTGTTCAGTCTGCGTGCTGCTCACGTAGGTGGAAAATTACTTACGGGGGTTAGAAGCCAACCAATTGTAGGGGACCACGCAGTTAGGGGTCCTATAGTTTGTGTAGCCAATGGGACATTGTACATTTAGTGACGTTCATAGTGGCCATTTTGGAAGGAGGGCTTAGTTGCCCCACCTGATGTTAGTTATCCTATTACCTTTCTCCGTTACTCCATACAGATATAGTACCTATGCTTAGTTGTTCACTTAGACCCAATCCCGCTTCCCGATACGTTTCTGTAGTTTGACACGTGGGATGACATTGGTAATGACGCAGGTCAACACGTCAGCTATGACCAATTATGGGTATAAGAACCCAACTTTTTATGCAGTAGTTAGAGTCAGAGTATCGAGCGATTGCTGACGGTCGTTGTACTCCCAGTTTTAAGACTTGCATTGAAACAGACGAACTTTGCCAAACTATTTGTGTCGTCTTGATTATTGATGTATGAGTAGAATCTGCATCGGCACCCATCTCCAGGGTATTGCTACTCATATTAAAGGGCTGGAAGCTTCCAGTTCACTCGGATTTCAAAAGCTTTGCTGTTTCCTGGTGCAGCTCGGGCACCACGGTATCAGGTTTCCTCCCCGCATAGAAAACCACACCTTCTCTTCCCCTCCTCTCAGTTCGCTGCCACAGTAGCTTTGAACTGTCCAGGTCCTCTTCTGTCGTCTCCTCCTCCAATACTTAAGACACTGCGCTGGGGCTTCCTCTGCGTAACGTTAAACTCTGTCTTTTGTGTTGGACTGGTGTTCATTATTGTTCCATTGGTTTTCTTCGTCACAGTACCAGACAGATACTTTTTCTCAGGTAAAGTATCACAGTAGCAAATGTATAGTGATTCGTCCTGTTTTCTTCTAGCAGATTTCATCAACCTTGATTAGTGAAATATTTGGCCAGAGAGTTTCTCTTCGGAACGGGAGTCCTTGTCCCCACAGTGTGGGAGGGGCTCTCCCAGTGAGGTACCGCTTACCTCTAACCCTAGGCGGGGTATCGCGTAGTGGACCCACCTCCCTATCTTCACAAAGAAAGTCTCCCCCCTCGGGAGAAGTGACAGAATCCCACGATTCGTCACAGATCCCATTACTTTGCACACTGCTAATTGTAGTCTTCCATCAGTATGTGAAATATAAGGCAACGACCCTACTCCTTTTGCTTGGTTGGCTTGTTTACGTGATTTGGGTACTTGTGTACTTTTAAAGTCATCTCTATCAAGCAGGATTTTATTTTAGCCTACAGAAGATATATATTGACTCATATCTGCACCCAACCAGAGCTGGGAAGCTATCTGGTCAGCTGCCTAATTTGCAAACTTGGACCAAATCATGGCCTCTCTGTAGTAGTAGGTTATGTGATCCTGGGCAAATCATCTGATAGCCCTATGCCTTAGCTACAAAAAAGAAAAGTGTTTCATTTAGCAGTATACACTATCCAAAAAGTCCCACTCATGGGCTACAAGACTACAGTGTAGCACTGACAAAGCCAACAATTATGGCTTGTGGACAGTGAAAATGTTTTCTTTGTTGGAACATATTCACAATACAAAGAATTCTTTTTTGCATATGCGTGTCTCTGTGAAGATCTTGATTACAGGTGCTGTTGCTGATAGTGCTGAGAAGTTTCAGTAAATTAAAGCTGCTAAGCACATATTTACGGTGTTTAATGGCTGAAGGGAAGCTATTGGTCACAGTTCTACATTCAATCCAGAGTACAAAGGTAGAAAACACAATGCGCCGCAGCAATACACGCTTTTGAGGCAGCAGCATCTGGGAGAGTGTGCTTTAGTCAAAGTACCTGTTCACGCGGTAAGGAAAGTGAATTGTTGATAGCAGTATTGCTGTCTTCTGTGGCGTTTCTACTTATTATTTGTAAGTTATTTAAATGCCAATAAAACTAGCTTTTGTAATGATTGCAATGATGTAAAATGCCGGGCCTGGGGTGCGGTGCAGTGTGCGCGGCATGAGGAGGCCTTCTAAGGTTGCGCCCTGGGCGCCGAATTGTCTAGAAACTCATTTCGGGGGAGATAATCCTTCAAAAGTTGGGAGCTGGGTTAATTTCAGAGAATGTGGGGGCGGGGAAAACTTACTTGTGTGCGGGCATCTAATTTAACACATTCCAACAAGACTAGTTTGGTACAGCTTCAATGTTACGCGCAGTTAACTCTTCCCTTCACGTCTGAAACTGCACACTTAAGAACTGCTGTGAGAATAAGATGTCTACTGCCCCCCAAACCTCCCAATCCCTGCCCTGCCATGCAAGTACTAACTACCCATCACTATTCCAATTGCCTTAAAATGTATTCATAGACGTGCAGGTGCTAACAAATAATTAAGGGCGTGATTCATAGAAGCATTGTATACTGGTGGGATCCCATTGGAAAACACTGTGAATCAGGCCCTAAATGCTTTACATTAGTAATTGCCAGTACTTTGTTAACGCTGCAGCCCCAGGCACCATTTATTGCCCCTCATTACGGATTCGGCAGTAACCATGGCGCTATTCCGAGTTCGGAAGGCCTGGTAATTCATCCCTCCGAGGACCCGGACACGGTCCTTCCCATTCCCATTTCAGCCCTCATAGGACTGAATGGGAATGGGAGAAGGGAGCAAACAATGGGCCATTACGAGATGGCCAGTTGTTTGCTCCCTCTTCCCCTCGCGCGACCCGGTAAGCACGCCTGGTTTTCCCAGGCGTGCTTACCGTGTCCCGCGAGGGGAACTCGTAATGCAGCGGTATGGAGTGAACGGCACCGGCACCTTTTACGGCACCGTTCACTCCGTACCGCCAGGGTCGTAATGAGGCCCATTGTCTGTATCGTGTCGTGTCCTGCTGATGGCCATGTAAGTCAGCAAGGTCAAGTCAACTGAACCCAAAATTTCAGGGGTTAGGGGGGTTAAAGCCCAATCTGCCCAATGGTCGCTGTGCCACTGCACGGCCCACACATAATTGAACTACTAATGCAGTGTGGAGTTCCACCACACAGGCTGCTTACAGAGTTTTCATTCTTCGCACAATTTCTTTAATAAAACATGTATCTGTGTAAAATTCATAGTGAATACCACCCAACTGAATTACCATTACCGCCACTTGGTCTGGTGGAATTACTGCCGGATTACAAGTGGCGGTGGCTGTGTTAGTCCCCATTTTCTTTAGTCCATTGGACTCAATGTGGCTTTTTTGGCGGAATTACCGTGGTGGAATTTCCGCCATAGTAATTCCACCGATTCTGCCAATTTTTCAGCGCTGATTGGAAGAATTTACCTCCAGGATTTTTCTGGAGGTAAAGCCTCCACTCCTGGCCACACCTCATAATTTGGCATAGTGGTAAAGTAGCCAGTAACGGATTTACCACCAATTTTACCACTTAACGACCATACTTGTAATGAGGCCCATAAATCGTTACTGTTTAAAATGGAAAGTGTCATCAAAAGTAGTAACATGTTTGCAGCATGCATTGGATTTTCCTGGAGGCCTGCATGTGAGTTGCTGTGCCTAATTTACACAATGTTTTTCAATGGGATTTTCCCAGTGGCAATCGCTTTTGCAAATCAGGCACACTATATTTACCAAGTTGGCCAATGCTTAACACAGTAAGTACACCGCACTGTACAGAAATGGAAACACTGGCAGCTAACACACTGTTGGCAGCCGTCACACAGTGAAGACTGCATTCCTGTTTTCCACCCATGTGCTTCCAATCCAAATAAAAGACAAGCTGACGGATAACCTAACGAACTTCCTCCAACCCCTTTTCACTTTTGCATGCAAACTTTTGCACTACGTTATCTGTGGAACACGTTTACTTCACCCCAGCACAGAATGGGAAATGCTTCCGTAAAGAGGTCACATACATGCCAACATTCTGTGACCAAAAATCTATAGGAATCTTAAAGTTTCAAAAATAGTCAGGTGAGGAGGTAATGATAGGAATAGGGCTTCAGCAGCCCATTGTCATTGAATGAGCCCGCCGCCGCGGGTACATTCAATGACAATGAGGCACCTGCCACGCCTTCTGCCACCACGCCAGCTCGGGGAGCCCTTGAAAGACTCCCCCGAGTTGGCGTGGTGGGGGACTAATGGTGCCTTTTGTGAAAGGCACCCGCGGCAGAAGGGCACCCTTAGCCCACCACTGTGGGTGCCTTTTACATCAAAAGCCTGCATGCTGCGCGTTCTCCCGCTATGCCAGCTCGGGGAAGCCCTTGAAAGACTCCCCTGAGCTGGCGTGGTGGGGGGGCTAATGGTGCCTTTTGTCAAAGGCACCCGCAGCTGAGGGGCGCATTTAGCCCACTGCCGTGGGCGCCTTTAACATCAAAAGCCTGCATGCCGTGCCTTCTCCCGCTATGCCAGCTCGGGGGAGCCCTTGAAAGACTCCCCCGAGCTGGCGTGGTGGGGGGCTAATGGCGCCTTTTGTCAAAGGCACCCGCGGTGGAGGGGCGCATTTAGCCCACCCACGTGGGTGGCTTTGACCTCAAAAGCCTGCATGCTGCGCCTTCTCCCACTACGCCAGCTCGGGGAGCCCTTGAAAGACTCCCCCGAGCTGGCATGGGCAAAAACAAAATGTTAAAAAAAAGAAACATTCTTTTTTTATGAAAAATCGGTATTTGGTGCCAATAAATCGGTAGGCGGTAGGACTGCTTAAAAAGCGGTATCCTACCGCCTAAATCGGTAGGGTTGGCAAGTATGAGGCCAGGGCAGGCGCATCAACTAAGCAAGGTTAGGCACTTGCCTATATGTGCAAATGTTAGTGGCAGCATTTCTGTCGGCGCCGGGCCCTTTTGTATAAATATGTTCATATTTATAAATTATGTTTAACTAATCTCTGCACACTACAGCAGTCACTCACAGCAGCAGGCAAGGTTAGGCAGGCACTGTGAGGTTGGGGTTGGCTGGGCCCGTTCACGAGTGTGGGGGCTCGCCTTGCATCTGCGCATCAACGTGGCATGTGCGGTGCCCTTGACCCGCGTGACTGCTCGTGCGACATGAGTTGATCAGTTTGTCAGCAGAGGCCTGCTGCGTGCTGGCGTTGCTCCACCACCTTACGTCTGCAGCAGCAGCGCAGCCTTCCTTACTTTCACGTGGTACGTAGCAAGAAGGCCCCGGGGCTGCTGGGCCCTGTCCTTGGTCGGTTCTCGACAAGACACACCACGACGCAGGTGTCAGTGAGAAGGTGCCAAGTCCGATGACCTCATTAGTTTTACAGAATTGTCAGTAAATGAAATGTAATGTTCATTCTCAGTAAATGAAATGTAATGTTCGTTCTCTGGGCTACCAAGCCACAGGGCCAGCTGGGCAAAAGGTGAGGGGGCGGCAGCCTCGCCTCCAAGGCTCAGCCTCTGCCGTTCCACAGCACAGATGTCATCCCTCCTTGCATTGTGTGTTTTTTTTGTTCTGTGGTCTCACAGCCTGCAGTGCTGCCAAGCCTCTCAGGGCAGGGGCTGTGAGGTACGGGCGGCTCCACGATGCGGCCTCCTCCTTGCCTTCTGTGGGGTTTTTTTTCTTAATGAAATTGAAATCAAGTTCTCTGGGTGTGGCTGCGCTGCCGCCAAGTCTCTCAGGGCCCAGGGCATTCAGGACTTGCACTCTCATTGGGGCCGGGGGTGCCTAGTACGGGGGGCTGCGGTGCAAGCCCCCCGCAGATGAAGTCGGGGCTGAGCCCCACCCCCGGGCCGGAGAGAAGAGATGCAGTATGGATGCCCCACCCCCCCCCCCGGCCAGAGAGAAGAGACGCAGTATAGATGGCCCTTTGTTCCATCCATACTCTGTCTCTCTCTCTGGCGCCCGGGTAAAAGCCAGGGAAAAAGGATGTTTAGAAATTGTGGGACAGATGCAAAGCAAGAGGCTCTTGCTTTGCATCTGTCCCTCAATTTCTAAAAATCGTTTTGGGTTGGGTATACTTCTACATCTGTGCACCTGTTGGCAAGAGGGGTGCACGGATGTAGAGGTACACCCAACCCAAAACGATTTTTAGAAATGGAGGCACAGATGCAAAACAAGTCTGTCCCTCAATTTCTAAAAATCGTTTTGGGTTGGGTGTATTTGTACATCTGTGCATGCCTCTTTCCATGAGGGGTGAACAGATGTAGAGGTACACCCAACCCAGAAGGATTTTTAGAAATGGAGGCACAGATGCAAAGCAAATCTGTCCCTCAATTTCTAAAAATCGTTTTGGGTTGGCTGTATTTGTACATCTGTGGACCCCTGTTGGCAAGAGGGGTGCACAGATGTAGTGGTACACCCAACCCAAAACTATTTTTAGAAATGGAGGCACAGATGCAAAACAAGTCTGTCCCTCAATTTCTAAAAATCGTTTAGGGTTGGGTGTATTTGTACATCTGTGCACCCCTCTTGGCAAGACGGGTGAACAGATGTAGAGGTACACCCAACCCAGAAGGATTTTTAGAAATGGAGGCACAGATGCAAAGCAAGTCTCTCCCTCAATTTCTAAAAATCGTTTTGGGTTGGGTGTATTTGTACATCTGTGCACCCCTGTTGGCAAGAGGGGTGCACAGATGTAGAGGTGTACACCCAACCCAGAAGGATTTTTAGAAATGGAGGTACAGATGCAAAGCGAGGGAGGGGGCAGGGAGCAGGGGCAGGGAGAGGGCAAATGAGACTGTTTGCATGTCTCTGAGTGTGCACGTGGTGAGGGTGAATGCTATGGGCGGGGAGCGGAGGTGTATGAGCCAGCACCTTCTAGTAGAGATGCCATATTTTAAATGGGGCAATGCTGGTACTCTTCAGTTAGCTGGCTGTACTCTTGATGGGATAGTACTGCTGTAACAGGGCTTCTATAATTGTTGAATCCTCTCAGCGATAATATACTATGCTTTTGTTGAGGCAATGCTAGTTCATCTTAATGGGGCTGCTATACTTTTGATGGGACAACATCAGCACCTCTCAGTTGAGCTGCTACACTCTTATTGTGAAGGCCCCAGCACTTCTCAACAGATGTATTTCTTTTCATTTTAATTGGTTATTTATAATGCGTGTACTACCCAGAGATTTCTAAGCGCGGACTGAGGTAGCGAACCTGTGTTGAGCGGACCGAGGGAGCAAACCTGTGTTGTGCGGACCGAGGGAGTGAACCTGTGTTGCGCGGACCGAGGGATCGAACCTGTGTTGCTCTGTGTCGTCTTGCTTCCAAGGTGAGCACGTTGCCCATGAGCTATCCTTCCGATACTCTAAAGATCTGAAGTACATTTAATGATACAGAACCAGAACTATTGAGGAAGTCTGTCATCATCAGAATAACTCAACACTGTCGTGGTTATACAAGAGCTCATATATTTAAAGGGATGGAATTACTCAGACTGTAGCAGAACTATTCAATAACCCAAAGTTCTTAAGTATAGTTAATGTGAAGTTAATGTGAAAATACTACACTTCTCACCGTTGGGACAGTTCTGCCACTTCTCACAGAGGCTTCTACACCTTTTATGGGGCAGCACTGATCCAGCCTACTGCTCACATGCTCAGAATTATCATTTCTCAGCAGGACTGCAACACTATACAATTGTGTTTTGTATGTTGAGTGCTTCTTCACCACCAATGTGGATTCATGGCTCTCTCCCAGTATCTAAATAGTAGATCTGTCTACATTCAATTGGCAACAGACATGTCCGGAGCTGCCTGCTGTCCATAAACTGCTGCTCAGGATGTTGTGATCCGTGATGGGGCAAGGGATAGAAGACTCGAGCCTGTCGGATAGCAGAATCATCAGGGTCTTAAAACCTGCTCACTCCTTCTGGAGGGTCATGGGGCAAAATGAGCCTGATCCCACATACAGGGGTTTGTTACCCCTTTATCTCTCCTGAATGAAAGAATGAGCTCTCTCAGACACAAGTTATCACCCCTGCACACACATTGAATGAATATGGTATCGATCTATATAGATCGAGAAAACTGGAGTGACAATTCAGAGTGTTTTAACAGAAATATAATTGTCTTCCCAGATGGGAGACTGACTCCATTAATATACACGGGGTCACTGAGATAAACAAGAGTGAAACTGTACATTCAGTTGTGAGATTACCAGCAACGGTTGATACTGTGCTCCAAGGAGTGAGGTTCCCACTCAATATATCACACTGTTTATAGGTGTGAGACCCATCCTGAATGCTTGCCCAAAGAGCCTTGGCCAGAGTTTCACACTGAAGAAGTGAACATGTGATCCGGGGTCTGCAGCCCACACACACGCAGAGGATTCCCATGCTCCCACTTACGAGATTTGCACCAAATTAGTGAGATTGTGCTCCAAGGTAGGAGGCACCCGCACAGTCTTTTCTCTGATGTTTGACACACTCACAGCATGGGACGACATTTCGTTCTCCCATCCTAGTTGTGTTGCTCTGCCTTTTGAGGGCTACTACAACCTGGATGATTATAGAGGGGTGGAGTAGGGGCAGTGATGGCCTACTGGAATGCAACTCGAAGTCTTAAATCTCCTTCTTACTTGACTTTAGTATATGCAGTACCTGCTAGCCAATGTTTCCACTGTTCTGCGCTGCGTGCGCCTCCACCACCTCCCCCCCGCGCGCCGGTGCACCAAGTTGGCGACTACATGCAAATTTGTGGTCCTATAACTGCCAGTGATGTCACTTCCTGTATTTGCCCCCCCACCCAGGAAATTCATAAGTCGACTCCCCTGATTGGGGCACATGTGCTGAGCAGGTATCCTGGAGGCTGGAGGGCTGGATTAGCCGTGTTTGTGGAATTTAAAACCACACATAACATGATTTTTGGAAATAAGAACTTGAATAGCTTCAGTAATTCTGTTAGTGTCACCTCACCTGCATAACGTTGACTAGTATTGAATCGAACATCTTTGAGGATTCTCAGTACGACAACACTACGCATTGAATCGCAGTTTGAATATTCATGAAAATGTCATGGCAATGTAATGTTTCTGTGGGCCACCGTGGCTATGGGAGTACAAACCAGGTTCTCGCATTGTACTGCGTGGCTCCCATAAATCACAATGGACAGGTGCTTGCACTGTGAAGTACACATGGTACAACATGCAGGCTTCCATCGCCTCCATTTTCACCAGGTACAAAAATTGTGTCATATCTGGTGTGTTCAGATTGGATGAGCAGCGCAACCCATGCAGCTCTGCGGCTCAAGCTGTCACACATATGCCACAGAGCATACATGACAGGCAGGCGTGCAACGTCATTGAGCTGACCGGGCTCAAGCGCCCAATCCCCGAAATATTAGCTGAGGGGCGGGGCTTCCGTGCCCTTTGACAGTTCAAGCATCAGGAACATGCTTCTGGGCGCATTTTGTTTTTCCGGCGAGGCACATCTACTATCTGCTCGGTTCAGATGTTTAAGCACTGCCCGTTTCACAGAGTCAAAGCCCCCTTGAGACACGCAGGCTGTGTCCCTGGCTCTGCAGCCAGTGGCGTAATGAACTCCACAACACGTTTCTTTGGATCATGGTGAATACATGATGGTGAATACATTTCCAACTGAAAGACCACCAGTCACCTTGCAAATCTGTGACAGTTAAAGCGAGCAACACAATAAAAGACCGTTTAAAAATGTGTTCATACCCATAACGTCTTATAAATTTTGCTTTAATGTCCTTAGTTGAATGTTCTTAAAACCATACATAACAACACGCTGGGGGTTTGTGACGAATCTCCAAACCTAAGTGAGTTTATGACACAACTTATTTTATTGTGCGTTTTAAAGCGCTGAAAATAAAGTGGGTAAATAGATATTTTGCCTTTTGCATCTTATAGGTTTCCAATCAGGATGTGGAAAAAAGGTACTCTGATATTATTTTGGCCCAACATGCTGCTAGAAGGATTTACATGTTTTCATGATGCTTTAATCTGCAATTTGTGTATTTTCCAAGTGTACTCTATAGGAGAGTATTACTGTAGCTCTTGACACCCAAAACTTAAATATTTGTTCCAAGTAAAGTGTGGAAGAAGGTGGCTGTGCCCAAATTGCAGAGTGGATTAAAATCCCTGCTTCACTGTTTAGCGTAAGTGTGTGATCCCGGGCAAATAATGTAATCTCACCCTGACTTCAACTGCAAAAATGTGAGTGTTTATAAGTGATTACGTTTACACCCTTACAATAGGACAGTTTTAATAAGTGTAGGGACACATTGGTGTACCCTGGTGCTCGTATGCTAGTGGCTCCAATACTGTCACATAGAATTGCATTATTGCTGCACGGGCCCCCTGCCCCAGTCTTGAAACACTTCATTTGATAGGCAGACATAGGGCCTCATTACGAGTTTGGAGGCAGCCATGGTGCTGTTAGCACCATGGCTGCCTCCAAAGTCGTGTCTGTGTCCGGGTCCGGGTAGTCGGAATGGGGAGTTACCGGGTCATTCCAACCTTGGAGGACCCGGTAAGTCCCCATTCTGAAAACCATTCCCCATTCCCATTCGAGCCCCCATAGGGCTCATTGGGAATGGGGAAGGAGCTAATAACGGGCCCGCTATTTGCGGGCCCGTCATTAGCTCCTTCCCCATTATTAGCTCCCTGGTCCCTTAGCGGCTCCCGCTAAGGGCAGCTGGTAAAACCAGCCGGCCTTAGTGGGACCCGCTAAGGGACCTCGGAATGCAGCAGTAGGGGGTTAACGGCACCGGCATCCTTACCGGTGCCGTTAACCCCTTACCACCAGCCTTGTAATGAGGCCCTCACCAGCCAGTCAGTGCACCAGAGATTCTAGTATAGTGGACTAACTTTAGTAGAACCAACCTTACATTTTCTCCCCTTGTTGCTCCAAGCCCCTGAAGTTGCTTGGGCCGTCCAGAGTACTGCCCCACACTCTGCAATGCCCTGTTATGCTATGATATTGAGTCTTTCATTGCACACCATCTGCCATTTTCACACTTTCTAGGACCTTCTTAAAAACAAACAAGACTCCCTTACCAAACACACCAACCCCACCAACACCTTCCCGAGCCCCTCACCCCCACACCCCACACCTAACACCGCTCGCTTCAGCTTCTCCAAAGTCACTACTCTCGAAGTGGAAAAAATCATTCGCAGCCTTAAACCATCCAACTGTAAGGGCGACCTCTGCCCCCCACAAATCATTAAGGACGCGGCAAGAGACCTCTCGCCTTTCATCCTTTCATCACCAGACTCATCAACGCCTCCTTCTCTTCAGGAACAGTCCCCAGTAACCTCAAAGAATCTTGGGTCCTCCCTCTCCTTAAAAAACCCTCTCTTGACCCATCCATTCCCACCAATTACAGACCCATCACCACCGTCCCATTCCTGCTCAAGATACTAGACAAAACAGCATACCAACAAATCCAAAAATACCTTAAAACAAACCACCTCCTAGGTATTCGACAATCAGACTTCAGACCCCAACATGGGACTGAAACGGCCCTCATTGATCTGAAAGCCCAAATTGACACCCTCAGAGACAACGGGAAAACTGCATTACTACTTTTACTAGACCTCTCCGCAGCATTTGATCTAGTTGACCACAACATCCTATGTAATCATTTAGACTCAGCAGCCCACTTCTCCCAAGAAGCCATCGGCCTGGATCGAGTCATTCCTCAGCAACAGATCCATGCGTGTCTTCTCCACCTCTGCCGCCGCCGACCCCATCCCCATCACATGCAGAGTCCCACAGGGCTCCTGCGTTTCCCCTACCCTGTACAACGTGTTCACGAAGCCCCTGTTTGATGATCTAGATGGCCTGGGTATCACCTACACCAACTACGCGGATGATACACAGATCCTCATCCCGCTGACGGGAGATTACAACCAGGATTTGGCCTTGGTGAACAAGGTGTACCTCATCATTCAGGCATGGATGGCTTCGCACAGTCTATGCCTGAATGATGGCAAAACAGAACTCATCATCCTTCGCTCCACCACAAACCTAACCAAACTAGACCACAATTACACCAACTTCATCATAGACGGGAACCCGATCAAGGTAGCCAAAGAAGTGAACACTTTAGAATATACATCGACTCCTCTCTAACCTTCCACAAACAGGTCAGCTCTATGGCATCCTCCACGGCTTACACATGTAAGCTTATAAGAGCAGCCAAACCCTTCCTATCCCCCAAGAGCTGCATTACACTAGCCAGAGCCCTTGTATTATCTAAACTGGACTACTGTCATGCCCTCTACGTAGGAGCCAGCAAGCAAGTCACCAATAAAATTCAGACATTACAAAACAATGCTCTCAGAGCAGCGCTCAGCATCCCCAGGAGAGAACACATCTCCAACATCAGGAAGTCCCATAACTGGCTCAACACCTATGACAAAATCTTGCTTAAAGTAGCCTCTCTAACTCACAAATGCCTGAACAACGATGCCCCACGCTACCTAGTAGACAGAATCTGCAAATACACCCCCAACAGACCTACCAGAACCTCCAAAGCAAACCTGCTCATAGTTCTCAGGTTCAAACGCACCAAAATGGGTGGCAACAGCTTCCAGGTGAAAGCATCCCAACACTGGAATGCCCTACCATCCTCCCTCAGGACACCCCAAACCTACACACACTTTAGACGTAATTATATACAGTGGCTAAAGAACAAGGACCACTAATACCTCTAACCCACCACACTGCTGCAGTCCATGTAAAATATGTTTATTTGTAAATTTGTAAATATCTGCCTTTTGTAAACATGCAACTCTTTCCGCCATTGTCATACTGTAATACTGCAATGTATAAGCAACTTGTAACCAAGCTTTGAATAACCATGCTGCTCATGCGCCCTCATACCCTCGGGTCTGGTGCGCAATACAAATGAATAAACTAAACTAAACTAAACTTCAGGATCTGCAAGAAGTGGGTGCTTTCAGACTTAAAGCAGGGAGTGAACTGATTGTAACATTGAAGCTGCACTAGAATTGTCTCCTTACAATGAGTAATGCAGTTAGATGCCCCTACACAAGCAAGTTTGCCACTCCTCCACCATCTCTGAAGTTAGCGTCTCTCCCAACATTTGTAGGGTTAGTCCCTGCCGAAATTTTGACCTAGGTGCACCCCTGGTTGTGCGCACTTGCATTTTGTTAGGCAGAGAGGTGAAGGAAGCCTTTCCCCTGAATCTGGCAGTGTTTAGATCAGCTTCTCTGGGAGGCCCAACATGAGTGCCAAGGGTGTGGAGGGAGAGCAGAAGTGCTGTGCTCTTCTCCCACTGCTGGTAGAGAGAACTCCAGCGTCCCAAGCTTTCCCTGCTTGCCCACACCTACATGTACCTGAGCATATGAAGCACGGCAAAAACTAGAAAAATGGGTTAGATCTCAGATAAATAACGACAAAGCTTGGAACACAGTGATCGTAGCAGAGAATTTAATGTCAAAATCTACCATATGGAGTGAGTAGCTTGCCATAGACCATGTGGTATTTTGAGGACAAAACGTGGCTTATGTTGTTAGGGCCTAGTTTATGTTTTTGACTACAACTCCCATTGCCCCTAACCAGCATATTCATAGGTGAGAGGTCATGGGAGTCATAGTCCCACACATGAGAGCCACAAGTTGCAGACCACTGCCATAGATGACCCTCATGACACAGGACATATATTTATATCAAGGAGATCTCTGCTGGAGCATGGTGGCAAGTCTGCTGTGTGTGCACTGCTGTGTGTGCAGATCACCTCCTGCATGCCAGGGCTTGATTTCCCTTGCTCTCTGTGGGTTTATGGTTTCCCAACACTTAGCGGGCCAGGCTCACATTGGTTAACGAGCACCACTGCTGCAAATAAGCATTTCAACTTTACTTTTAAAAACGTGCAATAATTTGTAGTAGGAACAGCTTGTTTTGTGTTGGAAAATCAGGAGGTGATATGACAGAGGTGTGTATGCTTTCGACTACACAGAGTAGCTGGGGATGGAATAGGTCAGGCTAGAGGTGCATTGGGGGAGAGCTGTGGTATGGGTTTCATAAGTGGAATGGTGGCAGGTGGTTTTCTGGGAGATCTGTGTGGTCTTGAATGACGGAACTGTAGGATTGCTGCGGCGCAGGATCACTCAGTATCTACAATCACTTTAACATATATAAATCTATATATACATATGTCTGATTGCATTATATTTAAACACGTGTGTATATCTATATATATTTGTGAAAGTGTGTAATTTGACTTCTGAAACCGACACTCTGAGTAGATGTGAGGGTAAGGATAGGAAAGTGCAATGGGATCCATCCACAGCAGAAGACGTGAGCAATGTGTTAGGTGGAGCTAATGGGTTTGTGGCAATCAGTAACAAAATGAGGACGGTTGCTTGAGAACAGTTAGGATCTGGAGTGTAGTGGGGGTGAGGCGGTGCCAATCTGACATTTTGCCTAAGGTGGCAACATTCCTTGCACTGGCCCTGCAAGAGGTTCTGTTACAACCCTCTTTTCAAAGCAAGTGCTTCTCAAGGTGACCAATGAGTCAGGCCGCTGTGTTCAATGGGAGAAATACAGGCAGAGAGGGCACTTCTGGTATTCACTATAAGTAAGAGAATGGGAACATGAAAAGGAAAATCTGTACATAGTGTTATGGCCGGACCCCCGCCTGCATTCCCTCACCGAGTCAGACCCTGGAGCGTTTCATTTGCTGTTGTTGTTCTTGTTGGGATGGCTCCTCCATTGCGGGAGCCGACGATTTCCATCTGAAGAGATGATGTTTGCCGTTAGTCACCCTTGTCAGTCACGTATCACTGCTAACGCTCCACCCAATTGGCAGTGTTCCTAACATATTGAAGGAGGAACCTGCACTGCTTATCCTCAGATCCCGTTTTCAGGGGAAGCAAGTCAACTGTACTCTTCACTGCCATGCCGATGCTACTCATCCTGGCTATTAGCAATTCCCTCTGCAATCGGAACGTCTCACATCATATCACATAGTGATCGACTGTTTCTGGGCTTCTGCACGCCTTACAATTCGCAGAAGTGACTCGACCCATCTTAAACTTCCATCCTCTCAAATCTGTCCCACTCTTTGCCGATTCAGAATAGTTTCCTCTCTGCGTGCCAACTCTGCATTCCCCCCACATCTTTTACACTGAACTTGCTTTGTACTGCATACACGTGCCTCCCCTTCCTGCTTGTATCCTACCTGCTTTGCCATTCTCCCTTAACTCTGCCTTTCAACACCAGCTGGACCTCAGAGACCCTTAAGGGGATCTCTATATCCACTACCTCCCTAGTCGTGGCCTCATAGGCAGCTCTGTCCACCAACTCATTGCCCAAAATCCCACAATGACTAGGGATTCATGCCAACTCAATCACCATCCCACCCACTGTGCATTTCTCCAGCTGTTATCTAATACGCAACGTGATGTCTTTTCTATTGCTGTTCCATTCCTTTATAGCTTTTAACGCATTCCACAAATCAACAAACACTACTACTTTTGCCAGCCGTTTCTCCATAGCTCCAACCACAGCCATAATCACTGCCATCAACTCTGCCGTTCATATGGAAACATTATCTGATAACCTCGCCTTGTTAAACTTCTCTTCCTCCTTAAAAAAGTAGGCCATACCTACTTTGTGCTTGTCGAGGGTCCCTGGATCCATCGGTATACACTTCCACACCTACTTTACCCTCCACATACCCAAGCGCCAATTATTTGATTTCCCCTCTATCACCCTTCTTTTTCACCACTACCTTTGTCCATTCTAAACAGATTTTCGGTTCCTGCATCATCCATATGGGAAACAACACTCTATTAACATTCTACACAATCTGTAGCACCTCCACCCCCAATCACTTCACTGACCATCGACATGAAACTCATCGGCCCCCCTCTTCTCTCCCAGCTTTCACCTTTGTATGCATGCATCCAGTTAACCTCCAGGCACTTTTACACTGGGTTCCATTCACTGTAGGAGTGGCATTTCAACCAATATTTAACACAGAATTCCACGCTGCTCAAGTCCAAGGCAAAACCCCTGCCAACACTTGCAGTTTCAGTAGGTGAAGACCTTACTGTGCCTGTCGCAATTCTCAATGCCTTTGCTTGAACTCTATCCAGCGAAGCTGAGTCTTGCTGTAACTAAGCTGCAGTTGAACCCTGTATTCCAACACACTCCTAACCATTCTAATATGCAGCAGTCTCTTGCTCTTTTGACATCCTCCCCACTCCTGAACCAACACTGCCCTAAGCAGATTAAGGCATCCTTTCCATTTTGCTACTGCCCTGTCTACCTGTGTATTCCAATGTAAACACTCATCCAGAGACACACCCAGGTATCTACGTTCCGTCACTTGTTCCAACACAGACCCACACAGTCTATGGTCCAGGTTTATTCCTGTTCTACGTCTATGAAACAGCATACAAACTGATTTGGAGCTAGGACTCATAAAACCCCCCCGTGCACCATCCTTCCATGACATCCAATGTAATTTGCAACTTCTCCTGAATATTACCACCCTGCTTGTTTCTCACCCCATCATCTGCATAGAACCCGACTTTACATCTAAACTCCTGGACCTACCTTATAAGACCATCCAATGCTACATTAAAGAGGACAGGACTAATAACACTGCCCTGAGGAATCCCATTCTCCATCAGATATTCCTGGCATAGGACATCCCTCACTTTCACACGAAACACTCTATTTCCCAAAAGGTTTTCACCCAGGAAAATCATTTCCCTTGGACACCTTTCTTCCGCAAAGCGTAGAGCACACCTCCTCTACAGACCATATCATAAGCCTTCTCCATGTCTATGAAGATTGCACCCACCATTTCACTGCAGCTCAAAGTCTCTTTAATGTCCGATGTCAAATCAATCACAGCATCCATAACTGACCTATGTTTCCAAAATCCAAGCTGGAAAACACTCAGTTTACCCTCCAACTCCAGAAAGTATACCAGTCTTTCACATAACATGTTCTCCATTACTTGGCATAGGACAGACTTCAGGGCTATGGGTTGATAAGTCCCACAGGAATCAGCTGGTTTCTCTGGTTTCAATATCGGGAGGATGATAGTACTCTTCCACCCAAGCAGCATCGTCCCACACCAAATTATACAGTCTCAACACTACCTCCAAGCAGTTATCCAGTAACTTCTGCAGGAAGACATATTGCACACTATCCTCTCCCGGGCTAGAGATCCTACTCCCCTCCAAGGCTCTGCGTAACTCCCACTTAGAGAAAGGCACTTCCATACGGGGCGTCCACACATGCACATTCTCCAACACACTCACATTTGCAATCATGAAATTTGACATCTTGTCTAGCTGCCAGAGAATAATTACATGTACTGTGCACACCTGCAAAATTAGCCCCTAAAACGTTTGCTTTACTACAATCATCAACCAATTCACGCCAGTTGACAGTAATGAGTGGGATCTGATAAAACATCTCGCCTGACCTGACATACGTTTAAATCTCATACATACCTGCGCCATACTCGTATCCCCAGAAAAAAATACTGCAATATTCCCTCCAATAATCTCTTATATGTGACCTGATTACACGTTGGGCAAAAGCCCTGGCCTTTTTATACGCCAGCACATCTTCCACACACTTGAAGTGCAAGGCCTCCCGCAGTTTCCTTTGAGTTGTGGTCTTGTGCGCCCCTTTTATGGAAACCATGACAGGGTGCACCACATGTCACCAACACGTGACGCTGCACGAGCCCTGGGCGGGGCCGTAAATCATAACACACAGTAACCCAGAGCTGGGAAATACATAAGTAAAAATGCATGGGAAACATTGAATGCAATAGATTTGTACGTATGTTTGTATGTGTTGTGGAGGCAGAAATGTGTTGTGTCTGTTTTGCATCACATATCTTGGCTCAAAACCAATGTAATAAGAGGGTCAGAGGTTGAATAGGCTCAAAGATGCCTCTTCCGAGCACTCTTTCGACCTGTCTTTGACCAGGATTTGGTCGATGCTAATGAAGGGTTGTGCCTGGCGAAGAGGTGACCTGAGTTATAGCAATGCCACTTTGGAAGGAGTGTTTCCCTTGAAAATTGGTGCTCTATGAGTTTGCATTAACGAGGTGATGCCTCCCCTTCCCATCATAGCCGTGAGTTGCAATGTGAGGGTAGGGTTAAGACAGTCGAGAAGATCCATTGTGCATGGCACTGATCTACTGGCTGTAAATCGGTAAAGGTGCAGGGTGGGAGCTGTAGACTCAAACGCAAGGAAAGTGATGGACTTGTGGCAAGACTGCCTCGGACAGAGAGAGCTGTCACTGATCCTGGAGTGGCTGGAAGGACTTTGCTCCCTCTTCACGGAGTATCAGCAGAGTTGTGCAGATCTCCAGCAAAACCTGGTTGGCTTAGGGTATGGTCTATCATGCATGGATTGGGAATCCTGTGCATCCGATAGGTGGGTGACACAGGGCAGCGCAAAAGTGTTGGGTCACAGGTGAAGACTGGAGACACTAATAGCGCTGCTGTGGAGGTGAAACAAGCAATCACAATGGCCTGATCTCTGCTGAAAGCCCATACAGGCATATGGAAAGGATCGGAAGCTTGCATGAAGGTATCCCAACTTAAGTCCTTTCAACATGGGTAAGAAGGAGAATAGGTCCCCCAGCACAGAATAATTTCTCAATTCCAGATCCATAAACATGGTGACCCAAGTCATTTTATAGATCCAGGACGATCCAGAGCTGTCTGTAATTAATCATTTTAGGCACCAAAATGTCCAACCGAGAAATTAAGTTTGCGGCCATGGGCTCTAGGGTTGCAAGGGTGCAAGGAAAGGGAGATGTACTAGGGAGTAACAACCAAGAAATTAGCGTGATCGTTGGTACATTTTGGAAAATACTAGATGGTCTGGAAATCTGAGCTGAGCAGCAAATCATAGAGGTCCTGGGGGTCCTTAAGACACAGGAAAGAAGAGGAGTTGTAGGACCTCACTTGTGACTTTCTCTCCCATGCGCTTCCCTACAGTAAGGCAGGGAGCTCCAGTTTTGATCACCACTTCCGTTTACCTGTCCTCCAGTGGGAAGAAGAATGGATATTCCCAGAAAGGAGTGGTCTTGGTGATTTTTAATGACCTTGACAATCAAACAGAAATCCTGTGCGCTGTACATACTCAAAGGGAGATCAGTTGATGTTGAAAGCAAATTGTATTATTTCTTGACCTAGTCTACAAAAACATGCCATGGCAGTGTCAATTGGAGCTCCATGAGCTCACGATGGAGCTACCAGGCATCAGTGTAGCAGCCTTTATTGACACAGTTGAATGTGGAGACTCTTCACTGCGAATTGTGCAGTTTTTCCCTACTACTGATAGTGGTAGTCTGTATGCCAGACCTCTGGCACCTTCGAGTAAAACATACATTGCTGAAGTGAGTTCCATGACTCAAGGTCCACAGTCCCTAACCGCTGGGTGCACACATCCTCCACTCCCCACGCTACCTGGGACTGGGCGATCTGCACCCGCCCTGTCTCCTCCTCTGGTTGCTTGTAGATCGCTTGCTGCAATTTTGCTCCCTCTCCTCCGTTGTTAGCTCCCTGCTCCTTGTGTCTCTGTTCCCCTCACTGCGTCCTTCCTCCTTTAATTGGTAAAGCACTCTGGGCCTCATCACAAGGTTGGTGGTATCCCGGCGCTAATTTTCACAGGATCAGGAGTAGCGGCATAGCTGTAAATCCCCATTCCCCATTGAGTCCATTGGAAATCTCCCATTTAATGTCCAACTCTTGATTAAATGCGGTGGTAATAGGGTTACCGCCACATTTCAGGGTTAAGTCCCAACTTGTGATGAGGCCCCGGTTGCTTCCCGAAGCTAGGCCTACGTTCATACTAATGTTAAAGGTGCTGGATACCTATTCTAACATGTCATTATGGAATGGGCAAACTCTTTGCAACTACAACTTGAGTTGGAAACAGACCTGTTTTTTCAGTTCCTTCTCAAGATGTTTACTGCACAAATGTCATCAATCAGAATACAGAGTGCAAAATATTCAAATTCAGGGCTCAAGTCCTACCAAAAAAAGTTGGGGCATATGACATATGCAGTAGGATCTTATGTCACAGGCTGTAACCGTAAAGTAAAAGAAATCTGCATATTTAATTTTAGGGTTTTATTCCCAACTCAAGAAAGTACACAGGACAATAAGCAGTTGCCAAGATAACATATTTTCTTAAAACATTGTTTTCTAAATAAAAAAGGTACGCACCTTAAAATGTGTAGGAAAGCGTATCCCATACAGCAAAGAGTCAATAGGAGTATTATACGATCCTTTGGTTAGAGATTCCTGTGGCCTGACTGTAACGTGTCTTGTCTCTTAACCGCAACCTCAGTTTGAATCCCAGGCACGGCTCTCTTTATCAAGTAGCAGGAAAGTTTAAAACATTTTTTTTTAAATTAATTGATAACACACAGGTATGACTCTGAAAAAAGTGGACGGAGGCTATCCACCTGCGTGTTCCCTCGAATTGAACCCTAGTCTGGGTTATGTAATTTGCTTCATGTAATTGATAATTAACAATGATTTTCAATTATCCTGGTTTTCCTGAGAAAAGTGTTTTATTAAACATTGGTAAGGCTCACCTCTTGTATTTTTTCGGTATTACACCCCTGTAAGGCATTCTGAAAAGGAGCGGGGTGGGCACTCTTAGCAGTTACCCCGATAACCAGCAAGAGCGTACCTGGGCCCCGACAAATCCCCCGCCGTAAGAACGGAAGACTCAAACCATAGGGCAAAGTTTACTATCTTTATCATCAATCAAAATGACAGGGATTGCATCTCGAGCAACATGAGTTTCCAAGAGAGCTCTCATCTCCCAGACTTGTGTCACACCATTTTAACTGCTAGTGACTTCACAAAAACGAGTTGCATCCCAAAAACCTAACATGGAAGGGGATTGGTTAATTGAGGAAAATTATATATGCAATCTATCGGGGTTAGTCTGGCCATTGGGTTGCCATATATGGTGCCATCTCCTAAGACAACCTCTATTTGTCAAAAATACAAAGTTTCAGGTTACCATAAAGGTAATGGGCTCATGCAAAATAGTGTGCTTGAGGTGAAAGGTAGTTAGGGATTGGGCAGAACAGGCCTTCTCAACATTGGAACCTTGGGAAGCTACCAGGCAAGTGCAACTCTTCAAGGTTTGGGAATGATCCCGAAGGTGCAGTGTGTTCCCAAGGAGTTGCCATCTCTGATCGCCTATGCTCTGAGACAGAATATTCAGCTTTGAACTTGTATAATAGTTGTATCTTTCCACCTTTGCTTCGATGGGAACAGCTTCCCCCCATCCAGCTTGAATGAATAGGCTCTGCCCGGCGCCTTTAGGTCACGTGTGTAGGGACCATGAAATGGAGCTCTTCTATTATGTTATGTTATCAGTTTCTTTTAGAGCGCAACATGCCTGAAGGCCTCGGTGCAGTGCAAGGAAGACAGATAATTCAAGGGATCTGCTTGTAATTATGAGGATTTTAGGTTTTATCCCTCGCAGGTACCTTATCGCCTAGGCTGACTGGAAACTTTCTGTCTCTGCTTGTCCTTGGCGAGGCTGTGCACAGTGTCTGCAATAGAAGCCCTTGTCTGTGTGTGCCTGCTGGATTGGTCCGTCAGCCTTTCCCTGTATTCTGAAGTCGCCTTGCTTTCCCCATTCACTTCAATGCACCTATGGCTTCCATCTTAGTTCTTATGGCGATTTATGTTAGTCTCAATCAAGCATGGCAAGCAAGGTATGTATGATATGATATGATATGATATGGTATGGCTTTTATAACGCGCCTATACAGAAGCGTTTCAAGGCGCAACGAGGTGAGGGAGGGGAAACAGAGGGAAGACAGAGACAACGATCCTACTAGGCCAAGTGACATTCAGATTGCGCAAGTGCATGGGAGGGGGGAAGGGGAAAATATCAGGGGCATGGGGGGGCCATGCAGTACGTAGGGTAACAGTAAAATAAATAAAGACAATAAATAAAAGTGCGGCCAGCTGGTGGAAAGTGCAAGGGTAAGTGCAGACATCAGGTGTCAAGTGCTAGTAGGGGCTGTCAGGATACAGAAACAGTTCCTAAGTGCAAGGGTTGCCAGGGAGGCAGTGCAGGTGTGCAACTGGCAGGGAGGGGACCTGGGCCCAAGATCAGAGGGTAGCCAGGTAGCCAGTGCAATTTCAGAATCAGCCAGGAGATTAAAAGGGGAAAGGAGGTGAGAAGGCAGAAGCAAAGAGGAAGGTCTTGAGGTGCTTCCGGAACAGAAGATGGTTCTCCTCAAGTTTCAGAGAGGCAGGGAGGTTGTTCCAGAGGGAGGCCCCAGCAGAAGAAAGAGATCTACCACCAACTCGCTGTTTGGAGAAGTGACTAACCCTGAGGGAGTTGGAGGCGAATGAGCGAAGAGCTCGAGAAGGAAGATATTTAGGAAGAGAGAGTTGATGGTATTGGGGTGCCTGGCCCCAGAAGGCCTTGTGGACAATGGATAGGGTTTTGAACTTAACCCTCACAGCCACTGGGAGCCAGTGCAGACATTTCAGTCCTGGAGAGATACGATCCCTGGGCTTGAGGCCAAGGACAAGTCTCACATTCATGTTTTGGATTGGTTGCAGAAGGCGGAGAGTAGAGGCAGGCAGATTTAGAAAGAGGCTATTGCGGTAGTCCAGCCTAGAGAGAACCAGAGCTCTGGAGACAGTTAGCCTCTGGGGGAAGGAGAGGAAGGGAAGAATACCTCTGAGGAGGTGCAGCTGGTAGTGTGACTTCTTAGAGATGTCAGAGATGTGAGGATAGAAGGAATGTGTGGAGTCAAAGATGACCCCAAGGTTTTTAACCTCATAGGTGGGAACAGGAAGAGGGCCAAGAGAGGTCAGCCAGAGAGTGACAGGAAAGGAGGGAGCAGGTGTGCCGATGAGGAGAATTTCAGTCTTTCTGGCATTAAGGCAGGTATAGTCTTAGGTGTCTTGAGGTTTGTGCTTGGCAGAAGATATACTTGTGTATGTGTGTCAGTCCTCTATGTGAGTCATAAACGTTTGCTTCATGTGTATCTCTAATAAACGATTGCGTTCATGTTGCTTCGTGCTTGGATACCTATATGCTTAATGTCTAATGCATCTATGTCATAATGGTAGTGGTGATGTCATCAGCTTCTTCGAGGTTGTAGACAGTCAACTTGTTCGATTGATGACAACTGTATCTCCTCCACGTTGTCAATCAGATATGGTCTGAATGGCTGTCTGAGTGAATAGCGTTTCTCACATCTGCGATACATCAACGGTGGCAAGGAAGGGCCCAGGAGGGATGTGAATCCCTCGTTTCTTTGTGTTTGGCTGAGAGTTGGGTGGAGGTCACGAGGACCGCACTTGGGTCTGCCTCTTCAGTTCCATTGCTTCTCGAATCTAGGTCCGCGCTCAATAAATACCATAATGAAAATATGACATGATAAGTCATTTATAACCCGCATGTACACAAGTGTTTCTAGGCACGACAAGACAAGGAAGGGTAGACAGAGGGAGGACAAAACAAATTATCTTATTAGGCCTTGTGTCATTCCGATTGTGCAAGTGCAAGGGGGAGGGAAGAGGAGAAGTGCCAGAGCTGACCAGGCATGGGCGTAGGACATGGGGGGGACAGGAGGGACAAACCCCCCCACAATTTTAAATGGGGGGGATGTAATATCATTTATCCCCCCCAGAATATGTTTGGTGTGTCGTGCAGGGATCTGTTTTTGAAGTGGGGGGAGGGGCTGCTTACTATGTAAGCTGCCCTCTCCCCCCTGTCCCCCAAAGCATGGGGCAATACCCTGGGGGCAGATGGGTGATCATCTGCCCCCAGGGAAGGGGGACAAACAAAAAAAAGGGTAGTTTTTTTAAAAACATAGTTTGGGGTGGGGTGGGTGCGGGTGGGAACACTAGCCACCATGGATTTTTGCAAGGGGGTGTGGCCCTCTCCCCCCCACTCTAAGTGGATGGGGGGCACCTTATGTAGCCCTCCCTGGGGGCAGATTTCTGCCCCTAGGAAGGGGTACATGAGATGCCCCCATCCATTTGGGGTGAGGGGAGAGGCCACTGCAAATATTGGCAGAGCCCCCCAACCCCCAAGCCTGGGACAGTACGTTTTGCCACCCCCCTGGGTGCAGATGGTCTCGCACATGTCCCATCTGCCCCTAGTGAAGGGCAAAACAAAAATATATATTATAACTTGTTTTGGGTGGGGGTGGGGGTCCACTAGACCACCAGGATTTTTTGTGTTTGAAAGGGGGGGTGGCCCTCTCCCCCCACCCTAAGTGGATGGGGGCACCTTATGTAGCCTTCCCTGGGGGCAGATTTCTGCCCCTAGGAAGGGGTACATGAGATGCCCCCATCCATTTGGGGTGAGGGGAGAGGCCACTGCAAATATTGGCAGAGCCATCCTCAAGCCTGGGGCAGTACGTTTTGCCCCCCTACTCCCAGGGGGCAGATGGCCACACACATGGGGGCCCTCTACCCCTCACCCCAAATGGATCTCATGTAGCCCTCCCTGGGGGCAGATTGCTAGCACAATCTTCCCCTAGGAAAGGGGCAAAACAAAAATAAAACAAATTATAACTTGTTTTGGGTGGGCGTGGGGGGCCATTGAACCACCATGGATGTTTTTAGTGGAAAGGGTGGGTGGCCCTCTCCCCCCCACCCCAAATGGATCTCATGTAGCCCTCCCTGGGGGCAGATTGCTAGCACAATCTTGCCCTAGGAAAGAGGCAAAACAAAAACAAAAATAATGATAACTTGTTTTGGGTGGGTGTGGGGGTCACTAAACCACCATGGATGTTTTTAGTGTTAAGGGGGGTGCCCACGGGTGTCTTCTTTTTGGAAATGCATGGAGTTCTCTGTTTTCCTTGGTGGCTTCGACACCCTAGGCCCAAATCTGTAGGTTGTCCACATGAGCAAAATCTGCTTTGCCGAAAGGCTTGGGGTTATCAGTGGGTTAGCCTTTTCCCTTTGCGCCGCAGTCGGTGCATTCACACATGTGAGGTACTGTTTTCATCGGGACACCTGTGGGAACGCGGGAAGGTAGAGCATCTGTTGTTGGCGGCGTGTTTCGGTGGGTGGGCAGAGGGAAATGTCTCTAAAATTTGGTGGAAAGAACCACAATTTTCAGACATTTCACTGTGGCCACCCACTGATACACGCCGACAACAACACATGTCCTATCATCCTGCATTCACAGAGGTGTCCCGACAAAAACGGTACCTCACATGTGTGGGTGCACCTACCTGGGCGCAAAGGGAAAAGGCTAAACCACTGGTAACCCCCAAAGGGTTTGGGGAGACAACATACAGATTTGGGCCTATGGTGTTGAAGCCACGAAGGAAAACAGGGTACCCCATGCATTTTCGAAAAGAAGACACCCGTGGGAATCCACAGAGGTCTGACTTGATTGAATCGCCCCAGAATTTATTACCCACATTCCCAGACAAAGTGAAAATTGAGTTTTTTCCACTAAATTTCAGACTTGGTCAGGGATTGTGGGTCATAAATTATGAGTTGTGTCTCTTGTGTAGGCATTAGGAAGGCAGTTGCCAGCCTCTGGCATAATATGCCCATGTTCTTCCAATATTGGCTAGCTGTTGCCCTCTTATGGCCAGGTAGAACCATCATGGCAGTGACTGGCAAATGCCTTTCCCCTGCCGACAGAAAAGCGGAAATAAGAGGCCAATTCAATACACGGAACAAATAGAAGTTAAGACAGACTGCAGCTGCCTTTGCTGTGTTAGGGAGAATATGTTGAGTGTTCAAGCAAGGAGGTATGTATTAAGCAAGCAAGCAGTGAGACAAGGGAGAGGCAAAGAAAGGCCAGAGGGGCTATTTGAATAATGTAACAGGGCAGAGGACCCATGCTCTGCCGTCCTAGTAACATATGAGAGAATCAAATAGATCAGGCTTTGCAGCAAATGTTAAACGAGAAAGGAACTGAGTCCAGCTCTGCATTCAGAATAACAAAGGCAAAGAAAGGCTAGGCTCTTAAGCCAGCATGAGATGGAATAAGAGGGACAAGACTCATCGTGAGAGGCTGGCCCGCCCTCGCAGGGGCACTAGAGGGGCATCCCACATAGTGGGCTGCCCCTCTGGCCACCCCCTGGGTCCACATACACCCCACCTACTAGGCATCCCCCGAGTCCAACACATCCGGCCGCGGACCTGGGGAGTGCTTATAAGGGGGTGGGCTTGCAATCGCTCATCCTCCTTGTTTGCTGTACTCCCCCACCCCCCGGAGGACAAACCAGCAACATCACACACTTGGTCCCTCTACTCCAATAACAGGGCTTACTCAGAGGTACAAATAAGATTTCCTCTTTCTTTGAACCCCCCCCCCCCCATCTTTCCATTCCAAGAGACACACACGTCTCATTGCCCCACACAAAAAAAGTAGCAACTTGCAGTTGGTAGAAAAGACTTCAACTCCTTTATTTGGCAGGAGTCCACTTACAGGTGATCTGCCTCTTAACGAGCTGGCGTTCTAGCTGTGGCCCACTGGAAGTAATTGTTATTTCCTCTCTCTTACCATGAGCTCATAGGCAGATGAAAAATCCAGAAATGCAACATACAAAGACATGTTCTTTGCTGCTGCATCCTTTAATTTTCTTCTGTTTACTTTTCTTCTTTTCTCTTGTTTTACACAGAGATATTTGCAATTTAATACGTACTGCTATTTTAATTCTAATTTTGTGAAAAGTCGAGTTCTTTGACTAAAATACAATAAATAAATAAATAAAGCAAAGTCCCCAAGATGTCCCCTGTCCCCCCCAGATTTTATGTGTCTCCTACGCCCCTGGGACCAGGGGGGAGAGTGCAGTGGCAAAACGCGATAAGTGCTGTCAGAGTGGTGGCTCAAGTAAGTACAGGGGACTGTAGGGTTGCAGATACAGTCCCTAAGTGGATGGGAGGCCCGGAGGCAGTGCAAGGGGCTGCTGGCCATGCAGGAACCTGGTGCCTGTGAGGTTCAGTGGGTGGCCAGGTAACCAGTTAGCGCAGCAGAGAGGAGAATAAGCAAGGGAAAGAGAGGGAGAGAGAAAGGGACAACGAAGAGGAAGGTCTTAAGTTGCTTCAGGAACCTTAGGTGGTCCTGCTCAAGTCTGAGAGAGGCAGGGAGGCTGTTCCAGAGGGAGGACCCAGCCGAGGACAGAGATCTACCCCCAACTCTCTGCCTGGAGAAGCGTCTGACCCTCAGAGATTTGGAGGTGGATGAGCGGAGGGCTCGAGAAGGAAGATGCTTAAGAAGAGAGAGTCGAATGTAGTGTGGTCCCTGACCACAGAAAGCCTTGTGGACGATGCAGAGGGCCTTGAACTTGATCTTTGCAGCCACCGGGAGCCAGTGGAGAGATTTCAGGGCTGGAGAGATATGGTCCCTGGGCTTTAGGCCAAGGACAAGTCTTGCAGTCATGTTCTGGATTAGATAGAGAGAACCAGGGCTTTGGAGACAGTGAGCCTCTGGGGAAAGTGAGAAAAGGAAGAATACCCTGAGGATATAATAATAATAATAATAATAATAATAATAATAATACACCCTCTTCTTATTCTCATAGACGTTTGGCTTGTATTTCTGAGGAGAAACCCCCCTATTTAGTTGGGGAATTGTGTAGCTGTAATTTCCCTGACAAGTTGGGCTGCACTGGATTACAAGAGCAAAACAAAGCACAGTGCCGTAGAGAAATTATGGGCCAACGTTTTGATAGATAAATTGTGTGCAAAGTGAGATGCACAAAAAATGTGTGAGAAAAAGCTGAGGATGGTTTAAAGAAACCTGTATTTACGAGATGCGCGAGTGAACAGAAGAAGCACTAAATGAGGGCAATAGATGCACAAAGTGGGCTGAATGCATCCAAAGCAGACAAATTAATAATTCAAGAGGGGAGTGGTCATGAAAAGTAAGCAAAATTGCATGAAAAGCCTATTCACGTAAGTGAAGGAAATTACTTGCTCCAAAAACTTCCCATCACCACTTTACACAATCAGAAAATGGAGTATGTGGCTCAGAAAGAGAGCAATTGGTTTGCCCACTGAAATAAGTGACACAAACCATTTCAATTAGAGCACATAACTCAGTTGAAAAGGGTATATATTTCCAGAATGGCAGATCCAGCGAGCATCATGCTGCTGCATCTACTCATGAGGAGGAGGGAAACAATGTACAGGAGGAGAGTATTTATCTTTGCACAGGCAGATAAGTTGGACGGGGGCTGCATGGATATGTCATACCACCACTAGCGATGCTAGTCATTGCCTTATATTTCCTTATATTTCCTTCTATTGGCTACTTCCGGAGAATGAGTGGCATCTCAGCACATCTCTTAGTTCTCATACACCCTCACCCAGGTCCTCAATGTGACCCTTGCTTCTGCTAAACAATATATAGCCTTGCCCCATGACGCCCTTACAAGGGCACGAATGGTGAGGCTACTTTGCAGCATAGGAGGATTTCATGGCATGCGGGGTGCCACTATTTGCGCCCATGGGGCCCTCACTCCCCCTGCCCCCATGTGGGCACATAACACCTGTACAGCAACAGGACACACATTCGGTAAATATAAACAGGATGTGTGAACCGTGCAACAACATTACAAACGTATTTGCAAACTACCCTGGAGCTGCACGCAACATCTATATCTACTGGCACCCTAAAATTATATAACTATTTGAGGCAGGATAGTACAGAGATGCATGGTTGCTTGGTAAGTCATAGCACTCCACACATATCCATTTGAACACGTCATGACATATCACTTGATGCTTCTCTCATTCGCAGGTGACATTTGTTACTCCCTGAGGAGACACTGATTCACTGCTTACAGGAGCCCTATGAGCACAGCTCAGCAATGTTACAACACTGCACATTTGCACACCAGGAATACCGTAGAGATTACATTTGGTATACTTGTTATGCTTCAGGTACCTGGACCACTCTGGTGGAGTGCTACTTCACGACCCTCTGACTGTATGCACCTTCATAGTTGTCTGTTCTGGGCTACAAAACATTGTGCATAGTTGTGTCCTGCAAAGATAGTTCAGCCCTTATTTGCACTCAAAAGTACCCATATTGCATGGTGCAGTGTATGGACTAAGGGCTGTGGCAGCAGGCCTTAGGGATGACCTAATTGAAATATATTACACTAGCTCTATGTACCCGGCATAACATATGCTGTTCTAGCATATCTTAAAGGTTATTAATTAAATATCATTGCACTTTTATTTATTTATTCACTCATTTATTTCATTGTAAACACAATTAACAAACTCGTTTTTCTCAGATACAACACCGAATGATCAGTAGCCCGTGACTGAATACAGGTTTCGGAAGGTATAGCAAGATTCTCTCAAAAGTCTGTCCCTGTGACTTGTTAATGGTCATCGAAAAGGCTAAATGTTTAGGAAACTGTTTTCTTTTGAAGTTGAAAGGCATATTTGTAACAGATGGAATGAGAGGTATGCGCAGTATAAGAACAGTATCTAAGTTCAATCCATCGATTACATGGGCCTCTACGATGTGTCTTTGTAGACCTGCAATTGTCAACCTTGTACCATTGCAGAATGTCCATTGCAGAGTCTCTTTGATGGCATACGATTGCGTAGTATCATAATTACAGCACATAATTACAGCACCTACTTTCAGTTTAAGCTTGTGAGGAGGCATTCATCCTACAGCTTTTCTCTCTTTAGATAAACGTTGAGCGGGCAATTAACTATTCATTGACATTGGAACAGCTGTAACCTGTGTGAAGAGAAGTGGGGTTGATTATTCTGAATGTTTGCGATAGTGGAAGGTGAAGGTGACTGTGTAGAATAGTGCCCATTCTGTTTGTTAAAATGATCGCTATTGTTGAATTAGAAGGGCACACACAGGTGCATTTTGCCATTTGGACAGCAGCGGGCAACCTAACACTGATAAATTGCATCAGCTGAGTACAGAAACATACCTAAGCATTTGATATATATAGATATAATCAGGCATGTCTGAGGCCCAGGCCATGTGACAGTGGTTCCTGTGCATGCATGATGAGAACTGTATCACACCATTGGTTAGTGGCTTTATCTGATGCGCAGTGTTGCAGCAAAGTGTTACTGCAATTGATGCAGTCAATGGGATAAGTGTCTCTTTGCTTTCAGCTGTGCTGGTGGAGTATTGCCACACATCTTACACTGCTTGGATGATTCCACATAAACTGTGGGGTCAGGTGAAGTGCAGTAGCAAAGTGTCACTGGAGTAGATGCAGTTCATGGAGGTGCATGCTGATACTGATAAGAAGGTTCTAAGATTTGACCACTTGTAATGTGATTATTACGTTAATCCTGTGGAAAATATTTTTCTTGGCTATGATTAGATCTGCTGTGCAGACTATTTTACCCTTTATTAGTAAACTCAAATATGCTCAGCTTAATATGTTTTGAAACATTTGCAAACCTCAAGAAGGACGCTCCATGGCAGTTACAGTCTCCACAGTAAGTTATGAAAGCCATTTGAATTAGTTCCAATATTGAAGAGCAACAATGACATTTTTATATTACATTACATTAGATTACGTGGCATTTATAATGCGCACTAAAGACCTGCAGGCATGAAGCCGCGGACAAAGTAACATATAAGTGGGGACTCCGGGACTGGAGAAACAAGTGAGACGTAAAGATAACTACTTGAGGCCTATGTGTTCTGAATCACTACCAGATAAAGAGTAGTGTTTTCAAATCTTTCTTAAAGTTTACCAGTGATTTGTGGTTGTGCATATATCCTGGTAATTGGTTCCACAAAATGGGTGCTTTAAATGCGAACGCACCATTCTCAGCTTTGGATGTTCTAGATCTGGGTTGCACCAGTACATTTTGTGACCCATATCTCAGGGTTCTGGGATTAACTTTCTCATTGATGTGGAGCTACAGGTAGGATGGCATCTTTTGCATCCTACACTTAAAAGTAATGACCAGAGTCCTAAACTTAATCCTTGATTCTATAGGCAACCAAGGAAGGGAGCGCCTGGCTTCTGATACATGATCTCGCCTAGAAGGCCCCAAAACAACTCTCACAGCCCAGTTCTGCACAACATGGAGCCTTTTTAGGTCCAGAGTACAAGTACCCAGTAGTAAACTACAACAGTAGTCCATCTTTACTCCGATAATTGCTCTTGTGATAGTTTCAGCGCTTTTTGATGAGATAAGCGGTCTCAAATGTGAGAGTACTTAACATAATAGACCGCTGATGAAACAACCGAGGTGATGTGAGCTCTCACATTAAGTGTCTGGTCGAGAGTTACTCCCAGTATTTTAGTTTTTGGGAGTGGAGCTATATTATCGTCCCCTAACTTGAAAGAGCTGCAGGACTGGTTCAGATTGTGCAAGGCGTGTGAGCTGCCCACAATCATTAACTCGGTCTTACTCCTTATAAGGGCAAGATAGTTGTCCAGCATCCATTTCTCAAAAAGACTAAAGATTCTGTTGACTTCGAGCTCATCCTGATCATGGAATCCCGTCAAATGAACTATGCACTGGGTGTCATCTGCATAATTTGAGAATACCACATCCTCCTCCTCTAACATAAAGAAGAAAGGAGCCATGAATAGATTGTTTAGACATGGAGATGTACTGGCCCCATTGTGGGACGCCATAAAGGACTCGAACTGTTCAAGTTTCGGCTATGTCTGAACAGACTCTACTATGTCTGTGTTCAAGAAAGGAGGCAATCCACGAGGCCGCAGAATTCGAGAAATTGGCGACTTCCTTCAACCTAGTATTGACTTAGTGTTCAATTAAATCAAAGGCCGCTGATTGGTCTAATGAGATAACCAGAGATAGCCTGCTCTTATCCATCTGGGTTAAAAGTTTTGATGATCAGTTTGGCCGCTAAATTGAGGAAAAGGAAGTCCCAAAACTACATTACGCAACTATACGATAAGCACGGCACCCCCCACACAGCGGAAGCCAAAAAGATGGAAATAATATTGAAATTCCATGGAGACCTCCTGTGCAGAGAGAACCTTGACAGGGCAAAACAATACTCCTACTTTCACTCAACCATCCGGCCACGGAGCAAGAAAGGAGTGACCTGGGAAGCCCGATCACAGCACAGGAGATCAGTGATGCAATTACAGCACTTCTGACGAGGAAAGCTCCAGGCCCGGACGGCTTCAGCAATGGGTTCTCCAAAACATTTTGCTTGCAACTTCTGGCCCCAATGACCAAGCTCTACAACACGATCAGGGAAGAGGGTTGAGTGATGCCAGACATGGGGCGACCCACAACCATACTGCTATTAAAGCCAGAATGAGTGCTCCAGCTATCGGCCAATCGCATTGCTAAATACCGATGCAAAAATATACACCAAAATCTTGGCAACAAGACTGATGAGGATCCTTCCGAGCATGATCCCCAAAGAACAGGCAAGTTTCATCGCAGGCAGACTCACACAGGACAATGTAAGAAGGGCAATAGATGTAATAGATGTAGGGAGAAGAACGCAACAAGCAATTGCGGTGGCCGCCCTGGATGCAAAAACAAGCATTCGACAGTATGGATTGGAGCTACCTGGAAATGGTGATGGAGGCCTTCGGATGTGGACCGAAATTCATAAATATGGTGCTAGCTAACTACCAAATTCCGGCAACTAGCTTCATGATCAATGGACAAAGCACAAAATACATCAAAATTCGCAGAGGCACGCGACAAGGGTGTCCACTCTCCGCGTTGATATTTGCGATGGCAATGGAGCCATTTGCCACGCGGGTTAGGCAGGATGCCGAAATCAGGGGCCTGAAATTTGGTCAGACAACTCACAAAATTGCGCTATACGCCGATGACATTATGCTTTTTATGAAAGATCCAGAAGTAACGATGACCCGAGCAATGTCACAACTACAGGAATTTCTGGAGGTTTCTGGATTCGCTGTCAATCTCTCGAAATCCAAAGCAATGAACATTACGGAGAAGAGAGAGGTGATTGAGCACCTAGAGAAGGCCTTCCCGGTGCCGTGGTTGAAAGACTCACTGGAGTATCTGGGGATTCGCCTAACCAGCGACCCGCATAAACTATACAAAACGAACATACCCCCCCTATGGAAACAGGTGCAGGACGATATGCTCAGGTGGGACAACCAGGAACTGTCGTGGTTCGCCCGAATCACGGCAGTAAAAATGACTATCCTCCTTCGTCTTCTCTACGTGGTGGGAGACATCCCAATGACCATTCCTCAGGCCAAAATCAAAGAACTACAAAACGCGATATCCAAATTCATATGGCAGGGGAAGAAACCTAGGGTGCAGAAACACATCATGTCGCGCCCACCGCTGCTCAGAGGCCTAGGAGTGCCGGACGTGAAAGGCTACATATTGGCAGCTCAGCTAGCCCCAATGTTACGGTGGGCTAACCCCGAAATCATAAAGGCTGGTGCCAAATGGAGCAAGCAGCCACAGCAACACCTCTAAAAGCCCTAATATTCCTGAAAACAAGGGACAGAGAGAAAGAGGGCCTTCTCCTGGAAGCGACGAGGTGGTCCCTGCTTAATTGGGACACTGCCCGGAAAAGGAAGGGAATCCCATGAGGGCTAGGTCCTAACTCTCCATGAATGCACAACCCAGATTTCTCACCGGGCCTCCAGAAGAGGTTCTGGGACGGGTGGACAGGAGCAGAAGAATTGACCTTACACGATTTATACATTAACGGCACCCCAGTGTGCTTCACGGAATACCAGCAGAAATGTGGCCTAGATGAAAATGAGCGATTCAGATACACACAGGTCAGGCATTGGATAACTCACCCAACAGTGAAACAGGCGGGCACAAGGACAACAACAGACCTGGAACTGACCTTACGGGAAGGGCAGACAACAAAAGGAGTGACTAGACTTTATAGACTACTCTCTAAGGCCCAAGCGGAGGAGGTGCTCCCGTACCAAGAGCGCTGGGACAAAGACTTAGAGGTACCCTTAACAGAGCAAGAATGGAGCCTCATCTGGGCAAGAGCACACAGCACCTCCAGATGCACCACAATCAAGGAATCGGCATATAAATTATGCCTTAGATGGTACCTGACCCCCCACCACATCCACAAAATTAACAGGTCCTATTCACCCAACTGTTGGAGGAAATGCGGTGCGAAAGGCGACCTGTACCACATGTGGCGGACGTGCCCCAAAGCAAATGTCTTTTGGAAAGAAATATTGGGCCATATTAAAGACATTACAGGGGTGGAGTTGCCGATGTCCCCAAAAACGATACTACTGGGAGTGCCTATAGAGGGAATATACGCAATGACAGGGTCCAGAGCCACTCTGATAACCCATCTGCTATCAGCAGCGAGCATGTCCCTAGCACAGAATTGGAAGGACGAGTCAGGCCCACAGACTCCATGGTGGTGGGTTAAGATCTGGAATGTAATGGTTATGGAGAACATGTGCGCCCTCAATGCCGGAAAATACACAAGGTTCCTAACAATATGGTCGCCCTTCCACGACCTAGTGAAAGACAGAGAAGCCCATTACTTCAAGCCACGCCTACTAAGGAACATACACGTTACTTGACTCTTCACTGTGTTATACCCAAGACTCATTTACTCACCGGGAAAACCTCCCAGTTTGTTCTCTACAACCCAAAGGTTGGTGTTCAAATGTTACAGGTTTAAGAGGGTATAAAGGGGGGGGGAGAAGAGGGGAGAAAATGGAAAACACTCGGAGGCTAATAGACAAATGTCACCCTGAAGAGTATACAACAGGTGACGTGCATTATTCTACCAGACTATAAAGACTCAACAAGGGGTAATGTATTTGTTTTGCTGTTTTGATGTCGTATGCCTTTGATTAATAAATAAAGTTGTTTAAAAAAAAAGTTTTAATGATCGGAGTGACCATGGTTTGTTTTAATTTGATCGGTACCTTGCCCTCCATCAAGGAGGCATTTACAAACATGCAGACTGCTTTGATAATACTTGGGGCACAGGTTTTAACTATCATATATGCACATGCGTATACTCTACAGTGTGATGGTTTCATCTGTTCAATAATTTTTGCTAGATCAGATTCACTTATTGAATGAAAATTAAATAGAGGGACGTGTGGGTCCCTATTAATGACTTTAATTTAGTCATTGTCCAAAAGTAAGGAAGGCTGCTTCTTTTATTTCTCAAGCATTGCCGATCCATAGCCACAATTAATCCTTTGTCTTCTAATGCTGTGATTTCTAGCCCTTGGGAAGAGTGGAAACAAACTCAGTAGGCAATGGCATGAAAATAAGATCATCACATATTTTCTGAAACAGAATTTGTTATTGACATCAAATGTTAACTTTAGAAGGGCCTTCTTGGCCTTGACGTCTTCCCATGGCACTCATAATCATGGATTCTTCTGTTAATAACTCCTCCATGTTATGAATATGCTCGAACTTAGAAAATGTGGTTAAAGCTGTGCAAAGAAATGACACAGGGCCTCCTAATTCATCTGTCTATGGAGAAAATGAGACGAACAATATTAAGACTGTAATTCCTTATCAAAACAAGGAGCTACATTTGTATTTTTCCCTAGTGGGTCATCGCAATTGGTAAATACTGTGCATTCTCCTATTTTCCATCGAAGGTTTCAAGTCCAGCACCACCTCCTTTGGGATTTTTTACATGTTGTCCTGCAATTGTTAGTCAAATTATTGAATGGTTTGTCCAATGAAATTAAATCTCACACAGAGCTGTTTTTTACCATCTGTGCGGACATTCAAAACACAGTGTATACACCCAAATCGTCTACTTGTGCTGGTCCAGATAATAATTCATTTATATTGGCACTGAGTGGTGCTGACCCTGATTTAGACCAAGCCTTGGAAGATAGATTTGACAATATGTTGAATGCTTTAATTCCTGTTTTGGGCAATGTGCCTCAACATGAAAGACTGCTCTTAACCTCTAGTTCGTTGCAGTTGGTTATTGAGACCCCTTCCTGTTTTAAGTCTCTAGGACCCCATCTCAAGAACAAATGGAAAACAGGGCCCAGAAGATGTTTGAAGCCATGTGGAAGATGTAAAGAAACAAACGTATCAAAAGAAGTAATTATCAGCCAAGCCTTAAATGTTACGCTGACCACTAACGCAGTTAATCAGTGTGATTTACAACCATGTGCCAATACAAGCTTATCTAAACATAAAAAGTGATAAAGCAAGGGTAGCATTAGAAATACATCAATTGATAGTCAGACATTTTGGTGAAGCAGAGATCAGCCTTAAATGAAAATAATGGCACTGTTGGTGACTTACAACAAGCAACAACCACAAAAGAATAACCTTCATCACCTGGTTTGAACAATCCTGTAATCAATTCAGTCAGTGTATAATCCGATATGCAACCGTTCTTTCATTGGACAACTCTGTAAAGCTCATAATGTCAGGAATGGCTCCCAAGCACCTTTCTTGCCCTCGCTTGGTATTCCTCCTCTTACTGTACAAAAGCATGGAACCTTTTCCTTATACATGAAGAAACCCTTTTTTGCTCGTAAACACAACTCGCATTTTGGTTTGCCTCGCGTTCTCTTTCATTCCCCGAAAGCACGCCCTGCGGGGTTGCCATGATGACTGTGGCGTCCTCTCCATACCCGTCACGCAATGCCGTCTCGGAGAGGCAGAGCCAGGCGAGGTTGCGGCCACCCGTTATAATGCTTCCGGGTTGCCGCACTCGCTGCTTCTGATTTTTGTTTTTTTGAAATCTAGGCTAGCGCTCTTGTGTTCTTGTTTGGTGTTTTCCCTTGTGCCTTGTCCTGGACCCTTACCCCCTTTGAGGAATTCTTGGCAACCAATACTGGAATGTGCCTTGATCATGCTTCTGCCTACTGATTTCAACACTATCTTTGCCTGCACGTACGAACGAATCCGGAAAAGCTTATTCAACCATTCTCTGCCTGCTGATTCCAACACTGTCATTGCCCACACGTAAAACGAACCTGGAATAGCTCTACCGACCATTCTCTGCCTGCTGATTTCAACTCTGTCTTCGCCCGCACGTTGAACGAACCCGGAAAGATTCATCAGCCATTCCCCAGTCTGCTGAGTTCAACGCGGCGTTGCCAGCACAATAACGACTATTGAACTCACTTTGACACTTCCTATCTCTTGGAATTTACCACGCCCGATTGCTTATCCTTCAGAAACGTTACAAAGCCCTTTCCTCGCTGCTGAACTCATTGCCTGTGCAATTCCGATTTTCAACACTACATTTACATCCAAGCTCCCGGAGGAACTACAGTACTGCCCTGGACGAACCCTTGCATGACCCACAAGAATAGCGCACTAATGTGACTGATTCCAGTAGCGCTTAGAACGACAGGCGTCCTTGTCTAGGTGTCCTCCTGCCGTTGTGTCTTAGGGATAGGCTTGGGTTATGCAGAGTTCCTCCTTGGCATGCACATCTATCATCTTCACAGCTTGGTAAGTGTATTCCTTGTTTTCTTCAAAGTTCTGGTTTCAACTCCCACATTCTAGTGTCTTGTTGATAATAACAATCATCTCAGATCAGTATTGCCTGTGATTTTGATCTTTCATCTTCTGCAGCCTCCGGTTTCTTGTGTGGTGTTCCCATCTTTCAACTGATTGATTCCTTTGTGTTTAAGTTTTGGGTGCAAAGGAATACATCGGTAGGAAGAACTGTACGGCTACACTCTGAGTTCAACTACCGGGCTTCTTGTCAAGTCCTGACGCATAACCTGGTACATAAATCCTTTTAGTTCTCAATTATATAAAACAAACATTTGTTATTCAACATTTCCATAATTTTTTTTATAAAAACATAGTGATGAGTGAAACTTAAAATCTAAAATCCTATTTACACGAATAATAATTTCCAAGAATCAGGACAATATTTCCAAAACAGTTTTTCAATGCTGCTTTTGCAGGGCAGTGGCGGTAATGTCTGTGTGTCATGCCCAAATGCCAATCCTATGTTCATGTAATCCTCCTCTTTAGTTAGGATGGAATTTACCAAGCAAACATAATCATGTGCCTAACATGTTTCCGTGCCTGTTAGCATTATTGGAACTTCTTCAAGAGGCGAAGAGGCATTGTGTAAAGAAGTGTGAGAACAGAGAATGTAATGAGGGGTATGTGAGGGTCACTAACTATTTATAGAATAGAATACATACATATAAATACACAGGGGGAAAATCTGGGGAATTTAACCCTGCATTAAATGTCAAAAGATAAAGCCCAAATAATCTTTGTTGGAATAAATCTCTCCTAGACCCACAAAAATGTTTTTTGTGTTCTCCAAAACACATGTAGAATGACCTCTATCCTGTGGTGACGTGCTCGCTCCTGAAAGAACAACAGAAAACCCACAACCATAATGAGAATTCTTATAATTGAACTGATTATTCACTTATGAACATTCTTGTATCAAGTGACACCCGGATACTGACCTCTATTTTATCAACCCCAGGAATTTTGTTGGATCATTTACCATCAGGGTAGGGGACACCTTAGACCCTGAAAGAAACAAAAGCTAAATAGTGTTTTGCTTAAGGAAGCTTTTGATTGAAGTATATGTGTTGTATAGTCCCTCATATCTGGAAACAATTGTTACAATTTATTAAAAGATACTAGCTAAGCTTTACCTCATAAAATGATTTATTTGACAGAAGAATAGTGTGTTTTTCTGAATTTCGAAGGACATTTTACATGTAGGAACACGAATGCCGCAAAATAGCCTGTTATGTAGTTTGTGGGTATTCTACGGACATGTAACATTGTCATGCCAACTTGTGACATCATCACATACGTCCCATAACATTACTTTTGTATACAGTTGGCGAAGTGTATTTCCTCTGTGTACAAATTTAACAAAACATTGTACACCAACTATGAGGATATGCGGCCCAAAGTTGGAATGGGGAAATTGGCGAAAAAATATTCTGGTTTCAAGAAAAGTTTTCGTAATAAGGCACTTGGAACCCCATTGATGGTACGTCTAATGCAATTTATACAATTACTTTGAAAAATGGAAAATAAACAAATCATTCCAAATGGCAGAACATGTTATACTATCATCAAATGTAAACATGACCGGAATAAGGTATGTTTCTGATTCATATCATCAAATCCATTGATGCAAATATGATATAAACACTGGTAGCAAGTCATTGCATGTGTAATTAAATTTTGATGTAAACATATTGTAATCATAATTGACATCTGTTCACGCTTAATGCTCTAGATATAGGTCGACAATCTTTCATGCGTTTTTTAACGGTCAAGTTGTATTCCACTCAAATGCCCCATTGAGGCCTTTGATGTGGCTCTTGGATAGAAAGATACATCTTTGTTCAAATCTCTCTAGAATAGTTTTAGACATTGTAGTATATAAATGTGTACGTTTCATAAAGCAGGGAACACACTTGACTGGATATTCTCCAAAAATCAAGCTCTAGCCTTACAACATATAGTAAAATGTCCCTGGTTTGACCACTCTTCGCTTCATTTTAATATATCATTAAAGCTTGATAACACGCTTAGAGAAACTATGTTACCCAGCGTAATGCACACTCTAAAAAAATTTACTCCCAAAGCTTTTCAATCCACCATAAATCCATTATTACCCCCACTAGCTGGTAGCTATCGTTAGAGGAGTTTACCATTGCTATCAGGGCTGCCACTAACAAAGCTTTTCACACCCTTGCCCCTCTCCGTCCAATTAAGTACAAGAAACAGAAGGGACATAAACTACGTTTCTCTACGGAAATAACATTGGCTAGAAAGAAAAAGAGGACACCTGAACGCAGATGGAGAAGTCATCCATTCCCCCTTACATTGATGGAATACAAATGATCAGTTAAGGGTATAAGGATGTGATCTTTGAAGCAAAACGCTCAACCCTTAAAACTGGGATTGAAAGAGCTTCTTTGAAATCTAAAGAACTCTTCTCAGTCCTTAAATAACTCAAAGCCCCTAAAATAGAACCCTGATGTATTATAGATGATGGCTGGTGTCAGAATATATTGGATATTTTCTGTCCGAAAACCCAGCAACATCAAATATGTATCAAGGAAACGATTGAATTACAATCTTTAGTAGAGGACACAGACATCTTAGGGATGGATGACCTCACTCAGAGCACTAATCTTTTTTCATTTACTAAAATCTGTGAACAAGAGGTACTGGAGGTCATCGAGAAGCTTAAGCCAATGTCCTGTAAAGGCGATATCTTCCCCTCCGCTCTCTTTAAAGAATTTTCAAGTACTCCCTGGATTACAGAGCTTGTAAATCGCTTTCTCTGAGGCACATGTGCCAGTTGCTATTAAAGAAGCATGGATTACACCATTGCTAAAAGAGGATAACCTAGATCCTTCAATGCCAGAAAATTACCACCCCATAACAAATGTGCCGTTTACAAAAAATAAATCCTCGACAAAATAGCATATTCACAATTTCAAGCTTTTGTTGAGACTGATAACATCTTTGCGAAAGAGCAATCCGGTTTTCGAACGAACAATGGGAACCAAACAGCTCTGTTGGATTTAAAAACAAATATTACAGAGTTCATTGAAGAAAGAAGTTCTGCTTTACTGCTCTTGCTGGACTTGTCTTCAGCGTTCAATTTGGTCAATCATGACCTACTGGCAGACAGACTACAAAAAGTAGGCATATGCTCCCCAGAGGCAGTATCCTGGCTAAAATCCTTTCTTGGCCCTAGAAAAGCATTTGTTGCCAAGGGAACATCACAATCTCTGAAAATATCTGCACTGTGTGGTGTTCCCCAGAGATTATGCCTATCCCCCACGCCTTTTCCTATCTCCTCCCCTCTTCCCCTTACTTTCTTCTATGCACTTACTGTATCATAATTGTCCCAGGACCTAGTATGATAGCAACCTCGTCTGTCTCCTCCCCTCTCTTCTTACCTGTCCCACCCACCCCCCAGCACCATCTGAAATGTTGTCAGGACTAGTACGATAGTCGCTTGTTTTGTTCCTCCCCTCCCTTTCTGCGCCCCTCTCCCTCACCTTTTGTTTTTCTCCGGGTCTACCAGAAATGTCGTCAGGCCTAGTACGTTAGTCGCCTGTCTGTTTCCATTTCCTTCCTACTCTCCCCCTCCCTTCCTTATCTATGTTTTAGCTCTTGCACTATCTGGAATGTTGTCAGGCCGAGTACTATAAATGTAATTGTATTTTCCCTCTTTCCCTCCCTTGCCTTGAAGCGCTTTGAAACACATCGTGTATGGACGCTATATATATAAATTATCATATTGTATCATATTTAATATATATATTAAATGCTTGTGTGACCTCCTTAAATCTCTTGGTGTGTAGTTCGCCAATTATGCCGACGATACCCAGATAGTTTTTAAAGTATCTGGGATCTATGAGGAGGATCTGGCCAACAAAAATAAGATATTTGGGGCAATCCAGAAATGGATGGCCCTAAACTCTTTAGCACTCAATGATAAAAAGACTGAGTTGCTTATTGTCAGTATCCCCCACAGACTGAAGAATCTAGATGTACGATACAAGGCCTTTGCCATAAATGGAAATTCTATCCTAGTGTCTGATTCTGTAAAAACGCTAGGAGTGTTTTTTGACTCCCACATCTGATTCCAAAAAGATGTATCTTATCTCAAATCATCCTGTTCATATTTTATACACCTATTGTGGCAAATATGCCCATACTTGTCAAAACCCAACAGAGCCCTGTTTGCAGCAGCTATAGTCAATACTAAGTTAGACTACTGTAACACCTCCTTTTAGGAACATCCAAAGGCAACATTAGGAGACTTCAAGTCATACAGAACTGTGCAGACCGAGCCGTATGTGGGTTTAGCCATCAAACTCACATCAAGGAATACCGAAGGAACTTACATTGGCTCTCTATAGAGCAACAGATTATCTTCAAAGGTTCAGTCCTCGTATTCAAATGCGTCACAGGGGATGCACCTGACTATCTTGTATCGAGAATTTAAAAAAGTCATGTCAAAGTGGACTTTGTGCTCAAATGATCAGATGCTATTGACTTACCACGTACTGCCTTGAAAAAGCTGGCAGGGGCAAGCTTTAATAAATGGGCTCCACACATCTGGAGCTCAATTCCCTTAAAAATAAAACAATGTGCCACTATTCAGCAGTTTAGGAAACATCTCAAAACATTTCTTTTTGATGCCTAACTGAACAATTAACATAACCACTGACACTCTGGAATGACTGTTTGTACTCAGTCCATACAGTTGTTTTTACAAATCTTTTTATGATTTTTATTTATTGTTCATAAGGCTTATGGAAACACGAAGAGAGTTCCAGAGAAGTGCAGCTTGAACATCAAAACGTGTGCCACCAAAACAAACCACTTTAAACCTACGTTGGATAAGGGTAGGTGCTGCAGATGATCGAAGATTTCTGGTGGACGTGTTACTTTTGGTACGATCAGATAGGTATGCTGGACATGAACGGAACAAACACTTGTGAGCCAATGAAAGGACTTTTGTTTGTTCTTGTTATGTGAGTGGCCTGAGACACTTGGGTTGGTGTTGCGCTATACAAGAATTTATTTAGTTAGTTCGTTTCTTTATAACAAGCACCTGGCAAATGGTCCAAAAGTTGATGAGTGAGGAAGGAGGATTTGGGAGTCTGTTATGACAATGTTGGGAATTAGGATTAATGTTTTAATGCTCATACGATTGCAGCTCATATGATTATAGAAGTACTGACCTCTGGCTCGGGGAGAACTTTGACGCAGAGCATCCTGATGATGTGAGTTTATTTTTTAAAAACACCACAACCCGCGTTTGTCATTCTATTTCAACACCGTTGTCTATATCTACCCCCAAACCACCTCTAAGAGATTCAACTCGATCTTTGGTTACTCCTTGGATCGCCTGTCAACCTCTGATCTTACAACTAGTGGCTATTTTTGAGGAATGGAGAGAACGTCCTCGTAACTGAAGCTGTGTGCTTCAATCAGTTCTTGAAATTTCAATTTCAAGAGTTCTTAGAACAAGCAACATTGATTTCATTTAATTTCCTGAAACTGATGTCTGGCGTATGTTAACAGGTAACATAACATACATACTCAAACTAAGGCTATTATTAAGAAGCTTGTCTTGGAGATGGAGTCATATTTAACCATGGGTTACAATGTTTCCCATTTAAACATCATTTATCTAAGTGGATAGGCTGTTGCATACTAATGGTGTCGGTATCCAATCTCATTTACGGCAGATCATCCTAAGGATCTACCTAAGTTTAAAGTTAGGGTAATGATACATATGCTGATCAATTTGTACATACCACTAAACCCTTGATATCTGACGAAATATTTGATTTGGTGTGGCTAGCTAAGATTTCCCAGCACTTCAACGCCATTACATATGGCAGGAGACAGTAGGCACATATAAGATAACATAACATAGCGCAACCTAAACCACTTTAAAGCAAAGACTCTAATGTAAAGATCAGTATCATTAGCTTGCTCACCTGGAATTCTATGCGTTTCAAAGGTTTGTTGTCCAATAAAGAGGTTTTGGAATTTTAAATACCTGGGAGTAGACATTTACCACGACACCACGGAAACACATGCAGGTAATACACAAGCAGCCCTGAACAAAATCGAAAACGCCATGAAATTTTGGCAGACCTTACCGTTGGGCATGATAGGCCGAGCGGCACTGCTAAAGATGACGGTCCTGCCCCGACTTTTATATTACTTTACAAACATCCCATATAACATACCGAGGTCCTTCTTTAAACACCTACACACCATGGTGAGAACCTTCCTGTGGGGAGAGGGGAGAAACAGGGTGGCACTAAACACACTACAAAGGAGCTACGAGTGGGGGGGCATAAAACTCCCAGATTATGAGCATTACTACTTGGCAGCACAACTCCAATTTGTGGTGCGATGGCTAGGGGAAGAAATCTCCATAGACGCAATACTTTTTGGGCCAACACTCCGGAGATACCACCTGAGAGAACTTTTATGGATAAAGGCCACCCAAGCCAAAGACCTTCCCAACATAGTTCAGCTAGGCCGAACACTATGGAAAAGAGCTTGGAAATCACAAGACATACGAGACCCTTGCTCAAGACATATTCCACTAGCAGGGCTAGTGGACACCCGAGTGGCCAGTTTGGCCACGTACAGAACACAATGGGAAGACAAAGGAGTAGCCCAAATAGGGGATTTGTGGCGAGAAGGACAATGGGTCGAATTCCAAACCCTGGTAGATGAACAGGACATGCACAAGGGCCAATTCATCCTACATAATAGCCTAATTTGCGCAATAAAGAAAAGGTGGAACACCATGCCTGAGCCCGAGGACACCGAAGGAGCACTGGACGCATGGTATGATATTTCCGAAGGGGGGCACACCGTATCCAGACTCTATGAGCAGTTGCTGGGAATCACCAACAAAAAGACACTAAGAGTACGTATGAAATGGGAAGAGGAACTTCAACAACCCTTTGAAGAAGAGGAATGGAACAAAGTCCTCTGGTACACGAAAAGGGTCTCCAGGAATGCCAGGTTCAGGCAGCTGCAACTCTACATAGTGCATAGAGCATACCTGACTCCCAAGAGAATGTCGAGGATGGGAGATGGACAGGCCCGGTGCTGCCCGCGTTGCGGAGTCGAACAAGCCGACATGGTGCACATGTTCTGGTCGTGCCCGCAGATAACAGACTTCTGGAACATGGTGAAAGAAAAGGCGCTGACAGCAGACATACACATGCCAGCGGGATCGCCAGCATCATACTTGTTGGGCCTGTTCCCAAGGGGGCACCGGCAGATGTGACATGTGGCAAAAATGAAAGACTTAATGATAATATTGGCAAAGCGCCGCATAGCGATGGCATGGAACAGGAGCGAAGGCCCCTCGAAGGAGGGCTGGTGGGCCGACCTACAAAAATGGACAATAGCAGAGACGGAAGTCTGGGCGAGAGCCACTCAAAGGGGGGAGAGTAACAGTGGAGCCAGACTATTGGCATGGAATTCTCTGGTACGAGACCTGCTAGGTAACAGAAACGGGGATGACACGAGCGACCAGGGAGACTCGGGAAATGAGGAAACTGGCCCGCCCACGCCAGAGGGCACCATATGATTCAGAGACAGGAAAGAACTGGGTGGAAAGAGGCCTGGCCGTAGCCTGCGCAGACGCTGAACAGTGGAAACCCTACTTGGAAAGGCCAGCATACACACACATAGACGAGAGCAGGGACACTCCCAGTGAAAGGAAGGAGGCTGCTGAGAGACTGGTCCCTCCGCTATAAACGCGACAATTGTTAGAGCCAAGCCCGAGGAGGCGATGGACTACGAACATACTGCGGCAGCCTTTGGGAGAGGGAGGGGGGAGGAGGAGAAAAAAGGGAAATGGGGAATGCGTTCTTTTTTGGTTTGTTCTTTTCCGTTATGTTGTAAAAAATAAAAAGAAGTTAAAAAAAAAAAAAAAAGAGGTTTTGGAATATTTAATTCAACATATTTTGTTTAAAAAGGAGGTACTGCTATGTGAAGTTCCTTGCCTTGCTTTTAAAAAAAGGCAGCCATGGGTGACAAGGGTCGCCATCTTGGTCCTTATTAGTTTCCATTAAAAACTCTTTCATGATTAGCATCCTTGAATTAAAGAGCACAAGCAATTGCATGTTGGCTATTGTTGGGAAGGGGGCAGGCCAGCCTACCCCCCTAGGTGCTTCAGAGTGAGGCAGGATGCATTTGAAGTGCTTTGTTGGGCCAAAGGGGGAGGGAGGACAGTGAGAAGACCACCTCCCAGTTTAACATGACCCTATTTCAATATAACTAAATATAGTCTATCCATATAGTACAGCATAAGGTGTGCAAAGTATTGCTGTTTTGCGTAGATATTAGTCACTATAGGTAGAAGAGAATGCCTGCGCTGTAAATGCGGCATTGCATGCACTAGGCCCAATTTGCGAGACGAGGGAAATCTCCAGCCATGCCTGAGCTCCTATGAGGCATCCCACACCCGCAACCGCCACAACACCTATTCATTGTTCTAATAGTGTTGCAAAGATGTTCGAGAGGAATGTGCCCTACAATGCCATGATCACAGACCGGCGCCTGGTGTGCATGTTATCTCACACTAGCCAAAGTATGACCAGGCGGATCCCCAGGCGACCATGAGTTATAGCCCATATAACTGACTAAAACTTAAGACCTCTGAATTCCATGGCACCAGGTGCCCTTTGACCACCAACCCCAAAGTAACAAGTCCTGAAATGTTCAAAGAGGATGGACAGGGCACATTCTGAGGTGCTGGGAGGGATAAATTACAGTTCAAAATGAGGTTGCAGACTTTGAAGCCGGATGGCGCGTAGGGGAGTGAGTGAAATGTGTGTGTGAATGTTAGAGTGCCGCAGAACCTCCGTTGTGCCCATCTTAAGGCCTTCCAAGTGAACAGGATGAGTGATAAAATAGTTGTATGGTAGGATTATAATACGTTTTTTTCAGACCTTCGACGGGAGAATAAGTTTATCACACAGCACCCATGTGAAGGAAGACGGACAGATCGGGCTGGAACCAATGGCCTGGCATCCCTTATGGGGCAGGCGGATCCTGTATAGGCACACACCAACCAGCCACGCAGGATTTTACCCAATGTATTCCGTCATGTATGATGATGTTTTGCTTTATAAAATTCTGCTTGTACTACTTTTCAGCAGAACGTTCGTAGCAGCAGAGTCCTTTGCTGTTGCTCTCATCTTTGTGTGAGATTAAAACTTGTTATCCTTACTAGATCGACTTGGGCCTTTCTTCCCTAGCGGTTTGTATTCTCTCTGGTGTATGATTTCAGGGACTTGTCTTCACTATTCACATTACATGGTCATCTTAATAATTCGTTTTTTTTCGACAATCCTTTGGTGTGGGCTATGAAACCATCCAATCTAATGCAAAACAGATTTACAACCAAAAGGTGGACCAGACCTCTCTATAATGGTAGCTGCAGGAAAGTAGTCGAGAAAGGCTAGGAGTGAAGTACGTGACAGTCCTCATAGCTAGCCCAAAGATTACACTACACTGATATAATGAAAAATATACACTTTCGATAAATCACACATCGAATATCTATTAGGTCAAATAAATACTTAGGTTAAACATAACACATTGTTTTTTTAATCTATTTTTATTATTTATTCTACACAATACAGTATTTAGTAACCATAAAGCAGTCCACAGCTTTGTTTGTACACATAATTTCACATAACAATTCCAAATACTTTCCCCAATATCCATTATCTGCCTCCCTCCACCACAATTGTAAATCCCTATGTGACCCCGGCCTATCTTCCTCCTCCATATCCCCAAGTCCCAACTTCTTCCAAGTAATGTAAAAGTCTACCATTCTTCCCTCCTCTCCTATTCCTCGTCCCTTTATCAATTCCACCGTCTTCTTCCCCTCCCGCCCTCGTCGCCTCAAGGCGGTCTTAAATCTGGCGATGATGTCAACTGGTTTAGCATCTGCCCCCAATTCATCCCTTTGTCCTCTCTTTCCTCAGTCTCTCTCTGTTTGCGTAACATTACCATCTCAGTGAAATCCCATCGCTGTGCATCCCAAACATAACACATTGTTAAAATAGTGTATATATCAAAATATGAATGGTCAGTGAACAGCCAATTCTAAACTAAATGGTTTGCTCACTTCTGGTGCTAGGCTCAGGGTGGGAAGAACAAGGAACCCTAGGCAATAAAAACATGTCATAAACAGGACCTAAAATGCTAAACATAAAACAGTGACAATATTCCCTAACCTCTTATAGATAGTAACAAGAATAGAAATGCAAATCATCCATTATAAACACCACCTAGAGAGGAAGAAAAGAGATTAATATTTTATCACCCTTGGCTAGAGGCCCAGCCAAAGATATGATAGGATTGGCCTTATTACACCAGACCCAAACAGTCTCATTAGACTCCTAGAAATACACAGATACATAAGTAACCTCAACTGAAACATATTAGCAAGACATTTCATCCATAGACATGAGTGTAATGAAGACTAGAGAGAATGTATAGACTGCGAGCACGCAGAAGCAACACAACACTGTCTTCGGAAATCTTCATTTATAACACAATTAGTACCAACAAGTGGTTTCTAAACTCGGGATCGGGATTCGAGCCTGTGTTACACTGTGTTGTCGTGCTTCCAAGACAAACGCGTTGCCCCTGATCTATCCTTCCTCCCCAGAATTTAAAATTAAGGAAGTTTGGAATAGATTTTGGATTGATAAAAGACACCTCGAGAGAAGACAGAATGAGAAAGCAGAAGAGAAAGAACCAAACAATACTATGTTACATAGCTGAGACTTGGGGGGAAGCTTTAGCAGACAACACGAGAGAGAGTGCAAATCGTCACATTTTCTGGTGCAAGTCGCCCTGGTGAAACTTCGAAGAAGTAGGACTTATGCCTACAAAAAGTCAGTGGTATGTGCTAAAATTCTAGTTCTTGAACTAAAGCAACACAGTCCCAAGGAAGACCCAAGAAAATGGCAATGGGCAGGTAAGCACCTTCCAAGTCACTTTAAAAGAATTGTTTGTGAGTTCAAAAGTTTCCCATAGGAATAAATGGGACAACGTCTGCAGGCACTGCCACAGTAAAGTGGAAAAGTCAGGCAAGTCTTATGGCCTAATGTAACAGTTTCCTACTCCCAGGGTCAGAATTTGCCATCATGCTCTTGCTCCACCTACTATCACACTTATCCGATTCCTATTCCTGAACTTAAACGGTACTTCCCTGATTGCCCTGAAAAGCTCTCACCCCTACAAGCACAGAGAATGATTTATGTAGTATGTAGCACTAACCCTACTCCCAGGCAGACATTTCCCAGTAATGTTATTTCCCTGCCTATTGCCCCAGTAAATCCGAATATTGCACTACTAGTGCTGGACTTCCACTTCATAGGCCTATAGGCTCCCCCCTCCCCCGTGCACAACACCTGTTGGCTAAGGCATTGCTTCCAGCACTTAGTGCTACTATCCCAGGATATATTAGTAACCAATACAGCTCTCCCATCCAAACGTAACACACCTACCGACAGATCACCTCAACCTATGCCAAATTGGCTCTGTTCCTCCTCAAAATGCAATACACAGAAGGCTCTGCCTACCTCTCAAAGCCAGTGAGGGCCTTTCTGGGAATCAGGCCTGTTGCTCTTACTCCCATGGGGACAACTGTGATGGCTAATCAGCTGTGCACCGCCTTGGATTCCCTCAGTTTTTACTCATCAATTCTTCCCTGATTCGATTCTTGCTGTTCCTTGATGATGCTTGATGTAATGCAGCTCTGCTAATGTGTCTTACTCCCTTGCATCGTATGATTCTGGCTCTTGATATCAATTTTTCTTAATCTGTGAGTACAAAGGAGGTCCCAGTAGAGCAGCCAAAGGACCAGGCCTCCTTACCATAGTCAACGGAATCTCATAGATGTACCTTACTGCTGCACCACACACCCTCATGCAGAGTATCACGACACAGCTCGGTCATCAACCTATCCAACATCCGCCACTACACAATCATTCATTTTTCGCCGTTTAGCACTACTTTGCTTCCTGACAATGGCATGGGAGAACCCTCTCTGTGTCAGCTAGATTATGCAATTTCTCATAGACTTTCTTATTCCTACATGGATAACCCATGCACTGAATCGTTGCAACATATTTCAGTCTTCTGCATAGGTATGGACTGCACTTGTTTGCAAATCTGTACCTCTCTCAAATGCCTCTTATGATGATAGATATTTGCGCTAAAGATGTAATGTTAATGTGTGAAAACGAAGGGTTCTCAATTGTAGCCAAGTGGTCCTTCTCAATTTACCTTCTGCACCTTTCCTTGTCACTGGCATGCCGACATGCAGTGGCATGCAGAATCACATACCGTCTTGACGCTACGTGGACGCACACACATCCAGCACTACCAAATGACATAGGAAACCACAAACAAAGCCATGCAACGCTGCATGTAACAACTTGCTGCTTTACTTGACTTGAGGATACAGGTAAGGATTAGATATTGCTGGCACTATGCTACTCAGGTCTTCTACAATATTCGGGTGACTCTAATAATGCAAGAAGTCATTGTTGGCATGCATATTAATGTGCAATGGTTGTATTTGGTTTCATTTGGCATGCAACATTTCGATTCCCACAAGGCCATGCCAATGACAGATTAGCGCTTTACAGGTGTCAACCGACAATAACACATGCACTTTTCTTCTTGCAGCTTTTATCCAGGAATGGTGTAGAGAATCTTCAGGTAGCCCTTGCCTGCCAAGTCACACACAAAAATGCTTTGCTTGCTGCTGTTCAGCAGGCCTCATTTTGCCACGCAGCACAACCGCCATCACCGGGGTTGGACATGAAGGTCAGTATGAATAAGACTGTCTTTGAAATGTCTCGACCCCTTTGTGGAAAGTGTAAAGCCAGTGGCTCAACATTTTCTTGCCATACAAAAATACTCTTGGTTTCCTGTCACGAGTCCCACTACCTGACTCCAGGGACATATTACTAGGGTGTCCAGGGGTGCCTAGTGCCCCCCTAGCAATTTGATGATATTCCCAGGGGAACTGTGGAGATGATCCACCGATCACCCTCACAGAGTCCATTCCAGAGTCCATTTCACAGTCCATGTTCAATTCCTCAGGATAGGCATTCTGCTGGAACAGTACTGAGATTTCATTCAGTTGCAATCCTTTATTGGAAAAAAGACCAAAGCTGTTGTCTGTAGATTGCAAATGTGAATGTAGTTGCCAAAATGTTCACAAGAAGGGGTTTTGCACTTGGTGAAAGTCTTATGGACAGTATGCTTTAAACCCACATATGTATGTTTAACACATGGTTAAGCAGGTCTGAGGAATTGGTTTTCTTTTCATTAAAGGGTTGAAAATAAATTAAATATCTCAGTACTGTTCCAGCAGAATAATGTTTGCATAGATTAGTTTTATGTAAGGTAATTGATAACACAGGTGAATGTTTTGCACCTAAGATATGTATTAACTTATTAGACACTGTGTCACCAGAGTCTATCACCACTGCCTCAACCTCTCCAGCTTCCCCTGTGAGGCTGATGTCCTTGGAGTCACTCCCCCCTGCACCGCATATTGCCCATGCAGTGTTAGCAGGTGCAGTGGCCTGGTCCCGTGACTGCATATTGTTGGCACTTGGGTGGGTTGGTCCTCACACTCCCCAGCAGTGGTGTGAGGTGGCTCAGAGGTGGGTGGTCCTGTAGCCTCTGTGATAGCCAGAGTTGGGGGCAGGATTGTGGCAGGTGTGCCTGTGCCCCCAGAGGTACCAGCAGTAGTGCCCTTGTACAGGGGTGTTTTGAGTGACTTGTGGGCATTCCCCTTCCCGGGTCCGGCATGTCCTGTGCCCTTTTTAGGACTTCCTGTGGCAGGTATGCCGAAAGTGCTGCTGCCTTCAATGGGGTCCTGGGTGTGCTCTCATGTAGTGTTCTATGTACTATAGGGTCACAGGGTGCTATGGCCATGTGGGGACCTACTTGATGTGGCGGACAGGATGATGGGTTACTGGCTTGTTGGTTGTGTGTGCATACGGACAGTCGGTAATGTGTGCCTTACTTGGATTGTGGTGTTATGTGCTTCACAGTTGTGCAAGGTCATGAGTGTCCATGTGGGGCGGCCCTATGTTACTTGCATATCCTGTTGTACTGTCAGCTGAGGGATGTGCTGCTTTCTATGGCGGTGTGATTGCGACATTAGGTGGGACAAAATCATCATGGAGGCCTTGCAGCTCCTGGTCTGGTGTTGATTAATTGTCATACGTTATGTGTGTGCCATCAGTTTGGCCAATGTGTCTGCACATGAGTGGTCAGCATGGTGGCAAGGGGTGGTGGCAATGTGACATGCGATTGGATGACTGTCCATGATACTTGCTCTTCCATGGTACTTGCTGTTCCATGGTAGTTGTATGTGTCTTACATCATGGCCTCTTCGTTCTACATGGTGAGTATTTAAGGGGGTTCACACCTTCCATGCCTCCTGATTTACTGTCCTGCGTTGTCACATTGATTGCTTGTGTATTGTCTGGGTGTATGGAACTATGTGTTTGTCAACATGCTATTGGTGTTGTTGTACAATAGGCCGATTATTCACTCATGTACTCAGCAGGGTCTTCCTGGCTCTGACCTCTGCCGAACTCACACTCTCCAGCCCAGCCATGTGAAGGGTGCTGCTCACCGTCTCCTCCCAGGGTGTCAGGTGCAGCGGGGCAACTGTTCCTCCACCAGTGGTTGCTGTCTCCCGACAGTAGTTGGAGATGAGGGTGTAGACTCGGCTTTGAGGTTGTCCCACCTCATCTGCATGTCCTCACTGTCCCGTGGATGAACAAAAGGTGATGGCTGGAAGGTTTTGAATTAATCTTAACCTCTGGCACAGCTCTGGGCAACCCTCCAAACCATTGTTCTTTAGCCTGCCAAGCCATTACAGAAAGGGGAAAGACCATATGAAAATCAGGTTTGGTCCCACCCCCCAAAAGGGGCAGTCCAGCCCGAAATTGCTAGGTCACATCTCTTATGCATGAGACCACAAGCATCCCCGGACATGTTTCGGCCTATTGGGCATCATCATTGCAGAGTAGCTTGGATCTTTAGGCCCAAAAAGCTTGTGACTCACGTATGGACATATCTGTCCTACTCATGGTGACTTAGACAAAACAAAAGGTGATGGCTGGAACATTTTAAATTAATCTTAATATCTGGCGCAGCACTGGACAACCCTCCAAACCATTGTTCTTTAGCCTGCCAAGCCATCAGTCATCACCTTGTTCCTGATATCAGCCCAGATGGCGTTCTTCTGCTACTGGGATGTAGTGCAGTTTTGTGACCCATACAGCTCCTCTGTCTGAGCCACCACCTGGTCTGCAAGTACACTGACCACCTGCTCAGTGAACTTCTTCTTGCGTTGCCTCTTTCGAGACACCTTTCCCTTGCCTTTGCTTTCTGACATGTTTTTGTGTCTTCTGGGGGTGGATGACACTTCCTTAATGGTGATTTAGAGTGGACTGAGTTTTTAAAGATGGCCGCCGGAGTAGTTCCTGCTCACGTCATGGCGACTTCTTGTCCGGTGGCAATACCGCCAGCAGAATTACCATTTGGTAATTCCATCAATATACAGCAGAAATGGTAATTCCACCGAAAATTGGCAGAATTACTGTTGGTGTTCTGTTTGACAGCGGTAATTCCACCAGCGGAATTACCGTTACCACCGATGGGTGGTGCGCACCCATGCCTACTCATGATTCAGCAGACATTCAGCAGGGATGCTTAGCTCTAACAGTAATTCCACCTGGCGGCATTACCGCCAGTCTTACCGCCAAACTCGTAATGAGGGTCTAAGTCCCTTTTCCTATGGCGGCAGCTATCTTGTTTTTATTTTTACAGGAGTTTGTGCTCACACAACATGTGCGTATCACATCTCCTGTAAAAAAACAAAATGAAACCATTTGCATAAAGGATGAATGCTGGGGTGCGAATGGCTATCACCCCCTTGTCGGAGGGGAGGGAGTGGGTGAAAATGGCCGTAACAGCTGACAGCCCTCACCAGGGCCTAGGATCGGGCTGCTGGTCCATTACTGGCCATGTCCGGCTGCCCACAGGACAGTGATTGCCATATAGCTCACAAATTCACAGATGCTTCATGGTCCCCAGACCTTGTAATATGAAAGCCTCTTGCTGGCTCCTCGATGGGTATAATTACATTAAATTCAAACCTTGATTTTAGATGAAATGTTCATGTAGTTTCATTTGTGTGACTGGGGATTTTTTATTTTAGCACTGATCATCTGAAAGAGAGACAGGACTTACATTGGATGCAACAGATCCTTTTAATATCAGTTTCCACTAGAAAATATTTTCTGCATTGTTCAAGCCACCATTTTGACTTTTGAACAAAAGGGATAATTTTTCAAATCCCAGGAGGGCTAATTAAAGTGTAAAAAAGCATGCTTGGAAGATTTACGCATTATTTTAAACCACATTGAACACTCTGTGCAATGTTCAACATGCGTAACAGGGACACGAAACAAGGTTTACGTTACTGCATCTGCTCCACCTCTGAAAAATTGATCTTTATGCTAGCAGAAATGCATTGGATTCCTTAGGAACCCATGTAATTAATTCCAGCTGTTCAACTATATGATGGGAGGCAATACAAACTAAATTAAAAATGTTTATAACACACTTCATGCTGGACTCCAGCCTGTGAGTGCAGGACCATGTATCAAACCCGTGCTACTCACCACTGTTGTGTTGCCAAGATGAGCTTGTTGCCCCTGAGATGTTCTACCGCCAAACAATGCACAAGAACCCGGGTCCACTTGGATATCTATTCATTGCTTGTACTTTGCAGTGCATACAATGAAAATTGCATGGATGACTGCATTGCATAAAGGTGAACACATCTTTAGGATCCACTCCATACATTAAGCATTTGTCTGAAAATGAGCCCCGGCGTGTGTGAATGCTTCAAGTCAATGGCAAAAGACTGGTCGTTTTCTATTTCCATTACTGCCAGTTTATTGTAATACATTTGGTGTGATGGCACTGGTCTCAGGATAATATGCAATTATTACAGGATTCATAATTCTCTTCTTCTATCTGTAAGTCTGCATTCATAGTCTCTACATAACAGACTCCTGACTGGAAGGCGTGCCCTTCATTTTCCTTTTAGATTTAATTTGAGCATCTAAGGTTTCCTACTTCCTTTATTAAGAAGTACATTTGGTTGGTTCCTCTGCTTATTTCAAGCACTCTCAAGCAACATTGTCATTGGATGCTCAAGGAAATTAATTCTGTGGCTAGAAGTAGTCTTCATTTCTAAATACTGCACACCAGTAACTGTTAAACTCTGCCCCCACAAGTGCATTGACCTTTAAAGAGCTCTTCCCTCCTCTTTCCCTAACTTGGTGAGAGGACAGTCGTCCAACTGAGCTCCCCATTCTGTGACACCTAAGTGGCTTCTGGCTGGGATCACTTCTTCCACCTGGGAAAGTCATCTTGCATCCTATCCTGGCAGCACAGAAATGAAAACTCTCAAGAACGCTCTACTTAAGTGATAGAGCTCCAAATGGTTCCAAAGGCAGGACTTCTCTAAGCTACTTTGGTTGCGGTTGGAAGCCTGTGGCTGCAATGTTCAGGGGAGAAAAGACAGAATGTTTTTGGAAAAATAACTTTTGGTCTTTTCTCCCTCGAACATTTCCGTCACAGGCTTCCAACCCCAATCCATTATGACCTACTTGTTGACCATTCACCTGATCTATTATATGTCACAGAAACTTGGTTGATAGACTCTTCTGGTCGGGATATAGTGCATCTCCTTCCAGCCAATTATCATATCGTTCATCTGGACCATAACTCCCCCCATCCGGGGGGTGGTATTGCCATTATTCACAAATCCCATGTAGAATTATCTGCTCTCTCATTGACACGTATGATATAAATGGAAGCTCTGCTAATTTGCTGTACTTTGTCAACTAATAGTGCACTGCAAATGTTAGTAGTCTATCGCCCTCCCCTATATGATTCCCTTTTTGGCTCCTTATTCATGGATTTAGTTGCAAACTTACATCATACATTTTCTAGCCTGTTGGTGGTTGGTGATTTTAATCTGGGTTTTAAACACCAGACAGAGCCATCTTTAACTAATTTCTCTGAAAGTTTGGAGGACTTTGGCTATATCCAACTAGTTCATGACTCAAAGCATCAACGTGACAATATCCTTTACCTTGTTTCTCGAATCCCTTGCTTGTGGTGCTTTATCCTGTATTTCCCATTACCTGGTCGGACCACCATGTAGTCCCTTTTACTATTCAAGCATAGGTGGTTCGCCCAGCATCCACCTCAGTGGAAATTCCTAGATGTAACTGGCGTGCAGTGAGCATGGACAGCTTGGCTGCACGGGGTATGGTCAAACGGGATACCGCCCTGACAACTGACCTGTCTGCACTTATCCAAGTAGCCACCTTGTGTGCTGATGAGTTTGCGCCTATCTATCTGGTCAAATCTCAAAAACGTCAAACAAAACCCCGGTTCTTGGATGATCTCAGGATATTACGGTTAAAGTGCAGACAGGCCGAGCGTAAGTGGCGCCTGGCTATTTACCTAGTGACAGGCTGACATTTCGGGCTGCCTCTTCTGCCTACCGTAGCGCCATCAGTAAAGTTAAATGCTCCTTTTCTCAGGAGAGGATAGCAAGCGTTTTAAATCGACCTAAGGAATTATTCTCCCTGGTATGCTCAGAGGCGTAGCCAGGATTGTCAAACAAGCTCAGCCTCAAGCTAATGTAGTTGGGCCCACCCAAGTGAAATTAACATATGTAAAGGCCCACACAGTGCTTTTGAGTGGGCATTAACAGATTTTGGGTGTGCCTTGCCTGCTCAGGCCCTACCCTGTCTACGCCTCTGGGTATGCTCTCTCTCTTCCTCTGCTAACTCATCTTCTACTGTGCTTCTCTCTCAGGCTCTTTGTGATTCTCTTTCCTCCTTTTTTATTCTGAAAATAACAGACATTCAAGAATGTATATTGGCCACAGTGCTCACTGAGAATGCTCTTAATGGGGAAATAGCTACTCACTCCCGTCCTTCTTTCCTGTCTTTTCGGATGAACTTAAATCGGCATCCCCTTTGGACCCTTTCCCTTTGAACATCTGGAAGGAAATCATGCTTATGTTAATGCGGTAAATGGTCCCTGTACCTCCGGTTTGATCCCTATGGGGCTGAAACAGGCACTGGTGGTTCCCCTTCTTAAAAAACCTGTTGTTGGATCCTACAATCCCTGCTAATTTTTCGACCAATCTCTCTTCTTTCTTTTCCTATGAAACTTCTTGGGTCTTTAATCCCTCCCTTATTTAGCCAGTTTTTGGAAAATTCTGTTTTTTTTGCCTGTTTCAGTCTGGCTTCTGTCCAGACCGTGGTACAGAGAGTGTTCTGGTCTCAGCTTTGAATGATCTAGTGCAGCTGGTTGATCAGGGTGGATTGGGGGCACTGGTCTTATTAGATCTGTCAGCAGCATTCGGCACAGTTGACCACTCCACCCTGTTGGACTGCCTCGCCCAAGCTGGCATCTCTGGTCTGGTGCTGCCATGGTTCTCCTCTTTTTTGTCTGTTAGCGCACAACAACTTTATTTTTCTCCTTTCTGCTCGGTTTCTGTCCCTCCGTCTTGTGGGGTTCCAGCTGAAAATACTGCGTAAAGTTCTTCCTGTCCTCCATAAGCATTTTTGAGCCTTGGCGTTGGCCTCACTGGTTGTGAGCCACCTTGACTATTGCAACTCACTATACCTGGCGCAGCCTCTGTACTTAATTCAATGCCTACAGCGTATTCAAAATTTGGATGACCGAGTCGTCACCGCGTCCTTTTATGGCACGCATATCATGCCCATTTTGCCCACTATTCACTGGCTCCCAGTGAGGAAAAACATTCAGTTTAAGTCTCTGTGTTGTTCACCGGGCTGTATATGGTCATGGAGCTGAATTCCTTCGAGCCAAATTTTAAGTCTATGTCCCTACCCGGGCACTTCGTTCTCAGGATGGCTTTCTTCTTGTTGTTCCACGTTATAAATTAGTCAGAACTGGCAGCCGTGCCTTTTCAGTAACCAAGCTGTGGAACACTTTGGCATGCAAGTCATCGACCTTTAGGTGTGTTTTAGTGTTCTGCCTGTACTCCCTACTTTAATCAGGCAACTAGCACCAAGATGCCTCAGGTGAATGCGCACTTTAGAAATGTAATAACATAACATAATGCATTTTATTCACCCAAATCTGACATCATTGTCACCCTTACTCGCACATATTCCCAAAGTATGTACAAAATCTTGAGACGGGAAACATGGAAACCTGTAGGGCAATTCTTCATCTCCATGCCATAGAAACACAGATGTACTTGAGGATGTTGTGGCTGCAAATGTGTCCTAAATTACAGCATTATCAGGTACATCTATTTCCAAAGATGAACCAATTGTAAATCTGCCACAAACCCATAATTTTTGTATACCATACCAGAAAGAATGTAGCCAGTGAAAAAAAGTGGTGAAAATACCTCTACAGTGAAAAGGTTGCCAAGCAAAAAGTAGTCAAAAATGCAGCTGAAAAGTAGCCAAACATGTACTGCTGCTGTGTGGGGGATTGGTGGGGGTGGGGGGGGGGCGTTTGTGGGCATGTGATTGCCTAGTTTAGGTTTAGGTGTGATGAATCTGATGGAGTCATCACTGTTTTCCCAGCTTTGACCTCCTCCCATGTGGCATAGGGACGGTAGCCACTACCTGATTCTGACCCTGGGGGTAACTGTATGAGGGCGGATCACATGGGAGGAGACAGCCTCTTGGAAGATGTCACAGCTTCATTGGATGAGGCACGTTATCTGACATTTGCCCATGAAGGAAAAACCCTTAATACCCAATACCCTAATGGCCTACTGCCAATCTATAACCCCTTTAGGGAAAATTGACAAACCTTTTCCCAAACCGATTTAGGCCAAACTTCGATTCCTAGTCTGAAAAAGAAAAGCTTCAAAAGTACATTTTCCAAGTTCTAATTCCCCTCCATATAGAACTGGCTTGTCGTATGGAACCTAAGTGTGAGAACGTTTTTCAGCCTAACACAACTAGTGGTGAACCTGTTGATTTGGTCTAAATGAAATAACAGTTGTCTTAAATGAGTCGGGCTGCATTTCTGTTCCTTATTCCGAGACTGATCAGAATGGTTGATAGACTGAGGTGAGTGGCGAGGGGTAGAAACCGTTCAGTTGCGCCCAGCTCTTTGGTATCTCAACAATTTTTAACAGCTTTTTGGGTAAATCATTAGCTTGTAGTAAATAATTCTCTTTAGACTCTTGGTGATTTTTTATGCCTTTTTTATCAAAGAAAATTCTCAACATAAAGTCAGAATTTGCTGACAGTTCCTCGGGAGGGATAAGCCTTGTTCAGCGTTATTTTTCTCAAAACAACTACAAAATACAAAACTGAAAAAAAGTTTCAGAATATCACTGTTTCTCTTATAAAAGAGGATTTTCCATGCTCATTGGATTATGGACTTGCACATGCAGAGAAAGAAAAATATACCCACTTTCGTGCTTGGAACTTGTGTTGCTCTACATTTGAGCATGTATCATAAAGAGTTTCTATATTTAGCGTGAAGTACATTTTGATTATTTGTTGTGTCAGATCAAGATAGTGCTCTATGATCGGGTTAGGGCTCAAAAGGTGTGGCACTGGTTCCTGCCTACCTTAGAATTCTGTCATTGTGTTCCTCTGATCTTTCTCAGAATTGCGGCATGATAACCTGAGGTCTGGTGTTTGCAACGCTAAGAGTTTTGTAAAAGTGTGGTCTCGCGATCACGTGTGCTCCGTTGTCACGTGACCGCTGGTCCACCATTTTGGATCAGGGACGTTAAAACAGTCCAAAAGATGCTTGTTATGTTTATATGAATATTATTTGTTGAACTTAGTTGTAGTGTACTGGCTAACTACACAATGGTGTATAATCTACTTGAGTTGTTTGAAGTGGAATTGTGATCACACGTGATGTAACATCACATGATCACAAGTCCTCCATCTTGAGTCAGGTATTGCTCAATGGAGAACGGTACTTTTATAGGGCTATTGGACCCTTCCTGCTGTGACTTGTAGTCCAAAATTCAACGGGCTTGACTTCATAATATAATTATGCAATGAATAAAGATTGGATACATTATCAAAATATTAAACTAATCTAGAGATTATCATCTGTGCAATACAAATTTAGGTATACTATACCGCATAACTTAACATTGCTTTCAAGGGCTCAGCAGCCTTATAGTTAATTTGGTAGTGTTTTACAGAAGATGTATCATCTCAGCGTCCACATTAAGGCCATTATGGCAAGTGTACAAAATACATATCCAAAACGTTTTGCAGGATTTTAGGATTTTTTCCAAATTGCCTCCTCTAGGTGGCGTCTTGATTTTTTCAATCCCATAAAATGTCATATTATTTTTAGATTCTACTTTGTGTATTGTTGAATGATGGTATCCTATAGGGTACCTGATATATTCTTTTGAGAAGGCTCTGAAATGCTCTTGAATCCTTGTTTTAAGCATTCTTGTTGTGCTTCCAACATATAGTTTCCCACATTTACATTCTATTGCATAGACAACCAGTTTGGTGTTACAGCTGATGAAATCTTTTATTTTAAATACTTTTCCATTCGGTAGCTTTATGTCTTGTTTGCCGTTTGCTGAAAAAGTGAAGCTTTTGCAGTGTCCACACTTGTAGTTGCCTCTAAGAGGTTTGGAGTCCCATAGTTGTGGTGAACCAGTTTTGTGCTTTTTATTGGTAAAGTGTGAGTGGCTCAGGATGTCCTTAAGGCTTTTGGCTTTGCAGAAGGTAATGTTCACATGTGTTCATCAAGGTATCCTGAGAAATCTATGTCCAATTTAAGGATATGCCAATTTTTCTGCAAAATTTGTTTAATTTATTTGGTGTTAGAAAAGTAGGTTGTGATGAATCTTATCTTGTTGAAATGGTCTGTTGTGGTTGTGGTACTTTTGTTAACTAGAAGTTCCTATCTTGGCCTTTTGTTAGTTTTATCATATGTTTTGTTGAGATGTCTATGGTTGTATCCTCTTGCTTTGAACTTGATATTTTGACATGTTTTTCATATTCATCTTGTTCTGTACAATTTCTTTTGATCCTCAGCATCTCACCATAAGGTATGTTTCTAATAATATGTTGAGGATGGTTACTGTACGCATGAAGTATTGTATTCCCAGCAGTGGGTTTGACATAGGGAGTCCTGTATATATTTTCATTTTTGATATAGAGTTCTAGATCCAGGAAGTGAATTGAGGTTGTGCTCTCATTGATAGTAAATGTCAAGTTGTACAGATTGGAGTTGAGATAGTCATAATATTCTTGTAAGGCGGTTGTATCTCTGTTTCATGTAAGTAGGACATCATCAATGTACCTTCCCCAGTAAATGATATTGTTGTTTGTAGTAAATGCTGCATGCTGCCATGCATGCTCAAGAAAGAAGTATCCCACATAGAGGTTTGTGTATGGTGGTGCAAATTTGGCACCCATTGCTGTTCCTTGGCTCTGCCTGTAAATTTGGTCGTTAAACAGAAAGAAATTGTTTGTGAGAGTAAAGTTTAGCATTTCCAAAATCATCTGATTTTGGCTTAGTAGGAGACTGATCTCGTCTTCAGGAAGTCATTTGTTGCTTCTAGCCCTTTGGGGTGTGGAATGCTGGAGATGTCTAGGGTGCCAATTCTATAATCTTTTTCCCAATTAATTGCTTCCAGCTTTTGTATAACATGCTTAGTGTCTTTGATATGAGAGGCCAGACCTGAGACAAGTGGCTGAAGATGTTTATCTATATATTTGGAAATGGTCTCAGTGATTGAACCAATACTATTTATAATAGGTCTAAATGTTGGAAATGTATCGAATGGTTTGTGTATTTTGGGTATGAAATATATTGTTCCTAAAATGGGATGGGAGTTACTTAGAAATCTCTTTTCCTCATCTGTTAATAGACCTAAGTCTAACCAGTGTGTCGTCATCAGTGCCCAATCAAGGACCAGTTTTGTGATGGGATTGGTATTTAGTTTCTCGTAATGTCATGAACCATCGGACACGTCCTTTCTGGAGGAGCTAACAACAGAAGTTCAGAATCTCAAAGCCGAGAATGCCGCATTAAAGCAACTAGTCCTGTCATGTGATTCCGCAACCAAGGAGAGTGTATTGCTGGGCGGAGTGGTGGATAAATATGATGGCTCATCAAAGAACCTTTGTGGCTTCCTCGATTCGTGTTTAGTACACTTTACCTTTAAGCCCTACTACTTCTCTACCCCCAGGGCATAGGTGGGCTTTATGATTTCTCATCTTTCCGGGAATGCATTAACTTGGGCTACGCCTGGAGATGCCCTCCTGGATGACTATGATGGTTTTGTACGGGCTCTAAAGACCATGTTTCACCGGCCAGAACAGGTTTACAGTGCTCAAGAACGTCTACTGGATTTCCAACAAGGGTCCCAGGATATGCTTACCTATGTAACACGCTTTAAGCAACTGGCCAAGGAAGCAGATTGGTCCTCGAAGGCCTGCTTTACCCTTTTTCGAAGAGGACTGAATGAAGAGATAAAAGACGAGTTAGCCAGGGTAGCTAGCCCAGGTTCCTTCCAGGCTCTCATGGACCTCTTCTTACAAATAGACTTTCGTATCCAGGAAAGGGAGGCATAAAAGAAGAAGACTAAAATACCCTACCAAAAGACCTCTACAGAACCTTCCTGTAGACCTGAGCCCGCTCCTGCCCCGACCACAGACCCAGAACCCATGCAACTAGGGCCCTTCCGCGGACCCATATCTCCGCAAGAAAGGATGCGACGGATTCACACCGGGTTGTGTATTTACTGTGCCTCTGATAAACACCTTGTGAGAGAATGTCCTTTAGCCCCTCCACGGCGTTCGGGAAACGCCAGCTCCCGATCCTAGATGGAGCACAGCTTCAGGAGAGTGATGTTTGCTCCACATCTATTCCATCCTTGAACTCTCCTGGACAAAACAACCTTGTGATCTTGCAGGCCTTTCTATCGCTGTCCAAGAAAGAAGCTTATCCCATTCTGGCATTATTGGATTGTGGGGCCATGGGGATATTTATAGATCATGATTGGGTCACTACCCACCACATTCCATATGAAACACGAGACATCATGCAACCTGTAGAGGCCATCGATGGAAGACCTCTCTCTTCAGAACCCATAACCCTGCAAACCAAAGAGATCCAGCTCTCGATAAACCATCATCAAGAGGTGATCAAATTTGACATCATAAAATCTGCCCATTATCCAATGGTACTGGGTATGCCATGGTTACAGAAGCACGACCCATACATCAACTGGGCGGCAGGATCCTTGTTTCCTGGTTCAGAACATTGTATGTCTCACTTTCTATCCCTGAATTCCTCGACAAGATCCTCTGAAGGTACGCTAACAGACCAGCAAGGCCCATTCACGGTCTCAAATATTATCCAGGTTGCCAGGACCTATCAGGATTACACTGATGTGTTTTCAATATGCCATAGTTCAGGCCCTACCCACTCACAGACCTGAAGACTGCGCTATTTATACTGAACCCTCAGCAGTGATTCCCTTTGGAAGGATGTTCATTCTATCAGAACCAGAGAAAAGGGCCCTCGGAGAATACTTGGATACTAACCTGGAAAATGGCACTATACGACCATCCAAATCCCCGGCGGGAGCTTCGTTGTTTTTTGTTCCCAAGAAAGATACCAAGGAGCTTAGGCCTTGCCTTGATTATCGTGGTCTTAATCAATGCACCCTCAAGGACCGCTACCCATTGCCCTTAATCTCGGATATCCTGGAAACAGTGAGAGGAGCTGTAATCTTCACGAAATTGGATCTCAGAGGTGCCTACCATCTGATCCATATAAAGGAGGGTGACGAATGGAAAACAGCCTTTAGAACACCCTTTGGTCCCTTTGAATACCTGGTTATGCCCTTCGGACTCGCCAATGCCCCAGCGGTCTTCTAACATTTTATGGACCGGATGTTCTCCGATATGCTGTTCCTCTTAGTCATAGTTTACCTGGACGATATACTGATATACTCCAAGGACCATCTTAAGCATGAAGAACATGTTAAAGCAGTCTTACAGCGGCTATGTGAACATAAGCTCCTGGCTAAACCCGAGAAATACCTTTTCCATGTCTCTACTGTTCACTATCTCAGGTGTGTCCTTAGTCCAGAAGGAATTGGAATGGACCACTCAAAAACTAAATTCCATTCTATCCTGGCCTGTTCCAACTACTGTGAAACAGATTCAATCCTTCCTGGGGCTTGCCAACTTCTACCAAAAATGCATACCTTCCTTTTCAGAGATTGTACAACCGATCATTTCATTGTTGAAGAAGGAAACTCCCTTTCTCTGGACAGCAGCCCAAGATGAAGCGTTCCAGCGATTGAAGTCGGAGTTCACACAAGCCCCCATCTTGGCTCAACCTGCCATTGATCGACCCTTCCTGGTGGAGGCGGATGCCTCCAACTACGCCATCAGAGCAGTCCTAAAACAGGAATTTGAAGACAAATCAGAACACCCCATCGCTTATCTCTTGTGAACCCTGACTCCTAGCGAGACCCATTATTCTCTTCTGGAAAAGGAACTATTAGCCATCCGTCAAGCCTTCACAGAGTGGCGTCATCTACTCCTGGGAGCAAAACATCGGAATCTTCAAGTTTTACAATCCCTGGAATGTAGGAATAGTCGTCAAGCCCGTTGGGCCTTCTTCTTTGCCCAGTAACAGTTCCAAATCCATCATGTTCCTGGAACACACAATATAATTGCTGACGCCTTATCCCGACGTCCCAACTACGAAACTCTTCAAGATCGATCCTTCCCAAAGATGTTTCCCCACACAATATTTGTAGCCCAAGCAATCAGTCTCCTGGACGACATTCTGATTCAAACCCAGTCCTCTGAGATCTGGATGGAGTTTACCAGGAAGAATCAATGGAATCTTAAAACAAAGGACGGGTATTTATTCAAGTATAATGGCCTGGTCATCCCCACGGAGAGATTGCGACAAAGGATTACAAGCCTCTGTCATGATACCCTTCATTCAGGACATCGTGGCATCACCAGCACTCTCCGTTTAATACAAAGACAGTTTTGGTGGCCAAAAATGAAAGTTGACGTCCAGCAGTACATCTAAGCCCGTGCAGTCTGCACTCAAAACAAGCATGATAACAAGAAACCGGCGGGTCTCCTACTCCAACCAACGCTACCAACAAGACCTTGGGAATTCATTGCTACAGACTTTATTGTGGAATTACCACCTTCCAGGGGATACACAACTATCATGATTACCATTGATTTATTCACTCACATGGCTCATTTTACACCCTTATATAAACTACCATCTTCCTCAGAACTCGCTGGAATCTTCCTGGAACACATATTCCGACTTCATGGACTCCCTTCCAAGATCATATCAGACAGAGGACCTCAATACATATCTCAGTTCTGGAAACACTTATGCCGTATACTAGGAATCCAACGTGCCCTCTCCTCAGGTTATCATCCACAGACCAACGGAGCTACTGAACGTGTGTACCAAACCCTGGAGCAGTATCTTCGCTGTTTCACCACCAAGGTCCAGGACGATTGGTCACTCTTAATACCTGTGGCTGAATTCGCCTACAACAATTCGGATCACTTGCTGTCAAAACCAGCCCCTTCTTCTGCAGCCAAGGATTCCACCCTTCGGTTTTACCATCCATTCTCCCACATCCTACACCAGTTCCTACAGTCGATTCCTGGATTGAAACTCTCATCAACGTACACAAGGAAGCCAAAGAACACCTCAAAAGGGCCCGAACAAGCACCAAGCACTATGTAGACTTCAAAGAGGACCAGGGCCTTCCTATGCATTGGGTGATAAGGTCTGGCTGTCCTCAAAACTACTCCCTCGACACTTACAACCAAAAGTTGGCTCACCAGTATTTTGATCCTTTTTCCATAAAGGAAATCATTAACCCAGTGGCCTTCCGACTCAAACTACCTGACTCCTGGAAAAGGATCCACCCAGTTTTTCACACTTCTCTATTGAAACCCTACGTCCAGTCCTCCCGGACTGCTCCAAGATCTACACCTGTGGTTGTCAATGATCAGTTAGAATATGAAGTGTCCAGAATATGTGACTCCAGGTACAGACGTGGTCAGCTACAGTATCTGGTCGAGTGGAAAGGGTACCCTCCCAGTGGACGCACCTGGGAACCAGTCTCAAACCTAAATGCCCCCAGACTACTCCGAAGATGCCACCTTATACACACAGGCAAACCCGGAGGAACAGGCTTTCGGAGGAGGCATGCTGTCATGAACCATCGGACGCATCCTTTCTGGACTTCATGGTCCCTGACCCATAGGGGCCTGCACTTGGCAGTTCTCCCAACATGGCCACCGAACGCGGAACGCAGTTTACCAGTCTCCGCATCGTACGCACTACGTTATACAAAACTGACACGCACTTGCGGCCCTGTGCATTTCAACGCTACCGCTTGCAGCAGCCAGACATGTGCTGCCGTAGTTCGTACAGCAAATTCCTTTGATTCCTGGTTCCCGGTCCCCGAAATTCCCCCTCCTTCATCCTTACCTTTCTTGTTCTCAGTTTGCTTGCCGGATCTCCTTTGCACTCGTCTTCCGAGTGCACTACTCGCCATTTCCTGGAACTTTCCCGGACATCTGAATGTTTCCTGGAGACGGGACGGAGAACGCATGCTGGAACCCGAGGACCTACGCACTGGGTTGTACAAGACCCGATCTGTGCGAAAGAAGACTTCATCGAAGAACTCCAATAAACGACACAGACAGGTGAGAAGGGGGGAAACCTGTGACACGTAACATGTGTCTTGGCTTAGATATTCTTCTGCTGACTTGAGATACTCGGTTGTATTCATCAATAAAAAAGATATTTTGATCTAAGTTCTTGTATAGTAGCTTTATAAAACAGATCAATTACATTATCTTGTGCCAGTTGTGGAGTAAATACTGAATTTTGTTTGAAAGTTGTTTCTTTGCTTAGATCAGTATTAATTTGCCAGTTCCACCGTAAGTGTTTGGAAGGTATGCACGTCTTCATTTTCTCCTAAATTGAGTAGGTTTACTAGTTCCTCTATATAGGAAACTGTTAAGTCTGATGGGATTTCTGTGGCTTTTTGTCTTTTTGTCCCAAAATCTTGTGAGAAGTGTTTTTTTAATTTAAGCCTTCTACAAATCTGTAAAGATCCGTATTGATGGTGAAATAATCTGGAGGTTCAGAGGGGCAGAAGGTTAGCCCTTAGTTCAAAACTCTTGTCATATGGAACCACTCAAATCTATTTCCCAAGTAATCTGCATCATTTATCATCAATGGACTCCATTTCTCACAAACACCCAAGTTCTGGGACAAGGAGGAAGGTACCGATGCAGAGCAGCAGAAGGAGCCTTAAGCTCAATGAGCATGCTAGTTGTTTTCAGGATGCATCCATGCGCAGGATGTTTAAAGATCGAAAACAAACTCTAGGACGCTGCTGTCTTGGGAGAAGTCATCGTACCTCTTTGTGAGGTGTATGGTCCCTGGAAGCATGGACCGTGTGACAGAGCCAATCGGCTCATCAGCAAGGAGGCAGAGAAACGTTACGCGAGCAGAGCATGTTGCAGACATGCCAGGAACTGAGGGAAGATTCCTGGGCGATCGACAACCAGAGAAAGCAACATTTCACCTACCGGGACCTGAATGAAGGCAGACGTGCTGAAGCACAGCCACAAGAGAAACTGTAACGATGTGGAAGCAGCCCAGAGTGAAAAGCAGGTGGCAATATGTGTCATGATTCCTGCCCCTCATGTCCCCAGCCCTCCAAGATGTCAGGCTGGAGCCAGGCCACGATCACCTACATGGCCTTCAAGGGCCTCTCCATCCCTCCAAAGACCCACTTGGAGTCAGACTTGGCGTTTATGGCACCAGACTCACTCCCATAGGATAACATTGGGGATTGGACTTGTAGTGCATTGATGGGGACAAGATGGATACCCCCACATATTTGGGTTCCCAGAACTGCATGTGCAGTCTAGTCTTTTGGGTGTGGTTCAGCCCAGAGACACCTGGGATACCCAGAGACTATTTAAGCCACGCCCAGGCTGAGAAACATGCTTTGTGTTTTGTGCACCTGCAGCGTGACACTCACCGTGTTCGGATCGGTCTCCAGTAGGACTGCATCTTTCTTCTGCGCTCAGCTCCTGCAAGAACAAGAACACTGTTAGGAACAGCCTTACCTTGCAGCGCTTCTGCCCATCATTCATCGCTCCTTCTATTCTGCGGGCATCTTCGGCGGTGTCATTCCTATCCCGGCATGCCGCTTCCTAGAGAAAAGGGAAAAGAACAGAAAAAAGGCATTAGTAAGCATTCTGCAAATCTTCGCTTATTTTTAAATACTGTACGAGCTTCAAACGCTTACCTGAATCCCAGCCGCTGTGGGGGAACTCTGTTTCCGGAACTTCTCATCCATCTGCAAGAGGGAAAAGACACTCCAGGTTAGCGTGGAAACATCTAGAGGCGCTGCATACCACGCTTACTCACCGCATTTGTTCTTCATAACCGGCATCCACGCTGAAAATGTCGCGGCACCTAAAAGACACAGGAAAAGAACTCAGTTCAATACAAATACGAAAGGGGTGCATCGCTCATCGCGCTCTCACTAACCTTCAGCGCTAGTCATCTCAGCAGCACGCCGCCATCCCTGGACGCCGGCCATCATCTAAGGAAGGAAAGGAACGAAGTTAGAGAACTGTTCAAAAGACTCATTATACTTACCTGTCGGACTCTTGCCAGGGAAGTAATTAGGCAGCAACGAGCCTGCATCAATCAACGCACCCCTGTGCTGAAAGCAGGACGGAGAGCACACTATCCAAGAAAACAAGGTGAGCTGTGGATCAAAGGGAAGCGTTGGACCCCGGGGAAGAAGGGGTTCAAGCACACAGAGACAATAGGGAGTTAAACTCTACCAATCCTGTGTTTCAGGCCTAGTCTCCAGTCGAATAGCCTCCAGGGACGGGTTTGAGGTCGTAAGAGGTCAGAACAGGCTGAGTGACGTTCCTGTGGATACCAGGTGAGCGTTACAGAACACAAAGAATCACATCAAAATCCACCTGGGTGTCATGGAAACGTCAGAAACCGACCAGTTAGCCTACATGTTGGGGCAGCTACGTTCCGAAGTACATGCGGCCAGGCAGAAGACCAACACCCTGAGAAGAGCTGATAGTAGCCAAAGAAAGCACTGATGATTTAAGCCGGCACCTTCTCCAGTCACAAGCAGGGCATGCACCATTGCCGGGAAGCGTGCCCTCAATGCCAGCACCATCAGCCAATACCCGTTCAGATAACCCTTCCTGGGGCAGTTCCCTTGGCCCCACTCGAACGATTTACAGGGGATCCCAAGAGGTTTGCAACGTTCATGAACCAGTGCCGCCTGCACTTCCTTCGTAGGCCAGGGGCCTTTCCGAATGACCAATCACGGGTCGCCCGTTGTACTCATGGGCAGGCATTAGACAATGAACTTCGGTCCCTACGCCAAGGGAATCAAGACCTATTAACATACATAGCCACGTTCAATAGACTTGTAGTTGAAGCAGAATGGCCAGTGGAGAAGACAACCACATTATTTCATCGGGGGTTGCGGGGAGAGCTCAAGGATGTTCTCGCACAAGTAGTGAACCCCCCGAAAGACTGCTCAGAATTCATTGACCTTGTTGTTCAACTGGATCATAGGTTGCAGGACCGAAGAGCAGATCGAACCAGACCGGACCCTTGGCCAATGTATGTGTGTGCGTTCAAAGGACAATACTGCCCGAACAACGGAAGGTTCAGGAGAACCAATGCAAATCGGGGGGTTCAGATCCCCCTTGACTAAAGTGGAAAGGGATAAAAGGAGACAGCAGCAGTTATGTCTGTACTGTGGAAGGTCAGGTAATTTCCTTAAAGAATGCCCTGTGAAGCCACCGAGGAGGACGGTAGGTGCCACGGACAAGGAAGATACCATCAAGGAATCGGAAAACTCCCCAGCCCGGCAAGTCTAAGGGTCCACATGTCGAGCGAAGAAAGTGAACTACAGACCTCCCATTTTGCACTATCTGTGGTCTTGATCAATCACCAACAACCATCTTGGATGCACGCAGTAAGAGCGTACATAGACAGTGGAGCCATTGCGAATTACATCGACCGGGATCTTGCGGCAAAGATGGGGCTTCCATTACGCCCTAAATCAACCACCGACACTGTTACCACTGTCGACGGCACAGAAATAGCTTCTGGCCTAGTATCCCAATGCACTTCAGCTTTAACCCTTCTGTGCCAGGATGGACACCAAGAATCTATTGTTTTCGACCTCATTAAGGCACCACAGTTCCGGTGGATTTTGGGAATACCATGGTTGATAGCTCACAATCCTCAAATCGATTGGCGAGCAAAAGAATTGGCCTTTTCCCCGAGACTTGCGCTCACACATGTTATCACCAAGAGAAACAACCAATAGACACCAGAACCTCCACGGTTGCAACTGTGGCAATCGGCACCCTACCAAGTGAATACCAGGACTTTCAAGATGTCTTTCAGAAAGAACAGGCTAATACCCTGCCACCGCATAGACCATACGATTGCCAAATCGACCTGATACCTGGCGCACAAATCCCTTGTGGGCGAATTTACACACTCACGGAACCAGAAAACCAGCAACTGAAGGCCTATCTTGACCAATACCTGGCCAATGGCTTCATCCATCCCTCGAAGTCTCCAGCAGCCAGTCCTCTATTCTTTGTACCGAAAAGGAGGGGGACTTGAGAACATGCATCGACTATCGCGCACTGAACCAAATTACCGTAAAAAAAACACTACCCCCTGCCACTGATCCCTGAATTGCTTGATCAAGTCAAAGATGCCCAAATTTACACAAAACTAGACCTGAGGGGGGCATATCACCTTGTTCGCGTAAAACAGGTGGACGAATAGAAAACCGCTTTTCGCACCAAATACGGCTTGTACGAATATCAAGTAATGCCCTTTGGCCTTTGCAACGCGCCTGCTGCATTTCAATACTTCATGAACGATGTCCTACGGGAATTGATTGATGTCTGTGCTCTAGTGTACATCGACGATATCCTAGTATATTCCGCATCAAAGCAGGACCACGTTAAACACGTCCGATCCATATTGGAGAAACTCCGTCAACACCAGCTCTACGCCAAGCTCGAAAAGTGATCATTCCACATCTCCGAGGTGGAATTCCTGGGCTTTATTCTCAGCCTGAATGGAATCCGTATGGATGTACACAAGGTATTGATTAATTGATATTTTATTTCTATTGCGCTCGTACACAAGTGTTTCAGAGCGCGACATGGCAAGGGAAGGGAACAGGGGAGAACAAAACAGTGATCTTACTAGGCCCAGTGACATTGATAACGCGCAAGTGCATGGGAGAGGGGCGAGGGGAAAAGTGCATGGAAGGGGGGAGAGGTGGAAAGTGCGAAGCAGAGGAGAAACAGATAAATAACAATAAATAAATAATAAAAGCAACAAATAGTGGTAATGCAGCCAGCAATTTGCAAGTGTTAGGTTTAAGGCATCAGGCAGGGTAGGTCTTATAAGTGCAGGAAGAGAAAAGGGGGGGCTCTATGGGTACAGATACAGACCCCAGTGCAAGGGGTGGCCTGGAGGCAGTGCGGGAGGATGGCAGGATGAGGAGGTACCTGGGACCAAAAGACAGAGGGTGGCCAGGTGCACGGTGTCAAGAGAGAACAGATTAGCAGGGGAGAGGGGGAGCGAAGGCAAAAGAAAAGAGGAAGGTCTTGAGGTACTTCCGGAACCGAAGGTGGTTCTCAAGTTTTAGAGTGGCAGGGAGGCTGTTCCAGAGGGAGGCCCCAGCCAAAGACAGAGATCTACCCCCAGCTCGTTTCTTAGAAAAACGACTGACCCTGAGTGAGTTGGAGGTAGAGGAGTGAAGAGCTCGAGGGGAGAGGTATTTGCGGAAGGATAGCTGAAGGTATTTTGGACCCAGGCCCCAGAAAGCCTTGTGGACAATGCAGAGGGTTTTGAATTTAATCCTTGCATCCACTGGGAGCCAGTGGAGAGATTTCAGAGCTGGAGAGATACGATCCCAGGGCTTGAGGCCAAGGATAAGTCTTGCAGTCCTGTTCTGGATTAGTTGCAGAGGGCGGAGAGTAGAGGCAGGTAGATTTAGATAGAGGCTGTTACAATAGTCCAAGATAGAGAGAACCAGAGCTTGAGATACCATGAGCTTCTGGGGGAAGGAGAGGAAAGGCAGAGTACCTCTGAGGAGGTGCAGTCGGAAATGTGACTTTTTAGAGACCTCAGAGATGTGGGCGGAGAAGGAAAGGGTGGAGTCAAAGATGACCCCGAGGTTCTTAGCCTCGCAGGTGGTGGTAGGAGGAGGGCCAAGGGAGGCCGGCCAGAGAGTGAGGGGAAAGGATGGTGAAGGTGTGCCGATGAGGAGGATCTCCGTCTTGCTGGCATTCAGACTAAGATCATTGGCGGCATACCAATCTTGAATGGCAGTTAGGAACTAAGTGAAAAGGAAGATTAAAGGTATTGCCTCTCTTGTCCAGTGGGGAGGAGATAAACATGACCCTCCTGAACTTGTCTTACAGTCTAATGTAGTCTGAGGGGCATTTTCCCAACCCGTTTTATGGTAATACAAATCTTTAACCAAAAACATGGCAACTTTGTGTCTGACTTTAATTGCTAACTCCTCACTTAGGATAGGGGTTAGGGTAAGGATAGGGGATTTGGTTAGAATTAGGGTAAGAGTTAGGATTAGGGTGATTGCTGCAGGGCAGGCGATGTTGGGGTTTGGTAAGTTGTTAGGGTAGATTAAGCGTCAGAAAAAATAAATCAGTAAGTGGTGGGAGGAACATTTATTACAGAATTACTTCGATGTTGTCAGAACACCCCATGGCTTACAGATCATGTTCACACCATCTTTTGAGGATCAGGATTCAGGCATGTTAGAAGAAAGGCATCAAGTCACTGATGAATGCTCTGCCAGATTTCTAACTATGCCAATTTGGATAGAATTGAAATCCTTAAACGCATAGATGAAATCAATGCCAAATTGAAAGATGTCATAGCAACAGATGAGGGCAATGCACGTGTGCCAGCATTGAGTCCTCATGGGTCACCTATGAAGAATAAATAAAGTTACCTAAACAACAAAAATTCATAAGAGACAAAACTGAATTGGGACAGGTTTATACGTTCGCCAAGAGGTTTGACCACTTATGCAAATCATCTTCCATGCCTAAAATGGACACATTGGTTGATACATCTAAAGCCACTTCCTCATCTTCGGAAGTCGGATATTTCCAACAGTGAAAATGAGCCGGTAAATAGCCTCAATAAAATCCCAAAATTGGGGAGAGGCTGTGGAAGGGGCTGAAATCGTCTCACGGGAAGAAAGTGCACCAAATGAGGCGGGGCAAAGGTCACACCAAATATATCTCAAGAGAGGTCAACACGCTTTGGAGGCTGCGGCAGGAAATAACTCAGTTTTCTGAATTATAAGTGGTTATTTTGTCGACCCATTAACTCACAATACAACAAACAGGTGTTAAAGTTGGGCCCAAATTCCTGTCCCACCCTGCAGTATGATTATGTTCAGTCAAGACTGGACTTTTATCAATTCATGAGGAAAGTGAAACTTAAAACATGTTTTGCTGTGCCCGATCACCCTCCATTGTCAGGAAAAACTAATCTTACTATTTCTGAACAACCTACTTTGGCGGATATGGCACAACTTTCTGATATTGCTGGAGAGTTAGAAGAAATTAATTAGATGGATTTTTATATTGATTCTGAGTGGCCCAGTACTAGCAGGCTAAAGTGCAAATCCAAATTGAATTTACCCCTTCATGATTGGGGGATATCTGGAGGCTTTTCAGGATTTAGTAAATACTGATTTACAGAGACAGAGACTTAATTGCCATAGTACCAATCAATTCAACTTAACCAAGATGCAGCAATGTACCTTATCCGATTTACAACAATTAACGAATGTTGTTATTAAACCTTCGGATAAGTGTTCTAACATTGTCCAGTTGAAGCATTGTGATTATGTCGCTGTGGCCCATCAGCAATTATGCAATCGGTCTTGTTATATTAAACCTTTAGAGAATCCTTTCTCTACTATTCAAGAAGATCTCAACACATTTCTCAGCAATTGGCTTGACAGAGGTATTCTAGACCTAGACATGTGTACATTCTTGTCACCTACTCATCCAGTAATTCCCACCATTTACGTTTTTGCTGAAGATCCATAAATGAATGTGAATGTCTACAGGCAGGCCGATTGTGACCCTTTGGGCTTCTTTATTGGATAATATGTCTAAATATATTGATGAGGCATTGATTTCTTTTGTTTTGATGTTACCCTCCCACCTCAAAGATACCAAGGACTTTCGAAAACATGTCAATGAAATTTCTTGGGAGGAGGGTCTATTGCTGGCGACATTAGATGTTGTCTCCTTTTATACCTCCATAAATCACACAGTAGGCATGACTGCCTGTAAAACCTTTGTAGACACTAGATCACTAGCATTTTCTTGCACATACAGACATAACTATGGAGATGATTTCGTTTTGCCTTAATAACAATGTGTTTCTCTTTGAAGAGACTTATTATATACAAGTAAGGTGCACTGGCATGGGCACCACTTTTGTGCTTCATATGCCAAACTAACTCTTGGTTGGTGGGAAAGTAGTATTGTGTGGTCACAGGAAAATGAACTTTACACCGAATGACTAGTGATTTGACTACGCTATATTGATGATTTAGTTATTATCTGGAGAGGCGATGAATTGGAGTCACTACATTTTGTAAGTGCATTGAATAAGAATGATTTGAATTTACATTTCACAAATCTGCATAACCCAGCGTTCAGTTTTGATACTCATCCACACATTTTCCTTATATTTATAAACACATTTTATTTGTGCCTCCTGCATTAGTGAAAATGTTGTGTATTTGAGTCAATCAATTTAGTTTTTTCCAAACATGTTTTTGTTAACAATATTAATAAACAGCCGTGAGATCAAAGACATTTTGACTAACTATTGCTGCACTCTTTTTAGGAGGGCATACAGAGTGCACGAAAGCCCGGGAAAGAGATGGGAAGTGGTCTATCAGTGGTCTCTTCAACTCTTTATGCCGCTGTTCAACCCGAACATGTGCCAAAGAAAAGGTAGTGTATAGATGTATTTATTGGACATTTGGACATTATGGCACTGCAAGATCATGTGTGAGATTACACAAAATCTCCATCTGTTCTCAAGAATCAGGAGTTGCTAGAATCTTTCGGATAACCTTTAATTAAATAGACAGGATAGGATAGAAAATGTTGAAAATTTAAATCTAAACAATATAGACTCTGAAAACAGTGATCTACACCAAACAAGTGTGCTGCAACATGCCCCCAAGTTTAAAACACTTGAACCGAAGCTAATATAAAGAAGGACTGTGTTGCACTATAAGGAATAATGCTCAGCTAAAGTACCAGGGATACATCTCTGAGTTTATTGGGCAGCAAATGTTGAAAAGACATTTACGTTTTAAGAGACTTGGAACAGCGTCTGTGTGAGGGCAGACGCCGAAGAGCCGTATATGCAAAACTGAACCAAGGTGAATCTCCTGTAATCTCTTAAGATGCGTCAGGTAGGAATTTGAATGAGCTTAAACTTGTAAAGTCTGTATACGTTAATATGTTATTCATACCTTCACAGCACCACTTTGTTGTTTTTGTGAATCCCATGTACTGTCAGATCAGTGCTCCAGAGGCCAGAAGATGGAGCGTTTGACGCATGTGGTTCCAATAATAGTGGGCCTGGGTCAGTGGTGTGCTTATGCAGGTCCCTATATAAATGCTTCATGAAAGAGGAACATTTTCAGACATGTCCTGATTTTGACAAGGTCAATTTTGAGGTGACGGTATAAGCAGAAAGAATTCAAAAGGGTTGAACCATGTGTAAGAGATGTTCTTCCTCCAAACATCTTGACTCTCCATGTTCAGGAATACAGTTTGTTTAGTAGGTTTAGACTCTAGACATCCAGTGAGCTAATGTGGGACCAGTTTTCTGGAGGGAAGATTTCAGATGGTTAAGGTTTCCGTCTTCTCTCTCAAAGTACCTCTGTTGTACCGCAGGGATCGCCCATGTCTCCTATGTTTAACATTTATATGCAACCGCTTATGGATATTTTTTGTAAACATCATCTGTTGTTCCCTTCTTACACCAAAAACACCCAGCTGTAGCTTAAGGCCTCTAATTGAAATGTGAATTCCTCCCTTCTCAAGGATTGTCTCTTGAAAGTTAAACAATGGATGACCAATAACAACCTCCAACTGAACCCATCTAAGACAGAGGTGATTCCGTTCAGTCCTAAATATTTGCTGAAGATCACCAATCCTTCACTGATGCTGTCCCACTTAATAGGAATCATATCTTCCCCTCACCGGCCAGATCAATGAAGTCATTTTTTCAGCCTTTTTATTTATCTCAGTCTTCCAAGACGAATACTTCACTATATACTGACAGAAGAGCATGCATCTTTGGCAGGGACTCTTATCAATTCTCACCTGGGCTACGCTCATGCTCTCTATGCTGGCATCTCTGTCCCTTGAACTGGCAGCAGGTGGTTCTGAATCAGCTGTGCATTTGATTTGTAAACTCTCCAAAAGAAGCAATATTTTTCCTTATTGACTTCCTCCACTGGCTTCAAGTTCGCCAGTGCATTATTTTAAAAGTATTGTGCCTAGTTTTGAAATGTTTATACAATCTTGCCCCCAGTTAAGCTTAAATCTAAAATTCTTCCTTACGCTCTGCCAAGAACTCTTCACTAATTGGATAAATATTTTTGGGCCATACCATCCTCCTGTTCCTGTACTAAGACAAAAGGGATTGGACGATTATCAGTCATGTGACCAATACTTTGGAATCAGCTTCCTCTGGAGCTCCTACAAATAAACACTATTTTTCCTTTTCACAAAAAATTGAAAGTGTTCCTTTTGAAATAATTCTGGGTCCTTGATTGAGATTTGAGTGTATATCATCCAAGTCCAAATGCAGGTTCTTCCTGCCCAGTTCCCTTGGGATATGTGCATTAAAAATATACGCAAATCAAATCAAAAGGCCTTATGGCATCTGTCGGCGGTGTCCATGGAAGGCTTTATGGACGGAACATCTGTTTCACTGAGAGCCAGTGGCATCTCCAGGGCTGGTACAAAAGATTGTAATGTTTTAGACCAAAGATGATGACGAGTGTGAAGTCCTCCCTTGGCAAGAATGATGGAAGTTTAAGTATTGGGATTGACCTGCTGAGATCTCACACCACCTGGTAAAGCGTGTATGTGTGTTCATTTTCAGTAATCTTCAGTGCTGAAATGTTGACAGCACTCAGAAGAAACATACTCTATATATTATGAACCATATTCGTTTGTTTGGTGTATTACTTGTTATAAGTCTACTGAATATATGATCAACAATCTTCTCCCATGGAGCTAAATAGTAAGCTAAAATAATGTGATTGCATGTGATCCTCTTTAATATTTGTATACTTTAGTTATCTCTGAGACAATGTGCAAGCTCATTAAAGCTTTGCTCATTATCATACTGCATCTCATTAAAGTTAATCTTTTAGTATATTTGTATGTACAATGCATTAGCATTCTGTCGTGTATATTTTATTGGCTTCCTTTAACGCCAATGTTCTGCTATTGCCATTCATATTTTAGGACCCCAGAATGCTTTGTGTCCATGCAGTTGGAGAAAGTTGGACTAAGGGACGTGATGCTGAGCACATTCATTCACAAGAAACAGACAATGGGCACAGTCATGAAAAATGCTGTAAGTGTTACTAGTTACAGATACTTCTGTTCCCACAATGTGTCCTGCACATAGAAAGTATATCAACATGTAAGCAATTTGCCATGTCTCCTCACCTCCTCACTCTAGAAGAGCTCACATTTGAATTTTTGGAGAACGTATTCCTGCTAAAGGAACAGATTTCACAGCCATCAAGGATGTCATGTTCACATTACATCTTTAAAAGCATACCAAAGCAAGTGTAGCTTGTGTTGAGGTGCAGTTGGATGGCTTTGTTTAATTTGTAATGAGGCATCAGTATTTAAGTATTCCAGTTGCACATTTGCATGGGTTTGAAGATCGCCCTCCTGGCGCCACTGGACCATTCTTCGATGAACTGGGGCAGCTTCTTGGTTCTCTCTCCCCATCACATCACCTAATCTCTCAGGTGATTTTAACATTCCTTCTCCTAACACTCTGCAAAAATCTGACCTCCAAACTTTTCACAATGAACACACTAGTCACTTGATTCATAACTAACTACTCACTCTGCTGGAAACTCTCTTGACCTCCTTTTCATCTCACACTCTTTCAGCAACTAACACTACTGTCACGCCATCTCTTTCAGACCACTCCATTGTATCCACCACCATTATCTTTCCTCCCCACCTACCGCTCCCATTTCCAAGACAAAATGTAAACCCTCTGCAATTCCTCCCTTCCTCTCTGACCTTCAACTGACTTTCAACTCTCACTCTCCTCCCTCTCTCCAACTCATTCCTCCACTGACACTGCTTTCTCCACCTTACAGTCCCTACTTCACTCCTTCTCTTCTCACTTCCAACTGCTAACTTTCACCCCTAAATCCCAGCATCCTCACCCTTATGTCTCCCCATTAATACTTGGTCTCCACAATAACATGCAACAACTCTTTCTCAGTTGGAGGCACTCCGACTCTCATGAGGACCTGCAACTATACCTCTCTGCCTTTGACTCTCTCAATGCCACACACTCCAACCATCCTCGTTGACTCCACTGCACCCTGAATTCACTCCTTACTGCTTTTAAAGCCACAACTATTAACTCTACTCTTCAGCTAGTGACTGAATACTTTTCTTCCAAAATCAGGGAATTTCCACTTCACCGTCCTCTTGCTCCCTCCTTCTAGTTTCTTTACTACATCTACTCCACCATCTTTAACTGCCCCTATCTCACACTTCAGCCATACCAACACTGAGGAAGTCCTTGCACTGCTTATGACGTCTAACCCCTCCTGTGCCCCATCATATCCTCTTGCGCCTCAGCTTGTTAAACCTATTGCCCCTTTAGGGTCCTCTCACCTCCCGAATCTCTTCAACCCGTCCTTCGACTCTGCCTGCTTTCCCCCTACTTTCAAATCGGCCATGGTCATCCCTCTTCTGAAAAAGCAAGATGCTGATCCAAACCTGCCGACCAACATTTGAAAGGCGTCACTTCTTCCTCACTACTCTGAGGTGTTGGAAAGCGTTATGATATGATATGATAGGTTATTTATAACGCACCTAATACCCAGAGTTTTCTAAGCGCGGACCTGGGGATTGAACCTGCCTGCTCCGTGCTGTCTTGCTTCCAAGGTGATCACCTTGCCGCTGACCTATCCTCCTATTTGTTTTCAACTGCTTTACTAACTTTCTTGACACGCATAACCTTCATGACCACCTCCAAGCCAGTTTCCTCTCTTGCCACTCCACTGAAACTGCTCCCATGAATGTCTCAAACTGTTTTGCCTCTGCTAAATATTCCAACCTATCTTCTATCCTAATCCTCCTCAACTTATCTACTGCTTTTGATACCATTGATCACTCATATCTCCTCAATACTCTCTCTCTCTGCTTGGGATTCGTGATCAAGTCCTTGCATGGATTGAGTCCTACCTGGAACCTCGCCAATTTTCTGGTATATAAACACATCCCAACTCACTTCTCTTACTGTTTGTGTTCTGCAAGGCTCTGTATTAGGTCTGCACAAGTTCACACTGTACACTTGTGCTCTCAGGACAATTATCTCCTCCTTTGGGTTCTCGTACTAACTCTTCAAAGTCAACCGCCACATCTTTTTCTTCATTCCTGAACTCTCTGACTGTCTCTCTGCTATTAAATACTGGATGGCCTCACACTCTTATGTTGAACTCCTCGACAACAGAGGTGCTTTACTTTCCTGGCAAATCCTCTATCTCATCTCCTCCCCTGCCTATCGAGTTTGCACTCTTACTCGCACTCACACTCCACTATTCCCTACTCCCCTTCAGCTAGAAACCTTTTTGTCATCTCGGACCCTTCACACACATTCTCTACCTTTATCCCTTACACTGCAATGGCAGCTCGCCACAAGCTCCTAAATATCAGGAAAATCAGGCACCTTATTCTCTTCATAAACGCCAAATTTCTCCTAACCACTCTTGTGTTCTCTAAATTGGACTACTGTGTCAGTATACTCTTTGATCTTCCAATCTATTGATTCTGTCCCCTTTACAAGATTATTTACTTTGCTATCAGAACTCTCTTTGAACTCCCTTGCTTCACCCCTACTTCTGATTATCACCAGCAGGCTGGCTGGCTAACTATGCAAAACATGGCCATATTCAACTTTCTTTTACTAGTGCATAAAATCCATCCACGGTAAGGCACCACCATATCTATTGTCTTCTATCAACCCGTACAAACCCTTGTGCAGCCTTTGCTTTTCCTCCTCCACCACCCTTGCGGCACCCTGTTCGCCCTGTGCTTCCTCTTGCTTCTGCTCTTTCACTCTTCTTGCTCTGCTTACTTGGAACTCCCCCCTCTACAATTTTAAACGTGGTCCACATTGAATTCAAAAGCAAATTAAAAGCTCACCTCCTCGCTTCTGAGCTGTCCTCTTAACTCACCTCTCCAGCCTTACTATTTACACATTCCCTCACCACTAACCGGACTCTTCTCTCTCTTTTTCCTACCACACTAGCACTTAATAGTTGAGGTCACAGCTCATGCTTGGCTGACTATACTGCCTACCCGCTGGCACTTATTTGTCCTAAGTACATTCAACGTATTGTTCACGGAATCTGTCCAAGATACCCTATACCAAATGTGCCATAATGCCACTCAAACTCTCCCCATTATAAGAGGCTCACTGCCTGCAGTTTATCTGCTATATTACCTTTTGAATGCTACTTTGTGACCAAAAGAGCTTCTTTACATGTATGTCTGTATGTATGTCTGTATGTATTTATGTATGTATGTATGTATGAAATTAAATAAATTATAAAATATGTTTTTTCCCAAACACATACATTATGACTGATTTTTCTGAACATGTGGCAACATGTTATCAATAAAATATTGTCCCAGATAATCGTTCTTTTATATTTTTTAAGATTAATTTCTCATTTAGTTGGCGCTCTCCTCACTCTGCCAGGATTGTCCCTGCCAGGGGCAATGCGTATGTCTTGGAAGCAAGACAATGGAGCACAACACAGGTTTGAATCCTGATCTCTCACTTAGAAACCAATCTTTGGTATTAAGCGCGTTATATGAGAGCAATTATAAATGATAAATTATGAAATACAGATGTTGGAGAGAGTCAACGAAAGGTTTGGGGAGACACCAAGCCTGCAGAAGATGCATTCAAAGGAAGAGTAGGTCTGAGTGGGAAATATAGTAGCAGGGACCCATTTGGGGAAGATCAAAGCCACTGCGCCTCCAGACTGGTTAGGCCTGGGCTTAGAGAGGATCTTGTAGCCCTTAGTGGGGAGTGTGTCAAACGCAGGGACAGAGCTGGGAAAGAACCACGTCTCAGTGAGAGTGAAAAGTCAAAGTCTTCAAGAAGCTGACAGATATCAGAGGAGTGTTTAACAGCAGAGCGAGAGTTGAGGGTAGGTAGGTGAAGCTGGTTGCTACCTTTGAAGGTCTTCTGAGGAGGGGTACAGCCATGTGGTACACCAGTCGGTGTCAGCGATGGGCAGGCCTGGATTGGCAACGAGAAGATCTTTTTTGAACGTTCGAGAGAGGGGCAGGAAAGGTGATAGAGTAGCAGTTAGAGTAAAAAGGAGAGATGGAGAGCACCATGGAGGCAGAGAGCAGAGGTATGGTGGGGGGAAGAGAGAGAGAGAGAGAGAGAGATAGAGAAAGAGAGTGAGAGAGAGAGAGAGAGAGAGAGACTGAGACTGAGAAACAGAGAAACAGCTTATTTGCCCGTAAAATGCCCGCATAATGTACGAGAACGCACTACCCCACTCCTTGCAGCATCTATAATCTTAGCATAGGTGCTTTTCAGGTGTTTCACTGCCCCACAGGGTTTAGGTGCTCCCAGTGTCTTAGTAAGTTCTTCAAATGTTAGCCTTTCCATGTGGCAACCAAGTTGTGGAATTCAGAGGTTGTCTGCATCTGAGTCTCAGTAAAGCAGCTTGACAGTTTCTCCTACAGATTCAGGTGTTGACTCACTGCCTTCGAGTAATCTTGCTCTTCTTATACCCCTCTCTTGTTTTCAACTACTTTATCTGTGGGAGTTTTAGGTTTTTTCTCCTTTAACCAATATACTTTGCCTTCTGGCCCCTGCCACATGGCAGAGGGTGGTCATGTGATATAAACCAGGAGCCTCCTCATGAATCTGTTAACATGGTTAAGCGATGACAACAATGTAAATTCGGGTTTAAAGTAACTTAGCATTTTTTATTTTCTAGCGTTATAGCCACTGTCCTACAGAAATAAATGACATGGGCTCATCAGTTTCCCAAACATAATATTTCATTGGATGTGGTGGCGCTTTAAGAACATCTCGATGATACGTTAGCAGGTTAGGTTACAATGTTTCTCTACCACAACTCGAAGACAACTTCCTAAAATGCTCCATTGCCTTCTAACAAGCGACAGACATTTGTTTCAGCAATCTTATTCGTTCCATTTTAAAGACAGGGGCCCTCATTACGAGTTCGGCCGATAGCCATGCCGCTATTGGCGGCATGGCTGCCGCCGAAATCGCATCCGTGTCTGGGTCCTCGAATGAGGACTTACCGGGCCATTCCGAGTTCGGATGGCCCGGTAATTCCTCCCTCAAGGACCCGGACACGGTCCTTCCCCATTCCCATGGGAATGGGAGAGGGAGCAAACAACGGGCCATAACGAGATGGCCCGTTGTTTGCTCCCTCTTCCCCTCGCAGGACCCGGTAGGCACGCCTGGTTTTCCCAGGCATGCTTACCGTGTCCCGCGAGGGGACCTCGTAATGTGGCGGAACGGGTTGAACGGCGCAGTCACCTTTTACGGCGCCATTTAAGCCGTTCCGAAAGGGTCGTAATGAGGCCCAGGGAATGAGATGAGAGCAGTCTGGCAATCTAAAGGTGTGTCTCTCTTCAGGTTGCTGCAGGTCAGGTTTTCATTCATGCAACATTGTGGATTGCTGGTTAAAGGCCAGGAGCGGGGATCCTCAAAGGATGGGTAGCGTACGATTCCCAATCCTTCTTCCCCTGACTGAAAAGGTCTTCCTCAATGGCCTTCACACATGCTATCAGTTTAAGCATCTTACTGTCAACAGGCCCAAAGCTTAGATTATATTTGTAGTGAAAATGAACTGCCTGAAAACCAATAACCTATTGGGAAGAGTCGCCCTTGAACAAGTACAATGCTTTGACTACCTGGGTATAAGATGTTCCAGCACTGGTTCATGGAAAGCCCAGGTGGATAAAAGTACTATGAGTCTTAAACAGTGTGCAAGAGGGATCCTCTGCTTTAATGTCCGATTTGAGGGGCATTCAGTCACACGATCCCTGGAGGCCTATACAGCTAAGGTGGTGGCATGAGCCACCTTCTGGAACTCCATCCCAGTGTTTGCTTGAAATGCCTGCACAATTCTCCAATTTCGCAAATCTCTCAAAACATGGCTCTTTCAACAACACCTGACCAAGTACTAACTTCAATGGATGCATATACCGATACACAGACCTCACAGTACTACGCTACTCATAAAAGATGCCAGCCCAAATGCTGGCTACACACATTCTGTACAGCGCTCCGCTGCCCGACGAGTTTGGTCTGCGCTTTAAACAATAAAAATACAAATAAATAAAATACATTTCATGCTGGTGATTTCTGGATCCATGCCAACTCCGTAACTCTACAGAGGGCTAAAATGTATTCTTAAAATCCCTAGTCAAGGTCCCCCTGGCAACCCTTGGATGCTAACCCATCTATAGTTGGGTATTAGACCACTCAACAAAGCACCTGCTTTAAAACACTTGGGCTTTTGTGTCAGAATTAGAAGGATCAGCATTGATCTGATAGTGTTTGGGCCCATTGGGCGTTCGATTAAAACTGGGCAATGCTGCATGGGCATCCCACAAGCGAGGCAGGGTAACTGCTGTTACCATCGGCAGCTGGGAGAGGGGCAGCCCCAACCTCTCCGCACCTGCTCCTCTCCTCCCCCCAGCTACGGAGACACGCAGTCTCGGCAGCACAAAAGCCACGGAAGGGTAAGGTGCGAACAGTCATCGCACCCTTCCTCCAAACAGCAAGGTGCTAAGCGCCATAAGGAAAACAACCGTCAGGCAGGGACCAGGTTCAAAACATCTGCCCCCACCAGGGGGTCAGACAGTCGGCTATCCGGCCGGGGGCTGCGACAACAGCAGCCCCCACCACATACACAACAAAGACCCAGGGCCTCCCTGGGTCCTATAAATGAGAGCAAGATGCTCAGAGTAAACACAATCTGTTTGTGGACCCTGAACGGGGACCCAAGCAAACAGGAGGTTCACTGTTTACTCAGTGTCTTCCAAATCTTCTTGCTTCTTTACCACAGAACCCGCCCACCCTACAAAAAGGGGAGAAGAACAAAAAGAAGTACAAGGCACTGTACGGTGCCCACAACAAGTCGTGGGACACAAGAAGGCGGCACGGGTCCGAGGGGGTAACCTCAGGACCCGGTGCCCAAAAGTATGATACCATCACGATATGTGATATTGTTATTGCCATAACCCATATCTGTACAATAAAATCCTATGGCCTTTTATTGCCAACACTTGATACAAGTTGTGAGCCTATCATTATGGGTTAGGGTTTGGGGTTCGACCATTACTAATGCATGCATATGGGTTCAGCAGTTATGTTCCTTCATTCCCTCTTCCTTTGCCCAAATTATGCCACCCTCAGACTTAAACAGCAGAAGCCTCTACTTCGGGAAGCAGGCATACAACATCTTAAAGAGGTTCTTGTATGGCAACATTACACAGTCACCCGGGTGGTTGTGTTTGGAGTTGCCCATTTTATATGGCGTGTAATGGAGCTTATAAGGCACTGAATGTCTCACCAGGAGAGCGATTATATGACGATCTGGTCACCTTTATAAGTTCACATCTGAAATAACAATAGACATAGACGGTGAGGGTTTAGTATGCTTGATTATTAATTGCAATTGCATAATGATTTATTTAGCGTATGTAAGCTTTTTCATCAATTGATTTCATTGTTCTCATTTCACTTTCAATGTATTTTTTGTCATAGTATTTGGATACAGATTGCATTATATTTTCCTTGGCTTGAGAAGGCGTGTCTCTTGGTTCTTTCTTTCTTTGATATCTACATTTCACGTCTCACTATGGTGTTGTTATTTATGGCATATAGATAGCTAGAAATTCTTGATTTGTCAGGAAAATAGTATTTTTCTTGAAATGTATTGCTTTGTAAAGAAAATGTAAAAGGTTTTAAATTGTATGTGTGCCTGCCTCCTACCCAGAAAAATAAAAATAAAATATTTGCACCTTTTCCATCCAAAGTAAGTGCTGTCATATGAAGAAAAATGAGTGTGAATGATAAGGCATTTCAATTTAAAGGATTTCTTAACTAAAAAGGGGAATCGTGTATCTTTTTGGAAAAAAAGCCTTAGTTGTAATTGTTATAATTTTCGTGAAGGGTATGCTTGCCTTGAAATAGTGTGGGCAGGAGCGCTTATTATGTTATACGAACATGACTCATAAACCCATATCACTACTTGTTCTAACAGGATGAAGTAGAAAAGGTCAAAAGGAATCTTGTCATTGACTACTGCCAAAGGTAGGTTAAGTGACTGCTGTGCATATTCAAATGTATTGAATTGAGCTACTTAAAATGTTGGCAAATTGAATAATTTGAATGTTTTATGACAATCTGCGGTGCAGAATGTTGAAGGGATAGCTAATAACTTCACCAGTATGAATTGTTAGGGACAAACTCTTATGTGTGCTTCAGGGTGAACACAACCCCCGACCTCCGGTTATGTTGCACGTTTCATGACATATTGCATGTTTAGAAGATATCTCATGTTCACAGACTGGTGTGTTTGGTTCAGTCCGAGTGGTGGGCTCGACTCTACTGCCTTTCTTAAGTCAGGGTGACACATTTGAACATACCCCTAAAATACATTCTAAATAGCTCTAAGATATTCTGACAGTCACCTGCAGACTGACCATTGTGGATGAGCAAGAGGCTTTGGGGGCCAGGGGAAGCAGCTTGCATAGAGAAGCAACCTGTAATGACGGTATATGAGGGATCCCCAAGAACCTATGCCTCACAAGCCCACCTATGTAGAAATGGGGCCTTAAGAGGGCAGACAAGGCAACAGGTGTCCCAACCATGGGAACTGAGGGGTAGAGATAAGGAGTGACATGGGGATGTCAGTGCAAAAGCTCCCATTGAAGTGGATGGATACCCTGGCCGGGAAATGAGGGGCCCCAGGTCACCAAGGTTGAGACAGGCTATGGAATGATCCTCAGTACCCTAACCCCAAATTGAAGCCCTGGCTTTGCTAGAACCCCCAGAGGAGTAACTTAAGCAGATGACTTCCACTGAGGTGCATGGTAACTGAGACTTGGAGCTTGAGGGTTGCTTCAGGCTAAGAATAGGAGCAAATGAAAATATATCTGACTGCACTTTGTTGCAAATAGTAGGGGGAGACTCAAGATAACTTTAGGATCCCCTTCCTTTCTGTGGGCATTCAGGGATATTCCTTAAAAGGGAGGGGCTTAAAGTTCTGGGAAAAGCAAAGGACCTCCACTAAGGGAGTTTTGGGGAGAGCAGTGAATCGGACCTCTGTGAAAATCCAGATGCCTCTGTCCCTTTCAGAAACCTAACCCATCAGGGACCCTAGACCCAGCATGACAGTGCTGCACAGCATGTGCAGCATTATCACCAAAACACAGGAAAAGTGCAAGCAAGATGTGCTTTAAGGTCAGGGGGAAAGGGACTTGCAGAAGAGATGCATAGGGACCCTGAGGAAGAAAACAAAGGGGCACCGAAGGAGATTCAAATGTTGCCTAACATACAAATCACATGTGAACCGTACATGGTGGCTGACCCTTGCAAGCCTCTGTCAACCACATACAGTGCCAACTCCCTAACCTTTGTTAACCAATGTCCACATGAGAGTGCAGCAATCCATGAAATCTGGAGTAGTGGAAAGTAACAAGACCTGCAGCTGAAGATTGAGAGTCGTGACAGACATGGTGGTGGGGACAATCATTTAGCCAGAGCATTTAAAATCCACAAGGTTAATGGAGAAACAAACCTGTGAGTCAGAGCTCCAATTATCCTATAATTGCATACATTTCCTGACATTGTGAGGGAATAGGACAATATTCCAGATAGAGTGGTACTGAAACGAGGAGGGCTGAAGGAGACCCAGCAATGGGGAACATTTCTTCTGTGCCAATATGGCTAATGGAGAGAGAAAGATTGAAAGGAGTAGAAGACTCAGGAGCAGAGAACTTGTGTTAGGCAAGCCAAAAGGGTCCACCGGGTTTAGAACGTGAAAGGGGCAGTTTGTGAAGTCAGATTCTTAGGACAAGCTAAGTGGAGAGGCCTGCTGAGAACCTGGACCCAGAGACTGGCAGAGGCCATATCAAAAGATTGCTAAAGAAGTGAAAATAATCTAGATATGATAAGTCATTTATAACATGCCTGTACACAAATGTTTCTAGGTGTGACAAGACAAGGAAGGGAGGACAGAGGGAGGACAAAACAACAATCTTACTAGGCCTTGTGTCATTCTGATTGCACAAGTGTGGGGGGGATAGAAGTGCCACAGGGAGGAGTGCAGGTAACTCATAAGTGCTGCCAGTAAGTGGCTCATAAGTGCAGAGAGTCAGGGGATTGTAGAGTTGCAGATACAGACCCTTAAGTGCTTGGGAGGCCCAGAGGCAGCGCAAGGGCAACTGGACATGCAGGAGTCTGGATGCGAAGTTCAGGGGGTGGCCAGGTGACCATTGTGTGGAGCAGTCAGGGACATCAGCAAGGGAGAGGGAGAGAGAAAGCTGAAGCTAAAAGGAAGGTCTTGAGCTGCTTCCGGAACCAGAACTGGTCCTGCTCAAGTTTGAGAGGGGCAGGGAGGCTATTTCAGAGGGAGGACACAGCAGACAAATGAGATCTACCCCCCACTCGTTGCCTGGAGAAGTGGCTGACCCTCAGAGAGTTGGAGGTGGATGAACGGAGGGCTCGAGAAGGAAAATGCTTAGGAAGAGAGAGTTAGAGGTAGTGCAGTCCCTGGCCCCAGAAAGTCTTGTGTACGATGCAGAGGGTCTTGAACTTAATCTTAACAACCACAGGGAGCCAATGGAGAGATTTCTGAACTGGAGAGATACGATCCCTGGGCTTGAGGCCAAGGACAAGTCTTGCAGTCCTGTTCTGGATACGTTGTAGAGGGTGAGGAGTAGGCAGATTTAGAAAGAGGCTGTTTCAGTAGTTTAGCATAGAGAGGACCAGGGCTCTGGAGACAGTGATCTTCTGGGGGAAAGTGAGAAAAGAAAGAATACCTCTGAAGAGGTGCAGCCGATAGTGTCACTTCTTAGAGAAGTCAGAAATGTGAGGAGAAAAGGAGACAGTGGAGTCGAAGATGACACCAAGGTTTTTAGCCTCAAAGGAAGGAGCAGGTAGAGGGCCTAGGGTGGGTGGCCAGAGTGACAGAGGAAAGAAGGAAGCAGGTGTCCTGATTAGGAGGATCTCAGTCTTACTGGCATTGGAGGCACACCATCCCTGAATTGCGGACAGGCTGTTATGGGAGAAGGAGCATAAGTGGCTGAGGGGAGCCTGAAGGAGAGCTGGGTGTCATCTGCATAACACTGAAAGTTAGAGCGGAATGTAGAGATGCAGTGGGCGAGAGGTGCCCGGTAGTGGTTGAAGAGCCAGAGAGAGAGGTTAGACCCCTGGGGAACACCGCAAGTACAAAGGGAGATAGGAGAGAGGAAAGACCCAAGTTGGGCATGGGAGGGTCGATCAGTGAGAAAGGAGGCCAAGCAGGCCAGGGCCTGACCAGAGATACTCAGGTTGTCGCGGAGGCAATTGAGCAGGGTGACGTGGTTGACCATGTCAAAAGCAGAGGTTAGATCAATAAGAATGAGGCCAGAAGGAAGGTTAGAGTTAAGATTAGAGAGCAAGTCTTCACGGGTGTCAGGAGAGCAGTTTCTGTGCTTATGGCTGCTCTAAAGCCGGACTGGTGGTCGTGCAGACAGCCAACAGATTCAATATATAGATTAAGCTAGGAGATGGCCAAGTTTTTCCAGGAGTTTACCCAGGAAAGGAATGGTGAAGATCAGGCAACAGTTTGCCGGATAGGATGGATCAGCAGATGGTTAATAAGCAGGGGGTGCACACGGGAGTGTTTAAGGGAGTGTTTAAGGGGGGAAGGGAAGGTTCCAGTGGCAAACGAGTGATTGCAGAAATCGGCCTAGGCTGTAGCAATGGTGTTGATGTGGTCCTTGTTGTTCTGGAAGCACCTGCTTTGACGAGACTTTTATAGATCGGACTTGTCTAGAAACATCGTCGGGGATGAACAGGAGAAAGGAGGAGGGGGGCTGGCCGAAGAGGGGCCTGGGATTGTAGGGGGAAAGGAAGAGGAGGTAGATGAAGAGAGAGTGGGCAGGATATCCTGAGTTTTAGTGGTGAAGTGAGATGCCAGAGCTGTGCAAGACTGCAACAGGTTTGGCCAGCTCCTTGCAGATTTTGAAAAAGTGTGGCTGAGTTCTTAGAGGCCACTGAGACGCGGGCTTGGATGTAGGCTCTTTTCTTCAAGAGGACACAGAGTCTGTAATGCCTTTGGAGCATGCAGCAGGCCAGTTTGTCAGAGGAATTGCTTCATGCCTTCCACTTCCTCTAGGCCACCCTCCACTTGCGCTTAAGGGTGGTGAGGTTGGAATCAATCCAGTAGTTGCACCAGGATGCAGGCTTGAAACGGATCCTCGTGACAGGGGCAAGGACATCAAGAGTGTTAGTGATAGAGAGATGAAGGTTGCAGAGGGCTGTGTCAGAGTGTGAGCCAGCCAAAGGTATAGGAGGAGAGAAAGTAGCGTTGAAAGCCTCCACTGACACACACGCTTTATGTGCCGGATAACCGAGAAGGTGGGTGGCAGTGCTGGGGTTGGCTTAACCTGAGGGGTAGAGAGAGAAAGTTGGTAGGAAAGGAAAAATTGGTCACTGCAGTCGAGGGGAGTGCTAAGAGGGTTGTAGAGGGGGAGGTCTGAAGAGATCAGAACATCCAGGGTGGGTCCTGCAGAGTGAGTCGGGTCAGAAGGAAGAATAGAGAGAGAGACAGAGAGAGGGAGAGAGAGAGAGAGAGAGAGAAAGAGAAAGAGAGACAGAGAAAGAGTCACAGATATTGCGAGAGAGTCCCGAGGAGGGGCTAGCAGCATCCAGGTGGTTGTTCAGGTCTCCGAGGAGAAGAAGTTGAGAGGTAGAGGCAAGGAGGAAAGAGGAGAGGTCAACCCACTTAGAGAGGACGAGGGAGACCTGGTCAGGTGGCCAGTAGATGGTGACCACAGTGAGAGAGAGACGAGGAGAGATAGAGAGCCTGCAGGGATCCACTCTGGAAAAATCAGGGCTACACCCCCGCCGGGATGGTTGGTTCTGGGTTTGGAGAGGATCATGTAGCCATCAGGAAGCAGAGTGTCAAAACTTGTGACAGAACTGGCCGTGAACCAAGTCTCTGTGAGACTGAGGACATCCAAATCAAGCTCTTCCAGGAGACGACAGATGTTAGAGGAGTGTGTGACAGCAGAGCAAGAGTTAAGAGTAGCTATGTGGACTAGATTGCCACCTTTGCAGGACTTCTGTGGAGGGGTACAGGCATGAGCTATGCCCTGCAGAAGTGTTTGAGCTGCTTGAGAATGGGCAGAGGAGGAAGGGAGAGATGACAGGGTAGTCATGGAGGAAGAAGAGAGTGCTGGAGAGGTGGCGGAAGGAGGAGAAGGCAAAGCGAAAGAGAAGTAGCAGAGGGTGCCAGAGAGGTGGCAGAGGAAGGAGGCAACAGGGCAGCCAAAGAAGCAGATGAGGGATCCCGAGGGGGGCAGAAGAAGGAGGCGACAGAGCCACCAAGGAAGCAGCAGGGGGTACCAGATAGGTGGCGGAGGAAGGAGGCAGCCGAGGAGACGGAGAGGGATAGATAGGAGTATCATGAAAAGAGAGGAAGTTGGTAAGATGCGGGAAACATCTATCAAAAAGGAGGAGATTGGCCTGAGGGCCCTCGACCAAGACGATCCCATTTAAGTAGATATTAATGATGGTCTTAGAGTAGTGGAAGGGGGCCAGGAGGGCTTCCCACTGGTTGCCACCATTAATGGGAGAGGAGGAAAAAGGAGAGAGAACAGAGACCATATGGGAGGTCTATTGGCCTCAAGAAGGAACGACAAAGTTGATTTTGGTAAGGGTCTGTCTGGAGGAAGCACTGGTGTAGGTATCAGTGATATGGAGGCCAGGGTTGGAGACAAGGATGTCTCTTTTGAGCTTCTTCCTGCAAGACTTAGTGAGAGAGATAGGATAGTCGATAGAATAGCAGTTAGAGAAGATAGGGGAGATAGAGAGCACCATACAGGGTGCGAGGTGGAAGTAGAGGGTGGGGGAGCTCATGTAGGAGGGCAAGGGGGTCACACGCTAAAGGCAAACAGGAGGGAGGCAAACGGGGGCCCCAAACAAAGAGGGGGAGCAGATAGTAGACCACAGAACAAGAACCATTGCAACCTAGCTAGGTCCAAACAAGGGTGGGGAGACAATACAATCAACAATGACTAGTACAGTACACAACCCAGCAGGTGATCCAAGGGCCCTAAATTGGAAGAAAAAATGCAGGTGATACAGCACGTGAGGAATAACAATAGTAACCCAACAAAGCACAAAACACAGCCACTGGTAGACCGCGGAAACCTAGAGGTAAGGGAAGTAAGGAAATACAGCATGTGTGGAATAACAGTAGTAACCAGCAAAGCACAATGCACATCCACTGGAAGTCCAAGGAACCTAGGAGTAAAGTAAATGCAGGCACTGCAATGGAATGACAATACAGTAGAGAATACAACCCAATGGAGTAACACCACAAAGGAGTGACAATACAAAGGTCAGCAACAAAGGGACGTAGGATGTGAGAGACAGGTAGGGAACAGTGCACTGGACGTGGATCAGGGGAGCCAGAGTTGAAGGAGAGGAGGGGCCATGTCAGGAATGCAGGGGAGCACCGCTTTGAAGGTTGTGCTAGGTTGGGGAAGCAGGGACGGTTGTGTTGGGAGCCACGCAGGGAGGGATGCGTTAGGCCAGGTGAGCGGGCGTACTGGGCCTAAATTGCAAGGGAGCGCATGCAGCCTACGTTGTGAGGGAGTGCACATGGCCTACTTTGTGAGGGATCGCACGCGGCTTAAGGTATGAGGGAGCGCATGCGGCCTAAGTTGCAATGGGGTGCACACGGCCTAAGATGTGAGGGAGCGCACGTGGGCAGGGGGGAAGGCCATGCACAGGGGTGGGGAGAGCAGGGACCGGTTGCTGGGGAAACACATGTGCAAGGTGAGAGAGGGCACAAGGTCAGGGGGTGAGTAGAGTGCAGTAGTGCTAACTCTCCCTGCACCTTCTTACCTTGCGGCCGAAGAAAGGAAGGTGAAGTTGTCCGCTCTCACAATATGCGCCACTTCCCCATCACTGCCAAACACCTGCATCGCTCAACACTGCGGCCTTGTCCTGCAAGTGCTTTGCCGCAGAGGGTCTGATTGTCGATTCTTAAAAGCTCGGAAGCGTGGATGTAACGTTGCGTGCTACGTATAGTTGGTCAGCGTCTCCTGAGCATGAACGCTATAGTCCAGACCTTGGTGGGGAGTAGCTAATCCACAAACCCAAATAAATGAATCTTGCCAATGCCTGCAAGTACATCGAGACCCAGCCAAGACAAACACTACAGACCAAGATCCAGCCACATGAAAGAAGTGTTCAAAGGCACTCAAAATCTAGAAACAGCGTGTGTCTTGTCCCTCCTGCAAAGTTCTCAAAAATGAATCTACCCAGCCATCCAGATGCCAGGATTTGCCTTGCCAATGCCTTGCTGCATATGCTGTTGGTGCACTACCTACAACGACACTCTACTGAGCCTGACCACAGATTTCGACTCCGCTATTACAGTAATCTTATTTCCTCTCTCCACTTGCACCCTTGAAAAATATCCATTTCCCTCCAGACCATGCTTCCCCCACCTAACAACTGCTCCATTTCCTCCTCTCTCTCAGCCGATGACCTTGCCTCCTACTTCTGCACTAAAATCGCCAAAATATGACATATGTTGTCCACCCTGTTAACTTTTCTATCTCATTCTTCCCTCCTCCCATCTTCCCCACACTCTCCTATCACACTTCTCCATCCCTTTCCGTACTAAACCTCTACCCATTACTCGCTCTGCCAACCCAACCTGTGCTCCAGTTTACTCCTTACAGCACACATTGTTAAGCAACTTGCACCCATAGCCTCCGCTCACCACGCCACCTTATTCAACCTATCTCTCTCCACTGGTGTCTTCCGAGCCTGATTTGAAACAGCCACAGTTAAACCTCTCCTAAAGAAACCAACTGCTGAACCCAAGAACCCCTCTTTCTACAGACCTGTCTCTTTGTTTGCCTACCACTGTAGAATCCTTGCAAATGTTGTCTTCAAATGCATAGAGGAATCACAAACTACCTCCTTCTCCTGTGTTTCACCAGTTTCTAGGTCCAAAACAGTGACAACAAGGTGACTTGTGTCAACAGGCATAAACAAAACTCAAAACCTTCTACATCTTGCAAGAGAAGCTCTGAATACATTTATTTCACTAAGCAGTTTACTTATTGCAAGATATAGGGCCTCATTACAACGCGTGCGGCCACGGAATGAACGGTGCCAGTAAGGGACCGGCACCGTTCATTCCGGGCTGCCTCATTACGAGGTCTGCAGCGGGTTCCGCTGAGGACGTCTGATCAGACCAGGCGTCCTTAGCGGGACCCGCTAGCAGACCAGGATGCTAACAACAGGCCCGTCATTAATATGCCCATTGTTAGCATCCTCCCCATTCCCATTGAGCACTATGGGGGATCAAATTGGAAGGTCGTAATGCCTGGTAATTCCCTATTCCTGGAACCCGGTACCCGGTTTGGGGGTAAAAGCGGCATGGCTGCCTCCAAACTCGTAATGAGGCCCATAGTGTTCAAAACATAAATTACAACATAATTTTCACAAGTACAAGAGACAATCATCAATCATTCCCCATGGGTTAGTATACAAGAAAGACTAGCATCTCTATTATGCCGTCTAATCATGAATTCTATAACAACAGAAAAAAGTTTTTTTTTAGAAGTTCCTGTTGGTTATTGAACGCCTTGTAGCAGAGCAATTTGAAAAACTTAGAGAAAGCAGGGCACTTCCACAATGTGATTTCTTATTCAGCTGGACTTTTTTGCATCAATAGTCTCTTCCTATTTATCACATGGTTTTTGATGTTCCTATATTAGGCACCTTGCCCTTGTTCTGTCTTGTACCCCTATCTCTTCACTGCTTTTCCTTGTCTCTGTGAAGTACTGAATGTCTGTTACTTCCACAAGTTTTTGTTTGGGCTGGATGTTTATCAAGGTTATATGTCGACGCACTGCGGTTCGGCCTATAATAACGGGATACACCCCATCCTTGGTAGTTTTCCCTGATGGTTTGAGAGGCCTTCGTCAGGACAGATAATGGTTTCTTTAGTAGATTTTTAATCTTCTAACCCTTTAATTTGAGCACTCTAAAAGACATTAAAACAAAGCAGGATATTGAGTCACTTAAACTGTTTTAGATAGTGTGAAGCTGCCATTAGTCACTGGTTGGCCTAATCTACTGACCTTGTTTGGTAGACAGGTACAGGGTCAGTTTTCTTATTTAGGAGCCGCTTAATCAGGCCAATATTTTGAACTGTGGAACAATCACGTACAAGATATCTAGGTAGTTCTATTGTGGGTAGATAGCTTAGGTCGGTTAGATGATAGTCAACTGTAATCTAACATTATATTTATATCCCCAGGGCAGGTTCAGAAACCTCTCAGTCTTTGTCACTGTTTTGGGCCTAAAAACTGGTGAAACACAGGAAAAGGAGGTAGTCTGTGATTCCTATATGCATCAAGTTGTCCTCACCCTATTACATCACAGATCCCTTGACAACAAAAATTCTGGGTGTGACCTGTTGTATAACCGTTCAAATGCATTGTCAACAATCTTGATGTACTCTCACATGCTGCCCGCCCCCCACCAATCTGGATTCCAGTCCAACCACTCTACAGAGACTGCACCCATCCATGTCACCAATTCTCCTACCACTGCCCACCACTTTCACCTCTCCGCCATTCTTATCCTTCTAGACCTTTCAGCTGCGTTTGGCACTGTGGATCATCCATCCCTCCTCTTTCCCTCTTTGGCTTAAAGGGCCTTGTACTCAACAGGATGTCCTATCTCTCTGGCTGATCCATCTGCATCTCATGGGACTCTAGAACCTCTTACGCAACATGCCTTCCAGTGCGTGTTCCTCAAGGATCAGTCCTAGGCCCACTCATCTTCACCCTATGCACCTCCAATAATCTCAACCCTGCCTCCTCCCACTTTTGTTCCTTTTGCCTACTTGCCCCTCTCAACTGGAAAGCTCTCCACAAGCCATCAAAGTTATCAGTGAAATGAAACTGAAACCTCATCTGCTTACAATGTAAGGAAGCCCTATAACTCCCAACTTCCTCTCCAAACAAACTGCTCTACCTACCCCTCCTAAATGTGTTCTGCCCTCACAACTACTCTGTGTAATTTGTGAATTTGTAAATACTGGCCTCACATCTTCCAGTCCCTGTCCCTGGTTTATCTTTCTTTTTTTAACCCCTTCATCACCTGGTATAAATCATTCAATCCAAAAATGCTCTTATGTAAATGCACCTTTGCATATGGCTGCCCCATCACTCTTTTGTCTACTCAGTAAGTTATTTATGTTTGAAATGACACCCTGTTCATAAATAAATACAAATACAAAATATGTCTGCAGTTCTTGGGATTATCTGGTACCTGCCTCAGAGAAAGTCATGCTCGAGTTCGACCTGCAGTTGAGAATACCTCATGGTAGCCGTGGGATCTCAGCACCACCCTTATGTTATTTCTTTGCTTTATGCTATTTTTTATCCTAAAACAGTATTACGGGTGGGTACCATATCTCATGGTACCTTGGCCGTTTCTCCTCCTCCTTTCTCCTTCTTTCCCCTGTTCACCCTGACGACGCTTCTAGACAAGTCCCATCTATGAAGGTCTTGTCAAAGTAGGGTCTCCCCTGCTTATCCAAAACCATCAAGGATTACATTGACACCCTGGCTCCAGCCTTGGCCGATTTCTGCAATCACTCCTTTGCCACTGCAACCCCCCACCCCTTAAGCACTCACTTGTGCACCCCCTTCTTAAAATGCCCTCTGCCAATCCTTCCTCTCCAGCAACCTATCCCTGATCTCCATCACTCCTTTCCTGGGAAAACTCCTGTAAAAGCTGGCCATCCCCCAGCTTAATCTAAATACTAAATCTGTTGGTTTTCTCCATGAACACCAGTCTGGCTTCAGAGCTGCCAGAAGCACGGAAACTGCTCTCCTGACACCCGTGAAGACTTGCTCTCTAATCTTGACTCTAATCTCCCTTCTGTCCTCATTCTCCTTGATCTATTCTCTGCTTTTGACACGGTCAACCATGCCATCCTGCTCAATCTCCTTCGTGATAACCTGGGCATCACTGGTCAGGCCCTGGCCTGGTTGACCTCCTTTCTCACTGGGCAACCCTCCCAGGTTCAAATGGGGTCTTTCCTCTCGCCTATCTCTCTCTCTACTTGTGGTGTTCCCCAGGGGTCTAACCTTTCTCCCTGGCTTTTCAACCACTACCTGGCACCTCTTGCCCACTGCATCGCTACATTCTGCTCTAACTTTCAGTGTTATATGGATGACACTCAGCTCTCCTTCAGGCTCCCCTAAGCCAACTCTGTTCCTTATCTAATACCAGACTAGCTGGCCACAATTCAGGAATGATGTGTCGCTAATGATCTTTGCCTCAATGTCAGTAAGACCGAGATCCTCCTCATCGAGAACACCTGCTCCTTCCTTTCCTCTCTCTGGCTGCCCACCCTGGGCCCTCTTCCTGCTTCTTCCTGTGAGGCTAAGAACCTTGGTGTCATATTCGACTCCACCCTCTCCTTCTCTCCTCACATCTCTCACATCTCTAAGAAGTCACACTTTCAGCTGCACCTCCTCAGAGGTATTCTGCCTTTTCTCACTTTCCCCAGAAGCTCAGTTTCTTCAGAGCCCTTGCCCTCTCTAGGCTGGACTATTCCAACAGCCTCTTTCTAAATCTGCCTGTCTCTACTCTTCGAACTTTACAACTTATCCAGAACAGGACTGCAAAACTTGTCCTTGGCCTCAAGCCAAGGGATCATATCTCTCCAGCACTGAAATATCTGCACTGGCTCCCTGTGGCTGCAAGGATCAAGATCAAGACCCTTTGCATCGTCCAAAAGGCTTTCTGGGGCCTGGTACCGCACTACCTCCAACTTTCTCTCCCTAAACATCTTCCTTCTCAAGCTCTCTGCTCATCCACCTCCAACTCTCTGAGGGTCAGACATTTTTCCAAGCAGAGAGTGGGGGGCAGATCTCTTTCCTCGGCTGGGGCCTCCCTCTGGAATAGCATCTCTGCCTCTCTCAGACTTGAGCAGAACCACCTCTGGTTCCTGAAGCAACTCAAGACCTTCCTTTTCGGTTCTGCTTTCTCTCTAGCTCTCCCCCGCTGATGCCCCTGATTGCTCCGAGCACTGGTCACCTGGCCACCCACTGAACTCGGGCCCAGGCTCCTGCATGTTCAGTTGCCCAGCACTGCCTCTGGGCTCTCCCAGCACTAAAGGGTCTGTATCTGCAACCTTACAGTCCCTTCTCTCTGCACTTAAGAGTGACACAAGGCCTAGTAAGATAGTCGTTTTGTCCTCCTTCTGTTTCCCCCTCCTTGTCTTGTCACTCCACCCAACCCCAGATGAGGCCCTTTGTCTGGTCTTTGTCAGATTTGTACCTAAAGTGTTTAGAACTTATCTCTTTGCCAGTTAAAGTGAGTTGACAGTCACTTTTGGTTCCTTATCTTTTCCCACCTATTAAAGGTAATTTTTTTTTTGTTGTTTTTTTGTTTTTTTTATTAAGTGTATTTGGTTTATTACAAACCTTTCACAATCAGCGAAAAGAATTTTGTTTCACAAAGAGATTTATCATAACGAAATCAACATCAAGCAAGTACAAAAAGAGAGGTCAGATGCAGGGAAAACCAGAGAATCCTTAGTAGGCTAAATCTAATTTAAAAACCGTTTGAATTAGAAACGGAATACTTAAAACAAGTTTTTGTTTTTAAACAATAATAATAAGTTTAGACCAAACTAGACAGTGAAAAATAAACACTAAACACTAAAACAACGCATCCTTTTAACCATATCAATTCCCTATTTACAATGCATTTTCTTCATCGATATGGTCTAGCCTTTTAAGGGTTTTTTCTAGAAATGTGACCGTTACAAAATTTATTTTTGGAATTTGGCAAGCATAAATTAGACTCCACCATTTCTCCGCGTCTAGGTCACATAGGTCAGCAATGTTGCTGGTTAAATACAAATTCCGAAGATCTCTTAGTTTTGTGCAGAATAACACTAAGTGATTTAGTGATTCTTCACTTCTTTTACACAGTCTGCAGTTTGTGCATATCTTTTCTTTGGTGTATCTTGCCTTTGTTGTTTTGTTTTAAAGGATATTCAATCTGAAGCGAAGTAGCAGATCTCTTTGTTTGCAATTTGGAAATTTTCTCAGATAGTCCGGTATGATGGACATCACACCACAATTGGTTTTCAAGAGTGTATGAGTTTTTGACAGAGCTCTTTTCATTTCGGTGTTCGACCAGTCCTCGGCCCAAAGCGCTCTTGTTACAGCTATTGGATTTTCTGCTAGTGTTTGGGTTTTGAGGGCAGATTCAGTCATAATATGTTCATTTTCTCTTTTCCAGTCTTCTACTACTTTTTCTTCGAAGTTATTATTTTTACGAAATATTTCAAATTGGGGAGGCGTCAGGTTGCTCATTGTTTTTCTGTACAACATCAGCTTATTGTAGCGGATGTGTACGTATAGAGCTGTCAAACCAAGTTCATGTCTAATTACCATCATTGGTGTTGCTTTCGGTATCGGTAAGATGTTTTTCCAGAAGAGTCCTTCCAAAGTGTTCCAGAACTTCTCTGAGATATTCATACAAGTCTCTGCTCCGTATGTTAGTGTTGGTATTACTTTGAGCCTGTAGAATGTTATCACCGGTCGGAGGGAGAATTTTCCATATCTTTTGTTGATGATGTTAGCTTGGGCCGTTAGTTGTTTTGTTTTTGTCTTTAGCATCCTTTTCCAGGGCTCTTCATTTTTTATTCCACTTCCTTGGATGCCCAGATATCTCATTTCGTCGCATGGTTTTATCCACGTTTTGTTAACTTTCCATTCTTCGTTTTTGCTTTTTTTCCATCTTTTGTCACCGAATATTAGTATTTCAGTTTTATCTGCATTTATTTCTAGATCATTTTTTTCTATGTATTTTTCAACCTGATTTAAGGCTCTTTGTAGACCAATTTGTGTGTGATCTAATATTATCAGGTCATCAGCATAAAGCAGATGCTTGACAGGTCTGCCATTTAATCTAGGTGGAAAGGTCCTGCTGTTTTCCAGGCAGTATTGCAAGTCTTCAATGTAGAAGCAGAACAAAGTGGCTGCTAACGGGCATCCTTGTTTGAGGCCTTTTGTTGTTTTTATATCCTTTGATAGGTTGCCGCCTTGATCTAATTTGACTCTTATCGAAGTTTTGGCGTACAGTTCCTTGATGGCTTTCAGGAGATCTGTAGGGCAACCTTTGGGGGCCAATTTTTCCCAAAGCCGACTTCTGTTTACACTATCAAAGGCTTGGCGCAGATCAATGCTGGCTGTATACAGTTTTTGTTTATTTGTGTAGGCTCTTTTTTCATCAATCCTAGTATCAGGAGATTTAAATTACACCCCACATTTTCAACAAAGCCCGATTGTCTTTTGTCATATGTGTTTGAGTCTTTGATCCATGTATTCAGTTGTTTTAGCAAAAGAGTGGCAAAGATTTTCCCAACACAATCTAGTAGGGCAATTGACCGATAATTTTTAGGGTCCATCCGGTTGCCTTTTTTGAAAATTGGGACGACAATGGCCAGCTTCCACGATTTTGGCGTTTGTCCCTGCTTAACAATTCTCTTGAGCAGTCTTTGACAAAAGATTGCCCATTTCTCTGGGTCTTCTTTTAACACTGCATTCGATAGACCATCTGGCCCTGGGGCTCTTGAGGAGCTTGCTCTCATAATTAGCAACTTTATCTCCTCCTTATCGAATGAAATATACCATGGCCCTGCTTTTTCTTCATTAGTGTTATTTTCAGTATCAGATTTTTCTATCTCGTTGAACAATTTTGTTAAGTGCTCCATCCAAACAATTTCTGATAATGGATTCGTGAGCGCCGCTTTTGATGATTATTTATCATTTAGCAGGTCCCATAATGTCCTACTGTTTGTCTTATTCATGGCTTTTTGCATGGCTTCTGCATCCTGTTGTAACAATTGTGATTTGTGGGCTTTCTGCCAATTTTTGTATTTTTGTTTTCTTTTTTGGATCAGTTCTTTCATTCCTTTATTCTTTTCATTTTTTAATGCGCATAGATCCTTTCTTAGTTGTTTCTTTTGTGTCACCACTTCTGGATCATGTACATGTAATTTTTTGACTCTTAGTTTTGCGTGTTTTCCGGTGTTTTGTCTAAATATCTGTAGTGATGTATCGTATCCTACAGTCATTTTTTCTTTGAATTGCCACTTTTCCAGATTTTCCAATATAGTATCAAAGTCACTTTTTTTTCAACCTTAAGTGGTTTAGTCCGTGTTCTAGCTCTATTTTTGCATCCCATGTTTGCTTTGTTCTATTCTCCCAATGTGAGAATACAGCGATAATTGGTTCATGATCGCTGTAAATTGAAGGTGATATCCTGAAGCTTTGAGTTTTCGCTAGCAGTTGTTCACAGACAAACATGTAGTTGAGTGTATTGCTCACATTGCCATTTGACCAGGTCTTTGCTTGCGGTATATCTCCTTTCGTGTTTCCATTTAATCTGTGCAATCTCCTTGCTTCCATTTCATCATTCCATGATTTCCCACATTTTTGACCATTTTTTTGATTTATGTCATTTTGTGTTAGTTTATTTTCTTCGAAGCAATTTGCATTGAGATCACCACAGATGAAGATATTTAGATCTTGGAACGCTTCTCTTTTTTCATCCAGGCATTCCATTATTTGAGCTATGAAGCGTTTGCTTTCATTTTTTAAGGGATTGCAATGGACATTCAGTATTAACATCGTTTGTTTAACTTTTGGAGCTTCCAACTGAAATTGTACAACTGTTGCCTGTATATACGGATTAATATTTGTAGGTTCAAGCACCAAGATTCTTGTATGCATATTATGTCCAGCTCGTTTAAGGAGGGATTGATGTCATTGAAAAGATGGCGAAATCCTCTGGTATTCCAGCTTCGTATTTTCCATTGGTCGATCTGGACTTTTTTGGATGGCTACAGTTTTGGTTTAATAGCAAGAGTACCAGCTAGCCAATTCCAGTACTTCGGATCCTCTTTTGCTATTTGTAGTGAGTTGGTTGATTCAGCCATTTTTTGATTTCTTCTTATGGTTATTTTTATTTTATTTAGATGTTCTTTTTCATGCTTTTGAATTTTATCTTCATTTCCATTTTCCTTCAGTATTCTATTTGTTGGTTCTGAAGTCAGTCTTATTGGATCTTTGCTTCCGCCCAAATGACTCTGATCATAATGTTAGTTCTCTCTCTGATTTGGTTTTCCATTTTCAATTCTCAATTTGTTATATTGCATCTCCTCAACTTCAGATAAATCTCTCTTGAAGTGCTCAGTTTTGTTTTTACCACTAGTTCCAGGCTCTTTATTGAGGTTTTGGAGATCTACTGGTTCTGTGATCTTAAAGCCCAGTACTTTGAAGTTTTCGTGGGCCTCTAGCATGATGGAAGCAAGTATCACCAAATTCATCACAATTTCAACTAGATCGACACATGCTTCATCGGGGAAATTTACTGGCAGTATTTCCTCTGATTTTATTATTTTTAATTGTGGGATATACTGTAGAAGTTTCATGGCAGCTGATCTGTTTAGTATCAGCCCATCAGAATTTCTTGCAATTTCTTCGAGTATTACAACCGTATTTTTCGGTGGTTTCGGTTTTTGCTTCATCCATTTGTGGTTCAGGCCAGTGTTTCTCAAGTTTCCTTGTTTTTCACTCTGTGGTCCTGTCCCATTTCTTGTATCTTTTTGTTGTACATTATTCGAGTTGGTAAATTGCACTTCTTTCTGCGAAAAACTTTCCTTTATTTCTTTTATTTTGGAGTGTTTGGCTGTGCATTTTTTTAATTTATCACTTAGGGTTAGAAAGTCTTCTTCATCTGGCACCCTGGGATCAATGCATACTTCTTTGGCTTCGTATATATTGAAATCCATGATCACCCTTTCCTGTGTTTCGTTTGTTTGCAAATTTTCATCATCATAGACCGAACAGTCCAAAAGTTATTGTAGGCTTCCATCGTGTGAACTAGAATCTTCGGATGACACGGATACCGTCTGGATCTTTTCCGAGATCAACGGCTGTGGAGTCTCTACAGGTTTACTGCGAAAAGCGGTGCTAAGTGGCTCTTCTTCCATTGTGACTTTTGCATTTCACAAAAAACTCCTTGACCCGCAGATCTTTTTCTTTTCTTTATTGATCGCATTTTTTGTTTTAAATGTACTTTTTTGGCCTTTCTTTTGTGTATTGTTTATTTTTGCTTCTTCTGACTTTTTATGTGCGTTGGAATCAAATATTGGAAAAGCACTTGTGGCCGCTTTATCTGCATTTTCCAACGATTTTTCTGAAGTCTCAGGTAAGGTTTTTTGTCCAATTCTAGTTTTGATTTGTGTTGGTTTAGGAGTCAATCTTGCACTCAATGACACAGTGGCGGATGCTCCTTGGTCTCCATGTGCAATGGGCTGTGTTGGCTCAGGTTCGACCACAGATGGGAGATGTTGGACGTCTCTTTGGTCTTCGCATGTAATTGGCTGCATCATATCCAATCCTGATTCAGTCCTTTTTTGGTTGGGGCGCTAAAGTCTTGATGATTTCTCGAATTCCTTCTAGAAAATGATGTTTGTCAGTTTTTGCATCTTGCAGTGAATCAATCAATGTTTTTAGGATCACTCCATCCATTTCTTTCTCTCGGCTTCGCTTTTCTTTGATTGATTCCATGACTGATTCCACATAGATCATTTTACTATTCATTAGGGCTATCATTGTCGATTGATCTCGTTGGCTTTCGTTTAGACTTTCATACAGTTTTATAAAAGGAGCCATAGTTATTGATACAGAGGATATGATCACTTCCTGTGCCTCTTTTAACCACCTAGTCTCATTTGTTGCTCCAAAGTTGGTACCATTTTTGCGTCTTTGTAGGTTTATTCCTTTATTTCTGTTGCTCTCATTTGAGCTATACTCTGATGAAGATGAGGAGTTATCATCTGATGACATGGTTTCTTTTGGACCATTTTTTGTATGTGGTAAAAAGTTTTTGATTTGGTCTTGTAGTGCTTTTATTTCTACAGCACGTTGTCTATTTATCTCTCCCTTTTCAAAAGACTTTTGCCTTTGATTTTCTGGATCAAACGCAACTTTGGTTGTAGGATCGATGGTCTGGGGTGCTTTTCTAACAGGATCTGGGAAATCATCCGGTGTATTTGTGGGAGAATTTTGCTCAGGGTAGTGAATTCGGGGACGTTTGGGTGCCCATGACTCATTTTGCGCCTCCTCTACACTTTGCTTTGATGTGCTTTCTTTTCGACTTGTTTTCATATAAACTTTTCTCTGAGTTAGCGCTCATAGCATTAGATTTTTCTGGGGTTGGATTTGATTTCTGTATGTTTATGATCTCCGCTGTGTTAGTTAATAAGTCATCATCTGTTATTTCTGAAGTAGCATTTCTTCTCAGTACAGTGCTTCTTTCCTTTAGCACTGTTTTTGAAGTTAAGCCTTCATGGCTGTTTTTAGTCGTTTGGATTTTGTCGTTGTTTATGGCTTTATTCGCTTCAAAGTGAGCGGATTTCCCATTGAAATGCCATCTTAATGTGCCAATCTCGGATGTAGAATGGCACCTTTTTTTTTTGTACTGATATTTATTTTTGGTGCTTCAATGTATGTGTTTCCATTTTGTGTTTTGGTCACTTTGCTTTTATGCATTGCATTTGAAATTGAGGATAGGTGGGTAGTGACCTGGTTTGACACAGAATCCGTTTGGAGATCCGTGTCCAGCTTGCCACAGAGGCCCGTCTGCCTCAGCCTCTCCGTGGATATACGCTCTTCAGCTTTGCCGGCCGCGTCTCCAGGCAGCAGGACGCTGAGCCAGCTCAGGCTTGGGGCAGGCTCCACCCACGTCAGGAAATGGATTGCACTGCCCCTCGCCTCCACAGAGCTCCGCGACTGCCTCCGCTGGGCCGCACACCGCTGCCCACCAAGAGGCCGCGCGGGACACGGCGGCCCGACACCCGCACCCTCCCCACAGCACACCCCCTCCCGCCCGCGGCATGCCGCCGGAAGCAATCCTCCGCCAGCGCTCGCCGGCGCCACAACATCCGCGGGCGGCTCCACGGCTCCAGTCATCCCGGCTCCATCGCGCCTCCCCTCCCACTGGTCACGCTGGTCGCCAACCACAAGGTAATCTTAGCTTTTAAATGTGCTCTCTAAGAGTGCTTGATATAGTTGGCCAAATGTCCTTTAGCATGCTTCTCTGTATTCTATTTTTCAGAAAAGTCTTCATTTGGATGCACTTCTGCTTCCACTGAAGATGTAGCTCGGGTTCTGCACTTGCTACTTCAGTAGAGCCATTGTTATAGGTGGAGCGACACTGCCCATCATCCCAATGCTGAATTATTTTTAGCACCACTGTTTTATCTGGATATACATGTAGTTCAATGTCTCAAAGGCCAGATGCCACACCTTTACTTACCGTAGTCGGAGATGACTTGGAGCCACTGGCGATATCACACAGTTGCTGCAATCAGCCTCTTCTGCCTTTTATTAGTGAGCAGAAATCACTCAATCAGTACAAAACCTCATTCATAATGTCAGTCTTAGTTATGGTGACCATACAAGGTTTGTGGGATATTCTTGGGGCACTTGAGGGTGTGCTTAGCATATGGTGACAGCACCTGGGCACATGGGGCATCCCTTACAGATGGGGACTATACCAGGCTTATGATGGAGTATTTAAGTCTGCATTCCGCCTATGGCAGAACCTGCAAAGCTATGACTTACATATGGTGACTTACCAGGAACATGAAGGTCTTATTGAGGTATGTGATGCTAAAATGACCATATGGTGGCAGCACCAGCTCACTGAGGTTTATACCCTTTGCATATGGGGTACCAGGAACATGATGAACTTGTGGCAGCATTTGAGTCTGCATTTGCAATGGGACAGCCAAAACCTGTTGGCTTTGCCAATGTTTTTTTATTTGGTGAGGGGTGTATAAAACGCCATTCGAGCAGAACTGTGGCAGTGAGGGCCAGGTGAGGGCAACACGTAGGATCTAAGAGTGATGTGGGGATGAATTGGGACAGTTCTCTGGCGCAAAGATCAACAGTGAGTCTGAAGCTGGGCACAGGGAGGGACATTGGGGAAGACTTGTAACAATGATAGCCACATGGGGCAGAACCTAGACACCGACAGCCACATTGGGGCAGAGAATGGGCACAGCGATCGCCACTGGGGCGCACCAGTGACAGTGAGTGCCACATTGGGTGGTACTTAGGAACTGAGCGTGTTGTGGGGCAGGCAGGGGCATGGGGGCCGAACATATGCAGTGAAAGTGTTATCGGACAGAACCTGGGTACCAAGCAATTTGAAAATGTGTTTTATAATGGAAATGTAGGCATTTATTGTTCAGACATGCCTCAAGACATTTTGGGGAAATCCAACATAAAGAGGAGGTAATGCTGGTATACATTGTGGATACTTAGTGCATGATTTTCTTTAGGCACAATCAGCATGAAAATGGGTTTTGCAATGGCAATGCTGGCATATATTATTGCAACAATTCTCACAAATTGCTTTGGGAATAACTATTTCGAAACTATAAACATCAACCAATAGGCTAGACCACCCCAGGGTTGAGGTTTCAAAAGTATTTTCTTTATTCTCTGCTTCTGCCTTTCTTAAAACATCAGAAGAGAGAAACTGAATAAACAATGTGTGATATTCCAATATAGATCTTCCATTGCCACCACCTTTCCTTGTTCCCGCATGGAAAAAGGAGTTACTAGCACAAGCGGGTATTGTCAAACCAATTCATAGATCCTCTCTTGACTCCAACATAGTTTGAGGGGAATAGATCAAGTACAGTTCCATTGCAGTGTCTTCTCAGTTACATGTGTGCATATCACCACAAACAAATATTATATCACCTCCCTAGCTTCAGGAACTCTAACTCCACTAGGCTTGTCAATCTGCCCAACAAATAAAATCTCCTTCTCCACAATTCACACAGATTTTGCAGTTACTCCCTGACACTCAGTCTCTTGGTTGCTTGTTCCACAGCAAGACTCTCTTGCTCGTCTCTCGGGCTGTGATCGGGCAGAGATCTTCTCCAGTCGTTCTGGCTGTGGCTGCATCTTGGCCATAAATTGTAGCCAACGCTATAGTTTCACTTTCCTGGGCAGGCAAAATCACACTGGCCTTTTAGCTCCTGTTTCCACAGGCTGGGTCCTTGGGGGTCTCACCACCTCGCTACCCTACAATCCTGATATTTACCCTCAACCCTTGTTCACTGAACATCCACTGGTCTGGGCCCTACTCATCAAACACAAGATGCTGGTTCCTTCTCCAAAATGGGCTCTGACTTTACAGGTTGTGCCTTCACAGCCCTGGGCTGTGCTTACCCTCTTGTACCTTTCTCCTCTGTCTATTTCTGCTGTGACCAGTGTTTGTCTCTTTTGGTTCCCAGTTTCTCTTACTTCTGGCTGGTTCTATCTAACCCCAACCTGAGGTGCTCTTCCTTCCTCCAACTCTGGCTTTGCTCGTCCCAACCTCTGTTTGTCCAACCATCTTCCACCCGATTCTGGTCTCTTCCTTTCCACACTCTGATGTTCCTCTATTTCTTCCTTCTTCCACAGGCTGTTCTCCACCTTTCACCATCAGGTGTGCATCTCCTTCCTCCACCTGCTGTTCTCCAACTTCCACCCTCATATGCCTTCTCCCTCATTCGACTACAGTTCTCTACCTTCACCCATATTCTGTCCTTCTCCACCCTTCACCTGAAGTGCTCCATTTTCCACCCCCAGATTTCTTTCTCCTTGCTGTTCTCCACTTTCTACCCACTGATTCGTTCCCCTTCCTCCTCCTGCTGTTTTCTCCACTCGTGCATTTAATCTACACCACTCCTTCGCCTTACTGTCCTTTGACATCTTCCTGGTAGCTCTTTCTCCCCATGTCAAGTCACGCCAAACTTCACTGCATATCTCCTCTAAACGCCCACACCGCTCCATTTCCTGCGTGCTTGCTGGAGAGGCAAGTGTTTATGAAGTGCTGGTTCTCTGCAGCAGGAGACCAGCAATTGTGTCCTCTCTCCTGCTGAACACAAATTCTTTACACAGAACCAGGACACGTTTATTTCTCTGATTCTCTTGTTTAAGAGGTCATTGCATAGGGTAACAACTGGAGGATGTGTTGGCCTCCTGCCATATAGTTCATAAAGGCCCAGAAACTTCATCCAATGGCTTGGGCCACCTAGCCTCCTGACTCACCCCATTAGAAGTCCTCTAAACAAGACAGGGGACATTGTAACAATATATGTAAATATTAATATGTAATTACATTTGTAATTATTACCACGCTCAATTTATCAACCTCAGAAGGATAAATTGAGTCAATCCCGTCGGTATTTCACCCATTGCCATGAAGGTTACAGACAGATCTCAGACGCTAGCACTTAGCTCGCTGATAAATGTTGCTTTTAAATGCATAGATATGCCCTTGAAAATTGGACAATAATATTACTCCTTCCCCCCATTCTGTGTGCACATTACAGAACCCATCAGAACGACCTTATTTTAGAAAATGTTGATAGACTTTGATCTAACAATGACATATTGTATGTGTTTAAGCGGGGTGGCGTAGCTTGTGAGCGACAATGTTCAGCTAAGTGGCCTGGATAGGCAAGTGTACACAGTGGTGGATCTTGGAACCCTTGTATGTCAATAAATCGCCTCTTGCTTCTCCACTCTTTTTGACTGCTTACTCTCTGTTCTCTCCTCCTCTCCATTCTCCCTTTTCCTATCTCCTCCCCTCCTCCTCTTACTTTCTTCTACGCACTTACTCTATCAGATTTTTCCCTGGACCTAGTATGATAGCAACTTCGTCTGTCTCCTCCCCTCTCCCCTTGCTTGTCCCCCTCCCGCCCCCACAACCCCCATCACTATCTGAAATTTCGTCAGGCCTAGTACGATAGTCGCTTGTTTTGTTCCTCCCCTCCCTTTCTGCATCGCTCTCCCTCACCTTTTTGTTTTTCTCCGGCTCTACAAGAAATGCTGTCAGGCCTAGTACGGTAGTCGCCTGTCTGTTTCCACCCCCTCCCTTCCTTATCTAAGTCTTAGCTCTTGCACTATCTGAAATGTCGTCAGGCTGAGTATGATAGTTAATTTCACATCCTTACTGTTCATGGCCTGTGAAAATGTCATTGTATTTTCCCTTGTTCCCTCCCTTGCCTTGAAGCGCTTTGAAACACATTGTGTATAGGCGCTATATAAATAAACTATCATATCATATCATATCAATGGATGCCCTCTTGTGTTTAACTATTATTATATAGTTAAATTCTAAATCCCTTTCCATGATACATTTGACTTGTGCTTCAGTGTTATGCAGGACATGCCATTACAGTCCAAACATAATCCCTTTTCACCAATTCATATGAAACATGATTACAAAATTGATTCTGATAAAATGTGTTCTTGTTCAGATTATACCATGTGTCTCCGCCACTGCCATCGCGCCATTGGTATTTCAAAATAGAGATACTATTTTAGGCCATCATTTTATTTTATATTATTAGTGGTTTTATAATGCGGCAAACTGGCAAATACAATGTCACATCAGGACGTAGAGCTTGATAAAGAGAATGATATTACAATCGAAAGAGCTACACAAGACAGCACGTTTGATGTTGCAATTATATTTTATATAATGTATATATATTTGCTACATTCTTTTTTCTTGCAGTTTGAGCCAGCGCATATCCCACTATGCCTTGAGAGGGCAGATTATTGCATACTGCAATAGTCTGAAAGCTCTGCTGGATGACTTCCCCACCGTCAAGGAGACCTACTTCATGATCGGGAACTCCCAAGAGAAGAGAGGGGAAAAAGAAGCCAAGCAAGGCCTGGAGGCAGATCCCAGGTGGGTCCTTGCACACTATCACTGTTTCACTGTGCACAAAGACTTTGCATCGCAGTTAATGGCGTACTCCAATCAAATCATGTGTATGAAAACTAGCACGTGATCTTTGTGTTTGTAACAGTGGCCAGTGGCCGGCAAAGTTGGACTGGGAATCAAAAGGGGCCCTGGAAAGGATTTACAAAGTTACCCCATATAACACCCTGCAAACCAATGTAGTGAGCTAGTTGAACCCCTCTAAGTGGGGTTTGTAGGTTGGGGGAGGGAGGGGGGGTATTCGCCAGAGGATGTTTGTAAAGATGTGCCAAATAGTGTATTTTAAGGCTCGTTTGTTCCTACATAAATATAAGAAAATAGTTAAACATAATAATAAATGGACAAAATACATTTGTGAACGATAAGGAATAACACACTGGAAGCTTTACAACTAATTCTTTCCTTGCAAGGATTGTGGGGGATGTGTAGAGAAGGTTTGTGATGAATGGGAGGGCAGGTCAGAGGAGCAGAAAACCAGGCTACCCAGACTAAAGATGTGCATTGTGTAGAAACCCTCCAGGAAATCTCCACTGTTCTCTGTAGACCAGCCCAACACTGATGGCGGGTGAGAGAAGAGGGTGGATTTTGGAGACCTACGCTATGCAACAGAACACATACCACAAGAGCAGAGGCAATGCATGTTTGGTCAGACTGTCCCGCCAATGTTTTCTGCTTCAAGTCGCACTTCTCCAAGGACAGACAGTGAACAGTGTCCATGTCTATTCTTTTACTGATCTGCCTCCTGAGTCTACCATTAATTGTCAATAGAGTTCAGTGAACCACCAAAGTCACAAGTCACTGGACCTCAGTACGGGGTCCCCGGTCTGGTAAAAATGCCAGAAAGATTGATTGTTATACCGGCACCTGCATTTTTACTGGACTGGGGAAACCCAAATTTGCTAGTGGGGGCTCTGATTTACAGGCAGCCCTGACCTGCTGGTAGATCAGGCCCCTACTGGCAAAGAAAGTCTGGAATCATGGCACTGATACTTCTTGTGCTGATCATTCCGGCAATCCCATCCCATGGAGTCCGATGGGACTCCATGGAATGCAAACTTACTGCTGTCTCTGCCACCTGTAATATCGGGATATCAGGCGGCGGAGGCGGTATAGGGCAGATTCCTCATATCCCACCAGAATTACCGGCGGGATACCAGAAAACTTGTAATGTTAATTTCTCACATGAAGTTGTATTGTATTGTATTGTATTGTATTGTATTGTGTGGATCTTGTTAAGCATGACATTCGCCTGGAGGCATCTTGGTGCTTCTAGCAGAACGGTGGGCACATATAAATTTAGAACAGGTACGTTTTCAGGGCCTTATGGAAAGCCAGCTGGAGGACCATGGCTCTGAGGGCGAACGGCAGGGCATTCCAAAGGCCCGCGGCCACTACTGAGAAACAACGCCCCCAATCTGACTATATTTCACCAGAGGTATGGGTAGGAGACAGGCGTCAGCAGAACGCAGAGCTTGGCCAGGCACATGTGGCCAGAATTCAGCCTGTAAATATTCAGCTTCTTGGCCGTAGAAGGCGCGGTGTAACAAACAGAGAGCTTAAAAGCGGATGCGTTTGACTCCTGGGAGCCAATGAAGTTTTCCCGAAGAATGAGAGAGATATGGGGTTACACTGGTAAGAAAGTGTATTTTTGTGATGGACGGAATATGATACTTTCATTCTGGGGGAAAAAAATCAAAAGCTTCTGAATATGGCAAAGCACAAGGTATGTTGTTTTGTATCAGACCTTCTTGGGGTTTACAATAAACCAAAGGTGTATTTTAGATTTCCAGCAGGTTGAACGTGATAGCAGGTTGACCATTGGTGAAAGGGTGAAGGGATTGTGGGACAGAAAAAAAAGAAATACATTAACCATATTTTTGCTTATAAAATCATTGTAAATGTGGGTCTTTTGGTAGTGAAAGAGGTTGACACAGTTGGCAAGCGTAGAAAGAATTGTCTTTGTCTGTGGTGTAGATCCCTGCTGAAGAGGGGCTGCAATAGCCACTTAGTTGCTCACTGAACCCATTCAGGTTTTGGGGATTGGTTTGTTGTTTAGTTCGGCCGGGGGTCCTCAAAGAACACCACAGAGGGGCTTTGTTTCCTGTTGCTCAGTCAGAAACCATAAAGAAGCTATCAAGCAAGGCACTGCAAGCCAAACATGGAGATCTGTCAGAGGAGCGCTATTGGGAAGGGTAAGGAAGTGATCCTACACAAGAACAGCTCACACAAGTAGTACAGCTTTAGCAGTTGTGCCAATAACACTGCCTTTGCACAACTATACACATTGACTGATTTTAATTACTCCTGCCAGTTTGTGTCATCAAGCATATCCATAGATGTCTTTCTATTCTGTTCACTGTCAATTACTATGCAAAACATTTGGAAATGAGCATTGGCAATGCCAACAATTTTTTGCAGGCATGGGAAAGGGACTTGCTAGGCACTGCTCTAATGGTATTAACTGCCCATTGATGGTAGTAGGTGCAAAATGGTTCGAGTACCTGTGCATCTAATAGCAGTGTCTGGCCAATGCCTAATGCTATGCATAAGCCAAAGGTGTTGGTTTATCCAATGCATGTTTTTAACAGGACCTCAATGAAGGACACACATAGTGGTTATATAAATAGAGTGGCTGAACGCAGACCTGGTTTAGACATGTCTATTAGACTAGCATTTCCAGTGCAAGGTTTGATGGTAAGGCTTACTTAAAACAAGCTCCAAAAGTTTGCACCGGGAGGGTCTGGCGCTGGGTAGCAATGGCCATAGGGATTAGCTTGGCCATGGGCAGTCAATGCGTGTGCAAATAACACCTACAAGCTTTGTGTCCCTCCTTTCATGCCATTTCTCCCTATATGCACTCTAATGCAATAGCTTCAGTTTATAGCCCAAACTAAATATGGTCAGGCTTCTGGGGAAAGCATTCTGTTTTGACGAGACTGCCGCATAGAAGGTCACGCAACAGCCACCGTTAATATCAACTACCAGGAACTAGAGGGCTTGAGTACAGACAACTGATCCAAAATACCTACAAAGCAGAGGTGTCACTTGCCTAAATGCATTCCCTGTGAATAGGTTTGCTGGGAGCTTGATATACGAGTTAAGTACAAGTCACTCGGGCAAATTTCCAACATTGTGGGGCTTCAGAAGAATGTCTGTGTGCTTGGAGGGTGAACCGCCATGGAGCGGCAGTGAATACAAAGCCAACTTGTAAAGCACCACCACCGCTTTCTCTTAAAGGGCCGGGGTTGTCTTAACCCTAAAAGTCACCACCAACCATACTCTCGTGTCATGGAGCAATATAAGGCACACATCACCGTGTTGCAACCAGAACTCACTAAAAACCAGGAACAGTTATTATTGTCAATATTTATTAATGACATCTATAAAAAAAAACATTAATACGTCATAAATACAAAAATAAAACCAGCGATGGGGCCTTCCAGTAACACCGCCACTTTGGCTTGGTCTCCGCTTAAAGGCCATTCACACGGTTTTAAAGCCCAGGCCAGTGTCCGATACAAAGTCTAAAACAAGTCAGTTTTCCAGACGTCCAATCAAGGGATCAATAACCAGTAACCGTTCAGTCAATCAATGCGAGCTGAAGGACTTCATTGCGCACATTTACAGGCGTTCGCAGCGGGTGCAGAAGTTAATGTTCACGCTAAGGGTGGAGAAAAAAACACACCAGGTTGTAAAAAATACAAAAGCACAACAGACAACAAGAGAATGGTTGTTCACATTTCAGTCCCGAGTGCATGCATCCCTGTACCCCCAACCCCTCTTTTGTCTTGTTGCGCCTTGAAACACCATTTACAGTATATGGGTTTACATGAGTTTCTTACACACCATTTATTGCGCCATAGAGCATACATTGAAAGTAGGTATGATGGTTCCCAATGTGTTTGTTCCACTATTTTAGTGGCTGATGTGGTATCATTGAAGTAAGCTTTGACCTTGTGAACTCTGGGTCTTAGGATATTGTCTATATACTCAGCAATTGGTTCTGTGGCCCAGCCAATTCCGCTAAGAAATGGTCTGCCTTCTGGGATCTTTAAAAATGGCTTGTGTACTTTGGGCAAAAAGTATATTGTTGGTGTCACTGGCTTGCGGATAAACAGGTATCTTTTTTCCTCGTCCGTAATCAGTCCCTTTCATTACCAACTGTCAATCATAAGTTTCAAGTCCTTAATGATATCCATTTTGGGGTCATTGGATAATACTTCATAACAATCTGGTGTGTTGAGATGATTTCTAGCCATTTGGATGTAATCTGCTCTGTTCGTCACAATAATTTTGCCGCCTTTATCAGCCTCTTTGATCACTATGTCTTGGTCTTGTCTAAGTGCTTTGAGGGCTTCCTGTTCCGGTGGTGTTAGGCTATGCCTCTTGAGGTGTTAGGTTACAGGCAAAATCAAGAGGCAAAACCTAACACCACCGGCAAAGGAAGCCCTCAAAGCACTTAAACAAGACCAAGACATAGTGATCAAAGAGGCTGATAAAGGCGGCAATATTATTGTGATGAACAGAGCAGATACCCTAAGCCAAAGAGGAGGCAATCAGGAACTGAAACTCCGACAGGAGGAGGCGAAACTTATTTGCCGTTTCCGAACAGTGGATGATGGTTTGAATTCAGACACCGAGATGTCATCATTCCTTTATTCAAAATAAACTTAATTGAGAGTTCTTCCAGATCAATTTGCTCTAACACATATCTACATACAGTCTTTTCCACTAAGAGAAATATCAAAGTGGACTAGATTGTATCATAAGGGTAAGATCTTCCTCAATTAAGAGGCAATTTACACTCAGTGAATCAGCCCCAAACCTATTCACTGTATCGTAGCAAACGTTTAACTGATAATAGATTGGTACCACTGAACCTGACTTTTGGTACCTTCAGCAAGTAGTTATGGCAATCTTCGTATTTTACTATAATTGAATTACTACAAGATTAACATATTGAAGAAAGCTAACAACCGCCTCTAAATTATTCTCGCCTTACTTATCACTATATATTATGTTTTTACTGTGTTCTTTTCTCCCGTTTTCTCTTTTGTTTTATTTTCTTATTATTTTTCTTTTTTCTCACAACCTCAATGACCCTCCCTGACCTCCCACCCAAATCTCTCTGGTTTTTCTACATATCATTAATGAACATTCATTTTATCTTTTCTTTGCAACACTGTGATCCGTACAATTCTTTTATTATTATCCCTTTTCTACTATTCACAATGTTTGCAACTTTATTTTGGAATCTTAATTTGGATTATTTGTATTCACATTTCTGTTGGATAAATCAAACTACAGATTTTCCCTGATTTGATAAAGACACAGCAGTGTCGAAACACGTGTCATCACAAAGGGCTATGATTAAACTTTAGTTTCAACCACTACAACAGATGTCAGTGTTTCAATGTATGATCTATGGCGCAATAAATGATGTGTAAGAAACTAATGTAAACCCATTGCCTACAACGGAGTCGAGGAACTCTATGTCTCTGTAGCTTCCCACACCTATGCAACATTTCTTAAAGGAAATAAAACACTAATATGGTAGCAGAGGTCAAAAGTTCCTCACCTTTGCAAACCATTTACAGTATAGGCACATTATAAATAGGCCATAAATAAAATAAATAGGAGGGTGCTGCAATGTGTTCCGAGGTGCAGAGTAGAGTCTGTCTGCTGTTTCTATTGCTGGAGGTGGTGATCGTGCTTAAAACGCCCGGGGCTGGTGGAGCTCAGCGGTGTGCTGCAGTGTGTTCTGAGGTGCAGAGTAGATCTGTCTTCTGTTTCTATTGTTGGTGGTGGGGATCGGACTTAAAACTCCTGGGGCTGGCAGAGGGCAACAGTGTGCTGCAGTGTGTTCTCTGATGCAGAGCAGAGTCTGTCTGCTGTTTCTATTGCTGGAGGTGGTGATCGTGCTTAAATTGCCTGGTGCTGCTGGAGCGCAGCGGTGTGCTTCAGTGTGTTCCGTGAGCCCGGAGATGAAGCAGAACAGGATTTGGTCGTGTTCCTGAAGATTCAGTCCAGCTGATGAAGGGCATACGAGTTTAAGAAGCCAGTGAGTTTATTCCCCCAAATTGTGAAATGAGCACATTACAGTGCACAAACCTTTTGTTATAAACTATCTGCAATTACCCTGGGTTTCCGCCAAGTGCACCTGATCAGTATAGCTGAATGCCCAGCGAGATCTATTTTAAATCTGATCTCCTACCACTGAACCATCGATAATGAACGGCTTCAATGTGCAACTGGTGCACTTGCAGGGGAGCAGTGTCTGGACTTCTCAATTTGAGCCCCAGGGCCTGCAAGAGTCAGCCTGTTTGAAGGGAGGTGACCGGGAGCTTGACGTAGGAGCATCTGTCGGGGACATACCTCTGCGTGACACACAGGTTACTTTGCCTTGTGGCCAAACATTTTGATGTGTTACGCGTACATGCTTAAAACAGCTATGCCAGTACGTAAAACACGACTGGAGTCGCCTCGTATGGTCTCACTGCAGCTAATATCTCCAATAGACCCGGTCTTGACGGGTCCTATTTTAACTTCTAAGGTGCTGAAAAAAGTTCTGTTAGAAATCCAAAGGAAAGGGGGAAATGTACTGCTTATGGAGTTGGCCCACCCTTGCCAGACGACCCTGGATTGTCCAGTTGATCAATTAATTTCCTTTGAAGACATCTCAGACTCTGCCTTAGTACATGGGGCGAATCAAACTGATCTCCAGGAGGAGGCCGCAAGGATCCAATACCCCTCTTGTGTATGTTAAAAATGTCAACTCAAGGCCTTTACAGAAGTCTTTTTTTCCCCTGAATTGAAATCGTGCAGGTCCATGGCATGAAGAATAATACATTATACTCACAGCCGGACAATGATTTTGGTAGTATTATAGTGGGGTCTATCTCACAAATACCCGTGTTCAACTACTGACGGGGGGTTCGCTCGCCTGGTTTCATCCCAGAGACTGCCCTTTCCAATATCTCTGATCTAAAGTCCACATATAAAAATCTGGGAAGGTAGGACAGATTGGAAATAAGGGTCCTGGGGAAGGGACTAACACTTACTGCCAGGTGAGTCTCATATATCAGTATGCCCGATACTTTATGCAAACTCGCTGGACTCATCAAGAACCTTGTCAACCTCCTCTGTTTTCTTTATTCACCTGACACCAAGAAGATTGTTCAGGTTATCTAACCAAGTGGCGACACCAATGGATTTGACTTTAGCAGCAATGAATATTACTTTTAGTACTCTGGCAAAACTCTATGATATACTAAATGAAAAGAGCACAGCCCAGTCGGCTTTGCTTGCCTTGATATTGACAAAGGTGGAGGCTCTGGAGGGAAAAATAAAAAATAACCTTGCTCCGACTCAGGGCACCCGACTAGAAATCTGGGCCTAGTACATTCAACCAGCTATCAAGAATCAATGTCTATTCCTCATGTTCAAACTGGGATCCAACAAGAGGAGAGAGTTATTAACCAACCCTCCAACTGGTGCATATGGCAGGAGGACAGGCCTAATAGGCACCAGTCAGATCTCATTGAAAGCCAGCATGAATATTTGGACTATACTGTGTTGGTTGATGGGGTCTGTGGGTGAGGTCCAGTGAAGGCCAATGCAATGAGTCGCCTTCTCTTAGAATACTTTGTGGATTTCCCTGATCCTAGTGCCTTGAATAGAGCAAATGTTTTAAGTCTCTTTCACAGGATCCCGCGTTTAAGAGCAGTGGGCTCGGGTAATATCGATCAGGTTGAATTTGTGCATGAATCAGATTTACATAGAGTTTTACTGCATATCTCATCGAGGTTAACCAAGGATATAATTATGGAGGTGGGCCCTTTATTTCGCTCACTGGGTTGTGTGATCTTTGAGGTTAGTGAATGGGAGAGTTTCCCTCGCCTATGCGGCAGACGCAGGTTCAATTGCCACATTTACTACCACTGAGGATAACATGCACACAGGGTTTCCTTGACGCTACGGATCCATTGAACATGGTTATGTCCTGGAGGATACCCAGGGGGTTAGAGATTGCTACTAGGGGTCTTACTGGGGAGATCAGGGGGAAATTAGTAAAAAATAAAGGGCCGCCAATTGAGACATCCTGATGGTTTCCTGGAATACAAGGGGTCACTCCCAGCGTTTAAAAAATATTAATAACCCCCTGATCACCCTGGACGTTTTTTGCTTACAAGAGACGTGGCTCCAGTGGGAGATTATTATTGTTGGCTATTCCTTGGTATCAGTGCAAGCCAGAAAAGGAGCTGAGGGAGTCCGGACACAGGTCTATTGACTGCATGTAGAAAAGATCAGGGCTTTAAGCTTATTCCATGGCTCTCACCAACTGGCTTCTTGCAGTTAACAGGATTTGCTTGGGAGAGATCTCAAGTTAACCCTGGGAGTTCTTTGAGCATCATTAATCTATACTGGAACCCATTGGGGATAACCGTCAAAGATTTTATGGAACGTGTTAGCCTTTCATGGGATCTCTGTGCACTGGATCCCTTAACACACGGGGTGATCATCATGGTAGATCTAAATATCTCCTGTCTAAGACATTGGGGAAAAAACAATTAAGAATGAACACATGGTTTACCTTAATGAAATCCAGAGACCTACTTATGATCAACAGCACACAAAAGGGGGATAACCCTTCTGGCCCTCCTTGGTCTAGAGGCAGCCAGGTGGCCACTATCGATTACACTTTTGTCTCTCAGAATCTGTTTGACGGCATACTTGACCTGGCGGTGATTCCACAAAAAAACAGTGATCATGATTTGGTCACTATAACTTAGGCTTTGTCGATCAACCCATACGTAAGAAAGACGTACATTGAGAAGGTGAAGGTGACCTCGGGGAAAAACGTTTCATTTGGTCAACTAATTTATTGAAGCGCCTGAATTGCCAACTGGGTCAGCTAGCTAACCCTAACGAATTATCCGATTACACTAGACCGATTTATAAATAAAGGAACTGTTCTAAAGGGTAGGCAAATCAACCATAACCACGCCTTTGACCCACTGGTGGTACTAAAAAAAAGGGGAAACTAGAGGGGGAAAGCAAAAAGATACACCCACAGCACACAGAAGGAGGGCGGAAACAAATTAAATCCCTCAAACAGAAATTAAAAAATTGGATGCAAACCGATAAATCACTTATGCTGCAGACAGATGCGGAGCATATGTTGAGAGTTTTAGCAGCAAAAAACAGCTCTGCAATATGGTCATTGCTAAACTATAAAAATGATTTAGACAATTAGAACTCCAAGCTAATATGATCTCAGAGGAATCCTGGGTTGACCATTTTCAGGCTCTCTTTGCAGCCTCAATCGATGACAAGGGGGACATTGGCCAATCACATGAGGAGAAGGGTTCCTGGCACCTTACTTTTGAAAGGGAGGATATCATAAGGATTATAGCACAATCCTCTCCTGAGAGAGCACCAGGTCCGGATGTACTTTCTAATGTGATGTTAAAAACCCACCGTTAAGAATAGGTCGACATACTGACAGCAATGTTTAAACTCATTCTGAAGGAGGGTATTGTGCTGCACTCCGGGAAAAAGTCAGTGGTAGTTGCAATCTTTAAGAAGGGGCCCTATGCTGGACCTCAACATTATCACCCCATAGCGCTTCTAGATGTCTCAGCTAAGATTTTTGCCCAATTGATTTTGAGGTGTCTGCTAGACTGGACAAGGGAAATAGAGGTATCTGACATATACCAATCTGGGTTTGTTGACGGCTTGGGGACCTCAATTAATTTGGCCACTCTGGACTTACTAATACAACAAGTAAAGCGCACAGGTCAACCTATATTTTTGGCTTTTATTGACTTCAAATCAGCTTTTGACTTAGTTGATCGCTTTTATTTGTGGGCAAAATCAGAAGACTGGGGATGCCCGCCTCACTTCCTCATGCTGATCAAGGGTTTGTATTTTGAAACCTCGATGCAGGTCAGGATAAACTGGCTAAGGCATCTGTACAAATCGATACTGACAGCAAGAGGTTTAAATCAGGGATGCATACTGGCCCCTGCTTTATTTAACCTCTACTTGGCTGACATCAGGGTTTATTTGAGAGGGACCAGGTTGTTTCCTCTGAAGATAGGAGGCCATGCTGTCCAATGGATCCTATATGCAGATGACCTGGTCTTGCTAGACCAGGCACCAGTGGGCCTCCAAAGATTACTTCAGGGTTTGGAAACATACTGCTATGAGAATGTATTTAAAATTAACTCTAAAAAATCAAAGGTTATGTGCCTCCTCCCCAAACGAACTAAGAAAACTGAAATGAGGACTATGCAGGTTGAGGAAGCCCCTCTGGAGAGGGTATAGGAATATTGATATCTGGGTGTTTTAGTAAATGGCTCTTGGACAGAGAATCCTTATACGAATGATTTAAAACTCAAAATGGTTACAGCAGCCACTCAAGGCCTCTTATTACGCAATACTTTTGGCAGATATTCCTTTGAATCATTGCTGATTTTTTTATAAACAGAAAGTTATCCCTACCATGACGTATGGGGTTGTAGGGAAGTTGTCTCTGTTAGCTATGGCCTGGAATAAACTTGAGGGGCAATACTGGAAAAAGGGCCTGGGTCTCCCACAGGGAATCCTGATACAGATCATATGTCATGAGTTCGGCCTACACTCTTTATCAGTAATGGTAAAATGGAAGTATCTATCATTTTTCAGGAACATCGTTATGGCAAAAGGTGGACCCTATACTCCCTGTTTTAAGATATTTATGTGTTATTAACTGTTATCAACTGTAGCCATTGCTGACCTTCTTGATTTTTATTGATATTGTATGGATTGTTAAGATGATTATTATTATTCATTGACATTGAGATGTTTTAAATGTTTCTCACAAAGTTCAAAGGTTGATAAACTCAGCCGAATAAAAAAAAAAGAAAATAGGAGGCATCGACACATCGTAAGCCTTGGCATCGCTTGCCTAGTAGTCAGAGGTTTTGTGTCTGGTCATCACAACCCCTGATGGGCTTCCACTCCTGCAGAAGAAAAGCGCACCTCGATTGACAACTAACCCTTAAACAGAATGGCCACATTCTCTGCACTGTATCCTACGGTCCAGTCTAAGGCATGCCTCGCTGAGCACGAGGCTAGCATGATCCGCTTTCTACACTTAAATGACGAATAAAAGGAGTCATTGCGGAGCTCCCATGTACTTACAGAATGTTAGCAGCAGCGATGGGCCCTTAGAGCAGGAAGAAGATGAGGACACCTAGGACGGATTTGATGACGATCATCCTGCCGCGTCTTCGACCAGGCCTAGTGTCCAGCGGGTCCGGAATCTTGACTGCAGAAAAATCCCACTCCCAAAAAGGTGAATGCCACTCAGAAAGACTATGAATTTTTCCAACTACACATGCGACTAACATGCCAGTCCGCTTTTCCGTTGGTGCCATGTACCTCCTTGTGGCCATGTGACGCCTGCTGTCATACAGAAAGCCACCCCAGGGTCCCAGCTTTAACCTATGCAATACAGACTAACCCAAACAACCTAAAGCTGAGGGATGATAAAGAGTGCCACTTTCTTCCCCAAAAATGCCAGTGCCTCCTAACAGAGTCTATCACTACCAATCTCTGATAGACTAATACTGTTGCCCCATCGAAACTTTCCAGGTTCATAAGATAGCTATGTTTGTAGTTTAGAGGGCATAGAAGCGTGGTACAGTGCTGAGGTCAGGGTAGAAAAGAAAGCAGCGGAGATCACAGATGCCTTCTGCAGATCTATCGCCCACCCACCCTCACTTAGGTTGCACTAATGCAGGTATGGGCGCCGAGTCTTGGCCCATTTGGGTCTCATCTCAAATTCACACCTCAATTTTGTGCAGTAAAACAGCCATACCAATTTGATGCTGGGTGGAAATCCGCAGAAGCCCCAGGGGGGAAACTGATTAGGCAGTGTGAGGATGTGAAGTTAGCCACTTACTGCTCTTTGTAGAGCATTGATTGGTTACTAACACAAATGTTCCCAGCAGTCAGCATCAGGGAATACAGGAACCTGGAAAAAGGACAGCGGAGAAGACGGGTGAGGACAAAATATCCACAATAAAGACAATATGACAGGGAGCCACTGGGCTCCTGTTAGTAGCTTGATGTACAAAGGTCTGTTTAGAAATAAGACTACCTGGAGGTACTTTTGGCTCCAAAATACCTTGTTGTATGCGAATATATTATGCATGGGACAATTACATGTGTTGGCTGGAGTTTCCCGTAAATATGCACTTTATTCACATGTGGGGGGAAATGAGCAGCAGCATATGAAATATGTCACCTGCAGTGCTTTCTAGAACGTTTGTGGACGTTGAACCTGGGCAAAAAACTGAGGAGTCGCCCATCCATTCACTTCAGTTGTGCACAGGTTTAGGAAATTGATTAGAAAGAGTGCCCTTCATTTCAGCAGTCTTGAGTTCCACTAAGAATATTAACATGCCAATAACATTAACAAACACTCCATGGAAAGGGTGCCACCTCTTGTACCCCACGTTGAAGTTTCTTTGCATACACTATAGTAGCACGCACTTATCCAGCATGACTGATACACGACTGGGAAGCAGAAACCACGAGACAAGGGGGAATTTCAGATTCACAAAGGAGGCCTTGGAAAATGGGAGAGCTTTGCTGCGGCTACAATGCCTCCCATCAAGAGACGCCGTGGGTCACAGTGGAAAACTGGAGGCCGGGCCCAGAGGCCAGACTCCAACCCCACCTTTCCCTTATATGCAGCTTGTGCCTTACGTCATCACGCTGCACGTTGCTTCACCTTGAAGGCAGACATTAAAGCAAGCAAGCTGAAAGAGTTCACATTAGGAGGAGTTTTGGTCGGGTAGAGGCAAGAATGGGTGGGAATAGTTATAGGGATTAGTACAGCTATGGGTAGGGAATGGCTGGCCTTATAACCAAACTACACCAATACACTGTGTGTCCCTCCTTAAATGTCATTCCTCTGTGTCCCTCCTCATGTCATTCCTCCCTATGTGTACCTGAATCAATCTGGATTTGAATGCAATAGTTTGGGCTACTAGGTGTTGCTGGATTGGGCTATTAGGTGTCAATAGCCCAAACTAAACAAATATCGAAGCTACAAGAACATGTTTTGTTAGACAAGTGATGCTGTTATGCTTTACTTTACTGCTTTCAATTTACTGAAAAAGACCCACGGCTGCCGCTTAAGTTAGGTAGTCCATTTGCACACTGGTCTCTGCCAAAATGAGGTTCTAAGTCATATTCGCAGAAATTCATACACTAGGTGTGCTACTGGTAACTAGATTAATCACAATGAAATGCAATTCGTTTTTGCATTTTGTCAATAAAATTGTTTATTACAGTATGTTAATAATAGTACAATGGACAAAGCAACATGTGTGTAGCAAGAATGACTCCAAGAGGCAGCAAGTAAGTTGGACTTAACTTTCTTTATCAGGTTACACAGGTAGGTAGGACAGGAACAGGGCTGAGTCCCTAAGTGAACCCACTTAAGTGCACCCCACCACCAAGTCTTACATCTCCAACTGCCCGGGCGGGAACCAGGTCCACATCTAAACATTCTAGACACACAATCAACATTCCCTCTGTTACATAATGCACTTATGCATCCAAGGGATCAGGACAGAACAATGTGTTTCAAATCTGTTATGCTCTCTCAAGCTTTTGTTTTTCACGGCGCATAAATCAAGGATTTTTAAGAAATATTAGCAAATAAAGATAACAAAACAGAACAGTTAAAAGAAGGTCTTATCATTAGAAATGAAGGTATATCATCAATTTCATAATTACATTATTTGCACTTATATGTTGTTATAGTTGTTATATTGCTAATGCTTGCTGTTAACATTGTACCCTGCCACCCTATGGTTTTAATTGTAGCACATTCATGCAAGAGTGAGAAAAGGGAACAGTGGTATCTGTTTACCAGTATCTGGGGAGTTTGTGCTCCTTAAATTCTTTTGGGCCTGGTGGGGCTTGTAGCTCAGCGGTCATACGGCAATGGCCTCATCTGGGGCCATTCCGGGGATTTTGTATGTTTCTTGTGCACCACAATTAGCAAGTTATAAAAGTACTTTCATGTGCTCCAACGTGGCTTGATTAGTGTTGAGGATGTAACAATGCACTCTAACCTAGGGCTTTAGGTTGTTAAGTGTTAGCCCTAAAACAGTGAAACAGAAATTATATTTTCATGGACACCATCTTAGTAGGGCTCCTCCCTTCCCCTATGTTTCTTCTGGTCTTTCACTGTCTGTCCGGTGTTTCCGGAAATAAAGGTCAAATAATGTTCCACTGTTTTAAAGGGATCTCCCTGTGGATCTCTTTCTTCATCCAATATTTCACTTCGCAATTTCAAGGGGGACAACTTCTCCCTTGAGTTTCTCCACTTATTAAGCTCCCACAGTTTTAAGGAAAATACCTCTTTGTTCCTTCTGTTTTTCACCATCCAATATATTTTGACACTACAAGGGTATTCCAGGGGGGATACGCTTCCCCTTGAGTCTCTTTTAAACACAGTTCTCTTGAATCTTCAGTTTATCCCACTCTGTATCACCATTAACCTTAAAGCGGTATGGTTCTTCCCTCTTCTGTTGGCTGTTCCTATGTTTACTCCTGGTGTACTCTCCTGCCAGGGTATTGTGACTTTAGCACTGATACTTAAAAAGGGTATGGGGCTTCCCGTTTATATTCATTCACACTGTCCCATAGTTTCAGGTTTACTCCTCTTCTCACTCCTGGTTTATTCTCCTGCAAGGATATCACAGTTCTATTTCTTGGGTGCAGGTCCCAGACTTGCACACTGCCTGGTTTACTCTCCTGCCAGGGCTTTGTATCCTTTCATGGGTGTGAGTCCTAGACTCACTGTTTGCCTGGTTCACTATCCTGCCAGAGCTTTTCCATTCTCCACTCACTCTTTCTATCATCCAAGAAATAATGCTTTTCCAGTATTAGGTCACCAACCCTTTCTCAGCAAAGTTCTTATTGATATCAACTCCTCTTTTCAAATATTGGATCACCAACCCTTTCCTAACACTGGTCGTATTTATGTCAATGTCCTTTTCCAAGCATTGGGACACTGACCCTATCTTCACACTGTTAGTTTTCGTATCAACCTCTCTCTCTAAGTAGTGGGTCCACCGATCCTTTCTTAACACTGTATTTGTATCAATCTCTCTTCCCATGTATTGGGTCACTGACCTTTTCTTAACATTGTGCTTATTTGTTTCAGTTTCACCAATTATTTTAATTGGGCTTTCTCGCACTGTTAATGATATGCAACAATCGCTCTCAAGCACACTGGTAACGTAGTCGCTCTCTCAGTGCTAGCCGGGCAGCTCTGGTGTTCCTCGCATCCTTCGGTCTTCTTCTCCTTCGCTTTGCTGACTGGGGTTGAATCCTGTTAGCCATTTGGCACCTGCTTTATCTTCCTTTGCTTCTGGCAGATCCAGCTGCCCATAGCAACAAAGCTGCGAGCTTGTCTTGACCCGGTCTCTCGGCATGCTGTTCTTGTCAGCCTCTGTGCTGCCTTCCACAATGTGCTCGCCTCCGGTGATCCAACCAGCGTCGGCGCAAGCTGCGTTCTGATGTAGTCTCTGCCTCTCACTTGTATTCTGTTCAGCTGTGTGTGTTTAAACTTCCCCAAATTAGTTAACACTTTCCAAAGACTAGCAAGCAGTGTTTGCTTACCGCTTCTGAACATCCTCATTGCTCCATTCCTATTCCTGGTTCCGGGACTAAAAAAAAAAGGGGGGACTAAATAAGGTTGTTGGTCAAGAAAACTTGGGAATCCTTTATCCGTGCCCCAATAAACCATACAGGCATGTTGCAAAGGCACATGGGTGTCATTAAGAATTACATCTGAAGGTTTATTTTGATTCAGTGTTTTACTGCCTCTCTGAAGTTTGTCCTCCCCTACATGGCCCTGCCGCAGATAGCCACCACCCTCGTCAGAGTCGGGTAGCTTTTGCCTTTCCCTGGCCATGTAAGAGAAGCTTCCCTCCAGAGAATCAGTGACGATGTTGCTAGATTCGTCACAGCAACCAGTGATGATCCAATTTGGGTTATTACATTACAATTTCCTAATGCCTATGCCAAGTGATTTGTAGAATGGAGCATGGTCTTTACAGGAGCCAAGGATGTCGTGGTATACCCCCTTAAAATGGCCTTACCTCTGTCCCCCTCAGCTAGAACTTAAGTTTTCTACTAGTCTGGAAATTGTCAATTTAATATTGCATGAATTGTTGTTCAAATCCTTCATGAACTTAACGCATGTGTGTTCATCTGCATGCCAGTTAACCAGAATGTTATCAATGTATCTTCACCAGAAGTGAATATCCTCTTTGTAATTGTTTTCTTGAATTCTTCTCATATGTGCACATTCAAACATTGACATATATACGATTTACCTGAGAACACATTCTCTCTCATGGCAGTGAACTTCATTTGGTGGCATTTTAGGTGCCACAAGTGAATATTATATTTCGAAGTCAATGGGCCTCATTACGAGAATGGAGGTAATGAAAAAAAAGGAAGGCGGAATGATAATAGCGGCATCGTTAACGGTACCGGGGCATTCCGACCCGACAACACGCCAATACCGGCAACGCCTGTACCATCATACCGTACTCGCGCCGCTTCGGGGAGCAAATACCGGCATGCCGGTAATAGGAGGACATCACAACCCACGCGGTCATGCAAATACCGGCATCCCGAAGGCGGTAATCAGGGGCTGCACGATGCCGGCCATACAGGCATCGCGGACCACCCAAAAACAGCAATCAGCAATCAAGCCAACTGCCACAGGCGCACACAATCCCCACAGGTGGAGTCAATGGAGGCTGGGCCAGTATAAAATGAGTACACCCACACACCACACCCCTTCCTACACCAAAATGCTACCACTAGCTGTTGCAATCATGGCGCTGCAGGAAATGCCTATACTGCTACAACTACAGCAACAACAGCAACTCCAACAACAACTACAGCAGCAACAACAGGCAGCACAGAGGAGACGCGGGAGGAGAAGGAGGGCGAGACAGGGCCAGCAATTACCACAAGCGCAGCCAGCAGTGCCTCATAGGCAGCCACCAGTCCCTCGCATCAGACCCAGGCCATTCAACCTAACCCCTGAGCAGATCCACACCCTGTACCGGTTGGACTGGGACACCGGGACACCATCGACACCATAGTGGACATGATACACAACGACATTGCCAGCCTCATAGAAAGACACACTGCCATCCCCCAGCTACTAAAGGTGGTGTCTGTGCTCCACTTCCTGGCCACAGGCACCTATCAACACAGTGGGGCAGCTGCATGGCATTTCACAACCACTATTTTCCTGAATGCTGAGCCAAGTGCTGGATGCCTTCCTGAAGCACGCAAGCACCCACATATCCCTACCACGGACTGCCCAGGAGATGCCGACACCAAAGTAGGCTTCCATGCACTGGCAGGCATGCCCAATTGTGTTGGTGCCCTGGACTGCACCCATGTGGAATTGGTAGTCCCCCATGCCATAGAGGGGGTGTACCACAATCGCAAGCAATACCACTCCATCAATGTGCAAATGGTATGTGACTCCAGCAAGATCATCACACATTGCTGCGCCCGATTTCCCAGATCAACACATGATGCCATGGTGCTGCGTAACTCCACGCTACCCCGTCACATGGAGCAACATGCTGGACCACGTGCCTGGCTGCTTGGTGATTTGCCGAACTGGGCCATGGCAGTACTTTGGGCTACTGATGTGTAGGGATGCATACTCCACCTGTCTGCGAAAGGGGGGGGATGCCTACTCCACCTGGGTGGCAATTGACGGTGATTGGAGAATGCATGCAGAGCTAGACACTCCTGACCTGAATATCCCAAACCCAACATGACACATCACTGGCAAACATTTTACCAATTATGCATATCGATGACAACAAGTAAGAGGCACAACCAGGCCACCATGGGTATGTCAAGCAATGCATGACTGAACAGGACTGCAACTGTGCCAATGTGGCTAGTGTGACCCTGGCTATTTCACCCTGCATCATCTTTTGAACGCCATCCAGACTACCACACCTCATAGCAGTATAGTATGCATCTAGGTAACATTCTTGCATACGTACAGGGACATGTGCATGTCCACACCAAATAGCTGCGGCCATGACTGTGCTTCCTGAAGGTGCCAGCTCAGAGTGACACACACCTATTTGTATTTGCTTGCAGGTGATGGAGGATATACCTTGAGGCCGTGGCTACTTACCCCTGTGCGGAAACCGCAGAACAGCCATGAAGAGGAGTACAATCGTGTTCACACCCGTACCCGTGTTGTGATTGAGCAGACCTTTGGCCTGTTGAAAGCGCGTTTCCGCTGCCTAAGCAGGTCTGGTGGGGCACTCCTTTATAGGCCTGAGAAGGTGGCAAAGATCACCATGGCCTGTGTCATGCTGCACAACATGTGCGTCCGGAGAAATGTACCACAGCCACCTGACATTGACAGGCATGCACCGGGTGAGGATGATGAGGATGGAGACGGAGGTGAAGTAGCCCCCCTTCCAGTACGTGATGCACGGGATGGCCAAGCACTGATTCACGAATACTTCTGAACCACAGGAACTATGATAGACATGTGTCAGTGACACACTGGGTCCATGTGGACATGCACACAGGGATTGTTGGGAGTTGGGCACTGAACACCGTCACACATTAAATGGATACACACAAAATTAACAATGTCCAGCCATTGAATGTTTTTTCTCACAACGGGTGTATTAGTTCGAACAGCAAAAATGTGACCACTCCGCCCCACCCCCAGTGAACTCCCAAACCCACTCAACAAACTCCAAAACCCCCCAGTGAACTCCCAAACGCACCCAACAAACTCCCAAACCCCCCAATAAACTCCACAAACACAAAATGCTCCCCTTCACCCCCAACCATGTGTCCCAGTCCCATTGCCCGCCCACACTACTTGCGGGACTTTTTGCTGTCCGGGGGCGGCATTTTGGTGTGCCTTGCACTCCTTCGGGTCTGGCGCACAGGGCTGGTGGGGACTGAGGAAGCAGGTGTGGTGGCTGATGATGAGTCGGTGGCTGCTGCAAGGCGTGGCCACTGCATGTGGAGCAGGATTGAAGTAAGTACTTGTGTTACTGCCCCCAGACAGTCCCTCATCAGCACAGCCGACGCATTCACAGCGGCTGTGTTTGCTGTAATGGCTGCTTTGGTCCCCGCAATGGCAGTGGCGATTCCCCGCCTGGTGTCCTCTCCATCCGCAATGTACTGCCGCAGGTAGCTCCACCATGGCCTCCTGTCGGGCCTCCACCCTCGACAGACGTGACTCGAGGGTGTTGGTGGGAGCTGGAGTGTGTGGGTGGTGCACTTACGGGGCCTGCATTTGCGATGCTGTCCTCTTCGAAGGGGCTCAGGTCCGAGTCATGGAGGCAGGGATCAGCACTGCTGTAGGTGGGTGAGGGCTCAATATGGGGCGGGGGGGTGCACACAGGGCTTGGGCCGGGTGGACATGTCACTTCTGTGACTCCCTCCTGGTCCACATTGCCATCCAAGTCATCCTCAGTGGTGGCTGATGGTTGTAGGGACTCCCCTTCAACTGGTTGTGGGCTGCTGGGTCTCAAGTGTGTCAGGCACACTGGCAGCAGGTGTTGTTGGCTGTGTCTCGGCTCGGTCAGGCACACTGGCTGTGGGTGTGGCCTGCTTGGCTGCCACAGAGGTGGTGGCGGTAGCCCTTTTCTTTGGGTGGGAGGTGGATGCCCTCGCGGTGTTGTCTTGCCTGGCATCTTCCTCATCGGTGCCTGGGGGGTACAAGAGATGCAGGGCATCAGTGATGGTGTTACATGCCAGAAGCGTACAATGGTGCTGTTCATTATTCATTCAATCATGCATTCATGTCTTACAGGTGTGTCACACAGGGTATTCTGAGGGGGCATTTTGGCATTCACTGCATGGCAAGTGGCATGCCATTGATTTGGGGTTTGTGTGATGTGTTACATGGGCACGGTCCAGGTGTGTTGGCTGTGTGTTGGTTATGGTATTGGCACTCAGCATGCATTTCTGTCTGGCAGGGTTTGGCCCACCATCTGGACTTGGATATGTTAATGTGGGTGTTGGGACATGCATTGCCTTGCCTAGACTCTCTTCCACATCACTTGTGCTATGTCATGGTTTCCCCTACAGGGATCTGCAGGGTCACTCACCTCCTTCTGGGGATGATGCCGCAGCCGTCTCCATCTCCCCGAATCCCTCGATGGACTCTGGATCTATGAAGCTGCTTGCGGTCTCCTCCGAGGGCATCATTTTGGCATGAGAGTGGTGACCCCCGCCTGTGGCCATGGCCTCTCTCCTGTTGCTTGCCATGATGTTGCGGATCCTCAAGCGGAGGTCATCCCAGCTCTTCCTGCAGTCCTTGACACTACGTGGGGTCGTTCCTACAACCCACACCTTGCGGGCTACCTCCTGCCAGATGTCCTTCTTCTTCTGCTGCACCTCACGCTTCATGTCATGGGATTTCATGAGGTCTGCATGTGCAGCAAGGGTGTCCGCTAACATATTTAATTCAGCGTCGGAGAAACGCTGTTTCCGCAGCCGGGGGGTGGTCTTCCGGGTAGCCTTATACATTCTCAAAGTATTGGCACAGAGCTCTCCAGGAATCAACTGGTGGTTTGGGAGGATTGCAATGGATTGTGTTTTTAAAGATGGCCGCCGGCCCATTTCCTGCTCTGACGCGATGATGTTGTTTCCAGGTCCGGTTTTACGAGCCCAGTATTAGCATGTTGGTATTACCGGGTCGGTATTTAGGGGTTCCTCCTAGGCGGTGCCAGCATCGGCGGGTCCCGTGATGGCGCTATCGGAGGGTTGGAGGGCCTTTTGTGGCATGCCGGTATGGCCATTACTGGCATGGGGGTTCGCGCATGCTCGCGCACTCGTAATCACCCGCTATTAGCAGCGTCATACGAGCACGGACCCGCTCGTTCCGCCATGACCCCGTTTTTACCGCGCTACTCGTAATGAGGCCCAATTACAGCATCCCAAGGTTTATGCTATTCTGAGCTAAACAAACTCAGTTCTACTTTGTTGAATGTGATCAGCAACTTTCATTTAATCTGCATGCTTAATACAGGTATGTAGGTAGTTGATGCTTCTAATTTTTATGAGAACTTCAAAGGTATCGTTAATTCAAGATGGTAGCTCTTATGTATACTTGATCATTTGGAGTTGCATGCATTTGGGATGGCGTTTGTTCATGGATCCTTGGCACATATGCCATGGAACGCACTAATGGAAAATATTACTGAAATGATTCTGTATAGTTTCAAGCATTTGTTTAAGTTTTTTTGCAGAATAGTCATAGCTGAGAGTTTGTGTTTGATTTTGCTAATATCCCCCATGCATTGTGTGGGTATGATTATAGTGTTAGTCAGCATATGAATCTTCCTGGAACTGCTTTGGAAATTGCTTTCCAAGCCCAGTAAGGAAAATAAGGCACTTACTCTGCTTGGCATACGATCCTTTTGTAATGACTTATTTAAGGTGATGATTTTTGTTTGCACGCTCCATCGGGCATGGTTGTTGAATTGGTTGGTGTGGTGGCGTTTTTGGTACTTGTTGAGGTTCCATAAATGGCATCTGCTTGTGCATGTTTCGGTGGCCATATTGTGACAAGCAAATTGCCCTTGAGTGATACCTTGGAGATAGTTGTATACAATTAATACTTAAATGTCAGTATCTCTTGCTCAAAGGCAACGCTGTATTTCATGTGTTCATAACATCTTGAAAAAATGCATACAAAAATGTGTGCATTGATGGATCAGAATCACAGAAAAGAGGCTTTCCGAGCAGACACATTATCAGTTCGTCTCTTTCCTTTGATTTCAAGACCTTCACAAAAATGAGGGCCTTGAGTAGGCAGTTTGTGCAATATGTGATCACAGCTTTAAAAGATTGGGAGCAGATCACCATGCCAACTCAACCTTCTGCGGATGAAGGCTTTTAGACAATTGTGCACCTTGCACCGTGATCTGTATTTTGCTAGTGGCGGGTGACTCTGTTTTAGAGGCCCCTGTATGGGGAAGAGCACTTGCTAATGCCCCATGATGATACACAAACAATAACACATTGCATTTTGCAGGATATTTCAGGAGCGTCCACGATGCTTGCTGTCAGCTGATGGGCGTAGCCTTCTCAACCTGTGGTTCATCCATCACCCTTCAGAAGTGCTGATCATGTTTAAAACACTGCCAGAAAAGGTCTGTATTAGCCAAGACAAACCACACAGTGTTTTCTCTTATTGGAGTATATTTGTTTTCTCACTATGTGTACTGCTGATTGTAAATACTTAAGTGGTGTGAACACTTGACCAGAGCCCAACAGTTCACAGATTCAATTCCTAGTCAAGATGACTTGGCTTTCTTGCTTCTAAGGTCACTGCAATGAACACTATTGGGTAATTCAAGCACAGTAAAGGTTATTAATTTTGTGATGTGCCCTGTGTATGGTGTAAATGTTTATTTTCCAGTGTATGGCACTGGTACACAGTAGTGATAAGCAAAAGAACAAATCACTCTAGCGGGAGGCAGCTGTTTGGCTCCTTACACAGAGTGCTTACAAATCTAACTGCAAACAAAACACATAAAGAAGTTCAAAGAGGTATCGTATCCATAATTACAATATAGCATTTATTAAACTGAGAAAAGACACACACTATTTAAGAAAATGAAATCCCATAGACAAAATGAAGGTAGAAACAACTTAAATATGAAGGAAATCTTATGCGCAATTACGGAACAATGATAATCATGCTGATAAAGATGGTACCTCGATAAGCTAACTACTATATCAAATTGTCCTGAAGAAGCAGGGTTGAGTCAAACACATGTTGCAAAAATAAATGTTGAGGGTTGCAATAGGCATAAGGACACTGAGGATTTCAATAGAATTGTAAATGAGAATGTGAGGCTGTCAATGTAAATGATAATCAAATCATTTTGAGAATATTTATTGAGGAGTCATTAACATTCATTTATTTGCCAACATTACATCTACATCCTTGATAGGTTAGCAGGTTCTTCTATGTACCAGGATACATAATTCATGTACATTGCAAGATGTTGGCATGAGTAAGACAAGAGACAAATAACACAGTGATGTGCAATATTTGAATGATTTCTGTTACTGCTGCATACATCATCTCAACCCTTCCCCTTAGCTCCGCTAAAAATATTTAAGGGTGATAGCAAAACCTATCACACCTTTCTGGATCAATGCAAATTGCACTTTATGTGCAGACCTACTGCAACCTTATAGCACTTATCCAGCCCTCGGGCTCTCCTGGAGATCTTTGCCCACCACCACTTCTAGAAAAGATCCTTACCTCCACCTGTGTTGGCAGCATAGCCCACTCCATCATAAATAAATCCCTCTCACCTGGCACCTTCCCAGAGGCGTTCAAAACCTCTCATGTCAAACCATTTCTCAAAAACCCAGCCTTGACCCACTCTCCCCTTCAAGCTACTGTGCAATCTCCAACACCCGCTTAATTGCTAAATAAACTGACCGTGTGGCATATAAGCAACTTGGCCTCTTCACAGAAGCCAAGGGACTCCCTAACTCAGCTCTATCGGGGTTCCAACCCCCTCTGTGATGATGGAATCCTCTATGGCCTCCATATGAGATGACCTAAAAAGAACTGCAGATTCAGAAGGGTATGCTGCACTCATCCTCCTGGATCTATCCCTGGCCTTTGATACCATCAACCACAAAATACTCAGGAGCAGGCTCCTCATCCTAGGCATCAAAGACTCCACCCTTAATTGGATCACCTCTTTTATTTCCAAATGCTTACAAATCATTTTACTCTCTCCTTTCTCCTCCGCCTCCTGCCGCGTTACAAAAGGGGTGCCACAAGGAGCCTCCCTTTCACCCCTCCTTTTAAACCTCTATCTAAACACACTGCCAGCTCTCATCCGCTCACACAACCTTAACTGCTACAACTACGCAGATGAAACCCAGATAATTTTCAAAATCCCCAACACTCCAGCCTCCACACCTCCCAACTTTGACTCTTCCCTCTCGTATATCGACTGTTGGATGACAAACAACCAACTAATCCTCAACCCATCAAATCAGAAATCCTAATATGCGGCAAAACTGCTCTGATCTACCAACCTTTACCCCACCTGCCGCCTCCACCTCCGCTAAAAACCTTGGATGCACTGTGTACGCAGACCTATCTCTGGCCAAAGACATCAACTCTGTATCCAGAACCTGCCACTTCCACTAAAACAAATCTTTCCCTACATCTCCTCCACAATACTGACCATCATCATCTCCCACCTAGACTACGTCAACTCCCTCTATCTCTGCATTCCCAGGGTGCCAGCTCAGGAAGCTTCAATGAATCCAAAACGCAGCAGCCATGCTGCTCGATGCCCTCTCTCCCAGAGAACACATCACCCCGTACTCAGAATATTGCACTGGCATCCTGTTAGCCTAAGAGCAAACTTCAAAGCCGTGTGCTTCACACACAGAGCTCTTCATAATACAGGATCTGAGTTCCTGCAGAACAAAATCATCCCCTACCAACCCCTTGGAAACTTCAGATCGGGCTCAGCTCTCCTCCTTGCTGTTTCACCTTACCACTCCACCAGAGTTGGCCGCTCGGCTTTCTCTATGCTAGCTCCCACCATCTGGAACACTCTACCTCTGCACATCCGCTACAACGAAAACTACCTTTCCTTCAAAAAAGTGCTCAAAGGGGGGTGCTGTTGTGCGCTGATGAAAAGGCTGCTTAACCATTGAGCTCTGCACTGAATTAGATCCTGTTGATTCAATCCTGTGAGTAGGAGGACCATAAACCTGTGAGCTTGCTGCCAGTGGATGCCGAAACACCACAACAGTTTTTGTTCCAGCTCTAAAAGTTCACCTTGCCCTGGAACACCGAGAAATCGTGAGCGGCCGTCCGCCTGTGGGAATAGGTGGACCCTGGGCGGCGGGCGGCGGAGATGGTGCGCACTTCACCAGGACTGTGGGCATGGGGGATTACTGCTGGCTGCACCGCACTGGATACGTGGCTCTCCGGGACCCCCTGGGCCACAGGAACGGCTGCAATATCCGTGTCAAACACCATTTTCGCCCTACTCCAGCAGACAGCCAGGGCTGCATGATAACATCTGCAGGCTGGGGGAATACTAAAGAAGGTACATGGCCTCCCTTCCTTGACACACATTACTAGGAGAGCAAGCTTGAAGTGCTTGAGGCGTGCCCCGCTGCCTGGGACCCACCCAGTATCAAGGAAGGACACACTGTGGGGACTTAAAACAGCGCTACAACACACGAGGCGAGACCACACTCTAGCACCAGGCAGTGAGCACTCTCTATACCTGGGAAACCGCCACAGACATGAGGCAAGGATATTACCCAGTTGTAGGAAGTAAGTATTCTCCACAACTGAAAGTGCGCTATAAACACGAGGTAAGGACAACGTTGAACATCCATTGGCCTTTTTTTCTCGCACCTTGGGTCCCAGCGAGAGAAATGATTCAGTTATTGAAAAAGAGCTCTTGGCCATCAGAGAAGCCTGCACCGAATGGTGACATCTTTTACTAGGGTCGCTCCATGAATTCAAAGTCTGCACTGACCATAAGAACCTGCAAGTATTGCAAAAGATGGAATGCCGCAACAGCAGACAGGCACACTAGGCTTATTTCTTTTCGCAATTTGGGTTTCGCATTACTTACATCCCGGGTACTCAAAATATAATTGCTGATACTCTGTTAAGACAAGGAGGAGAATTCAGAGAGAATTCCTCATCGATGGAAAGAGTTTTGGGGATAAGACTTTTGTCCACATCACCACTCCTTTCCTTGACCAAATCAAAAAGGTGTATGCGACTCCTGCCATCCCTGATTCCTTAAAGGAAGATCCTAACCTCTCCCTTAAAGATGCACTATATTTTCTGGTTCTCGTGATTCCGACCACATCTCTTCAAAGACAAGGCATGTCTTGGGTACACGACAGTCTCACCGCTGGACACAAATGGATTTCAGCTACTGTGGAGTTGATATCCCACACATTTTGGTGGTCTTCCATGAACAGAGATGTAAAGAGTTACGTGGAATCCTGCCCTTTCTCTGCCATAAGCAAATATTCCATGTCCAAACCCATTGGCTGTTTGGAACAAGCTCCCCTGCCTCAAGATCCCTGGGCACACATTTCTTCAGATTTCATTGTTGACTTAGGGTATACTGCTATTTTGGTGACCATAGATTCCTTTTCTAAAATGGCCCATTTTACTCCGTTACCTGGGGTTCCCTCAGCTCCCCATATGGCATCTGTTTTTCTCAAAGACATATTCCGTCTTCATGGCTTACCTCACTCCATAACGACAGACCGGAGATCCCAATATACGTCCAAGTTTTGGAATGCCCTTTTGCGATTCTCTGGGGATAGATAAAGCTCTTTCTTCCGTTTACCACCCCCAAACCAATGCACAGACAGAACGCTTAAACCACACTCTAGAACAGTATCTGCGGTGTTAAACCACCAATGCCCATCATACATGGTCCGATCTGCTTCCCACTGCAGTATTCTCATATAGCTCTAGCACAGAGGTATTTAGGGAGAGAGAGTTGGATGTAGTGGGGTCCCATGCCCCAGAATGTCTTGTGGATGATGCAGAGGGTTTTGAACTTGATCCTAGCAGCAACCGGGAGCCAGTGGAGAGATTTTAGGGCTTGAGTGATGCAGTCCCTTGGCTTGAGGCCAAGGATAAGTCTTGCAGTCCTATTCTGGATTAGTTGAAGGGGGCGAAGGTATGATAAAGGAAGATTGAGGAAGAGACGTATGCAGTAGTCCAACCTAGAGAGGACCAGAGGTCTGGTGACATTGAGTTTCTGGGGGAAGGGGAGGAAAGGGAGAATGGCTTTGAGGAGTTGTAGCTGGTATTGTGGGCCTTCTTGGCAAGATCCGCAAGTGAGGAGAGAAGGAGACAGAGGAGTCAAAGATGAAACCAAGGTTTTTTGCTTCACAAGAGGGTGAGGGGGGACCCTTAGGGATTGGCCAGGGGGAAGGAGACAGCTGGGGTCCCAATGAGAAAGACATCAGTCTTACTGGCATTAAATGCTGAGATCATTGGCAGCACACCATGGCTGAATAGCAGTCAGACAGTTAGGGATGAGAGAGGATGAAGAGGAGGCAGTAGAGGGAAGCGTAAAGGAGAGCTGTGTGTCATCAGCATAACACTGGGAGTGAGGAGAGGAGGAGATCAGGTGGGCCAAAGGGGCAATGTAGATGTTGAAGAGCCACCGCGAGAGGATAATGCCTTGAGGGACGCCGCAGATCGAGAGTGTGATTAGGGGAGAGAAAAGGCCCAGTTGAACCTGGGAAGGTCAGTCCAAGAGGAATGAGGTCAAACAGTCCAGTGCCAGGCCTGTGATGCCAAGGGTGTCACAGAGGCGATTTGTCAGGGCGGCATGATTGACCATGTCGAAGGTAGAGGAAAGAAGGATAAGAACCGGTGGAGAGTTGAAATCAAGATTTGAGAGCAAGTCTACATGGGTGTTCAGTAGAGCAGTTTCCGGGCCTCTGGCTGGCTGCTCTGAAGCAAGACTGGTGGTTGTGGAGACAACCAACAGATAAAGTGGGCCTCATTACGAGGTTAGAGGTAACCATGGCGCTATTAGCACCATGGCTGCCTCCAAATCCTTACCGACTGCTCCCTGGTGAATGGAGCTATTACCGCCCCATTCCAAGGTTGGCGGGGGAGGTAATTCCCCATTCACCACGGCCCTTCCCCGTTCCCATTGAGCCCATATAGGGCTCAATGGGAACGGGGAAGGTGCTAATAACGGTACCGCAAATTGCGGTACCGTTATTAGCTCCAAAGTCCCTTTGCGGGTCCCGTCCTTAACGCCTGGTGAAACCAGGCGTTAAGGGAGGACCCACAAAGGGAACAGGTAGTAGGGCGGTGGTGCCGGTAATCCCTTACCGCCCACCTCGTAATGAGGCCCAGTGTATTGGATCAGTTCGGAGATGACCAGCTTCTCCAGGTGTTTGCCCAGGAAGAGGGTAATGGACATAGGGTGGCAGTTAGCTGGGGAGAAGGGGTCGGCAGAAGGCTTTTTGAGGAGAGGATGCACAAGCGAATCCTTGAGGGGTAGCGGAAAGGAGCCAGTGGCAAAGGAGTGATTACAGAAATTGGCCAGGGTCAATGTTGTCCTTGGAGGAGCAGGGTAGCACCTGTTTGGAGTAAACCTTCATAGAGAGGACTTGTCTAAAGACCTCATCTGGTGCTATGGGCAAGAAAGAGGAGAGAAGAGGAGAGTGGGGCCAAGGGAGTTCTGAGAGCTGGGGAGGGATGAGGGAGGAGAGTAGAGGAGAGTGAGGACCAGATGTCCTGAGTTTTGATTAAAAAGTGGGAGGCCTGTGAAGTACAGAGGTACAGGGATGGCAGGGGAGAAGTGGAGACTGCAGTAGGATTGGCGAGTTCCTTGCAGATTTTAAACAGTTCGCCCATTTTGTTAGTGGCCCCATAGATGCAGGCTTGGCTATGGGCCCTCTTCTTCGAGCGGATGGAAAGTCTGTATTGCCTTTGGAGCAAGCAGCAGGCCAGTCTGTCAGATGATGTGCCTGATGCCTGCCACTTCAACTCATCAACTCTGCAGTGAGTCATACCAGGTTTTGCGCTTGGAGGCAGGCTTCATGCAGATCCTCGTGACAGGGGCAAGGATGTCCAGGGTGTTGGTGATAGAGAGGTGAAGATTAGCAAGGGAGGAGTCAGTGTGGGAGTCCGTGGCAGGAGTGAGAGTGGGAATGAAAGTGGAGGCAAAAGCAGCAACTGACACTCGCTTTGTCCGTCAAATGACAGAGAAGAAGACTGGCCATGCATGCAAAGGTTTAGCCAGGGGACATAAGAGATCCATGTGAGAGGGCAGGAGAGCATGGACAAACAAGGAGAGAGATGGGGATATCTGCTGAGATGAGAGCATCCAAGGTATGTCTGGCTGAGTGTGTCGGACCGGAGGGATGAACGGTGCAGGAAAGGATGTCACAGAGGCTGTGAAAAAGTCCAATGGTAGAATCAGGAGAGTCAAGGTGAACATTGAAGTTTCTGAGGAGGAGACACTTGGAGGTAGAGGCAAGAAGATTAGAGGTTAGGTCAGACCAGTCCGAGAGGAAGAGAGAGACCGGACCAGGCGTCCTATAGATGCTGGCAAGAGTCAACGAGAGTGTTGGAGAGACACCAAGCCTTCAGATGAGGCATTTTAATGAAGATTAGGTATGAGTGGGAATGATAGTAGCAGGGGCCCATTCAGGGAATATCAAGGCCACTCAGCCTCCAGATCAGTTAGGTCTGGGTTTAGAGAGGATCTTGTCACTCTCAGGGAGGAGTGTCTCAAAAGCAGTGACAGAGCTGGCAGTGAACCACATCTCAGTGAGAGCGAGAACATCAAGGTCAAAGTCTTCGAGAAAGAGACAGATATCAGAGGAGTGTATAACAGCAAAACGCAAGTTGAGGGTGGCTAGGTGTAGCTGGTTGTCACCTTTAAAGGTCTTCCAAAGCAGGATACAGGAATGTGGTATACCTGCAGGTGATGGAGAAGCGGAAACGGGGTGGCAGACAGAGGGGCAGCAGACAGAGGGATTGGCAGTAGAAGGGAGGAAGTGGATGAGAGATGGAAGACGCCTATCAAGAAGGAGGAGGTTGGGCTGAGAGTCCTGGGTCATGACAGTGCCGTTATGATAGATATGAATGATACACCTGCAGGATGAGAAACCTGCCAAGAGCAGGTTCCATCTGGTGCCACCATTAATGGGCAACGAAGAAAAAAGGGAGAGGACAGAGACCATGTGGGGAGATCTTAGGTGCAGAAGGGGAGCAACAAAAAGGATGTATGTGACAGTCTGCCTGGAAGAAGCATTGATGTAGGTGTCAGCAATGAGCAGGCCTGGATTTCAGGACAGGAGATCTTTTTTGAACTTTTTCCTACCAGACTTCGAGAGAGAAGTAGGATAGGTGATAAAGTAGCAGTTATAGTAAATAGGAGAGATGGAGAGCACCATGGAGGGGGAAAGCAGAGAGATGGAGAGGGGGCGAGAGAGACGGAGAAGCTGAAATGCACAGAGAAACTGCCCAATGCACGTCAAACTCACCAGGATGGCCGAGCAGCAAGACAGTTGCAGATAATTCAGGAGCACGAGATGTGGCAAGTCACCAAAAACAGGGAAGAAGGATGGCGAGCTCAGAAGAACTTAACACACTGATCTATATATGTTCTGTGTTTCAGGCTGTGGATTCTGCAATAGTCTCTGATGGTAACCCAGCTGTTACTCTGTCATGCTCTGAGTCAGGCAGTCTAGCAGGCATCTAGTACTTTTGACCGTCAGTTCAGGAGTGCCGGGTTTGTCCACTGCATCTTTCAGTACAATGTAGAGATTTTCCAGGACCATGTTTCATGCATCGGGTGGGAAAAACTTGCCTGTCTTTCAATACAGGGCAACAGGCACAGGGAGAACAGAGCTGAGGTTAAGGCCCGCACAATGGAAACTGGGTGCTACAGTCGCTCCAGTTGGGGAGCAGGTGCCCTACGGTGGCACAGGGACCCGGCACTGGAGACACAGGCTACTATCACAAGTGGGGTGTGTCCCTGATGCCCCGCAAAGGGTGGTCCCCTGGGATAACATCACCCATGGGCCTTCTCTGGCAGTATGTGCCTCGCTCTAGCCCCAGCTTGGTGCTCCAAGCGAGTCGCACTGCATTGCCACTATTCCAGCGGGCGCTGTGCACTAGAATAGTACTGCACTGTTACACCGGTCTATCGCCCGCTCCGGCTGCATCTGCCCATCGGAGTAGCAGCACTAGGATGGGATGATCTGCCCCTGCTGCAGTTGTGCACAGTAGTCGCACTGCACTAACACAATCCGGTCTATCGCCTACTCCAGTTGTTCATCAGAGTCACACTGCAATGGTACGCGCCAGTCTGTGCCTGATCCTGGTGCACCAGTCCATTGGCGACGCATCAATGTACTACTGCAACAGTACACTCAACCAACTGTGCAAGGGAGCCGGACTGCACTGGCACAGTCAGGTCTATCGCCTGATCCGGCTGCGGTTGTCCATCGGAGTCGGACTGCACATGTGGTACATGCCAGTTTATGTTGCTGCAACTGCAGTCGCACTGCACTAGCACCCGCCGCTCTGACCCCGTGTTGGCTCTCAGTTGGAGCTGCCCCTGGTAATGAAAGCCCCCACTCCGATCTGTTTTCTCTGTGGCAGAGGAGATGCGCAGGTCTTGTCCAGGGCCAAGCCGAGCCCTGTGTGATTTTTAAAGGAATCCTCGTGATTTTAAAATGAATCCTTGTGACATGTCCTGGGTGGGTAGGGGGCACAGATAGCCCTTCCTTTCAGATCAGCATGTCAAGTCTATGGGTGGCTGGTGCTGCTCTGTTTCCCCTGTCCTTCCTTCGTTCAGCACTCTCCTGTCCACCCTCCTGGTTGGTTGATACCTTGACCTTGGCCCTCCCTGTTCAACCTTGCTCGCCTGGCTCACTTAGGAAAACCTCTTCTTAGACATACGTCACTGCTGGAATCTGGACTTGCCCTGTGCTGTGAGCTATTCTTCATTACCTGGGACATTGACTCTTACCTGGACTGCTTGCTGGCCCTGTGTCCTCGTGCCATCGTATCGTCCATGTTTGGTCGGGCCTAGATGGATCATCAGGGTGGGGTTGGACCTGCTGCCTGATTCTGGACCTGCAAAGACAAATCACCAGGTACATATTAGTGCATACACTTATATCTGTCATATTCCACACATTGATTCTAACAGGTTCCTCTTGCTCTCTTTTATCCAGGACTCAGAGGGTTGCAGCATCCAGAGAATCCTCCCTTTCCAGGGGTTACCAATTCTGCCCACGGGGTATTTTCTATCTCTCTCCGGACAGTTTAGGTGGACTGTGGATCGGTGGGGGTTAACAGAAAGACAATCCTGATAGTTAGGTATCTAGCAATTGGCCCAGAGAGGAATTAAAAGGGGGCAACTGTGAACTAAAAGTGTGTGAATTAGGATTGCGGAGAAGGCGTTTGGAGTGAGGTGATGTGACGAAGTAGAGCCGCTGATGCTGGAAAGGGGAGAGTGGAAAAAGGAGGCAGATGGAGTAGCAAGGGGAGAGTGTAGAAAAGAGGAGCAAAGTGGGGGAATTGGAGTATGAATGTAAAGAGAGGAGCTTGCAGGGAAACAGAAGGCGCAACCGAGATCTTAAGAGTGGAGGAGCACAGGAGAGTCAGGGATGGTGAATGAGTAGAGGAGAAAGTTATATCGGAGGAAGGAAGGGGGAGTGTGAAAACAACAGTAGAAAATGAGAAAAGAAGAAGGGAAACAGATGCAGGAACAAAGATGGAGGTAGGAGTGAATGAAGTAGCAGTGACAAGTGGACCAGAATGGAAACATGAGGGGTGAAGAGAAGGATGGAAAGAGTGGTGATATGCACAGTCGATGTGAAACTATGAGTGGGTGGCAGATGGAGACAAGAGGACGACCGGAGGAGATAAAGAGAATATACAAGGTTGACAGAAGAGGAGAGGAGGAGTAGATGGGAAGACTGTTGAGATAGAGGATTGCTCAGCGTAGCATGGTTATGAGGAGATAGTAGAGTAAGAGGTTGAAGAGAGAGTCCATACAGAGAGAAGGGGGAAAACAAGTGTAAGGAACGAAGTATTGTGAAGGAGAAAGGAGTTGGCAACTGAGGAAGGGAGATCCCCAGCGGCTTGATCATAGAACATATTATGCAGTGGGAAAATAAATCTTGTTGAAAAAATCAGTTGAGTCAGGCCCTACCAAGGGGGACGAAGACATATTTCGGCATTCAAAATTTGCTTAAGAATCTGATGCCCAACGCCATGAGGGTCTTGCAGAGCACTCAAAGTGGTGGTGCTAGATCATCACATTAACTGAGTAAGGGCAAAGCAGTATCCAGACCACGGCCAAGATCCTGTAAGACTGTCTAGAGGGAAGTGTGGAAATACATTCAACTCCAGAGCTGGTGAGAGACTGTTGCCAAAAGAGGGCATATTTATCAAAGAAAGGGAAAGAGAGGAAAATACTGAGTACCACGGTCCTTAGAATGCCTGTTTTCTTGGCATCTTTTTATGGAACACCCACCCTGGAGTATCAGTTAAACCTAATCTAATCCTCTGTTATTTTGGTTAATTCTTAATAAACACATATGACCATACTTCTTGACTCTGCCTTGTCTGTCTATCCGTCAGCCTTGACAGGTGACTCCCTCCAAATGAAGGAGTGCTCCGAAGTATGATTGATAGGTACAAAGAAGCTGCATGGGTTGAATTCCTTGAAGCTATTTTTTTATGTTTAAAATGCAGTATTAAACAAAATCATGCACTTTCTGTTTTTATATTATGTTCCACTGTCTTCTGTCACACACAGGCTGCTTTTAAAGCCCTCTACCAGATGCTGCAGATCGTGGCCGCCCTCCATGACATTACTTCCTACATTCTTAGCTTTGCGCGTCTTGGAAACCCCCCTGGCAGCTCAATTTCCCTGAGTGCACAGCCTTTGATGGCAGACTGGGGTGGAATTGAAGGCATAGGTGAGTCCCACACACATGCACCCTCTTCAGAAAAACAATTGCTTTTCTTTTGGCCTGTTTGTTGGTTGTATTTGTGTTTCGCCACTAGTAGACATTGGAAGTATTGCAAATCTTCTACTTAGCTACTGACCCTTCCTGTGCCTTTGCCAATGACTGCGTCTGATACTTTTCTATCAAGATCTGAAAAGTATTTGAGACTTTCACTGCACTCATGGCTCCCTCTTCCCTACACCACCCCACTTTCTCCTCCTGCGTTCCCCCACCACACCCGGCTTAATTGGCAACCGTCCTCGGGTCTAGAAACTGCCTTGCATTTATGTTGACCAATTCACAACCCAGACTCATGAGGTACAGGGACCCCTTTTCCTGACCTACCTCTCCTCTCTTGTCAACCTCTCCCTGTATTCTAGGATCTTCTAAACCTGCCATAAGGTGAGCCCCGGCAATCCTGCTAAATACTAACATTTTTCACCCTCTCCCTCACTCTTCTCAAATCCTAGATTGTGTAGTGCCCAACCACATCACCCCGTGCCTAGAAACGTGCAGACTCCTCCACTCTACCTCCAGTAAAGGTTTTGCAGGTGTCACTCCATCGAAACAGCACTTTCCCATGTCTCCTACTTCCTCACTACTGCTCATTACTCCAACCTGTCATCTATCGTCATCCTCTGTGATCTATCAGCTGCATTTCCCCTTTTCTATCTCTTGAAACATTGGAACGTCCTTTGCCACCCCTCTGCAAATCAAGGGTTGGTCTTTGTTGTGCCTTCCCCTTTTGTGCTCTTGTATCACGTTTATGCCTTTGACACACAAATCCCCCCCCCCTTCACTGCTGCGCTATCTTCCACATCAAAGACTGTTTAGCCGTCATATGCCATTATATTGTGCTATCCTACCCTGTCTGGAACCTCCTTCCAGACAAAGTTGGGTTATCTACATTCCGGCTTTTAGAACTCTCCCCTATCCTTTCCTTTCCCTCCCTCTATCCTTTCCTCTAAACATACTCGCCATATCTCATGTGGCTTGCAATCAAGGGTTTCTCTTGGACAGCAATTTAAACCTGCACAGATAATTACCTCCATCTTTACATCTACCAGGTTCAACCTCCTGACCCCATTTCATCTTTTACTCAGTTTGGACCCTCCTCTCTTCACTTGTATCTACAAGGCTAGACTACTGGTGCCACTTGTTTAAACCCCATCCACGCATCTCTGCTCAGTTTTTACATATGCATCCCAAGTGGAAATGCCCAGAAGTGGCTCCTGAGCCTGCTGTGCCTAGAGTCCCAGGCTACACCACAATGATAATAACCAATGAGGACGAAACATGTCTTGGGTTGCTTACGGTTTTGTGCCGTAGGGATGCAAACTAGCAGCTTGACCACACTTACAGGTTCATTTTAAGCAAGCTGATAAATTTGGCTCAGCAAATTGCTTCTACGACTATACTTGTGAAAATCCAATTCCTGTCTCTGCATGCTCTTAACGGATTCATGTAATGTTGTGCCTCAATCAAAAGGAGTCTGTTAGGAGTTAGTGACACCTGTACTAACGTGCCCCGGCAATTGGTCATCTTTGTGAATCAGGCACTTGGTTTATGGGGATCTGTACATCTCAGTTCCACTTTCCATTGTGATTCATGGTGGCCATTATGTGATGGTCTTAACTTGCCCTTGTTTATTGAGGTGTTCGATCATGACTATCTGATGTTTACTGTGCTCGCTTTTTTTGTAGGATTGGTGCTTTGTGTGAAATGTAATGTATGAACATGTCTTTTGTATTTATGCAAGTAGTGTTTTACTTAAATGTGTTTGTGCACACCACAACGTGCCAATAAAATTAAACTGAACTGAAAGTCTTATTTTCTTTTCACTGTATGTTTCCATAGGGACTGAGCTTCGAGAGCTGCAGAAATTAATCGACAGCCTCCCAAACCCTCAGGATCCAAGGGAGGTGGCGCAGTTGTTAACGGTCCGGAGAGATGTCATGTTTATGCAGTTTGATGCAGCTGTCAGACATTTAATCAGGTGAGAAACATGTGAGCAAAGACATGGGATTTGGAAAAGGGTCAATGTAGCCCAGCAAAGCCATGTGACAATACAATTATGTTTATCAAAATTAAGATGAACATGTCACTGTGCAGGACATCATCACAGTCATAGATCTCAAGTGGCCTTTGTATCCTTGCAGGATTGTTTTATCACATATCTATCTTCACTTAGGGTTGTAAGGCTATTAAAGAAAATACTGTGAATACAGCCAGCATGAATATTATGTGTACCTCAAATGCATTAAGCCTGCATACCACCCCACACCACCTCTTTCCTTAAGTGCCCTTATTTTTCATTGACGAGTAATGCAGGCAAGGGTCATCATCCCAAGTGATAATGTCCCCTCCTGAGGTCTGTAATGCTGAGTTAGTAAATGAAATGTGGTTACATTTTGCAATATTCAAATAACAGTTCTTATACAAAATTAATCATTTTAATTGCAAACTTGGTTGAACTGAAACAGAGTTAACATGAGCATGTTTATTTATTGTATTTGTTGGTAGCGCCCAAACCCGGAGGTATCACAGTGCTAAAGGTACATAGTTAGGACTAGATGGAAAACAGTATGGTCATTATATTACATCAGAGAATGTGAGTCGTACAGAATAAGGTGGTTGCAGAACATTTTAGGACGCGAGTCATACAGAATAAGGTATTTGAGTTACATCATAGATCATGAGTCAAGTTCAGAGTATGTAGGGCAGTCCAGAAATGTACAGATATTTGTTGAACAGTGAGGCTTTTACTTTCTTAGGTAAGAGTACATAGGCAAGTTCTTCTTGGATCCGCTTAGGAATGACGTTGCAGTGTGGGAGCGATGAATGAGACATGTTATCCCCATTTTCCCATGAAGAAAACCCCTTGATACCCAACACCCTATTGGCTTTTTAGGCCAATCTTCCGTCCCTGGACAAAAGGCAAAAGCTCCAAGACTGTCTTTTCCAATTCATATGATCATCAAGTAATTTCCCAAGTAATCTGCATCAGTTTTCATCGATGGACTCTATCTCCATAATTACACAAGTACTGGGATGAGGAGGAAGAAGGGAACGATACAGAGCGTAAAGAGCCTCAAGCTCAATGAACGTGCTAGTTGTTTTCAAAATGCACCATTGGCTGGACATTTACAGGATTAAAAATCAACTGCAAGAGGCTGCTGCTGTCTGGGAGAAGGTGTTGCACCTCTCTGCGAGGCTTGTGGACCTTGGAAGCACGAATCAGTGTGGCAGAGCCAAGGGGCTCGCCAACAGAGAGGCAGAGGAACACTGCACGAGCAGGACAATACCGCAGACACACCAGGAGCCAAGGAAAGACTCCTGGACGTTCAACAGCAGGAGAAAGTAGCGTTTCACCTACCGGGACATTAAGCAAGACATGCATGCTGGAGCATAGCCGCGAGAGAAGCCGGAACGACGTTAAAGCAGCCCAGAGTGTAAAGCCAGCGGCAAAGCATTGCTGTGTAAGCACACACAGGACAAAAGATGCCACACAGAGCCGGTGAGTCAACCCGAGCAAGGTGAGGACCCCAGGGCATTTCTGCAACAGCGCCAGAGACAAAATGTGGACATTAAAGCTACAGAAACAGAGGCATTAAAGTTACTGATTGTAAATCAAGCCTACTTAGTGTTCATTTAGTTCTTTTTCACCAGCCATTCGACTGGTGCTTGTTCTACCTAAATAGTCACATGATGGTGTTGATTCACTGATGTCGGGTATGCACAGGGCAATCTTTCATTGATGCTGTCTGGTGGCAGCTTTATATGTGTAATCCTTTTTGTCTGTTATACTATTTTGAGTTTTGCGTGTTTCAGATTGTTTTCCTGATTCTGCAAAAACCCTTTTCATTGTTAATACACAAGTACTTATGTTTTGTCTGCTCTGCAAGCAACTTGCGTTCAGTAAAATACATCATTTTTTTCATGTGTCTATCTGATCTTGTTTAATTCTTTGCCTAAATACCTTTTGGATACACTTTTAATTCTTTAAATATAATTAAGTGATCATTTCCCCTTAAGTGTACAGCCACCCCTGGTCTCCTCTTGTTGCTCTGGACAAGAAAACCACGTCTGCTCACCAGAGTCTGGGACCCACACAGATAGAAGAACGCTGGGAAGAGAACAGTGAGTTTGAGACCTATGAACATTGTTCTTGGCAGGCGAGTAAACCAAGTCTGTGTTGGAGTTGTTGTACCTGGGCACAGAGGGAGCCAGGTCTGCCAATAAGGGTCTGGGACCCTTGGTTTGGAGGAGCATCCAAGCCTCTTCTTCCTCGTCACAGTACCTGGGCACAGAGGGAGCCAGGTCTGCCAATAAGGGTCTGGGACCCTTGGTTTGGAGGAGCATCCAAGCCTCTTCTTCCTTGTCACAGTACCTAGGCAAACGAGGAAGCCAGGTCGGCCAATAAGGGTCTAGGATCCACCTTGGTTTGGAGGAGCATCCAAGCCTCTTCTTCCTCATTGCAGTACCCGGTCATTGAGGAAGCCAGGCCTGCCAACAAGGGTCTGGTGCCCACCTTGGTTTAGAAGAGCATCCAAACCCTTTTCTTCTTTATCGCAGTACCTGTTCGAGAAAGGAGCCAGTTCTACCTATCATGGTCTGGGACCCCTATAGATGAGCAAAGAAAGAGAGAAATGTTTCCTATAAGTTGGAGAAAGACATTGGCCCTCTTTACAAGTGTGGCAGTTCCGATTACGGCACATGTTCCGGACCGTCACACTACGAGATGAAATGACAGTAGCAATGGTGCTGGCAACAGCGTACACTGTGCCACGGTTGCCGGTAGCACAGGTAACGGAAACTGTGGGACCCACGTGAAGCAGTGCTGGAAACTCCAGCACCACAGAAAGAAGGCCGCATTACAAGGGCAGATTTCCCCAAAACACTGGCACAAAAATGCCACTGCCACTGGGAAAACCGTGCCAGAAACACTGGCCCTGCGGAGAAGGCGATAACCAGGCCTATCCGGAGATGGGAGTTAAATTGGGTTTTACCTCCAACCTTTTCCTGGAGGTAAAAATCTCCATTTAACGCCCGGTTTGGGCGCTATTAGCGTGATGTTAATTGAACCGGAGCTAATAGTGCCACAAAACCCTCTTTGGGTCTATTGGACCCAATGAGGAATGGAGCTTAACCGGCCAATCGCTACTCGTGATCCGGCGCTAACAGCGCCGGACTGAGTAGCGGTAACGCTATTTGCATTGGGCGGTATCCCATTGCAATTAGCGCCGGGATACCGCCCAACTCATGATGAGGCCCTTTTTCTTTTATACCAGTAGTTGAACCAATTGGCTGCTTACATTTGTTTTGACATGCTCCTTTGTGAAAGCAACCAGGTACATTCAAGTGTACAATCAGAGATTGGGTGGAGAGGTTGAGTTCCAGACTCCTAAGTTCGTGGCCCCTGGATGGGCCGGCAGCGCAGGCCATATTGCCGCTAATAAGAGAAGCCAATTGGCAAACTGCATAAGTATGATGGAGTATATTAGGTAACTGCCTCACTTACTTGCATCGGCCAGGTTTAGTGGTTCCTTCTGGGTTCTCGGCAAAGCTCCCTCTCTGATGGAACGGCATGCTGCGCTCCACTCTTACTGCCCTAACTGCGATGGTTCACGGCTATACGCTGCTCTGCAGTAACCGTGCTTGCCAGGCGCTTTGTGGCCACTTCACAGAGGAAAGGTTTTTATACGTATATCTACTACCAAGAGTGATTGGCTTCAGGGTGAGTTAAAGGGGCCACGCCCTTTTCCACCAGCAAAGGTTCATGGCTGCACGCTGTCATTGTAAATAATTGTAATGATGTTGCCGCCAAAATATATGGCAGCATTCCCACCGAAAACCACTTCCACGATGCGGTGGCCACAATGTATGGCTGAATTCTCGCTGAAAGTCGCTTTCATGATCCAATGCTCACAATATATGGTAGCATTCCCTCCCTCTGAAAATCACTTTCAAGGGGCTACAACCACATTACAGGTAGGCATTGGCATTGAAAATCATTTTCATGATGCTGTGCTAGCAATTATGCAAGCTTTGCCTGTCTAAATCCCTTTCATGATGTTGCACACACCATATTATACATGGCAGCATTCTTGCTGTCAATTACATTAATGATGCCGCCACACCAATGTATGAGAATGTTGCCCCTCTATTTCAGTCTATTGGAGCTACACGTTATACATGTATTTATTTGATCGTATTGCCCATTTATATTGTGCTTAATGTCATATTCTGAGCATCTATGCACCAGACTGGCTATCGAACGCTTGTTGCACATAAACTTGCTCCCAAGTTGAGCACATTGCCCCTATGCTGTTCTCCCGCCATTGTCACTGTAAAATACTTTGATGATGCTGCACTCACAATATATGACACCTTGCTAAGTGTACATCTCGTTCATGTGCAGTGTGGTGCTTTTGTGCCCCTCACACATTGACGAATTACACACACACGCACACACACGCACATGCATACAAGCATATACTCACAAGGCGCATACACTGATTCATCTCTTGCACGCACACACTCACAGAAATATACCCGCATGCATATACTCACTCACAGGTGTGCACATAGTCACAATGCCACACGCACACACACATAGATGGTATCTGTATAAATGATCGAATAAAAAACGAAGAAGAAATGACAATGTTTTTACCTATTTGTTTCTCGACATTTTTGGGCTGAGTCTGTTGTAATAAAATATAGGTGTGGGGTGGGGTAAGGGTATTAGTTAAGGTAGGGGGTGAGGTTAGGTCCGCATTATTAGAAAAGAAATGTGGTACTTTCTCCTTTCAAATTTTTGAATTCGATCATTTCATGGTAAACCCACATACATATTTAAACGTACCTTCTCTCCCGTCTGAACGGGCATCGGGATATCATGATCTACCACTGGGCATGGGGGCTGTGCAGAAAAGGAAAGGACTAGAGGAAGGAATAGGATGAATAGTGACAGGGACTCAACACTGAAGCAGTGCTTCCTAGCGACACAACTCACGGGCTGCTTCGATCGACACTGGTATGCTACGGCAAAGCCTAAAAGATTTTAAAAAGTGGGATAATTAAAGACAGCCCAGTATATACCGCTAACATAGGAGGAACAGCAGAGATAAGAGGCAGTTGTCACACTGAAGGGGGCACATGTTTCTAGGTAGGGCTAGATTTGAATGACAGAAGCATTTCTCCAACCAGGGTGTGCCTAACGCTGTCTTGTAAGGGTCAGGAACAAACCTGATTGGATGAATGCTGTACAGGAAGGAAACAGCAAGCCAAACTACCTTATATCCATACACCAATCCTAAAAGCCCTTACACATAGTAATAGGGTGCCTTTCAGCCAAAAGCAATGAACAACTCTTCTTCACAGGTCACGCCCAACCCTTTTTTGTGAAGTTGCTTGACATTGAAATTTTACAATTTCTAATTATTTTGGTGTGTGTTTGATGCCCGCTTCCATTGATTAATGCCAGGGTTAATGGAGCAAGACAAACAAAATGGAGCATGCTAAAAAGGACAATATCCTTGCTGGACAGCTATTGCATTATCCCCACTGGCCATCCAAGGAGGGTTTATTCAACATGGTTCATAGAGGAGATGCAAGAATCCAGCAGGTGGTCCCTACTGGATCCTGAGGGCAAGATGTTCTTCATCTGACGGTTACGGCAACGCTTCAAACAAGTCACCTAATGCTTTGCTGTGTAAATTGTTATAAGTATACGATGGCATGCTTGTTATGCTGCAATATAATTGGATTTCTTGGTTTGTGATTACTGTCTCCATTTAGAGAAGCTTTTCTGTCAGTCGGGAATGTTTCAGCCTACTGCGCTACCACAGAGAACATGTCCCACGGACTGCCCCCACTGAGTAACTCTGTGGTTAGGACGGCATTTGCCTCGCAGCTACCCTTGCCGCAGCCACTGGATCCACGCAAGCACAGGGTGAGTAAAGTCAGCTCATCAGTAATCACTGTGTTTGTTGTACCTGATAACCGGAATATCATAATATCTTTTTGTGAAATGGAAACCTCCTTTATAGGCTTCAAATGGCATGCCTTGACTGACAGCTACACACATAACCATTCTCATAGCTTTCCGATTCATCTTCTGCACGTTGTGGTGGTGCACAGCATTTCAAGAGAACACTATTTTGATATTGCTCTTTCTTTTCCATTTGCCAAGATGTCCGGGGTAGCGACATTACAGGACGTACAATCACAGGATCATTAGCACCGTTGACACCAAAGGTTGCAATCTTTCAGGCTGGTGGCATGGTGGCATCACAGGAAGCTGCACCACTAACATAAAAACTATAATACATTCAAGATTCATAAAGTCATGCAAATGCTACTAAAAGGCTAGTCTAGTTACCAGCTTTAGATCAAATCGTAGGGTGCTGTCCTGATGGAGGAATAGGGAATATAAAGGAGGCCATATACCATAGCAAGGATTTGGGCAAACGGAGAGATCCAGCCGAACAAAACGATTCCTAAGAGAAGCTAATTCTTCGGACCAACTTTCAAACTATGTTGAATAAACGTTGACTCGGTCAATGAATTAAGCTGTGAGTACAGAATGACATGGCTTCTTTCAATGAATAATTTTTTACATACATTCAGAAAAGAGCAGAACTAAAACAGTGTGTTTCTTAACACATTGGGGATAACAAAACAGTACAGAGGGGCACTTTTTAGCAGTCAAGAATGACTGAAAAGGACCAAAGTTAGTAACTGAAGTGCAAAACATAGTCAATTCAAGAGAAAACAAATACATTCCAAATAAGGGTAAAAGCGGGTAAAATGAATGGCCAATCACTTGTCCGGTCTTGCCCATTATATTGCATCTTTGTCTTTACAAAGTCATCAGGTATCTCTCTTCCTCGCTCTGTTCCTTCACCTTTATTGCCCTGCTGCTTGGCACTGCATCAACCTCGAAAATCTATTTTCAGAATATTCTCTGATTCATTTGTCAGCATAAGATGATATATTGTCCATCTCTCACGCCAAGAACAAACAGAAACAAAATGTATATAAGAAAAGGTAACATTAACCTAAGGGGGCAAGTGCTTCAAACTAAAGAGGAGTAGGAATTCAATATGCAGAATTGTCACTGGAGGCAGTAGGGGGGTCAGGTTGGGAGGATGCAGGAGATGGCAGTGACAGCTACCTTTTTAGCAAGTAAGCAAAGTTTGAGCCAAGCTTTGAAGTGATCCACAGCTGGGCTGGCTGGTAATGTCATGGGCAGCAGGAGGTTTCAGGTGAGCAGGGTGGGTATGGAGAAATAGAAGAAGACAGAGGAGGCACAGGCAGGGTATGGGACAGTGAGGTTGAGTGCAGAGGAGGATTGAAGGGAACAGGATGGTGAGTACATTGAGATACAATCAGACAGGTTCTGAGAAGCAAGACCATTGATAGGTTTGTAGACTAGATCCAAGGCTGTGGAAAGGAAGGTGTGAATGTGCAAGCCGGTTCGTGTTGGTCAAATGGAGTCATAAGTGCACAGTGAAAGTCAAAGAAAGAGCAATTAATGGAAGAGGTATACATATGGAAAAGAGACACATCATCAAGGTAAGGGGCAAGAGAGTCCTGCCTGAATTTCCTCTTAGTCACTGATGAGGCGAGATGAGGAGTAGAAGGTGTAGGGACTGAGAAGTTAAAGTAAACAATGGAATAATCAGAGGATGAGGGGTCAATGGAGAGGTCGGAGGAGGAGAGTGAATTAGAGAGAAAGACAAGGTCAAGAGAGTTCCCACCAGAGTGGTCAGATATGATGGATTTAAGTTCAAGGCTGCAGAGGGCTTGGGAAGGTATCATATAGGCACTTAATGGTAGTAGTCACCCTCTTTATTAGGTATATCATAATTGGTTATTTATAATGTGCCTAATAACCAGAAGTTTCTAAGCGCAGACCCGGGATCAAACCTGTGTTGCTCCACATCGTCTTGCTTCCAAGGCAAGCATGTTGCCCCTGAGCTATCCTCCCAAGGCTAGTGACTGGATTAGGTTCTTATTTTAAATCTAAGGTCTCATCTCCCCCTACTTTTATGCCTGTTCTGACTGCTTATGTAATCACCTGCAGGAGAGGTTGTACCCATTTTAAAAACAGTCTGTTGTGCATCCAGGTCTTCATCATATATGGAGATTAAGAGTCACATAGATACATTTCTCATTACTGCTGCTTATGTGCATTCCACTTCATTGCAGTCATACATGTTTGTACGTTTGTAGCCACGCGATTGAGCAGTTATTTATTTGGCTTGCCAGCCCTCGGAGGTTTGACTTTGCATTGTGTTGCCTTGCTTTACTTCATAGTCTGAGAGGGAAATAATAAATGGGTCCATCTGTCTACAGATCATCCCTTTGCCCTCCCCAGAACTTGCCTGCAGCTTTTCCCCCCGCCTATTCATAGTAAAACACAAGTAGTAAATAAAGGGTGGATGGGCTGCAGCTCTATTGCACAAAATGATAGCACTGCTAAGAGGGTATTTTTTCAGCTGGAACAGGTGGAACAGATGCTTCATTTTATGAGCTCCCATTTGCTTATTTTTTTAGGAGGAACACATGTTCCTGCTCCAGTGGCTTAGCATTCAAAGCATGGGCACCAAAGAAAAGGTCCATGTGCTAACAGCCCTAAAGACAGCAGAATTGCACTATGTACCAGCTGTTAAAGTTGTTAAAGTCAGAGAGACCGTAATCAAGGCCCAAACCATTTAGTTGCTGAGTTTTTCACTAACGGTACAATCCGATGGCCCTTCCAGAGTGTCTACCTTTCTGAAATGGCTAGACCCTGTTGCAGCAACTTACAACCTGCTGCACATTTTAAAAATGGATATGCATTTGTAGTGTTTAAAATGACACTTGTTAGTTTGTTTTAGACATTTGCACTTATTGTTCTTTTGTTATCTTTTCAGACATTTCTTATGTTTCCCTGGAGAACATTTTTATCAGATGGGGGTCTCTTCCCCGTGTTAGTGGGCAGCCTGTGCACCACAGAATACAACATGCAGGTACCGTAACGTGTGAAATATCATTCCTTAACCAGCATTTGTTTATGCGATGGTGTGCACTGAAACAGCGTCAGAGGCTTTCCATGAACTACTGCAGTGGTCTCCTCTACTTTTCTCCTTTTGTTTGTTTTTGCCAATGTGTGTTCAACAGAGTTGTTTCTACCTTGAAAATGTTTTATCGGATACCAAGCAACATGTATTCTAGAAATACATGCTTCCTACTGTTTTATCTGATTTCATTTGAATGCTTATGGAGCTCAGTGTTCACTCAATATGGCGTCTTTCATCTACAAAGAACATTATTGCAGCCAGTCTATTAAAAGTAATGTTTTAAGTAAAGCTAACTCAGCTGTATGAGATGTTGGTGAGTAAACCAAGTCCTCTCACCTGCCAACCTGAGTCCACCCAGTGTTTCATCCTTCATAGGTTGGTATGATATGATAGGTTATTTATAACGTTAAAGCGCAGACCCAGGGATCGAACCAGTGTTGCTCTGTGTCATCTGGCTTCCAGGGCGAGCACGTTGCTGCTGAGCTATCCTCCCAAGACACGTTGGGTACGTTCGTTTTTGCAAATACAACCACAAAGCTCATTGAACTTCACTGAGTATCCCTACACGCACACATCCCATTCAAAGACAGCTGCAGCATATGCAACGCCGTCATCAGGCATACTCCCACCTACCTGGCAGACATCATTGACGGTCAGTGCACCACCGGAAGTCAGGACCCGACGAGACTAGATCAGCAGAAATGCAATAAAGAAAGAACCAGGAAACAAGCATGCTCAATCTGCAGTTCAGGAAAGAGATCAGGACTCTCCTCTTTAAGGAGCGGAAACTTCACACCCTGTACGATGCACCCTACGAGCCACCCAGCCCAGTGTTTCTACTGATGTCAGCTTCTACAGTCCTCCCCCGTTCATTTCCCCCACACATCTTTCAGCAATGTTTTCTGTTTCATACTAAATGTAAACGTTCCCTCTACCTTAAATGGAACCCCGGTAACAAATGCTGTGTTTTAGGGACTGTTCCCCGTAACCATCTAATGTATGTCTGTGACCCCTAACAATGTAAAGAGATATATTGCTTCCCAAAGCTACCCCCCGTGAATAAATACCCAAAATAAAATAAGGCATACATTCATAAAGCCCCCAACATAGATTTGTACTGTTCACTTTTGTTGAATAATATGAATAGGTAGAGATTACGTTGAATTACTTCCCATCACAAAAAACATAAGTATAGATGTTATAGCTGGATCGTAAGAGGTTGACCCATTTGAAAACCTTTTTTTGGTAAACTCTTTAGCCTATCTTTAAGCTGTTTCTGGCAACTCCACCTATACACTACTTCATATCTATGAAGCAGGGACGTGTGGGTTTCTTGCACTGTACAGTTCTAATCCTGGAGTCCAGGGTTCCATGCTCTAAGCCAATAAAAGTACAAACAAAAACCTGCCCTGCCAGTAAACCTTCCCTCTTCTACCCAGTCTTGGAACTCAATTATCAGGGAGTAAGTACAGTAAGGTTGCTCAGAGGCAGCAGAAGACAAAAACGTCTGCTGTCAATAATATCCAAACAAGGACACAACTAGCGCAAAACAGCAGGCAAGAGCAAAATGAAGAGTTGGAAAATATTCTTTTATTTTATGTTATCGTTCTGGGTAGAACCAGGGCATGTCCAGCGTACGAGAATGTCAATGTCCTGGCTATCATTGTGACATCTGTTGAATATCATGCTGTGAGGATCCCGATCTAATGTTGAGACGATTGCAATTCCTATATAAAAATATGATTGCCCCATTTCTAAAAATGTCTTCACTATAAGCGCAGCAGTCTCAACCAAGTACAGCAATTTTGCATGTGCAGCAATTTTAGAAGGCATTGCTCCATCACATCCAAGGGGCATCCATCTTAGATGAAGCCACTAAAAACTCACCTCTTCTCCTGGGCCTTACAACCTTTAGATTACCAGTAAAGGATCAGTCGCTGAAGAAACCCAACCTGCTCTCTCCACCTACTAATCATCATTACCCCCAGAATGAGATTCCAATCAACATGGACTCTACTCAGCCCTGGGCTTTCTCCAAAATGTACCAGTATCACCTCCATGTGTAGTTAAAACAGAACAATACCAGACTTCCTTGTGCACTCCTGCATTGGTGGGCCCAGGTAAATACTACCCTGAAGCACAGCCACACCACCACGTGCAATACAGTACCGTACAGAAGAATTCAGTGGCCCAGGAGAGGAGGAGGGATGGTTAAAGGCTTGCACCTGAGATTTAGTGAACCCTGGAATGAGCAGCTGTGTCCACAGTGATTATGTATGACCAATGTTTGTGTGATATGTAGCATGTTTTTTTGGTGAAACATCCCAATTTAAAAGAAAACTTGTGCATTGGTGTATTTCTCTATTTAATATTAATGTGGGGGATGTATTGAAAACAAAATGTGCACACACTTTATACTCAGAAAATAATGTTAAAACCTGAACTGTACTAGAAAAACAAAAGAGAGGTGAATGAAACACAAGTGAAGAGGGGACAAAGAAAGTAAGACGTCCAGGGTGACACTATTACTCTTAATCTTTAATCAGGAGCATATTTTATCAGGGCTAGAGCACATTTATATTTGAAAATTGAATTTTCCTCTGTGGGCTGGTTTTCTCATCAACATGGGCAGCAGCAGTCTTTACCCATACAACAATTGAGGCTTGTCTTAGTCCTTTCTTGGAGAGGAGTGCTGCTTTTGGTGTCAGGGAACAGGGATACTGATGTGGCACTGTCAATACATTTGATCTTTTTCATCAGGTTATTTCTAGTAAAAAAAAAAAGTACTTCTGTATTCTTTCTTCGCACCGTTAAGTCAACTGAGGTGAGCACTCTTGCAAAACATATGTACAATATTTGAATAGAACCACAGATTTAGCAGTTTCACACAGTGAGAAGCAATCACAGCATCCGACAAGGGCACAGGAACACAAGGGCAGGGGGCTCATGGCGTTGCAAAGTGTTCCTCCACCAGCATCATTCCTGCCCGAAATTGGGGAACTGGCCATTTCATGAAAAAGATGGATCAAGTCTTTTGAAGATTATGCCAGTGTTGTGTGCGGCATGAGCTACAACGTTGATAGAAAGAAGCCTTTACTCTTACACTGTTTGGGACCAGCAGGACAAGAAAAATTTGAGGACCTTCCATATCTACCAGAGGAGGAATGTCTCAATATGAATGAATATGAGAAATCTGTAAAGAAAATTAACAAGCACTATGAGAAAAAAGTAAGCACTATACTAGAACGCTACAAATTTGGCAAACGGGTACAAGAAGTAGGAGAAAGTGCAAAGCAGTACATCACAGCCCTTTGGAAACTTGCCAGGACCTGCAATTTTAATCAGCAGTTGGATGAAAGACTCAAGGATCAATTCATGCTGGAGTGCAGCAGCAGCAAAGTCAGGGAGAAACTATGGGCGGAAGGGATCCCCCGTTTGATACTGTACCACGGATTGCAAAGTGGTGGAACGCACTTATAAATGCGTCAAGACACTGTAAAGCAGGATTAAAGAAATGATGATTGGGCCAAATCCAGAAAAGGCTCTACCCAGGCTGACGACTCCTGTTGTGTCATCGGAGACAATAGCACCTGTAAATGATCACCCTCCACAGAGAAAATCGGTTCCGGAAGACAGAAATTACAAGAGAGGAGGGCAGAGGTTAGAAAACCATAGGAGGGAGAGGAACGCCCCGAATGAATTGGCAAAGTAACCCAAGAAGATGTTACAGGTGAGACAGTGCTTCACACTGGGCCAACAACCTGGATTGCCCGGCTTTGAGAATCATTTGTAAGGTTTGCAATGGAAAGGGCCACCTGGCCAGAAGTTTTAGGATCAAGAAGACCTCAACCCACTAGATAGGTGGCGATTACAGCAAGAATGATGGAGATTAATGCATATCACCAGTAGGCAAGGAGGAAGAGGAACTAGACAGCCCTAAAGCAGCTGTTTTCATCAATGGAGAACCGGTCATGATGACGATCGACTCTGGGGCAAAGTACACTCTTATGCCGGAGACTCAGTGGAAGAAGTTTGGTCATAAATACCTGAATGAGGTCGACACAAACCAAAAGGCCTATGGGGCAGTAAAAATAGACCGCAAAGATTGGTTTCATGCAACTCTGCAATTCAAAGGGAGAGACGCTACTGGGAAAATATATGTGTCAATGAAAGGAGCGATCCTATTGTTGAGCTGGGCCCATCAAAAATAACTTTCTGCCAAGCTGGATCCGAATGCAAAAGACAGTGTTTTCAATCAAAAATTCTCAGAATGTTCTGCAACAAATGTGGGAAGGAGTATTTCAAGGATGCTTACATAGTTTTGTTAATCGAATAAGGGTCAAACATAATTGTACGCCAGTAGTTCAGAAGCAGCAGAGCATTACGATATCTATGAAAGATGAAATGAAGATGAAATTGAAGAAGCTTGAGAAACAGGGAATTATAGAGAGCATTGATGTGTTGATGTCTCCCCTTTGGTCGCAGTTAGGTTGAGCTCAGGAAAGTGAGATTGTCCATGAATATGAGCGAGCTCAACAAATGTGTCATCCCAGAGAGACATCCCTTGCCCAAAATATAAGAGAAAATATCGACGATGGTTCCAGCCAAAGTGTTCTACACTTTGGATCTCACCTCAGCATACGATCAAGTTAAGGTGCATACGGACTCAAGGCATTTGACAGCGTTTGGTTTATTTTGACAGCCTCCGTATTCCAGAAGATTATGTACAGTATATTTGATGGTGATGAGGGTGTGTTGTTCTTCCAGGATGACAGTTTGGTATATGCCGACAATATGGAAGAGCACAACAGAAGGTTAGATGGAATCTTTAGGAAAATATATGCTGATGGTTTACTCTGAGTAGGGAGAAGTGCAAGATCAACAGAAAATAGATCAAATATTTAGGGCATGTCATCTCCAAAGAAGGGATATCTCCCAAAAAGAACCTATCAGAAGTAATTGAGAAAATGCCCACACCAACTGGTAGGGACCAGGTACACAATTTCCTCAGTATTGCTGAGTATAATTTTAAGTTCATCTGAGACTTTGCCAAGCCCACGGCTGAGAGAGAGTTGATTAAAGCAAAGATAGCATTTGAATGGAGTTATTGCTGTGAGAAGGAATTTGTTCACATAAAGAAAGCGTTGGCAGCAGCCCCCGTGCTGCAGAATTACAGAAGGGGAAGGAACACAGTCATCACAACGGATGCAATCAACATTGGTGTGGGTGCATTGTTAACTCAGATTGATGGAGGGAAAGCGTATGTAGTAGCTTTTGCCTCAAGATTACTAAAGGGACCGGAGAAGATTTATGCCACCATCATAAAAGAGGCTTTGACAATCAAGTGAGTAACAAAGAAGTTTGGGAGCTTTGTGCGGGGAACACAGTTTGAAGTGCACACTGACCACAAACCACTGGTGGAGATAATCTCATCCAAAGGCTTGGATAAAGTGTCAGCAAGAATTAAAATATGGGTTTCCAGTTTAGAGGAATATGATCTCAATATGATGTATACACCAGGTGTGAAGAACTATGCAGCAGATCTTCTGTCTAGAATGACAATGAAGGAGCAGACGAATAATGAAGAGGAGGAGCATGAGGTGGTTTTAGTAATTTTGGGGATGTCCATTCCACAAGAATAGTATGAAGAAGCTATGCAGGGGGACGTGAGACTGCTGAAGGGCAACAAGTGATCTTAAAGACGATGCAAAGGATAAGGAACTACTTCTGGTGGCCTGCCTGCAATGTGCAAATAGAATGAGTTGTAAGAAACTGTATCCTTTGTGAAAAAAGTGACCATGTCTGTGTGAGTGCAAAGTGTCATATGACAGTGACAGACATTCCCAAACATCCGTGGGAAAAAATATGGATGGATGTCATTGGGCCGATCTGGAGTGATGGTGTCCGCATCTATTGCGTTGTTGTGCTTAATCAGCTGACTAGGTGAGTCAAAGTTCTAATGACGGAGCAGAGTGATTGAGTTTCTGGAGAAGTTGTGTGGTCGGGAAGAATATCCCAGCATGGTGGTGAGTGATAACGGGTCCCTTTTCAGGTCAAGGGAGATGGAGAGATATTTCACGGAGCATGTAATTGTACACAAAATAAGTGCCACATATCACCCTGAGACTAACTGGATGGTGGAACGCTTTAACAGGGTACTAAAGATTCGATTTGATGGGCTTGGACTAATGGGAGAGATTGGAAAGCTGCTGCGAAGGAGATTGTTATAGCTCACAGGTTCATGACCTACAGTACTACACGTGTATCACCTTTTGAGCTCAGAAGGGACAGAAAAGCCAACACCAAGTTGTTCCCCCATCGGATGGGGAGTGTTGGCATTGCAGATGGTAAGGTGGAAGGTGTTGTCGGGAATATGAGGAGTGAGATGAAGAACAAAATGTGGTATGACAAGACTGGTGTGAGACATTGAGTGTCTCGACAGGTGGGAGACATGGTGAGAATTGAGTTGCTGTTTCCCCTCAGGAGTAATGGATGCAAATGGTTGAAACCGATCAGGGGGAAGGAGGTCTTTAGGTTTGCAATCAAGACCGAAGATGATTGTGTGCGGAACATGGAGAGAGTAATGGTGGTGAAAATGAATGATGGAAGCGAAGAGTGTGATACTAGGAAAAGAGCAGTTGGAGAGTTTTCCTTGCCAGATGAAGCAGGATTAGGGCAGTCCAGCTCAAGGTGTGGAAGGAGGTATTCCAAGCCGTAATAAGCCATATAATGTATAATCGGTTCCATAACAAATCCAATAGTTGAATGCCAAATTGCAAACAATACACAGAAGCATTGTACAACATTTCATGTTGGATGTATACTGCCAAGACAGAGAGCCACCAGTTTTCACTCATTTGAGTTTACTGATAAAGCCAATGGGGAGCGTCACATTGTGTCAGCAGATCCATGCTACTGAAGAGCCTGACAAATGGGCTCCACTCCCGTCCCCAAGTTGGGGGGGTTGCATTTCTGTGCTTCTTTTGGGACCCTTGAAGCAGCTTTTCCTTTTGCACTGAGGGACATGGAGGAAGACACGGAGGGGGGAAGGGCACGTCCCTGTTACGCTCACCTGGCTCCCACAGGGGCGTCGATCGGACCCAGACAGCTGCGACCTCCTCCAACGTGAAGCGTAGTGCGGAGATGACAGACTGGACTGGACCGCCTAATCACGTCTGCTTGACCCGTAGAAGTATTCTCCTGCAAGTGGAGAGAGGGATTTAGCCACCTGTGGATTCTAGTAATGGCTTCCCACTGTTCTCCCCACTAATCACCACCTATATTCACTTTCAGTAAGCTCACCTTATGTTTTTAAATGATGAGCTCTCCATCCTGCGTGGAATGCAGGGGCGCGTAGATACCAGTTACTTCACTGGTTTGAAGGCGTTGGAAGAGTTCGGATGAATATTGACTCCGAGGTTCCAGGCGAGAACCCGTAAGTATAAAGTTCAAAGAGTTCAATATGTCCGATGTTCACTCCTGTACATTCCTTTCTTGTGTTGCAGCTGGATCCAAGGGAAGATTGTTTTATGGCAGCTGATGGTGTTCAGGTAAGAGTCTGTATTACCCGACACTGTCCGGTAAAAGATGCGTGTATTTAAATTGCTGGTTTCTCTCTACTTACAGGTGCGGCGTAAGAAGTTGCGGTTTGTTACAGAATAATGCCTCCTGTTGTTAATCAGGTAAGTCTATGGTGGAGAGGTTGTATTTGTTGGCTCTCTCTGCTCACCTTATGTTTCTTTTGTCTCCTAGATGGTGGAATTCGGCAAAGAAAAATGATGGAGGCTGCGCCGGATCGAAAAATGCTGTGAGGACTGGTGAGTATGGCGCGGCGCTGCAGCTGGTGATGCGACGCGTGTAGAATAATGTCCTTTTCAAGTTCGAAGACGTGATGGATCCGGAATTCAGGTAAGGATTGAAATAATATCTGTGTTCTAACCTTTCCTTCTTCTTTCTTCTATTGCTAGGAGCTCTGGATTCGAGACGGGTGTGGCTGAAGACTGGATGCTGACTGCAGGCACGGTGAGTGTTACGCTGCTGGATGCAGAATAACACAAAGCATGTGCTGCTGTCGGGCGTGGTTTAAATAGCCTCCAAAGTAGTTCCAGGTAAGAAGTCCCTAGAACCACACCCGAGTAAAAAATAGTCCCTGTAGTAAAATAGTCCCATCCAGGCCTCAAGTTGGCTTGGATTCATTTGCAGCATGGTCTGCATGAGGTAAGTAAAGTCTATGAGCCTGGCGCATATGCCGCCAGGACTGATTTCTATTATGAGCCTGATGCCTAAGGCGCCAGGACTGAACCCAGACAGCCCCCAGCCGGGGCTGCTGGGGTTTTATTAAATATCTGGATGCCTGCTCCCGGGGCTGATGGGCTTGATCCGGATGCCCGGGGGTAGGCATCATGACAGCACTCCCCCCAAAGGCCCCTCCTAAAGTTGCTCTTCCCCTTGGTCCTGGTTTGTCTGGGAAGTTTTGATAGAATTTCTTCACCAACCGAGGTGCATGAATGTGGTCACTAGGCTCCCATGACCTTTCTTGTGGTCCGTAACCCTTCCAGTCGATTAAATAAAAAAGTCTTGATTTAACCATCTTAGAGTCCAGGATATTCTTTACCTCGAATTCAGGTTCTCCATCTATTAGGATGGGGTCAGGTGGTTTGGTTAATCTTGTCCCAGGTTGAACTGGTTTTAGAAGTGGAACATGAAAGACAGCATGAATCCGCATATTAGAGGGTAATTCCAATTTGACGGCCACCGGGTTGATAATGGCCTTAATGGTGTAAGGGCCCAAATATCTAGGATTGAAAGTTCGAGTTCCCTTTAGAGGTATGTGTTTTGTAGCCAGCCAAACTTGATCTCCAATCTGGTATTGTGGAATTTCACTTCGATGTCGATCAGCATTTTTCTTGAATTTCTCCTTTGCTTGTTTCAAGTGTTCTATTGCTTCCTTAAAGGCTTGTGTAATAGTAGAGTGCAGATAAGTCACTGCAGGCATTTCTAAGTGTTGAGGCGAATCGAGTTCTGAGGTTCGAGGATGATGTCCATATATGGTATAAAAAGGGGTTTGTCCGGTTCCTGAATGTACGGAGTTATTGTATGCGTATTTGGAAATCCATAAAATATCTTTCCAATTGCTTTCGGTTTGGTGTAGTATACAACGTAGGTATTGTTCAAGAGTCTGGTTGGTCCTCTCCGTCTGACCATCAGTTTGGGGGTGGTGACTGGTTGAAAGCTTTACATCGATTTGCGCCAATTGACCGAATTTCTTCCAAAATTGCAAAATGAATTGACTACCTCGGTCAGAGACCAATACGGAAGGAAATCCATGGATTCGAACAATGTTTTCGAGAAATTCCTTGGCCAAAATTGAAGCGAAAGGTAATCCTTTTAAAGGAATAAAGTGGGCCATTTTGGAAAAAAGATCCACAGTAACTAGAATGGTGTTAAATCCATTACACAGAGGTAGATCTGTAATGAAGTCTAAAGACAAGGTGCGCCATGGTGTAGGTGGAATATCCAAAAGTTGTAAAAGGCCAGCTGGTTTTTTCTTCTGACTTTTGTTTTGGGCGCAGATACCACAAGACATCACAAATGACTTTACGTCCTTTCGTCAGGTGGGCCACCAGAATTGTCTTTTAATTTTAGCTTCAGTTTTTGCGATACCTGGGTGTCCTTCCACAAGGGCGTCATGATAATTGGAGATGACTAGTTCTTGTAGTTGCTTGTGTGGTAGAAATAGACATCCTTGATAGTAAGGTAGGTAATTGATGACTGAATAATCTTGGCCTTTCTTTACTCAGTCCTGCAGGGATTGTTATTTCTTGGAATTACAACTGTAATTTCGATACTGTTTCCCGCAATAATTAACAAAATGTGAATAATCTCACCTTGACAGATCGAGTAGACCGCCAGAGAACAACCATGTGCAGCCGTGAAAGATACCCTAGGACAGCCCTGTCCTCTCCGACCCGGAGTGGGATTAACCAGGGGAGAGAACAGGGTCGCCAGGGAAACCCTCGATGGGGAAGAAAACCCTGGTAGAATCCGAAAGTGTTGTGGATCCGGATGGTTGATGAATGTCTTCTATGAGTGGCTGTGGAAGCTGGGCAGGAAGGCTTCGTCTGGATTAACAAAGGAAAATGGTCAGAGTGGTTGTGTAAAGAAGGGAATGGGAATTGGAAATTAAATGGCACAGTAAAAGGTTCTCACCAGCGGAGTGAAGGAGAGGATGATTGATTTAGGGCTTCAAAGGAGAAGAGATCGGGAGACGGGAGCTCTTAAAGAAATAATACTTGGGTCACAATCTGAATCAGGAGAGACAGAACGGCATTCTGATTTTATAGCACTTACAGCTATCGGGTGTTTCTGCAAGGATGAAATCAGGGTTGGCGTAATCGTGACGCCGATGGATATCTGGGCTCGATGAGAAATCCCGAGAGATAGCGAGACCGCAATGGGAGTGAGAGTCTGGAGATGAGAGCTTGAGAGACAAAAGGTTACAGGGTTAGTCGAAAAGTCAAACAGTAGAGGCAGAGATCTTGAAATCCCTAGAGGCGAACTCACGGAGCGTCTGTAGAAACAGAAGCGACGCGAGGAGTTGCCGGCTTCCGTGTTTGATAAAGGATCACGTGAGCAGGCCGGAACGTCTCGGAGAAACGTGAAGAGTCTAGACTGCTTCCTTCAGAACAGAAGCCATCTTGAGAAGGATTCTCGGGAGTCGCGTAGAGAAGAGTACCACACAACTGATTGCGAGCCCATAGCGACCACCTCCCACAATGTGTAACAGTATACCCCCTCCTCCTGGGGGGAGAACCCGGTTTACCCGGGAGAAAAAGAAAGAACCGTCGAATCAACTTAGGAGCATGAACACCATAAGCTGGTTCCCAGGATCGTTCAGCAGGTGAGTAGCCCTTCCAATCTACCAAAAACTGCAATTTACCCCTCCTGTAACGAGAGTCACAAATATTGGCCACTTCATATTCTGGACCAGTAGCAGTGAAGACCGGAGGCGGAGGAGGGTTCTCCGATCTCCGAAAACGGTCCGGAACGACCAATTTGATTTGAGATAAATGGAACACTGGATGAATCCGAGACCAAGAAGTCGGTAGGGCAAGTCTGATTGCAGCAGGTCCAACCCAGGATAAGACTTTAAAGGGTCCAAAATATCTATGAGATAATTTAGAAGGTACAAGATGCCGGGGAAGGAATCGGGATGCCAGCCAAACAGAATCTCCTGGGATAATAGTAGGGGCTGCCCGACGATGCTTGTCTGCGTTCCTCTTAGCCCGATCTTGAGCCTCTTGAAGCAACAGTTTGGCTAGCTTCTGACCCCCTTGTATATCCGAGAGAAGACTGTCAACCCCAGGGCAACAGGAAGCAGGAATAGAAACGGTAGGTACAAATGAAGGGTGATACCCATATGAACAATGAAAAGGACTAGTGTGAAGTGCAGAATGCTTGGCGTTGTTGTAGGCAAACTCTGCAAATGGGATCAATTCGACCCAATTGTCCAGGGCAGCTGAGATGAAACATCTCAAATATCCTTCCAAAGTTTGGTTTAATCTTTCCGTCTGCCCATTAGTCTGGGGGTGGTATCCGGAGCTTAAAGCTCTCTTGATTCCCAGAATGTGACATACCTCCTGCCGGAAAAGAGAGGTATATTGGGGGCCTCAATCCGATACAATGGTATCAGGGAGTCTGTGTCGAGAAAAGATTTCGGAAAGGAATATCTTTGCCATATCCGCCGCTCCAGGAAGTTTCACTAACGGGGTAAAATGTGCCAGTTTGGTAAAGTAATCGATGGTGACCATGATAGTGGTTTTATTCTCAGAAGAAGGTAGGTCCGAAACAAAATCGGTGGAGATTATCTGCCAAGGTCGGTCAGGAATAGGCATTCTTGAAAGTAAGCCCAGAGGAGACGTCAGAGGAGACTTAGACTGAGAGCAAATTGTGCAGGCTGCAACATAATCACGGATGTCTGCCTTTACTTCCGGCCACCAAAAATGTCGTTGAACAAGCTCCAAGGTTGAGGCATATCCTCGATGGCCAGCTGCTCGGGAGTCGTGACACATTTGTAGAACTTCTTGTTGTAGTGAAGGAGTGGGAATCAGAATCTGAGCTCCTCGAAAATAATGGCCCCTCTCTTCAGTGAGCTGATGGTTAGCGGCGATTTCTTCACATAGGAGTTTGTTTTGATTAGTGGAAGTCAGTACTTCATGAAGAAAATCAGTTAGGACTGCGATAAATCGTGCTGTGGGGAACATCCTTTCAGAACAGAAATTAGAAGTTGGAGAATCTTTTCGAGAAAGAGCATCGGCCTTTAAGTTTTGTTATCCATGAAGAAAGGTGTTTTCGATCCGAAAGGGAAGAAAGAAATAGGCCCAGCGAGCTTGTCTACTGTTGGTGGTCTGGGCATTCTGGATTACTCTGAGATTTTGGTGATCGGTTCGGACTTTGACAGGAAAAGAAGATCCCAACAGCAGATGTCTCCACTCTTCGAAAGCCCGCTTAATAGCTAAAAGTTCCTTCTCAAGAACTGAATAATTCAGTTCTGCTGCGTTGAATGTCCTAGACAGATACGCGACGGGTCTTTCTTCCCCCTGGTCAGAGAGTTGTAACAGCACAGCTCTCATTGCGTATTGAGAGGCATCAGTCTCCACGATAAACGGCTTGGTCTGATCAGGGGTGATCAAAATAGAGGCAGAAGTGAACATTTCTTTCAGAGTTTGAAAGGCACTTTGGGCTGCTTCATTCCAGAAGAATGTGACGTTCTTCTTTAGTAATTGTGTAATGGGCAGAATGATTTCAGAAAAACAGGGGATAAATTTCCTGTAGAAATTTGCAAAGCCTAGAAATGGCTGAATGTCTTTAACACAGGAGGGAATGGGCCAATCTAAGACTGCGGGCACTTTCTTTGGATCCATAGATATGCCCAGGCTAGATAACACGAAACCTAGGTATGTAACTTGCTCTTGATGGAATACACACTTTGAGGCTTTGCAGTAGAGATGGTTTGATTGGAGTCGACCGAGAACTATGTTAACATGATTGATATGGTCTTTCGGGTTGGAGGAATAAACAAGAATATCGTCCAGGTATACGATTACGAAATGAAACAAGATGTCAGCGAACAAGTGATCCATGAATCGTTGGAACACTGCTGGTGCATTCACTAGACCAAATGGCATCACATGATATTCAAAGTGTCCGAACGGGGTGCGAAAGGCTGTTTTCCATTCGTCCCCAGGAGCTATTCTGATGAGGTGGTAGGCTCGTCTGAGATCGAGTTTAGTGTAAACAGAAGCCCCCCGGACTCCCTCTATAATGTCAGATATTAAAGGCACGGGGTACTTATCAGGAATAGTAATCTTTTTGAGACCTCTCTAGTCGATGCAGGGACGGAGTTCCTCAGAATCTTTTTTGGGGATAAAAAAAAGAGAAGCGCCCGCTGGGGAGATGGACTCAGAGATTAGACCATTGCGTAAATTGGCCTGGAGATAGTCTTTTAGGACTGCCTTTTCCCTTTGGGACAAAACATAACATTCTGCCAAAGGGAATGGGCTGTTCTGGAAGAAGGTTGATATGACAATTGTCCCTCCTATGAGGAGGTAGAGTGGGAAATATGGGATTCTCAAAAACTGACTGAAACTTTCGATGACACAGAGGGATGATCTCTAGTTGGTTTATGGTGGGCCCGGTTGGATGGTCTGACACTTCAGTCGGAATGTGAACACCCACTGACTCCTGGGACAAACAATGATTTACGCAGAACTCAGACCCTAGGAATAAAGTACCCGCCGACCAGTTAATATAAGGGTTATGGAGTCATAACCATGGGAGACCCAAGATAAGAGGGAAGTGAGCGGCTTTAATAAGGTCAAAGACCAAAGTTTCTTTATGATTGGCAACCATACAAGTAATCGGTTCGGTCTGTTCCTTGATCGGCCCAGAGCTCAATGGACTTCCATCCACTCCTTGGATAGGAGTAATGATGGATTTGGAAACAAGTTGTATCTCGTGTTTCGTGGCCCAATCATTGTCCAGGAAATTGCCTGCAGCTCCACAGTCAATCAAGGCTGGTATGCCCGCTAACACTCGTTCTGAAAGAATCATGGATAGAGATACCACCACCATGGTTTGGCAAGTAGCTGTGTCAAGCGACATTCCCATTCGGTATGGGGAAATAGGATTTGGAGCCACTGCCGTTCTTCCCCTTGAGGTAGGGCTTTGAAGTTTCCCGATTTAGGAGTTGGGGTACGTCGTGGAGGAACCAAATGACAATCCTTCAAAACATGTAGTGAAGAACCACAATACATGCACAGTCCACCGGTCTTTCTTCTTTCTCTTTCAGAAGCGGATAGTGGTCCCCTCACAGCTCCAATCTGCATGGGCTCCTCATTTTGGAAGTGTGGTTTATTTCCTGTCTGATAATATTCACTAAAGGATCGGGTACTCTTGCTCTTTTTCCGTTCATAGGATCGTTCTTGCAACCGGTACTCAATTTGCATGGTTAGCGTTATCATGTCTGCTAAGTTGGCTGGGCGAGGAACTTTAGAAATCTCGTCTTTCAGCTCATCTGTTAAATCCCCTACGAAAAAGAGTAAGAAGACCCTCATCCGGCCATCCTAATTCAGAAGATAACTGCTTAAATTGGGTGATATACCCTAAAAGGTCCTTTCCGCTCTGTTTTAGGTCAAGAAGTCTTTCCTGAGAGGATACAGTGATTTCTTTCCTCCCAAACATGGATTTTAAACTGTTAGAGAAAGCAGCATAAGAATCAAGGATTACATTGTTTGAGGTAACCAAGGGCGTGGCCCATGCCAATGCGGGCCCAGATAAGTGAGAAATCACAAACCCCACCTTATCTTTGTCTGTTGGGAAAAAACGAGGTTTAAGTGTAAACTGGACCGTACAGCTATCAAGAAATTCTTTGAGTTTGTAAGGGTCGCCATCATACATTATCGGGTGTAATGTGGACGGGGGGTATCAGAAAATGCTCTAGCAACTTGTTGTCGTAATTGTACATTGTCCTGCTTAAGTGATTGTACCTCTAAAGACATGGCCTGCATAGCGGCCATTAATTGCTGCATTTGTTGTTCCATAATGGTCTTCGTCTGTCAATATTTTATTGGCGTCGCTTACTGTTATTTCTTGGAATTACAACTGTAATTTCGATACTGTTTCCCGCAATAATTAACAAAATGTGAACAATCTCACCTTGACCGATCGAGTATACCGCCAGAGAACAACCAAGTGCAGCCGTGAAAGCTACCCTAGGACAGCCCTGTCCTCTCCGACCCGGAGTGGGATTAACCAGGGGAGAGAACAGGGTCGCCAGGGAAACCCTCGATGGGGAAGAAAACCCTGGTAGAATCCGAAAGTGTTGTGGATCCGGATGGTTGATGAATGTCTTCTATGAGTGGCTGTGGAAGCTGGGCAGGAAGGCTTCATCTGGATTAACAAAGGAAAATGGTCAGAGTGGTTATGTAAAGAAGGGAATGGGAATTGGAAATTAAATGGCACAGTAAAAGGTTCTCACCAGCGGAGTGAAGGAGAGGATGATTGATTTAGGGCTTCAAAGGAGAAGAGATCGGGAGACGGGAGCTCTTAAAGAAATAATACTTGGGTCAGAATCTGAATCGGGAGAGACAGAACGGAATTCTGATTTTATGGCACTTACAGCTATCGGGTGTTTCAGCAAGGATGAAATCAGGGTTGGCGTAATCGTGACGCTGATGGATATCTGGACTCGATGAGAAATCCCGAGAGATAGCGAGACCGGAATGGAAGCGAGAGTCTGGAGATGAGAGCTTGAGAGACAAAAGGTTACAGGGTTAGTCGAAAAGTCAAACAGTAGAGGCAGAGATATTGAAATCCCTAGAGGCGAACTCACGGAGCGTCTGTAGAAACAGAAGCGACGCGAGGAGTTGCTGGCTTCCGTGTTTGATAAAGGATCACGTGAGCAGGCCGGAACGTCTCAGAGAAACGTGAAGAGTCTAGACTGCTTCCTTCAGAACGGAAGCCATCTTGAGATGGATTCTCGGGAGTCGCGTAGAGAAGAGTACCACACAACCGATTGCGAGCCCATAGCGACCACCTCCCACAATGTGTAACAGGGATGCTGGATCGAAAAAAGTTGTTGGATTTTTAAATGAATGTCTTGTAGAGTCTGTAGAGTAGTTATGCCAAGAATTCTTTGTTCTGAAATTATAGGCACCGGTTCCGGGTTCGAATATACTTCTCTCATCCATATTCGGGATAAGGCATCTGCTTTGCCGTTTTTACAACCTGGTCGATAAGTGACCACGAAATCGAATTCGGCAAAGAATAATGCCCACCGAAGTTGACGCAATGATTGGGCCTTGGCTGTTTTCAAATACTGCAGATTCCTGTGATCGGTTATTACAGTGATGGTATGCCTGGCACCGAGAAGATAATGCCGCCAAGCCTTGAAGGCGGACTTGATGGCTAATAACTCCTTATCAGTAACCGCATAGTTTAATTCGGGTGCTGAGAACTTTCTTGACCAGAATGCTACTGGATGAAGTTGACCGGTTTCGGGATCCTTCTGGGACAGGACAGCTCCCATGGCTAAACTGGATGCATCGGTTTCAACTATGTATGGAAGCTCAGTGCGGGCATGCTTTAAGACAGGTGCAGAGGTGAATTTCGATTTTAGCTCTTGGAAGTCTCTTTCAGCCTCTTCAGTCCACAAAAAACATTTGTTTTTTCACAAAAGTGCTGTGATGGGGTGTACAATATGTGAGTATTCCGGAATAAATCTGCGATAGAAATTAGCAAATCCAAGCATGCTTTGTACCCCTTTAACTGAACTGGGTGATGGCCACTTGAGGATTGCGTCCACCTTTCGAGAGTCCATTCGAACTCCTTTTGGAGTCAGGATAAATCCCTGGAATTCAACTTCTGTAGAGACACATTTCTCCAATTTTGCATATAACTTGTGCTGGCATAGTTTCTCAAGGACTGCACGAACGTGCTTCAGATGCTCTGATTCTGAGGAGGAGTACACTAGAATATCGTCTATGTATAGGACAACACAGACGTCAATGAGTTCACAAAAGACATTGTTCATAAAATACTGGAAGGCTGCTGGTGCATTGCACAACCCGAACGACATCACCTGGTATTCGAATAACCCGTACTTGGTGCGAAAGGCAGTCTTCCATTCATCGCCTTTCTTTACACGTACCAGATGATATGCCACTCGGAGGTCTAACTTAGTGTAGATACAAGCATCCTTTACTTGATCTAGTAATTCAGGGATCAGAGGCAATGGGTATCGGTTTTTTACCGTAATCTGATTTAATGCGCGGTACTTTATGCACGTTCTAAGGTCACCTTCCTGTAAAAAAAGTGTTCATGCTGCCTGAACTAAAATATGTGCCAGTGTTATCACTGTAACACACTTTAGTAATGGTGCTTAGTGATGGTGCTTCGAATATATGCCAGTATGTCAGTGTGCCATTATAAATCCTATTTGTGGTGTGAGCCAGCACATTCATAGTACCAGTGCTCCGCCCCCTCAAACAGACACACACACTGACTCACTCACAAATGCACACACATTCAAACTCTCTTGCGTACACACACTTCGCAATCACTGCAAGCAAGCAAAACATAGTTTTTGCCCCTTTTTTGAAGTGTACATTTCAATGTGGTGAGCCAGTGTCTTAATTCCATCCAGTCAAGACCTGGTCACACGAGTAGAGAATGCAGCAGAGCGTGTGTGATGGGACCTAGATAGGGAGTTAAAAAAATAATGTCACCTACATCATGCCTAGTGAGGTTTTGGTGTACCGATTGCACTGTGCATTTACAGTAAGTAATCTGATAAAAACCAAAGTAGAGATTTGGCAATTCAGCGCCAATGTCCCAACGTTCTGCTACCAATTGCTGCACGCCTCTTGGTTAAAACCCCAATGAAAGTAAAGTTCTTGAAGATTTAGGAATGCACGCAGCATGCCACAAAGCTCCACTGACCATGCGTGGGACCTTCCCACATATAATCACAAATTGCAATATCAAAGCAAATCCGGGACTAAGCAGGTGGTAGAGGGTGCAACCGGACAAGTGGAGTGACCACCACTTCCCCTTGCTCTGCTACTGCTCCTCTGACAGGTCATATACATCCCCTTTAAGAAAAAAAAGCACCCCTCCCATCCATGCAATGCCGAAAAACGTCCTGTTGCTCATTCATGGTGTATGTCCAGTTGCATTTTACGACAGCCCCATATATTTTGTACTGTTAGTTATTTTGAGTTGTCAGTTGGTCACGAGAAGGGTGGGTTAAGGCAATTGACTGCAAACTGCAGGCCCTACATTTGTGCCGTGGCACATTTTCTGATCTTGTGCCCAGGCCCCGCTAATTGCACACCTGCACTGCCTCCCTGGTAATCCCTGCACCTGGGGACTGTTATTCTGTATCCCTACGGTCCCCTTACCAGCACATATGTTTGCTCTTACCTTGCACTTGCCACCATCTGGCCGTTTTATTTATCTTATTATTCTACTATCCCATGTACTGCACTTTCCCCCCTCCCTTCCCTCTCGCACTTTTCCCTTTCCCCCCTTCCCATGCACTTGCGCGATCTGAAGGACACCTGGCCTAGTAAGATCGTTGTCTGTCTTCCCCCTGTTTCCCCCTCCCTTGCCTCGTCACGCCCCAAGGCGCGTTATAAATGCCATACCATATCATATCATATCATAACCTGAAAATGCATTATTGAACCTAACTCAGTGTACTACAACACCCCACGGCATACAAAACAGAAAAAGCGATTTGCAGGCCTAAAAACAAATAAATGCAACCCTCTCTGATGTTTCCATAGTCAAAATGATTCTCAACAGTTGTTACTGGGTGGTCTGCTGACCAAGGGATGGCACAATAGCCACCACTAAAACATTTGACCTGAACCAGTGATCGAAGTGATAGGGAACGATCAGGAGCAGTGCTCCACTACTTTTGTTTTTATCTGTTTATCATTCCTGTACTTTTAATGATCAAATGCACCATTCTATACAGAGGATTTGTCCATTCCTGTCTTTTTGCTAGTGTAAAGTTGTAATAGGAGTCTTTTTTACTGGGTCACTTTGACTATTGCAATGCCCCGGATACAACACCCGTAACACATTGCAATATGTTTCTGCCTATCCTCTCCCCTGCTGATACCACAGTTCCACTACTTTGATCGATACACTTCTACCACTGAGCCCTATTTCACAACACATCTCAGGGCACGATTCCAATCCCGAAACAACACAGATTAACACAGGCCGAATGTACACCACCACAATATACCTTTCTACTCTACATTTCCCTAACCAACACACAAACCAACAACCAACACATCTCCCCATACTCCTTAAACACCCATCGGTCAGGCCCCAAAGAACTCCACAAACATTTTACATAACCTGGAGCGTACATTAACAACTGCTTCAGACAACCTACAAAACGTATATCACATTTACACACCACAAAGAGCCCTACATTTTCATATTTGCACACATCAATAATGCAGCAAGCAACCTTACCCTGCTCCTCCTCCTCCTCCTCCTCCTCCTATGTTGGTCTAAGACCATGAAAGGGCAGAAGTTGTGCTGTGCAACTCCCAATGACATGTCATAATTACAGGGCATAGCAAAGGGTGTTACTCATTCTACTGTGAGGAAGAGCGTTGTATGGCCCAGGATGCTGTGATGACTGGCGGTAGCGGAGGAGGAAATGAATGCGGCCTTTTCTGCAGTCCGCCCCATTTACTGGATTCTCTGGTGACCTGACTAGCTGTTCAGTAGGTATGTCCTCCTATGTAAATGAAGTGAGGATAAGTGTGGCAGGATCAGTGCTACAATACACCAATTCTAGGTGACAACATGAGGGACACTAGCAATGGAGCATAAGGATACCAGTTTATCCCTTAAACATGACATCTGCCTCATTGTAAGAGAGTCTTTTTACAAACAGCATGAACTTAATCTCTTCTAGGGACTGTAAATGTTTGCAGACAAGATGCAGATAAGATGCAAGGACAAGACTTGTCCTTTAGCGGTAAAGTGAGGTGTAAAAAAGTGGGCAGCAGACTAAAGTCTCACATTACCGATCCAGCAATGTGCACCCACTATGAAATGTAGACACTTGACCACATACCTTCAGAACTCTAGATGGTACAAGTATTTAGTTGTTTGTTTTCAAGAACTGTACAGCATCTTTCTTATAGAGATTACTCGCAAAGTGCACATATCAGCTGTATGACAAATATATACATTGTTATATTAAGCAGAGTATGATTACAGATTTATTTTCCACATCCTGGTTAGAAAATACAAATTCCAGAATGCAAAGTGTTGAAAGCTTGAAAAATCTCTTTCATAGCAGACATAAATATACACTAAGCTTTAAAAAGACGTTTTACTTGCCTCACTTTAATTGTCTTGGAAAGAGGCACAGCATGTGAAGTTAACACGAGGTCATCTGCTGCCTTTTCCTTTACACTGATAATCCGTTGGTAACATAAAGGTGTTGACTGGGTCATTCCCAGGCCATTGTTAAGGGGCCAGGATGCAGCATTCCTGGTGTACGTCCCAGAGCTCAAGTTGAGGGAACACTCGGGTGGACGGTGCCCCCCCATTTTTTTTCGGAATGTGGACTCCACCCACCAGGGTGTTTTAGAGGCCGTGTGTAAAACAAGACACTTTGACTGTCTTTTTTGAAATGACAAATTTACGCACAATCTGGGGATTCGAACCGCAGTTGCTAGATTCGCGGGTCAGGCACTTGTATGTCAATGAGTCCCCTATTTTTATTTTTAGGACTTGACCCCTGGTGGATCCTGTTTATCTTCATTCTCCTCAGGCTCGGACAGGCCTACATGGCAATAAGGCAATGCCCAATGTTCAGGACCCACATGACAGTGTGGGCCAGTTTTCTGTGCAAAGTGGGGCCGTTTTCTGTAACAAAATGGGCCAGTCTGAGAAGTTTCTTCACTCTGCGGCCGGTATTTTTGACCAAAATTACAGAACAAAGATTCTTTAAAATGCACTATTTGAAACGCATTTTACCAAAAACTCCCTGTTAGGTGCTAAACAAACAGTCTGTCATGAAAGGAACAAATTGTCATTTCCAACTATAGGCCACTTTTTTATTGGTGCCTGAACAAATTTGATGCCCCAGGCCGACCCTGATTGCCCTTCCTTTATCCTTGAAGGAGTTTTTCACTCTCAGATCTCGACATACTTAAATCTGCAGTCCTTGCTTCCCCTGGCTCAATCTGGTTTTTGTCCTACACACTCAACTGAAACCCAAAACATCATTTCTCCATGTTACTAACTCTCTTCTCCTCTGGGCACTTCCTTCTTGATCTTTCTGTGGCTTTTGACACAGTGTCGGGCACCCCACAAAGCTTACTAACCTCTCAGTTTTGGGATTCTCTGATCCACTCACACGCTGGTTTCATATATATCTCTCTGACTGCACTTATTCTGTCCCTTGTAGGGATGGGAGGGGGTCAAACATCCTTAGCTCATACTCTTTGCTATAGTGCCCTGCAAGGCTCCATACTTGGTCTTTTGCTTTTCTCCAATCATATTGTTCTCCTTTTTTTCTCTTATTGAGTCTTTCAAACTCTCATCTCACTTCTACACTGACAACTCCCAGATCTTCTCCTCTTTCACTTCCTTTTCTGATTCTCTTCATTCCTCTGTCACTGCCTGTCTCTCAGCTGTCCAGTCCTACATGGCGACTTGCTTCCTACATCTTAAGCCATCCAAAACAGAGATCCCCTTCTACCCACCATCCTCCCCTCCTGCCCCCATCCCCAGGTCTTTTCTTTCCTCCTTCTTTGCTACCTTTTTCCTTCTCTTCACGTATTCTCAGTGTTATCTTCGACTCTTCAATCTCTGTCTCCTCACATATTTCGTCAGTCCGCAAACATCTGCTGTTTCCATCTTTTCAACATTCATCGTATTCGTCCCTTACTGTCTTTTCACGTGGCTAAACTCCTTATTGCATCCTCAATGTTCTCCTGCTTCGCTTTCTACTCCCTCATTGGCTTGTGTTCCTCACATCTTACTAATATCCACTCAGTCTTCAATTCAGAAATTCATCTTCTTTTTTAGTATCCCCTTTCCTCTTTTTCTTCTTCTCTCTTAGCTATCTCTATACTTCCTTAAAACTCCTGTCTTCTTTTTCACTTTCTCTGTGTTGTTTTCAAATGTTATCACAGACTTTCCCCACACCGTCCATCTTGCTGCTCTCATCTCATTTTACTCACCCAATTCGTTCACAAAACCTTTATCTATTATCTGCCCCTAAACCATCCTGCGCTCCTTCTTGCATTCGGTCCTTCTCTCTTAATGCTCCAAAACTTTGGAATTCTCTGCCCCTCGACATACGTTCCTTCCACATCTATTGATCTTTCCTAAAATCTCACTGTGTTTCCACTCTCTCCTCCCGGTAACAATCTTCTGGTCCGATTATTTATATTTCAACCTGTGTGTATTGTGTTGTGTAACCATGTGCAGCACTTTAGCTAATGCGCTATACACATTGCAAAAAAATACAAAATTCTAAAAGCCACAGAGGCAGCAATGTCTGGCACTGTTGTGTGTTGTTCTTTATTTCAACTCCTGGAGCGTGTATATTTTGGGCGCCTCTTCGGTCCCATAATGTACCCAGATAAAAGTTGCAGCCTGAGTGGCAGGGACTGCATCTGGAGAGCTGCCAATATGCAACATAGTTGTTGAATAGCTATGAGGGCTTCTTTGTTTTGCGTGTGTCCCATTGATGACTTTTCACAATATACATGTGGGGAGGACTGTTGCAGCGGTGTAGGAAATGATCAGACATCAGCCTACTTGGAAGTATAATTTGAAGCATGCCTTGAGCCGCAGGTGTCCAATGTCATCTCCCTGAGATCCCTGCCTCGAGGTTCATAGGCATAAGCCATAGAGATAGTTTAGAGAGTTAAGGATTTGTTGCTGAGATAATGGATCCAACTTTGGGTCAGAAGTTAAAAATCCTGGAAAGGCCAACTTGCTCTCTCAACCTTCCCAGTACCATTAATAGCAACACCTGCGGTTTCCAGTGTTACCCAACAGGGAAATAATGGTAGCAATCGCTGCATAGCAACACGTTGTTATCACTATATGATAAAGTAGAGTTACACTAGACAAAGCCTGTCGTTGTAGTTTTTTCTCTATCACACACTGCTCCAGTGGCAGTATGTGTTTGTGCTCAGAAGAATAGGCGACTGAGCAAAGAGAGAGTAACCCGGCCATTTTATTGTTTTACTTTTGTCTCTAATAGTAGATAAATATATCAACATGTTTTTATTGTATTATTTTTAAATGCACAAATACAAACAAGTAATTTCACAGTGCATGAGGGAAAGAAGTAAAAGGGAAGCGTGGGGTGTCAAAACTGGCCCAATAAGTGCAAGGGCACAAGGGAGCATTGTTGACCAATGATTGTTGACTACGCAGAGCCACAACTACCTAGTATACAGATCAGCAATTGCATCACGTCAGAGGCAGGAGTGAACAAGGGTGCGAACTTTCAAAACTGTTACCACAGTACTGATGATATAACTTCACAGGACCTGACGGCAAACCAAGAAAGGACAGGCCACGGTGCTCTGATAGGTAGGAGGGGTAGGGTCCTAGCATGTTCGGGCAGTCCCCCTCCCCTTAACTGCTGTAAAGTTAGGGAACTTGTACCGCTTGCAGATTAAGGCAAAGTACCAAGATGAGAAGGGGCTCAAGTTGCCATGGGTGGGAGAAGTGTGAGGGTGGGCTGCAGTGAAAGGGAGGAAGGGCGGAGATGACTGAGCAGTCATTTACTAAGTGCATGTGGCCTTGAGGGTACCTGGATTCTTGAGCAGGTGGGACTTCACCGCTCATTTGAATCTGAACTCATTCTCTTGTAGTCCCAAGGCATTTGGAAGGGCTTTCCAGAAAGTGGCTGTGTTGTATGCTAATGATTTTACCCTCCTTTTGCTGTTCCCTTGGTTTGGTTATAAGAAGGTTCTTATTCTTGGATCTAAGCAATCTGCAGGGATGATATTTAGCCACTAAGGTTGTGATGTATTGATGTCTTTTCCTAGACAGACCGTGGTGGGTAAAAGACAGTGCTCCGAGTGTTATGCAATGCTCCATTGGAAGCCAGCGGGATGCTTTGAGGCCCGGTTTGTGATGTGGTTATGTGTCCTAAGACCCAGAATCAGCCTAGCTGCATAATCCTGTAGAAGGGCAGAGTTAGTGTGTTTGTATTTTGTTAATACCTAGGTAAATTCCATTACAGTAATCCAATTCAGATAGTACCAACCATCTATCTAGTTCTGCTTCCTTTTTGGGTCATTTAAAAAAAAGGACAGATTTTTTCAGCAAGTGTATTTGGAAGTTGGACTTCATAACCACATCCTCGTCCTGAGGTGAACAAGGTAAGATTTCATTAACTAGGATGCCCAAGTTCCTGACTGTCCCAGTGGCACAAGCAATGAACCCTTCTCCGTGGGTCAAAGGCTAGGGACGGAGCTAGGCATTTGGGTGTTGAAGAATAATTCACCTTTTTATGGTACGGTTCTTCCTAAATGGATTCAAAAGTGGACTTATGTTTGCATATTTTGCCTTACTTCACAGCTGTCAATGGCACATCTACTGTACAAGGTTATTCATGGTGTTTCCACTGCATCAAATATTCTGTCTGATTGTGCAACACCATGCCACATGTAAGCATTTCTGTGCTCTGTGCCCCTCTAGTTGTGCTTATGTGGCTTGAGTGACCAAGACCGCAGAGTGGCTCATGGGGAGTTGGTTGCAGTGCAGCTGTTGATGGAAGACGTCCTTCAGAATAATTATGACTTCCACCAATTGGACTCAGAAGGCCAAGAAGCACCTTCTCCTAGTGGAATACAGGTCTGGTATTTTAACCACTACAAAGTAGTTCTACAACTGATATCACATCACAGAGGAAAATGCATCCTTTTTCCCTTGGGCATTCCTTTTGTCTAAAGGAAATCAAGAGATCTGCAACAAACATGTCACAGACACATACATTCTCCAAAACCAAAGTTTCTGGTCAAGCGCTCAAGTGCTGAGCATAGGACTGGGCTCATCGACCCACAGAATCTGGTTTATGTGAGTGTTTGGAAATATTAAGTAATCTCCATTGAAATTAATTGCATGTACATTCTTGTTCATCAAAGCCATTGTAGATATTCTGTAAACCTGTCTTGATTTTGCTATTTTTTCTTTTGAGACATTCTGCTGCTAAACATCACCATTTACTCTTTGCTTGCCCAATCCTTTCCAATACCAAAGGCAAATTAAGCAACTAATTAATTACTATAAAAACCTAATATCTAATCCAGCCAACACATGTTTCGCAACAGTGGGCACTTTCTCAAGGCGTAGAAAGTTCAACTGTTCATTAATCGTGGGGGTCATGTGAAGGGTGGTTCTTGAAGTAAGCATGTAAGGAAGAGTTCCCTTGGCACTGTCACTTCCTGGCTTAAATTTGAAGAGAAGGTGCTGTGAAATTGCTTTGAACCATTGAATCTATGTGCAAAAGACTGTCATGATCACAATAATATTACATTTTGGCTGCCGGATGCTGGTGTAGAGACATCCCGGGCCGTGCAGGGCCTTGCACATTTCTTTGACTGAGGCCAATAAGATAGCAGCGGCAGCACCTACAGCAAACTTTGTGTCATGTTCCACTGCAGCTGAACGGAGATGAGAGGTCTGTCATTGAGCATACAACAGTACTCAAAAAGGCTGAATACTTTTAGGGGTGCTCATGTAGATGTAATGTATGAATTGTTGGTCTGAGAGAGGGCTGTGAGACTGGAAACATGGAGGAGTGCATGGAAAACCTTAGTTGGAATGGAAAAAGCTTTCATTTCAGAAGTACCATTTCCCAAAACAATTTGTAATAGAGCGTGCACTGAAGTAATTGGGGCCTCGCCCTAAACTAGGAGCTATCCCATGCTCATGGGTTCTTAAATATGTAAAATGCCATGGCTGAGTGACCACCCTATGACTGGCCGGAGAACAAGGGGAGCTTCAATCCCAATCATGATTCTGAGATTTTTCCCCGCACTTCAGCCTAGGAGTTTGGAGAGCGAGGAAATCCTTTTATACTGCAAAGAAACTTCGATGTGATAAGAATATCATGGTAAAGAGGGAGATATGTCTCTGACAAGTTGAGGAGATCATTGGGGTTGGGGGGTTAGGGAGATGGCAATATTTAATGTTAATTATGCGAGAAACAGTGAGAAGCTTTTTTGTTGGAAATAATATTTCATCCTTCTGGCCTGAGTAGGACTGAGTAAAAGAGTACATATATTCAAACACACATGCCATGATGAGTGCTGAAATCAGGCTGCTATCATGGAATATACATGGACTAAATAACCATCAAAGAACTATAATATTATTAACATATGCTTGCAGACATGGAATCAGTATTTTATGCCTCCAGTTTTCAAGTGACATCAAATACATAACAACGTGGGTGAAACCGCGAGAGCAAGTGGACCACTGGATACCTTTCAGCATACTCTAGCTATGCAAGAGGAATAGCCATCATGATTTTGAAGTTAATGCGATACACACATGCAATCACGGAACCTGAGGGTAAATTCATCTTCATGGTTGGCTCAATAAATAACTATGGCATACAAATACTACACGTATCCCTCAGCAAACACTGAACACCAGAATTTTAAAAAAAAGGTTGCTGGTCACCTGTCACATAGGTTGGAAACACTATCAATATGGGTTGGGGATTTCAATCATGTGTATGATGTAACTATACACTGATCACACAGCAAACAAAGGCCCACCTCTAAATCAATCAAAAACTCTGTACTGCACTATCATTTTGCAGATTTATGGAGATCGAAACATCTGGCACCAAGGGGGTTTTCCTATTACTCGAGAGTGCATGACCCCTTGGCTAGAATCGATTGTATATTTGTCACACATGAAATATCTTCCTGCTGTCAGAATGCATTATTCTGCCGAGAACATTAATCGATCATAGCCAAAAACAAAATCATAATGAGGCTGCCAGGTGATTTCAGTTTGACTCAATGGAATGGACCTTGCCTTCGAGGTGCTGACCAGAATGGGGCAAAGTCATGATATAATTCACTAGCTGAAATTGTTATGTACGGCTCTGTAGTCAAGAGCCATCACAAATCCAGATATATCACCGAGCTTCACATTTCTGAGGGGTATGAGACAGAGATGCCTATAGTATTTGCTTGGTTATTTAACCTTTCACCCACTTTTTTGCTTCAGAAACACACATAGCAAGGTGTTTGGTGTGGTTAAGCTGGTCCCTGATCTTCCTTTAAGTGGACGACATGGCACTACATGTCACTGGCCGACAGTTTAATTTTAACCTGTTAGTTAACAATGTGCTGAATACAAACAGTACGTAGGGCCGGGAATAAATTGGGGCAAATCAGAGCTGCTATATAGACTGAGTTTAGATATTGTCCAGCTGTACCTGAGAGTGCATGTGGCTCCAGAACCTGATGTGGTATTTAAACTTAATTCTGCGATTCCACAGCAAGAACAAAGAATATAAAGATGGATTGTTTTACTGCTATCTCTAACCTTTATAGCCACTGTAATTAAAATCATAGTACTCCCACTTGTCTCAGGCAAACCCTGTATGTTTACTGCTGAAATTCTTTGCACAGTTGAAGTCACTGTTGGTTAGATTGCTGTAGAGGGGTAAGCAACTGTGCTTACATTTGGAATTCCTTACTGAACCCCATGACAGGCACTTCATCCTCTATCCTTATACTACAGGGTAGATGAAGTTCCCTGCTGTGTACTGGCTTCAGAAAATGGGAACTGATCTGCATGTGAAAATGGAACAGTTACTGACAGGGCCTACTACATTGAATACCTTCGTTTCCTAAGGGATGAGGGGCCTTTCTAGCAGACTAAATCCAGTGCAGAGTACTCACTGGACGTGGCAGAACATCACCATGATCATGAACGATGACGTGCTGTTATCCCCTCTCATACCACTACTGGAAGGTAAAAGACGTGGTATTACATGTGATGCATATATGTACAAAACATGGAGTGGGCTGGAGATTACAGAGTGGGCTGACATAACTGAAAGGTGATACATCTCATTGCATCTAAATGTATTCACATACTACAGTCTGAGATTTGATCTTAAACAACATTGTCCGAACATACCGCTGAGCCCGCTGTAGGAGCAGCCCGCGCTGCCCCCGAGATGCAGAGAGGAAGTGGTAAGCTCCAGGCATAATATCAGCTGCCTCAGAGCCCCCGTTATCCTCACAGCACATCTTCGCCTCATCCGCTCTAAAATCGCTTTTATTGAAGAGCACCTGTCTGCTATACTCTACAAATGCTGCTAACCTTACTTACCTGCAGCCTCCAAGCACATATTGCCCATGTGTTTGCATTCCACTCGAAATTCGTTTGTCAGGCAATTTAAAGATGGCCGCCGTAATTTAAAGATGGCCGCAGCGCTTTGGACCCCCGCGCCTGACCTTGTCCTGAATGCCTGCCTGACCTGCACCCTGCATCCTGCCTCCGGATTGGTGCTGACTGGCAACACATCGTGCCTCCAATCACCAGTAGGTGAGAGCCGGCCAATGAGGTAAGGCCCAGAGAGAAGGCCATCCCCCTGACTGAGCTGACCGAGCGCAGCCACGCAGCCAGGCGACGTCCTTATGCCCAAAAACATCTGCAATTCATCTTGCCTCTAGTGCCACTCCGGCTAACTCAACCAGCAGTGCTTGACCACCTGCAATGGAAGGTAATCCACGCTACCTGCATCACCTTTAATGTACTTTATTGACTCTGAGATACAGCGCTCTCCTTACCGTCTATAGTGCTCGCCCACAGTTTGCTACCAACGTGCTCACCTGCAGCACCCCTGTTTAACACCTGCCATACTGCCTATGATTTACCTGCAATGCTCCCTTATTGCGCCTGCCTCAGACTAATGTGCGCGATTCTTGAGTTAGTCTGCCTACCTCCTGCATTATCCAAACCTGCTGCGCACATATTCTGATCTGCTCCACATGTATGCTACATCGCTCTTCTGCCTGATAATGCTTGAGGTGCAATGCCTGTTTGACGTGCCACACTTTTGAATGGTGCCTTGTGTACTCTGCACTGCTCCTTACTTGATGTAAGTGTAGTGTACTTGCGTAACCTAACCTGCTGTGCCTCACTACTGATTGGTGCCCCATGTAAGTTGCATTGCTCTTTGCCTGATATGCCCACATTTGCTGTAAGCCTGGTATCTGCTTTGCCTTTTGTACCTCTGCTATGAAGGTGCCCACTCATTCACCCAGTACTGCCTAGACTGCCGCATTGCTACAACTGTACCCTGTGACCTTTTTGAGACCCTTTTGGTCGCCTACCATTGCACCCTGTGACCTATCCGAGACCCTTTTGGTCGCCTACAACTGCACCCTGTGACCTATCCGAGACCCCTTGGTAGCTTGCCACTGCATCCTGTTACCTATTTAAGACCCTTGGGTCGCCTGCCTTGCACGTTGCTAACTACTCTAAGTCATGCATTTTAGTTCATATTGTGATTCTTGAATATGATGATCCATATCACTAGATGAACCCCTGGCTATAACTAGCCACCCGCAATCTATATTGCGACACCCTAGCCAGACATCCTAGCGAAGTAAGGGAAGTAACTTGAACCATTTAACTACTCTAACTACCATGTGTAGAAACCTGACCTCCCTGACCCTCCTAACTACAATCATGGCCTTTGCTACCTACAGCACTAGCCCCCCCACAGACAGAAACCTGAGAGACTTAGGGCAAGACTACCTTGCATTTATGAACCCAAAAGAAATAGCGCAAACAATACTGTTAGATCCCCAACTATACAGACGCACTTGGATAAGCAAACTCAAGCCACGAAACCCTCAACTCCGACCCCGAATCCCACTCACTTTCATAAAAAGAAACACCCGAGTCGAAACAAGCACACAGATAAATCTGCAAGCTATCCTATTCCTAAGAATACTTTATCACTTACTAGATCCCTTATCAACGCCAGATCCATGGTAGCCCATGCAACTGAAATTGCTGACATACTAAACAACAGCAGCATCGACCTCCTTGCCATAACAGAAACTTGGTTCCACGAGGCAGCAGGACCCTCCCTGATGCTAGCCGTACCTGACAATTAACAGATCCACAGAGTAGATAGACCCAATGCTAAAGGCGGTGGCCTAGCCATCATCGCTAAAACTACTTTGCCTATCAGACTCAACACCTCACCTCCCTGTGCTTCCTGCGAAGTACTCTCATCAAAATTGCAACTCTCTAATAACCACACACTAACTGTTCTATTGATCTATATGCCCCCAGCTCCCTTGGGAACCTTCGAAGATGACCTTACCACCCTCATAGCTAACAATACCCAAAATCACTCGCAAACGCTGTTGCTGGGCGACTTTAACATTGGCTTCAATGAGCCAGATAACAAAAATGCCTTCTCTATAACAGCTATCCTAAACGACAACGGCCTTACCCAAAAAGTCCTCACCCCCACACATGTTAAAGGTAGAACCCTTGACTGGGTATCTGAACTTAACTGCAACATAGTCATTACTGACATCATCCCTCAACCATGGACCGACCACTATCCAATACATTTCATTGCCACACTTGATCTCCTCAGCCCTAAAATTATCAAAATGATACCACCACTCCCCACCAGAAGTAAAAAAGACATTACTACAGAAAAACTCATCCCCCTCCTCCTGCCTACTATCAATGGCCTGGAGAACAATACTGACCCAGACACCCTAGTGGACACCTTTAATAAAGCTGTGTCTCATGCACTAGATACTATTGCACCACCCAAACTACGCAAAGCTAAACAAGAAGCCCACCTTAATGCTTGGTTCATACCCCAACTCAAGGACCTTAGAAAGCAGAAACGAAAACTCCAAACTATCTGGCGAAATACTGACGACAACAGAGTTAACTTAACCCAATTCACCAAATATTACAAGACAGAAATTATCAATACAAAAAAAATGTGACTGAAAGCAGGCGTGTGGGCTGTCCCAGATTATCTCGCTCTGACAGAGGCTCGTTCTAATACCATATACATATTTAAATAATTGGGCATATACCTAGACAATTTCTTATATATCACATGGACACATATTCACAGATAGGGGTGTATCAGCCACCTTTACTCCTGAAAATAATCAAATACTCCCAAAAAACACAGAGTAGAACTACTCCCAACATAAAATAGAAAACGGCCATGTAAGGCGTCTGCCCCGTGCTTCCACCCACAAAGCTCCAGGGATATGTCTGGGCCATTAGTACACCAGAGCCACAGGAAGAAAATCTACTATTATTACTGCCTGATCTGAAGATGCTAACATTTATCTTTTAATGTACAATAATATAATATAAATAGGTGCAAATATCTATATATATATACATATTACAAAAATATTTCTGTTTTATAATTAAAACATATTTTACTCACTTATAAAATACTCTTATTGTGCATGGGTCTTTTTTCTCCCTAAAATATCATTTTACTACCAAAATAGGGAGTAAAATACTTCAATGTCAAAATCTTATCTGGGGCACTACATGGAGATGAGGGTGATTAATGAATTACATATAAAAAATGGTTGAGATTGTTGGGGACACTATCCCGCTACCGCCAACTGGATGTGTATTGGGATTGTTCATTGATTATCATAAATTCATTGCAAAATTCATTGAGCTGGCTCTATTATTGACTAGGCACAGGATTGCGTTACAGTGAATGCAAGAAAGCGCTCACGGCATGAGGACGGGATTAAGATATGTGATATTGTGAAGGGTTACTTTAATCTCTTGAGTGTGTGCTCTAGAAATATGGAGACGGTTCTATGCATACGTATATCAATTACATGATCAAAATGTGCGATATGATTCTGAAATTCTTCCTACCTCTTCAATTGGTACTCGTGGTATTTGTTCTGCGTTGGCAGCATGACAACTAGAGCTTGTAAAATGTGTGCTGAGCACATTAGTACTTTATTTGGAGGCTTTCTCCTGAATTTTAGATGCTTAACAGAACCACATTAAACGTAACTGTTGTCATGTGCTTGGTGTGAATGCAGGTGCTCGGGAACGCATGAGAGAATGTTGGTGTGCCTGAGAGAATGTTTAGCTGTTAGTGGAGAATTGCCTGTAGTGACGGTTCCACTGTATGTCAGTTTGAGAGCCCCAGCGTGGGTGATGGGACCCAGTGGGTCATGTTTACCATCTTAATGTAACAGGAATAAAGCTTACTTGTGGAACCTACCCAAGATGACTAAGGAGCTTTAATTATTACAGTAACAATATAGCTTGGGGTTGATCTTGTTCATATTATGAATGTTACATTGTGAAACTAAGAATGTGTTTGTAGAAATCATGATGAAATGGTTGTAATAATTATCACAATTTCTTTTTTTAAACTTCTTTTCTTTATTGGCAAGTAGTAGCGGCAGGTACACAACACAGTACATAAACAGTTACAATCTTATATTCAGATTTTACGGTGCATTTGAGAAGTATTTAGTGGGATGGGCTGTTAGCCCGGTGTATTTTCCACAGTTCGGGGTCAAGGTTTGTCTTGTACATCTGGCGAGTTAGGGGACTCCGGTTCTATATCTTCTTTGTTGTTGAGATAGCTGCAAAAATCTGTCCACACATCTTTAGGGCGGGAATGCGCTGGGAGGGAATTAATATATTCCTCTTCACAAGTCTGCATCCAGGTGAGAGCATTCAACCACATCTGAAATGTAGGGGAGGAGCGGCGTTTCCAACATTGCAATATGCATTTTATGGCCACCATGGCACTCACATTAAAACATGTAGACATTTTCTTCACTTCATCCCCATTCCACATCCCAAACAGTATGGCTAACGGATCTGGGCCCAATGTGGTACCGACTATTTCTGAGAGGGCATCAATCACTGCTTCCCAGAACGCGCCGAGCACATTGCAGGACCAGAACATGTGTATGTGGTCAGCATTTTCGGATCTGCATCTAGGGAAAGTGTGTATCTGATTATGTGCGAATTTCGCCACCTTGTATGGTGTGTAGTACAGTCGGTTGAGGAGTTTGTATTGCATGCAGTGGAATCTAAAGTTAAGGGAGATCTTACGTGTGTTTAGACACATTTTCCTCCATGTACCATCAGTGATTTCCAGGCCCAGCTCCTCCGCCCACTCGTCGCGTGGGCTGCAGGGTGCGTCCTCTGATTTTTCCAGCAGTATCTTATATAGAGAGGAGGTTATGCCCCGGCTGTTAGCTGAGTTGGCTACAGACTGAATCTCGGGCAAATCTGGGGGCTTGCTCAGGTAGGATGGCCAAATATCGCGGACTGCAGCTCTTAATCTGAAATATTGCAACAGCTCTAGTGCCAATCCCGAGTGGCCCGGGCACCATGTCTGGGGGGTAATGAATTTACCTTTGGGGTATAGGTCTGTCAGTGCCTGGTATCCCAGGTCTAGCCAGTGCCGCGAAACACATTTGTCGTGAGTGGAGGTAAGCCCCAGCAATTGCCAGATGGGTAGCCATTTGTAGTACGGCCGGTGATCAGGCTGGGAGTGTAGTAAGCAGTTCCATGCCATAAGTATGGTAGCCACGGGGTCTGACGGGGCATCCGTGCAGTATGTACGGTGGAGAATTAGGGACATGACATTTACTCCCTCAACTGCTAGTTTTTCAAGCTTAACATGAGGAGGTGCAGTTAGATGCTTGTACCAGTGTGTAGTGTGTTGGGCTTGTGCAGCAATCCAGTATCGGGTTAGATCAGGGGCTGTGAAGCCCCCTTTCTCATAGGGGAGGATCATATGTTACCACTTCTTACGGACCGGGCCAGAATGCCAAAGAAATTGGGCGCATGTGGAATTCAGCTTTTCAAAGTATTGCTTCCCTGGCCAAATCGGGACATTAGCGAATGTGTAAAGGAGTTTGGGGACCACTATCATCTTTATTAGTGAGAGTTTGCCCCCTAAAGAGAGTGGGAGATTGCGCCATCTTGCTATTTTTGATTCTATGAGCTGCGCTGTAGCAGTATAGTTGTCAGCCAGCAAGGAAGATCTAGATAGTGACACCTGAACCCCCAGATATGTGATATCGCCTGGGGACCAGCGGAGAGGGAATTCACATGTCGGTTGTTTAGTTGCATATGTGAGTGGGAATATCTCTGATTTAGAGTAGTTGATGGTGAAGCCCAAGAATGTGCCTATTTTCATTATGTCGCGGATAATAGGGTCTACATGTGTAGATGGGTTCCTGATGAAGAGCAGTACATCATCAGCATTAAGCAATATTATTTCCGGTGTATCCTGTAGACGTATGCCCTTGCAGGGGTGGCAAGCTCTGACATTATCGGCCATTGGCTCGATGGCGGGCGCAAATAGAATAGGGGAGAATGGGCAGCCCTGACAGAGTGAAGGATGAGGACGTTAGGAAATTGACCAGAACCTTAGCTACAGGACTTGTGTATAGTTTAATGTAGGATATCATATTAGGGCCAACCCCCATTTTCTCCAAGACTGCCCACATATATTGCCAGGAAACCATGTCAAATGCTTTCTGGGCATCCAGTGTGACAGCAACCGCAACAGCTTTTTTGATCAATCCTGGACATTACATTGAAGAGCCGTCGGATATTGAGGGCTATTGAGCGACCGGGGACAAAGCCGCTTTGGTCTTCATGGACAAGATGTGTCATGATTGGAAGGAATCTGCTTGTTATTACCTTAGCAAATATTTTTGTGTCTGTGTTTATAAGTGATAGGGGCCTGTACGACCAGCACTTGTTGCGGGGTTTACCCGGCTTGGGAAGAACCGTTATGAGAGCCTCCCGTAGGGATTGGGGAAGAGTGGATAGGCAGAGTGATTCAGCCCAAACTTCAAGTAGTTTCAGCGGTAGGAGGGCTACATGCTCCTGATAAAATTCTGAGGAGAGCCCGTCCGGCCCCGGGGCCTTGCCCTTTGGGAGATCTGTGATGGTTTTAACTATCTCATCAAGAGTGATCAGGGTGTCACGTTGTTCTCTAGTGGTTTGGGAGATATAGGTCATTGGGATTTGGTCCAATAGTTCACTTATGTCTTGGGCGGTGTGTTCATGTTGGGGCGCATATAAGGCAGCGTAGAATTCCGAGAAGGTGTCAACGATTTGCTGGTCAGACCAGTGTTGCGTGCCCCTCGCGTCTATGATGCTATCAATCCGGGTCCTGCCCCCTTTGGTGCACACCAGCCTGGACAGGGTTCTCCCTGGTCTGTCCCCCTCTCCATATATCCGTGCTACTAGTGGGCGCGTGCAATACCGTACCTCTCTCATGGCATGGGATTCAAAGGTTTCCAGCTCCGATCTTATCTGTGCCAACTTTGCTGGGGTAGTGATGTGGCACATTCGGCTCTAGCTCCTTGAGTCTAGATTCCAAGCGATGTAAATCTTGTTTTGTGACCTTTAGCACTCTCGCTTCCCTTGAGATACACATGCCTCTGATGTAAACCTTAAAGGCCTCCCAGCGAATTCCCTCAGTTGTGTTGTGATGTTTATTGCAGTCAAAGAAGGTGTTTATATCAAGTAGAATCTCAGCTTTAAACACAATATCGCATAGTGCCTCTGATTTGAAGCGCCAGGGAGAGCGGTTGGGTGAGTCCGTCCCTAGCTTAATCTGCACCGTCAACGGGGAGTTATCTGAGAGTGTACGAGCTGGTATCTGGATGTCTATGACCTTGCCTATCAGTCCACCCAGGTCAATTCTGGACTAGCTGTCGTGTACTGATGAATAATAGGTGTATTCCTTCATGTGTGGGTGAAGTGTCCTCCAAGTATCGCGTATGCCCAATGAGATCATGTGTGTGTGCAATCGGCGGGAAGCCCGTGACATAGCTCTATGGGTTGCCCCTGTCCTGTCGAGATCGTTGTCCAGTATCAAGTTCATGTCTCCCCCCATATAATAGTGACACCAATATACCCCATGAGTAGGGAGGGCACCTTGTCGAAAATTTCGGGGCTGTCAATATTCGGACCATATGTGATTACAAGCAAATATTCCTCATTGGATATCGTACAGTGGAGGACAACATATCTTTCGTCCCAATCATGGGACTGAGACCGCACTGCTAGATTTAAAATCTTACACCGCTGGTCTAGTTGACAAGGGTCATACTGCCCTGTTGCTATTATTGGATCTATCCGCCGCGTTTGATTTAGTCGATCATCAATTACTGGTGGACAGACTAATCACAATTGGTAAATGCTCCCCTGAAGCATCTGCCTGGCTCAAATCGTTTTTGGGTCCACGGAACATGAGAGTTACTAAGGATAATGCTCACTCCATGGCTTCTCTATTATTATGTGGAGTTCCACAGGGCTCATGTCTTTCGCCTCTACTCTTTAACATTTACTCTCGTCTTCTCTGCGCTCTTCTGTCAGCCCTGGGCATTTATTTTGCCAATTACGCTGACGACACGCAGATTGTTATCAAACTCACTGGTGAGTATCTAAAAGATGTAGAGTATATTAACTCCATCTTTGCTGAAATTCAGAAGTGGATGGCGCTGAACTCTTTAGCCCTCAACAATGCTAAAACGGAGCTGTTGATCCTACGTACCCAGCAGAGACTGAAGAAACTTGGCACAAAATATGACAACTTTTTGATTGGTCAACATATATCTCTGTATCCAAATCCGTAAAAACTTTGGGAGTCTATTTTGACCCGTTGCTATCCTTCACTCGTCAGGCCAATTTCCTTAAATCCTCGTCATTATTATATTCAGTTTCTATGGCAGATTCGTCCTTATCTGTCTAAAGAGAACCTTGCACTGATCGCAGCTGCAATTGTAAACTGCCAGCTGGATTATTGTAATAGTCTTATGATCGTTCCTCCCAGGCCAACATTAAAGCTTTGCAGATTATATAAAATAGTGCAGTACGCGCTGTATTGGGCCTCAAGCGAAACATGCACGTCTCTGACGCTAGACGCAGCCTTCACTGGTTGCCAGTGAAACAGCGCTTACACCATAAAGGCTTAACCATTGTGTTTAAATGCCTATATGGTCAAGCTCCATCTTACCTTACCACTAGGATTAAAAAGAAACCAGTCACCCGTTCTCTGCGCTCAAGTAGCAATACAGTCTTGGTTCAACCTCCATCTACTCTGAAAGGATTTGGGGGTATTAGCTTTGACTCTTGGGCACCAGCTCTTTGGAATGTACTCCCTAAATATCTTGCTAATAGTGAGTCTCTGCCTATCTTCAAAAAGCAATTAAAAACCTTCCTGTTTGACAAAGGATATGACTCATATGTTCTCCCAGCACAGTCTCCCTCAGTTTCCCGCCATATCTCCCCATTTTGCTGGCCTTTGTGAGGTTTGGTTTCCCAAGTCTCCCTGTTTCTTTGTTTTTCTTGTTTTGGCATTGTCAGTTGTCTGCCCTCCCTTTTTCTCCTGTGTGCGCCCTGAGGCCTGCGGGTTAGTGGCGCAATACAAGAACGCAGATAGATAGATAGATCTTCCTTCAGGGTCTATATGACTCGTTTTCAGTAGGATGGTGCCAGACATGATGCAAGGTGCCCCAGGGATGTGTCTCCTGCAGTAGAAGTATTTTGATTCTGTGTCTCTGAGCGTATGCAGTGATTCTGCAGGCCTTTGTAAAATTACTTAACCCCCAAACGTTCCATGTCATCAGTTTAATGGCCATGTTGTGGCATTATGGAACCTCCCAGCACTAGGATCTGCCTCCATTCAACACTGTGTGTGTCACCGTGGCGTGCTTGTGAAACGCCCCAAACGAAGCCACCACTCTCCCGCCATTTTTCTTGTAACATTCCCCAACTTTGCCACCCCCACCCTTACTGCCCATCCCCGAGCAGCAGTGTAATGTCTCCCCCCATAGAGCGGACCTCGGCGTGCCATCCCCAACTCAGCACAGCCAGTCTGCAAGCCCAACTGGGCCACAAACACAACAATTTTGCAAGAGTAACATTGCAGCCGCAGCGGGGGTCGCCGCTGCCGTGTGACCAACTTTTACTAATGACTTAGTGTGAGAGACACCATAGTTCTCGCAACAGCAGTTGATGCTCTGAGTTACAAGAGAAGCCACAGAGTGCATATAGAAAACCATAACAGTTGAAATACAAACTTTGGGGCCGATGGTTGTTCCAATTAGACGGTGGCTCTGCACCGGCCCATGCAGGGATGGCGATCAGGGTCAGGGATGCCCACCAGTCTGGGTGTAGGTGGGAACAGGATAATGTTGTTGTGGCTCAGTCATCCAATGGTGATGTGCATCCAGGGTAAGGGTGAGCCATGAGCCTGAGGGCAAAGTTCCACCAGGGGAGGCCCAGCAATAAATGGCAGGTGACATCACCCTCAGTCATTGTCCATCAGGTCGTCTGCTGGATCTCTAAGTGGGATATGTGCCTCTATGAACTTCACTGCTTCATCTGGGACTGTGAAGAAGTAGAGTTTGTTACGGTGGGTACATTTTATGTGAGCGGGAAAAAGCATGGCATAATCAATTTTCCTTTCTCGAAGAATTTTCTTCACTCCATTGAATTGGCGTCGCTCCATTTGTACCCCCTTAGAGAAGTCCGGGAAGATCCTGATAATTTGCGAGTCTAGCCTTAGTTCTCCTTTTTCACGTGCCAGTCGGAGTATGTGATCCCTATCCCTGCAACTCAGAATCTTCGCAATTATTGGCCTGGGGAAGTCTCCCGGTTTGGGGCGAGGAGCTAGTGCACAGTGTGCGTGCTCAACAGCGAAGAACGGGGAAAGCTTAGGATTGTTGAGTAAGTCCTGGAGGAGGTTTTCGGTTGCAAGATCTATGCGCCCTTTGAGTGCAGATTCAGGAACACCCACAATGCGAATGTTGTTTCTGCGTGACCTGGATACTAAGTCATCGCACTTGTCTTTGACAAATTTCATGTCGCTGGCAAGCTCTGTGACTGTGTTCTGCAGTGCATGAATCCCATCTTCCTTAACACCAATCCTGGTTTCCGATTTGGTGATCCTGGCTCCGTGTTGGTCGAGCTTGGTTTTAAGCAACGCTACGTTTGCATTGATGTCAAGTTTTTCATGGAAGGATGCAAAGATCTTGGACATGGACTCCATCATTGCTGTTAAGTCAGGGTGAGGAGGATCTGATGGTATTTACACATCTTCCTGACCTGTGGAAGGGCCCCCCTGCACAGGCCTGGGCGCTGCCTTGGCAAACTTATCCATAGCTCCGACCTTGTTGGCACCCCGAGATCTATTAGACATTGTAGGGGCGGGTGGTTGTGCACCCTGGTGCGGTCAAGTTTCGCGTGTGCACCTTTGGGATGCCCCGCACTGTAGCCCCCGGGGCTACAAACTCAGGTGACAAGGCAGTATGGTATCAGCGTTGTAGGTGGTTGCACAACATATAGCCCTGCGTCCTCTTTGAGGATCCCAGTGAGCTCCTAGTGTAATCCGGGCCATCAGAGGGACCCTGCAGCTCTCCCTAGGTTACACCAGAGGGGCCAGTAGAACCAGGGTAATCAAGGCAGAATGCCGCAGCGGGAACAAGGGAGGACTATGTTCTCTATCCGATAATCAGCGCACGCTTCCGACACCACTGAGGTGAACAGGCCAACAATGTTCTGTGTAAGAGAAGATGCCAGATAGAGGCCAGCGGGATTGTCATGCACTTTCAGGGAGCCAGTGGTGCAATTGAGGGGTAGTGGCTAGTTGTGCTGCAATATTGCAGGTTTTCTTGTCAGGCCACCGAAGTAGTAGCTGCAGATGCAGAATAAGTGTACTGCCGCACCACTGTGTGATCAGATTCCTGAAGGCATGGGCAATGAAATGTGGATGAGGGCATAGGTGCCGGTCATGGGTCAGTGTTCTGTGTTTCTGCGGTGGTTTGGAGAGGCAGCAGGATGGCATGCAGTACTGTGTCCAGCCAGGTCATAAGGAGAATGCGAGATGAGATGGTGGGGGCTCCAGTGATGTGGCCCTCGGGCCGCCCCGTTCGAGTTGTGCTCAGGGTGTAGTGGACTCTGTAGTAGCCGGTCCCAGGTTGGAAAGAGGCATGTATGTGTGGCAGGGATAAGTGCCAGTAGCCACAGTGTTCCAGACAGACAGAGCCCCAGAGGCTGGATGAGTCGGGAGGAGCGGGAGCTGGAGCTGGGCCCCCCCAACAGCAGGGGGATGGGTATGCAGCTACAACCTTTCCAGGCGCTGCAGCCTGTCAGCATGTTCCGGCCACTGGGCGACCGCGTCAGCTCCCCACAGTAGTTGTGTTCTGGGGGGCCGGCCAGCCGCGAACGAGGCGCCGGCATCCACAGGTGCCCCGGAAAGCCCAGCAGCAGTGTCGCACCCCACTGGCGCACTTACTTCAGGTGAGGTCGGGCTAGCCTTGGCGCGCAGGGGTCCAGACGAGGTGTTCCAGGCCAGTAGCTGGGGTTTGCAGCCTGTCCCAGGCTGCCCGTTGCCCTCAGCGGGGTCACTCAGGCAGATATGGCGTGCGCACCCAGGGCAACACAGGTCGCGTACCACCATCTCGGCCCTCCCCGCTCCAGGATTGTATATGGAGTTTGGCTCCGCGAGTCCTTAAAACCGCATCCGGCTCCGCACCCCCAGCAGGAGAGAGCAGCCGAAGACACTTCCCGTCTATTCCACAGGTGTCTGCACGGCCGGAGCGCGATGCAGGGCCGCGCAGCTCCACGCAGCCTAGCGGGCAGGCCTGCCGCCGGTTCAGCTGTCCTCAAGTTCAGGTGGCTGTATCACAGTCGCAGGCCTCCGATTCTCTTTGATGTCTCGCACTCTTGGCAACGTGTATAGGCAGTTGTAGGGCTCAGTATATGGAGAACCTGCCGTTGTTGTTGGATTGGTGTCGGTATCACACAGAGCTTCCCAGTTAGGCAGCCATCTTGCAGGCTGTTCAACAGCACCCCCCCCAATTATCACAATTCTGATGTTGTAGCCTTGTTAACTAATAAAAATAGTTTTTAAAAAATGAACTGCTAATTCAACTTTCAATATGCTATCAACTTGTTTTCTTTGTTTATTTCCAGCATGATAGTCAGGGCTGGCATTATATGCATTGCGCAGGGTTTGTATGTTCATTCCTAAATGGAATATTTGCAAACAATGGAAGCTCCCATAGGTGTGAAACACGTGTTGGCTGGATTAGATATTATGTTTCAACTAGCAAAAAGTACCCGTACTCCACACAGGTTCCTTAGGCAGACATGATAGCACTCTCATAAATTGTTGAAAATCAATGATCCTGTAGGTTGCTGTTCCGAGCTGCTTATCGCTTGATGTGCTTTGCACTCTGAAGTAAACTGCACTGACAATGGGCGCGTGTGTCTGGCTCACTTACCCTGGTGCAGATGTGGAGGGGAGGGAAGAGTTGGCGTGCTGCGGCATACTGGGACCTCCTGTGCACTCTCCCCACCTGTCGCCTCACCTTGCAGTGCAAATATTTCAGAAACTGTGTGACCTAGGGCCTTCAAGGTATAGGGACCTTTGAGTTGTGTTCCTCTCATCTATTCCGCTTACAATGAGCTTTGTCTGGTCTTCTACGACCACATTGATGGTTTTGCTGATTTCAGGCAACTCCCTTATATGTGAAGGGGCTGAAATCCATGGAAAGGGGTGGGTTGTCCAGATGTCATGTAGGCAGTAATGTCAGGAGGGTCCTAACAGGTAACTATACAAACTTTAGTGCAGATTGGTGGATCGGTGTGGAATTGTATAAGGAACAAACTAACAGATTTTCTACTTTATATATATATAGATAATAAACACAGCAAAGGTCATTTGAGAATGATCTCCTTTATTTATACTTGCAAAGAATTAGGGGAGCACATAGGAGAAGATCATTTGTTCAGTGGCCGATCGTTTTGAAGGGAGTAGAGAGGCCCTTCTCTCCTAGACCTACTGTGCAGCCACAATGCAAACTTAATTGGATAAAGTACTAGCGACGCAACTGCTCTAATCCCTTTTGTAAATAGAAACCGGTTGATATTTACATTACTGTTAATAAGATCCGACCCATTTTAAGGCCAAGTGTCAGTTTTCTTAAACAAGATGACAAGAACATTTAGGAATACACTCGTCTTCTCTTCTGAATGTGCACCTTTCAGTTTCTAATGTGCCAACCCTCCCGATTTAGGGGGTAGACTCACGATTTTTAAATGAACAATACTGCTATGTTTCCTTTCTACCATCTAAAATAATTCTTACCCCAAGGCAAGCCTAGGGGAAAATTCATTTATCCTGCTTTCTATGGGAAGCTGTCCCTGCCAGGTGCTTCTGAATGTTGGCATGTATGACATTGGGCTGTCTATCAGCCAGGATCTTCCCCAAGGGTCAACACCTACTCCCATATTTAGGGGAAGTCAACAGCATTCACACACGTTCCCGAAATAGCATTCAAAAGGCTGCAACTGGCACAAAGTACATGCAGAGTTTATGTGCAGGGCCACCAAGCCGGGAAGTGCTCTTGTCTCCATGCAAACAGTAAAAGTCTAATTCACTGAAGAGCAACAAATGCATGCCTCTCACCTCCAGTAAAGCCACAACGGGTGCACTGCCCGAGCTTCGCACTGCTGGCAGGATATGAACGGCCTAAACCCCTGCCCGAGCTATGTAAAATGAAGCCTTCCGTGGGAATGTTAGTACAAAGGGAAAAACATTTGCCTCTGGAAGTGTTGTGTACTGTATAGATGAGGGGATGTTGGGTTAGCATCTTCATAAAACTCACAAAATGCCTTTGTGATGACGTCTTCCGCCTCACTCTGGCAACATCCAGTCCATTGTTCGGGGGGTCTCAATGCCTCCCCAAGCCAGCGGATGATAGGCCTGGGTGTGGTATGAAGAGGATACCCTAGTCGCCTCTACTTAATCCCCATCTCAGGATTGGGGACTGTCACATTGCCACCACAGACACCTCTGCCCCTTAGTGGAACCCAGGAGCAGCAATCCCACAGAACTGGCAGCCCCTGCAGGCTCTACTCGCTTTGTGTGGGCACAAGAACCCCATGAATCCCATAGATCTACAGAGGGAAAGAGAGGAACATGAATTAGGGCAGGAAACTCGGCACTCCGTCAGCCATCCATTGCTCAGGACCTCCAGTCTCATGCAGTTAAGCGCAGATAGGCTAATGGAGTCCACCCCGGTTCCTGGGCAGGGAGTGACCACCAGATAGAGGATCACTTAAGAGGATGGGCTAGCAAGGCCTTCGTCCCACATCAGAAGTGGGGGACATCCTCAGCAGTGGCATGGGCAGCTTTTGATGCTGGGTGGGGGGCGGAGGGGGCCTGCGAGTGTGCTGAGGGGAGCATTGGTGATGTCAATAATACAAGGTCGATGGCGGATTGTGAATATTATCAGTGAAGTGGCACTAACATTTGCCCCAAATTAGCACAAGTGGCTGATTGAGGGAGCCTTAAATTAACATTTGGGGGATTCAGGGGTACTCTCCTGAGACACATTTGTTTAAATGATGGGTTGAAATGGAGCACTTTACAGACCATTTTAAGTAAAAAAGGGTTGAAAAGCCATCCAATTTACAAATATTCGCTAAGAAAACACAGGGCATAATCCAATAGATTCCTGTCACCATCAGTAAACATGAGCATTTCACAATATTTTCACAATGGCTCTGTCCACAATATATGCCACCATTGCCCCATATATCATGTTCATGAAGCTCTGCCCAAAATATAAGACATCATTGTCACTTTAAATTACTTCGATGAATCTGGGTCAATATATGGCAACAATTAATGAAGGTGTGGAAATCTAGAAAAAAAAACTGCATTATGAGAACTGGTTATCGGACATGCGTACACTTTCGTGGTATGAGAAGATTCAGGCTTCTAGGCGTTTTCGGGAGACTGATTATGAGGAGATGTGGGGATCGTTTAATAATTTGTTTGGATAAGGTGTAGGATTTGTTCTTTAGGTGTAACGTTGATAGGGAGTTAGGTGGGGAGTGTTTGTCTTGTCCTGTTTGGTGTTGTGTTTTGTTTAATGTAGGATATGGGGTGGGAATTTTATGGCAATGATGAGTTGATTGTTGTATGTATTTTAGAGAAGTGATATGTATGGAATTGCTTATACTTTACTCTCACAGGTATGTTTTTCAATTGTAACTTTTGGAAAATTATTAAATAAAGTTAAAAAAATATATATATATTGCCTATGTAAATTACTTTTTATGAAACTGCAGCCACAAGATATGCCAAAACTGCCACTTAATTATTGTGATGATACTGCACCAACAATACATTCACACTTTCCATCACTTTGATGTTGTTTACAGAGTATATACTGGTATTTCCACTGTAAGTAACTTTCACGGCGGCCCGAGTCCCCACCAAATAAACATTTGGAAGCATTCCAGGTAAAAAGATACACACACACGCAAACATTTCTAAATATGGAGCAATCCGAAACAGTAAATGCAGCGGTTGCATCTAAGCACCACCATGCGTCATTTATTCCCATTTGCGCAATCATAAATAGTGCTGTTTTGTTCATAATTAAAAACAACCAAACACTCACATTAGTTTTATAATTAGATCAGCCTGAATATGGTGCATACACAGAACTTGTTCATGTTGGAACATCTGCATATAAGGGACCTTGAGATAAACTGATTCCTCAGGATCACACACTTTACTTGTAAAAACCAGTCTACGAGTTAGGGACTTGGCCATATATCTTCTTAAGTCTACTTTGTAGAAATGTGTTAATGTTTGCTTTCAAGAATACTATTATATTACTTGAAAAGTACTTAAATGATAAAGACAGCTTCACAAATATGAAAACCCTGATAAACCCCTATAGAAACATATTAAGCAACAAGTGTAATTGTAGCTTTCTTTTCCATCCATCTTGATTGGAAGACTAAAATTACCAGAATGCAAAGAAATGTAGTTTGTTAAACACACTGCACAGTAAACTAGGACAATTGCTCAGCAAGTCAATTGTTTAAAAATGGTGTTAATATCGGAGAATCCAGACTCAAACCCTTTTAGGGGATTTAAGAGTTGCAATTTCTCTCCCTACCTGCAAACCATTCCTGTTACCAGACAAAGGCTAGACATGCCAGAGATTAGCCAGCTCTATGCAATTCTTTATATTGAAACACACATACAGAGCATTACATTAATACCCATACACCCAAGAGGAGGGACAAGCCAAGACCAAATCCCACATGAGGCCTACAAGCCAGCCCCAGTGGCAGAAAACAACACACAGCAGCCAATCCATATTCCAGCGAACACATCCGAGTTCCCGTTCACCAGCCTGGTGGAAGACGGGGCCAAAACCCTTTAAAAGCCCACACACTCAGTCAGGCAGATAGTGTGGGTGTTTGGAACATACGCTGAAAACAGGAGGGTGGAGACAGGTTGGATGAGAGATCACTAGATTGAGCAAGACCCTAGAGAGTGGTTGAGAGACCCAGGAGACTGTGCAATAGTGGAACCTGTGAGCTGGAAGGGAGTCCCAGGTGACAAGACTAATGAGCCAAGAGAGCTGGTGCAAGAGGTAAGGGCCTGAGAGAATCAGCACAGAAGTGAAAGAGGGAGTTACTATGAGGAGGTGAAAAGGGGAGAACATCAGGGGAGGACACAATTAGTCTTGAGAGGCGCAGAAGGAGTGTTTTCAGGAGGGGGGAGGAGGTAAGGCCCATGGGGAAGACAAAGGTGATATTGAGGAGGTGATAGATGGTGCAGGTCTAAAGATAAACAGAGGTGGTTATCATGAAGAGGACAGTGAAGAATTTCAGGGGTAGCATTGAAGAACATCAGGATGTGGGCTGTTAATGACATCAAGGGGCGGATGGAGGTTTTTATCAGAAAGTGGTAGGAGGTAAATAAATGGGGGTTGAAGGCGCTGGATATCAGGCAGTGGGAAAAAGAAGACACTATTAGTCGGAGAAGTACCAGGTTATCTGAGAGTGCAATTTGGGAAAAGAATGATGCCAAAAGATTTGAAGTTGTGGAGGCCAGGAATACGTTACCATAGGTTGGTTTTTGGAGATCAGAATGGATGAAGAGCGATTTTTATTGAATCCAGAGGTGCTTCGGGATGAGGGACGTACCTGAAGGACTAATAAAGATGGTACCCAAAAGGATAAGGAATGAGAGAAGGAAAGAAAGAGGGGAGCAGTAGATGAGAAATGGACAAGAAAGGAAAAGGAGTTAGAAGACTGGGATCAGGAAAGTGTGAACAGACTAATAAAAGAGAGAAAGAGACAGAGCCCAGAAGCAGGTCAACGGTGAAGTGTGTAGAAAGAGCAGAAAGCTGGGCCTTGGACTGGGCATAGGCTCCATGAGAGACAGGATCAGTGTCTTTGGCCACCCTTTCCCCATGTGTCTCTCTACTGACCTGCACCACAGTTGCCTTCACTCTTTCTGGCGCCCTCACCAGTAAAACAACTCTGGTCTTTAATGGACTTGGAAAGCGGCGAAAAGTCTTAAGCGTGAAGAAGGGTGCAAGCAACCCTGAAACCTAAATTGGAGATTAAAAGGGGACATATTCTGAGACAAGAGAGGGTTTGTGCCACCCTTAAACACAAGTTGTACAGCTCTGAGAAGCAAGGTGCAGGTAGCCTTAAAGCCTAAACTTATAAATATCAGGGCGGAACCCAGAATGACACAAGAGGTGAAAGACTTTGTACAAAGACTTAGGTCAAACTTCATCTGGGTTGGAGAACTCCAAAGCAAGCCCTTCTTAAGGAGAGGCCATCTTTTACTTAGACTTTCCACTTTTAGATGATTTGGCACTTTTACTTCACCTTGTGCAATCAGCTGATCCTGACACTTTCATTAATTCTTCCTTGTTTATTATTTTGCACACCCCTGTAACATTTCCCCTAATCATTATGTTAAATTTGATTTTCAGAGTTTGTCTGGCCATTTGATCCCCACCACAGATGCAACACCTCTCATCATTCCTGGGGCCATGAGCCTAAAATCGCACGTGACAATGCCCATTTGAGCTTTTAGAATTCTAACAAAACAGGTGTGTGATTAATTGGGGAGATCAACACATAAATGTAATATCTAGATAGCCTTCATTTTGTGGGCACTTGGCTAGAACTTGCAAAAAATTGCTCACCTTTGCTCAAACAAATGCGCTGTGCAGTGTTTTGACTCACGTTTTGAAACATACAAAAGGCTGCAATTTGCAGAAATTGTCACAATTGCAGCCTTTTGTGTGTGAAAAAACTGCAAGATCTTTTATAATCCCATTTTCTACTAGAGCTGTGACAGCTGGGCCCTAGTAGCGCTTCCCAGCAATTGGAATTGTGACTTCCAACTCTGGACAAGTGGCACCGCTCCCCCGCTGAGCAGTTAATCTCTGCTCTGATCCAGCACCTTCTCCAGTGGCCCTCCAACAAACCACCTGCAGATCTTTTTCATCACCACCAAAAAAGAACAGGAACTGCCACAGTTCACTACTGCCTTTTTAAGGGCATGAACCATTGGGTGGATGGGGCAACTGCTTCTAAGCCTCTGAAGATCTCTGGTCAAGAGGCTCTCCCATATTTACTTATTCCTCCTGAGAGGCATCTGGAAAATGTGTAACTGAGGCCCTTTCCTTAACATTGGACTTATACTTATGGGTAATGCAACATCAGAACCAGTGTCCTGCTCAGCCAAACAAAAGCTGGTTCTTTCCTCACATTGATTCCTATGAGTGACTCACCTCCGGTTGTTGGGATACAGGTCTCTTAGTGCCCTTAGGGTATTACAAGTCCACCTTAGTAACCGAAGGACCTGTTTCATGTTGAATATTAACTTTGAGCATAACGGTCAGGACCGCAACCCTAAACACTGAAAAACAAACTCCTTCTAAACAGTCTGCTTACCTGTAACATGACCATCGGTTACTCATCTTGAAAGTATTATTATATGAAAGTCACTTTGTTGTGATTCCCTTATACAAGTCTTGCGCTCTATCTTCAAACCGCCCTGCTCTCTTCACTGGACTGTCTGCAATATATACTATTAGGGGAGCCAGGAAAAGCTTACAGAAAGCCATGCAATCTAGCTGCAGGTCAGACTCTCACACCATGAACACAGGGCTGAGAGGAACAACCACCCTAAAACAGACAGAAAACCATGCAACCTAGCTGCAGGTCAGACTCTCACACCTTGAACACAGGGCTAAGAGGAACAACCACCCTAAAAGAGACAGAGAACCATGCAACCTAGCTGCGGGTCAGACTCTCACACCGTGAGCACAGGGCTGGGAGGAACAACCACCCTAAAACAGACAGAAAACCATGCAACCTAGCTGCGGGTCAGACTCTCACACCTTGAACACAGGGCTGAGAGGAACAACCACCCTAAAAGAGACGGAGAACCATGCAACCTAGCTGTGGGTCAGACTCTCACACCGTGAGCACAGGGCTGAGAGGAACAACCACCCTAAAACAGACAGAAAACCATGCAACCTAGCTGCGGGTCAGACTCTCACACCGTGAACACAGGGCTGAGAGTAACAACCACCCTAAAAGAGACAGAGAACCATGCAACCTAGCTGCGGGTCAGACTCTCACACCTTGAACACAGGGCTGAGAGTAGCAACCACCCTAAAAGAGACAGAACCATGCAACCTAGCTGCGGGTCAGACTCTCACACCTTGAACACATGGCTGAGAGGAACAACCACTCTAAAAGAGACAGAGAACCATGCAACCTAGCTGCGGGTCAGACTCTCACACCGTGAACATAGGGCTGAGAGGAACAACCACCCTAAAACAGACAGAAAACCATGCAACCTAGCTGCAGGCGAGACTCTCACACCTTGAAAACAGGGCTGAGAGGAACAACCACCCTAAAAGAGACAGAGAACCATGCAACCTAGCTGCGGGTCAGACTCTCACACCGTGAACACAGGGCTGAGAGGAACAACCACCCTAAAAGAGACAGAGAACCATGCAACCTAGCTGCGGGTCAGACTCTCACACCGTGAACACAGGGCTGAGAGTAACAACCCCCCTAAAAGAGACAGAGAACCATGCAACCTAGCTGCGGGTCAGACTCTCACACCGTGAACACAGGGCTGAGAGTAGCAACCACCCTAAAAGAGACAGAGAACCATGCAACCTAGCTGCGGGTCAGACTCTCACACCGTGAACACAGGGCTGAGAGGAACAACCACCCTAAAAGAGACAGAGAACCATGCAACCTAGCTGTGTGTCAGACTCTCACACTGTGAACACAGGGCTGAGAGGAACAACCACCCTAGAAGAGACAGAGAACCATGCAACCTAGCTGCGGGTCAGACTCTCACACCATGAACACAGGGCTGAGTGGAACAACCATCCTAAAACAGACAGAGAACCATGCAACCTAGCTGTGGGTCAGACTCTCACACCGTGAACACAGGGCTGAGAGGAACAACCATCCTAAAACAGACAGAGAACCATGCAACCTAGCTGTGGGTCAGACTCCCACACCGTGGACACATGGCTGAGAGGAACAACCACCCTAAAAGAGACAGAGAACCATGCAACCTAGCTGCGGGTCAGACTCTCACACCATGAACACAGGGCTGAGTGGAACAACCATCCTAAAACAGACAGAGAACCATGCAACCTAGCTGTGGGTCAGACTCTCACACCGTGAACACAGGGCTGAGAGGAACAACCATCCTAAAACAGACAGAGAACCATGCAACCTAGCTGTGGGTCAGACTCCCACACCGTGGACACATGGCTGAGAGGAACAACCCCCCTAAAAGAGACAGAGAACTTGGGCATGGCAGGGGTCTTTTTAGCATTGTATACAGACTGGGCTGTTAAAGATCAACTTTGGGGTGATGTCCTTGGCAGCCTTTATTTGCATAGTTGGCAGTACTGTATTTTTATAAAGTATCGAAATCGATTTTGATTAATGTTCAGTTAAACCTTCCAGAAATAAATGCTTTCAGAAGAAGTGGAATAAGCTTTTTCATTAGAAATGAATAGTTGCATTTCAACTAATACCATATATGCTCCATGTCACAGGGTGCACAGAGTGCTCCTTTTTAGATGAGCATGCAATTTCAGGGATCCTGCAGCAAGTCGTGCCGTTGCTCTCTTTAGTTGTATTGATTGACTTTTGCATATTGTGGTGCTTAGAAGCCCTATACTGTATTGATGTGCACATGTTATCATTCATTCCATTATTTGGCCGGTTAAAAAAACAAAAACAAATAGGCCAGATTTGCAAAGAAATTCACAATTCGAAAAAGCACAAACAATGCACTTTTGTGAGTTGTGTGAGTCTGAGAGACATGCAGGTCACTGTATTCAGAAAGCTGTCGTATACATTTATCGTATGTCAGTCTAAATGATGCACTATTTTCCTGACTTAACTACATTAGTGCTGGGCACGTGCATACAATACTAATGTTCTATAGTCTTGCAACACCTACTGTCTGGTTTTGGGATGTATTTCACTACCATGGGCATTTAAAGGTCCTTTGATAGGGTACTGTTCAGAATTTAAAAAAAAAAACATCTATCCCTGTTTGAGGGATAGGCATGCATACTAGAAAGCAGTTTTTAAGCTTTTAAGCGATGAGTTAAAAATGTATGTTATTGGTTTTATGTAGACCCTTCAGTGCATTGTGCAAGCATCCTTGCCTGTTCCAAACAAGCACAGGGAAGTGTTTTGCTTTTTATACATTGAAATTACGTTTTAAGTGACTCAGGAGGCACGTTATACATTTGTGTTACCGCCCCTGTATGCCCCCTGGTTTGCACAATCACCCCTGAGAGGGCCTTTGAATGTTTGCAAATCCCCCATCACTAGAGCCAGCAAACCTTTTGTGAATCAGACGGTTAGGAAAGATTTCTCTTTTAGGCAACTTTACCTCCATATTCTATGGACCCCCAAACTTTTTGATTTTGTTTTTTCACCTGTCCTGATTTTTTACAGAGACTTCCATGGCAGTTGTGCTCATTTTGTCATGTGGAAACTGATCAGTCCTTCAGTCTATCAGTATTGGGAAGCTGTTTCCCCTATGTCTTTTACTTTTTACCTGTTTTGGTAACTTTTCTTACAGTGCACACAGCATCTTACAATGCAGTGCCTGGGGATACTTTTGTGTCAACCTAGTCTTTTACACTGGGGATTTTTGGTTGCTTTTATATGTGCCTATAGACAGGCTGGTGCCAGCAATTACATTTTTACCATTTGTGTAGTGTTGTTAGTGTGCATACTCACGTTTATTGCATGTGGCTCCTAAACGTGGCTAGTGCCCTGAGATTTTCTCCTGGAACTTCAGTGGTCGCAGATCATCCTATAAATCGCCTCCGTGCCAGGTTTCAGCATCCCAGCATCAAGGCAGCTGGACCTACAGGGCTGTCTTTGTTCACGACTGGAGAGACTCCTGCTGTCGCACGTGTGCGGTGAGTGTCGCTGGAACTGACTTCCTTCCATCAGGTAGAGTGTCAGGAAGAGGCCTGCATCGGCGCCTGATGCATTTCTTCTTTGGGAAGGGTTGTAGCTACCTCCAGATACTCCCAGTCGAACGGTCAAGTCATTTGGGAAAATCTGAGTAAGGGTCGTGACTAATCGCAATAGTTACAGCCACCCTTATGTCCACTATAATAAACTTTGTGAATAACTTTGATTTTTTCGATTCCCTCGCTTTTTAATTATTTGTTTTAAAGCTGTTTAAGAGAGAGAAAAAGTATCTTACAAACCTGTAAAATCCTTGAGAAGTCTTTTGGAACATTTTTCACCACCACACACACTCTTCCTACATTTGTCCGCTCTATTATCAGGAACCTTTTGACTTTTGGGCAAAAGGCCCCAATCCACAAAGGGATTATACTTATAAAGTTAGGTTCCTCATTCTTGTGAACTGGTTTTCCTTATTGCATAATTGCTTACATTCTTTTCAGGTGTATACATGAATTGTATGCATTCCTACAAACCAAAGGTGACTGTATATATGTTTTAAAACTGTCTGATAGTATTACCTGCTTGATTCCTTTTTCTAGTGTGTCTTTGGACCCATAATAGAGTATGTTTGTACTTACCTGTCTAAGCAGAATCTTTGGGCCTCATTACGAGGTTCATGGGAACCCGCTGGTGCTACCGGTCCGTTGCCGCTGACCTTGTAACACCATTTCTGCCTCCTGATATCCCGGTGCGACCGGGATATTACAAGTCCCGGTGGCCCAGGATGTCAGGCGGTGGGAACTGTAAGTCCCCATTCCTGTGGAGTCCCATAGGACTCCACGGTAATGGGGACACGGAAGCATACCTACAGTGGCCAATGATCCCTGCAGGTCAGACCTGCCGCGAGCACCGGCCCCTGCAGGCATTCTCGTAGTCTGGCGGTCTGGAAAGGATGCCGGTATGTTGCTACCGGCAACCCTTATTTCCGGACTACCAGACTTGTAATGAGGCCCATTGTGTATTTCACTGTGTGGAGTCATTGTGGACACCTGACCCGACTCACCTCTCCTGAGACTAAGCCTTGACCACTCTCCATGCTTACCTTGATTGGGTGTGGCTAACCTCTCAGGGCTCCCCTGTTCACTATAACTAGAACGGCGTCCTGATATCTGTCCACCAAGCCAGATTTGAGAAATACATTTTAACACTGATCTTAACAAAGGACCAAAAAATGCTTTATTTTTGCTACCATCTTCTAACCTGTCTGACATTTTGAAATAAGTGATTATATATTTCTCCCTTTAATGCCGCCAGATCATCTATGTCCTAAGCCCACTCCACCTGAACCTCACACAAATGGCTTTGTGCAAAGATACACTCCCAAAGTGCCCAAGTGGGCTAGCGACACATCTGTGCCTTCTTGACTCTTCCTCATTCACTTTTAATGACATACTTTTTCCTTTGTGATTAAGCAACCATCTGTGGAAAATGATCATCAGCTCGAACAGATGCAGCCTGTTTGGAGTACTTCTGCAGAGTTTCCCGGAATTCATAATCCGATCACGGCCTATTCTTTGCTGAGATCCTTCCTAAAACTATGGAAGCAGCTTGAGTTGTTTAAGGAGGCGTGGGGCCGGCTAAAGCTGCGAGTGGAAGAGGTGAACACTGTGCCACTGTACAAACAGTTTTCAGAGCTCTACCGGTGAGTCTTCATGGAGACGAGAACATGGAGAAATGCCTTGAAATGATTTTCTGAAAAGAGTGCAGTCTAAATGGTCTTTGACTTGTAGGGCCAAACTCGTTCCTTCTGAGCTTCTGTAGTATTTTCTTTGCTTCCTTAATCGTTTAGAGACTTATTGATCTGAATATATATTACATCAGGCAGTAGTCAGCCAAGTTGACAAATCTGGTGTCAATATATTACTCTGGTTGAAGGGTAAATTTGTGGTGTTACATGTGCAATCTTGTTAACCAAAGGAACACGAGTCTCAGCAGTAACTGAAATGAGAAGTAATGGCGACATAAGCATTCACAATAAGTAAAGCCTTGAATTATATATTAGTCTGAAATCATTTACCATGTGTGTCTGGTAAATGGACAGCTGCTATCAGTTCTGGGCACTGGGACATCATAATGTCATCTTCATGTGTGATGATCGTACAACCCATACAACATCATGGGCCACCTTCTTCAGCTTAATGATGGCTTTCCATGAATCCACACGGCTGATCGCTAAAGCAGGGTATTCATAATCTGAGCAGTAAAGCAAGTGATGAAAGAATATGCAGTAGTGGGCATTGACGGAAATGATGACTTATGCTGACACATATTGAATATTACCTTTTGATTGACTATGTTTTGCACAAAGACCAAAGGTTCAAGAATGTGGAAAATGGCAGTATTCAACAATTAGGATCTGGAACTTGTTAGGTCTTAGGCATACGTATTTTAGTTTGTCTCCAGCACTCAGTTTTAAAATACATTGTCCTATCACACCCAGTCCTATAATCAATGGAACTGCAGTGCAATAAAAGTAATTGTGAAGTTATCTTTTAGTTATTTATGCAATACCCACATTTAAATAGAATAGTGCCACATTAAATGGACCTTAGTGGACCTTTGAGTGACTCCTGGTAGCACATGAAATAAGAGTTGCACACAGTCCAGATTGGTTTGCATTGTTTTGGAAATCTTTCAACTGAGTGACTCGCAGGTTCCATGTGACAGCCAACATCACAACTCCAAGAAAAGAAATGTACGCACTGCCCAGATATCCACCCAGCCGTCTACAGTATGGCACTTCGTTAAGAAAAAGAGAAGACACATACTTATCATCTAAATACATGTACTTGAAAATGTAATGAGGGTTTGATGAACTTCTACTAGACCGCCAGCAAGGAAGCATTCCAAACACTTCGTAATGTGGTAGGAAGACAAACTGCTCAAATGGCAACTCATGGTGGATTGAATGATGTATTCAAAAAGTATATAGCTCATTAAAGCATGAAAGCTGTCCATGTGCTGATAACAAGTTTACATCATCCTAAGGGATGAAAAGCCATATTTTCAGAATGATCCTAAAGTGCACCAGGGAGCTTATGCTTCTCTCCTCTAAGGTGATGTATTCCACTTTTCTGTCCACTGTACTCTAAAATTGCTAAACACAGAGGGAAGACTAAGGTAAGGCTCAGTGCCGTCAGAATAGCAATGAGTTGAGACACTTAGGTTTTTTTCCTGTAGAGCAGATGGCCCAGGTAAATAGTACTGATTACCGCTGAGAGGTTAAAGCAGAGGATTAAAACGTTATATTGTCAAGAGTTGACAGCAAAGCTTCTCAGGCTGCTGTGAGTTCTTATCTGATGATCACTGTTTCTTAGCTAGTGTGCTTCTTGGATACAATTCAAAATGTGGATGCATATCACTATAGCATCAAAGGTCAGCCCCTTTTATATTTCAATGAAATATATGCCCCGTACACCGCATACACCAGCCTTCACTTTTGGTCAGCCCCAACAGTCTTCCTTGCTCCCATTTTTTAAAGACTCTGCATTCTATGAGCTTCACGCTCCTGTTCTCCTAAAACGGATCCTGGTACATACCCAGATTAACCTAGTTATAGTAACTATATAGACTTGCCATTACAGTTTGTACTTGTTGCATCTATATCACAATCTTCCGATTACTGTCCTGAATGATACCAATATCCAGGAGTGTACAGCACCGTTTCTAGATGTAAGTTGTTGTGTTAACAATATATTGATCCGAAGCCTCAATTGAAACTGGTCCCCAAGACTAACCTCTATGTATTCATAATTAGTGTATAAGGAAATGTTGTTTTTGTGCTTTACTTCCCAATTTCAATTATGTGACCTCTTTCCATATCGAACACATTCAAACATCTCTCAAAAGGTAGTTATGTTTTGCGTTGTCTGACGTATGACAACTCAGTATCAACCCACGCATTGGTACCATTGCCCCCCTTTACCTCTCTCATCTGCTATCACCCCTGCATATAGGGCTGAAGAGGGCTGGTAATCCCTCCAGTCCTAGCCTAAGGAAATTCATACACAGTGGTCCGTTAATTGCCTTTATTTTATATACATTTTGAATTCTTACTTGCTGAATTTGTATTGCTTGTAGAGCTGTTCTTATACTTATTTTTTATGCTATGTTGGTTCTTTTAGTGACTTAGTTTAAACTACACCTCACGCTATCTCGGATGGGGGCACTTTTGCCCGCAAGGTGCCTAGAATTGCTTCTTGCATTTCCGCTTGAAGGAATTGTTTAACTTTCATAATCTTGCTTGTTGCACATTAAGCGTTCCTTTTACAGTTTCTGACCACATTTCCCAGCTGCCTGAGGGAGACATTCTAGTTGCTCATCAGAGCTTAAACTACTTGCACCTCCCTATTCATATTTTGGGCCCTTTCCCTCTATCTACCTCACTGCATTTATACACCAAGCTTCCGGATCCCATAGGATCATGGCACCTTTACAAATGAATTAGTTGCACAGCACCACATTAACCCACAGAATCTTTTTCAGGCAATCATGGCAGGTTAGGGATTCAATTCAAGTGGACATCCCCTTTTATTAATGTCCATTCATTTCCTAAACACACACTGGAAAGCTCAGACCTAATTAATGACAGAAATGTAGACTGGTTAGCCATCACTGAGACTGGGCTAGAGTCTCACTCCTGCCCCTCTTTCACCTAGGCAGCAACAGATGGCTACTTTGTCACTTATGCTAATAGGTCCACTGGCACAGGGGGTGGTGTAACTATAGTTTATAAGTCTTCTTTTAAGATTGTTCCTTGCCCCTGCATACTCAATAAGGGTTGCAATATTCTCAGCAAAATTATTAACCCAGAAACATCATATTATTCAAATTGTCATTATTTATCGCTAAACCAGCCTATTGAAAAAGTCATCTGATGATATTTCATATACCCTACTTCCTGTAATTAAAGCCAGCAACCAAATGATTCTTTTGAGTGACTTTAATTTAGGATTTGAAGATCCTCAAGGCCATCAGGCTCAAAATATTTGGGCTTTAGCTACACAAAATGTTCCTGTCAAGGCTTTACTTTACACCAAATGTATTCCAAACTTAAGAAGACAAATTTCTGCATAGATTCAAAAGGATTTAATGCAGACAAATATATAATTTACATTCTTTTAAGATCACTAAGACAAAATGCACCAACATTGCCAAATGCACAACATTGTTGCACTGTGCAAAACAATCAATCAATAAAAAATTGTCACAAGACTAATCAACGTCATGAACAACTAACACTTCATTCCCTAACATGATCACCTAGCATTGCATTAATTCAAACCATGTTAGTCATCATTTCGTTTGAGTATCTATCATATATTGCCTGGAGTACATTAAAATTAAGGAATCCAATTGGTCTCTTTGATACTGTAGATGTTGCTCACCAGCGTGCAGGCAGGCCGGGGCATTGCTCAGCTGTTCAAGACTCCAAAACTTCAGTCACTTCTGGGAGGATTCCCTTTGGGGAATGACCCAGACCGGACCTCCTCTAACTGAGGAAACTCTTTTTGGCAATAGACCTTCCTGCTGAACATAGGAAACAGTCAAAAAGGTAAATCACCCAAAAGAGCGGGGAACACCCACACCGCTACACCAACACCAGGCTGCAAAGAAAAGAAGATACGTTAACACCAGTTGACAAATAACCCCACAAAACAAATCTACTAATGGGAGAACTACCTGAGTTCTGAGCAAATGGTCTAATGGCTGAACCTGAGGAGGAACAGGAATAGGAAACAATTCAGCTAAGACAGGGACTAATGACTGGATTACTGTACTAACAGTGTAGACAACAGTGAAACAACTAGTACCGCATGTCTTACTCTGTATGTGTAGGTAAATCCTTTTAGGCAAAACAACGACTTGAAAAAACAATAAACAGGAAGGTTAGTAAGGGATATCTCCCTGGGCGAAAAGAGGGAAGCTTCTAGTGCTGGGATGGTGCAATTAGGCAGAGGAGCATTCAAGGTATTGCACAAGAAGTTCCAAAGCGTTTGTAGACTGCACAAGACAGTTCCAAAGTGTTCGTATTAATGCACAAGAAGGTTCTGATATTCCAGGTGTTGTAGAACTGTGTGTCTATGAAGTAGAAAGTGTGGATGCCAAGATGTTAATTCCCCTACTACGTGGAAGTAGAGATTGAGGGCCGTAGGCTTACCGGGCTACTGGCAGGGCACAGTGCGGGCAAATCCCAGGCGAGCAAGGCGTAAAGCAGTGGATGTTCCTTTGGGTTAGCAGGAGCCAGCGAGTTTCCACATAGAGATAGCGGACGGCGGGAATGCAGGGTCCGCCGGAATGAACTGCGCGTTGAGATTGTAAGAGGTGGTTAAGTGAGCAGTTCAGGGGATATGCGTGTAACGTAATACACAGGAAGTAAATGTTCCAAAAGCAAACCACGAGGACAGTAAGTAGCAAGTCTAGAGTCAAGCGGTCCGGGTCGGCAAAAGGTATTCAGGTAACAATGCAAAGTGTGAGGCGGATGAATGGTCACAAGGATTTCCGAGGTCAAGACATGGAAGAATCAGGTAAAGTCCCTAATATTGGTAAGAAACGCTTATCAGAAGCACTGCCGCTGGGGCTTTGGACTCCTTTATTGGAGAGAAGGCGTAGCCTGTGCTTCCGCGTTGGCTTGATAAGTCTCGTTGCGGTCAGCTGGTGAGTCATGTGACCCGAGGGAGAATGCTTTCATTTCCCTAGCAACCTCCAAAGCTGCCAGAGCGGGGAAACCCTGGACAAACGCTGCTCCTTCAGCTGGGGATAACGCACGTAGCGCACAGCAGGTTGAACCCCAGGTGTAACAGCAGACTCCACTCTACAGTAATTACTTTTGCCACCTTTGCCCTGAGCTTAGCCACACTCTGTATGGCCAAATATTGGAATACATTTGGTGTAATGTAAAGCCATGAAAGGAACATTTTGTATAGATAATGGTATAGTCCTCAGTTCCTCTTAGTCTAAAAGACCCCTGTATGTAAAACTCAAAATATGTAGGAATGCTTCAAACAAGCTTATCGTGATAGCTTTAAAAGAAAGGTATTGGATCCTATTTGGAAAATTAGACATTACCAATATTACCCCTGTTAACGTGACTTGGTCCAACCAAAGGGAGATATTTTTCACTTTGCCCAAATCGGAATAACAGAGAAAAATGGGGTTATCAGTTATGCCATTTAGAGATTACCCCTCTATGCTTCAAGTGAAGGTTTTCCCATTGTTTAATCGTCTTAGTCAAACCCTTGATGAGCCCCTCAACAGTCCTCAATTAATTTCTCATTATAAAATACCATTGGCAATTTAGTTAACTCTTTAAAGTTCACATCAGACAAGAAAACCCCAAAACACAATGTTTGGTATTCTCCCCACCTCTAAATTAGACAGCTCAAGTGAAAATAGAAAAAATATTATTTTGTACTCTGTTAACCTTTCTCCTCATGATGAGCACAAATCGTACATTGCTGTAATCTTGCAAGCAGAAAATAAATATGTTGCTGATGAAACTGATTCTGCAAGCAATCGAAGCAAGACGTTGTTTCAAATTGTAGGAAAACGTACTTATTCACACCCCCTCTCTTATTCAGTTACTCCTTCTGAGGAATGGTGCAATACACTTAAATTCTCATTCAATTCTAAAATCATTGCAATGTGAGTTAATATCAAGAAATTGAGCTCCATAATAACTCTGGGCTTTAGAGTCCCAACCCCACCTTTCTCCATGCCAACTGACGGATCAAAATTCAACAACACCCAAGAACTTAAATTGGAAGAAGATTTAGTCTGCTCAGTGAATATACTTGCATTCTCATTAGCCAAGGTCTCTCCTGAACAGGCTATCACAGCAGAGCATAATGTAAATCCCACCTTCTGCCCCAGTGATAATCCTTTTAATAAAACAACACATTGAAGCAATTGCCCCCTTCATAGTACTTTTTATTAATCTCTCCTTTTCTGTAAATTCAATCCCTCTGGAATTTAAGCATTTATGGATTACAACACTTTTAATAAAGCCTTTCCTAGATCATTCTTTAAGTTACAACTATAGACCTATGACCAACTTATTTTTCCTTTTGAAAATGTTGCACAAAATTGATACCTGTCAACTATAGGAGAATTTGGAAGAAAACAATATTTTAGGTTACTTTCAGCCCGGCTTTAGGCCGAATAGTGCTAACGAAATAGCCTTGCTAGACATCAGGGACAATCACCTCCACATCCTTGATAGAGGCCATGATGGAAGTCTTTTTCTCCTAGATCTATGTGCAGCATTTGATACCCTAGACCACCTGACTCCCCCTATCACCATTGGTGGAGGTCACAGGAATGACCCACCATGCTGCAAAATGGTTTGGAGCATTCCTTTTTAATCGAATCGCTAAATATGTCTTGGAACCTTCGCTTGAAAAAATGACTTCCCGAAATGCGGGATCTGCCAGGGAGCTTGTTTATCTCCCCTTCTTTTCAATATATACTTATGCATGCAACCTCTACAGAACATTTTGTTAAAGCACAATGAATAATTTCAAAATTATGCAGACAACACCCAGTTTTCCTCAATTTTCTTGGTGAGACTAGCCAGGTCTTGGATTGGATCCAATTTATTTTCATTCTTATTGAAACATGGATGACCGAGAACTGGCTTGGTCTGAGTCCCTCTAAAACGGAAACTCTTCTTGTGTTACAAAGTGTATCTGCATCTTATAAAAAGTTAAAATTACAAGGGAATATCATAAAGTCTCAAGGCAAAGTAAAATCCCTCGTAGCAATATTCATTGCTGAGCTGTCTTTGGCTAAAAATGCCAATCAGATAGTCAGTAATGCTGCATACCATCTTATGCTCCTCCAGCAGATCGAACTCCTACTCACACCGGATCCCCTAGGACTTATTGCTCAGGCTATTATTGGTTTGTTGTAATTAATTATTCCTTGGAGCTTCCAGGTACGTAGCCAATGACCTCCAGTTATTTATTAACTCCTCCGCAGTCCGCAAGAATTATTACCAATACACCTCCAAGTCATCACACATCTGCAGTATTATGAAGATTAAATTGGCTTCCGTTCAGGGCTAGAGCTTTCACCCTTGTTCATAAATCCATTCATGGCAAGAAACCACCTTACTTCACCATTTGAAAATGTACATCCCTAATAAGACTTTAATGTCCTTGAGTAAACTTTAGGTGATATTCACAGGTGCCAGCAAACTTGTGCCGTTGGGTTCTCATTTTTGGTTCAGGCCGGTAATCTGTGAAACTCTCTGCCAGGAGATTTAGCATTTTATTTAAAATCTTCTTGCCTTTGGGAGGAAATGGAAGACACGGTTGTTTAAGTTCTCCCCTACAGGCTTTCTTTAAATCATTAAATCACAGAACCGGTTCACTTTATTCATACGCCATCATGTTCTTCCACTGTTGGAAATGCACTCGATTACCTTTTTAGGTTGTGTCATATAAACAACCAAATCACATTAAATCAGTAGAATAACCACAAAAACCAGGGCAACAATGCGCATGAAACACATTCATGGGATTAGTGTAATTTGAATGTGACTTCCAATCTGGATGGTTGTGGATATACATAGATACAGGTTGAGCAAATGTCAAACATTGATAAACACCCAAAATGTGAGTCCAGGAAAAAGCATATGAGTCCCTGCGGTATCAAAAACAGTCGGAATTAACAAATATATTAACCACAATCTATGGAGACAAACACATTAAATCAAACCGTCAAAATATACAAGCTATGTCAACCACGGGTAAAGGGGGGAGGGAAGAACAGAACAACACAGTTAAATGGTCATCATGGTAATTAATTCAGTATTTGTTAATCAAGTTATGCGATCACTATGAAAATCTGCCTGCAGTAAACTTCTGCGCCCTATGACTGAAGTGCAAGGATACAAAGTCAGTTAGTGGGCCTCATTCCGAGTTTGGAGGTAACCACGGCGCTATTTGCGGCATGGCTGCCTCCAAACTCGTTCCGATTCCGCCCTGGTGAATGGAGCAATTACCGGTCCATTCCAAAGGTTGGCGGGACCGGTAATTCCCCATTCAACAGGGCCCTTCCACATTCCCATTTGAGCCCCCATAGGGCTCAATGGGAATGGGAAAGGTTCTAATAACGGTACCGTAAATGAGCTCTAAAGTCCCTTTGCGGGTCCTGGCCTTAACGCCTGCTAAAAGCAGGCGTTAAGGAAGGACCCGCAAAGGGAACTCGTAGTAGGGCGGTAAGGGTTTAACGGCACCGGTCTCGTTACCGGTGACCGTTAACCCTTACCGCCCTACTTGTAATGAGGCCCAGTGTCTTAATCTTTTGGTAAAAATGTTTGCATTAATCTACTGACTTGCACATAAGAAAACAAAAGAAATGCAAACAGCGCAAGGGTGTATCTCTTGTTCGCAGCACACATGCTAATAGTGTACGTTATGCCAGAGTACAATAAAAAGTAACCTCCAAGGTAAATGCAGAAGAGTCTGCTATGGATAAACATACAGGAATAACTAATGTCAATATGGTGTTGTATTAAAAGGGACGCCGTGTGAGTGCTTTAGGAAATAATGGAGCGAGTTAATGTAAGTGCACCAGGTTTTACCCGGATGATTAGAGTTCAGGAGGCGTTGCAACTTTAAAATTAACCTTTCGGTATCTATACATATTGAACATGGGTCCAACCAAGGGGGTCTGACAGAAAAAAGAAAAGAAGACACGCTGTACAAAAGGTGAAAACAGACATCAGTGAGTGTTCAAAGCAATTTATGACAAAACCTTACCAATGCCATGCTGTGTAAGGCGCAACATGTACTACCAATTCGGTGTACTGATCTTTTGGTATCAAAAGACAAAGCTCAGCGGATACGCGCAAACAATTCTATGGAGAAGTAAGGGGAAACAGCGTTGAGAGACTGTACCTCACATACAGTCTGACATGAAGTCACAAAGGTGAGCGACAAACTCTAGGCATAATCCTTACCCGTGCATGACTGTCTAGGGTAGAGCACATGCAGTGCTAGCCTTTCGGCGTCCCGGTGTAGTTCGGTATCGCCATTTTGGATTGTAGATATAGGCGTATGCACGCATGGCATGCCACGTACGAAATACAACGCTTAAAAGGGCTCTAAAGTTCTTCCACGCCGCATACAACAACAGTTGTCATCAAATGATGTTACAATGCGAGTGCGAAGTGGACAAGATAATGATGCAGCAACATCTTTTGCAAAATAACTTGCGCTCAATAGTGAGAGTACAGGGAACATCAGGGTTAATGTGCAATGCAATAGTGAGCATAATGATTGGGCTGATACAGCTGCTGAATCAATTGAGTCGCGAAGATGAATGCACCACAGTCGCTGGTTGATGTCCGATGCAATGATAAGCCTAGTAAAGACATTCTAACACTTGAAATGCTGATGATGAATTATCTGAATGCAAGGAACAACGTAGCCCATGAGTGTGCTAAATGCATCCAAATCTCCTACATACAATAGTGACAGGTAAATCCTGCACGAAAGGGAAGGAATAACTCCCAGGCGCGTGCTCATTGGACTCACACAACTGCTGTAAATTAAGTTATACAAATGCGATTCACAATAAACACTAGTAGCATGGTTTAGAACACCAAACGTTCTGTGAGCCTTGTCTTTGTTCTATTGATATTGATATTGATATTTTATTTCTATCGCGCTCGTACACAAGTGTTTCAGAGAGCGACAAGGCAAGGGAGGGGAACAGGGGAGAACGAAACAGCGATCTTACTAGGCCCAGTGACATTGAGAACGTGCAAGTGCATGGGAGAGGGGGAGGGGAAAGGTGCATGGAAGGGGGAGAAGTGGAAAGTGTGAAGCAGAGGAGGAACAGATAAATAACAATAAATAAATAATAAAGGCAACAAACCGTTTTAGTGCAGCCAGCATTTTGCAAGTGCTAGGTTTAAGGCAGCAGTCAGGTTAGGTCAGATAAGTGCAGGAAGAAATGGGGGGGGGAGTTGCATGGGTAAAGATACAGATCCCAGTGCAAGGGGTGGCCTGGAGGCAGTGCGGGAGGGTGGCAGGGTGAGCAGGTACCTGGGCCCGGAGGACAGAGGGTGGCCAGGTGCACGGTGCCAAGAGAGAACAGATCAGCAGGGGAGAGGGGAAGCGAAGGCAGAAGAAAAGAGGAAGGTCTTGAGGTGCTTCCAGAACCAGAGATGGTTCTCCTCAAGTTTTAGGGCCTCATTACACGGATGGCGGTAAAGGTTTACCGGTACCGGTATTTTACCGGTACTGGTAAATCCTTACCGCCTTACTACGAGGTCCCTTTGCGGGTTGGGGAATTTAACGCCTGCTTTTTGCAGGCATTAAAAACCAACCCGCAAAGGGACCCAGGGAGCTAATTACGGTACCGCAATTTGCGGTGCCATAATTAGCGCCTTCCCCATTCCCATTATGCCCTATTAGGCAAAAATGGGAATGGGGAAGGGCAATGGTGGAAGGGGGAATAACCGCCCCGCCAACCTTGGAATGGGGCGGTAATTCCCCTTTCCGCCAAGGTGGTGCCGGTATTTTACCGGCATGAACCATGGCGCTAATAGCGCCATGGTTCTCCGCCATCCGTGTAATGAGGCCCTTAGAGTGGCAGGGAGGCTGTTCCAGAGGGAGGCCCCAGCCGAAGGCAAAGATCTACCCCCAGCTCATTTCTTTGAAAAACGACTGACCCTCAGGGAGTTGGAGGTAGAGGAGCAAAGAGCTCAAGAGGGGAGGTATTTGCGGAGGGATAGCTGAAGGTATTTTGGACCCAGGCCCCAGAAAGCCTTGTGGACAATGCCGAGGGTTTTAAATGTAATGTTTGCATCCACTGGGAGCCAATGAAGGGATTTCAGAGCTGGAGAGATACGATCCCAGGGCTCGAGGCGAAGGACAAGTCTCGCAGTCCTGTTCTGGATTAGTTGCAGAGGGCGGAGAGTAGAGGCAGGTAGATTTAGAAAGAGGCCGTTACAATAGTCCAAGCTAGAGAGAACCAGAGCTTGGGATACCATGAGCTTCTGGGGGAAGGAGAGTTGAATTACATGTCAACCACAGTAAAGTGATTGCGTGACCCAAGTCAAACAGCTGAATAAGCATGCTCTGTTCCACATAATTTAGAAGAAACACATGGGATTCCTAACGAGTGATGATTTGCATATCCAAAGTCAGTAGATCTAAAGCGTGTCCAAATCAACATAATTTTAAAGAAACACGCTGAATTCATGATCTGAGTTGAGTCCCAGAGACACAGTTCTGTGCTTGCATAATAGTCATGCTTCAGTTTTCTGTAGCTTAAGTTCCTGGACCCCCCCTCTGATTCCACACAAGACCGTCACAAGTCCTGCAAATGTAATGTCTGTGGCTGATCTGCTTGCAGAGCTGATGCCAACTTGGCCACTGGGTGCTAGAGCATGTTTCTGTTTGCAGTGGAGCTGCTGTGGTGAGGACATGGTGGATCCTGGTGATACTTGCTGTCCAGTGGGTGCTCTGCTTACAGAACTGCTGCAGATCCACGTTGGGAGCATGAGGGACTGTTCTCAATGGCAGGTGGCCCACAGCAGTGACTTGTCCGTTCATTTATCCCACCTCGCAGACCTGCGGCACCCACTTGTGCTCAGCATGTATTTTTCTGTAGCAGTCAAAGTTAGGAACTGTTTGGAGATCTTCCTTAAACCCTGCGGTCAGGGTCTTCAGGCATATCTTACTTCCTAAGGTGCCAGTGATTCCCTTATTTTTTACCAGGCTCTCTAAGAGGTTGAGTGGCAGGGACACCGAGGCTTAGCCCCTAACAAGCGAGAGGGGTCATTAAAATGTGAAATATAGAATTACTCAATTAGAGATTTCCCACTCAATATGTTCATAAAATATATTCTTTATACATAAAAAATTAAAAGATCAAAAACTACGCTGACAGTAAACTTTACAAAACAAGTAGCAAGTTTTCAAGAGTTCTGAAAAGTTCAGTACAATGTTTTTCCTACAGCAGAAAATACATTTAGAGGAAAAGGAAAAGTGTTTTCAGGGCCAACCGGTTTGTGTGGTTCCGGTAATTATTTAGCAGAACACGTGATGTGCTATGAAGAATGTCCAATAGAGTCCCGGCAGAGTGTAGGCCAAGGAAGACCCTTGATATAGAAGAGTAGCACCACCAGATTAAGATCCAGCTGAAGAAAATACTTGCCAGCAGCGCCAGAGAGTTGAGAGAGCAGTACCCCCGGGTAGAAGAAGCAGTTCTGCAGCAGGTGGTTTTGTGGTTTCCAGAGGATGTGACTGTGTAGGGTGTTTAGTGACCACCCGAATGTTCCAGTGTCAGCACGCCAGTGCAAGATTGACCCCAAGTCCTGTGGCCAGGTTAATTATTAAAGATCTCTATCATCCTCGGGCTCAAGACTCTGCTTCAGAGGATGGGGTCACTTGGGAAAATTACAATAGTCTCAGAGTAGTATCTGCAAGAGCAATGTCACACTTTTTACAGGGAACTGTTTCCATTTCCGTATTGTTCTTGAAACAATCTTACACTAAAACGAGTAACATTTTTAACCAAAATAAAAATAATTTAAAGCAAGTGAATCATATTCTTTTTAATCATATGCCAGAGATCTTACTATTGCTGAATCATTAATCGAAGATAATGCATCAAAATAGAAATAAAAAGCAATGGTCCGTTTGACATCCGCATTAGTCTTCAAAACAAAAATCTTATAAATATGTCATCCTTCAGCAATGTAAACATGAAGTAAGATTAGTTATCCCTGCAAGCTCGGTACTCTGTAATAACTCGATGCGTTTTGGGTTAATAACCCATTCATCAGGAGAGCAGTCTTCAGGGCTCTTCTGGGTCCAGTGAAGCAAGTGGGGAAGTGGGTCTGCTTTTATTTCCCTCCAGAGGCGGCGAGTGAACACAGCACCCAATCACACACTGTGCAACATTCAAACAGGGAGGTGGGCAGCCAATGGATGACCATCCTTTGAGGCACACCGAGGCAATCGCGAAGGGTTCACTCTCACAGAGGAAGGGAATCCACACTTTCCCAGGCAGGTATCTGCATATGTTAGTCAGAACTGGAGTCGGGAAGGCTACAGCCCCTAGTCCCGCAACAGAGGCACCCTGCGACAAAATACAAAGAGGGACAAAGGATGGTCATGTGACCCTTCCAGTGTTCAAGGCAAACAAAACCTACCTCCATTTTGTGAATGGAGGAGTGGGTGAAAAAGGACCCCAGCTAGGTAACATTGTTTCCATGCGGTGGACGCAATATTACGCAATCAGCCTAGCTACTTGACTGACAGAACAGAAAGGGGAAGCCTCTATAGAACACTGTAGAGTACCTTTGAGGTGTCCTTGCCATTGGAGTCTTAAGGACTCTTAAGACAGAGCTCCAAAAGCAGAGCCACTCTCACAATCTAGCTTTGTATTAAGCTGGACTGAGAAGAAACATACAGTCCAAAACCCAGTAAAGCCAGCAAAAGATCCAGAGGGCTACCACATTAAGCATAACGCAGGATTTCTCCCTAACAGGGACCAATCGTGTTATGTTCATGAAAGTGTTATAGAGTGGATGTGAGAGAAAGGCAGAATTGCAAAGGAGAGGTTTATTATGATTATGGAAAGGGGAACTTCCCATACTAGGGGGTTGGGATTATGGAGATTCATCTCCAATTAGCTCATGACAATTGGCAGAGCCCACGTTTTCCTTTTTCTTTGGCCCCTCATCTTCTTTAGCCCCCAGTTTCAGGCACTGATTTTGTCACACTAGCACCCACCAAGGTTCCCTTATCACAATTATTTGGGCTTTCATCCTAACCCGGGCCAACTATGCCATTTCCCGTTCCCTCATTCATCTCCAAACCATTCTGGAACAGGGGTGCTGAGGCCTTCTTCAACCTTGGGCCTTACGACCGCACCACTCAAGCTCTGATGACTCAAGGTCTGATGAACATACCCCCTGTCTCCTCCTGGATCATCTTCAAACCCTTTGCCTCATGCACTGCGCAATTCAACACATTTTCCTGGCAACTTTCAACCCTGCATCAAGAAATACCAATCATTGAGAGACCTCTAGGCTTCGACTCCTAGACTCCCCAAGATTCCACAAACCTCACCTTGTGGCCTTTGGTTTGCAGTACATGCTCTGAACTCTCTCTCTCTCTCTCTCTCTCTCTCTCTTTCTCTCCCTCTATCTCTCTCTTTCTCTCTCTCTCTCTCTCTTTCTCTCTCTCTCTCTCTTTCTCTCTCTCTCTCTCTCTCTCTCTTTCTCTCTCTCTTTCGACTATGGACTGAGGTACAGTAACAGTGCTCAACTTTCACAAGAAATGTTGAAACTCACCTGTTCTGATGTGCCTTTTTAAAAACCTCTAATGTTTGTTTCTTCCTCGCTGCATTCATTTTTCTCCCTCTCCACTTGCTCTCCTACCTGACCGCTTTGACTCCCCAAACCTCCATCATGTTTTCTATGGTCTGAAAAGATTCTAGGTCTGCATAAGCACTTTACCAAATAATAGTTCAACGAACCACAAACTGGGGGTCATTCCGAGTAGGGCGGTAAGGGTTAACGGTCACCGGTAACGAGACCGGTGCCGTTAAACCCTTACCGCCCTATTCCGAGTTCCCTTTGCGGGTTGGTACTTAACGCCTGCTTTTTGCAGGCGTTAAAAAACCAACCCGCAAAGGGACCTAGGAGCTAATTACGGCACCGTAATTTACGGGGCCGTAATTAGCGCCTTCCCCATTCCCATTGAGCCCTATGGGGCAAAAATGGGAATGGGGAAGGGCCCATGGTGAATGGGGAATTACTGACCCCGCCAACCTTGGAATGGGGCGGAAAAATAACGGCGTCAACCAAGGCGCTTATAGCGCCTTGGTTAATGCCAGGGTCGGAATGAGGCCCACTGACTCGTCACTCCGATCTCTTCAATGAACTTATGCTTAGTTTTCTTTATGACTGTATCCAGATGGAAGGTAATTGTTAAGCATACAAGAATTGTTTATAAATGAAGGCTCGCCCACCCTAAATAACACAATGTTTCTGCTCTTCTGTGCCACTGCAGAGTTGACATTCTGTACCCCAGCTTGAAGGACCTTGCTAGGCAGATGGGCAAAGAAGAGGAGTTTGAAGCGCTCTTGACAAGTACGCAGACCATACTCCCTCCAAAAGGAGCTTCGGAGGTTGACATCAGGACCCGCCAGGTGAGGGGAACTTGTGTAATCCTATAATGATGAGCTGCCAGACTGGGCCAGTGAGCTAAGGTGTAGGATCCTTACCATACACTTGAGAAGTGTGTTGACATCATGTATCAGGTTCTGGATTCCCAGATTAAATGACTTGCTCTTTGTGGTCCTGGCACTTGATGTAGACTACACCATCTCTGTTGTTGATATTTATCTGTTAAGTTTCTGTGGTAAAACCACATACATGACAAAGAGTGTGCCACATCACCCAGGGCATTGCACTGAAAAAGTGAAAGATCAAGTGTTATAATTTTACATGCATAACTTGAAGTCAGGCTGGGAGTAATGTTCATTGAAATTGTCTTATGAAAGGAGTGTGAGATGCCCGCTTAGATGTAGGTGATGGGACACTGTGCCACAATAGCTTCTATAACGTGATTTTGTTAATTAATATGAATTTGCACCTGTGGCTGTTGACTCAGCCACTCAGAGTGCTCTGAATGTGGCCTTTATCTATTGGTACAAGCTCCTGTTCAGTGCAGCCGGTTGGTTGCACCAGCCCTCCAACTTTGCTTCCCGCCTCCCAGCATCCATGTCCCCCTACACACCTCCCCACATTACTTGCCCCAATTTACCTCAGCCCACACTAAGAAACAGCCATCCACACCGCCACAGCTGTCCAAAGATGTCATGGAAATGGACCCTTCCACTTTTTCCACGGAGGCCATCTTGTAGCTATTTTTCTCAGGAAACAACAGGTTGCATACTCTGCGTGACTCGTATTTATCCATTAGCACCCAAGTGTTCACCAACGCTTCTAATGGTAATAATGATTTGCCTGTTGGGGTATACTTGTTGATAACAGACCAACACCTGAGCGAGGGCCTATTGATTTGGATGGTGGGCCATTAGCACCCAGTAAAAGTGGCCAAGGAAAGGCATCGCTGTCCACTTGCAGAGCCAGGTGCCCAATATATGTATATGGTTCTTAGAGGATTGCCAGTAGATCATGGATCTAGTAGGTTGGATCCAGTTGCTAGGAAACCCAGGGTGGAGATTTCTTCTTAAATTCGTAGTTCGAAATGCTTGACCATTGTCCCTCCATGAACCTTTCAGATTTAGGTGAAAAATGCTGCTGGCTGATCGCACCAATTAATATAATTTAGAAGCAGCACAGCATGTGATTATGGCCAAGTGAGATGCTGGCTTTTGGATGTACCAAAGTCATAATATTTAAAAAGGACATTTGGTGTGATAGGATACTGTGTGCCTGTTCTTGAAGGTAGAGATGGGGCAAACTATCAGCCTCATTATAAACTGGGTGGTGCAGGTTTGGGTGTAAGGTGGGGGAAAAACCCTTGCCACACTACCGCCCAAAATCTGCCAATTAGGCAGTATTTCAACTGGCGGTAATACTGTTGAATGGATGGAGAGTAACACCACTTGTTTTACGGCAGTAATACTGCCAGACCAGGTGGTGGTAACGGTAATACAGTTGGGTGGTATCTCGGCAGATTACAAGCACAAACACACAGGGTTCGTAATGATGCCCTATGTGTTTTGGTAACTGCAAGAGACACGGAGAAGGACCCACGGTGCAATGGATTTCCATTGGCTGCATCCATGAATGCCAAAATGCCTAGGGGTAATTCCAGTTCACCACTTACTTACTAACTTACGTTATGTTATGTTAACAAATTTGTAACGCGCACGTTCACCCTAAGACATCTTGGCCCGTAGAGGAAACACACAGTTAGGTAGAATACCCAGGGTTAAAAAAGTAATGTCTGAAGAAGACTTTGGAAATAAAAAGGATTGTCCACACCTCTCGGAGCCAGAGGGAGGCCATTCCACAGCTTACCAGCTGCCACAGAAAAGGCCCTACCACCCATTCTGGTCAGCGGAAACCTATGGACCACAACAAGATGGGAAGCATCAGGGCGCAGTGTGCGCTGAGGGATATAAGGCTGAAATGTGTCCTGCAGATGGTCAGCACCTTGATGGTATTAAGCTCGATGAACTAAGCATAATGCCTTGAATTTAACCCACTCCATCACTGGGAGCCAGTGAAGAGCCCGCAGCACAGGGCACCATACAGGGTGGAGGAAGCCAACAGACGGCTACATTTTGTTAAAGTTGTAAACGATGTAAAAGTTCATGGACATTCAGTACATGTCCAAAAAGGCAAAGGTCTGCAGACTGGATCCAGTAGAAACAATTACCAACTGGAATTCCTACAATGGGGCCAAAACGCGTAACCCAAAAAACGAGCAAATGGAATCTAATAGTGATGGGGAATAATCGTGAAGATAGCCAAATGGAGTGTGGAAGAGAGCGTTGGAAAAGCTGCAGCCAGCATAAATATGTTTTGATCTATTTGTATTTGTAAGGTGCTGCATAACATAGTGACGGAGGTGACTTCAGGTCCAGCGCTGCATGCTCGCAAATGTTGCTAATGTCAGATTCAACAAATCATGCAGCCATCATGTCTGAGGGTTCCCCATGACCAATCACGGTCAATCACTCCCCAACCCGCCACCATCCCCAGGAGCCCCGACACTTCCCCCAGTCTGCCCTCACTAGCGCTAGAACTGAAATGTTGCTAATTTGAAACACTTGTGTGGTCAGGATTGGGAATGTACCACGCACATTCTAATATAGTAGTGTCCTAAATAATTATGCTATTTAAAAGGCGAAATAAATATATTTTGCTGATTTGGGAATGTATCCCACCACCCACCTCACTTAGGCCGCTCCCTTAGTTAGAGAGACAACGCCAATTCTAAAGGTTCCTTAGTTATGCCTCTTGGGCCACGCCGTTCGCTAAACAGTCTTTCATGATGCTTTAGCAACAGAAGGCCTCATTCCTGGAACTTTTAGCACTGTGCAAAGGGAAGTCAGAATATTCTTCTTTTTCATAACAAGCTTCTATAAAGTTTGGTTTTTAAATGGTGTCAAGTTGGTTAATAACGTGATTTGTGTATTTTCTAAGTCAGTTACACAGAACAGAGCACTGTGTTAGTTCATGAAAGTCAAACATTCACAAATAATTGCACCTTGATCTGTGATAAGGACTGGGAAACAATGTGCTAAGTGCAGAAATGGTAGATTGGTTAAAATCTCAGCTTCACAATTTAACCAATATCTGTGTTCGTGGGAAACCTATTTAATCTTGTGGTATTTAATCTTATCAATTTGCCAGTCTCTAAACATTTCAAAATTGTCAGCCCTAAAAGTAATGTAGTTCTCAGGGTTTTTTTATTTTTTTTTTATTTTTAAAGTGTCACCCATGGTGTAACTGCCTATTGTATTGCTTCATGTATAATATTTGTGGGCTTGTTGTATTGCACACCACAAAGTCAATCGTTTCTTGCTGACTAATATCGATAGCACCTGAAAACCATCAATCTGTTCTAATCTCACTCTATGTTAGCATCCATGCACCTTTCAGTAGCTTTTAATTTATATCCACTGTCTCTTCTATGCAATGGTATGTGTACCTTTCTCTTAGCTTCCAATCTGTCTTCATGCGTGAGCCATTTACATTCTGTGAGAGTGCTAATATGAGTCCTTTCTATACTGGGGTGTACGTACCTTTTTCATATGACTACTGATCCGTGTCCTGCATCTACACTGCCCCTTCCTCATGGCTTCCATCATTAAAATATGTCCTGTACCTACGCTAGCACACAAGCACCCTTGCCAGGGACTGTTAATGTTGCCAATACAATGCCGTTTGTTTATTATTCCGATTCCAGGATGTCTGAAGAGGATAAAGGGGCTGTAAGGGAATACCCATTTATATGTTGAGTGCTGCTGGCAGCAGATCAAGCTATGGGTTGTGATCGCTTTGATGAGTGGTGGCATGACAGGAGATTCTGGATCCTTTCATTTATTTGGTTTGAGGGCAGGCCCCTAAGGCATCTGTGCCCCAGGCCCAAAATTCCTTAAGATAGCCCTGTTTAGGAACACCAATTTATTTTCATCCCGCCAGTATCCCCATGCAATAAAATACTCCTGTTGGCTTTACCATTAAAAATGCCATGCCACAATAAGAAAACATGTCCAGACCAGCTGCACAAATGCACGCCAGTATAAACATGAAATAACACTTCATGTTTGCTTTATCATAGCTAATCAACAAACACGGGTTAGCCACAGTAAGAAATGGCTAGTCTGGCTGCACCAAAATGACAATCTAGCCAGATAATAACACTTATCATGCTTTTTTGAATCATAGATGCCCAGCAAAAAATACCATGCCACAGTAAGCAAAAGGCTAAACTGGATTCACCAAAATGCCAGTCTAGCCATATAACAACTCACTTACCATGCTTGCTTTATCATAGATGCCCAGCAAAAAATGTCAGTAAGAAATTGATAGGCTGGTGCACTGAAATGCCAGTCTAGCCATGTAATAACACTTATAATACTTGCCTATCATAGATTCCCAGTAAAACAAATGCTGCACACCATTTCCCCTCCCGCCACCAAATCAGTGCTCAAACCCACCAAACACAATTGCATGCACACACACACATTCACACAACGTTCACGTGCTCATTCTCATACTCATTCATCACACAAGCCGCCAAGCATCCCTACAGCCCTTGCATACACGCATTGAAGCATTCACTCTGAGAAACAAAGAAAATTCACCTGCATACATTCCCCATTCATACACTCAATCAACAACATCCATTCACACGTACAATCAACAATCACCTTCATTAATTCACATGCACATTCAAAAGCATTACACCATCACGCTCACATATACACAATTGCAAACATACATGCACGCATGCATACATACACACAATAAAATAAAATGCTCACTTGTTCGTCGGCTTGGCTCTAGGCTCCCGGTCACATTGCAGCTGCTCTGGGAGGCGTTCCCTGCAAACCCTTCAGGCAAGAAGCAGGCAGATGCATCAATGAACCAACCATTCCTGCTTCCTGGTGCCTAGTCGGCACCCCAGGCCCCCCTGATCCATGGGGATCTACACAGACAATTCCCCAACTGCCAATATCATGGGAAATGTCCTTGAAGTTTAACTAGGTATGTTGGCTGTCATGTCCTTACATGAATTACACAGGTCATCAGTAAACCTTACCGAGATGCTGCTATCTAAGAAGAGATAATGGATCTCATTACAAATTCAGCGGTGCAGTAAAAAAAAAGGGGCAGATATTCCATTACCAACAGTTTTCTTGGCAGTAACGGAATTATTACCGCTTTTGCCACACCTCCCAATTATATTTTTAGTGGATTTACCACAGCTGAATTACCGCTTATGACAAATCCCCAAAAATCTCCATGTAGTCGTATGAATTTAAAAAATGGGGATTAAAACTGCCCTGCCACCACCCACATTCCAGTGGTAATTCTGCCAGACTGAGTGGCGGTAATTCGATGGCAATACCGCAGAATTATCGCTAAACTTGGAATGAAGCCCAATGTGTGTTCTGGTGGCTTTTCCTATGGAGCAGCCCTCGAACTAGCTCCAAAAAGTTAATGCAAACGTAACCGGCTAAAAGCGGGTTGCTGCATAAGACTCTGGATAAGCACGCGGTTGGTTCTTCATGCAATAACAGCTGGAATAGTGTGAACTGGCATGGCTGACGTACATTTGCAATGCAGCAAATGGAGAGACGCCTATGAGAATCATTTGCACCTATTGCCTCACACCTGATTCACAAAGCCTAAAAGGGGGGCAAATCTGGACCAACACGGAGATGCCCATCACCAAATCTTAGTGAATCTCATGTGCACGTGAGCATCACAAATCTACCACCGGATACATCTCCTGACTGGCTCCGGCTTAGGCAGCAGGTGTGAATCTGAAGGTCCTTTTCTCCATTGCAAACTGCTGTGAATCAGGCCCAGTATCCCAAGCAGGAGTTATCGGCAGGATCTAACCTAACCTGCGGAGCTGTGGCCACATTACACACATTGCTCTGGTACCAGGCAATTCTGCCCCAGTCCTGGGAAGTTGGGCACTACCACGTGCACAGACTGATGACAAATGTTATCTTCGTACTGGTCAGTCAGTGCAATCACATTACCTCCTCGTCCATCTTCCACGTCACAGCCCTTACTTATGAGAGACCTACACCTTTTTCCCCCACCACTTCTGGGCCATACTCCTCACCTCCACCAATGACTCCTGCGTTTGTGTCTGTCTCCACTGAAACGAGCTACTCATCCCTTCCAGGCTTGACAAGATAAGTTTTGTGTTATGCATATAATCATCGAAACCTTGCAGCAATATACTTTTCAGCAGAGTGGATAATCCGGGGCATGACACTAATTAATGTGTTTTGATAAAATGTAGCGTGGCAGCATGGTGACTACCACGAGCTGTGTTTGTTGAACGGATTCTGGCATCACTGTGACTGATGCGGAAAAGGTCACTAAGCAGTTCAGGGCAACATATTACATGGGGTGGACTGGGTACCAAAAGAGGCCATGGAAATAATGCTCCAAGTGGCCCCATATTGCACATTTTCAGCAAGCCCAACCCTTTTCCTCTGAGGAAATGTGTAAATAAAGTAGGTAACTACACAGGAGAAGCCCAGGGTGCAGAGGCCTACTGGAAAATCTCCAGAGTTCCCCATAGGCCCGTCCACCCCTGCATATCAAATTTATGCAGGAGCTGCGACTAGCTATCGCTGGGCAGCACACACAGCACATATAACAAGGGTTTCTATCAGGGCAGAATATTTGAGGCAATCACATCCCCTGTATCACTGCTAGGGATGACAAGGTCGGTAAAAGCTTAGTGCAGCAGCGAGATGCTTGGCAGGTGTCCCACTGCTAACTTCCGGTCCGGCAGTAACAGGGATGTCCACAGAGTAGATCCTTAACAGTAGAGGCACAGAAGCAAACTGCTTGGCAGGTGTCCCACTGCCAACTTCCGGTCCGGCAGTAACAGGGATGTCCACAGAGTAGATCCTTAACAGTAGAGGCACAGAAGCAAACTGCTTGGCAGGTGTCCCACTGCCAACTTCCGGTCCGGCAGTAACAGGGATGTCCACAGAGTAGATCCTTAACAGTAGAGGCACAGAAGCAAACTGCTTGGCAGGTGTCCCACTGCCAACTTCCGGTCCGGCAGTAACAGGGATGTCCACAGAGTAGATCCTTAACAGTAGAGGCACAGAAGCAAACTGCTTGGCAGGTGTCCCACTGCCAACTTCCGGTCCGGCAGTAACAGGGATGTCCACAGAGTAGATCCTTAACAGTAGAGGCACAGAAGCAAACTGCTTGGCAGGTGTCCCACTGCCAACTTCCGGTCCGGCAGTAACAGGGATGTCCACAGAGTAGATCCTTAACAATAGAGGCACAGAAGCAAACTGCTTGGCAGGTGTCCCACTGCCAACTTCCGGTCCGGCAGTAACAGGGATGTCCACAGAGTAGATCCTTAACAGTAGAGGCACAGAAGCAAACTGCTTGGCAGGTGTCCCACTGCCAACTTCCGGTCCGGCAGTAACAGGGATGTCCACAGAGTAGATCCTTAACAGTAGAGGCACAGAAGCAAACTGCTTGGCAGGTGTCCCACTGCCAACTTCCGGTCCGGCAGTAACAGGGATGTCCACAGAGTAGATCCTTAACAGTAGAGGCACAGAAGCAAACTGCTTGGCAGGTGTCCCACTGCCAACTTCCGGTCCGGCAGTAACAGGGATGTCCACAGAGTAGATCCTTAACAGTAGAGGCACAGAAGCAAACTGCTTGGCAGGTGTCCCACTGCCAACTTCCGGTCCGGCAGTAACAGGGATGTCCACAGAGTAGATCCTTAACAGTAGAGGCACAGAAGCAAACTGCTTGGCAGGTGTCCCACTGCCAACCTCCGGTCCGGCAGTAACGGGGATGTCCACAGAGTAGATCCTTAACAGTAGAGGCACAGAAGCAAACTGCTTGGCAGGTGTCCCACTGCCAACTTCCGGTCCGGCAGTAACGGGGATGTCCACAGAGTAGATCCTTAACAGTAGAGGCAGGGCAGCGAGCTGCTTGGCTGGTATCTCACTGCTAACTTCCGGTCAGGCAGTAACTGGGAAGTCCACAGAGTAGATCCTAAACAGTAGAGGCACCGAAATCTATGGGAAACCTTGTGAAAATCATCAGAAATATTTGGTATACTTCTGAGGAGTGGTAAATTCCATACTTATACAGAGGACATGTATTGGAACTGTCCAAATATTTTAAAATCTATAACTGATTTCTAAAATTTGCAGAGAATTTTAAATGTCTGTCCTCATAAGAAATCTGCTTTTTATGCTGAAAAGTCCAGCCCGCAGATTTGGACTGCCTCCACTCACCAGTCTCTCTGGCTTCTTTTTGTCCCCCATGACGCCATCAGCTGGATCCATCAGAGCAAGTGGTGCCAACATGGGGGGTCACTGTTCATGTATACCGCACTGAAACATTCCAACAGTCTCAGCCACGCTTTGTCAGCACGGCATCTCTAAACTAGTGATGACACCGACCACCTTGTTACGGGGCTATGCTATTGCAGGGCTTGTGTCTCCTTAAGAGACTGCAACCTTGCCACGTGAGAGACATCACGTGGGGAAGTACGTCAGGAGGAGGGGAGGGAGTACGGGGTCAGTTCATGAATGTACGAGAATAAAGAAAGACGTATATTCTCCATCGGTGTGTCTGTCCTCATTTCAAGGGCCCAGTCCGGGCCTAACATCTGGTGACGAGCTGACCTACCAGACCACCGAGTCCTCCTCCTTTGCGAGCAGCGATCCCACTCCAATCCGCGCCGCGGGCACCTTCCAGCCTGGCGCACGAGCCTGATCCCAGGCCCGCCGCCTCCTCAACGCGCCGACAGCGCATCCGCGCCGCGGGCATTTCCGAGCCCGGCGCCGAGCCTGATCCCAGGCCCGCCTTCTCCTCACCGAGCAGACAGCGCATCCGCGCTGCGGACAGTTCCGCCTCCTCCACCTGCGTGGTCCCAGCGACGTTGCCTGATCCCAGGCCCTTTTCCTGGAAAAGAAAATCACATGAATAAATGAAGAGCGGGTGACCCACGCCCGCGTCGTGTGACTCAGCAACTACACCACCAGGCCCCAGACTACGACAGAGAACCCACGTGCCAGGCGCCACGCGGCCCAACAGGAGCTGACTGCCCAGGAGTGTTTTTCCGGGGCGCCCTACGCCGACTGCACGGCGACCCACCAGCAGGTGCAACGGAAGCCTGGAAGTCATCAAAGGTGGGTCAGACAACACTGCCACCACACATACTCAGGCACACCCTGCCTGCTGCGTAAACACTCAGCATGAGCTCGCCTCAAGCCCAACAACCACCAAATGCCCCAGCCCCTGCAGGGAACACAGCAACGACAGCATGGCGCATGCCTCCCCCATTTTCAATGATGCCACAAGCGGACAAAGGTCCAAGATGGACTGGTTGGCTAGAAGACTTCAACACCTTCATTGACGCTGCAGGGGAAGACAAGTCCCCTCGGCTATGAAGCATGTTCCTAAATCTGGCGGGAAATGACATCAAAGTCCTTACCAAGACCATTCCCCCCGCAGAACAGACTGACGTTCCAACACTAATAGCGGCCATAAACAGATGATTAGTTATTGAACCCAACAGAGACTATGAAAGATACATATTCAACCTATGCATGCAGAGAGTCGATGAAACCATTGATGAGTTCATAACCCGCCTACGAATAAAAGGGGCCAACTGTCAATTTGAAGCCTTCTCACTCGACGAAGCCATACGGTTGAGGATTACTGAAGGCTGTTTGTCTCAAACCTTAAAGAAACAACTCCTCAAAAAACCTATCACCATAGAGGAAGTGAGCCAGATGGCCAGAATTCTAGAGAGAGTCGAAAAGCAAGTGTCCCAAATTTCGAACACCGCCTCGATGAGACAAGAGAAAGCCGAAACCGTTGTAGCGCTACAGGCCAGCCACGCAAGACAAGGGGACAAAGGCGCCAACCCCAACTATTCCACGACGCCGAGGACCCAACGCCAATGCTACCACTGCGGAATGTCTTTCCCCCACGCAGGGACCTGCCCCGCCATATCACAGAGATGTGGCAACTGCGGCAAAGAGGGACACTTCCAATTAGTCTGCAGAGAAGGCAGACCATTCCCAACACAAAAGTTCCCAATCGCCCCTCAATTCAAAACGCCTGTCAGGAACCCCCTAACCCAGGCCTACCAACCACATCCATACGCCCAGAATCCACTGAGGTACGTCAGAGTAGTCGAAGAGGTGTACCCGAGGGTGAGGAGCAAGTGTCCCACATCAGAGACGAATATGATGGGCCCCCGACACAATTTTCACAATATGAGGGAGGGTCACAAGGAGGCCAACAGGAATTCGACCAATAAAATCAGTATCCACACGACGAATATGTGAATCTCATCATGGATGAAGGCGAAGCCCGTGAGGCATCCAAGATACCCGTCGACATAGCAGGGCAACAATTCTGTTTCCTTGTAGACTCGGGGGCCACCGTTAACATAATGGTTGAGAAGGAATTCAATCAGATCACCAACCGGCCGCCCCTGACACCCTCAAACTGTAAGATCTACCAATGGGGTGCCACAACTCCTCTGCAATCGATTGGATTTTTCAGCCGTCGGCTCATCCATGATAACCAATCCACCACGACTGACATCCATGTCATTCGCAGCCCTACCAAAGGCAGATGCCTGCTCAGTTACAGAACAGCGTCGTGCCTGGGACTCATCGACATACATGTCTGTGAAGGGGACAAAATCCGTTCCACAGACCCAACACTGGAGACGACAGAGAAAGTGCTCTTCCTCTCACCAGCGCTCACCCAAACTGAAATGATGTCGCGCAATGACATCCTGAAAGAGTTCCCTCTCATCTGCAAAGGCCTAGGTCAACTGAAAGGACCACCTGTGAAACTCCACATAGATCCCACCGTCCGACCTGTACCACAACACCCGAGAAGAGTCGGGTTCCATCTTCAGACCGCAGTGTCGGCAGAACTCAATCAACTCCTAAATGATGGAATAATTGAACCAGCCACGGGTCCGACCCCATGGGTATCCCCGTTGGTAATAGTACCAAAAGACGGTGGACGTCTCAGACTCTGCGTCGACATGCGCATAGCCAATACAGCAATCCAGCGCGAAAGGCATCCTGGGCCACGAATTGAAGACATGATAGTTCAATTGAATAAGTCCACCCTCTTCTCAAAACTGGACTTGAACCAGGGTTACCACCAGATGGTACTCCACCCGGAATCCAGGGGGATCACCACGTTTGCCACACACGATGGGTTGTTTCGGTACAAACGCCTAAACTTTGGCATCTCATCAGCTGCGGAAATTTTTCATGAAGCCATCAGGCAACTCATACGTCCGATCAAAGGCACACTGAATTATAGTGACGACATACTGGTATTTGGGCGCACTCGTGAAGAACATGACGCCGCTCTTCGCGCCACGTGCAAAGCCATCCAAGACGCAGGCCTCACGCTAAACGTGGATAAATGCAGATTAAGCAAAAGCAAGCTAACATTTTTCAGTCACATCTTCTCGGCCGATGGGATGACACCGGACCCCGACAAAGTGGCCACTATTTTCAATCTGCAAGCTCCAAGACAGATTGCCGATGTCCGTTCTTTCCTAGGCATGGCTGGGTATTGTGCCCGATACATACCCCACTATGCCACCATCACGGAACCTCTTCGGAAGTTACTCCAGAAGGACATGCTCTTCGCCTGGACAGCTGAATGCCAGGATGCATTTGACTCCATTAAACCGTCCCTAGCAGAAGCGCGGAAACTGGCCTACTTCGACCCAGAATGGCACATTGAAATAGTGGTCGACGCGAGCCCGATGGGACTAGGGGCTATACTCGCCCAGACCAACGGCACTGACGCCCACCCGAGGCATGTAGTGGCATATGCCAGCAGAGCACTTGCGTCCCCCGAGGCCGCATACTCCCAAGCGGAAAAAGAGAGTCTAGCAGCAGTCTGGGCATGTGAACACTTTCACAACTTTATCATCGGGAAAAGATTCACCCTCATAACGGATCACCAGGCCCTCCTGTCGCTGTTTGGGAACCCACGGACGAAAATGCCCCCCAGAATCAAACGATGGGGCATCCGGCTGCAGGAATATGACTATCACATCATTCATCAACCGGGGGGCGAGCATAATCCAGCCGACTATCTGTCGAGACACCCCTCCGGAACGTCAACACCAAGACAAGGCGACATAGAATACATAAGCTATGTCACCACCAACGCACTACCTCCGGCAATGTCACTGGAAACAGTGGCACTCGCAACAGCAGCGGACCCATCCATGGCCTTGGCAATTGAACTCACAGAACACAACAAGTGGAAAGACTACAAGAGAGCACTGTCAACACACCCAGGAGCAAACCGAGACAAATTGGAAAGGTTTGCAAGAGTTCACTCGGAGCTGGCCGTACAAGACAGCACCATACTTCTCAGAGGGGGCAGAATAATAATCCCAACGGCCCTGAGGTCTGAAATAATCAAGACAGCACATGAAGGTCACAGAGGCGCAGACAACACCAAGCGCCAACTACGACGCCACGTATGGTTTCCTTTTCTCGATGCCTTAGTCGATCGATGGGTAAGAAACTGCATGGCATGCCAATGCACAGCCAGGGAGGAAGCACCCGCACCTCTACAAGTGACACAGATCCCGGAACGTCCGTGGGAAAGGGTGGCGGTAGATTTCTACGGGCCCCTAGAGTCAGGAGAATACTTACTCCTGTTCATTGATGAACACTCACATTTCCCCATTGTCAAAAGGTCATCATCCACCGCCTTTGCAGAAGTAACGGCAATCTTCGATGAAGTAGTGAGCGAATGGGGCATACCAGATGTGATCAAATCTGACAACGGACCCCCTTTCTGTGGACATGACTTCTCAAAACTGGCAAAGCACCTGGGTTTCAAACATCGGAAAACAACGCCACTTTGGCCCCAGGCGAATGGCATGGCGGAGCGGTTCATGTCATCTATCAAGAAAACAGTACAAAGAGCCAAGCTAGAAAATGTAGATCTCCACCAAGCTCTGTGCAGGATGCTTCAGGACTACAGGAACACGTCACATGAAGCGACAAACAAGACCCCGGCTGAATTTATGGTAAAGTACCAAGTTCGCACAAGGATCATTCAACACCCGTTGAACAGACCGGAAACAGACACACAACTCCTAGAAAGAGATGCGCAGAGAAAAGAACGAGCCCGCACCCAAACCGATGAAAAGCAGCGAGCACTTCCGAAAGACTTTCAAGTAGGAGATGAGGTCTTTGTCCAACAGCCAACGGTGAAGAAGAGCGACCCTAGGTTCTCCCCGCAGACACTACAGGTCACGGCCGTTAGAGGAACAATGGTGACCGTCGAAAACGAAGAAAGAGAAATCACAAGGAACTGTTCAAAGTTCAAGTTGGCAACAACTACAGACTCTGAGAGACTCCAAACCCCAGACCCTGAGATGATGACAGTGGATGGGCGAGACGCATTGTGGACGCCTCCAAGGTTCTCTCCCCGGCCAGGAATCAAGAGGACAGAGAGACCTGAAGAAGATCCTCAAGAAGGCACCAGCACCCGGCCCCAGCGCGCCATAAAGAAACCAGCACGCCTGGTCGAAGAGTGCTGAACTCGATGCAAGGACATTTCGTCCGGGGGTGATGTAACGGGGCTATGCTATTGCAGGGCTCGTGTCTCCTTAAGAGACTGCAACCCTGCCACGTGAGAGACATCACGTGGGGAAGTACGTCAGAAGGAGGGGAGGGAGTACGGGGTCATTTCATGAATGTACGAGAATAAAGAAAGACGTATATTCTCCATCGGTGTGTCTGTCCTCCTTTCAAGGGCCCAGTCCGGGCCTAACACACCTCAGCCATGAGGTGGAGAATATAGGCAGGTTAAACAGGTTGTGACGCATCAGGTTCTCACATTCCCGAAAATGTTCAGGGTCACTCAACTAGGGGTATGGCTGCCACCTGCGTGGACTGGGGTTGGACATCGTTTAAAAACATGCTGCACCACTGGCCAAGCAAAATACATGTGTAAGATACTGACACGTGAATGGGTTGGGGGGGGGGTTCAGCATCAGTGGAATTCGGCAGGTCATTTTTAATTTCTGTTTTGTTGGCAGCACTTCTTAATGAACCACAGAGTGTGCAGCAACTGGTCATATTCTTAGCTCGTACTGGGATACTGGTTGGTACTGCCTCACGTAGGTAATGCCCGTGACCAGGGAGTCGGAAGAGGTGGCAAGGGCCCGTTTACTGACCAGTAATCTTCATAACTGCTATGCCAAAGCTAACACGCCACAGTCCTTTTTCTCACACCTCAATCTTACTTTAACGGCTTGGAACGTTCAGTAGTCAGCGGTGGATAGATGGAGGGTTATGTTTCCCCATGGGGATGGGCCAAAAGAACTAAATAAAAGGTATAGAAGACGGACGACAGACTGCGCTCTGCCTATTATCCCCGGGTGGCTGGATAGTAGGTATCATCAGTCTGGAGGCGGAAGTCTCATTTAAGTAAAGACGGTGATGAGGAAGCCTTGGACTTTACCAGCTGGTTAGTTAGTGCAAATGCTGTTGCAATACTTCCCTGCGCTGACGCAAAACTGCCCTGAACCAAAACAATATATGTACTCTGGATCCGTATTATAAAGCGAAGGCCGCCATGTCAAGCAGTCCGCTCCAAGGTAAATGTGTTCTTGTGCAGCAATCGCAGTGCTATACGTTGATTACTTGAGTCTGATTCTTGTGACACAGCGCCTTCTTCGCCTATGTTTTATTTCTCTCGTTCAAGGTCACCAGTGTCCTATAATGGCGCTCCTTGTCATTTGTTCCTCTGCTTATCATGGCAGCCTCTCCAAGCAATCCCATTCATGTATTCCTCTCTGTCCTCTGAAGCTGGTAGGAGCTAAGAATATCATGGGGAACAGGGACCTCTATGGATAATTGTGTCTTAGATTGTAGCTATTATATCTTGACGTTTTCATCTGTCATGGCCGCTCCTGATTCCCAATTTCAAGAAGCGGAAGGGTACATAGTGTTGATATTGATATATCAGACAACACAGCTCTTAATGCATGTTTTCTTCTATTTTAGCTTCAAAGAATTCTGGAGGCCCTAGAAACCCACATGATTCACGAAGTGCACAGGAAAATAAGCAAGGACATAACCATGGTTATATCTGAGCGAGCAAGAGAGGACAGAGGTCTCCCAACAGGTGGGTCTGCACTGCCGAACTACGCCCTCGAGAACGTTTCCCATAACATAGCGCTCAGACCCTCAATATGTGACTGCCAGGAATGGTACAAACAGTGACTGTGTTACAAAATGTCCCTCGTTTTCTCTGACTGCCTAGTAACAGGTGGTTAGGAAAGATGTGTATTATTGGAATTTTGTGTCCAGCATTTTAAGTGGGACCCCCAGCTTCTTGTCTCTATCCTGGAAAAGTGGCAGTTCTTGGAGGTAATTAAAGTCTTTGCAGCTTCACTTACCAGCTCAAATCATTTATTTTTGGGGGGACATTGTTGAGCCCCTTGTGCTGCCAGTACACAGAGTCTGTTTCTCCTTTTCATGTTTTCCTGTGTTTTCGTTTTGTGACACACACCACCTTAAGTGGAATGTTACAGGAGTGGTTTGAGTCCCTTTTCCCTTTTGTTTAGCAGCATATTATATTCATTTGTATGTGCATAAAATAGGCTGGGGACAGTGAACCATGTTTTAGTTATTTTTCTGGTGCACTGTTAATGCACCATCTTTATATACTGCATAAGGCCAATTTGAGCACTTCATACTCAAAATGGCTTTGCCATGTGGTTTACATGCTGTCCTTTGGCCATTTTGCGTTTTGCCGTCTTCCTTCTCTCTCAGGTCGAAACTCCCATATAAGCTCCTACGCTTTCACCAGGTCTGACTGGACTCCTGGGCAAAGTGCTTTGTGTGACTCATCTGGTTGAAACTCCCTATCCACGCTTCTTCCAGGAGATGTCTGTTGCTGGGCAGATGGAGGTAAGTAGATGTCCATGATTGGACAGCCCAAAAGGGCGGAGATTATTTTGATTGGATGGCTGGGAGAACTGCCAAGCCTGGATTTCGGATGAGAAGGGGAGCTTTGCAGTCGTTCTAAAGGCCTCCCACTAGAGCCAAGGATCCAGAGAAGAGACGACTGCACTGAAGACCCAGGGAACTGCTACTACAGACAACTAGCATTGCCTGGGCCATCTACCGCCCAAGCCCTCCTGTCACAAGGGAACATTCTTGACAATGCCTGTATCACGTGGACGCTTGGACTCATCCAGTCCTGTGCCCTGCACCAGTATTCTGCCGTCAGGCTTTGGCAGTGCCCTGGGACCACGCGGCGGGCTGCCCATCCACTAACTAGGCCTGGCTGATGCAACGTCCACCGTACTGAGATGCAGCATGGGACGCTGCAGATCTTCGACTTGTGCCCAAGATCTTGCCTGCTGCCCCTGTTCTCCGGCATGAGGAGGGGCTTATTCGGAGCCTGTTCTTTGCTGCTGCAACACATTGAGCCTGCAGACCCATGGCCGTGGTTTCTTCGCAGCTGCACTTTTCCTGCCATGTCCTGGGGGTCCCTCGCTGTCATGGACTTCATTGTGGATACTGCCCTGCGGTGTCTGGCCCATCCTGCGTCACGTCTGATGGAATTGTTCTTTTACATTGGAATCTCTGCCTAGACTGACCCAATGCGGACTCCTTCTTGATCAACTGCACCCAGGACCATTACTGATGTCACCACTGATAGAAGTTAGTGTCCCCAGTGCTTCTGAGTATCCCAGGGGTGGTCAGCTGGAAAATCAGAGTAAGGGGTGCGAGTGTATGTTCCACTTTTGGTGTCCTACTCCCCCGTAGGTACTGCATGGGCGCAAAGCCTACTCCTTACACTACCCTTAGCTGGCTGTGATTGATGGAGTTCTAGCCTAGGATTCCCCCAGCGTAACCTCTAGTCTGGTGGAAATGGAAATGTTCCCCTAATTGTGTCCTTTAACCTTTCCCCAAAAGTGTGCTTTTAAAATACATTTATTACTTACCTATTGGCTGTAGGCACAACTTGTGCAGAGGAACTAGTACATAGTATTTTTGAGTTGTATATACAAAATGTATTACGGCCTGATAAATAGTATAATTGTATAGATCAGTGGGGAACTCTATTACTTGGTGTCACTGCTAAGTGTTGTTAATTGTACTTGCACATCAGCCCCATATTTGCTAACTCTACCTTACTGCTCAGCCTACAATACCATGTGAGCGGTTGGTTGGACCAAGTGTGAAAAGTCCTTGTTTATCCACTAAGTTGACATCCAAGAACTCTCCCAAAGAGCCAGAAACAAATCTCCTAGCATAGGCCATGTTGTATTTACTACATGCAGTATTTCGAGGGATAGTTTATGCAGTAAACATCAAATGATCATGTCCATATGTTTACCTCCACCCAAAAGGTGGAGGTAACATTAATTTGCCCCTCTCCCTTGTCGTTTCAAAAGTGTGTGGCCTTAAGTGAAGGGCTGCGCCGGTCGACCCTTTCACTTAAAAGACCAAAATGTGTGGTGGGCCCCAGAGTGAAGACATGAGCACCTTAGCTGTCTACATTGTCACCCCCATACTCTAGAATGCACAGTAGGGCCATTACACAATTGTATGTGTATTATTTTACATGGTACAACAGCAGTGTGATTCTTTACTCTGCTATATCCCTTTTCATTCCACACACAGCAATAGGAATCAATTCTTTACATTGGCAAAACATAACAGGCACATTTTCGCAACCATGTATTCAGTATTTCAGAAAATCTGCTTGGTTTACTGCAGGTATGGGGGTAAACTCCGGATACAGTGCAGACCCTTATGTAATGCCTTTGTTACACATATGGTCATGGAAAACCCTTCATCAGTATACAAGAAGTGTACACAGGTGGGGAAGAGACACATTTTGCTCACCATATAAGGAAGATACGAGAGTAAATACATGTGTGGTTCTTCCTGGGCTTTAGTCCCTAATGAGCCTCACAGGCACAGCACATAAATGTGTCTAACTGAAATTCATAAAGTATGTTAAAAACATATATTCACCACAGTTAATAAATAGACTAGTCATTTGCATGGGGAAATGACCTGATTTTCATATTGCCCAGGGGTATTTTAATATAAATGACACTGCCCTAGCTCACATGACCGAGCAGATAAAGAGAGGTACTGTGACGATTGATGCGCTCTCTTGTGGCTGTGATGATTTCACCTGCCTGAGTGCAGGTGAATGGGAGATATGGTCATGGGGTTGGGTGCGGGACCTCAGGATGGTGTGGAGAGTATCTATTGCTTACCCCCTCACCCCAACGTCTTGGTGAGGGACAGTGGCTTGACACAATAATTACAAGAAGACATATGGCACTTTAGGAGAAATCCCCAAATTATAGTAACAAGCCATGTTGGTAGAACAAGCGCCACAGGCCCTGTGAATCGGGCCAGCTGTTGAAAAACATTCTTCTTTCGGTTTGGAATCAGTGTAGTTCCCAAATAGCGGCTAGACTGGTTATTGTGTCCAGAGTGCAACATCCAATGTCTGGGTTGTTTGTTTTAGGTAGTTTGTTTTTTGGCCGATCTGTGAATTGTGTGTTTGATGTGTGACAGGGCTGGCAAATTAGTCTGTGTGAGATATGTGTAGAGTACGCTGGAGAGGAGCTGGGTGGTTATTGGTTACTAACACGTGGTTATTTTATTGTTAGTTCCAGGATCCATACTGTCCTTTGATTGTCTTGGGTCTGCAGTGATATTGAGGGAGGTGCCCTTTTTATGCTAGTCTTGGTGAGTTGACTAGCCATGTTTTCAGTTGTTTTCTGAATGTAAGGTGGTCTTCTGTTGTTCTTATCCCTTTTGGGATTGAGTTCCATAGATTGGCTATTAGAAGGGAGAATGTAGCTCCCTTTTTTCATAGTGTTTTGTTTCAATTTGGAGGTCGTTGCTTGATCATAGGTTTCTTCTTGGTTGGTAACGGTTGATTTTGGCTTGGAGGAATTCGGCTCCTTTTCCGTTTAGTGATTTGTGAGTGATGCAGAGGGATTCAAAGTTAATGCATTTTTTACTGGGAGCCAGTGTAGCCTTCACAGAGTTGGTGTGGTGTGGTCTCTTCTGTTTAGTCTCAGGAGTATCCTCGCAGCATTATTTTAGATGCGTTGGAGTTTTTTAGTGGGCCAGTCTAGCATTTCAAGGTAGAGGCTCTGCGCATTGTTGATTTTTGATAGCACTAAGGATATGATTACGAGAGTTCTGTGTGGGAAGGAGGAGTAGGGGAGGATCCCTCTAATTAGTCACAGGAGGTAGAAACATTTCTTTGCTATTGCATTGGCATTTGGTTCTAGTGAGAATCCGTTGTCCATGAGTATTCACAGGTTTTTTTTTATCATGGCAGATGCTTCCGGTTGAGTTCCCATGCCTGGTGGCCAGTTCAATTGTGTCTGTTGCATTTTCCTCTCTGGGGGAGATCATTATTTCTGTTTTGGTCGGGTTTAGTTTCAGATTGTTGATTGTCACCCAGGTGAATGTCTGTGCGGCATTTGTTGAGGGTGTTGTTTGGGTCCTGGGTTAAGGTTATCTTGAAGATGAGTTGGGTATCATCTGCATAGTTGTAGGCGGTCAGTCCGTGGCCTTGAATCAGTTTCATTAGGGGGTGCATGTATATGTTGAAGAGGAGTGGAGAGAGGCTAGAAACTTTGTGGTACACCTCTTGAGATCGTTTTTTCAGTATGGTTAGTGAGGAAATATTTTAGCCATTGTAGAGCAGTCTCTTCTACGCTGCATTCCTCCAGTCTCTGGATTAGTGTTGTCTGTCTGATTGTGTCAAAGGCATCTGCTATGTCCAGTAGTATGAGGGCCGATTGGGTGCTCTTGTCTTTTTTTATTTTAGGTCGTTCCATATGCATAGGAGTGCTGATTCCGTTCCTCTCCAGGGTCTGAAGCCGACTTGCGAGTGGTCAAGTAGGATTTTGTAGATGTAGTTCTCCAATAGTTTTGCCAGGTAGGGTAGATTCAATACAGTTCTGTAGTTGGTGGGATCTTCAGCACTTCCTGTTTTGTTTTTCAGGGGGGCTTGATGTATGCTGATTTGAAGGTTTTAGGTAATATTTCTGCATTTAGGGATACGTTAATAAGTAGACGCAAGTAAGAAGCTGGGGTTCTGTGGTTGAGGATTTCTTTGAAGATCCCTGAAGGGCATTGGTCACTGGAGGAACTGGCGAGGTTGATGTCTTTTATTGGTGTGTTGAAAGCTTCTTCATCTATGAGTTTGAATTGGTCAAGTGTTGTTGCGGTTGGTGGTGTGCTGGTTATGGATGGTTCTGTGTTTGTGTTTATTGTTGCGTGACTTGTGTCATTGGTCTGTTGGATTGTTTCTATTTTTGTTCTTAGGTGGGTAGTGATGTTGTCACACAGGGATTGTGATGGTATGACGCCTTTGTCGCAAGATGTTGGGTTTTTTATTGCTTTTATTAATTTTGAATAGTTCTTTTTGTGGGTGTGTTGCCAATTGGATTCTTGTGGCATAGTATGCTTTATTTGCTTAAATGGCTGTCGGCATTTAATTTTGTCTGATTGATTGTAAAGGTTTCTCCATAGCTTTCCAGTTTGCGGTTTGTTTTTCTGAGTTCCCTCAGTTCTTCTGTGAACCACCTTGCTGCCATTATTTTTTGCAGTGGCTTTGCAGGGCTTTGCTGTTGCTAATTGGTCTAGGGCCTCTGTGATCCAGGCATCAAGTATTTTTTCTGGTAACTCCAGAGTCATTATGTTTAACTGGGCGATGTTTGGTTTGGTTGGTTCCATCAGTTCTGTTAGGGATTCCAGATCAAGACCCTTCTAGTTTCTTTTGTTAGCAGCATACAGTATTGTGTTTCCGGGCAATATGTGGTTTGGGAGTTTGACGGTGAATGGGATCAAGTGGAGATCAATCCATATGATCGGTACCAGTGGGGCGGTGATTGAGAGTCCGTCTCTGCAGACAATTGCGCCCAATGTGTGTCCAGCACTGTGGGTGGGTGCATTCACTATTTGCTTGAAGTGGAGTGTTTCCAGAAGGGCTCTGAGGGAGTTTGCTGTGGTTTCGATTTATTTTTCGGACCAGACGTTGAAATGCCCCAGGATATTTATGTTATCATGATAAGAGGAAAGGTTGGCAATGAAATCAGTGAGTTTCATTGCAAAATTTGGGTTGTAGGATGGCGGTCTGAAGATCAGGAGGAAGAAAAGAAATGTCTTGGTCATTGCGCTTGATGTTGATTAGGAGAGATTTGCAATCTTCGATGTCAGTTGGGGGAGTGGTATGGTGCAGATGTGGTTGTTTTTCGCCATTGCGATTCCACCTCCTCTTCCATTTTCTCTGTTTGTGCGCATTCGTTTGAAGTTGTCTGGTATGGCATCATGGTCGATTGTTTTGTAATTGTCTGATAGCCAAGTTTCTGTGAAAAAGAGTGGATCAGTGCCGCCCTCACTTAGGAGGTCCTACATTTCTGTTTTGTGTTTAGCCACGGATCATACGTTGAGTAGGCTACAGTGTAGCTTGTGTGTTTTTCCTTGCTTATTGTTGCCTATCCTTTCTTGCATCTCAGTCGAGTGGTGTTTGTTGGGTTTTCTTTTCCTGAGGTTTCCTCTTGGATGAGGCTGTTGTTCATTCATATTTTGGTTGGAGCCTCTGTCTCTTTCTTGAGGAGTTTAATTAAATTGACAGAAGGGTTTCTTTGTTCTGGTTCATAGGGGTGGGTTGTTTGCTTGTATGTGTGGTCTTTTTTCCAGTCTTTGGTTATGTAAGGTGTATGGATGGTTAGGGATTCAAGTTTGGCTATGATTCTTGTTGGGGTCCTTCTGAAAATGTCTTTTGGGTTTTTGAGGAATCCCATGAGGCCAGGGTGGCGATGCAGCTACCCGATTGTCCCCCTGGCGGTAGTATTCAGTGGGTGGATCCCACTGGAGGGGAAACCCCCTTTGGGACCAGTGACAACCATATTGGGAGAACGCAGTATCCCTATAACAGCCCCACCTCTCCTTTACCTCCTCCCTCTTCACCCCTACCATCCTCTCCCATGTACGTCTGTAGTAAGCCATAAGTAGAGAGTACTCAGACAAGGAAGATCTCTAGTGAGTCACAACATCATAACTCGATCAGTACTGTGACAAGGAAGAGGCGAGGATCAGTACAGAGTACCTGTCACTGCCCACAGTTCCTTTCCCTGGGATCACCTCACCTGGGTCTTCACTGTGGCTGAGTACCTTCTGTCTTCTTCTGCGGTCCTTCGGGGGTTTCTCCTCTTCGTCTTCCTTCTTGAGAGATCCTTTCCCCTTCTTACGTTCAAAGAGATAGGGGCGGTCTCCTCCCGAGGCCACCTTGACCGTTGATGGAACAAAACAGTCAAGTGAACCCTGGGGAGCCCGCTGCTTCAAAACAGGGAAAAAGCCTAAAAGGCAGAAAAAACCTTGTGTAGCTGCAGATGATGATGGCCGGGTGGATTTGAAGGCCCAGAGGCTGGTATGGTCTTGCAACAACGATCTTGTTTGTATCTCCAATGGATGGCGGCACTGTTTCTGGGCATTCCTTGGGAGGAATGAAGGAGCTCTGGGAGGAGAGGCGGAGGGTGAAGCCACCGAAGAGGGCTTCAGCAATACCGAAGGAACCGTCCAAGGAAGGACGAAGGTAAGATATCACAAGAACAAACAGGGTATACAAAGGAAAGCTCTACCGGAGAACAGGTAAGATCAAGGAGAGCGAGAAGTCAGAGAGAGAGAGCGAGAGAGTATGAGCGAGAGAGAGAGAGAGAGAGAGAGAGAGCGAGAGAGTATGAGCGAGAGAGAGAGAGCGAGATGAAGTGAAAGTGACCCCAAGCGGGTGGGAGCCGGCAAGTCAGAACCCAGCCGCCGGGAGAGACAGGTCTGCGGCAGCGCGAGGCTGACCACAGAACCAGAGCAAACCAAAGCCGGGGAAAGGAGACTGAATAGAAGAGAAAGAAAGGCGAGGGAGGAGAACAGATACCCGGCGAGAAGGCTAAGAGCAGCAGGGAAAACAGGGGAGCAATAGGGGAATTGCCGAGAAAGGGGAAAAACAAGGAAGGCACTGGAGTGGGAGAAAACGAAAGTCAGCGAAAGCGAGTTGCAACGCGACTCGCAGGGGCCCTGGCTTCCTTAAATGCCTGCAGCAAAACAAAGGCTGGACCGCTAGCAGACAAGCCGTAGAGACCTAATAGCGCCTCCATCTTGCCCATAGCTTCCATGGTCACAGCGGTGTGACAGTATGCCCTCTTCTCCTCCGGGTTTCCCTGGGTGAAGGCGATGGAACAGCCTTAGCAGACGTGGGGCGTGAATGTTACGTCTGAGTTCCCAAGATCGTTCTGCAGCAGAATACCCTTTCCAATGGACCAAATACTGTACGGTGCCATGTCTGTAACGGGAATCCAACAGCCTCTCCACTTCGTATTCTTCAGGGTCAGGATCCTCGATCCTTGAGGAGGAGAGTCTACGACGATTCATGGGATCGGGATGATAAGTTTTCAGGAGAGAGGTATGAAATACAGGGTGAATCTTCTTCAAACTAGGTGGCAGTCGTAAACGAAAGGCGACAGGATTCACCTGAGACAAAATAGGGAAAGGACCTATGAAACGGGCCGAGAATTTTCCTGGGTGAATCCAACGTGGGAGATATTTGGTTGATAACCACACCTTGGTTCCTACTGTCCACCTGGGATTAGGTGATCTCTTCTTATCAGCGTATTTCTTGTAGCGAATCCTACTAGCCTCCAACTTCTGTACCGCCTCCTTTTAGATGGAACGAAGATCATGAAGGCGTTGATCAACCGAGGGCGCAGTTGTAGGAGGTATCCCAAAAAGAGGTATGTGTCTCGGATGATACCCGTAGGTAAAGAAGAAGGGACTAAATCCTGTAGCGGAATGTTGGGTATTGTTGTAGGTGAATTCTGCCAATGCTAGATAGGACTGCCACATGTCCTGTTCCTGATGGCAGAAACAGCAGAGATATTGTTCGAGGGTGGCATTTAAACTTTCTGTTTGGCCGTTGCTCTGGGGATGGTAACCACAAGATAAAGCTCTCTTTATCCCCAAAGAGCTACATAACGCCGACCAAAAACGTGAGGTGAATTGGGCCCCCCTATCCGACACGATGGTTCGGGGCAGGCCATGTAATCTCAGCACATCTCTCAGGAATAGTTCGGCCGCAGCAGGAGCAGAAGGCAGGCCAGGCAAGGGAGAGAAATGTGCCATCTTGCTCAGGGTGTCTATAGTCACCATGATAGCTGTGTACCCCCTAGAGGGGGAAGATCTACAATAAAATCGGTAGAAATATGTTCCCAAGGCTGTGATGGTAGAGTTTCTTGTTGGAGCAGGCCTAAAGGTCGGTGAGTGGTATGCTTGTTGGCTGCACATACTGGACAACCCGTCACGTAAGCCTTAATGTCTTTTATCATTGGCGGCCACCAAAAATATCTAGAAGCCAAATGTAGGTTTGCCCCTGGGCCCTTATGCCCAGCCGAAGGAAGGTCGTGGCACCAATACAAGGCTTGAGTTTGGAGTTCCTTAGACGGTAGGTACAGTGCGCCCTGATGAAGGTACAACATTCCCCTCTTTACCAGGAGTGGTTTGTACTCCGATGACACTTCGGAACGACTGGTGGCAAGCTCTACTTCTTGCAAGAAGGAGCTAACCATTCCCAGGATTCTCTTGCCCGCAAGTATTTCATCCTGGCCCTGATTCTCTTGGTACTCCAGACTCCGGGAAAGAGCATCCGCTAAGGCATTGTCCTTTCCGGGAAGGTATGTTATTTCAAAGTCAAATTGGGAAAAAAAATAGGCCCATCGAGCATGTCGGGAGTTACGACACTCCATCTGCTGCAAAACCTTCAGATTCCGGTGGTCCGTACGGACCAGAAAAGGATGGGCAGCTCCTTGTAATAAATGTCTCCATTCAATGAATGCCTGGCGGATCGCCAGTAGCTCTCGTTCCAATACTGAGTAATTCCTTTCACTAGGTGTAAGCGACCTGGAATAATATGCAACCGGATGTTCCACTCCATCCTTGCCAGTCTGTAGGAGGGCGGCTCCAATGGCCCTCCAGAGGCGTCCATCTATACCACAAAGGGGAGAGATTGGTTAGGTTGCACTAGAATGGGAGCTGTCGTGAAGGTCTTCTTGAGTAACTGGAAGGCTTGATCGGCATCCTTATCCCATTCAAACTTCTGACCCTTCTTAAGAAGACGAGTGATGGGCAAAACAATGTCAGAGAAATTAGGGATGAATCGTCTATAAAAGTTGGATAGACCCAGAAACCTCTGTATCTCCTTGGGACTCTTTGGAGTAGGCCATCTAAGGACTGCCCTTACCTTTTCGGGATCCATCTGCACCCCCTTCTTTGAGAGGATGAACCCTAAATATGACACTGAGGCAGCTTCGAAGACGCACTTCTCTGGCTTAACCAGGAGCTGATTTTCCCTTAACCTTTGGAGGACCTGAGTGACATGCCTACGATGTTCTGAAAGGGAAGAAGAAAAGACCAACACATCGTCCAGATAGACCACTACTGAGGCATATAACAAGTCCGAGAAGATCTTAGCAACGAAACGCTGGAATACGGCGGGGGCGCTCACCAGACCAAAGGGCATGACTCTATATTCAAAATGTCCCAGAGGAGTCCGAAAGGCAGTCTTCTACTCATCCCCCTTCTTTATTCTCAGCAAGTGGTAGGCGCCCCGAAGATCTAGCTTGGTGAAGATAGAGGCTCCTTCTACAGCTTCAAGTACCTCCTTTATAAGGGGCATAGGGTATCTATCTCGAATAGTCAAGCTGTTCAATCCCCGGTAATCTATACATGGCCTGAGTTCTGCGGTACCCTTCTTGGGAATGAAGAACATTGAGGCCCCTGCTGGAGAATGAGATTCTTGGATCAAGCCGTTTGTAGATTAGCATCTAGATATTCCTTCAGTGCCCTTCTTTCTGGTAGGGACATCGGATACATGCGCCCAAAAGGAACCGATGCTTCAGGCTTCAGATCGATGGCACAGTCCTCCGCTCGATGTGGGGGTAAAGTACGGGGTAGTTTATCTTCAAAGATCTCGGCGTACTGCTGATAATACGGAGGAATCGTCTGAACCACAGCCGAGGAGGTTGGAATTGCGACTCCCTTCCCCTCAAAAGGAGATGCCTGGAGTAGACACGAAGCCAAGCAATACGGCGACAGAAAACATACAGTGTTAGCAGACCAGTCAATCCTGGGATTATGTTTGCGTAGCCAGGGTATGCCCAGGATGACTGGGAAATGGGCAGCTCTAATCACATCAAAGGTGATCTGTTCTTGGTGCTGAAACAAAGACATGGTGGCTGGACCGGTCTCCTTGATGATGGGTCCAGATGAGAGAGGGGCTCCGTCTACACCCTCTACTGGCAAAGGACAGTCCTTTTGATGTAGGGGAATAGCTTGTTCTTGCGCCCACTGAATATCAATAAAGTTTCCTGCAGCACCGCAATCCAACATAGCCAAGGTTTCTAGTGAAGCGAGAGATTCAAAAGTAAGATGAACCGTAAATACCATAAGTCTATGGTCCTCTCCCGACTCGTCCTGTTGCCTAAAATTGCAGGGATTCTTCAGCACCGCCCGGTTCCTTTCCCTGCTCAAGACCGGGGAGATGCGTTTCCCGAGCGTCTCGGGGGTACCTCGGGGCAACTCCGAAGCAGATGCTTTGAGGATCCGCAGTACATGCAAAGACCTTGGTCTCTGCGTCTCTTCCGTTCCTCGGGAGTCAACGGACCTCTAGTTGTTCCTATTTGCATAGGCTCTTCTGTCTGTGGTCGGGTAGGGGGATTTGCTGTGGGGATTCCTACAGACGGATGAGGTCTGAACCTCCTTCGTTCTAACCTTCGCTCCTGCAATCTGTATTCCAACTGCAGAGACATCGTGACCAAATCTTGGAAGGAAGCAGGACGTGCCATCCGAGCAAGCTCGTCCTTGAGTTCATCATGTAAGCCTCGTCGGAAGAGGGTCTGCTGTACTGAATCCGGCCACCCCGCCTCCGTAGCCAATTTCATAAATGTGGAAGCATAAGTCTGAACATCTTGGTTTCCTTGACTGAGGTCTAGAAGGGCTTCATAGGATAAATATTGAACCTCTGGTCTTTCAAATCTGACACGCATCAATTGAGTGAACTGAGTGTAGTCATTTACAGCAGGGTTTGCCTGAGCTATCAGCGGAGTAGCCCAGGCCAAGGCATTCCCCTCAAGGTTGGAGACCAGAAAGCCGACCTTGGCTCTGTCGAGTTCATACGCCTTAGGTCGGAACATAAAGTAAATCATACAGGCATCCAAAAATTCTTTCAAGAGTTGAGGACTGCCATCATATTTCCCAAAGGAGAACGTCAGGGGAGGTAAGTCGCCTTGGAAATCCTCTCGAGCCGCTACTTGTTGGCGTAAGTTGATATTCTCTGTTCGGAGGCTCTGAACCTCTGCCTGGAGGCCTTGAATCGCTGTCACCATCTCCTGGTATTGCTCCAAGGAGGCCATAGTAGTTTGGGGGCGTTGCAAACTGTCACTGCCCACAGTTCCTTTCCCTGGGATCACCTCACCTGGGTCTTCACTGTGGCTGATTACCTTCTGTCTTCTTCTCCGGTCCTTCGGGGGTTTCTCCTCTTCGTCTTCCTTCTTCAGAGATCCTTTCCCCTTCTTGCGTTCAAAGAGATAGGGGCGGTCTCCTCCCGAGGCCACCTTGACCGTTGATGGAACAAAACAGTCAAGTGAACCCTGGGGAGCCCGCTCCTTCAAAACAGGGAAAAAGCCTAAAAGGCAGAAAACACCCTGTGTAGCTGCAGATGATGATGGCCGGGTGGATTTGAAGGCCCAGAGGCTGGTATGGTCTTGCAACAACAATCTTGTTTGTAACTCCAATGGATGGCGGCACTGTTTCTGGGCATTCCTTGGGAGGAATGAAGGAGCTCTGGGAGGAGAGGCGGAAGGTGAAGCCACCGAAGAGGGCTTCAGCAATACCGAAGGAACCGTCCAAGGAAGGACGAAGGTAAAATATCACAAGAACAAACAGGGTATACAAAGGAAAGCTCTACCGGAGAACAGGTAAGATCAAGGAGAGCGAGAAGTCAGAGCGAGAGAGAGAGAGAGAGCGAGAGAGTATGAGCGAGAGAGTATGAGCGAGAGAGAGAGAGCAAGAGAGTATGAGCGAGAGAGAGAGAGCGACAACGGAGATGAAGTGAAAGTGACCCCGAGCGGGTGGGAGCCGGCAAGTCGGAACCCAGCCGCCGGGAGAGACCGGTCTGCGGCAGCGCGAGGCTGACCACAGAACCAGAGCAAACCAAAGCCGGGGAAAGTAGACTGAATAGAAGAGAAAGAAAGGCGAGGGAGGAGAACAGATACCCGGCGAGAAGGCTAAGAGCAGCAGGGAAAACAGGGGAGCAAAAGGGGAATTGCAGAGAAAGGGGAAAAACAAGGAAGGCACTGGAGTGGGAGAAAACGAAAGTCAGCGAAAGCGAGTTGCAACGCGACTCGCAGGGGGCTTGGCTTCCTTAAATGCCTGCAGCAAAACAAAGGCTGGACCGCTAGCAGACAAGCTGTAGAGACCTAATAGCGCCTCCATCTTGCCCATAGCTTCCATGGTCGCAGCGGTGTGACAGTACCTCCCAGAACCACTTTGCCCATTCCAATGGTTCTTGACAGCCTACCATAAAGAACCAAGTTAAAAACGAAGAAGGACTTCACAAAGCATAGTATGTTCAGGGAAGGAGAGAGGAAGACCAGGGAACAGAGAAAGAAGGAGGTTGCTGTCAAGCTGGTCAGGTGTGCAGGGACAGCACAGCGAGTAGCAAGTCAAACGCTCATTCCATCTCCGAAGGTCAGCAGCCATGCGGTAACAGTCCCACGCCAACAAGGAAGAAGCAGGCATGGCAGAGTCACCAGCGCTCAGAGAGGAGAGAAGAAAGCATGGGAAGCGTCACTGCAGACATTGGGCACAAGAGATGAACAGAGACCTTCATGGATCACGAAATAAGGTACGCTGATGAACGGAGAGGCGCTAGGGCACCTATAGAGTGGTAGAGACAACTTGAGGGTGCAAGTAAGCAAAAGAAGCTCGATGATTGTGTCTGGGACCCTGATGGAAGTCAAAGGACATTTAGAAAACTAAAACAAAATTACAACACTTGGCAGAACTGTGAAACAAGTATAGCAAGGTACTGGCGAAGACCCGCAGTATGAGTATGGGACCCGCACAGATGTAAAATAAAGCCTGTGTAAGAAATCAAGGAACCACACAGAGAACTGTGATAGTGATATACATGAAGACAGTACTTGGCCAAGTCTGTATGTAACACCTCAGCCTGGAAGTGTATCCAAGCTACTTTTCTTCATCGCAGTACCTGATAGGAAGAAACCAGAACATGAAACCAGGATCAGGGACCCACCACAGCTTGGAAGTGCATTCAAGCAACTCTTCTTCATCGCAGTACCTGGTACGAGGAAACCAGGTCTTCTAACCAGGGTCAGGTACCCACCACAGCTTGGGAGTGCATCCAAGCTATTTGCTTTGTCACAGTACCTGATAGGAAGAAACCAGAACATGAAGCCAGGATCAGGGACCCACCACAGCTTGGAAGTGCATTCAAGCAACTCTTCATCACAGTACCTGGTATGAGGAAACGAGGTCTTCCAACCATGGTCAGGTACCCACCACAGCTTGGGAGGGCATCCAAGCTATTCTTGTTCGTCGCAGTGACTGCTAGAAGGAAACCAGGACTGCCAACCAGGGTGAGGGACGTACCACAGCTTGAGAGGGCATCCAAGCTATTCTTCTTCATCGCAGTGCCCGGTAGAAGGAAACCAGGAATGCCAACCATGGTCAGGGACCCACCACAGCTTGGAAGTGCATCTAGGCTATTCTTCTTCATAGCAATGCCTACTAGAAAGAAACCAGCTCTGCTCACCAGAGTCAGAGACCCACCACATTTTGACCACACATCCAAGCTCCTCTTCTTTGCAACAGTGCCTGGTGAAAAGGAACCAGGTCTGCCTCTCAGGGTTGGAGACCCAGAGACAAAGAAGAAGCCTGAGAAGGGCCAACTATGGAACAGGGACTGCCTAAATAATTGTTGGACTGTATTTCAAGCATGAAGAAGACTAGGGCAGGGAGATATTCTTTTTGTCCAGGGTAAAGGAGTCAATCCCTTTGGGATAGAAAGACCTTCCTTTCATTTAGTTTAAACTTAGAGTCTGAGGGACAGAGTTAGGTATTCTGTCATTGGACATTGGGACTTTTGCTTTTGGACATTCTGACACTAGTTATTTTGGTTGAGACAGGGAACCCCCTCTTCTAATTAGGGCATTGTAAGGTTTTCTTCTCATTTTCTCACCTGAATAAACATCTCTACTAATAACCCCTCTGTGTCAGAGGCTTACTTCTGCACCCTTACAGATGGCTGTGTTCTTTGTTGAAATGTTACGTTTGGCATCCTGTTGGGGTACAGGTTTGCTTGGGCCCTTGCATGTGGGTTGTTTGTTGGTGGTTTGTTTTCTGTTGAGTTAGGGTTGTAGGTGGAGAGGTAGCGCGATATGTACTCTGTTTTTGTTCTTGTCTTGGACCTTATCCTTAGTGGTGTCCACAGGGGATTTTTGGCTGTTGCAAATTCTGGTAGGTGACTTCCATTCTGAGGGGGTACAGTTTCCTTCCTATTTCTGTTTTCCTTTCTTGTTTCTTTGACTTTCTTAGATCGTGGCATGTGTGTGGTATATGTCTGTTATTCTGGGGTTTGAGTTTGCAGTATGTTCTAGAGGCAGGTGTCCTCCTGGGTGGTTTTCTTTACTTGGAGTTAGTGGTGGGAGAGCGTTTGTTGTAGAGCATAGTGGTTTCTGTCTCGCTTTGGCTGTAAATTGTAATCTTCGTTTCAGAGACAGATTTGGATTTTGACATAGTGTAGTATGTTCCAGGGGCGGATGCTCTCCTTGGTCAGTTATTTCCTTGTCTTCTATTAGATCGGTGTGTTTCAACGCTTTCCTGGTTTCTGTTTAAATTGATGTTCCCCGATGTACAGTGGTGTTTGCCTCGCTGTTATTGTTGGGTTGTGCCTCTGTTTTGGGTTTGTGATATGTATATATTTGTATGTGATGGTTGTATCTCAGTCTCGGAGAAGGGTGGGGCTTGAGGGCCTTCCTTTGCTGGAGTTTTTGTGGCTGTATGGGGTTCGCAGTGGGAAAAAACCTCTCTGTGGCGGTTGTATTTCCCTCTTGGAGATTCTTGTGTTATGGCTACCGATCCCCTTGTGTTGATGAAGGACTTAGGTTGGTTTTATTCTCCTGATCATTTGCTCTTTTCTTATGGGTTCCTCTATAGTTTCCTGCTTCAAGGGGGCGTAGTTCTCTCTGTAGTGGTTGTATTTCAGTCTTGGAGTCTTGTGGGGCTTGGGCCCCTCAGGTCCCTGCGACTTTAGTGGCTGACTGGGGTTCACAGTGGTGGAAACCTGTCTATGGAGGTTGTATTTCCGTCTCAGAGTTTCTTTTGTTATGGCTCCTGATCCCCTTGTATTGATAAGTGACTTAGGGCCTCATCACGAGTTTGGCGGTAACCCTTAAATCCGGCGGTAGCGCTATTACTGCCAGATTTACGGGTCTGCCAAATCAGGGCTTCGGGAGATTTCTCCCCAGCTCTGAGCTGGGAGGAAATCCGCTGAAAATTCGTGCTCATACCGCCGGCGGGAAATCCGCCGGCGGTATGAGCGCGAAATTTCCCCGTTGAGCCCAATGGGGAAAGGGGCATTCCCGAATGGGCTCAATGGGGAATTCCAAATCCGCCAAACCCGTGATCCGGCGCTAATAGCGCTGGTGGGTTTGGTGGTAGGGCAGATAGCGCTATTAGCGCCGGCCTTACCGCCCAACTCGTGATGAGGCCCTTAGACTGGTTGTATTCTCCCTTGTGGGATCTTTTGTAGTTATCTGCTTCATAGGGGTGAAAGCCTTTCTGTGATGGTTGTAGTTCAGACTCAGAGTCTTGTGGGGTTTGGGAACTCCCGGTTGCTGGGTTTTTGTAGTTGCATCTTGTTCACAGTGCTAACAGCATCCCTTTGGTGGCTAGGGTGCTGCAAGATGTAACCAGCCTTATGTCGGAACTGCACTGTGGGAGGGAATACTCTGTGGTGCAACTCAGCAAAACTAAAGTCAAATTAATCCAAGCTGCGATAGAGTGGTTGAGGACGAAGAATGTACTGTGGTGAAACACAATATTATCTAAATTCAGAATGTAACCTTACCACTGTGAAAAACTCCCTTTCATGTTTGTCGCTGCAGACGGCCACAGCTATACTTTGCAGGGATGGGACGCATTGGAAGCTCCCGAACAGTGGAGAACACCAGATGGCACCAGTATTCAACAGAATGGGCCTCATTTTAAGCTGGCCAGTGCAGAATTAGCATGCCACTATTAACGTATAACGGACCATTATCGCACCGGCCAACTACGGGTTTGCCGGTGAGGTGGTGGAATGACTTAGAGCTAAAACCGGCAAAAATAGCCCATATTGCAGGCGCTAGTAATACCAGCGCATATAATAACGGTAAAATCTCCCATGGGACTCTATGGAATCGGGAGTTACACAGTCACCCAGCACTGGTAATCCGGTGAACATTACATCAGACTGAGTGCCAATAATGGTAATACAGGTTGCCAGTATCCTGGCGGATTTACCACCGGGATACCGGCAAACTGATAAGGAGCCCCAATGTCTAACTTTAAAATGCAGCACATTTTAACGCTGTGGAAATCACAATGTCTATCTTCAGAATGCAGCAAAATTTGGAGCAGATATCAAACTTCAGAGGGCATCTGGAATCAGCACAGTATCTAACTCCAGAGTGCAGCAAGATTTAAAGTAATGGCAAACTTCACTGGGCAACTGGTTCGACTCATAGTCTATCTCCAGAGCAGCAAGCTTTGAGGTTGATATCAGGCTTCTTAAGGTATCTGGTTTCAACACGCCATCATTACAAGTTCGCCGATCTGGTAAAATTGCCGGTAATTCCGGCACCAGCAATTTTCAGAGCCCAGCAAGCTACATGTTTGCCAGTGGGGATTCCCTGATTTACCTCCAGCAAAGAGGTGGAGGTAAATCAGGCCCCCAACTGGCAAAAATAGCTGGTATTTCCAGCATCAGTGTTACTGTGCTGGAAATACCAGCGATCCCCTCCATGGAGTCGTATGGGCCGCCATGGAATGGGGATATACTGCCCTTTCCACCACCTGTAAATTCCCGGTAATACCGGGATATCGGGCAGCGGAAATGCTAGGTCAGTTTGCCGGTATTCGACAGGAATTAACGGCGGGATACCAGCAAACTTTTAATGACCAACAACCAAGATTTAAAGCATTGGCAATCAGCAAGTCTAGCTTCAGAGCACATCAAGATTCAGGGCATTCAGACAGAGAGTTGTGGAAAAGCCACAGTCAGGTTAGGCTTTTTTCTTTTGCTGGAGGGAAATCCTCCACCTTACCACCTTACCATCAAAGCAGTAGTACTGTAGCGGACCCAGCATGCTGGAGATGCCAAAGGGAAATAGAGAACTTTTTACACATGTGATGGGGAGATTCTGGGAGAGGGTCTGTTTGGAATTATTTTGGCTGGTTGTGGTGAGGGTTGATATCTCAATCAAACATTGCTTGTTGGTATTGCTACCTTGAGGGAAAGGAAGTTGGGGCAGAGCAATTAATAAAGTCCTGGAGTTGGGGCTAGTTAATAGGTAAGGGCTTAAAATGGACTTGGGAAATAAGGTACTGCCTGCGGATGGTACCGCTGTGTGATACACTGTTTGGCACGAGGTTTGGGGCATGTTGGAGGAGCACTCAGATCTGAGGCCACCTTCAGGGGTAGACACAAGTGGTTAATGCAGAGGGCTTAGCTTGGATGGGGTGCGGAGTCTGAAAGGGCAGAGCTGAGATTAAGGGTGGGGTATGACCAGGCAGGGTTTTTGGGTTGCCTCTGGAAATACTGCTGTAGCCTCACAATATGTTCCACTCGATATGTATACACTGGAATTTGACTTTGTTAGTTGTGCTAAGGGAAATGTTCAATAATTGGATTGGTTTCCATCTATGAGAACATGATTCTATTGTAATAATGTGTTGTATGTTGAATAATATAAATAAACATAATTTAGTGCTGTAATGCAGCTGTAACAGATGAGGCCCAATGATTTGTTAAATCATGGGGTATTCCTACATTTGCCATCAGGTCGGGTAATGCCCAAGAATGTATATCAGCTGAAATATGTGGTGGAGGCAAAAGTGTTGTTTATCGGTCATATTCTATGCTTCATTCTACTTCTCATCCTCTGCCCACCTTTACATCCTTGACCGTTTTCTCTTCACTTTTTCCAAGCCTTTTGCAGTGACTTTTCTTTTAATTTATCGTCGCCCTGGTCCTCTTACCACTTTTTGTGATGATATTTATACACTTCTTAGTGCTTTTTTACCTTGCTCTAATTCTTTCATACTTCTGGGCGATTGTAATCTCCATCCCGCCTCTACTCATGCCTTTACTGCATTTCTAGCTATTCATGATTCCTATCATCTCTCGGCTCTCTCTGCTCCTCCATCTCATGCTTCCTCACCTGTCTAGATCTTATCCTCACCTCATCTTTGAGTACATCTGCAGTCTCTGTTCATCCTGTTTACTCTTCTGCCATCACTTGCTATTCTTTTCTATTTTTAATCCTATCTCTACTGTTGTCCCCCTGCACGTACTCCTCCTTATTCTCGACACAATCTTTTGTGCTTTTAATACTCCTCTTTGTGTCTTCTTGCATTTCTAATCTTCCATCTCCTTCAGCTTTCCTTGTTCTTCTCATGGACGTTGTCACCTCAATCTTTTCCACTTCTCTCTCCTCATCACTTGATGCATCATACCCTGTTTCTTCATTCTCTCCTTCTCGAAAGCCCCCAAAGCCTTGGATTACTTCCCAGCTTCTCTCGATGCAAAGAGCCCTCCGTCGCCTTGAGCGACGCTGGTATAAGCCCCCCATTGACGTTGATTGTGTTTTATTTTCTTAAGCGCTCTTACTATTCTGATCTCCTGCAATTCCAATCTTCTCATCCTCAACATCTTTTCCCTTCGCTCTCTTGTCTTCTTTTCCCTCTGTCTCCTGACCATTCTCTTCAGTCGACTTTAGCTGTTCTTCGACTTTTCCACTTATTTCACTTCTAAATTTGATACTCTTCCTGCGGTTATCGCTTCTACCTACCCCTCTTTCTCCTCACTCCGATCATCCCACTGCCTCCCCTAATGATCCTGTTTTCTCTTCTCTTATTCCAAAAATGTATCCATCTCTTAATTATTATCTTATTAGTCTTTTCAATATCTTTCTTTTTACTTCTACTTTTCCTCTTTCATTCAAGCATGCTATTAGTCTTCGTGTTCTGAAAAAACTTTCTCTAGATCCATCCTCTCCCTCTAACTTTCATTCTATGTCTCTTCTCCTTTATCATTTTAAACTATTGGAACGCCTTGTTTATTCTCAGGCTTCTTCCTTTGTTACTCTAAACTCTATTCTTCCTCGCTTTCAGTCTGGGTTTTGACCTCTTCACTTTACTGAAACTGCTCTTCTCTCTGTCTGTGAGTCAATACTTTCAGCTTGCTATTCTAAACACTCTTTTATTCTCATCCTTTTGGATGTATCAGCTGCTTTTGACACAATGGACCATACACTACTCTTACAGTTTTTTCTTCTTTTGGATTCTGGGATCTGTACTAACTTGGTTTAATTCTTATTTATCTAACCTTGCTCCGATGCCTCTTCTCTCTCCCATGGCATCCCACAAGGTTCTGTCCATGCTTCTTTTCTTTTCTCTATTTATACTTCTCCTCTTGCTACCATTATTTGTTCCTTTGGGTTATCTCATCACTTCTATGCTGGTGATACCCAACTTTTTTGCCTTTTTCTTCCTTCACACCTGCTATTCATACAAATCTTTCAGCCTGTCTTTCTGCCATGAAAATACGGATGTCCAATCACCTCCTTGTCCTTAATGCTTCAAAAACTGAAGTATTCTATTCCCAGCATGCACTTTTCCTCCTCCTTCCCCTTCTTTCTTTGTCCTATTTCCACCCTCTCGCTTTCCTAGTTCTCTTACTGCCCGTAACATTGGCCTTCATCTTGACACTGACCTATCTTTCACTCACTATATCTCTATTGTCTCTCGTACCTGTCAATTTAATTGTCTGATTTCTTCACTCATCTTTTCACGGTTGTTTTATTGCTCTGCTTTACTCTTTGGTCTTCCTGTTTTTTGTCTACCTCCTTTAAAGTATGTTTTCAATTATTCTATTCACCTTTTGTACTTTCTTTCTCCCCGCTATTCTATTTCTACTTCTTTATACTCTCTTGGATGGTTACCTTTCCACGCTCAAGCTTCACCAAGATTCGGCCACTGTACTCTTCCGCAGATTCTGTGACTTTCTTTCCCTCACCATTCTTTCCTCTGGTCCGACGCACTCAGCTGGACGCTCTCATCTCAGCAGACACCCCCATCTCCAGCCCTTACACTACGCCTCTTTCCTGATCTGACCATACTCTTCTGTCCTCTCATCTGGATCTCTTGGGGCCCAGGCTAAGTCTCTGCCTGCACAGCCAGTCTTCTCTGTCATACTTTCAATGAAGCGAGCGTCAGTTGCTGCTTTTGCCAGCACTTTCACTCCCACTCCTGCCACGGACTCCCCCACTGACTTTGCCCTTGCTAATCTTCACGTCTCTATCACCAGCACCCTGGACATCCTTGCCCCTGCCATTAGGATCCTCATGATGCCTGCCTCCAAGCGCAACACCTGGTATGATTCCGACCTAGCCTATCTGAAACGCAAATGCAGAATTGCTGAGCGGAAGTGGATGGCTTCAGGCACATCCTCTGACAGACTGGACTGCCACCTGCTACAAAGGAAATACAGACTCTCCATCCACTCGAAGAAGAGAGTTCATATCCAAGCCTGCATCGCTGGGGTCACTGACAACACGGGCAAACTGTTTAAAATCTGCAAGGAACCCGCCAATTCTACTGCAGTCTCCACTTCTCCCCTGTCATCCCTGACCCTCTGCACTTCACTGGCTTCCCACTACTTAACCAAAAAGCAGGATATCCTGTCCTCACTGTCCTCTACACCCCTCTCTCCTCCCTCCCTCCTCCCTTCCTAGCCTCAGGTCTTCCCTGGTCCCCCTCTCCAGTTCCCTCTTACTCTCCTCTTGCTCGCCCATAGCACCGAATGAGGTCTCTAGACAAGTCCTCTCTATGAAAGTCTCCTCCAAAAAGGAACTACTGTGCTCCTCCAGAGCTATCAAGGACAACATTGGCTACCTTTCACCAGCTGTGGCAGATTTCTGCAATCACTCCTTTGCCACTGGCTCCTTCCCGCTACCCCTCAAGCACTCCTTTGTGCATCATCTCCCCAAAAACCCTCTGCCGACCCCTCCTGATGGTTAACTACCACCCTTTCTCCACTACCCCTTCCTGGGCAAACTCCTGGAGAAGCTGGGCATCTCCCAACTGATACAAGACACAAATCTGTTGGTTGTCTCCACGACCACCAGTCTTGCTTCAGAGCAGCCAGAGGCACAGAAACTTCGCTCCTGAACACCTGTGATGACTTGCTCTCAAATCGCGACTCCAACTCTCCATCTGTTTTCATCCTTCTGGATCTTTCCTCCGCTTCGACGATCAAACATGCCACCCTGACAAATCAGCTCCATGACACCCTCAGCATCACGGACCAGAAGCTGGACTGGTTGACTTCATTCCTCCCCTACTGACCTTCACAGGTTCAATTGGGACCTTTTTTCCTCCCCTGTCACTCACTCCACCTGCGGCATCCCAAATGCCTCTTTCCTCTCTCTGTGGAAACGGACATACAGTTATGTCTAGTATGTGGCTTAAGAGGGGAAGAGAGAAACAGAAGAGAGGAAGGTTTAATAGTTTATAAACTGTGCCTAGTTGGAGGGATCGAATAGGGAGCTAATTTCAGGATAAGTGTATAAAAGCCACTTTAGAGTGTCTTACCTAGTGCGGGTGTGCTGGGCTTCTAGGTTCGTGGTTGGCAGAAACACATCTGCGGAGCCGTGGAGGTTGCCTAGGTAACCTTGCCAACACCCGGATGTTCGTGCATGCGTACACAATCGTCTGGTAAGGCCGTAAGGAGCCTGAGAGAAAAGGGCGGACATGTTATAAGGATTGTGTTAGGCTTGACGCATAACTAGGTGAACTGCATTTTGGGATGCCAGTGTGTATTGTGGGTCCTGTTTCCGGACGGTTGAGGTCCGTGTCAACGTTGCTGCATATTGATATTTATCAAATTCAAAACATAGGTGCATGTGTTCCCGTGTTTGCATGTACACATATAAATATTTTTCTCATTTTCATATTTCAGTGTGGTGTGCCACATACATTAGTGTTCCCTTGGTCCATGGGCATATGTAAAGAATGCAAGGATTGCCGGTAGGCAGGGGAAAACACTGAGTTATGTCAAGCGGGGGAGGCCTGGCCAATCATATCCTGCTCATACACATATATAAGTATATATTTTTAGGTGTGGGGCACCACATTCATTAGTGTGTCCTAAGTCCCTGGGGACAAGTAAAACATGCAATAAATACAAAAAATGCAAGGATTGCCACAATGCAGGGTGGAACAATGTGTTATTCTCAACTGGAGGCAGGGCCACTCTGATCCTACTCATACCAAAGGGGCCATGAATTATTTGTGCAGCATAGAGAAACAGATGTGCTCCTGCGTGAGGCTCAGTGATCTGTATTGATTGGAACCCTGAAAGGGATGTTTTTTTACCTTTCAAAAACTGAAGGTGTCATCTTGTTCGGGCCTTGCTTCTTGGACTGTAGTTTAGAAATCCACCAGGCCTCCTTGTATGTTAGTGCGTTCTTTACATTGGTGTTGTTAGGTACTATGTCTGCTAGCCACCCTAAAAATTCATCTGGGCCGTGTTGAAATTCTATAAAGTGTGAGACCAGGGGAGCTGTTTGGACTTTACACCTGATCCTCAAGCGATGTTCCACAATTCTTATGTTAATGGGGCATGTGGTTTGTCCCACATAGCGCAAGCCGCATGGGCATTCAATAATGTATGCTACTTTGCTTGTCTTGCAATTGGAGAAGTGTTTCAGGGTCCTTTCCTTTCCTTGCCTTGAATGTCAAAAGCTTTCCCCTTTTTTCATAAAATGCCATACCTTGCAGTTGCCAGATGGGCATTGGCCCATGATATCTCTTAGGTCCCAAAGGGTGCTTTGTTTCTTTTTTGTCACAGTGCATGTGTCAAATATTCTTTTAAGGTTTTGGCTCTCTTTAGGGCCATCCTAGGTAGGGGTTCTTCTGGCATGCTCAATTGTATAAGGGGCCAACATTTCTTTATTATGGCTCTGTTTTTTTCTGTGTCTGGACCAAATATAGTTTCACATGTGATAGTCTCTTCCTTTGCTGCTTGTATCCTAGGGGTGAGTAGCATTTCTCTGGGCATGCACGTAGCTCTTTTATGGCATTTCTGAGAAGTTTCTTGGGTAACCTCTAGCCTTTAGTTTGTCTTTTAGATGGTCTGCATGACGTTGGTGCTCCCCGATTTCAGAGCAAATTCTTCGGTTTCTCAAATATTGTCCGTAGGCCAGGTTTTCCTTAAGGGTTTTCGGATGATAGCTGTCGAAGTGGAGTAACATATTGCTATCTGTACTTTTCCTGTAGAGAGTACAGGACAGTTTTCCCTCCTTATTGCCAATTGTTAGGTCCAGGAAATAGACCTTTTTAGCCACTGTGTTTGCCTTTTCTGTTTACTGGTGTTATCCTTGTTTGCTTCAAGTGTCTGGGACTCCTTAGCCAAGTTGTCTTTGGCCAAATGTTCTGATTCTGGTCTTTCCATCAAAGAATAGTCAATAATCATGTTAACCTGGAAAGATATTTCAGTGGCTGAGCACCTGCCCACAGACTTGCAGTTCACTGGGTCCAATCCCAACAAGACCAATTTGGCCTTTCATTCTTCAGAGGTTGATCGAATGAGTAAAAACATTTTGTCATGTGTACTTTAAAAATGGTCATTATCGTTAGCTAAACCTTATATTTGATAAACAGTGACATTGGGTTTATTGTCCTGTTGTTTTTGTAGAGCTCTGGAAGCATCCAGTCATGAAAGAAAACTTCTCAGCCACCAGGCCACATATTTTAGAGCAATTTATTCAGAGGCTGATGAAGAACTGCCAGGATACAGATACAGAGGTACGTAACCAAAAGCGTGCGTATGTATTTAGCATTTGCTTTTCGGCAGTCAGCGCCTCATATAAATTTGAAAAACAAACTTGTTGGAATTCTGTGATTTCTTCCCTCATGCATGGGATCTGCCCCTGTTAATTCTTCTGCCGTGAACCGAAGCCAGAGGGAAACTACCTCAATTACAGCTGATAGTGGTTGGCGATTATGTTCCTGCAGAATTCCCAATGTATGCTGTTCTTGTATTAGCTTTATCCGATCGTGATAAATCCTATATAAAAGCTGTGTTCCTGAAATGGTCAGCCCATGGTTGTGTCTGTAAGTATACGGGATTGATAAAAAACTCAATTTCATGTCACAGAATTGTTTCTGGATGCAACATTACTGAAAATGCCTTTTTGTATTTGATTTGTCATTTTTGATTCAATGCCTAAAACCAGAGGCAGTTTGTCCTTCTTGAGTGTTTGGGAGCATCTCTCCTTTTCTGAACGAATGTTCTTGGATAAGACGCGTTTGAAGCTCATACTGAGGACATGTGTCTCACCTCTCACTCTATAGAGATAATACCGTTTCTTGGAACTGTGTGTGTCATGTCGCATGGGATTCATATTTGCAGAAAAAGTCCCGATCCACAGCGCTTGTAAGTATAAATTAGACAAAGAGGGTCAAGGCTGCAGGTATCTGGGTAGTGTGGATATACTGGCAGTATAATTCCACTGAGGTAAGTACAATTGCAACACAAACAAATCCCAGTTTCACTGCGCCAAGTATAGCAAAATAAAAATGGGGAGCCCAAGTGAAAGTATGAAAGAAGGTTTAGTACAAGCAACAGCCTAACACGTGTTTCGAGCCTTCCACGGCTCTTCATCTGAGGCTTAATAGGAATAGAGCCTGAAATTTAAGCTGAAGGGACAAGGCTGCAAGGAGCCTGAGAGAAAAGGGCGGACATGTTATAAGGATTGTGATAGGCTTGACGCATAACTATGTGAACCGTATCTGGGACGCCAGTGTGTATTTTGGGCCCTGTTTCCGGATGGTTGAGGTCCATGTCAACGTTGCTGCATGTTGATATTTGTCGAATTCCAAACATACGTACATGTGTTCGCTTGTTTGCATGTACACATATAAATATTTTTCTGCGCGCATTGATTTCTTCCATCTTTCTAAACAGCCGACCAGCTTTAACCGCAATTACAAAGCCTTCAGAGTACTTTTTGGGCATTGTCCCTTCAGCTTAAATTTCAGCTTGTACTAAACCTTGGACGTTAAAGGCTGTTCTTTCATACAAATCACTTGGACTCCCTATTTCTATTTTGCTATACTTGGCGCAGTGAAACTGGGACTTGTTTGTGTTGCAATTGGGATTCATATTCATCTGTGTTGTTCATCGTAAGGTCACTTTTCCATATGTAAATGAAGGTTTCTGCACTATTGCTTATCGTTAGAGAGGTGCGAGAACACGAGAACATGGCATCATGGTTTACACAGCTGTAGATCCGGCAACAGATTAATCAATGCTGGGTCAGCTTGTCCCTCTATAACCTTCAACCCTGCCTGTAACCCTCTCTCCATTACATTCCTATGTACCTTTAATTATGTCCTTACTATATTGTATACATATTGTTGTACCCTATCAATGTATACCTTTGTTGTACAGCATTTCATTGCTTCACTGTTTGGTTTGCGCCTTGTAAAACCAAGCACATACAATCAGGCACATGAATGCATCTGATGAATCCTCAGAGGGTTGATTGGTAGTTACTCTTCTCTTAGGCTCCACCCAATAATTCACTTCATCTGAGTCATACAATGTTGCAAACACTACATCTCCTCCAGGATGCCTTGTCCTAAGACATTTCTCTCTTCACAGTTTACTTTTAGCAAGGAACATCTGGAAGGGTGCCTCACTTCACTGGGCTGTGACCTCATGGAAAGGGAACGCAGCAACTTTGAAACATACTCCATGTTCTACGAGAACGTCCTGCAGCAAGAGCACCAACTGCTATATCAGAAGGAACAGGTAAGTGCAGGCCATGAATAAGTCCAAGAGAAGATGGAGTCTGAGTGGGTGTGGGGGCTTCAGGATAGTTGGATCGTTTAGCACATGTAAGTCTTGACAGTCTGGGTTACTTACTCACATCAGACCCAGTTGTAAAATAACTGTCTAAATTCCGGAAGCTTGCCATACCCATGTGAGAAAGGTGGCGGGTGTCCCTTTCAAAGAGTCTAGGTGCCCAACTCCTAAGCAAAACACTGTCAGTCAACACTGTTGCAGGCGGAAGATGAGAAGGACATGGCGGGAATCCTGCACTATTGTCCTACGGAGAGAGGAGTTAATTAACAATGGTGTGCAACACGAAGGTCCTTTCAGTGCAGTGTCTGTGGACATGCTGTCCCTGATCTGCTGACAAACAGATGACTTTATAGTCCAAGGCTCAAAGAAATAGGCTTTACCTGAGACTTAGTCCACACAGTTGGCACTATGTGGCTTGTTTGGGGTGGGAGTGTGTGTGTGTTTCCACAAATGTATGCTGTTAATGCATTGAACTGACAAACGTGCTACACTGACTTCACTGACTTGCAGCTCCTAAATATTGTTTATTTTTGTTTTCCAACCATGGATTAGGCTGCTTCTTCACTGCAGGAAAGATTGGAGGTAGAGGAGCAGGATTAATCAGATATGGTGATAGCTTGTAAGGCCGGGATCATTCTGCCCTCTAACATGCCTGATAGCTCTACTGCCCAAATAGGCGGGTGCCCTTTCTTTCCAAAATGTGTGAGTACATACTTATCATATGTGTCCCTGAAACCACATCTCACCTACAATCGTAGCCCTGTGTTATCTAATGCGAGAACATTTTGTATGACACGTAAACTCTCCTAAGTATTTGTAAGCAGTTACTTACCCGTGCCTTTGCTCAATATCTGATCAGGCATAGGGATGAACCTTTTAATTTAGTAGTGACACTTTTACTGGTGTGAATTATATTTATAAGGCTTTTGATGTACCAGTTTATGCTGCCAAGCCTAACATTAGGTTGAATTTAAAGTTTGACTGGTGTCCATTTAGGACACTGTTGATGTTTGGTACATTTATATTTAGTCTACTTACTTAATAGTTTATTTGACTTTCATGCACATTTATTGTTAATATATACCTAAAACTGGAAATATATATACCGCTGAAAAAGTGGACTCCTTAACAGGGTCGACCTATCCCTACAGCCAGGGGTAGACCAAAATGTACATACAAAGAAAGCGATAGATGCACTATGTTCTAACAAAACTCTCACATAGAAAGCGTTGGGTAGTTGAACCTCCTAATAATAATCGTCCTTCAAAAATGGACATAGTACTCCTCAAATGTCAATTTTCACATTAATTCAGTTTATTAATATGAAAAATTCATTAGAACACCCTTCGAATCACAAAGCGGTTACTAGTTCCATGCACTTATCACTTTAACAAGATAAGAGAACAACATATCCCAAATACCAGACACAGATGACAATACTGTGATCTAGGCACTCTAAAAGTGTCTATAGTCTAAAACTCCCGACCCGTTTCTGTTCCTGTCACCGAAGTGGTTGAACATTCTTCAGGGTATTTTCTTTAAGATTTAAATTTCTTCAACACTTTGTGTTTAGGGTCGCCGGCATCACAAATGCAATGCCCATTAAAACCTAGGAAAAGGAGAGACAACCAACCTCAATCACTTGCTTGAGACATGTGCACCAAATGCATGCAACCCCCACTAACTGTACATACCCAGCGTGGAGGATACCTAGGGTATGCCCTATTGGCATACTCCATACTGTGTTGCAGTAAATACCTCTAAATGGCACTTAATCTGCGGCATACAACCAATTGAAATCTTCGCCCAGTTCCCAGTCATTAAGGACTGTTCACTCTATGTGATACTCTTGAATAGCATGAGAACTCCTAGGTTCCTGTAAAGACATCTGATAAAGAAGGGGCCACATCATGATGGAATTAAGATGCTCAAACGTAAAACACCATCACCATATTCACCTCATGGCGCCACTATTAATGTGTAACAAAGCTGGGAATTACCTCATACTGCTTAACATAAAGCGCTTGCAAATAGCAGTATTTCTGGTATGCAATTTTATTGTATTTTTATTTTTGTCCAATGCTGGCCCTACCCACAGGGTTTCAGTGCATCTTACAAGGTTCAAAAGGGAAGAGTAGTAAACGAAGTTAAATTATTTTCCAGCAAGGAAGATCAGGCTAGACAGAGGATGGCATGGCAGATGGTCTGGCTGGATTAGGTGTTGGGGAGAGGTATGTCTTTTTAATAAAGTGACGATGGGGGGTGCAGTATGGATGTGGAGTGAACAGCTCCCACAGATGCAGCTCCAGATGCTGTCAGCCGGGGAAGCAAGGAACCATGCAGCCGTCAGCCTGCTGCAACCAACAAGGTAGGTGCTGTGCGGACAAGGGTGATAGCAATCACTCCACCCCACTAAACTGTCCCACCCCTCCAATTGCTCTTATTTCATCACCCTTATGCATCTCAGTTAACTGTATTGTTTAGCCTTCCCTCACATTCTGTACAGGAAAAGTTGCATATTTGCTCTGCTGTTGTGTTAGAGCTAAGCCTTTCTTCCCTGCTTTTAGGAAATTCAAATCTGGGTGTTTTTGTACTGCTGTTGTGTTAGAACTAGGCCTTTCTTTCCTGCTTTTAGGAAATTCGAATCTGGGTGTTTGTGCAGTGCACTGTCCCCTCCTATCCATACTGCTCCTGCGTTTTGCAGTGGTGTGTTGTCTACTTTTTGCCTCATATGTTCCTCCTTCTGTGTAAACCCTACCCCTCTGGTGCTTCCTGTGGTGTGCAACTGTGAGCTGTGCTTCTTTCCTCCCTCACTCTCCCCTCTTGCCTCCGCGCAGCCCCTATGGTGCTCTCCATCTCTCCCATCTTCTCAAACTGCTACTCTATCTCCTATCCTATCCCTCTCACTAAGTCTGGAAGGAAAAGGTTCAAGAGGGATATCCTGGTCTCCAACCCAGGCCTCCCTATCGCTGATACCTACATCAGCGCTTCCTCCAGTTGGACTCTCACCAAAATCCTCTTTGTCATTCCCTCTCCAGACCTATGGACACCTCATATGGTCTCCATTCTCTCTCCTTTCTCCTCCTCACCCATTAACGGTGGCACCCGTTGGGAGGTCCTCATGGCCCCCATCCAATCCTCCAAGACCATCATCATGTCTATCTAAATGGTACCGTCATGGTCCAGGGCTCTCAGCCCAATCTCCTCCTTCTTTATAGGCATCTCCCGCATCTCATCAATTTCCTCCCTTCTCCTGCCACTCCCTCTAACACCTCTCTGGCCCCCCTGCCACCTCTTTTCTCCTCCTCCGCTGCCTCTCTGGCACTCGTACCTCCTCCATTCTGGCCCCTATGCCACTTTTCTATACTGCCTCTGCCCACTCTAGGACCCTTCTTCTGCCTCCGCTGGGTGTACCTCACTCCTGCACTCCACCCAGGAAGAAATTCAAATGTGGCAATCTGTTCCACGTAGCTACTCTGAACTTTCGCTCTGCTGTCAAACATTCCTCTGACATCTGCCAACCTCCTCAAAGACCTTGACCTGGATGTCCTCGCCCTCACAAGACATGGTTCACTGCCAGCTCTGTCATGAGTTTTGACACTCTCCTGCCTGAGGGCTACAAGATCCTTTCCAAGCCCAGACCCAACCCGCCAGGAGGTGGAGTGTCCCTGATCCTTCCGGAGTGGGTCCCTGCTTCTGTCATTCCTACGCAGGCCTGCTCCTCATTTGAATGCCTAGTCTGAAGGCTCTTTATCTCTCCTGCCCTCTGTCTGACTGTGGCCACCATCTACCGGCCACCTGACCAGGTCACTCTTCGTCTTCAAATGGGATGACCTCCCTTCTCCTCTTCTCTCCTTGCCTCAACTGCTCATATTTTCCTCCTCAGAGACCTCAAAATCCACCTGGATACTCTGAATCCCTCCTCTGGGCTCTTCCACAGCCTATGCAACTCTCTCTCTCTTTCCTTTCTACCCTCTGGTCGACACACTCTGCTGGACACACCTTGGATGTTTTAATCTCCTCAGAAATCCTCTCTCTAAAACCTCTCACCACTCCTCTCTATTGGACTGAGCACCTTCTGCTCTCCTCTCACCTGAACCTTCTTATCCTCAAGCAAAGCCTACCCCGGGCACTGCCAACTTCCTTCTAAGTCATTCGGCCCATGAAGCGAGTGTCACAGGATGCCTTTGCCTCTACTTTCTCTGCTCCTCATACTCCTGCGGCTGATTTGCACCCTGACACAGCACCCTCTAACCTGCATCGTTCTATCTCCAACACTCTGGACATTCTTGCCCCTGTCATGAGAATCCGTATGAAGCCTATCTTCAAGTGCAACTCTTGGTATGACTCTGACCTCGCCACGCTGAAACACAAGTGCAGGGTGGCTGAGAGGAAATGGAGGGCTTCGGGCGCATCCTCTGACAAACTGGCTTGCTGTCTGCTCCAAAGGCAATACAGACTCTTTGTCCTCTTCAAGAATAGGGTCAATATGCAAGCCCACGTCTCTGCGGCCTCTATCAACATGGCTGAACTCTTAATCTGCAAGGAGCTGGCCAATCCAACTGCAGTCTCCACCTCTCCATATCCCTCCCAGTCTACCTGTATAGCTATGGCCTCTCATTTCAACACTAAAATTCAGGCCATCCTGTCTTCGCTTTCCTCTTACTCTTTCTGTACCTCTTTCAGGCCCATTTGGCCGCCTCTTCTCCTCCTTTTTCCTCCTTTGCTCTGACAACACCTGACGATGTCTCCAGACAAATCCGATCTATGAAAGTGTCGTCCAAACAGGTGCTCCCCTCCTCATGCATATTCCTACCCTCGTTCCAGCCTTGCCCGGTTTCTGCAATCTTTCTTTCGCCACTGGATCTTTCCCCTCTCTCCTTAAGCCCTCCCTTGTGCACCCCAACCCAAAAAAGCCCTCTGCCGATCCTACATGTCTGGCAAACTATCGCCTGATTTCTATCACTCCTTTCCTGGGCAAACTCCTGGAAAAGCTGGCCATTTCCCAGCTTATCCTCCTCACTGAATCTGTTGGCTGCCTCCATGACCATCAGTCTGGCTTCAGAGCAGCCAGAGACACGGAAACTGCTCTCCTGAACACCCGTGAAGATCTGCTCTCTAACCTCCACTCCAGCTCTCCCAATGTCCTCAACCTCCTTGACCTTTCCTCTGCTTTCGACACAGTGAATCACACCACCCTGATCAAACGACTCTGGGTGAACCTGGGCATCATGGATCAGGCCCTGGCGTGGCTGACCTCCTTCCTCCTGGACCATCCTTCCCAGGTCCAACTTGAGGCATCTCTCTCCACATGCGTTGTCCCCCAGGACGCCATCCTCTCACCCTGGCTCTTCAATGTCTCCTGATCTCCACCCACTCTTTTAACTTTCAGTGTTATGCGGCTAACACTCAGCACTCTTTCAGGCTTACCTCAGCTTCCTCTCCTCCCTCGCTCATTCCTGACTGCATATCCGCGCACGATTCAGGATTGATGCGTCTCCAACAATCTTTTCCTTAATGCCAGTAAGACGAAGATCCTTCTCATTGGCAACCGTGCTCCCACTTTCCCTCTCTCACTCTCGCCGCTGTCCTTGGGCCCTCTACCCTCGCATTCCTATGAGGCAATACACCCTGACGTCATCTTCGACTCCATTCTCTCCTTCTCTTCTCACATCACAGACCTTGCCAAAAAAAAAACAGTTCCAGCTGCACCTCCTCAGAGGTATTCTACCTTTTCTCACTCCCCCCCCAGAAGCTCACTGTCTCTAGAGCTCTGGTCCTCTCCAGGCTGGACTACTGCAACAGCCACTTTCTCAATCTGCCTACTTCTACCCTTCGCCTCCTGCAACTAATCCTGAACAGGACAGCAAGATGTTTCCTTGGCCTCAAGCCCAGGGACCGTATCTCTCTAAGCCCTGAAATTGCTCCACTGGCTGAAGGTGGCTGCAAGGATCAAGTTCAAGGCCCTCTGCATAGTGCACAAGGCTTTATGGGGCCAGGGCCCGCACTCATTCCAACTCTCTCTTCCGAAATACCTTCCGTCTAGAGCCCTTCGCTCAGCTACCTCCAACTCTCTGATGGTCAGACGCTTCTCCAGACAGAGAGTGGGGGTAGACCTCCGTTTGGAATGGCATCCCTGCCCCTCTCAGACTTGAGCCGAATCACCTGAAATTCCGGAAGCAGCTGAAGACCCTCCTTTTCTCCTCTGCCTTCTCTCTCTCTCACTCCCTTGCTAACTTACCTGTCTGATGCTCCGACGGGTTTGCTTGGTTCCCTCAGAATCTCACTGGGCACCAGGCTCCTCCATGACCAATTTTCCTTTGCACTTCCCCCTGGCCTACCGTGCACTTAGGGGCCGTAACTGTAACCTCTACAGTCCCACTGCCTCCTTGCACTTACCCAGAGCCATGCTGCTCTGATCGTACTCTCCTCCTCCTCCCTAAACTCCCAAAGCTCAGATGGGTGTTTCAGTTGGATGGCTTTGTGTACAACGAATAGTCATTTGAAAGCAAATATTCTGGGTATGGGGTGCCAGGGCAGCTGGGATGATGTGTGAGTTTTTGGGTAGGTGCAGGATGAGTCTTGCTGCTGCATTCTGTATGGCTTTCTGGGTATGAAGTTCTGTTGGGGAGTCCAGAGAAGATAGCATTTCCATAGTCCATCTTGGACAGAACTAGTGCTTGGGCTGCGGTGTAAATGTCATGAAGGGGGAAATATGTGTCTTATCTTGCATTGGAAGTCTACTTGTAAGTTTAATGTTTTGGTGATGTCAGTTATGTGGTTGTGTGAAGGATAGGTGGGGGCTAATGCTGAACCCTAGGCAGGTGACAAGTGTGGAGAATGATATGTGTTGGTTGCGCGTGGTGAGATCTTTGATCCAGGTTATAAGGTCACTAAAACATCTACAATCAGGAGAGCTATAACAAAGCTGAGAACTAAAGGGAGAATGTTAAAATGGAAGAATTTATTTTCAAGCTCAAAGGGATGGACATTTAACTCATCCTGGAATTTAGACAAAGACCATTAATCTCCATTCAACCCTACTTCTCCTCCACCCTCGCCCAAACCATCCCAGCTCCTCCTCTACCACGGCACTCTCTGTCTAACCCTTTTAAAATTATTATTATTATTATTATTATTATTATTATTATTATTATTATTATTATTATTATTATTATTATTATTATTGTATTTATTGAGCGCCGCCCTTGCTTCAAGAAGCAACAGGGCGCTTTGCAGAGGTATACAACAATAAATATACAGAACAGAGCATTCTACAGTCGTATACAACAGTACAGATGTATAACGGATTGATTTTCAGAGGTAACAACAGAACAGATATACAGCGGCCGGTAGGATACAGAGGGGCACAGAGGAAGGGTACAGCTATATAGAGTGGAGGGGTGGGAAGGAGCCGACGGCCTCGAGTGAGTAAGGTGATGCAGGGGGGCATAATGGCCTAGGTGTTGAGGAGGAGAGGCTCCCTGAAGAGGTGGGCTTTGAGTTCTTTCCTGAATTGTAGGAGCATCTTTCTGATGCTGACGTCAACGAGGTTCCATAGTCTTGGGCATAGGTATGTGAAAACAAAATCAAAATATCGAGGCTAAGTACCCCAAAAGGAAAAACAATGCATTTCAAAGCTTGCTTTCCCTCAACTGAAATCTTATACTGGGGAATGCGTGGCAGCTCAATTCCATGTTTCAAAACTATCTTGACAGGTTCATTCTGTAAAACACTGACATCATTGTCGTCGACAGCCCACAAGCTCTCTGGTACATTAATGAATTATGGAGGCAAAGGTCTAGTCAAGAATTGCGAGAAAGAAAATTGCTGTGGTGAAATCTTCAAGCGTACTCCATCAGAAGAACAATAAATCACTGCATTTAATTCTTTTAACAAGTTCTCTCCGCAATCCGAAGTCAACAGAAATGGACAGTGGTCCGTAAAGGGACCCAAAGAAATAGGTACCGGCATAGAAACCGGACAAACAACTGGTGTGCCAGAAAACCCTACAGAAACATTGGTTTGCCCTGACAGTGGAATGTTTGGAACCTGTGAATGATCAATGGAACACTTCTGTGCTCCAGTGTCTATCAAAAACTGATGTTTCCTATTTCCCACCGCCATTTCAACATAGGGACCTTTCTGTTTGATGGGAATAGGTGTAGGTTCCAAACCCTGCTTCGGGCAATCCTAGCGAAACAGAATGTCATCAAAAGGAAGCTCTTCAGATAAATATGCAGCAGAAGGATGATCAAATATGTTCCTGGTGTCCACACTTGATGTCTGATTGTCCTGCGAGAAAGGTTGCTGAGGGTCCTGTGCAATCTGACCTCTACCAGGGCCCTCTACACCCGGGCGACCTCTGGATCGCCTACCCATATTATTATTTGACCTCTGTTGCAGGACGGGGCATTGTGCTCGCCAATGACCCTCTCGATGACAATAAGCACACTAGTTAATGTTCACAGGACCCAAGGGCACATTCCCCTGTGGGACATAATGACCTCTAACCTGAGAACTACCCCCTCTGGGGCCTCTAACAATTTGCTGAAATAGCACTTTAGTTTTCAAATAGCCTTTTTCGTTTTTCAACCCTATCTTTTTCATTATTGACACAGTTCTCGTAGTACTGAGCCATGTGCAGTACTTCTGATTGTGAGCGCTCTCAGAAGACATAATTTGTGACTGGCTGTCAGGCAGCAATCCACACACAAATTTGTCCACGAACAACCTTTTCCCAGACTCTGTGCCTAGGTCTTGTCCACTGAAATCCGAGAATACCTGTTCAAACCGATTAAAGAACTCGGTAGCACCCTCAGACTTACCATGGACACAGGCCGTAAGTTTGTCTCCCATATAATTTTTTTTAATGGAATTATATTTTTTAATTTTGCAATAATGCTATCAGGCAAAGTTAGTATCACCTGAGGCGGTCTTTCACCAGCTGGCCTTTCTCCATTGAGTCTAGTTTTATTCACCCATGTATATCCCAACCCTGGTACGTCGTCTATAGTTCTAACTTGCTTCCACAAATCTACAGGCAGGAGTACAGGGAATAACACATCGATATCACCTAAGGTGAACACTGAGGATTGCAAGACGGACTCTATTTCTTTATAGAATCCTGTTGGATTTTTCCTAATATCAGGAATGGATTGCCTAATAGTATTCAATTCCTGTCTTGAGAACGGGACATGAACGAACTGTGATACATAATGTGCAGGAATGTCCACAGCGACTATACCCTGTGCAGCATCGGCCGCAATCTCAACCTTCGGGACAAATGTCGGAGGAACCTCTCTCATAGGCAACTGAGAAGTAGGTGACTCCGAACGCTTACTGAGCAACAGAGCTAAATCGAGCGCTAAAGCAGTCGAATAAGTGTCAAGTGAAAAAGCTCTCTTGCAAATACTCAATAACTCTGTGGGACAACTAATCTTTCTTTTTACACAATCATCCTGTAGGTACTCTATCATTACCTGTATCACTTTCCTCTGCATTTCTGGCGTATACTCCCTATACGTGTCATATACTTCAACTGGAGTTATCGACATATCCAAAATCCATCTAAGTGCATCTTTCGTACAAATTCGTGCTTCTTCAGATATCGATTTATGACAAGGAAGGAACCGTTTCTGTACATACATATTTTCCTCCTCGTCATCCTCATTCTGTAACTTTTCTAACTCCTTTCTATACCCAAATAACCTCTCGACATGCTCAGTTACAGTGTCTCTAGAAAACACTAAAGTATTTAGATCCCTTAACCCTTGGGAGATCCGCATTATTTAATTTTCCCCACATTATACGTAACTGAATCCCTAAACCTTCAATAAAAACATTTTTCTCAGGAAAATTATCCATATTACAAAGTGTGGCAAAAACACTAGCTTGATCATCCTTCTCCATACAATGCTTAGCCCATGCAATTAACTCACGGTTCTTCTCCGGTGGTACAGTATTGCGAGTGACAACCTTTGACCCTGGGCCTCGATCGATTACAAGCGGCTCAGGACCACTTGGAAGAGAGGGAGCAGAGAGGGAGCAGGCAAATTCAATGGGGGTACTGTAACTTGTGCGATAAGAAGAGGTGGAGGAGCTGGAGGAAGGGGAACATTAGGAGGAGCAAGAACAACAGGAACAGCAGGTAGAGCAGGAATAACAGGAGGAAGAGGCAAAGCAGCAGGAAGAGGAACATACGGAGGTGGCGCAGAGGCACCAGGCCTTCGTTCATTTAATAATTTATCTATAAATTCATCGGCAGCATGGAGGTCTTTGGACGGATATATTTTTTGAATTCCAAGTGAGAAAGCCCTGTCCATATTTCTAGTCAATTCAGAATGTTTATCTTGGTCATACACTAATGCTTTTTCGGCGTTCGTCTTATGACGGGGCATGCTTCTCCCTACTTTTAAGTTGTTGCAACGCTTCTTTTTTCCAATTCTGCAAAACATCAAATGCTGCAGTTCTAGCCTTTTTCTTTAATAGAATTGACTCTAAATACTCAATATGAGGGATTTTGAAACTACCATTGATTGGCCACTGACGTTCGGAGGCATGTCTGGTTTGTCTGTGCCAAATGTCATTAAATACTATACTTCCAATGCCATGCTTACAGTACATAGTACATGCCGGCGACCCCTCCTCTGGTGCCGGACGGCTAAATTCAAAAGATTGTCTATCGCTGCGGAACAATGCCCTGAAGCAGGTAGACAATTTGCCAGGCATATCAAATTATTGGTGTTACCTGGTCAATAATTGTGTCTGCAGATACAATGCGCCAAATTCAAATTTTCAGGGTTGAATTAAGAGTCGGGTCACGACTCACCTGAACAAACCTAAGGAGGTCCGATCGGATTTTCAAAGAATCTTACCTAACTAATTTTACCTCATGTATGGTGATTTCGGCAAATCTGCCCGCCTCGATAAGTGGACCCTCGTCAAGATGCCGTCTTAGACCACAAGCTAATCGTCCAGGGATCTGGTCGTGCAGCGCTGCTGAGGTGTCGTGTCTCGTTCAGTTGGGCCCCTTTTATGTCACACTGTCCGATCCCGGTGCGATAGCCTGCGTCAACCTTCAACAATCCGGCATCAATCTTGAGGGTCCCAAGTGTGAGAACAAAATCAAAAAATCGAGGCTGAGTACCCCAAAAGGAAATACAACGAACACGGGTTACAAAGGAACATACAAAGTACTTTATTTTATACTGAATCCAGTTACAAAAACAGAGCAAAATCAGATAGCTATCGGCCCTCAGTACAACACAACGAACTCCAGCGTGGTTCAGTGTGTTCAGTGAGAGACGTTGTACATTAGAATGCATTCACTTTTTATACAGTTGGTGGGCACGATGTCCAGCCCCACTTCGGGTTAATATTCCATGTAATACATCACCGATCTAGGGTTCTTGCCAAGTCTCGAACAACAGCATATAATTGGTTTGCCTTTAATACATGTATCAACAAGCCTATGCAATAACTGTGTATTCTAAGATTTTCCATGCAGGCCTTCTCAAACATTAATACAATGCAGTAAAACAAGTGTTCTACGTTCAGTATTTTAATCCATTGTTTCAACATATGCTCGTGGATTCGTTTTGTTGCACGAGTAATCCTTTTACACACAGGTCAACGAAGGACAAGGTCTCAGTTCACGACCTCAACAAGTGGCCTGCAGGCAAGTTCCATATTAGCTATGTACAGAGGTCAAGACGGCCATGTTGTATTTTGGAATGACATCATCCACCATTTTAACTCACAGGGTGACTTTTACAAAGCGAATCCTAAAATGGCGGATTGACCTAAAATGGCGGCTTACATTGATTTAAGGTCAGGACCTTGCAACACGGATTCTTTCGCAAGCGACTTTCGAGCAGCTTGGCATAGGCCAATATTCATATATTTATTGCAATAGGAGGCACAATATAATTTCTCTTTTGACAGGTAGAGATGGCTTGTTTTCTGGTCTTTCCTTTTTGCGACAGCAGATTTAAAATCTGCATGTGTCCTGGCTTCTGGTGATGATCTGTCTGCCGGAGATGCTGAGTTTCTCCACGAGGTAGCTGGGTAGCTTGAGGGCGACTGCCCTATAGATGATGCAGCAAGACTTGAAGGTGATTTGTGCATGCAGTGGGAGCCAGTGAAGGTCGATGAGGGCCTGGGTGATGTGGTCGTATCTCCATAGAACCTTGATCAGGGGTGCGGTTGGGGGTAGGACACTGCTCAGGGGCACAAAGGAGGATGACGGGAGGCCTTTGGGGTGGGCATTGCCCCATCCATGTTGTAAAGGACAGCGCTTGAATGGTGGATCTAAAGCTGTTTGCGAGGAGGAAGGGCTTGGCTTTCCACAGGAGGGAGAAGGCTAATATGTGTCTTGAAGGAGAGGTGTTTGTTGATGTGGAACCCGAGGGACTTGGCTCAAGGGGTGAGCTTCGTTGTGAAGCCCTCGGGGTTCATCGTTGATAGCCAGGACTGCATGTCTGGGTGTTCGGTGTTGTTGGTTAGGAGTAGGAATTCGGTCTTGGAGGGGTTGAGCTTCAAGTATGCACTGGATAGCCAAGACTGCATCAGCGAGAGGCAGGTTTTGAGCCTGTTGATGTCCTTGATTGAGTCAATCTTGAAGAATAGCTGTATGTCATTACCATATTGGTGGATGTGGATGTGGATGTTGTGTGTGGCTAGGAGGGATCCCAGTGGCTCCATGTATAGATTGAAGATTTCTGGAGAGAAGATAGAATCCTACAGAACTTCACAGGGGATGGGTAGCAATGGCGATCTTGCGGAGTCCATCTGAACAAACTGCTGGCGTTTGGCGAGGTAGGACTTGAACCAGCGTATGACTAGGTCGCTGATCCCCATGCGCCGATTTAGGGTGTCTGTGAGTACCTGGTAGTCTACTATGTTGAAAGCAGATGAGATGTTGAGTAGAACCAGGAGGCAGGGGCGGCCATCGTGAAGGATGTTGATGGTATCATTGACCACCTGTATGGCTGCTGCCTCCATTCTGCATCTGGGTCTGAACCCGGATTGATAGGTTTTGAGGAGATTGTTGATGTCGATGTGTTGCTACAGTTGCGCGGCTACCGTGTTCTCAATGATCTTACCTAGGAAGGGAAGATGGGTGATGGGGCAATAGTTACCTAGTTTGTCCTGATCCACAGTGGGTTTCTTTAGTAGAGGGAGGATTTGTCCTGTTTTTAGGGTCGATGGGAAGGTGCCTTGAGTTAGGGAGCTGTTGATGATCTCCAGCTAGAAAAGGAGTGATTCTGCAGGGGAGGAGGGTCTTGAGGATGGATGTTGGAAGTTGTCTGTATACGATGTGGTTTTAAAGGCAGCCCGGGTTTCTAGCAGGTTCTCTACAGAGAGTGTCTTGAATGTTGTCCAGGGTTCAGAGGCTTTGCAAGGTGAGTCTGTGGAAGCAACGCTAGTGTCTATGTGCTGGCGAATCTTGCTGATATTGTCGATGAAGAAGGTGTTGATGGCGGTGGATTTTTTGATCGAGTGTTGCATGGCAGGGTAGGGTAGCGGGTTGACACAGTGCTTGACCGCTTTGAAGAAGCCTCTGCTTTTGTTTTTTGGCTTCTGCTGTGGTGTTCCGATAGTAGGAGGCCTTGGCTGTGTTGACTAGTTGTAGGTGGGTTGCTCTGATTTATTTGAGGAGCACCAGGTTGGATGCTGTCCTGGAGCGGCACCAGGGTTTCTCTTGTTTCCTGATGACTCTTTTGCTGAAGTTCAGTTCTTGCATGTACCAGGGTGCTGATGGTTTTGGTTTGCAGGTGCGTTGTTTCCGAGTGCGTACTGGTCAATGGAGGCTGAGAGAGTGGCGTTGAGTGCTTCCACTAGAGAGTCAGAGTTTGGTTGGGGGTGTTCGGTCTGTGTTAGGTGGAGGTTGACAAGGTCTTCCTTGAGGGCTTCCACTGGGAAGTTCCTGAAGGACCAGAAGGGTTGTCTGATAGGTTTCTGCTGGGAGTGCTTGACTGGGGTGGTGTGCAGTATGTTGAAAGACACAGCCAGGTGGTTAGACCAGTCAAGCGGAAGAGGAGAGCTCTAGCAGAGGGAAGGAAGTGCAGTGATGATTAGGTTGAGGATATTACTTTTCTTGTGTGTTGGGTCTTTTGTGTGAGGCTGAGGGTGCCGAGAAGGAAGAGGGGAGCTTTCTTCATTGGTTTGGTGGCCTTATTGCCTGGGAGGTTGAAGTCACCTAGGAAGATGCCATTGGTGTGCATGAGGGACATGGAAGTGACCAGATCGGTGAAGTCTCTGATGAAATAGGTGTTAGGTTTAGATGTTCTGTAGATGACATGGAAGGTGATTGTGTCCATAGGGGAGAGCAGGAAGTGGCAGTAGAGGACTTTGTAGGAGCCAATGTTGTTGACGTCAAGTGATGGTGTAGGGCCACAATGATTTGTGGATGATTGCAAGGCCTGTCTTGTTCAGCTGGTTTCTGTATTGGATGCTCTAGCCATCGATTACAAGAACTTCTAGGATGTGGGTGAAGATGGGTGTCATCCAGGTCTCTGTGATGAAGATGGCGTCAAGGTCATGAGTAGTGATGAGGTCGGTGATGTCTGCTGCATGAGTGATAGCTGGGCAGATGTTGGCAAGCATCAACTTCTATGTTGTGGATGGTGTGGGGGTGCTGATGGGCTTGAGGCTGATGTGGGTGAGGTTGCTGCATTGCGGAGTCCATGCCTTAGAGGAGGCGCAATGTTGTTGACACAGGCATTGCCTGGTGATGGTGGGTACGGCCTGTGGGGACAGAGGGAGAAAATACAGGTCAGCGCGTGCTTACCTCTGGTCTGAGTAGGGGTTCGGGCTCTGCGTCCTCCAGGTCCGAACAGGTTCAAACAGGAATTGGCCTTTTCTTCATTTGCCCTTCAATTCGGACGCCCGGGTGAGGGATTCCCTTGATCTAAGAGTCAAGAGCAGAAAGGAAGAGGCAGAGCTAAGAAGGTGGCTGAGGCTTAGGCCACATGATCTGGATCCACTTGCATCTGCTCACCAACGGCCCTGAGGCTCCACTGCTTCCCAGCTAGGTACCGGTTTGATAAATCCAACACATACAGACATACATACATACGGCTTTACAACATCAGGAAATAACAGCCAAAGCTCATGAACATTTTAAACAGTGATAGTCTTATTAGGTATATTAGATGATTGTCATCCATTCTGGATGATAAGCATACCTTGAGGCTGAAAAAGGGTTTTCAGCTTCTTGCTATGGCTGTTAAAATGTGGGGCAAATTCTTATTTTAAACCCTCACTTGGATTACCTCCTACTGGTCCACGTTCCTCATGTCCCTCACCACGAGCACCCTATAGCAGCCGAATGGCTCCTGTTTTACTCCTTAGTATACACATTCATTTCTTTTTATCCCTTCTGAGACATGAGGGGGCCTAGGGGCTGTGCCCCAGCTTGTATCAGATGCGTAAATGTTAGAACGAAAAAAGCTCACCCAGTTTCAGACAGGGAAGGTTAGAACATGTGCCTTCAACTGCCATCAACAGCACTCCCACGGCACTCCATGCACCGCTCTGCATCCAGAATCGGTTTACAAGGCCTGCTGCTGCATCCCTTGCAGTGCGGCCAGGGGTCAAGATGGAAAAAAAATAGCGAAGGGACTCACTGCCATACGAATTGAATGTGGCATCAGAAGAAATTTGCATATCAAGTTGCCCACTGAAAAAAAGTGGGGGGACTCCGTGCACCCACATGTACCCTCGGCTTGAGCCCTAAGAGCGGCCCATGTAGCAACCTGTGGGCAAAAGAGTCCGTCCAGTTATCAACTATACTCTCGCGTGTCAAGATGGATTTCTAGAATATAGCCTAGTGGATAGATTTTTGGAGGCCACCCTAGTTATAGTGAACAGGGGAACTCAGAGAGGTTAGCCAAAACCCAATCAAGGTAGCAATGGGGATATTACCTAGCTTCAGCTATCCAATCCAAGCCTTGTGCCCAAAAATCATAATGCGTCTCCCCAGAATGTTTCTTTAGCAGATAAATTACTTGTGTTGCTTATTGTTTGTGAGATGCAACAAAGTTACTAGGTAAGTAAAATGTGTTTTTATCTTTCAAGTTTAATTACTCAGGTTCAGCTACCAAGAAGCAGTGCAATAGAAGGATACAAAGAGACTTGTTCTCAATGTTATTCTATAGAGGGCATGGGGTAGACAAATGCTTTGCATTTACTTACCCCCTGACTCCGATTATCTCAGATGACTGGATGGGTCCACTGGGGGTCCCTGGTGATGGGATTTCCTGCTGTTGTTTCTGGTGAGAGGTGCCTAGTATCTGCGGTGCAAAAATTCTTACAGTGGGGTCCAGGAGTAGAGTGCAAACCTTGGTGATGGAGAAATGCAAGAATCACCAATGAAGCTCTCTTCAGGACACGTCACAGGTCGGAGAAAGGCAAGTTCCAGTGACGACCAACAAACACAGACTAGGGCAGGCGTCCTTCCAGTTATAGTTGTAGAAGTCCTTCCAGAACAGGAACCCTTGAGGCTGGGAGATGGAATTTTGTCAGGAATGCGACATAACACATGCTGGTGACCACCAAAGCTCTGACTGCAAATGCAGAATGGCAGCGGTTCTACCGTGGTAGCCCACTGGAGAGCTGGACAGTCCAGTGGGTGGTCCAGGGACGCTTCCGAAGACTCAGGATGGCTGGATCATCGAGAACACTTCAAGACTAGTTGGTCCTACCAGTCCAGGGTTTGATGCATTGGACATGGCCTTCGCAAATCAGGTAGTCCAGCAATGCTACACAAGGCCAGATTCAGGAAGGGATGCTGGGCCTCTTTGGGAGGCTTCTTCGGATCTTCATTTGGCTGTTCTTCTTTGAGGGATTTTTGACTCCAAAGCTGATCTGAAGAAATGGCTGCTGGAGTCCTATTCTTATCCAAAGTTCAGCCTGGAGGCAAGTCCAAGACCATCACTGGTAAGGATCTGCACCATGCAAACAGCCAGCAGTTGTCCAATCAGGTGCAACTATTGGTTTCATTCATGCTCCATGTTAGGACAGTTTTACTAAAGTCCCCCCAAAGGGACTTTGTAAAACTATACCTTGGGCAATACAGAAACTCCAACTCTTTGTATCAGGCTGTATCACCTGATATTATATTTGGTAGCAATGACAAAGTAGCCAGGCGTATTTTAGGAGGGAGAGCGGGCTGGAAAGAGGTACAGAAAGCTTGTAGCATACATGTGGCCCAGAGAAACACTGATACACTGATGTATTGTACAAATCATGGTTTGTTTTATATGTACATAGGTATATATACATAGGTAAAGAGAATTCTTTAGAAAGGTAAGTTAAAATATAAGTCATAAACACAATTATAGAAACCAACACAATACTTATGGTATGTAAACCAAAGTATAAAATAGCAGTATGCAGTTCAAGGTGAGTAAAACCTAGTGGTAATAATTTAGAATGACAGTATGCTATTCAAGGGGAGTAAAACAGTGTTAGTAGACAGTTAGAATGGCAGCATGTAATTCAAGGTAAGCAGACCCTATTGTTAGTAACCTATGCTACTTATTCAGTTTCAGAAATAATATAATTATACCAACCATGTTACAAGTAAGTACCTTGCAACCTGTTTAACTTAGTTTGAACAAAAGGGCTGGAAGGACTTGCGAAATAGATTTGATACAAAAAAGGGGGGCTCCCTCAAGAAAATGCTTTTAACCTAAATACATTCAAATCATTGCTTTGCTGCTCATGCTTTAAATATGATGGACAACTTATCCCTGGCAACCTGGGATTGTTGCATTGCTGAATATTCTGCTGTTCTGAGACGTCAACAGAGGCACCATCAATCAACTGAATAGTCACCAGAGGAGCTCTGGCCAGAGCCTCTCAGTTTACCAATGTAGAATCTACCACAGTTGGACTGCGCCAATTGTTCCCAATAGTAGGGGCACTTACACCTTTTACCAGTACACTATCTTCAAGATTATAATTCTGGGGGCAGACAGGTATGGGGGCAGAAGCCAATAATACATCACTGTAGAGAAGAAAAACATACAAATAGTTTATCTGGTGATTCACAGCAACCAGGTCAGAGAAATAACTGCCCACTAGTAGCAGGAAATGCAATGTAGTGTCACAATGTTCCTAACTAACTAGCTAGACCCAAACATTGTATAAGAAAAGTCATGTAGACAAAATCAAGGACTCGGGATCTATGTATATTGTAGTCATGTTCAGTATGACTACATAGCCATAAAGGGCTATTCACTGTTGATTCCGAGGATACCATGTGCCCCTAGTGGAATACAGATGAAGTTATTTTGTCTCTCACCCTCGGCACCAGCGTCATTATGTCAGATGTGGCGCACTATCAAGGCATTAGCGGCTACACCGGGAGCAGGCATTCAGGCTGAACGACAGCTCAGGGGTCACGAAAATGTTATCAGTAAATATGGGAACATGCAGGGGGAGTTGCTATTGCACTAGCAATCTGGACATGGTTTATCTTAGTAGGAAGGCTTACTCACATATATGCCTCCATTATGTCTCTTCTATATAGATGTGGCTGCACGCTACGGCGTACTTGACATTAGCACAAGCCGTTCTTGTCTACAGTGATGTACAATATCTTTTTTTTATAGTGTCACATTGAGTAATTGTTTTTTACTATATATGTTTGTCTTTTTTATAAATCGAATGACGTGAAGAGATTACATTCTGCATCAATAAACACGTGCATCATGCAAGGAAAACACGGAATATGAAGCCTTGATCAATTAAGGGACCTGATTCATGGAGTGTTTTCCAATGGGATTGCGCCATTCTAAAATGCCTCTGTGAATTAGGCCCTATGTATGTTGGCAGATTTCCTGTCTTTGAAAAATACCGGATTAAGCGACATGAGCCTCAATGTAATGATTTTAATGCATTTCAGTTAAAGGCAATTCTTGGAGGGAGCCCCCTTTTTTGTATTGTACATTTGTCACCTAGTCTTCTTTCACTTAGAATAGTTACACCCATATTACTTTTTAGAATAGTGGAATACAATTCAAAAGTAAGCAATCATTTATTAATTACTTTTCAGAATTACAGTATGCACTTCAAAGATAAGAGCTCAGTATTACAAATTTAGAATGGCAGTAGGCTATTCGAGGTGAGTAAAACCCTATTAGTAATAAACTTCTACACTTATTCTATTTCACAAATATGTAGTATCCTAATGTTATTTATCGGAATAGTGGAACACAATTCTAAGGGAAGCAAGAACTCTATAAGACTTTTCAGAAAGGTTGTAAGCAGTTCAAGGTAAGCAAACCCTAATGTAGCACTTTTAGATTGGCAGTATGCTATTCAAGGTGAGTAACACCCTATTGGTAATATTACATCTATTCAGTTTCAGGAATAATACAGGAATACCAACTCTGTTACTTTCTAAAATAGTGGAACACAATTCAAAGGTAAGTAAATAACTCTGTATACTTTTCAGAATGGCAGTAAGCAATTCACAGGTAAGTAAGAACTTTATAACATTTTGAAACTTATTCTATTTCAGAGATAAACTGGTGGTTATCACTGAAATAGAATAAGCATGTAAGCTTACAGAAGTAGCATGTATGTATGTACTGTGAGACACCTGGCTAAACCCCGGAGATCTGTCATTCAAGTAGCCAGGACACTTCCATCGCTATAAGATCAAGTTCTTGGGGATGGAGCAGTAAGGGAGGATCTCCTGGATGGGGGTCCTCCGGGAGTGGGAGTGGGCCACTAAAGGGCGAGAAGTGGTATCCCCCTTCCTTCAACACCTTTTCCCCATCCCCTTCCGTAGGATATTCAAAAACACTGCCCCCACACACCCTTTTCCGACAGGAACATTCCCGGACATTCTTATCCACGTCCCTCTGATTATTGTTTTCCACACTCCCAACCTGCTCAGATACAATGCTACAGTTCCCATAAACCCCCTTGTTTATTTCACGATCCCAGCTATTCCCGGTTGCCCCGCAAACTATACCAATCCCGTCCCGGAGGATACTCTGACATTCCAACCCTTCCCCTTTCCAACACAAACACTGTTTTACCTCATGAAAGACAACAGACTTGTAATAAAACTGTTTACCTGACATGCAGTGGCCTCTCCAGGAATCAAATTTTGGAGGGGCACAGAGGGGGCCAAAGACAAAAGTAGGGGGGGCACAGACAAAAGTAGGGGGAGAACATGGTCACTGCTCATTTTAGGTAGGGGGCACAAGGGGGGCACAGGGTTTCACAGGGGGGCCCCGGCCCCCCCAGCTCCCCCCTAGCGATTCCACTGCTGACATGTCCCGATACAAGGGTCAGGTATAGTCAGGCAATTGACTTAAATCATACACACCTGACGGCCCTTCCTTTTCCCCACAGGGATAAAAGGTGGAGCAAGAGAGCACAGTACCATATAGGCAGACAGCATGACGAGATGGCTATCCAGACCCGGCACTTCAAAAGGAGGAGAAAGTCCGCAAATATCGAGAGGCTAACAAGGAGAAACACAATCTTGCCCTTTTCGAACGCAAACCTGCAAAACCTCCACAGAAGGAATCGTAACACCAACAACGATAGACAGAGTTTGTTGCAGCAAATGACTGCGGTACTCACAGCGTGTCGATGCTGATAAGCAGGAGTGAGGGAAGCTCCCGCGACCGTGGTACCGGCCTTGACTCCAGTGAAGAGAAAAGCCAAGCGGTTCATCACAGCCGGTGAGTCAAAAGGAGAACCAATAAGAATCGGGCTGTGTTGAATAAAAGTTGCAAAGTTACAAGTTGAAAGAAGTTCAAAGAACTGTACACGTGTGAAGGAAAGACCAGCTGCAGAGTGAACCAGACCCACGTGGGTGCTAACTCGAGAGACTCTGGTAGATCCCATATTAAGCACTACAGATACCAGAAGGCCCTATATGAGCCGCAAAACGAGGTTAAACTGGTCATACAGGAGGTCTAGCAAAATCCCTGTACAAGCGAAAGACTTTGATCTACAAACAGTTAGGAAGAAAAAGGGAAGTGAATCCTGCAGGGTGAAAGTAAAAGGGAAGTGAATTCCACCAATATTGAAAGTACTGAAACGGCAAGAGGGATGCCAGAGAAGAGGGGCAAATTCTAAAGTCCCAAGAAACTGTGTGTTGACAAACGTGAACCAAGCCGAGGGATGTCCACTATGAACTGTTTGAAAAGACATTGAGAAACCAAGGGAAATAAATCCTGCTAAAGAGAAGAGAAAGTCACAGTGAACCCGATGGGGGGAGGCTGAAAGTAAAGAGGGGTCGGCGCCCGGAAGAGGGAGTCCCAGGGGTTAAGAATCCTCACCCTAAGACAACAGACAACAAACTTTCCTTTTGTTGAAGGAACTTTTTGTTTTGTTATTTGAAAACCAATAAGGCCCTGAGAACCAGGAGACGCAACCACCAAAGGCCCTGATACTGAAAGGAACTGTTTTGAGGAATCAAACCCGGAAGAGGGCAACCCAGGAGTGAGAGAATCACCCGAAGGACATTTGGAACTGAACTTATTGTTTTTTAAATTATCTTTTGACTCTCGAAGGCAAGAAACTTTTTAGTAAAAGAGGCTTGGCTGTCGAGGCTCCTGTTAAGCTGAAATAGAACTGTTGACTCGTGCTGGGAAAGCTCGAGTGTGTGCTGTCCTCCAAGATCCCACATGACCCTGTGCTCAAAATGTGGGGAAGGAAGACCCAGGCTAACACATCTTGACATATAATTTGTGAACACTTCTTTCTTTTCTTGAAAACTATTCCACACCCTTTTTAAATTAGTTGTAAAGCTTGGCAATAGGTTTCTTAGTATAAGCCCTTTCTATTTTGATACAATGCCACTAGGAATGCCTTATTTTCATTTGATGGTCGACGCTTGCTCCCATCTTAGAAGTTTAGATTAGGCATCTTTCCAACCTGCATACAGTTTAATAAACACCCTTGAACTGTAATCACTTGTGGCTGTCTTTACTGTTGCCACCATGAGTTCCTTAAAGTACTTTACAACACTTTTTCTTTTTTCTAGTCAGAGACCTTATACTTTAAACATCCTTCCTTATTCTAAGGCATGAGTGATCCCAGAGGTAGAAGAATAAGGCAAAGATGCAGGAAACTTAGAGTTCCAGAGGATTTCTCATCCAACAAGTAAGTACAGACTTTAGAGGAGTTAATAGAAAATGTTCAGGGACTTCGTAGAAGGCTCCCTAGATGTGTTCCAGGGTTAGGCCTGGGCGAACAATATGGGCAAGCTCCCAACTACACACATCACCACCCGAGCTACACTGGATCAACACAAGATTTTAGGTAAGTATTACCTTTAGCCACACTGTACTTCAGAAGTGAAGAAGAGCTTGAAAGTGGACGCCTTCCCGATACAACAGCACAGGATCCGGTCTCGGCATTCTTGGTCGTGGTGACGAAAGAAAGGACACTGGATGGGAACTTGCAGTAGCAGTCACCAGAAAAGGCTCCCAACAAAGGATTCTTCACCCTTTTCAAGGCACCAGATGTGGAACCGTTGGCGTCTGATTGATTTGGCTCCCTATCTCGGTCCAGAACTCTGGTGAGGGTACGTCAAGGAGTGGAATTTTGCTTCCAGAGGTCCAACAGGAGATATTTTCATGGGAAGACATTGCACAGCACTCAGCCTCCAGGTCCCAGGGTGTTGGCGGTTTGCAGCCCAGGACAGTCACAGCTCGTCATGGGATAGCTAAAACTGCAGGTCATCTTTAGACAAATTGGACCCACTAGTCCAAGTACCAGAGTCATCGTTTCAGGGAGCCCCAGGTCTCATGGAAGAAGGGGTCAGCACAAGCAGGATTTACACAGCAGACATCTCCGATAGCTGAAATCAGCTACAGCCATCTTCTCTTCTTCTTCTTCCTCATCGGATTCAGCTCCAGTGGTCGACTTGTCTTAAACTCCCAGATCCAGGCAATTTATCCAGGAACCCAGCCATCAGCACACATGCTACATTCAAACATTGGGGGGTTCCAGTAAGAACTGGTTCCAGGCGGGCATGCCAGACGACAAATTGATGCAGAGCTTCGGACTCCTCCCCTGTTTCCTGTCTTCGTAGACAGTCTGGAGCCCCGGCGGGCTACTCAAAGGGTTCCTGCCGAAGACAAAAATTAAACCATGATCTCCCCCTCCCAGGATGGCAGAAGCACCAGGAAAGGACAAGCACAATAAAAATGGAAAAGGAATAAAGAATCCACCATTCTAGATGAATGGTGATCCTTCTGTGCATTACCGTGGCTGGCTTGATAGCCTATGAATAAAAAATCACATGAAAGTCAGTAGAACATGTCCACTGCCACCAGCCATAATAGTAAGGTTGTCACTGTAACATAAATGTAACAGGAGCATTGAGAACGGGGTTACTGTGTATCTCCTAAGCACTCCACGTGGGTTGGGGGGTGCTGATCTCATTATGGGGATAGTAGAAAGGATAAAAAGTATCCTTCTACCCTTGGCAACAGTAGTTCCCACAAGGAACCCAAGAGAAAATAAAAAGGAGCCCAAGAGACAACCCAGCAACAGTGCACAGAAAGTGATACGTGCTGCAATAGGAAAATGCCGATACCCAAAAAGTTATAGGAAAGCATAGTTCCAAAAATAAAGAAGGAGAGTCATAAAAAGTACACCCATAAAAAGAGTAAAAGAAACGGTGAGTGGGGAAAATGATTCGAAATCTCATGCAGGAACATAGAAACATAATCCACAAGTCCATCAAAAAGGGCTTAGGGAGATTTGACATAACAATGAAAATCTAACTAAACAACCCACACCCAGACTTTCTTGAATCTCAGATGTGGAATGGGACCAAACAGTCCCAGCCACTTCCTGGCAAAACAGGATGAAGGTCAAACAACAATATGGGCAAAAAACAAGCGAAACTCTCATTGCAATGGCCAGTTTAGGTCACTAGCCACATTTAGTAGCCATACACGGTACACTCCAACAGTGCACAGTAGAAATAACACAAAAATGGTACGGATATTAATGCTGCCACAAGCTTGTTTTTAGGTTAGACACATATACAATTAACCAAAAATCCCAAGTGTAAAAGGCTAGGGTGATACAAAAGTATCCCCATTGCACTGTATAGTAAAATGGTGTGCAATGATAAAAAAGTTACACAAATTAAGAGACAAAAAGAGAAACATAGTTTCCCAGTACTGATAGTCAGAAAGTCGGATCAGTTTCCCATAACGAATGAGAAAAATGCAGGAGAAGTGAATCTGAAGGTATTACTTTGCAACAAACATGTCAGCACAGGTTAAAAAACAAAGCAAAAAACACTGGACTCCCTTTCCAACTATGATGGGAAATTTCCCAAAACGGAAATCTTTCCTAACACTGTGGCACTCCATGCAGCGCTCCATGCCCGGAATCGGTTTAAAGAGTCTGCTGCTGCGTCCTTTGCAGTGTGGCCCGAGTAACAATCACTGGGATAAAGATTTGCGCCTACCATCAACTGCACTCCCACAACACACAGAGCAACCTTCCGTGCCCTAAAGTGGTTTGCAGAGCCTGCTGCTGCACCCCTTGCAATGCAGTACGTGTAGCAACATAAAGATACACAAATCAGTCTTTTTGCTTTTCTTTCAGTTGTCTATTCGCAAGGATAACATGTAGTCCTTCACCTGGCACCAATATGCCCAGATCATGTGCGCCAATGTATTGAAAGTGTTGCCTCAGAGAAGGTGAATGGCCGGATAACTAATCAAAATCTACTTGTGCCATGTCAGTCAGGCTTCAGACCCAGCTGTAGTACTGAAACAGTTACATTACACATCCTTGATGATATTTATAGAATCCTGGCTGATGGTATTTCCTGTCTTTTTTGTACTGTTAGACCTGTCTGCCGCATTTGACACAATTGGCCATGAGGCTTTGATTGAAGCTTTATCGTGTCGATTGGGGATCAGAGGTCTGGTTTTAAACGGGTTCAGTTCATTTTGGAAAAATAGAAAGCAAAGGTTAGTGAGGGGGACTGCCAGATCCAATTCTTTTTCAGTTCCATTTAGAGTCCCACGATGGTCGATCCCCTCACCCCCCTCTTTACTCTTTAATTTATACATGGAGCCGTTAAGTGTTCTGGCCTAAAAAAAACATGATGCAACTTTGTGATTGTCAATCGAAGACTGAGTCATTGAGGACTTCACATTTTTTTTAACTTAATTAGTCCAAAACGGAGTTTATTTTAATTCATCTAACCAAGCATCTGCGTTTAGCTATTTCTTGAAGTCAAACATTGTGGGGTCTGCTTTTGAATGTTCTCACTTTGCTAAATCATTAGGCTTTATCTTGGACCGCAATTTGACTTTTTTACCACGTATAAATATGTCAGTAAAATTCACTAATTTTCAGTATCTGCTTTCAGGTCAGTGAACAACTATGTTTTCAATGATAATTGTTTTATCTGTATTTGTCTACAATTATAATTATGCCGGTGTGTTAATGTTTTTCTGTTTCTGTTTACTGTTTTGAATTTTATCTTGATGTCACTATTTAATGTATGTATGTATTATATATGTGAACTGATGTGAAGTGGGAGAATGGAAGACCAGGCTCCCGTCCTTCACCTCTCGCGCTTGGCCTAGAGGATCACGGCCCAGACACCCGCCGCGAGAAGAGTTTGTCCATTTACCAGACGACCAGGTACCCTGGTATAGGAACATACGGATGTGTCCATCTGCCTGCCCAACAGCCCGCACTGGCCATGCCGACACCTGCGGTTCGGATCAGCTAGACTAAAATCCACACGTCGTTAGAGATGCCATGACGACCTAGACAACGGGAAGCACTTCTGTACAAATATACACACTGAACATTCCCACACCAATCTACACGAAGAACATACTCAGTGCTCTGACGTAGGCGACAGGCATATTCACGGACGTGCATCTTTATTATTTTTACATAGGCTTTCAGAATGCAGAAACGCAAGACGCATCATGAGCTCATTTATAACGCTTGCTCACGCTTCTCTTGAAACCCATTACCACCATAGAGGTATAATGGAAACACGATACTGGTCATGGAAATATATGCTGTTATAACCTAAAAGCACCTATGCACCAAACGGACTAATTATGCACCAGGCCCAAGTAGGCCTCAACCAAGAGCTCCCGTGGACATTAACAAAGCACGAGTCAGGTTGCTGATCCTGCAGAAAGAACCCAGTGGAGCAACCAGCCAAGGTCGTAATGTTGCAAACTCACATTCCAAGAACAAATCATCAAAGGCACGATGTTGCAACCTCGCACTCCGCGCACCAACGTTACAGTCACGCCGGCAAATTAAACCAGACGCGCAGTAGAAAAAGCAATATTAATTGTGCAGAATTCTGCCTCTTTCACGGTCCCTCCCCACGTGACCAAGCCGAACCTGACGAGATGCCAAAGCCCAGGAGAAAAAGGCGTCTGGGTCCCTCGCTACGAGACACAGGCCAATACACTTGAAAGGCTCAATGGACATCTGCTACAGTGGGAGCGGTCAGCCTTCCACCTATGAATAAATCCTCACATTGTCTGCACGTACCCATATTAAAACATTGTTGCAATCACAGGTACACCGAGAGCTGGGAACAACGGTGGTCCCAGGCTGGGAAGCTCACGGGTGCACCAATCAGAACATGGGGCCCTTATCTCAGACGTCAGTAACATTAGCCAATCCTCAGGAGTCTTCATGTAACAATTCTTATGTATCTAGTCGTAGGGACAACCCAGATATACCACCTGACTACACCTTGTCCACTAATATCATTCTCTATATGTGTACTATACTAACCCTACCACTCGAGCAACCAATTAAGAGTGGCGATAGGTTTTTTGTTAACTTTTTGAAGTGACGCAAGTAGCGCGTCATAATGCAGTAAAAAGGGCCTGCGAGCCCCACGATTGTGTGTGTGTCAGGACGGACGCGTACGCTCCTTGACCCATCCCTGCCGTTTGCATAATAAACAGCAGAAGTCACCTTGCTCCTTGTGTGTGTCTCATACTCTATCTCATCTGGGATATACGGGAGGAGTTGGGGCCTCCCTGCCCGGAGGTCTGCGGACGGCCCGGCCGACCCCGGCAGAATTTCCCCCCGACAAGTTGGAGGCACTGCTGAGATCTGTTTAAGATCGACTTTTATTTTTAATTTTTCCAGGCACTCCCGTTGCGAGGAGGCCCGGCGGCGCGGCCCCCTCTGCCGTTGCCCCCTTCTGAGGACTACAGGACCATCGCGGAGCTGCGAGAGGACCGGACAGCGCAATCCGGATATTGGCCCTCGGGAGCCGGTTGAGAAGTATCCCGCCCGCGGTCGGCGAGTGTCCAGACGTGGTCCAGACGAGGGGAGGTGGCGAGCCGCTTGGAGGGGTGCACGCAGTCGAGCGGCCCTGCATCGAGAGAACTTGGTGAGCATGACACGCACAACAAGCAATGCGAAATTGTGAGGGAGGGGGAGGAAGTAAATAAGGGAGGAGGGAGGTGTTGTACAGATGCGCGGCGAAGGTTTAACCAACTTAGTGTTGCTAATGGAATGAATGGTAGCGAAACGAGTGCGAGAGCAATCGGCTACGTCACGAGAAAGAGGGGGGCGGAGCACGAAAACATCACATGCGACCGCTCGTAAGACACTGATTGGCCTAAGTCGCGACTACGTGTGAGGGTGGGTGTGTGTGGTTTCCTGCGATTTGACATTTATTGATCAATGAGTAGATGAGGTTCCCTATTGTTCGAGCAAGAAACTCGATAGGTAGATGACGTTTCCCTGTGGGCGGTAGCTAGTTACGTAGTTGCCCAAAACGGAAGATAATTGGCTGGTTAAGCCCTCCTGTTGAGGGGCGTATCACACGCGAGGCGACGCAGCGTGCGCAGTCCGGTTATATTATTGATGAGATTACCTTGTTCCAGGAGAGACAGGAAGACAGCTGTGAGGTTAGCGGGGTAGATTGCAAGTGTATTTTGAACTTAAAGAACATAACAAGAATGTACCAGTAGCTCGAAGAAATCGGTGACGTCACCAGTAGGGATTTAATAGGATATCGCAAGCACAAGGAATTTTGGGTTTGAGAGTGGTGGGGAAGAGAAGCATGATAAAGGAGCTGATACGGAGATAAACTATAAACCAGTGGATCGAAAGAAGAAGGGGAAAGGGGCGTGGCTGCGCACGGAGAACGCCGGCCACGGCAAGTGTAAAAGGGGGAGGAGAACGGAGAAACAGGACGACTGTATAAAATCATCGTAAGGGGTACGCAGCCGCAGGGGGCTGCGTGCGCTTCGGCCGCAGGGGGCCGTAGGGAAAGGAATATAATATAACATCATATTTATTATTATTGCATAATTTGTCAAAGGATTGTCGTAAGTCCCCACACTTGCGGGGCGAGGTAAGCAATACAAGGTTGTATATTGTAAACTGTTAGTAAGGGGAAGGGTAACAAGGGGAGTGCAACTATGTCATACGGGAGAGGGTCGGGAGGGTGGGGGAACACCCTCACTACCCCACTACAGCACATATGTACCACACTGCCACCACATAGGGAGAAGTTAATTAAGTACAGCATAGAGTGGACCCAGGGGACAGACAACAAAATGTTAACACCATGGCCGCCTAATGGTAGTTTCGATCCATATGCCCAACATTCACTACTAAACCATCTGCACAATACATACAAGGGGAAGAAGTTGGCAAACCATGTGGAGGTGTTTAACTTATGGAGGATGTTCCAGGGGTCTCGACCAGGACCAAATGGAATGTTCACTATGGGGGAAACACCGGAAGAAAAGGAGATTAAGAAAGAAGGAACGGATGGGGAGAAGGAGTGCGAAAGCACAAAGAATACGGGGAACGAAAGACAGGGAGGAGAAAAGATTGATAAATCAGACGACATAAAAAAGGAACCGAGCAATGAGATACCCATAACACCGGGAGTGAAAACAGAGGGAGGAGGGTTGTACCCTTTAAGAGAATTAGGAGAAATAGAAGGACAGTTAAGGGCGGCTGAAGGATACTCAAACCCGGCATACAGCCCTCCACCATATGTGGCTCATGGGAAGATACCAATGGGGGAAGGGAGGATTAGAGAAGAGCAGACTGTAGAGATAGGAAACGATGAGTGGGTAGCTGCACAGATATTGTTGAAATTACGAGGCTCACTAACAGGAGAAGAAAGGGAGGCGGTAAAGAGAACAAACGAGGATAGTGCAAGAGAGAGTGAAATGAGGGGAGAGGAGCTACTACGGCAGAAGGAAGAGATTTTGGAGGAAAGATTAGCTAAACTAAGGGATGAGCAGAATGAACTGATCAAACAACTTGAGAGGGAGGAAAGAGAGAGAGTGAGGAAAAGGAAAGAAGGTAAGGACGAATTGGAAAAATTAAGGGAACGAAGTGAGGAGCAAAAGAGAGAAGCTGAAAGGGTAAAAGCAGCAGCAGATAGGGTATCAAGAGTAGTGCTGAGAGAGAAGAAGAAGGAAGAAGAAGAAAAGGAAAAAGAAATGGAAATATGGAGGAGGAGGATAATATCCGAGACAGCTAAAAAATATGAAGAGGGGAAGGTAATAGAGAGTATAGTAGAAAGAGAAAGGGTGAAATGGGAAAGGAAGAGAGAGGATGAAAGGATATTGGAACAGATGAGCAACGAAGTAATGGAGGAACTGAAAAGGAAAAGGGAGGAAAATAGTAGGGAAATGGAGGAGAGAAGTGAAGAAGGAAGAGAAGGGAGGGGTAGGGAGAGTGAAAGATGGGGAGATGTATATAAAAGTAGAGAGGTAGCAACAACATCAGCACTAGGGGGAACAGTTGGTAACAACGAAAGGGGAGAAAGAGACCTAATAGATTTGAAAACAGTAACAATAAAAGGAAAAAAGGCAGAGTGGGGGGTGCCATTTATGAATGATTTTTGCAGTGAGGAGGAAGGAGGAGTGGAGAAGGATGGAAGGAAGAGTGAAAGGAAAAGCTTAGATAAACTATACCTCACTAGAACAAACATAGATTCGCCCTGGATGAGTAGAAGATGGGAGGAGCTGGAGAGAAGTAAGGAGGAAGTGAAAAGAATAGGGGAAACACAACCGAATGAAACCACGCCACCCACATCCCCATCACGCCCTCCCACGTCACACCCTACATGTTCAACCACCGCACGCTCTCTGCACAGAATAAAGCTCGCGCCCTTCATGAACGAACTTACACCTTATGCATGTCGGCTTAGGGACCTCCCTAGTCGCAGGCAAGACAGACAAATAAACATACCCATATTGAACACAGGAAATGATGAAAAAAGGGGAAAGGAAGAAGAGGGAGGTAGGAGCAGAGGTAGTAAGGAAGAATTTGAAGTAGTAAAAGAAATGGGGGAAGAGGAGGGGTGTGAAGGCTCAATATCATGGAGCGTAAAGGGTGACACAAGACAGAATTTAATGCCACTGCTGGAGAGAGGAGGGGTTAGACCACAGTATGTACCTTGGAAACATACGGATAAGGAAAATATAAAATGTAGGCTCCCATCACTAAGTGGAGGTGCGGGTAAGTGGATATATGAAATGGAAAAACACACCGCAGGACAGAAACTAGCAGTAGGAGATGTGAAGGGCCTGTTAATATCAATATTAGGGGATAGAGCGGATGACATTTGGAAAAGAGCGGGATTCCATGGGGTAACAATAACAAACACATCGCATGATGGGGCACCATTTGCAAACTGCAGACATGCGCTATGGCAGGCACTGAGAGTGCAGTACCCAGACACATCAGACATAGGAGCCATTACTTCCCGTAAGATGGGTGAAAATGAGGATCCTGTTGATTATATCCAGGATATTCAAGAGAAGTGGCGCATGGAAACTAGAGAACAATGGGACAAAACACCAGCCATATTTTATCATAATCTAGTACAAGGGCTCCCAGAAGGAGTTCAGAAACAACTAAAGAAAGTAGTGGGGATGGAAGCAAAACCATGGCCAGAAATACAACTGACTATAGTACATCACTGCAGGACATGGCAAGGAAAAATGAAACAAAAGGAGGAGGACAGGAAAACAGAAGAGGCCAAATTAGTACAGAAAAAACTTACTAAATACACAATGGAAGGGGCACTAATAACTACGCCCACACCAATGGCCCAAAGCCCAACGCAAGTAGTGGCTGCACAAGATCCCGCTCAAATAGCGCCTCCACAAGGTGTAATACAGCAAGTGCCGCCTCTGCAATTACACGCACCAAACATGGGAGGAGGGTACCCAATGCAAGGAACTGGGTATTATAGTTATAACAGAGGGAGAGGAGGGTTTATGAGAGGGAGAGGATATGGATATAATACCCAACAACAGGCTGGGGGACTTAGAAATTACTACCCCACAGGGCAACCCGTATACCAGGACAACACAGGGAGCTTCCCATGGCAAAACAGGGAACCACCCGTGTGTTGGAGCTGCGGACTATTAGGACACATGTCACGTACATGTAGGGTCAGGCCAGGAACACCAGCATGGAATGAACAAGCACAACCTAGGACCTCACAAGAACAGCAGGGCATACAACAACAGCAGATGTCACAACAAGGGAGTGACCAACAACAACAAACACAACAGCCACAAACCTATTCACTGCCACAACAACAAATAACACAGCAACTGACGCCGCCACAACAACAAGTGGCGTTAATACAACCACCACCCCAAACTCAACGAACACAATTGGGTGGGGTGACGGTGTTGGGACACAACCCTTACACAGGGAATGGCCAATCATTGTACCCCCAATAGGTCAGCCCACAGATGGCCTTGGTGTGTCCCATCCTGTCAGTAACACCTAATAGTGCGGAGGAGCCACGCATAGAGGTAACGATAGGTGACAAAAAATTATCGTTCCTTGTTGACACCGGGGCAACCCGGTCTTGCATAAGGGAAGGTAAATTTAAGATGTCAGGCGAAGCCATGAACACCCAAGGATTTTCTGGGGCTAAAGGGTTGGTTCCATTTACTGATAACGTTCCCTTATCTATTGGAGATTACGATCTGTCAGTGCCACTTTTGTATTATAGTGCCTCACCAGTAAATATACTGGGGAGAGACATAATGAACAGGTTAAATATGACGATCTCCTTTACAGAGGATGGCATAATTTGCTCTACTCCAGGGATTAACATGCTCGCAGCACGACAGATTTTGCAAGCATACTGTGGACAGATAGCGATTAGGGCGGAGCCAGTAGATGGCGAGCTATTCCAGTATGGCACAGACATGGCATTTGCATGGATGCCAGGGATAGGAGGGAAAATATGGAGGAGGCCAGCAGCCTATCTGTTCCGACCAGAAACACCAGTTAATGAACTGGAAGGGAAGGTGTTTGTAATGGACATTGAGAGCATTATTGCAACAGCTGATTATGTTGCTGTGCACGCCCAAGATAAAGAAGGGAGAGCATGGAGGGCAGTGATAGCACTAGCAGAAGGATGTAGGCTGACCCAGGTGTCAGATGAAGAGCTGTTTTCAGAAGAAAAGGAGGAAGATGAAATGGTGTTCATGATGAGTGTAGAAATATGGCTAAGAGTGGCTCACAAACAAGTAGCACAGAAAATTGCAATGGCACTTGAGGCACCCGCAGGCACCCCAGTCCCATTTTTTAAGGAAGATATGTCAAAGGTGCCCAAATCATTATGGACTATTAGCCCTTATGACGTGGGATGCATAAAAAGCATAGGGGGTGTAAGGATAAAATTGAAAAAGGGTGCCATACTACCAAGAGTGAAACAGTACCCATTGTCAAAAGAGGCAGATGAGGGCATATATGAAACCATAACGGCCCTTATAAACAATGGCATATTGGTCCCCTCAGAATCACCATGTAACACAGCTGTGTACCCGGTGCGCAAGGCTAAAGGGGGGTCTTGGCGCTTCATACAGGACCTCAGACCCTTGAACAACATAGTAGAAGCAGAGTATCCAGTAACAGCAAACCCGGCCACAATATTGTGTGGCATTCCAGCAGAAGCATCACGATTTACAGTGATTGACCTTAAAAATGCTTTTTTCTCAATACCATTACACCCAGACTCACAAGATTTGACAAGCTTCACTTACCGAAATACAAAGTGGAAACATACCAGATTACCACAGGGGTATTGTGAATCACCCTCAATTTTCAATAGAGTAATACAGATGGATTTGGGTAACGTTGAGGTGGAAAGCACAGTGTTACAGTATGTGGATGACATAATAATTTGCAGTACAAACGAAAGTAAATGTAGAGAGGACTCCTTAAAAATGTTGACAATATTGGCTGAAAAGGGGTACAAGGTAGACATGGAAAAGATACAATACTGTCAGGAACAGGTACTTTACATTGGCCAACTGATATCCCAACATGGAAGAAGGATTGCACCACAGAGAGCACAGGCAATCTCAAGCACTCCCGTGCCACAGACTGTGAGAGAACTGCAGCAATTTCTGGGGCTGTGCAACTACTGTAGAGCATGGGTATTTGATTACAGCTCATACATAGGACCCCTGCTTGAGGGTTTGAAGGAAGCAAATAAAGGGGAGAAAAAGTTGGGGTGGACTATGGAAATGAGGGAGGCATTTGACGAATTAAAAGACGCGATATCAACTGCTCCAGTACTGGCATCCCCAGACTATGAGCGGCGCTTTTTTATATTTTCACATTGCGACTCAGCAGTGATGAAAGCAGTGTTGGCCCAAAAAACTAGCATGGGCTATAAACCAGTAGCATTTTACAGCGGTCACTTAGACCCTATAATGTTAGGCCACTTCTCTTGTGAACAAGGTCTTGCTGCAGCTGCTTTTGCAGTAGAAAAAGCATCAGCGATAACTATGGGGTGTCCAACTACACTATTTGTGGAACATGCACTATTTGCGATATTGAATAAACCTAAGTCCACACTAACGACACAGAGGGCATCAGGTTATGAGATTATTTTGTCTAAAGCTGAACTAGCAATTGTTAGATGCAGCACGGTTAACCCTGCAAGGTTTCTAGCAGAAGTAATTGAAGAAGGAGATTACGCCCACGACTGCACCCAAGTAACTGAAATGTACTCATGTACTAGGAAAGTTGAAGAAAACGCACTAGAGGGAGGTGAGCTTTTGTTTATTGATGGGTCATCAACTATTGATCAAGGAGATGGGATACGAAGGACTGGGGCAGCAGTAGTAAAAATGATGGAGGCGCCGGTGTGTGTGGCTATGAAGTGTGTACAATTACCACAGCATTACTCTGCTCAAGCCGCGGAACTGGTTGCACTAATATTGGCATTAAAGGAAAGTTTTAATAAAAGAGTAACTATATATTCCGACAGTGCATATGTTACATCAACTGTCCACTCAGGGCTATCAAAATGGAGAAGAAGAGGGTTTAGGAGAGCTGATGGCACTCCAGTACAACATGCCCTCTTGTTGGCTGAACTAATTGAAGTAATAAACGACCCCCAAGAACTAGCCCTAGTCAAATGCACCGCACACACCAATGGGGAAGACTACGTCTCAAAAGGAAATGCAGCAGCAGACGCACATGCGAAATATGCTGCATATTTTGGTGAGATATGGAACCCCACAGACTCACAGAGAGGGAGAGGGAGGGGAATAGCTAGGGAAATGTTAATAAGAGAAGGGTACACCCATCTCCCAGCCACACAGATTATGGAGCTACAAGCGGCTGCACCAATGGCCGAAAAAGAAGTATGGGTGAAAAGAGGATGCACAATGTCACCAACCGACGCACTATGGCGCCAGGGTGGCACTGGGAAAGTTGTAATACCGTTGGCACTGTTAAATACCGCCCTGAGCCAATTACATCACCCTGCCCATACAGGCAAGGAAATAATAGCAGCACGAATTAGAGAAGATTGGTTTTGTCCCGAGTTAACCTCTCATGTGTCAAATTTTATCAGCAATTGCCTCACATGTCAACAGTTTACGGCCGGTCATACTTTAAAAGTGATAAGAGGTACCATACCCCGGCCAGAAGGACCTTTTCGGCACCTTCACATTGACTATGTTGATATGATCAACACATGTCAAGGTAATAGGTATATGATTGTAGTAGTATGCCCATTTTCTAGGTGGATTGAAGCAGGGCCCTGTTCACACCCTGATGCGTTCAGAGCAGCCAAATTCATAGTAAGGGAGGTCTTCCCCAGGTGGGGAGTGTGCGAGGTGTTAAGATCAGACAACGGCCCCCATTTCGCAAATGAAATGTTCCAGCATATCACATCCCTGCTGAACATTAAACACAAATTTGCATGTGCATACCACCCACAGGCTAATGGTGTATGTGAACGCCTGAATGGCTTATTGAAGGAGGCAATTGCTAAAATACAACAAACAACAAAGAAAAGTTGGTTGTATTGCCTTCCGTTAGCATTGTTTGAACTTAGAAACAGGCCAGGGTCCGACCACCACCTCACCCCTCACGAAGTGGTTACTGGACGTCAAATGCGCCTTCCCCTAACACCAACGTCAAGGGCATTCACTGACCACGAAAGTTCAGCGAATGTGTTAGGTGATGAAATGTATCAATATGTGTCTTCTTTGATTACTAGTGTCGTGTTTGTGTCTCAACAGCTCGAGCGCACACGGGGCGGGTCTACCAGCAATCAAGAAAAAGACGAAAGTACAGAATTGGGAAAGGAGAACTCGTGCAAACTTGCCAAAGGTGACCACGTACTACTTCGCAATTTCAATAGAAAGTGGAACGAGAAGAGGTTCACTGGCCCCCATCTGGTGGAGGACGTATCAACAAGAGCAGTAAAACTAAAGGATAAGCGTGCCTGGAACCACCTACATGACGTAAAGATCTACAAACTGCAGACCCGCCCCAGCGCCAACGACAGGTCCATTGGAAGGACAGTAACAACATCCCCGACAGCGGAAGAAAGTTCCATCACAGACAACGACCCAATTGTTCCCTCAGAGACGATAACTGACGAAGAAAGGGGTGATCCCCATACTGCCCACCCTATGGTCACACGCTCAAAGAGTAAAAATACTTCCGCCATCTGAGCAAAAACCCCCCCCCCATTGACTGCTAAGTACAGTTGTAACTAAAACTGAAGGACATTGCTTGCACCAATACACATGTAAACACGTGAATGTTTTCTTTTTTCTCTCGCACATACAGGAACTGCGTAATATTGTATTGTTAAGAAAAGCTAATTAACAAATTCAGTGTGCAGGCGTAGATGGTGCTGCCAGACGATAACTACCCAGAAGAATTGTCACACCAATTTGTATACGAAATAAAAAGGCCAACATACTTAAAAAGGAGAAGGGTACGTGTCTACTACACAGCCTTCCTCCTGGCCATAGAAAATTACATGCCCCACCTCCGCCCATACTTGCCGGTCCTAAGAGACCGATCACTTAGAGTAGCGTGGGAGCAGCTCTTCACCTGGGCACTGAATGACTACTTGATAGGGAGAGCTTAAAGAAACAAAACTAACATTTAATAACGAGCACTTTTGAGAATTTTTAGGCGGGCAACTTTAACGTCACAAGAATACGCTGCCAGGACTGCAGCAAGGTAAGAGCAAAATGCCGGTGAGATTAGCATATGTAATAAAAATAATAGGGATTTTTATGATCACCGGGTTCTTGGCTGCCTCTGTCTGGCAGTACAGCTATGCTATCAGTTTTATTGCTGCACCCAAACCTAATATACCCCCGTTCCCTGCTGCAACAGGTGTTACGTCAGGTGGTAATAGTAACATTGCACCCAAGCAAAATAGAGTTAAACGCAGCACATACTCAGACAATAAAGGTATTGATAATTATGTACAAGATTCAGCACACGTCACAAACAACATATGGTACCAGCACATGACCCGCATTGGTAAGCAGACAACTGAGGACAGCTGTTACGTTTGTTCATTAATACCATACGCCATGAGCGCTTCACGAACATTTGTTGCCACTGAAATAGATGAAAAGACAGCACAGTGCATAATATATTTGGCCCTGTTCCAAACGAAAGGAAGATTTCAAGGAACAGTAGTGCACATGACATGGAAAACACGAGACTCATACCCATATGAAAACAACTTCCTCAAGACCTATCTGAGTTATCACAAGACCAGTTTACATGCTGAAGCATTCAAATACATAACAAGTGGCCCTGCAAAAGGAGAAACAAAGAAGGTAACACTGCAGTATCTACCATGTGATTGGTACGCCACTGAAGTTCCGGGTAAACAAGGATGCTGGGAGAGGCCGCTACTGACGATAACAGGAAAGGTGTATCTGGACAACAGCTGGGAGATAGGAGTAATTGGCAGCAACATGGTAACAAAAGAAACTATCTCAACCATCGAGACACACAATCATCGATGTTGGACGACGTGGATCAAGTACGTACCAATGCTCACGTGGGTAGAAGAAGATGAAGACCCAATAACAATACTACCATTGACTGCGCCCAAAGTATGCTACCAGCATAAAGGAGAGGTGGACGTAGGATATAACACCAATTGTGCAAGCGTGATGGAGTTACCTGAGGGGGGAGCGGGAACAGCAGTAATAATGGACCATTATTGGGCCTGTGGAGAAAAGGCATATCATACATTGCCTCCCCTGTGGAATGGTGTGTGCACAATGGTACACGTCAATGTACCATCACTAGTGGTACCTAAGAAGCATGTCAATGTGGCGAAATTTCCTAAAATGGATGAAGGAGATAAGAGAAGGAAGAGATCTGCACCACTTCAGAAGGAGCAAGAGAACAAGACCAACAGCGAGGATACTGTCCTAAATAGGAGAAAACGACAAGGAGAGCCACTGACAGGAAATTACCTGTGGGGAAGGTCGGAAACGGAACTAACGTCAATACCGCCAGAACACAGACTATTCAGCAGAGCAGCAATGTTCTTCTCCTCAATAATACATCCGGGACTGCAGGCATACGCAAACGCAAAATGGCTCCAAATAACCAGATGGGAACTAATGATGACCATCAATTCAACAGTAAATGGGTTCAACGCAATTAAAGAGGAGCTGCGAGCTGTAAGGATGGTAGCACTCCAGAACAGATATGTATTGGACCTTCTCACAGCAATGGAAGGAGGAGTTTGTGCAAAGATAGGACAATCTTGCTGCACGTTCATACCTGCCAACGATGCTGACAATGGTACACTGACAGAAGCAGTATCACAATTGGCCCAGATGCACTCCAAAATGATGGATGAAAGTAACGGTGTAGACAAGGATAAGAGCTGGTTTTCACTATTATGGTCATGGATGCCATCTTGGCTGTCAGATGGACTGAAAATAATAGTGGGGTGTACTATTTTGGCTGGAGCTGCTCTGATCATAATTAGATTTTGGAAGGCCCGGAAGGCACGCACGACTGACGAGTTGCTGGAAATGGTGGGAATGCACCCCTTGATGCCAGCAGATGATGGCCAGCATACAGGGGTGATAATACAAGAGAGGGAGAAGTTGCGCACCCAAATCATCACCAACCATCTAGACCCACCATCAGTGAAGATCGAGAACCCAAGGAACCCCAGGAGCTACATAGGAAGATGGGTATACTGTACTCCTGGAGGAACATGTGAATATATGTATTGGTCATTTGAAGATCATGTAAACCATTATGGACATCTCGGAGGGATAACTAAGATATGGAGGGTAAGAGGAGATAACGAGAAGGATATGTTTGTGGTCGACAAGTCGACCAGAGGGGGGACTGAAGTGGGAGAATGGAAGACCAGGCTCCCGTCCTTCACCTCTCGCGCTTGGCCTAGAGGATCACGGCCCAGACACCCGCCGCGAGAAGAGTTTGTCCATTTACCAGACGACCAGGTACCCTGGTATAGGAACATACGGATGTGTCCATCTGCCTGCCCAACAGCCCGCACTGGCCATGCCGACACCTGCGGTTCGGATCAGCTAGACTAAAATCCACACGTCGTTAGAGATGCCATGACGACCTAGACAACGGGAAGCACTTCTGTACAAATATACACACTGAACATTCCCACACCAATCTACACGAAGAACATACTCAGTGCTCTGACGTAGGCGACAGGCATATTCACGGACGTGCATCTTTATTATTTTTACATAGGCTTTCAGAATGCAGAAACGCAAGACGCATCATGAGCTCATTTATAACGCTTGCTCACGCTTCTCTTGAAACCCATTACCACCATAGAGGTATAATGGAAACACGATACTGGTCATGGAAATATATGCTGTTATAACCTAAAAGCACCTATGCACCAAACGGACTAATTATGCACCAGGCCCAAGTAGGCCTCAACCAAGAGCTCCCGTGGACATTAACAAAGCACGAGTCAGGTTGCTGATCCTGCAGAAAGAACCCAGTGGAGCAACCAGCCAAGGTCGTAATGTTGCAAACTCACATTCCAAGAACAAATCATCAAAGGCACGATGTTGCAACCTCGCACTCCGCGCACCAACGTTACAGTCACGCCGGCAAATTAAACCAGACGCGCAGTAGAAAAAGCAATATTAATTGTGCAGAATTCTGCCTCTTTCACGGTCCCTCCCCACGTGACCAAGCCGAACCTGACGAGATGCCAAAGCCCAGGAGAAAAAGGCGTCTGGGTCCCTCGCTACGAGACACAGGCCAATACACTTGAAAGGCTCAATGGACATCTGCTACAGTGGGAGCGGTCAGCCTTCCACCTATGAATAAATCCTCACATTGTCTGCACGTACCCATATTGAAACATTGTTGCAATCACAGGTACACCGAGAGCTGGGAACAACGGTGGTCCCAGGCTGGGAAGCTCACGGGTGCACCAATCAGAACATGGGGCCCTTATCTCAGACGTCAGTAACATTAGCCAATCCTCAGGAGTCTTCATGTAACAATTCTTATGTATCTAGTCGTAGGGACAACCCAGATATACCACCTGACTACACCTTGTCCACTAATATCATTCTCTATATGTGTACTATACTAACCCTACCACTCGAGCAACCAATTAAGAGTGGCGATAGGTTTTTTGTTAACTTTTTGAAGTGACGCAAGTAGCGCGTCATAATGCAGTAAAAAGGGCCTGCGAGCCCCACGATTGTGTGTGTGTCAGGACGGACGCGTACGCTCCTTGACCCATCCCTGCCGTTTGCATAATAAACAGCAGAAGTCACCTTGCTCCTTGTGTGTGTCTCATACTCTATCTCATCTGGGATATACGGGAGGAGTTGGGGCCTCCCTGCCCGGAGGTCTGCGGATGGCCCGGCCGACCCCGGCAGAATTTCCCCCCGACAGATGTAAATAAATAAATGACTGCCTCCTTGTAGGGGAAAGCTGAGCTTGTTCAGAGGCGCATCCAGGATTGTGTAACAAGCGGGACCTGCAGCTAATGTAGTCGGGCCCACCATAAGGGGAGCCTGCAGAGGGAAATAGGTCTATCCTCCCTCCGGCCGAATGTACAGGAGGGACTGAGCATAGTGAGGAAGCGCAAACCAATAAAGGAGGGACATTTTTTTAAAATAATGGGTTAAAATGGTGCACGGTGTAGTACTCTTTCTTAATACATTAGTTAAAAAGCCTTTTTTTAGGGTAAGACATGAAAAAAATCCATTTGATGCAAAGTCACCAACAATGCACAGGAGCTTTGCATTTTCAGAATGCCTTTGCCCACTATATGCCAGTCTGGTGGCTGTAAAGGATAAATATACTGCATGAAGGACAAGAAAACAGTAAGCCACGTTGTGCCAAGCTGATAGATAAATAAGTGTATTCATATTCTTATAGATAAACAAGTGTAGTCTTATTAGACACAAATGACAGCTGAGATTTCTAGAGAGCGTCCACGGAAAGCCACATGCAGTTGTCAAAGCTATCTCTGCCCTTTCTACAGAAGGGGCAGTTTATATAGAGAGATCAATAATATGAAATCACATTTTCCCAAATCCAGGTGTGCGCTACCAGACAGGTTTGCATAACGACGACTCCGTGCAACAGCTGAAATCAGGGTGTTAGTTAGCCTTGCAGTTTCTTTGCACCCTTTTGTAACATAGGATCAGCTAGCATAGCAATCACCTCTATGGAAACCAGCATAACAGCAACTGTATACCAAATAATGTCAAGATATAGAAAGGAGAAGTAGAGCTCTCAGGTGTGACGTTGGTTGCTGGACTGGAGAAGAATCTGCTATGCCTGCGGTGTATGTAATGTGTACAGATGATTATACACGGCTTACACAGAATGGGCCTAATGCAGGCCTGGGATAACATATAGATATTCTGCCACAACACCAGTAACCTGCAAGCATAAAAACATGTTCCTACTGATTTTGCCCACTCCAATCCACCTATATATGCCAGTATTTCTACATGCCAGATGCCATAATGCCAGATTGTGAAGGCCAAGCGAGCAACCTTACATATGAAACAGTCTGACATATGTACATTCCAGGAAATGACTATGAATGACATTGAGAGCTGGATCTTGGCCTTCTCAGGACGACATGCTACTTCGAATGTACCGATTATTACTAAAGATCAAAATTCTCATAGGGTATATGATAAAGTAATCTGGGACACCAAACGTATACTTTGGAGAGATTTAGGTAAGGGAAAAATAGATGCACTAACACAGAGTGCTTATTTGCGAAAGAGAAGAGCCTTAAAAAATGCCTAGCGCAATTGGTTAAAAAGATGGTGCAAGTATAATAATGATGCAGCTTTGCAACGTATGGTGGCTGTTGTGTGTAGGGGTGACTCGCGCAGTATTTGGGCTATCCTATGGGAAGCGAAGAGAAGTACCAAACACGCTATGATAAATCTATTAATGAAGATGAGTGGGTGAAGTTTCTTGATTATCGTAATATTCCTCCTAGGTACCCATTACCAGCTTGGATAGATCTTAAACCCCCAGGTATTGCAATTAAGATCATAGAGGTGGACATCTACAAGAAAATTAAGAGCCTGAAATCCTCCCGGGCGCCCGGCCCTAATGGTGTGACTAATGTGGTCTTACGCCATAATTCCCACTTTTGGTCTTCTCTACTTAAAATACAGTTTGACAAGGTTCTCACTGAAGGTAAAATTCCAAGTTACTGGCAAACAGCTGTCCTGGTCCCTACTTTAAAGAAAGTCTCTCCTCTGGAGCTGGGTAACTATTGATTATTGTCGATGTTAGACTCGACTGGAAAGCTATTTGAATGATTTCTTCTTAAAGAGCTACAAAAATGGTTAGAACAAGATAATATCCTGGATAAAAAGAGTGGATTTCGTCCCAACTACTCAACGGTCCAAAACTGGCTCCTTCTTGACTCCATGGTTAAAAAAGCTTGGGACCCAAATAACCCTCCTTTATATGCCATCGTCATTGATTTTAAAGCAGCCTTTGACACAGTTAGGAGAGACCTGCTGTGGCGCAAATTAGAACTATTAGTCTTCCCAGCAGGGATACACTATTGCCTAAAGTTATTAAATAATAACAATACTGTTTGTCTTGGGCTGGGCAATGGCGAGACAATGATAGTCCACGTCATACAAAACTGTCGAGTCAAGCAGGGCTGTGTAACCGCTTTTATACAGTCTCTTTGACTGAGATTTACCCTTGCACCTGTCCCAGACAAAAGGCTGTCCCCCCAAAATGGATGATTTGCATTGCATGGTCCTGGTATACGCAGATGATCTGGTTCTACTGGATCATACATTCAGTGGCATCCAGCGCACTGCTAATGCACTTTGAGACTATGCAGATAAGAATGGGCTTGTCATCAACAGGGAGAAAACACAGATAATGTTATTTACCGCAAAACAAATTGCTAGACCTAGATTGTTGATTCAGAAAGCTGAGATTGCTTATACCTCGCAGTATAGATATCTGGGGGTTGAGTTTGAGTCAGGTATATATGTATTGAAGTTTGCACTAGGAAGGCTTCCCAGTTGACAACACTAATTGGACAGTTTGCAAGGAAAAGGGCTGGTTACTCATTGCTGGGCATAAGACAATTATATATACAGTGGGCCTCGTTACGAGTCTGGCGGTAACCGTGCCTGATATTCCGGCAGGTTACCGCCGGACTCGTATTACCGTTCCGCCTCCGTGATTCCCAGAATTACCAGGGCATTACGACCCCGGTGACCCGGGAATTCCGGAGGCGGAATTTGGTAAATCCCCATTCCCATTGAGTCCCACAGGACTCAATGGGAATGGGGAAGTGGAAATACCGGCACCATCTCGTGATAAACCCGCCAGGTGATGCCTCCCGCCTGCAGAACTCGAGATCATCCGGTCTGGAAACAACGGTGGCGGCGGGTTTACCGCCACCGTTATTTCCAGACCAGGTGACTCGTTATGAGGCCCAGTGTCTAGTTCCTGCTGTCATTTACGGCCTTGAGAGCCTGATTGATTTTGCCTTAGAGTGGCTTCATCTTGGAGAGGGTAGATTTTGGAGGAAATTGCTGGGTTTACCTAGATGTGTGCCCATGGCTTTCTTGAGGCTTGAATTGGGTATTCATTCCCTCAAATCAATGGTCCTAAAGAAGCGATCCATCATGAATATAAAAATGATGAATGGGCCATCAAATCCTCTCTTAAATAGCCTGGGTAACATAGAGTGGAAGCTAGAAATTAAATCCAATTTCAGTAAGAGGATGAGCTCCTTATTTAAAGATATTGGCCCTCATTACGAGTTCGGCCGGTAGCCATGTCGCTATTGGCGCCATGGCTGCCGCCGAAATCGCATCCGTGTCCGGGGCCTCGGAATGAGGATTTACCGGGCCATTTCGAGTTCGGATGGCCCGGTATTGCCTACCTCAAGGACCTGGACACGGTCCTTCCCCATTCCCATTTCAGCCCCCATAGGGCTGAATGGGAATGTGAGAGGGAGCAAACAACGGGCCATAACGAGATGGCACGTTGTTTGCTCCCTCTTCCCCTCGCGGGACCCGGTAAGCATGCCTGGTTTTCCCAGGCTTGCTTACCGTGTCCCTCGAGGGGACCTCGTAATGTTACAGACAATGGGCCTTATTACGACCCTGGCGGAACGGGTTAAACGGCGCCGTAAAAGGTGACGGCGCCGTTTAACCCGTTCCGCCAGGGTCGTAATGAGGCCCATTGTCTGTAACCCAATGTGGGGTGAGGTTAGTTCCAATCTCTGGCGATGTCTGTAAAAGTGTTTAGATTTATGGGATTGGAATGAAAAGTTTAAGCACTTGAGTTCCTTAAAAAGTTATACCTTTGTGCCTGACATTTCATATACTTTTAAAAAGATGCAATCCTATCTAGCTTTATGTCCTTCCATATCCCTGAGGAGATTTATTTTCCTGCTGCGTATTAACAGATTACAGGTGTTGAAAGCTCTGGGTCGATCAATGGCCCTGCCAGTACAAGAGCTTCACTGTCATATGTGTATGGTCAAAACTCATTCTGAGTCCGCCAGACATGTACTTACAGAATGTCTAAGATTGGGTCCTGTATATGTGAAATACTTGAGTAAATTTGTGCATCATCATGATACAATAAAGGACTCAACATTCTGGAAAAAATGTTTAAACACATGTAACAGGCGTTTCCATATCGCTTTGTTTAGGATTTGGAAGGTTGTGGAAACATATTTAATGGTGGCACAAGGAGACGGGAACATAAGTACATGCCAAAGCACCAATGGCTTGCGCCTTGTGTAAATGGTGACCAAATGCTGATGACTAAAAGGGTTTTGGACTTAAATGTGAATAGTACAGCATCTGGCATAATTTAAAACATGCGGTGAATGGCGTGATGCTATAGCTGATTTATTAGCCTGACCTATAAGCTTATTGTTTGATTAATTCGACCATCTACTGATTGGAAGATACAATATTCTTGTGTATATTGCTGTGTTGTACCATTATGTTAGACTGTACTGCTGTATTGCAGTTGTCTTATTGTATGAGAATGGCAATGGTTAGTTTATGTTTTTATGTAGTTACTGGCGTTCTTAATGTTAATGTCTAATATTACTGATATATTTTATATTCTTGACTATACACTTTTGGTATGACAATTAATAATTGAAAAGAATGTTGACATCTATATGGACGTCATCAATTACTGACTGAGTGCAGAAAATGGGTAATATTCATTGTAATGTGGTATTATACTGCAATGAACTATTATTTTGTCGTATTGTGTCGTATTGTGTAATATTTATATTTATTGTATATGTGTAAAGTTTTAATTTAAAACTATAACACATCAAATAAAGAAATAAATAATACCAGTAATGCTGCTGTACAAAACATGGTCATGCTGGCTCTGTCAAAATATGGCAGTATGCCCAAGTAAGAACATACTCCTGTTGGCTTTGCCTTAATGCTAGTAAAATAAAGTCATACCACAGTAAGAAGGCATGTCCTTGCTGACTACACAAATCCCCTCCCGCCTCATATAAAAATACTAATTTTTGTATTTTTGTCATAAAAATGTCATGCTACAGTAAGAAAACATTGCCTTTCAGGCTGCACAAATGCGCACCCCCACGTAAGCACATTTATGTTGCCTTTGACCTCAACACAAGAAGAAAAATGCCATCCCACAGTGAGCAAACCAAACATGCCCTCCTCTCCCCTATGTAAGAACAGTTATCATTTGGCGTTGCCCTTAATGCAAGCACAAAATTCCATGCCACAGTGGTACCCAGCCAGCCCTATCGCGGTACCCTCGCCCCACCCCAAACCCTCCTTCATATAAAAACACTCAAGTTGGCTTTGCTCTGTCCATAAACGCCAGAAACAAAAGCCATACCCCTATCAAAACATTTTCATTCTCCAATGCCTTGCCCGGGCCCCAGCCTTACATACACAGGCACATACACACACAAAAATATACTCATATGTGGTATAAATACTTAACAAATCAAGACTTTTTTGTAGGACACTCCCATAGCCCTAAGCAAGTCTGGGAGATCCCTCAGCAATCCCAAAGCTACAGCAATATTTTCATCAAGTAGATTTCCCAAAAAAGACAAGAAAACAATTGTATTACCTGTTTCCAGGCCCAAGGACAATAGACACAACACATGCTGTTCTAGAGCCTGACAAGATGCTGGTCATAGTTAATGGAAAAACACGATGAACAACAAGATGAATGGGCCTCATTAAAAGTTCAGGGGTAAGTGAAAAACACTGGAGGTAATTGAACTACCTGCTGTCTCTTCGGTCTTTCTGATTATGAGCTGCAAACTCATAAGGTGTTACCTCCAGTGGAATTACCTCCACCTCTAATTTCGCCATTCCCCAATGAAAATCCTATGGGACTTCAGAATGCACACTTTTCACAACTCATATTCAGGTGGAAATGCCATACTTACCCCTGGTGGAAACTGTACATCCACTTCTAATACAATCTCCAAATTCATAATGAGACCCATTTTCTGAAACCATAGACTTATAGCTAGGACAAGCAACAGCAAGAGGTAGACACATCACCATATCCAATACAGCCAGAGGATGACTAAGTGGGCGGAGAAAGAAGGAAAGCAGGAAATGTGAACATGAAGCACACCCTGTAAATTAGGGTCCCCATGTTAAATCCTGAAACCTTGTTTTCAAGTGTTAAACACCAACTCCTGAGGAGAAACAGTATGGTTTGGAAATTGAAAAACATTATATTAACTCATACGTTATTTTAAAATCCAAAATGGAAGGCCAGAAACAAAGATAAAGAAGGGCCAGCATTATCACCAAAGAGAAAGACAGAGGAGAAAAACACAGTGTTACCAATAAAGGCACAGTGAAGCAATCAGAGCAGAAGCAAATGCACCTCAATAATAAGGGGAGATGTAAAGTATATCTTTAATGCAGTGCAGTAAAGATCCATCAAGGAATCATAATGTGGTGTCATGTCAAGCTTTAGGGTAAAGAGCAGAATAGTTAGAGGAGTCCAAATAATAAGCTATGCGGGATCTAACACAAGCACAACATTGAAAAAAAGAGAAAAGCAATTGCGGTCAAGGTAGGTTTGCATTAGTTTAAATCAATATTCATGCAAAACTTCATTTGATTGACGGCAGCGCTACAGTAAAGACAAGAGAGGGATAAAAGAAAAATAATCACATGCCATATTGTAGTGTGTTACGTGGCATCCCACTGACCACAGACTACAAACATGTCAATTTTAATCACCTTTTAAAGTGTGCCGACAATGCCAGTTATTACCCTTCATTGTTTTTGTGGAAGCTCATGCTACCAGAATACAAGGGGGCTCACTTTCGTTGAGCAGTAATGTAAATCTAATGCTTAAAAGTAAGACTTACACGCATTAGATTTACTTCACGGCTCATTTTCATTCATTTGTATGGCGGAGAGGAGATGCGGATCGTACGTTATATATTTTCATGCTCCGCAAATGCTGTGGATTCCTATGAATTCTGTCTGATATTTATACCAGCAAAAAACAGACCATTGTAAATGCTGCCTGCCATGCGTCGTTTACTAATTTTGAACGGCAAAGTGATAAAGGGCCTTTTTATGCTTCACTCTTTTGCAATCTGCAACGCAAAAGCTGAAAATTCCTCAAAGGCGTCCTGCCTACGCAAAAGTGTAAATGTAACAGGCGCTCCAGCCACCCGAGGCTATTGCCCCAGAGCCCCTATTTTGATTGTAGGGAAGCAACAGGGAGCCTCTCCCTGTTTCCTACCCATGCCACCACCATCCACCCAACCTCGCAAGACATGTTGCAACCTTCCCCTCTCACTTCCTCCATACTTACCTGCTGGACCGGAGCTTTGTGCTCCGGTCCCATCACTGCTTCCCCTCCCTGACTGGCATAGAAAATCTAAAAAAAGTCCTTTGTCCCTTTTCTATTTTCTATAGTGTCAGGCATCTGTTTTTTTATGGGAGATTGGGCTTGCGCAATACATTTGGAGCCCACACTCCAATAAAAAATAAAATAAAACGTTATTGTATAAATTCCTGGGTGCGAATAGCAATCAACCCTGCTTAAGGTGCGTACAGGGCTGGTATCAGATCTGAGCCCTCGCCGAGGCCTCGGTGAAGGCACGCTGTTGCAGGCACTTTAAGCGGTGGTGATTGATATAGTAATGTAGTTTAAGGAATAGCTTTATGCTCATATGGTAACAGCTAGCAATTACATAAATACAAATGATTGCTTCTCTGACTGTTGTTGTCAAGAAGGCTGCAAATGGCAGGCAGAACACTACCAGTCAGACGAAAGGCAGGAATCAAACACTTAATTTCAGTAATGTAATTCTTGGGTGAAGCACTGTGTGCCCTCTTGCTGGACTAGCAGGTCTTAAAACCTGGGAAGGATCTACATTTTTGCGCATTGCAACTTACAATAGGTATGAGAACCAAATGTGTTGAGACCAAAAAGGAGCATATTTTTATTTTTGTGATTTGTTATTATTTTTTAATTATGCAGTGACCTGTTGATGTGAAGCATGTGATAAATTATGAGAAAGTGAGGAAACACATAAACCTGTACAGATTGAAAATGCCCCAGAGGAAAGAGAATCCCATTTCCTGGCACGATGCATAATCCTGACAAAGATGGTTTCTCTCTGTGGCAAAGTCTATCCTTGGAGAAGCCCTCTGATGAAATATCGGTGTGATAATTGACTTGTTCATCTCGCAGTCAATTCTGGGCATGGATGAACCTGCTCAGGGTATCTACGTTCATGTTCTACTTCCCCACTAGATGGGATGCTACAGGGTGAATTCAGTACAGGAGACACCACTCCCAAAGTTGTGAGACCAGGAGACAAAGGTAGTGAGACCTGGCTCCCACCTGCATGTTTAAATTAAACATAATGGTTGTATTGTTGGTGAACACTGGATCCACCTTCCCCCAGAGGAGAGTGTGGAAGGATTTCAGACTCAGGAAAACAATCGTCCATTACAGGTGATTACAGTGAATGAGTTTGTCCTAAGGGACCCTACGGCATTGGATCTGATGATTTACACAATTACCTCCTGAGTCCAACAGGAGGGAACTTGTGGTCACTGTGGCCTCAGTTAGAGAGCCCCCTTGGGCAGATTTCCTCCCCACTCTACCAAAAGAGGGGTTCTTGACTCTCCTTTGTTATAGCGATTTTTATACATTGAAGGTCTGAGAGTGAGTTCCAGCGAGACAACAAGAAAATCCGTAATGAACGTATTTTGCAGTGTGCCAAAAAGCACTATCGGAATACACAAGGTGATGTGGCCCAGCAGTCTCTGAAACCACCAGGGCGATGCATGCGATCTAGTGCTCAAATGACAAATTATTTTCTTCAAGGGTGTAGTTCTGTCTTGAGGGGGAAGAGGCATTTCCGGTGTCCTCTCCTGAGAATGGCAGAGTCAAGATTTTTTTTGTTGTTGTAAAAGAAGCCCAGGAATGCAGAGTCTTGCAAACAATGGCAATGCTGGATAGGTTTTCCTTTGCTGATGGAGCTCTGATTAGCCACAAGTCCAGGTAGGGGTAATAGGGATTTTTCTCAGACAGAGGTGAGCCACTGCAGTGGACAATACTTTCTAAAGACTTTGGGAGACGCAATAAAGCTAAAAGGACAACACCTGTATGGGTAGTGAACCCCCTCCAAAGTCAGCCTGTGGAACTGACAGCGCTCCATAGGGATTTGAATGTGGAAATATAATTTTGAAGATCCACAAATGCTAACCAATCCCCCACTTGGAGACCTTCGGAAATCTGTAGTAGGGTGGTCTTGTGGCAGGGCTCTAGAGTTAGGAACTCATTAAGTTCTGAAATGTCCAGAAATAGTATGATGCCTCCTGTTTTCTTGACAATGGGGCCACAATGAGAATCAAAGTTTATGCTCCACTCATTTTCTGGCATTGGTTTTATTATGCCAAGCAAGAGAATATTTTGTATCTCTTTCAGTAATTCTGAAGGCTATATTTGACATTTTGGAGGAGAAGATGGAGAATTGTTTAGAGCGTGACCCTCTCTGAAGATCTTGAGTATCCATATGGGAGAAGAAACTGCATGTTTCTTTATTGTTTAAATGTGTAGTGAATTCAAAATCTTATGGAGTTTCGAAGCAATTTACAGAAAACATAAATGAGAAACTAAATTCTTTCCATTACATTAAACTGAGAAGACGAAGAGCAGTTATCGTTTGAGGAGGGTATCATTGAAACACGTAGTACACAAGTAGTGGAAAGGAAGAGCGGTCTAAAAGGTGAATGGAGGCAAATAACAGACCACGAAGACCTGGAGAGTGGTTGGTTTCAAAGGGATACAGAGAATACTTGGAAGAAAGGAGTGAAGGTGCAAAAAAAAACATAAGGGTCAGAAAAGTGAGTCATAATGGCAAGAAGAGGACAGATTTATCAAGGAAATGTAGCTGGGAGAGGGGCAGATCAATCACTTGTGAAGATGGAGAAGACCTTTTTAAGTTCAGGAAGGTGGGTGTGGGGTCGAGTTTATAAATATTGCTAAATAGAGTTTTAAAGAAGATGTTGAGATTTAATAAAGGACTGACAGAGAGCGTCTTTGATTTCCTGAATTTGGGTGGAAAATGTAGTGTTTTGTGAAGATGCAGTGCTTTGTGGATCACAAAGGAGAGTTTACCTTTTGTTCCTGCTTCCAAATGGAGCTATAGCCAGTCACATGGAAACAGCCTTAACATGCCCATTCTAAAAATTGCAAAGAGATGCAGAAGGAAGGTTCAAAACCAATAATTCAGTGTCCATATAATCACCCCAGCACAATAAAGTAAGGCTTTAAACATGCTCTACTTAAACCCGGATGCTCATGGTGACTAGATATATAGTGGATATAGTGGAAATAGACTAGAATATGGCATGAGAATTAGATGCAAGCCTGAATACAGATGGGAAGCCGGATTTCACAATAGTCAGAGACCATTACATTCTACAATGCCCATGGAATGGAGAAGCCCTAGAGATTAACCACATTCAAATTACTTTCTCATGTTCCCGATACATTCACATCTCACCACTCCTCTCCCTTGGAGTGACCACTTTCTCCTTTCCTCCCACCCCTCTCTCTCTCTAACTCTCAGGTGAAGCCGACTCCAGCACTGCCATCTACCTTCTCGGTCATCCGACCCATGACGCGTGTGTCAGTTGATGCTTTTTGGCGCTACTTTCTCTCAGACTCCAGCACCTTCGGCTGACTCACCCCCTAACACAGCCCTCTCCAACTTTCATCCCTCTATCTCTAACACTCTAGATGCCCTGGCCCCTGTTATGTGGATCCGTTTGAAGCCCAAATCCAAGTGAAACTCTTGGTAGGATTCCAACCTCACCACCGTGAAACGCAAGTGTAGGATAGCAGAGAGGAAGTGGAGGGCATCTGGCGCACCTCCTGACAAACTGGCCTGCCGCCTGCTCCAAAGGCAGTACAGACTCTCTGTCCTCTCTAAGAAGAGAGCCTACATCCAAGCCTGCATCTCTGTGGCATCTAAGAACTCGGCCAAACTTTTCAAAATCTGCAAGGAGCTGGGCAATCCTGCTGCAGTCTCTACCTCTCCTTTTCCCTCCCAGGCCCTGTGCAGGGCCTTGGCTTCTCACGTCACAACTAAAATTCAGGACATCCTGTCCACCCGCTCTTCTTCTACCTCCTCTTCCACCTCCTCTACCACTCCTGGCCAGTCTGAGACCAGCTCTCCTCCTGCTTTCTCCTCCTTTCCCCTGTTCACCCCTGACAATGTTTCTAGACAAGTCAGATCTATGAAAGTCTCATCAAAGCAGGTCCTCCCCTGCACATCCAGAACCATCAAGGACCACATCAACACCCTTGCTCTAGCCTTGGCTGATTTCCCCTCCCCCTTAAGCACTCCCTTGTTCATCCCCTTGTAAAGAAGCCCTCAGCTGATCCTTCCTCTCTGGCTAACTATTGCCCTATCTCCATCACTCCTTTCCTGGGCAAAATCTTCCAAAGGCTGGCCATCTCCCAGCTTAATTTGCATACTGAATCTGTTGGTTGCCACCACGACCACCAGTCTGGCTTCAGAGCTGCCAGAAGCGTGGAAACTGCTGTCCTGAACACCTATGAAGACCTGCTCTCGAATCTTGACTCTAATCTCCATTCTGTCTTCATTTTCCTCGATCTATCCTTAACTTTTGACACGGTCAACCATGCCATCCTGCTCAAACGCCTCCGTGAGAACCCTGGGTATCACTGATCAGGCCCTGGCCTGGTTGACCTCCTTTCTCACTGACTGACCCTCCCAGGTCCAACTAGGGTCTTTCCTCTAATCTATCTCTCTCTGTACTTGTGGTGTTCCCCAGGGGTCTAACCTCTCCCTGGCTGTTTATCCAATACCTGCCACCTCTTGTGCACCGCTACTTTCTGCCCCAAATTTCAGTATTATTCAGATGACACCCAGCTCTCTTTCAGGCTCCCCTCAGTCACCTCTGCTCCTTCTCTCATACTAGACTGTCTGGCCGCAATTCAAGAATGGTGTGCCACCAATGATCTCTACCTTCATGCCAGTAAGACTGAGATCCTCCTCATTGGGACACCTGCACTCTCCTGTCCCCTCTTGCTCTCTCTTTCTGTCTGGACGCCCTGTCTGGGCCCTCTTACCGCTCCTACCTGTGAGGCTAAGAACCTTGGTATGATCTTCGACTCCACCCTCTCCTTCTCTCCTCACATTTCTGACGTCTGTCCATAAGAAGTCAAACTATCAGCTGCACCTCCATAGAGTTATTCTTCCTTTTGTCTCACTTTCCCCCCAGAAGCTCACTGTCTCCAGAACTCTTGTCCTCGCTAGCCTGGGCTACTGCAAGAGCCTCTTTCTAAATCTGCCTGCCTCTACTCTTTGACTTTTACAACTTATCCAGAACAGGACTGCGAGAGTTGTCGTTGGCCTCAAGCCCTGTGATCGTATCTCTCCAGCACTGAAATCTCTGCACTGGTTCCCTGTGGCTGCAAGGATCAAGGTCAAGAACCTCTGCATCGTCCACAAGGCTTTCTGGGCTTTGGACCGCTCAACCTCCAACTTTCTCTTCTTTAATTTTACTTTATTAATTTGTATAGCGCAACTATAAAACTTGGGGCGTGTGGGCGCGACAAATAGTCAGAGAGATCTGAAATCGGAGAACAGAAAATAGGCAATGTGAAAACTTTTTATTTGAATAGCAGCGTCTTGATTCCTTTTCTAAATATTGCTATAGAATTGATATCTCTAAGTTCAGGGGGGATATCATTTCATGCCTTCGGAGCTCCCATGAAAAACGCACTTTTAATAACTTGGGTAAGATTGCATTTGGAAATGTGTAGTTGATTTGAATTATTCGACCTCAACATTCTAATGTTGCACTTTTTTGTCAATTCCTCTGTTAAATAACATGAACCAGAACCCCTAAGACATTTGTGGGTGACGGTCAGCAGCCGAAAGTGGATCCTGGCAGCAACAGGAAGCCAATGCAGACCCTGTCTGGCCTCAAAGACATGGTCAGTCTGTTTTAGTCCTACAATGGTTCTAACCATGGTGTTTTGGTGTGTCTGTAGTCGAGAGATATCAGACTTTGCTGCTCCCACCAGTAGAGTGCTACAATAATCGATCTTAGACCCCACAATGGCCTCAGCAATGGTCTCGCAGTTAGTTTGGGAAATAAAGGGTTTAAGTTAGGCCAGCAGTTTGACATGATAGTCTGTAGAGGACAACAGACTACCTACGTGTGCCTTCATATTTAAGTTCTGGTCCAAGAGCACCCCCAGGACTTTGACTTTCTTTTTTGTTTCAATGGCACACCCATCTATTTCAAAATTATTGTAACCCTCTTCAAGTTCGTTAATTGTATTTCTTATGCCTATTACCATCAACTCAGTGTTCTCTTTATTTTGTGCTAGGCTGTTTTCCATCATCCACCATTGGATGCTTTTATAGCTCTCATTTAACCTTTCTTCATTCCCCTTATATTGGCCTGACATGGGAATGATACATTGAGTGTCATCAGCGAAGTTGGTGAAACCTATGTTCTTTTTTCCATCAGATGGAAAAAAGGCACCATAGATATGTTACGTAACGACGGCGAAAGGCACGCACCCTGTGGAACCCCACAATTAAGAATTCTGGGGGTAGCCTCTGCATCCCCACTCCATACTCTACAACTTCGGCTGCTCAAAAAATGACTCAATCCATAGGGATGCATTATCTAAGAATCTTGCTACCTCCTTCAATCTTGCGACCAGTTTACCATCGTCCACCAGATCAAAGGCAGCAGTCAGATCAAGTAACATCAGTGTCACCACCTGACCTTTATCCATATGCTGTAGGAGTTGAGATTTTAAATCTAGTAAGGCCGACACTGTACTATGTCCTTGTCTGAAGCCCTGATTGCCATCTATTCAGAATATTATTCGCATTCAAAAACATCTTCCTTTTTGAGCTCTACGCTCATCCACCTCCAATTCTTTGAGGGTCAGACACTTCTCCAAGCAGAGAGTTGGGGCAGATCTCTCTCCTCGGCTGGGGCCTCCCTCTGGAACTGCCTCCCTGCCTCTCTCAAACTTGAGCAGAATCACCCCCGGTTCCGGAATCAACTCAAAACCTTCCTTTTCACTTGCGCTTTCTCTCTTGCTCTCCCCTCCTGATGTACACGACTGCTCCACGCACTGGTCACCTTGATACCATCTGAACTCTGGGCAAGGCTCCTGCATGTCCAGTTGCCCTTGCACTGCCTCCAGGTTCTTAAGGGTCTGTTCCTGCAATCCAGCAGTCCCTTCTCTCTGCACTTATGAGCCACCTGCTGGCTGCACTTATTGATTTACCTGCCCTTCTCCCTTCCCCTCCGACCCTGACACATCTCCCCTTCCCTCTTCCTCGCACTTGCGCGATCTGAATGACACAAGGCCTATTAAGAGCGTTGATTTGTCCTCCCTTTGTTTCCCCCTCCTTGTCTTGTCACGCCTAGAAACACTTGTGTACAGGCACGTTATAAATGCCACATCATGTCATATCATGTAATACAGAAAAGATCTGAAAATCTATAATGACACAGTTCAATTAATGTACAGTTGCTTCTGGTGGCTTAACTGATCCTGATCCTATTACATCAGTGCTATCTTTTTCAGAAAGAAAGGCCAAAGACGACGTAATACACAATAAGTATCAGCCACATCGAAGGTCTTAGTGGACAAAGATAAATAGCCCTTTAATTTGTGAGAACTATATTGTGGTTAACACAGAGTTGGTTAAACCAAAAGGCACTAACTGGGCTGAATATATGGCATATGTGAGATATCACTTAATCTAAGAGTAAGGAAAAAGAAGAAAGATATTTTGGAAAAATTAAAGAGAGACAAATACCAACATTTGTAAATCAAAATGGTGTTGAATTAAAGATTGCTAGAAGGACACTGTTGCCTCCTGCAAATCCATGCGTCCCTGACTGATTTAAATGCAGAGCTCCCACTAACTCTGCTGGTAGTACCTCTTCTCCAGATTCCACTTTTAGCCCTATTAGCACCTGTCCAAACTGAGCATAAGAAAAAGCCACTGGATTTAAAGGTTGGCGACTGGGAGCTGATAAGTGATGCAAGCGTTCCTTCAGGATTAATAATGCCTCCCTGCTGCCCTTGTTGTCCAAATCCTGAAATTGAGCAGGGACTCCAACTCCCCAGGGAGACGAGAGACTAAATTGTATGTGTGCTGGCCCACAAATATTACTCCACAGTCTCCAATCCAAGCTATGAACTGAATAACATATTTACCAAGAAAATGCCATTAACTCATGTAACACCCGCCCGGGTTCCAAGTTTCTTTCAAGTCTCCCCTCTATCCTAGCAGATTTAAGGCCCTTCACATCAGGTGTTTGTGTGCCCATATTCTCTAAGATAATACAAAATGGAGAAGATAACCAGTAACTGCAGGAATTAAGTTAAATTCCACTGCTACACCTATCTAAAAAGGTAAATGCAGCTGTTCAGGAGCATGGGGAAGCAATGCAGCAATTAATGATTGTATGGAACACCTGTAGAGGGCCCTTTTCTTGATTCTGAACAAGGTTTCAATGAAATCTAAGACTTGAAATCACAACAAAACATACAAGAATAAAATGTTGTAGACATCACATTTAGCTCTGTTTTAGCAAAATTATGTGACTATTCTTCCAATGTGATTCTGACAATCACTTTCTGATTACAGGAAATCCAAGCGATTGGAAGCAGAGAGGAGCAGGCTGAAGGCAACATCAGTCAGGTGTGTGGCTGAACCTGAGAGATGATGCATTGTTATTGAATGCTGATATCCCACAGCTGCTAATCCATCCACTGTGTCCAAATGTACTTTAGACGACACCTGCTACTTTTCATAGTTCCTTACTAGCACTCAACCACACATAATAGAGATGGCCAATAACATATGGGCTTAAATTGATCGTGTGGCCAATTTCTAGATCTCAAATCAGAAAGTACAACTCATATCCTATCAACTTTCACATATGCACCTCCCATCGAAACGTTTGTGTGAAAAGCTGGGTTGTTTGTACACCTTCTAATGCAACAGATACTCAGCCAATGCCAACATTACAGAACTAATGAGTGGCATGCTTCTGTTTCTTGTAAGAATGCTATACTCACCCTAGTAGAATGTTGGTGTTACTCATGGAAGATCTGTCATTATTTTGGAAGGAGTCACATTGCTTATCAACCCCTCCTGTCTCCCCAGGCTCTGCTGTCTTTGCACTCCCCACCACTCTCCTGTGCGTTACTCTCTCTGTGCTGCTTCCTACGCCTCTCCCCCACATGCTTCTGTCTGTGGTCTCTCCTCCACTCCCTCTTGCTGCGGCCCCCTCTTTCTGCTCTTCCAGTATGCTGCACTGTTTCCTCTTCTCACCCCAGTACGGAATGGTGCCTCCCTATCTCAAAGCTGGATCTCCACTTCTTAGCCTAGCACTTGATTTACCCTTCTTACTTTCATGCTGCATTTTCCACCCCCACCCCGCTTTTGTGCCCGATATCCCATCCCAGGCACGGGCCCCCCTTTCTCCATTGCTTTATCTTTCTATGCCCTGATTTTGTCCCTGTTCCTTCACAGTTCATGTGCCTGCATTAACTGTTCTCCACTGCATATGCCACCCACATACCATTCACATACAGCACCAGATCAACTTCCCTCAATGTACCCATACATATCCCATTCAGCATAATCTGGAGCATGCACTAAGCATCCAACCATCCATTTATTCATTCCTCCATTTATCAACCCATCTGCAATGTGTGTTATCCATTGAAGCTCCTTATCAATTCTGCTGCTCGGCTGTGTTGTTTTCTGTTTCTTTTTGAGGTAGACTGCAGAGCTCAGCCAAGAATTGGTCATGGAAGTCACAGCCTTGCGCGCCAAGCTTTCTGATATTGAAGAAGACCATTTCAGCCTCAAAGAAAGAGTGAGGATAGAAGTTCAGGACGAGTATGAAACCTTAGTGAGGACACTGTTTGGAATCTGCATAAATCTGAAAGTAAGTGTGGTAATGTGTCAATATCTAACTGATCAACAGATTTTACAATCCCTTTCACCAAAGAACATCATTGTGTAAGCAGGTAAGATCGCCAAAAAGTATTTCCCTAATTCCTTTGCCATATCTGCCCTCAGACTAAAGCCATATATGAGCAATAATGCCCAGCAGTGTCATTTCTCACACTTTTGTGTTTGCCATACATTGTAGTTATCTGCTCCAGTATCAGATGCAATATGCACTGTACAGTAAATGGATGTGCACTCTTGTGTTCTGTAATCTGTCCGTCACCAACAACATACATGAAGAACATAACCATATAACCTATATGTGCATAAGGGATCTATCAAAACAACTTCAATAACAGAAGCCACAAGTCACTGCTACACAGTAGATGTCCCTGGTTAAAGAGTATGCAGTAAAAATCTCGTCACAATCTGTATGGTATTCCAAGGATGGAAGAGCAAAAACTGTGGAACATGTGGGGGCGAGGCCAGACCTTGTACTGATCTTTTTCTGCATCTGCACACTGCACCCTCTGGTAAATTTATTGACCAAACACCCATTTTCTTCATCCCCCTCATATCCACCTTTAGGGATCCACACCTTAAAGACCCCCCTCAGGTTACCTCCCTGTTCTGCATATTCCTTTGGACCACATGTCATGAAACAGTAGTCCCCCTCTCTGTCATTGTCCACCCAATGTTGGGTATAATTTTCTGGATCCGACAGGAGTTCATATTTAGTACCAGGCAGCCCAATTGGTCTTTCTGTGGCATGCATGCGGTGTGGGCATGTGCCATGTTGTCTTTACCCAGTACTATTGTTATCATGTGTTTCTCTACTATTTTCTTCCCCGCTCTTTTACATTGTCTCAGGATAATTTGCAGGACACAGATGCCAGCCAATACTTATACTAGTATTGCTATTAGTATATTAAACGTATCTCCTAACCAGGTAGTCACTCATGAGAACAGTGAATCAAACCAGTCCTCATCTTCTGTTTCCTCAGTCTCCTGCACCATATTTTGTATGTAATTCCTGCAGGGATGTTATAGCTTCTGTCAAGCTCCCATTCTGCTCATCGTGTGCTGGTGTAAATATGCAGCAACTTGGTCCTATCTTTTTGCATGCGTCCACCTCCATGGAAGTGAGGAGGTCAAGGACATTGCTATTTTCATCAATCTGACAGCTGTTAGCTCCTCCTTAATAGCATTGGGCCCCTTTGCAGTGCATTGATCATTTGACGTAACTTCCATCTTTTAACTGCAACCACTTAGCATTGGCAGCTGTTTGTAAGCCAGGGAAAAGGAGGGATGTAAAGAACAGCAATGCTTTGATGAATAGCCTGTGTTCAGCTGGTATGTCATCCAGTGTCTCTGTACTTATTTTGAGAAATAATTGTCTCGTTTTGTACGTTGTAACGTTAAGGATATTTTCTCTCTTTTTTTGTTATTGGTCATGGGGTAATTTCCAAACTTGCACCACATTACTTTGAGGCACGACCAGTGCCGGTGCATGCAACACTGCCAGTAAGCATATACCACCCCAATTTGGCTGGTGCTGCATATAAGCCCTTGTACTGCAGGTCCAATTGTGGTCCATTAGTACAGCTGTGCCTATTTTCATACCTCGTAAATCCACGATGTGAATGCATCCATCGTTCTTTCCCACTTTCACTGTGCCATTGTTTCTGAAACACAGGGAAATATTTAGCATCTTTGCAATGTGTATTGGCCCCTTTTCATCTTCAACCCACGTCAGCAAGTTGGCAGTACGTGGCCATTCCTCAAAACAAACTTTATTGCCATTTTCCAAAATGTCCCTTCATATTCCTATTAGAGATTCTACTCTGCATCCCATTATCCCTTCCACCCATCCTTCAGAGGTGTACACATCCCCTACTAAGTGCAGCTGTGGGCTATCCCAACAGAAGGGTATTTCTTTCCCTTGTGAATCTGTCCACTTCAACAATGGATGTTGAATAATTGCCTGAATGATGACAAAACGGAACTCCTCATTCTAAGCACCCCATCTAACATTAATAGATTAGGCCAAGACTACTACCTAGATTCTACGCTAACCTTCGGTAAACAAGTAAATGTGATGGCCTCGGCCACCTCCTACACCTGCAAGCTAATCAGAGCAGCCAAGCCATTCCTTTCACCTAACAACTGTATTACGCTAGCGAGAGCCATGATCCTGTCCAAATTGAACTATTGTAATGCCCTCTATGTATGCAGCAACAAATACATTACAACCAAGATTCAGACCCTCCAAAACAATGCCTTAAGCTTCCCAAAAAATGCCCACATATCTGACCTTAGGAGATCTGTCAACTGGCTCTCTATGAAAGACAAGTTTCTCCTCAAAACTGCATCCCTGACACACAAATGTCTCCACCAGTCTGCCCCACACTACCTCACAGCTAGAATTACTAGAATAGTAGCCACTCGCCCTCTAAGAAAAGTCAATTCCAACCTTCTATTAGTACCTAGATATAAACGTACTAAGTCCGGATGGAGCAGCTTCCCGTCAAAGCGGCACAATACTGGAACTCCCTTCCCCCTGCCTTAAAAGAAGACCTACCCTATCTACAATTCAGATTCAAGCTTATCGATTGGCTTAAGGAACATGATATCTGAACGTACATCACATGCAATCTCTTTATCACCCACAGTATTTATTGTATATATGTGTCTCACAGTACCGCATTGCATTTATTGTATATATTTGTCTTACAGCAGTACATACTTACCTCTGTATAAAATTTGCTCTGACTGCTGATCATGCGCACAGCATTGTAACCATGGCTGTTCTTTATTCTGTGTACCAATGTAACATAAGCTTAACAACCCTCTTTATGCTTTCGCGCCCTAATACCCTCGGGTCTGGTGCGCAATATAAATAATAAAACAAACAAACAAACAAACAAACCTCACCTCTCTGCACCACTGACAATGTATACTTAATTACCATTTCTTTTGTCCCTTTCACTTTTGTTTGCTTGATAAAATTATACTCATACAGGGACTCTGCTCGTATAGCCCATTTTATATAAGCCCACCTCCCCTGAAATTGTCCTCTCGTTTTGCACAATACAAGATCAGCAAAGCAATGCGCTGTGTGTTTTGGTATTTCCTTGTCCACAAACACTTTGGAGACGCTCAAAGCATACGGAATGAGAGAGCAGATGAAGCAGTTCTCATCCGATTTCTCCCCCCCCCCGACTTTGGTCATATGCCTGTATCATAGGTTATCATTCTTTGGTTGTAACCTTCAAATTGTCTTCTCAATAAATATTCATCATCAATCACATCTATCTTAGTACGGGTCATACTTTCACTTATGTTGGCAGCTATATTAATACTATCATCACAACAAGATCTTACTGCCAAAGTATATGCAAACCAGAAAAAACAAAAGGAAGAGAAAAAGGCAGCAATCATTATACCTCTAGAGTCAATTTCCGCAAAATATCATCTTTTATGCACATGTTGGGGCAGTAAAGAAAAGGTGTCCTGTGCCCTTGAAAAATACATCCCTCTGTGGTGCGACGTCACGTGTCATGTTGCTAGTCAGCTCTCACTCTCGCCCTCATCTGGGGTTTGATCACCTCTTATTCTGGCCTCTCTTCGTCTAATAGGGGTGCTGTGCCTCTAAATATCATGTATATGCACTGTGGTGAATCTGGCAATGTCATCTCTCCTTTCCTGGGGAAAGTCACTCCCCATGCGGCCACAGAGAGGCAGAAGCTCCCTGATCCTGGTGGTGGCTATGTGAGGGAGGGCCACATGGGGGAGACAGCCCTCATGGGAGTGGGGTGACATCATCAAATGAGACATGGTACCCCCCTTTCCCTTGGGAGTTAATGACACCCCTGTGGTACCCCAAGCCTACATGGCATACTGTGATACCAGGTCAGAGCAGCCAGGAATGACTAATGATGAATTCCCTAAATTCTCTCAGTCAAAACCAGTAAAGGATATCAAGACAAATACAGACTTTAGTACACCTAGGGTGACTACAAGTACTGAGACAAAGAAGAGGACTGAGTAGTAGAGAGTCCTCATGAGAACCAGCGTGCTCAGTCTAGTGGTTTTCCTCACCCAATCGGTCTAATCCCATTCAAAAGCCAAGCAGGAAAACAGGAAGTGTGTCCTAGCGGGTTCCAGAATTGCCAGGGCGGAACATGAAGCCAGAGGGAGAGCTTTGCACTAGTGTGCAGAGCCGGAGCATCTGGCAGACTGCCTACCATTGCAAGACAGAGCCACCAGCACGAGGTGGAGACACGGAAGCCAGTGAAAGACCTGAATGAGGTTGGGAGAAGCAGGAAGGACGATACACCAGTGAGCCCGCTATGGAGGGTTGGGACACCAGGCCGTTGTCTGGGAAATCTAGGAAGATGTTTGCTTGAAACACTGGGGAATGGGAACCCTGCTGCATACATCCATGATAATCTTCATAGTCCCAGCACTTGAGAGTCTGTGAAATAAGGGCACAAGAACGTTTTTAAGACAGTGAAAGTCTTGCCAGGCGAGTATACTGGGCAACCTGTTGCGAGTCTGGGGCCTTCACCCAAACAATAAAGTGAATGTTGCGAAAGCCATGGCAGGAAAATATACCAGGCAATGTGATTACAAATAGACTGTGAAATTCAAGAAGAGTGCCTCTTAAAAAATGTGAACCCTAGTGGAAGGGAACCATGCCCCCCCTTGGGTTTAAAAGGAGAACAAAGTGTGTAAATCACAGAAAAGGAAAAGGAATCCCTTGAGTGTGTGAAATCCAGGGAAATGGAGCAATACCCCTTGGATTGGATAAATTGCATATCCAAAGGAAAGTAATTGTGATTTTGATCTTTCGGGAAACTGGGAAACTCAGGGGAAGGGGACACCTGCCCTCCTCCTGTCACTTGAGCGTTCATTTTTAGTGGGGTTAGTAACATAAAATCTCCTCTTCTCCTCAGGTAGCTTTTCTAGCCACAAATAGAGGTGGTCACAATTATAATCGACTGTCTCTTTTACAGTGTTCCCACATTGTTTGTACCAATTCCAATCAGCCTTCTCCAATGATCAAGTCTAATTCCTCTATAATTTCCTTCCATGGCCTTTTTCAAGTGTTTTTTTTCATACAGTTTGAGTTTCTGAAGCTGCTGAAGATTTGTATAGTTTAATTCTTCACAATAACACATCAAGATAAAACAGGTCAAAATAATTTGCCATTAAATTAGGAATTCCTTATTGCTCATGCACAACATTCTCAATCTTCTATGTATTAATTTAATTTAAAATCCTGGTCCACGTCATGCAACATGATGTGAACATGTTTAAAAAAAAAAATGTAAACCCCAATTGATTCACAGATTAAGTTGTATTTGTGTATTTAAACAATTGTTCATATCCTTTTATGACTCCAAGTATGTTTGAGGTTTGCTCTTCATATAAGCCTAGGCTATCTGCCCATTTACATGAAGCTTACTCTTTTTCCTCATCTGTGCCCAAGACTAATTGGGAGAGTTTAAAATTCAAACATTATTCAGGTCCTTGCGGCCATTAGCATCAGTTAAGTATAATGTGAACCATTGTGCCCAATACAATAACAGCACAATGTCATTTAGTTAAGTTCCAACACCCATCCTGGTGCTGAGCATATTTACCAAAAAGTTATGTGGAATTGGATCAAAATACTGTAATGACTTTCAAATAAAATAAGCAGAACCCTGTTCAGGGGAAATTTAGCAACTCAGTCCAAAATTGATTTGCACAATTAATTTGTTTAGAACCTCTTTACAGAGAGCGGCAACCTCTGTTTTATGTTTTCGCACATCACAATCTCCCTACCTCCCTCTGAGACCATTATGAATAGGTAGATGTTTAATGTTTTAGAAAACAAATAATAATCACTTTTGAAATGTCACATAATCAGGAGATTAAGAAATCATCATCATACGTTACTTTAATTCAGCAGTTTAGCCGTAAAAGCATAACAATCCATACATACAACAGTATCAATATTACAAATCAATAAAAGAATTAATAAAACTAATTAATACAAATCTTGGGAATCAATTTCGCAGTATTGTTCACAAACTAAATCCAAATACAAATCAGCAAATATAATATTCTATCCTTACATTTTAAGAACATTGCCATTACTCTTAAAAATGCCTGTGCATAAATGCAAGTTCAGAAAAAGAAAAACTTTCCAGATATAGTCAATGCACAGACATTTAAATCATAAAGACAACAGATTGATTATGATTGCAAAAATGCTAAATATATTTTCCATCCCATTCAATTTAACTTTCATGCAATCATATGTGTATAGCGTCTATATCAATATAGACCTGGCAAGCATGAGGCATCTATTAAACAGAGATTTTTTTTCTTTTTTTTCCTCACCCCTCCCAGGTGCGGGCTCACTTTATTGTATAGGGTCTTGAAGTATGACGTTGTGTCCTGATTCGGGGCATATGTTTTTGTAATGCATATTTCTTTATTTTCCAACAGCCCCTGTATTACCACCATCCTCCAATCTTCTTCAACCTTGGACTCTATTAGCTGAAATGGGACGTGTGGTGCTACCCAAGTAATCACACCTCTGGCATACGCAGAGTATGTTGCACCAACGACCGTCCCCTTCCATTTCTTCTGGATCACCTCTAACTTTTTTTTTGTGAGATGAGTCTCCTGAATTAAGGCTATGGGCCTCATTACACGGACGGCGGTGGACCAAGGTGCTATTAGCGCCATGGTTCATGCCGGTAAAATACTGGCACCGCCTTGGTGGAAAGGGGAATTACCGCCCCATTCCAAGGTTGGCGGGGCGGTAATTCCCCCTTCCACCATTGCCCTTCCCCATTCCCATTTGTGCCCCATAGGGCTCTATGGGAATGGGAAAGGTGCTAATTACGGTACCGCAAAATGCGGTACCGTAATTAGCTCCACTGGTCCCTTTGCGGGTTGGTTTTTAACGCCTGCAAAAAGCAGGCGTTAAATTCCCCAACCCGCAAAGGGATCTCGTAGTAAGGCGGTAAGGATTTACCGGTACCGGTAAAATACCGGTAAACCCTTACCGCCATCCGTGTAATGAGGCCCTATGTCTGTTTTCTGCCTTCTTAGGTACATCATGACCTTGTTCCTTTTTAGGTAGCTATTGAGCCCTCTGACATTCCAAGATATCACCTTAAGGTCCCCCATATTCTGGCCTTGTTCCCCCCCTCACTTTGCGTATCCTCACCCCCTGTCTGGAGCTCTGCCACTCGTATATATAAGCTTGTTTCCCCCTTAAGCTATCCAAATGTCCCCCCACTCCCAACACTGCAACTCCCCCAACTTTTCTCCGTCCCTTCCCTCCTTCCCTCCTTCCCCCCTTCCCTGCCCCACCTCAATCCCCAACTCCCTACCTTCCCTCCCCATCCCAACTATTGCCCAGCTCCATCCCTCGATCTCAGGCACCCCCGCTTCCAGCCTGTTTCTTGGCTTTTGCCAGTACTCGGGGCACAGCAGGGAGATAACGCCCTACTGGCATCTCAACAACTTTAGCTACTGGGGGTTGGTCATCTTCATTCTGTGTCTCCTATATTGGCTAGTGTTCACAGTGCATTTTGGCTCATAGCTGCATTATACAATTCTATATTCCAGTCCAAGTCTGCCCGCTGTATTTATCAAATGGTTAGCGTCCGCTCTTTTTTTAGCGTGCTAATCACTCCCATTACTGGTACCTCGCTGTTGCTTCTCCCCCCGCTGCAATATCAGCATAGCACCACATCACTTATCCTGTTCATCTCGTTCTTGGCCGTCTGCAGACTCTGGGCATCCCTGGGTATCCAGCCAGCATGCTGCCTCCTCCGGGGTTTCAAAGAAGTGTACTTTCCCTTTGTGTAAGACCTTAAGTTTTGCAGGGTACAAAAGCATGTATTTGAATACGGCCACCCTCAATCTTCTTTTCACCGCAACCTAGCTGTACCGTTGTCTATGTACCAGCATGGTATAATCCAGGTATGCAGTGACAGTAGCCGATGCTCACGTTATTGTTCCTCCTTTCCGAAAAAATTCCAAGATCTTTTCCCGGTGTCTGTAGTTCAATATCTTTGCTATTATGGCTCAGGGTGGGGCCTCGGGTTGAGGCCTTCTTGTCAGGGCCCTGTGCGCACGTTCAATCGCAAACCCCTGGGAGAGCTTGCCTGCTCCTATTTCCTGGATGAGCATGTTTTTCACGTAGTCCGTGGGGTCCTGTCCTTCTTCACCCTCCGGTAGGCCCACCACATGTATATTATTGCGTCTAGCTCGCACTTCGGCCTCCTCAGCTCGGTTTTGCGGGTTGGACATTAGTTGCTTCAATATATGGACCTCTTTGGCGTTGGTGCTGCTAACATCGGTATTGGTTTTTACAGCGATCTCTAAGCCACTTGTTCGATGCGCCAGTGCCCTTACATCCTGTCTTAGTAGGTTGACCTCTATCCCCACAGCATCAATCATAGTTTCCAATGCCGCTTTGAGGTCTGCCATCGCAGCTCCACACAAGAATTTCAGCTCTGTTATGGCCGACAGGATCTGGTGGTCGTCTCTCGACAAGGTCATCTTTTCCAGTGTGGAGGCCGTAGATTGTGCGGGCGTGGTCGGGACTTGCTGTGTTTTGCTAAATATGTCTATTGTTGGTTGCTTGCCTTTACCTTTGCCCCCCTTGAGAGCCATTGCACTGAACGTCACCGCCAAGTACAGGATAAGTACTGTTGGCTGAGGCTGAGGCTGTGTCCGCTGTGCTCGTTTCAAGCCCGACCGATTTTCGCATGGAGGAAGTCTGAGGCTGCAACACCACATCATTGCCTGACCTTGGAGGAAGAAGGTGACTGTTTTGTACAAACATCCGTAGTGCCGTGCTACGGGCTGTGATTTAAACGTGGACTTACACGCTCGCACATGCCAGGCTCTCAATAGCGTGTGCTTTTATTGTATCAGTGTGCCTATCTCTGTATCAGTGTGCCTAACATGAATAACAACAGGATGCTGTCTAAAGTGTCTTCTCCCATAATTGCAAAACTGATGTGGGATCACCAAAGTGATCTTTTGTAATGCTCACCTGGCTCCCACGGAGGCGCTGGTCTAGTCTGGGTTGCTGTGGCCTCTTCAAGCGTGATGCGCAGAACTCGGACCACCGATTGAACAGGACCCCCAAATCTTGCTTGTCTGGCCCGTAGGAATATCCTTCTGCAGATGAGAAAGGGGATTAACTGTCTGCAGAATAGTGTGCTTGCTCCCCCCTTTCCCCCTTCGTTCTTCTCTGACTTCCTCCAAAACCCCCGGTTTAAGCTCACCTTATGGTTTGGAAGGATGAACTCTCCATCCTGCTTCTGGTGCAGGGGCGCGCGTTCGTCCAGTTACTTCACTGGTTTTCAGAATGGTGCTGGCAAAATCCACTTGACTTTTCTGAGCGATACGCCGTAAGTATGAAGATTCAAAAGTTCAAGTGTGAGCCTCTTTTTATGTTGTCTTCCTAACCTGTGATCTGTCCTTTATTTCAGGTGCAGAACGAAGGCGATGCGTTCAGGGGTTAAATTGCCGATGGTAAAATCAGGTGAGTTAGTGATGAGGGCGACCCTTCTAAATGGCTTTATAATTCCCCATTAATGTCTTTTGTCCTTTCCCCATAGGGGCCGGGGTGCGGTCCCTGCCAACGAAGCGGCGCCGACCCGAAATGTGGAATGGTTCACCAAGAAAAGCCGGTAAGTATTATGGCTGAAAATTCGGCTTTCCTCCTGTGTTCCCTCTGCTCACCTTTTGTCTCTTCTTCTCTCCCCTAGGTGCAGAGATGTGGCGACCACTGCTGACAGCCGAGATGGAGCCGGGAGATGTCTCGAGGACAGGTGAGTGAAGCGCGGCGCTGCAGCGAGCAACGCAATGCTTTTAAATGGAAGTCTTTCTTCAAGAATGCTGGCGTGAAGATTCCGGATGCAGGTAAGAAGTTTGAATAAGTTCTTGGTTTTTACCTTTCTCTTCTCTTCTTTCCTTACAGGTATTCCAGGTTCAAGGCGGGCGTGGCTGGAGTCCAGGTGCAGGAGCAGACACGGTGAGCGTTCAGCTGCTGGGATGCAGAACAACGCGAAGCACGTGTGGCTGTCCGGGCGTGGCTTAAATAGCCGTGGAAGAAGTCCTAGGTAAGTATTCTTCCACAGCCCCACCCAAGTAACAAAATAGTCCCTTCAGTAAAATAGTCCCTCCTAAGCCTCATTTGGCTTGGGTCTTCATGCAGCATGGTCTGCATCAGGTGCGTATGCAGTATGGTCTGCATCAGGTAAGTGCACCAAACACTTTCCTTTATGAGCCTGGCGCCTATGGCGCCAGGACTGATGTCCAACATGAGCCTGGCGCCAAAGGCGCCAGGACAGAGTCCAAAGAGACCCCATAAGGGGCTGCTGGGCTTTTACCCGGGGGCATGATGTCTGCTCCCGGGGTGCTGGGACTGGCCTGGTGCTCCGGGGGTAGGCATCATGACAGCACTCCCCCCCAAGGCCCCTCCCAAGGTCGTTCCCTCTGGTGGTTTCAGTTTGTTTGGGAAATTCCGATGGAACCTTTTTACTAGCCGAGGTGCATGTACGTGGTCGCTGGGTTCCCAAGACCTTTCCTGAGGCCCGTACCCCTTCCAATATATTAGATAGAAAAGTTTTGATTTTGAGATCTTAGAATCCAAAATGTTCTTCACCTCGAATTCAGGCTCCCCATCTATCTGGATTGGTTCTGGTGGCTTTATTAATCTGGTTCCTGGTTGCACTGGTTTCAAAAGTGACACATGAAAAACGGGGTGAATCCGCATGTTAGCTGGTAGATCTAGCTTGACTGCCACTGGGTTAATTATAGCTTTGATAGAGTAAGGGCCTAAATACCTTGGATTAAAAGTCTGAGGTCCCTTGAGCGATAAGTGTTTGGTAGCCAACCATACTTGATCCCCTATTTGGTATGGAGGCGCCTCTCTTCGATGCAGATCCGCATTCTTTTTGTATTTCCCTTTTGCATGTTGTAAGTGTGCAGTTGCATCCTTGAAGGCTTGAGTAATCGTAGAATGCAAATGGTCCACTGCGGGCATTTCAAGGCTCAAAGGTGAGTCCAAGTCTGAAGTACGAGGGTGATGTCCATATAGGGTATAAAAGGGGCTCTGACCAGTTCCAGAGTGTATCGAGTTATTGTATGCATATTCTGCCACCCATAAAATATCCTTCCAATTACCCTCCGATTGGTGCAACATACATCGTAGATATTGTTCAAGGGTCTGGTTCGTTCTCTCTGTCTGACCATCGGTCTGTGGGTGGTGGCTGGTTGAGAGTCTTACGTCGATTTGTGCCAGTTGACAACACTTTTTCCAAAAATGAGAAATAAACTGGCTTCCCCGATCGGAGACTAGTATGGACGGGAATCCATGCAAACGGATGATATTTTCGAGGAATTCCTTGGCAAGAACAAAAGCTGAAGGTAATCCTTTCAACAGAATAAAATGGGCCATCTTGGAAAATAAATCCACCACAACCAGAATAGTATTGTATCCATTACAAGAGGGCAGGTCCGTGATAATATCTAGTGACAAGGTGTGCCAAGGTGCTGGTGGAATGTCTAAGGGTTGAAGAAGACCGGCGGGTTTTGTTTTTTGACCTTTGTTTTGGGCGCAAACTCCACAGGACATCACGAAAGATTTAATATCCTTTCGCCAGGAAGGCCACCAGAATTGTCGTTAAATGTTTTCCTCTGTTTTGGCAATGCCAGGATGTTCTTCCATCAGAGTATCATGATGACGGGAAATAACCAGTTCTTGCAATTCCTTTTCTGGCAAAAATAAGCGTCCTTTGAAGTAAGGTAAGCCATCGTTGACTGAAAAGTAACACCCCCTTTTGATCCAATCCTGCAAGGCTGAAGAGTCCAGGAATTGTTTTACCCGTGCTTGAATGTCTTCAAGGGTTTGTAAAGTGGTTATGCCCAAAATTCTTTGTTCGGGAATTATCGGCACAGGTTCTGAGTTTGTGTCCATTTCTCCCATTCCAATTCGAGATAGCGCGTCCGCTTTGCCATTCTTACAGCCGGGACGGTAAGTGATTACAAAATCGAACTCAGCAAAGAACAAAGCCCATCGGAGCTGTCGTGAAGACTGAGCCTTGGCAGTTTTTAAATATTGTAAATTTCGGTGATCAGTGATCACGGTGATGGTATGCCTGGCGCCAAGAAGATAATGCCGCCAAGCCTTAAAAGTGGACTTAATGGCTAATAATTCCTTATCGGTGATTGCATAATTTATCTCCGGCGGCGAGAACTTTCTGGACCAAAATGCTACGGGGTGCAGTTGGTTGGTTTCGGGGTCTCTCTGAGACAGGACAGCTCCCATGGCTAAGCTGGACGCGTCGGTTTCGACTATATATGGGAGATCGGGTCGCGGGTGTTTCAAAATAGGTGCAGACGTAAATTTAGCTTTCAATTCCTGAAAGGCCTGTTCAGCTTCTTCGGTCCATTCAAAACGTTTATTTTTCCGCAAGAGTGCAGTGATGGGTTGCACCACACGTGAAAATTCCGGGATAAACCTGCGATAAAAATTGGCAAAACCAAGCATGCTTTGGACACCTTTCACCGAACTAGGTGATGGCCATTTGAGGATGGCATCCACTTTCCGTGAGTCCTTTAGGTGTCAGGATGAATCCAAGAAACTCAACCTCGATGGTATGGAAAACACATTTTTCCAGATTTGCAAACAGTTTGTGCTGGCGCAATTTCTCTAGGATGGCCCTGACATGTTTTCTGTGATCTGATTCCGAAGAGGAGTACACCAGAATGTCATCGATATACACGACAACACAGACATCGATGAGTTCCCGAAGGACATCGTTCATGAAGAATTGGAAGGCAGCAGGCGCGTTGCACAACCCGAAAGGCATCACCTGGTATTCGAATAGTCCATATTTTGTACAGAAGGCCGTTTTCCATTCGTCGCCTTCTTTTACTCGTACCAGATGATAAGCCCCCCGGTGATCTAACTTGGTGTATACGCAAGCGTCCTTCACCTGGCCAAGGAGTTCAGGGATCAAAGGCAGAGGGTAACGATTTTTAACAGCTATCTGGTTCAATGCGCGGTAATCGATACAAGTTCTAAGGTCGCCTTCTTTTTTTGGCACGAAGAACAAACCCGAGGATGCCGGAGACTTTGACGGGCGAATGAAACCATTGGCTAGGTATTGATCTAAATATTGTCTCAAATGCAGATTCTCCGGTTCAGTAAGGGCATAAATCCTGCTACAAGGGGGTTGTGCACCTGGCACCAGATCGATTTGGCAATCGTACGATCTGTGAGGAGGTAACGTGTTGGCCTGTTCCTTTTAGAAGACGTCCTGAAAGTCTTGGTATTCCGGAGGTAGTTGCATGGAAACAGAGGTTACTGATGCTAGACTGATCTTCAGATTTTCTGGGTAGCAGGTTTGTGCACAATCCGGGAAGGTTATTCTCTTCGCTCGCCAATCAATTCGAGGATTATGTGTCTCTAACCAAGGGATTCCGAGAATAACCTGAAACTGTGGAGCCTTGATTACATCAAACACAACTGCCTCCCGATGGCCGTCCGGACCTACAAGTGTCACCTCAGCTGTGGAATATGTTACCGGTCCAGAGGCAATTTCGGTTCCATCAACTGTGGTGATGACATCTTTGCTGGTTTTAGGACGCAGAGGGAGGTTAATCCTGGAGACCAATTCACGATCCACATAGTTTCCTATAGCCCCACTATCGATGTATGCCTTTATTGAATGCACTGCTTAGGCTGTTCCGGATCTACGAGGACCATTGGCACAATGAAATGCGAGGTCTGAGAGTTAGTTTTCAAGCTCGGCAAGCGGACCCCTACGCTTGTCGGGCGTGGTCGTTTCCCGATACAGAGTTTTCATGGATTTTATCAGCGGCTCCTACCACCTTCTTGGGCGGCTTTGCCGGGCAATCTCGTAGAAAGTGTCCAGAGGACCCACAATAAAGACATAATTGCATCTGCCGTCTTCTTTCACGTTCCTTTTGAGTTAGAGGTCTTTTAACCCCTCCGATTTGCATTGGCTCAGAGGCTTCAGCCCCCTTGAGGTTAGCGTGGGTCTTGACCAACACCCGGGTCTCAAACCTGGACCGATCTGCTTTTCTGTTTTGCAGTCTGTGATCCAATTGGACCACTAAGTCTCTATATTCTGAGGATTCTTGGGGTGGATTTACAACTTGGGCCAGGACATCTTTAAGTTCTCCGCGTAGACCTCGATAAAATAACGTGATTCTTTTATCCTCTGGCCAACCAGTTTCCACAGTTAGTCTATTAAAGGTTGCAATGTAGGATAGGAGGTCTTGATTGCCATGTCGCAGAGATAGAAGTTCGTCATCCAGAGCCTGCCCCTGGGAGTGACGAGCAAATAACCTTTCCATGCTTGCTTGAAATCCTTGAAAATCACGAAGAATCGGGTCATCTTGAGTTACCAGTGGAACTGACCAATCGGCAGCACTGCCGCTGAGATATGACAATACAAAGGCTACCTTGGTCTGGTCATTAGGGAAGGCCCCAGGTCTGCATAGGAAATGCAAACGATACTGATTCATGAATACGGCGAATCGTTTGGGGTCCCCAGCAAAGCGTTCGGGTGGGGCCAGCGGCATGTTTCCAGGTAGATTAATCTGCACCGGGTTACTGGAAAGCACAGGAGCGGGGTTACCCCCGGAACCGGGTAAAGGAGTTTGTCCAGCTTGACCTTGCAAAAGCTGTCTAGCCAGGTCATCAGCTCTTTCCTTTGTTACAATCACTTCCCTCCTGAGAGCATTAGTCTCTTGACGAGCGGTGTGTACTTCGGCCCGTAATTCCCCCAGTAGTTGGGCCAACTGGTCAGTCTCAGAAGTTTCCATAGCGCCTGGGTGGGAATTTGTAGGAAGGCTTCGCGTTCTGTAACGCTCACCTGGCTCCCACGGAGGCGCTGGTCTAGTCTGGGTTGCTATGGCCTCTTCAAGCGTGATGCGCAGAACTCGGACCACCGATTGAACAGGACCCCCAAATCTTGCTTGTCTGGCCTGTAGGAATATCCTTCTGCAGATGAGAAAGGGGATTAACTGTCTGCAGAATAGTGTGCTTGCTCACCCCTTTCCCCCTTCGTTCTTCTCTGACTTCCTCCAAAACCCCCGGTTTAAGCTCACCTTATGGTTTGGAAGGATGAACTCTCCATCCTGCTTCTGGTGCAGGGGCACGCGTTCGTCCAGTTACTTCACTGGTTTTCAGAATGGCGCTGGCAAAATCCACTTGACTTTTATGAGCGATACGCTGTAAGTATGAAGATTCAAAAGTTCAAGTGTGAGCCTCTTTTTATGTTGTCTTCCTAACCTGTGATCTTTCCTTTATTTCAGGTGCAGAACGAAGGCGATGCGTTGAGGGGTTAAATTGCAGATGGTAAAATCAGGTGAGTTAGTGATGAGGGCGACCCCTCTAAATGTCTTTATAATTCCCCAGTATTGTCTTTTGTCCTTTCCCCATAGGGGCCGGGGTGTGGTACCTGCCAACGAAGCGGCGCCGACCCGAAATGTGGAATGGTTCACCAAGAAAAGCCAGTAAGTATTATGGCTGAAAATTCGGCTTTCCTCCTGTGTTCACTCTGCTCACCTTTTGTCTCTTCTTCTCTCCCCTAGGTGAAGAGATGTGGCGACCGGTGCTGACAGCCGCGATGGAGCCGGGAGATGTCTCGCGGACAGGTGAGTCAAGCGCGGCGCTGCAGCGAGCAACGCGATGCTTTTAAATGGAAGTCTTTCTTCAAGAATGCTGGCGTGAAGATTCCGGATGCAGGTAAGAAGTTTGAATACGTTCTTGGTTTTCACCTTTCTCTTCTCTTCTTTCCTTACAGGTGTTCCAGGTTCGAGGTGGGTGTGGCTGGAGTCCAGGTGCAGGAGCAGACACGGTGAGCGTTCAGCTGCTGGGATGCAGAACAACGTGAAGCACGTGTGGCTGTCCGGGCATGGCTTAAATAGCCTTGGAAGAAGTCCTAGGTAAGTATTCTTCCACAGCCCCACCCAAGTAACAAAATAGTCCCTTCAGTAAAATAGTCCCTCCTAAGCCTCATTTGGCTTGGGTCTTCATGCAGCATGGTCTGCATCAGGTGAGTATGCAGCATGGTCTGCATCAGGTAAGTGCACCAAACACTTTCCTTTATGTGCCTGGCGCCTATGGCGCCAGGACTGATGTCCAACATGAGCCTGGCGCCAAAGGCGCCAGGACAGAGTCCAAAGAGCCCCTATAAGGGGCCGCTGGGCTTTTACCCGGGAGCATGATGCCTGCTCCCGGGGGTGCTGGGCCTGGCCTGGTGCTCCTGGGGTAGGCATCATGACAGCTTTTGATCCTTGGTCTGGCCATGGTTGGTTTTTCACCAATAAAAATTGCTATGGACTTTCTGGAATACCAACCACCTCCTCCGAAACTAAACAGTGACTCTACAGATTCCCCATCTGTAGACAATGCATTGAACAAAAACATGTCGGAATAACTTTCTGCCTTGACTAATGCCCTAAATGGGCTCAAATGGCTGGCGCCTCTCATAAAGTCTGCTGTCAATATAAGTTCATCTACAGCCTCCTCATAAAGTCATGATCTTACCATTGTGTCGTGGAACTGTTGTGGGCTACTTAACTTACTGAAATGGAGAAGAGCGGCAGAACATAAAATCTTACCTAACATTTTATTTATTCAAGAGTCTATGGCCATGAAGGATGTCCAATTTGATGGCTATAAAACTTATTCCCACCATGCTAAGAAAGGGTTGAAAGGGAGACCTACTGGTGGCATTTCGATCTTGATTGATACCCGATTAAATTTTACCATCAATAATATATATGAATCGGATATGTTCATCATGTTGGACATTTCCTTTATGGTCCAAACGAACAAAAATCTATTGTTGGTCTCCCTTTATTGGAATCCCGCTCAACTTCAAATTGAAAAAGCGGTTGAGATTTTGGGTGATGCCCTTAACCTTGCACTCTGCAAAGCTCCATATGCAGAAATCCTTATCGGAGGAGATTTTAATTCCCATATGGGACACCATGGCATCTCTAGGAGTTCCCACTCATACCATCACCATGCCTCTAGTCTAAAAGGAAAGATTTGGTGTAAAATCCTCAAAACCTGGAATATACACTTAATTGACTACACAGATACTCATTCTAATGTCACTTGGAAAAGGGGTAACGCAAGTTCATGGATTGATCACATATTTGCCTCAAATGGATTTTCTCGTTCTATGACTAAAACAAATACCTTTAGGACTGACATGGGAGATCATCTGATGATCACCACCTCAATTCGGAATTATTTCACTTCGTGTCCTCCAGTAGCTCAGTTAGCACTAATTCAAAGTCACAGACCAGGTGCTTCAATCAACTGGTCTCCTGCTGCATGTAGAGATTTCACATTTATTGTCAACAGAGATCTCTGGAAAGATAAAGCACAAAATGGCATGTTTAATTCTGCAATCCTAAAATGGAATTGTGAAATGATTGCCACACATTTGGCGAAAGGTGTTTTTCGCAAGTCTGAGCAACTCTTCGATGAATATAACAGAGATGACTTTTGTGCCAAGATAGCAGTTCTAAAAAGTAAAAAAAACGCTTACATACGGATGTTAAAAAAGTCTACGTGGTGCTCCAATGGCGAGTATTTTGCGCTTAAAAAAAAGGTTCTATTTTCATATTAAAAAGCAGTAAAGGAGATTAATGATGCTAACAAATTGCTTCAAAATCAAAAAATAGTAACTCTTCTTTGTAATTGCAAGACTAAAGACATATGGAATACGATAAGATCTCTATATAAAGAACCACCGCGTGAGTTTGTCTCTGGCATTGACAGTGCAACCTGGACTTCTTTTTTTCTTGGCAAATATGCTCTCCCAAAAAATGTTAGCGTGCTTGATACTCCACCTGATTGCCATCTACTTCCTAATGTTTGTCCTTGGGGAAAGAATCACATACTTGGGGCTATTCAGAAACTAAAAAGCTCTAAATGTGCAGGTCCTGATGGACTCCCTCCTTGTTTAATAAAGGATGATCCTTTATTTTGGGCCCCTTTCTTTCTTACGATCTTCCAAGAGATATTCAAATCCAAAAAGATACTGGAGTCTTGGCTTACTTTTATTATCATTTCTTTACACAAAAAAAGGCTCAATTGAAGACCCAAACAATTATCGTCCTATAGCGATTATTGATGTCGCTGCGAAAATATTCGCCTCTTTAATTCTACAAGAGCTTGAAATATTTGCACGCAACCACGATTCTTTGTGTTCTTCGCAAGTGGGTTTTCGCAAAAGGATGGGAACCCCCTTTAATGCATGTTTGATGGCTCATATTATATCTCATGCCACATGCCCGTCTCATGGCCCCTTCTTTGTTGCCTCCTTAGATCTGAAAGCTGCGTTTGATGGGGTTATTAGGAGCATATTATGGGAAAAATTGCAGAAAGCAAAATTCCCCCAATACCTCATTATTCTTATTCAAATGCTGCACTTTAAAACTAATTTCAAAGTTAGAATTAATAGGGAAGGCTCACTAACCCAAGCTATTCCCTCGTTTACAGGCTTTAAACAAGGCTGTAACTTAGCAGTGATACTATTTAATCTCTATCTACGACATATAGAAGATCTATGGAATGCTAAGAAGTCGTTTGCTATTCGCATTGGAGCCTTTACATTGTCCTGGTTAGCGTACGCTGACGACATCTTATTTTTTGATCGGACTCAGTCAGGCCTTCAAGCTAAACTAGATTGCTTCATGCAACATTGTAACTCTAATAATTTGGTAGTCAATCCTCAAAAATCTAACATTGGGCCTCATTCCGAGGCTGGAGGTAAGGGTTAACGGTCACCGTTAATGGCAACGGTGACCGTTAACACTTACCACCATATTCCGAGTTCCCTTTTGCGGGTTGGCATTTAACGCCTGCTTTTAGCAGGCGTTAAAAATCCAACCCGCAAAGGGACCTTGGAGTAAATTACGGCACCGTAATTTACCGTGCCGTAATTTACTCCTTCCCCATTCCCATTGAGCCCTATGGGGGCAGGAATGGGGATGGGGAACCGGTATGGTGAATGGGGAATTACCGGTCCCTCCAACCTTGGAATGGACCGGTAATTACTCCATTCACCATGCCGGATTTCCATGGAGTAAATAGCTCCATGGTTGCTTACCATGGTGCTCTTTACTCCATGGATAGCGCCAGCCTCGGAATGAGGCCCATTATCTTTTCAAATAAGAAAAAAGTACGTAAGTTTGTATGGAAAATTGGTGTCCCCCCAATTAAAATTAGCCCCACTTTACTGTACTTAGGATTGATTCTCTCTAAGAATATCTCCTATAAATTCATGAAAGAACAATTGATTGCGAAAATTTCTCCATTAAAATGCCAAATGAAAATTCTACTAAAGAAAATTTGCAAATGTTCTCTATTGCCACTATTGGAATTTTATTCAAAAAAAGTTGAAGCCATTCTACTATACGGAGCTGAACTTACCTTACATCATCTAGGGCCATTATTGGACCAACTTCAAGGGCAGATTTGTAAAGATGTATTAGGCTTACCTTCATCAATGCCTAATGTTGTGATAAGACATGAGTTGGGGATTAACTCCCTCTCCTCCAGATACAATTGGCGCATGTTAAACAATTTTGCTAAAATATTATTTCCCATTAGAAATTCGCTCTACATAGGGCTAAACAGAATGTTAATAGATAACAACCCTCCCTCTATGGTGCAATTTAAAGAACGCATGCTAACCCTACTGGATAAGATCAATCTCCCAATGCAAGATCTGGAAATTTTTCAAGAGAAAATCAAGAAGAAATTACTGTTACAGGATTGGGGCGATACCTGTACGACAATGGAAATTTACCCTTCTTGTGCGGAATATTGCAAATTTATACACAAGCAGAAACCACGCATGTCTTATTTAACACTTTGCCCCTGTTCTAAGGTCCGTCGCACTTTTATGCGCTTCAGGCTAGATTTAATTCACACTCAATCTAGAACGAAACACTGGTCTAAAGAAACATTGGCTCACTCTAACAAGGTATGTCGTTTTTGTAATCAAGCTGTGGAGACTTTAAAACATCTGTTCTTATATTGCTGTTACTTTGAAAATGTACGATGTATTCTTATAAAGTCCTTTATGAAAGCTAATACGATTCTAGCTAGAGAGTGGTTTTGGACTAAATGTATGTGGGGATCAACAGATACTTCTGTAGTAAAAACAACAAACTTTGTTAATATCATTGAGAAAGAACTAGAAAATGCATTGCAACCTTAAAGAACTAATGAATGTTGAGAATTGATGGTGCTTAAATCTAGTGTACTCTTGTACAAATCTTAATTTATGAATTTGATATTTTTATGTTCAACATGTCATATCGATTGTGTTCATACCATAATATTTTATGGTGTCTGATTTTAACAATTTTGTATTGTCTGAAAGAATCACAAATTATTTGTAAGGTCTACTTTTTTGACTAAAAACAAATAAAGTTTTTTTAAAAAAAAAAAAAAACTGAATGTCCCAAATCTTGCTCGTCTGTTGCTCAGGCTTATGTCTCGCCCACAGTGTGTTGGTGCTTGTGCTGGCCCACAACCTTAGCTTTTCGAGTGTGCGGCTCTCAGTGGCCCTGGCTGCAGTGCGCGTTCATTCCTCAGTGTGCAGGTCTACTTTGTGTGTAGCCTGCTGTACTGATCCCTCGGATTCCTGGCTCTGGTGCACTTAGTTGTTTTGTGGGTGCTCCAGCACTGCACCAGTTCTATTGTTATAGTTTAGCACACCCAATGTGTCTGTACCTCACCTAGGGCTAGTGCGCTATATTAGAGGAGGACAAGCCCGGCACCAGCTCTGCTGGCATAAGGGCATTTTGTGGGCCACCTATGTCACGTTATTATACTGTCCTTATTTGTTAGCCATTGCTCCTTTCGCCCATCCCCCCCAAGGGTATTCCTTCCTTCTTCTCACCCTTTTGCTGTCTCCAATTTTGTTTATTTATTTATGGGGGGTGCACCACCTTTCACACCAAAGTCGACTGTCTGTATGCCTCCTACTATGGCTTAGTTCCTCTGACCCCGTGGGGCCTTTTCTGATCAACTGATCGGTGCTCAGTCTTTGCCAGCCCCCTCCTTTGTGTTCAGCTGCGCCACGCTGCACCCGTTTTCTTGCTACCTGTCTCTTTGGCCCCTGTCTATTGTTGTGAGAGGTGCATCCCTGGGAGTCGCCTTCCTCCACTTTAAAGTCTGTTCCCCTCTGCCTCCTTCCGGGATCTCCGCTCCTCAGTTTTTTGGCCCCTGTTGCTTTCGCACTACTCCGGGGCCTGCACCTGCCCAGCCTTTTTTCATGGACAGTTTGCCTTGTTTGATGGACTTGGTAAATGCCACTTTTGCACTGTGCGAAGGGGCGGGGGGCACCAAAGCCCACCAAAGCTCTGGTCTTCAAGTTGGGCTGCTCCTGCCCATTCCTTATTGTCACCTAATGACCAACGGACTCGCCGTTGTTATCCTGGTCTGCTTCTTCGCTACGCTTTGTGCGTCGTATTCGCTGTTACCGATGCTCGCCCGCAGTGCCTGCGCTTGAGGCATCCCCTTCGTTGTCTGTGAGCGCACGCTGCCCCAGGGCTTCCTCGGCGCCTCTCAGTGTCCCTCAACGCTGTCAAGGTTCTTCAGGCCCTGCAGACTTGCCACGCTCTTGTTAGCCTTTTCCCCACCATCCAGGGGGGCCGGGGGTCCCGCTTGCTGCAATCTCTAGAGCCCTCTGGCAATGTGCCACGGCAGTGATCTTGCGAGTGCTACAGGGCATGCAACTCAATGCGAGGGGTCGCTTGATGACCTTGTCTATTATTTATTGCAATCAGCTGCAGCCGTTGTCTGCCTGGATTACCAGTGCAGCCGTGCTCCTCTGCTTTCGCTCCGCATTCGGATCTTGCCACTAGTCGTTTTTTTGTTGCAGGACTGCCATTTTGTTTCTCGGTTCCAAAGCGCTCACGGGGGAAACAAAGTTGCAGAACTCCTTCGGTATTCTTTCAATCCACATGCGGCCGCGTTCCACAGAGCTCTCATGTGTTCCTATACCTTTGGCTGCATTCTTCTGTTGTTTTTCCTGCTAAAAGTCAGTGCGCTTGTACGAATTGATATACGGATCCACAGGGCTCACTCAGAAGGCAGCCTAGTCCATGGCTGCCAAGCCACGCCCCATCTATTAAACAGAGTTAATGGATAACACAAATGTCCTTCTAGCAAGAGCTTGTCTTAAAAACAACAGCAGGGACCAACTCACACATGGGTTCTCTGCCCATAATAAGTATAGCAAACCATGTCAGCATTGTACAAAATGTCTATCCTTCAGGACTGGGACCATCGATCTTGCTCTAATATCTTAAATGCTGGACAGAAAAGCACAAAGTGCAGAGTATCCTCTTCACAACCAAGCGACCCCGACACTTGCCTTCATTGTCCTCTGGACAGCGAAACAGCGTAGATCTTATAGGAAGGCAATTTAACGGAGCTCTGGTGAAGTGATTCCTTTCTGCAGGATAATTTGCCCACAGTCAATCATTTTGAATGGCATTGGTTGAAAAAATAGCCGAATTTCTATTTGTGCCCTTCTGAATTTCAATAGATTCTCTATAAGCCCTGGAGATGAGTAACAGCTGATGCTTAAACCGTGTCGCGGCAGCTCTAGTGATAAACATAGGATTAGTCAAGTAATGTTCAGCATTCAATTTTGCCAACAACTTCCTTACATGACATCCGAGGGACTGTCTGCTCTCCCCCTCTGGCCAACAAATGCTTAAATTAACCTGGCCTTAGACTTGGCCCATAGTCCGAGCCAAAGCAGGACTGGTTCCAGCAACATTTCATCCCCCATGAACGACATACCTAGCTCATTATGGACACCATAATTTGGGTCTGATTGTGGAAGGCCGAGAATTAATTTTGGAAAGGAATTCTCAGAAACTCCCATAGCATGGCTCCATATTTCGCAACAGCTTTTGCTTTACTACTATACACCGTTTTGATAAGATCTGTTGGCTTGGTGCTAGATATTGCGCCTCATAAGGAGTTGGGTGGTATTTGGGCTGTATTACCACCCAACTATATTAGCGTTAATGCCCACCGTTCCGGCAGTATTACCGGTGGATCACGGGTTGGATGCTAACTGTAAGTCCCATTTCCCATTGGGTCCATTGGATCCAATGGGGAATTTTTGGTACAATTACCAAGCTGTAATACTGCTGGTGATAATTGCGCTGAGAATGGGCATCTTTTCAGTTTATTTACCCCCAGCTCGTAGCTGAAGGTAAATACGCCAGACTCGTGCTAGGGCCAACCCTTTAATGAGGCGGCAATACCGTTACCACTGCATTTAAAGGCTACCGCCCAACTCGTGGTGAGGCCCATTGACATAAATCTCCTTACTCCCACAAGAGCTTGTTTGACCCTGACCCCTTGTGTCTCAATGTGTGCCCCAGGTTTCAGATCAGGCCTCATTATGAGGTTGGCAGTAAAACCCGCCAATAGGCAGTGGGCTACCGCTGACCCTGTAACACTGTTTCCGCCTCCTAATTTCCCTGTGCTACCAGGATATCAAGAGCGGCAGCGGAATGGTAAATCCCCATTCCTGTCGAGTCCCATAGGACTCCACGGGAATTGGGGACCCTGACGCACTGCCACCGTTGTTAACAGCACCAGTACTTCAGTGAAAACTCTGCCAGTAGGAGCCTGAACTACCAGCAGGCCAGGCCTGTGGGGAGTTCCGTGGCCCCTACCAGCAGACTGATAGTTTCGCTGTCCCGAAAGGGTGCTTGTACGTTGCTATCGGCACCCTTAATTCTGGACCGCCAAACTTGGAATCAGGCCCTGGGGATGAGACCTGTTCCAAGGTAATGAAAATCTGCACTCTTGGGATTATTACGCCTTTCGTCACCATTGGTGCCATTTTCGGGCTCTTCCTAGAGAGATGACATGCAATATGACATGCAATAACAGCCGACTTGGCAGCATTGACTTTCAGATCTAATGATGTCATAAAGTCTGTATACGCCGTGACGAGGTTCTGCAAGGCTTGTGGCGTACGAGCAATCAGAACTGTGTCATCGACGTATGCCAGCAGACTATTATTCGACTCTGCATGCTTAAGCAGCATGCCGTGTTCCCTTAGCATCTGTCCCACAAATGTCAAGTTAGCTGCATTAGCAGCATTTCATTGGTGAATGGGCTCTGTTAGTTGTTACAAAGTGAGTGCTCTGGAAGTGGACATAATGAAGAAACCCACTCAATTCTGAGCAATTTCAGGCTAGGAACCTTCTCTGACCAAGTGCCCCCAAAACGCACACAAAGAGTAACAGACACCCGCCCACACGGGTGTGCGAATTAAGACCAGAGTTTGCTACCTTAGTAATTGCATGGCTGAACTGAACTTAACACAGGTATCCCCTGCAGCTAGTTTATAATAGCAGCCGTTCCAGCGGCTCACGAAGCAAGAAATGGCCCACAAAAAGAGCAACATGAGAAACGGAATCATCCCAATAAGGCGTGCCTCTGACACTCTCACAGCCCCAGACCTGTAACCGCATCAAGCCCACCTCGTCACTCGGCAACTCATGTGGCTCCCTCAGATACCATGGTGCAGTTTGCTGGCGCAAACAGCCCGGTAGAGAGCAGAAGCAGATGCTGAAACACACCGGCAAGGTAGGGCCGGGACTCGGAGCTCACCAATTCCACATCATACTCCAGCAACAAATTATGGCAGCTGCAGAACTAGAGGAAAGGACCTTCCTTCCTATACTCCAGCAACCCATCAAGCCACACTGGAAAGCCGTCCGCTTCCGACGAATAGCCACTAAACCACTGATACACAACCTGCCATGATTAACAGTAGCTACCTCCGGCTCATCTAAAAGACTACCATCAGTGTGCCAGGAATACCAGGAGTCATGCAGATGACATATATCTACCTTAACCTCAAACACCTCGAACCCCTTCATCGCTAAGGCTTCTCGACAGTTTAGTACGCACAAGCAGAAGTTTGAGTTAACAAAGCAAAGATGAACAGTGCACCCCTTACAAAACATGCAATCTGCTAGGACACAAATGTTAGGGAACAATTTGAATGCAATGTCATTCACACCCAAGGCCTCATTACAAGTATGGCGGTAAGCGGTAAAATTGGCAGTATCTCTGTTACCATCAACTTTACCGCTACGCCAAATGGCGACTGCTAAAATGTTTGGTTGGAGCAGGTGTCGTGGAGGGGCCAGCCTCCTCGGTTGTTTCCTAGGTGTCTTATATTCCTGACATGTGCGTTATCACATTGGTTCCTAGGTGCATGGCAAATCAACATTCACTGTCACTTGTACTATGTCGTCACTGTGTGTTGAGTCTCCTGTGGGGCTGGCATCATGTGTCGGCCACTGTGTACATGGCATGCATTGCATCTGGCCGGCCAGGTGTGGGTTGGCTGGCTTGCTTTGGTCGTGCATCTCTGGGATGGGTCGGGCTACAGGCTGTCCTCTCGAGTGGTGAGTCAGGACTGTTGGTGACAGGTATCCGGTGGTGCAGTCAGGTGGGTGTAGTACATTTGGTTGTGTGTGGGTCAGGGGGTCATGTTATCAAACATGTACTCCTCAATGTATATCTACATGGAGCATTGCAGTTGAGGGTCTAGTTGCTGACGCAACTATCCACTGATGTGAATCCATGGGCATGTAAATGTCATATGGTTGCATGGTGGCGATGTTGCCTGTGCATGGGTGTCATGTTAGGTGGGTCCTGCAATCAGTGATTCATGTTATTGTGGCCTGATGCCTCACATGGATAGTGAATGCTTGCTGCGGTTCACGTTGCTTGCTTGCATGGCAGTGTGGGTGTTCGTGGATGCCTGCAGGGTTATCCATTTATGAGAGCATATAGCACTGTGGTTCTCACCAGATTCAGATTGGCTTATGGCTCCTAAATCACCTGTTCCCACGCCCTCTATCCCGTCCATGTGCAAAATGCCACGGACCATGTCCTCCCACAGTGTCTGTTGCAAGGGTTCCATTGACCCACCTCCAGTGGCGGATGTATCCCGGCGGTGGATTCAGATGAGGCTACTGACCAGGGCTTGAAGTCATTCCACCTCTTTTGCATGTCCTCCATCTCACGTTGGACGTGGCCTACGGCCACCACCTTGTCCCGGATTTCCATCCATGTGGTGTTCTTGCGCTGTTGGCTGGTCTTCCTATTCAATGCCTCATACAGCTCTGCAGAGTGGGTGGCCACCAGCTCGGCCAACACTATGAGCTCCTGCTCTGTGAATTTAGGCTTCCACAGCCTCATATCTGGCACCCTGCCTTTGCTCTTTCCTGATGACATGTTTGGCCTTTGCCGAGTGTCTGGATGGCACGCCTATCTTGAGATATTCAATGGATTGTAATTACCAACATGGCCACTGTGGTGCTTCATTATATAGCGATGACGAATTTCCATTACGGTAATAGTAACACTGCCGATTTTTGGCAGAGTTTCATCATAACACGGGTTGTTAACTGCTATCTCCACTGGGTGAAATTACTGTTATCGCCATTGGTGTGTGCGCACATCCACCAGGTTGTAATTCAGCATAATTCCGCTGATCCACATGGCAGTAACCCTAATTCCGCCATGGCGGAGTTACCGCCGATTTTGCCTCAGACTCGTAATGAGGCCCCTAGTGCCTCTGACAGAAGTTTCGTCCAAGCTTTTTTATAGGAATTTTTATTGCCATGTGTTAGACCCTTAAAACAGCATATTAAGTTCATGTTCCGCCAACCAGCCAGGGGGTCGTCTTTGGATGTCCTCTTCTCTACTCTGCAACAGGTAGCTTGCCTGTATACAACAGAACTTTGGGTCACAGTCCCTTTTTGAACCAACCTTCCTTCCTTCCTTCCTTTCAAATGTTCTTTGATGGTTCGTTGCCCTGTTGATGTCCCCAACTGGTTTTGTAGTTTGCAGTGAGATACTGCTTCGACCTGTCAGTTTTCTGGCCTGGAGTTGTACCTTCCCTACCACTCCACTGGGCCTTCTTCTGCCTCCACCATTAATGTGGCCACTGAAGGAGTCTTTGGGTTGTTCACAGCAACTTTGGGCAATTGTTTACCAACATGGTCAAACCCATTCCCAATCCCCCAGACTCATATTAATAGCACTGTCTCCTGCCAACATGTTTGTCATGCATTTTGCCAACATACTAATGACCCCCAGACACATATCCATGTTAGCAGCATCCCTCTCACACCTGTCCAGTAACTGTCTGTGGTCATCTTTCACTCCAGGTAGGCATCTGAAAGTCTGTTTTCGTGTTTGGTGAAATATAGAATATTATCTGTATTTACACTCACACTCGGCCCTTCAGCTGGTTCACCATCCAGATTAGAGCTAGAACCATGAGGGTCCAAGAGTGCAGCATTCTGAAAGCCAGAGTGGCAGGTCAGACGTGGTGATATAAGTGGGAATGATAACTAAACCTCAACCTCTGCCAGACCATCTACTCAACCAGCTGTGCAACCATGGGGCTCAAAATGTAGCAGAGGACCCTCTGGTGTCTCCAATTTTACTAACCTCTCTCCATCTTCTCTATGCACACGCACAAGCTGATTGCAAGTAAAATCCTTGATTATCGTTGGGATAGAAGGGAGCTCTTTAAATTTCCTTTTCACCATCTGCTACCTTCCTCCCTCCAACTCCATCATCGATCAGGGCTCCCAGGGAATTGGTCAGCATCTGCACCAGTGTGGGGCTAACATGATTGATCTATCCGAGCTACAGCTGCAGAGTCTTGTTCCACGTAAGGCGGTCCTTTGATTAGATCAATCATTGAAAAAAGCTTTGATCCACTGGCGCTCTCAGAGACAAAACCAGTATTGCACCCTGAATTAGGCATCAGATTTAATATCACGTTGGGTGGCAAATCAGGAGTTAAATGTACACTTGCAGGAAGCCGTAGCTGGGGGCATTGCTCCCTTCCATGAGGGTGAGTTCTTCACCCTGCTCATATTTGCCACCTCCTCCATACCAACTCTCCATGGCAGAGCTAAACTGTCACCTTCAACAGCCAGTGCTAAACAGCTAGGCGTCACTACAACAGCATCCACCACCTCAGCCACCTCATTCGCCACAGCTACAGTGGTCAGGCCCATGGCCTTCTGGCTTTGGTACACCCAATTAATGGTGGCTTGCCTAGGTGGTTTACAGGCAGCCTTCAGGCCAGACTGATTACCTACAGAGCTCCCTTTTTTATGATTGTCTTCTGTGCACAGAGTTTCCCTACAATGGCGGCCAAACTCCACCAGGCTCAGCTGCAGCACTTCTTATCTGAAGCCCCTTGCCCTTCACCAGCCCTAACTCAGGACCGCTCTCAGTCGACAAAAGTAGACCACTCCACGCGCCGTCTCACTTGCAACTCTCCAGCTTTGCAAAAATATGAACATAGGCTGCTTCTGACAACCAGCACTGGTTCGTTTCAGTTAGCAGTTACTTTCTTTCAATTAGCAGTCGGCAGTAGAAAGTGTCACTACATTGGCCAGCATGTGATTTCCGTCCTCCCACCAGCTCGGAGTGTAATTGTGGAACAGGTTTCAGCATAGGTTTAAGAAAAATGTTAGGGCAAGAGATAAAATATCTTACTGCCACCAGCGTGTTACTATTTAGACACCATCAACATTGTCATGCTGTCTACCACCTCCAGTACCTCTTGCACCTCCCACACCTCATTCTGCCTGTACAGGACTCAGAGTGGAAGAGTGGAAAAGTGGAAGAGCCTCAAACTTCCAACTGCAGGATCGCAGAACGCAACACGCACCAGCAAGGCAAGGCAAAGCAGCAAAGTAAAGCAGCGCCACCAGCAGGGCAATCAAGCTGCTGCATGCTCCTGGAAAGCGAAAACAATACCAAGCAGCACCAGACTGCAGGGTTCAAAGTGCACTCCTCGCAGGCACTGCGGACACCTAGGCTGAACTGCTGTGAGCTACCAGCACTCAGAGACTGCAGGACCAGAAACAGGAACTACCTGGTAAACAGGGGCTGCGCCGGCTCGGACTGCGCTCCAAAACTCCAAGCCGCAGAATCACAAGACCAGGACCATGATTCGAAATAATAATAAGTGCAATGCCTCAGCTCAGTTAATGGCCCACTGCGCAGTCACCTGTCACTAGCACAAGGCACAGTGCAACTAGCTCAAGTGGATGGCACGCTACAATCACCATCCCCTTCTGCTTCCATTTACCGCAGTTTCAGACTCCAGCCTCAGACTCTGGCCAGACTCATAGACTGAACTGTAGCCACGGGCCAGACTCAACCAGCCTCTCTGACTCCGACTAACGGCTGAAGCGCTACCAGGCCGATGCTCCTGTGGACCTTGGACCCCAGTATTCAGTTATCAGTATGGGCACCCAGAAGTTGCTTTGCTGCCAGCCTCTCCATGGGTTTACTTACTATGTACTGCTAGCAGGCTAGAGGAAGGCACTTAGCACCATCCTAGGACGTCCTGCCATGACCGTCAAGCTGCACTACAGGTTGCTGCAATAGCAACAGGAGCCGTTTCCCTCATTTACAATGCACAGAGCACATCAATTCTTACACCAAATCATAATAGTAAAGCAATCTGCAAGTGACTACTTTATTGCTCTTATCTGTACACTTATGATAAAACACCTTAATTTATGTGCTTACTTAAATAACGGTTTAGTTGAAGAGTTTTAAAATGATGCTTTATTTCTTAGGAGGAAATGAAGGAGAGAATCTAACCCACCTACATGTGTATATTGGAATTCTAGTCCCCCTATCACTATCCGATTTCATGTCCCGTTACGGACCGAACCAAATAGGTTCCCACTGTAAATCAAACCAACAGAACCTACCAAAATCCTACAGAAATTTCAGATTCAGACAGGTCTATGTCACTGCAACCAACAAGGAAGTTTACTAATTTCTACTTGTCAATTGCTGATGCAGCCTGTACTATCAACTACTATCAGGACGGAATTATTAAATATTCTTTCTGGGTATCGTTTTACTCTCTTTTAATTTACCTTGAGTAGACACCCATCAGCAGGACTATGCACAAGGTGGTCACTTTTCTGGCACCCCCCAGGCAAATCCCTGCTCACTGCCTGGATCAGCGAGGCTGTCAGCTATTCTCAGGAACCAACACCTCTCTTTAGCACTTCTGGTTAATGTCATAATCACTGGATACCCTCTGCTTCAGCCTTCATATGCAATGGGCCTCTGCACAGTGACCGTAGGACCCTTATGCCAGGATGGCCCCTTTCTGTCTTCTGTTCCAATCAGCCTGTCCCCTTATGGGATTCCTGACATTGTTTCCTAGATCATCTGGCTTTCTGATTTTGATATTTCAAAACATTTTTCCTAACTCCACAGAGTTAGCTTTTATGAATGGCGTCACCATATTCATTATGAGCCATTTGTGATGACATTATTTTACATTGATTCTATATTCAGATGGGACACTCAGATTGTATGACATTTCAAATAAACTTCACCTTAATCTTAACTGATTTTCTAGGAGCATGAGAATCGGTTAGGATGGATGGATTCTTCTCCGCTTTCTTCCTCCTCTTTACTTGTGCACAGAGAACATGTTCCATTTCGTCACTCCTCTGCACTAAAATGACATCACAAAGAGGCCAATTTAGAAACATAAGTCTGAGGTTACTAAATATGTAAATGCAAAAACGTCACACTTTAAAAAATAATAGCACTGTAGTAAAGAAATGGGGCAGTTACTGTCATGCGGCTTTGTTTCAGCTGGGATAAACAGAATTTAAGTGAGCAAGATGCTTTTCATGTATTAAAATACCGATCAAACACTGTACACAGATTGCAACGATACATACAGTTTCTCGCTGCTGGCAATGATTGAAAAGTTGTAAGGGATTCCAAACCTCAATAGAGTGCCGTTTTAAACGTGTTTGCTTTTTTATGCTCAGCAAGAGGATGAAGCTCAGCCTCTAGTAACACTTTCAGGGGCAAATTCCCTACTTCCCCAGGCTGCAGAAAATGTAAGGAAATCCTTTCTAGAAGCTTCAGAATGTATTTATCCTTACTTGGTTCTTAAATTCTGGCAGGACGTTTTGGCAGGAAGCAAAGCACAACCATCCTTTGGTCTTTTGTAGGACTAAAGTGAGTAATACACACATATCTCCTGCCCATTCTCTGGAATGCTGTAAATATTATCACTTGGAGTGATGAACCATTAGAGTACAAGCCTTGATTTTTACGACATTATGTGACCACATTTTAGATTAAATTTCCCTTCTATTTGTTCTTTTTCTGAGGAAATCAGTTTGCACTGGCTGGTCTCGGAAGAGTTTTGCAAACCTCCTTTCATACCTCACCAGTGGGCAAATAGCTGCTCTGTAACCACAAAGGATAGTTCCAGAATCCCACACTAAATTCAAGGGATCTCAGAATGACTTTGAGATTTAAATCGCATAACATGTTTGTGAAAATAAGGAAAACAAGTACACATACCATCAGAGGGTTACTCCAGTTTGTTACCTTGATTTCTTACGTTACAGCAGATAAAATAACCAGGTTTAATATAAACACAGCTACGCGACCATCCTCAAAATAGAACTGATTCACATTTTTTATCAAGAGCACATTTGTTCTTATTGATCAAGGTAAAAGATAAAATGCTATGTATCAACATTTATTTGTAGCCTTATGCCCATCTAATCTGCTAATTTATTCCAAAGGGTTTTAGACAGTTTATCCTCAATGTTTCCAAAATTATACATATCCAAAATGTTTTCTTTCTTTTCATTTTTGTCTCATTGTTCCCAACATCCCTGGTGCTTTTTAATGAATTCAATGACAATACATGTCACTTAGCTCACATTAAATCCTTCTTCCAAAAATGGCTTGCTACACACAATTTGTAATTCCTCATTCATATTTCTAATTGGTTATCAATTATACAATACTAGTGTAACAGCCAGTGTACACTGGCCAAAGTGCAGGTTTTCATTAATACATTAGGACCACTATATACCCTAAGGCAACAGCTCCCTCTAGCAGTGACAACAGATGAAGTTATGCAAATTGGACCACTGTATATCGTAAAACAACGGCTCCCTCTACAGGAGCATTCTGTGCGTTCGGGCAGTATCTACTGCGCATGAGTGCATCAGACAAACATATATCTGGTCTTTTATATTATAGTTAGATTTTACATTGTGTGGTTTCATATACATACATGTTTCCACAAGGGTAATTTATTAGGTACTTGTGTGAAGTAATATGACAAATAACTGTATTTTGCAAGATGGGCAAGTACTACTTTTGATGTGATCCTTAGTGGTTCAGTTTGCAGGCTTCATTTGATTTATTGAGCCTGCAAGTTCAAATCCAGAGAAGGGTCTCTTTCTGACTTTAGTTGCAAATTAGCTATGTTAAGGGTTTCTCTGGAGATTCCTGCACCACAACGAATACTGTTCAATTGTTTTTAACAAACGCCAGTAAAAGAAAACTCACTTTGAAAACGTGTTTGTATGAACATAGGCTATTATGAACCCTTTAAGAGTTATGTTTAACAGAATCTGCTGTTAAATCCAGTGTTTGTGTCCAATAATGAACTTATATTCTTAGAGTTTAAACCTAGCTGATTTTTGTGTTGTTTTACTGTTTTATTGGTTTGCACTATCTACCCTTGCATTTATTTGATTGTTGCGTCGATTAATTTTCTTCTTTCACCTTTTTTGTCCTGACCTGCACTTTATCTCATTTACATTTTAATATTGTATGGTGAATTTTGTGCTTTATTAAATAATGTATAAGTGTATCAGTTTGATTCTGTTTTTTTCAGTAGGCTGCCAATGCCAACACATAAAATAATGTTTGCTTTTTCATCACACTTACGGTTGATTTAATGTCATTTAAATTATATGCAGGGTTATACAAAATGTATTAACCATTAACAGTGCCATTACCCAAGTAGTGATATTCATATAACTAGGAAATAAGATCCTTATTAAGATCCGCGAATATTATGAGCGAAACAAGTATCTGTGTATTTTCTTGCCCCCTCTGTAGGTCAGTTGTTTTTTCTCCTTGATTCTCTGCACCTCTTGCATAACAGGGTGTGTGGAAGAAGGACGGCAGATAAGTCAGATTCTTTCTTTTAATACTACTAATAGCATGCTCCCTCCCAAAGGAAAAAAATCACCATCTTGGTCCTTGCTCCGAGATTATCTAAATGAAGATCCACCCACTTCTGTTCTCCCCTCAATTAATATAGGTTTCAAGGGAGTTATCATTGTTTGAATCTATTCATGCACCATGATCTTTTCAAGAATTGTTTCCTCAGTGTAGAGCCAGGAAAACATAGTTTCATTATGGATATGGGATATGAGGATGTACAAACAGGAGAATGTAAGGTTAGAGTGAGCATGCATTTCTTCAGGACTATCCCAAGAATCCATTTTCCCCTGAAAATACTGATGTGTTTTCTGGTTCTGGAATAACAGAAATGTAATGACCCATGTTTGTTATATCTATTTGTATCTTAATTATTTTTGTATTCAAAGTTTTCAAAAGAGACATGTATACCGGATAGATCAGAGCACATAAGAAGAGGTGGGGAGGAAGGAAAGGAGGACAGGGTATGTTCTGCACACCCAAGGATCTAAAGTATTAAAAATACTGTACGATGACAGTATATTCCAGACTTAGCAAAGAACATGTGCAAATGCTGCTTAATTGCACACACTGTCCTTATTGGTGTATGTCTTGGTCAGTCATTAATAGTCTTCAGGAAGGCCGTGGTAAAGAAGAGGGTTTTTAAGGCTTTCTTAACTAGTGAGTCCGTGAGAGAAAAATGATATCAACCCAGCCTCTTGTTGCATATAGGTTAGTAAATGCCTACCCTTTTTGTAAAGATTTGCCTCGTACTGATGCATGGTTTTGCTGATTGACTCCTGATGGGGCACAACTGGGGCCATGATTGGAGAACATAAATTGCTTTGTTTTGTGGTTACTCTGATCAAAGTATGAGTCACCTATCACTGTTTCACATTCTTTTTTCTTCCACAGTCAAGGCTGGATCAATATCACATCAGCATGAACAAGCAGATGTGCGAGCTTATCAGCGAGGTCCGGAAAGAGGGCGTAGACAACATGATTGAGCTGAAGAAGAAATTTGGTGCCACCAAAGATGATAGCACTTTGAAAGACAATTTGGCCACAGTAAGCACCTTTGCACTGTAAATAGATTTCTGTGACTACTGTGATGATTAAGGTTTTCAGAACACGAAAACCAAGCAAAGGAAATTGATGATGGAACTGATATTGAAACTATGCCCTCAATCAACAACTATTTGGCTACAATAAAAGCACAGTCATCCTTCTCCGCTCTTCAAAAATCTCCAATCTAAATTCTCTTTATGTTCACAAGTAGGGGTGTGTGTGTGTCAGCATTAGTGAATCAGCTTTGCAACCTCCTCGTTCAGACTCAGCCTGTCAAACATACGAGTCAATCCAGTCGCATTCTCTTGCATCTCTAGAGAATGTCCCTGCTACGCCAGTGACCCCAACAATACAAATCGTAGCCCACCATAACCTTGAAATGTAAAAAAAACCTCGAGGAGGAGGCCCAGTTCTTTCTCCTTGACTATTTGCCACAGCACGCATGCTTTGTGACACTCTCACACAGTCTCCATGGAGTCAATGTTTCTATTTGTGACAATGTCCATTTATTTTGAGCTGCCACTCTAAATTTGCCTTGCCTGCATGCGTGCACTCTGATGCACATACAGAGTTCAAAGCAACCCCCGTTCAGAGGGACGGTCCTGCGATTAATTCAAAAGGCAACATTATGGCACCCACCATCATTTATTGCCATTGACACATTTTTGTTTGCGTACAATCAGTTACTGAGAGCAACAGTAAAGACATTTCAAATTTTGGAGGGAAGGAAAAGTGTCTAAGCCAATCTTGATCAAAAGATTCCTGTCCCCATATATCACACTCAGAACTGTATTAGCATCATCTCATAGTGCTGTTTTTATAGCTAGGAAATAGCACCCACATACGTCATGACTCTCCATTAACTTCAACTTGGCTTTTAAATCAAGGACTTGGGCCATGTTTGCGCAGAGCCTAGTAGAGAGAGAAATGGTTTTAATTGTAATATAACCTTTCAAATGACAAGTATGGGCACTCTGAACCTGTAGCCCCTCTGGGAACCTATGCCTATTAAATGTACAGATAGCTTGCCTGCCACATTTTGCTATGACCCATATTTATGGAGGTGCACCATAATCAAATGCCCTCTCAGTCTTATTTTCTCAAACTGCCCTGCCCCCTTTCCATATCACTGGAACTGAGTGAATCTCACCTAATAACTAATGCTATCATAATTATAATTATGCCTTCTTGATTAAAGTTGCTACCGATTGTTTCACATTTTCCAATCCATAGAAAACTTGTCTCCCTTATATTTCTTTACAACAACGCAGTCTGAAAGTGGCCTTAAAACAAAGATCTTTCCGCTCCTTCCAATTTTTGAAGCATGAATTTAGCCATCCTTGCAAGCATAGTACAGTCCAGTGTGTACTTAGTCTTTGCGTTATTGTGACATACCTATCTACATTTGTCCTCCACAGGGGCTGGCTCGCCCATTATGCAGCCTGCCCCGAGCCCTGTTTCATAGGCGAGTTTCCAGATTGGGGTAGAAAGACCAAATTAGAAATGTTCGAGGGAGAAAAGACCGAAGATTATTTTTTCTAAATAATCTTTAGTCTTTTCTCCCCTAAACATTACTGACTTGGCCCACACCCCTACCCACACCCCCAACGCACCCCTACCCACACCCGTACCTCCCTACTTACCTTGCATTCCGACTGGCTGTGTCCCTGTAACACCTGTTCCCTTTCACTTCCGTGATCGGGAGCCGGCGCGGCAGGGTCCTTTCCCCCTTTTTTTTTTCTGGACAACTGCAGGGGTGTCCCTCACAATCCCCTCTCACAATATAGTGAACAAGGGTGCGGGGAATGCCCGTGCAGTCCTATTTCTTTGTTTTTTTGTTATGGCTGCAGGTTACACCCCCGCAACCCCTGCTCACAATATAGTGAGCAAGGGTGCGGGGGACACCCCTGCAGGCCCCAGCACTGAATGCGTGATCTGGTCGAACTTTTCGGTCGTTCGGATTTTTCCAACGGCCGAAATTCGGCCAAATCACGCATTCAGTATTTTTTCCAAACATTTTGGATGAAACCGAGTTCCCTGTTCTCTGTATTTACCTAGGTCTGTATCAGCAGCAAAGATGGAATCATTCTCCAGACACAGGTCACATCTGAAACACATGGAGATCATCCCAAATCTAAAGCTGGGGCCACCAAACTAGAACCACTTTGCAGACTCTGGTTGTCAGGGCTGGTTGTGAAAATAGTTGGGCGCAGACACATCATTTGGTGGAGCTTTTAAGCCTCAGCATGTCAAAGGATTTATCATTTCACGTTGCAAGTTGTTATATGCTGACAATATTTTTCTTCTAGCGCAAGGAGCTCCAGACCCTGCGGGAAGAGAACAGTAGGCTGGAGGAACTGCTCTGCAAGCTGAAAGCGCTTGGATCCTGGAAAGAAACAATTAAACAGGGGAAACTGCGGGTCCAGCTGAGAAGTGTGGAGAAGGTGAGCGCGTTGTACATTGAGACAGGCCGCTGTCAAAATACTGAGATAACTTGCAGCAGTTGCCGAATATATCATGGTCATAGTTGCTAAGAGTGTGAGGGGCAGGATTTTTTTAGCCCAATATTACACATTTTTGAACAGCTGGAAATTTTTTTGACTGTATATCTTTCACCATTTATGGGTCTTGTAGTTAGTAGTCCTAGCAAGATCCCTTACTGAGTAGTTGCAGTGATGAACAGGTCGGTATGTGCATCATTTCTATGATGATTGAAGCAACGTTGAACACAAGTCCCCATTACATAGCGTAACATAACACTTCCAAACCTTTGAATCACCGAGGGAAATTCAAGGTTTGCAGACCCAGAACATTTGAAAGAGAACTTCACAAGGTGGAATGACTTCAGTATTGGAAAGAATAAGTGAAAGAAGTGATATGTTGTTTAATGCCTATGTAAGCAAGAGGCGAAAAGTGTGCATTTGCAAACCTCATGCAGCTAAAATAGCACACTAAGCTGTGTAGAATAATAGCTCAATTTAATTTGAGGTTTTCTTCAGAGATAAGTGTGTAACCTGCCTGTCACAGGTCCAAAGCTTCACAAAGATAACTCATTGAGGCTCTGTAGCCATTAACACTTGCCCTTGTCTGTGTGCATCCTGTGTGTGGGTGCGTGCAGTGGTCAGTGCAGCGTTTTCATTCATTCTGTGCTGACCCTGTCTCCAGCTTTTCTCTTCATTCGATACCTCAAATGTGTATGTGTCACTACTTATTACATTTAATTTCAGTTCATTTGCTTTACCATCAGCTTCTCTCAGAGCAGGGATTACTATATATGGTCTGGGTGCTTTCGTGGGACCCAGACGTTCATTATCAGATGGGTGTACCAACATTGGGACACTTTGGGCACCAATAAAAAATGCAGTTCTGATAGTTAGGGACAAAAATACAACAATAATCACCATGCATATACACATGATCGTTTTGAGAGACAGCTGGCAGCACTTTCTTCCTGGGAAGCGGTGTCGCCCCTCTGTCTGGGGTAAAACTAAGTTTCTGTTCTGGGCCCCCATTTCGAATGAGTTCATAGTCAGTTATTTATTCCTTCTCTTGCTCTGGTCTCGTAGTTTGAGAGTTCATTACTATTAAGTGACGAGTGCCTCCCAAATGTCCCCACTCTTGTGAGTGACAACGGTAGTCTCTGGTTATGCATTACAGTTCCTTTAACTTGACTATGGAAAAAGGTTAGACTAACGTCTTTAACACATCACACTCATTCTGCATCTCTATGATAGACAAAATCCCAGTGCACTCCTCTAATTTGCCGACATGCTGGAATCTGTTCAATGCGAAGGGCTGAACAGATGGAATTGCTGTAAATCGCACAAAAATAAAATGTCGTAAAAATAAAACCAAAAATAAAAATAAAAGTGAACACATGAAAAATTAGAAAAATGAAGAAAAAGGAAAATAAGATGGTGAAGTTCTTGGGTCCGCTCCTTTCGCTTGGTCTCTCGACGACAAGTTGAAGAACAGTGTCTCTCTCCTCGATCTGCTCCACGGCGGAAAGATGACGAAAAGGATAATAAGAAAAAATAGAGGAAAAAATAAAAAATAAACTAGGAACAAGATGTCATAATCCTCGTTTCTGCTCTTCTCGATCTGTCCTTGATGGAAGAATGAAGAACTGTGTCTTCGTCTCCTTGATGTGTCCCCGGCGGAAAGTCTCACTGGAATCTCCTTAGGTATTCTCGCCGGAAGTTGGACAGCTCCACTTGGAGCATTATACCGTGGAGAAGAGTGCTCATGTGTGGGATATTGACTGGAACTCTGGGGAAGGTGACAACGTCTACATCGGCAGGCTTTCCCACCATCTCTGGATAGTCTATGACTAGTCTGAGCATGACATTGTGGGCCAACTGGGTATCTGCGGGGGACAGAGACATTTGCCTTCTTTTTCTGAGTCCTGATCACAAGCCCTTCTTTTGATACGAACAGTCTCTGCACTGGCCTGCTGCGTGGATTGCCACTAGATTGTGTAGTTTGGTCCACAGTTATTATGCGGAAGAACAATACGAAGGTGAGTTCTTCAACGTCTGTTTGCAGTGGAAGCATTTGTGTCCTTCTCACTATGCTCGGGTAACTCAGCGAAGACCTCTGCGATGACGGTTAGCAGCCGCCTGATTACTTTTTTGTTAGCTGGATCTTGAATAAAGTCTGTGACACTGGCTTCTCTCCCTATGAGTGATGGGTATGATAACACCACGAGTTGAAAATAGGTTAGCACATCCCACTTGAAACGTCTGCTGGCATATACCATACGTTCTGTGCACAAAGTCTTGATACTGGATGCTTCAGGATACTGTGTCGGGTTCTCAGAAATATCTTATTTTCCGCTTATCTGAGTCTTAGGGCTTTTCCAATGCTTTGTGTGGCTTTAAACGTTCATATGAGTAGCGTCACTGCAGCTTTGGATGTGCGATTCTCTTCTTTACCCTGCAACTTTGGCTGCACAGAGTGTTCGTTATGTCCTTATCCCCCTTTGCTTGGGAACCTGTCCAGTTTTATGCCACAACTTGCATCTGGGTTCTTTGTCTTGGTCTTCCTCGCCATGGATCTTGTCTGCATGTGCTGAGGTTCTTCCCCGTTGTCTGTGGTTTCTTTGCAGTTGGATGCAGCAGGAGGGCTCTCCCCTATATACGGTTTAATAACATTTATGAAGATCCATGCCCTTCTGCCCTGGAGCTTGACGGCGGACGCGGTGCAGTCCTCTACGATGAAGGGGCCATTAAATCTTGGCTAAAGCTCCTTATGAGTACTCTGTCACCATGGAAGACAAGGGGCGCATGTATACCTTGTGCGGTGTCTGCTTCAGCACTTCCTGATGTGTTTCATGCTGTGCTGTCCCTTTTTCGCCATCGCTGCAGTTGGCCTGAAATGACAGAGGCACTTGATTTCATATAGTTAAGGTACTCCTGCATCTCTGTTCCCAGAACCTCTCTAGTTGGCTGGGCATCACATCTAACTCTATCTCGGTGGGTAAGAGGGGTCCTCATCCTTCTGCCTGTAACTATCTCGTGCGGCGTAAGATGATGGTCGGAGCCGGGTTGGTTCCGAAGTGCATACAATGCCAGTGGTGGACAGTGCAGCCATCCCTTTCTTAATGTGAGCTTCAACTTGGCTAACCTCTCCTTTAACAGGCCGTTGAGCCGCTCACATATCCCATTCCCCTCTGGGTGATACGCTGATGAGAACTTGTGCTTTATACCAAGCAACAAGCTGATCTGTTCGAACACTGCATTAACAAAGTGAGCCCCGTTATCTGATCTCATTACTTCGCACACCCCCCATCTAGGGAACACTTCCCTCACTAGTAATTTGGCAGCACAGGTAGTGTCTGGGTGTGTGCAGGGACCTGCTTCCATCCATCTAGAGAATGGACACACCACCACAATTAAATACCTGTACCCGTTGCACACTTGAATCATGTTTACTTAGTCGATATGCAAGTGCTGGAATGGCCCATTCAGCCAGGGTATAACTCCTCTCACTACTTGTAATGTGTACCCAGCGGTGAACTGTTGGCAGAAAATGCAGTTCACCATGAAAAATGTAACATGCTCTGCTAAATTCGGTGTGAACCAGTCTTCTGCGAGCGTTGCAGCAAGGTTTTCTTTTGTCATATGTATACGGTAGTGTAACTGCTCCAATGCTACCTTCAGTAGGGTGACAGGCTTTACCGGTTTACCAGTGCTGTCCTGCCTCCACAAACCGTCAGAGGGGTTTAAGGAACACCCTCGACGCTTCCACACATTTTTCTCTTCCTGAGGTGCCTCCCCTTGGAGTTCCATTAGCTGAGTCTGCCCCATGTTACTATAGGCCTCAGGTGTGGCTCGCGCTACCATCATCCTCTCATGGGTACGTGCCACCTCCACGTCCATGATTGTTTCAGTTTTGGATGCCATGCGCTTGGCTTTGGTGTCCGCTTCATGGTTTCCACGTGACACAAATCTGTCCCCTTGGTGTGGGCGGCGCATTTCACGACCGCTATGCCCACTGGGAGCTGTAGTGCTTTCATCAACCTGTCCAGTAAGGCTGCGTGTTGCACTGGCGTGCCGTCCGCTCGGAGGTAGCCCCTCCTTTTCCAGCGCGCTAGACCTGCATGTACTGTGGACGTCACATAGGCGGAGTCACTGTACACAGTTACTTCCTGATCTGCCTGATTCTCAATGGCGAGTATCAGCCCCACCAGTTCTGCAGCTTGTGCAGAATAGTGAGAGGGTATTCGCGCACTGACGAGTACTTGGAACTCTCAATTCGCTAGGTGTTTTACCACGGCCACGCCCGTATATCTTTGTTCGTCTTCTTGATCGATTCTTGAAGAACCGTCAATGAACACGATTTCGCCACCTGCCAGGGCATTTTCCTTTACCCTGGGGATTTCATCATAGAATTCCTCATAATTCGCACAGTCATGTATAGGTTCTCCTTCTGCGATTGGCTCAGCTATGAATGTAGCAGAGTTCACAGTTTTACATCAAACTATTTTGATCGATGGGTTGGAGATAATCACCTCATAGGCAGATGCTCTCTGAGATGTCAGCATGCCCTTTGGCTTCTCTAGTATGGCGAATAACAAGTGCTCGACGTACAATGTCATGGAGCACCCCATCACAATAAATGATGCCTTCTCAATGGCGAACGCAGCAGCAGCTAGATTTTGTTCGCATGGGAAGTGGCCCCTCATGACCGGGCCCAGACTCCCGCTGTAATATGCTAGGGGCTTGTACCCCAGCGAGGTTCGCTGCGTGAGCACTGCCGTCATAAAATTACCATCAGAGTGTGAGAACAGGTAGAATTCCTCTGCATAATTAGGAATCCCGAGAACTGGGGCCTTACAAATTGCCCCCTTAAATTCTGCAAACCCCTTCTCCATTGCCTCAGTCCATTCAATTTCTCCTTTTGTTGCCTGGGCTTTCTTCAAAGCCTGAAGCAGGGGCTTGGTATACGAGCTGTAGTCGAAAACCCATGCTCTGACATAATTGCACAGGGCTAAGAAGCTTTGCATTTGTTTTATCGTGAGTGATTTAGCCGTGTTCATGATAGCTTCAGCCCTTTCTAGGGTTACCTTATTCCCTTCGTGTGAGATTAGCTGGCCTATGTACAACACCTCTTGCTGACAGTATTGTAACTTTTCCTTATCAACTTTGTATCCTTTCTCAGACAGGATTGTCAGTAGCTGGACAGAGTCGTACCTGCATTGTTCCTCAGTGGTGCTGCAGATCAGAATGTCATCCACATACTGCAAAATAACACTGTCTAACTGTCTATTGCAATATTGTTTAGGTCCATCTGCAGGACTCTGTTGAAAATGGATGGATATTCACAGTACCCCTGTGGCAACCTCATGCTTTTCAGGCGCATTTGTCTGAAAGTAAATGACGTCAGATCTTGAGAGTCATGGTGCATCGGGATTGAAAAAAACACATTTTTCAGGTCAATCACCGTGAAATATTTTGCCTCATTTGGTATGTTGCACAGAATTGTGGATGGATTAGGGACTAGAGGGAATTCGGCTTCAACTATATCGTTTAATGCTCGTATATCTTGGATTAAATGCCAAGACCCTCCCTTTGATTTCTTGACAGGGTAAATAACCGTGTTGCAAGGTGATTCTGATGTCACTAGGATGCCCTGTTCCATCATGGCGGAAATTGTCTTTGCAATGCCCTCATCTGCCTCTCTGGACATGGGATATTGTCGCGCTCGTGGTAAAATTGCTCCTGGGTTCAGTTTAATTTTTACTTCACCTGTCCCTTTCAGGAGGCCTACGTCATAGGGCCTTGTAGTCCATACACTAATACTACATCAAAGTATTCTGGACGTATCAGCGCCAACATCATTCTCTGTGGCACCTCCCGTTTGATCATTTTGACCCAAAATGTGAGACTTACTTCCACCCTCGTCTCTTCCAGGTCAGGGTATTCTTCGAACAGATCATCATCAGTGACGTCAGTCACTCGATACCCTTCCTCAATGGCGATAATAGCGCAGCATTGTCTTCCTTCGTCATCGTATCCTTCTACCAGTACCACTTTCCCTCGTACTGCGGCAGATTGTATCATTAAGGGAAATACTTGTCCCTCCTCTTCGTGCATAGGTATTCTGGGTCTGAATAAAAACTCATCAGGTGTCCTCATAGTTCTATCTGCGAGGCCTGGCAATCCCACCATGAGCACCCGCACCCCATATGCGAAGACTTCTGGCTCTAACGGTATAGCTCTCATGGCTATACTTCTGGAGTATGCTCTGATCATTTTGCACACGTTTGAATAATGCATTCCTGGGGTGGGGGCATACTATGTCATTCTCGGTAAACGAGATTGTCATATTCAATTTTGTCATCAGGTCTCGACCCAGGATGTTTACTGGGGTCTGACGTGAATACAGTAGGGGTACATTCATTTTGCGCTCTCCCACAGAGACTGGGAGTGCGTCTGGAAAGGGAAATCTACTGTGAGCTCCTGTGAAACTCGTCAGTATCTATGGCCTCGCCGGTCAAGGAAAATTTGCCTTCTCGTATGCATGAGCGCATCTCGCCCGTGTCTACTAAGAAGGAATACTCTTTACCCCTTATGACGACATTCACCCTAGGTTCCCTGTTAGGGTTTGGTGTCACTGATAGGATAGAGCACATCAGAGTTCCCCGTGAGCTGTCCTATTTTATATATAGGTTCAGCCCACTGTATGCTTGTGGAGTACCCCCATTCCCAGGGTTGACTCCCCCTCCGGAGCTAGTGCCCTGTGACATTTGCGGTGGTGCCTGCTGAGATACCTGCTGGGATTGTCCCTGTGGTCCCTGCGGTACGTTCCCCATGTGTGGGGGTTGAACCACTTGCTGTGCACCTTGCTGCAGGCCTGGCGCCTGCTGCTGCATTGTGTGATTTTGTGAAGTGCCCTGCTGCAGGACGGCAGGCTGATTCACCATGCCTGCCCCATCCCTTGACTATTTTGCCACATGCCTTGGTTTCTGCACACGCGCGCCACATGTCCTAGCATTCCACACAGCCAACACACTGGCGGTGGTCGGGCCATCTGTCCAACTGGCATAGCTGGACCGCCCATCTGCGCGTTCTGAAAGCCACTTTGATTATTCTGAATGCCTCCCTGGTTAACTCGAAACCCTCCCTGATTACTCTGTCATCCTCTTCCTCCAAAACCCGTTCCCCTTGGGTAAAATCCCACATTACCCTGATTTTTCTGCGATGGGTTAGTCGCTTGCTGTGCGCTTGGCTCAGCTGGGCTCGTCAGCATGGCTCCCTCGAGAGCATACTTTGAGAGTTTCTTTTGCACCAGCTTTGCCTCCTCCCCCTTACGGGTTGCTTCCTTTTTCCGATTCTTTTCTTGCAGTGGTCTACAGTAATGTGCAATTGTCAACTGTATTTCGGCCCATGGTTTTGCTTCTACTCCTACCAATTTTTTGAGCTGCTTCTGCACCGGTTCAGGCAACCCTTGGCATAATATGTGGTAGAATACAGGGATAGATTTCTTCCAAGACTCATGCGTTTCGAGCACCCACGCGTCTTGAAACTTCTGGATATAGATCAGCGGATCCTCTGACTCATTTTCCAAGTCATTATAGCCCCCATATCAGAAGTGCCTGGATATAGCATTTGCAGCACTTTCCACACTGCTTCCCTACAGTCATTAAATGGTGCTCCGTCATGGGAGGTGTTAGTTAGGGTTACCCTAGGATAGCCTGCCCGTTTCCGTACATAATCTGCTCTTTCACCAAGTATGGCATTTAAGAGGCGTCTTAATGTCCCCTATAGCTAAGGTGACACCCCCGTCATTTTCTCTAACTCATGTATCCACTTTCCAGCTCCCGATGTCAGCATTGGAAGCTTATTTTTAAGGTTCTCTCGGTCCATGTTTGGCCATGCAACATATTGTGGTCTTGCTCCCTCCTTTTCTAGAAACGGGAATTGGAATGCACAGTCTTCCTTTTCCTTCCTCATAGCTCCTCTATCTACCGCTGGGGTGGCACTCCCACCTTGCCGTCTTCCTGGCAATGCCCTTAATCTGTCTGCATAGGTAGGTGCTGCTGCCCCCCTCTGACCGTGGGGTGTTCCTTCATGTCGGCTGGACTGCACGGCAGACTTCGGTGACCTACTTGTGGACTCGCTAGCATCTGACCATCGTACCCCTCGGTCCCCCGGGGACCGTTTTACGCACCGTCTCCCTTCTTCATGTGCCTCGTCCTCCGTTTCACCACCGGAGTCGGTTTCTGAATAATCCCAGTCTCCGCAACTCCTTGCATCCTCTCCGTTCTGCCTGATCTCCAGCCTTTCTAGGGACAGTCCCCTGCTTCCACTACTTCGGGTGACATCCTCAGTGTCATATAGCTGAGTGCTTTCTAAGCACTCATCTTCCCTTCCCCCATCGGATATCTGCTCTAGCCCCATATAATCATATATTTTATCAATCGTTTCCCTGATACTTCTGGTGTCGAAGTCATCTTCAATATTTGTCCCACTTATACCTTGCACCGAGTCGTGTGCAGGAAAGAATTCTTCTATGTCTTCCCATTCTACAACAGGATTGGGTTTTTTAACTTCCCGCTCCGGATATTCAAAATCCTGTGCCTGTCACAGGTTTCCCCCCTTCTCACCTGTCTATGTTGTTTGTTGGAGTTCTTCGATGGAGTCTTCTTTCGCACAGTTCGGGTCTTGTATAACCCTGTGCGTAGGTCCTCGGGTACCAGCATGCGTTCAGCGTCCCGTCTCCTGGGAACGTTGAGATGTCCGGGAATAGTCCAGGACACGGCAAAGAGTGCACTCAGGGAACGAGTGCACGGAGATCCGGGATGCAATAGGGGACAAAAAGGGGAGGAATGAAGGAAGAGGAATTTAGGCAAACCGGGAACCAGCAATCAAAGGATTTAGCAAAAGCGAACTACGGCAGCACACGTCTAGCCACGGCAAGCGTTAGCGTTGAGACGTGCAGGGCCGCGGTGGCGTGTCCGCTTTATAGAACGTAGTGCGTATGACGCGGTAACTAGTAAACAGCGTTCCGCGTTCGGCGGCCATGTTGGGCGTACTGCTGAGTGCAAACCCCTATGGGTCAGGGACCAGGAAGTCCAGAAAGGACGCGTCCGATGGTTCATGACAGCATGCCTCTTCCGAAGGCCTGTTCCTCCGGGTTTACCCGGGTCTATAAGGTGGTACCTTTGAAGTAGTCTGGGGGCATTTAGGTTTGAGACTGGTTCCCAGGTGCGTTCACTGGGTGGGTACCCTTTCCACTCAACCAGATACTGTAGCTGACCACGTCTGTACCTGGATTCACATATTCTGGACACTTCGTATTCTAGCTGTTCATCGACAACCATAGGGGTAGATCTTGGAGCAGTCCGGGAGGTCTGGACGATGGTTTCATTAGAGACGTGTGAAACACTGGGTGGATCCTCTTCCAGGAGTCTGGTAGTTTGAGTCGGAAGGCCACTGGGTTAATGATTTCCTTCATGGAAAAGGAGCCATAGTACTGAGGAGCCAATTTATTAGGTTGTAAGTGTCGAGGTAGTAGTTTCGAGGATAGCCAGACCTTATCACCCACTGCATAGGAAGGTCCTGGTCTTCTTTTGGAGTCCGCATAGTGCTTGGTGTTAGTTTGGGCCCTTTTGAGGTGTTCTTTGGCTTCCTTGTGTACGTCGATGAGGGGTTCAATCCAGGAGTCGACTGTAGGAACTGGTGTAGGATGTGGGAGAATGGATGGTAGAACCGAAGGGTGGAATCCTTGGCTGCAGAAGAAGAGGCTGGTCTTGACAGCCGAGTGATCCGAATTGTTGTAGGCGAATTCAGCCACAGGTATTAACAGTGACCAATCGTCCTGGACCTTGGTGGTGAAACAACAAAGATACTGCTCCACGGTTTGGTTCACACGTTCAGTAGCTTCCGTTGGTCTGTGGATGATAACCTGAGGAGAGGGCACGTTGGATTCCTAGTATACGGCATACGTGTTTCCAGAATTGAGATATGTATTGAGGTCCTCTGTCTGATATGTTCTTGGAAGAGAGTCCATGAAGTCGGAATATGTGTTCCAGGAAGATTCCAGCGAGTTCTGAGGAAGATGGTAGTTTATACAAGGGTGTAAAATGAGCCATCTGAGTGAATAAATCAATGGTAACCATGATAGTTGTGTATCCCCTGGAAGGTGGTAGTTCCACAATAAAGTCTGTAGCGATGAATTCCCGGGGTCTTGTTGATAGCGTTGGTTGGAGTAGGAGACCCGCCGGCCTCTTGTTATCATGCTTGTTTTGATTGCAGACTGCACAGGCTTGGATGTACTGCTGGACGTCAACTTTCTTTTTTGGCCACCAAAACTGTCTTTGTATTAAACAGAGAGTGTTGGTAATGCCACGATGTCCTGAATAAAGGGTATCATGACAGAGGCTTGTAATTCTTTGTCGCAGTCTCTGTGTGGGGATGACCAGGCCATTATCCTTGAACAAATACCCGTCCTTTGTTTTAAGATTCCATCGATTCTTCCCAGTAAATTCCTTCCAGATCTCAGAGGACTGGGTTTGAATCTGAATGTCTTCCAGGAGAGTGATTGCTTGGGCTACAAAAATTGTATGGGGAAACATCTTTGGGAAGGATCGATCTTCAAGAGTTTCATAGTCGGGACGTCAGGATAAGGCGTCAGAAATTATGTTGTGTGTTCCAGGAACATGATGGATTTGGAACTGGTACTGGGCAAAGAAGAAGGCCCAACGGGCTTGACGACTATTCCTACATTCCAGGGATTGTAGAACTTGAAGATTCCGATGATCCGTACTGACCTGAACAGGATGTTTTTCTCCCAGGGGTAGATGACGCCACTCTGTGAAGGCTTGACGGATGGCTAACAGTTCCTTTTCCAGAACAGAATAATGGGTCTCGCTAGGAGTTAGGGTTCGCGAGAGATAAGCGATGGGATGTTCTAACTTGTCCTCGAATTCCTGCTTTAGGACTGCTCAGATGGCGTAGTTGGAGGCATCCGTCTCCACTAGGAAAGGTCTATCAATGTCAAGTTGAGCCAGGATGGGGGCTTGTGTAAACTCCGACTTCAATCATTGGAACGCCTCGTCTTGGGCTGCTGTCCGGAGGAAGGGAGTATCCTTCTTTAACAATGTAATGATCGGTTGAACTATCTCGGAAAAGGAAGGTATGAATTTCCGGTAGAAGTTGTCAAGCCCCAGGAAGGATTGAATCTGTTTCACAGTAGTTGGAACAGGCCAGGATAGTATGGAATTTACTTTTGAGTGGTCCATTCCAATTCCTTCTGGACTAAGGACAAATCCGAGTTATGCCTTAACATGCTCTTCATGCTTAAGATGGTCCTTGGAGTATATCAGTATATCGTCCAGGTTAACTATGACGAAGAGGAACAGCATATCGGAGAACACCCGGTCCATAAAACGTTGGAAGACCGTTGGGGCATTGGCGAGTCCGAAGGGCATAACCAGGTATTCAAAGGGACCAAAGGGTGTTCTAAAGGCTGTTTTCCATTCGTCATCCTCCTTTATATGGATCAGATGGTAGGCACCTCTGAGATCCAATTTCGTGAAGACTACAGCTCCTCTCACCGCTTCCAGGATATCCAAGATTAAGGGCAATGGGTAGCGGTCCTTGAGGGTGCATTGATTAAGACCACGATCATCAAGACAAGGCCTAAGCTCCTTAGTATCTTTCTTGGGAACAAAAAACAACAAAGCCCCCGCCGGGGATTTGGATGGTCGTATGGTGCCATTTTCTAGGTTGGTATCAAGGTATTCTCGGAGGGCCCTTTTCTCTTGTTCTGATAGGATGAACATCCTTCCAAAGGGAATCACTGCTGAGGGTTCAGTGTCAATAGCGCAGTCTACAGGTCTGTGAGGGGGTAGGGCTTGAACTATGGCAGTTGAAAACACATCAGTGTAATCTTGATAGGCCCTGGGGACCTGGATAATATTTGAGACCGTGAATGGGCCTTGCTGGTCTGTCAGCGTACCTTCATAGGATCTTGACGAGGAATCCAGGGATAGACAGTGAGACATACAATGTTCGGAGCCAAGAAACAAGGATTCTGGTGCCCAGTTGATGTATGGGTTGTGCTTCTGTAACCAGGGCATACCCAGTACCATTGGATAATGGGCAAATTTTTATGATGTCAAATTTGATCACCTCTTGATGATGGTTTATCGAGAGCTGGATCTCTTTGGTTTGCAGGGTTATGGGTCATGAAGAGAGAGGTCTCCCATCAATGGCCTCTACAGGTTGCATGATGTCTCGAGTTTCATATGGAATGTGGTGGGTAGTGACCCAATCCTGATCTATAAAAATCCCCATGGCCCCACAATCCACTAATGCCAGAATGGGGCAAGGTTGTTTTGTCCAGGAGAGTTCAAGGATGGAATAGATGTGGAGCAAACATCTCTCTCCCGAAGCTGTGCTCCATCTAGGATCGGGAGCTGGCGTTTCCCAAATGCTGTGGAGGGGCCAAAGGACAGTCTCTCACAAGATGTTTATCTGAGGCACAGTACATACACAGCCCGGTGTGAATCCGTCGCAATCTTTCTTGCAGGGATATGGGTCCGCGGAAGGCCCTCGGTTGCATGGGTTCTGGGTCTGTGGTTGGGGCAGGAGTGGGCTCGGGTTTAGAGGAAGATTCTATAGAGGTCTTTTGGTAAGGCATTTTTGTTTTCTTCTTTTCTGCCTTCCTTTCCTGGATACGAAAGTCTATTTGTAAAGCGAGGTCCATAAGAGCCTGGAAGGAACCTGGGCGAGCTACCCTGGCTAGCTCGTCTTTTATCTCTTCATTTAGTCCTCTCCGAAATAGGGTAAAGCAGGCCTCCGAGGACCAGTCTGCTTCCTTGGCCAGTTGCTTAAAGCGTGTTACATAGGTAAGCATATCCTGGGACCCTTGTTGGAAATCCAATAGACGTTCTTGGGCACTGTAAACCTGTTCTGGGCGGTCAAACATGGTCTTTAGAGCCTGTACAACCCATCATAATCATCCAGGAGGGCATCTCCAGAATTAACTAAGGGCATAGCCCAGGTTAATGCATTCCCGGAAAGATGCGAAATCATAAAGCCCACCTTTGCCCTGGGGGTGGAAAAGTAGTAGGGCTTAAAGGTAAAGTGCACTAAACACGAATCAAGGAAGCCACGAAGGTTCTTTGATGAGCCATCATATTTATCCACTACTCTGCCCAGCAATACACTTTCCTTGGTCGCGGAATCACATTACAGCACTAGTTGTTTTAATGCGGCATTCTCGGCTTTGAGATTCTGAACTTCTGTGGTTAACTCTTGCATGCCGCGCATGAGGTCTTGAACTGTAGCCTCCATGTCCGTATTTGTATCAGTTTGTTGGTGTCTCAATCTGTCACAGGTTTCCCCCCTTCTCACCTGTCTATGTTGTTTGTTGGAGTTCTTCGATGGAGTCTTCTTTCGCACAGTTCGGGTCTTGTATAACCCTGTGCGTAGGTCCTCGGGTTCCAGCATGCATTCAGCATCCCGTCTCCTGGGAACGTTCAGATGTCCGGGAATAGTCCAGGAAACGGCAAAGAGTGCACTCGGGGAACGAGTGCACGGAGATCCGGGATGCAATAGAGGACAAAAAGGGAGGAATGAATGAGGAGGAATTTAGGGGAACCAGGAATCAAAGGATTTAGCAAAAGTGAACTATGGCAGTACACGTCTAGCCACGGCAAGCAGTAGCGTTGAGACGCACAGGGCCGCGGGGCGTTTCCGCTTTATAGAACGTAGTGCGTACGACACAGAAACTGGTAAACAGCGTTCTGCGTTCGGCGGCCATTTTGGGAGTACTGCTGAGTGCAAGCCCCTATGGGTCAGGGACCGGGAAGTCCAGAAAGGATGTGTCCGATGGTTCATGACAGTGCCCTCTGTCTGCGTTTAAGTTCCATTTCCTCATTTACTTCCTTGCGCTTCCTCTCTTCTTCTCTAGCCTTATCTACTTCCCGCATTCGTTCGTTTCTACGTTCCTTTGCCCTTCTAATTTCCTCCTCTTCTCGTCTCTTCTCTCTCTTCTCACGTATGCTTTGCTCTTCTTCCATCCTTTGCTTAGTCTGTCTGTACCGGTTGTAGGCTACCTCTTCTCTGCGATCGAGCTGTTTCTCTTGCTCTTCGCGATATAGTTGTTCTCGCCTTACCCTATCTTTCTTTCTTGTCCTTTCATCCCTTACTTCCATCTCTTTCTCTCTCTCTCTCCTTTGTGTCTCATCAGACCTCTCCCTTGGCCTCAAATCATCACTTCCTTTTCCATCCAACTTCAGAAATATCTGACCTCCCATCCATTCATCTTTCGCGAATGCTATCTCATCCACTCTACCTTAATTTCCTTTACGTTTATTTCCCTCTTTCTCCTTATCTGGAGGTGCACAACTCTGTGCCCAATCTTTTTCTTCATCTTCGCATCTCTCTTTGTCCCTTGAGACCGCAGAGGCGATATTGTTTTCCTGTTCCTTTCCCTTATTATCGTCACTTCTGTACGTAGGCGACTCATATGCGGGGTTGCTATACACCGTGGCTGCCTTAAATTCTCTTAGTGGGTAAAGCCCCTCTGTTTTACTCCCTTCAATGACTCGCTCAGGCGGGGCTGGTGGCGTGGTAGGCGTCTCACCCCCTTCCGTACATACATTTAGTATCCAGTCTGTGGGTGGTTCTTCCACCTTCGTTTCTTCAAACATCTTCCACAATTGTAGAACAGCAAGACGTTTCTCTAGCTTCTTGCCTGTATATGTTGCGTGTAGGAAGGTCGTCATATGCTGTAAAACAGCCTTAGAAAGGGACCCATTATGTGGCCACGGCATGAACATTTTGTGGGCGGTACCCTTAACCCACTCTGCGCTATACTTCTTGAGTTTTGGTGCATGCTTAGGTACTTGCATGCACAGATGCGCAAGTCGGGTGACCTCCTCCATTTTTGATTCCGCCACCAACAATGTTTATACAGTGTTTTATCCTTCCAATAGTATGAGCAAGCACCAAATACGCGAGCTCCGATCCAAGCTTTTCCCGTTAAAATTATACTATCAATTAACTCAAAATCATCAATTCATTGGCGATTCCCTCTCAGTTACAGAATCGTGTAAAACCAAATTTCATTTCACACAATCAATAATACAATTGTTTTACATTCGATGTACAACAAAACACATGTGACAGACACTTAACAGACTAGACAGACACCAGCTGGTCATACATATACCTGCCTTCTAATTAATACCCCGTCATGGAGTTTAAACAAACTCCTTTGATGCGTCTTTAAATGTCACCGTAGTCTATTTGTCCCTTATTATTTGGGTTATGAGTTCACGTTTCTTCTGACCGTATTAAAGCGCAGGAATAAGGCGAATCCTTACGTTTTTATCTCAGGTGCCCCCCTGGTAATCCTTCGTTTTTATCTCATGTGTCCCCCTGGTAATCCTTTGTTTTTATCTCGTGTGTCCCCCCGGTACCCTGTGTTTTTCTCTCGGGTGTCCCCCCGGTACCCATTGTTTTTCTCTCGGGTGTCCCCCCGGTATCCACTCTTTATCTCTTATGCTTGAGTCAGACCCCCTATATATATACAGTCTTCTCTACTTCTGACTATTTAATTTTTTCTCCGCCACCCACCGTTACCTTTCCCTTACTGGCTCTAATGCCTACACGAAATTTGCCAAAGTAACGAGTTTGTTGTTTCACTCACTGATCGCATCTTTTCCTCTCTGGGACTTCGGGATCATCGCCCCTTCCTCTTCCAGCCTTTTAAGGTTTTTTCGTCCGATTGGCTGCCCGTGGGAATGAGAAGGGTTATGCTTGGAAAGGCGGGTTCCTTCAGACCCACTGCAGATTTTTTATGGACTTATTCTATCATTGTCCACGGGGAGCTTCTCAGTCTACTCAGCCGGAATGGCGAAAGGACTCGTGATATTGCCGAAGGCCCAGAGTTACTTCGTGCCGTCGGACTAAGGAGTCTTAGTATTATATAACCAATAATTAATGGCCGAAACCATCCTCACGCTACCAAGTGTTCAATAGGAGAGGAATTCACTGACGGGCCCATAGGTCAGCGCTCACCCTCTAGAACTTGTAAGACAAGATAGCTGCACCATGTGAAGACAGGGGGTGCAGGATTCATTTACTCCAACACGACTCAATAATGAGGACACAGTAAGTTGGCAAAGGGAAGTCCGTTTAATGACAAGTACATCAAACAGAGAAACAAATGGAAATCAGCAGCATTGCGATCACCTGTCTCGCACCGACTTACTCGAACTTCAGTTGAACAGCAATTCTTATAGGCAATATTCGTAATCATTGACGTCTAACTCTACAAAAAATCAACATGCAATATAATTGGTTAGGAAAGGTAACTTAAGTATAGGTGCTATATCTGTATATGATAATAGGGCTTGCAGATTGGATAACTCTTATCGGGTGGGCGTCTACGCCCATCCCACTACACCACACGTGATTGACGTCACTACAAGTACAACGTCTTATGGTTCCACTAGCTATAGGACTCCAGATAACTTGGTCCATTGTGATTGGGCAGGTTACACCCCTAAGCATAAATCTCCACTTTAATTAGCAGCATCCAGAATGGACACCCAGGTGCCTAGTGCCCCAGGATTCACCCTGTCTCCTTTCCATCAATTCGTTTTTTCGGGCGATGTGTCAATTAGTTGGCTAAGGATGGCCTCGAAACTGTAGTCTCTTATCGGGAAAAGTTATGGCATCCTCGGGTCCTGGGTGACATCAGGCGGTGGTACTTCTTTGCGCCTGGCTGGTTACGTGTTAGTTCACCATGAATCCACTTCAGTTTCCAGCTTTTAGTGCATTTAATTCTGTTTCAGCCTCGCCAGCTGCATGGGCCCCTCTTATCGTGACCTTCATGAGGCAGGCTGGTATGCTCTGAAGTTTGAGTCTTGTTAGCTGACGCTCTCCTCCCTTTCTCTGGTTGACCTCGATTTTCTAGGCATGAGCCGCTCTTTGTTGAGTTTCGATTCTGCTCCTTCTCTTGCCTTTGGCTGAGTTACGAAACTTGTCCTGTCAGGCCTCTGGCAGCCTGGGTACATTTCTGCTTTTACAAAATGGAGTTGCACTTGTATAATGTGCCTTATTGAGGTAGATACATGGTTGGCGCTTGCCGCTCTAATCTTCTACTAAGCATTGCAAGCAGTATCGTTTCTTTTGCCTCTTGCGTTCCAAGCCTATTTACACACGTTTGACAGGTCGGTTGCTCCCATCTTGTCTCGTAGCAACGTTTCCTCACGTTTTAACATCGTCTCTTCTCTGTGTCCATTATATTTATTTTGGTAGTTACTCGCACTGGCGTGCTATCTTCGATAGCTGCTTTTGTTCAGGCCCTTGAGTCATTTCCACTGGCCTTCCATTAGGGCTCTTTGGGTCTCTTCATGCACCGTCTGTAGGTACTCTTCGTTTCGTATCCGCGGCTGGTACGGCTGTCTGATAGGGTACCGTGCTCCCCAGGGTTGTCTGGTTATGGGCGCTTCAACAGGTATGGATCTTCTGATGGATACTGGGCAGAGTCCCAGTGCAGCTGTTTGTTGGTTCATCTTCTCCTCATACGTCACACACCTCGGCGAGTGCGCTCCTGGTACCTCGAAATGAGGAGAAGGGGTGCAGGCCATGTCTGTGACCTCCTCTACAACAGGTCCAAAGCTTCACAGGGATGACTCTTTCTTTTAGAAATTTGAAGTACATAGAATTATTGTAATCAAGTCATATCATTTTAAAACTCAATTTTAAAAACATTAAGTTATATAATTTTAAAAACTATTCAGTTGTCCTGTCTGTATTTGAATGTTTGACTTCTAGGTAACACGTTGATCTCTGCAATGGAAATTCAACTCGCAAGTTGTCCTTTAATTTCCATCATGTCTATCAATGCATCGTTAGCATCATGTGGACCACAGAACGGCCTGTGCACATTTAAAGATCTTCCCTTCAGGATTAACCCTTCATGTGCCCCCATCGACCCTCCATCCCCACACATAGTAAAATTCATATCTCCCAGTGTTGCTCCATATCTTACTTACCTCTTCAACACCTCTCTTGACAGTGCCCCTTTTCCATCAATCTACAAGTTGGTTACTGTCATCCCTATTCTTAAGGTACCTGGCCTAGAACCTAACTGTACTACCAACTTTCGTCCTGTCTCTCTACATCCTCCTTACTGTTGGTGTTCCCCAATTGTCAGTCCTGGGTCCACTTCTTTTCACTCTCTATACCTGTGCACTTGGCACCTTGATCTCCTCCTATGGCTTCTTCTACCAACCCTTTGCTGATAACACTCAGATCTTCTTCTTTCCCTCCTTATCTGACGAGCTACAGTCAAAGATGTCTTACTGTCTCTCAGCCATCAAATACTGGATGACAGCTCAATAGGACTGAATTTCTCTACTTACCATCCAAATAGGCTTTCTCTTCCTCTCCCCTTCTTCTATTCTCCTCTTCACACTACCTTCCCTACTCTGCTTCTGCTCGCAAACTTGGTGTCATCTTCAACCCACCTCGCAACTTCTCACTCTTCATCTCCAAATCTGCCACTTCGGCCAGACTTCATCTTCTTAACATCAGAAAATTAAGGCATCTTTTTCTCTTCAATACTTCTAAGCATCTCATCCCCTCTCTAGTACTCTCTCAATCTGATTACTGTGCCAGTCTACTTTATGGCCTTCCCAACTATGCTTCTTCACCTCTCGACAAAGTCCTCAACTTTGTTGTCTGTACACTCTTCATCCTTCAAAGCTTCACCTCCAGCCCATCGTTGGGTAGGCTGGTTATCTATGAGACTCATTCTCATCATCTTCAAAACTATACATGGACTTGCCCCACCGTACCTATCGTCCCATCTCCCTACTCTCCCCTTCTCTCCCTACAATCATACTCGGTTCACCTCCTAGAGTCCCCTTGTGCCCCTTTCACTCCCTCTCATTTCTACTTTCTTCCTTTCCTCACTCCCTTATTGTGGAATGCTATTCCTCTCCCTCTCCGCACTACTCCCACTCTATCTAATTTAAATTGAACCTCCTAGCTCTACTCCTTTCTGAAGAACCACTTGCATAGAATTCTTCACCACCACATCTCCCTGTTCTCCTCTCCCTCTACTTCTCTTGGACAACCTCACAGCACTTATCCCTCACCCCTTCATCTTGAAACTTAGCCCTTCTTCCACTATCCCGTTCCTGTATCATGCTCTACTGTCCTTGTCCCTGGTTCATGTTTTTCCCTGCCTGCATCACCTGGTCTCATATCCACATCCTCTCACCCATTGTTAAGGACACTCGTCCTCCACTCTGTAAATCAATGTTGAAACATTTTGTAAGCAGTTTTGTGCCAAAAATGCATTGTTTTCCCTATAATTATTTGTTAAATTAATAACAAAACCTAATGCAAGCCCTTAAATTGGCACACTGTGACCTTTCAGACCTCTCCTTACTGACGATTAACTGTCAAACAACATTTCTTAAACACACTTTTAAAACGTTGCGATTTTCTATCGACCATGCATTTCCTGAAAATCCCGAATGTTTAGCTGAGTAAATTACCAGGGACTAACCTCGCATATTTTGCTGGTAGACTGTATAAGGCCATATTGCATAGGCATTTTGCACTTGGGTGAAAATGAAGAAAATTGATTCTGATTTTCTGTTTTACGTAAATCATACACTCAACATAATTTCCGTGTAGTGGCTTCCATGCTATCCACTTAGAACCAACAGTCTGGGCTTAAGTGTTTCAGGTGTGCACAAATCGTCACCACAGGAGCTGTATCTGCCTTAACCCCTTACCCACTGACAACCCCTCCCACGCCTTCTCTTCTTGCAGGGCCATGCTCAGTGGGGCTGCCCAAATGCCAGTCATGCACTTTACGAGGCCACTTTACATTATAATACAGTACATATTTATTCATGTTCAGTTACAATGTTGCATCCCCCGTCTGACATGATTCTTATCATCCGTACCTTGCAGAGCCTTCCCTCCAGCCCCAGAGGAGTGTCTGAGACCCCCCCAAGCAAAGGCAGTGTTCGGAGTAGAGGTAGGGTAAAGCATATACCCGGCACTGTGCATCAGTACAGAGAGCAGGCAACAACGCCTTGCAGAGGGTGGCTACTCTGTCTTCCACACAGGAGTGGCTTGCTAATGTCATATATGCTTTATTGATGGTGAACTGCTCCAACCTTCCAGTAACCCTTTGTGTACCTATTAAAGACATGCACCATATATAACATATCAATACACAATACTTTCAAATAGATGCCCCACACATTATGCTCACGTTCAAATGCTTCTGACAAGATTCTGAGTAATGAACACTCAATGAATGCCCTTACACTCTTGCGTATAGTGTACATCTTTTAAGCATGAGAAATAAGTAATAAAGAAACATTGTTACCATTATAGTCACTATACATAACACACTCACTATGCAAAAGGTGAATATCCAGCTATCATTGACTTTTGCCTCTATATCTACACAAAACCAATCAATCATTTCAGAAGCCTATTAACCACTTTAATAGCAGCTGCCTATCTCAATAGATCTTGCTAGGCAACCTGATAGAATGACCTGCCTCCTCAATACCTCTCCTCTTTCCCAATGGGATATTGGAGATGGGTAAAAAAGGTTCTTATACTCACTACTATCCTTAGAAGGTAGGGAGATCAGAGGTGGAGGAGGTATGCCCGGATGCCTGTGGTCTGCACAATCCAAGACCAAATCAAAAATATTGAAAGCAAAAAGCTCCTATCAGAATTACCATAGAGAGCAGAAAGCAGTAAAAATAGGAAAATATGCTTTAAATGGTTTCAGTGTCAATTGGAGTTGACCCTGTTGTCAGAAATAGTCAAATGTGAATAGGCGGGGAGCCGATTGCCTTAGACAGCATACAGCCCATTAAAAGTACTAGTTCTTCTCAAAAGCGAATAGCCAGAGTCTTTTGGAGACTCAAAACCCAGAAATTCAATTGAGTGGCTTCAAAAAGCCAGGAAATGAAAAAGGAGGGACTTCCCCCTCCCCTCGCATGGGCCTGCATGGATTGTGTTTCCAGCCAGCTTCTGGGTCGTCTTCCAGCCTCAGCTCTGCCCCGACTGCCTCATCTGCTCCTTCAGGTCCGTGTTCAGCTCATATCCTGCTTCAACCCCCCAAAGACAGCTTTTTATATTATCAGAGCTCTGCTTACTTTAAGCTGTCAACTCCCTCTCCAAGCAGAGTGCCTTGAGCGAGTTGCTGCCCTACTCCCACGCAGCCAGCGAAGTAGCTAAACCTTTAGCCTAGTAGAAAGATGATGTATTATTACTAATGTAAGGCAAACAGAAACAAGCCAAAACCTCTCACCCAGCGTGAATGCTGATTTCTGATCGCATTACCCTTGTTACTAAATAACCTCTGAATCCCATTCTTCCACATATCTGGCTTCAATGGAAACATTGTGGTTCATTGTAGTTCCTTACTTATTGTTATTGTTAGCAAGAACATTTAGTTTTGTTTACTATAACAACCATAGCCAACCATAGCAAGTTGGAACACTTTGTAGCCTATTAGAGTACAGTTAGTTTGTTTACGTGATCTGCTTGCTTATTCCACAACAAAGTAAGGTTGTCACACATGTAAACAAACTCCCAATAATCCACACCAACCAAAATAAGGGATCGAACCAAGGTGCAATAAGAAACCAGCTTTATTAACAGATTTACCCTGTAGAAAATCCGCAGACATTCTCAATCACTTCCTGTTAGCACAGAGGTCATAAAGTAAACAAATTACATCGCCATATTAATAAAAAGCACAATATTCACAGGCTGCCATTGGCTGTTAAAATAAATCACCTATATAGTTCTTTGCATTACATCCTCTAATTGGATAATTATTATCTTTGAAGCTGTCCCGGGTTCCTCCTACCATAAAAGACATCATGTCTTGGGCATCATCGGACCGTGCTCTAATTGGTTTGCACCACAACACGCTGACATCATTACAATACTGGTGACAGTTTACTGATGTGGCCGTGGGTGTTCCACTCACACTCAACAGTCCAATTAACTTTGATGGGAAAGGAGAGATCGAAACATTTCCCTGGCCAAAGAACTGTCAAACTCACTCCCATGTCATCTTTTCACGCCGAGCCCCTATTTTCCAAACAGTTTGCTCAACCTTGGACAGATTGTCCTGTACTCCCTTTTGATACATACTCCTGCTTGCAAGTGTTTGATCTAGTTTGGTCAGTATGTGCATAGCTTATTCATTGTAGTGTGAGGCCAGTGTATGAGACCATTTGCCTTCAATTTGTTCAACCTGGTAATGTGTGTTTCATGCATGCGTTGAATTGTTTTACCATTGGAGGCAGTGTGGGTACATCTTGCTAGTGTGTTGTTGGCAACGTTAATGTGCGCACCTGGCAATTAAGACATGTGTGTTTCAGTCTGCTAACAACAAAACTAACTGAATTGTTGCTCATCTCATCTGGAACCATGAGAAAGGCCTATTTGGGCAGTTTCAGCTATCCTCCCTTTCTCTCAGTCTTGGCACTTTCATTTGTCTGGAGACCATCATGGACAAACAAAAATCTCTATTAAACTATTTAAACTACAATGCTGTGCTTTCTTAACCATGTTCTGTGCAGGGCCTTGCAAAGGGAAACATTGAGCTTCTCTTGCCATTTATAATGCTGCTATGTATATATCCTACCTAACTGTGCATACCACCATTCACTATATTCCCTCTCTGTGTATTGAGCAACCTAACCCTCCCTATAATGTGGCAAACTAGCTTCCTACAGTGTGACAAAACCAACTCTATCCTACTTGTGTTACATTTCACATGGCGTGGCATACACAAAATGACACCCCTTTCTAGTTTTCTTATTCTGTATTTTTGCTATCATTTGAGAAGAGGCAGGGGCATGGACTTGTACATCACTGATCTCATCTCCACCTTCACATTCCCCCCTCTGGTCACTTTATTGACCAAAAGTCCTTTATCTGCCATTTTATTATACTCATCCTTAGGGATTCAAGCTATACAGACCCCCCTCAAGCTACCTCCTCTTCTCACATATTCTTGTGGTCTACAAGTCATAAAACAGCAGTCACTGTCACTCTCACAATCTACCTAGTGTTGTGTATAGTTCTCGAGATCGAAAGGGGGTGTAAACCTAACTCCAGGTGGTCCAATTGGTCTCTCTATCAGAGCCATCCTACTTTCATCTGGGAAAAAAACGTGCATCTGTCTGTGTTGTCAGTGTGCATCAGGACAACAGTACCTTCTACAGTTACAATAGTAAGGGACATCATGTTACTTTCTTCCTTCCCCTTTTTTACTACTTTACAGTATCCAAATATTATGTGCAAGGTGCACATACTTACTAGTAGCACCAACAAAAGAGGCACTACTACTTTAAATATTTTACTGAACCAGGGAGGCACCCATGAGAACATCCAATGATACCAGTCCTCATCTACTACTTTAGTAATCTCCTTTTCTATAGTCAAGTGAAGGGTGTGCAAGGCAGATATAGCTTCTCTTAAACTGCCATTCTGTTTATCATTTGCAGGTATTAGGGTGCAGCTGCTTGTCCCTATTTTTGTGCACACTCCTCCCTCCATAGCAATGAGGTCTACCACATACCTATTCTGGTGAGCAGTTAGCCTGACTGCCCGTAATTCTTCCTTAATGGTGTTTAGACCTTTCTCTGTGGCATTGACCAATTGCAGCAGCTCCCACCTGGTTATTTGGAGCCCTTTTGCATTTGCTGCTGCCTGTCCCCCAGGGGCCAGCAGGGATGCAAAAAATACAGCTGCCTTACTGTACAGCCTGTATCTTGCTGGTATTGCCTCTAATCTGTCTTCAAAATCTTGTTAGAAATAATTCTCTCTCTTACTCCTTTGTAAGCCCACACTCCTACAAGCCCCCTTCTTGTTGGCCATATCTATTACTGTGGGATGTTCACTGATAGGCACAACGTTGCTCTGGGACACTACAATCGCTGGTGAGTGCAGGGTACTAAGAGAACTAATACTGTTACACCATGGCGAGAGGTGCATGTATGCTCGTGTTCCATAGTGCCAATAATGGTACATCAATATTGCGGTGCCCAAATGCATTCCTGGTAAATCCATAATTTCTTTGAACCTGGTATTTCTCCCTATATGTACTGTACCATTATTTCTAAAGCATAACAACAGGGTTGCCATTCTTTGTATATGCACAAGCTCTCTTGGTATCAACCCATTTGCGCAAATTAGCCTACTTCCCCAATCAGCAAGGCACTAACTGTTCAGGAATGTAACTGTTTCTTCTGCTAGCCCAACCATTATTTCTGCAAAACATCCCATCACTCCACCCGTCCAACCTGGTTTTGTAAAAACCTTCCCCATTAAACAGAGCTGCGGCCTGGTCCAACACCAAGGCAGCAAAGCTCTGGTGGCATTACTGTATTTTTTGATTTCTTGTCGTTGATAAGTAACCTCCCCTCTTTTCTGTCTTTGCAAAGTGCATTTGACTACTGTGTTTGTTCCTGCCAAACTATCCAACATCCTCTGTTCCTTAATATAATCATCTGTAAAAATGTGTTAATAATCATCACTGTCTATCCATTAAACATAGGCCCAGTGGCCTTGGAACAGGCCTTTCATTTTGCAAACTTTGAGATGGACCAGACGATATTGGCCCTCATTACAACATTGCTGGTATCCTGGCAGTAATTCTACCAGTATACTGGCAAATGGTAATACCGTTACCAGCACTCAGTCCAGTGGTATTACAGCCGGATTATGAGTCTGGCTGACAGTGGTAAATCCCCATTCCATGTAGTCCCATTGGACCCCATGGGGGATTTTCTGGTATTACCGGCACCAGTAGTACCAGTGACAGTAATAATGGCTATTCTTTGCCAGTAGGTTAGCGCAATTTCCTCCATCTCTTAACTGGAGGTAGTCCTTCCACCCCACCAGCAAACCTGCATTTCCGCACTGGACAACTTGTAATGAGGGCCTGTGCCATGTTTACTGGTATTTCTTAACTGCAGGATTGGATATGATCACTTCATAGCCAGACACGTGCTTTTCGGTTTCTGCAAAATTACAAACAGGGCGTGCTCCAAATACAGTGTCACTTCACAGCCCATCATTATTGATGCTGATTTCTTAATAGCAAAGGCTCCTGCAAAGGCTGCTGCAGTCAATGCTTGCTCACATGGGAAAAGTCCCTTCATCACTGGATTTAACAACCCACTGTAATATCCTAAGTGCTTGCACCCCATCAGATATTTCTGAGTGAGAACAGCCGTCATCACATGCCCGTTTGAATGGGAAAACAAGAAAAACTCCTCTGCATAATCTGGTAGTGTTAACACTGGGCATGTGTAATTGCATGTTTCAATTCATTAAATGCTTCAATCATTGCTCCCGTCCATTCAAGTGCTTCTTGCTCTTTTTATGCCTGTTTTCATGCTTGCATCAGGAGTGTGATATACGTACTATAGTCAAAACCCCATGATCGGCAGTAATTGCACAATTCAAGAAACTGCTACATTTTCTTTACTGTGGCTGGGCAGGGCATATTGTGAATCGCTTCTGCTCATTCTGGTGTCACCGTCCTGACTTCTTCCGATATTATTTGTCCCAAATATATTACCTATTTCTGACAATGCTGTACTTTTTCTTTGTCAACTTTGTATCCCTTTTCTGCCAATAACATTAGGAGTATCACTTAATCTACATTGCTCTTACGGGGTGCTATACACCAACAGATCGACCACATATTGTATCGCTGTGCTCTTTGTCTGTATATTTGCAAATCCATCTGTAACACTCTGTTAAACACAATAGTGGATTCATAGCACCCCTGTGGTAATCTTGTTTTGCCTGAATGTTTACCTCTCTAAGAAAACAAAGTGAGGAATTGTAAATCTGGATGCAATGGAATGGAAAAGAAGGTGTTTTTGTATCAATTACTTTAAAAAACATGGCACTAAATGGGTATGTTACACAGGATTGTGGCTGGATTACAAACAATTGGGAACTGTGCCTCCACAATGTTATTCAAGGGGTGTAAATCTTGTATGAATCTCCATGACCTTCTTTGTTTTTTCACTGGGTACACAGCTGTGCCACATGGGGATTCTGATGGTACTATTATGCCTTGCTGTAGCAGCACAGCTATTGTCTTGTAAATTCCTTCATCTGCTACTCTTGACATGGGATATTGCCCACCTCTGGGTAACATTGCTCCTTTCTTCAATGTAATTCTAACCACTGCTATGCTTTTAAGGAGACCTACATCATGAGGATTACTGGTCCATAATTATTTGGGCACTTTCTTAAAATCTTCTTAACAATGTGGTGATACTTTTTAGACAATAATATTCTCTGGGGGACCTCTATGTACACTATTTTCAATTGCCATGGGATGCTTGTCTGGAAAGTTATCCCACCATTCTCATCTTGCAACAACTGTTCATCAGTAACATTGGTCAGTATCAGCGCTGGATCAATCGCTAGAACTGCACTCCAGTCAATGCCTTCTTCATCTATCACATTCAAAATCACTCTGTCCTTCCTCACCACTGCTGCTTCTACATGAATCCTAAATCTGTCCCACATTCAATGTCTGTCGGTACCTTAGGTCTAAACAGATATTCTGTGGGCAACCGCAACACCTTGTCCTTTATTCTGGGGACCCATCCCAACAACACCAGTGCACCATATGAGAACAAGTCTGTATTAAGTGGCACTCCTCTCCTAACTCTCTGGTCACAAAACACTTGGATGAAGGTTTTGGCATTCACATAATGAATACTTGACGTGGAACACACTATGCCTTTCTCTGCAAACAAAATAGTCATGTTTAGTTTGTGTATCAAATCTCTACCTAAGATATTACTGGTGTGCTTTGTGAATATAGCAAAGGTACTGACAGTGTATGTGTCCCAATTGTAATTGGTAAATCTCCTGCAAAAGGAGCCATTAACATAGCCCCAAAAAAATCCCTGTGCATCCATAATCATGTCTGACAGCGGAAATTCCCCCTCTGTGACACAGAAGCTAGCCGACCCTGTGTCTACTCAGAAAAATAATGTCCTATTCCCTACTCTCACTCCCACTCTGTTTCTCTTCTAGGTCTGGAGTTACTGTTAGTACTGGACATGTCAGAGCCCTCTGTGGGATGTCCTGTTACAGGTACATGATTTTGCCTGAAGGTAAAAAGGGACCCCCGCCCCACGTAACTGTGGCACCCCCAAAATGTGGAACAACACCTGCTGGTATCAAATTGTTGTCCCACAGTTGTGTTGTCTGATGTGCCTGTGCTTGTAAAGCATTGAGTTGCTGTTGAACTTGGGGCTGTGTCTGTAACTGTGTATAATCAAAAGTATTTGTCGGAGCATATGGCATCTGCTGTGTTTGCGGTGTATCATAAGAATACCGTGTCTGCAGCTTTGGAGGATACGTGGTTGCAGAATGCGCTGCCCTTCCTCTGTAACCTTGAGGCGCAAAACCATATGGTTCCATCCCTCTGCTTCTGCATCCTCTTGCATAATGTCCTGTAACACGCATGTCCACCATGGTCCTCCAAAATTCCCATAGCCATCAAACTAGGTCTTCCTCTGTCAAATCATCCTCCATTTGCTTATCCAAATCCTCCCCCAGTTCCCCTTTGCGAGTCCCTCTCCCTCTGGGATAATACATCTGTTCTCCTCTTCCTCCGTTAAATCCCATTGCTCCGTTCCTGCTGGTAACCGTGCTGATATTCCCCCTCTCATACGTTTGTAATCACTGCTCCCTCTACTGCTGTTCTCACCAACTTCTTTTGCACTAATTTTGCTTCCTCACTCTCTCTTCTACTTTCTTCCTTTCCTTATCCTGTTTAACTGACAACAATGAACAATATGCAATTGTATGTCAGGCCATGTCTTCATCTCGATCCCTACTATGATTCGCAATTGAGCTTGCACGCTGTCAGGAAGACCTTGCCATACAATGTGATATGTTTGTCCCATCCCTCTCTCGTTTCTAAGTGCCACTTTTCTTTCATCTCCTCAATGTACTGCGCAGGGTCTTCATCTGGTTTAATTTTCTGCGTCATGTCTGATTTATCTGTGTACATTACTCTTAATGCCTTCCACATGTTCACCCTATAATTGTTAAATGATGATCCATCATGCTGATTACTGTTTGCTATTACCCCTGCGTATCCTGCCGTTTTCCACAGCTCATCTGCCTGGTCTACCACTATCGAAGCAAATAAACTCTTCATATCCCCCACAGCTGGAGTTATTCCTCCCGTTATCTTTTCCAGTACATTAATCTACTTGCCTGCCCCTGCTGTAAGAGACGGCAACTTAATTATTAAATGATCCCTATCTATCTGTGGCCGCGGAATGTACTGAGCCAATTCCATCCCCATTTGTAACAAGGGAAGCTGTGTGGGTACATTCTTTACTTTTTTCCCTGTTGCCACAGCCATCTGACCTGGCAGGCGTTGAAGCCTATCTCTATATAATGATTCTCTTCTTACATTTATCGGGGGCGTGGGAAACAGAAGCACTGATGGTCCTTGCTCGTCCATTTGCTGGTCGTCACCCTGGATATTTTCAAATTCATCTTCATTGTCCTCTCGTTCCTCTTCCTCGTCCCTTTTCACTGAATCACAATCAATACTGTACTCTCTTCTGATACATACTGCTGCTTGCAAGTGTTTGATCTAGTTTGGTCATGACATGCATAGCTTATTCCTCTGAGCTATTTTTCCATCTTGAAATTATGATTGCTTTACAGACATTTTTAAAGAGGACCTCTTTCACAGCCAGGAAGATATATCCCCCAACCTCACCTAGCCCAACATCCCCCCAAAGACCATTCCAGGCCATCCCCAGTTCTAACCCCTTACCCCATTTCACTGCTGTTTCATGTTCCCCACTACTTGTAAATGTTAAGACTTCCCTGCCCCCAACTGGTTTGCCACTTTTAAAAGTTATATTGTTAGGACTGTTCACCGTGTGAGCATCTCATGTATGTCAGTAACACCTACTGATGTACAGCACTGTTGCTTCTAGAAGCTGGGTTTTAACCCAAATTTCAATCCAATTTCCTCAAATAAAATAAAAACATCAGCGCATTGTTCTGTAGCTGGAAGGATCTAAGAGAAATCTTTTGGGTTGTGGGAGTCTAATATCTGACACGTGTATTTTGTGTTGTAGTCAGATGGCCTCATTACGAGTATAGCGGTATGGTAAAATAGCTGGAAATTGTTAGTAATTTTGTGACCTCCACCTTACCGCTGCATTACTGCAATTATGTACAACAAATTTGGAAGGTAAAATTGATGCTGTACCTCCAGCAAAAAGAGGTGGGCACATCCTCCACTTTACTGATGAAAATCATCAGAATTACTGCTAGCGTTAATTCTGAAAAGAACATTGAATCCTATGGACTCTACAAATGGGGAATTGCTCTGCAGTGTCACCATAAGGATTCCTGTGGTAATGCCACTAGATTTAGTGGTGGTAATGGGAAACAGGTTTTGCAGTAATTCTTCATAGTTATCACCAGATCACCCTCAAACTCATAATGAGGCTGATTGTGTTACGACCATATTCAGAATACTCCATCGAGGCATAGCAGGATGCAATAGAAATGATTACAACAGAAAATGTGTGTCAGGCAGTTGAGAATCTGTGCCCTGCCCCACCCACAATCCAGTTATGTATTTCCCTGTGCATCTGTTCTTGACTATATAATCACCTGTTTATTCTGAATTTTCACACAGAAAATCCATGCTTGAGTATGCCTATAGTGCAGAGGTCTTTAAACTGTGGGCTGTGCCCCCCAGGGGGTTGCGGCCGCATTTCTGGGGGGAGGGGGGGTCCCTGATCCCAGCCTCAAATTTAAAAATAATATGTTTTTTTTAAATGGAGGAAATGGGCAGGGGCTGCTCACAGGGTCGGACTGGATCATAAAACTGTCTCGGGCACCAATAAAAAAGTGACCCCTAGTTGCAAATGGCAATTCATTCCTTCACTGACAGACTGTTTGAATACTACCCAAGGGGGTGTTTTTTGCTAAAATGTAAGCAAATTATGATATTTAAAGAATATTTATTCAGCAACAATCGTCAAAACTACTAGCTGCATAGTGAAGTAACTCAAACTGGCCAACATTGGCCCAACAAGTGGCCCATTTTGGTACACACTAGCATCTTGCATTTTTGGTTCAGGCATTGCCCTATTGCCCTATAGGCCAAAACGAGTCTGGCGGCTCTTCCATAATGGGCAAAGGGCGCCAGATTGTGCTTTTCGAATGAAGGCAAATGTCTGCGGCAGTGGATTCCATGAGACCGGCCAGTCCCTCGATGAAGCCTCTGCATGATCAGCCCTTCTGCGGGTTATGACCCCCTAGAACCAAGCGCAGGACGAGCCCAGTGCGGTTCACTGCACAATAACAATCACACCCTAGTGGTCCGAGCTTGTACATGTGCATAGGTGCACGTGCATGCTGTACACTTCAAAGTACTCCATGGAGCACCCTTTAGAAGTCCAGGGGGAAACCACAGACAAGGTATGGGCACCTCTAACTTGGAGACAAAGCACCTGGAAGTGAGTCAGCGGCTGGATAGACGGAGCATGTGGCATGTCTGAGGCATACTGCAGAAAGAATAGGGGCGTTTCTCGTTCCCCAAGCAATAACTTATGATGTACACTCTATCACCACCAGTTCAAGCTATTTCGAAACATGAACCTATTTCTGTAGTGTAGCTGAAGGCACACCCCTAAATGCTCACACCAGAGAGAATACAACCTGCTAGGGAAGAAAGGCCTAAGTCGATCTTGTAAGGATAACAAGTTTTAATCTCACACACAGATGAGAGCAACAGCAAAGAACTCGGCTGCTGAGAATGTTCTACAGAAAAATAGGACAAGCAGAATCTTATCAAGGTAAACATTATTAATAATAATAATAATGATAATAATAACATTGTCATAGATGACGCAATACATACAGTAAAATCCTGCGTGGCTGGTTGGTGTGCGCCTATACATGATCCGTCTGCTCCATAAAAGATGCCAGGTCATTGGTTCCAGCCCAATCTGTCTGTCTTCCATCACGTGGGTGCTGCAGTGATCATCTTCTTCTCAGGTCGAAGGTCAAAAAACAAATGAACTATACTCCTAACATATAGCTACTTTATCACTATACTGTGCACCTGGCAGGCCTTAATACGGGCACAAAGGAGATTCTGGGGCACTCTAACCTTCACACACCATCCGGCTCCAAGGTCTCCACCCTCATTTTGAACTATAATTTATCCCTCCCAGCCCCTCGCAATACAAATCACACAATTGTCGCTCAACGGTGTGCCCTGTCCGACCTCTTTGAATATTTCAGCACTAGTTACTTTGGGGTTGGTGGTCAAAGGGCACCCGTTGCCATGGAATTCAGGGATCTTAAGGTTTAGTCAGTTATATGGGCTATAACTCGTGGTCGCCTGGGGATGGGCCAAGTCATGCTTTGGCCAGTGTGAGATAACATGCACACTAGATGCCGGTCTGTGATCACGGCCTTGTAGGGCAGATTCCTCTCGAGTTAAAAACACATTTGTGCAACACTGTTAGAACGATGAATAGGCGTTGTGGCGGTTGGGGTTTTGGGGTGTGGGCTGTCCTCATGGGAGATCAGGCATGGCTGGAGATTTCCCTTGTCTCGCAATTTGGGCCTAGTGCATGCCATGCTGCATTCGACGTGCAGGCCTTCCCTTCTATTTATGATTGCTAATATCTATGTAAAATAGCAATGCTGCTTGCGCCCTATGCTACATTATGTGGGTTGATTATATTTGATTATATTGAACACGGGTCCTTTGAATGGGGAGGTGGTCCTCTCACCGCCACCCCTCCACCCCCTGGCCATCATAGGGCTTCAAATGCATCTCGCCTCACTCTAAAGCACTTAGGGGAGTGAGATGGGCCTGCCCCCTGCCCAACATAGTGCATAATATGACTCCATGGATGTTGTCCTGACACTGCTCACAAGACCCTGGGCCACATACCCCCAGAGGTGGTGAGAGTGCATTTCCGAGACGGTCACACAGACCATTCAGTGTCAGGCAAGAATGGCACCCTGGTTCTCCTCCAGGCAGAAGGGTGCGCCGCCCAGCAACTGTCACTGCAGTTCCCCGTTCTTGCCTGTCACCAAAGGTATGTGCCCTGGTGTACAGACACGAAGCCGATGGCGGGCGCTTTGTCATTGCGTTCGCCCACCCTCACAGTCACCTTGCTTTGCCGCTCTGTTTAGCTTGTCAAAGCAAAAGATGCTAATGTTTCAACTTCTGTAAAACATGTTATATGGAGAGGTTCTGTTGGAATGTTAATCCTCCTTATGTAGAAGCACATGGCCCATCTGACCGTCAGCTTTCTCCCATTACATGTTTGCATTCCCACATTAGTCGTTCGGTTTTTGGGTGGAATCCATCGAGAAAGTTGATGTTATTGCACAAAGTTTGGCTCTCCCTTCCTTAGCCTCTATCAGCTGTTCCATCCTCTCTGCCTCCTCTCACTGCACGTTATGTCAAGCTGCCACGTTTAAAAGTTAACAATTTTCTTGCCTTTGAAATAAAATTGTTTTTGTGGGCTTTTCTTCCCTGTTTACTGGTACCGCTGGGTTTCTCCTCGACGATTTTTTGAAAACTGTTCACCAGGCTTCCTGTTAATAATCTCCACAAACAATAGAGAAAGCAACATGCATTGGCCTTGGTCCTGTGTATTTGAACGTATTCAATACAGTTTGTCGTGAAAGGTGGTTGACATGCACAATTTTACCTCTTCGTCCGCCCACCCCTCCGAATCTGCCACTTCGGAGTGAACATTGCATTAAAATGGATGTGTCAGGGCAAATTTGCAGTTTTCTTTTTTAAACAGATTGTTCTGAAGAGGTCTGTGGCTTGCTGCATAATCTCTGTTTCAGATGCCCTTGAAGCAAGCGAGTGTTAATAGACCAAGGATTAAGCAAAGGGCCAAGTAGCTCTAAATTAGTCACGACCAAAGGATTAAGTGAACTATCACAGGTAAGGCACCGACCTTATCTGCTAGTATACCAACACTGAGCCGACCAAGGATTCACGTTGCTGTAAGCAGGTGTTCTCGGGAAAACAATCCCGAGGCTTTTTAACTTCTATATTAAAAAGTAAATTGCCTGTTTAGGTGTGTGTCTTAAGTGTTGAATTTGGCGCCATTAATTTACGTCGTTAACATGCCACTGAACTGCATACTTATACAAGGTGGCTTCAGTTCAAAGTGTTAAAAGTAGTGTTGGCCAACAAGGTCAAAATGTAAATTTTCCTTTGTAAAAGTACTGCCACATTCATAGGGCATGGATTCAAGAGAAGTTAAATAATCATGGCTCAATATTTTACCGGCATACATAAGTCACCCAGTTTTACCCCAGATGGCCTGATCAGCCATTCATAAAAAGAGACATAAGAAAGCATAGCGCATGAATTATTGAAACAAGAGCCGCCAAACAGTAGGCTACCCTTTTGGAGACCACCATCTATCTATCTGCACAGGATAGGGAAGGTCAAGGATATCAATAGGTCTCTTAATGGATATTCACATTTAGTTGGATCCAAACACATACCAAGAGCCAGGACACCCGAGCCAAAGACCTTGACTTGGAAGTCATCCTCTTAATTACAGATATCATTTACATCTAACAGCATGAATTTCACATGAAATATTTCTTCATTGGCACCTGCCTCAATATTAATGAGACTCAATTTTATGGCTTCGAAAAATGAAGCCTAAATATCCTATCACCAAGCTACCCACTCAACAGTTAGGGTGACCAGATTTTCAAAAATGAAAGACCAGCACAGGTTAGAAACATAAAAGTAGGACTTGTATCCAAAGCACATTTTACCCTCCCTCCACCACTGTCACGCCTCCTTCTATGGCACCCCTTCCCCATGGGATCATGCATTAAAACAAAGATGTCCTGCATGTCTCGTATATATATATATATATATATGTATATATATATATGCTCTTCCTGTGGAAACACCAACTTAACCATAACTACATGGACGCTACTGCGTCCATGTAATGTATATATATAGACATACGTCAATATAGCGCTTTCAGGAGCTATTGCTTTGATTGTTGTTACAGTCTTTGCTACACTTTTTTTTAGCCAGTCTTAGTGGCGCAATCAGTAGATGTGTGTGCTTATGGACGAAAAGGTTTGAGGTTCGAGACTATCCTGGGTTTCTAACAATGGAGATGCTAGAAAACAGTTTGCCATGTAAACATATCAGCTTGAATTGTTGCATTACAGCGGGGGCCATCCCCCTTTCCCAAAACCGGGACATGTATTTTAAATTTCAAAAACTCTTGCGACGGGGAGTCAGGGATCCTAAGTCCAGAACGGTCCCGACAAAACCGGGATGTCTGCTCACCCTATCAACAGTGCTTTTAATTCCATGGGTTGACTGCTGCACTCTATATGGAGGGGACATCTGCACGTTGTCTACCAGTGACCAACACAGACTTGACCCTGACAAACTTTCTCCTAATAACATTTGGGTTTTTCATGTTTATTTATCATTTTCGCAAAGTGTTTTTTCAGGTGATATTTGTACATAGATTTTTTGCATGTAATATTTGTAAGGTTATTATAGTATCCTTCCACCATCCTTGTCTGAAAGCTGCAGACCTGTGCCATGCAGGCTCAGCACTGCAGGCTTCTTACTTGTGAATCCCATTGGTCAGATAAGTCCAAACACAACTGAAAGGCGTTCATATCCTCCCTGGAGAGCCGCTACAGCAAGTGGTCTCCAAATCGTGGGGCTCGCGAGCCTCGCGGGTGCGAGGCTCTTTAATAAAACAGTATGGTGATGGTTTTTAATTGGAAATATGACCAGTTATGGCTTGTGGGGGGTCAGCAAGCATTTTTTGTACTGGAGAGGGGGCTTGGTAAAAAATAGTTTCAATACCACTTGAAGTCCACCCTGTCTCACGTTTCTGCACAAAGAAATGCCTGTTTCCATGTAGCTCCTTTTTATATATATGTTAATCCAATTCCCACCAGGGATGTGCCGGTTAGGTGTGATATTATGCTTTCCCCTTTGAATGGTGGCTGCAGGGACAAAGTGGAGCTTGCCTGGAAGTGTTGCCTTCATTTACTGAAGGCAGCTGCTCAGAAGGTTAGGCTTAAACTGGGAGCAAGTTTCTCCTCATGCTCGCCTATCAGTCTTTGTGACTTATCCATCCCCATTCGTCTGCCAAAACTTCAGTGAGGTGATGGAAAAGGTAGTTAGTGGGTGGGCAGCCGTATAATTGTGAGCATGCCAGAGGGACCAACCAGGGTAGGGAAGAAGAATGAAGATGAGAATGAAACACAGACGGATGAGCGAGTAGGAGCACAGAGAGTCATTGGACCAATAAACAGAAAAAGAAAGATAAAATGTACCAATCATACATGCTCTGAGGTTAATGAACTAGTTGGTTGACAGAAGAGTCTGTGTGAAACAGTGATTGGTTACCAACAGTGTTAAAGCTTTCGCAATCTAGACCTAGAATGAATAGCGTTTAAAACAGGCTGTGTCCCCCATCATACCTTTTACAGCCTTTGCCCAAATTGCAAAGACTTCAGGGCAAGGAATGCAGCTTTTTTCTGTACATTCACCCATGCACAGAGCAAAATGATACATTCCCACGAACAGCATATATGTGTCTGTCACCACCAGCAAAGCCCAAGCCAAGCATGCTTCCACATCAGCAAAAATATAAAACATTGCTAGCGGGACATGGACTGCCCATCCCTCTTCTCCAAAGTAGGGGAAGCATGATCCTTCAGTATAACATTTTGTGAGAACGGAGGAAATCACGCCTCTGGAAAACACAGTTTACTGTGTCGATGGGAGAATGTTGGGTTGGCATCTTCATAAACCTCACGTAATCCCCTAACGATTGCCCAATGTGACCAATCTCAAAACATACACTGAGACGGTCAGTGCCAATGTAAGCTTTTAGAAGCCCCGCAAAACATGTGGTGAATTAATTGGGAAGATCAATACATATACATCAATACAATCATTGTACTGGCAATGATGGGTCTTTTGGTCTGGCTGTGCAGTGCTGGATGTAAAGCATGTGATCCAGACCTGCCGTCCTCTGTACTCACCTATGTTTCTTCAGCAAAGAAGGCCTGTTATGCCCAGCGGAGAGTGGCAGTCATTGCAGTCAGAAGCACTGTACTGCTTTTCAATGTCAGTCTGTTCTCACTGACTATCGTTACTGGAGTAGGAGCTGTGTTTGCAAAGCCTCTGTGAGCCGCGGAGCAGGCGGTACAGAGTGGCAGTCATTGCAGTCAGAAGCACCGTACTGCTTTTCAATGTCAGTCTGTTCTCACTGACTATCGTTACTGGAGGAGAAGCTGTGTTTGAAAAGCCCCTGTTAGCCGCGGAGTAGTGCAGAGTGTCAATCATTGCAGTCTGAGCTGACTGCGGCTGCCCTATGAAGTTAGGGAAAACCTGTGAAGTCAGCGTGTTGCTGTATGGGCTATTTGGATTGCAGCAACCTCGGCAGGACAATTCATATGGGTTTTTGAATATTCCTGGACTGTTGGTTGTACTGCAAAACCAGCCTCTGGAAAATACTTACCTGTATGTACGGCTTACAGAGTGGCAGGAACAGTATGGCCCCTTTAACTAATCTCACTCTGATCACTGATGCCGAGATGCTGGCAGCAATTTATGTACCTCTCCCCACGTCACCGGAATGTGGTTTGGCCTCTGACTTTTTCATGGTGGAAGTCGCACCTGTTGACCGAGGGGTCTTGGAGGCCCTCGAAACATCGTGAGGGCTCCTTTTTGTGAAGTAAAGGATGTGGAACCCCCGAATGAAAGCGTAATCCCCTAAAACAGATCTGTGAATTTAAACTGCACAAACATTCTGCGTTTATTGTCCAAAGTTACAAGCTTAGTGGGAATTTCAACAGATGACTTAAATAGACAGATGGAGCCGAGGATTGATCGATCTGTGGTTTATTTTCAATCTAAGCTTGTGGCTGACATCGTTCTCCAAGAGAGGGATTTATTGCAATACTATGGCTTTGACTTGTCAAAACATGTGGAGGCTAAACCAGTGGGTGGCTCAGTTAATGTACTGGGAACCGATTTAAGTGCCGAAATTTCAGCCGTGAGATTAAAAATTAAGACCTCAGAAGAAAAATGGGATTGGTCTTGTTTATTCAATGCAACAACATTCTAAAATTCAACCATTGCTCTATTTTGGACATGTGGGAGGGACCCCGTTTTTCATCCTGTAGGGGGACATGCCGCGCCACTCCCACCTGTTTACTAATCTGGCGCTGGGTTTGGAGTTGAAGTCGCAAATGATTGTCTTCCACAGACTTTGCTGCAAAGTACTCTGGTGTTTGATGGGTACATTGTACTCTTCCAAGCTGCAAGGCATGGAGGGGGGTATCAGGTAATAAAACCGCGGCATAAATTTCGCCAGTAAAAAAAAAAGAATATCGCAACTAAAATGCAGTGGTTTGACCCGGTAAATGTGTACCCCATTATACCATTTAAGGGAAGCGGGGGTTGCGGGGGTATGCCCCCCACTCCCCTAAATGGTATAATGCGTCTGGGGGTTGCGGGGGTGTCCCCCGCATCCTTTACATGATTGTGGCACAAAAAACAACAGCATTTTTGCTGCAGTATTTTGTATTCACGGCCATTTTTGAAGCGATTTTAAGACATGGAACCTGGAGGGGTGGGTACGCCATATGGAGGCCTACTAACTCTGGTTAGATCAGTGAGCAACATTCGGGTCGTGAACATCGACGACTCATTTTTTGGCACCTTACTGACTCATGTGCTAATACTCAGTGATGTGACTTTTCATTTGTTGATTATTAACGTGTACTGGCATGAAAATATTTCAGAGCTGGCTACTCTTTTGGATCATCTGACTAGGTTTTCCAATGCGTGGTGTGGCTTATATGTGGGTGGCTAGATCCTTTTGGCAGGTGACCTTAACTCCGAATGCAAGGATTCTAACTTATATACAAACTAGATAGTGGATGAAACATAATTTTCAAAAAAGCAGTGTAGAACTAATTAATGGCTGAGTTGTATGTGGGGTCTTGGATTATGTCCATTGAATGGATCTGTGGATGGGGACATTCTGCAATGTCCAATTTGGACTAATGGGAAGGCGCACTCCACCATTGATTACATTTTTGTGGGGATTGGATGCTGGAAAACTGTACTGCAATGACTTCTTCCAACCTCCCTTAGCGACCATGCTAGGCTGATAGCTAAGTATGCATTAGGGAATATAGTTGAGGTATCTGATGTTTCTGGCCCAGTTGACCTGTCCGTAAACCCCATGGGTAACCGCCTTTGTTGGAAATATGCTCTGGCGACTAGGGTGAATCATTCCTTGATGAAGGTACTGGAGTACTCCTCTATGGATTGGAAATATTTGGTGTTTTCTGTTGCCAATGTTGAATTTTTTGTTAAAGATTTACTACAGCGTAACCAACGGTCTAGCTATGTATCTTTGTCCATAAAGCCTAAAAAGCACTTACACATTTATAACGAGGAAGTGGTAGTAAGAAAATGCCAATTAAGGAAGAACATAAGGTCCCTAAACCAATGATTGGATATTTTGTTAGAGCAAAATCGAAATTTGATGAGGCAAATGCGCCAAACGTATAGGAATTGGCTTCGATATACCCATTGTTAGAGAATTCAAGAGGATGCAGAAGCACTCTTTGTTGTATTAAAAAACAAAAATGCACAGCCCTTTTGGCGTCTTTTAAATAATGTTGATCCCTTAAAACCAGGGAAACAAATAAATGCAGTAACCGAGAACGACTGGGTTTTACATTTTACAACTTTATATGCACAACCCGGGGGTAACACAGAGTATACTATTCTGGTTTGAGGAATTAGGGATTGGATGAATCTAGTACTGTTTGATTATGATAACACCCTAGAGATAATAATGAGGATTAGTCCAGCTTGGGCGGCCAGCCCGAACAAATTATCAAACCTTTTGTTTAAAATCAATCCACAGGTTTGGACAGAAACTATTAACATTTTGTTCAGGAGTGTGGTATCCCTAGATTTGTTTCCTGTCGCCTGGTCCAAAGCTCATATCGTCCCAATTTATAAGAAGGGAGCGAGAACAAGTCTCTTAAATTTGAGACCTATTGCTCTTCTGGATGCGGACAGCAAGGTTTTTGCCTCAATCCTGCTGTGCCATCTAGAAGAGTGGGGCGTAGCGGCCGGTAGACTATCAAAATGGCAAACTGGTTTTCGACGGAACCTCAGAACATCTTTTAATGGGCTAATAGTTAAAACAATTCAACATCTGGCCTGGGAGGGAAAATACAATTCTGTGTTTATCGCCTCCATACACTTAACAGCTGAAGTTGATGCTGTTGATTGTGAACATCTGTGGTCTAAGCTTTATGAGTGGGGTGTTCCGTTGGGACTCTTGAGGCTAATCATTGAACTCGGACCCAGGCTCCTTCATGTCCAGTTACCCTCACACTGCCTCCGGGCTCCCCAGCACTTAAAGGTCTGTATCTGCAACCCTGCAGTCCTTTATCTCTGCACTTATGAGCCACCAGCTGGCTGCACTGGTGAGTTAACTGCACTTCCCCCTACCCCTCCCCTCTGGCACTTCTCCTCTTCCTCGCACTTGCGTGATCTGAATGAGACAAGGCCTAGTAAGATCTTTATTTTATCCTCCCTTTGTTTCCCCCTGCTTGTCTTGTCGCACCCATAGTCCCACCCAGAAATTCAAGTGTGTCTGGTTTATTCAGACACACTATCACGCCCGATTTCAACATTCTGGGGTGTCAGGCAGGGTTGCGTTTTAGCTCCCTGCCTCTTCAACCTTTATTTATCTGATATTGCTGACTATTTCAAAGCAGCGGCATTAGTTATGACGGTGATACACAAACTAAGGCCTTTTTGGTTGACCTATGCAGACGTCATCTTTGACTGTACGCCAGTAGGACTTCAAAGGCTCATGGGTGCCTCTGCAGTATACATGGACAATTATACACTTCAGATCAATCCTATCAAGATAAAAATATTGAAATGTTCAGGGGGCCGAAAGAAAACGATCTTCCGGTGGCACGTAGGCTTAGAACGTGTGGTAAAGGTGAATTCAGTGATATATTTTGGGATTTGGCTGATAGAGTGGCTTAGGGATTTCATTTTGATATTAACTAACCAACTGATGAGGGTGGATTCCTGTTATGGTACTTATTCTTTGAAAGGATGCTTAACATTCTATGAAGGGAAAATTGTTCTCAAGATTTTATGCAGGTGTTGATGTATACCCCTTATCATTATCAGAGGTGCTGCCATCGCTTGAAGCCTTGTTCTGGCGAAGGGTCCTGCATGTCGCCAATTCAGTACCCGTACATGCAATCCATTACGAGTTGGGGATTATCTCCTTGTGAGCACGAGCACAGTGGAAAATATTGTCACTGGTCAGAAAGATCTTATGCCGAGAGCATGGCTCCTTGTTTGGAGACTTGAAAATGATTCTCGAGTCAGGGAGTGCTAGATGGTTGAACAAAGTGTTTGATCATTGCAGGATAATTTTATTCGAATTGACTAGTCCTTTTGTAGAGCTTAGGGAGAATCCTTTCAGCTTGAGAAACTCTTATTTGCACGCGATTTGATTAATACAATCGAGAAAATGCATGGATATCCCTCGTTGTGTCATTTAAAGTGGGATTATAAGAAACAAGGCATGCTGGCCCCCTGTAGTTGCAGTAAGTACTTTCTTGAAATCTCTTAAATTTGAAGAATATTGTAGAAGGGGTGTAATTGGAATATAGCTTTTGCAATCATATGTTTTACATTTGGAGTCTTTTTTTCGTTTCTTACTTGAGTGAAGTTTTAAAATTGATGGATTTTTTTAACTTGAGTGAAGTTTTAAAATGGATGAATATTTGGGTTTTAACATTTTTTTTTAAGTTGTATATATTGCTAGTAGTTTTTTTCTCGAGTATGATATCTGATTACATTTATTTAATTTTTTCTGTGTATTGTGTTTGTTAAAGGTTAACATTGTTTTCCCCCTAAAACAATTTAAAAAAAGAAGGCACGTTATGTGGATGGCAGAGCTGCTAGAAGTGCTGATAACAGAATTACTGTCGCTCTTATTGCCCTGCCAAATTTTTAGGTTGGACGTGTTGTGAAGGAGAAACCTCCAGCACTTGACTGGAGATTTGTCCTGAAATTACCTAAAAAAAACGGAAGATTTACCGAGTGCTACGGTTCTCCAAAATGGCGACACCGAGGCTTTACCCCTCGCACAGTGTTCTGCTCTGCAGGTGGAATTCTTATAGCAGAGACTTTAACCCTCGCGATTCTCGTGGAACACTTCACGCTGTAGCTTAAATGGCCGCGGGCACAAATGCGTCGTCGAGTATTTATCTAGTTGCGCTTCCTGTTTAAATACTGGGAGGAAACGGTGCCAGAAATGGTGACTTGGCCATTTCTCAACAGGTTCCTTTCCAAGTCAAGAAATTAATGGCTGCAGCGCCGTGGCAGAAACAGATGTTACCCCAGAAGAGCCGGGCTTCTACCACTGCAAAAATAACGCGCGACTTTTAGTACCCTGCAGTCTTCTTATTAATACGCAGATCGCATTCTGAGTCCAGCTGGAACGCTGCGCTGTGTTTCTCACGTGACCAGCGAACCTTCAACTGTGCTGACTTGCTGGGCCATCGACAGATCGGATTCACTTCAGAGTGTACCCACAACAGTGTGGATTCTCCTAACCTGTACACTTCGCATGCATTTCTCACCGCAGGAAAACAGCGGCTTCAACGATATAAAGTAACAACACGCCTCTGCGCATGTCATCCACACCCTGCCCAGTGGCGATGGCGGGGTGCAAAGGAAGCATTGCCTCTGTTCTTCTGTGGCTGGACTCCTCAATCCTTTGAGTAGTCAGAACTGTTAATGTTAGTGTATTTTACATACATCACAAATCAGATATTATAAAAAGACATATAGCCATATGTTCTGTGCATATTTTTATCTCAATTTGTCCGCCAAATTTCCAAGCTCAAAATGGCATTCTTTCACACAGCTGTGTTGTCTTTAATGACTCCATTACATGTCATAGATTAGCAGGCGTCCCAGATGGCACTGAGATTGTGCCCACTTTCTGCCAAACTGTTAATCTATTTCTATAGACTATATCCAGCAGAAATCCGGCACCTTCTCACAATTCAAACGCGTTAATATGACCCTCTTTACTCATTTTACAATTGGGGGACGCATCGAACAGAGATCCGGCATAAGCCATGTAGGTGGCCAGTCGATCTACAGATGGCAAGGGCCTCATTTAGACAGTGGCGGAAGGTAACATCTCCCAGTTTTCTGCCAGTGGAAAACCGATGTATGCAAACTTGGAATAAGCGTCCTGATGTGGGCTCCACATAAAAATAAGAGTAGTGTAATTCTGTGATGGAACAATACTTTCCTTGCCACTCAGTATTCCCCCCGCTAAATTGGTGTTTGTCCATAGAATGTATGCCCCCCTGCCTAGGTTTCAGGCACAAAGAAAATCTACTTGGTTTTATTTGGTTATTCTCAGCACTTCTAATTCTCAGCAAGTTATATTTAGTTGGGCTGTTGACCTTGGCACTTTCACTAGGGCCTACACAGTAGCTCCCAGCTAGCTTTTGTTTTGAACACGTTTGCAATATTGTGGCATTGGTTCGCACAGTCTCTGAGCCAGTGTCATCAGGCATTGCCATCTAGCCTGTTCTCTCCCCCCCTGACTTCTCTTAAGTGCCGCCTCCAATGTCTTTACCAGCTCCCCTTCTCACTCCCTATTACAGTGTGGTCTTCCTGGCTTGGTCAACGCTAGTTAATATCTCCCTGCCTCAAATATGCACTCTGACCCTCTTGGCTTAGCCAATGCAAGTTCTTTTCTCTGGCCCCTCCAAAACGAACTCTCCTCAACTGCCACTACTCTCACTTAGGAACACCACCCTATTTCTTTTATACCATAGTTTAGTGCATGATTGACAGAATACAAACTATGATTTGTGGGTCCGTTTCTCCATTTGCTTTATGATTCAGGATTGGCCATGCCAAAATGTTCCACCCCATCCAGAAATCAATGGCTGGTGCTAGCAGTCTCGGAAACGTACCGAAATGTTGCCTCATTTGTGCGTCCCCGCAGTCACTTCGACTTTGGAGGTGCACAAAATGACGATGTCATTTACTGCGCCCAAGCAGAGCAGGGGTTGTGGGGGTGTCCCCCGCTCTACTTGGCCACAGTAACGGGAGTCGGGGTTGCAGAGGTGTCTCCCACTTACCATTGTAGCACGCGGCAGACAAGAAAGAAGAAAGCACCCTGCGGCGTCAGCTCTAACCCACGTTACTGGGAGGAACTGATGCCGCAGGGATGGCAGGGTGTAGACGCCACACACAGAAGTGTGCCGCCGTAAAGGTAAGTGGGGATGGGGTGGGTCGGGAAGAGAAATGCGGGCGGGGGATGCAGGCACAGTGATCTATTTGATCACTGCACTGCGCCGTAATTGGCATCAACATTTTCTTCGGCGCAGTTATGGGCGGCGCAGTGATCACATCGATTCGGTGTCTCCTGTAGATGTGAAGGATTGTACAGTAATGACGCTTGTCAGGTGTCCCTGCTCTCAAATTCTGAAGTTATAAAAATGTCAGTCATGTTGGAAACGGGCAGTTACTCATGGTGGCCCACATAGCTGAAGCTCCAGTCCCTCTGAGTTTATGGGAGTGCCTTTCTTCCGTGGCAGCGGTGCTGTGTGTAACATGAGCATTCAGCTTCTTAATTTCGAGGGACTGCTGAGGGATTTCTGTCCGACCACTGTCTGGACTATCCGTTGTGCGGTGATTCAACTGCTCTGCTCGAATATTGATCGTCACTGAAGCTCACAAGGAGGGAAAATCATACTGTGTTGGTGCAGATGTGAAACACTCATTCTGGGGTGTCTGTCTCTTGGGGTGTTTTCCCTGGGAATGGATATGTAGCTCTTAGGATTTGGAAAGCAGCCTCATTCTTTCCTTCACAAAGCAGATCACCCACTGCATTTACCCTATGCCCTGTAATACCACATGTTGTCTGGGCCCCTGACTTCCTCAAAGGTTGGTGACTTTGCCTAATGGGACAAAGGCACAGGACTCTTTGTCTTTTGCCTGTCACAGTCTGTAACATGACCCCAGGTGTTATGTTATGTTAAAGGGCATTTGTATAGCACCTTTCACCATTGGTATGGTCTCAATGTGCTCTAGGTTGAATGCCCTCGGGGACCGGAGTCCAGGTCAGTGGAGATAGTGAGAGCAGTAAATAGTGCCTGTGGGCACTCTCTATGTGTGCAGCTAGAACACATTTTCCGTGGTGGATAGTTTCATTTGAATGCTAGAAGGTAGTATGCATGGTATGTGTGCAGCTAGGCCGAATTGCCGTGGGAGTAGCTGCATTCTAGCGTAGGCTGTGCTGGTATGGGAGATTATGTGTGCAGCTACTCTGCATTTATATGTGGGGAATAGCTGCATTCTGAAGGTTGTTGAGGTGTGCAAGGTGGTATATAATTATGTGTGCAGCTAGACCGAATTGATCGTGGGAGATAGCTGTATTCTAGAGTTGTAGGCGCCTGAGCGGAAGTCAAGGTAGTGGAAGATATGTGTGAGTATCCATGAGGATGGAAGAATCCTCCCTCTCACTGATTGCCTTCCTGTGCCAACCAAATGAACTATGCTCCCTATTATATGCATCTGGTGCGTCAGGAACCTCTAGGTCTAGTATGAACTCAGCTCTATCTGCCATCCACTCATTCAGGCGGAAAGCATATTTACACTGCGCTGGTAAGTGCAGACTATACATTTGAAGAAACTTGTGTATTGTAGGGTCACTTTCAGAACTGAAAGTTTCACTCATGCTTTCTGTGAAGATGACACAATGGTCTTGACTCAAACCTTTGTGATGCTTGCAGGATTAGATGGTGGGAAGAAGAACTGTAACACACATTTTACACTCCCTGACTTTCCACACTAATTTCTTTGTATTTTCAGGAGTCTCAACTAAACAAGAAAGACAGTTTGAAGGTCACGATGATGGTGGAAAAGGAGATGGCAGTGCTGAGGGAACGCCTGGGAGCAGCACAAAGTGCCCTGGCCAGGTCTCAGGCTGAGAATGAGAAAGTAAAGAAACAGCTGGACAAACAGGTACTTACAGAAGGATTGTCTCTGTGGAACATGTCAAAGAGGGTGGCATAAGCATAAAGAGGATGGCATTAGTTGCCATGGAGATTGTATTTGGCAATTTTAAGTAAACAGGTGTCATTCCATCCACCAAAACAGAAGGCAACATTATAGATTCAGAGATTTACGCACCTTTCAGCACACTACATTGATAATTGTGTGTGTGGGTGCGTTTTAGACAAGAAGAAAAAGCAAACACATTTTGTTATACAGCCTTCCAGTTGAAAGTTTTAATTCACAAAGAAGGCAGAGCATGTCTGTAATTGTTGAAGATCTTTGACATAATTTACTGTAAAAAAATGGGTGCTCCTTTTAGAAATTGTATAGCCCATTGCTTACCTTGCCCATACGGTCCTTTGATAACTGCATACTGAGGACTAGTTGATGTGTGATTGTTTTGGCAATACACATTTTCTACTGTACTTTGTGAAAATTGTATGTTACATTTATTGCATTACAATCTTTTAAATGATATGTGAATATTAGAACAATCAGTTTTTCCATTCTATCTTCCAATATATTTCTTAGGTTCTTGCCCACTGTGGGAAACCTGATGGTATTCTCCCACCCACTCCCTCGGGATCTTCCATTCATGTGGCCAGGGCAGGGCCATTGCTTTTTGATCCCGACCCTGGGGGTGGACAAGCGAGGGAGGATCACCTCAATGGAGTGTCACAAGGGATTGGAAGGAGGATACCCAAGGGTGAGACATGGTATTTCTCCAATACCAAAACGACCCCCACCTACTCCCCCGCAGCCTTTATGGGGTATTTCCAATCTCAGCCCAAATCCCCCTCCCCATTTCTGACAAATACTGAGATGAGGAAGAGGCAACTAAGATCAGTAAAGATTACCCATAGGAATAACATGGGATGAATAAGGGAAACCTACCCTAGAAAGAACTCAAGTTGTCCCACTAATAGATTCAGGCATTCACAAGTAACTATTCACACCTGACTCCACTTGATTTGTGTTTTCGCAATAAAAGGTGTGGTCTTACACAAATGGATGAGCGAGGCATTCTGTAGTAACTATTCACACCTGACTCCACTTGATTGGTGTTTTCGCTATAAAAGGTTTGGTCTTACACAAATGGATGAGCGAGTAGGGGAGCAAGCAGAAGATCTAGTTGAGAGGAGAGCCAAGACACCAGAGCTGCCCAGCACCAGAGGCCAGCTACCAAGATGCTGAAAAGCTGCAGTTCCTAAGATCAAAAGCGTGGCGAGGGAGCCATGTCTCCTGGGAGCCCAGGAGAGTCCAGGTATGGGAGACGAGAGGCATGCTGGTCTCCTACAGAAACTGCAGATGCAAGTGCTCATTCCACTGGTCTGGTGAGACAGCCCAGGAGTGTCTGAGGTGCAGGCGGTGAAACCCTGACCTCGGAACAAAGAACCGTTGTGAAGCTGAAGCGCAGAAGTCAGCCAAGTGAGTCTGAAAGCATTGCAGAGCCGGGTTGTGAAGAGAGCGATACAAAGTGGCATTTGAAACACGTAAGAAAGAGGACCGTGTTTGTTTGAGTTTTCGAGTGAAGTTAAAGGGACGACTTCAACGATTTGAAAGTAACAGTGTAAGCACGAAACTAAGAAAACATGCGTGTGTAGAAAAAGTGGAATGAAGTTGTTCGCTGAAGTGATACGAGTAAAAGCGTCTCGAAGCCCATGGAAAAGGTGCAAGAGGCACGAAAGGAAAAGGAATTGTAAAAGGGGCCACGAGCCCGTGGAAAAGCGTGCAAGAGGCACAATTATTAGGTATTGGCTCGTGTCTGGGTATGTTCTTGACAATGTGTACCGCATTGTTTCACAAGACCTGAAGTCGTCTAAGATTATTTTTTCTGGCCCCCAACATGAGGGCGTTACAATAGCCCAGCCGGGGCATCACCAGGGCACGTACCAAGGTGACACAGTTTACCTCTGAAACATAGGGCTTGACTAGCCTAAGGAGTCCCAGTATGTACTGTGCCTTGTTTGCCATGCTCTCAGTATTAGCGTTAATGTTCAAGGAAGGTTGGGAATGACTCCCAATGTCCTGACCCTATCCACACTTTCAACAGTTGACTAACTACTTATACTGATGTGACATGTGGTGGAGGCAAACAACAAGACAATCTAGACTTATTTGCCATTTACTAAAACTATGTCCAAAACTCCTGGCCCAGCTATGCACTCTTCTGACTCTCTGGAGCAAACTGTGTCTCCCATGGCTGAAACAACACTGGATATGCAGAAAATATATAAAGGCATGAAACAATGGTTTGTTTCTGTAAACTCTAAACTAGAAGATATAGCATCTAGCATAAATTATGTCAAGACCAAGCTGAATAAATAAAGTGCAAAAATCATGGAAGCAAATATATGAATTGGCCATGCCTAGGATGGACATGCTGAGATGTGCTCCTCCTGCAAAAGCACACACTATATTTTTAAAGTAGTTCAAGTGAAATCCGAATATCTGTAATTGAGATCATGACGCAATAACGTGCGCATTGTGGGGGGGTCCCTGAAAATACTTTAAAAGAAAACATAGAATATTTACTCAGAAAACCATTCCTGATCATTTTCCACAATGTACAGTTAATCGGGTATAAAGCTCCCCGAGACCTAGACCCAAGCTGGTGGCTCACCCCTTCCAATAAATTGCCTCTTAAATTATAGAGATCGTAACTTACTACTGAAATATGCCAGAGAGAAAGGTCCGCTGCGCCTCGTCTTGAACTGAATATTCTTATGTCCAGAGTTCTTTCTCCACAGCAGTACAAAATGAGCGCCGGTATTTCCTTGATGTAAATAAGCTGTTGCATGAGAGGAAGGTGCTGTATGTGATGTTGTTATTGGCAAAAAAAGTGTTGCAACTAGAGAAAGTTTTGCCTTCATTCACCCCACCTACAGCACACACTCCCTAGTCACCCTTTAAGACGTTAAGGAAATGTTGGCAGGTGACAATAATCAGCCAAATTGGTAATTAATGTCTTGTTCCCCTAACGTTAGAAGATCGGAATTAGCCACACCAAGTGAAACGTTAGCATAATAAGAGGTGCACGCACACGTCATTCAGCACTCCCTGATTAGCACATTGAATTTGTTAATCCTTAGTTACTAAAGTTTTACCTTGTGTTGTTATGATATGACTGGTTGTTCATAACGCAATTGGCACCTGGAGGTTTCTAAGTGTGGACCTGGGGATTGAACCTGTGTTGCGCCGTGTTGTCTTGCTTCCAAGGCAAATGCATTGCCCCTGAGCTATCTTCCCAAGACAATGGTTTGCTATGCACTATAATGACTGGGGATGGGGTGTTTGGTTTGGGGATTCTTTGGTTACAACACATTTATATTCTGATATGTATGCCCTTTTATTTTGCAATCAGTGACTCTACTATTAGTTTGGTAGCCTGGTTTGCCACATGAGAATAATGGGGATTTACAAGGTGATATATTGAGAACCTTCATTAGTTGCAATGTACGTTACCTGAGCATTCCAGTAAAACCACTTAAACTCCTTCCCTATATTGAATGACAAAAACTACATATAGTAATTTAGCAGGAAACGCACAGTATTTCTAGTGTGCATGAATCCTTTGCTAAGCATTGAGGCCACTATAGAGTTTAAAATCATTATTTATCCAGCCCCCAGGGTGGCTTACCCTGTTACATAATTCAGTTTGATTTAGTTATATTTCTTCCATTTATGATCCAATGAGGTGACTTATTACAGTACCCAGAGGGTTATAAGTGTAGATGACCAGAAATTCTACCTGCACATTTCCATTTTTGATCATTTAGGGTGGAGATCTAAGCATAATCCTAGATGTAAACGTAGATTGTACCAGTACAGCACCCAGTATGCTGACCAAATCAGCTCATGTCCTGCTAGAAGGTAGGGGGAGAAAGGCATGGTTGATGTGTGAAGGTGTCTCCAACCCAGTGGGAGGGAGTGCTCTTACGGTTCATCCATACATGACATGGCATCACAAATTGATTACTGGTTGATTTTGAGTTCTTTAATTGGGAAAGTCAGATCCTGCATCATACTTCTTCCTACCTAATCTGTTCATTCCCCCCCTGGTACTTACTCTCTCGTGCGGTGATGAGACTCCATGTCAAGCTCAGTGCCGGTTTAAACCGAAAGCTCTGTTGTATCCAGTGTTTGAGACACATATTTATGAGCATAGTCAACTGTTTATTAAAGAGAATGTATGCTCAGTCACCACTATGACAGACATTCAAAATGTATATGCAAAGCATAGCTGTGTCTGCTGAATTTGGGTTACTGCTCATTATCCATCGGAAACTAGGGCTCTCAGAGTTGAAAATGAAATCCTTGGAGCAACAATATTTGCTTCATCCTACTCTCATGGTACTTTCAAATATTAACGCTGAATTGGACAATTTTTCCTCCTTGCCGGATAAAGAGGTATGTTACTTTCAATTCCTGTAGGTGCTATGGGATAGCAGAGAGACCTGCCAGACCTTTGGGCAGACTTATACAGGGTGAGCTCACTCGGGGTGGTATTATGGCGATCAGGAATAGTGCTGATGAATTATCCACACATTGGGCTGTCATAATAGATGCCTTTTTTCAATACTATAAAGCACTATATAGCAGTCGGGTGAATAAATCTGAAGACGAAAACTTAGAACGCTTTGCCTATATCGTTGCTGTCTGGTAACTCAGCCTTCAAACTCAATATACCATTAACTCTGCATGAAATACTTGCTGACATAGATACATTATCAAATGTCAAAGCCCCTTGGAAAGACAGCCTTGGGGCAGAGTTTCATAAAACAATACTGGGTGATAAACCCGGTCTTACCTGTGTATGGTGAAAGGAAGCCCAATTTACAGGGGTACCGCTTGATTATACGGGTATCCCTAATCACGCTCACACCAGATAAAAGTTCACCCCTCAAGGGAATTAAGGCCAAGAGTCTTATCTTGCAAGGATAACAAGTTTAATCTTTTACAGAAAACAAGGATGGGGCAAAGAACTCTTCTCCCTGAACGGCCTTCTGTCCTTCTGTTCCAAGCTCCTCCAGACTGGTGCCAGGCAGGAGCCTTCTATACTGTTAACTTGCTGTAGTGGCATTTCTGGAAATGGGCATGGCTCCATCCCACACTGTCCTGTTTCCATAGAAGGGATACTCCAGTCTTCCTTCCTCCATGGCCGGTGATGTCTGTTTTAGGACATGCTACTTAATATAGTACTAGCTTATGCAAGAATATACTGTAGCTTCATTTTTCATCATTTTGTTACTTATGAACATTTATATATGAACACATTTTCCCGTCTTGCTCTCCATACATCCCCCAATATACTCATATTTTTATCTGGTCCAGTAATTCACCTTAAAATATTTATTTTCTATAATTCTGAATGTTGTACATTAAACATGTTAAAAACCCATTTAGCCATTTTGTGTGCTCTGCCGGAGGTTGGCCTAAATGACGCTACACTGCATGCTCTGCAATCCATTTTTAGCGCAGGTCACATTCCTTTTGACACAGAGTCTGCTGCTTTTTATCGTGCTTTGAGAAAAACTAAATAGAATTTAACATTTTACAAATGTATTCAGCTAACAGTTATTTGCACCTTATATTTAAATAACTGCCTTCTTTTTATTGCCCCTCCTGACCCCTGGACTCTTGTAGTGCTTAGAAATAGAAGAAGTCTTGCCTAATTCTAAAGCGCTTGGGAATGAGGGAAGGTGCTAGCTCTTTCTCAAAAATGGGAAGAATCCATTGCTGCGGGTATCACTCCTCTGTCTGTCTGTAAAGCTGTAATCCCACTTTTGTTAAAGCCTAAAACGCCACCGGAAGGCTATCATTAATATTGCCTACTGTCATTGCTCAATGTTGATGCTAACATTTTTTATAAAGTATTGGCTGTTCGATTACAACCCTTAATGCCGTTCATCATTCATCCAGAACAATCTAGATTCTTTTCAGGTCGGTCTCTGTGGATCTAAGACATTTACATAATATTTTATCTTTGATCGTCCCCAACCTCTCAGCAATGACAGCTTTTGATTCAGAATCTTGGGACTTTTCATTTGATGTAAAGGAAATGTATTGTTTTGTCTTACTGTATTCTCAACTTCTTTCTTTGATAGGGATTGAAAAACAGATACTCTAAGCATTCTCACCCTGTAGAGGAACTAGACAAAGTTGCCCACTTTATCCCTTACTTTTTGCCCTTATAATAGATCCATTAACAGATATGCTGCTAAACATGCATATTGATTGTGGGATTCATTTAAGCGCTGGCCAGGGGAGTTGCTAGGTCTGGAAAAGACCCGGGGCTAAGCTGATGTCGGAACTGTTGGGACTGGGGGCTAGCTAATCTTTTGGCTGTAGCTCCTGAGATTCTATCCGGGGCTACAACCAAAAGATCAGGGGCTATAGCCCCCTTATCCCCCCCTAGCAACGCCCCTGGCGCTGGCACAGAGATTTTCTCCTTATACGCTGATGATATACTACTGTATGTGTGGAATGCAGATATCAACTTGGCCTCAATTATGTCAGATATATCAAAATGTAATGTCCACTCTTGTTAAATTATTTATTGCACTAAATCCGAAATGTTCCCCTCACCTGCAATCCCAAACCTTCAAGGAATTTGTTGGGCACCCCACTCTGTAACATGCCTGGGAGTGGTAATATCTAAAAAGGAAACCACACTATGTTGGAGGGAAGTGCCTCTTATCTCACTCTCCTCCAGCTGTAAATAGATAGATGGGTATATGACCCAATTCAATAATGGGCAACATAGCTCTATAGAAAATGCTAGTCTATCCAAAATTATCGTACCACTTTTTTGAATATTTCCATTTCATTGGGAAGTACTTTTTTTGGTGCCTACGTTCGATGGCAGTGAACGATGTGTGTCACACAGGTGTGATGAGTCTCACAATTTACCTGGCTCTTTGAGGATACCTTTCTTCTTCTCATTGTGGATGTAGAGGGCTTTGACTTGTGTGGAAAAAGGACAATTTAAACTGTGCAAAAAACAAACCCACAGTAAACCATCATTCGAGGACTGGGCTTCTGGCATGGTACCCCTATCAAGACATTAAAAGACTATGTTCAGCATAAAGGTCAAAGTTGACAACTTTGTGGACATTTGGGGGCTGTTAATGTGCTATACCTTTAACCCTCCCACGCACCACTTACAGTCTATGGTCTGTTCGGAATGCGTTCTGGGTATAGATCTGCATTTCCTGTGTATTTGTCCTTGCGTTCATCCCATTGTTCGTGTTTCTGTTGATTTGTTTAAAGAATCAGAACCTGGAGAATCGGCGGTGGGCAGTGAGTTGTAAAATGATTGATTTCTCAGGCAATGTAACAGATTTCAGCCTGGGTTTAATTCAATCATATATTGTCCTGGAAAATAACTCAATAAAGATATACGAAAAATATGAGTTCCGTATATTCTTTATTTCCACACTATCTCGTGGAGTTCAACCCCTTCACTATTATTCCTAAATAGATTAAGCACCAGCGTCTTTGCCTGCTTTTTCCACATTAAATACATTGATCTCATAACCTTTTAACTTCACCTCCCACCACCTTCCCTTTATCTCCATGCCCTTCCTGTATTAGCACTCTGTGACCCAGGTCATTTGTGAACCACGTGACAGTAATACTATCAAACACGCTATTTCCATGAAATTGTCTAATTGAGTGTCAATCCTTTCAAACCCAGTAATGAGTCCTGATCAGACATGGATGATTACCAATTCCCAAGATAATCACAGATGATGGTTAGCAGAATTAAGTGGCCCGCACCATTTTAAATGCAAACATGAACTTATTTTACATTGCAAACTGTTAACCCTCTGAAACACCAATGAGCCAATTATGTGTGGTACCTTACCCGCCATCTTTCTCCTATGTACGCATCTTATGTAGACAATGAAATCTTTTGTTCCATCAGCATAGGGACGTGCATTAATTGAACTCTTCTTGATGAGGCATTCCCTATCAGTCCCCTGTGTTATCCTTCCTTTTGGTTCTTTTTCTCTTTTGTCCCTTGGAGGACACCATCCTTTGCTGCTCCTTTTCATGGTGTTCTAAGGGCAAATATATTTGCGCAAATTCAGTGATTGTTCTTTATTTTCACTGACAGCAAGTTCTATCTCTGGGGTATGTATTGTTCTGCATCTTTAAGATCAGTTGATTGATGTTGAGTTCAATTTTAATGGAAAAACAATGCCGAAAAGGAATATCCATTATTTAAAAATGGCTTATATTAGTTTCTTCATTACAAGCCATATCTGTAGTGTCAGGGAAATGTCCTGTAAATGTTTGCATGTGTGGCAGTTATATGTATTCATGTTCAGATTTCCTTTTTTCTGTATTGTCTCTTATTGCACAGATGTTTGGAAGTAGATAGGTATATCACTCTATCTTGCTTCCAGATCTTTACAACTATGTGTAGCAGGACGTTCATCCATCGCCCGTTTTTTCCGCTGACATTTTGTAATGAAAATGGTTGCCTGAAAAAAAATCATGGGAGGCGGTGGGGGTAAGGGCATATAAGGGGTAGGGTGGGGTGGGGAATAGGGACTGCATAGTTGTGGAGGGAGGACTTGGGGGTTCCCCTCCAAATAAAAAACGTGCTGAGTTTTTTTCAGGCAAACATTTTTGGTAAAAAATGCAGCAAAATAAACTGGGGAAAAATGAACATAGAACCCTTTGTGACGTAGCAAAATCAATTGTGCAAGGAAACTCCACTTCAGCACATGCACTGCATGGACAAATGCAAAGATATCAAGAACGGGTATAAGAATGAAGAACCTTCAAAAGGCCCATACTAAAAATCTATTGTGCAGAGGGATGTTCTCACATATTTGATAACCAAAATTCATGGTATGGTTCTATGTTCTTTTATCCCAAGTTCTTTTTTGCAGCATTTTCGTGCCGAACAATTTTGCCTGAAAAAATTATTTAAAAATATGTGGGTGGGTTACGGGGTAAGGGCATATCATGGGTAGGGTGGGGGTAGGGAATAGGGAATAAATAATATGGGAGGGGTGGCTTGGGGCGAAATGCTAAATAAAATTTAAAAAATTCGATTTGTTTTTTTTGGGCAAATATTTTTGGTAAAAAATACAGCAGAAAAAAAAACGGGCCAAATGAACATAGAACCATGAATGTTGGTATTCAAATATGTGAGCACATCACTCTGCACAATAGTTTTTCAGTCTAGGCATTTTGAAGGTTCTTCATTCTTATACCTTACTTCCTGGAGCCATCATTGATACCTTTGCATTTGTCCATGCACTGGACACTGCATGGACTAAAGTGGAATTTCCTTGCACAATTGATCTTGCTTCTCCACAAAGCTAGTTGCGGCTGTTTGTGTTGATATTGATATTGATATTTTATTTCTATCGCGCTCGTACACAGGTGTTTCAGAGCGCGACAAGGCAAGGGAGGGGAACAGGGGAGAACAAAACAGCGATCTTACTAGGCCCAGTGACATGGAGAACGCGCAAGTGCATGTGAGAGGGGGAGGGGAAAAGTGCATGGAAGGGGGGAGAAGTGGAAAGTGCGAAGCAGAGGAGAAACAGATAAATAACAATAAATAAATTATAAAGGCAACAAACAGTGGTAGTGCAGCCAGCAATTTGCAAGTGCTAGGTTTAAGGCAGCAGACAGGGTAGGTCTGATAAGTGCAGCAAGAAAAAGGGGGGGCTGTATGGGTACAGATACAGACCCCAATGCAAGGGGTGGCCCGGAGGCAGTGCGGGAGAGTGGCATGGTGAGCCGGTACCTGGTCCCGGAGGACAGAGGGTGGCCAGGTGCACGGTGCCAAGAGAGAACAGATCAGCAGGGGAGAGGGGGAGTGAAGGCAGAGGAGGAAGGTCTTGAGGTGCTTCCGGATGATGTTGGGTTCATCTTTCCACCTAATGAAGATACCTCTTTTTACAGAGACATAATAGTAGCAGTCAAATCTTTCCTCAAGAAATAAATCTCCTTTTAAGATTTTTCAGGCCCTGCTCTGTTTCCAACAGTCATGTGCAGTGGGCATCTTTTTTTCTTATCGGGGAACAATGCAGCGCTCACACCCGACCACTGCTTTCATGCTTGAAAATCCAAAATGAGCACCCTTTTTGTTCCCATAGTTCTACTAGCTTTATAAACCTCCAGAGTATCATGATTCTGCTAAATAGTGCCCCTTCCATAAAATATAGCTCCAAGCATCGTCTCAATCAATAACTTGGGAGCAGGTCATTAGCCCGCAATCATGAGCCCTCTCCTGATCCATAAGGCTTAATCATATGTGATGTATTGAATCACTAACAGCAGCATTTTATATTACTGATGTAATATTAAATGTTGAAAGGTATTTTTAAAACAAAAAAAAGATGTTAGTAATAAGGTCCCTAAACTGATTAATATTTTCATGATACTATGACACTGAACAGTAATGCATTCCCTGTGTTTATGACATCATTGTTACCATGTATACCTTTAATTATGTTTTTACCATGCTATCTACAAGACTGTGATAAGAGTTCCCAAACAACTACATTATTTTGCTAACAAAATGATTTACATTTGAAGCACATTTTATTGCGCTTTGGCGAAGGTATGTTAATGTTCCTTCAAAGGATTACTAATCTAAGGTCACAGTAGTGGTTGTGATCTGGGCTTAGATTTAAATAGGAAAGTTTCAAATGCTTTGAAGTTTCAGAGGCAGTTACCCTCGACACGGTGACCTAAGGCTCTTTGAATGGAAGAGGTCTTTGAGGGTCTAAGCAGAACAGATGAAAAGTGCTTTGAAGAAGAGAAGTAAATCCTTGAGTATGGAGCCTTTTACACCTTCAGCTTAAGCAATTGTTGCTCATGGTTTATTGTGGTGCTTCTAAGGCAGGTGTTGCGTCCCACTTGATGGCCTAACATTTTCCTTTGAGGACAAAGGACTATGCAACTATTGCCAACAGGGCTGGCAAACCATATAGCACGCACCACAACCAACACCTCCCAGACATATGAATGGCCACATACGGGCCCACCCAACTATGCCATAATTTTCCTAAAGGCACGATGGAAGTGGTGAGGGCTTACTCATACCCGACCACTATGTGAGAACTACTTCCCTAAATCACTGCACAAAATTACATCATTACATTCCTATGAGGTGTAGCAGGTGATGGCTTAGATGCATCTGCCCCTTGCCCGGTAGTTCACCACAAGATTCACTCAAGTGCTCATACCTCACTGCACAAAACCAGGACAAGTAGGAGCTGGAGACGGTATTCAGAGAGAAAATGAACAAATTATGCATCGGGACTACCCACACCACCGACCTTATGGATTCCAGGCATGACATCACCACAGGTATTAGATGTGGAGGGCCTAAACTGAAATCACAGACTCCTTTACATTGACTCAACACCACCTACATAGGTAAGAAATGGGGATGGCCTAAAGGTTCCATACACTCCACCAGGACCTCTCACCCCACTGACCTCGCAGACCTAAACCATAACATTGCAGTATGGAGGGGAGACCCGACCCATCTGCTTGACATTTGCAAGTTATGAGATGAGAAGGGCCTGTAGGCACCCAACCTGCCTGCCTAATAGCACTGAAGCAAACCCCTTAGGTGCACTTACATCACATCAACAATGTGAGGCAGGTAAAACATGTCCCAGACCTATGGATAACCGAGACCCTGCCAGGAACTTACACCTTGCTTTCCACACTGGCATTTAACATGACTTCCTTAACACTATCTTGTAGACCAGTGGCTGCTCGAGCAGGCCATATAAATGGCAGAGGTGTGCATGACACATTCCGTGTAACCAAGAATAACATAGCATTAATTGTGCAAAACAAAACAATATATATGTTAAAAGAAAAGTGTGAGTGTAAGGTATAAGCCAAATGCTACAGTGTACTTGGGGGTGTGAATATTTGCTAATGCACCAAATGGAATCTTTGGGGTCTCACTGTAAACTGATGAAGCATTTTCAGATACACTATTTATGATTGGGTGTTGGGATGGGCTAGCAAGCACTGCCTTGGTATGAATACTTCTACTGGAATGGAATGTGTGCCGATTAAGAGCCAATTTAATATTTAACTCTTGGATCATCAGTTGACCCTCCCATGGCCTAAAGTTGTGCTTCGTCCTTGTTTCATCCTCTACATGAGACCAAAGACTCGAACATGTAATGTAATGTAAGTGTTCTTGCTTAGCGCCCTTATTCCACTATTTGATGCCTCACTGTGTTTGTAACATGAAGCTACGGGATCATTCACCCACAGCTGCATGTTACACGAATCCTCTACACAAGTGCACAATCAGTTAGTACATAGAAACATGGTGATGATTGCAGGGGGTCATTGAGATACTGCACACTAGCACCAGTACAAGGTTTATTGTGATTGGGTCCCACCATTCATACATCTATACTAAGGTGTGAAGCAAGAAAGGTAGTCTTTGTTTTGCTCACCGTCATTGTATGGATATATTACAGAAGCAATTGCTGACAGAGGCGGAGCACAGGCTGACTCAGGAGTATCGCAGCCGCCAGCACCTGGACCACATGAAGGCAGTCAGCATTGAGAAGCTGCTGGAAGACATTGGCGACAAAGAGCAGAGGTTGCAATCTCTAACAGAGGAAGCAGAGAAGTCTTCTAAAATAAGCCATCTCCAGCAAACTAAAGTCAAAAAAGAAATCAAGCAGGTATGTTGCTTTGCAAATGTTTCTATCATGTAGCATTGACTATTTTTATCATAAGGGTTTTTTCTTCAAGAGTGGACACCATTCCTTGGTTATGATGTTTGTTATAAAACCCAATAGTAAAAGGAATCATGCCCCTGAAACCTATGGCATTCATTTTGTAGCAATGGGTGCTTTGGCTCAAGCTCTAGCTGGCCCAAGGCTCCACCTTGAGTGAATGCACCTAGAAGAAGATGGCCTAACTGTCACAAGTATGTTTACAAGGGCATGTGAGTCCATTGTTTACCTTTAGCAGTGTTTCTGCATGATCTTCCTCATCTGAATCAGAGGCTTGTAGAGCTGCAAACGTGGCCCACAATCGTCATTTTACTCATCCTGCTATGCTGCCTACTCAAAGTGTCTCCTCTTCACTCCTTGATAGTGTTGCCCTCAGTGATTGTTTAAGGTTTGATGGTCATGGACTAGACCCCAAAGCTGTTTGTCACTCTACAGTCTCCGTTCTCCCCTAGTCATGCATGTAAATGTCCTTTCCAGTGGAAATTTAGAGTTGTGTGTATATGGACTCTCATGAATCAAACAATGTTTTTAAATGCTCTTCAATGCTTCGGGCAGCCCATGTAGAAAGATAAGGCTTCAACTTTATCCTCAAACCGTAAAGCAAACCTGAGCCTCATAATGTTGAACATATTGAAATAATTCATAAGTGCTGCCTTGAAAGTTCCTTATGGTGCCTGTCTTCATATACACCTCAAGAATGCACATTTACAAGAGTGGAGCGGTAGTCATCTGCTTCTTATGGCAAATTCTGTTTTTGACGGAAAAAATTGACCCAAACAGTCTCTTCCGGGCCAAAGAATGTAATTCAGTGTCAGAAACACCAACATATCTAACAGTGCCACGAACACTGTTAGAAATTGGTGAAAATCTAAGAAATGAGGACTAAAGTGCTTTGAGACGCTTATTAGATTGGTAACTAGATGGCTATGTGGCTTTGATCTAGGGGTTCGCCAGTTGTGTTGCCTTTAGAAATGTAAGGTGTCGTAAAAACCATCATTGTTGGAAACCTGAGAGGGATCCTTCTGAAAAGGAGGGGATCTGTCTTCATTGTGTGTTCAGTTCACCCAGACACGTGTGTTCATTTTACATAGTGTGTCTCTAATCCCTATTAAGTGTTGTAGAGTTCTGTGCTTTCCAGGTCAGTGCCAACATGTAGTCAATATATACAGTTGTGAAGGCAATGGGCTCTGCTGCTTCTAGAAGCTGCCTATAGTAGGTAATATTGTTATTGTGATATGATATGATATGATATGATAGTTTATTTATATTGCGCTCGTAACGCAAGTGCTTCAGAGCGCGACAAGGCAAGGGAGGGGAACAGGGCAGAACAAAAACGATCTTACTAGTCCCAGTGACATTGAATACGTGCAAGTGCATGGGAAAGGGAAAGGGGAAAAGTGCATGGAAGGGGGAGAGTGGAAAGTGCGGAGCAGAGAAGAACATATAAATAATAGTAAATAAAAATAAATAGATAATAGAGGCAATAAACAGTGGTAGTGCAGCCACAAAGTGCTGTGTTTAAGGCAGCAGACTGATAAGTGCAGAAAAAAGAAAAGTAAATGGGGGTGAGGGGGGACTGTATGGGTACAGATACAGTCCCCAGTGCAAGGGGTGACCAGGAGGCAGTGCAGGAGGGTGGCAGGGTGAGCAGGTACCTGGGCCCAGGGGACAGAGGCATTGTGTGTATCTTGTGGTTCAGAGTATTTCCTGTTATCTACAGTCTTATTCCCGATTGATTGTCTGTACGCCTGGATACTTCTTCTACCCTTGATATTCATCTCCCTGATTCAAAGCTTCATCTTGTCTGTGCCTGCCCTCTATGTCACCCCCAATTGCACTCCATTTCCGATCCCGCTTTACCATAGTGTCTTTTTCTGATACTGAACTGCTAAGTTTTTGCAAACTATTCTCTTCAGTGCCCACCCCCTGAATTTGAAAATCGTTCCCTCTTTGTGGGGTCACTCTTATTTTTTTTAAATCTTTCGGTTTCTTTTTGTGACACTCAGTGCTACATACCCTTTCATTCTTCAATTTTTTTTTTAAATCCCATCAGACACCTGTCAAATATTTAGCACTACTATAATATATGGCCTATAAACATGGTGCTAATTTTATTCATAGCAATACCTTCATGCTATTCTTTATGACTTCTTAGCTCTTTAGCTGGCTTTAGTCCTGTATATCACTTGTCACAATCCTGGACTGTTTCTTCTAAAAAGGCTTGAATGTAGAAGGCTTACATTTTCAGTAGACTATACATTGCAATGGGAATTACAAACACACTCTAGTGGAATGCAGAATCTGTGCCATGATTGTTTCCTCCGTATTTCATGGGGATGACATTGTTTTGACAATTGGACGGAAAGAAACTCTATCTGAGAGGTCAGGGATGAAATAAGGCACTGTAAAAAAAAGTGGTTGTTGCCCTACAGGCCTTGTACATCGCCCACTGGCTATTCAGTTTGAGACTGCAATTGCTCCAAAACGAGCATAGTAATTTGAGGGTGGGGGTAATGCAGTACTGTATTTTCTCAGATTTAAACAAAGTGTAAACCCTTTTGTCATGTAACCTCCATTTCACTATATCATAGACAAGCGAGAAGGGCACTACCTGTTGTGAAAATAAGAGAAGGGCGCAGCATAAGCCATCAAACAGTGCATCCATATACTTCGGGGGTGGGCTATGGGCATGCTACTAAGCCTAAATACAAAGTGGCTCAATGGTGTTAGTCACTTAACCTCAAGAACTGTATAATGACATAGTTGTAATGTAACTAATAAACAACAATCCAGAACACAATACACTCTGCTTTTTGCATCTCAAGAATGATAATCTATTGGACAGGTTTCAACATTCATTGAACAGTTATATCTACTTACATTGGATCCAATTAATAATAAGCTCATCCTAGGATTACTCATATCTTGCTCAACCCATCCACTGTCAGGTTCAAATGGGTGGGAGACGTGGCAGGCAAAACAATGCCTGCAAGCTCTAGGTGGGGACGCGAGTTGAGGCACCTATAGGCCATCTAATCCTGCTGAACAACCATGATGCACGGGACACTGTAGGGTGCCTTCTCCCACATAGTGTATGAGACTCCTGTGTGATGCAAACATCCTTCAGACATGTTCGATGCCACCGAAGACGCAACCTGATGGGCTGGACTTTGCTACTTCTGTGCCATTGCAAAGGAGATGAAATATGGAAGAACATTTATAACATCAGAGCATACATTCTAAATCCCACCAGAATTACAGTTATCTGTTGATAGACCAACATATTGATTAGATATTCTTTAAAGTAGGACTGGTCACAATTAAGCATTTTCCCCTTTAAATGTGACAACTTGTGCATCTATCAAATCCTGCAAATGTACATGAACTGTGAACTTAAATTGAACTTAAACTTATTTGTTCATACAAAATAACCATTATTCAGATTGTAGAGTGGGAATTTCATTTTCATGCCTAAATTAACATACCACTTAGATCATGCATTATCAGAACAGCTGTGTTTATGTAAGTTAATGTGTCTTGGTTTACAACTAAGATATACAATAACATGCAAATCATATGGTTAAAATCAGCACACAAACGTGTTTTGTACATTAAAGTCCAATTCCAGAAAACCATTAGTATGGCAAATGACAATTTCGCTGACATGGTAAATGCTTTTTGAGAAACAGATGCCTCCGCTTGGAAAGCATTAGATCCCACAAAGAAGCATGCACATGTTGCATTAGGCCTTGGTTATTGGATGGTAAATAACTAAATCATTCATTTTTCTAGTTAAATGAGCTCTAAACAACAGTTGGCTTTCACTGATAATGATCACGCCACATGTATGACACTTAGCTCTTGTAGTAGCTGTTGACTTAAAATGTGCATAGAACAAATGAACATTGGGAAACATTTAGACTGTAACTTTTGAATGATTTGCCCGACTGGAAAATACAATACAGATTTTAATTCAGTTGAATGGAACAGTTGAAGTGCATACCATCAAGTATGTTTAACATGTAAATGTTGTGCATAGTTTGCAAAAAGGGATGCAAGTGCAAATTATATCCCTGGATTCAGAGGGGCAGTTTCTCAAGAATAATTGCAAGTGAAAAGAATGCAGGGGATTTGCTTTTTTCATTTTTGTTTATTTAAGAAATGTGCAGTTCACTTTATCCACTGAGCTGCAGTGCAAATGATGCGCTGGCAAACCCCAAATAAACATTAATGTTGGAAGTCCGCGCCTGACACTGATGTAAAACTAGCTCATGCTAGGAGTACATTTCTCAGTTATAAGCTGTTAAAGGACCCGTCATTGTGAAATGTAAACATAAAAAGGCATTTCTATCCCTGTTTGGGGAATAGAAATGCAGGTGTGACAGCAGCATGTTATACTGCTGCGCTCACACTTCAAACAAAATGCATGGCAGTGTCGGAAATTACCCAGTCATGTATTGTGCCTCTCCCTGTACTTGTAATTCCCCCTGTACCTGTAATGAGCAGGCGGATGGGAATGTGGCTGTTTTCTGCACATGTCAAGGCACATTCTGTTTGTGGATTTGTAATACATATTGAAATGCGCAGAAACAACCACTTATTTGCACAAATGTGCAAAGGGGCTGAAAAGAGGCATCTGAATGTGTGCATTTAAGATGCACATATTCAAATGCACACATTCAAATGCCTCGTGTGGAATGGCTGGCCTTATTTTTTAATGCATCTCATCACTTTCTCTGGAAAATGTTTGGAGAATCTGGCCCAGAATAGTCTCCTCAATCTGAATATGTCATGCTCCTTAATATCACGTGTCAACGTGAAGAATTATACTAAAAAGTGTATTTCGGCTCAGTATCAGTTCCCATTCCTGAAGGGAGTCTACTTTACAGCTGTAAATGTGGATGTGATACACATGAGCAAACCTATCAATGGACCCCCTCCAATTCAACTGTAGTGTCATGCGAGATGGGTGTACTTTAGCCTAGTATAAAAACAAGTGCTCCTGTTGAAAAAAAAGCTGATCTGGATTATTTTCTCATTGCCTGCTGACATGCATACAATTTCACTGAAGGAATTTATACCAAAATTCGCAGAACTTGAAGGGATCTTGGTCCAAAAGGAAACCAGAGCAGGCGACCGCCTCTTTCTTACCTCACTCCAAAGTGCCTTAGGAGATTCTTATGACCTGGATGCCCCATGCTCAGTGCATTCCTCATTTTAACCGTTGGACAGAACCGACCAAAGAGGGGTCCCGAGACATCCCAGAGTCTTCGTTCCCGCCTGTGAGATTTAAGTCAACAAACCAAAAACATAAGCAAACTTCTGTCCCACTGTATTTAAATATAACTCCCTCCCTTAGTAATGATACTCTACAAAAGGGGGAGGGGTATTAAAACGGAGTAAAATAATGTATTCCCTTCTTTCAGGAAATGTGCCACATGAAATCAGTGGTTTGTGGCTGATTTCACTGATTTTGCAAAGGATATTAAAAGGCATTAGCTTGCGGCCACCCAGGCTCCTTCTTCCACATGTGGTGGGCTTGCCCGAAGATCCAACCATTCTGGAAAGCTTGCCTGGGGTCCATCACACAAATTACCGGAACAACGATTCCCCTGGAACCAGAACCGGTTTTGCTGGGAGCTCCAATTCCCGGGACCTACCCGCGCTCCGGGCCCAGAGCGAAACTACTAACCCACTGCCTACTAGCAGGGAAAACGGTGGTGGCCCGAACTTGGAAAACCCCGGAAGGCCCTCACATAGCCCAATGGTGGACCAAACTTTGGGACATTTTGGTAGCGGAGAAGGTGACGGCAGCACAAGTGGGAACTCTTCATCGTTTCCAGAATATCTGGGCCCCAGTGCTGGAATTCGACCAGCACTTCCCCGCCCTGACCTATAAACCCACCGGGGCCCGCTGGATCTTAAAAAATCAGGAGATCCCAGAGGAAGATACATAGACGCTGAGGCCCAAACTGGACAGCCCGGGAGGGAAGGGCCCGCCTACAATTCCTAAGGGACAGATGGACCAAAGGGATGGGGGAGGGAGGAAACGCAGGGGGGCATAAAGGACTGGGGATCAACATGCCTAAATAACCACTGCTTATAATGTTTGTACTTGTCATCCTGCCTTGATTTAAAATAAACAAAGTTAAAAAAAAGGCATTAGCTATTGAAACTGCCCTTTTATAATGAAATGTCATGAAGTGGAATAATTCTCATAAGAATTCAAAATGAATGGTGGAGACTTTGATTGATTTTGATTTTATAAACCTGGTATTTAAAGAGGTTAATTGCCTGCAAACTTATCTTCCCTTTGAAAAGAAATCAAAATCATTTGAAACTCACTCTTTCATTTACACACTTAAATCCAAACACATTCCAATTTCTGTTTTCTTTTTTCTTTATTGGACATTTGTATGGCGCCTATACACAGGTGTTTCCAGGTGCCCCAAGACAAGATGGGGTGGGGACAATGGAGTCAAGAAAGTAAAACAGCAACACAAATGGTTATATTGGGCTTGTGACAATCCTACTGTGCAAGTTCATGACAAGGTGATAAGAGCAGGAGTGGGGAAGAGGGAGAAGTGCAGGAGTGGGGTACTCCAAAGGGTGGGAGCGGGCAAGTGCTGGGTGGGCCAGGGCGGCAAGTGCTGGTGGAAGGGGGGGAGGATGAGTGCAGTGAACAGGGAGGACCAAGTTGGGATAGTCCGGGGATGGGAGCCTGAGGTCAAATGCTGGCAAAGGATGCTGTGGGGACTGGTAGTGAGTGGTCTGGTCCCTGTATGGCTCTGAAGGGACCAGGCCCCAGTCGCAGCAGCAGAGTGAGAGTTAGCAAGGGAGGGGGGTACTGTGCAATAGGGTCCTTCTGTTTTTGGGCCCAAGACATCACTAAGGATTGTTTGGTAACTGGACATTGTGTCTAGGAGTAGACTGGTGGCCGCAGATACTTTTTCATGTATTTTTACAATATTTTAGCAAGACTGTGGTTAGTGTCCGTCATGGCCATGTCACAAGGTCTTTTGTCTTCTCCTTTGACCATTTTGTCTATTGGCCTTCCTCCTGGTCTTTGTGACTCAGGAAACCCTTATTTGGGCATGCAGCTGCCTGTGAAAGCCACTGCTTTGCGTGGGCTCCTGCAGGTCATGTGTGTAGGTACTGAGGAAGTGGGTTGGTACTGTCTGGTCCCAATCCACACTACTGGTGCCAGGATGTCTGGTGTGCACAAGGGCATGACAGCTGCAGTGGTCCCTGATTGGACCACTGCTGGCGTGCATGAGTGGGGCAGATCTCGGCCAGCTGGGTGCACGCACTCACTGGACTTGTGGATATGAGGAGGGGTCCTGAATGCAGACCCGCAGATCTTAATCAACCTTTAGATAGAGCCAAGTATCCAGAAGAGCTGAGCAGAAACAAGGACTATACGGAACTGTGCAGAAGAAGGTTGGCACCAAGAGCATGCTGTTGTTCTGGTAGAGCCCTGCTTTGCGCTCGATCTCCGAAGACCTGTAATGGTGCTTCAATGCCTTGGAGTAGTGGGACCAATCACTCTCGATATTTAGTAGTTGCCTGCAAAATAGCCTTCTCGTAAGTGTCCCAGGGCCATCCAATGGATTGTTCAGCTCGAACCTTGGCATCCATGCAGGAGCATTATCTTATTGAATTTTGCCTCAAGCTTTGGGGGAATCCTAGCTTGCACTGCAAAACACCTTTTTGACAAATTTCATCATCCCAGTTGCTTTAGGCCGAGAGAGAGAAAAGCGCTGAGAGAGTTGGTTGCCCCTGCGTCACTTTGCGACAGAGACAGTTGCTGCTGGTACCTTTATTGAAGTATTACACCTTTATTCAAGTATCCTGAGACCAGCTTCATCAGTGCTTTCTTTGTCCTGCAACCGAGACGAGAGATATAGCTCCTGCTGTAAATCAGACCCACATATACACCCACAGCACCTGTGCACTTTGAAGCCGAAGCAACAATGGGAAATCGTACTCCAGGCGAAGCTCTCCAGACCTGCCAAGTTTGGACCCAGAATGAGCTAAGGGCAGTGAGTACTGTAACCACTTACGGTGGCCCCTAGTTAATCCATTGCATCATTATGCACAAAGGATCCCTTGTGCTCCTTGTCTTGGCTTGGGTAGCCTCCGATTCTTAAAGCCCTCTGAAAGTTGGGAATAGCATTGTTCTCCACAGCAGATCCTCCCCTGGCTCTCGGAACCTGTTTTCCACACTTCAGAATCCTATCTCTAACTTTCCAAGCTCCTTAGATATTGTACTTTGTGACTTTAGGCATGACTGAGCGTGTTTACGCGCACATCTAACATTGAACACAAGGCTCCATTCATCATAGGGCTGGACTTATAAAGTTCAGGTTACCCATCTTGGAAGATTGTCTATGTTATAAAGTTTGCCTGCCCTTTTCACTCACAGGTTTTGGCGGGATTCCGCACTTTATCGCATTGACCAGAGTGACTGGATATATTTTACATAGTACATGTTTGAGTGGTTATATTACTGTGTTTTTCATTATTCACTTGTGTTTATTCTTGGACCTAATACATTGTATATTTTCGTATACTACTGTCTAAGGGTAGAACTTGGTGTCTAACTGTGTGTGCTCATCAAAGACCAGAGCACCCCACCCCTCCTGTGATTTAGCCTTGACTGCTCTCCAAGTTGTCGTGAATTGGTCTGGCTATCTTCCCAGAAGTGTTCCCTGTTCACTAACAAGGGTAGCCTCCTAAACATCTGTTCACCCGAGCAGAGTTTAGAAATCCATTCGAACATCTGTCCATCCATTCTGAGAAGGGACACTTTTCCTTCCTCTGTGATGCACATCCCACCATAAAACAAAAATATATATTCCTAAGACATTTATTGCAACCCACTTCACTGGACACATGGCTACTTCTCCTCTCTCACCAGATCCCATTGTGAGGGGGAGATCACTGGCACAGGATCATTGCCAACCCCTTGGGCAAAATCATTGAACTCTGTGTTAAACCTCACCATAAAGTAATAGAGGTTGTGTCATTTTGGTGGTCCCGACAAATCCCTTTTTTCTGCCTGCAAAATATTTCCCCCCCTGTAGGCCCCTTATTGGGCTTTATTCCTCAACACACACAGTGTTAGATGTTTTGATAAGGCATCAGTTTTCTATTCAGATGTGAAGAGTTAGGGGGGGCTGTTGGACCTTCACTCTCGTTTTAGTGGTTCATTTTGCTTGGGGGGGAGCTATGGGCTGATGGATCATCACCCTCTTAGTTTAGTACTTGTATTGCTAATGAGGTTGTTCTGCCGGTCAGTCTGTTAGGTCATTGCCCCTATAGTGAAGTGCAATGGATGCCAGTCCATGAATGCACTCCAATGAAAACCCTGGTGTGATGCCATTCAAGGAAGTCCCAGATGTCAGAAAGGTTTAATCTCCTGTCATTTAGTCCATAGCTCACCCATTTTAGCCATTAAAGGCTAGAACAGCAATGTGTAGTTGGTACTAAATGTGGGGTGTAATCAAATGCCCCAAACCAATGGAAATGAAGGACCCATTGGAAAAAATGACCTACCAGCCATCATAAAAGAACCTTGACACTGAAAGTGGTCCTATTTAGGGAGACTATATGGGTGTCTTTCTGCTGTTGAAATCCAGAGAAATCCTGGTGAGGGGGAATAGCTCAGGGGCAACACGTTTGTCTCGGAAGCAAGACATGGCAACGCAACACAGGTTTGAATCCCGATCCTGCGCTTAGAAACCAAACTCTGGTATTAGGCATGTCACAAAATAACTATTATAATTATTAAAAAAACAAAAATGTAATCCAAGCGCAGATTGGAAAAGCACATCACATTGCTGGCTGAGACATAAATGCAGCACTTTTCACTGAAACTGTCGACCATCAAAAGGTGGTGCACTTTGACAATTCACAACCACTTTTCAGTAGAAAAACGAATGGCAGATAATTAAAAGTATATTTTATTAATGACTGAAAGAAACAGCGCTGTACTTTCAGCACAAAAACAAAGTGAACCCTGATCAGTAAAACACACTGTATATCAAAGAATAAAGGCTGATGTTAGATAAAATGCAATCTGTGAGTTCCCTGCAACCAAGGACAATCGGTGAGTCTCTGGGCAGAATGTTCAAATGGCTTCCCCCACTGCAAGCCAGGTTTGTGCATCCCAACTGTTTGCAACTGCAATAAAATGTGGCCTGTCTGAATGGTGTTGAAAACCAAGTGTCCCCAGACTTGGTGTCTCTGAAAGCTCATTTCTGTGCAGGGCAGATGGCCTGTGCAGTGCATGACCAGAATGTAGGGGGTGGGGGAGTGTGAAAGCTAGGGTTGCAATCAAGGCTGAAATCTGAAAAGAAATACAAGGAAGAATAAGCGTTTCAAATCAAAATAGTGGTCCTCTTCAGCTAAGAGGTCAGCTACCAGATGTATGCATGGCCTTGTGACATCCCAGGGCCAATCTATCATTATCTGCAAAGGGGATCTCTGTGTTGGCCATTGCATCCCAAGTATTTAGGACCTGCAGCCTATACTTCAAACAACAAAGAGGCTAATAAAAGCACAGTCCAGGAAGCCTTGGTCACATGCTGGCTAAGGATGGCAAATGGCCTGGAGGAAGGGAAGGCTCATATTTGCACATACAAATATTCACCCTTTTTTTAAATGGAATGATACAATTGATGCATTTTCTCAGAAACCACAAGCCACACTACATACATAAATGTTTTATTTTTTAGATAAATTCAATGCAATTTGTTGAATAAAATGTGTCCACCTGCGATTTAGGGAAATGTAATGGCAAGCTAAAAGGTGTTCATGGCTGCTCTGAATATGTTCCGAATTTGAGAGTTTGCGAACTGGTGGAGGGAAAAAATTAGGTATGTGGAGAGTAAATTGCATGTGCATAGTTATTATGCTTTTAGTAAAAATGGTGGAAAATTGCCAAACCCTCATGCAAAATGGTGCAGACCCAGCTGTTATTAAATTCCCCATGACTAGCTGAAGCGTAATACATATATATATATATATATATTTCTGATGCTTGTTAATCTGCTTAGAATCACATGCTGTGCATAGGTCCGACATCCAGTGGTCACTGCGGACTATTGCATCTTGTTTTTCGTAGTCGAAAAGGGACGTCGACCGGGCGTGTCTGAAATACTATCCCTATAGTGACATGTGTTGTACCCACAATCGCTCGCGCGTCGAGGTCCCTCAGATTGTTTTTTTCCGCCCAGCTACTGGTCGCCTTTACGCAGAGCTCCTCGAGAGACATTGCAGATTCCATCTCCTCGACCTTTGGTCGTTTTTTCCTGTTTAAAGATTTAATATATCGATCCCTCCCTCGATGCAGTGGTGAAGCTGTCTCCGCCAAGCAAGATCTTCGACGGAGGGGACGAGCGGAGGAGATCTGTCGGCGTTGCCGAACACGTGGCCTGGCCTCGCAGGCCAAATACAGTAGGGAGAGTGGGTGGTCGTGGGACATCTCTGATTCTTTTTCTGAGAATGCCTTTCCTTTTCCCCTTCCTTTCCCTTGGGGTAGTTATCACGCTTTATTGCCTCGGTTATGGAGAGGACACCCTTTAGGTTTTGCCCACTTTGTAAGGGCAAGTTTACTTGGAAGGACAAGCATTCACGGTGTAACCGCTGCTTGCCCCTCGATCACGTAGAGGAGGGTTGCTCGGCTTGTCGGCTTCTAAAGCCAAAGACTCTAAAAGACCGTAGGGTTAAGAGGTGGGCGGCCTATGCTATGTCGAAGGCCGGGTCTTCACCCGCCGCTGCTACCACCGACAGTGACGAGGAACGTGATAACACGACCTCCGCTACGGAAGTCGTACACCCCTCTAAAAAGCGCTTGCGCTCTTCGTCGTCTGTCCCCGGCCCGGACGGGCTCGGCTCACGCCCTGCTTATGGGGATGAACACCCCGACGACACGTACGCACACGATACATCACATAAGCACACAACCCATAGCTCTTCTTCGTCGAAGACGAAGAAAGCATCAGCGCCCAAGGAGACGCAGGTTACACCGGCGGCCTCCTCGGACCGTTCGGGTTCGAAGCCCCTCTCGCAACCGCAGCCGCGACCAGCGTCTGGGCTTTCGGCAAATAAGGGCGCCGCCCCCAAACCATCGGCCGGCGCGCACCAGCAGAGAGCGCACGCCGCCGTAGAGCGTTCGACACCCGTAACGTCCAAACCACAGCCCTCCGCTGACAAACGAGTCACAGAGAGCTTGGCGAGGATCGCCCAGAAGCGTACGCTGAAAGACACGTCGAGCGCTACGCAAAGGTCGAAAGACACGCCGAAAAAGCCCGAAGAAAAACAGGGACTACCCCCTTCAGTCGGGGGGACCCCCAGCACACCGGAAGGCTTTTCGGAGGGCGACGGGACACTTTCCTCGACGTTGTGGGAGGTCAAGCCGTTTTCAGCAAGAAAACACAAATTTTCCCCCGCTAGACCGCTCAGGGGTACCCCATGAAACCATGGAAAGGCTCCATCTCTGCATGGAGAGAATGGAGAGGTTTATGAACACCCAGAACCCTCCCACTCCCAAGAGAACAAGAGAAGGGCCTCAGGAGGACCCCAGGGCCAAATACCCGAGGCAGGATACAGCCTTAGACATCCATAATGTGTATGACCTCACTGGTGAGGAACAATACTTAGAAGAGGAGGATGATTTTGTGGACAATGAAGAAGGACAGAACCAAGAGGAAGGTCTGGAAGACAGCCCTGACATGGTAGGAGAAGGCTTCGGAGAAAATCCAGAAGAAGGACCTTCTCATCCCTGGCAATCCCCATCAGGATATTCGGACACTGATGTCCTGAACCTAAATCCTCCAGACAATTCACCTGTCAGAAACACGTCTCCAATTGACGATCAGCCCACATTCAATGCCCTGTTGCGCAGAGCAGCAGCACATTTCGAACTGGACACTGGGGAGATCTCTCCAGAAATAGACTTTGTGGAAAGAGTAATTAAGGAGAAACCCCCAGTCAGCCAGACCATTCCCCTCCTCGCTTCAGTGAAGAGAAGAATCATCCCTTCGCTATCCACACCCGCACTAATCAGAGGAGTTAATCCAAGGATTGAAAAACTTTTCACTCCTTCACCCTCAGACCCGCTGTACATAAGGGGACATTCCATTCCGGATTCCCTTGTAGTATCTAATGCAAGGAAGAGGGCAGGGGTGCCGCTGTCCACCAGCGAGGCACCACCTGACAAGGAGGGCAAGAGGTTATATGCCCTTGCTACAAGAGTCACATCCTCGGCTGCCTTTTCGGCAAGAATTGCGAACAACAATTCTTTGCTAGCTAGCTACGCGGACGGGCAGTGGGCCAAACTGCGCAAGGACGCCGAAGAAGCGCCGGAACCATTACGTACACGCCTGCTTTCAACTATTGGCGAAGGAACCCAGGTCAACCAGAGTATTGTAAAGAACTCTCTGGATGCTGCTGAGACAGCGGGATGTTCCCTGGTTCAGGGAATTCTCCTAAAACGCTATGTATGGCTGCGCAACTCAGGGTTCAAACCAGAGACACAGGCGTCTTTAATAAATAAACCTGTTGAAGACGCAAACCTCTTCGGGAAGGCGGTGGATGAGGCTCTGGAAATGGCTAAAAAAGAGTTCGATACTATCAAAACTCTTGACCAGATCTCTAAGCCCACTACCAGACGCGGCTATGGCAACACACGCTTTTTTCGTGGCCAACGCCAAAAGCAGAATCAGCAGCAACAGTACCCTGCCACCAGTTACCAGACCAATAGTGGGCAGTACAGCCAAAGCGGACAGCGCAGGGGCAAGGGGAGAGGGCGGGGGTCCACCCCCAGAGGCTCCCAAGCCCCCAACAACACCAAGTGACGCGAAGATTCGCATCCCCTCCCATGCGACACCGGTCGGGGGCCGGATAACATCCTTTCTTCCAGCATGGGAGGGAATAACGTCAGACCGCTGGGTACTTTCCACCGTAGCCCACGGATACTGCATCAAATTCAACAGTTCCCCAACATACAGACCCCCGAGGGGACGACGCATGACACCGGAACACCTTGCCATCCTTCTCCAAGAAGTACAACAACTGCTGGAAAAAGGAGCCATAGAGGGTGTGCCTCTATCTCAGGTAACAGAAGGTATTTATTCAGTGTACTTCCTTGTACCCAAAAAGGATCTAACCATGCGCCCTGTATTAGATCTGCGCCCAGCGAACAAGTTTATCAAACCCCAGAAGTTTCGTATGGTAACCTTACAGGAAGTGATCCCACTGCTATCACAGGGAGATTACATGACAACATTGGACATGAAAGATGCATACTTTCATATTTTAATGTTGCCAGCGCACAGAAGATACCTCGGGTTTATGATAGAGGGCAAACACTACCAGTTCAGAGTGCTACCCTTCGGCATAGCATCAGCACCAAGGGTATTCACAAAGGTACTGGCAGTGGCAGCGGCCCACCTGCACAGGTTGTCCTTCCCAGTTTACCCTTACCTCGACGACTGGCTCATAACAGGGGATTCTTACGAAACATGCTTCTCCAATACCCAAAAGACTGTAGACCTTTTGTTCCAGTTGGGCTTCTCCATCAACGAAAAGAAGTCCAGCCTAGACCCCAGCCAAATCAAACAATTCCTAGGGGCTCTAATTCAAACAAAGGACGGCCTCGTCTTCCCCTCCAACGAGAGGGTCCAAAACATGCTGTTTCAGATCCCTCAATATGTGCCCGGTCGAGAGGTGACGGTACGCAAAGCAATGCGCTTGCTAGGCATGATGGTGTCGTGTATTTATTTGGTACCTCACGCGCGCCTGCGCATGCGCCCTATGCAAGAGTGGCTCAACAGCCAGTGGTGTCAGGCCAGCGGATTATGGGACGATCCAGTGGTGGTCTCGCAGGCCTTAGTTCTCTCGCTACGATGGTGGACAAAGGAAAACCTGAAAAAAGGGAAACCTTTTGCCACACCCGCGGCGGAAGCCACTCTAACCACAGACGCATCCCTAACAGGATGGGGGGCTCACCTATCCCATCAGACTGCTCACGGAGTGTGGACTCCGAACGTAGCATCCAAACACATAAATCTGCTGGAGCTACTAGCTTTGTTCAAGGCGCTAAAAGCCTTCCAGGAACACCTACAGGGCAAAACGGTGTTGGTCCTTACAGACAGGACCACAGCCATGTACTACATCAACAAGCAGGGGGGCACCCACTCTCCAGGACTGTCCAAACTGGCCCAAAATATATGGAAGTGGGCTCTCAAACAAAACATGTTCCTACTGTCAGAACATGTACCAGGGGAACTCAATCTGCTGGCAGACAAACTCAGCAGAGATTTCCCCCTGCCCGAAGAGTACGAATGGCGACTACACGAAGACATCGTCTTCGACGTCTTCACACAATGGGGATTCCCAGAAATAGACCTATTCGCAACCCTGGAGAACTCACAATGCCTAAGTTACGCCTCCAGGTACCCCCAGAACCAATCCAAGGGGAACGGTCTGTCGATGCAATGGTCAGGGAAATTTGTTTACGCTTTTCCCCCGACTCCCCTTCTCAACAAGGTGGTGCACAAGATGCACCAGGAACAAGTAACCATGATACTGGTGGCCCCTATGTGGGCCTGACAGCCATGGTTCGCTCACTTGATGGAGATGTCTCTATCTCCCCCAGTGAAACTCCCCTGCCCGTACAACATGCTGTCACAAGACAAGGGCAGGACTCTGCATCCATGCCCCCAGAACATGAACTTAGCAGCCTGGCTCCTGAGATCATAGAATTCGGACATCTACTGCTCCCGCAGAGATGTATGGACATTCTCAGGGAAGCCAGAAAACCTAACACTCGCCACTTCTACTCTAGCAAGTGGAGGAGATTTGTCATCTGGTGCAGAGGGGAAGGCATCAACCCAATTGACTGCTCTCCCACACATATTGTTCTATACCTGACCCACTTGTTGGATTCAGGTCTAGTGTTCAATTCCATTAAAGTCCACCTAGCGGCACTTTCTGCATACACCACTTCCCAACTCAAGGTGTCGTGGGGGAAGATCCCTTTTATAAAAGCCTTCATGGAGGGAATAAAGAGAATACACCCCCCGATAGCTGACCCAGCTCCCGGATGGGACCTTAACGTGGTACTTAACAGACTCATGGGCTCACCTTTCGAACCCATGCACAAAGCATCTCTTAAAGACCTCACTCTTAAGACTGCTTTTTTAATAGCTATCACCTCCATCAGGAGGGTAAGTGAACTACAGGCTCTTTCTGTTCTAGACCCCTTCGTTACAGTTCACAGAGATAAGGTGGTTCTACGCACGCACCCAAGGTTTGCTCCGAAGTTCATATCGAAATTCCACGTAAACCAGTCTATAGAACTGCCAACGTTCTTTGAAAATCCTTCCAACTTGGGAGAAAAAACTCTGCATACACTAGATGTGCGCAGAGCGCTCATGTTCTACATGGAAAGAACCAGACCACTGAGGAAGACTAATCAGTTCTTCGTCTCGGTGGCAGCAGGAAGAGAAGGGGATGCAGTTTCAAAGTCCACTATTTCTAGATGGATTGTTCAATGCATCAGTCTCTGCTATACTCTTGCTAAGAGAGAACTGCCCTTTAAGCCTAGAGCAGACTCTACTCGGGGCACGGGGGCGTCCATAGCATTCATTGCAAATGTTCCCCTTGAGTCCATCTGCAAATCGGCTACCTGGAGTTCTGTGCACACCTTTACAAAACACTACTGTCTAGATGCACACTCGAGATCTGACTCCCTGGTGGGCCAGGCAGTACTAAGACATCTTTTCTCTACTGTTCCTTCTCATAACCCACCGCCAACTCCGGGTACTGCTCACTAGTCTATGCACAGCATGTGATTCTAAGCAGATTAACAAGCATCAGAAGACAATGCATTACTTACCGTAAAAGCATTTCTGATGATTGTATCTGCTTAGATTCACATGCGCCCACCCTTCCTCCCCGCTCGGATGGAAGGAACATAGACTTCCTTTTATATCTCTCTTTTCTGTACTCACTCACATCTAGAAGGCTCCCTCAGGGCAGAAAAATACAAATAGAGGGACCTCGACGCGTGAGGGATTGTGGGTACAACACACGTCACTATAGGGATAGTATTTCAGACACGCCCGGTCGACGTCCCTTTTCGACTACGAAAAACAAGATGCAATACTCCGCAATGACCACTGGATGTCGGACCTATGCACAGCATGTGAATCTAAGCAGATACAATCATCAGAAATGCTTTTACGGTAAGTAATGCATTGTCATATATATATATATATATATATATATATATATATATTACATGGCCTGCGGTAGAGGGTAGTTATGGTAAAGTTGCTAAACCCATAGGAAGAGCACTTTTTGGGTGGCTTATAACTTTGCTCCCCCCGGATGAATCCTCACCCAACTTTGCAAAAGAGGTATATGGCCCACTCTGAATTATTTTGCAAAGTTTGGTGAGGTTTGGTCAAGGGGGGGGGCAAAGTTGTAGGGGGGGTCCCAAAATGTCTTTTTTTCTCATAGAAATAATGGGAAAAAATGTCTGTTGCGCCTACAGCCTAAACCGCTAAACAGATTTTCACCAAATTGGGGCAGGAACGGTGGCTTGGTCCCGAAAGGGTGCTTTTGTTAATTTGGTGTACATCCGTCCATTAGTTTTTTTTTAAACGACCAAAACGTAAGGCAAAAATATTAGTGATACCTATATCCGCTCCGCAAACTCACTTCCCTGTTCGGTCCGAGGACTGGCTTCTGATTGGCCAGAAAAATTTGCTGACTTTTGTGTGGTCCACAGACATCAGGACGTGGCTGCTGATTGGGTGGTGAGAAAACGTGAAGTGGGTCAGTTTTCCTGGAAGTCCGGCCATATTGGATTTGCTGACTATTTGGGGTTCCGTGGACAGCGCAGTAAAAAAAAAGCAGCATTGCCCTTGTCAAACTCAACAAACAATCTCTGGGGATGTGGAGGGGGGGGAGAGGATTGGATTGGATATGGCCATAAGAAGCCAAAAAACGGGTTGTTTCACCCTCTGAAAGTCAGCGAACACTCCAGATGTCCTGGGGCAGTCCTGTGGTGTTCCCGGACACTTCATATGTCCCTAGGACGCCTGTACCTATTTCTGCATTACAGGGTTGCAGTTTCTGGATGGCTTATAACTTTTGCACCACTCAATGAAACTGCATGTCATTTTGCAATTTTATTCTAGAACTAATCCTGAATGGTTTTGCAAAGTTTTGTGGGTTTGTCAAAAGGGGGCAAAATTAGAGGGGAGGTCCCAAAATATTGTAAAGGCATATAAATGTGGTGTCATTTGATGAATCTGCACAACATTTGGCAAAACAATTTTGGATCTAGATATAAATGGTTTTCTAAAGTTTGGTGGGATTTTCTCAAGAGGGGGCGAAATTAGAGGGGGGGTCTCAACATATTTAGATGGCTTATAACTTTGTTGCTATATGACGAATGTGGACAAAAGTTTTGAGAAAGATTATAGACCCAACCTTCAATGTTTTTGTAAAGACTGAATGGATTTTGTCAAGTGAAGGCTAAGTTATATGACTATTGTATGTACATACATTTTGACACTTTAAAAAAAATAAAACATGGGTGGATTTCGAGCAAATTCGTGAGGAGCATTGGCAAGGACTTTAAAGCATGGTTTTGCAAATGTGCCATTGTTTTATTTTTTGACAAGTGTAATAATGTAGGTACAAAAAATAGTCATATGCCTTTGGTGACTGCGGGATAGTCTGTGGCCGTGGGCAGTAGCTAGATTGTCTGGGTCATGGCATAAGGTCATGATGCGGACAATCTGGCTACTGGAAATGCCATCTTAACCAATTTTGGGGCCCTGGGCACGGACATCTTTGGGGCCCCCTCCACCAAACCAAAGGAATTAAGTGATCAATAATATCTGGTTGCCCCCCCCCCCCAACCCCCTCATCTTGATCACAATCTATAGGTTGATATGCTGCCTTGCAGCATTCAGAATAATCATGTTTACTCCCTTTAAGTCCTCTTACCCTCTTCATTCTTGCTCTAATCAGAATGATAAATAAGTAGCATTTGAAGGCCAACATTAGCCGTCTACGAAGAGGTTTCTTCTGTTCTAGTGTAGATACAGGATACTTTTTATCAATACCATCCAGGAAGGTATGCAGCCTGTAGTATTAATTCAGGACTCTATGTAAAAGGTACATGTAACCCAGAAAAGACAGAGAACTCACATTAGCTACCTTACGGAATGCAAAAAGAAGGAAGGAAGGAGACATCTACACATACCATGGCATCAATAGTGGATGCAGATTAGAAGCTACCAGAAAGGTGTCTGTATCCAGACAGACTGAGATAAGATGTGGGATATGGTTTTCAAATAGTGTTGCAATTGGCGATCAAGGAACAAGTGCTGTGTTGTGTAATATATCAATGATCACTATTAAAGTGGCTGAAACACTATTGCCAGTGAACCTATCAGTGAGGCTTTTATGAAGATCATACCCTGAGAAGGAAATCACTCTGAAGGGCTGACAATTTTGAAAAGTTTAGGGACTGGCAATTCTGAGAGGTTAGGTTAAGATTAAATGAGATACCCATGATCCCACATTGGTTAAGGAGTGGATTTCTGCATTTGAACACTTTCTTTTCCAGTTCTTATCATGAACTAAAACAATCTAATTTTATAAAAACTGACTTGGGAAGTACACAAATCACATTACTAAACATGACCATTTATAAACATTTAAAAACAAAATATTACAGAAGGGTGTTACACAAAATAGGAATTATTCTAGCTTCATTCTCTCCATCATCAAGGGAAGTATATAAGTACCAGTACCAGCATACCAATCGATGTAATTTAACACATTTAATCTGGATTTTTATTTTGTATTTTGAAACTTTAAATACTTCCAAAACAATGGTTTGTGACATTCTCATCTATAAACGTGCATCAAATCCTTTGACTTTTACAAAAAAGAAAACCTTTTTTTGTGCCAAACGAGCAGACCTTAAGATATGCTTGCCAGAGGCCTGCAACATCTGGTCTGCTCTCTTCTGTCTACCACCGCTGTCTACCACCCATTTCAGTCAAATGTCCTACATAAGAAGAAAGATCAAGCAATGGGCTAAACAATGTCACTGCATACAAGAAGGCAAACATCAAATAAGACAGCACAGTAATGTAAAAGATATTAGATGATTTGACCATGATCACTGTATCGTCTGCTGACAAAGCCAGGATGCAACCATGAACGCTTTTGTTCTGCAGTCTTGAATTTGGATACTTATTCACCTCTTGTGCTAACAGTTTATGCTCATCATTGGAGGGGATTGCCTAGGTTTTACAACACCCATGTGAACAAACCAATTTCTAGACCTTCACCATACAGATGATATGTATGTTTTTATAGCAACCCCTATCGGGTGGAAGTACACTGCTGATAATAGCACCTGTTGTGCTATAAAACCAAGTACATATGCAGGTAGGTTTATAAACTTCAAACATAGGAAAGGCTCAGGCAGCTTTGCTGGAATGTTCTATTCTAATCTTGCATAGGAAAACATATCTCTGCAATGAGTGCTTGACAACCTCAGCTAACATCTAAACGATTGTGGAATTCAATTTATCAATGTGCATTTCAACTTTAGCTATTGCACGTGATAAACATAATTCCCACAGGAAGGAAAGAATGCCACAGAGTTGTGCCCTTATGAACACACAAACTATGTATACCACAGTGAACACAGAAGGCATTACATGATAAATTGATCAAGGCAGAATGTACTAGTCAAAACAGACAGGCAATTGGCTTAGAACCTCAGCATCATGCCATAAAATATCCTGACACATGCTATTTAAGTCTGGTGAACAATGGAATCTTACCTATTTAGCTCAGGCAGCCTTGTGGGGCCCCTTTCAAAGGTGGGGGCCATGGGCAAGTGCCCCTTTTGCCCTCCCATAAAAACATCTCTTGCTACTGGCCATGACCGCTAGGGATGAAAAATGGTGTTAAAGTGGCTATGTCTATCTGGGACCGGCTATGTGGTAAAGTTATTCGTAGGTAGGATAGGTTTGAAAGGGAAAAAAGTGCTTGTGGTAATATGTTGATAGGGTTTTGCAGGCTGCCAATGCAAGGGAAGAGGGGCTGTGCACGGAGCCTCGCCTTCTCTTTCCATGTTGGTTGTCTTGGAAAAGGATTTTCCTTCATTCTTACAGCGGGACATTTGTGATGTCATCTTTGATGTCCTGGGTGTTAGTCTTAGCAGTGCACTGTGGTGGCGTGAGTTATGGTTGCTTAGCTTACCATAACTGGCGAATTTCGGAGGTTTTTCTGTTTTACCTGTAACCATAATGCCCCTGTAACAATGTTTTTCCATTGAATTTCATAAGTTTTTATTGGTGGAACTTAACCATAACGTACCCTTAACTAAGTTTGTCATTGAATACATATATATATGTGTATATGTGTACCTTTGTCACCACACTACCATCATATGTGAGGGACACTACGGACTTTCTTTTGAAAATCGATGAACTTCCTTGGGAATCCACATATTTATTAGCAACCATGGACGTGGTGTCCCTGTACACGTCTATAAAACATCATGATGGGATCTCCGCTTGCAAACACTTCCTTAACACAAGATCATTGAATCACCTACAACATTCACATATGATCCTAGAAATGATCAACATATGTTTGACAAACAATGTTTTCCTATTTAACAACGAAATTTTCCGTCAAACTCAAGGAACGGCGATGGGTACGACTTTCGCGCCATCATATGCGAATCTAATGATGGGATACTGGGAGAAAACAACAGTATGGGCAGAAGCTAATGCAAAGTACAGTGAAAAAATTGTGTTGTGGCTCCGTTATATTGACGACTTGTTCATAATCTGGGATGGCTCAGCTGAGCTGTGGTGCGAATTCGTCAAATCTCTTAACGTCAACAATGTGAATCTTAAATTTACGGAAAACCACAGCCGTACATCTATTGTATTCTTGGACGTAGAAGTCAAGATAGAAGCACAAGAAATTGAATCATGTTTACACAGAAAAATCACAGGTGCCAACATTCCGCTGCACTCGAATAGTGCCCATCCTAAAACTCTCCTATGGAGTGTTCCATATGGAGAGTTTGTCCGCATTAGACGCAACTGCTGTAAAATCGAAGACTTTGATTCAGCCAGCAAAATAACAGCTTTCAATTTTCTACAACAGCAATACCCCAAAAGGATTATCGAAAGGGCGTATTTGAAGGTCCGTGAAATGAATAGATATACTATGTTAACTACATCTAAAACGGACAGAGCAAAAGAGGAGGAGAAAAATACTACCAGGTTAATTCTGACATTTGGAAGCCATTCGAGTATTATTAGAAGAATAGTCAACAAGTATTGGAAAGTGTTAAAAGCTGATAAAGACATTGGAGACATGCTGCATGGCCATCCCGATATTACCTTTCGTAAAAGTGCCTCCATCAAAGATTTATTGGTGCAAAGCTATATGACCACAGAAAAGAATGACACAAATACCAATTGGCTTTCCCTTACAGGAACTGGCTTTTTCAAATGTACCAGATGTAATATCTGCAAATATGCAAAGAACTGCAAAAGCTATGAGCATCCTATATTAAAACATCTGGTTTACATCAATAGCAGAATCACATGCGAATCAGAACTGGTGGTATATGCCTTGATATGTCCTTGCTCAAAATGGTACATCGGAAGCACAAAATGCAAGCTGAAAGTGTGCATTTTGCAACATGTGAGAGCTATTATTAACAAGGACTGCTCTTATCCCATGGCTAAACATTTTTCGGAAATGCACAACGCCGATCCAGCTTATCTTGTGTTCTTCGGCATTCATAGGGGAATCCCAGGCCCTAGGGGTGGTGACTATGAAAAAATACTCCGCCAAGAAGAGACTAAATGTATCTTAGACTTCGAGAGCAAAACACCACTGGGACATAACATCTATGAAGAGCTTTATACATTTTTGGGGACATAGAGATCATATTATACACAATAATATTTCCGATTATCTATATATCTATAGGATCCCCCCCTTGTTTGCTACTTTTGTTGTTTCTCTGTTATTTTTCTGTTATTTTTCTATTATTGTATTTGCTTGATTGATTGCGCATTGTTTCATATTTTTTTATTCCTTCTTGACTTATCACTTTTCTTTTCTTTCACTTTTTATGGTGACTTTTATTTTGATACACAACCATCTGTGTAATATACTTGGCTCAGGCATGCCCATAGAGAGGCCTGGTTTTGGTAGATTTGTTCTAGCCTGGCAAGCTAGTGGTGGTCACCTGAATTCCACTCTAAGATATCACAGTGTCTAAGACGATGTGATCACATTTTCAGTTCAGAGTGGCCATCTGTGCATGTATTACCTGATATTACCTGATATGCATATACAGTAAAAAACAAGGTAACACTATTTGGCTAGGGAGTCATTTGAAATCATTGCTCAGTAGCTGTTGGAATATATTTGTTTTGATTGTGAGGCATCACATAAGAAAAACTATTCTTCTGGCTTGCACTAAAGTATTTGCAGAGAGATGTTTACAGCTTACACTATGCACTTTATAAATTTGGCATTAATGTTCTCTATATCCCTCTATATGTATTTATTGTGTCATAGGAATGCATTATTTGTACAAAAGCACTATGCACTCTATATCGTCCCAACGCTATTTGTCATAGGAATGCATTGTTTGCACAGTAGCACTATGCACCTTATATTGTCCCTATGCTACTTACTTAGCGAAGAAACTAATCTCGCTTTCAGGCATTTTACAACAATGGCAAAATGCATAAGTAGTTACTTGTTGGGTCTGCTAATATTTTTGAAAGACTTATTCTTTTACCCCTGCCTACATGCACCTTATGTGACAGACAACATTACATCATTTAGATAAAAACACATGGGACCATCATTTGGCAAAGGAGTTAACAGTAGTCATCGTTAGAAGCAGATGTTGTTCTTGCTGTGTCGTATTATACAACAAAAAAGAAAAAATTCCTTTATTATATTGGAATATTTTAGAGAGATACTTACAGTCTGCATCATGCATTTTATAAATACGACAAGAACATTCTATATTATTCCATATGAATTCATTATATCATAGGAATGTATTGTTGATACAAAAGCACTATGCACTTTATCTTTATTGAATGCTACATACTCAGCGAAGATAGGTATCTCGCTTCTAGGTACTTCGTAACATGGCAAGATGTGTAAGTAGTCACTTCTTGGCTTTGTGAATACTTAAGGCAGATTTATATTATTACCTCTGCCTTTATGCATCTAATAGAAAAAATAACACCATGTTACTTACATGGGAGTTTTAATGTTTCCACATTGCCCTTATAACTGTGGTTTATGTCATATACTATAAGTTGGTTTTTAAGAATACTCATATTTAAAATACCAATTGTATTTGCATGTGTCTTATGATGGCTACAAAGTTATGTTTAACATCCATACATGTGTTTATACCATTCAGTAATGCGAACCAGCAGCCCAAGCCAAGATGGCTAATTGCCATTATTTTTAAGACTTTAAGTCACCTTTTTTATGTCTTTCACTGTGGGGGGAGTGTTTGCTATATAAACAAACACTCGATGGGTGATGAGTGACTGTGAACAAGCCACTGGTTAGTGGTGAAACGCGTCAGGCTGCCGTCTGGCAAAGCATATATTGCATTGGGAGAACACTTTTTATCTGCTGCATTTGTAAAATAAAGGCTGTTATATTTCACACAACCGAAGATGCAGTGTGTTGCTGTTGGATTCCCGTGATGATTTCAATCATTGAAACACTTTCTTGTTCGTGGAGTGCTGCTCGCCTGAATAGTTTCTGCGGAAGCTGTTTGTTTTTTGAAATATATATATATATATATATATATATTGTGGCAGTTACTAGTAAGTTATGAAGTTTTGTCAAATAAACCCTTTTTGCCAAAGTTGGCATGGGAACAAAAGCGGATTTCAAATGAGTGTTGCCATATGCCTGTTCCAGACTCCTAAACCAATCCATAGAGAGAGAGGCTGGACTTTGGAGGAGAGAGAAGGGTAACTGCCCAATCCTGGTTGCGAGAACTCTGGCAGGGCACTGCCAAATACTGAGATCTTGATGGTGTCATCACTGGTTTATAAAGTGGATGAACTCTGTGAGATGGGAGAGCTGCTAAAAACTACCATCTGACAGTCACAAGGAAACACAAAAGGCGATTGATGAAATTGCTCTGGGTGGAGCTGCCTATTGCTGGGGAAGCCTATAAAAGATGACTGGGCCCTATGGTAAAGATCTGGGGACCACCCTTGAGAGTGGAGTGACCAGGCCCCTGCCCTGCCCTCCAAGAGGGTCCTGAAATCCAGCATGCATTCCTGGACTTTAAACTGAGGCCTTCAATGTAAGTAGAATTGAGCCAATTGAAACCAAAGATGGGGAAATCTGCTTGCCTTAAATCCTTTTCCCTCGTAGTGAGCGAGGATGTGTGAGGGGGGGGGGGGTAAAACTGTGTACATCCTTAGTCTTTTTAACTAAACCTATTAATTTAATTAATTCCCCTTGGAAGAACAGCACAGGGTGATTTTTGTTCAAATTCAAATGAACTAAGGTCAATGTGCACTGAAAACTATAGACTGTGATTTAATTGGATAATTCTATGGGACCAGCTTCCCTAACACAGGCCTTTAAGTGGAGGGGGGCAGAAAATCCAAAATTCTTAATCCCAATTCTTTACTGTCCACCTCCCCTAACACAGGCCTTTAAGTGGAAGTGGGGGAGGCTGAAAATCCAGACTTCTTAAATCATCCCAATTTTTACTGTCCAACTTCCCCTTACACAGGTGTTTACGTGGAGGGGGAATGAAAATCCAAAATTCTTAAATCATCCCAATTTTCACTGTCCAACTTCCCCTAACACAGGCCTTTAAGTGGAAGGGGCCTGAAAATCCCAAATTCTTAAATTATCCCAATTTTTACTGTCCAACATCCCCAAAACAGACCTTTAATTGAGGGAGTTCTGAAATCAAACCGCTAAATCACCCTATGTTTATTTTAAAGCAAAAGTGGGGGTGAAATCATAATTGCCATATGCATTTGTACCAATCTATAAACCAAACTGCTAACCTTTTAAGTGCAAAGGAAAATCGAAATTGTACAGCACTACATATGTAAATTGCTTTTGTTCATTGACCAATTTCATTATTTCTTGAAGTGAAATCTGTATGAAGTAAAGTATTATGGTTTGTTTTGTTCCCAACCAACATGTGTGATTTATTTGTGTAACAAGAAGTTTGATTGTGAGCCTCAAAGAAGGTGGCGTGTGTCATTTTAGTTTGATCTCCATTATTTATCATTGAATAAATACAACTATATTACCTACACACCAGCCTGGTTTTGGGCTCGCTGTGGGCACAGGGGGAGAGATTTGTGTGACTTTATATGAGTGTTCAGTAAGGCCAGGGCTAAAGAAATGTAAGCACGTTTTGCAGGGCTCATTGATTGGGGGTGGAAAGGAACTCCCCAGGTTAAGTGTGGTCTCAACATAATGCAAAAAAGTCTGGCACTTTATTATTGGCAAGAGGGGCTACAAAAGTCTGGCAACTTTATTATTGATTCTTAACTTTATAATTTCCTTTCTCTGGGTTTCCACATAAAAGATGTAACAATGCTCTCAAAGCTTAACTAGTCTGCCTCCCCAAAACCTTATCAACTTCCTCATTCCTTCACACCCTCAACTCCAAACCACGTTCATCATATACACTTGAGCAACCTTGAAAACTACCAAATCAAGGAGCCACGCAATAGCTGTTCATCCTGGGCTGTCAACAAATCTCATGTTAGAAAATTGGAGACTAGAGGGTGAAAACTCCCCTTACCCTAGAACATGGCTATTTACAAATCTGTCAGAAAATGGTACATCAAAGCCATATTGAAAATCTTAAGAAATACTCTGCCAGAAACATCCTGCCTATGGATCCATCAACCAAGCCAAATAGCTCTTTCAGGTTGTCAACTTCCTGCTCTCACACAAATGCGCTTGCACCTCTATTTCTCATTCATTAATATCTCTGCAAACAAGTAAACTTTTTCTTAAGGTCAAAAGGAACAAATATCGGTGATACTATTTCACTTACACAACCCAAGAGCCACTTCTCTTCCATCTCCTCTAACACAACCTGCTTCTCCAAGACTTGCTTCAACTTCTCCAAGTCAACTTCAAAGAAATATTGCATCCTTACTAAAAAATTAAGACCAGCCAAAGAATGTAATGACATTTTCGCAGCTACCTTTGCAGCTGATTGTTCCGCCTTCCTGATGGACCATGTCCCCAGCTTAAACAATATGGGCCTCATTACACGGAAGGCGGTGGTCCAGGGTGCTATTAGCACCCTGGACCATGCCGGTAAAATACCGGCACCGCCTTGGCGGAAAGGGGATTTACCGCCCCATTCCAAGGTTGGAGGGGCGGTAAATCCCCTTTCCGCCATTGCCCTTCCCCATTCCCATTTCTGCCCCATAGGGCTCTATGGGACTGGGGAAGGCGCTAATTACGGCACCGCAATTTTGCGGTGCCGTAATTAGCTCCGAGGTCCCTTAGCGGGTTAGTATTTAACGCCTGCAAAAAGCAGGCGTTAAAACTCCAACCCGCTAAGGGACCTCGTAGTACGGCGGTAAGGGTTAACGGTCACCGTTGCCATTAACGGTGACCGTTAACCCTTACCCCCGTCCGTGTAATGAGGCCCTATGTCTCTGAATGCGAAAAAAGAATCATTCATCACCCCCCTAATCAAAACATCCTCGCTGGATCCCTTTATCCTTTCAAAGTATTAGCCTAGCCTATGGCTGGCCTCTTTTGAATTTCAAAAAACCTTGTACAGGTAACAACTAAGCAACTTCAAACATACATGAAGCACCGTTTTGGTTCTTTGTCTGAAGATTGCATATCTTAAAGGGCACATTTGTTAGGCCGATTTGGTGTGGCCTTCAACGGGTGGCAAAGTGGTAATTCTGAGGGGTTTTACCCCCATCCTCCACTGATCCCCACCCGCATTTGCCTAATTTACTCTTAATGGGGTTTCACCCCCGTACCGTCCATCCAACACATCAAATATAAATACCCACACAGACGCACATACCCACACAGGCGCACATACACACACCAAAAACGTACCTTCTCTCCACGCTGCGTCTTCTGTCTTCAGGGCTGCTTCAAGGCCAGGCCTGCCAGCCCCTGTGTGCACGATCTCTGAGCTCCCCAGGCTTGCGTTCACGGTCTTCTGTGTCTGCGATCTTTAGATCACAACAAAATAGACCGTAAATGACAATTTCCTACTAGGCACAGTTCAATCCAGCTTCAGATCCAAACACAAAACGGAGTTCATTCTGGTCAATGTGTCGGATGGCATCCTAGCTTCTGTGGGCAATGGCACTCTCTCCTTGCTCATACTCCCCGACCTGTCACAGCATTCAACATGGTTAACCGCTCCCCTCTCTTTTGGAACAGCTAAAGAATCTGGTGGGCATATCTTGTCTTTCCTTGAACTGGTTCTGTGATTTTCTGTCTAATCACCACAAACAAATTCGACTTGAATTAATAAATTCATTATGTATATGAAACCTCTCATGGACCTCCCTTACAGTCACAACATCCTGTTTCACTCCTACACTGATGACATGTAAATATACCTGCTTATCTCCACCAACAGCAACCTGGTATAAAATGTGTCCCTCCGCCTTGCATCACTGGAGACTTGTATGCATGAGAACTGCATTAAGCTCAACAGTGACAAAGCCGAAGTCCTCCTCCTTGACCTAAATGCCTGCTAAACAAACATCGAGGCATTCTACCACTTCTTTCCATGTTCAGTGCTCCTGCCTCCTACTCTCCATGAGGCAAAAACCTCACTATCATATGAAATGCTGGTCTAAGAATGAATTCTCAAAATTCTGCTGAGGTGAAATCCTGCTTCTTCCAACTAAAATCGAATTGGAAAGTCCTTCTTTCCTCTGGCAGGGCAAGCATTCTGCCATTGTCAGCACACTCGTTAACTCATGACTAGATTACACTATTGCCCACTACATAAACCTTCCTGCCTACCAAAATGTAGCTTGCCATCTCATTGCTGACATCCAAAAACATTAATCTATAATTCCCCTTCTTGTGCGGAGTCTAGTGGCTCCCCGTGAAACATCTAATCTCCTTCAAACTACCCTGCAGACCTTCACATGTCTTCACGATGCAGGAGCAACTTATCTGAAAAACAGGATTCGCCCTTCCCAGGGTGTGCCTGTACTCATTTCAGGTGATGTCTGATGTGCCCTCTGTAATAATACCTCGATTCCCTGTGGGAGCTCTTTCTTTGTGGAACTCTGTCCCTTCTGACCTTCACGATGCAATCTCGCTGCTACATGTAATCACACAGGGCATGGCGGTTCCCGTGTCAACGAACAGTTAATTTCCAGCTCAACGTTTTAGTCTCTAAAGAGCGAAATGCTGTAGAATGAATGCCTCCTCACGAGCTAGAACTAGTAGGTGCTGTAATTATACTACTACTCAATCTTATGCCATCACAGGGACTCTGCAATGGAACAAGGTTTACAACTACGCATCTACAAAGACACATCATAGAGACCCATGTAATAGATGGAACTTAGATACTGTTCTTATACCGCGCATACCTCACATTCCATCTGATACAAATATGCCTTTCAAATTCAAAAGAAGACAGGTGCCTTTATGTTTAGGCTTTTCCAATGAACATTAATAAGTCACAGGGACCTAAGCCCCCTTCCTGGATGCTATCGGCTGTGACCATTAATGAGTCACAGGGACCTACGCCCCCTTCCTGGAAGTGACCAGTGGTAATTCTGATATTTAAGGAGGACAGAAGCGGCCCTATGAATAACCGACCAATATTGACCTTTATGATATGCTAGTATGGCATATGTACTTCGGAAAGGCTAGTAGAAGATAACAGGCTTCACTTGGGATTAGAAATCCTGTGAGCCTTAAAAATGTCTTTCTGTTTTTATGGAGAAAACATGGGACAAGATGGTGGTGAAGGGGTGTAGATTGGCCAAGACAGACAGTTTGTTGAAGGGATGGAATCTGGTGAAGGTGCAGAATCTGGCAGACGTGGAGTAAAATTCGTGAGAGGGAGGTGCATGCATTTAGTTGGGCCTAGGGCAGCAGAAATCCTAAATACACCACTGCATCTAAGGATGCTCTTAAAGGCCCTCCTTTTTGCCCAGGCCTTATCTCTGCAACCATTCTTAGCCTCACACTTTCTCCCTGTGTCCTTCCCAATTTGTTCAGTGCCTAGAAAAATTTTACTTTGTAGTGCGTGCAATAGAAACTCCTTAACTAAATGATACTGTTACAGCAATCAGATTGGGATGGAATTGGTGTTTTCATGTCTGAATTTCTTGTGAGAATTCTTTATATGAGACTATTAAAAGTGGACTACCTAACATCAAATTTTATTTTATTATTTAAAATGTTCTTAGTGTCGTCTTCCAAAATTCAACCTGTTCTAAAATCCCCCCTGCTAAAAACGATGGGCCTCATTACAAGTTTGGCAGTATCTCGGCAGTAAATCCACCGAGATACCACCAAAAGGATTTACTGTTACTGCTACCTGGTCCGGCGGAATTACCGCCAGATTACAAGTGGTGATATAGCAGTGTTAGTCCCCATTTATGGAGTCCTTAGGCCCACGTGGGGATTTCGGCAGAATTACTGCAAGAGGTAGTTTTGTCAAAATGACTCTTTTTTGGCAGTAAGGTGGCGGAATTACCTTTTTCCTCCACATCACCTCCAAACCCATAGTTCGGTGGTGTGGTTATCTGACGGTAACCACTGCATTACCACTGTTTTTGGCCACAGAGCCGAAATCACAATGAGGCATATGTCTTTCTAGAAATTGGGTGGATCTACCCATAGTACCTATTAGCCCTACTTCGCTCCTCCTGCCTCTCAAATGCAACCTGCTCTTCTGCATATGCAACCTCCTTTCACATCCCATCCCTTTTATTCATCCATCACAACTCCTTTTCCACAATTAATCCTCTTTGCTTCATTAAAACAACTCCTCTTGCTTGCTCTGTCTCCTTGCTTCTTCCTGAAGCTTAGCAAGTGGTTGCCTCCAAACATAACCCTTGGTTGGATATATTCTGCTCCTTGTGTGGTTAATTGTGAGATGGTCAGTCACTGGGTTGGTCGATCTTCAATAATTTCGATATGTACAGATGCATTTTTGCAAGCCAACATTTGGACCAGATCGACAATCAACACTCTGGTAATGGCAATTTGATCATTTGTTTGGAGAGGTGAGGGTACTGTGTTATGTTCTGTTATCTTAAATACAGTGTATAGCGAGTAACATTGGCCCATCGCGGGCATCTAGTCATTGGTACCCAGACTTAACAACATTGGTCGGATTGTAACTACATAACTGGTTTGCTTTAGTAACAGATATGTGCCAAGCTGTTTCTTAAAGGCTTCATGGAAAGAGATGGTTTTAAGTGCACAAGGGATGCCATTCCATTCTACAGGACCCAGATACGTGGAGGAACACCACCACCTAAGAGACAATGGGCCTCATTACAACGTATGCGGCCCCGTAATGAACAGTGCCGGTAAGGGACTGGCACCGTTCATTACGGTCCACCACATTACAAGGTCTGCAAAGGGTGCCGCTAAGGACCTCTGGTCCTGGTCTGCTAGCGGGTCCCGCTAAGGACATCTGGTCAGAACAGACGTCCTTAGCGGGACCCACTAGCAGACCAGGATGGGGCCCATTGTTAGCATCCTGGTCTGCTAGCGGGTCCCGCTAAGGACGTCTGGTCTGACCAGATGTCCTTAGCGGGACCCGCTAGCAGACCAGGATACTAACTACGGGCCCATCATTAACGGGCCCGTTGTTAGCATCCTCCCCATTCCCATTCAGCCCTATAGGGGCTCAAATGGGAATGGGGATGTACCGGGTCCCGGGAATGGGAATTACCAGGCCCGCAAAAGTCGGCATGGCTACCTCCAACCTCGTAATGAGGCCCAATGTCTGTACTTGTGGGCTACTAGGAGAGAGGCTCCAGAGGAGCAAAGGAGGGCATTAATGAAAACTAGATGAGGTGAGAGGATATCAAGGTCAATGCGAACAGTTAAATTATACAAAATAATTTGAAAATAATCTACCTCCTTAGAGGCTGCCAATGTAGTACATAAAGGGAGTCATTGCTAAAGACAGATTGCACTCCCTGAAATCTTACCAGTGCATATTCTGATAAACCAAGAAAAGTGTCTTTGTCATAATCCAGAAGAGGCATTTAAGGGTCCTCAGGTGGTACCAATAGTTTGAACCCCTTTCTGCATCATCATTAACATTAAACCTTCCTTTGGGCCCCAGGTAAGCATATTCTGTACCTGTGTACTATGATGAAACCCGATGCCACTATTCACAACTCACTTGATTACAGACATTGCCAAACAGGTTGACTTCTGTCTTACTTCAGATCCAGCTTTAACAGGTTTCCAGTCATCCAGAAGTCAACATGACTTGGGCAGGATTGAAGGTCTCAGAAGAGGTTTGATTCAGAGCACGTAGTCTAATGAGGATCTTGGTATCATCCACTTAGTTAAAAAATCCAAACAATAGGAGCACATAATTAGAAACGAAGGTAAGAAAGAACTGTGAAAATCAAAAGGGCACAGACCCAACCCTGGCATTCAGTGCACAGCGATACAGGGGAGGGATACAGGGAATGGCTTACTAACTAACTTTGACCTGACAATAAAGATTAACACCGAGGCGCAGCAAGTTCGCTGATACCAAATAATTGGAGCCTAGACAGAGGAAAGTCGTGGCCAATGATGTCAAACCTGCCAAAAAATCAAGATGAAAAGGGGCATCTTGACAATTTACTTTATTAATATACTCATAGCCATACAGCTTTGTATATACAAGATGCCATAAAAAGACAATACATACACAAATATAAAACATATAACGCATATCATCAAAAAAGATGTTGATTACAATACATTGGGCTGCAAGGAAACCTATAAGTTGATCAACGGCATCGGCAATGTAATCAAATAATCTCAAGGACAATTAAAACAACCATAAATACATATAATCAATCTTAAATAAACCATTTCATAATATGTCTAAAATCTCTTTACATTTCCAATGAAACGTTACCATAAAATATATAAAATTAAGGTCATTACCCTGCATGAGTTTAGTGCCAGATCTTGATAGTCAAATTTACAGCGTTAGATGAATGTTTTTACCTGAGCCGTGATTTGTTGTGCTAGAGGGCTGAAGGGTCCTTATTCCCTGATGACAAACACAATCCTCACATAAAAATGGAACAACTGCAAGGCTAACAGCCATGGTTTAAACCGCGGCTGTCACACGTCAAGAAAAATGCATGACAGGTTAGAGATGAGCCTGTCATTATCCGGGCAGCCCCCTGCATCTATTCACAACAGGTGCAAGTGAATGTGGCCCCTTTCTGTGCATTTCCAAGCACATTCTATATGTGAATACGCAGAAACAGGGGCGTTGCTAGGGGGAGGGGCTAAGGGGGCTAAAGCCCCTGGTCTTTTGGTTGTAGCCCCGGATAGAATCTCAGGAGCTACAGCCAAAAGACTATAGCTAGCCCCCAGTCCCAACAGTTCCGACATCAGCCTAGCCCCGGGTCTTTTCCAGACCTAGCAACTCCCCTGTGCAGAAATACCAGCTAATTTGCACAAAAGCCCGCAGGGGGTGGGAAATGGAATCGAATATGTGCTTCTGTGATGCCCTTTGAGAATAGCGTGCACTTTTTTGGTGCAAGTGAGGAGATCCACTTGTGCATCTCATCACTTGCGCCAAAAATAGTTTTGACAGTCTGGCCCAATGGGTTTTGTATATTAGTGAATTCATCTTTTATAACGTGTTTAACATCGGGGACCAGTCTCTGAGCGCAGGACCATGATTGAAACCTGTGCTGCTCGGCGTTGTCTTGCTTCCAAGACGAAGGCGTTGCCCCTGAGCCACCCTCCCGCCCCTGTCTATTACCATTTTAATCACTGCCCTCGTGCGGGAAGCCAAAGGCAAAAGTGAGTTGTGTTTCAAAATTCTCGTCGAAGTATATTGCTGTACATTTCCTGTAAAGGGCGAGGCTGTTGAAACAGTTGACGTCAGCAAAAAGAAAAATGATAGGTCTGCTCCGCTGCCTGACATTTGCACAGATGGTGGGGGTCTGCGTCCGCAGTTTATTTTTACTAGATGTTTATCAGTCTGCTCTTGGCCACTGGAACTTGTGGTCACTCTGGAGGATGCGTTGGATGACGTCCAAGAGTATAAGGCAAACGTTTTCCTAGCACAGCCCCACAAACAGCTCGCAATTGTACGTCCTTTGGACGCAATTTACCAATGATGGTTTTACTAAAAAATGAAAGAACAAAAAAAAAACCTTTTCTGCTTGACGTGTGGTAGCAGCACAGTCTCTAATTTATCTGTTTTCCAAGTGAGCTCACATGCTTGGTCTGACTGACCACTTCTAAAGTACAATTTTTCAGAGGCATTTAAAGAGGCCATTTTGTGTCCAAGTAACAAAGTTTAAGGAGAAATATATTCGAATGCAAAGTTCGGGAGCGAGTGGAGCAGGATGTAGAATACGTCTGCTCTGTCCACAGTGATCCGATTCCCTGCATAGTTTTTTTTAGAATGTATATTTACCAAATTCCAGCAATGCAAACATACTAGTGCACCTCACCATGTACAAAAAAAGGGTAAGGACCACTGGTTGTGGATGCACCTTTGCCGGGCCTTCAAAGATCGCCCATTTGGCATCACCCATGCCTTGGGTTTGTACCCTGAGTTGCTAGTTCCGCGACCTCGGGCACAGAAAAAGTGAAACAGCCGAACTGGCTGGAACCTGAGCTGGACAGCAAAGGGGTGGTTTTGTGTTTAAAGACTATAGATATTTCTCTATATGTCCTAAACAGGTAATTACGTTTTGCCACGAATTCACACGATAAATGTGCGTATACATACATAGAGTGCAAACACCAGCAAGTTATGGTGGGTGTAAAAGAATTGGAAAAAATCCTTCCACCTGTTGAGAAAAAAACGTCCACATGAAACGTGAAAGCAAAATTAGCCATTTCAGCCAAGTCGTAGACAGCACAGCACAGAACTAATTACTGTAAGTTATCTTCGATATTAGAGAAAAATGGGCAATGCATTGTGGGTATGTAAATTATCTCAAGTGTAAAAGCCTTTGCTCCAGGAAAATGTATTTGTCTATATAGGGCAGTGCTATTTTATAAATGGCATTTTTCGAACCAAGACAGACACTGCTTGAGGATTAAGACAACTACAAAATGCCTCACCCTTATTAGGGATCATCATTGCAGGGTTCATCCAGCACATCCTAGTTAGCTAGTCAAACATAATGGTGGTGATCTATGTCTGGTTGTCTTGAGTGGTTTACTGTTCCTACATTGCCACCGAGGCATTAGAAAAAACGAGATTAAATAGGTGCCATTTGTCACATTGTAATACAAAGCCCCTGCATGGGGGAAAAAAACCAAAGGTTATTAGCATGAGATGCCGATCTATTGTTGCTTGTTTCGTTAACCCAAGGGTCTGTAACCTTTGATGTTTTTCACTACAACCACCATCAGCCTTGCCCATCTTAGTCAATGGTGAGTGATTATGAAAGTCATAGCCCATAACATCTGGCGAGCCACTGATTTCATTTCCTTGCATTAACCCAAGGGTTTTCACAATCACATAGGAACCCACCGGGGTTCTGTCACCTACTTAGGGAACAACAGACAACTCACAGCCAGAAATGTGGTGTCTAGGCCTTTAAGAGAGAACAAACCCCTAAGGGCTTAGGATAGATAGGCTCGACAGTACGGCTGACATTTCACAAAAGATAACAAAACTAACTTCCTTGTTAGAATATAGTCCTTTAGTCCTTTCCTCTCTCCCGCAGTGTTTGTCTTTTTTTGATGATGCCCAGAAGAGTGACTCTTGGGGTTTTATGTTCCCAGCATTTCTTTCGCGGATTGTGTGGGTTTCGGGTAATAATATCACATATCTGTCTCTGGTCCTGATTGATGGGTGTCTCTGCTGACACCAGGCAGCGTTGTCCCTTTGGGCTTTTGATAAATCCCTCTGCCAGATCCTGCAGCCTGCTATGAGAGTGGCTCAGTGGGCCATGTGCTGCTCTAGACTAATGGATGATGGTTCCAGGGATGCACGTGGGAGATTTCCCGGGCCACATTCCCTTCGTCCATGTTGCTTGGCAGTGGATTGTCAAATTGGGACCACCAGGCACATTTTCCCAGCAAAGGGCCTCAAAACTCCACCCCCCTGGCACAAAACCCTTAACAGGGTACCGTAGAGGACTCTCCGTGGTCTTGTTGGTCCACAAACATGTCTCCCACATGGCATGGCTCCCGCCAATAACCTTATAGCTATAAGATGCATGGCCTCTTGAGATTAAATGTTGAAGGCTAATATGATTGTATGGGCTGCACCATATGAAATTATGCAGCACATGCAAGGTACAGGAGAAGATGAAGACAGTGGCTTAGAGTGGAATATACATTTTTTACTGGAGTACTGTGCCCTCCAGGCACATAAGCACTGTTATGCCCCCTTGTTACTAACTGATACACTACCTCGCAGATGTCTGAAAGTTGATGTCTACACTAGTCACCGGCAAGGGACTGAAACATTACAGTCTCGATTGACTACAATTGCTGCATAGGGATACATGCATTGACAGCAAACATCCTATATGTTTCTCAATATACAAGTGGTATAATCTCTGTTGCATGTTAATCCAACTAGAAATGTGATGTAGGATTGCAGACTGGATGTTCTCCTGCTGGATATTTGCTATTCTCGTTCAATCATTAGTATGGAATTCTTATGTTGCAATTATACAGCAATGTATACTTATGCATACAGTGTTTATTTGTTTTTCATTGTTTAAATAAAACAACAAACAGATTTACATTTTTAAGAAAAACCCTTTCGCAAGATCTGTGAAGAGGACAAGTCCATGAGGTCTGAGAACCCATCCAGGCCCGTGGACTCTCTTGTGAAGTCTGCAAACCCATTTAAACATCAATAAGCAGAAACACTACTGTTAAAAACACACTTAAAACCACAAATTGTAATCACATGCCCAGCAACAGCTCGCCAAGCTGGTCTTTGCACAGACAAATCTTCCTGGCCCTGCATCTATCCACATGAGATCCAAGATGGCGTCCATGTTAATTATTGTGTTAGGCTTGCCCCGTCACTTCAGTTCTTCCCAAATTAGCCTCGATGCCACAGCCAAACCCAGCCCTCCAACATTTGGGGGATCAGAGATGCAGATTTCTAAGCAGAGTCCCATCCCTGGGGAGGGGATATCTCCCTGGAACGCAGCCCAGTAAAATGATGTGGGTTGCTGCAGTAAGTTGTGGCTCACTGTTGCTCACCTCCGTGTCTCCGTGTCTTAAAGTACTGCCACCCAACCTCATGTAACATACTTTCCACACCAGCTTAATGCCCACTCATGTCATCTTCTCTTGGTCTCTTCAGATGCCAGGACAATCTGCCAGTAGTGCTTGGTAAAATCTAAGATTGATATGTACTGGGCCAGTCCACAGCATTCAATTATTTAGCTGAGGCAGTGCATTAGGTGTGCACCAGAGTTGTGCAGACCCTTCAGCTCACATCTAGCTTCTCCACCAGTACAATTGACAGTGACTATTGACTCTGTAAAAGTTTAATCACACCTAGATCTAACATCTTCCCAGCATCCTTCTGGACAGTGTGGCACCAGGCTACCTGCTTTATCTGCGGGAATCTTGATTCGGTAGGCAAAGACTTAAGCCATGCAAGCTCCACTGATGAAAATATCTTGGATTTGATGTAGGATTTCTCAGAGCTCCGACTCTTGAGATGACGTCTGATCTTTCAGAACCGTTTTCTCAAGCTGCACAGGCAAAGCCATAGTAAAAGGTACATCCTTTTTTTAATTTAGTTTATACAAACTTTAAAAAAATATGGAACAGAAAAGAGAATACATCAAACGTCTCTCCCAAAAAAATTCATTTGATTTCCAGAATTCAATTTGACTCATTAATTGCTGTTAACATTACATTCATCTCACACAGAAAATGTATTAGCGCATTCGCAACTTTGTTTGTCGCATTCTAAAACATCATCCACCAGTCTTCTCCAGTTAGAGATGGATTTTTCGCTATCATATTTCCTAAATGTATCGATCTCTGGGATCTTAGCTCAGGGCAGTACAAAGTTAGGTGTTTTAAGGTTTCTATGTGATTTTTGCAAAATCGACATTTTTAATTCACGTCATATTTTCTGTGTCTGAGATGTAGACTTATTTTCATATCAAGCAACTTAAGACGGAATTTCAACAGAGTCCTTTGATAAGTTATATTTGGTGATTTTTCCAAGTATTGTGGCAGCTTGTTTTGACCTTTCCCTTCTATTGCAGCATCTTCCATCAATTTATATCGATACCTGCTGTCTACGGTAGTGCACCAATCCAGTTCTCAGAGCTTTTTTTTCACTTGGTTTGGATTATTTTTCAAGGTTTTGCAGTCTGTATTTAGCTCTTTTAACTATTTCTCACAAGCAAGGGTCCATTTGGTTGGGATTGAATCAGCACTCCCTTTTGCTAAATCAGCTAGGATATCAAACTGTGGTACTCGCTTGTCTACAATGGTCTTCCTATATGTAGATAGCATATTCCAGAGTACTCGTGCGTTAATTGACACTAGACCCAGTTTATATCGCAGACATGTTACTGGAAGTCCTTTACGAAGATTTACTATGCACCTCCAGTAAAGGTTTTCTAGCTGTGGCCATAAAGAAGAAGGGGCTCCAAACGCACATTCGGCTCCGTAAATTCACATAGGCACTCAGCCACCATGTCGGGTTATTGTTTTTTTCATTCGTGTTAAGTCTTGTAGTATCAGAACTTCTGACTTGGCTGAATTGACTTTTATTATTCTTAGTAACATAGCTTTCTAACGCTAATCATTTTCGTTTTGGGCGAATAGGAGTCAAGTCCAACAGGACAATATCGTCAGCATAGAGCAACCAGTTTATTTCTTTGCCATTGATTTTTGGAGGAAATGAGCTAACTGATCCCAACGTGTCTCCGATGTCATAAAGAAACAAGCAGAACAAGGTTGCTGCAAGTGGGCATCCTTGCTTTACACCACAATTAGTTTTAATTGGTGTACTTAGGGTTCCAACATTATCAAGCCTGATCCTAATTTCAGTTGCAGAGTGAAGATCTCTGATTGGGCATAATAACTTCTCTGGACATTTCCATTTGATTAGCTTTGACCATAGCAATTTGCTGTCAACACTATCAAATGCATTTGATGAGTCAATAAAAGCTACGTAGATTTTGTTCTTTTGTTGTATAGCTTCCATTTTCAAAAAGTTTATTATTGTTAAATTTAGGCTACAGCCAACTCCTTTTACGAATCCTGATTGATGTATGTCGCATCTCAAAGAGTATTGAATCCACTTTAGGAGATGAGCTTGCAGTTGGGTGGCAAAGATCTACCACATCGAGGAGGGCAATCGGGCGATAGTTCTTTGGTTCAGAACTGAGGCCTTTCTTAAATATGGGAACCATGATTGCGCTCCTCCAGGATGTTGGAATTTTCCGCTTCCGCAAAATTGTTTCAAACAGTACACTACAGAATTCTGTCCAGTATTCCGGATGTTGCTTGAGAAGAAAATTTGTAAGCCCATCCGGGCCTGCAGCTCTGGAGGAACTGAGTCTCATGATGTTTCGTGCAATATCATCTTCATCAATTTTAATTGCCCACTCACATTCTGGCATTAATTGCGTATCGGTGTTAACTTCTGTTATTACAAATATTGCGGTGTAATGGTCGACCCATCTTTTCTCAGACACTGTGTTACATATTACCGCACCTTGCAGAACTATTGTTTCGTTCAAGTATCTCCAGTAAACGCTTGTATTTTTATTTGCAAGTAACTTCATCATAAGTTCTGCATCATGTTGTAGTATGATAGATTTATTACTAATTAGCCAGTTTTTGTAGCTTTGCTTTTCTCGTTTAATCATACCTACTCACTCTGTCAGATGTACATTTTTACATTTTCTTAGTGCTTTATTTAGTTCTTTATTTTTTTTAGCTATTTCAAAGTCTCATGCAGTCTTTAAAATCTGTTTTGCTCTTATAACCGTGTTTTTCGTGTTCAACTGACATCATTTTTGTATTTAAGAGAGCAATCAACATATTCTGATCTTTTAGATTCTCATTTAGTTGTTCATAGAGTTTTGTAAAAGGTGCCATTGAAATTGTCAGAGCTGCCATTATTAAGGGATTTAGATCCTTGGACAGTTGGTCAACAAGGTTTCTACATAGGCATCCCTTTCGACTTTCGCCATTCTATTTTGTATCATGATACACATTACGTCTTCTTGAGGTGTTACTTTCTTGCTTCCTCACATCTGAGGAATCAGACTCTGAATGAACTGTCCGATGAAGCAGAGGAGTGCTTTTCACTTACGATTGGCATTCCTTTCTGTCGTGTAGATAAATGTATTCGATGTCTCTTTTGTGAGTGACTCACATAATGTTCACTACTTAATTCAGCTCTTTTTCGTTTTAATGGAGGCATTGGCGGAGTCTCGTTTAAACTCACATCCTCCTGAGATATTTCATTTGGATAAGAGTAATGCTCCCCTGTCATGTTTAGATTTGTGTTGTATTCAGATTCGGATTCAATTCCAAATGTTTGTTGTGTCCTTATTTTGGAATTTAGCATAGCCAAATCACGCAGAACCTTGTCAGCGATGGCAATAGAGTCTCGCCGCCGTACTTCGGAGGTGCTCATTTCACTTGCACATTGCGTCTTCCCAAGAACAGCTGTATATGTACTTATATTTGGAGAGCATTTACTTTCAGTCATCAATCCAAAAGCTTCTTTACTTGTGCTCTTTTCTCTATTTAGATGTCTGTATTTTCCTGCAATGGATGTGTGAATATATCTGTAGAGTTCACAGCGGTGTTAAGGCTTTTATCAAGGTTACTATCACAGTTATGTAACACTTTTTTTTCTGCTGTGTTCATAGTGTAGCATGAATTCACCAAACGCCACGCAAAAACGCGAAGTGATGGTATTCTCGGGAGTACAACATCAGATGTGAGTAATGAATCAAGCACATTAGAGTTCAAGGTACATCTGTTTGAGTTATTTAAACTCAAGACATTAGGTACGTAGCTGTTAACATTCTGTGTCTCAACATGGGATTCAACATATTTGCTGAAATCAATAGAGGCAGATTGTAAGTTTTCATTTGTCATGGCTACCGGGCTGCTGGAGATGCAGTCTGAAAAACATCATTAACAGATGACACAGTGGAACTGCAGAGCCGAGCGCGACGTGCAGCTGCACTTAGAGTTGGATGTGGTGCGGCGGCGGTGGACTTTCCCTCCGATCTCGCTGACAGGCAGCGTCACTGATGCCGAGTTAACTGGTGATCTCCAGGCAAGTCTGCATAGGCAAACATGGGAGATGAGGGGAGGGCAAGAGCAGGGCCGACATGGCTTCAAGACTCAGCCTGGCTGCTAATAGCGCTTGAGTCATTTTTCTTTAAGGGCAGATGGTCAGCCATAATTTTCAGCCTTGCAGCTTTTGCTACGTTACAGCCCGTGCACCCCAGCATCACGACCAACACTCCTGCACACTCCGCGACGGTCGGCGTCCGGAGCACTCGTTTTGAATAGTTTGCTGAAAGCAGGCTCCTCCTCTCACACAATGAAGTCAGGTGCTGCACAAGCCGCGTTACAGGATACAATTCCACACTGGTTTCGGGCAGTGACTCAACACGACCAACACTCCGCGACGCTCCGCGTCGGGACCAGTCGTTTGAATAGTTTGCAGAAATCAGGCTTCTCCTCTCACACAATGAGGTCGGGTGCTGCACAAGCCGTGTTACAGGATACAATTCCACACTGGTTTCGGGCAGTGACTCAACACGACCAACACTCCTGCACACTCCTTGATGGTGCCTTTCAGACTTGGCCTATGGCAATTTTACAGTTGAACTTAATAATTGAGGTCCTCCAGCACTTGCACAATCTTGTAATGTCCATGCTACTTGGCAAGAAGTCTATTTTCAATTTTTTTTAAGAGGTCTTTGACACAGTCCCTTCCTTGAAATCTTCATAGCCTGGCTTGTCTGTCATAAAGTCTTCAATGCTTCTACTGTGTTTCCTATAAATGTTGTCTCACTAAGGATCATACCAGGTAGATTTGTTACACATTCTGACCAGTAGCTTCCTGGTTTTCCCAATCTTCTAATAGCATGTCTAAGAAGTCCTTGGGTTCTCTGGCATGCACTAGTTCAAACGGGGAGAACCCACTGGAATTCTGAGATATTCTTCACATGGCAAAGAGGTCCCATGGCAACAGCTCATCCCAGGTCCAACCTTATGCCTCAACTAGTAACAACAGAAGTTCTTTGTGGACTTGGTTAAATCTCTCCATAAAGCTATCCCTTTGAAGCAGATTGTTAGGAAAGATTTTTTAAACTTTCCCCCAATGGTTTTCTATGTAACCCCATTTGTTTTGCTCTGTTTTTGATCCTGTTCTGACTTTTTGAATGGATGTTAAGGCTTCTGCTACACTTCTCTTGCCTTTAGCTAGTTTAATATGGGGAAAGTGACTAGTCTATTCCTACAGACTAGCAGTACTGGGAACTTTGGTTCCCTTTGTAAATCTTGTATTTTTACATTCCACGCAGCACCTTACAGTGCAGTCCGAAGGGTATAGCTTTTTACACATGGGAATTTTTGTTAGTAAGAGGACTGGGACTGTCTACTCCTAGCCCATATCACTGATGCCAGAAAGTCTGCTACTGGGGCACATGTAAAACCAGTAGTTGTCCCTGGTTGGATAACTACTGGCCATTTGAATGGTGAAAGCCTTAACATTGGTGTGCGTGTACTAGATTCCAGCTCAGATTTTGGATAAGAGGATGACTGCAGCCATTTTTATGATCTGCGTTGGAGTCAAAATACTTCTAAGAAGAGCAGCCCATTGAGGACCTGTGTATGACTTCTACTTCTAAATTGGACCAGCAGCCCCTCCAGCAACTGGCACAGTGAAGCCCTGCTTCTCTGCCTGATCTATGTGGACCCTTGTTGGTGCTTCAGCCATTGGACTAGTGGGACCAACTAGTCTCAGCATCTTCTCCAGGATCCAGCCCCTAAGAGGCTTCAGAAGTGGCCCTGTACTTCCCAGTGCACTGAGCTATTCCCTCTGTGCTACCTCGACAGAACCATCGCCATTTTGCATTCAAGCCCATAACTTTGGTGATACAAGTCCCCGTCTCCCAAAATTCCAAGATATACTTGGTCCTGTTCTTGGAAGGGCTAAGAGATCTTATGATATTCATCCCAATCCTAGAGAAGGGTATGTCAGTAATGGAAAGGGGTTTAAATTGACTCACCCCACATCACTGCGAGAGGGCTTTTGACAGATAACATGTTTTGCCTGGTCCTGTGTCTTTTCTATTCCCTGGTGATCAGTGGTTAGATGGGAATGTGCAAGTTCCAACACTGCCTTTTTAAAGGGTGTTCGACTAGGAGCAGGTAGCATCTTTGCCCATTTCTGGGAGGGTTGTTTCTTGCAGAGTAATGAAGCCCCCTACATTCTTCAAAGTGTGACCCTATCTTCTGAAGATCTTCCTCTAAGATCACATCCTCAAAGGCAGATGAAGTGAGGGATCATTTATATGGGCTGATAAGAAGTCAGGGCTACGATGGCCCCCTGGATGTTTTGTGGGGGCTTCATACATCTCAACAGTCTCCGGCGGTGGTTATTCCTATTTTGGGGGTTTAGAGTAAGTGGATTCAAACCCTGTTCCCCTCTTTCTGTAGGACTGTGATCTGTAGACTCATCCACCATATTTGAAGGAATTTTTTCAAATATAATTTTGGCGGGTAGCTCCCCTTCCTGTACCGGGTAAGTCTGGTCATTGATTGCATTCTAACACCCCCCCCACTAGTCACAGCGTATTATGCTTGCCCCCACATCTATGCCATACTCAAGGGCAAGACCAGACTTGGCCACTATCCTGTCATAAATTCCCGGGCAAAATATACCCTTAAACGTCTAGGCAGCAGCAGCGCTCAACTTCTAGGAAGAACATCCAAAGAGTCAGTACTGGAGAGGTCAAAGCTGGTAACTTCTTGGGTAACTTGGAAGGGTATCTTGAGTTGAGTTGCATCTGGATATGGTTGGTAAGCCTCTAGTGGTGTTTCTGTGGAACCCACTTCTGACACCATCTGCCAAGAAGCCAAGTGGAATTCCACAGAGGTTGCAACTCGAATGTTAAGTTAACTCAAAAGGGGTTTTGGAATGCCAAACAAAGTCAGAATGTTCCTTAAAAGTATCTTCAAGCCAAGTCTGGCACTCACAATCTTTCAGTATATGGTTGCTTTGATGAATGATGATCAGGTCACTGGTCAGTCTTTTCATAGTAGGTCACCGGGAGGATAGCACTACCCAAGAGTTAGAGGTTTCCCCTTTTAAGTTCCAAGCTCTTTTACAGGCAGTCCCACAGTGTCTTTTAGAGGTGAGGTGAGCCTGGAGGGGCTCTTGATACAAGGTTGGGATTTAGATCACCTCACTGTCTCACACTAATGAACTTGGTGCACCCAACCCTTCTTCCTTCTCTCATAGCTGTCTCAATGCTCTTTTTTGCCTTTGTGCTTGACACTGGCCCTTGTAATTGTCCCTTGAGCTGGCTGTCATCTAATCTCCTTGTCGTTACACCACTGACTTGTCCATCCTCCTACTTCTCCCACAGAACTGATGCACTGGTGTTGTCTTACTTACTTTCTGGCCATTAATGTCCCTACCTTTCTAAGGGACTTTCCATCATCCCCCTTCTTGGTTATCTATTTCATCTTGCCCCCACCAATTATGGTTCCTGGCTTTTTGCAGCTTCTCTTCCATTCTCCAGATGTCTTATTTCCCTTTTATGCTGCTTCACATCTTGACCTTCTACAATCTTGCTGCCTCTTGCACCTCCTCCCTGATATTCTCCTCCTTCAACCTCTTAAGCTCTCTGATCTCCTCCTTGCCATTAACCTCCAAACACTATTCTCTGCAATATCTACTACCTCTGGACTACACCTTCTCTTTGCCTCCAACTCTCTTTACTCCTTCACTTCCTCCTGTACCCTCAACTCTCTTTGCTCCGCCTCAAGAATTTCTAACTATGTCTGCTCATCTACATCCTCCTGCACCTTCAACTATTTCTACTCCCCCACTTCCTCCTTTTCCTTAACGTTGTTTCTGCCTGTTCACCACTCGCTGCTCCACTACTCCAGCCAATCACAAATAACCTGCCTTTCCCAGCACTTATATCATCTTCTTCCCATGGGCTTCCCACAAATAGCACACCTTTCTCTATGCTTATCTTGAATCTCTCCCTGGACCAGGTTGAAGTCAACGTGTAGCACCTCAGAAGAATAATGGCCTTGCACTTGGGACTGGCAAGAATTTCAGATGTGTAAAATTGATTCTCTCCATTTTGCACAGTGCTGTAGACTGAGCCTATTGTAGGCCGCTCCGTCATCTTGTGTTCAGTATCCATGTACTCAAGTGTACCTGAACACACATTCAGAGCGTAGCCAGCTGGACTTCATTCAGCTCTGCATTCACACAACCATTAACAGTATGTGCTGTATAATATTTTGTGCTATGATGTTCAAGATAGGATTGAGCAAAAGCACCACAAGGCCACTGCGCAGGGGTCCATGGGATCCGCCTGCATATTTTGAAAGGTCCCTCTTAAAGGGGCTGTGAGTGAATGTAAAGATCCCCTGCCAGCCCATCCCTGGATGAGGGGGTGGAGACCAAGGGTTCCTCCCCATACATTCCTCCAAATGACCCCCTCTGTGGCAAGCCATGGCTAGGCAGGGCACACCATATAGTCAGCAACATTTCTTAAGCCTTATCTTAGCAGTGTAACATCCCCAACCAGATCTTCTATCTTCTCGTTGTGGAATTCTCTAGTATCTTACATTGCTTTCAAACTTGAAGACCTCTATCTATTTGTAGCTGCTGCCTTTTCTCTTCCTTTCACTTTCCTTTAATGTACCTGCTTGTATATTAGTAAATATGGCCACCTTTGCTTGCTGTACAACAATTGTGGGTTTATGTTAATCTTTGGTTTGTTTCGTGTGGTGGAAAGACCGCTATGGCACCACTTATTCACATGTTCCATATTACTCTCTGTCCTCCTTCGAGTGTCTCATCCACAGCATTAACTCCCAAAGCCAGACCAGCCTTACTAAAGACAACAACTGCTTATTGGTTGTATCACTTCAGTGCTGCGTGGAAAGTCATATAGGTAATCCAGTAACATCAGAATACTTGTTTGCTTGGTTCACATGATGGTTAGAGCCTTCACCCAAGCTTTCTTTCCATGCATTACTTAGTTCCTTTGCTTACACCTAATGCAGCATCAGCAAGATTCCTCTGCCAAACGCTGCCTTTCTTCAGTCAGAGTGAATTGTTAAAGTTCACTAAAACCTTCATTTTGCTACTTACAGAAAATGGCACTGATGAGTGAAAGCAAATGTAGACAGTGCTTCTGGTGTTTTTACTCACCCATGCCATTTTGTCAGGATACACTGACTGCATGGAGCGGGACGTAGAGCTTAAAATCCACCAATCAGTATGTGTTTCCATCCACATGACAATACTGATGCAGATGGAGAGCCATCTATCCCTTGAGATTCTACATTCACTTTTACCTTTGCAAAGTGCAGACAGAGTCCATGGGGATCCATGGTAATGGCAGCTGCTATGTTTTGACAGGTTGTCCGCTATCTGAAAAGTTCATCCCACTTCCCATCTAAGAGGTGATCCTGTTGGATTACCCCCAAGAAGTGGGTGATAGCACGCACAGAAGCCCAGGAACTGCCTGGATTCCTGGTCATTATCCATTTCAGGTGGATAATGTTCAAAGTCCGACAGCCAAACCCAACCACTGTTGGACTCCGTTCTGCCGGATCCTATGCCTGCATCAAAATTGGCACCTCACTGTGTCCTCACAGAATACATTAACTTTGCAGGAGGTCATCTGATTCATTTAAATCCAACATCCAACATTAAATGGCAGAAACGGGCTTGCTCGGATTCCTTTTCACGGATCAGGTTTAAGTGCTGCTGCACTTGGCTTAATACTTCAAGCATCGCTGGAGATTCCCACTTGGCCTTCCTTTCCCCACCTTTATCATGATTAGTCCATGGACCCTGACCCATATCAGCTGTGTGTGCTCTGCTGTCTTACGTCATTGTGCTAATAATGAAGCCAAGCAGGGTCACCCTAGCAGGGCTCCCATACACACCTTTCCAGGCAAGCTTCTGGCATCCACGGAAGACCTCCGCAGTGACAGAGCTTCTAGCGACCACTGCAGTACCTCCCAGCTTCTTATTCTTTGGCCAAGGCTCTGTTCATTCAGCCACGTTTTCTGTCACCCCAGGAAAGTTTAGAGGTTCTCACGGCATGGTTGGCCCAGATACTACATCACACAAGTGCTGCCGCTTTAGCTGCCAATTCCTGGCACCCTCAGGATTCTAGCCAGCTTCTTTAATGGGTGATTGTTAGCAGTGTAATATCAGTATTAAAAAACAAACATTTTAAGTAGTCGTTCATGCTACTTTCCTCAACAAGGCTTCCTGATCAAACCTCTCCCCACCTCACATTCATGCTAAATATTATAAAAATTCAGAATCCTAGGTAGAGGCCCAAAGGAAACTTTAGATTCTAATTAAGAGAAGGGCCTGTTGAGCAAGTAGACTCCTACGATTAAGTGTGCATGAAGGTGACTGAGCATTGCAAGTGGGAGGGACACACCGCCAAAGCAGGATTATCCCTGGCCAGGTATATTGGGCACTAGCAAGTTTCACTGGGGAACATAGGTCAAAGTGTCCCTCAAAGCAAACAACGCACAGGCGAGGTAAGCAGCCTGTTATAGGGTCGTATTGTGGGGTCACATTAGTTGTGCAAAGCTCTCAACTATTGAAAATTAATATTTAAAGAACATTCTGGGACTACCTATCAATTTGCTGAACCTTCTATCGGTGGCTTCACTACACAACAAATGGAAAGGTGAATTGAGTCCCATGTGCCCATTTTGCTTCACCCAGAAAGAAAGTCTCACTCATTTTGTTTTAATTTGCCCACATTATTTGGACCTTAGGAAAAAATACTTGAAGCCCCTCTTTAGAGAGAGACATATAGGAACCACGGGGGAGGCTATTTAGCCTCTGCACAGATAGCTTTGCAGTCCATTCCTCTGCTAATTATTTGGCCATGGCATGGAAAAGAAGGCAAGACAAGATAGTGACAACACTTTGTGAATAGTATTATACTAGCAAAAAGTACCCGTCTCTCATCAATGGTTGAACACCATTGATCCTGTAGGTTGCTGTTCCAGTTCACTTATCGCATGATGTGCCTTGTACTCTGAAGTAAACTGCACTGAGAATGGGCGTGTGTGGTTAGCTGACATACCCTGGAGCAGTCGTTGGGGGGAGCGCGAGAGTTGGTGTGCTGCTGCATACTGGCACTTCGAAGGGATTGTGTCCTCCGACGTATTCCTCATCTTAGATATCTCCTTCCAGCTCTGCTGGCCTCTGAAAATTTTTCTCTAAAGGGCGCTGCGCGTCAACGTCCTCCGAGTCGATGTCCCTCGACAGCCGCCGTATCGACGTCAACGTCATCCTGCCTATAAAGGCCGCGCGCAGCGTCCGTTGCTCAGTTCCGTTTTTCCGCGCTTACTCAGTGCCTTGGAATACCGTTGCTCAGTTTTGTCAGGTTAAACCTATTTACCTCAAGTTATTCGATCCGTACTCGATGGCTTCTTGGTCGGAACCGACAACTCCTCGATCCGGCTTCAAAAAATGCCGAGATTGTGGGAAAAAGATGTCGCTGACTGACCCTCACAGAGTTTGTCTGTGGCGTTTGGGAGCTGAACACCATTGTTCGGAGTGCGAGGACTGTATGTCCATGACAGCTAAGGCCCTGAAGGAGCGTAGGGGGAAGCTGGAGAAAGGTAAGACTTTTAAAGCTTCTTCTTCATCGATGAAGTCGAGACATTCGTCTCCTCGTCACCATTCGCGCTCCAGGTCTCAGAGTGGGTCCCATCACTCCTCGAGATCGAAGCACTCGAAGAGGAGACGTCGAAGATCCCCTTCTCCGTCTTCCTCTTCCTCTGTTTCGCCAAAGAGAATCCCTTGCCCCACGAAACATAGTTCCCGGGCTGAATGGGAGGAATTCGCAAAAATATGATGAGCGTCTTTGAGAAAGCGGCCTCGACCCCCTCGAAGACTGCCGAGAGCGATGCTCTGGTCAAAAGACCCGAAGGTCAAAAACGCCGCGAGTCGCAGTACCCGGCGAAGGAAACCTCTCGAGCGCGTCTCGAACCCTCGAGTAGGACTATGACCTCCAAACCTTCCTCGAAGGTTCCGTCGACGCCGTCGACGAAGGTTCCGTCGACGCCGAGGTCGGTGTCTTCGACGCCGTTGTCAAAGGGACCTTCGACACACGGGTCTGTCGACTCGACGCCAGCTTCGACACCGGCGTCGACGCCAAGAAAAGTCACGGTTACGACACACCCAGTGACTATCCCCAGGTCCTCGATGACGATGACTTCGAGATTGTCGAGCAGAATCCCAATTCTGTCGAGGTCATCGAGGCCTCCGCCTTTGTTTTCGATGCCACGCTCGAAGCCTTCGACGTCTGCGTCGACGACATCGACGTTTTCGAGGCCGATTATGACAAGTTCGGCACCCTCTGCCTTGGAAATGGGGTTTACACCCTTTATGAGTTCAGAACAATTGAGAACTATGTCCTCAATTATGGAAGAGGGTGAATTGTCTGAACAGGAAGACACATTTGAGTTGCAGGGACCTGTAACCCCAATTAGAGAGGAATTTTCCTCTGAAGAACGCAGGTTAAAGGATCTTCATGATTCCTTACATGAGGCAAGTGGGTTAGACACTTCCCCTGAGGTGGAGTTTGCTAGGCCAGACCCGGGGGAGCATACTGAAACCCCCTATAGAGCCTTAATGGCCAGGATCACAGAGTTTATGGGGTGGTCTGCACCTTCACAATCTTTCCAACAAGATGACCTCATGGATATTCTTGACAAAGGCCCACAGGAGGATCCTGTGGTGCCTTTTCATAAAGCTCTTCAGAGGAAGATTATGATGAACTGGGAAACCCCAGATGTCGTCCCGGCAGTAAATAAAAAACTGTCTAGAAAATACAGGGTATCCTCTACAGACCCGGAGTTTTTGTCAAAACACCCATCCCCAGAAAGTCTGGTCGTACAGGCAGCATCTTCTACCGATGTCAAGACGGCTTATCCTACCGTCCCACAGGACAGGGACGATAAAAAATATGATGCTATGGCAAAGAAAGTTTTTTCGGCATGTAGCATGGCGTTAAAATCTGTTAATGCTACTTGCACCCTTGCTAGATTCAGCCATACACTTTGGGAGTGTGCTTCTACAGCGGCTGAATGCATCCCGGAGGGAGAAGAAAGGGAGGCGTTCCTGAATATCATACAGGACGGTAAAGACGCTATGTGCGAATCCCTCCAGACGGGCATTGATTCGGCTGACAGTATCAGCAGAGCAATGGCGGCAAGTACAACAACCAGGAGATTCGCTTGGTTGAGAAAGTCTGGTTTTGCCCCAGATGTGCAAGCCAGGCTCTTGAACATGCCATTCGATGGCTCTTCTTTGTTCGGGAAAAAGGCGGATGACAGTTTAGAGAAACTGCAAACTTCAAAAGCAGCAGAAACTGCAAACTTCAAAAGTAGCAGCAAAATCCCTAGGCGCTGCAATCCGTCAGACACCTTTTCGTCCCACAGGAACCTCTGCGAGGGGCAAGTCCTTTCGCTTCTACTCCGCATTCGGAAGAGGTAGAGGACGACCGGCTCAAAGGGGACAAAGAAGAACTACCCGAGGTGGACGGGGTAGATATTTAAAAGCCGCAGCAACAGCAGGTGCCTCTTTACCATCGGCATCTGCATCAGCCGCCCCAAAACCACTCTGAGGACTTCCCTCACAGGACACCTGTAGGAGGTAGGTTGACTCATCATCTGGCGGTATGGCAGGCTATCACGTCAGATGCTTGAGCATTGGAAACAGTTGCCCAAGGTTACTGCCTGCCTTTCCTACGCATAACTCAGAGTCATCCACCGGGGATCAGCTCTCAGAAAGCTCCAGATCCGCTCCTCTTGCAGGAAATTTTGGACCTGCTAGAGAAAGGTGCCATAGAACCGGTACCTGTAGCGGAGAGGAACAAGGGCTGGTACTCCCCTTACTTTCTCATTCCAAAGAAAGACGGAGGACTGAGACCCATCTTGGACTTGCGAGAATTGAACAAATTCCTCAGGAAAGACAAATTCAAGATGGTCACTCTTTCTCAGATCCTCCAGGCCCTTCAGTTCCAGGACTGGTTGGTATCTCTGGACCTTCAGGACGCTTATTTCCATATGCCTATCCATCTCAAACACAGGAAATACCTGAGGTTCGCAATTGGCAACTCTCACTATCAATTTCGAGTGCTGCCATTTGGGCTGACCTCCGCCCCGAGGGTCTTCACCAAGTTAATGTCGGTAGTGGCGGCAAGTCTAAAGAGGGAAGGGATTCACGTCTACCCCTACCTGGACGATTGGTTGATCAGGGCTGTTTCTTCGGAACAAGCTCAGATCCAGCTAAATCACGTGTGCCACTCCCTTCACAAACTGGGCTTCTCCCTCAATTTAAAGAAGTCACAAATGATACCATCGCAGAGACTCCAGTTCATAGGAGCGATCCTGGACACTTCCCTGGGAAAAGCCTCAAGATATTCTACAGATGGTTACCAAGTTCCAAGATGCCCAACGTCTCCCAGCCTTCGACTTTTTGAGGTTGCTAGGCCTCATGGCACACTGCATTTTCCCAGTGCCAGAGGCTCGCCTGAGAATGAGATCCCTCCAGTGGGCACTGAGGACTCAGTGGTCACAATTCCCAGGGAGAATGACAGATCTTCTTCAGGTTCCCGACAGGGTGGCTCGAGACCTTCAGTGGTGGGCCTGTCAGGAGAACATTCTGAAAGGAGAACATTTTTGGCAACCCTGGCTGGAGATAACAGTAGTCACGGATGCCTCACTTACGGGGTGGGGAGCCCACGCCAACGACTTGACCATCAGCGGTCGTTGGTCTCCATCGGAGTCCAGACTACATATCAACCTGTTAGAGCTGAGAGCCATCAGACTTGCGCTGAAGGCGTTCCTGCCAGCTGTACAAGGGAAAAACGTCCTGATAATGACGAACAACATGGTGGCCATGCATTACCTCAACAAAAGAGGAGGCGTAGGATCACTACCCCTGTGCAGAGAGGCGATGCAGCTCTGGTTTTGGGCAATCCAAGAAGGAATCTCTCTATCGGCAGTTCACCTAGCCGGAGAGAAGAACTTGACAGCAGACGCTCTGAGCAGGCAGAGCACAGTCTCCCACCAGTGGGAGCTAGCTCAGGAAGTCCTTCAAGAGATCTTCGCCCTTTGGGGAACCCCTCAGGTGGATCTGTTCGCCACCAGCCTCAACAGGAAATGCGATCTGTTCTGCTCAAGAGAATTTCCCCCGAGAGGAGCTCTGGGAGACACGTTCATAGTGGACTGGGAGTTTCCGCTTCTGTACGCGTTCCCACCGGTCCCTGTCATTCCTCAAATGATCAGGAGGTTGAGAAGATTCCGGAGAACCATGATCCTAATTGCCCCGGATTGGGCCAGGAGAACGTGGTACCCGGACCTTCTAGACTTGTCCATCTGCCCTCCAATTCGACTTCCACTCAGAGAGAACCTACTCTCACAGAAGGGAGGTCAGGTTCTCCATCCAGACATCAAAACCCTCAACCTTCACGCTTGGCTTCTGAAAGGCTGAGGTACAAGGATTGGGACCTCCCTGATGATGTTATGGAGGTGTTGCTTTCGGCAAGGAGGCCAGCAACAAAGTCTTTATACCGCTGCCGTTGGAACAGATTTTGCAGCTGGTGTAGAGAACAGAATATCGACCCTTTTTCATGTGGTACACCAATGGTTTTGTCCTTCCTACTATATTTGGCGAATTCAGGCCTACAAGTTGGCACCATTAAGGGCTATCTCGCAGCGCTATCCATCTTTAAGCGCACTGCGGAAGAACCATCCTATTTCAAGTTACCCTTGGTAATACAGTTTCTAAAGGGGTTAACCAATGTTTATCCCCCAAGACCATTCCAAGTTCTCCTATGGGATTTAAACTTAGTCCTAACTTTCCTGATGGGCACACCTTTCGAACCACTCCATTCTTGTTCGTTAAGATTCCTTACCCTTAAAACTGTTTTATTAATAGCACTTACATCTGCTAGAAGGGTGAGCGAATTACAAGCTCTTTCTTGTAAACCCCCTCACACAATCTTTCACAAAGACAAAGTTGTCCTGCAAGTGAACCCTAATTTCCTCCCAAAGGTGGTTTCTGAATTCCATATCACTCAGAAGATTACCCTACCATCTTTCTATCCTCCTCCTCATCCGGGGAAAGAGGAAGAGAGGTTACACAGGCTAGACCCTAGAAGGGCTTTAAGTTTTTACATCAGTAGACTAGCCAGGATAAGACAGGCAGACCAGCTGTTTGTAGGTTACACAGGTCACAAGCTGGGGTTACCAATAACTAAGCAGACCATTTCCAGATGGATCATTCTAGCCATTCTGGAATGTTATAAACTGGCAGGGAAAGAGCCCCCTCAAAACCTTAGGGCTCATTCGACCAGAGGTATTGCAGCTTCATCGGCCCTCAAAAGAGGTGTGCCGGTTAAAGACATCTGCGCGGCTGCTACATGGTCGTCTGTCCATACCTTTACACGATTTTACAACTTGGATTCCTCCTCCAGTCAAGAGACTAGGTTTGGAAGGGCTGTACTGCATTCTATTCATCAATAGAAGACAGCGTGAAGTCAGTACTCCCTCCTCCAATAATAGAATACTGCTATGGGAGCCTATCTAAGATGAGGAATATGTCGGAGGACACAATCCCTTCGAAGAACAAGTTACTTCTTACCTTGTAACGTTCTTTTGACGGGATGTTCCTCCGACGTATTCCTCATCGACCCTCCCATCCATCCCCGCAGTTCTACTTCCCTTGTTGTTGCAGTTTACGCTCCTTCAGGGTGATTAGTCTAGTCCAGAAAGAATTATTGTGGGCTACAAAACGGAACTGAGCAACGGACGCTGCGCGCGGCCTTTATAGGCAGGATGACGTCGACGTCGATACGGCGGCTGTCGAGGGACATCGACTCGGAGGACGTCGACGCGCAGCGCCCTCTAGAGAAAAATTTTCCGAAGCCAGCAGAGCTGGAAGGAGATATCTAAGATGAGGAATACGTCGGAGGAACATCCCGTCGAAAGAACGTTACAAGGTAAGAAGTAACTTGTTCTTCTGTGCTCTCTCCCCACCTGTTGCCTTACCCTGGCGTGGTGCAGTTCGTTTCAGTGCATTTTGGTACAAATGTCCCTGAAACCGTGCATTTTAGAGTTGAGGACCAGTCCTTCTACAATCACATTGATATTTCGCCAATTTCAGGCAACCATTACAGGTTTGAAGGTGCTGAAATCCAGGGAAAGGGGTGGGGTGTCCAAATGTTATGTAGGCAGTCATGTCCAGAGGGTCCTAACAGGTAACTTTGCACAATTTGGTGCAGATTGGCAGTGACGACCCTTGGCCTCTGATGACATTAAAGGAAGTGATGTAATTTGACCCCACCCCAAAGTCACATCACAGGAAGCTATGGAACACGACCTTTCACCCCTTGACCAAACAGGAAGTGGCATCATATAGAATTGTTTCTGAGTACAATAGGAAAAAAATGGTTATAATATCACTGTTAAGTGATTTACATTTATACATGAAGGGATCACCATATGTATCAGCAATATCAGAGTGTATAGGCCCAAAATTACTGTGAATGGAAGCAGACGTCCAAGACCAAACGATAATGATGTGTTATTATATAGCACTTCCGCTTAAGCGCTTCATATAGAACAAATGTACATACAATATTACCCGACCTGTGTTGGTACTCATTTATCAACCTCAGCATGATGAAAGGCTGAGTTGATCTTGCCAGGAGTCGAACCTGCAGATCACAAACACATTGCAGATGCGAGCGCTCAACCCACTGAGCTACCTTAATGGCTATAGCTATCAGAAAACCAGCCACTCCAAAAACAAAGAGCCACATGCTGCTGGCACAGCCCTGGAGCCTCAAATTAATTTTAAAAAAGAGGGATAGCAAGGGAGACCTCAGGGGTTGCAGGTGTGACCCCTGGAAACCCCTAAATGACGTCTCTGCAGATTGGTGACACGGTGTGGAATTGTATAAGGAACAACGCTTCGCCAAGCCACAAACCCACAAACACATTGAGGGGGTAATTCATAGAATTCGGCGCACAAGTGGCGCACGCGGCTGGCGCAGAGTGCGCATGCGGCAGTATGCGCCAGCCGCATGCACCAAAACCCATTCAGGCGCACAGCGTATTCATGGATTAATACATCCATAAACAGCCGTGGCACAGCGACCCTGCAGCAGCGCCAGTTATGCCCCCAACACGACCCCGTGTGCCAAAAACATTGCACAAATCCAGTATATGGCACAAAGGCCAGTGGACCAACATACAGCCCCCCAACCACGAAAACGAATGTAAAACTCCCTGCACATGCCCCAGAATACACATACCCCGCTCGCGCCAGGCCCATCACATGTAAAACTCCCTGCACACCACTCGGAATACACGTACTGCACTCGCACCAGGTAAATTGCTTGGAAAAAGTCCCCCCTGTGGTGTGGGCTGCCTGTGGGGCATGGCCAGGGTGGATGGGCTGCCTGTGGGGCATGGGGAGGGTGGATGGGCAGCCTGCGTGAATTTCAGGGGTGCGCAGGAAGTTTCACACGCGATAGGCCCTGTGCGAACGGGGTACGTGTATTCCGAGGGGTGCATGGGAGTTTTACACGCAATAGGTCCTGTGTGAGCAGGGTACATGTATTTGGGGGGTACGCGGGGAGTTTCACACGCGATAGTCCCTGTGCGAGCGGGGTACGTGTATTTGGGGGGTGTGCAGGAAGTTTCACACGCGATACTCCAGGCGAGAGTGGGGTACATGTATTTGGGGTGTACGCGGGGAGTTTCACATGCTATTTGGCATCGTGGGCCCTCCTGGGTGTGTGGTTTCCCCCCTCCCCATGCCCTGCAGGCAGCCCACACCACAGGGGACTACGCTACAACCCTCACCATGCCCTGCAGGCAGCCCACATGGCACCATGCACTTATGAGCACACTTGTGAGCCCTGACTCATGTCCTCCACCCATCCAGCCACCCCCAGTGACGGGCACCTGCCAGCAGGCCCCGACTCATGTCCCCCCACCCGACACGTCATCACACTCCAGACCCATGGCCCTTATGGCCACCCAAATCCCACCCCAGGCCACCCCAGTCCAAACACCCCACATTGAATTCTCAAAGTCATGATAGAAAATACATAAGCAGCATGCCCATGAATACATGTCCCTCAGACCCACACAATGGTGACACATGACTGTGAAAAACAACATTGTTGCATGCACAAAACAAATGATAGAAGACCACACAAGTAGAGTAAAGAAAAAAAGTGTATTGAAGAATCAACGAAATGAATAAAACGAAATCACACAATAATGAAAAGAAATAATCCAAGTCCGGAACTCCAAAATTGATAAAAAAAAATAAATGCTGCAAGCAATAAAATCCAAAGCAAAATGGCTCCTATGCGTCTGTCCATAAAAAAAATCACAGTTCAAAAAAAGCAAAGTATTCCACCATGGGTCCAAGAAAATGAAATCCACATCGAAAACTATTTACATAAGAACATCCAAGGGTCCATGAGCCCAACAATCCAAAGGAAACCTACAAAAAACCCTACCTAATAAATAACTATATACAAAAAGGTGGGGCATAGTCCATGCGCCCCAAATGAAAGAAAAATAGAAAGGAAACCTAACACTAATGAAATATATACAATGGCGGCGGGCAAGTCCTACGGCTCACTTGTTGATTTTCCGGGCCAGGGCATCATCGAACTCCTGTTCAACGTCCTGGAGGCGGGCCTGTTCCCTGGCCCTGAGGTCTCGCAGGGATAAAGCCATGTCCACCTCCAACTCCCTGCGAATTTCCTCAAAGCACTCAGCCCGCCTCAATGCCCTGCGCATGGAGTTCTCCGCCCTGACCATAGTGAGCCGTGCCTCTTCCGCCCGCCGCCGCTCTGCATATATTTGCTGGCCCAACCGCTGCCACACGGAAGACACTCCCAATCCAGGGTCCTCCTGCCCTTGCCCTCCGGCCGATTTCCGCCCCTCTGATGTTGATGGCCCCGAGCCATCATCGCTCCCACCTTGAGCCTGCTGCTGCCGTGCATGGTGCCCTGCCGGTTGATGCCTGCATGTCCTCCTCCTGCTGGGGTCCAGTTGTTGGGGTGGCCACCCCGCTGGACCTCCGACTCCCGACTGTGGCAGGGATTTGTCCTCCACCGGCCTGGCCGCTTGGTCAGGGGCAGCTCCACTGGGTGGCCAGGTGATACATGGACAGGAAGATGGCACGGAGGACGACTGGCACATAGGGGGTTCAGTTGAGGAGGGGGTTGGTAGAAGGTCCAGCAGACGGAGGAACCCGGCACTGGTGACCCATCCTAGTAGGCAGACGCGGTCAATGAGGCATCCAAAATAACGTGCAGATTCCTCACGAGAACCCTGCACGTCATTCTGGATGCCACGTTGACGCAACGCCACCCCAGCCCGGACAGGCTCAACACGGTCCCGGATTGCCACGTCCGCAGAGAGAGGAAGGCCAGTTGTTGTTAGCGGATCCCCTCCCTGAAAACGGGTCTGGACGAAAGCATCCTTGCTGGTGCGGGAGGATGCAGTCACAGGATCAGGGACAGGATTACACACAGGCTCCTCCGCGGCCGCCTGTGCTGCCTCCTGACCCTGCCCCTGGACTGCACCACTAGCACCAGTGGAAACCCCCCTCCAGACACTGTGTGTGGCCCTTCCACAGACTCCTCCTCAACCAAACCCCCCACTGCCCTGGATGACTCCATGCCATCTTCCTCCATAGGCCCCTGTGGGGTCTCAGAAGCCCCTTCTGCTGCCGAGGAGTCCACCTCCGACCACCGCCTCTTGGACCTACCCTCGGCAGCTGCGGCCAGGGACGCGGCACCAGACTCCTCACTCCCCGACGAGATGACAACCTGGGAGCGGAGCTGGGCCTTGCGTCTCCGGCTGGCGGTGGGATCCCTGCTGCTGTGCTGCACAGCACCGTCTCCGCCCTCTTCATCAGTTGACGCTGCAGACAGGGAGAGACAGAACACAGGCACTGTACAATGGTCTGATACACACATGACAGTTACACATGAGTGGCAGTGTCAAACTTCACACATGGCACCACACTCCCCAACACACATCTCATTTGAACCCACACACATGCGCAAATTCACAGGAATGTTGCAGCAGGCAGCACCATCCATACACATACAACAGCATGAGCATCCGAAGGTTAGCCTGACGTCACATGCAACACAGGGATTGCCAAACACACGCACACACGCCACCAGACATACATGCATCTGTACATCTCCACCACCTGTCGCAGTGAAATCATCGCCATCCATGTCACATCTGCCAATCTGCCTCCTACATGTCGGTGTCACATGCATCCATGGTGTATCACAGTGGCACACATGTCAAATGCACACACACGCACATGTACATTGTTCACATACATGAAGGTGGAACCAGCATCCATGTGTCACACCACAACCATGCCACAGTACATACACAGAAATTTAAACATGTGTGCACCGACACATGCATTTGGGCACCTTGCATTTGATCACATACACCATTGATGTGCCTCACACATGACTGGACTCACATGCGGCAGGCTCATGCCCCTGTACATACACATCCATACATGGGCCTTCCAAGACATATGTGCAACCTGCACACTCCTGCCATACCTCAACATGCACAGCGTCCAATCAGTACGCATGGACACTTAGCGCTCGACTCCGGATGGGTCTGCCTCTGAAGGATCTGCAGGTGGAGCGCTGGGTGTATGCGTTCCAGGACCCTCATCCGGATGTTGGTAAGGCGGACCCGGCACCCCTCTGCATGCTTTGCCTTCAAGAGGCGCCAGGCCTTGCTGAGGGTCCTGGACCTGAAGTCCTCCCAGCGCTTCCAGACATGTTGCATGTCGCGGGCTGCCACCCCCTCCACGTTGATGGCAGCCACAATGTCCTTCCAGATCCTCTTCCGTCCTTCATTGTCGGTGCGTGAACTTCCAAAGAGGGCATCATAATGCCCCAGGACTTGCTCCACCAGGATGCCAACTTCATTGGCAGTGAAGCTGGCAGCCCTCTGCCTCTCTGCTGGGGGGTTGCCATTGGTGCCAGATGGTATTGTGTCAGACATGGCAACCCCCGAGGCAAGTGTGGGTGGGCAGCTGGGTCCTGGGGCTGGGCTGTGGATCGATGGAATACCAGTAGGGAGTCTTCTGTTCCAGCAGGGGTGGTCACAGCAACTGGACCCCTGCAGGTGGATGACGTGCAGGCACCAAATAGCAGGGCACGTGGCCAGCAGGCAGGCAGCAGCAGATGGCAGGTGGGAGCGTGCTCGGGGCTCTGGGGTGCAGGAAAATGGCCTTCTGGGCAGGAGCGTGGTCTTCCATGTGTTGTCGCGTGGCCAGCTTGATACGGAGTGATTTGGCACATGAAAAAACTGCACGTCAGCGTTTAATTGGAGGAAAGGCCCTTAGCGTGTAAGCGCGCCTGTGATGTGACACGCGCCAGCTTTCCCCTGGCACGGGTTGAAGGTCCCACGTGGGTTTCCATCGCTATGTACGTGTTTTTCGTGGGAAACGGTGCGTGTGTTTTCCAGGCGTAGGGGTTCACACGCGATTACTTCACAGCGGGTGGGTATTGGCTCCGCATTCTTCTTCTACACACAAGGAAGACGGTGAGTCGCACACGCTATTTTTCCAACTGCGGGTGTCCATGTTTGTCGCGTACCCTTTTTTTTATGAGCATACTAGCCTGCGTGTTGATCGTGTACGTATTTTTTGGGCTCCTGGCTGCCATAGCGTACTGCGTGTGTTTTTTACACGCACATGGGCAACAGGGGTCGCTTATCTCTTTTTCTTGCTTTTCTGGGATGCCTGTGCGTTTTGTGACACATCATTTCTCCTAGGGGGCCACAGAATGGGACATTCATCATAGCTGTGTATACGTGTTTTTTGTTTGCGCACACTTTTGCAATGCGCAGGGATGCTACCATCTGCCTTTGTGTGGTGGACGTGTTTAGGCCTGTGCGTGTCTTTGGCCGTGCGCAGGTTTCCCCTATTCGATTCCATGAAAACATGTGGTTTGCGGGCGTGTGGACGTTCCGTGTACTTCCCAGCAGTACATCCCCAGTTACGCCTTTATTTTCACGTGTTGTTCCCCATTCCGAGCGTTACACCCCCCGTGTTCCGCCCCCTTTTTGGTGTGTGCGCTGACGTTGTGCTTTTTCGCTGTGCGCCTCACACACGGCATTCCGGATGTTGCAATGACGTGTGCGCTCTTGTGTGCCACGCACAGATTAGGCACACTTCCTGGGGGAAACACGCGCAGAGCTTTCCATGAATCGCACGCTTGCGCTTGCTTTTTCACGCTTGCGCCAGCTTGCGCCACGATTTTCGGCACACATTTGTTCCATGAATCGGCCCCTTAGAGTTTTGCTGGAATCCGGTGGAACGGCTGGGGTGTCCAAATGTCATGTGGTCAGTAATGTCCGGAGGGTCCTAACAAGCAACTATGCAGCATTTGGTGCAAATTGGTGAAACAATGTCAATTTGTATAAAGAACAACTCTTCGCCAAGCCACAAACCCACAAACAAATTTTGACTTGTGCTGAAATCTGAGGAAATCAGTGGGGTGTCCACATTTCTTGTAGCCAGTAATGTCTGGAGGGTCCTAACAGGTAACTTTGCAAAATGTGGCACAGTTTGGTGAAACAGTGTGGAATTGTATATGGAACAACGCTTCGCCAAGCCACAAACCCACAAACAAACAGTTTTGCTGAAATCTGGGGAAAGGGGTGGGGTGTCCAAATGTTATGTAGGCAGTAATGTCCGGAGGGTCCTAACAGTTAACTATGCTAAATGTGTGAAACGATGTGGAATTGTATAAGGAACAACTCTTGGCAAGCTGCAAAGCCACAAACACATTTTTACCTTTGCTGAAATCCAGGGAAAGGGGTGGGGTGTCCAAATGTCATGTACACAGTATTGTCCGGAGAGTCTTAATTGGTAACTATGCAAAATTTGGTGCAAATTGGTGAAAAGGTGTGGAATTATATAAGGAACAACGCTTTGCCACAAACCCAGCCACCCACAAATGTTCACTTTCATAAATATAGAAGATTTGTGATTTATGTGTATCTGACTACTGCATTAGCACTGGCACTTTATCGAATTGTGTAGTACCTTTTGTGATAGTGTATTTATATTCATTTTTGTATTAACATAGTAGATTGATACCTATATGATTTTAACGCTCCTTGCTTCCAGCTACCAAAGGCATGTGTTACTAGTGACCATGAAGCACGATTATGTAATGTAGTTGCTTTGGCTTTTAGAGTATTTTATCTTGCTGTGTAATGCTATGATGAACTATGAATTACGAATTGTACTGTATTGTGCGTTTATGGTATTTGAACTTAAACTGAAAATTGCCACAGGAGCAGACATGTTTTGTTTGTTTTATATTACATTTTGTATTTTATTACAAATCAGCTGGTTCAGGGACACTGTGCCCTCCTATTTAGGAAGAGGAAGTGATCTATACACAAAAGACTGCACGTTTGCTTTTCATGACTGCTACTCCTTGGTTACAGGGGGGAGGTATTTAGGGGGACCCAGAAGCACTTACACAGAAGGTTCTGTGGCAGCCAACAGTGTAAAAGGCTAAGGACACTTACACGCACTATGCACACGCCAGGAGCTGGATAAACACCAACATTTAAGGCAGGTGACGCTGTTTGGCTAATGTTGCGAAGGAGTCCACAGAACATACAAACACTAGGAATCAGTTTCGCCATTTTATTAAGGGTGGGTGAGAAACAACTGCCAGAGTAGGCAAAACTAATGAGGGTGTTCTAAGGTCAAAAGAAGGTTAGAATGGGCAAAACAATATAGTGAATGGCCTTCTCTCGATGGATCTGTGGTCCAGAGTTCAAATGTCGGCTCCCTCTGCTAGAAAGCAAGGTTCTTGAGTGTTCATACCCAGGACAATCCTAGTAATATAGCACACTACTGGATCCTACAAATGTTGGGATATTGTGCACTTGGCTCACTTCTCCAATTTGTGGAGGATATATCAATCCTGACTCGCCTTACCGCCTCGTCAAGAACTCTCAGCTCATCCCCTGACAGTCTCTGAGCCCAGGTTTTCAGCAGGTCTTCTGCTCTAGCTTTGAGTCTGAACCTGGCGGCTTTTATTGTGGTCCACTGGGCTCTCCTGCAAGGTGACCCCCCTGGCCGAATCACTATTGCTCCTGTACTCTTCCTTCTCCTGCGCCTCTCACTATCTCCCTACACTGAAACGACATTTACTCCTGGGTACATCTGTATCCTTTTATACTGTGGTATTGATTAATTGTGGAAATAAAGGCTTTAGTTGGCTGACACATTCCAGCATAAGTAGCAGTCCATGCCTACACGCCTAACGAAAGCTCAAGCACCTGCTCCTTTTCTCTGTTCTTACTGCTGAAGGATTTCATCTTGGGCCGAGACTGTGTTCTCTGAACTTTTATTTATTTAGTTTATTTATATAGCGCAATAGACGAAGCCCATGGGCATAGGAGCGCTAAACAAGACATACATACAAAAACACGAATAAGAGAAGCAGAAAATGATGGCTATGAGACTTCTAGTTCGAGAAGTTAGCAAAAAAGTGCTGTCTTCAGGCCCTTCTTGAAGGCTAGAAAAGATGAACACGCTCGCAGATTGAGGGGAAGCTCATTCCAGAGACTCGGGGCTGCATGTGGGAATGACCCTCTTGTCACACAGGAGCATTTGGAATATCGCGTCACCAAAAGGGGGGTGTTGTTAGAGTGCAACCTCCTGTGTGCGGGCAGCCATTGGAGATGTTGGGCTAGATATTCTGGGCCCAGGCCATAAAGGCATCGATGTGTTATGCAATGCACATGATAAAGAATGCAAATGTTCACTGGCAGCCAGTGTAGGGCCCTTCTGGCTAGGGAAACATCATCTGCTCTCCCCATCCCCATTACAACGTGCACAGCATTATTTTGAACCACCTGAAGTCGGAAGAGTTCCCCTTTGGTTACCCCCAGTAGAAGGCTTGCACAATAATCAAGCTTGGCCCCTATGATGGCACTGCAATCATGGCACAGTTGGTGATACTCAAAAAGGGGCAAAGCTGGGCTAGCAATTTAAGGTAGTAGGAGGAGCAGGTGTTTAGGCTGCTTACATGTGCCTTCATTGACAGATTTTGGTCAAGAATGACTCCAAGAGTCTTGAGCTTAAGTTGAGTTTTAATCGGCAATCTGGCTGTGTTAAACTGGCAGTACTCTTGTCCAATTTTTCGTGTGGAGCTATGTCCAAAACCATCAGTTCTGTCTTTGAGTCATTTAGAGCTTGTCTATTCACCTGCATCCAGGCTTGTATTCTCCCGTACATAGGTATGAGGCACTGAGTACCATCAGCAGACTTTGCATAGATGATCTTTGTTGCATCCAGTTTTTGGAACAAAGGGAGCATAAAGATATTAAATAGCGTGGGTGATAGACAGGAGCCCTGCAGCACATCGCAGGAGACCCAGAATTCCACTGCCAGTGAGTCCTGAAAGAAGACTCTTGCAGTCCGGTTAGTAGAAATTATTGAACGCAGTTAGCTGCTGCAGCAGAGAAATGTGCCATGCTACATAGTCAGTCCGCAAGGATGGTATGATCCACAATATCAAATGCTGCTGACAGATCTAGTAGCACCAGCAAAGCTGAGTTCCCTTTGTCAAATATGTTTAACATATTGACCTTAAGGTCCAGAAGAGTCGACTCAGTGCTGTAGCCTCGTCGAAAACCTGATTGTTTAGGCCTCCGAATCTTATGTTTCAACAGGAACTCCTCAATCTGTAGCTGTGCCACTTTGTCCAGAATCTTCAGTAAGTATGGCTCGTTTATAATAGGCCAGTAGTTACCCGGCACATTCTGGGCAAGAGTGGGTTTCTTTAGAAGAGGTGAAATTCAGGCTTTTTGTTTTATACCAATAGGGACAACACTCTCTTTAAAAGAAAGGTTTATACATTTGGGGGAAAATGCTTACTGCCTTCTTTGACTATTTTGGCAGGACAGACATCCCCGTCACAGTTAGTTGGTTTTAGGTGACTGAGTACCCTCTGCAAGTATTGCTCGCAGATGGGTTGGAACTCAAATTTAAAAGGATCTGTCTTGGAGCGTGCCAGTGGCAAGGTCACACTAACTTCGATATCGGAGTCAATTTTGGTTACTGGGTTTTTCTGTATGTTCTCTATTTTATTTGTCATGGCCTGTTGGATGGATGTGCACCATCTGGCATCCTTTACCACCTGCACAGGAACTGGGCAAGGGTCTTCCAGTTCCTTGAGATTCTTAAATAATTCACCTGAGCTTGAAGTTGCTCCGGAGATTCTATTGTTGTAGTAGCATCTTTTTGCATTTAACGTAGCCTAGTCTTCTGCTGAATGAGTTTTTCCCATTGTTTCAGCGCCCTGAATTTAGCTTCGCGTAGGAGTTAGATATCAGGGGGAAAGCATTTTTTGTTTGGCCTGTCTTTAGATAGGCGTATTTTCAATGGAGCCAGATGATTGATGGCTCATTCAACGAGAAACCTTCTGGATTGACCGTTTGAGTTCTCTAATGCCTAAAGGAATGAATGAAGAGATTAACTATATGTGTTTTTTGTAATCTAGAATTTCCGATTTTGCATATATACTTACAGATGCAGGATAACCTTAGATGTACTCCAGGCATTGGTGCATGAGACCGATTTATCTAGACACTTGGATTAACATTTATACCCTTTTTGAATAATCATTGCATGCTTTAATTGTTTAGAAATCACTCTGGGTGAAAGACTGCTGCTTGCACCTGTAAATGAATAATAGTATAGCACATATATTATGAAATATACGTAACGTACCGTAGGAACCCATGTGTAATCACAAATAGTATGTCTAGCTATCCGAATTTGGAGTAACGCATAGGCATTGACAGCTCGACCTATTGCATATAGTGGAACAGAGGTTGCCATGGAGACACCCCCGCCCCAGGGTAATCACCCGGGGGTGGGGCGCGAGGCGTACGTGCTCCGGCAACCCGGTTGGACCACGGCGCCTCGCAACAGTCTCCATGACAACGTTTAAATGAAACACACAGGCGCCTGCGCGCACACGTCTCTACAGACCGCAGGACAACGCTGGAACTCCAGGTAAGCATCGGCGAACACTCGCCGCGCTCTACATTAGATATAACAACATTAGAATGGCTGTCTAAACCGCCTATCTCTTCAACAGAGAGACGATGGACATATGCGCCTCGCTACGCATTTAAACACACACAGCTGCGAAACTAGAGAGAAAACGCCTTTAAAGCGATCAGGTAGGACTGGTTTCTGTCCTAAAAATCAATGCATACAAAACTTATAATGCTGAAACTAAATGGCTTTTGTTGGTTGTTTATTTTTCATCTGGCGGAACTATTGCATATATGTGGGACAATCCAAATGGTATGTGTGAATTTGTTAATATATTGTATTTAAACCGTAAAGTGTATTTAAATTAATGAATACATAATTATGACTAGCTTGATGATGTAATCAAGTGCCTTTATACAGCCCTGACGAATGTTCAAACCGAAATGCATTGGCAGAATGTATATTGAAGGCAAAATTTGATCGCCCAACACAGTGCAATGTGAATCAATACATGAGAATGTGAATAAACATTCCTGTCTAAAAGTACATAGATATATTTGACTTTTCGTATTTGATTGAAATAAGATATCGAAGAAGGAATCGAATTTTTCGAAAATTTGCAGCCCTAAGAAGGGCCAACTGAGATGCGCCAGTTTTAATAAGGCAGAGTTGCCTTGTTTCTTCATTTGCGGTTTATTAAGGTCCTTGTGCTATAGGACTAGATTTAAACTGGCAGCTCCAATTTTACCTGACACTGAAGGTGAATTTTATATATATAATTTAAACAAAGAAAGAAAGAGAAGAAAATAACTTGTGGTGCCCACCTCTCCGATACTTCTGTCATTCAAGAGTATCGCCATAGGCCTTGGCCAGCTCTTCGACAGAGTTCAGAGAGTCTAGATTATTGATAGTGGTGGCTATAAAAGGGGCCATACTATCCGAAGTCAATTTGCGCAAAATCCTGCATGTCACCCAACTCTTACGGGGTTCAGTTCTCTTAAGGCTTGGAAGAGACATATCCCAGTCCAGTATATAATGATCAGACGAAGGGCAGGGGTTGCACCTCAGATTGGAAATTGAAAGGTTTTGGGTAAGATCCCAATCCAGGATTCTTCCCTTGACATGGGTGGGTGTCCTAGCATGTTGCGTAAAACCCAGATCACAGCGTGTTTTAGTGACTAATGTAGATTGGGAGTCTGTTACGTCGTTGTAGCGCAGATTGAAATTACCCATATACAATATTTTTGATTTAGGTTTAAGGCTGACAGTGATTAAGTCCCTACGGCTAAATAAAAAAAGTCTGGTATGGTCCGTATGGTCTGGGATGGTCTGTAGATGAGAAAGATGTTTATCGTCTCATTTGGGTTCAGTTATAGCTTGGCCATTAATAGTTCATAGTCGGCTAGACAAATTACAATTTTTCTGATTTGTAATAAATTGTGGTGCGGTAGGGCTACTCCTCCACCCTTCCTTTTAGTACAATCTTCTCTCAAGATGTTAAAATCTGGGGGAAGGCAAGTTTTAATGCAGTTCCTGCAGCCACGATTCCGTAATGGCACAGAAATTAATTCCATGCGATGTAATGTAGCCAGCGGACATTACACATAACTGAGGGATCCTCAGAAGAACAAAAAAGGAGCCAAGAGAGTGTGAGCATAGAAGAAAGATAAATATCCAGGAGACATTGCCAACAACACAAAGGGTTCTCAATCCTGAAGACGGCAGAAGGAGAGCTAGGCAGTGAGTATAGAAGGAAGGCTAAGTGGGACAGAGGAATTCAGGGCACATTCCAAGCAACTGGGGAACTGTATTCCCGATCCTGTGAAAAAGGAGCAAGAGAGTGTGACATGGAGGGTAGACGAAGCAGGAGAAAAGAAGCCAGCAGACATTACACACAACTGGGGGAACCTCAGAAGAACGAAAAAGGAGCAAGAGAGTGCGAGCAGAGATGGAAGACGAAGCAGGAGAGAGGAGGTCAGCAGACATTACACATAATTGGGGGATCCTGAGAAGAACACAAAAGGAGCAAGAGAGTGTGAGGATAGAAGGAAGATAAACAGGGCGCGGGAAACCAGGAGACATTCACAACAAAACAGAGGGTTGTATTTCCTATCCTCGTGAGCGGAGAAAAGGAGAAACAGAAGTGAGCAGAGAAGGGCATTCACAGAAACCCTGAGGCATACACAGGCAATACAGAACAGTAGACATTTCTATTCCTTACAAGGTGCACTAACTGGTGGACTGGAAGGGGCTATGGGCCAGGGAATCACATGTGGGAGGCTCCTGATTAAGGTCATGAGTCCTGACTACTTAAGGGCTTTGTTCATCATTTCTCCTAGAAAACTGTTCCGGATCAGGGCCTCGACTGGAGGTACTCTCCGGATGTCACTGGCAGTGGGAATGTCACAGCAACAGAGGGTGGAAACACCAGGTCAATTACTTGTAGTAAATGTAAAAGAGTAACTCATCTGCTCTCTTCTTGCACCCACGTTTGGCCTGCCAGGGCACACCCAACACACAGTCTCGCGCCATGGGGTCTTCCTGGGTAGGATTATAAATGGCTTGGTGCTTCCACTTGCACCTGTCATAAAGGTTACTTTAGCAGAGGTCTGTCTGCGGTTCTGCTTCTTGGACTGCGTCTCGCAGAAGTTGTCAAAATCTGTTGAGAGGCACCCTGCCAACACCTTGAACCTCACACAGCTATTTAAACCCCGCCCTTATGCCACACTAAATTCTTCAATGTCGATCCTGTCTGCAAGAGAATCTGAGAAATTCCTCTGAGAAGGGTCTCATGCAAACAAAGTGCATATATTAGGTTTGAGACTACTCGCTCGACAGTAATGTGTGACTTTATTTCAGAAACAAGAAGAGCATTTCGAAGTGTCACTGTGAAATGTTAGAAAAAGAAAACAACATTTCTATCCCAGTTTGGGGCATAGAAATGCAAGTGGATAAGCAGCATTTCATACCGCTGCTGTTCCACTTAAATAAATGCATGACAATGTTGTGAACGACCCTGTCACGCAATCACACCGCCTATGCCTTTTTTAAAGAGGCACATGGGGAATTACATTGTTTTCAGAGCTGGGAAAGGGGGAGTGGGCAAGGGAGAAATAATGGGTACAAAGGCCTAAGAGAAATAGATTTAGATACTAGAGGCTGAGAGGGAGAAATGTAAAGACTGAGACAGAGAGTCCAAGAAAGAGTGACAAAATAAGAGAGAGAGAGAAGAGACCTCATCAGAGAGCGAGGAGGAGTGGTCTCACAAGTGAGTATGAAAAGGGGGCAAAGACTGGAGATCACAATAAGGAGAAAGGAAAGGATTACATGATTAAGCGAGAGAAACTGCCAGGAATAGAGTGAGAATATGGGAATGGACAGGCGCAGAGCAGGAAGCGGGGGCCAGACAAGGGAGCTGGGGTAGATTCAGAGACAGAGTGTGGCAGAGGTCAAACATGGAGCAACAAAGGCATCAGCGATAGAGCAAGGGCTAGGAATGGGGAGCACAATAGGGAAAGGGGAAAGGATATCATGTTGGAGGTTATAACCCATTGTGTTCTATCGTATCCTTTTATGAAGCCAGTCTCATTTTATAAAAAATGCTAATTTCACGCAGGACACAGTTAATGAATTAAATAAACTATGTGCTGTTGGGTTCCCTGCATGCAATTTTCTTTTTGTGCGAAACAGTGCAAAAGTAAAGAGCAAAAACAGGTAAAACATTGTTACTTTTTACTTTTACTTTCCTTCTTGTAAAAGATGTAAATGCTGCCTGGAAGTAAAACTTTACAGTCAGCATTTACAATCGATTCCTATAGAATCCGGCTGCTTTGAACAGGTGCTAAATGAATGCAGATTCCATAGGAATTCATTTGTTGTACGCCTGCATGAAAGTCTCGTGTAGGGGTACAATGAGGAGATTTTGCAGGGAGGCAAGAGGGGAAAATGCCTATGCTGTCTTTTACTCCGCTTGCAAAACCTTTCCAGAATGACCTGGAGTGGTAAACCAAGACTTGAACTGCTTCACGCATTAAACTTTGGTTTCCTGCTCCAAGCCATAGAAAATGAGTCCCAAGGTGTGCTTGGTGACTAATGGCGCGCAAACGGAGGTTCACGCCTTTCCATCAGTAATGATTGGAGAGGAAGGAGAAGGGGTTACCAGGCTCACAAAATCATTCTCGGTTAGCAGCAAGGTCAGAGACTGCTTTATTGACTTGCAAGACAACTATGAGAAGCACATGTTTACTGTACCAGAACAAACCCGCAACAACCTGACCCACCCACCCACCCGACTTCCACCTTATAGGCTTTATAGTCTCTGCCCTAGTGACACAAGCAAAACTATCTAGCAGCATTCTGGAAAAGGAAGCTGCAATATTATAATTAAGAAGCCATCCTTCTGTGCAAAGTCCAGTCCGTGAAGATGGGCAGGAAAGTCTGTCGCCGACAAAGATGTACCAGTTCATAATTTACCAGGGCAGTACCTTCTATGTAGCTCATGCTGGGCAGTGGCTGGAATCACTGTTAAGATGGATTTCTACAGTCTGGCCTGCTGGACAAATTATAGAAGGCCACCCTAGTTCTGATGAACAGTGATACTCTGAGAGGTTAGCCAAACCCAATCAAGGTAAGCGTGGACAGTGATCAAGGCTTAGTCTCAGGAGAAAGTGAGTGGGGCCAGGGATCCACAATGGGTCCACACAGTGAAGCACACAATAATTCAATTTAGACAGGTAAGTACATAAATGCTCTATTATAGGCCCAGAAACACACTAGAAAAATGAAACAAGCAAGTAGTATCATCACAGAACACTCAGTTATCAAACATATATGCAGGCACCTTAGGTTTGAAGAAATGCATACAATAACCTATTCATCTTAAAGAAGGTAAGTAATTAAAAGCAATTCACAAGAATGATACCCTAACTTTATAAATCCAATCCCTATGTTGACTAGCCCAAAAGCCACAAAGCCTCTTCTTAGGAGAGGGGACAGATATAGGAAGAGTTCTTGTGGTGGTGAAAAAGATTCCCCTCAGACTTGTCAACAATAGTACAGGTAAGTAAGATTATTTTCCTATCCTTTATAACAGCTTTTGGATGAAACAACCAAAAAGCAATGGAATGGAATAAACCAACGTTTATTCTATGGTTTATTATAGGGGCGGCGGCTGAATGCTCTGCGTGTAATCCACGCAAAGCATACCCCCCTGACTCGGATTTTCCCAAGTGACTAGAGAGGTCTACTGGGAGTCGCTGGAGGTAGGTTTTCATGCTGTTGGATCAAGTAGAAGATGCCCAGGGAGGGAGATGGGAGATAGAGGGGTCATTCAATGGGATGGTGACGGACATGAGACTTGGACCCGGATAACCATGACCCTATTGAGATTGGAGGCTGCGGTTCTTACATGAGGGAGGGGATGGTTAATAGCTGTTTATGACTGCTTGCAAATTCTCACCTGGTGGCTGGATGCAGACTGATGGCCCTGGAGGGGGATGGCGTGGAAAGGAGTAAGCAGTTGTCCATAATCCGTGCTGTGAGTGTTTAATATCCATGCTATGCCAATGCTTCATGTTATAAAATTGTTTAATAAAAAGATTTATTTTTTTAAGTAGAAGATGTCTAGGCATTGCAGGTGCAATGATTCTTCCGGTCGGGTATAGGAGCTGAGTGCAACCCTTTATTAGGTCTAAATGCAGGCTGCACTGATGTAGGCCTCTTCAGAACTCTCTACCAGATGGCGGAAGACTGGTTCCAGTGACAGTCACCGCACATGTGTGTCAGCAGGAGCCTCTCCAGTTGCAGTTGAAGCAGATCCTGCTCGACAGGATACCTTGATGCTGGGAAGCTGAAATTTGGCAGGAAGGTGACTTCTGGCATGAGCTGGCGACCATCAAATTTCTGGATGGAAATGCGGAACAGCAACGAGGTAGCCCAATAGAGAGCTGGTCAGTCCACCGGATGGTCCAGGGACGATTCTGAGGGGCCTGGATGGCTGGATCTTGAGAAGACGTTGAGACTGGTTGGTCCCACCAGTTCAAGGGTTGAAGCACCACAGAGGGCCTTCTCAGATCAGCTAGTCCAGCAGGGCTTCATCAGGCCAAATGCAGAAAGGGATGCCATGCCTCTTCAGGAGTCGTCCACGGATCTTCAGTCAGCTGCTCCTCTACACAGGATACTTGGCTCCAAAGCTGATCTCAAGAAATGACTGCAGGAGTCATCTTCTTAACCAAATCCTGGCTAGAAGCAGGTCCAAGCCCACCAATGGTAAGGATCTGCACCATTGAAACAGCCAGCAGTGGCCCAATCAGGGACAACTGTGGGTTTCACTCATGCACACACCCCCAGACTCGCTGGCACCAGAGATGTGGAGTGGGATCAGACAGTGCCACCCACTTCTTGGGCCCACACACAGGTGGCATGCAGTTGCCCACGAAAACAGAAGCTTTTCCAGGCTATTGCATAACCATTTTAGGGATTTCCTGACCTAAGAAGGCAGGAAGAAGCCCAAGGATATGGCCAAAGACCAAGCGCTAAATCTTGTAGCACGGCCATTTTAGGGCACTGGCCACGTTTAGTAGCCAGATGCGGGAAACGCGAATGTGCACACTAAAAATACTTCAAAAATGGTAAATATGTATCTGCTAGAAAGATGGAGAGGAGGGCACTACACTTGTTAATCCTATTGTCATCCAATTATATAGCAGATGAAAACTCAATTCAGAATTTTTACGACAGCGTTACTCTAAAGAAAATAACAGGAATGTGAATTAAACATATCCAGTTACAAAATATTCATTTTTGAATTGATTTATTACACCCTGAACAATCTTTTTGCAATCTTTCTTTCATTTAAAATTGGCAGCAACCTTATGGGGCAAACTGAGAAGCGCCATTCCTAACAAGGTGTTTTCACTTTGTTTTTTGTTTGCAAAATATGTATCTGCTGCCACCAACTTTTTGTTAGGCACATATAAAAGTAACCAAAAATCCCAAGTGTAAAAGACTAGTGTGATACAAATGTATCCCCACTGAGAACTGTGGCATTGTAAGATGCTGTGTTCACTGTTAAAAAGATGCCCACACCAGTAAAAAGTCAAAAGACAAAGGGGAAACATAATTTTCCAGGACTGATTGCCTGAAGGACTGATCAGTTTACCCATGATAAAATAAGCAAAAATGCCACAGAAGTAAATCTGAAGGCTTCACTTCCCTATAAAAAACCAGGACAGGTTAAAAAACCAAACAAAAAGTGTAGGGGTCCATAGAATATGGATGGAACATTGCCTAAACAAGAAATCTCTCCTAACAATCACGCTGCACATGCTAGTAGTTTTCCATTATCATTCCCTACAGTCCACTTGCCAAGTTGTTCCACACCACGTTACCTTGATCAGCCACTACACATTATCTCTTGCTGACTCTCAAGTCCCCTTCACATAATACTGGAAGGGTCAGGAAACATATGGAATTATGTATCACAATGGATATAAAATCTTTCTCATTTAAGAAGAAAGGTCAAATTATAGTGACAATTTGCAGGAGTAAACATTATGCATGTTATGAGACAAATTGGTCATGCGACATAAAACCTACAAGCATATTAGCCAACAACACAGTCTCTTTTCTTTCATACCATCAGTCTCCTAGAACTGAAGGCTATCAGGCGTTCACACTTCTGTCTCTGCATCATATCTTCCTTCTATCGATCCTAGGATGGATACCAACACTGTTCTGCATCGCCTGATCATAAATGGTGATGCAAGTTTTCTGACTCTGTGCTGTGAGGAACTGCCAACCTCGTTCTGAACACTTCAGAGCTGTTCTTCCTGGTGTATGTGGCAGGAAAGGAGAACACCTTTTCGGACTACCAAAGCAGGAACACAAACATCATGCACTGCTAATGACGCCACATAGGCCAACACAAAGTACATGTACGTAACCAGACTTTGAACCAGGCTTCAACAAGGAAAAATATATTAAAAAAGAAAATTAGAAAAAGGCTTATGCTTTGTTTACAATTCATCCGAGGTCCAGGATAAAACAAAACAGTTATTATGATTAGTTTACATTCATGTGCGGTACACAAAAGATATTTCAAAATAGTTTCATGGTTTTCATCTAAGGGCTTATTGGAGAAAGGCCACCCCACCTATCTACTTTCCAAGCCGATATCCACACTCTCCTTGTTACCTGATCCCCAGCTTTTACGATAACCTGTACCCACTTCATGGGTCTGCCCTGGGCAGTCATACCCGGACAGCCAGCTAAGGGCGAGTGGCAAAGGGCAGCTCCCTTCTGGACAGCTCTCTCCTTGTTGGCACCTGTTCGATCATGGACGACCGACAAAGCACCCTACATGCTACAACTAAAGTACGGAGCCAGGGGCGGTGAACCAGCCATTACTGTGCCCAATTAAAACCCTGCCACTTCTACATTACCATCATGATACTATAACACTGTGTAGATTACCGGCTTCACCCCCTAGATAGCCCAATAGATTTATTTGGTGTTATCTGTGTGTTGCACTTAGCTGTATTTTAGGGGTAGGAAATGTATTACACCTAGATGGATTCTTGGGGGTATGATTGTGTGACCCTAGCTTTATTCTTGGGTAGGAAAGGTATTGCACATAGATGGATTGTTGGGGGTAGGGAATGTGTGACCAAGCTGTATTTTGGGTTAGGGAAAGATACTTAGTAAGACTATAAAGGTATCCTGTCTTATTCGATTAAAGAATCCTATGATCCTAGTTCCTCTGTTAGTCTGCCAGTCATGCCTAGAAGATGTACTAGGACAGCTAGTATATTGCGCTTAGTAGACTTCAGGGTAACCTGTCCATAATGTCTAGAAGAGTCTACGAGGGTAACTCCTTTTTTCCCCACAGATAATCATATCACATAGTGAGACCAAAAGATGAGCTCCATCTGAGCTTTAGGTACGTATACCACACCACTTTTGTGGACACCTGCCGCAGTCACGGCTATCCATCCACACACATTAGAATGCAGCTATGACTTCGACAAATTCAGTCTACCTGGACACTTACGTCTTCGCTTCTGTAGGGTAACTCCACAACAACCAGACATATAAAAAACCAGCCTGGTAGCGAAAAAGGCTAGGTGCACCCTTTTCGAGAAGAACAAGAGCTTTATTTTGTATACAAAAGGAAAATGGTGACAGGGTATTTATCTCAAGTCCACTGCCACAGAACTCTCTCTCTCTCTTCATCAAAGTAAATCTCATCTTATAAACGTACAAATCGTCATTCATGATGCATTCGATATACAGGACCCTTCTCCAGTTGGTTATATCGTCTTCTCCACACATGGATGACGGCTTCTTCACCTCGAATCACTGAAAGGTAATTGGTTAAACTATGAAAACCACCACCCTGTCTTCACTACTAGCCACGTAGTATGCACCTGGCCGTCGACATGAACTCGGCAGATAACTTCGAATTCAGCCTGGGCCTTAAGAACAAAGCAACTCTTTTCTCATCCCAGACACGCAGACGCCACCATCATGCCTCCTCGCTGCAGTCTTATAAGTACTGGCATCACCCTTTGCTGTCCCTGGTTCAAATCATGGAGCTTGTTGTTCTTGATTCCCCCCTGTATAAGTTACCCTCCCAAGCGGTAAGCCCGGTGTCCCACTAATCCATCCAATTCATCAAGGATTTATGAGTATTGTTCCTGGACATCTGATAGTTCAAATAGAACAACCATTATTCTGGGGGGGGGCGCTAGTGTCCTAAATCTTAGTTCATGTTTGTTTTGGCAGCTCAAGACCTCTGCCCCGGCTCCCATGAGTATGGCCTTCGCAATGGCCCGCAGCCCTCCTCCCATTTGGCTGCTCGCATTCCTGCCTAATTGTTCAAAGGTCTGACTTGATACATTTATATGTTGGTGTACGTGCGTGTTCCCTACCATGCCTGGACATTGTAATGTGATAATCAAGCAACAGATGGGGCCTTGCTGCAAGGATTCAGGCCTACTCTTAAATACAGTGTTTGTTCATGTTATAAATGTTGCACATATGCAATGTATCCTACGTGACACTATCCCAAAGCAAATGGTTAGTCTTCCCCTACATAAACTTCCTAAATACATCAGTCTCCCACCAATTGCTTCTACCCATAAGGTTCCCCCTCCGCCCTGCACCACCTTCTACGCATTCTCCACGTACTAATATATTTTCCGCAATCTAAATAATTTGGGAGTGGCTGTGATTTGAAAATGCATCCCAACACTTCCTTACACCCTACTTGCCTCAACACCTCTGCAATTAGAATTCAGCAACAACCTATGACAAAGTCGGTCTAGCTGGACACATCTCTTGCACTAGCACACTCTTGTGACTTCCCTCAGCACCCATGCACGTGCCTGACCTCTTAGGTTGCTTACTGGAGCTTAGCCAGCCCACTTAAGTCCTAATATTGGCCAAATGTAAACACGCATTCTAAACCTCTATGAGAATTTCTCATACTCTGGACTCCGGTCCCCGTGGGAGTTCCCACCACAAGCATGTTGAGACTATAGTAATGGTGAAAGGCGCTATATAAATTACTACTACTAAACATTACATTGTCTTCTTTCCCAGGAGAATTGCGATATGGAGAATATCAGATGCAGTGCATGGCCATGGTCGAGTTATGGTTGTTTTAGGAATGCTGGTGCAGACTTATGGTTGCTTTAGAAACCATACCTAGTGAATTTTATTTTGTTTTTTTCCTTGTGTGCAACCACAAGCATCCCTTTTACGAAGAGTGATTTGACAGAATTGCATAGGTTCTCAGTAGGCCAACTTAATCATAACATCCCTTTCACACATACACATACACACTAACATCTCACACACACAGACACACTCACCCGCCCCCTCCATGCCCTTGGGATGTCCCTTCTGCTGCCAGTGGCCATGTTATTGTATGTTATGTTGATTTATACCGCGCACCAATACCACCCAAGGGCAGTTCCAGGCGCTCATGTGGCTCTGCAAGAAAGAGGACACGGTTGGATAGTGAGGGAAGAATGATAGGATAGGTCCAGAACCAGGAGAAACTGGCATCTGTATGTGTTGGCTTGCAGATGGTAGGTTGTGTGCACTGGCTTATTGTATCTGTACGGGTAAGGCCCAATGACTGGGATGTTTTCTGTGTGGCTGTTTTGTTGTGTTGGGGTGTGTCTGTGTGTTTTGCATGTAGATTGCTGGTATTTAGGGTTGTGCGCACTGGCGTGTTGTATCAGTACGGGTAAGGTCCAATGCCTGGAATGTTTCTATGTGACTGTTAGTTGTGTTGGGGTGCATCTATGTCTTTTATGTGTGGATTGGCAGGTATTTAAGGATGCGTGCACTGGCTTGTTGTGTCCGTATGGTTAAGGTCGTGTGTCCGGGTTTGTTTGTTGTAAGTGTGTGTTGTTTGTGTCGGGTGTGTGTTAAGTTGTAGGTTGGCTAACACAGTGGGCGTGCATAGTGTTTGGGCAGTGTGTTTAAGGAAGTAGCGGCGGGGTGGTTAGTGCTTTGGTTACTCGATAGGTTCTTCTATGTGGTTAATCTACACCGGCCTATCTGTTGTGACACATGACGAATCTCCACAATTCTATCTAGTATTACGCACGGTTAATTTTCTCAATTTTATCTAAATGTGACGTATGGCTAAACTTCACAATTCTATCTAAATGTGACGCATTCGCTAAACTTCACAATTCTATCTAAGTGTGATGCATGGTTAATCTTTACAGTTGTATCTAAAAGTGACGCATGGAAAAACTTCCCAATTCTATCTAGCTGTGATGCATGGTTAATCTTCACAATTCAATCTAAGTCTGACACATGGCTAAACTTCATCTGGACAGAGGATGAACTCCTAAATTGGAGGCCCAACAATAAATGCAAAATACCTAGATTTAAGACACCTGGATAGAGGGAGAACGCCTAAGTATGGGACACAAAAGTAAGATTAAACCACCTAAAGGTTGGTACACAGCAGTGATAGGAATACCATTTACAAGTTGGCTAATTTTGGTATGCTATTTTATGTAGGTAAGAAGAGTGGCAGGGCTTTTTGGAGTACAGTGGTTGCTGTACTCCCACCCAGACCACACTAGCCTTATCAGTCGCTGCTGGTTGACTGGGTTTCATGTGTTAATTCCACTGCAAAAATATCACGATGCAAAAAGATTGCCATATTTTTGCTGCGTAATTCACACATGGATCCTGCAGGGGATATCCTGCATCATTTTTCAATGTGCGGGGGCACCCCTGCAAACCCTACTCCATCATAATATCCCCAACAAAACTATTGCCTATGGCTAACCAAATGGCCATATCTACGGCGATCTTTTTGTTGGGCATATTATGTAGTGATACCGGTTGACTGTTGGCTACTGGCTTCACAGGCAAATACAGGCTGGAGCTGGTCTCTTGAGTTGCCCTTTGCCTAGGAGCCCTTAGCCGAAGGGCCTGCACGGGTAGGGGACTGCCCAGGGAAGGTGTCGTATAAGGTAAGGCCAATCACGGGCAGTGGGTGGCCTAGGGGCCGGAGGGGTGTGTAACAGGGAAGCCAACATGAAAAAGGGTCTTGAGAGCAGGAAAAGGCAAAAGGCGCAAGGGCACACCAAAACTGCAATTATGCTCATCCCTCTCAATGCGAGATGGTCTGCACACAATAAAATTACATTTATACTCACCCTGTGGCACCAGGAGCCAAAGAAGGTACAGGGAGTTTCAGCATGTCCTAGACCCTTGCTGGGTTGTTTCTGCCTGCAGTGGCGGGCCAAACATGGGGCGGTAGATTAGCTAGGGCTGGCAAGGATGCGTAACAGGGAAGCCAAAGGGGGAAAGGGTGTTGAAGGCAAGAAAAGGAAAAAGGCACAAGTGCACATCAAATCTACAATTATGCCTGGCCCTCTCAGTGCAAGATGGTCCTCACACAATAAAATTTCATTTATACTTACCCCGCAGCACTTGGAACCAAATAATATGCGTGGGGAGTTTTCAGCAGGGGCTAGATCCTTGCTGGGATGTTTCTGCCTACAGTAGCAGGCCAATCGCAGAGCAGTGGGTGGGTTAGGGGCGGCAGGGTGGGTAACAGGGAAGCCAACGGGGAAAAGAGTCTTGAGGGCAGGAAAAGGCACAAGGTACACTAAAACTGCAATTATGCTCGGCACTCTCCATGTTGAAGAGGGCAAGCTGGTGGCTGTTGGAGGACTTTGTGATTCGGTCTGTGCCTGCATCTATTTTAAAGGGTGAAGAATCTGTGGGCGGGATGATCTAAAAGTAAGAACATTTCCCAAGGCAATTCATTACTTACAAATTTTGTCTGGGTGCACTACAAGGCAACGATTGTAAACGTGATAACATAACATCATGGCGCAACTTTGAAAAAAGGTCAGAACCTGGAGCTGGCATCAAAAGATCAAAATAAGATCTTCTCCTTGGATAGGCACAATATGTCTGTATATTTACACATGTATTCTGCATATTGTTTGACAGAAAGCAGCAGGTATGCAGATTTGGAGTGTGGCTGCCTGGGTGGTGGGAGGTGGTGGGCTCCTCACCTGTATATAACTCTTCATGATGTGAAGGTACAATAAATTGACTTACAAGTTGATCTTGCCCCCCCAAACTACCTCATGGTGTGTTGAGACAATAGAATGTTACATGGATGTGGACCTAGATAAAGCCTACGAGCTGGGCCAGTTCAAGGAGAATTTTCTTTAAATAATGGTGATTATTGAAAATATATTTAACAACAACGTATTTTCTCAAATATCAAATCAGTGTCAAATAATGAAATTCTTTGAAAATCTGTGCTCATTAAATGGGTAAACATTAGTACATTGCATGCATGATCTTTCTGTTTAAGACAGGCTACCTCTATTGTTTCCTTGAAAGTCAACCCCTATATTTGAAAAATAATGTGCTCCTCGCTTATCCAGTGATATTTTAATACTTATTTTAGATAAGAGGCCAGCTTTCTCAGGAGCGCAGTTTGAAACTGGATGCATTTCAACGTGTTGATGAGCTGCAGACTCAAGTCTATGATTTGGAAATAGCAACACCACAGAGAAACTCTTCTGCAGGTAAGTGACACATAAATAAAGATTGGTATATGTGTCGTGAGAAGAACCTTGTGATTTAACTAGACAAACATTTCAATAGGTCATAAGGTCAGCAGAACTGTAGCATTGCTGAGTGTTTACAATAGTGGAGCTTTGACTATATGGATCGTGCACAGACCTGGCAATGAAGAATGTTGATTGGAGCATTGAAAGGATACTGTACCATCTGGTGCAGGTTACATAGGAATCAAATACAGTGGACAATATGTATGCATGCATTCAGAACTAGAAAAGTGGTTAAAGGGCTGGTATGGTAACCTGCCTGGATCTGGAAGGACTAGTGATGTCCACATATATTCCTGGAGCACTGTCACGATGATGTGGATGAAACAGTATGTAGTGTTTTGAGCGCTGACATCTCTCCACAGAGGATTTGGAGCAATACTTACAAGAGTTGGTGAACCAGCAGAAAAAATGATGATGCTCAGATAACCTGTCAGGATGGAGGTTTAAATGAAAACTAGTGAAAGGGACTTAAAATAAGAGTTCCTAATAACCTTAGTCCATTGTCTAATCCCTATTAATACCTGGCGAGGGACAATCAGATTGTAGCAAATGATCTGACTGGCCCTCGCCGGGTTGTTACCTGGCCAGGAAAGACTCACTTGAAGCACTCTGTTCGGAGCGGCGAGTCCTGCGAAGTTCCTTTCCTTTCTCCCTCGACCGCCTCGGAAAGGGTGAAGGGACTGGATGTGGTCCTTTCTCCTGGTTCCATGGAGGCCGTTTTGTTTCCTTTTTTTTCCATTTGTTTTAATGGCCGCCATGGAAAGGTAGAAGTGACTACGTGTAGTCCCTTCTCCTTGTTCCCCGGAGGCAATTTATTTTGCTTTTGTTTCTCGAGTTGAGAAACGGTTTCAAACCTGTTTCCCAACTTGAGATTTTTTTTTATTAGTACCCTGGTATAATGTGCCAGGGCACTAATAGCAATAGAACCGTTGGAGGGGGGCATTACCAGTCTGGCAATGGCCCCAGGGCTACGTTAAAGCCCTCGCTTTGCTTGGGCTTGTAACTATCGCTGGGGGGCATCGCCAGAACAGTAATGCCCCCGCCTCAGGTTCTACGCTTTATTCTAATCTATACAGTTCCGGGGCATCCTTCAGTGCAGTCACAGTCTAGGGGTGCCTTAAGTACCACACTACACTACTTTACTTGACCTTGGCAGATAATTAGCCACCTGTTGCTTCTGCCATCCTCTCTTGCGTGTGTTTGTCCATCAACGGATCCTGCTAGATGGGAAGTGGTGGCCCCCTCCTGAATGTAGTTTTCTCCTGTTGCAAGAGGTGTATTATTGCCATGCCCCAGTATACATTTTTGCTCTTCAGCATACTTGTAAGCTCCATTTCTGGCCTGGACTGCCATTCTCTCCTCTATTGATCAGTCTTACTAATCCCACTCACCCTGTTCCTACTGTATACTAATGGAGTTAAGGGCCACTGGGTGGGCTGACCGGCCGGTAATGACTCTAAGCACATGTTAAAGGCCCTTGCCTAACTCTGGCCTGTAAACTTGGACTAAAGGGCTGTTACCAGCTGGGTCTGCCCACCAAAGCAGCTATGAACTTCCTCAATGATAAATAGTATCTTTTTATGATGTTCCATCTTATCTCTTTCCAAGATTGACTGTTTTTGTATTTGTTTGCCATTGCTAATTTTTAATTGTATCCCCTTTTTTCATTATGCTATGATATGCCATTTATATGCCATTTATAACGCGCCTATACATAAATGTTTCAAGGCACGACGAGGCAAGGGAGGGGGAACAGAGGGAAGACAAAGACAACGATCTTAGTAGGCCAGGTGACAGTGTGATAGCGCATGTGCGATTTGCGCATTCATTAGAAGTGTCTTATGTGCGAAGTGCCTTATTTTTGACTTTCTGTTTCATCTGTTCTATACATCTTTTAAATGCTCAATTTTAATTGAATCATCATAACCATTGGTTTTAAAATGATTTGTGTGATGTCCATTGAGTTCAGTTTTATTCCACTTCCACTGCTTAGTGTAGGTTGTAAGTTTCAGTTCAGAAACACCTTTTGCTGTATAGGCGCATTATAAATGCCCGATAAATAAAATAAATAAAAGGCAATCAGTCTAGAATTTCAAAACCAGTGGGAACATCCGGGTGTCTGATCAGGGAGCTTAGCCTCGTGCAGTATTTCACTGCTGAGATGCTTCAATCAGACCACATTGTGCTCCTTCTATTTGCACCTTTTACCAGTAAGGTTTTGTGTGTCAGATTCTATATTATTTAGTAGTTGTATTTTACCTGCTGTCTAATGTCTTTGTGAGATGCCACTTAAATAGATCAAGGGTATTGCGCTGGGCTTAGGGATGTGGTGCCTTTTGCCACAGGTAAACACCATAACATTGACAGGCCAGAGGAAGCTTCAACTCCTGGGGAATATCCTGCCCCTTGTGAAATTCAGGCCATAAGGAAGACCTTGTCAGATCACTACAAGCTTGGAAAAGTACTGAATCAATTGAAATTGGTGCAAAATTGCACAGCAAGAAGGGTAATAAGGCTGATACAAAAAGGTACACCCATGATACAAAGAACTGTGCACTAGCTACTAATTTAACAAAGGGTAACCTTCAAACGGTTAAGCATTTTACACCAAAACTACTGGTCAGTTGTCCCCAGTACTCTAAAAAATTACCCAAACATCATGCTCCTCCCGAAAACTAAGATCAGCCAAAGGAAGAAGATTCTGCATTGCAAAGACCAGGAAAGAAGATAGTGGGAGAACAATGTTTGTTGGAGTAGATTCAAAGCATGACACATTTTATCACTAGATGTAAGACTCCAGCAAGACAACCTGAAATGCCCTATTTCTAAGAACACTGAGACATATTAGAAAACCATTCCTCATGGTTTCTAATATGTCCCAGTGTTTTTAGAAATAGGGAAAACATTGCCCTAGTGCTAATACCGTGCAAGCTGGCATATGCACCAATACAAAGTGTCTGCAATCTGATCCCTGGTGATCTATTTCATCCATTCTGGTTATACACACTCCTACTGCATGGCCTCCTGCCCAGAGGATATTGGGGGACACAGAGTTTGTTATGAGTTCCATCGACTCTATTCAACGCTTGTCACTCAGTCTCTCTCTGGATTCCACTGTCTGGGGGCAACATAGTGGGACTTGAGGTACTCAGGCAGTGCTAGTATTGCCTACAGTGGCAGTGACCATTTCTGCTTAAAGTGCTGACCCTCTGCCTCTACTTCTTCTGGAGCCTTTACTACAAAAATGTGACTCTGTTTCTCCAATTTGCCGGCCCTTTGTTCTGTGAACATGCAGGTGGCTTTGCATCGCAATCAAGATCCTGAATAGGAACTCCATTGGCATGAAGTCTGCATTATCTTTATCATGACTAACATTGCCTGCTTTACTTGCTGTGGCTTGACGCTGTCAGGCTTTATCATACAATTTGGCAAATCCTCGTAAGAGTCGGTGGAACTGCTACTGCGCATCCAATGTTTCATGGTTCCCCGAGAAGTCTTTAAACCTCGAGGCATGCATGGTGTGCAAAGGGCACATTGAAGTTGGGGTTGTAGGTTATTTTCCGCTCTCTTGTGCCAGTCATTTTTGGTTATCTTTCAGAGTATGCCCAAGTCTCATTTACAGTTACTGTGGTAACTTTCGATCCCTATGATTACTGAGTGTTTCCAAAAGATCATTGACCTGCCGAGGGATCACAAGTTTTGTCCAAGTTATTCTTCTCATTAAAGCTTTCTCCCCTCCTCTTGCAATGGACATCTGCAAGCTATCAGACCTAAACCCTAAGCTTGATAGCCTACCTGATGCAATCACTTACTGCCAAGTACAACTCAGAGAAACAGAAGCATTGGGATGAAGGTAGCAAGCGGCAGAAAATTAGTAGTGAGAAGAGACTACGTTTTGTGGACACCCATCTGCCAGCCCAGTACAGCACTGAGGCCTGGATCAAAGGAATCATATGTAGGCGGAAATGGTGGCCAGAGTTTTTCTCGGTCCACTCATTGCTCTCCCATATTGCATGCAAGATGCATGGCATTTCAGAAGCAGGATGCCAGGCTGACGCTGTCAGTGCTGCCACTAGTATTTCAGTAGTGAGTGCTAGATGAGACACAGCAGGAAGGGAGGAAGGTGAGTCCCAGAGCTGTTTCCGAAGCTGCTGAGGCAGTCACTGTCGGAATCACAATGTTGCCCTTGACTGAAGATATGAGGTCATGAAATATGTGTTTACATTTTTCCAATTAATCACACCCATAGCACTCTCTTTTCCATGTGATGTAGGGGATAAACCCATTGGAGCATCTTTACCCTGAACAGTTGCATTTGGTTTGCTGAGCCCTGAATTAGGGCATGTCAGCTCTAGGTTGATGGCTCTCTCTGGGAAGGGATAATGGGATTCCACAGGTTGAAGCAGGTTGGTTCGTCATTCTGATTCCTCATCCTTGATCCCTCATCCTTGATCCCTCATCCTTGATCTGACTGCGAAGCCTTAATTCGTAGAATGGACAAAGTCTTTTCCATTAAAGTCATGTAGGCAATTATAGCTTAGGAATGAGATGAAATGCAGCTGAGAAGCCTATTAATCCACACATGACTGTGGTGTGAATATCTCGGTTCTGTGTCATATTTCCACATTTTGAAGGCTGAACACCAAAAAGATTTCTTTTGGTCGTTTTAGGGTGTAGCCTCCAAAATGCTGAAATATGACCTAATAGGCCCGACCCTCACGTGCTCCCATCCTGGTGTTTTCTTTTGGAACCAAGGGGGTTTCACGCCCCTCCCTTGCCCCACACCACGCATTCCCCTCATTCTCGAAAACCAACATAAACATTTTTACCCGCAAACCCACCTCCTCCCTTTCCCACCACAAACATTCACCCACCTCTCCCTCACATGTACAGGCCAAAAAAACCACTTACCTTACTGCCAAGAAGTCCCGCGCCAGACCGCGCCTGTCAACCCCTGCGTGTGTGTCGCAGGGAGAATCTGTCATTCCAAAGATGGCCACGCACAGAGTGGATGGCAGTGTTGGAAGGAGCAAGGTAAGTGAGGGGAGGCGTGGAGAGGGGGTGTGTTTATGGGCTAGGGAGGTGGGTGAGTGGGGTTTAAACGATCGATTTAGAAAGACTGACTTATCGTTTTTAATCAGTCTTTCTAAATCGATCTTTTTTTTCGACTATACTAAAACTACATTCTGACTGAATACCAATATCTCGACTCACATGCATCTGAGCTCTAACCAGAATGCTGAACATGCTTGCAGTACTTCTTGTGCCCCAAATGTTTATCTCTGTTAGTAATCTGATATGACTGTGTGGAAATATAAAATCAATTGTGGCCGCACTAAAGACCGGGAGGATGAGTGCGGAAAGAGGAATCTGTCATGGTCTACTTTCTTGTTATTCCAGAGCTGGAGGTGCAGCCTTGAGTCAGTCAGTGAAAACTCTGCCCATTTATTCCAGAACAAAGTCAGAACTGGAAGAAATCCAGGTCCAACTGTGGTAATAGGTGAGAGGTTAAATAAAAGCCTCACCATGGCCTCGGCACAGGTGGAACTCTTATCCTCCAAATGGAAATGCATACCATGTAAAGATCTTTTGGGAGGTTCAATTGGAATGAAAAGATCCAAGAGTAGAAGAAAGTGTGAATTGCCTACAAAGAGATGGACAGGGGTGTTGCTACATCTGGAAAAGATCCAGGGCTATGGTAATTTTGGGACTGTCAGGACTGGGGGCTAGCTGGCCTTTTTGGTTGTAACCCCCGAGCTTCTATCCGGGGCTACAACCAAAAGACCCGGGGCTATAGGCCCCTCAGACCCCCCAACCCCTCTAGCAACGCCTTTGGAGATAGAGACGTGTCATTAATCCTTGCGATTGATATGGATGGAAGTGGGCCTCTTTCAAGAAAGTATGGGAATGCTACTGCTGGTGGTAAGTGATACATACTCTGGTCGTGCAATTGTCGGGGTGATTCTCCCGGGGTCGGCAGAGCTGTCCGCGGACCTCCGGGCTGGGAGGCCCCAACTCCTCCCGTGTTTCCCAAAGGAGTATGAGACACACACACAAGGAGCAAGGTGGTTCTGCTGTTTATTATAACAACGGCAGGGATGGGTCTTGGATCGTACGCGTCCGTCCAGACTCTCACCCTTAGTGGGGCTCGCAGGCCCTTTTTACAGCAGTATGACGCGCTACCTGCGTCACCTGGGAAAGTTAGCAAAAGACCTACTGCCACTCCGGATTGGTTCCCCGAGTGGTAGGGTTAGTATAGGATACAAATGGAGAAGGATATTAGTGGTTAAGGATGAGTCAGGTGGTATACTTGGGCTGTCCCTACTATTAGATACTTGAAAATCGCTACAAGGGGACCCCTGGTGATTGGCTAATGTTAGTGGCGTCAGTGATGAGCCCCCCTGCGTTCTGATTGGTCCTCTCGCGAGCCCCCAAGCCTGGGACCATCGTCGTTCCCAGCTCGCGGTGTACCTGTCATTAGCAACAATGTGCAACTATGTGTCTATACAGACAACATACAGGTCTGCTCATAGACTTGTGGGCGGGCCGTTCCCATCGCCGTAGGTGTCCATCTTGCCGCTTCGCTGTTGCAACCTGTGTCCCAGACGTGGGACCCAGGCGACTTTCTGTCTTGTCGGTCTGGCACCTTGTCAGATCGGCTTGGTCACGTGTGGAGAGACCGTAGCTGGAGTAGAATTCTGCACATTAGATTTGTATTCTGTTTCTGTGGGCTTGGCTTTTTTTTTTCAGGTTCAACCTTGGCGCCGGGCTGGTAGCATGCGAGTTGCAACATCGTGGCCTTGGCTATGAGCTCTCGCTGGAGCTCGTTTTGCATGATCACCACTTGTACTCTTGCTCTGATGCGGATTTTCATGGTGGGGCTCTTGCTTGCGGCCTACTCGGGCCTAGTTCATGGGCGGCGATACATACTCCATTGTACGGAGATCGCGGGTTGACATGGCGTCTCAAGCAATGTTAGGTATACATGATGGTGTCGTCACAGGGCGAGTGGTGGGAGAAGCGTCAGCAAGCGTATACACGAGTTCTTCAAGCGTCTTGCGTTTCTGTATTACTATAAAGAAGGCCTATATGAAAAATAACAACGATGCACGTCAGTGGGTGTGTCAGTCACCTACGTCATAGCACTGGATATGTTCTTCATGTAGGTTGGTGTGCGAGTGACCAGTGTGCATGGTGGCACGTGTGTTCTTGACAGTTGGCTAGGTCATTATGGCATCTCTAACAATGTGGATACTTGTAGCTGTTATCTTAGTCGAGTTCATCCATGCCACAGGTGTCGGCCTGAGCCGGACAAGCTGGTGGGCAAACCCTTATATTCCTGAACAAGGGTATGTTGTCATCTGGTAGATAGACGAACTCGTCCCGTGGGGGGTGCCTAGGCCGTGATCCTCTAGGCCATGGTCGTGATGAGATTGGGGGGAGCTTGTTTTCCCATTCTCCCACTTGACAATAGTGTCAGTTACAGAAGGACTGTAGGGTTGCCTGATTGAGTCTTGACCTTACAGGCTCTTGTGACATTTTTAAACAAAGAAAATGGTCAATGCCAAATTGTGCAGAACAGGACAGAACACACTGCTAAATTAGTGTTGGGAACTTGTGGAGCACTAATACTCAAACTTCTGATTACAGTTTGTTCATTTATTGAATTTGATTCTGTTGGAACCAGTTAACACTTTACAACGCCGTATAAAAATATAGCTTATCTGTAAAAAAAATGATTCACATTAATTTGTACCACTAAATCCATGCATAGCTCTGACAAACAGATTAACCATTTGTCAATCTTTGTGAAAATTCACGCTAATTGTGGCGTGTAACGATATGTATCGAAGTGAAATGAATGTGTATGTTCTGTCCTGTCCTGCACGGTTACAGAAGGACTAAATACTGAAAATGTTGCTCTGCTCTTTTAACACTGATTTACTGCTAGTGTTTTACCCCAGAAATGTACATTTGTCTTTGGCAGTGGTATTTATGTTACCAACAATGGAATTCAGGGCACAATCGAATAGGCACCAAAATATGTATTGCCCTGGTGGTAGATCTTTTATTCCAGAGGTAAAGCAGAAAGCTGATGCCCCTTCCATTAACACTGATTGTACTGGTATCTTGAAATCTCAGTATTACCCACATTTGCCATTTTGCATTTTTCCGAATTCATTTTGCCTCATTTTCCAACTTTTTTACTGCAACGGTGTAGATGTGGGATTTCGGTTAGGTATTTTTGAAGGGGGTGGTCAGAGGGTTAGGGGACGTGCAAGCCCCCCCACACACACACTTTTTGCAGTAAACAAAAAGTGTTAAAGTCATCCAAAGAAATTCGGCGAACTGCAATTCGCCAAAAGGAAATAGAGAAATCTTTTTTTTATATTCACATTTTTATTAAAGCATTTCATTACATGGGGCCTCATTACAACCCTGGCGTTGGACCATGGTGCTATTAGCACCATGGTCCATGCCGGATTCCGCCATGGTGGATGGCGGATTTACCGCCCCATTCCAAGGTTGGCGGGGCAGTAAATCCCCATTCACCATGGCCCCTTCCCCATTCCCATTTTTGGCCCATAGGGCTCAATGGGAATGGGGAAGGCGCTAATTACGGCACCGTAAATTACGGTGCCGTAATTAGCACCAAGGTCCCTTAGCGGGTTGGACTTTAACGCATGCAAAAAGCAGGCGTTAAAGTGTGAATCTGATTTTAAGGGTTTAACGGTGCTGCAGCCTTTTACGGCGCCGTTAACCCCTTAACGCCAGGGTTGTAATGAGGCCCATGGTCAGGAAGACAGACCATGGTCTGTATGTATGTCAGATCCAGAAATCTTCCCCAAATTTCATAATACAGATTAACCTTTGTCTGCTTACGCCTCTGTTTGGCATGTAGTCAGTGTAGGGGTTCGAGATCAGGAGAAATATGGTCAGACCAAGACAGGCCGTGAATGTCTTGGGACTTCCGTTCGGCACAATCAGCTAATGTTTAATCGTTTTCAGAAACTGCCCAGTGTAAATTATGTGTCAATTATGATACAGGCATCAGTTTAGGAGTCAAACAAAGAATGCAAATCAAGGACCTTAAAATGCTGGAAAACCCAAACAGGCCAGCACACCATCAGGGCACGACCGACTATCTGCAGAGAGCCCCCAGCACAAGTCAACACCTAACGCAGGTTTTGTCCAACTCCAGTCCTCAAGGGCTGGAATCCCGACAGGTTTTCAGGATATCCCTCATTAACATTCATGAGAAACAATTTGAATACATTTAGAATCATTGTATGCAAATTTATCGTATTGTATCAGACATGTTTCTGGCCCTCAAGGTATGGAGTTGGACAACCATGACCTAACGGAAAGAAGAAGCAATCCTTCAACCCAGCGTTACAGGCAGCCTTGTGAGGAAGTACTCTGCACCGGTACGGTTCAACCAATAAGAACTGCATTAAATCGACGGGGGTAGGTGATGCATCATCTCTTTTAAGGGCAGCGCCCCCCACCGCAGACATCACTGCACATGCAGATCGCACGACACGCCCATTCACAGAGGATGGATAGAAGTGCAAGCAGAAAGAGGGCTCTGAGACATCATGTGCAGCGTGCAAATGAATCACTGGGGGCCGGTGAATGTATTGCGCATACACTCAGGAGTTGCATCATAGCGCGTGTATACATTATCAATATTTAGACCTTCAAAGGGGGCATTTTTACAAACACAATTATAACACAAACACAATTATATACTCTTAGTTGCTACATTGGTGATTTTAAACAAATGTTTCTTTTCTGCTAATATTATTTGTTTTACTGAAGAGAGAACGCACATCACTTCTATAGGCCGCCATGTTGCATTGGGGCTAGTAACACCATTGTCACCATGCAGAAAATGAACAGGATCTGCTTGCCTGCAGAGGATTAGCACCTGTTAATTTGAATACACTTAGTGCTAAATGGTGGGCAGATACATTTTAACTCTTCAACTCTTCATATAACTCCAAAGACACTCCCCGGCGCCCGTGGCACGCGCACACACCTTCTTCCACCTTCCCCTTTGTTAATTAGTTGCCTACTCGCATAGCAGCAGACGGGATAGCTTTTGCATTTCAAAGGCTGCAGGACCTGCTGTCGTTGATGGCGATTTACATGCGTTTTTCATACAGCACTTGGGAACATGAAATCCAATGAGCCCCTATGCAGCCGCCGCCCAGGAAAATGGGTTGGGGATATTTCCTCTGCTAGGCCCCCCACTCAGGAACGTGGATGGGATTCGTTCCCCTAACCCAGGGGTGCACAACTGATTTTGACAGAGGGCCGAAAGTACCTTACATGAGGGCTATAGTGGGCCGAAAAGTAAATGTGGGCGGGGCGGTAGGCGGGGCGTGGCAGGAGGCTTTTTAAACCCCCAATTTGTACTAAACACATGGAAAAAGAATGTTTTTGAGGGGTAACGATTTTTATTTGCATTTCAAACTTACATTTTGTACTACACATTTTCCATTGTTATAATTTATTTCTATTTAGTTATTGTATCTCGCCTGTTTAATTAACTTATATATATTTTATTGACCCTAGATACTCTATGCCCCATGTCCCTCACCCCCAACCAAACACTATGCCCCATGTCCCTCACCCCCAACCAAACACTATGCCCCATGGCCCCCTCACCACCAACCAAACACTATGCCCCATGGCCCCCTCACCCCCAACCAAACACTATGCCCCATGTCCCTCACCCCCAACCAAACACTATGCCCCATGGCCCCCTCACCCCAACCAAACACTATGCCCCATGGCCCTCTCACCCCCAACCAAACACTATGCCCCATGTCCCTCACCCCCAACCAAACACTATTCCCCATGTCCCTCACCCCCAACCAAACACTATGCCCCATGGCCCCCTCACCCCCAACCAAACACTATGCCCCATGTCCCTCAACCCCAACCAAACACTATGCCCCATGTCCCTCACCCCCAACCAAACACTATGCCCCATGTCCCTCACCCCCAACCAAACACTATGCCCCATGTCCCTCACCCCCAACCGAACACTATGCCCCATGGCCCCCTCACCTCTACCAAACACTATGCCCCATGGCCCCCTCACCCCCAACCAAACCCCCCAACTCAGCACACACACAAACATGCACCCATACAGACCCGAACCCCCCACCCCCCAAATCAGCACACACACAAACATGCACCAATACAGACCCGAACCCCCCACCCCAGCACACAAACATGCACCCATACAGACCCGAACACCCCACCCCCCAACTCAGCACACACACAAACATGCACCCATACAGACCCGAACCCCCACCCCCCAACTCAGCACACACACAAACATGCACCCATACAGACCCGAACCCCCCACCCCCCAACTCAGCACACACACAAACATGCACCCATACAGACCCGAATCCCCCACCCCCCAAATCAGCACACACACAAACATGCACCCATACAGACCCGAACCCCCCACCCCCCAAATCAGCACACACACAAACATGCACCCATACAGACCCGAACCCCCCACCCCCCCAACTCCAAACCCCCACCCCCAACTCAGCACACACACACTCAAGCATGCACCCATACAGACCTGAACCCCCCACCCCCCCAAATCAGCAAACTCTCAAACAAGCACCCATACAGACCCGAACCCCCACCCTCCAACTCAGCACACAAAAAACATTCAAATCAAAACATTCATACACATCCGACACACATCCGACACCCCCCACCCCCACATCTCAACATACACACAAAATACATTCAAATACAAACAGTCACCCCCCCACATCTCAACATACACACAAAATACATTCAAATACAAACATTCACCCCCCCCACATCTCAACATACACACCAAATACATTCAAACACAAACATTCATACACATCTGACACACCCCCCCACCCCGCATCTCAACATACACACAAAATACATTCAAATACAAACATTCATACACATCTGACACACAACCCACCCCCGCATCTCAATTTACACACAAAATACATTCAAACACAAACATTCATACACATTCGACACCCCCCCCACACCCGCATCTCAACATACACACAAAATACATTCAAACACAAACATTCATACACATCCGACACACTCCCTCCCCCCCCGCAAAATACACACACAAACATAAAGCAAAACAAACCCGACACACAAACACAAACAGACCACTTACCGGCGATGTGCTGGAAGGCAGGCAGGTAAGCGGCAGGTAAGCTGGAACGCTGGAATCGCACTACGACTGGCGTGGTCCAAGGCTGAAATGCCTTCCGGCATCAAGCCTTATGGACCACGCCAGCCGTAGTGCTGGCCCTTCATTGGTGCAGCACACAGCATTACGTGGCTCGTAGGAGCGTAGTGATGCGTGTGTGTGCTGAGCCAATGAGGGCCAGTGTTTTCACCGGCCCGGAAGACAACAAAGACTTTCCTAATGGAGGGCGGCCGCGGGCCGCCCTCCATTAGGAAAGTCTTTGTGCCTCGCGGGCCGGTCAAAAGGGCATGGCGGGCCGCAACTGGCCCGCGGGCCGTATGTTGTGCACCCATGCCCTAACCCGTCCGGTTCCTAGGCGCCTGACTACTGTGGACCCGTCTGGCTATCAGAGGAATGAGCAGGACTTTGTGGCTTTCATGAAGAGTGATAGTGCGAGCATTGTATGCATAGTTTTCAACTTATTTACGTATGCATGGTACGTGTTTCATAAAGCGCCCATCTGCTGTCCTTTTGACACCTCAGAGCACTTTGTGAGACTGTAGACACATAGGAGCTGATTTTCACGAGTCCCGTAATTTGGCGATGGGTACTCGGTACGTGTAGACATGCACATAGGTGGTCCCCGCCACCGCATTTTGATAATTTGTTCAGCGGAGTGCAAAGGTGCAGGGTAAAAGGCAGCATACAAGCATGAACTCGGTATGTGCAGACATGCACATAGGTGGGACCCCTCCACCGCATTTTGATAATTTGCTCAGCGGAGTGCAAAGGAGCAGGGCAAAAGGCAGCATACAAGCATGAACTCGGTACGTGTAGACATACACATATGTGGGTCCCTGCCACCACCGCATTTTGATCATTTGCACAGCGGAGTGCAAAGGTGCAGGGTAAAAGGCAGCATACAAGCATGAACTCTGCCGTGCAAATTGAGTAAATGCAGCCTGCCACCTACGCATCGCAGGCAGCATTTAACATTGATCCATATGGGGTCTGCCTCCTTTTTTCTGGCATATAAAGCTTCCATAGGCCCCAAGGGATCCGCAGCATTTGCGCTGGCATGAAAATCTATGCTGGTGCAAATGCTGGGAGTATTTGTATGGGAGAGAGGAAGGGAGCAGTGGAAATGCAAGTGAAGTTCCGTCCCTGTTCTCCACCATTCAAATGATTGAAAATGGGGCTTGGCGTGAATGGAAGGAGTAAAAGCCCTATGCATGGCTTTTGCACCTCCTATTTACATTACACTCTATCACAAAAATGATGCCCACAGAGATGCAAGCAAAACGAATAGGAAAATTCACAATGTGCATACAGTTCCAGTAAATACTATGGGGGAAAGTGTCCAGTCCTACAGAGTGTAACATGAAGTGTAACAACCACGTGTACAAGGCTCATCTCAGAGATTTTGCAGTTTAACGCAGGACGATCAGGAGTACGGAAGGGAACCACGTTACCGCCTCCCGCAACCCGCTGCGCTTGCCCAAAATATACACATTCAAGCCAGCCGGTGCTGTTGATGCTGTCTCGAATACATTCATGCCAGCATATCATTCTTGTGCTCGTGTGAATGCGTTGGTTTCATCCGCTAGCTTTCTCCACATGCTAAAAGGTGACCGATTCCATAGACATCCATTGTTAATTCCTGCTGCCATGTGTATGTTGTGGGGCCATTTGCGTTTGTTTGCACTACGTGCACACGCATAAGCGTCATGGAAGGGATGCTCATGACGATTACTCGAATGTGATAGCCTAGCGGTTTTTAAGGAGGAATGTAAATGTAAGCATCCTAAAATGCTACTCTCAGGTCAGCAGTGCCTAGCATAGGTAAATATCCTCACTGCGGGCTGATACCACAGTGCTGCTGTATCATCTGTTCCTAGCGGAACCTGAGATCAAGGCATAAAACAAACTGTGCAACTGTGACATAACATCTTACTCCACAAATGTGCCTGTAGGAACGTTAAAATAGGGCATGACCGCCACTGCTGCCCCTGCAGGGCACCACCTACAGGATGAGAAGGAGGAGGCCCAGTAGGGCTGAGATCAAAATCTCAGGGCAGCATCGGAAGATTACCCGATTAGCCTGCCCTGGTACCCTGACATGGGGAGTGAGCTGCCAGAAGTGGGTTGGGAGGGGCTGGGAGTATATCTTCCCACCTTCCCATGCCCCGTCGCATTGTTTGCGGCTGTGTGGTTTTTCATTGTTTGCGGAGTGTGTGAGGCAGAGGCTGCTGCAAGCCTAAAGATTAGGTGGGCACCATGATGACCATGCTACTGTTGCTGAAATCGGCACTAATCACCTTCCACCTACTGCCTAGACTGTGTGGGTGTGCAGTGCGTGGGTCTGTGTGCAGAAGCTGATGAGGCAGTGCTGGGGAGACCCGAAGGATGCAGACTAGGCTGCTGCAGCAGCCTCAGTGGAAACAACGCCTCTACAGCTGTAATCAGTAACATCAACCATTCACCTGTACAGCCAGGCTGCATTGGCCAGGTGGTGTGCTCAGTTGGCTTTGCGGCTAAAAGCATCAGTTAACGCTGGCCCCAGTAGGCCACAAAAAGTGGCTTGTAGCATCAACCATCCATCAGCTCACTATCATCAACCCTTTGTTGGAGATATTTATGCGGCAACAATCAATGGAGGAAATTCTTTCCCTCCCCCAATCAAAAGCGCAACACCAATATTCCTTTTATGTTCAATCTATTCCTGTCTGTGATTCATATAGAACCATGTAAATCCCTCACCCTTTAGCAATAGGTAAGCCAAAAACCAGGCTGGCGTATAGAAAGAATATATATGTATTAACTAATCAGGAAAATTAATATTTACACACCACACGATACGCCACTTTTTCCGTGACCCAAATGCTTTTCTTTCCTAGCAATTCCCTTTTCACGCGCAACGAAAACACTACTTGGTTTAGGCTCTTTAACACCAGAACATGTACAGTCCAAATACTTTGCAGAAGGTTCACTTTTAATGACATGTAGCAAGCACCTCGAAATATGACCGGATCATGCACTTAGCAATACACTTTAAATTAAGTTTAATTGAAATAACATGCAATACTTTCCTATTGGAAAAAGCAGTTTCACGCCTTTAGCACTCTTTAAACTTCACACTGTAGATGAGCATCGTACAGCCACTTCTACTGCCTGCAACAGCAAATGCTTCCAAACAAATAATAATAGAAAGTGCAAATACTCCACAAATTAAAATAGAAAACAGACACATTGGTGCCTTCACGCGCTTCCACCCACACAGCTTCACGACATATTCAAATCAGTGTTAGCAGCAGAGCAGTTCAACAGGAAGACACTCTTATATCATTGCCTGATCTGCAGAGGAATTTAAGGTTCAAAATAAATAGGTGCTAACATGTATGGATTACAAAAAAATGTCTGTTTTAGGGTTTAAATACATTAATTTAGCTACCCTAAGAAACACCCAAATTGGGAATTTGAACTGAGTCAAATTCTCTAACTTCAAAATTGTAACTGTAGTCCTGCACGGGGTCATACAAGCGTCCTGATTAAAAATAATCCATCGTCTGATCATTTAAACAGCTGGCATGTGCATAATGGGCCAGTGAGTGACATGCATGTCCAGTGCCATTCCTAGAGTCCCATCGGTATGGAGCGGCAATGAGGATCCTTTTAAAAGTAGGTAGCCATGCTTAGAGCAACTAACAATAATTGATCCAAGTTGTATAGATCATTTACCAGGAAATATTCTGAAAATGCCTTGGGGTAGAGCCCCAAAAACAATTGCAAAATGGCCTCTGAGTCTCTTGTGCTTAAAACTGCCATCACATTTCCATTGGAAGTGAAATCCCAAATCATCTATGGTGGTTAAATCATACCAATTGTCAATCAATGTTAACGACTTCCTGTGCATAAAAAAGCACTATTTTTCACTAAACGTCCCAAATCTCCTTGTGGCAGAACCTCCAAAAGGGGACTTTTAATTCTGCCAAGTTTTGACATATGTCACTGTCCCGGAGAAGTGCCGTTCTCCACCAAGTTTACTAAATGTTCCTCTAAAAATAAACCCACACCTCCCCCTTTAAGGTGGTCTTTAAATCCTAACATGTTTTGACCAATATCAGCCTTGTGCTCAAGATTGTTACTAAAATTGTTACTACTTTGTCAACATTCATTGGACTAGCAGGATGAAGTGGAATAACCCCCAAACCACCCGTAAAATGGTATTTAAGTCCTACAAAATTCTTAACAATATTACTGACCCTACATACCTAAAAACACATAATTTTTGCCTACGTTTCCTCAAAATTCTTTAGGGTTCATCCTCCACGACCTGCAAGTGAACAGAGGCACTGCCATACACTTTCAGCATTACACTGGAAAGTCCATTTGAGATGCATCAACAGAGCAGTGGGTTTAACAGCATTACACACAGCAGAGATGTTGCATAACAGGATTTGAGTTCTTCGATCAGGAGCTGGGTTGATAGCTTTATTGCAGGAACAACAGTGTTGTAGGACAGGATTAAGGTGTTCCATAACAGCAGGATTTAAGTGTTCTTGTTTAATGTCAGGTTAGGTTCAAACTCGGATTGGCCAATAGGGCAATAGGGCAATGCCGAAGTGCAGCCTCAACATGCCAGCGTGGGCCAGTTTGAAGAGTTACTTCACTCTGCAGCTAGTAGTTTTGCCCAGTATTACTGAACATATATGCTTTAAAGTGCAACATTTGCAACACATTTGACCACAACCCTCTGATGTGGTGGTGAAGAATGAGGGTCTTGCATAAGGAGCACTAGAACAATAGTACATGGCACGCCAGGTCTTATTAGGCACAGGATAAACAGGTTCACAAATGGCAGCTGAGATTTGGAGAGATTGTTCACAACAAGTTGTACAGAGTTGTCAGAAGTAGCTCTGACTATTCGTGCAGGCAGCTCATCTTATACCGGCATATCACTCATATAAAAGCAGAAGAACAGGGGGGGTCCAGGAAGGCCACTATGACCACAGCGCTAATGCCAATTACTATGATTGTAAAAGCGGCAGCGTTCAACTGTTAGGTTGAGGGTACCTAGACCAAGAACCCTCAATAAAGAACAGAATGAGTTTAACCAGTGAACTGCGCCAAAGTTTCAGACAATACATCAAACAGTTTTGGTGTATTTTTAATTCCATTCAACAGCCTGACACGTGTTTCGAGCAAAGCTCTTCCTCTGAGGCTGTACAGCAATTGTCAATCGATTAAAAGTAATTTGCATGTACAATTTGATCAATACATACATAACATAACGATTGGACAAAAACAAGGGGGGGCGCAGGGGGTGATTACCAAAATCATAGTGTGAATTGCATGACACCATTATTTGAATCAATTGCAAATTAGCATAACATTATAATTAAATTATCATAAAAGAAAAAGAAAAAGTTGCATATAGTCAGTTACCGTTTCAGAGTGACATCAATTAGATTCCGGATTCAGGAAGAAAACGAACAAGAACAATAAGGAGAATAAGTATTGTGCGGTGACTAGACAACCATGGATAAGCTAAATGGCTAATTAGTCTCTGTTGAAATTAGAATTGCAGAAAAAAACATATTTACCCAGGAAACCTTGTCCAAAGGGAATAATCTGTGCAATAAAGAAATTCATACCCTAATCACGATTTGTTGAAAAAGTCAGAAATATATATCAATAGGCAAAACATACCAATGTACAACACTTACCAATAGTATGGATAAATCTAAGGAAAACTCCAGAGCTAAATCAAAGACAAAATAATGTGTGTCTTATATATTAATACAATTGGTCCAACCAAAATCAATTATCAGTAATAAAGAGATAAAATGTATATATAAAATAGATTACCTTATAATGATTGCAATTGCAAATGGATAATTATGAGTGACTGTATTAGTCCAAAAAAGATGCCGCCGTGGGTGGAAGTAATTGGAAACACAAAAAAGCAAATCCGTGGAGCGCAGATAGTCCCCATAGCAATAGTAGTTGACCAATTGGTAAAAGAAAAAAAGAAACAAAACCCGGAGTTAGGCAAGTATCAATTATGGAAGATCACACATAGTTAAAGGGCAGGGACCGTGTCAAAGTCACACGCGTCATACTTACCAGCCTTCCGGCATCAAACTAATCCAAGGGAGAACGCGCGCGAGCACCATCTCGTGTTAGTTAAAGAAAACTGAATCGCGGAAGCAACGGTGTAGACAGTCAAAGGCGGTGGCCATATTGGGTGAGGTATGTACCCTGACTGCCGAAACAAACACAATAGCCACTTGCTAATTAGCCCACGTATAGCATCAAAGTACTCAAGAGTTACTGAACAAGAGGATCACCTAGAACAAATGTCAGCAAAAATTTGTTGCAAAATATATTATGTTAGAAATTGCATTGGCGCGATGTCAATGCAATACACCATGGTTGTATAACCTGCCGTACATACTTACTCCGTTAGTCACAGAACAACAATCACGGGGAATATACCTCCCAATTGACACACAGGAATAGTGTACAGCCATCCGCAGTGCCAACGGCACTTCCAACCAAAAGCAAATAATTACAATCATTATGATTTGTACATCCTACGTACTAAAACATTAGACCTATTAGATTGATACAGATATATAAAATCCCTTGAGGCAAATGTACACTAACATATAAATGCATTAGTGAAAATACAGACGGAACACATATTAGCCGAAATTAATATGATTAGTGTATATTGCTAACGTAATGCCAATTTAAACAACAATGATAGCTGAATTGCAGGTTAGGTCATAGGAATGCATGAAATTCATGGTCCGAGTTAAGTCCTCGAGTAACCAATCTATGTTTGCAGATGAGTCTTGCTTCCAATTGCCTAAGCCTAAGTTCCATGTTGCCTCCTCTCTTAGAAGGACATATCTGAGCTAGGCCAATAAACCGTAAATCCTTAATATCATCCAATTGATGTGAGGTCTGCCAGTGCACCGCTAATGGGTATTTCAAATCCTGTTTATTCAAAGAGGCCAAGTGTTCCCGAATCCGGATTTTAAGTGGCCTAATAGTACTCCCTATGTAAAATGAACCACAAACACATATAATACAGTACACTACAAACATAGTATTGCAATTAATAAATTAATTGATTACATGTTTTCCCGTAGTGACAAAATCTAGCAATTCAGACTCAAATGTATATGGACACATATTGCAGCTACCACATTTGTGAAAGTCGTTTAACCGCCTTTGGGCTAGCCATGTCTTAGCAGTGGGTGCTTGTGACATAAAGGACGGGCAGAGCAAATTATTAAGAGTAGGCGCTCTGCAGAATGTTATTGATGGATTTGGTTCAAGTAATTTGGTTAAATCATTATCAAGGTGTAGTAAATGCCAGTGGCGTTTGAGGATAGCATACACACTATTACTATCGCTATTGTACCGTGTTATCAGTCTAATTTTATTATGTGGCTCGCTAGCAGGAATTTGTCTAGTTTTGGGTTTAAGTAGATCTGCTCTCTTCATACTAGACACTTCCCGTTCAACTTTGGTCAACAATGTGGGTTGATACCCTCGTTGTTCAAATTGATAATGTATGAACACTTTTTCTGCACCAAAATCAGCATCAAGTGAGCAATTCCTTTTCGCCCGAATATATTCGCCTTTTGGAATATTATTGATAACAGATCGTTTGTGAGAACTAGATGAGTGTAAGACCGCATTAACCGAAGTAGGTTTGCGAAAGGTTTTGGTTATAAAACCTGTAGGGGACACAGAAATGTTCAAATCAAGAAAATCAATAGAAACGGTGGAACAATGATGTATGAATTGTAAACCCCAATTGTTTGCATTCAGAAAGTTAACAAAATGGCTTAAGTCTACTTCATTGCCAGTCCAGAGCATAATAATATCGTCAATGTATCTTTTCCAAAGATATACGAATTGGGAAAAGTCCTTATTCTGGAACACATATTGTTGTTCAAATTGATGCATGAATATATTGGCCACAGGAGGAGCAAAACTTGCCCCCATTGCAATCCCAATCAATCGTTGATAATATGTGTCATTAAATAGAAAAACATTGTTTTGCAAAGCACAAAAAAGAAATTCTTTGATCATTTCAATATGCAGGTGATATGATGCTGATTTGTGTCAGAAAATGTAAGTAATACTGTCAATTGCTTTCTGGTGGTCAATAGAGGTGTATAGAGACTTGAAACAAGTGTAACCAATAGTACATCAGAGATAGGTGGCAATTGCACAAGAATGTCAAGAATGTGCATAGTGTCACGTATGTATGTTGGTGTAGGGTATACCAGTGGTGAAATGCATTCATTCACATAAATTGAGATTGGTTCCATAATCCCACCCTGACCACTAATGATAGGTCTGCCTTCCGGTATCTTGGTAAACTGCTTATGAATCTTGGGCAAAACATGTGCGGTTGGCATGGTGGGTCTGTCAGAGATCAAAAAGGATTTTTCCACATCAGTGATAATGCCTAGTTTATACCATTTGTCAATTAGGGAATTAACTATATTGCGTATATGTGTGATAGGATTATTTTTCAAAATGGCATAACAGCCAGGAGAATTCAAATGAGCCAGTGCCATTGAAATGTAGTCAACTTTATCCAAAATTACGTTACCTCCCTTATCAGCCTCCTTAATCACAAGCGAGTCATTAGATGCTAGCTTGTGAAGGGCTTGTCGCTGTGCTGGCGTTAAGTTAGAATGTATTTGATAAGAACGAGAGAAGCAACGGTCACAAAGTAAATGGATGTCATTGGTCACAACCCGGTGAAAAGTGTCTATAACATTGTCATCCGAAAAAATAGGAGCACATTTTCGATTTATTTGCAAATTCTTTAATTTTCAAATTATGATGCTGTATATCCAATTCTTTCATAGTGTCCAAAAGGTTAGTCTCACTGTCAGAAGTCGCATCATCTATAGACATAAGTATATGTGTGCTCATCATTGTTTGTAAAGAAAGTTCTAATAATTCAGCAACAGGCATCTTAGGTGACTACTGTTTCACTTGTGTAGCAAAATCTTTTTTTTAATTTAAGTTTTCTAATAAACTTAAATGAATCAATCTGTATCTGAACATAATCATTCTTGCAGGATGGAGCAAATGAAAGACCTTTATTGAGTAGTGAGTGTTCTTCCGGAGAGAGCTGATATTGACTTAGATTATGAATTAGATCTATCTGAACTGGTTTGGATCGTTCTGATTCTGAAGGGATTTCTGGTATGAGGCTCTGGTTAGCCTTTGACCGAGTGGGGCGGCGTAGACGCCGCATGTGTTGGCCACCCCTTGAGCCCCTTGGTTTGGACCTTGCATTGCGGTATTGGCAGCGGGTGGTAGGCGAAACCTGACCTGTTTTCTGATAGCCTCTTGTCTGTTGCCCTTTTTGAATCTTCTCATCTGTTCTAAAAAAGGTGCCGGAGTAGGTGGTTCAGGCAATTCAACAGAATCCATGTCCTCTTCGTTCTGAGTCTCATCCTCAATTGGTGCAACACCTGCCACAGCTTTATTCCTAGGCCTATCTGAATCGCTTTCAATATCAGAGCTAGCAGGAGATGAAGCTACGCTACTATTACGTGATCTAGACACATCATCAAATTTGGGCTGCTAGGTGTAGACCCGATTATCTCGATAGTCCCTATCATCTCTTGAGAATTTTCTGCATTTTCTCATTTTAACCTTATCCTGATGCCTCCTCAATATATTGTACAATTTGCATCAGGATGAGGTTAAAATGAGAAAATGCAGAAAATTCTCCAGAGATGATAGGGACTATCATTTTGTGAAATGGAGGCCCTCCTGTGCTGGCTTTTGCTTTTGCGGCACTAATGAAGGAAAAGCCAGCCAGCTGTAGTAAACAAAAGCTACCGCTGGGTGGCTTTCCCTTCATTAGTGCTGTAGGCGGAGGACGGGGACCGGAGACCAGAGCAGGAAAGCTGCAGCTGAATCTCGGTAAGTGCTATTTATTTATTTTTAAAAAAAATAAGCACTAGCTGCGTTTTTTTTTTCTAGGTTTTCCGGGCTGGAGGAGCCAGCATATAATGTTATGCTAATTTGCAATTGATTCAAATAATGGTGTCATGCAATTCACACTATGATTTTGGTAATCACCCCCTTCACCCCACTTGTTTTTGTCCAATCGTTATGTTATGTATGTATTAATCAAATTGTACATGCAAATTACTTTTAATCGATTGACAATTGCTGTACAGCCTCAGAGGAAGAGCTTTGCTCGAAACACGTGTCAGGCTGTTGAATGGAATTAAAAATACACCACTGTTTGATGTATTGTCTGTAACTTTGGCGCAGTTCACTGGTTAAACTCATTCTGTTCTTTATTGAGGGTTCTTGGTCTAGGTAACCTCAACCTAATATAAATATAATATAATATAAAAGCACATTGGCCCGTTTCCACCTGGGCGGTACCTAGGCAGGTTTGCATAGCGGTAACATATTCTTGCAGTAGGCTTTGCGGTTTCCTTGAACCCTTTCGCAATACGTCGGGACAGCTAGCAGGCCACTTCTATGGAAAAGAGCATAACAGCTGATAAACCAAATAATGTAATGACATAGAAAAGGGAAGTACGCGCCCAGCAGTGTGACGTTGTGTTGCAGGGGCAGTGGGAAGTCTGCCAGGCCCCGGCGGCTGCAATGTGCAATGTGTGCAACATGCAGAGGTGAGTGTACAGAATGGGCCTAAGGCAGACTACTGGTAACATATAGATCTTCCGCCACAACGCCCCATCCCCGCCCTTTGGGTACTACTTAAATAGTCTGTAAAAAAAGGAAAAAATGACATGTGTGACATTGGGCCACTTTTTCACATGTGCCTGAGCCAATTTCATGCCCCAGTCGAACCCTGGGTGTATCACAGATCCAGTACTTCAGTAGTTGGGGTGATGTAGAGCATTGTAGGCATTGGTAGAGCATTGGTAGAGCAGAACAATAGCAGAAGGGTTACATTTATTCACCCTCACAAATATACACGATTGAATGTGCTGTTATTCATCATTAATCACCCGCTGCCAGAACCATGGGCCTGATTCACAAAGTATTTTCCAATGGGATTCCGCCATTGGGAAATGCTTTCTTAAGTCAGGACCTATGTATATTGCCTTTATAGAAGGAATTATGCCGCTATCACCTATCACACATAGCATAATATAAGAGTATGGAGCCGAGAAGATCAGGTCACCGCGCTGCAGCACTGCTGATAATGGGCAGCACATAAAGGACACGCTCAAGTTTAGCTTAGTTAGTTTTGTTTCTTTATTTGTACCGCGCACCGAACTCTCAGGTAACTGGGCGCCAAAACGTATGCAAAAGTTACAGACAGTTTAGTGCAGGTCGACCATGGTTACATGGGGGTCGAGGGTTGAGAGAATCAGTTACAATACCAGGCTGCTAGTGTTACAAAAGACATAAAGAGATTAGGCAGGCAAGGTCATTTCAAGGGGCAGTGTTCATCGATGGGGCCCCACCATAAGCGATCAGACAGCTTTTATTATCTCGCTGCGATGGTGCACTTGTCATCATCATGTTCCCACACGCTGTGACGATGCTCCATGCACCGGTCACGTCACAACACAACACCCCTGCCCAAAACACCAACAATAATAACCCTACCTTCGCTCCTGCAGAGCACAGCCCTGGATTTGTATTTGAAGACTTTTCTTGCTATTGCTTGGGAACCGGTTTCCTCCCGAGCCACCTAATTGGTCTTCTCTGGTTTCAGGCGGCGTGGCCATGTTGTCAGTCCCGAGGTTTATTTCCGTCCGTCGATGGGCTTTAGTACGCGGCGCGCTCATCATGTCCCTGGGCACTGCTTAAACCAGCTTGAGTTCTGTTTGATAAATTGTCTCCCACCAGATAGTCCAATGAGCCGAGGAAATATACACTTATTTAGAGTTTCATAGCGCGCTAAAAAGCAATATACCACTTTGAAGCGCAAGGGGGGAGGGGATCAGCATCGGATTGCAGTGCAAGGCCCATTCTTGGATGTGGAACCTTGTTACATCAGTGTTTAACAGACCACTATTAGAGATGTTGACATACAAAGATAATAAAGAGGATGCGTAATGGTGGATGGGTTGATTTTATGCATGTATGTGTTTCTGCACTGGTATGATTCCATGTTGTGTCTGCCGCCTGAGCTCTATGCATTCAATGTGCCGCTTGCCTTACCTGGGTGAGTCTGTTAATTGTGTATAATAAATAATCATAAATAAGTGTAATGCTTATTGTATAATAAATAATCATAACTATAAAAACGCTGATGACAACTCTGTGTGGGATATCTCAGCGGCAACGTGCTTGCCTTGGAAGCAAGGTGACACAGAGCAACACAGGTTTGACCCCCGGATCCGCGCTTAGAAACCTATGGGTATTAAGCGCGTTATAAATAACCTATCATATCATATCGATGTCGCTCTATGGGGATGTCAAATTATAAATAAAGATATTTTAAAAAAGTAATGTTTTGAGTAAACATCCTTACCTCGCGCCTTGAAACACTTGTTTATAGGCGTGTTATAAACGCTATATCATATCATACCTAAATATGAGGCCTGTTATGCTTAGATTTCAAGTTACACTTTCAGAAAAAGCCATCACAATGCAGTGCATGGCTATACCGAAAAGATTCAAAATACTTGTAAATGTATATGATTAACGCTTGCTCTCAAGATCACGAACGCACATTTCCTCTTTCTGTTTATTCCTGAAGGTGTGAGAAGGAAGTCCCCTTCTCTATCGTCATTCAGTCCCGGAAGTGTCCGAACTCACTCTGCAGGTAAGCGGGTTCATGGTATCCATCCTCGACTGCGCTGCTTTTCAGGCATGGCCTGTGAAATCCATGGGTTTGGCTGCTGCACTAGTGCATGGATTGCTTGATGTATTTATAATGGCTTGATTTGTTATGCAGCTTACATTGACAATAACTTACTTTTAAGAGGATGACGTCACAGTAGACACTGTTAAATGCAATACCTTCCGCAACTGCGACATAAGACCCCTGTGTCGTCTCATAGTCTGACTTTCTATGCATATCTCTGTTCCTGTGGCACAGACATTGTCAGGAGTTCAAGGTGAGCATCCAGTCTCACTACGTTCTGAGACTCCTGCTTCAGCTTAATAACTGCCTATCAGAAGACCAGGACAACATATCCCTGCTCCATCGGCTGGCGATCAAACTTTTGAACATAAAGCTTATATAATTAATTGTACATTGGCCAGCTTGCATGGCGCTTGGTCAAAGTCCTATTTCACCGAACAGCATAGTTACAAGGAAATTGTTTATCTAAATGTTAAACTTAGCATTGGTGATAATGGTGTACTAGTTGAACCTTTTAGGAAACCAACTAGTACCAACTCGGTGTTGCATGCCGGAAGCTCTCACTCTAAACATTTGAAATTGAGCATACCTTTTTGAGGAGTTTCACATGACTAGATGTAATTTCGCAGAAAAAATATAATTTTTACAGCACTCTCAAGCTATAGCAAGAAGATTCCAAGAAAACAAATAGTCTAAAGATTTTATAAATGTTGCATTTAGCAAAGAATGCAAATAGAAAAGAAGTGATCTTTTAGTCACAAGAAATCCTCAGAAGGAAGTCAAGTAATCTGGTACCATAAAATGTATCACTACTTTCAACAGTATCAGAAAAATCCTTACTACACATTGGCATCTTCTGGTACGAGATAAAGATTTAAAATGTCTAATTGACGATCGTGCATCTCTGACTTTTAGGAGATTGTACTCCTTACGAACACTTATAGCATCAACTTTTTTTTAAAGGAAAGCCGGCCTTGGAAGTACAGGATAGCTAATAGACAAACACATTGGATTTGTCAAATGTTGTAAATGCAAACCATGTCAATATTAAACCACTATGAAACAACCCACGAACTTGCTCTCAGGTGAAAAAAAGATTGCGATTGAAAGGTGAGAGCAAATGTGCTGTATATGTACTATCCTGTGGATGTAACAAGTGGTATATGGATAGCACAATACACAAGGTTAACCGTTTTATTTGGCAACATATTAGAGCCATCAAAAATAAGGATTTCTCTTACCTGTTGGCAAAGCATTTTGTGGATGTACACCATGTGTATTCTGCTACTGACTCCCAATTAAAGTTTGTTGGGGTAATAAAGAAAAACATTTAAGAGAGAAAGAGGCAAGATACCATATTAATTATGATTAAACCCCCCAATGGACATAATACTGGTGAGGAATTGCATGTTTATTGTATGAGAATAACTTGAGAGTTGGTTTATTTTTAATCATCACTATGTATACCCTGATATGATGTGAATTTGTTTTTATTTTGATGATTTTTTTTAACAATTCCTATATTGATATATGTTTGCTTCTGTGTAACTTGACTTCTGGTTATGGTATTAATTCATATGTTTTTATTTGGTGAATCTGTTTCCAGCACGCTCATATTATTAGTTTTGAAAATGATATATTTGTTGTTTTTCTGGCTTTGTTTCCATGATAGGTTTAGAATAATATGATTGATCTTTTATTAACAACAGTTGCGCAGTAGCTTATATTATGGTTGGTACTATGTAAGCATAGTATACATTGGCTTAATGAATTTAGTGATCATTACTTATTTTAGAGTGTCCATGTATTCCCATTTAGGTTATTAAATGTACCACCTTTTTCATTCTAATATTGTATATGCAAATCATGCATTGACACTTTAGCACATGCACTTTATATTGCTTGATTGAATTATATCAATCCCATTAAATCAAAAAGGTAGAATTTGAATAGATATGTATTTCTCATACAGGAATCACATATTCTGTAGAATTCTCATGCATTTGTTTTTTTATGTATCAGATTTCTCTCTTGTTATGATAGTTGTGAATCTGTAGTTGCACTTGCACGTTATGTCTATTAGCACTTGCACTTTATGATATGAGATTACATGTTATTTATGTTACCTGAGTGGGTTATGGTCTTTGGGAATGCATGTATATTGTACATGTGTACTGGTTGTTCAGTAGTACACTATGGATTGACCTGAGAATTGTTGAAAGTCTTTTAATACAATATATGAATTTTACTACTTTTGAACCATATTACTGAAGACCATTACCACGAACCAGGTTGGATACATAAGGTGCCTCTTGTAGATGTTTTATTAAAGTATTATTATATATATTATTCTAAGCAATTATGTATCACATTCGGAATTATATATATATATATGTTGTCCATGTTGTCCTACCAATATGTTATATGGCATTGCTCTTAGATGCATATTGATTCTCAATTTGATATTTACTAGCACTTTAATATTTTGATAGGTTTAATATCTACATTTTTACTAAAGCTTTTCATATATATATAGTGTGATGAATTATGTATGTTTATCATTTAGAGTGTTTATACATCATGTTTATAGTTTGGAAATGTGAGCTTTGGAATTACTGATTGTGGTTAACATTGGGAATCGGAGGAAGTTAAATGACGGTTACATCCTCTACAAGATGGCTCTTTGCAAGGACATTGCAAATCATGTGGCCCTATGTGGCAATATATAAACTGAGAATGGGCTATGTGGATATACATGTGTGATTGGTTTTTCACATTGTAGCTTTGACAGAGTGTGTTGAGTGAGGCATGACACCAGGAGTAAGATTTAACAAGGATTTATTAAATATGTAACAGCAGGCAGCAGACGCACCTGTAGGGTACAGATGCAAGGCTCAACTGCCCGATTCAAAAGATTCATGTTCTAAATGGAACACATACAGCACACATATTAAAGAATGCATTTACATCACACAGAACCGCGAGTGGAACAGAACCTGCACTCACTTGGATTTGACTACAAACATAACAGTCTGTTGTAGAGTGAAACATGTTTGTAGTTTCCTGGTTGTACAGCTCACACTGTTGTCATTGGGTAAGATTTGTAAGTAGGTTCCTTTATTCAGGTTACTGTGGCATGTATATTCTTAACCTTGTAAAGGAGTAGGGACCCACCAGAACCCACCACACAGGGAGTCAACTCCAACTGAGTTCTCTGGAACCCTTGTGGGTAACACTCTGTGGGTGACCTCACAGTCCATGAGATCACACATGGTAACAGCACAGAAACTCCCACCAACATGAAAATAGGGCAAGGAAAGAGAATACTACAGTGGTTGTGTCTTTCTTTCTTCTCTAAACACCACACAGTAAAGTCTTGTAGAGGTGGCACTGTGGCCCTGCAGTATTTAGGAGTGCTGCCGTCCTCTGGTGGGGGTAATATTCTCCTCTTCTTTTCTAGTTATATATGATGCTTTAGAGGGTTGCCTAGAGCAATGGCATTGGTAATGATATCACACAACCTAATGCAGACAAACATACCACTATAATAAAGAACACTCTCTATGCATCATAGGCAGCACATCTTTAGAAACTGTACTGAAATAATACCCAGTCATGCTGTAACATTTCAACTATCCCTCCCCTATCACTTATTTTCCTCTACACCACCCCTCTTCTCGCTCACCTATTCTTTCTATTAACAAAACATCCAATCCAAACTTTCATCACACTTCCTCTTCTCGCATCTACCTCCGGAGCCTCTCTACTTCACAGACTCAACATCACTATGCTTCTACATCTCACTCTCTTTATATTGCTTTTTGGCATGCACAATCTATAACAAGACTTCCTTTACCTCAGACTATCTTCTTTCCTATTCACCCTCTTTTGACCTCATTATCCTCAAAGAAAACGTGATAGTTCCCTTAGATTGCAACCCAACTGGTACGGGTGATGGTGTACGACTGTTCTCATCTTCCAAACTACCTCTCTCACCTACTCTCCTATCTCCCGCTATTTCTCCCTCTTTCCAATACACTAGCTCCATGTTGTATCTTGCCCCCAGCAAGATGTTCCTGGATCAGAGATGACATGGACCAGGAACCAGGCTTACCCAGGTAAGTACAAACAGAAGATGCTTTATTGTCTTAGTTACATAGATGCAGTTCATGAAGGTCACAAGCATCTGCCCTGGTTCCCTGCCATACTCCAAGTCCCACTGTGGAACTCCCAAGCCTCCAATACGCCAGGCTCCACCTCACCATTCCATGATGCCCTGCATTCACACAGACAGTCACAATGATCATCCAAACTACAACACATCTCCCTCCTTAAAAACAACCACAAGAAACAGATTACACCCACTATCATGCTAGGACTAACAATCATAACACCCATTACTCCTTCTACCCTGGCCTGCCACGCTGGGGTCTCAGAGCTGCCACCACCGAGCACATACCTTGCCACACAGGACAATAAAACCAACCTATGCACTGAACCCTCCTGTACAAAACTCTTTCCGCCAGGACTGCCACCCCTAGCCACAACCTCCACCCCTATCTGGGGCAAAGACACTTGCCAAAGCATCCTAGCCCCAAACCTGTGACTATTGCAATAACCCAAACAACACGTCCTGGACATGCCAACCAACATTCCATAGACACAACCATGTACCCACAAACAAACCATGCCTCATCCCTTCTCCCCAATTAAAACATGAAAAAGTATAGCAAAACGACTCACAATACAAAGCCCACAAAAATCACAAAAGCGCAACCACAAAAAGGAAGGGTGGGGTGTGTGGGCTGTGCATAACGAAAAAATATGCAGAACTGTCAAAATAAACACCACAAGAATGGAACTGTAGTGCAATGCAAAAAAACTCAAAATTTGCAAAATAATTCAGAGGCACACAAAAGATGTGAAAATGTGCAGTACAACCTTAAAATTCCCAAATACACAAATTGAAGGGGCCCCTGAGGGACCCTCGTATGTGGAAACAAGGCACAATCACCACACACGAATGGATACGCCAGACACGAGGTTGTATTCCCAAAATCTAGGGTTTATTGCAAAACAAATAGTCCCAGTTGGCCAAGTGATCCCACGCCCCGCGACGTGTGGCTTACAGACCTCGGGGGACGCAAGCAAGCAAAAATTATATATCAGTTACATATATACAAAATGAGCATCCTACAATCAGTAATGACACATTTGATGCCGCCCCTAATTCATCCCCTTTGAATTGGAGGCGATGATTGACCATGGTGATGATTATGAAACTTTAGACCACAATATTTAGTAACAGGTTGCAATCTCAAATTTACAGACACCATTCTTTATTTGCGAGAACACAGCGCTTCTGTTTTCATGGGCAAGCTGCGCGTAGGAGACTGGCACATACCAGGCCTCACTATCTCTTAGTTTCGATTCTCGCTCTAGAGGTCCGCTTGCTCTCCGGGGCCTCACTGTGCTCAGAAAGGGGGGCCGTAAAGAAGAACATAATTCAACTCTTTAAATGTTAGTTTCATACATTGCTATTCTTTCAGGAGACTCGCTGGCATTCGTGTACTGATTAAAATGCCTTGCTCCCTGCCTTCAAGGATATGTGAGGGAGGGAATCGGGCATTTCTGTCTGGCTTTCCAGTGTAATGTTTCAACATGTTTCTTAGCCTTGGACCATTGAAGCAAAATAATATCTACAGCAAAGCAGTTTTACATGAGGCAAAGTGGCAACGTTAGAGACAGCAGAGAGAACAAAACGTGATTCTGGTCATCTTAAAATGTCCGCACTCTAGTTGAGCTAATAGCTACGTAATAGCTAATGAGCATATATACTTAACACTTTAAATGAGGCGGTTGGTCTTCGGCCAATCAATTATCCTGCATTGCCTTCCGATCGAGGGGTGTCTACTTTTCTAGACTGACAAAATTAGATAGTTTCAATATAGATTAAACTCAGTAAAACCTTGCCAGTGTGTGGATCAACCTGGTCCTCAATGACCATAACTTTAACCACATGAAACACACAAAACACTGTCCCAAAATCTCTGTGTGCCACTCCAAAACAATTTAACAACCAAAATCAACTGGCGTGCTTACCTACTATACTTCCTCTACAATGCACTGCCTGGCACCATAGAACAACTACTAGGAGTCTGAACCTTACTCCTAAAAGACACCAACCTCTACACTGGAGAACATTTGCGGTCACCTACAACGCACTACCTTATAATATGGGCCCTTTGCTCCAATACTCGAACACACATAACTGCGTTCGAACAATCTCCAAACTACATCGCAGGCCCCTTACCCTGGTGTCTACACAACTACCCTACTCTAAGGGTTAAACTCACTGGAGCACTCCTTCTCTAAGTGTCCAACGTCCTCAATAAAATGGGGTTCCTCTGAAGGTTTTCTAATACTACGGCAAACACACCTGGCCAGCGTGTGAAAGCCACCCCACCAACATGCATGCAACTCCTAACATGTGCACAAATCACTACCATTTGCTACATCTCACACATACACAACTGCTACACAAAAGTGCTACCGTTCACACATACACAACAGCTCCACAACATGCTACCTCACGTGCGCACCCTATGCGTCACATACACTCACAAACTACTAGATATTGTGCTCACGGATGCAAACTCCAACTCACTGTCCACACAACACATATTCACTACACACAAATGCGCATTTAAAATACACATTTCCTAAGATAGCGATGTGTTGCACCACCAGCAATGGTGGTGATCAGTCACCATGCTGGGGGTGCATGCAAAAACAACAAAACATCCCGAGTGCACATCCCTGTGCAATTGCATAATCAACAAAAGAAAATCTGTGGACATTTCAATTTTGCCAACTCAACTCCATAATTGTACTCCTTGAAGAAAATAATGTCATCATTTGTCAAAAATAAATCATGTGCAGTCCATGTTCAAAACTGTGCAAATTTTGCTTAAGAATGCATTTCTCCCTCATACACCCACTACACATGCTGCATGCATGTACAGCTCATTCATACAAACTGCATTAGTCTCCATAAATCGTAACACAATTATCTCTGTAAACCTGCACGTACAGCAACAACTTTATAATAGTCTGTCTTCAAAATGCCTTTCCGTTCTCGTAACATTTTTAGTCCTGCAGCACACAGAAATAATGTTCTCCTGAAAATAAACGTGTCGGTAAATCACATAAAATAACATTGCAATCCCATATTGCTACACCCTGTTTTCTTTTCCGGCTGCCGCATACCACAAAATCTGATAATAATGCCTGTATTCCTCACAACACACGCGACGCCACTGGCTGTAAATAAAACTCCAACAGCTCACTGAAAGTACCATTCCTTTTTTTTTCCTTTTTTTTCCAGTGCTGCAGCGAACGGTCGTATAATCACAGTACAGTACCTTTGAAGGGTGCTAGCATAAAATCCATAAAACATCTTAGCTGGCGACTTACAATCAGCATTGTCACTGCAAACCCAATAATTGCACAAACGGCTGCCGCCGCTTTCACTTTGCCTCTTCTTACATTAGTTCAATTTCAAAACGCATGCAGCACAAAAATCACTGATTCTTCCATGTACGTCATGACGCTTGTACACGCTCGCTAGGGCCTTTCCTCTCATACAGGCCTCCTTTTGTCAACACACAGCTCCTGAGCCCCGAACAATGGAGTAGAGGCTAATCCTATGCGTTCCAGCCCAACGGCAATGGCTGGAATGCAGGGGGCTCTGTCGAGTGTGCGCCACTCAAGGCCCCCTTAGAGCCCTCACAAAGTGCCAAAAATTCATTTTTTCTTTTCAATACCTTGAAATGCAGAATGTTTCTTCATCGGACTACAGGTCCCATAAGTCTCTGCACATCAGGAGCGCAACGGCGCTCGGATCATCAGCAATACGCCAAACTGCTCACTAGTGGCAAACCTCCTTCTGCCACTATCTTTTGCCAAATGTAGGTCTCCTGCCCCATGAATGGGCTTCGAGCTTCTACCATCCCCTGATGCCACAGCTATCTTCCTCAATGGCACACACTTCGCTTTCTACTCCACCAGTTCACCATGGCAGGGCTGCTCACTACTGGTAAATGGCATCAGGCTCGAATTTTTGCTTTTTCTCTCCTTCACCTCTTCACTCTCCAACCTTCTCTGGCTCTCTTAGCCTAATCCTCGTCACCAAATGTTGTACGTGTTGGAGGCTTGCGAGTTCCATAGAGTGATGGTTGGGACTTGGAGTATGGCAGGGAACCAGGGCAGATGCATGTGACCTTCTCTCCTACCTTCATGAACTGCATCTATGTAACTAAGACAATAAAGCATCTTCTATTTGTACTTACCTGAGTCTGCCTGGTTCCTGCTCCATGTCATCTCTGATCCAGGCACATCTTGCTGGGGGCAAGATACAACACTCAACAATCACCGCTCCCTATGGTATTTATATTATCTCTATCGGCTACCAGGTTCCGCTGGTCAGTTTATTGACCACCTCTCCCAACTTATTGACTTTGCCCACAGTTCCCTGAACCCATTCATGGTGGTACTTGAGAATTTTCTCTTTATACTGTGGAAGTGTTTTGCACATGAGCTCCCAACGGAGTACCCATAATAACATGAGGTTCCAACCCCACTCAAAACAACAAGAACTCCACAGACACCAAACCTGCAGCGCCTTATTTCAAAAAATCACAATACTCCAATAAAACAATGAGTCCCACAAATATAAAAATCCCTCCTAGATGAAAAGCTTAAGCCCCTGCAGACCATACTTGAGTCACTGCAGGAGTTTAAGTCTGGGGTAATGAACTCCCTGGACCTTTTGTACCCATTTACAAGGAGGGGGGTTGAACAAGTGAATGGCCCAGGAGAGCATGCTGGGCTGAGGGAAGAGTTGAGGGGTGCCCATTTGCGGGGGATACCTCACTCAAACTTTAGTAGTAGCCACATCCCAGGGCCCGGGTACAACCTCAACTTAGAAAGACTGATTCCACAGAGTAAAGTGCTATCCACCATTGTAGTCAAACTGGTTAACCGGTACGATCCTCTTACTTCGAGCGAAGAGCTAGACTGATGGATGTCCCACCGTTCTAGCTCAAAGGACCCAGAGGTTAGTGAGGAGAGGGGGGGCCTGGGTACATATAATGGGGTGGTACCAGTGGCACCAGAGCCTGCCCCCTGGGTTGCAGGCCTGCTGTCATGGTACATAGCTGGGGCAAGGGGAAAATTTGAAAGGGAAGACATTGTGGAGTTTAAAGTCTTACACTGTCATCCTTTGCAAGAGACCTGGGCATTGGAGACCCCCCTTCTAGATGGGTATGTATCCTATGGGATTTGAGCAAAGGGAAATGCTAGAGGCAGATGTTTTAGGGACGTGGCCATCTTGATTAAGGCCTCTTTAACCTGCAGGGTAAGGGTAGTTGAGACAAATATGGACTACCTACAGCTGCTACGTATCTTCCCATCACGGGGGGACCCGGTAGTGCTTTTAAACCTTTATAACAGCCCAGATAAGGCAGAGGTGGATAGGCTGGAAAAGCTCAAGGTTTATATCAATGGGCTATTTAATAAATATGATGAATCGTAGAGCGAACTGTATATGGGGAGGAGATTTTAACCTCAAAATGGGCGTCAGACCATCAGAGGATCTGCTTGACCTGTTGGAGGATCTGCCACAGAATATGCCCATCCCGTTAATGACGGATGGGCGGGTATGTGCAAAGTGCCTACAGATGTGTATCTGGCTTATAGAATGGGGGATGCATTTGGTAAACTGACGCATAGCTCCCGTTATCCCGGATAATTACACCTTTAATAATCACCAGGGCTCCTCCACCATAGATTACTTCTGCATCTCGTTAGAGCTCTGGGAAAAGATAGAGGGTTTTGAAGTGCTGATGGACCCTAGTAGTGACCACCAGCCAATCAGCCTGAAATTAAGTGGTGTTCTGGGGGGATAGGTCATCAATACAGCTTTGCTTGTATGGTAAAAACTAATTATGCCTCTAATAGGATAATGAAATGGGCAAGATTTCTGGACACTAATCTACACTTAGACACTTTGGCAGAGAACATATCCCTCATTCTTGGTATCCAAGATAGTAATGTGAATTTAGGGCAGTTAGTGGAACAGTTTACGAAGCTACTGGGGGCACCGACTAAGGGCTTCACAGCACAGCGCAGCAGGAACACCAACTCCCATAAAAAGGGGGTGGTTTTGACAAGTCCTGTACTTTTGCCAAGAAATGACTCCTGAGAGTTTTGAAATCGCCAACCATCATGAGGGGGGAGATTGATCATCCTAGAGCGAACTATCACCTGGTGCTGGAGAGAAGGAAAGGCAAACGGGAAGAGGAAGCTTGGGAGGGTTTCTTGGAATCATCAAGATGCAATGATCAGCAAGCTTTCTGGGAATTTGTGAAAGGGGGCCCCACTCCCAAAGCAATGGCGAAGCCTGGACGTACACATGTGGAAGAGGCAGCTTGGGTGGGGTATTTTGGGGATCTGTTTGGAGGAGGAGCACCAGCGGAAAGGCATGGGAGAAGTTGTACCTCATTGCATTTCAGCCTAGAGGATATATCTTAATCCATCATTCAACAGGCCCGTAACCAAACCCGGGTTCTGAGGCGATCTCATCATACCTATTTCAGGATCAGTTAGATCTTTGCGCCCATTTGTTGACCATAGTGTTTAATGCTTGCACGGACACGCGTTGTTTCCCAGCTTTGTGAAAATCGTCCATTATCTTTCCCATCTTCAAGAAAGGGGTCCCTGCTAGTCCCACGTTTTATAGACCTATTTCCCTGCTAGATACCTACTTTAATATTTCTGGGAGGGTACTGCTGGGGCACATTGAGTCCTGGTTATCAGAGAAGGGAGGATAGCTCAGTGGTAACATGCTCGCCTTGGAAGCAAGACGACACAGAGCAACACAGGTTCGATCCCCAGGTCCGTGCTTAGAAACCTCTGGGTATTAAGCGCGTTATAAATAACCTATCATATCAAGGTAGTTCTCTCTGATGTACAGTTTGGCTTTCGTCCTGGGGCAGAGCCTAAATCTGTATATAGTTGTCTCCATTTCAGATTTTTGCAGCAGTGTACCTTGCATTTATGGACCTGAGCATGCCTTTCAACAAAGTAAATAGATCAAAGTTGTGGCCGTGCTCTGGTCCATGGGATGCCCAGGGCAATTTTAGCTGTGTTACAAGAACTTCACAGGGAGAACCAGGCTTGTGTGTGCAGCGGCACTGGGGGACAATGCACTATGTACTTCAAAGTGGGATATGGGGTTCGCAAAAGCTGTTTTTTAGCCTCAATTCTTTTCACCCTTTACATCAATGGGCTTCTAAAGGCACTGTTGGATATGGGGCGCATTATCCAAATTTCGGGGCAGGCTTTTTTCCAGTCCTGGCCTACGCAGATGGTACCGTATTAATAGCCATAACCCCCAGGGCCCTCCAAATCCTGATCGCCGCCTAAGATGCGTTTATGAATCATTTGGGGCTTAAAATAAACACCACAAAATCAGCAGTAATGGGATGTGTGGGAAGGAAGAGGCCAGCGAAGATGCGCCCTATGATTTGCAACGGGGGACATAATCCCCAGAGTGAAGGAATTCGATTATCGAGGTGTAAGATTTTCAGAGACAGTTACGGGAAATGCCCATATAAAAGAACACTCGGCAAAGCTAAGCCAATATGTAGGAGGGATTTTGTGCTTTTTATCCTGCTGTAAAGGTCAACCCCTGGATGTAGTCTTAAAATTCTACGCAGCGCAGACAAAGACTGTGACCTTGTATGGAGCACAATTTTGGGGTTTCCTAAAAGCTACTGAGATCCAAGTCAAGAAGAACAACTTTTTTAGAAGGCTATTGGAACTCCTGGGATCCACTCTCTGTATCTCTATTCATAGGGAACTAGGAGTGGATTTCTGGGAGGACGAATGGGCCTTGGCTCTGATTACTTTTTGACTTAGTCTCTGGGCAAATGAACATGCTAATTAATGTAATTTAATCATTAGGACGCTAATGGCAAGGGATAACTGGAAAATAATCCTGTGGCTGGTCTATATTGACGAAGCTCTGTCCCGAAGTAATATTCTGGCACTTTCTCCACCTGATAACTTGGCCAAATCAGATCCTATAAAATAATCTTCGGCTGGGCAATAAAGGAGAACAGGGACTTTATGGAGTTCACTACTAATTTGGATAGAGTGCACACGACGATCAGTAGGGTGAAGGAGATCCAGCCCTATCTCCTCTGGGGTTCTAAAAGGGGAGATCGTTGACCGATCATGCGTGCCAGATTTGACTGCCTACAGCTGAGGGGAACAACAGAAAAATGCCTTGAGTATCCTGACACATCAGGATGCCCGGTGTGTGGGGCAGATAGAGAGGATCTGAACCACTTCTTATTGTTCTGCCCAGTTTACAATATTGTTAGATTGTCTACTCTATTGCCGGTCCTTAAGTCAGCCAGTATCCGCTCATATAGGCCGGCAGTGCTGTTTCTCTTGGCTGCGGACTCTGTATTGACAGTGTGAGCATTATTATCCTTCTTGAAAAGAGCAATGTACCAAAGAAAGGGGTTCTTGGCCCAATTGAACCAAAAGAAATTATTATAATCCATGGATTATGCATTGTGCACTTCAATCTATGGAATATGTATCGGATACTATGAATTGGCTGTATTTTCTTTTCATTTGTTTTTTAGATGGAGTAGTGTTTTAAAATTGTCTTTTTAGATATGGACACTGTATTTTATAAGCGAGAAGAAATGGTAAATGTTGATATGTAATGTGTTTTGTATTTTTATATGTTTGATGGATTAATTGATCTTAAGAAACATATTGACTTACTGACAAAAAAACAGATCGGTTTCATATTATGAACATAACAAAATGCTATTGGAAATGTTGAAATGTACTTTTCACAATCACATCTTCACCTTTAATAATCAAATATACTGTAATAAAACGGGCACAGCTCTAGGTGCAAAGTAAGCACCACTATATGCGAATCTATTTTTGGGCAATTCTGAAACAGAACATGCTTGGGGACACAGCATTTACAGAAGAAGATAAAATAATCTTCTGGGTATGCTACATAGACAACATACTTATAATTTGGAATGGAGATCTCAAAACACTGAAAGACTATTTACATTATCTCAATGAGAATGACTACAACATGGTTTTAACAATGGAACATAGTACAAGCAAAATACACTTTCTGGTTCTGGAAATCTACATACATGAAGATGAAATTCAGACTACAATGAATCAAAATGAAACAGCAGGTGAGAGTATTTTACATGCTATGAGCAATCATCCGTGGCATACGATAAATAATATTATTCCGTATGCAGAATTTCTGCGGATGAAAAGAAATTGTAATATGGAAAAGAACCATGACAACATTCTACAGACCAGCATTAACAATTTCAAGAAAAGAGGTTATTGAATAAAACACTAAATCAGCTTTGCAAAAAACAACAACAAAAGACGGATCAGAATTTCTGGTGGACAATTTAAGGACAAGGAAAAGACAGCATCAACGCTAAGAGTCATAACCACATACAGCTCTGATCACTATCATTCATGGAAGATTCTGCAAAAACATTGGCATATCTTGAAAATGGACACAATAGCGAGAGAGTTGGGAGATAGAACCACCCTCACTTAGGGAAAAGCAAAGAAATTGAAAATAAATCTAAATTCAAGTTTTCTAGATCCAGACAAGGAACAATATGAATCATTACAATCACATTGGCAGATGCCACCAATCAATGGAAAACTACAAATGTGGGAAATGTAAGGTATGTCCACACATGATGGATAAAACACAGACAATTACACTCCCCACGGGCACAACTCGAAAAATCAACGACTTTATAAATTGGGACACTAAATATGTGGACTTTGGAAGACAATGTCACTACAAAAAATGGTACATTGGAAGTACAGTACGGAAATAAAAAATTTGAATTATTGAACATTTGAGAGCAATTCAGAATGGAGATCAAAAATATCCCATGGCCGTTGACTGTCAAAAAGAACCTCCAGGAACAACTAATCAACAATTGAAATTCATGGGGATTACAACAGTTAAAACATTGAAAAGAGGAGGTAACAAAGAACCCAGACTCCGTCAAGAAGAAGTCAAATGGATACTGTAAATGGACAGTTGTGCTCAAGGCCTTAACCAGGAAAATGAACTCTGGTCCTTTCTATAATGCATTGGAACTAGAATGCTTTTACAAGAACACCAAACAAAAGCAGCTCTCGTAGGCGAATCCCAGCGGCGGATAAACCACTTACGGGGTAATTCATGGAATTTCGCACAAAAGTGGCGCACGCGGCTGGCGCACAGTGTTCCCATGCGATAGACTGCGCCAGCCGCGTGCGATAAAATCCATTTCATCGCACAGCGTATTCATGGATTTTAGCCTCCAAAACCAGCCATGGCGCAGAGTGGCGCAGCGACCCTGCAGCAGCGCCAGTTATGCCCCCAAGAACGCCCTCGCGCAAGGAAAATCCATCAAAAGTCCCAATTCAGCGCAAAGGGCTGCGCTAACCCTGGACCAGTTTACAGGGCTGCCAAACGCCAAGCGGGGAACGTGTATTTCAGGGGTGCGAGGGAAGTTCCACACGCGATTGGGCTGGGTACATGTATTTCGGGGTGCGCGGGAAGTCCCACACACGATTGGGCTCGGTCCGTGTATTCCAGGGGTGCGCGGGAAGTGCCACACGCGATTTCAGCAGGGTACGTGCATTTCGGGGTGCTCGGGAAGTTCCACACGCGATTGGGCTGGGTATGTGTATTTCAGGGGTGCGCGGGAAGTTTCACACGCGATTGTGCTGGGTAAGTGTATTTCAGGGGTGCGCGGGAAGTTCCACACGCGATTGGGCTGAGTCCGTGTATTTCAGGGGTGCGCGGGAAGTGCCGCACGCGATTTCAGCAGGGTACGTGTATTTCGGGGTGCGCGGGAAGTTCCACACGCGATTGTGCCGGTTACGTGTATTTCAGGGGTGCGCGGGAAGTTTCACACGCGATTCCAGCAGGGTAATTGTATTTCGGGGTGCGCGGGAAGTTTCACACGCGATTGGGCTGGGTACGTGTATTTCAGCGGTGCACGGGAAGTTTCACACGTGATTGTGCTGGCTACGTGTATTTCAGGGGTGCACGGGAAGTTTCACACGCAATTTCAGCAGGGTACGTGTATTTCGGGGTGCGCGGGAAGTTCCACACACATTTGGGCTCGGTACGTGTATTTCAGGGGTGCCCGGGAAGTTTCAACCCCGATTGTGCTGGGTACGTGTATTTCAGGGGCGCGTGGGAAGTGCCACACGCGATTTCAGCAGGGTATGTGTATTTCGGGGTGTGCGGGAAGCTTCACACGCGATTCCAGCAGGGTAATTGTATTTCGGGGTGCGTGGGAAGTTTCACACGCGATTGGGCTGGGTACGTGTATTTCAGGGGTGCACGGGAAGTTTCACACGCGATTGTGCTGGCTACGTGTATTTCAGGGGTGCGCGGGAAGCTTCACACGCGATTCCAGCAGGGTACGTGTATTTCGGGGTGCATGGGAAGTTCCACACGCAATTGGGCTCGGTACGTGTATTTCAGGGGTGCCCGGGAAGTTTTAACCGCGATTGTGCTGGGTATGTGTATTTCAGGGGTGCGCAGGAAGTTCCACACGCGATTGGGCTGGGTCCGTGCATTACAGGGGTGCGCGGGAAGTGCCACACGCAATTTCAGCAGGGTATGTGTATTTCGGGGTGTGCGGGAAGCTTCACATGCGATTGTGCAGTGTACGTGTATTTCAGGGGTGCGCGGGAAGTTCCACACGCAATTGGGCTGGGTACGTGTATTTCAGGGGTGCGCGGGAAGTTTCACACGCGATTGTGCTGGGTATGTGTATTTCGGGGTGCGCGGGAAGTTCCACACGCGATTGGGCTGGGTACCTGTATTTCAGGGGTGCGCGGGAAGTTCCACACGCGATTGGGCTGGGTCCGTGTATTCCAGGGGTGCGCGGGAAGTGCCACATGCGATTTAAGCAGGGTACGTGTATTTCGGGGTGCGCGGGAAGTTTCACACGCGATTGTGCCGGGTACGTGTATTTCAGGGGTGCGTGGGAAGTTTCACACGCGATACGCCATGTGCGAATGGGGTACGTGTATTCCTGGGGAGGGCGGGAAGATTTACACGGTCCCCTACAACGCGCCAAAAAAGACGGTCCAATCCGGAAACACATACGCCAGCATGAAGCCGGCGTACGTCGACTCGCAGGAAGCAGGCGTACGTCGACACACGCAACATAAAAGTGTGTGCAAACAACAAACAAGCTCATATGCCAGGATGAATATACCGTTCCCAGCAGCAGTGGCCGTGGGATACCGCAGGAGGAGGAGGAGGAGGAGGAGGATAGTCAGGGCCAGAATCTTCACACCCAGAACCAGCCTTTTTGGGATGCCTGATGACCAGGTGTATGGGAGGTACAGGTTTCCACCTCACATAATATTCGACCTGGTCAGTGAGTGGGAGGATGACCTCACATCACCCACCCTCTGCTCCCAAGCACTCACCCCCCTGGAGAAGGTCCTCAATGTACTGCACTTTTTGGCTACCGGATCATTTCAGAGGACAAGTGCGGTAGTGGGGGGGTGTCACAGGCCACGCAGTCATGGTGCCTACACCAGGTGTTGGCCATCATCACTGCACGCCCATCAGTCTGCAGGCACATATACCTGCCCAGAACACCTGCAGAAAGGCAGGCTGCCGCCCAGGATTTCTATGGGGTGGCACAATTCCCCAAAGTGCTAGGTGCCATTGATTGCACCCATGTGGCTCTACGTCCCCCCCAGGGCATCTGAGCACATCTATAGAAACCGCGGGGTGTGGCTACGAGGGCCATGTAGGAGGACGCGTTCTGGAGGAGCTCCCGAGATCCTGCAATTATCCGGGCAAAAAAGTGCGTGAAGACGGGCCGCCGACCGCTGAAAATACACATGCCGGTGTGTGAATGATTGGGCTACGTGTGGTGAACTTCTGGATGGTGCAGGAGTGACGGCGGCAGAGATCGGTGCGGAAGAGATAAGGAACACCGGAGACGAAAGACGACACAAAATGGCCGACCAGGGTCCGGAACAAAGGAAGAAGCAGGCCGCACAGTGACCCAGCGAAAGCGGCGCACTGAGTGCACATTTGTCACTTGAGCAAACTATAGGTCCCCTGGGTCATGTCGAATAGAACGGTGAGGCCGAAGGCGAAACAGCCCACCCTAGACGACTTCACTAAGACGTCCCCGGGTCAAGACATTACCAAGAGCAGGGACAAGCTGGCTGCGAGCAGCATGACGACTTTGGGCGCTAACCAAGAAATCCTGGCTGCGATTGCGGACCTAAGGGCGGCCTGGGAATCTAAGCTCAAACTAGCGTCACTGAACTAAAAACGGCACTGGACCTCAAGGTCGGAGAGGTGCATTAGGACGTTAACCTACTCCGACAGGATGTCAGGGCCTTGGCGGAGCGCACGGAGTCCCTTGAGAAGGAAGTCGGCCCGAATACTGCGGATTGCGCCTCCCATAAATCCGAACTGCACGCCCTGATACAAAGAGTGGGCAACCTGGAGAGCAGAGCGGAGGAGGCGGAAGGACGAGCCCGACGAAACAACATCTGCATCGTGGGCCTGCCGAAGGGATTGGAGGGCCACAATCCCACAGAATTCATTGAATCCATGTTATTGCAAGAGATACCCGGAGGAGCCCTATCCCAAGGATTTGCAGTGGAAAGGGCACACAGAGCCCTAACAAGGAGGCCGCCAGCGGGGAACCCGCCTAGGCCTGTGATCGCCAAAATTCTTAATTACCGTGACCGGGAGAGGATACTGGAACACTTTCGTAAGGGAGGAACGATCACACGAGGAGCGGCAAACATCACGGTTTACCCGGATTACACCCTGTCTGTGCAGCGTAGCCGCATGAACTTTGGGACAGTAAAACGGAGATTGAGAGAGGTGGGCCACAAATATATGTTACTTTATCCGGCAAAATTGAAAGTCATTCATAAACATAAAACTTTGTTTTTTGAAACCCCGGGGGATGGCTCGATGCGCACGGATGTCCCCAGGAGTCAGAAGTTCGTACGGAGAAAGAGCTCGGAAGAGATAAGTGATGCATGAAGAAGGTGCCGCAAGATGGCGTGGCACGTGGCACTTGAATATAGTCGCTTGCGCAGCCTTCAGTAGAGAAGGTCAGACTATTGCACTATTTGTCATAAGCACTGTGGTTAATGTTGACTTAACGGGAGCCTTACGGAGCATTTCTCTCTACCCCACAACAGTTCTAGTTAAGTGGCCATTAGGGCGACTTCACCCTACTGAGCTCTGTGCATCGTTCGGTGCCTGCAGGGCTAGATGTGGGGGTGCCTGAGCTCCGAGGATGGAGCTGGGCAGCAGTTGGGGTGTGTGATGTTGGGGAAGGGACGGGTGGGGGGAGGGAAGTTGGGGTTTTGTTGTGTACATAGTTATGGGGAGTTTGAGCTGGTACGAGAAGCTACAAGTAAACAAGGAGGGCTGTATCTGTATCACGTGGGCAAAGGGGAGTCGCTACATGGGAGGCAGGAAGACACTCATGAGCCATGGGAGACCTTAAGATCGTAACATGGAATGTCAGGGGACTTAACAGCTACTTAAAAAGGAACAAAGTCATGATGTACCTAAAAAGACAGAGGATTGATATTGCGCTGTTGCAGGAAACACATCTGACCCAGCAAAAATTGGAACTGGTGGGGAAGAAGTGGAGAGGCACTGTGCAGACAGACATTACTAGAGGACTTTGGGCTGGCGGATGTTTGGAGACTGAAACACCCTAATGAAACACAGTACTCTCACTACTCAGCTCCGCAGCACCTGCACACGAGGCTGGATTATTTTTTTGCCACGCCAGATGTGATGATAGAGACCACCCAAATAGAATATAGAGCGAGGGTCCTGTCGGACCACTCGCCCCTGGTGCTGACCTGGCAGCACTGTCGCCCCAGGGCGCGGATACCGACGTGGCGCCTCCGGGCGGAGGCGCTCAGAGACCCAGTCTTCAGGGAAGACATCAGGGATGCGATCTCACAGTACTTTGAGGTGAACACAGGCAGCGTAGATTCAGCTTCACTCTGGGAGGCCTTTAAGGTTGTGTTGCGGGGTGCTGCTATTGCTTAGTCAAAAGGCCTGCAGGGTGGGGTCCTAACAGAACTAGAGGAAGCGGAAAAGAAACTGGAGCGCGAAAGCGACAGGGCAGGAGGGGACGCAGAACTTGTACTCGAGTTGCAGCAGAGGTGCGCGGAGCTTTGGGAAAGGCTCTGCAACCTTAACTACAAAAAGTATGTCGAGAGGCAACATGCAGGTGGGGATAAAACTGGCCGCTTGTTGGCGTGGTTATATAAGAGTGAAAACCCCAGGCCCCCGATTAGGACAATAACTAGAGAGGACGGGAAGGTGGTTGACACCCAGGAAGGAGTCAACGAGGCATTCTTGGACTATTATAGAACATTATATGAGGACAGAGGAGGGGACAATCAGGAGGAGATTAGAGAAACACTAAAAGACATGGAATTACCTAAGATTAGTGATGAAGAAAGGGAGGAACTAGACGCACCAATTACCCTGGAGGAATTAGAGGAGGTGGTAAAACAGCTGCCCACCTGCAAGAACCCGGGTACGGACGGATTCCCGGGCGAGTTTTACAAAACATATAAAGCAGAAGTACTCCCCCCTATGCTAGAGATGTTTAATGAGTCTTTTGAGAAGGGTCGGCTACCGGATACGCTCAGAGAAGCACTAATCGTGCCGCTCCCCAAGCCCAACAAGCCAGGGTATTGCTGCGGCTCCTATAGGCCGTTGTCAATGTTGAACCAGGACAGTAAGATCTTGACGGCGGTCCTGGCTAATAGGCTACGGAGGGTCATCAGTAAACTGATACACCCGGATCAGACAGGCTATGTCCCCAATAGAAACATAACCCACAACCACAGGCGACTCCACGGGGTGATTGAAGAGGGGAACAGAAGCGATGGGGAAATGGCGGTGGTGTCCCTAGATGCAGTCAAGGCTTTTGGATTCAGTGAGGTGGCCATGGTTGCTGGCGGCCCTGGAAGAATACGGGATGGGGCCGGGTTATGTTAGGTGGGCGAAATTGTTGTACAGTGAACCACTGGCCAGAGTACGCACAGGATTGGTGATATCTGAGAGGTGGCAACTCAGTAGAGGCACCAGACAAGGGTGCCCTTGGTCCCCGATGTTATATATTCTGGCCCTAGAGCCCCTGGCAGTGTACCTCAGACAACAATATGACATGGTCGGTATTGAAGCAGGGGGAGAGAAACACCTAATATCCCTATATGCTGACGATTTGTTACTGTATTTGAAATACCCGGAGGAAAATCTTCAGTATATTCTAGAGGTCATGGAAAAGTATGCAGAACTGTCCGGCATAGCGGTGAACCCCCAAAAATCGAGCATGTTCCCATTGGGCAGCTACATAGGAGCCCCTCTGGAACGATTGCCAGTGTTGTCCGTACCTTGGGCGGCTGATTCTTTCCGCTACCTCGGAATAGATGTGTATCATACTGTGGAGGGGGAACACTTGCATAACACCGAGGTGGCGGTGAAGAAAATCCGCACAAATATGAAGTTTTGGGAGAAGCTGCCGCTGGCGATGATGGGGCGGGGGGCGATGCTCAAAATGGTGGTCCTGCCTAGGCTGTTACATTTCTTCAGTAATATACCATACCTGATACCCAGGAAGTTTTTTGTCAAACTGAACAGCATGTGTAGGGACTTCCTGTGGCACGGTACCCGCAATAGAGTGGCGCTATGGAAGCACCAGAACTTCCATGATAGAGGGGGCATTAAGCTGCCAAACTTTGAGGCCTATTATGTAGCCAGTCAGTTGCAATATGTAGCCAAATGGCTCTCTGATGAAGAAACTCCTGAATCTAAGCTGTTTGGGCAGGACTGCACCCCGTTTTACCTAAAAGAGATCATCTGGGTTCCTAGACTTGAAATGAACGAACGCCCGGGTATGTTGATGCTTGGGTGGAAGATGTGGCACAGAGTATGCCAACTGATGGAGAACCCGTGCCCGTGTTCCCCACAGGTGCCGCTGGTTGCCTTGGCTAGGGGAGACAACCAGCTCAGGATGATAACCAGAACCTATTGGCAATCGGTTGGGCTGGCCACATTGGGAGACATATGGCAAGAAGGGGCTATTAAAGAATTCGAAGACCTGGGAGAAGAGACAGGCTTGCATGGAGGCCAATATGTCACGTATCTTAGGCTAGTGCAGACTATTCGCAAAACCTGGCCGGAGACTGTACTGGCGGAAGAACCAGACGCTCTAATGGGAACAATATATGACATATCGGAGGGAGGGCACGAGATCTCTAGACTATATGAGATGGTGATGAACCGGGTGGGAAAGGATTTGACTGATCTGAGGCTGGACTGGGAAGCGGAGGTGGGGGCACAGTTGACCGATGGAATGTGCGAACGGGCCATAGGATACCACAAGAAAGTGTCCAGAAATGCTAGATTGCAGCAGATTCAGTTATACATAACGCATAGAGCCTATATGACCCAGAAGAGAATATCTAAGTTTGCAAATGCAGGAAGACAAGCATGCCCGAAATGCGATGAGGAAGACGCTGATATGACAATCATGTTCTGGTCTTGCCCAGTGATTGAAGCTTTTTGGGGGGAAGTGGCACGGAAACTAGCGGATAAAGGGGTCCCGCTCAACATAGATACGGCCTGGGCCTGCCTGTTGACAGGGTTTCCCAGACCACGGAACACTAAACACCTTGGGAAACTGAGGGACCTGGCATATGTGCTTGCTAAAAGAAGGATAGCCATGGGCTGGAAGCAATGCCACAAGCCACGGGTAGAGGTATGGTGGCGGGACTTGCAAAAATGGGCGGAGGCTGAAACGGTGGTGTGGCAGGAGGCATGTAGCAATTGCGGGGAGGAAGATGTAGGCAACCTGATGGCTTGGAGAATGTTAATAACAGGACTGTTTGGCACAGTAGTGGATCCTGCAGCTTCGGGAGGAAGTGATACCCAGCCACATGCAGCGGATACAGAACCGGAAAGGCAAATAAGCTCTTGAGAGGGGGGGGGATTTGGGGAGCAGTAATGAGTGTTAATTGATATTCACGAGTTTATTGTAAATAATGCTGCAAGTTTGGTTTGTATTGTTTACTTTTCAAAATAAAAAATTAAAAAAAAAAAAAAATCTATAGAAACCGCAAGCACTGGCATTCCATCAACATCCAGGTAGTATGTGATGCCAAGGGAATCATCACCTCAGTATATGCCAACTATCCAGGGTCCACCCACGACAGCTTCATTTACAGAATGTCAACCCTAAACCGGGACATGGAAGCTGGGCGGCATGGCGATGCATGGCTGCTTGGAGAGTATAAATGCCACTGCACATGCATGCATGTCAGATACAGAGCAATGTCACTACCCCACTAATGATATCCATCACCACCTCCCCAGGGGACAGTGCCTACCCTCTGAGCACCCACATGATGACGCCAATTCGGAACCCCATCACGCCTCCCGAGGTAAGATACAACACAGCCCATATTGCAACCCGGGGGCATAGTGGAGCGCACATTCGGAGTGCTCAAGTCACGCTTTCCTCCCTTGACCGTTCTGGCGGGCAGCTGTTATACGCTCCCCCAGTAGTGTGCAGGATCATAGTGGCAGCATGTGTCCTGCACAATGTTGCAACATGCCAGGGCCTGGCTGTGGACATGGTGGTGCCCCCACATCCCCAACCACATGCACGCCCGCTGCGCATGGGAGGGGAAAGGGCACGGGGTGAGGCAGCCTGTACGCAGCTGGTGGCTAATTACTTCACATAGAAATCACACCCCTGTGGAGTGCACACAGCCCTGGCACATACCATCTGACAATCAATGATGCCTCAATCAGACAATGATGATGAATGAAGGGACAGTCAACTGTCACAACCATAGCAGCCTGAAATTGTTCACCTGAAAGTGTTACAATGTGTGCATCCCTACCTACACACACACCACCAATGCAGTGTCATCAAAAGAGACACTTCTATGCAGCAAAAATGAATACCCACTTGCAAAATACAACATGAGAACAGGGGGGTGGGGGAGGCCACCCAGGAGGTCTGAGGACAGGGTGCACACCAAAACCCACCTGTGTGGATTCTGCAGAAAAAAAACACCTCCATGGGCTCATGGCCTGCACGGCTACCCTATTGTGGTTGAGAATCGCTGCAGTCGCTCTCCCCACCCTCTGCAGCTGCATCAGGAGGTGGTGGCACTATGGGAGGCAGCCCACGCAAAGCCCTAGTCTGGTCCTCAATGGCAGCAAGCATGCGGGTGTGGAAGGTCTGGTTCTGGAGGATAATCGTGCGGAGGTCCCCATGCAACAACTCATGCCCGGACCACCTCCCGAGTTGCCTGCATCTCAGCTGAGAGCGTACATGTGAGACGCCCCAGCTGCTGTTATGTCCTCGTGTCAGTTGAAGCCTCAAGCTCAACAAGAGTCACCCTGAGGTGACAGAGTTCCACCCTCAGGGCTTCCTTGTGGCCCTGGGACTCAATAGAAATGGCTTCCCGCAGAGTCTCCAGTGCCGCTCCATCAGCCTTTCTTGGGGGACAATGGAAGTGGCCACCCTATCCATGGCCTGAGCCATCATCTCAGCTGATGCTGCCTGTTGGTTTGCCATACCGTATATGGATTACTCCCATGCGGTATTGCCAGGTGGCGTACGGCCACCGCGTCGGCGGGCACCACACCTGCCTGGGGCAAGGCGAACTGCGCCTTGCTGTGCCGGCACTGCCTGAGGCTGCAGGACTGCATTCCCCTCTGATCTGCTGGCCCAGGAACAGGATCAGATGTTGAGGAGTGTGACCCTGCATCCGTAACCACCAAAGGCGGACCTACCAACACTGACATCCCCATTGAGGGTTCTACCCCTGGTGCAGGTGGGTTGGACAGAACAGAATCCCTCCCAGAAACACTTACCTGCGACCGCACATAGGTCTCATCATCTGAATCAACACCTGAATAGAGCTTGGGGGAGGTGCACCCAGAGTCACTCCTGAGAGAATGGTCTGCAGCAAGTGTGGGTTCTCACCCACCACCACACCACGTCCCTCACTGGTGCCCGGTCGGCCCTCAGACCCCTCCTGGGTCTGCACCATCTCCACAACCTCAGCAGTATCAAGTGCGTCATCCCCTGCAAAGACATGAAAGAAAAGAAATGGGAACAGGCATTAGCACCATGGCACACAATTAGGGCTGAGAAGCAACATAACCAGTACTTCATTGACAAATGTCCCACATGACTATAACCCTCCCATGCATGCACCGTCACTGCGTATGAAGGGGAGGCAAATGGCACACATTGATGACGCCAAGATGGAAGATCAACACATTTGCTGCATGCTGGCTAGCAATGCCATCACACATTGGCCTGTGATTGGCATGTCCAATACACATACATGACACATGCCATCACACAGATGGCATGTACCATAGCCATGTCACACATGTGACAATAGGACTGAGAAATGCCTAGTGAAAGTGGTGGAATGCAAACAATCAGCCTGAATGAACACAGAAAAATATGCAACAATGTTGTGGCAAGATGACACTTCAAGGGCAACTGGCGTGATGTTGGGCTAAATGTCTACTGTTGCCAGAAGGGATACTGCAATACCCAAATCCTGGTGCGTAGAATGTATTGGATGAAGCACATGGGTGACCCAAACCACTCAGGCACACACACCCTCACCTGGCACTCAATCAGAAGCCCTCACACACACACCATGCACATGGATGACACACACATGCATGTGCACTCACCGGACAATGCCTCGTAATCTGGCAGGTCTCCCACGCCTTGGATCTGTTCCTCTGTGATGTAGGTCCCAGCAACATACTCATCTGGAGTGAGTTCAATGTCCTCTGCTGGAGACCCACCTCCAGTCACTAGAGTAGCGGCGTGACTTGAGGCCAGCTTTTTCTTTGCCCTGCGCTTCAGGTCATTCCAGCGCTTGTAGCAATCATTAGCTGTGCGCCTCACGATTCCAAGGGCACTTATGATGTCCGCGATCGTCTGCCAGTGTGCCTGACGTTGAGCAGGTGTCGTCTTGCACCCTGCAGTAATCAACATTTCCCGGTCATGTGCGGACACATACTCCACAAGTGCATCACGTTCGGCCTCACTGAAGCTAGGCTTCCTCGAGGTGCCGGACTGTGTAGCCATGTCTGGGGCATCAGCCTGTACTGGACGAGCACTCTTCCTCTTCTGCTTGGAAGGTGGTGGGGATCCTGAGTGTCCTACGCCGCTCTGGACACTAGGGGCAGGAGCCCCGGTGGACTGTGTACTAGGAGTGTGGGAATGAACACTGAGCATGGGACTTGGTGCAGGCATTAGCTGAAGTGGGATGTAGTCAGGGGGAACGTCAGCAGGATGGACTGGGACCGACACTGTCCTGGCTGGGTGAGTGAGAGCTAGAGTGGATGGAGCCGTAGCTGCCCCTGCAGCCTCCACACCCTGCCTACTTGGGGCAGCAGATGACATAGCTGCCCCTGATCCACGTGGCCTGGTGACACCAACGTGCACCGCCACACGTGGCCTAGACCTGCTGACCTGGAAGTCAGCCTGGGAGTCACCCTGTGCCAGGTCTGGTGCCACAATGGGCTGGTCCAACAAGGGCTGAGCAGGGATGGTGTCAGCCACGTTACCCTCAACCAGGGGGGAGGGAGGGCATGTGTGTCCCTGACTGGTCCTCCACACATGGGGGGCTAGGGGCACCCTGCAAGTCCCGGCCACGTCCCCTACCGTATCCACCATGCCCACCTCTTGAGGCTCGGCCACCTTTGCCACCCTTACCGCGTGCTCGCCTCCCAACCATGGCACTGATGTTGTTGTGCGTATGGGAGTTGTAGTAAACTATTGTTCTGGGCAATTGGGGGTCAAAGGGGTAAGGTACTAGATGGAATTCGTACCCCAGTGCTCTAGCAAGGCTGTATGTGACCCCTGGGGAAAGATGACGGGTCACGCAATGCACAGGCACCCCAAAAAAGGGAGATAACGTGCACGCAACCCCTCCTAGACCACGTGCATGGTAAAATAAACCTGCACTACGCTGTGGCACCCAGAAACACAAAAATGAACGTATGCGTGTCACACGCAGCCTAGAATGGCCTCTGAAGGGGTACGCGACACACGGGGCAAGCATAGATGTTAAATACATGCGCGACTCACCGTCTGCCTGGAAAAATAGCGTGAAAAAGAGGCGCGTGTGTGCGCTGGCAACACCCCCGCCAAAAGAAGAATTGTAAGCTCTCTGAGGAGACAGGACAACAGAAGAAGTGTACGCTGTTTGAGGAAACAGGCCCAGAAAAAAGACAAAAATAGAAAAAGCTGTCAGAGGTAACAGGGAGTACGAACTTGAAACGCTGTGAAGTAAATCGCGTGTGAACCGACAAGAAGTACAGATTTCACCCACTCACTCTCCACGAAAAGCACGTACAAGGAAATGGCGTCCTACATGTGCCTTTTAAACATGCCCACGCGTCCAGCGTCACTTCCGCGTGTACGCGCTAAGGCCCTATCCTCCAATTACATGAGCTGACACTCTGACCTGCAGTCATTGGACGTGTGACATGCACCCGTGTACAGGGTAACGCCCGCGCACGCACGTCACAGACGTGCATACACGCTGAGGCCCTTTCCAACAATTACACACTTTGACACTCGGACGTGCTTATTTTTTCCACACGCCATGGAAAACGCCCGTGCGTGTAACGTAATTGGCGCGCCTACACGCTGGGGGCCTTTGGGCCAATTAATTTGCGTACGTGTGCTGACGCGCTTACGCACTGAGGGCCTTTCCTCGAATTACACGCAGACGTGCTGGATTTCCACGTGCCAAATCACTCTGTATCAAGCTGGCCACGCGTAAGCACACGGAAGACCATGCTCCTGCCCAGAAGGCCGAATCACTGCCCCCCAGAGCCCCAAGCATGCTCCCACCTTCCATCTGCTGCTGCCTGGTGCCCACGTGCCCTGCCATTTGCTGCCTGCACATCAGCCAGGGGTGCTGTTGCTGTGACCACCCCTGCTGGAACCAAAGACTCCCGACTGGGATTCCATCGCTCCACAGCCCCAGGACCCAGTTGCCCACCTACTCCTGCCTCTGGGGTTGCCATGTCGTGCACTACACCATCTGGCACCACTGGCAACCCCCAGCCAGAGAGGCAGAGGGGCACCAGCTTCACTGCCACCGAAGTTGGTGTCCTGGTGGAGCTAGTCCTGGGGCAGTATGATGCCCTCTTCGGAAGTTTGCGCGCCGACAAGGAAGGACGGACTCAGATCTGGACGGACATCGTGACTGCCATCAACGCGGAGGGGGTGGCAGTCCGACAATTCCATCATGTCAAGAAGCGCTGGGAGGACTTCAGGTCCAGGACCCTGAACAAGGCCCGGCGCCTCTTGAAGGCAGCGCATGCTAAGGGGTGCCGGGTCCACTTGTCGGATGATCAGATGAGGGTCCTGGAACGCATATCCCCAGTGCTCCACGTCCAGGTCCTTCAGAGGCAGACCCGTCTGGAGTCGAGCGGTAAGTGTACATGCATACTGATTGTAAGCTGTGCGTGCGTTGGTGTGCCAGTAGTGTGCAGGTTGCACATGTGGTTTTATGGGGCCAAGTATGGGGGTGTGTGTACAGGGCCGTGAGGCTAACACATGCGAGGGCTCTCATGTGTGAGACATGGATGGTGCTTGTGTGTGTAGGCTTGCATGCCAAATGCAGATGTGTGTGCACACATGTTTGAATGAATGTGTATGTAAGTAGGCATGGTCGTGATGTCACACATGGATGTTGGTTTCAGCTGCATCTATCTGCACCTTGTAGATGTGCACGTGTGTGTATTTGACAAGGGTGCAACAGTGATGCAACATGGATGCATGTGACACCGGGATGTGGAAGACTGATTGGCAGATGTGACATGGATGCCGATCTCAACACTGCGACAGTTGGCGGAGGTGTACACATGCATGCAAGTGTGGTGGTGTGTGTGCATGTGTACATGCTACAGCACCTGCATGTAGCATACTCATTTGCCATTAAAAATGCCATGCCATACTAAGAAAACGTGTCCAACAAGTAATAACACTTACGTTTGCTTTATCGTAGGTGCCCAGTAAAAATGCCATGCCACAGTAACAATGGTTAGACTGGCTGCATCAAAATACCAATCTATCCACGTAATAACACTTGACATACTTGATTTATCATAAATGCCCTGTAAAAAATGGCATGCCAAAGTAAGAAACGGCTAGACTAGATGCAATAAAATGCCAGTCTAGTCACGTTATAACACTTAACATGCTTGCTTTATTGTATTCTTTTTTTTAAAAACCTTTAAGTTGCACAGTAGACACCATAAAACATTTGTACAGTTTATTGTATTGTTTTCTATTGTTTTTTTGTACCGCACACTAGGCAGACTAAACTGCATTTCGGACGTAATCTTAAAAGTTAGACATAACACAGATAAATATAGATAGATGTATGCAGAGTATTGGAAAAAGTGGGTTTTTAATGCTTTACGAAACATCAAAAGGGAGGAGATATTTCTTCATTCCTGTGGCACCAAGTTCCATAATTTGGGTCGATAGACAGAGAACCGCCTTTCCCCTATTTGATATTAGCGAGATGATAGTATTTTAACCAGTCTTTTATCCTCGAATCTGAGGGTTCACGTGGGCTGGTAAAGAGAGATCCTGTTTGCAAGATAAGAGGGGCTAGACCATTTACACATTTATATATTAGGGAAAGGACTTTAAAATCAGTTTGTTAGCTCACTGCCAGCCAGTGCAATGACATTTGATAATTCACCACCGGGATAGTCTTTGAAACCCTGAAGATCGTTCTGACAGCTGCATTTTGGGCTACTTGTTGTCATTGAATCTGATACTTAGGAATGCCTATTATGGTGGCATTAACATAGTCCAACTTAGAATTCACCAAAGAACCAACCACTACTGGCACATCTGTGGGAGCCAAATATGGAAGGGCTGGTCGCAATATTCGAAGGGTGTAATAAATAGATTGCACCATGGTGTTAATTTGAGAGTTACACCCCAGATCGGACTGCCAGTAGCAGCCAAGATGTTTAACCTTGGAAGCAATGACAGATGGTAAACCAAACAGGTGGGGCGGTGAGGGTACTGCCTCTGGTTTGTTTATTACATTTTTTTTAGCCTAACAATATGATTTCAGTTTTAGTAGGATTAATATTAACAATATTTATTTGTATCAGTCATTTATGACTTTTACAAAAAATAAATTACTTAACGATTTCAATCATATACAATCAATTTCATATATATTTATATATATATACAACAGTATAATAATTACACGACATATCACAACACAATACAATATCACAATATATACAAATTATAACGTATATGTGCAGACATATACTTATTGACCTGATATCAAACTTATAGCAGTCAATTAAGCGCTAAATTAATACATGCACATTGAACCTCGACTCCAACACTCCGTGTGTTCTCATTCTGCTCGATCTCTCTTCTGCCTTTGACACTGTCAACCATGCCATCCTGCTCAACCGTCTCCGTGATGACCTGGGTATCACTGGTCAGGCTCTGGCGTGGCTGACCTCTTTCCTTTCAAATCGACCCTCCCAGGTCCAACTTGGGTCCTTCCTCTCTGACATCTTTTTCTCCACCTGTGGTGTTCCCCAGGGATCTAATCTCTCTCCCTGGCTGTTCAACCAGTATCTGGCACTACTTGCCCACCGCATCGCCGCTCTCTGCCCCTACTTTCAGTGCTATGCGGACGACACCCAGCTCATTTTCAGGCTAACCTCGGCCTCCTCCTTTCCTTCCCTCATCTCTGACTGTCTGTCTGCCATCCAGGAATGGTGTGCCGCCAATGACATCTGCCTTAATGCTAGTAAGACTGAGATTCTACTCATCGGCACACCCACTCCCTCCTTCCCTGTAGCTCTCTGGCCATCCTCGCTTGGCCCTCCTCCTGCTCCTACCTGCAAGGCAAAAAACCTCGGGGTCATCTTCGACTCCACACTCTCCTTCTCTCCTCATATATCTGACGTCTCTAAGAAGTCACACTACCAGCTGCACCTCCTCAGAGGTATTCTTCCCTTCCTCTCCTTCCCCCAGAAACTCACTGTCTCCTGAGCCCTGGTTCTCTCGAAGCTGGACTACTGTATCAGCCTCTATCTTAATCTGCCTGCCTCCACTCTCCGCCCCCTGCAACTCATCCAGAACAGAACTGCGAGACTTGTCCTTGGCCTCAAGCCCAGGGACCGTATCTCTCCAGGACTGAAATCTCTACACTGGCTCCCAGTGGCTGCGAGGATTAAGTTCAAAACCCTCTGCATTGTCCACAAGGCCTTCTGGGGCCTGGGGCCTAAATACCTTCAACTCGCTCTTCCTAAATATCTTCCTTCCCGAGCCCTTCGCTCATCCATCTCCAACTCCCTCAGGGTCAGCCGCTTCTCGAAGCAACGAGTCGGGGGTCGATCTCTCGCCGTGGCAGGGGCCTCCCTCTGGAACAGCCTTCCTGCCTCCCTGAAACTTGAGGAGAACCATCTCCGGTTCCGGAAGCACCTCAAAACCTTCCTCTTTGCTTCTGCTTTCTCTCTCCCTCTCCCCTGCTAAAGTCTCGACTGAATCTGCACCGAATCTGCAACTGGGCCACTCTCACCGACCTCGGTCCTGGTCCCAGCCACTCTCCTCTTGCACTGCCTCCCTGGCAACCCCTGCACTGAGGGACTGTCTCTGTATCCCTACAGCCCCCCCTTTCCCAGCACTTGTCTGCACTTACCTTGCACTTGCCAACAGCTGGCCCTATTTATTTACTTATTCTACTTACTTGTACTGCACTTCCCCCTTCCCCTTGCACTTTTCCCTTCCCCCTACCCCTGCACTTGCGCGGTCTGAATGTCACCTGGCCTAGTAGGATCGTTGTCTGTCTTCCCCTTGTTCCCCCCCCTGCCTCGTTGCGCCTTGAAACACTTGTGTATAGGCGCGTTACAAATGCCATATCATATCATATCATACATATGTACATGTACTCCCAATTACACTTATACACACATACATTCTTGCTTTCACATACACACATTTACTCCCCTTAAAAGGAAGAAAAGGAAAATTCACCAAATAATACAATAGCACAATATTACAACATTCACCTAAAACAGTACAATTCCATCCACTTACTTAAAAGCTTTTAAGTACTTTTCAATTATAAGCCATAGACGATAAAGTGCAATCTGTAGCGAAGTTGATGGGGAATTCAAGCAATAGCACCAAATCTCCTTGGACCAGATAGTTTCATAGTTATGTACATAGCCCTCATATATGTACATATATGAGGATCCCAAACTCTTACATTCTGTAAATGGATGTTTAACTGTTTCATCGATATGTGTCATTTTACAGATTCTACAAGATCTTTGATCTAGAGGCAATTCATTTTAATTGAGGAACGAGAACCGACAACAGAGGCAGCTGATTAATGTGAAGGCTCAGTATTAATGATCAAATTGCCGGATTGGGGCTATGGATATATATAGCTGGGCACATAGAAAATGATGCACAACATGCGATATATATTTATAGCTCTTACGTTTACTTATATGGTTGTAGTTGTTATTCCAATCCCATAAGTTGAATTTCCTTTTAAAGGATTCTTTAAGTATCTCCAGTTCGGTTTTTCCAGTCCCTCTTTATCTGTTCAAACAATGCAAGATTTAAGTCCTGGAATTCACTGCCTCTGTTAGCAGGTTTTCCGTCACTAACAGCACCCATAACTTTCAAAAGCAGGCACTTTGGGGTAGCTTTTGATTTAATCAATAGCTCCCAACTTTTCTTAGCACCTGACCACCCAGAGAAGCCAACCCCAATTCAAATCTAAGATGTTCCATCGGAATGGAGGGCCCAGGTTTCAACATTGTTCTCCAAAATCTACCTTCAAGGCGGTTTAGCTAGACTACATTATCCATGGTCCAGGCCTCTAATCCAGAAAGAATGGTGGGGAAAAAACATTGTTGGTACAGTTTGAAAATTCCCTCTATCGAGTATCCTGGTGTCTGGTTTGCGAATCTATTGTAAAGTGAGGTTAGCTGTTTGTCTTTTCTGGTTTTTGGCTGCTTAATATAGCTACAATCAGCCGATGTATTAACCTCTAGACCTAGGTACGGGTATTGAGTTACATAATTTATGGGTCCTTGAGGTGTAGTGAGAACAGCTCTATTTATCTTCCTGTTTGTGACCAACATCATCTTGGTCTTTTCCATATTAACCGATAGCTCATTTTGGTCAGCGTAATTAAACAGTACATAAAGCATGGATTTCATCCCCGTATAGGTGTTTTAGTATTACCAGGCCATCTGCATATAATAAGCTAGAGACACTGGTAACACCGATCTTGGGTGAACAATTTGAGAAGTTTGATAACTGCTCGGGCAGATCAGCCAGGTATAAATTGAACAGCAGGGGAGCCAGCACACAACTTTGCTTGACTCTCCTGGGAAACTGTATAGATGGAGTTATCTGCCCCTCATTGCTCAAGTGAACACTTGCAGTCGTAATACTGTGTAGCAATTTAACAACAGATAATAGCCACCCAGGGCAGCCTAAGATTTTTAAAAAATTCCATAGCAATGACCGGTTTACTTGGTGGAAGGCTGCCCTGGATTGCATGTACGTAATATATAGACCAGGGCCTTCTTTTATTCTTGCCCGCGTATGAGATGATCTATTAGTCTAATTTTATGTATCGTGGACGAGCCTGGGCAGAAGCCTGTTTGACAAAAGGGCAGGATATTCTTTGTCTCTAGCCAGACTTGCAGCTCTTTTAACACCACAGTAGCAAAAAAGTTTCCTGTTATGTCTAACATTGACAGCAATCTGTAATTTTCGGGAAGGGATCTACTCACTTATTTGTATACTGGTATCATTACAGATTGCTGCCAAGTTACCAGAATTTGGTGACCTCTCCTCCCCTATCAAACAGCGTAGCCAAGGTAAGGGCCCAACCACCTGGGTCGTTCTTAAGGGCTGTATTTGCTAGCCCATTAGGGCATGGTGCCCTTGAATTTTTGAGTGTAATAATTAATTCCCTCAACGTTTCAGGCTTAATATCTAAAGGCCAACACACACTCAATACAGGATCAAAGTTTAAAGAACCTTCAGCACTTTTGCCTCCACGATCTTTATCCACGTTTCCTCGCCTATTAGATTGATCAGCTATTTTTCCTTGCAGCCTTTAGCCAACATAAGAATTTGCCAGATAGTGGAAGCATTTTTACCTGGAAGAGCACCAATGCCATTCAGCAGTCTTTAGAGAAAATCACCAATTTCTTACCCAGATTCTATATACAGACTTTACTTTACGTATTTGTGTCTCACGTTCTACTAGAAGGCATCTTAGAGTTTTATGGTGACAAATCTCTTTCCGCATCTTCCTCTTAGAATCACGGATCATAATATCAAATGGTTTTACATACTTTTTATCAGTAGCCAGATGCTTATGTCCCCGAAGTATTGCAGTCGTTGTTACTACTAGTCTAGTCAACCATTCCTCAATTTCATCGGCATTGAATGGTCTGAATGTTACTCCACAAAGGTAATTTGGATCATAGATAGCTTGCGTTACTTTATGAATGTTAGCTTTAGTCCACTATATCTGGTTTCCAGTGTGTTTACATATAATCTCTCCTGTACCCAGTAGCATAGGTTGATTAAGGGGCAAAGTCATTGTTAGTCTCAATGCTAGACAGAATTTCCGGTGGGGGGTTATTAACTCTTTCACCGTTTTGTCTTCTTTTTGGATTAGATTTTACAATTGCCTCCGTCTCTTTATGTACCAAACATGAAGGGATTTTTGGCAGAATTTTCTGTTGTTGGGAGTTTGTTGCTTCAGCTATGTTAGAAATGTGCACAGAGTCATTGGTCCTCATTATGACCCTGCCGGTCCGGATTCAAGGGTGCCGGTAAGCTTACTGGCACTGTTGTTTCCAGACCGGCATATTACAGGTCTGCCTGCCAGAGCTGCCGTGCCCAACAGGTCTGACCCTGCCGGGCACAGCAGCCACGGTAGTCAGACTGGACACGGAAGCATTGGCACCGTTAGCAACAGCGCCCGTGCTTCTGTGTCCCCATTTCCATAGTGTGCTATGGGACTCTACGGGAATGGGGACTTACAATTTGCCAGCGCCTGACATTCTGGGCCACCAGGGTTGTAATCTCCCAGTGGCACTGGGAAGTCAGGTGCTGGTAAATATTTATGGGTCCAGCAGCAACCCGCCGGTAGCACCGTCACGGTTACCGCCGGACCCGTAATGAGGCCCATTGTCTTTGACCATCCAGCGCAGCTTCACCTCACTGATGATGCCCAACAAGGCTGAAACACGTGTATGGGGTTGCTGTGGTACTCTTGTTCAGAGGAGAATTGCCTAGCATTTCGGTGCTAGACTGCCCCTGGGCAGGACAAAGACTGATATTCGGGGAAATGTCTTCTCTGTGAAAAGAACAGTGAGCTAAAGACTTGGTTGAGACTCTCCCAGGGGCCATCCACCCAAGAACAAGTCAATGGGCTGTGTTCGTGCTGGTAGAGAGTTTCCCAGACCCCCCCTTGTTTTGCATACATTAACTTTGGGTCTAACCCTAAGTTACCAGGGCGATCCAGACGTGGACCCCTTGCTCACTGTTCTTAGAGAGGCACAGCTTCACCTCACTGATGATGCCCAACAAGGCTGAAACACGTGTATGGGGTTGCTGTGGTACTCTTGTTCAGAGGAGAATTGCCTAGCATTTCGGTGCTAGACTGCCCCTGGGCAGGACAAAGACTGATATGCGGGGAAATGTCTTCTCTGTGAAAAGAACAGTGAGCTAAAGACTTGGTTGAGACTCTCCCAGGGGCCATCCACCCAAGAACAAGTCAATGGGCTGTGTTCATGCTGGTAGAGAGTTTCCCAGACCCCCCCCCTTGTTTTTCATAAATTAACTTTGGGTCTAACCCTAAGTTACCAGGGTGATCCAGACGTGGACCCCTTGCTCACTGTTCTTAGAGAGGCGCACCTTCACCTCACTGATGATGCCCAACAAGGCTGAAACACGTGTATGGGGTTGCTGTGGTACTCTTGTTCAGAGGAGAATTGCCTAGCATTTCGGTGCAGGACTGCCCCTGGGCAGGACAAAGACTGATATGCGGGGAAATTTCTTCTCTGCGAAAAGAACAGTGAGCTAAAGACTGGGTTGAGACTCTCCCATGGGCCATCCACCCAAGAACAAGTCAATGGGCTGTGTTCGTGCTGGTAGAGAGTTTCCCAGACCCCCCCTTGTTTTGCATAAATTAACTTTGGGTCTAACCCTAAGTTACCAGGGCGATCCAGACGTGGACCCCTTGCTCACTGTTCTTAGAGAGGCGCACCTTCACCTCACTGATGATGCCCAACAAGGCTGAAACACGTGTATGGGGTTGCTGTGGTACTCTTGTTCAGAGGAGAATTGCCTAGCATTTCGGCGCTGGACTGCCCCTGGGCAGGACAAAGACTGATATGCGGGGAAATTTCTTCTCTGCGAAAAGAACAGTGAGCTAAAGACTGGGTTGAGACTCTCCCAGGGGCCATCCACCCAAGAACAAGTCAATGGGCTGTGTTCGTGCTGGTAGAGAGTTTCCCAGACCCCCCCTTGTTTTGCATAAATTAACTTTGGGTCTAACCCTAAGTTACCAGGGCGATCCAGACGTGGACCCCTTGCTCACAGTGCTTAGAGAGGCGCAGCTTCACCTACTGATGATGTCCAACAAGGCTGAAACACGTGTATGGGGTTGCTGTGGTACTCTTGTTCAGAGGAGAATTGCCTAGCATTTCGGTGCTGGACTGCCCCTGGGCAGGACAAAGAGGGATATGCGGGACATTTCTTCTCTGTGAAAAGAACAGTGAGCTAAAGACTTGGTTGAGACTCTCCCAGGGGCCATCCACCCAAGAACAAGTCAATGGGCTGTGTTCGTGCTGGTAGAGAGTTTCCCAGACCGCCCATTGTTTTGCAGCTTGTTAATATATCTGCGTTTCGCTGTTGTCTTTTTTTCCACGTTAATCTCTCCTTTTTTGTTTCTTAGATTTTATATAAAAGGACAAGACTATGGTTAAATTGAGGGTCTCTATTTCGTAAATAGCCCCAGGAAGTAGCACAGCTGGCAGAGTTTCTACTGCTAAACATTCTGCGTGCTTTGCATGGCGGCTCTCCCTACAAGTTTAAAGCTTAGTAGGTGAGCAGGGTGATGCTTCAGACAGATCTTCCACCACACTGGAGGCGCACTTTTGATTTCCATCGTTCACAGTACTGCTAGTAGCCTCTTCAGGGCTTCCTTGTATTTTTCCCTTGTTTCCTACCCATGTTTTGCTCATGCAGATTTGTTAAATAGAGTATAGCGTCACCCTATTGTTTTAGATCTTTGTGGATCCGACCATGACATTTTTAATACGATCTTTACAGCTAATTCTAGCTCTCCGTTGTTTAAATTAGGTAAGAAGCTAGCTTTGCTGGCATTCATAATGTCTGCCATAATTGTAGCATGACTTATTTCCTCTTGGGCTTCATCTTAAATGTCAGGAAATAAGTATGGGGTGACAGACATATGCTGGCTAGGTTTGGTTATTCTTTGAGAAGACTGCGACTTTACACTTTGCTCTGAAAACTGTAACAAAGGTCCAAGAGCAAATTATTGTCTATGCTAAGCATAGATCTGTTGGAAGAGCAATTTATGTTTTCCAGCTCGTTTGCCTATGTGTCTCCTTGAGGCAAAACTATAGCTGCTTGTTTGTATTTTGTCTTAAATTCTTTCGTTTTTTTTATTTTTACCCTGGATTAGATACGCAGTAATTGTCCCACAGGTCAGTCTTCCCATTAGGACAGGCTTATTGCCTTCAGTTTTGGTAATAGGAGTCATCTGTGTGCCCGTATCTAAAGCATGGACTTGCTTGGATTGTTCTTTTATGCCCGTCTTCTTATAGGGCTTAGCTTTGCTTTCCTCAAGTTGTAAGCCTTAGTGCAGTTGATTGTTTTCGCTGGTATTTTGAGAGAGTACAGAGTACTGTCCTGCACCGAGTATTTAGGCCCACAGCAGTAATCAGCTCCCGAACCACAACAATAGAATTGTTTTTATAAGAAGGTGGGTCGAGTCTTACTGTGCTTAGGGAGGCAGAGTTTTAACAGCCACTGAGCAGAGTTCAGACCACGATGTGGAACTAGGAACAAAAAACCTCTATCAGCATCAGGGTCTCCTCTGGTCACAACAGTCGAGCAACGGACCACAAAAGACCACTTAGTAATCACTTGTTACCCACGCGGCGCTCCACGCTATGAAAAAGGTTGTAACCTCACAACAATAGAGTCTCTGTTGGTAGCTCCTCCTTCCACACAGCAGGCACAAAGAAAAGACTGGAAAATGTCAATAGCGCCACCCACGACAGACCACTTGGTAACCACTTGTGGGATTGAGTTGCAATCTATTCAGTGTCATCCATTGTGCAATCTCAGCTACACAGTAAATAACGTTACGTAATGGTGCCAGCTGGTTTGTAATCCGCATGTATAGCTGAGAGTTGTCTGCGTACAAGTGCTAGGACAGATTAAACGTTGAAAGAATCTTCAGCAAGGAATGTATACAAATATTTAAAAGGATTGGGGACAAAGAGGATCCCTGAGGTTTACGCAGGAGACCTGTGATTCGGTGGATATAGAATTTCCCGACTTAACACTTTGATGGCGATCTGTCAGGAAGGAGCAAAACCATCACTATTAGATACTCCTGCCACATTAGCAAGTCTAGATAATACAATATTGAAGTCTACGGTGTCAAACGTGGCAGAGAGGTCAAGCATAATCAAAATGTTAGGGCTCCTTCATCTGCATTTTTCATAATATCATCCCACACCGCAGTCAGTGCTGTCCCGGTTCCATGCATTGGTCGAAACCCAGATTGCTAGGTATACAAAATGTTATATTCCTATAACTAGGCCTGTAACTGCGAGGCCACTACTCTTTCCAATACCCTAGCCGGCCACGGAAGATCCACAACTGGCCAGCAATTTTGCAACATTCCGGGGCAAGGGATGTTTTTTTGATAAAGCTGTCAGTACGGCTTTTTTAGTGTTGACGGGATAAACCCTTCATTAAGGGAAAATAACGAAACGCTGTAACAAAATCAATCAGGCATTCAGCATTGTTCCTGGCTATATATTCCAGGAACCAGAATGATCATAATTGTCAAGTGCACATTCCATGCCAGAGCAAGACAACGTAACCAGACTGGCTGCAGCAATGCAGTCCAGTCTAGCCACGTAACAACACTTATCATGATGCAAATATGATAAGTGCCTCTGGCATGATTTTATGTTTACTTTAACATTGATGACCTGTAAAAAAAATATATCTGCCTCCCCCGCATCCCCAAATTATTTTCAGGGGGAGCCCCAAATCAGAGGCCTGCTCACCATGCTAGTGGGTGGGCCTCCTGATTTATTCTCAAATCAAAGGCCCGCTCTCCAGCATGGGGAGTGCCACTCACCATGCCGTGAGCAGGCATTTGTTTTAATGAATCCAAGCAGACACCCGCACACCGGTCACCAGCAACACGGCGAACGCTGCTCACTGTGCCGGTTAGCAGGCTTTTGATTTGGGGGCACCCCCGCTCACCCAAATCAGAGAACGGATTTGGGGTGTGGCGGAAGAGGGTGCTTTTTTCACGCATTCATACACATACACTCACGCATGCATACACATGATTCCCTTTCTCATTAACACATGCACACAGGAGCGTAGCCTGGAGGACGCTCCGCCAGCTCAGTATGTGCAGGGAGGCACACGAGCTCCCCCTCCCACAATCAGAGCTACAGTACCCCAGCCTGCATTCCCAAGGGTTCATGCACAGCTGGGGAAGCAAACGCCCCTGCCTTGCATGGCCCTTGGACATGTAAGCAGGTGAACGAAAGAACGAACAGACAAGATGCCAGCTTCTTGCAGCTGAGAGAGCACTCCGTGTTTTTACTGTGCTGGGTTGGCTGCGCCTTGTTCAGAATGGGTGGGTCGATGTCCCTTGCCTATCATGGACGAGCCCTCCCCCCCCCTTACCCTCCAGATGATAGTTGCCCATTTATAATTCTAGATATTACATACAGTACAGCATACTTCGGGTATACATTAGTGGCCTTCTTCAGCCCATACATAGATCATTTAAATAATCGTATTATTTTGTAGATCAATAACACATTAATTAAAATACAAGCTAGACATTCGATTCACTTTAGATACAAAAAACAATTGTGCTAAAGGTCCCATTCAAATGTGTTCATCAGTTCATTAGCAGTTCAAAAAGCTTAATAGAACAACTATACAGAGACACATCACATTTTGCAAATGGCACAGAAGAAAAGAATCAAAGTGCAAGTGCCTAAGGGAGGAGGTCATAGGACAACATAGAATCGGATGTTTCAATGTTTCTAACACCGCTGTATTAGAACAGGTTCGGCAAGAGCGTGCAGAATACGCCAAAGGCAGGGCCTTTGCAATCTAAGGTCAGTAATTGATTCATTTTGAACCTCATATAGATTCTTCCTGCCCTGTGACATGGAAATAAATAGACATAGCGAGGAAGTTGATTTCTTTTTCTTATGAGCCCAGCATACTCTTTACACATTTTATAGGTGCCCAGTTGTTCAATAGTCGCCTGCCAGTCTGTTTCATATACGTTTGTTTTTTATTTAGGTTTTCAATGGGTTGTGTAACAATACCTGTGGATTTCAGTCCATTTTCTGTAAGGTGAAGTGAGAGTTTGATTAGGCACCGCTGAACAGAAATTAATTCTTTATATGCGTTGGATGATTCAACTATTGTAATTGGTTATTTGGTCCTGCAGCCAGAACAAACTCCACTTGCACAGTGCAGACCAAAGTATGTTAGGGGATTTTGTCTGGGTTGAAGGTAACATGGACACCTTAGGAGAAGCTATGTCTCTGTCAAATAAACACGTCTTCTTTGTGTATATATGTGTATGCTTTTGTGAAAGATTCATTTTACAAGTATGAAGAAATGAAATACATTAAATATATAGATATAAACTTTAAGTGATATACTCACACAGGTCCTTCCCGACACCTGGGTCATTCGACCGAGACAAAATCCCCTAATTTTATGTAAGGTGCCACACATTTTATCTTTGAATCTGTATATAGCGGGGACGTTGAGTGTCTTAAACAGGTCACCTAGGTCTATGTACAAGGTATTACAAGGGGGTAAAAGCATTTTCGAGTAGATTCTCAATTGCTTCCCCGATGGACTCCAAGATGATTAACCAGAATTCGTGGGCATTTCCTAAAGTGCTCCTGTGCAAATGTTTGTGAAGCAAGTTTGCATGTTGGCAATTTTAAACACAACAATATATAGCGATTTGTCAGGAATTATGAGGATTGCAACACAAATCTCCAAGTTCCAAGATAAGCCGCTTAACCATTAGACCAGCATAGGAGCTGTGGGCCTTCTGTTTCTCCACCTGTTCGAAGGAAGGGAATTTTGCTCTAGTTTCAATGGACTGACTTTGCAGTAAAAAGTGGAGTTAGGTACAGTACCACTTTTACTACTACTAGTACTACTGTTTTGTCAGTAAAAAAAATGGAGCTGAGTACAGTGGGTATCTTGCACATTACACATTAAGCCTAAAACCCACTGCCAATGGAAATATATGTCTCAGTATGGAGTAATTCATTTTCGGCTGTATAGTGGTCTTGTTTGCACTCATTGTAAAGTTGCTTGCACATGTTCAGCATATGTGAGCCTAGTTACCATTGACCATGATTTTAATTGTTGCAGGCTCGGCCTTGTGGCCTGCTTTCCCGGCTCATTCCACTCCAAGCGTATTACGGGAGTACGCGCAATACTCATCACCATCAGAACTGAGAGGGAGCGCAGTGATGGAAGGTGGAACAGAAGGAAGGATACAAAGGCCAAAAACGGTACGAAGCTCTGCTGCAGCGTAACACGCATGAAACACTAGAATGCACAGATGTTGATGACGGAGGGGAATGGAGGCATGGCTCAGATACATCGGGGAGTCCTTTTCCGTTTTTATGTGCTTATCCTCTGCTATTCTCTGTGCTGAGACCCAGAGTTACACGTGATTCTTTCACTATAACATTTTCTCAGCTTAGGTATATTGGGGCTCATTAAGAGTTTGATGGGCAGAAATTGTTGACGTTAATCCTGTTACTGTGACGTTATTGGGCAGTGACAGAATTGCCACCAATTTTACAGCACTGCTGAATTCTGAGATTGGAATTGAAGCGGAAGATTTAACTCCTGAATTTAGCTGGAGCCACATCCTCCACTTCACCTTTAAAAATTGGCAGATTTTCCACAGCGTAATTACTGCTCACAGTAAATCTATCAAAATCCACATGGACCCCATTGGTCTCCAGAAAATGGAGATTAACACAAGCAAGCATTCAATCATAATCCAGCAGTAAATCCAACGGAGTGAGAGGTAGTAACTGCAATTAAGGTTGGTGGTAATTCCTCTAAGAAAATAGTGGAATTACAACAAAACTCGCAACACAGACATTTGTATTGTAAAAAAGCGACAACTCATTTCTGTTTTCTGCAAAGCCTCAGAACGTTAGCAATGGAGAGTATCCTCGGGATCTATTGTCCACTGCTGTGATTTTCGATCAACCCTTCAAGTGCCAAGGGTGTGAGACACGTCCTTTCCACATTTAATGACAAATGCGGTTAGTACAGTTGAAAATTCCTGCAGCAGAGAAAGGTAACATGGTTTTTAAAAACGTTTGTAGTGGTGATTCTTTGAAAATCAATATAGTTTCTGAGATTTGGTAAGAGATGGCCATTTGAAAAATTAGTTTTTTTAACCTTTGGTTTTCTGTGCTAGCAATGTTATTGTATTGTATCACTTCATTGAAGGTGGTGTCGGCCATGTCCTATACAGGGTACATAACACATGCTAACCTACAACTACACATAAAGTCCCTTTTCTGCTGCTATTAGTTGGGAGTCCAGAGATTACATACTGAGAAGTCCCTTAGGTGAGGGTTCCGCTATGTTTCACAACTGTGTGCCCTGTCATTTAAGTGCCTGAGGGTCAAGACCAGCTGTAGTGATGAGTGGGAGACAGCTCAGGGCAGATGCGGCATGACAGCTCATGGCCTAGAAGCTTCAGGATGACTGGCTACAGCTGTCAAAAGGTAGAGAGGAGTTCTGGCGGGCAGTTGGTGACCGGCAGTAGGGGAGTGAAGATGGAAGGTAAGAACAGGCACCTGACTGACTGCTGTCTTGTTTTGTCAATGACTTGGACCTCTTATGCATGAGAAGAGCACCCCTCTGAGATACTGGCTGAATATCTACTCTCCCCAGTGCACCATTATAGCCATTATAAAAAACATTCAGAGGTTTTCCGCTCCACGCTGTTTGTTGATCATGTCTTTCAACATACTGTAAAATCGTGAGGACATTCTCTTTAGGTTTATCTTCACTGTTGCCTTTTCCTCCATGTGTAAATCCTAGTATTATACAGTAGGACCTTACAGCATACCATAAGAATGCCACAGCGTGATGTCATGCACTTCAACAAGTGTTGCATTGGCTGCATTCAATGCGTTGATATTTTGGTCCATGTGAGGATCATTAATATTCCATGCGATCTCTCGTGTGCACCTTATAATTACTGGTCGACTTGTGCTCGCTATGGTTCATCACTACACGTCAGCTAGAAACCTCTGGTCGGCAAGCACACATAACATCCAGCGGCTGGCTTTCAAGCACCTAAAACATGGAGTCCCTGGTCCTAGACGTTGGAATAACCAAAGCTCTAGCCTAGAGTGAGAACCAAACTACCTAAACTTTAGAGAAGGTTTGAAACCATAACTTTTTAAAGTGGCCTTTGAATGATGCCTGACCGCCCTAACTACAGCAGAAAAAGAATGGCACCTACAGTGGCGGTCTTCAAACTGGGAGGCTGGCCCCTTAGGGGGCCCAAAGGATTTCCAGTGGGGGACCCAGACTCTTTAAAAAGGGGTTAAGATGACTGTTTTTAATCTAAAAAAAAGGATTAAGGTGACTGCTTACAGTAGAAGATATAAGCAGTAGAAAATCTGCTTATATTTAAAGAGCCTGGGTCTCCCTTGACATCATTGTGCCCCCTATGGGGGCCAAACCCTAGGTGGAGGGGCCCAGAAACAATATTCTACTCAATTGGTGGGGGGCTCGGTATGAATGAAAAGGTTTGGATACTGATCTAGTGGTACCCACCTTGTGTCCCGCTTGATTCTAATTGTCCATTGTCATTGGTTCAGAACTTTCCCACCCCCAAACTAACTATCTACCATTATAACCCCTTTCCTCTTGAGCTGCGCATTTGCACCTGTGCTACATGAGGTCAGACACTCTTGATGGAAAAGCCAGAGCTAACAATGTTCACTTGGATTCAGACATGGCAATCTTAATTAGCCACCTAGAAGTCTGAAATTCCTTTTATACCCTCCTTTTATAACTTTCCTGCATGGAGTCTACCCAAAGAAGCACTGTGAAGTGACCGCTAGGTGACATATGTCACACAGCTGCATTGAACTGTATTATATAAGTGCCTCGGCCGATTTCACTACAATAATTTCCACATTTCTATCTTCAATAAACCCAAATGCCCATTATTAGAGGTCTGTGCATGAAGAGCTACAATGTTTTGGTACTTTGATATAAGAGCCCTCATGATAGTTGACGTCTATGACATTTACTTGGATGAGAAGTCGAGAGTTTGAGTAGCACAACATCACAGACTGCATCCGGACCGTTCAAGATTTTCAGTTGAAACGGGCCCTGAGCCTCAGGGGGACCTCCCAGCCCCGATGATGGCAGTCTAACAACACAGCAACATGTTTCTTTAATTCAGGACATTAAATTTACCTTTTGCTGCATAAACATTTGAGGCTGTCTTTTCTAGCACCCTCATGCCGTCCCCTGCCTTCAGTCCCTTGTAGTATCCAGCAGTGTTGGTAGCACCTTGTTGGCTTTTACTCCGGTTTCATCTACATTAGCCCCTTGCTAATTAAGAACAATTAATATCTTTTCAGTGTACATTTAGTGTTTCGGCTCTTGGCTGGCTGCATGTCCCCTGATATTATGCAGCTATTCACATCCTTGATGCATTCGGTTGTCTCCATTATAATTTAAGCACCCCACGGTTGCCACAGGCTGTTTTTCTGAACTGTAGGCAACTGGGCCTTTGGCGGATTGCCATTTGGAAAGTGTGTGGGAGCCCCGGCATTTTTATTTGTACTAATTAATATAATATAATGATGGGTAATTCCATCTCTGAAAGGATAAACTGATGATCAGATTCCACTTTAATAAGCTCTACGCGAAAACCATAGTGTTTATCAGTGCCTTGCTGCATTAATATCATGATCTGCAGCAGCTGCTCTACCAGTGGCACAGAGCAGGTTCAAATGTCACAGGCACCTATTTGATAGCTGTAGTGACAGGGGCTGCATTTAGGATATGCACCTCTGTACCAAAACTATGATGATCATAAGTAGTCCATGCTAGTGGCAGGGTCTAAAGCTAAGCTATGGCTAGGAAAGGCATGCTGCATGGTACTACTGTTTATCACTTCAGCCACATTCAATTTGATATCACACATGTGTCAGTTCCTGGGAGTCTGCTCAGCTGTGGAAGGTGATATGTATTCTGGCCAGACAGGCTGAGCCTGCCAACTGTTAGGAACATGAATAGCCTTGCCTCTTCTTTGCTCTTTTTGTGAGGGTAGGTAAAGTTCTCGTCCATTGACAGCTGCACCATAGACAGCTGTCCTGGGCCCAGGCATATAAGAAGCTCACCCATTCAAAGGGGGTAGTCTCACACCAGGGTGCTGCATTTCTGAAGACCTTTTGACCCTAGTGAGAAGGGAATGGGTGCAGTTAGATAAAGCAGGAGGGCTCTGCATAGTGGAGGAACATTCCCCCATCTTGTTTCTATCTGCCTCTCTCTCACCTTCCTGTCCCCCACTTCCTCTAGAGCAAAGCATTTTTGGGTGTGATGTCAGAAGGGCAAAGTCAACTTCTTTCAAGAACAGTCATTGGGCCACTAAGGCAGGCTTTAGTCCAATCACCTGCAGACTTTTACCTTTAAAAGAAGGGGTCTCCCACCACTTCTTTGAATCATCTTTTAGATTCCAATCTTTCAAGAAGATTTTGTTGGACCTCTGTTGGGAGAATTGATCTTTCCAAAGTCCTCCACCACTGAGGTGAAGACTGAGGGCCTCATTACGAGGAAGGCAGCCACGGAATGAACGGTGCCGGTAAGGGACCGGCACCGTTCATTCCAGGCCGCCCTATTACGAGGTCTGCAGTGGGTCCCGCTGAGGACGTCTGGTCAGAACAGGCGTCCTTAAGCATTACCCGCCAGCAGTCCACGATACTAACAACGGGCCCGTCATTAACTGGCCCGTTGTTAGCATCCTCCCCATTCCCATTGAGCCCTAGGGGGCTCAAATGGGAATAGGGATGTACCGGGACCGGGTCCCGCGAAACGGATTTACCGGGCCCTCCAAGGTTGGAATGGCCCGGTAAATCCCCTTTTGCGGGACCCGGACCCGAGTTTGGAGGCAGCCATGCCCTTATTAAGGGCATGGCTGCCTCCAACCTCGTAATGAGGCTCCGAGTGTCCAAGGCAGAGGGACATTCTGGGCCTCATTACAAGTTTGCTGGTCCAGTAACTACGGTACCGGTTAGCATGCCGGTACCGTAGTTACCGGACAGGGACACTACGAGTTCTGCTCGCGGGTGCCTTTTCTAACGGCACCCGCAAGCAGAGCATGTCAGATGCACCAGCACCATTCTGAAAAGGTGGCGGTGCATCAAACCTCCCCATTCCCATTGAGCCCTACAAAGCTCAAATGGGAATGGGGAGCATTTAATTCCGGCGCCCACGCAATTACCGGGTCCAACTAGGCCGAAATGACCCGGTAATTGCCCATTCGCGTGTCCCAGAAAAAATAGCAAGTTTAGCGGCAGCCTGCTGGTTTTACCGGCAAGGCTACCGCCAAACTTGTAATGAGGCCCACTGTCCCTTAAGCATCCACAGGGACAAGTGGGGGTGAACTGCTGCTCGATCAAAAGCCATTTTTCTGCCAGCCACAGTGGTACCCAGGACCTCACTGTAGTGAAGGACCCCTGCATTGTGTGCCAGCCTCGTCTGTGTCTAGTAGCCAGGGAATAAGGACCCATTTTGTCCCTGAGTGCCTGGAGTAGGGCCCAGAGAAAGCTGAGAAGGATCAATAAGACCTCTTTTCGGAGAATTGCACTTTCCAAAGCCCTCAACCACTGAGGTGAAGAAGAAGCAGTCCAAGGCAGAGGAGACCTATGCCCCACCTACTCCCAGGGCACACTGGTAGCTCCACTTGTCATTCTGCTCCAGAATCTCCCAGACCTGAGAGCAGACCCTGAAAGCACTCACCCTGTCCTCAAGCCCCTTAGTTGGGTCTCACAGCATCTGAAAGATCAGATCTGCTAAGGCTACTTGTTCCGCCTCCTCGAATACGCCCGGAGTAACATCATAGCCAGACTCAACATCATTGAAGCCAAGCTCGATGCCATAGACGCTGAGGGATCCTGCCAGTGCTACTTGCTGGAACTCCTTCAAACAATCGCTTGCACATTGAGCCTGCTCAATGCTGCATCATGCCCTCGCTAAAACCAGCACTTGTTAGGGGGACTAAGTTGTACATCCAACAAGATGGCTGCCTAATCTAGGAGCTCCGTACCTCGCTAGCAAATCCTGTCGAAAACATCCATTGCCACTACAACTCGGTCCAAATTAAACATATATGCGGATGCAAGACCCAGCTGGGTATAACATATCCAAAAATGGAACAGAATCTGCCACCACAACACAAGATAACTGCATTGCGGAGCGAAGCAGAATTGGTGCCGGCGGAGAGACGTGCCGTGCTGGGAGAGGTGCCCCGACCTCTCCGAGAGACAACGACTCTCCCGCGGCACCTGGTGGGGAGACCACGCCACCCCCCCATAACGGAGGACCGCTATGCCACGAGTGAGTGACATCCGCCCCCTCTGCCTAGCGCTGCCGGCTCGTGTGCCAGCTCACCCTGGGGCCGAGACATCGTTCTATAATGTTGCTGCCCAGGCGCGGCCACTTCGGGCCCACGCTCCTAGCAGAATCCGGGCGCGGACACAGCCGAAGCCTTACTGGAGGAACAACATCATCCGCCCCTGTGGCACTGAGGGACCACCCACCCCTCCATCTGAACACCAACAGCTGCGGTGAGGAAGAAATCGGTCCGCACTGGGCTGCCTGTCGTGGAGACGGTGCTCCGCCTGTGTGCCTGGGTCGCCGGCAGGCAAAACACTGGCCCGCTGGATCCAGAACATGGGCACATCTCTGGGGCTCCCAAGCCTTTTAGCCAAGCCCGAGCACCGGTCTGCAACACCTGCTTTGGGGCTCGTGTGGAGCCGCGCATGGACGGAGCCCAGAGCAGGCCTGGCGGCACCGTAAGGTATGCCTTTATTCCTCTCCTCACCCGCAGCGGGGCCAGCAGACTCAATGCTGCATGCTGGGAGCCAACACTGCTACACGGGGGCACCTGTCAGGCCAACTTGCACCCGCAGGGCAACAACTTAATTAGTGCCAGCCCGCCAACACCCCCTCTTGCGTTGGCCCTCCGGTGTCATCCGTCATCAGCCCCCCAGCCCTGACGGCAACACAGCATGCTGGCTGATGAGTGAATTCTGGACTCCCTAATCCCCTTGAAGACTCACCCAGTGCACACTGTAGTGGAGATTTGAACCCCACCATTTTGTGCCTCTGAAGAAGAGTTATAAACTTTGCACCTTATTATAAATACCTGGAAGACACTGCAAAGGTGTCCCTATAATGTAAACCCCCTAAGAAAAATTGCGATCCTGTATTCGGGGGGGAGGACTCTCTATGATCGGCGACCCTTATACCAGATAACAGCTTCTGTACAGTGAGAGGGGACGCTACCCAGCCCACCTGACCAAACGGAAGACGCTGCCTGACGAGTGAATACTGGATCTCCTGATCCCCTAGCTGATCGGCCAGTGTATACAGTCAAGGAGATTTGGACCCCACCACTCTCCGCCTCTGCAGACGAGACATAAACTTAGTGCCTTATGATAAATATCTGTCACACTCCGCAAAGAAGTCCCTATAACGCACACCTCCCATGAAAACCTGCCATCCAGCATTATAAGGGGCAAACTCTTTGTGACCAGCGACCCTTCTGCTGGATAACGGTTATTGTACAGTGTGACGGCACGCAACCCAACCCACCTAACTGAACGGAAAGCGCTACAAGATTGGTGCAACAACCACCTCAAATAATATCGGCAGTGCGTAATACCGCCAACTGAGTGGCGGAACCCCGGAGGCAGCCACACACAGCGACGCACAGTGCACTGCGCTTAGAGCCCCGCTCACCTTAAGCCACAACAATGACCAAAGGCGCCCAAAAAAAAAGGCCCAATGGACTCCTACACAAGCCCGAGATCTGCCACTGCTGAACCTCCTCCCTTCCCCAATAACTCGCAAGTACAACCAATGGAAGTAAATTCAAGGGACGACCACCTATTACAAACCATGCAGAATTGGTTCCTCACAATTAATGTGAAGTTGGATGACATCGTCAGCACAATAGGGTCGCTGAAGGTGAAAATAAAAAAGGAGAGTGGCCGTATCACAGAGGCTGAGGGGCGCATCAGCACAAATGAGGACATCATAGCATGCTACTACCGCACATTAAACTCCATGCAAACAGAACTTAAGAAAGTGGCAAACAAATGCGAGGACTTGAAATCCAGATCCCGGCGCAATAACATCAGGGTGGGACCATTCATGGAAAGCTTGCTTAAATCACTCTTCGACGCAACAAGGTTCTCCCCACAATTTCTGGTCGAGAGGGCGCATCAGACTCTTGCCCCCCCACCTCAACCTGGTGCCCCCCCCAGAGGAGAGTCATTGTCAGGCTATTAAACTACTGCGACAAAGATATGGTGCTTCGACTCGCCAGGGAAAAAGGCACACTACAATATGCTCCAGCAGAATTCATATTTATTCGGACTTCGCAGCTAGAGTACAAATGCAAAGAAGATCGTATGACACAGTGAAACGTCTGCTCAGAGATAGACAGATCACATACTCATTAATGTTCCCGGCCAAGCTCAGAATACAACATGACGGAAAGGCACATTTCTTTGAGGACCCCGCACAGGCAACAGCCTATGTGGAATAACACATACCTGAGCCCCGACCACCACAGCATCCAAAGGCTGCACTACCGCAAGATATGGATGAGAGACACTTGGATGAAAATGACTGAGCGGTTCGCGAGGCACCGCACACGATCCATATGGATCCAACACCCTACATGACAGGCGACGGAAAAGAAACTCAACTATTAGGGGTACGTCAAGCTGGATGGAAGGCAGCGCTGACGACATGACCCCCAAGGGTTCAACCAATAGTTCACGTGGGTTATATCATCAAGTTGGGGCAGATGGTGAGGGTGTGGGGAAGGGACGAGGGGATCATGGGAGGATAAGGCTGTTAAACATTTAAGTTGACCAGACCACCTTAGACTCGGCGGTCTGGGGAAGTAAAGTTCAGAAAAGCTGTGGCAGCAGTTGTACAGCGGGCACCCTGCTCGTACAACACCAGATTACAACAGCACTGGCAGTAAAAGACAATCCAACCACCAGCATCCCATGGCGCTCAAGTTGAAAATGATTTCATGGAACATAAGAGGCCTAAACAACCCAATCAAGGCGAGGAAGATCTGGGCCTACCTAGATCGACACAATCCTAACATTGTAATACTGCAGGAAACTCATGCCCTAGAACCTACTCACAAGCAGATGTCGTACAAGTGGGTAAGAACAGATTCTACACCAACTACTCCTCCCAAGCCAGAGGTGTGTTACCGCTAATACACAAGAACACAGACTTCAGATTGGGATCTGCCAATGTAGACCCGGACGGCAGATTTGTGGTGCTATCAGGAAACATCAACAATAGACCGATCATCATGGTGAATACCTATGGTCCCAATGCTGACGGGCCGGCATTCTACATCAAGATAGCAACGCCGATAGGACACACCCGCAACATCCCTGTCATCTGGGGAGGTGACTTTTACACAATTCTTTACCTCTCCAGGGACAGATCAAGCACAAAACAAAGAAATATGACAAAAGCCTCTTGTGCTATAACACAGATCATGTCACAGTATAGCTTAATAGACATATGGAGAGCAGAGCACCCTACCCAGAAGGAATACACGTACTACTGCACCATGCATGAGGTCCATTCCCAGATAAATTTCTGGTTGATCTCTGAGGTATGGACTACCGATAAATGCCAAACCACAATCCTGCCACGTACGTGGTCGGATCATTCACCCATTATGTTGGAAATTTCCCAAGAACACACCACTGTATCCAGACCTGCATGCAGAATGCCCCTATCCACACTATTGGATGACGCCTTCGCAGAAACACTGCGGATAGACTGTCAGATTCAGGTGTTCCCTTCACCCCTTCCGAGTCACTCCAATCCCCTTCCTCCTCACCTGTGAGTTCTGAATGTAAGGTTCCTCCGAACCGCTTCTTCCACAGCTCTTCTTTCTTCTTTCCTTTTTTTTGTGAAAGGGATCTGCCCCAAAGGGAAGCCACCCTGACTTCCAAATAGAAGGTCTGGGGGGGCCCCTCCTCCGGTTCAGACCAGAGGGGAAAAAGCCATAGGCATAAAAAACCCGTGGGTGATGGACTGTGATGGTCTTCAATTCGAAAATAGCAGAAGGTAAGTCTTTGTATGAGAAGCCGGCAGGTAAGTAGCATGCAGTAAAAAGTGGACTGGAGAACCTTAGACAGACCGTGAAAATACTGTAGCAAGGGAGATAGGGAAAGCTGGAGGAAAAGGGAAGGGAAAATATGTACTAAGCTCCCTGCTAAACCTGGCGAGAGCCTGCGAGTCCCAGGGCGATAGAAACACAGAAAGACAAGAGGAAGGGCGCTAGCAGATGGGAAGAAAAGCCGGCACCGAGAAAAGGCGCAGTGCAGCACACAAAAGGAGAAAAACTTACGAGCGCTCCAACCCGAAAGCCTGACGCGAGTAGGTTGCAACGCGCAGACTTCCGGGTAGGAGCGGCTAAAATGCGATCTCCCCCGGCGGCCGACCGGAAGACTAGACCGCCACTGAGCGTTGCATGGAGACGTGGCGGAACAGCTAATGGCCGCTCCAACGCCATCGGCTCCATGCACGCCAGCCGCGGCGGAGCGTGACAGTATGCCCCCCTCCACGGCCCACACCCCCCGGTTTACCCGGATGGAGTCGGTGAAACCGTCGAGTCAGCCTGGGTGCATGTACATAAGACTCAGGCTCCCAAGAGTCCTCAGAATGGGGAAACCCCTTCCAGGCCACCAAATACTCCAGCCGCCCTCGTCGATACCTGGAATCCAGAATACTCGAAACTTCGTATTCATCGGGGAAAGGCTGTTGGGCTACAGGTATGGTTAGTTTCCGTTTGTAAGGAGTATCAGAATCAACCGGTCGGAGTAAGGAGTAGTGAAATACAGGATGAATCCGGTGCATACTTCTGGGGAGTTGTAGTCTAAAGGCCACCGGATTTATCTGCTTGACAATCTTAAAGGGGCCCAGAAATCGGGGAGTAAGTTTGTTCGGGTGAACCCATCGAGGTAAATATTTGGTGGACAGCCATACCCTGTCACCAACCTTCCACTCGGGACAAGGAAGGCGAGATCGATCCGACTGCTCCTTATACCTACTGCGGGATTGGCGTAGACTTTGCTGAGCAAACTTGTGAGCGGTGGCTATCTCAGCTAAATGGGATTCAAGCGTAGGTATATTGGAGAAGGATTTGAAAGAGGGAAGCAATCCCCGTGGGTGTATTCCATAGGTGCAAAAAAAAGGACTAAGACCTGTAGCTGAGTGCAAGGAATTATTATATGCAAATTCCGCAGTAGGTAGGAGGGATACCCAATTATCTTGTACGCTATTAACATAACACCTAAGATATTGTTCAAGTGAGGCATTAAGCCTCTCAGTCTGTCCATTAGTCTGCGGGTGAAACCCCGAGGAAAGGGCACGTTCGATTCCCAAACGCTGACATAGCGCCGCCCAAAATCGGGAGGTATATTGACTTCCTCGATCACTGGTAATCTTCTCAGGCAACCCATGTAACTTGAAAATGTCCCTAAGAAAAACTTCCGCCATGACTGAAGCAGATGGCACTCCGGTTAGAGGGGAGAAATGAGCCATTTTGGTAAAAGAATCTATAGTAACCATCAGACAGGTACAGCCCTGAGACGGAGGTAGATCTACAATAAAATCTGTAGAAATATGGGACCACGGTTGTACAGGGGTCTCCGGTTGTTCGAGGAGGCCACAAGGTTTATGAGTTGGATTCTTATTCTTGGCACAGGTCAAACAAGTTCTACAATGTCTCTTGACATCTTGGGTAAGAGTGGGCCAGAAAAAAGAACGGGAAATAAGATCTAAGGTACCCCTTATCCCTCTATGACCTGCTGTCACATGGTCGTGGCCCCAACGTAGGATCCCAGATTGTAGGGTCTTGGTGGGGATGAACAACTTCTGACCCACCAGCAATAAACCATCAGACCATCGGACCTGGTGTTGTTGGTTCCGAGGTATCTGAGTCTCTGATTCGGACGTAGTGACCATTCTGACCTCTTGGAGAAAGGCGGAGACCAGGCCCACAAGACGGTTCCTAGGAAACATATACTCAGGTGTGGGTTCTGGTAGTACTTCGGGGACGTTGCGCCTAGATAAAGCATCTGCCAAGCCGTTCAAGGTTCCAGGAATGTAGGTAATGATGAAATCGTATTGACTGAAAAAATGAGCCCAGCGTGCTTGTCGAGAGTTCACACATTCCATATTCCTGAGGATCCGTAGGTTTTTATGATCCGTACGTAGGGTGAAAGGATGCAGACTTCCTTGTAGTAAGTGTCTCCATTCCTCGCAGGCAGCCTTCAATGCCAGTAATTCCTTCTCAATCACCGAATAATTCTTCTGACTGATAGTGAGGCTTTTTGAGAGGTAAGCCACTGGATGTTCCTTCCCATCTCTAGTCTGTAGAAGAACCGCTCCTAGGGCTCTCGCCGATGCGTCTGCTTCTACAATGAAAGGCTTGGTTTGATCTGGCTGACTCAAGATCGGAGCAGAACAGAACCTCTCTTTAAGCGTTAAAAAGGCTTGGTCCGCTTGTTCAGAGAAAAGGTCGTGACTCCTTCTTGAGAAGGGCGGTGATGGGTAGAACTATTTGGGAAAACTGACCTATGAACTTCCTATAAAAGTTTGCCAACCCCAGGAAGCGCTGAACCTCCTTAAGGGAAGTAGGAGCTGGCCAGTCCAGGATGGCCGACACCTTCCTGGGATCCATCGTGATGCCTTCGGAGGAAAGGATATACCCCAAATATGGCACAGATGAGACTTTAAAGAGACATTTCTCTGTTTTGACCTTTAAGTGTTGAGATCGAAGACGGTTAAGTACTGTTCTCAAGTGCTGGGTGTGTTCTTGTTGAGAGGATGAGAACACTAGGATGTCATCAAGGTAAACTATGGTATTCAGAAAGAGCAAATCCGAGAATAGACGGTCCATGAAGCGCTGGAAAATGGCTGGTGCATTAACAAGTCCAAAGGGCATAACCCTATACTCAAACAGACCAAAAGGAGTTCTAAACGCCGTCTTCCATTCATCCCCTTCTCTGATACGGAGGAGATGGTAGGCGCTCCGTAAATCCAATTTGGAGAAGACAGAGGCGTCTTGTACGGCCTCAAGGATGTCTGAAATAAGTGGCATAGGGTAGCGATCCCGGATGGTGACCTTATTAAGGCCACGATAGTCTATACACGGTCTTAGTTCCAGAGAATCCCGTTTGGGTATAAAAAATAACGAGGCTCCAGCAGGAGACCGTGAAGGTTGAATGAGCCCATTAGTCAAATGAGTGTCCAGATAGGTACGAAGGGCCTTCTTCTCTGTCACGGATAACGAAAACATGCGCCCAAAGTGTACTAGAGCATCTGGGGCTAGCTCTATGGCGCAGTCTTCCGGCCGGTGAGGAGGCAGGTCCAGGACCGGAGTTTCCTTGAACACTTCTTGGTATTCCGACAATTCTGGAGGGATCCGACACACAGCACAAATGTTCTTATCTTCAGAAGTAATGATCTGCACTGTATCAACCTGCGGCTGAACGAGACATTTCTGTCTACAAAAATCTGATTCGAAAGCCATAGTGTTGCGGTTCCAGTCTATAGTTGGATTATGTTTCCTAAACCATGGAATCCCGAGAATAATCGGGAAATGAGCCGCTCTGATGAGATCGAATTGTATCAGTTCGGAATGCTGAAGGATGGTCGCAGTTAGGAACTCAGTGGACTGAGTAATAGGTCCGGAGGAGAGTGGGGTACCATCCACCCCTTCCACCTTCTGAGCATCTTCACGTTGCAAGAGAATGAGACCTTGCTGGTTGGCCCATACTGTGTCCATGAACACCCCCACGGCCCCACAATCAAGCAGAGCCATGGTGGTAAGTTCTACGTGTCTTGTCTTCAACTGGATAGCTACTACCATAAGACGCGCATCCATTGCTGGGACTTGGGGCGAAACGGTAACAGAAACATAGGGACTAAGGTTTAGACCTCGGATGCTAGTCCCCTTTAGGTCCGAGGTCGATCGTTTCCCGCCCGCCTAGGTGGTACAGCTGGGCAGTTTCTAAGTAGATGGGCATTAGATCCGCAGTACATGCATAGACCAGATTCTCTCCGTCGTCTTCTTTCCTCTGGTGTCAAAGGAGGCCGAGCTGTTCCGATCTGCATTGGTTCTTCCTTATGGCACAAGGATGGGATGGTAGGTAGAGAGGAGGCTCCAGCGGGATGGGTGACTGGGGTCTTTTGCTTCCTCCTTTCAGCCTTTCGTTCAGAGAGTCTATATTCTATCTGCAGAACCATCGACATGAGATCTGATAAGGTTGTGGGTCGAGCTATGCGAGCCAGCTCGTCCTTGAGTTCCTCCCTAAGACCTCGACGAAAGAGGGTATACTGGACCTGTTCCGGCCACCCTGCTTCTGTAGCCAACCGTTTGAAAGAGGAAATGTAGGAAAGCAGATCACTGGATCCCTGCTGCACTTCGAGTAGCTCTTCAGCCGCTACAAGTGTTATGTCGGGCTGTTCAAATGTCTGTTTCAGCACAGACAGGAAGGCATCATAATTCCGAAGAACTGGGTCGTTGGATGTGACGAGAGGTGTAGCCCAAGCCAGGGCATTGCTTGTCATATTAGACACCATAAATCCCACTTTTATGTGGTCTGTGGAATAGGTCTGTGGACGAAAGGCAAAATGGACAGAACATGCTTCCAAAAATTCCTTCAAGCGTTTAGGGGCTCCATCAAACTTGCCGGAGGACAAGGCCATGGGAGGCAAATCAAACTCCCGTGCTTCTCGGTTAGTGAACAATTGCTTCAGGGTGGCATTCTCAGACTTGACGTTCTGTAGTTCTATATTCATAGCCTGAACCGCGGCTACCAACTCTTGTAACTGCTCCGGGGTAGCCATTGGAATCTTTTGGCGTTGCAAACTGTCAGATTCAGGTGTTCCCTTCACCCCTTCCGAGTCACTCCAATCCCCTTCCTCCTCACCTGTGAGTTCTGAATGTAAGGTTCCTCCGAGCCGCTTCTTCCACAGCTCTTCTTTCTTCTTTCCTTTTTTTTGTGAAAGGGATCTGCCCCAAAGGGAAGCCACCCTGACTTCCAAATAGAAGGTCTGGGGGGGCCCCTCCTCCGGTTCAGACCAGAGGGGAAAAAGCCGTAGGCATAAAAAACCCCTGGGTGATGGACTGTGATGGTCTTCAATTCGAAAATAGCAGAAGGTAAGTCTTTGTATGAGAAGCCGGCAGGTAAGTAGCATGCAGTAAAAAGTGGACTGGAGAACCTTAGACAGACTGTGAAAATACTGTAGCAAGGGAGATAGGGAAAGCTGGAGGAAAAGGGAAGGGAAAATATGTACTAAGCTCCCTGCTAAACCTGGCGAGAGCCTGCGAGTCCCAGGGCGATAGAAACACAGAAAGACAAGAGGAAGGGCGCTAGCAGATGGGAAGAAAAGCCGGCACCGAGAAAAGGCGCAGTGCAGCACACAAAAGGAGAAAAACTTACGAGCGCTCCAACCCGAAAGCCTGACGCGAGTAGGTTGCAACGCGCAGACTTCCGGGTAGGAGCGGCTAAAAAGCGATCTCCCCCGGCGGCCGGCCGGAAGACTAGACCGCCACTGAGCGTTGCATGGAGACGTGGCGGAACAGCTAATGGCCGCTCCAACGCCATCGGCTCCATGCACGCCAGCCGCGGCGGAGCGTGACATAGACATCGAAGCATTCTTCTCCGACTACGAGAACTTGGTACCCGAATTCACCACAGTTTGGGAGATGTTAAGGTATGGACACGCGGGGCAATGATCTCTGCCTCAACTGGGACATTGAAATCCATCAGAAAGGAGCTACAGGAAATGGAAGAGAACTTGAGAAAACTCAAAAACGAACACAGCAACACGCAAAACACGCTGCTGCTGGGGCTAATCAAGGGCAACAGGCAAACATTTTGTGATCTAGCTGACCGAGAAACCCGATGAAAATACAGGCCAGGAGATATGGGGAAGCGGATCGCCCTGGAAAACTACTTGCTGGATTAATCAAAGGGGAACGGGACCCACAGCACATCAACGGCTTTACCAAACCTGACGGACAAACAACCATTAGGCTTGAGGAAATAAATGAAATGTTCAAAGACTATTATCAAGCATTATATTCCAATAACGATAAGGTCACGCCAGAAGAGGTTGATGAATACCTTGAAAGAACCAAGCTACCTACCCTAGATGATATATCCAGAAATAAATTAAATGGCCCGATCACGTTCGATGAAAATACTGAAGCTATAGCCTCACTAGCATCGAGCAAAGCCCCTGGCCCTGATGGGATAGCTATAGAACTGTATAAAACCTATAAAGATATCCATAAAGCTGCTCAGAGTGTGGGGGGAGGTGTGCACCAATGGCAAATTTCCTCCCTCCCTTACGGAAGCGGTGATAACAGTACTGGCCAAACCAGGGAAACCCAGAAATGAAATGGCCTCATACCGCCCGCTGTCCTTGATAAACTCGGATGCTAAGATCTTTGCCAAAATGTTGGCAAACAGGTTATTACCACACTTGCCTGACCTGGTCCACCCGGACCAGCCGGGATTCATATCAGGGAGATCCACTTCCCAAATCTACGATGATTGCTCTGAACCATGGCCCAAGTAAACCCTGACCTTCCCTTAGCTGCAATTATATTAGGCGCAGAAAAAGCATTCGACTCTGTGTCATGGAACTCCTTGTTCAGTGTCCTAAAACGCATGGGGTTGGGAGCAGAATTCTGTAAATTAGTGAAATCTATCTATGTAGAACCAGGGGCCAGGGTTCACACCAATCAAAACCATTCTCAAATAATAAAGGTGGCTAGGGGCACGAGACAAGGGTGCTCGTTCTCACCAATCCTTTTTGCATTGAGGATGGAACCCTTCGCATGCAGAATTCCCGAACACCACGGCATAGGGGCATACATATTCAGGGACACCCCCAAATGATATCTTTATATGCTGTTGACATCCTGCTATATCTAAAACATCCAGAGGAAAACATACCACCAATCCTAGAGGCGGTCTAGATTACTACATTCCGGATACAACATCAACAATACGAAATCCGAACTATTCCCCCTAACCGATAAGACTACTAGACCGACTCAGTTACATGGCATGAAATGGGCAGGAGACACCGTGAAATATCTGGGAGTTCAGATCGCATGTACACATAGGGACCTGTATGAACGTAACCATACAAGCTATCTGAGTACCCTAGAGCATAAACTCACGCTATGGGGCAAGCTACTGGTTTCCATGATAGGCCGTGTGGCCATCCCAAAAATGATTGTAGCACCAAAACTGCTATATTTTTTCAACACTATCCCGATTTGGCCCGGGCGAAAATTCTTTAATACACTCCGAGGTCTGGCAACTGGGTTCGTATGGGGAGGCAGCACTGTAAGAGCAAAATGGGAATCACTCACCAAGCCATACCACTGAGGGGGCCTCACAGCCCCCGACTTCGAACTTTATTACCTCGCTACACAGGTCCATTATGCTCCCATATGGTACAACACAGACTTTAACCATTCACACATAGCATCGAAGAAACGATCAGCGGTGCCGAGCACAACACTGGACGCCTGGAGACGCATAATGCTGAGACTTTCCATTGCAAAACCATACAATCGCAACATTCCTTTATGGTACACCCCAGACTTATCCACGACCATGGATGTTGATGTCCAAATAGCATGGGACCAGGAAAAAACAATGAAACTGGGAGACCTGTTCCCAGACGGCAGATTTGTCTCCATATCCGACTTCAGGGAGAAACTAGGGCACAACCCTATAAAAACACTACAATACTACCGAATGAGAGATGCCGTGCGTAGCCAATGGCCATCTTACCCAAACGAACCAGAATCTAACGAAGTCCTGGACTCGGTAATGCAAAATGGTCGAAGGAAAGGGCTTCTGGCCAGACTGTATGCTAAAATACAAGACGTAACCCAGACTAACCCCAAACTGAGGGAGCAATGGGGAGAAGACACTGGAAAAACTATAGATGAGGCAAAATGGAGAAACAGAACTGCCTGAAATGCAAAACCGAAGAAGCGGACACAATACATATGTTCTGGCACTGCCCTCCGATAACTGACTTCTGGAAATGCATTGCACAATCGCTTTGCGAGATGCTGACCATAACGCCAGCACTCCAACCACTAAAATACTTGCTAGGCGATATCAGTAATGTCAATGTGAAGACCCGAAGACTGTTTAACATTGGGAGCATAATTGCAAAGAAATGCATATTACTCAAATGGAAAGCTACAAATGCGCCCACATAGAAGCAGTGGCTCGCCCAAATGACGCGGGTCAACAAAAATGAAGAAGAATATGCACAGACCATAGTTGCAACCTCAAGACCAAAAGATAGTTGGCCTCCCTTCAGGGCGTTTACTGGAAAACAGGCCCCCATAAGATCTCCTATCCACACTGAGACATAGACACTCCTGAACCTCAGAAAACCGATGGAACGCCCCTATGAATTCAAATAGCATTGACACTACATTTGTGCTTGTGTTGTGTATAGGAATACTCATATCCCATTGTGCTTGAACTGATGTGATGCTGCTTGCTGTCTGACTATGCCACAAGTTAAAATCAAGTTTTAAAATAAAATAAGACCAGCACTTGCTAGGCTCAAATCAACCGCCTAACATCAGCACCTGGCTTGCACCACTGGCGTGTCACTCACCGACATGAGCCAAGGGTTGCGTCATAACTCCATCCAACTCGCCCCTTGAAACTGCTGTTTCACAGAACCGCACATCGGAGCAACTGGATCACCGTTTCCACTATCGCTACCACCACTGGAAAATCACGCATGGACCCATCCCAGTGGTTACCTCCTGACTCGACCCAGCCCGACCTCGAAAAGATCCTGGTAAGCACCCAGACCAGCATCTCTGAAAGCTGCCTTCGAGCCACACAGAGCTACCACATTTGAACTTGTTTAACGCCCGATTGCTGCTTGGGCCCACAAGATCCACCATACTGGAACTGAGATTGATCCGCTTGCACCACTGTTCAAAGCTAGGTTCTATGCCATTGACCCACCAAAGGACGAAAACGTGCTATCGACCCATAACTGCCCCATTGTCTATTTTGGGCCCTAGATACTGGTTAGGTCACTTTTGCAAATTTTTCATGCAAGAGACATATCGTTTTCATACTTGCCTTACAGCCCTGATTCATTACTGAGTGCTGCATTGTGCTTTCTTTTCTTATTCTCTGTTCTTTCCTAAGGGTGGCTTTTGTTTAGTGTTTTTCTAGTTAGTTATTTTTGCATGCGATGTGTTTTATGGACATTCCCTTTATTTTGGGCTGTTCTACTTTGAGGTTTGGGTTGCTACTGAACCACATTCACACCCCTCTTGAGAGCATAGCCTTGACTCTGCCCATATTATCACAAACGGTGAAGGAGATAGATCTCTTAAATGTGCCTGTTTTACCTTTATGATTGTATTGGCTCTTGGTTTGTAGCAGTGTGAGGGCTGAGTGGGCATTCTAGCCCCTTCACATCCATGTACTTCAGCAGGGCAGAGTCCCCTTCATCACAGGGCCTTTAAACATCTTCTTGAAGTGGGAACCTAAGAACCCTGACACATCTTCGGCCGGCCCTGCGCAACACAATTTTAGGCTTAGAGGGACCACTCTCCAGTTAATTAATCTGTGAGGACCCACAGGTGTAGGCCTTGCTCCAGAAGCACAAGGACCCGCACAGGAGAACTAGTTAGGTCAATTTCTCTTCAAAATGAATTTTAATGGTGAAGGGTACTTTTGTGACTTTCCAATGCAGACAGGTTTGGATGGTAATGAATAGGGGTGCTGTCAGGTCCCAGGACATGATACAAAAAATTATTTAATTCAATTTAGCTGCAAATATATGTGGGGGGAGACCCCCGCAGACCCCACCCACACATTCACTCTATCTTAAATATCACAATCACCCACCCGCACATATATTTTCAGCCAAATTCTATTAAAAGAATTTTGCAAATTCGTATCTGACGTTATTGTTCCCCGACGTAACCTCCCTCACCCTGTTTTCTGACCACAAAGAGAATACTTGAGACAGTTCATCTGAGTGAGCCCTGGTGTGCCAGAGAATTCTTTGCAAGTCTGTGCTGCGAATGCAACCTCAATATGGGCCCAAGATGTAAGGCCTCATACAGGTTTAGTGGTAATGGAAAATCCAGTGATATTAGCAAAATACTGCTGGATTTACTGTGCACCCAAATCAGAGTTTGCTGAAACACCTCCAGCAGTATTTTTATGAAATACTACCAGAGGTATTTTGAGGCAGGTTTGCAGGTAAAGTCAGCCTACCTCCATCTCCAGTCCAGTGGTGGCGGTAAAAGGTGTAAAATGGCCCACGTCATTTTTGAGAAAGCTTCAGGGCCGGGGAACACATTTCAATGGGGCAGTAAAAGAGGGTGAGAAAGTTGGCATGTTTGGTGCTCCCTATGACCAACTTTCCCAGGGAATGCATAAAAGGTTCTTGACCTTTTTAACCATTAAAAATGCACAGTAGCAATGTGAACATTATTCATTTCCAACATCAAACTGAAGGTAGAAATGGACATGTACAAAGACTTCAGAATACTACCAGAGATATTCCAGAAAATCCACCTCCCTCAGTGATAACTTCTGAAAAACAGACCTTCAGAAATACCACTAGCAGAAGGGGTATGTACAGCCAGTGCTATTTCTGAAAGAAGGTCCGTCACACACTAAATAAGGCTCTTAGGCCTTTATTGACTTCGGAAACTGAGAAGTGCAGTCTCTATATGCTGATGAATTCATTAAAGCTCTTTCTGTTCACAGGTACCAAGCAGATGTCGAAACAGAATGGCAGCACTGCCGGAGACCACTCATCACACCATCCTCAGCCGGCTGCAAGACCTCAGGCTCAACATAAGATAAAATGACAAGACATGAAATGTCTTAAGTGACCCATGTGCTGTAAACGTTTGTAAAGGGTCTTTGTAAGGCAGTTATACCTTTCTGTGGCACTCTTTCACTGTGCCACTATTTACTGAGAGATGAACCACGTGCTACTTTTTTTGCTGATATATGTACCTAGTGGCTCTCGTTGTGGTATTGCAGGACTAATCTGTATTCACCGACTGAAGTGGGCCGAATCGCATGCATAATCTCACAGCACTTGCCCGCTTGTTCTTCACTGTGTGTTATGAACATGGTTGCCATTTGTTTTGCACTTTGCACTTTATGTCATGAGGATAATAACGAGTAAAGGATTTCTTATTCTCTCTCTTGACACAGTTCTGCATTACCTCTGTGGGAGATTGTTTTGCACAGCAAGGCTGTGCTGAGATCTCATGGCCTCTATTAGGAAACAGGACCTCGATGGAGAATTCAAACTGTACCTCGTGCGCTACCTCCTCTGGTTGTGGCAGCATACAGCTCTCAGAGCATATTTTCAACATCAAATAAAGAGCAATGTTGTACTGCGCAGTCATAATCCACTTCCATAAAGTGCGGGACAGACAGCGTCACTGCTTCAGATAAGATTTGGAAGTGGGAGTATTTTGCTCCTGTGTTTTAAAGTTGGATGTTAAATGATTTTTAGGGAGTAAAAATATAAGTCCAATTCCCAATGAGAGTATTTTATAAGCAAATAAAAATATATTTTAACTGAAAAACGGAAATGTTTTTGTAATAATTATTTTTTGCACCTAGTTATTCATGCACATTAAAAGATACATGTTTACTTCTTCAGATTGGAAGGTTAAAATAGTAGTTTCTTCCTGTGCTACTACGTGCACTACTGGTCCAAACATATTCATGGCGCTGTGTGGGTGAAAGCAGGGGTGCATGATTCTACATGTCTTTTTCCTATTTTTTATTGGGAGTATTTCCACTCCCTGTTTTTATTTTTTGGGAGTATTTCCCATTTTGGAGGGAGTAAAAGTGGCCGATGCACCCAATGCATGACACCACAGACAAATAAACTATGCAATGGTCAGAGAGGGATGTTTACTGTCTTCAAGCGTTTGCAGTTTCCTTTTGTTGTCTTTCCAGACAGGTTTTGGGAGGGGTCTCTGGGGGAGATCATCAGTGATTGGCCCCAGACCTTGGACCTTAGTGTAATAGGAGTGGCAGGACATGCAAAACAAAGGAGTGATGGTTGGAAGGTTTTGAATAAGAATTGCCTTCTGGCATTGCTCTGGGCAACCACCCAGACCATGGCTCTTCAGCCTGCCAATTACAGGAGGGGAAAGACCATATTCAAGCAGGCTTGGTCCTACCCCAAAAGGGGCAGTCCAGCCTGAACTGTTTGGTCTTAGCCCTACTGCAGGAGACCACAAGCATCCCCAGACATGTTACGGGCTCATAGGCAGGAAAGATGCATCCTTTGGCATTAGGGCTCTCCCATGGTCCTGTTGCCATATCGTAGTTGATTTGCTTCCACATGGGCATTTTGTTGCTTTGGTGTCCTTCTATTGTGCTCGCATCTTACACGTTGGGGGAACGCAAACATATTCACACAGACTAGGAATTCAATGATTAATTCATGTTTTGCATCATGTAAACATTTCCCCATAGACCATAGTGGGTGGTTGAACCAGTTGTGATTACATATGACTGGTTTTGTGGCCACCCGAGCCCAGGTTGGGTTCCCCCAGAACTGCCTGTGGGGATAATTGAGGAGCCCGATGTCACTGTTGTAATGTAGCAGAGCGGCCGAGAGCCTGCAGAATGCTCAGATCTATGGCACGAAGCTAGAGCAGGTGTGCTGGGCATCCGGGATGTAAGTGGAGGCACCGGAATGAATTTTGCCAAACACAAATAGCTCTAGGAAATATTTCACAGGCAGGCTGAATGAACAGCTTGCCTGTGACATCAACGATAGCATGGAGCAAAGGAGCAAATATGATATGTGGTGCTTGGGCGAGAAAGCATGTTCATAGGACAAGAATTGGGCTAACCTGATAGGCTTGAATCGGGATGAGTACTCAATTAAGACATTAAATGCAAGATCATATTGTGAATTAAGATGGGGGTCCCAGACTACATTAGCACCATGGACGGGGCCGCTAGTCAATCAGGGAGCTCGGAACTCAGGCTGTATCTCCTGGTATAAACCCTCTGGTGTGCCACCCTTGCTCTCCCCTCCTCCCCCACACTGCCTTTACCACCCTCTATTAACCACACTGGGGTGCTAAAGGCTAAGACATTTTTTTTTTAAACAAGAAGAAAAACATACCTTTCTCGTGTCCAGTGATGCCACATCTCATACAAGTCTGCTTTCAGTGTTGATTGCGTTGTCATAATCAAAACTGAAAATGGACTCCTTTTGTAGATACAGGTTATCAGAAAGAAGAAAGGTACGTTTTCCTTTTCAAACATTTCTTAGCCATTACCACCCACGTGTAGTTATTCACGGGTGATAATGGCAATATGACCCTCAGCTTTGGGCCGGGCTTCACTCGGGCCTTTAACTTTGGCGGCGGGACGTTACCAGCAGCATCCGCCCACCGCCTCGGGTCATATCACCTCAGTATATACTGCAAAGAAGCACAGGTTGAGTTCTGAGCCCCTCTGTTCATGTTCACCTACAGAGCACGCCAAAGACAACTAAAGTAACATCCTTCAGCACAGTACATTTAGAAGTTCAGCAAACAGAAAAATTTGAGTCATAATACAGAAACTATGATATCAAACTATGGTAAGAACGCAGTCGCAATTCCACATGAAAAAATATTGGTGTTTTGAATCTATTTTGCGCCTTTTAGTTTGGGTTTGAGGTGTTTGCATGTCACAGTGTGGTGAAACTATTGGTATGAGAATGTATATTGATGGGTGATAGATATGAGGAGGGATACACAGCCTGCAAGTGCTGTTTGACATTAGGAAATAGAACTTTTTTTTATTTTTGTATTATATGGTTAATACAATCAAGCTTTAATAACAATAAGATAATAGAACAAAATTAATTTCTTTACAATACATTTTTAATTCATAGAATATAATTCATTACGTATCATACATTTCATAGACGTTAAAACAATTGATCTCAGCAGCATACCTGGTTAAGCACTGCAGAGGGAGAACACAACATTTTTTAGAATCTAGTGGTTCGTTGTATAATAGCAAGTTACAGGTTGAGTGATTGTATGTACCCAACAACTGCAATTACACAAGGAGTTGTGTGCCCAGTTAAACACAGATGCCAAAAAGGGTCTGTTCCAACAGACTGAAGTGTTGATAGATGCGGAGAGATGTTTCCTAAAATATAGCAACCGAGCACTCTCCAGACAAGAACGGTCCAAGAACAAATACTGCATCTTTTTTTAATAAAGCAGGGGAAACCCCCCACTCCCACTTCTCCCCCACAACCTTAACTATTCCCCTTTCCCCACCCCACAGCTATATTTTTGAAAAATGTCCCAAAATTACGAAAACATCGGTTAAAAGATGCGGTCATTTCTCCATTCGATTTTTTAATTTCGATCATTTCTACGGATACCGTGCACACACGCACACTAGGAAAGAATGTATGCCTGCTGCATGAGAGGTGAGGACTTCTGATGGCGGGGTGCGCTCAACTCTATACACGCAACTAAGGCAGCAGAGGTCCCACAGTGTTTCTCCTATTCTACCAGGCCGGGGACAACAACTGACAAGTTGGCGGTTGGCCACGGTGGTGTAGGACAAAGAAATGGTACGTTAGTGAAGACAGTACATTTCAGAAGTTTATTATGAACCCATACAGTGAACTGATCTTTAGAACATATTTTCGTATATTGTGCCCTAAAACAGCATTTTAAATGACAAAAATCGGCTGGTGAACAATTACACTGCGCAATTTGGCACCACTTCCATGTTTTTCTGCTGCTCTTGGGGAAGCTCCCTTGCTATGGAAGGATTGGAAAGATGAAGTCAAATATTACAAGCTGTACCCAGCATATTATACACAATCTCTCTTTCTCTCTCTCTCTCTCTCTCTCTCTCTCTCTCCCTTTCTCTTTATCTCTCTCTCTTTCTCTTTCCTTCTGTGTGTGTCTCTCTCACTCTCTCTGCAAGACATCCAAGCTGTTGTGGAAAACACATCTATCTTAGGGGCTGTGTTTTTTTTGCTAAAGGAACTATTCAAACATGGAACTTATTTAATTGTGTTAACATTATGATCAAAATCTACAATAACCACAGAAACATTTTCTAATAGAAGGTTATCATTTCAAAATGGACACTCTGGAACACTCCTTTTGTACACTTTTGAAATACCCCTATAAGAAAGGGGATGGGGCCAAATTGAATCAATGAGGGGTCCTGGCTGCTTACCATAACATCAAAGAACATTTGGAGAATATAAGAATGACCACAGATCTTTATATTTGACAAATGTGTCTCTGATAAAAGGGTTGTATGCTTGAATCATAAAGTACATAATACACACCGGGCTTGGTGTTGATCTTTAGTAACCATGAGCAATATATACTCATTCCAACAGCCTTAAGATTTGTGGTTAGAAGGCTTGCTGTATCTGTCACTCCACTGCCCTGCTTCCTGTTTCTAGAGAATTCTAGAAGGAAAGGCTCTGGGCCTGAGTATGAGCATGCCCAGTCCCCAATGCACAGCTCTTCTTATAGAACTATGCGTATAGGATTGGCCGGGATTAGGAGGGAAATGCAGTGTTTTGTGCCATGTGGAGTTGCAGGCCTGTTCTTGGAATGTTGACTACACGGGCTCATAAATGTGTGTATAGCTGGACTGTTGGGAGAACCCTGTGAGTGACTATTCTGAGAGTAGTTGACTCATGGTCCGGTGGGCGTCTAAGCATCAGCATGTCTAATTACTTTTCAGCTGTTTTCCTGCAACTAAGAAGTACTGTCAAGCAAGCTGATTTCATCTTTACCTCCAACTCGAGTTTGACTTCTTTTGCAGGAGCTCAGTTGTCTGATTCTGATCAGAAAAAACAAACAACTGTAATGCACTGTTTGGTAAGAGAGGCAGCCCGGGTTATAAAGAAATACCAGCTAGTACATATGCTGAAGTTAGAAGTTCATTTCAGGGAAAGGTAAAAGTTGGTGTTGTAGCTGAAGTACAAGCGCTACTTGCCATGTGTACTTTGGCAGGAGTGGAAGATTAGAGCTCAACAAATGATGTGTTCACGTCACGCTAAAATACTGACAAGACACTGGTGGACAAAGAACACCCATTTACTGGAAGCCTTCACAATAGTAAGCGGGAGGGCATTTTATGGCATATTATTCTTAAATGGCATGAAGGCTAATATTATCTTAAACCTTCTTAACTCAAATCAATAGCAATGTTAAATCCAATTGCAATTATTTACATTTTTCAAACTCCAATCCTCACGAGTCAGAAGTTATGGACCAAGCAGGAGAAAGGAGTAGTCCTACACCATGCGGGAGATGCTCCTAATTGTGCACCTGGACCGTATGAAGACATCTTTGTTTGCACACTGCAGAAGCTGAAGTTGCGTATCCATTTTCTCTTCATTGTTATTGCTGCATTAAGATTGATTATTACATTTGACCCCTTGTGTGGTGTATCTAGAGTTACAGTCTAGGATTGTGCCCGTTTTGTAGATTGTTTGCCCTACCACGTCCAACGTTTTAATTTGTCTGTGTTGCCCATGGATGTCATCCTACGCCTTCCCACTCCCTCACAAACCAGCTTCCTCACTTGTAGGGCTTTATTTGGCAGTAACGCAGCCAACTTCTCTCTTTGTCTCTCTCCATCCACATCATATTAATGCACATTGCCCCACTTCCCCACTCTTACGCCTCTCCATTGTTACAGTGCTCTGGTGCCCGGGATAGGTGGGCGTTCTGCGGCCCTGTCTGGGGTTACCTCATGTGAGCGGGTGGGTAGATTATGCCTTACAGTAGGCACATATGACCCTCAAGTGTGCTCCATTTTCTTTTGGCACTACTTTTTTACGACCACTGGATTCAGTGCCAAGAGGGTCTGTCCAGTTTACAGTGATACCAGGGCCCCAAGAAACCAGCAACAATGTTGCCGATATTTAGCCTTCACCGAAATACACTTTCCTACGTATTATGGATTCCACTGTCAGTTCATCTGTGCAACAAGTGTTCCGAGACCCGTCTAAAGACACCTAAACACATCCATGTTTCATTACTACTCACCTTTCCACTTCATGCCCAGCCTACCCTATGTACCGGCTTGCCCTTTAAGCAAGGCGACCCCTCCTCCCACTTGACCTTGGTTGTCATAGCGGTATCTCAGCTTCTTAATCATTAAAGGGGTAGGTCTCTCCGCCTCTTCTGTTCCTTGGGCTGAAGAGGATTATTACACACCGGACGAGCTTCCCTCAGAGCTGGGAGATGACACTGAGGATGTTGTACGTGTGTCTAAAAAGGAAACTAAAAAACGAAAGGGCACTTAGTCACAGCGCCATTGAAAAAGTGTACTAGTAACCAGTCAGGCCTTGACTAGCAATGTACATTCGCCCTATAGACACGCTAGCCCAGAGGTGGTACTTTCTAAGGGTTAAAGTGATCAGTCTATAAAAGGGCTTAAATGTAAGGTGTTCATTGTTGAGTTTTCTCTGCAGGCAGCATGCAGTTAATGGGTTCCTAAAGAATCCACCTGGTCTTGGCGAGGTGCAAAACCGGGGCGGATTCCATAAGAATCCATTCTTGTACGACTGCATGGCAATCTTATGCAGACGTACAACGAAAAGCACTGACAAGAGGGAGGAGGAGCGCACGCAGGAGATCTTGCCTCTGCCCCGTGCCCCTTCTCTCTCTTATCACTGCAGGGAAATGAGACAGAGAGGTGCATCAACACGTAAAAGCATTACCTCTTGATTTTACGCCTCGATTTACTACTCCAGCCTATTTAAATTTAAGCTGTTAGTATCGTAAATGTGACAAAAGAGACCACTATCATACGTGTAAAGGAATGCCATATAAAACAGACACATGTGAATAACATAATTAAGGGTAAAAGGGATGAAAATATTGGTATTATAATTTTGAAACTGGATGAAGGCACATATAGATTCCTAAAGGACCTCTTTACAGGTTTGCCGGTATCGCGGCGGTAATTCCAGCGGGAGATCAGCAAGCCTGTTTTACCATTCCAGCCACCCGATATCACGCTATTACCAGGACATTACGAGCGGTGGTGAGCCGGTAATTTCCCATTCCCATGAAGTCGCATAGGACTCCATGGGATGGGATTTCCTGAATCGCCGGCATTGTTACTAACAGGGCCGGCGATTCAGGCATTTATTTGCCAGTAGAGGCCTGAACTCCCATCAGGTCAGGCCTGCCGGGAGATCTTTGACCCCCACCAGCAAACTTGAAGTGTGCCAGTCTGGAAAAATGCCTTGATAGAGGTGTCTTGATAGGGGTGTCTGGTAGAAAGAGAGGTAAGATTAAATCTTCTGATGTAGGCCCTAAAGCACATGGTAGCGCCCCTGTTCAGTTTTGGGATATGTTGTAGACACTGTAGGCCCATTGCACGAACACTGGGGGAAACCAGAGATAGATTGCCATGAGCAGCTCTGATTTGCTTCTACTACCCAGCACCTGACTCACAAATCCTTAAGCTGCTGCCACTCTGAAGATCCTGGGAGCATCCCTGAGATGCTCCTTTACAAATGTGATTCACAAACATGTGCTTAGACATTGCAGAGATGTTCCAGGCATCTCCAGTGCAAACCTTTGTGAATCAGGCTCTACAAATGAGTGGAAAGGTTTACGTTGCACAGAAAGGTGATTGCTTGCTAGAATGCGGTCATTAATGAATGTTCCATTTGGAGTGTATACCATGCCCTGAGGATCAAGTGCAATGTTTAGGTGAGGGATTGATTTGTTTGTTTGTTTGTTTGTTTGTTTTATTCACTTGTAATGCGCACCAAACCTTAAGGTAGCTGGGCGCAGCAGTACAGGATATGCGAGGCTTAGGTACAGGTTACGAGATACATGCAGAGTAAAATATCAGCAGTCAATTACAGGATAAATGTGGGCAAGCCGCAAAGTATATACAATATATAAACAAATTACAAGGAAGACACAGCATATACAGGCACTAGTAGGACATTGCGTCCCAAGGGAAAAAAATGAAAATGTACACATAGGTAGCAAGTAGGGGTCTATAACAAATCAACTCTAGGAGGTCTCGGGATAAAATTAAAAAGGAACTGGTGGGCTAGTCATTCGCAGTTTCAGCAGGTTGATGTAGTTGGGTCTGAATTTCAGGAAGGGCTGCTCTAGAACTATTGATAGTTCTTAATAACCTATGAGAGTTTTTATGTAATATTGTCAACAGTATTGGGACCTTGAAGGGGTTTTAGCTTAAAGTAATTGTAATTTGTGGTTCAAGGCTGGTTGTAAGCAGCCAGACAACTTCCATTTAGTATAAAAGATTAGTTGAGGAAAGAATTAAACAAACTATGAACGGAAGGACTTATAAAACTCAGGGACGGAAGCAAATTTAGAGATGGCAGAGGTATCTCCCAGAAGGATGCCTGTACAATAGCACAAAGATGAGAACAAGTGGTGAGGCAGTTTATGAGGGTGTGAACAAAGTGGAACATTGTCCAGGGACAAAACTAAACAAATATATATTTCTATGTATAAGGAACAGGTGACTTAGGAGATAGGTCAGATAGGAGGGAGTTAAGTTCAAGGCAGGTGGCTGCGGAGGGCTTGGGAAGGACAATGGGGATGTCAATACCTAGATATACTCTATGTGCAGGACACAAGGTTTAGGGCAGGGAAAGAGTTCACTGTTAAGAGACGCCAAGTGTGATGTGGGCATCTGGCCAACGCAAGATGGGAGAAGTAGGTATATTATATCATAAGACCCTGGGGTTAGAGTTATTACAGGTGAAGAAAGCTCTACAAGGGCAGAGAAGGACTCGAGGAGAAGGTGTAGTGCCGACGAGGGGGTCGATGAAGAGCCAAAACAGTGAGAGGAGCAGGATAGAAGAGTTGAATAATGGCATAATGAAAAGAGGAAGATCTGATGTCAGAAGTTGGGGAGAGTGGTGAGGGCCTTATTAATAAGGATCCCACTTCAACACCCACCACTCTAAAGCTACTCCCAGGCCAGACTAGGAAACGTTAAAAAGGGAAGGGGGCAGAATACTGCCATGCTTTACTCCTTTATTACTTAGTAACTCATGTGAGGAAAACAACATATTGTTTTATCTAACTCTGCAAATGTTTTCCATTACAGCAAGATTAAGATATAGGTCCGGGGGAACAGCATGCAGTTTTAATGTCTGCCATTAAAAGTTTTTCGTCAACAGAATCAAAGGCACTCGTGTGATCAACAATTCCTGAGTGTTCAAAAAAAGTGCCAAAATTCTAATAAACTGACTAAAAAGTCATTTATAAGGTTATTTTGACCTTTCTGAAAACCTGTTTGGTATACAGATAGCACATTATTAAGTTGGGACCATTCAACCAGCGTTCCAACAAATAAACACACACATATTTTTCCAGTTACGATCAGCAAGGTGATGGAATGATAATTGTTTACCTTGAGAACCAGTTTAATAATCAGAATGATAAGCAACTGTGTCCAACTTCCGGGCAGAATATTGTGCTGGATAACTTGATCATAAAAGGCGATACAAAATATTTGCCCGCAATTCAGGAGAGGCCCGAAGTACCATATTAGACAGCCCATCGGGTCTCACCGGTCTTGATCTTTTCAAATTTCAAATTCTATCTAAAATATCCTCGTTCGATAACTAGCACTCCATCCTAGGAGGGGAATGTGTCCCACACAGCAAACAGCATGGGACATATGTTTAACATATTGCACCCAAAGGCCCTCGCTGATGGGATTTGACTATGTGCAATCTTAGGTCACTGTATATCAAATTTGAAGCCAACTTGTAACTTTATGTGCATTAGAGGCCAATAAGTAAACGTGATTTTAGACATTTGTCATTGCAACAGATCCCATGTTGTCTTCAATTACCTTGTTAACCAAGTGAATTTGTTAAGAGGCACTTAAAAACAATGACCGCTCACTGTAGACTCTATGACATGAAGTTGCCAAGAGTCATTTGCAATGTATATAGGTTCAAAGCTATGATTCAATAAAGAATTGGTGGAACCATAGAACCGAGTATGGCTTTTCGGAATATCCCCTATGACCCGGCCATTGACCATAACCAAACCCCAGTTTGTGAATGCCCCTGCCTACATTGTTCCTTATGAGTTGAACTCTTTATGCTTCAACAACATTAGCTGAACCCTCAAATCACCCGAGTCATGTTATCCGGACAAAGAGCATTCAAGTCACCAGTACAAACAACTAGTTTTCTAGCAAATTTGTCAACTTAATCCATACACATCCAGAGGACTATATGTATTAATCATTAAACAGACTTTCATCTAATTTAATACATTTCAATCAATTCTAATTACTCTCTGTGCATATTTCAGTACCCAACCCAGGTACCATAATATTTCCCAAAGTTAAATGCCCTACCCCTGTATAGCAGGCACATACCCCTTTTTGTGAACTTTTCAAAAACATTTAAAACCATCGAACCATGGGCAAGATGTTAACCAATGCTCCTACAAGAAAATGAAATTATGTGTACACAAAAAACTCAAAACCTTATCATAGGCTTTAAAACCGTAGAAGCCACATCAGTGCCAGGATATTTGTCTGAAGTGAAAAATTAAAAAGTCAAACAGGCTTTTTGGTTGGGAATATTAAAGCTGCAGATAGCCACAACCAATCCTCTTGCCTATATTTTAGGCATAGAACATGTCTCTTACAGGAGTTGTCGACATCACATTTAATTTTCAGGTACCTCCAATAATCTGTAAAGGCTGTTGGTATTTACTCATTACTATTCTGTCACTTTTAATAAGATTAGTGTCTCAATTTATTAGAGAAACCACGTAAATGTTATATCCAGGGATATTTGAGTCAGTTTCCTTCAATATTAGTTTAATTGTTGCTTCAGAAGAGACATTAAGACAGGCTCATTGTAAATCATTGAAGTCAGGAAATTAAACTTGAGTCATGTGACTTGAATTTATTAGTCTTAACTGGCGTAAAAGTGACATTTTGTAAGATATTGCTTCTATATAATGAGCCTTACTTGTGGATTTACATGATAATTGTCAGATCTTTCGATGTTAGTTATAGAATTATCTTTTGACTGCATGGTTCCCATCTGCTCCATCAATGGCAAGAATTGGGGGTCCTGAGATTGCAGAGATTGTACCGTTCATCCTGGCATTTATCCAAATTACAGTCTCCTTAGGAACGGCATCAGACGGGGAGTTTATAACTTGCACTTCCTTATCTGTAGATGTATAGTATTTTAGGTCATCACAGATTCACATTCAGGTGAGTCAGTAATATCCTGTATCAATCCAGGAGAAGATATACTCTACATATTAGAAAGCATAACATTTCTAATATCCTGGTTTTGTCTGGATAGGGAGTGTCCATTTGTGCACGCCTTAATTTTCTGCGACCTTCACTGTTGAGTTTCCTTACTATAAAAGAGCCTGTAGTTATCCACACCACCAATGATAATTTCTCCAGTTGGGTTGGTAGAATTAAAAGGATCCATTTGCCTCATTTTATATTTTCCACTTTCTGCTTAATAGGTGTGCTGCATTTATGATTTTTCTGAGTTGTACTTGCCTGTGCTCTAGGCAAGTTCAAAAAGATACTCTCAGAGGTGTTTAAGGAACTCGCAGGCAGCACCTCTGCAAGGCATTTAGAAATTACAGAGACACCGGGACAAAACAACAGAGCAATGTCAATTCCTTGAATAGGTTCCTCATTTAGCGCCCTTCTTGTAGGTGAAATCGAACAACCTCATTCATCAAAAGGCATGGCCATAACTCCTGGGAGATATCTATATACATAAAACAAAGTTATGCTTGTTTGTGGGTTTGTATGTGCTGTTCTTGGGCACGTAACTCCTCATGAACTATGAGGTCTGGTTTCATAAATTTTCCATGCAATATTCTGTATTTCTTTTCAAATGAATGCAACTATTTCTGGCTTGATAGGTCATCCCGTTCCCGAGATAATTCATCTTTTTTGGTTTTCGGCTTTGTTTTTTGGCATTACATTTTGTGGTGTTACACCGCCATCTACAGGTCATTTGTAGAAAATACTCATCATTGCGTATCAATGCTGAAACTTGATCAGCATTCTGAAGAAGGAAGATCCAGGTCAATGCCATAAGAGCTTCCCTCAGCATTCCCAAGTGAGATCACAGCTGCGATGCTAGGAGAAACATTGACTGGCTGCCGATTCGTTAAAGAATCATCTTCAAGACCCTATAGATCACGCATAGATGCCTATCCAACACAGCCCCACCATATCTCTCGCAGAAGTTCCCCTTAACCCACTCCTGCAGACCACTAAGATCTGCCTATACCAACAGACTTCGGCTGTCGAAAATCAACCGTTACAAAGCGGGAGGCGCTAGCTTCCCAGCCTTTGCAACCAGACAATGGAACTCACTTCCGACCAGCCTTGAGAGCAGAACAATCTTACTGGGTGTTCAGGAGATCTCTGAAGACTTGGCTCTTTGCCTACACTGAAAACCAACACCTGTGTCTCCTCCATGACTTCCCCCACCACCAAGCAAGTTGTGTAACTGGTTGTAACAGCGCCTTGATGCCCTTGGGCTTCATAAATGAATAAAATAAAAAAATAAATCTCAATACCATGAAGCTGATGGAATTCAACATGCTCTGAGACAGAACAATGAAAGTGCTGAAGAACCTGAAGCAAGACTTACTAATCAGAGAATTAGTGCTGCTGAACAACGAAGGAATGAAACTGCTGAAGAAACTGAAACACGACTTGCTGTGAAGAGAATTAGTGCTGCAGAACAACGAAGGAATGAAACTGCTGAAGAAATTCAAGTGACACTTACTGATCTGAGAATTTGTGCTGCTAAAAAAAGAAGCAGTGAAACTACTGAAGGAACTGAAGTGAGACTTACCAATCAGAGATTTAAAAATCTGAGAATTGAAATCCCGGGCAAAGCCGTATAGTTCAGCTAGTTTAAAATAAAGCACAAACATAAGACCGGGCAGTACAAAGATAAGGGGTCTATCGGATAAATGTAGCTTATGTGGTTGAAATTTGGCCCATCTGAGGTATAACAGATAATGTTGATCAAATTGTGAAATCGCACAGTGTTATACAAAAGTGGATGTGCAGGAAATACTGCAATCCCTTCCATTAAGGGCATCCTGACGGATCCAAAGTGGGGGGCAGGGGCGGCTAGGGAACTAACACCACTGGAAAAAGTCCTGGACCAATCCATGAGATACTGCGTGGAGTTAGTGGGTGAAGAGGTTTCAGAGGAGGAATGTGCTCCCATATATAAGTTGGTCGTCCAGGGAGGATTGTTCACCTCCACAATAGAACATAACTTTGAACTGCTAATGGGATGGCACAGGGATCCGGTGAGACTGTCAAAGATGTTTCCGGGAACATCTCTGCTGTGGCCAAGGGGTTGCAGGAACTGTGGCACCCTAGCCCACATGTGGTGGCGATGCCCCAAGGTACAAATGTTCTGGAAAGAGGTGCTGAGCTGAATGGAAGAGGTGACGGGGGTTGGGCTGGACTTAGATCCGTTGCAGCTCCTGCTAGGGCTTCCACAAAGAGATAGGGAAGAAAATAGACTCCCGAAGATGTGGGAAGCCATTGTGTGGGCGGGGAGACTGGCCATCGCCCAATGTTGGAAAAACAAGACTCTCCCCACGAAAGTGGTGTGGGAAGGGAAAGTGCAAAGCATGATGGTCATGGAAAAACTCATGGCGGTGGTGAATGATAAAATGGAGGGATTCCATATGGAGTAGTCTGCCCTACTGCTTAAATGGGGGCTGGAGGAGGACAGCCATTAGATCAATCCATTGTGCATTTGGGGAGGAAGGGGGACGTGTGGAATGGGCGGTGAAGGGACGGCCTCGGAGTGGAGCAGACAAGGGACATTTACAGGCAATATGAGTACCTTCGGATCTGAGACAACAATATAGGAAATGCACAGCATTGAAAAACAGTTGATTTGGACAAGGGGTCGGGGAGGGGCTAGGTGGGTTGGGGAGGTGGAGGGGGGGTGGGTGATCTAGACTATTTTTGTCAATGTGTATTCCATATGTTTCTTGGTATATTGAAAATGTCTTTTTCTCATTATAAATACCAAAAAAATCAAGTTTAAAAAAAGAAAGGTCTAAACTCACAGGGAAAACGGGCAATGCTGGATGCTTAGATATACTCTTTGTGCAGGAGACAAGCTTTACGGCAGGGAAAGAGTTCTCTCCTTAAGGGATGCCAAATGGGAGGTGTGATATGGGCATCTGGCCAACTCAAGAGGGGAGAAGTGGGTATATTATATCTTAAGACCCTGAGGTTATAGATATTACAGACGAAGAAAGCACTACAAGGGCGGTTTGTAGCAGTGAAATGTAAGTTGGGGGGCCTACAACAAACCATTGGCCCATTGTACAGCCCCAACCAAGGACAGCCAATCTTCTGCAAGGGGACCATTGGTTCACCGCTGAAGTGTAAAGGGGGTATCCTTATATGCTGAGGGGACTTTAATACGATGGCCAACCCAAACTTACACTAGTGCTAACTTCAGGAAGGAACAATACCCCCTAAAACATACACATACATTGATGCAGGGCAAGGATATAAGGTCATAGAAGCATCTATCCCTACAGTGAGATGGTCAGTCTATGACCTGGCTAGGGTTTGCATGCATGTGAGATGTAGGGTTTGCAAGAGAAAGAACATGGATCTGTAATGCTACACTGTTTAGAGACTTAAGTTTCCGAAATGAGGTGCTGAAGAGCATAATATCTTTTTTCTCTATAAATAACACAGGGCAGACCCAACCAAGCCTAGTTTGGGAAGCAGCCAAAGCTATGTTCTGTGGCCTATTGATAGCTGAGGGAGCAGCAAAGAAACATGGAAAAGCATGATTGAAAATTAATCTGAAAAGGGACATTCAAAAATGAAATGCCCAATTGAGAGAAAATATAGAGGACGCCTGCTCCCTAATGCAGGAAATTATGGACAAGGGTCAACAATTGAAAAGCCGATTGACCTCTAGAGTATATGGTCATCTAAGGTTTATTAAACAGTTACCATGAAACGGGAGATAAGGGCCATACTCTATCAGGTATACGACTGAGAGCCGAAAGAGTGGAAAGAGCCACTCCTAGACTTAACAACGAAGATAGGGAACCCATTATCAGCCTGGATAGAATCGGCCAAAGGTTTGGTCGCTTTTATTGGGCACTATACGAAGCAAAAACAAAGGAGAGGGACGGTCTTTGTTTCTTGATGCACTGCTACTCCCGGACCTGAAGCGTGCAGAATGTATTTATATGTGTTATTATTAGCTTTTTTCAGATAGTATATCCATGAAAGCACAGCATAACTTCATAATATCTATAAATAAATAGCATCAAAATCATAATATACATAATCAAGAGTTAAAATACGTTCTAAATCTAAAACAGTACATTTCCGAATACATAAAAATACATAATCTCAAATACAAAAATACAGTTTGCAGTGCAGAAATTCATACTATGAAATATGTAGATACATCACATTAAATAGCCAAATTCATATTTATGGGTCCCTTATGAAAGTGCCAAACACCATCTAGAAAATTCGATATTGAGTGGATCACCTCCAGGTCTTTGAATAATCTAAAAAATAATAATCCATCAAATGAAAATAATATCTTATGCTTGGCTATATGAGGAATAAGAAACTTTTCCCTGAAATTGCAATAAAACGGGACAATAAATATAAATTGGACAATTGTTTCTGTGCGAAATTGCATAAAGTGCAATTATCTAAACGTGTCTTCAGCCAATTGGGCACAGTACTTGCTAATAGCAGAATATCAAATCGGGAGTGTAATTAAAGAGCATGTTTCCGAGGACATGCAATCAAACGTAAATATGCTTGACAACCCCTTGATGTCTTAATGCAGAAATAGCTCCTAGGTTTTGTCCCCAATTTAGGGCTGGAGAGGAGGTGCGCACATGCCAACTCTAAAAAGCTTCTTTAATCTTTGCACAGTATTCACCAAACATCGAGAAATGTTCATTCCACAAGTATCCCATGTTCAATTAAAATAAAAACAATCTATTTCCCCTGTGTTCCTTCTGTTTGATTGCTAATTTCACATAAGACCTTTTTTACAGATCTCTAGGTCGTCATTTATATGAAAGCGCAGCCAAAACAGAAGCATTCTTTTCCAGGCCGTATACTGGATTGGTTGTAGACCCACCTCTAAATACAGTGGAATTGTGGGGACAATCTTGGGCAGGCCTAAAAGATTTTTCAAAAAGTCAGTGTCAGCTGACCGAGCCTGGGCCTTACATTCTTCAAGTGCTCCTATAACTATTTACCCCCCAAAATGGCTCATATATTTTCATGGTGGCAGCACCATGTTATTTTAGCACACAGCGACTTCTATTAGTTTGGTTAGACCATGTACCATTAGCTGACAGCATCAGGCACACGTAATCAAACTGATCGACGTGTGTGATCACTTCCCCATTTACTATAAGCATAACTTTACCTTTTCTACTTCTGTGACATATCATAAAGACTTTTTTTAATGTTTAATGAAGCATTAGAAATTCGAGAAGCTCAAATGATACAAGAGGAATTTCACAGGGTCATACCGGCATTAAAAACTGTGACAGCACCTGGAAATTACGGGTTCACCCCTGTCTTCTACAAGAGGTTTGCAGAGCCCATAGTCCTATTTCTACAAAACAACGATTTCATTCCATCCTAGTAAAAGGGGATTCCCCGATGCATTCCTTAATGCATGCATAGTGGTCATCACCAAAGAGGGCAAACAGAAAAGTGAGTGTCACTCCCACATACCCATATCCGTGCACAATAATGATGTTACAGTTTTCACGAGTTTCCTTGCAGGGAGACTCAGTGGATTTCTCCCAGACGGGTCAACTCAAATCAAGTGGGATCCACGTGTGAACGATAGGACACAGATAATATCCGGAAGGCCCTCCACCTAATCGCAATGTGAAGTAGCGATATTGAAATCCACTAATACTTTCCTCACTGTCAAAAACCTTTTTGATCAGGTTAACTGACAATTCCTATTAATAACCCTTGGAAAGATCTGTTTTGAGCAGAGTTGGATTAACCGAGCAGACGCTCTCGCAGACGCTCTCTACTAAAGGTCAATCACAACAGTGATGGTATAAAGGGTTGCTTCGGATGGGTTTCTGTTGAGAAGAGGAACCAGACAGGGTATCCTGCCTCTCCACTCTTATTTGCCCAGATCAAATAGCCCGTGGTCATCACCATTAGGGAGAGAAATACCATCAAGGGTTTTCAAGTTGGATTTCACAGATACAAACTGGCTCTATTTGCAGATGATATTTATTTATGACAGATCTGGTGTCATATATGCCTCCGTTATTGAAGCTGCTCTTCGAGTAAGCGGTCAGGTTTTGAGACAAATCTAAACTAATCCACAGCATTCCTAATCAAAGAATGTTCCCCAGAAATCAGGGAATTACTTCACAAAGAATGTTACCCAGAAATCAGGGAATTACTTGTCCGATCCCAGATTCATACAAAAAAACATGAAAGTATTCGATGTTTGGGGTTCCAGATTACCAGGACCGTAGATTATTTGTTTGATGCCAATTTCCCACAATTGTGCGGATGATTTCAAAGGATTTGGTCGAAACAAATCTTATCATGGGTAGGGTAGGAAGACTAATTCAAATGAAAATGAAAGTCCTTCCCTAAGATACTGTTCATTTTTTCGGATGCTCCCTCTCCAGATCCCATCGACCTTTTTTGAGGAAATAAGAAGACCTCTTCTGACCTTTTCAAATGAACAATATGAAGCCTAGAATCGCGCATAATTTCCTTACGCGACCAAACGATGACCAAAAGACGTGTGGGGAGTTGGATTTACACATCTAGACGATTACTATAGAGTGGCACAGCTTAGGATCGTGATCGACCTGAGAACTAATTCGGACAAGCAGTGGGCGAGTTGCATCTTCAGCTTCAGCTTGGGAATAGCTGTGTTGTTTTTGAGGGAGGAATAGGGAAAACACACAAAGAGTGTACACTTGACCCTCCCCTCTTAGCTAAATTTACTCCGCCCCCCCACTTGATCAGAGACCTCATCCAAGACCCCTTGAGGTTCCTGAGTATGACCGCACTATCCAGTTTTAAGTTTCTTCAACTTAAAGGAGTTACTACGAATACCACATTGAATAAAAAAGTTGAAGAGACAATTGCTACATTTTGAACAAATCATAGATAGGCACATAGGGCCTCATTACAAATCAGGCGGTAAGGGTTTTACGGCGGCGTAAACAGCGCCGACCCTTACCGCCTGAGTACGAGGTCCCTTAGCGCCATGGCGGACTTAACACCTGCTTTTAGCAGGTGTTAAAATCCATGGCGCTAAGGGACCATGGAGTTAATTACGCCACCGTAATTTATGGTGGCGTAATTAACGCCTTCCCCACTCCCATTATGCCCTATGGGGCAAAATGGGAATGGGGAAGGGAAAATGGGAAAATGGGGATTTACCGCCCCGCCAAGGTTGGAATGGGGCGGTAAGTCCACCTACCACCATGGCGTAAACGTAGTTTACGCCATGGTGGTAAAGTCACGGCCCAGGCGGTAACTTACCGCCTGGGTCGTAATGAGGCCCATAGGCACTAAAGGTCTTGTGGCAAAACTATATTTAGCCTTGTTAAAGAAGTGCAAAACCCAAACATTAGGGTTCAAACAGTGTTGGGAAGAAAATAGCACAGGAAATATCTGTAGGGTACTGGTCCCACCTTTGTCGTGGAGCATGGAAGTTACCACTCTCCAATGCAATCCAGAATACATAGCGTTAAAGTATTAAGTAGGTGGCAATACCGTCATCTGAAATTGTCTAAAATGTTTAGTGACGTCAAATTGCATTGTTGGAGGGGATGCGAGGAAGTGGGATCCTAGTGGCACATGTGGTGGGAGTGCCTGTTGGTCCAATCCTATTGGAAACAATGTCTGGCATGTAAAAAAGACTTAGAAGAGGTTCCAAGAAATGTGTTCCCGATCATGATTACTTTGGGTAAAAAGAAGACAGAGGCATCATTAATCCTCTTCCTCACTTAGGATGCAACTTGCTTTTGGCAGTGAGTGTTTGCCTAGTTATACATTGGAAATGTTCACATCTCCATACGCAACGGAAGTGGGTAAGAAAAGCTATGGAATCCTATGACGTGTAGAATCTCACAGCACTGTTGCATGAAACGCCAACAAGTTATGCGTATGAGTGGTTTCCTTTTCTGGAGCGATACCAATTGGTTTCGTTGGAACGTAACCCAGAATAATTCTTGGACAGGCCACAATAGAAATGTGTTGGGGACTGAAGCATCTTTACCCATCATTGACTGCAGAGCAATGGCCATGCCACTTAGGCTCGCTTGTATGCTATAATTTATAAATCACTGGTTTTTGATTATGTTAATTTGAGATCTGATAGGGGAGGATGCGGAGGAGGGTCAGTGGTTACGGCAAAGTAATGCTGGCAATAAGAATCTGGACACATTAGGAACGGATTTAGATGTATTTGTGTCGATTTCTGTTATAATTGATCCTAGAGTGCATATGTAATGGGTAGGTCTATTGATTTGTCATATGGCTACTTACCTTTCATTGTGAAGCTGTAACATGGAGTTGAACATTCAATGTTGGTTAAAGAAAATCTTCAATAAAATGCTATCAGAAAAAAACAGTTGCAAGATGTATTTACTACTTTGTGTCCTGGATTGGAAGCTCCTCAAATTGCTAAATGGCACTGGAAAAAATAACCCATTGAGTGCTTGTCGAGATTGGAAAATGAGAGCAAAGTTAATCACTCGGAGGATGATGGTTGTAAGCAATAATAGAATACACACTTGTCATCCCAAGATGGCAGACGGGGTTTTTATAGCCAAGGTTCAGTCCGCACCCTGTAGCAACACCGGCTCACAAAGCAGTGGGACCACTAGCACTTTTCTAGTAGAAGCAATGGCATATTCAAGAAAATAACAATGGAAATGCACACCTGAAAACTCTAAGTCAAAGCCCAACCCTAAAGGTGGAGTCAACCAGGGATAAAGAGGGTGATGAGAAAGGGTGCTGTGTGCATATTTGCAGAAGGAGATGAGCATTGTCTTCGGAGAGATTGGCCCTCATAACAAGTTTGCTGGTCCCAAAAAAAGTGCCAGTAACAACGGTTACCGCCACCTTTTCTGGAGCGGCAAACTACAAGTCTGCCGATAAGGGCTGTGAACTGGTTCCTTGTAATAATGTCCCCTCAAAAATATCACTATGCAAAAAAATCGCTGAAAAATTGCCGTTTTTTGTGGGGACATTATTACATGGAACATGCAGGGGACCCCCACGCAACTCCCAAACACTTTTTTATTTTTCATGGGGAACGGGGAACACCCCCGCAACCCCTGCCTGCCCCTGTCCCTATATATATGGTCACCAATATAATGTCGCCACAACCTATCCCAGGCGACATTATATACGGTGACCATATATATAGGGATATTATTACCTGATACCTGTGAACTACCAGTAGGCCTGACCTGCCGGTAGTTCTGTCCCCTAGTGGCAGATTTTTCACTGAAGCACTGGCACCATTAGTAACACTGCTGGTGCTTCAGGGTTCACATTCCTGTGGTGTCCTAAAGGACTCCTCAGGAATGGGAACTTACGGTTCCTCCACCGCTCGTAACATCCCGGTATTCCTGGGATATCAGGCAGCAGGAAACGGTAAGGCGAGTCTGCCGGTAAGCCGCCATTAGCACTCGTGGGTTACCGGCAGAGTCGCAATGAGGGCCATTGTGTTGGGAAAGAGAGAGAGCTTCAAGGAGGAGGGAAGTGGAATATGAGAGAAAAGAATGGCAGAGATTGGAGACGAGGAGGGGAAGAGAAAACAACCAAGGGTGAACATCATTTGGTGGAAGGAGGAGGACAGCAGTTGGTTTAAGAAGGGGAACAGCCATTGGCAGAAGGAGGAGAGCAACAGTGGGTGGGAGAAGGAATACAACAGAGGAAGGAAGAGGGGAACAGCAGTGAGTGGAGGGAGGCGTAAAGTAGAGGATGGAGGGAGGAGCATAAGAGTTGGTGACCAGAAATTAACATCCAGAGGCAACTAGAAACTAGGCAGGAAGAGAGAATACTGCTGAAGTTAGTACTTGTTAGAAGTATGAGAGGACACATTTTGCCTGTGGCAGGGAGAAGATGGGAATCCCATGTTTGAAGGGACTGAACCCATGGTGGGAGGAAGCACACAGATGTGGCAGGCTAACCAGAAGGACTAGGACCAGTACAGGTTCAGAGAGCAGCAGGGCAGAGGGATGGCAATCAGGGCCACAGGGAAGGGAGATGATAAGGCCCTCCAACATCTGTCTGTGGAAACTGGAGCCTGAAGGCCACAGTGTCTAGCCTTGCCCACGGACTCCATCCCACAGCTACTACTGTGCCACATGGCCGAGACACATCCACAGCGCTAGGGCCCAGAGGCTTTAACCTCCTTGCAACATTTGGAAAGACAACCAAGATGACATTTGTGGAAACCAAACAACCAAGAGACTGAGAGTGCAGGAAAGTTACCACAAAATCATTATGCGCTTTTGAAGAGTAGCCTTTTCGTTGAAATTAATAACCCTAGAAGGGACATACTTGGATAGTTTTTGAGTTTCTGAAGCTTTGACGAGATCTATGTTCTCATGTTTTCTGAATAAAGACTGCCTATACTCTTTTCTGTGTCTGGATATGATAGTTGGTGTCTGAAGTGGGATACACAAATGCTGTCGCACAAACCTACCACCAGGGTATAAAACCCACACCATCTATGTTTGCAGAATGACCGACGTAACCATGAGGGCAATCTTGTATTTGGTAGGAATTAACCTATATACTGTTGACCAAGTGGATAATCCTCAGTGAGGCCAGGCCTTGGCTTCCACATGTCTTAGGGTGCAACTACAAGAGTTGTATATGCTAGAGTAGCTCATAAGTCTGGATTAGCAATGAAATATGATGTTATTATTGTGGATGTGGGGTAGTGTGTGCGATAGAGACTATCAGCGAATAGTAAGGGTCCTGCTCTTTAACCACATTTCAGAGACCTTCACAATTCAGCAAGGGGATCTATAGCACAGCTATTTTGTGAGCTTCTTGCCCACCCTGGAGAAGTTGACAAATTGGAGAAAACTGAGGAAGGCAAAACAGGTTATCTGTCTTCCTATTTACAAAGGGGGAGTTAATCAGACCCACCAAATCTCTTTCAGGAGGAGGAGGTACAAGGCCCCGTGGAGGCAGTGGAACTCGCTTTAGAACCCGAATTTGCATTGAACAGGATCCTTCCCTGCGTTCAGATTTTGATGCCACAATATCAGCAGAATATGTTAGACAACTTACTTTGTGTAAAAAGGTGCCTCCTCTAAAGGGTCATAAATAACGTGAAGTGTGGTGGGCAAACTGGTTATCATTTATTGATATTACCCCAGTTTCGAAAAGCAGTTATCAACTTGGACCTTTCTAATAATTTAGCCTGTCACCAGGTGATAACTAAACCCAGAAATATATCCTGAACTGTTTTTTCTTATCCATTATCCATCAACAAAACCTGAGTGCCAAAAAAATCTCCTGAGTGATGTAGGTAAGGCACAGCTAAAACCTTTGTGGATCATAGAGGTACCATTTTCCAGGATTGGGATGGGTGTGGTGGGGTCCCTAAGTCCCTCAAAGAACAGAAAATGACATGTTCTAGTATTTGCATTTTGTAACCCGATACCCTGAAGCCTTCTTAATGAGATCCAACACTGCGCAAAGCATCCTGGAGCACTTAGTTGCCTACTTTAGCCGAGTGGATTTCCACAGAGAAATTCTTTTAGCGCACAGGACCTCATGCATGTCCAAGCTCCTGGCTGATCTGAAGAATCTTTTACAGATTTAGATCATCTGCTCCTCATATCTACCTCTGACAGATTTCCTTGAGGGGTATTTTCACCAAACCCTAAAGGAATTTCTCGTGAAATTAGTTTAATTGGATGCAAAGAACTGGACAAGCCATTACCATGGGCCCTTTTTACAGCACAGACAACTCCACAGGGTTTTCCCGGCTCAAGTTGGTCTATGAAAGGAAAGTCCAGAACGCTTTGAGTTTCTTGAAGGTGGGTTGAAATGGACAAAAAAACCCAGGAGAAGGGCACTCTAGCATTTGTGAGAACCACCTAGGAAAGACCACTATTGATCTACATCTTGTCACAGCAACATATAGTAAGCCAATATACGTAGAATGTCTTGTACAACCAAGAAGCCAAAATAAGATAGTTTGAAGTGGGACATTTCGTTCTGGTTTTCCTTCTAACCTCAGAGACTAAGCTGATGACTATGTGATACTGACCTTACCGAGTTACCCAATTTATCAGTGACTACAAGTATTAAGATCAATTTAAAAAATGGTGAAAGTCCTCACACGTATACTATTTAAACGGGCCCAAGACCTGGTAGAAGCCTGAATAACTGACGGCTATGGCACACCTCGAGGTGGGAGAAAAGAAAAAGATCTCAGAAGTTGCCACCAATCTTAAACCGAAAGGCTGGATCCCACTGTGAACCACCAGTGGCCAACACACTCAAATGCACTGCTCCTCTCTCATTGGGCTGGTGCCTAACCCTGATGGTCGGTGGCGGTCTTGCATTCCTTTTTAAAATGTGAATGGAATATCATGCTTTGAAGCCTACCCTATGCCAAGAATTGACAAGATGATAGAATGGATAGAACTGTTGAAATACATTTCTACCATTAACTTAACCAAATGATACTGATTAATTAAATTGGTGCCAGAAGATCGTGAGATGACTGCCTTCTTCACCCTTCTGGGTCTCTTTGAGTTCACAGTACTACCCTTTGGGCTAAATGGGCCCTCAGCAACTTTCCAGCTGTGAAGGCTACTATATTACGGACCCATAAAGCCTTCACTGAACCGAGTTGCATGACACTGCTGTTTATAGAAAAAATTGGCCTGGTCACATGCAATACCTATATTTGTATATTTGGTCATCAAAATCCTCAGGAAAGCGGGACTTAAGGCCAATCCATTCCAGTGTCACCTAGAGTTGCCTTCAGGTGTGGGAATGTAAAATCATTCTTTCTGTTTCTGTTTTGTCGTTACCACAGACAATAAACCTAGAACATGACAGTGGCTCTAACAGACATTAAGAGAGTATGGGCCTCATTACACGGAAGGCGGTGATCCAGGGTGCTATTAGCACCCTGGACCATGCCGGTAAATTACCGGCACCGCCTTGGCGGAAAGGGGATTTACCGCCCCATTCCAAGGTCGGTGGGGCGGTAAATCCCCCTTCCGCCATTGCCCTTCCCCATTCCCATTTCTGCCCCATAGGGCTCTATGGGAATGGGGAAGGCGCTAATTACGGCACCGCAATTTTGCGGTGCCGTAATTAGCTCCGAGGTCCCTTAGCGGGTTGGTTTTTAACGCCTGCAAAAAGCAGGCGTTAGAGCACCAACCCGCAAAGGGACCTCGTAGTACGGCGGTAAGGGTTAACGGTCACCGTTGCCATTAACGGTGACTGTTAACCCTTACCGCCGTCCGTGTAATGAGGCCCTATAGCTATTAGGGATGCTGGCATTATTAAAAATGCTGACTTTGCTAGGGGCCTTGGAACCACTAAGCAGTACAAGGTGGACTTTTGGCAATAAGAGGCAAGAGTAAGGTGGGACTAGCATTTGTAGATGGAAAATATCAGGATGCAGATGGCGGCTGGCAGCCCTCAAGTTTACCTCTTAGAGAGGATGTTTTCAGAAGAAATGTGGCGCATGACCAGAGAAAGCGGCAGGTGTAAGAGACAGGAATGGTGGACAAGCATTAGTCTTCACCCTAAAGCAAGGAATTGCATCTTCCCAGGAATTGTTTCAGTTCTTAAGTGAAGTAATTCTCAACAGGGCTTGCCAGCATCAAATAGTGTATAAAAGCCTCTAAACCAGTGATCTAGAACATGTATCTTATGCGCAACATGTTGCTTGCAGAAGCCAAAAATGATGCTCGACAGTTGCTCTGGACCACGGTGGGCAGCCTAAGAAGAAGGAGATGCAACAGTGCTAAGACACCAATTGATGTTTAGGCTGAACCAGGACATTGTGGGAAAGCTAGCCAGTCAGCCTGCCTTGGCAAATAGATATGACCTATTTTCCATCATTGGACAATTCATAGATTCAATGCTGGTGAATATGTCCATGTTAAATTCAGAAGCAATTACCATCTCCTGTGGCACCCACACTGCCTGGGCCGTTTGGGTGTGAAATGAGCATAGAAATAGTGAAGTTGCGCATGAGTAGAACCTGACAACCAGTAACAAGGCCAGCTTGCAAGCCTTGAGAAGTCTGTGTCACACTCAGGAGTGAACCTGCAGTAACTTGTTTAGCCCAACTCTGCAGCACTCCACAGTCGCTGCACCACATGGAGCTGTAACACATCATGTGCTGAATCGTTGGCTGGATTCATTAACTAATCTGTGCGGCTACCGCTGTAACGAACTCCGCCACTGAGGACACCTTTAAAAGTGTCCCATGTGGTGTTCCAAGATCCGGCGCTACATTTGTCGCAAAGTATTGATCGATAAGGATTGTCAATTTGGTACGGATGACCAGGTCTGTGAAGAGGATCTCCTTTAAGCACCAAGGGGGTTTCTGGGAAGGCATTAATCAATGTATTTGAAGATCTGCTGTGACCAGGGAGTGATCTGTCAGGCATATGATTCCAATGTCCACTTCGATAAACAGAGAACCAGAGAAGGAGACATGAGAAGCAGGTCAAGACAGGAGGGGCCCCTGTGTATGTGTGAGAACAAGGTATAGTCTACCTCTTTGGGATGTAACACCCTAGAGGTATCTACTCTGTCTAGTTCACAAAATAGGTGAAGTAGGGCTATGGAGTAACAGAAATCTGACTAGGCGGGCGGCAGAGGTTTATTTACTAGAGGTTTAGCAAGACGTTGAAGTCCCCGCCTATCATTGTGAAGCCCTCAGTGAAATCTAAAAGGGTAGAGCTTCACTTCCTGAGAAAAGCGTCCTGTGGGTCATTTGGCATGTAATATGAGGCCAGGGTCTCCATATTGTCAGTCAGGAGTCCCTTGTGTGAGAGGAACCGGCTTTCGGGGTCTCTCTTGGTTGCATGTGGCCTGACTGGCAGGTCTTTGGTGATAAGGATCGCAACCCCCTCTTTTTAGAGCTATGGTTTTGTTTTGGGAATTGTGGATGACTGAGGCGTTGTTGTGTGAATCTGGTGTGTTTCTTGGAGGAAAACTAGGCTTCCTGAGAATTTCGGGAGGTGTTGGAGAATCCCCTTCCTTTTCCTTTGGGAGTTTAGCCCCTGTACATTGAGGGTGTCAAGACCCGAATGTCGCTCAGGGTGGGTGTGGGTGGATGGGGAGAGTAGCGCCTGTATAAGTTGTGCCTAGTTGTGGATTTCCATAACCTTTGAGTGCCCGGTAAGTGAAAAGGGGAGAAGTGGGCCAACTGTGGTGCAGACTTGGGAGAACATTTGTTATCAGGGCATGGGCATGAACTGGTCACACAGTGAACCTGAGAAGTAGCAAGGGGGTCATTTGTTGGGGTGCACTTTGTATGTTGACTGCTACATGGAAGGTGGAGGCGACTAGGCTATTTAAGAACATAGCAACAATAACATTAAAACAACATGGGTATCGACTTGTGCAATGCATGGTGGAGCTTTAAGTAGGTGTTCAATTGCTGGGGTGCACTGCAAGCTCCTGCCCTCAGGTGATTGTGATTTCTTGGACGTCTTGGACCATGTCCAGGCCTCGTAAACAGTGGTGGGGGGTAAACCCAGTAATCAGCCCAGCTGACACTAGTTTGTCCAAAGTGTCCAGGTGTAGTAGGGAGTACGTCTCCTGAGGGAGGTGAGGGACCAACGTTTATCCTCGTATGGGAACTGCAGTGAGCAAGGAGAGCCCCGACAATATTATGTCCTTCAACAAGGAGGCCACTTCTTTGAAGGTGCAGCGTTTCGCCATTGTGAAAGGGGCGAGGTCTTGTAAAAGTTGAATCTTGATGTCCTTGTGTTGCAGCTCTCCCTTGGATCTCAACAGCTTTAGGATCTCTTCCTTAACCCTGTAGAAGTGGATCCTTGACAGGGCGTCTGGGACCAGGTTGTTAGATTTCTGGAAGCCCGAGTACCCCCTGTGGGTGCTGTCCAGGACTATTTGCTCTTTATCTGGGAGCAAAAGGATATTCTTGAATCGGCATTGGGCAAAGTTTTCTAGCTAGTTCTGGATTCGGGTTGGTATGCCTCTGATTCATGCTTTATTTCGTCTAGCACAGTATTCCATGTCCTCCTGTGTCGCAAGTAGTTGGTTGTTAGAGGCTTCCAGAGTTTTCACCCATGTGGTCATTTCTGCTAGATCATCGGTTGTGTTTTCCAGGACCCCAGTGCCGGCCCCGGAGATGGATACCGGTGTGGTCCCCGCCACTTAACCGGTAGCCATTGAATGCAAGCCCCTGGCCGTCACATGGGAGCGCACAGGTCAGCATTCATTATTATCATTTAACTTTTATATAGCGTCACACACCCATAGGCCTCATAAAGCACACAAAACAAATACTCATAATACAAAGCAGACAAACAAATGCAGGACACAAGTATGAAGTACAGACTGGCCCGGTATTGACGTTGCACTGTCCCTCTCCCATCTGTCGGTCCTCATGGAGTCCCTGGATCCAAGTTACTCGCTGGGCCATTCCGCCACCCCAGAGCCAGGGAACACTGTTGCTCGGACTGCCTGGTGTCAACAAGGGTTCGGGAGGCCCTCATGGATGCCAAGCTCACATGTGGATCAGACCCCTAAGAGCCTGCTTAGGTTATGGCTGCCATGTTTGCCACTTGGCCATGGCCCCCCCAACCTGGACTATATTACATCTAATTATGTAACACTAATATGTACCTTTAAGTTTATTATAGTTTTCATTTATATTGCAAGCATTTTGAAACCACTTAAAAACTGATCGAGGCACAGATGTTCTTCATCATTCCTTTTGATAGGTAAACACTTCTCTTTGCCAACAAAAGGAGGGGAAAACCTGCTCTTGTTTATTCATTTGGGAGTGGGGGTTGTTAATGCTGCTTTTAGTTCGGAAGGGGACATGCTGCAAGTTATTGTATTGCATTTCAATGTAATATACTAACCCATGTCCTCTGCTACACTTTCTGATGTATATATTAGTACATCACCAAGGAATCATAACACCAAACAGAACATCCTGCATCCAAAAACAAAGAAGGAGTTACAAGCCTTCTTGGGCCTCAGCAGCTCCTTTTGCTTCTTAATCACAAACTTCTCAAACACAGCAGGACCTTAAACAGAACAGCTAGAAACATCAAAACGTAATCCAACGGATCCAACGTATCCAATGGCCTGAAAGTTCAGACATAGCCTTTAGGCGGTTGAAAACCTCCCTGTACCACCCGCTGTGTGATAAATGCACAATTTAATTGACTCATTAATTCTCCAACTAGATGCCTCCCAAGTGGGCTGCGTGTCAGTGATATCTCAAGTCAGGTAAGCGGTGGAGTGGAGTGAAACATTCTCTTCATTTTCTGTGAGGAGAACAGATCTATGTGATTATCGCTTGCTCCGTAATTTCAGATACGAAAATACTGAATCCGAAAATGGAGGCGCGCAGTAATCAAATAGATCACTCTTTCCCACTTCCCTCCTGTCAGCTACCACTTTTCCAATACTTACTTGTTTGCTTGGGACTTACCTTTTTTCCCACACCTCGACCTTCTTCCTTGTCCTCCCACATCAGTTCCCTAACAGTGGGTGGGAGCTACCACCGCTGCATCCGTTTTTGTAAAAAAAAAACATTTTCATCACTGCGTTCGATGTAATGGATGCAGGGAACACTCCCGCAACTGCCGAACCCATTTTACCGTACAATGAGAGTGGTGGACACCACCACAAGGCCTGCTCCCGTTGTTCGTTATTATGTCTGGATTTTAAATAGCTGATAGATGCCCTCAAGTACTATTTGACAGACCGTAAGTTCACCTTAGCTTTTGATAATGCTCCTCTAACGTGATATCCCAAATGTAGGCAACCAATGCTAGAGTCATGAGGTGATTGCTAGCCCTCCATCCATACTTCATCTCACTTGTATATAGAGATGCTAAGCTCCCAGCGAATACAGACTATTTATGCCAGTCCCCTCTAGCACACCCATGAGAGTTTTGATTCTAATGAGGTGACTCAGAGGGCAGGGTACCTCCTACAGCCAGTGATTGATGGGTCTGGGGGCTTTATGGGAAGGATCTGCGGGTCACCTGAAGTTAGCCCCCTCCAGCAGTCAGAGGATCGTCACTGGTGAACAAGCATTGCCCGTGTCACAAAATAAAAGAACCAAAATATACAGTCCCCCCACTGCCCTGCCAGTACATGTTCAGAGGGATGAAAAACATAACTTCGAATCCCCACCAAAGAAAAAGTCTACTTCACAAGAGCTTATGCACCAGAAGGAATCGGACATGCCTCTGAGCCTGTGGCAGCCCATGGATCTGTGGCGAGGTGCACTAATCTGCCCCAAGGTGGCAGACAAGATTTTAATAACCGCAGTCCCACCTCCACGCTTCCTTGCATCACCAGCTAAAGAAACAGCTCAGTTGCAAAAGCTTTTCAAATTGAACCAATGATAGATCCAAATAAATAGCAATGCACACCTGAAAACACTTAGCCGAAGCCTAAAGCCAGAGGAGGAGTCGAACAAGGTTAGAAAAAGCAACACGGGTGGGGCGGTGTGGTCATTTCAAGAAGAGAAGCTGCATTTGCAAAGAGTTGGCATTGGTAGAGAGCGCTACGAGGAGGTGAGTGCAGTAAGAGGGGAAAGAGTGATGGAGAATGGAGACGAGAAGTGAAGAGGAATGAGCAGCAGACGATGGAAGGAGGTGAATAGCAGAGGGTGGTAGGAGGAGAACAACAGAGGGTAGAAAAAGAACATCAGAGAGTGAAAGAGGGGAACAGGAGGTGGTGAACAGAAAGGATCGTCCAGAAGTAACTGCAAAGAAGAAGGAGAGGGTAAAGGCTTGTGAGGTTAGAACTGGTCAGAGTTCGACAGTACGAAAGGCAAGTTTTGCCCAACACAGAGGGTAGCTTGGAGCACCAATCCAAAGGTACTGAGCACCCGGTGGAACAGGGCACAAGCACATGATAAGGCAATGAGTAGGGCTAGGACCATTACTGGTTCAGAGAGTCAGGGCAGAGGATAAACATTGGGACCCCAGGGAAGGGTGGTGATAAGAGCTTCACATTTCTTCCAGTGGAAACTGGGATCAGAACGCTAGGCCTGGCTTGCCATATACATAGATACCAAGCTACAAGTATCAGTGCACAGCAAATGAACTACAGACCGGCTGTAGTAACCACCCAAACACATCTGGAAAGATGGTGAGGGGGACCAAGCAACGAAGAGACTGTCAGAAGTTACCCCAAAATACTTATGAACTTTGAAAATGAGCTTTTTTGTTCAAGTTAATAAAGACTTCAATGAACATTGAGATGAGGAAACTTCAGAGGCGATCTATTTCCCATTGTGCTTGCAATAAAGACTGTTCATACTAATGTCTGTGACTAGTGTGGTTGTAGTGGTGCACTATTTGTTATGAAATTAAATCAATTGAATTAAATAAGTTAATACAATATTCTAAATAATGCTCAAAGGTGCTCCTTGTTCGATCTGTGCTACCAGATCATGAAACTAAATGGAAACAAAAGGTATCTCGAGGGTCTTGGGATACAAGCAAGGACACAACACTAACAACCCCATATACTGTAATAAAGTTAGAGGTTCAAATAAATTCAAAACATACTTTTCAACAGATTGTATTTGTTGTATGGTAATTTGAAACAAACTTAAAACAAATAAGTTCAAATTAACAGTTTGAAAACATTATCCACAAATCATAAATGTTAGAACCTTCCGTGGTTCTTTACACGTACAGTTCAATGCAGTAAATAACACAATAATTCAATACAAAAGATTTATCAAAAAAATCGAAACTTTTTTGTGGTCTAATCATTACATCTCTTCTAATAATTTAAACCAAAGTTATCTACAATAGTATTCTTGATATCTTGATAGAAGATGTTAATCGTGTTGACTATACAAATCGTCAATCTATCATCTACGACACGTTTCGGGCCTGATGCCCTTCTTCAGGTTTTGATATCAAGGTAATAGTTTCTGTAATTATAATAAAAGTTAGTCCCGTTACTCAAATAAATTGCTCTTATATAGTAGGTAAACACATAACTACAAAACTAAAAATTATGAGATGGCTATCTCCACTAACAACTGTGTGAGCTGCTAGGAATCAACTCTGTCTTGCAAATTGCTTCTGGAACATATGTATAAATATTCTGAAAAAATTATCAACAAATCCAGAGTTACTCAACCAATTGACCTACGGTGATTCAATGGTCTAGAGCGGGACCAGTCGCTATTAAAGCGCTGTGTCCCGCTAAACTGGACCAAATCAAAGTACCCAGTTTTCACTGAGACTTAGATTTTTTGTGACAAAGACTAAACTCTCCCGTCAATGCAGTAATTTAATATGATCCACTAAATTATACGTAGATTTCAGATGAATCTCCTAAACCAGAAGTTTCTTGAGTTCAGTCACAGGCTCTCCAGTAGCTGTAATGGGATAGATACTGTATTACTCGTCTTGTGATGGGAATATATTTTTAAATTTAAATGCTTCCCAATGCGTGGAGTGCGGGTAATTTAAATGACATACCTCTTTAGTTCGTTGAGGTGTTCAAAATACAAGGTATGAACCTATATTGTTTTGTCTTACAGTGCAATAACAACAAACTTTATTGGTCGTGGTTGAAGAGGTGATCTGTCTGTGAATACAGAAGTTGTACACCACATGTTACAATCCATGTCTCACTTCTTGTTCGATTTAGAATGTTATCATATTAATGAGAGGATAAGAAATCACTTACTATTGCCTGTAGTTCCTCTCAAATGATATTTGTGAGTTGCAGTGTGGATGGCTACATAAGGTTACATCTCGTTCCTACTGACGCGGACGGGAGCTCCTCAATGTCATGATGCCTACCCCCGGAGCACCAGGCCAGGCCCAGCACCCCCGGGAGCAGGCATCATGCCCCCGGGTAAAAGCCCAGCGGCCCCTTATAGGGACTCTTTGGACTCTGTCCTGGCGCCTTTGGCGCCAGGCTCATGTTGGACATCAGTCCTGGCGCCATAGGCGCCAGGCTCATAAAGGAAGGTGTTTTGTGCACTTACCTGATGCAGACCATGCTGCAAGATTCAGGCCTCTCTGAGACCTGAAAGGGACTATTTTTTCATGGGGACTATTTTTCCACTCGGGCGTGGCCAGGGAAGGACACCACCTGCAACTACTTTGGGGGCTATTTAAGCCATGCCCAGACAGTAGCTCACGCTTCGCGTTGTTCTGCATCCCAGCAGCTGAACGCTCACCGTGTCTGCTCCTGCACCTGGACTCCAGCCACGCCCGCCTCGAACCTGGAACACCTGTAAGGGAAGAAGAGAAGAGAAAGGTGAAAACCAAGAACTTATTCAAACTTCTTACCTGCATCCGGAACCTTCACTCCAGCATTCCTGAAGAAAGACTTCCATTTAAAAGCATTGCGTTGCTCGCTGCAGCGCCGCGCTTCACTCACCTGTCCTCGAGACATCTCCTGGCTCCATTGCGGCTCTCAGCACCGGTCGCCACTTCTCTGCGCCTAGGGGAGAGAAGAAGAGACAAAAGGTGAGCAGAAGGGACACAGTAGGAAAGCCTAATTTTCAGCCATAATACTTACCGGCTTTTCTTGGTGAACCATTCCACATTTCGGGTCGGCGCCGCTTCGTTGGCAGGTACCGCACCCCGGCCCCTATGGGGAAAGGACAAACAAAATTACTGGGGAATTATAAAGACATTTTGAGGGATCGCCCTCATCACTAACTCACCTGAATTTACCATCGGCAATTTAACCCCTCAACGCATCGCCTTCATTCTGCACCTGAAATAAAGGACAGATCACAGGTTAGGAAGACAACATAAAAGAGGTTCACACTTGAACTTTTGAATCTTCATACTTACGGCGCATTTCTCAGAAAAGTCAAGTGGATTTTGCCAGCGCCCTTCAGAAAACCAGTGAAGTAACTGGACGAACGCGCGCCCCCTGCACCAGAAGCAGGATGGAGAGTTCATCCTTCCAAACCATAAGGTGTGCTTAAACCGGGGGTTTTGGAGGAAGCTAGAGAAGAACGAAGGGGGAAAGGAGGGAGCAAGCACATTATTCTGCAGACTGTTAACCCCCTCTCTCATCTGCAGAAGGATATTCCTACGGGCCAGACAAGCAAGATTTGGGGGTCCTGTTCAATCGGTGTTCCGAGTTCTGCGAATCACGCTTGAAGAGGCCACAGCAACCCAGACTAGACCAGCGCCTGCGTGGGAGTCAGGTGAGCGTTACACTCAACTACATTCTAAAATGCAAGCGACAACAGCCTCAGTTAATTCAATTACTACCGCTCGGCTCGTGTTATGTACACGCAAAGCGGTAACAGTTAAAACGTTATAATTTAAGTTGTATGTACTTACTTCTAACTAAATAGCAACAGCTGTGTAACATAACATTCATCTCGTGTAACATTAACAATACATTTGTAATTTCTGAATAAACAAATATGACATTCAATTCATGGAACATAGTTGGTATACTTGTGATTATACATCGGTCCATATGATATAAAGCATCGTCTGATACTGTGAAACTAAATGTTCACGCCTGTGTATTGTCTTTGACATTTTTACAAATCAGGAATTAATTAGTACCGCATTGTAATAGCACAAAAACCTTACAAAAACTTTACATTCGGTACAATGCAAAGCCGTTACAGCACTTATAAACCTCAGATCACTCCAATACATCAGTGTAAATAAATCCTATCTAGATAGAACAAAAATAGGGAAAACATTTTAAAGAAAGAGGTTTGGTATAAAACAGTGGTGTAGATAAGCAGAATACAGCATAACTACAAGAGCTTTATATCTGAAACTGTTAGAATTTTAGTCAATCATATATCAGGTTGAGAGCATGTTGTTATACTCAATGAGTCTGATTTCTCACTGTAGTCATTGGCATGTTAAATTGTAATTGCTTAAGGTGCTTGTTTACAAAAAGCAGTACAGATCAAAATCCAAATTCATCCCCTTTGGGTACATAGAATCAATTTTTTCTATCCAAAAAGTTTCTCTCTGTTGGAGTAGTTTTGGAAGATTCCCTCCCCATCTCGGTAGCTGTACATGTTCCAGAATTACATACTGTAGTTGAGCTACAGTGTGCTTCAGTTGGTTAAAGTATTGGGCCACAGGGGACTTTGGCGATCTCAGCCGCACGTTCGATTTATGTTCTCCCCATCTTTGTTTGGTCTTTCTTGCTGTAAATCCAACATAGTAAGGGCCACAGGGACATGTCCTTCCATAAATACCATTCTTTGTATCACACGTAGAAGTGTGTCTCAGAAAAATCTTGTTGCCTTTGTGGGGATGATTTATGTAATTGCCTTTAATGACGTTGTGACAGCAATTGCAGTTATTACAGAGGAGAGTGCCCTTGAATGTTGAAGTTTGGATTCATTGATAACTGAAATCTGACTTCATCAAATAGTCTCGAACTGACAGACTCTTATTGTACGCAAAGAGGGGCGGCGCTGGAAATAATGTTGCAAGCTTGGGATCCAAACCTAAAGTATCCCAGTTCTTCTTGATCATTTTTTTGATTTGACAACTTTGTTGTGAAAAAGTTGTTAGATAGACTAAATCATTGTCTTTCTTTGTTGTGGTAGTTTGTAAGACTTGTTGTCTTGTTTTGACTCTGACCTTATTCGCATCCATTTGGATCTTGGTTCGATCATAACCTCTTGACAAAATGTCAAAGTTAGTTTATTAGCTTTTGTATCAAATTAATTTTCCTCCAATATGATCATTCTATACCGCATTAGCTGACTCAAAGGTATACTTTCAATAGTTTTTCTCGGATGGAAACTTGATGACATCAATAAGCTATTTCTGTCCATTTTTCGGGTATACAAGTACATCTAGAAATTCCATCAATGTCTTGTTTGATTTATAGGTAAAGTGAATTCTTGGGGTAAGTGAGTTCATAAAGTCAAAGAATGATTGTATTTCCTCTTCCAGTCCTGACCATACACCAAACAGGTCGTCAATGTACGTTACTAGGAATTTCAGTTTGTCTTTCCATAAGGGATTGTTTATCACTCTGGTTTCCTCCAAATAGGCCATATAGATGTTGGCATAACTTGGCGCCATAGCTGCTCCCATAGATGTTCTAGAAATTTGAATGAAGTGTTTGTCTTCAAACATAAAGAAATTATTATTAAGTACTATAATTAGCAACTTAATAACAAACAATCTGTCATTTTTAACTTGATTTTTTGTGTTCAAAAGGGCCCATTCTATAGCTTCCAAGCCTGCCTGATGTGTTATATTTGTATAGAGGCTGGTTACGTCCATTGTAAATAGAAGATCAGATTCTGGGTTGAAGTTAAGTGTTTCCAATTTAGTCAGAAAGGGATTGGTATATTTAATGTAAGTTGTTGACTTCTGTGCCAGTGGTTGTATGATTTTATCGCTATATTGCACGAGAGGTTGTAATAAACTGCTGGTAGCTGCAATTATAGGTCGTCTTGGTGGCTCTTGTAGATTCTTATGTATCTTAGGTAGAATATAGATGACTGGCATGATTGGATGTGGATTCATTATGAAGGCTTTCGTCTTGTATGTGAGGTGTTCTTCTATTTCCGCCTCATCTAGTGTCTTCTTAATAATTTACTTAACTTGTTCTGTTGGATCAATGGTAACTTCCAAGTAGGTATCTCTGTCTCGTAACTGTCTCTCCACTTCCAACTTGTACTTCATGGTATTTAGAATGACTAGGGCACCGCCCTTATCTGCTGGCTTAATTATGATATCTGGGTTCTGCCATCATTTGTCCGGAACTTGCATTTCTCTTTTAGTCAAATTGGTCTGTTGTCTTTTCCGGAAGTTGAGTTTTTTCAAATCCTTGAGAACTGATTTCTGAAAAGCCTCCAGTATACAATTCTGTACTGGTGGTGAAAAAGTACTTTTCGGTTTCATTTCTAAATTTTCTGCTTGGTTTCTATTTTCTGTCAGTTCAATAGAGTTAAAAAACATTTCCAGCTTCATTTTTTGCTTTAGTTTGAAGAAATCAATTTTCTCCTTGAGTAAAGTACTTGTATAATGGGGTACAAAGGATAATCCCTCCTGAAGTGTCAGTTGTTCAAAGTCAGTTAACCTATATTTAGAGATGTTTACCACTAGGTCTTCTTCGGTGTCACATTGACTTTTCTTTGCAGGTTTCTTCTTTTTGCCTCTTCGGCTCTTTTTCGATCTACAAAAGAGTAACTAGTCAATGGTATAGCTTAAACGAAACCTAGGGGTCATTATGTTAGATAGTGCGCTCTTACTGCCGCCAAAGATTTGATCAGAATAAATGCTATGTAAAAGATGGGCTGTACTGCGTCAAAAACGCTTCCACTGGTGCCCCCTAGTAGGTACCAGGACATAATAACAGAAAGAAGAGTTGAAGGTAAGTTTGATGCACAAGTCCCACGTATTTAGTTCAATATGAATTCAAAAAAGTTCTTGTAAATAATTAGAGTTCCTTCAAATTGGATCTTGTGCTGTGACAAGTGAAGTCTTTAGATTTATTTTGATTTATAATAGTACATCAGCGACACGTGTTTTGACCCTCTGGGTTGTTATCAAGGCTGCAATCGATCAATAATTACATAAACAAAGAATGTTATGTAGAGACAAACGAAAAGTAATAGAAAGTAAAACATTATGGAGTAGATTGAACACATCATAGGAGTGTAAATTCATCACATCATAGAAAGTAAAACAAGTCAAAATAGTAAATGAAAATTGAGAGACAGTAAATTCATCATGTCATTAATAAGAAATTATTACAAATGTGTCCAAAAATAACCCATGTAGTTGAATTAGAAGCCATACCATGGTTCAGTTGAGCAATGGAAGATATCACAGGTGTTGAATTGATCAAGGAACAGAAACATCAAATGGAATGAAAGCTACAAAGTGGAAGTGAATACTACAGGCAATTTTTACCTTATCTCTGTACATTTGAGCTAGCATGTAAATGGGAACATCTCATTGGGCATTGGTTATGCGCAAAAGAATGTCTATGGAGCACCTTCAATAGACCGTGAATACGTATATTATTGAAAGTGAAGTCACCAGTAAAATATGTAACTAAAAGTCAAGGATTAAGTGGGTATGGAGATAGAATAACAGGAACCTTAGATATGTGTTATGGGAAATATTAAATGTCACATACCAGGATTCTATATAAATGAATTGGCCACTTGTAGAATATTGTCCAAGTCCAAAATTACACCGACTTTCAGTGCAGATAACATCATTGACACTTTTCATGCGGCTATGACCAAAGATATACATACAATCTTGGACAAACCAGCAAAAACCACTTATCGTAAGAACTTGGACCCACAAGACCTACTATCTTTGAAACAACTGAGAGAAGATCCCACTATTACAATAAAAGAAGCAGACAAAGGGGGCAACATTGTCATCCTCAACACCGACGACTACATAAAAATGGGGACCAAACATTTAGATATGCCTGGTAGCTACACCAAACTTACCAAGAATCCAACCAAACAAATTGTACAAGATTTTCAATCCCTTATCAATGAGTGGTACACCTCTGGCCATCTAACTGATGATGAGAAATCCTTCCTCACGATTGCACACCCCACACTGCCCACTCTTTCACAGAATTACCAGAAGTTAGACCCATTATGAGTGAGATTGGGTGGCTGATGGAAGGAATATCACAATACCTTGATTTAGTGTTTCAACCTTTTGTTCTACAAATGAGCACATATCTTAGAGATAGTATACAAGTCCTCCAATTTTTACAAGACATAGTTTGGCAACCAGAGTGGCAGACGACTGCGTGTGGTGTCTACTTCCACAGAGGGCAGTTTTACTTTGAAGACGTGCCTACTACGCTGTGGACAGCATTATTCATTAAATCTACCATGGTAAGTCTACCACAAGAGACCTGTAGCTCTAATGTGGGTTAGTTGTGCAAATTAGCAACATCAATACTTATGGCTGTTTTTTTTATGCTGTTCCTTATAGGGTCACGGACGAACATTATTAAACATGAAGAGTGAAAGAAAAAGAAAACCTGCATGTCGAATTTTTCTATCCCCTGAAGAAGTTCTAGTATTGATTTAAAAGAATGTTGTAGAACGAAACATGCTGGGCAAGGCTTTTTGTTACATTATAAGGAAACATTTGTGAATCGATTATTAAGTTAATTAGAACCTTGAGTAGCAAGGATTCGCCTAATCAGGACATTTGGGGTCGGGAGTGAGCAACTCAGAGTTTTGTGAGCTTTCTGTAGTGCTGTATTCAACGTTTCTATGCATCACAGTGGATGGTGAATTGAGTATGTGTCAGTAAGTGAATGCATAGTGTGAGGTTTGATAGGAGATACTTTTTGCACATTGCTTGTTTTATTAAATTGTACGATGAATTACAGGCAGCTTTTAGTCTGCGGTGAGTTTTTTTTATTGAGGATGATTTAATATATTTTTTTAAAAATATATTGTCTTGATAAAATAATTTTTGTATTGAACAAGTAAATGTTTCTAGTGGTCAAGTGCTATTTTGCATCGTTTATGGGTATTTTGATCCAATGGTGTTTGTCGTCCCTCGTATAAGGTTCAGCATAAAGGCAACAGGATTCATAAGTTAAGTAGCATTTGCTAGTTGTTTAAAGGGGACAAATCTCTCAAGGCCGTTAAAAAACTTCCCCTAATCTTCTGATTGTACACGTGTGTACAGAAGTTGTACACCACGTGTTGCAATCCACGTCTCATGTCTTGTTCATTTTAGAATGTTATCATATTAACAAGAGGATAAGAAATAATTTACTATTGCCTGTAGTTCCTCTCAAATGATATTTGTGAGTTGCAGTGTGGATGGCTAAGTTAGGTTACATCTCGTTCCCACTGACGCGCTCCTCAACTACGTTCTTAAATGCAAGAGACAACAGTCTGTGTTAATTCAATTACTACCCGCTCGGCTCGTGTTGTGCACACGCAAAGCAGTAACAGCTAAAACGTTATAATTTAAGTTTTATGTACCTACTTCTGACTAAATAGAAACAAGCTGTGTCTATGCGTGTGTCTGCGCTTTCGTCTCCTGCGTTCTCTCTCTTCGCCCGGAATCGTTGCTATGCAACCAGGATCTCTCCATTACACTTAAAGACTAGAGAATGCCGCTCATTCAGATGGCGCCATATTAAAAGGAAAAATGGCTCTCTGCTGTTTCCCTCATTTTAGAAAGTGATTTTTTTCAATTTTCCTCATTATTATTGCAACTTAAAACGTAATGCCTGAGTAACCAGACATAACATTCATCTCATGTAACATTAACAATACATTTGTAATTTCTGAATAAACAAATGTGACATTCAATAAATGTAACATAGTTGGTATACTTGTGATTATACATCGGTCCATATGATGTAAAGCATCGTCTGATACTGTGAAACTAAATGTTCACGCCTGTGTATTGTCTTTGACATTGTTACAAATCCGGAATTATTACCGCGTTGTAATAGCACAAAAACTTTACATTTGGTAATATGCTAAGCCGTTACAACACTTATAAACCTCAGATCACTCCAATACATCAGTGTAAATAAATCCTATCTATATAGAACAAAAATAGGGAAAACATTTTAAAGAAAGAGGTTTGGTATAATACAGTGGTGTAGATAAGCAGAATACAGCATAACTACGAGAGCTTTATATCTGAAACTGTTAGAATTGTAGTCGATCATATTTCAGGTTGAGAGCATGTTGTTATACTCAATGGCCCTCATTACGAGTTTGGAGGTAGCCATGCCGTTTTTAGTGGCATGGCTACCCCCAAACCCGGTACCGGGTCCGGTCCCGCAAAAGGGGACTTACCAGGCCCAGTAATTCCCTTTCGCGGGACCCGGACCCGCCACATCCCCATTCCCATTTGAGCCACCATAGGACTCAATGGGAATGGGGAGGATGCTAACAACGGGCCCATTAATGACGGGCCCATTGTTAGCATCCTGGTCTGCCAGCGGGCACCGCTCTGCACGTCTGGTCTGGCCAGGCGTCCAGAACGGGACCCGCTGCAGACCTCATAATGTGGCGGCCCGGAATGAACAGTGCCGGTCCCTTACCGGCACCGTTCATTCAGCGGCCGCCTACGTTGTAATGAGGCCCAATGAGTCTGATTTTTTTCCTGTAAGCATTGGCCTGTTAAATTGTAATTGCTTAAGGTCTTTGTTTACAAAAAGCAGTACAGATCCCAATCCAAATTCATCCCCTTTGGGTACATAGAATCCATTTTATCTATCCAAAAAGTTTCTCCCTGTTGGAGTAGTTTTGGAAGATTCCCTCCCCGTCTCGGTAGCTGCACATGTTCCAGAATTACAAACTGTAGTTGAGCTACAGTGTGCTTCAGTTGGTTACACTGTTGGGCCACAGGGGATTTTGACGTCTGGATTCGTTGATAACTGAAATCCAAATTTTTCCTGGGATTCATCTGCGTATTGGAGAACCTCGAAGCCAGAGTTGAGCACCACGTTCCCCTGTGGTTCCATGAAGATATTCAATAACATGGGTGACAGGATAGAACTCTGAGGAACCCCACACTGCAAAACTTCATGGTTGATCATGCCAAATGCAGCTGAGAGATCCAGACGCACAGGTTAACAAGCCTCACCAGAATCCAAAAAACACAAGACATTTTTTATTTTTACATTTTTAAAGTGCTCACACAGCCCACGGGCATCGAGGCGCTGTTACAGGAATAGTTACAGGAATAGTTTTTGTTTATTTAGTTGCGTAATTGTTTTTGTCTTAGTTGCATATTTATAACACTCTTAAACACTGAGAGGTTTCTAAGCGCGGACCCGGGGATCGAACCTGTGTTGCTCCGTGTCGTCTTGCTTCCAAGGCACGCACGTTGCCGCTGAGCTATCCACCCGGGCCTCATCACAAGTCCGGCAGTAACCCTTAAATGCAGCAGTAACAGAATTAGCGCAGCCAATACCGCTCCGTCGGATCATGAGCCGGCTCAAATACAGCATCTGTAAAATCAGCCGACACTATTACAGCGAGCACAATTACAACCTTTGCTATTGCAGCCAGCGCTATTACAGCCGACCACACGAGGTGCAAACACATCCGCATCGCAAGCCCATGTCAACGGTATTAACGCTGAAAACATGGCGCAGTTACCTCCAGGCTGCAGTTACCTCAAATGAAGCCACAAGTGATCCCAATCTACCCCAGAGGGCAACATAAGGCACACCCCTACCCCAGACACTGTTCCCAAAACCATGCTGCCACTAGCCACTGTGAGCTGGGACAGGCAAGCTACTCATGCTGCGCTTGGAAGTTGAGAGGCTGGACAACCAGGACAGGGCACAGGGAGTATGGAGGGTGGGCAGGAGGAGGAGGTGGAGTAGGAGTAGGAGAGACCAAGCAAGGCGTGCCCCGATCCCCATGATCAGACCCTCAACTTTGACCCTCACTGACAGCCAGTTGATCACCATGTACTGCCTCAGCAGGGGTACCATAACAGATCTGCTCACCACAATACAGGATGACATAGGGAGGAGGATCAACATCCGGACAGCTGTGCCCCGACTGCTGAAAATAGTGTCTGTCCTACAATTCCTTGGAACTGGCACCTTCCAGCACTCTGTGGCCATGATGCATGGCATGGCACTGCCCACATTCTCGGCAGTGCTGGTCCAGATGCTTGAAGCTCTTCTGCGGCAAGTGCAACATCACATCTCACTGCCTACCACCCCAGCCCAGTCAATGTCATGAAGGCACAGTTCTATGTCATTGCCCAAATGCCAAATGTGATTGCTGCCCTGGATTGTACGCATGTTGCACAGGCGGCCCCCAGGCCCATGAAGTAGTGTCCTGAAACTGCAAGCACTACCACTCCATGAATGTGCAGGTGACCTGCGACCCCAACCTCATCATCACCCACTGCTGTGCCCACTACCATGGTTCCGCCTACGATGCCATGGTCCTACGGAACAGCACACTGCCAGGATACATGGAGAGGCACATAAGACAATGGACATGGATAGTGGGTGAGTAGAAAAGCTAGCACACATGTGCTGTGGGTCACATGCCCAAATGGGGGAGGGGTTTCAAATGAGCACACAAAGCCTGGCATGACAAGCAAATGCAAAATCTGCACAAACGTCACAGTACAGACCAGGGAGCATGCACACATACAGTATCAACCAAATACACCAACATGACTACAGGTACCGCAATGCAACATGGACTCACCAAAGCATTTCAGACAAATGGCCAAAATACCACACATCACAACATCCCTGCCAGTTCCACGGCCATGCACCCATGTGCGGCCAGGCCACAATGCCCCCCGTTGTCACAAGATGCCCAGATAGGATCCATGGGGAACCTAGCATCATGCCCCATGCATGGTGTGAATACACATCCACATGACAGCCACCATGTCCGCTAGACATGTCACCGACAGACACCCTACACAACATATGTTGCAAGGGAACAGGGTGCATGTGAAGCACAAACAATGCATGGCACAAGTGACACTGCATGAATAGAAGCATGCCATTAAATGATGGCCCATCTGCATGCACAAGTAGCCCATTGACCTGATATTGTGTAAGTCCACCCCATACCCTACACGTACAGTTCAATGCAGTAAATAACACAATAATTCAATGCAACAGATTTATGAAAAAAATCGAAACTTTTTCATGGTATAATCATTACATCTCTTCTAATAATTTAAACCAAAGTTATCTACAATAGTATTCTTGATATCTTGTTAGAAGATGTTAATCGTGTTGACTATACAAATTGTCAATCTATCATCTACGACGCGTTTCGGGCCTGATGCCCTTCTTCAGGTTTTAATATCAAGGTAATAGTTTCTGTAATTATAATAAAAGTGAGTCCCGTTACTCAAATAAATTGCTCTAATATATTAGGTAAACACATAACTACAAAACTAAAAATTATGAGATGGCCCTGCCCCCACAACCCAAAGCAGGTGACTCCGGATACTGACAGCTGCCCTGGCTAATGACCCCTGTGCGTGATCCACAAATACTGCAAGAGAATGCCTACAACCACACTCACAGCAGGACCTGGGTCTGCATCGAGTGTACTTTCGGCCTCCTGAAGGCACGGTTCCACTGGCTCGACCGTACCGTTGGAGCCCTGATATACGCTGCAGAGAAAGTTGGGAAAATTGTACTGTTGTGTGCAATGTTGCACAATATCTGCCCGAAGAGAAAAATTCTGCTACTCCCTGACATGGACATGCCACCCACAGAGGATGAGGATGCAGTGCCTGTGACAGAGGCAAATGCACACATTGCCAGAGATGACATGAGGGATGGGAGAATGTCACACCAGGGATTGATAGACAATTTCTTCTGACACTTACACATGGCATGAGCCATGCACCACTGTGTGACACCCCCTTACCCCCAATAAATAAACACAACAATGACACAATCAGGAATGTCCTCACATTGATGAATTTTAACGGCTTTAATAGAATGAAGTGTCCCAACTATCCCCCTCTCACCACCAACTTTCCATCACAGTATCCTCCTCCCCCCTCACAACACCAACTCCCCATCACACCATCCCCCTCACACCACCAACTCCCCATTACACTATACACCCTCCCCCTCCCACCACAAACTCCCCATCACACTATCTCTCTCCCTCTCCCACCACCAACTCCCGATCACACTATCAACCCTCCCCCTCCCACCACCAACTCCACAGCGTGGCCACTCAAGGATATCAGTGTCTCAGAGTCTATCACAGCCGTGGCCTCTTCCCACCCCTTCCAGCCCCTGGTGATCTTGGGCGCAGGAGGCACGCTGACTGTCGCTGCGGGGTGCCCTGCTGTGACCCCTGTGTGGGTGTGGATGACGTGGATGGGACAAAGCCTGTCCCCATGTTTTGCTGTCATTGCACCTCTGTGCTCTGACCTATGGCCTCTACCAGTGCAGAGACGCCCTCCATCATCTCCCTGACACTTTGTCCGTAGAGTGTAAGGGCAGACATGTTTGCTGCCGTCTCAGCCCTGTTGCGCGCCATGGCACACGCAACCCTGTGGGTAGCTCCCTGGATGCTGTGCCTGATTGCCTGCAGGTGTGCAGTGTGGGTGCGGCCAATCTCCTCCATCTCCCGCTCTCTGTGCTCCATGTCCTCGAGCCTCAGCATCACCATGCTGCGTATTGAAGTGTGCTGTGGTGTTGAGGGGCTCTGCACTGGTCCAGGACTGAAAGCAGGGGTGCCATATGGAGGGTGTCCATGATGACTCAGGTGTATGTGTGCACTAGTGGCATGGAGGGCTCTCCGGGGAGAGCTGCTGTTGGCAGCATGGAGGGCTGTCTGGGGAGTGTGGCCCTTCAGCCGGTGATGTCACTGGGCTGGTGTCCCCTGTAGCTCCTCAGTCACCCTGGCAGTAAGTGTGGCCTCAGTGTCAGAGCCCCGGGCTGCAGGAGTGGGTGCAGTGTGCCCTTCACTGCTTCTGGTGGCCTGTGGTGTGGGTGTTGCCTTGGCCCTGCTCTGGTGCAGCATTATGCGCTGGGACATACACCTTGGTGTGGCCTGTGTGGGCTTTTGCGGGGTGGTGATGGTAGACCTGGAGGGCCTGGTAGCGTCGCTCCCTGATGGGCCAGCATCATCCTCCTCCTCTAATGCCTCTCACGTTGTGTGAGTGCCTGTTTTCGACATAGGAAATGTTGTCAGGTATGGTTCAACCACATATTTTGGCATGCAAGGCACAATTGCTATGGTACACAGTGTGACTCCACACATGTGGGCAAATGGGCATGGGTGTTCATGGGAGGATCCATGTGGGCCCAGCGTCATGGGGTTGCTTGTTTCGATGGGTGTGTGACCCATGGCCTGTTGGTCTTTGGGCTGTGTGAGGGTGGGCCATGGGGTCCATGCTGGGGCAGCTTATGTCTGGCATGCATGCTTGGGTATCTACATGGCCCTGCATCCCCTACCCGGGTGGCACTCACATGGGGGCGTAGCTTAGTCCATAGCACTGTCATGGCTCTATGAGGCACTGCTGTGCAGCCAGCAGGGCTGCACTTTGGAGCACGGTGATTGGCAAACTACACACGTGTCGGTGTGTGGGACATGTACTTCCCAATGGCTTGTCTGTCATGCCTGTGTATGAGGTAAGGCAAGGAACCCTCTTTTTTATATAAGGGGGCTTGACTCCAGAGGGTAAGGCGAAAGCTTTGAGAAAAGGGTGGAGTCAACAGCTATCCTGGTCATTGACGCTTTGGTAGGATTCTTTTTTAAGAAGCAGTGGAGCTAAATTAGCACATATCGATTAGCTCTTAACATGAACACAAAGAAGTTAGATTCTTTTTCAAACATAAAAAGTTGAGATTTATTAAATTTTCAAGAGTAGATATTTTTAAAAACGAAATATGCCATCCATGGCACAGAAAAACATTTTTTACACAAAGTTATGCAATGATTGTGCATATAGGTGGGTTAGTACATCAATAGTGACAGTAATTACATGTACTGCTAGTGTTGCGGCAGTACGTAAAAATTGTCGACACACACAGAGTTCAGGTGTTTCTAGTTCGGTGAGTAGATGGAGCGGCCAGCGGTTGAAAGTGTGGAACCTACTGGTGGATGCACCGGACTGTCTTTAGGACTGGGGGAACTTTAGAGCACAAGAGTGCTCTAACTTCTTTGTGTTCATGTTAAGAGCTAATCGATATGTGCTAATTTAGCTCCACTGCTTCTTAAAAAAGAATCCTACCAAAGCGTCAATGACCAGGGTAGCTGTTGACTCCACCCTTTTCTCAAAACTTTTGTCTGTCATGCCATCATGGGGCAGGCCTACTGGGGCCGCAACATGCTGGTGTGACTGCTGCACGGTGTTGTGGTAGCTCACGCAAACTAATCCCGCTGGCACAGGGTGCGCCAATAGGGGTGTGGTGCCCATGGCATTGGTTTGGTTCACTTGCCTGACCTTCCTGCTGCTGTGTGGTTCAGGGGTGCCCTTGGTGACATGCCCAATGGTTGAAGTGGAGGGTGGCTGATGTGCCACCACGTCATTCTGCCCTGTTGGCTTGCCCAGCTTCTGTGTCTGCAAACGTGGGCCCGTGTCCACTTGGGCATCTTATGCTGGGTTGCCATTTGTGCATGCATTGGAGGACGGGGGTTGACTCACCTAAGATTTTAGAATTACTATTGCATGTATTACCAAATGGATTTGAACTTTTTCGGCTCTGCCTTTGGCATTTGCCTCATCACCCTTCTTGGGAGGATCTGCTCAGGTTCTGATTTTTTGAGGCAGTAAAGACAGGACCAAGAACCACCTTATCTAATAATGATGATCTTGCTAATTGCCAGTACAGGGCTGCAGTAGGGGGTCAATTCTTGGAGGCATTCTTCGGTCCTATTGAGGGCCAGGGTGATTTTGTCTCCCACACTTCTGGCCGGTATAATATTGCATATGCCACTTTTGCATTACACACTCTCGATGCGCTCATCAGTGTTTTCCATACGTATACATTTGAGACGTGACTGGTTGTAGCTTCTGCATACCTCGGATTGACCTTTTACATGTATTCAGCACCCATTCCTTTAGAAGATCATACCTACGCCTTTCTAGCTTGGCTCCAACTAGAACATTTCCCCATGAGTGTCCCAGTCTTGACTTCTTCTAGCACACTCTTAGACGAACGATGATAGAGATGTTAGCAATTGTATGGTGACATTGATTTTAAATGCACAGAGCCATGGTGTGCACTTTAGAAGACAGGGAAAAAAATGAGTAATTTGGCTGCGGAGAGCCGTACCGTTTCCGGTAAGCATCATTTTTGTCAATTTGTATGGCAGAGAGGAGGGGTGGAACGAAACTGGCATTCAACCCCCCCACCCGCTGCCTCCCTCTTCTCCATACAAATACTGCAGCATTTGCGCCCGCAGCGTGCATTTTCATTCAGGCGCAAAGGCTGGGGATCCCTATGGAGCCGGCCGACTTTTTGCACCTGCAATAAGCAGGTTAACTCCATAGGAATTCATTTTAAACACTGTCTACTGTGCTTGCATGGCAGACCTCGTGTACAATTGCAAACGCTGTTTGATATGCTTGCATGTTGGACTGCGTTTATATTATATGCAAGCATGGCAAGCGGTGCTCACAATCAAAAGTAAACAGTGCGTGCACGGTGCGTTTACTCACTTTGCGCTGCAAAGTGCAAATATGAGGAGCAAATGGCGCATACACACTTGTACGCTGCCTTTTGCACTTTACATTTGTACCCTGCAGTGCAAATTACGAAAATGTGGTTGCAGTGCAAACGTAACGGCTCTTCGCTGCCAAATTATTGATTTCTAGAAAATTAGCTCCCGAGAGAGGGGCATGTTTTCCCTGCTCTCTCCATAACCACTGCATTTGTCCATTTTGCTTTCCTTGCCAATTCTCTGCGCATGCACCCAGCTGCGCTTTATTACTTCTCTGCAATAAATTGGCATGACACAGTATTTCATATGGAAAACTTGGCCGCAGTTTTATTTCCATAACAAAAGAATTATTGTACACATTTGTGAACTTCAGTCTGCAAGTGTGGCGCTTGCTCCGTGCCGGATTTCCCTTGCTTCCCCCTATACTTTTGTCTAGTAGGCCCCCAACTCCCCCGACCCTTTGTACCTGAGCCTATCCTGCCCATGCAGGTGTCCGTGGGTGGGGAGAGCGCTGTTTTTTGGGGGAAGCGGAGCCTTATTCGTTACCTCCAGACGCTGCCGCCGTTTAGGCCCCCAAGAGGCGCTGGTCCGGAAGAGCGAAGACCCATTCCGGTTTCCTTCTGGTTCATCCGGAGTCTATCATTTGTGCTTGGTTGCCCAAACACCGCCACGCCTTTCACAACTCCAGCAATTTGGTACAAATGTTCCAGAAAAAGAGCTCCATCCCTTTTGCGGACAGGTGTACTCCATCTTTTAGAAAGTACTCAGGCGTCTTTCCGTTGATCAGGCCATGCCTGATTTGATGGAAGCCTCTGCCCCTGCAGAACTTTGCAATGGCCCCATTGAACTTCCGCCTCGATTTTTCAACTGCTGAATGGTTCTCGGCCCCCTCCATTGTGCCCTGGGAATAACTTCCGACCATATGATCTCAGTTTCGCCCAACTGTGCCGAGATCTCCTGCAATGAGCTCGTAATGTCCATCAACAAAACCCCCCTCCCCAGGCTGGTCAGGTCGTTCCCTCCCAAGTGTATCACTAACAACTCAGGCTTTTGCTGCCTTTTCAGCAATTTCTGCAACTGCCCCTTTAGCTGAGCCCACATCATCCCTGGCACCCCGTGCCACTCAATCCTGAACTCGCCAGCTGTCAGCTCCTCCTGTTGCTGAGTCCAGCTCGCCTTGGCCCTTGAGACGAACGAGTGCCCCACTACCCACACGGTGCGCTTCCTCCTTCCTTGCACTGCTGGGAAATGACAAGTGGAGGGAACGGCATGGTTAACTTACATCTTTTCCGGCCTGATATATTGTAGCACCCCAAAGACCATCTCCCCAACCTCAAGATGTCCTCTGCCCCCAAGCCCCTGACTGCCGCAGAGGTGGTGGCCCCTATTCGAAATGAGTGTGTCCCAAACCGGCCACCCGTCAACCCCATCTTTGCCAGGCCCTGGGCCATCACTTTTTTAAACTGGAAGCGGCTTAGTGCGGACCCGTCTCTGTGCAAGAGCCACAGAGCCTCTGGCTCTGACGGCTGCCGCCGCTGGAGAAAGTTGGCCACCGCCGCCACTGGGCATACTCTGCTTGTTTGGATGGCTTGCAGTGTTAATGCCGCCCCATTCCCTTTCTGATCTGTCTTTGACCTTCTCACATAGATGACCACCTGGGTGCTGTTCACCTGACCGTCCCTCAAGCGTAAAAACCCGCTCCCCTTGCCGTTTTTATTCTCTGGCACCAGCTCGCTGACCCTGAGGGCACCAAAGAATGCCACCGTAAAGGCAGCTGTGAACAGTACCCTCTCGGCCTCGCCGTTACATACTGTGTCCAGACATTTAATTAACCCATGTAGTTTTAAAATATCAATTGGCCGCCTCTCATCTGGTTTTTTTACTGTTTGTTTTGCCCAGCCTCTCATGGCCAGCCTGATGTAGTGTTCCTTGGTGGGGTCCTTCTCCCCCTTAAGCTTGGCGTAATGCGCTATGGCCACCAAGTGGTACCCTACCCATGCTCGGGTCTTCCCCGTCTTCCAGCACCAGCCCACAAAGGCCCTTACCGGGTTCTCACCCTGCTCGTCTGGCAGCACCTCTTCTTGGAATTGCGTAAAACGATCCCAACATGCCCTGTACCTCTTAGCTGTACCTGGCGCCAGTGCTGCCTCTACCAAGGAGCTCAGATCACCCCAATCATCCCCCACCACTGTTCCTCGAACGGGGCCATTTTCTTCCTTGCTTCGGGGCAGCTTTCCCGGAACCTGTCCCACTGTAAACGAGACAGAGAATCAGCGGCTGTGTTTTTTATACCGGGAATGTGCCGTGCCCTGACTTCAATGTTCAAACTTAACAGACTTTTGGTGAGTTCCCTGAGTAGCCTTAGCACCCTCAGATTGCTAGATGACCCTGTGTTAATAATCTGTACCACTGCCAAATTATCCAACCATAAGGCAACTTTTTTGTTCTCTAGGTGTTCCCCCCACAACTTGAATGCCACTACAATGGGGAATAGTTCCATAGCGTAATGTCCTTTGTGACACCTTCCTTGTATCATTCCAGTGGCCATGCCTTGCCACACCACCTGTCCCCCAGGATTGCACCAAAGCCCAGGGACCCAGAGGAATCGGTAAACAGTTTGAGCCTCTGACTGCTAGCCCAGTCTGCCCTCCAGATTGCCACCCCATTGGACTCTGTTAGGGAGGTGTCCTACATCCTGAGATCCTCCTTTACCTCAGCTCCCAACCTGACGTGCTGAGAGGCGTGTTGCAAACCTACTGTTTTCAGTTCCACACTTCTGACAAACGCCCTGCCCAATGGTATTACTCTCCCCGCCAAAATTGAGGTTTCCTGCCAGCGACTGCAACTCCCGCAGGGTCGTCTTGCTTTTCCCCAACAGGCCTCGTATCATGACCTGTAGTTTCTGCACCTTGTCCTGCGGGAGCCTACACTCACCCTTTATTGAATCAATCTCAATCCCCAGAAATGTCAATGTAGTGGCTGGACCCAAGGTCTTCCCTGGCGCCAAAGGCACCCCCAGATGTCTCATAATCCCCTGAAATTCCTCCATCAGGGCCCTGCATTCCTCTGTCTCCTTTCTACCAATGAAGAGGAAATCACCCAGGTAATGCAAAATTCCCCCCTTCTTCGTTTTTTTGCCTCACTGTAAATTCCAAGAAGGAGCTGAACGCCTCAAAATAAGCGCATGAGATAGCGCAACCCATTGGCAGACACCTGTCATAATAGTAGTCGTTGCCCACCTTGAAACCCAGCAAATGGCAACTGCCTTTGTGGATTGGTAACAATCGAAATGCTGACACTATGTCTGCTTTCCCCAACAGAGCCCCCTCCCCAGCCGTTTTCACCATTTGCACCGCATCCTTCAGTGAGGCGTACCGTACCCTGCACAATTCTTCAGGTATGCCATCATTCACTGACTGACCCTCGGGGAAGGAAAGGTGGTGGATCAGGCGGAACTGGCCCTCTTCCTTCTTCGGTACCAACCCTAGTGGGGATACCACCAAGTTCTCCATGGGTGGAGCAAGGAATGGGCCTGCCACTCTTCCTAGCCTCACTTCCTTTTCCACCTTCCTCTGTACCACCTCTGGTTTCTCCAACGCTGACCGTAGGTTGGCCGCTTCATTCCCCCCCTGGCTACCCGCTCCAGGGATCTAAAAACCCCACCTGAACCCTTGCCACAACAACTTTGCATCTACCTTATTGTGATATATATTCAGAAAAGGAGCCATGGCAAGGAGGTTAACCGGCGTGGGTAAGTTCCCTTTAATCACAGTTTTGTCATTTACAGTTTCCCCCACATTGCATTGCTTTGCCGGTACTTTAATCACTGTTTGCTTTCTCTTTTGGTTTGCTACTGTCCTTGTGTTTGGCCTCGCCTGGGGTGGGTCTGCAGGGACCGGCGCTGCCTCCCCTTTGATGCTTGTATCTGCATGTTCTACCATATGAACAGTACCCCTCTGCAAACCTCCAGCAGTTCTTTTGCTCCCCCTGGTGGGCTGCTGCCCAATACTCCCAGGAGGAGGGCCCCCGAAAGGACCCCCTCCCCCGCTGCGTGTATCCCCCTCTGCTCCTCCCTGCCCGGGACCTCTCCCCTTGCAGCTTGTCCTCTGGCTCCCAGGAGGGTACCACTTTCTCGATGTATCCCCCGACATCCAACTCGTCCCACGACATTGCTGGCCATATTTGCATCTTTAGCCTGAAACCCCGGTCATACTCCAGCCACCCCTCACCGCCATATTTCTGATACAAGTCATGCACATACTGCTCATAAGCTATCATTGCTAGCGCATCCTGTGGATACCTTTCCAACATCACTGACATGTACATCCTATATGCTTTGAGCAATTGTAAATGGAGTGCTCCACCTTGGTGCTCTCCCTGTCCCTCTTTTCCTTCTCCTTCTCGGACAGCTCTTTCAGCCCCCCCCCATGGGCACAATCCCTAGTAAGTCGAAGATGTCAATAAATTCTTTCCTCCACAACCTCTCTTTGACCGCCCATGGAATATGCCATACCAAAGAATTCACTGTTGCCCGCATAGGAGCAAACCCTGGCATTGGTCTACCATACTGGGTTGCTTGACCCCAAACCCCCCCTGGTCCAAAGCTGGTCGGGCCTGCTGCGGAAGCTGCGCTGTGCTCTGAACCCCTGACAAGACTGCCCCCGGCCCCAGTCCCCATCCACTCTGGCCCGCTTGCGCACTTGTTGGAGCCACTGGTACCGGTGATTGAGCCATCCCCGTGGTGCTAGGTGCCCCCGGCCCTTGACTCCACCACTCCTGTCCCCCTGGCGCCCCTGCTGCGGCGCCCATCTGCGATTGCTGACTGCCCCCCCCCCAGGAGGACCCACGCTAGGCAGACCGACTGATAGAAAACCCCCGGGTGGGATCCCGCTCTGCTGTGGCAACTGACTTATTCCCCCTACTTGACCTGACCCCCATTTCTGCCCAATGGCCCCTCAAAGCCCTGGGCTGTCCCCTGCTGAGTCAATGCTCCCACACTATTCACCATCCCTTCCATCATACTGGCATTAGAAATTACATTTGGCACTTGCCCATTTTTCCCCCATGCTTGCATGCATTCCATCACCATACCTTTCACCATCTCCAGGGATGTGGTTCCTTCCCCAGCTACGTCCACCGTTCTGGTCGCAGGAGTGCTGGGTGGGCTCACATGGTTCACTGGAGCCTCAGCAGGTGAAGGAGCCGTTAAGGCCACATCCTCCTGCGCCCTCCCCTTCTGTCGTTGCGTCTTGGTGCTGTTAGCCTGTTCCTTGTTTGCTTTGGCCTTTACCGTCATTGTCCTCTTTCTTTTCTTCACCTGGACCTCTTCTTCCTCGTCCTCCTCCACACTGTGAATCTCCACCTCTACCACTGTTGCCTCACTGGCACTGCCCTGAAACATGAGTGGTGAGTTCTCTACCACCTGGCTGTGTCCGAGCACTTCCTGGCCCGGTTGGGCCACTATTGTCGTCATCCAATCCGGCCCATGTGTTGCTGCCGCCACCCTGGCCATCTCCAAAAAGGCTGCCAGATCCATTGTGTGTGGATCTACTGCTGGGCAAACTGCCCGCTTCCTTTTCCCCTTGGGAAGCCTGTTGCTGTTCCCCGTGGCTCACCGTCCTATCCTAGCCCCTTGGTGTTCGCTTGCTTGCCACAGGCGTTTCCGTGTGTTTTTGAGGCCTTTGTGACTGGCCCGCTGCTCCCAGCAGGTAGGTCTGGCCCTGGGCGTCAAGACCGCTCTGGGCGATCTGCCAGCGCCTGCCTGGCTGCTCGCTCCCCCCCTCCGCTGCTTCGTTGTGGCTTGATGTGCAGCGAGCAACTGCGGGGCACGTCCATGCACCCCGCCCCTGGCAGCCCGCTTTGGACGTCCGAGTCCTTCCGATGTGGCCGCGGCTCTAAACACGTGTGCTGCTGGTGCCCGCTGCTCAAGCCAAGCAAAAACCGCTTGTGGTTGTCCGCTTGTTCGGCCCGCCTCTTTCGTGCGGCGCTGCGGCAACCGATGAGTGAGCCGGCCCTGAAGTGAGGGATCCCACCGCGGCCCGCCTGAGGATGACCGCTCGGGCAGTCCGGGACCTTAGTACGGGGCTGCGACCTCAGACGTACCTTCCGCTCCGTCCTTGCCGATGCCCACTCCTCGCCTTCACCGCACAGCTGCGCAGGGTCCGGTCCCGCTGGCCTCCTCAATCCTGGGCACCTGCCCCGCCTTCATCGCGCAGTTGAGCCGGGTCCGCTCCTACTGGTCTCCTCGATCCTGGGCTCCTGCCCCGCCTTCAATGCACAGCTGAGCCGGGTCTGCTCACGCTGGCCTCCTCGCTCCTGGACTCCTGCCCCGCCTTCACCGTAGAGCTGAGCCGTGTCCGCTCACGCTGGCCTCCTCGATCCTGGGCTCCTGCCCCGCCTTCCACTGCTCCGCTGCGACGCGTTCGGCACGGCAAACAAACTCCTCCTTCAAAGCAATCCAACGAAATCACAACGAAATCCGTCTGCCACGGCGAGTCAGCAGGGTCCCACTGCAGGAGCGAGATGTTTCTGCAGTCGGACCCTGCTACTTATAAGGCGGCTCGCCCACCCACTTCTTTTGTTTAGCCCTTCACGGGCTTTTGGGTTGTTTTGGCGCCTTGGCGCTGTTCCACCCCCTGCCCTCCCCTTTCCCAGGGGGAGGATAACCAGTTGTAAGGGACATGACGCTGCAGCGGATAAAATGCTGCCTCCTCCATTTTGCTTCTGGTCTTTCTCGTCGTCAGCGACATGCTGGTCAGACTCCGATCATCACCCACACAGCATCTCTCCTGCTTCTCCTGCCACTCGTTGCCCCCTGAGCAGGATTACGATAAATGACTCTTGGTTCACTTTCCCTACAGTCCCCAAAAAACTTTAGGACAACATGAACATTGTTACGGCTGACCCCCTTTCTGCAACCCTTCCATATACAAGTAAAGAAAAAGAAAATGACCCCACTTCTTTTCAAGATGCCTCGTATATAGCCCATCTCACCAGGTGAACGAGATCTACGGGCACTCAAAGACTACAGAGTTAAATGTTATCAGTTTATTAGGGTAACTCTCACAGAATGGGCCAAAATGATGAACAGGGGAGAAAACAACTCAAAATGGCGGGCCCTTGCTTCCCGAGGTTAAACCCTTCATGGGAGCACCTGTAAAGCGAGTGTAGCATTTGTATTATGACTGAATGTACGCTATGAGTGATCACTAGAAAAACACAGAGTTGTAAAAAGAGCCAGTTCACAATGTTAGTACAATTAAATAATTTTTTAATTGATTTTACAGAAAACCAGACCCCCTTTCACTTCAGCCCTGGGCCAGATATCTGCTAGTTCCTCAGGTCTGGCAACTGTCTGCAATGGCTGGGGGGGCTTTCGCTGATGTACACATGACAAACAGACTGTAACACAAGGGCTCATGTTTTAAACCCTAAAGTGGAGAAGTACTGCATAGAAGCGAAGCGCGTTAGCCATTCATACCTTGCATGCACCCACCAGGAGGTGGAGAAGGAACATGAAACACAATTAACATTCCCGCCGTGCATTCCTACCCGGGACTTTAAAGAGAGTCGCATGCAGGCGTAAAAGTAATGGTTTCCCATGAATCCACATGTCTATAGCACCTGGTAAAATCAGGCGGATTCCACCGGAAACCCGTTGTAAATGCCATCTGCAAAGTGCAATTTGCAATGTATTGATTTGGCAGCAGCAGCCTTTGCCCCATCCAGTCATGGAAAGCTGTGTTAAATGCTGAGTAATCTGATCTATCATCTTTATTTGTAGTGGCACACAAAGCCCTTACGGCTAGAGTGAGTTATGGTCAAATAGCCAAGCTTCCTAATTACGTTCCTGTGTCCATGGTGTTTTCTTGCTACCTTGCTTTTTAAGGTATGCGTGAATACCCTGAACGCAGAATTAGCCAAAGTTACTAGAGACACCCCAGGGATGGAGTTGTGGAATATTTGCATGTTGACTTATTGGCACGCACCCGAGCTCCATCACAGCTTATAATCATTCGATGGCCAATCTTGATATAAATATTGCCATGGTTAACTAGTTTTCCTTATTTAGGAGTCACATGCACTAGTAAGCTGGAGCGGAAGTCTGATTTTGTTTAACAAACCACAAATATGCTTGTCACCATTTTCCCCCATTGCATTGAAGTCTTCACCACTGCATAAACCACCACGATCTTGTTCCACTGTAACCAAGGAACACCTGGCTACCCCCGCCATGTAACCTGTAACTTTCATTGTAGTTAGTAGCAATTATTGTCTTCATTGTCATTACTCTGTACTCCTCTCGCAACTAAGTAAGCCTACTGTAACAGCGCCACGATACCAAAGGGCCGTTGGTGCGCTTTATAAATGTAAATAAATAAATATTGATCCACTCCATGGTGCGCTATTGTGCTATAGCAAGAAACTGCCTTGTTTACTAAGTAACTGCTTTACGCTTGTGCCTGTTGCGACCTATGGCCCAGGTACCACTGGTGTCGCTCTTCCACTAGCCCAATGCAAATAGCACAAAATACGCTCCTGCAATGAGTTTGGGCGCTTCCAAAGAGCTCCTCAGTTTGCCATGCATCAAGAACATGGCCTTACAACGACTGCAAATCTTTTCTCATTATCCTTATGGATAGGGAAACCCCCATTTCAAAGCCTTACACATTTTCTGATTAGTGAATTGAACAAGTTGGAGCTGGTGCCTTAAACTATATGGATGAGTACAGTTTAAATGGACTGGTAAAGACAAGTCTTATCTATCACGCTTTAAACCCCAACATAAGGTCTTTTTTCGTTAAAATGAGAACTGATGATATACTATTGACTGTATATTTAATTAAGTGTAAGGCTCACATTTTGAATGAAATGCATATGCAACAATGTATCGAGGTAAAGTCATACGCACTTTCCTTCTGTTCTGTCCTTTATAGAGATATTTGCGAAGAACGTTTTGACAGCATTTGACCGTTTTTAGGGTTTGGGTTATCTCACTTCCAAAGATTGACCTCATCCATATTATCGCTAAGAGACATATTGACAGCTTTTCCTGTATACTTTTATACAGAGAAGGCTTCGATAATTAGAGGGTTTGTTATTGATTATGTATTGACCAATCAGCACCATCTCTTTGCAACTCCACTATGGTTGGTAAACAATGTTGGACACATGAATGGACTTTGTACCCTGTGTACTTTTTTGAAGAAAGGGAATATTCTTGGAATAAAGTTTGAATGGATTAAGGAACCAGCTGGGCCACCAGAGAACAATCACACACAAGAAGCAATCCTGCAAAGCCATTCCGGGGCTTAATGTAGCACTTGTTCTTAGTGTATGGTAGGTGTACAACATGTAGTACACCTCACCTCAGAACTAGGTTTCTCCTGAAAAGGCAGCAACTCACATATGAGGAATGTATTCCATTCACAAAATGGCATTGAGCGAGTACCATAAGGGATTGCGACCTTTGAACTGATGTGCTCTGTTAGGTGTCCTCACAGGGCTCATATGGAGGTCTAGGTTTGTAAAGGTGGTATCGAAAACCTTGGGAATGAATACAAAGTTGCACTTCTTTGGGCTTAGATCTCCTTCACATTCCAAGTTTAAGTGTTAGATGTGATGTTAAATGTGAAGGAAAGTCAATGCAATGTAAAGTAAGAATGGATAAACTCTGTGTAAACATGTTGGATTGAGAGGATTAAGTCGATCAATATCTTTTGTGTTATGATGAAGTAATGAAGTACTTGCATGAAGTAAGTTACTTTGGAGCGAGACACACTTTCACTATAAGTGAGCCTTGTGGGATTTGACAAAATTGCTCCTGCCCTGTAGTCGCACATGGGTGAGTGAAGGCTAAAGCTCCTACTCAGCCCTCACACCGCTACAAAACAAAACAAAGAGTGATCCCAATCATAAAGGTAAAACAGGCACAGTTAAGAGATATGCCTCCTTCGCCTCTTGTGGTAATGTGGGCCGAGGGAAGGCTATACTCTCAAGAGGGGTGTGAAGGTGATCCAGTAGCAACCCAAACAGCAAAGCATAACAGTCCAAAATAAAGAAAACCTCCAATCAAGGTGCTATACAAAATATATATATTCTAATTAGCACTTCATCTGCACAAATAACTAAATACAAAAACACTGCACAAAACACACTCCTGAGGGAAGAACACAGAATATGCAAGTATAGCAAGATCCAGCACTCTGGGTAATGAATCAGTGGTTAAGGGCAATAATAACCCCAAAGGATATGTTCTGCTGTAAAGAGGGACGTATGTGACCTAACCAGTCTGTACAGCCCAAAATGGGCCAAGGGGGGCAGTTATTAGTCAATAATACCTTTCTGCGGTTCTTGGTGGTTAAACAGCATCAAACCAGGAGTCTTGGTGCTGTGCGAGCTGATAAAGCCAAGTCCAGGTGTGCTGGAGCATGTAACACCAGGTGGTGAGCGGGCATTGACCTTGTTCAAAACAGTAACTCAGAGCAGTTCAAGTGTGGCATTCGAACGATGTAGTTCGGATGGCCCACCGAGGTTGGTCCGAAGATCAGGTCCAGTTCGAGTCGTAGTAACTGATGGTTGGGGTTGGCATGTGACACTACAGTGGTTCGAGATGAGGTCCAGCAATGGTCTGAAGCTGTGATCCTGATGATCCGAGGTTTGTTTCAAGAAAGAAACAACTTGATGTCGAGCCAGTTCAAGTGATTTGTTAAACACTGGGTGGGGTCGATGCGTGACGTGATGCTTCCAGCTGTTCGAGATGAGGTATGGCCAATGAGGGGTTGGTTCCAGCCGAACAGGTGATGGGCTCTGCTTAGGATGCAACGGCTTGAAAGTGAGGTTCACTGTGGTTCAGAGGGATGCTCAATGCATTGCATATCATGAGAGCCACCACGGTTGGTTTGACAGTGGGGTGACGGTGAAGATGCTGGTGGCTTGATGCCCAGTTTGAGTCAGACGATTCGCTGCTGTTTTTAAAAGGTTGCAGTTCGATGGGTCCCCCAGGGTCTGTCCAACTGTTAAGGAAGATCAACAACAAAGATGCTGTTGGTTAGAAAAGCGGTTCAGTGTAGGTGCAGCAATGGCTTTTTATTTGAACTGAGACAGCGATGACTTCAGCTAGCATGGTGCCGTGACAAAGCGATTTGAAAGATGCAACACAGCAGTTTCACATCAGACAAGTGCCGAAGGCAGCACCAGAGGGTCCTGTTAATTTGATTGGGTAGAACAAACTCAAATAAAGGTCAGAAATGGTTTGACAGCTAAAGCACAGAGATCCTGGTTGTCTTGGCTTTTAGATGTTGCAAGTCCCACTCCAGGGTATGAGGGCCTTGTTCACGGGCTCCTAACACGGGCAGGCTGGCAACCTGCAGGGGTCCTTCAGCATGGTGAGGTCCTGGCTACTAGTGGGGCTAGCATAGAGGCAGGCGTTGCTCCAACAACAGGTTACCCCCAATGTGCCCTGGATGGTTAGAGAGCAGGGTTTTCCAATGCCTTGGACACTCATACCTCACCTCCGGCGGAGAGCCGGTCAACACTCCCAACATAAGTCCAATGAATTCTTCCTTAGGTGTTTGTTTCAAAGTGAATCTAAGAAGGAGTGGGTGACTCTGTCTTTTAAGGGAAAAAGTCTACAGCTAATTGAACAAAAGCAAGCCTGCTTTAAGGGTCCAATCCCTGTTCTTGAAACAAGAGGACTTTGACTTCTGACATCAAACCCAAAGAGCTTTGTGTAAAAGGAAGGGGACAGGAAGGAAGCGAGATAAAGAGAGAACACAAGATGGTGGAACCTTCCTCCAGCAGTAGACACACCAAGGTTGGGGGGATACACATCACCCTTATACAGCTGAGCTGGGCTCACAGGGCTGGCACATGTGTGATATCAAACTGATGTGGCTTGGGTGATTATAAGATATTCTAGCCACCATACCTCGAACTCAGGTGTGGCTTATATTTAGAGTTTACAACTGTCATCAAGATAGCAACTCTCAGAGTCCTGAGTTTCACTTTTCCACTCTGTGCCACTCTCTACTTCCTGATATTTGAAATTACGGTAGACATTAAGGTGAACCCGCTGCCACTTCCAGTCACACTTCTGTCTCTCTAATCAACTTTGGTTTATTGTGATTTTAGCGTTGTTGAGCGCCATGTGTTTTTTTGCTCTCTGAAAAGCAATAAATAGAGCTTTTCATGTATTGACTACAGGTTATGAGCTACATGACAGTCGACCACAACCACAATTCCTTAAGTTGTGAACCCCCTATCAGCGCCAATAAAGTTAAAATTATTTTCTTTTCTTGGCCTCTTTGTTCACTTAATAGTGAATATGACAAATTAAATAGCTACTTTTAGAGCTGACATTTGTCCCCCCACCCTTCTTTTAACCCATAGGTTGCACGTATTCAGTCTTTTCCTGTCTTCACATGGGATACGACTATTTGGGATTCCCATTGACTCTAGCAAATCTCCTGATGAATGTTCTCTGATTGACTCCATAAGAACATAAACATGTTGAGACACCTTCCTGGATATGGACAGGGAGAAAAGTTGTTTAATATTATCTGACAATAAGAATAAATTGATACAGCATCTGACCTTTGTGAACTGCATCTGCAATTCTTAGTGAACATACCATTGATTGTTAATTACGGATTCCTATGTTTTATGTGATGTTTAAGATGTATTCTTTTGTGATTTATTTTGTTGACATAATGAGTTAATGCTTATTTTAACCAGTATAAATGTAGATTAAAATTGTGAACTGTTTGATTTAAATAGGCTCTTGATATTCATCTGACCTATCTGTATAGTGCACCCTTGTGTTTTTGAGCTCTGTCTCATTTATATAGAGGATCAATTTGAGGCCATCTTTTCCTTCTCCCAGTAGGCAAAGAAGCGCCCCTGTTGGTGTTGGTGGGTGGCAGCACAATACTGTGTGATGGCCCAAAATCACACTGCCTGATGGGGACCCATTATCTTCAGTGCCTGATGGGGCTATTATTTCCTATGCTTCCAAAGCCAAAAAGGAATTAATATTCCCTGCAGTGTCTGCTGGTGTTAGTTATTAACTACACTCCCTTGTTAACTAAACCGCCTTAAAGCGGGGGTGGAGGGTCACTATTACATTCACTGCTCATGGCTGTCATTAGTACCCACACTGGATAGCCAGTGTCATTGGTAGTTGCACTGCCAAATCAAGGTCATTGTTACATACAGTGCCGGGGTGGGTATCATTATTACCTAGACAGACTAACGGGGCTATGCAGGTAATTAACAATGTCACTACTCGTTGGGGTTCATTATTTATTTTCTCTACTGTTTGATAGGTTTCCTTATTAAAACTGCCTGATAAAAGCCATTGTTGCTAATATGGCATGATGCGGTCATTACTCATTGAACGCACTACAAAATTAAACAACCATTGGCAATGCCAAAAGTTTGGGCTTTTGTGCAGGCATGGGAAAGGCACTTGCCAGGCACTGCTGTAATGGTATTAACTGGCAATTGATGGTAGCAGGTGCGAAATGGTGAGAGTACCTGGGCATCTAATAGCAGTGTCTAGCCAATGCCTAATACTTACTGACAAGCCAAAACTGTTGGGTTTGCCAATGCTTGTTTTTAACAGAACTTCAGTGAAGGGCATGCATAGTGGTAATAAAATGAGCGGCTGAAGGAAGACCTGGTTAAGACATCTTTATTACACCAGAAGCTAGTTTACAGCTGCAATTAAGTAATCAACTGCTTTGAAAAAACAATGGCAGGGACTCCAGGTGCAAAGTTTGATGGTAAGGCTTTATTAAAGCAAGCTCAAAGAGTTCCCACGAGGAGGGGTTTTGGGCGGTTAGGGGCAGGAACTAAGTGGGAACGGCCGTAGGGATTAGCATAGCCAGTCAATGGATGAGCAAATAACAAAACAACACCTGCAAGCTGCCTTTCCCTCTTCATTTCAATTCTACCTGTCTGCACTATAATACAATAGTTTTGGCCTATAGGTGGAACAAGGGCCACAGAATAGCCCAAATAAAAAAGACCAAAATGTCCCAGATATTCTCAGACCCTGCTATAGTCTTCTGTTAAAGACCAACTGCCCCTCACAATACACAATTTGCCAAGAAATATTTTGGGGTGAACCCAAAAAAAGCACTGCCATGTGGACAATTGTATTTTAAAATGGATGACTTGAATTTCACAAAATAGCCAATCAAGGGGACAATCCCCCAATTCCCCAGTAAAATGGTATTTTAATCCTGTCAAGTTCTGGCCAATATCATCGACCCAATGTGCTTTAAAATGCACCATTTCGCCCCTGTGCGGACAAGGGGGAAACGCCCAGAACTCACCAACAGGAAATGTGCAGGGCTGGTCCTATTTCACCCTTGCTTTGGCGGAGAAGCGTTGGCAGCGGAATTCTGTGGCACTTAGGGATCAATCCTATGTCATACAAGCTGTTTTTTCTGGCTCTGAATTTTCATTGTATGCAATGCTCCATCAAACCATGGGTCGATAAAAAAGATGAGTACTATCATGAGCCCTAGGAGGGCACCAGCTGAGCTGTGACAGGGCAATTGATACACAGGTGGCGCTGTTCAGGAGTAGTGCAGTCACTAGAGTTCTGGGAAATGCTCACGGTCAGATCCTAGGCATTTTCAAGCCACTAAACTAACTCTGGGATCTCATTAACCTTGCATTTGAGCATGCAGAAATCAGTTTCAGATGTGTTGTGTCCTCCACTATGCCACATCCTTATGTGGAAGTAGCCTGTTCTGAGGTAGGAAAAGAGGAAATATGTCACATTAGGGAAGGCGGGAGGAAGTCTTCAGGTTGAATTCACAGCTGAATAAATTACAAAATGATTGGTTCTGTGTGAAACTGTCCTCAGCAAACTGTAGTCATGTGGAAATGTAGTCAGCAAAAAGTTGTTTTAAAAAATGTAGTCATTCAATACAAGCAATGCAAAGTGTGAAAATGTTGCCAATTATAAGGCCGCCAAGAAAGCTATTTCTAAATACACAAAAGTACAAGGCTGTAACCATATATATGACCCTCGCCTCTAACAAAACCTCCACAATCACCCTCACTCTATTTGTAACCTTCCCCTAACTCTAATTACAACCCATATCCAGTGGTTGAAGTGTATGAAAAGAACTAGTGGAACTATGTTCCCTACTGGCCTACCCCTGCTCCCCACAAACCCCATCGCCACGCTCCCTCCGACGCACAATACAAACCCCAAACACATGTGCCTGCTGTTTAAGGGAACGTTTACTGCAGTGCACTGAAAGTGTAAGTTTCAGCTTCTTCCTGCACTTTGATTTTAAAACGAAAACCATTCCAGAATGGTTATTTTTAAAAATAAAAGTATGGGAACAGTAAAACTTAATTTCAAAAAGTAGAGGAGCACCGCTCCCGATCGCTCCCTCCCACTTCGACCACTGCCCATATCCTACCCTAACCTCTCATAGAACACTAAACCTTCAGAGCGCTAAAGCATTTGATTTGCATATTACTGAATGATATTACTGAATGCAAAATAAATAGAAAATGAACTATGAACATATCTCCAAACCTATCACCAGCTAACCACAAATTGCATAGCCCTTACCTGCCTAACCCAAACTCTTGCTGTAATACTAACCTTACCCTACCTGCAACTCTAACACGTATCCTTGAGCTTACTTTACCATAATCACTAGGTTTATCCCAACTGCTGCCCTATGCCAACATCACCAGCCCTTTCCAACCTCCATATCCTTTTCTTTAACACTTACTCAAGCCCATACCCTAACACTTACCCTGGCGCTTAATATAGCCTAACCACTAACCAAACCCCAGCATATTTACTCCTGCCCTAACCCCTTTCCTTACCCTGACTACTATCCTAACCATAAACCAGGCCATCAGAAAGCCACTAAACCCTCCTTAACCCTTACAATTACCCCAGCAGCTCTAGATTATTGGCTACTTTTCAGCTGCATTTTTGATAACTTTTTGCTTGGCAACTTTTTCACTGCAGAGATATTTTCACCACAACGTTTTCACTGACAGCATTTTTGTTGGCTACTTTTTTGCTGTAAACCAAAAGATCCAGTTCCTCGTCTGTGTTTTGTTTAATAAAGAACATAACAATGGTGAGGAGTATAGCTGTTGACTGGTGTTACTGCCAGCATTGGAATGGTGTCAGGGGTCATGTCCTAAATCTTAAAGTGTGGGACTCCTCAACAAACGCAATGGGATCTGACATTACCAGAAATTAGCATATCAAGGTGAAATATGCACATTTCATTAAATTGGCTTTGCATAACCATCCAAATTGCACAGTACGAATTACATTTACCTTTCATAAAATCAACACACACACACAAAACCCAGAAAGGATATGTTCTTCTAATAGTGTTCTTGAAAACCTTAAAAGCCGTGCATGTTTTAAACTCTAAGACCCAATACAAATGTTTTCCCTGGAACTTGCAGTACCGAAACGGGACATTTCACCTTTAGTTGTTTATTTTTCATCAGTTTATATAGTGCAGTGGTGAAGTGTCCGGCCTGCAAACTTGACGACTGTGGTTAAAATGTTACTTCATACATTCAAAGAGGGCATTCAGGGCCTGATTCACGGAAGTGTTTTATAATGGTGCAATCCCATAGGAAAACGTTCCATGAATGAATGTTTCTCATTTTAGCTGGGGGTGGTCTGAGTCCACCCTCTGATAAAAAAAAGTGGGTGGACTCTGTCCACCCCGTGTACCCTCGACTTGAGCCCTGACTGGTGTGCTTGTAAGAAAGGGTAGGGCACAGGGTAACATAAGGTAGCATTGCAAGAGGCCTGTCCGTTGGGTGGGGCTTATTGCTGACTGATATGGCTCAACTGGGTTGAGACAGTGTTGTACAGCTCAGAGGTGTCCATATTTGAGCGGTTTCAAGGTGTGCTATTTGAACTCTGTCACAGGGGAGTTCCCTTCTGCATACATGGGACATCGTCCAGCCACCATGCTCTGCACTGTGACGACCCACCTACTGTTTGTCGCCTTTAGCCTCTGTGAGTTAGGGTTCTTATTGCTGGTTTCCCTGCCTCACTTTGGCTCTGCGTATATGGGCCTTGGCAAGTGTCTCTTCACATCCCAGGTGCCTGTCTGTCTTGCATCTACCAGTAATCTTCCCGCCATTATTGCTACCATCTGTCAGGCTCTGCCTCACACTCCTCTCCCTTGTTACACTCTGATCCACTGCATAACTTTCCTGCATCGTTCATCTCTTTGGTGCATTTCCATCATGATCTTCCGGGTGGAGCGGCTTCCTTATGAGCTGGCTGCTCAATATCTCTGTGCAATTGACTATCCACCATCTTGGTCTTATAGAAGGTCTCTTCAGTTTCCAGCATGTCCCTCTCTTGGACTTCACATCCCAGGTGCCTGCCTGTCTTGCATCTGCCAGTCATCTTCCAGCCATTACTGCTACCATCTGTCAGGCTCTGCCACACACCCCTCTCCCTTGTTCCACTCTGATCGCCTTCATAACTCTCCTGCGTCTTTAATCTCTTTGGTGCATTTCCATCCTGACTTTCCGGGTGGAGCGGCTTTCCTATGAGCTGGCTTGTCCATCTCTCTATCCACCATCTTGTGTCTTATAGCATGTCTCTTCAGTTTCCAGCATGTCCATCTCTTGGATGGACCGTGCCCCTGACCCCCTCTATCACATGGATCTGTGCATGTGCGCCATCGCAGGGCAAGGGGGAGTATGTGCTGACACCCGGGAACAAATCCGCTGGTTTGGTCCTCACTCACCCATCTCCTTTCTTTAATCTTTCTTGCACTTCTTTCCTACATTATGATCCATTTTATTCCCATTTTTCCTTTCTCCCTTCGGGCCTCTTCCCCATCTCCTCATTCTAGGAATCTTGTTTATCCTCCTGCTATTACGGTTCTCTCCCAAACTGTTTCTTGAGCCCTATGGGAAGCTTTTTCCATGTTCTTCGTCTGCTTAATCTAGTTTATGTGTCTCATCGTGACTTGACCATCCTTTAAACACATCCCCTCCTGCTGCTCTCATTACATTTCACGCCACACTGTCCCACTCTTCCCACCTACCAGGTATTGGCAGTGACAACGCTATTCTCTACCACTCCTCCTGGACTCTGCTTCCACCTTCTCCCTATTTATTCCCTGGTCATTTCTTCTTTTGAATATTTTATTTTAATTTTTTACATTTACAAAGTGCACAAAGCAGCCCTTGGGCATTGTGGCGCTGTTACAAGCATGGCTTACTTAGTTACAATTGTATGACAGCCTGTCTGTGGTTACTTAGTTACAATTGTATGACAGCCTGTCTGTGGTCTGTGGTTACAGTTAACCTAATAACAGACAGGCAGAGGTTAACTTAAAATGTTACAGATGTTGGGGGAGGGCTCTACAGTTCATAGGGTTGCAGATAACAGGCTACAACTAATACTTTCTTGAAAGACAGTTGTGGGGGGGGGTGAGTCTGAAGAGTCTCTTTTTGAGTGCTTTGCGGAAGGACAGGTGAGAGGTCTCATGTCTTAGCGTAGTTGGGAGAGCATTCCATTGTCTTGAAGCTAAGAAGGCAAAGCTGGTGCCGTCCCCTTTGGCCCATTTGATGGTGGGGATGTTCAACTGGTTGGAGTAGTGTGATCGTTTAGGCCCGGATGAGCTGGCTCTGACTACTTTCTTTGAGAGATATGAGGGGGGCTGTAAAGGAGAGGCATTTGTGGGTTACGGCTAAGGTCTTAAAGATGATGCGTTCTTTGACTGGGAGCCAGTGTGCAGCGTGCCTAGCATTGGAGATATGCTCCCTCTTGAGGATGTTCAGGGCTGCTCAGAGGGCATTATTTTGAATAATTTGCAGTTTGTTTAGATTTTTAGCAGAAGTACCAGCAAAGAGAACATTGCAGTATCCAAGTTTTGACCCTATGTTCGCTCTGGCTATTAAGAGACAGTTCTGGGTGGATCGGTAGGGTTTGATTGCATTGATCAGTTTTGTGGTGAATGATGCTGAAGAGGCAATGGTGCTAACATGGCATGTCATGGATAGTGTGGTATCGAGGTACACCACCAGGGTCTTTACTGAGGGTGACAGTGTAATTTGTGTGTTGTCTATGGTGAAGGAGCTGTATTGTTTGTTAAGTTTATTAAGGCTTTCCTTGGGAGCTGACTAAGAGGATTTTGGTTTTGTCTCCATTTAAGCAGAGTCCTTTGGCTGCCATCCAAGCTTGGATGGTGGCATAAGTATTGTGCAGTGTTTTGGCATCACTTTAGTATGAGCCAGAGAATGAGAGGAGGACCTGAGTGTCATCAGCATAGTTTGTTTAAGCTATGCCGTGGTCATCCAGATTGTCAAATAGAGGTTTAGTAAATATATTGTATAGGGTGGGGAAGGTATAGGAGCCCTGTGGAACTCCACAGTGAATGATGGTGGGTGCTCAGAGAAAACCCTCATGGCTCTCCCTTCAAGGAAGGAAGGGATCCAGGTGGTGGCTTACAGGGAGAATTGAGCTGATGTCGTGAGATGGCTGCAAAGGGTCCTATGGTCCACTAGGTCAAACGCTGCAGATAAGTCAAGAAGGAGGAGTAATGCAGGTTTGCCTTCATCCATGATTTCTGCTAATTGTTTTTTTAGGTCCTGTAAAGATGATTTGGTTCCGTGGCCAGGGTGGAAACCCGATTGCCTCTTTCCTAAAATGTGGTTGGTTTCCAGGAAGTCTTGGATTTGGGTGTAGGTGACTTTGTCCAGAATTGTTTGCAGAAATGGGACTGTGGTGATGGGCCGGTAGTTGTTGGGGAGGAAGGGTCTAGAGATGGTTTTTTCAGGAGTGGGCGTAACCAGGCCTCTTTAGGGTACGGTGGAACGATGCCTAATGCAAAGGAAGCTTTTATGAATGCTGTGAGGAAAGGCGCTAGGGTGTGAGCGCAGTCTTTGATGATATTGGCTGGGCAGATATCACCTTTACAGTTGGAAGGTTTGATATTTTTGAGGTGGGCCAAGACTTCAGTTTCAGAGACCTTTCTGAAGGTGAAGCAGGTCTTGTCCTGAGAATGGGTGTATGTGTTAGGCGACATGGGAGGGTCTGTATTGGTCAGGGAGTTGAGACTGCAGGGCCAGCGGTATGGGGTGAGTGTGAATCAGTTTTGGCATGATTGTTGTCCATGTAGGTCAGAATGGACAAGGTGGGGAGTGGCTGATTAGTCACTGCAGGTAGTTTGCGGTTGGTGAGGGTGGATGCTAGGGGAGGCTTAGTGGGAGAGCTAGTCGTGATCATGGGGGCAGTGGTCCGCAAGGAGCACCAGCTGAGTAATTGCTTTTGGTGGTCTGTGGGTCTCCGGCACACTGCATAATGCAGTGGTTTAGTGTGGCATCTCAACATAGTTAGTCTGCAGGCCAGACAGTCAGGGGGGCTAGCCTTGGCATTAATTTTCTGTGTGCATGGGTCAGATGGAGGGAGGAAGAAGGAGGGTAGAAAGCAAGTAGGGGGATGTCTGTTGAGTTAGGGAGTTTCGTGGACATGGTAAGAATGCTGGTGCAGGGAGAGCTGGGGCGCAGTGGCGTTGAAATGAGGAGCAGCATGGGAGGGTGGCCGCCTTGTGTTCAAGAGGCAGGAGTGAGCTGACTGTGTGGGGCACCAGGAAGGATGACTGGTCTGTGGAGGAGAGACTAATCTAGCAGGGAGGTGGCACACCACTGGTTGGGCAGAGTATGCAGTAAATATGGACTGTTGCTGGTAATCTATCACACAAAAGGGCAGTACAGAGAGTGGGAAAGGGTCTATATGAGTGTGCAAACCAAAGTGAGAGGAGACTAGGAGCCTCTCAGTAGGTGGGATGCATTCAGATTAATGAGAAGTTGGTGCTTAACAGCAGCAGTGGTAGTGCCGTACTCATGTAGGGATAGCGGGGTAAGAACAAGTTCTGACAGAGTACTAACTGATCATCGAGGAGCATCCGCCACTGTTGGCCATGTCCAACTCGCGGAGGCTACTAGCAGCAGCCAGGGCTGTAAATGTGGATATTCCTATTGCAGTAGAATAGGGTGCTAGTATTGTAAGGTTTTAGGGCTAACAAGATGCTTTTTCCAGCGATTGCGGGCCGTGATAAGCTATGCGCATAGAATAAGAATAAGGAGTACATATCAACCAACATCAGAGGAAACAACCATACATTAAGTAAAGGATCGACTAGATGCCTAGGGTCCGTACGAACAATCCACAAAAAGGTAAATTCTAAGGGCAAATATAGTATAAATGTTTGTTTGTTGCATAGAACTCACTGTGGTATCGGTCGCGTGGCCAATAGGGAAAGAAGTTCTCAATGCTCCTTTGCGCTCTGTTGGTGATGGCAGATGCCGAGGTGCAACCGTAGTGATATGCTGCTTCGAGATGAAAGGTTCCTCGTGCATGTGCTGCATGGACAGGCACAGACAGGGCCCTTGACCTTATGGCCTTCTGCTTGAGGGCCGGCTTCGGCCTGCCAGCAGACTTTGAGAGGCTAAATAGGCGGTGTGTGAGCTCTATAAATATCACTATATATCTTTCTCTAAGCCTGAACTACGTTCTTTTTTGTTATACTACCATCCCCTGGTCCTCTTGCGTCATTCTCTAATGACATTGACTTATCATTCACCGGTATATTACTCTTACCGTTTGACTTTTCTTTCTTCTGTTAGATGACTTTAACCAATATCATCTCACTACTTATTTGACTTGCCCCTTTCTTCTGTTTACTGATTCTTTTTCCGGACTCAAGTTCGTACTCCTCAATATCATATTGCTGGTTCTTCCAGCAATCTAGACTTAACAAATGGATTGTCCTTCTCCCTTCGAGAAGGTGTTAAACCACAGATGGCTGCAACCTTTGTAAGAGCTTCTTACGGTCAAACCTGAAGAATCCCTTTTTGAACTTCAAATACATTTACGTGAGGCTAGTGATTTAGACACATTCCTGTCCAGAGATGACTTTTGGCCTGATTGATGACCAGGGAGCTGATTCTGGCTCCTTCAGCGCTGTACTGTCAAGGGCAATGCAAACATTAGTTGGGGTAGCGGTAAGTTCCCATGTCCCCATTGGGTCCATTGGACCCCATTGGGATGGGGACGCTATCAGCGCCAGCGTAACTAATGTTGGCACATTTAGCAATCGCTAATAGCGCTGAAAAACAGGCAGAAAGTGGAGTATTTTATCTCCAAACTTTCCGCCCAAATCATGATTTGGCGAACCCTTAAATGCAGCAGTAATAGCGTTGCCGCTGCATTTAAGGGCTGACGCCAAACTTGTGATGAGGCCTCAGAGGTACCTCCTTCTGCGGAGATAAGCAGATACATTATTACCTACATCTTGACATTTTGGATTCAAATGCCCCCTAGTCTCCACAACTGTTTTTCAGGGGAGATCTAACTAATAAACGTTCTTCAGTCTGGAGCTAACCTCCATCATAGCCCTTGGCGGACAAAGTACTTGCTTAACAACAGGGGGCTTGCTGTTTAGATGCCATCTTGCTGATGGTCCATGCCAAACACAGAATGTTTGGTGGTCCAAGCTTCTACAGACCTAAGCATAGACCTATTAAGTTCCCATCTACTCCCCTTGAGAGAGAGTCAAAATAATGTGTTCCATGGGGACATAAGATCTTTGCATCATGGAGTATTGCCTTACACACAGTAATGGCTTCTTCTACACTCTCTGACTACACACAGGCTCTTTGAAAGATGGCTTGTGAAAATCTACAAAGAGGAATACCATGTGCTTCTTAGCAGTTGGTTACAGAAATGGCAATGCACTTTTTAAAGGCTGGGCTCACTAAGATGGATTGTGTTGGGAGATCGATGGACTCTGGAGCAGCGGTACGGCATCACTCATGGACAAGGTTGGCTACTTTTGCAAAAGGTGAGGTGTGCACGTGGAATTGCCGGATATATCATGTGATACCCAGAGCCCCCTTGGGAGCAATGCCTATGGGAATTTTGAAGTCTTAAGGCATCTCATCAAACAGAAAAATCAGTACACCCACCAGTCCCATTTTCTTCATATTCTTTCTCGTCTAGAAGGGGAAGGTGAAAGCATTACTTCTTCACTCCAAAAGCAGACAAAGAGGACATTTTGCTTTTCGAGAAGCAAAAGCGTGCCAAGGGCTAAGGTTTCTACTTTGGTGCTGTCTGCCACATCTCCAAAAAAAGTCCTAATCTAATTTGTCCTAATGATTGCACATCATGAGTCCCCTCTGGGGGCAGACTACAACTTTTCATAAAGGTATGGCAGTACACTACTATAGACAGATGGATCCTGTGAATTGTCAACCATAGATACAGCCTGCCCGTTCTACAAAATAAAATACCCATGGACTCCCATTGTTGCTCTGACCTCCGCGAGGATCGCTTCTAACTTCAAGAAATCACTCAGCTCTGGCTGAAAGGATCCGAGAAGCTTGTTCCTGCAGAATGCAGGAAAGGTTGCTATTTCCGTTATTTCCAGGTACCATCAGAGAATTTCGGGCTCATCCCCGCTGCAGATTTGATACTCTTCCACACGCTCTTGCGAAAGTCTAGCCTGTGAGTTAGATTTCGCCATTGACCTAAATAAATCTTTTCTGGAACCCTCCAAAGGTCTGTGCAGTCCTGAATATGGACCAAGGCATAAATGTCCCTCCCCCAGAGAGAGTGACACACATTATTCAGGCCACAGCAGCTCTCTTCCAACAATGTAGTTATGTTTTTATTTGATTTATCAATTTATAAAGCACTCCCGGTACCCAAGGGCTTAAGGGCACAGACATAAAAATGGAGACATGACAGAAAACGAAATTCCTAGATCAGTGGGTGTGCGAAAGCAGACGGATGACTAGCAGAATTTAAGAAAAAAGAAAGGTCTTTAATTTCTTCTTGAAATCTTCTGTCAAAACAATATTTCTAAGAGTGGGAGCCAATGCATTCCATGCTACCGGGGCAGCTATATTGAAGGCTCCATTACGTGGTTTGTCGGTATTACAACGCAACGTTTTCAACAAATTAGTATTGTTCGATCTCAAAAGACGAGTGCTTGGTTTCTTCACAATGGCTTCCATTAAATAGGAAGGCATCTGCCCCTTCAAACATTTATGTGTTATAAGCAGCAACCTAAATTGCACCCTTGCCTGAAAGGGAAGCCAGTGCAGGCTCCGTCTCGCCTCTGACACATGATCTCTCCGGTGAAGTCCTTTGATGACCCTTACTGCCCCATTCCTGACCACCTGAAGACGTTGGAGATCAGTCATGGTGATGCCCGCCAGGAGGCTGACACAATAATCCAATTTGGAGCCGATAACAGCACTCGCCAGCGTCTCAGTGTTTTTCTCGGAGATCAGAGGTCGAAGATGGCGCAATAGTTTGATGGAATAGGAGGAAGAGGAAACCAAACTGCTCACCTGAGCCTTCATATTGAGTTTCTTTTCTAATGTGATGCCTAGCGTCTTCACCTTGCTCTTTACCTCAATGACACACTTGTCTATGTTAAAACTGTTGTACGAGGGACCCAACTTCTCCAGGTTAGTGTCATAAATCATATGGGCGTCTCCTGGCCCGGGTTCTCTTGAGGATGCTAGGGCTAATTCCAAGATCATCATTGTCTCAGTAGCACCACTGCAGATGCAGTCACAGCAGTGGGCCTGGGGAGCCAGTGGTCCCAGATCAACAGGGACATTATATTCATCTACCAACAGGTTTTCAAAGACTTGCTTTGGAGGGCATCCAGACCCAGTCTGACAGCTTTGACCGGTGGTCCGCCTGGTCACAGTCCCATCCACGATGGGATGGGGAACTCATTTGCAGGATCTTTCAGTTGCGGCAAGTGGGAACGCCACATGACATCCACCCAAATCAACTTGCTGAAGCTCAGGGCAGTTCATCTGGCACTGCCATCCTTGTTACCATCAATCAGAGGTTCAACTGCCAAAGTCTTGCTGGACAGCAGCAATGCCATGCTGTACATCAGCAAGATGGCCAGTTTGGGGTCACTTAAAATATGCTGGAAGGCATGCTCCTTTGGTTTTTTCGGCAGTTGAGAATGAGGTGAGCATAACAGCTTCTCATCTCACCAGCAGTCTAAACACCCAGGCAGAAGTGCTGAGCAGGCTTTCAGGAGTCTCCCAGAAGGGGTGCTGAACACAGAGATTGTGGAGCAGATCTCCCATATGTGGAGGCTATTCCAAACATGAAGTGCAGGACTTTATTCTCCATGGAGTTTCCTGGAGTGGCATCCTTGGAAATGCACGTTCGATTCCCTTGGACCTGCATCTGGGGTACATGTTCCCTCTGTTCCCACCTATTTGTTTTGTTCTGAGGAAGTTGAATCAAAGCTGAACAACAATGATTTTGATCGCTCCGGACTGGGCATGGAGGACATGGTACCTAGTTATGCTGGACATGCTGCTTTGCCCTCCCTGAAGGATCCCTTGGAGGGGGGAGGGAGGATCCTCTGACCAGGCTTGCAAGGGGTACTTGACCCCAATGCCAGGACATTGGGTCTATATTCATGACTATAGAGCGGTTGAGGTGCAAAAGTTGGGTTCTCAACAAGGATGCTCTTGGTGTGATGCTCTCCACCAGTGACATATATGCTTGCCCCAAGTTCTGAAGCTGGCATTGTGAAAATGAGCTTGGCCCACTATGGTCAATCACTGAAATGACTGTGATGTGTCTGATATCCTCAATCAAGTTTGGTTTTAATGTTGGCATTGTAGGAATCGCATTGCAACCCAATCTATTATTAAAAGAACCCCCAAACAGGGCACTTACTTTCTTGTGCCCGTGGTTTTTGAGGATTTCACAAATGCTTATCCCTCAAACCGTTTTGCAATTCGGCCTTAGTACTTTGACTTGGTTCTCATGTTTTTTAAGGCATCTCTTTTTGACCCTGTTAATTCATGCCCCCTACATCTCTTGTTCTTCTCGTTCACATTTTTGGTGGCCCTCACAAAGGCAAGAACCATTTCTGAGCTGCAGCTCTTTTCTAATTTTCCACATTTTTTTTATTACAATTTTCAAAAGAAAAGGCCACCATGTACATTGAACCTTATCTCCACTCTAAGGTGGTTTCAGAATTCTGTCTGCAACAGAGGACTCATCTACCCATTTTAGCAAATGCCTAATCGGGTTTCGTGGCACTCACATTGGTTCAAGCACCTTTACGTGAATTTTGAGTTGGGCAAGCTTTTAAAGTTTGATGATGTTATACGTCTTCAGGAGTCCAAGCTAACATTTTGTCCAGTGATGGACAGCAACTCAGTTGCGTTTCAGGCTGCTAGACCAAGTAGGGGAGGTTGTCCCTCTGGAGTCTTAATACCTGCAGTGAAATTTTGCCCCTCTTTATCAACAATGAGGTCTTACGGCATTCAACAGGGAGGCGTTGGGCCATGATGTAGAAATGAATATTGAGAAGCGCGTATGTTTATGCTTCTTGTGAACATCTATTGGCTTGCAGGGGTAGCCACCTTACAACATTTCCTAGAGAATTTGAAGATTGTTTTGGAAGGTTGGACCTACCAGTATAAGGCGGGTCTAATTATAATTGCAGTTGATTTTAATTCTATCCGGGTGCCTCCTAGCACTGGGAATTTTGAGTTGGAAGGCCTAAGATCATATAACAATGTACCCCAGATGGTACTCGATCAGAGGTAATGGTTGACTAGTTTGTCCTCACTTGGGTTGAGAGTGCTAAGTGGTAATATACAGGGAGATGTGTCCAACCACTGAAGTTGGCTTCGGAATCTGTCTTAGACTATGTATTTGTAGACCAATTTCTGTTTCATCAATGCAGGCAATGAGTGTGCTGTATACAACATTCAGCGATCATAATGTGTTGGCGGTTGAATTCACTATTCTTATTAGGGCTATGCATCCAGGCTCTCTGGGGAAGTATTGGTAAACCTGGGGAGAAATAGAATGAAATGAAGTTATCACAGGATTCTATCCTTTAAAGATAAAATACAAGACATTTTGAGCAACACCAGCCTTGAGTGGAAACTGCACAAACTGAATCATTCCATGCCTTCGTTGATGAGTCCGTTAAGGAGCACTTTTGTCTGGAAAAGGGGTGTAAAAATGAGTAGTGTACATATTAAGGGTCACGTCTATGTGTCTGAACTACAGGTTCGAGACTGCAAAAATGTTTTGAGAAAAGACATACGTAGATTGAAGGAATCATGGTTGGAGGAGCCCACTGTATAGTGGCCATTAAAAAAAGTCACGCAATCTTGTCGCAATTGCGTTAAATACTATAGGTGGCACTTATTGCAAAAAGATAGTGAAAATATGTTTGAAATACTTAGAAATAAGGATGTCACTAACTTTTGGTAAGTTATTAATAATATTGGGGCTAGTCTGTCTACAATGCAGGCGGATATGATTGCAGAGTCAGAGTGAGCTCGCTATTTTGAGTATAAATGTGCCTATGAAATTTAGTAATGAAAACATCCTAGTTATAATATGGTGGACAAGCTCTTCGTGGGCTATGGGCCCCAATTTTCTGTCTAATTCGCTTTTTAAATCAGCTCCGGACACATGGGCTGTGCTTTCGGATGTTTTTTTAAACATGCGTGATTGCTTTTCTCAATCATGGCAAACATCATATGTCATGCCGATTTATAAAAAAGGATCATGCACAGACCCAAAGAGCTCTAGACCCATCATGCTGATCTTCGCCAAGAGTAAAATCTTTAACACGCTTGGAAGCATGGGCCGTGGAAAAGGGGATTATACAAAGTTCCAATGGAACAAGATCTTGCTTGGAGCAAAAAATATGCTTCAATCTTTGTTGCTTCAGTAGATCTTACGGCTGCATTCGATCTATTAGACCGGGATTTACTGTTGGCCAAATTAGAGGGCTGGGACATCCCAGAGGTGCTGTTGAAGATTCTGATTAGGTTCCACGTGAACTCCAACATTAAAGTCAAAATGGATTTTGACAGCAATTTGTCTAGGAAAATCGAGACTTAAACAGGATTGAGGCAGGGATAAATGCTTGCACCCTGCCTCTTTAATCTCTTTGTCGCTGACTTGGATGAAGAATTGTCAGAGGTTGCGTTTGTTCCCCCTAAATTGGGTGATCTTAGATATAGTTGGATCTCTTATGCGGATGATTTTATACTTGTTGATTGCACCTGTATATGCTTACAGAGAATGATCAATACATTCACTACATACACAATGGCTAATGGATTGCAAATGAATCCTGAGAAAACAGAAATCCTGCATTTCACAGCCAGTTAGCGGCCAACTAATTTTAAATGGAGGCCAAATAGTAATTGGCTGGACCTTATGCATAATATCATTTATCTAGGGTTCCTGATAATTAGTAGGTCCGTAAAGAACAATATCTGGGAGTTTTTAAAACATAAGTCAATAGCACTGGCAGGCCAGATGAGAAAGATCAATAGCAAATATGGCAAGTTCTCCCTTGCCCCTCTTGTTAACTTCTAACAGGGTACAGTGGTGCCAAAATTGCTCTATGGTGTTGATACGAGGCAGCCGTGGGTCCTTGGGAAATTGTTTAAATTAGAGGACTTAATTTGCAGAAGGTCATTCAGGCTTCAGAATTGCACTCCGATCACTGTAATGCGTTTTAAATAGGGCTTGAAAGTATTACTAGCCTGGGCAAATTGTAAGGGTCTCTTATTGTTCCAAAAAATTATTAATTCTCCTGCGCAATCGCTTCACGGCGACATGTTAATTTTAAAAGGACAAAATGGGGTTGAGACGGTGAACCAATTTGCAACTCAATATGTGTGATTCTTGCCTGATTTAGGGTACGATAAGATGTATCCAGTCACAAGGCCTGCTAGTGGTAAACATGCTTTGCATAGAGCTGACTGGTTTGCAACTGTTGAAGCTATGCATGATTACAAATTTCTGATTCATCTAAATACGGAACATAAAAACCTGGGCACGTTGGCCTCTTACTTGAACTATTTTCCTAACGGATTTGCAGAGAGAACTTTGCAGAGATTTCATTTTAATCTCCCCACAAGGAGAGAAATGTTGGCACATTGAGGCTTGATTCCTAAAGCTCATGGTTACTGTCGCCATTGTAAAGATGTAAATGAAATTGAAACATGGCGACATATGATTCTTTTTTTCTTGCGTTAATTTTTAATTGAATTTGATATTTTAGACAATTTGTCTACAGTGTTAAATTTATTGAAAATTATATTTTAGGGCAGAGGCTGCCGAGTCTATCGCCCACGTCGGTAGCTACTTCCGTGTGGCGTTTAATTAATAGTTTGAAGGTGTATGTTGGCTGGGAGAGACCTCATCTACCGACTTTGATATTATTAATGTGGTGCTTGGTTATGGTGTTATACCTGACTTTGTCTGATTTTAAAATTTCAATTTGGTGTTTAGAGGATTTAACGTATGTGCTTTCTTTTCTTCTTTTATAATTAATGTAGAGGTGGCAATGTCTGAATTATGTATTGGTTTATAATTATTGTGAAGGTTGAAATGTTTCAACCATATGCAATTACAAATTAAAATTAAAATAGTGTGGAGGGGAAGGCTCTGCTCAGTTTTCCTTCCATCCCGTTCTCCGATCATAGGAAGTAGGATACCCTTAACAGGTGGCAGTGAAGTTCTGCTCACAAGAACAGCAAAATATTATAGGATGAGAAATAAATGCTGGACTGCCCTTACAATGGCTGTTATTTCCCTCTAATTCGATGACCTAGAAAACTCCAGGTGAGACCAGTTTGCCTGGGTAGTAGTGAGACCTCTAAAATGGCACCCCATCTATAGGACTAGCATTGGCCACAACCCCCAGAGGCTGGGGATGGAAACAAATCTACTCTCCTCCAGAAGATGATGGAGCCCATCCACTAGTGTAGTCCCAGACATATCCATGCTTAGTCCAGAACTGCAGCAAGTAGTTGTGCAATGCCAGGCCCACGGAGTGAGGATGTCACTGGGCCATAAGCTTCACCAGGTCTGACTGTAACTTCGACCCCCTCTGGTATGGTGGGACGACCTTCCCCAGGGTTGTTTGCAAATAGTGTAACTATATGTTTTACCCGTTACATGGGCACCAAGGATGGCTTTTTGTAGCTTGTTAGCCGCCCAGGTTATTTGAACAGAGAACAGATTCTCTGAGTGCCTGAATCTTCCTGGATGAAGGTATTTCCATAAATCAGCAGTCATTGAAATATGGGTAGACAAGAAGTCCTTCTGTATCTAGAAGCCCTACTAAGGGAGTTGGACCTTCGTAAATACCTTTGATGCCAATTTAGAATGAAGAAGGGGTGCTGGAGACTGGAATTAGTCCATGGGGGGCATATTGTTGGAACCTCTGGTGGGACAGGCTTGGTTTGGAAGTGTAACTATGCTCCCCACAAAACCATGAAAGATAAGAATTCTCCTGGGCATATCATCAGGAAAAATGATCTGGAGGGTCTTCATCTTGAAAGGGATTGTCCCAATAAACCTCTCAACCCTCTTGACGTCTTATCAGTCTGAAATTCCCTGGCGTGTTCTGGGCGAGGTAAATGATGGAGACTAATCACTAGTTCAGTTCCCATTTGGTATGGGTCACCACATGCTTCTGGAGTTGTTCTGGGATGCCCAGGATGAGTGAACTCCTTTTGGTTTGGGGCTTGGTCCAAGGAGTGAACTTGATGCGTGGAGGCCTGTTAAGAACCAATATGGCATAGCCTTCCTCTACCTCACCTGTATCCAGGCATCTGAAACCTGGCATGCATAAACCTGGGAAAATTCCCTCATCCTTCCCGCACCTGGAGAGGTCCATTACCCTTACCTCCCTCTAATCTCCACCGTAGTCAAGAGAAGTGAGTTTTATTTGGACTGATGCTCTTGCCCGAGAAGAAAGCCTCTCAATCCACCTCTTGACTTGAATCTAAATAAAGATAATGTCTTTTTGCTCATATATTTGGGTAGGAGACATAGGAGCTACTGGCCACTCGATGCCTTCTAGGCTTCGCCAACCTGGACAGCTTGCAGTCCTGAGTGAGTTACCACTACCTGTATCTCAATGACAACTGCCGTTTCCCTGCTACTGTGCAGCATGTCTCCATGGCTTTTGCTCTCAATACATCACAGGAAAGGTTGATGAAAGTTGCAGTGGCTTATCCATCAACTCCAGCAGCGGAGAAATGTCAGTGTCCTCCTCCAGTGTGGTTAGAAGAGCATGACAATCCCTCAAGGGAGACTGGGCAGTGTCTGCCGGGTACGTAACTGGATTTATGATGAAGTTGGAGAGGATGAGGGACATCTTCAGAACAGGCACCACTCTTTTGCCCACATTAACTATAGGGGCAACATCTTTTTAGGGCATTGCTGTCTTCCCAGCACAAGTCGGCAGAATCAAATCCACCATTAGGTTATCTGGGTACTCCTCCTCATAACTATGGACAGGGAACATCTTGGCCAAGCACCTGGAAACCCCCAATTTTTCATGGTGTCCCCATTTATATATGAGAATGTTTCTAACACTGAGCAGTAGTGGTAGACCATCTTCCAGACATGAGATGTATCTACTGTAAGGATCCTCAACTTGTTACGGCCCAGCAGGAGGAGAGGGATATTCTTTTCATGGCTTGGGGCATAGGTAGAAACCTCAACCCTTTCCCTGTGGCAGTATTTCCCTGGTTGCTCACAGTCTGATGTCTGCAGGTCCACATCAGTCTGTACATCCATCTACGGTGCTACATCTGGGGTGACAGGGGCAGAAGGGGTGACAGAGGGTTTCTCCTTCTGGGAAATGCATGACAATCACTCAGTTCACCGTTGTCTCAACAATTCCCTCGAGGTGGTCTTCAGTTAGAGTAATTACATGGCGTAATGTTGTAACTACTAAGGGACATCATGACTACAACAAAGAAGGCCCAGAGCAAGAGTGGTGTCTCCTTCTGCCTCTACCCCTGTTTGTGTGCCTTGGAGATCTAGATCTGCAGCAGTACCTCCCTGGGCGATTCCTTGAGCTTTTGTCATTCTCCATAGTGATCATGGGGTCAGTTTGAAACTCAGTGCACTCCTGAGACCACTACCTCCAGGATGGAGCCAATTTACTCTACAGACCTCATGGAAATGAATCTAATGGTCATGTGTCTTCTGGGTCATAGTAAATGGTGGACTGCCATTCCAACATCAGGTCGATGTGTGGGTGTGTTCCTTCTCAGCCATTCTGCTTATTTCATTTGCGACCAGAGAAGGGTTGCAAGCTTGAATCACTATCAAAGATATGTTGTATATAAAATTCTATGTTTGTTCTTCTAGTCACAAAATGCTCTTTAATTTTATGCAAAGCACCAAGCAGTTTACATAGGTGGTATTTGTCCTCCTCTCCTTTCACAAGGGTGCTCTCCTGGGTGATTTCAGGGCCGACTGAAGATGTCAGGGAAAAGCTAATACCCTGCGGTCTGTCTTTGGACAGCAAAAGCAAATATAAAGTGACAATGAGCCTCATTACGAGTGTCCCGGTCCGGTAACAATGGTGCCGATAAGGCTACCGGCACCGTTGTTACCGGACCAGCACACTCCGAGTCTGTGGGAGGCTGCCGTCCCGGCCGCCAGGCCTGAGCTGGCGGGCAGGACGGCAGTCGCTCACAGACTTTCCGGGAAGCACCAGCACCATTATTAACGGTGCCGGTGCTTCCCTCATCCCCATTGAGTCCTACGGGACTCAATGGGAATGGGGATTTACATTTTTCCGGAATACCCCAGTTTCCGTGGAGCCAGGCGCTGGAAAAATGCACTAGTCTGGCGACAGCCTGCCGGTTTTACCGACACGGCTACTGCCAGACTCGCACTGAGGAACAATTACTTTATTGTAAGAAGACTGGTGTCTTCCTAGGGGGTCCCAGCATACTATTTATTTACAGTGATTTACCCACTGATTGAATTGCCTATATCCCGAGTCAGAAAGGGATTTATTTACAGACAGTAGTTTATTTGTAAGCTGAACCAGAGGGAGTTTAATTTACAGTATTTTTATGTATTTATTTATTGCAATTATGTAACGCCCAAACCCATAAGTAGCACAGCGTTTGTACAGAGGTAGGGAAACACTAGATACAATAGTTCAGACCATAGATAGAGTAAATACCACTCATATTTCTTGAAGAACCAAGTTTGCACAAGCTTTCTAAAGGTTGGGTTACAGCGTTCATTTCTGATGTTAGAATGTAGGGAGTTCCAGAGGGTGGTCACTGGGGAACAGAAGCTGTCACCTCCTGCTCTTCTGTTTTTAAAACGAGGGGTGAGCAGGGTGGGCAAGCGGATGATCGTAGCAGGACCAAATGGTGTTTCTGGGCAATGCAGTTGTAGAAGAGACGAGGGGCCCTTGAAGATACAACAAAGTTTTGAATTCAATGCAGGCTTTGATGGGCAGCCAGTGGACCTCTCACCTGGTTGCTGAGATGCAATCAGAGCGCCGTAAGCCAATGCAGCATCCAGGGCTTTGTTTTGAAGTAGTTGGAGTTTAGAGAGGTTTGTTTTGAAAGTACCCATGAGAAAGGCATTGTAGTAGTCCAGTTTGCTAATGATGATGGCTCTTGCGAGTGTCAGGCAGTTGCTCAGGAAGAGAAATTGTCTACTCAAGGGGATGAGCTTAGAGGTGCAGGCCGTGGGTGAGGCCAAGGCATTGAGGTTTTTGGTAGTGGAGAGGTTTGCATCCAGGTAGACACATAGGGTGTTGACGTGCTTCAGAACAGGTATACAGTGTCATCAATGGAAAAGGACGAGTATGCCGCCTGGAGGAAAACAAGACCACCTGAGACCACGTTGGATGGACCAAAGTGCATGTTTCTAGGGTCTCTTGATCTATTTGTTTGAAACAGGTGTCTCTCTCTACAGTCACCTGCCCCTCCTTTAGGCCACGCTAAAGACAATTTGGCCATGCCCTTTCCAGAGCACCTCCACCCCTCAATTTCATATCCCACTTAAAGGAATAGTGCGCTCAGAAATATTATTGTCCCGAGGGTTTGGGCATGTGTTTTTAAGCATACATTGATCGATCGTACAAACATTTCCTATGCACCTTGCCGTAGTTTTTCACTTTTGTACACATGCGAAATTAGGCAGTAGGGCACGGCCATTTTGTGATAATCTGATCCGTTGTTGCATCGCCCAAGCAGGACTGCCCTGGCGGCACTAAATCATATCCCCCGTCCCTGAGCCTGACATCACCAAACCTAGTGATATTCTCCACCTTTCTCCATGACGTTACTGGGCAGCATAGCCAAACACGCCCAGTCATCACCTACATGACGTGACACAGAACCTGGAAATCAACACACATCGTCTCACAAAGCACTGCGTCTTAATTCGGAATATAAAACTGTACTTTAAAATGAAATAGCAAGACTGTACAATTTGTAAAGTACTTTTATTTCACAATAAACGCTCCGAGAACATCCGGCGATTGCAATATTCAATCAAATGGTAATTTTTTTCTTTTTTCTCGGTCCACAAATGTTTATCGTGAGTCACGCAGTGTTCCTTTTGGGTACACAAGGTGTTCATTCTGGGTAAAAGAAGCGCTTTGGTTGCACAGTGAATTGCAAGGCTTGTGCATCAACTTGGTGCTAGACCACCGTAAAGGATGTTATGTTGCTCCTAATCGCTAGTACCGCGTAAGGGCACATCGGCCCTTGGCGATCGTCCCAAAAAAGAGTCAAATATATCCATCTATTGACGTGTATCTGCAGCTGCCGGTTGAAAAAGCCATCAGTTGGTATCTGGAATCGATGACATTTGCAGAATGGCAGGATGTACCTGTTTAGAAAACAGAAATGTGTCTCAGTAGCCGATCTTTATTACAATTTATCATTTTACCCATTAATTTGGCATTGTGTTAAAACTAACAATTAGCACAGAAGTGAAACAATGTGAACAGAGAGAAAACAACGTGGAAAGTGCTCCACAATTTGCTTCAGAGGATAGTGCTATGCAGTATATTCAGCTCTAAATGGGATGCGGAAGCCGACACTACAATTCGAGGTGCACATAGATGGCATTTTAATGAAATATTAGCGTTGAACCTGGGGGAACCGAGTGGTGGTCTACATGCATCTCGATGCTGGACTGCCCATGTGCCCGGTAGAAAGACCAGTACACACAAAGGTTGTACTTGCGTTTCATTGCAATATGCCACACAGAACAAACGAGTACAATGTAATCCAGCAATAACGGTCAGCTAATGATAAGTTGACTCGTTCGGGTATAAAATCGTTGAAAATCAAACTTACATTATATTCAGCATTTCCATTCTCTTGGCGTCATGCAGACCGTAACGCAGACTCCGTTCGGATCAACGATTTTTCATTAACTGAACTCACATGTTACTTAGTCCAGTTTAGGAATGGAGAACCTTATCATATCTTACGTTATTACACCCCTCCTTTAATTCAATTCCTTTCGGAATGGTCCCTTTCTTTCAAGGTCAAAAAACAATTTAACCTTATACTGTGTGCGATGCATGGGCTTCCTCAGCTCGCAAGCAAAAATTCAAAGCTGGTGACCTTCACTCAGAATGAAGATACATTCTTAGTTTGCAACATTTTGTCTCACCGCATCCCTGAGAACTGGAATTGTGAAGTACAGGCACAGGAGGAAAAATGTGGGGGCTGTCATTGCTCTCTGTTCGTGGCGCTGCTGAGGGGTAGGGGAAACTTCGCAATGACAGAATGTGCCCTACTCCAAAATTGGAGTCGAGGGTACACAAAATGGAATCAAAGTGTGTCTAGCAATAACCCCACCTCTGCTTATGTCAAGGCCTCCTTCCCATGGCAGCAGATGGGCAAAGGAGGCGCCCACCGCGAGTGCAAGATCAGGATGCCACTTTCACGTATAATGTATGTTGGCCGGGGGCTCAACCCACCCACCCCTTCCTTACATTAGAAACGAGCCCCAACACATGCCCCCATGAATATATTGGTCAGACTGCTTCTATTTCTCACCAACAACGCAGTTTGATGCGCTGTTTTGTTCAGAGTCAGTACTTCTTGCGTGCTGGGTATTTTATGTAGCCTAGGTCTCATCCCTTTTGTGGGACGAGTAGTTATTCAGCTATTTGTGCAACTGTATGGTAAGGCAACTGCCGAACCCCAAAGTTTCTTTCACAATGTTATCCATCTGCCCCTCCCACGATCAGTAAAGGTCCCACAGTAGCTCGACGAAACTGTGAACTGTGAAAGCACAGCCTTACATTGTATGGCAATCGTAAAAATTGTACTAGATGAAAAAAAATTGACAAAGAGGATACATTTCAAAAGACAAATGGGATTCTTTATTTGGGCACTTCATAAAAACATTGAGAAAAAAAACAGATGGTAATCATTTGAACCAGGAAGTGAATTGATCCACGAGCTCTGCTTTAGGTGGACAGGGCACGTTGGCAATGTTTTGTGGCAATATATGTGTACTCAGAACAGAATCACGCGCAATCCTGTGAATATGCATCTCCAAAACATTAATAATAAGATCTTTCACAGAATCGAATTCCATTTCCTCATATACTGGCTTTATCACCCATTTTTTGCTTCTTTTTGTAAAGGCCATAGTGTAGCGAAGCATCCCAAAGTTTCCTGCAGTCCTCGATTGTTCAGGGCCTACATTCTCGTTATGCGCTAATATCGCTAGTAATGTCCTATATTTCATACCTTCTATGCCGAAATGCAATCTCTTTGGACTGTACTTTAGGCACATATTGTGGAACACCTCCAAATCTCCAGTGTGACAGAATTCTGTGAGTCCCTTCAGATCTCTTGATAGAGTTTTATCAAACAGAGTCTTCTCAAGGGCTTTGTGTGGAGGTGAAGATGGAATCAACCACTTCTTCTTCCGTTACTGCTCTGGTGACAAAGGGCCATGTTCACATTGGTGGAAATGTTGGTTTTCTGTCCAAGAGTGAACGTTGGAACAGTGGTTCATTAGTGACCGCCATTTTTCTAGTAGAATTTCCACAGACCCATCACAAGTTTTGGAACTCCACCAAAGATGGTTGCTGAAAGACTGGGACCACTGTGAAATACTTTCAGAACCTTATTTTTTCCCTGCAAATGAGATTTTTTTATTGATGAATTTGGCAACGTGCCATACATCAAATTGATGGCGAATATTTGGAAACTACTCTCTCATTGTCTTGTCTTTTGAAACATGTCTGTCCGTGGTTATGAGGTCGATTTGCATTCCCCTCGATTGTAGATCTTCGAGTGATTTTATAAAACCAAGTTTGTCCATGGCCACTGAGGATTTACATTCGGACACCTGCACGACCACCGAACTCACCATTTTTTTACTTTCCATGTCTTGAAAGTGGTATGTGCAGTACTTTGGTGAAAATCCAGGGCTGTCACACTGTCCATCGCCAGCTAGCCTGAACCGTTTTTCGGAGAATGTACTTTGAATAGACAATAGTTCAATTTTCCTAGCTTCACTAATGGCAGGGAATAGATATTGGCGTTGATATTTGTAGTACTGCGTTTTAGAAATGAAATGCAGTCCAACAAATTGACAGAAACTGGACAACTTAATGAAACTAGAGCCGCTGAAAAGTAAATCTGCTGCACACAGTAGATTTCCAGCTGGCAGTTTCACCAGCATCGGTTAAGCGGACCATGAACATTTTTCATGGAGCATTTCACAGGTGGCATGTATTTTAAGGTTACTACCTTGTGATACACGAGTCAGATTCACCAATGGCTTCCCATATATTTCCCCTCTCACTGAATGCACACATTTCAGCATCATTATAAACTCCATCAAGCTGCTGTCGAATACTATGTATTTGGCCTCCTTTATTAGACTGTCATCCTGCATTAATGTTGTTTCTCACTGAACTGTGGTTGACATATCAGCCAAACTGGACATACTGTAGACGAGATCTTTGTCTAGTTCCTCTGTCAATTGTATTGATGCTTCAGTCTTTGTCATTTCAGCGTCTGTTACTTGAACATGAATCAGAGACATTTTTGGGTGTCCCTTTTTTGGCGGGTGTCAATTGTGTCAAGTGGTCTGCGACTAATTCAAAAGCATCTTCAATACATTCAGTTTCATCTTCATCTGGTGGAACAGTTGCATTGTAGCAATGGTCCAAAAACACTTTGCTGGCTTCGCCGGTCACATTAAATTCATTTTCCGGCCATTGGGCAAAAGCATCTTGAGTCTTATTGATTTGAACACGCTGCGCCTCAAATAATAGTTGCTGCATGGTGAAATCAGTTTGGCAAGCAGCATCTCTCATTTGTGTCACTGTCTGTGTCTGCATAGTTCGTACACCATCTGGCAACTAGAAGACAAGTTGGAAAAAGATGTTCAATGTAAATCCAACATACAGTATTGGACAATTTACATTAAAAAAAAGCATGTTACGAAGGCGCCAGCACAAAACACTGTTTAAAAATTAAATTGTTTGTAAATTACATTATCTTTCTTGCTTTTCTGTGAAACCTTCTTTACTGTAATGTCAGCAACAGCAAGCTGGTCCACCGACTCAGATCCACGTGCCTCCTCTTCTATATCCCGATCTTGTATACATCCCTTGAAAAGAGTATCCATTAAAAATAAGTCATTTGTATTACAAATCAAATTATTCCTTTGCACACATGGCTTACACAGATAAACTTGTACATCGTGTACGTCATTTAGTCAAAATATACATTTCAAATTTCACCTGATGATGGCTAGTTTACTCGATCAAAGTTGACTGTGCGAAGAACACTGTTCGAAATGTTGCACTCAAGCAATTTCCAAAAACTGCTTGTTTCTAATACTGTCACTGTCTAATAGTATCAGATCTAGGACCGACTTTCTTTCATTCGAGGGAACTATCAGTACGCATACCTCTGGCTCTGGATCAACTACGAGGGATGATGTAATTGTTGTTGAAGCTGCAGCATCTCCCTGTAACACAGTACTTGTTTTAGTATGGATGAAAACATTTGAAATTTAACACACAATGTGACAGAGACAATGGTACATATCTATAAAGAAAACACAAATTAAACATTGTGTAAACGAACAACACAATATGTAAATATGATAAGATTATCTCATTCGAGGGAACTGGCAGTACGCATACCTCTGGCTCCGGATCAACTACGAGGGATGATGTAATTGTTGTTGAAGCTGCAGCATCTCCCTGTAACACAGTACTTGTTTTAGTATGGATGAAAACATTTGAAATTTAACACACAATGTGACAGAGACAACGTTACATATCTATAAAAAAAACACAAATTAAACGTTGTGTAAACGAACAACACGATATGTAAATATGATCAGATTATCTCATTCGAGGTAACTGTCAGTACGCTTACATCTGGCTCTGGATGAACTGCGAATGATGATGTAATTGTAGTCGAAGCTTCAGCATCTCCCTGTAACACAGTACTTGTATTAGTATGGATGAAAACATTGAAATTGAACAGACACAATGTGACGCAGTCATTGGTACATATCAACAGCAAACCACAAATGAAACATTGTGTAAACGAATGACACGATATGTAAATATGATCATATTATCTCAAATTGTTCGAAATGTTGCACTCAAGCAATTTGCAAAAACTGCTTGTTTCTAATATTGTCACTGTCTAATGGTATCAGATCTAGGACAGACTTTCTTTCATTCGAGGGAAATGTCAGTATGCATACCTCTGGCTCTGGATCAACTACGAGGGATGATGTAATTGTAGTCGAAGCTTCAGCATCTCCCTGTAACACAGTACTTGTATTAGTATGGATGAAAACATTTGAAATTTAACACACACAATGTGACAGAGACATTGGTACATATCTATAAAAAAACACAAATTAAACATTGTGTAAACGAACAACACGATATGTAAATATGATCAGATTATCTCAAATTCCATGCATAAAACAATTCCGGAACTGAATATCTAAGTAAGACTACCTGATAGGCGCTCAAAGTGGTTGTTGACTCCAGGCAAGACATGGATGCTGACTCTTGCTCCTTCATATTCAGTGCATAGTCATGGAGTTGTAAAAGGAACATTTTATTTGATTTAGAAATGCTAATCTTAGAAAATGGCATGTAAGGAGACAGATTACGAAAACATTATGCTTATTTCAAAGGACACTATAGCATAGTTATCTGTGCCCATAAATCGTTTTCTATGATGATCCTAAAACCAAGGACAGATGTTTAGCAAAATGGTCTTTATTTAAAAAGCAATACAATCTTGTAAATATGAAAAGTATTATAAGGGACATTCACACCTAAAACACCAATCCATCCATTTAGTTACCTGTTCACTACCCCAAGGGCTACAGCTAAATCCGGAACCGTGACTCACATGAGGCGGCTTGTGAACGAATAGAGTCAGAATTGAATTTAGGAGCAATTCACGAGTCGTTCTGAGTCGATTCTTCTTTGTGTACATGGATTGGTCGTACATATCCGGGGTAAAGTGCAGGCTGCAAATGCAGAACTGATCACCCCTCGTGTCCTGCAAGACTTCTTTGACTCTACTTTCAAGCTCTGCCAGTGCTAAACTGCAATATCTGACCCATTCTCTTATCCGATCTATATTCTTTGGGAATACATGCATTGCAGTGCCTTCAAATTTGTCATGGGTCTTAGAAGGGCAACCGAAAATCGTACATTATTCGAAAATTTCTTTGCATAAAAACGTGAGAAAGAAGGAATTATACCATACATTCTTCTATGCAAGCTATGGTTTGGTCACCACAGCAAAACCAGTGTAGTGTGGCCGGCTGTATTATAGGATAACTTTCATAAACAATTCATTGATGTGACGAAAATCAGAACCTGTTACTTGTCCCTTGAATGTGCTATCGTGCATCAAAAGGAAACATGCTTATAGACACGGTCCACAAAGGATGCAATTCGATCCCAATTGACACTGATGACAGTTGATATATATCGATAACATAACATAATTAAGCCAATGGCAATTAGATGAATGAACATAACACTAATGGGTACGTTCGTTCAAAATAGACAGAAATATAGAGATCAAGGAGATATGATTAGGTGACCTGCCCTTACCTTGACCAAAAAACAGTTAGATTCTGCAAGCAGGGTAGTTAGTGGCAGAAGAACAGGGAGATGTTCACAGGTAGCACAATGATGAGCTGACTCGCAGTGGTCACAGAAGTTCTCAGGTAGCACAACGACGACCAGACTCGCAGTGGTTACAGAAGTTCTCAGGTAGCACGTTCACGAGTTGACTTGCAGTGCTCAAAGATGTTCTCATGATAAATATCAAGTGGTTTATAAAGAATTAGAAAAGAGGGTGTGTATGTGAATGAATAATGTGTATATGTTGTGGTCTTATGTGGATTGTAGGGGCACGGCCTGCTTCAGGGGAGCATGCCTTGAGAAACTGGGCCTGGGGAGGCCATGTGTACAATGGACCCTGTGCAGAAGATACCTTTGAAGTGTACATGGTGTTTGGTACCTTGGCCGTTCCCGCCCCTGACAGCACCCCTTGGCAGCGTACATCCACTGGTGTGAACTGCCTTTGATAATGGAGGGGGATGGACTTGCCTGAGGCGTGCAGACAAGGCCCGGAATACTGCTGAATGGAGAGACACTTGATTCACTGAAAAACTGAAACAACCATTGATAAAAGTTCTGTTGCATTTTATTTTGTTTCTTATTTTGATGGCACAAATGTGCTACTCATTGGAAAGTTCTGGTTGCAGCACAGTGAGGGAAAATCCTCTGAACTGACCTCTGTCACTGGGGAAAGTTTCTCTAATGGCACCAACAACACAGGCGGGTATTACTCGTCGAACGGGGTGTCCAAGCCTCCCATGAAGCCACCATGTGTACGAACGATAGGCCACAAGCCTGTACCACCTGTGAAAGAGAAAGATACAAACTGTTTTTAAATGACCAAGATAAGTGTATTAAACCTTAGTTGACAATGACAATTCTTGTATCCAATGGCATTGTTGCCAGTACAAATGCTACCTAGACACTGTACAATATTGAACGACTATTATATGACTATTACTAGAGAATTGCGAGACTAAATTTGTTTGGCATTGATATATTAAAGTTACGACAATATATGAGACAACCATGAAATAGTAGTGGCCTAAGTGACATCACAACTAAAGTACACTTACTCGTACACTTACTCGTTACTTGGATTCCGAGGGCGAAATGTTGCACGAAGTTCGTGCATAAGCACCATCATAATCCTCAACAAGGACCATGTGAGGCAGGCTGCCCTAAAGTCTGGCAGTTCGGTTACGCATTGCGGCCGTGTCTCGCCTTCTGACATGTAGGACAAGCATCCAGAGTTTTCTAAGCAACAGCAGTTCTCCTCCTCGGTTGGCATTAGCGTGCACCGATTGCAGGTGCACCAGGTGGAAACGCTGTCCATGCGACTAGGCCCAGGCTCTTGATCTGTTGAATCGTCCTCCCAACTGTCGTCCGAAGCCCCATCGTTTCCGCATCTTTCTCTTTCAAGTAATTCCGCCTCGGAATACTCCGGCTCGTACTGGTAGGGCTGTATTGTTGCCATTATGGGGGAAACAAAAATAATTTATAGTAATGGTACTGGTATCTGTTCGCACGGGCTACAAGCAACGGAAGGTAGCTGACCAGAGCACATAAACGAGGCACAGAATACTAAAAAAAAGATAGTGAGAGGAATGGAAAAGAAAATCTGATGTCTGTTGTGAAGCGGTCTGTTTATACTTATTGAGGAAAGAGGCGTCCTGCCATTTCCATGGCGACACATCATTAGCTGAATCACAGAGAATGTTGACACGAGACGTGCTTTGGCGTTGTGAAATGGGCGGTACGCGTCTAGTGATGTCAGCCGCAGGGGCAGGGGATATGATTTAGTGCCGCGGGCAGGTTAGTCCTGCTTGGGCGATGCAGCAACGGATCAGATTATCACAAAATGGCCGCTCCCTGCAGCCTGGTTTCGCATGCTTAAAAACACATGTCCGAGCCGTCGGGACAATAATATTTCTGAGCACACTATTTCTTTAAAGCACCACATGTAAGTTACTGGCCCTAAAAGAAACAGGACAAAATGGGATGTGTGAGGGGTGTAATGGCCTCTAATATGCTGCCCATAGCAAGGAGGAGCTAGGTTTTGCACTTCTTAATTACATCAATGTTTCTTTGATAAGAAATAGTCAATGGTGCCTGTCACAGCAAGGTGAAACTCCCCAATGTTGAGGACTATGAAGGGGTAAAGGATGATTTGCCCATTATCTGCATGCGCACACCTAAAATAAATATTGTCCAATACATTTCATGTACAAAACGACACACAGAAGTCTCAAAAAATACAATACACAGTTAAGGATGCTAAGATTAGAGACTGAAGTGAAAAAAACACTTGTTTAGTAAAGTGCCATCATATATAGGAGCATACAGTACAATGAAGATATTCAGCACCTGCAATAAATGAAGAACTACAAACAGTGCAGAAACAGAACGATGAGCAGTGTGAGGATAGACATTACACCTTCAAATTGTTCCTCTTCTTGCGTCTTTCAAAGATCGCGCTGTCCTCCACTGTCACTTGAGGACTCACAAAAATTGTGGTTTCTACCACTGAAGCTGCGTCTGAGAGTAAGCTCTTGCTTCCAGTACTGGGCTGCAGGAGGACTGTGACTGAGATTTCTGCGTCCCTCAGGAGTTTACTTATATGATTTTCAAGATGCTTGTGGTACATTTTCATGTGTTTTTGGCTTTTCCTTAGAATGTTGTTTTGAAAACGTATTTGCTGCTGCAGTTCAGCCTCCTTTTGAGCCAAATAGTTCAGAGACCTACTTGCATTCGCCATTTGCTCCACCACTTCTAGAAGGCCACGGTTGATAAGCCCCATCCCCCGCTGAAGTTCTTTGAGAAGCTTGGTCTGTTTGGCATGCTGGATCATACTTTCCTTTTCCGGTGAAGCTCTACTGAGTTCATCGCTTTGTGCACTTGTTGTCAAATCACTTAACGATTGTCTAAAATCAGTAGTCTCTGTTGTCTGGACTACGCTCCGCATAGGCGACACGATGAGTGTGGTCAGAACTTCAAGACTGTCTGGTGTCCTCTCCTCCAGATCCTCTGTGGTCACTTCGGCTGGCTCCTTCTCAGGTGAAGCTCTACTGAGTTTACCTCTTTGTGCGCTTGTTGTCAAATCACTAAAAAATTGCTCAAAATCAGTAGCCTCTGTTGTCTGGACTATGCTCTGCATAGGTGACACGATCAGTGTGGTCAGAACTGCAAAACTGTCTGGTGTCCTCTGCTCCAGATCCTCCGTGGTCACTGGCGCAGGCTCCTCCGCTGCGGAGAGTGACAACTTTGGGAATCTGCTTCCAGGTGATCCTCTAGGGTCTAAAGTGAAACATTTATATATGTTGTGAATCTTTGCATTGATAACCAGATGTATAAACACATTTAGATACATTTGGAGGTAGTACAATAACGTGGAGTAAGTGCAAATTGGTCAGTTGTTTTGCATGGCCCCTTTCTAAAGCTAAAGGCGGCCTCGATTTGGTGGTAGACCTAATTCTGAGCTTCCTGTGAAATAAGAAAAGTGTCATTCCGTGGTAGAATGACACTTTTTTTTATTTGCTCCATGTTTTTTATTTTTGTAAGTATAGGCACATAATATGCAGCAAATAAGAAAAGTGTTGTCCCATCATGGAATAACAGTTTTCTTATTTTACATGGAGCACAAAATAAGGCCCTTGAGATAAAATTAGTGTTGAAAGACGACATTCTCCCCTCCAGGTTTCAGCACCACCTTTCTGAGGTCACAGGAAAGCTTGGAAAGGGAATGTCTTGCTTTCGAGGAGTAGAATCTGATACATTTGTAATAAGGCTGCCACTTTCCTTATTTACGAAAGTGTCCTTTACTCTTAGTAAATAAGAAAAGTGGTGCTGCAGTCTGAGAAATGCCTTCATTTTAAAGGAAAAAGTGAGTGTGCAGTAGATGACAAAGACACCTCAGAAGTGCCATATTTTAACTTCTTTTTTTGCATTCAAAACCAGGGCTTTTGGAAGGAGAATCCCCTCCAGTGCCTGTTCTGCATTCCTGATGGTTGCTAGGGCTGTTGTTAAGCCGTAAATCAGGCACACGCAAAAAATGAGACTCTGATGCCAGGCCGCCCAATTCTCTCGTTGACCGAATATGGTACTTTTAAGAAAAGTGTTCTTCATTCATGGAAAAACACTGTTCTATTTTTGCACGCTCCTCAGAATCAGGCCCCCTGACACGTTCACATTACCAGTTGCACCTAACGCTAGGGAACAATGTGCAATGGGCAGCAACCAGGGAGCAATTCGCACCAGGTGCAGATAGCTGCTTTTTTGAAGAAGCAATAAACACGAAAACAGTGCTCCAAAGTGTCTTGCAAGCTGTGGGGTGCCCTGCATGCATTGTTACTGGTAAATAGCACGGAGTGGACAAGGATGGAGTAAAAGCGAGGCAAACTAACGTTTCCACTTTCCTTTTTCCACTCTGTCTCCTTTAAATACAAATGTTGCCTTCACATACGCTTTGCATGAGGCATGTACTAATGGATTCCTCTGGAATCCACCTAGTCTTGACCAGGTAGAAAACTGGGGTGGATTGCATAGAAATCTGAGGAGCCGGGGGAGGACTTCACAGTGGAGATCAAATCTACGCTCTGTGCCCCTGCTCCATCTCGTCACTGTTGCAAAATGAGGCAGCGTAGGAAATGGAGGTGTCAAGGCATTACCCTAGCTTTTAGACTTCTATTTTCCTTTCCACCCCATTAACAATGAGGCCGATACGATTGCTGAAACACTTCGAGGTGTGTCGGTCATCAGAGTAGTGGAGTTCCTTTGCTTGTTCAGCCCGGCTCAGGTGTGGAGGGAGTTTGGAGTCACATTTGTGTGGTGGAAATTATTGTATTAGTTACTGGCCAACAGCAACATCTGCCCATGTATCCAGCATGGATGGATGTGTGTAGAAATGCAGTACTTTTTCTAGGGTTGGAGGTTGGGCATACCTTGTACTCCCTTGTACTGTTTTTGGAGTAAATGCCAAAGCACATTTTTGGTGCGGTTATTTTGTAGCATTTGTCAAGCGATTGTGCAGTGGAGTTATTGTTTTCTCTGGCAAGAGCTATATCCTGCAGGTAGAACGATGCCCTCCTTATCCATAGGTGCTTGGCAGCCTCCTGCTGTACACAGGTTCAAGAGTGGTCACACAACGATTGTAACAGAAATATGTCAAAAATGTACTATCCACACAGGTGGGCATGAGGGCGTCTGTGTACTCTGGCAGCCCATTCCAGATCATCCTGCATGCTACTTCAAAGTTCAGCAGAATGCTCCTGAGCCCTAACTCCCCCCCCCCAAACCCCCTATCCCTCTTCCATAGGCTCCTCAATACCATCCTTTAGACCAAAAGCTTCTCTGTGTTAGTTGCACACTCGTCAAGAGTAGAGGGGGCAGGGGAGGGGGATAACATAGGCAGAAGGAACACAGTGAAAGTAGCACAGTGTGGGAAACAGGTGAGGAAGACATGGAGGTACTCCTGTAATGTGACAAATGTTGCCTTCATGAGCTCTGGGAGTCCCATTATATTCTCAGGTCAAATCACCAGCCAGCATGGGTTCTTATATGCCTGGTTAGTCCCTCAACATGCCGATATCTACCATATGCCAGACATTAAAAACCCGAGTATTCCTCCAAAGGACAGATATTGCCATCATAATGCCAGATCCTCCCACCACATCCATCGAAACTCCCCCATTACACTGAGTATACCATCCATGCAAACCCAGGCAACCATGCAAGCAAACACACACACTCCACATATTATTGTATTTATTTATTTGTATTTCTTTATTTGTGTTATGCTTTAATTAAAGAAAATCACAACAATGATTAAATATTGGTTCTATAAAAATTCACAGCAAGAAGAAAAAGAAAAGACAGTACAGAGAATGAAAGAAAACATACAGACATGCCATGCTGTTAAGACGTGAGCACATTGAAATGTATGTAACAACATGAAATCCTAAGCTAATATTTCTTTGAACTTTCCATTTCATTCAAATCTTGATAATCTTTTGATAAAACCGAATATATGAATCTCACTGCTGCGAATACTAACAGATAATAACTACCAATAAATATTCTATTCTGAAAAATATCAGGATTAGCAGTAACCTCATCAATAAATTGAAAATCAGAGGTCCAAAAACAGTGTTGCCCTCTACCTTGTATTTGCCAATAAAGAGACATCACAGAGTGGATTGTGGTATGCCAAATGCAAGGTAACCCAGCTTTATTGGGGGTATGCAAAAGCTGGGGAGAACACAACATCAACAGCAAAGCTCTCTCTCTCAAATTCATCTCCATTTTGAACAGAAAACAGTTAATATAATGCAAATCAGGCACTCTGATGTCATCATAATCACTGAGCTATGAAAACCTGTCTCTACTGCTCATTGGTCCTAATTGCTAAGCTACATATAGTAGCTATATGTCCCACCCTACTGATTGGGTAACTCTCTATTTAAGGTCCCACCCATAAAACATGCCATAAAAATGCACAACCTCATCATGCTTGAATATTATTGGCAAGCTCTAAATTACTTCTGCAGTGAAAAGGACATATGCTTATCGGTAAGCATGTGGTCGCGCTCTCTGTCAACTGGCGGCATGATGACATGTGTATGTAGATGGGAGGAGAGGACAAGTGTATCGCCTTTGTGCTTAATTAAATAAAACAGCCCATGTTATCTCCACCATGATGTCTCTGGGTTTCAAGGACTTTGTTCTTGCCCAAATTCCAGTTGTCCAGCCCTCCCCTGTCTTGCAACAGTAAACACACCATCCTGTTCTTGACACATTATGAATAGCTATTATAAGTCATGCTGCTTTCACCATGTGAATATTGCATTGCAGTAATTATTTGTCTTTTTAGCCGCATCTGCGTTTCTCTGTCACGCCTCGCCAATTGTTGAGATATTAATCTGTCAGCCATTTAGGAGATTTCCTGAGATGCTCCATTCATCCCATGTACTTCAAATAGTCTGCAGCATTGTTGTAATTGATTCACCTTGAATGGTTGGTGCCCAGATACTGGTATCTTGCTCTGTTATGTAAATTTGGTGTCCTCTGCTTCTGATATGCCTTTGAGGCAGCTACCATCCAGCCACTGCAGAATCTGCCTGAATTAAAATATATTTGTTTCAAATAGCATGCGTTGCTGGGGGCCCTCTCTTAAAGCAACAGGACTTAATTCTCTGCTGTGCTTGTGCAGTTTAAAATGGCAACTACTCATCACGTTTTTATCCTCTGCAGGACACATTTGCTTTGCTATCTACCGATTTCCTAGTGCATGCCTGTCACATTATTTCCCTTCCTATGGGTAGCAGCAACCTTATCTTTTTCGCGCCTTGAAACACTTGTGTATAGGTGCGTTATAAATGCCATACCATATCATACCTACAGTTTTCTGCTGTACTTGTGTAGTGAGTCCCTATCTTATGTACACACCGTCCTGTCACCTAATCTATTCTATTTAAAAAAAACACTCATTGTGCAAGCTAATGCCTTATCCGTTCCCTACTTGTATAGCGCAAAAATAACTATTCTTTGTGCCAGCTGCATTTCCAGGAGAATTTAAAGCGCAGTTTCAAATGTGTCATTTCTTAACTTATAATTTTGTTTCTTCTGAGGAAGGCATGGAAGCAGAGCTTGAACATACTCTCTAGTCAATAACTGCCCCACTACAAAATGAAAGATGAAGAAACCTTAAGTGTTTTGAAGATAAACTTCAATATCTGCAGGTAAAGCTGTTAAGAGAAATTCCACTCCGTTCATCAACTATTTCACCTATAGACAGTATGTTCAACCGGAATATCATGAATGTATTTCTCTATCCCGTACTAGGGAACTTTACTAAATAGTTGGGGAGAACATTTTGTTTTATCTCAATAGACCCCAAGTCCTTATATGATCTGTATTTCCAAATGTCAGTCCTGTTATCAACGCAGTCAGATTGCCACAAACTAAACTTGAGTGTGTTTAGGTTGGCTAAATGCCTCCCCTTTAGATGACTAAGCGGTTAAGAATGGCTTCCCATTGCCCCATGAGCCAATTCAGTTTGCCTTGAGCACCCTTTAGAATTATACCATTTAACTCTTCAAATGTAGAGGAGCAGGCGGGACCAATAGTTTGTAGTATAGCAGCAATTGATTCCACCGAACCTGAGCCTTCAAAGAGGTTAGACCAAGATTGTATCTGATTGCCACAGTAGATGCACAGTTACGCAAGGACAACACCCTTTTCCAGAGTAGGACCTTCCAGGACACTCCATTTAGATCAGTCCCCCAGATTCTGTATTTCGAAACCCTAACAGAAGCCAAGACTATGTGGTAGACTATTATAGTATGTTATGAAGGGATCATGGAGAAAAGGCTGAATTTTTCCCTTTAGGTGCTTCAACTGGGCAGCAAAAAGAAATACCTTTGGCTTGAATAGAGCGCTTAAGAACATCATACTTAGTTTCCATGAGAAATGAAAACCCAAGTAGATCAACTGGTGCACTCCCAATTGTAAGTAGGCAAGTGTTGAGATTTCGAGAACCTGATGATTTTGTTTTAGAAATATTGATTTTAAGCATATTTTCTAGTGTATGAATGGTAAGCCTGTTCAACAAATACTGTAGTCCAACTGAAGTTAACTCTAAAAGCAAAATTTAATTGGCGCATGCTAACCAGCGGGTTTCTATTCTTCCTAAACTAGGAGGGAATCTATGAACATTATCTAGGTGGGAACCTAAATAGTGCTATGAAGGTTAAATACACAGGGGGCTGGGCACGCACCCCTGTCTTAAACCTCTGAGTTTCAGTCTATTTAGACAAAGTGCCTTGAGTGTTTAAGCTGACTCTGATGAACATGTCCTTATGGAGATGGATTAAGATACTTAGTAGCCCCACAGGTAAACTCCATGAAGCCAACTTTTTCCACAACTGAACGATTAACTGAGTGAAAAGCGGTAGCCAAGTCGATGTTGGCTATGTATCTTGGCTTATGTTTCCCAGAAATACTGTTTTTTCTGCAAATAGGCTAGAATATAGCCATTAAGACCAGTGCCCATGTGGCGTCTGAAGCCTGGTTCAGATTTCAGTATTATTTTACTCTCATTATCCCATGCTTTCAATTCTTTAAGAATTAGTGAAGCAAAGATCTTCCTGTTAATATCAAATAGTACTATGGGTCTATAATTCAAGGGATTAGCGACATCTCCCTTTTTAAATATGGGCACTACATGAACAATGAGCAAAGAACCAGGGAGAGTAACCTTCTCTTGATCACCTCTTTAAATAAGATGGTTAAAGTTTTCAGCCATAATCTTTGTGATTCTCCCTTTGAACCCATATGGTCCCGGGGCTCTAGAGTGTCTCGCCTTACCGATTAATAGCTCTACTAGCTCAGTTTCATTCTGAAGAGACCACTGAGCTTTGGTAAATTTGAGGAGATTTTCGGACACATATTTTGTTTTAGAAAATATCTTACTATAGTGAGAGATCAATGACTCCTCTAAAATTGTTTTTGTTAGAAGGTAATCCTGTCGCTCAGTACAATGATTAGTCAGTGCCCAAAAATCAGCAAACTGTTTTTTAATGGCTTGACTATCTTTTAAGGGTATCTGATTTTCGTAGAAATAGAATTATTTTATGTCATTAAATTTCATTCTAGAGGCTTCAGTTTTATATAGCTCCACTGATACAGTGAGTTTTCTCAACTGTCTGAGTCTTGATTGACGTTCTTGTTTCTTCCTTGTACTACACAATCATAGGTATGTTTATGGCTAATTGTGGTACACCATGTTTTTCCCTTATCCTTAATAAACTTAGCAGTGCACACCAAATAAAACCTATTAAACAGAAGAGGGGTTAAATATTGACTCTGTGAGTCGTGATTTACATCTCTCAGTTGTGCCCCTAGACCTGAACTAAATTGTCAAATGTTTTTAAAATGCCAATTCATTTGGTTCCGTTCTATTGAAATAAACATTAACTGTGCAGGGGACATGAGATCTGGAGGCATCAAATCCAAAGTCAAACTTGGCAGGAGCGAGTTGTGGTTGCTTGCAAAAGTGGGGATAACTTCAAAGGATGTTGAGCAATCAAAGAGGCACTGGGAAACAAATCTAATCAATGTACAAATAACTGTTGGCAGGGTGTCAAGTCAGGGTTGGCAAAGTATTACCCGCTGACTTGCTCTTCAATTTTAAAAGCTCCCATGTATTAAGAAAGCTGCCCAAATTGAGGCTTTTGCTCATCAGCGTGATATTTACTCTAAAGCTCTCTGCAACAAGCATTCTAAATTGAGGATCGAAATCAGGCAGGACGTATTGAAGTCACTTCCTGAAAGATCAAAATGTCAGTTAATGCCCTAATGCAATTTAACTAAGACATCAGCAAAGTGATCCACAAACTCTGTTAGACCAATGTGGGCCCGGTTCGAATATATATTGATTTCCTGTAGATTGCTACAGGAAGGAGAACGTTTTAACAATAACTTTCCAAGGTAAGATGCCTGGACAATGTTCAAATTGATTTACAATCTTCAAGCCTAGCTCAGTTTTAATAATAACAAGTAGACCACCTAATGGTCGACCTCCGGGCCCACCTGGGGCCTTCTACAACATTTATTTATTATTTATTAGGCATTTGTAGAGCGCACCAAGCCCAAAGACATTCAGGTGCTAGATTGTTTCAAACACCAGAAAGTAGGGTCATTTCTGAAGCAATACTTATTGTAATACTGCCATACTTCTGTAATTATGTCCTAAAGTGAGTAGTCAGGGGTTTTAGAACTCACATGAAACAGTGACTTGTAACTGTGGGAATTCCAGGATAGCCCTTCCAACAATCCATAGGGGCGATCGACCAGGGTCGAAGTTAGCAAAAAAGTAGGTAACCATGCCCAGTCAAGAACATTGTCTATTTTATCAGAGTTCACCTGCACAAAATGAGCCATCCTTTTGTTTTTAGCAATGGTTGGGCTTGAGATTGTGGGCACCTCATTTGGCATATAAACCTCTGGTTGGGATTTTAGCAAATCAAAAAGCAGCTTTTGTGAATGTGAAGAGTCGTCCGCATAGGATTTGGGATGGACAAATCGAATAAGTCAATAAGTTAGTGGTTTCTTCCACTAACATTGATGCCACTGTTCTTGACTTTAGGTGGATAAATACAATGTCAGTTCTATTATGAACAAAGAATTCCACTTGGGTTACATCTCTTGATACTTCAGTCTTGGGATCTCATAAAACAGTGAGAGAATATTTGACTGGTTAAGAACAACATTATGCCTGTTGCTATAAATGGATTTCATTCCCAACTTCATTGATGACACTACTGTACTAAGGGGCTCTATGTGATTGCCTTGATTTTTGTTGCCACTGCAGCAAGAATCAGATAGTTTGGGCACTGTTTTAAGACCTAATTGGGCAAAAATATAATTTTATACAGGGTTTTCATATTGTTTCTTGGTTGACACCAGTGACCTGAACACAGTTCCCATAAGCCCTAATGCTTGGATAGGTTTGTCATGTAACTTCAAATACGGGGAATCCTCATTAACCTGAATGTTGTCAGTTGTGGAAAATTGGACACTGTCATCTAGGCCATGTACGATGGATTCATCTATGCCAATGTTTCCAGATTGGTAACATAAGAGGGGAGTCACCCCTGTAATAACTCCAGGTTTGAAGGATTGAATTGAATCTGTATAGGCCACGTCTTGATCTGATCTCAATTTGCTTTTGAAAATCCTTAGGATTTGTTGCATCTAGAAGATGGTTGAGGCTGGTTCTTGGGCTTTTTTCTCCCAGGCTTGGTGCCGTTTTTACTTTCCTTCCTCTGTTTAGTTTGGCACACCAAAGGTTGAAGCTCGGTTTCAATGTTGTAAAGTTTTTCTTGGATATCTTGCTGAGGTGTCGAAGTGGAAACTGGAAATGGCAAATGGCAAAAGATGGAGCAACGATATTTCCTCAGGTTGATCTGTTTAGACATAGCCTTTGTTCCTCAATTCCAAAAACCTATGAGTTTGAACCTTCATTTAATTCTTGATATTTTCGCACACGTTCACCAGGGCACTTAATATGAAATTCGAAGCTGCAATGGAATTTAAACTCGGGGTAGTGAGGTTGTGCAATCTTGCCGTGAGATCAGAAAGTGGATTTTCCACTGGAGTCCACATAGGAGAAGGAGACCCATTATTATCTTCTACTAAAAGCTCTGAATACATTGCGGGAGTGCCCAACAGCGACCCTTGCAAATTACTGTTTGGTGAAATTGTAGTGCCTAAATTAGTACTTGCTATAGTTTTTTTTAAATCTGTTAGTTGACTTAGTATAGTCTCTGTGTTTTAGGTGATCTGAGGGCCTCCATTCTGGCTACAAGCTGAATGGCCTGGATCAGTAGAGCAGATAGTTGTAATTGTAGAAAAGACAAAGGGCCTCATCACGACTTGGGCGGTAACGTTAGCGCTATTAGCGCGGGGGCTATTAGCGCGACCGCCATAGCCCCCGGCGCTAATAGCGCGGGATCATGAGTTGGGCGGACTTGGAAGTCCCCATTCCCCATTGAGCCCATTCGGGAATGCCCCATTCCCCATTGGGCTCAATGGGGAAATTTTGCGCTCTTACCGCCGGCGGATTTCCCGCCAGCGGTAATAGCGCGAATTTTCAGCGGATTTCCCCCCAGCTCAGAGCTGGGGAGAAATCCGCCGAAGTCCTGCTTTGGCGGACCCTTAAATCCGGCGGTATTAGCGCTACCGCCGGATTTAAGGGTTACCACCAAAGTCGCGATGAGGCCCAAAGTCTTTAAGCAGAAAATTATCTTTGCCTGGATACACTCTTCTGGCCTATTCACTTTGCTAGTAAGCATGGTACGCACTCTCTAGAGGATAGCTCAGTGGCAACGTGCTCGCCTTGGAATGAAGACAACACGGAGCAACACAGGTTCGATCCCCGGGTCCGCGCTTAGAAACCTCTGGGTATTAGGCGCGTTATAAATAACCTATCATATCATATCATATCTTTGGTCTAGCCCCTCGCTATCTGAAAGAGTCCGTAAATCAGCAAAAAGCCTCTCATTCAACTAGGTCAGCCGGAACCTTCAGACTGTTTTGTCTCAGAGCTAAACAAACTAGAGGCTGTGGTCGCTCATTCCCTGTGCATGCGGCTAGGGCATGGAATTTGCTTCCAGCTAATCTCTACATGGAGCAGAGTTTCTCCATGTTTCGTAAAAGACTGAAGACTATGCTCTTTGCTTGAGATGCCTCCTTCCTCTCCCGACGATGCTATTCTCTGGTTTTTGTCCTGTGATTCCTTTGTTGTTTATTGGGTCTATGTTCGCGCTTTGATACCTCTGGGCTTAAGCGCTACATACATTTGTAAAAGTAAAGATGTAGGGGAGAAGAGCATAATAGTATCAACAGAGTTGGATTGTCCAGAAGGTTCTTCCAGGGAATGACTGCATTATAGCAAAGCTTTGCTCTGCAGATTATACATAGTTAACTCAAGAGGAAGTTTAAGAGACAAAGGTAAGAGACAAGAGGTATGGCTTACCTTACACTCACTGCTCTAACTGCAGTGAATGCAAGTTGTACCGGGCTGGAGGACTAGCCAACATCTCTTTCTCTTCTTATTGTAACACTATGCCGTCCTTGCTCACAGCAACGTGCAACAGCAGCATCACAGGGAAAAAGTTCGAACGGATTGTAAGCATTTACCACTGTCACTAGTAAAATACCAGGTGCATGGGGACCAATAATGGTAAGTCACCAGACTCATCTGCCTCTAACTGACTTCCACTGCACTTTAACCGCACTTTGTGGCACTTCTTGCAAAATGGCGTTTTAACATACTGCCAGGGGGTCCAGCCTTTTTCCCGTAAAAGGCACAGGATTATATAAAGCAATGCCACTGAATTTTCTTGGACCATCCGGAGCATTGTATCTTGTAAATCGCCCCAAGGGTTTCCAATTGCTGGCCAGCAAAACACACAGAACCACAGTTGTCTATTCCTTCAACTGTACTTCACAGTGCATCGTGCAGAGTATAGGTTTTTATGTGCCGTCAGAAGATCTGACCTTTTTTTTCCTTAAAGGCACAGCATGATATCCAGCACTGGAAGGAAATTATTCTTCAATCTTCAAGTGCATTGTATCTTGTAAATCCCCCTCAAGGGATTCCAATTGCCCGCCAGCAAAACACACAGAAGCACTGTTGTTTCTGCCTTCAACTGCACTTGCACTGCACTTACGTGCAAACAGGTCCCCTACGAGCAATGTTTCTCATTTGCACGAGGGAGTGCAAAAGTGAAGTGTAAAGAGATGGCAGAAGCATCTTTACACCTCTCTTTTGCACTCCTCAGTGCAAAATGAGTAAACACCACCTGCCATGTACACATGATGGGCAACGTTCACAATTATTTGCAATGCAATCCACCTGCTTTTTGCTGGTGTAAAAAGCAAGTGGATTACATAGGAAATCATTTGTTTTATACAAGCATTGAACTCTCCAGCTGGCATAAAACCACATTATCTTTGAAGGTGAGGGGGTAAAGGGGAGGCAGAAACTTAAGTCCCACTCCACCCCCGCCCATTGCCTTCAAAAATAATGAAAATGCCCGTTAGGGTGAATGGAGGGGTTAATACAGGTATAACCACTTTACACCTGTCTTTCGCGCTTTACTTCATGCTCCAGAGACTTACAAAATAACCCCCAAATCTTTTCAATACATTAAGTGCCAGATCCTCGGAACTTGGCCGGGATGATGTGACACAAGTGAGCCTATCACTAGGGAGGGGAACAGCAGGAAGTCCAATCGCCTTTATGTGGCATGCTCTGGGGGCTTTACAACCCAGGGCTCAAGCACTGCCGCTCAAGTGCCACTGAACACTCGTCAACAGCATAACATGGAAGGAGTTTATAGTTTTGGACTACACCTCACTGTAAGCAACAGAGAACAGAGTGGGGGTGGCTATCTTATGACGGGACCAGGGCTTTGCTAGTGATTTATCATGGTAAGCCTTTGGGTAATCCTTGGAGAGTTTATGAGAGTATCCAATGCATGAGTGATTATTTATGTGTTCCTATTTATTTGGTTGGTTGATCATACAAGTCTACCAGAAGTGTCACACAGAGAATATAAATACAGACAGCAGAGGCAGTACCTTGTTAGGTTGCATCTACAAAGTATCCATGTTTATATTGCTGCTGGTTGGCCGAGCAAGAGGAAGTGTTTTAGTACATAAGAAAGAGGATGTTTAGTGACAGAGAGACATGCATATAATGTGCATGAATACAAGTAGTTAGTATTGGGGTATGGTGGGAAGGGTAGAGGGGGATGGGTAACAGGGTCAGAAGATGACCGTAGCATGGGGAGCTTAAGCCTGGTATTAAATAGTTCTGCAAATGTAATTATTTAGATGCCACAGTGAACGCATTCCAATGGTGAGGGGTGTAGTGGAAAATGTGTAGGTTGAAATGAGGAGTCATGAGTATGTTAAGATGTACTGATTAAAGAAATGTAAACTAAAGAGAGAAGGGACAAGAACATGGGGTGATTACTGTACTACTGCAGACTAGGCCATAAAAGCGTGCACAGGTCTGGTTAAGTTAGAGGAATCCATCTTGAAAATATGTATGCTTGCTTGCAAGATGGATTTCTATTCTGGCACACAGAAACAGGAATATGTTCATTCACTTGTTAACCATTGCACTAAGCTTTGTTTATGTTTCCTTGCACTTAATTTACAGTCCAGCACAGGCTGATTCAACTTAACAGTGTCCCGACAAAGGCTGTAAATACAATTTTAATGGTCATGCACAGCTGCACTGATAACATTTGGAAGGGTTGTGGAATATCTTGAGGAACTTGAATTGATAGCTACTATGCAGAGATACCATGAAGATGATTGGGGAAGCTGGCGGTTTAAATTCTTTACCAGGCACAGTCTCCAATGTATTAGAAAGGTTCCATGTGTTAATATCCCTGCAAAAATATTGGCAAACAAAAATATCCCCATATTTTTGCGGCAATATTAAGGCATGGAACCTGCGGGGGGACCCCCAAAACCCCCATATTATTTTAAAGGGAGCAGGGGACACCCCCACAACCCCTGTTCCCAATAACCCCAAATATTATCCCCACTAAAAATATTGCCTATGGCCGTTCCCGGCGACCATATTCATGGCGATATTTGTGCTGGGGATAATATTACCTGATAACATCAGAAAACCTCTATAGGATGAGACTGATAGGGAAGGGGCCACACAGGATAGGTATATTTGTCTGGAACTGCGGTGTTATCTTTACATTCCTGTGTCATCTTCTGCTGTGCTGCTATTAAAGGTTTACTGAACTAACCTGATCTAAACCTTGAGCTTCTCTCATTAGGGGGAACGTAAAGAGAAGTGGAAATGGAAGGTGGTTATAGAGGGGATAGAGAGGATGTTGACTTCATGAGTGGAGAGCCCAAATGGGAGAATAGAGGGAGAGGCAATCTGCTATGTAGCAGGGGCACTAGGCGATGGAGCGATGGAGTGATATAAAGACAAGATGTAGAAAGATGAGGAGAGGGCAATTTTGCATTGAGAGCCACCAACGTGGTGGAGATAAGCGAAGGTTGGAGAGAATATAGGCAGGTTGTAGAGAATGCATGTGGAATGCTTTGTTAACAAGCACAAACGAGTAGAAGGGAAGGCCAATGAGTAAGATGTAGCAGTTGTCAAAGTTTGTTGAGTACCAGGATGGAGGTTATCATTTTGGCAGAGTGGTGGGTAAGGCACAGGCCAGCCATGCTTCCTGGTAGTTGGAAGGTTGATCCTGGCCGCAACGTCTGTGATGAAGAGATTTAGTAAAGATTAGCTGTCAAAGAGGACCTCAATGTTGCCCGCCCTGTGTGATGGAGTGAGGCGGTCTAGAGGAAAAGAGGTAGGGAATGGGAGAGTAGGGATGATATTGGAGGCCAGAAGGAAGAGGACGTATATCTTGAAGGAGGTTAATATCAGTCAGGAGAGTGCCAGAACATGACAGATTGTGGAACGGCAGATTTTTATGCTCTCTAATATGTAAGGGGAGAAGGAAGGAAATGGGTGTCATCAGGAAAGAGGTGGTTTAAAAGCCAAGGGATGAAATGACTGAACAGAGGGAAGAGGTATATAGGGTGAAGAGGAACAGGCCCATGTTTGATGCTTGCAGGATGCCCACTAAAAGGGGGGTGAGAAGAGAAGTGTTGGAGTTCCAGGAGATGTAGAAGGAGTGGTCGGAGAGACAATCCAGACAAGCCGAGGGAGGGGAGTGTTTGAATGAAGGCAGAGACCTCAAGTGGAATAAGGATGCAGGGGAGGCTATGTGGTGATCAATGGTAAGAAAGTTGTACACATGATTAAGAACACTTTCTGTAGAGTGCTTGTTGAGAAATATAGATTGAGGGGGTAAAATAGGACATTTACCTTAAGGTGGTTGATAATGCAGTTAAAAATAATTCGCACATGGTTTCTGGAGCGGCAAAAGAGAGAAAGGTCCCATTCAGGGGAATGTTAGGGTCAGCAGTAGGTTTTTTTCAAGAGGGGAATAAGCATAGCTATCTTATAGCAGGATGGGATGTGCCAGTTCATAGAGATAGAGGGATGTTGAAGAGGCAGTAGAGGTGATGGGAACAGGTTGGACAGTCATCGTCAAAGTGGGTAACCAATGCAGTGCTGAATTCAGTAAAAGTGAGTTGGATAGAATGAGGAAGCTCAGGTAGAGAGAGAGCAAGAAAAGAAGTCCTGACATGGTCAAGAATGGGGACAATGGAATTGGGTTTGCATTTTGTTTGGGTGACAGATGAAGGATGCAAGAGTGGAGGGGTGACAGTGAAGGGAACTTCTGAGTGGACTGAAGTGGTCACAGATAGATCAGAGAGGAGTACAGGAAGATGAGGTCTAGCGAGTTGCTGTGAGTGAGAATAGGAAGGTCACATAAGTTGACCAGCCAGGAGCTGTGAAGTCCAGCTTTAATGTATGGGCTTTGGTCAAGTTTGTGATCATCATGCTGATAACGGGAACAGTAGCTAGAGGTGGTTTGAGTAGTAGGTCAGGGCCTCTGAGGGGAAATGTTGAGGGTGGCAGGTTAGTGGTAGATGTGTAGGATAGGAAGGGGGTGAACAAAAGGATTCTGACAGATATTTCTTCAAAGTATAGTGTGAAGTGGGAGAAAGACTGATCGCTCACCACTGCCTTTTTTGTTAGTCAAGGGAAGTGGGGAAAGTGTCAGTTTCACAGGTAGCCAAAGTGTCAGTCTCGAAACGGGGAATACACATTTTAGAAACATCCATCACAGAGAATTTTTGGTGATGTGAGTCAAAGGGGTTAGTGAGAAAGGAGGTTTTATCACAGATGGATTTGATGTTGCAAAGGCCACAGCGAGTTAAATCAGAGAGCGATTGGGTGGAGAGGAAGGGTGGGGTGACTCTTGAGGGAGGCAATTGAAGTAGATCATGTTTGAGTGGGTAGGGTGGGGGAGAGAGGAATAACCAGGCTGCCCTTTGGGAATTGTAGGTAGGGTAAGGATAGTGTGACCAGGTGCGTAGGTGGAAAAGGAGCATTGCGATGAATTGTGGAGGTAGGCAAAGTCCCCAAAAGAGGAAGGGAGGTGGCAGTCACGAGTAGAGAAGAAGTAGGGTGGATAGAATCATGGTGAGCAGATGGTCAGATGTTGGGGAGGAGATAGTTGAAGGTGGAGGGGCAGACCTTAGGGTGCACAGCTATGATAGCTGATACAGAGGTGCTGTAGATGCAGAGGTTGCTGACCTCAGACCTGTGGGGTTTGAATATCCTTGATGTCTGTAACAGAGGATTCCCAGCAGTGGGACCCTTGGGGGGTAGAGTATGAGGGATGACAGGTTGCCACTGTGGCCAATGTGGGAGCTCTCTGCTACGATAATGGGCATTGAGTTGGAAAGGGTTGTGCCTATTGGATAAGGGCTCAGCTCCAAACAGTAGCTCAAGGAGGTCAGCGTGAAACTACACATTTCACAAACTAGTAAAGGGGTACTAATGAATATGTTGGTGTTGCAGTGACTGTAATGATATCGACTGCGACAGAGCTCTTGTTGGCTCACATATATTCCAAGGAATGCTGAACAGAACATTATTTCCTTAGTATTTTGATAAAATTACTACTTGCGCACCATAGCCTCTTGTTGTTTGTGCCACTAAAACCATGTGCAGAATTAGCATGTGATGTGCTTGAGAAGAGTGGATACATCTATGTGTAGGGAAAGCAGTGACAGGCCAAGAGACAGCAGTGAAGTCAGGAAACTGCAATCTGCAGCTCTCCATATGTTTGGAACTATGATATTGTGGCCTGTGATGCCTCAGCAAATACAGCTGCTCTTCTGTAAGAAGTGTGAAGGACAGAGGCCCCCAATCCGGACAGACTTTCCTCCTGAGAGCACCACCCGCAGAACCTGAATGTAACTGTGGGGCCACGGGCTCAGGTAAAAAGGCAGGAACACATAAGGAACCAGCAGGCGCAACAGGGGAAGAAAAGCCGAAAAATGCAGTTATGAACCCAAACAGACCCAATTTACAGCCAGAAACCTCCACCTCCCTACCTGATTCAGGACATTAAATGGCTGGTGCACCTACATGTATTCCCACCAGGTGCTACAAGTCCATAGGCGTCCACCCGCCAGGATGCCAGAGGATGCCAAAGTCCCAAGATGAAATGCAGGGGCGTGACCGGGACGGCACCAGTGGTGGAAGTGAGCGGGAGCAGTTGGGAGCGGTGCTCCTCTACTTTTTTCAATTAAGTTTTACTGCTCCTATACTTTTATTTTAAAAAGAAACCGTTCCCGAATGGTTTCGTTTTAAAATAGCAGTGTAGGAAGAAGTTGAAACTTGCACTTTCAGTGCACTGCACTGGACGGTCCCTTAAACAGCAGGTGCATGTGTTTGGGGGTTTGTATAGTGTGTGGGAGACGGTGTGGTGATGGGGTTTGTGGGGAGTTGGTGCAGGCTAGCAGGGAACATAGTTCCACTACTTCTTTGCGTACACTTCGACCACTGGACGGCACGAGGACGGAAGCTAAGGGAAAAGAGAGCTAAATCCAGAAAGCACCCAAGAGAATATTTTCCAAGTGCCAAAGAGCAGGGTAATCCCATTGAGGCGCCACAGTTCAGGGAAATCCAGATACAATCCAAGTCATAAAACAAAGCTGGGTCCAAATCCAGGTTGAGAAAAAAGTTCCAAAGCAACACAACAGGCAGCGAGAAAAGCAGATCCATAAACATGTGGCTGGTCCTTAAGGAAGTCAGGCAGCACCAAGCACCAGAACAGTAGGGAAAGCCAAGTCAGTCCAGCAGAAGCAAAGCCGAGGTCAGGAAACACAGAACAATGAGAATGAAAGAAACCAAAACTGAATAAAATGCCACTCTCCGGAGGTTCCTTTTATGCAGCCACTTCCAGGTAGCGAGTCATGAAGAGCACGTTCCAACGTATCGTGTTGAGCTGCACGGCCTGCCGGGAAGTGTACTGTGAATGATGCAGGAGGGAGTGTGAGGGCGAACCACCAGCACTGCACGTACTGCTAGGTAGTGTTGTGTGGGTGATGCAGACAGGAGTGCAAAGGTGAGCCACTGGCACAGGGCCTGAATCGCCCGCTAAATGCCATGGAAGGCGCCACTCCCTCGTCGGAGTGACACGCCACTCAAGGCCGCCGGGTGCATGGCGAGTCCTGACCTGACTCTCATGATCCCGCACAATTGCCTATGCTGGCTAGGTATGGTGTGATTAGTAGTCCAAAACATATGGAGAGCCAAAGGTTGCAGACCCCTGATTTAAGTGCATTGCTACTGATCAAAACGAATTACGAATATTTATCCTAACTCCCCCATCCATCCAACAGTATCCCTGTCTTCGTTCTCTTCCCATCTACAGCAAGAAGTTGATGTTTCGTATATTGGGAAAACAGGAAATGGGAAGGGTGGTGGGGGGTGGGTGGGGGGGTGAAGACCGGATACCGCCTCCATGGCCTTCAGGGGCAATTGTGTATTTTGACATCTGGACGCATCCTTGTAACACTCAGCCATACACACTCAACATCCATACACTTACGTTTTCCATACAAACAAACATTCACATATCAAGGCCTCCAGACATACACATAGACAATATACATACTAACCAAGCATGTATGCACCACCCGAAGGGGATATTGGACAAAGAGACATACAATAGCTTGAGTGGGAAGGAGTGACAGGGACACTATGCTTACCATATCTACCATGTCCACCGGGACTAGGTGATGGGAAGCCCACAGAAGCCATTTCTCCATTTAGGTTGTGAAGGGGTAGGGTGAAAAGCAACAGCATGGGGAGTGCTATGCTGCCATGAGGAGTAGGAGAAGTAGGAGACTTCCAAACATGTGGAAGAAAATGCAGCTTAGTCAGTTGTAGTGTTAGGGTAATTTCTGGGGCTGGCAAAGCTGTGCCAAGGGTCCACAGACTCCCAGCTCACGGAGGGCCCTAACTCACTCCCAGGTCCCTAGAAACTGAGGTCCACACAAGGAGCAAAGGTTTACTGTGGTTTATTTCACAAACGCACTGGAGTCAGATGCCAACAGAATCCGGGCACATCTCCTCGAGCTCTGGCTCGCAGGCCAGTTTTAATAACATGTGACGTCACTCACTGACTTCTTCCCACAAACCTAACGCCACTCAGGATAGGCTACTGAGTGGTAGTTCCACTATAGGAACTTATAGAAGATGCTGTTAGTGGCTGCGACTATGTCAGGTGGTGTACTTGGACCCTCCCAAAAATTGTTGCTCTAAGACTGATACATTGGGTAAGCTGTGTAATTGGTCGATAGCCCCGCCATCTGCCCCTAGACCCAGTGCCCCGATTGGTTAGGCCGTGGGACCCCAAGCCTGCGACAAACTCTGTTCCCAGCTTGCAAGACACCTGTTTGCAGTGCATGTCTACCATGTTTCAGCAATTTGCAACAATGTGTCTGCGTTTTACATAGTGTGAAGATGACTAATGCAATGAGAGCGTTCCATTCCCATTTGCAAGGCGGTTGGAGTAACCATTATGTTGCAAGCTGCTGTCTTGCCGTGTGACGGCCACTTGGTTCCAGTTTCTAAACCTTGGCCATTTGTCAGCTTGGCTGAGTGACGTTGCTGGGGTTCACTCGTGCAAGCTCAATTACCTCAAATTAAGGTGCGTTTGCAGGGAATATTCGTTGTTGCTGCCGGTGTCACCTTGGCTTGGGATGCGGAATGTAGAGTTCCAACATGACGGCCTTGCTGGCCTGAAGCTCTTGCCAGGGTTCATTCTGTCAGTACAGCATCTTGCATCTGGAAATTCACTGAGCCCATCACGACCTACCGCATCTCTTTGAGGCCTGCTCTGGTCCCCATTAAAGAGTTATCATAATGTCCATAGGTTAGCGGGTATTCTATGGTTGGCCAAGTCCCTGTCCTTCCATAGGGTTAGTTGTGCCTAAACATTTGCAAGCGTATGCACAAGTTTTTCTTGCTTCTTGTATTCCGCGGTGCTATAGCAACCCTAATGACAAAACAATAAACGTGCTGCTAATGTATATATATTACTGTCCTCTATCTCATCGAACTGTTTGTGTTTTTCGTGTAGTTTGGTACGTGCGTATCCGGTTGCGCAGATTTGCGCATGTGCTTTGTGCCTAATGCGGCTACGTCGTCAGGGTGTCTCTAGGGACATGCAGCATAGTGTTTGCTATTCGATGTCTAATCAAGTCTGTCCATGCAGTTGGCTCCAGCTTGTTCCTGTGGTTCTTCATCCAATCTGGGCAGAGATCACGGTTTAACAGGAGCGTGTGGTAGGCTAGTGGGGTGCTTTTCATGGTAGATGTTCATGGCTGCGCGCTAGGGATCGGCATAAGTTTGTAGGACCGGCGCCCATAGTGTTGCTTCTTCCGGTTGGGGTCCGTCCGTTATGGGGGGTATATTCAGGTTTGTCCTCTTCAGTCCCCCCTCTGGTCGACTTGTCGACCACAACATTGTGGTTTCTTCTGTCTTCCATCAGCCTTAGTTATACTGCCCAAGTGTCCATAATGGTTCACGTGAACTTCGATTGACCGATACATGTAAACACATCCACCGGTTTGCAATATACCCACTTCCCTACCTAATTCCTCAGGTTGCAAGGGTGTTCTATCTTCATAGTAGTAGGATGCACGTCGGCTTCTGTTATCTGTTGCCTTAATCTTGTGTGTTCCTTTATAACCTTGTCCATGAGTTCGTCATTGTCCATGGCCATTAATAACTTCATTCCCACTGCTTTTTCAGTGGCCTTCTTGCACCTTGCTATACAGAACTTGAAGCCGAACAAAGATGCTAATCCCATGACCAGTCGTCTCGCTAACACCTTCAAGCCATCTGACAACCACAATGGCATCCATGACCAGATGTACGAAAACTAGCTTTCATATTTTTCCACGTCCTTCGACTCGTCTTCCATCTTTGTGTGCATCTTCTCCAGTTATGCTACTACTTCAGACAGGGTTCCGTTGTCCTCATCATTTGCAGGTTTGAGCGTACAACAGGAACTTCCAATCTTGGCGCAGACTCCTCCTTCTATTGCCATGAGGAGGTCCAAATCATACCTATTTTGTAGGGCCACCAACCTTATCGCCAAAAGCTCTTCCTTTATTGCATTGAAACCATTCACAGTTGAAATGATGGTCATCATCAGCTCCCACAGCGTTATTTGTAGCGCTTTGCGTTGGCATATGTCTGGAATCCGGGGTGTATAATTGCTGAGAAAAACATTGCGGCTCTGCTGAATAACCTGTGAGCTGGAGGTATTTCATCGAGCGCCACCTCAGAGTATAGTCTTTAGTGTCTGGCGTCGGTGCTAATTATCTTTTCTTCCTACTTCTTCCTTCATCCATTTTGGGAAAACTATGTATGTTTACATGCGTTTTAGGTACTACCAGTGAGGGTATGTTGACACATATCCCACCCCTGTTCGTTGGGAGTTTCTCCAGCCCAATAGTGGTCCATGAGTACTGCCGTTCTTGTCCCCATTCGCAATATCTTGTCTATTCCTCTGCATCAATCCTTGTCTCCCACCTCCTCGGTGGAGTCTTGTTGATAGCATAAGGCAGGTGTGGTCCATCTTCCTTGTCCACCCATGTCAGCAAGCTTGCACTTTTGGCCCATTCCTTGAGGCACTTGTTCTCTTCTTGAACCTTACTTACTGACACCTTAGCTAAGGTCAATGCCTTGCTCCCTACCACTCCATCTTCCCATCCATCCTTTATGTATACCTCCCCATATACCAGTATCTGTGGTCATTCCCAGCAGCCGGGCTCTCCTCCTATCTCTTTCTCTCCCCACTTGCATGGTAGGTATTGTAACGTCACCCCTTAGTTTCCCCCTTTTCTGGTCTGTCTGTAATGTAACGTAGGGCTTCTGCCTGCTGCCAGTAATTGTCCATCATTGTTAGTGTTTTTATGAAGTTATTTTCCTAGGGAAACGTGTCTCTGGATCACCATTTTAGCGTCTCTGTCTTCCCTTGGAATCTTCCCCGTGTCTGGAATATTGTGAGGTATAAAAGGCACTGTGCTGTGGCCGCTGGTATCTCCATTGCTACAAAGGTCCTGGAAGCATCCATGGCATATGGGATCAAAGAGCAGACATAGCAGCTCTCCCTTGTTGCATCCTTACCAATTTTGGTCATGTGCTTGTACCACATGTTGTTGGCTATGTGTGCAGCATCTGTGAGATAAGTATTTACTCTGTTTGTATCAGCACCCACAATACGCTTACCTCTTTTTACTTTGGCTGTAGTGGTATAAATTCCACCTGACATAGTAGCTTCTGCTGCTTAGGTCGGGGAGATGTTAGTAGTTGGAGCAATGGAGGCATGCAAGGCAGCACAAATGTACCAACAACCAGTCATAAAAATACCCATCCTCAGTCCAGTAACAGCCACAGAACTTTTATAACAATTTTTATTAACTGTGTCATTTTACCCGTTCCCTTATAGGTGTTGTAGCTGATGAGGTGATGAAGTTGCCCGCCTAAAAATTGTGATAAAAGCATCATTATGTTAGTACTTGTAAGTATCTTAAGCTCCACGAACTAGGCGATTGTTTAGTGCCCATACAAACATTTCCTCCCAGAACTTTCAAACTTGTCACTGCCTAAGAATTGGAAGGATAGGGCGAAGCTATGGTTATGTTTGGTTCAGATACACAAGGAATTTGTAATAGTAAATTCAGGGTGGCCATGCTCTAGTGCAAGCACCTCTCTGTATCACGTGGATATACTGGTGAGACACCGCTTTCAGGTAGTCAGTGGAGGGCAGCATCTAGTTACTCACTACAATTACAATCGCAAAACCTGCATGTCCGAAAGAAGAGAGAAAACATCAAAATCATGTTAACACAGTGTATTCCTGATGAGATTGTGCGTGCTGTATGGACACTTCTACTTCAGCAGATGACTTTTCACTGGGTACTCCGCACACGATGATACAACATTTACATTTGCACATTGTACTGTCTTGGCACTAAGGGCAATGTTCTATTTTGTCAGTAAACTGTACCAACACAGCAGTGGGGATATCAGCTACTTGTGAGCATCTGACCATTGGGTGGCCAATGCGTTCTGGGGGGTTATGGTCTATATACCCATCAACATTTGAATTACTTGCAACTGGGGCATCACCACTGTCCGGGGTGTTATTTATTTCCAGGCTATCGGGGCTATTTACTTCTGACGGAAGACTTGGATCTGCTGTGTTTCCTTTGTAAAGCTTTGCGTCTTGGGTTCCAAACTGATCGCCCCTCTACTTTTATTGCCCTATCAGTTACTGCCTCTACAGTGTGGGGCCCAGTGAAGCGCAGCGTGTTCTAGCACCTGGTATGGTTCTTCAGGAGGATCTTATCCCCCTGTTTAATATGCTGCTCCTTTCCTGAGTCTTAGGTGCTGTAGTCCTCTTGTGTGCCATCCTCCACTTCCCCTTGTGTCCGTTGGATCTATCGAGAGATAAAAGAGGTGCTACAAACAAGTGAATTGAAGTAATCATAAATTTCTGTGCCGAACACTTCTGCAGCCCCTTCACAATCTCCAATAGCCCTAGTGGGTGGTGCTAGCGGGAGGCGCAGGCAGAGTCTGTGCCTCTTTATGGGGTGTTCCTTAGCTCAAACAGGGCTAGGGGTGAGCAATGCAACCAATTCCTCTTGGTGCTCTGCTGAATTTCGGCCATGCTTTCCTTCAATAAGCCGTTGAGGTGTTCACATATGCAGTTAGCCTGTGGATGGTATGCACATGCACATTTATGGTTGATCCCAGGGCTGTTATATGGTGGAACAGTTCATTGGCAAAAGGAGGGCCATTTTCTGACCGCAGAACCTCACAACCCCCCCCCCCCATCTTGGGAATACCTATCGGAACCCGAAATGTGGCTGCTCTCAGGGCATCATCATGGGAACAAGGCCTTGCCTCAATCCACCTGGAGAAGGGACACACTACCACCAACATATACCGGTATCCTTGGCACACACTGATCATATCTCTCTAATTGACGTGGAAGTGTAAAAATTGACTTATAGGCCGGGGGATTACTCCTGTTATTACCCTCAAGGTATGCCCTGCTGTGAATTGTTGGCATGTTAAGCAGTTACTTATGAAATTTGATACCTGTGCATTTAAGTCGAGACAGAACCATGATTCCCTAATGCGTGCTCCAATTACATCTTCCCTTTGTGTGGGGGGGTGGTGTAGCTGTGAGAGAGCCGTGTTCAGTAGTGCACGGGGCATCACTACCTTGTACCCTTCTGTCATCATCATCCTTACCGCTCCCCTCACTTTTCTTTTCTCTGGTATAGCCCACATTTCTCCAAAGTATGACGCATGCTTTGCATGGTAATCTGCTGCTTCATTTCCCTTTGATACTGGGTCTTCTCAATTAGTGTGCGCCTGGCACTTAACTAGTGCCAATTCCATCTGGTGTATGATCGCTTCTATGAGTTCTCCCAAAAGGAGGGCCTGCTGCACTGGAGTCCCATCAGCACTTCTGAACCCCCGCCTTACCCAACGTGCTAGCCCAGAGTACACCGTTGGGGTAACATATGCACTGTAAGAATAGATGGTAACTATCTTCCCTTTGCACTCTCTTAGTGCTAGTATGAGAGCCACTAGTTCTGCTACCTGTGCCGAATAGTGTGGGGGGAGGCGGGTGATTCTCACTAGCTCACTTTTCCAACTTCTCTCATTTTCACCACTGCCACACCTGTTCTTCTTACACCATCCCCTTGATCAGTCGTTGAGGAACCATCAATGTACATTACCTCTCCCCCCTCAAGTGGGTCTTCCTCAACTTTCCCTGTTTCTGTATATATCTCAATGGCCTGCGTACAATCGTGACCATGCTCCCCCTCTCCATATTCATCTGCCAGGAACTGTGCTGTATTTACATTCTTGCATCGCACTATTTTTAGCTTGGGCTTTGACAATATGATTTCATACCCTGTTGGTCTTTGTGTCCGTGCGCTCTTTGGCTTGTGCAGGATAGCAAAGAGGGCATGTTCCACATAAAGTGTGGTAGAGCATCCCATAGTTATTGATGATGCCTTCTCCACAGCGAACGATGCAGCAGCAAAATTCTGCTCACATGGGAAGTGTCCTAACATCACTGGGCCCAATTGCCCACTGTAGTAGGCTGCTGGTTTATGGCCCATGCTTGTTCTCTGTGTCAATACTGTTTTCATTATCAGCCCATCTGAGTGAGAGAATATAAAACATTCTTTCTTATAATCTGTTGTCCCTAAAACTGGGGCTGTAGATATCTCTACTTTAAGCTCATGGAATGCTTCTGTCATTTCCCTTGTCCAACACAACTGTTTGTTGTTCCTCTGTGCCTCTTTTAATGCTGTGAGGAGAGGGCACGTGTAGTTGATATAGTGGAAGACCCATGCCCTGCAATAGTTACATAACCTTAGGAATCGCTGCAGTTCCCTTAGTGTCTTCGGTTGGGGTGTTTCAAGTATCATTTGCGCCCTGCTAGAGGCTATGCTCTTGCTACTTTGGAATATTATCTGATAGAGGTACAGCACTTCCTTTTGGTAGTACTGCAGCTTCGCCTTATCTACCTTGTACCCCTTTTCTGTTAGGATGGTAAGCATTTGTACTGAATCCTCCTTGACTCCTCTTCAGTAGTACTACAGATGAAGATGCCATTCACATACTGCAGCACAGTACTTTTTGTTTGGACATTTGCCAAATCCATTTGTATTATTCTGTTGAAAATCAAAGGTGACTCACAATTACCTTGCGGCAACCGGGTATGTTTCCATTTCTGTTTTCAGTACATGAAGCTTGTAAGGTCCTGTGAGTCTGGGTGTAGAGGTATTGAGTAAAATGCGATTTTGAGATTGATGACCTGAAGCATGTGGCTTTCGCCGGAATACCACACAGAATAGTCGCCGGGTTGGCTGCTACTGGGTACTCAGCCTCTACAATGCTGTTAAGAACCCATACATCTTGTATAAAGTGCCATGACCCCCCCATGTGCCTTGCATGCGGGGTACACCGCAGTGTTGCACAGGGATTCGGATGGTACTAGGATACCCCTGTCAATGAGGGCACTTATTGTCTCATAGATACCTTCATCTGCCTCTTTAGTCAGAGGGTACTGCCGGGCCCTTGGTAGTATTGCTCCTGGTTTCAATTTTATCCGTACTCCTGCTATGCTCTTTATGCACCAAACATCATATGGACTGGTAGTCCATAATGTCTTAGGCACCTTCGCCAGATCTTACTCACAGAAGGTGGGTGGGGCCTCTAAGGCCATTGCCATTTTCTGTGCCACCGCCCAGTAAGTTATGCGTAGCCAGACATACACGCTCATTCCTAACATCATTTTCCTCTTCCCTTTTTCTTGAGAGAACAGCTCCTTGTCTGACACTTGTGTTAACCTACATTCCTCTGCCAGCTCTATTACCGCTCTCCATGACTTCCCTTCATCATCTAGCGCATGCACCGCTACCCAGTCCTCTCGGGCCACTATCCCTTCTATATCGAGTGATATGAAGGCTCCTTCTTGTTTATCAGTTGGTGTTTCTGGCCTGAAGAAGTATTCACCGGACCTTCTCCATACCTTCCCTGCAATCCCTGGCAGCCATGCTAGGACCATGTCTGTCCTGTACTGGAAGACCTCTTGGTCCACAGGCTCCCCCCTCTGTACGTGCTGACCACAGTATGCCTGGAGCATTTGCCTAGCTGTGAGCATGTGGATGCTCGGTGTGGAGCAATTTATACCCTTGTCTGTAAAGGAAATTGTAATGTTCAGTCTGCTCATTATGTTGCGCCCCAGTATGTTTACAGGTGCCTGCTTGGAATATAGTAAGGGTAGTGATAAGTCATGATCTCCGATTGATAAGGAGATGTTATCAGTAAATGGAACCACTTCTCGAGCCCCAGAAAATCCTTGAGTGTTCATGGCGTTGCTTGACAATGTATATTTCCCCTCCCTTATTGTCATGATCTCTGCTTCCAAAAGGTCAGGGTTTTCCCAACTCCCTAGGAAGCAGATCCATAACCCAGGTTCCGAGTGCCAACCAGTCCCAATTGGGACCTTTTGGACCCAGTCCTGGCGCCAGTGGCACCAGGCTCATAAATATGCCCAGTCCCAGCGCTGGAAGCGCCGGGCTCATAATGCTTGGGTGGACTTACCTGCAGCAGACCATGCTGCTTACTTGCCTGCCAGTTGAGCCTCTGATCCTCTTCTGTTTGGAACTACTTTTCCTGTTGGGTGGGGCTGGAGCCACTCCCTAGATTTAGAACACTGGAACTCTTCTGGAAGGCAGGAACTCTTTTCTTACCAGGAACTCTTTTCTTACTTAGGCGTGGCTGTGGAAGGAGACACCTAAGCACTACAGCAGGCTATTTAAACCACACCCGGTGGATGAATCTTGCTTTGCGTTATTCTGCACCCTCTGCAGCAGGACGCTCATCGTGTCTTCTGCATCCAGTCCTGGGCCTAAGGAAAAAGGCTTACCATCCTGAATCCAGTCTTCAGCAACACCTATAAAGACAAGAAAGAACAGGTTAGCATTCCGGCATCTGAAAGGCAAAGGCTTACCATCCTGAATCCAGTCTTCAGCAACACCTATAAAGACAAGAAAGAACAGGTTAGCATTCCGGCATCGGAAAGGCAAAGGCTTACCTACTCTTCGTGCGCTCCGGAGGTCTTCATACTGCATTCCGGCATCTGAAAGACAAAAGCTTACCAACTCTTCGCACACTCCGGAGGCCTTCGGCGCTGCATCCGCATCTGAAAGACAAAACAAGGTGCGTTTAAAGACATTGGGGAACTTTAATACTCACGTGCCATTACTCCTTTCCACATCTAACCCAGTGGGTATTCCGGCACCCTGCAGCCGCTCCGACCTCGTACCTGCAAAATAAAAAGACAGTTAGAGCGCATCGTGAAGCAGGCAACAAGCGCTTACTCACGTGCTTCCAGGCGCTTCTATTCATCACACGGGCTCCATCTTCCACTCACTTCAGCCCGTCATCCGCCATCGCCGGAACCCTGCAAAACAAGAGACATCATTACTAAAGACTTTAAAAAGACATTTGAATGACTCGAAACTTACCGTTCGTGCAGTAAACGACGGACAGCAGTCCTCTGAAGTCAAGAGGCCTGCGCTACCTATCCAGTGAAGAAACTGGCTACAGCACCCTGCCCCGAGGCAGATGGAGAGCTCGGCATTCACTTACCTAAGGTGAGAGCGTTAACCTTTGGGGTCTACAGGAGAGGAGAAGAGGAAAGAGATAGGGACACCCCAATAACCCCAGTTCATTAACCCCATATTTTCTATCTGCAGACATCTTACTCTACACGTCAGGCATACAGTGCACAGAGGTCCAGCCCAAACAGCCAACCGGGTGCTACACATCACCTTTGAAGATACGGTAGTCGCCCAGTCAAGACCGGCGCCTCTGCGAGAATCAGGTGAGCGTTACAGAACGCAAAGCCTACCGCAAAACTCTCGCCCAGGCGCTATGGAAACCTCGGATACTGACCCCCTAGCCCGGTTACTTGGGGAGCTAAGGGAAGAAGTGCATGCAACTCGTCAGGAAACGAATGCTCTAAGAAGGGAACTAATTATTTCCAAGGAGAGAACAGACAATCTTGCTAGACAAGTGCTACAGTCACAAGGCGGACAGACCCCGTTACCCGCATCAGGGGCAAATCTTCCTTCAACATCCTCTATGAATCCAGTGCAGATCAACCTACCTGGGAATGTACCTCTGGCTCCGCCCAAGCGATTTTCTGGTGACCCAAAGAGGTTTGCAGTATTTATCAATCAGTGCCGGTTGCACTTCTTATGCCGGCCAGCAGCCTTTCCAACTGATCAAGCTAAAGTAGCTTTTGTACTTTCGTACCTTAGTGGCAATGCGGCAGACTGGTCGATCCCTCTAGTTCATCAAGATGATCCGGTTCTCCATGATTTTCAAGCCTTTCAGCTTAGTATGGAAAAACTGTTCACAAGACATTCACAGGGACAGGCCTTGGACAATGAGCTTCTTTCGTTGCGACAGGGTAATCAAGACCTTTTGGCTTATATTGCATCTTTCAATAGACTAATAGTGGAAACTCAATGGCCTGAGGACAAAAGGATTACGCTGTTTTATAGAGGTCTACGTGGAGAGCTCAAAGACGTTTTAGCCCAAGTAGTGAATCCCCCACAAGACTGTTCGGATTACATAGACTTGGTCGTTCAAATAGATCACAGGCTGCAGAACAGGAAGGCCGATCGTTCCAAGTTTGATGCTCGAGTATTTTCCAAACCGCCAACTCCTTCCAAAGGAGTAGACTCCGGGGAATCCATGCAAATAGGGGGTCTGAAAGGTCCTCTAACACAACGGGAGCGGGAAAGGAGGAAACAGTTGCAATTATGCCTATATTGCGGAAACTCAGGGCACTTTCTTCGAGACTGTCCGGTGAAACCTGCCAAGAAGGCAGTAGGAGCTGCAGTTACCAAAGTTACAAACTCTGAGCAGGGAAACAACCTCGCCCGACAAGAATAGAGGTCCTCTTGCCGAGTGTAAAAACCAGTTCCGTGACCTCGCATTTCGTGATACCTATGGTCCTCATTAGCCCTGATAATCCGGATCGATTACATGCAATTGAAGCTTACGTCGACAGCGGTGCCATCGGCAATTATGTGGATCATGAAATGGTTTTGAGGATGAATCTAACTCTTTGTCCCAAGGCTGTAAAGGACGTCATTACTACGGTGGATGGTACGGAGATAGCCTCCGGGCCAGTAACGCATACCACTCAAGAAGTGACGCTAGTAAGTCAAGATGGACACCATGAGAAGATCGTGTTCGATGTGATCAAGGCCCCTCAGTTTCAGATTATTCTAGGAATACCTTGGTTAGAGAAACACAATCCTCTGATCGATTGGCGAGCAAGAACGGTCCATTTCCAGAATGTGTCTCTACTTGTCACCCTCCACCTGGTGTTGCACTGGCCGCAATTTCTTCAGAGACTCCCCAGTTACCTCCCGAATACCTAGAATACCAAGATGTTTTCCGGAAGGATCAGGCTAACTCTCTACCTCCTCATAGGTCTTATGACTGCCAGATAGACCTGATACCTGGATCTACTCCTCCTTGTAGTAGAATTTATGCCCTCACCGAGCCTGAGAACCTTCACCTTCGACAATACCTGGATCAATACCTGGCAAATGGGTTTATTCGTCCTTCCAAGTCCCCTGCTTCTTCAGCTTTGTTCTTCGTTCCAAAAAAGGAAGGAGACCTTAGAACTTGTATAGATTATCGCTCCCTGAACCAGATCACCGTTAAGAATAGATATCCGTTACCTTTGATCCCTGAACTCCTGGACCAAGTCAGAAAAGCATGCATATATACAAAGCTGGATCTTAGAGGAGCTTACCACTTGGTACGAGTAAAAGAGGGCGATGAATGGAAGACGGCCTTCCGCACCAAGTATGGGCTATTTGAATATCAGGTCATGCCCTTCGGACTTTGCAATGCCCCGGCCGCCTTTCAATATTTTATGAACGATGTCCTCAGAGAGCTCATAGATGTATGTGTTGTTGTTTACATTGACGACATCCTCGTTTATTCTTCATCGGAATCTGAACATCGGAAACACGTGAAAATGGTCCTCAAAAGATTGCGTCAACACAAACTTTTCGCTAAGTTGGAAAAATGTGTTTTCAACGTGACTGAAGTTGAATTCTTGGGATTCATATTATCACCTGGCGGGGTGCGTATGGATTCAAAGAAGGTTGATGCAGTTCTCAAATGGCCATCACCATCCTCCGTAAAAGGTGTGCAAAGCATGTTAGGCTTCGCTAACTTTTACCGCAGGTTTATCCCCGAGTTCTCTCGAATAGTCCAGCCCATCACTGCCTTGTTAAAGAAAAACAAACGTTTTGAATGGTCTACCGAGGCGGAACAAGCTTTCCAGGATTTGAAGACTAAATTTATCTCTGCAACAATCTTAAAACACCCTCGCCCCGAACTCCCCTACATCGTGGAAACTGATGCTTCAAGCCTTGCCATGGGGGCAGTTCTATCACAAAAGGACCCGGTAACCAATCAGTTGCATCCCGTGGCATTTTGGTCCCGCAAATTCTCGCCTCCTGAAGTCAATTACACGATTACTGACAAGGAACTTCTGGCTATCAAGTCTGCCTTTAAGGCTTGGCGGCATTATCTGCTGGGGGCCCGACACACCGTTACTGTGATTACGGATCACCGAAACCTGCAATATTTGAAAACCGCAAAAGCCCAATCCTCTAGACAACTCCGTTGGGCATTATTCTTTGCCGAGTTTGACTTCATAATTACCTATCGACCAGGTACAAAGAACGGTAAAGCCGATGCCCTTTCTCGGATGGGAGTGGAAGAACACTTGATCAACCCTAAACCTGTACCAATCATTCCCGAACAAAGAATTCTGGGTGTAATCGCCACAGAATCCATAGAGGAAGTTAAGGATAAAGCCAGGCAACTTGTAACTCCAGCTGATATACAGAATTGGCATCTGCAGGGAAAGGACTTTGCAGTAAAGGACAACTTATTGTATTTCCAAGAACGATTATACCTACCCAGCACAGATTTACAGAAAAAAGTAATCTCTTGTTATCACGACTCTTTAATGGAAGGTCATCCCGGTATAGCCAAGACCTCAGAAAAGATCAAGCGCTACTTCTGGTGGCCGTCTTGGAAAAAAGATATCAGAGACTTTATAATGTCCTGTGGAGTATGCGCCCAAAACAAGAGTCAAAAGGAAAGACCAGCAGGCCTCTTACGCCCTATTGACATCCCACCTCGCCCTTGGCATACGCTTTCTATGGACTTCATCACCGATCTACCTCCATGCTCCGGATACAATACGATTCTAGTAATCGTGGACTTATTCTCCAAGATGGCGCATTTCATTCCGCTCAAAGGCTTGCCAACAGCAGCAACTCTGGCCCGAGAATTTCTCGAAAACATCGTCCGACTGCACGGTTTTCCTTCGGTTCTAATTTCGGATCGAGGTAGTCAATTTATTTCTCATTTTTGGCGAAGTTGCTGTCGGTCGGCTCAAATTGATGTGAGACTATCGACCAGTCACCACCCTCAGACCGACGGACAAACCGAGAGGACCAATCAAACTCTGGAACAGTATTTACGCTGCATGCTGCAACAAACTGAAAAAACTTGGAAAGATATCCTTTGGATAGCCGAGTATGCCTACAATAACTCTGTCCACTCGGGAACTGGGAAAACCCCGTTTTTTCTTTTGTACGGCAGTCACCCTCGAACCTCGGAGTTGGATCCCCTCCAAGATCTTGAAACACCAGCAGTAGACTACCTGCATTCTACAATCACCCAAGCCTTTAAGGAAGCTGTTTCTCACCTTCAAAGGGCTAAAGAACAATACAAGAAAGGAGCAGATCAACATCGGAAGGAAGCCCCTCACTATCAAGTAGGGGATCAAGTCTGGTTATCCACCAAATATCTATCTCTAAAAGGGCCACGCACATTCAACCCAAGATACCTTGGTCCCTATTCCATCACTACCATAGTAAACCCAGTAGCGGTCAAGTTGGACTTGCCCCCGCACATGAAGATACATCCGGTCTTCCACGTCTCTCTATTAAAACCCGTGCAACCTCAAACCCGTCTAACCAAATCTCCAAAACCTATCCTAGTGGATGGAGAACTCGAGTTTGAAGTCAAAAGCATTCTGGACTCCAAGATCTCCAAATCTAAACTATTCTACCTAATTGACTGGAAAGGCTACGGCCCCCAAGAGAGATCCTGGGAACCTGCTGAATATGTCCACGCTCCTCGCCTAATCAAAAGATTTCACCGAACATTTCCTGACAAGCCAAAACCCCCGGAGAAGCCCGGTTTGGGAGGGGCCTTGAGGGGGGGTACTGTCATGATCTCTGCTTCCAAAAGGTCAGGGTTTTCCCAACTCCCTAGGAAGCAGATCCATAACCCAGGTTCCGAGTGCCAACCAGTCCCAATTGGGACCTTTTGGACCCAGTCCTGGCGCCAGTGGCACCAGGCTCATAAATATGCCCAGTCCCAGCGCTGGAAGCGCCGGGCTCATAATGCTTGGGTGGACTTACCTGCAGCAGACCATGCTGCTTACTTGCCTGCCAGTTGAGCCTCTGATCCTCTTCTGTTTGGAACTACTTTTCCTGTTGGGTGGGGCTGGAGCCACTCCCTAGATTTAGAACACTGGAACTCTTCTGGAAGGCAGGAACTCTTTTCTTACCAGGAACTCTTTTCTTACTTAGGCGTGGCTGTGGAAGGAGACACCTAAGCACTACAGCAGGCTATTTAAACTACACCCGGTGGATGAATCTTGCTTTGCGTTATTCTGCACCCTCTGCAGCAGGACGCTCATCGTGTCTTCTGCATCCAGTCCTGGGCCTAAGGAAAAAGGCTTACCATCCTGAATCCAGTCTTCAGCAACACCTATAAAGACAAGAAAGAACAGGTTAGCATTCCGGCATCTGAAAGGCAAAGGCTTACCATCCTGAATCCAGTCTTCAGCAACACCTATAAAGACAAGAAAGAACAGGTTAGCATTCCGGCATCGGAAAGGCAAAGGCTTACCTACTCTTCGTGCGCTCCGGAGGTCTTCATACTGCATTCCGGCATCTGAAAGACAAAAGCTTACCAACTCTTCGCACACTCCGGAGGCCTTCGGCGCTGCATCCGCATCTGAAAGACAAAACAAGGTGCGTTTAAAGACATTGGGGAACTTTAATACTCACGTGCCATTACTCCTTTCCACATCTAACCCAGTGGGTATTCCGGCACCCTGCAGCCGCTCCGACCTCGTACCTGCAAAATAAAAAGACAGTTAGAGCGCATCGTGAAGCAGGCAACAAGCGCTTACTCACGTGCTTCCAGGCGCTTCTATTCATCACACGGGCTCCATCTTCAACTCACTTCAGCCCGTCATCCGCCATCGCCGGAACCCTGCAAAACAAGAGACATCATTACTAAAGACTTTAAAAAGACATTTGAATGACTCGAAACTTACCGTTCGTGCAGTAAACGACGGACAGCAGTCCTCTGAAGTCAAGAGGCCTGCGCTACCTATCCAGTGAAGAAACTGGCTACAGCACCCTGCCCCGAGGCAGATGGAGAGCTCGGCATTCACTTACCTAAGGTGAGAGCGTTAACCTTTGGGGTCTACAGGAGAGGAGAAGAGGAAAGAGATAGGGACACCCCAATAACCCCAGTTCATTAACCCCATATTTTCTATCTGCAGACATCTTACTCTACACGTCAGGCATACAGTGCACAGAGGTCCAGCCCAAAGAGCCAACCGGGTGCTACACATCACCTTTGAAGATACGGTAGTCGCCCAGTCAAGACCGGCGCCTCTGCGAGAATCAGGTGAGCGTTACACTTATGCATGACCTAGTCGCCCCAGTGTCAACCAGGAAGGAAAAACACTCGGTCACCTATAGCCATCAATATATATGGGGTTTTACCGCAGGGTTAGGTGTGACTGATAGGATAGGACACAACAAGTTCATCTGTGGGCTGTCTTATTGGGGGAACAATGATTGTCTGTTCCAAGTATAGGGGTTATGTCTGACCAGCATCGCCCCACCGATCCTCGTCACCGGCACCATTGCTTGCACATAATATCCACCCTGCCCCCCCCCGATTATTTGTGCTGCCCTTGTTCACCACACCCCGACTGCATTCCCCTGCTTCTGCACAACCAGGAGATATGCACCAACTGGACACACACCTAGCACTGCTGTGGTTCTCGCATTTGCCATGGGAACCCTACTCCCCCTTCACCCTGTCCCTGTGGGTAGCCTCTAAACACTCCACCTGGGCGTTCTCTCGGAAATAAAAGATAGCTATAATTTTATCCCACAGCTCCCTAGTTTCGAGGCGCCAAAGCTCTTGGATTTCCTGAATGTAGGTAACAGGATTCTCATCGCCACGCATCTTGCGTGACGTGATGGCTCAAATGTCTGATATGTCGGGGAATTGCGTTCGTAGTGCCTGCCATACTGCTTGCCTGCAATTTGCAAATGGTGCCCTGTCGTGTGCGGTGTTGTAGATAGTTACCCCCAGGAACCCTGCCCTTTTCCAGATGTCATCCGCCGCATCGCCTAGTATAGAGACCAGGAGCCCCTTAACATCACCCACTGTCAGCCTGGGTCCCGCCATACATTTTTCCATTTCATATATCCATTTCCTCGCCACCCCCCCACTTAAGAAGGGTAACCTCAATGTGATTTTTTTCCCTGTCAGCTTGCTTCCAGGGTATATAATGTGGCCTTGTCCCACCCTCTCTAGCAGCAGCATCTGCGAATACGCTGCCCTCTTGTCTGGTGTGCGTCGGTACTGTCGCACATAGATGGGCCCCCGCTCATTCTCCGCTCCCATGCCCATATCTGTTATCTTTATTGTGCGTGGTCTGTGCAAGCTGCCCCATGTCCCCGTAATCCCCCCGTAAGGATGAGCTTCCCTTGATTAGTGCTGCTGTCGCCCCTTTTCTCCTGCACCCTGGGAGGTCCCGAAGCCTGCTTATGTACGGTGTCTATTCAACAAAAGGGCAAAAATACTCACAAGGCGTCCTGGGGACAAATGAGCCAAACTATATGCCCACAATGGGGGTTCCCCAGAACAAACCATTCAGAACATTTTAAAATACAATTTATTTGTAGTGGACAGCCCCTATTTAGGCTCGGTCATGACTTCAATTGCTTATTCTTTTTATTACATTCTAAAGCGGAGGCAATTAATTTCCATCGCTCCACATCTAAAAGGCAATCTTGCCATATTAAATTCATAGATTCATGATTAATCATGATAACATGTCACAGTTTAACAAAAAAACTGTCTAAATAGACACCGATGTGCGAAGTGCCGTCTCTAAAATGTCATTTGAAAATCAAGAAACACAGCATCGTACCCGGTTTAAAGAACAATATACATATTCACATCACACCTGTGCACAATGCATTAGGTGCAAAACTGTTCACCAGTAGTTCATTATCAAATATCTCCACATATTCAGTTTTGATAAACATATAAAAACATCCGGGCATAACACAAGGACTCGGGGTCACAAGAAATTCACTTGAATTGGTTCTATAAATGGGAAATACCTATCCTGTTCTGTCCCTGTCTAACCATGTATTACAGGTGACATTTTTGCCCATGTCCTGTGAGTACCCAGCTCACATCCCAGGTCTTGTACGATGTCTGCGCAGCCATTCCCTGTGCCGTGTTTCTAGTCGTGCTACCTACATGGTTTACTCCTTCTCTTTCCTCTTGTGCTTTGCACTCCCATGACATTCCCGTGCCTGTCCATGTTATGTAAAGTTTGCAGGGCCCTTCCCATCCCTTGTCTCTTGTTTTATCCTCTCCATCCTCATCTTCTTCCTCGCTACAGAACCCATCAGTCTACGTACCTGGGGGTAACGTGTGGTCACCCCATCAAGATCGATATTCGTAAGGCTGCATGCACCCTCTTCCTCTCACACCCCTAAGGATACTACCTCACTAACCGTTGTGCGTGTCTTGGATGCACTCGTCCCATCCCCTGTATACCCATTGCTTACCTGTCCATCACGTTGCTCCTCCTCTTATTGTTCATCACGTTTTTCCTGGCCAGTTCCTCATTTATTGCATCTCTGACCCTTTTGAGTGCCTGCTCCTCCTCGTCACTTTCATTTCACTCCCTAGTTATTCTACCCAACCTTAACACCTTCAACTTCCCCTTCTTCGAACTTACATGTCTCCTGCAACAGGATCCTTTTCCTCCAATACGCCATCTCCCTTTCCCTTCCTATCTCTTCTTCCATCTTCCCTGACTCCGCTACCCTCCTTACTACCTCTGCATCTCTTTCTGCAGCCTCCTCACGTTCTTTTCCTATCTCCATCAATCAATCCTTCCTTACCTGTTCCTGTAATTCCAATTCCTTAAGCGTCATCACCTTCCGATCCCTCATCTCTTCCTCCCACTTCTGTTCTACTCTTCCCCGCTGCTGCTCCATACTTACCCCGTGTGTCGCCTTTCCCTTACACCCTTGTCCCAGTTCTAGCTCCTCAATTGCCCTTGCCGCACCTTCTGCCTCCCCTGTCGTGACCCCTTGTAGTTTTAACAGAACCTTTGCCGCCACCCATTCGTCTGGTCCTATTCCTGTGAATTCAGTTTTTGCACATTGCAGCCCCTCCTCATCGCAGCTCGTACTGTCTACCTCTTCCCCCCCTCCCATACTGCGTGATGCCTGGGGCAAGTATCTTCGGAGCATAGGGGGGTGGTTTGTACGTGGGATTTGAATATCCTTCTGTGGCTTTTAATTCCTGTGGCTCCTTAAATTCCTCTAATTCTCTTAGGGGATATAAGCCCTTCTCCTCCTCCATGTCATCGGAGGCGAGGCTGGGTGGTGCTGGAGGCGGCGCCCACGAGTCCGCGCCCTCCTCCTTCACCCCCCGCAAGCCCATGGCCTGTCTGCCTCAAACATACGCCATAAATCTATCTCCATGCGGTTAGCTAACTTTTTTCCCTTGTATGTTGTCTGTATGTGGGTCAGGAGTGATTGCAGAACGTCTGGGGGAAAGCTGCCATTAGGCGGCCATGGTCTTAGGGCCTTCCCTTCCGTACCTTTGGACAATATATTTAATAATCTTGTCCCTGTAGAGGGGCAAGGTAAGACATGTGTTGAATGGGGGTTTGCACTACCCCTGATCCACTATACATTTTCTTGTTGCCCTCCCATAGAACACAATCCAATCACAATTTACCTGACTTCAAATTGAGGGTTTCGACGCTCTGCTGATAATTCAAGGAGGAAGGAAAATAGTGGTTACACAATGCAATGTTCATATACATGTAGCGGTTCCTCTCTTCTTTACGAGCCTCAGCAGCTCCGTACCTTATGCGGCGTACCCTCGTACTGTTCTACCTATGCCAGAACAGTCACAGCTTGACAAACCACCTCAATCATGGGCCGCGCTCTGCCGCTTGTTCACTGGTCTGACAGTCCAGAAAATTCCTACTAGCTACCCTTCCGCCAGTTCACAACCAGGGGCCTATGCAATAGTCTATAGGTGACGTCACCAACTAATATTTATATGAGAAAGTCTTTGTGCGTTAACACAACATTACAATCCCACCCCCAGATGTTACCGCAAATCCCCACAGCTGTCTTCCCACTTCTACAGGAGCGGAGTATCCATTCTCAACAGTTTTGTCTCATGACTAAACTGCACCCGCTGCGTCGCCTAACGGATGATACGCCTCACGTCAGGGAGACTTAACCAGCTAGACACCTTCCATACAAGATAGCCTCAGCTAATCCCTACAGGAAAACCATCATCTATTTGCCGAACTAAAACGTCCAACTCATAGGAATCCACTACAACTACTTTCCATTCACGACCCAAGCACGTTAACAACCGACCCAATGTAGTCACAGGAAACCGTTGCTACGTGACCTGAATGCACGCAGAACACCACACACCTCGACATCTAGTTACACTATACGTTCACATACTCTTATTTCCCTAGTGCACAACCCTTTCCCCACCCACACAATTAGGTTGCTCTTTGCGTGGACCACACTTACATTGTTACACATCTGCCGGTGCTGCTTGGCCGCTGACTCCCCCCTCCTTTGGCTCACCTCGCCCCCTCTGGACTGCGTGAACAATTCACCAATCGTGGGCGGGATAATTTGAAGTCAGCTCCTAATGGTCAATTCTGCCGGTTGCGCGGGCCAGTATTCTTGCAATTCCCGTGAGGGTCCTGCAGTCTTCTGAGGTATGAGAGCAGAGGAGGCAGCACCTGGCCGAGCTGATGTCACAAACGATCTCGCTGGGGCCTCCAACTTGCTAGGGTAATTTCTGGCACCAGCAGAACCGTGCCGAGGGTCCACAGACTCCCAGCTCATGGAGGACCCTAACTCCCTCCCAGGTCCCAAGAAACTGAGGTCCACACAAGGAGCAAAGGCTTACTGTGGTTTATTTCACAAATGCACTGGGGTCAGATGCCAAGAGAATCTGGGCACATCTCCTCGAGCTCTGGCTCGCAGGCCAGTTTTAAAATAACATGTGACGTCACATTCTGCGTCACTCACTGACTCCTTCCCCACAAATCTAACGCCACTCAGGATAGGCTACTGAGTGGTAGTTCCACTATAGCAACTTATAGAAGTTGGTGTACTTGGACCCTCCCAAAAAGGGATGGCAACCCTAATGACAAAACAATAAACGTGCTGCTAATGTACATGTATTACTGTCCTCTACCTCATCAAACTGTTTGTGTTCTTCGTGTAGTTTGGTGTGTGCGTATCCGGTTGCGCAGATTTGCGCATGTGCTTCTTGTCTAATCCGGCTACGTCATCAGGGTGTCTCTAGGAACCTGCAGCATGGTGTTTGCTATTCGATGCCTAGTCAAGTCTGTCCATGCGGTTGGCTCCAGCTCGTTTCTATGGTTCTTCATCCACTCTGGGCAGAGTTTGCCGTTTAACAGGAGCATGGGGTACTTTTCGTGGTAGATGTTCATGGCTGGAGCAGTAGGGATCGGCATAAGTTTGAAGGATCGGCGGCCATGTGTTGCTGGTGCTTCTTCCGGTTGGGGGGTCCGTCCAGGATGGGGGGTATATTCGGGTTTCTCCTCTTCAGTAGCAAACCGTTCCCATAATACTGCCTCATAGCTGGTTGGTGGAGGTAACCCCTATGTTGGGAGGGGAGGGTGTACAGGGACAAGGCAGAATGGTGGTGAGGCAGAAGAGCAACCCATTGCTTGCAGTTCAACCGCAGCACTCCGAGCACTCTACCAGTCAAGTGTGTGACCCAAGCCCAGAGCAGCCGGTGCCAAGTACCTACATTCAAATAATCAATAAGTGTTAGCCCCACTGAACATTACAGACACTCCTCCATGCACTCTGTCTATTGTGCAAAACGTGCTGGCTCAGTAGCTGCTCAAGACCACTCCATTGCAACAGCCAGATCTCTCGACCAGCTGGGATGAAAGACACTGGTCTCTTGCATTATGCTGGCCCTGTGACTCCCTTTCCTCTCCACAGCTTTCAAAAGGCCCTTGGCCACTTATGAGCTCGCCATGGGCCCTATAGTCCTCATATTGCAATAGCTTCTGCTCTGCAAAGCTGAAAAGTGGGTGCAACAAGATAGCGTTGGCTGGTAAGGGGAGAACAGGGGAACTGAAACACAGTGGCTCGTGGGAGGCAAGGTGGTAAGGAAGGAGGTACTGGTGGGTCGGTAGGAAGAACAGAGTAATGCACTATTTGCCCATGTGGATGGACACACACCATGCAATGTTATTGTAAGAATGCAGTAGTTAGACCACTGACTCAACCAAGCCCCTCTAACATATTAACTGTTGGACATGGTGGGTCTGTCGCTGGTAAAACCCCAAAAGGAGCCACTGATGACTCACAGGTACAGTGACAGATTGTGCATTAACCTCAAAGAGGACCAAGTAGCAAGAATATGATGGTGGTCCACTCCAACAGCTCCTTAGGGAAAATGTAACAAAGCAAATCTGCCTAAGCAGCTGGGAGTAAAAACCCATGTGGGATTGCAAGAAGGAATCCCATGACACCAAGAGTGAGGATGCTTATTTTCTGGCCCAGTGTGCCATGTCCGCTTCAAGGTCCACAGGACTGCCTGGTGGCAAGGGGACCATGTGGTGTAAAGAGGGAGTAGGAATGTGAGGCAGCGTGCAAGGGAATGAATGGTTCACAATCATCCCCATGTGTGGCACGTTTTTCCGAGACCTGCAAGACCATGCTGTGAAACCACACACTTCTAGAACATCTCAGAATTGGTCTAACATCAGTCTTTTCTTTTTTTTTTCCCTGAGACCACTGACTGCATTTGGCCAGATGTGCATACCTGCTCAGACTCTGCCAGTAGTGTGTGGTAAAGGTTCACGCCAGCTGGTTTTTATGTCCAGCAGTGCAAGCGTGAAGGAACACCACAGGGGTACCGTAATGGACAGGACCGGATTACTATTTTATATTTGATGTTATAGCGAATACAAACCTTTCACCATACATTAATATATCAGAAACCGTTAAATCAGCAATAAGTATCATAAAACATAAGTATTTCATACAACAATGTAAAATAAAGTTCAATCATAATATTATCATAAATGACCCGTGCTGTTCCTTAAAGGAAGTATTTAGAGTTTACAGCGCTCGAAATACAGTGAAAGTGTGCAGTATTAGATTCAGCCAATAATTAAAGCTATGAAACTGTATGATATCGAATAGTATATCGCAGCATATATAGCAATGACAAGACAACAGCATTTACGTCATTGTTGGGGACTTGCAGTTCAATTAACATTTTACACAGAGCTATGATTAGGCTCCTGTAGGTTACATGTAAAAATCGGGTTCCATAAGAAATGTAAAGGGTTAAAGTTCATGTATGGAAATAAAGTAATATATTTGGGAAGATTCCTCGCTTGTGATAGATGGAGGTTGGCATAGTCCTCATGAAAATCTTTATAGTTCTTTATTAGTGCCTCAGGCCCATTCAATGTCTTCATTACTAATAATGTCCAACTAATCAGCACCTCTTCAGCAGAACCATTTTATTTTAATACAGTATTGGATTGTTGCTAACAAAATTCCATCTCTGGTACACCTTTCTTGTGAATGGACATTCTAAGATCTTGAAATAGGGAGTTATCCGGAGGCGTTAAACATATTGCCAATAGCTGTAGTTTCTTCAATGTTACTATGGCATGTAAGGAGACTAGTCCAAACTCCATCCTTACGACTACCAGTCTACTATTCGGTGATTAGTACTGCCCACTTGTGCAATATGATTCCCCATCTAAGACAAGTATAACATGTAAATCCATTACTAATAAGTATTGGAGTAAAACAGGCACACTAGATGCTAAAATGCTGCAAGCCAAATATATTTGTCTGAAATTAATGTAGTGCTTATTGCTTTAGTGGTCTATTTCCAAATTGCGGCACTCTTCCCACCGAACAGCATTAGACTCCTTCTAGAGGAGTCTTCACAGAGCCTGCAATAAGGGTATGGCAAAACTGTGCTACCATGTTTAGTTTATAAATAGTCCAAAAATAGATTCATGTCAATAACTGGAGGGATTCTAAATTTCCCCTTTAACTTGATAAAAAGGCTCTGTACAGTTAAGTATTTAAATACAAAAAGAGAATCCCATCAGTAAACATTTCTGCAAGCATCACTGAATGGAAACAGTGCTCATCCATCCCTTTAACTTCCTTGCTACTGATCATCATCCTCATCTATCCTCTTCCTTGTTTGATTCCTCTGTGGTATTGAACACCATCAACCACTCAACTCTCCATGCAACTCTTTCTCACCTCGACTTCATGGTCATACCGTTGCCTGGATTGCTTCTTACTTGGCCACTCCCTCTCCATCTCTTGGAATGTGCAAACATCCTCTTCCACTCTCCTTCCAGTTTGGGTTCCTCAAGGATCTGCCCTTGGTCCCCTCATATTTACCTTCTAGGTTTCTTTGCTATGCAAACTCATCTCCTTCTTTGGCTTTTCAAGACCTCTCTTTGCCAGTGATTCAAACATCGTCTCCGAACTCCCCTTCAGTTATCATCCCACATCACCAAATACCTTCCCACTATATGTCACTGGATGGTACTCCACTCCATAATGCTTACCACCTCCAAAATGTAAGTGAGGTGCTGCTCATCTTTCACTGATTCACACATGCTCCCCTCTCTTTTATCCTTTTCCCCAGATACCCTCACCCCATTCCTCAAGGCTTGCAACCTGGGGGTTCACGTTGATAGCAATGTGAAAATACAACAATTCATTAACTCCACCAAGATGGGTAACAGTCGTACCCTACTGAACATCCACTAGATTTACCCCACCTCACCTCACTTTTGGGTCCACTAAGACCTTCATCTCAGCCCTAGCTGGCTGGGCTACTGCTCCATGTTCCAGATGTACATCCCATTCCTTACCGCACTCGAAAAGGTGCTCAACATTGCCACCTGCATCCCCTTTAAACCCCCTCAATCCTCGGCCACCTCTGCACATTATCTCCATGTGGGTTGCCTGTCTATAAGCATTTGAGGACTCTTTAAATTCGGTCTTCTTGTCTTCAAATCAACACATGGCCTAGTCCTTCCCCCTAACCGGGCCAACTTGTTCTCCTGATGCTCATTCCCTCCCCCGCTGCATATGAAGATCTCAAGCGTGTTTACCCTTTATGCTCCCTCGACTCCATGAGCCGCCTCTGCTCTAGCTTTTGCTCTGTCTCCCCAATCGAGCTCCATAATTGTACACTTTGTGCACTGTGTGTTCTGTAAATATTCTTCTCGGTATTTGCCCAATTGTACTTTGCATAATGCCATCTATGTCCCATGCCCTTTTGTCCATCAACCAGTAACTGTATTAACCAATTCATCTTAAACTCTATTGTGAGGTACCCAGACCTGTTATTGTACTTCCAGATCATATGTTGTGCCTTCTTGGCAAAGCTCTTCATTTTAAGCTAATATACACATTCCTTCTTCTCTGAGCGGATCTTACAGTCAAAATCCTCACTGTGCAAATCCTACAGTTTTGAGATTGCACCAAATGGCATTTGATAAATTGTCTGTTTAAACTAGTATACACCACTTTTGCCGAAAGCATTTTTACCAAATTTCTTTCCCACTTTTGTTTTACCACAAACTTGCAGATGCGAAGTATGGGCAAGGGATATAGCAAGGAGGGAAGTGGGTGGTGGATATGGGTAGGGGTTTCCCCTGCTTTTTGTAGTAAAAATAAAGTGGACCATTCAGCAAAAATGCCATTCCCTAAAGAAAACGTGGCAAACATTCATAGAACCTTTGCATTGAATGCGGCTGGAAATATGATATTCCAAATCAGTGTAGTCAAGTTTTGGATTAGGCAACATATTTCACCACAAGAACATTTAAGGAACGTACATATAAAAGAGAAACATCCTTCAGTTGATATGAAGATAGTAGTGCAGGAACCATAGAACCAATTATGCATTCAGGCACAAATTAGAAATTGATTCCAATGCAAACGTGCAGGCTAGTAGTTCGAAATCGGTTTCCATTTTGATGGCTTTAATGAAATCAACCGATTATGATAACATTATTTACTGCTCTATTATTCCAGAAAAGTTGACCTAAACGTGAAGTTCACAAATTGGTAGGAAATGTGAGTTTTAGTATGTAGAAATACAAATAGTATTCGGCCAGTATTATTTTCAGAAACTGCTATCTGTCAGTAATACAGGTCAGACGCTTTTGGTTTTGTTATACAATTTTACATAATCCCATAGAGACCTTTAAAGGATTATGTTTAAAGAGTTTGTCGAGACTACGGAGGTACTTAACTTCCATACCATCTTACATATAATGAGAATTGGCTGGAGAAAATGTCCATGTCATGCATTCAGGTTTGGATTAATATATTCTTTACTCAGCAGGTTTTCTCAAACTCTTTGACAATTTCTTCAATGCTTTTAACTACCTCCAATTCACTGACATTACATTGTCTACCTATGTGCAAACATGGATTTGAATACACTTAACTGGCGTTAATGAATATATTTGAACCTCCATGGTTCATGAGCAATGGGTGCAAAAGAGAGAAAGCAAATTGTAAAGGGCATAAAGAACCAATGTGGTGTCTCCATCTCCAAGTTGGACCTGCAGGTGCTTACATTTTGGCTAACTAAGATCAGTGGGATTTCCAATAGTGTTTTTACTGTTGTAAAATACATCGGGCAAAGGACACAATATTCCACAATAATGTCTTGTTTGGGAGGCCAGCTCAGGAACAATGCACTTGCCTCGGGAAGAAGACAATTCCAAGTAATATGGGTTCGATAGAAGCTGATCGGCATTAAGTGCAATATAAATCAACAATAAAGTAGACATACATTTCTAGAAGACGCCATTGAATGCTTCTTCGGTGTAAACCAGTAGCCGTAGCATTGTCCATAAAAGTTAAATATATGCCTAACACAAGACCATTCAAAAGTACATCAAGGTGGTCTACATGTACAATATCTGGTATTACTATTCTACTATGGTGCTGTGATGAAATCCAATACCTGACATTCGGGGTAAAAAGTTGGGAGGCCTTTGGGCCTGGTTGCTGCCAGCCGGTAAGCAATGCTGTCCCCAGTAGTAGTGTGGGTGACTTCCCTTACTTGCTTCACCTCATCCTACACACATGGCAGTGCTTTTTTTTTACATGCTGCCTATTTGTGGAATAACAAAGCACATAAGGATCAAAATTGAGCCCAAAGTTGAATATGTTGAACAACATGTTTTTATTAGACATATGAGGACACACCAAAGCAATTCTCTTAAGGCCACAAGTATGCAAAAATGTTACTCAAAACATGGTCTGGATATACACCAGTATCTTTCTGGAATGTTAATAAAAAAGTGTAAGGAAACAGATTCTTCAGTTCAAACTGGGTTCTAGTTCTTCTTGGCAGTTTTTTTTAAAAAAAAAAAAAACATTTTATTGTATTTTGTTACTACAAAACAACGTACAATATACAAACATAACTCACATGCATACGTTCGTTAAAGGCACTGCGGTTAGACACCATACTTCGATACAGTGCATTAGCACAGAGCGTGACAGTTCCCAGGTTGGATTCTTTCCGTATTTGTGCATATTGCATAATAGGGTCTCTTAGTTTTGATTGTTTTTTACATAGTCTGTTCCCATTTCTGCCATATTCTGCCAGCTTTCCCTGGACATCCCCTTGCTTGGTAGACTCAGCGCTCCATTAATATACAGGCGTCCACATCTGTTACCCATTGTCCATATTGGGGGTTGATCTCTGAACCCCATAGTTGTGCAATATTCCTTTTGGCCAGCCCTGTGGTCGTTGAAAGCAGTATTTTTTGAAGCAGGTAATTTCTCCCTCCTCTTCAATCCCTAGTAGTAGGAGTTTTGGCCTGTTTGGGACTGGTCGACCTATGACCCTTGACAGCCTGTCACAACATTTTTGCCAGAAGTATTGTATTCGTGTGCATTGCCATAGGATGTGGTAAAATGTTCCTTCTTTCGGTTTACAGCATAGGCATTTGGCATCTGTGGTTTTGCCCCAATTGTATAGTGCTACTCGGGGGTAGTATATTCTGTCTAGTACTTTTAATTGTATAAGTCGGAACCTGGCCGATATTGCTATCTCTCTGGGGTACATTAAAGTTGACACCCATTCCTCGGGTAATAGCGGGCCCACATCCCTCTCCCATTTTGCGTTTAGACTACACATTTCTTTCGTAGCAAAGGATGAGATTGCATTGTACATAACAGATGTAGTTTTGATATCCACGCTGTCTAGGACTATGTTTCTCTCTAACGGTGTGCATTCTGGGAGGTCTACGCGATTTGTCATTTGTTTGGTGAGTGCATGGGATAATTGTGTGTCATGATAGTTTTCAGTAGGTAAGAGACCATTAGTGGCTGGTTATTCAGCAAAGGGTATGATATTATCTTCTTTGATCACTTGTTGGATAGTTAGTATTCCCGCTGTTTCCCAATTTGGCCATTTAGGCAGTTTGTGAAGTTCCGGAAGGTAGGTGTTGTTCCAGAGGGGCTGTACGAGGGTGATTTTGTTTTCCCAACCTATATGTCTGTGGGTTTCCCTCCAGATTTGGGTCATGTGGGCTGTTATTGTTCGGGCGAGGGGGCAGCCTCCCATATTGTACAAGCGATCAATTGGGGATATGCCGTGTCTTGCTGCTTTTTTTCCGCTCGTATGTGCGGTAATTCTGGATTACTGTGTAGTATGTCATTTACTGTCACCATCTGGCTCACCCAGTAGTATGTTTGAATGTGTGGGAGCCTGATCCCTCCCTCCCACAGAGAGCGTTGGAGTGTACTTAAAGCTATCCTCAGGTGTTTTCCTCCCCATAATAGTTTCCGTAGTGTCTTGTCTATCTTACGAAATTCTGCTGTGGGGATACATAGAGGGGCATTCTGTAATATGTATAAGAAGCTTGGCAATGTGAGCATTTTGAAGAGCGCTGCTATTCCCAGCAGGGTCAGTGGCAATGACCCCCAGTGGCCTACGTCTTGTGCAAAGCGCTTCACAATTGGATGTAGATTTTGGGTTACATTGTATTCCAGTCTGTTCGAGATCAGGATGCCTAGATATCGGAATTGGTTCAGTTCGACTTTATATGGGGAACGTCTGGGAGGTGTAGTCTACTCCTTTGACCGGTAAAAGTAATGAGTTGGTCCAGTTCACTCGCAAGCCACTGAAGGCGCCATATTTTATCAGTATGTGTGTAACTATAGGACAAGAGATTGCCGGATCATCCAGATAAATCAGTAGGTCATCTGCGTAGAGAGATACTTTGTCCTCCCAGGTTGGATTCCATCGGAAACCAGACCACGTCGGTGTGTTTAACAGGGTTACCGCCAGTGGCTCAATGATCAATGCGAATAGCATGGCCGATAGTGGGCAACCTTGTCTGGTACCTTTCCCCAGTTGAATGTTTCAGGAGGGCCATCCATTCGCTCTCACTTCGTTGGGGCGTTATATAGGAGCAGGACCAAATTTATGAATCGATCCCCAAGGCCTATTTTCCTCACAATTATCCATAGTTTCTCCCAGTGGACTGAGTCGAAGGCTTTCTCAAAATCGATGTCTAATAGTGCCAGTGACTGTTGTAGGGTTGGTGCTCTTTCAAGCGCTAAATGTAGTCTACGGATATTCATTCTCGTAGATCTCTGCGGCCTAAAGCCACATTGATCTGGGTGGACCAGGGATGTGATTAGTTTTTGGAGTCTATTGGCTAGTACCTTCGCCAGTATCTTGGCTTCACTATTGATTAGGGATATGGGCCTATAGGAGCTGCATTCATCTGGGGGTTTGCCCTCTTTTGGTATTACTATTATGGTGGCTTTACGTAAGTCCATCGGGAGTATCCCTTCTCTCTTTGAGTGTTCAAACATGTTGAGAAGGTGGGTTGCAATGTCTAGGTGACTTACGTTTTTCCAAATATCTACCAGGAAGCCATTCAGGCCTGGGGTTTTCCCTGATTGTAGTTGGGAGATGGCTATCAATATTTTTTCCACTGTTATTTTACTGTCTAGTATGCCTGCATGCTCTGTGGCGAGTGAGGGAAGGTCAATCTCATCTATTGCTGTATTCACTATTGGGATATTCGGGGGGCTGTATAGCTCTTCATAGTATTTTGCAAAGCACTCTGCTATCTCCTCGTCAGTTGAGTCTAGCGCTGCATTTAGGTCTTTAATATTCCTAATTTGTCGATGCCCCTCATCCCGTTTTTCCAACCAAGCCAACAATTTGCCTACTTTCTCCCCTGTTTCATACAGACATGCTTTCATGGCTCTATGTGCCTTCTTGGCGCAGTCTAGTGACAGATTGTGTAGTTTCTCCTGCGCTAATATCAAGGCTCTATTTGTCTCAGGTGTGTTGTTTTCTATGTGTTCTGTTTCTCTGCGTGCCACCTCCTCTTCTGCGTCTACAACCTCTTTCTGGTGTGCTTTTTTCTGTGCTGCCGTCCATGAGAGGATTTCTCCTCTCAGAATCGGTTTATACGCTTCCCATAATCTTTCGGTGTTATCCACAGAGCCTGTGTTCAACTCAGAAAGTGGAGGTGGTTTTCTCCTGTAGTTCCGGAAAACCCAGGTAATAGTTGTTGAGCCGCCAGGTGGGCGGAGGGTGTGGTCTCCTTGTTTCGAGTTCTATCATTAGTGGGAGTGATCAGATATGCCCTGTGGGAGTAGGGATGCACCATGTGCCTTATGGATAGTTGGAGCTGGTATGAAGAAGTAGTCTATCCTAGATAGCGAGGCATGTATGCCTGAATGGAATGAGTTTTCGCGTGTATCTCTGTGTAGGTCTCTCCATACATCTCTCAATCCCAGTGCAGAGGCAAAAGGTGGCCAGTTTGGTGCTAGTTGTAGGGTTCCTCCCTCTTATGTGTGTGCGATCTTGTGTGTTGTTCATAACCTTGTTGAAGTCCCCACCTAAAATCCAGGTATCCGCAGTTTTCGCGGTGAGGATGGGAGTAATTTCTGGTTAGTAGTGTAGGTAGGAGTGCCGGTGGGGAGTATATTGCCATAATCGCAAGGGTTTGGTTCCATAATGTAGCGTTTATGTGTACATATCTGCCTTCGGTGTCCTGAGTCACCTTTGATATTGTCAGCAGCAGCCTCTTATGGACTAGAATCAGCACCTCTCTAGCCACCATGGAGAAGCCTGCGTGTACCGCAGTGCGGTAGTTGGATCTTTTAAAGAGGTTGCATGTTGTTCCAGCAAGGTGTGTTTCAGTTAGGAGCACTATATCAGGTGTGTAACGATTTATGTATTGTAACACCAGGCGTCTCTTAATGCCGGATCCTAGTCCTTTAACATTCCATGTCATAAATGTCAGGTGCTTGTTGGTTATCATAGATTGTGGCGCCATTGGGTGTCTGGGTTTTGTGGTGTATGGATGCGCCCTGCGGGGAATGACCGCTCTGTGGGTGTTAGGATGTATGTTGTTGCTTCCTAGCCTGTATTTGGTGTGAACACAGTACCTTTGTATGCCAACCAGTGAATAATAAACACATATCCAACTCCCCCCTGCCTATACTCCAACGCCAACTGAAGCATATGTTGCCTCATTATGAACTTCAGAACTACTAAATCTCAACTCTCATACATTAACTCTTAACTAGTCAAGTTTCCCGGCCTGCAATATGGTCGGTGCTCTTTGGTCGTTTATTTCACTCACTTTTGACTTGTCTGCACACTTCCGTGTCAGGGGGTGGTTCGAGTTGGGCCGCCAGCTGTTGTGCACAGCTGTGATCCGTTGTTCCAGGAGTTCAGTTACGTATTCGCATCCAGAAGGTTGTGGTAGCTTAGTGTCTGCATTGTCCCTTCAGTCATTTCCTTCTTGTCGCATTTCGTCCGGTTGTTGTTGTGGTTTGACATTTGGATAATCTCTGTGGACGTGGTCTATTTCGTTTGATCTCATTTCTCCTCCGATCACTCCAGTCTCTTTCTATAGGTCTTTCGGCCCAGTTCCACGCTTCCTTGGGATCCCTAAAGTGTGCTGTTGTGCCATTATGGAATATTGTTAGCCGCGCCGGGCAGATTAGTCCATATTTGATCTTCATCGATTGCAGACGCCGTTTGAGCGGATCGAAGGATTGACAAGCTTTTTGTACCTCCCTGGTAAAATCAGGGAAGAAAGCAATTTTAGAGCAATTGTAGGTGATAGATCCTTTTGTCCTTGCCCTCTGTAGTATGGCGTCTCTGTCTCTATAATTTACAAGCCTCGCCAGGACTGTGCGCGGTGGTGCTCCTGGTATGGCTCTTCCGGTTGGAACGTGATGTGCACGTTCAATTGAAAAGAATTTCGAGAAGGATTTCATTTCAAACAAATCTACGAGCCACTGTTCGAGGAATAGTTCCATGCTTGCCCCTTCTGTTTTTTCAGGGAGGCCAAGGATGCGAACATTATTGCGTCTTGATCTCCCTTCCCTTTCGTCTACTCTCCCTTCCAGGATTTTAATTCATTCCAGCATGCCAGACAGTTGTCGGTTGACGCCCCGTAGGCTGTCCTCTGTCTCCGAGATGCGGGCTTCAGCTTACCCGGTGCGGGAGGTATGTTTTTGCAAGTTATGCCGCAAAAGTGATACTTCAGCACCTATACCCTCCATTTTCTTCTCCATTGATGACCTGGAGCTAGCTATGGCACTCATCACATCTCTGAGGGAGATGTCTTCGTTGGACTCCAGTTCCATTGATGCGGGCCGTTCCGGCAAGTGGGATATTGGCGCGGTCGTGTATTGTTCCATTCTACTCTGTGTGGAGGTTTTCCTGGGTTTGTCCTTTCCCCATTTTGCAGATTTACTCGCTACGCGATAGGGATTTCATTTCGTTCCATGCGGGGGATCTAGCTGCATGCAGTGCTGGCTTCTGATTGTTGTTCAGTGCTTTGGGGCGTTGTCTGGCGAGACGTGGGTCACAGTGCTATGACAGAAGGCGTCGGTTGGAAGCTGTATCACTGTAGGCGTCTATTATTTGCCACTGGTCTCCGTGGGAGCTGTGGAGCGCTGGTGATTTCAGTGTTTGGGTCCTTCTTTTCAGCTGCATTTGCAGCGCTCACATGCACCTGTGCGTCCCCCACTGCTTCAGTGATTAAGTTCTTTGCTTGTCTCCTTTATGATTTGGGCTTAAAGTGTTTTCCCCAGGATGTGGTAGTATGGATTTATTTGGTAGAGTTCTGCAGGTGTGCCCGTCCAATTATGCAGTCGGGCGTAGTGCACCAACATGGGTGTTACCAGTGTTACCATATGTATGGATCCCCACAGGGTCAATCGTTCCGAGGGGTCTCCATGGGGGTGTGCATCGCTTGTCGTATTTGCATTTCTTTGCACGGTTTACTTTTTTCCTCCGTTACCTCCCAACAATTGTACTCGGAGGGGCGCCTAGGGTCCAGTTCACGGTGGGACACCCGTCCTGTAGTAAGGTAGGTAAGGCGTTGCCGCGTGCCTCCTCCAGGTTGTGTAGGTTTACTCCTCCTGTCTCCTGTGGGACCTCTTCTATTCCGCCATTCAACCCACGGTTTTCACTCGTTCCCATCGATCAAGTTCTTGTGGGGCAATCAAGGTTGTTCTTCAGGACCTTGGTATCATGTGGTGTTGTTTATAAGTTGTTGAGGGATACGCCTGGATACTTGTATTTCATTGTGTCCAGTAATATTGGCGTTCGTTATTTGTTGCGTGTGCACTTTTTCGGGAGAGGTGTCAGGAGAGTGTCATGCTCTATTGCAGTCCTGTGCGCATATATTTCCCCAGCAGCTCTTCAGGCCCCCCCAACGTTGTCCGTTTTCCTGTTTATTGCAGGATCAGTCAGCGTCAGTGCATGTTCCAATTTGGGTCTCGATGCTTGTGGCAGCTCTTTTACAGCTCCTATCAGAGACTCTCCCCCGGGTTCTACATCAGGCAATACATAGGGGCTCCTTGGATCTGATCCATGGAGATCTATGGCTTAGGTCCCACCCCGTCTGTGACTACGGGGCCCCAGTTTACCATCAGTGGCGCAGCACTCACCATTCACACGGCGCACATCGGTGGTCTTTCGCCCCACCTCCTGGGTGCTGCCGCAGCGTTTCGGCGGTGTCTACAGCCGTCTCCTCCGCTCTGAGGCTGGGGCGGCACCGCAGACCCCTCCTTCCGCAGTCAGTGTGTCGCCACGGCAGGGCTTCCTCCGGCACGCCAAGGGACACGGGCCCGCGTCAGCGGCAAATTCTGCCGGAAGCGCTGGCTAGGGCTAGATCCTTGCGTAAGGGTCCCGTTCGTTCTCCGCAGCATGCTGTAGCCTTGCAGCCCGGTCGAGGTGATCGCAACAGCTCCCCTATTTTCTTGGTTGTTTCTCGCTGCAGGGAGAGCTCGTCAGGAGGAGAGCGCAGCTCCGCCTCGACATAGTCGTCTGGCCTCTTATCACTCTGCGGTCACGGTGGCCATTTTGCTTTCAATTCGGCCACAGGCACTCAGTTTTCGGAGCCAATATCTTCTGCTCCGTAATGGTGTCTGCTGTTGTCGGCTGTATTGTTTATCGGATTGTGTTTTTTTAATGCTTGCTGGATCAGTATTTTTAGGATATTTTACAGGAAATGGCTGGCAGCCCAGGAGCACAGAGGAATCACGTCCTCATTGTGTGCTGGTTGGCCACACCCCCCCTCTTCTTGGCAGTTTTAACAAACAAAATCCAATGTGGGGGGAAGTGTTCCGAAGTCCAAACATAGCACACACAATTCAGAGCAAGCAGAGGTCTTTCTTGTTCATGCTGATCCAGTCTGTAAGTAAAGTCTCTGGTGTTTGTAGCCCCCTTGGTTAAGTTCTTGTGTAGCTAGGGGGTGGTAGTGAGGCCTCCTCTGCCAGGGCCTTAAAGTCTGCACTGAAACCTGATATGAATTATATTGTTGGCGCAATGCTAGAGCTGATCTGAAACCAAGGACTGGAGCCAGAGAAGGCTACCTTTGCCCATCTATGGGACTTCTGAGGATCCTGCTGCCTCCCCTTTTGTCCAGTATTGGGTCTCAGGCTCTCCAGCCCTAGCTGCTTCTCATTCTCACTGTAAGCTTGTACCTATCCCGTTAACTATTCTATCTCCTGGTGTACCTCCTCAATGTACTGCCATGTGCTCATTCCATCTGCCTTACTTGCATACCTTGTAAGTGTGGGGTATGTGGCTCATTCACACTACTTCTCCCCAGCTTCTAATTACACCACCTTCTACACAGCTTTTCTCTTCTGCTCCTTCTCCTCCTTGACTTCCCTTAAAGGGGAAGTTCGCTCAAAAAGTTATAGCTAGCAAACATTGCATGCTTAGAATGTTCTTTATAACTTCCTCATTATACGCCGATTGCAATCAATGGTCAATTAATCCCAGTATTCCAATTCTTGTGTGTCCTTATGTTACACCAGCAAATCTTTCTAATGACGCACATGGTGTTCCTTTCGTGAGAATATATGGATTTTGTGCACTTTCAAGTGCAAGGCTTTCGCCTCAGCACATTGTTACATCATGAATGCTGACAGGTTGTTCCTTATTGCTGGTACTGCCAAAGGGCAGATTGGTCCCTGTTGGTCGTCTGACATAACGGTTAGCCATACGCACCGTTTATGCTTACCGGCCAATGTTGATTGAAACATCCATCCAACGGTAGCTGGAAACTAAGGCATACGCAGAACGGCACAATATATCTGTGTAGATAACAGAATAAAAATATATTTTAGTAGCTGTTCTGCAATCGAATATAACAAGTTACGGTATAATTCAAGACCTAATCATAAAAACAAACCACCTGAAACTTCCTGCAACGGTTTCAAGCTTGGACACAGAAAGAGGACTGCAACAACCCATTTCAGACAGGGTTCGTAAAGGAGATTGGGACATGAGCGAATATCCTCCTTAGTATCCTCAAAGGGAGAGTAGCAGAAGGTAAACCAAGATTTGTATGTCTTTCGTCGACCTGGTTCAAGCGTTTGACCAGGTCGATCGAGAAATTCTATGGGAAAACTTCATCATAAGGAGTGGCCAAGGTCAATTCTGGTTCTGTAAATCACTCTCTATTCTACTACTTCGATTTCAGTGCCCTTGAACCATGCAGGAACATTGTAATCGGAAATACCCACAACAAGAGGCGTCAAGCAGGGATGTCCTCTTGTGCCTGCTCTTTTCAATTTCTATCTTAGAGTTGGGATAGTCTGAGACCTCAGTTAGATATTTTCCACCAAGTCTGGGAGGAGTAAGATTGGCACATCTCTTATAGGTGGATGACCTAATTTTAAATTATGAAAATGCAGTAGGTCTCCAGCGTCAACTCGAAGCACTCCAGAAATACATCCTAAAAAACAACTTCGAAATACATAAAGAAAACTCGAAGATTATGTGCTTCGAGAAAGGGAAAAAACAAAAAGAAAAGTGCACAATGATGCACCAGTGACTGCACACCAGGATATTCCACGGGACAAAGCTGTTTAGATGTTCTGACTTCAGTGTCGTGTAGACCGATGAGACCTCTGTCCCCAAGTGACGCACAGGGGAACTAATAGTAACCCGCTGTGCGACCTTTGAGGCCACAGGTGAGAGATGACTTCCCAGATCCACGGAACCTCTGGAACACCGATGCTGCTGTCAGAAAGGAACGAGGTTAAGTACCAGGCAATCACAGTACATATAAAGTAAACCAAAGGATCTAAAAGGTCTTACCTATCTGGTGTCAGGGAAACCCAGGAAACCTAGTAGAGGTTCGAGACTCAGATGATGAGGCGGTCCCAGAGTGGTAGAACCGTGGGTTTGCGTGGATGTGGGATCAACCACCTGCAGGAGAGAAGGCGTGACTTGAATCCCCAGTAGGGACTGGCGTAGGAGTTCAGCAGGGTACCAAGGGATGTTCCAAAGCGAAGTCAAGATACAGTCCAAAATCCGGCAACAGGTAAACAGTTCCAGGCAAAAGTACAAAGGGGTATCCGAAGGAGTCCGAGGTAGAGATCCGTGATCAAAAGGTAGCAGTGGAGCAATGCGTAACGCCAAACAGGGTCTGAAGACAGCTGAGAAGCAATGAGTGTTCTGTCTCTCAGACCTTTATACCTTGTGTCTCGGGGTCATGTGACGTCCAACAAGGTCACGTGAAGAACGCCACACTGGATCACGTGACCGACGTGAAGACGTAAGGCCGCCCCTTCTGCTATACGTTCTCCAAGGCAATTGCCAATGCAGAAAGGGTTGCAATCGAGCCCGTACACCAAAGCTGGTACGGAGTTTTCGGTCCTTTGGGTTCACCGAATCACTTGAGCCTCGAACCGTGGAAGGAGATGTTGGTGGAATGTGAGCGGTGTTCTGATGTGTAGTGGACTGGTGTGCAGAGGGTCGTCTAACATAGCCCCCCCCTAATGGCCCACGACCCCGTGGGCAGGATGGATGATCCTTATGGAAGCGGGCCACCAACCGAGGGGCGTTCAGATCCAAGGCGGAAACCCATGAACGCTCCTCCGGGCCGTAACCCTTCCAATCAACCAGATATTGGAGCCTACCTCTAAACCATCTGGACCCTAAAATGGCCGACACCTCAAAGACATCAGGAGAGGTCAGGGACACCGGCGCAACAGGGGTTCGAAGACGGACGGAATCGGGACAAGGTTTGAGGAGGGAGACGTGAAACACAGGATGGATACGCCAAGAACTAGGAAGCACTAGACGAAAAGCCACCGGATTCACAACCTGAGAGATTACATACGTGCCGACAAAACGAGGTAGCAATTTCCGGCAACCCACTAGGCGAAGATGACGTGAAGACAACCAGACCCTAGAACCCACCACCAGAGGAGGAGCAGCTAGACGTTTGCCATGCACACGGGCCTTCATAGAAGCCTTTGCTTCCGTGAGATGGACCACCGTACTGGCATGTACAGCAGACAGATCCCTAAGACACGTCGTGGCCGCCGGATTCGAAGAACTAGAAGTATCAGGGATCGGCAAGACCTTGGGATGTTGGCCGTAGAGGGCGTAAAAAGGAGAATAACCAGTAGCTGAATGAACCGCGTTATTGTACGCAAACTCAGCAAGTCGTAAAACGGTCAACCAGGATGTCTGATGTTTTAATATAAGGCAACGAAGATACTGCTCCATGGATTGATTCGTCCTTTCGGTCTGCCCATCGGTCTCCGGATGATAGGCCGAAGAATACCTGGTATCGATGCCCAACAATCTAGTCAACGACCTCCAAAATCGAGAGGTGAACTGTGATCCTCGATCGGATATAATGATCGAAGGGAGGCCGAATAACATGAACACATGTTCAAAAAACAAATCGGCCAAGACCGGGGCCGAAGGAATACCTTTACAAGGAACAAAACGAGCCATTTTAGTGAATGTGTCCACCACTACCCAGATGGAGTCAAAGCCTTTCGACTTGGGGAGATCGGTAACGAAATCCATAGTCAATGTATGCCAAGGCCTGGGAGGTACCGGAATCGGAAGTGACAACCCAACCGGTCGACCCCTCCGATGTTTAGCCTGAGCACATACTGCACATGAATTGACATAACATTCTACATCGCGCTTCATAGAGGGCCACCAGCACCAGCGCTTGAGAAGATCTAAAGTGCGCTCTTGACCGGGATGTGCATTAAAGGGAGCATCATGAGACCACTCAAGGGCTATATTACGAGTGTCAGGTGTGGGAAGGAACAGACGTTCATGTACGAAAGGCAACCCATCAGAATACACGGGATCCCATTCTCGCAACTGGTCGTAATGATTGCTAGCCCAGGATCGGACCGAGTCTAATAACGACAATGAAGGTGTACAGAGACAAATCACATGACTCTTTCCAAGAACAGTGTCAGGGAAGGTTGGCAACTCGACCCCTCCCGGGGAACGTGACAAGGCGTCTGCTTTTCCATGTGAAGTGCCAGGACGATGCATAATATGAAAATCAAAAGAGGAAAAGAAAAGATGCCATCGGACCTGTCTGCTATTAATGCACTTCAATGCGGCCAGATCCTGTAAATTCCGATGATCTGAGTATACAGTAATGGGATGTTTAGCCCCCAGAAGATGATGGCGCCAAACACGAAAGGCATCCATGACAGCCAGGAGTTCCTTCTCCGTAACGGTGTAATGAGTTTCAGTACTGGAAAACTTACGAGAATGGTATGCCACTGGGTGTAATTTGCCTGTTGTAGGACATGTTTGAGACAATACCGCGCCAAGAGCAAAAGAAGAGGCATCTGCCTCAACTATGAACGGAAGCTCAGGATTGGGGTGCTGTAATACCGGTGCAGTAGTGAAAGCGGTTTTCAAAGTCTCAAAAGCCTCTTGGTGTTCTCTCTGCCAACGATAGGGTACCTGAGGACTGGTCAGAGCCGTGAGCGGGGCAACAATTGTGGAAAAGGAAGAAATGAAGCGTCTATAAAAGTTGGCGAAGCCCAAAAAGGCCTGCAAGGACTTAAGTGTTTGAGGTACTGGCCAATCTAAGACTGCTTTGACCTTGGATTCATTCATGGATAACGCCCCAGGGGTAATGTGGAATCCCAGAAACTCAACAGACGATTTATGGAACTGACATTTCTCAGGTTTGGCGAATAAGGAATGTTCTCTCAGACGGGATAGTACTTCTCGGACATGCGTTACATGGTCATCAAGATTACGAGAAAAGATTAAGATGTCGTCCAAGTACACAATCATGTATACATCCAGAATATCCCTGAATATGTCATTCATAAATCGTTGAAATGTGGCCGGGGCATTACATAGGCCGAAGGGCATGACTAGATATTCATACAAGCCGTAACGAGTACAGAAAGCAGTTTTCCACTCGTCTCCCTCGCGAACGCGCACTAGATTGTATGCGCCGCGTAGATCAAGCTTGGTGAATATTGAAGCATGTGATAAGTGGTCTAGAAGAGGTGTGATTAACGGGATTGGATATCTATCCTTTTTTGTGATAGCGTTAAGACGCCGATAATCCACACAAGGACGTAAATCCCCCTCCCTCTTGGGTACAAAGAATATAGGGCTTGCCGCTGGTGAAGTAGAGGGACGGATATGTCCTAAACGAAGGGCGTTCTGTACATACTCTTTCAATGCTTGTTCTTCCGAAGGGGACAAGGAATATATTCTGCCCGAAGGAATAGTGGAATCAGGGAGTAATTCGATTGGGCAGTCATATGTCCTATGTGGAGGAAGTACCTCGGAAGAGCCACGATCGAAAACTGACTCGAAGGCTTTGTACTCAGTTGGAATCCCAGACACCACCCCCCCAACGGTATGAGAACGCACCATCTCCGAATCATCAACAGTCAGCGTGAGTTGAGCTAAAGCTCCCAAAGCCCGAGAAGGTGTGTCAGCTGTTTGATGGACCGGGAGACAATAATTCTGACAGATCTCGGACTCGAAGAGCACATTGCCTGATTGCCAATTGATCAACGGATTGTGTTCACGTAACCATGGAATCCCTAATATGATACCGAATTGATGTGTGGTAATTAAATCAAAACTTAAAGTCTCTGTGTGGATTTCTTGTATGGTCAACAAAAGAGGTGCTGTTTGGTGTCTAACAGGGCCGGAAACTAACGCAGAGCCGTCTACGGCTTGGACATGTTCAGGTCGTGTTTTTACCACTAAAGGCAGGTTGAGAGAATGGGCTAACTCAATGTCTATGTAATTTCCAGTAGCACCTGAATCAATGATGATTTTGACTGCATGAAGAAGGCCTGTAGAGGGACATAGAGTAGCCTTTACAGAGATGGGTTGAACACGAGCAAAGGCCAGAGGGGTACCCGGAGATGATGACGGAACACTCGACCTGCTCTCCGGATCTAAGGTCGAGCTGTCCGAAAAACCTGGCTCTTCTTGGGACGTCGAGGACACTCCTTCAAAAAATGTCCCGTGGTGCCACAATAAAAACACGCATTATCCGCCCTTCTACGTTCCCTCTCAAATGTTGTAATAGGACTATGTAAGCCTCCCACTTGCATAGGTTCTTCTGTACTGGAAGCAGGAATACTGGCAAGAGTAGGATGGGAAGAGACCCCCAACTCGGCTCTACGCTCCGATCGCCGTGCGTCTACCTGCAGGGCGAGATCAACCAGTTCCTGATACTGAGTGGGCATAGAAGGGATCACTGCTAAAGCGTCTTTCATGATGTTACTCAACCCCCTGTAAAAGACCACCGCCCGCTTGTTTTCTGGCCATGATGTTTCAGCAACTAATTGATTGAACCGGGTGATGTAATCTATCAAAGTCCTCCTACCCTGAGTTAATTCTAACAACTCCAAATCCCTAGACTGTGCCTTGTGTCGGGTATCAAATACACAAGACATTTCTAGAGTCAATAGATCAAAGCCATAAAGGACTGGACTATTATCCTCCAACAGGGGATTGGCCCAAGCGGCAGCTGTCCCGGCTAAATGGGAAAGGGCGAAGGCGGCTTTAGCAGTGGAAGTAGGGAAGGCCAAAGGTCTACATAAGAAATGTAACTTGCACTGATTAACGAAGGTTCTGAATTTCTTGGGGTCACCTTGATAGCGTTCCGGAGCAGCCAGGGGGGAAGGGGTTGGGAGGACTATCTGAGTTGGGACTGTAGTATTAGCCATGGGAGGAGGTGTAGTTGAGGAGCTAGCATCTCCGAACTCTGGGTCTGCAGGAAGGGAATGCCGAACACTCTGTATGGAATCTAACCTTTGGTGGATCACTGTATTCGCAGCGGCCATATCCGCCCTTAATACTGTAATCGCCTGGACTAAGGCAGCTATGGGTTCTTCCGTGGATCCCTGCATCGTCAAACACGACTAAACGGCTTCTCAGTCTGTTCTGACTTGAGTGTCGTGTAGACCGATGAGACCTCTGTCCCCAAGTGACGCACAGGGGAACTAATAGTAACCCGCTGTGCGACCTTTGAGGCCACAGGTGAGAGATGACTTCCCAGATCCACGGAACCTCTGGAACACCGATGCTGCTGTCAGAAAGGAACAAGGTTAAGTACCAGGCAATCACAGTACATATAAAGTAAACCAAAGGATCTAAAAGGTCTTACCTATCTGGTGTCAGGGAAACCCAGGAATCCTAGTAGAGGTTCGAGACTCAGATGATGAGGCGGTCCCAGAGTGGTAGAACCGTGGGTTTGCGTGGATGTGGGATCAACCACCTGCAAGGGAGAAGGCGTGACTTGAATCCCCAGTAGGGACTGGCGTAGGAGTTCAGCAGGGTACCAAGGGATGTTCCAAAGCGAAGTCAAGATACAGTCCAAAATCCGGCAACAGGTAAACAGTTCCAGGCAAAAGTACAAAGGGGTATCCGAAGGAGTCCGAGGTAGAGATCCGTGATCAAAAGGTAGCAGTGGAGCAATGCGTAACGCCAAACAGGGTCTGAAGACAGCTGAGAAGCAATGAGTGTTCTGTCTCTCAGACCTTTATACCTTGTATCTCGGGGTCATGTGACGTCCAACAAGGTCACGTGAAGAACGCCACACTGGATCACGTGACCGACGTGAAGACGTAAGGCCGCCCCTTCTGCTATACGTTCTCCAAGGCAATTGCCAATGCAGAAAGGGTTGCAATCGAGCCCGTACACCAAAGCTGGTACGGAGTTTTCGGTCCTTTGGGTTCACCGAATCACTTGAGCCTCGAACCGTGGGAGGAGATGTTGGTGGAATGTGAGCGGTGTTCTGATGTGTAGTGAACTGGTGTGCAGAGGGTCGTCTAACATTAGATATCACTACCCTGCATACAGGTTGTGGTTGCGGGTCGATGAATAATGAAGCCTATTTACTCCTCTTTGAACTATACACAAATAATCATTAAGAGACAGATAAACCGAGAGTTGCACACAGTTTTTTATAGTCTGCGTTATACATACACCGCAACATAACATAACGTACTGTGTCCATTATTTTGGTCAAATCACACATTCGCATGTTGCTGAATTAGTCATTATGCATACAATGCACGTGCCATTTTTAATCGCAAAAATATTATGTATAGTACAACTTACATAATGTCAGAAAGTTCCATTCTCTCGGTGTCATGCTGAGAAACCACTCTGAACAACAGATCGCAGAAATGGAAACTAAATTTTCATATGTCCACTTTCAATATAGTAAATGTTATCATTTTTGAGGGTATTCGACACCTTGTGTCCTTCGAGCAGTTGCTGATTTTTGCTCAAGTCCAAATTATAATAGCAGCCTGTTTTCAGTGATTGAAGCCAGAGATGGGTAGGTTTTGATTGTGTGAAAGAATGGCACAAAAGAAAAACAGACGAGACGCATCAGTATGACTGTACTAATTTATCACTTCCCACAAGCACATCCCATACGCTTTCCCGGTGCATTCCGTAGCGATGTAGTAGTAGGCTTAGCATATTATCGTACTTTTCACAATGCAATTTATGAGAGTCCTGACCTTCACTCCATGAAGAGATGAGCCCAGTTGACCCACATGGAAATCAACAGACAGCGGAGAAACAAACCAATTCTAGGCTGGAATCCCCCTACGGAGCAGGATCATGTATACTGTCTTACCAATCAACAGTGTGGGTTCAGACCCTATGTGTGATGTCATTACTGATGCTGTGGATTCTCAAAAGGCAACAACATTCATTCTGAAGTCCGAACTTTCTAGAGCAGCAGAGACCTTTGCTGATATTTTTTGTATTCTGTGCAATTAAACCTTGTTATCCTTGCAAGCTCTCTCTTGGCTTCTTTACCTAGGGGGTTGTATTCATACTTTTGTGAGCTTAACATGGGACAGCCTTCAATTGCATGCCGCTTACTATAATTCATGCATATCCGTTCATACTCCCTTGCGCACCCGAGACAGCCATCTCTACCTTCTTGCGAGAGAGGTGACATTTCGTGCCCATACCAAATAAGTTACATTCATGCTCCGACTAAGCCTTGTGCCAATCGGCCGTGCTAGTGCATAGGCTAAGCAAGGAGGACCCAATGGGTGTAAATGTGCTGGAGGAGGGTGTTAAGATGCATTTCAAACTCTTACCTGATGTGCCGAAGTATAGGAGGCCACACTCATTTTAGTGAAACAGGGGACATTTCTGGACAAGCCAGACAAATCTAAGTAGCGTGGCATGCGGTCAAGACTAAGTTTCAGGAGGGGTGATCGTGATCAGAAGCCCACAATGAGCACACAAAGCAAGAAACCACAAATTACTCTTAGACAAGTGAATATGAAGGATAACTATACATTTATTGTCGACAGGAGCAATAGATACAAGTAAACTTTAGTTATGCGAAAACAGTTACCACATACAATACTCTACTATGTATAATTTATACAATAGGTTTCATAATGCAAAAAAATGACACAACCTGCAAAGTAAAAAGGTTGCTTGACACGCTCGGAGCATTAGATGATTTTTCAGAGTTGTTGCCTAACTTTCTAGTCCAGCCCTGAGAAGTGGTTAGAAGTTTGCTCAACATTGCAGTAGTGTGTTAAATCGCACGATAGCGCTGGTGAAGCAAAAAGTGGTTCTTCTTGCAAAGGCTGTATCAAATAGTTTGGCCCATCTGAGATTCCCCAGTCCTATTCCATAATTGGTCAATGCCGCAATCAGCCATGGCCATTTGACCGAGCCAAAGGCCTTTATTGCGTCCAACGAAACTATTGCCATCTCACCCGTCTCCCTATTTGTATGTTCAATGACTCGATGGAGTCGCCTAAGGTTGTTGGATATGTTCCTGTTGGGGACATAGCCAGTCTGGTCGGGATGTATTAGTTTGTTAATGACTCTCCTCATTCTATTTGCCAGGACCGCAGTCAATATTTTGCTGTCCAGGTTCAACATCGACAGGAGCTGCACTCGCGACGAGGCTTATTGGGTTTAGGGAGTGGTATGATGATCGCCTCTCTTAGGGACTCTGGTAGCCTTCCTACTTCATATGCTTCGATTAGCATCTCTAAGAGCGGGGGGGAGTACCTCATTTTTATACATCTTATAAAATTCACTGAGAGTCCGTCCGACCCCGGGGTCTTACTAGTGGGCAGTTGCCTCACTACTTCTTCCAGTTCCTCTAGAGTGATCAGTGTGTCTAGTTCCTCTCGCTCTTTTATGCTAATCTGCGGCAGTCCAATATCCTCCAGCGATTCCCTTAATTTCTTTGCTATCGCTGTTCTCCGCATCTCCGTACAGGATACGGTAATAATCTACAAATTCCCGGTTAACTCCCTCCTGAGTGTCTGCTATACGCCCGTCATCTTTCGCTATCGTTCTGATTGTAGGTCTGGGAGTCTCGCTTCTGTATAGCGATGCTAGGACTCTCCCTGGTTTGTCCCCCCCTGCATGCTGCCTCTCTATGTATTTTTTATAGTTGAGGTTACATAACCTTTCCCAGTGTCCCGCACATTTCTGTTGCAGCCTAAGTATTGCTTCATTATCTTCCTTAGTGTTACCTCCCCTTTTCAGTGCTGTTTCTAGCTCTGTTTCTGCTTCTTGTAGTTCGACCAGAATCCCTCCTTGTAGCCCCTTGGACTTGGCTATGGCTATCCCTCTCACCACCACCTTAAAGGCTTCCCAGAGCATACCCGCTGTCTCCACGCTGCCAGTATTAATCTCGAAATAATTTATTATTTCCTCTCTCATGTCCTCTCTAAATACATTATCCTTCAACGCTTCTGCCCGAAGGCGCCATGTCGGTATATTCGCTCTCGGGGGTCGGTATTGCCACACTAGAATCAACGGCGAATGGTCTGAGAGGACCCTCGCTTTGTATTCTGTCATTAGTTCATGTGTGATGAATACATAGTCCAGTCTGGTGTGTAGGTTCGGGGGGGGGCTGAATAGTGTGAATATTGTCTATCCTGTGGATGATGTGACCTCCATGCATCCTCTAGCCCAAAATCCGCTAAGAGAGATTGCAACGTCCTGGCAGCTGGGGTGGGTCTGTCTATTTTGGAATCGGACATATCTGTTTTTGGGTTTAGTACACAATTAAAGTCTCCCCCCAAATGACCGCCCTCCCGCCCCTCAAGGCTTACGCTGAGTTTGCCATATAGAGTTCTGAAGTATGCCACTGTATCCTGATTCGGGGCATATGTGTTTATGATACATATTTCCTTGTTTTCCACCAACCCCTTTATAATTACCATCTTGCCATCGGGGTCAACTGCAGAGTGCAGTAATTGAAATGTAACATGCGGCGCAACCCAGGTAATCAGCCTTCTAGCATAGGCTGAATATGCTGTGCCCACGACAGTCCCCCTCCACTTCTTTCGGACCACCTCCAGCTTTTCTTGCGTTAGGCGAGTCTCTTGCAGCAAGGCTACGTCTATCTTCTGCCTGCGCAGGTACAACATGACCTTATTTCTTTTCAAATAGCTATTGAGTCCCCTGACATTCCAGGTAACTACTTTAAGGACTCCCATAACTTATTAGGTTCCCGCTCTTCCCTCCACAAGTGCAGTCCAAGTCTCATCTTTTCAGGGTGTAGGCTCGTACCCCAACTTAAACTGCCCCCAACACCCCATATCCCAACTTCCGCCCCCCCCATCCCCCACACAACACTCAACACCCCACCTCTCCTTGCCCTTCCCAACTGTTGCCCAGCTCCATCCCTGGATCTCAGGCTCCCCCACATCGAGTCCTTTCCTTGGAGCTGCCTGTACTCGGGTCTCAGCGGGGAGATGCTACCCTACTGGTGCACTTACTACTACTATTAATGGGGATAAGGCGCGTACCTCCTGTAGCTCCGATTTAACCATGAATCGCTGCGCTATTATCAAATGTCTAAGCTACTTGCCACTATATTCCAGTCCACAGTGCTCTTAAACGAGCACTTCTGGCAGGTGGTCTTTACATCATTTAGCTTCACCATCACGATCCGGGTTCCCCTCCGATTCCGGGCATCCGTGTGTGTCCAACCAGCCTGTAGCCTCCTCCGGGGTCTCGAAAAAATGGGCCTTGCCTTTATGTAGAACTTTTAGTTTGGCTGGGTATAGGAGAATGTACTTCATCCCAGCAGTGCGCAGTCTCCTCTTCACTGCCACATAGCTATACCGTTGCCTTTGTACCAGCATCGTGTAGTCTGAGTAGGCTGTGATCGTTGCCGACGCTCAGGTTATTGTACCACCCTTTCGAAAGAATTCCAGGATCTTTTCCCGGTCCCTGTAGTCCAAGATCTTAGCGATAATAGCTCTGGGCAGTGCTCCTGGCTGAGGCCTTCTAATTTGGGCTTGGTGCGCCCGCTCAACCGCAAACCCTTGGGAAAATGTACCAGCTCCTATCTCTTGGAGTAACATGTTTTCCACGTAATCCGTAGGGTCCGCTCCTTCTTCCCCTTCTGGCAGGTCCACAATCCGTATGTTACTGCGTCTCGCACGTCCTTCTGCCTCCTCGGCCCGATTTCCAGATTGGCCACCTGTTTGAACATGTGTACGTCTCTTGCATTTGCGGCGCATAGCTCCACATTCGTCTTTACAGCACTCTCCAAACCGCTGGTTCGGTCCGCCAGTGCCCTGACATCTTGCCTCAGTAAGTTAACATCTATCCCCACCGAGTCTTCTTTTCCAGTTTCTCACTGAGCTCGGCCATCGCCGTACCCCAAGACGCTTTCAGCTCCGTGATGGCCACAAGTATTCGGTGGTCATCTCTCGGCATGCTCTTAGACTCTTGCGCCATAGACCTGGGCTGTGCCGGAGAGGACTTGGGTCGCTGCGCCTTCACGAATATGCCCATGGTTGGCTGTTTCACTTTTCCTTTAACTCCCTTTTTGGTCATTCTGTGGGCGTCAATGCCACCTCTGTGGTCTCAAGCCACTGTGGATTTTCAGCCACCATGCTGAGTTCCCCCTCGCCTATCAGTTCCTTGCGTGCCTCTTCTCGCCGTTCTGCCTTTCTCCTGCCCTCCCGATTGGAAGGTCAGGTGCGGGCACGGTATCTTCCGACAGTGCACGGGGCAGCTTATAAGACACTGCTGTGCTGTCGCCAACACCCTTCCCACTCTCAGTGCACCCAGTGCACGGGGGCCACCTCCCGGGCTTTGCTGCTCTTATCACGGTTCCGCCGGCGTCATGTCACATGCTTTGATGCCCATTTACACTGCCCCACGTTGTGCATAATGCCGGCGATTCCTCTCATTCGCCTCTGCCATGTTCCACTGTACGTGTTGTCCACGTGGTGCTGCTCATGTGGCGTTGCTGTTCGGGGCTGTTTCCATCTGCAGCCCCTCGCCTCGGGCAATCCACTGCCTGCCCAGGTTACCCCCAGCAGTTGTGACTAACACTATTCCTCTTTGCAGTGTCCGCCCCAACCCAACTCCAATCTTGAGATTGTTTCCTCACTTCGTTACGTGGCAAAGTTATTTCCAGTGAGAGCCTTTCTGCTGGCTGCCGCCTTCTTCCTGTGTTTTCATTTCGTATTATCGCCGTCGTTAGATCTTTTTTCTCAGCACCGTCTTGCGGGGCTCCCAACTGCTCTGTGCCATCCAGTCTGCATGCCCCCTGTTGCAGCCGTGTAGTCCTTTGAGAGTGAGGCAGCTAAGATTTGTGCATGCATAATGTCATGCCTGGACCTCAGGGTTCTGCCCGCCAGCCCACACGCCCGGCTATGTTACTTCCACACGGAACAGCCGGCTCCCCGTGGTGACGGTCCTTCATGTGGGGCTCCCGGCAAGCCCGCACCTCCGAGGCCGCCCACACCTCACTGTAGGGGCAGACCTCCTGAGAGGTATTCTTCCTTTCATCACCTTCCCCCAGAAGCTCACTATCTCTAGAGCTCTGGTTCTCTCTATGCTGTATTGCTGCAACAGCCTCTTTCTAAATCTGCATGCTTCTACTCTCCACCCTCTGCAACTCATCCAGAACAGGCCTGTGAGACTTGTCCTTGGCCTGAAGCCCAGGGATCATATCTCTCCAGCCCTGAAATCTCTTAACTGGATCCCAGTGGCTGCAAGGATTAAGTTCAAGACCCTCTGCGTTGTCCACAAGGCTTTCTGGGCCTTCTCTCTACCTCCAACTTTCTCTTCAAAAATATCTTCCTACTCAAGTTCTTCACTCCTCCACCTCCAACTCCCTCAGGGTCAGTTGCTTCTCCAAGCAGCGAGTTGGTGGTAGATCTCTTTCTTCGGCTGGGGCCTCCCTCTGTAACAGCCTCCCTGCCTCCATCATATTTCAGTAATACCAGGGTAGTAAACCCTATCCATTGTACCGTGACGCTCGGCAAGAAATCACAGTGTCTAATGAATTGGACAATACATTTTTCTGGTCTAGTGATACTCATATGCTAGGCACAGTATAAACCTATACTTTTTATTCAGTATAACAGTTATTCTAGGGGAGTTGGACCTCGGGGTGTAATATTCAATTACAGTTGCTTTTCGGTTCACATACTAAGGGAAGCAATAACAAACTTATTTTAGGATAACACATTTACACTCAAGGTAGGTAATACCGATACTATAAGCAACTGAAAGGCAGGTGTAACCCAAGACTCTCTTGTGTCTGTCTAAAACAGACCATGCAAAGCAAAACCCAGTGTTACACTGTATGAATGACCCAAAGTTATTCTATGTAGGTAAAACCTAGGCAGACTTTATCTGGGGCCCAGAATCTAACAGGGGATACATCTGCTACAAGTCAATTAACAGCATAATCAAAGAAAGAACCAAAAAGAAAGCTAATCGGACCAACCTCAAGTAACAGTCACGCTAGAATCAAATACTGTGCTGAAACAATCTGACAAATGCACCCAAAACCAAAGTGGGAAACCTTTTCACATCTTAAAACACAGTGAAGCATTACAGAATTGGATACAAAACAACCTCCTTTAACGAAGGACAGGCATAACAAACCTGACAAATAACGACACAAATGAGATGTGACACTTTCACTTAAGCCACACAAACACATGCTTCACACCAGCGCACAATACCTCAATCAAACTCAAGAGATCAGACAGGTCGTCTCCCCTGCTTATGCATTAAAATGCAACCCAGTAAAAGAATATCCTGTCTGGACAGCAGAACTAAAAACCCACTTGCAATCAACAGACTGGATCAACAGACTAGAGTGCTACCAATTCAGTCTAGTAATGAGACCCCATTACAGGACTTCACAAAAGTCCCAAACTCCCTATTCTCAACAAACCCACTCACCTTTAAATCACTTATCTTGCTCTGCAGATACAGACCGCCACTCAGTAGTCCACATTTCGCCTATATCATAGTGACCTGACAAAGCACTCATTGAGCCCCAACAACTTGTGGTGGCTGGTGATTTTCTTTTTTTAACTGGAGAGGTGCAAATACTTCCCAGTAATATGTGAGCAGCCAAGTGTAAAGAGGGGGCCCAAATGAACAAATCAGCGTTTGTGTTATGGTAGAGGGCCTCTACACCCAAATAAATGTTTAAAAAGTTGTTTTCAAATGTTAAAAATGAGGTAAAAATATGTATAATTTACTTCCTGTTCTGTACATTTGCGGTCCATAGGCGACATCCACTAAGGACTGACATATCGAAAGCGGGAAACACAAGGCCACCTCCTGTAACAAGGCCTATAAAAAGGTGGCCAACTTGCAGATACAGCCTATTGGGAAACATATCTTCAAGTTAGGCCTTTTGTTTGCGGCTAACAGAAATAGATCTGTTCTGTAGGATAATAAAAGAATCCAATAGATGCCAAGTCACCAACAGTTCACAGGAGCATTATCCAATACACTTTGATGATGCCTGTGCCATAATATATCTCCGTATTGCCATAGTAAGAACAACCATGTTGGCTATGCCCCATAATGCCAACATTGCCACTGTAAGAGGTTTTACTGCTGGCTGTGCCAGTATTTTTATTTGTGGTTAGAGGTCTTTTCCATCAAAGATGACATGCATGTGAAGGCATACAAAAGGCTGAGGAAATCTCAGGGTTGGGTGCCTTTGCAATAGCGTTAGGTTATCTGGATAGGGGCAACTGGTTGATGAAGTAGAGATAGTGGGGTACAGAGAACTTGGGACATGGACAATACGGACAGCAGAAGTCTAGTATTTCCAATTTATTTTAAAATACATATGTACATTTTAGTATAAACGCAGTTGGGGTTGAGAGTGAAGTGAATGATCAGAGATGGAGCAGGACGCACCTTCACTGGACGGGTAAGGGTTCTTGAGTTTGGACTAGTATTTGAGAAAAGACGTGGTTTTGACTTGCATGGCAAGTGCGTTCCATTTGAGAGGAGTAAGTAGGGAGAAGGGATGAATGAGGCGAAAATATGGAGGGCATGTCACAGATAGGTTAAGGAGGGAGGTGGAGCATATGGTTCGGAGGGAATAAGTATAGGAAATGCAGTCAGCAAGGTGGGGGGAGGCCATTATTGGATTTGAAGCATAAAGATTGGGGGGGGGGATGTACAATGTAGATGGCAGTGGTTGCGGTTGGCAAAGTTCATTGTTTTACTAAGAGGAGACAAGGTGTATAGAGGGAGTCCAAGGAGACGTCTAGAGTAGCCACGTTTGCTTAGCACAATGGAATGATTTTGGCAGAGTGATAAGAAGGAGGGGCCAAATACGTTTGATGTTGAGGTGGTTATTCCTGGCAGCTGTGGCAGTCATAGCAATGCACTACTGGAAACTAAGGTTGCTGTAAAGAACACGACCCCAAGATTCGAATCCTTGAGTAAAGGAGAGAGGGCGTCAGGTGGAAGGTAGATGGGAAATTAGGATTAGTACATGATGGCGAGAGATCTAGAACTTCGCTTTTGGTGGAGTTGAGCCTAAGGACACATAACAGATGACTGAGAAACAGCTGGTAACGTTTTGCTAGACTGCAGGGGACAAAGAAGGGAAGACGCAGATCTGAGCATCATCTGGAAAGAAGAGGTAGTATAGAGGCCAAATGAGAAGAGCTTACCCAGAGCGACAGTGGGGGGTGAACAGGAGTGCACCAAGAACCTATTCTTGGTTGACGTCCACATGGCGGGCAGCGGGGAAAAAGTGTTGGCTTTCCAGGAAATGCAGAAAGAGCAATCCGAGTTAAGAGGCAATCCAATTGGGTGTGGTACCACTAAAAGCAAGGGAGGAGAGGGAGAAGAGGAGTGAAAGGTGGTCAACAGTAAGAGCAGTGAAGAAAGCAAGGAGAATTAAAATAGAGTGGGCATTGATTAGTGTTGCGATGTGAGTTGTTTAGTGGCGTGGCTGCTCCTGAAACCAGATCGGCGGGGGGTCAGACAGAGAGGGCCTGAATGTATTTTTATTTATTTATTTTTGCATTTTTAAAGCGCTCACACAACCCACGGGCATCGAGGCGGTGTTACAGGAATTTTGTTTTGTTGCGTATTTTCTTTTTCTTAGTTGCGTATTTATAAAGCGCTTAAATACCCAGAGGTAGCACGGACCCAGGGACCAAACCTGTGTTGCTTCGTGTCGTCTTGCTTCCAAGGCGAACACGTTGCCGCTGAGCTATCCTCCCAGGTAGTTAACTCTGAGAGTACGACTTGCTTCAAGATCTTGGAGTGGTGGGGTAGATGCGAGACAGATCTGTAGTCAGAGGGATTGGTGGAGTTGTCGGTGAGTTTCTTGAGAACAGATGGAACTGTGACAGTTTTATAGCAGAATAGGAAGATGTTGGCAGTTAAAGTGAGATTGTAGAGGGAAGATAGGTATGTTGATGTGACTGGTGCCAGGACTGACTATTTGAGGTGCAAAGGGGTCAATGGGTGAACAGGAGGCATTGGCTAAGGTGAGAGTTGGTTGCAGTTTGGTGAGAAAGTTGTCAGAAAGTGAGATTATAATGGGATGGAAAGTATAATGAAAGGTGGAGGCAGAAGGAAGGAGGGGGAAGATGGAAGGGTTGTTAGGGTAGTGCATATTATCATGATTTTGGATGAGACGGTAGCGGTAGCAAGGTCACCAGCAATGAGGGAGGAGAGTAGAGTTTGGAAGATCGGTGAGAGAGAAGAGAAATCAGATCAGAGTAGAACAATGACTTAAGAGTCAAGGGCAGTGGTGAGAGCAACGAGGGAGTCTTTAAAAGTAATAAGGCATGTGGGTGTGGGATCTTTGCGCCACATGTGCAGGTGGAGTTTGTTTTCCTTTTTGCCTCAAAAGCAGGCTATTGGGGAAGGGAAGGTTGTTTCATCTTCAAGACATAGATTATCACCCTGCAATGAAGCCCTTCCTGTCTGCTTGGGACACTAATGTTGTAGCTGTATACAAAGCTCTGGCCAGTGTATCTGGTGTAAGGTAGGAGAGTGCAAAGAGACTTACAACTTTTACTGGAGGTGTTGTTAAAGCAGTGCTTATGGTCACAAAGCTGCCTGGAACCAAGAGGTGTGCCAAGACAAAATATCGAGTTCAACACCATTACCTAGGGGTAAGGATTAAATTAAGTGGACCAAAAATAGTGAATGCTCAGAATGGTTCTCCTTGCTCACCCTGGTCTCTCCACTCTTCAGAGACCCTCACAACGTCCTCCTTAGTTCCCTGGGATCTAGGGCCTTCCCGGCTTTGTGAACGTCCTTTCAAGTCTAGAGGGGTTTGGTCACACCATTCATCTGGGAGTTGCAGGCTTCCCAGAGTTTCGTAGCCCAAGACTCATTTGAGTATTTAGTATTGCCAGTAGGTCGGTCAGCAGAAGAGCTGCCTCTTCCCCTCTTGCCTCTCTATGATCATTGCATAGCCTCACTGACCCCCTCTTCTTCCTCCACCTACTGTCTGGTATTGCCTAGGGCCGACGTGGCCTTTGGACACCTTCCTGTCTTGTATGCCTAAGGGAGTGTTCTGTGCCTTCTCTTCAGTCCCACCTTCACCATCCGATGTGCCCATCACCGCCTTGTCTGTACAGCCTTCACCTTCTGATGTTAATTAGTCCTTCTCTTCTCTCAACCTCACCACATGGCCTGCACAGTCTTCACCACCTGCTTTTACCACTTGGGGTTCCTCCTCCTATCACTTTCACCACCTCCTCTTCTGTACTACCTTTGTCACCCGTTTGCTCTGTATCCTGCACCGTGTAACATTTGAAAATGTCATGCATGCAACAAATCATTTGTCCTTTGAAGGCAGGGGAGGAATGCACTGTGAAAACATATGCTCCGTTTCGTGTCGCTAATCTGCCTCCAAATGACTACAAAATGCCTTAGGGGGTAAAAGTACGGTTTAAATGGCTAACTGCTTGGTTTTGCACCTTACCTTTGCACTCCAGAGCTTTGAAAATGACCTAGTTTGAGTTTCCTGATCTACCAAGACCTAGCCAAAAAAATCCAGATGCTTGAGAAGTAGGTAACTGAGACCTTAAAAGAAGCCTGCAAAGCATTTCTGAAATAGAAACTACTGCACAGACTGAGAAGTAATTTTCCTTTGTGTCCTTAGACCACTGATGAGACAATCAAACCACAGGGCTTTTGGATAAGGGGAGCAGGAAGTCCAGTTTTGACATATTTTCTGGTCATGGGAAAGAGGTGGTGGTAGTGGTGTGGCACCTATGGTGATGCTTTCCCAGGATCATCATCAGACATGAAGCAGGAGGAAGTAGTGGTCCAAAAAACAAATCCACAGGAGTTTGGTTCAGCCTCGCACGGCCCTCAAACGAAGTGCTGGGAGAAAATTCACAAGGTGCAGTTACATGATTTTCAAAGAGATATCCTCTAACTGAATTCCTCCAACTCAGCAACTGTGAAGGTGGCAAGGGGAAAATACCTTAATTAGCCATTTTTCCAACAGGGGGCACGTGTCCGTCCCCTTAGGGAAGTTCTACTTGAATTACATTTCCTGGAGTCAGTGGGTACACCTTCTCCTCAGCTCTGCAACAGTGGATCCAGGCTTTAAGACTGGAGACGAGTCTGACTCGCAATGGCGTAGGGGGACTGGGAACAACTGTCCCCAAGTAGGGTAAATTCAGGAACATTTTCACAACACAACTGCACGACTTCAAGATGCAAGAATCAGCTCAATGCACAAAAGTCGGTCACCGTCAGGCGCCAAGCACCAAATGTGCAGTGCCAATTCAGATTCATAACCAATAAAAAAAACTTTCAAGGCTCGCAACCCAAGACAGCTCACCCACGTTGCGACTGTGGTGTGTGAAATAAATTAAATGTAGGTAGGGGGACACAAGCTGCACCTCATATGTACTTACAACATAATTTGCAGCCCCACTTCTGCCACTGTGACAGTGCCCCCACCCCTGGAGGTTAATGAGGACATTTCAAGAGCGGAGAATTTTGCGGGAGGAATGCATCAAATTAGGAAGTATGTGTGATTGATTGGCATTTGGCAAGGCTGTAGCAGCCGTGATGGGCACAGTGCTGGCTGTGAGGGCCGGTCTCTTTCAGGGTCTGGTGGGTGGTTGAGACCCGGGCAGCCCAGGAGAGTCTATTTCCCACGTACTGGCCTTAGCTGTTCCAGTGGCGTTATTGGTAGAGTTAGGTTCAACAATAATGGCACTAGGTGGCATATTAGAGACATGAGGTGAGCCTTGCGACATGGAGGTAGAGATCAGGGGTGTAAGGGCAGTAGCGACCAGCATAAAGGCCAGATGTAGGAGGCGGGCAGATATCAGTTGTATCGCTGTCAACAGAATGTGCAGTAGGCAAATATTTTTGCCAATTAGCATTACTGTTAGTTTGATGGCCTGCCTTGGACTAGGCAGGGGTGCACACAAGGCTTATACTGGGAGGGGGTGACATTTTCTGCAGTTGGACATTATCATTAGCAAGAATACATTTCTCAGCAGCATAGGCAGCGGTACACACAGTGCTTATACTGGTAGGGGGTTACATTTATTGCAGATGGACATTACCTTTTAGCAGGAATACATTTCTTAGCATATGCAGAGGTACTCTGAATTTTGGCTGGTATAGTTTGCCGGCTGGAGTAAGTGGAGACGAGCATTAGTTCTATAAGCCGGACCTGAAGAGGAATTAAGAGTCTGCACTACAGTGGTTACAGTAAGGGTATGGGTAATGTTCAGTGATATTGCTGTTGGGTCGAGTGTTCGGAGCACGGACCATTGTTATAAATGGAAGAGCAGTTTTGTCCACTTCCGCGCGAGGAGGCAAATAATTATGCCCACGAAAACCTGAACTTGCGTAACGCAATGATAGTTGCACGCCTTAATGAGTTTTAGTTCTTGAACTAATGCACTTATTGTGGGTGTTAGTCAGCATGGGCCGCAGGAGGTGCTGGGTACCCGGAATGAATCGGGCTGTCAGGCGCAAGTTTCTTAAAGTAACATTGTAGGGTTTAGACAAGTGATGGCGTGATGTTTCAGGTACAGAGGCTCGACTGGCCAAGGGGTAGCTTGTGAGCAAGGTTTTAAGCGATGCGGGCAGAAACAACATTGGCGGAATGGTATTGTGAGATGACAATGTTTTAGACATTAATAAGGCACTTACGTAGTTAACTTTGACGAGTGGCACATACCATTGCAGAAGCTCGGGCATCTAGATCCTTCCCGGATCCTGACAGGTCCAGACAGGTGAATTCCTGGGCCTTAAGTGAGGGCCTTTGGTGGGGGGCCGGCAAAGCCAGCGGGCTCCGAGGAAGTCCAGTTACTTGCGGCACGGCTGTCCTATCGGATCGCATGGGAGGCAGGCAGAGAGCAGGGCCTGCAACTCTACTGTAGCTAAATGCTTCCTCTACCTCCTTCCTAAGGCCAATACGGTGCAAATAGACTCCAGGGACTGCCCAGGCTTCAACCACCCACCAGGCCCTGAAAGAGACAATCCCTCACAGCCAACACTGTGACCTCGCTTCCTCTACAGAAGCCGCTTATTCCCTTGCCACTTCCAACCTAGCCACCCCTAAACCAGGCTCCTGCAAGCCACCCAAGCTAACCCTCAATCTAGCACTGGTAAATGCTTGATCAGTGCCTGCTCAAGCCTTACATATATACACAACCTCCTGACAATGAATAACCTTGATGCCCTCGTCATCACAGAAATTTGGCTATATGAAGCTTCTGATGCAGCCCTATCCATCGCAATCCCACCAGGTTACTCTCTCGACAAATGATGGAGCGAATTCCAAAGGAGGGGGAGTGGCACTTATAGCCAAAGATCACCTATGCATCAGACAAATGAATGCCTCGTTGAACGACAACAGTGATATCTTATCGCTAAAACTATCCACCTCCCCCACCAACACAATCACAGCCCATCTGATCCATCTCCCTCCTGGTCCCACACTTCCATTCGAAGAAGACCTACTTTGCACCGTAGGTGATGGTATCAAACCGACTTCACAAGTGCTCCTCCTGGGCAATCTCAATCTAGGCCTCCATGACCTTACTGACCTACCTGCCACTTAACGAGCCAACTCTCTGGCCGCCTTAGGCTTTTTTCAATGTATTCATAATGCCACGCATAATAAAGGGTGCTCCCTAGACTGGCCTGTGGATCTCAGCTGCCACATCTCCATCAAAGCCAATGCTTCCTGCCCCGTGGTCTGATCATCATGTCATATCCTTCTCTCTCACCATTGGCCCACAAGCCAAACCACCTGCTAAAACGCTACCACTGTCATTGGACCACAGTTCCCGAAAACTAACCAAAGATAGCCTCTCCCCTTTCCTAGACGTCCTCAAGCCAGAGCTCCTGCACATCGGACACCAATGTGTTAGTAGATCTCTACTCAAAAACATTGGCCGATGCAATCGACACTATTGCCCCATTCCTACCCAAAAAAGCCAAACTGGCTGTTCATCTCAACTCCTGGTACAACTAGGACTTGACAGTTCTCAGAGCCAAAAAAGACTTGCTGAAACCCATTGGAAAAGCTACCCCTCGGAGACTGCTAAATTGAAGTTCTCAGACATCTCCAAAGAATATTAAAAAGCCATCATCCATGCTAGGGCCACGACCTACAACACCAGAATAACTAATGCTAACTCAGATACCAAAGAATTATTTGCCATCCTTAAGGAACTGGAAGCCCCAATACCTCAAGCCTCCACCTTGACCAAAGACCATGCCTGGTGTGTTAGCATACAGAATGCTATGCTGCTAAAAATCGAAACGCTAAAAAAAAAATGTTTTCGCCAAACAAGCCAGTCTCACCCTCTCCAGTCAAGCCACAGACATGTCCATTTCTCACCTCCCTGGAGTCCTGCTGTTCACCCTCCATGGTATCTCCACACAAGAAACCCAACACATCTTAAAAAACCTAAAGCCATCGAGATGTAAAGGGGATATCTGCCCAGCACCCGTGATCAACGACTGTGCAGAGGCTCTGGCACCATTTATCGCAGCTGTCATCAACTTGCAACTGGTGTGGCACTGTCTAGCCTCAAGGAAGCCTGGGTTCTTCCCCTCTTAAAAACACCTACTCTTGACCCAACATCACCTAATAACTACTGGCCTATCACCAAAGTCCCCTTTTTACTACACATACTCTGTAGAGCAGCCTATGTACACATACAACGCGATATAGAATCAAACCAATCAGAGGAACCAGGCAATCAGGCTTCCGTCCTGGCACAGCACAGAGTTAGCTCTCCTTGACCTGACAAACCAAATGGACGAGATTAGAGATGAAGGGAAACTTGCTCTACTGCTCCTCCGAGACTGGTCTGCATTCTTCGACCTAGTTGACCATAGCATACTATGCCACCACCTTACCTCTGCAACTTCATTCTCACAGGAAGTGGCATCATGGATCACCTCCTTCCTCGAAGGAAGAGTAATGAAAGTATTCTCTGAGAATGCCTGTGCAACTCTGCTATCAACTGTGGTGTATCCCAAGGGTCATGCGTCTCTCCCACACTAACATATTCACAAAGCCCCTCTTCAACCTCGTTGATTCGCTCAGCATAGCTTACAAACTATGTTGACAGGCAAATTCTCCTCCCGCTCTCTGGTTCATACATCACAGAGGCTGCCACACTGAGCGCCACTATCCAACATTGGATGGCCACCCATGACATCTGCCTCAATGATGGGAAAATGGAACTTATCAGGCCCTCAGCAGCTCTAAAAATAAATTGGATCCCAAATATGAAGCCTTTAATATAGATGGCACCTCGATCCCCATCTCTCCAGTGGGTAAACCACTTGGAGGTTACCTCTACACCACACTCTCCCTCACCAGGCAAGTGAATGCCATTGCATCTTCGGCTGCCATTCAACCAAACTCCTAAACGCTGCTGTACCCTTCCTCTCTAGTGACAGTTCCCAGACGATCGCCCACGTAGTGGTAGTTGCCAGATTGGACTACTGTAATGTCCTATTCACCGGTACTTCAGTCCATAACAAAGAAACTCCAGACTATCCAAAACAATACCTTGTGCACCGCCCTGAACATGCCGAGTCGAGAATACATCTCAGTGGCCCGCAGAGCGGCACACTGGCTACCTGTCAAAGAAAGGATCTCTTTCAAGACTCTCACAATCAACCATAGGTGTATCTCCCAATCTGCCACACCCTACCTTGTCCAAAGAATCACCAAGACTCACTTGACCAGACCCACTAGAACCCCCTACACCCATAGACTGGTTCAACCCAAATTCAAACATGTAAAAGAAGGTGGGTCCAGCTTCCCAGTAATTACCGCAAAGCAATAGAATTTGCTTGTGCATGCACTAAGAGCAGAAGAATCTTACTGGACCTTCCACAGAGCCCTCAAGACCTTGCTGTTCAATTAACCTACACAACTCGCCCCATCTTGAATTGCCCATTTGATGCTCGAGTTTCAATTGCTGAATGTAACTATTATCCATGTACTATCCTTGCTTACGGGCATCATGTAACCCGTTCTCTCCAGCACCTTGATGCCCAAGGGCTTGTGCACGCTATACAAATTAAATCGATAAATGTGGGTAATTCCCTCCCTGAAAGGCTAATCTGTTAATGAAATTCCGCTTTCATAAGCTCCATGCCAAAAGCATAGTGTGTAACTGTGCCCTGCTGCATCAGTGTCCTGATCTGCAGCACCTGCTCTACCAGTGGTCCAGAGCAGGTTCAGAGGATACCAGTGTCCATTTGACAGCTGCAGTGACAGCCAAGTCTCTGCAGCGCAGGGGCTGCATTTAAGACATACACTGAAATCTGCAAAAAGGAAAGGAAATTGCACACCCTATACTTTGATGAGAAATCTAATTTGATATAGCTTTTAAAAGCTCCAATGGCTTGTCACTATATTAGATGATTTTATGGGGTGCCGGGGAGAAAAACAATAGACCCTGGTATCGTAGGTCAGTGAAAGTATGAACAGAATGGTGTTCCCATTAACAATGGGAACTCCCGTCCCCTGCACACCTCTGGGTATTGGATAAAAAATCCAAACAAAAAATAATATACTTTTTTGTTCACTTGTTGGTGATTTTAAGCATTAAAAATATCAATTAGGCCACTCTTTTGTACAAATATTACATATACCAACATGAAATGATTTGTTTCAATATACATAAAAGTTTCAAAAAGTCTTTATGAAGGCGTAATAGTATTTTAATACTATTTACATAACAAAAAAGAATGTTCAAGTTTAATTCACTCGAAAAGAATATACAATAATTCACTAAAAAAGGGAAAGCCTTCCTAATTCAGAGCTCTACGCGTTTCGAGAGTGTGCCTCTCTTCTTCAGGAGCAATAACTTATCAATGTAAACACAATGTTTTCTTAACTTGTTATTAATTCACAGTCAACAAATAAATTCAAAGTATAGCTATTTCATTTTTCTTTAATTTCAGAACTTCGAGCATCCCTTCTTGTTGTGGAATGGTGAAAACGTCATCTAATGAAGTAGCAATCTGATGTGCTGTGAATGACAATAATATCTGTATTAACTAGTGATTTAAACCGGGGATCAATTAAATAAATATATCCGTGTGGGAACCAGTATTCCTACCTGTGTTTCTTGTTTATATCCTGTGTGTTTCTCAATTCAAAGATGACTGGCATCTGTGGCTTCTAATCAGTCTTCGTTCTGTCATAAATAATGATTGAATAATGTTTATCAGAATGTGATCGCGCATCATATGTTCGTATGATTCCTTCACTTAAATTCAAAAAGTTACCTCTTTGCACTGTAGGTAGTGTATGTTGTAGTGCTGGGCCCCTCGTTGTCCCGTCCCCAACTTCTCAAAGGTAACCTACGTGAAAAATATTACATCAATGTATGTAACTTAACCCATTTCACTAATGGATATTGTGACCTCTCTCATTTCCATCATACCTTATTGGTAATGTTCCTTCACTCCAACACAAACGCTGCAATCTCTGCCCGAGCCGCGCGTGTTTTAGAACCTCTCTCCCTATTTATTGTCATGTGACTTGAGGTCGTATGTCGGTGTAGATCATGTGATCAGATTAGCATTCTGGGAGTTGTAGTGTTGATTGCTAAATAGTGCGCAAATGCATGCTGGCCGTATATATTTAATTTTAATAGTCATTACCCTGTAAGATCTATTACTTATGTGTATATGTCGTATTTACACTGATTACCAGACTGAACTTTAAAGTGTTACCTTATTCTCAACGAGCTAAATCTAGCCCCAGTGTTTTCTGGGAGTTGTAGTATCAAGGACATAATCTGTAGATTGTCTTTTCCTCATTCCACATTAGTAAGTGGGAGACAGGTATACATTATAGAAACAACTCCAGAAATTTCTCAAGTGTATCTGGCTATTTACATGTGACAGTAATAGAACAAAGAAATTATGAAGGCAGTTGACAATTTATACAGGGAACATTAACATCATTATTTTTTCTTTTCTTTTCACAAGAATACATTCAGACAATACTCCTCGTTCATACCTCTAGGCTCAAGAGAGTCCAATTTGTGTACCCAAAACATCTCTCTACGAGATAGAATTTGCTGTAAATTGCCCCCTCTGGCTGGTCGTGTGATTGTTTCCAAAACTACAAATCTAAGTTGTGAGATTGTGTGTTTGTGCTCCCTAAAATGTCTTGTGACTGGTGACTTTAGATTTCCTGTTCTTATATTGGACTTGTGTTCTGAGATACGATCCTTTACACGTCTCAGTGTTTGGCCCACATAATATTTACCACATGGACATATGAGTCCATAAATTACACATTTATTGTCACAAGTAGCAAAATTTTGTAAATTAATTTTCTGGCCTGTGTATGGATGTCTGATTGTTGGTCCTTTCTGAACATTATTACATTGACTGCAATTCAAACAGGGGAATGTACCTTTCTTTGTTTTAGACAAGAATTGTTGTTGTACCATATTTACCCTCTCTGCCTTGACCAATGAGTCCCGTAGGTTTCTCCCTCTGGTGTAGGCCATTAATGGTGGTTTTGGGAATAAACTACTGAGTTTTGTATCCAACCTGGTAATCTTCCAATTCTTATGCAAAATCCTTTTGATTTGTGTACTTTTGGTAGAGTACTGTGATAAATAGATCAGTGGGGGATTGTCCTTATCCTTTATGGTTTTATGCATTAACAAGTCTGATCTTGTCTTTTGATGGCATTTTTCTTTTGCTTCTGTGAGAATGTTTTGAGGGAATCCTCTCTCCTCAAATCGTGACATAAGATCTTTTTCTACTTCCAAGAAAGTATCCTCTTTTGAAACTATCCGTTTGATTCTTTGTAATTGGCTCAAGGGCAAGTTATTTTTCAAATGTTGAGGATGGTGACTCGTAAAAAATAAACTGTTGTTCACATCTGTGGGTTTCCTATAAACTGTTGTTTGTAGTCTTCCATTTTCAGAATAGATTTTTGTGTCTAAAAAGTGCACTGATGGTGTTCCAATTTCTAGTGTGAACTAGAATTTTTTCTTTTGCTTCTGTGAGAATGTTTTGAGGGAATCCTCTCTCCTCAAATCGTGACATAAGATCTTTTTCTACTTCCAAGAAAGTATCCTCTTTTGAAACTATCCGTTTGATTCTTTGTAATTGGCTCAAGGGCAAGTTATTTTTCAAATGTAAGTGCACTGATGGTGTTCCAATTTCAATTGGAACACCATCAGTGCACTTTTTAGACACAAAAATCTATTCTGAAAATGGAAGACTACAAACAACAGTTTATAGGAAACCCACAGATGTGAACAACAGTTTATTTTTTACGAGTCACCATCCTCAACATTTGAAAAATAACTTGCCCTTGAGCCAATTACAAAGAATCAAACGGATAGTTTCAAAAGAGGATACTTTCTTGGAAGTAGAAAAAGATCTTATGTCACGATTTGAGGAGAGAGGATTCCCTCAAAACATTCTCACAGAAGCAAAAGAAAAATGCCATCAAAAGACAAGATCAGACTTGTTAATGCATAAAACCATAAAGGATAAGGACAATCCCCCACTGATCTATTTATCACAGTACTCTACCAAAAGTACACAAATCAAAAGGATTTTGCATAAGAATTGGAAGATTACCAGGTTGGATACAAAACTCAGTAGTTTATTCCCAAAACCACCATTAATGGCCTACACCAGAGGGAGAAACCTACGGGACTCATTGGTCAAGGCAGAGAGGGTAAATATGGTACAACAACAATTCTTGTCTAAAACAAAGAAAGGTACATTCCCCTGTTTGAATTGCAGTCAATGTAATAATGTTCAGAAAGGACCAACAATCAGACATCCATACACAGGCCAGAAAATTAATTTACAAAATTTTGCTACTTGTGACAATAAATGTGTAATTTATGGACTCATATGTCCATGTGGTAAATATTATGTGGGCCAAACACTGAGACGTTTAAAGGATCGTATCTCAGAACACAAGTCCAATATAAGAACAGGAAATCTAAAGTCACCAGTCAAAAGACATTTTAGGGAGCACAAACACACAATCTCACAACTTAGATTTGTAGTTTTGGAAACAATCACACGACCAGCCAGAGGGGGCAATATACAGAAAATTCTATCTCGTAGAGAGATGTTTTGGGTACACAAATTGGACTCTCTTGAGCCTAGAGGTATGAACGAGGAGTATTGTCTGAATGTATTCTTGTGAAAAGAAAAGAAAAAATAATGATGTTAATGTTCCCTGTATAAATTGTCAACTGCCTTCATAATTTCTTTGTTCTATTACTGTCACATGTAAATAGCCAGATACACTTGAGAAATTTCTGGAGTTGTTTCTATAATGTATACCTGTCTCCCACTTACTAATGTGGAATGAGGAAAAGACAATCTACAGATTATGTCCTTGATACTACAACTCCCAGAAAACACTGGGGCTAGATTTAGCTCGTTGAGAATAAGGTAACACTTTAAAGTTCAGTCTGGTAATCAGTGTAAATACGACATATACACATAAGTAATAGATCTTACAGGGTAATGACTATTAAAATTAAATATATACGGCCAGCATGCATTTGCGCACTATTTAGCAATCAACACTACAACTCCCAGAATGCTAATCTGATCACATGATCTACACCGACATACGACCTCAAGTCACATGACAATAAATAGGGAGAGAGGTTCTAAAACACGCGCGGTTCGGGCAGAGAATGCAGCATTTGTGTTGGAGTGAAGGAACATTACCAATAAGGTATGATGGAAATGAGAGAGGTCACAATATCCATTAGTGAAATGGGTTAAGTTACATACATTGATGTAATATTTTTCACGTAGGTTACCTTTGAGAAGTTGGGGACGGGACAACGAGGGGCCCAGCACTACAACATACACTACCTACAGTGCAAAGAGGTAACTTTTTGAATTTAAGTGAAGGAATCATACGAACATATGATGCGCGATCACATTCTGATAAACATTATTCAATCATTATTTATGACAGAACGAAGACTGATTAGAAGCCACAGATGCCAGTCATCTTTGAATTGAGAAACACACAGGATATAAACAAGAAACACAGGTAGGAATACTGGTTCCCACACGGATATATTTATTTAATTGATCCCCGGTTTAAATCACTAGTTAATACAGATATTATTGTCATTCACAGCACATCAGATTGCTACTTCATTAGATGACGTTTTCACCATTCCACAACAAGAAGGGATGCTCGAAGTTCTGAAATTAAAGAAAAATGAAATAGCTATACTTTGAATTTATTTGTTGACTGTGAATTAATAACAAGTTAAGAAAACATTGTGTTTACATTGATAAGTTATTGCTCCTGAAGAAGAGAGGCACACTCTCGAAACGCGTAGAGCTCTGAATTAGGAAGGCTTTCCCTTTTTTAGTGAATTATTGTATATTCTTTTCGAGTGAATTAAACTTGAACATTCTTTTTTGTTATGTAAATAGTATTAAAATACTATTACGCCTTCATAAAGACTTTTTGAAACTTTTATGTATATTGAAACAAATCATTTCATGTTGGTATATGTAATATTTGTACAAAAGAGTGGCCTAATTGATATTTTTAATGCTTAAAATCACCAAAAAGTGAACAAAAAAGTATATTATTTTTTGTTTGCATTTAAGACATACACCCCTGGACCAAAACCTCATAATTATGAGTTTACTGTCCTGGTGACAGATACATCTTTAAATATAAGCCATACCCGAGTTATGGTATGGTGGATGGCATTTCTCAAATACTACAGCCGAAGCAATTTGATATCACACGTGTCAGCCATGTGAGCCCAGTTCAGCTGTGAAAGCAATGACATGATTCTTATCACCTCTACCTCACAGAGCCTTTCCTCCACCCCAAGGGGAGTGTCCTAGATCCCGCTAGTAGGAGCTGTGGTATAAATAGAGGTAGAGAAAAGCATGTACCTGTCACTGTGTATCAGAAAAGAGTGGGAAACACCCCTGCAGTGGGTGTCCACCCTCACCCATCCTCAGAGGACTGATTTACTAGTGTCATTCTATTGATAGTCCACTTGCTCAAATCTTCAACTAACCCCTTTCTTGTCAAACCATGCACCATATCCGGCATGACAATATACAGTATGTCAAATAGGTGCCCCACATTTAATACATGTGCTCTAATGCTTTCGACTTGAAGCCCTATGAATGCTCTTACCTGTATAGTGTAATTCTATTTATTATGAGAAAAAAGTAATAAAAAATAGTGCTACTATTATTGGAACTACACAACACTCAACATGCAGAATGTTATAAATTAATATGCCACTATCATCATCATTGCCTCTACATCTATAAAAGATCAGTCAACCATCTCGGAAGCATAATAGCCACTTCAAAAGTAACGGACTACCTCATTAAGTCTCACTACACAATTAAATGAAACGCACTGCCTTTCCAATAACTCTCCCCCCTTTCCCAATGTAATATTAAAATGGGTAAAACAGGCCCTCATACTCGCTACTGTCCTCAAAAGTGTAGGGAAATGAGAGCTGAAGGCTAAATGGCTGCACAATCCAAGAATAATGAAAAAAATATCAAATCCAATTGAAAAGTCCACCTACCAAAATCACCATGGTCTCTTAGCAAAAAGCAGCAAAAGGTGCAAAATGTCTTAAATGATTTAGTGTCAATTGGAATGGGCCATGGTGCAAACAACAGCACCAATTATGAATTTGCAGGGGCGCGTTGTCTTTCATGGGAGAGTGCGGTCCAGTTACTTCACTGATGCCGTCCCGTTTGATATTGTTCAGGTAGGTCTTATTGCTGTTCTTTAGTTTTGTTGCTATCCTGCATGCCTTTCTTGTTTACAATGTCTCTTTTTTCTCCCTTAGGTATGCAGAGCTTCAGCGCGGCGAACTGGCTTGGTTGAGCCCCGCTGGTAAATGATGGCGCATTAAGAGCGCTATGATGCGGTAATTAAGCGCTATGCTCAGCGCTGAAAAGTCTTGCCTTTGCTAACCTGCGTTTTCCTTCCTTGTAGGTCGCGGTGTTCTACTGCGAGTGGAATGTCCAGAGTGGTGCCAGCCGAGAGGCGACCAGCCAGGTAAGCCTTTTGAGCAGTTCATAATTTGTAAATGTCTCTACAGCTTTCTTTAATGTTGCCTCTATCTTCCTCTTTCAGGTCGTTCTGTCTGGGAGGCGTGCAGATTCGAAGAAGCTGTTCTCAGTAGCTGCGAGTGTTTAAAGATGAAGACTGCAGGTAAGATGCTGCTGCTAATGATGTTCCTTTTGTCTCCTTGCAGGTTCTGCTTCTCCGAGGGAATAGCTGGACACGGTGAGCGTCACGTTGCAAGCTGCAAAGTAACACAAAGCATGTTCTGTAGTCAGGGTGTGGTTTATATAGCCCAGGTAAAGTAGTACCAGGGAAAGTAGTTCAAGGCCTGCCACACCCAAAACACTAGACCGCATAGCTTGGTTCTTAGGGAACCAGGCTATGTGGATGCCTCCATGTTGGCTGACCATACAATAAAGTAGTTCCCAAGCACATTGTTGTCCATGGTGTATGAGCCTGGTGCCATAGGCGCCAGGACTGGCCCCATGAGGGCTTTTGAAGAGGATGCCAGGCTTTAGAGGCCAGAGTCCTTACTCCACCTGGCCAATGGGTTTGCCAGAGGGGGTTTTGGGCGAGGGTCGTGACAAAAATGTTTCTCTATGCAGCTCAGTCAAAAAGAGTAGTTATTCTCAAACACTCAAAAAGAAATGCTTTTTGAGTGCATGGAGCTCAAAACTGCAATTTCAGATGCTTCAAAATCTAAGCAGAACAAAAAGGAGGGATGATACCCCCTCCACTGGTTTGCCTTATCTTTGGGTCCTCCAGCCGTGCTTCGTACAGCTCCACAAACAGCTCTCTGCGTGACCCCCCACCAGAGGGCAGCTTTTTTTTTTAGAGCATTCAAGCATTGTTTAACCAAGTCTGGAGGCTGAATCCTCCCCAACGGCACACTGCCGAAGTATCGATTTAGCTTGAAGCCAAGTTATCTCTTACTGCTGCTCAAGGTCAAATGGCATGAAGCCACATAGCCAGAAGCTAAAGCATTGCCTTAGCTTGGGGCCAACCTATCTCTGTAGTAAGTTACCTCTTTTGCCAACAATCTCCCTCATGTCTTGCCTAGCCCAGAAGCCTTGCAGTCTAGTATAGTCTTTTAAGTCTTTGTTATTGTTAACAAGAAAATTGAAAACTATTTACTAAAACAATTGGAACACATCCCAGACCATTGAGTGCATCCCAGAAGCATTGTTATTGTAGTGTACCTGTGTGTTCCATAACTATGATTAATTTGGCGCAAAGCCCAGACATTTAAACTGAACTGGAAAACTCTGTTCACAACTGTTAATATATGCCCACTGCATGAATACATTTCAATGCATTTTACTATGAATATGCTAACATGCATACTGACTACACGGATTGAGATATCGCTCAATTACAACGCACTAAACCTGGCTAAAATATACATAAGGATTATGTGTATTCCCCTAAAACAGACTGCCCTGGCTATTTCTAGCAGGAAAGTAGGCTTAGATATCACACACGGCGAGGTTTATTTCGCGGGGTTGCACACACGCACAATGATGTGCACTGGCTACAACAGAGACAGATACCCCATGATGTGCCTCTCCTTTTTTTGCAGTCGTGAAATTGATCCTCCGGGATTCCGATTGGTTAGAACTACAACTAATTCAAAGTTCTGGCCATCAGAGGTAAGAGCAATTCCGCACTGTTGGCTTTCTATATCTTTAGAGGCTAGACCCATGAAAACCAACCACTTGTTTTTTTTCTCCCCTGTTCTTTGTCTTTTCAGGCAACCAGGTACATCAACTTACTAGTGATTGATTCCCCCATCCACTTGAGAGGGAATTCTTTCGGTTTCACCATAGCAAAGGATAGACTATGCTAAGAGACACAATATTTTATCTTGAAGTATCGTCTTTTTTCAAAATAACAGCATTTGTAGTGCATACTCTAAATCATGTACTTAGATCAAACCAGTTTTAACCCACACATCTCCTATCATTAATTATAGATAGAGAGCCCAGGACACAGCCACACCAGCTGCCATACGTCCTGATGAAGGCCCACCACACAAGTTTCATCAAGCAGCTTGACCTTGGGCCGAAACACAACAGTGTCGGCAATTTCTTCACAAACTCAGTGTCCACTCGATACACTGGTATAGGTTCTTTGTTCACCAAAATTTGCTCTGTTCTATGTTCACATTGCATTTGGAAAGTTTAACATGTTGTTCAACAAAAGCAAAACATGTTGTTTGTTCTCCAAAATCCAGTTCAGTTAATTGGATTGAGTATTATTTCTTCACATTGAAAAATGTATGAAAATTAAAAAAACGCAAGGCCAAAAATCCTTCTGAGCTTACTGAAACTTGGAATTATTGTTTGTTGTGTGTAGGAGTACAACAGGAAATGTGTGTGTGATCTTTCCCCCTGATTTTTGTGATTGTATAAAAGTATACGCCCACCTGGGCATATCAGGACCTAGCCAGGTGCCCTTTTTGCCTTTTCTGCCTTGGGGATTGCCCATCTTTGTTCCTTTATGAGGGGAGGCAACCCCCTTCCCAGAGAGACAGCCACTCCACAGGAAGCTGCCCTGGGAAAAGGATTCACAGGGTCCACCCATTCACAATAGGAGTGCCCTCACACCAGGGTGCTGCATATCTAAAGGCCTCGGTTTCTATTGAGAAGGGGAGGTGTTAGTGTAGACAGAGGACACTCTTTACAGTTGGACGTTTCCACCATCTTGGTTCTCTCTGGCACATCTTCCCTTCCTGCCCCTCCACTTCCTTTAGCACAAATCACTTTGGGTGTGAGGTCAAAAGGCAAAGTCCACTTGTTCCAAGAACAGGCTAGCTTTAGTCAAAGCACCTCTGGGGTTTTGTGATTAAACAATGGGGTCTCTGAATCCTCCGTTTATTCACTTTTGGACACACACTTAAGAAAGAATACGTTGGACCTATGTTGGGAAGAGGTGACCTCTCTAAAGTCCTCTGCCAGTGTGGTGAAGACGGAGTGTCCACGGCAGAGCTCAGACCCCCAACCATTCACAGGGACCACTGGGGTGAACTGATGTTGGGACAAGACCTGCCTCTCTGCCAGCCACAACAGTACCCAGGGCCTCACTGTGTTCAGGGAGACATACAGTTGTTGGCCAGCCTCCCCCCATGTGTGGGAGCATGAGAACAAGGACTGCAATTGATCCTTGAGTCCCTGGAGTGGTCAGGGCATCCCGGATCCCTGTGTTTTCACAATCCCACTGATTTTAGCTCAATGGACTTCTTCGAACCATCAGGATCCTTCGGAGCTGCCTAGGCCGCTCACCTGGTCTTCGAACTGCTGAACTGCAGGTTCGAACCGGTTTGCCATTAAACCACACTAGCTGAGCGAGTCATTGTCCCGGCTTGAACTTTAAGCGCATTATTGCACCCTGCATCTTTGAACTGCCAGCTTCTTTGTGGCCAACCTTAATCGACAGTCAACCAGAATCTAAGGGATCATTCAAACGCTGCACAGAGGCCGCACGACTCAAACTGCACACCCAGTCACCAGCCTCTTCACCGTCAAACTGGTCCTGGTGGCCCACATGATCTGCACATCAACCATTGCCTTCAAACCGCACAAGCTCTGGTTTGATCGCTGCTCGACATCCACTCCTAGTCTACAACATGACAGCCGCAGCCAAACCACTGAAATGCACTTTCAAATCTGTTCACAGCCACATTGCACTAGCTGAGGTCATTATTGCCTCGTCTCAAACTACAAGCTCTTTATTGCATCCGTCACCTTCAACTGCCGCTCCTCCGCCAGCATCTTCATTGCGGATAGTCATTGCCAGTCAAACTGACCCCCTGATGGATTATCGAGCCTCGAACGCTGCATGAATCCATTTGAACTGGACTGCAAATCTAGTCTCCAGCCTCTTTGTCGGTGAATCAGCTGTCGAACCAACCCTGGTGCCCCTCACGATCTGCAGCCCCTCGAATGCATCATCAAACCTATCCAGCAAGAACTGCACATCCAGTCCCCACATCTTTGCAGTCGTACCAACTGTCGAACCGACCCTGGTGGTGTTCATTGTCTGCACTTCAAGCATTGTCTTCCAAACAAGTCTGTTCGAACCCTGCTCAACACTGTTCACGGTCTAGAACGTGACCGCTGCACTAAAACCTCAACGAACCATACAAACAATCCTCTTTGGACACCAAACCGCCAAGAACCATGGATAGTATTACTGACTGCTAACTGCCCACTTTATCCACCTTTGGGCCCTAGACACTGGCTAATCCTTTTTTGCCAGAACTTATCCTTTTACAAACATTGTGGTTTTTACTTGCCTTACCCCCCCTATTCATGACCCAGAGTGCTACATCTTTCTATCTGTACATATTCTGTTTTATTTTTCCTCAGGCGTGGGTTTTGTGTAGTTTCTTTTTTCTATTTAATTATTTTTGCAGATAGTGTTTCTCATTAAAGTAGATCTATTTTTATGGAACCTTAATTGGACATTCCCTTTATTTTGGGCTGTTGTACTATTGCTGTTTGGGTTGCTACTAAATCTTATTCACACCAGAGAGTAAGCATTCTCTCTGCCCACATTACTACAAAAGGCAAAGGACGTACATCTCTTAACAGTGCACGTTTTACCTCTATGATTGGGATCACTATTTGTAGCAGTTGGGGGCAGAGTAGGCGTTTGTGCAGTGAAGAAGTAATTTCGTCACAATATATAGTCAGAATTTTTATAAACTGAAACTACGGGGAAGAGGTTTAGAAATGCAGATAAGCATCTTTTCTCTTTAGGAACAACATCTTTTTATTTGCATTTTCCAAAGTGAAATAATTCTTCAGCATTAGACAGTGCTCCGGATAGACATGGAAAGAACAGACAAACCCCAAATCAAAATTGCGCATTTGCATTTCAGAAATCTTGTCCCCCTGAACCCTCCTTCCACCACCCCTTACACTGACCAGGGAGATCGAGGAGTTGTTTAATACTCAGCAATTTACCATAATGCCTGAAGGATCGCAGGGATACAGTCTATCCAATATGGGGTACAGTTAAGAGTGGGCCTCTTTCATAATGTCAAATTGTCCTTCCCTTCCTATGCATAGCCACCCTCCACCCCTGGCTTCATAGATGTAGAACATCCAGTAACATTAATGAGGGGCGGCGTAGGGGAGGGGCACATGGGATCTTTATTATGCTTCCAGGTCTGGGTATCTCTCTCTGGGACTTTCCACAATTGGGCTATGGTCATATTCACTGCTAGAAGAGCCTTCCCCTCCAGTTCAGAAGCACTTTTGGTTAGCCTTGGGACTACTCCAGTCCCAACATTGGATATCTAGGACTTGGGGTCTGAAAGATTGCTTCTATTTCCTTGAACTCTAGGTCTCAGTAAAGCATTAGCTTTGAGCATGTCCACCAAATACGCATGGATGTACCTGCCCCTCTACATCCACACCCGCAGAGCCCTGTCTTGTCTGCCCAATATTTGCTCCACCTAGAAGGGAGCGGGAGGGGGGACCACCTATAATGCCTTTTATACAGTTCTCTATGCTGAATACAGACAGATGAATTATGTATGATTCCAAAAAATTTGCTCCCACCTCCTTGCGTGTATGGTCTTCCCGAGATCCCTATACTACACTCTTATGTGCAAACGCTCTCCAGCCTTGGGCTGGGAAAGGATATTATATATTCTAGAGACAAGACCTTTAGTAGAAGTGGCAGAGAAGATCAGGGCCTCAAACGGAGAGTGCAGGTTACTCCCTTACCTAACTCACTGTGAAGTGCCCAATGTCGAACCTGCCAATATATAAACCTTTCACAGATTTTTGCTGATTTTGAAGAGGTCTTTGCATTCTTGGAATGAGTATCCATCTCCTGGCATACATGTATCCTACAAACTCTCAGCTACCATTCTCCCAGTTCTGGAAACTAGAGTTCCAAAACGCTGGGGCACATTGAGGGTTTCCCCATGTATAGGAGTAGCCGGCCCCGAGAACGTTGATATCCCTAGTTCAGTCAAAATCCTTTCCCAGACCCGCATCATTAAGGCTATAGGCGGCAGTTCTATTACCACTAGCGGTCTGTATCTAGGGGGCAAACAAAGCAGATATTTAAGCGGTTTTCCCAGCACATCTTCCTCAATGGTTTTCCATGCCTTAATCACTGAGAGGCCTACTCCAAGTGCTTAGTATCCATAGCTGGGTAACTTGGTAGTACCGAAGGATGTCTGGGCATGCAAATCCCCCTGCTTTCCATGGTAGATTAGAGCCCTTTTCTGGCAACCCTTGGTTTCTTCCCTTGCATTATTTCTCTTTGAAGCTACCGAGGTGGTTGGTCAGAGATACGGAGCGGCAGTGTTGGAAAAACCTAAGAGCATAGGTAAAATGTTAATCTTTACAGTTAAGCCACTATATCCAGGAAATAGCCAGATGTTTCCATGATCTCCGGTCCTCTTTTGTCTTTGCAATAACCTGGGATATTACATTTATAAAGGTCTGCTAGTTTAGCTGGAATTTGGACTCAAAGTATTTTAGACTCAGCCCTTCATCCGAAGCTTTCAAGTTGTCCCATCACCTCTATGGCGTATTAATATTCACCTTACAGATTTTGAGAGGTTTACTTTTAACCTGCTGCAGTTCTGAAATTGCTTAAAACTCGGATTATAGCCTCATCACTTGTGGGTTGAAACCCATCTTTTGCCCGACCTCCCCCAGGAATTCCCATTCCACCCTGTCAAACGCTTTCTTGGTGCCATGGGAGACCAGGATGGAAGGGGTCTTCCGTTTGTGTGCAATATCTATTAGGTCGAATGTTTTGCGAACATTGTCGGCAGCTGGCTGGCCTACCACAAATCCACATTGGTCTTCTCGCACAAAGTTTGGGAGTATACGTTCAATCATTTGGCTAGTAAAGTAGTGTAAATATTTGCATCAATATTCAAGAGTATGATTGTGCAGTACGAGACACAATAATCAGGATCCTTCCTTTTCTTTGGGGAGCACTGAGATTATCGCATCACTCAGTGTCCAAACCGCTTCTTTATCTTTACAGGAGTTGAAGAGGTCAGTTAAAGGCCAAATCTGTTCCATCCTCTTTTGTAAATCGGGCCTTCGAGCTCTTCCCTTTCACCCCTCAACAATACTGGTAACTGCACCTTCACTAGGAATATCTTTGCTTCTCCCTTGCTCGTCTCGTTTGTGTAGAGTTTCATAGAAGTTTTTAAGCAAGGGCAATTTATCCACCTCCTGTTCAACCTAATCGCTCCTATGGTCCCTCGGCAGGCTTCTCCGTATTAGTTTGTTGCGCTTTTAATTGACAGGCCAGAAGATGTGTTGATTCTTTGCCCATCTCAAAAAAATCTATTGCCAGCTTTAAGTATCAGGGCGGGACTTTCTAGCCTCTTGCAACGTACTGAATACCTTTCTCGAGCCATTTGCTGTATGTTTCCCTTCAAGAGATCAGATCTCTTGTGTTAATTTAGCCTCTTCCATTGTTTTGGTTCTCTGTATCTAGCTGCTTTTGCAATCATAGATCCCCAGATTGTTGCCTTAAAGGCATCCAATATGAGTTTCAGTGCTAGATCATACTTCTTATTCTCCTGAAATAATAGGGTGGTTTTGTATATTAGTTCCTGCATGAATACTCTGTATGTGCTTGCTGGTGCATGTGTGAATGTCTAGGTTTGAAAGAAGAAGCCATTAAAGTCTGCTAAGTCTCATTGCTCACATACTGCCAGACCTCAGTCTTACTGGGCTGAATGTATGTGTGTGCGTGTTAACAATCTGCCTACTTACATCACTTTTGTAATTTCACCTAGATTTGATTTTGCAATAACTTGTGATACTTTACAAAATCTTTGTTAGAACAAAGATTTGACTTTTTGTTTAACTTTGAAAATTTAGAAAAATGTGCCAGGACATCCAGATTTGATTTGAATGCATTTGACAACTAGTCTGCGCCATAGTCTCTGGGAACTACCTCTCCCAACACCCCCCGCCCCAGGGTAAATAAAACCATCTGAGGCACATCAGCACCAGAGTGTTGGGGAGGCACCGGTTTGTGCTGGTTAGTGTACGGGAGGTGTAAGGAAGTATACGCGGCTTCCCCATATCCCTCTCGGGTAAGCTCTTTAACCTTATCTGTTATTATGACCCACCCAAGCAAGCTGCTCGTAGCATCCTGTCTGAAGATCACTATGGCACTGACCATTCGAGCAACAGCAGTAATGGCAATCAGGATGCTCCTAGCGATCAAATTGACACAGAGATACTGTCCACCGTTATATCTGCAGTAGCCCCACTACCATCAGTTCTTAATATGGCACTCCACACACGCTCCTTAGTTAAGCCTGGAGCAGAGGTAGAAGACTATATTGACACATCTACCCTTGACATTCTAGGTCTCACTGAGACATGGCTGAATTATGCCACTAACTTCGCCGCCTCATCTGCAGTTCCACCGGACTATAATATATTTCGGGCCTATCGGACTGAGAAGAGAGGAGGCAGAGTGGCAATATTGGTAAAAAAATAAAATGGGAATGTCACATTGTAGACCACACTGGCATAGATGACTGTGAAAGCCTATTTGTAAAAATAAATCCTAACGTCATTGTTATAATCATCTATAGACCACCTACCAACATGACACTTTTTGAGGAACAATGTCTTGCCCCCCTCAATAATCTAAGCCCATGTCACCTATTATTTTCTTAGGTGACACTTACTGGGCAGAGGACACACTTGATAAACTAGCCAACTCTTTACTTTCATCACTGAATGCAGTTAACTCTACCCAATGGATAAAATAATCAACACATAAGCAGGACATTCTGAATTCCACTTCCTCTAAATGTCCATAGTCTGCCAATTTCTTGATAAACTTTACAGTATGTCGCCCTGAGGCACCTGTTCGTCTGGAAACATTGCCAAGAAGCCATAAAATGAGCTGCAACTTTAAGAATGTGACTCAATCCCAATTCAATTCCTTTCTGAAAATGAATCTTTTCCCCCCTGAATCACTGGAAAACATCACTGTTCTGGTCACTGATTAGTCATCCATCATATCGGCTGCTATAGACACCTTAGCCCAAGAAAAAAGTAAACAAATGAAACCTGAAACCTGTTCAATCAGGCGATACACCCTGGTCTCAGCCTAGTATGCAGCGCACAGCTGAAATGCTTATTTTATTATGTCTATAGGTTCAATATTCTGAGTGATATACCACTCATATCACACCCCTTCTCAAAATACCCCAGGTCACAATGGACCAGGAATCAGGCTTGTTGGTAAAGGTAATATTTATTTAAAATTCAAATTAAATATATACTTTTTAATCGGGAGCAGCAATCACCAATGTGGTGACAATAACAGATAGGAAGTTACATCAGGCAGTTAAATTCACTTTTTAGCAGCACAAATATAAAACACAGAGAAAAGAACCCTTTTGGCTTGTTTGGAAAGATAGCACTTAGGTTAGGATTTCCCCCTGCAATATTCCTCAACCCACCAATAAGCAATTCTGAATAGATAAGGAAGCAGCAGGTATTCGGGAATAAAGAACAGTAAACAGAATTTAAATACCACCTTCCCTCCCGAAACAAGGGAGAAAAACGGGTTTGAAATCCTACCCTTTTAAACGGACATTCGAAAATGGCATAGCAAAACAATGAAGTGTACAAAAATCCTTAATTCAGTATACATTTCTATGGGAGCAACATTGGAAAGATTCTAACAATCATGAGCTGTAGTTTGAGCAAAAGTAAACACTTTGAATCTTAATGGAAGTTTGAAAATAATTTAGAATGAAATTCACACGTGTAAAACTTTGGTTAATTTTAGGCGGGAATCCACATTTCTGCAAACGGTTTTTAAGAACAACGGGTGAAATATACTGATTTAGAGTGCGAGTCTCTAGCTATTAAATTGGGTGAGTTATGCAATGTTGATTGAAAGGCGTTTTTGGAAAATAAAGGTGCAAAAAAGAAAACAGAAATCAATTTTTACAAGGATAATTATACTTTACACTAGGGCATTCAGGCTAGGTTACCAGATTGAAACAGAGTTAGCTCCAGAGTCGATCAGCGGAACCAACCCCAGCATCTCCATGTCGGCCCTCGCCGACTCAGTCCGATTACCCGAGGGAGGATTAAGGGTTTGGGATTTCACAAGACAAACTTATTTAAAGAAGTTAGCACTAGCGCAAAGAATCAAAGGCAAGGTTTCAAGAAAGGTTCTGACAATGTTACAAGTTCTTAAGGTAAGAAAAGGATGGAGATTGGGATGGAACAAAACAAGGCAAGGTATGCTATGATTTTCTATGCTTGCTATTAACACTTACAGTCCCCTTTAATTTAGGATTTTGGACTGTCAATGGTTCTGGTCATCACACGGATCAGGTCTTACCAAGGACAGCAGGGCACATATGGTGGGATAGGGTCACCTGGACTGCTGTGGACTGGAGGCTGCACTGGTTACTGGAGACTGGAGATCAGTGGGATGGCGAGTTTGCATCAGGCATGCATTTAGTAGTAGCAAGCCAGACTGGATCAGAAATGCTTCCCTTAGGTTTTGGGATTTGTTTAGAATTTGAGGCCTAAAAAGGAGTTCAGCAATGCTGAGGCCTTGGCTTTGTAATGAAATCAGGAACAAGGATGGAGAATTCAGGAACAGGGAGCCACACAGAAAATCAGGAAGACGTCTGGAATCAGTCTCCTGGTGTGCTGTCAGGTACCCATATTTATCATGCTAAATGACATCACTAAATTATATGGCAGGGGCAGTCTTACTGTCCACACACCCTACTGCTAGGATTGGGCAAAAGCACAGTTTCCACCTTGTTTTTTGATGATTGGATCAGAGAAAATTATGTCATGTTTTATGGTGTTACTTTTACAATGTCTAGAAGCCTCCCCTAGCTATTGGGACCAAAATCTAACTTTCCCACAAATACATATTTATGTAGTTATGACCTGTAAGAAAATCAGGTGCACAGGTTACATATTTCATGGGTCACATTTCAATCCAAGTCCCAAATCTGTGAGACCTGGTTTTGCCTTTCTGCTACATTTTGGCAATTTTAACCATGAAAGATTTGGCCTAAAATTTCCCAACTTTGTACATAGATGCACATTTACCCCTAGGATATGTGTACACAATATTATGTTTACAACATTAATACTTTCTGCGCAATCGGTCATTCATTATAACTTCTGTTCCTTATGCAGTAAGAATCTCTACCAAGTTTTCAAATGAATAGCATAAAATTAGATTTAGAATGATGCACTTTTCACATTTTTCCTCATTCTTGTGGCAAAGTTAAATGTCTTTAAAGTTCAGTTACAAATAGGCTTTTTAAACACCAAGTGTCACCTGTCTATTTTTTTTCTTTTTCCTAAGTGTAAGCAAATGTAAACTCCTTTGAAGTAGAAAGAGGGGCCTCTCCCTTGAGAATGAAGCTTCCTGCCCCTCGCACTGGAAGGGTGAGTGTCTTAGCCTGCTGTTGTCTTGGCCTGGGGCAAAGACTAATGTGACTTGAAAAGCCCCATTGTCCTGGGGATTCAAAGCCTCCAGCTAGCAATTCGCCTTTTCCTGTTCCAGTAGTTGAGGTGTCACCCTTTCTAAGGGTCAGCACTGAAAGAGGAGGGTTTTTTTCTTTTAAATATAGTTTACCAACTCAGACTGGGTTGGGCTTTGATTTATACGTTTAAATCTTAACTTTAAACATATAGAATTAAAACAGTTTATAAGTGTGTCTTTACCATTACAAATCCTTTTACATTTCTTAAGTAATTAAGCCATGACACAACAATGTACTTTTAAAATAGGCGATGTTCCCCCTTCAGTCAGGAAAAAGCCCATTTTACGATTCCTTTAAATTCGGTTTTTATCTCAGCAAATATCCTTTATGCAGCTTATAGTTCTTGTCTTGAGTGCTAGAATTGTTTTGCAACATGGATACAGTTACAGTCATCTGTTCTGAGTCTCTCTCTGGACAGCTGATCCTTGAAACTGTTGCAAAGAAATAGCCGCGTTTCCCGTGAAAATGAAAACAAAGCCCCGGGTTGATTTTCCAAAGATACTTTGGACTGGAGCTGTCACTCAAATGAGGTCCGGTTCCTCTGAGCCACAATGAATGATCCTGGGAATTGCAGGTCTTTTATAATCACAATGGTTTCTGAGAAAATTACACATTTAGTGCCAAGCAGCACTTTTTACGGTTGGGAAAGTGTCATTTTAAAGAGGCATTTTGGGGTTTTTCAGCACAATGATGCTGCTTCATTCACTTTGCTCCATGTAAAATGTTGCAGAGCCCACTGGCATACTCCTGCAGTGAGGACTCTGTTTTCACCCCACCTGAAATGTGTGTGACAGGGGTGTGCAGCCATTTTCTGGTTATGACACAAACACAGTTTTAAAGGTCATTTTGGGCTGTTTCTTTCACCATTGCAGTAAAGTGGTGTAGTGAGGCACATCTGAGTGGGTCAAAATATCCCACAAACAAAGAATAATTGCTTTCATGAAGAAGTTCTTCAGTCACAAAGGGCACTAGAAAGAGAATGGCGGACAAATCTCTCCACTCAGACCCTTACAAACTAGAAAGCTGCAGTTAAGAACTTCAAAGCAACCAATACTGAGGCAAAATATAAATATTACAACTGTAGGATTAGTAACGCTAAATCTAGTTCTAGCGAGCTATTCAGAGTTTTGAAGGAAGAAATGACAACAAACAGGCCATCAATCAAGACTCAGTCTGGTGCCAAATGATTCAAAACGAATTTTCTAAAAAAAGTCTCGGTCATCAGGAACAAAATACAGCAACTGAAGTTGAACACCACATCTGTTGCTAGTCCCCCTCCTAACATTATTAATACAAGCCCCAGTTACTCAAATTCAGCTTCCAACAATGTATGGAAGCAGAAATCTTTAAAATAGTCACTAACCCTAAACCCATGGCATGTAAGGGAGACATTTGCCCAGCCACCAAACTTAAAGGGGAAGTGCGGTCAAAAATATTGTCCCGATCGTTCCGGCATGCAATCAATCCAAAAAAAAAATTCCTATGCATCTTACCTTAATATTCCACACTTTTACACATGTGAAAACCACGGGCTGGGCGCTGCCATCTTGTGCTAATCTCATCCGTCGAGGCATCATTCCAAGTTCAAGTACGCTCGCAGTAAGAATACATATCGCCCGCCCCTGAAGCTGACATCACTAAACACATACGGCCCTTTTCACAACGCCAAAGCACGTCTCGTGTCAACGTTCTCTGTGTGCAAGCTACCGACGTGTCACAGTGGAAATGCCAGGATGCCTCTTTCCTCAACTAGTGTAAACCGACCCTTTCAGATCAGACAATATTGCAGCTAATTTTTCAATCATTTCACCGTATTTAGTTTAGATTAGGGGTGTACCGAACTTCGGCTTCGAGTAAACATTCGGCCGAATTCCGGCTGAAATTAGCTATTCGGCTTTCGGCCGAATAGCTAATGTAATATTTACTCGAAGCCGAAGTTCAAAACACATCAGCTTGCCATTTTTATTCGGTGCTAGTAGGGTGCAGTATTGCATTCGAGCCACTGGAGGGCAGCATTGCCATATGTATATGCCGTGTAGACACTGCCACACAAAGGAGTGTTTCTGGCTGACTCCGTCCTGCCCTGCAGTTCTTTATTTACATGTACAAGTAAAGCCAATGCATGCCCGAGACTTCTTATTTGTTTCATTTTCTACAGTACATGAATGATGGAACCCACCCACTGCTGCGCCACCTCTCAGATAGCACAACTTTCAGCAAAAGCAGAAGCTCCCTCTCGCTCCTCGTGTGCTCACGTATTACTTACTTTTTTAAATGAACGCCTGATAGAGTTAAAATAAACTTTACGCACATTTTTTTTACACTTTCTAGAGTGTTACGGTTGCAATACAAATTGACACCAAAGACACAGAGAAAAGGACAAGAACTGTATTTTTCTGAGAGTCGAGTATAAGCAGTAATGGCCATTAATGACTGCAGCAATGTTTCAAGGGAAACCTCTGCAAGACCTGCCGCTGGGAGATGGTGATCAGTGCGAAATGTTTGACAACCAAAAGACATTTCTACGTGAGCTTTAAATGATCAATGGTGGCTTTGAGATATCTCGTGTGGAAAGGGTCGCCCTACTTAGTGCATCATTTAAACAAGCCAAATTCATCGGATAGACTTCCATTGGATTGTGCTATCAATTTCATTAATCTTAAAAAAAAACGTTCATCCCTGCGACTACAGTGGTATGAGCCAAAACCTCCTCTGACATCACCTCGCTCTGAGACTCAGCTAACAGAGAGGTGCGCCAATATTATTATTAAACGTATGTTTAGAATGTACTAGCATTCACACAAGAAAACCACGGGCATATTTGAAATCAACAATGGCCGGGTATATATGAATATTCAGTGTTCACGAAAAAACTGGGGGCAGTGGCTATGAACGATGGAGCGAGTGCAGTATTTGCACGCACCAGCACGCACGAGAGCATTGGCCGGATCACCTCCTGTTGCTCGGCTGTCCTTGACATTCCTGGGATTAGTTCTTGACTGACTTTGTCTTAAAAGAGAAATTCCCTGAGCACGGTTGTTCCGTGATTACCTCACGGGCCTTTGTGGTATGACTCTGCAATTGTGGAACTGCCGTAGTACATACAGTCCGTCTGGTCTTCTAATCTCATAGTACATTTTCTTAACCCACCCTCCCTTTCTCAAGGGAAGTCCACGCACCCTATTAAAGTTAGACAAAGCCAAGGCACCAGCTGTATTGATTAGCATGAGCATTTCAAAGCCGTCTCCTCCACACAGCTCCAGATTTGCATGCAAATGGCCACAGCCATCAGCATATTAGAGGCTCAGTGCAGTCTGGAAACACCCTGGCTTGAGAAAACCCCCATGGCAGACCACAGCCTGCCCACTGAAACATCACAGCAGTCCCAAACAAATTGAGCATTTCAAAGCTGCCTTCTCGGCAGGGCTAGGCATTTGCATGTAAATGGTCAAGGCCACTACTGCCCATTGTTCGCCAAGGCAGACGGTCCTGGGTGGTGGCATTGTTGACCCTCCGCCCTGTCATTGGGCAGTCTCAAGAGGAGATTGAGGCTGTGGAGGGTGGGGGCTGCATGGCCTCACATCTGGAGCCTCGTAGTTCCTATAGCAGCTCGCAAATTCCACTGAAACACCCCAGAGGCATTAGCTGTTCAGACACGAACAATAGATTGTAAAAATAGATTCCAGGCAGCCAGGACAGCAGGGAGTAGCCATTGACGGGACACAGTGCCAGAAAGACTCACTGTATATTGTGCTCTCTTCCTTGGCAACATGCAATAAAATAAAGTCCCTCCCTGAGGTAGACAAGTGCTTTTAAAGACCAATACTACACCGTTCTCCAAAGCGAAAACCCAGCTGCATTTGCTAGAAACTACTTTCCATTGCAAATAAGTCCCTATATAATGAATTTCACCACACTGCGACGTGTGGGCATTTTCCGTGGAAAGGAGTGTAACATCAGTACCCGGATCTTTGTATACCACCCTGACAAACATGCTATCAGGCTGTCATGCTGCATATGTTTCTCTAAGGACAAACATGCCAACTTAACTTTTGTGTGGGAAACGTTAAAAGTTCTTGACTTCTGCTTGTCTTTCTCCAATTTAAAATATCCAGCGCTCCCTCCATCTACTATTCGGTTCACTATTCGGTTCCGGCCGAATAGTTCTGCAACTATTCGGTATTCGGCCAAATAGTAAATGTACTATTCGGTACACCCCTAGTTTAGATCGCCTAGTAATTGTTACTGCTCTGTTCAGCTATCTGCCTTGTACAAAGCCCCTGCGAACAGGTACTTGCACTGGCATAAGTGATTACACTCGTTACTTGCATTTCTTCTAAATACTTGTCGTATATTGGCAACAATACAGCCGTACCAGTACGAGCCTGAGTATTTAGAGGAGGAACTAAGGGAAAGAGATGCGTAAACGATGGCGAATCGGACGATAGTTGGGAAGATGAATCACCAGAGAATGAGCCTGAGCTTGGTCACATAGATGTTTCAACCCGGTGTACCTGCAATCATTGTGAGGTCATGCCAATCGAGGCGGAGAACTGCTGTTTCCGAGAAAACTCTGGATGCATGTCCTGCATAGCCGACGAAGGCACACCACCGTTATGCGTTAACAAGCTGCATGACTTCAGGGCAGCCTGCCTCAAGGTGCGTGTTGAGGATTATGATGGTGCTTTTGCAAGAACTTCGCACAACAGGGCAAGAACTTTGCAAAACTGTTCGGCCTCGCAATCCAAGTAACAAGTAAGTGTACTCTAGATGTGATGTAATTTCGATCCCCGAGACAACTACCATTTCATGTTATTCTCCTACATTGTCGGAACTTTGATTGATCACTGACAAATGAATGTAGTGTGTAAACTGAATATATTTCTCACTTTTTGGAAATCAGAGTGTTCATCGCTTACATGTCTCACTTTTAAGAAGAAAACTAAATATTTCTCTATGGCCCAAACAGTTCTGGCCTGAATCAGTCTGCACTTTTGCAATGTGTCTACACTTCAAAACACCAATGTCAATTTTGCAGAAAATTACTTTTCTTAGGGCCATAGAATTTAGGATGCACTTTAATTACAATATGTAGGTTTTTCTTTGACAGGTGGTACAGGCTGGTGTCCTACTGTTCGTTTACATGGTGGCTTTAAGGGAGGCTTGGATTCCGCGTTCATACACGCCTGTGCAGTCAGAGCCACTCGCGCAAAATTCCCCAATGACAGTGGACAGTACAGGGGATTTTCACAAACTGTGCTGCAACCTCAAGTATACAATGTGCAGTTTGCTTGTGCCATCTACATCACCAAATTAAATGAGCTCATACGAATAGTAGTTTGAATTTATCAGTGAGTCAATAACATGCTCAATCGTCTATAAGTGTCATGAAAGAATGGTTGGTACCCTTTTGCGCTTACCTTGTCCCCATCCATCCACCCTAGAGTATCCCCCCCTCTGGTACTGTGTGGGTGGCAACTCTCAAGTTCGCCAAACACCAGGTACACTTCAAAGGGATCTTAAGCAAGGGGACCATTGTTCACATAACCTCACCGAAATCCAGGGTCTGCAGACTCCCCTCTCCAACACCCCACCACAGCAATCAACCTAAGTTTGTATACCTTCACTACTGATCCAGGCCTTTTTCGCTCGCCTCATGCCCATTCATCCACCCTCCAGTAGCAATGGCAGTTCACACCCATGCCTGTGCGCTCCCAAGGGGCCTGGGTGGACGGGAACACTCCAGTTGACAAAAATCATGTGCACCTCAAAGGGTTATTTCGCACAGGGTCCATTGTTCACATGGCCTTTCCAGACCCAGTGTCTCCAGACTCCACACTTAAGTCCATTCAGCCTCCTGCCACACCTCCTCAGCATAGATGGCAGTTTGCACCTATGAACATGCGCTCGAAGGGCAGTGCAGTGGTTGTGGACGCACAAGGTGCCACCAGCTGTTGAATATCTACCCTCTTTGTAGAATAGAAAATATACATTACGCATCATATAAGATTATGCAGACTCTTTGTTTTGATGTTTGCAACAAAAGTCTGTGGCTTCTATTAAACATAACAGTAACAAACCAAACAAGATTACTGTATTTGTCACAAATGAACCGGTGTGCATCATTGCCATAGCTCTTTACTCTGGCCCTCTGTAGCTCACCGACTGCCCCCGTTGTGAGCTCTCAGATCTGTGTGTTGGGGACCTAAATCTTGTCTGATGAGCTCTCATGCAGTTGCTGGCAGCTTCCTTCCAGCCCCATGATACCCGTTGTACACATGGCCAGGCCAGACCCAGTTTCCCCAGAATCGCTGCTTCAAGGCCCCTTAACCTGCTGTTTTTGTCCGTTGAGCAGTGTCCTGGGCCTTTTGCGCTCACCTCGTCCCAATCCATCCGCTTCCATAGAATCAATGGAAGTTGGTACCTATGGACAGGGTGTTAATGGGCCATAAGATTTTCTCGGGCACCAATGAAAGAAAATGTGGCACACTGTTCGAAGTCGCTATTCCTTCCTTTTCAGGCACAGTTTGAACATTACAAAACGGTGGGTATTTTGCTGAAAAGGTGATGCAAATAGTGCATCTAAAAAAAAATATATTCAGCAACAGTATTCACTACTACCAGCCTCATATTGAAGTTACTCCTCAAACTGGCACGCATGGCCCAAAAAGGTATGCCAGTTTCCTTTTACAAAAACCTCACAAGTTTTTTTGCGTTTGTGTTTCAACATTCTACCTATTGGCATATATGGTGTACAAGCATGTCTATGCCAGTGCGCTCTCAAAGGTGCTGCAAGGGTGGGTGTGGCAGAAGTGCAAGATTTGCATCGAGGCACAGTGGGCGTCAATGAACAAGTCACAAATTCACATACACACCCACGTTTCTAAGCCTTTATAAGCACCTCGATATTTACCAGGAGAACATCTTGGAGATCCTACAAGGTCATTGAGCAACCGGTTAGTCAATTACCTGTTCGTCGGATACCTATTCCACGGCCACTTGTTCCCCCGATTGCTGAATCGGCTCATTTGTGCATCCAAGTAAGGGTAGGTCACCTATTTACTTATCTAATTTCATCGATCGCTGCTCTCAAAGTTTGTAACGAATTTTACCAAGTGTACTCAGTACTGTAAAGTTCATTTACCTTATAGACTTCCCCATTATCGAATGTTTGATGTATTTTTATCTCGGTAAGTAGCACATTGCACCACTGTGCATTCCAACAGAATGGAATGTTTCTTGGTCCATGTTTGCTCGCATGCTTTTTTTTTATACTTAAAAGTTAGTTCAACGGACAAGTAACCCGTTACAAGTTGTGGAATATCACAATTCACAGAGTTAATTCAACTAGGTTACACAGCTTGTCTTTCTTTAAAAAAAATTTAGACACAGCTGTGTTATAATTCATTTATTCTGATTCATACAGCATTATTTTTTAATTAATTGCATTTTTTCATACAGATCATACGTACTTTTCAAATAATTACTTTGTGTATGGTCTTTGGTTGCACTTCTGTGAGCCATGCCAAAACTCTGGGCACAGTCCTGCATACATACCCTAAGGTTATTGATTCAATAAGAAGATGGATTACATTTTGCAGGTTTCCAGTAGATGAGACTGAAAGTAGAGCCCAGGTTGTCAAGCAGGACTTGAGGTCCAATAGATTCCGCCTCTGCAGCCTGCACTTTACCGAAGATATGTACGAACAATCAAAGTACACAAAAAAGCGTCAACCCAGAATCCTTTGTAAATTATTTCCAAATGCAATTCTGACTAAATTTGGGCACACTGTGGCTCTGGTAAGTAGTAGATTCAAAAAATGGGCTCCTGGTTATGGACCTATTCTACCCAGGAGGGTTACTTTAAGACAAAAATTACAATTGAATAGGTACAAAGATGAGTGCTCTAATGAAAACACACACATGAAAACACACTGTTTCATCCCTTACAACAGTCGTGTAAGTAACACAAACTCAATCAAAATACATAGTTTGTTATGGTGATTCATATACTTCAGTATAAAACACCACAATTAGACAAAGTAAGCAACAACAGACAAAAAAAGGGGTTCGTGAATTGACAATTGGTAGTGGACAGTGACAATGCACTGTTGTTTGGGGTGCGTCACAACAGTGCATTGTCACTGTCCACTACCAATTGTGTCAAACTATGTGACCCCATGTGTTTGTAAATATATCCTATAAGCCTGTACGGTTGGTTTCATTAAACCGTGTAAACCGTGTGATGTTATGTTGTTTGGAGAACTATTCACTCTATGTTGATTTTTACAACTGCATAGATAAACAAACTATTATTTTCTCCAAACAACAAAAAAAGTGAGTTTCTTTCTTTTTCTCCTTTAATGCAGAGGGTAATAAGGGGTGAAACAGTGTGTTTTCATTAGAGCACTCATCTTTGTACCTATTCAATTGTAATTTTTGTCTCTGGTAAGTAGTAGACAATGAAACTGTTATGCTTCATTGTATCTCGGACGATGGTCTGCATTGATAAGTATTCTCTATGATCTCTTGTTTTATTTAAAGTAGTGGATTAACAATGGTTTACAGATTTCGGTGTTTATTTACATCAAAATTGTTTTACTCAAGTTTCGATAGTTACCAGATTCAAGAGAATTTTAAAAAAAAGTCACTTCAGACTTCATCTATCCCCGCTTTCGGGAGTCTCAAATAATTCACTGAAATGTGACCCTTAGTAAAAGCTACCATACTGAACTATAAAAGTCGTATAATCGGTTTGCAATGTGTGGGTTGACATATGCTTCTTTAATTGTGCACATTGATGGAAGCACAGAACCTCACCAGAGACAAAACCACCAACACATCTAGTATTCCAATGGTGAGTCCTACCGACATGCACAAAGTGATATTTTAGAGTGTAGGATGTGGCCACATTTCTAATACTAATTTACATTTTCCATTGTACTATTTTCTGACAATGTGCTGAAAATGAAGGAGCAACAATTTGCCTCAATTTCTTTACTGGAGTCCACATGAACATCTCTCGGCTATCAAGTAATTATAGTGTACTAGTGCTTTATATGCGATTGAACTGCGTGCATGTGTTATGCTTGGATTTTGTAAAATATGGAAAATTATGATGCACAGTATGTTTTATTTACATAAATCGTGGCATGTTAAGGGTGCCTCTCTGTATGAACCATCGTCTGCATCATATTGTTTCAGTTTCATATTGCTTTTTCACCTGTATTAAAAAAGTACTGTGTTATAGGGGTATGCTGGAACTTCGACTACAATCACTTCCTCCTTTGCAACTGGTCCACTGTATGAGGTATGCATACTTACACTTCACTTGCTAGAATGAAAGTGAACTCTGCAAGGATATACTTTGAGACTGAAATGAATGCAACCTTGCACGGTTTCAAACTTTTCTGATTGTTGTTCTTACGTTACACTTCTTCCATAATGCAGAACCAGTTGCAAAGGAAACATTACAAAGCAAACTACTTTATGACAACTTTTGAAGTCAACATTATAAACTATATGTTTTACAGGGTGATCTTGGATCAAGCCTGTGTGCCATCTCTGAAGGTTATCAGGGGGCATCTGAAATGTATATTATGACCAAATGATGTACACTTTTTTCCTACGGCATGTTTATACAAATGTTAGATTTGTGTTGCAACAACAATCTATGTACTATATGATACGGAAACGATTGGAGTCATTTGTGCTTAAGTGCTCTGTGCTATCTATGATTTCAATTTTCAGTACGATTTACTTTTTTTTTTTAATGAATATTCTATTCAAGGAATGTAATCAAGATGTGGAATCAGAAGAGGCACATGGACCAGAGGTATGTAACCCAATATGAAATACAAATGGGCATCACATTGCATTAGGAATGCATTTTTATAATGTAGTAATGTTTTCCAGTCAGTCTAGTGGGTTCTGTTTGTAGTTATGTACAATTATTTGTTTGCATGCAACTGAGATTTGCTTGCTTTCAACCGTATAAAAACTGTTTTTTTCAGCTTCAGATCGCAGTCGGGAAAGAAGGCCACAGTCACAAAGCAAATTACGAAAACAAGGGTAAAGGACCAAAGTTTGTTGTGTAAAATCTTTAAAGCAGATGTTGTAGTCATTTTTTGTAGGGAAATTGTATTTCTGTATGTGTGCTATTTTGCATTGCCGTCGCTCTGACGAGGGGCATACTCTGGGGACTCTAGTGTCGAGGTTTTTCCCTGGGGGGGGCGGGAGGGGTGGGGAAATTTAAAAATAAATAAATAAAAATAAAATAAATCGCTGTTTGCACAGGTAGAGGCAAGGATTGTCCTCGTCGATTGAGAACCCTACGTCCTGCAGAAGTGATGTTGTTTCCACTGGTGTGGACAGTGTGTTTAGGGAGGTTCCCTTCACTAACCAATCATCCAGGTAAGGGAAGCCCTGGATTCCTGAGCACCTGAAATAGGCGGCTACCAGGGATAAGCATTTCGGGAACACTCTTGACAGCACCTTGAACGGAAGTGTGGGTTGCTGACTGTGAACCAGAGGTATTGTGTTAGATGGATAGGAATGTGAAAATACGCATCTTCCAAGTCTAGAGCGGCGAGGAAATAGTCTTTTTGAGCCAAGGGAGAACCAATTGTAGGCAAGTAATTTTGAACTTCACGCCACTGGCCGTTTTTATTTTGCACTAGGAAGAAATGGGAGTAGAAACCCTTTCCCCTATGAAGAGGGGGTACCCTCTTCTCTATGGCTTCCTTTCGTAGTAGATTGGTGGCTTCTATCTTTAACTGTTGTAAACCCCATCCACTTTTTCTTTGGTGGCGTGTGGGGGTTTTGGTATAAATTCTATGGCATGTTCCCCTTTTATCACTTGAAGGACCCATCTGTCCGACGTTATGTTGTTCCACTGGTTGAGGTGCCTTAAGACACCTCGTCGTACCGGCGTTAGATGCAGGAGCAGCATTGGGTAAGGGACAATTCATTTTGGCATGCCTCCTGCCTTGTCTCGAACCTCCTTCGCTGCACTGATTTTGGTACCTGTTGTAACCTTGTTGGTATCTGCCCCCTGACTGGTAGGGGTTTGAGGAAGACGTCTGAACCTGGAACGATTTTCCATAAGACCTGTATTTGGCGCTGTTGCCTCGAAAGGAACGTTGGTCCTCGTCTTTTAAAGAGCTAATTGCTCTAGCTGTGTACGTGCCTTGATTCCCTTTAAGTGATCATCAATCTTTTTGCTGGAAAAAGTCTTGACCATCGAAGGGCATGTCCAAGATCTGGGCTTGTACCTCTGGTCTGAAACTGATGGCCTTCATCCAGGCCTGGCGCCCAAGTACTGTTCCGTGTGCCATCTGCCTGAAACCACAGTGAGCGGTGTCCACCGAGAGGTGCTCAGAGACTGCCTCACCGTCTGTAATGATGGACTTGGCCTCCTGTTGCAATTCCGCAGGGAGATGCTCTGTAAGTTTAGACATGCAGAGCCATAGCTCTCTGTCAAATCTAGCCATCATGGCCATGGCGTTTCTGGCCCTAACTGTAAGCGATGCCGCTGTTGAGACGTTGTGGCCATTGGCCTCTAGCTTAAATCCTTCCTTATCCGGTGGTGCAGTGCGGGGGGGGGGAAGCTGGCTTTTGCAGTCTTTCTTGCTGCTACGGTAATGTCAGAAACCAGTTTTAGATGGCCTCTGAGGCATAAAGGGGAAGAGTCTGGAGCCTTGTACTTTTTCTCCGGTGTAGCTACTAGTGCTGGGGTGGAGAGCAGTGTAACAAGGATCTTTACACCTGCATCCCAGTTGGTTTCCAAAATAGGGATTGTAGTGATGGTGTGGCACCTCTTGTCCCCGAGTTCATAGAGAATCAACACTTTTTCTTCAGTAGCAACCTGAATCTTTAAAGTTTCCGCTGACTTTGCCATTACTGTGTGAAAGATACATCATCTAGAGATTAAACCCCCCACCCCCTCCGGTGAGTCCCGTTTCCTTTGTTTCTCAATGGTCACTGACTCAGTCGTCTGGGTCTGGCGAGTCCTGTGGCAGCGCACCCTCCTCAGTCTCGTATTCCTGCCTGTCGGAGAACTCCCTAAAGGGGTCATTAGGCTCCCCCTCTTCAAAGTGAACGGGTGATTCTGGTCCCAATATCGAGGGAGCTGATCTTGCTCTTTGTTGCGAAGATCTTTGGGGTGATGGAGTCTCCTCCTCTGTGCGCATCCCGATGGCATTCATGTCCTTGGTAGCTGTCGCTTGAAGTGGACCGATGAGGCGGTGGTGAGTGGTGCTGCGTGCAGTCCCTAGGGGACCTGCTCCAATTGCAGTACACAGGTGATGTGCTTTGCATTTGTCCGTCTGCTGATACGGACCGGGTGGAGTGTCTCACCCTTTGTCTCCTGGTGAATCCTTCCATAATCTTGCGCATTAATTGTAAAAGCGCTGAGTCGAAAGGGTCTGCAGTATCCTCCATTGTAGGTTGCCTGTGAGGGCTATTTGCCTTGGGTTGCACTGGTAAAGGTCCCTCCCGTTCTGAAAATGCCTCCGATAGGATATCTGGGAGCTCATTCATTTCAGTGATTGGCGAGAGAGAAACAGCGCCTTCTAGGCCTTCCACTCACGAATGAATGCTTAGGATGAGGCAAAAGCCCCTCTGTGACCTTCGCAGGAGTTCCTTGCATAGACGGTGGTGTTAAACCATGTATTTGGCCCAACAACGGTTCTTCCATTGATGACGGTGGGCGTTTGGTAGACGATTGCTTGTGCATCGAAGAGCTTACCGTCAATGGACTTTCCGTCGACAACCTAACCCTAGACGAAAGCTTCATCGACAGACGCTCCGTGGACAACTTATCCATTGATGAGTGCTTCGTCGACGAGGAGGTCTTCTTCGTTGAGGAGTGCTTGCTCGATGACTCCTTGGTGGACGAATGCTTCGAGTCCTTTGACAACAGTGATGACTTAGTCGACGAGGAAGCCGGTTTGGCTGAAAACAATGGTTTACCTTCGACAGCGTTACCATTCTAGTAGACGGTGAAGTTAATTGGTCGTGGACGGTGTCTGTGTGTTAGAACTGATTTTCTATACTCTGGCCTGGGTATAGAAGGCCAACCTATATTTTGACAGGAACAATTCTGGGAAGCTGTAGCCAAACCAGTATTGGTAGCAATGAAAGGCAGTCTATGCTAAGTTCTTCAGAAGTGGTGAGCTTGTAAAGGGTCCACAATGAGGTCACACAATGGGAATCACAAATTACACTTAGACAGGATGTATACAAGGAACAAGTTACTTACCTGTAACTGTTGTTCTCCAGCATGGGTCTGGCATGGATTCCCATGCTCATGAATATCAGGCTGGGAATCCTTGGTAAAGAAAAAATCAGTTTCGTTTCTGAACCGTCTTTCTACTAGTAACCAATCACTGGTCTCTGGGTCATACTGCCCCCAGCCAATGACTGCCCTCTACCCAAGCCCCTCCCTCTGGCAGCCATCTTCAGATTTGGTAGCACGTAAAGAGGGGTAGGAGGGAGAGTTCGCATGTGAATCCATGCCAGACCCATGCTGGAGAACAACAGTTATAGGTAAGTAATTTAGAATTTCAACAACTCAACATTAAGCATCTCTTACCTCCTCACCAGACTCACCTGCAAGAGCAAAGGTCGCGCAGCACTGCCTGGCCGACTCTGGACTCCTCCCTGGAATCCCAGACAACGCAGTAGAATCTCGTGAAGGTGTGAGTCGACCTCCACGTAGCAGCCCTGCAGATGTCCAGCAGGGGCACACCAGACAAACGCCCTAGTAGCGGCGATCGCTCTGGTTGAATGGGCTCTCGAACGGCCAGGCAACGGTCAGTTTGCCGACCAGTGACGGTGCATGACGCAGCCGGAGAGCCATCTGGAAATTGAAGCCTTCGAGAGGGCCTTCCCTTGGTTCACAGGGCCAAAGTTCACAAACGGCTGTGATGTCTTCCGAAAACTCTTTGTGCGGTCCACGTAAAACTTCAGCGCTCTATCCACATCATGTGAGTGCAAGGTCCTCTCAGCCGGCGACGGGAAGAAAACCGGTAACACCAAGGGCTAGTTCAGATGGATGACCGACGCCACCTTGGGGATGAAGGAGGGGTGCATCCTCAGCACCATCCTGGTCTCGTGGAATGTCAGATAAGGTTTACAGGAGGGGGCCTCGATCTCTCCCACTTGTCGTGCGGAGGTGATGTCCACAAGAAACACGGTCTTCCACGATAGGAACTTCAGCGGTGCCGAATGAAAGGGCTCGAATGGCGGAACCATGAGCCTGGCCAGCACCACACTGAGCTCCCACGCCGAGGGCCGGAGCCTTCCCCGGAGGGAACGTTCGGAACAGGCCCTTGATGAACTCCTTCACCAGGCGATGAGACCACAGCGACGACCGCCCCAGAGTTCTATTGTAGTGGGAGATAGCTGCCAGATGGATTTTGATGGAGGAATGTGCCAGCCCCACCTTGGCCAGCGACAGCAAGTACGGCAGCACTTGAGGGGCCGTAATCCATAGACAGTTGATCTTCTGTGTACGGCCGCAGAGAACCTCTTCCACTTATGTCCATAGCACTGACGCCCTGGCCTTTGCAAGCACCTCCTTGCAGTCCGCCGGGATATCGTAGCCTCTGAACTCTAGTGCTGCAGGAGCCAGGCCTGCAGGTTCAGTGATCCTGTTTCGTGATGTAGGATGGCGCCTCCTTCCCTGGAGAGAAGATCTGCATCCGTCGGCAGTTTGACGGGGCGGGGGGGACGCTGACATGTCCAGAAGGTCGGGAACCATATATGCCTCGGCCACGTCGGTGCCACGAGGATCATCCTGCACCGGGACCGTCTGAGTTGACTGATGAGTCGCAGAAGCAATGGTGGGAACGCATACAGGAACAGGCTGTCTCAGGGGAAGGAGAATGCATCGCCCATGCTCTCCAGTTGGGGATCCTGCTGGCAGACCTCCGGCACTTGTTGTTCATTGCCGCCGCGACCAGAACGATCTGGGGATTGCCCCACCGTTGGAATAGGCGATCCACTTGTTCCTGCCGAAGCTCCCACTCGTGGCAAGAGTGCAGCTCCCTGCTGAGTGATTCGGCAACTGTTTCATTTACTCCTGCCAGATGAAAAGGTACCAGGAACATCCCCTGGGTGACGGCCCAGTGCCACAGATCCTGTGCTTCTTTGGATAGGGATGGGGATCTGGTGCCTCCCCGTTTCCGGATGTAGAACATCGTGGTGGTGTTATCGGTGAAGACCCGTACCACTTTGCCCTTGAGGGATGGAAGGAAAGACCCGAGAGCCCAGAACACGGCCTGGAGCTCCAGGACGTTGATGTGGCGGGACCTCTCCTCCAGGAGCCAAAGGCCTCTTGCGTGTAGATCTTCGGTGTGCGCTCTCCATCCCTCCAAGGAGGCGTCTGTCGTCAGTTTCCTGGTGTGCTGCGGTCTGGAAGTCCATGCCCGCCGCGAGATGTGCGCGGGTGCCCCACCACCGGATCGCTTGACGGAAAGTCTCGTTGAAGGAGATCTGGTCTTCGAAGCTTCCCGTCGCTTGCATCCAACGGGCGTCGAGGAACTCCTGCAGTGGCCGCATTCGCCGGCCGGAGGTCCGAAAGGACAGCCATCACTGACGGAGAGTGCCCAAGGCACGGGCCGTCTCGGTGTCTGCCTTGATGGCCTGCAGTGACTCGTCCACTGCTTTACCAAACAGGTTGTTTCCGTCGAAGGGCATGCAAAGTACTCTGGTCTGCCTGCACGTTCTGATGGAAGTCGGTGGCCCTGAGCCAACCGCGCCAGCACAGGCAAACGGTGTTGCCCATCTGACGAAATCCGGTATCAGCGATATCCGTAGCTACTGTGATGGCGTGATCCGCAACCACTTCGCTCTCCTGCAGGATTCCCAGGGCTTCCGCCCTCTTGTCGTCCAGGAGGAAGTCCAGGATAGGAGCGATCTTGAACCACAGCTCCCTATCATAGCGGGCCGCGATCGCAAGGGTGTTGGCCGCCTTGATAGTCGTTGCGGCCGACAAGATGACCCGACGTCTCATGGCATCTAGCTTCTTCCCCTCGCTGTCCGGTAGGGAAGTGGAAGATGACACCATCGCCCATGCCGCTGGAGACCACTGAATCCGGGGTCGGTTGCGCCCTGAGGCACATATGAGTGGTGTTCCGGACCCGGTACTTCTTCTCGTACCGGTCTCTCTTCGCAGGGGCTCTGGACGGGTCCTTCAAAAGGGACAGCCCTTCGTCCCATATGTCGTCCAACAGCGGGACTGAGCGTAAGGTTTTCCTCTTGGCTTCTCGTCGTTGGTAAAGAAAACCCTCTTCTTTTCCTCGGGGCACAGCTGGAGGAGCTCCAAGGCCCTGGCGATCATGGCGTGAAAGGAGCCAATTTCGTCAGGAGGGGACGCCCAGGGCGGGAGGTGACGGGAGATGCATTCCGAAGTCACCACCGTCGTCAGTCCCCGCCGCCTCTGTCTCGTCCCTCGGCGGAGGGGATGAAGGTGAAGGATTGAAGCAAGGGGGACGGGGAGGATGGACTCGCCTCCGCTTGTTCGGAGGGCTCCCAGGTGGTCCAGGCGCTGCTGGATCGTCCGCTGGGGGTAAGGGCAACCTTGTCCTTATCTGTGCGCACACGGTCTGCAGAGCCATCAAGATTGCTCCCCAATTGTTCTGCGGCAGAGGCATTGGTTCCGATGGGAGTGTCAGCTGGGGCGTGGTGTCCTTAGTTTCCTCTATGGGCTGCCGCTCCTCGTTGGCTCCACTGTCGTTCTCTATGTCCGCCTCATCAAGATCCTTCCTGTAGGTCCTGACCTCCTCCAACTTCTCGTCCAGGATAGCTTTGAGGCCATGCAGCTCATCCTCGGAGGAGGTATCCGAGTTTGTTAGGGCTACCGTGCCCCCCACCCCTCATCCCAGGGTTTCACGGGGGTCTTTTCAATAGGGTGGAAATATGATTCCCTCTGGGGTGGCAGGGAAACTCTAGGCCCAGCAGTCGTCTCCACTGGGGTTGTCCCTGCAGGCTTCGCCAGGGCTGCCACGACTCCTTCAATCTAGGCCTTAGTCGGGTGAATCAGGGCCTTCACGACCTTGTGCGCGTCTGCGGCCTTCACTGTGGGGGGAGGGTCACTGCCTCGCCCCCCTCCCCTTGGCTTTCTCCATCAGGATCGACCGGGGCTTCTCACGAAGCTTACCCAGGTTCTCCGACTTAATTTTCACCGAGCTGGAGCGTTGGCTCGTGGTTGACTGTGTCGGTCACATCGCGCCCTGCCTAGCAGCTGAGGAGCCCAAACCAACGGCGCTACCAGTGCCCGTGGACTCACAGTGCCTTGCCTTTTGTTGGGCCCCCCTCACCGGAGCGCCCTCAAAGGTCTTAGAAGACCGCTCAGACTTCTTCTCACCTGCTGAGCTCTTCGCCTCCAGCCAGTCAGCGAGTCGTTTATGACGGTCCTTCATGGTCTGGACAGACATGTTCTTGCAGAACGCACAGTCCTCCACGTGCGCGTTGTCGGTGTGCAGGCAGTCGAGGCACCGGGAGTGTTCGTCCTCCTTAAAGACGTTCTGCAGTCCACATCCTGGGCAGTTCCTAAACAGCTTGCAACCAGTGGGTGTCAAATCTCCTTTGTCCTGGGCCATGTCCAACGCGGGGTAGGCCTCAAAGATCTTCCGGAATCCTCCAAGAAGCGGAATTAGACGAAAATTCGCCCTTGAGGGGCATAGAGATTTCCGAAACAGGTCCCCGTTAATCGGAAGAAGAGTTGGTGGAGCTTGAGGCTCGAACTGACCTAAAAAATAAGAGTAAACTCTTTGAAAAAACACAATACGCAGTAAAAGCTCGATAACTAAGCACAAGGACTCCCAACACTTGAACTTGCGGTAAAAATCTGAAGATGGCTGCCAGAGGAGGGGCTTAGGTAGAGGGCAGTCATTGGCTGGGGGCAGTATGACCCAGAGACCAGTGATTGGTTACTAGTAGAAAGACAGTTCAGAAACGAAACAAACTGATTTTATCTTTACCGAGGATTCCCAGCCTGGCGACGGGGAATATTCATGAGCATGTGAATCCATGCCAGACCCCATGCTGGAGAGATATAGTTATTTATCTATGGCCAAAATACTAGGAAAAATGACTAGTAACAAGTAGATGTATCACACAAGACTAATAAACTAAACACATATATACATTCACTTTGTTAAAGGGCATAATATACATCAGAAACTCCTGCAAAGGCAAGGTTAGGATAGTATTATGCACTTATGGTCCACAGAGGTGAACTCCAACTAAAATTGTCCAGTCCTAAGTTGTCTGGGGCCTTTTGCCCAATTGTTCAGGTAAAGGTTCCACAAAAATAATGAAGCAGGAAGGAAAGCAGGTAGGGTCTCTGGTGTCCAATGATGGGTTCTTAGGGTTCGGGTTCAAGTTAAACTAATGCCCAAAAGTCGCCCCAACAGTGAAATGTTGCAAGCAAGCAATGGCAAAGCCAACAGTGTTAGAATTAAGCTTTATTATAAGTCCATTGACTTCTAATGGGAGTATAGGGGTAGGTTAGAAGCTCTGTAACTTACCCCCGTACTCCGATTCTTCCCCAGACCTGGCAGGACAAAGGAAGAGGGTCGGACGTTGCTTTGGCCGCCGAACGTCACAGTCCGCAATTCACAGGGGTTGCAGGTTCGAGCTGATCTCCGGTTGGTGTCTTTCACCGTTGCAATGACTCTTGATTGAAGAATGCAGCAAAACTCGATGCAGGACCCCTCTCAGGACTGGCCTCGAGTCAGGTAAGCTATTTCGGACAGTGGTCACTGCAGCACGGCGACCAAAAAGGACTTTCTCTCCTATCTCGGGTCCCCTCAATGCTAGGACGCCGAAATATCACAGGAGGTAATCTCGTAGGGACAGCTTGAAGTACATGTCAGTTTGCCCATGACATATGAGCAAAAGCCAGTGCAGTGAAGCTTAAGGCTTCATTGTACAGCAAAAATTACAGGTCAGATTAAATAATAAAAGCAACAAGTTTGGGGGTTCCATAAGGATGGAAGGAAAGGTGCAGCACATGGGAAAACAACAGCTTTGCCGACGAGTGAGAAGAAAAAGATAAGTCTTTACCTTTTTGTGGATCTCCCATCAATATAAATAACACTGTGTGCCAATATCAATGCGCTTGAGGGAAAAATAATTTTGACAACATACAGTGGTATCCGTATTGTCTTTTGCTACTGTGACAGTTTGCCAACACGATGTCGACCTTTGCGGTCTTTGTCAAGACAAAATTCATCGAGCTATATCTCCAATGTTATATGAGAACCGATAATGGATACATCGTATTAGCGACACATAAGACAATCAGTTTACATCATGTCAACAATAAAGAAAAGGAGGCAGACATAGGAGGGAAACAAAGAGGTGGGGGAAAGAAACTAATAGTTAGTTCATCCTATGTAATGAAATGAGATGGTTGAAAGTTGAATATTGCTACAGGTCCCTCCCTAGATTCCTTATTAAACAATTCTGAATCATGGAGAACTACTGGTCAACAATATGTAAATGATATGTTATGCTAATGCATTGGCAGGACAATAGCATAGAGTTTTCTTATCATATTTCATGAGCCAATTATGAAAAACATAGGTCAAGGTTGATAAACCACATGTTAAACTAGGATATTTGCATATTATCATTATATCTCCCTTGTTAGGTCGTCCTGGATAATTATGTTTAAGATACAGCATCCCTTACAAATATTAAAATAAAAAAAAATTCCCAATCTGAAAAACTCAAGGTCTGAATGCAGGATACTCGGGTGCAACTGTGCGATTGCTTAATGTGGGGAAATGTAATTCCAAATGTTAGAGAATATCTTAATGGAACCCTACCACGTGAGACCTCGCATATGTGACTGCTTGCAGAGACCAGTTTTAGAAGGTGCAGTCTGCGATATGTTCGGCGGATTGAGGCAAAGTCAGACTACAGAAAAGTAAACTGCTGAACCCGATACCATGGGACAACGCCAGGGCCTTAAGTGGGCTGAGGCTAGTCTCCTACAACTTCAATCGAGCCAGGGCTCTGCTGAGGCTCAACTACCCCGGACAGCCCCAACAACCACTTTTTTGTTCTTTCTGTGCGTGGGATTCGAACTTTGCGCACTGCTGGTGACTAGACAGTGTCACCTTGCACTGTGCTGTTACGTAGGTGGTGGTGTTCCTATGCTTCAGTCAGGCTCCTTGATAAATATAGCCCGTAACAGGCTTTTTGTGTCAAGAAGTCTATTGTATAAAACAAAATAATTTGTGCACCTATGAAATAGCACAGTGTGCTGCAACACTGGTTTGTCAGAGGCGGGACTTGTTTGGAAACAACAGCGCAGGGCAACACAAAAAAACGTTTTTTTTACTGTCCCATGCTGGGTCAAGGCCATACCCCCTTGTGCCAGCCCACCCCGCCCCCCCCCCCCGAATGCTCACCCCACTTAAAGAACTCGGCAACGCTATGGAGGTTGTGGGACTGCGCATATAGAAGACGCTTGCGCTGGCTGCTTCGGCAGCGTGAGTGGTGGCGAGTGACTGATACAAGCACTGTAGAGGGAGGGACTGCTCAGCATAGCAACGCAACAATGGATATTAAAATATGACTACAGACGCAGCTGGAGTGTAGAGAAAGGCAGCCATCAGTGTGCATATGTTCACAAATGGACAAAGAAGGTAAGTGTCCCGTAACTTCAATAGTGAAGTAGTGCGCTTGTACATACTTTCAACAAGTACTAAGACTGCACAAGTAAGTGACTGCGTGAACATCTTCAACAGAACAGGTGTTTATTTAAAAAGAGATACACTAGTGATAAAAGGCTATCATGGCCCTGCAAAATGTACCAGACCAGGTCTAAAGGTATTGATGCCATACCCTGGGCCTGCAAAGGTTAAGCAGCCACATTGGAAAAAAAGGGTTTCAACATTACCTCACAGCCACTTGAGGGGGAGGATTTGGAGTGGATAGAAAGTTATTACTAATGCGCTACCTTGGATACGAGGGAGAACAAATGTATGGTACGTTAGTGGGTATGCCAGACTGTGTTCTTGTTGAGTAGGATGTAGCATTAAGGAAGCTTGATCTACATTTGAATCCCAAGACAAGTACCATTGTGGAAAGATAAGTTTGCCACGCGAATACAAGAACAGGGATAGTCAGTATAGGACTATAACAATTCCCAGATATCTAGCGCTATCATGCAATTTGGTAAACTCCTTTGAAAAGCACGCATGAGGCCAAATCATGGCGTACTATATCAATAACAAGATTAGAGAAGAATTGTACCCGAGAGACAATCCGATACTTCAGGAGATTCACATAGCCAAACGTAGAACAGTCTATGGCATGGGTTGCTTGTTTCAATAAAGGTTTACATAAGGATTGGCCAAAGAAACATGGTGGAAAAGCAACCCACAAAAAAAAGGATGAAGTGGAAGACCTCCGGAAGAAAGTGGAGGGGTGAATTTAAAAAGGGGTGCCAGACAAAAAGCAGGCAAGCCAATTCTTATTCTGCAAATGGGGAGAGACTATATGGAAGCAAAAACCATCTGGGAGGTTCCAACATGTGTCCTCGGAGAAAAGTATTGTTTAACAAATGTGAAAGGTGGGGCACTTTGCCAACTACTGTGGCAATTTCCAGGTTGGTTCGCTATCACATTACGGGGTCAGACCTGTCGAATCAGAACCTATAACAATGTTGTGCTCCAACAAGGATATTCCAGATGTATTGGCTACAAATGTGATTAAAAGAGAAGGAGATGAGGACTAGGATTGTGACAGGCTCATGGTGGGGGTATTTGAAAATGAAAATGAAGAACGAATGATGACAGACTCAGGAGCATATTGAGGGACCTACTTAAAAAGAGGACATGTGAAAGACCGAGTGCCGCCTGATGTCAATTCAAGCAGTTACAACACGAGATGCGGGTTTGAAATTAAAAAAAGAAATAGAAATGCCATAGGGAAGTTTTATGTGACCAACAAAGGGGCGTCACCCCTTTGATGGAAGGCGCAAAAGGAGCTTCAAATTAGATTAGATCACGGAACAACAAGTGCTGCATGTAGATCATGAGAGAGGGTTTAGGGAGACTGAGGACTCTGCCATGATGTTCTTGAAGTTTGCTCATCAAATTCTATTGAGGGAAGTGAGTATGCCAGTTGCATCGAAGCTTAGGCCAAGTGTGATGGCTTTGAGGGAAGGGGTGAAGGACTAACTAAATAAACTGTGTGATGGGGATAATTGAGAGAGGTGATTGGGTATCATCTTTGGTTGTTGTGGTAGGTGGTCACCCGCTGCCCAATATGAATGAAATACAGTGCTCCATTGGCAAGCGCAAGATACTCAATCAAACTTGACCTCTGCCTACGAATAGATCGAGCTGCATCTCAAGGCAAGGTCCCTCACTGAATTCATTTCCTGCTAAGGGGTGTTGTTTCAAAGAATACTTTTTGGCCTAGTTTCAGCCTCGTCAGTTTTCCAATAAGCAATGTTTATATCATACGATGGTGTGAGGAACATGCACTGCTTTCAAGAGATATTGGTGTGTGGGTACACTATGAATGAACATGATGGGGTGTAAAATCAGTTGTTGCAGATAATGGTTGTGAGAGGGATCAGAGAGGTGCACGTCTTTGAATGTTGCAGAGTATCTAGGACATGACATCAGAAAAAGGGTTTGGCTAAAGAAAGACTTGGTGGAGGGTATACAGTGTGTAGAACTGCCCAAGACTAAAGTAGAGTTGAGTTTGTTCTTCGGTATGAGAATTCTATTGATAAAGTAGGAGATTGATCTATTAATTCCTCTAGGACAGTTGGATACTGAAGAAGGGGCTAGGAGCAGGGTTATCTAAGAAGGGACATTTCGGAGAGGAAGTGGTAATAGCGCACAAATCAAGGCTTCTAACTGGGGCTGAAAGGAGGGACTCAGTGATCCAAAAAGAGGAATTCGGATGCTATTGGGCAGTGGAGAATTTTCTCACATTTGTGCAGGGTTCAGATTTTGAGAATGGACCACAAACCGTTAAAATCCTTCTTTGAATCAAAAGCCTTGAATAAGGTATGGCGTAATATGGTGAGCTGGGTGGGAAGGGTGCAGTGCCACAACTTCTGCATTGAAATGTTACCAAGTCGTGATAATAGCTTTGCTGTTTGCCAGTCACGCTCACCGGTGAAGGGTGTGACGGATGTGAAATCGTGGGCAGAGTATGTTTTTGTAACCCAGGATGGGATAATCAGATGAGGTGTATGTAGTGTGAAACAATGTGGATGTGATGGCAGTAATAGGTTATGTGAGGAACCAGTGGGCAAATATATGTGTGCCTAAAAGGGAGCAGAGGTGGTTTTGAGAGGAGTTGAGTGTGGAAGGTGAATTGCTCTAGCATTTGGGGTGAGTGGTGGTACCTCAGAGTCTCACAGAGAAGTTGATTGATATCATGCACACTGGTATTTCACGGACTGGGGCAGTGCTGAGGTCAGATTACTTATTGGTGGACAAACTTTGATTAAGTGATAAGAGATTGATAGTCTTTTACCAGACTTCGCATACTCTCGATTCAGTGCCGCCCAGCATGCCCAAAGGAGTATGGGAGGATGTAGTGATGAATGTCCTCAGTCCAGTGGACATAGGAGGGCGGTGTAGGAAAATGTATACTAGTATGGGTTGATCTATTTTCCGGATGGATTGAAGTGCAATTTGTGCGCAAAACGATTTTAGATACGATGTGGAGGAGGTTATGGGAAGGAAAGGGTACCGGGAAGGCTGTGAACTGATAATGGTCATCAATTTGTAGGAAAGGTGATAAAATGGTAGTGGGTAAGACATGGAATCAGACGGGTTGTGGAACGCTCAAGTGGGATTTTGATGGAGGCTATCCAAATGGCTGGGGCGTGTGGTGTAGGTATAAAAGAAGCAGTTTTAGAGAGGGTGGGGTGTTACAGTGGTCACTGCATGCAACGACTTCAGCTACACGTTTTGAGTGCATTGTTGGGTAGAAGGGGCACACCAGAGTATGTCCGCCATGGCTGGGCTATGTGAATAGCATCCCTATGTATGCCAGAGTTGTGAAGGAGAGAATTGAAAATATGAAAGTGGATCTGAAAGAGGAACATGATTGTAGGAAGGGTGTTAAGACTTGGTTGTAAAGGAGGGCGACTGGGTGTGAATAAGAAAAGCTGTTGTAAGAAGGAAAGGAGAGCTGTTGTTCAGCGACCCGGTGATGGTTGAGCGTCTTGAAAGGTGCTGTGCGCATAGAAGTGGTCACGTATGGAATTTGAACAGAATACTGAAGACAATATTTCATTTGTATGTAAAGTGATGAAGAGAGGTGTGTTGGGGTGACTTACATTGCTGGCCTGGTGGAATGTAAGGGTCAGCAGACTACTGGGGCATCATCCCTGTGTGATGCCACATAAAAGGTGTGGGGGTTCCCACAAGAGTCAAGGTTGTTTTTACCTGTATAACTTAAATGTATTCTTCAATACACGTACTAGAGATATACAATTGTGTTACATGCCTGTACTTCACAACATTGCTATCTTGAGACTATGTAGTATGGTGAGGGAGCCGACGTCAAGGAACTCCAGTAGCCGAATGTAAAAGGAGGGTTTTGTTCTTGTAGTTACAGATACAGTAGTAACAGGATAGGCCCCAGTAGCTAAGCAGGAATAAAGGGACATGCACCATCACTCCCTCTCAAAGGCAGAGTTTTACCAAGTGTCGCACTGAAAACATTATACAGCTCATACACTCAGCATTCCATAGCTAGAAATCTCACTACATAATACATCCGAAAAGCACTCAGTACAGCATACCAGGTGAAGAGGGGAAATAAAAAGCACATTATAACATAGTACCATTATATCAGTGCCTGGCAAATAAATGCCTGTCCCATGCATAAAACAAGGGACAAAACTGTTGGCTTTGCCAATACTTGTTGTAGATGCGATATACGACAGGCAGTCTGCTTAGAAAACTGAACAGGTCTAAGAAATAACACTCAAATGATCAAAAACCAAAGACGATGGCTCCTTGGCCGGCTTTGTAATATATTAAAAATATATTACAAATTTGAGATGATTGTAACTAACAGTAGAAGCCAAGAGAATGCTAGCTAGAGGAAAAGGTACATTTCCAAAATAAACCAGCCTGCAAAACATGGACACATTCAATCAGTTGGTTAAAAACTTAGCTAGACCAAGGGACATTGTGTCAGATTTCTCAACTTACTTTTTATGCTTCAGTCAGTCTTACAAAACACTTAAAAAAAGTATTAGTTTTCCAATTATCTGGCTTACGAATTGTAAGTTCAATCACATCTGGTTAATGTGTGTCCTCAAGAGTGTGGAGGGCCAAGTAGAATGTAATCTTCCGAAATTGAAAAACTATGAAAAATAGCCCCATTTGTTTTAACACGTTACTTAGTGGGAGAAAATATGTTTAGAGTCCAAATAACTTAATCGTATTCTTCATTTTATACTGCAAGTAGAATGTATTCCCAGAAAATGCCATTGAATTTATCAAGTATGTATTTTAAATGTAAAATTCAAAAATCCAAATGAGAATAGTTTAGTTAAACCTATATGTTTCCTTGTAAAACAACTTCTCATTCCATCTGAATAATTCTTTGAAGTATGCCACTACTCGGTAAAAGTTATACCTTGCTCTTTATTGTTTGCATACAATATCTTCTTAAATGTAGCCGGCGCCCCGCACAGCAGCTTCCCCCCTCACTCGACCTCCCTTCTCAACCGTCTCCTGCTCACGTCACCCCTCTCCGCATTCTCTCACACACACTGGCTGGAAGCCGCGAGCTTTCACGAGATAACCATCATTAGAATACTACATCATCCCCCCCCTAAACATTTTAAATGAAATTAAGAACTTACGATAAACCCAACCTAAAATAACAACTAGAAGGTTACTACATATGTGGAAAACCTAATGAATAATATTACTATATGAATGAATGCGTATTTGTAACGCTGTATGGGAACCAACGGAATGACATGGCTAAATGCAATTATAAAATATGTTACATGTCATAATCCCTAGACCAAAACGGCAATCTCCTCTCTTGAATTACGCACACTCCTCCTTCCAATCACCTCCTCCCCTTGTTGTCGCTGAACCACATCTTCACCAGTATGTCTTCCCAAACCACCATCCACAATATCATTTCTATTTAGAATATATTCATCACCAAATAAATCACTCCCTCGTCTCTCCACTTTGACTTGCATGTGTCCCCTCTTATCACCTTTCCACATCCATTTACTAACTCTATCCATATTCCATACAGATCCTCCTGCAACTCTAACCGCTCTCCTGAACACTTGTATCACCTTGACAGGCCTGCTGTATTTAGAGTCTCCCTTCTTAACATTCCTTCCAAACTTGATTCGTACAAAGTCTCCCGGCAGTATCCTCAACTTAAACAGGTATGTTATGTAAATTATGTGTTTCTTGCTGTTTGCCATGATTTTGTGACCCTGTACTCAAACCCTTTCTCCGATTAACCCATTCCGGATTAAGTAACGTATTGGGAGCTCTCCCCCTCATTAATTCAAAAGGTGAAACCTCCATTCCTCTTTTAACTGACATCCTAGTACTCCATATCCTCTCCTTAAGAACCTCATCAACCGGTATATTGTTACTCAACGCCAATTCCACTGCTTCTACAATTACACGGTTGTATCTCTCCACCAACCCATTGGTTTGTGGGTGGTATAATGACGAAAACCTCCATTCAATTCCCGTCTTCTTGGCAAATTCTTTCATTTCACTACTTCTGAACTGAACTCCATTATCACTTATTATTATTTTAGGAAATCCTTCCCATCTGCATTAAGAACTTTATTATCTCATTAGTATCAATTTTCTTCACTGCTTTGACTTCTACCCAACCTGAGTAATAATCCACTAACACAATCAGGAACTTTTTCTCTCCAAACAACTTCAAATATGGTCCGATGATGTCAATTCCAAGCATCTCCCATGGTGCATCACCTTTGTCAATGTTAATTGGTCTGGACTTGACAATCCTACAACTCTCATCACTGTTCTGACATGGCCAACAATTTCTGATAAACCTCTCAATCATAATATCCATGCCTGGCCACCAGTATTTCAACCGCACATTATTCTTAGTGCCTGTGATGCCAGGATGGCCTTGGTGCGCCTTCTCAATAAGCTCACTCCAGAACTTGTGTGGAGGAATTAACTTATCTCCTCTCACTAGAAATCCATCTTCCATGGACAATTCATCCTTAATCTCCCAATATCTCATACAACCTTGGCTGATAACTTTTTTCTCAGGCCAACCAAACTCTGTGTACCTTCTTATCTCTTGCAACTCATCATCTTTAGCCAATTCTTCCATCCACATCTCCTTGGACATGACCTCAAAAATAACTGCTACTATTTCCTCATCTGGATCTGCACTTGCTTCATCACTCTTCAATGGCAATCTAGATAAATAATCGGCAATGATATTCCTCTTCCCCGGCACATATCTCACAGAAAAATTGTAATCCTGTCTAGCTAATCTCGGTGAGGCTTTACACATCCCTCTCACGGTGAGAACTTCTATCAAAGGTTTATGGTCAGTTTGAATTATAAATTTGTTTCCCCACAAATATTTTCTGAAATAGTTCACTGCCCATGAACATGCCAACAATTTTTTTTTAGATTACAAAATATCTGCCTTCTGTTTCTGAGATGGCCCTTAAAGCATGACTGATGGTTTTCTCATTAGCATCATCATCTATCTGTGTTAACACTGCTCCTAAACCGTTCCCACTAGCATCTACTGTAATCTTGGTCAGCCTCCCATAAACAAATCCTCCCAATTCTACAGAATTGCACATTTCCCCTTTTATACTTCTAACTGCCTCACTACATTCATCACTCCAAGCAAATTTTGCATCCTTTTTTAACAATTTTCTCAACGGTTCCGTTGTGCTTGCAAAATTCTTTACAAATCTGTTGTAATATTCACACAACCCCAAAAACGACCTTAATTCGTCCTTGTTTTTAGGTTCTGGTGACTCCTTGATGGCTTCTAAGGCATCTCTTTTGGGTTTATAACCCTTATCACTGCATGCCCTAAATATTCTACCTCCTCTACTCCAAATTTACATTTGCTAACCTCAATTTTCAAACCAACTTCTTCCAACCTCTTCAACACTTCCTTCAATCTCCCATCATGCTCCACAGATCCCTTGCCAAATACTATTATATCATCTTGATATACAAGCACTCCACTCAGACCCTTCAACACACGCGTCATAATTCTTTGAAATACTGCTGCCGCAGACGCTAGTCCAAATGGCATACGTTTGCATCGATACAACGGATGAGGTCTAACAAATGCTGTAATGTCTCTACAATCTTCTTTTAAAGATATCTGATGATATGCGCTCGATAGGTCCAAAGTAGAAAATACATCAGCATTATCAATACGATTCAACATCTCAGATATGATAGGAAGTGGAAAAACATCTGTTATAATGTTCTTGTTGACGTCTCTCAAATCCACACAAATCCTAGGTTTGCCATTTTTCTTCAATGCAACTACAATAGGGCTCACCCACTCGGATGACTCAATTTTCTTTTTAACTCCTCAGTTTCTAATAAAATCAATTCCTGCTCCACCTTTTCAGCAATAGCAAACGGAATGGGCCTGGATTTCTTGTGCCTAACAGGTATCGCTCCCTTCTTGAGGCAGATTCTGTGTGAAAAATCTTTTAACAATCCTAATTTTACAGCTTTGCCTTGCTCTTTTTCCTTGACTTCCTTACTTTCCCGTGCTTGACTCTTATTGACAACCAAGACCTGCTCTTCATTACATGGATCCAACCTGATTCTCAGTCCAGCTTGATCTCTCCACCCCAAAACGTCTACTCCTTTTTCAGCTACGTATACTTTTACTTGAGACCGTCTGTCTTTGAATTGAATAATACTCGAGAACCAACCAATCATCTTGATTTTGGATCCCTCAAACCCACCAGGATTTAATATGTCTGATACTTCCATCTTAGTTTTGAGGCCACGTTTTGCTAAACTTTTCCATGATTTCTTTGTGATAATTGTCCATGGCGAACAACTATCCACTTTCACCTTGAGTTTCCAATTGTCCAGGAATACATCACAACTCGGGCATTTAAATTCTCCATTCGGTGGTTCTCGTATCAGGAACACTCTTTCTTCATCTGATTCCTCTTCTTCTTCCATAATGGCAGAGACTTTCTTCCTCCTTCTACACGTAACAGCGAAATGGCCTCTTATACACAATTCCCACATTTTTGTCCTAATGCGGGACATTGTCTAGCATAAGCATAATGGCCAGTTCTGCCACAATTATAACATCTGTCTCCTTCCCTCTGTTGGTTATACTGAACCCTTTGATCATTTTGAGCCCTGGGTTCATTCTTCACCCAATTCTTTCCTCTATATGAGTTCCCTTTTTGCTCAAAATTCTTCATTCTGTTATTTCGTCCTGCATTGATTTCACCTTTCTCTTTGTTCTTAAGATTCGTCCCACCTCTGTCTTTAGGTCGAATTACATTCACCTGAGCTTGCTCTTCTGTTTCCTTCTCTTGCATCTCCTTGCTGCTCTGGCTATGTTTTTGCATACTTTGTACAGCTTCTTCTTTCTTGCTTCTCATCTCCTTCGAACACAATTGAGTGTGTTCCACTCGCTTTGCTATGTCTATGGTGTCCGGTAGGGATGGGTTGCCCACCATCCATAATCTGTCCTGAATAATATCTTTCGAGTGGATAATAATTTGATCTCTGATCAACTCATCCAGGGTGATGCCATTGCCAAATTGGCACGTCCGTGACAGTACTCTCAATGCAGAGACATATTCTTCAATGCTCTCATGTTCTTTCTGCACTCTAGTATAGAACTTGTACCTGTTTATAGCTACATTGGTTTCTGGAGCATAATACTTGTCCAATTGCCTAATAGCTCTATCATGTTCATCCGCGTCACCAGCTTCATCCACGGTTAATTCTGGCAATTCTCTGAACTTCCTTTGTCCTTCCAACCCCAATGCGTGTAGCAGTAGTAACTTCTTTTTCCGGGATGTGAGTTCCTCCTGTTCTACAGCTTGAATATAATTTAACCAGAACTCTTTCCATTCTGACCACAGGACCACTGGTTGACCAGGAGTTGGAAGAAAACTTGCTGGCGGTTGTATGCTGATGCCTTGCAGCATCCTGCAGTATTAAACTCTTGTATCTTCTTGTTATGCAAATGTTTCTTGTGTACACTCTTGGAATTGCTAAAATCGGTTATTTGTCAATTGTATACAATATTTTCCTCCAAGTACTGTGAGGAGGAGGAGTGGATCACCGTCTACTCCTCATTCTGCCTAGATGTCAGGCAGATCATGTGACTTGTATTATTACAGGTCCTTTCCTCTACTGTGTCAAACTCTCTGTAATGACACAACCTGTCACACGGGGGCGGGGCACAGCTCACACAACTAGGACCCGATTGTCTGCACAAACCAACGCACTGCCAACGCGTTGGTTCGGAGCGTCTGCTCTCCTTCACAGCACAAGCCTGCACCGTGTGGCGCAGAAGCTCGGAGCATGCGCTCTACGTTATTCCCCAAGGTGAGCCTGCTCTCCTTTACAGCGCAAGCCTGCACGGCGTGGTGCAGCGGCTCGGAGCATCTGCTCTCCATTGTTTCCCCAAATGTGCCGGCAACGTCGCAACTCAAATACAATCAGCTGCTGTTGCTGCTTTCACTCAAGTCGGCCCGTGGGTTGTCAAGGCGCCGGCATCCTCGTCGCCATTTGACGTATGCCACTACACGGTAAAAGTTATAACTTGCTCTTTATTGTTCGCATACAATATCTTCTTAAATGTAGCTGGCGCCCCGCACAGCAGCTTCCACCCTCACTCGACCTCCCTTCTCAACCGTCTCCTGCTCACGTCACCCCTCTCTGCATTCTCTCACACACACTGGCTGGAAGCCGCGAGCTAAGGGAGCCGCAAGCTTTCACGAGATAACCATCATTAGAATACTACAGAATAGTTTAGTTAAACCTACATGCTTCCTTGTAAAACAACTTCTCATTCCATCTGAATAATTCAAAGTCGTCATTTCAAATGACTGGATCCTCATAGTTGGAAATCTAAACACTGATGCAGGGAAGGAATCGTAACAAAAGATCCTGTATACAGCGTGAGTGGAAGCCCCAGAGACAATTACCTCTGACCATATCTAGGGGCACTAGGAATGGGGTTTGGAAGCATCATTGTGGTGTGCAACCTCTACTAAAATATACAACTAGTGTAAAACCCCGAACTTTCCCATCATGGGTACACCGCCATGAGACATGGGGGCACATGGCATTAAATGCAATTAGAGGGGATTCAGCTTTGAACAATTCAGATTTACAAAGAAATTCTCGAAAAATGTAATCCAGAGCCATCTTCATGCTCTGCTCTGAAGTTGAGGAAATCGGTTGACCTGCTGCTGGGAATTGCCCACAAAGAAACCAACTCGCCACATGCTCGTATTACTTAAGTAGAGAAAATAAAGTGAACTCTCAGGGAAAGAGACAGAAAACCCCATGCTTGTCTGATTGTGTTACACTCCACAGTTTGATATTTTTATAGATTAATGTTTTCCTGTTTGGCACCATACAATATTGGCAATGCATTATTTCTTAATGAGGACAGCCAATTACATATTGGCAGAGGTTTCCTAAAATTAAAATGTACAATTTACTGACATGTTTCCCTCAACATGCTTTTTCGGGGCAAGAATCGATTAAAGATTGAAGACTGACACATAAGCAATAAAAGCAAGGTCACAAATAAATTCCACGTTCCAAAAAATTGGAAAACAGACAAACATGTAAGAAAAGAAAAAAACGAAACCTGAAGATACGTGAACTGCAAATTTAGTGTTAACAGACAAAGAAAACAGGATCATCACACTTAAAAATCATAAAAAAATGTTTGGACCATTTATCACTCACCCAGCCTATAATTCATACTGTGATTGTGCTCATGCAAATTCTCACCTATTAGTAAGCAATCATATGCTTCATAAACTTCTTAGCCAAAGTCTGAACATTTACTACAATCAGACAACCAGATCGTTTGACCAGTAATTGCATCAGAGTATAATATGAAGAAAGAAGCTCAACTGCTTTGCACTAAATCTTTAGCAAATACATTGAATAGCTTTTACATAAGAAATCCAATGTATTGATCACAATCCTCTTTAGTTCAACACATTGCTTATTTAATGTAAAGCACGAGATCTATAGTAACTGCTTAGAATATCATTTGAGAAACAACAATGCTCACCCAACCAATCAAATAAACACATCTACACACAGATTGTTACGGTGGTGTTAAGCGTGCTGTTCCCTCAGCATCAAAATGTCTAATGGAAGATTGACTTTCCATAGCCAATAGCAATAAGATACAAATGGACCTAGCACAAACATTTTAAATGTTATTTAGAGTGAAATAATTGCCGTGAGTGAGAAATTACAGCAGGAATTATAGACTGAATGAGAGATTAATCATACAAAAAAGTGTCTTACTTTTTTATAATTGTTAAAACATCCCCATTTATTTTGGGTTTTATTTTTTTCTTGTGCATGTTAGTGTTTTCTCATTCGAGGTGACATGGAATTCTTCATAATTGACATTACTTATTTTTCTTCAAGCAATTCATACCACTGAGACCATTAGGTAGAGCATAACACAAATGTGCAAATTGTAACAATTCCTGTATGACAAATGGTGCCAGTGCTTAACCAGTTGTCCTCACTAACAAAATCATACATTGGTCAATTGTGCTAATAACAGCAACATCTGGTGGAAAAGATAAAAAGAGGGCCTTGTGAAAGCATGAAAAAAACCTAGTGCGAGTTACGAATATCGGTCAAACAGAATACACGTACAGACCAGCACAGGGATTTTAGTCATTTTTTTCATTGGGTTCAATACATTTTCTCTGTATAAACTACATACACTTGGATGCTGCAGGTCCTCATATCCTACTGGTCCTTCTGGCACAAGGCAAGTGAAGACAACTCGACTTCTCAGCAGGCAAGAAAAATACTATAGAAAATGGCCAAGGTTGCCAGAAAAAAACAGAATAGGAGCCTGTGGCCATGTGTGTCCGATAAAGATTATCCTATCATTTACTACAAAACAATGTCAAAGGGAAAAAAATAGCTATCAGAGAGGACCAATGTTTATGCACTGTACTGCATACAGTTTAAGCCCTTGGTATCCAATAGGTATTTTACCATCACTGACAAAACCTTAACGAAGGAGGCTACAAGAACTAAGTTGATGAAACCTCTTTGCAGAACATATGTGTACCCGCAACAATGCCAACTATTTTGGATGGTGGCTTTTACTGGAGAAAAGATTTTAGAGTAATATCCAAAAGGTTAATGCTTGATGCTTAAGATCATAGAAGTCAAAGAAAAAGCCACCAATATTTAGTGTGGTGTGAAAATTCCTGCAGGACTCTGAAACACCAGCTCCATATCAGCTACTCTCTATAATGGCACATAGGCTCCACCAGCCTTCTGAAATTGACTTTATATGAAGCCGTGCCCCGTTGGCCAGCATTGGCATAAAAAACAACGAAGTATGGCAAACTAGAATCCCTAACTGACCATTAATGGCTTTGTTTCACAAAATCTGAGACCTGGCCAATCCTCAGCATCCAGTCAACTCACGTCTTAGGCAGGTGAAGATGCAGAAAGAAACATTCTTTATATCCCCATTCCTAAAAGCAGAGAACACACCCTCTTAAGTATATATATAGATAGAAAAACGCACTTCTTTCTGGCTAGGTTCAATTCATCAAACCTGTTAGAAATATGAAAGAGCCAGGCTTCTACAAATGCTTTATGAAAGGCTGATGGGTTCTTCACGCAGAGGACAAGCTATAACTCAGTGTGTTGACAATCAAAGGTTTGAGAAAAACTTGCCTTACAATCTACCTGTCCATAGATGTGACCAAAATCATTTAAGTATGGAATGAAAATCCTGAGGAAAACTGGTCTTTAGGTGTGGCACAGGAGATTCAGGATCTTTTAAAACTAAGGAGCCACTTGGCAACTTTTCCAAAAACATCTAAAACTAAGCCTTTTCTTTTTCAACATCCATGATTAAATGTTTCCTTGCTATCTTGGCTGGTCAGATATCAATACAGCCAGGTCTCTTCTTGTGGTGGCATTAAGGTGATCCTGATCCTGAAGGATGGGACACAAAATGCGAAAGGCTCAAGGATGGTGAACCACAGACAAGGCAGACCGCACTGTGTTTTAAAGTAGGAGAAACCAGCATAAAGGCTAAGAAGAACATATCCACATCTCATAGGAATTCCACCCATAATCCACCAGGGTGACAGAGGTGAACAATTTTAAGATCAGCTACTTGGCGCACCCCTCAAATTAGTGCTGCAAAATCTACCAAGTAAAAGAGCCAGAGACAAAGGGCGTCCCAGACGCGAAATTAACAACCATTCGTTTTAGAAGTATATGATCATCATCCAGTAAGTCTCCCAAAAACAGCTAAGAATTGAAGTGGAACAAGTTACTTACCTGTAACTATTGTTCTTCAGCATGGGTCTGGCATGGATTCACATGCTCATGAATATTACCTGTCGTCAGGCTGGGAATCCTCTGTAAAAGAAAAAACAGTTTCACTTTCACTTACAAACTGTAATTCTCCTTTCAAACTAATCACTGTCCTCTGGGTCATCCTGCCGCCATCCCATGACAGTCCTCTCTCTAAGCCCCCCTTGTAAGCACATAAAGTGGCAGTATGACCAAGAAGAGCCTCAGAGAGGACGGAGGGAGAGTTTGCATGTGAATCCATGCTAGAGAACAATAGTTACAGGTAAGTGTTCCTTCTCCAGCCTGGGATCTGGCATGGATTCACATGTTCATGAATAACGAATACATAGGAGTACAACATTACACAACCACAGGAGGTGGAAAAGCTCAACAGAAGCAATCAACTCTTACCTCTGGAACAGATTCACGTCAAGCAAACAGGTTGCTTAGCACTGCTTGGCCAACTCTGGACTCCTCCCTGGAATGCCTGTCGATGCAGTAGAATTTCATGAAGGTGTGCATGGACCATGTTGTTACTCTTGTTCAGAGTAGAATTGACTAGCATTTCGGTGCTGGACTGCCACAGGGCAGGACAAAGACTGATATGTTTAGGATATTTCTTTTCTGTGAAAGATAGTGAGCTAAAGACTCTGGGTAAGTCTCTCGCAACCAGGACTAATGTCTGGCAGAGGGACTCCCAGGACCCCCCTTGTTAATTTGGGTGTGCATGGACCTACACGAAGCTGCCCTGCAGATGTCCAGCAGGGGCACACCAGACCGGAACGCCGTCGTTGCAGCCATCGTTCTGGTGGAATGGAGCTCTTGGTCGGCCGGGCAGCGGTCAGTTCGCAAACCAAAGACAGTGCGTGAAGCAGCTGAAGGGCCACCTTGAGATGGAAGCCTTGTACAAGGCCTTCCCATGGCTCACAGGACCAAAGTTCACAAACAGTTGAGAAGTTTTCCGAAGAACTTCTGGGCACAAGCAACGTCTAGCGAGTGCAATGCCATTTCAGCCAGTGCTGAAGGCTTCAGGAAAAAAACAGGTAAGGCTCGTTGAGGTGGAATTCCGACGGAACCTTCAGCATAAAAGAGGGGTGCATCTGCAGCACCACCCTCGATTCATGGAAAGTCATGAATGGCTGTTACAGGACAGGGCCTGGATCTCACCTACCCTCTTGGCAGAGGTGATGGCCACAAGGAAAGCAGTTTTCCATGAGAGGAACTTGAGAGGGGCCTGATGCACAGGCTCGAAGAGAGCTCCCATGAGCCTCGTCAGCACCATGTTGAGTTCCCACGCCGGATCGAAACAGTCGATTGATGAACTCCTTGACGAGTCGATGAGACCAAAGTGAAGATCCTCCTAGAAACCTGGTGTAGCAGGAGATAGCCGCCAGATGTCCCTTGATGGAGGCATGTGCCAGTCCGGCCTTGGCCAAGGATACTAAGTATGGAAGAATCTGCAGGGCCATGACCCTCAGGGGTAATCTTCTGATATCGGCACCACTGAGCGGAACGCTTCCACTTGTCACCATAGCACTTCAAAGTCGACGACCACCTGGGCTTAGCAAGGACCTCCTAACAGTCCGCAGGCAACTCATATCCTCCAAGCTCTAGGGCTGCAGGAGCCAAGCCCTGAGGTTCAGCGATCCTGGTTCGTGGTGTAGGATTGCGCCTCCTTCTCTGGTGAGAAGATCCGGAACCACTGGACGCTTAACTGGAGTCGACTCTGAGAAGGTCCGGGTACCAAATCTGCCTAAGCAATGCCAGGGCGATGAGCATCATCCTGCATTGGGCAAGTTTAAGATGAAAACCCAGAAAAAAAAAAGACTGCACCAATAAATAGTTTGCAAATTATATTAAAAAAATTGCCCTGCTTGATGACACGTGTTTCGGCTTTTCTTAAAGCCTTTTTCAAATCAGGGCCTCTCAATAAGTGTTCAATACAAACTGTTACAAAAACATGTTCCCAACAAAAATCAGAAAATCAGATTTGTGGTTGACCATTGTTTCATCCGTAATAATTAAAATAATAACATGAAAAAAGTGAACCAAAATAAAATTATAAAGATGAAAACAAATCCAGATAATAATGGGGTTGGTGATGGGGAGGATGCATAGGGAGAGAGAGAAAGAGGATTTAGTCTGTTTTAAAGCATCTTTATATTCCACATGGGGGACCAAAAATAGAAACAGGTGGTTGAGTATTACCTGAAGGTCTTGTATACCTCTAGTGCTTTTAAACTGTTTCCGCTCGTCAGTATCTGGGTTGGATCCCTTTAGGATGTAAATATCATGACTTTAATGGGCATCATCATTGTATTTAGCTTAGGCAAAATATACTACATTGATAGGTCTTAGTTTCAGCGCATTCCGTTGCCATTAGTTAACCTAAAGTTACGTTCTAATTCATTTTTGTTGCGCGAATATTTAAGACAATCCATAATTTCATATCCATAATGCCGCAATATACCGTGGTGCTTGCAAAGCTAAGGAATACTTCATTTGCAAATTACGGTTTCTTGTAGTGATCAAGGAGCTGCACAATATAGCTATTCCCGAAGTAATTACTATACAAAGTATTCTGAGACTCCGTGAAGGACGATACTATTCTGCACTATGGAAAGATCTATACTTTTCAGATAGTCTCTTACCTGCTTACTCGATTGTTCCGCGTTTAATGGCGCGCTTCCATTCCTTGAGGGGGCGCCGAATGGTGTGCTCCATCGATATATTGTTGAGGTTGGGTTTTCATAACAGACTCACCAGAGTCCTTTTTTGAGGACTATTGCACTTGGTAACGTTATGAGATACCGCGGCCATATTTTGGGATTAAACTCGCCATGTTAACAATGCTTGGTGAGTTAGGCAGCCCAATTTCAGTTGCAGCGGCAATTTTTTGAGACTTTGGTCGCCACGCTATTCATAGTTATATTTTACATTTTGCCCGAAATAATGACAAATGGAAGAAAATTCTTCCGAAATTGAAAAACTATGAAAAATAGCCGTATTTGTTTTAACACGTTACTTAATGGGAGAAAATATGTTAAGAGTCCAAATAACTTAATCGAACTCTTCATTTTATACTGAATTGGCATGATTATCATAGCAATTTTCAGATTACGTTTTGAACATTCAAAATATAGGTTGCTTGTAAAAATTTAACTCTGATAATGCACTGTTGGTATTAGCTATGGGAAGTGGAAGGCTTGTGTCGTACCCGATGTGAGGTTAGCTGATTCTTGGTATGGAAACTAAGGAGAAGTGTGTTGTGCACCATTGTATCGTACACATTGTGGCCTAATTAGGAATGAAAAGTTAGCATTATAAACAATGAAAAAATGCTGATGTCATGTGCATTACAAGATTGGTCTAGCTGAAACGTAATACATGTAGTGGGTTGATCAAATGAACAGAAAAAGAGAAATTCAGCTGTGTCAAAGATAAAAGCTATTATAAAGGACACCATTTCATTGTCTGTGTTCAGGTTTAGGACAGCTGTGTTCAGTTTACAGATTATTCTGGCCTCAGCTTGTCGTAATTTTTTCTCTCTTTTTCCCCTCTTTTTGCCTAATGAGATTCTTTCTCTCAAGGCCTATGAATCTAATGTTCGCCTTGTTGTCCATTTCATGGTTCTTCTGCCAATGGCAGGCAAGGGGTAGTCTAGGATCCTGGCTCCCAATCTTGGCCAGGTGTTCACATACACGTGTCCTTAGTTCTCTTATTGTGGTGCCTATATGCCTATATATACCAAATTACAAACACAGATGATACCGTATACAACATACTTCGTTTTACAATTAATTGGCTGTACGATTTTTAACTCCTTGTTGTTGGTCTCTGAAGACATTAGTTTTCGTATGCACATACTTGCACATTGTGCACTCTCCACATTTTCTAAACCGATGCAGAATAGTATCATCCTTCACAGAGTCTGAGAATACTTTGCATAGTAATTACTTCGGGAATAGCTACATTGCACAGCTCCTTGATCGCTACAAGTAACCGTGATTTGCAAATGAAGTGCTCCTTCGCTTTGCAAGCACAACGGTATATTGCGGCATTATGGATATGAAATTGTGGATTATCTTAAATATTCATGCAACAAAAATGAATTAGAACGTAACTTTAGGTTAACTAATGGCAACGGAATGCGCTGAGACTAAGACCTATCAATGTAGTATATTTTGCCTAAGCTAAATACAATGATGATGCCCATTAAAGTATTGATATTTACATCCTAAAGGGATCCAACCCAGGTGCTGACTAGCGGAAACAGTTTAAAAGCACTAGGGGCATACGAGACCTTAAGGTAATACTCAACCACCCGTTTCTATTTTTGATCCCCCCATGTGGAATATAAAGATGCTTTAAAACGAACAGACTAAATCCTCTCTCCCTCCCTCTCTTTCTCTGCCTAAGCATCCTACCCATCACCAACCCCCTTATTATCTGGATTTGCTTTCATCTTTATAATTTTATTTTGGTTCACTTTTTTCATGTTATTATTTTAATTATTACGGATGAAACAATGGTCAACCATACATCTGATTTTCTGATTTTTTGTTGGGAACATGTTTTGGTAACAGTTTGTATTGAACACGTATTTGAGAGGCCCGGATTTGAAAAAGGCTTTAAGAAAAGCCGAAACCCGTGTCCGCAAGAAGGGCAATTTTTTTATATAATAAATAATTCTGCAACCTATTTTTTGGTGCAGTCCTTTTTACTGGGTTTTCATCTTAAACTTACCTGACGCATGTTTTTTTTGGGTTTTGTTTAAACCACACCCCAGTAACACGCGACTTCTCTATAAAGAACCGTTTTGAAAATAAGTAACGGAAGTTCATCAATAAACATGTCGCCATGTTAGACCAGACCTTTGAAGCCAACAACTCCTAAACTTCATACTGCATTGGCACTGTGTGTGTGTGGATGACTTGTAGCAGGAGAGGCAACAGAGGAAACCCATACAGAAACAGGCCTTCCCACAGGAAGGGGAACGTGCCCCCAGGGTCCTCGGTTGGTGCAATCTGCTGGCATCCATCTGGCATTTGGAGTTTGCCGCTGTCGCAAACAGATCGATCTGGGTCCTGCCTTACTTGACGAAGATGCGATTCACTTGGTCCTGCTGAAGTTCCCACTCATGGCAGGAGCGCAAATACCTGCTGAGGGAGCCTGCAATGGTGTTCTTGACCCCCCGCTAGGTGAAGAGGAACGAGTAACATCTCTTGTCCGATGGCCCAGCACCACAAGTCCTGGGCTTACTTGGAGAGCGCTGGGGATCGAGATCGAGAGCCCCCCCGTTTCTTGATATAGAAGATTGTGGTGGTGTTGTCCGTGAAGATCCTCACCACCTTGCCGTTCAGAGACGGCGCTGAAATTCACTGACAACGGATCCCCACTGTAGTCAGATGGAGAAGAGCGCACACTGGTTCTTTTCAAACAGAAACAGAACGTGTTTCTGTCAAAAACACGAAAAAACATAGAAGTAGCTCACAAAGCAAACTCAAAGACTCCCAACACTGAAGCGTGCAGTACAATTCTGAAGATGGCTGCCAGAGGAGGGGCTTAGGAAGAGGACTGTCATTGGATGGGGGCAGTATGACCCAAAGGATATAGTTTGTAAGTGAAAGTGAAACTGGTTTTTCTTTTACTGAGGATTCCCAGTCTGACTGGGAATACTCACGAGCATGTGAATCCATGCCAGACCCCATGCTGGAGAAGCAGGAATTCTTTGGTGTCCATTGTGGGGACGGCTTAATTAAATCAGAATGCTATTCTGCTATAAACAAGGGACAAAACAACCCCCTCTTCCCCCAATAAAAAATCACTGGAAATGAAAATAGCAGAAAAGTGTTAAACCAGTGAAAACAGATGCAACACGACATACCTCAAACTTAAACATTTGGGGTTAGATTCTCAAAAACCTGCACATCTCAAATGGGATGTGTAATGTCGCCAAGATGCACCTACACCATCTTGCATCTCATTGCGCTGCACATATTCACACCCAAAAAAAGGCCCATGCGTGAGAATGTGCAAATTGTTGTTCAAAAGAGGTGCAAACAAGTGAGCATTTATTGGTGCATTTTATGAGATATGCATGTTTCTGGCGCATCTGTCCTATGCACACTTGTTTATGTGCAAATGCAGACATGAGCATCACTGAGCCAAACACATGCGTCTCATCAGATGCCCCAACAATGAGTGCATCTACCATTATCTCAGACCGTTTAATGTTCATTCTCGTTTTTGTCTCATGTGCATAACAAGTCTGGGAATAAGGCAATAACGGATATTGTTTAACCTCAGCTGTGTGGGGAATTTAATTTTTAAAGTAGATCACTTCCCATAGGACTAAGTTTATACCTTTCAAATGCCAGAGGTTATAGTTCTGCCATATCATTCAGGAATGTCAAGAGTGATGTCTATGATTGTATTAATGTACAGTTGGATTATGCATTTAATTGCAATATTTGTGTGAAAACTGGCATTGGGATTGCTAGACAGCCACATGAAAATTGCTCTACTTCCTAATGTTCTCTTATTCCTGTACAACTGTTCTGTGGACGCATGGGAATGAGGGCCACATGGGTGCAATCAATGGTAACTAAACAATCCAGTACTCAGCTATGTGTTAAAATGCCCTTAAAATCCAGCCCTGGTTCATGTATAATAAGGCATGCCTATATATATATATATGTATATATATATATATATCCTAGCAGATGTAAGGATCATGTTGAAGACCTTGCGTAGGGTATGAGACTAAGGATATTACCACTGTGACGCCACTGGTTATGTGGAAGGAGACTTTGGCAAAGAAATACAGGCCGAAAGTACCTTGATTAGTGGCAGTATGGTATGGGCTTGCATTGTGGATGTGGTAAGGTCCCTGCTCTCACTGGCTCACCATCTCGAATATGAGGAGGGGTAGGAAGCAGTACCACTGCGTGGCCTCATCAGCCAGTTGAAATAAGATGATGATCCTCCTATATAAAATTGACCTCCTTATCAGTCAGTGTAGTAGAAACAGGATTCCTGCAGGATTGGCCGTTTTGGAAATGTGTATCTGTCTATGCTGGGCTTTGCTACTGTGCTGTTAGTTGCGATTGGGGTGCACTGTGTGCTTCTGTGATTGGTAAATCATTTGCACTTTGTTCTGGGCATTTGCTCCACATTGAGAAAGGATTAAACATTGAAGGTCATTTCTTTAGCAAATCCAGTAGTCAGGTTTTATGAATCAAGATTCTGGGGCATCTTTGCTCAGTTTCGATGGTGACTTCCTGTTTGCATGCTTAATTTGGTCTATTTCCATGCTTTCTACCCACTTTGCGCATGTTTTGTGGTCCTTTTATGAACTGGTGCAACTGAGATGCGCACTTCTGTGAGTGAAGCACATCCGTTTCTGGCACATCTCAGATTTGCATACATTATTTTTGAGATGGCCGCTGAATAGAAGAAAATAACCAGGTTACTCACCGTAGGGACCACCTTACTTGTACACCTTACTCCTAGTCCATAGTCCCCTTTCCTCCATACTTATGGGACATTCCTCTGTCCTGTGGGACGGGACTGGAGCACTTTGTAAAAAGCATCACATTTGAAAAAAAATGTGTCCTTCCTCTCTTTTTACGCGGGGTACCGCACACGGGCATAACCCCGCCCTTGTTAGCTCCGCCCAGCGCAGCGCCCATCAGTCCTTGTCTATCGCCAGGTCAGAGACCTTTAAGCAATAATAGAGGAACCTTATTAGAGGGGACGGCGGGCGGGCGTATGGAGGAAAGGGGACTATGGTTATACTCCTACGTCCTGTCCCCTTTCCTCCATACTTATGGGAGATTCCCAAGCACCCCTCACAGGAACTACGGGTGGATGGAAACAACCTTACTGAAAAAGGTTTTTCAGCACAGCCTCGCCAAACTGAGCATCAGATCTGGAGCTCAAGTCCAAGCAGTAATGTTTACAAAAAGCCGATGGGGAGGACCAAGTAGCCGTTTCGCGATGGTCTCCCAGGGGACATACTTTTGAAAGGCAACAGCCGCTGCCTTGCCCCGTACCAGATGTGCATGAATCCCTTTAGGAGGCTGTAGACCCTGAATAGTGTAAGACTCTGTAATACAGGCAGCAATCCATCTGGAGATAGTCGCTTTGGATGCCTGCTTGCCTTGTGGGTTACCAAAGGTCACCAAAAGTTGAGAAGAACTCCTAAGTTCAGATGTTCTGTCCAGACAGAACTTAAAAGCTCTTATAACATCCAGGCAATGCAAAACCCTCTCAGCTTCCGAAGCCGGGTTTGGAAAGAAGACAGGCAGCGAGATTGACTGATTTAGATGAAAATCGGAAACCACCTTTGGTAAGAAAGAAGGATTTGTCCTAAGGACAACCTTATCCTTGTGGAAAACGAAGAAGGGATACTCTACCGACAAAGCTAAAGTGAAGTAACGGTGACCAGGAAAGCCACCTTCCACGAAAGGCGCTCAAGATCTACCGTAGCCGTAGGTTCGAAAGGCTTATGGCACAAGGCCATAAGAACCACGTTCAGATTCCACGTTCGATGCGGTTTACGAACAGGAGGGTAAAGACGCATTAGACCCGCAAAGTGCGGTTTAATCATTGGATTTTGCACTTGTCCGTGGATAGGTAGGTGGCCACAGCCGAAAGATAAGTCCTGCATGACAGAACATGAATGCCCAAATCCGCTAGATGAGACGAAGGACAGCACCATGTCAATCGTAGCTACCAACCAAAGCCACTTGCTCTTATACGGAGACCTCGTCGAGGGCTTCCTGGCTGCCTGAATAATATGCATATTGTCAGCAGACAGGTTAAGATGTTCTAAAGATCTGAACTCAGGCACCATCCCGCCAAGCTGAATGATTGTGGGGAGGGGTGCCACAGCTGCCGATCTCTCTGGTGAAGCAGATTGGGAACTAGCGGGAGCCTGATCGGTGCACACACCGACAGATGTTGAAGCTCTGAAAACCAGAACCTGGCCGGCCACCACAAAACTATGAGCAGAAGAGAACCATTGACTGTGTTCTTCAGCTTGCAAATCGGCCGATGAATAGGAGGCAGAGGTGGAAAAGCATAGGCCCTCTTGCTGTGCCATGGAATCTCGAGAGCATCTCCCAGAGAGGAGGCTCCCAGACCATTTCTGGAGGCATACAGAGGAAGTTTGTTTGCCGATGTTGCGAAGAGGTCCACTTCCGGAGTGCCCGAACACAGGAATATCTGTTAAGAGGACCCCCACTTTCAATTCCCACTCCTAGCTGACCATTGTTTGTCGGCTGAGGGCATCTGCTGTGACGTTCATCTGGCCAGGGATGTGTACTGCCACCAGCCAGACACCACGCTGAACCGCCCATTCCCAAATCTGGATGGCCAGATCCACAAGAGGAGACCTGGCGCCCCCCCTGCTTGTTGATGTAAAACATGGACACCGCATTGTCTGTGCGGACACGAACCACTTTGTTGGCAATGACTGGCCTGAACGCCTTGAACGCCAGGAAGATCGCCAGAGGCTCCAGGTGATTTATATGAAGGAACTTGTCTTTGGGCGACCAGAGGTCGGAGACCTGAAGATCATCCAACGTTGCACCCCACCCCAGAAGGGAGGAGTCTGTTGTGATAGTCAACATCAGAGTGGGGTCTTGAAAAACCGCACCCACCGACAGATTGCTGAGAGACTAACACCACACCACTCATGAAAGCCGGAATCGATATTATCCTGGAGTTCGGATCCACAGCCTGACACCAAGAACTCCGAAGAGCCATCTGCGTCCACCTCATCTTGAGCCGAGCAAGGGGAAGAGCCATGAGGCCCAGAAGCCTCTGGAACCACCAGGCCGACATGCTCTCAGACTGCGCAAACATTTGACACGTGGCCAACAGATCGCCATTCTGTCCCCGGTCAGGTAAACTGCAGTTGATCGTGTTCGAACAAAAACCCAGGAAAGTCAAGTCCTCTGAGACCATCATGGAAGATTTCCGCCAGTTCACCGACAGCCCAAGTTGAAACAGGAGCTGGAGGAGAGACTGAAGATTGCTAGAGGCTTTCAGCGGACAAGGAAAGCGCAGCAGGCAATCGTCCAAATACAGATACACATGGATACCCTGTAGCCGAAGATAAGGTGCGATAACCGACATCTTCGTAAAGACACACAGTGCCGAGCTGAGGCCAAAAGGGAGCACTCGGGACTGGAAGTGCTCCACCCCCATGGAAAACCGTAGGTATCTCCGATGCGGATTCCAGATCTGGATATGCATATACATATCCTGGGGGTCCACCACGCTGAGCCAATCGGACGTGATCATCTCGAATTTATCTTGGGGTAGAGAGAGATTGAACTGGGAAAGGTCTAGGATGGTGCGCAGGCCAGCCTGGTTGGGATTGGGCACCGTAAACAGCCGGTAATAGAAGCCCTCCCCTCGCTCCACTAGAGGAACGGGTTCCACTGCCCTGAGATATGGTAACTTCTGAATCTCGGCTCTGAGAGAGGCGGACCCCGACTGCTGGAAGGGAGGATTGATGGGTGGGGTAGGGGGAAGGGGTAAGCGGAAGCCTGCCCGAGCTACTGACAAGACCCACCGGTCCTCGGTGATGGTCTGCCACGCCTCCCAATGAGACACGATGCGTCCTCCCACTGGGGTCCCGTGCAAGCACAGAAAACCCTCATTTTGCTGGTTTGTCAGTGGCAGCACCACCTGAACCTGAGGAGGAGGCTGAGGAGCGGGAGAAAAATCAACTCCATTGCTGCCTTTGCCGGGAATTTCCCGGAGGGGTGTCAATCCTGCAGGATTTCTGATCTAAAAAAAACCCTGAAACCAGAGGAAGGCCGAGGGTTTGACGATCTGTGTCCTAAAAGGAGGTTTTACCCGGACAGACAAGGACTTGGCGGTCTGAGTGCTGTCCTTAGTTTTGGTCAATTCCACATCTGTTGTAGAATGAAAGAGCTCCTTGCCATCGAAAGGCAGGTCCAAAACCTTATCCTGCATCTCCTTTACTTGGATTACTTGGTGGCGTGCAGCCAAGCCTGACGAGAGGTATCCACACCAAGCATAATGCCCCGGGGCCGAGGTGTCGACGTGATGAGCCAAAGCCTCCAGCAGATCCTGTGCCAAGACCCTGGCGTCTGACAAACCCGCTTTGAAATCTTCCAGCTTTTCAGGGGAATAAACTCCTCAAACTCCGACAGACCTTTCCACATTTTCATATTTGCCCGTGCTAACACTAGTTAGTTGCGCATTGGCTTGACGCAGCTGCAGAGCTGAGTTAGCGAAATCTTCCTCCCAAGGGAGTCAAGAAGCTTATCCTCTTTGCCCAGAACCTGTGTAGCCGTCGTAGAAGATGACGCAGGTCTGGATTGCCGCCACTACTGTGGAGGAGGGGGGGGCGGACACTACGCCAGGGCCACCTCTTCCGAAGAATGGAGCCTGTAACGCGCATCAATCTTCTTGTTGACAAATAGTACAGTGTGGTTTCTCCCAAACTTTACGGACCTCGGCCAAAACGTCCTTCTGCAAGAACAAGTCGGTACGTTCCGAAGGAGTCAAGGCCCCCCGAAAGCACGCCCTCCTGCAGAGCGGGTGCCTTGGGTACTGGAACATCCAACAGACACATCATGTCCAGCACCCGGTCATGAAAAACTCTGACAGAGCGGGGCTGGTCTTCGCTGTCCTGATCGCCCTGAACATCGTCCAACAGGTCCAGATCAGGCTGAGTCACATCAGGCACCACAATAGCCTTGTCCACTGGGGACAACGGAGGCAGGGGTGGAAGAGTTGGGGGAGGCCCAGCCGTTAAGGGTGGCACCGATGGACACAGGAAATGCAGCTGGGACCGTCGGCGCAGGCGGGCATATCTCCCTGAACAAGCCTCGAAAGTACTCCTTCATGGGTTCGGAACGCATCCGTTTTTGAAACTTGCCGAAAAAGGCGTCCTCCGTCGATGATTTAGGAATGACAGGAGGTGGCCTCTCATGAGCAGAGTAATTCCAGGGGCGTAAGGGAGAGGGTTGCCAAGAGGGCCTTTCTCCACTGTTCTCTACATAAATCAAGGGCACCGATGCCGCAGGAAGCGAGACATTGTGCGGTAGAGGCATCGGAGCGTTCCAGTCAAACTCGACAAAACCAGATGTGCACAAGGAAAACGATGTTCACCTGAAAAACCAGCCCTTACACCTAGGGCCGATGGCGTAGTTGTAAGGGATGTATCCAAAATGGCCGCCATGGTCTTGGCAATAACAGCCGCCATTTTGTCAGCACCCGAGGAGAACTGCGACACGTGTGGAAGTGAAGCAGGGGGTCCCCACAGGTGGGTCAGGGGCCTTCATTTTAACCTTAATACAAGGAACATCGGCTGAGCCGGTACTGTGTGGCCCAGAATGTTTCTATGACATAGTAACAGCCAAACTAGCCTTCAAAGGAAGGACCTCGGCACTGCCGGTAACGGAGGGATTACGGTCCAAAACCTCCGTTAGTCACCTTAGCATCTAAATGATGGGCCTCGAACCAGAGTCCGGTAAATGCCTCTTCACGAGGGGCCTCGAACTTTTGTTCGGTGTCAACAACCTCACCCGAGGTCTCAGGGTGTACCCCGGTGATTTTACAAGAAGCTACAACCAAGGAGACCTCGAAGCAAGCTCCGGTATCCGATGCCTCAGTAGAAGTGGGCCCACAAATAGCCCCCACAGGAGGAGCCTCGGAATGTAATTCGGTGTCAATAGGCCCCTTACGGAAGCCCTCAGAGAAAACTCTGGTACAATTCTTAGGTCTGGAAGGCACGTCAGGGCTAGCCCCGGTCCCCCGGCCGGGGTGCCCTAAAAACTAAAGAACTCACCGGGTGTTTCTTTTTCTCGTCGATAAAAGTTTGAAAATGCGCCTGAGGAGTACTTTGAAACACCTCCTCCCACCGCTCCAAACTACGTTGAAACACCCGGACCGAAAGGGAGTCGCAATAAAAGCACGAGTCCCACGGACCCAAACACTCTAAGCAAAGAGGATGGGGATCCGCCCTAGCGAAGAATCGCTGACAAGAAGAACAATATGGAAATTCTAGCTGAAACGGCATAGACGGACTACCACGCAACTGCTAAGCCAGAGCAAGAGAGGAGGAACTGGAAGGAAAAAAATCTTACGAAGATGCAAGTGCGTCGAGTCCCGAGCAGGCGGAGAAAAGGACTGATGGGCGATGCGCTGGGCGGAGCTAAGAAGGGCGGGGTTACGGCCGCATGCGGTACCCCATGTAAAGAGAGGAAGGACACATTTTTGAAAAATGTGATGCTTTTTACAAGGTGCTCTGGTCCCGTCCCACAGGACAAAGGAATGTCCCATAAGTATGGAGGAAAGGGGACGGGACGTAGGCGTATGTCTATTTCAAACAGTTGTGAAACAGGAACAGGAGGTGGGTCTCACAAGCTTTTCCCAAGGAAGGCCTGCAAATAATTTGAAGCACTCAGTGAAGAATAATCTATGCTTCAAAACCAGCTTTTGTTAGGGAAAAAATGTCACTACTCTTTCACTACTGCCCCAATAAGGTCCAAACCGATATTCCGACAACTTTAAGTGAGGTCCATGTAAACCTTGGTTAGAAAAAGTAGCCACTGTGAAACCACACCTTGAGAGTTCGAGCTTCCCATTTCACACAGTACTAAGGCTGTACATGCACCTTTGGGGTGAAAATCCCAAATTGACCCCCCAAACCCCCCCAAGAAGGCTTCACACATCTACTGGAAGTAAAATAAGATTTTAATTTTGTTAGATTCTTGACTATGGGCAAACGTTTAAACTATCACTAAAAAATGCACAATAAAGATTTAAGATTTTGAACCACACTGCTAAACTGGCACCAAAAAGAAAATCATTGCACTGAAATTAAACAGAAGAAAAAAAAAAATCAATGAGAAAATACCACAGAGCACATTAACATTTAAAGATTTTCCCAAATAAGCAAAAAGGTGCCTTACATTTCTCATACAGGTTTTGCATTTTCAAAGAAAATCAGAGGATATCAAGTACAACAATGTTAAAAGTATGAAGAGAATCACTTCAAATCCGGTTTGTAGTACCCACTAGACCTTCTGCTATTTTGTTTCACCAAGATAAACTCCTATCTTAAGTACAGAGAAGCACTATGTTCAGAAACAAGTACCTAACACCCACACTGCAATAAACTGTCATATATATGAAAAAACAATGCCTTGTGTGATTAACCGGACATCCGAATAGGTTTCGTCATTTTAATTTAACAGCCGACTCCCCTCTGCCCCCCCACTTACAAACTTAATTCTCCTTGGCAACAGCTACAAATATGGCAAATGCTATTTAAAGAAAATTCGACGGTCACTGATCCTTAAGGCACTCTATTTTACTCACCATTTATATGGTGATGCTTTTTAACTCTAAAAAAACTGGACAATGTACAATACTTCATTTAGCCTCTAATGTAGAAAAAAAAGGATTGCACGTTCTGATTTTGCTGAGTAGGCCTCATTTACCCAATTTGACATACTTATTTGGTCATTTACTATTGTGTATTTAAATTTCCATAAAGATGCGCCTTTACTTGTTCTCTGCTTACTTTACATCAAATGTTGATAAAAGTACATTCAGAATAGGATTGTAGCATGCTACATTAGAACAAGAACCAACCACTGTAATTGCCACTACTGTTCCTTATGAGATTTTCACATTTTGACACTGCTTTCATGATATAGTGAACAATCGCAGATTTGGCATATTAAGGAAGAAAAGAACAAACTGTTGCATCCACTAAAACATGCAAGATGGCCATAAGGCTTCATGCAAGCAAGTTTGGGCACTTAAATATGCACTTTTTTCCCAGTCTTGTTGGAAAGTGTCCTAGGATCATCCTTTTGCTAGGATGTTCGAAAACACTGCCATTCTTGAGAAAATCTCTAGACAGGCAATGATTTTGGTTTGAGCAAATAACTGTTGGCGAGGTGTCGGCAGTAGCTGTATGGCACGTCTTAGAGAGTATGGTAATTTCTTTCCTTGGACTTGCAGAATTTATAAAGGAAGAAGATTACTGCTTGCACTCCCAACACGAGAACAATGCCCCCGATGAAACTCGCTGCATCAAAGGTGCCTGTGTGTGGAGGTAATTTGGTAGGATTCACAGTGGTAGTAGAGTTAGCAGCACCTGCCAAGGGAAGAAAAAAAGTTAACACATTTCTATTCATTTCTCGAACATAATATTGTGTTTAACATGTTTAGTTCATTTTCACTGAGTATTTTAAAACCACAACAGGACACTTATACCAAGGTTACATTTTGATCGAAGTCAAACTGGTTAATTATTGGTGGCAGTGGGTAAATAACGTACAGTAAATATATGCTGGCTCGACCCAGTGCCATACCCACTATCCTTGTTAAAATTAAACAGAGTAATGGAGCCTCGATACATATTTTGTCTAGCTGCAGAGCAGAGATATAAAACATTTATTGGCGCAAGATGGTGGACATAAAACAATCTGTAAAGTTTTAAATGGAAAGGAATGCTAGAAAAAAAGTTGAAAATCTCCAACAGTACTTAAGGCAGCATAATATAACTGGGTCGATTGCCCAGGTGTTCGTTTAGAGTTAAATTCCACCGAAAACCCAGCATTTAACTATGCACTGACTCCCAAATCTGACGAGGGTGGGATAAACAAATTCAACAAAAATATTGTAAATTGCCAAAGATGACTAGGTTTACACACTGAAAAATGCAATGTGTTACTGAAACAAAAAACGTGGATGGTGATGCTTGAATGAACACTTTTTAACCACAGGGAATTCATTTGTGTTAATTGCCATACATTGATTTTAAGCATATATGGGCCATTACAGAAATCAGGCAACCATCTGTAAATCGGTTTTGACCACTACGAAAGTGAGCAGCCACACGTGAATGACCAATTCCAAGCGGTTAACAAGATCCCAATAGAACAGAACGGGTGGGTACAGATCGTTTGAGGACGGTGATGTGAACATACCCCCTTGACTGTATTAATTAACTGACCCATAGCAAACAAATAAATAGAGATTTCAAAACTCAGAGAGAATCAGTCGAACAGATGTGTTTAAAATGTATAGAAGCTTCTTGCAGACTTATTTTTAATGGTAAACAAATCTAAGAATCACTACAATAATAGCCCGTTCTACATCACAATGTCTGAAAAGTGTACTCTTCTACACATTGGGAGCATTTTTTACTGAGTGATGCACAAGCAATCCCATCGTCAAACATCCAACGTCTGCTTGTAGTAAACCACTTTTACTGTGCAGTTCTTCCCAATAGCTATTGAACACATTTAATCACGTTGACCTACAGGATGATTTAAGGAAGTGGAATGGGGCAATGGAAAATAACGTTATACAGTGCTTTCTATCAGGTTTTGGAGTTTCAAAGCAATGTATGTTACTTAATATAATGCTCAACTCAATTGGCCGATCTTGGAAAAATAATAGGCTGAGTCTGCGCTTTTGGGATTCAACCCAGTGCTTTGCAGATTCAACAAATTCAACATATTTCAGCAGTGAGCAAACTCCTCACATGCTATGTGCCCCTAAAGAAGCTCCACAAATTAAATTGCTTTGCATGCCCAATTGAAGGTACTGCAAGCACAAACTAAACCTGAGGCGGATGCACCTATATTTCCTAAATTAGAAAACAAGCGTTTATGTCCCTCCTCGGGATCTAACTGGTGTTTAGTAAGGAAGGCCTCTGAAATGTACTCATTGGAGGGAATATATTTCTTGATGTTCCTCCGAACCGAGCCCAGCCCGCCTGCTGCTTAAAAATAAAATCACAGTAACAGGAAATAAAAAAACAGTTTTACTATAATCATTTCAAACTAGTTATATCCGAGGGGGGACCTGGATGTTGGCTCCTTACAAAGACTCTCAGGGACGCCAGACTTCCCCTCGCACCTCCCCCAAACATGGGAGAATTAATGAGGCAAATACTTTGAGTGTCCCTCATCCTGATGGCGGTTCTGTTTTGAGGTTTTCAGAGAAAAGGAGCCTTCACTGAGAGGTGTCCAGTTCCCCCAGCCTAAGACTTGCTCTGGGACGGACGCAGCTGCCACTCGGTCCTGGCAGGCTGAAGGTGGCCGGGTAATGTCTGGATACCATTAATGATAATCTGCTGAGGTCATAGATTAAGCGCAGACTGTCTCCACTGGGATCCTGCCTGGAGCATGTGTCAGACACTTCCCCCGTTGGGAGAAGTGATCCGGTGAGCACACCACCCGCGCAATGGCACGTGTTGTGACCACTAAGTGGATGAATGATCTTGCAGCTCAGCTCTCCACCCACCAGATCGTGTGAATTGGAGGGAGCTTGAGGTTGGTACACATTCATCCAGCATCGGAAAAGATCCTATTTCAATGTCTTGGCACCTTTGGCAGCTGCCATCTTCACTAACGGCAAGGACTAACAGACTAGATCTTACTTTATAGCTGAGGCTCTTCTGGGTGTGGGCATTTTTCTTCATGACAACAAAGTTAGTGCAGATCTGCAACAGCAGTTGGAATACATGAAGCACCCCATCTGTGCTCTAATACAGAAGAGCTCTTTTGGGATTTGGTAGAATTCGAGTCATATGCATCCCAACGATGTGGAACCATCAAGCTATACATATTAATTTAGCATTCTTCAAGGAGAAGACTACAGGAGGTGGCTGCATAAAAACAATGCCCTTAATATTCGGCTGTTCTAAGAAGTGATAGCATGCTTGGGCCTGATATCATGATGAGCTAATCAGCGCATCTGAAGTCGCCACAGCTCAAACTGCTGTAGGGGAGAGCATGGATCAGCCACACAATTAAAGGTGACCAGAACAAATATGGTATAGGTCTTCACACACACACATCAAAATCAGACTCAAACGCGAATAGCCAAATGTCTACCAAGAGCTCACACCCCTGGAGGAAGGTGGCAAAGAGCTGGCTGCAGGAGCATACACATTCACAACTTGCTGACAATTTTCAGGAGATGAAAGTAATGAAGAAAAATATGAAGGAAACGAACCAGACAGTTCAGGGCATTATGCCGGCGATTAAGTACAAACACTCCCATGACACCGCAAAAAGTCCAGACTGATGAAAATTAGCATTGCATGAAGTTCCAGGAAAGACAATTATGGAAAATTGGCCTCAGAACTCGATTAGTAATATGGTGCCTCAATGCAAAGGTAGATAAACAAGAAAAGTGTGCAAAGAAGATCATGTGGGTGGGCAGGTGTGCCCGAAGATGCAGTGGGCCAAGACCTGCAAGCGTACTTGGTCAGGCTCTTTAAAGAGGCTCCAGAAATCTGACCAAGCCACAATACCAGACCTGGCCATGGGAGATCAGAAAATAATTACTGTCAAGTTGACAACATTGTCAGAGCATATAATTCAGCAGAGAAAATTCAACAGGTGGTGGGCACTTTAATGACTTTTCAGTAGATCTCTTACAGTGAAGAAGGGAGTTCAATGCAATGTTCGATGCTCTCAAAGGTTAATTACTGCGTTGCTACCTTAAATTCCCAGCGACCTTCCATCTCAAATATAAAGACAATTGGCACAGATGAAGAACATTTACAATTTCTGCACCAGAACTATGTAATCCATTCTGAAACATGCCCCAATAAAGACAGGAAATACCACCATCGATTACAAACACAGACAACAGGAATAGGCCGGCTCAATACAGTAGGGGAATTTCAGGTGATTTAGGAAATGCAGAGTTTGAAGAATGACTCACAAGTCCAATAGTCAGAGTAGACCCAGGCCATGTAAGGCTCTGTGAATATAGATGATGCTCATGTGAAGGCAGTCATATAGAGTGTGACATCGCTTATTCCACTGGGTTTCGGAGGTTGATCATTGCAACCTCCAACATTGCAGGTCCCACCAGAGAAGCATTGCTGGTGTTTTGGTATCAAGTACTTTAAAAATGAATGGATAGTGTGATGTCATAAAAGGGGTGTTTGGTCAGGGAGGTGGCATGAGGAGCCTGTTGCCTTTTGGGGAATGGGAACTTATAGGATCTGGTCAAGCTGTATGTATGTGTTATAGATAGTGGTGTAGCAAACTTCCGCTTCGAGTAAGTAATTGGCTGAATTCCGGCTGAAAAAAGCTATTGGGCTGAATAGTTTGCTATTCGGCTTTGGCCAAATTTTGTCTTCTCATTTGAATACTATGGAACAACTCAGAGGCAAAAACGGAGTGCAGATTTTACAAAAAGAACTATTGCCCGATAGAATTCCTGTTTAAATAACAGACTAAGGTTCATGGATGTGTATACTGGAGAGGAGTAATGCGAATGATAGAAAGGGGAGCATGGTTTATCCCTATGGGAAATGCTTATGGAGAAATTTGAATTCACAACTTGAGGAGGCCCGTAGGACTGAGCTAGTCATTTGTGTGACAGGCAGAGCAACATGCCCACCCTCTCCACTTTAGAGACTTTCCAGAGGAACTTTAACTCCAGTTCCCCTGTGTGGCAGTCTGCCAGAGGGAGTATAGAGAGATGTGTGAGGACTCCATATGGGGCATAGACCGAGAGCTAAATCTGTTGATAAAATTGGTTGTAGGAATGTTTGTAAATCGAGAGACTTTTCAACAGGCGAACTGAATATCTTAATGGGGTTGCAGAAAAGTCAGTTAAATGCCAGGCAGTCATTTGGAAATCTCTCAGATAACATTAATGGTCAGTATACCTCAAAAGAAACGGTTTGAGACAGAAGAGCACTTTCCTGTATGGACTGAGAGCAAAAGAGCACTAAATCTGCTGGCATGGTGCAATATTTATTTCGTTTTTTTTCAACATGACACTTTGAACAGCACCGGTATTGCATATGCAACATCTTTCCATATATTTGTCCGCTGCCTTTCTGCTAATTCCTCCATTTCCGGCTTGTATGCTTTAAATAAGGATAGGTTTATTACAATGAAGAGAAACAAATGAAACTTGGAAATACCAACACCACTGATACCTGCCCAATTTCACTGTCTTTGTAAATGTCATGTCTTAGTAAATACTAACGTGATGTTTCACAAAAGAGATAGCTAACAAACTCTCAATGTTGTATACAATAGTGCCAGCCCATTACAATGTCCTAATGATATTAATACTTGCATATGCCAAATCATGCTATTGTTGACCATGTTGCTTATGTCTCGCTCCCTGTGTTTCCTGTTATCGTATGTGAAGGCATCATGAAGTAAGACACAGACAACAGACTTAAAGTTCTAAATAAAAACATGTTCTTAAATTTTATTTATTTTTTTGCATTTTATTTAAAGTGCTCACACAGCCCGCAGGCATCAAGGCGCTGTCAAATGTCAGGATGGTAGAAGGCCTTACTTGTCCTATGCCAAGGTGGGATTTCCCTACCTGAATAAAACTAAGGAAAGACTGAGTCAAAGAGTTCAACTTCAAAGTCTGTTTGTGTCCAAAACCTATTCTTGCCGTCACCACTAAAACTAAACAATGTGTAGGGATGTCAATAATAAAAGAAGTGGCATTGAACACAAAGTTCTCAGCTACTTCCAGCTCTTAGCTTCCTTTCTGCTCTTCTTCCCAAAGGGTAAGAAAGTTACACAAAAAGTCTCAAGATTACCTTTCTCCAGTTCACGGCAATACAGTTCCAAACAATCCTCAGGTTTCCCTTGCCCAAGTTCCAAGCAACACAGTTCAAAATGAAAAGATCTTCTTGAGGCTCCGTTCTCAAGACAAAGTGTGTTGTTTCTCAAGTCTCAGGGCTTCCTTCCCCCCAAGACTTTAGCTTCACCACCTATACTTGCTTCAGTCTTTTCAAAAGGTTTCACACCTCGAAGTCCACTTGACCCTCCTTCTGGTTTGCCTCACCAGTTCACTTAGTGTTTTGATTGGTTTTTTTACAATGTCTTTGGTTTCAGCATTTAGGACTGTAAGGAACTCATGGTGGCAACAGTAAAGACAGACACAAATGATCACAGTTCAAGGGTATTTATTGAACTTTATAATGGGTGAGATAAACCCCTTATCTAAACCTAGATCTAGGATGGGAGCAAGCTATGACCATCATATAACAAGGCAGTCCTAGTGGTGTCTTGTCAAATACAAAAAGGGCCTATACTAAAAACGATTGCCAATCCTTACTGTTAAGTTACAGAAAAAGAGTGTGGGATTATGTTCACCAGAAAAGAAAGAAGTGTTCAAAAAATGATTCCTCATGTTTTTAGCACGGGACGAGGTGGGACTTCTGAGCACAGCACACTCCTAGTCCTCTCCAGCACGAGGTTCACAATTCCAGTTCAACAATATCAGCACCTTCAGGGGCCCAGACTCTTCACTGAAAAGTATCTTGCCTTAGAATGCCTGATGGATCAAACAAACTAAAGTTCCATCGGTATTTTTGCACCTCCGGGCGACTGCTTCTCGCCCTTAGGACGTCCCTCCACTGGGCTCGGATCCTCTTTACAACACTAGGCCTCCCTCCGTCTGGTTCACTACAACCTCTCACATATTGCTCGTAACCTTCAGGAGCTTTAATGTCTTTTTAAACAAACAACTCTGTTGACAACATTGAACCGGGTGCACTCTCATTGACGCGCTGTTCCTGGGTGTATTATTCTTCACCCCAACTCGTAGAAACAAACAGAAGTTCTTTCGGTAATCTTGTACCTTGGGCGATTGCTCTTCGCCCCTTGGATCTCCCTCCGCTGAGCTCGGATCCTCCTTGCAAAATGGGCCTCCCTATATCAGGTTCACTACGGCCTTTTAAATGCAACATGCAATATTCAAGAACCTCTAACAAAGTTCATGTTTTCCTATTACAGTTCGGAATTTGCTTCGTCCAACAGAAAGCATGGATTCCCTTTTCCTAGCTTTCTTTCAGTATTCCTCTGTCGGGTTCACACTTGCCAAATATACAGTTCACTTTATTTTCTCACGATGCAGGACTTACTTCCCTTAGCTTTCTCTTGGTAATGGGTCAGACTTTCGAGTGTGCAGGGATTTGACATGACCCTTGTAGGATCACTCCGACACCTCACGCCGCCCTTTCCTAGGGCCTTCTGGTACTTGCAGTCTCAAGGAAAAGGGGTCCTTTGAATGAGCACCCCTGCAGCGCCTGAACACTCTGCAGCTGGCCCTTTTCCCCAATAGTTAAAACACACACACACAAGTTCTTTGTTCTCAAGTTCTTGGGATCTTCTAACGTTGCTGCTTGCAACCTTGGGCTCAATATTATTCAGCTCGCTATCAGCTCCATCTGACTCACTGACTGTCGGGTCCGCTGGCTTGGCTTGCTTCTGGAGTCAAGGATGGTACCACGGTAGCCAGCATGCATCCCTGTCTGTGTTATCAATGCAGGAGGCCCCTGTGTACGGTTTACATCGGTCACTCCACACATCAGCTGCACTTCCGAGTATTGTAATTGCCTTTTCAGAGGCTTTGGGGGTCCGAGTTGAAAAGGGTAAGGGCAGTTCCCTCTTCGTTGTCCTTCCAGGTCTCGCCACCTTTCTCCTTCGTTTGAACTGCTGGTTTGGAGTAGCTGTCTCCTCGTGCGTTCGGCCTTGCTTGTAGTATGCTCTCGCACTCCGCCTTTTATCCCTGTGGGGTAGGTAATGGGCAACCAGGTGTGTGAGATTATTAAACAGCTCAGGTGTTAGTCCGCTGTCTGTTACGGTGTAACAAAGTGTTTGTGTCGGGAAAGGGGGGTGGGCTGGTAGAGCGTCAAAATATCCTACAGCGTAGGATGGGGAAAAGGTGTTGGAAGGAAGGGGTGTCCCACCCGTCAGCATCCCACTTCCACTCCCCGAGGGACCCCCCCATCCAGGTGATCCTCCCCAACTGGTCCACCCATATGAACTGGAATCCAATAGCGATGGCTGTGTCCTGCCAACCTGGATGACAGATCCCTGGTGCCTAGTAAGTTAGACATCTTCAGATTTCTCATGGGACTCCCTGGTCTAGGCACAGTTGTCAGACGACACGGTCCACACATCACATCGCACAACCACGATCCGTGGGCTCGTCAGTCCACACAGGTTCTTTGGCACTGGCTACTGTGCACCAAATCATCTTCATTAAGTTTCACTGTATCGGCCTCTTGGCGTTATGTGCTGTATTACACTCTTGTGGCTTCCCTTTGTCAACCTAATGGCTCTGTCATCACGTGTTACTCACCTCTTGGCAGTCTTTAGCCTTGCTGCACTGCATTCACACATAAAAGTTCATTTTGGGGTTGCATTCACATGGACACTTGGTGATTCTCAGTTATCTGCGTTGCCCATAAGGTGTTATTCCATTTAACATTCAATGTGCTTAGTTTCAAGGTTTCAATCAATTCGTAGTTCAATATATTCAGGATTCAATATGCACGCCTATTGCTTAAATTTTAAGTGTCCATTCATTTCAACAATGTACATTTATTTTGCTTAATTTAAAGTTTACATTCAGTTTGGCATTCAATATGTGTATATTTCGCTTAATTTGAAGTTTCCATTTAGTTTGGTATTCAATATGCATCTGCGTTACTTAATTTCACAGACCGCTACTTTACTTTGGTCTGTTAGGAGAACCTGATGTTCGAGCTTCCTCACCCGATACTCAACGGTTTCAGGTGTCTCGTCTCGGGGGCTTCCTCAGTCCTTCTGAGGCTGGGAAGTCCAACACTACGAGCCCAGCTCGTCTGACGGGTGCTTCCCTCTGCACGCCGGCACTCCGCTTCATGGACGTGGACGGCGTCCTAAGTGCTCCTGGTTTTCCCGCAGCTCGTGTTGCTCGCCCAGCATCAAGGATGCTCCAGACTTGCGGAAATGACACGGCCCTCTCTTTCTTGGTCCCGCAAGTCCTCTAGGATATATGCCGGCATCCCAGCTCCTCATACAGTCCCAAAATGGCTGTATCCTTTTACCAAGGACCCCATGCTGGTCTAGTGGTGTAGTGTTCACTACTCGTAGTCACCTCTTCCTCGTCCCAGTACTGTCAAGAGTCACATGTGGGGAAATGAGGAGAACAGCTTTATAGTAACCCATAAAGGTTTGGGGCACGGGGGTAGGTTGGTACTCAACGGGAAAAGGGGATACCATGTCTCGCCTGTGTGTACCCTACTCCCAATCCCAAAGGACCCTCCACCCAGGTGATCCTCCCTCACTTCTCCAGCCCCAGGGTCGGGATTCAAGAGCAATGGCCTTTCCCTGACCACCTAAGAAGAGGATCCAGGTGGTTTAGAAGTGAGAATACCCTCAAGGTTCTTGCAGTATGTACTTTTATCTTTATTTTCATTGTGCATTATGTTCTGGTCTTGGAAACGAGATGACACTGAGCAGCACAGGCTTGGTTCCTGGTCCCGGAACGGAGCTTAGAGGTTGTAGTCCGGCATGAAGCGCAATGTAAGAAACTGATTTAATTTGAACTGATTTAAAACTGTGCTGGTATTTGTACTCTAATTGCGTTGATAGATGGGGCTTTTAACATGGTACTAGCCTAGAAGGGCAAGAAACCAGCTGGTGCAGGCAGGTGTCAAAGTGATGCAAAAGCTCAGGGTGACTTTATGAAGCTCTTGGCATACATGTTGATATCTGGAGGATGATTCACGCCCAAGTGGCACATTTTACATTTTATAGTTGCACCCAGAAGAGCTATGCCAAGCTTGACATGTGTTTATTCCCAAATACCTTAGTGCCATATGTAACAGACACAAAAATTCTCTCAATTTCACTTTATAATCATGGTTCAGTTACACTGCACATGATAATTACTCGGTTGGTTAGGCAACTCCTACATTGGATGTAAATCTTACAATGCATCTTACAATGCATGAATGCACAGATATACAGTGTATGGACGTTACACAGCCATAGAGCAATTCTGTGAAACCAATGTAAACAGGAAAGTGCAACTGGGCCTCTGCTAGGATGCTCAGTGTTTATTTGTGGGCAATGTATTGCGCTCTGTTCCGGCACTCTAGCTCATGAGATTATGTCCTATTACAAAGTAAAAAAGCTGAATAATAGCATAAAAATAATGGTGCTCGGAAAGTATTGCATAGGCTAAGTTAAGAGGGGAAGTAAAAGGATTTCTGTGGCAAGAGCCTGTAAGCACTTCGCAAGACACAGACACATACTTTCTTTGAAGAATGAGTGTGTCCTTTGGGGTTACTGACATAAGATGTTAGCAACAGGTGAATGCTATAAAATCAATCGTAGCCTCTAAAGAATAAATACACTATGATACAATAACCATTAACAAACAATTTAAATCATATTAGGAACATTTCCAAAGCTCATTCCTGGGTGCATTGTGGATTTTCTACTGATTTATTTTCTTCCAAGGTGCCTCTCAAAGCAACTGGTAAGCCTGAATTCTCCCATTACAGGGAAGGAACATAGATAGCTACAGCCATTAAAAGTATCAATAAAGGGAAGGCAGCTGGACCAAATGGTGTGCCTATTGACCTATCACAAATTTGCTGTTGTCTTATCCCTTATACAGCTTTTATTAAATCAGAGCGTTCTGCTTAAGGATATCTTTCGCAATCGTTTATGGTGCAACTATTGTAGGAGTCCAGCATATATGCAACTTTTACAGACCCATTTCCCATATAAATGCTGAAAGTAAGATTCTTGCCAAATGTCTTGTGCGAACGCTAGAAGAGGGATACCCCAGCCTTGTCACATTAGGACCAAACTGTGTGTGTGGTAGGTACTTTGTCAACAAAGTTTTTGCACCTGTTTTTTTTCTTCTTCACAAGAGCCATCTGAAGCAAATTTGCGGCTTGAAACAAAAAAAGGCATTCGATTTCATCAGATTAGATCGCATGTTTTACATACTATAGAGGTTTGGTATTTGAGAGAGATTTGTTCAATTAGTCAGTTTGCTATACACGGAACATAAACCTTCAGTACTACTCACTAACGGGAATTCGTCTGCTCCTTTTCCCTGTATGTCATAAAACAGGGTTACCCTTTATTTCAGTTACTGTATGCCCTTCCTAAACAGCTATTTCTGTGAAAGTTCAGAACATTGGAGGAGAGAGAAGAGAAGAGGAGAGAGAGAGAGGGAGAAGAGAAGAGGAGAGGAGAGAAGAGAGAGAAGGAAAGTGAGGGAGGGAGAGGGAGAGAGGAAGAGGGGGAGAGACGAAGAGGGGGAACAGGGGGAGGGAGAGGGGAACAGAGGGAGAGGAGAACAGAGGGAGAGGGGAACAGAGGGGGAGGGGAACAGAGGGAGAGGGGAACAGAGGGAGAGGGGAACAGAGGGAGAGAGGGAGAGGGGGAGAGAGGGAGAGGGGGAGAGAGGGAGAGGGGGAGGGGGAGAGAGGGAGAGAGGGAGAGGGGAAGAGAGGGAGAGAGGGGAGAGGGGAGAGTGAGAGAAGGGGAGATTTGTTTTTGAAGGGGGAGTTTGTCAACACAATTTCATAGTACGTGGAGAATGTCGTTCTATTTGGCACATTCCACGAGAGCAATTGCGGCTCCCAATAACATCCTTGCTGAATATGGTCTAATTGCCAGACATGAATTCAAGCTTGAAAATCTGAATACTGGATAGACTAGATATTCCTTGGGATCTTGGAGGAGAGGCCCTTTTTAAATTACTATCCTCCGTCATTAAATATTTAGGAAGCGCTGGGTTAAGGCCCCAACTCTCAAACTACCTAAACTGGTTGGTGGGTTAACCATGCCGAACTGGTAGTTATGAGATTTCTGTACACATTAGTTATATCAGAAGGTGGTTGAATCCAAAAGAAAAAAATGACATGGAGCTTAATGGAAGTGAAAGTAATGAGCTACTCATTTCCACCTGAAATATTGGCCATTCCCGATCATGGTGTTCTGGCATTGCTTAGTTCTCACCATACAAACCGTTCTGCTCTAAAATGCTGGTGTAAATCATGTAGACGGTTAAAAATTGATAGGCACATTCCACCTGCATGGCTGAAGGACGAAATATGCTACCGGCCCTGCAGCACGCAAAAGATGAGTCTGTGAAAGAATGGCAATGCATTCTTCTAGAAGCCATTACTGAGAATCAAAAAGGGATCTCAGTCATTTAATCAATAAAATGGCCCATTGCAGAAGGAGAGTTATGGCATAGGGCAATCAGGTCTGATACGCAGAAATGCTTCGGAAACCCACCAAGGATTCGATCCCCCTTTGCAGCTGGTTCTCAAGAGGGATTCAGAATTTTCTGAAATAAAGCACTTATTTATACATATCTATTTAGAGAGATAGTGTAAGATTCCTACTCAAACTGTCTAGACAATGTGCTGGCATTGCACTTAAAATCACAAAACTCCTGAAAAACCATTAGATTCAATTTAAGATAATTCAATGATTCTATTAAGCGCTTGCCAGATTCTATCACATGGGCCTTATACCAACCTGAGTGTTGGGAGAGGCTGTGAACATTTGGCAATGTTAGGGAATATGTTCTGGGGCTCCAGACACTCAATTGTTCTGGAAACGTGTGCTTACAGAGCTTGAATCTATGGTCCACTGTTACAATACAGGAAACTAAATAAAGATTTGATGAACAGGAGCTAAACACAGCTCCTGGTTATATTGCATTAACCAGCTACCACTAGGGAAGATGGAGCTAGTACATACCGTTCCGCAAATTTAACCTCCACATAAGATGCAATCATCATTTTGGCCATCATGTACGTCACCTTATGCTTCAAATGTCATATAGATGTGTAAATGTTTATTTATAGATTATCACATAGGTGCTTTTGTTCAGCATCAGTTGACATGGGTAGCCAAAAGAAGTTTAGCCTCTCTTAGGCTACAAGCAGGAGCTAAATGGCTACCAGCTCCCCTCAAATTTGAACCCTGTATTGATATGGAGCCAGCACTAATACTGTGTGGGGTGCATTCCGTTGCTGGAGACTGGAGCAGTGGACAAAAGGGGCTTATCTGCACAACTCTCTTGGCTGCCAGGAAAAGTATTTTAGAAACATGGTAGGTCAGTGGCCTGCTAGCTGCCTCCAGATGGGAGAGCATTTCATCCTAGTTGTATGTGCTGGAAAGGGAAGGAAATAAGAAGCACTAGCAACCCCAAATGGCAGACTGTCTGGGAATATCAGAGATTTGTTTAATCTTTGTGGCTATGAATGGATAGCCCCGTACTTACTCGGCGGGGATATACAAACCCTGAGAAGGTCAATAAATTCTGCAGCATACCCTACGAGATCGGGCCAGAATCCTGCATTCATTTAGACAGACTCATACATTACCTTCCGAAAGAAACTCAAGACCCACTTGTTTAGATAACCCCCCTTAATCTAAGCCAAAACCCGCCTGAAAATCCGTAGATTCATGTCGCCCCGTGACTTGTTTGTATAAGTGATTCTGCGTGTACATGTGGCGCCCTGATGCATGCGGGCTCTGGAGCGGTAGAAATAAATAAAAATAAACAAATGCTTAGTGGTAGAGGAGGCACCCTGGAACTCATAGGGGATACAGTTAAATGAATTCTCCTGTTCCTCTGCATTGGCGTGCCTATACCGAATCCCCCATGCCGATTATAGGATTATGTGACTAGATATAGCGCACTACGACTTGGTATATGGTAGAACAACTTTGTACGGAGAGCATCTATGATATACTGTACTACACCTGATCTATATACTGTTATATATTGTTATGCTTCTAATTTAAAATATCTTGTTGTCTTGGCCAGATACAATAGGCTTACTAGTATATTTGTGATATTACCTGGCTCAGCTATCAGAAAAATGCATAATGTAATTTGCGATCATGATTAAATAAATGGAAGGAAAGAATGTGTACTTTTAAGTGTTCTGCACACCATAGGGTGAGAGTTGCAGACACTAGAACATTCTCGGCCAAGATGTAATCAGGTTTCCCGCAGTGCTGGTCTCAGAGATGCAGGCTTACTGGAGGCAGATGTTGTTACTTTCATTTTGGGCTATAGACACCCTGAATGGTTAAATGGAAGACTGGAATGATTAATAGATTGCTGATAACTTGGGGCTTTGTAGAACAAATGTGTTTGGTATGCATAAATACAAAATTAGAAACAATAGTTGCACCCCTTTCTTGGGAAAACTCATGAAGCTTGTCATCCCCCAACTGCCCCTCCATACCGAAATGCCAGACTACCTCCATGACCACCAGTCCGGTTTCAGGGCTGCCATGGGCACAGAAACTGCTCCTGAACACCTGTGAATACCTACTCTCCAGCCTGGATTCAGACTCTCCCTTGGTTCTGATCCTCCTCGATCTCTCCTCTGCCTTTGACACAGTCAACCACTTCATCCTCATAAACCGTCTCCATGATACCCTAGGCATCACGGACAGGGCATTGGCGTGGCTTACATCCTTCCTTTCTAAGAGACTCTCCATAGTACAAATGGGTCCTTTTCTCTCCTCAATCACACTTTCTACCTGTGGCATCCCGCGGGGCTCCATTCTATCGCCATGGCTTTTTAACATCTAACTGACCCCTCTGGCCCACCTGATCTCCACTCTCTCCCCTCACTTCCAGTGCTATGAAGACGACAAAAGAGCTCTCTTTCAAGCTGCCATCCTCTACCTCCTCCTCCTCCTCCCTCATACATGACTGCTATTCTGGCATGGTGCTCTTCCAATGATCTCTGCCTTAATGCCAGTAAAACAGAGATCCTACTCATTGGAACGCCTGCTCCCTATTTCCCTCCCTCTCTCTGCCAGACTCCTTGGGTCCCCCCTGCCCTCACCCACTTGTGAGGCAAAAAAACTTGGGATCATCTTTGACTCTCTTTCTCTCCACACATCACAGACCTTGCCAAGAGTCCAACTTTCAGCTCCACCTTCTCAGGGGCATTGTACCTTTCCTCACCTTCCTCCGTAAGCTCAAGGTCTCCAGAATCCTGGTTCAATTTAGGCTAACTAGTGCAATAGCCTCTTACTCAATCTGCCTCGTTCCTCCCTTCGCCCCCTCCAACTAATTCAGAATGGGACTGCAAGATTTATCCTTGGCCTCAAGCCCAGGGACCGCATCTCTACAGCCCTAACATCTCTACTGGCTCCCAGTGAACGCAATGACAAATTAAAGACCCTCTGCATCATCCACAAGGCTGTCTGGGCCTCCTTTACATCCAGCTTTCCCTCCCTAAATACCTCCCGGCCAGAGTCCACTGGCTCCAACTCACTGCAAGTCACACGTTTCTCTAAGCAGAGAGTGGGAGGTAGATCCCTTTCCTCGGCTGGCTCCTCCCTCCCCCTTCGAGCTTCTAAAGTTCTGGAAACTTTAGAAGACTTTCCTTTTCTCCCCTTCCTTCCCTCTCCCGTGCTAACTCTCCCTCTGCGACTGGTTCCGTCAGAGTCACACAGGGGCCAGACCAATCCCCACCAGTCCCCCCTGCATCCTTTGCAAGCATTGCCATCAGGCTCCCTTTCCCGGACTAGCCCAATGTGGTCCTCCCTGCCTACCGCACTCATCCTGCCTTTCCCCCTGGCACTTGCCATCTTGGCCCGCCCAACACTAACCTGCCCCCTTCCCTGGGGCACCCCACTCCTGTACTTTTCCCTCTACCCCCTCATCCCTTGCGCTTACCGCCTTCTCAAGTACTTGCATGGTAGGATTGTCACAATACCAATATAACCGTTTTTGTTTGACTTTCTTGCTTCGCTTGTCCCGCCCCAGCCCCAATCATGTCTTGTAGCGCCTGGAAACATAGGTACTATACAAATGCCCAATAAATAAATCCAACAGATTTGATGGATGCAGGAGAGGCATTGAAATCACAGTACAGATGGCATGACTATCATACGCAATGCATTTAAATTTCCTCTTAAACAGCAAAGCATACATGGGAAACGTAATATTTGTGAAAATTCAGCATCATTTATCAAAACGAATATCTGGACGATAGAAATAAAAATAAGTCCCTCCCTGAAATCCCGGTCGACGCACTAGAATCTCGTGAAGGTGTGCGTCGATCTCCACGTAGCAGCCCTGCAGATGTCCAGCAGGGGCACACCAGACAAGTATGCCGTGGTAGCAGAGATCGCTCTGGTTGAATGGGCTCTCAGACAGCCGGGCAACAGTCGGTTTGCCAACCGGTGAGTGCATGATGCAGCCGGAGAGCCATCTGGAAATGGAAGCCTTCGAGAGGGCCTTCCCTTGGTTCACAGGTCCAAAATTCAAAAACAGCTGTGATGTCTTCCGAAGGTCCTTTGTGCAGTCCACGTAGAGCTTCGGCGCTCTAGCCACATCCAGCGAGGGCAAAGTCCTCTCAGTCGGCGACGGAAAGAAAACGGGTAGCACCAAGGGCTCGTTGTGATGGAAGTCAGACGGCACCTGGGCATGAAGGAGGGGTGCGTCCTCAGCACTACCCTCGTCTGATGGAATGTCAGGTATGGCGGTTTACACCAGAGGGCCTGGATCTCTCCCACTCGTCGTGCAGAGGTGATGGCCACAAGAAATGCCATCTTCCACGACAAGAACTTCAACGGTGCCGCATGCAGAGGCTCGAATGGCGGCCTCATGAGTCTGGCTTGCACCACGTTGAGCTCCCACGCCGGGGCCAGAGCCTTCACCGGCGGGAACGATCGGAAAGGTCCTTTCATGAATTCCTTCACCAGGCGATGGGACCACAGAGATGATCGTCCCAGAGTTCTGGTGTAGCGGGAGATAGCCGCCAGATGGATCTTGATGGAGGCATGTGCCAGCCCCGCCTTGGCCAGCGATACCAAGTACGGCACCACTTGAGGGGAAGTAATGCGTAGAGGGTTAATCTTCTGTGCATGGCACCAGACAGAGAACCTCTTTCATTTGTGTCCACAGCACTTGAGAGTCGAGGACGCCCTGGCCTTTGCAAGTAGCTCCTTGCAGTCCGCCGGGATATCGTACCCTCTGAACTCCAGTGCTGCAGTAGCCAGGCCTGCAGGTTAAACGATCCTGGGTCGTGATGGAAGATGGCGCCCTCCTTCCCTGGCGAGAAGATCCGTGTCCGTCGGAAGTTTGACCGGAGGGGACGCTGACATGTCCAGAAGGTCCGGGAACCAGATCTGCCTCGGCCATGCTGGTGTGATGAGGATCATCCTGCACCGGGACCGTCTGAGTTGACTGATGAGTCGTAGCAGCAATGGCAATGGGGAGAACGCATACAGGAACAGGCCGTCCCAGGGGAATGAGAAGGCATCGCCCATGCTCCCTGGCTGGGGAAACCTGCTGGCGAACCTCCGTTACTTAAGACTTATTTGCGACGGCGACGAACGCCATCTGGGGACTGCCCCATTGTCGGAATAGGAGATCCACCTGATCCTGCCGAAGTTCACACCTGATCCTGCCGTGGCACGAGCGTAGCTCCCTGCTGAGCGAGTCGGCAATGGTGTTCTTTATTCCTGCCAGATGGAAGGGTACCAGGAACATCCCTTGGCCGACGGCCAAGTGCCACAGGTCCTGCGCTTCCTTGGATAGGGCTTGGGATCTGGTGCCCCCCTGCTTCCAGTTGTAGAACATTGTGGTGGTGTTGTCGGTGAAGATCCTTACCACCCTGCCCTTGAGGGTCGGGAGGAACAACCTGAGGGCCCAGAACATGGCTCGGAGCTCCAGGACACTGATGTGTAGAGATCTCTCCTCCGGGAGCCAGAGGCCTCTTGCATGGAGATCGTCGGAGTGCGCTCCTCATCCCTCCAGGGAGGCGTCCGTCGTCACTGTTTCCTGATGCACCAGGGTCTGGAAGTCCATGCCCGCCGCTAGGTGCGCGCGGTTGCCCCACCACCGGATCGCTTGTCGGAAAGTCTCGTTGAGAGAGATCCTGTCTTCGAAGCTGCCTGCCGCTTGCCTCCAATGGGCGTTGAGGAACTCCTGTAGGGGTTGCATCCGCAGCCTGCATAGGCACACGAGGTAGATGCACGAGAACATCATGCCGAGTAGGGACTTGATGGACCTCACCCTGGCCACGTCCATGATCAACAGCCGTTGTACCTTGCCCAAGATGGCTTTCGTCCTCTCCTCCTCCGATGAAGCCAATCGCGCCACTGTGTTGAGCCTGGCTCCCAGGAACGGGGCGACTTGCGACGGTACAAGGTGGGATTTCGCGAAGTTGATCGAGAATCCCAAATCCATGAGAAGTTGGACAGTCGTCGCTGTGTGATCGACGGCGAGTTCTCTTGACCTTGCTCGGATGAGCCAATCGTCCAGGTAGGGGTAGATGTGGATCCCCTGCAGGCGCAGCCGCAACACCACTGGTGCTAGGCACTTGGTGAACACCCTGGGCGCCAACTTCAATCCGAAGGGAAGGGCCTTGAACTGATAGTGTCACCCTTGGACTACAAATTGCAGGAATTTTCGATGTCCCTTTAGGATGGGGATGTGGAAGTAGGCATCCTCTAAGTCCAGCGACGATAGGAAGTCGCCTTCCTCCAGGTGTCCCAGCATGTGCTGGAGGGTGCCCATCCGGAAGTTCTGGGACTTGATGTACTTGTTTAGACGACGAAGGTCCAGGATGGGTCGCCACCCACCGGTCTTCTTTTGGACGAGGAAGTATCGCGAGTACACTCCGGAGCCTCTTTGGGACGAGCTCTAAGGCTCCCTTTCTTAACATCGCTCGTACCTCCACAAGAAGTTGTGGGGTGTGGTTTTCCTTTTTGGCCACGGGTGGAATGCGGGGACACCTCTTTCAGAATTCCAGGGTGTGCCAGGGCATCTAGCACCAAACAGTCGGTGGAGATGGACTCCCACACGCTGACGAATTGGGGTGCTTCGGTGGGGGCCAGACGACACGGCCGGTTCAGTCCTGTTTCGCTGCAGCCTTGCCACCTTAGCGACGACGACAGGATCCTCCTTGTCTTGCCGCGTCCTCTGTAGGCCTCCTGTGACAAGGAGCAGGCCGCTTGGCGGTACGACAAGGAACCGCCACCAAATCTTTTGGAGGCACCTTGTTTGCCTCCGGAGCTCCGAAAGGACGGCTGTCGCTGTTGAACAACACCCAAGGCCCGAGCCGTCTCGGTGACCGCCTTGATGGCCTGCAGTGACTCGTCCATTGTCTTGCCGAACAGGTTGTTCCCGTCGAAGAGCATGTCCAGAACCCTGGTCTGCAAATCCTGACGGAAGTCAGTGGCCTTGAGCCAACCGCGCCGGCAAAGGCAAACGCTGTTGCCCATCTGATGAAATACGGTGTCGGCGATGTCCATGGCCACCGTGATGGTGTGGTCCGAAGCCACCTCGCCTTCCTGTAGGATATCCAGCGCCTTAGCCCTCTTGGCGTCCGGGATGAAGTCTAGAAGGGGAGCGATCTTGAACCACAGCTCCCTGTCGTAGTGTGCCACGATCGCGAGGTCGATGACCCATCGTTCCATGGCATCCAGCTTCTTCCCCTCGACGTCCAGTGGGGATGTTGAAGTTGACGCAGTCGCCCCCGCCGCTATCTTCTTGGCCGCCGCAGAGACCACCGAATCCAGGGACCGCTGTGCCCTGAGACACATAGGGGCGGAGTCCGGGACTCGGTACTTCTTCTCGTACCGGTCCCTCCTAGCAGGAGCCGTGGACGGGTTCTTCAGGAGCGCTAGCCCCTCGTCCCAGATGTCATCCAGTAACAGGATTGAGAGGACAGTCTTCCTCTTGGCCTCCCGCCGTTGGTAGAGGAAACCTCCCTTCTGTTCTTCGGGGCAGAGCTGGAAGAGCTCAGATGGCCTGGCGATCATGGCGTGGAAGGAGCCAATTTCGTCGGGGGGGGGGATGAGGGGGATAGGGGGGTGAGGGAGGGACCCGAAGAGGTGGTGAAGGGAGGTCCATTCCGTCATCACCACCGTCGTCGTCCGTCCCTGTCGTTGCCGTCTCTGTTCCAGTCTCATCCCTCGGAGGAGGGGATGGGGGTGAAGGCTGAAAGCGGGGAGGAGGATGGACTCGTCTCCACTTGCTAGTCGGGCTCCTCGACGGACCAGGCTCCACTGGGTCATCGGCGGGGGGTAAGGGTATCCTTGTCCTTTTCTCCGTGCACAGGTTCTGTATCGCCATCAGGATAGCTCCCGAGTTGTCCTGCGGTAAGGGTACCGGCTGCAACGGGACCGACAGTTGTTGCGCGGTGTCTTCTGCGGTCCTATCTTCCTCGTTGGGATCCTTCCCATGGGCCCTGGATTGCTCAAACTTCTCAGAGGTGGTATCCGTGTCCGTGAAGGCAATCACGCGCCCCCCCCCCTCTTTTCCCTGCTGGGGTTTCACGGAGGTCTTCTCGATAGGCAGAAAAGATGATTCCCTCCGGGGTAGCAGGGAAACTCTAGCCCCTGAAGTTGTCTCCACTGGGGAAGCCTCTGCAGGTTTTGCCAGGGCCGCCACAACTTCCTCAATCCCTCCCTGTATGTGGGAAGGAAGGCCATGACCCACATGGTGTGCATGTTGACCCCCAAAGCACTGTAGTCAGTTTGGGCTAAATGTATGTCAAGGTTAATTTCCTCCCTCTGGTACCCAGGTTGTGGGGAGTTTCAGCCATTAGTAGCAGCTGATAGGGCATCTGCAGGATCAGACTATTTTCCCAAAAAGCCCATGTAACATGCATAAGCACATCTGATTGTAGGAAAGGTTGCACACTTCTGGCTCCAGGTGGAGGCATTCTGCCTGAGATTTACAACTACCACATTACAGACAAGCTGTTGTGGAAAGGTGCTCAACGGGTCTGGGAAGAATCTGCTTTATGCAGATCCTTACAGTCATACCTATCAGACCCCTGGCATTCCTTATTAGGGACAATTCTCCCTGAGGGAAGAAAATCGGACTGCAATATGTGGGATAAACATCCATCTTAGTGAACGAAAAACTAAATTAACATTAGAATTAAAACAAGGAGGTCATCAATATTTAGCCAGCTAAATTAAATAAATCATGCAGTTGCAGAAATTAAGAATATTGAAATAGTTTAATAAAAAGAGGAGACCACTGCATATTTGTGCTTAAGGAGGAAAGGTAACCAATTTGGTATTTGAAAACTCTGTTTTTAGAGGGGCTAATTAACATAATTCCTTGATACGCTGCACCATAGTTTGGAATACCAATCAGAACTTGGGGGAACCTTCTTAAAGGAACCAAAAGAACCAGACAGCACTGCAAGGAGGCTCATCCGTCTTCAGTATGGAAATTGACATTTGGCAGAATGGGAATCATTTAAAAAGGAAAGGTCTGTGTTATGAAGGTGAGCTTAACTCCTTTCTCAGAAGAATGCTATATGGAGGGTTTCTGGTTTTCAGATTTTTTTCAATTTCAGTGGTCATTTTCCAGTGTTTTTACAAACTTTAAAAATCTGTGTATTTCAGTGTTTATACATTTTTTGCAGGACATAATGGAGCACAACAGTGTTTTTCCATCACGAAAAACATGTTTATTAACAAAATGTTTGGAGTAGAAGTTATAAGTTACTCACTGTAGTGACCAACGTACTCTTATTCCTTAGTCCCCTTTCCTCCATACTGCATGGGCGTCCCTTCCAAGGGACAGGAGACAGAACCTTTTTCACCAGAAAAAACCTTCCCCTTTAAATGTAGAGGCGTGCAGGGGTACGGCCTTGGGAGCATACGCTGTCCGACTCCACCCTCCGGCGCCACACCTCAGTCCCCATTGACGCGTAGACAAAAGATTTAACATTGCCTAGTGACTCCAGTATTATTAGGGAGAGGATGGTGGGACGAATGGAGGAAAGGGGACTAAGGACTAACGTTGGTCACTACGGTGAGCAACTTATAATTACTCTTACGTCCAGTCCCCTTTCCTCCATACTGCATGGGCGATTACAAATGAATGTAGCCCCAGGGTGGAGAGGAGACCCTCCTTAAGTAAATCGGTTCCTGAGAACCGCCTGACCGAAAGCCGCATCAGATCTAGACCCGGCATCCAACCAGTAATGCTTGCAGAAAGCTGAGGGGGTGGCCCACCAAGGGGCCGCCCTGCTTATGACCTGGCAAGGGACATGGCCCTGGAATGCGATGGTCGTTACCTTGGCCCTGACTGCGTGGGCGTGCATGTTTGCCGGAAGCGGCTTGTGCTGGCCCTCGTACGCTTCTTTGATGGCCGAAACCATCCAGCAGGATATGGAGCCCTAGGAGGCATGGTAGCCTGGTCTCGCACCTCCAAAAGTGACAAACAAGGCGTCTAATTTGCAGAAGCCCTTGGTCCTGCCAAGGTAGAATTTCAGGGCACACCGGACATCCAGGCAGTCCAGAACTCTGTGCCTCGTCCTTCGGATCGGCAAGGTAAGGAGAGGTTGAGGGTGGAAAGATCCAGCACAACTCTCAGGCCCGCCCGATTCTTTTTCTGAATGGCGAAAATCCTGGAGTAAAAGCCCAAGCCTCGCTGGGAGGCTGGGTCTTCCTCCAAAGCCTGGCTCTCTACAAGTGACCTGATCTCTGCCAGAAGAATTGCTGTCCCAACTTGAGAGAGTGGAGGGGAAGAGGGAGGAGAGGATTGGAGGGGTAGGCAGTACCCCATGGATACTATGGAGAGGATCCAGGGGTCTATGAAATTCTGGCACCAGAAATGTGTATGGAGAGCAAGCCTGCCCCCCAATGGAGACACGTGGACCCGAAGAGGCGTATCATCCCTTCTTTCCCCCAGAGGCTGTTGCAGAGGAGGGGGACTGGAAAAAGCCCTTCCTACCCCCCCCCCTTTTTGCTGCTTGTGCCGATTTGGGGGTCAGTGAGCGGTCCGGCTGCCTGGATCTCCGTTCCTGGAAGCCGCTGAACCCTCCGTATGTATGCCCTTCTCCCTTGTCCGAGCGCTGCTGTGACTGGGTGTACGATTTGGGCGTGGTCTTTGTTAAGATGGATAAAGACTTTGGCCGTTTGTGAGCGGTGTTTTTTTGTCCAGTTCTTCGTCCATTATGGAGTGGAAGAGGTTTCCCCCTTCGAACGGAAGATCCAAGATATGTTCCTGGACATCCGGGTTAAATTTCGTTGCACGGAGCCAGGCTGTCCTCATGTCCTTGGAGATACAAATGGCATGGCCAGAGCTGTCAATATGAGCCATTGTGGACTCCATGAGGTCCTGCGCCACCAGATTCGCCTCAGCCAGTCCCGCCTTGAAAAGTGATTGGCTCTGCGTGGGGAGTTCCGGGAGGAAGTCCGCAATTTCCAGCCATAACTTTTGGTTAGCGGCCGCCAGCATGGCACCAGCGGTGGCCGGACAAAGATGCAAGGGCGCTTTGGAATACAGCTTTTTCACGTAAGCCTCCAAGATCTTCTCCTCCTTGCCTAATAGTGTTGCTGAGGAGGAGGCTGAGGACGACTGAGGTTTGGAGTATAGTGATGCCGCAGAAATCACCAAGGAGTGTGGCTGCGGATGGGCCGATAGCAAGAGTGTATCCCCCTCCATCTGTCTGTACTTGGCATCCAGGTGTCGAATGACTGGCTGGACAGAGTGGGGCTTGAGTCAACCCTTTTTGGCCAGGGAGATTACATCGGTATGCAGAGGAATTCCCGTCTTGGCAGAGGGGCGTCACGTGAGAACTTCAGCAAAGACCCCCTCTGCCGGTTGCTTGACCTCTGGTTGAGGGAGGCCCAGGTACTCCACCAGCCCTGCAAGGTGTTCGTTGAAGGCCTTGGCTGACGAGGGAGTGTCTGGAGGATCCTGCGCCGGTGGGGTGGGGGAGGAGGTTGTAGAGGGAGCCGCCGGCTGGGGTACCAGAGCCAGAGGCTGTGGAGGAGGCTGGTAAGGAAATGCCTGAGGAATCAGCTGGGGGGGCCGGAGGCAGAGGCTGCGCCGGAGGAAGAGCTGGAGGTGCTGGAAGCATTGGAGGGAGCACCTTCCTAATGGCATCCCTGAGGATAAGCCCCAATCAAAGGGGACTTCATGAGCCCGAGGAACCTCTCAAAGAACCTGTCTTCACAGGGCGGAGGCGTGGTAGGGGATATAGGCGGGGTAGCGGGAGGCTGCTAGAACCGGTGCACACCCTGCCTATACAGACGCAGCAGGAGCCTGCCCTGCACAAATGAAGGATAGGCTGTAGGCCACATACCTGGTTGAGGCCAGTCCCACCTTGACACTCGTTACTCGCCGAACTCCTCTAATTGCGTCAGACGTATGCTGATGTCTGGCACGGTGGCCATTTTGTCGAGCTGCCTGACACGTGCCTGCGTCGTGCTGCTCGACTCGCAGGGCCCAACCTCCTCCAGGACTCAGTGTGGATCGCGAGGCCTACCCTGCTCCCCGGGCCTAGACCCGGTAGGTGTGGCACCCTCGGCCCGGGGGCCAGAAGAGCTGCATTTAGGCACCCCCTCGGACGTATTGGCGGTACTAGGGCGTGGCCCCTCAGACATAATGCCGGTACAAGGGCGGAGCCCCTCGGCTGATGACCCGGTACAAGAACCTTCCGGGGCCTCAACACTGTCAGTGGGAGGATCCCTCGTCCTGTAGGCCAGTAGCTGGAGCAGCCTTGGTGCACGTGCTGGTACGAGGACCTGAGCTGTCTCTCCCGCACGGGCGAGTCCTTGGGAAGGAGTCTCCCTTGCAAGGGGCGATGGAAAATAGAGGCCCTACCTTGGGCCTGGATCGATGTTTCACGAAGTCCTTGAGGCGACTTCTGGAAAGCTCCCTCCACCGGACTAGTTCTTCAGAGACCTCTATGACCGGGCCTTGCACACTTTACAAGCTTGCCAACCGTGGTCTGGGCCAAGGCAACGTAGGCAGAGGGCATAGGGGTCTGAAGTTGGGAAGAGCCCGTCGCAGGATGGACACCTGCTGAACCTTGTGGAAGTTGAAATGCGCCGGGGAGGAGCGGGATGCCTGAGGACCGAGTACCTGTAATCATAAAAGACAAAACAAAAAAAGACAGAAGTATCTGCGCGTGGAATTACATGGCCGAAGCCAAACCCAGGGGTGCTGGTGAATTCGGCCGGTTCCCGTCGACGCGGAAAAGGGGACTGAGGTGTGGCGCTGGAGGGCAGAGTCAGGGCAGCAAATGCTTCCAAGGCCGCACCCCCACGTGCCTCTAAATTTAAAGGGGACGAAGGTTTTTTCTGGTGAAAAAGGGTCCGTCTCCCGTCCCTTGGAAGGGACACCATGCAGTATGGAGGAAAGGGGACGGGATTTAAGAGTAATGTCATGGGATATACAATGGTCTCAATGGACAGGATATTCTGGGAACAGTCTCTCAAAAGGGGTTGCCAACACGCTTCAGATGAGAAAGTTGGCAACAGAGGTCATTGAGACGCTGCCACTGGAAAGGATGTAGGCAATTTTGTATACAGTATGATGCCCGTGATCAATATCCAGGGCAGGTTCTATGGTGTGCAAAGGCATGTGTGACAAATGACGTGCAGGGGGCCCTAATTTGCATATTTATTGACAACAGTGTGAAATCAAAAAGAATGATGTTCCAGAAGGTGACATGAGGCTTTGATAATTGATGGTATCACAGAAAGCAACATTACAAGAAATTGTCATGCGTAAACCAAAAAGCAAACAAATATATTAGGTTGATTTATACCGCATACCATTGCCATTTGTATGGTCTTCAGGCACTCCATGATTGGTCACTGTTATTTATGGAGCAATAGAATAAATGGTACACTTTGTTTCTAGAATACAATGAGGAAAGAATCAGTACTTTTTACGTATAAGCCACGAGATAAAACGGATTTGTCTAAGATCACACACTTCAGTTAAGTGGTGATGCAGGGATTTGAGCCCAGTTTGAAATATAGAATTCTGCAGAGTGGTACAGAGAGGCAGTTGGGGCAGAGCCAACGTGACTTCCAGAGTCTTAACTATCTTTGTTAATCAGTCAGAGCTTCAACACAAACCCCCAACCAACACCGTGGAGCAGCACAAGGAGGCAGTCAAGGCAGTCTCAGCAGGCTGGGTGAGAGGGTGACCATCCCCACGTCAAGTTGCCATTACTAGCCTCCCTGGGAAGCCCCATCAAGCCGGACTAACAACTAGCAGCATACTATTCAGAGGAATGGAGTCAGTGGAACACAGAGCAGGAGAGAATTGTGCATGACTGATCAAGTGTGTATGACTTCCGTGCTTATCTTGCTATCCGCTCCCCTGTCATTCCTCCAGTCCACTCTGCGCAACCCTGACCATCCTAGCATACATCCCCTTTCATTAATTCCTATCTACACACTAGTTGTGCGGAAGAGTCCTTTTCAGCAGTTATGACCCTGGTCTACATATTGTATACAGCTGGGCACCAGATATTTCTCCGTAGTTTGCAGCAGCATTTGTTCACACAAACATTCATTCGGATAGTAATTAATCTGGATAAAGGACCACAAAAGCTACAAACAGTTCTTGAAAAGCGGTGACTATTGACATTTAGTGCCTATGAGGTGCTTCAAATCTTCATTTGTCGGACTCTATTCCAACTTGGTGACTGCGGGCCTAGTGCCTTCGAGCCGTTTGGAAGCACACTGGAAGATAGAAACAGTTAAAATCTTGTCTCTCCAGAGTTGAGACTTGTGCGGCATAGTAATAAAGCTCTCAATCTGGGGCAGCCAATCCACCCGTGTCATATTTTTTGCATAATTTAGGCTAGTTCATTCTTACTGTATCACCCCGCCAAACAAAATTAGAGGCAAGCGTCTGTAACCTATCAAAGAAAGTTTGTTCGGGCCATATTGGGATGCTACTAAACACATATACGAGTTTTGGTACTTCGACCCTCTTCAGCAGGGCAGTGCAGCCATACATTGATATCAGGATATGGTTCGTAATTGGTGGTGTACAGAGTGTCTGTCAGTGGCCACTATGACCCCAAGGTATCGGGCTGAGCTTGGGGACCACTGAAAATTCGCAGTAGCATCGATCGTACAGTCCCCTGTGTCAGTGGGATGATTTCAGACTTAGCCTGGTTGATGTTGTACCCAGAGTACTTGGCAAATTCTTATACATCCCGTATTTCCGGGGCTAGGTTAATTTTGGGGTCTCTAATGTATAATCTGCTTAAAGGGAGATCAACGGGGGGGCCATGAAAACAGACACCCCGACATAAGTGTCTGTGTTTTAGGTACGCTGCCATACCCTCTATAGTGAGGGCGAAGATGAGGGAAGACAGTCTCCCCCCCCCCCCCAAGTTCTGACTGCAAAAGAAGGATGTGCCCCCTTTCCATCTGGGCACAAGGACTGATCCAGCATCCACTATCAGGAATCTGAATCTGAATGTCCCTACAGCCTTTACCAAGATGGCCGCCGCTTTGTTCCCGCTTTGTTCCCCCACCTGGCCCTTACAAATAGGCCTGGCACTCCTCCCATCTTCCAGCAACAAATCTACACTCCCAACCGAGCCGGGAGGCGAAGCCGGGCCTATTTGTAAGGGCCGTATGCAAGGGCCCTGTCTTTCCCTGGAACTGCTCTCCTTCCTGCAATGCCAACTCCTGCCTTCTGCCACCATTGTCTGATCAGAGAGCTTCAGATATCTCCTCAGGCAAGCGGCACACCATTTCAGGCACCCTCCCATACTGGCTTTCCCCCTCTATCTAATCTATCTGTCGGCCACACAACCCGATGCTCCATTGCTAACGCTTCATTACTCATTCCCATGCTCCCTTCGAGCCTCTCTCGATTCTGGCCTGATCTGAGTGACGTTTCCACAGTTGCTCATATCTAGTCGACTGTACCGCCAAGATCGCCCCCTCCCTGAAATCCCGGGAGTCTACACCATCTATCACCAGTACTCCAACCACAGAGTACCGCGGAGACTTGATTCTCACCTCCTTCATCTGGTCAATGTCCAGATACCAGGACAGGTCTCTTGATACACGGCACTCTCCCTATTCAACAACATTCACGTTCCCGACTGAGCCTGACTTTATGGAGGCCTCTATCCATACGGATGACAATAAACAGTACACTTATCCATTACTTGCATCATCCGTTAAGATTCTCACATGATCAATGTGTTTTATCTTCCTATAATGCAAGCCGTCGATATCATTTCTATGCCCCGCTTACCTGGTGCACTATATCTGCCTCTGTACACTTGTCTATTGTAGCCCTCTTTATCCCAGAGGATGCACCTCTCCACTCTATGTACTGCATGTATTTTATGTACTTCTCCTTACAGCGTGAGTCTGCAAAAGTATGTACCTGCTACATATGTCCCTATATATACTACAATGTAGTTCCCCGCACCAAGAGGCAAGTTTTCCAAAGTATGTAATTAATGTACCTGCCATGTGTCTATTTATACTATGTTGAAGTTCCCTGCACCAATAGGGGGTAACTTAACCCCAAGTATGTTTACCTTGCACTTGATATGACCCGACATATACTATTATGTAGCTACCTGTAACAAGAGGTGAGCTTTCCTAAGTATATATCTCATGCACTTCTCCAGGCACTATGTCTGCCTGTTCTGTAACTTTGTATCTGTATGTTACTAGCACTTTCTGTAACCATATCCTTAATCTAAAGCGCCTGGATACCCCAGGGCTTTCTGCACTATACAAGAACCATAAATAAATAAAATAGAGGACATCCCTGGTGTGTGCCTCTGAAGTGCGAACCCAGGTGATAAAGTGTATTTGTTCTTATTCTGGCACTGGTGTCTTTGTATAGTAGACGAATGAAACCCAGGAACCTAGGCCTGAACCCCAGTCGCTCCAGCACAGCATACATATGCTTCCAGGAAACCAAATTAAATGCTTTTTCAGAGTCTAGCAAAATCGATATCACCTTTGCCCTGGGGTCCAGCTGGGATATCATGGCAAACAATGTACGTAAATTCAGGGAGGTGGATCTCGTGGGGATGAAACCCGACTGATCGGGGTGTACTAGTTTATTCATGTGTGGTAACAATCTGTCCGCAACGGCTTTGGCGAATATTTTGGTGTCTGTGTTTAAGGGGCGGTAGGATGTGGGTTTGTGCAGGGGTTTGTGTGGCTTGAGCAGGACTGTGATAATTGCTTCCCTCATGGATATGCATAGTGTACCAACTGATAAGGCCTCCTCACACATATCCATCAGTCTAGGGGCCAGTTCTGCCGTGCAACATTTGTACAAGTCTAACGCAAGGCAATCGGGTCCGGGTGCTTTCCCTGCTACCAGGTCCTTTATTGCCTGTCTAGTTTCTTCTAATGTAAGGGGGAGTTCCAAGATCACTCTGTCCTCTTGTTCTAGAGTGGGGAGTGGGAATGAGTCCATGTACTGCTCTAGCTCATTTACTGACACCTGGACTGAGTTTGCATATAGTGCTGCGCAGAAGTCTAAGGAGACTATTTTTTCGGCATCCGAATAAACTACCCCTTCTGCTCCCACAATACTCGAGATTGGTCTAAAACCATGTTCTGCCTTAATTAAATTTGCCAGAGTCCTGCTAGCCTTATTCCCTTCGCCATAACGCCTGGCCCTCATTGGGTGTGTGATATATAAACATTTCTCTGTGAGCAAGGTCACTGTACTTCTATAGCTGCTCTTGTAATGGCTTGAGATTCTCAACCCCTGGTCTCTGGGTGTGCGTTTTCGAGGGAGAGTGGGCGAGTTCTGTGTGGTTTAGTTCATTTCTGATAACCCCCAACGTGCCAAGTGACCGTGACAGTAGGTGCTTTTGTAACCATACCTTGAATAATTCCCATACGGTAGCCACCGACTCCACTGAGCCCACGTTATGGTCAAAGTATTCTGTGATGTCCACCCTCAAGGGTTCAATGATGGCCTTGACACAGCAAACCTGGTGGCATTCGCCACAGATGCGGCCCGTTACGGGTCGGCCATAACCAGTTCCAGCAGGACCGGTGAATGGTCCAACAACATGGGGACCTCGTGGGAGGATGGTACACTCCATCACCTGGGGGATGTATTCTGGGGAGCATAGCTAGTGGTCAATGCGTGTCTGGAATTCTGCAAGGGGAGTGGAAGGTGTACTCCAGGTCGGGATACATTTCTCTCCAGGCGTCCATGAGAGGCAATGTGAACATACCTTGAAGTATTGTCAATGCAGCTTTGATGTGCACCCTGGGGCTTCTGGATGTTCTGGCTCTCTGAGGGTTCAGGATAGTGTTAAGCTCTCCCCATATGACTTTGGCATCGCCTATTGGTGATATTTGTGTGATGCTGTGTAGGTAAAAGTCAGGTTCGTCTGTATTCGGGCCACATGTATGGACCAGTTTTACCTCACGATTCCGCAAAAAAACCCCATACAATTACATAGCGTCCCCCCGGATCCACCATGGATCGAGTTGCTGGAACCCCGCACGTTGCTGTATGAGGGTCAGCACCCCCCTGGACTATGTGGAGTACTCGGTACCCATACGCAAAGGGCCCCACTCCACCACCCTCTGTGTGGCATGTGTTTCCTGCAGCTTGGCATACGGCAGAGTTTTCTGTGCTTTAACCGGATAGCATTCTAATGTTCCAGGTGAGGAGCTTCATCGTACGATTCAGTCCGGGCGCTGCCATTTAATGAATGTAGTTGCATAATTGCCCTTTCTGTTAGACACTGTGTACCCTTCCCAACCGTCAGTTTTTTCATTTAACCTAACGACCCACCACCCCCTTGCTTCCCACCCTCACCATCCACATCCCCCCCAACTGGATGGAGTATCCCCATACCACAACTTCCTTGTCTGAAACAGTGGGTTGCTCTGTGTGGCCACAACAGGTAGCCTCAAAACCTTCTGCCTGCAGGAGCCGCACTATACGACTCAAGCAGAATGGTAGAACCTTGTATTGTATTTGCCCAGTGGGCCAAGCAGATTTACGCTTGGTTGAGCATGTATCGGTTAGAAGCATAGGTCAGCTGCTGGTGGATGTAGCTGTAATGTTCTGTTCAATATACGCCATGGCCTCCTCCGGGGTTTCAAATAAATGGGCACTACCAGCTTGTTGCAAATGGAGCTTAGCTGGGAACATCATAGCGTCGGGCATCTTCCTTTCTGAGCACCTTCTTGATGTGATATGTGCGTCGGGCCGCCTGCACCCCATTCGAGAAGTCAGAGTAGATGTGGATCACAGTCGAATCATAAAACAAAGTGCCCTTATCTTGTGGCAATCGGATTATCAGGTCCCGGTTGCGGTAATTTAGTAGGCAAGCAATTATGGTACGTGTGGAGGAGTGGGGGGTGGCAGTGGGGGACAGGGCGCCAGGTTTAGTGGTGGGGCCAGAGATCTGTGGGCACTCTCAATGAGGAACTGCTGCGAGAATTGCGTGTCCGGGAACATTGTGCAGATTTCCTCCTCCAGGAACACCCCCATCGGGATGTTTATGGGTCTCTCAGCCATGCCCACCACCCGGATATGGTCAGACCCCGATTCTGGTTTCGCATTTGACCGGCACCGCTTTTAGACTCTTATTAATGTCTTTGTTGTGTGTGACGACTATCTTCCAGCGCACTCGCCCTAGTCTCTTCCTGGCATTCACCTTCTGCAAGTCTGCTCTGATGGAGACTATGCTACTGCCAATTTCATCAAGTTTGCAGTTTACTGCAGAAAAGCCCACCTGTAGTGCTGCCATGCATGAGTCCATGTTCATGTTTGTGTGGGCTTGGCTGGCCGTTGAGGTGGACTGTTGGGTCCCCTCACTTTCCTCCATATTGTTCGTACTTGTGCAGGCATCCATGGGGCCCTTTTTGTTTCCCTTTGCACCAAGTGTCATGTCCACCACAGGTAGACCGGCTGACCTGGATGGTTGTAGATTGTGCGCACCTTCTTTCTGCTGCTCTTCCTGAGAGTTACCAAGGTGCGTAGGTTGGGGGTAGTAAGTTGGTCTTGCTTTGTTCCCCCGCTGTGAGCTTTATTACTGTGGAGACAGATTCCCCTCCGTCTTGCAGTAATAGCAATAACTTGAAAGAGTGAATACACAGGCGCAACAGCAGTTTTGTTCTGCTCTTTACCAGTGCAAGCCTATGCCCCCGGTCTCGCAGTGATGTATCGATGTTAGAGCTGAGGTTAGAGCAGATATCCGCTGCAGGACCATGGCGTCTCCGTGCAAGCACCTTATGTCGTTCCTGCCCTACTCCCAGACTGGGTGTTCATGTGCTGTAGGGCCAGCCCTTTGCAGTGACAAGTTGATCTCAGTGTTGCTGTGCCACAAATGCTTGTTGAGTGAAGCTTTTACTTTGATGGTTTGGGGGTGGCTGCGCTTTCCAGGGTCACGCACCATCATCCGCCCCCCAGCAGCGATGTCTCTGTCCCCACGCGGTGTCAGCGAGGACCCGGCTCCTGGTTATGTGGGAGGCAAGTGATTTCAGGCTTTGGTTTTCAATGAGCAGCGCAGACCCGTGCCATGGCTTTGGTTTTTTTTAACTTCATTTATTCGTCTTGACAACACAAATGAGAGAACAATACCAGATCAGAGATAAGCATAGCATGACAATCGTTTGTAAATCAAACAACATGAAACACAATACAATGCGAGATTACATTCAACTTAAGATGAGTGGATGGTAATAGAGGTAGTGCGACCAGGGCTGGCTAGGGGCGCCTCACAGGGGGGATGCCCGAGGGGATTGGGAAGGGTGTGAAAACCCCGAGTCTGAGTTGGAGGTCAAAGCAGACATGTATTCACAAAATCGCCGCCAAATGTCCCTTGGTCTCGAGTGGGAATGCTGAAGTGCTCCCCAGGTCTCTTCAGTGTCATGTGCCCAGGTGACTGCCCTTAACCACTGCCCATAGGTGGGCGCAGTGGGCCGAAGCCAACATAATAGTATGCAGCATACTGCCAGCACCATACAAAAACCTGCCAGTTTCCTAGAGTCACGTTTCAATCTGGGGAACTCGTGGAAGAGGCAGCAAATAGGGGCAGGGTCTATGGTGTAATCTAGTATGTCGGATATTGTGGAGCATATGTCGCGCCAGAAATCATATGAATGTAATTGGCTTGATCGGCGCCACATCTGGGGCAAGCATGTGAGAGGTCATGGAACATGTGATGCAGTTTAATAGGTGTATGGTGGCATCTGTGAAGTACCTTAAACTGTAGTAATTTGAATCTAGAATTGTAGGACACTTCCTGTGTGCGCGCATACATACGGGACCAGCATTCATCTGTAACCTCAACTCCGAGATCCTCTTCCCATTTAAGCCTTAGTTTGGTAAAGGAGGGGCGGCTCTGGTCTGTAGCAAGTTATAAAGTCTTGATACCTTCCCTCTGAAGGCATCAGTGGAACAGAGTTCAGCGATTATGGGATCGTCAGGTGGTATTGTGGGAAATCCTGGGTATCTGGCTTTAAGGTTCCTGCGGAGGGAAGAGTATTGTAGCCATGCTGATGGTTTACGCTTGAGGGAGGGGGGGGGGGATGTCCGACCACTCAAGGAAGTTGCCCTGTACATAGACATCACGAAGAGTCAGGAAGCCCACCGCGGCCCAGCAAGACACCATGGATTGAGAAACGTATGGGACATCAGGAAAGAAGTTACAGAGCGGCAGGTCACCGTGAAATGGGTGAGGCGTAGTGACCATTGCCCACACTTTTGTGAGTGCAAGGGATGTACTAACAACAGGGTCTGCTGAGTCGAGATCGGGCGGGACGGGCTTGAAAATGAGGGAACCAATCGTACGCTCGCTGGCCTTCAGTTTTTCAAGTCGGACATGGGGAGGGGGGTGGGGGGTATAGGTCGCTGGTGTTGAACCAATGGGAAGCAAATTGGGATTGGGCTACCGCCCAGTACCTGAGAAAGTCGGGGGCGCTGAACCCGCCCAATTCCTTGGGGGCAGTGAGTGTGGTTAGCTTGAGGCGGACTGCACCGGAGTGCCAGAGAAAGGGGTTAGTTATGCCGCGTAGCTTTCTGAAGAATTCCTCGCCTGGCCTTAGTGGAAGGTTGGTAAATCGGTATAGAGTTGGGGTAGCACCACCATTTTCAGTATTCCGATTCTACCAGCTAGGGAGATAGGGAGTCTAGCCCAACTCGTGGTTTTGGTGGTCAGATTGGTTAGGTAATTCCGATAGTTGTCAGCGCGTAGCTTCTCAGTGTGTCGGGACACCAACACCCCCAGGTACATAAAGTTGAATTGAGACCAAGTGAAATCCCTTAGATCAGAGGGGGGTTGCGTGTTGTCAGTAAGCGGGAATAGGGCTGATTTAGAGCAGTTAACTTTCAGTCCCGATCTGTGTCCAAATCGGGCCACGTTGTTAAGGATTGGAGCAAGGTTGTTTTCTGGGGAGCGAATGTAAAGAAGGGCATCGTCGGCATATAAGGAGACAATGTCGGTCTGTCCCACCGTGCGCAGACCCCTGTGGGAGTGCGATTGGCACATGTCTGCAAAAGGTTCCATAGCTATTGCAAATATTAGCGAGGAAAAGGGGCATCCCTGTCGTGTCCCTCTGGCTATTTGGAAGAGGGTGGAACATCTGTCCTCGGTGCAGACCTTGGCGACTGGGTTGGTGTAGAGGAGTCTGACTCAGGTCAGAAAGTTGGGGCCAAATTTGCATTTTAACAGGACTCGCCACAAATACTCCCAAGACACTGAGTCGAACGCCATCTGCATGTCCAGAGTTGCTGCCACTGCCTGCGTATTTGGGTTGATCCTGCCAATCACATTGAAAAGTCTTCTAAGATTTAGGGATGTGGACCTACCTGGGACAAAACCTGCCTGATCGGGGTGAACGATATGGGGCATGAATGGGGCCAAACGATTAGCAAGGAGTTTCGCGTATATTTTAACATCACAGTTTATTAACGAGAGGGGGCGGTATGAATCGCATTGGGTGGGGGGTTTACCAGGTTTGAGAAGGACTGTTATCATGGCCTCACAGAGAGAGGGGGGGGAGGGGAGGCGTGTACCTATTTCGCATGCCTCCTCCCAGAGCGTCAGTAATGGCGGGACCAGAATAGATTTGTAACGCTTGTAGAAGTCCATGAGGCCATCAGGGCCGGGGGCCTTTCCTGCCGCGAGTGAGTCAATGGCTTCTGTTAGCTCTTCAGTAGTGAAGGGCTTTTTGAGGGCGGAAGAGGCGTCAGTGGATAGGACTGCGAGAGGAAGTTCCTCCAGATAGGAGTCGATTTCTGAGATATGGGGGCCATCGGCCTTCGAGTATAGGGAGGTATAGAATGTCAGGAACACTGTATTGATATCCTGGGGAGAGGTAGTAAGTGTTCCGTCAGCTCTCTCTATTGCCGGAATGTTGGGGGCTCCAAACTCGTGGCGGATCAACCTGGCCAGTACGCGGCCCCACATCCTCCCCATATCGTCTCACGGCCCGAGGGCTATCTAGGAATTTAACCTCCCGCTCTGCAAGTTCACGGAATCTGTCAAGTTCCGAACCCAATGAAGCCAGTATATCGGGGGAGTGGTCCTGGGCATATTGGGACTCCAGATTGGCTAGGGACGATTCACTGTCTGCGATATCCACCCGGATGCTTTTCAGGATCCCGCTCCCTTTAGATATGGCGATCCGATTCCCAGAGACCGGCTTGTGTAGTTACCGAACCTGTGTTGACCTCAAAAAGATTGAAGCTCGGAAGCGAAGGCCTGGTCTAGGAGGACTTGGGGCCTCATTTTTAATTGTCTAGTCTTCTCAAAGACATGCCCCCAGTTTAGTGAGATGACCACCAGAGAGTGATCCGAGAGTGTTCTGGGGAGGATAGCCAAATGGGAGAGGCACCTGATCAGTATATCCGATATGAGCCATCTGTCTATCCTAGAGTGCGAGTCATGGACCGAGGAGTAATAGGAATACGTGCGAGAGTCAGGGTACATTAAGCGCCAAGCGTCAACAACTGCTAGTCGGGGGAGAGTGGTAAGGATCATGTAGGCTGCCCTTGAGAGTTGGCGAGGTCTGGAGCCTGACCTATCTCGGTTAACGTCTAGAATAGAGTTGAAGTCGCCGCCCCATATGATCAGGATCTAGGGGTAACTCTCTAGGATTGAGGCCAGTTGTAGGTATAATTCGGGATCATCGATATTGGGGCCGTATATGTTCAGGATGGCTACCTCTTGATTTTGCAGTTTGCCTACAATGAGTACGAATCTCCCAAGGGAGTCTATCTGCGCGCGGGAGCAACAGAATTTAAGACCCTTGTGTATTAAGGTGAGGATGCCTCGACTCTGAGTGGAATAATTAGTGTAGTATCTCTGGGGGCCCCATTGCTTAGCGAAGCCCTCACACTGTTCCGAGTGAGCGTGGGTTTCCTGTAAGCATAATACTTGAACAGCTTGGCGCTCCGCATAAAGTTGTATTTGCCGCATCTTTTTGTAGTTGCCTAGACCCCTTACGTTCCAGGTCATGAAAGTTAGGCTATTATCCGACCTTGGCATGTAGGGAGTGTATGAATATTTATTCCCCGGGTTCAAGTTGGTTTATGCCATTTAGGTTTAGGGCTGTGTCTCTCCTTGGCTATGGTACTGTGTTGTCTTAAAGTATTATGTGTGATCTCTCTGGCGGTTGCCAAGACTTTAACATAACTTCCCCTTCCCCCTACCCTCACCCACATCCCTCCCCAAACTTGAGGAATGAAACCCTGACCCAACCACAACAAACTTCTCGGCATCTGCGCCTGGGGGCCTGTTAGCTGGCCTAGCAGTGGCGCAGCAGACTGGAGAGAGATTAAGGAGATTACCAGTACAGCTGGGTTAGCTAGGGTTTTCCGCGTAGTCTAAGCATGTAGCGGGTTATGGTATAGCAAAGAGGGCCCAATGAAACCTGCAACTGCACAACGCAAGGGTTAAATATGTCACTGTATAATTGTGAACACAGTCATGACCCCGATATAACGACAACGCCCAGGTTAAACAATTATGTGCATATTTTAGAGCTGGGGAAGCATTGAGGTATCAGCAAGAGTCAAGCACCAGTAGATCATGTATACTAAGCGGATCGGAGAACAAAGGATCAGCTGAACAAGGGAAACCGACTAACAATCATTGTAAACCTGGAGAGAATAGCAATTGGTATAAGCAAGGCTGGGAGCGGCCCATCATTGGCATAGGCCGATTTGTCTGATTCCATAACAGATTGAATTTCCACTGAGGCGACGATGGATCAGCCAGGGAAATACTCATCCAGGAACTTAGAGGCCTCCTCAGGGATCGTGAAAAAAATAGGTTTTGTTGGAGTGTTCAATCCTTAATTTTGCGGGGAACAGCATGGAGTATTTGATTCCCAAGTCTCCGAGTCTCTTTTTCACAGCTGCGAAAATCTGGCGTTCCCTTTGCACAGCCACCGAATAATCTGGGTAGAGGTGGACCCTGGCCGCTCGTAGGAGGGCGTCCTGGTCCCGGAAGTTTAGGACCCTGGCTATGATGTGTCGTGGGGGAGCCCCAGTCTGCGTTTTGCGGTCAGGGAACGGTGTGCTCTCTCTATAGCAAACTGCGGGGAGAGTTTGGGGGAATCTAGGAGTGTCATGAGGGTGCGTTCCACGTAGTCCTCCATGGGCTCCATGATATTGTCTTCGGGTATACCGACAATGCGTAGGTTGTCATGTCTCAAACGAGATTCGACGTCATCATTTTTCTTCTCCACTGCCGATACCCTATTGTTAAGTGTGGAGACCGCAGCGTGGAGAGAGCCCAGGTCATCTTCTGCCACCCCCACCCTAGCCTTCACATCAGCGACTCGTCCATCCATTTCTTTCGATATGAGCTTTTATGGAGGAGATGGCCCCATTCATGTCGTCTAGTTTAGTATGCAGTGTAGTAAAACCATCTCGGATAAACTCCAGCATCTTCTGTGAGTCGTCAGAGGCTGAGGGGGCCGAGGTGTAAGGTGCCTCCTCAGGTGTGTTGGATGCTGGCTTGGACGGTGTTTTAGTGAACATGTTCAGTGAGCTTTGTTTTTTCCCGGCACCGGCTCCCTTGGTCATGGTGAGGCTCGAGGTAGGGATCCGGGAGCTCAGGAGAGTATGGGCGTACAGAGGGGGTGGAGTATCCCCGGGGGCTGCTGTAGGATCAGGGGTATCCGGGTGGCAAGTAGTGTCGACCGTAGGGCCGCTGGGCTGGGACCTGCACACAGCTAGATTATGCTCCAAGGATTCCCCTGAACATGTATGTGTGTGCCATAGCAGCGGCGGCCAGTTACATATCTCTCCGGGGTCGGGGCAGGTCGAGGTATCACCAATGGCCTAGACCCTGGAGCTTGGCAGCAGGAATAGAGTATCAATTAGGGTGAAGCTGGTAAGAGTGGAACTCCGGTGGCGCAGGTCCCCAGGACCAGTACTGTGTGAGAGAGGTGTTGGAGGCCAGGATCAGGCCCGCCTGTGGGCAGTATGTGTGCAGCAATTAAGAGGTTTGAGCTGCTCCTGCGCTTGTTACCCCGACAGACCTCAATAATGCAGGGGGGACCCCCAGTCATAGGAGTCCATAAGTCTTTGAGGTCCGGGGGGAGGGCAGCACCCCCAAGCGCCAATGACGGAAAAGTGCCAGGAGGGGCGCACCCAAGCCTGTTCCCCACAGGGCCTCGGCCTCCTGGAGGGATGAGAATGAGGCGACAGTAGGGCTCACGTGGTGGTCCTCCTGGAGGACAATGGCAGGATCAATGATAGTACAGTGAGGAGGAGTGGGGGGAGCCCCCCCCCCCCGAGGGCCCGGGCCGCCGCAGCGTTCAGGCGACGGTCACCCAACACAGAGCGCCCGGATTACAATTGTTGTTGGGCAGAGAGTCATGCCGCCGCTGCAGATGCTCCCCGCAAGCAAAATAAATAAATAAAAATAAAAAAGGGGGAGAACCAAGGCCGGCCCCCCGCCGCAGGAGCCAGCGCCGAGGCCCCGGGGGGAGCAGCCCACCCCCAACACCCCCACGGCCCCCTACCTTGTCATGCGCAGCAACCGGAGTGCCTCTGGGGACAGGGGGTGTGGGAGCTGGGCAGGCGAGCGGCGGTCCGGCGCGGAGACAGCTGCAGCGGGACAGTCCGCCCGCGGCGCCCGGCCCAGAACCGCAGGATGCAGGGGGCACCAGATCCAGTCCTCGGGTCGCTGTAGAGCGAAGAATCCCTAGGTCACGGCGTTCAGGAGTATTGGGTGCGCTGGCTGGGCTAGGCACAGAGGAACGCCGAGTAGTTGCGTCAGTAGGCCCCTCCCACACAAGGCCGGCCGCGCCGGGGTGCTGAGTGGCAGAGCAGAGCCGCACCCGCAGCAGGCCAGGTGTCCACTGCCCTGATCCTACCGACGGCCACAGCAGCGGTCTCGAGGGGTCTCACGGTCCAGATCTCGGCGTGTGTGTGCAGCCTGCAGGCTTACACGGCGACCACAGCAGTTAGAAGTTGTTTCGCTGTATCTGCAAGGATATATTCCAAAGTGTGCTCTCTCACAGTCCGGAGCTCTAGACTCAGGCCGCCATCTTGCTTTGGCGCAACAGCACCCCCCATGGCTTTGTTTTTTAAATGTCGCTCCTAAGTAACCTCCTTTGCCGGCATATTATCCCTGCGGGGGCTCCCGCTCCTACTCAGTGGGGTGTTTATGCTGCCTTGCAATGCTGTGTGGCCCGTGCGTCTATCGCAGCACTGGGAATGTGTTCCACCACTCTTGATATCTCATTGGGAGCCCGATAATTCTGCCCGGGGGTGTCACTGCCATGTACCTTATGTGGACGGAGCTTCAGGTGCTTCCCTGTCCTCGGCCAGTTGGCTTGTATCCCAGCCTGCAGCCACTCGTTTCTTGGGTCAGGCTTTTATTCAGCTAGGCAGCTTCTTACTTCATGGGACGGGGTCACTGCTCACCATATGTCACTTACGATGAAACTTGTTTTCGTAGTGGGAACCATGGTTTTGGTGCACAAACCGCGCTGCACTCTCAGGACCGTACCAAGCGATCAACAGCCATTTCGGGTGTTGCTCAACGCTGTTTTACACCAACCTCCCCCGCTGATGCCCCCACTTTCTCAGCATTCGTAATCTGTGCCTCTGGTCTTCTGAGGTTCAGTCATTCTGCAGGATATTTGCCAAAAGGATTTATTAAATGCAGAGCTCAGCACCTAAGCACCCATCTTTGTTGGCACACCACAACGCCCCTCCTCCCCCGAGGGTAATTTTCTTGAGAACTGGTTCTACATGCTGGTGATGGTGGTGACTGGCTTCTCTCCCCGGCAAACTACTGATTTGAATTTCCATGTGAATTTGCTCCTGGGTATTTCTCTTGGTAGGAACATACTTCTAGCCTAGAATAGGTTTTTTATTTTATTTTTATATTGGCATTTCTGTTATACCTTACAACAAACCCAACATTGCCACCATTCCCCCAAACTGCCCCGTAACCCCCCCCCCCCCATCCCATCCCATCCCATCCCATTATACAGAAAGAAGCTTCAACAGTAACAACTGATTCTCAACTTATAATACGGTGGTAGTAGCTGTCTTGGGCAATTCTCAATATACGTGGTTTCTGCGGGAAGTATGCAACATTATAGGCTTTATGTAAAAAGTAAAGCACTACTTTCCAGTCTTGAGAGAAGGTAGATTGAGCTCCCTGTATTGAATAGGTCATCTATTCCATTGCGAGAAAGTTCCAGATTTTGGTGAACCACTCTGTGAGGTGAGGGGGCTCCTTCACTTTCCATTTTTAGGCGATCGGAAGTAATGTAGCCAGTTGCAATAGAACGTATGCCTTTTGTATTGACTATAGTTGCTTTCTAAAGTCTTTCTCCATCAGCAAAAGGCAAGAGTGTAAGGATCTTGTCCTTTGCATGGGAAACATTTTGTTCATATGCTTGTTTACTGTTTCCCAATAGTCCTTCACTACTGGACAACTCCAAACATGTACCCAATTCCCCACCCCACCACACCACATTCCCTCCAACATTTATCAGACAATGATGAATTCATTTTCTACAAGCAAACTGGAGTATAATACAATGGCACCATTATCTTGATCCACAACTCTCTAATTTGGATTGATCTTGTAAGTTTGGAGATGTTTTCCACAGGTTTTCCCAGTCTGAGTATAATATCACTTCCCCCAACATTATTTGCCATTGTCGCCTGTAGCTAATTGACCTTTAGTTTCCAGTTCCCCCCATCAGCTTATGTAAATTCGAAAGAAGGGCTTTGTCCCCTGGGTCGGAGGTTATACATTTTTCCTGGGGTGCCAATTCTTTTATCGCTGCGTTGTGTACCGGTGCGGCGAGGATCCAGTGCCTCACCCGAAAGTACCGGAATCTAGCTTTTTCAGTTAAACCCATCACTTGCTTAGATTGTACCTCTGCCCCCTGACAAATATCTTTAGGTTTTACACAGCCTGCCTGCTTCCATTCTTTGAATGCATTAGGCTCTAGGCCAGGGGTGAACTGTTGGTTGAAAAACATGAGTGGGGGGGGGGGGGATATGTGGTCTAATTATGCTCATTAACTACTGTGTCCCAATTTTCTTGTCACTTGCATGTATATTAGACAGGCAATCTTTTTTTGACAACCATAGTATCTCTGATAATCGGGATCCTCCCACAGCCTGCTCCATCTAAATCTTTTTTTTTTCAGTTTCACCCATGGACCATTCTCTAATCACCCTAACTTGGGCTGCTCGATAATATTTCAATAAGTTAGGAAGGCCCATCCCGACCCATTCAATTGGAAGCATTGCAGCGTTTTATTCTGCCATATAAATATAGAAATAGCTCTGTGTAATCTGCAAAAAAATGTAAGAGGCACTCTCACTGGTAATGCTTGAAAGATATACAACGCCTTAGGAAGAGTGACCATTTTATGGAATTTATTCTGGCCAACCTTGATATAGTGAGGGGGATCTACCTTCCAACTCAATTAGCAATGTGGGATAGTTAGCTGCATACAATCCTTGTAGACTAGGGGTTATAACTACTCCCAATAATTTTATTCCCGCCCGTGCCCAGCCTAATTGGGTGGTTTCCCGAAAATCTTGCATTTTGGATGGTGAAATGGACATATTTAAAATCTCAGACTTAGCTACATTAATCTTTAAGCCTGCCGCCCCTCTAAAGAGTTCCAATTCCCAAGCAGCTGTCTGAGGAATTAACCAGATCCGTTACCATCAGTAGCATATCATGGGCATATGCCATTATTTTGTGGGAGATGCCTCCATATTGTATCCACTTTATTCCCCCAGTTTGTCAAACCGCCACCAGCAGAGCTCCAAATGAAGTGCATACAAAATTGTGACAATGGACACCCTTGTTTAGTTCCCGGTTGTAGCTCAATTGGGGGTGATAAATGACCATTTATCTCTAATCTCGCAGCGGGTTTTTATAGTTAGCTTTGATTAATCTCATACATTTTGGGCCAAATCCCATCTTGGTTAAGGTTAAAAGGCATAAAATCCACCAACATATTGGCCAAAACCTTAGTAAAAATGTTTGAGTTTATAAGGCTATTGGGGGATACAACCCACGTTTGTTAGATGAGGTTTAGGGATAATAATTATTTTGGCCTCGTCCATGGAGTGGGAAATTTGGTGTGTATCCGTAAAAGAGAGTTATATAATCTGGTCAATATGGAGCTAATGAATTGCTAAATGTTTCATAAAATCTGGCTGGATATCCGTATGGGCCAGGTGATTTATTTAAAGGTATTTCTCGAATTACACGGACTACCTCGTCCGTGCTGGGTTATAGATGCCTCCAATGCCAAGTTAATCGTTGGGGTGATCTGGGAAAGAGTAACCAAATAACAATGTTAATTTTGCCGCTTTGTATCAGGAGTTTCTGATTTGTAAAGATTTGTATAAAAAGAGTAAAATTGTGCACAAATACTAATGGTTTCCGATGTCAATTCCCCTGAGTGCATTTTAATCTTTTGTACAATCATTGAGGCTGTTTTCTGCCGTAGTTTAGATGCAAGTAAGCAATCCATTTTGTTAGCCTTCATATACATTTTTGTTTCAGCATGAGAAGGGCTTTCTCTGCTTTCTTAGCTGTTAAAAGGTTTAGTTTACCAGCCACTGCCACAAACTCTTTTTGGACCAAATTCCTGTTTCCATCTTCTTTAAGATTGGAGTTAATTAATTCCCTTTCCAATTCTACTTCTAGTGTGATACTTCGTTTATATCTATTGGCCTCTGCAGATCTGAGGAACCCGCGCATGGTTGCTTTGAAGGCATCCCAAATAATATTTATAGGAGTCTCTCCTTTATTTAGCTCAAAGTATTCTCTTATGTGCTCAACAAGCTCTTCTATAACCTGGGGGTCTTATAGCAGCGCTAACGGAAATCTCCAGGACCACAATCTTTGTTTCACTTTTAAGGTGTTGAGCTCTACCGTAATTGGGGCATGACCAGAGAGATTTATTGTGCAAGTCTCAATTTGTGTGATTAAACCTAGAAGTGTGGGGGATGAGGGGGGCGCGCTGTTGGACGCCATCATAAATGGGCACTTAGACGGAGAGCTACGCACGTTCAGAAATCCTTTGAACAAAATCCTGCGGATCAGAGCGGTTGTTCGGTGAACTCGCGCATCTATAGACCCGGACCCCAATAAATTCGTAAACTCTACTCCGATCAACGGCGACCCAAGACGGAGCATTGTAGCTTGGTAAAGGGCAGAGACACACTTTCTCCCGCCCTGGCCCCCAGCAGCGACTCGATTCACAAGCAGACACCACCAGGTCCGACAACAGGGAGGCGCACTGCATCGTACTACGGCCGAAATAAGAGGAGAGTCACCAGGAACACAGCCACTACCACACTGGTCAAGAGAAGGGACGGTCCGGGTTCCTGCCATAATTAGAGGCCCGGTGGACACTGGAACAGCTACAGGGTAAGGCGTACAGCCCCTCCCCGGTGGCCAGCTGTGAGCGAGTGGCTCGGCTCATTGGGTCGAGGGAGGCTGTACGCCGACCCAAATCCGAACAACGGTGCGGGTAAGGGAATCTGTCCCTGCACAACAATATTACCGGGGAGCAGCGGACCACTGATCAGGGCTCACAGCCTGTTGTACAGCACCAGACTCTTTTGGAACTCCAGCTAGACTGGGTTGTCACACTCTGACAAAACAAATAACGGATCACCATCGGCCCCACCCATTCCATAGCCCCCGCAAGAACTCAGGACACTGGCACTTATCCCCCTGCACCAGCAACACACCCGCCACCCACACGGGACAAATTGGAACAAAAGGGGAGGCACGCACGGAAGAACTAATCTACCGGCAGCCAACCCAACAATAAGGTGTGAGAAAGCCACAACAAAGCCATAAGAGTCTTGAGGGGCAGAACTGTGCAAAGTGAATAAGTGGCTAGGCGGACAGCCAGGATCGGGCCCTACACCCACGCTCGCCTCACATAGCCCTCCGAGACAAGTATACTGGAAAGGAGGCCCACTGCCAAACAGGGAACAACAACATACAAAGCCAAGAGGCAATACACTGAAAAGTGGTTTCCCACCCAGCAATCAAAAGAAAAGGAAATTAACGTGCACAAGCCTGCAAGTGACACACAACCTACTGGGACATGACACAGGGTAACATAGGGAACAAGAAAGGCCCATTGGACGCATTCACAAGCTCTAACATGGCGGAAGAGGGAACAAGGGCTTATAATAATACAACGGCTGGAGATAGCGATGATGACCCCTATATATGTCTGCGCTGCAGGCCGGCTTTGTCGCTGTGAACAGTAGGCTAGATAACAGTCAGCAACATATCCGAAATCAAGGCAGACCTACAGAAAGTGAATACGAGGGTTGCAGAGGCCGAAACCAGAATCGGTGCACTAGAAGATACGTCAGTTGCACAGAACAAAGACATAGAATATATTAAAAAAGCGATGAAGGCGGTGCAAACCAAGTGCGATGATCTGGAGTCCAGATCACGCTGGAATAATATTAGAGTGGTAGACCTGGCGGGAACACCCTGATAGAGTTATAACTTGAGGAAGTTCTACGGATAATACTTCCAAAGGCCCAGTTCTCCCAACAATTCCTCATTGAAAGGGCACATAGGTCCCTCGCCCCACCGCCCAAACCAGGAGCACCTCCAAGAACAGTTATAGCATGTTTACTCAACTATCGGGATAGGGACATGATACTCCGCCTCTCCAGGGAGAAAGGAACGCTAACCTATGACTGCCAGAATTCACATCTACCCCGATTTTTCAAACAGCGTCCAGGCAGCCCGTTGCACGTATGATCAAGTAAAAAAAGAGCTTAAAGCCAGAGCAATACCATACGCTATGCTGTTCCCTGCAAATCTCCACCTGCAGCACTCAGGGAGAGCTAATTTTTGTTGTAACACCCGAAGAAGCCATGGGTTACATTGAAAGAAACATCCCACTCTCTCCGATCAGAACAGACCCGTCAACTCAACACAACACACGAATGATCAATCTGAGATCGAACGAAAAACAAGATTTCCAGCTTGCCCGATCCGCTAGAAGATAGTGCGACACCCCATTATGGGCGGTCCAAACCATACTTGATGTTGGCGGCCATACAGAACTACCCACAGTTGCAGAAGTTGCAGTTCAAAAAGAGGGATACACTGTCCAGTTGGGGGGGGTGGGTCAGGCCAGTTGCCTATAGTCAGGAGAGAAACAAAGAAGACCAGATGCACATAAGAAACACAGAAAACAGCTGAGAGAAGTTGGGGGGAACTTTGTTCCCATTAAAAAACTGACAAATGCAAGATACCAGAGAAGTTCCAGTCAAAACAAAGTCACACATGGAATACTGTCACAGTCTAGACGGCTATACACAAAATTACCCAAAGCATTAGATTCCTGACTTGGAATGTCAGGGGCCTAGTGAATCAAATCAAAGCCAGAAAACTCCTCGCTTACGCCAATAGACACAGGACACTTTTCTTGAAGAAACAGGATGTTTCCTGTTTCTTCAAGAAACACATGCAGTCAAAAATGTCACAGAAACATTTACCCGTAATTGGGGTCAACAAAAAATAGCGACCGACTACTCCTCGCAGGCAGGGGGTACTAACCGCGATTCACCATAGAACCGGATTCCAAATAACTAGTCCAAAGTGGATGCAGAGGACAGATCTGCAATTGCATGGGGAGCCATACAAGGCAAGAACACGATTCCAATTAACTCGTACGGCCCGAATGTTGACACCCTAGAATTCTACTTACAGATACTTGCTCTCATCTCACCAGTGGGAAACGCGAAAGTAATATGGGGAGGTGATCATAATACAATCCTGGACCTGGCAAAAGACAGGTCAACCACGGCCCACAGAAACCACACAAAGTCGGCAAGGACGATTCTCCAAGTAATGGCCACTCTACCACTGGCAGATGAGTGGAGAGAACTACATCCACTCCTACATGATTATACGTTCCACTCATCCGTCCGTGCATCCAGCTCACGAATAGATTACAGGCTTTGCTCCCCCGGATTCACCCCATGATAGAAGAGTGTACCATACTACCGCGCACTCTATCAGACCACTCCCCAGTCTTTCTAGATATAAAACTAACGGACACAGATCAATCCCCAAGCATATGGCGAATGCCACCAGACATGATGCAAGATGAAACATTGATAGAGCCATTGAGGACAGAAATAACCAAGTTCTTAGAGCGTAACATGTGTTCAGTGGAATCAGTTAACATGGTCTGGGAAACCTTCAAGATATGGCTGAGGGGACAGCTGATCTCATGGGTACATGGTGCTCTCCGGGACATAAGGACAGAGCTCACACAAATGGAGCAAGTACTAAAAGAGATGGAGGATGCACATATACAAGCACCTGGACCAGACCCCTGCAAATGCACCTTTCAAGGTTTAGATCATTAGCAGAGAAAGAGGTTTATTATATGGCACAGCCCATAAAAGCTAGGAGATACGAAGAAGGGAATAAGGCAGGTAAAACTTTGGCCAACCTTATAAAAGCCGAACAAGGAATCAAGCTCATCACTACCATCAATGATCAAAACGGCTTGACACACACACAGACTTTCGTAAAGTGCAGAAGGAGGTGGGGCTGCTCCCACTGACAGCATTGACAGTTCTGTCGCTGCCCTCATCCATGGTGCCCATAAGTATGTGGATGATGTTTCCTCTGCAACCTCTGATGCTGAGGCCATGCTGGAATTAAAGAACCAAGAGCTGCTGTTTAGGCAGAAGGAGCTTGAATTGCACATGGCTAAGCTGAAGATCGAGCAGGCAGAAAAACAGATAGACCGGGATTACCAGTTGGAACTGGCCAAGCTTCAAGTTTCAAATGGATTCAAGGGATCTGGACATGGGTCTGGGTCCTCCTATCATTCAAGATTTCCTAAAGATCTGCTTAGTGTGTATGAGGAGAAGAATGACATTATGGATTGGTTGAATGCATTTGAGTATGCATGTGAAGTTCAAGAGGTTGTAAATGCTGATAAGATTGCATGGTTGCTCAGCAGACTACCCCATTCTGGCTGTAGTGCTATTATGGAAATGTCAAAAGCTGAAAGTAGATTTTGCAATGCTGTAGCAAACTCTCATTTTAAAGTTTGTGGAGACTCCTGCCCAATACTTGAAGAGGTTTAGAGAGTACAAAAAGTAAGTAGTAAGAACTTGGGTGTCATATTGACTGATTCTTTAAAGAACTTGATTGTCTGGCTTGAAGGCTAGAAGGTCTCCACCTTTGAGGGTATGATATGTCTTGTCGTGATTGAACATATTTTTGCATCTTGTTCCCCTGAGCTGAAACAGATTCTAAGGATTTAGAGCCTAAGAAGCTGGCCATTGCAGCAGATGAACAAGTTACTTTCTTACCTGGTAACGTTCTTTCGATGGGATGGTCCGACGACGTATTCCATATCTATGACAGGTAATGTCCACAGCTGTGCTGCTTCGGAAAATCTTTGGCGCCTGTGTCCTGCGTCGATGACGTTGATGCGCCGTCCCCGAGGACCTCCTCCGACGGCCGACGTCACCCGATGTGATAAGTAGGACGCACAACGCCCATAGCCTCAGTTATAGTTTTTTCCCAGAACATGTGCCACAAGTTTACTGCCAGTCAGAAACACAAGGCCTTGCGGAACGTAAGCTGCAATCGCAAAAGAAATTCTGCAGCGGGGAAGGCAGGGAGGGAGCGATATGGAATACGTCATCGGACCATCCCATCGAAAGAATGTTACCAGGTAAGAAAGTAACTTGTTCTTCGAGGGGATTGTGTCCTCCGACGTATTTCATATCTATGACAGACTCCCAAAGCAGTACCAAGCAAGGAGCTGGGAAAGAATTTAGAATACAAATTTAGCATGCCCAATCAAATTGCGGAATAGAGAACTGCCTTGCCAAAGGCCAGATCTTGCCCTCTGATGGAATCGAGGGAATAGTGACGTACAAAAGTATGTACTGAAGCCCAGGTGGCTGCATCACAGATGTGACGAATAGGAACTCCCCTCTTCAGTGCAGTAGACGCAGCCACTCCTCTGGTAGAATGGGCCCGCAAGCCAGCCGGAGGGTCCTTACCCGGCAAGCGGTAACACTCGGAGATAGCCAAAATAATCCAACGAGACAAAGTCTGTTTCGTCACAGCTTGTCCCAAACGCTTTCCAGTGTAACCAATGAAAAGTTGATCGTCCACTCTGACCCGGGACATGCGCGAAATATAAAAGCTCAACGCTCTCCCAGGATCAAGCCTAAGGAGCCTCTCCTCTTCCGACACAGGATGTGGAGGAGGATAGAACGCCGGAAGAACAACCTTCTGGCTCAAATGAAATTTCGAAACCACCTTCGGAAGAAAAGAAGGACGAACTCCAAGGACAACCCTGTCCTTGTGAAACACAGTGAAGGGTGGCTTAACTGAAAGTGCCTGTAACTCACTCACTCTGCGAGCGGAAGTAACCGCAACCAAATACACAGTTTTCAGAGTCAACAGCCTCAAAGGGCAAGAATGTAAAGGCTCAAACGGAGCGCCCATAAGAAACTTAAGAAGAAGGTTCAAATCCCAACCTGGCACCAAAAAAGGTGACGGAGGGACCACATTAGTGAGCCTTTTCAAAAACTGCGAAATTAAAGGAATCCTAAAATAGGAACACTCTTCAGACGAGCGCTTAAATATAGACAGCGCCGCCAGGTAACCTTTAATGGTCCCCACTTGCAAGCCCCTGTGGGCCAAAGAAAGCAAAAAAGACAAAACCATGGGAATGTCACATTCAAAAGGATCCACATTCTAAACTCTGCACCAGTCGCAGAACTTTCTCCAAAGGCAACGGTACAGAGACTTAGTTGACGGCCGCCTGGCCGAGAGCAACACCTCCATCACGTCTTCAGGGAGGTCCCAATCCTTATACCTCAACCTTTCAGAAGCCAAGCGTGAAGATTGAGGGATCTGACCTCTGGATGGAGAACCTGACCCCCATTCCGTGAGAGCAGATCGTCTTGGTAGGGAAGACGACGTGGACGGCAGATGGACAAGTCTAGAAGGTCCCGGTACCACGTACTCCGGGCCCACGCCGAAGCAATGAGGATCATCTGGGAACCGAACCTCAGTAACCTCCGCATCACTTGCGGGATGACGGGGACTGGAGGAAACGCGTACAGCAGTGGGAATGACCACTCCACCACGAACGCGTCTCCTAAGGCTCCTTTTGGAGGAAATTCCCGCGAGCAAAACCTTTCGCACTTCCGGTTGACACTGGAGGCGAAGAGATCCACTTAAGGGGTCACCCAAAGGGCGAAGATCTCCAGGAGAATCTCCTGAGCCAGCTCCCACTCGTGAGAGTTCGTGCTCTGCCTGCTCCGAGCATCCGCCGCCTCGTTGTCGTCTCCGGCCAGATGAACCGCCGAGGTCGAAACTTCCTGCTGCATGGCCCAGAACTCGAGCTGCATCGCCTCCCTGCACAGCGGAAGTGACCCTGCCCCCCCCCTTTTTGTTGAGGTAGTGCATGGCCACCGTGTTGTCCGTTAGAATCAGGACACTCTTTCCGCGCACAGTCGGCAGAAAAGCCTTCAGGGCTAGCCTGACGGCCCTCAGCTCCAACAGATTGATATGGAGTCTGGACTCCGACAGAGACCAACGACCGCTGACTCAACTCGTTGGCATGAGCTCCCCATCCCGTAAGGGATGCGTCCGTCACGATTGTCACCTCCGGCCAGGGCAGCCAAAATGGGGCCCCCTTCATCAGTTTGCCCTCGACGGCCCACCACAGAAGGTCCTGGGCTACCGAGGGCGGCACCTAAACAGGGTCCGACAGCCTGCCGGAGGACTGAGACCACTGGAGCTTGAGTGCCCACTGCAAAGATCTCATCCGCAGACGAGCCTCTGGCACCAGAAGAATGCAGGATGCCATGAGGCCGAGCAGTCTCAAGAATTCGGACGCTGGGAGATTCTGGGCAAGCTGAAACTTGTGCACCATCTGCTGAATGTGAAGAGCCCTCACCTGAGGAGGAAAACACTGCCCCAGGGACGTGTCGAGCACTGCTCCGATGTACCGGAGCCGCTGCGTTGGTGCCAAATGGGACTTCTTTAAATTGAGGGAGAAGCCCAGCCTGTGGAGGGAGTGGCAGGTGACGGACAGATGATCCAGGACTTGCTCGGGAGAGCTCCCCCTGATCAACCAATCGTCCATGTAGGGGTAGACGTGAATCCCCCCCTTTCCTGAGATGCGCTGCCACCACCACCATGAGCTTGGTGAAAACCCTCGGGGCGGAGGTCAATCCGAAAGGCAGGACCTGAAAAAAAGTGCGAGTCACCAACCGCAAACCTCAGGTACTTCTTGTGCTTGGAATGGATCGGCACATGGAAGTAAGCATCCTTGAGGTCGAGAGACACCAACCAGTCCTGAAGGTGAAGGGCCTGGAGGACTTGAGAAAGAGTCACCATCTTGAACTTGTCCTTCCTGAGGAGCTTGTTCAAACCGCGCAAGTTCATGATGGGTCTCAATCCCCCGTCTTTCATCGAAATCAAAAAATAAGGGGAATACCATCCCTTGTTCCTCTCCGCTACAGGCACCAGTTCTATGGCGCCTTTCTCCAGCAGGGCTTGAATTTCCTGCGCAAGGAGCGGATCCGGACTCTTCAAAGAGAGGTTCCCTGGTGGGTTGTCGTGAGGCCTCTGCCGAAAAGGAAGACAGTAGCCGTGGGTTATGATCTCCAGAACCCACACATCCGAAGTAATGGCTTGCCACTCTACAAGATGCTGCGCCAGCCTTCCCCCAACCAGCGAACCATGGGACCTGGCCTCATGACTGAGTGGTAGCGGCTGCTGCGTTACCTGAGGGCAAAGAGGCAACTGCCCGAGCAGCCTTGGCACCTCGAGTACCTTTGCTTCCACCTCTGGCCCTCTTACGATGGCCTCTTTGACTGCTAGCTCCCGTCGCTTTACTGAAGGACGAGTAATAGCGAAAGGAACCTCCCCTCCATTGCTGTCCCCTAGGACGAAAAGGCGGAGGTTGGCGAACTGCAGCGCCCAATGACTTTGCTGCAGCTTTGGAGGTCTGCAACCTCTCAAGGCTCTCGTCAGCCTTGCTGCCAAAAAGGTGTTCACCGTCAAAAGGCATGTTGAGGAGCCGGGACTGCACATCAGGAGCGAACCCAGACTTCCGCAACCACGCAAACCTGCGCATTACGGTGCTCGCCGCCATGGACCGGCTGACAGAATCCGCCAAGTCCAAACCCGACTGAAAGGCCTCACACATAGCATCCTTGCCATCCTGAACCATAGCAAGGAAACCATCCCGTTCGTCCCCTTCGGGAATATGATCAGTCGCTAATGCAACACAGTTCCACAGAGTGTGTATGAAACGAGACAAGGCACATATGGAGTTGGCCGCCTGAAGCGCCATACCCCCCGAAGAAAACACTTTCTTCGCCCAGCCGTCAAAACGTTTGTCGTCCCTATCCGGAGGGATGGTAGGATACGACGCCTGCTTTGCCGGGGCCGTAGCCGCCTGCACCACCAAACTCTCCGGGGTGGGGTGCCTGGACAAGTAGCAGGGTTCGCTCCTGGCTGGACGATATTTTCATGACAAAGACTTGCCCACTGCCGGGAGACTCTCTGGAGCAGTCCAAGCCGCCGCCACCCTTCTCTGCAGAGCCATATGAAAAGGCAAAACCGGGTCAGTGGGTGGACCGAGATCAAGGATGTCTGTGAGATCATCCTGAACGAACTCCCCTGGGGGAGCTGACCAACCCAAGTACTCAGTAACCCGAGACATAAGGCGCCGATATGAAGAATCGGCATGAGTGCCAGGCTCCAGCCGACAAAACTCCACCTCCGGAGAGGTGTCCAGTTCACTGGCATCATGCAGCGACTGCCTCAGGTCATCAAACTGGCTATGGCCCGAGATAAGGCCATCTGGAACCGTAACCGGAACCAGGCCGCCCTCAGAGCCTTCATCACCCTCTGAAATGTACTCCAGGCGGGGAGAGGAAGACCTCTGTGGACCAAAGCAGTGCCCGACCTTAGCCATAGCCTTTCTAGGGGCAAACCCTGTGCCACGGGGCCCCTCCGACACCACCGCCTCGAAAGGCGTCGAACGAGTTGGCGCCGGCGCCGACAGAAAAGGCATCGAGGGCGCCGAATGAGTCGGCGTCGATCGGCGTTGACGTCCCCTGCAGCGCCGCCAGCATCGGCGGCGTTGACACAGTCCTCGAAGCCGGAGGTCCGAGCGTGTCTTTCGACAACCTAGGCGCCGACGACCCCCTCGGAGGCGGAGCCTCGAGAGAAATCGTCGACGTCTTCTTCGAAGACGGCACAGGATCACACGGTCCCGAGCGTGTCGAGGACCGGGACCTGGCACGGGCATGGCGAGAACGGCTACCCTTGTCCGAGCGGGACCTCTCCTGCGAGCCGTGCCGACCACTCGAGCCCGAAGGCGTACGAGCGGTGTCTCTCGACCGGTGCCGACCGACCCCACTCGGAGGCGCGGACGGACCGGTGCCCTGCGATTCCAGAATCGCTAGCATCTGCTTCCCGAAGGAAGCCCATTCCTCCGCTGTCGCTTGCATGGAGGGATAAGCGACCCGCCGACGGGCGGAGTCCTCGGAAGAGGACGGGGAAGGCCACCTATGCCGGCGCTTCCGGGAATGCCTCGAAGAGGCAGAGGAGTGGCGAGACCGACTCCTGGAAGGAGACCCACTGGACTCCCGACGATGACGCAGAGAGTCACCCCTCGAGTCATCTGTCGAAAGCCCCGCAGACCTCGACTTCCGGGGCTTAGACACCCGGCCTACCGACAGCTTCTTCTTGCGTTCCCGCAAGGCCTTTGCCGTGAGCGACTGGCAGTCGACACAGGCGTCCGTATCGTGAGCCTCCCCGAGGCACCAGAGGCAGGCGTCGTGCGAGTCCGTGACCAACATCTTGGACCCACAGTCCCCGCAGTTCTTGAAGCCCGGACGCGGGGTTGAAGATGAGAAAGACATTGTTCCACAAACAGGTCTTCACACAAACCGAACAGGTTCAACAAACCGAAAATTGAAAACAGCAAACTCCAACGAGTCGAGGCATACCGAGATTCACAAAGCGAACACGTTCGCAGAAAATACGGAACTGAGGCTATGGGCGTTGTGCGTCCTACTTATCACATCGGGTGACGTCGACCGTCGGAGGAGGTCCTCGGGGACGGTGCATCAACGGCATCGACGCAGGAGCCAAAGATTTTCCGGAGCAGCACAGCTGTGGACATTACCTGTCATAGATCTGGAATACGTCAGAGGACCCAATCCCCTTGAAGTGTGGGTTTCACAGAGTGTCCCATAAGGACAAGACTCATCCTGGTAAGCAGGAAGTGGGGAAAAAGTCCAAAGATAAGCTGGGCGGGGGATCTGATAAAAAGTCCTCCCAAAAGAGCCAGAAAAAGAAATTTAAGGGTAAATCACAGGAGAACACACAGGGTAGTGGAGGTTATCCTCCAAAACAGAACTCTGGTTACAATAAGCCTCCTTATGTCCCAAGACCCAGTGGATCTTGTGTGGCTTGTGGAGCCAGCGACCATGTGAAGGGGGACCCCAGATGCAAGGTCAAAACCTTGGGGGTCCACTCTGCTAATTTGGTCTTCTCCTCCTATGAGGAAGAAGAGATTACAGGGGCATCCTTCTCCTCAGACTCATTCCCCAGTGGGATAGATTGAGGTAGTTTTAGTTTCCCTGGGAGCCTAAAGTCTCAGAGGCGAATGCTAGGATACCTGATAATACCAAGCACTACTTTAAGGACAGTGTGCTGATTAATGGAGTAGATACTCCTGCCCTTAGGGATAGTGGGTGCAGCAGAACTGTAGTGGAATCTACCTTGGTAGACCCACAGGATGCTGCCAGAGCTCCTCTGTTCCCCACTAAGTTGGCTGATGGCCCATCTCTCAAATACCCAATTATACCTGTACATCTTCCTATAAATGGTACAGTGGTGAGGATTCAAGTGAGCACTCAGAGTGATGTCCCAGGAAAGGTCTTGCTGGGGAATGATCTCAGAAATGTAGGACTTGTGGGCCACACAGCACAGAGACCCTGCACAAGGTCACAAACAAGGGCTGCCTTGGCCAAGTCCAATGACCAGCCTAAGCCAAAGGGCACACCCAAGGCTAAAGGAGTCAGAAAAAGTAACAGAGGGAAAGAAAACAATCCCCCAAACTCACCTATCACTGAGTTGGAGACAGTTGATTCAACACCTGAACCTGACGAGGAAGAGGTGTTACCTCAGGTTTTTGATCCCAATGACCATCCTGAACTACAAGGATTGTTAGTAGAAGGCGGTCCTGACAGGATTGAATTCAGTAGGGGCCAAACTGAGTGCCCATCTCTGGAAGGCTTAAGTAGACCAGCCTGCTCCCAGCTTGAGGGTGAACCTCCTGGGAAGCATAGGATTTATTGGGAAGGTGGGCTCCTCTACAGTGAGCATATAGAGCCTACCATAGGAGGTTGGTGGTCTCACTTGCTGCAAGGCCCTTCCTTCTGCAGCTGGCACATGAGGTGCCCCTTGCTGGTCACCTTGGGATCTAGAGAACCAAGCAAAGGTTATCCATGCATTTCTACTGGTCCAAGATGCGGGTGCAAGTAGAATGTCACTGCAGGAGTTGTGCCACCTGCCAGTTATCTGGAAAAAGAGGCACAACAATCCAAGCTCCACTGGTATCACTCCCAGTTGTGGGGGTACCATTTGAGATGGTAGTGATCGACATTGTTGGTCCCCTTGACCCCCAAACATCCTCAGGCAATAGGTGTATTCTGGTGCTGGTCGACCATACCACCAGGTATCCTGAGGCCATCCCATTGAAGCCAGACTGCCAAGTCAGTTGCAAAAACTTCCTTAAAGAAGTTGTGTATGATAGGGGCAGCAACTTTATATCAAAGTACATGCAGGCCATGTGGAAGGAATGTGGAGTCACCTATACATTTTCATCCGCATACCACCCACAAACCAATGGTCTAGTTGAAAGGTTTACGGAACCTTAAAGAGCCCCAAAGAAGAAAATGGGATCTTCTACTGCCATGCTTACTGTTTGCCTACAGACAGGTACCTCAGGAGGGTGTTGGGTTCAGCCCCTTCAAACTTCTGTTTGGTCAGCCTGTGAGGGGACCCTTAGCCATAGTCAAGGAGGGATGGGAGATGCCCACTCCCCCGTAACGACCAACGTAGTAGACTATATGCTAGGACTCAGAAAAAGGATGGTACTCCTGATGGTTCTGGCTAGTGAGCAACTGAAGGCAGGGCAAGCACCGGTGAAACATTGATATGACCAGAAGGCGGTCTTCATCAATTTCACAGCTGGTCAGCAAGTCCTGATCATGAATCCTATAAGGCATTGAGGTGTACAGGACAAGTGGTCAGGACCTTGCACTGCGGTGGAGTCACTGGGTGAGTGACCTTGGAAGGGCTGGTCAAGCTCCAAAAGTGTTCCATGTGAATAGGCTGAAGGCTTTCATCCTAAGAGTTGAAATCTCTCCACTGCTGCTGGCTTCAGATGTTGAGGAGTCGTCATCAGAACCTCTGCCTGACATGTTCCAGGGCAGTCCTTCAGACAGCTCCAATGAGGGTGTCCACGTGGCCCCTCACCTGCCTGCTGATCAACAAGCAGAGGTGAAAAGTTTGCTGATGCAATTTCCCCCTTGTTCTCACAGTCTCCTGGTTGATCACCTTGGTGCAAACATGACATTGACACAGGAGACAGCGTACCTACCAAAAGTAGGGGATACAGGATGCCAGACAAAGTAAGGTCTTACATTAGGAGGTCAACAAAATGTTGGACCTTGGGGTGATTGAACCCCCTAGTAGTCCTTGGTCCAGCCCTGTGGTTTTGGTTCCAAAGGCAGGCACCTCGGAGTTGAGGTTCTGTGTGGATTACAGGGCTCTGAATGGTGTCACCAAGACAGATGCACACCCCTTGCCTAGAACAGATGAGTTGGTGGATACTTTGGGTGCCTCCAAATACCTCAGCACATTTGACCTCACTGCAGGCTATTGGCAAATAGCACTTGCAGAATATTACAAGGAGAAGATGGCTTTCTTAACACCAGAGGGCCCTTACCAGTTCAGGGTAATGCCTTTTGGGTGAAAGAATGCCCCTGCCACTTTCCGGAGGCTTGATAATCTTGTCCTTAATGGGTTGGATGAATTCTGTCTTGCATATCTGGATGGTATAGCAGTTTTCAGTGCCACTGGGGAGGATCATGTGAAACACCTTAGGATTGTGTTGCAGGCTCTTCACAAGGCCCACTTGACCATAAAGGCCAGTAAGTTCCAGATTGGACAAGGTTCAGTGGTCTACTTTGGACATAAAGTAGGTGGAGGGAGGATACAGCCTCTTCCCAGTAAGGTACATGCAGTACATGACTGGCTTACCCCCACTACTCAAACCCAAGTGAGAGCCCTTTTAGGACTCGCTGGGTACTACAGAAACTTTATGGCAGACTATGGCACCAAAGCTGCCCCTCCGACTGCTCAACTCCTAAGAAACCCAAGAAGGTAGCTTGGTCTGAAGATTGTGGGAAGACCTTCAATGGCTTAAAAGACTCCTTGTGCCAGACCCCTGCTCTTACAAAAGACCTTTTATTGTGCAGACAGATGCCTCCGACACTGGGATAGTAGCTGTACTATCACAAGTAGATGAGAAGGGTAAGGAACATGCTATTGGCTCCATTAGTCGCCAGCTTAAGGACAGAGAGCTCAGATGGTCCACAGTAAAGAAAGAATGCTTCTCTGTTGTGTGTTCCCCAAGGAGGCTGAGGCCCTACCACTATGGGACCCACTTCACTGTGCCAACTGACCATACGCCCTTAAAGTGGCTAATAAACATGATGGGAGAGAATCCAAAGTTTCTCAGGTGGTCCATAAGCCTTCTAGGCTTTGTCTTCACTATTGCGCATAGGCCAGGTGTCCAACGTAGCAATGCTGATGGGCTGTCCAGACCGTTTAACCGACCTGAACATGAGACTCATCCAGGGGTGAATTAATTCCCCGTCCTTGGTCTGGGAGGGGTGAGTGTTCGGGAAGATTTCCATTTAATGTGGAATTCTCCTTCCAGTTGTATACCCCCAACTTTTTGCTTTGTTTAAACACCATCGTCTGACTTTACTAGAGGAGCACAGCCTTCTGCTGCACTCCTCTGGACTTTTCGCTCACTTCTTATGGCGAAACTGACATGACCTTAAAGACAGTCAGTACTTTGTTAGTCCCTGTCCATGTTGTAACATTTCTGGAACATATAACAAGTGTACAATGTACCTTACAGTACAGAGCACTTGGGTCTAGTAGTCATTGCCAAAAGGCCCTAGATACTCTCAAAGGATTTTTTAGGAGATGTGCCTTGGACAGGGCTGGTGGCAGCTTATTTCACATATTTGTAACCCTTTCTTGCCAGGTAAACCATGATTACCACGTTTAGCACAGTTAGGTGACCTGGCTCCAAAATGGCCACGCCACAAGTTTTTGTCCTGTCCTTTGGCCATCTTTCCCCTTCACTTTCCCCAGGTGGAGCCGACCCAGGTCAGTCCTTATTTGGGCATGCATTTTAGAGCGTAGCGCCAAGCTTTCGCAGGCTTATGCATGTCTAGTGTGCGCGCCCCCAGGATGTAGGCTGGAATGTCTGGTTCCAAGACACATCCTGGGTGCCAGAGAGCCTGGTGTGCTGTGAATGCCTGGGACCACCGTGGTCCATGATTGGTCCACGTATGGTATGCCTGTACGTGAGCAGATCTCCCATTGTGTCCTCTGTTTTGGCGCAAAGGAGATTTTGGATAAGAGACGGCTCCAAACACCCATACCATGTCGATCTCTGGAGTTCTCACTGAACGAAGGATAGGATCCAAGTATCCTGAAACTAAGAAGCAGAGTCAAGGAACCGCTGGAAGGTTTGGCACCCTGAGCCCGCTGTCGTACTGTGGGAGCCCTCTGCATCTGGTCGTCCTAGAAGGTCTGCAAAGACGCTTCGACCCATTGGAATAGTGGGACCAACTTTTCTCGGCACCTTCATCAAATCCTGTAAGTAAGCCTTTTCGGAAGCGTCCCTAGGCCAACCAGTGGGCTGTCCAGCTTGTGCAGGAGCTTTGCCCCGATACCACTGCCGTTTCAAGGAGGCCCATGAAACTTGGTACATGGTAAGGTCTGTGTTCACGGCACCCTCACATCAAATTTCGTACACTTGGCATTCCCAGGTCTGGAGTAAAGTGAGTACATCCGAAACAGAGTATAGGCAGTTCCAGTGTCGCCCAGCCATGGTGACAAATTTTTCAAGTTCATTGCAGCTCTGGTCCTCTGTGGCATGAAGCCTGCTACAGTGGAACTGGCCTGATCCACCACCAAAAGTGGAGAAATAGCCACTGTCCCGTAGGGGAATCAACGCTGTATCTTCGTCGCTGAAAGCTGCAGAGCCACGAGATTGCCGCATTTGAACCTGCAACCGAAGTGGACTGGACTGCCGAAGTTTGGTCCAGAATGCGTCAGGGGTCGGTGAGTAATTGCAACCCTAACCGTTGGCCCCTAGCGCATCCATCCATTTTTAGGCACAAGTGGCCCCTGAGGGCCCCTCTCCTTTGCACTGCTAGTGCGAACTAGAAAACTATTCCCAACTCTTGGCATCGACTCTGCCCTCAAGTGGAAGCCCTCCTCGAATAGTGGGAACTATTCTGCATCACCTCACCTACCTTCCTGAGCTGCTACAGCCCCTACAAAAGACTCTGCTTTGCCCATTTGAACTAACGCGTGCGCCAGCTTCGCAAGTACATTAGAGCATTAGGCTCCCCTCATTTTAGGGAATGGACTGCCTTTCAGTTAGGACTGTGCTTGATGCAGAAGGGCCTAAAGACTATTTGCACTGCCTGTGGTTGTGGACCCATTTGGTGCATTCATCCTTTAGAATCCATTGGTCTTGTATAGATAGGATTGTATTGGTTTAATACTATAGCTGTGATTTTCTTACTTTGTGTTGAATTGCAAAGGCTTTGGAATAAATGTATTTGTATTTTTGATGTATATACACCCGACTGTGAGTGATTTGTAAGTGTCCTTTACTCTCCTCAACCCTCCTGAGACCTAGTATTGACCGCCACCAAGCTACCTTGATTGGTATGGCTTGTCCAGAAGGTTACCCTGTTCCAAGAAACTAGGCTAGCCTTCTGAAACTCTGCCCACCAGGTCAGAGTTCAGAAATCCGTCTTGAGCCCCTTCCTCAAAGCCCGGCTGGGCATCCTCATCTATATGTAGTAATGCCATGCCAGATTCTCTGCAAGTAATCCTTTGTTGTCTCCCATCCTTATTGAAAATTAAGCCAAAGGAAAAGGTCCATCTGTACCCAATGACTTGCGCTTGGAGATTCACCACAGAAAACATCTCTGCAATTTTGGAGGGTCAACCATGATAAGTCCTGATACAGCTGGATCTCAGATCCAATATGCGTAATCGTCGCTGCAGCTCTCGCGTCCCTTAATATTTGCTCCTTTTATGGGTAGTTTGCACAGGCCGGCAGCACGTGCTGGGAGCCAGGTTCTGATCTTTTAGGGCCTGTTCTATGTACCATGTCCAGGAGAATGTTTGTGGAATCGTTTTTCTGTTCTGAGATCTGCAAATATGCTACACTTTGTGTTCCTCAGCTCCCAGTCCTGTATTGACTCCGGCAGGTGCTTTATACGGATATTGGAACATCGAGAGCGGTTCTGCAAGTCTTCATATTGTAATTCCAAATTATGTGTCTTTCGTGACAGTTCAAGAGCAATATCGGCTTGCTTGCTCTCATCTGTCAATTCCTGAATTGCACGTTCATTAGGATCAATCCTGTCGGCCAGCCTTGATAATTATTGGCTAAAATCTGTTAGCATGCCTCTGATTTCGATGGCAAATGTAGGAGAATTGTAGCTGGAAGGAGGAAGTGAATTTCTCTTGGAACTCTTGAAAGCTGTTGAGAAAACCATCTTTGGATGACTCCATGTATTATGTTCCTGAATGAGCTGCCAGTGTTTTGCTCAGAGATTCTGGCTTTTATTTTTCGCTCAACTTGAGTCCAAAGTTTTGGATTGCTTCTGTTGCAGATCCAGTTGTCCTGGTTGCCTAGTTTTCTTCCTGGTGCCTGACATAAGTATTTCTTGATAGGTGTTCACTGATTGTTTGCTAGCAGGACAATCAGTCGATTATACCCAAATGTATATGACTAAATCCTATGCTCTGTTGCTGCCGACCTCAGTGCTGGTGCATTAAGCGTGCTAGAAATTCAGAGATGCCTCCCGGGTTATTGGTATTACTCTGCTTTGCTGCTTGGTACTTTTTCTCCCCCATGGATAAATCATCAACGTATATGTTACCTCCTTGACCTTCCGTGGTGGCTAGGTGCGTTTTTCCCGTGGATAGGATTTAAGGGGCTCTGGGCACTTTGTACGTTTAAAGCCGAGGCTGCCTTAATCCGTAGATAAAAGTTGTTAAGTTATGCCGGCTGCCCTACAGACCGCACTTCAGTTTGCCAAATTTCCATATTGCCTCGGCCCCTCGGTGTGCTATTTTCACAGTTGCCATCCTTTTCCCACGTTGCCAATAGTTCACTCCAGAACTGCAGCGGTCCCCGCTGCTTATTGCCATAGGACCGCTAATGTTGATTCTTGCAGCGGGGGCCGTCGCAATCCAGAGCAAATAGGATGTGGCCTGCACTTGCCGTACCTTCTCAGTGTCGTGGTCTCCACCCGCATTAATGACCGCAGGGGTGTAAAATTACTGCCCAGCAGTTCTGGAGTCTTTGACTCAAGGGAGGATACCTCGGTCACAGCTTCTCATCTTGGTGCTTTAATTTTTCAGACAAAGCGTTCCTCTGCACCTCCACTCTATCCAGCAGCCATCTTGGAATCGTAGGATAGGTTTTGAGCCTAAATACCAAGGACATGTGTCTGGTTTCGTATGGTCAGTATTTTGCATGCCCTGGAGGACTAGGCAGCTGGCTTTGAACAGAGCGTCTTTTCTGTTTGTTAAGCTCCTTAACATCATAAGATTGGACTTTGGTCTCCCTGTCTCCAAATCCAAAAAAGGAGCACTCTTCACCTCAGCTACTTTAATGGTGACTGGAGTAGGCATTTGTTACAGCGTTTGTTTCTTTGTTTTGAGGTGTTGTTGGGTTCTATACTTCATTGGTCCTCGTAGTCTGCATGATTATCCACTGCTGAGTGGATAATCATGCAGACTACGAGGATTTTGATGACTCAATCTCTTGAGTCATCAAAATCACGTACTGAGTCACTAAGCATTTTGAATGAAAGGACAAGAAAATGTGGCTTTCGATTCCAAACTTTCACTATCGACGCATCAAGAAATCTGAGCAAATGCGTGCTGTAGTCCTTGAGAAAATTCCCCAGGAGATTGATCCTCGGCACACACCAAATTATATGCTGCCTTGCAGGCTTCATGGGATTTCAGCAAGCTGAAAAATATTTGAAAATTACTGCCTTGTGAGATGACCATTGGTAATGATTTTGATCTTCCAGTCCAGCAAAGAAACTAGAAAACTCAGGAGAGAACGTCCATTTAACAAAGGCCATACTATTCAAATCATTCTTCAGTCCAAATGATGCGGTCATCCATTTGTACATTTCTCGATGTTCCCAAACAGATTATTTAGCATTTTTGTGGTAAGGTGCCATAAAGCTTTTTATGGCGTTAATCGGTTTCATTGGGGTTTTCATGAACTGTCTTTTTTACTTGGTTCCAGTTTCCCTGATCAGAATCTGAGGCACTACTGGAATCCCCTTCCCTACTTGTATACCCCCCACCCCCTTGTCACTATAACTACGAGGAGGTTGCATAGGTGTTGGTACTGGGGGACCCTCACTCTTTTCTCTTTCCAATTGTTCTTGTAGGGTATGGGCCTTCATATTTTTGCTGGGCAGCTGGATGGTATGGTAGGTCGCACAGTGTTTTCTTTATCTACCATGGGGCTCTGGAGCATCACACCAGTCGCTGGCATAGAGTGCTTTTAAAATACTTTTTTAGGTTGCATTTTTTGTCTCACATTGTCAGCCAAAAGGGCTAAATGATCTCGCTGTTGCATCATGCGCTGTAATTCTTGTCCCCTTAATTTATTTAATCTCTTGACTCACCAATTCTTTGTTTGGGTCCATCCCTCTCTTGTCCACTCCGGACATGCTAAGTGTACAACTCCACTCACCAATCACCTGGATTTCTTTGCATTCCTTGTTATGTTTCAGGAAAATTATGTCTTTCTGAGCACCTGTGTGAGTTTGGGAAGAAGAGAAGGATGTGAGTTTGGGAAGAAAAGACTGTGTGGCACCCACCCCCTATATCCTAACTATGGCTAATTGCACCAAAACCACTGCATAACTCTGGAAGTTCTGGGCAACAGAGGGGTCTCTGGGATTGGGGATAATCTCTGAGATAATACCCGGAGACCTGGTGTACCTGGATATGGCAGCAAGGTGCACCTTGATAGAGGCAGGAGACAATCCTGCTTGCAGGGGAGTGATCTTCTGAGTTTGGCACCACACGGAAAAGTGCTTCCATTTAAGGCCGTAGCGCTTCAACATTGACGAGGCTCTGGCCAGGATGTCCTTACATTCTGCGGGTGAAGCATAACCTCCGAACTCTAGGGCTGCAGGAGCCATGCCCTGAGGTTCAGTGACTCCGGGTCATGGTGCAGAATCGCACCACCTTCCGGGTGAGAAGGTCCGGGAAGAGTTGCAGCCTGATGGATGGGGCAGCTGACAGATGCAGTAGGACCGGGTACCAGATGTGTCACGGTCATGCAGGGGTGACTAGTATTATCCTGTAGTGGCACTGTCGGAGTGTGTAGATCACACGTAGGAGGAGTGGAAACAGAGGAAAAGTGTACAGGAATCGTCCCTCCCACAGTAACGGTAACATGTTCCCCATGCTTCTCGGCTGAGGGAACCTGCTGGCGAACATCTGGCACTTGGAGTTGGCCTCCGTTGTGCAGAATTCGATCTGGGGTTGGCCCCATTTGGCAAACTTAAGGTCTACATGGGCCTTGCAAAGTTCCCACTCATGGCAAGAACGCAGCTCCCTGCTGAGCGAGTCTGCAATGGTGTTCTTAACGTCCGCCAGGTGAAATGGGACGAGTAACGCCAAGCGCCAGAGGCCCTGTGCCTTCTTGGAGTGCCGGCGAGCGGGTCCCTTCTTGCTTCCGGATGTAGAACATGGTGGTGGTCTTATCTGTGAAGATACTCACCACCTTGCCGGTCAACAACAGTAGAAAAGACTTGAGGTCCCAGAATACGGAGCGAAGTTACAGGACGTTGCCTCTAGGGAGGCATCCGTGTTGACTGTCCCTTGGTAAGGCGGGACTTGAAACTGAGTCCCCTGGACGAGATGCGGCCGTACACCCCACCACTGTATCACCCGACAGAATTCCTATTTGAGGGAGATCTTGTCCGCAAAGTTCCGATACTTGCATCGAAGAACTCCTAGAGAGGCCTCATCTGAAGTCTGCAGAGGCGGACGAGGCTGATGCAGCAGGACATCATGCCCAGAAGCGGCTTGATGGCCTGCAACATTGCTGTCTGCGTCAATGTCAAGCGCTGTACTTTCCCTTGTATGGCTCCTACCCTCTCCTCTGAGGGGGACGCCGAACACGTTATTGTGTTGAGCCGGGCACCCAGAAACAGCACGTTCTGAGATGGCGTCGAGCAGGATTTTGGATAATTTATGGAGAATCCCAGCTCCGTCAGTAGATGCACGGTCCTTGATGTGGGCTTGCTCGCAAGCATGTGTGTCATGGCCACCGGCCCGGAAACACAGACCCCGTACCATCAGGGGACTAGGGCAAGGGGTGACAACTTTTGATTGTAACTTTGGGACAATACAACATAGGAAGCCCAGTTGAACCCAGTCCTGGCGCCTTTGGCACCAGGCTCATGAACAAATTTAAAACTGACACTTTATTTTGTGCAAAGTACTTTATTTTCCTGCAAGAACCTCCATATGCGTTCATTTGGGTGTGGCCACAGGGGAAGCTGGATTACATGTGCAGCATCCTTTAGGAGTGGCAGGGTGGGGCCGGTGAGGCAAGGCTAATGGGTGTGGCCAGAGCTAGAATATTTAAGCCCGCCCAGTCTTCACGCAAGCACTTTGCGTTATTCTGCAATGATGGCAGCGTAATGCTCAGCGCCGCCTGAGCGCATCTCACCTTGTTTCCAGCTACCAGCTTCAGCACCCATTACCAGCCTCAGCATCTTAACTTAGTTTCCAGCTACCCGCCTCAGCACACACCTTGGAACCTGCTTTCGTCGGCACGCATCATCGTTCTCTGGCATTCTTCATCGATCTCCAGACCTCCGGAAAGCAGCGCTCCGACCCAAACATCGTGGCACGGCGGGCAATTCATCCGAAGACGGTGCCTGCAAGGGAAAAAGATAAAGACAAGGTCAGAGTTTGTTAAGACATAACGTTTAAGGGCGCGCTTTTGACAAATCATCGCGCTCAACCTTAAACCAACACTCACCTTCTGTCGGAGCATCGTGGACTCCATTCTTGTCCAAATTGGCCTTGCATCATGCACCGCATCTACTGCAGGGCCGCATTTCATCGGTTGGGAGAAAGCAGAGGATAGACATCATTAAAAGATACAGACAATAATCAGGAATCAAGAATGGGCCAGTGAAGGAACTCGGTCCATCAAGAGCGCCCCTGCAGTGAGAAGCAGGACGGAGAGCTTATCATCGTTAATCAACAGGTGAGACTACATGGGTCGGTGCATGCTCACCACACTTTGGGAAGAAGGGTTCGAGAGAGACAGCTGTCACATAGCAGCATTCTCACAATCTCATATCCACGCAGGAGCAGTGTCATCAACTGTCGCAGCTAGTAGCATATGTGCAGGGGAAGAAGTCTGACAAGGGTGATCCACTTCCAGGGAGGGCTGTAACAGTGCCCCATGTCCCAGCAGAGACCAGGTGAGCGTAACAATGTGTGAGCAGTATCGCACAAGCCAATCGTCCAGATAAGGGTATACCTGGATGCCCTGTAGACAAAGATGTGCTGCCGCCAAGGCCAAGCACTTTGTAAAGACCCTCTGGCCGATTTTAGTCCGAAGGGGAGAAATTTGCACTGGTAGTGCTGATCCTGAACCATGAATCGTAGGAATTTGCAGTTTTTCTTGTGAATGGGGATGTGGAAGTAGGCGTCCTCCAGATTCAACGACATCAGAAAATCCCCTTCCTCCAGCTGGCCAAACATGTAACATGACAATCCAGAATTTTGGGGGATTTTAAGTACTTGTTCAGCCAACGCAGATCCAGGACTGGCCTCCAACCCACTTTTCTTTTGAACCAGAAAGTATCGAATGTACTCCAGAGCCCCGCAGGTGCTGTGAGACAGGTTCCATCGCCCCCTTCTGTAACATTGCATGCACCTCTCGCAGAAGCTGTGGGCTGTGTTGTTCTTGCCGCAGCACCAGTGAAACATGAGGACACCTGCATTGGAACGCCAAGGTGTGTCCCTGTTCGACAGCGTCCAGCACCCATCTTCCACGTGCTGACGGAACTTGCCAGCTGGCCCCCTACTGGGGTGCATAAGTTAGGGCCCAAGGTCACGGCCTATTCAGTCCTGCTTGGGGTCAGGGCCCTGCCCTGTAGGCAGTGCCAGCAGTGTCCTAAGCTGCCTTCAGAGCGACCCACGCATGCTTCTTGAGTGGATGTGTAGAGGAGGTCCCAAATATGGCCTGCACTCCAGCCACCCATTGGAAATGCCAGAAGCATACCCGCCAAGATATGTGAGATATAAGGAGCAAATGAATCAACAGAGAGCCAAGGTGGGGCTCTGTCCAGTACCCATCAGAGGGACATGTATACCTATCGAAGCACCAATAACCAGACAACCGTGGGCTGCAAGGTATCCACTGAGGCAGCCATACCAGCAGATGACACGATACGAAGACTACTTACAGACTGTCCCCGAAGAGGCCCACAGAACCTTAATTCAAGGAAATTGGTGATGATATAAGAGCCTAGACATGACGTACAGACAACCATAAAACGACAAGCAAAAGAAAGTACATAAGGACGAACTGTAAAAGAATAATGATGTGACAAACGTATAAGAAGATAGCATGTTGCGGCACAAAGAACGTACCCAGGATCAAATCGGGCAACTGACTGAATGCATGTAAACAGGCTTGGAACGCAAGAAGCTAGGTAAACGACACGGCTTGCAATGCTTAGTAGAAGATTAGAGCGGCATGCGCCAATTATATCTCTACATCAAAGAAGCACTTTATGAGTGCGACTCCATTTTGTAAAGCAGAACTAAGCCCATGATACAAAGGGGCCACCAATGCCGAGATTCATATTCCAGCTAAAGCCATGAGGGAAGAGCGGAATCGAAACTCAGCAAGAAGTAGCTCATGCTTGGGAATTCGAGGTGAAACCCAAGAAAGGAAGGAGAGTAGCTACTCTGAAGACTCAAAACGTCAGAGAATGACTGCCAGCCAGTGAAGGTCGAGATAAGAGGCCCCAGGCAGGCGGCTGGGCTGAACAAAGAATCAAATATACGAAAAGAAGCAGATTCACAGCAAACACACACGTGACCAGCCAAAGGCAAAGAGGTACCAACGTCTGATGTCACCCAGAACCCGAGGATGCCATAACTTTTCCTGATAAGAACTACAGTTTCGAGGCCATCCTCAGCCAACTAATTGACACATAGGTCTAAAAGGTACTGATTGATGGAAGGGAGGCAGGGTGAATCTTGGGGCACTCCGCATCTTGGTGTCTAGTCTGCATGCTGCTAATTAAAGTGGAGATTTATGTCTAGAGGTGTAACCCACCCAATCACAATGTACCAAATAATCTAGGGTCCTATAGCTTGTAGAACCAAGAAGACGTCGTAATTGTAGTGACGTCTATCACAAGTGATGTAGTGTGATGGGCGTAGACGCCCACTCGATAAGAATTATCCAATCCGCATGCTCTGTTACCATATACAGATATAGCACCTACACTTAAGTTACCTTTCCGACCAATAGAAATTGTATGACAAACTTATGAGTTTTGCGCATCAAATGATGACGAATTTTGCCCATAAAAGTTGCTGACTCAATGAAGTAGGGAGTTGAAGCGAGACAGGCGATCGTACCATTGATGATTACCATTTGTTTCCCCGTTTTGTGTACTTGTCATTAAATGGACTTCCCTTTGCGAAACCTTTGAGTTGTCCTTATTGAATTGTGTCTGAGTAAATGAATCCTGCACCCTAACCTCCTCAAGGTGCAGCTATCTTGTTTTACAGGTACTAGGGGGTTAGTTCTGACTTATGGGCCCTCCTGTACAGGTGAACGGGGTAGTATAACTCTTGGATGATCTGCTGGGCTTTCCTCTGGACGAACGAAAGGAAGACAGCCGACATTGTTGCAGGGTTCACAGGGAGCATGTCTGTGTCAGTCTGTATGGCTTGTAAAGACTCATCGACTGCCTTGGCGAAGAGGTTCTCACCATCGAATGGCATATCCAGCACTTTAGCCTAAACGCCCTGACGGAAGATTGTTGCTTTCAACCACCCTTGTCGAAGGAGGGACACGCCATTCCCCATCTGGCAGAATCCCTTGTCTGCGATGTCCACCGCCACTGTAATGGTATGGTCTGAGGCCACTTCCCCTTCTTGAAACAGTTCCAGTGCCTCGCCTTCTTGTCCTCGGGCAGAAGTCTAGAATAGGTCCCAGCTTGTACAATAGTTCCCGGTCATATCTGGACAAAATGGCAAGGGCATTAGGTGCCTTGATGGTAAAGGATGCTGTGTAGATAATTCTCTTGCACATTGCGTCCAGCTTCTTCCCCTCCTGGTCCGGATGTACCATGGCCACCATTGATTCTTTTGCCGTGCGCTTCCTGGCTGCGGCCGAGACCACTGAGTCAAGCGAAGGCTGAGATCTTAAGCATCTGGGATCTGAATCTGGTACTCTGTTCCTTTTCTCCTGTCAGTCACGCTTCGGCAGGGCCGTACTCTGGTTCATTAGTACCAGGCCCTCCTCCCAGATCTCATCCAGCGAAGGAACAGACCTGATGGTCTGTCTTCTGGACTCGTGCACTTGGTACAGGTACCCTTATTTCTTAGTTTCCTCGGGTATTAACTGAAACAGTTCAGGGGCCCTGGACATCATGGAATAAAAGGTTACAACTTTGTCTGGCATGGAAGCCCTATGGGGGTGGTCCGCGTGTGGCGTTTCCCAGTCAGCTGGCACGAGGTTGTCCTCGTCGGTGCCTGTAGCTGTGTCTATGTGCGGAGCCTCCCTTAGACTTTCTTCCGACAAGGAGACCAGTGTGTGTAGAGTCGTTAGACTATCCAGCGACATGTCCTTCAGCTTAGGGGTGATCGGAGCCAGTGGTGTAGGGTCAGGACTGACGCGCCTCCTTTTGCGTGCAGGGGACAAAGGCTCACAGCCCTCAAATTCCCCTCCTTTGTGGTCTGTATAGAAGTCAGACAAATGATCGTTGCAGTCAGTGCTTGAATAAATCTGCTCCCGTTTCGCTGGAGCAGCATGTGGGTTCAACTTCCGTGGAGATTCCATCTGGGGTGCCTTGTACTCCTCTCTTTCCTTCTCCGGAGGCTTCTGCACTGGTGTGGTTGCAGAGCCTTTCCGCAACCCTGGGGTGCCTGCTGCGTTTGTTGCTGTCCCCGCATCTGTATCACACCTCAGGGGTAAGAACACACATGGGATGTTCCTAGTAGGTATCACCTTCATGGACCCGCTATCCGTCGTGGACTTCGTCGACAATGTGTTCGTCAAGGCCATTGTTGAATCGGTTGACTTGGAAGACTAAGATGTCTTTGTTTTGCCGAGTTCTCCCTGGACCTGTCCCTCGTCAGTTTGCCCGCTGATAAAGAGAGTTCGGATGGGGTTAAGGGCTCTTAGAAGGGCCCCCCCCCTTTTTTTATTTTTTCAAAATCGGCAGGCTCACTGTGGCGACTGATGGTGATCGCGTCGCAGAGTTCTTGTGATTGGTTTAGAAGAGAAGAACAAGTTAATTCTTACCTTGCAACGTTCTTTCGATGGGATGTTCCTCCGACGTATTCCTTATCTTTGATAATTTCTTCTCCAGCTTGCTGGCCTCGGAAATTTTTTCTCTGTAGAGGGCGCTGCGCGTCGACGTCCGCCGAGTCGATGTCCCTTGACAGCCACCGGTTCGGCGCCGACGTCACCATGCCCATAAACAGCGTGGCGTCCGTTGCTCATTTCCGTTTTGTAGCATAAAATAAGTCATGCCTGAATTGGTTATTGACCTTGAAGGAGCGTAAACTGCAACCACAAGCGAAGTATTACTGCGGCGATGGATGGGAGCAGCGATAAGGAATACGTCGGAGGAACATCCCGTCGAAAGAACTTTACAAGGTAAGAAGTAACTTGTTCTTCGAAGGGATTGTGTCCTCTGACGTATTCTTCCTTATCTTTGATAGACTCCCATAGCAGTGGCATGTAATTGGAGGTGGGAGTAATAATGTCATGTATCCCTTTTAGGAATGAACCGAATGTAATATGGCTTTGCCAAATCTGGTCTCTTGACTAGTGGAGGAATCCAGGTTGTAAAATTTTGTGAATGTGTGTGCGGACGACATGTGGCAGCCGCACATATGTCTCGGACCGGTACCCCTCTTTGGAGGGCCGAAGAGGCTGCGATACCCCTGGTTGAATGAGCCCTAAGATTTTGGAGTGGCTCTTTCCCTACCATTCCAGAATGGCCAAAATAATCGACCTGGAAATGGTCTGTTTTGTTATGGGTAGTCCCAACTTGTGACCAGAGTATCCTACAAACCGTTGGTCTGCTTGCCTAATCCTAGCCAGTCTGCTGATGTAAAAGCTCAGAGCTCACCTTGGGTCCATCCTATGTAGCCTTTCTTCCCCTTTCCCCGGATGGGGAGGAGGGTAGAACGAAGGTAAGGTCATTTTCTGAGTGATATGAAATTCAGAAACCACCTTTAGGAGGAAATTAGGCTTCACCTGTAGGACAACTATGTCCTTATGGAAAATTGTATGGGGGGTTTACAAGAGAGCTTGTAATTCGCTCACCCTCCTAGCAGATGTTAGTGCTACCAATAGGACAGTTTTAAGAGTGAGAAATCTCAGCGAACAAGAGTGGAGTGGTTCAAATGGAGTACCCATTAGGAAATTTAAGCCTAAATTTAAGTCCCATAAGTGAACTTGGAATGGTCTTGGAGGATAAACATTAGTTAATCCCTTGAGAAATTGTGTTACTAGAGGTAGTTTGAAATACGATGGTTCCTCCGCAGTGCGCTTGAAGATTGAAAGTGCTGTGAGATAGCCTTTTACAGTGCCAACTTGAAGGCCTGAGTTTGCCAAGTAGAGTAGAAACGATAACACTGTTGGTGTACCACATGAAAAAGGGTTGTTATTCCCTTCTCTACACCAGCTGCAAAATTTGTTCCAACGGCAGCGGTATAAAGACTTTGTTGCTGGCCTTCTGGCCGAAAGCAACACCTCCATGACGTCATCAGGGAGGTCCCAATCCTTGTACCTCACCCTTTCAGAAGCCAAGTGTGAAGGATGAGGGTTCTGATGTCTGGATGGAGAACCTGACCTCCCTTCTGTGAGAGAAGCTGCTCTTTGAGTGGAAGACATATTGGAGGACAGATGGACATATCTAGAAGGTCCGGGTACCACGTTCTCCTGGCCCAGTCCGGGGCAATTAGGATCATGGTTTTCCGGAATCTTCTCAACCTCCTGATCATTTGAGGAATAACAGGGACTGGTGGAAACGCGTAAAGGAGTGGGAACTCCCAGTCCACTACGAACGCATCCCCTAGAGCTCCTCTCGAGGGAAATTCCCTTGAACAGATCACACTTCCTGTTGGTGCTGGTGGCGAACAGATCCACCTGAGGGATTCCCCAAAGGGCGAAGATCTCTTGAAGGACTTCCTGAGCTAGCTCCCACTCGTGGGAGACTGTGCTCTGCCCGCTCAGAGCGTCCGCTGTCAAGATCTTCTCTCCAGCTAGGTGGACTGCCGATAGAGAGATTCCTTTCTGAATTGCCCAAAACCAGAGCTGCATTGGCTCTCTGCACAGTGGCAGTGACCCTACGCCTCCTCTTTTGTTGAGGTAGTGCATGGCCACCGTGTTGTCTGTCATTATCAGGACATCTCTCCCCTGTACTGATGGCAGGAAAGCTTTCAGCGCTAGTCTGATCGCTCTCAGCTCTAATAGGTTGATATGTAGTCTGGACTCTGATGGCGACCAACGACCGCTGATGGTCAAGTCGTTGGCATGGGCTCCCCACCCCGTGAGTGAGGCGTCTGTGACTACTGTTATCTCTGGCCATGGTTGCCAAAACAGTTCTCCTTTCAAGATGTTCTCTGGATAGGCCCACCATTGAAGGTCGTGGGCTACCTTGTCCGGAATCCGGAGGAGATCTGTCATTCTCCCTGAGAATTGCGACCACTGAGTTCTCAGTGCCCACTGAAGAGATCTCATTCTCAGGCGAGCCTCTGGCACAAGGAAGATGCAGGATGCCACGAGGCCTAGCAACCTCAAAAAGTCGAAGGCTGGGAGACGTTGGGCATTTTGAAACTTGTTGACCATCTGCAGAATATCTTGAGCCCTCAGCTCTGGTGGTGAGGCTTTTCCCCAGGGAAGTGTCCAGGACTGCTCCAATGAACTGGAGTCTCTGTGATGGTATCATCTGTGACTTCTTTAAATTGAGGGAGAAGCCCAGTTTGTGAAGGAAGTGGCAGACATAATCTAGCAGGATCTGAGCTTGTTCCGAAGATACAGCTCTGATCAGCCAATCGTCCAGGTAGGGGTAGACGTGGATCCCTTCCCTCCTTGGACTCGCAGCCACTACCGACATTAGCTTGGTGAAGACCCTCGGGGCAGAGGTCAGCCCAAATGGCAGAACTCGAAATTGATAATGAGAGTCGCCAATTGCGAACCTCAGGTATTTCCTGTGTTTGAGATGGATTGGCACATGGAAATAAGCATCCTGAAGGTCCAGAGATACCAGCTGGAGCTGGAGTGCCTGAAGGATCTGAGAGAGAGTTACCATCTTGAACTTGTCCTTCCTGAGGAACTTGTTCAATTCTCGTAAGTCCATGATGGGTCTCAGTCCTCCGTCCTTCTTTGGTATGAGAAAGTAGAGGGGGGGGGGGGTACCAGCCCTTGTTCCTGTCCGCTACAGGTACCGGTTCTATGGCACCTTTCTCTAGCAGGTCTATAATTTCCTGCAAGAGGAGCGGATCTGGAACTTTTAGAGAGCTGTGCCCCGTGGACGACTCTGAGGGATGTGTAGAAAGGGTAGGCAGTAACCCTGGGCAACTGTCTCCAATGCCCAAGCATCTGACGTAATAGCTTGCCATTCCGTCAGATGGTGAGTTAACCTGCCCCCTACAAGTGTTTTGTGTGGAAAGACCTCAGAGTGGTTTGGGGGCGGCTGATGCAGATGCCGAGGGTAAAGAGGCACCTGCTGCTGCTGCGGCTTTAGTACTTTTGACTCGTCCACCTCGGGTGGATCTCCTTTGGCCTCTTTGAGCTGGCTGTCCTCTGCCTTTCCCGAATGCGGAATAATAGCGAAAGGACTTTCCTCTCCCAGAGGTTCCTGAGGGGCGAAAAGGAGTTTGGCCGATTGCAGCTCCTAAAGATTTTGCTGCTGCTTTAGAGGTCTGCAACTTTTCCAGACTGTCATCAGCCTTTTTACCGAATAAAGAAGAGCCGTCAAAGGGCATATTCAAAAGTCTGGCCTGTACATCTGGAGCAAAGCCAGACTTTCGCAACCATGCATGCCTGCGGATTGTTGTACTTGCCGCCATGGCCCTGCTGATACTCGATGTCAGTTTGAAGTGATTCGCACATGGCATCTTTGCCATCTTTGATGATGTTAAGGAAGGCTTCCCTTTCCTCTCCTTCCGGTATGCAGTCAGCCGCTGATGAAGCACACTCCCACAGTGTGTGACTGAACCTGGCGAGCGTACAGGTGGCGTTGATGGACTTCAATGCCATACTACAAGCAGAAAATACTTTTTTTGCCATAGAATCGTACCTTTTGTCATCTCTATCCTGTGGGACAGTAGGGTAAGCGGATCTGCTGCTTGATGAAGTTGCCTCTTGAACCACCAGGCTCTCTGGAGTCGGGCGCAGCTACCCTATACTTGGCTGACAATCTTATTGACTGCAGGGATAACCTCAGGAGTTTCCCAATTAGATTAAATCTTCCTTTGCAAGGCTGCATGGAAGGAGACCACAGGATCCTCCTGTGGACCTTTGTCTAGTATGTCTGTAAGGTCATCCTGTTGATAAACAGGTGAAGGCGCAGAGCAACCCATCAATTCAATAATCCTTGCCATCAGGGTTCTATAGTGTGTTTCGGCATGTTCCCCTGGGTCTGGTTTGACAAATTCCACTTCTGGGGAAGTGTCCAGCCCACTTGCCTCATGTAATGATTCCTGTAGGTCTTTCAACCTTCTTTCCTCAGACGTAAAATCCTCTGAAACAAGTAGTGTGGTCCTCTGCAACCCGAAGGTTTCGGGGTCAGAATCCTCCCCTTCTTCATAGATTGAAGATAATCTGGGGTACTCTGACCTCGGAAATGGTGTAAACCCATTTCTAAGGCAGAAGGAGCCAAACTCTTCATTATTGGGCGAGAAAACGTCGATGTCGTTGATGCGATGTGACAGGCTTCGAAGGCGCCGAGAAAACTGGAAGAGGACTCGAAGAACTCGAGAGGATCGGGATCCTACTCGAGGATGTCAACGACGGTCTTGGCGTCGTGCCGGAGGCTCTTGGTATCACCGTGGGCTGTGAAGTAGCTGTGGTTTTCTCTTTCATCGGCGTCGATGTCGATCGACCGATGCGTCGAAGAACCCTTCGACAACGGCGTTGATGGCGCCGATCCATGCGTCGAAGGGATCTTCGACGATGGCGAAGATGGTGCCTTCTTACCCGATGGCCCGTGGCACTCTCGGGTGGACTCTTTCGCCGGGTGCGACTCGCGGCGTTTTGATGTTTTGGGTTTTTCACCCGGGGTATCACCCTCAGCTGTCTTCGAGGGGGAGAGCTGTGTTTTGTGGGGCAGGAGACCCTTTTTGGGGAAACAGAAGATGACGAGGAAGGGTATCTTCGACGTCTCCGAGTGTCTAGATCTCGACGAATGGTGGGAGATACTTCGAGACCTAGAATGGGAATGCTTTCGACGGCGAGGAGACGAATGCCTCGACCGAAGAAACTTTAGAGGAGGTTTTGACCGATTTACCTCTCTCGAGCTTCCCCTTGCGCTCCTTCAAGGCTTTCGCCGTCATGGACATGCAGTCCTCACACTCCGAACAATGGTGCTCGACTCCCAAGCACCACAAGCAGATCCTGTGTGGATCTGTTATCGACATTTTCTTACCGCAGTCTCGACATTTTTTTGAAGCCACACCGCAGAGTCGTCGGTTCCGATGAAGAAGCCATTGAGAACGAGTTGGTATTTTGAGTAAATATAAGAGGTTTTATCTGACTGAACTGAGCAACGATATTCCGAGGCCCCACGAAGCGTGGAAAAACAGAACTAAGCAGCAGACGCCGCGCGTGGCTATTTATGGGCATGGTGACGTCGGCATCAATACGGTGGCTGTCGAGGGACATCGACTCGGCAGACGTCGACGCGCAGCACCCTCTACAGAGAAAACATTTCCGAGGCCAGCAAGCTGGAGACGAATTATCAAAGATAAGGAATACGTCGGAGGACACAATCCCTTCGAAATATAGTTTTAAAGTGAAAGTGAAACTGTTTTGATTCCTAGCCCGACGACAGGGAATATTCATGAGCATGTGAATCTATGCAAGACCCCATGCTGGAGAATGTAACTTTAACCAACTTAACCTCCATCCTTTCACTATGGCCGCCAATACAATACATGTATAGCAAATCCAAAAATCAAGTAAAGTATCAAACAAATGTCCCTGCCTACACGAATCTCACAATAATAAGTCCACAAATGCATTCACTTACAAGTCAAAAAATCTTCACATAATTATACGGTATTCTAAAAGATACTAGACATTGTAAACTTTTCTACTCTACATTCGCTTCTCCATCACTAGTTTCTCAATGAGAATATTTCAACATGATGCAAATGTCTTTCAGTCGATTTTCTCCGGTATCAAGACAAGTATGGTGGTAGAAAAAAAAAACACACTGAATTCAATAACATTCATTACTACATATTCAACTTTTCTCCCCTATACATGTGTGAAGATGTGAATTTTTAAGTTGTATAGGGCGTATACATGTAGACAATGTCCAGAATGCATAGGCTGCTGTAGCTTTAAATTCAAAGAAATCCTGTCCTGGGTCCGACCATTCTATTCTGAACCAACATGTATACTGTTTTCTCAAAACAAAATCAGTGTGGCAGCTTTCACTAAATCGAAGTGTGCCATTTGCTGTCTGTACATGTGTGTGTAACTGAATACAGCTATGTATGCAGCTTCAAATTCACTTGCGTGTGTGCTGTTTACAATCAATTTGTATGTGCAACTTTAAATCTGTGTCTAACTGTAATGCATCTGTGTATTGGTTTCAGCCTGCATGTATTTTCGGGCTGAAGATCAGCTATTCCAGTAACATGTACACTGTTTCAGTACTTCCATCGTATACACAAGTCTACCTGTGCATTTAAAGACAAGGGACTGCAGGGCTTTGCTTTTCGCAACCATTTTCAATAATTCTCACTAATTCACTGTATTCATTCCTATTGCACAAACATCTAATCTACAACTATATCCGTCTGGCTGCATTAACTGGATGATATCACCCCAGGCAATAGTATTTTGCAATGACAGTAAAATTGCCAGAAATAACTATACCATCTTAAGCCATTAAGAAAATGCATTCCATTTTAAATGTGTCTCAATACAAGACACACTGAGCTTGAAAGAAATAACCTCTTCGAATGCCATGTCAATGAAAGTGTATCAATATCTGTGTTCTCATTATCGAAGTGCATTCCCCAGAGTTCCCTTAACTTTATCTTCTCAGATTTTACCCTGGTCATATATGGATATTTGTGGAATGAAAGAGGTTTAACTTCTGATTTTGGAGAGCCAGCAGGGGACACGGTCAGCCTGAAATCTTTCCTTCAGCAAACCCTCACTTCAGGTGAATTATTTATCTGCAAGTACACACTGGTCTTCCATCTATTGGCTGGTGTCCTATCTTTATGGGGTCAGTCCTTCCAATAATATAAGCTCCCCTTCTCCAATTTTTTCCACGCTTTAACTCTCCTTACCTTATAATACAGCGCTATATCTCCTGTGTGCTATAAAAAATATATCTTTTCTAGCTCCAACTCGACAGACCCAACCACATGATCAGCAAGGGTGGGAGAGAAAACTGCTCCTCTTCAAGAAATACCAATTTCATTTTTGGCCTATCTTTTTACTAAACTATACAAAATTGATAAAACAACTTTTCGAATTCTGCAAGTCAGGTCACACATTTGGAGACTTCGACAGATTGCATTCTGATCGTTTTTGGAACACTGGCATGTTTTTGCCATTTTTCAGCTATTCAAAACGTGACACCATAAACTTTCTATTCCATATTGAGATGGATATTACTTCTATTTACAAACTGTTAACAGTGTGGGTCAATCAGAGCTTCCGCTACATGCAGCATCAATTTAGTGATTACACATTTTAATGTGAAATTGCCACCATGTAAATGCATCAGGTTTTCTAATGTGTAATTGCTGACCTTTTCCTACAGGAAGCAGTGGTGATTCATTGCCTACATACTCTTATATGCCATTTATGTGTATCCAGTGCAGACGTTTTTGTTTGCCGGACATAGTTTGGATAAGCTTCCATTTAAGTAGTTCATCGACTTCTCCCTCAGCCTGGGCTAATGAAGTTTTTACGCTATATCTGAGCTCATGACACATTATACAAGAGGTTTGAAGCAGAGGACTTGAATCCATTTGTGTACATCCAGCACAGCCATCAGAGAATCTTCTGAACAGGGACAATCTTCTCAACAGAATATACCCTGTGTGTTCTTGATGGACATTCCTAGGCTGGGTCAGGCCAGGAAATGGAAATATAAGGAATGCTGACAATTCCCCATTTCAGCAGTTTCAACACCCCCCCACCCCACCCCCAGTTTCCAAAATGCATTGGCAAAGCAGAAAAGAAAATTTAAATAAGGTTTCAGTTTTACACTACATTTCAGGTGCTTTTGGTTATAATGAAGCATATGACATGTGGACTGCGATGTGGACCTTCACCTTCATGAAGTTCTACTGAGTCAACAGTGATTCCAGAGAGTCGTCCAGAGTCTGCCAAGCAGTTCGCTTGAGGCGAGCCTGTTCGAGAGGTAAGAATATTGCTTCTGTTGAGCCTTGCCACCTACCGTGGTTGTGTAATGTACTGCTATGTATCCTTTATTCATGAGAATGTGAATCCATGTCAGACCCCATGCTGGAGAAGACATGCAGTACCTACCGTAACAGCATTTCTGATGATTGTATCTGCTTAGATTCACATGCTGTGCAAGTCCAACATCTAGTGGTAACCACAGAGAATTGCATCTGGTCTTTCGAGGATCGAAAGGGGACGTCAACATGGGCATGCTTGTAACACTATCCCTAACATGACGTGTAGTATACCCAAAATCCCTCTTGCTTCGAGGTCCATCCGATTGTATTTTTTCCACCGTGAGGGAGTCTTATGACTATCTGTGAGTACAGAAAAGAGAGAATAGTAGTAAGATGTCTATGTTCCTTCCATTCGAGAGGGGAAGAAGCGTGGGTGCATGTCAATCTTAAGCAGATGCAATCATAAGAAATGCTATTACGGTAGGTAATGCATGTCTTCTAATGCTTGTTAATCTGCTTAGAATCACATACTGTGCAAAGACTAGCTAGCAGTACACAGAGTTGGAGGTGGGATTTTAGAAGGAACAGTAATGAAAAGAGGTCTTAGTACTGCTTGTCCCACCTGGGAATAAGACCTAGACTCAGTATCTGGGCAATAGTGTTTTGCAAAGGTGTGTACAGAACTCCAGGTTGCCGCTATGCAAATGGACTTGAGAGGAACATTTGCAATGAATGTTATGGAAGCCCCCAGTGCCTAGAGAAGAGTGTGCGCTAGGCTTGAAGGGCAGGTCTCTCTTGGCAAGGGTGTAGCAGAGTTTGATGCAATTGACAATCCACCTTGAGATGGCTGATTTAGAGACAGGATCCCCTTCGATACCAGCTGCCACTGAAACAAAAAACTGGTTTGTCTTCCTTAGTGGTTTAGTTCTTTCCAGGTAATGCATGACTGCCCTGCGGTTATCTAGTGTGTGTAGGCTTCTTTCTGCTATGTTATTTGGATTCTGGACGAAAGTTGGCAGTTCTATAGACTGGTTGACATGGACCTTGGTAATACATTTGGGTGCATATCGAGGGTGAGTGTGCAGAACCACCAGTGTCCAATTATTTATTTATTTTTAATGTGATATAGTTTTATAAACAAAAACTTTACACATTTTCAATAGAATCAATAATAAAATTCAGGAGTAAAATATCATAACATGAACATAAAACATACAATATATTTCCATTACATATTTCATATAAGCAAACAGTACATTCAGTAGATCCTTTAATGGGTCAGCACTATAGATCAAATCAAAGATATAATACATATATACATAGCTATACACATACGTATATATTCTTCAATTACTAACCCGGGTCTTACTATGCTTTCCTATGGCAACCTAACAGGCACCTCTCCTAGCGAATATAACCCAGTGAGTATCATTGATTTCCACAGTTAGTGGTAAATACATTTATTTATATTGATTAAACCTCCTAATCCATGTTATTCTTATCAGCTTGTCCGCTTAAACTGGGCTTCCATTTCTGTCCCATCACATTCATATTTATAATTTATTCAACCGATTGACTACATTGCACCAAACTCTATAGAGCGCTAATTGTAGTCTGGGATTTTGGGTATTCAAGTACATGTACCAGAATTCGTCCTCCTTGATATAGTTCAGATGATGTACATAGCCATCATAATTATTAATATATAATGAAGCTAAATTTGGACATAACATTAGAACATGTCTGGCAGTTTCAGGTATAGTTCTCCTTTTACATATCCGACAATATCGTTCCTCAATGGGGATCGCTTGTTCAGGTCCGTTTACCATTAACACCGGCAGATGGTTAATGCGCAGTAGTAATAGGAAACACCTGAGATTATCAGAGGGACACAGATTAAAATAACCTTGGGTTTTTTTTTATAATTGTATAGGATATGTGAAATGAATCTGTAACTCTTCAGATTTTCCAGATGATTGAAGTTATTTTGCCAATCCCATAGCTTCAAACGCTACCCTAGCTGATGTTTCAAGATGTTATAATCTGTGCCCCAATGTGGCTTTCATCCTATATTCCTGAACAATATGTTCATTTCATCCTGGAGCTTAGCCTGCTTATTCCCACTGATTTCTTCTCTCATAGTTAACATTAGAGGGTTAGTAGTATTCGCAAAGATTTTAATAAAACATTCTGCTTTTTTAAAATAACAATAGATGATAAAGGACATAATCCTAGTTCAAGTCTCAGTATTGCCATGGGAATTCCTTGAGAAACACCCAACAATTTACGCCAGAACTTGCCTTCGATAGCCTGTAGCCATTCTAAATTCATATTGATCAGTGTCTCAAGTCCATAAATTACCATTGGGACAAGACATTGAGTGTACAATTGGCGTGCCGCCCAGATAGCATATCCACTCTGACTACGGGTAAATTGGGAAATCATGGCAGTAAGTTGGGCAGCTTTACTTTTACGATTTTGAACACAGGAGTCATACCTATTTTTGGAATCGAATTCAACACCTAAATATCTGTAGAATGGTGCGTAAGAGATTTCATGACTTCCAACCTGTAAACGTGGGCGGCTAATTTTTCCGTGGGAGTAAGGAATTAATTCGGCCTTGTTCTGATTTATTGTTAATTCTTTCAAATCTGCATATTCCCAAAGCTTAGCTGCGCAGCGCGAGAGACCACTAAAAGTGTGGTCAAAAATAGCCAAGTTGTCCGCATAGGCCATCACCAGACAGTGTTTTGAACCAAATTTCGGGGGAACCTTGGGGACTGTTCTAATATACTCAGGAATATCGGATACAAATAGATTATACAGTCGGCGGGGTAACACACCCCTGTTTTACCCCTCGGAGTTGTTTTACAGGTCTAGTAGTGATTCCACTACCGTCTAACCTAAGTTTAACTGTGGTTTTATAATGGAGCAGCTGTAATTAATATAGTAGGCCCTTAGGACAAGCCATTCCTCTCAATTTGCTCCATAACTTCTCTCTGTTGACAACATCAAAGGCTGCTTTGAAATCAACATATAAAGCGTACAATGGGGGATTATTAGGTAGTAAGGCTTTAGATCTCAGATTATTCAAAATCCAAATATTATGTGATGTAGAAAATCCAGCCCTAAAGCCACTTTGAAAACAATCCAATACCCCATATTCTTCCGCCCATATTTGAAGTTTCTGTAATATTAAGGAGGCAAACATTTTCCCCGAGCAATCTAACATAGATAGTAATCTATAATTGCACGGGTCGTATCTGTTCCCCTTCTTAAATACAGGGACCAATATAGCAGTCTGCCAAGTTTCGGGGATTCGTCTCTCAGTGAGTACTTTTTCAATCAGAATTTTTAGTAGATTTGCCCAAAAAATGGGGTTGTTTTTCATTACTATATTAGCAAGACCGTTAGGTCCAGGTGCTCGTGAGGCCTTGAGATTCAGAATTTTTTCATGGAGTTCAGCAACACTCACAGTAAAGGGAGGAGGGATGTGTTGGTTAATAGGAGGCCGTGACATCGGCTCAACCATATTCCCATTTCGTCGTTCAAGAAATCTCACCCAATCTTCAGCTTTTATTGGGTTGATTAGGGGTGTGAGCCTACTGCCCTTAACCTCACCCAGTAATGCCCAGATGTTACGGGTATTTTTTGAGCAGATAGATGGCAAAAAACAGTACAAACTATCACATTTTTTCTTTCTTTTCCAATATTTAGACCAGGATCGATAATTCTTTAATTCTCTGATTTTACTATAGGCCGTAATCTTGGAACTAATCGAGGTCTTTATTTTGCGTATGTCTCTTCTTAGCTTACGTTTGGCATCTCTAATTACTGGGTCGTAGGCCGGGATCGTACCCTTCTCTCTGATGGGATAAAGCAACTTTTTAGTGGCGTATTTGCCAATACAGGCATATATCCAATCCTCCATGTCCTCAAGGGTCATGGAGTTAAAAAGTTTTAAGTGCCCGATATCCCAGTCTTTATTTTCTTGACCTATCCTTGTAATGTTTTTATCTGACCAGATTAGTCTAGTAGCTGCATAATTAATCATAATTGTAGTAATGGGATTAGTTGGTAAAATACTCATTACACTTTCTAATTGTAGACTCAAGATCTCATGATCGCTCCAGGTATTCCCAACCACTGTCATATCTTTTACTAAGAGTGCCATATCTGCACTAGTACAGACATAATCGAGTGTTCTTCGCGCCTGCCCATACCTCCAGGGTCGCTTCCCTGGGCGATCGCTAAGAGTGCGTCCATTTATTATTTCAAGCTCCCATCTTTCCAGAAAGGTGTCCAGTTAAAGTTTTAAAAACAAAAAGGATAGAATGCAATAGGTGCATTCGACTGAAAACCAAAGGATCGCAAACATTTTTAAAATGTATTCTTTTTTTTGCTCTAGTTTAGCTTTAAAGGGTGTTTTTACACCAAAAACAGGGGTTTAGGGGGGCAACCCCCCTCCCCAAAAAAAAGACAAAAATGTTGATCCTTTTTTCGGTTGAATTGACTACCATTTTGTCATTCGATCCTTTTGATTGGGTACTATGACCCATAACCGAACCATCTTATCTCTGAATTATAACAAAAGGGCCTAGAACTGAAAGGGCCTGTAGTTCACTGACTCTCCTTATTGAAGTAACTGCTACTAGGAAGGCAGTTTTGTAGGTAAGAGCTTTGAGACTTGCCTTATGCATAGAATCCAAAAGGAGACCCCCATAAGTCTGGTCAATACCACATTTAAGTCCCATCCGGAGCCGGGTTAGAAGTCGGGGGATGAATCCTCTTAACCCCTTCCATGAAAGCCAGGCCGCTAAGTTCAGAGTTTGCGGGCCTGGATGAAGTATTTCCCCCTTGTCCTGAGATGAACAAATTACTCCCTTACCTGGTAACGTTCTTTCGATGGGATGGTCCGACGACGTATTCCATATCTATAACAGTAATCACCATAGCTGTGCTGCTTCGGAAAATCTTCGGCGTCTGCGTCCTGCGTCGATGTCAATACGCCGCCCTCGAGGACCTCCTCCGACGGCCGACGTCACTGGATGTTATAAGTAGGACGCACGACGCCCGTAGCCTCAGTTGTAGTTTTTCCCCAGAACGTGTGCCACCAGTCTTCTGCCAGTCTGACACACAAAGCCTTGCGGAACCGTAAGCTGCAATCGCATAAGAAATTCTGTAGCGGGGAAGGTAGGGAGGGAGCGATATGGCGTACGTCGCCGGACCATCCCATCGAAAGAACGTTAACAGGTAAGAGAGTAACTTGTTCTTCGAGGGGATTGCGTCCTCCGACGTATTCCATATCTATGACAGACTCCCAAAGCAGTACCAATGCAAGGAGGTGGGAAAAGAATTTAGAAAAACAAAATTTAGCATGCCCAATCAAATTGCGGAGTAAAGGACCGCCTTGCCAAAGGCCAGATCCTGCCCCCGGATGGAAATGAGGGAATAGTGACGTACACAAGTATGTACCGAAGCCCAGGTGGCTGCATCACAGACGTTTCGAATAGGAACACCCCTCTGCAGGGAATAAGAGGCAGCCATACCCTGGTAGAATGGGCCCGTAAGCCGACCGGTGGGTCCTTACCCGCCAAGCGGTAACACTCAGATAGCCAAAATAATCCAGCGAGACAAAGTCTGTTTCGTCACAGCCTGTCCCAAACGCTTTCCAGCATAACTTATGAAGAGCTGATCGTCCACTTTGACCCGGGACATGCGTGAAATATAAAAGCTTAACGCTCTCCTAGGATCAAGCCTATGGATCCTCTCCTCTTCCTTACCAGGATGTGGAGGAGGATAAAATGCCGGAAGAACAACCTTCTGGCCTAAATGAAATTCCGATACCACCTTCAGAAGAAAAGAAGGACGAACTCTAAGGACAACCCTGTCCTTATGAAACACAGTGAAGGGTGGCTTAACTGAAACTGCCTGTAACTCACTCTGCGAGCGGAAGTGACCACAACTAAAAATACAGTTTTAAGAGTGAACAGTCTCAAAGGGCATGTATGCAAAGGCTCAAACGGAGCACCCATCAGAAACTTGAGAACAAGGTTCAAATCCCAACCGGGCACCTGGAAAGGCGACGGAGGGAACACATTAGTGAGCCCTTTCAGAAACTGAGAAATTAAAGGAATTTTAAAATAGGAACACTCTTCAGACGAGCACTTAAATATGGACAGCGCCGCCAGGTAACCTTTAATGGGACCCACTTGAAGTCCCCTGTGGGCCAAAGAAAGCAAAAAAGACAGAACCAAGGGAATTTCACATGCAAAAGGATCCACATTCTTAACCCTGCACCAGTCGCAGAACTTTCTCCAACGGCAACGTTACAGAGACTTTGTTTACGGGCCTTCTGGCCGAAAGCAACACCTCCATCACGTCTTCAGGGAGGTCCCAATCCTTATACCTCAACCTTTCAGAAACCAAGCGTGAAGGTTGAGGGACCGGACCTCTGGATGGAGAACCCGACCCCCCCTCCCGTGAGAGCAGATCATCTCGGTAGGGAAGACGAAGTGGAGGGCAGATGGACAAGTCGAGAAGGTCCGGGTACCACGTCCTTCGGGCCCACGCCAGCGCAATGAGGATCATCCGGGAACCGACCCTCCGTAATCTCTGCAGTACTTGCTGGATGACGGGGACTAGAGGAAACGCGTACAGCAGTGGGAATGACCACTCCACCACGAACACGTCTCCTAAGGCTCCGTTTAGAGGAAATTCCCGTGAGCAGAACCTCTCGCACGTCCGGTTGACACTGGAGGCGAAGAGATCCACTTGAGGGTTCCCCGAAAGGGCGAAGATCTCCAGGAAAATCTCCTGAGCCAACTCCCACTCGTGAGAGATCGCGCTCTGCCTGCTCAGAGCGTCCGCCGTCTCGTTTTCGTCTCCAGCCAGATGAACTGCCGAGATCGAAACTTCCTGCTGGATTGCCCAGAACCAGAGCTGCATCGCCTCCCTGCACAGAGGAAGTGACCCGGCCCCACCCCTTTTTGTTGAGGTAGTGCATGGCCACCGTGTTGTCCGTCAGGATCAGGACATTCTTTCCTCGCACAGGCAGAAGAAAAGCCTTCAGGGCTAGCCTGACGGCCCTCAGCTCCAACAGATTGATATTGAGTCTGGACTCCGACGGAAACCAACGACCGCTGACTGTCAACTCGTTGGCATGAGCTCCCCATCCCGTGAGGGATGCGTCCGTCACGATTGTCACCTCCGGCCAGGGCAGCCAAAATGGAGCCCCCCTCATCGGATTGCCTTCGTCGGCCCACCACAGAAGGTCCGGGGCGACCGAAGACAGCACCTGAACAGGGTCCGACATCCTGCCGGAGGACTGAGACCACTGGAGCTTGAGTGCCCATTGCAAAGATCTCATCCGCAACCTGGCCTCTGGCACCAGAAGAATGCAGGATGCCATGAGGCCGAGCAGTCTCAAGAACTCGAACGCTGGGAGAGTCTGGGCAAGTTGAAATTTGTGCACCATCTGCTGAATGTGATGAGCCCTCACCTGGGGAGGAAAACACTGCCCCAGGGACGTGCCAAGCACTGCTCCGATGTACTGGAGCCTCTGAGTTGGTGTCAAATGAGACTTCTTTAAGTTGAGGGAGAAGCCCAGCTTGTGGAGGGAGTGGCAGGTCACTGACAGAGGATCCAGGACATGCTCGGGAGAGCGCGCCCTGATCAACCAATCGTCCAGGTAGGGGTAGACGTGAATCCCCCCTTTCCTGAGGTCCGCAGCCACCACTACCATGAGCTTGGTGAAGACCCGCGGCGCGGAGGTCAATCCGAATGGCAGGACCCGAAACTGAAAGTGAGTCGCCAACCACAAACCTCAGGTACTTCTTGTGCTTTGGATGGATCGGCACATGAAAATAAGCGTCCTTGAAGTCGAGAGACACCAACCAGTCCTGAAGTTGAAGGGTCTGGAGGACTTGAGAGAGAGTAACCACCTTGAACTTGTCCTTCCTGAGGAGTTAGTTCAAACCGCGCAAGTCCACGATGGGTCTCAATCCCCCGTCTTTCTTGGAAATCAAAAAATAAGGGCAATACCATCCCTTGTTCCTCTCTGCTACAGACACCTGTTCTATGGCGCCTTTCTCCAGCAGGGATTGAATTTCCTGCGCAAGGAGCGGATCCGGACTCTTCAAAGAGAGATTCTACGGTGGATTGTCTTGAGGCCTCTGCCGGAAAGGAAGACAGTAGCCGTGGGTTATGATCTCCAGAACCCACACATCTGAAGTAATGGCGCGCCACTCTGCAAGATGCTGCGCCAGCCTTCCCCCAACCGGCGAACCATGGGACATGGCCTCATGACTGAGCAGAAGCAGCTGCTGAGTTGTCTGAGGGCAAAGAGGCAACAGCCCGAGCGGCCTTGGCACCTCGAGTACCTGGTTTTCCACCTCTGGCACTCCTACGGTGGCCCCTTTGACTGGCAGCTCCTCTCGCTTTACCAAAGGATGAGTAATAACGAAAGGAACCTCCCCCTCCATTGCTGTCCCCTAGGACGAAAAGGCAGAGGTTTTCTAATTGCAGCGCCCAACGACTTCGCTGCTGCTTTTGAGGTCTGCAACCTCTCACGGTTCTCGTCAGCCTTGCTGCCAAAAAGATGTTCCCCGTCAAAGGGCATGTTGAGGAGCCGGGCCTGCACATCAGGAGCAAACCCCGACTTCCGCAACCACGCAAACTTGCGTATCACGGTGCTCGCCGCCATGGACCGAGTGACGCAATCTGCCATGTCCAAACTCGACTGAATGGCCTCACACATGGCATCCTTGCCATCCTGAACCATGGCAAGGACCATCCCATTAGTCCCCTTCAGGAATATGTTCAGCCGCCAAGGAAACAGTTCCACAGAGTGTGCGTGAAACGAGACAAGGCACATATGGAGTTGGCCGCCTGAAGCGCCATACCCCCTGCACAAAACACTTTCTTCGCCCAGCCGTCAAAACGCTTGTCGTCCCTATCAGGAGGGTTGGTAGGGTACGACGCCTGCTTTGCCGGGGCCGTAGCCGCCTGCACCACCAAACTCTCCGGAGTAGGGTGCTCGGACAAGTAGCAGGGGTCACTACTGGCTGGGCGGTATTTTCCCGGCAAAGACTTGCTCACTGCCGGGAGACTCTCCAGAGCAGTCCAAGCCGCCGCCACCCTCTGTAAAGCCATATGAAACGGCAGTACCGGGTCAGTTGGTGGACCAATGTCGAGGATATCCGTAAGGTCATCCTGAACAAACTCCTCTGGGGGAGCAGACCAATCTAAGTACTCGGTGACCCTTGACATAAGGCGCCGGTACGAAGAATCAGCATGAGAGCCAGGCTCATGCCTACAAAACTCCACCTCCGGAGAGGTGTCCAGCCCACTAGCATCATGCAGGGACTGCCTCGGGTCCTCAAACTGGCTATGGCCCGAGAGAATCTCGTCAGGCACCATGCCATCATCAGAGCCCTCATCCACCTCTGTAATGAACTCCAGATGGCGGTAAGAAGGCACAGAACTGGAACCAAAACCATGCTTGACCTTGGCCAGAGCCTTTCTATGTGGTACCCCCGAACGACACAGCCTCGAAAGGCGTTGAGTGAATCGGCGCAGAGAGAATCTGCGTCGATGACAGACGAGGCGCCGACAGCATCAACGGCGTCGACGCAGGCCTCGAAGGCGGAGCCCCGAGCATGTCCCTCGACATCCTGGGCGCCGACGGCGACTTCCTCGGAGGCGGACCTCGGCACCACAGGCGTCGATGTCTTCCTCGAAGACTTCACAGGTTCACGCGGTCTCGAGCGCGTCAAGGACCGGGACCTGGATCGAGAACGATTCCCCTTGTCCGAGCGGGACCTTTCCTGCGAATCGTGACGACCACCCAAGCCCGAAGGCGTGCGAGCGGTGTCTCTCGGCTGATCACGACCGACCCTACTCGGAGGCGGGGACGGACCAGTGCCCTGTGCTTCGAGAATCGCCAACATTTTCTTCCCGATGTAAGCCCATTCCTCCGGTGTCGCATGCTTGGTGGGGTAAGCGACCCGCCGACGGGCGGAGTCCTCAGATGAGGACGGGGAAGGCGACCGATGACGGCGCTTCCGGGAGTGCCTTGAAGAGGCAGAGGAGTGGCGAGACCGACTCCGGAACCGAGATCCACTGGCCTTCCGACGACGACGCGGAGAATCGCCCCTCGAGTCGTCCGTCGAAAGCCCCGCAGACCTCGCCTTCTGGGGCTTGGACACCTTACCTACCGAAAACTTCTTCTTGCGCTCCCGCAAGGCTTTCGACGTGAGCGACTGGCAGTCGACACAGTCATCCGTCTCATGGGCCTCCCCGAGGCACCAGAGGCAGGCGTCGTGCGAGACCGACATCTTGGACCCGAGTCCCCGCACTTCTTAAAGCCCGGACGCGGTGTGGAAGACGAGGTAGACATCTTCACGAAGAAATATTTCACAAACAGCAAACGGGTTCGAAGAACCGAGAAAACAACAAACTCCAAAGAGTCGAGGCACGCCGAGATTCCCGAAGCGAACACGTTCGCGTAAAAAACCAAACTGAGGCTACGGGCGTCCTACTTATAACATCCAGTGACGTCGGCCGTCGGAGGAGGTCCTCGAGGGCGGCGTATCGACGTCATCGACGCAGACGCCGAAGATTTTCCGAAGCAGCACAGCTGTGGTGATTACTGTCATAGATATGGAATACGTCGGAAGACCCAATCCCCTCGAAAACATGTTGTATGGGCAAGGCAGTTTCATCGGAGGAGAGAGAGACATGTCCATCAGATGGGAGAACCAAGGTTGGCGGGCCCACATCGGGGACACCAATATAATGTTGACTGGTTCCTGGTGCATCTTGTGCACGATCTTGAGTTGGGGGGGAAAAGCGTAAACAAATTTCCCTGACCATGTTAGATAGAGACCATTCCCTTTGGATCGGTTCTGAGGGTACCTGGAGGCGTAATCTTGGCATTATGCGTTCTCCAGAGTTGCGAACAATTCGGTCGCTGGAAAGCCCCATCCTGTGAAAACGTTGGAGACAATGCCTTCGTGTAGTCGCCATTAGTACTCCAAGGGCAGCGGGAAGTCTCTGCTGAGCACATCCGGCCAGAAGATGGAGTTCCCCTGGAACGCGTTGAGACAACAGGAACATTTTGTGTTTGAGAGCCCATTTCCAAATGTTCTGGGACAGTTTGGACAGCCCTGGAGAGCGAGTCCCCCCTTGCTTGTTCAGGTAGTACATGGCCGTGGTGCTGTCTGTGAGGATCAGGACAGTCTTCCCCTGCAAGTGTGTCTGAAAGGCCTTCAGTGCTTTGAATACTGCTAACAGCTCCAACCGGTTTATGTGGTTGGATGCTACTGCTGGGGAGCAAACGCTGTGCGCCGTCTGTTAAAGGTGGTGAGCCCCGCCCCCCATCCCGTGCGAGATGCGTACGTCATGAGAGTGGCCTCTACTGTGGGGGTGGTGAAGGTTTTCCCCTTCAAGAGGTTTTCCCCCGACCACCACTGCAGAGAGCAAACCCATTGTCCGCTGGCCTGACACCACTGGCTGTTGAGCCACTCTTGCATAGGACGCATGCGCAAACGTGCGTGAGGAACCAAGTAAATGCAGGATGCCATCATTCACAACAGTCGCATGGCCTGGCGTACCGTCACCTCTTGACTGGCTACATATTGAGGGATCTGAAACAGCATGTTTTGTATCCTCTCGTTGGAGAGGAAGATGAGGCCGTCTTCTGTCCGAATTGGTGCCCTCAGAAACTGCTTGACTTGGTTGGGGTCTAGGCTGGACTTTTTCGTTTATTGAGAATCCTAAACTGAATAAGAGATCTATCGTCTTTTGGGTATTTGACAGGCATGTTCCGTGGGAATCCCCTGTTATGAGCCAGTTTTTGAGATGAGGATAAACTGGGATGGATTGCCTGCGCAGGTGTGCTGCTGCAACTGCCAGTACTTTTGTAAACACCCTTGGGACTGAGGCAATGCAGAAGGGAAGAACCTTGAGCTGGTAGTGCTTGTACTTCATCATGAACCTTAGCTATTTCCTGTGTGCTGGCAACATTGAAATATGAAAGTATGCATCTTTCATGTCCAATGTTGCCATGTAATCCCCCTGCGTTAGCAGAGGAATTACCTCTCGCAGCATTACCATCCGAATCTGCTGATGTTTGACAAATTTGTTCGCTGGGTGCAAGTCTAGCACAGGGCGCATGGTGAGATCCTTTTTGGGTACAAGGAAGTACACTGAATAAATACCCTTGTTTACATTTAGAAGAGGACGACTTTGATAGCGCCCTTTTCCTGCAGGATCTCGATCTCTTGCAGCAGGATCCTCCGGTGTTTCGGTGTGAGGCGTCTATCTCGGAAGTCTGAATCGAGGCGGTCGTCTGAACTCATTGCAGTAACCGTGGGCGGCGGTCTTGAGCACCCACTGGTCTGTTGTAATCTCCTTCCATGCATGCAGGAATGATGTTATACGTCCCCCGACCTGGGAGCGGACCCGGATCTGAAAGTCATTTCTGACTGGAGGCCGGGGAACCTCTGGGGTGGAATTACGACCCCTTTTATCCCCCCACGGCGTTGTCCCCTAGGTGGACAGGAGGTAGTGGAGGTAGACCCCCGTCCTGAGGACCAATTGTCCCCGGAACCATATTGGTTGTGAGGGGAGCGAGAGTAGGATTGCCCATGAAAGGAGCGGCGAGAACCTCCCCCGCTCTGTTGAAAGGGTCTTTCGAGTAATTTGGTTCAAAGTCTTCAGAGTCTCGTGTTCCTTTTTTGCTGTTTCCAGCGCCTCAAACAGCCTTGCCGAACAGGTTGGAGTCCTCCACCGGCATGTCTATTAAGGACGCCCGAGTATCTGGCTTGAACCCTGAGTTCTTCAACCCAGCCGTGACGTTTTAGCAGGGTACACTGGGCTAAAGACCTTCCCGCTGTCTCAGCAGCATCTAAAGTATTTTTGAGAATGTGGAGGTTCACCTGCTTACCCTCAGATACAAATCATAAGCAGGCGAGTACGCACTGGTTCAGGGACCTCCTGTAGCATGTTCCATTGAACAGCCGAGAAGCTGGCTAACAGTGTAGTGTTGTTGGCTATGAGGGTGGAGGAGTGTGCTACCACAGTAGTTATTCTCTTTCCCAGAGCATACAATTTCTTTCATTCTTTGTCAGGCGGTGCCTCGACTGTGGACAAGGGGACACATGCCCTCTTCCTGGTTGTCATGACTAGGAGAGAATCCGGGGTGGCATGCCCCCTAATGTAGAGGGGGTCAAGTAGGGGAAGGGCAAAAATGCTTTTCTGCCTGTGGATTAACAGCCCTGGTTTGTGAGGGCGTTAATAATGAAGGAGCAATGCGTCTTTTAATAGAATTAAGTAATGGGATAGCCTGACTGGCAGGATGCTTCTCCTTTAAAATGTCTTCAACTAAATCTGAATCTGGCACTGCCTCCTGCGTGGCAATTTTCAAGTGTTCGGCTGCTTTCTTTAAGATGGCGTTAATCGCCATCTGGTCATCAACCGGTGATGCCTGAAGTAATGGTGGGGGGGTGGGTGAGTCCATACATAAGGTGTCAGGGTTCGGAGTACGGGTAGGGGACAGCCAAGTTGGCTCATCCACCGGCTGGTCGTCCCCCCAGCCCTGGCCATGATCAGTAGGATCATCTGCAGGATCAGCAAAGGGATCATGGTCCTGTAGGTATGGGTCAATAGGAATTCCTTCAGTGAGGTCAAAAACCTCCTCTTCATGAAGTAAATCATAAGTCCTCTGGAACTTAGCCATTGGTGTATAAGGGCTCTCTTCACGTAGTCTCTTAGGAGTAAACCTTTCAGAAAAGTCAACAAACTTTTCCAGCCTGTTCATGCAACCCTCAAACTTCTATCTGGTCCATGAGGAGGAGCCAGAGGAGGAAAGGACTCTTCCTGATGATCCTGCTCACTAGAACGTTGAGATTTCTCAATCAGTTTCTTAGATAAGGATAGAGGACTCTAAGAGTAATCTTTCTGCCCTTCTTGGCATTTCGACATGTCTTTTGACGTGTCCCTAGCCTGGTCTTTTTGTTTAGCCCCCAAAACGATCTTAGCGATACTCTCATGTTTGGAGTTACAGGGAGGTGTTTGGACTGTGTAGGCGGTTGCGCTGTAGACTTCGATGCAACCGGGGCCTTAAGCGGTGTCAGCGCTCTTTTCTGAGGTGTCTCGACGTCCGTGTGGCTTTTGGTGCTGGCACCCCTACTTTGAGACTGTCGCGGTTGTGGGGAGGGCTGCCGATCAGGCAAATCGGCCAGTGCCATCAAAATATCCAACGTACCCATTGGCACCTTGGAACACTTTGATGAACCGTCAAGGCGGAACCAGGGGTTGTGTACTTTGTGCGAGTATCGGGTGCGTCCCCGTCGCCTGGATGTACATTCCCCATAGCTGGACTTTCGTCGTGTCTAGCAGGGCCGGGTACGGACGCCATGGAGTGAGAACGCTCTGATGTAAGGTCAATGGCGTCCGAAGTGGAGCCTTGGTCGTCACTTATCTCCTCATCACACTCGGCAGCAGAGCTACCCTCGGCCGCAACACAGCATAGGCTACCCACGCTCCTTAATAGTCTTAGGACGTAGGAATTTACAGGCTGCCTCGTCGTGATTGAGGGTGAAGACACTTATTGCACCGCGGGTGCTCGTCTTTCCATGTGAATTTTGCCTTACAGGAGGGGCAAAATCTAAATTGTGTCTTGTCCATAGCTCAGGAATTTAACAGAGAACAAAACCAAGAAAGGGGAGAAGGAAAGGCATTCTTGTAAAGAATAGAAAACTGCCAGACCCCACTGCCTCTACCGGCCAGAAGGCCTGGCCACGCGGTCGACAGCATCAACCCGAGCCCCAGCCATCAAAGATATTCTTTAGCTGTCTTAGGCGGTGGTTCAAGAATCAATTGACGAGAAGGGACGATAATATAAATATGACCGGAGGTCGGGAAATAACAATATTGCAATTTGGTAAGAGCTCCGCATAAGGCCACCAGCTAGCTGGGCGTAAAAAAACAATCTGAGTGACCTCGACATGCAAGGGATTTTGGGCACACTACACGTCACGTTAGAGACAGTGTTACAGGTACGCCCATGTCGACGTCCCCTTTCGATCCTCGAAAGACAAGATTCAATACTCTGTGGTTACCACTAGATGTCAGACTATATGCACAGCATGTGATTCTAAGCAGATTAACAAGCATCCAAAACAGCTCTAGCCATTTAATATAAGTCCAACTTGGACTGCAAATACACCTTTCCCTTACAGGGCACAAGTATGAAGAAATAGTAGGGAATCCAGTTCTTTGAACTTTAATTCTGTGCCTTGCTGTATTCCTTGGGTAATTAAATAAACTACAATCGCTGAAACCGATCTGGTTTGCCTCACAGCCTTGTCCTTTTGAATTGTTACACAGTGTCTGAAAGAAAACATGCAATCCACATTGTTGTATTCATATGAAATTTCTTTCCAAAGCTTGGAGTGCAAGCTGCCAGTATGGCATTGGAATTTGCAGGCACAGGTCAGCCAGGAAGGAGCACCAATAGTTCTGGTGGCTACAGGCATGTGATTATTGGAGTGCCTGTGACAGCCAGCAGTATGCTTGCTCCATGCCATGCTGCTTTGAGAGGGCCGGTGGTACAGCTGTGGACTCATTATGAGCATGCTCCCCCCACCCCCTCTGCTTTTTGGTACGGACTTGGGTGTGTACATGCTGGCGCTGTCAGGCCATATGTTTTTCTGACTGCAATCTATTCAACTAATGTCTGCGCTGAAACATTTTTTGTTTACTTTTCTATTTACTGGAAGATCAGAAAATAGATTTGAGCCAAATCTGTTAAATGACCTTCACTACCTAAACATGAATTTTTATTTCTCTTCTCCGGAGAGTACAACAATTCAAATTACTGTGGAAATGTCTGGGAATATGTGCTGTGTGGCACACTGCCGGAAGGAGTTGGACAAAGGAGCATTTTGCTATAAACACTTCTTTATTAAATAATAAGCAAAACGACCTAACACTCTATTATAAAGGGTTATTCCACCTACATAACCAAGGAAACCTCTGGCGCTTGTCGTCAGGGTGCTTGTCCAAACGAAAAAGTCCCGTCCTCCCGTCCAAAACTACCAAACTCTAGCCCTACCACTATATATTCAAACAGCATGAACACCAGGAGATTGACTCCCTTCTCCTGGTTCACTGGCATCCACTTGGGGAAATTGAGTTTAAAGAGTCTTGATTAATCTCCCTTCCTGGTCCAATAGCTAGGTGCCTGACAATATCTTTGGCAACCTTTGCCCTAGCATCTGAATCAATTTATTAAGTCTTGAACTTCTTTACAGGCTTCTATTCTGGATTCTGAGTTAAACTGTAATATAACCAGAAGAATGCCTCCATTTCTCCAGATTCACTTGGTTTGGTAACCATTCTTATTAAGCCTTGCGCTTCCCTCCAATCTTCTCTCACATTTAGCTTAAATGTTGAAGATCCTTCTAGTTTGCGGCTCAATAACAGTTTGACTTGTAACAGGTACTGGGACAAGGGAGATCACTCCCTAGGTTTACTTCACTTTGGTTAACTTTGCCACATTCCATGCGACAAGGGAGATTACCCGTGAGGCCTTGATTATCTGCACAACAGTTAATAAGAGGGAGTTTACTCCCAAGAATTTTAGTTCACTTTGGCACAATTACTGAGATGAGGGAGATCACTCACAATGCTTCGATCAGCTTCATAAAAACTACTGAGACGAGGAGGCTCACTGCTGATGCACTTCTCAGTCCCTCTTGGCACTTTATCACCAACAACTATGATGAGGGAGATCCCTTTTAATGCTCTGATCAGCTTTACAATTACGGAGATGATGGAGATCCCTCTGGATGCTTTCAGTATTCTCCCGCAAACCCATAGCCGGTCCACCGTGGTTCCTTTGACCTCTTTCTTCCTGGGACCCGAGTTGCTTGTTCTTCCTGGGACGTTGGGGCCGTATGTTCTGTGTTTGGCACCACTCTTTACTCGCTTCCCTCTACCCTGCTTCGGTTCTGCAAGACCTCCGGTTGTATCAGGGTTGTCAAGAGACCAACGGTCCAGCTCGCTGAGGTCACACCACCGTTAGACAGATCCTCTCTCTACTGCATTGGTTGGGCCTCCACTTAGTTCCCAAAATTTCCTCTGACCTTCTAGCCATCTCCTCGCGATCAAGAACTTGCTTCTCTGTCTCGCACCTTAGTTGCCGGGTTTGAACTTCCCGGGCAGGTGAATCTTTACGCTGGCTTCTCTCTGGTTTCCCCAGTTCACTTTTAGCCAGTCCTTTGTTTTCATAGTCGGTAGCTGGGCCCTACCCAGCGAAATGTGAAAGTGCCGTCTCTGTATTGATGATGCACTCTTCAGGCCTGCCCGGGGCACCTGTCAGTACTTTGGAAGTCACATGAAAGAGTAGTTTGTACAACTCATGTAATAATCTTCATCGCAGTATTTCCACAAGGCATTGAATTAGGTTTTATAGAAAGAAAAGGAGGAGTGTCACAATAACACATTGTGGCACTGCCAGAGGCTTTCCTTACAGTCCTTAGGGATTTTGGGGACTCAAACGTTATAGGGCTAGGGAGTTTCACCAAGGAACAGGAGTAACCATCCCCTTGAAGAAAGTCACTTCCTGTGACAAGGTCCTGCTTTTTTCGATCCCTATGGGGGAATATCGGGTAGCGGACTAACCTCCCTATCCTCACAAGGAAAGGCTCCCCCATGGGGAGAAGTGGCGTGCTCCCACAATTCGTCACTGTTGGTACTGAGAATATTGAACACTATTTGACTTCATTTATTATAATTATCTTAAAAGTGCTGCTGTGCCTCTTGTGCTTCAGCTACACACACTCTCGTGGAGTAAAATCTCATTTGCTGCACGATTTCACTAATCTAGACTCACCGGCACTTGAATACAATAGTACCTTAAGGGAAACCCAAAGTAAACGGCAACAGTGATAAGCAACACAAATATTACCAGTATTACAATGCATACCTTGAGTAAACAATTGTATTCAAGTGCCAGTATGTATGAATGGGCACAAACTAGCTGGATATTGAGCCCAATTAAGCACCACACCATCCAAGGGTTTAGTGTCACGAGACAGTCACCTCCACTGAAACCAACACCATTGTTTGGGCTCCTAGACTCGGCATCTATCCACTTTATGAGCAACTTAATACTGGAAGCCAGTAATCCCTTTTTGTGGCAATAAACAAGACCTTAACTCTTTTCTATCTGCTAATAAAGGGGACATTGCAAAACCCTGCATTGACAGTTTGCTAACTAATTAGATTCAAAAATATAACCCTGAACTATCTGATCAAAAGCATTTGCTGCAGCGCACAATAACGGCCAGGTGTGCACCAGACTCAGGTGCTGAGGGCAAAAAATGTTGTACGTGAGCACTGGAATAGTTGGCAGGGCGGGACAGGACTCTCAAAGCTTTCCCTACTCCTAGGAAAACAGGAGGCGGAAAAAACAGAATAACTGGAAGCCAAGTGGAAGAATTGCAATCGGGAATTATAAAAGGATGAACACCACATCTGTTGGTAGCTCAGCTAAAACAAAATGCCAAGTACTGAGCAGGATGTCTGGGGAGAGCCAAGCAGAAACTTTCCTTTTGCGAAAGCTCATCTAAGCCCAAGTCCAAAGACAATCCTAACAAAGGGGGGAAAAATGTGAGTTCCAAGCTACTAGACTAACCGCCTCAATTCTATACATACACATAGCACATCATTTCTTAATTGTCAAGAGTCAAATCTCACTAGCCAGTGGCTAGTGCACATTTTGCACATTCTGTCTCTTGAGGATAGCTCAGTGGCAATGTGCTCGCCTTGTAAGCAATACGACACAGAGCAACGCAGCTTCGATCCCTGGGTCCGTGCTTAAAAACCATCATCAATTAAGGGTATTAAGCACGCTATAAATAACCAATCATAAACAAACCCTAATCCTAACAGAATGGGTGAAGGAATTGGACAGTGAGAGTGTGACATCAGTGTACACAAATTGATAAAAATGCACTGGTCAACGGGTGTAGAAACATGGAAAGTTAAGACTGCACAGCAAAAGATAAACTTTTTAAAACAGCTTCAATGAAATTACTGGATATTTAGATCATCACAAAATTAAAAGCAACTCACCAGAGTGATTATGATACTTCTAGTCTAAAGCCCCTTTTCCTTGACATTTATAGGATGTCATCAGGGAGGTTGTGAGACAGAGGTTTGACTGGCAATAACTATGAATCAAAAACCTACATTCATGACCATACCATCCGCATGAGACGCCCTCGCATATGCTCCCTGCCCCTACAGTTAGTTCTTTACCAGCCTCTAGCAGATTGACACTTGTTAAAAGGGAAGGCCTTAAGGTGGAAAGGGAGCTATGGACTTGGAGTCACTATTGCAAGTTACTTACTAATATACAATAGGAGAAAAGTACTACACAGAATAACTCCAAACTTCAGAACCAGATTGGCTGGGTTCACAAAAAACAAATTCTAAAGCACAGTCTTGCAAAACTGGGGTGTCACCTTAATAGCTGGTGTCTATAGAACAGGGCTTGCAAAACGCACAAAGCGTACCTGGGGCAGTATGCCACTGGAATGCCACAAGGCAACCTTCACATGCATAAGTTTCAGATAAGGAATTTCCCTCCTCTTTTAACAATCCATAATGCACAAGATGATCCACCATGCAATAACCACTTTGAAGCCTGTAAAAGGGATGCCCTAAGTTCCGGAAATAACTTTCTAAGTGCATGTATCCTCTGAGGGATAGAAACAGAATTGGGCAGACCTACTTTAAGTTGTGAAAGGATATTTCTCACATCAGAGTCAGAACTGGGGAAGAAGACGGAACGAAACACCATGGTTAATACGAAATTCTGTGATGCCATAGGCAAGAAAGGTCAAATCTACCCTAAAAACATCAAAAATAGGTAATTGGCGCACGCAGCATTTGATCTTATCCTGAATCCAACCTAAAGAACCTCCCCTCCTGGAATACGTGCGTACCATCCATGAGACATTAACATTTACATCAACCGTGTCTAACATAAAAGTCAATTTTCAGGACACAAATGTCAAATTAACTGCTAAAAATAAGATCCAATTTAATTTCATCCCAGAAATATTGCACAGAATCTGCCTTTCCTCCCAATTTTGTGGTGCAGGCGAATCGTCTCTGAGGACCAGCACTTTGAAACAGAATCCAAAACCTTACAAACAAAATTGTTCAATATGGGATACCCCTGGAATGTTCTAAAAAATAAAATAGAAAAATACCACACAAAGTTTCTTGCACAAAGTAGAGATGGTTTGTTACAATATCTTTCACAAGAAAATAAGGAGTCTTCACAACTGATACTTCCCTATTACTTTTTTCCCCAACAAACCAACAAGTCATAAAACGGATGAAGACACAATACCATCTTACAAATAGACCCATGCTTGAGTAGAATTTGCAAAGAATTTCCTACAGCAGTGTTTAAACGACAAAAAAATGTAAGAGATAGACTAATACGAGCAGACACCAGTAAATTGTCTGAGCAACACATTTTTACAACCACAAAAAACAGGGACTTACCCATGCTGAAATTGCCTACAGGCAATATCATCATCACAAGCAATATCTTATTTCATGCATATACTGTGGAAAAGATTTTCCTGAGAGACTACGCCACCTGCATCTCAAAATATACAGTATACAGTCTTAAATGTGCTTGTGGGAAGATCTATGTGGGTGAAACCATCATGCCAACTATGGAACAAATTGGTGAACATAAGAGAAACAAGAACGCAAATTCTCCAGCCAACAGGCATTTCATTCAATGGAGTCACCAAATCGCAAAACTGAAATTTCTAATAATTTAAGTTCTTTCCAGACACCCTAGAGGTGGTGACAGAGAAGAACAAGTTACTTACCAACTGGTAACGTTCTTTCGAAGTATTCCTCATCTTTGATAATCGCGTCCTGCTTCGGTAAACATTGGCTGAGGGCATTGTGCGTCGAGGTCCCTCGAAGGCTTCCGTCGACGGTGATGTCATTGGGTGTATAAGTAGCATGCCCGTTGGCCTCTGTTCTGTTTTTCCCTCCTGTTCGTGGTGGCTGTTAGCCTAGGCAAGCAGAAGTCAGCCTTGCGAGAACGAAAGCTGTAAAAGCATAGGAAATTCTACAGAGGGCTAGGATGGGAGGGCGATGAGGAATACGTTGGAGGAACATCCAGTCGAACAAACGTTACCAGTTGGTAAGTAACTTGTTCTTCGAATAGATGGTGTCCTCCAACGTATTCCTCATCTTTGATAGACTCCCAAAGGAGTATGTAGAATTGGAAGGGGAGAATTTCAAATTGTCGGCTTTTTATAAGGCCGAATACAGTACTGCCTTACCAAAGGAGACATCCTGAGAGTGGTCAGTATCCAGACAATAATGCTTTGTGAACGTATGCAACAATGACCATGTTGCAGCATCACCAATGGATCTAAAAGGTACTCCCCTTTGAAGGGCTGCAGAAAAGGCTATACCTCTGCTAGAATGAGCTCTCAAACACTCTGGCGGGTCCTTACCTGCCATACTGTAAAGTTCTGAGATACCAAGTATAATCCACCTTGACAAAGTCTGTTTCGAAAACGCTTGTCCTAATTTTCTTCCGGGGTAAAACGCCAGCAGAACAATCTTTTGATTTAGATGAAAATCAGATACAACCTTAGGTAAGGAGGAAGGTTTTACCCTCAACACAACCCTGTCCTTGTAGAATACGGTATAGGGTGGCCTGGAAGAGAGTGCCTGCAACTCGCTCACACTATGTGCAGATGTCAATGCAACCAACAGTATGGTTGTGAAGGTCAATAACCTCAATGGGCATGTTTGCAAGGGTTCAAATGAAGCACACAGACATTTTAGAACCAAATTAAGATCACAAACTGGAACCTCAAAAGTAGAAGGCGGGAACACGTTTGCGAGCACTTTCAGAAATTGAATCACCAAAAGGAATTTTGAAGTAAGAGCATTCTTCCGAAGAGCGCTTGAATATGGAAAGCACTGCTAGGTAACCTTCAATGGTTCCAATTTTAAGACCTTTCTGTTCTAATGACAGGAGAAAAGAAAGCACATCCGGAGTTGACATAGAAAAGGAGGACCATTCTTTTCCCTGAACCAGTCCCAAAATGTGTTCCTGCGTCAACTGTACAGAGATTTTGTTGCGGGCCTTCTTGCCGAAAGCAACACCTCCATCACGTCATCCGGGAGGTCCCAATCCTTTTATCTCAACCTTTCAGAAACCATGCGTGAAGGTTGAGTGTTGACTTCTGGATGGAGAACCTGTCCCTCCTTTTGTGAGAGAAGATTCTCTTTGTGGAAGACATATCTGAGGACAGATGGACATATCCAGAAGATCCGGGTACCACGTTCTCCTGGCCCAATCCGGGGCAATTAGGATCATGCAGCTTCCGAACCGTTTCAAGCTCCTGATTCCTTGAGGAATGGCGGGGATCTGTGGGAACGCGTATAGAAGTGGAAAATCCCAACACACCACAAACGCGTCTCCTAGAGATCCTCTCAGAGGAAATTCCCTTGAACAGTACCTTTCACACTTCCGGTTGCTTCTGGTCACAAAAAGGTCCACCCGAGGGGTTCCCCAAAGGGCGAAGATCTCTTGAAGGACTTCCTGAGCTAGTGCCCACTCGTGGGAGTCTGTGCTCTGCCTGCTCAGAGAATCCACCATTGTGTTCTCCTCCTATGTGAACTGCTGAGATTCCTTCTCGAATTGCCCAGTACCAGAGCTGCATTGCCTCTCTGCACAGAGGTAGTGACCCTACGCCCCCCCCTCTTGTAGAGCTAATGCATGGCCATTTTGTGGTCCATCATTATCATCAGGACGTTCTTTCCCCCGTACAGAGGGCAGGAAAGCCTTCAACGCTAGTCTGATTGTCCTCAACTCCAAAAGGTTGATGTAAAGTCTGGACTCTGATGTAGACCAATGACCGCTGACTGTCAGACTATTGGCGTGGGCTCCCCACCCAGTGAGTGAGGCATCCGTCACTACTGTAATCTCCGGCCATGGTTGCCAAAAGGGTTCTCCCATCAGAATATTGTCCTTGAAGGGCCACCACAGAAGGACCTGTGAGACTCTGGTTGGAATCTGAAGACGATCCGACATCTTTCCTGCAAACTGGGACCAATGTGTTCTTAGAGCCCATTGAGGGATCTCGTTCTCAGGCGAGCCTCTGGCACCAGAAAAATGCAGGATGCCATGAGGCCGAGCAACCTCAGGAAATCGAAGGCAGGAAGATTCTGGGCACTCTGAAATTTGGTAACAATCTGAAGAATGTCTTGGTAGTGGCAGGTGACCGATGATCCAAGGCTTGTTTGGGAGAACGCGCCCTAATCAGCCAATTGTCCAGGTAGGGGTAGACATGAATCATCCCTCTCCCGAGATGCGCTGCCACCACCACCATCAGTTTGGTGAAGACCCTCGGGGCGGACGTCAACCCAAATGGAAGGACTCGGAAACTGATAGTGCGAGCTGCCAACAGTGAACCTGGAGGGCCTGAAGGATCCGGGAAAGTGTGACCATCTTGAACTTGTTCTACTGGAGGAACATTTTCAAGTATCCCGAGTCCAAGGTGGGTCTCAGTCCTCAGTCTTACTTGGGGATAAAACAAATATGGGGAATACCACCCCATGTTCCTCTCCACCACGGGTACTGGTTCTATAGCACTTTTCTCTAGCAGGGTTAGTATTTCCTGTACAAGGAGCAGACCTGGAATCCTCAAAAGAGTGTTTCCCCGGTGGATTGGTGTGAGGCTGCGTTATGAATGGAAGGAAGTAACCTTGGGCTATTGTCTGCAGAGCCCAAGCATCTGAAGTAATAGCTCGCCACTCTTCGAGATGCGGAGACAGTGTGCCTCCATACACCCCACTGGTGATTTGTGACGCAAGCTCTCAAAGTGGTTTTGGAGCGGGTACTGTAGCTGCTGATGGCAAGGAAGCTGGAGCTGGCTTTGCACTTCTACCTCATCCACCACGAGGGATTTTCCTTTGGCCTCTTTGCCTGGTCATTCCTCTCGCCTTTCCAAATGAGGAGTAGTAATGATAGGATTGCTCCCCCTCCCTCCATGACTGTCCTGACGAACGAAAAGGCTGATGTGACAGCGGCCCCTAAAGATTTGGCAGCTGCCTTTGAGGTATGCAACCTCTCAAGGCTCTCGTCAGCCTTGTTGCCAAAAAAGGTGAGACCCGTCAAATGGCATGTTTAGAAGATGAGCCTGCATGTCTGGTGCAAAACCAAACTTCCGAAACAATGCAAATCTGTGCATTACTGTGCTCGTAGCCATGGACCTGCTGATGCTGTCCGCAGTGTCCAATCCAGATTGAAGGGATTCACACATGGCTTCTTTGCCATCCTTAGCAATTGTTAGGAAACCGTCCCTTTCATCCACTTCTGGAATGTGCTCTGCCGCCATGGATATCCACTCCCACAGAGTGTACCAACACTTGGCCGACTTCAGGGCCATACTCCCAGCTGAAAATGCCTTGCGCGCCCACCCATCAACACACTTGTCCCCCATCTGGAAGGATGGTAGGGTACACTGCCTTATTTAATGTAGCCGTGGCCACCTGGACCACCAGACTCTTGGGAGTCGGGTGCTTGGACAGATAGCCGGGGTCGCTACTGGAAGGGCAGTGTTTTCTTGCAAGGGATTTATCCACCGCAGGGATGGTGTCCGGGGACTCCCAATTTCTGGCCACCCTATTTTGTAAAGCCACATGAAAAGGTAAGATTGTGTCTGTAGGTGGATCTTGGTCCAGAATATCTGTAAGGTCATCTTGGACAAATTGAACCGGAGGTCTTGCCCAGCCTAGATATTCCGCCAGCCTGGACATCAGGTGACGATATGAAGAGTCAGCATGCTCTCCTGGCTCTGGCCTACCAAACTTCATTTAAGGCGATGTTTCAACACCACTGGCATTATGCAGTGTCAACAAGGTCTCTCATCCTGCTCTCCACCGAAATAAGACATCGCAGTACATTTGGAGTTCCAAATTCAAGGCCAAAAGGGCCATCCTCTTAACCAGATCTTTCTTTCTTCTTCAAAAATTGAAGAAAGGGATTTAAAATACTCCTTCCTTGGGAAAGGCGTAAAAGTTTTTTCAGGAACACTCAAAGGTGTAGTATTTTTTTTTATTTTTTATTTGTTTGGTTAATACAATCAACCTTTCAAATTTTCAACATACAAAAAAGAAAAAAAACTGTGCATTTTTTTTTCCCCCTCTTTTCCTTTCCCTTTCCTTTTTTTTAAATTGCATTTCATGATTATTTACCAACAGATTTATACAAGAACAGCAAGTGCAGTAAATGGATTCAACAGTCTGGACTACTTATTTGATACTCTTTTTGATGTTCAATAGGATTTGACTGAAGCTTATAGCGTTCATCAGGAAATACAGCATCCAAAAATTGTATCGTGGCTATCTTTATGACTAGCTTAGGTGATGAGAAAATGAATTGCCACAGATCTTTGTGTATATCCCTATTTTGGTCTTCCAGATAGTTTTTGAAATATAGCTTACGAGTGGCCGCCAATTGAGAGCAGTACACTATACAATGTTCCAAAGTCTCTTTTTGGTCTAAAACTTTGCAAAATCGGCAGTAATTATCAGCCTTCGGGATTAAATTTCTACGAGACAGAACATCTCGAGTTGGCCACAAATTCAGACGAAAGCGAAGCAGCTTTTGACGTATTTTGGAGCATGGAAATTTGACCAAATAGTCAGCCATAACACTGACGCTTATGACCAAATAAGTTCCGTTTGAAGTCTTTGTAATTTAAACATTTATTTTGGTTAGTACACCAATCATAATGTTGAATTTTTTTTTTTGCACTGCCTTCATTTGATAGTAAAAGCTCCAGCGAAATTGATGCATCAGCTAGTGCATTTAGAGTTGACTTACACCATTTTTGGGAGAACATTCGATCTCTACTTAATAGATGGACAGCCACTTTACCCAAAATATCTATACGATCAAGAGAAAAGACATTTTCGGAGAAATGCACAGTATTTCCAAGTGACATGCGAAGAGATGGAAAGAGTGCCCAGTTCAAACCTAATCAGTGGTAACGGGGTGCTTGCCGCCAAATGTAGTACTTGCTTCCAGAAGGATGATTCCAATCTATCCCACCAAAGTTCTTTTTTGGGGGCCTGGGCTTCTGACCCATAAGTTAAGATTGGAAGGACTTTCTGCATATAGAAAGTTACCACATGTTTTATTGTGAATTTGCCGAATTTGTGTAGTAGGTTTCAGAGAAGGCTTTGGTTTGGCACCTTTATCAGCTTTCACATGATCTGTAGGCTGTGTTGAAACCACCAGAATTTTCGGCGTCAATGGATTTGATGTCAATGTCAACAGTGGCGTTGATAGTAATGGCGCCAATGGCGTCGAGGATTCAACGGTTCCCTTCGAAGACTGAGTTTGAGGGTTGTGGAGTCTTTGACGGCGTCGAGAACCTCGAACGCTCATCACGTCTCGGGTGACTTTTTCTCACCAGAGACTTCGAGGGTTCTCGATGAACCTTCCTTCGACCACCCAGGCTCGAGGGCGTGCAAGTGTCGGGACGGGACCGCTCTCTGCCGGCTTCCGAAGAAGGTGTGGCTGGAGGCTTACCCTTTTCAAATATTTTCAGCATTTTCAAGCGGAATGCCTCCCACTCTTCAGATGACGAATGTTTATTGGGGCAGTTACATTTTTCGTGGGTTTCGTCCAACGAGGATGAAGAGTGTGGCGACCAATTGAGCAGTCTCCTTGATCGCTTCGAGGACGAGTAGCGTAAACCACTACGGGACCTGGATCGCTTTTTGTTACTCTCACGTCGAGGAGAACGATCTATGGAGTAGACGGTCGAGGAAAGATCAGGTTTAGTTTTACGGGACAATTTCCCTGCCTGTAAATTCCCCTTTCGTTCTCGCATAGCCCGACACTTTGAGCAGGAATCAGTGTCATGGCCTTCCCCCCAAGCACCACAGGCAAGAACGATGCGGATGCGTGATCGACATTTTCGAATCACACTCCTTACACTTCTTGAAGCCCCTGCGAGGTGTTGTCAGGGTGGAGGACGAAGACATGTCGTTGAGGATTTAGATTAGGAATTGTGTAGCAGACGTTTGCAGAAAAACGGAACCGAGGCCAACGGGCGCCATGCGTGCTACTTGAAAACCTGTTCCTTCACCCTCGACGGAGGCCTTCCAGGGACATCGACCGGACGCCATCGACAAACGACAACCTCTGCAAAAAAAATGTTTTGCTCAGCAGCCGAAGCTGGACGTGATTATCAAAGATGAGGAATACGCTCGATGACACAATCCATTCGAAAGAAGATTACTGAAAAGAGAACCATTTTGGATTCATAAATTACAATCAATGTTCCTGCTTGTGATGAATGAAGTATGGCCACTAAGGTTTAAGTCACTTACCTGTAACTATGTATTTCTCCTCTAAACCAGTCTCTGTACTTTGGGTCATACTGCCCCTATCCAATGACAGTTCTCGCACTACAACCCGCCTCTGGCAGCCATCTTCAAATTTGGTAAGCACGTAAAGTAGCAGTATGACTAAGAAGCGGCGCAGAGGGGCCAGAGGGAGGGGTTCACATGTGAATCCATTCCAGACCCATGCTGGAGAACAATAGTTCCAGGTAAGTAACTTAAACCTTCTCCAGCATGGGATCTGGCATGGATTCACATGCTCATGAATAACACAGCGGTACCACATTACACAACCACAGGATATAGCAAGGCTCAACAGAAGTAATCAACACTTACCCCTGGAACAGACTCACCTCAAGCGAACAGGTTGCGTAGCACTGCCTGACCTACTCTGGACTCCTCCCAGGAATCCCAGTCGATGCAGTAGCACTTTGTGAAGTTATGTAAGGACCTCCACGTCGCAACCCTGCAGATGTCAAGCTGGGGCACACCAGAAAGAACCGCCGTTGTCGCAGCAATCGCTCTGGTGGAGTGGGCTATTGGACTGCCCGGCAGAGGGCGGTTCGCCAGCCGATGACCATGCATGATGCTGCCAGAGAGCCACCTTGAAATGGAAGCCTTGGACAAGGCTTTTCCATGGTTCACAGGACCAAATTTCACAAACAATTGACAACTCTTTTGTGCGTGTTACGTAGAACTTCAAGGCACAGGCAACGTCCAGCGAATGCAAGGCCCTCTCCGCCGGCGACAAAGATTTCGGGGGAAAAAATAGGCAACACCAAAGGTTAGTTGAGGTGGTATTTCAACTGAACTTTCGGCATGAATGAAGGCTTTGTACGCAGCACCACCCTCGATTCGTGGAAAATCAAATATGGTTGCTTGCAGGATAGGACCTGGATCTCACCCACACGTCAGGCAGAGGTGATGGCCACAAAGAAAGCAGTTTTCACAAGAGAAACTTGAGTGGGGCTTGAGGCATAGGTTCGTAGGTTGACCCCCCCCATGAGCTTTGTCAGTACCACGTTGAGTTCGGATGCTGTGGCAGGAGCCTTCACCGGCGGGAAAGATCAGAAAAGCCACTTGAGGAACTCCTTGGCAAGCCTGTGGGACCAATGCGTGGACCTACCCGGGGATCTGGTGTAGTATGAGATGGCCGCCAGGTGCACCTTGCTGGAAGTGTGGGCCAGTCCAGCTTTTGTCAAGGACAGCAAGTATGGAAGAATCAGCAGAGCCGTGACCCTCAGAGGGGTAATCTTCTGCAACCAGCACGACATAGCCAACTGCTTCCACTTATGGCCGTAGTAGTTTAGAGTCGACGACGTCCTGGCTTTGGCAAAGACTTCCCTGCAGTCCCCTGGCAACTCATTACCTCCAAATTCTAAGGCTGCAGGAGCCATAGCCATGTCCTCAGGCTCAGCAATCCTGAGTCGTGATGAAGGATTGCGCCTCAGTCTCTGGTGAGCAGATCCGGAAGTACTGGTAACTAGACTGGAGGCCACGGACAGGCTGAGCCAGTCCGGATACCAAATCTGCCGCAGCCACGCTGGGGCGAGGAGGATCATCTTGCACCGACACTGTCAAAGTGTGTTGCTGACACATAGCAGGAGAGCAAACTGAGGAAAGCGTACAGACGAACAAGTTACTTACCAACTGCAACGTTCTTTCAATTGTATGTTCCTCCCATGTATTCCTCATCTTAGATATATCCTTACCTTCAGCTTTGCTGCTTTGGAAAAAAAAAATGTTCCCCCTCTACCAGAGGGCGTTCCACTCGAGGCTGCGGCGTCGATGTCCCTCGGTGGCATTTGTCGAGCGCCGATGTCATCCGCTGTATAAATGCCTCAAGCACGCCTGTTGGCCTCAGTTCTGTTTTTCGCATATTGTAGCCAATGGCGTGCCTCTGACCCAAGCCTTAAAGGAATTTTGAGTGTAAACCAAGTGAACTGTACTGTGGGGTAAGGCTGGGAGGGTCGATGAGGAATACGTGGGAGGAACATCCAATCGAAAGAACGTTACAGTTGGTAAGTAACTTGTTCTTTGAATGGATTGTGTCCTCCCACGTATTCCTCATACTGGATAGACTCCCAAAGTAGTTTTGTATCAGAGGTGGGAGTACAGAAATATTAGCCATATGCAGAATGAAGTACTGATTTAGTAAAAAGACCTCCTTGTGAAGAAGTCGAATCTAGAGCATAATGTTTTCTAAAAGTGTGCATGGATGACCATGTGGCTGCTGTGCAAATATCTTGCACTGGGACACCCCTTTGAAGTCGCCATGCCCCCGGTTGAATGAGCCCTCAGCCCATCTGGAGGATCTTTCCCAGCCAATGTATAGCATTCAGTTATAGCCAAAACGATCCATCTAGATAATGTTTGCTTAGTCACTGCCAGTCCCAATTTGCGACCAGTGTAACTTGCCAATCTTGAAATATAGAAGCTGAGAGCCCTTCTAGGGACTAATCTATGTAGCCTTTCCTCTTCCGTACTTGCGTGAGGAGGAGGGTAAAAAGTAGGCAGTGTTATTTTTTGTGACAGGTGAAAATCTGAGACAATATTTGCCAAAAAAAGAGGGGTTTACCCTAAGGACACCTTTATCTTTATAAAATATGGTGTAAGGAGGCCAGCTGGAAAGTGCCTGCAACTCACTTACCCTGCGGGCTGATGCAATTGCCATAAGAAGTATTGTTTTTAAAGTAAGGAGCCTTAACGGACAAGAATGTAAAGGCTCAAATAGAATGCATGTGAGGAACTTAAGTAAAAGTTTAAGTCCCACACAGGTACTTGGAAAAGGTATTGAGGAAACACATTATTTAGACCTTTCAAGAATTGAGTTATTAACGGTATCTTGAAGTAAGATTCTTCCTCTGAGGAGCATTTGAAAATTGATTGCGCTGCTAAATAACCCTTCATCGTGCCAACCTGGAGCCCCAGATTAGCCAAGTATAACAGAAAAGACAATATTGTGGGAATATTGCACTGAATCTGGTCCCAATCCTTGTATCTCAGCCTCTCATAAGCCATGCGTGAAGGTGGAGTATCTTGACCTCTGGATGGAGAACGTTACCTTACTCTTGCGAGAGAAGATCCTCTCTTTTTGGAAGACGTATTGGAGGGCAGATGGACATGTCCACAAAGGTCCGGGTACCACGTTCTCCTGGCCCAATCTGGGGCAATTAGGATCATGGTTTTCCTGAACTTTCTCAACCTCTTGATTACTTGAGGGATCACAGGGACTGGAGGAAACGCATACAGGAGTGGAAATTCCCAGTCCACTACAAACATGTCCCCTAGAGCTTCTCTTGGAAAAAATTCCCCTTGAGCAATACAGTTCGCACTGCCTGTTGACACAGGTCGCAAACAGATCCACTTCCGGTGTTACCCAAAGGGCGAAGATCTCCTGAAGGACTTCCTGAGCTAGTTCCCACTCGTGGGAGACTACTCTGTCTGCTCAGAGCGTCCGCCGCTATGTTTTGCTCTGCGGCTAGATTAACTGCTGACAGAGAGATCCCTTCTTGTATTGTCCAGAACCAGAGCTGCATTGCTTCTCTGCACAGTGGTACTGACCGTACTCCTCCTTTCTTGTTGAGGTAGTACATGGCCACCCTGTTGTCCGTCATTATTAGGACATTCTTTCCCTGTACAGAGGGCAGGAAGGCCTTCAGTGCTAGTCTGATTGCCCTCAGCTCCAATAAGTTGATGTGTAGTTTGGACTCTGATGGAGACCAACGACCGCCGATTGTCAACTCGTTGGTGTGAGCTCCCCACCCTGTGAGTGAGGTGTCCGTTACTACTGTTATCTCCGGCCATGGTTGCCAAAAAGCTTCTCCCCTGAGGATATGTTCCCTGCAAGCCCACCATTGCAGATCCTGTGCTACGCTGGTTGGAACTTGCAAAAGATCTGACATTTCCCCTGAAAATTGGGACCATTGAGTCCTGAGGGCCCATTGAAGGGATTTCATCCTCAATCTGGCTTCTGGAACCAGAAAAATGCAGGATGCCATAAGACCGAGCAACCTGAGAAAATCGTAGGCCGGTAGTTACTGGGCATTCTGGAATTTTATTACCATCTGCAGAACGTTGTGAGCTCTCTTCGGGAGGCGAGGCTTTGAGGGAACAAGTATCCAGGACTGCTCCGATAAACTGGAGTTTCTGTGATGGTATCATGTTTGACTTTTTTAAATTCAGAGAAAAGCTTTGTTTGTGAAGGAAGTGGCAGGTCTTGGACAGATGTTCCTGGGCTTGTTCTGGAGAACATGCCCTGATCATCCAATCGTCAAGGTAGGGGTAGACGTGAATCCCCCCCCCTCTCCTGAGACCCGCTGCCACCACCGTCATCCACTTGGTGAAAAATCTCGGTGGGAGTGTGGGGGGGGGGGGGGCGGGGGGAGGGTTTGAACCCGAAAGGCAGAACTCGAAACTGATAGTGAGAATTGGCGATTGCGAACCTCAGGTACTTTGTGCTTGAGATGGATTGGCACATGAAAGTAAGCATCCTGAAGGTCCAATGATACCAACCAGTCGGAGTTGGAGAGCCTGAAGGATCTGAGAAAGTGTGACCATGTTGAACTTGTCCTCCCTGAGGAACTTGTTCAAGCTTCTCAAGTCCAAGATGGGTCTCAATCCTCCGTCCTTTGGTATGAGGAAATATGGGGAATACCAACCCTTGTTCCTCTCCGCTAAAGGTACATGTCTATTGCACCTTTCTGTAGCATGGTTAAGACTTCCTGCAACAGGAGCGGGTCTCGATGTTTGACAGAGTTGTATCCCGGCGAGAGATAGAGGTTTCTTTCTTTTGAAAAGGAAGGCAGTAGCCTCGGGATACTGTTTCCAGTGCCCAAGCATCTGAAGTAATGCCCCACCATTTTTCCAGATGCTGCGAGATCCTGCCTCCAACCGGGGTCTTGTGGGTCAAAACCTCAGAGTGGTTTTGCAGCAACTGCATTAGCGGCTGAAGGGTCAGTTGCCGTTGCTGGGGCAAATCTAGTACCTTTTCCTCGCCCCGAGGAAATTTCCTTTGCCCTCTTTGACTGGCCTGTCCCCTTCCTTTTCAAAATGCTGAATAAAATTGAAAAGGGACGACCCCTCGAGGAAGATAGCCTGTGTAGGGGTGTTGTTGACTTGACTTTCATCCGCCTTGCTGCCAAACAACCTCGAGCCGTCAAATGGCATATTGAGAAGCCTGGATTGCACATCTGGTACAAAACCGGACTTCCTTAGCCACACAAATCTGCGTAGCAGCGTACTAGACGCCATGGACCTAGTGATACTGTCCGCTGTGTCCACACCTAATTGAAGGCATTCCCCCGAAGCCTCCTTTCCATCCCTTACTATGGACAGGAACCCTTCACATTCCTCACCTTCAGGGATTTGTTCAGCTGCCGCTGACATACAGTCCCACAGGGTATATGTAAATCTTGCAAGGGTCCAAGTTACATTTGTGGATTTTAAAGCCATGCTCCTTGACGTAAAAAACTTTCGGGACCATGCATCAATCTTTTTATCATCCCTATCTGGGGGAATTGTAGGGTATGCAGCATTTCTAGGAGAAGTAGCTGCCTGAACTACAAGACTTTCAGGTGATGGGTGTTTACTCAAGTATTCGGGATCTGAGGAACATGGTCTATATTTTGACACTTTTTTTATTTACTGCCTGAATAGATTTAGGGTTTTCCCATGCAGTGTTAACCCTTCTTTGTAAGGCTACATGAAAAGGAAGTATGGATTCTTGCTAATGTCCTCCTGAAAGGATGTCAGTCATATCATCCTCCTGATATATGGGTGAATTTCTACTCCATCACATGAATTCAGTTACCCTGTACATCAATTTTCTATATCCCGCATCAGCATGCTCAGCCGGGTCAGGCTTTTCAAATTCATATTCTGGAGATGTAGCCAGACCACTTGCTGATTGCAAGCACTCATAAGTCTTGCATCTTAGATTGAGGGTCAATTATCTCCTTAGGGTCTTGTTTTGTACCAAATTTCACCCCAGCAGGTGAAACATCTTCTGCTGATGAATCTCCTTCACATATGGGAGGACATGGTTCTGAAGAAATCATGTCTATTTTCTGGATGAAATACCTTTTCAGGTGGCATAGACTTCGACACAGGTGTCGATTTTGTAATTGGAGTGAATGAAGACATTGACAAAAGCATCGATGTTGTAGTCATCACCTTCCATATCGTCGAGGCAATCTTCGACACCTTCGATGGAATTGTCGAGACCGTCAAAGGAGCCTCCTTCGACACGGTCGACTGTGCACTCGATGTAACCTTTTTGGGTTGGGGATACCTTGTGCTCAACCACCTTTATTAGAGGCTTCTAGGACACTTTAGATGAGGACTTAGATGGCGTATGAGAGTCGGACGCCATTTTCTTGAGTCCCACCTCCGATTTATGCATCGGTAGATGATTTGTCCGATTTTCTCGTCTCCGATCTTCCCTTGTCACTTTTTTTATTAGTAGGGCATGGTCTTCGCTAGACTTTTTTGAGGGGGTCTGGGCCGCATTCTCAAAAATCTTTGGCATAGATGCTCTGAATGCTTCCCACTTTCTTCGGGAATCATGTTTTGATGGACATGTTATGATTTCCTCAGACGACGTTGATGTAGAGGAAGACCAGTGTTGTCTTTTCTTTGCCTTTTTTGAGGAAGAAGGACTTCCTGGATCTACTCCTCGACCTAGATTTTTTGCGACTTTTGATGAAGACTCAGCCGAGGCTTTTCTCCCTCTCGAAGAAAACTTCAAGGATTCCTCCCCGACCTCCAGTTTACCTCTCCGTCCCTTTAAGGACTTATGGGTCATCGACTGACAGGAACCACACTCATCTATACGGTGGCTAGAACCGAAGCACCAGAGGCAATTCCGGTGGGGATCAGACATCTTTCTCCCACATTTCTGGCATTTCTTGAATCCAGTCTTCTGTGTGGAAGGATTAGATGAAGACAACATTTTCATACGAACTGAAGCACTGTTTTGTTCAATCCGAAGCAAAGCTAATGGAAAAACGGAACTGAGGCCAACGGTCGTGCTCGAGGCATTTATACAGCGAATGACGTCGGCGCTCCACAGATGGTGGAGAGGGACAAAGACACCGCAGCATCGAGTGGAGCATCCTCTGGTGGAGAGACTTTTTTCTGAAGCAGCAAAGCTGAAGGCAAGGATATGTCCAAGATGAGGAATACGTGGGAGGACACAATCCATTCGAAACAGACCTCATGAGAAGGAGAACGCGTCCAAGCTCCTCGGTTGGTGGAACCTGCTGGCAAACCTCAGGCATTTGGAGTTCGCTGCTGTGGCAAAAAGATCTCTCAGGGGTCTGCCCCATTTGGCGAACAGGCGGTCCACCTGATGCTGACAAAGTTCCCACTCGAGGCAGGAGCGCAGTTGACTGCTGAGGGAGTCTGCAATGGTGTTCTTGATGCCTGTCAGGTGGAGATGGACGAGGAACAGCCCCTGTCAAATGGCCAAGTGCCACAAGTCCTGAGCTTCCTTTGAGAGCGTTGGGCATCGAGTGTCCTCTTGCTTCCAATGTAGAACATGGTGGTGGCGTCTGATGATCCTCCGCACCTTGCCCCTCAGACGGTAGGAAAGACTTGAGGGCCCAGAACACTGCCCATAGCTCCAGGATGTTGATGTGCATATCCTTCTCCTGTCCAAGTCACAGACCTCTGGCGTGCAGAGTGGCCTTATCCGCCTTAATATACAATCTTCAGATAGTTCTTAGCCATCAGATGCATTAATTCAATCAGTTCATTTAGGGACTTTTCCAATGCCCTGGCTTCCTGTTCGCCTGGTTTTGAAAGATCCTCTTTTTTGGCGTATCTTGCCTTTGAGTTTCCTTCACTTTGCCTTTCTCCAATATCTTTGAAAGTCTCTTTCACGAATTTCAAACGTATCTCCTGAAAATTAGGACCAATCTCCTTATAGTTCCAGTTCTAAGTCTTCTGGTTATTTTACCTCTCACAGGGACGAGTAGGAACAAGTTACTTACCTGTAACTGTTCTCCAGCATGGGTCTGGCATGGATTCACATGCTCATGAATATTGCCCGTCAGGCCGGGAATCCTCGGTATAGAAAAAAAAAAAATCAGTATCAGTTTCGTTTCTGATCTGTCTTTCTTAGCAGTAACCAATCACTGGTCTCTGGGTCATACTGCCCCCAGCCAATGACTGCCCTCTCCCTAAGCCCCGCCTCTGGCAGCCATCCTCAGATTTGGTAGCACGTAAAGTGGCAGTATGACCAAGTGAAGAGCTGCAGCGGGGCAGGCGGGAGGGTTCGCATGTGAATCCATGCCAGACCCATGCTGGAGAACAACAGTTACAGGTAAGTAACTTGTTCCTTCTCCAGCATGAGGTCTGGCATGGATTCACATGCTCATGAATAAAAGAATACATAGCAGTATACACATGCACAACCACGGGAGGTGGCAAAGGCTCAACATTAAGCATTACATCCAAAACATTAAGCAATTCTTACCTCCTCACCAGGCTCACCTTAGGCGAACAGGTTGCGCAGCACTGCTTGGCCGACCCTGGATTCCTCCCTGGAGTCCCGATCGACGCAGAAGAATCTTGTGAAGGTGTGCGTCGACCTCCACGTCGCAGCCCTGTAGATGTCCAGCAGGGGCCCCCCAGACAGGAATGCTGTGGTAGCAGCGATCGCTCTGGTCGAATGGGCTCTCGGACGGCCGGGCAGCGGTCGGGCAGCTGTCGGTTTGCCAACCGGTGACAGTGCATGATGCAGCCGGATAGCCATCTGGAAATGGAATTCTTCGAGAGAGCCTTCCCTTGATTCACAGTCCCAAAGTTCACAAACAGCTGTGACGTCTTCCGAAGACTCTTTGTGCGGTCCACGTAGAACTTCAGCGCTCTAGCTACATCCAGCGAGTGCAAAGTCCTCTTGGCCGGCGACGAAGGCGACGGGAAGAAAACTGGCAACACCAAGGGCTCGTTGAGGTGGAAGTCCGACGGCACCTTGGGCATAAAGGAGGGGTGTGTCCTCAGCACCACCCTTGTGTCATGAAAAGTCAAGTATGGAGGCTTGCAAGATAGGGCCTGGATCTCTCCCACTCGTCGTGCGGCGGTGATGGCCACGAGGAAAGCTGTCTTCCATGACAGGAACTTCAAAGGCGCCGAATGCATAGGCTCGAATGGGGCCCCCATGACACTGGCTAGCACCACATTAAGCTCCCACGCCGGGGCAGGAGCCTTCACCGGCAGGAATGATCGGAATAGTCCCTTCATTAATTCTTTCACCAGGCGATGCGACCACAAGGACGCCCGTCCCATAGTCCTGGTATATCGGGAGATTGCAGCCAGATGTATTTTGATGGAGGCGTGAGCCAGTCCAGCTTTGGCCAGCGACAGTAGGTACGGCAGTACTTGAGGGGCTGTAATCCGCAGAGGATTAATCTTCTGTGCACGGCACCAGACAGAGAACCTCTTCCATTTATGTCCGTAGCACTTGAGAGTTGAGGACGCCCTGGCCTTTGCAAGAACCTCTCTGCAGTCGGCAGGGATGTCGTACCCTCCAAACTCTAGTGCTGCAGGTGCCAGGCCTGCAAGTTCAGCGACTCCGGGTTGTGGTGAAGAATGGCGCCTCCTTCTCTGGAGAGAAGGTCTGCGTCCGTCGGCAGCTTGACTGGTGTGGACGTTGACAAGTCCAGAAGGTCCGGGAACCAGACCTGTCTCGGCCACGCCGGTGCGACGAGGATCATCCTGCACGGGGCCTCTTGAGCTGGTTGATGAGCTGGAGCAGCAACGGCAGCGGAGGGAACGCATAAAGAAATAGGCCGTCCCAGGGGAACAAGAAAGCATCGCCCATGCTCCTTGGCTGGGGGAACCTGCTGGCGAACCTCCGGAACTTGGAATTCGTCACTGTCGCAAAGAGATCGATTTGGGGTTCACCCCATCATCGGCAGAGTCGATCCACTTGATCCTGGCATAGTTCCCACTCGTGGCACGAGCGCAGCTCCCTGCTGAGTGAGTCGGTGATCGTGTTTTTTATTCCTGCCAGATGAAGAGGCACCAGGAACATCCGTTGGGCGACGGCCCAATGCCACAGCTCCTGGGCTTCCTTGGATAGGGCCGGGGACCTGGTTCCGCCCTGCTTCCGGATGTAGAACATCGTGGTGGTGTTGTCGGTGAAGATCCTCATCACCTTGCCCTTGAGGGACGGAAGAAAGGACCCGAGGGCCCAGAACACTGCGCGGAGCTCCAAGATGTTGATGTGGAGTGACTTCTCCTCCGGGAGCCAAAGGCCTCTTGCGTGAAGATCTCCGGAGTGCGCTCCCCAACCTTCCAGGGAGGCGTCTGTCGTCACTGTCATCTGGTGAGCTGGGGTCTGAAAGTCCGTGCCCGCCGACAGATGGGAGCGGGTACCCCCACCACCGGATCGCCTGACGGAACGTCTCGTTGAGAGGGATCCTGTCCTCGAAGCTGCCCATCGACTAGACCCAGCGGGCGTCGAGGAACTCTTGTAAGGGGCGCTTCCGAAGCCTACAAAGGCGCACCAGATAAATGCAGGACATCATCATCCCGAGGAGGGACTTGATAGATCTTACCCTGGCTATGTCCGTGGCCAGCAGACGCTGCACCTTGCCCAGAATGGTCCTGGTCCTTTCCTCCGACGGCGAGGCCAGCCGTGCCACTGTGTCGAGCTTGGCTCCCAGAAACAGGGCGACTTGCGACGGAACCAGATGGGATTTTGGAAAGTTGATGGAGAATCCCAGGTCCGTGAGCAGCTGGACGGTCTTCGCAGTGTGCTCCACGGCAAGCTCCCTTGTCCTTGCCCGGATGAGCCAGTCGTCCAGGTAGGGGTAGACGTGGATCCCCTGCAGGCGCAGCCGCGCCTCCACCAGTGCGAGGCACTTGGTGAACACCCTGGGTGCCGACTTCAATCCGAACAGGAGGGCCTTGAACTGGTAGTGCCGCCCTTGGACCACGAACCTGAGCAACTTTCGGTGTCTTTTTAGAATGGGGATGTGGAAGTACGCATCCTCCAAGTTCAACGACGACAGGAAATCGCCCTCCTCCAGCTGTCCCAGCACGTGCTGGAGGGAGACCATACGGAACTTCTGTGCCTTGATGTACTTGTTCAGTCATCGCAGGTCCAGGATGGGGCGCCATCCTCCTGTCTTTTTCACGAGGTAGTACATTGAGTAAACTCCGGAGCCCCGAAGCCTCTTTGGGACGAGCTCGATGGCACCCTTCTTGAGCATCGCCCTTACTTCCAACAGTAGTTGAGGGACGTCCTTCCTGGCCACGGGTGAAATGCAAGGGCACTTCTTCTGAAACTCGAGGGCGTCCCCTTGGGCCACGGTGTCCAGCACCCAGCGGTCAGTGGAGATGGACTCCCACACGCTGACTAACCTCGCCAGCCGGCCTCCCAACGGGGTGCTTCGGCGGGGGCCCGACCCCACGGTCGGTTCAATCTTGTTTGGAGGCTGCCCGACTTGCCGCGTCCCCTGTAGGCTTCCTGGGACGAAGATCTTGCCGCTTGGCGGTACATGCAGGAGCCACTGCCGGATCCCTTGGAGGCAACTTGTCTGCCTCCGGAGCTCCGAAAGGACGGCCGTCGTTGTTGGAGCACTCCCAGTGCTCGGGCAGTCTCTGTGTCTGTCTTGATGGCCTGAAGGGACTCATCAACCGCCTTCCCAAACAGGTTGTTCCCGTCGAAGGGCATGTCCAAAACCTTGGTTTGTACGTCCCGGCGGAAATCCGTGGCCTTGAGCCACCCTCGTCTCAAGCAAACGCCGTTGCCCAACTGACGGAAACCGGTGTCGGCGATGTCCATTGTCACCGTGATGGCGTGGTCCGAAGCAATCTCACCTTCCTGTAGTATTTCCAGGGCCTCAGCCCTTTTGCAGTCTGGAAGGAAGTCCAACAGAGGGGCGATTTTGAACCACAACTCCCTGTCGTAGCGGGCTACGATAGCCAGTGCGTTGGCCGCATTGATAGTCATCGCTGCGGACGAGATGATCCGTCGTCCCATCATGGCCAGCTTCCTGCCCTCGCCGTCCGGCGGGGAAGTTGATGTTGAGGCCGATGCCCCCCCAGCTTTCTTCTTTGCCGCCGCCGAGACGACCCGGGACCCGAGACTTCTTCTCGTACCGGTCCCTCTTTGCCGGCACCGTGGGAGGGTTCTTGAGGAGGGCGAGCCCCTCATCCCAGATGTCATCAAGAAGCGGTACGGCGAGGACCGTCTTCCTTTTAGCCTCGCGCCGTTGGTAAAGGAACCCTTCCTTCTTCTCTTCTGGGCAGAGCTGGAAGAGCTCGGATGCCCTGGAAATCATGGCATGAAAGGATCCAATCTCGTCGGGCGGGGACGCCCGAGCAGGGGGCGACAGGGGACACGTCCTGTCGTCACCTCCGTCGTCATCTGTACCTGTCGTAGCCGTGTCCGTGCCTGTATCATCCCCATGGGTAGTAGACCGGGGGGAAGGCAGACCAGGTGGGAGAGGTGGCGTAGGATGCGTCGTCGTCCTCTTCTGCGGTGGACTTTCCGAAGGTCCTGGCTCTGGTTCCCCCGTCGGGTCTGGCTCAGGTACCTCTGTCGGGGGGGGAGGGGCAACCTTGTCCTTCTCTCCGAGCATAAGGACTGAATCGCTGACAAAATGGCCGCTGAAGTGTCCTGCGGCGCCGGAAACGACTGGCGCGAGGGCTCTTGAGGAGCCCCGTCAGCGACACCGTCGCTCTCGTCGTCGCCCTCGTCGGGATCCCTCCCGATGGGCTGGGCCTCTTCCACGACTTCGATGAGCTCTTCTTCAGAGGTCGTGTCCGTATCCACGATGGCCACCAGCCCCTCCCCCACCTTCTCCAACGAGGACTTCGTGGGGGTCTTCTCAATGGGCCTGAAAGACGACTCCCTCCGCGGTGGCAGGGAGACTCTGGGTCCTGAGGTCGCCTCCACTGGTGTAGCCTCCACAGGCTGAGCCAGGGCCGTGGCGACATCCTCAATCGAGGTCTTAGCAGGGTGAATTAAGGCCATCGTCACCTTCTGTATTCCTGGGGCCGTCAACTTGGGGGGAGGGTCCGAGCCTCGCTCCCCCTCTGCCGGAATCTTCGAGATCGACCGGGGCCTCTCCAGAAGCTTCGCCGTGTTCTCAGACTTCCTCTTACCCGAGCCAGAGCGTTGGCTCGTGGTTGATGCTGCCGGGGAGGATGCACCCTGACTGGCAGCCAAGGAGCCCGACCGTTCGGCGCTCCCGGTGCCTGCGGACTTGCGGTGCTTAGCCTTTTGTTGGGCCCCCGTCGCCGGGGCACCCTCACAGGACTTAAAAGACCGCTCGGACTTCTTTTTCTTCTTCTCGCCTGACAGGCTCTTCCCTTCCAGCCAGTTGGCGAGACGGAGGTGGCGATCCTTCATGGTCCGCTCCGACATGTTCCCACAAAACGCACAGTCCTTCTCCGTGTGCGTCTTGTCCTCATGGAGACAGTAGAGGCATAACAAATGCTCATCCTCCTTGAAAACATTCTGAAGCTGGCATCCAGGGCAGGTCCTGAACAGCTTCCCGGGCGTCGAGCTTCCTTTCTCCTGGGCCATGTCCGGGGTAGGCCTCAGAACTTCTGGAATCCTCCAAAAGCGTAACTCGACGAACTCTTCACCCTTGAGGGGCGTAGAAAACTCCGAAACGGATCCCCGTTGATCGGATGTAGAAACGGTGGAGCTTGAGGCTCTGTTTAACCGAAAAAATGAGAAAAATCTGAAAAAGCGCGAAAACGCAGCAAAAGCTCGAGAGCTACAGCACGAGGACTCCCAACACTTGAACGTGCGGTAAAAATCTGAGGATGGCTGCCAGAGGCGGGTCTTAGGGAGAGGGCAGTCATTGGCTGGGGGCAGTATGACCCAGAGACCAGTGATTGGTTACTACTAAGAAAGACAGATCAGAAACGAAACTGATACGGATTTTTTTTTCTATACCGAGGACTCCCGGCCTGACGACGGGGAATATTCATGAGCATGTGAATCCATGCCAGACCCCATGCTGGAGAATGTTACTTGACGATTCTCAATATTTTGATCACTTGCTCCTTCACTGGGACGTGTACGATGATCCCAGTAATAATTCTCTCTTGGTTACGTGCTGTATTACTGGGGTGAGTAAAATGAGTGTTTAATAATTTCTCTCGTTACGTATGGGCATATAATTGTGCCACTTATAACTTTAATCCCTGTCACTGGGCAGGGTTCGAAATTGAGGGGAGCTGGGAGCTATTTAGCTCCTGGTTATAGCCCAGGTGAGCCTGGTTGGCTTGAAACCAACAGCTATCAGGAGCTACATTTGGCTCCGCCAGCCAACTGGTCCCATCCAAATATATACATATGACATTAATCTTATGCATTTAGGAATGTGCATAATGAGCATTAGGACACATCCAGAAGACGTTTAGAGCCTAATGAGTGATATTTAATTAAAACAAAGTTATAGTTTACCCCTCAGGTTGGAGTTCAATTTGCCGTTAACGCCAGATACCCCGATGCGACGAGACGCAATATGCTTACTTGAAACTATGCTCGATACGCCGGCTTGAGATGCCAATTCAAACAGATGGTACAATCATACCGAATGAAGTTACAGCGTTTTTGAAAACCAATGTTCTAGTATTGCCTACACTCGTAATGCCAGTTTGAGATATCAATGCAAACAGATGGTGCATTTATACCAAATGAAGACCCAGCGCTTTTGGAAATCAAGATTCCGGCACTGTGTCCAGGCCTTAATATAAGGCGTCCTGACCTTTCCGCAACACTAATTATTGAGAGTGTTTGCGGTGAGCTAACACCAAAGGATTACACAGACTGTCTCCTGTATCTGTGAACTAGGTAATCAAGTTTAAGAGAGTCCAGTGCTAAGAACTAATCCCGACGTTATTAGAATCTATTCCCCTAAAGAACTTTGCATTTATACACAAACTTAAGAACGAAACATGTTGGGTTTCTGAGTACTGCATCAACTAGCAGTTGATACTAATTTTGTGTTGATGTTTAGAGGGGCCTTGAAATAGGCTAACACTTTACAAATTGCTTGTTTTAGTAAAGTACATATGTGTATTCTGAAGTACGTACTTATTCTGCTATTAACGTTTTGGTGAATAAACTGATTTTCAGCAAAGCTCTCTCTAAAAGAAAACCTTACTCCCATGTTGTTTTACAAATATATATTAAACTGATGGAATAAAGCACTTATCACTTTAGTCACTTAAAATGAATTGATTGTATTTTAACTGTATTTTATGACTTGAATTGGAATAATACATTGTGATTCTATATAAAAGAATTTAGATTCTATTACCTCATGCTCAAGACAGACTTGTATTTATTGCTATGAATTGTTAATTACGTTATGGTGGTCGAATTATCATACCTACCCTAACTAGTGTAAATTTAGTCCACATATATAATTGAATACAGGTGTTACTAACAGTGCAGAGTTGCTGGGATCTTTTTGTGATTTGTGTATATTGCTTTGGGTGTGACTCCACCAATCTTGAAAAATACCCTAAGTCTCTTATGAGTTATTTGGAGTTAAATTTGCAGCACACTGTATAATAGCTCCTGCTTACTGGGTGATGCCAGATACTGAGGAGCTGCTTTTTGCTCCTGCTAATCAAATCCTTGTCAGATTGTTCAAAGCATTATATTAGTTCTTCTTTCTGTAACTATCACGACTGAGCAATACATAACATTTGTCTTGTTCGCCCCGCTCTCCCAGTTACATTCCTTCCAACAGGGCTGCGCCACCAGATCTGCACCTTCCTCCTCGTACTCAGAGCTTCTTGTCAGGATGTTTCTCTCGATTGGTTTCAACATTCATTGTAACTTCCTTCGGTTTCTTCATCTAGGTACGGTTCTTCATAGGGAGTATAACAACAAATGTATAGAGATTCTTCTTGTTTTCCATCAGGAAGATTGTTGTTATAAGGCTGTTGAATGGGTTGCAAAGCGAGTTCCTCATTGGAATGCGAGGCTTTATCCCCACTGGTGGGTGGGGGGAGTGGAGGGGAAGCGCGTGTCTATCCCAGTGATGTTCAGCGTGCCGCTACCTCTAGGGAAGGTATTGCGTAGCAGGCTCACCTCCCTAGCCTCACACAGAGTCCCTCCCCCCCCAGTAAGAAGTGACAGAATCAAGCGATTCATCACACTAGTCAACTACAGTTGAATGTTCTTAGGGGAATAACTACACATTAAAACGAGTAGCATCTTGTGTCTTTATTAGTCCAGGAACTAAAGATGAACCATTGGGACATATGCTGGGGCAAGAGGCATATTGGTTCCATCACTTGATCCTCTTGTGACAAAAACACAGATTCCACAGTCTTTTCCAAACAATTTGTATTGAAAGCTTATTAAAGGATAAAGAAGCACATTGTTCATATAAAATACCAATTCCTTTACATTAACAGATAACCAACAGCTAACATCGATCCTTATCAACTTTTGAATGCTTCTGAGGATATTTAATGAGCAAAACAGCAACTATACATTGGAACATTTAAACATAAAACCACAGAGCTCGCAGTCTTCTGGTATACATTAAGCTTGCACAGTCTTTGGCTGTAGGACGTACCAAAAAGGGACCAAATTGCTTAGAAATCTTTAGTCGAGTTGCGAATAGCATATGTATTTTTTTCCATTAACAGGCCCATACCCTCCACAGCTACATCAGTTTTGTGCGCAGGTCAGGCTTCCTCAGTAGTCTAGGAATGCACCATTTTGCTGCCATCAGTAGCTTGAATATAAACCCACCCCATAACATTGATTTTCCACAGTAGCCTCTTGTGAGGCCGCTCCCACCGTATCCTCACCAGATCCGATATCTGACAACCCACTACTTCAGCTATGACAGATCTTACTTAGAGCCCAAATGCTTGAAGGGTGGGGCATTCCCACCAAATAATATCTCTCCCTTTTACCCACAGTTGCTAAATGACAGACTGAACTTACTGGGTTACTGTTGGTATAGCACGAATGGGGTCCAATACCAATGAGATTTAGGAGTTCGTACTGGCTAGCAAAGTTTTGTGCCGGTACTGGCTTTCTGGTGAGTTTTTTCCCCATATTGTCTCCCATGTCTCATCAAATTCCCTGGATAAATCACTAAGCCATGCGGTCCTGGATTTCTCTGCACCACCAATTTTTGACAGCAACAACGCCTTGATTTCTTAAATCAGGCCCCTCATCCGTAGATTCTTGTAACACCTTTTCAAAGGTCGTCACTTTTCTGGATCCCTCAGTCTCATCTCCCTCTGGTACGCCAATGCCTGATTTGACATCTTTACATTCGATCCAAACAAGGAACCCAAAATAAACCTTGCAATCCAAAAAGCTTCTAAATTCCCCTGCTACAAATAGGTACCCTAGCTGGAAGCACCCTCCCCTCAGTCATCTCAAAAAACATCCTTCCAACTGCAGTGTAAATTCAGGATTACCCCCATAAAGGTGTAAATGGGTATGGGGATGATGTGAACCCACTTCTTGCAGCCAGCTCATCCAAATTAGCTAATGTGGATTTCGTAACAAGACCAGTAAAGGCTTAGGTTAATCCTTTCTGTGTAGCCATGGCTGCTTCCAGAGGTGCTTCGCCAGTGATTGTTCCATAAGCAACCAGGGTATATCTGGATTGGTTTGCATCCAACCGGTGGGCATCTATAATTGGGCCGATTTATAATCAGGGCACCCTACCATCACTCCTCTGTCCCATGGCTTAAGTAATGACCTTTTTTAAAATGGGCTTTTAAAAGAGAATCTAGGCAAACAAATAGGACAAGTTCAATCTGTCAATTCTGCAGATCTGCAGCAGATTGCTGTAAAGAAAGTACAAAATAGTTCTATCACCATCATCATTAAAACATTATTCCGGCTGCAAGCATTAAAAGCATGCTTATAAAAAACATTCACATAAATATAGCCATGTGTAAAACAGTTCACAAGTAAAATAAGGGCCTTCTGACAACCATGCTCAGAATACATTTGTTGTCCCTAGAGTATAGATGCATGATTCAAGTAGCTTCCGCTTAAGATCCATGCTTTTGACATAAAATCTCATCTTCAACATTGGGTGGTAAACCAAGAAAAAGAAAAAAAAAAATTAAAACAGACTTCCATAGCTCCTAGTCCTTATGCATTATGTTTTAGCCATCACAATTGAAGATTGACATATAGCAGGCATGTGAACAAAACATGCATTTCAGCCTCGTCCTAGATACCACAGAAGAGACCCTTTATCGATGAGCCCTCGACTGGTGAACATATTAAGAGGGATGATGCCGGCGAAATTTTGCAAATAAAATTTTCTGAAATGTGTCAAACACAAAACCAAGGTATTTCTCCTTTACTTGGGACAGTTTGACTAGTAGGTAATTTGAGGTTAGGGTTTTCCTCGGACAAATATCCAATTGATTTTGCATTACCCAAAAGCTAGGATTAGAGCTACTTTATACGTTTTGCCACATTTGCATGGGTCGACCCAAAGGTACAAGAGATTTAACATCAGCATTTCTCTAATGTAAACAAACCACTTAAGGTTTCTAGCTCCCAGTGTCTTTAGGACGGCCACCAGGACTGCCTGGCAACTATGCAGATTTTCAGTAGCCCACAGTCTAAACCAGTAAATAAGCTGTTTCAGCCTGGCTTTGTACTCTATTTGGGTCAAACCCAGTTCCAATTTAACTGGGACGAGGGGGGACATCATTAGGAAGTCCAGTCAGTTTTAACATTTTCTTTTCTCAGATTGAAAGCTTATACAGTATGGCTGTGTGCCATATCTCAGCCCAATGCCAACTGCATAGATGTTATATACTATAACTGTATGGGAACAGGCTTTTATACAAAAACCTGCTGCAAAATGTACAACGCTGCTCTCAGTATGTTGGAACCAGTTTAGGCTTTTACTCAGACGCAAGCCTAAATAATCAAATTAATCAACACATTCCGGGACAGGGCCATTCGGGGAAAATTTGATTAAACCCAATCTCGGCAGTCGGTTTTTACATAGTTCTCAAAACAAATTCAACTGTCTCTGCAAGCTTGAGGGGTGTCTTGGAGATTAGAACAGTGTCATCCGCATATAAAAGATACCTCACTTCACACCACCTCAAGCCGGGGCATCTGCATTTAACTCATTGATGGATAAAACTAAAATCATTAATGTAGAAGAGAAACAAGGGTGGCAAGACCCTTATTTTGTGTTACAGGTTTAGAATTCTTAGTGGGAGGTTTTGCAACAAAGGACCTAGGTATTTCCACCAGATCGTGGTAGCCATCTAATGGGTAACTGAAAGCTTTGGCTTCTGAATATTTGTATACCAGATTTTAATTAAGCAAGCACTTTCGGGTTATTAACGTTAACAAAGGCCCATCTTTTAGTGGTTGTTTAAAGTGTGCAGATTAGAGGTACGCGTTACCATTGGCAAGTCCTTTTTATACTCTAAGGCAGGCATGGCATCAATAGTAGACACAGACAATGGATGCAAGTTTCGAAAAACCTTTATTTTGGTTGGGTTGGTAGAATTCCTAACTAGCCTCAACTCTAGAATGGGAGTAGTCTCAACCATTAAACTGAATATGATAATGATATGGCATTTATAACTAACAAGACAATTTAGACAAACAAGTCTAAGTCAGTCTAGTCTAAATGAAAAGGCCTATACTTCTCTACTGACAAATGTGTTAAGGGAATACAAAAGGAAAAATAGTGTCTCAAAAGATATGTCAGAATTGCAAACGTAACAACTCCCTTCCCCACGTTCAGCAGCACAGGGTCTCAAGAGTTTCTTAATAAGGATAGGTGGATGGCACAGTTCCATCAGTCTTGCACACTCTGGCTTACTGGTACAATTCAACAGTTAAGGGTTGGCCTTCACGCTTTCGGCAGTCTTAGTCTTCGTCCGGCTTCTCAAACACACAGTTCTACTCTTGACTTACTTTGCCACAATTCAAAGCAAGCTTCCCTCCACCGGGCTCGAGCCTGTCCTTTTTGCGAGGATTCCCTTCCCCATGTTTTGCCTTTATATCTTTTCACTGTCGTAGACCTTCGAAACTGCAAGGCTTTTACGTAGACCTCTGCATGACCACTTTGACCTCTGTTTAAACAATCAACAATCTTCCTCATCTCGCAATGCTTATTGGTACTTGTAGTTGCTTATTCTCTTTACTTTGCCCTCTTTCAAAGTTCATAAACTTTGCCCTTTCTGGATCTATTCAGAGTTCACATACTTTGCTTTTCACTTATTCAACTTTCGCTCAGGATTGCAGAAACTTTCTTATTTTCAGTTCTCATTTAATACACTTCAACTCAGAACATTTAACAAAGACTTTCGAATGTGTGATTCCGCCTCACAGGACCACTCGTTTACTTTGTATACTTTCTTCATCATTCAGCAATTGTCCTTTCCATTACGCATTTAATCGGCACATGCACAACCTTCAACTTTTGGTTACAATTACTTTTAACACTAACTGGGCTTTCGTTGCCTTCGATAACTCACAGGTCGTGTTAATTGGGCTTCTATCTTCAGCGCCTTCCATGTAGTAGTCAAGGCCGTTACCAACGTCTCCTCTGCTCCCCAACTCTGTCGTTCAACCGGGAGGGTAGCGGGCCGCTCTGAAGCATCTTAAAGGTTTCTAGTTTCCGCTCACTTGGTTTCAGCCTTGGAACACTTGCGGCTTTGCAAAAGTGTGGAATTCTCACCCGACCCTCTCTCGTTCAGCCCATTGGCCTTCCGAGCTTCCATAGCCTGATTTGCGTCAGCCCTGAAAAAGCTACTCCTTCTCGTACCCAGCCACGCTCAGAGTGTGCCTGTGCGTGCCATCTTTTATCCCAACAGGGAGGGTAACAAGTGGCAGGTGTGTATAGTTAGGATTACATGCCCGACTCTGCCTCGTCTAATTAAGGGGACAGAGCCATTTCAAGGCTGAGGTAATCTTCCTTGCCTCATTCCTCATCTTCCTTGGCTCAGTAGTGTTGTCAATGTGAAGGTGAGGAATCATGTGAGCTGTAGTTTCCATACAATAAGCAGGGATAGGGGTTAGATGGGTTGTGGAAAAAGGAGGATACTACGTCTCACTATCAGGTGCTTCTCCCCCACTTTCTGAGGACCCCCTTACCCAGGGGATCATCCCTCGCTTGTCCACACCCAGGGTCCGGATCCAAAAGCAATATTCTTTCCCTGACCCCCCCCTCCTCCCCCGAGTAAGGGATCCCAGGGGACTAGGTTTGAAACACCCTCTGGTTTTCTACAATACATTATTTTCAACTCGAAGGCTAAGAGGGGGTCATGGTCACTCTGACATGGAAAATTACTTTAAAAAGAAGAGACCAATCTCCAAGCCTCCAAATGACTAAAGACAATCAGTATGGCTGCTTCTAGTTAAGTTTCTAAACCTAGGGCAAACTGGCATATACTCTAATAAAATCAGTGCAAGATCTTGAGCCACAAGAACAAATATCTGGGAAGAAAATTCACCTGGAATATTAAAATTCTACCAACCCATGTTGACATTGCCCTTCTACACTTATTTAATGGAGGTATTTGCTCTAATAATCCTGGGTAATTACACTTAAATAATCTTGACATTTGATTAGTGAGATGAATTCCAAGACATCTTCGGGATCTCAAAGCAAATTTAAAAGGCTGTTTCTTCACACATTATATACCTTCGCCTTTTCTTGAAGCATTACGTTTAATAGTTCAAACTTTGTCATACTGACTTTAAACACGGATACCCGTGAGAATTCCTCTATTGCATTCATTGCCCCGGAATGGACTATTGTGGCCTGATTAAGTGCCAGGAGCACGTTATCGACCAAATAAACACATTATTTTTCTTCCTTAGCCCATTTTATCCCGTGAAATGTCTCCTGATCCTACTTGCAAAGGGCTCCATTATTAGCACAAAGAAGTGGGTTGGGTGGGGCGTTTGTGCCGTATAGTCTGAATCGCTTCAACCAATCCCCATTAACTCTCACCCTTGACATTGTGGCCACACAATTAGCTTTTATTATAGTCCTCATAAAATCCACAAACCCAAATTTGCAGAGTACCCCAACCATGAACCCCAAATCCACTCAAAGCTTTCTTTGTGCCCAACATGAGAAGCATTGACCCAACTCTGGGTGCGTCCCACTTTATTATATGTAGAATTAGTCTAGCGTTGTCTCCCACAGTTCTATCAGGGATAAATTCTGCTTGCTCTGGTGCAACCAATTCTACCAGGACAGACTCCACCCGATTAGCTAAAACTCTAGTATAGATTTTAGCATCATGAATTATGGGCGATATTGGGCAGTACGAAGAGCACAATCTGAGGTATTTGCTAAATTTTGGTTATGATTGTACCAAGTGCTTCCTCCATAGAGGCCAAGATCGTCCCAGTGCCCCAGAATGAATTGTGCAATTGAGCGTATTTCGAGGACAATAAGGAACAAGTTACTTACCTGTAACTATTGTTCTCCAGCTAGGGTCTGGCTTGGATTCACATGCTCATGAATATTCCCCGCAAACAGGACAGGAATCATCCGTAAAATAAACAGTTTCACTTTCAATTACAAACTGTATTTCTCCTCTAAACTAATAACTGTACTCTGAGTCATACTGTCCTCAGCCAATGACTGTCCTCTGCCTAGGCCCCTTCTCTGGCAGCCATCTTCAGATTTGTAAGCACATGAAGTGGCAATATGACCAAGAAGAGCTGCAGAGGGGTCGGAGGGAGGGTTTGCATGTGAATCCATGCCAGACCCATGCAGGAGAAGACATGCATTACTTACCGTAAAAGCATTTCTGATGATTGGATCTGCTTAGGTTCACATGCTGTGCATGTAGTCCGACATCCTTTGGTCACACTGCGGAGTATTGCATCTTGTCTTTCGACATGAGCGTGCCTGTAAGACTATCCCTAACATGACGTGTAGTGTACCCAAAATCCCTCACGTGTCGAGGTCCCCCAATTGTATTTTTTCTGCCTTGAGGGAGCCTATGACTATCGTGAGCGAGTACAGAAAAGGGAAATTATTAAGACGTCTATGTTCCTTTCGTCCGAGCGGGGAGGAAGGGTGGGCGCATGTGAATCTAAGCAGATAAAATCATCAGAAATGCTTTTACAATAAGTAATGCATGTCTTCTGATGCTTGTTAATCTGCTTAGAATCACATGCTGTGCATAGACTAGCGAGCAGTACCCGGAGTTGGAGGTGGGATGTGAGAAGGAACAGTAGAGAAAAGATGTCTTAGTACTGCTTGTCCCACCTGAGAATCAGACCTAGAATGAGTGTCTAGGCAATAGTGTTTTGTAAATGTGTGTACAGAACTCCAGGATGCCGCTTTGCAAATGGACTCTAGGGGAACATTTGTAATGAATGCTATGGAAGACCCAGTGCCTCGCGAGTAGAATGTGCTCTAGGCTTGAAGGGCAGTTCTCTCTTAGCAAGAGTGTAACAGAGTGTGATGCATTTGACAATCCATTTAGAGATGGTAGATTTGGAGACATGGTCTCCCCCTCTACCTGCTGCCAGTGTAACGAAAAACTGATTAGTTTCTCTTAGTGATGGAGTTCTTTCCATGCAAAACATGACTGCTCTGCGTACATCCAGTGTGTGCAGGCTTCTTTCTCACATGTTTGAGGGGTTCTGAAAGAAAGTTGGTAGCTCTATGGATTGGTTCACATGGAACTTTGAAATTAATTTAGGCGCAAACCTAGGGTGAGTGCGCAGAACCACCTTATCTCTGAACTGTTACAAAAGGGTCTAGAACAGGACGCTTGTAGTTCACTGACTCTCTTAATGGAAGTAATGGCTATTAAAAAGGCAGTTTTGTAGGTGAGAATTTTTAGACTTGCTTTATGCATGGGCTCGAAAGGAGATCCCATAAGTCTAGTCAACACCATGTTTAGGTCCCATCCGGGAGCTGGGTTAGAAATGGGAGGGTGAATTATTTTCACTCCCTCCATGAAAGCCTTAATAACTGGTATCTTCCAGCACAATACCTTTTGTTGTGATGTAGTGTAGGCTAAAAGAGCAGCTAAGTGAACTTTTATTGAGTTAAAGACTAGGCCCGAGTCAGGTAAATGAGTCAGGTACAAAACAATATGTGTAGGAGAGCAGTCAATGGGATTGATGCTCTTAGAGTTGGACCAGATGACAAAGCACTTCCACTTACTGGAATAGCAATATTGTGCGTTAGGTTTTCTTGCCTCCCTGAGTATGTCCATACATCTCCAAGGGAGTTACAGGTGCCCGAACTCTGACCTCAGGAGCCAGGCCACAAAGTTCAATGTTTGCAGACATGGGTGAAGTGTCTCCACTTTGTCTTGCGACAACATGTTGTACGGGCAAGGCAAGGAGGAGATGGGGATAACTCCATCAGATGAGCGAACCAGTGTTGGCGGGCCCACATGGGAGCCACCAATATCATTCTGACTGGTCCCTGGTGCATCTTCTGCACTATCTTGTTGAGTAGGGGAGTCGGGGATAGGGGGGGAGCGTAAACAAATGTCCCCAACCATGTTATCCAGAGTCTGTTCCCCTTGGAATGATTCTGGGGGTACCTGGTACCTGGAGGCGTAATCTTGGCACTGAGCATTCTCCGAGTTGCGAACAAGTCGTTCTGTGGGAAGCCAAATTCTGCGAAAACGTTGGAGACGATGTCTTTGTGTAATCGCCATTCGTACTCCATGGGTAGTGGGAAATCGCTGCTGAGTACGTCTGCCAGAAGATTGAGTTCCCCTGGAACATGTGTTTTGAGAGCCCACTTCCAAATGTTCTGGGACAGTTTGGACAGCCCTGGAGAGTGAGTGCCCCCTCGTTTGTTCAGGTAGTACATGGCCGTGGTGCTGTCTGTGAGGATCAGGACATTCTTTCCCTGCAGTTGTGTATGGAAAGCTTTCAGCGCTTTGAATACTGCTAATAGTTCAAACAGGTTTATGTGGTTGGATGCCATGTCTGACGACCAAACTCGCTGCGCTATCTGTTGAAGCAGGTGAGCGCCCCACCCTGTGAGAGATGCGTCTGTAGTTAGAGTGGCCTCCACTGCGGGGGTGGTGAAGGATTTCCCCTTCAAGATGTTCTCCCTCGGCCACCACCGTGGCGAGAGAACGAGGTCTGGAGAGACAACCACTAGATCGTTCCATTGTCCGCTGGCCTGACACCAATTGCCGTTGAGCCACTCCTGCATAGGAAGCTTGCGCAAGCGCGCGCGAGGAACCAAATAAATGCATAACGCCAACATTCCCAACAATCGTATAGCTTTACGTACCGTCACCTCTCGACTGGCTACATATTGAGGGATTTGAAACAGCATGTTTTGGACCCTCCCGTTGGAAGGGAAGACAAGCCTGTCCTTTGTTTGAATTAGAGCCCCTAGGAACTGTTCGACCTGGCTTGGGTCTAGGCTGGATTTCTGCTCATTGATGGAGAATCCTAGACTGAATAAAAGATCTATAGTTCTTTCGGTATTTGACAGGCAGGTTTCGTAGGAATCCCCGGTTATGAGCCAGTCGTCGAGGTAAGGATAAAATGGGATGGATTGCCTGCGCAGATGTGCTGCTGTCACTGCCAGTACCTTTGTAAATCCCCTTGGTGCAGAAGCTATGCCAAAGGGTAGTACTTTGAACTGATAGTGCTGGTCTTGAATCATGAATCTGAGGTATTTCCTGTGCGCTGGCAACATTGAAACATGCAAGTATTCATCTTTCATGTCCAATGTTGCCATGTAATCCCCCTGTGTGAGCAGAGGAATTACCCCTTGCAGAGTGACCATACAAAACTTTTGGGGCTTCACAAAATATGTTTGCTGGGCGCAGATCTAGTACAGTGCGCATGGTGAGATCCTTTTTGCCTGCAGGATCTCGACTTCTTGTAGCAGGATTCGCTGATGTTATGGCGTCAGGCGTCTTGCTCGTGGTGGTCTGAACTGTGGGGTCCGGCTGAATTCTATACAGTACCCATGGGCGACGGTCTTTACCACCCACTGGTCTGTAGTGTTTCCTCCCATGCTTGAAGAAATGATGTTAGCCTGCCCCCGACTGGGGTGCATTGGAGGAGACCCGGAACTGCAGGTCATTTCTGGCCTGAGGCTGGGTAGCCTAGAGGGGTAGAGTTTTGGCCCCTTTCTTTACCACATCGTTGCACCCTTGTGGGCTATGGGGTGTTGTAGCTGCTGGTTCCTTGGGAAGAGGATCAGTGATACACTGAGCTGCATTGATTTTGAGGGAATCATTGCCCACGAAAGGAACATCTATTTCCGCTCCCCCTTCTTTGTGAAGGTCTCTGGGTGATCTGATCCAGACTCTTAAGGGTGTCATGCTCCTTTTTTGCAGTCTCGAGGGCTTCATCCACTGCCTTTCCGAATAAATTAATATCCTCCACTGGTTTATTTATAAGTGAAGATTGTGTCTCTGGCTTGAACCCAGAGTTTCTGAGCCATGCGTGCCTCTTCAAGAGGGTTCCTTGAGCAAAAGACCTTCCGGACGTTTTTGCTGCATATAAAGTCTTTTTTAGCATATTTTGGTTAACTTGCCTGTCCTCGGTCACTGTTGAGAGCAGACGGGCTCGCAGTGGCTCAGGGACTTCTTGAAGGCCTTCCTCTAGCTTGCATCTATTGCGCATTAGCATAGCTGGCTAACAACGTTGTATTGTTGGCGATGCAAGTGGAGTAAGCCACCGCCGCAGTGATCCTTTTCCCCAAAGCGTAAAGTCTCTTAGATTCCTTGTCAGGGGTGCCGCCGCAGGGAATAGGGGAACCCCTGCTCTTTTCCTGGTAGTTGTAACAACCAATGAATCTGGAGTATGACGACCCCTGATGTAGAGGGGGTTAGAAGGGGGAGTGTGGAAAAAGCTTATCTACCCTTGAATTCACTGCTCTAGTAAGTGCAGGTGTTAATAAAGAAGGGGCGAACCTCTTTTTAATTGTATTTAGTAGAGGAATAGCTTGGCTGGCAGCAGGTTTTTTTTTCAAAATGTTCTCCACAAAATCAGCCTCTGGAACGGCTTCTTGAGTAGCAATGTTGAAGTGTTCCGCAGCTTTCCTCAATATGGCATTGAAAGCCATCAGATCGTCCACCGGGGAGGCCTATCTAGTGGGGTTGGTTGGAGAGGAGTCCAGGCACAAAGCATCAGGTTCCAGAGTTGGAGTAGGTGACTGCCAAGGGCTAGGATCAATGGATTCCAGGTCTACCCCCACCCCCCCAACCCTCAGTGGGGTCTAAATGGGACTGCCTCAGAATCAGTCCTCATCTTGAGTAGGGTCAAAGACCCTCTGCAGCTTAGCCACAGGAAGAGGGTTTTTTTCCTCCCTAGACCTCTTAGGTGTTGACTTCTCAGAGAGTTCCACATAGCTCTCTAGCCTGTCCATACATCCTTCAAATTTTTCTCTGGTCCAAACAGATGAACCAGAGCGGTCAAGGGGTGGAAAGTGCTCATCTAGTTGATCCTCTGTTTGCAAAAGTCGAGATTTTTTTCTTCAACGCCGAAGATATCCCTTCAGGAGCTTCCGAAAAGTCTTTTCAGGGATCAGATGGTTGACGCATGTTCTTTTATTTGTCTGTAGGCCTTTCCGCAGGTTCCGGTAAATTCTTCGGCTTATCCTTGGGTTTCGATGAATCCTTGAACCTTTGTGAGAATCTGCAGAAATGATCCTGGCGATGCTCTCTGTAATCACCTCAGCATCGGGAAGTTCTGAAGTACGGGCCTCTGGTTGCGCGACTACTTTCGGCAGAACTAGGGCCTTTTCGGCTGTGGACACCTTCCGATGCGCCTCGATGGGATGGTGGATATTGGGGTCCGCACCCTTTGATTTAGAAGGCCCAGTCGCAGGGCTGCCGACCCGGACAGTTGACGGGCAGGGCCGAAGCTTTTGGTGTGCCAGTTGGCGCTATGGACCACTTTGACTGTTTAGTCGAAGACGTCCCTGGGGCTGTATCTTTAGTGTGGGGAACATGTCCGTCTATGTCGCCGGGGTGTACATTCCCCATAGCAGGACCTAGGTCTCGCTAGCGGGGCTGCAGACAGACGATGCGGAGCGAGAGTGCTCCGCCGAGAGGTCAATCGCCTCCGAATCGGAGGCTGGTTCGTCACTCAACCCCTCATCACAATCGGCGGTTGTGGCAGCGGGAGAACACACTCGGCCTGCGACATTCCGTTGGTCGCCCACCGCTTAACACAGAGCTCCTTCAAAGTTTTTGGGCGCAGGTGCTTGCAAGCCGCACAGACTTGTCATGATTGAGGGGTAAACACTTGTTACACTTACAGTGTTCATCTCTCAAGGGAATTTGGCCCTGCAAACAGGACAACACCTAAATGGAGTCCTCTCCACAGCTGAGGAAATAAACTGTGATGAATATACTTAGGGGACAAAGAGAGGGGAAAGGGAAAGGCATGCTCAGAAAGGGAAATGTCCACCCGACCCCACTCTCCCTACTGTGTAGGCCGGCCAGAGAGGGACCTCGACGCATGAGGGATTTTTGGGTACACTTCACATCACGTTAGGGATAGTGTTACAGGCACGCCCATGTCGACGTCCCCTTTTGATTCTCAAAAGACAAGATTCAATACTCTGTGGTGACCACTGGATGTCGGACTATATGCACAGCATGAGAATCTAAGCAGATACAATCATCAGAAATGTTTTTACGGTAAGTAATGCACGTCTTCTCCAGCATGGGGTCTGACATGGATTCACATGCTCATGAATAAAGAATACATAGCAGTACATTACACAACCACGGTAGGTGGCAAGGCTCAACAGAAGCAATACTCTTACCTCTGGAACAGGCTCACCTCAAGCGAACAGGTTGTGTAGCACTGCTTTGCAGACTCTGGACTCCTCTCTGGAATCCCTGTTGACTCAGTAGAACTTCATGAAGGTGTGTGTGGACCTCCACATTGCAGCCCTGCAGATGTCTAGCAGCGGCACACCAGACAGGAACGCCTTCGTCGCAGCGATCGCTCTGGTGGAGTGGGCTCTTGGACAGCCGGGCAGTGGTCAGTTTGCCAACCGGTGACATTGCGTGATGCAGCCGGAGAACCACCTGGAGATGGAATCCTTGGACAAGGTCTTCCCATGGTTCACAGGACCAAAGTTCACAAAAAGTTGAGACGTAATCCGAAAACTCTGTGCGTGCCACGTAAAACTTCAGAGCATGAGCAACGTCCGGCGAGTGCGGGGCCCTTTCAGCAGGTGAGGAAGGCTTTGTAAAAAACACGGGCAACACCAAAGGCTCCTTGAGGTGGAATTCCGACAGAACCTTTGGCATGAAGGAGAGATGCGTCTGCAGCACCACTCTCGATTCGTGCAAAGTCAGATTGCAGAATAGGGCCTGGATCTCACTCACCCTCCTGACAGAGACATGAAGAAAACAGTTATCCACGAGAGAAACGAGAGGGGCCTGATGCATAGGCTCGAAGGGAGCTGAATCATCACCACCTTGAGTTCCCACGCCGGGGCAGGCGCCTTCACCAGCGGGAAAGATTGAAGCAGTCATTTTAGGAACTCCTTGATGAGACGATGGGACCAAAAAGAAGACCTTCCTGGAGACCTGGTGCAGCAGGAGACAACTGCCAGATGCACCTTGATAGAGGCGTGCGCCAGACCCGCCTTGGCCAAGGACAACAAGTACGGAAGAATCTGCGGGGCCATGACCCTCAGAGGGTTGATCTTGTGTGACCGGCACCACGTAGCAAAACGCTTCCACTTGTGACTGCAGCACGTAAGAGTTGGTGACGCTCTGGCCTTGGCGAGGACCTCCCTGCAGTCCGCCGGCAACTCGTATCCTCCAAACTCTAGGGCTGCAGCAGCCAAGCCCTCAGGTTTAGCGATCCTGGGTTGTGATGCAGGATCGCGCCCCCTTCTCTGGTGAGCAGATCTGTGACCACTGGCAGCTTGACTAGAGGGGATGCTGACAGGCTGAGAAGGTCCAAGTACCAAATCTGCCTCGGCCATCCCTTGGTGACGAGTAATATTCTGCATCTGCACCGTTTAAGTTGATTGAGGACTCGCAGCAGGAGAGGCAACGGAGGGAAGGCATACAGAAACAGGCCTTCCCACAGGAAGGAGAACGCTCCCCCTCCCCACCCCCCCCCCCCCATGCTCCTTGGCTGGTGGAACCTGCTGGCAAATTTGAAGAATTTGGAGTTTGCTGCCATCGCAAAGAGATCGATCTGGAGTCTGCCCCACTTGAAGATGCAGTCCACCTGGTCCTGTCGAAGTTCCCACGCTGGAAATGTGGGACCCCACAGATAGCCTTGGGCACACTCCAGCTACCGGCAGGCAAGGGGGGTATTGGGGTGCCGGACTTCAGGGCATATTATTGGGCGTCCATACTCCAGCACATGGAGGACTGGTTTGTTCAGCCCCACGTAGACTGTATCACAGACTGGATAGAAAGAGATGCACTGTGCAGGTTGTTGGGGGCCATGGAGGGCCGGGACCGGGAGCTGCAGAATGTTGTCTCTCCTGTGCGCATGATTAAGTAATGGTGAAGGGCGACTGCACGTGAGGAGCATTGCTTTCCCTTTTTATCGATTCTCCCCTTGAGCTGTAGTATGCTGCGACGGGTGGCGGCTGGTAGAGACCTGGGGTTACTGGGGACAGGAGGTATGCTAGATGCCCTATACGTAGGGGACAGGGCAGTTACATGTGCTGAATTTAGGGTGGCCCAGCCCACCTCATCTCCTGTATTATTTAACTGGAATTTGTGGCAATGATAGTGGGGGGAAATTTGGGATTGGTTTTCAGGAAAGCCACACCCTCACGCTGCGCTTCGTAGAGGGGGGGCAGGGACTGTCAGAACTCTATGCAGCTAATCGGGAGGAAGCTGCAGCAGCACTCCACTCCAAATGGGAAACAGACATGTGAGAATGGCTTTCGGACAGTGAGTGGGCGAGGGTCTTCGAACATACAAAGGCGTCTCAGAACGCCAAGTTCCAATGGATTCAGCACAAATTAGCCAGGAGGGCACATGTCACACCGGTTAGGGTAGCTAAAATGGTGCCGAAGCAGACCAAAACTGTTGGCAGTGTAGGAAGGAGGTGGGGACCTTCATGCATATGTGGTGGGGGTGCGAGCAGGTGATGGGTTTTTGGACGACATCTGTCTGGAGTTGGCTACCTTAGTGGGGATTTGCATTCAAGCTATGGTCAGACATTGCTTACTCGGTTTGACACCGGTGGGAAAGGGCAGGCGTGGGTTGGGTCTGGCCAAGATCGTGGCGCTGGGCCAAATACTGGCAGACAAACAGTAGCAATGGCCTGGAAAGCACAGGAGCTGGCACAAATAGGTGAGAGCCGAAAGGGATATGTGTGAGCGGCTGAGGAGTGGGGAGGGCATGGAGTCTTGTTAAACAGTCTGGCACGAGATGTGGGACAAACTGAACTCGAAACTGGACTTGCGCCCTCCTCGAAGGGGCGGATAGACGCCATCAATGTTTTTCAAAAGGGAGGTAGGGGGATCTGGGGGTGGGGTGGTTGGGGGATGTGAGGGGGGATTGTGGGGTTGTGAGGGATGGATACAGTCCAGGTGGCTTGCATGGGGCCCTATTCTCATTGACGGAGGGGGAAGGGGCGGGGGGGGGACAAGTCTTACATATCCGGCTGTATGACAAGTGTCTTTTTGGTTCAGAACATGCAATAAAAATTAGCTGTTAAAAACAAATATTTTAAGTTCCAGCCAAATCTGAAAATACCACCATTAGCCTGGTCTCTTATTGACCAGTCTACTAATAAGATTTCCCATTGTCATTCTCTTATTAAACCAAATGCCCAAATGATCCTTCTGTGACACATCTGGTTTGGGGCAGTTTGCATGTATTGATTTATGTGATGTTTTATGCCTGGACAGATGCATTACAGATTTGTGTTGCTCATTAAACCTCTCTCTTACACGAGAGACATCTACACATTTTTTCAGGATTATTAGGGCTCCCAGCCATTAAAATTGTATTGTGCGTGTACATCAGAGTAGGGATTATTTTCCTACCCAATAGAACATCAGGCGTAACATTTTCCTGTATAATGCAGTTGGTATAAAGATTTAAGAGTACTGGTAGAAAAGCACAGCCTTAGCACACCCTTTTCTTTATTCCACCTCTTAGTTCACCAGATTCGTCACACTTTAATCTTTCCGGTGTTCCCATATTTAATCCCATCGGTATTGCCAACATGTAACCTGGCAAACCCATATACAGAAGAATAAGCAATAATGGATCTCCACATGGTCAAAAGAAGATATTAAATAAATAAATGCTAAGTGGATAGAACAGCCCAGTCCTTGTGTATACTTGGACATAATGAAACAATGTTTCAGATACTGGTAAAAGTCCCTGAGCCCTCACTAAAGCCCAACTGGTTATTAGGAAGATTATTTTCTTTCGACTACTCTGACAATCTTGTATGTATAAATACCAAATACGATTGGAACCAAGGAGCTTGATTGTCAGAAGCGGCCACGGGTTACCACTGCTACACTGCTCGTAACGATGCGAACTACGCTGGTGCGGCTTGACGATCCTTACGTGCCTCGTCACTCGCCGCCGGGTGCTTTCCTCTAATGATCTAACGGAGGTGGTGGAAGCGGGGCAGGCGCTGCCGCCATGGAGAGGACGTGATGCCTACCCTCCCGAGCCGACATCCAGGAAGTAAGAGGAAGCAAGAGGAAGCGAGAGGATCGGAGGGAACGCGCTTTCCCCTGATGCTAATAAACCGGAGAAGGTGAGGAGCGGCAACAAAGTGGTACGAGTTGAATGAGTACTGTATGCTCTATACTGTGACCAGCCATCCCTTCTGGCAGGGGCACCAGTAATTTAGCGGCTTACCAGGATTGGCACTCGAGCCGTACGTATATGAATACGTGCATTGCGTGCCCTATAGTGTGGCCAGTAACCCCCTCTATTAGGACCTGCAGTAATTCAGTGGCTCTCCAAGCGTAGACCAGGAGGGTGCCCTATAGATATATTTCCTCCCCTTTCCAATTACTTCCTAAGAGAACGCTAAAAGAACATTAAGAGCAGAGCTTAAGAAGCTACGCAAAAATTCCGATACATGGGACGGTTACCAGATTTCAAGCAAGAAGCGTAAAAATGCTTTTAGATCATGCCTTAGGCAGAAACGTTATGGAGCCAAATTAGTTCAATGGCAAAAGACGGTTCAAATACTCTGCACCAGTAACTCCCGCTCTATATGGGGCCTGCTGAGACAGGCCCCATAGTCAGGCAGGCAAGGGGGTGACACGAATAGTTCCCTCCAGAATCCTATCGGTATGGGCCAATGGGAGGAATTTCTGAGAAGTCGCAATCAGGGACTGTCCCAGGAGACAATAACTCTGGATCGACCTCCTCCCCCTTTAGAGGTGACTGTGGAATCTCCGACTGCCATGATAAAAAAGCTCAAAGCATCGAGAGCAGCTGGGCCCAATGGCCTGGCGAATGTCATCCTATAAAGTAATCCGGAATATTGTGCAGAGGTCCTGAAAATATTATTTGATAAGACTCTTTATGAGGGGCTTATCCCGGAATCATGGCAGACAGCAATTCTGGTCCCGATTTATAAGAGGGGAGATCGGACAGACCCCTCCAACTATCGTCTACTGTCCATGCTCGATTGTACGGGCAAATTATTTGCGACGTACTTACTGCATGAACTTCAAATATGGGTGGATAGAGAGAAGATCTTAGATCAATTCCAATGCACCTTCAGGAGTGGATACTCCACAGTGCATAACTTGACTGTAATGGACATGCTTCGTAACAAGGCCAGAACGTCTGGTAATCCTCCATTATATGCATTATTCATTGACTTTCGGGCGGCCTTTGATCCCTAGACATCTGCTGTGGGCCAAGCTTGAGATCATGGGCTGCCCTAAAGGAATACTATACTATCTTAGACTGTTGCACTGCAACACTACAGTCTCCTTGAACGTAGACGCTAAGGGGAATATGACCAATAAGATTGATCAAACTCGTGGTGTAAAGCAAGGGTGCGTGACGGCACCGATTTCATACAATCTCTTTGTCCACGACATTCCGAAAGTATTATCAGCAGAACATAATTGTCCCCCTAAGATAGGACTGGCTCACTGCTCAGGGCTTGCCTATGCCGACGACTTGGTCATCATGGACCACACAGTTAGTGGACTTCGAAAAAAACTGCAGAGGCACTATGGTCTTATGCCCAAAGAAACGGCCTAACAATCTGGACAAAACCCAGATGATGGTCCTTAGCAGCAAGAAGATAGCACATGTGAGTGTTAAAATACATGGGTCTACAATACTATATACCCCTATTACAGATATCTGGGCATCGAGATAGAGCCCAAAGGGTATTACACTACGAGCAGCCCAAATTACTGCCCTGATATATCGCTTTTCTTCTTCTCATTGCCGGTACACTGTCCGGGCAGCATGACAATTATATCAGCAGGTACTAACCCCCATGACCACCTATGGCCTAGAAGCCTTACAGCTGATGGACCTGGGATGGCTCCAGACACTTGAGGGGAAATTCTGGAAGAAAATACTTGGTCTCCCGAACTATATACCCATGCCCATCCTCAGATTGGAACTGGGCCTCATCGCGTGGAATGCTCAAGTACTTAGAAAAAGAGCTGAATTTTATTTAAAAATGTCACCGCAAGCAGAAAACCCTTTGCTTAAAGCTATGTACAGTGAAATTAACAAATCTTCCACACTTCCATTCATGAAAAAACAGTTGACCGATTACCTGGGAAAGATCGGCTGGATCAATAGGCCTAATGGGGATCAAGCATCGCGTTATGTGCTTTGTCTAAAAAGTCTGAATTGGATTGATAATGTTGCACACTTGGAAGATCTGAAACGGTATACAACTGTTCAACACATGAGATACACCTTTAAGAAACCATTACCATACTGGACTCTGTCCTTCACCTCGGCTGAGACGATTTATCCTCCTATTGAGGATTGATCAATTACCGGTACTGTATCAGCGGGATTATGAGCAAAGTCACCAAATCAGAACATTTATGTCGGCTTTGCATGAATAGATCTGCCACTGAAACTGGTAAACATGTACTAACTAGATGCCCTTCCTTGATAAATACCTATTCAACATGTTATGGGGACTTTGTACATAGAATAGACCATATCAGCAGCAATGACTTCTGGCTAAGAGCGCTCGATGCAACCAGGATGAAACTTTATATTGCATTGTATAACGTGTGGCTGATAGTAGAGAAACTACTGGTCATAACTATATAGATGCTTTTCTCGTTCAATCTATCATTGGGACTAAAGTTCATTTTTCTTTTTGAAGTATTAAGTATCTGTACTAGCAATTTGTCTTTAAGAATCTCTTATTATAGAATGTGAATGTGCTGCAAAAGTATTCTATATAGGAAAACAAAGTACAAAGCTAAGGTACTGTCCTAACATCATTAGGATGGAATTTTAATTTTCTCTCGTCCTAGATATTATTGGTACAATGTGATTTACTTATTTTATTTTACTCCTTATTGTTATTTTTCCTTTTTTGGTTAATTATCATTCTTAATATAGTTTTCTATTGTGAATATGTTTAATGAAATTATAATAGTATTTATTCTTGTAATCCGTATTGATTTATGTTACGTGAAAAGCTTATGTTAAGCTATAACACATTAATAAATAAATTAAATATAATTTTCCCATGTTTGGCTATTCCATACAGAAGGGAAAATAGACAGTAGGATGTTGGAAACATCCTAGTTCCCTCCTTATATTTATCCGTAAGGTGTAAAATGTAGTCAGCTTGTGCCGCCACAAGTGGAAATGTGCGGTTAGAAAAAAAGATCTTTACAGCCTTATCACATTCAAATTCGTAAGAGCAAAAGGCGAGAGGAATGGGTGCAGGGTACGCACAGGAAGCCATAGTTCCGGATAAGAACAAGTGGCAAGGTATTTATGAACACAGAAAACAGATTGGTCAAGGGGGCACACCACAATAGTCAAAGCTCCACAGGTCATGTGGGAGAGAAGCAGAAAGGCAGAATAGATTTTCTACGAGTTTCCCACGTAACTTAACATGCCGAAAGTTGAAACGAGGATAAAGGGCATATTGAAACTGGTTAGAGCTGAAGGCAAAATGTTCAAAAGGCTAGGGAATGAAGCACGCAGAGATTTATGGAACTTTAGACTTGCACTTAGCCCGTCCCTTAAATCATATATATTCTCATGTGGTGTTTGTCCATGTGCAGTCTTGTGCTCATGTCTAGTATATATGTTGTATTGTCCCCTTTAGGTCCTGTCCCCCCCCCCCCCTTTCACGCCTTGTGTTCCTCAGTCACCCATTATGAATGTCTCCTAATTGTATGTTTCCCGGTAGACGCCTTGCGTTATGGGACCATGCTCTGTTGGACATGCAGTCTTTCCGTTTCATCATTGTTTATCGTCCTCCTGGCCCAGTTGGCTCTTTCTGTGAAGACATTGACCATCTTCTGTCTTGCATCTTGCCGAGTCCCATTCCTGTCGGACTACTAGGCGACTTCAATCTTCATCTATCTTCTACTCATTCTCCTATTCCTTTTCTCTCTATTCTTGACTCACTTTCTTTCCTCTCGTGACTCCTTCCTCACACAAATATGGCTCCTCTCGATAAAAATTCTCTCTCAACTTCACTGCCTCCACAGGGCTAGGTTTACCTATCTATCTTTCGGATCACGATGTACTCTCAGTGTCACTACTTTCCTCAACCTCTCAGAACTCTCCTGTTCTTTCTCCCTAAACAACATTCTTTCGGCGTGATTTACTATGTTTCAATCCCACGCTTTTTAATACGACCTGTATTTCTGCTCTCACTTCTTTTCAACTCTTTTCTGCCCTTAACCGATGCAGCCTTATCAGCATTATCTACTCTTTTCTTTCTTCCTCTCTTGAGCAGCTTTATCCTCTATCCGCTCTTCAACCTACCCGGAAACCATCTCAACCTTGGCTATTCCCTCACCTCCAAACCACGCGGCGCCTATTCCGCCGACTTGAAAGGCATTGGCATAAATCTAAATCGACACCCGATTACTACTACAATTTCTCCCATCATGCTTTTTATGACAAATGTATATTCTCTGCCACGCGCACCTATTTCTCTGATCTTCTTCACACTCAATCCACCCACCCTAGGCATCTTTTCCAAACCCTTGCACAACTTCTCTCTCCTCCCACTGTTGATCATTCTCTTAACTCCACTCTGTCTGTGTCTGACTTGGCTCACTTCTTCTCTCCTAAAGTTTGCTCCCTCCGTCAGGATATCGAAGCTTCTCTTCCAACAGACACCATCTCTTCCTACATCTACTCCTCTTGCATTCATTTCTCACTTTGCACCAGTCTCCAATGTTGATGTCCTTCTACCAGCCAAAGCTCACTCTACTGCCTCTCCGACTGACCCAATTCCCTTTGCACTCATTCCTAAGTTCTATCCTCTTCTTGTACCTTAACTTGTCTAACACTTGTCTTGCCACGTCCACTTTTCCTGCATCTTTCAAACATGCATCCATTATTCCTATCCTAAAGAAAGCTACAGCCAATCCTTTGATTCTCTAATTTTAGTCCTCTCTTCTATCATATCTTTCTTAACTTTTAGAACGTCTGCTTTCGATACTGGATCATCCCTTACTCCTGGCGTCACTTCTCATTTGGCCTCTAACATCCTGTTCTGACTTGGTTCAACTTGTATCTGACTAACCGCACTTTCTCCGTTTCTTGGGCAGGCAAGACTTCTAGGTCCTTCTCGCTCAATCACTTGGTGCCTCAAGGGTCAGTTCTTGGCCCTTTCTTTTCTTTATACGCATCGCATCTTGCTGCTATCATCCCCTCTTTTGGCTTATCATATCATTTCTATGCAGACGACACTCAAATATTCTCATCTTTTTCCCCTGATATCCACAGCACCCTTACAGCCTGTCTCGTCGCTATTCATCTTGGATGTCCTCCCATTTTCTCTCTTAATGAAGGGAAGACCGAGGTTCCCTGCAAACACTCTCCCTCCGCATCTTCCACCTTCTTTCATACCTTTTCCACCTTCTAAGCGCCCCATTTCAACCACAGCTCGTAATCTTGGTCTCCACTTTGACTCAAATGACATGCATTACTTACCGTAAAAGCATTTCTGATGGTTAGATCTTTGATGCTGGAAATGCATCCGAGGGACAGGGCCTCCGTATCCTTGTCCTTTACTGCTTTTTATCGTGTGTTCGGTCGTGTTTTAGTCGCAGGAGTTCATGTGGGACTCCTGGCGGTGCAGCTCTCTTTCTTTTGGTTTGGTGAACGGACCCGTGGGATACCCTTATGGCACCCATGTTTGGGGGTACAACCCTGTGCCCCTAGTGTATGTTTTTGGGCACCTGTGGGTGGCCCGCAGAGCAGGGTATGGGCTGGTGGCAGCTCCATGCTGAATTTGACAGGTGTGCAGAGTATCCTCCATTTTGGGATACCCCGGCCCTGCCATTGGAATCAGTTGATTCCTGATGGAAAACAAGATGGCCCCGGTGGCCTCTTGCTTTCCATTACCCATTACCTTGTTTTCCCAAAGTCCTGGGAAGCTCTGACTCTGTCCCTTCCCCCTGACTGGCTGTTGGGTGGAAGTGCCATATATGGTGTTGTTGTGAAGGCCCGGCCAGACTAGCTGGAGTCTTCCCGGTGATGTATGTTGTGGGTACCTCCTGTGGGTGGGACCTGGGTGAATAGAGTGTGTGACGAATATGCATTCTGTGTTGTGGATGTCTAGTATCTGGTGGTTGACACAATGACTGAGACAGCCCTGCCCGAAACCGGTATGAATGCAGCTTGGAGTGTTGAATGGCTCGGTACTTGTCCCAATACACATAACTTGTTGTGAGTGTCTGGAGAGAAGTGAATGGCCTGAATACCTTGTGTGCCCGATTGGCTGCCTGCCTGCATGAATGCCCGTAGTCGTGATTGGATGCTTGAGTGTGACCCAGCGGAATGAATGGGAGATCAACAGTATATCTGGGGACCTCTCACTGCTAGGAATCGTGTTCAGAAGCTGAAGTCCACTACGACGAGTAACTGACGCTTGACCTTGAAGCCCTGCTGGACGAGAAGAAGTGCTGTGGCTCTTCTTCACAATCTGAAAGCTGCGGTGCCTCCAAGGACTGACCCAGAGAGGACCTGGTAAGGCGCCCTCTTCCCGAGCTACGAGAGACCATCGTGCACAGCTGATCTTTGCCAACGCACCCTGGTAGACAGACCTTCGACAGGCTGCCGACCCGATACGGGGACTGCTGCAGAACTCCAAGGAGAAGCACTCGGACTATTGTCCGCCACTGTCGACGACCGCCGTCGCCGACCAGAGCCGCCGTGCTCCCGTTTGCCTAAGAACTTCCATTGATCATCGGACGCTGTCGCCTGCATCGTCATCCGCTTGTCTCCCGCTGGAGAAGGCCCGACCGTCGACGCGCCGAGGAGCATCCACCGGTGGGTTTCCCGCCACCTAAAGACCACAGAGACGCCGACGACTCGACGCCCTTGCTGGGCCACAGTTCTTCATCATCATCTCTTTGCGGTCCAGAACTATCGTCACCGAGGTGCCCCGCACGCCTCTTCCTTGCAGGACGCCAAGGCTCTGTCGTCGACGAGCACCGCTAGGAAAGAAGCTGCCACTTCACTGCCGTAGTTCAACCTGTTCACCGTCGGACGTTCGACGACCGGTGACTCCTGCCTTAAAGGGAGGGCACTCAAGAAGGGCCGTCGATTCCCCGACACCGAACGCCGAGTTCCTCGACACCTCTCGACAATCCGTGGCTCCTGCCTTAAAGGGAGTCACTCAAGAAGGATCGGTTGACGCATCGTTGGAGAACTCTACTCCACCAGGTACATTGGGGAGGGTAAAACCTTAATAGGAAGAAGTGAGACTATTGAACATATGGACTGGGCTTGCGCTATATCTTTATTTACAGGTTGTCCAGGTGAGGGGATCTCCACACAGAACTGTGCCCAGTGGTAGGGGTCAGTATAATGCCTACTGTTTAAACCATCTTGCGTTCCTTCCTATCTCTATTGCTGGTTTCCTCGTTATTGATCTGTGTGACATTTTAACCGTCCAGTTGATGCACTTTAATGAGATTCGATAACATTGGTGGTACCACTTTAGAATTGTATATATTTATCATTATTGACTTCCGAGTACAAAGTGCGTTATTGTGAGCGTGTACATACCTTTGAATATTAATTATATAAAGACTGTTTTCAGTAATACAGTGTGTGGACATTCCTTTGTGGGGGTTCGGGGACTACACTGTACTTATGAACCAGCCTGCATCACTTCCTGAGAAGCTAGGCCTTGACTGCTCGACCACGTACCAATAATAGAGAATCTTGGCTGGGGTCCTCTGTGCCTCTCCTCTACCATATAGAGAGCAGAAGTACAGACACCCCTTACCAGTCTTTACAATATCTGCTTAGATTTACATGCTGTGCATATAGTCTGATATCCAGTGGTAACCGCTGAGTATTGCATCTTGTCTTGAGAATCGAAAGGGGACGTCGACATGGGCGTGCCTTTAACACTACCCCTACGTGTAGTGTACCCAAAATCCCTCACGTGTCGAGGTCCCTCCGATTGTATTTTTTCTGCCAAGAGGCGGCCTTGTGATTATCGTGTGTGAGTACAGATAGAGAGTGAAAGTGGTAAGACTTCTATGTTCCTTCTATCCGAGAGGGGAGGAAGGGTGGGCGCATGTGAATCTAAGCAGGTACAACCATCAGAAATGCTTTTACGGTAAGTAATGCATGTCTTCTGATGTTTGTTAATCTGCTTAGAATCACATGCTGTGCATAGACTAGCGAGCAGTACCCGGAGTAGGAGGTGGGTTGTGAGAAGGCACATTAGTGAAAAGATGTCTTAGTACTGCCTGTCCCAGACCTAGAATGAGTGTCTAGGCAATAGTGTTTTGCAAAGGTGTGTACAGAACTCCAGGTTGCCGCTTTGCAAATAGATTCAAGGGGAACATTTGCAATGAATGCTATGGACGCCCCAGTGCCTTGAGTGGAATGTGCTCTAGGCTTGAAGGGCAGTTTGCTCTTAGCAAGATTGTAGCAGAGTGTAATGCATTTGACAATCCATCTAGAGATAGTGGATTTGGAGACTGCGTCTCCTCTTCCTGCCGCCACCAAAACAAAAAACTGATTAGTCTTTCTAAGTGGCCGAGTTCTTTCCATATAGAACATGACAGCTCTGCGTCCATCCAGTGCGTGCAGGGCTCTTTCTCCCAGGATAGAAGAATTCTGAAACAACGTTGGTAGTTCTATTGACTGGTTAACATGGAACTTTGAAATGAATTTAGGTGCAAATCTAGGGTAAGTGCGCAGAACCACCTTGTCTTTGTGAACTGGAGGTAATGGCTATTAAAAAAGAAGTCTTAAGGGTGAGGTCTTTAAGACTTGCCTTGTGCATGGGCTCGAAAGGAGCCCCCATAAGCCTAGTCAATCCTACGTTTAGGTCCCATCCGGGAGCTGGGTTAGAAATGGGAGGGTGAATTCTTTTCACTCCCTCCATGAAAGCTTTAATAACTGGTATCTTCCACCATGACACATTCTGTTGTGATGTAGTTTAGGCTGAAAGTGCAGCAAGGTGTACCTTTATGGAGTTGAAGACCAGGCCTGAGTCAAGTAAATGAGTTGGGTATAACACAATGTGTGTGGGAGAGCAGTTAATCGGGTTAATGCTCTTTGAGTTGCACCAGATGACAAACCGTTTCTATTTACTGGAATAGCAGTATCTGGTGTTCGGCTTTCTTGCCCCCCTTAGAATGTCCATACATCTCTGATGGAATTGCAGGTGTCCAAACTCTGACCTCAGGAGCCAGGCCGCTAAGTTCAATGTCTGCGGGCATGGGTGAAGCATCTCCCCTCTGTCTTGCGACAACATACTGTACGGGCAAGGCAGTTTGACTGGAGGAGATAGGGACATCATCAGATGAGCAAACCAGGGTTGGCGGGCCAACATGGAAGCCACCAGTATCAATCGTGACTGGTTCCTGGTGCATCTAGTGCACAATCTTGTTGAGAAGGATAGTCGTTGGGCAGGGGGAAGCGTAGACAAATCTCCCTGACCAGGTTATCCAGAGTCTGTTCCCTTTGGAGCGGTTCTGGGCGTACCTGGAGGCATAATCTTGGCATTGAGCGTTTTCCAGAGTTGCAAACGGATCAATCGGTGTGAAGCCCCATTCTGTGAAAACGTTGGAGACGATGTCTTCGTGCAATCGCCATTTGTACTCTCTGGGTAACTGAAAGTCTCAGCTGAGTATGTCTGCCAGAAGATTGAGTTTCCCTGGAACATGTTGTGATAGTAGGAACATGTGTTTGTGAGCCCACTTCCAAATGTTCTGGGTCAGTTTGGACAGCCCTGGAGAATGAGTGCCCCCTTGTTTGTTCAGATAGTACATGGTCGTGGTGCTGTCTGTGAGGATGACTATAGTCTTCCCCTGCAGTTGTGTTTGGAAAGCTTTTGGTGCTTTGAACACTGCCAACAGTTCCAACAGGTTTATGTGGTTGGATGCTATGTCTGACGACCAAACTCTCTACGCCGTTTGTTGAAGCAGGTGAGCTCCCCACCCTGTTAGAGACGTGTCTGTGGTTAGAGTGGCTTCCACTACGGGGGTGGTAAAGGATTTCCCTTTTAAGAGGTTCTCCCTCGACCACCACTGCAGCAAGAAAACGAGGGCCGGTGAGATGACTACTAGATCACCCCACTGTGCGCTGACCCGACACCACTGGCTGTTGAGCCACTCTTGCATTGGGCGCAGGCGCGCATGAGGAACCAAGTAGATACATGATGCCATCATTCCTAGCAGTCGCATAGCCTTGCGCACAGTCACCTCTCGACTGGCTACATATTGAGGGATCTGAAACATGTTTTGGACCCTCTCGTTGGAGGGGAAGACGAGGCCGTCCTTTGTTCGAATTAGTGCCTCTAGGAACTGTTTGAACTGACTGGGGTCTAGGCTGGATTTCTTCTCGTTGATAGAGAATCCCAGACTGAATAAAAGATCTATCGTCTTTTTTGGGTATTTGACAGACATGTTTCGTAAGAGTCCCCTGTTATGAGCCAGTCATCGAGGTAAGGATAGACCGGGATGGATTGCTTGCACAGATGTGCTGCTGCCACCGCTAGTACTTTTGTAAATACCCTTGGTGCAGATGCTATGCCGAAGGGTAGTACTTTGAACTGATAATGCTCGTCTTTTACCATAAATCTGAGGTATTTTCTGTGCGCTGGCAACATTGAAATATGAAAGTATGCATCTTTCATGTCCAGTCGCCATCTAATCTCTGTGTTAACAGTGGGATTACTTCCTGCAGTGTGACCATGCAGAACTTTTGTGGCTTTACAAATGTGTTCGCTGGGCGCAGATCTAGAACAGGGTGCATGGTTAGATCCATTTTGGCTACAAGGAAGTACACTGAATAAATACCTTCTATTACCTGTGCCAGAGCTACAATTTCTATGATTCCTTTCTCCTGTAGAGTTTCTACTTCTTGCAGAAGAATGCGAAGATGGTGTGGTGTCAGTCGTTAGGAAAGATTTCTTAATTGTAGGTCATTTTCCTTCCATGTGGCAACCCCTAAACTTTTTGCTGTTGTTTTCACCCTGATCTAGACTTTGCCAGAGAAGTGCAGCCTTCCGCCGCACTCCTCTGGGCTTTCGCTCCATTCTTACAGGGAAACTGACATGCCCTTAAGACATTCAGTACCGGGAAACGTTTTCCGTAGTTCTTTTCGCATGTTGCAGCTTTCGCGCAACATGACACAAGAGTGCACCGTAACTTACATTACCGCGCTCTTGGGTCTCTAGTAATTCTACAAGCCCTAGAAACTCTCGATGGATTTATAACGAACTGAGCAAGTTTGTCACGGACGGGACTGGTGGCAGCGATCGTTTCTTTGTGTTTTTGAACTCCCTTTTGCCCCGTTAACCGCGCTTCTCGCGTTTGGCCAAAATGGGTGGCCTGGCTTCCAAAATGATCATGCCACGAGGTTCTTTGTCCTGTCCGTTTAACCGTCTTGCCCTTCACCTTCCCCAGGTCGAGCCGACCCGGGGCCATCCTTATTTGGGCATGTACTTTCCCGCGAAACACAGATGCTTTTGCGGGCTTCTGCATGCCTTGTGTGCGTCTCCAGGATGTGGGCTGGGATGTCTGGTCCCAATACACATCCTGGGTGCCAGAGAGTCTAGTGTGTCTTGAATGCCTGGGACCACCGTGGTCCGTGATAGGTCCACGTATGATGCGAGTGTTGTGAGCAGATCTCCCATTGGGTCCTCTCCGTTTTGGCACGAAGGGAACTCTGGATAAGAGGAGGCTGGAAACACCACTACCATGTCGATCTCCTCAGTTCTCAGGAACGACGGATACAGGAGCCAAGTATCCTGCAACTAAGAGGCTGAACCGAGGAATCGCTGGTGATCCGCTGAAGGACTGCTCCTCTGCACTGCTGTCGCCCTGTGAAACCATTCTGCCTATGATCGAACGAGAAGGCCTGTACTGGTACTTCGACCCTTTGGAATAGTGGGAACAACTATCCTCAGCATCTTCATCATCTCCTGCACGTAAGCATTCGGAAGCGTCTCTAGGCCATCCAGTGGACTGACCAGCTTACCCAGGAGCCTTGCTCTGTAACTGCCGTCAGGTTGCTGCTGTATTCCGAGTCCTTGACACTCTCACACGATTCGTACACTTGGCATTCCCAGGTCTGAAGTGAGAAGTGTACATTGGGCTGAAATACACACAGCCGCTTTGTTGCCCTGCTGTGCTAACAATCTGTGCGGGTTCACTGCGTTAGGGACATCCTCAACTCTAACTTCTGTTGCCGCGGAATCTACACGACGCCGAGACGTCCCCTGCTCGTATTTGAACCTGCCAGCACTGAAACGGACACGGATAAGCCTGGGTCTGCCTGCATCGGGGACCGGTGAGTAGCAACGCTAGGAACTGGTCGCCCTCCTGCAGTAGCCCATAGCTTTTCCTCGCTGTGTTAAACAGCACACCTTTTTCGCACTCGCGCTCTGCTTCTGCCCGCAAGTGGAGGCCGCGCTTGAGTAGTGGAGATCTGTTCGCCCTCCTTTGTTCACCACTGTGAACTGCCCGACTTCCTTGAAGAGACTCCCCTTGGCCCATCAGCACCAGCGTGTGCAGGTACTTTTGAACACAAGGCTCCACTCTTCATAGGGCTCGGACTTCCTTCTAGTTGGGTGGCCTCTGAAGGCGTACTGGGTCTAACAATTACTTGCACTGCCTGTTTTCCTCCCCATCTAGGTGGTGTGCATATTTCTTGCTTCAAACTCTTTAGACCCTTCGGTAATTGTATTGTATATATATATTGTATTTGATGGTGATGCGTTGGTTTACTTTAGTTTTATCGTGATTCTTTGCTATGGTCAATATTACAAAGGCCTTGTAATAAATGCGTCTATATTTTTAATATAACACCTGCTTGGAGTAATTTGCAAGCGTCCTTGCTTTGTGTGCTCATTGCGGGCTTTCAGTCACCCTCACCCCTCTTGAGACCTAGTCTTGACCGCCGCGATCGCTACCTTGATTGGTCTGGCTTGTCCAGAGGTTACCCTGTTCCAAGAAACTAGGCTGGCCTTCTGAACCTCTTCCCCTCCAGGACAGAGTTCAGAAATTCATCTTAACAGTCGTCTTGCTTGTGGAGGTCTGAATGTTGGGGACCTGTTGAACTCTATACAGTACCCGTGGGCCACAGTCTTTAGCACCCACTGGTCTGTAGTTATCTCCTCCCATGCCTGAAGAAACTATGTTAGTCGGCCCCGACCGAAGAGGCATGGGAGGGGACCCAAATCTTCGAGTCATTTTGAGCCGGGGCCGGGGAGCCTCTAGGGGCAGAGATCCACACTCTTCCTTTGCCATGGCGTTGACCCCTTCAGGGATACGGGGTGGTGTATCCACCATTTCCAGGTGTAGAATTCCAGTCGTTTCCCGATGAGTATTGTTGCTGAGGGAAGCGTTGGCCACGAAAAAGCCGTTTGATCTAGATCCTCTTCTCGTAGAGGGTCTCTGTGTGATCTGGTCCAGTGTTTAAGGTGTCCTGCTCCTTTTTTGCGATTTCGAGGGCCTCATCTACCGCTTTCCCAAACAGGTTGGATTCTTCCATGGGTTTATTAGTGACGCTAGCGTCTCTGGCTTAAATCCAGAGTTCCGCAGCCAAGCATGTCTTTTTAGGAGTGTGAGCCAGGGATCGGGCAGCCATTTCTGCAGAATCCAAAGTTTTCTTAAGAATGCTCTAGTTCACCTGCCTGCCTTCAGAGATAGTGGAGAGGAGACAAGTACGTATGGGTTCGGGAACCTCTTGTATGCCCTCCTGTAGTGAAGCCCACTGGGCATTGGCATAGCCGGCCAACAAGGTATTGATGGCAATGCGCGTTGAGAAGGCGACCGCAACCGTGATTCTTTTCCCCAGGCCGTAAAGTCGTTTACCCTCCTTATCAGGGGGTGCCTCGCCAGTTGACAAAGGGACCCCTGCTCACTTTCGTGTAGTAGTCACTACCAGTGAATCTGGGGTGGAATGACCTCTGATAGAAAGAGGGTCTGATGGTGAAGGGCGAAAGAGTTTTTCTATTAGCAGGTTGACACCTCTTGTGAGAGCAGGTGTCTATAAGGATGGAACCAGATGTTTCTTAATTGAATTAAGGAGGGGGATGGCCTAGGATATCTTCCATGAAGTCAGCTTCGGGGACTGCCTCATCCAAAGCAATCTTAAAATGGTCAGCTGTTTTACGTACCATTACGTTAAAAGTCAATTGGTCATCCACTGGTGGGACAGGACATCAGGGTCTTGATCCGGGGATTGCCATGGTTGGGGGACACCCCCATCTAGGCTTTCTTCCCAGCCCTCTATGGGCTCATGCATGTCCTCAGGAGTGATGAAGTCTTCATCCTGGGTACCACCCTGAATCTCATCCTCTGTTAAATCGTAATTGTATATACCCTCTTCTAAAGAGGAGTCAAAAAGTCTTGGAAACTTTGGGGTCCATAGAGCTCTCGTCCCTTGGCCTCTTTGGTGTGGGTTGTTCGTAACGAGAAACAAACCTGTCCAGCCTTTGCATACAATTTTCAAATTTTCCTCTAGTCCAAACCGAGGACCTAGAGTGGTCTAGAGGTGGAAAAGTGTCTTGATCGTGTTCATCCGTTGAAAATCGTTGAGATTTGTCATCTCATTGTCGAGAAAAATCCTTTTCGCCCTCAGAGAACTCCTCTTCGGGTACCGACAGAGGTAAGACGTCTCTGTGTTTCTCTTTCGACTGATGAGTGGTCCCGGTACCTCCCTTAGGCCATCTTTGGACCTCGACGGGTCCATGGGCCTTTCCGTGGGCCTCGGCGCATCCCTGGCCTGCCACTTCTGGGAATCGGCAGTGACAATCCCGGCTAAGCTGACGGCGACGTCCTCCGTGGTGGGGAGGTGTGTAGCTTCAGCCTACGAGGGAGTCTTTTTCGCCGGTGTTGGGGCCTTGTCCTCAACGGCTGTCTTTTTTGGTGGTGCCGGGGCCTTATCCTCAATGGTTGCCTTTTTTGGCAGTGCCGGGGCCTTGGCTTCCACAACCGCCTTTTTCGGCGGAACCGGAACCCTACCTTCGCCGGACGCCTTCTTGCGATGTGTCTCGAAAGAACCGGATATATTGGGGGTAGCATTCTTAGTCTTCGATTGCCTGGTCGCTAGGCGCAATTGCGGCTGCGGGAAGGGCTGCTGAACCTGACGGTCGGCAGGTGCTGTCGGGGCTTCCGGTGTACCCGTTGGCGCTGAAGTCTTCTTGGGCCTGGCCAAAGACTGACTAGGGGTTGTGTGCTTTGTGCTGCGTACATGTTCGTCTATGTCGCCGGGGTGTGACTTCCCCATAGCAGTGCCTAAGCCGTGCCTATCAGGGCTGGGGACAGACGATGCGGAAAGGTGAACAACCTCCGGTTCTGAGGTATGTTCCTCACTCTCGCCATCCCATTTGGTGGCTGCGGCAGCAGGAGAAAATTCGGCCTTCGACATACCGTAGGCCGCCCACCGCTTGACTCTATGATCCCCTAAGGTCTTAGGACGGAGGATCCTACAAGCCGCTCATCCCTCCTCTTTGTGATCGAGCGGTAAGCACCGGTTACACTGTTTGTGCCTGTCTTTCCAAGGGAATTTGCTCCTACAATTAGGGCAAAACCTAAATGGAGTCCTCTCCATAGCGGAGGATGGTTAGAGTGACGAAGACCGTAAGAGGAAGGAAAGGGAAAGGCATTCGCAATCTGTATAGAAATGTCCACCACGACCCCACTCTCCCTACTGTATAGGCCGGCGAAGGCTTGGCAAAGTGGTCGGCAGCGCCGACTGGATCACCGTCCGTCGAGTTCTTCAAGGTCTTCGGCCGAGGTCTATAACAGCCGTTGAAACAATAGGGTGATATGGGTTTATTTTATATAATTACTCGACCAACGGTCGATGGGACAATAAGCAGTCTTTGACTTGCTACGCATCAAGGCGACCTGTATGCTGGGCGGAAAAAAACAATCTGATGGACCTCGACGCGTGAGAGATTTTGGGTACACTACAAGTCATGTAGGGATAGTGTTACAGGCACATCCATGTCGAAGTCCCCTTTCGATTTTCGAAAGACAAGATGCAATACTCTGCGGTTACCACTGGATGTCGGAATATATGCACAGCATGTGATTCTAAGCCTATTAACAAACATCAAAACTTTCCTTTTCTCATCATCGCCCTTACTTCACGTTCCTGTCACTTCCATCTGTACAACATTCGCAAAGCTTGTCCGTTTAACACCTTCCAAGCATCAAAACTCTTAATCTCTTCACTGATCTTTTCCCGACTTTCTATTCTTTTTTCTTTGGTCTTCCTAGAACTCGCCTTGCTCCTTTAAAATCGGTCTTTAACTCTCTCGGTCTACTGTGCCAGGACTCCATTTCCTCTTCTCGCCACACTTGGTTAGCTCTCCTTCCATTCTCAACTCAAATTCAACTTTCTTTGTCTTGTCTTCAAATCTCTTTATGGTCTCGCTCCCAACTACCTTACAACACTCAAATGGTTCTATATACCTTCTCGCTCCGTTCGGTCTTCCTCCCATTTTAGACTGCTGGTCCCCCACCCATCTTTGTGCTGAGTCTCGTTTTCGATCATTTGAACTTCTTGCTCCTCTACTGGAATGCTCTCCCTCTTTATCTCCATTCTGTCACTGTCTATTCTCTTTTCCGTGGCTCTTTAAAATCCTACCCGAGTCGACACCCTGATTGTTTTCTGGACGCAACTGCCTACTCAATTTTATTGTACTGTGTTAAATTTTAAATGTACAGCGCTTTGGCTTAAAGCACTCTATAAAACACAAATTATCTATAATACAAATTGGTGACCATAGTGACAGGATTTATATGATCTTTTTAGCACTTTAATATGAGACCTTGCATTCTAGATAGTAGCATGGCATTATTTGTGGCCACTACAATTTCTGTATTGTCAATTAAATCTTGTTTGTAACAAAAAAATAAGGAACGAGTTAGAGCAGAATATAAGTGACGGCCTGTGGCTTGCGGTCTCCTGCTAAGAATGTGCCTGTAGACAGGTGCACCCAGACAGTTACAGGTGTCAGGTGTCACAGGAGACAAACAGATCAGTCCTACATGTCAAATAGTTTTTTTTTTAAGTGACAAGTCATTAGTCTTCTGAAGCAAATGATGGGACTTTCCTTCTTTCATCCAAGCAGTGGACAGAATTTTCCACAGGTGGGACCCAGCAGGCCCAAGATTCCTGCCCCCATATTCATACTTCTTGAGCCACCAGAAGACAAGGGACCTGGAGAAGGTGGATCTGAATGACAGCAGTACTTGGACACCTTAACCTGGAGGTAGCCAGGCCAGAAACCCTAGTAGCAAAACCAAAAGATGATGTCTGCAAAGTTTTGAATCAATTATAACCACTGGCACAGATCTAGGCAACTCTCCTGAACATTGTTTTTCATTCTGCCAAGCAATTAGAGAAGGGAAAAGCCCATATGCAAATCAGTCTTAGTCACACCTAAAAGGGGCAGTTCAGAGAGTACCGAGCCTGATGGGCTAAAAGACCCAAGCTACTCCTTGCTGATGAAACACAATTAGGCCAAAACATATCTGGGGATGCGTGTGGTATTGGGCAGAAAGGATGTGACCTAGCAGTATGGGCTGGTCCTTAATTTCACATTCTTATTGTTTATGGCCTGTAAGAATGTTATTGTATTTTGCCTTGTTCCCTGTCTTGCCTTGAAGCGCTTTGAAACACATTGTGTATAGACACTATATAAATAAACTATCATATGAAGAACGATTGTCTGGAGGGTTGCCCAGAGCAATGCCAGAGGCTAGGATTAGCTCCAAACCTTCTGGCCATCACCTTTTGTTTTGCATAACCCAATCCCAGTAGGCCAGATGCATGCCATCAAGGGCTATACCCTTGTTTCAACAGACAACCAACAGATATTTTCGTGTGGGGGTGATGTGGCCACTTGGTCTGAAGCCAAGGGTGAGCCTGGCCACCTTGTTCTGGATGATCTATAGCATATGAAGTAGGAATTTAGGGAGGCCAAGAAGATAGCTCTTGCAGTAGTCCAACCTCGACAAGACCAGTGAACTAGTGACAGCATCATTGTAAAACCAAAGTCAGAAAGCGGACTCATCAGGTGGGGGGGGGCATTGGGGGAGAAATAGGACACGTGTAAAGGGAATTCATCAATGCCTGTAGCTGTCTAAGGCTTTTTCTGAGACACTGGTATGTGTGTGGGAGCAGCAACAAGGGCTTTAGACCCTAACCCAATCGCCTGAAAAACACTGTTGGTTTACCTGGTGGGCTAAAGTCCTAGTGAGTCCACTAAGCAGGGCACCTGAGCAAGTTACAAGTGAGGTTTGAGATGTTGCACAGCCTTTCAACTGACACTAAGGAGGTTGAAATTAGTGCCCGAGGTCCCCACGACTAGCCAACCCACATCTAAAGCAACTCCCTTAACCTAGTCTTTGCATCATCCTTCCTCTTATTCATCCTCTATCGATCCTTCTACATCTGACCACTTACTGTTCATTTCAAGGTCGCTGTCCCACAACACCGTCCCCCCTTCCTCTCTACTATAAACATACTCCCCCAGACCATACAAACATACTCCCTCACCCGGTCCTCCACCCTTTACTCTTTCCTCCCTGTTTCTTGTTCCCCACCAGCTAAACAACCTTTCAAGGCTCAGGCACAGCTCAACTGTTACAACTTCTTTTTAAACGCATCCTCAAAACAGGCATTTTGCCCTCCGGCTTGATAATAGCCAAAGTACTGCCCGTGTGCTTTTTTTAAATTAATTTTTTTAAACACATCTGATCCAGACAACCCTGCAAATCATAGGCCGGTCTCTCTCGCTCCCCTCCTCCCAAATACTCAAAAAATGTCAACGTGTAATCTTCAACCAAATCACCTACCTGACCCGCCCCAACCACTGCAATAAGGCTTCTGTAGTAGTCACTGCATGGAAACTGCACTGAGGTCTCTAACATTATACCACTCTAAACTCCACTCTAGTTTTATACTTCACCATCTGTCCGCAGCCATTGGCACAGTCACACACCCCCTCTGCCTCCTCCTAACCCCTTTTCACAGCATTTTCCATGACTCTAAACTTCCTTGTATAACCTCTTACTGCTCTAATAAATTGTTTGCCATCTCCTCAAACTCAAATACATCTGATTCCATTGGTCACTTAGTGGGAGCCCACCATCCAACGCTGCATCCTATCCCACTATTCTTCACCCTCTATAGCTCCTCTTTTGGCAGATTTATCTTCTCCTTTCAGAGCTTCAGATAGCATTATGAAGTAGGAATATTTTTCTGAGAGCGAGAGCAAAATGATTTTTAGGGAGTAAAAACATCATTCCCATTCCCAATGTGGTTCTTTTCTTTTGAGCAATGAAAAAAAAACATTTTAACTGTAAAATGAATATTTCTTTGCACCTAATTATGTAATATATGGATTAACATAAAATTACTCTTCAGATTAGGCAGTAATAATATTTGGATTGTGTCACTGAAACATACATATCAAGCATTCCATACAAATTCCCGGGTGTTCTATTTCGGATCACTGACTCCAGGCATGACAGAGTCTCCTTTCAAATCGCTACTCCCCTACAACTCAATCTCTGTATTTTTGTCCTTGCACTCCTATTTTACTTTGCCTTTACACAAAGCACCCTGTGCTGTACTTGTACATTGGTTGTTGGAAGGCTCAATAATATTCAATGAATAGAAATATTGGTATCTTTGTTGGAGGTATCTGATCAATTGGCCAGTTTACCTCACACTCATAAGCAATGCTTCCTCAGTCTCATTTGTCGATTATGATTTTAAGGGATCCTTCATCAACTACCCTTTGGGTAGATAATTAATCTTTCTTTTACATGGGCTTAGTATAGTAAATGAGCTGAAGAAGCGCATTGTTGACTAATTTTGCGGTAGCTTAATAGTTGATGAAGAGCCTGACAATAAGTCGAATCAAAAGAGGTAGCCGATGCAGGTGTGTACGAGTGAACGCATTATCATTGAAGACAATCAGCCTCTGCTTCAGGTGTTATCTGCACAAAATGATCCCCTCAAAAGGGGTGATCTGTGTCCCTTAGGGTCTTCGTAGGGAAGTATTTTCTGTTATATTACTCCACAATGAAACCCTAGTTGAACATAGCTTGTGTGGCCATTCTAAAAAACCTCTCAGGCCATGTTCCTTGCAAACCCGTTCTGTCCATAGGGATTGTCAGGGTATTTAGCCTTAGGAAACCCAGATGCTTAAGTTAGAAGAGGCAGAAGAGGGACACAGTGCAAATATGGGATTCTGAAGCCTTGATTTGAGCAAACAGGTCTGATGAAAAATATGTTTTATGTTTGGACCCCTGTGAGGATGAATAGGAGGGGATTAATGGATACAGACTTGTGTTGGGGATGTAATCACTCAAGTGGGGGACCTATCTGCATATGCTTTGGGAGCGTAATAGAGTGTTAGATTTTTGGAAGGACGTCTTGGACCGGATTGGTTTGGTGGCGGGTATATCATTTCCTCGAACTTTTGTGTCGGTCATCTTCCTCTCAATTGATAGGAGTGGGGAAATATGGGATTCATCGGACTGGATTGACAGGGCTTTACTAATGGCGGTAACACATATAATGAAGGTGTGGAAATCTAGAAAAAAACCACATTATGAGAACTGGTTATCAGACATGTGTACACTTTCATGGTATGAGAAGACTCTAGGCGTTTTCGGGAGACTGCTTATGAGGAAATGTGGGGATTGTTTAATAATTTGTTTGGATAAGGTGTAGGATTTATTCTTTGGGTGTAACATTGATGAGGAGTTAGGTGGGGGGTGTTTGTCTTGTCCTGTTTGGTGTTGTGTTTTGTTTAGTGTAGAATATGGGGTGGGAATTTTATGGCAATGATGAATTGATCGTTATGTATTTAAGAGAAGTGATATGTATGGAATTGCGTATACTTTGTTCTCACTGGTATGTTTTCCAATTGTGACTTTTGGAAAATTATTACATAAAGTTGAAATAAATATGTTTTAAAGATTGAGTTTGTCATGAGGTTTTCCTAACAGATGCAGTTAATTCTTAAGAGGGCCACTTGTGGCAGAGTTCAGAGTCCGTGCCCTCATCAGTCTAGGTGTAAAGTTGAGAAAATGCAGAAATCAAAATTGGCAGACAGTCTAAGGTGTTAAAATGTTTAATACCTCCATGTTTACATTTTACACATGGGATTTCAAGAGAGATGACGAGTAAATTCTCAAAGCAAGTGAACAGATTAAAGATCACATTCTAGTTGTAAATTATATAATTGCTTTAAATACCTTCCTAAGTTAATAGCAATTTACCTAGTTTTATTTTGTCACACTTTGAAGAAGGGTATAGGAAGATGTGTAAAAGAGTAAGATCCAGGTTTCCAAGTCTGGTTTGTTAGTATCTGTATATGTTAGTCTATGTATATATTGAGTGGAAGAAATTCCATGGAACAGGGTATTTGATCCATGTTTGTTCTCAGGAATGGGGCTACCACACTCCTTTGTAATCGTGGTAACTTGGGGTTTTACCCCAACTAACAGTGTAATCCAGACGTGGGCCCTTGCTCACTGTGCCTTAGAGAGGCTCACCTTCCCCTCATCGAGCAGGCCCAACAAGGCTGAAACACGCATCTGGGGTGCTGATGGCTCTTTTCCAGAGGAGAATTGCCTAGCATTTCAGTGCTGGACTGTCCTTGTGTGTGGGACCGACTGATATGCAAATGGATATTTCTCTTCTGTGAAGGGGGCAATGAGGTAAAACGTGGTTGTAGACCCTCCTGAGTGTGGAAGAAATTCCTCATCTTATGATTTTTGTTTCCAGATTTAGCTGCTTCGGAAAAATAAAATCTCGCCAGAGGACGCTGTGCGTTGAGGCAGTTGACTTGATGTCCCTTGAAGGTTTCCATCTCAGGCGATGTCACCGTCCAGTACATATACCATGCGTAGCGTCCTTTAGCTTCAGTTCTGTTTTTTCGCCACCCATATGCAGAATTACAGGCCTTGATAAGTGTCTTTAAATTATAAGACCTTAAATGAGCGCATGGTCTAAAGCTAGGAAATTCTACAGTGGGGGTAGATTTGGAGGGACGATGAGGAATATCCAGTCGAAAGAACGTTACCAGGGGTAAGTAACATGTTCTTCAAAAGGATTGTCTCCTCTCACATATTCTTATGATAGACTCCCAAAGCAGCATTACGTTTTTTTGGAGGCTAGAGTAAGAATTGAGTTATTGTTTGTCCAGAACGGAGTATAGAACCGCCTTCCCAAATCTTGCTTCACTGTTAGAAGTGTCTAAACAATGTTTTATGAACGTGTTGAGGGGGACCAGGTAACCGCCTTGCAGATGTCCTTTATTGGAACTCCTTTCTGAAGGGGAGAGGAAGTTGCCATGCCCCTAGTGGAATGAGCCCTTAAACCTTCCGGAGAATCTTTCCCAGCTAACCTGAGCACTCTAAAATAGCCTCATTAATTCTTTACTATTGTTTCCCCACTGTTGCCTGTAACTTGATGTTCTAAGCGCACATATACCCCTGGGTCAAGAGCGCTATATAAATAAATAAACAAACAAACAAACAACATGATCCAACATGATCCATCTGGATAGAGTCCGTTTGGTAACTGACAGATCTCGTTTGTGTCCTGTATAACCAATGAAAAGTTGGATGTGCGGTCGCAACTTTAACATCCTTGAAATATAAAAGCTTAGCGCTCTCCTCGTATTGAGGATATGGAATCTTTCCTCTTCCTTGCCAGGATGAGGCTGAGGATAGAAGGCCGGAAGCACAATTTTATGTGTGCTAAATGGTAATCGACACAATCTTAGGTAGAATAGAGGGTTTGACTTTAAGGAAAACCTTATGCTTGTGAAAAGTGGCAAACAGAGGATTACAGGATAATCCCTGCAACTCACTCACCGTGCGGGCTGATGTTATCGCTATTAACAAAATAGTTTTGTAAGATAGCAGCCATAAAGGGCAGAAATGGAGTTGCTCGAAAGGAGCGCACTTAAAAAATTTAAAACCAAGTTAAGGTCCCAAGTTGGTATTTGGAATGGTGTAGGAGGAAACACATTTCGGAGTCCTTTAAGACATTTTATTATTAAGGGTATTTTGAAGTAGGATGTCTCTTCCGAGGTGTGCTTAAACATGGAAGGCGCTGCTAGATAACCCCTGATTGTTCCAATCTGCAGCCCCAGATTTGTAGTAGAAAAGATAGCACCATAGGTGTATCGCATTGAAAAGGGTCCACATAATTTCCCCTACACCAGCAGTATAAGGATTTTGTTGCTGGCCTGGCCGAAAGCAAAATCTCCATTAAGTCATCTGGTAGGACTCAATCCTTGAACCTCAGCATCTCAGAAACCATGCATGAAGGCCAAGTGTCTTGACCTGTGGATGGAGAACCTGACCATCCTCTCGCAAGAGAAGGTACTCTCTTTGTGGAAGACGTATTGGAGGGAAGATGGACATGTCCAGAAGGTCCCGTTTCCACATCCTCCTGAACCAATTCGGGGCAATTAGGATAATGGATTTCCTAAACTTTCTCAACCTCATGATCACGAAAGTAATGACGTGAATGGAGGAAACGCGTACAGGAGTGGAAACTCCCATTCCACAACGAACGTATCCCCTAGAGCTACTCTTGGAGGAAATTTCCTGGAGCAAAACAGTTCGCATTTCCGTTTGACACTGGTCGCGAACAGATACACTTGCAGGGTTCCCCAAAGGATGAAGATCACTTGTAGGACTTCCTGAGCTAGTTCCCACTCGTGGGACACTGCTCTGCCTGCTCAGAGCATCCGCCGCCGTGTTCCGCCAGCTATGTGAACCGCTGACAAGGAGATTCCTTATTGAAATGCCCAGAACCAGAGCTGCATTGCTTCTCTGCACAGTGGTAGTGACCTTACGTCTCCTTTCTCGTTGAGGCAATACATGGCCACTGTGTTGTCCGTCATTATCAGGAAATTCCTTCTCCCTACAGAGGGCAGAAATGCCTTCAGCGATGGTCTGATTGCCTTTAGCTTGATGTGTAGTTTAGACTCCGATGGAGACCAACAATAGCAGTCAGATTGTGAACTCCCCAGTCTCCTTAAACTTGCCATCAACACTGCCATTAACTTGGTGAAAACCCTCAGGGCGGAGGTCAGCCCGAATAGCAGAACTCAAAACGGATAATGAGAACCGCCAATTGCAAACCTCAGGTACTTCCTGTGCTTGTGATGGATTGGCACATGAAAGTAAGCCTCCTGAAGATCCAACAATACCATTCAATCGTGGAGCTGGAGGGCCTGAGGGATCTGAGAAAGTGTGACCATCTTGAACTTGTCCTCCCTGAGGAACTCGTTCAAGTATCTCAAGTCCAAGATAGGTCTTAGTCCTCCGTCCTTCTTGAGGATTAGGAAATGGGGAGAATACCATCCTCCGTTACTCTCCCATCACAGGTATTGCTTCTATAGCACTATTCTCTGGCCGGGTCAACATTTCCTGCAACAGGAATGGATTTGGTGGATGATCCAGAGGTCTTTGTTTAATGGGGAGGCAGTAACCCTGGGCTACTGTTTCCAGTGCCCATGCATCAGAAGTAATACCCCACCATTCTTTCAGATGATGTGATAGTCTGCCTCAAACCGGGGTGTCGTGAGTTAAGACGTCAATAGGGGTTTTGAGGCGGCTGAAGTACCGGCTGATGGTAAAGACGCATCTGCTTGGCAGGGCTTTGCACCTCTCCCTCGTCCACCACGAGGGAGACTTCTGTCCTCTTTGACCAGCCTGTCCTCTCGCTCTTCCAACTGAGGAGTAGCAGCGAAAAGACCTACCCCTCCAAGATGATCCGTTGGGGTGAAAAGGCTGTGGCTGCATTACTGCAGCACTTAAGGACTTGACTGCTGCATTTGAGGTCTGCAGCTTTTCAGGGCTTTCATCAGTCTTATTTACAAATAAATGGGAGCCGTCAGAGGGCATGTTAAGGAGTCTGGATTGTACGTCAGGTGCAAATCCTGTCTTCCTCAATCACACAAATCTGCGTATGATAGTGATTGCTGCCATGGCCTTGTTGACACTGTCAGTGTCCATACCGGATTGCAGAGACTCGCACATGGCCTCCTGCCATCCATTATCAGGTTCATGAAGCCGTCTCTTTCCTCACCCTCAGGGTGAATGTAAATTTGCAGTCCCACAGGGTGAAAGTAAACTTTGCAAGGGCACATGTGGAATTAGCACACTTTAGAGCCATACTGCTAGCAGAAGGGAATAGTTTCTTACCTGTAACTCCATTTCTCCAGCATTGGTATCTTTCATGGATTCACATGCTTCGAATATTCCCGGTCGTCAGACTGGGACCCCTCGGTACACATATATAGCCTTTTCCTATAGGAAAACTTCCGACACTTTTGTGTCCTATCTACGTCCTTTTAGGGCCCGCCTACGCATGCTCCGTAGGCTGTCACGGTATAAGAGGCCCGCCCCCGCAGCTCCCCTTCAGATTTCGGCCCCTCCAAAGTAGGAAGGGTCAAACCTATCAAGCATATACATTGCATTCCGGGGAGGCTGGCGGGCGCATGTGAATCCATGAAAGATACCAATGCTGGAGAAATGGAGTTACAGGTAAGAAACTATTCCCTTCTCCAGCATTGAATCTTTCATGGATTCACATGCTTAGAATAGATTGTATAGCAGTAAACCTGAAGACGGCGGTGAAAATGTAATGCAATATACCCTCACCACAATACACAATGCATAGGTACACCAGAAATAAGTTTACCCATATAACTGTACCTCCAAAAGCATACGGTTGCCAACAGGTAGAAAAACTCTCCACAGTGTAGAGCTTACCTTATTGAAACAGATGGCGCAGGACTGCTCTTCCCATCTGCACCTCGTCCGCATGCTGCCTGGCAAGGCAGTAGTGGCGGGTAAACATGTGGGGCACTGACCATGCCGCAGCCTGGCATATGTCCGTTACTGGAATTCCTGCCCATAATGCTGCTGGGAAGGACGTTGATCTTGTAGAATGGGCTCTAGGATGCCCTTGCAGCGGCCTTCCGGCCTTGGAGTGTCAAAAAGCAATCGTCGACGAGACCCATCGATCCAATCCTTGCTTAGAAATTGCCTTTCCTCTCGTCGACGGACCATACGCGATGAACAGTTGTCGAGTAGACCTGAGTTCTTGTGTACGATGTCGGTAAAATTTTAGGGCCCTCTTAACGTCCAAGGTATGAAGAGCTTTTTCTGCTGCCGATGATGGGGTCGCGAAGAAAGTAGGGAGAAAAATGGACGAGTGTTTGTGATACACTGTAGGAACTTTCGGAACGAAAGTAGGATTAGTTGCCAGAACCACCTTGTCTTTAAAGAATCTTAGGTATGGAGGGTCTACGACCAACGCTTGCAGTTCCGAGATTCTCCTAGCTGACGTGATAGCAATTAAGAATGCCAACTTCCACGATATGAATTTCATGTCCGACGTGGCCATAGGCTCAAAGGGTGGTTTCATTAAGCCTGCCAACACTATGTTGAGACTCCATGTTGGCGGGAAACGTTTTACTGGGGGAAAAGTTCGAAATAAGCCCCTCATGAAGTGTTTCACAAGTCTGTCGCTGAATAGAGGAGACGACTGTCTCTTCCTCGTGAACCTAGAGATGGCCGCCAGGTGCACCTTTATCGATGTGAAAGATAAACCCCCGCCCTCTGCCAAGTGAAGCAGGTAAGGTAGAACTTGCTCCGGAGTCACCTTCAATGGATTTAGACCTTGTTGTCCTCGACACCACTCACAGAACCTTTGTCACTTATAGGTTTAAGATTTGTTGGTAGAAGGGGCCCGAGCCGCTTGCAGAATTTTCTGACAATCCTCCGAAACGTCTAAGGTACCAAATTCGGAAAAGTCAGGAGCCAGGCTGTGAGGTTGAGACTGTCCGGGTCGTGATGCCACACCGTACCTTTGTCCCGGGACAGTAGGTTCGGGACTCTCGGAAACGCTATTGGATGTTCCAGCGACAGGTGAAGCAGGTCGGAAAACCACGGTTGCCGCGGCCAGTACGGTGCCACTAGAATTACCCGGCAACTGTACCTGCGTATCCACTGCACTGTCCTCCGTATGAGGGGAAACGGAGGAAAAGCATAAAGGAACTTGTCCGTCCATGGGAAGGAGAACGCCTCCCCCATGGAACCCTCCTGAGGCCATCTGCTTGCTAATTGTTCGCATTTCTTGTTTTCCTTCATTGCGAAAACGTCCAGTGGGGGGTGACCCCATTTCTCGAAAACTTTCGTCAGCTGAACTGTGTCCATTTCCCATTCGTGTATCTGGGCCATCCTTCTGCTGAGGGAATCTGCTTGCGAATTCCTCACTCCTGGGAGATGGTGAGCCACGATGGAAATCTCGTGCTTTAATGCCCAATGCCATACTTTCTGGGCCTCCATGGAAAGAGTCCTGGATCGCGTCCCTCCTTGTTTTCTCAAATAAAACATGGCCGTCGTATTGTATGTCAGCACTCGTACTCTCGATCCCTTGATGTGTTTTAGGAACGCCTTCAAGGCCCATCGCACTGCTCTGAGCTCTAACACGATGTGTAGGAGTGACTCCATTTGAGACCAACGACCTTGTGTTTGAAGAGTGCCCATGTGAGCTCCCCATCCAGTTAGAGACGCATCCGTGACTATGGTTCGCTGGAACTCCGGTTCCTGTAGGGGTACACTGTTGTTCAGATTGTGGAAACTCTGACACCACTGAAGGGTCCGAAGCAGTTTGTCGTCGTCGATGATGATTATCTTGTCTGACCACGATCCTTGGGCCTGTGTCCACCGGTCCGCGAGGAACTCCTGCACTGGTCTCATGAATAGGTGACAGTTTGCCACCAGATGGATGCAGGATGCCATGGCCCCTAGGACCGAAACGTATTTCCTCACTGAGAGCTTGGCGTTTCGCCGTAGTCTGCTCGCCAGTTGATTGAGTTTTGAGGTTCTGTCGAGGGAAGGCTTCATTAGCCCCGACTGGGTCTCGAACTGTGCCCCCAAGAACACCAACGTTCTCGATGGCCGCAGAGAGGATTTTTCGAAGTTTATGGCAAATCCCAGCTGTTGTAGATGTTGCATGGTGGCTTGCAAACTTGTGTTGGTCGACGCTGGGGAGGATCCCCTTACCAGCTAGTCGAGGTATGGGTATACATGGTGGCCTTGCCTCCTTAGTTAGGCCGCTACTGGTGCCAGGCATTTCGTGAACATTCTGGGGGAGGTTTTAAGCCCAAAGGGAAGAACCGTGAACTGGTAGTGAGTCCGCCCTATCACAAACCTCAGGAACTTCCTGTGTTTCCGACACATTGGAATATGGAAGTACGCGTCCTGCAAATCCAGGGACGCTAGAAAATCCCCTTCTTGAACGGCTCGGATCACTTCTTGCAGCGTGAACATTTTGAATTTCTTGAGTAGACTCCTTGACCTTTCTGTGATGTTGGAACTAATTCTATCACGCCCTTTGCTAACATGAGTGTTACCTCTTGTTGCAGTACCCTCAGATGGGAATGAGCGGTGAACGCAGGTGGAATGTGCGGAGGGCTGTGCTTGAATTGTAGAGAATGCCTGTTCCTTATTGTGTCCAGCGCCCATTGATCTGTCGTTCGTTCCCATTCGTCGACATAGGCTGATACTCTTCACCCCAGAACGGTGTGTTGCTCGTCATTGCTGATCTTTATTTTGCTTTTCTCTCGACGACGACGGATAGGATGGTCTCTTCCTGGAAGTTCCGGCGTCGGTTTGCAGTTTGGGAAGCACGCCTGTATCCCTGGGAGGGGTAAGTCGACCTACCAAAGGATCTGTCTCCTGACGCAGAGAATCTGAAATTACCTGAAGCCCCTCTAAAGAGACGAAAAGGCTTGTAGCTTCGGCCACTCTGGAGGGCACCCAATGAACGTGCCGTGTCCGAGTCCTCTCTCATTCCCTTTAGGGCCTCATCTACTTTCTCTCCGAATAGAAGGTCTCCCTCAAAGGGCATATCTAATACTTTGTATTGTACCTCTGGCCTGAAGTAGGTACACTTAAGCCATGACTGTCGTCTTAACACGACCCCATTATTGACTTGCTTGAAGCCCGATTCAGCGAGTTCAACCGCAATGTTTATTGCGTGATTGGAGGCTTCCTCACCCTCTCGGACAAGTAACATCGCTGCCTTCCTATGCTCTTCCGGAAGATGATCCAGCAACGGAGCCAGCCTGTGCCACATTTCTCTGTCGTATCTGGCTACAATAGCCAGAGAGTTTGCGGCCTATACTGTAGTTGCTCCCACGGATAGCACTTTTTTGCCAAAGGCATCCTGACGTGTTGCCTCGTTTTCAGGCAGAGTCGTGCACTTGTGCTGGGCCTTCGCTTTCCTCGCCGCTGCCGCCGACACCACCGATTCAGGCGTTGGTTGGGAGGATAAGCACTTGGGGGTAGACTCTGGAGCCTTACATTTTTTCTCAAGGCGTCCTTTTACCTGGCGGCTCCGAAAAGGGGTGACGCATTGTCTGCAAACCCTCCTTCCACACGTGATCTAGTATGGGTATTGAGAACACTGACCACCTTCTCTTACCCATGTGGTCGAACAAAAAAAACAGTCCTTTTTCTGTTCTTCCTGGGACAAACCAAATTCCTTACACGCCTTCTCCATCATAGAATGGAATGATGCAATATCGTTCGGGGGGGACGGGTGAGCCGGGCTTCTTGGGGTTTCTAACTCCACCTCTGACTCCCAGGTTGGATCCCTGGAGGGGGGTGATGAGATATCCGACATGGCTCCTCTGTCAGACTCCGAATCTGGCAGCTCACCTTCCTCTTGGGGTGCCTGTGGTGCTGAGACTGGCGTGCGTAAGTGAGTCGGCAGACGGGACGGGCCCGGCTCGTCAATGGGTGACTGTGGCAGGTTTACCTGAGGTAGTCTCTGGTCCAACGACTGTACTAAAGACTGAAACGTGGACAGAATCTCCAACGACAAAACAGATTGAGGATTGAGAAGAGGGGCAGACACCAGAATTCCGGATCCCCTCGTCGACGACTTGTCAACCACTCATAGCCCGAGGTCTGCCGGGCCAGCTATTCTGCCGCTCTTGTTCTCCCCCGAGGACAGCGACACTGCCTGTTCCTGCAGTAAAGTATCCAGAGGGATCGGATCAAAAACTTCAGGCCTGCAGGCTTCCTGTAGAACCTCCATTGACGAGGCCACCGTCGCAGTCGTTGTCGGTGGAATGGTGGATACCACATGCGTCAGTGGTAGGGTGGAGGCCGATGACTGGACCACCGTCTACGACGGTGGCTTAGCAGGTGGTTTAGGCTGTCCCGCCTTTTCCACACTTGGCCTGCTTTTACTCGACTCTCGACTCGTGGTCGATCTATGGTGATCACCCGAGGAGGATTTCCGCCCTTCCTTGTCATGCTTTTTTGACGAAGATGACGATTTTCTCGATGAAGATTCTCTAGCTGAATGACTCTGAGATGACTCTTTTTCCGTCGGTCGAGATTTCTTCGCCGGTGGTTCCGACACCACAGCGCGGTGTGATGTTTTCGCCGATTGTGTGAAGCCTACCTCCGAAGGGGTGTATGCCCCCGCTCCATCATTCAACCATGCCACCAGCCGTCGATTTCGGTCTTTGAGGGTCTTTTGAGAAAACCCTTTGCATATGTCAGAGTTATCAGCCGAAGGATGAGGGTGGAGATATATATATATATATATATATACAATCCATATTTCCGTCCCCCTCGTAAACTTTTTTCAAGCCGCACGTCGCGCACGGACGGAACAGCGCCTTTCCTGACATGAAGGAAAAATTCACCTAACTCCAACTCCAAGTACACAACCTTGTACAAAATAGGTAAGACGACGCAAGGAGATCCCACTACTTTGGAGACGGTTGAAATCTGAAGGGGAGCCGCGGGGGCGGGCCTCTTATACCGTGACGGCCTACGGAGCATGCGTAGGCGGGCCCTAAAAGGACATAGATAGGACACAAGTGACGGAAGTTTTCCTATAGGAAAAGGCTATATATGTGTACCGAGGGGTCCCAGTCTGACGACGGGGAATATTCTAAGCATGTGAATCCATGAAAGATCCAATGCTGGAGAAAAGACTTTCTTTGGCCAATACTCCATGCGTTTGTCATCCCAATCAGCGGGTATGATTGGGTATGCAGCTTGCTTGGAGGCAGATGTAGCTGCTTGTACTACAAGGCTTTCCTGAGTTCTATGTGTTGAGAGGTAGCCAGGACCGCTACTGGATGGCCTGCATTTTTTGGTCAGATTTTTGTTTACTCCCGTACTGGACTCTGGAGCCTCCCAGTTTGCTGTAAGCCTTTTTTGCAGTGCCAAATGGAATTGTAATATAGGGTCATATTGAGGACCTTTGTCCAATATGTCAGTCATGTCGTGTTTTTCAGGAGCTGGTCTACTCCATCCCAGGAATTCCACCACTCTGGACATTAGGCTTCTGTAAGGTGCATCTGCATGATCAACCGGGTCACGTTTCCCAAAATCTAGTTCTGGGGGGGGAGTCTACCCCACTAGCCGTTTGTAGGGTGTCATGTAGTTTCCTAACCCTGGTCTCTTCTGAAATGAAACTCACGTATGCTAGTATTTTTTTTAAACTTGGGAGTATCCAATTGTAGACTACATGGAGGGGTATCATCTGAGGTTTCATAGACCTCATATATAGATTGCAAAACGGGGAGGGGGTCGGGGGGTCTGGAAGTCTCTCTACCAGCACAAACACAGCCCAATGACCTGTTCTTGGGTGAATAACCCCTGGGAGAGACTCTACCAAGTCTTTAGCTCACTGTCCCTTTCACAGAAGACATGTCCCTGCAGATCAGCCTTTGTCCTGCCCTGGGGCAGTCCAGCACCAAAATACTAGGCAATTCTCCTCTGAACAAGAGTACAAACAGCAACCCCATACACATGTTTCAGCCTTGTTGGGCATCATCAGTGAGGTGAAGCTGTGCCTCTCTAAGAACAGTGATCAAGGGGTCCACGCCTGGATCGCCCTGGTATCTTAGGTTGAGACCCAAAGTTAATTGATGCCAAAACAAGAGGGGGTCTGGGAATCTCTCTACCAGCATATAGATGTTAGGGATCTGAAGAAATCTGTTTTATTGAGAAAAGTAATCTTTTGTGGTATGACCCAAATTTAGATTGAGTGGACAGGGATTTGGGGCCAATCCTACCCACCAATCTTCGCACTCTTTCAAGGCCTTAGCTGTCATTGACTGACAGGACCGACAGTCGTCGGTTACATGCTTGACGCCCAGGCACCAGATACAAATCTTATGCAGGTCCTGTAAAGAATGGAGGGGGGTGTCTGTACTCCTGCTCTTTATATGGTAGAGGAGAGGCACAGAGGACCCCAGACAAGATTCGAGATTTGGTAAACATGGGCGAGCAATCAAGGCCTAGCTTCTCAGGAGGTGATGCAGGCTGGTTAAGTACATTGTAGTCCCCAAGCACCCACAAAGGAATGTCCACACACTATTAGTTAAACACAGTCTTTATATATTTAAGGTTCAAAGTTATATACACAATCACAATAACTCACTTTGTGCTCAGTTAATCTACAATGGCAAATATATACAGTTCTAAGTGATACCACAATTATCAGATTTCATTAAAGTGCATCAACTATACCCTGGTCAAATGTCACAAATCAATTAATAAAAGGTAACCAACAATAGACATAGGAGGAAAGCAGTTGGTTAGAACAAATGGCAGAATACTGGCCCCTACCACTCGACACAGTTCTGTGTGGAGATTCCCCCCTCTGCACTCCCCACCAGGGCAACCTGTAAAATAAAGATATACTACAAGCCCAGTCCATATATTGTTCAATGAGTCTAATTGCCTTCTAAAATTTTTCTACCACACCAATGTACTTGGAATAGCAGAGTTCCTCGAGGAGGTGTCGAGGGATCCTTCTTGAGTGACTCCCTTTAAAGCAGGAGCCACGGATCTTCGAGGGCCTCGAAGAACGTGAAATTGGCATCGAGAATCCTCAATGGAAGTTCGGCAGCATCAAGGCAGCAGCTTCGGTCCTGGCGGTGCTAGTCGACGACGTCCTGCAAGGAAGATGCGTGCAGGGCCCCTCGATGTCGATAGTTCAGGACCACAAAGAGTTGGTGAAGAACTTTGGCCCAGCAAGGGCGTCGAGTCGTCCAGTGTCTCTAAGGTCTTTGGGTGGTGGGAAACCCACCGGTGGATGCTCCTCGGCGTATCAAGGGCCTCGCCTTCTCCGGCGGGATAAGGCGATCGGCGGTGCAGACGAGAGCGTCCGGGAATCAAATGTGTTAATGAAGCGATGCAGCTCCGATCGTCGACGGCACGGCGTCAAGCGGTCCCCGCTTCTGGGCAATACAGCTTTGACAGGCCTCCAGTGATTATAGCAAACCTGCAAACCCTGGTCGACGACAGTGGATGGAACGTCCGCTGCTTATCTTCGTTCTCCTCGGCAGTCCTCATCTGCGGTCGGCAGCCTGTCGAGGGTCTGACTTCCAGAGAGCTTCGGCGAAGGTTAGCAGTGCTCAATGAGCTCGGGAAGAGGGCGCCTAATCAGGTCCTCTCGGATTAGTCTCGACGTCACAGCGGCTTTCAGATTGCGGTGAAGGTAACAGCAGTCTTCTTCGGGCTCGGCTTCAAGATCAAGCGTCATTTTCAATGTCAGTTTCTACTTCAGCTTCTAAATGAATTCTAGCAGTAAGAGGTCCCCAGATATACTGTTGATCTCCCATTCATTCTGCTGGGTCACACTCAAGCAACCAATCAAGGGCATTCAGCAGTCAATCGGCCATCAGGCATACAGTGCATTCAGGTCATTCTCCTCCCTCTTAGACACTCACAACAAGGAATGTGTATTGGGACAAGTACCCAGCCATTCAACACTACACACTGCATTCATACCAGTTTCGGGCAGTCGTATTTCATACTAGAAACCAGACATCCACAACAAGAAGTGCATATTGGTCACACACTCCATTCACCCAGGTCCCACCAACAGGGCGTACCCACAACATCCAGTCACTGGGAAGTCTCCAGGCAGTCTGGCCTGGACTTCACTACAATACCATATATGGAACTTCCACCCAACAGCTAGGCAGGGGGAAGGGACAGAATCAGGGCTTCCCAGGTCTTTGGGAAAAAAGGTAACAGGCAATAGAAAGCAAGAGGGCACAGGGGCCATCTTGTTTCCTATCAGGAATCAACTGATTCCAATGGCAGGGTCTGGGTATCCCAAAATGGATGATACTCAGAGCACCTGTCAAATTCAGCATGGAGCTGCCACCAGCCCATACCCTGCACAGGTGCCCAAAAACACACTAGGGCACAGGGTTGTACTCGCACCCATGGGTGCCATAATGGTATCCCATAGGTCTGTACACCAAACCAAAAATAGGAAGAGCTGGACTGCCAGGAGCCCCACATGGACCCCTGGGCAGAAAACGATACAGAACACAAATGAAAAAGGACTACAGGACAAGGACAGGGAGGCCCTGTCCCTCCAATGTATTTCCAGCATCACAGGTCCATGATGGACATTTTGGCGTTTCCCTTTTCGGCACTGTTTGATGCCAGTCTTCAGAATGTTCGGAGCTGAAGACAAGGCCACTTTCGATACCTTTTTGGAGGAAACTGAAGCGTGCGTAATTCTCAAAGGAATCGCATTCGCAGAAAAACAGAACTGGAGCCAACGGGTGCTGCGCATAGTTTATGTACCCTATGGTGATGTTAGCCGAGATTGAAGCACTCAAGGAATATCAGGTTGACCGTCTCGACGCACAGTGCCTCTCTGCCAAGAGAATTATTTTTGCGAAACAGCTAAAGCTGGAAACAAAGATATCATAAGATGAGGACTACGTGGGAGGACACAATCCATTCGAACAGGGTATTTGACCCATATTCGCGTTCAATAGTGGGGCTCCAACACTCCTTTGTAATTTTGAAAAACTTGGGGTTTCACCCCAAGTAACCCAGGGTAATCAAGACGTGGACCCCTTGCTAACTCTGCCATAGAGAGGCTCAGCATCACCTCACTGAGGGCCAACAAGGCTTGTTCAGAGGAGAATTGCCTAGCATTTCGGTGCTGGACTGCCCTTGTGGGTTGGACAAAGACTGATATGCATATGGACATTTCCCTTCTCTGAAGAGTGCAGTGAGCTAAAATATTGTTCTAGACCCTCCTGAGTGGAAGAAATCCCATAGAACGGGGTATATGACCCATGTTCATTCTCAGGAGTGGGGCTCCCACACTACTTTGTGATATATTGTCCTACGAAGATTGAATCAACAAAACATCACAGGCCATTTGTCCATCTTACTGCATTGCCAATAAGTCACATCCCATCCATGGCTGGCAGCTTTATGTATGTTACAAATACTGTGTATTCAAGAAACAAAATATCGGTTACCAGTAGTTGCTGTAGTAGTATTTGTGGTTGCTGTTGTCACAGGAGCAACTGTTGTGTTTGTAGTCTGGTTTCCTGTGAAAAAGAAAAAACAGCAAAACTAAGAAATTGCTTCTTAAAATGATCACCATAGAGTAAATGAGCTTGGTCACAAGGGGGCCCAGAGATTAATGGTAACGTATATTAATCGTATATAGCGTTAGACCTATTCTCAAACAGTATAGCACAGTTTTTTGAACATACAAACACTTTAGTCTTCATTTGCAGTCATTAATTAAAAGGAAAACAAACTTGGCACTTGCACCTAAGTTTTCATTTAGTTATCAATCTTGAACATTAAAAATATTGGCTCCAAATGCTGGGAAAATGGAAAAAAAAGAAGAAAAAAAACAAACACATATGCACTTGGCTCTGAGAAAGAAATTCGGGGAAGTTTGTATCCATATGGGCCAAAAATGGTTTCCTGTTGGTGCAGCAGCATAAACAAACAAACATTTCCAGATGGGTTATAAGATGAGGAACGAAGGGAAGCCGTCTGAGCTGATGTGCACATCGAACCACATATCTGAAAGCTTGTGACTCTTGACCAAATTGGTATTACACACAGGTTCTTCAACCATACCTGCACCCCCCCTCACCCCCAAGTCCTTGATTAGAACAAGAGGCTGTCAAATGGTACCTAGGACTGCTAATGAAGCATGTGGCTCACGGTGGTGTATGGTGCAGTGGGTGTGTAGTTAAGCTTGCACACTTTGGCTGCTCTGAATACCACTGGCATAAAATGGGGTTAAATAACGACTCAAGGCTCCCATAGAGAAGATGAGTGGAGGATTGTCATGTGTTCCATAGATGCCCTTTTCAGTATGTGCGACTTGTGTTAATGCTACCCACAGAGTTACTTGTTCCTGATGGCCTTCTTGTGTGCCTTGTGCCCCGTGAGCCCAGCATATCCAGCCCAGGGGGGCTTTGGACCTTCATCTCATGTGCAAGCACAGGATTGAACACTGACATCCTGTGATCCACACCTTAAAAGATGCTAGCTGTTCTGTGCTTAGTTCTTGTTTGGAGCACTCAAGGTTGCTGAAACCAAGAGCCTGACTGGTCTTCTGCAAGGTGGTTCTAGATTTTGGAAACTCTCCTCTTTTTGAGGGCTGGGATTAAACAGCAAAAGCACCAGTAGTAAGGAAATGCAACACCCAAGACTGCCCCAGAACCAAACAAACTGGACCTAAAAAGGCACCAGGGTTCTCCCCTTACAGCTTCTTACATGGAACAAAAAAGGTTGTGCACGTACATACTAGCCCTAAGCAAACTAGGTCGGAGAAAAATTAACCACCCAAATTTAGGGAGGTTAAGGTTCTCACAAATTATAAAACATTTATAAAGACATGGTCTGAAAAGGTGTAAGGGGTACTTCCTGAGGGTTCTGCAAGTGATGCAAGGCTGATGTAAGCTCCTACATGCTCCACTGCCCTACTGTGGAATTGTAAGGCCCCCACAGTGCAGTGGATCACGTCAAACCTTTCTCTTGCAGAGCACTTGTGCTGGAAGACATTTGTGAACATTTATTCTGGTTTCTGGGGGCGGACAAGGGAAGCCATGCTCTGCCATTGTGGGAGGGGTGCATATTTTGCTCTGTTTGTTCTTAAAATAGTGACAATATTTGCAGGTCACTTTTGGAGAGGTATACTACTATATATGAAAGGTATGCAATTTCTGATAAATTCTCATCATGGAGCGTGTGACAACTTTGTAGCACTTGTATATTTTGAACCAGACCATCACAGCAAAAAAGTATAAAAGCTGGTGCAGGAAGGGACAAAGCATTTCAAACAATCAAAGAAAACACACCCAGTCTCCTTGACTGGAAGAAAATAAAAGAGGGTAACAGGTTGGTTCAGGGAGGTAGGCGCAGCCTCAGTGTTTCTAGCGCCTCACATAATCCAGGGCGTCCTTTACAATGTACTCAATTTTTATGCTGTCACACAAAGATATTGTAATAGAAAAGAATTATACTAACAACCCAAGTCTGCAGGAATGGAGCTGAAAGTAGGAGTAAAAGCAAGACTGTCAGACTAAGAAAAGGTCATTTGGTTGTAATCCTAGTACTCCAGCATTTACATTTTCAAAAGGTTTATGATCTTCAGATTATTATCAGCTAATTTGGAGATGTGTATCCCAGAATACCAAGACAACTAAATAAAATAAAAAAAATACTTCTTTCATGGGAAGATTTGTTAATAGTGTTTTTTTCTAAAAACATTTTTTATTGTTTTCACTGTTTACAAACACCACAGCACACCCGACAATGAGAGTTATTAGCGGCCACATGTGCATTAACATGCATTTACCACTGCCATCACCCCCCCCTTAACTCGAGCTTACTCCATTGCACCTTTAATTAGGTTTCCTCCGGGGGCGCCTCTCCTCCTGTGCTCTCAGAGGTATCAAGTTCCCTAGGACTGGCCCAGGTGGACTCAGATGATGTGGCCACTGTCTCCAGGCCATCAGCATTCCCACTTCATCATCCCCCCCCCCGTAAGCCGCTTCATACCATGGGGCAGTTTCCGCTTCAGTCCATTTCAGCAGGTCATGCCACCACACCTCTATCTTGGGTCTCTGGCACGCTTTCCAACCCATAGCTATTCTGCGTTTGGCCAGGATGTAAGCCAAGTCCTTAAGTTTGCACACATGTTTCAGTTTACGTGGTCTAGTGAATCCTCCCACCATGCATGCCCACACTGATTCCACATCCAACTTAATACTTTCTCAGTGATGCGGTGGGTAACCTTCCCCCCCAGAATTTCCAAATCTCCGGGCATGCCCAGAACATGTGCATCATCCCCGCGTTCACTTCCCCACATTTGGGGCATGTTTGTGTCTCTTGTGCTCTTAAATCGGGCTATCTTTTGGAGGGGTCATGTAAGCCCTATGGGTTACATATAGCTGAATCTGTTGTAGTCTTGCGTTCCTGGACACCTTCTTGCGGTACCTCTGAGCTCTTTCCCCATTACCCATCTTGCATGGCGCGTCCTCCTCCCACTCCCATCTCAGCTGGGTCACCTCCTTCCCCACCCTGGACATTACCAGTTCATAAATCCAGGATACCTCATGCCCTCTTTCCGAGATATCATATATTGTCTGGTTGGTCTTCTAGCTCGATTTCAGACCATGAGGATCTTATCTGCCTTACCAGTCTAGTGTAGGTAATATATTGTCTCGGGCGCACTCCAGTTTCTTCCATTAGTCTTTTAAATTCCAATACCCTCCCATCATGCCACACATCTCCCAGTGTTGCTATGCCCACCGGCTCCCAGTGCCTACGTATCGTCTTTTAGTTGTTCGTCCACTCCCCTCAGCACCACTAGCGGCACCTGGGGGGGCTAGGGGGGAGCACGGAAGTTGGGTTCTCCATGACCCGACATGCCTTGCGCCATGTCTTCCGTCCCAATTCTAGCAGCTTCAAATGCCATATCAGTTCTTTCAGAAAAAACGGTGAGCATTCAGACCTCAGCAGTCTGGACTCTGCCGTTGTGTCTTCAGTTAGCCATTTAGCCACATACTGTAGTTGCCCGGCCAAATGGTATATCTCGAAGTTAGGCAATTTTATGCCCCCCCCCCCTCTCATATGCAGTTTGTAACTTCCATAAGGAAATCCTATTCCTGGTATTGTGCCAGATAAAACCTCTACATAAACTCTGTAGCTTACCAAATAAGCGTTTGGGCAACATATATGGGATATTCACAAAAAAATTGCAACAGCCTAGGCAATACAACCATTTTCAACAATGGCACCCTTCCTATCAAAGCCAGAGGGAGTTCGGCCCAGAACTTCATGCTGTTTTCAATGTTAGCTACTGCTTTCTTTGTTATGTTTGTGTTCATCTCCTACCTCATGATATATATCGATCCCCAAGTATCTGAACGTTTTAGTCTCCCAGGGTATATGTAGAACTGGCAGGTTATCCTGCGCAATTCCTTTGCATCTCCGTAGGGGAAATATGCACGACTTCTTGGGGTTGACCGCTATGCCGGAGAATGACGCAAATCGTGCCATTACCTCTAGGATGTATTGCAGGTTTTCTTCCGAGTACCTCCGATGTAGCAGCATATCGTCTGCGTAAAGTGATATTAGGTGCGGGCCCCTCCTTAGTGTGGACCCCTACCACTTCATATTGTTACCTCAAATATATCGCTAGGGGTTCCAGTGCGAGGATATGCAGCATCGGAGACCATGGGCAGCCCTGTCTAGTGCCTCTGTTGAGCTGCCATTTGTCCGAGATGATCGCTCCCGTTTTCACTCTGGCAAGTGGCAAGCTGTACAACATCTTCACCCACCTCAGGTACCCGGACCCTATTCCGTATTCCTTCAGAGCCGCCATCAGCCTGGGCCACCTTACAGAATCAAAGGCTTTCACTGCGTCTAGTGAGACAATTTCCATGTCGTTTGCGTCTCCATCTGTCTGTTCCATGACGCGGTGGAGCCGTCTATGATCATCGGCTATGCTTCTACACGGAACGTATCCCGTCTGATTATGATGTATGAGTTTGCTTATGACCCGTCTAAGACTGTTTTCTAGCACCGCCGCAAGTATTTTACTATCCTGGTACAGCATGGATAGCGGTCTGTACGACCCACAATCTGTGCTAGGCTTGTTTGGTTTGAGAAGCAGGATAATTATTGCCTCTCTCAGGGATTCCGGCAGTCTCCCTGTCTCAAAGGCCTCATTTAAAATCGTCAATAACAGCGGGAGCACCTCCAACCTGTATGTTTTGTAAAACTCACTAGGGAGCCCATTAGCCCCCGGGGCTTTGCTAGTGGGTAATTGTCTGATCACTATTTCTAACTCCTCTAATGTAATGGGGGCGTCTAGGTTCTCTTTCTCTTCTGCACTCAGTTTAGGTAACCCGATGTCCTCTAATAGTCTCTTTCATCTCGTTCTCCTCCTCCCCTCCAGTATCTTCGTATAGGTGTTGGTAGAATTTAAGAAAGCCCCCATTTATGCCATCTTGGGTATCCAATATTTGGCTATTTTCTCCCCTAATCTCTTTCATTGCTAGCGTAGGCGTCTTTTGTTTGTATAGCCATGCCAACAGCCTCCCCGGTTTATCTCCTCCTGCGTGTTGCCTTTCTATGCATTTCTTATAGTCTAAATTACATAGTCTCTCCCAACGTCCTCCACATTCTTGTTGTAATTGGCTCATGGCTTCAGCATCTTCCTGTGAGGTGTCCCCTTTATTTATAATTGCTTCTAGTTTTCTCTCTGTTTCTTGCAACTCTTTTTATGTCCCCTTGGAGCCCTTTAGATTTTGATATTGCTGCACCTCTCACCACTACCTTAAATGCCTCCCACAGAGTGCTTTCAGATGCTACGCAACCCGTGTTATTATCAAAGTATTCTATTATTTCCTCTCTCAGGTCCTCCCTGAACTCTATCTTTCAGTGTTTAGGCTCTGGGCCGCCATGTCGGATCTTGGCTCTGGGGGGCTGATGTTGCCACGTTAAGATCAAGGGTGAGTGGTCCGATAGGACCCTTGCTTTGTATTCCGATCTCACTATCTCCCTGGTGAGTTCCAGGTTGGCGAACATATAATCTAATCGTGTGTACAGATTTTGTGTGGCGGAGTAGTGTGAATAGTGTCTGTCATGTGGGTGGTTCAGTCTCCATACATCTTCTAGCTGAACACCTTTTAGCAGGGTCTTCAGGGTTTTGGCTGCAGGGGTAGGCTTGTCTAGTTTTTTTTTATCTGATCTGTCCACCCTGGGATCCAGCGTGCAATTTAAGTCCACACCCCATATGACCGTGCCCCCCAGGTACAAGGTGACTTTACCATACAGGGCCTTAAAGTAGGCCACGGTGTCCTGGTTCAGGGCATATATGTTGATAATACACAACTCACGGTTTTCCAACATTCCCCACATCGCCACCATTCTCCCGTCTAACTCCACTGTGGACTGCAATAACTGGAAGGGTACATGTGGCGCGATCCAAGTGATTACCCATGCCGAATACGTTGTTCCAATAGTGGTCCCCTTCCATTTTCTCCGTATCACCTCTTGTTTTTCTTTTGTGAGATGGGTTTCCTGTAGCAAGGCTATGTCTATTTTTTGCCTCCTCAGGTACATCATGATCTTGTTTCTCTTCAAATAGCTATCGATTCCCCTGACATTCCAGGTTGCTATCTTAAGGTCCCCCATCCCTCATCCATATCCCATCCCGCCTCTGTCCTCCCTCGTCTTCCGACCAACTCGCAGTAGCGCGAGGATATAAGCTCACTCCCCAACAAATTCCACTGCAAACTCCCCAACTCCCCCCCCCCACACCCGCAACCCGCCCCCTTCCCAACCCGAACTCCCCAACTACTAACTCCCACACAACATTCCACACCTCAAACTGATGCCCAGCTCCATCCCTGGATCTCAGGCTACCCCGCATCTATGCCCTTCCCGGTAATACCGATACACGGGACACAGCGGGGGATATCACCATAATGGCGATTCAACTACTCCAACTACTGGGGGTAGGTCTTCATCCTGCTGTGCCTCCCACTTAGGTTTAATCACGCACTCTCAGCACATGTCTGCCATTGCAACATCTATATTCCAGTCCAAAAGTCCACATAATGAGTGTGCCAAATTGTCTACATTAACACCGCTACATTAACCCTTAATCTAGCAATCTACAATAATGCATTGGTTCACTTATCCTGTCCGCTCCGGTTAGTCCGCTTCCTCTGGGCAGCCGTGGACGTCCAACCAACTCGTTGCACCCTCCTGCGTTTCGAAGAAGTGTGCCTTGCCCTTGTGTAAAACTTTAAGCTTCGCAGGATACAGACGCACGTATTTGAGGCCCGCCGCTCTTAATCGTCTCTTTACTGCCACGTAGCTGAAGCGCTGTCTTTGTACCAGCATGGTGTAATCCGGGCATACCGTGACCTTCACCGATGCTCGGTTTATCGTTCCGCCTTTACGAAAGTATTCTAGGATCTTTTCTCTATCCCGGTAATTCAAAATCTTGGTTATAACTGCGCGAGGCGGAGCCCCAGGCTGTGGCTTCCTCACCTGGGCCCTATGTGCCCGCTCCACAGCAAACCCTTGTTAGGGATTGCCAGCCCATATTTCCTGGATCAACATATTCTCCACGTAGTCCGTAGGGTCTACACCCTCTTCACCTTCAGGTAGCCCCACCACGCGGATATTGTTGCGTCTAGCACGCCCTTCCGCCTCCTCTGCTTGGTCCTCCAAGTGGCACACCTGTTTTAGTATGTGGACCTCTTTCGCATTGACAGTGCTGGTTTCCGTGTTGGTTTTCACAGCGCTTTCTAGGGTACTTGTGCGATCAGCCAGCACTCTCACGTCCTGTCTCAGGAGGTTGACGTCCACACCGACCGCATCGATCTTGGTTTCCAGCGCCTCTTTCAGATCCGCTATCGTACTCCCCCATGAGGATTTCAACTCTGTTATGGCGTCAAGGATCAAGTGGTCATCTCGCAGCAAGGCAGCAGTATCTTGTGTATTACCTTTAGCCTGTGCAGACACCGTTGGGGACTGCAGTGGTTTGGCGAAGATGCCCATCGTCAGCTGTTTACCTTTGCCACTCTTAAGCGCCATCGCTCTTTACGTCACTAGTCTGGCTTGCCTCTTGCACCAAGTTGCAAGGCTCCCATGCACTGTCAGCCCTAGTGCTGGAAGACAGCCCTCACACCAGGAGCGCCCAAGGCTCTCTGCAATCCAGCCTTCGCTACCCGAGGGTTGCGTTGCTTCTACTCCTGTTGTCTTGGAGCTCTCCCTGTAGTACATCCACACTTTAATGATCGGCTCTCTCACATCTCCTGCTGGCCCCACCTCGGTACTGGCACCCCATGTCTCAAGGGCTCAGAGTCCCCCGTGTCAGTCCATCCGCTTCAAGTGTCTCGACTCTCGGCTCGCCTTCCACCGTCTGGTGAAACTCACTGCTATCATTGGTTGCAGCAATCCATTGCGTGCGCACAGCAGCGTCTACTTACTTGGGCAAGTTTCGGAGTATCCGGATGGCACAGCTCCCCCAGCCATGTAATTGCGTGTCTGGAGTTCGGGCCACCCACTTGAAGGCCATTGTTTTCAGGAGGCACCCCCACAGGCCTTTCCTTTTCACAGGTGTACCTTGGCACTATATCAGGTCCAACTGTATGTCACGTCGGGCCCCAATCTATCATAAACCCTTTCTGCTTGTAACAGCTCTCGAGTCCTCACCCGCTCATCATCACCAACAGAGCGTGTGCTTCGTGCTGCAGCACATTTATGGTGCTCTGCAGATCATCCTGTGCATTTCTGCCAAAGTAGCCACTCTGTGCCCCGTCAAAAACCCACTTGATCAGTATTCCCCTAAAGCAGGCTTGTAATAGTGGCAATGAACTTTTATGGCCATCTTCACAACAAGAGCCTTCCTTGGTCACCTAAGTTGCGGTTGCTCTCTTGGAATTTGTTCTGTGTCCGTGTGCACTGTTTTATTCTCACCTATTGATGTGATAGCCAAGAACAAGTTTGTTCATTATTATACAGCACGTTTGTCCTCTCCTGTTAATCCGGCAGAATGCTCCTCTTATCTGCCCGCGCTCCGAGGTTTCAGCAACGTTCTAAGCGTGTTGGAGTTCTCGCCCGATACAATGTATCCACGGCCAGTCTATTGTATTCACTGCAACACACTCCACGGTGCCCCAGCTGTAGACGTGCTGGGTATTCTCACTGAGAATCAGCAAAAGGCACTGCACTTCCTTCTGTTCTTTGTCGGTCCGCACCATAATCCTTCTATCACAGCGCGTTCATCACCAGGAGTTCGGGTAGGCACCATCTTGCCAATTCAGTTACCGAGACCGCTGCAATTCTTCACCTCCATTATGTGTACCAGCAAGCTCAATTTTCCCGGGAAAGAGTCTATGCAGGCGCTCCTCACCTTCCCATAGCAGTGGCTTATTAATCTTCTGCACCATTATGCTTTTAATGCCCATATTCAGCACGGATCATTTTCGGATCACAGGAGCTCTCAGGAACTGCGCCGTAGCCCATGGCCCTGTATCCACACCCCCCAATACAGTGGTCTTTAACCATACATGGGGGTGGGGGGCATCAATAATTTTTCAACATGTATTTTATGTTGGCTATTCATCGAGTGTAAACCTAGCTTTGGGAAGCAACAGAGTGCTATAGATCAATAGAGGGTTGCAGGCATACAGTACATTGGATTGTTAGTGGCGTTTGTGTCGGGAGGACAGTCCTAACAACAAAGTATTCTTTACCAACATACAATTTATGGTAGCAGGTCATGGTAAATAATTACAATTAGTGGGCAACTTAACCGTACTGAAAGGGTGAGCGAGGTTTGGAACAAGGGGTGGGATGTAGAGGTTACTCGTCATTAGGAATACTAGGTTGGGTGAGTTCAGGACGATCAAGAAGGTGCCCCTTGAATAGGCGACTCAATTGCAGGAGGCTGGGGGCAAGTCTGATTTTGGAAGGTATGTATGAGGTTCCTCAGCCCAGGGGTGTAGACTGAGAATGCTACTTTCCTGGTTTTTTGCAGCTCTATTTTAGTCACGTCGGGCCTCCTGGAGATGCACGGGACCACTAGAGATTGTGACTTTGTATGCCTAGTTAAAACAAAAAGCGTGCATGGTGACAGCTTTATTTATGATGCAGTTGGATTTGTAGGTTACGCGTGCCACTAGGGGTAGAGATTTAAGAGTGTGGCAGTTATGTAGTAATATTTGCAGAGTTCTTTATTGAGGTATACAGCAGTGTGGCAGACATCTTATAGGTACTAGGGTGGTGGCTGATAAGGCATGTTTTTTTTAAAGAAGAGGGAGCAGTCTATGTGGACAGGGTGACTGCAGCGGCTGAAGCCTTTGAGGTTGATGGTGGACAGCCAGAACCTAATGCATTGGTGTTCAATGCTGGTTGGGAGCATCTCCCTTGGTAGCGTACAGTTTGAGGTACACGCTGGACACCCAAGTATGAAAAAAGGAGAGGGTGGCCTCAAGTTTGTGTCTGCCTTTCCTAGGCTAAATCAGAGAACCCTATAAAGAAATGTAGAGGTAATGAGATAAAGAGCATCTTTCTTGAAGGAGACATCCTGCAAATTATCAGGAAATTTAGTTGAGTGGGATGAACTGTGTTTAATCTGAAGGAAAAGCAGGATAGATTCTTCCATATGCTGAAAAACTATCGGGTGAACTTAACAGTGCTATGAAATTGGCAACATGGAAGTTCACAGGCACGGAGGTCAAGGTGTTCTCGCATTAGCTCAATAGAATGGGAAGGGAGAGCCAGGAGATTTAGGCTCAAGCACTGGAAAATAAAAATAAATGATCTGCTTGGATAATCAGTTATAGGAACAAAAGCGCATCCTGTCAACAGCCAGGAACATGTCTGAATTATTTTGTGGCCACACGTTCTCCTCATTTCAGGATTCATTTCATTTGCACAGGGGCGTGGGGTTTGGGAACAGTTGAGAAATGAATTATGTGATCTGAGAGAGCGAGATGGAACATAGACCAAGAATAAGGAAGAGAGAAAAGGGGGGCGAGCAGACCATGGGTACATTTTAAGACAATTGGGAGGAAGTGGTAGAAAAGACGCAATTCAAAAGGGAGTAGTGACGATGTAATAGAAAGCTAAGCAGGTAATGAAAAAAGGAGATGAATTGAGGAGTTCTAAACAGAATGAAGAGGAATAAGATGTGAGGCCGAGAGACCAAGCAATAGAAGCAATAGAGATCAGTAATCAATGCGAGAAAAAAAGTTGACGTTTTGTGGCATGAAGAGATCGGGGCGAGCACAACGGATGTTGAAAAGTGCATAACGACAAGAACAAGCAATAGAAGAGATGTGAAGAGCAAATGAGAGAGAAGGATCAAAGGCAACACCAAGGTTACGCATGGATGGTGAAAAAAGGAAGTGCTGAAGGGCGAACATAGGAGGAATAGTATAAGTAGGAAAGAACAGAACCTATGTTTTAGACGGGTTAAGATGGAGAAAATGAGTGGATGACCTGCCTCCGCGTGAGGAACAGATCTCTGAAGATGGATAGGCCCCATCGTTCAGCCAACAAATCAGGCATCTGTTCCTGTTCTTGAGTTTTTTATTTTGTGGCAACCCGACAGACGTCGCAGTCTTCAATGGAATTATTGGGGTATAAACAAAATAGATATTCGGAATGCCGGTCCCCTTCGTAGACATTCTTGAGGCCGCAGGTCTCACACGGGCTGAAAACAAATGTCTTCGGACCTGAGGGTTCCATATCGGGGCCGGAAAACACTTTTGTTACGAGAGAGAGTGGGAACATCGAAAGCTGAAGTGATGAAAGAAATATTTTCTCGAAAGATGAATTCTTTGGAGAGAACGCGAGGTAATCCCAATGGTTTGGAAGACGGTTGAAATCTGAGGTGAAGCTGCGGGGGCGGGGCTGTACACTCGACGTCCCATTGGTGCAGCCTAAAGCACCCATAACGACGTTGATAGGACACTCAAGGTGTCAAAGTTTTTCCATAGGAAAACTACTATACTAAAGTTACCAGGGTTTTCCCAGTCCGACAACGGGGAATATTCACAGCATGTGAATCCATGAAAGATCCAATGCTAGAAAACTGTCTTTTCTTGTGGAGACCAAAAATCAACAATATTTTCCATGCATAACTTGTTTGTAAGTATGTATTAAGTGTGAGGGCCATAAGGATTTTGGACATTAGGTTGGTTTTAATTTTCTAGTTGGGGACCTCTCAGTTGGGTTAGGGAAAGTGAGGCGTTTATCAGAACCTTTTTTAGTTTGAATTTATGGCAAACTTTTAGAACACTACTTTTGTGTCTGTCTCGCATTTCCGAACCAACACACACATCCCCAAAGCATCCAGCTATTCCAGCAGCAGGAGCCATGCCATTTGCCAGTGGGGAGTTGGTTGTAGTGGAGCAGGTGGAGCCGAGGAAGGCACATATGTAGGTTGGGGTCTGGAAACAGGAGGTGAAGTGGGCAGCACATTCCTTACAATGTCAACCATATAAGCCCTCATGACCGAATATCATTGCCTTGTGGAAGGTAAACGTTAGCTTGGCCTCAGATTGGAGTCTGCCGCTGAGGCCCGGAGGAGGATCCCAAAGGGATGCTAAGCCACTGTGGTGAAAATAAGTCCCTGCAACCAGGGAATATAGATTATGGAGGAACCTCTCCATGTCAAATCGCCATGTCCAACTCCTGAGGCCCCTGGGAATTCTAAAGTTAGTATTCATGCTGTTGTGCAGGTTCCCAGTGGCTATTTCTAAAGAAAGACATGGAGGAGCAGTGTTCATCCACCAGGAGAACCTCCCCCCAATCTAACGCCACCGTGGGATGTATGGGGCTCTCTCTACTGGAACAGGCGTGATCTAGATGCATATTGTTTCTTTTCACCACACCTTACTTTACCCTCACTTATTTGCCAATTTGTCCTTTGCTACCATTATAAGCGCTTTAAGTGGAGGGGCACATCAGAGCATCGCCTCCAAACAGTTGGGCGGGGAGCAGACTACGGGTGTAATTTCAGGATCTCATTCTTAATGGAAACACTGGTTACTCCTGTAAGCTTAATAGGAGTAGTTGCTTTCAGACTCCCAGTTTATGATGGTGGCACTCTTTGCCAAAGGACTGGTGACTGGGAAACAACGTGAAGGAAAGAGCCTTGGGTAACCAGCCAGGACATTGTGCCAAGACCCACTCTCAATCCATGGACCTTTAAACAAGCTCAGTCCAAGGAAGGGTACGCGTTGTGGATCCAAAAGATCTCCAAAAAGGAATGTGGTTATGCCAAGACACCACTTCGACAATTTTGTCTGAGAACATGGGTGTAAAAGACTTCTCAGCAACAGTTCTGGTAATTGTCACTGTTGAGGCCCAATCAGATAAGTCCAGTAGGGGCTGCCGAAAGGGTCTAGCATTAGGATGAAGCCAAAAAAAGGTCACCTGAAACCGGCATATCAGAAAAGAATTGTATTTATCCTGGAGGACTTACTTCCCATGAACTGAAGACCTGTTGAGGGGCTGGCGAGAAAACATGCAAGGCCATTTATGGAGGAGTGTCTGTAGAGAAAGCTTGTTGCATCTAAAGCCACTGGCCCAGGAATCATCCGGGACCAAACACTGAAGACAAAGCAGATGTGGGTGTGCCATGAAAAAAAATGGCTACAAGCAGCAAAGGCAATGGTTGAAAAGACAGGCAGGCAAGAACATTTGGGTGTGGAAAAGTCTGCACATTACACATCCTGCTTACAGCACATTGAGTAAAGGACAGGAGAGGGTAATCGGGAGTTCTGCAAGGCCGTACTGTGTACACTCCAGTCCCCGGCACAGGATGCTATATATCGAAAGATATAAAGAGGGGATGAGGGTGTGGGGAGTTCGGGGGCATATGTGTAACAAGTCTTCAAGGCTTGAGCCACAATGTTCACTATGAATGCAGTGAGGGTGAATTTCCTCGCTGGAAGGTCATGAGTAACCACATTTCTCAGGGACAGTAGTGCTAAAACTATTTGACTAGGAGTGGTTAAAATCTTGGCAAGTCCTAGAATGCATCCACAAATATTTACGTGATGGACTGCAGGCAAAAAAGAAAAGGTTGACTTCTCTTAGTCCATAGTCCCCTTTCCTCCATACTTATGGGTGTCCGTCTTCTTAGACGGAACCAATACACTTTTTGCATAGCACAACATGAACTTCCCCTTTAAATTGTGTGTTCTGGGAGGCACGGAGGCGTGGCAAGCCCCGCCCACCGGCCACACCCATCAGTCTTTGGATCCGTAAGACCAGACACCGGACTAATATTTATTGAGGACGGCGGGCGGGGCGTCACTACAGTGAGACACCTTTTCTTACTCTTCCCTCCCCTTGCCTCCATACTTCTGGGACATTATAAAGCATTAATCTGTCTGGGTAGCTGGAAAACTATTTCAAATTTAGCATCAGGTATGGCTGCCGTATCCATAAAGCAATGTTTGCAGAACTCAGAAGGGGAAAAACAAAGTATTTGCTTTACTGAATTTCAGTGCCAACCCAACGTCTAGAAAATGAAGGACTCTCACCCTCTGACTGGGGCGAAGGAAAAAAACTTGGGTAGAACCACCTCTTGTTTAAGTGAAAAGCAGAGACCACCTTGGGGGAAGAATTTAGGATGTGTCCTAAGAACAAATTTATCTTTATGAAAAACTGTAGGGCTCTGATGAGGACAGCGGCTGAATCTCACCAATCATTTTAGCAGAGGTTATGGCAACTAAAAAGACGGTCTTCCAAGAGACAGGTGTTATGTCAGCCATTGACATGGGTTCCAGCGGCTTATGGGATATTGCAGACAATATTATACTGACATCCCAGACTGGGTGACCCTTGGACACCGGTGGGTAAAGCTTAAGTAGACCATGAAAGTGCCTCTTGATAATCGGATTAGATGTAGATATTGTAAGGTCTGGAGAGCTAATATAAGCTCCGATAGCTGACCGATATGTGCAACAACATTGAATGTTAACTCCCGTCAATGCGAAGTGAGAAACAAAAGATAGGATGTTGTCGAAGAATGAAGAGGATTGAGGTATTGTTCCAGCTTTCAGAAACAGAAGAAGTCAATTTGCTCCTATATTGGGACTTTGTTGACTGTTTTCTTGCACGCCTGCATAATAGCCATATTAAGATCCGACAGACCAAGTTCAGCAAAATCTAGGTGCTCAGATACCAGGCTGCTAAGTTTACAGATATCTAAGAGGGGTGGAACACCTTCCCTTCCTCCTGAGAGAGTAGATCCTGAGTCACAGGGAGGAGACACGTGTGTGAGCGGAGTAGTAGTAGATACAAGTACCAAATGCGGGTTGGCCTATTTGGTGCTAAAAGAGTGCAATGACTCGACCACCTCCTGAACTTTGAGAGGATCCTCGGAATCAATGGAAATCAAGGGGAAATGCACAGCCTGCCTCACCATCCCAAAGGGATTTGGAGAGCATACCCCAAGGATTAAAAGGGTGCAAAGCGTGTACACTTGGGGGTTTGAAAATTTACAAAAAGATCCAACTGAGGCTAACCCCATTTCAGAAACATTTGGTGGAGAAAGGTGTCCTCCAGTTCCCATTCGTGGTTGCAGTGTTAAAGATTGCTCAATGTGTCTGCCCTTGAGGCATCCTGCTAAATAAACAGCATGGAGGTATACGTGGTGCTGCGCCACCCAATCCCAAACTACTTGTATCGCTAAATGACAAAGGAGGGGGATCTTGCTCAGCCTTGCTTGTTGACAAAGAACATAGGTGCTGTCTGTTCTCAGGAGGACTGCAACGTTCTTGATTAAAGGAAGAAACGACTTAAGAGATTTGAAAATTGCCAGAAGTTCCAGCATATTTATGTGCAAACGGGATTGCTGTGGAGACTAAAGAGCTTTTGCTTGGAATTGACCCAATGTGGCTCCCCATTGGGTCAGAGAAGAAGCGAAAGGTGTAGTGTGCAGATGAGGAGCGTCTTGAAAATGAACTCTCGATGATATTAATTCTGTCGCTCCACCACATAAGATCTGGTTTCAAGCTGGAGTGAATCTTAATAATTTTCAAATGAGGCTTGCTCTCCTGAATCTAGCAATTTGCTAAATGTAGCTAGAGAATACCTTAAGGCAAGCAAGAGGCAGGGCTAGAATAGATGCCGCCATGAGGCAGAGAAGATGCTGAAACCACCACACAGAGGTGACTTTGGGCACCTCAAAGTGTGCAATTGACTGTATGCCTTATATTCTTTGATCTGTGAGAAATACTCTGCCCGGTGTTGTATCCCACTGAATCCTATAAAGGGAATGTTCTGCGTTGAGAAACAAAAATAATAACTAAAAAAAAATACTTCTTGTGGTGAATAGAGAGCACTAAACCGAAGAGCAGCTCCAGCAGCTGTTGTAGGGAGGCTGCTGTTCCTGTGCGTGTTTCCAACCTGGCGAGCCTGTCGTCTAAGTGGGGATGAATGTGAATCCCCTTCATCCTTAGATGTGCCGCCATAGGAGCCATCAATTTTGTAACTACCCTGAGAGCGCCATGAGAGTGCCATTGAGTCTGAACAGCAGAACCAGATGATGAAAATGCCGTTGGCCAAAGGAAAAATACGAGGAATATTTTGTGCACCTAGTATATCAGAACACAAAGATCAGCGTCCTTTAGATCCACTGCGCACAACCAGTCTTCCTGGTTGAGGGCATTCTGAATATGAGCTGGCGTGACCAGCTTGAGCATTTCTAGATATAGGTTTAGATAGAAAAGGTCCAATACTGTTCGCAGGCCTGTCTCTTTTCTTCAGAGCAGTAAAAAGGCAAGAGGAAAAGCCATAACCTCTTTCCTGAGGGCACTTACTTGATCATCTTTATCTACAAAAGGTTGGTAATCTTTTGAAGTAGAGTGGCCGATCCTATTTGAGTCAGAGGGGGAGATGACATGGTCCAGGAATCCTCAGAGATGGTATGCCAGCTTTGAAGGAAAGCTGAAATTCTTCCCCCGACTGGGGAGGAGTGGATGTGTACATAGGAATCATTGCTTTGAAGCATTGGAGGATGATTCTGGGGAGGCAGAGAAAAAAACCTTGTGGTGGTTTTTTGTTGCTTCCTTCTCTGAAAGCAGGACGAGCTGTCCGCCTGCTGGTTCCTTCTCTCCTGGCAACCACAAACCAGCACATCCACGCCCAAAAAAAGGTTCTTTTAGAATCACTTTGTGGCTGAATGGAAGTTTGAATGGACTTCTGGGCTCCCCTTGTAAGAACTGTGAGGGATTTGGCAGTAACTGTAGATGTTTTCTTTGCATTTAGTTCCTCATCAGTAGAGTAGTGAAACAACTAATTTCCCTCAGAGGGCAAGTCAAAAATGTTATCTTGGACGTCCTCATTGAAGTGGGTAAGCTCTAGCCCAAGCTGAATGTCTGATATCCCCACGATAGCCAATGTTCTAGCGGCAATATCAATATGGTGAGCAGAGGACTCGATGTCCTGCGAATAAGTGTTGCTTCAGATAGTCCAGACAAACATATTGCTAAAAGTCTGCAATTTCTTGCCATAGTTTGCGATTGGCCGCTGAGAACAGTGTGTCAGCATTGGCTTGTCACAAGGGAAGGGACGCGATGGCCTATATGGGTGCGGAATGCGAGCCACAAATTAAGACTAGGACTTAGCGAACATAGTCACTGACCCCACAACTGATGACTGGAGGCTTGGAGGATAAACTTGGGGAATCTGAAAATAACTCCTGCTGGATCTGTCAGACATTAGTGACAGTACCCTTGAAATATCCTCAGATTCTGAATCCGATTGTTCTGGCATAGGGAACCCTATAAAATCCAGAACCCCTACCATGCTATTATGAAAAGCCTTCGCTGATAATGAGGCTTCTTCCTCGCCTTCCTCATCATCTGTGTCAGTGTATGTCCTAATAGATGGGCATACGATTGGTTCCAGTGAACGTGCCACAGTGTTAAACTTCTTGCGAGGGTTGCACTGGATTTGTAGCAATGGTAACTACAGGCACCGAAACCAGAGGAACAGGGTGGGCCGGAACACTAAGTGGCCAGAGGTGGAGTTATATTTTCAGGCATCACCTCGTTTTATTAAGTTCTCCAAGTAACCTTTCATGGGATCAGAGTGCATGATCCCTTGAAAAATGATAAAAAAAATCCATCCTCCAAAGACAAAGGCGCTGCCGTTGACCGAGTCCAAGATGAGGAGGCCGATGGAGACCAAGCTGGTGGTTGTCTAAGGTAGCAAGGTGGTTGCCTGACTGGAGGAGGAACTCCAAACCCGAGGGAAGAGGATGGAATGGGTTAAGAGGTAGACCAGGTCGTCATAAGAGACCAATCCACTAACAAAATCCTCCCTGGAAACAGTAGGAGGAAGAGGGATCTGAGAAGATCTTTAAGGAACCGATGGTGCAGACTCTGGTGAGGAGAGGTCTGAAACATCCTCTGCTGAGTGAGAAACCATGACAGAGAAATCAGTGTCTGGCCTGGTCTGTGGCAGTCATTTTAAGGCGAGTCTAACGCTGTAATGGTGTTACCTCCTTGGCAGGGTGAGACATTTTCTGAAAGGTTATGCTTGATTTCAAACCTGTATTCGAAGCAAGGGAAGAGGTGCAAGGAGTCTTGCTCAATGCGGAGCTCTGCTTCTGTTTAGATCATGTTGGACCCAACTGGCGAGGTCCGGTGGATTTTAGTGACTGAAAATTCTCAGATTGTGCCTCCGGAAAGCAGATGTCCCTCGACCTTCAGTTTCAGCCCAGAAGATTTTTGATGCAGAGGTGTCAACTCAGGTACCACTGAACCAGTACCAGAACTTGGAAGGTCCTCGGTGGTTGCACCGCTACGAGACCAAAGGGCCTCAGATATCGCTCCGATGAAAGCCCCTTAAGAGACCTCATTGTTCTTGACACCGGTAGAAGCCAACGTGGCCTTGCAGCGTACTCCAGTAATGCAGTGGCTAGCCGCTACAAGACTGTCGTACCTCCAGCTTGCGCAGCGTGTCCGACTTACCTGATGTCTAGAAGAATTTGAGGAAATGAACTCCCCCAACTCGCACAGAGGCGATGTTTTGAAAAGATCCCTCCATTGCGACATTCGATTAAGAGTCCTCAGTGAAAGCGCATGACAAGATGAACAGGCCACCCACCTGTTTTGGGGGCCTAGACACTACAGGCTGCGCATGCTGCGTCAGCTGCCAGAAAATGGCTGCTGCACAGGCTTTGAAACCATCAACGCCCATCATGAAAGACTCACCAAAGTTGCTGGTGGGCGAATAAATCAAATGAAAAACGCCCAAAAAGTGGCCTTGAGAAATAGTTGCACAGTAAAGAAGTGTGCGCTATTAATTTTTTCTATTCAATTGTTTTTTTATAATGCGCTTAATATCACAATTTGTTTTCGAAGCGCGGATCCGGGATTCAAACCTCTGTTGCTCTGCATGGTCTTGCTTCCAATACCAGCACGTTGCCCTGTGCTATCCTCCGTTCACATGCCAGGCGTCCAGTCGACATGGAAAAGGACTGACGGGTGGTCCCGGTTGGCAGAGTCTGCCACGCCCACGCCTCAGTGCCTCCCCTCAACACAAAAAATGTAAAACAGAAATTCATTGTGCTTTGCCAAATGTGTACTAGTCGGGTACACATAGGACGGACACCCATAAGTATGGCGGGAAGGGGACAGGACGTAAGAGTATAGAACAGACTTGGCAGTCACAGCTCAGGGTTGTGCCGCCAAAATGCGAGGTCCAATTAAATCTCACTAGCCACTGGCAAGGAAAAATCTACTTATGGATCTGCAAAAAGGTAACTGGGAAGGCCCGATTGAGTGGGCCACTGTTTACTTCCAAAAGTCTACTGTGTTGTGTTACAATATTTGTATTTTTTTTATAACACTTATTAGATCAAGCATAATGGCTCATCGCAATCACACATGTACACTTTAGTGCCCGTGTCTTATGCCCGGTGTTATGCCACTTCCTAGAAGATTACTGACTTGCGAGCAGATGGCACACACCTGAAAGACCTGTCCACATTTCAGCTGCTCCTATAGTACTCCCCTTGCCTCGTTAAGTGACGCAGGTGGTTGAAACTGGTCAGAGCTCTAGCAATCATATATCTTAGCGAAGGTGTAAACTAATGAGGCATATTGCTTAGACCACCACAGGCATTCAGAAGAATCTTGAAAGCTAATCAAAGACACTGATCAAACGCATGCACAAAATACTGTAGTATATTGACCAATCTGGGATGTAAGTTTAGCAGGTACAGTGATTGGACAAACTTTACTGTGGGTCGATTTACTCGAGAAAACTCCCAATACTGCATAGCAGAAATGAGAGAGCATGCATGAGGGTCATCTCACAGATGCAGGCGATTATGACAAAGTCGCTGGCAGCTCGTGAGAGATCAGCATATTACACTCATGAAAGTGGTTCATTAAATGGCAACTTTCATTTCCCCATGCTTTATGACTTCTATGATGCACCAGATTCTAAGCTGCAACCAGAACAAAAGGTCAATGTGCAGAGTGAATCATTGTAAGCCTACATGCCACAAATATCAAACAGCAAGGAAACACAACATTTTCAGTGTAGAATCAGGTGCAGTGTAGTGCTGCTTGTGTAGGTGAGAGCTCTTAAATGCCAAAGAGCTTCCACATAACCAAATACAGAATTGGGCATTTCTAATCAGTTTCCTTCACCCCAAGAAAATATCATGAGTAGATCCTTTTCCATGTTGAGCTCTTTGAACATTTTCTTTTGCCTCCATTGCAGAGGGGTATGATTTTTCTTGGATGAGGTGTGAGTTGGAATTGCCTCTTTTGAAAAAATTGTTGGCAAATCTTTAAACCTAGCCACTCTGCACAATGCTGAGAACCCATTTGTCTTTGGTTAGGTTTTTCAAAAAGATAAGGGCCATTAAATACTCCTACCAGGGGTGCTCATGAGAGGGGAATGTGCTAACCAGTCATTTTAGGGCGAAGGTTGGCATTTCCACTACAGTCGGTTGCTTCTTGCCCCTTTTAGTCTCAAATCTGTTGGTAGTGTGACCTAGCTTGCTGGTGAAAAGGTAGAAGGTAATAGCGATACAACAAGTGCCTGCATCGGTCACAATTATTTCCTCAAAGCCAATGTTTAAACTCCAAAAGTCCCAAGTCAACAGATTGCAAGTTAACGAACCGATTTCATGCAAGAAACCTCAGCGACATGAGCACCAGGGAGGCAAATAACTTGCATTGAAAGTCCCCTTCTGGCAGGTCAATCTGATCCATCATGTTCTTTGAATGGAAAGGCCACATCAGAGGACATTGGTGGACATGGCAGCTACATCTTTGGAGGCACTGGTCACTTACTTTGGACCATGTAAGACACCTTGTGTTTTATGTACTCCACTAACTTCTATTTGGATTACCACAGAAAATGGTCATGTTGATCAATAGGGAAGGTCCTCTCAGTCCGAGTCTATCCTGCAATTCTTTTTGTCAGGGGATGATGGAGGGCAGGAGCCAGTGAGGATGATGCAAAAGATGCACATTTTCTTGCAGCTGTTATTTTTAATGAGTCAGGTGGAGGGTCCTTCCTGAGAAATAAAATGGTCCAACTCAGGAGCTCAACTGTAGGAGCTGTACTTTTTTAAAATCCCACCTCAGTCTGTGGACTACTGCCAAGATAGAGGGAAATATGTCACTATGGGTTGTAAGTGACAATTCACTCTTGGCAAGTACGAAATAGTGTGTTCATGGAGAACTGACATTAATGCCATGGGGGGCCCAGGACTGTGGAAGAGACAACATTTACACCTGGGGAAATCTGTACGAGGAGGGCTTGCTTAAGGATTTTGATACCATAAGGGAGAAGGAAGAATTACCCGGGGGTCAGTTGGTACCAGAGGAGCAGAAAAGTGGCAAGGAATATCTGGGTGACCTGGCCAGAGGAGCCGGAAGCGGCGCTGATGCCGACATTGCTTCATAACTTGGGGGATGGGTGGAAGCCGGTGTCCAGGCTTCATCTTCATCAGTGTCCACTAGGGTGTCCGGCTGGTCCAGCTTGGGTGGAGGAGTGCTGGACGCCGAAGGCTGCGGTGTGTGGACCGGAGCCTGTGGCTGGTGTGGAGGGCGGTTGTGGTACCGCCTGAACTGTGGGATGCAGGGGAGCCAAAATCGAAGGATCCGGCGGGGGTAGCAGGGGCTGCGCGGGGGCCTGAGGTGCTGAAGCCATAGGAAGAATGACTATAGGCACTGGCAGTGGGACCAGAGGGAGCATGTCCCTGATCACATCCCGAACGGTCGCCCCCCATCTGAGGAGACCTCATGAGTGTGAGGAACTTTTCAAAAAACCTGTCCTCACAGGCTGGTTGGGTGGTATTGACAGAGTAGCGGGCAGCTGTTAGGGCCTGTGCGTACTCTGGCTGGCTGGTTGCAGGGTAAATCTGCCCTGCGACGCTGAAGGATAACCTGTAGGCCACGTACCTGGTGAAGACCAGTCCCAGCTAGGAACTATTTCTCCCACCTGCTCCGCACCCGGGGGCGGAATTGGACGAGCGACCATCTTGTCTGGCGCAGTGGCCATTTTGTCAGGCTGCATGCCACGTGTCAGCGTTGTGGTGCTTGCCTCGCTGGGCCCGGCCTACTCCAGGACTCTTGGCGGTGGAGCTCTTCAGGACGAGGCCTGGTAGGCGTATTGCCCTTGGCTGTGTCAGCTATAGTGCTGCATACAGGCACCCCCTCAGACACTTGTCCGGTACTAGAGCGTAGCCCCTCAGGTGGACACCCGGTAGAAGAACCTTGCGGTCCCTCAGCACTGTCTACGGAAGGATCTGCGACCCCTCGGCCTGGCGGTCGGCAGATGAATCAGCCGCGGTACCTGTGCTGGTGCAAGAACCTGAACAGTCCCTCCCGCTCGGGCGTTTCCTCGGGAAGGAGTCGCCCTACGGGGTGCGATGGAAAAAAGCGGCTCTACCTGGGGCCTTGACTTGTGTCTGACGAAGTCCTTCAAGTCCTCTGGAGGCGAAGTCTTGAAGAGCTCACTCCACCGAGCTAATCTTTCTTCAGAACGCGTGGTGTAAGCGCATCGCACGCTGTACAACCCTCCCAGCTGTGATCCGGGCCAAGGCAGCGGAGGCAAAGAGCGTGGGGGTTGGACGTAGGGAAGAGTCCTTCACAGGCTGGACACCTGCTGAAGCCCGCTGACGCCGACATGCGCTGGGGAGGAGCGTGGTGCCAAAGGACCGAGTACTTAATTAAGACCAAAGAATAGAAGACAAACAACAAAAGATAGTATCCGGGGAATAGCACAGGGAATTACAAGGCCGAAGCCAAACCCAGGAGCGCTGTTGAAAGCGGTCCGTTCCCATCGATGCAGAAAAGGGTACTGGGGAGTGGTGCCGGTGGGCAGAGTCAGGGGAGCGCATGCTTTCAAGGCCATGCCTCTAAATTTAAAAAGGAAGAAGGTTTTTTCTGGTGAAAAAGGTTCCATCTCCCGTCCCTAGCGAGGGACGCCCATGCAGTATGGAGGAAAGGGGACAGGATATTGGAGCATGACTGTGTTTGTAATTAGATAAAAGAGCAGAGAGGAAAGCAATACTTGGTAAGGCGGCCTTCTGGGAAGACAGGAATAAGGCAGGAAAAGATTGGCGGTCATGGAAGCTTAGCGATGCACAAGATAAGAGAACACATGCTTCTGAGAGGGTTGCTACTTGACCACCTGTGACCAGTGAGGGAATACATGACTTAAACACTTTTACAAGGAACTTTACTCAGAAAGCCAAAGTCATCTATGCATGACCACAATTACTTTTCACAAATAGCAATTTCTTGAAATGAGGCAATTTAGATAGGGGGAGATTTGGAGAATCCTGTAGAAGAAAGCAAAGTAACTACACCAGTATAGGTTGTTTTCACTTTGGCAAGTCCCTGTATTTGATGGGTTGTCGGTGGAATTCTATGCGGCTTACACACATCTTCCACCAATATGGTCAGTGCTGTTCAATGAATGAAAAGCATGTAGGTCAATACCTGAAACAATGGGAAGCTCTTAACACTTCATTCCCAAATCCATCAAAGACACCACTCCATATGGAAGTCATCCACCCATTTCACTACTGAATGTGTACATGAAAAGTATGGCAAAGATCACTGCAATGAGATGAGTCATAGGGAAAATAATGCACCATTCCTAAGCATGGAATATGTTATATGAGGGGCAGGAATGGGCTGGGTAATATAAGGCAGTCAGGCAACTATCAAGATAGACTAGAAACAGTGATGGCAGTCCCATTTGACACTGGGAACGTCTTTATTAGGGTTAACTGAACCTACCAGGATTACACTCTCGGAAAATATGGAGCTAACATCATTAGGGCAAGAAGAGCAAGGGCCTGATTCAAGAACATTTTCCAATGGGATTGTGAAAAACGCTTCTGTGAATCAGGCACCAAGTTCGCACCGTTGGCAGAATTATTGGGAAAAGACCAAGGATAATGAGGACCAAAACCACCCTTTTCACAAATACAAATGGGACAGAAGAGACCTCTCACCACCCACACCCCACTCCCTTGAGATAGAAAGCCTTGCATGGATGCTTTTGTTTGCGACACTGGAAACTCCTTTTGAAATTCGGATTTTGGTTATAACAAATTTTAGGCTTTTTGTTGAACTGTGGACATGTCACAAAAGAAATGCCCCCCATGACCCAAACCTTCATGTAAGTCATTATCCCATAATGTACCTTTTGCCGCCTGTAGCATTTCACTTCACAACATTGTGACACCTTATCTTTTGTTGAGTACTTCTGTAAATAAACACACAAACCTTATCTTTCGGTAGGTGTCTTAGTTCCAGAAATAGTGATGGGCTGGCAAGTCCTGCAGCCTCGCTGAACACCCTAAGGAGAATAATGAACTTGCAAACTGGATGTTGGTAAAGCCTAAGAAAGGAACTATGCATGGAGGGTTGGGGAGGGCAAGATACCCAGACTGGTGGGCCTATTGTGGAGTCCCAATGAAAAATTCTTCACAGTATGATGAAAGACTGAAGAAAACATAGGATCTGGAATTATGAAGATAAATGAGGTTAACTGTGTAGTGCAATACACAATGATGAGCTAGATCCCAACCTGAGGCAAACTCTACTGGACCCTGCCAAAAATGTACAGGTTGCAACTCCAAGACAGTGATCATTGTTTTTTTTTTTATAACTCTGTTTATTGAGTTTAAACAACACAACTTAAAGGAACAAACATGGATGAGACATGAATCATCGGTATACATAGGATGAAGGCAGCATGGCAATAATAACAACTAGCATGGGCCCCCTGGGTCAAGGGCCGCGGGACGTCAATAGGCCGACGCCGGCAAACAGTGCCAGCAGTACTACCCATGTACCCCCACCCGCAGGTCTCAGTGGAGATCTAGCCATTTTCCCCATATTTTTTCAAATTTACGGGGGCAGCCCCGTGCGTTATAAATCCGGCGCTCTGTGGCTGCGCACCTGTCCAGTTCGTTGCTCCAGCGGTTTAGGCTCAGTGGGTCGGCAGATCCCCAATTGGCTGCGATAAGTCTTTTGCTTGCCCCCAACACAATTGCCAGAAACAATTTCTCATATTTAGATAGATCTACTTCCCCCCCGATGCCCAAGAGTGTCATCTTGGGATCCCTAGGGATTGGTGTCGCCAGAGCGGCTGAGATTGTGTTAATACAGTCCACCCAGAAGGCCTGTATCACCCGGCAGTCCCATATCATATGGTAGAAGGTGGCGAGTTCGTTTTTGCATCGAATGCATGTCCCGTCTTCTATTCCACCCCATCTGGCCATTACGGCGCGTGAGTGTTATAGGAGCGATGGAGGATCCTCAACTGTATTAGTCTGAGCTTGGATTCTATGCCAATTTCCCTGGGGAACATTAATGCTTCCACCCAATCTTCAGGTTCCAGGGGTCCTACGTCCCTTTCCCACTTTGCTTTGAGCCCGTCAAGCTGTGCCGCCCTGAATGAGTTAAGGGCCTGATGGAGAGTGCAGTGATCATTGTTAAGTGTGTAACCAAACTACAGGTATAATTGCACACATGCTGTAGAAAGCAGCAGAAACTCAGATATGGGGTGAACATTAGTAGAACGGACTTGGTCTTGGACACAAACATCCCAAAACATCTATGAGTTTCCTTATTCCAAGAGGTCTATGTATTGTCTCAACTGATTCCAGACATCACATTGCGGCTGCACCAGAGCTTGGCAACAGGTAAAAAAAAAATCCTGAGACTTTGAAAGCCAAAGAAGAAGCCATACGTGGGACACTATTCAAGACCTAGTGGTCCTCTCCAACTTTGAATATATCATGTGCAACGGACAGTCCCATGAAGAGGACCACAGGTCTATTTGGTTCACCTTTCAATGAATCATATGTGTAATCAATAGTGCTATTATTTTTGTTTCTGTTCAGCGTGTCGGTTTCCATGTTCCTGCACCAGATTCCCCACCAGTATATCCCAAAACCTCATCTTTAATCTGGAGAATCAGCTTGACCAAGGAGGTTTTCTTAATAGCTTGATCTAAGGGGGATGATAATTTGATAGGTGTGATCTGCTAGACGGTTGGCTCTAACTTAGTAGGTTTATGTTTCCCTATTAAATTGTTCCAGGGTTTGTATCAAGTTAAAAACTTGATAAATTGGTAGTCATTACAAAGGTTAAAACTTCTGCAAACAAAAGGAAATGCACACATTTGTCCCATTGCATCCACTGATGTATTTAGCACAGTAGCACGGCTTTATTTCACACACCCATTTCATTTCTTGCCTATATTCTTATACTAGTGTGAGAATAAGGTTTATAGGTATCCAAACCTGGGGCCAATGTTCATTCTGCCATCACCAGCACAATTATTCAAGGCCAAAGAGTGTATGAGAGTTTTCTTGCGGTGTTTGCAGTTTTTTTTCTTTTCTGTACACGTGTGACATTTATTATACTAAACATTTATTATTTAATAATAGATGCTTGTTGGATATTTACTTTTGTATTTGATAAACCACATCTGAAGTATGACATTTTAAGATTCCATTCATGGATTTTTTAAATGAAAATACATTTATTGTATAAATCACTTACAGGATTTGAATTGAATGTATTCATGTTCTATCTAATTGGTATCTGGTTATCAATTAGACACTTGATTATGTGTTACCTGTAGACAGTTTTGTCACCTTGCATCTAACATTACAGAAGCATACCAACTCCGGCCTCTTTTCTACGCCCAAAGTAAAACCACACCAAGTGGTATCATAGGTTTTATCACAAATCAAACCATGGATAAGTACATTTTAAGTTCACACAAACATTAGCAAAGGCTGTTCTTAAGACACATTTGTCTCATTTTACTTTAACTTTTAAGTGCTACTGAAAAACAAAGTAAATACATTACCAGTTGTGGAGGTGGTTGGAACAAGCACACTTGGAGATGGGGCGGCAGAAGGGGCAGGAGTCGAATTAGCTAAAATAAAATGCAAACAAATTACAGTGGCTTCAAACTGAGAAAGGCGAAATATAACTCGGAACATGCACATACCTCAGAATTATAAGTACAGGAGATCATAGCATAGGGGATTCAGCCTCAGCCACCCACCCAGAGATTGTATAATTAATTTACAATTATGTTATTCCGAGGGAACATACAGATTTAACAAAACTGAAGTATGATGTTCCAAAATGTTAATGTTGATTGCCTACATATTTCCCTTCAACAGAAACATTACCATCCATTATATTTCCAACATTTTGTAAGCAATTTGCTTGCTACAGCGGTCTCATTTTGTGAGCTTCTTTTAAGCCCTTAAAGAGGAAGTGACATCAGCGGAGGAGATTAGGTAAAACTGCAGATCCATTATACCAGCAAAGAGACTAAGTAAAAAGTTGCATGCTCTTAATTTAAACCTAAATATACTACCTACTAATCCTGCCCCACCAATAGATATGTACTAGTGTTATTATTGGTAATAGACTGTAGTGTTACTACTGCAACAGTGGTAGTAGTACTATTGACAAAAGCAGTAAGATTACTGCTACAGCTGGTAGTAGTGCTATTACTTTTAACAGAGTAACAGCACTACCACTAGAAGTAATTTAAGCATTACTATGGTACCAGCAGCTCATCTACTGACAGTATTATAGCCTGATTTCTGCCAAGGCCACTGTACAAACCCTACCCGGAGGCCAGGGAAGGGCCACCTCCCCCATCCCACAGACCAGCTAGACAGGCTCTAGGAAACCTACAGATTAAAGTTGTTATCCCCCCCTGCAACAGGAGATGAGCTACCCTCCTGCCCATCCACCACCTTCATCTCCCCTCCGCCAAGTTTACTTTTTTCGGTTATAGACCTCCCCTTTCTGTTATAGACCTCCAGTCTCAGATGGACAACAGACACTAGAGTAGATTTTTAGAGCCTGCACAGGGACCCCTTTTTATTCAAACAAATACATTTTAGCAACCTTACGCTACTTAATCCTGCCTTCCTCTTTCCTACTCTGGCATGATTCCCCTCCAAGAGTTCTGTTCCGCCAACCCATCCTGCCTGGATGGTGAGAATGTGGGACCCCCAAGGAGGGTGAACAGACAAAACAGACCCCTTCGACCTATCTGTGCCACCTACCCATGAGGAGGAACCAGATGATGCGCCTTCCCCAAGGCAGCCCCTAGCAGGGCGTGAACTACATAACCACTTCAAACAAGGGTATTCATGTGGTCACCCTATCCTAACCACCTCATACACTACCTGCTACCCAACCCTTACATACATATACAACACACACACACAAAATGTATCTCATACAATTACTCACTGTAATCATATTTCTGGTGCTTGTATCGGCTTAGATTCACATGCTGTGCATATAGTCTGGCATCTAGTGGGAATCACAGAGTATTGCATCTTCTTTTCGAAGATCGAAAAGGGACGTTGACTTGGGTGTGCCTGTAACACTATCGCTATCGTGACGTGTAGTGTACCCATGATTCCTCACGCGTCGCGGTCCGTCCGGTTATTTTTGTTCTGCCATGGGGGAACCTGAAGAGAATGTGTGAGAGTACAGAAGAAAAGAATGTGTAAGATGCCTATGTTCCTTCAACGCCAAAGGGGAGGCAAGAGGAGGGAAGAGAAAGAAAAGGCATTCTCTAAGAGAAATGTTGAGAATTAAGCATCTCACAATAACCGGGGGGACCTCAATGTGTGAGGAATCATGAGTACACTACATGCCACGATGGGAATAGTGTTACAGGCACACCCAGGTCGACATCCCTTTTTCGATCTTCAAAAAAAAAAAAACATGCAATACCTCGCGATTACCACTAGATGTTGGACTATATGCACAGCATGCGATTCTAAGCAGATTTATGGTTAATTTGCTTAACCCATAGGAAGAGCACTTTTAGGGTGGCTTATAACTTCATCCACCCACTTCACCACCCAAATCCCCTCACGCCCAGGGAGAATCCTCACAAAACTTTGCAAAAAGTATATGGCTCAGTCAGATTTATTCTGCAAAGTTTGGTGATGCTTCATGCGGGGGGTGCGGGAAGCGGTCAAAATGTATGGTTTTCCCCATAAACTCAATAGAAAAAACAAATGTTGCTCATGCCTACAACCCAAACCGCTGGATGGATTTTCACCAAATTTGCAGCAGGAGTGGCGGCTTGGTCCCGATAGCGTGCTTTCGTACATTTGGTTTAAATCGGTCCAGTAGTTTTTTTTTTTTTAAACGACCAAATAGTAGGTAAGAACAAATGAGTGATATCTGGGCCCGTTCCGCAGACTTACTTCCCTGTTAGGTCCGCGGACGGGCCTCCGATTGGTCCAGAGGGCAGCATAATGTCCACAGACATCAGACGCACCCGCTGATTGGATGGTGAAAAGCTTCAGGTGTGTCAGATTTGTGGAAACGTCTGCAATGTTAGATTCGTGGACAGCAGCCGTTGTCCGCGAACACTGGTGAAAACATTAAGCATTGCACTTGTGAATCTAATTAAACAATCTGTGGGGAGCTGAGGGGTGATGAGGATGAGGATGGGATTGGATATGGCCTCATAAAACCCAAAAAACAGGTCATTTTTTCAATTCTGATGTCCGCAAACAGTTCGGATGTCCGGGGCAGTCCGGGGATGTTCCGGGAACATCTATGCCCATTTCTGCATTACAGGGTTGGTGAAAACCAGTTTTTGGATGGCTTATAACTTTGGTGCCACTCAATGAAACTGCATTTTGGAATTTCATTCTAGACCCCGACTCTGAATGGTTATGCAAAGTGTGGTGCTGTTTTGTCAAAAGGGAACAACATTGAAGGGGGGTGGGGGGGGTGAGTTATAAAATATTTTAAAGGCTTACAAATGTGATGCCATTTGACGAATCTCCACACACGTATGTAAAACATTTTTAGACCTAGATATGAATGTCTTTGCAAAGTTTGGTTGGATTTTGTCAAGAGGGGGCAAAATTAGAGGGGGGTCACAACATTTTTAGAAGTCTTATAACTTTGTTGTTGTTAGACTAATGTGGTCAAACGTTTTCAGAAAGATTATAGCTCCAGCCTTGAATGTTTGTGCCAAGTCTGAATTGTCAAGTGGGTGCTAAGTTATATGACTATTTTATGTACATACATTTTGACACTTTCCAAAAAATAAAACATGGGCGGATTTGAAGCAAACTCGTGCAAGGAGCATTGGCAAGGACCAGAAGAACAAGTTACTTCTTAACTTGTAACGTTCTTTCGACGGGATGTTCCTCCGACGTATTCCTTATCTTTGATAATACGTTTCCAGCTCGCTGGCCTCAGAATTTTTTTCTGCAGAGGGTGCTGCGCGTCGACGTCCGCTGAGTCAATGTCCCTCGACGGCCACCGTATCGGCGCCAACGTCACCATGCCCATAAATAGCCACGCGCTGCGTCTGTTGCTCAGTTCCGTTTTGTAGCATAAGATAAGTCATGTCTGAATTGGTTATTGACCTTGAAGGAGCGTAAGCTGCAGCCACAAGGGAAGTATCTCTGCGGGGATGGATGGGAGGGGCGATAAGGAATACGTCGGAGGAACATCCCGTCGAAAGAACGTTACAAGGTAAGAAGTAACTTGTTCTTCGAAGGGATTGTGTCCTCCGACGTATTCCTTATCTTTGATAGACTCCCATAGCAGTGGCATGTAATTGGAGGTGGGAGTGAGAATGTTATGCATCCCTTTAGGGATGGACCGAATGTAATACGGCCTTGCCAAATCTGGTCTCTTGACTAGTGGAGGAATCCAGATTGTAAAATTTTGTGAATGTATGTGCGGACGACCATGTGGCAACCGCACATATGTCTCGCACCAGTACCCCTCTTTGGAGAGGGGGGGAGGCTGCGATACCCCTGGATGAATGAGCCCAGAGATTTTGGGGTGGCTCTTTCCCTGCCAGTTTGTAACATTCCAGAATGGCCAAAATAATCCACCTGGAGATGGTTTGTTTTGTTATGGGTAGTCCCAACTTGTGACCTGAATATCCTACAAACAGTTGGTCTGCTTGCCTGATCCTAGCCATTCTGCTGATGTAATTGCTGAGAGCATGTCTTGGGTCCAGCCTATGTAGCCTTTCTTCCTCTTTCCCCGGATGGGGAGGAGGGTAGAATGAAGGTAAGGTAATTTTCTGAGTAATATGAAATTCAGAAACCACCTTTGGGAGGAAATTAGGCTTCACCTGTAGGACAACTTTGTCCTTGTGTAAAATTTTACGTGGGGGTTTACAGGAGAGAGCTTGTAGCTCGCTCACCCTCCGAGCAGATGTTAGTGCTACCAATAGGACAGTTTTAAGCGTGAGAAATCTCAGCGCACAAGAGTGAAGTGGTTCGAATGGAGTGCCCATTAGGAAGTTTAAGACTACATTTAAGTCCCAAAAGGGAACCTGGAATGGTTTTGGAGGATAAACATTAGTTAATCCCTTGAGAAATTGTATCACTAGAGGAAGTTTGAAATACGATGGTTCCTCCACAGTGCGCTTGAAGATAGAAAGCGCTGCGAGATAGCCTTTTACAGTGCCAACTTGAAGGCCTGAGTTTGCCAAGTAGAGTAGAAACGATAACACCGTTGGTGTACCACATGAAAAAGGGTCGATATTCTCTTCTCTACACCAGCTGCAAAATTTGTTCCAACGGCAGCGGTATAAAGACTTTGTTGCTGGCAACACCTCCATGACGTCATCAGGGAGATCCCAATCCTTGTACCTCACCCTTTCAGAAGCCAAGCGTGAAGGTTGAGGGTTCTGGTGTCTGGATGGAGAACCTGACCTCCCTTCTGTGAGAGAAGATTCTCTTTGAGTGGAAGACAGATTGGAGGACAGATGGACATATCTAGAAGGTCCGGGTACCATGGGATCATGGTTTTCCGGAATCTTCTCAACCTCCTGATCATATGAGGAATAACAGGGACTGGTGGGAACGCGTAAAGGAGTGGAAACTCCCAGTCCACTACGAACGCGTCTCCTAGAGCTCCTCTCGAGGGAAATTCCCTTGAACAGAACAGATCGCACTTCCTGTTGGTGCTTGTGGCGATCAGATCCACCTGAGGGGTTCCCCAAAGGGCGAAGATCTCTTGAAGGACTTCCTGAGCTTTTTCCCACTCGTGGGAGACTGTGCTCTGCCTGCTCAGAGCGTCCGCTGTCAATTTCTTCTCTCCGGCTAGGTGGACTGCCGATAGAGAGATTCCTTCTTGGATTGCCCAAAACCAGGGCTGCATCGCCTCTCTGCACAGTGGCAGTGATCCTACGCCTCCTCTTTTGTTGAGGTAGTGCATGGCCACCGTGTTGTCCGTCATTATCAGGACATTTCTCCCCTGTACTGATGGCAGGAAAGCTTTCAGCGCTAGTCTGATCGCTCTCAGCTCCAATAGGTTGATGTGTAGTCTGGACTCTGATGGAGACCAACGACCGCTGATGGTCAAGTCGTTGGCATGGGCTCCCCACCCCGTGAGTGAGGCGTCTGTGACTACTGTTATCTCCGGCCATGGTTGCCAAAACGGTGCTCCTTTCAAGATGTTCTCTGGATAGGCCCACCATTGAAGGTCGCGGGCTACCTTGTCCGGAATCCGGAGATGATCTGTCATTCTCCCTGAGAATTGCGACCACTGACTTCTCAGTGCCCACTGAAGAGATCTCATTCTCAGGTGAGCCTCTGGCACAAGGAAGATGCAGGATGCCATGAAGCCTAGCAAACTCAAAAAGTCGAAGGCTGGGAGACGTTGGGCATTTTGACACTTGGTGACCATCTGTAGAATATCTTGAGCCCTCACCTCTGGTGGCGAGGCTTTTCCCAGGGAAGTGTCCAGGACCGCTCCAATGAACTGGAGTCTCTGTGATGGTATCATCTGTGACTTCTTTAAATAGAGGGAGAAGCCCAGTTTGTGAAGGAAGTGGCAGACATAATCTAGCTGGGCCTGGGCTTGTTTCAAAGATACAGCCCTGATCAGCCAATTGTCCAGGTAGGGGTAGACGTGGATCCCTTCCCTCAGACTCGCCGCCACTACCGACATCAGCTGGGTGAAGACCCTCGGGGCGGAGGTCAGCCCAAATGGCAGAACTCGAAATTGATAATGAGAGTCGCCAATTGCGAACCTCAGGTATTTCCTGTGTTTGAGATGGATTGGCACATGGAAATAAGCATCCTGAAGGTCCAGAGATACCAGCCAGTCCTGGAGCTGGAGGACCTGAAGGTTCTGAGAGAGAGTTACCATCTTGAACTTGTCCTTCCTGGGGAACTTGTTCAATTCTCGTAAGTCCAGGATGGGTCTCAGTCCTCCGTCCTTCTTTGGTATGAGAAATTAGGGGAGTACCAGCCCTTGTTCCTGTCCGCTACAGGTACCGGTTCTATGGCACCTTTCTCTAGCAGGTCTATAATTTCCTGCAAGAGGAGCGGATTTGGAACTTTTAGAGAGCTGTTCCCCGGTGGATGACTCTGAGGGATGTGTAGAAAGGGTAGGCAGTAACCCTAGGCAACTGTCTCCAATGCCCAAGCATCTGACGTTATAGCCTGCCATTCCGTCAGATGGTGAGTTAACCTGCCCCCTACAGGTGTATTGTGTGGAAAGGCCTCAGAGTGGTTTGGGGCAGCTGATGCAGATGCCGAGGGTAAAGAGGCACCTGCTGCTGCTGCGGCCTTCGTACCTTTGACCCGTCCACCTCGGGAGGATCTCCTTTGGCCCCTTTGAGCCAGCTGTCCTCTGCCTTTCCCGAATGCGGAATAATAGCAAAAGGACTTTACTCTCCCAGAGGTTCCTGAGGGGCGAAAAGGAGTTTGGCGGATAGCAGCTCCTAAAGATTTTGCTGCTGCTTTAGAAGTCTGCAACTTTTCCAGACTGTCATCAGCCTTTTTTTCCCGAATAGCGAAGAGCCGTCAAGGGGCATATTCAAAAGTCTGGCCTGTACATCTGGAGCAAAGCCAGACTTTCGCAACCACGCATGCCTGCGGATTGTTGTACTTGCCGTCATGGCCCTGCTGATAATGTCAGCGGAATCGATGCCAGTTTGAAGTGATTCACACATGGCCTCTTTGCCATCTTTAATAATGTTAAGGAAGGCTTCCTTTTCCTCTCCTTCAGGTATGCAGTCAGACGCTGATGAAGCACACTCCCACAGTGTGCGACTGAACCTGGCGAGCGTACAGGTGACGTTGATGGACTTCAACGCCATACTACAAGCAGAGAAGACTTTCTTAGCTATAGAATCGTTCCTCTTGTCATCTCTATCCTGTGAGACAGTAGGGTAAGCGGTCCTACTGCTAGATGAAGTTGCCGCTTGAACCACCAGGCTCTCTGGAGTCGGGTGTTTTGATAAGTATTCAGGGTCAGCAGCCGCTACCCTATACTTGGCTGACAATCTTTTATTGACCGCAGGGATAACTTCAGGAGTTTCCCAATTAGATGTAATTTTCCTTTGCAAGGCTGCATGGAAGGGGACCACAGGGTCCTCCTGTGGACCTTTGTCTAATATGTCTGTTAGGTCATCCTGTTGAAAAACAGGGGAAGGCGCAGACCAACCCATAAATTCAATAATTCTTGCCATAAGGCTTCTATAGGGTGTTTTGGCATGTTCCCCTGGGTCTGGCTTAACACATTCCACTTCTGGGGAAGTGTTCAGCCCACTTGCCTCATGCAGTGACTCCTGTAGGTCCTTCAACCTTCTTTCCTCAGAGGTGAAATCCTCTGAAATAGGCAGTGTAGTCCTCTGTAACCCAAATGTTTTCTGGTCAGAATCTTCCCCCTCTTCATAAATTGAAGATAGTCTAGGGTACTCTGTCCTCTGAAATAGTGTAAAACCCATCTCTAAGGCAGAAGGCGCCAAACTCGTCATTATTGGGCGAGAAAACATCGATGTCGTCGACGTCGATGTGACAGGCTTCGAAGGCGCCGAGAACAGCGTCAAAAAAACTGGAAGGGGTCTCGAAGAACTCAAGAGGATCGGGATCCTACTCGAGGACATCAACGACGGTCTCGGCGTCGTGCCGGAGGCCCTTGGAATCACCGTTGGCTGTGGAGTAACCTTGGTCTTTTCTTTCATCGGCGTCGATGTCGGCGTCGAGTCGATTGACCGATGCGTCGAGGAACCCTTCGACAACGGCGTCGATGGCGCAGATCCATGCATCGAAGGAATCTTGGTGCCTTCTTACCCGATGGCTTGTGGTGCTCTCGGGTGGAATGTTTCGCCGGGTGCAGCGACTCGCGGCGTTTTGATTTTTTGGGTTTTTCATCCGGGGTATCACCCTCAGCTGTCTTCGAGGGGGTCGAGGCCGCTTTCTCGAAGACGCTTAACATTTTCTTTCTGAATTCCTCCCACTCAGCCGGAGAGCTGTGTTTTGTGGGACAGGAGACCCTTTCTGGGGAAACGGAAGACGACGAGGAAGGGGATCTTCGACGTCTCTTTTTTGAGTATCTTGATCTCGACGAATGGTGGGAGCTACTTCGAGATCTAGAATGGGAATGTTTGACAGCGAGGAGACGAATGCCTCGCCGAAGAAACCTTCGAGGAGGTTTTGACTGACTTACCTCTCTCGAGCTTCCCCTTGTGCTCCTTCAAGGCTTTCGCCGTCATGGACATGCAGTCCTCACACTCCGAACAATGGTGCTCGGCTCCCAAGCACCACAAGCAGATCCTGTGTGGATCCGTCATCGACATTTTTTTAATGCAGTCTCGACATTTCTTGAAGCCGGATCGCGGCGTCGTCACTTCCGATGAAGATGCCATCGAGAACGAGAGGTATTATTCAAGTAGATATAGAGTTATCCTGACTGAACTAAGCAACGATGTTCCGAGGCCCCACGAAGCGCGGAAAAACGGAACTGAGCAACGGACGCAGCGCGTGGCTATTTATGGGCATGGTGATGTCGGCGCCGATACGGTGGCCGTCGAGGGACATCGACTCGGCGGACGTCGACGCGCAGCGCCCTCTACAGAAAAAATTTCCGAGGCCAGCAAGCTGGAAACGTATTATCAAAGATAAGGAATAAGTCGGAGGACACAATCCCTTCGAAAGCATGGTTTTGCAAATGTGTCTTTTTTGAAAAAGTGTCATAATGTAGGTACAAAAAATAGTGATATACCTTTGGTGTCGAGGTATAGCCTGTGGCCATGGGCAGTGGGCAGAACTGGCCATGACCACGTTGGACCAGCAATGGGGTTAAAGTGGGCATGGCCACCAGCGACCGGCTATGTGGTAAAGTATTTCTAAATTGGGATAGGCTTAAAATGCAGAAAAAAACTGCTTGTGGGTACAGGTTGAAGTGCTGGATGGGATTGCAGCACATATGCACGAGGGGGGTCTTTAAGAACTTCAATGCATGGTTTTGCAAATATGTACTGGGTTTTATTTTTTTGAATGTGTGAAAATGTAAGTACACAAAACAGTGATATACCATTGGTGTCTGGGCAATGGGCCTGCCAGTCAGCAATGAGAAATGTGTACTATAATTTGCTTATTGGGGCATGCAGCATGGCCGAAGTGGTAGGTTTGAAAGGGAACAAATAATCTGAAGTGGTGGACTAGATTACAACAAACTTGAGCGACTAGCATTAGCAAGGACCTGAAAGCATGTTTTTGGAAATCTGTCTTGTGTTTTATGTTGCCAAAGTGTAAGAATGTAAGTAGAAAAAAAAGTGATATACATTTGGTGTCTGGGCCTGGCCCTCGGCAAACACAAATGTGTACTCTGATTTGCTTAATGGGGAATCCAGCATGGCCAAAGCCCATTACCCATTGATTTGGAGACTGGCCATGGCTGCAAGCCATGAGCACTTGCCATTAGTTACATTATTAGGGCATAGTGGACACTGAGCTAGGATGCAGGGTAGGTGCAGTGAATAATAGGGGTGGTTTGGTTGGGATGGGGTCATGGTTGAGCCTTATGCCATAGGCAATTGAACCATGGTTTGCATCCCCAGCATACATTTGTGATGTCATCTTTCATGCCCTGGGTGTAACTCTTGGAAGTGCACGGTGGCGGCTTGAGTTATGATTGCTTAGCGTACCATAACTGGACAATTTCTGGGGTTTTACGGTTTCACTTGTAACCATAACTTCCCTTTAACAACATTTTTTTCAATATATAATACATTACTCAACATAATCGTACGTACTTCTGATGCTTGTATCTGCTTAGATTCACATGCTCTGCATAGTCCGACATCTAGTGGTAGTAGCAGAATATTACAAGATTTGTTTTCGAAAGTCAAAAACGGACATCGGCAGGGTGCATAATTAATAATATCTCTATTGCGACATGTACTGTACCCATGGTCCTTCACACGTTGAGGTCCCTCAGATTGTTTGTTTCCGACATGAGGTTGCATGAAGTGTAGCGTGAATACAGATGTGATAAAGCAGAAACAGTGCTAGACCAGAAAACATCTATGTGCCTTCGAGTCCAGAAGGGGAGGACCATGTCAATCTAAGCAGATACAAGCATCAGAAATACGTTTACGGTGAGTAATGTATCCCTTCTGAGGCTTGTGAAACTGCTTAGATCACATGCTCTGCATAGGTTAGCGAGCAGTATCTGGAGAAGGAAGTGGGATGCAAGAAGGTACAGCGGCAAATGGATGTTTTAGAATCGCTTGTCCCACCTGTGAATCTGCTTTAGAGTGAGTGTCAATGCAATATTGCTGTGTGATGGTATGAATGGAATTCCATATAGCAGCTTTGCAAATGGCGTCTAGAGGGATGTTTGCAATGAAGGATAAGGTATCTCTGGTACATCTGGTAGAGTGGGCCCTAGGAGTGAAAGGTAAAACTTTTGAACAGGGAACAGAAGAGCTGTATCCACCTGACTATCCATTTGGGGATGGTGTTCTTTGATATGTGATTACCCTCTCCCTCAGGTGCTATGGAAACAAAGTTGGTCTGTTTTCCTTAGGGATTTAGTTTTGTTCATAGTACAACACCGCTCTCCATGCATCAATTGTATGAAGGCTTCTTTCAGCTGAGTTAGATGGATTTTGAAAGAAGGTAGGAATTTCTATGGATTAACATGGAACTTTGAAATGAACGTAGGTGAAAACCTAGGATTTGTTCTGAGGACAACTTTATGTTTGTGGATTATGAAGAAAGGGTCTTGTATGGACAAACCTTGTAGCTCACTGACTTGTTTTAAAGGTGATGGCTACTAGGAATGCAGTTTTGCAAGTTAAATGTTTTAGGCTGGCCTTGTGCATATGCTCAAAGGGAGGACCCATGAGCTCTGAGAGCACGATATAAAGATCCCAACCCGGTAGTGGGTTAGAGATGGGAGGTTATAGCCTCTTGAACCGTTCCATGAATGCTTTAATGACAGGAACTTCCCACATGAGCCTCCCTGCTCGTTTATGTAGAACATGGCAGTGGTGCTGTCTGAGGACTTGCACTGTTTGATCTGAAAGATGCTGCTGAATGGCTTGAAGACCCTTGAGAACTGCCAGACGTTCTAGGAAGTTGTGTTTTTGGGCCGTAGCGTGTCTACTGGCCGTGGGCTGTATGGTGGAGGAAGAGAGCCCCCCCACCCGATTCCCCCCAACCAGCAAGTGAGGCATCTGTAGTTCGGACCGCTTGTGATGGTGGAACGCGAAAGGGTTTTCCTTTTGCAGATTGTCCCTGGACCACCAGCAAAGAGCCTGTACCAGGGTTAGCAAAAACAACCACTAGATCGTCCCACTGACCGCTTGCCATTGTTTCGCTAACCACTCCTGCATTTGGTGCAAGAGAGTGTGTGGCACTAACTGAATGCATGAGGCCATCATCCCAAGCAAGCGCATTGCTTTGCGTACAGTTATCTGGCGACCAGCCTTGTAATGAGGTTCTTGCAACCTATTTTGTACACTCTCGTTTGACGGGAAAGCTGGTTCTTCTTTGGTCTTTAAAATGGCTCCCAGAAATTGTTTTATTTGGCTGGGAACTAGACTTGATTTTTTCTCATTGATGGAGAAACCCAAATGGAAAATAAGGTTCATCATTCTTTGGGTGTTTTGTCTGCAAATTTGATGACTCACCGGTGATTAGCCAGTCATCCAGATAAGAGTACACAGGGAGTGACTCTCTGCGGAGGTGCGCTGCCACTACTGCAAGCACCTTTGTGAATACTCTTGGGGCTGAGGCGATGCGCAGGTAAAATTGAAATTAGAAAGTATGCATCTTTCATATCCAATGTTGCCATGTAATCGCCCCGTTTTAAGAGAGAGATTACCTCTTGAAGTGTGGTCATGCAAAACTTTTGAGGTTTGACATTTGTTTGCAGGGTGCAGATCTAGTACTGGGCGCATGGACAGATCTTTACTTCTTCCAATAGGATGTGCCACTCTTCTAGCATCATCTTTCTGTGTCTTGGCGGGCGGTCGGGTGGTTTTTGCAAAAGTTTGATGCAATACCCGCTCCCAACAGTGGACTCGACCCACTTGTCTGACGTTATCCCCTCCCATGCGTGGGCGAAGTGTGAGCTTCAACCTCCTATTGGAGGGGACCTCTAGCAGTGCGTCATTGCTTGGGAGGGGTGGAGCCTCTCCCAGGTGACGTTCTGCCTCTTCCTCTGGATCTATTATTTTCTCTTTGAAAATTAGAAGAGGAATATTGCCTTGTGAGGGGGCCCCCAATTTGAAAACGGTCTGTGTTGCGAGCCCTACCCGAAACCTTCGGGAGTTTGAGGAACCCCGCTGGAGAAACCCCGTTGGAGGTAGGGTTTGTTGGTTAGTTGGCAGAGGGATTTGAGAGTATCCTACTCTTCCTTCATGCTCTTGAGGCCATCTTCGACGACCTTGCCAAAGAGGACATTAGGTTCCGCCGGAATGTTAAGGAGGGTGGCCTCTGTCTCTAATATAAAACCAGATTGTATAAGCCAGACATGGCGCTTAATAAGTGTGCCTACTGTGATGATGCGGCCTGCATGGTCTGCTACATCGAGATTGCTTTTGAGGATTCAGTTAGCCATCTGCTTGCCCTCTGAGATGTTGCTTAGTAGTTGTGATTTTAGGGGTTCTGGAACAGCTGCAACCAGGTCATCCCACTTATAGCAGCCATAACTAGGTAGGCAGGTAGATTTTTTTGCAATTCCAGCCCGATATGCCACTGAGCATGCAGCCTTTCTTCTGTAGATTTTTAATGTCTTTGTCTGGCTAAGCTTCAGCTGGCCCCAGCCCTCTTCCTAGTAGGTGTGATGACAAGTGAGTCAGGTTTTTAGCTGACCCCTAATATACAGGGGGTCTGTGGGCACGAGCCTGAATCATTTTTCAATTCTAGGGTTAACCACCCTTGTGAGGTTAGGCGTAAGTAAGCAGGGCTGTATATGTCTTTGTATAGACTAACAGTGGAATAAACTAAGTGGCAGACTTGTCGCCAAGAAAGCCCTCCACAAAGTCCCCATCTCCTTGTGCCTTTTGGGTGTCAATACTGAAATGTTGGGCAGCCTTCAGCAGCAGATTGTTGTATTGGACTTGATTACAGGTGAATCAGCTACAGGCTGATCTTGGTGGTCAGGTGATTGGATGACAAGATATCGTAGTACTGGTCCTGACTATATTGATCTCCCTGGTCTCCTTGAGAGCCAGGGTTTTGCGACCCTGATGGCTCAATGGCATACAAGTCCTGAGAGGGGTTTTGATAAATGGAGGCCTGGGGGCCTAGGGCGGAAGTGCTTGGTTGTGGGTCAAGATGTGGTTTTTTGGCAGGGGGTTGATGTTTTGCAGCCCTGACTAGGAGGCATCTCTAAGGGACGTCAATTCTTCTGGGTGCTTATCCATCAAGTCAACAAAGCAAGATATCCTTTTAATAATTTTGTTGAATTGTTCAGGGGTCCACTCATAGGAGGTAGGGGTGATTTGGGAGGGTAGCTGATATTTGTGATGCATAGCCCCTGTGTGTGCCTCTACAGGGGAGGAGGATCCCATAACATGGGAACTAGAGGTCTGAAGAGACAAAGGCATCAAAGATATCGCTTTTTATGTGACCTTGTCTTTAAAAGGGTAGCAGGGACATGTTTTTTAATCAGTTCCTGCATTTTCAGCGTATGTTTGGGGGACGCTGATGCCCCGTTCACCGCTTGTTCAGCACGCGAAAGAGGTGTTTTTTTGGGCATGGTGTCCGAACCGACCTTGGAGGCCAGTTTCAGAGGCGAAGGGCCACAGGACAGGGAAGATTTAGAGGCTTTTTCCACGGACGCTGCGTGGGCTTCGACAGTTTCGTTGAATGTCAGCCATGGGCTATTGTTTAGTTGGCATTCTTACAATGCTTTCTGAATGGAAGTGGGTAGCAGTGCCAAACACTGGTATGTTTGTGCATTATGGTAAATGGAACATGTGTGCTTACGTCGCTGCTTTAGGGTGCGGAGGTTGGGTAGAAGTATTGGTGCCTATGATGCCTTTCTGAATTGCAGCACATGCCTACATGTTCGCCTGCATGGCTTTGTTATGTTGTGGTGGGCCTAGGCCTTCATCACAGCCACCACAACATAATGCAGCCATGCACTTGTCACTCTGCATGCATGGGAGGTTGGTGACTTTTTTACGCAATGGTTGTGGAGGACATTGTAGACTTGGTAAAGCAGCAGAAGCGAGTCCCCCTGTTACAAAATAGGGGGACACGTCACCATTTGCGCTTACTATGGTTAGGCCCTTATAAGACTCTTGCTTTAAGAAGTGCTGTAACATATGCACTATGGTCAATGTACACAGCCTCCTACATACCGTTCAGCACACCCAATGCAACGTTATGCAGCCATGCATGCAAATATGTGCCCAGGGTGAAAGCTGGCAGGCTCAATTGCAGATGGGGATTGCAGTGCACATGACATGAGCATTTAAACATAGCGTGTACAATGCTGTGTTCTCTGTGGTGAGGGCCTAGCGCCTTGCATGCATGGCTGGAGTGGTAAGGGAAAAGTGACTGTCCCTGGTTTACTGGGGCGTGGCACTCACTGTAGCTGGAAACGCGCACATGCCAAATCCTTCCCTTTTAAGGCTGGTGGGCATGGAAATGGAACTGTGGGATTTACTCAATCAGGTGTCGAGGGTGTGATTGACAGGAAGGAGCAGTGATATCATTCCCCAAAAGTCAATGCAGTGAGGTTGGTAGAGATGGAGAGACAGAGCGATCATCGTGGGTGATATTTTTGTGCAAAATCTGCACAGGTATGCCGTGGAAAGAGGCTTTGCTGCTAACTTTCAGTTGGAAGGAGTGGAGGCTTTTTGGGGCACAGTGAGTGGGGTTTTGGTGCCATGGTTCTCCTTTGTACATGTGTGGCCTCTGTCGGTACTGTTGATGTAGTCGTGCATTATGGACGACTACATTTGGGGTACATGTCGTGCTCACGTTTGCTCCGTCACCTCAAGAAGTTGATGACAGCAGTAATGCAGATTTTTCCCACTGCCAAGTTGATTTTCTCAGTCCATACCACCAAGAGGAGCATGGGACCATGCCGGTGTAATTTATCCACAGCCAGTAGTCGGGAGGTGTTTCATAAACAGAAGCATGTGTGACTATGTGCAGTGCTGGGATGTTCTGCAGAGACTAGGACAGCATTAAAGAGCAAGATTTGCGGTGGTTTCAAGGAAATGGCTTTTTTTACCTCCATTGGCAATGCGGTTTTGTTTGCCACTATGCACGAAGCATTGCAGAGAATCCTGTAGAAATGTAAGAGAAGTGTTCACCTTCAGTCAGTAGAAATGTCAGGAGGAGAAGCGAACAGAAACGCATCGAAAGATGAAATAAAAATGTAGAAATTGTATGCAAGCATGTACATACCAAAAACAGGGCAAAAAAAATAAATAAAAAAAACACATCTTTTCCGACACAGTACTAAAGACCCAAACACCTACCCTATTTCATACCCCCTGCCCCCTCACCCCCACAACCCTAGCACAAAAACTCTGCAGATTCTGCAGTAGTTTCAGAATTACATGTGCCACATCCAGCTATTTGCAGGATAGGAGCCATGGAAATGGGATTGTGGTGACTACGGCATTGTTCAGTAAGGTTTGTGGTGTGTAAGCAAAAACTGTGGTATTAGGTCTCTTTGTACAAAGAAGTGCAGAAGCCGATGGTGGAAGTGTGCAAGGTAAGGGGCAGGCATCCTGTTTGTATGCATGCAGTGCATGTACTTGTTTGAAGTTGGTAACAAGCATTCAGTGGTGCTTTTGTGCAATCATTTTTGAAACGATTGTCATAAGTGCGGTACTGCGAGAAAAAAAACAACCTATGAAGTGCACAAAGTAAGTGGCAGGCATCCTGTTAGGAATGCAACGTGGGTATGATATGTCAAATTGTAGGATATGCCATTTACAATGCGCCTATAGACTGGTTGTGCAAGGTGCAGCAAGGGAGGGGGGGAACAGAGGGGCGACAGAGACAAACATACTAGGCCAGTTGGCACTTTGATCACCCAAGTGCACGGGGAGTCCAAAGTGCAGTACATGGGAAAAAGAAATAATTACAAGAAGTGAAAATGTGGCCCGATAATGGCAAGTGCAAGGATAAATGACATCTGGAGGTGGTGGAACTGGTGGAACTGTTAGGGATACAGCAAACAGTCCATGTGGGTGGTTTGCCAGAAAGGCAGTGCAGGGTTGCAACTGGCGGGGGGGGAGGTGGACCTGGGCCGACAGAGGGTGGCCAGGTAACCAGAGCAGAATCTGTTTCAGGTATTAAGTCAGCAGGGGAGAGGAGGAGCAAAAGGCAGGGAGGCTATTGCAGAGGAAGGCCCCAGCCAAAGAAAAAGATCTCCCACCAAGTGGTTGCTTGCAGAAGCGAGTGACACTGAGGGAGTTGGAGGCGATGAGGGAAGAGCTTGAGCATGCATAGATTTACGAAGCGACAGTTGCAGGTATTGAAGCCCCAGGGCCCAGAAGGCCTTGTGCGTAATGAAGAGGGTTTTCACCTTATTGCCCGCAGGTACTGGAAGCCAGTGCAGACATTTCAGTCCCGGAGAGATGCCATCCCTGGGATTGAGGCTAAGGACAAGGTGTACAGTCCTCTCCTGGATGAGTTGCAGAGGGTGTAGAGTAGGAGGAGGCACATTTCGACCAAGGCTGTTGATAGTGCAGGCAACAGACAACCACAGCTGTGGAGACATGTCTTGCAGCCCTCCCTGGGGGCAGATATTTGCTCCTACGAAGGGACACCGACGCCAGGGTGGAATGCATGACAGCCCCCCTCATCTGCCCCAGGGAGGGCTACATGAGATGCTCCGCCCTCCATTTTGGGGGGGGGGGGTACACCCCCTTCTCATTACAAAATTGCCCAGTGGTTTAGGGTGCCCCACAGCGCCCCCCCCCCCCTAAAGTGCAGCCTGCCATTTTCAATTTTTTCTTTGTTTACCCAACTTGCCTTGGCGCAGATGGGCACTTTGGTGTGCCAATCTTTCCCCAGGGTGCCCAAACCCTAATACCCTATACATTGGTGGGCCTGTCTGATGGTTTGGGGTGGGCCTTCCCCCTACCCCAAATGGAGTGTGGGGGGGGCACCTCATGCAGCCCTCCCTAGGGGCCGATTTCTGCCCCTAGGAAGGGGCAAATGTGTTTTCACTGGGGGGTGGGGGTGAGGGTCAGTAGACCACCAAGGATGGCTTGCAAGGGGGAGCATGATTGGAAAGTATGTGTAGATTTCTTTTTGCTGGGGTGACCGTAGGTAACAAATGTTTTTTGTTTCTTTTACAGCTTTTTTCTACGCGAGCAGCTGCAACGATATGGGAGTACTGTTTTTATTATTCTATGGTTAGGGCCCACTGTCAGTGGGGTGGGCGAGACTGGGGTTGGATTGTTGGTGGTGTGGGTGGGAATGGGACGTCTGGGCAGATATTTTGGTGGGCTGGGACACAATTGCAGGGGCAGGCCACAAATTGCCCCCCATGCCAACAGAACATTGGTGTTTCCCTAGGAGCGGATGTCTCCAATGTGGGTTGTTCGTCTGCAAGCCCCGGCTGCACCTCTGGCTGTACTACATTACAGATGTCACCCCCGGGGAGGAACGGGGATCCTGCCGAGACTCCCTGGAGCTGCCGCTGTGCTTACGGGACAGTACACCCACATGGCACATGGATGTCCAAGGCCGGGGACATCACCTCCAACCGTCCTGGAGTTATGGCTGGGCTGCATTACAGCTTTTCCCTTCGGGGAGGTATTGGCACACTGCCGGGACTCCCCGGTGGGGAGAAGCTGCAACGCAGGCCAGCCTGAGCTCCAGCAAAGTTGGCAGTAATGTCCCTGGCCTTGGGCACCCTTCTCCCATGTGGGTCTTTGGCGGGTTTTTTGGTTAATACGTTCTGGGGAGATTTGCGCAAGTCCGACATCTTTGGACTCCCATGGATGTCTTTTCAGAAATGTATGGGGTTCCCAGTTTTCCGTGGTGGCTTCGATACCCTAGGCCCATATCTGTATGGTGCGCGCTTCAGAAAAATTCCTAAAATTCAGCTGTCTGAAAACACTTGGGGTTTTAGGCTTTCCCGTTTGTGCCCAGGTAGGTGCACCCACACATGTGAGGTACCGTTTTCATCGGGACACGCCTGGGGATGCGGGAAGGTAGGCCATGTGTTGTTGGCGGCGTGTTTCAGGTGGGTGGCCAGAGCGAAATTTCTGAGAATTGTGTTTATTTCCAGCCAATTTCAGAGACATTTAATTCTGCCCACTCACCGAAACACGTCGCCAACAACAGATGTCATACCTTCCCGCGTTCCGACAGGTGTTCCAACGAAAACGGTACCTCACATGTGTGGGTGCACCTACCTGGGCGCAAAAGGAAAAGGCTAACCCACTGGTAACCCCAAGCCTTTCGGCAAAACACATTTTGTACATGTGGACAAACTACAGATTTGGGCCTAGGATGTCAAAGCCAGCAAGGAAAAACAGGGAACCCATGCATTTCCCAAAAGAGGACAACCATGGGAATCCAGAGATCTGACTTGCACGAATCGCACCAGAATGTATTACCCACAATCCCTGGCAAAGTTCAAACTTTGTAGAAAAAACACAATTTTCAGACATTTCACTCTGGCCACCCACAAAAACACGCCGCCAACGCCACATAACCTACCTTCCCGTGTTCCCACAGGTGTCTGGATGAAAAAGGTACCTCACGTGTTGGTGCACCTACCCGGACGCAAAAGGAAAAGGCTAAACCACTTGTCTCCCCAAACCCTTTGGGGATTACAATTTACAGATTTGGGCCTACGGTGTCCAAGCCAGCAAGGAAAACTGGGAACCCCATGCATTTCGAAAAAGAGGACACGCATGGGAATCCAGAGGTCTGACTTGCGCTAAGCGTCCCAGAATGTATTACCCAGAACCCCAGACAAAGTGAAAATTGAGTTTTTTTCCCCACCAAATATCAAACCTTGTTGGGGATTGTGGATAATAAAAACTGGGGCAATTTGCGCAAGGCAGACCTCTGCGGATTACCACGGGTGTCCTCTTTTCGGAAATGCATAGGGTTCCCTGTTTTCCTTGGTGGCTTGGACACCCTAGGCCCAAATCTGTAGGGTGTGCACATGCACAGAATTCCTGAAATTAGACTGTGCCGAAACAATTGGGGTTAGCCGTGTTTTAGGCTTTCCCCTTTGCACCCATGTAGGTGCACCCACACATGTGAGGTACCGTTGTCGGGTCACCTTTGGGAATGCGGGACGGTAGGCCATGTGTTGTTGGCAGCGTGTTTCAGTGGGTGACCAGAGTGAAATGTGCAGAAATTGTGTTTCTTTCCCCTCCCCCTGCCCCAAATGTGGACTTTAACGGGGGTTCTGGGTAATAAATTCTGGGGCGATTTGCGCAAGTCAGACCTCTGTGGATTCCCACGTGTTTTCTTTTGGGAAAAAAGTTCCCCGTTTTCCTTGCCGGCTTTGACACCGTAGGCCCAAATCTGTATGGTGTGCACACGAGTCAAAATCCTGCAATTCTGCTGTGCGAAAAAGACTTGGGTTTACCCGTGTTTTAGGTTTCTCCCTTTGCGCCCAGGAAGGTGCACCTACACATGTGAGGTACCGTTGTCGTCGGGACACCTTTGGGAACGCGGGACGGTAGGCCATGTGTTGGCGGCGTGTTTCGGTGGGTGAGCCGAGTGAAATGTGCGGAACATTTTAAGTTCCTCACCATAGTGACTAACGTACTCTTAGTCCATATTCCCCTTTCCTCCATACTGTATGGGCGCCCCTTCCAAGGGACGGGAGACGGAACCTTCTTCACCAGAAAAAACCTTCCCCTTTAAATTAAGAGCAACGCAGCCTAGGGAGCATGAGCTGCCCTGACGCCGCCCTCCGGTGCCACACCCCAGTCCCCATTGACCCTTTTCGACAATAGATTTAACATTGCCTAATGAAACCAGTATTATTAGGGGGAGGCTGGTGGGACGTATGGAGGAAAGGGGACTATGGACTAAGAGGAAGTCACTAAGGTGAGTAACTTATAATTACTCTTATGTCCCGACCCCTTTCCTCCATACTGTATGGGCAATTACAACTGATTGTACCCGAGGGTGGAGAGGAGACCCTCTTTAAGCAAATAGGTTCCTGAGAACCGCCTGTCCGAAAGCCACATCAGATCTAGAGCCGGCATCCAAACAGTAATGCTTGCAGAAAGCCGAGGGAGAGGCCCAACTTATGATTTGCCAACGGACATGGCGCTGGAATGCGATGGCCGTTGCCTTGGCCCTGACTGCGTGGGCATGCATGTTGGCAGGAATGGCTTGTGCTGACACTCATACGCTTCCATGATGGCAGAGACCATCCAGCAGGATATAGAAGCCTTTGAGGCCCGATAGCCTGGCCTTGAGCCACTGAAAGTAAACAGGCTGTTCAACTTGCAGAAGCCCTTGGTCCTGTCCAAGTAGAATTTTAGGGCACACCTGACGTCCAGGCAGTGCAGCACGCTCTGTGCTTCGTCCTTGGGATCGGGAAAGAACGTCAGAAGCACTATTTCCTTGTTCAAGTGAAACGCAGATGGAACCTTGGGCAGAAATGCCGGGTACGTCCGAATGACTACCTTGTCCCTGTGAAAGGTGGTATACGGTTCAGAGGCGCCCAGCGCCTGAATCTCGCTGACTCTGCGAGCCGAGGTAAGACCGACTAGTAAGGCCGTCTTGATGGTGACCAGCCTGATGTCCACGGACGTCATGGGCTCGAATGGTTTGTGCGCCAGGACGGCCAAGACTATGTTAAGGTCCCACACAGGGTGAGGTCTCTTGTTTTTTGACAATAGGATTGGAGGAGGAAAAAATGCCCTCCGAGTTCCTGTAAGCCCCAATGGCTGCAAGGTATGTACAGCAGGTGTCCACCTGTACGCCTGAAAGAGCGAGGTGTGCCAAAAAGGAGACCACGACGTCCAACCTGCAGGCCAAGGGGTCAATTCCCTTGGAGTCTACCCAGTGGCAGAACCTGGTCCATTTGCTCTTGTACTGCACCCTGGTGGCTTTGCTCCTGGTGCCCTGTATGATCTCCAGATTGGCCTGGGAGAGGCTAAGGTGCCGAAGCGTTACCTGCTCAGGTACCACGCTATGAGGGCTAGTTTCCCTTGCATGGCGTGGATGATTCTGCCCCCCTGTTGTGCCAGAAGATGTGCTGGGCCCGTCGGGAGGTGTATAAGGGCACTTGTCACGATCCATGCCCCTGAGCCCCCTCGGGTATAACAGCTCCCTGGCAGCAGTGGGGCTAAAACCCTTAACACGGGGCCCAAGGGCCTTATAACTCCATCAAAAACATACATGGAGTCAGTCCTGGCACCAGGATCATTATCAGGAATAAGGCAATACCAGTGTTGGCCCTTAATCCAACATGGAGGCCTATTACACAGCTCAGTTCTTTAGAACCAAGCCATGCGGTCTAGTGTTTTGGGTGTGGCTGGGCCTGGAACTACTTGGCCTGGAACTACTTTACCTGGGCTATTTAAACCACACCCAAACAGCAGAACACGCTTTGCGTTATTTTACACTTAAGCAGCGTAATGCTCACTGTATCCAGCTCCTGCTCATCTGCTTCTCCGGCGGCCCGATCCTGAAGACCTAGATCCAGATTCCATTAATAACCTGGAAGAACAAGAACAGCATTAGCAAGCAAGAACACTTACCTCTTACCTGTGAAGTAACCTGTCTTGAATCCATCCTGCGCTTCGCTTACCTCGCCCATCTCTGGAGTTCGCCGCAACCTGCAAAGGTAAAGAAACAAGGACAGCATTAACAACAATTCTTACCTAGGCAAGCAGCGAGTCCTGGCAGCACCCTGCACTTCTCTTCCCTCGCCCATCTCCGGGTTTCACCGCAACATGCAAGGGAGAAGGAACAAGGTCAGCATTAACCAAACACTTAGCTGGGCAAGCAGCGCTTCGATTGCTCATCACTCCAGAACATCACCGCAACCTGTACAAAGAGAAGAGAACACAGGTTAGCAATTAACACCAATAAACAGCGCAGCGCTCTGCGCATCAATAACTCACCGTGATCATCGGCACGGCAACTCCGAGATCACAACCATCCCTGTGAAAACAAAAAGACATTGTTAGGGAACAGTGTAGTGGAGCAAGACGCAGAGAAGCCAGAGAAAACGGAGGGAAAGAAAGACAGAAAAGACATTATAACTCACCTGGAAGACAGCAAGCAGAGTCCGAGTCAAAGCTGGTCTGGACCCGACATAAGGGCACAGGGACCAGTGAAGCAACTAGGTCTACGGAACGCCCGCACCAACCACACGCCCCTGCAGAGAGACGCAGGACGGAGAGTTCAACGCACAAAGCCTAAGGTGAGCAATAAGCCCAAGGGAGGGGATTTGGACCAGAGGGAGGTGGGAGTCCACCCATCACAGAATCAGTATCTTACCCTCCATTCTCCTGTTATAGGCGCTACCCAACATCTGGCACATAACCAAGCAGAGAGGGGTCCGGGATAGCGCTTAGACCTCCATCCAGTATCGTGTGGCGCCCCCCGTGGATACCAGGTGAGCGTAACAGCACCTCCGATAGGCTGAGGAGATCCGAAAACTATGGCCTGGCCGGCCACCATGGAGCAATCAGAATGATGAGGAGTCAGTGCGACTCCTTGATTTTGCAAAATACCCTGTGGATCAGGTGAGTGGCTGGAACGCGTAGGCCTTTATGCCGGTCCACTGCAGGGGAAATGCGTCGCCCAGAGAACTGTTGACAATTCTTGTTGTGCCAAGTGGCAAAGAGATCCACTTGGGGGTGACCCCTCCTGTTGAAGATCTCCTGAACAAGGTCGTTTAGCTGCCACTCGTAATTGTCCGCTCCTAGCCTGCTGAGCCTGTCCGCCTCCAGGTTGGATTCCCCCGGGAGGTGGACTGCCGAGAGGAAAATTTCATTTTCCATGGCCCATTCCCACATGCTGATCGCCAGTCTGCACAGAGGAGGGGATCTGGTGCCTCCCTGCTTGTTGACGTAGTAAATGCTGGTCGAGTGGTCTGTCTGGATGAGGACAACCTTGCCCTTGAGAAGTGGTAGGAATGCTGAGCGCTAGCCAGATGGCATTCAGCTCCAACCAATTGATGTGGTATCCCTGCTCCTGTCGAGACCAGGTGCCGTGGACCGAGAGATCGTCCAGGGTGGCTCCCCAGCCCTCGAGCAAGGAGTCTGGTGATGGTGGCCTGCGCAGAGGGCGGCCAAAATGGCTTGCCCGTCCGTAGGTTGCAGTCCATGGACAACCAAGTTAGGTCCGGGTGGAGAGATGGAGGAACGTTGATTGTCTCGGATTGAGAGCCTCGCGCTCCCGATTCCATGAGGCCGCGAAGTGCAGCTGCATCCTTCTCATTCTTAGTCTTGTGCGCGGCACGGTTAACAGAACCACCGCTAGTAGACCCAGGAGATATTGGTACCACCACACCGAAGTTACCTCTCTGCTGAGGAAGTGGACAGTGGCCCTCTCGGAGCAGGTGTCCAGAATGAGTCCCAGGTATATCAGTCTGCGTTGGGAGCAGCTGTGACTTCTTGAGGTTTAGCGAGAAGCCCAGGTCATGCAGTGTGTTCCGAAAGGCCTGGGAAGAGTGGTAAACCGCTTCCGGAGATGTATCCCTGCCGAGCCAGTCGTTGAGGTATGGGTAGATGTGGAGGCCCTGCTCCCTGTATTGGAAATGGTAGCCCATGATCCTGAACAGTAGAAAAGAACGATGGGGCTGCCAAATCGGGACGTGTAGGTACGCGTCCTTGGGGCACATCCAATCTCCCTTGTCCAATGTCTCTGCTATAAAAGCTGGGGTAACCATCTTGAATTTTTGCAGGGGTATGGAGAGGCTGAGGGTGGAAAGGTCCAGCACAACTCTCAGGCCCACCTGGTGGTTCTTCTGAATGGCGAAAATCCTGGAGTAAAAGCCAAAGCCTCACTGGGAGGCTGGAACTTGCTCCACTGTCTTGCTCTCTACGAGCGACCGGACCGGATCTCCGCCAAAAGAGTTGCTGTCCCAACTTGTGGTAGTGGAGGGGAGGAGGGAGGAGAGACTGGGATAGGAAGGCAGTACCCCATGGATACTACGGAGAGGATCCAGGGGTCCGTGAAATTCTGGCACCAGAATTGTGCATGAAGAGCAAGCCTGCCCCCACCCGGATTCAAGTGGACCCGAAGGGGCGTGTCATGCCTTCTTTCCCCTCAGAGGCTGAGGGCTGGAAGGAAAAAGCCATTGCTCCCCCCCGCCCCTTTTTGTTATTTGCACCGGTTCTGAGACAGCAAGCGGTCCGGCTGTCTGGATCTGCATTCCTGGAAGCCGCGGAACCCTCCATTAGGTAGGACCCTTCTCCGAGCGCTGCCGAGATTGGATGTACGATTTGGGCGTGGTCTTAGTAAGAATGGATAAAGACATTGCTGTTTGTGAGCCATTCTTTTTGTCCAGCTATTCGTCCTTAGAGGAGTGGAAGAGGTACACCCCCCCCACCCCGAACGGAAGATCAAGAATGCGCTCCTGGACATCCGGGTTGAATTTCGTTGCCCGTAGCCAGGCTGTTCTCATGTCCGTGGCAATGCAGATGGCACGGCCTGAGGTATCTATATGACCCACTGTGGATTCCATGAGATCATACGCCACGAGCGTTGCTTCCGCTAGCCCCGCCTTAAAGCGTGATTGGCATTGGGTGGGGAGTTCCGGGAGGAAGTCCGCAATTTCCCACCATAACCGTTGGTTGGCAGGCACCCAGTATGGCATCTGCGTTGGCTTGACACAGGTGCAAAGAGGCGCTGGAGTAGATCTTCTTGCCATATGCCTCCAAGATCTTTTCCTCCTTGCCTAGCAACGCCGCAGAGGAGGAGGTTGAGGACTACTGAGTCTTGCAGTATAGTGATGCCGCATCGATCACCGAGGAGTGTGGCTGAGGAGAGGTCGAGAGCAATAGTGTATCCCCCTCCATCTGTCCATCTGCCTGTACTTGGCGTCCAGGCGTCGGTTGACTGGCTAGACAGAGTGGGGCTTGAGCCAACCCTTCTTGGCCAGGGAGACTACATCGGTTTGCAGTGGAATCACTGTGCTGGCAGAGGAGCATCTCGTGAGGACCAGTCAGAACCCCCTCTGCTGGCTGTTAGACCTCGGATTGGGGGGGGGGGGGGGCCTGGTACTCTGCCAGGCCAGCAAGACATTCGTCGAAGGTCCCGGCTGAGGATGGCGTTTTCGGATCGTCTTCATTCGTATCCTATGGATCTGGAGGATCTTGTGGAGGAGTAGATGGCGCTAGAGGCTGGGGTACAGGGACTGCAGCCCAAGGCTGAGGAGGTGGCTGTGGAGCCAGTGGAGGCGGCTGCACTGGGGCCTGTGGTGCCGTTAGCATGGCAGGGAGGACTTCCCCGACTGCGTCCTTGATGATGACCCCCATCTGAGGAGACCTCATGAGGCCGAGAAACTTCTCGAAGAGCACCTCCTCATTGGCCAAAGAGGTGGCAGGGGGTACCCACAGGGTAGCGGGGGTAAGCTGAAGCCGCCGCATACCCTGTCCATATGGACACAAAGGAAAGTTGCCCTGCACAAATGAAGGGTAGGCTGTAGGCCACGTACCGGGTTGAGGCCAGACCCACCTCGACACTCGTTCTTCGCCGAATTCGTGGAATGGCGTCGGACGGGTGCCCCTTTCTGGCACGGCGGCCATTTTGTCAAGCTACCTGCCAAGTGCCTGCAATGTGTTGCTCGACCCGCTGGGCCCGGCCTCGTCCAATACTCGGCCCGGTAGGTGTGACACCCTCGACCCGAGGGTCGGTAGAGCTGCATTTAGGTGCCCCCTCGGACCTACTGCCAGTAACAGGGCGTAGCCCCTCGGACAAGTTGCTGGTAATAGGGTGTAGGCCCCTCGGCCATTGCGCCGGTGACCGGGCGTAGTCTCTCGGGTGTAGACCCAGTACAAGAACCCTCCGGTTCTTCGACACTGCGCCCGGGAGGATCCGAGGACCCCTCGACCTGAAAGCCGGTAGCTGTAGGAGCCTCGGGGCACGTGCTGGTAGAAGGACCTGGCCGGTCCCTCATGCACAAGAGAGTCCCTGGGAAGGAGTCTTCCTTGCGGGGTGTGCCTGGTTTGATGCTTCACAAAGTTCTTAAGATCCTCTGGATGCGACCTCTGGAAGAGCTCCCTCCACCTGGCTAGTCTGTTCTTCAGCGCCTTCGAGGACAGTGAGTCACACGCCGAACATGATTGCCAACCGTGGTCTAAGCCAAGGCAACGTAGGCAGAGGGCATGGGGGTCTGAAGTTGGAAGAGCCCGTTGCAGGATGGACACCTGCTGAGCCCTGTGGAAGTTGACATGCGCCAGGGAGGAGCGTGACGCCTGAGGACCGAGTACCTGAATGATAGATAAGATTGGTATCAATGGTCAATGACATTTGTGATGTCATCTTTGATGTCATGGATGTTAGACCTTGCAGTGCACAGTGATAGCGCAAGTTATGGTTGCGAAGCGTACCATAACTTGCGAATGTTTAATGTATTTTTTTATATTATTATAATTTTTTATTTTTTTTTAAGTGTTACCTAAAACCATAACGTCCCTCTAGCAACGTTTTTCCATTGAATTTCATTGGTTTTGTAGTGGTGCAACTTAACCATAACGTCCCTTTAACAAGGTTTTTTTGTTAGTGAATTTCATAGGTTTTTAGGACGGCACTTTAATCATAACATTGGTATGTTATAGTTTTTGCAGGAAAGATGATAGGGTTTAAGGTGCACACGTGAACCATAGTGTCCCTGTAATAATGTGTCTTTTCCTGAATTGCATTAGATGTGTACAGGATACGCTTAGTGTGTAAAGATGTATACTGTGCAACATAGTGAAGCCGGAGGCTGTATAGTAAAAGGCACAAAGTTTGGGCACACTGCGTCCATTTGCAGAGATTAGTTTGAGTCCAACGTGGCCAGAAAGAGTGGGGGTCATAAAAAGTCGCAACATTCAGCAAAGACAAAAAACATAGGCAAACAGCTTCAAGCATGTCAATTAGAAGGGAAAATGCCATACCTATGCAAAATGTGTACTTTCGCAACAAAGTGCACAAAGGCATAAAGTATGCAACATAAAGGAAAGCACCAACATGAACGTGACGTTTGCCTTCATCAATCTTACTGCATGCCTGCTGCACAATCAAACAAAGAAGGAAAAGGCAGAGGAGCAAATGGCAACTACGGAGAACAGAACGTCAGAGCAAAGTGGTAAGGAGATGAAAGTTTTTGTTGTAATTGCACTGATCCGTTAGTGTACAATAGTAGAAAAGCATTATGTTTTCTGTTTGTGCGCAGCAATGGCTTCCACATAGAGTGGCTTGAGGAGAATTTTCCGCATGAAGAAATGATTGATGACTATAAGCCCTTGTTACCCGCCACACTGTGAAAAGGGAAAGTTACTGGAAGGGCAAGCACCCTGGAATGGCTGTAGGAAAAATTTCCGAATGACCAAACGAGTGAGCATAGTAACCCCATAGGTAGGGGACGAGCTGGCAAAAAGAACACAGTCGCAATGTAAAACTTTATTTCAAGTAACCACATTTGTTCTCGTTTAACAGAACATACCGGAATGCAAAACTGTACACCAGAAGCGGCATCCTTTGCACAGGAACATACGGTCACTGAAACAGAAGTGAACGCTGGGCACATCAAAGTTGACCGCCTGGATACCAAAATCGAGCAGTTGCTCCTCCAATTTGCTGCCTTGAGAACGTTTGTTGAAGACCATATAAGGGGCAAAATAAGATATCACCTGGCCAACTTGCACATGTCTGCCTTCCCCAATTCCCAGCCCTCTTTCCCCACAAAATCAGTGGCATGAAAAATGCTTCCAATTCCTTCTTCGCCTCAGCAACAGATTCTTGAAATTTAAACATCCCCAATATATGTATCTGTTTCTTGTCCCCCTTCCCTTTCCGAACAGTCGCTATTGTACAGATTGTGTTTGTCCCTTTTTTTGTTTTTCATTTAACAAGGCCATAGTAAGTGAGAAGGGCACAGCATTCGTGGGGATGAGTACAAGTGAGAGAAATGAAGGAGGCGAACTACCGCTGCACCTGGCTGCCATATGCGCAATCACAATACGATCATCCGTAGGACGCCAGTACGGGACACATGTTTGCATGCACACATCCATCTGGAAAATGTAACAGCAGCGTCTGTTTATCTGTGGCACAACTGTGCACATACGTATATCGTGCTGTGACGCCTGGTAACACTTTCCCGGGTGAGGATAACCAAATAAACGTGTGGTATAGTTGTAGTAGCTGGAAGCATACACCCTGAGTCTGCGCATATTTTTCCACATCAACATCCCACCTACTGAGTGCTCACAGCAAGCATAGGTAGAAATGTGCAATGTACGTGAACCATATGTTTAATTAGGCCAGGGTGAGAAAGTTAACGGTGGCACAACTATGCTCGTGCGACAAAGTAACATGCAATATACGTCCAGCAGACAAGCTTGCAAACGGAGAGCAATGGCGACGTCACCATAGTAACGTAGCAACGTTGCGTATCGTCCCTTATTTGGCTGACACGCGCCAGATCCGTACACATGGAAAGAGAACATTTCTCTGCAATGTACAGTGTTACAGTGATAGTGCACCCTTACAGCAATCCTCCACTCTTCCTTTGACATGTAGATATTGTAGGCAATGATATAATGGCACTTTGCGATGTCACATGCTCCACATGAGCCCTATAAAAACACACCCTACAATTGCTCTGTTGACTTTCTATACAAGAGCACTGGTGCGCAGTGCTTGGGGCAGAAGAACAAGTTACATAACAACTGCAACGTTCTTTCGACTGGATGTTCCTCCCACGTATTCCTCATCTTGTGATAATTCGTTATCTCCAGCTTTGCTGCTTCGGAAAAAAAAAATTCTCAGCAGAGGGCGCTGTGCTCGAGGTCGTGGCGTCGATTGTGCCTCGACGGACTCCGTACTCTGTCGATGTCATCGATGGTATAAATAGCTCGAGTCGCACCGGTTGCTTCAGTTCTGTTTTTTCTATGAAACATATAGGAGGAAAACCCAAGCGTGCCCCATGACCGATACATTCTTCGTGAGAGGAAAGTGTAAGAAAACGTAAAACTGTACTGTGGGGTAGGATGGGAGGGTCGATGAGGAATTCGTGGGAGGAACATCCAGTCGAAAGAACGTTACAGTTGGTAAGTAACTTGTTCTTCGAATTGATTGTGTCCTCCCACGTATTCCTCATTTTGTGATAGGCTCCCATAGCAGTAGCAATTTTGAAGGCGGCAGTACTAATTTCAGTTTTCGTGGACAGAATGCAGAACTGCCTTGGCAAATAAACCCTCATTAGAGGAGGCAGTATCCAAACAATAATGTTTAACAAAAGTATGCATTGTTTTCCAGGTTGCAGCTGCACAAATATCTTCTGCGGGACTACCCTCTTTAGAGCCGCAGAAGTAGCCATTCCCCTTGTAGAATGGGCACGAAGCCCATCTGGTGATTCTTTTACCGCTAATCTGTAGCATTCAACTATGGCTAATATGATCCAGCAGGAAATGGTCTGTTTTGTGACCGCTAAGCCTAATTTATGACCAGTATAACCCACGAATAGTTGGTCATCTTGTCTCAATTTAGCCATCCTTGAGATGTAAAAACCAAGAGCCCTCCTGGGATCTAGTCTGTGTAATCTCTCCTCTTCCTTGCCCAGATGAGGAGGAGGATAAAAAGTTGCTAGTACTATTTTTTGTGACAAATGGAAGTCTGAGACTACTTTTGGCAAGAACGAAGGTTTAACTTTAAGGACTACCTTATCCTTATAAAAAAAAATAGTATATGGTGGTTTGCATGAGAGAGCCTGAAGTTCGCTAACCCTGCGGGCTGATAGGGCCACAAGAAGGACAGTTTTTAGAGTTAAAAGCCTCAATGGACATGAATGCAGAGGCTCAAAAGGTATGCAGTCAAGAATTTTAGTGCTAAATTTAAATCCCAAGTTGGTACATGAAAAGGTACTGGAGGGTATACATTAGTAAGCCCTTTAAGAATTGAATGATTAACGGTATTTTGAAATATGAAACCTCTTCCGAGGAGCGCTTGAAAATGGACAGCGCAGCAAGGTATCCTTTGATTGTTCCTATCTGGAGCCCCAGATTAGCTAGATGTAGCAGAAAAGAAAGCACCATTGGGGTGCCACACTGAAAAGGGTCCACATCCTTGTCTTTGCACCAGTTACTAAACCTGTTCCAGCGACATCGGTACAAAGATTTTGTTGCTGGTCTTCTGGCCGAAAGCAAGATTTCCATTAGGTCATCCGGAAGATCCCAATCCTTGTATCTCAACCTCTTAGAAACCATGCGTGAAGGTTGAGTGTCTTGACCTCCGGATGGAGAACCCGACCTTCCTCTTGCGAGAGAAGATCCTCTCTTTGCGGAAGACGTATTGGAGGGCAGATGGACATGTCCAGAAGGTCCGGGTACCACGTCCTCCTAGCCCAATCCGGGGCAATTAGGATCATGGTTTTCCTGAACTTTCTCAACCTCCTGATTACTTGAGGAATCACGGGGACTGGGGGAAACGCATACAGCAGTGGAAATTTCCACTCCACTACGAATGCGTCTCCCAGAGCTCCTCTTTGAGGAAATTCCCTTGAGCAGTACTGATCGCACTTCCGGTCGATCGCGTTGGCGAACAGATCCACTTGAGGGCTTCCCCAAAGGGAGAAGATCTCCAGAAGGACTTCCTGAGCTATCTCCCACTCGTGAGAGACCGTGCTCTGCCTGCTCAGAGCATCCGCCGCCGTGTTCTTCTCTCCGGCTAGTTGAATTGCCGATAGAGAGATTCCTTCTTTTATTGCCCAGAACCATAGCTGAATTGCCTCTCTGCACAGTGGTAGTGACCCTACTCCTCTTTTGTTGAGGTAGTACATGGCCTCCGTGTTGTCCGTCATTATCAGGACATTCTTTCCCTGTACAGAGGGCAGAAAGGCCTTCAGAGCTAGTCTGATTGCCCTCAGCTCCAACAGGTTGAGGTGTAGTTTGAACTCCGATGGAGACCAACGACCGCTGATTGTCAGATCGTTGGTGTGTGCTCCCCACCCCGTGAGTGAGGCATCCGTCACTACTGCTATCTCCGGCCATGGTTGCCAAAAAGACTCTCCCTTGAGAATGTTGTCGTTGCAAGCCCACCATAGAAGATCCTGAGCAACTGCGCTCGGGACTTGCAGAAGATCCGACATATTCCCTGAGAACTGGGACCACTGAGTTCTGAGTGCCCATTGAAGGGATCTCATTCTCAACCTGGCCTCTGGTACTAGGAAAATGCAGGATGCCATGAGGCCGAGCAACATGAGAAAATCGAAGGCCGGTAGACGTTGGGCATTCTCGAACTTCGTTACCATCTGCTGGATGTGGAGAGCTCTCACTTCGGGAGGCGAGGCTTTTGCCGAGGTGTCCAAGACTGCTCCGATAAACTGGAGCTTCTGGGATGGTATCATGTGGGACTTCTTGAAATTGAGGGAGAAGCCCAATTTGTGGAAGAAGTGGCAGGTGATCGAAAGATGTCCATGAGCTTGTTCTGGAGAACTTGCTCTGATCAACCAGTCATCCAGGTAGGGATATATGTGAATACCTCCTCTCCTGAGACTTGCTGCCACAACCGCCAACAGTTTGGTGAAAACCCTCGGGGCGGAGGTCAACCCGAATGGCAGAACTCGAAACTGATAATGGGAATTGCCAATCGCGAACGTCAGGTACTTTCTGTGCTTTGGATGGATTGGCACATGCAAGTAAGCATCCTGAAGGTCCAATGATACCAACCAATCTTGGAGTTGGAGAGCCTGAAGGATCTGAGAAAGTCACCATCTTGAACTTGACCTTCCTGAGGAACTTGTTCAAGTTTCTCAAGTCCAAAATGGGTCTCAGTCCTCCGTCCTTTTTTGGGATGAGAAAATATGGGGAGTACCAACCCCTGTTCCTCTCCGCTACAGGTACCAGTTCTATGGCACCTTTCTGTAGCAGGGTTAAAATTTCCTGCAACAGGAGCGGATCCCGAATTTTGGTGCAGTTGGCTCCCGGTGGATGATTGAGGCCTTTTTAGAAAGGGGAGACAGTAACCTTGGGCTACTGTTTCCAGTGCCCAAGCATCTGAGGTAATGCCCCGCCATTCCTTCAGATGTTGAGATCCTGCCTCCCACTGGTGTTTTGTGTAACAAGGTCTCAGAGGGATTTGGAGGCGGCTGCAGGAGTGGCTGAGGGTACAGATGCCGCTCCTGAGGCTGATTTTGCACCTCTTCCTCGTGCTCCATGAGGGAAGTTTCTTTTGCCCCTTTGAGAAGCCTGTCCTCTTCCTCTACCAAAAGAGGAGTAGTATCGAAAAGAACGACCCCTTCAGGAAGATGAGCCGGAATAGGGTTTTAGAGGCTGGCGCAAAGAGGCGCTAAGTGATTCAGCTGCCGCTTTCGTGGTCTGAAGTTTTTCTAGGCTTTCATCAGCCTTTCTGCCAAAGAGCCTCAAGCCATCAAAGGGCATGTTGAGGAGTCTAGCTTGCATGTCTGGTGCAAACTCCGACTTCCTCAACCACGCAAATCTGCGTAGCACAACGCTTGCAGCCATGGATCTGCTGATACTATCAGCAGTATCCAGTCCAGCCTGGAGACATTCCCTCATTGCCTCCTTCCCGTCTTGGACTATATTCAGGAAGCCTTCCCTTTCCTCGCCTTCCGGAATATGATCAGCCGCCGCCGAAATACAGTCCCACAGGGTATGGGTAAACCTGGCTAGGTTACAGGTGACATTTGTCGACTTAAGTGCCATACTGCCTGACGTAAAAACTTTACGTGCCCAGGCATCAACTTTTTTATCCTCTCTTTCTGGAGGGATAGTTGGATAATATGGGAAATTCACGTTAAAACATGCACTTGACTTTTATAAGATGAAAGTGTCCCCGATCTTGTTGTATGGGGTGGAAGGAATGGTACTAAATAAATCTCACCCATGGAACGCTCTTGAATCCAAATATTGGAAAGACTTTCAGTACCAAAGGCAGTTCCGATTGCACTGATTAGGTACGAGCTGGGCCTGTTGTCCCTCCACGCCCAGGCAAGTTGGAGACAATGTGCGTTATTGCGAAAATGCTTATTGGGGGTCAACACGAGTACCATCTTAGAAGTGTTAGCCTCTGCCCTGCTGAAATTAAGAATTAAATTTGCGAGAGAATGGCACAATTGTGTGTTAAATTGTCTGGCCAAGGGAGAGGCATCACTTGAATTGTTACTGCTGAATCCGGACCGGGCTAAAAGAAAGATATATTACGTAGACTGGGCTGAGACGCTTGCTACTTGCAACCTTTATAAAGACTTTGATATCTGGTCTTTTGGCATAAAACCTTATGGGAGAATGGCGTCGTATCTGGTAAAAATTCCATCACCTGAGACCAGGGCTGAATTTCTAAGGTTCAGACTTAATCTGTGGGGCACGCGTGAGGTATTGGCCCGGCGTCAAGTCATAAATGCAGCACAGAACTACTGTAGATATTGCTTAGATACTTCACAAAAGGAAACCCGTCAGCATCTTTTAATTGACTGCCCGGCTTTAAGGGAGGTCCGGAATAGATGCTTCCTTAATATTGTCACTTTTCACATTCATACCTCAAGTGAGAGTAGATGGCAAATAATATTTTCATCTTCAAGAGAACGTGTCCAAATTGCAGTGGTACAATTCTTTAGAGTGATTCTCCCGAAAGTTGAAGCCACAGGGGGTCAAATTGACATAATGCTTCCTTAGACTCACAAGTCATAAAGTCCACTGTGAGATAGGATGTTGGTCCCATTTTAGGAGGTTTGAGTGAATTTTATGTTAAGAGGATTGGTTGGACCCTAATATTCCTTTGGCCTAATTGAGCAGGAATAGTTTAAATTGTTAGGGGGAATAAGTTTTTATCGGGTTTTTTTATATTTGTTATGCAATTTGGATTCATTTGTTATTTGTATATTTGTTGTTTTAGGAAAACTTGTGTTGTATGAATTGTGTAATTGTTGTATAAATGGTGATAAAATATTTGAAAAGTTGTTATGCAACTAAAACAAATAAAAAAAACAAAATTTTAAAAAAAGATAGTTGGATAAGCAGTTTGTTTTGAAGTAGATGCTGCCTGAATGACTAAACTCTCTGGAGTCGGATGTTTATTGAAATATTCAGGATCCATTCCAGCTGGTCTATATTTTTTTGGAAAAGTACTATCTGCAGCAGCAATAGTCTCTGGTTTCTCCCAGTTTTTCTCCACAGTCCTTTGAAGGGCCCTGTGAAAAGGGAGAACAGGATCTTTCTGAGGTCCCTTGATGATTATATCCATCATGTTATCTTGTTCAAAAATGGGTGAAGTATTACCCCAACCCATATATTCAACTACCCTGGTCATAAGACCCCTGTACCCAGCATCTGCATGCTCTGCAGGATCAGGTTTGGCGAACTCTAATTCTGGGGATGTGTCAATTCCACTGTCAGAATGTAGAGTATCACTCAGGTCTCTCATTCTAGATTCCTGGTCAATAAGTTCCTCAGGAACTTGTCTTGTATCATAAGTAACTCCCAAAGGAGTAACCTCGTCTTCTTCTGAAGCAGACTCTTCATAAATTGCTGAGATAGATTTGAAAAAGTCTGACCTGGGCAAAGGAGTGAATCTCCTTTTTTCCTCTTCCATCTGCTTCGAAGGAATTGGCAAATCCTTCAAAGTTGTCGAAGGGGTCTTCGAAGTCTTCGAAGATGACTTTGATAATGGCGTCGAGAATGTTTTTGGCTTTGGAGTCGAAATTATCGACGCTGATGGCAATGACAAAGTCGAAGTCTTCGACGACTTGTGTTTCTTGCATGGCACTGGAGAAGTGCTGGACTCTCAAAGAGTCTTCGACGGTTTTACGTCAACTCGAGTTTTTTTGGATTCCTTGACACTACCGGTCTTTGCCATAGTAGTCTTGGGCTTCCCTTTGTCGTCCAATGGAGCGACTTTAGGGGTATGGCTTTTTCGAGGGTCTTTTGAGGGGGTCGGGGCCGCGTTCTCAGAAACCATCTTTTTGTGGAATTCTTCCCACTTACTGGGAGAATCCGATTTAGTCGGACAACAAATTTCTTCAGTCGACTCTGAAGAAGATGATGATGATGATGGAGATCAATGTCTCCTCTTCATTTTTTTCGATGATGACGAAGAGTGTCTCGATCTACTCCTAGATCGAGATCTCTTTGAGTGCCTATGGCGATCCGACTCCTTAGAATCAGTCGCTTTCTTGTGTCTTTTTGATGTAACCTTTTTTGAGGCCTCCCTCCCCAACGACAGTTTACCTCTCCTCTCACGAAGAGCTTTCTCAGTCATTGATTGGCAGGACCCGCAGTCGTCGGTTCGGTGACTGGAACCGAGACACCAGAGACAAATCCGGTAGGGATCGGTGATCGACATCTTAGACCCACAATCTGCACACTTCTTGAACCCAGTGCTGGGTGTCGAAGGCATTGAAGATGACAGACATTTTCTTCACAGAAAATAGAAGCGCGCCGTTCTCAAAAGCGAAGCGATCAGAAAAACGGAACTGAAGCAACAGGCGCGGCTCGAGCTATTTATACCATAGGTGACGTCGACAGAGTACGGAGTCTGTCGAGGGACAATCAACGGCACGACCTCGAGCACAGCGCCCTCTGCCGAGAATTTTTTTTTCCAAAGCAGCAAAGCTAGAGATAACGAATTATCACAAGTTGAGGAATACGTGGGAGGACACAATCCATTCGAAATAGCTTTCTCACCAAATCTGTGCCCGAAAACCACTTCTCCAAGTAATGGCCACCAGAGCTTCTGCTACTACCTCTGACTCAGAAGCACCCACAACCTAACCACCAACACCTCCTTCTAAAAGTCCTCAGCAAATGGAGAACCGTCATAATGGGGAGGGACATTAAAAAGGAAAAGAGCAAAGTAGAAGGAATCCCCATTGCTTACAGCCAGCAGCAATCCTGGGTGTGGAAACTGTTTAGGACTGTTGGAAACGTGCCTAAATCTCATGCTAACGAGGTGCAGTGCAACACAGTAGTCAGTCGCTGGAAACCTGGCTTGTACAGCTATGGCACCAGTTCCATGCGGTGGCACCTTAAAGCGCACCACCAGGCAGTTATTTGGAGAATTGTCCCCTTCCAAGCAGGCAGTACGTTGTTGTCTACTGCAGCATGCTCCGCATCTGCTCCTACCACCACTAGAGACACTCCAGTGGGCCACTGCATCCCGCAAACAACCTTGGAGGACATGCGCAATACAACAGACCCCTACCTTTCAAAGGTCACTGTATTGTGCATATACTGCGACACAGTACTGTGTAGGGGAGAACAACGTCAAAGTGCTTTTGAGTCAGCGGTCCAGGACCATGGCAAACACTGCCTCCTACACAAGTAAGGTGCACCTTACATCTTCTACTCACCACTTACCTTTTCTTATCCCTGTGCTTGGTACGCTTTGTGAAATCTCCCTTCCACTGCAGTGTTTTCTGGCGTCTCTAATAACAGCAAAAAAGCTTAACAGCCAGAAACTGCGGCAAACAAAAATAGAACTTCAAATGTAGCATGCAGGCGGTGACGCAGCCTATAAGCGCTGCATACAGGGATGGCAACAATTAGCAGTGAGACGCCGTCAAAAGCATTGTACGCATTTTCACAAAAAAAGTAGTGGCTCTGAAAAGAGCCTTTTTGGTAGTATTTGTATTTTAAATGTTACAATTGGGGAAGGACCACTGGGAAAATGCATCCTACGGAAGCGCTGTACAGCATTTTGGATATTACGCAGAAAGATCTCATTGCCACCATTAGTCAGATGAACTCCATCTGAACGGAAAATGTTCCTACCATGAAAGGTTATGTTTTCATTGTGGAAAGAGGAGAACATGCCAACGTCCTCGAGAAAAGCACACACAGCCTTGTTCACATTGCGCCGCGCTTTCTCCATTTGTGGACCACAGAAGGAAGAACGCAGCCACTTCTGCCTTTGGGCAATGCGAGAAAAGATTATGTGTGAATTTGGAAACATTTCCGTTAGTTGGTAAAATGTCTCCTTCATTGCAAACTGCAGTGAAATGCCGGTAACATGCCCTAAACTATTCCCTCCACAATGAACAATAACAACGTCTGGATGAGGAAGCATCACCAAACTAGCGCAAAAAGGACCCACATGGACCCACTGCATTCCATGCATTCTATACCAGTGCACAGCAACATTATCGAAACCAAGGTGGCCTGCTATTGCACAACGCTCTGCGTAAAGTTGTACCCAATGTATCCACGAGTCACCCAACAGCCATATAGTTTGCCTACTTAACGGCAAACCCGTCCCCATAGCCATGTCCACTCCTATTGGCAAAGAAAAGTTATTTCACAATCTGTTCCTACACACCACACCCACAAATTCAGATTGACCATCCCAACTCCTGCATAGTCCCATTTCCATTGAAGCCACCCTCACACTACCCGGATGTAGCATGTGCGCTCCTCCAAAAGGCACAGCTTTTTGCCAAAATATTGCCCTGTGTACCGGGCTACACAAACACATTTGAAGCGCAATGAAAAATCAGCGTCTTCGTAGAAGTTATGCAAAGTGTTTATTTCTAATTTTGCTAAAGGGAGGGGGTCAAAAAAACCTGCTCCTTGTTATGGTTTGCTCTCGGCTTGTCCTCCGTATATTACTACATGTGTGTCTGCAGCGTACATAGGATGTACCGAAACAGATTACTAACTGCAATACAAGAAAACAATATTCACTGCCTCTAACAAACGTCACACTACAAGCACTAAGGTTATCATGGGCACAAAACAACATCCTACCATGGAACACAAAAGCATACATACACGCGAATCGCTTAACTGTAGTCCCATTTCCATACCAAGCATGTTACGTTACAAAGAACACAATTTAGCACATGCGATTTACCCTACTACCGCAAGGGCCTTCGACCAGTAGAGCAGGGCCAGTCCTTCCCTTTCAAATTGTCTTTCAGCAGCACTACCTGATTGGCTACTGTTAAACTATTACATATGTATAAACCAATTACAACCAAGAAGTGTGCATAATTGCATCACATCCGTCACTGACGCAGAGGTGATATCTTCTAAATGAAAAGCACCTCCACGAGAAATTACAGGTGAACGATCTTCCCGTTCTGCACCGACAAACATCAGCATCACCACCCATCAGCACACCCAGTAGGTATTACTATTTTTTCTACAGTACAGTGCCAACTGTGTTATAAATCCGCATAACTCTCAAATCACACGCTTTTGGCGGCTGTCACCTGCCACTTATGCAGTTGTCTCACCCGCCATGCTCCCTAAACGCCCATACCAATGAATGGGCTTTCACACACCAATTACATCAGTTGTTTTGACCCCGCCCAAGAGCCATGGAAGGTGGAGAACTATACACCATGTGTAGCAACAGAGTACCTAGGTCTACATCTCCATAACGTACTCAAAATGTGTACTATTGTGCCTCCCATCACATACCATGAAATTGCTCCTACAGTGGTAGGCGGTGGCAAAGGTTCCATTTGGCCGCAACACACATTGGTAGACGAAAAAGGTTACTGTGTTCTTTTGTTCTGTCTTTTTTTACAATTGTTTCCCCCATCACACCACCTCCTAGCACTTTTGTACAAATCGAAAACACAACTATCAGGCAGCCTTTCCGACCAAACTATGCAAACTGCATATATTTCAAGCATAACAACAGTTTCCACCCGTACGTCATCCATAACAGCAGTAAAGCACTAATTAAAAGGGTATTGCCACGTTCAAAACAGTAACATATGTAAATGTGCATATTCAAATTAAAACCCCTAAGCAATCCCTGCACTCAGGTACTGAGCATATATATGCACAAAACTGCATGCAAATGGACGCACAAAAACATTGTACTTTCCACTCTGTACATCTTTCCGCACCTTTGTCTCATCCTCCCACACTGCACAGTACTGCATTTGTCAAGTTAATAGGCCTACACTAATGCATGCATTTTCCAAAACCTGTCACACACTAAACTCCCAAGTAGGCCACCTTCTATCTTAACAAACATGCTTTTACTCCTAACCGCCCTTCATATTGTAGACCTTCCACTAATAGCAACACACTTAGTCTTCCAGCCAAGACATCCCCAACAGTTCTCAAAAATGGAATGTACAAATGTAAGCAGTATGTCATTAGCCAACATATTTTCTTACCGTCGTCTTATACAAGAACAGTATCCACCAGTCTCTGGGACGGTACTGGAGTTTACACTTCAAAATACAGCCTAGAAGACACCTACTCTCTGCAATCAACAAAGTACGTACAATAGCAGAATACCCTTGTGTGTCTTACTAAACCAGTGCACTAATATTCTACTGTAGCATATACATGTGTGCTCATCCAGCATTATGTACTTCATTGTTACTAATCACACCTCTACAGGTGCTAAGTGTTTCTTATGTCACCACCATTACAATAGTACCCACATACTAACAGTGTCCCCAACCTAACCTTGCACACCACTACACAGCCACACACTTGCACTTGAATAGCTGCCTCACCCACTGCCGCACATTAATCACATATGCATGTGAAAATGTGCACACCCACACTTCCCTTTCTTCGCCAACAGCTACTACACAATGTCTACCAAATGGCAATTCCGTAGAAAGCAAGGCAGAAAGGGAGCCACGCAACCTACAAACACAGAAACTAACCATCCACTGCAATCTGAACGTCAACAGAAAGGTTCAGGTGAAAAGTTAAAGGAATGGTTCGGTCAGAAATGTTTATTGTCCCTACAGGTCGGCCATGTGTTTTTAAGTCTAAATCGCTCGATATTAGAAAAATTTCCTATGGACCTTACCCGAGTTTTCGTCCATTAAACGCACGCGAAAACAGGCAGCAGGGCGCAGCCATTTTGTGATAATCCTATCACTTGCCCCATCACCCTGGGTGACCTGCTTTTGCGGCACTAAATCATATCCCCCGCCCCCGACATTATCAAAACATTCATATTCCCCACCTCTCTCCGTGACGTTTCTGTGCTGCCTAGGCAAACACGCCCAGTCGTCTGCTACGCGACTTCACACAGAACACGGAAACCAACACAGATCAACTCACAACACAGTGCACCACAATTCGGAATATGAAACTGTACTTTAAAATCAAACAGCAATACGGTACATTTGGTAAAGGACATTTATTTGACATTAAAAGTTTAGAGAATATTCAGCAATTGGCATATTAAATGGGAATGGAATTTTTTTTCTTTGTTCTCGATCCACAAATCCTCTAAAGTTTATCGTGAGTCACGGGCCGTTCCTTTATGGTACACAGGGTGTTGGTTTTCGTTAAAAGAAGCACTTTCGTCGCACGGTGAGCCGCAAGGCTGTTCCATCAACTAGGCACTAGGACACCGTAAAGGTTGATATGTTGCTTCTAGCCGCTAGTACTGCGTAAAGGCATATGGGCCCTTGGCGATCGTCCCATAAAAGTCAAAGTAGTGCAGTTGTTTACAAGAAGCTGCAGCTGGTGATTAAAGAATCCATCGGCCGGGGTCTGGACTAGATGACAGTTGCAGTAGGGTAGGATGGACCTGTTTTGAAAACATAAAAATTGAAATTAGTCTCACCAGCCGATCTTTATTACTATTATTAATTTTATTTATTACGGCCGAGCTGAAACCATTTGCTTGCGAGGATAGTGCAATGCAGTATGTTCGGCTCTAAAAGCAATGCAAAAACTGACGAAAGAAATCGAGGTTAACACACAATGTAATGATTTATTAGCGTTGAACCACTGAGAAACGACTGTCTACATGCGTGTCGAATGGGCACATGCATGCCCATGTGCCCGGTAGAAAGACGATCCCACAAATGTTTTACTTGCTCTTCATTGTAATATGCCACACAGAACTAACAAGTACAACTTAACCTGCCTTTAACGGTATGCTATTGGTATTATATTCCGGTATAAAATCGTCTAAAGAGTTACTTACATTATATTTGCCATTTCCATTGTGTCGGCGTAATGCAGTCCGTAAAGCCCACTCTGTTTGTGCCAAAGATTTTTCATATACTGAACTAAAATGAAACTCTGTGTAGTTTCAGAATTTTCAGCCTCATCGTCTCTTACATTATTGCACCCCTCCTTCAAATGAAGTCCTTTCGGCATGGTCCCTGTCTCTCAAGGTAAAAAAACAATAGAACCTTATACTGCCAGTGCGAGTCGTGGGCCTCTTCGGCCCGCGAGCAAAAAAATCAAAGCCGCGTACCTTCACTCTGCATGTGCATACATTCTTACTTTGCAACATCCCGTGTAAAGCCATATGTGAGAACTTGAATTTTCGACTATCTTTCTACTAGGCCTCAATGTGCTAATGCAAACTGGCTTCTCTCCCATCTGCAACGCCTCGCTTGGCGCGTTCTAAGGCCCCCAATTTTGTCCTCGTTGTCCGCGAGCTTTGCAGCCCTAGAGAACCATAACTATGGAGACATTGACTTTTTGGGGGAAGGTCAGGAAAAGTATAAAGTACCAAAGGAGTTGAGTTGAAAGTGAGATTTATTGTTTGTTTGTTTTATTATTTGCAACGTGCAAGCCTCCCCTCAGTTAACAGTGCGCAGCATTTACATGAGATTGCGAAGCTTAGTTACCACAACAAAAATATATACATAGACATATTGACAAGGTCAGCGATATGAGGTGAATAGAGAGAGAAGTCAAAGATGACACCCAGGTTGTTCGCCAACCAGGATGGTGAAGGGAGGGGTTAGGGTTAGCATACTTTGTATGTACACTGTACAATAACATTTTTTTCAAAAAGACCATTAGATTACAATGATTTGAACCGGGATTTGTACTTGTCAACGAGCTCTGCTTTGGGTGGACAAGGCACAGTGGCAATGTTTGGTGGCCATGCATCAGTGCTCTGCACAGAATCGCTCAAAATTTCATGTCTGTGCTTCTCTACTACATTAACAATAAGGCCTTTAACAAAGTCGAACTCCATTTCCTCATACACTGGTTTCACCACCCATTTCTTACTTCTTTTTGCAAAGGCCGTAGTGTAGCGAAGCATCCCTACATTTCCCGTAGTCATAGATTGTTCACGGCACACATTCTCGTTATGGGACAAGACCCCTAGTTTAGTCCTATGTTTCATGCCCTGTATGCCGAAATGCAATCGCTTTGGCCTGTACTTTAGGCACATATTGTGGAACACCTCCAAACCTCCTGTGTGACAGAATTCTGTCAATCCCCTCAAATCTCTTGATAGAGTTTTATCGAAAACAATCTTCTCAATGGCTTTGTGTGTAGGTGAAGATGGAATCAACCCCTTCTTCTGTGCCTCCTCTGTGGACAAAGGGCCATGTTCACATTGGTGGAAATGTTGGTTTTCTGTCCAGCGGTGAACGTTGGTACAGTGGTGCATCAGTGACCGCCATTTTTCAGGTAGGATTTCCACTGATCCTTCACAAGTTTTGGAGCTCCACCAAAGATGGTTGCTGATAGACTGGGACCACTGTGAAATACTTTCCAAACCTTTTTTTTCCCTGCAGCCGAGATTTTCTTATTGATTGATTTAGCAAGATGCCATACGTCAAATTGATGTTTAATATGTGGAAACTGTTCTCTCATTGTCTTGGCTATTGAAACGTGTCTGTCCGTGGCTATAAGGTTGATGTGCATTCACCTCGATTGTAGATATTCCAATGATTTTACAAATCCTAGTTTCTCCATGGCCACTGAGGATTTACATTGGGACACCTGCACGACCACCGAACTCACAATTTTCTTACTATCCATGTCCTGAAAGTGGTAGGTGCAGTTCTTGGCAAAAGATCCAGGGCTGTCGCACTGTCCATTGCCGGCTAGCCTGCATTTTTTGCCTTCGAATGTACTTTCTAGAGACAATTGTTCAATTTTCCAAGCATCACTAATGGCCGGAAATAGATAATCATGTTGGAATTTGTAGTACTGCGTTTTAGAAATGAAATGGAGTCCCACAAACTGAAAGAAAGACTAACTTTCTAAAACTGGACCCACTAAAAAGTGAGGCAGCTGCACACAGTAGATTGCCTTCTGGCAGTTTCCCCAGCATCGGTTGTGCAGACCATGAGAACGTATAATGTAATGTACAGGCGGCATGTATTTTGACGTTACTGCCTTGTGTTTGACGAGTCACATGAATCAATGGCTTCCCACATACTTTCCCTCTAACAGAATGCCCACATTTCAGCATACTTATAATATCCATCAAACAACTGTTGAATACTATGTATTTCCCCTCTTTCATTAGACTGTCATCCTGCATCACAGTTGTTTCGGACAGCATTGTTGCAGACATATCCCCATAATTGAAACTAATAACGCTGATATCAGGTTCTGATGCGTCGGTGAATAGTGCTGCTGGTTCATTCTCTATCATTTCAACATCTGTTACTTGAACATTGACGGGAGAACACAACAATGTCGACAGCTTTTTGGGTGGAATTTTATTTTGCTGGTGTAGATTGTGTGAATTGATCTGCGACTACTTCAGAGCTATCTTCAATACATCCAGTATCATTTTCTTTTGGTGGTGCAGTCAAACTGTAGCAATGGTCCAATAAAACTTGACTTGATTCTCCGGACACATTCAATTCATGTTCTGGCCATTGGACATGAGCATCTTGAATCTGAACAAGCCGCGCCTGAATTAATAGTTCCTCCATAGTGTAAATGGTCTGGCAAGCAACATCTCTCATTTGCTTCACTATCTGTGTATGTATAGTTCATACACCCACGGGTAACTAGAGGACAGATTGGAAAAGGGATGTTGAGTTTAAACACAAGATAAAGTATAGTACAATTGACAGAAAAAAAACATAAAATAGTCCCCAGCACAAAACGATTTCTAAAAATATGACCTGTTTGTATTTAACCTCATTTTTGTTTCTTTTCTTTGCAACTTTCTTGACTTGAACTTCAACATCTGCACGCTGTTGCTCCGATTCGTTTCCGCATGTCTTCCCTTCCTCTTGCGCTGCAACGGCTATATTTTCTGGATCTGCATAGACAGCACGGAATGACACTCCATCGCCTCCCTGAAACATAGTACTTTCATTACTATGTATCACAATATTGAAAACATAAAACACATGTGAGGACGACCACACAGGTACATCTCAATAGCTAAACACGAATTAAACATTGTGTAGAACAATCAAACGACAAGTATTCGAGCTCTGATGATCTAGTTCGATGGAACTGTCAGTATCCATACCTCTGGCTTGGCATAAACTGCCATGAATGATTTTATTGGAGAGGGGACCACAGCAACTCCCTAAAACACAGTACTTGCATTAGTATGGTTTTCAATATTGTAAACTTAACACGCACTTGGTGTCGACGGCACAGGTACATATAAAGAGATAACCAAAAATGATGCATTGTCTAAAAGAATCAATGGATATCTAAATATGATCCGATTTAATCGACTTATTTCTCTGATTTCTTTACATCGGCATCATCTACAAAGGATGTTGTGATTGTAGAGGAAGCTCTGTCTCCCTGAAACACAGTACTTGCGTTAATAAGAAAGAAAGTATAGCAAATGGAATCACATTATATGATCACGCTCGATGGAGCGGTCAGTATCCATACCTCGTGCTGCTGAAGAATATCGATGGATGTTGTAAATGTAGTGCGCACTTCCGAAAGCTGTTGCGCCGATTCGTATACGCATGGTCCCGCTTCCACTTCCCCTGGAATTACTTGAATGTCAGGCTCCGCATCAAGTGCAGGATTTGACGCTCCATCTACTGCTTGAAACATAGTACTTGCATTAGTAAGGATTACAATATTGAAAACATAACACACACTTGGGGTCGACCGCACAGGTACATATCAATGGCTAACCACAGATGAAACATTGTGTAGAACAATCAAACGACAAGTATTCTAGCTCTGATGATCTAATTCGATGGAGCTGTCAGTATCCATACCTCATGCTGCTGAAGAATATCTATGGATGTTGTCAATGTGGTGGACACTTCAGCATCTCCCTGAAAGACAGTACTTGCATTAGTATGGATAACACTAATTACAACTGAAAACAAAACACCAGGGGACGACAACTAAGGTGTATATCAATTGGAAAGCACTAACCAAACATTCGGTAAAATAATCACACGATACATAAAAACTATTACTTGACATGCATAAAACAAGTCTGTAGCGGAATAGCTAAGTAATATTACCTGATACGCGCTAGAAGTGGTTGATAACTGCGGGCACGTCACGGATGTAGAATGTTCTTGCTTCAGATTCAGTGGATAGTCAAGCAGTTGTAAAGGTAAATTATTGTTGGATAATGAAATGCCAATATTAAAAATTGCCATTTAAGCCGACAGAATACTTGAGAATAATACTATTGAAAATGCGCAATATAGCACAGTTCCCTGTGCCTATAAATAGATTTCCTTTGGGAGTTACAAAATCGAAAAATAATTTATTGATAAATGTCAATTCAAAAAGCTATACACTCATATCAATATCGAAAGTATTACAAGGGACACGACACCTAAAATATCAATTAATCCATTCGGCTACCTACACACTACCGCAAGGCCTAAAGCTAAATCCGGACACTTGACTCACCGTGGCGGAATGTGGATGAATAGAGTGGGAATGGCGTTTGCGAGCAATTCACGTGTCGTTCGCCGTTTATTCTTCTTTGTTACCCAAGATGTGGCGTACATGTTCGAGGAAAAGTGCCGGCTGCAGATGCGGTATCGATCACCCCTCTTGTCCTCAAAGACTTGTTGGTCTCTACTTTCAAGCTCATCCAGTGGATATCCGCAATGTCTGACCCATTCTCTTATTCAATCAACAGTTTTAGGGAATACATGAATTGTAGTGCCTTCGGATTTAGCATGGGTCTTTGAAGGACAACCGCTAATCGAACAGGCAGGCATTGTTGAAAATTCTGAAAAGTAAATATCAAGATTATTATAAAACGTTGATGAATAAAAATGTTATAAAAAAGTAAATGAACCATACCATGTTCAATGCAAGGTTTGTTTTGGTCGCCGGAACTATACCAGTTCATCAAGTGCGGCTTAGTATTTGCATTACTTTAACAAATTAAAAAATGATGGAACTAAACTCTGAACATGTGACTCGTCCCTTGGATGTAATGTCTTGTACGAGAAAGAAACATGCTTACATTATAGACAGGACCCGCGAAGGATACATTATAGACAGGACCCGCGAAGGATGCAATTCGATGACAATTTACACAGATGAAAATAAATAGATCTATTGATAGCATAACAATTGAAACTCAAGTCAATTGCAATGAGACCAATGAACATTGCACTATTGAGTACTCTACTCGCAAATAGATAGAAATTAAAAAATGACCGAAATATGACTGATACATGTGATACATGGCCTTACCTTGACCAACAAACAGTTAGATTCAGCAAGCCCAGTAGTTTGTGGCAGGAGAACAGGTAGATGGCCACAGCTAGCACACTGACGAGTTTGCTCGAAGCGCTCACAGAAGTTCACAGATAGCACGACGACGAGCAGATTAGCATCGATCTCAGTGGTTCTCAGGTAGCACGTTCAGGAGTTGACTTGCAAAGCACAAAGATGTTCTCATGAGACATATCAAGTGGTTTATAAAGTATTAGAAACAGGGGTGTGTTTGTGAATGAATGAATGACGCGTATGTGTCGTGGTATTATGTGGTTTGCCGGGGGGCGGCCAGCGTGAGTGGGGGGGTCCTGGCCGGAGACACTGGGTCTGAAGAGGCCATGTGAGCAATGGCCCCTGGGCGTGGGATACCTTTTGAAGTGTACATGCTGTTTGGCACCTTGGCCATTTGCGCCCCTGACAGCACACCATGGCAGCGCTCATCCCCGGCAAGGCACAGGAAGACTCTTGAATGGAGAGACACTTGATTCATTTAAAAAATCGAAACAACCGTTAAAATATATGTGGTGTTTCATTTGGTTTCTTATTTTGATGGCACAAAAATACAAAAATGTACACATTGTACAGGTCAGGTTGCAGCACAGCGAGGGAAAATCCCCTGTACTGACCGCAGTCACTGGGGAAAGTTTGTTTTATGGCTGCAACTGCACAGGCGGGTATTACTCTTCGAACGCGGTGTCCAAGCCTCCCGTGAAGCCACCATGTAAAGGAACGATAGGCCACCAGCTTGTACTACCTGTGAAAAAGAATGATACAAGTGGTTTTTAAATGACCAAGATAAGTTTATTAAACCTTTGTTGTCAATGACAATTCTTGTAACTAATGGCATTCTGCTCTGACAAATGCTATCTAGACACTGCACACTATTGAACGACTTTCATGCGTTACAATGAAATGTAGATGTAATTTTGAATATAGGAGACGACCATGAAATAGTAGCGGCATCACAACCAGAGTATACTTACTCGTCACTCGGATTACGAGGACGAACAGTTGCACGAAGTTTGTGCATAAGCACCATCATTATCCTCAACACAGACCGTGTAAGGCAGGCTGCCCTGAAGTCTGGCAGCTCGGTGATGCATTGCAGCCGTGGCTCGCCTTCCGAAATGTAGGCCACGCATCCCGAGTTTTCATAGCAGCAGCAGTTCTCGTCCTCGGTTGGCATTAGCTCGCACCGATTGCATGTGCACCAGGTGGAAACACCGTCCATGCGACTAGGTCCAGTGTCTTCATCCGTTGATTCGTCCTGCCAACTGCCGTCCGAAGCCCCATCGTTTTCGCATGTTTCCCTTTCCAGTAGTAGTTCCTCGGTATACTCGGGCTCGTACATGTAGGCCATTATTGTAGCCATTGTGTGGTAAACAAACTAAAATAATTTATAGCGATGGTACAGGTGTTCACACGGGCTACAAGCGGCGAAGGTAGCTGACCAGAGCACAGAAACGAGTCACAGAATACTCAAAGTAACACAGAGAGAGGTATGGAATCGAAAATCTGCTGCTGTGTGTTGTCAAATGGTCGGTTTATACTTAGAGTAAAGAGGCGTCCTGCCATTTCCATGGCGACACGTCAATAGCTGAAGCGCAGCGAGTGTTGACACGAGAATTGCTTTGGCGTTGTGAAATGGGCGGTACGCGTCTGCTGATGACAGGCTCAGGGGCGGGGGATATTTAGTGCCGCAAAAGTAGGTCACCCAGGGCGATGGGGCAAGTGATAGGATTATCACAAAATGACTGCGCCCTGCTGCCTGTTTTCGCGTACGTTTAATGGACAAAAACTCGGGTAAGGTCCATACGAAATGTTTCTAATATCGAGCGACTTAGGCTTAAAAACACATGGCCGACACGTAGGGACAATAAACATTTCTGACCAAACCATTCCTTTAATTCAGGCAGTAAGGAAAACAAATCCATCTACCAGTAAAGACAGTGTAGGTGATCTGGTAAAATATGAAAATGTACAGGAAACCACAAAACACAGTCCAACACAGTCATCCTGGAAGCTCTTGTAGATACTGCTATAAGTGTGAAGCGGAAATTGTTTATAGTAACTTTAAAGAGAATGAAACCACTAACAAGATTAATTGGTAAGTTACAAGAAGTACTACGAAACAAATGCAATGTCACCATAGATACCTTTTGCCACATATGTGCAGGTGAGTGGAGTCACACCACCAACACAGAGCCATACTTCAATGAAGAATCCTACAAGCAACAAACTAACCAAATTGCCTTACATCAAAGTGGACGAGGAAATGAAAAGATAGCCAATACCATAATGAAAGAACAAACACTTCTTTTACAAATAACTTCATCAAACAGATTGCACTCTCCAGTCTCCCAAACCAACACAAATCACCTACAAATGGCCTTGCACATCAATGTGCAGCGCACGCCCATGCCTAATCAAATGTTTGCAGCAATTCCTCAATCAGTATGCCAAAGGCACCAACCAAAAAATAATGAATACTACAAAGTATGGACTCGTGTCCAGTGCGCAAGTACACTGGAATACGCAGACATTCCTTAGCCTGCATTTGTAGAGCAGCTTGCAAAAGCACCTTCCACCGTATTAAAATGTTAGCAACCCACCATTCAACAATCAGAAATCTAATCGACAAACGGTACTATGCAAAAACTCCAGCTTTAGCACTCCAACATTTAAATGATAATCTCCTACACGGTACAGCCAAACAAGTGCGTGATGAAGTTGAGCAAATCCTAAGGAAATACTGTGACACTGAAGAGCACCTACCCACTGCAACATTGTCAGCCAATAATACTGACACCAGTGCAGCTAGCAACTTTGTACAACACACATACACAAAAGAAATTGAAAAGTTCAAAAGCACTTCTGCTGAAATGCCAAACCAAGCATGTGTGTTTTGTCGTAGAACTTTCAATAAAAAGAGCACCAAAACTGTAGATATAATTCAGAAAATAGAAGGCAATGAGGAATCCCAATGTTTTCAATTAGCTCTGTACCTTAAAGCAAAAACAAGTACGACATTACCAACACCTCCAAACTGTGTACATACTGCACTTCAAAACTTGACAATAACCAAAGGCCTTCACGTGCAATTAGTAATAATTTGGAACCGTTTCCAGTGCCAAACGCAATGCAGCAGCTTAATTTGTATAAGAGCATTATAATACAAACAGTGCACCCATTTCAAGCAATAATAAGTCTTCAATCAAAAACTGCAAAATTACCTCCCACCGAATTACTCAAAGGCATTTGTGTAAAGTAGTTAATTTACCGTTAGATTTGAAAGAAAATGTAGACACTCTACGAATGCAAAGGCCAATACACGAATCTTTGATTATCCTGATAAATGGTGTACCTACAAAAGACAAAAAAAATTGGCAACACCTAGTGGACTTAAACAAAGTTAGAGAGGCGTTGCAGTATCCGAGAACAATGAATATTACAAAGAAACAAACATTGAAGAAAACCAGAGAGAAACAACCGAAATAATGCAGGACTTCTCAACAAGTGGCCAATTTGAACACCTAGATCCTAGTGCAGCCTCCAGTATTTTAGACCACTATACAATTCACCGACTGCACTACAGAGACACCATAGACGATGCACTAGAAACATATCAAATGCGGCAAGCTAAAGGAGACCCAATCAGTATATGGGAAAAAAGTGTGGAAGTACGAGCCTTTCCTCTACTCTTCCCCACTGGAAAAGGAGGACGATATGATGAAAGAAGCACACAAATAACAGCATCCGAATACTGCCGTTTACAAATGTATGCTGAAGACAAACAAAGAATAGCCATAAGCGATCCCAACAGCCAGGACATTTTGAAGAACAACTTATTGGACACATACTACCCAAACAGGAGTACTACTTTAGAAACCTTGTCCTTGTACTAGGTAGCCCAAAACGTCTCATACAAAAACAACATTACACCAAATGAGGAAAAAAGGTAGATACAGGATGGAAAGTTGTGAAGGCAGCCTTGTGACACTAACCAAACGAAACCTAATTGATCATATGAAGTTGTCTTTAAAAACTCCTCAACCCAAAAAAACTGTACTACATGGCTCTACTGCAACTTTTAAACCATGGAGAAATGAAGATTTATTAGCCACCTACACATGCTATGAAGATGCTTTCAAAGCCACTGAAAGTACAATTGCTGATGAAAACTTTACACAGCACAAAACCATATTGGACAGTGAACGCCAACAAGAAGAAGAACTTCAAGTACAGCTAAATGTAGACACTTCTGAAAGCAGTAAATCTTCACAAACAGGCAGCCAAGAACCACTTGAAGAGCCACTCATAGCAAATGAGGCAGAATTAGCCATAACGAGGTAACATTCATCACCGCCAGCAGCTACCCTGAGGAGAGGGCAGGAGCCCCTCCTCCCCTGCAGCAGCCACCATTCAGCAGCAGGAGCACTCCAAGTGCCGCGGTCACCGCCATCCACCGTACCCAGCCGCACTGAAAGCCTACCTAGAGCCATCCATGCGGTAAGGCACAGATACCCTCACTGCACCTGCCTGCACCAAGAAAAAATCATTATTCAGATGCCATCGAGCAGGCGTTGTCGAGCATGAAACCGAGGCTGATGCCTCGCTGCTAGGCAACTAGCGGCCTTTTCCTTTACCCACATCCGCCGGCAGGCGGAAGCGCCGGCGGCCACACGCACTGTGGAGCGCAAGGGAGCGCCTTATGCTGAACCCTTATATATGACACCGGTCCGCTACGGCGCTGGTTACCGCTCCGCAGGACACTCATTCCCAGCTGATGATGTGCTCCTGATCCTTAGGACACATACGGAACGCCGTCAAGAAATGCGGTAAGACTCTTCGTGGACCTGACCTAGCTGAACCCAGTATGGTGAACTCACCCAGCCTGACGTCCTTTGTTGCCCCGACCGTATATTAAGGACATTCCCCTCTCATTCGGGAGCGCCCTCACTACGTAGTGCCACATTTTTTATCACCATTCTATTTACGAATCACCGCCTCTTGTAAATGCTCATATGTACGCCGTGCACCAACCTTTATGTTCTGTAGTCGCATAGCGTTTGATGTTAAGCTAATTGCTTGCAACTTGCTGCACTCAACTAGTCAGATCAGCTGAACCACTGCCTTTTGAGTCATTGATTGCATATTTGCACATGTACTTACCCAGTCAGATTAGCTGAACCACTGCCTTTTGAGTCATTGATTGCATATTTGCACATGTACTTACCCAGTCAGATTAGCTGAACCACTGCCTTTTGAGTCATTGATTGCATAATTGCACATGTACTTACCTAGCAAGCTGCACTTGGACTGCCACTTCCTGGCTGATCCTACCTCTGCCCAGCACAGAACTCCTCCACGTCCCCTCCAGTGCACTCTTACACTACCGCACAGACGGTTAGGGCACTTGGTTCACGATATGCGGCCACTGCCAACTGCTAGCCACCTTACCCTCGCCATCATCGTAGGGTTCATCATTGCCACATCCCTTTATCCCCCTACTCCGTCCAGCACCGTTAAGACTGACCTTCATCACCCTACTTTACACCATCCCGCAATGCCCCTTAGTAACCCATACCTCAATGACCCTGCCCTATGGCTCCAACACTTTGCCACTAAACCCACACCTAATCAACCTTGCACATTCCAAGTCAGGAATCTTAGACTTAGATCCAGACTGCCTCGTGCCCACTGCACTCAGCACACACACGTCACCACTACTACACAGAAGTTACCACCATCCCACAGCACCATCTCTGCCAAAGAACTCAAGGGTGCCCTCATTAACGTCAGATCTATTACGGCCCACGCACTGGACATCTCTGACCTCATCACCACTCATAACCTCGATTTTGTGGCCATTACCGAAACCTGGTTACACGGAGCCTCTGGCCCACTTCTCTCCCTCGCTATCCCCAACGGTTACTCTATCCTTAGAGCTGACCGACAATCAACATCCAAAGGAGGTGGAGTCGCATTCATACATAGAAATAACATCACACTTAGAATCATCCCCAACACAGAGCTCAGTTCCGCAGAATCCCTCTCCGTGAAACTCACCTTATCTCCAACTAACACTGCAAACCTCCACCTTATCTATAGACCTCCAGGACCACTTGGCTCTTTCATAGATGAGATCACAGCCATTCTGACTGTCAATACTAAACCCAACTCTCAGGTATTGCTTCTATGTGACCTCAACCTTGGCCTACTCGACACTAAGGATCATTTGGCTTCTGAGGTCGCTACCACATTAGCTAATTTAGGACTCCAACAGCGCATTGACAAACCTTCCCATATTAAAGGCTGAATGCCCGATTGGATTACTGACCTCAATTGCAACACTACCATAAGTTCCAACCACGCTTGTGCCTGGTCCGACCACCACATCATCATCATCATCATCATCATCATCATCATCATCATCATCATCATCTTCCACCTACCAGCGACCAACCCTCTCACCACTCCCACGATAGCTCCAGCCACTCCCACAAGGAACAAAAAAGACATCACCAGGGATAAACTTCTCCCACTCATCCTTCCTATCCTGAACAAATGTGTGTCCCAACATAACGACCCTACAGTCTTAGTAGACATCTTCAATCAAACACTGCTCAAAGCCATTGATGATATAGCACCGCTTAAATTACGGAAAGCTAAACAACAAGCCCATTTGAATTCCTGGTTCACCCCGCAGTTAAGAGACTTACGCAAAGAAAAACGCAAGGCTGAATCACTCTGGAAGAGCCACCCATGTGACCCCAACAAAGAACGCCTCATCATCGCTACCCACAACTACAAGGAAGCGATCTTACAAGCCAAAAAGGAGACTTACAACCAACGTATCACACAAGCAGAATCCAACACTAAGGAGTTATTTAAAATCCCTAAAGAATTGGAAGCCCCCTCCCCCCGCTCCTGATACCTGCACTAAAGACAGCCAATGGTGCAACAACATCCAAAACGCTCTCCTCAACAAAATCACCACCCTGCAATCAAAAATTAAAGCCAAACAAACTACCCTACTCACCGACCCCCCGCCCCCACTAAGCCGACGGCCTCCTTTACTCACACCCCTTTCAGCTTCACCCCACTCACCATCCTCGAGGTCGAAAACATCATTCGCAACCTAAAACCCTCTAATTGCCAAGGTGACTCCTGCCCAGCACCTATCATTAAGGAAGCGGCACATGACCTCGCTCCTTTTATAACCACCTTCATCAACTCTTCATTCCTAACTGGAACGGTACCCAACAATTTAAAGGACGCGTGGGTTATCCCTCTCCTAAAAAAAACGACTCTGGACCCCGAAACACCAACTAACTACAGACCTATTACCACTGTACCGTTCCTACTTAAAATACTTAACAGAGCAGCATACCTGCAGATTCAGAACTACTTAGAAACTAATAACCTCCTCGGCTTAAGACAGTCTGGCTTCAGACCCAAGCACGGGACTGAAACAGCTCCTCTTGACCTCAAAACTCAAATTGAGGACCTTTAAGACAACGGTATACTGGCCCTTCTACTACTACTGGACTTATCCGCTGCCTTCGACTTGGTCAACCACCAAATACTATGTCGGCACCTGAAGTCCGTTGCCCACTTCTCTGACAACGCATCCAACTGGATTAGGTAATTCCTCGACAACAGGCACATGAGGGTTTTCTCACCTACCGCATCGGCCGACCCTACACCAGTCCCTTGTGGAGTCCCGCAAGGGTCCTGTGTCTCCCCTACTCTCTATAATGTCTTCACCAAACCATTATTTGATGTGCTTGACTATCTGGGTGTCACCTACACGAATTACGCCGATGACACCCAGATACTCATACCCATTACTGGTGATTACATTGTTGACTCCAAAGCCCTCAATGACATTTACCTTGTCATACAAGCATGGATGGCCCAGCACGAGCTGTGCCTCAACGATGACAAGACTGAGCTTCTCATCTTAGGCACGCAACAGAGACTTAACAAACTGAGTCCCCTGTTCGGCTCCTTTAACATTGACGGTAATCTAATTAAAGTATCGAAAGATACCAAAACTCTGGGTATCTACCTGGACGCCTCTTTGACTCTCACCCGACAAACCAATGCAGTGGCTGCTGCGTCTGCCTACACCTGCAAATTGATCTCAGCCTGTCGCCCATTCCTTACCGCCCAGAACTGCATTACCCTGGCCAGGACCCTGGTTATGTCCAAATTGGACTATTGCAATGCATTGTACCAAGGCACTAACCAGGGTAATCTCAACAAACTTCAGACTACCCAAAATAATGCCATTAGAGCGGCTCTTAATATCCCCCGATCTGCCCACATCTCAGAAACCAGGAAGAACCTCAACTGGCTCTCAGTCACCCAAAGGATCTCACTGAAAGCACTGACCCTTACATACAAATGTGTTAACCACCATGCCCCCTCATATCTAGCCTCTCGATTCACTCAACATATACCAACGCGAGTACTTAGATCTGCACAGTCCCACGGTCTTGCAATCCCTAGATTCAAGCTTCATACAGCTGGGGGTGCCAGCTTCCCTGTCCTGGCAGCCAAGCTTTGGAACACTGTACCACTCACTATCAGAACCTTACGGTCATTTAACCTATTCAAACACAAAGCCAAGCTTTGGCTAGTTACATCTCACTAACAACCGCTCTTCTGACTCTGACGGGCCATCTGGGACCTAGCTCTGCTTTGTTCCGGCACTACTGTTCTGCTTGTTGCTCTGATTTGTAACGTCAATTGTATATTTTGTTCACAATCTGTTGGTACCATTGTGATGATATGTTATACTTGTAATTTTCTGCCAAGATATGCGCCCGGTTGCCTTTGGGCCTGGTCTGCGCTATATAAATAAAACAAATACAAATGCAAACCACCACTGTGCTTCAGTACGAGCACTCTGCAGAAGAGTTTTCAGTACTGAAATCCCAACTAAACAATGAACATCGTACCATTTATGAAGAAGTAAAACCATTGACCATGGTATACAGCACGAAAGTACAACTTGCACCTGTAAGAACTACAAACCGATACTACTGTATGTAAGTGGTGAAGCTGGATCAGGTAAAAAAAAAAATCTTAATCAAAATTCAGTAAATATATCCAACAAATAACAAAAGAACAACCTTTCTGCGGTTATAACTGCCCCTACAGGTTTGGCTGCGAACAACATAGGTGGAGTCACTCTACACCGATTGCTACTCCTTCCAGTGGAACACCAAAACAAATTAGAGTACTATAAACTTTCAGCACAAGATGCTATGGAGCTACGCAGAGTTTTGAAACAAATGAAAACACTCCTAATAGATGAGGTTAGCATGGTCTCCAATCTAAGGTTGGCTTTGATTCTCCTCAGAATGCAAGTGGTACTCAAAAGAGACTACAAAGAACTCTTTGGAGGAAAACAGGTCATTGTTTTCGGAGATCTCCTTCAATTGACACCAGCCAAAGTTGAACCCATCTTCAAAACCTTAGGAAACAAACAGTGCTGTAAAAGTCTTGGAAGCATCAGCAATGAAAATCTTTGGCAACATTTCCCATACCGAGAACTAACGCAAAACATGTGTCAATCCACAGACCTCACATATGCCAACATTTTAAAAAACATACGGATTGGTGTACTATCAAAATAGGCAGAGTCTACACTCAATAGTAGACACATCCATGAGCTAAACAGGCACAACACATGTGCTACTGATGTCGTGGAACAATTAGCTCACAAAAATGTCAGCTGTATGGTCTTAATGCCAACTCTAGAAAGCTGCGCACAATTTAATGCAACAATGCTGCAAAAAGAGAAGCAACCACTAGTATACATTCATAGCACAGACAAGCTGGACCTACACGTTATGACAATACCTATGTGTCAGCAAAGCATAGCACGACTACAAGCCTTAGAGAACTCCATCTCCAACACAGCTGGTTTTGAGAAAATGTTAACATTATGTGTGAACTGTAGAGTTATGCTAAAGCGTAACATTGGGGTAGAGCAAGGTTTCGTTAATGGAGCACTTGGTACACTTGTTGTCTTCCACACATACCCACGGGACAGCAGCATTCAGTTTGTAAACATCAACTTTGACAAAGTTTCAGAAGTCAAAAATATAGAACGCGCAACAGCGCGATTCCTTCTTTTCAAGGACATGCAAGTACGCAGGGAACAGTTTTCTCCGTCACTAGCTTATGCAGTTAACTACTCATAAATCGCAAGGTCTCACCTTGGATCAAGCATTGATTAATATTCGCAACAGTCTTCAAAGAATGCATGAGTTATGTAGCACTGTCACGACTATGTACACTGGAAGGACTGTATCTAGTTAATTTTGATGCAACTGCAGTCAGTGCAGACATTCCTTGCATCATAGAGTACAATAGACTACGTGCACTGTACACACCCCATCTAAAAATGTACCCTATTCCTCAAAAACCAAAAGCTTTGTAAAAAAGGCTCATTCCATCAGAAGTACTAAATGATTGGGCCACTCTACCATCAAAGAAATTCAAGGAAAGTCATACTACAGCAACTACCAAAAGCACATACAAAAGGAGTAAAATAGACCAACCAAACAACTCCACCCACAAAAAAAAGCCTCTGCTAAGAAACCATGTACCCTTTCATCAAAGGGCTCAGACACAGAAGGACCTGTCCCATTCACATTTTCAAATACAACAGGTGTTAATTGCAATGCAAATTTTACAATAAATGTTCTATTCCAAATACCAGCAGTTGTTGAACATATTTATTCAAATGGCGCAGACCAATTGTGTTTGCAAATGCTCATCCTTCACAGAAATGCAGTAAGCAATCTTGACACAGGTTACAGTGACTCAGAAATAAGGCAAGAATTGGACTACAGTGCTGGAATGGTGAAATTCACTTCAAACCGACAAGACCAAGAATTTCTAATATACTTACTACAAATACTGGAAAGAAAAAACATACTTATAATAGAAATCTTTCACATTTCCTACATGTGGAGACATACATGCACTCTTTGCAACCATGTAATTGAGGAGCAAGTCCCTAACAAATCTTTCGTGTATATACCAATACCCACCTGTGACTCCATGCCATTTCAGCAACTGGTGCAAAATGCAAACCATAGCAGGTTCTGTACGTCGTGCAATTCTGATAATCGTTCTACGCTACATATGCACTCACATAGTCAATATGTGATATTAATGCTCTTAAGGTACAATGCCGACGGTACCAAAAACAATTGCAAACCTACTGCCTTCACACACGAACAGATATCACTTGGCAGGAAAACCTTCACAACTGTAGCCATAATCTACCACACAGGGGACTCCACCAATGCAGGCCACTATACTGCATACATAAGAAACTAATCGTCATGGTGGGAATGCAATGATGCTTCCCATCAGTCCAAAGCACAGACTACCTGCAAATCTTGCAAATGCCTACGTAATATTCTTGAGGTCAAAATGTACTCATTAATGTGCAAACCTAGTATACCCAATCTCCCGGCACCAAGCAGTACCTTCGTAAGTGGACAAAAAAATTGTATTCCTTCCACACTATCGACCTAATGCAACGTACCATAAATGAAGTATTGCGAAATGGACTAGTGTATATTTGCCAATTTCATCCCCAATGATTCCAAGGAGTAAAGTCGCACAAACAGTACGTGTCCATAAAACACAGTAGCAGTATTTTCCACTGTATACGTGGAAGGGAATTTGCTAAGTGTAAGGGTTCAAAACTATACTCTAACCTCTAAAATCACCACTAACGGAAATCAGTCACCAGCTCTCCAAGAATAGTCCTACAACTACCAACACACATTTACTAGCACCACATAAATCCGCAAATGGACAGTACCACTTCAAAATGTACACATATGTCCAAATAAGCACAGGAATGCACAAACTTCTCTATGTACCCTTTATAAACAGGACCCTGCAAACAGTTAGAATACGCCACCTGGTATCTAACTGCAACCTGAATACGATGATGTTATTTGCAGCATCACAACTACCCAACTCAACCTTCAACAACTACTGGCTACAAACATATCATGAAACACTTCCAAAGTATCAGCAGTTGCAGTAGGCCAACAGGTACGTAACTACCTTGTAAATTCTGCACTAGCAGGGACTCCACCAATGGAATCCACTATACTGCATACATCAGAAAATAGTGGTCATGGTAGGAATGCAATGAAACTTCCATCAGTCCAAAACACATACTACCCACAAATATTGGAAATGCCTACCTAATCTGAAAGTCAAACTTTACTCAGTGATGTACAAACTTACTATACCTTACTCACCAGCACCAAGCACTACCTTAATAAGTGGACAAAAAATATTATTCTCCATGTACTTTTTACAAACAAACACTGCAAACAGTTAGAATACGCCAACTGGTATCTAACTGCAACCTGAATACGACGATGTTATTTTCAGCATCACAACTACCCAACTCAACCTTCAACAACTACTGTGCTACAAACATAGCATGAAACACTTCCAAAGTATCAGCAGTTACAATACGCCAACAGCTACGTAACTACGGTCATAATACTGCACAACCATTGACCAATATCATACTTGCAAACCACCAGCAGAAACCAAACGAATAAAGAAACAATGGTACAAAAAGAACACCACCCATCCTACCAACATATATAGTGCAAATATCGTACGTACAACATTACATTTCCTCCTACTTTAACAGTACACCTCAAAAAGTGCTGTAACCACTTCAAACGTCACTATCACTCATTGTGCACTATATTAGCAACTAAATTTCGAAGTTTTTTTTGTAATCCAGCATGGATTTTTTTTCCCCACAGACCCAATGATTATGCAAAGAACCACAGGAACTGTGCTGATTGCGCAGTGCACTTGTTCAAAGCATAGTACTTACAAAGTGCTAGTTATGAGGGTACACAGAATAAAGACATGGATGCTATGTAGTGTACTTCAAAGTAACGAAATACCTGTGCCAACATATTGTTTTCTCTTTTCCCACAGATAATACAGCAAACAGTACAACATTTTACACTTCACACCCAAAACACAGTACAGGGCTTCCTCAATGCAAAAAGTAAGTCTTCAACGATTGCCATTATACTTCTGTACAATATCCACAGTGCAATAAGTGCACTTATTTCTGCTATACACATACCAATAGCACCACTGGCAATGAACACCTACATTACACTATGCAGCTTGTGGCCACGCCCTACACCCCTCACTACCATACACTAAACATACACCCTGGCCACTACTGCCGCTGCACTGCAGAACCACGCATACAAACATCTATGCACATAAGACTAACCCCACACATAACACAGCCACCTACCCCTTAGCACCTGCAGTTTAAATTGCTTACTACTTCTACCACAGAATACATAACCAGTTTCCTACATACACTGGTCACCTAACCCTATCACAAGTGCACACACTGAATTAGTACTACAGTAACCTACCCTGCAATCTGCACAATTACAATACCACTTCCTGCATGCATCCATACTTCCATTTTACGTAACTCTCCTAACTTCTCCAACATTTGCCTCCTTCCTGTCCACTGCCACCATGAACGCCATTAGGTCACTTTCATTGTTATGTACACCATTTTCAAAAAAAAGTAGCCAACTCATATTTCAGTACAGCACATGCATCATAGCTCCCCAGCTACATTGCAGCCACTACCATACCTCTTTATTTTTCCAACTTCTGTTACCCTTTCTTCTTCTGTAAAGAAAACATTTACAGGCCATAACTGCCTTACAATGTTAAACAAACGTTCACACTAACTGCATTCCTTTCCTAAAAAGTAGCCCCACAAAAGGTCACGCAGTACAACACCAAACTGCGTACTATGGACCACCCACACACGTGTTCTCAAACAGCAAACACAGTGTCAAATTACCCACCGTTGCCTCGTAACAGTGCACACCTAACTTTTCCTGCAAAAACAGTGTGTATTTTGCCATCTGTGCATTCACGTGATCATTTGTACATCACCATCGTATCTACTTCTACGTGGCACTACCTTCACTGTAATGACACTACCAACATGCTGCACTACCAACATTCGTAAATAGATGCTACACTCGAAACACTTTCCCAGCTAATTCTTTCCTTTTTTCCTGCCTCATCTCTGGAAATCAAAACTGAACATACCTCTCCTTAAACAGAACACACGCTCATTGTAAAACAGCCTTGAAGGGGAAGCATGTGTAGCTCCAAGGTCATATATTGTGTAGAAGTCTTGCAAAAAAAGATACATAACTTGCACTGCAGTTCCTCTGTCCATATGCCCCAAAGGTACTCTGCCACCATCTCATACGCCATACAGTGCCATTTCACGGCCTCCCAATAGAAGGATGGAATTTGCTGAAATTATGTAAGTACACCTTTGCATCACATGTGTATTACGATCAACAGTTATGTACGTGCTCCTTAGTATGCATATTTACAAACTTGCTCTACCGCTCACTTTCTCTCCATACATTACACAGACCTTTGTGACAGCAGTAAAAAAATGCTGTCGTACTGCCATGTCTCGACCAGTCCAGTGACTTGAAACTGTCATTGTACTTTGTTTTGCTTCTCATACACTAAAGCACCTCACCTTCTATGCACTCGCACACTGCTAGATTCCCTGTTCTGCCCTTTGTATGCCCTTTCAAACAATGGCTACGTCCACGCACCTTCAGTGTAGTATACGTTTTATAACCGACACAGGTGCACGCAGCGGTCAACCACCACACAAATATGTACAACTCACATTTCTTTCATGTGCTTACCAAAGCAGCTAATCCATTCTCCAGCAATCCAAGGTAACCCCCATTACTTTCTTTGTAGACACATTGACACATTGCGTCGTGGGTCCAACTGCACTTGCTACCACTGGCAACTTTTGTAAAAAAGCAACACATGAAAACATCTTGTCCCAACGGGTCCAACACATTTTCTTCTGTGCACCCGTACAGTCACTGTATTACCTACAAACCAGACACCAAGGCAGCGAGTTCAGATATGGCGCTACGCAATAACACACACATCATTGTTCCTCAGCCATTCAGCTATGACTACATTATCCTTCCTGCAAAGTGGTGTCCTGTACCCTACAACTAATAGCCACTACTTACATGTACTCTTATTCCTCTTTCCACTCAGATATGTTGCACCCTACTGTGCATGCCACACATTCCAATAGACGACTGGTGGACCAACCATTGGAAGATTACCATAAGCAATGTCTTTTCCATCATTATCTGGGCTGACCACTATGGGTCGGTATGTCCACTTGCGGTTCCTGCTAAACTAACCAACCTGCAAACCTTCATTATATAAGCCATCCCAGAGACACTGCATGCTACCTTGGCTACCTTTCAAAGACAATGTCTTCTTCCACACGGACCACCAAGCAGCATGTGCTACGAGAACAAAATTGCACAGACGGCATTAGTCACTGTATTTTGTTTGTGAAATAAAAGAGCAGTGAATCCACCAACTGCATGCACATTTTGTGGCAAAATAAAGCACTTCCAACCACTCACTGTATTATTAGTAAAGTATGGAATGATCTGGAACCGTACAGTTGTTTGCGCAAGTCCGCTTTTTTTTTTGTTTATGTTGTTCCTTTCCAGAGCTAGGTGGTCACATGATAGAGTGTGCTACGTTTGGCACGCACATAAAATAAATACCTGGAGTGCACGCTGTGAGGAAAGACCGTCCACAGGTGAAGTCACTGACGCCAGTGACTGCTGCGATGGTATATGCGGCACACAGGCATAGCTTACGGAAGCGATGCACACATTACAAATGCACACACTTCAAGCTCCACCGGCTTCCTTTCGCCATCTGAACAAGTATGGCAAAAAAAAGGTGACAGTCAGATGGCCTGCCATCCTGTATATAGCTCCACTGAACGGCGTCCATTATGTTGCCAACAGCAAATGTATGTGTTTCGAATTTACATTCTCCATAGTGTTCATCTGTAATACTTATTAACACATGTCATGTCACACTGCCTTCCTTCTCTCTCAACGTACTAGGTATTATGAGAGGTGTACCATAATGTAAATGAATTGTGTCGTCTCAGTATGTGAATGGCAGCAAGGACAATAACGGTCTCCATATTCACATGCTGTCACTTCACACCACCTCTACTGGTATGGCACCTGCAAAATTTCCTCCACAACCATGCTGTGACAGTGAGCACCCACAGTAGACATATTTCCTGCCCTGTACGCTGGACTTGCATATCACTTTAAGAACTGACCCAAAGAAGGGAACGCCCGTAACCATCCATACACGGCAGTACACCCTTGCCACTCCCAACACAACATGGTACACCAATTAGAGCAATCCCTATACCATCTGCAATACACTCGCCAACCCCAACAGCCTGTCAAGGTTGTCACCTGCGCACCTACCCCACAACTGTTTATGTGTTAGTATCTGTGTACATGTGCCTTGCATTTCCCACGGTCTTACTGCACTCCCTGAACCGAAACTTTGGCCATGTCCACACCCCTCCGAACACAAATGATGTCTTATCTCTGCAATTCCCCTTTACGACCTGCACCATGTCCTCCACAGTAATGTTGCAAAGGGGCAGAGTTTACAGCACTTACATATTTACAAGTGCATTGTATAGCACAAGGTAAGCTTATAATTTACTGCCTACAAGTACGTACAGATACAACATACTCAAACAAGGCAAAATTATCATACCTACTTCCAACCAGTGCCCAACACTGTTACAGGCAAGGGCTGCACCCATGCAATCAAGCCAGTATGGGTTTTACAGGCACAAGACAGCATGGCAGTCCGACTGCAAATATTGTCTCCAATGCACTCCCCATCCCCAATAGTCTGCCTGCACTCTACAAAAAATAATAGTTGCCTCCACAACTGCCCACCAATTAACTATCTGTGAGTACCTGCGTACAAATTCCTTCCATCTGCCAATGTCTACCTGCCCTCCCTGAAGCGAGGCTGTGCCCAAGCCCTAGGCTCTTGGGTACATAGCCAAAATCACCCATGCATGGAAACACGCCAGCACTTACCCTTTCTGGCCACAGGCACATAGCGGTACAGTAATACACCCAAGCAAGTCAACTTTCTGTTACCAACTTCCAACAAGTGGCCACCTTCTTATGTGCAATGGCCCCACCCATGTGCACAAGTCAGGATAGGTTTTGCAACCATAATACAATTTACCACTAACACTGCAAATATCGTCATATTGTCTCCAATGCACCCCCCATCCCCAATAGAGTCTGCCTGCATTCATCGAAAAATAATAGTCGCCTCCGCAACTGCCCACCAATTAACTATCTGCGAGTACCTCTGTACAAATTCCTTCTATCTACCAATGTCTACCAGCCCTCCCTAAAGCATGGCTGTGGCCAATCCCTAGGCTCTTGGGTAAATAGGCAGAGGCCCACAGCCTCCACTCGTGCATCCAATTGCCTAGGCCTACTACACACCCACTAGAAACCAATAAAGTCATGCATGATAACATTTCCAACGGTGCTTGGCTGCCTACACGTACATATACATACAGTAAAGGAGCGAACCAAAACAGCATTCGCACACCTACTTCCAACCAGTGGCCACACTGTTACGGCCAGAAGCCATTGCCATGCACATAAGACAGTAGGGCCTTTGGAGGCACAACACAACGTAGTACACCGACTGCTAATATCCTCATTTTATCTCCAAGGCACTCCCCATCCCCTAAACAGTCTGCCTACAGTGACCAACATATCATACTTCCCTGTGCAACTACCCACCAATCCAGTGTATGTCAATAGCTGCGGGATTGCTGCATTTCTTGAAAGTGTGCTGCCAAACAATCCTTTTTCTCTGTGTCGTTACGCACTCCCTTTCAGAAATGGGGTAAGCAAACGCGCCTGCCTACCTAATTGCTAAGTGCCTCTCCCATACATTCAGCCCTTACATTAGGGGGGCTGTACCCAAGCCGTACGCGCTTTCTACATGGCATGGCCATGAAGTGAAAAGCCTACACCTTACCCAGACCCACAGCAAGCCAAGTAAAAAGCAAGTTAATATGTCCTCAAAAACACGCTGCAACAAAACAACTCCAAAGCATGACCTCAAAGGAGCCTTTTTTGTTTGTTTTAGGTGCGTCTAGTGAAACACCTTTTTTTCGGTTTTTACTTGATTTTGCGTTTTCGTGTGCTCACATTCTTAGTTAACTCTTCACCGCATCCTGTAGATGGGCAAACAAAACAGCATTACCAATGGGGGACAACGAAATGTCATTTGCTTGGAAAAACTCTGCATTTCCACAACTAATGAGGTCATTGTTGCAGAAGAACATCCCACAAGCGGACAAAAAAAAGTATACATGCTTCTGTTGAGACACCTTCCAATCGCTGGCTCGGAACAACTTCCATGAGGATTGTCCCATACTCTTCCTGGTGTTACGGATGAGAAAAGCACCTTGGCAGTGGGAAAAAGCCTCTTCACTACATTCAGCAACCTCTTCAGTCGATGGAACAAACTTAAACAAGCGACATAACCCATATGCATACCGCTGTAGTGCATGACTATAACAGACAGTAGCAAAAGTGGCCAGGTCTCTGCAAAGTACATACATATCGGCGAAACTGCGGTCATAGATGGCGCACCACAATGCGTCCACTCCTTCCAAACTGAAATTGCCATTAAAGCGTATTTCCTGGGCATACTTATGCAGATCTAGCACAAAGCAAGAGACTAGGTGCAATACCCAGTCATAACAGCCGCTCTCTGAATCCCATGTTGGTAAACACTTAATGTAGAGATAAAAATGATTAGAAAAAACTCAAAAGTAGTGTTTTTCAGTGATGATTTTATCTATCCAATCAAGGTTCATATGCAAAAAAATAATGCGTAGTCACTAATAATTTTTAGTGAGGAAGAGTTCTGCCAGAAGTCACTCTTTCAACAGACTCAAATTGTGCCAATGCATTTCGGAATACAAATTCCTTCATCAGGGCAAGTCTGAACAACGTAATCATAACATATATATTTGAAAGTAACAGTCCCGTAAATATTATAAAACAAATACAAGCCCAAGGATATGACAATTATGTGAAACATGCGTGAAAATACGTCGAAATGGAATAAGCATCCAGTTAAATAGCATATGAAAATAAAATAAAACGCATACCCAGCAATAATGTATGTAGAAGTAGAAGGTGGACCGGAAATTGAAAAAAGAATAAAAGCAATCAATCAGTGAAAAGTCATGCCTTCATAAAGTATGACCATATAAAACGGAATGTTGTCAATTACCTGAATAAAGTAAATGTAACGTGGCAACTCAACTAAGGGGCTGAAATCGTCAGAAAAACGAACCGCTCCCCGAATCCAATGTAGAGCAGTCTCTGTAAACATAGACACATATTGTTTAGAATCCCACGAGATTCACAACGTTGCAATTCGCAACGTTCGTGGTAAAGTGTATAGAATAAGCTTACCATCACAGAGAGTATAGCGGAGCTGTTCTCTCTACTTCTGCCGGTAGCAGACTGACCGTGCTGCATCGGAGTGTTGCTTGGCAACCTAGCTAAATATGACACGTGATCGCGGCTCCTCGCTAGAGGGCGCAATGAAAGTGTCAAGGCTGCAATCAAGCCAGTAGGCTTGAATAAGAAGGATTAAACTATTTTTGGAGCCTAATGGGCTCATAACTAGTAAAATAAACCTATTTAGAAAATAAAATTGAAGCTAGTGAAAATCATAGAAAGTGAAGATATGCTCGATGCCAAAAATCCGGGTAATGTAACAAAGAAGATAGTAGCACATATAAGAGGGACAGAACAGAATTATGAAAAGGATGTAGCTATGTCAATATTTCACATCATGCATCAAATCGTAAATATATAGATAGATGCTGCCAGTGGTGTCGTCATCAAGACGGCACCTTGGGTCCTGGATAAAAATCCAGCATATGCAGCATGCAAGTTACACTCCCCATGGGGAGTGTTATAAATCCACGTTGTCCGTAAAATTTCAAAATACCAACCATATTTGTAAGTTCATGAATAGTCTCATGTAAATCATGGTGCCAGTAGTATATCAGCCCCTTAGTTGAGTTGCCACATTAAATTTACTTTATTCAGGTAATTGCCAACATTCCGTTTTATATGGCCATGCTTTATGAAGGCATGACTTTTCACTGATTGATTGCTTTTATTCTTTTTTCAATTTCCGGTCCACCTTCTACTTCTACATACATTATTGCTGGGTATGTGTTTTATTTTATTTTCATATGCTATTTAGCTGGATGCTTATTCCATTTCGACATATTTTCTCGCATGTTTCACATAATTGTCATATCCTTGGGCTTGTATTTGTTTTATAATATTTACGGGACTGTTACTTTCAAATATATATGTTGTGATTACGTTGTTCAGACTTGCCCTGATGAAGCAATTTGTATTCCGAAATGCATTGGCACAATTTGAGTCTGTTGAAAGAGTGACTTGTGGCAGAACTCTTCCTCACTAAAAATGATTAGTGACTTCGCATTATTTTTTTGCATATGAACCTTGATTGGATAGATAAAATCATCACTGAAAAACAACACTACTTTTGAGTTTTTTCTAATCATTTTTATCTCTACATTAAGTGTTTACCAACATTGTAACTAATTAAAGCCCAGATTGGGATTCAGAGAGCGGCTGTATGACTGGGTATTGCACCTAGTCTCTTGCTTCTACTGTTATGTTTTGACTTGGGTGTCTCCAAGTCTTTTACAGCCGGCTCCTGCACATAGTAAACTACCCTGCTATTGAGAACTATACATCAGAGACTTCATTTACCAAGTATTAAGGACATTAAGGAGATTAATGGTCCAGTGGTGCCCACTCATTTTTGCTTCCAGATCTAGCACAAAGCCATCACCAAAAATCAACACAATGTGTTTGGCCATGTCAGCCAGCCTCACTACGCAGAGTAATGTACAACAGTATGACCGCCCCTTCCTGTGAACCACACCCACAGTACCTGATTGGATAATCCCCACAGTCCCATTTCCATTGGCCAGCATGGAAAGAAGCGCAGAATGTGGCATGTACGCTTCCCATAGTACCGCATGGGCCACGCCCCACTAAAGCAGGAGCAGTCCTTCTTCCCTTTCGACTATTTTTTGTCCACCACCTCCTCATTGGGTATGGGTAAATAGTCACACACGCATCCACCAATGCCATCCAAGACGTTAGCATCCAACACTGGCAGTTCTGCAGAACACTTCATATGTATCGTTACAGATTCAGCCTGCAAGTGTCTGGTCATATTAAAGCACGTCCAGTAGAAAGTTCAGTAAAAGATTGCAAGAATTGTGCATTCACATTGATCCACATGAGCACCCATCACCACAAAATGGAGGCATGAAAACGTTTTCTGCAGAAGGTTTACAACTGTATTATATGTGCCTCTGCGCACAGTATCTGCCACTGAGCGTCCATTATGTTCTTTAAAAGCACACTGTTTTTTTTCCAACCCCTACCATCAAGTGGCACTTCAAATGGCATGTGCTTGCAACGTTTTCATTTACCCTGTAATATCGAAACAGTAACTCTGCTTTCCTTCCTACAATGCTACCAATTGTTTCCCCCACTAACTAATCTCTTACATATTCGTAAAAATATGCCACCAAAAGCAGCACTGAATCTATTTTACCAACCTAAAGCTGGTTCCCAAAAGGTCACTGTCTGCACAGTTGTGCTTCTCTCTAGCCTGAACTATTGAAACAGCCTCTTTTTACATGTGCCCGCTTCTACTATCCACTCTCTGCAACTCATCCAGAAGAGGACTACACGACTTGGCCTTGGTCTCAAGCCGAGGCATGGTATCTCTCCTGCACTGAAATGTCTCCAATAGCTCCCAGTGGCTGCGAGGAATAAGGTGAAAACCCTCTCCATTATGCATAAGGCCTTCTGGGCTCTGGGACCGCAATACCTTCAACTCTCACTTCCAATATATCTCCCTGCTTGAGCTCTTCCCTCATCCACCTCCAACTGCCTCAGGGTCAGTCGCTTCTGCAAGCAACCAGTTGGTGGTAGAGGTCTTTTTTCAGCTGGGGCCTCCCGGGAAAACTTGGAGAACCGTCGCTGGGTCTGGACGCACTTCAAAGCCTTTCTCTTTGCGTCTGCTTTTTCTTGGTGTGGTGCAGGCCTTGGCTTTTGGGTGCATGGCATACGGCCTTTGGCCATGCACCCAATAGCCTAGGCCACATCCACTGCAGCAATTCAGTTTTGACTGCATCTCAGCATCCGAAACGGCACCCATCAAGCCTTTGACCATGCACACAAGAGTCTATTGCTTGCCCACACCCATCACAAAATAATGGAGCCTGGCATGCAAACATGTGGCCAGAAACCACAATCCAGAAACGTAACATAAGCATCAGCACTTCTACCCAACCCCAGCACCATAACACAGCGATGCATGCAAACATGTAACAGCAGATTCCACAAACATACCACTGCCGCCGCCACCCCCAACCCACTTCCATTCATAAAGTATTATGTCACAGGCAAGCAAACCACACACTCTTGACAACATTGTGCCTACTCCCAGGAAGCTACAGGAACCAAGCACATAGAAGATTAACTTCAACCCTACCTTCTTCCATACTGACAGTGCTCCAACACTGCACCCAGTGGGCACACTGCAACACTTTCCACTGCACAATCTCCAGCCGTACACCGAAAACCGTAGGATGTTCTAACAATGACTGCACCCATGGAACCAACAATATATGCATGTCAGCGCACTTCTGGTGCTCTATGCAGAGTAAAATGTGCTCCACAACCATTCTGTAAAGGTGACCACCCTCAGAGATGCAGTCTAAATTGCATTGCTGCGTGTGGGCAAGGCCTAGACTATTGGGTGCATGGCCTACGGCCTCTGGCCCTTAGCCATGCACCCATTAGTCTAGGCCTTGCCCACACCTACCGCAACATAATGCAGCCATGCATGGCAACATGTGCCCAAGAACCACACATCACAGACACGGCCAGTGCTACCCAACCTCTGCACTGTAATACAGCTACGCATGGAAATATGCAACAGTTGGCAGAATCTACAACCATAACACAGCCCCCGGCACCCATACCTACTTTCATGCACATAGTATAGCTCCAGCACTCTATTCAGTACACAAAAGCAATACCCGATACGGCAGTACAGTAGTCAGCACTCCGCGCAATGGACACTACGAAATCCTATGTGATATGAAGTTTAACCCGTATCCACTTCTATGCACACACTATTGAAGAATTGCGCCACTTCACACACTGATGTATCCATGCACGTAGAAGATGCACTTCAACCCTACCCTCTTCTATACTGACAGTATTCCAACGCCGCACACACTGCAGAACTGTTCACTCCATAAGCTGCAGCCATGGAGTAAACAGTGTAGGATGTGCTGAGAAGCACCACACCCATTTAATCAACAATGTAGGCAATGCTGAGGAACCACACAGAGAAGGCAACAATGTCAAACCTAATTGCAACCACGGCACATAGTTGTCGGTGCAAGGCCTCCATCCGTGCATGGAATGGGCTATGGGCTTAACACACCGGAGTACACGCCATCTTACAATGTGCATGTCATTTGCAATGCACTCCCTTTCTGCAAATGAGCTCCCAACAGTCACCACGGAAGGAGGTCTCTGCACCAGCTATTGTGCCGTAACGAAGCCTGCATGCAGCATACATGGTAGTCGGCTGTGCAGAGACCCGAGTATTGGCGCTGTACACACAGATACTGCTGCCACATCAACGTCTTCGTCCACCTATTGACATCTCAGATGAATCACTTCTCACTCCCACACCCTTTCCATCCCTTCTTCCCACCGCCACATGGCGTAATATATGTTTAGCAATGCACTCCCCGTCTGCTATTCAGCTACCACCAGTCAGCACGGTAAGAGGTTGCGGCACAAGCTATCGTGCCCCATCTGCATTCACCACACATGGTAGTCGCCTGTGCAGGGATCGGCAAATTGGCACAGCACACACAGACACTGCAGGCACACCACCGTCTTCGTCCACCTAATAATCACACATCTCAGATGAACCACTTCTCACTCCCCCACCCTTTCCATCCCATCTTCCCACTGCCACATGGCGTACATTCTGTTTGTCAGTCCCTTCCGGCGCTGCACTGTCCTCCAATACACCAATGGCGGCGTTTCCCAAAAACTTTGACGCACAGCACGCTTCCCTCCAGCCAACCACCAGCCGCATCCAAAGTTTGCCGACAGCACGGCGTACTGCAAGCCAATGAGACTTCGGTCCGCGGAGAGAACAGGGAAATGGGTCCACGCAGCAGAGCCAGATATCACTTTTTTTTTTTTTTTTTAGACGTACATTTTAGTTCTTTGCAACAAAAGTACTGGTCGGATTTCCACCAAAAACACAAAAGCACGCTTCTGACCCAAACCCCCTCAAATCTGGTGCAAATCCGTTCAGGCTCTAGCCGTGCACAAACTTTTCACCCATTCAATCTATGGAAAAAATATATATATTTGGGACCTCCCCCATAGCTTCCCCCCTGCAGTAAACCTCACCAAACATGCCGCAAAAAATTCAGAGCGGGCCATATACTTTTTTGCAAAGTTTGCTGAGGATTCCTTCGGGAGAGCAAAGTTATAAGCCGCCGAAAATGGTGTCTTCCTATGGGTTTAGCAACTTAACCGTAACTACACACAAACACACACACACACTAGTACATACTACAATTTTTGTATTTACATTTTGATATTTAAACAGCTGTGTGTATTCTCAAACAGAAAGAGGAACCCTGTATTTGCACTTCATCTTGATCAATATCTTATAAAGGTGTTTGTGACATATCCTATGTATTGGTGGTTTACAACTGAGCATTTAACCCACAAACAATATTGAGATTTATATCATATCGCAATTCAGGTCAAAAATATTGAGATACGACTTTTGGTCCATACCAGCCCTACCTTACTCTTCTGCTAGGAAAGGATTAGAGGAAAAACTGAAATGGTACATACCATTCTCTCCTATGACTGTGGCACAACCCTGATTTTTCCCAGGATGACGGAGGCATTTAAATGCTGTCGGTGGGTTGCAGGACGATGTTAGGCCAGTTCTGTCTTAATAGTAGACCTAAAAAAACTTGGCACAATGTACCATAACATTCTCCATACCATTGGGTGTTTACCGTAGATCTATACACAGCTGAAAGACTGGGTATCCCAACCTGAGATTATACATCACATGAGCTGAAAACTATGTGCAGGAGCACTTGCTGCATACAGGATTTTCCTCCTATATGGTTTCACAACTTTAGAATCGCTTGGCGGTCTCCCTTAACAATTCCCATTTGAAGAAATGGGAAGCAAAACATCAGAGGATGTTAGACAAGAAATCCTATATAATCGGCATGAGCAGCAAAGCTTTCCATATGCACCCAGATGAAGGCGAATGCATACAAATTGATCATCTGATGGCAGCTCACTCCTAGTCACCTCCATGAGATATATCCAATCTCTCTTCCCTTTTGTGGGTGATGACATTTGACTCTGGGTTGGTCACATTTGTCATGGCCCAACCATTCTGGTAGGGTGGTCCTCTCCCATAGAAAAATTACCAGGCTCAAATACCCTCGGGATCCAAATGTTATTCTCTTGGGAGATGGTGGGAATATTTATTACTGCCAAGCCCCCAGGAATAGGGGGGGAGGGAGAAGAACAAGTTACTTCTTACCTGGTAACGTTCTTTCGATGGGATGTTCCTCCGACGTATTCCTTATCTTAGATATCTATTTCCAGCTTTGCTGGCCTCGGAAATGTTTTCTCTCTAGAGGGCGCTGCGCGTCGACGTCCGCCGAGTCGATGTCCCTCGACAGCCGCCGTATCGACGTCATCCTGCCTATAAAAGCCGCACGCAGCGTCCGTTGCTCAGTTAAGTTTTGTAGCCCACAATAATTCTTTCTGGACTAGACTAATCACCCTGAAGGAGCGTAAGCTGCAACAACAAGGGAAGTAGTACTGCGGGGATGGATGGGAGGGTCGATAAGGAATACGTTGGAGGAACATCCCATCGAAAGAACGTTACAAGGTAAGAAGTAACTTGTTCTTCGAAGGGATTGTGTCCTCCGACGTATTCCTTATCTTAGATAGGCTCCCATAGCAGTATTCTGTTATTGGAGGTGGGAGTACTGACTTCATGCTTCCTCTTATTGATGAATAGAGTCCAATACTGCCCTTCCAAACCTAGTTTCCTGACTGGAGGAGAAATCCAAGTTGTAAAACCGTGTAAAGGTATGGACGGACGACCATGTGGCAGCCGCACATATGTCTCTAACCGGCACTCCTCTTTTGAGGGCCGATGAAGCTGCGATACCTCTGGTCGAATGAGCCCTAAGATTTTGAGGGGGCTCTTTTCCTGCCAATTTATAACATTCCAAAATGGCTAAAATGATCCATCTGGAAATGGTCTGCTTAGTTATCGGTAACCCCAGCTTGTGACCTGCGTAGCCTACTAACAGCTGGTCTGCTTGTCTTATCCTAGCCAGTCTACTAATGTAAAAACTTAAAGCCCTTCTTGGGTCCAGCCTGTGTAACCTCTCTTCCTCTTTCCCCGGATGGGGAGGAGGATAGAAAGATGGAAGGGTAATCTTCTGTGTGATATGGAATTCAGAAACCACCTTTGGGAGGAAATTAGGCTTCACTTGCAGAACAACTGTCTTTGTGAAAGATTGTATGAGGGGGTTTACAAGAAAGAGCTTGTAACTCGCTCACCCTTCTAGCAGATGAAAGTGCTACTAATAAAACAGTCTTAAGGGTAAGAAATCTTAACGAACAAGAGTGGAGTGGTTCGAAAGTTGTGCCCATCAGGAAAGTTAGGACTAAATTTAAATCCCATAGGGGAACCTGGAATGGTCTTGGGGGATAAACGTTAGTTAACCCCTTTAGAAACTGTATTACCAAGGGTAACTTGAAATAGGATGGTTCTTCCGCAGTGCGCTTAAAGATGGATAGCGCTGCGAGATAGCCCTTGATGGTGCCAACTTGAAGGCCTGAATTCGCTAAATAAAGTAGGAAGGACAAAACCATTGGTGTACCACATGAAAAGGGATCGATATTCTTTTCCCTACACCAGCTGCAAAATCTGTTCCAACGGCAGTGGTATAAAGACTTTGTTGCTGGCCTTCTTGCCGAAAGCAACACCTCCATAACGTCATCAGGGAGGTCCCAATCCTTGTACCTCAGCCTTTCAGAAGCCAAGCGTGAAGGTTGAGGGTTTTGGTGTCTAGATGGAGAACCTGACCTCCCTTCTGTGAGAGTAGATTCTCTCTGAGTGGAAGTCGAATTGGAGGGCAGATGGACAAGTCTAGAAGGTCCGGGTACCACGTTCTCCTGGCCCAATCCGGGGCAATTAGGATCATGGTTTTCCGGAATCTTCTCAACCTCCTGATCATTTGAGGAATGAAACGCGTACAGGAGCGGAAACTCCCAGTCCACTATGAACGCGTCTCCCAGAGCTTCTCTCAGGGGAAATTCCCTTGAACAGAACAGATCGCACTTCCTGTTGACACTGGTGGCGAACACATCCACCTGAGGGGTTCCCCAAAGGGCGAAGATCTCTTGAAGGACTTCCTGAGCTAGTTCCCACTCGTGGGAGACTGTGCTCTGCCTGCTCAGAGCGTCCGCTGTCAAGTTCTTCTCTCCGGCTAGGTGAACTGCCGATAGAGAGATTCCTTCTTGGATTGCCCAAAACCAGAGCTGCATCGCATCTCTGCACAGAGGTAGTGATCCTACGCCTCCTCTTTTATTGAGGAAATGAATGGCCACTGTGTTGTCCGTCATTATCAGGACATTCTTTCCTTGTACAGATGGCAGAAAAGCCTTCAGCGCAAGTCTGATGGCCCTCAGCTCTAACAGGTTGATATGTAGTCTGGACTCCGATGGAGACCAACGACCGCTGATGGTCAAGTCGTTGGCGTGGGCTCCCCACCCCGTGAGTGAGGCATCCGTGACTACTGTTATCTCCGGCCAGGGTTGCCAAAACTGCTCTCCTTTCAGAATGTTCTCCTGACAGGCCCACCACTGAAGGTCTCCAGCCACCCTGTCGGGAACCTGAAGAAGATCGGTCATTCTCCCTGAGAATTGTGACCACTGAGTTCTCAGTGCCCACTGGAGGGATCTCATTCTCAGGCGAGCCTCTGGCACTAGGAAAATGCAGGATGCCATGAGGCCTAGCAAACTCAAAAAGTCGAAGGCTGGGAGACGTTGGGCATTTTGAAACTTGGTGACCATCTGTAGAATATCTTGAGCCCTCACCTCTGGTGGTGAGGCTTTTCCCAGGGAAGTGTCCAGGATCGCTCCGATGAACTGGAGTCTCTGCAATGGTATCATTTGTGACTTCTTTAAATTGAGGGAGAAGCCCAGTCTGTGAAGGGAGTGGCAAACATGATCTAGCTGGATCTGAGCTTGTTCCGAAGATACAGCTCTGATCAACCAATCGTCCAGGTAGGGGTAGACGTGAATCCCTTCCCTCCTTAGACTTGCAGCCACTACCGACATTAACTTGGTGAAGACCCTCGGGGCGGAGGTCAGCCCAAATGGCAGCACTCGAAATTGATAATGAGAGTTGCCAATTGCGAACCTCAGGTATTTCCTGTGTTTGAGATGGATTGGCACATGGAAATAAGTGTCCTGAAGGTCCAGAGATACCAACAAGTCCTGGAACTGAAGGGCCTGAAGGATCTGAGAAAGAGTTACCATCTTGAATTTGTCTTTCCTGAGGAATTTGTTCAATTCTCGCAAGTCCAAGATGGGTCTCAGTCCTCCGTCTTTCTTTGGTATGAGAAAGTAAGGGGAGTACCAGCCCTTGTTCCTCTCCGCTACAGGTACAGGTTCTATGGCACCTTTCTCTAGCAGGTCTAAAATTTCCTGCAAGAGGAGCGGATCTGGAGCTTTTTGAGAGCTGATCCCCGGTGGATGACTCTGAGGTATGCGTAGGAGAGGCAGGCAGTAACCTTGTGCAACTGTCTCCAATGCCCAAGCATCTGACGTGATAACCTGCCATTCCGCCAGATGTTGAGTTAACCTGCCTCCTACAGGTGTCTTGTGAGGGAAGTCCTCAGAGTGGTTTTGGGGCGGCTGATGCCGATGCTAAAGAGGCACCTGCTGTTGCTGCGGCTTTTGAATATCTACCCCGTCCACCTCGGGTAGTTCTTCTTTGTCCCCTTTGAGCCGGTCGTCCTCTACCTCTTCCGAATGCGGAGTAGAAGCGAAAGGACTTGCCTCTCGCAGAGGATCCTGTGGGACAAAAAGGTGTCTGACAGATTGCAGCACCGAGGGATTTTGCTGCTGCCTTTGATGTTTGCAGTTTTTCTAAACTGTCATCCGCCTTTTTCCCAAACAAAGAAGAGCCATCGAATGGCATGTTCAAGAGCCTGGCTTGCACATCTGGGGCAAAACCAGACTTTCTCAACCAAGCAAATCTCCTGGTTGTTGTACTTGCCGCCATTGCTCTGCTGATACTGTCAGCCGAATCAATGCCCGTCTGGAGGGTTTCGCACATAGCGTCTTTACCGTCCTTTATGATATTTAGGAACGCCTCCCTTTCTTCTCCCTCCGGGATGCAGTCAGCCGCTGTAGAAGCACACTCCCAAAGTGTATGGCTGAATCTAGCAAGGGTGCAAGTAGCATTAATAGATTTTAACGCCATGCTACATGCCGAAAAGACTTTCTTGGCCATAGCATCGTATTTTTTATCGTCCCTGTCCTGTGGAACGGTAGGGTAAGCAGTCTTGATGTCAGTAGAAGATACTGCCTGTACCACCAGACTTTCTGGGGATGGGTGTTTGGACAAAAACTCCGGGTCTGCAGAAGATAACCTGTATTTAGTAGACAGTTTTTTATTTACTGCCGGGACGACATCTGGGGTTTCCCAGTTCGTCATGATTTTTCTTTGAAGAGCTTTATGAAAAGGTACTACAGGATCCTCCTGTGGACCTTTATCAAGAATATCCGTGAGGTCATCCTGTTGGAAAGCCTGTGAAGGTGTTGACCACCCCATAAATTCTGTGATCCTGGCCATTAAGGCTCTATAGGGGGTTTCACCATGCTCCCCCGGGTCTGGCCTAGCGAACTCCACCTCTGGGGAAGTGTCTAAACCACTTGCCTCATGTAAGGAATCCTGGAGTTCCTTTGATCTGCGTTCCTCTGAGGATAACTCCTCTTGAACTGGGGTTGCAGATCCCTGCAACTCAAATGTCTCTTCTTGGTCAGATAGTTCTCCCTCTTCCATAATTGAGGACATTGTTTTCAATTGGTCTGAACTCACAAAGGGTGTGAAACCCATCTCCAAGGCAGAGGGTGCCAAACTTGTTGTAATCGGCCTCGAAAACGTCGATGTAGTCGACGCCGACGCCGAAGGCTTCGAACGTGGCGTCGAAAACAAAGGTGGAGGCCTCGAGGTCCTCGATAGAATTTGGATTCTGCTTGAGGATGTCGACAATCTGGACGACATCGTCATCGAAGACCTGGGAATAGCCACTGGGTGCGCCGCAACCGTGACTTACCTTGGCGTCGACGCCGGTGTTGAGGATGGCGTCGAGTCGACAGACCCGTGTGTTGAAGGTCCCTTCGACAACGGCGTCGAAGACACCGACCTCGGCGTCGACGGAACCTTCGAAGAAGGATTCAAGGTCTTTGCTTTACTCGAGGGTTCGTGACGCGCTCGAGAAGCTTCCTTCGCCGGGTACTGCGACTCGCGGCGTTTTGGACCTTCGGGTCTTTCGATCAGAGCATCGCTTTCGGCAGTCTTTGAGGGGGTCGAGGCCGCTTTCTCGAAGACGCTCATCATATTTTTTCGGAATTCCTCCCATTCAGCCCGGGAACTATGTTTCGTGGGGCAAGGGATTCTCTTAGGTGAAACAGAGGAAGAGGAGGACGAAGAAGGGGATCTTCGGCGTCTCCTTTTCGTGTGCTTCGATCTCGAGGAGTGATGGGACCCGCTTCGAGACCTGGAGCACGAATGGTGACGAGGAGACGAATGTCTCGACTTCGTCGAGGAAGAAGAAGCTTTAGAAGTCTTACCTTTTTCCAACTTCTCCCTACGCTCCTTCAGGGCCTTAGCTGTCAGGGACATACAGTCCTCGCACTCCGAACAATGGTGTTCAGCTCCCAAACACCACAGACAGACCCTGTGAGGGTCAGTCAGCGACATCTTTTTTCCACAGTCTCGGCATTTTTTAAAGCCGGACCGAGGGGTCGTCGGTTCAGACGAGGAAGCCATAGAGTATGGATCGAATATCTCGAGGAAATTGGAATAATTCTCTACTAAACTGAGCAACGATATTCCGAGGTACTGAGTAAGCGCGGAAAAACGGAACTGAACAACGGACGCTGCGCGCTGCCTTTATAGGCAGGATGACGTCGATGTCGATACGGCGGCTGTCGAGGGACATCGACTGGGCGGACGCCGACGCGCTGCGCCCTCTAGAGAGAAAAAATTTCCGAGGCCAGCAAAACTGGAAAGAGATATCTAAGATAAGGAATACGTCGGAGGACACAATCCCTTCGAATGGGGGATTACACAAATGTTGGTGGCTCAGCTGACAATTGCTCAACACCAAGTCCCATAGTACTATGTTGATCCAAATTTCATGGGCCAAATTTTGAATGCATTAGCAATGGTTAAACTCACAGGAACTGGTTAAACTGCCTGAAAAGGGAGCATAGTAAATACACCTCAACCCGATTACCTTTTAATCAATCAGTTAATCCAGGAATCCAATGAGGTAGGGTTTACGACACAGACCTAAACTGTAGAAAATGTTCCCATTAGTGTAAGGTCTTTTTTGTTTTTTTGCTTTGGAACATGATGATGATTTGTCAAACGAACATGTGATTACATTACCAGGTAAATTACTGTGTGTAAAATGTGATTGATGTTTGATTGTACTATTTATAATCTTAAGTGGTGCATCTTTTTTTCATGTGAATAAAATAAGCACATTCACAGAATAAAGCATAATGAGAAAGTCACCTGGCAACTAAATACATTTCCAAAACAAATGCGTTTCACAGTGACCAATTGAGCCTTTGTTCTGTTGCAGTGGGCACAAAATTCGAGATACAAGAATGGTTTGAATGTCCTAGCACCTGAAAAAATAAGGCTAGTAATGATAGCATTGTGCACCTCTTCAGAGTTTTCTAGGGTAGATACCCATCTCTCTGCCCTCTGTGCCTGCAACCGTGCTGCTAAAAGAGCGTCCGCTTTGTACCCTTTTTCGTAATACTTCTGCTTAAGGTATCTCAACTTCCTCAGGGTTTTCCCCCATTTAAGCGCATTCAGTTCCGTCCTCTTTGCCAGCAATTCCTCCCTCCTCTCCTCTCCTCTACCCTACCCTACCACCATGGCATGCATCCTTTCCCCCCTTCAACTATCTCTTTTCGGAGTCTCTCTTTCCCGTTTCCGTTGCACACCTTCTCTTATCAAGAGCCCTCTCCAGGTCGCTTTCCCTGCATCCCAGAATACCATGTGCGTACCTCCCCAGTATCATTTATCTCAAAATATTCTACCATGGCTTTGACAAGTTGGTCAGCAAATAGTGGGTCTTTCCATAGTAATTAATTGTTCATTGCACCGCCAGCTATCTGGCCTGTACAGCAACGTCGTGACCCCTAGCATGTCCCCCCAACGGAACACCGACATGTAGTGTAGGCAGCGCCTGGACACTAAGGGTTGATGGCTGGTGCAAGCTGCAGTGTGTTAATACTGAGAACTTCCACCACCAAAATGGCCCCCAGAGCGGGATGCTACATAGGAACCAAGATGGCCCCTTGCAGTCCTTATCAAAAGAATCCTTGGTGGTCTAGTGGTGCAGCCCACAGCTATTTAAACCACGCCCAGGGCCACACCCAATGCTTAGCGGTTTCTCCAGCTGACAAGCAAGCAGCATAACGCTTACCTTCTTTGCATCCACATGCTACTTTTCCAGAGATCCATGTGCTAGTGTTCTAGCACTGCAGTACCTCAACTGACCTGATTCCTCTCCGGAGTTCTCAGACACGTGGTATACTCACTGTGACTGCAGCGGGACATTCTGAAGGGTTTCGTTTCTTTGCCAGATCAGCTCAGCAGTCCACAGCTTCTAGGAAAGAACAAACAAACACAGGTAAGCAAATAGCAGTGCTCCGGGACCCCACAGCCTTCTCTCTCTAACCTCTGGCAGCTGTCCGACATCCGCTCCAGATCCGCACATCGAGGAGGCATGTTGAACGCAGGAGCAGCATTCCTCTTCACTCCAGCTGATTCTGCATCCTGGGGTGGGGGGAACGGGGGGAGAGGGGTACCATGCTCTGCAGATGGCCTGAAAAGTAAAGACACATTAATAGCACCCGACAATGGAACGGACATTCTAACTACAAACAAATATAAAAGGACACTGCTTTACAACGCGCATTGCGTCACATCACTCAGGACGATATTGGAGTAAGGAGGACATTAAACAACGCACAGGGACACTGCTTCCTGCGCGCAAAGCAGAACACTTACCTACTGGCATCACGTGTGCCGCAGCAGGACTGGGTGACCACAGAAGTAACTGGGAGAGAGATGTCAATCTGATGTTCTGCACATCACTTGAATATAAAGGTGAGCACATTCTCTGCATTACCTGCTAGTCAGCATACCCTGGGGAGAGTTGTAGCTTATCCTCGTTTTTTCTGTCCGCATGTAGGTAACACCCAGCACCAAAATCATCAAATCCAGGACCTCCAACTCACTCCCAACCATCCTGTACACTGGGCACTTAGCCTTTCAGCAGAACAGTGGGAAGGGAGTGGTTTGGATTAGCAGCATAACACCAAGGGCCATGCAGCTAGCGATCCGGACCAGGCACTCCTGCAGGGCACCAGAGGTAAGCATTACAGAACACTAAGCCCACATGCACACGCCCTGCCCGAGTGTCATGGCGTCAGAGGTTGATCAGTTAGCAGCATTGCTAGGCGAATTACGGGCAGAAGTACATGCTGCCCACTCGGAAACTAACGCTACGAGAAAGGAATTAGTAATCAATAGGGAAAGAACAGAGGAACTAGCAAAGCGCCTCACTAGAACCCAAGCCGGTCAGGTCCCTTTACCTGGCCCATCCGCAGCGCCACCCCAGATACATGTAACCACCCCTATAAAATTCCCATTAGCCCCTCCTGAAAGATTCCTAGGGGACCCGCAAAAATACAGTCTCATCAGTGTCAGGTCAGCTTCACTTTCTGTGTCGACCAGGGGCATTTCCGACTGACCAAACCAAGGTGGCTTTTGTCCTGTATTACCTAGGGGGGGGGGGGGGGGCATGCAGCCAGTTGGTCAGTGCCGCTGGTTACCCGGGACAGCCCGATTCTATACAAATTTACAGGTTTCCAGCAAGAATTGGATAAGCTCTTTGCCCGCCAAACCCAGGGACACGCTTTAGATTGGGAGTTGCTGGCCCTTCGACAGGGATCCCAGGATCTGTTAGTATACATTACCACATTTAACCGCCTGGTAGCAGAGACCAACTGGCCCGAAGACAAAAGAACTAACCTATTTTACCAGGGTATCTGTAGAGCATTGAAGGACGTATTGGCACAGGTCGTGAATCTACCTGAACGTTGTGCAGAATACATACTTAGTGGTGTAACTTGATCACTGGCTACAGGAAAGACAGTCCAATCGGTCTCGTATTGAGGGCCATCCCTTGTATGTATGTCCCCAGGAGGTCCCATCCCGAACCACAGAAAATCTGCCTGAGCCCATGCAGTTGGGCAGTATAAGAGAAACCTTAACCAAAGTAGAAAGAGCGACGCAGGTAGCAACAACTCTGTTTATATTGCGGCAAGGCTGGACATTTCTTAAAGGACTGCCCAAACAAGAAAACACTGGGAGCTATCGAGGTAGGCATACCAGAACCAAGGGAGCCGTCGGAAAACTCTATGGCTCGGCAAGAATAGAAATCGGCTTGTCTGGAAAGGAGAAGATGTCAACAGTCTCGCATTTTACAACACCGGTAATCCTGCTGTGCCCCGAACAGCCTCAACAAATGCATGCCTTGGAAGCATACATTGACTGCGGAGCAGTAGGAAACTGCATGGACATCACTCTGGCCCTACGGATAGGTGTGCCTATCCAAAAAAGGTACAAGGCAGACAACATTGTTTCTGTGGATGGAATGCAGCTGTCAATCGGACCAGTGACCCTATGTACGGGGAAGGTTGTATTGTTATGCCATGACGGTCACAGGGAATACATAGTCTTTGACCCCATTAACGCACCCAAGTTCCAGCTCATATTAGGCATGCCGTTGTTAGAGTGTCATAATGCGGCCATAGACTGGCAAACCCATTTGTTGACCTTCTCAGCCAAGTGCGCCCACACTGGTTACCCAGCAACATCTGTCAGTGTCGATGCTCAGGTGCCCATGTTCGGATCACAAAACAACAAACACAAGTGGTGATTGGCATCATGGGACAACTGCCTCCAGAATACGAAGCCTAGCAGGACGTCTTTCAAAAAGACCAAGCTAACACCTTGCCACCCCACAGGCCTTATGACTGTCAAATCGACCTGGTCCCGCAGGCTCAAGCTCCATGCAGCCGCATAAACGCACTTAAGGAAAAGGAGAACCAACATCTGGACAGATATTTAGATCAGTACCTGGCCAATGGGTTTATTCGACCATCCAAGTCACCCGCCTCCTTGGCTCTTTTCTTCGTCCCCAAGAAGGAGGGGACCTTAGAACTTGTATAGATTACAGAGGCTTATCAAAATCACCATCAAGAACCAGTATCCTTTGCCAATGATTCCGGTGCTACTGGACCAAATATAGGGTGCGAAAATGTAAACTAAGCTTGACCTTAGAGGAGCCTACCATCTGGTTTGCGTGAAGGCTGGGGACGAGTGGAAGACGGCCTTCTGAACGAAGTTTGGGTTATTCGAGTACACCATCATGTCCTTCGGGCTGTGCAACTCTCCGGCAGCATTCCAGTTTTTCATTAGCGACTTCCTGAGGGAATTACTGGACATTTTTGCGCTATGGTGTACATAGATGATATCTTAATTTACTGCACAACACTGGATGAACACGTACATCATGCGAGGATGGTCTTGGAAAAACTATGCAAGTACCATTTGAGAAGTGCGCCTTCTGCGTGACCAAGGGGGAGTTTTTAGGATTCATCGCGAGTCCCCAGAGGAGCCAGATGGATAACCGCAAAGTTGAGGCGATACACCAATGGCCATCACCTACTTCAGTCAAGGCAATCAAAAGTTTCCTGTGGTTCGCCACTTTTCACAGGCGGTTCAACGCAAACTTCTCGGACATAAGTCCATCACTTCCTTACTTCGGAAAAACAGAACTTTTAACTGGACCGCCGAAGCCGAACAGGCGTTTGTGCAACTGAAACACTGATTTACCAGTGCCCCAATACTCCAACACCCAGACCCTGAACTCCCATATCTGGTTGAGACCGCTGGATCAAGCGTTGCGATGGGGGGGAAGTTCTGTCCCAACGGGATCCTGAGACTCACCAATTACATCTAGGAGCATTCTGGTCCAAAAAATGCAATCCAGCAGAGCTAAATTATGCCGTGACTGATAAAGAGTTGATGGCTATCAAGGCTGCTTTTAAGGAGTAGCAACATCACCTCCTTGGAGCACGTCATACAGTCACGGTGCTCACAGATCACGCAACTTGCAATTCCTATGGACAGCCAGGGCACAATTTCTTCGCAACCTACTGTGGGCTCAGTTCTTTACGGAGTACGATTTCACAGTGACTTATTGCCCTGGTGTGAAGAATGGAAAAGCGGATGCTGTCTCGGATTGGCTGGGATACTGATAGAAAAGCTGTTTATGCAAGTCCTGCGTCCGTAACAATCAAAGCGGAAGAAAAGATGTTGGGAGCCACGAGCATAAGCTCACCCTCTTTAGTTGAGTTACAGGAGGATGCATAAGGAGATCACGATGTACTTAGAGCAGGACATCCAGGTATCACAAAGACAACGGCAAAGATCCGGCAGAAAGATTATGCAATATGTAGAAACTTGTGACATCTGCGCCAGAAACAAGACGCTAAGAAACAAGCCATCGGGGTTACTCCGTCCATTGTCTGTTTCACTGGCCCCTTGGCATACCATCTCTTTGGACTTCATTACCGAGTTGCCGCCCTGTAACGGTTACAATACAATATTTATCGTTGTTGACCTTTTAACTAAAATGGCACATTTCATCACCCTAAAGGGGCTACCAAGTGCAGGGGTCCTGGCACAGACGTTCTTAACAAATATTGTGAAGCTACATGGCTTTCCATCAGTGGTGATATCCGACCGGGGCAGTCAATTTGTTTCCAAGTTCTGGAGAAACTGCGGTGCGAAAGCCCAGATTGAAGTCCGTTTATCCACCAGGACCCACCCACAGACTGATGACAGGACAAAAACTCTTGAACAATACATGCAATGACATGCATTACTTACCGTAAAAGCAATCTGCTTAGAATCACATGCTGTGCATAGACTAGCGAGCAGTACCCGCAGTTGGAGGTGGGATGTGAGAAGGAACAGTAGTGAAAAGATGTCTTAGTACTGTCTGTCCCACCTGAGAATCAGACCTAGAATGAGTGTATAGGCAATAGTATTTTGTAAAGGCGTGTACAGAACTCCAGGTTGTCGCTTTGCAAATGGACTCTAGCGGAACATTTGCAATGAATTATATGGAAGCCCCAGTGCCTCGAGTAGAATGCGCTCTAGGCTTGAAGGGCAGTTCTCTCTTAGCAAGCATTTGACAATCCACCTACAGATGGTAGATTTGGAGACCGGGTCTCCTTCTCTAACTGCTGCCACTGAAGCAAAAAATTGATTTGTTTTTCTTAGTGGTCGAGTTCTGTCCATGACATCAAGTGTGTGCAGACTTCTTTCTCCCATGTTTGAGGGGTTCTGAAAGAACGTTGGTAATTCTATGGATTGGTTCACAAGAACTTTGAAATGAATTTAGGCGCAAACCTAGGGCGAGTGCGCAGAACCACCTTATCTCTGAACTGTTACAAAGGGGTCTAGAACTGAGAGCACTTGTAGTTCACTTACTCTCCTGATGGAAGTAATAGCTACTAAAAGGCAGTCTTGTAGGTGAGATCTTCGAGACTTGCTCTATGCATGGGCTCGAAGGGAGACCCCATAAGTCTAGTTAACACATTCAGGTCCCATCCATCTGGGTTAGAAATGGGAGGGTGAATTCTCTTTACTCCTTCCATGAAAGCCTTAATAACTAGTATCTTCCACCACAACAACTTCTGTTGTGATGTAGTGTAGGCTGAAAGAGCAGCTAAGTGAACCTTTAGAGAGTTAAAGACCAGGCCTGAGTCAAGTAAATGAGTCTCGTACAAAACAATATGTGTAGGAGAGCAGTCAATGGGGTTGAGTTGCACCAGATGACAAAACATTTCCACTTACTGGAATAGCAATATCGAGTGTTAGGTTTTCTTGCCTCCCGAGTATGTCCAAACATCTTTGAGGGAGTTGTAGGTGGCCAAACTCTAACTTCAGGAGCCAGGCCGCTAAGCTCAATGTCTGCGGGCATGGGTGAAGTGTCTCCTGTTTGTCTTGCGACAACATGTACGGGAAAGGCAGTTTCATCGGAGGAGATAGAGACATCCCCATCAGATGAGCGAACCAGGGTTGGCGGGCCCACATGGGGGCCACCAATATCATTGTGACTGGTTCCTGGTGCATCTTGTGCACTATCTTGTTGAACAGGGGAGTCGGGTGAGGGGAGTGAGGGGAGTGAGGGGGGGGAAGCGTAAACAAATCTCCCTGACCATGTTATCCAGAGTCCATTCCCCTTGAACGGTTCTGGGGGTACCTGGAGGCATAATCTTGGCACTGAGCATTCTCCAGAGTTGGGAATCTGGAAAACCCCATTCCACAAAAACCTTGGAGACTCTGTCTTTGTGTAATCGCCATTCGTACTCTATTGGTAGTGGGAAACCCCTACTGAGTATGTCTGCCAGAAGATCGAGTTCCCCTGGAACATGTTGAGACAGCAGAAACATGTTCTGTTTCAGAGCCCACTTCCAAATGTTCTGGGACAGTTTAGACAGCTTTCGAGAGTGAGTGCCCCCTTGTTTGTTCAGATAGTACATGGCCGTGGTGCTGTCTGTGAGGATCAGGGCCATCTTTCTCTGCAGTTGAGATTGAAAAGCTTTCAGTGCTTTGAATACCGCCAACAGTTCCAACAGGTTTAAGTGGTTGGATGCTATGTCTGACGACCAAACTGTGTGCCATCTTTTGAAGCAGGTGAGCTCCCCACCCTGTGAGAGATGCGTCTGTAGTGAGAGTGGCCTCCACTACGGGGGTGGTGAAGGATTTGCCTTTCAAGAGGCTCTCCCTCGACCACCACCGTAGAGAGAGAACGAGGGCTGGCGAGACAACCACTAGATTGTCCCATTGTCCACTGGCCTGACACCACTGGCTGTTGAGCCACTCCTGCATTGGACGCAAGCGCGCGTGAGGAACCAAATAAATACATGACGCCATCATTCCTAACAGTCACATAGCCTTGCATACCGTCACCTCTCGACTGGCTACATATTGAGGGATTTGAAACTGCATGTTTTGGGCCCTCTCGTTGGAGGGGAAGACGAGGCCGACTGGGGTCTAGGCTGGATTTCTTCTCCTTGATGGAGAATCCCAGACTGAATAAAAGATCTATTGTTCTTTGGTTATTTGACAGACCGATTTCATAAGAGTCCCCCGTTATGAGCCAATCGTCGAGGTAAGGATAAACCGGGATGGATTGCCTGCGCAGGTGTGCTGCTGCCACTGCCAGTACCTTTGTAAATACCCATGATGCGGAGGCTATGCCGAAGGGTAGTACCTTGAGTTGATAGAGTTTGTCTTGTATCATGAATCTGAGGTATTTTCTGTGCGCCGGCACCATTGAAATATGAAAGTATGCATCTTTCATGTCCAGTGTTGCCATGTAATCCGCCCTGTGAGAGCAGGGGAATAACTTCCTGCAGAGGGACCATGCAGAACTTTTGTGCTTTACAAATCTGTTCGCTGGGCGCAGATCTAATACATGGTGCCTGGTTAGATCCTTTTTGGGTACAAGGAAGTACACTGAACAAATACCTTTGTTTACCTGTGAAAGAGGAACAACCTCTATGGCTTCGTTTTCTTGTAGTGTCTCGACTTCCTGAAGAAGGTTCTGCAGATGGTCTGGCGTCGTCTTGCGCGTCGAGGTCTGAACATTGGGGACCGGGAGAATTCTATACAGTGCCCGTGGGCCACAGTCTTTTGCACCCACTGGTCTGTAGTTATTCCCTCCCAAGTCTGAAGGAATGATGTTAGCCGGCCCCCGACCAGGGAGGCATGGGAGGGGACCCGGATCTTTGGGTCATTTTGAACCCGAGGCCGGGGAGCCGCTGGGGGTATATTTACGGCCCATTCCTTTCCCACGACGCTGACCCCTTTGGGGATACAGGGTGGAGTATCCGCTGGTTCCTTGTGGAGAAGACCAACTATTTCCAGAGGTGTACTGGTTTTGGGGGGGAAGGGGCAGAGCGTTGGCCATGAAAAAGGCGTCTGGACCCAGTTCCTCGCCTTGTGGAGGGCTTTTGTGTGATTTGATCTAGTCTCTTCAGGGTATCGTGCTCCTTCTTTGCGGTCTCGACAGCTTCGTCGACCACTCTTCCAAATAGGTTGGATTCTTCCAAGGGTTTATTAATAATTGACGTTTTTGTTTCTGGCTTGAACCCAGAATTCCTTAGCCACGCTTGTCTCTTTAGAAGGGTGGTCTGAGCCAACGATTGACCCACTGTCTCAGCGGAATCCAAAGTGTTCTGAGTATTACTTTGGTTTACTTGTTTGCCCTCGGATACTGTGGACAGAAGACGAGTCCGTAGCAGTTCAGGAACCTCCTGCAGGCCTTCCTGTAACGAGGCCCATTGAGCGTCCACGTAGCTGGCTAACAAGGTAGTATTGTTAGCAATTCGCGTAGAAAAGGCTGCTGCAGCCGTGACCCTCCTCCTCAGGGCGTAGAGTCTTTTACACTCTGTCAGGGGGTGCCTCCCCAGTTGACAGGGGAACCCCTGCCCCTTTTCTTGTAGTGGTCACCACCAGCGAGTCTGGGGTGGAGTGACCTCTGATATAAAGAGGATCAGAGGGGGAAGGCCGAAATAGCTTTTCAATCCTTGGATTAACTGCTCTTGTGAGTGCAGGTGTTAATAACGAGGGAGCCAGACGCATTTTAATAAAGTTAAGAAGAGGACTAGCCTGGCTGGAAAGTGGTTTTTCTTCCTCCACAAAGTCAGCCTCAGTAACAGCTTCATCGGTGGTGATATTGAAACGTTCTGCTGCTTTGCGCAACATGGCGTTAAACGTCATTTGATCGTCCACTGAAGAGGGCTGTCTAGCGGGAGTGGTCTGTGGGGAATCTAAACACAGGGCATCATGATCTGGAGAAGGATTTGGAGACTGCCAAGGCTGAGGGTCACACATACCCGGGTTTTCCTCCCACCCCTCTATGGGGTCATGCATATCCTCAGTGTCAATGAAGTGATCATCATCCCGAGTGTCTGCAGGAACCGCCTCTTCAGTGAGGTTGTAAGTGTACACATCCTCCTTATGAGAGGGATCAAAGAGTCTTGGAAATTTAGACACAGGGTTCAAAAGGTCTTCTTCCTTCTTCTTTTAGGGGTGGATTGCTCTGAGAGGGTTACAAACCTATCAAGCCTCTCCATACAATTCTCAATGTTTCCCTAGTCCAAACAGAAGACCTAGATGTGGAAAGCGCTCTTGATTACAATCCTCTGACGCTAAACATCGAGATTTTTGTCTCAACGTCGAAGAAATACCTGCTTTGCTTTCCAAAAACTCTTCCCGGGGGACCAACAGAGGTTGCGTGTCCCTGTGCTTCTCCTTAGGCTTGGCGGAGTGTTCCGGTATTTCCTTTAGCCTATCTTTGGATTTCGACAATCCTTGGGCTTTCCCGTGGTCGTCGCCGAATCCCTTGACCGACGCTTCAAGCGTCCGCCAAAACAATTCTCGCAATGCTTTCGGTAACGTCCTCCGCTGTAGGGAGATGCGTAGCCTGGGCCTAAGTTGTACAGTCTACGACAAGGCCCCAGTTCCCCCGTTGGCAGACGCCTTCTTACGATGCATCTCGACGGGTTTTGGAATATTGGGGTAGTGCCCTTCACTTTCGAGTGCCCGATCACTAGGCACATCTGCGGCAAGGGCTGCCAATCTTGACGGTCGGCGGGCACGGCTGAAACTTTCGGTGTGCCCGTTGGCGCTGTGGACCGCTTCGACTTCATCAAAGACTGGTCGGGGCTTGTGCGTTTAGTGATTTGCAAGCGTTCGTCTATGTTGCCAGGGTGTACAGTCCCCATAGCAGTGCTTGTGCCGTGGCTGGCTGGGAAAGACGTCACGGAGCAGGAGCGCTCCGCCGAAAGGTCAACAACCTCCGAGTCGGAGACCTGCTTGTCACCGATTCCCTCGTCGCACTCGGCGGTTGAGGCAGCAGGAGAACTCGACTCGGCCTTCGACATCCCGTAGGCCGCCCACCGCTTGACACGGCTCCCCTTCAATATTTTAGGACGGAGGAGCTTACAAACTGCACAACCTTGTTCGTCGTGATCGAGGGGCAATGAACGGTTACACATGGGGCAAAACCTAAATGGAGTCCTCTCCATAGCTGAGGATAGGGAAAGTGACAAAGACCGAAGAAGAAAGAGGGAGGAAAGGGAAAGTCATTCTCAGATTTTACAGAAATGTCCACCCCGACCCCACTCTCCCTACTGTGTAGGCCGGCTGGAAGGCCCAGCCACGTGGTCGGCAACGCCGGCTGGATCACCGTCTGTCGAAGGTCCGTGGAGGTTTCGACGGAAATCCAGAACAGCCGTCGATGGGAAGGACGGTCAGGGTGATCTTAATATATTTAACCAAAGGTGAAGCTCTGCTTAAGGCGACCAGTATGCTGGGCGGAAAAAAACAAAATCAGAGGGACCTCGACACGTGAGGGATTTTGGGTACATTACATTTCAGGGATAGTGTTACGGTCACGCCCATGTCGATATCCCCTTTGGATTCTCGAAAGACAAGATGCAATACTCTGCTGTGACCATTGGATGTCATCAGACTATATGCACAGCATGTGAATCTAAGCAGATTAACAAGCATCAGTAGTATGCTTACTCAAGTAGACTCAATTTGGGGAGATCTGCTGTGGGCAGCAGAATATGCATATAACACCACCATCCATAGTTCTATGGGATTTTCGCCCTTTTTCTTCCTACATGGAAGGGACCCACGCACTAGGGGTGTTACAGTGTTAGTTTTATGGCCGTACAATAACCTTCTTGCCAAATGACGATATATCATGGTCATCGCTGTATAGCAGGTGGAGTCAACTAATCTTAAATATTTTCTTAAAAAGGTCCTAAATTGTCAGATTTAACATTACAAACCGAAACCAGGCACCCAGGGCCAGAATTGGGCTTTTCAACATACTTTCTACTGAAATGCCACCCCTTGCTTCCACCAAACACAAAAACACGTGTGGAGAGGAGCAGTCGGGGGTGGGGGTGGGGGGATCCCTGCTGTGACTGGCAAAGCAAACTTAATAGCTTTTCTTAAGTGGTCATTTAGGCTTTTAGCTCCCCCACTGGCTACTGGTGAAGATGAACATGTTGCCATCTTGATAATCTGCATGCCACAGATCAATGGAGGCTGATGGTAGTATGCGGCTGACGGTAGTATGCGCTTGTGCGCATACACACTCTCTTGCTCTCTCTCTTTACGTTAGTCTTTAGTTTAATTGCGGGCCAAAAGGTGTCCAGTAATCACAGACATGTTACCCTTTGGTATGGCAGCAGGGAATATCCGCAGAGATGAGTGAATTTTGCGGTGTGACTTATTAAATGTAAAATCAATGATAGAACCAGCAAAATCCCCCATTGTCATATGTTTAGAAAACATTATCCATTATAAATATATAAACCCCAAAGCCGCCAACCCAAAGTAAATCCTTTTCCTTCTTGGCACTCTATTTATTCTTCCTATTGCCAACATATTGATTTTGTGTCGGGCACGTGTTGTTTTCGGAATGGCATTAAAAACTGCTCCAACTGAAACTACTTGTGCCAAAAAAAGAAGTTTTTTTTACATTGCCTTTTTGCATTTGAAGTTCTTTAACTTACCCTTGAGTCAGTGCTTTTTAGTTAACTTATGAATACGCAGGCAGGATTCTCCAGCTGTAGCAAGGTAGCATTTTGAAACTTGTTTCTGCACATATTTAGCTGATCCTCCAGGAATCTAAGGCGGCTGCAGAATTGGTCTTTCATGGCGCTCACTCGTTGATCACCTTGAATGAAAGAGTGACTAGTGGAAGTGTTATAGTGCAAATTTTGAGCAATGAGCTTGCTGCTCAGTCACAGCTCATCGCTTTGAAAATTGGCCTCAACTTGCATTTTTTTGGAACCACGTGGCATTGACATCATGACTCCTCGCTGCGACAAAATGTTCGTTTTGACAACTCTTTATCCCATTAAAGGGAGAAAAGACATTCATGTGTGGTCTGAAAGCTCATGTCATTGTGTTTCTTTTGTCAAAATTTCATAGCCAACACAGACACACCGAAATGTTGCATAGTGATCTAATCCCTATAGCTTGTTTACCATCTGCCTGGTGTATTATGAAGGGCTGATGTCGGAGTCACCACTGACCATGTAATCCTAAAGGGACAGCGTTCAGTGGGCGCTGTTGATTTCTTTCTCGTTTCTTGCAATACATGTTCATTTACCTTCTTATAGATAGTGGCAAAACATTTTTTTTTTGAAAATGACAAAAGTTCAAATACATATTGGCACAAATATGGCCTAGACCACCACATCACCACAGCCCCATCAATACCATTTCCCAAGGCCTGAATGCATTAGGACCCTTGTGATGTGAGTTCAGAGGAAGGAATGCTTTCACGAGTGGTGTCACAAATTGAGAATAGACCCAAGAAATATTTCACCCCCATTGCTCTGGATACTTCAAATTGAATGTAGAATCTGTCCTGCCGGCTTGAGTCCAGTGCATGCAGGTAGGTAAGGGATCAAGCGAAGCAACTCTAGTGCCAATGTGCAAATCTACACAGAGGACAGTGGGGAGGGAGGTGCAGTTTATTTACTAGCAGAAAGCACCGATAGGCCCAGTGTTCACACAGTCTACAGCAGGGTCGGACTGGGGCATAAAATTGGCTTGACCACCAACATAAAAGTGGCACAGTTGCAAATGGGAATTAATTCCTTTTGGAACACTGTTTGAATAGTACCCAAGGGGGAGATTATTTTATAAAATGTGATGCAAATTGTACATTTAAAAGAATATTCAGCAACAGTGGTCAAAACTATTAACCACATAGTGAAGTCACTCATCAAACTGGCCCACTTTGGACAAAAAAGTGCCTCACTTTGACCCAAAAAACTGGCCCACACAAGCATTTTGCGTTTTTGGTTCAGCTATGGGCCAGTTCATGGTCTACAGAGCTAAAGTAGTTTGTGGACATGCAGCAGTTCTTTCCCACCTTTAAATTCTGGGATATGTAGTTCCCCCATCTTTCAAATTGGTGGGAAAACTACAAATCCCAGAATTCTAAGCTAAAACAGAGCTGGATGGCTATCCAATCCATGACCATGAGAAACTTAAGTTTCTTGAATCTAAACCTTGGGGAAAGTAATTCGATATGCATGACTTCACTGGCCGCCTTTTTTACAATTTGCACAGCCAGAGCAAGAGCTGTTGCAATGTGTGTTTGCTCAGTGCTGTAGGACCTTAACTTACAGAACTAATGGCACATGATGGCATATGATGCTGGGCAAGGCTGAATCGATACATTTCTGCTCCTACTGGCTGAGTGGTTGCTAACCAAAGTGCTCCTGACTCCACTATTTTTGCAAGTCAATGACCGTTTTATTACATACTGACAAAAGGAAAAATAAAATGCTCACTTTCAGTTCAGGCCCTCAGCTCATCCTCGTGATGTCCCTGTGGTCTTGCTAATTGAAAATCAGGACAATCACCATAGAAGATCTGACCTGTAGCGCGGAGCAGCAGGACTGTGTGAAAACGTTTATAATCTGTATACTGCCTTTCAAATAAATAATGCCTGAAACAAAATAACTTTGATCTAGTTTGCCCGTGAAATCCAGGTCTGGCGGAGTATATGAACTCGAGTCTCCGGTATGCTTATAGAGCCAGTCAGTCAGCTCATCGTTTGCATGGGGAACACAAAGGTTCAGGCACTGGGCAGCTTTCAACACAATTTGCGCAAAGTCGGCTGATCTTTGACCCGACCCTACTGATCACAGATAAAAGAGCGGTCACAGCAACAAAGCTGCATTTACTAATGTGGCCTCACTTTCCCTATGCTCTTGTCTGCCAAACAAGGCCCCGTTCGCAGGCGGCACATCCAACAGTGCAAAACCAAGACTGCGCAGCACTTGCTTACTGCAGCCTTTCCAAATCAGATTGAAAAGCACACTTAACGGTTAAACGGTATACCGGTATAAACAATGTGACGGTTATTTTTATTCAATTAAGTTGGTTACGGTATCTTGAACGTATACTGTTATACCGTTACATCCCTACCACGCACTACAGCCCTTGACCCTCCAGTACCCTTAGAAATGCCCGCCATTAGCACCCTGCACACGAGCATTAAGGAAACACTGGAAAAGACCCCCCCCAGACGCGCATGGAGTCAAAAGCAGCTCACAAGTATTTTGCAGATATTAAGCAAACTGACGAACCCAAGTACCAAGGGGGGGATAAAGTGTGGCTTGCCACAAGACACACCCAACTGAAAGGGCCCAGGAAATGTCATACAAGGTATATTGGTCCATGTCCCATAGAGTCTATCATTAATCCTGTGGCAGTAAAATTGGCATTACCCTGCACACTTCACATACATCCAGTGTTTCACGTGTCACTATTGAAACCCATTCACCCGGGTACTCGGGATTCCCTAAAACGGCCCACGCCAGTAGAGGTACAGAATACAAGATCAAGGATATCCTAAATTCCAAAGTAATACGGAAAATGCTCCATCACCTGGTTGACTGGAAAGGATATAGTGTTTGTGTTTTATATAGCGCTTTAACCCAAAGCGCTGTATCATTTAAAAACAAAGTACGGTACAACAGTAATGGCAAGTAAACATCCAATCATCAATACTGGTAGCAGACAATCAAGGACAATGTAGGAGATTAGATTTCAAAGAAGAATGGAAAATAGAAAAATCAGTGATAGAACGAATCTGGAAGGGCATCCCAATGTAGAGGAGCAAGAAGCTGAAAGGACCGGAAGCGAGACTGGGCACATGGTGGGCGTGGAACATTCAATCTGAAGAGCAAAGAACGTAAGGGGTGAGATGGACTGCAGAACGATAGAAGTGAAGCAAGATAGTCAGGTGCGAGCTGGTAAAGTGATTTAAAGACTAAGCAAAGGAAATTAAATTTGAGTTGAGAATGAAAAGGTATCCAGCCAAGTGAGGCAAGTGAAGAAAAAGGGAGTCAAGATAGGAAAGAAGACAAAGTAAATGAACAGAAGAATTATAGATTGATTTCAAGGGAGCAAGACAAGAACATGGGAGACCAAAGAGTGTTTGAGCAGTAGAAGAGTCGTGAAAAGATGAAGGAAGAGATAAGAAGTTTGGTAGCTGAAAATGTGAGAAAAGGGCGGACTTTATGAATATTGTATAGATGAAAATGACAGATAAGAGTTATGGTGAACAAAAGAAAGATTAGAGTCAAGGTAAAGGCCAAGATTCCGAGCTATGTGAGAAATGGTAAGACTAGCAGGTGGAAAAGATATGAAACGAGGTGGTAGGTGAGGAGGAAGAGGATTAGCAAGGAAGACTAGCACCTCAGTTTTCCCTGCATTTAAGGTGAGGAAGTGGGACGCCATCCACGATTTGATAGCAGGAAGACAGGTGATAAGAGTGTGGTGGATTTCAGGAGAAAGATAGGAAAAGTTGTGTGTAATCTGCATATAGTGTACTGGACCGGACCTGGGAAACAGCAGAAAATGCACACGCTTCAAGTCTACTAGCTCGCTATCACCGCAGTCACCCAGGGCGGCCAGGGCCAGGTATAGCTCTCGGAGGGGGAGGGTGCTGTCATGACCCCTAGCATGTCCCCTAACTGAACACCGACATGTAGTGTAGGCAGAGCCTGGACACTAAGGGTTGCTAGCTGGTGCAAGCTGCAGTGGGTTACTGCCAACACCAAAATGGCACCCAGAGCAGGATGCTATAAAGGGAAGCAAGATGGGCCCTGGCAGTCCTTATCAAAAGAATCCCTGGTGTTCTAGTGGTGCTGCTGCAGCCCAGGGCTATTCAAACCCAGCCCTGGGCCACACCCAGTGCTTAGCATTTTCTCCGGCTGACAAGCAAGCAGCTTAACGCTTGCCTTCTCTGCATCCACGTGCTACTGTTCTAGCACTGCAGTACCTCTGCTGACCTGATTCATCTCCGGAGTCCTCCGACGCGTGGTATACTCACTGTGACTGCAGCGGGACATTGTGAAGGGTTTTGTTTCATCGCCGGATCATCTCAGCGGTCCGCAGATTCTAGGGAAGAACACCACAAGTAAGCACAACCAGCATTCTCCCTCTTACCTCTGGCAGATGTCTGACATCTGCTCCAGATCCGCACCTCGGAGAGGCGTTTCGAACGCAGCAGCAGCATTCCTCTTCACTCCAGCTGATTTCCGCATCCGGGGGGAGGGTAGGGGGGGTTGCTGTCAAGGGGGCACCACACTCTGCAGACAGCCTGAAAACAAAAGACATTAATAGCGCCTGATAACGGAAAGGAAATTTTAACTACAAACAAATACAAAAGGACACTGCTTTACAACGTGCATTGTGCCGCATCACTCTTGACTATATTGGAGTAAAAAGGACATTACACAAAGCGCGGGGACACTGCTTCCTACGCGTAAAGCAGAACACTTACCTACCGCCATCACGTGCGTCGCAGCAGGACTGGGCGACCACTCAGTGAAATAACTTGGAGTCCGATTTCAATCTGATGTTCTGCGCCTCACTTGAATATAAAGGTGAGCACATTCTCTGCATTGCCTGCCAGTCAGCATACCCTGGGGAGAGTTGGGGTTGTGGGGGGAAGCAGTAGGCACAGTGGCTTACCTTCTTATCTGTGCACCTGTAGGTATACCCAGAGGGCCCTGCACCAAAATCATCATATCCAGGACCTCCAACTTACTCCCAACCAACCTGTACGCTGGGCACTTAGCCTTTCAGCAGAACAGTGGGAAGGGAGTGGTTTGAATTAGCAGCATAACACCAAGGGCCATACAGCTGGCGATCAGGACCAGGCACCCATGCAGGGCACCAGAGGTAAGCTTTACAGGCCGTTCCACATACAGGGTCATACGGACCATATCATGGTCGGTCCATCCCACTGGTCTGAAATCGCAATTCCTTACCCTTGTGTGATGTTGGAAATGCATCGGGATAGGGCCTCCGTATCCTTTTCCTTTACTGCTTTTTAACTTGTGTTCTGTCGTGTTTTCCACGCAGGAGTTCATGTGGAGCTCCTGGCGGTGCAGCTCTCTTTTGGTTTGGTGTACAGACCCATGGGATACCCTCATAGCACCCATGCGATTGGGGGGTGCAACCCTGTGCCCCTAGTGTATATTTTTGGGCACCTGTGGGTGGCCCACAGAGCAGGGAGCGGGCTGGTGGCAGCTCTGTGCTGAATCGACTGGTGCCCCGAGCGTCCTGCATTTTGGGATGCCCAGGCCCTGTCATTGGAATCGGTAGATTCCTGAAGGAGACAAGATGGCCCCCGTGGCCTCTTGCCTTCCATCGCCTGTTACCTTGATCTTCCCGAAGTCCCGGGAAGCCCTGACTCTGTCCCTTCCCCCTAACTTGCTGTTGGGTGGAAGTTCCATATATGGTAGTATGGGTAAGTGCCGACCAGACTGCCTGGAGCCTTCCCAACGACCGTATGTTGTGGGTACACCTGTGGGTGGGACCTGGGTGAATGGAGTGTGTGACAAATCTACACTTCTTGTTGTGGATGTCTGGTATCTGGTGTTTGACACAATGACAGAGAGCCCTGCCCGAAACTGGAATGAATGCAGTGTGTAGTGTTGAATGGCGTGGTACTTGTCCGAATCCACATTCTGTGTTGTGAGTGTCTGGATGGAGAAGAATGGCCCGAATGCACCGTGTGCCTGATTTGCTGACTGACTGCTGAATGCCCTTCAAAGTGATTAGCTGCCTGAGTGTGACCCAGCAGAATGAATGGGAGATCAACAGTATATCTGGGGACCTCTCACTGCTAGGAAGTGTGTTCAGAAACTGAAGTCCAAACTACGAAGAGTAACTGGAGTGGAACTGAAGCTTGACCTTGAAGCCCTGCTGGGTGAGAAGAATTGCTGTTGCTCTTCTTCAATCTGAAAGCCGTTGCGTCTCCAAGGACTGACCCAGAGAGGATCTGGTAAGGCACCCTCTTCCCGAGCTACGAGGGACCATCGTGCACCAGCTGATCTTTGCCAAAGCTCCCTGGTAGACAGACCTATGAAAGGCTGCTGACCGGAAATGGGGACTGCAGCGGAATCCCAAAGAGAAGCGCCCGGACTGTTGTCCGCCGCCGTCGCCGACCACCGTCGCCCACCAAAGCCGCCGTGCTCCCGTTGCCTAAGAACTTTCGATTCACGGAAACGCTCGTCGGCACCACCGCCTGCCTTATCTCGTCAGAGAAGGCCAGACCGTCAACGTGCCAAGGAGTATCCGCTGGTGGGTTTTGTGCCACCCAAAGAGAACAGATGCAGACGACTCAACGCCCTTGCTGGGCCACAGTTCTTTGCGGTCCAGAACTAATCGACACTGAGGTGCCTCACACGCCACTTTCTTGCAGGACGTTTACGCTTCTCCATCGACGAGCACCGCTAAGAAAGAAGCTGCCACTTCGCTGCCGTAGTTCACCCTGTTCTGCGCCGGACGTTCGGTGACCCGTGACTCCTGCCTTAAAAGGGAGGGCACTCAAGAAGGGCCAACGATTCCCCGACGAGGAACACTACAACGCCAGGTACTTTGGGGTTGCTGAACTATTGGGAAGAGTCTTGTGAACAATACATGGACTGGGCTTGTGATATATCTTTATTCTACAGGTTGCCCAGGTTGGAGGTCGGGGGGGGGGGGATCTCCACACACAACTGTGTCTAGGTAACGGGGCCGGTATTCTGCCAATTGTTCTAACCAACTGCTTTCCTCTTGTGTCTATTGTTGAATTCCTTTACAAACTGATTGTGTGACTTTTAACCGTACACTTGATGCACTTTAAAGAGCTCGAATAGTAATTGTGGTACCACGTAGAACTGTATAGATTTACCAGTATAGATAACTGAGCACAAACTGAGTTATCGTGATATTGTACAAAACCTTGAATATTAATTATATAAAGACTGTTTTAACTAATACAGTGTGCAGGCATTCCTTTGTGGGTGCTTGGGGACTACACTGTACTTAAGAACCAGCCTACATCACCTCCTGGGAAGCTAGGCCTCGATTGCTCGTCCATTATCTTGGCTGGGGTTCTCTGTGCCTCTCCTATACCATAGGGAGAGCAGGGGACGAGGTGTACAGACCCCCCCCCAACCCCATTCGGTCTTTACACCTCGTCCCCTGGTCTCTGTTCAATAATAATCAATCCTGGTGTACGTAGTGTGTGGTGCGGAAAAAAGGTGTAACCTCTCTCTTGTGGGTGTTGCATTCTCCACACATCGACTAAGCCCTGTACCTCCAATGTGCTCCCTAGATGTCCTAATCTCTCCTCACCGCCCTGGGTCCCTTCCTCTCCCTTTGTTCTATCCCATGTTTCGTTCGCCCAGGAGTTAAAATCTCTACCTATAATGTATAACTCTGCTTCCAGCCTTTGTACCTCGTCCAATTCTCTCTGTAGGAATCATGCTCGTCCCTGGTTGGGTGCATACACTGTAGCCCTCTTGCCCCCTCCAGAGTGCCCTGTAGCATCAGAAACCATTGCTCCATTAATTTACTCACTGCACGCTCCCATAATCTGCATTGTTTATGCAGGACTATCCCCATGCCCCCTTTCTTAGTCGGCCCGGAAGCCCAGTGGACCTGTCCCATACCCGCCCCTCTCAGGGTTTGTCCTTCCCCCTTCACTTGTCACGTTTCTTGCAACAAAAAGCACATCAAGGGAGGTATTACGGAATTCCCTCGCCACAAACGTTCTTTGTGGGTGAATTTAAACTTTTCACATTTAGTGGGCCCACAGTCAGACCCCTGTTAGTTTCATCTATCCCCATTTTGTTTGACCCCACTTGCCCACCTTTTCCATCCCTATATGGATATTGACTCCCTTTACCATATTACCTTTGTCGTGGAATCTATTCATCTTGTGACTGACACCCTCCACCCTGAGGTCTAACCAACTATTCAAACCACCGGCAAACTTTTTAACAGTTTGAAACTTTAACCTATTGAGTTCTGTTAAAGTCTGAGACGCCCTCTTGTCTACAGAGGGCCACCTTGGAGTGGATTTGTCGCTCTCCCTCCAGCCTTTAGCTTTCATATCTTTCCATCCCACCTGGGATTACCGTTGTTCCCTCAGCGTTCACCCAGTCTCTTCGAGGATCGTTATCTTGTGGCTGCTTTAACATCGTGGGCGTTTTAGGAGGTGATGGTCTATTCAGCCGCATGCATTTCCTTCCAGTTTGTCCCATTTTCCTTCTTTCCAGGCCTGAGTTAGATCGTGTCTTTTCCCTGCTCTTAGTCGGTCCTTTCGGGGTCCCCTCGTTTCAATATCTATGTCTGCCGTGAGGTAACACATGGCTTGCTCCACCTCATCTGTCAAGGTTATGCGATATTCTACTGCTTCTACTTCAAATTGCAGTGAGAACGGGTACCCCTATCTGTATCTGATGCCCTTTTCTTGCAGCAATTTTGTGAGGGGTCTGCAGTCTCTCCACCTGGAGAGCGTGAGGCTGGACAGGTCTTGATAGATCGCTACATTGGAGCCTTCAAAGTCCACTTCTCTACGCTGTCTCGCACTTCCATTTTGGCCTTATAACTTAGGAATTTTGCTACTATGGAGTAGGGGCCGCTTCCATGCGGTTTCCCACCTCTGTGTGCCCTTTCCAGTTGTACCATGTTTCCTCCTTCTGCTTCAAAGAAGTGATGCACTAGAGCCTGGACTTTCTCCACTTGCCTCAGGGTTTCTCTTGCTGTTTCTTTGAGGCCTAGTACTCGTATATCTCTCTCCATTTTCCAAGTCATCCATTTTCAGCCTCACCTCTTCCTCTCCGAGTTCCAGCTCGCTCATCCTGGCATCGAGCCCATCTTAACCAGGACAGCATTGAGCCGATTATGCTCCAGGCCCTCCACCTTGCTTTCGACAGTGCCCATCCTGCTAGTGAGATCTGCCATTAAAGCTTGTATATCTCCTCTTAAGGCCTTAATTTCTGCCAGGATACGCCCAAAGTCGTCCTCTGTGGAGAAGAGGGACATGTCCACTTCCGTCAGTACTCTCCCCTCTGGGGCCTTTATCAACCCTCCTTGTTTCCTCGGTTGCTGCGCCATTGCGTCCATCCTTCCCAGTCTCCTCTGGGGCTCTCTCTAATGCTCTCTTCCTATTTATTTTTCTCTTTTATCCCCACGACCTTGTCCTTCCATTTATCTTAGTCTTTCCCTCCTCCTTCCCCCATGTCCAGCCTCTCCTGTTAACTCTGTCCTCCAGGTCTCTTATCCATGCGCTCAATCACTAGGCCCCTCTCCACTTCACAACCTTTGTGGTGTTTCTTCACTGTCCGCAGTGTCCGTGGCTTCCGTTGCTGTATTATCTACAGTTTAGCACTCTGCTCTTCCTGTCCTGCCGCTATGGGGCACCCCAGAGCCAGGCTCCTAGAGTGGGCATTAGCGTTGCGTCCGTCCCACTCCCTCCTTGTTTTTATCTCTTGTTGCTGGACGTCTCTCCCTCCCCCCTCAGTTTGGTGCCTTTTTCCCTTTGCGGGTCTGCGTTGTTAGGGGTCTGCCAGTGGCAGGTTTCGCTCTACCACTCTATTTTTGAAAATGATGGGCTAGGCAGTTTGAGCACCGGCCTGTCTCAGATGTGCTCAGGTCTGGCTGCTTGAGGGTCCCCCTGTTTGGGCCCTTCGCTAGTCTTAGGCAGCATTCTGGTCAGCCCAGCGACCGGAGGGGCCGGGTCGACACTTCTTCATGCAGCACCAGCCATCTCCTATTGCTCCCCTGCACTCTTGATCTATGTCCATAGACTTGCTCACCCCTGCAGGATAACCAACCTTCCAGGGGCCAGGGGGTGTCCAGAGGGCCCAACTCACCCTACCCTCTTTTTCCTCAAGTATCTATGGGGACCTTCGGTCCTCAGGACATGCTCCCTTTCCTCGTGCTTAGCACCAGTCTTGTGCCGTGTTTAGGATCGTGCTGGGGCTAGCTTCTCTTTATCGCTGTTAGCGATCCGGACAAAGCTGTGTTGCATGGCTTCACTCCTTTTGGCAATTGGGCTTGATTAGATCCTCCTCTCTGGGGACAGGTCGCCCTGCGTGCCTCACGGTCGCCTCTTCGGGCCCTCACTACTACAAGGGCCACCTCACCAATTATCTACTGCCCACTATGGGAGCGGGGCGGAGCCAGTGCTATGGTCATCCGCCGCCACAAACCTTCTCCTGTCCCCCGGGGCCAGCCCACCACTGCATGCGTCTCTCCTTCGCTCTTGCCTATCTGCAATCCTTCCCGGGCACCCCTCCCTCCTGCAGTGGCTCCCCCGTACCCGTGCAGCGCTATGGTCTGCCCACCTGTCTCCCGCCGTGGGCAGGCGTCAGTCCACCAGCTTCTCTATGTTCCTCACTCACATGCAGCACCTCGGTCGGTGGGCTGCACTTCTGACCGCCTCTATTTTGCCTTCAGCGAGGCGATTCCTGATCACACCTCCATCTTTGCATCTGCTCCAGTTGGTTACAGAGTCTCAGGCCGCCACACCTTTCCAACCACCAGGAGGCCTCATCTCCAACTTCTTGCCAGAGAACCCTTGCCCCGAGCACTTGTGGCTTCCCGCGTGCTGCTTCTTTACGCCCACTACTTAATTCTGTTTTCGGATGTCTCCTCGGGCTGGAGAAGCTCGCCTTTATGCTGGAGGGAGCGGGAGCTGTTCACTACACGGCCATTTTCTCCCACGCACCCTGGTGGTCTCCGCTTATTGTCATTTTAATGTCCCTAAACCTCATATTAGATTTAGGTTTGTAGACCCTAAGGTTGTAAAATCTGAGCAACCTTCACCTAAAGAAGGATCTTTTGGGGTATCCAAAACTAAAACACCTTCAATCCCAAGGATAAAATGTAAAGGAATATGGAAATGTCTTCAATAAACTCACTTCCTCTATAACAGTTAATTCTCATAGCCCATCTCTTAATAACTTTAAGGGAATTTAATCTACCCTTGACAGTAACTTAAATGTTGAAAAACTTTGTTGAAGGGAACTACAAGTCCCAGAATTCCAAAAAGACAGACGAGGAAGAGGGCTAAAGAAGCATGCAGTTGTAACAGTCCAGCAATTAAGCCTAACAGCCATTGTAGTAATCAGGCAATTGGGTCTAACGGCTCACAGCTGAAGGAACCCAGGAGGCATAAAAGGCCTCCTCAGGTGCAGGAAGAAGGAAGGAGCTGGAATGTTAGGTGGATTGCAGGCTGCAGCAGTAGAAGAAACAGAAGGAAGGCATGAGGATCGCAAACCAAGCAGAAGTGGGAGAACAAGAGGGACATCGGAACGTGTAGACAGCAGATTTCACTTGCATGTTCGAAGAGAATCCTCTCCTGCCAAGCTCTGAAGTGCACGGGCTGTGCAGGGGAAGATGTGCAGGAGCAGCGGTTTTCCCCATGTGAGCCTGATTGCCATGGTTGCCGAGCTGCTGGTGTGCCGAAGGCTGAGGAAAGAAGCAATTGTCAAGCCGAGTCCGAAGTAAAGGAGACTCCCTAAATGTGTGGCCGGACCGGAGACACATGTTAAGGAGAAATGTGGGTACCCAGTGAGCCAGAAGCAATTGAAGTCTAGGTAGAAGTCGGGAAAGCAATGCGACCCGCAGAGCAAGCGTTAAAGAAGCCGGTGAGTGAAGCACAGCATTCTAAAAACATTGACCAAGCCCTGCCGGTAACAGTAACCAGCTACATAGACACTCGATTAGGACTTTAAGCAAATAGAAGTTGATTGCTGTATTGAAAATACTTTGAACAATGGAATTGTAACACACAGTTATACATTGAAAAACTTCTTGTTCGCGTAAGAAGCTAACGCTACCAACATGTTCAATAAGTTTGACTAATACTCCAAGCATGAACTGCCTCCTACTTTGCCCATACTACTTCCGACCAACAAAATAATCTGTAAAGTTTGTACTCTGTTATTACTCGTGGAAAGGCTGTGATACCTGTGGGTCTGGGCATTACACAAATGTTAAAACAAAATATCCATTGTTCTACTAGTCAAAGACTGTTACTGTTCCAAGAGTGGTTGTGTGTGCCTAATTAAGGAGATGGAATGCTAATATGAATATTTCCAAACATTTAACTAATGATCCAAGCGTTAAAATCTTTACTGGGGCAAAACTACATTAACGAATGGTCGCGTGAGCCTTATTGCGATTCTCGAAGGAGGCCTAACTCTATGCTTTCCTTCCATGTTAATACAATTACACATCCACCTTTAAAGCTTCAGAACTACCACAAAGATTGGTCGAGTGTGCCTAATTGTAGTGTTAACCGAGAAACTGAACCTTATACATTGTATAACAGTGACATTCCTTGCATTACACGATAGAAGAGTACAAAACTGCCTAAGCCAAGAGGTACCCCCATACTAATTGTGAAGCTGACCCTTTCTAAGAGTTTACAGCAATCCAGCTGCATTTTGAAGTCAATGAGTGAGTGATACATCTTTATTTCAGAAAAATAAAACCCATAAAAAATACAACCATAATGTGCATACAATACCAGAAAAATAGTAATTCGATAAACAGATCTATAAAATAATTACAAAAATCTACATAGCAGCAGCATGCCATTAATATTTAGCAGTTCATAACATTTTATACACGTTGAAAAATTCCCATATCCATCATTATTCAATATCGTTTATGTAGAAATGCAGATATATTTGCTGTAATGCTACCTCCGAGTAAAACATTTTTTGTTTGCTGCATAAACACGATAAAACAGCCCCAATTCATTTTTCACAAATCTATATAATTGTTAATACTGACCACTGATATAACATATGTGAAGTCAATAACAATCAAAAGGCCTAAGATACAGTTGTACAATTATTACCTTAAGCTAAAACAGTGGCACCAAGGCTTATGGGTAATCGTTTGGGCCAAGAGAACTGGCTGCTTGTAAAGACTATTTTGAAGCAGACTCAACCTGTATTGCCCAAGACTGTGGAGGTCCGAGAGAAGAGAGTCTTGAAGGAAAACCCATGTTGTCATCATTGTGGCAGTTAGACAAGAGAGGGTCAGAGGCTGCCCCTTTGAAAAAAGATATTCAAGCAAGAGTGCCTAGCCTACCTGAGAAGTACTTTAAAAATCTATCTTGTTGAACTCTGTCTGAAAGTCATTGAAGCTGTGACAGTAGTTCAAAGTATTGACAAATCAAGAGTTATATCTGGTTGTCAGTAGATGCTACATTGCAGTTGTTGAAACCAAGGTGAAATACTGTGGGATAAAGGTATCTGTTCTCGTGGTAAAAAAGGTAGGAATATAATCATTGAAGCAGAAGTACTAAGAAGTAATATTGACAAATATACCATTTTGAAAATTGAAACTATAATTCAAGGAATCCTAACTGGTAACCAAGAACTGTGCATCATTGGCAGTGTGGATATTGCATTGTCTTTTGAACTGTGGCAAATCTTCCCGTGGGAGGAACCAAGCATCGTGGCCAGTATTACCATTGGGCTAATTTGCTAGTAGTGAAAAGTGGATAACTTCACCTAAAAGAGATTTGTTGCCAGTGGATTAACTTTTACTTTAAAAGTTCATCAACTGAATTAAGACATTTTTCTTTCTTTCACTGAACATTTGCCAAAGTGACTGAATCCTGGGGAAGGGAAATCTCCCAGGACATTAGGTCATCTAGGAAATGTGGATATTATTCATGTTATGTTGAATTGCCATACCTTTTCTTTGTGTGTTTGTTTAGTGCGAGGGCCAAATATCCTGTGTTAGAGGGTATTCCCTACGCTTTTAGAATAGGCAGGGAATTCCTCAGCAGAGTAGAGATAGTAAGGCACTTTGATATATTTTCTTTAACAGTAAAATGGCATATTTTGAAAGATCTTCAAACAGCAGTCTGCCTCATTACTGACCCTTCACATTTAGCAGATGTATTGCTAGGAAAAAAAAACAACACGTCATGAAATGATGACTTGCAGCCTCAGTTCTTTCAAGGTAGAATTTCTCCGTCTTAGAGACATCGAAAGCACTTCATGACAATACTAAAACTGACAGCAGTCATAATAGGAACTCTGATATTGCTTCACGTACTTCCAAAGGCCATTTAAAGTGTGTTTTGGGAAGGTTAAATCGTTTAAGATCTCGTAACAAAGAAAACCTGAGATGAGGGGGGAAAGTTATACAATTAAAATATTATCCAGCAAGGATACACTTCGTGACCCAGTAGGAATTTTGAGTCAGAAATAACTTACAACTTTTGGAAGTCTGGCATTAAAGGGACTGTTCGGGCATAAACATGTTGTTTATATGTTTGTCTGGAGAATTTACATTCAAGTAAAAATAATATATAATCATTTTAAGACTTACAGAATTTCTTAGCGTTGACATGTACTTTTATCATAAATTCCCTCCTAAGATCAAGAAGCACATTTGCAGCATGTTCTATGGATGACATGCGTCTGAAATCCTCAACTGACATGTGCACATGGCATCAAGGGGTGACAACCGTGTATTGCTAAACCTCATGTTATTTTCCTGGGAGTATTAGCACGAATGTAGGGAATACCTAGATATCTGTTCTCATTATCTGGCTCGCTGTATATACTAGACATTATGGATGAGGTCTTCCTCTACATGGAAAAGATAAAAAGGCAGTGATGGATTGACCCTGTTCGACCAAGTATGATGGTACAATTGTAGGATCTACTCTTGAAGAAAAGTTGAAAGACAATCCAAATTCCATGGGATTCTCAGCAAAGTCACCCCTGTGACTGAAAAATTGCCCTACCTGACTCCCCTCCTTATTTCAGACATAGTAAGAGTAACATCGGCTATTCTGTTTTAAATACCTTGTTAAGCCATGTCTCAGTAGGCAATCTTTTGCTTTATTTGTACATGTAAGGTATGTACGAGCAGGTGTTGTGTCTAAATTACTATCCTTACACTGCGCAACTGCTATTAAAAATGCTAAATGTGGGGGCGCTGTTGCGCACAAAATAAGATGGCGGCTTGATCTGTGAGCTCCCGCAAGCCTGGTGCGCTTTATGGCTGCATACAAACCCTGTTGTACCCACATAGGAGATCGGGATGTCTGAACGTACCGCAGCTCGCCTGGTGCTACTGGCGTTGGCTCGGGTTGTGCCTCCCGGTGGTGCCGCGTGGATCAGAGGCTGCGGAGCAGCGGGGACAGCTGCAAGGCCACAGTGCTGGAGGCGGGCTGGAGCGTGTCAGAGTGGCCCACGTTGTGGAGTTTGAAGTGTGTGCGGCGCCCCCCAACTCAGCAGCGAAGCGGGGCTGTGGGCTTGGCCCGCTGAGGTGGTGGAGTGGTGAGTGGAAGCAGAGACTGGCGGCAAGGCCGCTGCGGGAGGATCAGCATTTCACTGGGGCTGAGGCCCTGGCCACCTCTGCTGCACTGGGCCCACCCCCTCTGAGGGATTACCCTCTGCGGCTCCACCCATATATTGAAATCCTGCAAGTACCAAGTGCGACACTCGGATGGATCTCCGAGGGTCCAGTTAGCATGACACCGACTGCTCACAGAGGCTCAGTCTCCAAGTATGCAAGTATGGCTGATGCAGCCACTGCAATAAAATACGCTTTAATGATATAACCTACCATATGAACCAACTCTTGGAACCATGCGATTAATCTTCACTTTGGCATGCACTACAGCTACGGGGCTAAGCCCTTGTTTGTCCTAATCTGAGTAAGTACTACAGATGTACATTGAAAAGTTGCTGTCAGTTATGGGATAATTCACAATTTTTCTGACAAGCTTTATGCTGCGCTGATTAAATACAAGACATCCCTGCTGCTGTGTTAGTGAACTGCTGCCTGCTCACGTGGAAGTGGTGCGGGGGGGGTCGTAGATACTGGATCACCCCTTAATTCTTGACTTCGGAATTACACCACATAACTTTCACTCTGTCAGAGGTGCCCAATGAGACTTTGCTTCATGGTATTGGATGTACAGCTGCTTGGAAGTTATCCTGTGTACATTGAGGTCATACTACTTATTATCAACCCACTTGAGTGGTGGCCGGCTTCCCCATGTGAGGGTTTGGGGTACCCATATCCTCCATATTGTGCTCGACACCATGGCCTGTGCTTCTATACCTAGACTGCCCTTTCCCACCCTCTTGGGCACGATGGTGGAGATCCCCCTGCAAGGTACATTAGCTGCTGCAGATAAGCCTAGGGAGACGGCGATGACAAAAGGTGCCGGGAGGAAGCAGAGCTCCATCAATATGTCTGCTAAGGCTACCCTGAAAGTGGCAGAGGTGGCAGGCAGTGGGAGTGCCCACGGAAACACAGAGCACGACGGCCTGCATGCAGGAGGGGTTCTCAGCCATCCACATTAAGCTAGACGACATGAATGGAATTATTAGCTCCATCAAGTCTTGCATGGAGAAAACAGACCTATGTATAACAGAGGCAGAGACACGAGTGGGCACCATGGAGGATGAGGTCTCAATGCTGAGGGCAGACGTCGCCTCGTTGGCAAAGCGGGTACAGGCGGTCAGTAAGAAAAATGACAATCTTGAATCCCGATCGCGACGTAAGATCCCGATCATTGGGGTTCCGGAGGACAATTAGAATAGATCCATGGAGGACTTCGTGAAACACACTCTCCGAACACTGCTAGAGGCCCCTAAACTGTCACCTCAGTTTGCGGTTGAGCAGGCCCATCGATCCCCGACGCCTAAACCAAAAACTGCGGCGACACCCCGTCCCATAATAGCCTGCTATCTAAATTACTGCGACAGATGCCATCCTGGCGGCTGGAATGGAAAAAGGCAAGCTCTTCCTGGGCTCTAGCAGACTCCATATTTACCTTGACTTTTCGGTGGCGGTGCAGAAGAAAAGGAAGTCGTTTATGGCTGTAAAAAAACAAAAAAAGATTCCACGAGCGGTGGCATGAAACACGCAATGCTGTACCCCGCCAAGTTGCGCATTGAGTGGAGGCAAGACTTTTTTTTACGCTCCTAGAGGAAGCCATGAAATTCCAAGTTGAACTCTCTGATGGATTCTTCTCAATCTGGCTTGTTACTTTGATGTACTGGGTCTCCCGCCTCTTGGGGCTTCAACGGGCATTGTGTTGATATATTGCTAACATTGCGGAGCAGTGGTTTCAGCACCACCTCAGTTAGATAATGGGCCATTGGCCTTTCATGTTATATTGCTGTAACTCAGGAACAGTATTTCTGCTTAAAATGCCATGTTTTTTCAAAGGTTGTGATAGTGCTCAGGCTGCGAAGTTATTGAGGTTGAGTTTTATGGAGGATGCATCCTCTTGACTGGGGAGGAATGGGTTGGAGGGCGGGGGATCAAGTTGGGGTTACAAAATGCACTGGTCTATTGTTACGAAAGCAGTTGATACAGAGCAGTAGGGAGTGGGCTAGGGGGCCATCGTCCACATATTTGGAGATGACTAGTGCTTGGAATGGCAGTGATGGGTGAACTCCAATTTTTAAGCTAGAATGTGCATGTTTTGGGGAATTCGAATAAAATGCGGAAGCTAAAGCTCTATGTGGAGCGACATCAGATCCAACCATTGTTCTTGCAGGAAACCTATGCAGTAGCCACGGGATGCGAGGGATTTGCCAACAACTGGGGTAAAAATAGATTCTACAACACATACTCCACCCAATGTACGGGAGTGATTATTTTGCTTCATAACTCTGTATGGTCTTGGAGGATAAACATTAGTTAATCCCTTGAGAAATTGTATTACTAGGAGGTAGTTTGAAATACGATGGTTCCTCCGCAGTGCGCTTGACGACAAAGCGCTGCGAGATAGCCTTTTACAGTGCCAACTTGAAGGCCTGAGTTTGCCAAGTAGAGTAGAAATGATAACACCGTTGGTGTACCACATGAACAAGGGTCGATATTCCCTTCTCTACACCAGCTGCAAAATTTGTTCCAACAGCAGCGGTATAAAGACTTTGTTACTGGCCTTCTGGCCGAAAGCAACACCTCCATGACGTCATCAGGGAGGTCCCAATCCATGTACCGCACCCTTTCAGAAGCCAAGCGTGAAGGTTGAGGGTTCCGATGTCTGGATGGAGAACCTGACCTCCCTTCTGTGAGAGAAGCTTCGCTTTGAGTGGAAGACGTATTGGAGGACAGATGGACATATCTAGAAGGTCCGGGTACCACGTTCTCCTGGCCCAGTCCGGGGCAATTAGGATCATGGTTTTCCGGAATCTTCTCAACCTCCTGATCATTTGAGGAATAACAGGGACTGGTGGAAAGGAGTGGGAACTCCCAGTCCACTACGAACGTGTCCCCCAGAGCTCCTCTCGGGGGAAATTCCCTTGAACAGAACAGATTGCACTTGCTGTTGGTGCTGGTGGCGAACAGATCCACCTGAGGGGTTCCCCAAAGGGCGGAGCTCTCTTGAAGGACTTCCTGAGCTAGCTCCCACTCGTGGGAGACTGTGCTCTGCCTGCTCAGAGTGTCCGCTGTCAAGATCTTCTCTCCGGCTAGGTGGACTGACGATATAGAGATTGATTCCTTCCTGAATTGCCCAAAACCAGAGCTGCATTGCCTCTCTGCACAGTGGCAGTGACCCTACGCCTCCTTTTGTTGATATAGTGTATGGCCACCGTGTTGTCCGTCATTATCAGGACATTTCTCCCCTGTACTGATGGCAGGAAAGCTTTCAGCACTAGTCTGATCGCTCTCAGCTCTAATAGGTTGATGTGTAGTCTGGACTCCGATGGAGACCAACGACCGCTGATGGTCAAGTCGTTGGCATGGGCTCCCCACCCCGTGAGCGAGGCGTCTGTGACTAATGTTATCTCCGGCCATGGTTGCCAAAACAGTTCTCCTTTCAAGATGTTCTCTGGATAGGCCCACCATTGAAGGTCGTGGGCTACCTTGTCCGGAATCCGGAGGAGATCTGTCATTCTCCCTGAGAATTGCGACCACTGAGTTCTCAGTGCCCACTGAAGAGATCTCATTCTCAGGCGAGCCTCTGGCACAAGGAAGATGCAGGATGCCATGAGGCCTAGCAACCTCAAAAAGTCAAAGGCTGGGAGACGTTAGGCATTTTGGAACTTGTTGACCATCTGCAGAATATCTTGAGCCCTCACCTCTGGTGGCGAGGCTTTTCCCAGGGAAGTGTCCAGGACCGCTCCGATGAACTGGAGTCTCTGTGATGGTATCATCTGTGATTTCTTTAAATTGAGGGAGAAGCCCAGTTTGTGAAGGAAGTGGCAGACATAATCTAGCTGGATCTGAGCTTGTTCCGAAGATACAGCCCTGATCAGTCAATAGTCCAGTGGATCCCTTCCCTCCTTAGACTCGCAGCCACTACCGACACTAGCTTGGTGAAGACCCTCGGGGCGGAGGTCAGCCCAAATGGCAGAACTCGAAATTGATAATGAGAGTCGCCAATTGCGAACCTCAGGTATTTCCTGTGTTTGAGATGGATTGGCACATGGAAATAAGCATCCTGAAGGTCCAGAGATACCAGCCAGCCCTGGAGCTGGAGGGCCTGAAGGATCTGATAGAGAGTTACCATCTTGAACTTGTCCTTCCTGAGGAACTTGTTCAATTCTCGTAAGTCCAGGATGGGTCTCAGTCCTTCGTCCTTCTTTGGTATGAGAAAGTAAGGGGGAGTACCAGCCCTTGTTCCTGTCCGCTACAGGTACTGGTTCTATGGCACCTTTCTCCAGCAGGGTTAAAATCTCCTGCACAAGGATCGGGTCTGGAATTTTGACAGAGTTGGCACCCGGTGGATGATCTTCAGGTCTTTGATGAAAAGGAAGACAGTAACCATGGGTCACTATCTCTAGTGCCCAGGCATCTGACATAATGCCCCGCCATTCTGTCAGACGGTGAGTTAACCTGCCCCCTACAGGTGTTTTGGGTGGAAAGACCTCAGAGTGGTTTGGGGGCGGCTGATGCAGATGCCGAGGGTAAAGAGGCACCTGCTGCTGCTGCTGCGGCTTTAGTACTTTTGACCCATCCACCTCGGGTGGATCTCCTTTGGCCTCTTTGAACCGGCTGTCCTCTGCCTTTCCCGAATGCAGAATAATAGCAAAAGGACTTTCCTCTCCCAGAGGTTCCTGAAGGGCGAAAAGGAGTTTGGCGGATTGCAGCTCCTAAAGATTTTGTCGCTGCTTTTGATGTCTGCAACTTTTCCAGACTGTCATCAGCCTTTTTACCGAATAAAGAAGAGCCGTCAAAGGGCATATTCAAAAGTCTGGCCTGTACATCTGGAGCAAAGCCAGACTTTCGCAACCACGCATGCCTGCGGATTGTCGTACTTGCCGCCATGGCCCTGCTGATACTGTCAGCAGAATCAATGCCAGTTTGAAGTGACTCGCACATGGCATCTTTGCCATCTTTAATGATAAGGAAGGCTTCCCTTTCCTCTCCTTCCAGTATTCAGTCGGCCGCTGATGAAGCACACTCCCACAGTGTGTGACTGAACCTGGCGAGCGTACAGGTGGCGTTGATGGACTTCAATGCCATACTACAAGCAGAAAATACTTTTTGCCATAGAATCGTACCTTTTGTCATCTCTATCCTGTGCGACAGTAGGGTAAGCGGATCTGCTGCTTGATGAAGTTGCCGCTTGAACCACCATGCTCTCTGGAGTCGGGTGTTTTGATAAGTATTCAGGGTCAGCCGCAGCTACCCTATACTTGGCTGACAATCTTTTATTGACTGCAGGGATAACCTCAGGAGTTTCCCAATTAGATGAAATCTTCCTTTGCAAGGATGCATGGAAGGGGACCACAGGATCCTCCTGTGGACCTTTGTCTAGTATGTCTGTAAGGTCATCCTGTTGAACAACAGGTGAAGGCGCAGACCAACCCATAAATTCAATAATCCTTGCCATCAGGGTTCTATAGGGTGTTTCGGCATGTTCCCCTGGGTCTGGTTTGACAAATTCTACTTCTGGGGAAGTGTCCAGCCCACTTGCCTCATGTAATGATTCCTGCAGGTCTTTCAACCTTCTTTCCTCAGAGGTAAAATCCTCTGAAACAGGTAGTGTGGTCCTCTGCAACCCGAAGGTTTCCTGGTCAGAATCCTCCCCTTCTTCATAGATTGAAGAGAATCCGGGGTACTCTGACCTCGGAAATGGTATAAAACCCATTTCTAAGGCAGAAGGAGCCAGACTCGTCATTATTGGGCGAGAAAATGTCAATGTCGCCGATGTGACAGGATTCGAAGGCGCCGAGAAAGGCGTCGAGAAAACTGGAAGAGGCCTCGAAGAACTCGAGAGGATCGGGATCCTACTCGAGGATGTCGACGGATCTTGGCGTCGTGCCGGAGGCTCTTGGTATCACCGTTGGCTGTGAAGTAGCCGTGGTTTTCTCCTTCATCGGTGTCGACGTCGATTCGATCGACTGATGCGTCGAAGAACCCTTCGACAACGGCGTCGATGGCGCTGATCCATACGTCAAAGGGATCTTCGACGACAGCGTCCAAGATGGTGCCTTCTTACCCGATGACCCGTGGCGCTCTCGGGTCGAATCTTTCGGCGGGTGCAGCGACTCGCAGCGTTTCGATTTTTTGGGTTTTCCACCCGGGGTATCACCCTCAGCTGTCTTCGAGGGGGTTGAGGCTGCTTTCTCGAAGACGCTTAGCATTTTCTTCCTGAATTTCTCCCACTCCGCCTGAGAGCTGTGTTTTGTGGGGCAGGAGACCCTTTCTGGGGAAACAGAAGATGACGAGGAAGGGGATCTTCGACGTCTCTTCTTTGAGTGTCTAGATCTCGACAAATGGTGGGAGCTACTTCGAGACCTAGAATGGGAATGCTTTCGACGGCGAGGAGACGAATGCCTCGGCCGAAGAAACTATCGAGGAGGTTTTGACTGACTTACCTCTCTCGAGCTTCCCCTTGCGCTCCTTCAAGGCTTTCGCCGTCATGGACATGCAGGCCTCACACTCCGAACAGTGGTGCTCGACTCCCAAGCACCACAAGCAGATCTTGTGTGGATCTGTTATCGACATTTTCTTACCGCAGTCTCGACATTTTTTGAAGCCGGACCGCAGAGTCGTCGGCTCCGATGAAGAAGCCATCGAGAACGAGTTGGTATTTCGAGTAAATATAAGAGGTTTTATATGACTGAACTGAGCAACGATATTCCGAGGCCCCACGAAGCGTGGAAAAACGGAACTGAGCAATGGACGCCACGCGTGGCTATTTATGGGCATGGTGACGTCGGCGCCGATACGGTGGCTGTCGAGGGACATCGACTCGGCGGACGTCGACGCGCAGCGCCTTCTACAGAGAAAACATTTCTGAGGCCAGCAAGCTGGAGACGAATTATCAAAGATAAGGAAACGTCGGAGGACACAATCCTTTCGAATGTATATGTCTCCAATGTGGATGACCAGACGTTCTAATCAGAAATTACTGACTTGCTAGCTCTATATCCCCTTGTCCCTGTACTGTCGGTCGTAGATTTTAATACCATCTTCGACGTTGACTTGGACAGAACCAGGCATTGTAGTAGAACGCTCACAAGAGACGCTCAAATGATGCTGAACAGTATGGCCGAATTGTGTATCGTGAATGTGTGGTGGGCCCTTAATTCGACTGTCCGTGCATATTCCTTTTACTCCTCCGTTCACGATTCCCATGATTTATGGTTGATTTCTGATGCACCAACTACTTCATGCCATCGACCGTGTGGACATATTGCCCAGGACATATTCTGATAATTCCCCTGTCCTGATATCGCTTCTCCCAAGACCCTGCGCAAGCTGGACATTCAAATCACAGGCGCTACTGGTTGAGACTAACCTTAAGGCCCATGTCAAGCTATTTTTCAGACTGATACTGGGGTCTGTTTCTTCCTGTGGAGCACTGTGGCCTTCTTAAAACCATACAATAAGACATCAAGAACAGTGAGGCCACCTTGCATCGACTGGAGCAGATACACGCCACTTGGCCAGAGTGCCACTTTAGGGCAGGTTATGGAAGCGTTAGACAGCTTCAGAACACATGCTAGGTCGGGGGGGAATTAGAGGGCAGCAGTTGTATTCCATACATTCAAGATGACTCTGGTACCTTAGTGCATACTTGGAAGTGAACCGGGTATTCAAAACCTTTAGATAGCTTTTTGGACTATCTCCCACTTTCGATACTGTCTGACGAGGCTAGAGATGTTCTACACTTATCCATCTAACTGAAGATATTGCACGGGCTATTGATGCCTTGCCTTCAGGAAAGGCCCCAGGCCCGGAAGGCACCATGGCTGTGTTTTTAAAACTGTTTCAAATTATACTTGGCTCCTCACTTCTAGGGAATGTAGATAGAAGTGATTGAGAAGCGGGTACTCCCTCCTACTACGAGAGAAGTTATGATGGTACTGTAAAAACCCAATAAAACGGCTAAGCAGTGTGGCTCTTACTGACCCCTTTCACTGATTAATTCTGACGTCAAGATCTTTGCCAAAATGTTGTCCACGCAATTGTTGCCATACATGAATCATATAGTTTATCCAGACCTGTCAGGCTTTATTCCCGGGCGCTCTACAGCGCTCAACCTGTGCAGTCTTTTTAACATCCTTGCCCAGATAGAACCAGCAGCACTCAACAATCAAAAAGTCTTCGACTCAGTTCCGTTGCAATTTATGTATGCAGTCTTGCGCTAATGTAATTGTTGCCTTAATTTTGTGTTGTGGGTTTGACTCCTTATGCGTCCCTGCCGGCAAGGGTTAGTTCAAACGGTATGCTTTCTTCCCCATTTTCCATAGCTAGAGGCACGCGACAGAGGTGACCGCTGTTGCCTCTGCTACTCGCCATAATCATCGAACCACTGGCAGATTAAATCAGGCATAAACACAAGGTGCATGATTAGAATATCTGGTGTACCCCAAATTATATCCCTATATGTGGATGATGCAATACTGTATGTGATGGAACCCCAGTTTCACTTCGCCCCGATCATGCAGTACGTTATTGCCTTTGGGAAAGTGTTGGGTCTCAGCTTCAACTGTTTTGTCCATTTGTTGTTCTTGTGCTTCAACCATATGCAATCCATGGCCAAGGAGCAGAATTCCTACAAAAGAAAATAATCATCTACCTTCCGGCATGACCACTCCGATCAGGCAACGATGTTCACCTAAAACCAAAATCATACAATAAGAAGATTTGGAGGGTCGTCATTCCTCCCCGTGGCAGCAAAAACCTGGAGTTGCCTACCCAAAAACATACGCAATACAAAGGATCACTTGAAATTCAGGAAACTACTCAATACTTGGCTCTTCACATTAGAATCAGAAGGGAACTAAGAAAAAAAAGACCCAGCTGGAAACAGAACTCACTCCAAAATACCTACATGGAAAGCCGAAGAAAGAACTACCCCCTACAATACCCCACTCTAATAATCAACACCCTGAGAACAAAACCCCAGACTAGACAGGAGTGGGCGGGGTGAGCATCCATCAACCAACATCTGATCTCAAACTCTGCTCTCATCTGCTCTCCCAGCCAGCTCTCCCAAGCTGCATCCCTGCCGATTCTCCAAAAGCCTCTTCTTGCATCCCAAAATGCTTCCGAAACGCTTCTCCAAAAACATCTAATTCTAATCAAATCTTGCTTCACAAATATAGTGTCAAATGACATAAATGCATTCTCTATGGTAACATCAAGCATTCACTCTCTCTGGCAAGCCAGTATTACCAATTCTAGCACGAGTCAGACTCTCTGCGTATGCATGTAATGCCCCCAGTCACTGACATTACAGACTAGTTCATACTGCTTTCAAACTGCCTCTCCCCCATCTATAAACATACCATCCTCCCACCCAGCTAAAGTCTTCAGCTAGAAGCTTGCACTACCGAAAACTGTGGAAAGACCTCACTCCATTCAAATGCCTCCCACTTTTCTGTCTGTCTCATGCCTTCGAACAAGGCCCAAGAATGCTGATAAAGCCAGGCCCATTCCCTCTGCTCGGGCAAGAGTTACGACGTTCCTGCCAAGAAACTGACATTCCATGTACCAGTGTAACTCAAAACAATCTGTGCGGAACTAACAGCTTCTGAATGGCTTCAGAGCGAGCTACACGCATTCTCTATAGTGCCTAACGCATTCACTCAAACCAAAGCTCTACATAGTGGACTCATATACATAATTCTAAGTGCGCATTCATCCAGTCAAAAGAACGTTACCAGGGGGTGAGTAACTTGTTCTTCGAATGGATTGTGTCCTCCCATGTGTTCCTCAACTTTGATAGTCTCCCAAAACAGTAACAATATGGAGGAGGGATTAACAATCAATTTAGTCGTGGATCGAATAGAGAACTGCCTTAGTAAGTAGTCCTCCTTGAGTGGAGGAGGAGTTCAAGCAGTAATGCTTGACAAGTGTGTGAATGAACGACCAAGAAGCCGCTGAACAGATGTCATTCATTGGTACACCCCTTTGGAGAGCCGTGCAGGTTACCATTCCCCTTGTGGAATGAGCTTGAAGCCCTTGCGGCAGATCCTTTCCCGCAAGTTTATAACATTCTCCAAAAGCCAGTATGATCCATCTGACTGCCAGGCCCAATTTGGGGCTGGTATACCCAATCAAGAGTTGATCCTCGTGGCAAAATTTAGCCATTCTTGCAATGTAAAAGCTTAGAGCCCTTCTTGGGTCTAGCCTATGCAGCCTCTCTTCCTCTTTGCCTGAATGAGGAGGAGGGTAGAAAGTTGGTAGCATCATCTTCTGCGACAGATGGAAGTCGGAGACTACTTTCGGTAGGAATTATGCTTTTACTTATCCTTAAAGAAAATAGTATGAGGAGGCTTGCATGAAAGAGCATGCAACTCAATTAACCTGCGGGCTGATGTTAATGCAATAAGTAGGGCTGTTTCCAAAGTTAGGAGCCTTAACGGACACGAATGCAAAGGCTGGAAAGGGATACATGTTAGAAATGTTAATGCAAGATTTAAGTCCCAAGCAGGAACACTGAATGGTACTGGGGGATGCACATTAGTAAGCCCCTTCAGAAAATGAACAATTAAGGGTATTTTGAAATAGGATACCTCTTCAGAGGAGCGCTTAAAAATAGAAAGCACCGCCAGGTATCCTTTTATGGTCCCAATCTGGAGTGAATGCTGCTATCGTGAAACAGTGGGCTCAGGAAGGGTGCGTTTCATTGGGAGATATGTATAGATGTGGGAATTTTATTACTGCTCAAGAGATACCTGGGCTTACGCAGCGGCAATTTAAGAGTTGGCTCCAGCACAGTGGACTGCATAGAGCATTCAGAGGGTCCTGGGAGGAATTTCCAGTTATTCCACCCAATTACCATGCTTGAATTCATTGTGACTGCACATGGGACCCGAGGTATAGTCTCAGCTCTATAGGGTTTGGTGTGGGCCGCACACAGGTCGCCCTTATTACGGCATGCTCCAAATGGGTACAAGACTTCAATATGGACATCACGGACAAGATTTGGTAGGATGTGTGTATGCAAACCCGTAGGGTTTCCCTCAACTCCAGATTTTGCCTGATTCAGCTTAAAGTGCTCCACAGATATCACTACACCCAGCCAGATTACAGCTATGCTCTCAGACAGAGTCAGGATCCTGCCATATGTGCTGCGCAAATGAAGCTGGGTATCTTCACATGAGCTGGGCGTGTCCAAGGCTGGATGGCTACTGGAGGGATGTATGCACTGCTCTTTCGGATATGCTTGACTGTAAAATTGATGCTACCCAGTGCCTCTTTCACAGATTTGAAGAATTGCTTTAATAGGCTTGCTGGGCTATGCATGTTGCTAGCGGTGCGCTGCATAGTTTTATTGTGGCTCAAATCCACCGTACTAACGATTAAGCAGTGGCTGCACACAGTTAACTGGGCCTGCGACACTGGAGATCAATGGGCCAACATGCAGCTGGCGGGGAACCACCCAGTTGATATTTGGCAGCCCTTTAGGTCCTACCTGCTGCGATATCAGGAGGAGGATCCTCATATATAATATGCTCTTGTTGAGTGTCGACTTATTTATTTGCCTGTGACTGCTGCTCCCAATGTTCCTTATACACTCATACATCTTATTGCATTTTATATCCAAGATTTACTGCCCGATCAACCTAAATGAATAATGTGATGTGATCTGTACTGTGAGTATACTGTGTTACCATGTGCTTTAATAAAGAAAGTTGCAACAAAAAGAAAATGATGAACGCAGTGAACGTTTAATCATTTCTGAAATCTAGACCAATGAAACCACCCCTATATACTTGTTGACAGACTCAACTTCCCAATCCACCCCTTACAGATAAGGGGTGGATTCAACATTATTGAGTGATTCTGCCTCCCACCGAGGTCTTGTGGGTTAAGACCTCAAAGTGGCTTTGCAGCGGATGCAGCAGTGGCTGAAGAGGTAGAAGCCGCTGCTGTGGCTGATCTAGCGCCTCTCACTTTTCCACCACAAAAGGTTTATCTTTGTTGTCCTCTCTGACTGGCCTGCCCTCTCCCTTTTCCAAAAGAGGAATAGAAGCGAAACAGGCGACTCTTCCAGGAAGATGAGCCTGCGTAGGAGTGTTGCTGAGGTTGCCTTATAGCATCGCTGAGTGATTTTGATGCCACTTCCAAGGTCTGCAGCTTCTCAAAGCTCTCGTCCACCTTGCTGCCAAACAACCTCAAGCCGTCAAAGGACATATTAAGTAATCTGGACTGTACATCATATGCAAAGCCAGATTTCCTTAGCCATGCAAATATACGCAAGACTGTGCTAGATGCCATGGATTTGCTTATACTCTCTGCAGTATCCAGTCCTGACTTGAGGCACTCCTCCATAGCCTCCTTCCCATCCTTTACCATCACCAGGAAACCATCCTGCTCCTCACTATCCGGGATGTGATCAGCCGCTGCATCTAAACAGCTCCACAGGCTGCAAGCAAACCTAGCTAATGTACAAGTCACATTAGTAGATTTAAGGGCCATACTACCAGAAGTAAAAGCTTTCCTCGCCCAGGCGTCAATCTTTTTGTCGTCCCTGTCAGGGGGAATGGAGGGATAAGCTGATTGTCTATTTGCAGTCGCAGCTTGAATCACCAAGCTTTCAGGTGAAGGGTGATTTGACAAATACTCCGGATCCAAGGGAGCAGGTCTATACTTTCCTACAAATGTATCGTTTATTGTTTACAGCTGGTAAAGACTCCCAATTTGTCATAACTCTCTTTTGAAGAGCTTTGTGGAAAGGAAGGACTAGGTCTTTCTGAGGTCCTTCATCAATCATATCAGTTGTCGTCCTGGTCATATCTTGGAGACACTGACTTCCACCCCATAAAATCTTTCACTCTTCACATAAGGTTCCTATACCCCGGTTCAGCATAGTCAGTGGGGTCAGGTCTTTCAAATTCTACCTCAGGAGAGGTATCTAGGCCACCGGCAGATTGTAGGCAGTCATAAAGGTCTGTCATTTTTGAATTAGTATCTACTAGTTCCTCAGGGACCTCTCTTGTCCCAAATCGAACAGCAGCTGATGTAATTTCCTCATCAGAGGTTTGTTCCTCAAAAATAGCAGACAGATTAAAAAAATTCCTGCCTGGGCTCAGGGTGGAACATTTTTTTCTGGTAAAGGTGGAATAGACCTAGTTTTAGCCATAGTTGTCTTCTTGGGAACCGGTATAAAAGATTTCCCCGACAAAGGCGTCGAAGGAATCCCCGAGTTCATCGAGGAGGGCTTCGATGTCGAGTAAGGTTCCAACGCAGAGGCCAAAGGTATCGATGCCATTTTTGGCTTTGACGAAGTCGTGGAAGGACGCGTCGAGTCGATAGCTGACTTCGACGATGAGGATGTCTTTTTGTCCTCTGGCAACCTCAATTTATACACCGAAGGTTTTTGTATAGTCTCATGAGGCGCTGGAGAATTATCGTCCGAGGAAGCCCTCCACTTTTTGTCGGATTAAGCGTGAGACGTTTTGGATTTCCCTCCGTCACTTTTAGAGTGGACAGGGGCATGCTCTTCACGCACATTTTTTGAGGGGGTCGGGGCCACCTTCTCAAAATATTTTAGCTTAGAAGCCCTAAAGACTTCCCATTTTTTGGGGGAATCATGTTTAGAAGGACAAGAAATTAACCTGTCGGGCGAGGAAGAAGAAGAGGACGAAGATCTAGGACGTCGCTTTTTTTGATTTTTTCGATGAAGAGGACTTCAAGCAACTTTTCGACCTCGATCGCCTCGACTCATGACGAGATTTCTTTCTCGATTCTCCTGAGTCTTTTTGCAGACTTGAAAGACTCTTCCCCCGCCGCTAGCTTACCTTGGCGTTCCTTAAGAGCTTTGTTCGACATGGCCTGACACGACCCGCACTCGTCGACTTGGTGATCAGGACTAGGGAACCAAAGACAGTTGTGGTGAGGATCCGTAATGGACATCTTTCTTCCGCATTTTAGACATTTTTTAAAACCTGTCTTGGGTGTTGTCAGAGTTGAGGAAGAAGACATTTCTCGATGAGAAAACTAACGTGCCGTATCGATAAACGAAGCAGAAGCTCGGAAAAACGGAACTGAACCAACGGGCGCGGCACAAGCCCTTTATACGACGGATGACGTAGACATTCTTCGAGGGACCAAGCTACGCGGCCTCGAGCACAGCGCCATCTGGCGAATTTTTTTGGCGAAACAAGCAGCAAGCTGGCGAATATATCTAAGATGAGGAATACGTGGGAGGGCACAATCAATTCGAAAGGGCTGATTTATATTTATGAACCTCGAATTACCATCATTGTGGCTAACCGTGGCTACTGTCTATGCCCCCAACGCTGGTCAAGAGGGAATTCCGAAGTCCACCCTGGGTCAAATGGAAATTTTCAGAGGGGGAAATATTGCTTCTGGGAGATTTCAACATGGCATGAGACCCCGCCAGAGATTGTAGTATACTCGTACATTATGTTCAACCTTCCCCTTCCGCCTTGCTGAAGCATAAATACGCACAACTATCCTTGGTCAATGTTTGGTTGGCTCTCAGAGGGGCGGATAAAGGCTATACGTTTTATTGACATGTACAGGTTTCGATCCCATAATTAGGTAGAATTATCCACATCACTACACATCCTATTAATTTGTCGGACCATGCTGCGATAGTGACAGAGCTAAGGGTCTCCTGAAAAACCCAGAGCTTATGGACCTGGAGATTCTCTGAGGAGCTACTGAGGGATCAAGTTATTAGGGACAAAATTGCAGAGCAGATACGAGAGTTCTTTGATTTGAATCTGGTAGGCCAATCCGCTATAAATATACATGGGATGCCTTTAAAGTGACTTTTTGGGCTCTTTTAATCACAGAAGCGACCAAGAGACATAAGCAGAAATTGCCGTTGAAATAGAATTGGAGGAAGATCTTAGAAGGGTAATGAAAAGTTTAGAAACAAACACGAATTACGTAAAAGGCATATAGGGGGCCGCGGCAGGCAGGCTCAATTTGCACCATATTAAGAAAGCAAAAAAGTCCCTGCTGTATCTTAATCAAAAATATTATATCAATGCTAAGAAAATGGACAGACTGATGGCTAATCAGTTTCACCAGAAAATGATATCACAGATTACACAACAGATTCAGCTACCCTCAGGTGATAATTACCGAAACTCCTCACATACTTACATTTTCACACATTTTATTCAGACCGCTATCGATCGGAACACGCAGGCTCATTTACAGAAGGAATGTCTGCAAAAGACTGTCCTCCCTTGCTTAACAGGAAGGGATGGAACAGGATATCACACAAGACGAAATTATTTGGGTTATTACTGATCTTCCCCTGAATAAATCGCCTGGATGGATACCCGGCTATATTTTTACAAACCATATTGGAATTTATTAGCCCCCAGATTAACCCAATTATAGAACTCCTTTGCGCATACTGGTCCTATCTCCCTTACTATGGAAGAGGGAAAAATGGTTATATTCCCTAATCCTGGCAAAGACCCGAGTAGTTGTGGGTCATTATCGCCCAATTGCTCTAATGAATTTAGATGCAAAAATATTTACAAACGTGCTTGCCACTAGGATGGAGATCTGTTACCCTCATTAATACAGACTGATCAGATGCGTTTTATTAAACAGGGACAGGCCCATAATATATTTCCTTCTTCATCGGCCTCGTATATCTGTGCCCAGTTTTGTGCAGGATCTGCAGAGCTGCATTCTCGCCCAGCGTAAAGATATGGCTAAATGGATAATTCTTGGGCACTTTAACCTCTGGAAACGGGATCAGTCTGATCCGAGTGCTATAGAACAAGATATTTAGCCAAGGTTGGCTTTTTACAACCCAGTGATGAACCCACCCATATTCAAGGCCACACTCTGGATTTCTCCATGTGTCCATGGTCAGATCATTTATTTGTTGAATTTTCCATCACTTCCTTGCCCCCTCTGAGGAATAGAGATACCAAGCACATATGGGCAAGCTCTAGGAACTTGGAGATTGACCCCAGACATAATCAAGGAGCTAATGATTCCAACTAATGAGCTAATTTTACGTCTTGACTCCACAGAGGAGATGACCAACTCTATGCTGGATGCGTTGAATAAAATAACCAATTGTCTGGTGCCTGTCAAAGCCAGGAAGGTTATTGACAGACCTACCAACGTATAGTTCTCGGATGAACTAAGAATCCTGCGGGTACAGAAAAGTAAAGATTTCTACCAATGGAAATAATCCCGTAACATGGAGGAGAAACAAAGGTACATAACATAAGATAAGAACTATAGAATTGCATTAATTACTGCAGAAAAGTTCATTTATAATGCCAGAAATGATATTGCCCAACAGCAATCTAAAGAGATTTTTAGAATCCTTAAAGGGCTTGAGAAACCAAACATCTCTCAAGAGGATAGTATTTTGAGAGATGCGAACTGGTGTAGCAGTATTCAAAAAGCTATGTTAGAGAAGTTAGAAAAATTAAGAGCAACATTGATAAAGAGAAACTCTTAGATCAGACTTGTTTACCGATCTTCGACGCAGGCCCCTCTCCTATCCTTAATAAATACCAATCAGGCTTTAAGCTGGGCTTCAGCACAGAATCTGCTCTTTTGGATCTTAAATCGAACATGTTGAGAAGAATCAATGAAGGACAAAACAGTGCTTATGGCTTTGGGTTTATCTGCTGCGTTTGATCTGGTGGATCACTCGCTGCTCCATCAAAGACTTTGCGAAGTTGCTAAGTTCACTGGCCATGCTTTAACCTGGATCAAGTCTTTTTTGGGTAAAAGAACCTTTAGCGTCTGTAGTAATATGGCAGAAGCCTCTCCTGTTCCTTTGAAGTACGGGGTCCCGCAAGGGGGTTGTATATCACCTATTCTGTATAATATCTTTACAACCCCCTCTTTACCCTGCTAGAAAAGAATGAGATCTGTTTTTCAAACTATGCCGATGACACACAGTACATTATCACTCTGACATTACCTGGAGGATGTGAAACAGATTAATAAGATCTATAGTCTGATTCATGGCTGGATGTGTGCAAATGGCTTGGCACTCAATTGTGAAAAAGCACAACTTATGATCATAGGTTCCAGCCGTAGACTGAATAATCTCAGTACTGACTATTCCCAATTCCTAAAAGGAGACTGTTTAATCAAGATGAAAGATAAAATACAGACTTTGGGGGTTACGTTTGATCAATTACTCACAATGAATGCCCAAGTCAGTAGTCTTGTATCGACGTCTGCCTATTACATCAGATTATTGTGCTATATCCGACCCCATCTTTTGCAAACATCTTGTGAAACTGTAGCAAGGGTCATCATTGGCTCCAAGATGGACTACTGTGGTAGTCTCTTGATAGGCATTGGTAAGAAAGAGAAACTCTAAATGATTCAGAATAGTACAGTAAGGGCCATTCTAGGCCCCAAGAAATGTAATCATGTCTCTGATGCTAGGACAAGTCTGCATTGGTGCCCCATAGAGGCAAGAATTGAATATCGCCTGCTTACGATCACATTTAAATGTCTAACCGGTCAATTCCCGGCTTATGTGGCAGACAACTTTCAGAGTAAGAGAATTACCAGGAATTTGAGATCCAATCATCTCAAACACTTAGAAATCCCCATGACCAATCAATAAAGGTGCTTTTTGGGTAGCGGCACCCAAAACGTGGAATGCCTTGACCTTGGATCTCAAAAGTTGCAAGTCCCTTGGTATCTTTAAGAAAAAAATTATAAAGGCATTTATTTGGTTAGGAGATTCATTGCTTCTACTTGATAGTGTCCAGGTTAGGTTTATCTTTGTCTTTTGCATCTGTGTTTAGGACCTTTGTCCTTGGTGCCTGTATGCCTCTGGAAAAGCCCGGAAAACTTAGAAAAAAAAACCCAGGTAGTGCTGATTTTTAAAAAAAAATAAATAGCACTTACCGAGATTCAGCTGCAGCTTTCCTGCTCTGGTCTCCGGTCCCCGTCCTCCACGTACAGCACTAATGAAGGGAAAGCCACCCAGCGGTAGCTTTTGTTTACTACAGCTGGCTGGCTTCTCCTTCATTAGTGCCGCAAAAGCAAAAGCCAGCACAGGAGGGCATCCATTTCACAAAATGGATGCGCCCATGTGCTTGCTTTTGCGAATTTTGAGCTTGAATAGCTCAAAATTTTACATAGGAAGTTTTAAAAAAGAGAATGCTAGTATTTTTCTTTATATTGCCTATCTATTTTTTAAGTAACATTTTTTACTAGACCATGCCTTTAAAGATAAATAAATCCAAATCCGTGATACAAAATATGTCCCTCTTTCCTACTGAAATCCTAACATATCACACAAACACACACACACAATACGGGTGGGCACAGGAGGGGATCAAACTCTTAAGGGTCCATATAACATTAACAGGGTTGTAAGCAGCAAACTACCCACCTTTGCTAAAAAGTATCCAGGGTCAACTGTTGAGGTGGGGTCCAATATCTGTCTCTTGGCTCGGGCAGATTAACTCAGTTAAGATGGTCACACTGCCCAAGATACTCTATGTTTCAAGCCCTGCCAATTCGGGTCCCCAATTCATTCTTTAAGCAATTGCATAAAGCAATCACAAGCTTCATTTGGAATAATAAAGCTACAAGGTTAGACCTAAGCCCGTTAATGACCCCGCCAGATAAAGGTGGGCTGGGTTTCGCTAATTTTATGAAATATCAGGCGCCATAAATTCAGGTACTCCGGGATTGGTGTGAGGGGTGGAGCAGGCGCTTAGCAGTCCTCGGTTTAGGGACAACCTTAGGTTGCCAAAACAAGAGGGACCCCGTCACCCCCCAATCTGCATGCAAACCCTATTACCAATCTTGTTGAAGTAATGGGATAAGGCAGTATCATCATCTGACAACATTCCCCTCACGCCAATTGTTTTCAATCCACAATTCACGCCCGGTCTAGATCCTAAGGCATTTGCTGAAAGGAAACATGTGGGTTACAACAGACTACAGGATATTTTTTAGGGACCAGACCCTAAATTAATTCTACAGTGTAAACAGGAGTTCGCTCTTCAGGAATCGAATCGATTCCAAGTTAGATAATGCATTCTAGCTCCCCCGGTGCAAAACGCGGCAGTAAGAGATCTCACGCCTCACATTATGGAGACATCCAACCCAGGGAATGAGGCCCTCATTTCGAACCTGCATAGACTTATGTATTATGCAACTCAGACCTCCTCACTTAGATATAAAAAACGTTGGCATCGAACATTAAGCAAGAAATATCAGAAGTTGGATGGGCTGTGGAAGGCAATACCTAAACTTGCCAGATCATTGTAAATCAGAGAATTCTGGTATAAATGAATCACGCAATGGCATTATACAACGGCACATCTACACAAAATAAAAACATCCCCTATCAGACAGGTGTTGGAGGAGATGTCGAATGCTGGGAGATTGGGCAAAACCACCATACATGTTGCCAAAGTTGGAAAAGTGTTGGAAGGGAATTAATATATGACTCGTATATTTGCTTTGCATGAACCCAGTTCTTTGCGATCCTGTATTTTAGTGTTTACAGAGGAGGAACTGGGACATAGTTCTAAACAAATACAGAAAGCATTTGTTATGTTACAGTTGGCGGCCTTGTTGGTGATAGCTCAACACTGGAAGTCGGAAGATCCTCCACACATGAATTAATGATTTTTAAAAGTTTGGAATTTCTTCGCGCTAGAATGGCTGACGTACCCCATGCAGGGGAACCATTTTAAATTTGATGCAGATTAGAACTTGGTGTTAAATGTTTTGCAGCAAGACATATGTGGTGTACTGCTCCCGAAAACATTGTATACTGGGACTTTGTTGAATGGAAAAATCGGACTGCATACTCCTTGGAGCTGTGACTCCTTACCCCTGTGCATAGTAAGTGCGAGCAAGGGTTGCAATGTGTTTTGAAGTTTATGAAAATGCAAATAAAAAGAAATTAAAAACAAAATGAATCTAAGTTTACTTTTTCCAATCAGGCAGTTATATTAGTTTCTTGTGGTACTACCTGCACTACTGGTCCAAAAATATCCACGAAGCTTTGTGGATTAAAGCAGGGGCACATGGTTCTATTTGTCTATTTGCTATTTTTGGTTGGTAGTAATTTTACTCCCCACTTTTATTTTTGTGGAGTATTTGCCTATTTTTAGGGAGTAAAAGTGGCCGATACACCCCTTATCTTTAGGGCTGGAACCACTGTGCAGATGCAGCCTCCCTGAAAGAGCGCAGACCTAAGAAAGTATATCCTATCCCGGTCTGGGATGTTGATATCTCCTCCGCTGCCTGGATGTCCAATGGCTTCTGAACCAAAGAAGCTCAAGAAAACCACCTTAGCTACAGTGCAAGTCTGAAGGTGGGAACAGAGGCAAAGGAAGAAGCCAACCCACCCTGGCCACTGAAAGGACCGACAGGGTGCCCTCCATTCCGTCAGGCAGTATCAGCCAATGATTGTATGTGCTTTGGCTCTGAGGGAAAAGGGAGTAGGGGAGAGAAGGTCCTTGGAATAAGCACCTCAAGGCGGAGCCTCGTTTCTTCTTCCTCTGCTGAAAGGAGAAATGGTCTTCCTCCTCTGAAAGCCTTTAAAGCCCCTAAAGGAACACGATATACCCTCTGAAACCCGTTGTGAGGAGGACAAACTGTTTGAGGGACTTCCCCATTTGGGTGCTCATTTTCGTTTTTTGAAACAAGTCATCCGTAGTGGAGTGGAAGAGGTCCCTTCGCTCCATAACTTTATCAAGGACACCAGACACATATGGTGGATCATATATAGGCTGGCCTCCTCATATCTCCTCTCAAACTCGGCTATATCCCAACACAGCCTTTGGTTGGCTGTAGCAAGAAGAGCACAGTTATCACCCTGTCGGAGCTACAGGGCAGACTTTTGGTAGCCCCTGCATCTGTAAGAATTCTGGAACATGTAATTTGCCCAAACCTGAAGCTGGAGATGCACCAGCTGAGGGCTTGGGCTGAATGTAGGCACAGCCACCACTGAAGACATGTGCTGAGGGTGGGAAGTTAGGCAAGGGGGACTCCAAGGGCAGAAAATGTTACCTCATAAATCCTCCTGTTGAGCACTGATCCCGAATGGGGTTTCTAACAAAGTTTGAGGGTCTCTGCCAGAACATCCTTTTACATGTGGATTCTGGCTTTCTCACCTGAACTAGAGGATAGCACCGCCATTTCTGCCAGTGTCCTCCCTGGCATGGTGTTGTCCAGAAACTCTAGTAACCCTCCCACCTGCTCATGAAAGGTTCTGGCAGAGGACCACTATTTCTCCTCCGCATCATCACCCAAATCCCCCAAATGTGGAGAGGGTCACTTGAAAGTGAAGGCAAAACTGGGGAAATCATGGTTGTAGGACCAGGGAGCAAACAAGGCAGGTACCGATGGGCCCTGGCACAACAACACCAGTAAAGCACTTCCAGAAGCAGGCCACCTGAGGGAGACTAGAATGGCACAGTTGTCACAGGCGCGCAAATGGTGGCAGAAGGAATAACCAGGTCTGCTGGCTGTGATGGTAACATCTCTCAGAGAAAAAGCCCTACAGTGGCATTGGATTACTGGGGAATGCATGAGCCCCAGATGCTGTATGAAGAAACTGTCCTCCAAACAGCGTTGTGGCGATGGAGCAAGATGGCCCAATGAGGACCGAGGAACCGGAAACCCTTACAGTCCACATCCTCACAACAACCAGAGGCCCAAAAACACCAGTGGAGAGAAAGAGCAGAGGTGAGGGGGAAGGTCAGCGATGGAAACTGACCACTATACGAGCAATGGGTTGAACTCTTGATGCAGTGGGACGCTATATGCTGGGGGCCTCAACCAACGAATGAGTCTTTTGGCAGTAGCTGTTGCCACACAAATGTTAGGCCTTAAGGAACTTCCAGGGTCACAGGGTCCAGGTCAGAGCCAAAGCACATACAATCACAGATGCTGGGCTCCACATGGCCGCCATTTAATTAACCATGGCACCATCTTGTCCAGAGGCTTAGCATGTCCCTGCTGCATTGATACCTTCCTTGGCATTTTGAGAAACTGCACTGCTACAGATACTCTTGTCTGGAGCAACCATCTTGGAGGAACTGGTAGACTTAGCCCATTTAAGTTTAGCCCTCCTGTAGTGATCCTCAGGCGCCCACCTGTTCTTAGGCTCAAGACAGAGTAACAACCCCAACATTCAGATTTAGCCCCTCAGCGGGGAGCTTTGAGGTTACCCCCAGATTTTGCCCCGAGTGGGGAACCTAAGCAAACTCGCTGGCAGCTAGAACCCATCCCAGACAGGAATCCCCTGGCTAGGGTCCTCTGAACTGGAGGGTTGGCAGGGAAGGGTGGAATAGTACCTCCTGACATTTTCTCTCCTCCAGGAAGTCATGGAAATGACAAGGAGCTCTGAAGAAGTCTTCCCACTGCTGCAGCCGACAAGCGAGAGAGCACACCAAGAACACAATACCTTCAGCAGTCACATCAATGTTCCAAACCCAGGCCTTCCAGACAGAGTGAATGGGTATTGGCGGTGGGCACTTGCTTCGGACAGCAAGCGCAGGCTGAAAAGACTGCTTTACCTGGCATAAGTCGAGAGAACTAGAGCGTTGTTGAAGGACTAGGGGGAACATCACAAGAAAAACATGGAAAATATGCACAAATAAAAATAAAACAAAGAGGAAATCAGTCGAAAACAGTTTTTAAAACAAGGCGAAGAATACCAACATTAAGATACAATCGAGATTTAGGGTTTCACATAGTACCAGTGTATCCCAAAGTAAAGCCAGTATTTCATGTAGGAATTTTATGGACAGAACATACTTAGTTTTTGTACTTTTGTGCCACAATCGAGAGGTGGGGTAGAGCCTGCCAGCGGGATGTGGCGCTGTAGTACTTTACTTGACTCACACCTTTGCTGGTTGGGAAGAATGGTACAACTTGTTGCAGACCCTACAGAGAAGCAATGTATCAGCCATGTTTACCCCCTAAAAACAGAAATGCTCTCAAAATAAAAAAAGGAATAAAAAAAAAAAAACACATCCAACAAAAGACACATACAAGCCTGCAAACTGCTTCTACCCACACAGCTTCTTAGATATGTTCAGATCCCCGATACCAGCTGAGCAAAGCCACTGGAAGGAGCGCCAATATTATTGTTGCCTGGCCCGATTAGAAACGCTATGATAAAAATGGAATTGGAAAGGTTTACATGAACTACTAGGTGCAAAGAAGCAAGAATTGCAAAAAGGTATTTATTCTTAGACTTGGCCAATGCTTCTGCTTGCCAAAAATACCGATGGAAGAAATGCAGTTTCTACTCTTAAATTTTTTTAAAATAAAATAAAGCACACTTTACTCCCACCTTTGAGAAAATGGTGCATAAAATACACCCACTTCAGAATCTTACCTGGAGCCCTGTTCTTTGCTCTAGAAAGGTTGTTGCATGCCACACAGCCATCAGATGCATCACACCCCTTTATTTCCGCCACTTATACTTCACCAGAACATGTAAAGTGTCAAAGTGATGAAAGCAAAAAGGTTGTGCTTCAATTATGGCCGGACCAAAAATCTGACCTCTGGCTCTAGACGTGAGACATTTTGGAGGCTTTTTCTCCCTTACTGTGGGCAGAATTAAGAGAATTGACAGATCTTCATAAACTGTGTCCATTAGCTTTTAAAGCCATTTGAAGTTCCCTCCAACACCAATTTCATCCCATACAAGTTTCGTTAACTAAACCTTTCCAAGAAGGGAAAAAGTACTTTGAGATTATACAGAATTCCAGCCTTCAATGCCATCAGCAGAAGATACATGGATATAATGTTTGAATTAGGCTTTTGATATTCAAGCTGACAATGTTACCAAAATTAAAGTGATCATATGGTTTCCGACACATTTTTACATTGAAAACGATGCAACAGTATTTATATTTATTTATTGAGTGTGCACAGTGTTTTGCAGACAAAAAACAAGCGCAATCAACATCATCAGGGCAATCCAAAATCGGGAGACCTACAAAAAAGGGAAAGGTACTTAGCAACTGACCAGTGGATATTGGTGAGCTCATGCTACATACAGAAAATGGGGACAGGACAGATGATAGTCTGAAAAGACTGGCTTTATATGTGGTAGTATGTGCAATGATTTGGGTAGTGGTTAGTCGATGTGGAAGTAGAGGGAGCACCTCTTTGGTGAACATTGGAAGGAGTGGATAGTAGAGTTTAACATTTGGATGAAGAGGTTTCCAGTGGTGTGCAGCAAGAAGTGGAGGCATGGGAAAAGCACATGGGTGGTGTGGGGGTGATGGGTGGGAGGGGGGTGGCAGGAGACAGATTAGCTAGATTGGGAGTGCAAGCTCATGCAGGTTTTTGAAGATAAGCAGCAGAAATGTAAAGGTGGACAGGTTTTCATAGACATCTAACCGGCATGGAGGCAGTTCTTTGAAGAGGGAGAAGAGTGGAGAACACTGTAGAGGGTGTGGGTGGTGGAGTATTTTATCTAACAGGGAAAAGGAATAAATATGCTGGTCAAAGAGTAGGCTGGCACAATAATTAAGACAACCGAGTATCAAGGTCAGAAAGAGGGTTTAGTTGGCATCATTGAAAAGTGACAACTGTTCCTGCTATTAAGCAGGTTAATCTTGGGCACAGTTGAGGTATTAGTAAGAATTATGGGAGAGATAGAAGTCTGGTGGAAGAGAGATCTATAAAGGAAGAAGAGAGCAAGCCTGCCCAACTCGTCGCAGCCATGTTACCACATTTGGTGAAACAGCCGTTTTGCTGCAATTTCTGCAGCCTTTTTAAGGGGGGATGGAGGGGGTGGTTGGTTCAGGAATAATAAAAATATGTTTAAGGTTAGTGAGGTTGGGAGAGTGTGGGTGATGGGAGCTATGAGGGGCTTGCTCCCATCCATACCAAAATTATGTCAAAAAGAATATTTCAGTGAAACAACAGCGTAAAATGGGCCAGATCCGAAGAGAGTGGGTAATGGAGGCAGGAAGGTAGATTACTTTGTCTTGCAAGAGTTAAACATAGGACAGCGAGGTGCCACCTAATAACAGTTAGCCCAGAGGCAATTAGATAGGCAAGCAGAGAAGTCAGTTGTAAAAGTAGGGAATACATAAGGTATTGGGGCATAGTCCTATATGACTACATACCTATCAGCAAGCATGGCTTTTAGTGTCAAGAAGAGTATGCAGGGGTGAAATTAGTAGTAATTGGATTGGTGAAGCAAAATGATTTTTGGGACTTGAACCCTGCTTAAAGAGCCGAGGGCATTGATATTCGCAAGGAGAAATGGGGTGGGCAGACCCTTGAGCCTCATCCGAAGGTGGTGCTGCAGGTCTGTTTTAAGCAGATGGATAAGAAGGCCTGTCCAATAAACTAGGCCTATGGAGGATTGAGGAAAAAAAGAGGGAGGACAAAACAACTTCAGCTAGGTAAGGGGACGGGAAGTAGGGTCTCAATTTATGTTTGAAGACAGTGGGGAGATATAACCAGGTTGTGCGGGGAATAACTGGGGGTGGCAGGGACAGCGATTCTGAAGCAGCAGGTGAAGCGATCACTGGAGAAGGTCAAATTGGAAGTGAGGCATCAGAAGGAAAAGAAGAAACCAGGAGGGTTATTTTGAGATGGTGGTGGGTTGTGAAAGGAGGTACAGAAGGAGGTTAGAAAAGAGGCAGCGTTGAAATTGGTGCATGGGAGAGATTTTATGGGAGGTGGAAGCGTTGCACGAGTGCCATTGGGACATCAGTGGGGATGGAGTAAAGGCGGCGGTCTAGGTCACAGGCGAAATTAAGAGGTAGTTCAAACAGCATCCATTAAGACCATTCTGTTGAAAACACTTCAAAAACAGTTACTATAAACTGATAATTGAATACTTACATGAACAGGTTGAGAGTGTATCGATGATAGTACAGTTCTGAATAACATTTGTTGCATTCACACAGCTATTGCCATTTGAATCTAAAAAAGAAAAACATGTAATAAATATTGGATACTACATTATTTTAAAATTTCATATAAGCAAACAAAGATGAGCGTGTTACTAATGACAAGGAATTAGCATGTGACCAAACTGGTAAAGACCAGGCCCCTTTCCAGTTTTTCCTCGGAGGAAAAATTCCAATTAGTACATAATAGCAAAAATTATCTCCAGATACGATGGGGATAGGAGGAAATAGATCTATAACAAATGTATGCCCCTGTCCTCCCCATGACAAAGCTCAACCATCACACACCATAGTTCATCAAAAGTACGGATACATGTTTTGCATTGTAGCAATCGGTGTCGAAGATTGCATTTATGGCAGGGGGTAAAAACTAAGTTGCAAGCTACTAGTCAGCCACGACAAAGTCACTCACCACCACTATTCTACACATATAAATCACAACAATAATTCATAAGAACAATCATTAACATTCATAATGTCCGCCAGTATACGTTAATACGCAAGAACTTCCTAATTAAACCCTTAATTGATTCAGCTTGTTAAATATCAGATTCCAAACTTGCCAGGGGTAGAGATGCCTCCTGTTTCTTTTCCCGTTGTAATGAGCAATGTCTCAGTTGTTAATATCAGAATCTTTCCTTCTCATCAAGACCAAAGTCCCAATGGCCCATCTGCCAAAAAAAATTCCGTTAATCCTTGTGTAAAGCTTTTTCCTTGGATTGGAGTAAAAGGTGAAGGGAATGTGCTCAGACTAGTCACTGCATCCCAAGCTTCCAGCGTCCCTCGTAACAGGATTTATGTAAAGACCCTTAGCTCCGAGTTTTATGTAGCCATGCCCCAGAGCAAGTATATTCACCAGCTATGGCCTGCTCAGCAAAGACAGTGCTTTTGCGATACCATCTGCATACATTCTGCTTTTTTGTTTGAGAGGCTAGATAATATTTGTTTAGGTATGGGCATGCAAGCCCTCCTTGATCTTTAGGTGCCATTAAAATTATTTTTCACTTCCAAGTTTATCTTGCCCCATTTTAAACTTCATAATATCTGTCTGGATACCCTTGAGGAATTCTCTTGGATTTTTTATAGAAACCTTTTGAAAAAGTTAATTTAATCGAAGCATTAATTTTTCTGACAAATAATTTGTCTAGCCAAGTTATACATCTACATTCTTCCATCCCTGCAGATGTGTTTGAATAAATGGAAACACCTCTATATAATTTTGTGTTGCGATTTCTCCAAATTCTTCGTAATCTATTACATATGCAATGGAGTCATCTGACCATTTAAAAAAGGTGTTAAATTCCTTAACACTATTTGCAGTTGTTCGTAAACCGACAAATTCAAATTTCTTATTTCGTCATATTAGCCCAGATACTCTACTAAATGTCTCATTATCTTCCATTATGGTCTTTTATTCATCCTATTTCTATCATTGATGCCTCTGTGCCACTTCAGATTCTTACTGTGATTGGTTCCATGATGCAGGCAAATAGAAGAACAAGTTACTTCTTACCTTGCAACGTTCTTTCGATGGGATGTTCCTCCGACGTATTCCTTATCTTAGTTATCTCTTTCCAGCCTTGCTGGCCTCGGAAAAATTTTTCTCTTGAGCGCGCTGCGCGTCGACATCCGCCGAGTCGATGTCCCTCGACAGCCGCCGTATCGACGTCATCCTGCCTATAAAGGCCGCGCGCAGCGTCCGTTGCTCAGTTCCGTTTTGTAGCCCACAATAATTCTTTCTGGACTAGACTAATCACCCTGAAGGAGCGTAAACTGCAACAACAAGGGAAGTTGTACTGCGGGGATGGATGGGAGGGTCGATAAGGAATACGTCGGAGGAACATCCCATCGAAAGAACGTTACAAGGTAAGAAGTAACTTGTTCTTCGAAGGGATTGTGTCCTCCGACGTATTCCTTATCTTAGATAGGCTCCCATAGCAGTATTCTGTTATTGGAGGTGGGAGTACTGACTTCATGCTTCTTTTTATTGATGAATAGAGTACAATACTGCCCTTCCAAACCTAGTCTCTTGACTGGAGGAGGAATCCAAGTTCTAAAACCGTGTAAAGGTATGGACGGATGACCATGTGGCAGCCGCACATATGTCTCTAACCGGCACTCCTCTTTTGAGGGCCGATGAAGCTGCGATACCTCTGGTCGAATGAGCCCTAAGGTGTTGAGCGGGATCTTTTCCTGCCAGTTTATAACATTCCAAAATGGCTAGAATGATCCATCTGGAAATGGTCTGCTTAGTTATTGGTAACCCCAGCTTGTGACCTGCGTAGCCTACAAACAGCTGGTCTGCTTGTCTTATCCTAGCCAGTCTACTGATGTAAAAACTTAAAGCCCTTCTTGGGTCCAGCCTGTGTAACCTCTCTTCCTCTTTCCCCGGATGAGGAGGAGGATAGAAAGATGGAAGGGTAATCTTCTGAGTGATATGGAATTCAGAAACCACCTTTTGGAGGAAATTAGGCTTCTCTTGCAGAACAACTTTGTCTTTGTGAAAGATTGTATGAGGGGGTTTACAAGAAAGAGCTTGTAACTCGCTCACCCTTCTAGCAGATGTAAGTGCTATTAATAAAACAGTTTTAAGGGTAAGAAATCTTAACGAACAAGAAAGGAGTGGTTCGAAAGGTGTGCCCATCAGGAAAGTTAGGACTAAGTTTAAATCCCATAGGGGAACCTGGAATGGTCTTGGGGGATAAACGTTAGTTAACCCCTTTAGAAACTGTATTACCAAGGGTAACTTGAAATAGGATGGTTCTTCCGCAGTGCGCTTAAAGATGGATAGCGCTGCGAGATAGCCCTTGATGGTGCCAACTTGAAGGCCTGAATTCGCTAAATAGAGTAGGAAGGACAAAACCATTGGTGTACCACATGAAAAGGGGTTGATATTCTTTTCTCTACACCAGCTGCAAAATCTGTTCCAACGGCAGCGGTATAAAGACTTTGTTGCTGGCCTCCTTGCCGAAAGCAACACCTCCATAACATCATCAGGGAGGTCCCAATCCTTGTACCTCAGCCTTTCAGAAGACAAGCGTGAAGGTTGAGGGTTTTGATGTCTGGATGGAGAACCTGACCTCCCTTCTGTGAGAGTAGATTCTCTCTGAGTGGAAGTCAAAATGGAGGGCAGATGGACAAGTCTAGAAGGTCCGGGTACCACGTTCTCCTGGCCCAATACGGGGCAATTAGGATCATGGTTTTCCAGAATCTTCTCAACCTCCTGATCATTTGAGGAATGACAGGGACCGGTGGGAACGTGTACAGAAGTGGAAACTCCCAGTCCACTATGAACGTGTCTCCCAGAGCTCCTCTCGGGGGAAATTCCCTTGAACAGAACAGATCGCACTTCCTGTTGACACTGGTGGCGAACAGATCCACCCGAGGGGTTCCCCAAAGGGCGAAGATCTCTTGAAGGACTTCCTGAGCTAGTTCCCACTCGTGGGAGACTGTGCTCTGCCTGCTCAGAGCGTCCGCTGTCAAGTTCTTCTCTCCGGCTAGGTGAACTGCCGATAGAGAGATGTAATGCTCACCTGAATCCCTCGGAGGCGCAGGTCCGGGCTGGGAGATTTCAGTGTCTTCTAGGGTCACGCGCAGGCCTCTGGTAACACCCTGGATGGGCCCTCTCCTCACCGTAATTTTGACCTGGAGGGTGAGGTGTCTGCAAGTAGGAGAACAAGGGGTTAATGTATGTCTGGTTGGCCAATCTGACTTTCCCCTTTCTGGACTCCCCACGTTACTCGTAGACTGAATGTGCTCACCTTAGATGGGTGAAAGCGGAGCTCTCCATCCTGCGTCTGTGCAGGGGCGCTAATGCCAGTTGCTTCACTGGTTAATAGCCCAGCCTCTTGATTGCAGAGGATGAAGTCGGGGAGCAAGGCCGTCGTTAGCCGCACGAACGGTAATTGCTTGAATATGGAGTTTTATTTATATGTCCCTTTAAATGTCTCTTGCCTTTGCAGGTCCGGTATGCAGATAAGGTAAGCGAGAAGAATGCCGGAGCTCGTGAAGGCACGTAAGCAAAAGAATGTTATTCGAAGTTAAATGCACTTCTTAATGTCTCTTTTCCCTTTTTCAGATAGCCGTAGCAGCCGGCGTTGGAGATGGACGCCGAGGTACGTGCCGGAGTATGGGCAAGCAGATTACAGCTAGAAGGCACATGAGTAGTGATGGCGTACAGTGCCCCTAATGATGTCCTTCTTGTTTTTTGCAGGTGCGGTTAAACAGCGCTTGGCGGAGATCGAGGCGTACGTGGCACAGGTAAGCTAAATTATCACGGAGGTTCACTAACCAATGTTCTTTGTTTCCGCAGGGTTGCCGGAGTATGAAGAGTGCGGTACGCGGCCTCGGGATGCACCGATGGACGAGGCAAGTGCAGCGCTGGTTTTGCCTTGTCCTAACCTGGTGTCCTTGTTCTCTTTCAGACGCTGCTGAAGACTGAAGACTGTTTTTCCGGGAGGTAAGACTGAAGATTTCTTGTTCACAGATGCAGAAGCTGAAGATTCTCTGGAGCTGACACGGTGAGCGTCCTGCTGCTAGTGCAGAATAACGCGAAGCACGTTGCACTGATTGGGTGTGGTTTAAATAGGCCACTGGAGTGCTTAGGTGTCTCCTTCCACAGCCTCGCCCAGGCAAGAAAGAAGTTCCAGCTTCCAGAACAGTTCCAGTATCCAGTCCCAGGGAGTGGTGCTGGCCACACCCAGAAGGTAAAGTAGTTCCAGCCAGGAATGGATGAGGATATCATCCTACAGGTAAGTGAGCAGCATGGTCTGCAGCAGGTAGGTCCACCCAAGCACCGTTCCTCTCAATATGAGCCCGGCGCTTCCTGTGCTGGGACTGGGTTCCCTTATGAGCCTGGCGCCACTGGCGCCAGGACAAGGTCCAAAAGGCCCCTGTGGGGACCGGCTGGTGCCTGGAATGGAAGTTGTGACCCTGCTTCCAAGGATGTTGGGCTGGGTCTGACTCCTTGGAGGCAGCGGTCATGACAGCACCCCCCCTCAAGGCCCCTCCCAAGCTTGTCTTCTCCGGAGGCTTTGGCTTGTTGGGAAAAGTCCGATGAAACTTACTGACTAGACGAGGTGCATGGACATATTCTGAAGGCTCCCAAGATCTCTCCTGGGGGCCAAATCCCTTCCAATCAATCAGGTAGTACAGTTTCGATTTGGAAATTTTGGAATCCAAGATGTTTCGAATTTCAAATTCGAGTTCTCCATCAACCTGGATTGGCTCTGGAGGTTTAGTCAAACGGGTTCCGGGTTGCATAGGTTTTAGGAGAGAAACATGGAAAACGGGATGTATCTTCATCCGAGTAGGTAGTTCCAATTTCACAGCCACCGGATTTATCACAGCCGTGATCGTGTAGGGTCCTAAATACCTTGGGTTGAAGGTGCGTGGTCCTTTTAGGGATAAATGCTTAGTGGACAGCCAAACTTGATCTCCTACTTGGTATTGAGGGGCCTCTTTTCGATGTTGATCCGCTCCTTTCTTATACATTTCCTTGGCTCGTTGAAGGTGGGCTGTGGCTTCCTTAAATGCTTGAGTTATTGTCGCATGCAGATAGTCTACAGCGGGCGTTCCGAGAGCTTGAGGTGGATCCAAATTAGAGGTTCGAGGATGAATTCCATACAGCAGAAAAAAAGGGGTTTTTCTAGTTCCTGAATGGATTGAATTGTTGTAGGCGTATTCAGCAATCCAAAGGACATCCTTCCAAGTGCCCTCCGATTGTTGCAACATGCAGCGTAGATATTGTTCCAGAGTTTGGTTAGTCCTCTCAGTCTGCCCGTCAGTTTGGGGGTGATGGCTGGTGGAAAGTCGTACATCAATTTGCGCTAAACGACAACAACTTCGCCAAAAATGGGAAATAAATTGGCTCCCTCGATCGGAGATTACCACTGAAGGGAAACCGTGCAACCGGACGATGTTTTCAAGGAATTCTCGGGCCAAAACGGGAGCTGTGGGTAAACCTTTTAGTGGAATAAAATGAGCCATTTTTGAAAAAAGGTCCACGATTACTAGAATTGTGTTGTATCCGGAGCAGGGAGGTAAATCCGTGATAAAATCCATTGAGAGAGCATGCCAAGGGCATGGTGGAATGTCTATTGGATGTAGCAGACCTGCTGGTCTTTCCTTCTGACTCTTGTTTTGTGCGCAGATGCCGCAAGAAGCCACAAAATCTTTAATATCTTTCCTCCAAGATGGCCACCAATAATGTCTTTTGATTTTCTCTAAGGTTTTGGCAACTCCAGGATGTCCTTCTATTAGAGAATCATGGTAGCAGGTGATGACCTGCTTCTGTAAGTCAACACATGGCAAATATAGTCTTCCTTGGAAACACAATAGATTCTGATCTATCGTAAAATCTTTTCCTTTCAGTTGCCAATTCAATGAATCTTCAGGAGTTATTAGTTGACTGACTTTCGCTTCAATATCTTCAAGGGATAGCGTGTTGATTACTCCCAGTATCTTTTGTTCGGGGATTATTGGTACCGGCTCTGGATTAGCTGTGTGTTCGTCTACCCCTATTCGGGAAAGGGCATCTGCTTTTCCGTTCTTATTGCCTGGCCGATACGTGATCACAAAATCAAATTCCGCGAAGAATAATGCCCAGCGGAGTTGTCTCGAAGATTGGGCCGTGGCTGACTTCAGATACTGGAGGTTACGATGATCAGTGATTACAGTAACAGTGTGCCGGGCTCCCAGGAGATAATGCCGCCAGGCCTTAAAGGCGGACTTAATTGCCAGAAGTTCTTTGTCCGTAATTGTGTAGTTGATTTCGGGGGCCGAAAATTTGCGGGACCAAAATGCCACAGGGTGTAAGTGGTGTGTTTCGGGATTTCTTTGTGATAGCACAGCCCCCCATTGCGAGGCTGGATGCGTCTGTCTCGACGATATAAGGAAGTTCTGGACGAGGATGCTTTAAGACTGGAGCGGAGATAAATTTGGCTTTCAATTCTTGGAAGGCTTGTTCGGCCTCTGGAGTCCACTCGAATTTTTTATTCTTTTTCAGAAGGGCCGTGATGGGTTGAACTACTCGAGAGAATTCTGGAATGAATCTCCGGTAAAAATTAGCGAAGCCCAACATTCTCTGTACTCCTTTCACGGAAGTTGGGGACGGCCATTTGGTGATAGCGTCCACCTTTCTTGAGTCCATGTGAACTCCATTGGGTGACGAGATGAACCCCAAAAATTCGACTTCCTTTACATGAAAAGTACACTTTTCCAATTTAGCAAACAAACGGTGTTGGCGAAGTCTCTGTAGAACCGCTGTGATGTGTCTTCGGTGATCAGCTTCTGAGGATGAGTATACCAGGATGTCATCGATATAAACAATTACGCATACATCAATAAGTTCTCGGAAAATGTCATTCATAAAGAACTGGAAGGCGGCCGGAGCGTTACATAGTCCAAAGGGCATTACTTGATACTCAAACAATCCGTATTTAGTGCGAAAGGCCATCTTCCATTCGTCACCCTCCTTAATGCGTACCAAGTGGTAAGCTCCTCTGAGATCTAGCTAGGTGTATATATGCAGGCTCCTTTAACTTGGTCCAATAATTTCGGAATCAGAGGCAAAGGATATCTGTTTTTGACTGTAATCTGGTTCAGGGCGCGATAGTCGATACATGTTCTCAGGTCACCTTCTTTTTTCGGAACGAAGAACAAAGCTGAAGAAACTGGAGATTTCGAGGGACGAATGAATCCGTTAGCCAGATACTGGTCCAAGTATTGCCTGAGATGGAGATTTTCTGGCTCAGTGAGAGCATATATTCTACTGCACGGAGGAGTAGATCCAGGTATTAGGTCTATCTGGCAGTCGTATGACCGATGCGGGGGCAAGGTGTTGGCCTGATCTTTCTGGAAGACGTCGCGGAACTCTTGGTATTCTGGAGGCAATTGGGGGCTCTCGGAAGCGATGGCTGCTAGCCTGATATCGGGTCGAGGATAGCAAGTTGGGGCGCATTCTGGAAACCGGATTACCTTGGCTCGCCAGTCTATCTGAGGATTGTGCTTTTCCAACCAAGGAATTCCCAGGATTACTTGAAACTGCGGGGCCTTGATTACATCAAACACGATCTTCTCCCGATGTCCATCTTGGCATAGCAACGTCACTTCCATGGTGGTGTGAGAAACCGGTCCGGAAGCTATTTCTGTACCATCCACTGTAGTGATTACGTCTTTAACCATCTTAGAACATAGAGGAAGATTCATCCTGGTTGCCATATCTTGATCTACATAGTTACCGATCGCTCCGCTATCAATGTATGCTTTAATAGCATGCTTGCGATCTGGTCGATCTGGACTTATGAGGACCATAGGCATTACCAAATGCGAGGTCAAGGAACTGGTTTTAACGCTCGGCAAGCGGACCTCTACACTTGTCGGGCGAGGTCATTTCCCGATTCTAGTTTTTCAGCATTCTTATCGGAAGCTCCTACAGCCTTCTTGACCGGTTTCACTGAACAAACACGAAGGAAATGTCCGGAATTCCCACAGTAGAGGCACAGCTGTAATTGTCTTCTCCTTTCCCGTTCCTTTTGGGTTAATGGTCCTTTAACAACCCCTAACTGCATGGGCTCCACGGAATCTTTTCCTTTAGCGGAGCTCTGAGGTCTTGAAAATATTTGGGTTTCAAATCTGGAACGATCGGTCTTCCTGTTCTGTAGCCGGTGATCTAATTGGACTACTAGGTCGATATAATCGGAACAATCTTGCGGAGGATTCACCACCTGTGCTAAGACATCTTTAAGTTCTCCACGCAGCCCTCTGTAGAAAAGCGTGATTCCCTTATCCTCAGGCCACCTAGTCTCAACCACCAGTCTGTTAAAAGATGCTATGTATGCAAGGAGATCCTGATTCCCTTGTTTTAGTGATAGGAGTTCATTGTCCAAGGCCTGCCCCTGTGAGTGTCTTGCGAACAACTTTTCCATACTGGTCTGGAAATCTTGAAAGTTATGGAGAATCGGATCATCCTGTGTCACAAGAGGAATGGACCAATCTGCAGCACTACCGCTAAGATAGGAAAGTACGAACGCTACTTTGGTTTGGTCAGTTGGGAATGCGGCGGGTCTACATAGAAAGTGCAAGCGGCATTGATTGATGAATACTGCAAACCGTTTTGGATCACCTGAAAAACATTCGGGCGGGGCCAAAGGCACATTCCCTGGCAGATTAATTTGCACCGGATTATTTGAGGTTGTAGGAGTGTAGCTCCCTCCCGAGGCAGGCAGAGGCGTCTGTCCCGCTTGTGTTTGTAACAACTGTCTGGCCAGATCATCCGTTCGCTCTTTGGAAACGATCAACTCCCTTCGTAAAGCATTTGTCTCTTGGCGGGATGCCTGTACTTCAGCTCTCAGTGCCCCAAGCAATTGGGCCAATTGATCTGTGTCCGAGGTTTCCATTGCGCCTGGGTGGGAAATTTGCGGTAGGCTTCGCGTTCTGTAACGCTCACCTGAATCCCTCGGAGGCGCAGGTCCGGGCTGGGAGATTTCAGTGTCTTCTAGGGTCACGCGCAGGCCTCTGGTAACACCCTGGATGGGCCCTCTCCTCACCGTAATTTTGACCTGGAGGGTGAGGTGTCTGCAAGTAGGAGAACAAGGGGTTAATGTATGTCTGGTTGGCCAATCTGACTTTCCCCTTTCTGGACTCCCCACGTTACTCGTAGACTGAATGTGCTCACCTTAGATAGGTGAAAGCGGAGCTCTCCATCCTGCGTCTGTGCAGGGGAGCTAATGCCAGTTGCTTCACTGGTTAATAGCCCAGCCTCTTGATTGCAGAGGATGAAGTCGGGGAGCAAGGCCGTCGTTAGCCGCACAAACGGTAATTGCTTGAATATGGAGTTTTATTTATATGTCCCTTTAAATGTCTCTTGCCTTTGCAGGTCCGGTATGCAGATAAGGTAAGCGAGAAGAATGCCGGAGCTCGTGAAGGCACGTAAGCAAAAGAATGTTATTCGAAGTTAAATGCACTTCTTAATGTCTCTTTTCCCTTTTTCAGGTAGCCGTAGCAGCCAGCGTTGGAGATGGACGCCGAGGTACGTGGCGGAGTATGGACAAGCAGATTACAGCTAGAAGGCACGCGAGTAGTGATGGCGTACAGTGCCCCTAATGATGTCCTTCTTGTTTTTTGCAGGTGCGGTTAAACAGCGCTTGGCGGAGATCGAGGCGTACGTGGCACAGGTAAGCTAAATTATCACAGAGGTTCACTAACCAATGTTCTTCGTTTCCGCAGGGTTGCTGTAACGCTCACCTGATTCCCGTAGAGGCGCTGGTCTCGACTGGGCGTATACCGTATCTTCAAAGGTGATGTGTAACACACGGCTGGCTCTTTGGGCTGGACCTCTGTGCACTGTATGTCTGACTCGAAGGGTAAGATGTCTGCAGATAGAAAATATGGGATTAATGAACTGGGTTATTGAATGTCTCTCTCTTCTTCCCTTTCTCTTCTCCTGTAGAACCCCGAAGGTTAACGCTCTCACCTTAGGTAAGTGAACGCCGTGCTCTCCATCTGCCTCGGGGCAGGGTGCTGTAACCAGTTTCTTCACTGGATAAGGGGAGCAGGCTTCTTGACTTCAGAGGACTGCTGTCCGTCGTTTACTGCACGAACGGTAAGTTTCGAGTAATTCTAATGTCTTTAAAGTCTTAAGTAATGATGTCTCTTGTTTTGCAGGGTTCCGGCGATGGTGGATGACGGGCTGAAGTGAGTTGAAGATGGAGCCCGTGTGATGAATAGAAGCGCCTGGAAGCACGTAAGTAAGCGCTTGTTGCCTGCTTCACGATGCGCTCTAACGGTCTTTTTATTTTGCAGGTACAAGTTCGGAGCGGCTGCAGGGTGCCGGAATACCCACTGGGTTAGATGTGAAAAGGAGTAATGGCACGTGAGTATTAAAGTTCCCCAATGTCTTTAAACGCACCTTGTTTTGTCTTTCAGATGCGGGATGCAGCGCCGAAGGCCTCCGGAGCGTGCGAAGAGTTGGTAAGCTTTTGTCTTTCAGATGCCGGAATGCAGTGTGAAGACCTCCGGAGCGCACGAAGAGTAGGTAAGCCTTTGTCTTTCAGATGTCGGAATGCAGCGCGAGGCGTTGGTGACAGCCGATGGACCAGGTAAGTGAAGAGCTGTCACTGAAGACCGTAATGCTAACCTGTTCTTTCTTGTCTTTATAGGTGTTGCTGAAGATTGGATTCGGGATGGTAAGCCTTTTTCCTTAGGCCCAGGATCAGATGCAGAAGACACGATGAGCGTTCTGCTGCAGAGGATGCAGAATAAAGCAAAGCAAGATTCATCCATCGGGTGTGGTTTAAATAGCCTCCTGTAGTGCTTAGGTGTCTCCTTCCACAGCCACGCCTAGATAAGAAAAGAGTTCCTGCTTTCCAGAAGAGTTCCAGTGTTCTGAACCTAGGGAGTGGCTCCTGCCCCACCCAACAGGAAAAGTAGTTCCAAACAGAAGAGGATCAGAGGCTCAACTGGCAGGCAAGTAAGCAGCATGTCTGCTGCAGGTAAGTCCACCCAAGCATTATGAGCCCGGCGCTTCCAGCGCTGGGACTGGGCATATTTATGAGCCTGGTGCCACTGGCGCCAGGACTGGGTCCAAAAGGTCCCAATTGGGACTGGTTGGCACTCGGAACCTGGGTTATGGATCTGCTTCCAAGGGAGTTGGGAAAACCCTGACCTTTTGGAAGCAGAGATCATGACAGTTGCCGGAGTATGAAGAGTGCGGTACGCGGCCTCGGGATGCACCGATGGACGAGGCAAGTGCAGCGCTGGTTTTGCCTTGTCCTAACCTGGTGTCCTTGTTCTCTTTCAGACGCTGCTGAAGACTGAAGACTGTTTTTCCGGAAGGTAAGACTGAAGATTTCTTGTTCACAGATGCAGAAGCTGAAGATTCTCTGGAGCTGACACGGTGAGCGTCCTGCTGCTAGTGCAGAATAACGTGAAGCACGTTGCACTGATTGGGTGTGGTTTAAATAGGCCACTGGAGTGCTTAGGTGTCTCCTTCCACAGCCTCGCCCAGGCAAGAAAGAAGTTCCAGCTTCCACAACAGTTCCAGTATCCAGTCCCAGGGAGTGGTGCTGGCCACACCCAGAAGGTAAAGTAGTTCCAGCCAGGAATGGATGAGGATATCATCCTACAGGTAAGTGAGCAGCATGGTCTGCAGCAGGTAGGTCAACCCAAGCACCATTCCTCTCAATATGAGCCCGGCGCTTCCTGTGCCGGGACTGGGTTCCCTTATGAGCCTGGCGCCACTGGCGCCAGGACAAGGTCCAAAAGGCCCCTGTGGGGACCGGCTGGTGCCTGGAATGGAAGTTGTGACCCTGCTTCCAAGGATGTTGGGCTGGGTCTGACTCCTTGGAGGCAGCGGTCATGACAGAGATTCCTTCTTGGATTGCCCAAAACCAGAGCTGCATCGCCTCTCTGCACAGAGGTAGTGATCCTACGCCTCCTCTTTTGTTGAGGTAATGCATGGCCACTGTGTTGTCCGCCATGATCAGGACATTCTTTCCTTGTACAGATGCCAGGAACGCCTTCAGCGCAAGTCTGATGGCCCTCAGCTCTAACAGGTTGATATGTAGTCTGGACTCCGATGGAGACCAACGACCACTGATGGTCAAGTCGTTGGCGTGGGCTCCCCACCCCGTGAGTGAGGCATCCGTGACTATTGTTATCTCCGGCCAGGGTTGCCAAAACTGTTCTCCTTTCAGAATGTTCTCCTGACAGGCCCACCACTGAAGGTCTCGAGCCACCCTGTCGGGAACCTTAAGAAGATCTGTCATTCTTCCTGAGAATTGTGACCACTGAGTTCTCAGTGCCCACTGGAGGGATCTCATTCTCAGGCGAGCCTCTGGCACTAGGAAAATGCAGGATGCCATGAGGCCTAGCAACCTCAAAAAGTCGAAGGCTGGGAGACGTTGGGCATTTTGGAACTTGGTAACCATCTGTAGAATATCGTGAGCCCTCACCTCTGGTGGCGTGTCCAGGATCGTTCTGATGAACTGGAGTCTCTGCGATGGTATCATTTGTGACTTCTTTAAATTGAGGGAGAAGCCCAGTCTGTGAAGGGAGTGGCAAACGTGATTTAGCTGGATCTGAGCTTGCTCCGAAGATACAGCCCTGATCAACCAATCGTCCAGGTAGGGGTAGACGTGAATCCCTTCCCTCCTTAGACTTGCAGCCACTACCGACATAAACTTGGTGAAGACCCTCGGGGCGGAGGTCAGCCCAAATGGCAGCACTCGAAATTGATAATGAGAGTTGCCAATTGCGAACCTCAGGTATTTCCTGTGTTTGAGATGGATAGGCACATGGAAATAAGCGTCCTGAAGGTCCAGAGATACCAACCAGTCCTGGAACTGAAGGGCCTGAAGGATCTGAGAAAGAGTTACCATCTTGAATTTGTCTTTCCTGAGGAATTTGTTCAATTCTCGCAAGTCCAAGATGGGTCTCAGTCCTCAGTCTTTCTTTGGAATGAGAAAGTAAGGGGAGTACCAGCCCTTGTTCCTCTCCGCTACAGGTACCGGTTCTAAGGCACCTTTCTCTAGCAGGTCTAAAATTTCCTGCAAGAGGAGCGGATCTGGAGCTTTTAGAGAGCTGATCCCCGGTGGATGACTCTGAGGTATGCGTAGGAGTGGCAGGCAGTAACCTTGGGCAACTGTTTCCAATGCCCAAGCATCTGACGTGATAGCCTGCCATTCCGCCAGATGTTGAGTTAACCTGCCTCCTACAGGTGTCTTGTGAGGGAAGTCCTCAGAGTGGTTTTGGGGCAGCTGATGCCGATGGTAAAGAGGCACCTGCTGTTGCTGCGGCTTTTGAATATCTACCCCGTCCACCTCGGGTAGTTCTTCTTTGTCCCCTTTGAGCCGGTCGTCCTCTACCTCTTCCGAATGCGGAGTAGAAGCAAAAAGGACTTGCCTCTCGCAGAGGATCCTGCGGAACGAAAAGGTGTCTGACGGATTGCAGCGCCTAGGGATTTTGCTGCTGCCTTTGATGTTTGCAGTTTTTCTTATTTGTCATCCGCCTTTTTCCCAAACAAAGAAGAGCCATCGAATGGCATGTTCAAGAGCCTGGCTTGCACATCTGGGGCAAAACCAGACTTTCTCAACCAGGCAAATCTCCTGGTTGTTGTACTTGCCGCCATTGCTCTGCTGATACTGTCAGCCGAATCAATGCCAGTCTGGAGGGATTCGCACATAGCGTCTTTACCGTCCTGTATGATATTTAGGAACGCCTCCCTTTCTTCTCCCTCCGGGATGCAGTCAGCCGCTGTAGAGGCACACTCCCAAAGTGTATGGCTGAATCTAGCAAGGGTGCAAGTAGCATTAATAGATTTTAACGCCATGCTACATGCCGAAAAAACTTTCTTTGCCATAGCATCATATTTTTTATCGTCCCTGTCCTGTGGGACGGTAGGGTAAGCAGTCTTGATGTCAGTAGAAGATGCTGCCTGTACCACCAGACTTTCTGGGGATGGATGTTTGGACAAAAACTCCGGGTCTGCAGAAGATACCCTGTATTTAGCAGACAGTTTTTTATTTACTGCCGGGACGACATCTGGGGTTTCCCAGTTCGTCATGATTTTCCTTTGAAGAGCTTTATGAAAAGGCACTACAGGATCCTCCTGTGGACCTTTATCAAGAATATCCGTGAGGTCATCTTGTTGGAAAGCCTGTGAAGGTGTTGACCACCCCATAAATTCTGTGATCCTGGCCATTAAGGCTCTATGGGGGGTTTCAGCATGCTCCCCCGGGTCTGGCCTAGCGAACTCCACCTCAGGGGAAGTGTCTAACCCACTGGCCTCATGTAAGGAATCATGTAGTTCCTTTAACCTGCGTTCCTCTGAGGATAACTCCTCCTGAACTGGGGTTGCAGATCCCTGCAACTCAAATGACTCTTCTTGGTCAGATAGTTCTCCCTCTTCCATAATTGAGGACATAGTCCTCAATTGGTCTGAACTCACAAAGGGCGTGAAACCCATCTCCAAGGCCGAGGGTGCCAAACTTCTTGTAATCGGCCTCGAAAACGTCGATGTCGTCGACGCCGAAGGTTTCGAACGTGGCGTCGAAAACAAAGGCGGAGACCTTGAGGTCCTCGATAGAATTGGGATTCTGCTCGAGGATGTCGACAATCTCGACGCCATCGTCATCGAAGACCTGGGGATAGCCACTGGGTGCGCCGCAACCGTGACTTTCCTTGGCGTCGACGCCGGTGTCGAAGATGGCGTCGAGTCGACAGACCCGTGTGTCGAAGGTCCCTTCGACAACGGCGTCGAAGACACCGACCTCGGCGTCAACGGAACCTTCGTCAACGGCATCGATGGAACCTTCGAAGAAGGGTTCGAGGTCATAGCTTTACTCGAGGGTTCGTGACACGCTCGAGAAGCTTACTTCGTCGGGTACTGCAACTCGCGGCGTTTTAGACCTTTGGGTCTTTCGACCAGAGCATCGCTCTCGGCAGTCTTTGAGGGGGTCGAGGCCGCTTTCTCGAAGACGCTCATCATATTTTTGCGGAATTCCTCCCATTCAGCCAGGGAACTATGTTTCGTGGGGCAAGGGATTCTCTTAGGAGAAACAGAGGAAGAGGAGGACGAAGAAGGGGATCTTCGACGTCTCCTCTTCGAGTGCTTCGATCTCGAGGAGTGATGGGACCTGCTTCGAGACCTGGAGCGCGAATGGTGACGAGGAGACGAATGTCTCGACTTTGTCGAGGAAGAAGAAGCTTTTGAAGTCTTACCTTTTTCCAGCTTCCCCCTACGCTCCTTCAGGGCCTTAGCGGTCATAGACATACAGTCCTCGCACTCCGAACAATGGTGTTCAGCTCCCAAACACCACAGACAAACTCTGTGAGGGTCAGTCAGGGACATCTTTTTCCCACAGTCTCAGCATTTTTTAAAGCCGGACCGAGGGGTCGTCGGTTCCGACGAGGAAGCCATCGAGTATGGCTCGAATATCTCCAGGAAATTGGATTAATTCACAACGAAAACGGAGCAACGATATTCCGAAGCACTGAGTAAGCGTGGAAAAACGGAACTGAGCAACGGACGCTGCGCGCTGCCTTTATAGGCAGGATGACGTCGATACGGCGGCTGTCGAGGGATATCGACTCGGCGGACTTCGACGCGCAGCGCCCTCTAGAGAAAATTTTTTCCAAGGCCAGCAAAGCTGGAAAGAGATATCTAAGATAAGGAATACGTTGGAGGACACAATCCCTTCGAATGGGGCAAATGGAGTAGCCCTGCCCAGTCTGATTCCTCTACAAATCTTGACAGTCGGGGAGCGTGACATTTATATCGGCCCTAGAAGTACGCTCCCAATAGTGTACCATTATATTCATTATGTGCAGTCCCAATCAAATTTCTATACGACTTCAAGGAAGATCCAAGTTACCCTACCAAATGCTTTTTCGGCATCTAAAGATCGTAATAGGAGTCTATCAGACTTTCTGCCCAATTAGTTTCCACCAATATTATTCTGATGTTACCAGAGGTAGCTCTTTCCTTAATGAACCCCTGTTCACCACGTTTACCAATCCATGCAACATTTTGCCTAGCCTTGCTGTTATGTCCTGTAGCAGGTCAGAAGGAGGATGCAGACGCTGATGAACCAATTCACGTTTAGATGTATTAAAGAAAAGGAAACCAGTCTGCCTTTCCCTATTATATAAGGCTTACCTACCTAGCACAACTAGCTAAATTGCCCATTAGTGAATTTCTTAACAGAAACTGCCCCCCGTACAAAACTAACCTAACTGACCCTACCATTATAATAACTAAAGACAGGGGAAAGACTCCGTCCTTCTGTTCCGTGTTTTGCTTCTCGCACACCTTTATTTCAATATTTAATCTTCAGGTAGTCTCTGGTCACGGTTTTGATTTGGTCAGTTCATATATGACTTGGCATGGGCTTTCTTAGATGATTATCCTTGTGGGTTCCATTACTCTCCCCTTGATTCTTTCTACAGAGTGGTTCTTCTCTCTTCCTGGGATTACTATTACAAACAATAACAAAAAATGTGTAAAGCACAAAACTAAGGCCCAAAGGTGCCGAGGCGCTAAGCAGGAGGGAGGAACGGCAGGCTCATACAGACTCCAATGCCAAAAAAACTCTAACAAAGAGGAAGAAAGATTGAACAGCTGCGTCTTCAGGGCTTTCCTGAAAAGAAGATAATCAACCAGAGTTCTCAGGCTCAGCAGCAGGCCATGCCACAGAGTGGGCGTAAGAACGGAAAAGGAACGACCTCCTAGTCGCTTCCCCCAAAATTTGGGAGTCCTGAGAAGCTGATGTGAATCCGACTGCAAATTTCTCGTAGGACAGTATCTCTCAAGCTTCTGTTTCAGAAAATGGGGGCCTACATTATACACGGCTCAGTGGACAATACACATAACCTGAAACTCAATACGAACCGCTACCGGTAACCAGTGCAAATGATAACGAGGCGTGGGAGGGAGACTGGTGTGCCTTACAAGCCAGAGGAGCTGCGCCGTTGGAGGACCGGAAATCACTGGATCTGATATTTGGGTTGTCCCAAATAGATACCCTTACAGTAATCCAGCGAACAGATTATGGTCGATGTCACCAGGGTAGTCCGACTTTCAGAGGGAAGCAAGGTGAGAGTTTTTCTTAAGGCCTTTTATATTACAAATCCAGTGCTACATATGCCCGAAATCGGAGCGTCTCGTGGCCCGTTAGGTAGTAATTCTACTCCGACGCTTTTCACAGAAGAGCACGAGGATGGACACGGCCAAGTGACTCTGGCCAGTATTGCGAGTTCCAGAGGTTGGCCCACTCCTGAGGGCCGACCACAAGGACCTCGGTTTTACTGCCATTCAATTGCAGCCAGTTGGCCGGCATCCAACTTCCCACTTTCTCAAGGCAGTCACGCAGCTTCTCCGTACGCGCAGCTTCAGAGGAGTCCAACCGGAATATTAGCTGCGTGTCATCTGCATAGGAGTAGGAAAGCACTACACATTCAGTAATGAGATCTGCCAGTAGCCGAACATATAAATGAAAAAGAAGCGGGGAGAGAGAAGAACCTTGCGGGACTCCACAGAATAATTCAACCAAAGCAGAGTGGCAAGACTGAAAGGACACCGTTTGAGAACAGCCGGTCAGAAAAGACCGGAACCATGCCAAAATGGAACCGGATATGCCTGCTTGCTTGAGCCTAGTCCATAAAATCTTGTGGCTCACAGTATCAAATGCCACAGAAAGATCAAGGAGAATAAGAACTCCAGTCTCTTCGCGGTCCTGAAGTAACGCAAGATCGCCCAGTAAAGAAATATCACTAGCTCGGTCCCCATCCATGGGCAAAAGCCGGACTTAAATGTAATAAACTGTTCCACCATTTTTAAATATCTCCCATCTTAATTTCTTAGGCTTTTCTCATAAGACTGAATATTCCAGTATTGATTCTTATGCACTTCTTGGGGTTCCACCATTTGGATTTCCTTATCTTGACAGAGACTAGTACGATTGATCTCATGACTGTTTTCATGCCCTGTTTTTGGTTCATGCATCGGTCTCTTTTACTGTGACGAGCAGGATAAATCCAATAACTATTATCATTCACTCATCTTAGTTCAAGCATCACAGACATTTTACTTTGACTGGGATGAGTAGGATTAGTCTTATTCTTACCCCCCACCCCCCACCCCCTGTCTTCTGTTCTCCCTCTTACCTAGGACTTCTAGGGGCAACGTCACTGGGGCATCTTGTGGCTCAGGCTGATTCTTGGTACCGTCAGGTTTCTCTTTACTCCTTTGAGGCTTTCCTTCTCATGCCATTGTCGAGGAACGTAATAAGGTACTTCCTGTACAGTTCTGTTCCGTAGTGTTGCCTGTGGGATCGTTTTGACATGCCTATGGGGGTAGTGGGGGGGCAGGGGGGACTCCTGGTCCACCCCAAGTCTTTCGTGGACCCACGACCACCTTTGGTATCTCTCTCCCTCATTCATCCTGGATGCTCCACGTCAGTCTGCTTCTTTGGTTTTGGTCCAGGTGAGACGTTGCGCTTCCATCTCTGCTTTGCATTCCCTTTTGGACCCCAGGACATCTGCACATCCAGCTCGCTGTCTTCTCCAGGTAAGACGCTGCACGTCTGTTCCTCTCCCTCCAGTAAAATGCTGCCTACCTGCTTCTATACTAGTAACCAGCAACAGCCCAGTTTTGTAACTCGCTGGCTTTTCAATTTGCCAGTCTCCTTCCTCGCCGTGTGACGCATGCTTGGGAGTTACAGCTTCTGAATGGCAATAGAAGATACTGGTTTCTTCCTCATACATGGCTCCACAGTGCATGTTCTCAGAGGTATTATTGAGAGGGGTTTTAGGGAGTTCCTTATTAGAACGGGAGTTCTCTTCTCCCCAGGTGAGGTCCCACTTGCCTCTACCACTGGGGAGGTATTGTGGAGCCGACTCACAGGTGGGATTGTGGAAGGGGTTGACCCTTGGGGAGAAGGGACAAATTCCTGTGATTCATCACAGTTCCTGGTGCAGATTTTTCTATCCAGGTTCAGATAGAGATATGGGTCTGTAAGAAGCACAGAACCTTGGATCTTCACTGTTTTTGGACTCACAGTAACATAAGTTTCCATTTATTGAATGATGTTGTAAGCGATATTCAATCAACACTACAGCTAAGTCAATGGGATGCTGAGGAAAACCCTTATTGATGTATTTCTATATCCAGTTCAGTACTCTGGATGACAACCCTTGTATAACACCCCCCTCTTAGAATCCCCCTGACCCCACTGAGTCAAGAAGTAGGTTTGTTTTGCAAATTAAAAGGTTTATTTGAGGATGTAAACAATATATATATCACACTTCTATAAATAAATTGATAATGGATATTACTCTTGTGAATATGAGCAGTAATCAGCAAGAGGTAACTATGAATAGGAACAGAAGAACAAGGTGGGAAAGAATGCTTCATATGGTTCAAGGAAACGCAAGGTGGAATAAAATGCAGTACAGAAATAACTTATGATTTTAGCAAAAGATAAGATAATCACTTTTTCTCTGGCAATTCACGCCCCCCTCCCCTATGCAATGTAAGAAATGGAAGGAGATGGAAAGAGGAGCACACAGTTCTCAGGAATGCAATCAAATACAATACGAAATTCAGTTCCTCCCACAGCAAGCTTAGAGGAAACAGGTAGGAGTTTGAAACACAGGCCCAAAATGCTTTTTAAATGTGATGGCAATGGATGGGAAAATGTGCCAACTGATTTTAATTCCATCTAGAGATTCAGGGTGAGTGGGAGATGCGTGTTGGTATTAGTTTAGGCTCACTTTAGCAATGCTCTACGAGTTATTACCAAGTTGCAACGGATTTTAACAAAAGAAAGAATGGAGCTGCAAGTGGAGAAATTGAGCCAAAATCGCAAATCGCGGTGAATTTTGCAAGTGCGTAAATCGTGATTGCGGAAAAAGTCCAAGCAAGGTTCTATGCTTTTTGGAAAGCATGGATTCTAAGCTTTCAGAGGAAAGTTAAATCTCGTTCCTAGCCCAAACGGTTCCAGAGATACGGATGATTAAATAAAGGTAGTTTTTCGGATTTAAAGTAAACTCAAAATGACAGGTGACAGCTTGAAGCTGCAGAATTGACAGGTGACAGTTGTGCAGCTTTAAAAATGACAGATGACACGATTTCTAGGAGGCAGTTCTACTTAGGTTAAAATAGTTTGGATTAGATTATTTTAACTAAGAGATTGGTTCTGCACAGTTCTGCTAGGTACTTGCAATATAAATTTGAACTAGGCCTCGTCACAGATCTGGTCAACACGTCCGGCTACGGTTCTGTCTGCTCGGCGGGTCAATCAGGCACCGGTTCTGCTCACAGCGATCTGGGTCAGCTCTGCTCTGCTGGTCTAGCCTCTCTGGATTCTGGATGTAACACTGCTTTCTGGGTACTGCTACAGGTTCTTGCAAAAATTCTCAGCAAAACTTCAATCAGCTCGCCCGACTGTTGAATAGTTTGGTTAGTTTTGAGGCCTGCTGAAGAGGATTCAACTGGTGGATTCAGGCCTCTCTGCTACAAATTCTGGAGTTAATTTCTGCTACAGGTTCTGGAGATTGATGGATTTGAAGTCTGGATCTCTGGATGTGAAGTCGTCGGTCAGCATGCTCCGCAGCAAATGGAATTGCATGTCTCTACCTGTCCCAGCAGTCTCTTTTTATGTGTTTTGGAAAGTGGGTTTGTGCGTTGGTCATAACTAAACCTGCCCCTCTCACTTATCATTGGCCAATTCCTCCTCTCTCCCTTGATTGGGGGAAGGACATGTGAGTCAGAGTGATGCTGTAGGTTTTATGGTCAGAGGAACCTCCCCTTGTCAGATTGCACACAAATCTATTTCTGACCCAAATACATATTTATCTATGTACCATTTTTATAATATTATAGGTCCAGTTAACATTTTCTGTAGCACCAAACCATCCGATCCCTGTCTTTGTACGATGTCGTGTCCACTGATAACAGAATTCTCCCCTTTTCATCCAGATAACGACCTCTAAACCTTTCCAGATTTTACACAAATGTGCACCAGGGATATGGGTTACAGATGATAAAGTGTCAGATTTTTAACATGCATACATTTGGAGTGAGACCCTATTTTCCGCTAGCAACCCCCCAGAATACACCACAGGGTCCTAACTCCTCTCAAAATGTTCACAGAAAAATCACAAAAATAATGATATTACTTATATAATTCTGACAAGTCCGCACTATGAGTTATCTATCTTTTTAAAATTATGCCCTGGTCAAAAAGGGGTGTGGCTTCCCGCATCACAGGGTGGAATAACTGGTTTATCCACTTCCCCCAAGCCAGCTTGTTCACCGAGGCACAGCTGCCCCCCAGTTTCTCCCAAGAGGAAGCTATTTTACGACGCCCCCAATATAACATTTGCCTGAGTCCAGGACAGGCCTTTGTTCAACTCCCTGTAGTCCCCAGCTGCTCCATCCCTAATCTAATCAGAGAGGTGACAACTCCTTTTGGCAAGGGGAAGAGTGGCTGAGCAGGTTTCAACTCCTGTCAGGGGTAGTTGTCAGGCAGAATCCAGTTTCATTAAGCCAGGTTTCAGCTAAATGTCACTTTTTGTTTCCAGTTTAAATCACTTACAATTTTTACATATACATTAAATAATTACTTCCTTCAAGTCATTTCAGAATATAGTTTTACATTGTATCCACCTCTTAGCAAGTCTTTCCTTGGTCTGGTTTTGTTTCATTTGTTCAGTTTTACACAAAAGTCTGGTGGTTTTAAAACGCCGGCTTTCTGATAGTGGTGAGAGTACTGGTAATGCAACCATTTTTGGGATTAAGAAAATGAATTCCCCACAGTTCTGAGTTGCTTTTTTTTTTTTTTTTTTTGCAAATCAGCATTGCCATTCCCAATGGTTTCAGGCTACTGTGTGTGTAGCCCAATGGTGGTTTTAGACAGTGCCCTCCTGTGCTCACAACATAGGCAAAAATGGGTGGCAGCCTATTCTTCATGTTTTCCCTGTGCACTCTCTGGGGAGTATGGGTAAAAACATCCCACAATGTAACACACCCGTCTTTCCCAAAGAAGTCATCAACGTTGGCTCCTGTACTAATCCAACCGCTGACTAACATTTATAGAACATTAAAGTCAGTAGATTGGGACCAGGTCTTTTCCCTTACTTAAATTTCTTAATCGCCTCCAAGATCTCTTCAACTTTTATTGGAGCATTTAATGGAATCATACAGACTTCAAGGCATGGTCCAGTAAAAATGTTTATTGTCCCTACGGGTCGGCCATGTTTTTTTAAGCCTAAGTGGCTCGATTTTAGAAAACTTTCCTATGGACCTTACCCGAGTTTCGGTCCATTAAACGCACGTGAAAACAGGCACCAGGGAGCCGCCATTTTGTGATAATCCTATCACTTGCCGCATCGCCCTGGCTGACCTGCTTCTGCGGCACTAAATCAAATCCCCCGCCCCTGAGCCTGTCATCAGCAGAATCGTACCGCCCATTTCCCAACGCCAAAGCACGTCTCGTGTCAACAATCGCTGCGCCTCAGCTAATGACGTGTTGCCATGGAAATGGCAGGACGCCTCTTTCCTCAATAAGTATTAACAGACCGTTTCCCAACACACAGCAGCAGATTTTCGATTCCATTCCTCTCTCTGTGTTACTTTGAGTATTCTGTGACTCGTTTCTGTGCTCTGGTCAGCTACCTTCGCCGCTTGTAGCCCGTGTGAACACCTGTACCATCTCTGTAAATTATTTTACTTTGTTTACCACACAATGGCTACAATAATGCCCTACATGTACGAGCCAGAGTATACCGAGGAGGAACTACTGGAAAGGGAAGCACGCGAAAACAATGGGGATTCGGACAGCAGTTGGGAGGACGATTCAACAGATGAAGAGCCTGGGCCTAGTCGCATGGACGGCGTCTCCACCTGGTGCACATGCAATCGGTGCGAGCTAATGCCAACCGAGGACGAGAACTGCTGCTGCAAGAAAACTCGGGATGTCTGGCCTACATTTCGGAAGGCGAGCCACGACCACAATGCATCACCGAGCTGCCAGACTTCAGGGCAGCCTGCCTCACACGGGCCGTGTTGAGAATAATGATGGTGCTTATGCACGAACTTCGCGCAATTGTTCGTCCTCGTAATCCGAGTAACGAGTAAGTATACTCTGCTTGTCATGCCACTCCTATTTCATGTTCTTCTACTATATCCAAAATTATATATTCATATCATAGTAACGCATGAAAGTCGTTCAATAGTGTGCATTGTCTAGATAGCATTTGTCCGTGCAGAATGCCATTAGTTACAAGAATTGTCATTTACAACAAATGTTTATTAAACTTATCTTGGTCATTTAAAAACAGTTTGTTTCATTCCTTTTCACAGGTGGTACAGGCTGGTGGCCTATCGTTCCTTTACATGGTGGCTCCACGGGAGGCTTGGACACCGCGAGTGATACCCGCCTGTGCCGTTCGTGCCATATGAGAAACGTTCCCGAGTGACAGCGGTCAGTACAGGGGATTTTCTCTCGCTGTGCTGCAACCTGACCTGTATAATCTTTAAAGTCTTGTATTTTTCTGTCATGAAAATAAGATACAAAATAAAACACCACATATATTTTAACAACGGTTGTTTCGATTTTTTAAATGAATCAAGTGTGTCTCCATTCAAGGATGGACGTCAGACATCTGTGCTCCGAATGGGTGAAGGTCTGGTCGCTGTGAAGCAGGGTGGTCACTATCTAAGCTAACATAACATATTCTCGATAATGCATGCACTAAAGAACACTTGTTCAAAGTCTTTCAGTAGGTTATGTCTCTATAAAAGTCACACATATACCTATACTAACAATTACCATTGAATTATACAGGCCTTAGGGTCTTGACCACTATAATACACCGGTTGAATTGTGGGTCTGTGCTCACAAGAATCTCCGGTATGTGGCATTTGTTATTGATAAGCAACGAAATACTATCAAAGGCAGTTCGCACCCGTGGATGAGCGCTGGCATGTGGGGCTGTCTGGGGCGCGAACAGCCAAGGTGCCAAACATGTACACTTCAAAAGGTATCCCACGCCAAGGGGCCATCGGTCACATGGCCTCCTCAGACCCCGTGTCTCCAGCTAGGCCACCCCTTGAAGCAGGCCGCCCCCCTGCAATCCCCATAAGTGTGTCTTGATTCAGCAGTCTTCCTGTGCCTTATCTGCACGCCCCAGGCCCATCCATCCCACCCCCTCTATCAAAGGCGGTTCGCACCCAGGGATGAGCGCTGGCATGGGGGGCTGTCACGGGCGCAAACGGCCAAGGTGCCAAACAGCATGTACACTTCAAAAGGTATCCCACGCCCAGGGGCCATCGATCACATGGCCTCCTCAGACCCCGTGTCTCCAGCCAGGCCTCCCCTTCAAGCAGGCCGCCCCCCTAAAACCACGATATACATATGTCATTCATTCACAAACACACCCCTGTTTCTAATACTTTATAAACCACTTGATATGTCTCATGAGAACATATTTGTGCTTTGCAAGTCAACTCCTGAACTTGCTACCTGGCAACCACTGAGATCTACGCTAATCTGCTAGTCGTCGTGCTATCCGTGAACTTCTGTGACCGCTTAGAGCAAACCCATCAGTGTGCTACCTGCCACCCACCTATTCTCCTGCAACATACTGCTCTGCTTGCTGAATCCAACTGTTTGTTGGTCAAGGTAAGGCCATGTATCCTAGTCATATTTCTCAGATTTTTAAATTTCTATCTATTTGCGAGTAGAGTACACAATAGTGCTATGTTCATTGGTCTCATTGCTATTGACTTGAGTTTCCATTGCTATGCTATCAATAGATCTATTTATTTTCATCTTTGTCTATTGTCATCGAATTGCATCCTTCGGGGGTCCAGTCTATAATGTAAGCATGTTTCCTTCTCGTGCAAGACAGAACATCCAAGGGACGAGTCAAATGTTCAGATTTTAGTCACATCATTTATACATTTCTGCAACTTATGCAAATACTAAGCCGCACATAATGAACTGGTATAGTTCCGGCGACCAAAACAAACCTTGCATTGATCATTGTATGATTCATTTACTTTTATATCAAATCTTTATTCATGAAGATTGTATAATAATGTCGATATTTACTTTTCAGATTTATCAACAATGCCTGCCTGTTCGATTAGCGGTTGCCCTTCGAAGACCCATGCGAAATCTGAAGGCACTACAATGCATGTATTCACGAAAACTGTTGATTGAATGAGAGAATGGGTCAGACATTGCGGATATCCACTGGATGAGCTGGAAAGTAGAGTCCAACAAGTTTTACAGGACAAGAGGGGTGATCGATACCACATCTGCAGCCGGCACTTTTCCTTGGACATGTACACATCATCTTGGGTAACAAAGAAGAATAAACAGCGAACGACACGGAAATTGCTCGAAAACGCTATTCCCACTCTATTCGTCCACATTCCGCCACGGTGAGTCAAGTGTCTGGATTTAGCTTTAGGCCTTGCGGTAGTGTGTAGGTAGCCAAATGGATTAATTGATATTGTAGGTGTTCTATCTCTTGTAATAATTTCGATATTGATATGAGTGTATAGCTTTTTGAATAATGACATTTATCAATATATTCTTTTTCAATTTCATAACCCACAAACGAAATGTATATATATGGGAGCAGGGAACTGTGCTGTATTGAGCATTTTCCAAGTATTATATCGCCTTACATGGCTATTTTTAATATTGGCATTTCATTATCAATCATTAATTTACCTTTACAACTTCTTGACTATCCCTTGCATCTGAAGCAAGAACATTCTACATCCTTGACGTGGTCGAGTTATCAACCACTTCTAGCGCGTATCAGGTAATCTTACTAGGCTAATCCGCTACAGACTTGTTTTATGCATGTCAAGTAATAGTTTTTATTCTATCGTTTTATTATTTTACCGAATGTTTGGTTAGTGCTTTCCAATTGATATACACCTTAGTTATCGTCCACTGGTGTTTGTTTTCAGTTATAATTAGTGTTATCCATACTAATGCAAGTACTGTCTTTCAGAGAGATGCTGAAGCGTCCGCCACATCTACAACATTTCTAGATGTTCTTCACCAGCAGGAGGTATGGATACTGACAGCTCCATCGAGCGTCATCATCAGAGCTGGAATTCTTGTCGTTTGATTGTTCTACACAATGTTTCATTCGTGGTTAGCCGTTGATATGTACCTGTGCTGTCGACCCCAGGTGTGTGTTATGTTTTCACTATTGTAATCCTCACTAATGCAAGTACTATGTTTCAGGCAGTTGATGGGGCGTCAACCCCTGCACTTGATGCAGAGCCTGACATTCAAGTAATTCCAGGGGAAGTGGAAGCGGGACCATGCGTATACGAATTGGCGCAACAGCTTTCGGAAGTGCGCACTACATTTGCAACATCCATATATATTCTTCAGCAGCACGAGGTATGGATACCGACAGCTCCATCATGCGTGATCATATAACGTGATTCCATTTGCTATACTTTCTTCCCTATTAACACAAGTGCTGTGTTTCAGGGAGACGACGGAGCTTCCACTACAATCACAACATCCCATTTAGATGATGCAGATGTAAAGGAATCGGAGAAATAAGTAGATGAAATCTGCATATTTAGATTTTCCTTGATTCTTTTAGACAATGCATCATTTGTGGTTATCTCTTTATATGTACCTGTGCCGTCGACCCCAAGTGTGTGTTATGTTTCCAATATTGAAAACCATACTAATGCAAGTACTGTGTTTCAGGGAGATGCTGATGCCTCCTCTCCAATACAACCATTCATGGCAGTCCATGCAGAGCCAGAGGTATGGATACTGACAGTTCCATCAAAATAGATCATCACTGGTCGAATACTTGTCGTTTGATTGTTGCACACAATGTTTAAATCGTGTTTGGCTATTGAGATGTACCTGTGTGTTCGTCCTGACGTGTGTTTTATGCTAACAATATTTTGATACATAGTAATGAAAGTACTATGTTTCAGGGAGACGATGGATCCTCATTCCGTGCGGTCTATGCGGATACAGAAAATATAGTCGTTGCAGCGCAAGAGGAAGGGAGGACATGCGGAAACGAATCGGAGCTACAGCGTGCATATGTTGAAGGTCGAGTCAAAAAAGTTGCAAAGAAAAAAAACAAAAAAGGTTAGTTACAAACGGTTCATAACTTTAAAAAAATGTTTGTGCTGGGGACTATTTTATGTTTTATACAGTCAATTGGACTACACTTTATCTTTTGTTTAAACTGAACATCCCTTTTCCAATCTCTCCTCTAGATACCCGTGGGTGTCAGAACTATACATACACAGACAGTGAAGCAAATGAGAGATGTTGCTTGCCAGACCATGTACGCTATAGAGGAACTATTAATCGAGGCGAGGCGTGTTCAGGCTCGAGATCCTCATGTCCAATGGCCAGAACATGAATTAACTGTGTTTGGAGAATACAGCAAAGTTGCATTGGACCATTGCTACAGTGCGACCGCACCACCACAAGAAGATGATATTGAATGTATTGAAGATAGCTCTGAAGTAGTTGCAGATGAATTCACACAATCTCCACCCGCCAAAAAATTGCCACCCAAAAACATGTAGACATTGTTGCGTTCTCCCATCAATGTTGAAGTAGCAGATGTCGAAATGACAGAGAATGAACCAGCCGCAGCATCCATAGACGCATCAGAACTTGATAGCAGCGATATTACTTTCCAATGTGTTGAAATCTCTGCAACGTCACAGGACGAAACAACGTTGACGCAGGTTGACAGTCTAATGAAAGAGCAAATACATTGTATTCAACAGTTGTTTGATGGAAATTATAAGTATGCTGAAATGTGAGCATTCAGTTAGAGGGAAAGTATGTGGGAAGCCATTGATTAATGTAACTCGTCAAATAAAAGGCAGTAACGTCAAAATAAATGCCGCCTGTCGATTAAATCATAGGTTCTCATGGTCTGCACAAACGATGCTGGGGAAAATGCCAGCAGGCAATCTACAGTGTGCAGCTGCATCACTTTTTAGTGGCTCCAGTTTTAGAAAGTTAGAGGCTTTCTTTCAGTTTGTGGGACTCCATTTCATTTCTAAATCGCTGTATTACATATACCAACGTGATTATCTGTTTCCGGCCATTAGTGATGCTTGGAAAATTGAACAATTGTCTCTAGCAAGTACATTCGAAGGGAAACGTTTCAGGCTAGCCGGTGATGGACAGTGCGACAGCCCTGGATTTTCTGCCAAGTACTGCACCTACCACTTTCAGGACATGAATAGTAAGAAAATTGTGAGTTTGGTGGTCGTGCAGGTAACACAATGTACATCCTCAGTGGCCATGGAGAAACTAGGATTTATAAAATCAGTGGAATATCTACAATCAAGGAGAATGCACATCAACCTCATAGCGACGGACAGACACGTTTCAATTGCCAAGACAATGAGAGAGCAGTTCCCGCTTATTAATCATCAATTTGACGTATGGCATCTTGCTAAATCAATCAATAAGAAAATCTCGGCTGCAGGAAAAAAAAAGGTTTTGAAAGTATTTTGCAGTGGTCCCAGTCTATCACCAACCATCTTTGGTGGAGCTCAAAAACCTGTGAAGGGTCAGTGGAAATACTACTTGAAAAATGGCGGTCACTGATGCACCACTGTACCAACGTTCACCGCTGGTCAGAAAACCTACATTTCCACCAATGTGAACATGACCCTTTGTCCCCAGAGGAGGCAAGGAAGAATAAGTGGTTGATTCCATCTTCACCGACACACAAAGCCATTGAGAAGATTGTTTTCAACAAAACTCTATCAAGAGATTTGAGAGGACTGACAGAATTCTGTCACACAGGAGATTTGGAGGTGTTCCACAATATGTGCCTAAAGTACAGGCCAAAGCGCTTGCATTTTAGCTTTCGCTGCATGAAACATCGCACTCTACTAGCGGTCTTGGCCCATAACAGCAATGTCGGACGTGAACAATCTAGGACTAGGGGTAAAGTAAGGATGCCTCGCTACACTAAGGTGTTTTCAAAACGAAGTAAGCAATGGGTGATCAAACCAGTCTATGATGAAATGCAGTTCGACTTTGTGAAAGGCCTTATTGTTGCTGTGTTAGAGAAGCACAGATATGGAATTTTGGACGTTTCTGTGCAGAGCAGTGATCCATTGCCACCGAACATTGCAACTGTGCCATGTCCACCAGAAGCACAGCTGGTTGTGAAGTACAAATCCCGGTTTAAATAATTGCAATACGATTGTCTTTTTGTAGATAAATGTTATTGTACAGTGTACCTGTAACCCTAACCCCTACCTTCACCATCATGGGTGGCGAACAAGCTGGGTGTCATCTTTGAATTCTCTCTATTCACCTCATATATGTGTATGTATACATTTTTCTCATGTCTCATCTCATGTAAATGTAAATGCTGCGCACTGTTAACGGAGGGGAGGCTTGCGTATTGCAAATGATAAAACAAACAATAAATCTCACTTTTAACTCAACTCCTGTGGTACTTTATACTTTCCCTGACCTTCCGCCAAAAATAAATTTTCTCCATAGTTATGATTCTTTGGGGCTGCAAAGCTCGCAGACAACGGGGACAAAATTGGGGGCCTTATAACGCGCCAAGCGGGCCGTGGCATTTGGGAGAGAAGCCAGTTCGCATTTGCACATTGTGGCGCACTACATAGAGGGATTCTAAACTTCAAGTTCTCACAGATGCCTTTACTACGGGATGCTGCAAATAAAGAATGCGAAGGACAGCGGCTTTGATTTTCAGCTCGTGCCCAGAAGGGGCCCACAAGTCGCACTGCAAGTATAAGGGTCTATTGTTTTTTGACCTTGAGACAGGGACCATGCCGAAAGAACTTAATTTGAAGGGGGTGCGCAATAACATAAGAGACGATAAGGCAGAAAATTCAGAAACTAGACCAAGTTTCATTTTAGTTCAGTATACAAAAAAAATCGTTGTCAAGAGCACGGTCAGATTTAAAGACTGCATTACGCAGAGACACAATGGAAATTTCAAATATAATGTGAGTAAATCTTTAGACGCTTTTATACCGGAATGAAGAATTAATGAATGGATGCATGAATAAATGAATGAATGAAGAGCTAGGAAAAGCAAGGAAAACATGTTCATAGTGGGCACATGGGCATGCAGGTCCACAGGTCTCACCGATCTCGGTCCTTGGCCCAGCCACTTTTCCCTGCACTGCCTACCTGCACTACGGGACTGTCTCTGTATCCTTCAGCCCCTTCTCCCGGCATTTACCTTGCACTTGCCACCAGCTGGCCCTATTATTTATCTTGTATTCTACTAACCATGTACAGCACTTTTACCCCCCCTCTCACCTTCCCCTTGCGCGATCTGAAAGACACATGGCCTAGTAGGATTGTTGTCTGTCTGCCCTTGTCCCCCCCCCCCTGCCTCGTCGCGCCTTGAAACACTGGCGTATAGGCGTGTTACAAATGCCATATCATATCATTCCACACGCATGTAAACTAACTGTCGTTTCTCATTGTGTGTTGGCCTCGATTTATTTAGTTACTTTTCGCATTGATTTTAGAGCCGAACATACTCCATTGAACTATCCTTGCAAGCAAATAGTTTCTGATCGGCCGAAATAAATAAAATCATTTTTTTGTTTTCATAACAGATATTTGATCCCGTTCTGCTACTGTCATCGGTTTGAGACACCGGCAGACGGATTCTTCAATAGACACCTGCAGCTTCGTGTGAACAACTGGAGCACGTTAACCATATTATGGGACGATCACCAAGGGCCCACATGCCCTTACGCTGTACTAGTGGCTAGAAGCAACATATCAACCTTTACGGTGGACTAGTGCCTAGTTGATGGAACAGCCTTGCGGTTCACCATGCTTCCAAAGTGCTTCTTTTAACGAAAAGCAACACCCTGTGTACCATAAAGGAACAGCGCGTGATTCAATATAAACTTACACGGATTTGCGGATACAGATAAAAGAAAATAAATGGCTTTCGGAGTTCATATGGCAATTGCTGAATATTCTCTAAACATTTAATGTCAAATAAATGTACTTTACCAAATGTACCGTGTTGCTGTTTGATTTTAAAGTACAGTTTCATATTCCGAATTGTGGCGCGCTGTGTTGTGAGATGGTCTGTGTTGGTTTGCGGGTTCTGTGTGGAGTCGCGTAGAAGACGACTGGGAGCGTTTGCCTACGCAGCACAGTAACGTCACGGAGAGAGGCAGGGAATATGAATGTTTTGATAATGTCAGGCTCAGGGGCGGGGGATTTGATTTAGTGCCGCAGAAGCAGGTCAGCCAGGGCGATGCGGCAAGTGATAGGATTATCACAAAATGGCGACTCCCTGGTGCCTGTTTACGCGTGCGTTTAATGGACGAAAACTCGCGTAAGGTCCATAGGAAAGTTTTCTAAAATCGAGCCACTTAGGCTTAAAAAAAACATGGCCAACCCGTAGGGACAATAAACATTTTTACTGGACCATGCCTTTAAATATTCTTCCCGATTTCCTCATATGCTTGGCCCTCAGAAAGCCAAGTTGGATAGTGGTTCTGGACGCCTCCCTTATTCACCTCATCTCCACTTTCCTTACCCTTATTACAAATAATTTTAATAAACTCCTTGCTTGCCATCAGCTTCAGTCTATTAACCAGCATTTTCACGCCTTAATTCCCTGTTCAGAAAATGCTGGTTTGGTCCTTAACATTTTTTCTGCAAATTTACAGAAAGTGTGTCCAAGTGCCCCTTCAGCAAACATCCTTGTATATGTAACTCTGAAGGGGTTAGGTTTATGTAATTTCTTGAAATGTTCCAACTCTGTAATTAACATCACACTGAAGCCATTGTCAACTATTCACCCTCCATTAGGCTTTTCATTATACTATATATTCCCTCCTTGTGGAAATCTTAACCTTGAAGGTAAGACCTTTGTTCAAGCACACACCCAGGTGTTATGGCTGCTGATGGGTTTCCTTTACTGGGCAGGTTACCCCTTTTCCTCACTCTAAAAACCATGTCTTTCCTATTTTGTCTTTCAGAAAATTTATTCATCGTGAGGTCGATATATTGTCCACTCCCTTTCAGAGTGCACTATCAGATACTTTTTTTTTTACGGCGCAAGGGAGGGGGGGAGGGGACAACAACTCCCCCGCACCCCTCTGACTTTTTCCTCAGGTACCTATTAGTTGCTGACATCAGTCCATTATGTACATTCTATTGACAGGTTACCTCATTTAGAGTGAACAGGCTTTTACGCGGGCACATCTACTTTTTGTTAGGCATACAAGCATTACCTAATAGCCTATATGGAAAGCATGGGAGGACACACAAGCGATTTTGGTTAGAACTGCTCACCTTCCCTTACAAGCTTCATTCAATGGTGCTCATACAACTGTTTCACCTCATAAGTTGAACCCTGAAATTGGCATACTCAAACAACTTTACTCGGCCAAAAAAGGCCATCAAAGTGCAACCTAAAATAACATTGCTAGTACATCATTAAAGTAAAAAGTAACAAAGTCATGCAAAGGGCATCACCCTCCAAGGATACCCCGAATCAGTGCTTTTGGCCAATGGTTGGCATACTGTACACCGGTATTCTTTATTATTTTTAGGCAGTTATGAGGATACGTCCTCCAAGCATGCTCATGCATGATCAACTTTGGGCGTGGCATTGGCTCAACTGTGCAACTATTTGAGGTAATTAGGCGCAACTATGCACCCTCCATTGGGCTTTTAATTATACTATTTTTTCCCTCCTAGTGGAAATCTTATGAATCAATATCAAAACTCCAACTCTCTTATTCCTATTAGAGCAAAGTAATTGGCTAGAATATGGTTTCCATTTCAGTCTGCACCATTGCATTTTTTGCAATGATATTCTATCAATTTACTTTCGTTGAGTTTCTCAAAATAATTGTTCTCTTCTTTAGGGTATTCAATCATCTTTCATTGCCCAACCCGATTCTACACTGTTCTGGTACACAAAAACCCCATAACACGGGCCCACTTTTCACAACTGCCCCCAAAGCACCTAAAATATTTAATAACTCAATATTAATCAATTGCAAGCATAAAGCTCTTTTGCCCATTCCTGTTCCCAAACAAAACATGCCTCCTCTTACCCCAACTCTTTTCCATATACGAAACTTCTTCCTTTCTCCCCTAATCCAATTATAATCATTCCCACTTGAGAATCTCCTCACTTGAAGTTTGAGAGTAGTATCAACAACAAAGTATTGCATGTAGGACCTTGTAATTAAGCAGTGTCTCTCTCTTACCAATTGACATGACAACAGAATACATGGTAGGGTTTTGTCTCAGTCAGTTGTATTTTCTTCCATTTAGGCTGGTTTTAGCTCTCCTATGAGTGGCATCTTGAAAAATCTGAACAGAACCATGTCAGAAGTCCCTTTTCCTCAGCTTTCTGCTCAGACAAAATGGCTTCTTTAACTGAATTCTTGTAACTTCACTACCACGTCTCATGAATGGTTTGATTTATTAGACCCAAGAGGACCAATACAATGTGCTCTTTCTATTTTTGGCTCTGAAGAGGATGAATCCTCCAAGACCTGGTGAAATAACTCTTCCATGCAACCAATCGTATTACTTTCCTTGACTCCTTTAAGGAATGTTACCCTTAAAATCCATTTTCTTTTTAATACCATATATTTAGGAGCAACAGATTACCAGCTCTCTCAATTTCTGGCTCAGCTTACAAATGTTACCTTCTAGACTAGAGAATGATTGCTCGCTGCAGGTAACTGTCACCAATGGATGGCTTCCTTCCCACTCGCAACTTAAATTTCACTTTGTTTGTCTCGTCTTTAAATCTCTTCATAACCTTGCCCCTCCTCACCTCTCCTCATTCTAAACCCCCTCTCGCTCCCTTCATTCTGATCTCTTCTTACCTTCTGTTCCCCCACCACCATGTGCCTCTTCTCGTTTCTGCTACTTTCAGCTCCTTGCCCCTTTACACTGGAACTCCCTACCTCTCTATCTGCTCCTCCCCCACCTATTCCTCCTTCTGTTCCTCATTGAAAGAACTTCTTCACTCCCCTCCCTGACACCTTTCCCCCTCTCTCCATTCTCACCTTCCTTCTAATACCCTCTCCCTGTTATCCTTATCTTTTTCTTTTCCCGTCTCTCATTACTCTCTCCTTCTTTCCTTCCCTACCTCCCCTCCTCTCCTCTCTTACATGCAAATGCCGATTTTATGGTTTGATTCATGTTTACTGTTATTGGTCCTACTGTTCCATGTTTGATGTATTTTTGTTGTCAACTGTAAAGCACCTTGGATCAAGGTGCTATATAAAACAATAAAATACAACTACCAATCTTCGACAAATCTTTCTTCTGCATGACAATGGCTGCTTTGAAATCCGGTCCAAGAGTGGCAATTTCCGACTTGACAGTAATGTCCTCCTTAAAGGATTGAAGGGATTTCAGAAAAAGTTATTTCGCAAGAAGCTCAGGATTACTAGTAAGATAGCTCAGTGGGTGGAGCCAAAACAGCCTTTCAACCTTGTAAGGTGAATAAATTAGTAGCAACTTCGCCCAAGTGATAACTGTATGTAAGTGTACAGTGCTTTGGCAAAAGCGCTATATAAACAAAGGTAATTATCCTACCCTTTCCCACTACTCCCCTCTATTGCGCTCTCCAGGGGATATCCCTCTTCAGCAACCATGTTGTCGTGTTTATTCCCTTGCAGAAACGTTTTCACCAATGGGTGCTTTGCCATTTTACTCCATCTAGATTGTGTATTTTTGCTGAGATAAATCGCTCAGACACACTAAGGAATAAGTTGTTTACTTTTAACTCCTGTTCTCCAGCATTGGTGTGTTCCATAGCTTCACATGTTATGAATATTCCCAGTCATTAGCCTGGAAATCCTCGGTAACAGAGCAGTGTAAAAGTTAACTGAATTTCAGTTACTTGTGTACTCTGGTATCGTCACTTTCGGGTCATACTGCCCACACCCAATTGGAAAGGCTCCCTTAGGTTAACTCCTGGTGGCCATCTTCAAATTTTGGTATAGAACACATGAGTTGCAGTACGAATCAAGGAGAGGCAAGCTGGGTAGGCAAGATGGTTGCATGTGAATCTATTAAAGACAGCAATGCTGGAGAACAGGAATTACAGGTAATTAACGTATTCCTTCTCCAGCGTTGGATCTTTCATAGATTCACATGCTGTGATTAGATTACGAAGCAGAACCATAACCATAAAGATGGTGGAGGCAAGCTCCTTGTAGTAAACTTACCAGCAGAGACACTAACCTTATGCAAACAGGTTACAAACGACAGACTGACCGCAGAATCCCGGTCGACACAGAACTTGGTAACTGTGTGCACCAACCTCCAAGTGGCCACCCTGCTAAGGTCCGGCTGGGAGGGTCAGGGGGGTGGTCCCAGATAGAAGAACACGTTACTTACCCCTGGTAACGTTCCTCCCACGTATTCCTCATCTTTGATGTTAGATCTCCAGCTTCAGCTGCTTCGTAAAAAATACAATAAAAAAAAAAAAAAGAGGGTGCTGTGCTTCAATGCAGTCCAGTCCCCTTTAGAAATTGTGTCACCAGTGGAATCTTGAAATATGAACATTCTTCAGACTAGCACTTAAAGATATATAGCGCTGCTAAATAGCCCTTAATTGTTCCAACCTGGATCCCCAGATTGGCTAAGGACAGTAGAAAGATAACTCCAGTGTTTTGCACAGAATAGGGTCTACATTCTCGTCTATGCACCAGTTGCAGAATTTGTTCCAACAGCAACGGTACAAAGACTTTGTTGCTGGCCTTCTGGACGAAAGCAAAATCTCCATTACCTATCTTGGAGGTCCCAAGCCTTGTACCTCAGCCTCTCAGAAAACATGCGTCAAGGCTGAGTTTTTTGTCCTCTGGAGTGAGAACCCGACCCACCTCTAGCGAGAGAAGGTACTCTTAGTGGAAGACGTATTGGAGGGCAGATGGACATCCAGAAGGTCCGGGTACCACGTCGTCCTGGCCCAATCCAGGGGAACTAGGATCATGCGTTTCCCAAACGTTCTTAACCTCCTGATAACATGAGGAATGGCGGGGACTGGAGGAAACGCGTACAGGAGTGGAAATTCCCAGTCCACTAAGAACACATCTCCTAGAGCTCCTCTTGGAGCAGTACAGTTCGCACTTCCGGTTGACACTGATTGCGAACAGATCCACTAGAGGGGTTTCCCAAAGGGTGAAGATCTCCTGAAGGACTTCCTGAGCTAGATCCCACTTGTGGGAGACTGCTCTGCCTGTTCAGAGCGTCCACCGCAGTGTTCTCTTCTCCGGCTAAGTGAACTGCCAATAGAGAGATTCCTTCTTGAAATGCGCAGTACCACAGCTGCATTGCCTCTCTGCACAGTGGTAGTGACCCTACATGTCCTTTTTGTTGAGGTAGTACATGGCCACTGTGTTGTCTGTCATTATCAGGACATTCTTTCCCCACACCGAAGGCAGAAAGTCCTTCAGTGCTAGTCTGATTCCCCTCAGCTCTAAAAGACGGATATGTAGTTTGGACTCCGGTGGAGACCAACGACCGCTGACCGTCAGATCGTTGGTGTGGGCTCCCCACCCGTGAGTGAGGTGTCCGTAAGGAACAAGTTACTTACCTGTAACTGTTGTTCTCCAGCATCGACCTCCACGTAGCTACCTTGCAGATGTCCAGCAGGGGCACACCAGACAGGAATGCCGGAGTAGCAGCTGTCGCTCTGGTCGAATGGGCACTTGGACGGCCCGACAACGGTCGGTTTGCTAACCCGTGACAGTGCATGATGCAGCCAGAGAGCCATCTGGAAATGGAAGCCTTGGAGATGGCCTTCCCTTGGTTCACAGGGCCAAAGTCGACAAACCGCTGTGAGGTCTTCCGAAAGCTCTTCGTGCAGTCACGTAGAACTTCAGTGCTCTAGCCACATCCAGCAAGTGCAGAGTCCTCTCAGCCGGCATCGAAGGCGACGGGAAGAAAACAGACAACACCAAGGGCTTGTTGAGATCGAAGTTTGACGTCACCTTGGCCATGAAGGAGGGGTGCGTCCTCAGCACTACCCCCGTCTGGTGGAATGTCAGGTACGGAGGCTTACAGGAGAGGGCCTGGATCTCTCCCACTCGTCATGCGGAGGTGATGGCCACAAGAAATGCCGTTTTCCATGATAGGAATTTCAGCGGCACCGAATGCAAAGGCTCGAATGGCCGACGCATGAGCCTGGTCAGCACCACATTGAGCTCCCATGCCGGAGCCTTCACCAGCGGGAATGAGCGGAACAGTCCTTTCATGAACTCCTTCACCAGGCGGTGGGACCACAGCGACGACCGCCCTGGAGTTCTGGTGTAGCGGGAGATAGCCGCCAGATGAATTTTGATGGAGGCATGCACCAGCCAGTACGGCAGCACCTGGGGGGCCGTAATCCATAGAGAGGGTTGATTTTCTGTGCACGGCGCCAGACAGAGAACCTCTTTCATTTGTGTACATAGCACTTAAAATTCGAGGAAGCCCTGACCTTGGCAAGTACCTCCTTGCAGTCTGCCGGGATGTCGTAGCCTCCGAACTGTAGTGCTGCAGGAACCAGGCCTGTAAGTTCAGAGATCCTGGGTCGTGATGCAGGATCGCACCTCCTTCCCTGGCGAGAAGATCCACGTCCGTCGACAGCTTGACTGGAGGGGACGTCGACATGTCCAGAAGGTCTGGGAACCATATCTGCCTCGGCCACACCGGTGCGACGAGGATCATCCTGCACCGAGACCATCTGCGTTGGCTGATGAGTCGGAGGAGCAACAGCAACTGTGGGAACGTATAGAGGAACACGCGGTCCCAGGGGAAGGAGAATGCACTTGGTGTTCGTCGCGAACAGCTAGATCTGGGGATTGCCCCATCGTTGGAATAGGAGATCTACTTGATCTTGCCGAAGCTCCCATTCGTGGCAGGAGAGCAGCTCCCTGCTGAGTGAGTCAGCGACAGTGTTCTTTACTCCTGCCAGGTGAATATCCCCTGGGTGACGGCCCAGTGCCACGGACCCTGTGCTTGCTTGGCGAGAGCTGGGGATCTGGTGCCCCCTGCTTCCGGATGCAGAACATCGTCGTGGTGTTGTCGATGAAAACCCTTACCACTTTGCCCTCGAGTGACGGAAGGAAGGACCTGAGGGCCCAGAACACGGGCCGAAGCTCCAGGACGTTGATGTGCAGTGACCTCTCCTCCGGGAGCCAAAGGCTTCTTGCATGGAGATCTCCAGTGTGCGCGCCGCATCCCTCTAGGGAGGTGTCTGTCGTCACCGTCTCCTGATGCGCTGGGGTCTGGAAGTCCATGCCCGGCGCGAAATGCGCGCGGGTGCCGACCACTGGATCGCTTGACGGAAAGTCCCGCTGAATGAGATCTTGACTTCCTGCCACTTGTATCCACCGGGCATCGAGGAACTCCTGCAGCGGCCACATCCGCAACCTGCACAGTCGCACGAGGTAAATGCATGACAACATCATGCAGAACAGGAATTTGATGGACATCACCCTGGCAACTTCCATGGTCAACAGCCGTTGTACCTTGCCCAGGATGGCCTTTATCCTCTCTTCCGACGGTGAAGACAGCCGCGCCACCGTGTTGAGCCTGGCTCCCAGGAACAGGGCGTCCTGCGATGGCACCAAGCAGGACTTCGCATAGTTTATCGAGAACCCCAGTTCCATGAGCAGGCGGACGGTCCTCGCTGTGTGGTCAACGGCGAATCCCCTTGACTTCGCTCGGATGAGCCAATCGTCCAGATAGGGATAGACGTGGATCCCCTGCAGGCACAGCCGCGCCGCCAGGCACTTGGTGAAGACCCTTGTGCCGAATTCAAACCGAAGGGCAGTGCCTTGAACGGATAGTGCCGACCACAAAGCGCAGAACTTTTCGATGTCCTTTGTGTATGGGGATGCTGAAGTATGCATCCTCCAGGTCCAGCGAAGACAGGAAGTCCCCTTCTTCCAGCTGTCCCAGCACGTGGTTAAGGGTGACCATCCAGACATTTTGGGATCTTATGTATTTATTGAGGAAGCGGAGGTCCAGGATAGGCCGCCAGCCGCCGGTCTTCTTTCGGACGAAGAAGTACCACGAGTACACTCCAGAGCGCCCCCTCTCCCACCCCCCCCAGAGTCTCTTTGGGACGAGCTCTATCGCGCCCTTTTCCAGCTTTGCTCGTACCTCCTGAAGTAGCTGTGGAATGTGGTTTTCTTTCCTGGCCACCGGTGGAAAGTGGGGACACTTCCTTTGGAACTCCAGAGTGTGTCCATGGGCCAGGGCATCCAGCACCCAACAGTCGGTGGAGATGGATTTCCACACGCCGACAAAGTTCTTCAGCCGGCCTCCCACTGGGGTGCTCGGGTGGGGGCCCGACGTCCCGGCCAGTTCAGTCCTGCTTCGCCGAGGCCTTGCCACCTTGGGCCCCTTGGCGGCGATGATGATGTCCACCAGCCTTGCAGTGGCCCCTGTATGCTTCCTGCGACGAAGAACGGGCAGCCTGACGGTACGAACGAGGAGCTGCCACCGAATCCTTTGGAGGCACCTTGAGACTTGCCTCCGGAGGTCCAAAAGGACGGCAGTCACTGATGAAGCATGCCCAAGGTACGGGCCGTCTCGGTGTCCGCGTTGATGGCCTGCAGTGACTCATTCACTGCCTTGCCGAAAAGGTTGTTACTGTCGAAGGGCATGTCCAGTACCCTGGTCTGTACGTCCTGACGGAAATCGGTGGCCCCGAGCCAACCGCACCGGCAAAGGCAAACGCTGTTGCCCATCTGGCGAAAACTGGTGACAGCGATGTCCGTGGCTACCGTGATGACATGGTCAGAAGCCACCTCGCCCTCCTTCAGGATTTTGAGGGCCTCCGCTCTCTTGTCGTCCGGCAGGAAGTCCAGGAGGGGGGCGATTTTAAATCACAGCTCCCCATCATAGCGGGCCACGATAGCAAGAGTGTTGGCTGCCTTAATGGTCGTCGCTGCTGACGAGATGACCCCGACGTCCCATGGCATCCAGCTTCTTCCCCTCGCTGTCTGCCGGGGAAGTGCAAGTTGATGCCGTTGCCCCTGCCGATTTCTTCTTGGCCGCCGCGGAGACTACAGAGTCCGGAGCCAGCTGCGCCTGGAGGCACATAGGAGCAGAATCTGGGACACGGTACTTCTTCTCGTACCGGTCTCTCTTCGCAGGGGCCGTGGACGGGTTCTTCAGAAAGGACAGTCCCTCGTCCCAGATGTCGTCCAACAGCAGGACTGAGTGTATGGTCTTCCTCTTGGCCTCATCGTTGATAAAGAAATCCCTCCTTCTGCTCTTCGGGGCATAGCTGGAAAAGCCCAGAGGCCCTGGCGATCATGGCGTGAAACAAGCTGATTTTATCAGAAGGGGAATCCCGTGGAGGGGGTGATGGGAGATCTGTTCCGTCGTCACCGTCGTCATCCGTCGCCGTCTCAGTCTTCATCTCATCCCTCGGTGGAGGGGATGGAGGTGAAGGATGGAAAGGTGGGGGTGGTTGGACTTGCCTCTGCTTTGCTGGAGGGCTCCCAGTCGGTCCAGGCGCCGCTGGATTGTCCGCCGGCGGTAAAAGGCAACCTTGTCCTTACCTCTGTGCACAGGGTGTGCAGTGCCAGCAAGGTGTCTTCAGACCTGTCCGACGGTGTTGGCATTGGTTGCGACGGGAGCGTCGGCAGAGGCTCCTCCGGTTCCTCGTCAACCTGCCGTTCTTCGTTGGCTCCACCCTTGCTCTCCACGTCCACCTATTTGGGATCCTTCCCATAGGCCCTGACCTCGTCGAACCTCTTGTCCAGTACTGCCTTGATGACAAACAGTTTGTCCTCTGAGGAGGTATCAGAGTCCGCTAGGACTACTGCGCCCCTCCCCTCCTTCTCAGCCCAGGGCTTCACAGGGGTCTTTTCAATTGATTGAAAAGCAGATTCCCTCCGGGATGGCAGGGAAACTCTAGGCCGTCTCCACTGGGGTCACCTCTACGGGCTTTGCCAGAGACACCCCGACTCGCTCAATTGAGGCCTTAGCCGGGTGAATCTGGGCCTTCACAACCTTAGGCGCGTCGGAGGCCTTCACCATGGGGACCGAGGTGACCCTCCTCGCTCCCCCTTGGCTTTCTCCTTCGGGATCGGCCGCGGCTTCCCAGACTTCCTTTTCACTGAGCCGGAACGTTGGCTCGTGGTTGACGGCGTTGTTGACATTGCGCCCGGCCTGGCAGCAGAAGAGCAGGAATCAACGGCGCTCCCGGTGCCCGCTGACTCGCTGTGCTTTGCCTTCCGTTGGGCCCCAGTCGCCGGGGCGCCCTCAAAGGTCTTAGAAGACCGATCAGACTTCTCACCTGCTGCCGGGCTCTTCGCCTCCAGCCAGTCAGCGAGTCGTTTACGACGGTCCTTCATGGTCCGGACGGACATGTTCTTGCAGAACGCACAGTCCTCCATGTGCGACTTGTTGGAGTGCAGGCAGTAGAGACACCGGGAGTGTTTATCTTCCTTGAAGATGGTCTGTAGTCCACATCCTAAACAGCTTGGATCCAACGGGCATCGAGTCTTTGTCTTGAACCAGGACCACACGGGGTAGGCCTGAGAGATCTTCCGGAATCCTCCAAGAAGTGAAATTCAACAACAAATCGCCCTTAAGGGGCATAGAAATTTCCGAAACAGGTCCCCGTTAATCGGAAGATGAATCGGTGGGGCCCGAGGTTCGAATTGACCGAAAAATGAGAGTAAACTCTTTGAAAAAATGCAACACGCAGTAAAATCTCGAGAGCTAAGAGCGAGGACTCCCAACAATTGAACGTGTGGTAAAAATATGAAGATGGCTGCCAGAGGAGGGGCTTAGGTAGAGGGCAGTCATTGGTTGGGGGCAGAATGACCCAGAGACAAGTGATTGGTTAATAGTAGAAAGACAGTTCAGAAGCGAAACAAACTGATTTTTTCTTTACCAAGGTTTCCCAGCCTGACGACGGGGAATATTCATTAGATTGTGAATCCATGCCAGACCCCATATGCTGAAGAACTACTGTTATTGCCGGCCATGGTTGCCAAAAGGGTTCTCCCTACAGAATGTTGTTCTCGCAAGCCCACAAGAGAAGAATTTGTGCAACCCTGCTTGGAACCTGAAGTAGGTCTGACATCTTTCCTGATAACTGGTACCATTGAATTCTCAGTGCCCATTAAAGGAATCTCATTCTCAGGCGGGCCTCGAACCAGAAAAATGCAGGATGCCATGAGGACGCGCAACCTCAAAAAAAATAAAATAACAATAATAATAGGCCGGGAGACGCTGGCCTCTTTGAAATTTGGAGACCATCTGTAGAATGTTGAGAGCCCTCACCTCGGGTGGCGAACTCTTTCCCAATGATGAATCCAGAAGAGCTTCGATGAACTGGAGCTTTTGAGAAGGTGTTGTATGGGACTTCTTGTAATTGAGGGAGAAGCCCAGTCTTCGAAGAGAGTGGCAGGTGAGGTTAAGATAATCCAGGACTTGTTCGGGAGAACTCGCCCTGGTCAGACAATCGTCCAGGTAGGAGTAGACTTTAATCCCCCTCTCCTGAGACTCGCTGCCACCACCACCAGTTTGGTGAAAACCCTCAGGGCAGAGGTTAGCCCGAATGGTAGAACTCGAAACTGATCAGGAGAACTGCGAATCTCTGGTATTTTCTGTGCTTGAGATGGATTGGCACATGAAAATAAGCATCCTGAAGGTCCAATGACAACATCCAATCCTGGAGTTGGAGGACCAGAAGGATCTGAGAAAGCGTGACCATGCTGAACTTGTCCCTTCAGAGAAACTTGCTCAAGTTTCTAAAGTCCAAGATGGGTCTCAGTCCTGCGTCCTTCTTGGGTATTGGGAAATATTTTTTTCTTTTTTTATTGTATATGGTTATAAGAAAACCGTTACAAGCAGAGAATAAAAACAGATATCCCCAAAATATTGTTCATTCGAAATTAACAAAATATATAAACTAATATAAAATGACCTAATATAGCACAATTGGGAAAGTTGAGAAAAAAAAAAAAACCTCAAAGAAAACTTCAATAATTCCCATACTAACTTACAAATTCCATTTATGCGATTGAGGACAGAGTCATAAAATCCTGCAAGAGCCCTCTGAAACCCAGAGGAGTAAATAAAAGGGGACACTACATGGCTAGAAAGGAGAAGGAGGGGTGCTACATTCTCACAATAATATTACTTCTTTCCAAGATCTGAATCGTCTTTGTCAGTGCTGTTTCATGCCCATAATCAGTCTATCCCAAAATATATCTGAGAGTATGCCATCAATTCTGTCCACAAATCTGGGGAACATATCTGCTCTTATGAGCCAGGTCCCCTCACAGTCCATCAAAAGATGTTTTAAGGTTTGTTTCGCTGGGTTTTAACATATCTCACACAATATGTGGGCGGACTCCCCCTGCCCCCATCTGGTCAGAACTTAAGGAAATTGTTCCTAGCTTTCCAGTCAGGGAATTTCAGCAAGTATCTTGGGAGGCACTCCAATTTCTTGTCGACCACTAGAAATTGGCTTGAGGGGGCCGATTTGCACATGTTGTTAATTGTTAGAATCTAGTCCATCTTTTCTAAAGCCTTTTTACCTTTAGTGGGGTTGGCAGAAAGTCACGACATCCGTGTCTGCCTTTCCCAAGGATCCCTCACCCTAGACTCCAACTCAGATAGAACCACTGACTTGGAGCATTCCAGATGGTCCTTAATGTCTGCATACAATGTTTGGGGCTGTGCGGTTTTAATCAGCCGATAAAGGGAACCCAGTTTCCAATCTGCCAACGAGCTTAACGATTTCAGCCCCAGCTCATATCCAAGGCAAGAGGTTGAGAGGCCTGTTGCTAGTCCAAGGACTTTATTCCAAATAAAACCCTCCAATCTTTGCCAGTTGATCTTCCAAAGTAGGGGCTTGGACTCTAGCCCATACAGAATCACGGGGACCACCTTTGCAACGTAATATTTGATCAGCAGGACCAATGAAAATGTACAGTACTTAAAGTAAACCTTTTTCATCTGGGGTAGCAGCTGCATAATTATTTACAGCCATTTCCACACAGGCTATCGATGGAGATATATATATCACAAGCCCAAGTAGAGTACTTCCTCGACTCTTGGTATCATTTACTCAATAGCCATTGAGAGTGCTGTACCCGCCTTGATTTGTCTGGGTTCATGGAGACGATTTAAATTTTGCATAGTCCCCCAACTTGTTCAAAAGATGCTGCAAAGCCACTGCTGTTTTGTCCAACAGGACGAGATCATCAGCATAGGCCAGCCAAAAGATCTTACTACCAATCAAAACCGGACTGGCCAATGCTGATTGTTCTAAAGATGTTCCCATGTCTGCTAGGTACAGATTGAAAAAAAGAGGAGCCCTCCCCACCTCAGGCAGCTCTGTCTTACCCCTCTCTCAACCTTAACGAGCTCCGACAGATGCCCTTGATCGTCTAGTCTTACTCAATGTCGTGTCCCTATGCAGTTCCACTAGCATTGCCAAGATGTTTTCCGGGATAACCCACCTACGGAGCTTAGCCCAAAGACAGTCCCTTTTTACTTGATCAAGAGCTTTTGAGAGGTCCACCCACGCCCCATACAATAGTGGCTATCCTTTCCTTCCAGCTTTCTCGCTAATGATGTTCAGAACTAATCCATTCAGGGCAGTGAATAGACCTCTATTGAAGCCAGTCTGGAATTTTGACAGAATATGCGCTCTCTTTACTCAGCCTTCTCTAGCAAGGTTAAAATTTCCTGCACAAGTAGCACATCTGGAATCCTCAAAGAGTGGCTCCCCTGTGGACTGCTCTGAGGTCTCTGAATGAAAGGAAGGCAGTACTCCTGGGCTATGGTTGCAAATGCCCAAGTATTGCAAGTAATGTCTCGTCATTCTTCTAGATGCTGAGACAGTCCGCCTCCCACTGGTGAACTGAGACTCAATACCTCAGAGGTTTTGAGGAGGCTGATGCAGTGGCAGATGGTAAAGATGCCCCTGTTTGAGCTGGCTTTGCAACTCTTCCTCGTCCACCAGAAGGGAACTTTCTTTGGCCTCTGACCACCCATTCCTCTCGATCTTCCAACTGAGTAGTAGCGAAAAGATCTACCCCTTCAAGTCTGTCCACTAGGGTGAAAGGGCTGAGGCTGCCTAATAGCGGCACCTAAATATTTGGCTGTCGCCTTTGAGATCTGCAACTTCAAGACTCTCGTCAGCCTTGTTGCCAAAAAGGTGAGACCAGTCAAAGGGCCTGTTGAGGAGTCGGGATTGCACATCCGGTGCAAAACCAGACTTCCTCAACCACACAAATCTGGGTAGAACAGTTCTAGTAGCCATGGCTCTGCTGATGCGGTCAGCAGAATCCAGACCTAAATGAAGAGACTCACATGGCTTCTTTGCCGACTCTAATTATGGCTAAGAATCAGTCACTTTCTTCCCTCTCGGAACCATGGACCTTTAGTCTCAGAGAGAATGAGAATTTTGCAAGGGCAGATGTGTTGTTGGCTGACTTGAGCGCCATACTCCCTGCAGACAATACCTTCCTTGCCCATCCATCTACTCTTTTGTCGTTCCCTATCAGGAGGGATGGTAGCGTAAGCTGCTTGTTTAGAAGTTGCGGTATGTACCAAACTCTCTGGAGTGGGGTGTTTAGACAGGTAGTCAGGGTCACTACTGGAAGGACAGCATTTTTTGGTCAGATATTTATTCACAGCCAGATTAGTTTCTGGCGTCTCCCAATTTGCTGCCACCCTTTTTTGGCAAGCAATATGGAAAGACAGTATAGGATCCATATGTGGACTTATACAGGATGTCCGTCAGATCATCCTACTCAAATGGTAACGGAGGCCTACTCCACCCCATATATTCTACCACCTCGGACATTAGCTGCCTACAGGACCCATCAGCCTGTTCCCCAGCCTCTAGACTTCCAAAATCTAGCTCAAGTCAGGCGTCTACCCCACTGGCCATATTTAAATCATCATAAAAGTTGTTTAAACCTTGATTCCTCAGAAATTAAACTTTCAGGCACGTTTGGTGTGGCAAACTGGAGACCAAAGGGCGTATCGTTATCCGAGGGTTCATTCTGAGGTGAGGGACTTAAAATAATCTTTCCTTGGTAAAAGAATACATTTTTTCAGGCATGAAGGGTTTTACAAACTGGATTCGACGCTCATGGAGCCGTTGAAACCTTTTTTGACTAAGGCGCAATAAGTTTCCTTCTTTGGAAGCCGCGGTAGTAGCATGGCTTGCCTGGGTTTTTGTGGGACAAGATAGCCTCTCATGGAACGTGTCAGACGAAGTAGACCTATGGTGCCTTTTTTTGGACAACGACAAGTGGTGGGAGCCACTCCTCAATCTTTTAACTTTCTTCCTCCGAGGAGAGTCACCTGCACACTCTTAAGGTTTTTTTGGTCTAGGTAGATGGAGATCTTTTGGGGGTTTCGACCAACCGCAAATTTCACCTTTCGCTCCTTCAGAGTCTTTCCGGTCATCGACTGCACTTGGAGCATGCCAAGGTCTTATGCACCACCCTGAAACACCATAGACATATACAGTGTGGGTCGTTCAACGACATTTTCGAGTCACAATCGCAGCACTTCTTCAACCCGGTCTTCAGGGTAGTCAGTGAAGACATAAATGAAGCGCGCCGTATTTCTCGTAGCAAAACCACTCGAGGAAAAACAGAACTGAAGCCAACGGGCGCTGCGCGTGCTATATATGCATTCCAGGTATTCCTCGGGGCGGAGGCCCTTGAGAGATAGAGTCGACTGCATCGACGCACGGCGCCCTCTGCCGAAAGATTTTTCTGCAGCAGCTGAATCTGGATATTGAATATCAAAGATGAGGAATATGTGGGAGGACACAATCCATTCGAAAGGCCATTGTGGAGGCTACTGCTCCGGAAGAATGCGCTCTGGGTCTTCCAGGAAAAGGCCTGCCAGCTTGTTGGTGACAGAATGATATGCATGAGGATATCCATCTGGAAATTGAAGGTTTGGAAAGTGCCTTCCCAGCTCCAGAGGGGCCAAATGTCACAAAAAGCTGAGAATGTTTCCAGAAAGACTTTGTGCGTGCAATGTAATACTTCAGAGAACACATCACGTCAGAGTGCAATGAGCGGTCTGCTGGTGAGGCTCGTAATACAAAGAATACTAGAAGCACCACCACTGGTTCACCGAGATTAAATGTGGAATGCACCTTGGATTTGTGAAATGTCAAGAAGGATGGCTTTGTTGAAAAAGTTTGTATCTGGCAGATGTTACTGAGACCAGAATGGCGGTTTTTCCAAGAGATATATTTGAGAGATGCTTTGAACATAGGTTGAAAAGGCAGTTTTACGAGTATGGACAGGACCACGTTGAGTTCCTAGGCTGGGTGTATGACTGGCAGAAAGGAAAGAGGCCTTGCATAAATTCCTTCATGAATCTGTGAAACCAAAGGAAAGGAGTGTCCGGTGAATGATAGAACCTTGAGATCGCCGCCAAGTGCACTTTAATAGAGGAAGGATCCAAACCGGCCTGTGCCAGAGAAGAACAAGTTACTTTCTTACCTGGTAACGTTCTTTCGATGGGATGTTCCTCAGACGTATTCCTCATCTTTGATAATTCGTCTCCAGCTTGCTGGCCTCGGAAATAATTTTCTCAGTAGAGGGCGCTGCGCATCGACGTCCGTCGAGTTGGTGTCCCTCGACAGCCACCGGATCGGCGCCGACCTCACCATGCCCATAAATAGCCACGCGCAGCATCCGTTGCTCAGTTCCGTTTTGTAGCATAAGATAAGTCATATCTGAATTGGTTATTGACCTTGAAGGAGCGTAAGCTGCAACCACAAGGGAAGTATTACTGCGGGGATGGATGGGAGGGGCGATAAGGAATACGTCGGAGGAACATCCCATTGAAAGAATACTGCTTTGCCAAACCTAGTCTCTTGACTAGAGGAGGAATCCAGGTTGTAAAATCTTGTGAAGGTATGTGCGGATGACCATGTGGCAGCCGCACATATGTCTGGAACCGGAACCCCTCTTTGGAGGGCCGACGAGGCTGCAATACCCCTGGATGAATGAGCCCTAAGATTTTGAGGAGGATCTTTCTCTCCGAGTTTGTAACATTCCAGAATGGCCAAAATAATCCATCTGGAAATGGTCTGTTTGTTATCGGTAGTCCCAATTTGTGCCCTGAGTAACCTACAAACAGTTGGTCTGCTTGCCTAATACTAGCAAGTCTGCTGATGTAAAAGCTTAAAGCCCACCTTGGGTCCAGCCTGTGTAGCTTTTTCTTCCTCTTTCCCCGGATGGGGAGGTGGATAGAATGAAGGTAAGGTAATTTTCTGAGTGATGTGGAATTCAGAAACCACCTTTGGGAGGAAATTAGGCTTCACCTGTAGGACAACTTTGTCTTTATGAAAAATTGTATGAGGGGGTTTACAAGATAGAGCTTGTAATTCGCTCACCCTTCTAGCAGATGTTTGTGCCACTAATAAGACAGTTTTAAGGGTGAGCAATCTTAGCGAACAAGAGAGGAGTGGTTCGAAAGGAGTACCCATCAGGAAATGTAAGACAAAATTTAAGTCCCATAAGGGAACTTGGAATGGTCTTGGAGGATAGACATTTGTTAATCCCTTTAGAAATTGTATTACTAAGGGTAATTTGAAATACGATGGCTCCTCTGCAGTGCGCTTGAAGATCGATAGCGCTGCGAGATAGCCCTTGATAGTGCCAACTTGAAGGCCTGAATTTGCCAAATAGAGTAGAAAGGATAACACCGTTGGTGTACCACATGAAAAGGGGTCGATATTCTCTACCCTACACCAGCTGCAAAATTTGTTTCAACGGCAGCGGTATAAAGACTTTGTTGCTGGCCTTCTGGCAGAAAGCAACACCTCCATAACGTCATCAGGGAGGTCCCAATACTTGTATCTCAACCTTTCAGAAGCCAAGTGTGAAGGTTGAGGGTTCTGATGTCTGGATGGAGAACCTGACCTCCCTTCTGAGAGAGAAGATTCTCCTTGAGTGGAAGGCGAAATGGAGGGCAGATGGACATGTCCAGAAGGTCCGGGTACCACGTTCCCCTGGCCCAGTCTGGGGCAATTAGGATCATGGTCCTCCGAAATCTCATCAACCTCCTGATCATTTGAAGAATGACAGGGACTGGTGGAAACGCGTACAGGAGTGGAAACTCCCAGTCCACTACGAACGGGTCCCCTAGAGCTCCTCTCGGGGGAAATTCCCTTGAACAAAACAGATTGCACTTCCTGTTGGTACTGGTAGTGAACAGATCCACTTGAAGGGTTCCCCAAAGGGCTTCCAGAGCTAGTTCCCACTCGTGGGAGACTGTACCCTGCCTGCTCAGAGCGTCCGCCGTCAAGTTCTTCTCTCCGGCTAGGTGAACTGCCGATAGAGATTCCTTCTTGGATTGCCCAAAACCAGAGCTGCATCGCCTCTCTGCACAGGGGCAGTGATCCTGCGCCTCCTCTTTTGTCGAAGTAGTGCATGGCCACTGTGTTGTCCGTCATTATCAGGACATTTTTCCCCTGTACGGATGGCAGAAAAGCCTTCAGCGCTAGTCTGATTGCTCTCAGCTCTAACAGGTTGATATGTAGTCTGGACTCCGATGGAGACCAACGACCGCTGATGGTTAAGTCGTTGGTATGGGCTCCCCACCCCGTGAGTGAGGCATCTGTGACTACTGTTATCTCCGGCCATGGATGCCAAAACAGTTCTCCTTTCAAGATCTTCTCCTGGCAGGCCCACCACTGAAGGTCTCGAGCCACCTTGTCCGGAACCTGAAGGAGGTCTGTCATTATCCCTGAGAATTGCGACCACGGAGTTCTCAGTGCCCGCTGAAGAGATCTCATTCTTAGGCGAGCCTCTGGCACAAGAAAGATGCAGGATGCCATGAGGCCTAGCAACCTCAAAAAGTCGAAGGCTGGGAGACGTTGGGCATATTGAAACTTGGTGACCATCTGCAGAATATCTTGAGCCCTCACCTCTGGTGGCGAGGCTTTTCCCATGGAAGTGTCCAGGACCGCTCCAATGAACTGGAGTCTCTGTGATGGTATCATCTGTGACTTCTTTAAACTGAGGTAGAAGCCCAGTTTGTAAAGGAAGTGGCAGACATAATCTAGCTGGATCTGAGCTTATTCTGGAGATACAGCTCTGATCAGCCAATCGTCTAGGTAGGGGTAGACGTGAATCCCTTCCCTCCTTAGACTTGCAGCCACTACCGACAGCTTGGTGAAGACCCTCGGGCGGAGGTCAGTCCAAATGGCAGAACTCGAAATTGATCATGAGAGCCGCCAATTGCGAACCTCAGGTATTTCATGAGTTTGAGATGGATTGGCACATGGAAATAAGCATCCTGGAGGTCCAGAGATACCAGCCAGTCCTGGAGCTGGAGGGCCTGAAGGATCTGAGAGAGAGTTACCATCTTGAACTTGTCCTTCCTGAGGAACTTGTTCAATTCTCCTAAGTCCAAGATAGGTCTCAGTCCTCCGTCTTTCTTCGAGGTGAGAAAGTAGAGGGAGTACCAGCCCTTGTTCCTCTCCGCTACAGGTACCGGTTCTATGGCACCTTTCTCTAGCAGGTCTACAATTTCCTGCAAGAGGAGCGGATCTGGAACTTTCAGAGAGCTGTTCCCCGGTGGATGACTGAGGGATGTGTAGAAAAGGCAGACAGTAACCTTGGGCAACTGTCTCCAATGCCCAAGCATCTGACGTAATAGCCTGCCATTCCGTCAGATCTTGAGTTAACCTGCCCCCTACTGGTGTTTTGTGAGGAGAGTCCTCAGAGCGGTTTGGAGGCGGCTGATGCAGATGCCGAGGGTAAAGAGGCACCTGCTGCTGCTTTTGTATTTTTAACCCGTCCACCTCGGGTGAATTTTTTCGGACCCCTTTGAACCGGCTGTCCTCTGCCTCTTCCGAATGCGGAATAGAAGCGAAAGGACTTACCTCTCCAAGAGGTTCCTGAGGGACGATATGGTGTCTGACGGATTGCAGCTCCCAGTATTTTGCTGCTGCCTTTGATGTTTGAAGCTTTTCTAAACTGTCATCTGCCTTCTTACCAAACAAAGAAGAGCCGTCAAAGAACATATTCAAGAGTCTGCTTTGCAGATCTGGAGCAAAACCAGACTTTCGCAACCAAGCAAATCTCTGGGTTGTTGTACTTGCCGCCATGGCCCTGCTGATACTGTCAGCAGAATCGATGCCAATTTGAAGGGATTCGCACATTGCGTCTTTACCATCCTTAATGATGTTAAGAAACGCTTCCCTTTCTTCTCCCTCCGGGAGGCAGTCAGCCGCTGATGAAGCACACTCCCAAAGTGTGTGGCTGAACCTTGCGAGAGTACAAGTAGCATTGATGGATTTCAACGCCATGCTACATGCAGAAAAGACTTTTTTGGCCATAGAGTCATATCTCTTGTCATCCCTGTCCTGTGGAACAGTAGGGTAAGCCGATTTACTACCTGATGAAGTTGCTGCCTGCACGACCAGACTCTCCGGAGTTGGGTGTTTGGATAAATATTCAGGGTCAGCAGTGGACACCCCATACTTGGCTGATAATTTTTTGTTAACCGCCGGGATAACCTCAGGGGTTTCCTAGTTTGCCAGTATTTTCCTTTGTAATGCCGCATGAAATGGCACCACAGGATCCTCCTGTGGACCTTTAACCAAAATGTCTGTGAGGTCGTCTTGCTGAAAAGCAGGTGAGGGTGTAGACCACCCCATAAACTCTATTATCCTTGCCATCAAGGTTCTATAAGGGGTTTCAGCATGTTCCCCTGGGTCTGGTTTGGCAAATTCCACTTCTGGGGAAGTGTCCAACCCACTTGCTTCTTGTAAGGATTCTTGGAGGTCCTTAAAGCTACCTTCCTCAGAGGTAAATTCCTCTGGTACAGGAGTTGCAGATCCCTCCAACTCAAAAGGTCTCTCCTGATACGAATTCTCCCTTTCTTCATAAATAGATGCCAAGGCTCTGGAATGATCAGATCTTGGAAATGGTATAAATCCCATTTCCAGAGCATAAGGGGCCAAATTCGTCATAATTGGCTGAGAAAATGTCGACACGGATGTTAAAGGCTTTGAAGCCATCGAAAAAGGCATCGAGAAAGTTGGTAGAGGCCTCGAGGAACTCGAAAGTATCGGAATTCTACTCGAGGTTGTCGACGACATTCTCGTGATCGAGGCTCTGGGTATGGCCACTGGCTGTGAGGTGGCCGTGGGTTTGTCCTTTCTCGGCGTCGAATCGACTGACCTGTGCGTCGAAGAACCCTTCGATAATGGCGTCGAAGATGCAGATCTATGCGTCGGAGGGATCTTCGACGACAGCGTCAAAGTCGCGACATTGCCTTTACTCGAGGGTTTGTGACGCTCTCGAGTAACTTCTTTCGCCGGGTTCTGCGAGTCGCGGCATTTTTATTTTTCGGGTCTTTCACCCAGGGTATCACCCTCAGCAGTCTTCGAGGGGGTCGAGGCCGCTTTCTCGAAGACGCTAAGCATCTTTCTCCTGAATTCCTCCCACTCAGCCTGAGAACTATGTTTTTTGGGGCAGGAGACCCTTTTCGGGGAAACGGAAGAAGACTAGGAAGGGGATCTTCGACGTCTCTTTTTTGAATGCTTAGATCTCGAAGAGTGATGGGAACTGCTTCGAGACCCAGAACGAGAATGTCTTTTGTGATGGCGAGGAGACGAATGTCTCGACTCTGCCGAGGAAACTTTTGAAGAAGTTTTAACTGCCTTACCTCTCTCGAGCTTCCCTTTACGCTCCTTCAAGGCTTTCGCCGTCATGGACATGCAGTCCTCGCACTCCAAACAATGGTGCTCGACTCCCAGGCACCACAAACGGATCCTGTGAGGATCCGTCAACGACATTTTCTTTCCACAGTCTCGACATTTTTTGAAGCTGGACCGTCGAGTCCTCGTTTCGGAGGAGGAAGCCATCGAGTACGAGTCGGTATTCACGAGGAATAATAAGGTATATTTGACTGAAGAACTGAGCAACGATATTCCGAGGCACCACGATGCGCGGAAAAACGGAACTGAGCAACAGACGCTGCGCGTGGCTATTTATGGGCATGGTGACGTCGGCGCCGATACGGTGGCTGTCGAGGGACACCAACTCGACGGATGTGGATGCGCAGAGCCCTCTACAGAGAAAAAAAAATTCCGAGGCCAGCAAGCTGGAGACGAATTATCAAAGATGAGGAATACGTCAGAGGACACAATCCCTTCGAAATCAAGTATGGCAGAAAGTCATTTCGTCAGACGGCTAGAGGCTCCAGCTCGTGGGCCCCTGCACCTCACGTGGAAACATTTCCATTTGCTTCTGTAGCAGGCCAGCATGGAGGGGGCACAAGCCTGAACGTCCTGGCAGTATCAAGGTACCGTAATGGAACCAAACTCCAGGAACACAGGAGCCAGGCCGTCAAGATTGAAAGAGTCCAGATTGTGATGAGCACTTCCCCTTGATTCCTGGTTAGTAGGTCGTGGTGAGGACATTGGATTCGCTGAGGAAAGGGCGAGGAGGTTCAAGTACCAAAACGGTCTTAGCCATGCAGGGGCCACTAAGATCAGTTTGCACAGCTATTATCTGAAGATGTTTATCCCTCGCGCCACTAGAGCAGTCGGTGGGAAAGCATAAAGAAACATCCCTTCCCACAGGAATGCAAAGGCATCCCCCAGGTTCTCTGGGTGGGGAAACCTGCTGGCGAGGAATCTGCATCTCTTGTTGCTGTACGTTGAAAAGAGGTCTATTTCCGGCATGCCCCAACAGTGGAAAACTTGGTGAAGTTGACCGCTCTGCATTTCCCACTCGTGGCAAGAAAGGAGTTCTCTGCTGAAGGAATCTGCCATGGTGTTCTGGATTCATAGAAGGTGAAAAGGGAGCAGGAACATCTGGTATTGTAATGTCGAGTGCCAAAGGGTTTGCGCCTTCGCCGACAGGTGTGGCGATCTGCCCCCCCCCCCCCCCGTTTGCGGATGTGGAACATTGTAATGGTGTTGCCCGTGAAGAACCGCACAACCTTTCTGCAGAGTTGCGGGAGGAATGACTGGCGCGCCCAGAAACTCTCCGTAGTTGTAGGAGAAAGATATGAACAATCTTGTCCTCCCCTTTCAGAGCATCCTGGCATGAAGATCTCCTGACAGAAGCATCCGTGGTAAGGGCGACTTGGTGATTGGGCGATTGTAAAGGTGCGCTATTGGACAAGATGGGCCCCGATTCACAAGCAGCAAAGACTTCTTGAGTTGCTAGCGGTCTTCCCAGAATCCGGATATTTGCACCCACCAGGAGTCCAGGAACTATTGCAGAGGATGCATGCACAGCCTGCAGTGATTCAGCAGAGGGATGCACAAGGACATCATGCCCAATAGGGAATTGTAACTGCAGACTGAAGTGGACAAAAGGTGAGTTGGTGTACCTTGCGGAGGAGGGCTACCACCCATTCTTCTGACAGGGTCGCTGTGCAAGAGAGCGTGTCGAGTTTTGAACTGAGGTATAATGTTTGATGAGCTGGAATGAGGCAAGACTTTAGAAAGTTGATTGAGACAACGAAGGATTGCAGATAGCATATGGTTAACCATGTGCTGTTCTTTGCCTCAGTGGAAGATGGTGCTCACACTAACCAATCGTCGAGATATGGGTAGACATGAATGGCCGCTCTATGCAGATGTGACACCACTGGAACGAGGCACTTGGTAAAATACTCATGGGGCAGACCTTAGGCCGAAGGGAAGAGCTTTGAATTGATAATGGGCTATGTTACTACAAACAGCAAGTAGCAGCGGTGCTCGTGGTGAATAGGGATGTGAAGTAGGAGTCTTCCAGGTCGAGAGAACCAATGAAGTCTCCCTGCTGTAGATGTAATAGGATCTTTGCAACGGGACCACGTGAAAAGTTTCAGCTTTTGGGAACTTGTTTAGCACCCGCAGGTCTAAAATGGACCTGCAAACTCTTGATTTCTTACTATGAAGTATCTGGAGTGGACACTTGTCCCTTGCTGTGCGGTTGGAACCTTCTCTGCTACTCCCTTGGTCAGCAATGCTTCAACCCCTCGTTGCAGCAGATGGAGCTTTTCTGCATTCTTCAACTGAGGGATGTTTGGTGGCTGACTTATGAACTCCAGTGTATGTCCCTGCTAGAAGAGGGAGAGCACCACTCCTGGACGAATGGCGATAGCCTTCCTCCAAGAGGGGTGCTGAAGTCGGTGGGTGGGGAACTGGCTGAGCCAGGGCTGCTTTGAGGACTAGCCCTAGATTGTGAGGAATTACGCCTGCGTTAGATAACCCTGTAGGACTGGCCATTGCCCCTGTATGGGTCAGTCGTGGAGAAGGAAGGGATCTTGTAGGACGAAGATTGAAAGGTGGGACGGTAGTCGCATGATGTCCTGCTGAAATGGGATGTTACAGTCCAAAAGGACTGACAATGCTGCTATAGGAGGCCCAGATACCAGGCAGTGTATCTTGGTGGACTGAAGGGTCTCATCTACTTTACTGCCAAATAGATTTATTCCACGGGTACTCTCAATGGTTTCCCCAATGTAATTAAACAAGCGGACACAATGTCATTCCTGTCATGAAATGAGGCAGGAGTAAAAATTAGGTTAGCATGTTTGGAGACCCAGTCCTTATTTGAAGAGATGGGTGTTATTCTCCTGCAGGAGACGTGGTCTCAGGATGAAGTCATTGTGGATGGTTTTGTTTCGTATGCAGAGATGGCCCAAAGAAATAAGAGGGGGCCGAATTTAGGAGGTTTGTGTACTTGCGTCAAATCCAATCTGGGGAGTAAGTTGGTTGTGCTAAAGTTCCCATCTTGTTTTATTCTGGTGGTTCAAATTCTTAGACCTGTGGCATGTATGATATATTGGTTAATTTTCACAACAGCCCGCATAGTCAACACAAGAAGAACTGTCTACATGTCCTTGCATCAGTGTTGGAGGATTTTATCCCCCAGATAACTTCGAAAAATCTGTTTAGTGCTAGGGGTAGATTTGAATGCTAAACTGGGATGAGGGCCGGATAACATCCTGTATGATATGGAGGATGCAGTGGCGGGGATCCCACCTCAAACTATGATGGATCCCAGATTATGGGCAGAAGGTCAGAGATTATGGCAATACTTGTATGACTGGGGGATGTGAACTGTAAATGGTTGTTTTGGTGCTGATATCCAGGCAGGTTGACTGACTTCTGCGCTGGGTAGCTCCACTAGTTACTATTTTTGTGTTTCAGTCACATTTCTGGGTGAATGGATGGGGTTTAAAGTAGTGGACAATATTTATAGTGACCACTTTCCTATTAGGCTTGATATTGGACTGGCACACAAGGATGTACGTCCTGTGCAGGCCTTTTGCCAGAGGTGCCTCTGAACACGCCAGACATAGGCTCAGGTGGAACCATGATAGGAAGGAGGTATTGAGAAAGGCCATGCAATCTAGTTACCATGCATTGGAGATATTGCTGTGTGGGACTATGGAACAGAATCTTATTTTGAGAGTGTTTGGGTCCCTGCTGTCCAATCTGTTCAGTGTTTTCATGTGCAGTGGGTAAAAGAATGGGGTCATTGAAAGTTGGATGGTTCAACTCTGAATGTACTAGAGCCAAGTCCCATCTACTTTTAGTATTGAGAAGTCCTTTGGCCTACAGAAATTCTATTATCTGCGCAAGGTCCCTTTATAAGAATGGCATGGCTAGGAGGAAAAGGGTCATAGAAGATGACATGGGATACATGGGTTAGAGCCTCTAGGGACAACAATGTAAAAATCTTTTGGGAAATCGCAAATTATGGCTAGTACTATACATGAAATCAGAAAGTCCTGGTGTCTAATATGTCAGAGAAGGCCTGGTTGGACCATTTTTCATCCCTATATAGGGTATCTCATGGGGAAGCGTATTGCAGCCCTGTCACTCAGGGCAAATTGGGGAATCTGGTGAAAGGGGGCAATGACGTAAGGATTGTATTTACTGTGGACGAAATGATCAAAGCCATTGGATGCCAGGATTGTAATAGGGCACTTGGTCCTGACAATGATGTGGCTAATCTTTTTGTCTCGGCTCTGGATTGGTGGGCCCTGGTACTGACCCAGGGATTTTATGCGATTTGTGCTGAAGGTGTGATATCCCCATCTTGGTCTTGCGCTAATATTCAAAAAGGGTTCACTGGAAGCTCCTGCCTCGTTTAGACCTATACCTTTACTGGACAACCTTTTCAAAATGTGTGATCGTGCTATTCTAGCAAGGATGGCAGAGTGGATTGTGGGCAGTGGGGTTCTTTCACTGTGTGGTTGGGATTTCGGCCAGGTCTGGGTATAGCCGAGCAATTCCTGAATCTTTATATAAATGGAATGAGCAATCACCATGTAACGGAGGAGCCAATTTATTTGGCATTCATGGATCTGAGCATGGCTTTCAACAAGGTCAATCGTGGCAGGTTATGGAACGTGCTTGGATCCATGACCCCAGTTTGGGTGAGACTTCTGGCTAGACTGCATGATTCGACACAGGCCTGTGCTGGGAGCGGGGCAAAGTTGAGATGCAACACTTCCCCCTTTGCAGTGGAGATAGCGGAGCGCAAGGACTGGGACCCGACTCCCTTCCTTTCGGTTTGTATATTAATGGACGGTATGATTATTAATCGAGATCCGCGCACTATGTTCCCAGGTTGGGTGGCCGGTCCCTCCCGGCCCTGCTGTATGCGGATGACACCGTTCTGATGGCGCGCACCGCAAAAGCCTTACAGAGGCCTATTTCTGATTATGTTTGCTTTATGGACAGCTTGGACTTGGTGGTAAAGGCTGAAAAGTCAGCTGTGATGGCCTGTTGTAGGGGAGGCGTGTTGTGAAATTTAGGGCAATGTATTGCAAGAGCGCTGTGATCCCGAGTCAATAGTTTTGACTATTTGGGGGTCAGGTTTTAATTGTGGCCCTAATCCTCACATTAGTCAAAAGGCTTTCCGATTTAAGCAACCAATGGGTGGGGTCATCAGGTCTGTGGGTATGTTCAGAGCCAAACCAACTGATCTGTTCCTGAAATTGTTAAATGGCAAAGCAGCCTTTGTCACCAGATTTGGGATGGAGTTGTGGGGATACACCAATGTTAGCTCCATCCAAGTAGTGGAGAATAATTTCTTTAAGAAAATGTTGTGTCTTCCCCCCACAGCCCGGAATGTTGGCGTACACTTGGAATTGGGCTCTAGACCGATTGGCGATGTGATTTCCTTGCAGCTCGCTCTCCATTGGCTTACATTGCGGGTAATGAGAAAGCAGCCCTTTATTAACTTTAACTTTATGATTGCTAAAGACATTTTTGGAAAGGTTCCTTGGTTGTTTCACATTAGGAAACTGATGGAACTTAATATTACACATTTGTTCCCTCCTTCTAATGTTCGAGGTGAAGTAAGATTGCTGGCCAGCCGTTTTTACGATCATATGGAGACAAAGAGAAAGCATTGAGATGCTGAAACCAAAGAACAGAAGGCTAATGATTAATATGTCTCCCGGTCCACATAACTACTTATTAAAGCCGAGTCCCCAGCAGAGCTTGTCCTCATAACAAGAACACGGTTCGACTGTCCTGCTATGGGCTGTGGTGGCAGCATGGTCTGAAGACGGGGCCAATCAGTCCTGAATCACATGAGGACCTTGCCAACCTGTTATTTTCTTGCCCTGCGTATTCAAGAGTGAAAGGCTCTGTGTTACAACCTTTGCTCCACAAACTGGGTTTTGCCCAGTATCGGCCTGCGTTGATATATTTGCTATGGGCTGAATCTCCACGTGTGGGATAGTCTCACCTAATCTATCTGAAATCTGCACTTTGTATCAGAAAGCCTTTGATTAGGAGTATGGCATATAACATGCTGACTTGTATGGCTTTTCATCATGGTATCTTGTATGTATTGATATGTATTTTTTTATCTTTCTGTATTGTTTTTAATGGAATGTTTTACAATAATCAAGATACGATGATGGGATCTATGCCAGTGAATGGCATAGCCACCACCTTTAATTGTACATCTGGTCAGAGGTTTTTGTTGCTTTTAGACAGCCCTGTCGCAGCAGCACCTCACCATTCCCTAGTTGGCGAAACCTGGTGTTGGCGATGTTGACAGAAAGTGATTGCGATGGCATGGTCAGACGCGGCTTCGCCCTCGTGGAAGACTGCCAGTGCCTCTCGTCTTCCAGGAGAAAATAGGTCCTACCTTGAACCATAATTCGCCATCATATCTGGCAAGGCTGAGTGTTTTGAGGCGAATCAATACATTTTATTTTTTTAAAAGGAGTGGTTGTCGGGGTCCACCAGGGGGCATAGATGGCATGGCTGCCTAGTTTGTCGTCTCCTTCACCCACACATGTAATATGAATGCGAGAGACCCCCTACAAAGATATTTAATGGCTAAAACCTGGGACACCAGTTGCACAGTGGAGGAAGTGGGCATGTATTGTAGGAGAGTCTGGTGCGTGTTACAAGTCTGCTGAGGGACAGAACACCCTGCGGCACAGAACATGCCGCAGCACCCATAACACTGTGCGAGCCAGGAACTGCAGTCATAGTGGAATGAAGAGCCCTCTGGGATTGAACAGCCCCTCAAAGCCCATGCTAGCCTGCGTCGCGGGAGGCGTTCAGGCAAGTCAGAGAGTGGGAAAGGAATTCAGAGTCAACCAGAACCTTTGCAGCCCACATCAGAAGGGATGCAAGAAGCGGCCACGAAGGCGGACATTCATCTATTGCTGAAAGACATTAAGTCAATGAGGAGCGACATCCAGAAATCAATGGTGAAATTGAGAGAGAGAATGGATAAAAATGAAGACAAAACGGAGGCGGTCGAGAACAACCAGCTCTCGGCAGATTTAATTGAAAGGTAATTCTATGCCATGTTGCAAGATTCAGAAACCAAGGAGGTAACATTTGTATTATAGGACTACAGGAACCACATGGGGAATCAGTGACCTTCCTTGAAAGATCAGCAAAGTCTGTGGTCAACTCTCTTCAAAAGGTACAGAGGTTCCTGATATCACCTTTGATAGAACACACAGGAGCGGAGCCTCCCCACCCGCTGCCTCCACCCCCTGCACCCACTCGGGAGGCCTGAGGTCAATATTAGATGTCATTTACTTCTGGCAAAAGATGTATTTTTAGCAAAAGCGAGGGAAAAAGGAATTTTAGATCGCATGGTTCCAAAGTGATGTGAGGGGTCAGAAATGAAACCGGACACAAGGTTATCATGTTTCTGGTTAAAGACTTAATTCAATGAAAATGGGTTGGGAAAATGCCTCTCTGAACCCATTTCTGAAGAGGAGTTTCCCAACCTAAAAAACAAAGGATCTGCCTGTATCAGAGTGTCAATAACTGAAAAGCCATCCTCATGTCCAAAATGTCCAACCCTGACCCTCACACTAAAACAAAAGTCTGAAAGGAAATGTCTTCAACCTGCTATTGGCACAAAAGTGTTCACAATTGAAAATCAGAACAGCGTGGGAAAGCCTCTGAATGCTGGGCCAATACACCTCTTGAAAGGATAACATTTTATTCCTAAACAAATAGGAGTGCACCAGCAAAGAGCTCTGCTGCTGCCGAACGTTCTGCCAAAATATGCATGAGCAGCACATTAAGAAGGTACGTAGTGACATCATATACAGTAGAAACCTGTGTGTCTGGTTGGCAACACCCTATACATAGGCCACCTGCTCCATAAGGGATGCCAGGCCATCGGTCCCAGCCCCTCCTGTCCATCTTCCACGTGGATGATGCTGGATTCGTCATCAGTCAGTGGCTAATTGGCAATTAAGTACAAAATAAACAATACATCTCTACGTAGCAGTGCACCTGGCACGAGCAGACCGGGGCCTGAGGGAAAAGCCAAGGTCATACAAACTCAAAATATTCCCTCAATCCCAGACAGGCCGGCACCTCTCCAAGGTCTTCCACCCTCATTCTGGGCTATAACTGTATCCCTCCCAGCACCTCACAGCACATATCAAGCGACTCAGAAGTGAATGCAAGACAGCCTGGCTTTCTGATCTTTCTTGATCGATCAGGGTCTAACAGATTTATCATCAGTGGTCTGGCTGGTACCATGGTATTCAGGCGTCTTAAGGCTAGGGCATTTGGGTGCCCTAAAAAGTCAAGACTGGTGGGGGTTGGAGGCCTGTGCCCTCCTTATCGTGGGATGGTATAGCGCACAGACGCCTAGCCCTCCTTCTGTGGCCTTGCAGGGCACATTCTTCCAAGAGCACGAAGGCTGGCAACTTTTAGGACAATGCAGGGTTTATGCATCTCTGCAGCTCTGGCCTTTCTCACCAGTGCCCAAGACGCAACCTATTCCTTTACTCATGTTCGTGGCCTGTGATGCTTTTCGTTGCACCGCATTTAGGCCTTACATTTCAATATGCTTGCTAATATCCAAGATGGCATTTGTTCCTGAACGTGCACTGCATCTACAAAGCATGCAATAATGTGATTGTGGGAAGGACTTTAAGAGCCCCCCCTGGTTTCTTACATTAAATCTCTCGGCCTTTGCCTTATCCAGAACCACATGTAGGTGAGGGAAGGTCATCTCCTCTTCCCAACAATAGCTCCAACAAAAATGTTCTCGCAGGTAAAAGACCCTAATTCCCCAGGGTGGTTCCTTTCCCCTGGATTATGAAATTGGGATGGCAAGGTCTCTGTTAGTAGCAGTTCCTTTTGCGTCACTCCTGGATTCACAATGTTCCGGTTGGGCAACAAGTTCTGCAACAGTCTTTAACACAAGTATTTCCGCTGTTTAACAAACACTGTCCTTTTAGTATTTATTGTGCGTTTGCAACTCTACCTGATATACTCCCCTGCCAGGACTCTTTGTGCAATACCAACTGGCTGGTGTACTCATCTGCATGAATTTGTCTTGTGATTTCAATTACCTTGCCAAGACTAGTTATGCGTTTCAAAGTTCTCTCCATCACCAAAACTGCATATACCGTTCTTGACTCTGTATATCTGTCTCTGGTAATGTATGTTCAAACTGCCCCACGTGCATCCATTTCTTATTGGGGCTTGTATTTGCAGTTTGTCTTTTCTGCATTCAAAAACGTTTCTTCTAGTTTCTGTATTAGCAATCTCATTGCATTCAAACTGGCGCGGTCGTTACAATGCCCAGAGATCCCCGCTTGCTTTGAGAAAACTCACCAGTTTTCTCCAGTGTCTGGTTCGGCTCACGCTTCTGAGGCTTGGCTCGTCCGCTCGCTTCCCCCTCTGGATGGTGCAGACTTCCTTCATGCTTTACTCGCAGCACTGCAGTCACACTCCTGCTTCCCTGCAGATCCCAGTATGGAGAACGCTGCTTCTTTGAGGGGTCAAGCACCCAGGCACTCTTGTGGCTCTCTGCGTCTCCACAGCACCTCGTGCCCTGGCACTGCGTCCCTTCTGCTGCAGTGGACTCCACCGGTATGTGTCTCCCACTCTCAGAAGCCTCCGCATAGGAACGGATTTACTATGCTGGACCGCCACACTCAGTGCGGTTGCCATCTGTAAATGTCCAGCGCACACGTAACTGTAGAACTAGTCTGCACATTGAGCTTCAGGTTCCGATTACCTCTTCCAACTCCATCGTCCTCGTCTCAGTGATTATGGGAATTGGAGTCCCTAAATGTCATTGGACATACTTTGTTTAAATAGTTCTTCGTCGTTTTACATGAAAGAACATTTCCACCAAAAGGCATCTCAGAAACAAAAGGGGTTTTGTTGGAGCTGTGTGTGTGTGTCTAGGTCATAGATGGGGTATTTGAACTACAGAATATTGGGAGGATGTTTCTTTACTTCCTCTACAAAGGGAAACATCTTACAATAGGCCATTAAGATCTTGGGTATTAGAAGGTCATCCTCATGGGAAAGAGATGAATATCGCGTCTCATCCAATGAAGTCATGGCATCTCCTTGGTAGTTGTCTCCTCCCATGTGATCCTCCCTCAAAGCCAACCCCAGGGTCAGGATCAAGTAGCAGCTGCTGCCACATGGGAGGAGCTCACCAGCAGGGAATCCGTTATGACTCCATTGGATTCATCACAGTGAGCATAGATCAAAACCTATCTGCATTGTCATTAACAAAGCACAAGAAATGTCCCCTGACTCAGTGGCTCGACAATCATGAGGTGCGTTACAGATGGGGCTATACATTTTATCTGAATTTTGAATACCAAACAGAGGACTACAGGATACTCAGCAGAGGAAGGGGCCCAGACTCACCTCAGAAAAGATGGCCAGGGACTGAGGCTTCCTGAAGAGAGTAATACATTGCAACCTATAGGCAGAGACTCTCTACTTCAACCCAGAGACGTTGCATGGTTTGTAAAAGATCTGGGGCTAGAGCCCATGGCAAGATTAGACATGACATTACTATATCATATGTTCACAGGAGCTGCGCTTTCGAGCACTAATATTGCATACCATACTGCTCATACTCATTTGGAAGAACTGCGCCAACATGTAGCTATACTGCCACTCGAGGTGTGAACATTCATCCAATAGTGCTAGGAAATAATTTATAAGGTTGTATAAAGCAAACAAAAGCCTTTGGACAGGACAGCCAAAGACTAGGTGTGGATTGAGAAATTGTATTTAAGCAGCAGCTGTAAAGCTACTCCTTTGCCTCATTGGCTATACAGTTGCTTGTTGTTGACAAACTGGTATGGGTAGCTAGTGGCCTTAAAATGGTTGATACATACTTTAATTATACAATGAAGCAAGCACTATGAGCGAGCCTGAACTTGACCATAGGGTTACAGGGAGTTTCACCCGCAGTGAGAAAAGTTTTGACAAAACCCTGTCAAAATTACACACATTGCAGCACGATTTTTCCAAAATAACCAGAAAAAAACATATTCTTTGTGATCTAAATGGCAACCGAATACTGTACTGCTAATAAGCTGCAGCAGGCAGGGGGGGGATACAAATAACTAATATAACATACCATAATTAACAAATGAACAGCTTTTCCAACATAGCTTTTTGAACAATGAATTTTGTGGATTTATTCCATTACTCAGTTACATTTAGTAGAAATACAGTATGGACAGAACATAGTGCAGTAAAATTGAGATGCATTTCCAATTCCAACATCGGATTAGCCAATTGTTAATAAATTTAATTACAAAGATACATAATACAAAACGAATGTGATTCTATGCCAATTTGTACACCAAAGGTAGGGAACAGAGTGAATCAGAGGTAAATTCCTACCTTGAAACCGTCCCGCTGCCCAGGCTATTCAATGAAGACCTCACACGCCCCATTTGAGACAACTGTAATACTCCGAGCTAAATCAAAAATTGAAAGCGGGAAGAACACAGGGTCCAGATGCCATCACATCAACATTCTATAAAAGACATGGGGCGAAGCTAGCTCCGTCATTGAGTACGCTTTGCAAGAGTATCCAGAGGGTGGGGGAACCCCACAAATTTCTTCATGCAAGGATAGTGGTTATTCCAAAAGAGGAGAAAGACAAACTGGAATGTGTATCTTATCAGATCTTGTTCGTGAACATGGACGGTAAAAATATACGCAAGTGTTCTAGCTGAACAATTGGGGATAGTCTTGCCTAAACTGATACACTCAGACCAAGTTGACTTGGTTAGAGGGAGGCCAGGTTCGGACAGTATTCGGAGGACCCTAGTACTAATGGCCAGTGTAGGAGTCAGAGAGTGACCCAATATTGGGTCTCCCTGGATGCAGAGAAGGCATTTGACCGGGTCAAATGGTCCTTTCCTGAAAGCGGTGCTCCAAAATATTGGGTTGAAATCCAGATGGTTCACAGGAGTTCTGGCTTTATATCAGAACCCAGTTGCTCAAGTGACAGTCAATGGGATTTCTTCAGAGAAATTTCCCCTGGGTCGAGGAACAGGACAGGGATGCCCTCTGTCCCCTCTGAACTTTGTTCTTACTCTGGAACAACTGGTGGAGCAGATTAGGAGGGAGAAGAGCATACAAGGATTAGAAAGACGGGAAGGAATATAAATTCACCCTCTTTGCTGATGATGTTCTAGCCTACATAACTTACACATCCGCCTCTCTCTCTGCATTAATTCAGGGAATTCTAGTGCCGCCTGTACAGACACGAACACCAGGTACCCCAATCAGACATGCTAGGCACACTTGAAGAAATAGGTCTGCCCAAACTGGGGGCACCACAGCGGGAGGCACTGGAAATGAAAATAACAGCTGAAGACATAAATGAGGCAATAAGATCATTCGCCTCGAGCAAAACACCTGGGAGCGACGGACTCCTCCCGGAGTTCTATAAGACATACGAGTCGGTCTTGGCCCCAGTGCTACTTGAAGTGTTCAGGGAAGCAAATGACAAAGGGGTGCTGCCGGAATCAATGAATCAATGCAGGAAACCCTAGTGATCCCGATACCCAAACCAGGAAAGCCGACTGACGAGTGTGACTCATACCACCCACTAGCGATGCTAAACTACGATGTAACGATCCTAACCACGATAATAGCTAAACGGCCGAGCAGGGTCATAGGGGGATTGATTCACAGCGATCAAAATGGTTTCATCTGGGGCGAAGCACTGTGTTAAACCTGCGCAGACTGCTGCACGTCCTGGCACAAACTGTAAACTCTCGGGAACAGTATGCTATACTCTCCCTAGACGCTATAAAGGTGTTAGATTCCATATATTGGGAATGGCTGGTGGCAACACTAAGGGAATTTGGAGACAAATTTATTAAATGGGTGCAAATCCTATACACGGCCCCAATAGCAAGAGTGATAACTGGTAGGTTGGTGTCAGACCCTTGGGCCATACAGAGAGGAACCAGACTATGTGCTAGGACTAGAGCTGATAGCAATCTAAGATAGCAGTACCTGGATGCAGTCTTTTGGGTGGGGGGGGGGGGGGAGTGGGACACCTGATTGCGCTATATGCGGACACTGTGCTGTTGTATCTAAGGGACCCACACCAAATGTCCCAGTGGTGTTGGACATATTGGAAAACTACGCTAGAGTGTCTGGGATTAGTTTCAGCAAAACGAAATCCTGCATATTCCCAATAGCTGGGTTGAGAGGGAGACACATGGGGGATCTGCCGGAAGTGGGACTCCAGTGGAAATTGGAATCATTCAGGCATCTGGGAGTTAATATACAGCACACACCAGAACATATACACGAAAGCAATACGGCGGAAGTGGTGAAGGGTTTGAGGAAATCCATGGTGTTTTGGTCTAGACTACCTATGCCAATAATGGGTAGGGTGGCTATTACCAAAATGATTATTCTACCAAGATTTCTATATTACTTTAACAATGTACACTAGTATGTTAAGGCGTCATTCTTCCGTCTACTGGAAACACTGTACCGCAAATTCCTGGGGGGAGCGGCACAGCACAAGCCGTCACTTGCTACACTGTGCCTGCCCTATAGTGAAGATGGGGTGCAACTACCAGATCTAGATAAATACCATCTTGAAGCCCAACTTAGCCACGTAGTCAAATGGCTGGCGGATGAATCCACGTCGGAGAAGGAACTACTACAGAGTCTGGTGGCCCCTGCAAAACTAAAAGAAATACTCTGGGTGCCGTTGAATTGCCTGAGACACACCCCCATGGTGGTGGTATTGGGGAAGAAAATATGGAGCAGGACAGGATCAGTGTTGAAACTTGGAAAACCCTACTCACCCGAGGTCCCGAAAGCGGCTGACACTTGCAGATTTAGTACAGACTTGGCAATGGTTAGAAGATGGGAGGGATGGGGCATATACACTTGGGGCAATCTATATGCGGAAGGGGTCTTCAGGGAGCTTGAGTAGCTACAGGAGAAAGATGGGGTGCCTGGTGGACAGTTTCTATGGTACCAAAGAACTTGCAGGGTGGCCAGAGAGAAATGGGAGGGCTGGCCTGAGGAACCGACAGCGAACCCCTTACTAACCTTAATGTATACCCTAAACGATGAATGGCGGCCGAATCCAGATTGTATAATACACTCATAACCAGGCCCAACCCCAAGAGTACATTGCTGAAAGAGATGTGGGTAAAGGATCTGGGTACGGACATAACGACGAAAGAATGGGAACGGATACTTATGTACCGCAAGGATCGAGAAATTCCCGCTTTAAGCGGATACAGCTGAATTACTGTATCGCACGTACATGACCCCACACAAGATAGCAATATTTAATAAGAATGTGCAACCGTTATGTCCATGATGCGGAATGGGGGAATGCAGAACTAATACACATGTTTTGGGTGTGTGAACGAGTGCGAAGGTTTTGGACGAGAATTGAGCAGGCCTGCAGGAAGGCTGGTATAGTTAGATACGAGTGGTCGCTGAAAGAATGCATGCTTGGAGCGTACCCCAGGATTAGCAAATACAAGCAAGTACACAAGTTCATGGACACGCATGTGTACTGGCCAAAAGAGCCATCACCATGTCCTGGAAATCTGCTGGGGGCCCTCAATACACAAGATGGCATAGTGAATTTGAGCGCTGGGCTGAAGCAGAAACCAAGGTGTGGTTGGAAGGAATGAATAGAGCTGGATCTGTTGGGAGTGTTAAATGTACCGCTTGGAAAGTGCTGGTCTGGGACATGTTCCACCCGTCAGATGACAAACCCCGTTGAAGATTGTTGTCCTAATTGCGCAATGTTTGTCCTTGATTTCTATGCAGCCTGAAGGAAATCTGGCCAGCCTGACAGCTGCATCAGTAAGCAGTAAAAGAAGAATCGGACCTCTGGTTCTGACACAATCACACTAATAGATTAGGAACGATATAATGCTGGACAAGTGAAGAAAGTTATTTGTTTGGTTGTATGTTTTATTAATATAAAATTACAAGTACTGAGATCTGCAGTTAAAGTATAACCTTTGAAATGCAGAACTGTCCTTTGCAAATGCTAATAAAAACATTTAAAAATAAAATCTTCAGTTGCAATGCAACATAAAATGCATAACTTTAGGTTGCTTCAACGATGGCAGCTGCCCCCCACAAAGATTGGCTAAAATGTATCCAGGTGTAAGCTTGCTGTGTTCGATGGGTGTGCCAACACTGGCACACTTGGTGGTAATGCCCGCGGGCACAAATGTTTTGGAATGAGGTGATGGCTTGGTTGACGAACAGATGGAATGGACAGGTCGAGGTCCCCATACTAATATTGTCTGGATTTGAGGAAGTAGTGGAGGATTATAGGGGACTAACACATATGGTCCGGAACTTGCTCATAGGAGCCCGGTCTGCATCACGATACCTTGCCACTCAAAAGGAGTGCTTGTTCAAAGCATTTGAAATATATGAAATGAAAGTATGACAATGATATTGTCAAAAACACATAACCATATTGATTCCAAATGGCTCCCTTTCCTAACTTACCACAGACAAGTGATTTCGCCACACAGGGGATCTCTAAGCAGCCGCTCATATAAGTAGAAGGGAACCGTTTTTGGTGCTAGATACCAGTGTGCCTGCTACTGTGATACGGAACTCTTTGCATATAGATTAGGCCCCTGAAGGGTTAAGGGGTTGTTTAATAAGACTTGCTCATCTGATAGTCCCATATATACACTAGCATGGTGGATGGTCTAGTGAGTTCCTCTGAGGAACGGGAGTCCTTGTCCCATAAAAGTGAGGGGGGGCGGAGTGTCTCTCCCAGGGAGGTCCCACTTGCCCAGACTCCAAGGGGGCCGCCTTGGGGAAAAGGGACAAATACCCTCGATTTGTCACACCGCCAAAACCACGAACAGTCAAGAGAACGCAACTGGCACCCAGCCCATCTAATCCAGAGAAAAGGGATAGAAACAACGTAATACAGGCTGGAATAGCCGACAAAGAACACAAAGGAAAGAAAGTGAGAGACACACGGCCCTCACTTAATAAGAGTGCGCGCAAATATACAGAAATCGTACATTGAAAAACTTAAAAAGCACATACAGAGGTTCCATGTTGAGATAGGGTAAAGTGAAGCAGAATGCACAGCACAGTGCATAAATCACAGGGATATGGGTTATTTGACAGGGCAAGAACCGAAAGTTAAAATGTATACTGAGAGATAAGACTTACCACAGAGCTAACAAAGTCCCAACACTACGAAAGTGGGAAAGAAAAGTGTATTTTCAAGTCGTCCTGGAGGGGTTGAACATTTAATAACAAGACATGTTTCCTTATTAGAGGGAGAAGGAAACCCCGACAGTAGAACATTCTTGCTTTTCAAAGGATTTGGTACTAAAGTTGACAACTTACAAGAACTGACTGAGAACAAGTCAACTACAATTGGACCAGGCAGAAGTCCATACCGAGGATATTGAACAAGCATCCCCTTTCTTTTGAGTCCGATTTTTTCTAAAGTGGTAGGGCCAGTTAGCTTCTTGGGATTTGGACAAAAGACTTTAGTTGGACTTGACTAGCACTCTTTGTTTTACTTTTCTTTTGTTAGGTAGGGAACTTTCCTCATAGTAATAGCGTTAGTTCGACGTTTTTATATGTTTAAATAAAACTCATGAATCATGACCTGTAGGGCAATGGTGTGCCACAAATTTCAACAGAGACGGTGTGCCACACATTTCAACTGATGCTAATATTGCAGCACGTTCTGTACGTCATTTGGTATATTGCTACTAATGTGTAGCACTGAGGGTAAACCAAGGGGGTTAGATTTGGGGGCTGCAGGCCTTAACATATAACATTCGAGCATGGACAAAAAAGCTTTGCTTGCAAAGGTTAGATCCAGAAAATAAAAGCAGAAATTAAAGGGTGAACAGCCTGTTTTGCAAGGAGAAATGCACAATGTAACAAGGCAGACCTTGGAAAATAAAGACATGGTCATTGGTCAGTCAGAGGCGCAGGAAGAGAGCATGGCATGTTTCATGTTCTTCCAAGCGCAGGAACAAACGGTCAGTAGGAATGCAATTTTCCAAGAACTAGAGTGGGTGAGATGGGTGTTAGAAGGCACAGCAATATTCTCAAATGCTCTGTGACATGTAAAGTTGATGGTTGAGCATAAAGGCCTCTTGCCAAGTCCTGCTTGGGCCTTGAACTGGAACTTTGAGCAAAGGCGTTATCTGGGTAGCGGACAACGCAGCAGAGATCCAAGCTGCAGTGTCCCAAGGAGTCCTGAGCAGAACAGTGGTGGCTATTGCCGAGTGGAGCTGAAACAGCAAGCAGGCCAGAAGGGCTGTGGTACAAGGGTCTCAAGTGAGTATTAATATGGACCAAAGAAATTGGGGACGATTGGCTAGGTCAAACTGACCCAAAAGGCATAACTTCCTCCATCTCCAAGGTACCCAGAGATCAAGGTAGTCGCCTACATCAAAATTTATTATGGAAATAATTATGCTATGTAGGAGAGCCAATTTCTTCTAACCTCATACTAACCAGACCTTTGCTGGAGGTCAAGAGGTAAATGGGATTAGAGGCTGTTTCTAAAATGCATTTGCTTTTATAAAATCCAACTACAGTTCTTACAAGAGCGTGTCCTAATTTCATCCCCAATCGAATTAAACTGGGGGGGGGGGCAGGGGAGCAGCTGAAGGGGTCATGCATTGTTGCACACATTATCAATGAATACTAATTAGGGTTTCTAGAACTCAAATAAAACTTTCAGTATAGAATTGCATGTTCCATTTTCCTTTTCTCTAACATGCACGGTTGAATTTATGTTTTGCTGATTGATTTTGGAATGGGATTCATTTTGTACTGTGAATAGGTTTTGTTTTCTTATTTATAACTAATGAAAATAGAAATGTCAATCACCTTGTTGATGGATCTAAACATCTTAATATAGAATGTGTTTGTGAGTCTGCGTGGTGGTCTGGCCCAATCAATTTACAACATACTGTGCTAAAATCTAGTGTATGCCCTGTGCAGTACTAAGTCTTCCGATGTCTATCCAAGAAGCCCACAATCCAATATAAAGGTTAACAGAAAAGTGGCAGAGAAGAACAAGTTACTTACCAACTGTAACGTTCTTTCGACTGGATGTTCCTCCCACGTATTTCTCATCTTAGATATATTCGCCAGCTTTGCATTTTACAGACCCCATTTAGTCAGATTCGTCAATCTGGTTTCACCACAATATGCACCGCCATTGGACCTTTGCTCCAGAATTGTCAAGCTCCAGCTCAGAGGTCTAATGCAGGCTGTTTTGGTCCCTTTACCCACTATAATAGCTATTCTAGTAGCAGCTGAGGTGCTGGTGCCAAAGAAAACTAACATCTAGCATTTCAACCTTTTCAATACCATTAGGCTGTATGTGATGCTTCTATCTGCTTAGTTCCACGTGCCTTACATATGTAGGCATTAGTGATTGGTGCAGAGCATGGGTTTGCAATTGGTGGGTAACTGACTCCTTCCATTAAGGCTTTACTGTCCACCAACAGACTTTACTCTGAGAAGTGGTATTAGCAGATCGATGTAACGCTCACCTGGCTCCCACGGAGGCGCTGACCTGGTCTGGATTGCTGTGACCTCTTCAAGCGTGATACGCAGGATTCGAAACACCGACTGAACTGGACCCCCAAATCTGGCTTGTCTGGCCCATAGAAAAATCTTTCTGTAGGTGGAGAAAGGGGATTAACTGACTGCAGAGTATTGTGATTGCTTCCCACCTCCCCCTTGCTCTTCTCTGACCACCTCCGAAATCCCCAATCAAGGCTCACCTTAATGTTTGAATGGATGAGCTCTCCATCCTGCTTCTGGTGCAGGGGCGCGCATTTGACCAGTTACTTCACTGGTTTCGGAAGGCGAAATGCCGTAAGTATGCAGTTTAAAAAGTTCCAGAGTAGAGTCTTCTCTTTGTTTGCTTTTCTTAACCTGCGATCTGTCCTTATTTTCAGGTGCAGAGTGGAAGTGATGCTTCGAGGGATATTGCCGGAGATAAACTCAGGTGAGTTCGTGATAAAATGATCCCTTTAAATGTCTTTGAATCCCTCTAGTAATGTCTTTCTTTTTTCCCCTTAGGGGCCGGGGTGCGGTACCAGGCCAAGAAGTGGCGCCGACCCGAAATGAGGAGTGGTTCCGTCAAATATGGCCAGGTAAGTCTTGTGACGGAAAATCAGGCTTTCCCCATTTGTTCCTCCTGCTCACCTTTTGTCTCTTCTTCTCCCCTGCAGGTGCAGAGATGTCGCGGAATGCCCAGAAGGTCGCGGTGGATAGTGAAGAGCCCACGAGGCAGGCGAGTGATGCGCGGCGCTGCAACAAGTAGCGCGATGCTTTTAAAGAATGACTATCTTCAGGATCGCTGGCGTGATGGTTCCGGACACAGGTAGGAAGTTAGATTAAGTCTTTGTTTTCACCTTTTCTCTTCCCTTCCTTCCTTTCAGGTATCCCAAGATCGAGGCGGGCGTGGCTGGAGGCAAGATGCAGGAGCAGGCACGGTGAGCATTCAGCTGCTAGATGCAGAGCAACGCGAAGCACGTGTGGCAGTCCGTGCGTGGTTTAATTAGCTTTGGAAGAAGTTCCAGGTAAGTATTCTTCCACGGTCCCCACCCAAGTAAAATAGTTCCTTAGATAAAATAGTCCCTCCTAAGCCTCATTTGGCTTGAGGCTTCATGCAGCATGGTCTGCGTCAGGTAAGTGCACCAAACACCCTCTTTTATGAGCCTGGCGCCTATGGCGCCAGGACTGATGTCCAACATGTGCCTGGCGCCAAAGGCGCCAGGACAAAGTCCAAAGAGCCCCTATTAGGGGCCGCTGGGCTTTTACCCGAGGGCATGATGCCTGCTCCCGGGGGTGCTGGGCCTGTCCTGGTGCTCCGGGGTTAGGCATCATGACAGCACACCACCCCCCCTCCCCCCCAAGGCCCCTCCCAAGGTCGTTCCCTCTGGAGGTTTCGGTTTGTTTGGGAAATCCCGATGGAACTTTTTTACCAGCCGAGGTGCATGTACGTGGTCGCTGGGTTCCCAAGACCTTTCCTGAGGCCCGTACCCTTTCCAATCAATTAGATAGAAAAGTTTTGATTTTGAAATTTTAGAATCCAAAATGTTCTTCACCTCGAATTCAGGCTCCCCATCTATCTGAATTGGTTCTGGTGGCTTTATTAATCTGGTTCCTGGTTGCACTGGTTTCAAAAGTGACACATGAAAAACGGAATGAATCTGCATGTTAGCTGGCAGATCGAGCTTGACTGCCACTGGATTAATGATAGCTTTGATCGAATAAGGGCCCAAATACCTTGGATTAAAAGTTTGAGGTCCCTTGAGCAATAAATGTTTGGTAGCCAGCCATACTTGGTCTCCTATTTGGTATGAAGGCGCCTCCTTCCGATGCAGATATGCATTTTTCTTGTATTTCTCTTTCGCTTGTTGCAAATGGGCAGTTGCATTCTTGAATGCTTGAGTTATAGTGGAATGCAAATGGTATACTGCGGGCATTTCAAGGCTCAGAGGAGAGTCCAGGTCTGAAGTACGAGGGTGATGTCCATATAGGGTGTAAAAGGGGCTTTGTCCAGTTCCAGAGTGCAGCGAGTTATTGTATGCATATTCGGCCACCCATAACAAATCCTTCCAATTACCCTCCGATTGGTGCAACATACACCGTAGGTATTGTTCAAGGGTCTGGGTCATTCTCTCCGTCTGACCATCGGTCTGTGGGTGATGGCTGGTTGAGAGTCTTACGTCGATTTGTGCCAGTTGACAACACTTTTTCCAAAAATGTGAAATAAACTGGCTTCCCCGGTCGGAGACTAATATGGACGGGAATCCATGCAAGCGGATGATATTTTCGAGGAATTCCTTAGCAAGGACAGAAGCTGAAGGTAATCCTTTCAACGGAATAAAATGAGCCATTTTAGAAAATAGATCCACCACAACCAGAATAGCATTGTATCCATTACAACGGGGCAGGTCCGTGATAAAATCTAGTGACAAGGTGTGCCAAGGCCCTGGTGGAATGTCTAAAGGCTGAAGAAGACCGGCGGGTTTTGTCTTTTGGCCTTTGTTTTGGGCGCAAACTCCACAGGACACCACGAAAGATTTAATATCCTTTCGCCAGGAAGGCCACCAGAATTGTCGTTTAATTTTTTCCTCAGTTTTGGCAATGCCAGGATGTCCTTCCATCAGGGTATCATGATGACGGGAAATAACCAGTTCTTGTAATTCCTTTTCTGGCAGAAATAAGCATCCTTGGAAGTAAGGTAGGCCATCGTTGACCGAAAAGTAAGACCCCCTTTGGATCCAATCCTGCAAGGCGGTAGAGTCCAGGAGTTGTTTTACTCGTGCTTGAATGTCTTCAAAGGTTTGTAAGGAGATTAATCCCAAAATTCTTTGTTCGTGAATGATCGGCACAGGTTCTGAATTAGTGTCTATTTCTCCCATTCCTATTCTAGATAGTGCGTCTGCTTTGCCATTCTTACAGCCGGGACGGTAAGTGATTACGAAATCAAACTCAGCAAAGAACAAAGCCCATCGGAGCTGACGTGATGATTGAGCCTTGGCAGTCTTTAAATATTGTAAATTTCGGTGATCAGTGATCACGGTGATGGTGTGCCTGGCGCCAAGAAGATAATGCCGCCAAGCCTTAAATGCGGACTTAATGGCTAATAATTCCTTATCGGTAATTGCATAATTTACTACAGGCGGTGAGAAGTTTCTGGACCAAAATGCTACAGGATGCAGTTGGTTGGTTTCAGGGTCTCTCTGAGACAGGACAGCTCCCAAGGCTAAACTGGACGCGTCAGTTTCGACTATGTATGGGAGATCGGGACGCGGGTGCTTCAAAATAGGTGCAGACGTGAATTTAGCTTTCAATTCCTGAAAGGCCTGTTCGGCTTCCTTGGTCCATTCGAAACGTTTATTTTTACGCAAGAGTGCAGTGATGGGTTGTACTACACGTGAAAATTCTGGAATAAATCTGCAATAAAAATTGGCAAAACCTAGCATGCTTTGGACCCCTTTTACCGAGCTAGGAGATGGCCATTTGAGGATGGCCTCCACTTTCCGCAAGTCCATTCGGACCCCATTAGGTGTCAGGATGAATCCAAGAAACTCCACCTCTGTGGTATGGAAAACACACTTTTCCAGCTTAGCAAACAGTTTGTGCTGGCGCAATTTCTCAAGGACGGCCCGGGCATGCTTTCTGTGATCAGATTCCGAAGAGGAGTACACAAGAATGTCATCGATATATACGACAACACAAACATCGATAAGTTCCGGAAGGACATCGTTCATGAAGAATTGGAAGGCAGCAGGCGCGTTGCACAACCCAAAAGGCATCACCTGGTATTCGAATAAACCATATTTTGTACGGAAGGCCGTTTTCCATTCGTCGCCTTCTTTTACTCGCACCAGATAAGCCCCCCGGAGATCTAACTTGGTGTATACGTAAGCGTCCTTCACCTGGTCAAGGAGTTCAGGGATCAAAGGCAGAGGGTAACGGTTTTTAACCGTTATCTGGTTCAATGCGCGGTAGTCGATACAAGTTTTAAGGTCGCCTTCTTTTTTGGGCACGAAGAACAAAGCCGAGGATGCCGGGGACTTTGACGGGCGAATGAAACCATTGGCTAGGTATTGATCTAAATATTGTCTCAAATGCCTGTTCTCAGGTTCAGTAAGGGCATAAATCCTGCTACAAGGGGGTTGTGCACCGGGCACCAGATCGATTTGGCAATCGTACGATCCGTGGGGGGGTAACCTATTGGCCTGTTCCTTTTGGAAGACGTCCTGAAAGTCTTGGTATTCCGGAGGTAGTTGCATGGAGACAGAGGTTACAGATGCTAGACTAATCTTCAGATTTTCTGGGTAGCAGGTTTGTGCACAATCCGGGAAGGTTATTCTGTTTGCTCGCCAATCAATCCGAGGATTATGTGTCTCTAACCAAGGAATTCCAAGAATAACCTGAAACTGTGGGGCCTTGATTACGTCAAACACAACTGCCTCCCGATGGCCGTCCGGACCAATAAGAGTCACCTCAGTAGTGGAATGTGTTACCGGTCCTGAGGCAATTTCAGTTCCATCGACTGTGGTGATGACATCTTTGCTGGTTTTTGGATGCAGAGGGAGGTTAATCCTAGAGACCAATTCACGATCCACATAGTTTCCTATAGCCCCACTATCGATGTATGCCTTTATTGCATGCAACCGCTTAGGCTGTTCCGGATATACGAGAACCATTGGCACAATGAAATGCGAGGTCTGAGAGTTAGTTTTCAAGCTCGGCAAGCGGACCCCTACGCTTGTCGGGCAGAGTCGTTTCCCGAAACAGTGTCTTCAAGGTTTTTATCAGCGGCTCCTACCACCTTCTTGGGCGGTTTTGCCGGGCAATCTCGTAGAAAGTGTCCAGAGTTCCCACAATAAAGACATAATTTTAACTGCTGCCTCCTTTCACGTTCCTTTTGGGTTAAAGGTCCTCTAACCCCTCCAATTTGCATAGGCTCGGAGACATCGGCACCCTTGGGAGTGACGTGGGTCTTCACCAACACCCGGGTTTCAAACTTGGACCGATCCGCTTTTCGGTTTTGGAGCCTGTGATCCAATTGGACCACTAAGTCTATATATTCTGTGCATTCTTGGGGCGGATTTACAACTTGGGCCAAGACATCTTTAAGTTCTCCGCGTAGACCCCGATAGAATAATATGATTCTTTTATCCTCTGGCCACCCACGATTAGTCTGTTAAAGGTTGCTATGTAGGAGAGGAGGTCTTGGTTGCCCTGTCGCAGGGATAGAAGTACATCATCCAGAGCTTGTCCCTGAGAATGTCGAGCAAATAATCTCTCCATGCTTGCTTGAAATCCTTGGAGATCCCGGAGGATTGGGTCATCTTGAGTAACCAGTGGTACTGACCAATCGGCAGTACAGCCGCTAAGGTATGACAACACAAAAGCTACCTTGGTCTGGTCATTAGTGAAGGCCCCAGGTCTGCATAGGAAGTGCAAACGACATTGATTCATGAATACGGCGAACCGTTTGGGGTCCCCAGCAAAGCGTTCAGGTGGGGCCAGCGGCATATTTCCAGGTAGATTGATTTGCACAGGGTTACTTGAAGCCACACTAACAGAACTCCCTCCGGAACCAGGTAGAGTGGTTTGCCCAGCTTGACCTTGCAATACCTGCCTAGCCAGGTCATCAGTTCGTTCCTTAGATACGATTATTTCCCTCCTGATGGCATTAGTCTCTTGACGAGCAGCATGTACTTCGGCCCGTAATTCCCACAGTAAATGGGCCAACATATCAGTCTCAGAAGTTTCCATAGCGCCTGGGTGGGAATTTGTAGGAAGGCTTCGCGTTCTGTAACGCTCACCTGGCTCCCACGGAGGCGCTGACCTGGTCTGGATTGCTGTGACCTCTTCAAGCGTGATGCGCAGGATTCGAAACACCGACTGAACTGGACCCCCAAATCTGGCTTGTTTGGCCCGTAGAAAAATCTTTCTGTAGGTGGAGAAAGGGGATTAACTGACTGCAGAGTATTGTGATTGCTTCCCACCTCCCCTTTGCTCTTCTCCGACCACCTCCGAAATCCCCAATCAAGGCTCACCTTAATGTTTGAATGGATGAGCTCTCCATCCTGCTTCTGGTGCAGGGGCGCGTATTTGACCAGTTACTTCACTGGTTTCGGATGGCGAAATGCCGTAAGTATGCAGTTTAAAAAGTTCCAGAGTAGAGTCTTCTCTTTGTTTGCTTTTCTTAACCTGCGATCTGTCCTTATTTTCAGGTGCAGAGTGGAAGTGATGCTTCGAGGGATATTGCCGGAGATAAACTCAGGTGAGCTCGTGATAAAATGATCCCTTTAAATGTCTTTGAATCCCTCTAGTAATGTCTTTCTTTTTTCCCCTTAGGGGCCGGGGTGCGGTACCAAGCCAAGAAGTGGCGCCGACCCGAAATGAGGAGTGGTTCCATCAAATATGGCCAGGTAGGTCTTGTGACGGAAAATCAGGCTTTCCTCATTTGTTCCTCCTGCTCACCTTTTGTCTCTTCTTCTCCCCTGCAGGTGCAGAGATGTGGCGGAATGCCCAGAAGGTTGCGGTGGATAGTGAAGAGCCCACGAGGCAGGTGAGTGATGCGCGGCGCTGCAACAAGTAGCGCGATGCTTTTAAAGAATGACTATCTTCAGGATCGCTGGTGTGATGGTTCCAGACACAGGTAGGAAGTTAGATTAAGTTCTTGGTTTTCACCTTTTCTCTTCCCTTACTTCCTTTCAGCTATCCCAAGATCGAGGCGGGCGTGGCTGGAGGCAAGATGCAGGAGCAGGCACGGTGAGCGTTCAGCTGCTAGATGCAGAGCAACGCGAAGCACATGTGGCAGTCCGGGCGTGGTTTAAATAGCCTTGGAAGAAGTTCCAGGTAAGTATTCCTCCACGGTCCCCACCCAAGTAAAATAGTTCCTTTGATAAAATAGTCCCTCCCAAGCCTCATTTGGCTTGAGGCTTCATGCAGCATGGTCTGCGTCAGGTAAGTGCACCAAACACCCTCTTTTATGAGCCTGGCGCCTATGGCGCCAGGACTGATGTCCAACATGAGCCTGGCGCCAAAGGCGCCAGGACAAAGTCCAAAGAGCCCCTATTAGGGGCCGCTGGGCTTTTACCCGAGGGCCTGATGCCTGCTCCCGGGGGTGCTGGGCCTGTCCTGGTGCTCCGGGGGTAGGCATCATGACAATAGAGCTGCGAGGTGGACCTTTAACGAATTAAAAACAAGGCCAGAGTAAGTGCAACAGGTAAGTGCACTATGTTTGATGGAGAACAGTCAATAGGGTTTACTTTTGATTTTTGACACCATACGACAAATCATTTCTATTTGTTAAAATAGTGTCTAGCGTTGGGTTTAAGGGCCCCTTTTCGAATTTCCATGCATCTGGCAGGCAAATTAAGGTGACCTCTATGACTTCAGGAGCTAAGCTGCAAAGTTGGTTACCGGTGGTTGAGGATGAAGGGTTAAACCTCTGATTCGGTCACATGATGTAAGGACATGGTAGTTTCATTGGTGTACAGATAGAAATGTTGAGGTGGTGCGAAAACCACATCTGGCGAACCCACATAGGAGCTTTTCGGTTCAATCATTTCTTTTGGTGCCATCTTGTGGATTACCCTCTTCAACAGTGGGGTTGGAGGAAAAGCGTATGCAAATATTCCTGACCAACTGAGCCACAGTGCGTTCCCTTGGATCCCTTTAGTGGGAACCTGGAGGCAAAATGTAGGTAAGTTTGTGGGATTTTGGCAAACACTGGACTAGTGAGGCGCTGGTAGGATTTGATAAGCCACTAGCAGTTGAAAAACAGCTTACACAAATAATTGTTGCGTTTACACAGCCGACGCGCGTTTCTACCCGAGTCTTTTTCAAGGCTAAATGAGTTGAGGGTGAGCATCCGGGTGAAGTGTGCTGGTCCTCCCAATTAGGGTGCCAGTGGACTGGTTAGTCGTTTCTGGTGCCGGGTACAGAAACCCCAACTGACTAAATAGCTGCGCAGGAGTGAGGGAGTCCCGCCTTTCAAAAACTCCTCCCATGCTAAAACTGCAAAATGTAGGTATTTGGCGTTTTCTTTTGGGACACAGATCTAGGTCTGGTGATCTAGGTCTGGTTCCCCCCTGCCCCACCACGGACATAAAAATGCTGTCTAGAATGTCCAAATTTAACTCCCACTCATGCTCGGAGGGCTGATATGGAGGTGTATTCCTCTATGGAGGCTCGAGTTCCAGGTCTTCTGTGCCAGGTCTGGACAGACTGAGGGGAAAACATGGCTGTTGTACTGTCTGTAACGATTAGCACGATTATCACATTCTTCAGAATTAAATGAAATTGGAAAGCTTGCACCACCCAGAAAACGGCTAGCCTCTCCAGTGTGATGGTATGTTTTGTGGCTGGTCTGCATGACAACACGGCTTGCGCTTTGTGGTGGAGACAATGGGTTCCCCAGCCTGAAAGTGATGTATCTCTTGTGATCGTGAGGAGCTTTGGTGGACTGACAAAATGATTTCAGTGTAACAGGTTTTCTTTTGTCCACCACTGAACGGATGACACCAGTGTCTGTGCAACAACCACTAGATCGCACCAACTGCCCTCTGCCTGTGACCACTGTTTCGCTAACCACTATTGCGTTGGACACATATGAAGCCTTGCATGTGGCATGAAGATGCAGGACACCATCATGTCAAGAAGATGCATAGATTTTCTGACTTATCTGTCAACCAGCTGTATAACAAGGTATCTGTTGTGTAAGAATTTCGAACCTCTCATTGGAGTGGAACAGCAAAGTGTCTTGTCTGGGTGATGGCCCCTAACAAAATATTGTTGCCTGCGGACTACGCTAGACTTTTCATTGATGGAAGAGCCCAGTTTGTGCACAAGATTTTTAGCTGACATGTCTGTTGATTGTCTCCTGTTAATATCCAGTTGTCCAGATAAGGGTACACTGGAATTCTGCCCCTCCGTATGTGCGCTGTCACTATCACTAGTACCTTTGTAAATACACAAAGTGCTGATGTGATCCCAAAGGGGAGCACCATGAATTGATAATGTGCTTGCCCCACTTTGAACCGTAGTATCTTCGATATGGTGGCAGCATTGAAATATGAAAGTATGCATCTCTCATATCTAGAGTTGCCATAAAGTCCCATTGTCATCCTGAATTTTTGTGGATTTACATATGTGTCTGATGGACTAAGATCTAACACTGCCCCTTTTGTCAAGTCTTTCTTTGGCACAAGGAAGTATACAGAATACCCTTGTTTACCTCTGATGGTGACACGGGTCCTATGGCTCCCTTAGGTAGCAGTATCTACATTTCATATTGGAAAATCTACAGATGTTCTGCTGGTCTCCTTTGTTATCTTGGCAGTTGAGTGTAGATTTTCTTGAAAGTCGATGCAATACCTGTCTTTTACAATAGACCTCAAGCACCCACTTGTCTGGAACAGGGATCATTTCTTTGAGGTGGACAAACCTCTTGGGGTTTTACCTTTCCCGCTTACTTTGGCCCCTTCTGAACTGCCTTGGAAATGTGGATTGGGAGGTAGATGACAGATCCTGGTTTCTGAAGCAGGAGGTATCACCTGCACCAGAGGGATCAGTTGCCAGAGTTGTAGATTTTGAGTAGCCTTGGCCGCGAAAACCTCACTGGCACGCTAGAGCTCCCCTCTGCTGAAAAGGATGGTCAAAAATCTGATTAAGTGTCTTCAGCATTTCTTGGTCCTTTTTTGCGGTTTCCAGGGCCTGATCAACCACTTTGCCAAACAGTATTTCATTCTCAATTTGCATAATTAAAAGAGTGGCTTCTGTTGCAGCCAGAAAGCCTGCATTTCTAAGCCATGCATGTATTTTTAGTATTGTGTCTTCCGCAATGATTCTCCCAGCAGTGTCTGCTGCATCTAAGGTGTTTTAAGTAGTGTGTTAGCAGTTGGTTTCCCCTCGACTAAGGCCTTAAGTATTTCAGACTCTATTGGCTCTTGGACGTTAGCAGTAAGCTCCTCTAAATGGTCCCACTGAGCCCTATTAAAGTTAGCCATCAAGGTTGTGTTGCTAGAACTGAGCAAACAATATGCTGCAAAAGTTGCCCCTCTCATGCCAAAGGCGAAACATTTTGTTCTCTCCTTATCAGGAGGGGCCTCAAATGTAGCTTAAGGTTTTTTTTTTTTTTCAACTATGGGAGATTCCAGGAACTCTGTTTACGCAGCAAGTAGGTTAACCCTGGTACACAAGTCTCCAAAAACCTGCAAACCTACCTCGACTGCTAGTATAGGCTATATATAACCACACATTTTTACAATAGAACATTTAATATGAATTTTCTAAACATTTTTTACATTCCTCCTTCGATTTTAACTTTAAGGTTTAGTTACATAAAAAAAAACACACAATTTTCATAAATCAGTATCCTCTAACGCATCTCCTAAAACCAATTTAAAGTGCAATGTGCTAAGGTGATAAAGTGTGCAACTTAAACCACAATGAACAACTGTGCAAAACGTGCAATTGTTAGCGAGCTCTGTTCCGGGTCTGCAGAACCATCACATGCCCAACATGTTTCGTTCTATCAAATGGGGGAAAGTGATTTATTTTTTTAGAAAATGTATATTAAAAGTTCTATTGTATAAATTGGTGGCTGCCTTTACTAGCAGTCCAGGTAGGTTTGCAGGGTTTTGGTAACTAAAGGGGTGCCTGCCCTTTTCCGTGTCATGACAATGGCAAGCAACGCAAATTTTAAGTGACCCGAGATAAAGGGGGTGTCAGTAGGCGATCGTTTAAATCTCTTTTCCACTCGAGCGTTAACTGCTTTGGTTACTACTGAAGTTATTAAGGAGGAGTTTAGCAGTCTTAATAGATTTAAGTAACAGGATGTACAGGCTCATTTCCTTCTTTTCACAGAGGATGTCACCCACATCTGTGTAAAATAATGTGCCGTTTTTTTTTTAGCAGGTCTGGTGTAAAAAAGCTCAATTTCAACTGGCTGCTCATAATAAGCAGGCTTTTCAGTTCTTGCCTTTTCAGATGATATCTCCTCTTCGATCAACTTCCCTTTGTGTTGGAGAGGGTGTTTTACCAGAACACAATAAATGAAGCCATTTTATTCATGGTCCCCTCAAACCTTTGTTTTATCCCTTTCCCCCAGTGTCTAAGTGTTCTTGCAGTGGAAAAGTAGCCTCCTCTGTTTTGGCTTCGAAATGTATGTGCTTCCTTTTTTCAACATGCGTCAAAACTAGTTTTTCAACGCACGTTTCTTTTTTACGCATGGAATCCTTCAGTGCAGAGGTAGTCATCATAGGCGGAGGCTTCAGGCCATGCATTGTGTGGAAAGCTAGGAGCATGGGTCCTTTCTTAAAGTGACCACCCGCAGGCGCACTCAATGAACTTGGCAGCATGGCTCCTGAGGTCAAAGAGTTCGGACATCTGAACCTGCCACAGAGATGCATGGATATCTTGAAAGAATAAGAAAAAGCAAACACTTGTCACTGTTACACTGTTACTTTGACAATTGGGAAGATTCGTAATTTGGTGCCAGTCTAAACAGATGAACCCCATAGGATGCACACCATCCCACATTCTAACTTATATGCTCCATTTGCTAGATGCAGGGTTAGTATTCAACTCCCTAAAGGTCCACCTGGTGGCTTTATCAGCCTAAACAACCTCTCATAATAAGGTCTCATGGTGGAAAGTACCGGTCATCAAGGCATTTATGGAAGGAGTAAAGAGAATCCACCCTCCAATTTCTAACCCGCCACCAGGTCAGGACCTCAATGTGGTACTCGCTAAGCTCATGGGACCCCCTTTCTTCCAGGAACACACGGCTCAGCTGAGGTAAAACTCTGCACACTAGATGTAAGGAGAGTGGTCCTCTACTACGTAGACAAGACCAGATCGCTAAGAAAAACAGATCAATTGTTTGTCTCAATAGCGCCAGGCAGAGAAGGTGCCCGCATTTCTAAGAATGCCATCTCTAGGTGGATAGTCAGATGTATCCAAGTGCTATTCCCCATCAGATAAAACACTGCCTTTTACGCCCAGGGCTCACTCCACAAGAGGCACAGGAGCCACCCTGGCTTTCATTGCAAATGTCCCCTTCGACAGTATTTGCAAAGCAGCTACATGGAGCTCAATATATACTCACTCAGCACTACTGCACTGACACTCATTCCACGACAGATACACAAGTGGGACAAGTGGTTCTAAGACATGTATTCCCTCAAGAAGCTTCTCACATCCCACCTCCTCCTTCCACTGCTCGCTAATCTATGCACAGCATGTGATCTAAGCAGATTCCACAAGCATCAGAAGGGATACATTACTCACCGTAATTGTATCTCTGATGCTTGTATCTGCTTAGATTCACGTGCGACCCACCCTTCCTACCCTCGGAGAGAAGGCGCATGAGCTTGTCTGATACGTATCTGCTTGTGGATCGGCATAGATTAGCGAGCAGTATCTGAAGAAGGAGGTGGGATGTGAGAAGGTACAGCATAGATGTTTTAGTACCGCTTGTCCCACCTTTGAATCTGCTTTAGAGTGAGTGTTAATGCAATAATGTTGTGTGAATGTGTGATTGGAACTCCATGTAGCTGCTTTGCAAATGGAGTCTAGGGGGACGTTTGCAACAAGGGCTAAGTGAGCTCAGGTACCGTGAGCCCTGGGAGTGAAAGGTAAAGTTCCTTTGGATAGGGAATAGTAGAGTTGTATGCATTTGAGTAATATTCTGGAAATGGCGTTTGAGATACGATAGCCTTATCTATCAGGTGCTATGGAAATAAAGAACTGGTCTGTTTTCCTTAGGAGTTTAGTTTTATTCACATAGTACAAGACCGCCCACCGTATATCTAGTGTATGGGGGCTTCTCTCAGCAGAGTTGGATTGATTTTGAAAGAAGGTAGGACGTTCGATGAATGGATTAACATGGAAGTTTGAAATTAATTTAGGCAAAAATCTAGGGTGTATTCTGAGGACAAACTTGTCCTCCAAAGGGTATTGTACAGACAAAGCCTGTAGCACACCGACTAGTCTTAAAGAGGTGATTACTACCAGGAATGCAGTTTTGTAGGTCAAGTGTTTTAGGCTGGTCTTGTGCATAGGTTCAAAGGGTGGAACCCTGAGTTTGGAGAGCACGACATCAAGATCCCAACCCGGTGAAGTGTTAGAAATGGGAGGGTATAGCCTCTTTACCTCTTCCATGAAGGTTTTAATGACCAGAACTTTACACTTGTGTTCTGTGAAGTGGTGTAAGCTGGCAGAGCCGCCAGGTGTACCTTGCAGGTAAATACTAAGCTGGAGTCTAGTAGGTGAAGCATTTAATGTAGAATGTTGGCTGGAGAACATTCAATTGGATTTATGTACTGTGAACAGCACCATATCACAAACCTCTTCCACTTGTTGAAGTATCAGTACCTGGTGTTGGGTTTCCGTGCCTTCTTTAGGAAATCCATACACCGTTGTGAAAGATTTAAATGACCGAACTCTAGGACTTCAGGAGCCAGGCTGCCAAGTTCACAGATTGAGGATGAGGATGTAGAGATGCTCCCTTGTGTTGTGTAAGCATGTTGTAAGGGCACGGGAGCTTGATCAGGTTGCACACTGCCAATTTGAGCAGATGTGAAAACCAAGGTTATCTCGACCACATAGGAGCAACCTGGATTAGAGTAGCTTGTTACTGGTGCATCTTGTGCACTATCCTGCTCAGGAGTGGTGTTGGGGGAAAAGCATAAGCGTATTTCCTTGACCAGTTCATCCACAGGGCGTTCCCATTGGATATTAGTTGGGGAATCATGGACGCATAGTCTGGGCATTGCGCGTTTAGGGCTGTGGCGAACAAATCCAATGGGGGATGACCCCATTGGGAGAGGATTCCATCTAGAATATCTTTGTTGAGTTGCCACTTGTGTACTTTTGGTAGAGGATATAGAGTATCCGCCAGAGCATCGAGTTCCCCTGGAACGTGTTGAGAGTTTGGGAACATGTTTGGCTTGAGTGCCCACATCCATATTTTTGGAGATAGCCTGGACAGACTTGGAGTATGTGCCTCCCTTCTTGTTTATGTAGAAACATGGCAGTGGTGCTGTATGTGAGGACTTGCACTATTTGACCAGAAAGATGTTGCTGAAAGGCTTGTAGAGCCTTGAGAACTGCCAGATGTTCTAGGAAATTTATGTTTTTCTGGGCTGTGGTTCGTGTCCACTGGCCATGGGCTGTGCGGTGGAGGAAATGATCTCCCCATCTGGTGAGTGAGGCGCTGTAGTTCGCATCGATTGTGGTGCTGGCATGCAAAAGGGGTTTCCTCTTCGTAGACTTTCCCTGGACCACCAGCGAAGAGCCTGTACCAGGGTTAGCGAAACAACCACTAGATCATCCCACTGCTTTCCTGAGACCACTGTTTCACTAACCACTCCTGCATTGGGCGCATGTGCAGGCACTCGTGTGGAACCAAGTGTATGCATGAGGCCATCACCCCGAGCAAGTGCATTGCTTTGCGTAGTTATCCATGTTTTGTACTGGGAAAGCCAGCACCTCTTCTATTTTATTTGGCAGGGAATTCGGCTCGACTTTCTCGTTGATGGAGAAGCCCAATTGGAAAAGGTTTATAGTTCTGGGTATTTTGTCTGCAAATTTGAGGAGACTGGTAATTATCAAGTCGTCTAGATAAGGGTACACAGGGATTGACTCTCTGCGGAGATGTGCTGCTGTTTCTACTACTGCAAGCACTTTCGTAAGCACTCTTGGGGGCTGAGGCGATGCCGAAGAGGAGCACCTGGAACTGGTAGTGTACTCCCACTATTTCGAATCACAGATATTTCCTGTGCGCTGGGAACATTGAAGTATGCATCTTTCAGATCCAAAGTTACCATGTAATCGTCCCCCCTCCCCTCAGTTTTAAGAGGGGCATTACCTCTTGGAGTGTGGTAATGCAAAACTTTTGAGGTTCGAGATATGTGTTCGCTGGGCGGAAATCTAGCACTGGACGCATGGATAGGTCTTCCTTTGGTACAAGTATGTTGAATAAGTACCCTTGTTTACTCAATTCGCTGGGACAATCTCTACATTGTCTTTTCCCAGCACAGTCTTTACTTCCTCTAGTAGTATAGTTGCTCTTCTGGTATCATCCTTCTGTGTCTTGGGGGGCAGTTGAATGGTTTTTGCAAAAATTCTATACAATATCCGCTTGCTACAGTGGACAACACCCACATGCCTGACTTAATCGCCTCCCATGCGTGGGTAGAATATGAGATGCAACCTTCTAGTGTAGCAGTGGGTCATTGCTCGGGATGGGTGGAGCCTCTCCTAGGGGAGGTTCTGCCCCTGCATCTGGATCTTTTATGGCCTCCTTGAAAATTAGAAGACTGTCCTTGTGACGGGCCCCATGACCAAGACTGGCCCCCCTGATTGTATCTGTAATAGTGTTGGGTGCCCTGTCCTCGAAGCCTCCTTGAGTTTGAGGATGTAGGGTTTGTTAGTTAATTGGCTGAGGGACTTAAGAGGATCATATTCTACCTTCACACTTTTGAGGGAATCTTCGACAGACTTGCCAAAGAGGGCAATAGGTTCCACCAGCATGTTAAGCAGGGTGGCCTGCATTTCCAATTTAAACCCAGACTGTCTAAGCCAGGTATGGCGCTAAGAGTTCCCTCTGCGATGATGCGACCCGCATTGACTGCTGCGTGGAGTTTGTTTTTAAGAATGCAGTTAGATAACGGTTTGTCTTCTGAGATGGTACTCAGTAGCTGAGACTGTAAGGGTTCTGGAACTGTTTTAACTTGGTGTTCCAACTCATCCCACTTGTGACATAATTAGCTAGGAGGGTGATGTTAATTGTAATTCTTGCTCGATAGGCCGCTGAGGATGTGACTTTTCTCCCAAAAGTGTATGTTTTTTTTTTTACTTTCTTTATCTGACAGGGCTTCAGCTGATGCCAGAGGAGTGCCATCGGTGACTACAAGCGAGTCAGGTTTGAGCTGACCTATAGTGTACAGGGGGTCTGTAGGCGCTGGTCTGAATATTTTGTCCGATGCAAGGGTTAACCGCCCTCTTGAGGTTTGGCACAAGTAAGGAAGGCTGTATACGCCTTTGGATGGATTGCAAGACTGGAATGAATTGAGTGGCAGATTTCTTGTCGCCAATAATGTCCTACACAAAGTCCCCTGGGCCTCCTATTGTAGTGTTGCGCAGCCTTCAACAGCAGCTTGTTGTATTGCAGCTGATCATCAATTGGGGAGTCTACACCAGGCTGATCTTGGTGGTCAGGCGACTGGTTGACATAAATGTCAGTCATCATAGTACTGATCCTGGCTGTACTGATCTCCTGAGACCCTGAGGGATCGATAACATACATGTCTTGAGAGGGGTCTTGATAGAGGGAGGCTGGTGGGACCTGGGCAGAAGTACTGGGCTGCAGGGTGTCAAGATTTGATTTTTTGGCAGGTGGCTGACGATTAGCAGCCCTGTCCAAGAGGCGTCTCTAAGGGACGTAAGGTCTTCAGGGTGCCGGTCTATGAAGTCACCAAAGCATGACATCCTCCTCAATTTTATTGAATTGTTCAGGGGTCCACTCAGTGGAGGTTGGGAAACCTGAGTGGGTAGAAGTGATTTGGGAGGGTGCCTGGTCTTGTGTTGCATAGCCACTGTGAGGTTATCTGCAGGGGAGGAGGAACCAGTATCCTGAGAGCCAGAGTGTGAAAAGGCAAAGGGGTTGACGATTTTGCCATTTTCGGCAGCCTTGTCTTTAAAAGGGTAGAAGGGACAAGTTCTTGCATTTTCGGCGTATGTTTAGGGGAGGCTGAAGCGCCTTTCGACACTTGTTTTTCAGCATGCAAAAGGAGGGCCTTTTTATGCCCGATGTCCGAACCGGCTTTCGAGGCTAGTTTTGGAAGCCTGTCATGCTGCGAAAGCATAAGCGATGGCCCGGAGTACAGGGAAGACAGCGGCTCTCTGCGGGCACCGCGTGGGCTTCGAAGGTCAACGATATTGTTGATGGTCGGCCATTGGTTGTGTGTTTGGAAGTGTGTGTGTGCTAGGGCCGCCAGGTGTAGTCTCCATCACAGAGCCACTGGCCTGCTTATTGGAGTCCGGGGCCCGCACAAGGGGTGTGCATATCCTTCCACAGGAACTTCCTATGGCAGGAAGAGCAACATTTATAAGGGGTATTTTCCATAATAAATGGAAAGGGCAGTTTAGTGGAAAAAAAGGGAAAATGAGGTGGCAGAATAGGCATTCTCTAAATGGATGCAGCTATATGAAATCCCCCCCCCCCCCCCCATTCTCCCTACTATAAGGGCCGAGGCCCCTGAAGGCGGTGTCTGGTCGTTGAGTTAGGCGTCGACGATGGAGCCATCCGCTGAGGGCAGTCGAGCATTAGATGATGCAGTGACAACATGCGGACAGTAAAGAATAGAAAGAAGTCTAATAAACTTTAGATAGTCAAAGGCATCAGCCTGAAAGGAACTCCGCAACTTGCGGCCGACTACGATGGCGGAAAGAAACAATCTGAGATACCTTAACATGTGAAGGACCATTGGTAGCGTACACGTCACACTAGGGATAGTTTAACTAACAGGCCCTGCTGACATCCGTTTGAGTTTCGAAAACATATCTTGTAATACTCTGCGACTAGATGTCGGACTTTGCAGAGCATGTGATCTAAGCAGATGCACAAGCCTTATATATATATATATATAATACATTACTCACCATAATTGTATTTCTGATGCCTGTATCTGCTTAGATTCACATGCTATGCATAGGCCAACATCTAGTGGAAGCTGCAGAGTATTACAGTTGTTTTCGAAACTCGAAAAGGGACATCGACATGGCGTGCCAGTAAGACTATCCCTAGTGTGACGTCCACTGTACCCATGATCCCTCACACATTGGGGTCACTCAGATTGTTATTTTTCTGACATGAGGTAGCATGAGGTGTAGCGCGAGTACAGTTGTATCCAAGCAGATACATATCAGACAAGCTCCCAAGCATCCATGCGCCTTCTATCTGAGGGGAGGAAGGGTAGGTCGCATGTGAATCTAAGCAGATACAAGCATCAGAAATACGATTACGGTGAGTAATGTATCCCTTCTGAGGCTTGTGGAATTTGCTTAGATCACATGCTGTGCATAGATTAGCGAGCAGTGTTAGAAGAAAGCGGTGGGAGGTGAGAAGGTTCATGAGAGAATAAATGTCTTAGAACCGCTTGTCCCACTTGTGTATCGGTCTTTGAATGAGTATCAATGCAGTAATGCTGAGTGAAAGTATGTATAGTGCTCCATGTAACGGCCTTGCAAATACTGTCTAAGGTGCCATTTACAATGAAAACCAGGGGGGCTCCTGTGCCTCTTGTGGAGTGAACCCTGGGTGTAAAAGGCAGTGGCTTATCTGATAGGGAATAGCACAGTTGGATAAATATGACTATCCACCTGAGAGATGGCATTCGCCTTCTCTGCCTGGCACTATGGAGACAAACAATTGATCTGTTTTTCTTAGCGGTCTGGTCTTGTCTACATAGTAGGAGGACCGCTCTCCTCACATCTAGTGTGTGGAGTTTTTACCTCAGCTGAGCTGCTGGGTTCCTGGTAGAAAGCTGGTAGCGCAATTGACTGGTTTACATGAAATTTGGAGATGAATTTAGGAGAGAACCTTGGGTGAGTACGTAAAACCAGCTTGTCTTTGTGTACAACAAAGAAAGGATCCTGCACTAACAATGCTTGAATTCACTACTCTTCTTAAGGAAGTGATAGCCACTAAGAAGGCAGTTTTATAAGTCAGGTGTTTGAGACTAGACTTGTGCATAGGCTCGAAAGGGGGACCCATGAGCTTAGGGAGTACCACACTGAGAGCCCATCCTGGCGGTGGGTTAGAAATGGAGGGTGGAGTCTCTTTATTCCTTCCATGAATGCATAGATGACCGGTACTTTCCACCATGAGACCTCATTATGGGAAGTCGTGTAGGCTGATAAAGCTGCCAGGTGGACCTTTAGGGAGTTGAATACTAACCCTGCATCTAGCAAATGGAGCATATAAGTTAGAATGTGGGATGGAGTACATTCTATGGGGTTGATTTGTTTCGACTGGCACCAAATTACAAATCTTCTCCATTTGTCAAAGTAACAGTGCCTAGTGTTTGGTTTTCTCAATTCTTTCTAGATATCCATGCATCTCTGTGGCAGGTTGAGATGTCCGAACTCTATGACGTTAGGAGTCATGCTTCCAAGTTCATTGAGTGAGGCTGCAGGTGCACTTTAAGTCCCTCGTGCTGACTGAGTAGGTTGTACTGGCACGGGAGCTTGATGGGAACGCACATCGGCAGTTAGCGCAGATGTGGACACCATGGTTGTCTTGCCCACATAGGAGTAACTAGGATAAGCGTCATTGTTTCCTGGTGTATCTTGTTCACCACTTTCCTCATAAGAGGTGTTGGGGGGGTAGGGGGGCATAAGCAAATTTCCCTGACCATTTCATCCATAGGGTGTTCCCCTTGGAGCCTGTCTGGGAGAATCTGGATGCGAAGTCTGGGCATTGACTCTTTTTGCATGTGGCGAATAGGTCTATTGTGGGGAAACCCCATTGAGAGAAGAGGCGTCTGACTCCTTCTTGCAGACGCAACTCGTGTTCTTCTGGTAGGGGATCTCTGCTCAATGAGTCTGCCAGAGAGTTGAGTTCCCCTGGAACATGTTGTGATGACAGGAACATCTTCCGCTTGAGTGCTCATTTCCAAATTTGCTGCGCAAGTCTGGACAGATTTGGAGAACATGTACCCCAGGTTTGTTGATATAAAACATCGCTGTAGTGCTGTTAGGATATGCACAGATTGGTTTATTAATACTGCCAGAAGCTCTAGCAAATTGATGTAGGTGGTTCTGAGCTACAGTGCGAGACCACAGAGCCTGAGCTGAGTGGTGAAGGTCGTAAGCCCCCCCCCAACCCTGCTAGAGAGGCGTCTGTCATGACAATCGCCTGTATCTCTGGATCATAGAAGGCTTTCCCCTTCAGCAGATTTTCCCTTGTCCAGCAGTGAAAATGTTGTACAAGTGTTGGCGAAACGACCATTAGATCGTCCCACTGACCACTTGCCCGAGACCAATGTTTCGCCAACCATTCCTGCATGGGTCGCAGGCACGCATGAGGAACCAGGTATTTCCAAGATGCCATCTTGCCGATTAAATGCATAGCTTTGCACACTCTTATCTGGCGGCCGGCCTGATAATGCGGTATTCGCAGTAACACATTTTGTACTCTTTCCGAAAACCAACCCCTCTTGTGTGTTTAAGACATCTCCTAGAAACTGTTTTGAAGTGATCGGCACTAGGCTTGACTTTTTCTCGTTTATGGAAAAGCCCAATTGAAAGAGAAGGTTGATTGTCCTTTGAATGTTTTGTCTGCAAATTAGGGGGGGCTCCCCTGTAATGAGCCAGTCGTCCAGGTAAGGGTACAGTGGGATTGCCTCCCTGCGCAGGTGCGCTGCCACCACCGCCAGTACCTTTGTGAATACCCTTGGAGCAGAGGCTATTCCGAAAGGCAGCACCTTGAATTGGTAGTGCTGGTTCGCTATCTTGAAACGCAGGGAACATTGAAATATGAAAATAGGCATCTTTCATATTCAGTGTTGCCATGTAATCCCCCTTTTTTAGTAGAGGGATTACCTCGTGTAGCGTAGTAATGCAGAACTTTTGTGGCTTGACATACTTGTTTGCAGGGCGGAAATCTAATACTGGGCGCATTGTTAGATCTTGCTTTGTCACAAGGAAGTACGTTGAATAAATACTCCTGTTTACCTAGTTGGCGAGGACAACTTCGATGGCGTCTTTTATTAGAAGTATAGCTATCTCCTCGAGAAGGATACGCTGGTGTTCTTCTGAGTGGATCTTCTGTCGTGGGGGGTGGTTGTGGGGTCGTTGGAGCAGTTCTATACAGTATCCGCCTGCTACTGTGGACAGCACCCATCTGTCTGAAGCAATTCCCTCCATGCGTGGGTGAAGCTGGAAATGCGTCCTACTGGAGAGGCATGAAAGGGCAGCGGAACGTCACGGCTTTTGAGGTGGTGTGCCACCTCGAGAGGGGTTGCCCCCCCACAACCTCTGCGGTGTCCTCTAGGATAGCCTTGAGAGGATTGACCTTTATTTCCCTTGTAGGAACCCTGGTTTTGACTGTAGTTGGATCCCCGTTGAGAACTTTGGCTGCGGGGCAAAAATTGCCATTACCCCTCTGCCTGGAAGGTTTGCTGGTGGGATGACCCAACGATTTAAGCGTGTCGTACTCATCCTTGGATGTCTTAAGGGCGTCTTCTACGGCCTTACCAAAGAGCACATTGGGTTCAATAGGCATGTTTCTTAGGGTGGCCTGCGTCTCTGGTCTGAAACCGGACTGGCGCAGCCATGCATGCTTTTTAATAACAGTACCCTGAGCAATGATTCTTCCGGCATTGTCCGCTGCGTCCAAGTTGGTCTTTAGTAGACAGCTTGACACTGCCATTCCATCTGCAGCCACCTTTGCTAGCTGGGACTTCAGTGTCTCTGGGGCAGATGAAAGCAAAGCCGACACCTCCTCCCTTTTGTGGCAGTTGTAACTGGCCAAAAGTGTTGCATTGTTCGCAATTCAAGCCGCAGAGGAGACGACCTTTCTACCCATGGTGTAAATCCTTTTGCTTTCCTTGTCCAGTGGGGCCTCAGAGGAAGCAAGGGGGGGTGCCCGCTCTCTCTCTAGTTGGTGTCACAACTAATGAGTCTTGCTTCAGTTGTCCTCCAATATATAATGGGTCTGAAAGTGCGGGTTTAAATAGCTTCTCTACACATGGATTTGGTAATCCAGTGTAAGGTTAGGGGCTTCTAATGACGGTAGTATCCTGCGCTGTACTGACTTCAGTAGAGGAATAAACTGCACCACTGTTATTTTGTCTGCAAGGTTTTGTTCTGCAAAGCCCTTATCCTACTGTACTCCCTGGGTGTTAACTTGAAAGTGCTGAGCCGCCTTGGCTAGTACCTCATTAAAAAGGGGTAGATTATCAATAGGAGAATCAACAATAGGAGAGTCGATGGAGTACATATTGGCCTCTGGGTCAGCCTCTTGGTCCTCGTCATCCCCATAATAAGGGACTGCTGTCTCCTCATCATCGAATTGAGGGTCAGCTGCCTCTACAAAGGTGTCACGCTCACCTGATTCCCACGGAGGCGCAGGTCTGGCTTCGAGTGCGGATGCTTCTTCAATGGTGAAGCGCAGGACTCTGAAGATGGACAGGAAGGGCCCCTCTACTCAGGCTTTTCTGGCTCGCAGGAATATTCCCCTGTGCGTGAAAAGGGAGTATTACCTACTGACGGAATAATGCTCAAGCCTCCCACTCCCTTCCAACCCTCCACGATACCCTTCCACGATTCCCTGTGAAGTCTCACCTTAGGGTCTGGAAGGATGAGTTCTCCATCCTGCTTCTGATGCAGGGGCGCGTTGAAACCCAGTTACTTCACTGGATTGAGGTTTGATGAGAGTTCAAAATAAGCTTGACTATTCAGGTGAGGCGCTGTAAGAGTTCTGTTGCAAGTTCAAAAGTTCAAGCTTAATAATAATGTTCATTGTCTTATTGCAGCAAGCGCTAATGCTTATGTCTTTTTCCCCTTAGGGGCCGGGGTTCGGAATGCCGGAGATATGGCGCCGACCCGAAGTGAAACGTGCAGTTCCAGTAAATGACAGGTAAGTTCTGGATGAGCGTTCAGGTAATGTCTTTGCATTCGCTCATTCAATGTCCTTGTCTTTTTTCCCCATAGGGGCCGGGGTCCGGAATGCCAGGAAGCGGCAGGACCCGAAATGAAATGGGAATGACCCAACAGGTAAGTCTTAGAAGGAAACTGAGCCTTTCCTATTCCCTTCCTTCTCTCACCTTGTTTTCTTGTCTTTTTCTCTCTAGGCTCTGAGAAGTGGGTGCGGATCCGGATGATCGCTGCTGAAGATGGAGGCGCCCAGGAAAGGTGAGTGAAATGCAGCGCTGCAGCGATCGAAGCGAAATGCTTTTAAAATGATGTCTTCCCTTTCAGGATCGTTAGTGTGTGATGTCTCCGTGATGCAGCTTTAGCTGGTAAGGTCTTCTTTCTCACCAATTCTCTCTTATCTCCCTTTGCAGGCGACCCAGGATGCTGACAGGCGTGGCTGAAGTCCAGATGCAGGAGCTGACACGGCGAGCGTCCAGCTGCGAGGAGCAGAACAACGCGAAGCGCGAGTTGCTGATCGGGCGTGGTTTAAATAGCTTTGGAAGAAGTTCCAGGTATGTATCCTTCCACCGATCAGGTATGTATCCTTCCCCGACCACACCCAGGTGGAAAGTAGTCCCACAGGTAAAGTAGTTCCATTCAGGCCTCAAGAGGGCCTGGATGTAGCAGCATGGTCTGCATCAGGTAAGTGCACATTAAAACACTTGAACACATATCTAGCTTTATGAGCCTGGCGCCAAAGGCGCCAGGACAGGGGTCTAACATGAGCCTGGCGCCTAAGGCGCCAGGTCTGTGTGCAAAGGGCCCCAGCTTGGGCCCGCTGGCACTTCCCTGGGGGGAATGATGCCTGCCTCTGGGGTTGCTGGGTCGGACCTGGCTCCTTGGAGGTAGGCATCATGACAAAAGGAGAAATCTTGGTGCTCTGATTCTGGGTCAGAGTTCTATGACTATACTTTGTAATGGAACAGCTGTACGAGACCTCTTAGAACGGGTTTGAGTAGGTAGAGCAGAGACTTGTGGTCATTCTTCTCATCACCTTGTCTATGTCTTGTGCAGACCATTCTTTTGAACTTGGGATCACCAAGGGTTCTGAAGGAAGTCCTAAGTCCTCATCTGTGGGAGGTGTTACCTTAGATCTTTGTCTATCTTTATGAGATATGGGCCTAGATTCTGTAGGTTTTTCTTTGAGGGTTTTTTCCCTAAGAGGGCTTTTATCCCCATGAGGTGTTTGAGGACTTCTTTTTGTGTTCTTTTACCCCTCCCTGGAGCCCAGAGCTGTGTTTAACTGACTTCTTGGAGACTTCTACTTGATCTGACGCCAAGCGTCGAATTTCGGATGCGGGTAGGGCCGAGTCCTCGTCCGCAGACAATCAACCCTCGGAGGGAGTTTTACAGGCGACACCCTTCCTGTCTTTCGACGGTTGGGCCCTGTCGTGCCGGGATCTCGAACGAGAGTGCCCAGAGGACAGGGAGTCAACTGACCTTTCCCTGGGTGTCGACCGTTGCCGATTGCTCGACCCATGTGCCAAGTCTCGACCTGGGGTTGTGTGTTTAGTGGTGTACGATTTTGAAGCGCTTCCTCCGCCGGGTGTAGTTCCCACAACATGGCCGCCGGCCTGTCCACCGGGGTCGGGGGCCTGCGCTTGGGTAGCTAGAGTTACCCCGTCGCCCTCGCCATCTGAAACCGCAGCGTTGCTGCCATCGCTAAAGGCGCCTTCTACCTCCATGGCCTCGAGCTGCCTGGCGTAGTTGGCCCCGCGTTTTGTGGAGTGGTCCTTTAACGTCTTCAGCTTGAAGAGCCTACACGCTCAACAAGACGTTTCAACGTGGTCTCTTGGGAGACAAAAGTTGCAGACTGAATGCTTGTCTACCCACGGGAATTTACGATTGCACTTGGGGCAGAATTTAAAAATGGGGTTTTGTCCATAACTACAGACTATGGCAGCTGGGTGAAAAAAGTGTAGGAAAAGGGGCATATAAATCCTAAAATGACCTCCCCCTCTCTCCCCAATGTCTGGGCTGAGTCCCGGGCGGCCTTCCAAGGCTGAACGGTCCATCGCGGTAGTCCTTCGACGGGCAGTCTCTCCGTCTTGACCAGCGTGATTTCAGAGTTCTGTGAATTAAAGGATATTATCGATAATTGAAATAAGTCAAAGGCTTTACGCCAAAAGAGGAACTCCGCTATACGCATCCGTATAGAATGGCGGAAAAAAACAATCTGAGGGACCTCGATGCATGAGGGATCATGGGTACAGTGGACGTCACACTAGAGATAGTATTACTGGCACGCCCTGTCAACGTCCCTTTTCGAGTTTCAAAAACAACTGTAATACTCTGCAGCTTCCACTAGATGTCGGCCTATGCACAGCATGTGATCTAAGCAGATTCACCAAGCCTCAGATAATCTATTGCAAAACAAGGAGGAAGAGGTGAACTGCACTCCCACAGGCACAAAAATCTAATGCCAGGTTCAGAAAAAAGTCGGACAAAACACAACGGACACAGTAGAAAGAATACTGGTGTCTTTAATGTTTACAAAAGTATTTTAAAAATGCATCGTGCAAAACCGAATGCACAACACACAAACAGCACATAGAAAACAAAACAACAGCAGGACACCTCGGGGCAGCAGCCTGCAAACAACGCTTTTCGCGCTATACTGATCGCTTGATCACGTAAGGGGGAGCGAGATTAGCAAAGGTAAATACCCTTCTGAGGTGCAGTCCTTTAACTATGTCAATGGCAACAATTTGTTTGGAAAACATGAGGGAACAAAGCGGCCATATTGGAGAGGGTTAAAAATACATGTAAAGTCAGAGAAGTAGAAGGCACAGTGCATAAACAATTTCGTTGCAGGTTAAAAGTGGTCCTGACCAGGAAGTAAAACACTGTGTGGGCCATAATAGTCCCAACATTAATAAATGCACAGTGCATTATAAGCAGTGTAATAACCAGATATGGCCAGACCACTATGGTGTAGTAAACTTAAAATACCCCACTCGGAATGACAGTGTACCTGCAGTTGCATAGATGATAAAACGGCCAGATCTGTCAGATGGCAATCAAGTAAAAAATATACAGTGTGGGTGACCCATGAACCCCCTATGGAGAAACAATTACCATCAGCAGTAGAATCAAGTTACATGGGAATCACCAGCATATATGAGCAATAATACCAAGGCCTAAGCATACAGAATAAAACCCGCACATGTTCAATCTGTCCCATTAGATAAACAAACAAGTCATGTTAGTCCCAACAATCAGGTAAAATTATGATAAAAACAAGCCAGCCAAGTAAAGATGGAGAAAATGGGCAGAAGTTGGAACTAAGCCAACAAGATAAAGATGTCAGCATAGCTGTGCAAAAGGCAAGTTATTATGTGCAAAAAATAGCAGCTGGACCATGAAATGTCTATGTTCAGTGCCAAAAGAGCAAAACGAACAGCCAGACAAGAATATGTATAGCCCACCTCAAAATAGAGGATGTCTTAAAGTGCAAATGCAGCAACACGTTTGACTGTGCAAACTGGCAGAATAGCAGCCATTCAAATAAAGTGCAAGTGCATCAACAATATGAATTGTGCAAAATGCAAAATTAGCAGCCATTCCGTCAAAGTGCAAGTACATGCGCGGTAATAACAATCGAAAATATAAAAGACACACATGGCCAGGAGCTATAAGCAGCATGACAAATTAAGACCAGGCCACCGGCTGGACAAGCACAATCATGAAGGTAAAGGAAAAATAGACAATTCCAAAACACAAAGGGAAAACCATAGACGTGTAAAGGACTGCATGTGAGCCATCAGAATAAGCTAAATATTATAGATAAATTACTCCCCCTATAATGCAAAATAATCAGCTAATAATCAGCTAAGACATGCAGGTACAGAAAAGGAAATTTGAAAAAAAGGGGTCAATAAGTCAATACCTGCATGAAACCAACAGAAGTGAAAACAGGAATCATGAAGTTAAGAAAGTGTCTCACTGGGAAAACAGAAAAACCCCAGCAAAGAAAAACAAAACAGAATGGCAAGAGAAACAGCTAATTGACTACAACAAATAAATGAAGTACCCAAAAAGTATACAACTCCTAGTCTACATTGGAACCCCTAGGGTATTTGGTGTCAAGATCTAAAATAAATCTGGTTTCAAGTTGTCTCAGCATCAAAATACGGTCACCACCCCTTGGATGAGGAGGTACATGTGCCACAGCAAAAAAAGTTAACATTTTCACATCATTGTTATGTTCAGATTTAAAATGTTTTGCCATGGGGTATGTCGGATCAGAGTTCTTAATGGCTCTCAAATTGTTGTAGAATTCTGAGTTTCAGTTTACATGTAGTACTGCCAACATACCAACGCAGACAAGGGCAAGAGAGCACATAAACAACGAAAGTGGTATCACAATTAATGGATTGACGTATCATTTGCTGTGTTTGTGTAATGGGATGCACAAAAGATTTCTTGGCAATTGCATGTGCACAGGCTTTGCACTTCATGCATTTGGTAAAGCCTGTATGTGAAGCTGGAAGCCAGGTATTAGTACATTGAGTCTTGCCCCCTGGAGGAAAAAAACTGGACACAAGTTTGTCCCTTAAAGAAGGTACTCGTTTGTACGTCAAGATAGGTCGATTGCCCAAAATGGGCTTCAAGTCATTATCCAAGGTAAGAACATGCCAATGTCTTCCACAATTTTACGAATATCATTGGAAGCAGTATCAAATGTGATGATGAGTCGAGGATTATCATTAATGGCAGCCTTGGGACTGGTGTCATACAATAATGTGTCCCTAGACATTCCACGTGCTCGAAGATATGCCATTTCAATCGTTCCCTGTTTCAAAAAGTCCATAGCCGTCTGTGCACAATGATGATCAAAACAAGCAATATTGGAACATTACGACGATACTGAATAAATTCACCGTAAGGGATGGATTTTTTGCAAGGTGTTGGATGACAGCTGTTCGCATGGAGTGTAGACCAGTATTGGTTGGTTTCTTATGTAATGCTGTGCTGATGCCTGAATCATCCATCATCACGGTCACATCCAAATACACAATCTTTGAACGACTATGGCATTCAGTGAAGCTAAGATTGGCTTGATTGTTGTTGATACTTTGACAAATAGCAGCCAGTCACTTTCGGTACCCTTCCAAATGATAAACAGGTCATCTATATACCGGAACCAAGACATAATCTGTGTCGAAAAACCAGATAATAGTAAATCAGACAAGAAAGTAGCCTCCCACCACCCCATTGTGAGATTAGCATAGGACGGTGCAAAAGTTCTGCCCATCGCAGTCCCCCTTACTTGCCGATAGAAGCATCCCTCAAATAACATTGTTGTGTAAACAGAATGAGAGCATGTCCAAAATCATAGTACTGTGTCCAAGGTAGTTTAGAGAACGGGTGTCCAAAAAATATTTACATGCAGAAATACCAATAGTGTGGCTAATAGGTGTGTATAAAGAAACTACATCCAAAGTGGCCAAAAGTAAACCTTCCACCCAAGGTGTATTAGTAACGTGTTGTAAAAAGTCCTTAGTATCTCTCAGGTAGGAAGGTAACACTGATACAAATTGAACAAGTGTTTCATCAATAAATCGGGCTAGGTGTTCCAATAGTGAGCACACAAAGTGACAAGTCATTCTCCTGGTAATTAAGCCAGCAAGGAAAGAAAAGCAAGCCAGATGGACTTTTTGTGTAATATATATATATATATATATATATAATACACAAAAAGTCCATCGTCATGTGTCAAAACTAATTCTGTCCCTTACCCTTATAACTTAACTAGGATGTGTCAATTTTCTTTGTCCAGGAGAATGAGTCCCTCCCTCCTGAACTGGGTGGCACAGTTTTGGCTACCAAGGGGAATGACTCCCTTCGCTTGGTTTAACTATTCCACAAACAAACAAAAGTGTTGCATATCCTCGAACACGGTCAGAAAAGTTCACTTGTTTTGTATCCCAGGGGGTATTACTCCCTTCTCCCGAATCACTGGCTTGCTGGCTTAATTACCAGGAGAATGACTCCTTTCCCCTGGCCTTTCTCAGCAAGCAAAGACCCAATTGTGATGAAGATCCCAAACCCTGGTTTCTCTTCATTCCCCGGGAGTACTTTGTGCACTCTCCTGCAAAGTACATTGACCTTGAAGGAGCGTAAGCTGCAACCACAAGGGAAGTATTACTGCGGGGATGGATGGGAGGGGCGATAAGGAATACGTCGGAGGAACATCCCATCGAAAGAACGTTACCAGGTAAGAAGTAATTTGTTCTTCGTAGGGATTGTGTCCTCCGAAGTATTCCTTATCTTTGATAGACTCCCATAGCAGTGGCATGTAATTGGAGGTGGGAGTAATAATGCCATGTATCCCTTTTAGGAATGAACCAAATGTAATACGGCTTTGCCAAATCTGGTCTCTTGACTAGTGGAGGAATCCAGGTTGTAAAATCTTGTGAATGTGCGGACGACCATGTGGCAGCCGCACATGTGTCTCAGACCGGTACCCATCTTTGGAGGGCCGAAGAGGCTGCAATACCCCTGGTTGAATGAGCCCTAAGATTCTGGGGTGGCTCTTTCCCTGCCAGTTTGTAACATTCCAGAATGGCCAAAATAATCCACCTGGAAATGGTCTGTTTTGTTATGGGTAGTCCCAACTTGTGACCTGAGTAGCCTACAAACAGTTGGTCTGCTTGCCTAAGCCTAGCCAGTCTGCTGATGTAAAAGCTTAGAGCTCGCCTTGGGTCCAGCCTATGTAGCCTTTCTTAGTCTTTCCCAGGATGGGGAGGAGGGTAGAACGAAGGTAAGGTAATTTTCAGAATGATGTGAAATTCAGAAACCACCTTTGGGAGGAAATTAGGTTTCACCTGTAGGACAACTTTGTCCTTATGGAAAATTGTATGGGGGGTTTACAAGATAGAGCTTGTAATTTACTCACCCTCCTAGCAGATGTTAGTGCTACTAATAGGACAGTTTTAAGAGTGAGAAATCTCAGCGAACAAGAGTGGAGTGGTTCAAAGGGAGTACCCATTAGGAAATTTAAGACTAAATTTAAGTCCCATAAGGGAACTTGGAATGGTCTTGGAGGATAAACATTAGTTAATCCCTTGAGAAATTGTATTACTAAGAGTAGTTTGAAATACGATGGTTCCTCCGCGGTGCGCTTGAAGATTGATAGCGCTGCGAGATAGCCTTTTACAGTGCCAACTTGAAGGCCCGAGTTTGCCAAGTAGAGTAGAAACGATAACACCGTTGGTGTACCACATGAAAAAGGGTCCATATTCTCTTCTCTACACCAGCTGCAAAATGTGTTCCAACGGCAGCGGTATAAAGACTTTGTTGCTGGCCTTCTGGCCGAAATCAACACCTCCATGATGTCATCAGGGAGGTCCCAATCCTTGTACCTCAACCTTTCAGAAGCCAAGCGTGAAGGTTGAGGGTTCTTATGTCTGGATGGAGAACCTGACCTCCCTTCTGCGAAAGAAGATTCTTTTTGAGTGGAAGACGGATTGGAGGGCAGATGGACATATCCAGAAGGTCCGGGTGCCACATTCTCCTGGCCCAGTCCGGGGCAATTAGGATCATGGTTTTCCGGAATCTTCTCAACCTCCTGATCATTTGAGGAATAACAGGGACTGGTGGAAACGCGTAAAGGAGTGGGAACTCCCAGTCCACTACGAACGCGTCCCCTAGAGCTCCTCTCGGGGGAAATTCCCTTGAACAGAACAGATTGCACTTCCTGTTGGCGCTGGTGGCGAACAGATCCACCCGAGGGGTTCCCCAAAGGGTGGAGATCTCTTGAAGGACTTCCTGGGCTAGCTCCCACTCGTGAGAGACTGCTCTGCCTGCTCAGAGCGTCCGCTGTCAAATTCTTCTCTCCGGCTAGGTGGACTGCCAATAGAGGGATTCCTTCCTGAATTGCCCAAAACCAGAGCTGCATTGCCTCTCTGCACAGTGGCAGTGACCCTACGCCTCTTTTGTTGAGGTAGTGCATGGCCACCGTGTTGTCCGTCATTATCAGGACATTTCTCCCGTGTACTGATGGCAGGAAAGCTTTCAGCGCTAGTCTGATCGCTCTCAGCTCTAATAGGTTGATGTGTAGTCTGGACTCCGATGGAGACCAACGACCGCTGATGGTCAAGTCGTTGGCATGGGCTCCCCACCCCGTGAGTGAGGCATCTGTGACTACAGTTATCTCCGGCCATGGTTGCCAAAACAGTTCTCCTTTCAAGATGTTCTCTGGATAGGCCCACCATTGAAGGTCGTGAGCTACCTTGTCCGGAATCCAGAGGAGATCTGTCATTCTTCCCGAGTATTGTGACCACTGGGTTCTTAGTGCCCACTGGAGAGATCTCATTCTCAGGCGAGCCTCTGGCACAAGGAAGATGCAGGATGCCATGAGGCCTAGCAATCTCAAAAAGTCCAGTCCTGGATCTGGAGCGCCTTAAGGATCTGAGAGAGAGTTACCATCTTGAACTTGTCCTTCCTGAGGAACTTGTTCAATTCTCGTAAGTCCAAGATGGATCTCAGTCCTCCGTCCTTCGGTATGAAAAAGTAGGGGGGGGGTACCAGCACTTGTTCCTTTCCGCTACAGGTACTGGTTCTATGGCACCTTTCTCTAGCAGGTCTACAATTTCCTGCAAGAGGAGCGGATCTGGAACTTTTAGAGAGCTGTGCCCCCGGTGGATGACTCTGAGGGATGTGTAGAAAGGATAGGCAGTAACTCTGGGCAACTGTCTCCAATGCACAAGCATCTCACGTAATAGCCGGTCATTCCGTCAGATGGTGACTTAACCTGCCCCCTACAGGTGTTTTGTGTGGAAAGACCTCAGAGTGGTTTGGGGGCGGCTGATGCAGAGGCCGAGGGTAAAGAGGCACCTGCTGCTGCTGCGGCCTTAGTACTTTTGACCCATCCACCTCGGGTGGATCTCCTTTGGCCTCTTTGAGCCGGCTGTCCTCTGCCTTTCCCGAATGCGGAATAATAGCGAAAGGACTTTCCTCTCCCAGAGGTTCCTGAGGGGCAAAAAGGAGTTTGGCGGATAGCAGCTCCTAAAGATTTTGCTGCTGCTTTTGATGTTTGCAACTTTTTTTTTTACGGAATAAAGAAGAGCCGTCAAAGGGCATATTCAAAAGTCTGGCCTGTACATCTGGAGCAAAGCCAGACTTCCGTAACCACGCGTGCCTGCGGATTGTAGTACTTGCCGCCATGGCCCTGCTGATACTGTCAGCGGAATCGATGCCAGTTTGAAGAGATTCGCACATGGCATCTTTGCCATCTTTAATGATGTTAAGGAAGGCTTCCCTTTCCTCTCCTTCCGGTATGCAGTCAGCCGCTGATTAAGCACACTCCCACAGTGTGACACTGAACCTGGCGAGCGTAAAAGTGGCGTTGATGGACTTCAACACCATACTACAAGCAGAAAAGACTTTTTTTGCCATAGAATCGTACCTTTTGTCATCTCTATCCTGTGGGACAGAAGGGTAAGCGGATCTGCTGCTTGATGAAGTTGCCGTTTGAACCACCAGGCTCTCTGGAGTCGGGTGTCTTGATAAATATTCAGGGTCAGCTGCAGCTACCCTATACTTGGCTGACAATCTTTTATTGACTGCAGGGATAACCTCAGGAGTTTCCCAATTTGATGAAATCTTCCTTTGTAAAGCTGTATGGAAAGGGACCACAGGATCCTCCTGTGGACCTTTGTCTAGTATGTCTGTAAGGCCATCCTGTTGAAAAACAGGTGGAGGCGCAGATCAACCCATGAATTCAATAATTCTTGCCAGCAGGGTTCTATAGGGGGTTTTGGCATGTTCCCCTGGGTCTGGTTTGACAAATTCCACTTCTGGGGAAGTGTCCAGCCTACTTGCCTTATGTAATGATTCCTGTAGGTCTTTCAACCTTCTTTCCTCGGAGGTAAAATCCTCTGAAACAGGTGGTGTGGTCCTCTGCAACCCGAAGGGTCTTTCTTGGTCAGAATCCTCCCCTTCTTCATAGATTGAAGATAACCTGGGGTACTCTGACCTCAGAAATGGTGTAAAACCCATTTCTAAAGCAGAGGGAGCGAAACTTGTCATTATTGGGTGAGAAAACGTCGATGTCGTCGACGCCGATGTGAAAGGCTTCGAAGGCGCCGAGAAAGGCGTCGAGAAAACTGGAAGAGGCCTCGAGGAACTTGAGAGGATCGGGATCCTACTCGAGGATGTCGACGACGTTCTCAGCGTCGTGCTGGAGGCTCTGGGTATAACCATTGGCTGTGAAGTAGCCGTGGTTTTCTCTTTTATCGGCATTGATGTCGATGGCGTCAATTCGATCGACCAATGCGTCGAAGAACCCTTCGACAACAGCGCCGATGGCGCCGATCCAAGCGAAGGGATCTTCGACGACGGCGAAGATGGTGCCTTCCTACCCGATGGCCCGTGGCGCTCTCGGGTGGACTCTTTCGCCGGGTGCAACGACACGCAGCGTTTCGATTTTTTGGGTTTTTCACCCAGGGTATCACCCTCAGCTGTCTTCGAGGGGGTCGAGGCAGCTTTCTCGAAGACGCTTAGCATTTTCGTCCTGAATTCCTCCCACTCAGCCTGAGAGCTGTGTTTTGTGGGGCAGGAGACCCTTTCTGGGGAAACAGAAGATGACGAGGAAGGGGATCTTTAACGTCTTCTTTGAGTGTCTAGATCTTGACGAGTGGTGGGAGCTAATTCAAGACCTAGAATGGGAATGCTTTCGACGGCAAGGAGACTAATGCCTCGACTCGGCCGAAGAAACTTTTGAGCAGGTTTTGACTGACTTACCTCTCTCGAGCTTCCCCTGGCGCTCCTTCAAGGCTTTCGCCGTCATGGACATGCAGTCCTCACACTCTGAACAATGGTGCTCGACTCCCAAGCACCACAAACAGATCCTGTGAGGATCTGTTATCGACATTTTCTTTCCGCAGTCTGGACATTTTTTGAAGCCGGACCGCGGAGTCGTCGGTTCGGATGAAGAAGCCATCGAGAACGAGTTGGTTTTATGGAGGAAATATAAGAGGTTTATCTGACTGAACTGAGCAACGATATTCCGAGGCCCCACGAAGCGCGGAAAAACATAACTGAGCAACGGACGCCGCGCATGGCTATTTATGGGCATGGTGACGTCGACGCGCAGCGCCCTCTACAGAGAAAACATTTCCGAGGCCAGCAAGAATTATCAAAGATAAGGAATACGTCGGAGGACACAATCCCTTCGAAGCCTTTCAAAAAAATAAACTGCACACTGTGATAAAAAAAATGGTTTCTTTCCATTCAGCTTAAGAAGCACTGTGCATGTTTTCCTAGATTTTTAGGATTGTATAACTAATAAGATGGAAAACTAAGTTACAATTGAGAATTCATATTTTTCAATAAGTTATGATTTTTTTCCAGTGAAAGCAAACCAGTATTGCACAATTGTATTTTTCAAAGTTCCGGTTCTATGTGCATAATCATGCGGAGGCAGATCATTTTTACACTTATAATTTAATTTACACTCCAATTATAAAAACAGTATGTAAAATGACTATGCACAGTCTAGTTTACATCCATTCAACCTTGCAGTCAATGGGGTACATTCCTATAAATGGTCAGTGGCAGCAGAGTCTGCTCAAGGGTGAGTAATTGTCATTAAACTGATCACAGGTGTTATAGCCTCTCAAATCTTCAGTACTACAATTAAAACATCCAAAACCTGACTCTCAAGGAAGTGCAAGCGCTGTTCAAAAACAAACAAATGAAAGTTACATTAGTAATTGGAATAGAAACTCAGCAAAACCAGTCCCTGTGATAATCCAGATAGGTATTTAACTTTATGTAGCGCTTCATGAATGGCTTGCCATACATCTAGGTACTGTGATTATTATACCTCGGTCGATCTTCAGTTAACCAACCTCTGAAGGATGTTAGCCAATAAGATAGTTCAGCCGGTTGAGCACTCGTTGCTGCAATCTGTGCGTGATTTGTAGTTTGCGGGTTCGAATCCCGGCAAGTCCAACTCAGCCTCATCCTTTCGAGGTCGATAAAGGAGTACCGACTTTGGTTTGGTGGTAATTGTGATAAATATGTTCTATGCACAGCGCTTTGCCAAAAGAGCTATATAAATAGCCATTTGACCACTAGATTAGATATAGAATTTAGCATGGAGTTCTTGCCTCTCTGCACTGTTGTATCATAACACTGGCATACCATTAGGTAGTAATAGCTCCAGGAAATTAGGACTTTGATTAAACATCAAAAGACAATTCTGCTATCGAATCTCAAAACACACAATACAATTCATGTTTGCTTTACTATATAATTGTCTAGGTTTTTGTGATTTCAACATTTAAATATATACAGGAGAGATCAAATGGCCAGAAATAATGAAAGGTGTATTCTGTCACAATGCAGAAAGCTGCCGCATAGTAATTATTTCCATACAGTTTTTGCACCGTTTTACTCTCTTGCAAAGGAGAAGAGTCATTTTTACTCTTAAAATCACATTTACTCTCAAAGTTTAAAAATGGAGAGTAAAATACTCCCACCTCCAAAATCTTATCTGGAGCACTGCCTGTATGTATTTGTTTCGGTCTCCTTCTCTTAGACCAAAAGTCTGTTTACACTCCTCAAAGACAAGGGCTTTCCCATTCTACATTTTTTGTTTTAATAACAGAAGTTTAGTTCCCCTCCAGGTGTACCAGAATGTCCCTTTCTGGCCCGGGTTGAAGTAATTATTATGGGCCATTGGCGTTTGCGGTCCCAAACCTCTGGGTACTTTCTTCCTTTTGAGCGCTACATCCCATCCACGTAATGACACCTTTGTTGCTTCTAGTAGCTGCGCCCCTGCCCCTCGAGCCGAAGGTACGCATTGCATGTAGGACCCTTAAAGGAATAGTTTTAACCTCTTGTTGAATCTCACACCAACCCTTTTGTCTCTTCTGTTACCCATTTCAACATAGGTTCCATTTGTTTCGCGAGGATGCATCTCTCCAAATCTGGGACTCCCAACCCTCCCAGAAGCGTTGGGCGTGTCATGACTCGTATTCATGGTTTGTTCCCATGCCATATAAAGTTTATCATTTCGGACTGCAATATCTTGCACATGCGAGATGGTATTTGTACATAGTTAGCTCTCTTCCAGTACAGTAATCGGGGAAGCAGTGTCATTTTTACAGCTGCAATAACTGTGAACCAGGAGAGTTTTTGGGTATCCCAGCTATGTAGGTCTTCCTTCAGTTATTTCCACAGTGGGGATATGTTTGCCCCGTATAATCCTTCATAGTCGCTTGTTAATTGCACCCCCAGGTATTCTATGCTGTTTTCTTCCCATATCAAGGGGTAGTCTTTGCCTAATCTCACTATTCCCTCACTATCTTCCTTTAGGTTTAGAGCTTTGGATTTCGTGTAATTTATGGTGAACCCTGAAACAGGCAAATATTTGCAACTTTTCCATCACTCTGGGCAATGAGCTATTTGCGTTTATCAAGAATAAGAGAATGTCATCCGCGTAAAGCGCCATCTTTTTTTAAAATAATTTTATTGGCTTGAATCAAACCTTTAAAATATTACACAGACAAACAAAACAAAAGTACAACCGACTCCGGTGTCCTTATCATTGCCCCCAACTAGGCCGCCACCCTTCTCCCCACACAATCAGACAGAACTCATCGCCCGAATTCCCTCTTAACTAACGTCCTTAAGAGTTCTCAAATCCTTTTAGCAGACTCGTTGTTGTCCTGGATTCTCTTTCAATTTATCATCTATGACGGCCAAAAAGGAAGTCGGGGGCAAGATTAATTTCATATCCAGTCCATTCCACATTCTCCGCCACCACTCCTCTGCACTCGCAGACTGATTATCATTGTACCATCGACCCAGATGAATTGATCTAACATCCTTCAACGCTGAGCAGAAAAGGACTAGATGTCTGAGGGACTCTAGCTCCTTGTTACAAAAGCGGCAGGTAGAGTTTAGTCCCGCATTACACGCCCAATGACTGGTTCGCTCTTTAGTTCTCAGTGCATTCAGCCAGAACAGCATAAATAGTCTTCTAGCATTCGAATTTAGAAAGCGAGTTGGATATTTTTGAAGGATGTTATACCCTCTTGCTTCAGCAGGAGAATCTGTCATCGCATTGGCCGCCAAACGCTCTCGACATGTATTTATCCAGTCAGCATGCCATAATAACACTTTGGCAGCCGTTGGATTAGTGTGGAGAGTTTTTAAGCTGATGTTATTTATTGCCAAAAGGTCTTCACAACGTTTTATCCATTGGGAGAGAATATCTGGGCCTCCTGATGCAGCGTTGTGAAGTATCTGGAATTGAAATATTCCTTCTTCTGCTCTCGTTTTTCGAAACAATGCTAGTTGATTCCAGCATATCCTTGCATGTAATGAAATTAAGGCTAATTCATACCGAATGCAAGCAGTTGCGATTCCAGGTGGTAAGTTTAGGGTCTTAGACCAGAACATATGTTCTAGTGAGCTCCAGTGTGTAGACGGGCAACCAAAAGCATTTTCCGCGCCGTAAGCCAGAATCGGCACAACTTTTTGTTCGTAAAAATTGCGTAATGGTTGCACTGAAAATTGCCCATATTTTTTATGTATCACTAGGCCCTGGCAGGCCAACTGGCCACATTTTCTTTTTGAGTCAGCCACCCAAGGCTCATCGCAGATACTAGAATTTAGTGTCATGCCAAGGTATTTTACACTTTTTGATATCTGCAGTTTCTCAATGATTTAGAGACCACACATACTTTGAGTCCCTTGATTTATGACTTATTTTCAAGTTCTCGAACACCAGTATTTCTGTCTTAGATGTATTGATCTTCAAATTATTCTGGCAGACGTATTTCTGTACAGCTTCAAGTTTACGTTGGAGACCAATCAGTGTTAAATCTAGGATTACTAAGTCATCTGCGTACAACAGCCAGCTTACCTTCGATGCATTGAATTTAGGTGGAAAGGATCTCACTGATTGAATCGTGGCACCGATATCAGAGATATAGGCTGAAAATCGCAGCTGCTAGCGGGCAACCCTGCTTAACTCCTTTCGATGTCTTAATTTGAGTTGATAACGTCTCTGATGGATCCAACCGAATGGCAATTGAAGTATTTGTGTGGAGTTCTTTGATTGCCGAAAGTAGGTCAACCGGGCAACCCCACAATTCCAATTTTTGCCACAACAGTTCACGGTCAATCATATCAAAAGCCATCGAAAAGTCCACAAAAGCAAGATAACACTCTCGTGTTTGTTCTCAGGGCTTCCATTTTCAGCAGATTTAAAACCAGCAGGTTCAGAGAGCACCTGACAAATTTCACAAAACCTGCTTGTCGTTCATCCACTCTTTTCGCTGTTTTTGACCAAAAATTGGTCAGTTTTACTTGCAGGAGAGATGCAAAAATCTTGCCCAGAACATCAAGCAAGGCCACCGGGCGATAGTTTTTTTGGTGATGCTCCGTTACCCTTCTTAAAAATTTGCACTATTATACCAGTCTTCCATGAGGCTGGCACTTGCTTTTGCAAATTGATTCTCACAAATAAATCAAAGCACATATCAGCCCATATATCAGGAAACTGTTTGATCATACAGTTAGACAACCCATCGGGGCCGGGTGCCCTAGAGTTTTTTGCTCTCACAATTACCTCTCGGATATCGTCCTTAAGGAAATGTAAATTCCATGATGTTATATTAGTAGTTGACACGATTGGAGCAAAGTCTTTAAAGTATAGGGCTGTAAAATGCTTAACCCACTCTAGAACTGGGCACGCTTGCAAGGCCACTTGCAAAGTTTCCATGCAGTTGATAGTTCACCAAAACTCGCCACTGTTCTTATTCCTGAGGATCTTCATCATTGCTTCAGCATCGTTTTGATGTAATACGACTCGATGACTTTTAATACAGTTTTTGTAGGCTTGTTTGACTACTTTGTTTTTTGCTGCTATTTCATTCTTTGGGCCCTGATTATTTTTTCGAATCACAGCTCTCATCGATCTTTTCCGTTGTTTTATCATAAGATCAGAGCTATGTTTTTTCACAAATGACTGATTTTTGAGACCAAGACTTTTACTTTTGTACTGTGACAAAATTGGCATGTATTCAATCTCTTCCGTCGTTGACTTGAACTGATTACATATCTTAGCCACATCTTGTTCTTCCAGCTTTAAGCGAAGACGATTTGTTTCCACTAAAACTTTGGTGTTCCACTTTTTGCATTGCGGACCTCGGGTGTCATGGAATCCGAGTTCCAACATTTCGTGGTCACTATTGATCATAGAGCAAATTTTTCATGGTCTTTATTTTTCCATGCAGCATATCAGAAACAAAGATGTAATCAATGGTGGAGCTTTGACCTTCTCGCTGCCATGTGGGTTTAGCCCGTATATCACCTTGCGTGCGGCCGTTTAGCATAGCGAGCCCTCTCACTTCCATCTCTTCTAACAATAATTTTGATAAGCGACCTTTGATGGAATTCTGAGGATTGAAAAAAATCGATGTTTAGGTCGCCGCAAACTATCACCGCACTTCCACTACTTGATTCCAACAAGTTATCAAGGATTGCGGTGATCTGGTCGATGAACGGAAGTGAACCAGTCCGTTGGTGATTCCAATATAAATGAATAATATGGATCACATCACAAGGGTTAGAAGCGGCAGCAATTTTACGTATCTCACAAACTTGAATGAAGGCAGTGTAGTGCACTGAGTTATGCAGCCGGTAACCCGACGATCTTTTAATCATTGTCAAGAGACCTGCTACTGGACGGCCCTTCTCGGCTTTAATAGCTGGATTTAATGCACACTCATAGTCTGTGATTGTTGGTAGTTCACACATCCAGGTTTCCTGTAAACAGATCAGTTGTAAGTCCTGTGCCCAGTTGTTTAAAAGATGTAAATAACCACGCGTGTTCCATGAGGCAAAGGAACATTCCTGCTCTGCAGTGGGTTTCGGGCATTAGCTGTTCTTGTTTACATTCAGTGCCGCGGCCATCCAATTCCAGTCTTCCACCAGAGCGGGTTCCCTTTGGTTATTTGTTTTTGATGAGAAGGACTTTCCAAGTTGTATCCCATTTTCTATGGTAATTTTGATTTTCTCCATTGGATCTGCTCTGATCCGCGTCTCCTTATCAACTGCCACAAAGCCTTGGGGCGGGAGAGGCATTGCAAGGGAGACCGTTCTGGTCAGCCTGGAGTTGACAGTTTTGCTCTCTTTGATCCACTGTTCTCACTTCCTCAGATAATTTAGAAGTGCACTTTCTAGGGAACCAAGTGTCACCTAGACGATTTGCCATCTCTTCTTTTTCATGTTGTTCCGGGTCTCTCACTTTATACGTGTCAAATCCCATTGACAGCAGCTCTTCATTCGCATCCAAAATTACGTTTGCGATTAAGTTGGAATTTAAATGTAAAATCACCTCATCAGTGCACAATTCCTCTGGAAATTCAATTATTATCAGATCTTTCGACTCCAGAGAGCGAAGACGGGGTACATGGTGAAGCAATGTTAGCACATTTGATCTGTTCAAAATGAGTTTGTCCGTGCCCTCCAATCGCTCAAGCATTAATTTGATTAGCAATGGCGGCTCTAATTTTCTTGCAGCAGGCAGCCTTGTCTTATTTTTGAAATTTTGCACCGACAATGCGGTCTTATGAAAGACCGATTTCTGAAACTTAACTGCTTTAGCATCAAGAATTGCAGTTGTCTTTTTCGACATACGCCCCATTTAAATCACCCTGGCAGAGATCTTCTGAGACTTCTGTTGGCCTTGTAACCTTTGTCTTTCTCTTTTCTCTTGAAGTGTAACAAATACCGGACTCCTCTGCCCTCTGCTCACATCATAATCCTCAGCAACCTGTGGAATAATCTCGCACACTCTGTCTTTGGCTACTCGGGAAGGGCAAGTTGGTGGAATTTCACGCTTCTGTGGCTCCATCGGAGTACACCTTTGTTTCTCCGATGAAGTGATCTTAGGGACACTGTTCGGATTTGTGTCTAATGAGGATGCAGCAGCGTCTTGAGAGACACATATTTCAGCAACGGTTTTATTCACTTCATCATCAGGATCAATCTTGTCTTCATAAACTGACAAGTCCATTAGTTCTGCTTGTATAGCTAAGTCCTCAACATTTGGCGGACTCTCCGTCGCATTAGACTTGGGCTCTTCAGGTTCATGGTGAACAGTTTGAGTCTCCTTAATTGTGTCCGCTAATTTCAAGCTAGTAGATATAGCCTTGTCAACTAATTGGAACATATTTAAATTCTGCAAAAATGTACATGCTCCTTTTTGTTGCGATTTTTTCCTGGCTGGCATGTTCTTTTGCTTTTTCATTTGCGGATGACATAACTTTCTGCCAGCGGATAAAGACGGTTGCACTTCAGTGTCCGAGCTTCCAAAGATGGGAAACATGCCTGTGGGCTTTAGAGGCGCCACTGCCACAAGTTGCGGCTCAACGGCCAAATCTGTAATTTTCTGAAGTGGAGATGAGCCAGAGGCCATTTTAGAGTCCACTAAGGCTGGATTAGATGCATTTTTTGCTTGCAAAAAAGCTGTATTGAACGAAATGTCAAGGGAAGTTATTTGACAAACGTTTTTAGAACAAGGTTCAATAACAGTCGTTTGCTTCTGCACCTCGATTTCCGACAGAATCGAACTGTCCCTAGGCGCTTCATGTGAGATGTCAATCACTTCCTTTATTAAGCCTCCAGATAACTTACTATCCTGGAGGACTTGCTTCTGTGGTTGTGCGGGGTGTTGATGACGAGTCGGCATCCTGGCCAACGGTGAAGAACTTACAAGGGCGTTTGCATTGGAGGCTAAAGCTTCACGTCCCGAAACTTTTAAGTTATCGTCACTCAACAGATCTCTTTTTTTAGTTGTATGTGATTTATGAAATAAAGAAGACAAGGCTTCCTTTGCAACCTCTGCAAATCATTTTTTGTCAATCATGTCCTTCTTTTTAGCCTCCTTAACTGCTAGGATGCCACCCAGAACTTGATGAGACACTTCTTCTTGTTTGTGTTTATCCATCTCCTGCATTGTTTCTAGATGCATCAATTTTGAATTCATCATGGCTAGTAACGTAGTGACATCCTTTACGTTGTCGCTCAGAGTTTCATATAACTTGGTGAAGGGTGTCATAGAAATTACCATTGCGGATGTAAGCGCCATTAAAAGTTTGTTTGAAGGGTAATGAACACATGGAGCGGACCGCTCCTCTAATACTCTCCGCTGGGACTCAAATGCAGATCGCCTACCACAAGCCACTTTCCTCCTTATCTTTTGAAAGGGACGTTCACCCATCGAGGAGTCTGTCATTTCAGAGTCATCAGACGTCACTACACAAGCTGAGCTTTCACTTGTGCGGAGATGGCGCCTCTTATTATTGGGCTGACTGGTCTTATGGGAATCGGGCACTCTTTTTTGAGAGTCTGCCACGTTTCCCTCTTGAGATTGATCGAAACTATCAGGAGATTCATCAGCGCGCGTTTTGCTTCTTTTGTAATTACTAGATCCCCATATATCAGGATTTAAATCAGTGACACTCGTACAGGTTCTTTTCTGAGGGGCCTTCGAAGATAACTCATCAGTTAGGGTAGATACAGATAACCGATTACAAGATCTAGATTTGTTTAAACTGATCAAATTTTGTAAAACGGCAGAAACTACCTCTAGCGAATTTCTTTTATCATTATCCACAGAAGCAGTTTCTTTTACATTTTGAGAGTTCTGAATCGATTCCTTATGCCAGTCTGTGATCACACTAGAAACCTTAAAGGGGGTCTCAATAAGCTGTGGGACGTGGTTAGGAGTCGTATTGTTTTGAGAGGCAGCAAGAGATTCACACATAGTGACATTTGACAAACAAATCGGCGAAATAAGAGGCACAGAGGTTGAACTCACGGCATTGGTAACGACCGTTCGCCAGGACCCCCAGCCGCTGCACTAGCCCTGGAGCTCCAGTGTTCCCCACACTGCGAGGTGCTTCAGCCGCGGCTGACGCCCACGCCCCCCGGGCCGGCCCACCAACATCATCGGTGTGCGCCGCGGCAGGGGAGCCTGAAGCAACCTCGGCCCGCCGGGTCACTGCAGTTTCCTCGAACGCCGGCACGACACCCACCGAGCCGGCGTCCCTCGCCGCACACGACGGCGGCATGGCAGCCCCATCAATCAGCACATCATGGTTAGTCTTACTAGTCTCACAAGTCGTTTCGATATTGATGTTGGCCATCTTCACTTCATTTAATATCGTAACCATACACCCCCCTCCCTCCACCTGTTGCACTCGGAGAAGAGGAGTGGATGGGGGGAGGCTGGGGTGGGTAGATTGAATTCTATCAGCGCAGGAGGTGCAGGAGACGATATAGAGATCCACTTAACGGACAAACCATCCTCCACAGATTGCAAGGGTTCGAACACCTCTTCCGACGGCATAACCGCGGAATCCTCAGATAAGTCAATATTATCAGTTAACGACCCACATGAAAAATATTGACTCACTTTTTTGTTTCTCAAATTGTTTGTCTGTATCGTGTCAGTATTGGCTGTTTGTCTTACTTGGGCTCTAGTCCTTCGTATCACCTTAGAAGTGCATAGATTAGCTGGATCCATCTCTCTCGAAGAGTTATCCTGGACGACTTCGCCTTGCGCCGCTCGCCAAACAGCAAACAGCAGAATCCTCAGCCCTTCGGTCCTCAGGGCTTAGCCATCTTGTGTACCTCTTTTCCGCTTGTTATCCCCTGAAGCCTCTGGTTATGTCCAACTGTGGCCGCCAGCGGTTCCATGGCCATAGCAAATACTAATGGGGACAGAGGACACCCCGGACGTGCGCCTCGCATTATTTTAATCTGTGCCAAGATTTGCCCATTAATCAGAAAGTTTTGTTGGTATTTGAAATTCGCTACCATCATCTTGGTGAACTCTGGTCCACATCTGAATGCTTCAAGAACCCTACGCAAGTATCCCCAGACTAGACTATCAAATGCTCGGCGCACATCTAGTGCTGCTATTGAGAATTTCTGTCCAGTTCTCGTACCCATCTAGATTAAATCTATGGCTCGTCTTAGGTTATCCTCTGTATATCTCCCTGCCATAAAGCCTGCTTGATCTTCATGTATTATTTCCGGGAGGACCTTCATCAGTCTAGCAGCCAGAACCTTAGCGTATATCTTAGCATCACTATTTAATAGTGCAATGGGGGGGTGGCTGGTGCAGTCTGTGGGGTCCTTCCCTGGTTTAAGAATTAGAACTGTAGTAGATTTCCCAATCTTCCATGTGATCACCCCTTGCTTTCTTAGATGATTCCTAGGCCATCTGTACCAGGTGTTTTATTACTAGGCAATGAGGCTATAGCATCACTTACTTCTTCTGGCGTGATGGGTACTTCCTAGAGTTCCCTTTCCTCTCTGGGTATTTGGGGTAGCTGTAGCGCTTCCATGTATCTAGACTGCGACTGTGGGTCTAACCCTTCTTGTTTCAGGAGCCCTGCATGGAATTTTTCCATGATTCTAAGTTTATCCATTTCTGTTGTGAACATTCGCCCTCCCTCATCTCGTTATTGGGTGATATAATTTCGGGTTTTCTGCTTTCTGATTTTTGCTGCTAGAGATCGACTGGCTTTCCCGCCCTGCATATATTATGTTGGTTTAGTATTCAGTAGCGCTCATGCAGTGTGGTCAACCGTGTGTGCTTCTAGCTGCGCTCTGATCTTCCGTAATGCCCTTAGGGATTTTTGTGTCCATTGTGTTTTATGTCGGGCCTCTGCTTCTTTGCGTTCCCCCTCCAGTTTTCTCCCGATTCCCGCTTTACCCTTGATGTATATTATGGATTGGGATATGAATTCTCCCCGTACCACCGCCTTACATGCATCCCAAAAGATCCTCCAATCGGTCTCCCAGGTATCATTTTCTATGAAATAATTGCAAATTACATTTTCCATGTGTGCTCTCAGTGCCATATCATCCAGGATCAAAAAAAGTCCAACATTTCACAGTTTCTCAGGCATCCTTGGCCATTTCAATTTGTATTACCACCAGGGCATGGTCAGTTTATTTCACTCTGATTTCCATGTTAACTACTTGAGGAATGAATGTTGTAGAGACTAGGATCATGTCTATTCTGGAGTAACCTTTATGCACTGCTGAGTATGGCGTGTAGTCTCTTTCCTGGTCGTGAAAGAATCTCCATGCCTCTATTACCCCCAAATCTAAAGTTTCCCCAGTGCTTGTCTATTCATTTGGTATGCCATGGTGGGTGGGTGCATTTTGTCTAATTGTGGGTCCATCACGCAATTGAAGTCCCCACCCGAAAATTACGTCTTTCACATCAGCTTCCAGAAAAAGATCTTGATTTTCAATAGGGGCATACATTACCACCAGCGTGTACATCAGCCCCTCCATTATACCCTTGAGCATCAAAAACCTTCCCTCAGGATCCCTGTAAAGGAATTGTTTTGGAAAGTTCACCTAGGACCCCAACAAGACCAACTCCTTTCATTTTTGTCCCACTAGAGGTGTAGTACTGTTTAGGAAATGCCTTATGAAAAATCCTTCGTTCAACTATGGGAAGTAGATGTGTCTCCTGTAGGAGCGCTACAGAAATCTGAAGCTCCAAGAGCCTCTCCAGTATCGAGTGCGTTTTGCCGGCTGGTTTAACCCCTGCACATTCATTGTTCTAATATTTATCTCAGCCATATCCAAAAATGTCCTGGTGTTCCTTCACCAGTGCTTACGCCTCTTGTTTCGCATATCATTAAACCCACACAAGCTTTGTGCCATACAACAAAAAAATCTCGTACCCTCAAAACTTTGACCCCAACTTTTCCTCTAATCCCTTCCCCCTGAACCTCCCCTTCCCTTTACCTCTATGTGGCCTGGGTTCTCTCGAACTCCCCAGGTAAAACTCCAGGGCATTGGGCCTTGTACAACCCCAGGATTTCCCTCCGCTAGGATGGACCACATCCCGATTTAGGTTCCAAGAGAACCATGAATGTGCCCTTCCTCTCGGGCATACTACTTAATCCAGCATGTTTATTCAGTCCGTTCCTCTCCCCTTTTCATATGATGACAGATCTTCGCCAATCATCCTTCATTTATTCAGTGATTTTGTGCGGGGGCCTGTTAGCTTTGCTCCCCTTTCTTGTCTCCTGCTTCTATCTGCAGTCCAGTCCCACGGCTTTAGACCTCCTCTCGGGGGGCTTTGAGGAGCAGATTGTCCAGGTTGTTCCTCTTCACCTTCCATGTGCATCAGCGACAGGCCCTCCTTACACATGTTAATCCGGTGTTTGCCATCCCATGTAAATAATAGTCTGATGGGGAAGGTCCATTTGTAGGCGATTTATTTTAGCTACCAGTATCTTCGTAACTATGTGCATCATTCTCCTCTATTGAGGTGTAGTGAGGGCCAAGTCTTGAAAGAGATGGATCAGGGATCCGTTGATTTATGGATTCTGCTGTGGACATGCCTCCCTGAGTATCTCCTCTTTCAAAGTGTACGAAGACAGGGCCACTAAAACCTCCCGGGGTCTTGCACCTGGATCCCTCTTTTTGGGGCTCACTATGCACTCGATCGATTCTTATGTCCTCCGGTTGTATTCCTTTTAGGAGGCTACTAAAGCATTGCTGCATGGTTTCCTTTAAGTCATGATCTAGGACCGTTTCCACCAGACCCTTGGCTCTGATGTTGGACCGTCGCAAGTGATTCTCTAGGTCCTCTGCTTGAATCTCTAGGTTGCAAGGGGCTATAGCCACTTGTTAGAGTAGCACACTGTTTTATTTTAATTCCTCTGACACTAAAATCCGTCCTCTGTCACATCCACTCTGTTCCCAAGATAGTTTATTTCCTTTCTGGCTTCTTGCAAAGATGCCTTGAGCTCCTCCTTCATTTTCCCAAACTGCTCCTGGAATGAATTGATCATCCTTGTTGCCATTCCTCTCAGACAGTCTTGTAGCTCTTCCTTACTCAGTGCCATATTAGGGAGGATCTCACTCTTCTCATTTTTGTCTCTGATCTCTACTTGTTGCTCGAGCTCTGGTGTTTGGGTGCTTGCTTGTTGTTGTCTCCAGCAACATTCCAGCTGTCCTTCTTGTAAGCTTGTTGTTCCTTTAGCTCTTGCTGGGGTGCTACAAGGTTTTGCTCCTGGCATTTGAGAACGGTTCTCATGATTCAAATTGTCCGTGGAGCTACGGGTCTGCTGCACCCTTCTGTCTGTTTTCAGCGCTGTGGACGACCGTTATCCAGTATATTGAACATTGCCCAACGTCTGTTTAGTGTTGGTAGGGTCTACAGTGGGATCTGCAACTTGTGGCTTGAAGTGTATATATCCAGTCTGTTCTTTCAGTGTCTATCAGCAGTTCCTCCCCTTCTTTTCAACGCCAAAAATGGGCCATGATAACTCTGTTAACTGCCATGCACCGCCTTCCCCCTCCGCCGTTTCCAGAATGTGCCTCCGTAATGCCTCTGTGGTTTAGGGGTGACTGTGTGTACGTTTTCTGTTCGCGCCCGGCGCGGCAAGCACACCCGTTGATGATCTTCGAGGGGTGGGGTATTATTATTCAGTGATTCTAATGTTGGACTGTGTCAGTTTACTGCATAGAGTAGCAGCAGTGACCCATGTGACTGTGCATTGTACTTTGCAGCCCTTGTTGTTTTCCCCCTCTCCCCAGTGTCCTTGAAGTGGTCATTCTCTGTACTCCCAACTCTGTGGGTGTGTTCACGTGGATCACCTAACTGCTTGCACAGCGTGATGCGGCAGGTTTACATAATACGTCCTCAGCCTTTTAATTGGAACGTAGCGTTCCCAGTCAGCTTTAGTATTTTCACTGCTTTCACTGCAGTTACCTATCCCCCAGGCAGTCCCTTGTCACTGCACCCTTTCCCCGTTGTTCTTCCCACCATTTTGCTTACCGCGTCTGTCCCGCGGCACTCCCGGGGGGGGGGGGGTCTTTCTTATCCTTTATGCAGGGGATAATTTGTAAGCTTACCTCTCTGCTTGGTGGCCTGACCTCCGCCTCGTCTTCCTAGATCCTTGCAGAGGTTGTAATCGTTACAGCGTCCTTTCGCACAGGTCGCTGTGCTGTATACCGTGCGGCTTACTGCAGCTTCGCACCCGATTCCTTTGCTGTGTTCTTCGTTGCCACAGAGCTTCTTTGCTTTGGTTTCGCCCTTCCTTTCCCTGGTTATGCGGTCCTCTGCTGGTATACCTCCTGTTCACCAGAAAGGCCCTGTATCATATCTATCCCTCTCACTTCAGCTGCGACACTCAGTCCGCTCCATTTCCACGTTCATGCAGTGTCGGAGGGAAGAAGGTATTGTCTGCAGAGTCACTTGGGCGGTTCATGGGGGACAGTAGTTTGGTCTGTATCTTTGTTATTTTGCTTCGCAGTGAACTTGCCGGGCTGGACTGCATCTTGTGCTGGTTGGCTCCTTCGCTTCGTTAAAGGAATAGTGTGCTAAAAAATATTACTGTCCTGAGGGTTCGGGCATGTGTTTTTAAGCATACGTTGATCGATCTAACAAACATTTTCTATGCACCTTACCGTCCTTTTCCTCACTTTTACACATGCGAAATCAGGCAGCAGGGTTGCGGCAATCTTGTGCTAATCTTATCCGTTGCCGCATCCCCCTAAGGCGAACTCTCCCTGGCGGCACTAAATCATATCCCCGCCCCTGAAGCTGACATCACCATTCCTAGCGATATTCTCCACCCATCTACATGTTGTTACTGGGCAGCGTAGCCAAACGCCCCCAGTCATCACCTACGTGTTGACATCAGTTGCTGCAGAACCCAGAATAACACACATCCTCTCACAACACAGCGCGTCCCAATTTTGAATAGAAAACATTATTTTTTAAAGGAAACCGCAATAGTCTTGCAATTTATAATGTGCTTTTATTTCACAATAAACGCATCCGAGAACATCCGCCAAGTTCCATATTCAACCACATTGGTCATTTCTTTTTTTGTTCTCGATCCACAAATGGTCATCATGGGTCACACAGTGTTCCTTTGGGTATAAGAAGCGCATTGGATACACCGTGAATCGCAAGGCTTTGGCATCAGCTTGGCGCTAGGCCACCACAAACTATGTCAAGTTGCTCCATATCGCTGGTACGGCGAAAGGGCATATCGGCCCAGGGCGATCATCCAAAACAGCGTCATAGTAATCCAGCCATTTAAGTGCATCTGCAGCTGCCGGCTAAAGAAGCCATCAATTGGTATCTGGAATCAATGACATTTGCAGAAAGGCAGGATGTAGCTGTGTAGAAAACATCACAGAAATGTGCCTCAGTAGCCATTCTTTATTCTAATTGATCAATTTACCCATTAATACTGCGCCGTGTGAAAATTAATGATGAACACAAACGTGAAACAATGGAAACGGACAAAACATCGTGGAAAGTTGGAGTCTAGGATGTGCTTGAGAGGTTAGTGCTAAGGAGTATGTTTAGCTCGCAATGGGATGCGAAGCTGATAGAAGAATTCGAAGAACACAGATGGCATTTCAACAGAATATTAGCATAGAATTTGGCGTTGGTGGAACGGGGGAGGGCCCAGATGTGGACTACATGCATTTTGGTGCTGGACTGCACATGTGTACGGGACAAAGACAAATACACAGGTTGTTTTCGCGCGTCGTTGCAATATGCCACAAACAACAACCCATTACAATGTAAGCCAGCAATAACGGTCAGAAAACGAAACCTTTACTTGTTAGTCTATAAAATAGTCTACAGTAAAACGTACATAATATTCAGCATTTCCATTCTCTCAGCGTAACACAGAGTCTTTCAATTCAACACATTTTCATAAAATGAGGTTACATATTCCTTTGTCCAGTTTTTTCCAAGGACGAAAAACCATCAAGCCTTCTACTGTGTAGGATGCAATGGGTTTGCACAGCTCACAAGCAAAATTCAAACGTGTTGACCTTCACTCCCATGGGAGCGAATAGCCCTGCAGACCATTGTGGCATTTGAAATATTTTTGAAAAGCAAACAAATTGTTTGCTGGCATTCACCAATGGTGCGCAAAATTTTGAGTGATTTACTTTTTGTTAATGAACATTTACAGTTAGTTTACTTCCAAATGCCTTATTTTTAGAGTCCCTCTGTTCAACTGCTCACTCTCCCAGCACCTCGCACAGCCAGCCCCAACCACCTGTCAGCTCAGCCAGTCTCCTGTTCTCACAGCAATGCATGTAATCATTTTTGCAAGTAGCGAGTCTCAAGCCCTGACAAAATGTGCTAGTACGAGAATGTCAGAGCAAGTCCTGCTCCAACCTTAGTGAACAATCCGTCTCTGCTCACTGACTCATGTCATCTCAAACCCCCTCCTGCCAGGCCACGGTCCCCTGAACCCATGACACATGTTCCGTTTGAACGCATCCGTCCCCAGACCCTACCCCTGCACCACCTCAAAATTACCTCCCATATACCTAATCAGGAGTGGTTATATATTTTGGCAACACTGACACCTATCCCCACTGAGTTTGAAATCTTAAGACTCCAAGGCCGCAAATCAAAGATCGGCCCCTCTGATAAGGCATCCGATAGCAACAACCGCTATCATATGCCCCCATAAAAATATAGGTCAGAATGCACCCATTTCTCACCAACAACCCCCTTTCATGCGTTTTGCTTACAGTCAGTAGTTCTTGCGTCCCAAGTTTCTTATCTAGCCTAGGTCTCATTCCTTTGTGGGACACGTATTTATTCAGCTATTTGGACACGTGGGTAAGGCAACTGCAGAACCCCAAAGTTGCTTTCATGCTGATATCCATCTGACCCTCACCCGATCAGTGATGGACCCACATGAGCTCGACAAAAGCGGGAAGTGTGAAAGCACAGCGTTACACTGTATGGCAACCTCCAAAAGGCACATCTTGCAAAAAAATTGACAAAGAGGATACATTCCAAAAGACAAGTTGGATGAATTATTTGGACAATTTATATAAACATTGTTGAACAAATAAATAGCTGCTAATCATTTGAACCGGGAAGTGAACTGTTCCACGAAGTCTGTTTTGGGTGGACAGGCCACGTTTGCAATGTTTTGTGGCAATGTATGTGTTCTAGGTACAAAATCATGAGCGATTCAATGAATATGTATGTCCAACACAGTCAAAGTGAGAACTTTCACAAAATCCAATTCTATTTCCCGGTGTACTGGCTTGAGCACCCATTTTTTGCTTCTTTCCCAAAAGGCCACTGTGCAACAAAGCATCCCAAAGTTTCCTGCAGTCCTCGATTTTTCGCTCCCTACGTTCGCGTTATGCGCGAATACCGCTAGTAGTTTCAAATTCTGCATCCCGTCTATGCCGAAATGCAAACTCTTGGGCCTGTACTTTAGGCACATACTATGGAACACCTCCAAATCTCCTGTGTGACAGAATTATGTGAGTCCCTTCAGATCTCTTGATAGAGTTTTATCAAACACGATCTTCTCAAGGGCTTTATGTGGAGGTGAAGATGAACCAACCACTTCTTGCGTTCCTGATCCTCTGATAAAGGTCCATGTGCACATTGGTGAAAATGTAGGTTTTTTGTCCAAGAGTGAACGTTGAACAGTGGTGCAATAATGAGTGCCATTTTTCAAGTAGAATTTCCACAGATCCACCACAAGTTTTGGAGCTCCACTAAATATGGTTGCTCAAAGACTGGGACCACTGTAAAATGTTTTCAGCACCCTATTTTTACCAGCAGCTGTGATTTTTTTTTATTGACTGATTTGGCAACGTGCCATACATCAAATTGATGGTGAATGTTTGGAAACTGCTCACGCATGAACTTGGCTATTGAAACATTTCCGTCTGTGGCAATGAGGTCTATTTGCATTCCCCTCGATGGGAGATCTTCCAGGGATTGTTTAAACCATGTTTCTCCAGGGGAACTGGGGATTTACATTGGGACACCTGCACGACCACAGAACTCACAATTTATTTAGTTTCCATGTCCTGAAAGTGGTATGTGCAGTACTTTGCTGAAAATCCAGGGGTGTCACATTGTCCATCGCCAGCTAGCCTGAAGCGTTTGTCACAGAATGAACTTTCAATTGACATTTGTTCAATTTTCCAAGCTTCACAAATAGCAGGGAATACATATTCTCGTTGATATTTGTAGTACTGCATTTTAGAAAGGAACTGGAGATCCACAAACTAACAGAAACTGGACAACTTACTAAACGTAGAGCCACCGAAATCCAAAGCTGCTGCATACAGTAGATTTCCAGCTGGCACTTTGCCCAGCATTGGTTGAGCAGACCACAACAATGTAGCATGGAGCTGGCCACAGGTGGCTTGGATTTTCAGGTTAGTGCCTTGTGATACATGAGTCACATTCACCAATGGCTGCCCACACTCCCCCCCAGTATCCCCCCATTCCCGCCTCCTCACTGGATGGACCCATTTCAGCATCAGTATAATCTCTACCAGGCAGCTGTCGTATACAGTGTATTTGTGCTCCTTTATTAGACTATCGTCCTGCATGAATATGGTTTGGGACTCAACTGTGGTGGACATATCGGCCGAACAGGACACACTGAAGTCGAGATCTTTGGCAAGTTCCTCGTTCACTCCGTTGAGGCCTCAGTCTGTCATTTCAGCTTGTGCTATTTGCGCACGAATTGGAGAAACCATCAATGCAGATTGTTTATTGGGTGGCCCTTTTTTGCGCCTATAGATTGTGTGAAGTGGTCACTGAGTAATTCAAAAGCATCTTCCTTATATTCAGTTTCTTCTTCATCTTGTCGAATTCTCACACTGTAGCAATGGTCCAAAGACACTTTGCTTGCTTCGCCGGTCACATTCAATTCATTTTCTGGACTTTGGGCATAAGCATCTCAAGTCTGCTTATTGACTGGACCACACTGCGCTTCAAATAATAGTTGCTCCATGGTGAAATCTGTTTGGCAAGCAGCATCTTTGGTTTCATTTGTGGTCTGTGTCTTCATACTTTTTCTTCTGAGTGTCTAGGAGATGGGTTATAAAACATGTTCAATGTAAATCCAACATACAGTATATAGCACTCTAGATTAAAAAAACATGTTATGAAGACAACACCAGCCCAAAACACTTTTAGTAAATGAAATTGTAAGTTACCCTTGTTTTCTTGATTTTCTGTGAAACCGTGCTCTTCGCTGTAACGACCGCACCAGTAAGCTTGTCCACCACCTCTTGATCCATGTGCCTCCTCTTCCAATTCCTGACCATGTATACTTTCCTTGAATAGAATATTCATTAAAAAAACTGAAGTCAACCATATTTGAACTCAGTCTTTCATCGCACACATTGCTTACACACATACACTCGTGAACAGTCTACGTCATTTAGTCAAAATAGACATTTCGAATTTCACCACATTGATGGCACGTGCACTCGATCAGAGATCACTGTGCAAAAACTACTGATTGTAGTGTTGCACTGAAGCATTTTGAATTGTATTCTGCATTAGGGTAGAGATTGTAATGTTAGAACTGAAATCATAAGAGTTTGAAACATTGCACGTTTATATGAATGTCACAGTCTAATAGTATCCGATGTAGGATTTACTTTCTTTCATTCAAGGGAACTGTCAGTACGCATACCTCATACTCTGGACCAACTCCAAAGGAGGATGTAATTGTAGTCAAAGTACCAGCATCCCCTTGTAACAGTACTTGTTTTAGCATGGATGAAAACAGTGAAATTCAACAGAGACAATAGGATGCAGACAATGACAGGGTACGTAAACCATTTCATATCCTTTAAAATTCCATCCATGATACATTAGCGTGATCTAAAAGCGAAATAAAACTACCTAATGGGCGCTCAAAGTTGTTGTTGACTCCGGAAAAGAAATGGATGCAGAATCTTGCTCCTTCATTTTTAGTTCATTGTCACCAAGTGGTAAAGGGAAAATTAGATTTGTATTAGGAATATGAACTTCAGCAAGTCTGTGTGGCTCACCATTAGTATAATGGACGTGTCACTGATGTCGTCACTACCGATAATCTGTGCATCAGTCAATATGCTCACTTGAAAGAATTGACATGTGAAGCAAACGATTACGAAAAGATTATGCTTATTTCGAAGGGCACTATAGCATAGTTTTCTGTGTTCATAAATGATTGTCTATGATGCTCCTAAAACCAGCAACAGATGTCTAGCAAAATGGGGTATAGTTACAAAGCAATACAATCTGGTAATGCAAAGTTTACTAAGAAACATTTACACCGAAAGCACCAATCTGTTCATGTAGTTACCTGTTCAGTACCCAAACGCCTACAGCTAATTCATGAACCGTGACTCACCTGAGGCAGCGTGTGCTTGAATAGAGTTGGAATTGCGTTTGGAAGCAATTTACGAGACGTTCTGAGTTGATGCTTCTTTGTGTACTGCGATTGGTCGTACATATTCGGAGTAAAGTGCAGGCTGCAGAATCGATCGCCCCTCAAGTCCCCTAAAACATCCTGGGCTCTACTTCCAAGCTCGTCCAGCGCAAATATGCAATATCTGACCCATTCTCTTATTAGATCTATATTCCTCAGGAATATATGCATTATTGTGCCCTTGGGTTTGGTATGTGTCTTAGAACGGCAACCGTAAACCATAAAAGAAGGCATTGTTGAAAAACCCATTTTAAAAAGTCCATATCGTAAAAAAATTATTTTGTAAGAATGCGTGAGAAAGATGGAATTATATCATACATTTTTCTATGCAATGTTTGTTTTTATCACCAACCTGCGCATCTTTGCATGCGGCCATATCCAGACAGCAATGCAGCGACGCATTTTACAGCCTCAAAGATTTCCTTGATTGAAGTAAAGGCAAAAAAGGCATGCGTCCCTACGTTACATTTTTGGAATGAACAGATACATGCCCGGATAACAGTTGACAATTTATTTGTTTAGCATAACTTTATACAGTTAACAATCCATACAAGTATACCACACTTTGAAAATGCATGTCCCTTAGTCAGATTTGCAAAGGACACTAACCACTTTTGGATTGCTGAACTCATTTGTTCTTTACACAGGATCACAAAAGTGCAGAGATTCAAATGGACTCATCATTAGCCTGGATAGCACTACATTAAGCGCTCATGCTAGTGTCAGTCCGGCGTAAACCAGTGCAGCAATACTCCCAAGAAAATTCTTTTGACTTGTACTTGAAACTATGATCCAAATCTGCATCTATATCTGGTGTTTGCTGAGAGATACACACTCACTAAACCATACTGTTCTGTAACTGCCTCAACCGTTTTAAATTTATTAAGGAAACAAAAAGTGGAGGAAAGGAAACGATTATTGTTGTTCATTGCATGAGTGAGCATATTCAGCGTTTGCATAAGTTGATTAAATGGCACATTTAGCTCGATCGTCCACTCACATCACGATCAGGGGCTTTGCAGCTTCAGCAGCGTATGTTACAAAGTGGGGCATGCGCTATGATGTACTGCCAACGGGGCATTGGCCTTGGCTTGATTGCGGTTGAGATTGCTTTATTACAAGATGGTGGATGTGAACAGGTGTGGTCACGGATATTAATCCTTTGAACTTGTGTGATGGAAAGTTTAAAACATCGCCATGTGGTGCAAGGCAGACGACATTACAATTGGTCAAATTTGGGGCTGGTGTGGAAAGAGCGTTGTAGCTCGACTCCCAGAGCTACGCACTACCGGTTAAGCGGCAGTGTAGTGGACCAAGCCCCGCTTTCAGTACGTGAGCCATATCATCACTCGTGGGAGGCCCTGGTGAGCTCCGAGGTGGCGGCCCGGTGGTGGACTGCAGAATTCAGAAGGCGTCCACCCTAAAGAAAAGCACACGCACGTCTCCTCAGATGGCGACTGGCCATCAAGACCGCAGAGCTGTGGACTGCAAGGGGGAATGTGGAGGCGGGCTGCGGAAATTCGGAAGCGTACACCCCTGGTGAGAGGCAGGCTCTGGATCTTGACTCCTTCATTGCAGCCCAATGCAGTCATCCCTCGCAGACTCTCAGAGCAGCCTGACCCGCTACAGCAGAGGAGGTGGCACGAATGCTCCGGGGCAGGCGGCACTGAGGAATGAGGCCTGCCGCAGATGGAAGTCCCTGTTTGCGGCCTGCAGGCCCAGCTGGAAACCTCCTCCTCCCCCCTTCCCTGCTGCATCTGTGGTAGAGGGGAGAAGGGGCCGACAACCTCCGTCCACCCCCTCCTGGTGAACAGACAAGCCTGCAGCAGTGAGGTCCGAGTCCCCCAGATGGAAGAGGGGGCTTCGGAGAGAGGGGTTCCCAGCAAGGGACACATGTATGGGTCTTGTCGGCAGTGAGAGCTCATCCTTAGGCGGGCCTCTAGCACCAGAAAAATGCAAGACGCCAAGAGACAGAACAAACTCAGAAAAAAATCGAAAGACAGTAAATGTTGGGTCTTCTGAAATTTCATCACGATATGTTGAGCACTCAACTCCGGGTGGGTGGCGGGGTGGGGGGTGAAGGCTTCCAGGGAAGTGTCTAGGAATGCTCCAATGAATTACAGCTTTTGGAAAGGTGTCACCTGGGACTTCTTGCAGTTGAGGGAGAAGCACAGTTTGTGGAGAGAGTGGCAGGTGCTGTTGAGATGTTTGAGCTGGTTTGGGAGAAGAGGCTCCGATCAGCCAATTGTCTAGGTTTCTTGGGAACCAGAAAATGTTCTGCTACAGGTACCTTTTTTCCATGGCAACTTTCTCCAGCCGGGAGACAATCTCCTGCAGAAGGAGCGGGTCTGCTTTCCAAAGAGATTGCTTGCTCAGGGCTCTATCTGGGGACCTTTTTAGAAATGGGAACCAGTACCCTTGGGCCACAGGCTGAAGTGCCCAAGCATCCAAAGTAATGTATTGCCATTCTTCCTTGACTGCATACCAAGAAGAAATCCAGATTTGCACAGCAATGCAAACCTTCTGATGACCGCACTTGAGCCCCTAGAGCGATCCCTAGAGCGATCAACGCAGTCGGATGTATCAAGCCCCGATTGGATAGATTGACATGCTGCCTCTTTACGATCACTAATAATGTTAAAGCCTTCCCCCATTTCTCCTTCAGGAATGTATTCAGCTGCTTGGGAGATTACATTCCACAGACTGAATTTATACCTTACCAATGCACAGGAGACAATGGCCTCAAGTGCCATACTCCCATGCCATACTGCCAGCAGAGAACACCCTTTTCGCTAGCATGTCATTTGTTGCCATTCCGATCAGGTGGGATGGATGGATGGATATGCAGCTGCATTTTGAGGTGGAAGTAGCTGCCTTTACTACCAAAATCTCAGGAGTAGGGTGTCTGGAGAAAAGGAAATCAAAATCAATGGCCGATTGTCTATATTTTCTAACCAACTCCTTGTTGACAGTAGGAGTGGTTTCAGGCTTTTTTCCAAGATAGCGTTCTTGAGTGCTGAATGAAAAGGCAACACAGGTTCTTTGCAAGGACCTTTTTCAAGGATATCCGTACGGAGGGGTAGCTGTCGAGCAGCAAAATAATGCAGAAGTGAGCTGGCAGAGCTTCGTCCAGGCCTTCGAAATCCTGTACTAAAATATCCTGCAAAACACAGATAAAGCATCGGTTTTCGATCGGGTCAAGGCTGCTTGTACAGCACTCGACCGAAGTTTCTCCGCAAACAGAAGTCCGGAACAGTCGGCATGCAAGTTATGAGGAGTCGGACATGGGAGGCATACACATATTGGTCGAGGTTTCTCACAATTTGCCATTTACTGTATAGTAAAGGCTGGGACAAATACCTATCTTTCCCTAACCTAACACAACCAAGACTGAAAGGAAAATGACCGTTCAAAAATGTCTGTCCCTCACACTATTACACATACAATACCATCACATAAAAGAACAATTTGGCAGTTCAACTTTGTAATTCAACATGCATTCAAATATAAAGAACAGAATCTCTTATGATCAGGGTTGAATTTCCCTTCGCCTGGATTAATTCAGGATCATATAAATCAAAGTTCATTTCAGGAACGTTCTTTTCTTTTGCCTAGCTCCACTCCATGTGGAATACACAGTTCTTTATCTCCAATATACCCTTCACTTGGCAAAGTGACTTCCCAGTTTAAAAAAAAAAGGTTTCTCCTTCTTAGAACAGTTGTTAAAACTTCCACTTAGCAGTTTAAAAAGTCTTGTTCTTCATATACCAATTTGAAAAGTTAATGAACGATTATTTTCTCAGGTGACCAATCACTTTTCATCACATTATCTCTCTTCACAAATAACACCTTGAGAAGAACGGATCATTCAGAAATTCTAGTTCAGATGGTTATACAACAGTTCAACACAATCAGAAGTCTTCTCGTCTTCGTCCTCATCCTCCTCTCCAAACCTTCCACACTGAACTCTTCAATGCGGAAAGCTAAACCAACAACAGCTTCTGGGAAAAGTCGCTGGACTTGTAACACCATTACCTTATAACTTCTTTAATAACCATTTTGCACAGAAGGACAATGATTCTTACATGCCTTCATTTGCCCTTGCCACTGCAGGTTACAATTCTCTCCCCCCTGATCCTTTCTACAAGGAGGGCTCTTCTCCTGCTTTCTTATTTCTTCCCACACACTTTATTGGCTCTTGACAATGCGATTCACAACTTCTGTAACTGCTACATTCAGTCTGCCGGGATAGCTCTTGGCTATGGCAATGCAGTCCCCTTAGTTTTAAATGTGCCCTTCTTTGGCTTAAACAATGCAGGTTACAACCTTCTCTTATTGGGCCTCTTTTCAGCAAGTCACATTCACCTTGTTTAATAATGATCACCTTTTCGTTTGGGAAATGTGTGCAACAATATCCTTCTGTTCGCCCTCTCCCTCTCCCTGTTGGGTAATTACATTCAATCTTTCTTTTAAATGCTCGGTATTCATAACTTGGTTTCTTTTGAAGCGGACTGTGTTGGAGTGCCCTAGGGTTACCTAGTTCAGGATAACTCAACGGTTTCTCTTGGCATCTCCTCCGCATCCGATAGTTATGCTTTGCTGCTAGTCGGGTATCCACTTGCGGAGTACAGCTACCGTCAGCCTCTTGCTGCATGCGCTCTCTTTCTGGAGCTCACAGCTCCACACGCACTCTGGTTAAGTCATTACACCGGAGTGCATAGACTGGCACAGAGCGAGTCTCTCTCTTTCAGGACAGCTGGTCTCCCCACCGCTTCCCGCTGCGCGTCCTCTGCATCTCCGGGCAGTATGACCTCCGGCAAACTGACGTCCCGCAATCTTCAAAAAGGCGGCGCCAACTACTGCTCTCTCCTGCTGCTTCTGAAACTCCTGCTTCAACGGCTTTCTTCTACTGATCTGGTATGGGTCATTAGAACTAGACAGCTCACTATGGTCTAGTGACTGAGCTACTCTTCCCTGTCTCAGTACTAAGAGCGAAGCCCATAATGTTCTCAGTTATATTAACAGGAAACTCTTCAATTTAACAAAACCTCATTAATACAGTGGGATCGCTAGGGAAATTATTCAGAGGATACTCCCATTTTTCCTGGCCTGAGTCCCCTCCCATATGATCCACCTGCAGAACATGACCCAGTATCAGGTAGCGTCCGTCTTTCCCTGGCCACTTGAGAATGGTTCCAGGCCAGATTGCTTGGGGTGATAACCTCTGAATAAGGGCCATCGCGTGCACGTGAGGTGCCATCTCGGGAAAGCAGCAACCTAACTGTGCTCCTGATGGGAAACAGCCTATGTAGGTTTTCACCCACACTAGTGAGGCCCAGGGACATGGCTAGGTCGTAGATGGAGGAATTGGAGACCAGCAGTGTTGTGTGTTACCCGGTGTAATCCGACCACTACGGCGGTGGCGCAGCACATGAAGATCTGGAAGAAGCAGGAGGTCCAAGATAAACATCACTGCACTCCATTCGAATTCTCAATACTTGACTCAGGATTGTGGTCTGAGCAGACAATCCTCGCCCTTTCCTAGGTGTCTGACCATCAAGCACTGTTTTCTGACTTGCAGCCTACCATTTTGTGCGAGGACCTACAAAATCTACCCAGCACCACGGAGCGGTCGTGGAGTTCTAGCAGAGTTGAGTAGTCTTTGTAGTCCATGTCAGGACTGAAAGGCTGCTGGGCTGATGAGAATGAATCTGCAACCTTCGCCGGTGAAACCAGCAAAAGAGGCTCAAGACGCAGAAAAAAAGACGCCAAGAAGTTTGCGTCCGACATCAAACTCCCCAAACAATCAGCCACCTACCCCCAAAACAAACGGCCAGACGGCGACCAGCCCTACTAAATACTGGCTTGAAATCCCCCTTTATAAAATCCATTGTATTAAGTGGGAGCACAGACCGCATTCTCAGCATGGAAACAACGGATAAAGACACACCATTGGGCGAAGACTCCCAAATTAAGCAGCCGGTGTTACCAGAACCAGCTTGCGTGGCAAAACTTCAGAAAGTCACCACTCAGGCGCTAAGGGAACTATGCGCCGACCCAGCGCCAAAGGAACCAACAGATGAACTGGCCTCGCAACAACGCCCACCAGTTGAGTGCAGCCCAGTGCAGCATGTCGAAAGACAGGCGGTGAATCTTTTGCTCCAACGGGTGAAGCAAACGCCGACGAGCCAGCCCACATAAAAAATACAAGCTCCAGAGACGATCACGTGACCATACCTGCAAGTAGAAGTGACTGCGAGGCGCTGGAAAGGAAGCAACAGCTCGGGACCCCGCCAGCACCAGTGCTCATGGAGGTGCCGATTAACTGTGGGGCCGTCCGCAACATCGTGGTTGCCCAAATCCATGCAGCAGAAATCGAGGGGGAGGCGGAACATGGCCAAGTCTGGGCTGAACACAACACGCCCTTCCCGCTCCCGAGCCACCGTCGCCCAGAGAAGAGTGCCCCCAGAGGCGCTCGACGGAATTCACCCAAACAACGACTGCGAAGAATTCGCTCCAGGCAACAAAGGGGCTCAGGAAATAGAGCCTGAAGATAGGAAAAATACTAACGGACCTCAAAAAGACAAAACAGTGTCCGCCATACAGCAGATCAAAAACAATTAAAACAACGTGCACAAAAGGCGCACAATAAAAAAAAGAAAACCCCCCCAAAAAAACCAACAAAAAATCGAAATCAGCGTAAAACAAAACAAGGCAAGCAGGATCCATCAAAGGAAGCACTACTAAAAACAACATCCTGTAATTCTTTGAAAGAGTTCTTCTCAAGGCAAGGCAAAAGGAGCCATGAAGTCCTCAATGAACTAACGGATGATGAGATACTGGAAGCATTCATAGACCCAGTACCAGCAATCAAAGCGTGCAAAACGGCCCTCAAAAATCCTGACTTCGAAAAACAACCGACAGTGCAAAACAAGGGAATCAGCCGAGACAAAACCCAAACAAACCTCTGTCTGAAACTTCTGTGCCAACTGACATTATCCATCTGGACTTACCAGCACTGCAAGCTTTGTCCCCAGGAGTGCAATCACCTCAAACCACCGGCCCTCTGCCACAAGAAGACCCCAAGACACTCCTGGAGGCGAAATCGCCTCCTCATCCAGACATAAAGGAGTCGGAGATGAAGAAAATCACCAGTCCCCAAAGCAAGTCCCCGCGGGCTCCAACACCCAAAAAAGACATTCAAAAGAAATTGATCATATGCACGCCCTCCCCCAGCTCTTGAAGCAGGCGTGGACTGGGAGAACCCGAAAACGCCAAGGACCTTGAGAACAAGCTCCTCAACAGGGGCCCAAGGAGAAAGCCACCTAGCACATAACCAATCCCAAGAAAGATGAAGATTAGAACTCTCTCAATCCACACCGGTAAAACACGGCCGGAAAAGTCTCCCGTCAACAACCGAAACCCCTTCAAGAAAACCGGACATGATGACAATGTCGGCGATAACTATAGCCTTAGCACCTTTTGGAAAACTCTATGAGGCACTGAACGATACGTTAAAAGACCACACGACCTTAACCGCACTCATGCATATGAGACAAATTTTCCTTGAAGGTTTCATCATGGCCAAAGAACAAGAGGCAAAACACAAAGGTCATACCCCCAGAGCCGAAAGGGGAAAACAAAAACATCAGTCAAAATGCTCAAACCCAAACAGAGCAGCTGACAAGCCCTCAGATCTTCAGTTTTCGTAGCAGACCACATGACGGGCCAACAATAAAGAAAAACCCGGGAACAAAAGAAAAAGAAACACACAAGAATCAACAACCGGCCAACCAAGCCAGTATATAAACAGGGTCACCACCAAACACTGGCGCCTCTCATAGGCCCTAGCAAGCTCAAAAAAACATCCCAGTGGCACAAAAAAATAAATCAACCAAAGAAACAGAAACAGAAAGTACGATTGCAGGGAGGACAGGCTCAGCAAAGACTCCACTCAGCAACCCGTTCTCTTTCGCCCATCAACGATCTAACCCACTGCCAACTCAACAAACGACACAACAGCAAACACAAAAATCCCCACGAACAATAGAAGATTTTATGGCAGACAAAAACTCAATGAATCTGACTACGCATTCAACACCCGAGCCATACGCAAAAAAGGACACAGTAATCAACATAGAATCCACGCCACCAAACTCGAATTGGGAAACGGCACAAAAAAAAAAAAGACGAAACAGTTCAACACCACAAAGTCGATACCCAAAAGGACCAATCATCTCAAACCAACAAAAAAGTCACCCCAGCACACCAACGAAGACGAGCACCACACCCAGACAACAGACGCGACGCCAAGAACAAAGAAAACTATTGCCCTGAAAGAAACACCTCCAAAAAGGTCAAAAGAAAGCGTGCCCACTCGCAGACCGACTAGTCGTTCCCAATCAAGAAAAAAAGCCTTCTGGAGCAAGCCCAGAAAAGTGGGGTCCTCTCAAGCACAAAAAAAGCGATCAGACAAAAACATTCAAAATAGAACAAACAGACCAAAACTCTGAAGCAGTAATCCTAAACAGAGGGACGTTAATGAAGATTTTCAGAAACATCAAGGACCTCAAATACTTGAGACCAGAGGACATTCCCCTAGTAGAAACGTACCATAAAGCTCGCAAGGCAAAAGCATATATACACACGTTAAAAAAAACGCAGGAATAAAATCAGACCAAAGAGACTAACGAGGATCTACGCCAAAGAGGATATCTCCTCACGGAGCTCCAGGCAGACTCTCAACCCGTCAATCAGCAGACTCCCTGCATTCCAGACTAGCTCCAGCCGACTCATTCCAGGTCAAACACAGAAGTAAACCATTGCCGGGTGAACAGTTTTCAAAATGCGCACTGACTCACCCCTAGTCAGAGACCCTTAGACAAAAAAGAAAAAGGACCAAACCGCAGAACAGGGGGGCAAAGAAAAGGAAAACGACAACACAGATAAAGAAAACATGCGAAAAGGCCCCAACATCAAGGGATCAATCCGACGCAAAAGAACGGACAAAGCAAACCGGACTCTCCTTTGCGCCAATAAAGCAACTATGGGCATGGCTGCCTAAAGCAACCCGAAACAGGTGTACCAAATAGCAGCGACCACCGAGAGCAGAAAAGGAATCATCCTCGGAAAAAACCAACAAGATGGCTCTAGACACGGCCAACTTTGAAAATGGCCTTGTGGAACACACAAGGTTTCAAACACCTGATGAGAACAGGGAAAACAAACGTAGGAGACTTTGACATTTTAGCATTACAAGAGACCTGGCTTACAACCACACCAGCAATGGACGGATATGAAATAACAACCTCCCCAGCCTCAAGAGGACAGACAGGCCGCCCTTCAGCTGGTCTTCTGATTGCAGTTTGGTTAGGCAGTGGTCTTTCGATAGAAAAGGAACTATCCGCCTCGCAGAGCCAACCATCAGTTTGAGTGAGGTGGACCCATCGAAACCAAAAGACAAAGAAAACCTGGGAGACTCCAATCGCAATAACAACCACCTACTGTAACCCAGACAAAATCCAAGACTATACATTTCTACGAATAATAGAGTCGGAAATAGACGACATACAAATAAACTCAGAGAATACGCAAATAATCATCTGTGGAGACCTGAATGCCAAATGCCTGAGCACAAACAATCACCCAACAACTTCCAACCCCACTACCAAAGGAGATTCAAGAGGCCAGAAATGGTTAAAATTAATGGGTTCAAGAAACCTCCATAACACAGCACAGCCATCATCAACAAAACTCCAAATCCCAACCTGGGAACGAGCAACTCAAGCGGGAACAATTGATTACATATTCGCCTCCGAAGAAATGCAATCATAATATTCTACAAATAACATGGCCCACACAACACCTGGAAAAACACAGAATGATGGAAGAGGTGAAAGTGTCAACTCAAGGAAACCGCTAAAGACTGACCGCAGAAAGGATAGCTGATTTGACACACAACTACAAAAAGAAACTTGGTAATGAACCTGATAGGCGCAGAGCGGAAGTAGACTACCAACCCCTGTTGATTCAATATCAGGTGAACCCCACAAAGCAGCAGAAAAAAGGAGAACCTCAAGGTTTCCACCAGTATGACAAAATACTGGTAGACAGGCGCCGCGCATTAAGGAAACTAAAACATCAGGCAGCGAAATCCAGATCGCTAACCATCAAAAAAGACTGAACAAAGAAGTAAAAAACTACAGATCCTGGCTGAAATCTTACCGCCTGAAACTCTACCAACTGGACTCGGTGGAGATGCTCAAAAAGGTAATGGGAAGAAACTCCAGGGAATTCTGGTTGCTCATAAAAACGACTGACAGAAAACAGGATCACAAACAAGCTAACACGGTGAGCGAAGAAAGAATCATTTCTCTGCCCTGTCCAGATCCCACAAGGTTCGCGCGCACCAAACACCCCCATTGGGAATTCGGCCTGGGAAGACCTCTAAAATGCTGACGACATAGAAGGAGCAATCCGCAAATTAAAGTCTAGTCGAGCGTCAGGACCAGACGGAAAAACTAATATCGGCTTGAAAAACAATCCCAAGGAGTGGGCAGAGTTTATAAGCCTCGTCTTTGAAGCTACAATAAACACAAAGTCGATACCCCGCTCATGGACAACGGCGAAGGTGGTCCCGATCTTTAAAAAGGGCGACAGATCTGACCCCAGCAACTATCGCCCGATTGCATTACTGGACACAATCGGAAAAATCTACGGATCACTGATATTAAAGGGCTTCCAAAGATGGGCAACAAACTCACCAAGCTGGGATCCATTCCAATCAGGTTTTACGAAGAACATTGGAACATCAGTAATCATCATGATATTAAACATCGTAAAGAACGAAACCCGTGCACAACAACTCAAGGTCTTCATAGCCTTTGTGGACCTAACACAGTCTTTTGACAAGATTGACCGTGGCAGGCTATGGTCCAAACTGGAAGAATGGAAATGTCCAAATCAACTTCTGGAGCCTATAAAAGCACTTCACCGGGACACATCAATGAGGGTTAAGCTAAATCACATCGGAGCTCTATCAGAAGAAATCACGATCAATAGAGGCGTAAAGCAAGGATGCCCGTTAGCGCCAGCACTTTACACAGCTTTCCTTGGCGACTATAAAGACTCCGCAAAAGAGCTCAGAACCTTCGCACCGAAACTGGGTGGTACTCCAGTCCCAAGGCTCCTCTATGCAGACGACATTATCCTCCTCGACCAAACCCCCATCGGGCTGCAATGCCAACTAAACAACCTAGCAAGTTATATTTCAAAAAACAATCTCGAAATAAAGAGAAAATAAAAAAAACGGCAGCCCAGAAGAAAAAAACATCACTGGAACATCGAGAACATCGAAATCGAAGTCGTAAAGGAGTTCAGATACCTAGGAGTGATGATTGACAGCATGGGGAACGAAAACAGGAAACTTGCTGCCCAGGGTCGAGCCATGGACAGGAAATGTGGCCGCTTCTCGTTGCTGCCGGCCATAAAGTTCTTCGAAGCCAAAGTGGTCCCCTCCCTGACATATGGAGGGGAAGCTTTCCACACAATCCCACACGGCATCAGGGACAAACTGGAGAGCCACTTCTTGAGAGAAGTGATGCGACTGCCTAAATCAACAGCAATTGCGGCAATCAGAAGAGAACTAGGACTATCCTCATTGAAAAAGTCAGTGGATGTGAACAAAATGTCGCTATACAGGAAAGTAATCATGCCGGAAGCCCCCATACAATACAAACTGATTGAACAAGAAATCCAAAGAGGTAAATGCAAATTACTATCAGCCTGGGCAGCAGAAAAAGAAAACACCCTGGAAGAAATTGGCTGCACCAAAGAAGACCTACTCCTCAACCCTAATAAAGTCAAGAAAAAGATGGATCTACGTGATTGGATACTCACGCAAGAAAAAGCAGAATCCAATAAACTCCTTGCCCATTTGCCACAGCAAAACAAAAAACTGAACAACAATGCCTCAGTCATCAGAAGATTCCCAGACAACACTCTAAGGCAAACCTTCTTAAGGGCAAGATTAAACCTCCTGCCAACCAATGCAATCAGAGCATTAAGAGGTCTATCCATTTCCAACACCTCCAGATTGTGCAATGACTCCACAGAAATTGAAACAGTACGCCATCTTCTAACAAAATGCACGAAAACCTTTGCCCCGAGGAAAGCTTTTCTAATCCCGCTACTAAAGCCTTTCGACCTACGCGAAGAAGAAACCTGGTGGAATCGACTCCTAAGCAGGAACAAAACCACTTGGACAATCACGGCAGCTAAGATTTTAGAAGCAGCCCTTGCAGATTGTCTCAGAGAAGAAAACCCTCCAGAAGGGCAGGCGGGCGAATAACTATAGACAACACCAGAAAGACAAATTGACTCACCTACAGAACGACAACCATTCAGCATTCAGGCGCGAAGATTCACTCACTCACCTTCGCATCACTTTGTAAAATCAAAGAAATGTGATAAACGCAAATAAATAAATAAAAATACTTGACTCTAGCATCTACTTCTGCGGAAAGCCTGATCTGTCACACCCCGGCTTACCTCTTAAATCTGGGTACCTACTATGTCAAAGGAGAAAACAAGAAACTAGTCTTGCCAAATAAAATGAATCAATACACAGTGATCATCACCGGCCATCCAAAAACCATTGCACCAATCGGCACTGCGCAAGATAAAAGACTTTCTAACAGCAGAGCTTTCACTCACAGATGCGAGAGGTGACATTGCAGAATACAGAAACTCCATGCAGGGAAAAATACAGGCTCAGCTTCAATGTATCGCTACTCCGCCATGACCTCCATAAACTGGGCGACAGAATGGGAAATGCAGAAAAAGGCATATCTGATTCGAAGACCCGTTCCGGAAAACAGAACGAAAACGATTGGACGTGACCCAACGACTGAAGGGGAGGGTCGAAGAGAGTGAGGTACGCTACCGTAGAAACATTTGCATCCTGAGACTTCCGGTAAAAACAGAGGGCCCTAGTGTGGAACTTTTTCTGGAAAATTGGCTGGTGGAACTAATGTAACCCAGACACTTCAACTTCTTTTCTCTAGAGTGAGCACATCAGCCATACCTGGAGCCACACTGTGACAGTGGTTACCAGATAACAACGGAGACCGAGATGCACTGATACAAATGGTCCGCTCAAAAGGGCAGATGACTTATAACGGTCATAAAATCACATTCTTTTCAGATGATACCAGAGAAGTTAAGAAAGTTCGGCAATCATTCAACTCAGTCAAGAAAAAGCTCCAGGCTTGAAGTATGAAATATGTCCTCTTCTTCCAGGCACAGCTTAAGATTTATTTAATGAGACAACGCAAATCTTCACTGACCCATGCAAAGCATGGACTTGGCTTCAATTACACACCGACAAAGAGAATGGTTTGCATGAACAAAGTTGTTCCCCTTCGCTAACCCGAGACTGTGCAATCCCCTCAAGACCAGCGAGGTCCCATGACCCGGCTACCACTCAACCGCTGAACCAGCCGCAGACATCCTGGAATGAGGGTTGAAGGTTGTAGGACCTTGGACCTCGCCCTCTAACAAGCTCAACAAAATTTCTGTGATTTTGATACAAAGCCGGGCTTGAATTGTCGCGCGGTGACAGCCTCACTGTTTACTACTGCCCCCCCCCCACGAGACGTTGAGATCGCTCTTCTCAGTTCAGAATTTTAAGTTGCATAATTGTTTGTTAAAAGCCAATTGGCCATTTGGTCACATATTTGGGGGACGATGCTTCGGGTTGGGATGAAATCTGGTGTGGGGGGAGTTGGGACATTTTGGTTATTTATGAACACAGATAGCTACCTTGTATTATCCAGCTTATCAGCAGCAAATATGTCCTAATGGGATTTCTCAGTCACATTTTTAGCAATATTTTGATCACCTAGTGTTTACATGGGAAATTAGGGCGGAGACAGGAACCTGTAGCTCCCAACATGGAACGTGAATAGTCTATGCACTCCCTTTGGGAGTCATTTTACAATTCCTGAATAGATACTCGCACGATGTGGCCCTACTCTTAGAAACACACCTGGGCGGCTTCGAATGTAATTTCTTCAAAAGAATCAACTATAGAATTGCCATGCATGTTGGGTTTTCTGGGGACTCCAGGGGCGTTTCATTCTTGTACATAAACGTGTAAAACTAAAAATCCTTTCAGTTAAACAAGACCCGCGTGGCGGTTCGTTTCACTTAGGCGGGAACTTTGGGGGAACACAGTGGCCATTTTGGCAGTGTACGCTCCCCCACCAGACACTGTAGAACTCCTTCACATGATTCAAGACTTATTATTGCACCATTCGGACTTCTGCATCCTGGGGGAGACTTTAAAGGAGCTCACAGACACTAATCGATAGGACACACCTAAGCTAAGCACATACACAGCGGCACATAGTCGTTGAAACACTTGGAGGGCAAGGATAAAGGCTTCTCATTCCTCTCCAGGGCCAACGCATCTATGTCGAGGATTGATTACTTTTTGTCTCTCTCAGCGTGAGGCGCACAAACTAGGTTCCCTGCAAGAGGAATATCCGATCATGCACCACTCCTTATGGAACTTAAAAGTAACCAAACCAAGCCCAAGACAGGATGGCGGCTGAATCATTGTTATCTTGGTTTTCCGGACACTGGGTCAGTCGAAAGCCTGGTTACATTTTGGGAAAGCTATAAGGCAGTACTCTGAGGCGAGCCAATATCCCTATTCTTGGCAAAACACAAATCCCAGACACAAATGATGGCAGACGCTGGCGTGAGTCAGAAAGTCTAGAACAAGACTTTCTTATCTCCATTCCTCTAGAACACAGACTGCCGCGGACTGCTCCAGAATCTCTCTTTAGACAACGCAAAGCAGGTACATTGGGACAAGCAGGGCAGAATTTCTGATGCAGGTGACAAGGCTGGAAAGGCACTTGCATGACTAGAGAGGGGTGATGGAGGGAGCAGACACAGTAGCGCCTTTGCAGATTATTACGAAGCTCCTCATCAGGCCCCTACAGGTCTAGACCCTCTACCTACTATTATGCTCCAGATCCTTCCCCTTAGAACGCAGAACTAAGAAGGGATGTCCACACCCTATCCTCCATCGAACCTCTTGCGATACACCTTAGAGAGGACCAAATCTTGTTCGGGTTTCGATGGCCTACAGGACACAGAGAGAGTGTCATTGTATGAGCGTGACCTTCTGATATTTCTGGTGGGCCCCCTACATTACTGCCCGATTGTAACCAAAAGACTGCAAGACTATGGGGCATTTAGTGGGCTCAAGGTGAACTGGCACAAATTATTATTATTAAGTTTAACCAGGTTACTCACCGTAGTGACCACCTTACTCCTAGTCCATAGTCCCCTTTCCTCCATACTTAAGGGACATTCCTCCGTCCTGTGGGACGGGACCAGAGCACTTTGTAAAAGCATCCAACATTTTGGAAATTATTTTAGTCCTTCCTCTCTTTCTATGCAAGGCCAGGCACGTGGCCATAGCCCCGCCCATCTAGGCTCCGCATTGCGCATCGCCCATCAGTCCTTTTGTCGCCATGTCAGAGTCAATAACAGAGGAACCTTATTAGAGGGGACGGAGAGCGGGTGTATGGAGGAAAGGGGACTATGGACTAGGAGTAAGGTGGTCACTCCAGTGAGTAACCTGGTTATACTCCTACGTCCCGTCCCCCTTCCTCCATACTGGAGCTCAGATCTAGACAATGTTTACAAAAAGCCAATGGGGAGGCCCAAGTAGCCGCCTTTGCGATGGTCTCCCAGGGGACATATTTCTGAAAGGCAACTGTAATACACACAGCGTCGCCTTAGAGGCCTGCTTACCTTTCGGATTACCGAAGGTCACCAACGGTTGAGAAGAGCTCCTAAATTCGGAAGTTCTGTCTAGATAGAAGAGCTCTTAAGTTCTAACATCCAAGCAGTGCAGAACCCTTTCCGCTTCTGAAGCAGGGTTCGGGAAAAAGACCGGCAGGGAGATTGATTTAGATGGAAATCGGAGACCACCTTCGGCAGGAAAGAAGGGTTTGTCCGTAGGACCACCTTATCCTTGTGAAAAACCAAGAAGGGATGATCCACCGACAAAGCCTGGAGCTCACTCACACGCCTTACTGAGGTAACGGCAACCAAAAAGGACACTGTGAACCAGAAGGTACAGAATGGCCTCAAACATCAAAGGGCGGCTGCCAATCGGATACACCCGACCGCGAGCCAGAATCAAGGAGCGGCCACAATTCGAATATACGCGACCGCGAGTTGGAGTCAAGAGGCGGCCGCAGTTCGAATATAAGCGACCGCGGGTCGGACATGGGCCACGAGTCTGATGCAACCGACAGGGAGGCCAACCTACGCAGTACGGCCACAGGGACTTGGGTATGGACAGACAGCACGGACGCCAAACAGGATTCAGACACGATAACCGCTCCCTGCTTGTGCTTGAAATTGACAATCTCACCTGAAATCCATTCCGGCAGCAATCAGGGGCAGGCAGACGGGACGGGGGAGAATACAGCATGGCAAAACATGAACAGAGAGGAAAGGGGCAGGGCTTGGGGGGATATTTATAGAGGTGGCAACAAAGTCGCTTCCGATTGGTTAACCAGTCTCTGGCCCCTATTTAAGGGTGAAACTGACAAAGGACTGTGTGTTTTTTCCATTCTCTTTCAGAATATTCGACCTGAGGGGGAGAGAGCCACACCAGGGACGCTCTGGGCCTATGAAGACTAACCAGAGGAATCTGAAGGTGTACCCATACCTAAGAAGGAACAGAAGACTGAATTAAGTTTTCTTGCGAGATGTTTTTTTTTTTACCTTCTTCACCTGAATAAAGTATTTTTATTTTCTTTATTCCTGCCTCCCTGCCTCATCCTTACAAACACCTTCCACGACAGGTGCTTGAGGTCCACCGTGGCCATTGGTTCGAAAGAGTTATGGCACAATGCCTTAAGGACCACATTTAGATCCCACGACGGGTGCGGACTACGAACCGAGGGATACAGGCGCGTCAAGCCTGCAAAATGTCTCTTAACCACTGGATTAGACAGAGAGTAAGAGCATTGGTCCGTAGATAGATAGGCAGATACCGCCGAAAGATAAGTTCTGCATGACAGAACGTGAATTCCCGACTCTGCTAGGTGGGATAAAAAGGACAGTACTGTGTCAATCGAAGCCGCCCTTGGGTCCAGTTGTTTTTGTAGACACCAATGATAGAACCTGAGCTATTTGCTTCTGTACTCGGACCTAGTCAAGGATTTCCTGGCTGCCTAAATAATACGCATGTTATCCGCAGACAGGCTAAGATGTTCTGAAGAACTGAACTCAGGCACCATGCCGCCAAGCTCAGCAATTGTGGGGAGGGGTGCCACAGCTGTTGCTCCCCCTGGTGTAGAAGATTGGGGCTCACCGGTAACCTGATCGGCAGATACACCGATAGGTGTTGAAGTTCTGAGAGCCAAAACCTGGCCGGCCACCACAGGGCTATGAGTAGAAGGGAATAGTTCACTGTGTTCTTCAGCTTGCAAATCGTCCGACGAACCAGAGGCAGAGGCGGGAAAGCATGAGCCCTCATGTTGTGCCATGGAATCTCGAGAGCATCCCCCAGAGAGGAAGCTCCCAGCCGTTTCTGGAGGCATCCAGAGGAAGTTTCTTGTTTGCCGCTGTCGCAAAGAAGTCCACTTCCGGAGTGCCCCAACACAGGAAAATCCATGAGAGGATCTCAGCCTTCAATTCCCACTCGTAGCTGACCATCGTCCGCCAACTGAGGGCATCTGCCGTGACATTCAGCTGGCCCGGAATGTGTACTGCAACTAGCCAGACACCATGAAGAACCGCCCACTCCCAAATCTGGATGGACAGGTCAACAAGAGGGGGGGGACTTGGTGCCCCCTTGCTTGTTGATGTAATACATTGACACCACATTGTCAGTGCGGATACGGACCACTTTGTTGGCAATGATCGGTCTGAACGCCTTGAGCACTAGGAAGATCGCCAGAAGCTCCAGATGATTTATGTGGAGGAGCTTGTTCTGAGGCGACCAAAGATCCGAGACCTGAAGGAGATCCAACGTTGCACCCCACCCTAGACGGGAGGAGTCCGTTGTGACCGTCACCATAGGGGCTGGGTCCTAAAAACCCACCTCCACCCCCCCCCCCTACAGGTTGCTGAGAGACCACCACCACTCCAGGTCTCATGGAAGCCGGAATCATTATCAACTTAGTCCGGATCCACAGCCTGACGCCAAGAACTCCGAAGAGCCATCTGAGTCTGCCTCATCTTGAGACGAGCAAGAGGAAGAGCCAATACGCAAGAGGCCATGAGGCCCAGAAGCCTCTGGAACCACCATGCCGACATGCTCTCCAACTGCGCAAAGATCTGACACGTGGCCAACAGATCCGCCATCCTGTCCCCGATCAGGTACACTCTGCAGTCAATCGTGTTCCAGCGAAAACCCAGGAAAATCCATTCCTGAGAGATAGTCATTGATGATTTTTGCCAGTTCACTGACAGCCCGAGGTGGAACAGGAGCTGGAGGAGAGCCTGAAGATTACCGGCGGCTTTCAACGGGCAAGAGCTGCGTAAAATCCAGTCGTCCAAACGCGGATACACATGGATACCCTGCAGGCGAAGATAAGCCGCGATCACCGACACGCGGCGCCCAGCTGAGGCCAAAAGGAAGCACTCGAAACTGGAAGTGCTCCTCTCCCACAGAGAAACAGATCTCTCCTCTGTGGATTCCAGATCAGAATATGCATGTACGCATCGTGAAGGTCCACCACACTGAGCCAATCGCCCATCTGCAAGGAGGACCGTATCTGGCCGGGCATGATCATCTTGAATTTCTCTTGGGGTAGGAAAAGATTGAACTGGGAAAGGTCTAGGATGGTGCACAGGCCAGCCTGGTTGGGTTTGGGCACTGTAAACAACCGGGAGTAGAAGCCCGCCCCTTTTTCCCCAAGGGGAACAGGTTCCACAGCTCTGAGGTCCAGCAGTTTCTGAACCTCGGCTTTTAGGGAGGACGACCCCGACTGCTGGAAAGGAGGATTGAAGGGTGGGCTGGGGGGTAAAGGTAAGCGGAAGCCCGCCTGAGCGACTGACAAGACCCACCTGTCCTCGGTGATGGTCTGCCACGCCTCCCAGTGAGACGCAATGCATCCTCCCACCGGGGTCTTGTGCGAGCGCGGAGAACCCTCATTTGGCAGGCTTTTCAGTGGTGTTACCACCTGAACCTGAGGAGGCTGAGGAGCGGGAGAAAAACCGAGTCCGTTGCTGCCCTCAGCGGGAATTACCGAAAGAGGTATCCACTCTGCGGGATTTCCGGTCTAGAAACCCCCTGAAACCAAAGGAGGGCCGGCTTTGTGACAACGGTCTCTGGGTCCTAAAAGGAGTTTTCACCAGGACGGACAAGGACTTAGCTGTCTGGGTGCGGTCCCTTGTTTTGGTCAGCTCCACATCCGTTGTGGAATGGAAAAGCTCCTTACTGTCAAACGTCATTTCCAACACCTTGTCCTGCACCTCCTTTGAGAACTTGGTGGCATGCAACCACGCCTGTCGAGAGTTATCAACGCCCAGCATAAGGCCCGAGCCGAAGTGTCGACGTGATGCGCCGCGGCCTCCAGCAGATCCTGGGCCAAGACCCTCGCATCGGACAATCCTGCCTTAAAGTCTTCCAGCTTCTCGACCGGAATGAACTCCTCGAACTCCGACAGACCTTTCCACATCTTCATATTCGCCCCCGCTAACACTAGTTCCGCATTGGCCTGCCGGAGCTGCAAGGCCGAGTTAGGGAAAATCTTCCTCCCATGGGAGTCGAGGAGCTTGTCCTCTTTCCCCAGGACCCGAGTAGCCGTCGTAGAAGAGGATGCTGCAGGCCTGGACTGTAAACGCAGCCACCACCGTGGAGGAGGGGGGTGGACAAGATGATAGGGCCACTTCTTCCAAAGAATGCAGCCTGTATCGCGCATAAATTTTCTTATTGACAAAAAGTCCAGAGTGTGGCTTTTCCCGATCCTACAGACCTCGGCCAAAACGTCCTTCTGCAAAAACAGGCCAGTAAGCTCCTAAGGAGACAGGGTGAACACCCCCAAAAGCACACCCTCCTGCGGAGCGGGTGCCTCGGGCACTGGAACATCCAATAGGTACATCATGTCCAGTACCCGGTCATGGAAAGCTCTAATAGAGCGGCGCTGGTCTTCGTTGTCCTGATCACCCTGCGCATCATCCGACAGGTCAGAATCCGGCTGAACTGCGTCAGGCACCGCCTTGTCCACGGGGGACAATGGAGGCTAGGGCGGAAGGGTCGGGGAGGCACCGTAGGCAAATGCCGCGCCGGCAGAACCACCAGGGGAGCGGGTGGAGCGGAGGCGGGCATATATCCCTAAAAAGACCCTTGAAATACTCTTATGGGGTCGGTACGCATAAGCGTCTGAAATTTGCCAAAAAAGGCGTCCTCCGGAGACGGTTTTGGAGCTGCCGGAGGAGGCCTCTCATGCAGAGGATAATTCCAGGGACGCAGAGGGGAGGTTTGCTAAACAGGCCCATCCCCCGAAGTGTCCACAAAAATCAAGGGTGCCAAACCCACAGGCAACAAGATATTGTGCGGAAGGGGCATCCGAGCGTTCCAGTCATAAACTGGATGAAACAGATGTGCACAAGGAATCTTATGTTGACCCACAGAACAAACTCCTACAACTACGCCATCAGCCTCAGGTGTTGGGGAAGCGCCCAAAATGGCCGCTGTGGTCGTGGCGGGAACAGCTGCCATTTTGCAGTCACCTGAGGGGAACTGCGGCACGTGTGGAAGTGAGGCAAGGGTCCCCGTCGGTGGATCAGGGGTCTTAATTTTAGCCTTTACACAAGGAACCTCGGCCAAGCCGGTACTATGTGGCCTGGAATGTTTCTACAACATACCACTAGCCTTCACGGGAAGGACCTCAGCACTGCCGGTAAAGGAGGAACTTTCACTCCTTGCCCCCTCAACAGTTCTGGCATCGCCACAAGAGCGGGACCGGTGAGTAACAGCTTTCACCGATAAGGCCTTGTCGCGCCTCTCAGAAAGGTTTGTTTCCTTAGCCTCGGTACGAGGGACCTCAGACCCAGGTCCGGTCACAGCCTTACTAGCGCGGGCCTCGAACATCCGTTCCATAACACCAAGCCCGACCAAGGCCTCGGGGCGCACCCCAGTACTTTTGAGGGAAGCCGATAAAGAGGCCTCAGAGCGAGCTTCGGTACCCCACGACTCAGTAGAACTAGGTCTACAAGCAGCCCCCACAGGAGGGGCCTCCGAGCGTACTCCGGTATCCACAGGCCCCTTACGGAGACCCTCTGAGAAAACGCCAGTACAATTATTAGGCCCAGAAGACACCTCGGGGCAATCCCCGGTGATAGAGCAGTCGACGCTCCTCCCAGCCCAGGAAGAGCCCAGAAAGGTGTCTCCCGGCCAGGGTGCTCTGAAAAGTAAAGAACTTCCCGGGCGTTTCTTCTTTTCGTCGATAAAAGATTGAAAATGCTAAGGAGGATTACGTCGAAACACCTCCTCCCACTGCTCCAATCGACGTTGAAGTGCCCGGACCGAAAGGGAATCGCAATAAAAACAGGAGTCCCAACGGTGGTCCGGACCCAAACACTCTAAACAAAGAAGATGGGGATCCGCCCTCGCGAAGCGTCGATGACACGATGAACAATCTGGAAAGTCTAGTTTGAACGTCAGACTAGTACACGATCGCTAGCGAGAGCCGGAGAGGAGGAAAAAAGGAAGAAAATCTTCCACGGATGCAAGTGCGTCCAGTCCTGAACGAGCGGAGAAAAGGACTGATGGGCGAGGTGCAGGGCGGAGCCGAGATGGGCGTGGCTACGCCGCGTGCCAGGCCCCGCGTAGAAAGAGGGGAAGGACTAAACATTTTTGCAAAATTTTCGATGCTTTTACGAAGTGCTCCGGTCCCGTCCCACAGGACGGAGGAATGTCCCATAAGTATGGAGGAAAGGGGACGGGACGTAGGAGTAAGTGTTTTTCCCATTGCGTAGGGGAGATACGGTGATTCCGCCAGATTGCCTTCATCACGTATCACATGACGGATTCAGAAATCTGGGTATACAAAACAGGGGCGGACCAGTCACGATTTCTCTCCCATAATGTGGACCCTATCACTGACCGATTCACACAGGATGTGAAATATTGGAAGTCACTACCAATAACACTCCTGACGAAATCCACTTTGTTCAAAATGCTGACTACCCAAATACATGTATAATCTCTAAAATGCCCCTATCACTGTTCCTAAGCCAGAATGCATCAGAATAGACTCCACACTCACGGAGTTGCTATTGGGGTTGAATTGGGGGTCAGGGGAACTCCAACATCGAATTTCTCTTGCCAGGTTGCAAAGATCGGTGTGAGCAGACATTGGACTGTCAAATATTCAACACGACTACTGGGCAAGCCAATTGGTAGCGGTTAACGACTGGCTACATGGTGATCTACTACAAATTTTATACGGGGGAAGTGAGACTCCATACTGCCTTGCTTAACACGAAATACCATTAGGATTTGGAAGGAGGTGACCAAAGCTATCGGATGAGGAACCAAACCAAAACAGCCCATCTTGCTTAAAATATTGCTGTTCCGAAATCAATAAAATTGGTGCATTTAAGGTATGGGTCCACCCTAACATCCCAACCTTGAATAATGTGATCACGTAGGGGAATATTTGCTCCTTCACTGAACGCAACACAAATATGGATTACCCGACATAGATCGTTAGCACAATGTCCAAATCATGCACGCCCAATTCAGGGTCCTCCACAGTATTTCCGCCTTGCTCACAACTATAGGCAAATATGCTGCCAGAGCGGATTGCCACAAAGGTCACCACCACTTCATATCAGAGCATAACTTCTTTCACGACCCAGGAGTCATCTAATCTTAAGTCTAAATGGGAAAAAGAGGACTAGGAGGAGGCCCAGAAGTCCCTGTGGGAATTTGCAATTTTATGCAGATTGACTAGTCCAACTTAAAATCCTTCATAAAACATATTATACACGCATTTTGCTTTAGATGCAGACAGGCCACACACCCAGGATGTTGCGACTGCTCTGACCGAAACTTTTTTCATACATTACAGGACTGCCCACAGATCTCTTCTAGGAAAGAGCCCTTGACAGATTGCCAACAGTCATATACGCCTAAAATGCTGCTGCTGGGGATGCGGGGTGATGCCCATTACAATTGATTCGAAAAACTATTCTAATCCACTGCAATTATCCTAATGAAACCTAACTCCCTCGCCTTTGTGCGGCAGCTTCCATTGTGCCCATATTGTGTTATGTACATAGTGTCCCCACTTGTTCCTCCTCCATGCCTGGTCCCCTGTGGCTGGTTACAGCTTCCAGAGACCCACTTGTGCCCCCCACAGGGGGGTGTACCAGCCCACCCCAACCCCTTACTCGCGCAGTTGGTAGGTGTGCCCCCCCCCCCGCACCACCTTGTCTGGTGCTCAATCAGCACCTTCATTGCAAATCAACCCAAAAGAGAGTCTTTCTTCAATAGCGGCTTAAAGTTCAAAGATGGATCAGAGAACAATGCTGATGGTTTCAATGTCTAAGACTTCGACATCGAGTCCTTTGATCGTGAAGATGTAGAAGCCTTTGGCTTTGATGAGCCCCATGCAGTCGACGCGGTCGAAGCCACTCGAGTAGGCATTTCAGAGGTCTTCCGACCTGGGCATTTGGGCACGCGATTCAAAGCCTTCAACTACTCCCTGCCAGCTTTTGAGGGCACGTGGGATCGTTAGGCTTGTTTGGCTCTTTTGAGGGACCAGGAGAGGCTGCCTTCAAAAAGACATCCATCAGGTTAGGACAGAACTCTTCCCAATCTGTTGCTAAGGCAGATTTGTCTGGGATAATACATACCAGTCTCTTGTCAGGCAATGAGTGGGATGACGAAGAACGATGGCATCTTAAAATTTTCTTTGAAAAGACAAAGATGAAGAAGAATGACATGAATTGCTCCTTGACCGCTTACAAAGTTTGGAGTGTTTTTTTAGGCCTATGTGGGGACTTATCCCTTAAACTCCTCTTCGAAGGATTAGAGGAGAGGGATTTTGATACCGCCCTAGGGCAAGTTTAGGTTTCCCCTCTTTCAAGGCCTTGTTAGTCATCGACTGACAGGAGCCACAGTCGTCGGCCTTTTGCTGCTTACCGAGGCACAACATGTGTGGATCTGTGATCGACATCTTCGAGTCACAGTCTGCACACCACTTATCCCCGTTTTCAGAGTAGACATACTAAGAAATAGTAAATGGGCAGTGAAATTCAAAGTAAGAATCGCAGAGGAGAGTCAAATCGTTCTGACACATGCTGTGCATGCGGAAAAACTGAACGGAGGCAACGGGCGCAGTGCATGCTATTTATACCACCACTGACGTCACGTCCAAGCACAGGGATGGATACCATTGAGGGACATCAACTCAATGCTGCACAGCGGCCTCTGCTGTCGAAAAACATTTCCAAAACTTCAAGCAGGAGATCGGTAATATCAAAGATGAGGAACCCATGGGAGGACACAATCCATTAGAACAAGTTAATTACCCTGGTAACGCTCTTTCGACTGATGTTCCTCCCACGTATTCCTCATCTTGCGATATGATATCTTCCAACTCAACTGATTGGGAAATGGTTTTTGACAGAGGGCGTTGTGCATTGATGCAGTCAATGATATGTCCCTAGCGGGCATATATCACATGCAGCATCAGTTGGCTTCTGTTCTGTTTTTATGCATTCCTCATGCAGAATTACCAGCCCAGTGAGTCCTAGACAGAACTAGCGTAAAGTGGAATACCTGCAAATTCTACAGCGGGGTAGGCTGGAACGGGAAATGAGGAATACGTGGGAGGAACATCCAGCCGAATTAACGTTACCAGGAGTAAGTAACTTGTTCTTTGAATGGATTGTGACCTCACATGTATTCCTCATCTTATAATAGACTCCCAAAGCAGGGTGAGGATTTGGAGGAGGGAGTAAGAATTTTCACTTTGAAGATTTGTCATAGATCGAGTATAAGACTGCTTTCCCAACTCCTCCTTCCTGGCTAGAGGATCAATCTAGACAGTAATGCTTTGTGAAAGTATGGATGATAGACCCAAGTGGCTGTCGCACAAATGTCTTATCAGCACCCCTCTTTGAAGAGCGGAAGAGGATGCCATGCCCCTTGGCATTCTGGGGGAATCTTTCCCAGCCACACTGTAGCACTCTGAAATAGCCAGAATTATCCATCTGGACAAAGTTTGCTTTGCAACAGGAAGACAGTTTGTGTTTAGTGTACCCAATGAAAAGCTAGTTGTGTTGATGCATCTTTGTCATCCGAGAAATGTAAAAGCTCAACAAAGCCCTTCTGGGATCAGCCGTACGTAGCCTTTCCTCTTCCTTGTCAGAATGAGGGGGCGGATAGAAAGTTGAAGCACAATTTTCTGGGCTAAATTGAAATCTGACAGTTTTTGGCAAAAGAGATGGTTTAACCCCAAGGACACCTGATCTTTGTAAAACAATGTTAAATAGAGGCCTACTAGATGGGGCCTGCAACTCACTCACCATGCAGGCTGATGTTAACGCAACTAACAGAATGGTTTTCAATGTTAGCAGTCTTAATGAACTAGAGTGGAGTGGCTCAAAGGGAGCACATATCCAGATTAATATCCCAAATTGGGACTTGAAAAGGTGTAGGAGGGAACACATTAGTGAGATCTTTAAGAAATTGTATAATGAATGTGATTTTGAAATATACCTCTTCTGAGGAGCGCTTAAAGGATTGAAAGCGCCGCCAAATATCTTTTAATGGTCCCAATCTGGAGCCCCAGATTAGCCAGATGTAACAAGAAAGACAACACCATAGGTGTGTTGCATTGAAAAGGGTCCACATCCTTTTTCCTACACCAGCTGCAGAATTTGTTCCAACGGCACAGGTATAAGGATTTCGTTGCTGGCCTTCTGGCCGAAAGCAACATCTCCATTACGTCATCCAAGAGGTCCGAATCCTATCTCAAACTATCAGAAACCATGCGTGAAGGTAGAGTGTCTTGACCTCTGGATGGAGAACTCAACCCTCCTCTCTCTCAAGGAGGTCCTCTTTTTGAGAAAGATGCATTGAGTGAAGATGGCCACGTCCAGAAGGGCCCGGGTACCACATCCTCAACCTCCTGATCATGTGATCAATGACGGTGACTGGAGGAAACGCGTACAGGAGTGGAAATTCCCAGTTCACTAGGAGCACGTCTCCGAGAGCTCCTCTTGGGGTAAATTCCCTGGAGCAGAAGAGTTTGCACTTCCAGTTGACACTTGCCACTTGAGGGGTTCCCCAAAGGGTGACGATCTCTTGACAGACTTCCTGAGCTAGTTCCCACTCGTGAGAGACTGTGCTCTGCCTGCTCAAGAGTGTCCACCGATGTGTTCTCCTCTCCGGCTAGGTGAACTGCGGACAGGGAGATTCCTTCTGGAGTTGCCCAGAACCAGAGCCGCATTGCCTCGCTGCACAATGGTAGTGACCCTACACCTCTCTTGCTGATGAATTACATGGCGACTGTGTTGTCTGTCATTATCAGGATATTATTTCCCCATACAGAGGGCATAAAGGCCTTCAGCGCTAGTCTGATCACACTCGGCTACAAAAGGTTGATGTGTAGTTTGGACTCGCGAAACAACCGCTGACAGTCAGATTGTTGGCTTGGGCTCCCCACCCTGTGAGTGAGGCGTCGTATCTATTGTGATCTTCGGGCCATGGTTTCCAAAAAGGTTCTCCCTTCAGAATATTGTCCTTGCAGGCCCACCATAGGAGATGCTGTGCAACCCTGTTTGGAACCTAAAGTAAGTCTGACATCTTTTTTTTTTTTTTTAACTTTTTTTATTGGCATAAAGTTAAGACAGGCATAGAACAGGGTACATCACAGTAATCAGGTAATATCACACCACATCCAGCAACACATAACCGCAGGGTGCTGCCTTATTGGAGAGAACAGTTAGCTTTTGGAGCGGCCCAGCCTGGGCGAAAAGGAACACGAGTCAGTGTCATGGTGTGGCGGGCCGTGTTTGGGGAGGGGAGGCCGTCCACTCCACTTCGTCTCTATTATTCAGGTAGCTAGGGAATTCTGTCCACACATTTTTGGGTCGTGATGTGGGAGGCAAGGACCCAATGTATTCCTCTTCACACATTTGAGTCCAAGTAAGGGCTTTAAGCCACATCGAGAAGGTAGGGGGGCTGTGATGCTTCCAGTTTTGCAATATACACATTTTAGCAACAATGGCACCAACATTCAAAAATGTTGACATTTTCCTTGCGCTCTCCCTCTCCCAGACTCCAAACAATAGTGCAAGTGGGTTCACATCCACCGGGGTCTCTTATTTCGGAGAGCGCCTCCGCCACAGCCACCCAGAAAGCATGGATTGCAGGGCATGTCCAGAACATGTGAATGTGGTCAGCTTCAGGAGATTTACACTTTGGGCATGCACAGGACAGGGCGCCAGCAAATTTCGCCACCCTTGACGGTGTGTAGTAAAGCCTGTTGAGGAATTTAAATTGAATGCAGCGGAATCTGGCGCTTAGAGAGACTGTGCGTGTGTGTGCACACATCTTCCTCCACAGCCCCTCAGGTATTTCTATTGCGAGCTCCCCAGCCCACGCCTCACATGGTTTGAGTGACCCACACACCTTCTTCCCCAGCTGCATTTTATACAGATTGGATAACACCCCCTTGGATCCCGCAGAGTTCGCTATGTACTGGAGTTCGGGTGAATCTGGGGGTTCGTCTGGATACGAGGGCCACATGGCGCGAACTGCAGCTAGGAGCCTATAATACTGAAGCATCTCAAGGAGGGAGTTAGTGTGTTCTGGGCGCCATGTTTGGGGGGTGATAAACTTTCCCTCTGGGAAGAGGTCTGTCAGGCCTCGATAGCCAAGTTGTTCCCAGTATCGTGAGAGGTGCTGGTCATGTGTGGGGGCGAGTCCCGGAAACCGCCACAGGGGAAGCCACTTATAGTACGGGTGCAGCTCCTGCTCGGTATGTAAGATAGCAGTCCAAGCCCTTATCGTGGCAGTCACTGGGTCTGCCTGGGCTTCCGTTTGGAGCCCGCGGTGCAGCAATAGGGTCATTATGTTAGTTCCCTCCCCGGCCATTTTTTCGAGTTTTACATGCGGAGGGGGTTTCTGAAGTGCATACTAATGGGAGGCATGCTGGGCCTGGGCCGCGTACCAGTATAGTTGTAGGTCTGGTGCCGCAAACCCCCCTTTATCATATGGTGCTGTCATGTGTTGCCACTTCATGCGGACCGACCCAGAGTGCCAGAGAAATTGGGCGCACTCCGAATGAAGCTCCTTGAAATATTGCTTTCCGGGACAGATTGGGACATTAGTAAAAACATAAAGGAGCTTGGGGACCACTATCATCTTTATCAAGGATAGTTTGGCTGCCAAGGATAGTGGTAAGTGTCGCCACTTGGCGAACTTGGAAATGATGAGCTGAGCCGCGGCTTCATAATTGTCCTTTAGTAGGGTCTTTTTGGACAGCGACACCTGAACCCCCAGGTACTTGACCCCGTTCGGAGACCAGCGCAGGGGGTAATCACATATTGGTTGTTGTGTTGCTGCAGTGAGGGGAAAGATTTCAGACTTTGAGTAGTTTATCTCAAACCCAGAGAACGTGCCTATTTTGGTGACGTCTCGGATAATCGGGTTCAAGTATGTGGAGGGGTTTCTGATGTAGAGGAGGACGTCATCTGCGTAAAGCGAGATTACTTCCGGAACATCAATTAACCAAATGTCTTTATTGGAGTGACGCCCTCTAACATGGTCTGCCGTGGGCTCGATGGCAAGCGCAAAAAGGAAGGGGGAGAATGGGCAGCCCTGGCGGGTCCCTCGGTGTGGTTTAAAGAGGGGGGGGAAGGAACAGAGTTTACTATGACTCTGGCTACCGGGTCAGTATATAAGAGCTTTATGTAGGAGAGCATGTTTGGACCCACACCATCTTCTGTAGCACCGCCCACAAGTATTGCCATGCAACCATATCAAAGGCCTTTTGGGCATCTATAGTTACAGCCACCGCCTCAGCGCACGGGTCAATCCTGGACATCACGTTAAATAGATGACGGATGTTGAGTGCCGTGGACCTACCAGGGATGAACCCGCTCTGGTCCGGATGAACCATGTGGGTCATGAAAGGGAGAAACCTATTTGCAATTATTTTGGCGAAGACTTTCATGTCAGTATTAATGAGGGATAGTGGTCTATAAGACCCGCACTCTTCCGGGGGTTTTCCCGGTTTGGGGAGGACTGTTATTAAGGCTTCCCGTAAGGAGGGGGGGAGGATGCGTAACCAAAGTGCTTCGGTCCAGATCCCGTGCAGTGCTGGTGCTAAAACAGCCACATGTTCCTGGTAAAACTCAGAGGTGAGTCCGTCCGGGCCAGGAGCCTTGTTTTTGGGGAGGTCCGATATCCCAAAAACCTGGACTATTTCCTCTAGTGTGAACGGGGCTTCAAGACACTCTCTGGTGTCCTGGGAGATAACAGTCATAGGGATGCTTTCCAGGAGGTCATCTAGATCTTGATCTGAGTGTCCGGGCCGGGGGCCATATAGCTCGGCATAAAAGGCAGCAAATATGTCAAGGATGGAGCGGTCAGACCAGTGTTTCAGTCCCTTCTCATCCAAAATACAATCGATCCTGGTCTTGCCGCCTTCCGCTCGCACCAGTCTAGCCAGTGTTCTACCCGGCCTGTCCCCCTCTCCATATCTGCGGGCGGCGACAGGACGGGCGTGGTATTGCACCTCCCTCATAGCATGTGACTCGATCTGTTCTAACTCAGATCTGATCTCTGCTAGTATCTCTGGGGACGGTGTAGCAAGGTATTTCTGCTCGAGGGCCTTGAGCTTAGTTTCCGAAGTGTTTAGGGCTTGCCTAATGGCCTTCAGGATGCCTGGTTCTTTAGAGATGCACATCCCCTGATGTACACCTTGAATGCCTCCCACCTGACCCCCTCCGATGTCTCCGACGTACTGTTATTTTCGAAGAATGTGGTAACGTCTGCTAATATCTCAGCTTTGAATACAATGTACGCCAGGGCGGCAGATTTAAAGCGCCACGCGGGACGTGTTGGACCCACGTTGCCGATCAAGATCTGTAGCAGCACAGGGGAATGGTCAGACAGCGTGCGTACCAGGATCTTAACGTCTGAGACCCTGCCCACTAGCCCTCCAGAAAGCAAGAACAAATCAATTCGTGAGGAACTATCGTGTACAGTGCAATAGAATGTATAGTCCCGCTCGTGAGGGTGGAGGGTCCTCCATATATCATGCAGATTAAGGGCGTCCATATGTGCACGGAGTCGAACTGCAGCTCGAGTCGTGGTTCTGCGAGTGGTTGTTGTTCTATCTAGGGTATTATTAATTATCAGGTTCATGTCACCCGCCCATATGATGGGGATATCTGGGTATCATTAGAATGGAGGCCACATTATCGAAGAACTCGGGGGAATCCGTGTTGGGCGCGTATAAGTTGACCAGTATGCAATCCTCGTGAGCCAAGGTACAGTGTAAAATAACATATCTGCCTTCTGTGTCGATGTGGGACGTGTGGAGTGTGAAGTTTACGGATTTATGGATAAGTGTCAGGACACCCCTAGCTTGAGTGGAATATTGAGTGTAATGCCTATTGAGACCCCAGGTGTGTGCTATATTGGACGATAAATGTTTCAGAGCATGCGTCTCCTGTAGTAGGAGGACCTTAACCCCATGCCTCTGTGCATATGCCGCAGTCTTTCGTGCCTTTGTGAAATTCGTCAGTCCCCGGACATTCCAGGACATCATCCTGACCGCCATGTCACCGGTTTATGGAACATCCCAGGTTAAGCATCTAACATTGATTCTCGTCATGTGTGCCGTACCGGAAAACAGTTGCCACCCTTTGGAACCAGTCTCAACTCCTCTGCCGTTTTGTATATAACCTACCCCAACTTCTGCCACCCCCTCCCTCACCGCCCTGCCCCAACCAGCAGTGTGTGAAAACCCACCCAAACCTTGACCCATTGCGCACCTTCCCCAACTTGGCGGCACAGGGAAACTAGCCCAACCGGGGCCAAAACACAAACCTTTAGACTCAGAAGGAATTGCAGCCGCAGTGGGGGCTGCCGCTGCCGTTCTACCCACTTTTACTAATCAGTTACAATAACATCATATAGGACTGGACTTCAGCTGACAAGCAAACGATTTCAGAGAGACGATACTGGAGCACTTAGATTCCATGGGACTAACCCAGTTGGTATATAGCCGCAAAAGTATATCTTACATCCCCAAGGTCCGTTTTTACACAGTGCTGTACAGTTTTGCGGATCAAGGCTCAGTGTGTGGTGTTACAGATCAATGATCTCCCTGTACGTTCCCCTCAATTACATATGCTCACGCTGCAGTGTTGCAGGGCCATTAAGTGGCCGCCATCTGACAGAGAGGGGGGGGGGGTCAGAGCCCACCAGGGCAGCTCATAGCACCTACACCACCATCCCTAGTATCCACTACGGGATATCACAGGTCTAGATATTAGACATCTTCCATCCGCCCCCCAGGAGGGTCAGCCGGCGGGATCTGCGCCTCAATAAACTTGACGGCCTCATACGGGACAGTGAAAAAGTAGTGTTTGTTGCGGTGGGTGAACTTGAGGCGAGCAGGGAAGAGCATTGCATATTCAATTTTTCGCTCTCTCAGCAGCTTCTTCACTCCATTGAATTGACGCCTTTCCGCCTGGACTGCCACCGAGAAATCCGGAAAGATTCTGATGACCTGTGAGTCTATCCTGAGTTCCCCTTTTTCCCTGGCCAATCGGAGGATATGGTCCCTGTCCTTGTAGCTCAGAAGTTTTGCGATGATTGGTCTAGGGAAATCCCCAGGTTTAGGTCGAGGTGCCAGGGAGCGATGTGCCCTTTCCACAGTAAAAAACGGTGAGAGTGGAGGGTTGTCGAGGAGGTCTCTGAGTAGTTGTTCGACCGCAGTTTTCATGCGGCCCTTCAGCGCAGATTCGGGAACCCCCACAATGCGGACATTGTTCCTCCGGGACCGCGATTCTAGGTCATCACACTTAGCCTTTACCTGCTTCATGTCGCGGACAAGTTGTGAGACCGTGTTTTGTAGGGTGTGGACGTTGTCCTCATTAGCCCCGATCCTCGGCTCAGTCTCGGCAATTCTGGTCCCATGCTGATCGATCTTCACTCTCATTGAGGCAACGTTTGCGTTGATGTCGTCCAGCTTTTCATGAAAGGCAGCAAAGTTCTTAGCCATGGATTCCATCATCGTGGAAAGGTCTGCCTGAGGGGGGTCCTGGGTGCATTCCTCCTCCTCAGGTGGCGGAGAAGACGCTGCATGCTCCGCTCTAGGTGCTAACTTTGCGAATCTGTCCATGGCGCCGGGTTTACCGTTAGGCCTCGGCTTACTGGGCATTGCGGAGGAGGGAAGGAGCACCCGCCTGGGTATGCCCGATGACTACTTTAGGATGGCTCGTCGCTGATGGGACGGAGATTAGACCACAGTTGTAGCGCTTAAGTCGCACGAGAGCAGTAGGCGCCTTATCATGTAGCCAGGGTGTGAGGGCACTAGTGGCGGAGGTTCTGTTGGGGGTGATCCAGGAAGGGCTGGGTAGTCGCCAGTTATGTGGTACCTTCTAGATGTGCCTAGGCGTGTAGATCAAAGGTCCGCCGGAGAAGCAGGCCAGAACATTGTGCAGCGCCGTTTGACTGGGTGGGGGGTCCCAGATCTATTCGCACCCCAGATGCTACATCACATTTTACAGAACCAGATGAGGCGGCAGCAGCCCACGGAGGACACCCCTCAGAGGCATCCAATGGGAGGTAGTGCCAAAGTGTTGACCCCTGGAGGGCTGGGAGGCCTTAGACAGTTCGAGCTGGGGAAGCAGGGCCAACGTCCGTGAGTGCACACCAATATAATGCTGGGGAGTGTTTGGGGCCCCGCCAGTTCAGAGGGAATGAGGCCCAGTCCAGGCTTGTTCACCCACCTTGCAGCTGGACCCCCGCCGCCCTCGTAGTTCTCCACCGAGGCAGGCCCAGCCTCGGGGTCAATGCGGCGCCGGAGCAACGCGGCCCTCCAGGAGTGGCGCCAGCCGGGAGATCCGGGATCGGATGTGGCGGGCGCGGGGGCCGGGCAGCCCAGCCCGCAGCAAGCGGAGGCAATCCGAGCCTCCGGCCCAGCCGCCGTGCAGACGGTATACTGGATGAGGGCCCGCCCAGGCCCCCGCCGTTGGAGGCGTCCCGTCAGGGGGCCGCGGTCCGCCACAACACGGGTCGACGAGTGTCCAGGCGGAGATGGGTCGCCAATGACCAGGAGCCCAATCTGCGGCAGCCGGAGCCGATCAGGTGTCCGGGGCCCGTAACCGCCCCCGGAGCAGCAGCGGGGCGAGAGTCGCACAGCATGCAGGCCCACACGGGGAATCCGCGCCGTCCGGGGACGCCTCGGTGCGGGGAGCCCAGTAGGGCAACGAGGGAGGCGTGTCAGGAGGCCGCAGGTCGCCTCCTCCGGGGCCAGCGAGGAGGGGACGTCGCACCACAGGGCCCGAGGGCCGTAACTCCTTCTCCCAGCACCGTTTCTCGCCCAAATTTCACTCGAGTGCACAGGATGATAGGGGGACTAAAATCGCTGTGGTCCCGTAGTGGAAGTATACGGTATACCGCCGATGTCCAACAGATTGCAGTGGGTAGAGACGGAGCTCATTGGCTAGGCAACCATTTTCTTCAGCTGCTCAACAGCGCCCCAGGTCTGACATCTTCCCTGAGAATTGAAACCACTGCGTCCTAAAGGTCCATTGGAAGGATCTCATTCTCAGGCAAGCCACTGGTACTAGGAACATGCAGGATGCCATGAGGCCGAGCAACATTAAAATGTCAAAGGCCAGAAGATGCTGGGCACTCTGGAGTTTGGTGACCATCTGCATAATGTGTTGATGTTAGGCAGAATCCGGTGCAGTGCCCTTAGGGACCACTACACCTGATTAAGACTAAATGTGGCAATACAAGTTTTACCTTTGGTACAAGCCTGTACTACTAAGTTATAGTGGTAGCAGTAGCAGAGCAGCCAGGCTTAGCTCAAGAGAATGAGCAGTAGCAGAGATTACACAAAGGGACAACAATTACTTTGACTCAAGCAAACACTGACTCAAGGTTTCAGGTAAAAAATATAAGTACATTTATTTTTAAACCATCAGTTATAAACACAACACCTCTATTAAACTTTAAACAAAACCACACTTTAAATATACGACAACTAACCAATTCGCTTTGTACAGTAAGCCTCAAGGTAAGTACCCTGTGTTTGAATGAACTGGTGTTATGAACAAAACACGATACCGCGGATACGGTTGCGATCACTTTGACAGTTCGGTCTACTAAATAAACGCGCATCCGTGACATGAAATGCTACCGGGGCAAAAACACACTTAGCACCTGAGATACCCAGAGGGAGTTGGAGGCAAAAATCACAGGCTATATTTAGGTTAGGCAGACAGTATCGAGAAACGCTCAGAAACGGGAGTTCAAAAGTCAAAGGGTCGGAGCCAGGTTTAGGTGACACCGGAGGCCTGTGCCAAAGATCACACCGTTAGACAGTTCACGATTTCGTGTAGCCAAAAAGTACTTGAATATTGTCAATGTTCGGAAGCAAAAGTTATAAGAAGGAGGGAAGAGAAGGACCAAATTTCAGGATGAAGAAAAGGGATTCACGCAGTTTCCTCAAGTCGAACACAGTACCTTATTTCCACGATGCAGCTGGTGCCCTGGCAGTTGTTCCTGTTGGTTTCCCGCAGACCCACGATTCCTGGAGCTTCGTTGTGAAGGAGGACGTCTGAAGGGGGTCTGCACCACACAGGGATGAAGCCAACAGCAGCGACAACGCAAAGGTGTGCTCCTTAAAAACAGGAGAGGCTCAGCATGTGGCTATCCGGACCACTACAGCAGTGTGCAGCGATTTCGACCACGGCGGAGATCTCTGGCTGAAGATGAGCTGGTTATCCCCACCAGGCTCAAGGGAAGAAGACTTCGGACTGGATCTTCTCTTAGCCGTCGAAGGGTAGATGGCTCAGGACTGCAGCAGGGCTTCACCGGTACGGGGTAGTTGCAGCAGCCGTCGTTCTCTCCACTTCTCTTCGGTTCGGTTCGGTTCCATGTAGTTCCAGAGGCGACTGACTTCTAGCCCAAGAGACCTGCCTTTTATGCGCAAAACCCCCATTCACACAGCCTGGCTGTCAATCACGCAGCAGGGGTGTTGTCCAGTCAGGACAACCACCTCAGCCAATCATGGCAAAGTGACTTTGGGTTTCCTAGGATACCCTGTGCAGGGGGCAACTACATCCCTTCCCTACATTCAGTCTACCTAGGCACCCAGGCGCCAATAGGAGGGCTTCTCTGCAGAAGCCCGCCAAAAGACGGTGAACAAAGAAGGCGAACCTAGTTTGCCGCGCAAAGCAAAATACAAGAAGGACTTTAACAAAAAGAAATGGCGAATAAACCCAACCGGAGCCAAAAGAAAGACGATTTGGTCAAGCGGGTTTATGTTCGAGGCTAATATAATAGCCAAGAAAGAGTACCACGTTTATCTAATATAATCACGGTAGAAAAGTTAGGGTAGACACCACTGCCACCAGCCAAGTCTAAATGTTAAAAGAGCAAAACAATGCTCAGGGAGGTACAGACAGAAAAGGGGTACAGATTAGCCCTTTCCAGTACTCCATGTAAGATGGGGTGTACTGGGTCTGTGGTAAAAATGACTATGTAAAATAAATGGCAACTTTATCTTTCTCTGGGGAACAGTAGTCAGCCCCAGCAAAATGGAGTCAGAGGGAAGTCTAAAAGACAACCCTGGGTTACTACACTAAAGGTGGTGGGTCACCCATACAAGAACAGGGGCACTTGAGTGGTGTGCTCCAGTGCCCAAGATCACACAATGAGTAACAACACACATAGGCCAAAACACATGTAAGAGTGGAAAAAGGATGTACACTCTTACCAGGTGGAAAAATAAACTCCAGAAATCAAGCAAAGCTGCTGGGGGACTCACTAGGTGAGTGAAATTAGCCCTAGAAGGAGAATTCTCCCTAACAGTTGAGCCCTCACCTCGGGTGGCAAGGCTTTTCCCAAGTATGTATCCAGGACTGCTCTTATGAATTGGAGTGTTTATGATGGTATCATGTGGGACTTCTTGTAATTGAGGAAGAAGCCCAGTCTTTGGAGAGAGTGGCAGGTTATGCCGAGAAGTTCCAGGGCCTGCTCGGGAGACTGAGCCCTGGTCAGCCAATTGTCCAGCGAGGGGTAGATGTGAATCCCCCCTCTCCCAAGACTCACTGCCACCACAGCCATCAACTTGGTGAACACCCTCAGGGCGGAGGCCAGCCCAAACGGCTGAACTGCAAACCTCAGGTACTCTGTGCTTGTGATTAATCGGCACATTAAAGTAAGCATCCTAAAGGTCCAAGGACACCATGCAATCCTGAAACTGGAGGGCTGAAGGATCTGAGAAAGTGTGACCATTTTGAGCTTTTCCTTCTTGAGGAACTTGTTCAAGCATCTCAAGTACAAAATGGGTATCAATCCTCCGTCCTTCTTGGGATTAGGAAATAGGGAGTGTACCACCGTTTGTTCCTCTCCGCCACAGGTACTGGTTTCTTTAGCACCTTTCTCTATCAGGCTCACAATTTCCTGCACAAGGTACAGATCTGGAACCTATTATGAGTGGCTCTCCTGTGGATGTCCGCAAGGCCGTTTTTCAGAAAGGGAAGGCAGTAACCCTGGGCTACTGTTTCTAATGCCAAGGCATCTGAAGTAATGCCTCGCCATGCTTTCAGATGCAGTGCAAGTCTGCATCCCACTGGTATCTTGTGGGTTAAGGCCTCAAAGAGGTTTTGAGGCAGCATAAGCAGCGGCTGATGGTAAGGTAGCTGTTGCTTGGGTGGATTTTGCACCTCTCCCTCGTCCACCACGAGGGAATCTTCTCGGACCCCTTTAACCAGCCAGTCCTCTTGTTCTTCCAACTGAGTAGAAGCAAAAGGGCTTACCCCTCCAAGATGATCCACTGGGGTGGGAGGATTGTGGCTATCTGATGGCGGCTCCAAGGGACTTGTCCGCTGCCTTTAAGGTCTGTAGCTTCTCCAGGCTTTCGTTGGCCTTGCTTCCAAAAAGCTGGGTGCCGTCAAAGGGCATTTTGAGGAGCCTGGACTGCATGTCCGGTGCAAAACCTGACTTTCTCAACCACATAAATCTGTGTATTACCTTGCTTGCCGCCATGGCTCTGATGACACCATCAGCTGAGTCCAATCCTGATTACAGAGACTCACACATAGCCTCCTTGCCGTCTCTTACAAAACTCAGGAAGTCGTCTCTCTTCCCCTTCCGGAATATGGTCAGCTGCCATAGCTACACAGTCCATAGGGTGAATGTAAAATTTGCTAAAGCACAAGTGGAATTTGCATGCTCCCAGCAGACAAAAAAACCTTTCTTGCCCAAGCGTCGAAACGCTTATCCCGATCTGGTGGGATGGTAGGGTATGCAGTCAGTTCCAAGGTTGACATCGCTGGCTGAACTAGGTTTTTTGAGGGGTTTTGACAGGTAGCTAGGGTTGCTACTAGATGGCCTATGATTTTTGGTGAGGTTTTTGTTCACTGTAGGGTTTGACTAAAAGCAAGTATGGGATCCTTTTATGGACTTTTATCCGGAATGTCCGTTAAATCGTCTTGCTGAAACGGTGGAGCAGGTCTGCCCCATCCCATAAAGTCAATAACTCTAGTCATCAGATGCCTATAAAAGAGGCATCAGCAAGATCTGCCTGATCCAGCTTGCCAAATTCCATCTCAGGTGAAGTATCAACCCCACTAGCTGATTGCACATTCATATAAATCCTTTAGCCTGGATTCTTCTGAAACAAGGCTTTCTGGATGTTAGGGGTGCTTAACTCCAATCCAAATAGCGGAGCATCTTGACCTGAAGGTTTGTAATAATCATAAATTGAGGATAAAGACAAAGAAATCTTCAAACCACTACCAAATAAGATTCATTTCCTTAGGTTTGGAAGTTAAAAGGCATTGTTGGCTTCAACAAAGGAGTCAATGATCTCGACACCAATGGTGTCGACTATTTTGATGTCAATGGCATTGACAGTATCGACATTAAAGTCTTTGACAACTTTTCCGTCAATCTTATCTTGGACTGAGCCTTCGAAGGACTCGACACTCGACAGTCTTTAATGATATCTGGTCGTGTTGAGATCTCGAGGGGTCCCCAGCTTACATCCTGGGCTCGAGGGCACGCGGGATGTAGCCTTACGCCTTTCCTTATCTGCCTTAGTTGGCTATACAGGAGCATGGCTTTTTACCTTCTTCGTGGGGGTCAGAGCCCCTCTCTAAGATTTTCAGCATTTTCTGCCTAAAATTCTCGCACTCTGCTGAAGTGGACGATTTAGTTGGACATGTCCTACTTCTCTCCGGGGAGGAATCCGATGAACTCGAAGTGGGTGATTTATAATGCCTTTTCTTCGACTTCCTCGAAGATAAGGAATGATGGGACCCGCGCTACTGGAGCGCGGGCGTTTTTTTTTTTTTTTTTTAACCTTTTCCTTCAAGGAGAATCACCTCTCGACACTTCGTATGATCATTTCTTTGATGGAGTCATCAAAGGGGATTTAGTAGGGTGCCTACGAACTGCTAGTTTCCATTTACGCTCGTTGAACCTTAGCAGTCATCATCATCTGAGAGGATTAACAGTCCGCTGTTCTATGTTCGACGCCAAGGCACCACACCACATACACACCCGATGGGGGTCCATGAGGGACATATTGGCGCTACAGTTGAAGCACTTTTTGAACTCCGTCTTTGGGGTTGAAGGTGCTGAAGACGGGACCATTGTACTTACTCACAGAAAGAACCTAAGCGCATCGTAATTCATCGAAGCGTTCGCTATCGTGGAAAAATGAAACTCAAGCCAACGGGTGCTGCACACGCTATATATACCGACAAGGACGTCGACTCGGGGAAAGAAGCCCTCGAGGGACATTCAGTTGACAGCAGAAATCTGAAACAGCTGAAGCTGGAAGATATATCATAAGATGAGGAATACGTGGGAGGACACAATCCATTTCAAAAGGTGGTTTCATAACAGGGTAGGAGGAAAGAGAACCACAAGTGTAGTAAAAGAGTTTGTAGTGGGGCTGTGAAGCTGTTTTTTTTCCAAGTAACGTTAGTCTTCATGGGGGAATCCTGCAAGATTTAATTGGAAAACCTACTGAAAGGTTGCAATATATGCTTGGAAAAAAAATGTGTCACACAAACCAAGTGAAAACGGTACTAGGGGAGAGTCAAGGGGGATTTAGACAAGGAGGCCCTAAAAAGGAGAAGGTGGGCAGAAGGAGAGTTCCACTGGGGAAAGGGAAGGCTTACATGGTCGAGCGTTTTCCATTCCCGCAGTAATCCGAAAACAATGCATTACCACTGGAAGTATTACCAGTAATGGGCACACGGGAATATAAAGCAGTAAGGGAATGGCCTTGGGAATTTCCCCAGAAAGATTACCTGTGAAATTAAGAGGGAAAGGCCACGGCTTGTGGTTAGTTAGTAGGCAAGGGGAAGGACAGTGGCCACATTGCCTGGTTAGTTAACTGGCAACGGGTAAGGGACATCAATTTTAAAAATTGGGGCAACATAGGCAGTGGGCCCTGGAGAAGAAATAGCATTGCAAAATCTTTGAAATTCAGTGAAAAAAAATGTATCGCAACAAAACCCATGAAATTCGGCGGGTGTGGGAAATGACTAAAATCTTAACTCCCCTCAGTCCGTGTGAGATGATCAATAATGACATTGTGGGCTGGCATCAGCGGGGACACTGGCTCTCAGAGTTAAGATGGTAGCCACATCCCACGCCTGCAGAATTTTGTGGGGTTTGATTCTTAAAGAAGGTTGAAGACGTTTTGATGGCGATTTTACTAAAGTTAACAGGAGTACATTTGTTTGTTGGAAAGTTGAAAATGAGCCCAAATAAGGAAGGAACCTTGCAAAACATGGTGAGTAAACGGCCATGCGTGAACGTCAAGTCTATACTTCTCCGAAATTAACATGAAATGGTCTCACAAGATTGGTGTACAGCTGCGGACACTAACTGAAGTCCCTATGAATAGTGTAGCCTGATCAGGTGCAGCAAGTTATTAGTGCCAAAAAACGATTGCAGCATTCTAGGTATTCACAAAGCTCATCCAACGCATTGCGTTTTGGATCCCATGCCTGCATTGCCAACACAATTTTCTTCTGTGAACAAGCCCTATTTAGTGCGGTTGCAAGGTATAACTAAAAGTGAGGCGTATGCTGCACTCCTCATGCATGTGCACCCGATTCTTTTGATCACACTCGGGCATTTAGCATCCTGGTCATATACAAATGTTGCATTCTCTGCATATGCAGGTACATGTCGCCTTACTCTGGGCAAATACAAACGATCAGTGGGAAGCACAACAGAAAGGAAACCGAAATTAAGCACTGTATTTTTGCATGAATACAACAAAAACGCCTGCAGCACTATTTTGGACACTTCTGAACCAAAACTTAAGAGAAGATGCATTGCTATTCACGTATGGCCATTAACAAAACCCTTTTTGATGGCAATTATTTCGATAACACACTACAAAACTGTTGTACTTTACCATCGGAAATCAAAGACTTACCAAGTGGGCATGCCTGCCAAGAACAGTTCTGACTGGTGACATTAAGGCAAGCTTCACAGGAAAGCAGGTCTCCACAGCCAGCTGTAACCACAAAATATGGCTCAATTAAAACCGATCACACTGAACTATAAACGCAGAACAAAAATAACTTCATACAATATTCGCACATGCACGATTTACAAAACAGCGATTAACTGTGGTTCGTTGGGAAATCATTTATGCGTTGACTTGTGAAAACAGTATTCATAGTTTACATTCAAAGAGAAAAGTAAGGTATTTTCTTTAAGTAAACGGTATCAACACATCCCAATACCTTCTGGAAATGTCCAACAATGATTTTGTTTCCCCTAAGAGGCAGTCGCGGACGTATACCTGGTTCTCCACTTGGTTTCAGCCTCTATCCTATTTTATGGAGCGCTTTAACAATTGAAGCTCTGACAGCGCAAATCATACCAGTCCGCAGCTGGTGATGCATCCTCGCACAGCATAACGAAACAAGATTGATCTCGTCAGATGCAAGGCATATCTAGACTTTGGCTCCGTTCCTAGAGAAAGCAACTGCAGTCTGTACTTCAAGACCACCTTTTTTCATTCCTCGGGGTACCAAAGTATTGGCACCTGCACCCACAGTTTGCCTCAAAAATAACTTTACCTGTTCCATTGCTTTTTAAAAATTATAAACGTGAATTATACAATGTACCATCATACAGCACAAGTGGCGAAAACAAATGATTGCAGAACCATGAAGATATAAACGGGGGAAAAAACATCCACTGAACAGTTCAGTGATAGGATCCATTGTCCAAAACCATAAACACAAAAACTATTAAGATGTTGAACATATTCATTCAGTAACAGCAAACTTGCTTTCAACCATGGCCCTGACATTTTATCAACTCAGCTTTGCTCTGGAAAACCATAACATTTTTTACCTCTGGTTTCCTCATACAGAGATCAATGTCCAATGCCCACCATCCCCTTGGTACACTTCCGTATCCTCTGGTGAGCAGGAATATCCCAAGATTAATTACCTTAAAGTGGTACTAGGTACATGTCCTTGTTCCAATCAGGGCCCTCAAAGAAAACCGTCACATATGAGGCACATTTCTGGTAAAAGCCTCTTCGAAAGAAAATTCCTCTCTGCCACACACAGCTGTGATGTTGGAGTCACCCCATTGTCAAGGGTCTGCATCTAGACTTCCCCAAGCCAGCACAATAGCTTCTAGTTGAAAAGACGAGAAGGTCAACCCTTTTTAGCTTGGGCACTTAGGTGTCGCTTTGACACCTACAAGCCTAAACCATTGCATTGGAGTACAGATAGGAGGAAATGAGGAGGGACAGGGTGTATGGTTATGTGCCCACCCAATGCCTTCCCATGGCCATGCTAATAATCCCTGTGGCAATTCCCACCGATTCCTGCCTCTGCCCGCCGAAAACACCTCCTCAAGGGAACTCTTCGAGCTTGCTTTAACCTAGCCTTATCATCAGACTTTGCATTCAAGGTGCCCGCCAGTGTTTGTTAAAGCTGTCTTCTGAGGGTTAATGACTTAATTGGAGTTGCAAAGATGCTACTGGTGTAATAAGAAAATGTCTTATGAGGCCTGCCTTCAGTCACTCGATTTATAAACACGCTGCATATCCTTCACTAAAGTCCCGTTTAAAACAAGCATTGGCAAAGCCAACATTTTTGGCTTGTGCACCTGCTATCAACAATGGGAAGTTAATACCACTACAGCGGTGCCTGGGGCAAGTGCCTTTCCAATGACTCAGGACTGGATGGTTGGAGGGAGAGGGGGAAATCCGTTGCCCAAAAGGCTGTAATGTGGTTAGTTTCACGTTGATCGTTACATACAAATGAATAGACACAAAAAGGAGATTTGAATCCTCAACTGTATGCACTCAGCACATAACCGAACGTGGCGCAGAACTCATGTAACATGGACAAAAGGTTTCAAACAATATAAACGTGAAACTGCATATGAAAAACCAAGCACCTTAGCAAGCAAATTAACAAAAATGTGTGAAACGCTATAGCAAGCAAACGGAATCAATTAACCACATTTTCAAACGAGTTTAATTTGTTTCGGTTTCCAACGGAAGTGTTTGCTTCTAATGAGAAGTGTTCCCATGAAAGCAACACAAGACACACTTTTATTAATGATGGTTCTAAAGCACAGCCTTTAGTAAAAAATAAACTACTTCATCTAACCACATGTACTTTTGTACAGCTTGAAGAGACCGTATTTCTCAACTTCTTCAGTTACCCAAGTCACGAGTTCAACATAAGTGCTTGCACATGCCGTTCGAAAAAGCAGGGGTAAAAAGTTCAAGTTGCAGGATACTGCTTTGCCATAATGAGACATGTTAAAAAAAAATGTTTTAAAAAAAGGCTTGCGGGGGTGGGGGGTGACCTGGATCGCCATCGATGAGGCTGCTCCACTAATGGCCTCTGCCGTGAAGCACGCATTGCGATGCAAATACTACAGTTCAGGCGTTCATATCTTCCATGAAAATGTACACATATGGTCTGGTTCACATCTGACGGAAAGCTAAATCCTTAATGCTCCGAATTTTGCACTATTGAGGTGATTTTTCCGAGCACCCCACTCATGCGGCTTCCAAGATGGCTGGCGGCCATCTTACTCTAGAGAGGACAGGACGCCGCGACCCACAGCCCAGCTGACCCACACTGAGAAAGCCTGAGGAGCTTGAGAACCGTAGGGGCTGCTGACTTGAATCAGCATTCTACGCTTCATTCCAGTGGTCACCCGTTAGCTATGAGGTGCTCATGCCCCGCCTGACCCAGGCCTCCAGATAAGGATGGTACTAGGCCTTTTTACACATGAAAATCTTGCAAATACGACAGCTTTATTATTTTCCTGGGTACATTTACACACAGGTTTGGAGCAGAGGGCAGTGCAAAGGTCAGGTTACTTGATAGAAACAAGCAGGCTTCTTTTGATTTTTATCTACATGGATGTAATTGCAAGTCACCTCTGAAACAGAGTGCGTTTCTCTGAAGCCTTTCAAAAAAAGAAACTGCACACTGTGATAAAAGGAAGGGTTTCTTTCCATTCAGCTTTAGAAGCACTGTGCATAATTTCCTAGAATTTTTGGAGTGCATAATTCGATGGAAAACTAAGTTGCAATTGAGAATTCATATTTTTGGAACAAATTATGCTTTTTTTCCCAGTGAAAGCAAACCTTTTTTTACACAATTGTATTTTTCAGAGTTCCGGTGCTATGTGCAGAATCATGCGGAGGCAGATCATTTTTACACTGGTCATTTTTGTTTTTTTTATTACGAGTATATAATCACCGAAGTGATTTTTACAAGAGGATGAAGAAGAACTTCAATTTACAATTTCTAAAAAGTCTTTACAGAATGTAAGGAGAAATCCAAAGTCAAGAGAAGCTGTAGCTAAGGGAAGCATGAGCAAATTCAAAGACACACCCAGCCCTCCTGGTGAGTGGTCCATCCAACGCCCAACCCCGCATTTCACCCCTTGTGCTTGAGTGGGTCCGCTCTACCCAGACTGCAAATCTGTGTGTGTGAAAAGATTTGATCCAAGATTTTGGTGGCTGCTATTGTCCAAGAGGGTCTCAACCCTCCTATTAGGCGATCCCACCAGAGTGCTTCGTCGACCAAGTAAGCTTGCTTTAAATGATGAAGCAGGTACGGCGATCTATATTTGTCTGTTCCTGGACACAATAGAAGAAGATGCCGTAATGTTTTGATTTGTTGGGTGTCGTTACAAAAGCGGCAGATATTGGTTGAAGAGAGGCCCCTAATGTGCAGGATTCCGTTCGTAGGGAGCAAATTCAGCCTAGCACGGAGTAGAGTATACCGGGTTTTTCTGCTTGGATGTTTTATCAGAAATGGTTGGATTGTATTTAGTTTTCTGCATGTTGGAGGTAGGATGCTAGTCAGCTTGTACTCAGAGGCTTTGTCCAGTGTGTTTATCCAATCCATTTCTTCCATGCAGGTTTTGGTTTTTGTTGGATTACCCAAAAGTTCTTCCATAGAGCTGCCGCAGATTTCAAGCTGTGCTGTACACGTTGCCTCCCATTTGGACAGAAGTGTGCTTGTACCTAAATTCATCTCTGTCTGCACCAGCGAAAAAATTGTCGGGGAAGAAGGGTCTTTGATCTTCCTGTATAACATAACAGAAGCACTAGTTACTATTGACTCCAGAGATGAAAGACAGTTCACGTCTTATCAGGGCTAACGGAGTGGAAGGCGGTAAATTCAACACAGAACGGCAGAAAAGGCTCTCCAGTCTGGACCACAGTAAGATAGGTAAAGATGGCATGGCATCCGCTCCATAGGTAATCGTTGGGATAACTTTACCCCGATAGAATTGGAGTAGGGGCATCAATGAAAAGCGCCCATATTTTTTGTCCAGTATTTTCTCTTGTGAGACAAGGGTTTTCATTTTTTCCAAGAGGTGGTGTTGCATCGCTAAGTCTTTAGCTGTCGAGTCAATGAGAACCCCCAGATATTTGAATATTGCTACTTGTTCAATTTTGTTTCCCGCCAAGAACCATGAATTGATCTTCTTCCTCTTTTTTTTTTTCAAACACCATGATCTTTGTTTTTTGTTTGTTCACTTCTAGGTCATTGGCAGCTGTGTATGTGGTCAGTGCAGTAAGCTGGCGTTGTAGGCCAATTGGGGTCTGGTCGAGTTGGATAAGGTCGTCCGCGTGGAGAGTCTTGGGATCTTCTCCTTGCCCAATTGTGGGGAGAATGCTCGTGTAGTGGTTGATGTTTCTTTGTAGTCCCCAAAGTATGAGAGAAAGAGGGCCGGAGCTAGAGGGCAACCTTGTTTGACCCCTCTGCTAGTTGTTATAGCTGATGAAAGCAGACCACTAGTATTCAATCGCACCTGCACCGTTGTAGCAGCGTGTAGAGCTTTGATGGGATTCAAGATCTCCTGTGGACAATCCCAGTTGTTGAGTTTTTCCCAAATTTTCCTTCGATTGACTAAGTCAAAGGCCTGGGTGAGGTCTATGAAGGCCAGGTACAAGTTCCGATTTGATTCTCAGGCTTTTGCTTTGAATATGCTGAGAATAAAGATGTTAATGCTGGTTCCTACTCCTTTTTTGAACCCGGATTGAAGGGGGTCATTACAGGGTGCGCTTTTCGCCCAATGATTGAAGTGGTCCAACAAAAGGGATCCATAGACCTTCCCTATGACATCAAGGAGAGCCACTGGACGAAAGTTCCTAGGATCATCCTTCCTACCTTTTTTAAAATATGGGGATGATGACCGCTGAGGTCCATGAAGGCGGAATTGTACTCAAGATCGTGCATTTTTGGAAGATCATACTCAATAAGTTTGTCCAATCTTCTTGCGCAGATTTCAGGTTTTTATTGGATAGGCCATCGGGCCCCGGAGCCCTCGATTTCTTTAACTTAGAAATTTTACCCAGGATTTCCGTCTTATCAGAAAGGTCGACCCAAGGTTCTGTTGTCAGCGATGGTAAAGGCACATTGCAAGAGTCAGATCATCTGAACAATGTCGAGTAAAACCCAATCCATGTTGCTTCCGAGATGCTGTTTAACAACATTGAGTCTGCTTCTTTGGCCCGTGGATTGATCAGTCTCCAAAACTCTCTGGAATTAGATTTTCGGAATTTGGTCTAACATAGCTTCAGAGTCCTGTTGATGTAATGTTAGACGATGGTGCCGTAGCCAACTTTTGTAGACTCTTGTTGTCTCGATAACGTGTAATCTATTGCAGTGCGTGTTGTTTCTTGCAGCCATCCTTTTTGCTCTGCGTAGTGTGTTTCGCTGTGCCACCAAGAGGGCATCGAAATTGTGTGCATGATGTAGATGCTCTGTGTTTTTCCCCTTCAAACCTTTCATCATGGCTCTGTAAGGTTCCAAAAGTGGTCTGTAATAAACCTCTAAAACAGACTGGCTACTTCCATATGAAGTTGTGATAGCCCGGATGTTTGCCCGACTGACCCTTACCCGGTTGCCTTTGCCTTCTAGTTCAATCCTTCCTGGGTAATGAGCTGATAATGGTTTTGTAATTGTCCATTTAATAGCCAGAAGATTGTGATCACTTTGATTTAAGTGGTGCATGCTGAAATCTGTCAATCGAGCTAGAAGGAATTCAGAGGCAAAGATGTAATCTATAGTTGAACAAGCCGTGCCACGCTTCCATGATGGTAAGGTGATGGAATCAGGAAGTATGGACGCAGTGTTAAAAAGTTGCCTGGCAGTCATCAGTTTAAGCCAAGCTGTACCTTGGGTACAGGGTTTGTGGTGTAAGGGACCCGTGGTGTTAGAACCGGCCATGGGACATTTGATGTTTAAGTCTCCACAAATGATAACCTCACAGGGCCCATGCGCCAGGTATACCGAGTCCAGAGTAGATGAAACTATGTCAAACAGAGCTGTCTTTTGTATTGCTTTATGGTTCCAGTAAATGGACATCACCAGCAGGAAGGTGTGCGTGTATTGATCATGCGCGGTCTCCTTTCGCAGCCAAGAGATTAGTACTGCCATGACGTAGGAGGACTTTAGAATGATTTTGATTATTTCAAGACCCGTACCCATCCGGACTGCAATAATTAGTCCTGAAGAGGGCCTTCTTTTGTTTCCTGAAGGAGCTTCTGAAAAGGCGATCTCAAACCCATCCAGTGTTGGTTTGGTTTTTAGCCAGACCTCTTGCAGACATAAGATGTCGTAATACCCTAAGTTGATAGCTCCAGGTGTTGTTAAATGTAGGAACCCTCTTGTGTTCCAACTCGCCAAAGAGAGTGATTGATGCTCTTTAACAGTCTTAGTGTGTACTGGTGGCTATTTGTGGAGCCGTGTAGATAAGGCTTTTGGTAGCCAGGACCATGTGGGAGACTTTTGGGTTGGTCTGGCCTGGGAGGCCTTTTGATCTTCTTTTATTGATGTGCTCGCTTTTGTACTAAATAATTGGCTTGGAGAAGTATCTTGCCCATGGGGGACTAATTGAACAATGTCAAGCCGGGCGGGTACTGAAGAATTTAATGGCAAATCGTCTCTTGTGCTAAAATGCTGATGTTCCTCACTTGAAGAAATGCCATCCCTTGTGCCCTCCTTTGTCCTGTCGTAGTCGGTTTTGTTTGTCCTGAGTAAGGTTAAGTCAAACCCTTGTTTGTATAAAACCTTTGCTGATGGTGACAACAAGGTAATTACTTTGGCTGATGGTATGTAGAGCAAGCAAGAGGCCTTTTGACCCTCGTGGGAAGGTTCCACCGTTTTGAAATCTTCTGATTTTAGATTCCTTAAAGTAGAAATACTGTGTAACAGACTCAACACAGTGCGTCTGTTCAGTACCAAGTATTTTTGGTTGCCGGACCGTTGTCGAATTTTGACAGAGGGACTCAACATCTGCCTGTTAGCGCCTTCGTGCTGCTTCTTCTGTTGGTGGAGAAAAGGAGTCGCCCTCCCTTGTTGATTATTGTCCTGGTGACCATTTCTCTGCTGCGAATGTTTGGAGTCCTTGATCTTATCCAGTACTTCAGATTTTGTTTCGGTATTGACTCTCGAAGTGTATTTCGCCTTTTGTCTACGGGGTGGTGAGTCTAGATGAGAGATTTGTTCTGTACATTTGACTGTGGGCTTGTTGGAATGAGCCCATTTATCGCTTCGTAGAGATTTAAAGCGCTCGTCTAGTGAGGTAAAGCCTGAGAAATCCCTAGTAACTATCTGTAGGTTAGGGGTCATCTTGGGTAGATGCAAGTTCTCTCCTTTCAGTTGGTTATCCACTGTGACATCTAGATGCTGGCTTAGACCCATAAAGTCTTTCTGAGTGAGGAAATCGTCTACTGATTTTGGTGACTGAGGGTGGACTACCGCTGGTTTATGGGTATTTGAAGAGTTTGCTGGAGCTGAGGTCTTCCCTCCCAGACTATGAGTAGTCTTTGGTAGAGTCTCCTCATGACGCTGTGCAGGTTGATGAGTCTCAGGGATAAGCTTGAACAGCGGGGCCGTTTTAAGGCAGACTTGGGAGGTCGAGGCTGTTGTTTACTTCCCATGTCTTGGTTCACATCGAAAATCACCCCTGTAATCAAGGGATTTGGAGTTTTTACCTGAATTAGACTCTTTCTTGACTGGGCTTTGTGTGGAGAAAAGTCGTCTACACACATCACATCATTATCTCCAGGCTTGATAGGCACAGGATCAGGTCTGGTGAATGCAGAGTTGTGAGGGCCCTCCAAAGTGCTAGAGCCAAGTTTTGGCCTTGTCCCGCAGTCCCTGTGAGAGACATCACGCCAAGGAGTGTCATATGCTGTTGTTTGAGAACTTCCGTCTATCCTAGGCCTGTCCTTGTTGTTTTTTCTTAAGTCTGTTAAAAGTTCCATCAACTCCGGTTGATGAAGTAGGGGAGTACCGGCTAGGTCATTTTTCCTTCTCTCCAAGGCGTTGATATAACCTTCTAGGTATATGAGCTTTGAGTTCATCATTGCGAAGATAGATGTATGATCTTTCAAAGAGTCATTTATCGCCTCATATAGCTTGCAGAATGGGGCCAGTGCAATCGTTACAGCAGACATAATGTACATGAAGTCTGCTTTTTTCGATGGAGTCTCCTTTGGAATGCTGAAAGATGTCTCACTTAGTCTTCTATTTGCTGAAGAACTTATTGGTGATGTAGGCGGCCATAAACGCGGAATTTGTTGGGTTTTTTTGTTTTGGGGTAGCCATCCTTGGAAGAGAACCCTCTCTAGGTTCTGACAGAGCTTCCTTGCTTCCGTCTCCCCTTTGCCCCCCAATGCTAAGGCGATCTGCCGTTTCCATGGGCTTAATCGCCGAGTTTTTTTTCTGACAAGTTTGAGGCGGTAGACTTCCATTATCCTGTAAACCCAGGTCAGTTGTTTCAAATGGCACTGGTAAGGCCGTTGGAAAGTCTGTAGAGTCCAACTGGGGCGTTGGTTTCGAACTTCCCATTGGAGAATGGCTCATCTGGTTAGGATCTAATAAGATTTGATCTTCACTCGGAATCTCGTTTGGAGCTGGCGAGGGTGAAAAGACAGGAGTTTCCCCCAAGCCGATTTTCTTGAGTTTCCACAATGGTTGGTAGAGCTACTGGCACAAGATTAGAGATTTCTTTAACTTGCTCTTTTTGTTGTTGTAAGGGTGCTTGGACCCCACTGCCTTGCGTGTTCTTCTGGGAGCCTGATGAGGCTGTGAGTAGAGGTTCAAGGAGTGCTTCTAGCAAGCCTGCGTCTGAAATTTCTCCGATCCCCGTTTGTTGAAGTTTCTTTTTTGCTTGTCTTTGAAAAAGTGTTTTCAGGGAATTTTCCAGGCGCGAACTCGCCGATGGAGTGGACGTGTTAGTAGATCTCAAACATTTTTTTGCTTGGGCTCGCTTGTTAGACGTAGGGAGATCAAAGTTTTATTTTGTGATCTGTCTGAGCGGAATTCCAATTGCATGCTTGTTATGTGTCTCTTGTTTAATCCCCTCTCTCAGATCACTAGGTTTAACAGACTCGCTTATGGTGCTCTCAGGGTGCAAGGGGACCGAAGAAGATGTTATTGAAGGGATCGTTGTCATTGGCTCAGCCGGGCATCCCAAAGTCTTAGAAACCCCCTCATGAGTCTGTATTTTGTTTCTTTCCTTCTGTTCTGCATCTGTGTTTTCAGCCAATGTCAAAGCTGGTGTACTGTGTATCTGTGCCTTTATGATTTTTTTCTAAAGGGGTTGATGTGATCACAGCTTTAGCTGCCAGGTGGCACTGTGGGGCTGCTGTGACGTGAAGCGTCGAGTTAAAAGACCTCGCCTTCCCCGAGTCTCTGGTTTGCTCGGAGGAGAGCCGAGCCGGGAGCGGGTCTTCGTCGCTCCGATCTTCGATCAGGTTGTGCTGGTCCTCCGTGGCTGCAATGGAGACCGCGATGCCTGCCCGTGGCACCCCCCGGATTCCGACGTGGGTGGCCCCCCATCCTTCGAGGGAGGGTTCCTCCGCGTCTTCCACCATCCGCAGGAGCCGGGGCCTGGGCACCACGGCTCCGCCGGCCCCGCTGTAATTCGCAACGCAGCCAGCTCCCTCCTGCAGATGCCGACGCGGGAACACACCCCTGCAGCTCTGCTCCTCCGCGGGGCCACAGTTGGCCACAGGCTGTGAGTCGGAGCACGCGAATCCCGTCCCCCGCTCCCTTCGTCTTCCGACACAGGTGGCCCTCCCTCCTTCGAGGGGGTGCCCCACCGTGTCGTCCACCATCAGAGGCTGGGACCAAGGTGCTACGGCTCCGCTGGTGTTACAGCCAACCTCCAGCTCCTCCGTCTGATTATGTTTGCTGACGACCTCTCCTGTTGAAGTGGATCCACACACAGGCTCAAACCAACCCACAGGCAAGAGTTTTTGTTTTTGAGCTGAATAGTTGGTTTTTGCAGTTTGTTGTTGTACTGTAAGTTTGGCCGATTTTTTTCGACGGGTTGTTTTGCAGTTTGCCACCTGGTCGCTTTAATGCGCCTGCACTGGGTAGGTTGTTTAATTGAAGAGTAGAAGGAACGTCGTTGGGGAGTGAGGATGTCAAGAGTAAAGAGGGGCTTGTTGGCACTTAGCAGCCTACGGGGCTCATCTTCACCTCCAGAGGTATTGAGTCTCAAGTCCAGAGACACACCCCCATCTGCCCCAGACACCATTAGACTGCCTCAGACTGCCCACTCTCACACCACTCCGCTCCGCTCCTGGATGTAGCTTTTGTAGAAAAATGGCGCCAAAACTGCAGTGTCCAGACACAAAAGACTGTGGACTGCCTCAGACTGCCCACTCTCACAACACTGATAATTTAATTTACACTCCAACTATAAGTTATAAGTGTGTAAAATGATGACTATGCACAGTCTAGATTACATCCATTCAACCTTGCAGTAAATGGGGTACATTACTATAAATGGTCAGTGGCAGCAGAGTCTTTGCTCAAGGGTGAGTGATTGTCATTCCACCAATCACAGTGTTCCAGCCTCTCAAATCTTCAAGACTACAATTAAAACATCCAAAAGCTGACAGGAAGTGCAAGCGCTGTTCAATGAAAGTAACATTTGTAATCGAAATAGAAACTCATCAAAACCTGTCCCTGTGATAATCCAGATAGGTATTTAACTTCATGTAGTGCTTCATAAATGGTTTGTATAACATCTAGGTACTGTGATTAACCTCAGTCGATACTTAGTTAACCAACCTCTGAAGGATGTTAGCCAATAAGATAGCTCAGCCCGTTCAGCACTCATTGCTGCAATCTGTGCATGATCTGTAGGTTGCAGGCTCGAATCCCGGCAAGTCCAACTCAGCCTTTCATCTTTTCAAGGTCGATAAAGGAGTACCAACTTTGGTTTGGTGATAATTGTGATAAATATATTCCATGTCCAGCGCTTGGCCAAAAGCGCTATATAAATAACCATTCGACCATTAGATTAGATGAAGAATTTAGCATGGAGTCATTGCCTCTCTGCACTGTTGTAGCATAACATTGGCATACCATTAGGTAGTAATAGCTCCAGAAAATGAGGACTCATTAAACATCAAATGACAATTCTGCTATCGAACCTCAAAACACACAATACAATTCATGTTTGCTTTACTATGCAATTGGCTAGGTTTTTGTGATTTCAACATTTAAATATATACAGGAGAGATCAAATGGCCAGACCTTAGAAAAATAATGAAAGGTGTATTCTGTCATAATGCAGAAAGCTGCCGTACGATAATGATTCCCATACAGTTTGCGCATGCGTCGGCTGGATGTCACATACATTTTACTCTCTAAAAACCAGGGAGTAAAATACTCCCTCCTCAAAATCTTATCCGGAGCACTGGCCTGACCCTCCCGCAGCGGAGATCTCCGGATCACCATATGTTGAGTACGAAACTCATCTTGAGGTGCTGAGACAAACCGCACAGCTGAGGCAAAGCTTGCGCTTCATGTCGGCCTCTGGACCCTGCGAAAAGCCACAGCCACAACCTGCGACGTTCTAGCCAGAACCTGTCTCTCTCCACCGCGGATCCTCTGCGGACGCTCAGCGGCAATGTGACAAAGGAGCCAGCAGCATAAATATAAAGAGGAAGCTCCTGGTATTTACTGAACCTACTGCCCTCAAACACCCGGCTCTGAAGTGGGCTGCTCCCCTCCCCCCCCCCCAACATTCCTCAGTTCGGTTTGGGGCTTGACATGCGGCTGTGCTACCTCTGTGTATCCACACACTAACATAGGTGGAGGAGGCCCTCTTACGAGAAGCATTGCACTAAGGGGCAGCCCGGACTCTTGACCTGGACCCACATCCTCTCCTCTGCTGTGATAACCTGGCACCCTCCACATCGGCTGGGCAAGGGAAGGAATCCCCAACGCTAAGCATCACACAGAAGGGCCGCTCTGAAGCAGGAGCGTGGACTGCTTTAGCCGCCTCACTTGACAAGCCATTCCTGGAATCCCACCCAGATCCCGCAAAAATGTCCAAACACCTCAAAGCCCCTAAAAGTGCAGACATTGCCACTATGCTACTTCCGGCTGACAATGGGAAGAAATCTAAAGCACCGAAGTACCCCCCACAAACATACTCTGAAAGTGAGACTCAGCTGGCAACCAAAGGGGACATTCAAGATTTTATGCTAGACATTAAAACAGAGTTTAGATCATTTATGACGGAGCTCACTACCAAATTGGAGCAAACAGAACAGAGGGTTGTGGAGGTGGAGCAGAGATTGGGGGAGGTAGAGGAACTGGTCCAAGAACACTCGGCAACGCTCCTGGAGCTGCAACGTGCTATTCAGACCCTAACTAACAAGAACAAGGAGTACAAAGAGGAAGGTCTGGAGAAAAGGGCCCGACAAAATAACCTCTGCATTCAGGGGGGTGCCCTACTCTATGTCGGACCAGAACCTGGCGGAATACGTAACAGACCTTTTCCAATCTTTGCTACCACACCTGGATAAATCTTAACTGTTGCTCGACCGTACTCACAGGCTGCGGCCCCGACGAGGTGTGAACACAGACCTCCCCCTGGATGTAATCACACGGGTCCACTTCTATACCACCAAGGAAGCAATTATGGCAATTGGGCGCTCTAGAGACGACCTGGCCTTCCAGGCCCCCCCCCCACCCCCAGATCATTCAAGACCTGGCCATGGCGACGATCCAAAAGCGAAGGGCCCCAAGGCCCCTGGGTTTGTTCCTGTGGGACCAATGCGTTCGATATCAATGGCTCCGTCCCACGGCCATCCAATTCTCTCTTACAAAGGAGTATCTCGAACCATCGATGCCTGGAAGATGCAGTGTCAATCCTATGTCCCAATCCACCTGGGGGACCGGGGATGCATCCTCCGACCCTCGGTTAGAAGGTCCCGAAAGGTCTCCCCCGAAACCAAAGAGAACATAACCTGGACAAAAGGCGCAGAAAGGTCAGAGTATGAGATGATCCCTGCCTGAGTCTCAACAGCCTATATGGCAATGCGCCCTCACAGCCTTGACCTTTGTTTCACCCTTACCCCTCTGATTTGGAGGTACCGATCCACCTGCTCCTAAAATCGCTCAATAACACGAAAGTCATAGGCTTTCATAGCAGGCTTCACGCAGCTCATGCCCAACTGCAAGGTTGATGCCACCTGAACCCACCTGGAATGGCCTACATACCAAGCTTTTTCTGTTGACTCAGGAGGTCGTTGATAATGAAGAATCAACCTCCTGTAGGTTTTCCGTTATTGGAAGCTCAAGTTAAAACCCTGGCGGCACTACGGAGACAGACCAAGAGAGGTTACGGATGGTGACTGAATCACACCAGGCCCAGCCCCGTACCCGCAGACTGTAAATGCTCATGAGGAGCCCTCTCGACATCTGAGGTTGAAAGAAATCTCATTGAACATAAAGGGTCTAAACTCCCCTATCAAGCGGAAATCTATGCTGAAACGGCTTCAAGCTATGGAAAGCTCAGTAGTCTTTCAGCAAGAAACTCACTTGCTGCGACAGACTTTACGCTCCTCCGAAGTGACATTTTCCACTCCAATACCATGCCTCGGATGGGACCAAAAAGGGGGGCACTGCCATCCTATTTGCCAGGGAGGTCTGGTTCCAAGCGCTGGACATTACCATCTCCAGAGGGGAGATTCACAGCGGTTAAGGGTCTTCTTTATGGACAGCTCTATTCCTTCATCTCGGTCTATGCCCCAACAAGGGCCAGGAAGCATTCTACTAATCTCTGGGCACCTCCCTTCTGCCCTTTGCCAAGGGCCAAATAATTATAGGGGGAGACTTCAATGGGGTCCCCGAACCCCTACAGGACAAATCGCACCATCCAGTCCCCCCAGAGACTTCAAACTTGCCGTGAAACTCCTGTATTTGTATTTATAAGGCTTATATAGCGCTTTACACCAAAGTGCTGCACATATAACAACAACAGGATACAATTAACATAATAGACACGGGGGGTGGTAGACTCATGGAGGGTCCTTCACCCGAGTGAGAAAGACTACCTCTTCTCACATGTACATAGAACATCCTCCCGTATAGACCTCATGCTGACATCCCCGCAAATTCTCACCATTATAGATGTGACTATAGGACCAAAAGTGCTCTCGGATCATGCCCAGATTATATTGACATTTCGAAACCCATGACCCTGACCCCGCCGCTGGCCGCTATATGATCCCATCCTAAATGAGATGCCACTGAGGGACATCGCTAAAGCGATCCAAATTTCTTCAGGGAAAATCTGGCAGAGGACACGACCCCGGCCAACACATGGGACGCTATGAAGGCCGTGGTGAGGGGAGAACCGATTGCACGGGGGGGCAGCACATAGTAAGCATAAACAGGCCTGCGCAGTACTGGAACACAAGGTCCGGAGAGCCAGGACCTGACATAGGGAGAAGGTTTGGTCCCACAAGACCCAACATGCACTACTGTCAGCCCGGAAGAAGCTGGAGGCCCATTACGCAGATAAAACGGCACACCCGATGGCCAAGTCCAAGCAAGGCTATTATGCTAAGAACAATAAAGCAAATACATTTCTAGTACAGAAACTGGCTGCGACGAAAAGAACACTATAGTGGGCCTTCGCAACCCCCAAGGTAGGACTCAATATGCTGAGCGAGAAACTCCAACTGGCGACGACCCATCTTGATGAAACAATGTCTGCTGCGTCCCGAGATGAATCGGAACAAGCAAATTATTTGCATGCAGCCACCCTCCCACAACTTAACAAGCCTGACAGGGAAAGGCTAGACGCCCCGATTACAGATGAGGGGGTGGAGGCCGCCATTAAATCATTAAAGCCAAGAGCCCCGACGATGGGTTCACAACAATGTTCTATAAACTGTTCTGTCCCCAACTGGTGAACCCACTAACGTCCCTCTTTAACTCATTTGGTACCTCTGGCTCTATCAAGGCGTCTATGCAAGAATCTATAACCGTGCTTATACCTAAACCCGGCAAAGACCCCAGGGACAATAGTTCATACAGGCCTATCTCCCTACTTAACATTGATGCCAACATATATTCGAAAGTCCTGGCCAATCACTTCGTCTCTGTCCTGCCCGCTTTAATCGACCTGGATCAAACAGGGTTTATAATGCATAGGTCAACCGAGACAACATCCGTAGAGCCCTAAACTTAATAGACATTGCATCCCAAGTCTCCCATAAATTGGCCCTTTTGGCGCTGGACGCCACTAAGGCCTTCGACAAAGTAGATTGGGCCTTCCTACGTTTCACTCTAGAAGCCTTTCACCTGGGCCCATTTTTCGTAAATTGATTCTGGCCAACTACTGTCAGTCCCCAAAGACCCTTCTCTGGGTTAATCACTACCTGATCTCTATGATTTGTGGGACTAGACAGGGATGTCCCCTCCCCCCCCACCCATTTGCCCTAGTAATGGAGCCTCTCGCCTCAGATTCGAATAGAGCACAGCACAACACAAGAACAAGCTCTATGCTGATGACGTCCTGTTGTCCATAACAGATGTCTGTCCTTCCCTCACTGCAGCCCTCCAGGAACCCACAGGTTTGGGAGGGTCTCAGGATTTCTCGTTAACTACGGGAAAATGATGGCCCTGGAAGTGGGCTTGTACTCTGAGGAACTATATGCCCGATCCACTGGCGTGATAAATCTATTCCATACCTGGGGGTCGTCCCTGCCTATCCTAGAGATGTATATTCAGTTAATTTCCCCCCACTCTTTAAAGAATTGGAGAGGGACCTTGACCGATGGACCTCACAGGAGATCTCTCTCATTGGGTGGATCACCATCTGTAAGATCAATCTCCTCCCATGCTTCCTCTTCTCTTGTTCCTCCCTAGCGACCCAGATCCCACTCCCCTCTCCCCCCCTTCGGCGGATGCAGAGTAAGATGCTGGGGTTCATATGGAGGGGGTGGAAGGCAATAATCTCCCAGAAAGCTATGATGCATAGCCCCCGACTGGGAGGATTAGGGGTCCCCGACCTACGTAAATACTGTGTAGCCGCTCAACTAGCACGTATACAGTCCTGAATCGGAACCACTGAGCCCCCGAAATGGGTGGAACTAGAGCAGTCCCGCATCAAGTTGCCCCTCCGTTTCCTCCCGCACATTCCACCCCCAATGCGGAAGACTTGGGCAGGGATCCTGGCCGCCACTAAACATACCCTTAACATGTGGGCGTGGGCACTAAAATACAAAGGCGGCCCCCGTGGTATGAGCCCCCTATCCCCAATCTTCCATAATCCTGTAAACTGACCTTCCAACTAACCGAGGCGGACAGATTTTCCTATGCCCAACTCAGACACTGGTGCTCCCACCCACAAACTCAACAAGCGGCCACCCGGACCCCCGGCGCCGCTGGAACTCACCTCGAGAGCGCTCCCACATAGAGGGAAAATCTCTACCCTTTACAAACAGAGGGAAAATGAAAGCTCTGGCACAGCAGGCCAAGATGGTGGATAGGAAATACAGACTTTTCTCTCTTATCCCGACGATAACATTCTTTAAAGCAAAAGTCGTCCCAAGTGTGACATATGGAACCGAAGGCATGCCCCGTCTGCCAAAAAAAATTTGGGATAAACTAGAAGGCTTATTCTGGAGACGTGTGTTGGGCCTCCCACAATCGGCCCGATAGCGCTAATCAGAAGAGAACTGTGCTTAACTTCCTTGAAAGGCACAGTCGGAAGAAAACAGCATGATGTTATACAGGAAATTAAATTATGGCAAACGGCCCCAAGATCTTTGAAATCCTAAATAAATACCTGGATGGAGGTAAGAACACAATGCTGACATGGACAGCGGATAACAGCATTCTGCTGGAAGAAGTAGCTCTGTCTGAAGACACCCTTATAAGGAACCCGGTTAAGGTTGCTAAGAAACTGATGGAACTAGACTGGATAAAAACTCAAGAGGCGGCCTCAAGATATAAGGCTGTAAATATATATCCAACCATCCCGATGAAAATCAATGAGGTGAGAGGCTATCTGAAAAAGTTTCCAGACAGAAAACTTAGCCGCACTTTCCTGAGAGCCAGGCTAAATTTGGCGAAAACATACAAAATAAAAAGCAACCAGAGAAGACAGGAAATCCAATGAATGCCAGTTTTGTGAGACAAAAGCGGCACCTACTTCTTACATGCCCGGGCACACAAGGAATAAGCAACCCAATTAAAGAAAATATTGAAAAACGCAGCCACACAGGATGAAGAACAACGGTGGACACAGCTCATGGGCGGCAAAAAAACGAACTGGACAGGGGCAGTGGCAATCTTTATAGAGAAACTTGGACTTTGATGAAGATTACCACTCAAGAGCGTATAGATGAAAGAAGTTTAAAATGGTTTAAATGAGCCTTACCCGAGAGTGCTTATGCATGTGGCATGCACCTCAAAACTTTTTGTAAAAATTGTAATACAACGAAATAAAATTAAAAAAATAAAAATAATTTTAAAAAAAGAAGGAAAATCTCTACCCTTTACAAACTGCTGCAAGATGACATCCTCACCGCCAAACTCCCCTACATGGCACAGTGGGCTGCCGACTTGGGACACCCTCTTGAAGACCAAACCTGGGTCGACATATGGTCCAGGACCCATTCATCCTCCTTCTGCATTACCAATCAGGAATGTGCTCATAAACTCCTCTTGCGATGGTACTACCCACCCACCCCCTCCCACATGCATAGATTCAACCAATCTCTTGACCCTCAGTGCTCGTGAAAATGTGGTCAGCTTGGCACATATTTCCATGTGTGGTGGGCCTGCACTACGGTACAAACCTTCTGGAACCAATGCCTTGCTGCTATTGAAGATAGCGCTCACGTGAATATCCCCAGAGAACCGGAGTACATGCTGTTGGGCGCGCCAGCCCCAGGGAGCTACCCAAGATGGGGAGGAAAGCCAAACTCCTCACCAAACTCCTATTGGCAGGTAGAATCACGATTGCCTGCACTTGGAAATCTGCAGAGGGCACCTCCTCGATTCTATGGTGGCTCAAACTTTGGGCTATTCTAATAGGAGAAAAGGTGACTGACGCTAAAGCAGGCCTCCTACACCGGTTCACGGATATCTGGACCCTGCTTCTGGAATATGACAGGAACTTCCCGGCATTGACTTTTAAACCTCGCCCAGCCAAATTGGCTCTGCTGGCAGACTCCGATTTATCCACGGACGTGCCGGCTCCACTGAGTCAAGGAGGCGTCTCACCTGAAATTAGAGGGGAGGAGGATGGGATTTTGGGGCTACCGGACTAACTACTTAAGCCTCATTACCAATGATCCTCAGTCATACTGCATGTCATGTCTGTCTGTATTTCTCCTGTTGTGCTGCCGGTTTAAACCAAATTTTTTTTAAACAAATTGCTTGCCCCTTCAATAATCTATAACCACACAGCGCCCTATTTCTTTTGTGAAAAGTCAATTATCATTCGACATTGGCTAGAGGCATGGAAAAAGTCAAAAATAACGGTTCATTTACACGTGAGTGAATAGTCGGTCTCAGAAAAATGAACTTCCTTGCAGAACTGCCTGATCAGGGGAGGTAATCAAATGAGAACCTGTTCAGTAAGGCAAATCAGATTGCGGATCAGCTTTTTCAGGCATCTAAATTCCTATAAAATGTAAGCACACTACTGGTTTACAAAGGAATCGTAGACAACCAGACTAGATATCGCTGCACTCCGGTCAGTTCAGAGGGGAATAGGCCCACCATCCAATAAGCAAACAATTAGGGAGGCAAGAGAAAATGCAAATCAATAGTTCCATCTCTAAGTATTATGATCCTTAAATTGCAAATTGTTGGCGTTGATTTTAGTTTGAGGATTTAGAAAAATTATATATGGATGCCTTTGACAGTCATGTTCATTCTACTTGCAATTTATTTTTTGTACCCACTATTTTATGCTGCATTCACTATTCATGTTTACCAGGCGCACAACGTCATTGAGCTGCTGGGCTGAAGCCGCCCCCGAAATGTTAGCTGAGGGGCGGGGCTTCTGTGCCCTTTAACAGCTCAAACGATCAGGAGCATGCTTCTGGGCACATTTTGTTTCTTCCGAGGCTACCATCTGCTTGGATGGGATGATCAAGCACTGCCCGGTTCCCAGAGTCACAGCCCCCTGAGACACACAGGCTGCATCCCTGGCCGTAATTAACTGGACAACACATTTCTTTTGTCAGCAGCATAGCCTTTCTTATGCATGATGGTGAATTTACAACTGAAAGAGCACTAGTCACCTTGCAAATCTGTGACAGTTAAAGCGAACAGCACTAATAAAGCACTCTTTGAAAATGTGCTCATACCGATAACGTCTAATAGCTCAATATGCTAAAAAGGTAACGTTTGCTTTGATGTCCTTATTTGAATGTTCTTAACACAATACATAATACGCTGGAGGTTTGTGACAAATCCCCAAACCTAAGCAAGTTTATTACACAACTTCTTTAATTGAGCGTCACTCTGCTATGTCCTGTTATGCTATGATAGTGAGTCTTTCAGCACACACCATCTGCCATTTTCACACTTTCTAGGACCTTCAGCATCTGCAAGAAGTGGGCGTTTTGAGACTTAAAGGAGAGTAAACTAATTGTAACATTGAAGATGCACTAGAATAGTCTCATTACAATGAGTAATATAGTTAGATGCCCCTACACAGTAGGTTTGCCACTCCTCCACCGTCTCTGAAGTTAGCGCCTCTCCCAACATTTGAAGGGTTAGTCCCCGCCTAAATTTTAGCCTAGGTGCAACCCCTGGATGTGCGCCCTTGCATTTTGCTAGGCAGAGGTGAGGGAAGCTTTTCCCTGAAGCTGGCGCTGTTAAAGTTTTACTGTGTTTCTACAGAATAATGTACTTGAACAAACACAGTAAAACCTTATAGCTGCTCCTTTAAAAAACAAAAAAAAAAAAAAGGACATCCAACGCCTCTATGCATATTGAGCTTTAAAATATACTATTTGATAGTTGGTACCCACACCAGACCAATGGGGGGCCTGAGGGGGGTGGGGTGTTCGAACAGTTGGAAGGAAGCTTCCAAGTGTGCCCCGCCCCCATTTTCTGAAGTGCCCCCCCCCTGAAATATAGGTTTTGTTGAGCTCCCGATGCTTACAGACTTTGAAATACAATGTTTACAAGTATATGACAAGTAAACCTTTTGATCCACAAATTTAAAGTCTGCTTCCACATACAAAATATGTTGATTATTAAACCCTTTGTTCCTACTGGAGAAAAATTATTGCACAATTATCCATGAAGGCTGCTCATATCATCCAACCAGTGAGTAGTATCACCAGGGCATAAAATGTTCCCGGGCACAAATGAAAATGTGTCCCACAGTTGCAAATGGCAATTCATTCCGTTTGTAACAGACTGTTTGAATAGTGCTCAAGGGGGAGTTTTTTGATAAATGTGATGCAAATTGTGCATTTTAAAGAATGTTTATTCAGTAACAATGGTAAAAACTACTAGCCCGATAGTGAAGTAACTCAAACTGTCCCACATTGGCCAAAAAAATGGCACGCTTTGATAACAAAAACTGGCCCACACTAGCATTTTGTGTTTTTTGGTTCGGGCATTGCCCCGTTGCCTTATAGGCCAGTACGAGCCCGATTATCACAGATATGGGATGTTGGACCTATAAAATGTGACCTACTGCCCATTTGACCTCGTTTTTTTGACCTAATTGTTTTTGACCTACTGCGGAGGGAGACCGACCCTCCCGCAACCCACCCAATGTGGTGGGAGACACTCCCACCCCCTCCACTCAACCTATTCCCTGACCCCACATTTTTATTAAAGTGTACCATTTGACCTACCAAATTAGGTAAAAAAAAAAAAAAAAAAAAAAAAATGAGATGTGGGCAAATGAGAGTAGGCCAAATTGGCATTCGGTCAAACTGGACAATACCATTACCACAGCTTAGTAGGCAGGGCAAAAAGCAATACAGTGGATAGAACGAGGGCGGGAAGGCAGAGAGCTAGCAATGGAAAATGAACTACGTTTTTTTATTTTTACCCCAGTGCTCCAAAGTGTGATTTTCTTAACCATGTCCAGACAATTTGGTCACTTAGGAGTGTATAGTTGAACCAACCGATGATGCAGCACTTCTGAGGGACGGCCACTGGACCACCATCACATCGCCCAATCAGGATACCGCACAAGCCTCGTCACACACAGCAGCCTGTTCCCTTGAATCCCAGCCCATGGGTGAAGCAGACAACAAAAAGCAGCCAGCCCAAGCAGGCCGTCAGTACTGAGAAGAGCTTCATGGAGGAAGGCATAACAAATTACTCATACTAATATTCAGAGCTTGTAATCCAAGGACTAATGCAGCAGAGGTTTTTGCTTTAACTCCCAGCCAAGAATGTGGTGTACACGGTGTACGCTTTTTAAAAAATAAAAAAAAAAAAAAACATTTAGAATGTGTTGCTGCTAAGTAGGAATATTATTTTTTAATTTTCTGCTGCAACATTTCTGCAGCAACAAGTTTTTATCCATCTATCAGTAAACTTAGTTTTGCTTTTATGATTTTCTTATCTTTCAAAACAAAGTCAAAGTCAGGTATGGCCATTGTATACACAGACACTATAAGCCGGGGTCTGCAACCAGCAGCTCTCCTGATGTTTTTGACTACAACTGCCATGATCACTCCGCATTGACCACGCTGGCTAGGGCGAATGGAATTAGTAGTCTAGACCCCTGCCATATGGCTTCTACAGAAGGCTCTGATCAGAAACATACCCTATTCCAAACTTCCAAAAGAAATATCATTGGACACCATCAAAGGCATCTAATGACAGCACGAAATGGTCTTCATCGATCAACCCAGCTATAATGTTCAAACGGCATCTTTGAGTCATTAGCACCCGGGGTGAGGGGCACAGCCAAATCAGGCTCTGCAAATTGTGGGCTGAAACCTATAATCTCAGCCCACGTTCCACAGAACACGCAGGCTGCCGCCCCCTCCCGGGTGCTAATCTCCTGCCCCCGCACTCTGCCACCCTCCCATATGTTTTTTTAAATTTTTTAAAACATTTTTTCAAAATATCCCAACCCCCACCCCTCCACATCCGCCGGTGCCGCAGCAGCTTCCCTTTTCCGGCCGCCATGGTCATAGAAGAGGGGCTCCATACGCAGCCCCGCCTCTATATTCATGACGCCCATTTTGGATCAGTATTCTCATCCCATTCAATGAATGAAAATATGTTTTTTTTAGCACCCCATGTTACCGTTTTGGTACCGCGGGCTGCTAATGGCCTTAACACCCTGTTCGCTCGGGCCATTAATTTGGGCTGCGAGTCCATTACCCCCGTCCCCTTTCCAGCCCTTGGAACAGGGTGGTAACGCCACAGGAGAGTGGTGCTTTTTAATAAATCTTGTTTGATCATGGTGACTACGGCTTGGTAGGACATTCTTCATCGAATTGCTAGACATTTTGCCACGATCTTGGCATCTGAATTTATTAATACAGGTCTGTACATACTACAGATGCTAGGGTCTTTTCATTCTCGCCGGAGGAACACTATGGAGGCATCATATAGGGAAAGAGAATATTTTCCACAGCTATAAACACTTGTCCTAATTTGGGAGCCAAGGCAAGCATGAATTTATTATGAAAATCTATTGAGTCTGTCTGGCCCGGGCACCTTGCCCTTATTCAAGCTTTGTATCGATGCCTCTATATTACGGGTCATAGGGGAATTATGAAAATGTAGTCCAAGTCATCCTGGGACTCTAAATTCCATCTATGAAGGCCCATTGTGGAGTGTTAAAGATTGCCTCAAGAATTCCATAATTTGTTTAGGTAGTATCAGTTTGCAGATGTTGGTGGATTGCAACAGGGCTAAGTGGATTCTCTGATCTATATCTCAATCTCCTGTGGGCGCCCTTCACCCTAGCCCACACTTCCCTACTCTCCAGACGGCTGTACATACTGTGCATTACCAATCTGTTCTACAACTACCTCACTCTCTCTGGGATTTCTAAGGGCAAGCTATTCGGATATTCTGCCAGGACAATGGACAAGATGGGCCCCGTAAACCACACTCCGTCCCTAAACCCCGCCCACCTCCCTATTCTTTCCCTCTTCCTCCAGTTCCCATCTCCTCCGTCCCAGTCTCTCTCCCTCCCTCTAATTATTCTTACCCTCTAGTTCTTCCACACACCCCCTCACCATTCCCTCACCTCTCTCCCTCCTACTACTCCCCCCTTATTCCCAACCCCTGCCTTGTACACCAGTCTTCTCTCCCTCTCTCTGCCCCAATTCTCGCCTCCTACTAAAGTCCTATCTCACTCTCTCCTACCTTGCCCCATCTCCCTCTTACCCAGTCAGACACCAATGCTCAGGCACTCCACGCTTTCAAGTTTCGTACAACTCCCTTTCTCAAACACAATTCCTCACCTGCAATCTATTCCACAATGACCGTGCTGGTCTGGACCCCTTCCAATTGCTCCTTATTTCCACCTGATCCTTTAAAACTATCACCGGGCATGAGGACCAATGTACAATCCCTTTTATTAAAAATAAAAACGTTTTTTAGCCCCACCCCTTTTCCCCACGTCAGTAATTTGTGTGCTTTCCGTAGCCATGTCCAATCTCTGCCAGCCGCTCTCGTCTGCCTTCTGTTTTCCTGGGGAGTCAGTGCCGTTGATGGTAATCTGAAGGTTTTTAGGAAGCAGTGCTCATATTCGGCAACAGTGCTTCTGCTTGCAGATGGACAGGCTTGAGATTAACTGCATTCTGATGGCAGTAGTTCTGTAAGAAAGCAGTGAAAATTTCCGCAAGATACAAGGTGGCAAGGTATGGAGCGATAGCCAGTGGTACCAAGATCACAGGTATGTCCGACACAATTAGCTGCTCGTAATGTTTAAGCCTTGCAGCTAGTAGGCCAATCCCCCTTCCCTGAAAAATATACTGTCATATTATCGAGGATGGTTCATAGCTTTATAGATCGTGACTTTCAAGACTTGCTGTTCACCTATTAAACAGCCTCCATGTCCTGGTTGTGCTTGTACTTTTAGGGTTCCATTTAAGCAATGTTAATTCTACGACGCCAAAAGTTATTCTCTAAAAAATTTAAATTTAGAGGAAGGATATACAGTGGCCCCTGAAATAAAGTTTTAACAACACTGAGTATATTAATTACAACATTGTTAGGGTAGAGTTAATTTCCAGGAACTGTTACTGGGATCGCCAAGTTTATATCTGCATAATTCATTATGGAAGGGGGTGAGGGGTAGGGCCATCAGTGAACACCACAGTACCTAAGGGAGGGATTTGGGTAGAGGGGATAGTCATAATCAAGGTAAGAGGTGCATAGTCTGAGATGACCATTGGGAGAATGGAACTAACGACTAGGTAAGGTGGACATTTAATATATGCAAACCACCTGTCTAACCTATAAATGTGATCTAGGACCAATATGGTGCACGTTTCGAGAACAATTCTTCAAAAAAGAAGATGGCCTATATCCTATGGGGGTTAGGGGGGCGGTGGTTGGGGGTGTGTGTGTGGGTTTGGATCTGCAATAAATGACACACCCTGGAAGGAGTGCAGCTACACCCATTTCTGTGACATAAATAGTCCATGAAAGAACTATCCAGCACAGCCTTTTGGACTGTTCTGGGAACTATGAAAGGAGCCATGTGTCTACTGTAGGAAATCAGTCTAGTTTAAGACTTAAAATGTATTCTTTTGTTCCCCAGCTTTAACGGGTTGTTGTGAGAAACCAGAAGGTGTCTCACCCGCTAGTCCCCACAGATCTCTCAGGTGGCCAGGGCACGGTCATCTTTGGATCCAGACCCTGGGGTGGACCAGTGCAGGAGGATCACCTGGGTGAGGGGTCTTCGGGGAGTGGGACACCGAATGACGAGACGCGGTATCCCTTCCCCTGTAACACCTTTACCCCATCCTACCAGGTAGGATACATGGGAGCCTTACCCCCCCTCTTGCCCCCCTTCCCTTCTCCAACACTTTCACACAGACAGCCCGCTCTGGGAGAAAACAGACTCACACCCGAGCAGTGTACCTAACGTGCCGCACTACTATGGTCAGGCAATTACTGACAATCACTCACACCTGGCTTCCATTAAACTTCCCCACATAGATAAAAGGCGGAGCACGAGAGCACACTCTGACGAGGCAAAGCACATGAAGGAACAGCAGTTTCGAGTCAGCAGCTGAACGAGGGGAGAAAGACTGCAAACCCTGAAGGGTTCGTAAGGAGGGAAATACCCTTGACCTTTTCGGCAAGACACTGTTACTTTCAAGAAACCTTCAAGGCAGAAAGCATAAGTGCAGGAAACCAGACTCAAGAATACTGCATTGTGTGTCGAAGATACCAGGGGCCCTCCCGTGTAATTTAAAGCAGGGAGGAGCAGAAGCCGTTGTGGTATCGCCCTTGGCTCCAAGAACAAAGAATCTACAGAGAGATCAACACAGCCGGTGAGTTGGGGAGACCAATACAAGACCGGTCTGTGAAGTCAAGGTTACAAGTGGAAACATTGTATAACGAGCGCTGGAACGAACACTGTTAAACGCGTGTGATGAAAGACGCAAGTAAAGCTAAACTGCTGATGAATGTTTGAACTTGAGAAGGAAAGATACAATACCGTTGACAGAGTGGCCCGCCACCGTAAATGTGCTCAATCGAGGGTCTCTAAGGTATGTCGCCAAGAGAAATGAAAATAGAAAATTGATGAGAATATTTGTGTAAAGGTCCAGCGTCAGTTTAAGCAAAACCCAACGCACATTCAAAAGTCTTCGATTTCGACACCAAGAGCAACCAAGCCTGAACGAGGGAGATCCATATCAAGAGGATCCAAGCCCTAACGAGAAAGATCCATGGTCCGAGCCTGAACGAGAGAGACCAAGTGTGAACATTGTGATAAAAGGGGTCTCAGCCTGAAGGAGGGAGTACCACGATGAACATTGAAAGCAAGCATTTGTGCATGTGAAAATCCTGCTAGGAATGGAACTTTGAGATTTGTTTGTGACGACAGACCCTCTGCAGTAATGGACTGTTCTCAGAAAAGAGGCTTTGGCAGAAGACCCCGGTGTCTATGCTGTGAACTGCATCCTCGTGGCTGAGAAGCCAGAGTGCATGTGAAGCACAAACGTGCTGATATGCCCCATGCTGAAAATGTGGGGAAAGGAAACCAACTGCTCAACCGTCCTGACATTTTGTGAAGATTTTTGCATACACCATTGTCCTACACCCTTTTGTATTTAGAAGGGTTGGCAGTACATTTATTAGTATAGGCCGTTTTATTTTGACAGAGGCTCGACTAGGAATGTGTTATTTGATGGTTGTAGCTTCCTCACATCCTTGGATTTAGGTTTAGATAGGTGTTCAACCAACCCATTTGAAGTTCAATAATCACTTGTGTTGGTCTTCACTGTTTGATACCATGCCTTCCTTACAGTTGTCCACACCCTTTATATTGCAGGTTGCTAGTTTGTATTCAGCCATAGAATATTTCCTCTCTTTCCGTGTTGTGTACCAGTGAGATCTCGGGTGAAAATGATCCATAAAATGTGTTATGTGGTATACAGTCCTATCAGCGAATGAGCTCTAATTTACACATAGTGAGTTAACGTACCAACTGTGAAACGGAGAGCTTTGTAAGACTGAGCAAACCATCAATAACAGAATAAGCAATTTGCCCGTACCAGTGAGCCATAGCCTGTGGGGTAATTCAAGCGAACATGTTTTACTTCTAAAACACATAGTCCCAATGCAGGACATCGAGGTTATTGTCCAATGGCCTCTCGGGGGTCAAAAGATCCAAAGACTTACCCAGTATGAGAGATTACTAAGGGTACTAAGGGCACTAATGGAATCAGAGCCCACATGCTCTCTTGAAGAGCACTACAACTAGTCATCTCACTTACCTTAAAGCAGCATATATAGGTCTATGGTTTGTATCAAATGGGGTCAACACAAAGGCCAGGATATGCCGCAATAGCAGCAGCTCACACCTGCTTGTGTCCCAATACTCTTCCAGCGCCTCTGGGCATCCAGCCAGGGTGTATGTGGCCAAGGGCCAAAAGCGGCAAAGGGCAGCCTCCCTGTTTGGGCCCATTAGGGCTAGCTGGAAAGGGCCTAAGGCTAGAACCCTTGCTCAAGCCAGTACTTCACCAAGCTCACCCTTTACCAGACTTCTGCCTCTACGCATAGGGATCCTCTTAACCATTGACTATCCATTCATTGCACAGCTTCTTTTACATCACAGAACGAACAAAGGGACATTCTGTTTTGGGTCTGTTAATGCCATTCTATTACCTATATTCCCATTTTAGCCCATATCAGAACTTACACCAGCTTCTTCTCAGCTACCCATCCACCCCCTTCCCTTTCTTCTCACCCACCCTACCTACCTACCCTCCGCTCATCCTGGGCTGCACATTCTTATCTTCAACCCTCCATCATACAACTTGATTTCGCTCTATTATCACTCTCATACTTCCCTGCTCTCATAGCCTTCAGCCTGAACTTGGTATAACTTCTGCATCAGTCTCCAGTAACCTTATTTTCTTACCTGTCCCCCCCACATCCCTCAAATAATATCAACCTCATCTATCCCTCTCACCTACTGCGCAATACCTGTCCCCCCCCCACCCACCTCCTCTCACTCTTTCACTTGGCATCTGGAATGCACAATCCCCCTGCAACAAGTCTTCCTACATCACTGACCACTTCAACTCTTTATCACCTTCAACTTTCACTTCTTGCTATCACAACCTAGATCTCCCCTCATATGCTACACTAGCATCTTTTCATACAGTCTCTGCTACCTTCACCCACTTTCCCAGACCTGTTGGGAAAGGCTGCAGTTTGGGCTTTCTTATCAACAAGGCCTTCAACACTGCCCCTCAAAACCCATCTGAGATCCACTCTTCCTCTTTTGAATATGCCACTATTCAACTCGCCCGCCACTGTACTCCCCTCACTGCTCTCGATAGACTACCTGATCCTCATTTCCTTCCCTGATCTGACCCTTCTCCTTCAGACACTTCCAAATGACATCCCCATTGTCATGCTGGGGGATTTTAACCTCCCCAAGCTATCGGCAGCCACCTGCCTTGAACTTCAATCCCTACCAGACAATTCCCTCGATGAACAGCTACAGTAGGAACTCAACCTTGTCTTTCTAATTCACTCTCCTCCTTGGACCTCTTCATTAACCCCTTTTCCTCTGATCACTCCATTGTTCACATTAACATCCTGGCCCCTCCACGTTATGCATCTCCCCTATTCAATGACTAAGAGGAAACTTGGGAAGGACTCTTGCCCCACACCTTGATGATGTGAGGTACTCTCTCCAGTCTCTTCTATTGACCAGGCTTTCACAGACTTTCACTATGCAATCATGACTCCATTTGACCAACACTATCCTGCTCGCACATTCACACTTTCCTGTGACAGTCCTGCGCCTTGAATCACCTCGGAAATTCTGGCCCTCAAAGCAAACATTTGATGCGACCTACAAAACTGGCGTGAATCACAGACACCTTCCCTGCTCCTAGCCTTCAAAGACTTCTTGCTGCCCTAACATCTGCAGTAGACTGAAGTCTGCCAAATCCTCCTACTTCACAAACCTAATCTCCTCCCTTTGCAACAACCCACCAAACATTCATCTCCCAAGCAAATATCTATCACCTCCTGCCGTTCTGCTATTGACTTACTAGTTGTTCCTCTAAAATCTCAAGAATTCATGAATCTCACAGTCCTCCACCCTCTCCCTACCTCCGCAGCCCGCCTATCAACCCTACCTCGTCTATGCTGGTCTACGTCTCCCAGACCGTGGCTATTGAATTAGCACCCATCTTTTGCAGAGCCAACCCATCTTGCGCTCCCATTGATGCTTTTGCTCCCCAAATGATCAAAGACTTTCTCGTAATCACTTGCCCACCTCTGAACTCTTTAACCTCTTTCTCTGCTGGACTCTTCCCTGCCTCCTTCAAATCTGCAACTGTCTTATCCCTATTGAAGAAACCCTCTGATGATCCAAACGTCCTAGCAAAGAATCACCCAGTTTCCCTTCTTCCCCATTATTGAAAAGTCCTTAAGCAGGTGGTCCTCGACCGGATCACTAAGTTCCTTGAAGATCATGTCCTGGAACATCCACTTCAATCTGGCTTTCGTAGTAAAACACTCCACTGAGACTGCACGTGTGCATGTCACCAACTTTCTCTTTACTGCTCCCCACTCTTCTATACTCATCCTTTTGGACCCTTCTGCCACTTACGACCCCCATCAACCACTGCTCCCCCTCCTCAGTCTCCAGGACATTTCACAAATCTGCTCTTGCCGGGATCACCTCCTACATAGAAGGTAGATCCTTCAAAATGTCTTGGAACTCACAAAATTCACTACCATCCCCTTCTACGTTGGCATCCCCCGATGATCAGCCCTTGGACCTCTGCTCTTCACCCTCTATACCTCTGTCCTAGGAAGAATTCTCATCCTTAGGCTTCCATCAGCTTTTTACTGATGACACTGAAATATTTTCTCCTTTCTCCTCCCCTTCCCCTTCCCCAGCCATCTCGGAACAGATTATGAACGGACTCACTGAAATTAGTCACTGGATGGCTCTCCTCACTCATGCTGAACTCTTCAAAATCGGAAGTCATCCTTCTCCCAGCTTCCAATTCCATCCCTCTCCTACCTCCTTCTCGCCCAGCCTTAAGGCTCACAATCCTGGGGTCCTCTTTGATAGCAATCTACAACTATAACAATTCATCACTATCCCTGCCTCTGCTACTTGCATTTACCTGCTCCTCCAAATTCATAAGATTTGTGTTTCTTAAACACTAATCCCCATTCTTGTGCTCAGAAAACTGGACCCCTGCTCAAGCCTTTTCCTTGGCTTTTTCCTCTCTCCTTCCTCCCCCTGGCCAAAGTCCTCAAAATGTGCTACCCACACTTTATACAAGCTACCCAGATTGTCCCCCACTCCTATCTATGGATAACATGCTGGCTGGTTGTTCATGCACCACTCTTTAAATTCCCTCTCCTAGTCTACAAAAGCTATCAATTGTCTTGCTCCTCAGTACCCATCTGATTGCATTTTAGCTTACAAGAAGCCAAAATTTCAAGTTGTAAGCTACTCTCCAGGCATATAGTCGCATGCAACCTCAATCCTATACATATACACAGCACACAATGTCTTACTCACCAAGAGTCCATTATCAGTAGCAAATGGCTAGTGACGAGGGCACATTTTGAGCACCGAGTTTACTCAATATCTAGTTGCCTTCGATCTGCCTCTGCCCTCAACCTACCCCATCCCATGCACCTACTCACCAGAACAACGAAAGCCAGCCCAAATGTGGATCTCTTCAAAGCTCTACTTAAACTTCACTTACTTGCTAAAGAAGGAACTCCACCTGCCTCCACCCAATCCCCTCTACATGACCCAAACACTGCTGCCAGTGACAGTGTATTTTGTATATTGTAATATTCCTTTAGTTTAGAGCACTTGGCCCCATAGCTTATATGATCCCTTTGTAAGTCATCTGTTTTCTTATGTACATTTTGTTCGGTTTGGTATGTGGTTTAGGCCCACATTTGTTTTACACCCTCAATCTGTCTCACTACTTATTCTCATCTTTGTGCTATTGTACAGGCACACTTTGTGGGAATGCTTTCACCATCTGTAAATGTGTTATTGTGAATCATTTCTGATCGAACTTGAAATGCCTGTTCTTCAAATAAATGCATAGGATCCGAGGATACCATCTTGGTTTTATTTTAAAATGTTCAGTTTAGTAGATTATTGTGGGTAGCATGGGCTCTATGTTTCCGATAGTTTAGATAAACATCATGGTCGTCCAGTCCCCAGTAGTCCTGAAAGATTCTTCATACGCACTGTCTGCCTTGATGTAGGAGGTCAGTATCACGTAAAAAATAAAAAATAAAAAAACGAAAACACATCTCACAGTCTTCAAAAGCTGTGCCAGACTCACTGGTTTTCAAAAGGGAGAAAACTGCTGGCAATATCTAGTATTAAAGTATGGGGCCTTTTAGTGCATCAACCACTCTACTGAAATCTCTGCTGTGCCGAAGGACCTCCACCATGAAGTCATTAAATAATCTTAGGGTCGCTCACACAACTGGCTTCCAATAGGACTTTGTGTAAGCTCTCATTAACATACATTTTTGTTGGCAATTCAGGATTATCTTAATGATCGGCCTAGGAGCGTTCTACATTGGACATGGGTGCTCTGTGCACTCTTTCAATGGTTATTTTGTAAAAATCTGCAATCTTGGGAATATATCTAAGCAAAGAATACATGAAGATGGCAGGGTCTGAACTTTTGGGAAATTGAGCACCTTTCTACTAAACAGTGTCCATTTCTTTGAGGGTTTCAGAATAGTCTTCTGTCATACTAATTCATCACGTTGTCCTCAATGCAATCTGCTTGCTGAAGGTTTTTACCGTTAATTTCTTTGATTTCCTCGATCAGCGACTTTTGTTAGAAACTTCTAGGCTTTTGTTCTTCCTGGGCAGCTGCATGATAAACTCCCTCACCTGTCCTGCTGTTGAGAAGTTGCCATTTCGCTCGAAATCTTGTTCATGTGGTCACACTAGCTGAACATCTGCCGGACGATTCAGATCGAGGATACCATTGATCACAGGTGTGAGACTACAAATTGGCACAGGGAATTTAACCAAGAGAGCCACGTTCAGTAAGGGATAACTCCTCTGGGCGGTGTCCCACTTATGCACCATCAATGACTTTCCATTGAGAAGGGCAGGTTGATGTGTATCCTGCAGTGGAATGTCTTCCGAGCTGGTGGTTTACAGCTGTGGATCTTGTGTATGGAGCACTTAAACCATCTGTGCTCTGTGTGAAATGGCCACTGTTCCTCCCCAAGGTCTAGTTCCAACGTTTGGCGGGACTGATGTAGCTAAACTTAATTCATGTAATGACGTTCTCTGCATGTTCCCAGGGGCCCAAACCAGAGCAATCCCCCCTATTGTGTCCAGCACTGACAGGAAGGTTAAATCCCCCATCCCAGGTTGTTCGATCCCTACACTGTTGCAATTAATTAGCAATTCGATGTAGCGAATTTAGAGATTGCACCTGCAGATGTGTTGGAGGGAACAATACCTCCTTCTCTCCTCAGTGTTGTATTCTAGAATTCAAGTGCTAGCGTTACTTTTAACATGTTGGAAATCTGCCAGTTTGCACATCACATCACAAATTTACTTAATCACCAGAATTAATTCAAAGCAGGGCATATTTCGATCCTTCGTGTTCATGGTAGGGGCCAACAGCTCTAACAGAAATGTCATTACAAAGCTGATGCTAGAGCCTTTTGTGGCAAATTTAGTGTTACTGGTGCTGATTCCCTGGAGGAAAGCTTCTCCTACGTGGTCAGGGAAAGGCAAAAAGGGGAAAGTGAGACCAACTTCAGGGAGGTAAGGGAGTGTTAAAACAGAATGACCCCTCAAATATGATTCCAACACTCATGTTGCCTTACAACATGCCTGCATGGATGACTAACGTAGATGAAGAATTCCCAAGCCTACATAATCAACCTCCTGTTTGCCTTCCCCTCCCCTTTTCAGTACACATCTTAGTATACTAAAGAACTTCATAATAGAATGCGATTTGTATCACTGCATTGCTTAATGCACTACGTACCCTCATGATATTCATTCCAATGATCCTTGATACTTTTTTTTTAAATCAACATTACAATGAGAACCCCTTGTACAGACTTTTCATGAAAAGTAAATGCACACGTGAGGTCATCAATGACATTAGTGATGTCATCTTTGATGTCCTGGGTGTTAGTCTTAGCAGTGCACGGTGGTGGCGTGTGTTCTGGTTGCTTAGCTTACACTAACTGGCGAATTTCAGGGGGGTTTCGGTTTTACTTGGAACCATAACGTCCCTTTTAACAAAGTTTTTTTACTGAATTTCATAGATATTTAGTAGCGCAACTTAACCATAACGCTCCTGTAACAGTTTTTTCACTGAATATAGATGATGTATATTTAATAAATGTTTACTAGGATGCCCTTAGTTTATATACATATAACATAAAACTGTCACACACTCACCCCTCCGTGTTCCCCCCTGCCCGTTCTCGCACCTCCACCCCATCCCGTCCCGTCGTCCCGTCCCGTCCTCTTGCCCGGTTCCGGGACTCACTTGTGCTTTCCCCGAGTCCCCATGTGCCACTGCGCATGGTTCGAAATGCTGCCTACTCGCGGAGACGCCCGTTCCATTGGCGTGTCCCTTGGCGATTGCGAGACCGGCTTCTTCCGCATCACATGACCAGCATCTCCCGTTCACGTGTTTCTAAGTTACGCCCACGTGATGCGGTTGCGACTCATGTGGCCGGAAGGTAATAGGCAGCGCCGGTATTTAAATAGCCGCATCGCAACACTTCGGTGCTTCACAGCCGTTTACTTGGACACCTGTTCGGCGCTACACCTATTCCTTTGGATTACTTGGACATTGACCTCGGATTACTCTATGGACTGCTATCGGATTTCCCCTGGCTTCTGGCTCTTGCTTCATTGGATTCCTTGTTACGATTCATGGACTGCCTTCTGGACATTCTACTTCCTTAATCCTTTGGTACTACGTTCCGCTCAGCTTCCTTTTCCGGATTCTGGCAGCAGGTGGGCCCGGCACACGCAGCTCAGTGACATCTACTTTCCTGCAAAAGGAAACAGCCTTGCTGGGTCCCGGAACCTCCTCTATAGGTGCAGCAGATACTCCACGGCCACTTATTGGTAAAACCGTTCCACTTCCTTGTTGTCTGGTTTGTTATTGCCGTCTTAGGCTTGTTACTTAACCGGTGCTTTCTTTACAGTGGTTCAGGGTTCCCAGAGGTCCACGGTTTCCGGAAGATCATCTCCCACCTGTGGCCTCAAAAGGTTGTACAGAGAGTGATTTAGATTCTCTCTCTGCGGCACTTGTGGACAGAGGACTCTTCTGACTCCACGACAGTCAAGACACAACAAAAACATACTGAACACCCTACCTGCTCTAGTGGGTCTGATATCCGCGGACCATGCACCTGTTCGCGGACGGACTTGGACAATATCAACACTATCCAAAAACTCAGGGGGTATCTTACATAGTTATATCATCCAAAAAAAACACTAAACATGTTCAAACAGTAGCACATAAATAAATTACATTCAATAATAAATATGAAGTGAAACTGTGTATGTAAGACACTAACAGTCCAATTACATAGCATATGCAACATAGTGGAATATACCAAAACACAATAAATATGCCTCCAACAGAATTACCTCACAGAAATTGCACAGCAAAAATCAACAGGAAACCTACGAAGCAGTAACAGCAAAATTCAGCAAGAAACACTACATTTATTTATAGATTTATAAACTTTCTGTATTAGGTACCCTAGAACTAACATCTTTTTTTTATTTTATTTTTTTATTTTTTTAAACACAGAAATGTCCAGTACTTTGGAATGGCTGGAAGAAAATTTCCCTCGGGATGAAATGAGTGAAGACAGCGATACTAATGGTAGACATTACACTTCTCTATATAAGCCAATTAATAACCATTATTTTATGTGTACATATTTTTTTTAACAGACCATACAGACATTAAAAATAATGTACCAAGAGAGACGTTAGTAAATCCTCTGCAGCGAATGGAGCTAAAAACGGATCAGTTCATGAAAAATGTCATTCTTTTAAAAAACTTTGTGGAGGACCATATAAAACAAAAAATTAAATATCACTGTCCCACATGTACCTGTTCCCACTATCCATGTCCTAGCCAACTATCCCCAAACCCTCCCCAGCAAGAAAAACATTACGATAAGAGTTCCATCCCTTCCTCCCCTACCATCCTTCATGTCCAAACCCCTAATTCCCCTGTATTTGTTTGTTTCTGCTTCCCCCTCTCTTTTGTAATTTTTTATACAATAATAAAATATTAAGTGTGTTAGTATATTCCTCTGTCGTATTTCTTTTTTTTTTTTTTTTTTTAAAGGCAGTTATGGTGTCCGCGGACAGCGCGACTTTCCGGGATGTCCTCAATTAACCAAAATGGGAGTGTCCTAAGGACACTATCTGTTTGTATTGTTGGCAATCAAAATGGAGGTGTCCTTAGGACACACAAGATGTCTGCCTGTCCGCAATTAACCAAAATGGGTGTGTCCTAAGGACACTATACCTGTTCGAATTGGCCGTAGTCACAATGGGGGTGTCCGCATAACAGTAAAGACATCTGCATGTTCCTAGCTATGCAAAATAAAGTGTCCTAAGAACATGCCCCCTGTTCGCATTGTCCGTAACCAGAATTAATATGTCTGTGGAACACATAGCCTGTCCGCAAAGTTGTGACGCACATTTGTTTTGTTCGGGGACTGTAACACTGTCCGTATAACACCCACACGCATGCGTAGACCCGACCCCGCGCATTTGGGGTCCTACGGACAGCCGTCCCATTCGCCAAAGTGTCCTCGACTTCATCATGTGACCGCACCCGCGCTAAGCGTAACGAACACTGTCTGGGCCCCCAGACACCAAAAAAGTGTTTTTTTCAGCAATCCAAGGTATTTTTCTGGGAAAGTTCACCCTTGCACATGTCCGACACTATGTCCCTAACGTTCTGCATACTTTTTTGAATTTCTTTAGCCCTTTCTTGGTATTCGAAATGTTCGGAGACAGCGCGGGTGTCCGCAAAGTGCGTCTCAGCACCCCTATAAAAGGGCCACACCCCAGAGCTGCTCCTTATTCTGTTTTTGGGCTTCCAGGACAGACTGCTCCTTGTTGCATTGAATTGCTCTTGCTCTTTAAAACAGCTGTCCTGAAGGCATCCATGGCTGCTGCTGGTGGTAAGGTTGTGTCAGCAGCACCCCCACCCCCTCCACCACCAACACCTCCCCGAGGGCCTGCAGAGGGGAACAGACGTGAGGCTAAAGAGGAGAGTGATGAAGAGGATGAGGTAGTGGAAGTCCCTACTACTAGTTATCACTGTGAATCTTGGGTGTGGAGGTTATTTACCATTGTTGGAGTACCAGAAGCATGTGCACACAAGGTGACCTGCCTGCAATCAGTGCAAGATGGTGCTGAGTCGTGGGAAACCGGGTTTGTACAGCTATGGTACTACCTCAATAAAGCAACACCTAAAATCGTTCCACGGTGGAGCTATCCGTAAGGTTGTACCTTGCGATAAACTTAGTAGGTTGAGTTCCCCTGCAGCATCCTCCGTTTCCGCTCCTGCCACCACAAGAGACACTCCTGTGGGGCAGCGCATCCCTACAGCTGCCTCGCAGGCCATACACGATGCAGATGATACTTACCTTTCGAGGGTCACAGTATTGTGCATGTACTGTGACACCGTACTCTGCAGGGTGAGAACCTTCAAGTGCTTTCGAGACTGGTCAAGGAGCATGAGAAGAACTGCTACCTACCTGAATAAGGCCTACCCTACATATTCCTCTCTCCACCTGCCCTTTCTAATCCCCATGGTTGGTGTCCCTTCCTTACCCTCCTTTCCCTTCCTGTCCTTGTGGGTTGTGTTTTTTTTAAAAAAAGGCTCTTTTCAGAGACGCCTTTCACAGTTCAAAAAGAGAAGGGTCACTGAAATGCGCAGGGCCCCGTGCATTTTTAGAAGTCTGCGGACATATAAAATCTGTGCAGTGCTGCCCGGTCACAACCTTTGCACTTTTATCTGGGAGGAAGTGGTGGCTCTGAAAAGAGCCTTTATGTGGTGTTTGTGTTTCGAAAACTTCAAATGGTCAACACCTATTGCAAAATGGATTGCTGTAATTCCAAAAAAATTTGCAATGCATTTTGTATATTTGGCAGAAAATTCTGATTGTCGGCATAAGTAAGATGTACTCCATCTCTGCGAAAAATGTGTGTACTACGAAAAACAATGTTATCATTGTGAAAAGAGGACATACCAACATCTCTCAAAAAGGCACAGATAGCCTTGTTAACCTTGCTTTCTCCATTTGTGGACCAAATGAAGAGGAACACAGCCCAATATGTGTCTGCGCAATACGGGAAATAATCACTCTGGAGTTTGCATACATGTCCATTACGTTCCCCAAGTCCTTCTTTCATTGCAAATTGCAAAGAGATTCCAGACACATGTCCTAAACTGTTCCCTCCACAATGAATAATGTCTGGATGACACTGTCACCAAAGTAGCACAAAGAGGTCCCAAATCCAGCCACTTCATTCCACGCACTTCATGCCAGTGCACTTCCACATGAGCGAATCCAAGATGTACAGCCACTCCGCAGCAATCTGCATGCACTTTCAACCAATTTATCCACAAATCTCCCAAAATCCAGACAATCTGTTTTCTGAAACACACAGCCATAGCCATCTCCTCTCCGCTCAGGAAAAAGACTTTCCAACAAACTCTCTGCTCACACATCACACCCAGAAAACCCGATTGACCAATCCCTTGCTGTGCTACGTCTCATTTGCATCCCTCTCAACCTCAAAAATCCCATACGTAATACGAGCTGTCTGGGGACAACCGCGGTGTCTGCAGACACATTGAAAAATCTGAGCGTGGAGAATCAAAATTTAAATAGAGTGCCCCATTTCCCCTTTGAGGTTGGCTCTGAAAAGAGCCTTTTTTTGCAGATGCTTCAGAAACACCTTTTATTTTGTATTTGGGGGGAGGGAGAGTTCCCTCATTTTCCTCCAAAAATCACCACATTAGCTTCTCTAAAGCAACCCTTATGTTCCAAAACAGCATGGCATTTCCCATAAAAGATAAAGACATGCCATCTTCTTTAAAGTAATCAACATTACCAGAGTCGATGTTCGCACTGTTGCAAAAGAACATGCCAGCTCTAGTCATAAAAGCAAACATGCCTCGGTTGATTAAGCACCTACCACCATTTTGCTGAGGACCAAAACCAAGTTTTGCAGATCTTCCAACAAAGTAGGGGCACTGACATAACCCAAATGCAAAGCACCACAGTGCAGGACAACCACATGTGAACTGCTAATCCTAGCCATATCTTTGCAAATTTCTACCATTGCCTGCAAATTGAAACCAGGCACAGTGCTCCACACCACCTTCACTCCTTTTACAACAAAATTCTTTCCCACATTCCTACATTTTGCATACTGCTCCAAACCATTCACAAACATATACCCAAGCACCACCACCCTGACTTTCTCCACCTTCGCCATCTTCACGACACACAGCCTCTCTCAATACAAAGTAGAACCTCAACACCCGATGGGCTAATCCTCAAAATGGACTACTATTTCATGCTCGGAAACCCTGGATGTTGCATGTCCTGTCTGCGAACAGCCGCGTTGTCTGCGGAGCGCGTAAGTAACACTGGGGCAGCCCTTCTACCCTTTCCACTTCACTTTCTGCACCATTCCCTCATTGGCTACTGTTAAGCAGTCACACAACCATCATATGCAAGACCTATACATCTAACTCAATCACCACAATTCAGCACTTTAGGTGTAATGTTGATCACTCAGACTACATACAAGTGTGCTGCGACTGCAAAGCCCCAACAGCAACTACTAGTAAACTCTCCAACATTTCTACTTGCAGATTCATGCACATCCACATGCATTAACACAAAGTACATGAACGAATATTTTTTTCACAGTACATCATACATGCCAACATTCCGACCCACCTGGGAGAGCCAGTTCCTCTGAAAAATCGGGAGACAACATTTGTGTCATAAGAATGCATTGGGCAAAGATATATTTTCTGCAGGAAAACGTGAAAAATAACAATATTTTTCACGGAAAAATCGTGAGTCTCCCGCTGAAATCGGGAGGATTGTCGTGTACATCTCTTCTATAAATGCATATAAACAGAGTAACTGCACTTACCCTGTGCAACCTGTAAAACAAGCTTACTTTAATTTCTCCCATCTACTATGATCAAGTGTCACTTGCAAAGTTGTCTGCTCTCCAAATGTTTATTTACCCATAATATTAACTACTATTTTCTTCATTCATTCTATAATTTCTGTAACCACTGCCACATATTTAACCACATTTCAACCAAGATAGCATTTAATGTATTATATGCATAAGATGTACATACAATTTCCTTTCTATACATTCTGCATATTTCACATACATTCTATCATTTCAACTTCCTTTACAAATGACTATATTAGTAATCAGACACAACACACACAGCTATCTAACTAAGTGTAATTTCAGGTTACAAGATGCGAGAAATAACAGTATAATTATGGAAAAAGGCTTTCTAGTGTGTTATAAAATGACACGCAGCCGGGATGAGCACATGCATCTTTATTTATGCACACAGTAGCCAATATCATTTGAAAGGCTCCCAGCTGAAACACCACTGCCTCTACAACTGTTCTTCCAATCTAGACAGCTCTCTCATTCCAGCTGGTTGCCCATTCCATACTAGATTTCACAACAGCATTCAATTATGTACGAGTGCAGTCGTCATATCTATCACATCATCTACAACTATGTACAGTGTTGTAAAGCAAGACATACAACATCTCCCCCCCATACCTTCAATCTGCAACACAACCACCAGGTCCTTCCTTGCAACCCTTACTTTATTTCAGACTCTCCCATCTCCAAGAACCACATAATCACCCAGTACTGTAGTACTCACCTACTGAGTAATAAGCTGCTGACCCCATCAAATCCTTCTGATTTATTTCCCACACCTTCACAAATACATACATTGCATACTTTTCAATACAGTTCCTGCCATTTACCCTGTAAAAATAGCAAACAAAGCACACGATTATTTCTTCTATCTCCTAACATCCAATAACACCACCTTACAAAGACAAGTGTGCTCTGTGTGCTTACTATTGTACTCATTTCTAAAGCACATTCAACTAACATTCTAAATAAAATATACAGAATGCACATAGGCAAAGGAAATTGCATGTACATGCTATGCACAGTTATCAGAAAGCACTTCTACTGCAAAAACAAAGAAATCCATGTCTACATTAACAGTGCAATGTACACACATATTTACTAACCTTTCTTTCACAGTTGCAGTGAAGACCACTCTCCTGAAAAGCAACAGCGTCTGAAGTACGAACGAGAACTCACAAGAAACCTACTCTTTGCATTCAAAAAGTAAGTGCAATACTGCCAAAATGTTCTAACTGTTACTCAAACACTGTAGAATTCTAGTATTCTAGAACAAACAATAGTATTAAGCCTGCAACATTAGATTCAGTATTAGTGCTTTCCCTCAGCAGCTCCATACTTTCGATTGCAATCTGAACACCAGTATAGTAACGCACAAATTCAAGACTAGCCTTACCAACCTGATGTAGCAGCCCATTGCACAATCACACACCTCTACATACATCCTTACCATCATACTCAGACACTCATGCACAAAGCACACATACACTGCACAGAGCGAAATGTCTGAGAATTGTCTTCATTTACAGCCAATTTCCGAGACATTTCCCTGTGCCCACTCACCGAAAAACGTCGCCAACAGATGTCATACCTTCTCGCTTTCCCACAGGTGTCCCGACGAAAATGGTACCTCACATGTGTGGGTGCACCTACCGGGGCGCAAAAGGAAAAGGGTAATCCACTGTTAAACCCAAGCCTTTAGGCACAGCACATTTTGTTCATTTGGGCAACCTACAGATTTGGTCCTAGCGTGTCGAAGCCAGCAAGGAAAACAGAGAACCCCATGCATTTCCCAAAAGAGGAGACCCGTGGGAATGCAAGCGGCCCAGAATTTATTACCCACAACCCCAGACAAAGTGAACATTGTGTTTTTTCCACACCAAATATCACACTTTGTCAGGGATTGTGGCTAATAAAAACTGGGGCAATTTGCGCAAGGCATACCTCTGTATTCCCACGGGTGTCCTCTTTTCAGAAATGCATGGGGTTCCCTGTTCTCTTTGGTGCTTGGACACCATAGGCCCGAATCTGTAGGGTGTGCGTATGAGCAGAATTCCTGAAATGATGCTGTGCCCAAAGACTTGTGGTTACCCGTGTTTTAGGCTTTCCCCTTGGTGTTCAGGTAGATTCACCCACACATGTGAGGTACCGTTTTCATCGGAACACCTGTGGAACGCAGGACAGTAGGCCATGTGTTGTTGGCGGCGTGTTTCGGTGGGTGACCCGAGTGAAATGTGCAGAAAATTGGGGGTTTTTCTCCTAATTTTGGATTTTTGCCAGGGTTTCTGGGTAATACATTCTGGGCCGATTTGCGCAAGTCAGACCTCTGCAGATTCCCACGGATGTCCTCTTTTCGGAAATGCATGGGGTTCCCTGTTTTCCTTGGTGGCTTGGACACCCGAGGCCCATCGCTGTATGGTGTGCCCATCTAGAAAAATCGTGAAATTCCGATGTGGGAAAAGACTTGGGGTTAGGGTGTGTTCGGCTTTCTCCTTGGCGCACCCACACATGAGATGTACCGTTTTCATCTGGACACATGTGGGAACAGGAGAAGGTATGACATTTGTTGCGTTTGTGTGGGTTTCGTAACGTTTTGAGCCATTTGCTGGTGCCCTTTATCACACAACCCATTCATTTCCCAAATGTGCTCTACATTTAGTCGCTGCTTTAGGCACCATACACTTTTGTAACCTGCACAGGTTACCTACCCTTGAAAAGGTCTGCCTGTGCTCTTTCAAAAAATGTATGGCTGCCGTTCCTCACCACATTGGTTTTCCTGATTTACACATGCTAAGTACGTCTGTTCAGGCTGTAAGCTTAAAACTCCTGTGTACCATGGCTCAGTGTTTGGCTTGTGGTATTGCTTGTTTTGTGAAACACTACAAAAAATGTGTTCTTTCCTAACTGCAAGAGTCGGGGGGTGTGGGGGGAATGTAGCGGAGCATTGTTTTTCTCAAAATTCATAGAAGCCATTGCCGTACCAAGCCAACCATGTCCACCACATACCTTTTTTTGGTCATTTTCCCACTTTTCCCCCCAATCTATGGCATTTTCCCCTACCTAGTTGTTGCCCGACCTCCGCAAATCACACCTTCCTAAACTTGGAATTTCACTACTTTTCAGAAATGTATGCCTTTCTGTCCTCCAATTCGGCTTTCCTACCCTTTTCTTCCATTCCGTCCATGCATGTCCAATTGGCAAAAATGGCCAAAATCACCTACCTCTCACAAAATGGTTGATAATCACATCAAAATATTTTTTTTTCATTTCCACTCAACCTGTTCTTGAAAGCCTGGGAATTGGGGAATTCAGCACAGCAAACCATTTGTTCCTAGCTCTTACAAGGAAAAAAACCCACAGGCTTCTTTGTACATCATTTTATTGGCATTTTTTTAAAAGACTAAAATATTTTGCACTTTTTGGTTATTTTCTCTCACCCCCCTACAGCAACCTAGGATTCTTGGGTGGCGTTACGACCGCCTACATGTGGGAAGAAAAGGGGCCAAATGTGTGCGAGATATCTCATGTAACAAAAAAGCTACAAGGCATTGAATGGCCACATACCAAAATCACTAAAAAAGGCCTCGGCACTGGGGGGTGGGGGGACCCATGGCACTTAAAGGGTTAAACAGAAAAAAAACACTAACAAAAGAAAACTAAGTACTAAACTACAAAAAAAAAAAACTTCTCAATAAACAGAGTATCAACAAAGATAACTTCACAAACATATGTGGAGGTGAATGGAGTCACACCACGAGCACAGAACCATATTTCAATGAAGAAGCATACAAACAAAAGCAAATAAGTAAATAAACCCAATTGCAATATATAGCAGTAGACGATGGCATGAAAAACTTAATACCAGTATGGAACAAGAAACCTGCTCACAAAAATATCCCCAGAAAACTCAGTATCATCTGTCCATTGCACTGAACAAATACGTCTAAATCCTGCTTTAGCAATAGCCAACTTAATTAACAATCTTCTACATGGTACAGCCAAACAACTACTCAAAGAAATAGAGTATATCCAGAAAAAATATTTTGGAATTGAAAGCCACTTACAAAATGCAATAGATTTACAACAGACTACCAACAACTGTACAGATGGCAACCTTCTATTACACACATACAAAAAAGAAATGCTAAAGTACAACTGCTGAAGTACCCAACCATTTGTGTGTATGTTGCCGCTGGACTTTTTTATAAAAATAGCACAAAAACTGTAGACATAACGTTCAAAATAGAAGACAATGAAGATTCCGAATGGTTCCAATTAGCTCTCCATCTTATAGCAGAAAACAAATATGAAATTACTGGCCCCCTTAATACTTTGCAGTTACTGCACTGCAAAACTTGACAACCAAACACCTTCACGTGCTATCACAAATAACTTGGATTATTCCCATTACCAAAACCCCTGCAACAACTCAACTTATATGAAAGCATCATAATTCAAACAGTGCACCCATTTCAAGCAATAATACACCTTCAACCAAAAACAGCAAAACTACCTTGGTCTGAATTAGTGAAAGGCATTTGTGGCAAAGTAGTTTATTTGCCATTAGATCTCAAAGAAAATGTACACACTCTGGGAGTGCAACATCCAATAGATCAATCTTTAATTATCTTAGTAAATGGCGTACCTACAAAAGACAAAAAAAACTGGCAACAACTTGTGGATTTACATAAAGTTAGACAAGCCCTGCAATATCTGAAAGAGAACAATTAATACTACAGAGAAATTAATAGTGAAGAAAACCGGAGGGAAACCACTGAAATAAGTCAAGACTCATCAGAAACTGGTCAATTTCAACTTCTAGATCCTGCTACAGAATCCAATATTTTAGACCATTATACAATTCACCCATTAGACTCTAAAGACACCATAGATGATGCACTGGAAACGTACCAAATGCGACAAGCCAAAGGATCTCCAATCAGCATATGGGAAAAAAGTATAGACGCACGTGCCTTCTTCCCTCTACTCTTTCCTACTGGAAAAGGAGGAAGGTACGATGATAGACCCACACAAATAACAGCATCAGAATACTTCTCTTTACAAATGTATTCTGAAGACCCCAGATTCCGACAAAACTTGTAATACATATCCCACCTTCTCTTTGAAAGTGAACTAGCAACTCTATGCTACAGAGTTGCACACGCATTGAAATCAGGTACCCATTTTCAAACTATGTCAGCTACGGAATTACTACAAAAGGTGCAAGAAAAAGATGAGATTTTACAGTCAAGCATTACAAATCTTTTAGCAAACATGCGGGGTACATAAGAATACTGGTTCAGACGTCACGGAGATGTACGCTGTATGATAAGAAACCTTGGCACACCCACTTGGTTTGTGACATTAAGTTGTGCAGAATATGCATGGGAACATATACACAATTTCCTATGCATATCAAACAAAAACAAACAAAAAAAAAAACGCCAGGAGAACGTTGCTCTCATAGATCCTGTGAATGTGTCAAGATATTTCCATCAACGCTTCATTGCTATGCTACACTTCATTTGTAATACAACTGTTCCTCCCCTCGGAGAAGTGCAACACTTGGAGAAAAGAATACCAAGCCAGAGGAGCACCACACATCCACATGATTTTGTGGATTAAAGATGATCCTAAATTTGGTCAGGATAGTGATGCCACTGTTTTGCAGTTCATCCAAAAATATGTCACTTTTGAAATCCCTTCACAAACATATAGTGACCTTCATGCACAAATTTGACAATTTCAAAGACACAAATGTGGGAAATTTTGTCGTCGCAAATATAAAAACAAAAGGGAAATACTACACCAAACACTGCTTTGGTTTCCCTAGACCAGTTTCAACAACAGGTCAAGTAAACAACTTCATGTCTTCAGTTAGACATAGTGTCAAAGGTAAATCACCTAAGAACACATATTACATAAAAAGAACAGAAGAATCAAAATACATCAATGATTACAATGCAATCATTGCCTACTTATGGAATGCAAACATAGACGTGCCGTACATTGCAGACAATTCCACTGCAGTTGCATGATATGTCACAGCCTACTTAAGCAAAGCAGAGAAAACAGAGCTTCAGGATCTCTGGGATGACACATCATCTGACAAAACACTATCACAGAAAATGTACAGTTTAGGCATAAAAATGCTCTCTCATAGAGAATGTGGCTGCATTGAAGCTGCAGACAGTTTAACCGGTACTGCCTTGTATGGAAAATCTGACAATATAGTATGGCTAAGTCTTGGTCCTGCTAAACCTAGAAAAAGAGTTCTCAAATCATATGAGGACATAGAAACAATAGCCAAAAATGATCCCAACAGCCAAGACATTTTGAAAAACAATTGACTAGAGACATACTATCCAAACAGGAGTACTACTTTGGAAAGCATGTGGCTCTACCACGTAGCCCAAAACTTCACATACAAAATTATCATTAAACCAGATGAAAAGAAAGGTAGATAGAGTAGCAAATTGTGAAGGCAGCTTAGTGAAACTTACCAAACGCAGCTTAATTAATCATATCAAATTGTCATTAAAAACTCCTCAACATAAAGAATTGTATTACATGTCCCCGCTACAACTTTTTAAACCATGGAGAAATGAAGAAGAGTTACTGGATATGTACGACTCCTATGAAGACGCTTTCAAAGCAAATGAAAGCACTATAACAGACGTAACCTTACACAGTACCAAACAATGTTACACAATGAACCGCAACAAGAACAACTCCAGGCCCAACTAGATGTGGACACTCCTGTCACCTTCTGCATCAGGAAGCCAAGAACCACTGGACAGCCACTAATAGCAAATGAGGCAGAATTAGCCATGACAGAAGTAGAAAACACAATATGTCAGTATGAGCAATCTACAGAAGACTGCTGTACTGAAAGCACAACTAAACACTGAGCAGAGCAGCATTTTCCAAGAAGTAACATAACAAATTGAACATAGTGTGCAACATTAAAATAAAAACTGTACCTGCCAAGATTACAAACCTATACTGCTATACGTGAGTGGTAAAGCTGGTTCAGGCAAAACAATCTTAATCAAAATCATCAGCAAGTTCCTCCAACAATTAACAAACAACAAACTGTCAACTGTTGTAACTGCCCCCACAGGTTTATCTGCCTACAACATAGGCGGTATCACTTTACACCGATTATTACTCCTTCCAGTAGAACACCAAAACAAATTAGACTATTACATGGTCTCCAACCTAATGTTGGCTTTAATTCACCTCAGACTGCAAGAGGTCCTCAAAACAGACTACGAAGAGCTCTTTGGAGGAAAACACATTGTTTTTGGAGATCTTCTTCAATTAACACCAGTGAAAGCTTTAACACCTTATTGCACAAACTGTGCCATAAAACTCTTGGCAGCATAGGAAATGGCAACATTTCCAATACAGAGAATTAACTGAAAATATGCGGCAGTCTGCAGACCCGACATACGCCAACATGTTAAAAGGTTTTAGAGTTGGTGTACTATCTCAAGAAGCACAAACTATTAAAAACCATGCACATCCATGCACTCTATGGCCATAACGCAAGTGCTACTGATGTCATGGAACAATTAGCACACAAAAGTGTCAATTGTATGTCCTTGATGCCAACATTTGCAAACTGTTTCATAAAATTTTGAACAATGTTAAAAAAAAGAAATGGAACCAATAGTTCAAATTGGCCCCACAGACAAACATGGTATGACAGTACCCATGCGTCAAGTCACAACAAGGATAAACACCTTGGAAAACTATCTCCAACACAGCTGGTTTGGAGAAAATATTAAAAGTATCTTTAAACTTTAGAGTAATGCTTAAACGTAACCTTGACATAGACCAAGGACTAGTTAATGGAGCACTTGGTACAGTTGTTGGCTTTCAAATAACCCACGTGACAACAATATTCAATTTGTCAATATTCTCTTTGACAAACTATCCGAAGTTAAAAAGGATAGGACGCTCAACTGCCCGCTTCCTTCTTTTCAAAGACATGTATGTCCCCACTGAACCAAACCTCACAAAACTTTGGAAGAAAATACAGAGTGGGCCATATACTTAACCATAACTACATGATATATATATATATATATAAAACAAAAAAAGAAGAAAAAGAAAGCGGAATATCACTTCCTGGACGGCACTCTTCCTCGATCATAAAAATCATCCAGACACGTCAAAAAAAGGATCTCCATCAAACGTCCTTTATTTGTAAAGCATGGTGGACAAGATGCACAGGAGAGAACAAAAACAACTACGCGTTTCACCCGAAAAGGGCTTCGTCTGGTTGTAAACATAAATGACAGGCTTCCCTTTTGAACACTCGTGCATTTGAGAAAGAAGTCCTTCTTTACTTTCCCTTATTGTTTTCCTCTCAGGCCCAGTGCATGTTTCTCTGAGTGACATCTTGGAATGGTAAAGGGTATATACATATATATCCTACATCCAATGTGTTATTTCTAAAGATGCTACAAAAGTAGCCACTCAGATATTCATGGGCTAATATATTGTCCCCAAATCTATAAAGTGCATAGTGCAGTAAGACAATGTGTGTTTCCACACATTTCAAAACGTACATACTGTCATAGGTTATGTATTACCCAGTTCTCCAAAATATAACCGAACATTCTTTTGACAGTAAGTCATTTCCATTTAGATTTCCACAGCATAAAATTCTAAATGCCATTACCAAAAGTGCAAAGTGCATTATAGCTGCCAATGTCTCCAATAATCATAATGACCGATTTTTCATCCCCTCTACTGTTACTTCAATGCAGGATAAAGTGCAATATGCATGAAGTGCAATATGCATGATAGCAGCAAATGTTCTATATCATATAGATGACCAATGGTACAAATAAAGTGCTAGGTGCCACATAACAATCTTGCCAAAGCTTACACTGATTATAAAAATAGTATTTCTATTTAGATAAATGCTTAGTGCATTCAGTATATAACTTCACCAAGATGTTTATGGGTACATTATGCTTAATCACGGCAAATCTTCTGTGTCATATACATGGCAAGAGTTACAAATAAGGTGCTTAGTGCAACATTACAATTTAAACAAGGTTTTCACCGATACAAATAAAGTGCTAGGTGCCCCATGGCAATCTTGCCACAGTTAAACTGAAAAAATGATGTTCCTATTTAGGTAAAGTACTTAGTGCATTCAGTATATAACTTTGCTAGGATGTTTATGCATATATTATGCTTAATCAGAGCAGATGTTCTGTGTCATATACATGACAAAGGTTACAAATAAAGTGCTTGATGCAACATAACGATTCTGACAAGGTTTTCACTAATTCTAAAAAAGTCTTCTCATCAGAATAGAATGCTTAATATATTCAGTATATAACTTGACTATGATGTTAATGTTCTCAGTGTGAATGGGCACTCCATAATAGGAGGAAAGGGAGAGGCGCCTAGGGGACAGGGGAGAGAGGAAACAGTGAAAATGATGCATTTACCAAGTGTCTAAAAAAGAGAGCCTATAACGGATTGAAAAAAATACAACCGTATTTCAACAAATATATATGTGATAATTTTAAAAAGCCTCCTACATGTTAAAAAATATGTAAGGACTGTTATATGGGATACATTACTCACCGTAATCGTATTTCTGATGCTTGTATCTGCTTAGATTCACATGCTGTGCATAGGCCGACATCTAGTGGAAGCTGCGGAGTATTACAGTTTGTTTTTCGAAAGTCGAAAATGGGGCGTCGACACAGGCGTGCCAGTAATACTATCCCTAGTGTGACGTCCACAGTACCCAAGATCCCTCACGCGTGTAGGATCCTCAGATTGTATTTTTTCTGACATGAGGAAGCATGAGGAGTAGCGTGAGTACAGATAATCCAAGCAGATAGACAGAAAGGTAAGACTACAAGCAATCATGCGCCTTCTCTCGGAGGGGAGGAAGGGTGGGTCGCATGTGAATCTAAGCAGATACAAGCATCAGAAATACGATTACGGTGAGTAATGTATCCCTTCTGAGGCTTGTGGAATCTGCTTAGATCACATGCTGTGCATAGATTAGCGAGCAGTACCAGAAGAAGGAGGTGGGATGCGAGAAGGGTCATGAGCAAACAGGTGTCTTAGAACCGCTTGTCCCACTTGTGTATCTGTCTTGGAATGAGTGTCAATGCAGTAATGCTGAGTAAAAGTGTGAATAGAGCTCCAAGTAGCCGCTTTGCAAATGGTGTCGAGGGGAACATTTGCAATGAAAGCCAGAGTGGCACCAATGCCTCTAGTAGAGTGGGCCCTTGGCGTAAAAGGCAGAGTCTTTTCAGAAAGAGAGTAACACAGCTTTATACAGTTGATAATCCACTTCGAGATGGCGCCCTTAGAGACGCAATCCCCCTCTCTGCCTGTAGCTACGGAGACAAACAGTTGATCTGTTTTCCTTAGCGGTCTGGTTTTATTTACATAGTATAGGACCGCCCTACGCACATCTAGGGTGTGTAGTTTCACCTCAGCCGAGCTTTGCGGGTTTTGGAAGAAAGCCGGAAGCTCGATGGACTGGTTTACATGGAACTTGGATATGAATTTAGGTGAGAACCTAGGGTGTGTGCGTAAAACCAGTTTGTCCTTGTGGATAGTAAAGAAAGGATCCTGCACTGACAGAGCCTGAATTTCACTGACCCTTCTTATGGAGGTAATGGCTACTAAGAAGGCTGTTTTATAAGTCAGGTGTTTGAGACTACTTTTATGCATGGGTTCGAATGGGGGTCCCATGAGCTTAGCTAGCACCACGTTGAGGTCCCATCCTGGCGGTGGGTTCGAAATAGGAGGGTGAAGTCTCTTTACTCCTTCCATGAAGGCTTTAACCACTGGTACTTTCCACCACGAGACCTTGTTATGGGATGTGGTGTAAGCCGAGAGGGCTGCCAGGTGTACTTTCAGCGAGTTAAAAACCAACCCTGCATCCAGCAGGTGGAGCATGTATGTTACAACGTTGGAAGGAGTGCAATCAACCGGGTTGATTTGTTTATTCTGGCACCAGATAACGAATCTTTTCCACTTATCAAAGTAACAGTGCCTTGTATTTGGTTTCCTGGACTCCTTTAGAATGTCCATACACCTCTGTGGTAATTTGAGATGTCCAAACTCTATGACTTCAGGAGCCATGCTGCTAGGTTCATAGAGTTGGGTTTCTGATGCACTGTTTGACCCTGTTGCTGGGACAGTAGGTTGTACCAGGCTGGGAGTCTGATGGGTTCGCACACCGCCATCCTGCGTAGGTGTGGAAACCATGGTTGTCTCGCCCACATGGGAGCAACTAGGATGAGCGTCATCGATTCCTTGTTCATCTTGTACACCACCTTCCTGATGAGAGGAGTTGGTGGGAAAGCGTACGCAAACATCCCTGACCAGTTCATCCACAGGGCATTCCCTTGGGAGTCTGGCTGGGGGAACCTGGATGCAAATCCTGGGCATTGTTTGTTTTCGCTTGTGGCGAATAGGTCTATAGTGGGGAAACCCCACTGAGAGAAGAGATCTTCTACGACCTCTCTGTGAAGGACCCATTCGTGTTTCTCTGGGAGGGAGTCTCTGCTTAGAGTATCCGCTAGGGAATTGAGCTCCCCTGGAACATGTTGCGATGACAGGAAGATGTTCCGTCTGAGTGCCCATATCCATATTTTCTGGGCAAGCTTGGACAGATTTGGCGAGCGAGTCCCTCCTTGCTTGTTCAGGTAAAACATGGCTGTAGTGCTGTCCGTCCGGATTTGCACTGACAGGTTTAGTAGGTGGGGCTCGAACGCCCGAAGCGCTCCGAATACTGCCAGAAGCTCTAGCAGGTTGATGTGGTTCTTGGCCACTGAGTGAGACCAGAGACCCTGAGCTGTGTGGTGGAGATGGTGAGCTCCCCACCCCGTCAGACATGCATCTGTAGTGACTACTGCCTGTACTTCGGGATCGTAAAAGGGTTTCCCCTGTGCGAGATTTTCTCTTGTCCACCAGTGAAGGCTTTGTACCAGTGTTGGCAAAACGACCACTAGATCGTCCCACTGACCACTTGCCTGAGACCACTGTTTCGCCAACCATTCCTGCATGGGACACATGCGCAGGCGCGCGTGGGGGACCAGGTAAATGCATGACGCCATCATGCCCAGTAAACGCATTGCTTTGCGTACCGTTATTTGTTGACCGGACTGATAATGCGGAATTTGCAGTAGTATATTCCGAATTCTTTCTTCTCAAGGAAAGGTCAACCCTTCCTGGGTATCCAGGATTGCTCCTAGGAATTGTTTTGAGGTGCTTGGCACCAGGCTTGACTTCTTCTCGTTGATTGAGAAGCCTAACTCGTGGGCACCAGGCTTGACTTCTTCTCGTTGATTGAGAAGCCTAACTCGTGGAGGAGGTTGATAGTCCTTTGAATGTTTGTCCTGCAAATTCCTGGGGTTTCCCCCGTTATGAGCCAGTCGTCCAGATAAGGGTACACTGGGATTGCCTCCCTGCATAGGTGTGCAGCCGCCACCGCCAGTACCTTGGTGAATACCCTTGGTGCTGAAGCTATCCCGAAGGGCAGTAGTTGAATTGGTAGTGGCGACTGTCCACCTTGAAGCGCAAGTACTTTCTGTGCGCTGGGAACATGGAAATATGAAAATAAGCATCTTTCATATCCAAGGTTGCCATGTAATCCCCCTTTTTTAGGAGGGGGGATTACCTCTTGTAGCGTGGTCATATGAAATTTTTGGGGCTTGACATACCTGTTGGCAGGCCGTAAGTCCAATACTGGGCGCATTGTCAAGTCTTTCTTTGGCACAAGGAAGTAAGTTGAATAAATACCCTTGTTTACCTGGTGTCCCGGGACGAGTTCTATCGCGTCCTTTTGTAGAAGAATGGCGATCTCCTCGAGGAGAATCTTCTGATGTTCTAAGGAGTGTACTCTTTGTCGTGGAGGATGGTTCCGGGGACGCTGCAGTAGCTCTATACAATATCCTGTGGATACTGTTGACAGCACCCATCTGTCTGATGTGATCCCTTTCCAAGCCTGGGTGAAGTTTGAAATGCGTTCCCCTACTGGGGTTGCATGAGAAGGGACCCTGAACAGAGCGTCACTGCTTTGGTGGAGGCGTGCCGCCTCCCTTGCTGGGGCTGCCTCTGCCTTTACCACAACTTCTCCTATTACCTCTGTCGTAACCCTTGGTAGACTGTTGGTTGTTGTTCCACTGTGTACCCTGCCCCTGGGAATAGTTAGATCCTCTCTGGGAATTTTGGCCGCGTGGGCGACGAAAATTGCTATTCCCTCTCTGGTTAGGGGGCTTATTGGTTAACTGGCCAAGGGATTTAAGTGTCTCGTATTCGTCCTTGGCATTTTTCAGTGCGTCTTCGACCGCCTTACCAAACAACAGATCGGTTTCCACCGGTTTGTCTAACAATGATGCCTGTGTTTCTGCCTTAAAACCAGACTGCCGTAACCACGCATGTCTCTTGATAACAGTACCTTCTGCTATCAATCTGTCCGCGGCGTCGAAGGTTGCTTTCAAAATGCAACCAGACACGGCTCTACCCTCTGCGGAAATCCGAGCTAATTGGCCCTTTAACGGTTCCGGAGCAGAGGCTATGAGAGCCGCAACAGGGTGGTGGAGTTAGCAATCCTTGCTTGATAGGCGGACGTTGAGGCTACCTTCCTGCCAAAACCATATAGTTTTTTGCTCTCCTTGTCGGGAGGAGCTTCTGACGAAGACAAGGGTGTCCCAGCCCTCTTACGAGTGTTGGTGACAACTAGGGAGTCTGTCTTCAGATGTCCTCTTATATAGAGAGGGTCAGACTGTGCCGCCCTGAAAAGTTTTTCAACCCTGGGATTGACTGCTCTGGTGATGTTTGGGTTCACCAGGGACGGATCTATTCTCTGCTGAATGGATTTAAGGATGGGGATGGTCTGGGCAACAGGCCTCCTTTCTCCCACTAACTCTTCTACGAAGTCCCTTTCCTCCTGTACACCGTGGGTGTCAATGTGGAAATGTTCTGCTGCGCGAGCGAGAACCTCATTTAGGAGGGGTTGGTTATCGACCGGGGAGTCGGTAACCGGGGCTTCGTTCTCTACCGGGGAATCTACTCTGTATGTTTCCGGGTCATCCTCTCCTTCTTCCTGGTCCTCATCATCCCCATAGTAGCCCTTCCCGGTTTGCTCTTCTATCATACCAAATTCTTGGTTTTCACAAAAGGAAGCCTCTCCTCGATACCGTGAGTATGGAGTTGCGTAAGGTTGTACCTCGAAGGGTTCAGACCTCATCGGGGTTTCAAACCGTGCCTTCTTACTCGGGGTGATAGGATCAGTAGAGCCTGAGGGTGTGGCCCCTTGTGGATCATACGAGAGGAAATGTTCTGGATTTTTATCATAAAAATCAGCCAAAGAAGACATTCTTGACATGACCCTATCTATGTCTTTACTGGACCATTTTTTGGAACTGGGAATGACTCTCTCAGCAAGTCTATGGTATTTATCTTGAGTAGCTTTGCTGGTTGTGGACCTATCAGCAGACCTGGGCTTGTCTGTCTGTTTAGGGGCGGTGGAGTGTTTCACAGGTGTGGAAGAATGTACAGGTAGTTTCTTCTGCTGTTTTCCCCCCTCCCCGTGCGTAGAAAAATGTTTTCCCTGTCCCTTAGTGGCTCCGGAGTTTTTCGACGCCTGGCGTCGAGGATCGGGAGAGGTGTCCCTGTCCTTCGAGCGTGGGGCCTCGCTGGCTTTAATTGCGGGCTCCGACTCCTGGAGCGCGGCCTGGGGGTGGAAGTCGTCATCGTCTTCCGACGATCGAACTTCTGTTAGCCTAGGGAGCGAGGCACTCTTGGCAAGAGTGGATGATTGCCTGGAGTCATGCGGCGATCTAGATCGAGAGCACCCAGAGGACACCGAATCGGACCGTTCTGTCTGTGCCTCTTTCCGAGAACTCAACGTCGTCGAGTCTCAGTTGGACTTAGTGTGTTTAGTGTGTGTAGTATGTGAAGCGCTTGTGTCGCCGGGGGTATTCCCCATAGCCGCCCTACCGGACGACCTTCCGAGGTCGGGGACCTGCGCTCAGCTGTCTTTCGACGCCGTAATGCCCTCGCCGTCCGAAAGTACGGCGTCGCTGCCATCGCTGAAGGCACCCTCCGCTGCCATGGCCGCCTGCCTGGCGTGGTGGGCCCAACACTTCGTCGAACGGTCCTTAAGTGTCTTAGGTTTGTTTGTGGTCCCTCGGCAAGCAGAGATTGCACGTGGCGTGCCGGTCGACCCAAGGGTATTTGCGATTGCACTTGGGGCAGAATTGAAAAGGGGTACCCTCCATACGCACCTTGAGGCAGCGGGCTGTTAAGTGTAGGAAATGTATAAGGTGTACCTATCTACCAAGAGTGTAGAGTATGTACCACCCCCCACTCTCCCTACTTGCAGGGCCGAGGCCAGCGGCCTACTAGGCCCGGGCCGAGGCCAGCGGCCTACCAGGCCCGGGCTGAGGCCAGCGGCCTTCCGAGGCCCAAATCCGTCGTGCAGCAGCCGACGGTGGATTTCTTCTCCAGCCGGCGTCCAGTGTCGAAGTTAGACGTTGGGGTGGAGAAGGATGTGACTAGATTATTATTTTATATTTTAGCAAAAGTATGGCTAAGGCCAGGGGACTCTGCAAAATGCTTCCGACCAGTATGGCGGAAAAAAACAATCTGAGGATCCTAGACGCGTGAGGGAACTTGGGTAAAGTGGACGTCACACTAGGTATAGTATTACTGGCACGCCCTGTGTGGACGCCCATTTTCGAGTTTCGAAAAACAAACTGTAATACTCCGCAGCTTCCACTAGATGTCGGCCTATGCACAGCATGTGATCTAAGCAGATTCCACATGCCTCAGAAGTATATATATATATAGAATACAAAAATGTGTTTGTGGCAGGATTTATGGCAAAGCGTTGTTCCTTCTACAATTAAACAACGTTTCAACAATCTCCACCAAATTTAGCATAGTAACCGGTTAGGAACCTGCGGACATTACTAGCTACATGACAACACCCCACCCCTTCCCCTGGATTTCCTCACCTTCACACATGAGACAGTTGCCTGAAATTGGCGGAGACGGTTCCCTGAAATTGGCGAAACATCAATGTGGTCGTAGAAGGACTGGTCCCGACACGAGGAACAAAACTAGAGGTCCTGGCCCTAGGATGCACGGTTCGCAAGATATTTGCACTGCAAATAACTGCACCACGCCAGGGTGAGGCGACAGGTGGGGAGATCGCACAGAAGGTCCCAGTATGCAGCAACACACCAATTCTTGCCTCTGCCCAAATCTGCTCTGGGGTATGTCAGCCAGCCACAAAAGCCCATCCTCAGTGCAGTTTACTTCAGAGTGGAAAGAACATCAAGCGATAAGCCAATCGGAAAAGCAACCTACAGGACCGGCGTTATCATGTCTGTCTACAGAACCCATTCGGAGAACTAGTACTTCTGCTAGTAAAAACGAAAACAATATGCCATTATATGTGCATGGAGTGTTTGCTGCTGAATTGCAAAATGATGAAGAAAGAACCTGGGCTCCAATCCCAACTTCACATAATTTGAGATCATGTGAAAATTATTAACATTCATTGAGCTTTTCTAAAAGACCACATTTATTTTGTTTGCTTCATCAGTATTTCTATTCATTTTAGAATGCACTCAAGAACACTGTATTGTATTGTATTGTATTGTTTATTTGATAATGCGCACACAAACCCAGGGGTAGCCGGGCGCAGCAGGTACAAGGTTACTTAAACTTGGGTTACATACAGAGTATAGGCGAGAAACAACATAACAGTACCGTAAGACAGATCAATACTTGCCGTGTGGCAGAAGTAAAAGAAAACTAGCATATTGTAGTTTTGAGGGAGTGTGCAGGTCTGAGAACAGAAGTCATTATGGACAACGGTATCATGGGTGCCTCAGGGGTTAGTTGTCATTTGTCCAGAGCCAGTTTTTTACCTTGCGTCTAAAATTGGAGTAGGGTAAATTGGCTCTTAGTGCAGTGGGTAATGCGTTCCAGGCCTGGGCAGCTTTGACAGGGAAACTTGCTCCGCCCGCTTTGGAGCGTCTGAATCTAGGGGTTTCGAGCAGGTAGTGGTTAGTAGCCCTGGTATGGTGCCTAGATGATTTTCTAGTTAGTCTGGCTGAGATGTAGGGGGGAGCAGTGTTGTTGAGCACTTTATGGGTAAGCGATAGTGTCTTGAGCAGGACTCTGTCGCTGATTTTGAGCCAGTGGTGGTCTTTCCTAACGTTTGAGATATGTGCTTTGCGGGGTATGTCAAGGGCAGCTCTAAGAGCGTTGTTTTGAAGGATTTGCATTTTATTTATGATGGATTTGTTAGCCCCTGCATAGAGGGCATTGCAATAGTCTAGTTTGGACATGACTAACGCATTGGCAAGCATGATGCAGTTGGTTTTAGAGAGGTAGGGTCCGCAGGTCCTGATTAGTTTGCAGGTGTACGCTGTAGAGGATGCCAGGGTGTTGACTTGTTTTTTAAGGGATAGAGTGGAATCGAGGTAGAAGCCCAAGGTTTTTACCTCGGTAGCCACCTTAATTGTATTGCCATCTATGTTAAAGTTACGATAGTTGGGGCTCAGTTTTTTTAGGTTGGAGTCGGAACCCAGTATTAGTATCTCAGTTTTGTCGTCATTTAGGCAGAGGCCGTGGGAGGCCATCCATGCCTGAATGAGGAGGTAGATTTTGTTTACTAGAGCTGTATCTTCGACAAAGTTGCCTGATAGAGGTATGAGAATCTGCGTATCGTCTGCATAATTCGTGTAGGTTACCCCTAGTTTGTCAAGTTTGTCGAAGAGAGGCTTAGTGAAGATATTGTACATAGTCGGTGAGACACATGAGCCTTGTGGGACACCACAAGTGATTTGGATTGGGTCCGCTGCTGCTACAGGGGAGAACACTGTCATTGAACGGTTGGCTAGGAAGGATTGTACCCATGCTATAGCTTCACTTGAGAAGTGAGCGGCAGACGCTAGATGGTTGCATAATACTGCGTGATCCACCAGGTCAAAGGCCGCTGACAGGTCAAGGAGGAGGAGCATAGCTGTATTACCTTTGTCCTTCAGCTCGTCAATTTGTGTCTTAAGGTCAATGAAGGCTGTTTCAGTGCCGTGCAGTGGTCTGAAGCCAGATTGCCGTGTACCTAATAGTTGGTGCGTCTCCAAGTGGTTTTGGATTTGGAGGTAGGCTACTCTTTCAATGATTTTAAGGAGGAATGGGACCGTAGTAATAGGCCTGTAGTTAGTGGGGATAGCTGGGTCAAGTGTCTGTTTTTTGAGGAGGGGGAGAACCCAGGATCCTTTAAGGTTGGTGGGTACAGTGCTCGTGTTAAAGGAGGTATTGATAAGTTTCGAGATGAAGGGTGCTAGATCTCTAGCTGCATCCTTAATGATTTGCGCAGGGCAACTGTCACCTTGGCAATTTGACGGTTTAAGGGACAGAATGACCTTTTCCGTTTCCAGTATAGAGATGTTGGTGAACCTGAAGGGTTTATCATTGTTTTGGGGGGGTGTGCTGGGTGACTCCTTCAATGGGGTGGTGTGGGTACCGTAAGGGTGCAAGGAGGCTTTTTTCTCAGCAATTTTAGATTGAAGGGTTATGATTTTATTTGCAAGAGCATTTTGGATGCTAGTACACCAGGATTTATCCTTGGGGACATTGTCTGTGGGGGCAATAGGGTTTTCCAATTCACGAAGAATAGTGAAGAGCTCTTTGGAGTTGGAATTGGCTTTACTGATTCTATGATTGAATGAGTCTTTTCGTTTGAATGATTTCCTTTTTGTATTTTTTGGCAAAGTTAGCAAGTGTGGTTCTATTGTCGGCAGAGGGAGTATGCCTCCAGATAGCTTGGAGTTTGCGTTTTTGGATACGCATTTCTTTGAGATGGGGGGTAAACCAAGAGTTGAGGTGAGTTTCCCGTTTACTTTTGTGGAGTTTGGTAGGGGCAATCAAGTTTAGCGCTTTGGTCATGGCGTTGTTAAATGATTCGACTAACTCACTGGGGTTGGAATCATTTGGACTAGCTATGAGAGTTGGTAGGAGGAGTGGGAGTAGTTTTTCAGCTGTGATTTCTTTTTTACTTCTTGTTGGCATGGGGGGTGCTATTTTATTCTTATTGGGTTTGGGAGGTTCGATGTTGGCTGTGAAGCAAATAAGATGATGGTCAGTCCATATTTGAGGTAGGATACTGGAGATGGTGATGTTGCAGTTGTGGTTGGCTATCCAGTCTAGCGTGCGGCCTTTTATATGTGTAGGAGCTAAGACATTTTGGGTAATTTCGTGATTGGCTAGAATAGTTTGGATTGCTTGTGCTTGTTTGTCTTCAGCGTCATTGAAGCCTAAGTTAAAGTCGCCTAGTAGAAGGAGCTGAGTGGAGTCTTTGATGCTGTCGGTGAGGAGGCTAGATAAGTCTTCCTCAAAATTACCTAGTGGGCCTGGTGGTCTGTACACAAGAAGTATAGTTAGTGTACTGTTATTTGAGATAGGTATTTTAGCTGAGAGAAGTTCGCATGATGTGAGAGCTGGGTGTGGGGTGAGTCTGGCAGCTGGGTGTGTTTTGGTTATGATGGCTAGGCCACCTCCTCTAGTGTTGGGACGGTCGACTCTAAGGATATTGAAGTTATCTGGTATGGCAGTTGAGAGGGCAGGGCCAGCTGCATCATGGAGCCAGGTTTCAGTGACAGCAAGGATATCTAAATTGTCCGAAGACAGTATATCTGCTATTTCGGTGTTATGTGCTATAATGGACCTAGCATTAATGAGTGCTCCTGATAGTGTTGGATTTATCTTGTTATCTTTGGCAGTTCTGGGATTGGGGTGGTTGTGTCTCCTCTGTTTGTAGTATGGGTAATCAAGTGGTTGAGGACGATTTATCGTCGCAAGGTCTGGGAGGTTAGGATTGATGGTAGTGGGGGTGCGCGTGGATACTGGTGGGTTGGTTCTCTTATTTTTGATGTCATAAAGTCGTGGGAGCCTAGCTCTAAGTCGCAAGTTTCTCTCATGCAAGTTGCAGGGTGTAGAGTTGGTGAGGGCCATTATGATGGTGATGGTTAGGAGAGTCCAGGCTATGGTCCCACGTGGGTGTGAGACGCAGGTAGTAGTGTGCATATTGTGGTAGCGATGAGGTAATGCTTGTATTTGGTGAGTTTGGAGGGGATAGGGGTGCAAATGTACTATCAGTCTAGGTTGGTAGATCCTGTTAGTATCTGTAAGGCGGATATGCTACAGCAAGGGTTCAGGCTTGGGAAGTTCTAATCGTGGCTAAAAATGCCAATATAGTGGGGCATGGCACTTAGAAATTGACAAAGGCATAAGGCACACACAGTTTAGAGTGGTCTGAAAGCGACCATAAGGCACAACACAATTTAAAAGTGGTCTGAAAGCGACCATAAGGCACAACACAATTTGAGAGTGGTCTAAAAGCGACCATAAGGCACAGTTAAAAAGTGGTCTGAAAGCGACCATAAGGCACAGTTAAAAAGTGGTCTGAAAGCGACCATAAGGCATAAGTTCTCATGCGACCATAAGGCATAAGGCATAAGTTCTGACATGCATTACTCATAAAAGTGAAATATTTATTATTAAGAGCATTTAGAAATGCTCAAATGTGGCCCCCATCAGCAAGATAGTCTGAGAAGGATTCATGTAAATGCATTCAACATCTCACACATGAGCATTTGCAACATTCTAGTATGCCTGGGGTACATGTCCATACCACCAATAAAAGGCAAATGTACAGTCTCACTATCATAAATGACCTAGCGGTTAGGATGTCTCCCTTCAAGAGGAAAAGCTGAGCAGGAAAAAAGTTCAGGCCATTCCAATAGGGAAAGGCTGTTTTATTGATGTACTGCATTTACCATTGCATACCAGTACCTTGTCAACTTGGGGATTTTCAACCAGTTATGTCAATACATTTCCACTCAACCTCAACACCTACAGTAAAGGCCCAACTTGCTCCTTCCGAAGAGCAAATTACTTAACCCTGATAATGTTCTTTCTACTGAACGGTCCTCACACAGATTCCCTCGTCTTTGATATACCGATATACTGCTTGCAGCTTTATAAACATTTTCCACAGCAGAGGGTAGCGTGTGTCGTCGGGTCAATGTCCCGCGGCAGCTTCCATCCCTGCACTCAGACAGGACGTTGGTTTATATATAGCAGGCACCGCACCTACTGCCTCAGTTCTAGTTTATCCCCCTCTTTCAGACAGCTGACTTGAGGATACATAAGCCGCAAGGGCATTGAAAGATAAGTAAATAAAAAAGAATTCACCAGCAGTCACAGCCGTAGGCTTGGAGGGTGATGAGGAATCAGTGGAATGAACATCCAGTAGAAGAACAAGTTACTTACCCATGGAAACATTCTTTCGATTGGATGTTCCTCCCACTTATTCCTCATTTTATGATAATTAAACTTACAGCTTCTGTTGTTTCGGAAACAGTTTTTGACTCTTCAAGTCAATATCCCTTGAGGGCCTCTGTTCGACTGTCGACATCATCAGAATAAATAGGAGCATGCAGCGCCCGTTGGCTTCAGTTCTGTTTTTCCCCCTCCCACCATCCTGAAGAGTAATTACCAGGCGTGCCATAGACCGTAGGCTCCAAGAAAGCATAAAGTGTAAGAACACAAAAATTGTACGGCGGGGTAGGCTAGGAGGGGCAATGCGGAATACATGCGAGGAACATCCAGCCGTAAGAACGTTAACATGGGAAGTAACTTGTTCTTCTAATGGATTGTGTCCTCCCACGTAATCTTCATTTTATGATAGACTCCCAAAGCAGTAATAATTTGGTGGTGGGAGTACAAATTAGATTTTGTTTTAATCATGGATCGAATGAAGGACCACTTTTGCAAATTATTCTCCCTGACTGGAAGATGAATAACACTGTGCTAGTTGCCATGGATCTGCTGATGCGGTCTGTAGCATCCAGACCCGACTGCAGACATTCACCCATTGCCTCCTTACTATCCTTGATGATCGCCAGGAAGCCATCTCTTTCCTCTCCTTCTGAGATGCGGTCAGCCGCCATAGCTAAACAGTCCCACAGGGTAAACGTAAACCATGACAAGGTACAAGTTGCATTAATTGAGTTTAAATGCCATACTGCCAGCAGTAAATAACTTTATCGCCCAGGCATCCACTCTCTTATCCCCATCAGCCGCTAAACAAAATGTCTTTGATTGGGACAACTCTTTGAAGAGGTTGCCATGCCACTTGTGGAATGTGCTCTTGGGCCTTCCGGCGGGTCCGGGTGCAGCCCGCAAATCTCTAACATTTAATAGCCAGGATGATCCATCTGGATATGGTTTGCTTTGAAACAGCTAGGTCCAGTATAGCCAATGAATAAATTAGTCGTTTTGGTGAAATTTAGCCATTCTAGTTATGTAAAAACAAAGCCCTTTTTGGGTCCAGTCTATGTAATCTTTCAACCTCCTTTCCCGGAGGATGCGGATAAAAAGTTGGCAAAATGACAATTTGCGACAAGTGGAAATCGGAGACTACCTTAGGTAAAAAAGGTTTCACCTGGAAACCAACCTTGTCCTTACAGAAAACCATATGTGGAGGTTTACAGGAAAGAGCCTGCAACTCGCTTACCCTGCGGGCTGACATTTTTGCAATAAGCATAACAGTTAAGTCTTAATGGGCATGAGTGTAAAGGCTCAAAAGGAATACATGTTAGAAATCTTGAGATCCCATACAGGGACATTCAATGGAACTGGTGGAAATACATTAGTAAGGCCTTTTCAGATTTGAACAATCAGAGGAATCTTAAAATATGAATCCTCCTCTGAAGAGCGCTTGAAAATAGATAGCGCCACCAGGTAAACTTTAATTGTTCCAATCTGGAGCCCCAGATTTTCCAAATGTAACAAAAAGGAAAGCACCATAGGTGTGTCACATAGAAAGGGATCCACATTCTTAGCCCTGCACCAGCTACTGAACTTGTTGCAATGGTAGCGGTACAAAGATTTTGTTACTGGTCTTCTGGCCGAAAGCAAGATCTCCATTACGACATCCGGCATGTCCCAATCCTTGTACCTCAGCCTCTCAGAAACCATGCGTGAAGGCGGAGTATCTTGACCTCTGGATGGAGAACCCCGACCCTCCTCTCGTGAGAGAAGATTCTCTCTTTGTGAAAGACTTATTGGAGGGCAGATGGACATGTCCAGAATGTCCGGGTACCACGTCCTCCTGGTCCAATCCGGGGCAATTAGGATCATGGGTTTCCTAAACATTCTCAACCTCCTGATCACGTGAGGAATGACGGGGACTGGAGGGAACACGTACAGAGTGGAAACACCCAGTCCACTACGAACGCGTCCCCTAGAGCTCCTCTTGGGGGAAATTCCCTAGAGCAGAACAGCTTGCACTTCCGTTTGACACTGGCCGCTAACAGATCCACTTGAGGGTTTCCCCAAAGGAAAAAGATCTCTTGAAGGACTTCCTGAGCTAGTTCACTCGTGGGAGACTGTGCTCTGCCGGCTCAGAGTGTCCGCTGCCGTGTTCTCTTCTCCAGCTAGGTGAACTGCCAATAAGTCCTTCTTCAATTGCCCAGAACCAGAGCTGCATTGCTTCTCTGCACATTGGTAGTGACCCTACACCACTCTTGTTGAGGTAGTACATGGCCACTGTTATTATCAGGACATTCTTTCCCCGTACAGAGGGCAGTAAGGCCTTCAGCACTAGTCTGTTGGGCCCTCGGTGAGCTGGTGCTGGTCAGCCGCCAAGGACCGGACAAGCACCAGCTCACCCAGGGCCCAACAGGAGCCATGCCTGCCTATAAGACAGCCATCATAACGGAACCAGGAACCCACAGGGGGCTCAGGAACATTGACATTAGCCTTGATAAAGACCCCCAGGGTCGAAACACGTGTCTGCTAACCACCCAGGCGCACAAATGGCATCAAGTGTATATGACACTTATAATGTACTACGAGAAACTATTTGATACTTTCACCAATAAAAGCGAAAATTATATCGCACTAACTATTGTGTTAAACAATCATTTCATTCACTGAAGCAAGATAACCAGGAGAAAACCTACTTTATCCACTTAACAAATTGGGGATCTGGCTAAACCCCAACAAGCTTCTGTGATCTTGCGACACCAGAACACTCATTAGACTCGGACAAGAGCAGAGCTTAGCGCAGGCTGGTTCCACATCTAGAGCCAACCCAGATCCTTTTAAAATCGAAGTCTGCAAGTTTGTGTCGGAACACAGTTGCTCATTCGCCATTGGGAAATTCATTGTAACGTGTTTTATTACATTTTTTCAAAGAGTAGGCATAGTTTTAAAATATGCAAATATTGAGGAACCTCTCCCTTTTATGTATGTCAATATCGCATGGACCATTCAGCACTTCAGCCACTATCAAAGCTGCTCTAAATGCCTGGTGTTACCATATGCAGGCTTGACTGAGGACGCTAGCTACTCCGATTTCAAAACATTGTTCATGGATCAGGTAAAAAGATGAGGGTGCCTTTGAGAAATCGCTACGTGTACATGACACACAAGGCCGATTTAAGCCATTGGATACTGGATTGAAACCCATCATTTCTAGCAGAAATGTGTAATAGTGAAACTCAAAACATGGACTTTGCATCCAGCTTGATAGGTAGATACTGAAATACAGGTGAAACTTTCATTACAGTTTACTTTCAATTTCTATTTTTAGGAATCTTGCATTTTAATATTTTCAAAGGTTTGCACTACTAGCTTTTTCTGGCCATTTTAGAGTAAGTAACTGCATAATTATTAAAGCTAGCATAAATTGGCAGAGATCGGAATGACGGCGTACATTGGGGGCTAGATATTTTCTTTATTGTGTTGCAGTTCAATATAAACCCTTCCCATAGAAAGATCTTAATTATACAATTTGAAATAACTACAATTCATAAAAATAAGAACAGACATTCATTGTTCCTCATTAGAAACCTGTATAAATCACCAAAACCTTATTCAGAAGGAAATAATTGATGTATACATCTTAAGGGCCAAAACTAAATAAACCTGTTCTCCAGCTACCAAACTGTTCGGGCCAAAACTGAATAAACCTGTTCTCCAGCTACCAAACTGTTCCAAAAATCATTTGGTGATAATGCAGAATGCCTATGCACAAATCTATTGAAAGGACATTCTTAATTCACTTAATTCACTAAGACTGACAATATAATACAAGAAGCTCCAGTATCCCTGCTTGTTCTGTAGACCAACAGCATGTTCTATTACTCCTCAAACTTAGAACTTCAGGAGTAGCGAAAAGGTTTAAACAGAATCCCATGAACAGGCTTCTTCATTTAACGCAGGGGAATTCATAAATATCATTTGTTACAATCCCCAATTATTTGTTGTGCACAAGATGGCAGTACATGAGAATAAATTTTGAGCTTTAGTGTCCCATTCCCTATTGCACCCTTTTGTTTTGACAAGTAGTAGATTTGCATTTAGTTACCACCACCATCACCCCCACCACCAATGCGCTCTCACACTGATCAAGGATCTTTTGTTAGCAATACCGTGAAGGTCAGTATATAAAAAAGGTTTTGTTGCGAGTAGGGGAAGAGGGGGGACAAAATCAAGGATTATCTGGAAAATTAACAGCGATCTCGCCTTACTGAAGCTAGTTTCGAAAATAGCCCCAATTCTAACCTAATAACCGACGTTTGGCACACAGGGGCAAGAGTAACATAGTAATCCTTCTAAACTAGTTCACCTTTTCCAGTCGTCAAACTGCAAAACTTCTAGCATGTAAAGCAGGCTAGGCGCGATTTTCATTTTCTAAATATGTATAAGATGAATACAGGGCAATCAACCGTACTTACTACACATTTTTTCATCTGATCTACAAAAGGACTTTCAATCTTACAAATAAGGCCAGTTTGTTCCGTTTCCAATACACAGAAAACCCCAGGTGGGCTGCCGTTGATCTTGGATTTCTTTGTAGGGGTGAATTTGAATATGTTTGAGAGTCGAACACCATGAGGTCATCAGCATATACAAGCCATTTAATCTTCATAGAGCCCAACAGGGGGATTTGAGGGGCGGGTAATCTAACATTATCCAATTCCTCACCCCATATCTGGTATATGAAAGGTTAAACAGACAGGGGGCTAGTGGAGACCCGTCTCAGCCTTTAATGAGTCATTTTCTGAAGACAGGATGCCTTTTACATTTAGCATAACTTGAATCATGGTTAAGTTGGACTAACAAAAAAGCCTATGAAATTTAAAAAACATTGTGGTAGGGATGCCTATGGTTACAAGTAAAGGCCGAAAACCCCCAGAAATTCACCAGTTAAGGTAAGCTAAGCAACCATAACTCACGCCACCACTGTGCACTGCTAAGACTAACACCCAGGGCATCAAAGATGACATTGATGAGATCAGATATCTGTGACACTTGTTTTTGTTCACCGATGTATCTAGGCCAGGGTGCACATATATGGGGCAATAAGCAGGCCTCAAACACACAATTCATTTGAATACATAATAATGAACTTTAATGTTATTGACATTTTCTGGTGATGCGGTTTCCTTCTTCCTTACTTTATTTGCCCTTTATGTGCCTCTGATTTGTAAGCACTGTGGGTCTTCATATGCACTGTTTGTACTAACAAGTATGTAGTAAGTTTTGAATTATTGATTCCATGTTTAACATTAGTCAAAACTCTGATAAAGGTATCATTCATTATTTTACTATCCAAAATTACCAAATTTAAATATTATACTCTTACGGTGCATGCTGCAGCCATTGCCTAGGTGTATGTATGATTAGGCTCCTGTATTAACAATAACATTCCAATATAATGTTTTGTTTAGACAAGTACATTTTTTAATACATTAAGTAGTTCATGATAGGTCTCCACATCAGCCACGACATCTTGTTACCAATATTATGAACACAACCCCTTGTAGAGACTTAATGAAAATTAATTTCATATGTGATGTCATCAACAACATTTGGATGTCATCTTTGAAGTCCTGGGTGTTAGCAGGGCACGATGGTGCAAACATTCCATGTACCAAATTTATATCACCATTTTTTGTACTCAAAACAGGACAGATTTGGAAAAACATGCTTTGAGGTCCTTGCTGATGCTCCTCGCGAATGTTTGCTGCAATCCTGTCCAGCACTTCGGGCTGCAGACACGAGTAGATTTTTTTTTTATCCCCATTCAAACCTATCCAGATTTCGAAAAAATTTTACCACATAGCCGGTCCCTGTTGGCCATGCCCAGTTTAACCCCATTGCCGGTACCACATGGTCATGGCCAGTAGCCAGATTGGTGACTGAGGTACAGCCCGTGGGCTACGACCCAGACAAACGTATATAACTATTGTTTGTACCTACATTATGTCACTTAAAAAAAAAAAAACAGACATTTGCAAAACCATGCTTTCAGGTCCTTGTCAATGCTCCTTGCACGAGTTTGTGCAAATCCGTCCAATCCAAGCTTAATTTTTTTTAAAGTGTCAAAATGTACATACTTAGCTTACACTTGACAAAATCCATTCGCACTACACACAAACATTCAAGGTTGGGTCTATAATCTTTCTGAAAATATTTGTGCAGATTCGTCAAACGACAACCAAGTTATAAGCCATCCAAAAATGCTGAGACCCCCCTCTAATTGTGCCCCCTCTTGACAAAATCCCAACCAAATTACAAAAACATTCAATTCGGGGTCTAAAATCTTTTCGCAAACTTTTGCCAGATTCGTCAAATGTATAAGCCTTTCAAATATTTTGGGACCCCTCTAATTTTGCTCTCTTGGCAAAACAGCACCAAGATTTGCAGAACCATTCAGGGTCAGGTCTAAAATTGAAAAATTTCATGCAGTTTCATTGAGTGGCACCTAAGTTATAAGCCGTCCAAAAACTGCTTTTTACCAACCCTGCAATGCAGAAATATGCATGGATGTCCCTGAACATCTGAGATGTTTGCAGACTTCGGAGATAAAAAAGCACCAGTTTTTTGGCTTTTTATGGCCATATCCCATCGAATCCCATCCCAATCACCTCTCACCTCCCCAGAGATTGTTTCACAAGTGCAATGTTGTGTTTTTTAAAATATGTTCTTACTGCATGTCCACGGACAGCAGCGGCTGGCTGGGGATCCAATATGGCAGGTGTCTAAAAAAATATGACGCACCTCACGTTTTTGAATATTCAATCAGCGGGCGTGCAAGATATCCGCGAACACAGCGCTGCTTTCCAATTGGTCCAGGCGGTGTCTGTGGACTCCGAATCAGGAAAGGAGTTGGCGGAACGGACCCACATATAACCAATTTCTTATAAACTTTTTGGCCATTTAAAAAAAAATTAAATACTGGACGGATTTACACTAAATTTGCAAAAACACACTTTGGGGTCCAAGCTGCCGCTCCTCGCGCAATGATGGAAAGTGTCAGGTCTGGATTTTAGGATCCCTGCAAGTGTTTTGAAGATGTGCATGCATTTGAATTCATAGGTCTTTCTGGCTTGGTCATTCCTGAAATTACCCCAGAGTACAGTTTGAATCATTGTACTAGCAACGCGAGTCCAGTGGGTGCTAATCATACCCTTAATGATCTCAAGATTGATGTACTCTGGGGTAATTTCACTATTCCAACAGACTCACTTTTTCCACTCAGTTACGGGGATCACTACATCCAGACCTGACACTTTCCATCATGTTTTGCAAAGCCATTCACAGACATTGAACCAGCACTGCACCAGGCCCCACCAGCCTCTCTAAGGCAATGAATGGTTGCCAAACTCCAATCCAACCCCATCTGCCAAAAGCTTCCCAGAAACTTATCAGGACCCTTACCCCTAGTCAACCCCCACCCTTTCCTCTTGATTGAGATGCAACGCAATCCCGATGTGGCATTTGACAAAGTTTTTTCCATTGCATTTCCCTGCCCGCTACCCTACTCACAGTGTACCATTTAGGCCTTGAAGATTGCAATGTGTGAAGGGAGTTGAACATCCACATGCCTTTGAGCAAAATTACAAATGAAGTGCAGACAGGCTCAGATACCGGGGTATCTGCAGGAGGGGCTATGTAAGCTGTAATGTTTTTCAAATGATTCATTGCATCTCTGCCTGAGTAAGTGGAGACAAAAGCCAGCAAAAATGGTAAATAAAAGAGCCTAATCAAGGTATCGACTCGTTTTATATATGATACAATACGTAATCGTATTTGAGCATTACAGTTTGTTTTTCTAAACTTGAAAAGGGGCGTCGAACTAGGGTGTGTCAGTAATACTATCCCTAGTGTAACGTCCACTGTACCCATGATCCCTCACGTGTGTAGGACTCTCAGATATATTTTTTCTGACATGAGGTAGCATGAGTAGTAGCGCGAGTACAGAGTATCCAAGCAGATAAGATAGATAAGAATGCAAGCATTCAATGCGCCTTCTCTCAGAGGGGAGGAAGGGCGGGCGCATGTGAATCTAAGCAGATACAAGCATCAAAAATACGATTACGGTGAGTAATGTATCCCTTCTGAGGCTTGTGGGATCTGCTTAGATTACATGCTGTGCATAGATTAGCGAGCAGTGTTCGAAGAAGGAGGTGGATGTGAGAAGGGTCATGAGCGAACAAATGTCTTAGAACTGCTTGTCCCACTTGAGTATCTGTCTTGGAATGAGTGTCAATGCAGAGATGTCCATGCATCTCTGGGGTAAATTGAGATGGCCGAACTCTAGGACTTCAGGAGCCATGCTGCCAAGTTCATCGAGTTGGGTTGAGGATGCACGGTTTGTCCTCCGTGCTGTGAGAGTAGATTGTACCAGCATGGGAGCTTGATGGGGTCGCACACCGCCAGTTTGCGTAGGTGTGCAAACCATGGTTGTCTCGCCCACATAGGAGCAACCAGGATGAGCGTCATCGATTCCCTGTGTATCTTGTTGACCACCTTCCTCATCAGAGGGGTTGGTGAAAAAGCATAGGCAAACATCCCTGACCAATTCATCCATAGAGAGTTTCCCTTGAAGTCTGGCTGGGGGAACCTGGATGTGAAGTCTGGGCACTGTCTGTTTTCGCTTGTGGCGAATAGGTCTATAGTGGGGAAACCCCACTGAGAGAAGCAATCTACGACTTCTTCGTGTAGTCGCCATTCGTGTTCCTCTGGGAGGGGATCTCTGCTCAGAGCGTCCGCTAGTGAATTGAGATCCCCTGGAACATGTTGGGATGACAGGTAAATGTTCCGACTGAGTGCCCATTTCTAAATTTTCTGGGCAAGCTTGGACAGATTTGGCGAACGAGTGCCCCCTTGTTTGTTTAAATAAAACATTGCGGTCATGCTGTTTGTTAGGATCTACACTGACAGGTTGATAGGAGGGGTTTGAATGCCCGAAGCGTTCTGAAGGCTGCCAGAAGTTCTAGCAGATTGATGCGATTCTGAGCCACTGTGTGAGACCCTGAGCTGTGTGGTGAAGGTGGTGAGCTCCCCCACCCTGTCAGGGATGCATCTGTTGTGACGACGGCTTGCATTTCTGGATCGTAAAAGGGTTTCCCCTTTGTAAGATTCTCTCTTGTCCACCAGCGAAGGCTTTGTACTAGTGTTGGCGAAACGACCACTAGATCGTCCCACTGACCACTTGCCTGAGACAATTGTTTCACCAACCATTCCTGCATGGGTCGCATGCGCAGGCGCGCGTGGGGAACCAGGTAAATGCAAAATGCCATCATGCCTAGCAAACACATCGCTTTGCGCACCCTTCTCTGGCAACCGGACTGATATTGAGAATCTGCAGCAACAGATTTCAAATTCTTTCCTCTGATGGAAAGGCCAAACCCTCTTGGGTGTCTAGGACAGCTCCTAGGAACTGTTTTGAGGTGCTTTGCACCAGGCTTGATTTTTCTCGTTGATTGAGAAGCCCAATTGGAAGAGGAGGTCGATTGTTCTTTGAATGTTGGATCTTCAAATTACGGGGGTTTCCCCTGTGATGAGCCAGTCGTCCAGGTAAGGGTACACTGGGATTGCCTCCCTGCATAGGTGCGCCGCCACCACCGCCAGTACCTTGGTGAATACCCTTGGGGCTGGGGCTATTCCGAAGGGCAGCACCTTGAACTAGTAGTGCTGGCCGTCTACCTTGAAACGCAATAATCTTCTGTGCGCTGGGAACATGGAGATATGAAAATAGGCATCCTTCATATCCAATGTTGCCATGTAATCCCATCTCTTTAGTAGGGGGATTACTTCCTGGAGTGTAGTCATGCGGAATTTTTGTGGCTTGACATACTTGGTTGCAGGCACATGTCTAATACTGGGCGCATCGTTGGATCTTTTTTTGGCACAAGGAAGTAGGTTGAATAAATACCCTTGTTTACCTGGTTGCCCGGGACAAGTTCTATTGCGCCCTTTGCAAGAAGCTACAAAACCATTATATTAAAAAAAGACAGTCACAAGGGGGGGCACCATCTCCTCGAGGAGGATTCTTTGGTGCTCCAAGGAGTGCATCTTCTGTCTTGGAGGATGGTTAAGGGAGCGTTCCAGTAGCTCTATACAGTATCCTGTGGACACTGGACAGCACCCATCTGTCTGAAGTGATCCCCTCCCATGCGTGGGTGAAGATGGAAATGCGCCCCCCTACTGGGGAGAGACCCAGAGCGGAACATCACTGCTGTTTATTGGGAAGCGTAGCGCCTCTACCTGGGCTGCCTCTTCCCCCTACCGCGGCCCCTGTGTTGACCTCTAGTGAAACCTTGGGTAGCCTGCTAATTGCTGCCCCACGAGGATCCTTAACCCTGATCGTAATTGGACCCTCTTTGGGAGTTTTGGCCACGAAAGCGCCGAAAATGATTGTTATTTCCCCTTTGACCCGAGGGCTTATTTGTCAGTTGGCCGAGGGACTTTAAGGTTTCGTATTTGTCCTTAGCCGTCTTCAGTGCTTCCTCCACTGCTTTCCCAAATAGGACGTTTGGTTCTACTGGCATGTCTATGAGGATGGCTTGGGTCTCGGGCTTAAACCCTAATTGTTTTAGCCAAGCATGGCGTTTAATAACTGTGCCTTCTGCTATTAGTCTCCTTGCATTATCTGCTGCATCGAAGTTTGCTTTCAGAATGCATCAAGACACTGCTCTTCCGTCTGATGCAATTTGGGCCAAATGGCTCTTTAGAGGTTTGGGTGCAGAGGCGATGAGGGCAGCTACCTGTTCCCATTGGTGGCAGTTGTAGCTTGCTAACAGAGTGGTGGTGTTGGCAATGCGTGCTTGCTATGCGGACGTGGATGCCACCTTCCTCCCCAGAGCATATATTCTTTTTCTTTCTTTGTCCGGGGGTGCTTCAGAAGATGCTAGTGGTGTTCCCACCCTCTTTCTGGTGGTTGTTGCCACCAATGAGTCGGGTTTTAACTGACCATTTATGTATAATGGATCGCAGGGAGCGGCCCTAAATAATTGTTCTACTTCTGGATTAACCACCCGAGTAAGATTAGGGGTTACCAGAGAAGGATCGATTCTGCACTGGATTGATTTTAAAATGGGGATAGTTTGGGCAATGGATTTCCTGTCCCCTAGAATTTCTTCTGAAAAATCTCTCTCTTCTTGGACACCCTGTGTGTCAATTTGAAAATGGGCTGCAGCCTCAGCGAATACCTCATTAAGTAAAGGTTGATTATCAACCGGTGAGTCATTCACTGGGGGATCTTTGGGAATAGGGGAGTCAAGACTATAGGCCTACGCCTCGTCTTCCTATTCCTATTCCTGGTACTCATCGTCCCCATGTATTTGGTGGAAATCCGACCAGTACTTTTGTTGCCAAGAACTGGAATGCACGTCTACTGACCCATTTCCCTGTTCGCTCCGTGGACAAAAGTGTCATAGTCTCGTGGTACGGAGTGCTGTCGGAGAAGTTTGGACGCAGCCAGTGGTTGGCTGGAGGGAAGCGTGTTATACCATTTTTGGAGAAAGCCATCGGAGGACAGTGTGGCGGCAGAAGAGTCTGGAAAATGTACCTTACGGAATGTGTTGTCAGCAATAAGGGAGGGAACGGGTTGGGGGATTGAGAAGTGGTTCATGTGACATATGTAGGCGAGTACATTGTGTGGTGATTGGAGGCAGCTGTCGTAACGGCCCCATAGCTTCTGCCACAACCTGTTTGTGGCTACCTCTTTTCGTGGCGAGTGGTGGCAGGTCAATTGCAGAAGGGGACTGAATTGCCCATGACATATGATGGGTGGGAGCGTGGGTGGCTGTGCGCTGCGGATGGAATGCGGTAGTTGGTCACATGGTGGCATGCATGGGTGAATGAAGGTGCAGTGGGTCTGTGGAAGGATTAGACTAATGGGTGCATGTCCAAAGGCCGTAGCCCGCAGGGTGTAGGGCATGCACTCAAGAGCATGGAGCTGCAACATAACCACCGGAGGAACGTAGGTTTGATTCTGCATTCGGTAGAGGGTGGTGCTTGCATAGTGTGGTGTGTGCAGATTGGTTGCAGTAGTGCCAGTATTTTGCTAACAAAATGTGGGTAGGTTGGCAGCGTCACAGTACTTTGTGAATGGAAGGGAGTATGCCCATAGTATGTGAATGAAAGTGCACATGCGTGCAGGAGAGTGTTTTGTTTGTACATTATGTTAACTGTTGCAATTTGTTGCTGCATGGCGGTATACAGGTTGGGTAGGAGTGCTGGTGGCAGTGGTGTGTATGTGGATGGTCGTAGTTGGTGACATGGTGATATGCATGGTGGCATTACGTTGCTGTGGGTGTGTTCAAGGCCTAGACTATTGGGTGCATGGCTGTAGGCCATGCACATAAGACCCTAGGCCTTGAGGACACCCACAGCAGTAATGCATTTTTCATTGTGCATCAGTTAGAGGGTGGTGACATGTAAGGAATGGTTGTGGAGCACATGTCAGCCATTATAGGCCAATGTTACAAACAGAATGCAAGTAGGTTGGCAGTGGCACAATACTTTGTGAATCTAAGTGGGTATGCCCATAGTATGTGATTGCAAGTGCACAGGCGTGCAGGAGAATGTTTTGTTTGTACATTATGGTAACTGTTGCAATTTGATGCTGCATAGTTCCACAGCAGTGTGCTGTGGTTGGAGATGCTGTAGTGAAAAGTCACACAGTGTGGGCACTGGGTGCAGTGTTTGCATACTGTCAGTATGGTAGAGGGTATGGTTGAAGGGCAGCTTATATGTGCTTGGATAGTGTGCTGTATGCACAATGCTTGCCGTATGGGCAATGTTGTAAACATTATGTGGTTAAGTTGGCACTGACACAATACTCTGAGTGGAAGTGGGTAAGACAATAGTATTTGAATGAAAGGGCGTAGGGGTGTGGGAGACAGTGTAAGGTTTATACATTATGGTAACTTTTGCATGCAAGGCTGTGCATGTCCATTTTGGTGTGGAGGTTGGTTAGGAGTGCTGGTGCCAGTGGTGCATATGTGCATAGTGGTAGTTGGTGACATGCATGGTTGCATTACGGTGCGGAGAATGTGTGCAAGGAGCATACCCACTGGAGCAATGCAAGTTTGACAGTGCATGAGGCACAGGGTCGTGCTCTTTGGAGAATGGGTGTGGAGCACATTGTCGACGTGCTAGAGCACCACAAGTGAGTTGCAAAACGTGTATTGTGCATTCCATGGTTGAGGTGATAGTTGCAACATGCTACAGTATTTGGTGTGCGGCAGGAGATGGTGCAGTGAGAAGATGTGTAGTATGGCCGCAAGGTACTGTGTGTACGTAATGTGAGTATGGAAGTGGGAATGGTTGAAGTGCAGCTTATATGTGGTTGGTTACTATGTTGTGTGCAGATTTATTTCAGTAGGCCCAATGTTGTGAAATTGTTGTGCATAGGTTGCCAGTGACGCAATACTTTGTGAATGGCAGTGCGTAAGGGTGGTGCAGACTGTGGTATGTTTGTGGATTCTGCCAAGTGCGACACATTTTCGTGAATGGGCATTTTATGGTGTGGGGGAGTTGGGTAGAAGTGCTGCTACGTATGTTACGTTTGTGCATAATGTTACATGACCACATGGTCGCTTGCTTGGATGTATAGTGTTGAGGTTGGTGTGGAAAGGGCTGCAATGTTGTGTGCATGGCCAAAGGTGTGTCTTAGGATCTTTGTGGATGCTGCAATCGTGCATTCTTTAGCAGAAATTTCTGGTGGAGGCGCTTTGCAATCAAGCGGAACGTGTAGTGAGTGTTTAACAGTAAATAAGGAGTGGTGTATAGAAATGACTATGTGCAATGTAGAGGTTGTGTATGTTGTATGTAATTGCTGCATGCGTGTTTGAAAATTTGCCAACACCCAATGGGGGAGTGCTACAAAAAGTGACTGTGCAAAGGGAAGAAGTATTGTCTGAGCTTTAATGGGTCCTGGCCCTCGCTGTAGATGGGAAAGCGCACGTGTACATCCTGCCATTATGAGTAGGGTGGAAAGGGAAATGGAATTGTAAGAAATAGGCAATTGGGAGTTTAGGGCGTGGTTCACAGGAAGGAGCGGTACCATTTTGTCCCAATCCTGTGTCGTGAGGGTGGGCGAGATGGAGAGACGCACAGTGCTCATCGTCGGTGATACCTTTGTGCGCCATCTGCACAGGTGTGTGCAAAAAGGCATTGCTGGTAATTTCGGGATGGAAGGAGTGGACGCTTTCTGGGCCCGTCAGTAAGGCGTATTTTTCCTACTGCCAAGGTCTTTTTCTGATGCATAACACCAAGAGGATTATGGGTCCATGACTGTGTATTTGGTCCCCAGTCAGAGGTCAGAAGGCGTGTTATAAACAGAATTATACGCAAGTTTATGCAGACTGCTGGCATGTTCTCCACCCACTATGAGATCATGAGGTCACAAAATATGCAGTGGTTCCGTAGAAATTGAATTTATTTGTGCGCCATTGGCAATGCAGTTTTCTTTTACGTTGTGCAAGAAGCATTGATCAGAATGTGAGGAGAGACAAACGCATATTAAGAGAAAATACAAAGAAAGTTGCCCGCACGTCAAAAATTTTAAAAAAAAAGATATAATAACTTTACATATCCTGGGTGGCCATGTGGATGTATGCGGATGGAGAAATCGTGCATACTTTCATTGAACTTTGTAGTGGACGTGCTTTGGAAAGGCACCACATTTGTACTGTAAATGTGTAACCGTACATTTCGAGTGGTGTACAGGAGCGACACTGCTGGTTGATGGCGGCTTCGATGTGATTGGTGGATGTGTGTATCTTCTTGCACGTAACCCAATGAAGTAGAGCTGCAGAGAAGATTTACAGGGGTGCTGCACTTGCGCTACTTTGGAAGGAGCACGTGCCAAAATCTGCCCTTTACACCACCTTGCCCAATTGCCATAGCAGTGTGGGAATTAGCCAATCAAGTAGTGTGGGTGTGGTTAACAGGAAGGAGATGTGAAACTGCTGTACATTATACTCCGCGTACTGAGGGTGTCTGACATGGCGAAACGCATTGTGTCGACTGTAGGTGATCCCTTTGTCATAGATCAGCACAACTATGCCCTGCAAAGACACAGACAGCAATTTTGGTTTGGAAGGAGCAGACGCATTGTGGAATGCGGTGCATGAGTGCAATTTCACTGATATGCATGCACTTTGCAAAGACCTCGCCACTTGCGGCATGCATATGGGTTACCTCGCTTGCTTAGATTTATTACGTAGACTGAGGAGATTGGAAAAAGGGTCCTCACGACATCCAGCAAACACCAAGGTGCTTTTCTCATCCATAATATCACAAAGATTATGGCCCACTGCTCATGGATGTTGATCCGAGCCAGACGCATGAAGGTGTCTCAACAGAAGCATGTATACTTTTTTGTCCGCTCGTTTAGTTTATTTATAATGCGCACCAGACCCAGGGGCATCAGGGCGCAGAAGATAAGGATATGTTCAGTTTAGGTACAAGGTACATGAAATGCAGGAGGAAATATACAATAGAGCATCAGTATATACAGTGTAAATTACATGATCAAATAGGATAGAATTAAAGTGAGCGCAATACATCAGGAAAGACGTCCAAGTGGACTAACACATAGTAAGCGAATCAGTAAGCTGAAGGGTAACTTGAGTAAGGAACGTCAAGAGGTGTTAGAGTGATTATTTATCATTTTCTTTTAGCCAGTTGGTCATGTCTGAATTTAGAGAAGGGCTGGGGTTCTCTAATACCAGGAGGTAGGGAGTTCCACAATTGTGCAGCCTTAACTGGGAAACTGTGTCCTCCGATAGTAGAGGGTCTGAATCGTGGTACTTGGAGGCAGTTAGAGTTGGCTGTTGTAGTCGTCTGGACGAGGTTTTTTTTTTTTTTACAGATTCTGTCCGTCAGGTATGGCGGTGCATTATTATTAAGGCACTTGTGGGTAAGGGAGCCAATCTTAAGTTGGATTTTATCAAAAGTGGATAGCCATTTGTGTTCTCTTCTTGTAGAGGAAATATGCTCATTTCTATTGATCTTAAGTGCTGCTCCCAGGGCATTGTTCTGGAGAACCTGTATTTTATGGATAGTCTGTTTATTCGCTCCAATGTAGAGAGTGTTACAGTAATCCAATTTGAAGAGTATGAGGGCTCTGGCGAGCGTAAGGCAGTTGTCGGTGGAAAGGAATTGTTTACTGGCTCTGATAAGTTTGCATGTGTATGCGGTAGCAAAGGCTAGGGAGTTGACTTGTTTAGAGAAGTTGTTGCCATCAATAGTGAAGTTGGCATACTCTGGGTTAAGTTTCGATATGTGGGTCGAGGTGCCCAAGATAATAAGCTCAGTTTTGTCATTGTTCAGGCATAATCCATGGGTAGCCACCAACGCCTGAACAATGCTGTAAATTCTATTACCCAAATCCAGATCCACGGCGTAGTCTCCTGAAAGCGGAAGGAGGATTTGGGTATCTTCTGCATAATTCGTGTAGGCGATACCCAAATGGTCCATTTCGTCGAAGAGGGGCTTAGCGAATACATTGTAGAGTGTAGTTGACAAAGGATCCCTGAGGTACACCGCAGGTTATAGGGATAGGGTCTGCTGAGGCCGATTGAGAGAAGACTCATGGTCCGGTTGCTCAGAAAAGACTCGATCCAGGTTATAGCCTCCTTAGAGAAGTGAGATGCGGAGTCTAGGTGGCTGTATAAGACTTTGTGGTCAACCAAGTCCAATGCAGCCGAGAGGTCGAGAAGGAGGAGTAGGGCTGCTTGGCCTTTATCTCTAAACTCATCTATTTGGGCCTTAAGATCAATTAAAGCCATCTCCGTGCCATGGCGAGGGCGGAATCCAGATTGACGAGATCCTAGTAGGAGGTTAGATTCCAGGAAGTTCTGCATTTGGATATAGGCCACTTTATCTAAAATTTTTAGAAGAAATGGCACAGTCGTGATGGGCCTGAAGTTCGTGGGAAAGGCAGGGTCAAGGTTTGCTTTTTCAGTAATGGCAGTACCCAGGATTCTTTGAGGTTGTTCGGGACAGTACCCGTAGTGAATGAGGAATTGATAAGTTTAGTTATGAAGGGCTAGAGTTCTCTCGCAGCATCCTTAATAAGTTGTGCCGGGCATTGGTCACCTTTGCAATTGGACGGTTTAAGTCCCAGTATGACCTTCTCCACCTCAATGGTCGATACTTTAGAGAAGCTAAAGCGTGTTTGTTTATAATGTGGTGGGGGAGCTATGCTCTGAGGAGTTTGAAGTGCTAGGGGCTTTCTTGTGGGCAATTTTGGTTTGTAGGTTGGCGACTTTGTTAGTTAAGGAGTGTTGAATACTGGAACACCACTTTTTGCCTTTGATGCAGTTTTCTTGTGGTACAATAAGTGTTTCCAGTTCTTTCAGAATACTGAACAGTTCTTTGACACTAGATTTGGATTGAGATATTCTGTTATAATAGGTCTCCTGTTTGGCTAAGAGGATGTCTTTCTTATATTGGGTTGAGACCTTAGTAAGGTTTAGTTTGTTTTCTGCTGATGGGGAGAGTCTCCAAGCAGTTTCAAGCTTTCTTTTAAGTAGTCTAAGATTTTTTAAATGAGGGGTAAACCAAGAGTTAAGGTGTTTTTTGTGTTTGCTATTCCTTAATTTGAGCGGTGGGGTATTGGCGAGGGCCGAGTTCATGACTTCGTACTGTTCGACTAGAGAGTTAGGGTCCATATTGTCCGGTACAGAAGTTTAGGTATTATGTGGGGCAGCAGTTTTTCAGCTGTCAAAGTTTTTTGTTCCTCGTAAGTGAAGGTGGGGCAAGCAAGGACTGGGCCGTGGCTAGGTTGGTTGCCAATGTGAATACTAGGAGATGGTGGTCAGTCCAGATCTGAGGAGGAATAGACGTGATTACCACGCAGTTATATTCTGCTATCCAGTCGAGGATTCAACCTTTGTTGTGCGTGGGAGAGTTAACTTTCTGGGAGAAGCCAAGCTCTTTCAGGGTCATAGCAATGGCAGTGGAGTGGGTATCCTTAGTGTCGTCGTAGCCTAGATTAAAATCACCTAACACTAATATTTGGGAGGTGTTTTTTAGATTATTGGACAAGGCCGTAGAAATATCTTCCGAGAAGGTTCCAATGGGACCTGGTGGTCTGTAGATAAGAAAGATATTTAGTGTTTGTGAATTGGCAGTAGCGATTTTGACTGTCAGGTATTCACAGGATTTCATAGTGGGTGTTGTGACAATTCTCAAGTCTAAGTTGGTCTTGGCTAGAATTGTTATTCCTCCACCTCGAGAGATATGTCTATCTGCTCGCAGGATAGTATAGTTATCGGGGACTGCCAGCGATAGGGCAGGGCCTGCAGCATCATGTAACCAAGATTCTGAGGTGGCCAAGAAGTCCAGGTTGTCTGTTAGTAAAATAGCTGATATTTCGGTTGCATGGGCAACCAGAGACCTAGCATTTGTGAGAGCTCCTTTAAGGTTTGGTCGGTGGCTTTCTGATGTGGGGGTGGTGCTAGGACTATCTTTGGTCGTCCGTTTAGTACGGTTCAGTGTAGGTCTTTTGTGATTGGTAAGACTAGTATTAGGCTTTGCAGTTACTTTCTGGAGTAGGCACTTTTTTTTTAGGTGGTTTAATTGTTCAATTTTTTTAGCCGGTAACTCATCCAGTTTGGATAGGCGAGCGCGCAATCTTAAATTTCTGTCAGTAGTACTACATGGTATCTGTACGGTCGAGTATTCTTGATACTGGCTCGTTTTGTGTGTCGTTTTATGCTTTTGTGTGCCTAGCATTGTAAGGCAGGTGAGCGTGTTGGGAGGGGTCGTAGTACAGGAGAGCATCATGGTGCTAGTTTTCGTGAGCAGGCTGTTAGTCTGTAATGCTAGTATGAGGGGAGAGGCGGTGTAAAGCGTTAACCAAGCTATCTTAGAAAGGGTACCTGTTGGTAGTTTGCCTGGACCGTGAATGTACATCCTGGTAAAGGGTAGTAGGCAGTCCTAGGTGAGCCAGATGGGCTGCTAGTCGGCTGATTCCGGGACACGGTGCAATGGGGTAAGGAATAGGTAGGCTAGAATAGGTATATTCAGGTTAACTACCTGTTGTAGTCACTATGGTACACAGTTAGGCTGGTTACTTTAGTCTACACTATAACAACAAGGTGCAACAACTAACTAATATAACTGAGGAGGCAGGCTAATGCTGGTGCAAAGACATACCAAAGGCAAGGCACTAACAGTAATGCTGCGCAGTGATTGGCGGGCTATAACATACCTATATCTAAGGTTGGAGCAATGATAACATCAGTCATACGGCAGGGCTAATTACAGTGCAAGTAACATCAATAATATAGCGCATTGAATAGAATGAGGCAAACTAATGTAGGGTCAATAGCCAATCAAGGCAAAGCACCAACAGTAGTACGGCATAAAGACTAGCAGGATGGTACAAGTTATTTACCTGTAACTGTTGATCTCCAGCATGGGTCTGGCATGGATTCACATGCTCATGAATATTCCCCGTCGTCAGGCTGGTAATCCTCAGTAAAGAAAAAATCAGTATCAGTTTCGTTTCTGATCGGTCTTTCTTCGTAGTAACCAATCACTGATCTCTGGGTCATACTGCCCCCAGCCAATGACTGCCCTCTCCCCAAGCCCCGCCTCTGGCAGCCATCCTCAGATTTGGTAGCACGCAAAGTGGCAGTATGACCAAGTGAAGAGCCGCAGAGGGGCAGGCGGGAGGGTTCGCATGTGAATCCATGCCAGACCCATGCTGGAGAACAACAGTTACAGGTAAGTAACTTGTTCCTTCTCCAGCATGGGGTCTGGCATGGATTCACATGCTCATGAATAAAATAATACATAGCATTATACACATGCACAACCACGGGAGGTGGCAAAGGCTCAACATTAAGCATTACATCCAAAACATGAAGCAATTCTTACCTCCTCACCAGGCTCACCTTAGGCGAACAGGTTGCGCAGCACTGCTTGGCCGATCCTGGACTCCTCCTTGGAGTCCCGATCGATGCAGTAGAATCTTGTGAAGGTGTGCGTCGACCTCCACGTAGCAGCCCTGCAGATGTCCAGCAGGGGCACACCAGACAGGAACGCAGTAGTAGCAGCGATCGCTCTGGTCGAATGGGCTCTCGGACGGCCGGGCAGCGGTCGGTTTGCCAACCGGTGACAGTGCATGATGCAGCCAGAGAGCCATATGGAAATGGAAGTCTTCGAGAGAGCCTTCCCTTGATTCACAGACCCAAAGTTCACAAACAGTTGTGACGTCTTCCGAAAACTCTTTGTGCGGTCCACGTAGAACTTCAGTGCTCTAGCTACATCCAGTGCAAAATCCTCTCGGCCGGCGTCGAAGGCCACGGGAAGAAAACTGGTAACACCAAGGGCTCGTTGAGGTGGAAGTCCGATGGCACCTTGGGCATGAAGGAGGGGTGCGTCCTCAGCACCACCCTCGTGTCATGAAAAGTCAAGTATAGAGGCTTGTAAGATAGGGCCTGGATCTCTCCCACTCGTCGTGCGGAGGTGATGGCCACAAGGAACGCCGTCTTCCGTGACAGGAACTTCAAAGGCGCCAAATGCATAGGCTCGAATGGGGGCCCCCCCCATGAGCCTGGTCAGCACCACATTAAACTCCCATGCCGGGGCAGGAGCCTTCACCGGCGGGAGCGATCGGAATAGTCACTTCATAAATTCCTTCACCAGGCGATGAGTCCACAAGGACGCCCGTCCTGTAGTCCTGTTATATCGGGAAATGGCAGCCAGATGTATTTTGATGGAGGCGTGAGCCAGTCCAGCTTTGGCCAGCGACAGTAGGTACGGCAGTACCTGAGGGGCCGTAATCCGCAGAGGGTTAATCTTCTGTGCACGTCACCAGACAGAGAACCGCTTCCACTTATGACCCTAACACTTGAGAGTTGAGGACGCCCTGGCTTTTGCAAGAACCTCTCTGCAGTCAGCCGGGATATCGTACCCTCCAAACTCTAGTGCTGCAGGAGCCAGGCCTGCAAGTTCAGCGACTGTGGGTCGTGATGGAGAATGGCGCCCCCTTCTCTGGAGAGAAGATCCGCGTCCGCCGGCAGCTTGACTGGTGGGGACGTTGACAATTCCAGAAGGTCCGGGAACCAGATCTGCCTCGGCCACGCCGGTGCGACGAGGATCATTCTTCACCTGGACTTCTTGTGCTGGTTGATGAGGAGGAGCAGCAACGGCAACGGAGGGAACGCGTAAAGAAACAGGCCGTCCCAGGGGAACGAGAAAGCATTGCCCATGCTCCTCGGCTGCGCGAACCTGCTGGCGAACCTCTGGCACTTGGAGTTCATCGCCGTCGCGAAAAGGTCAATCCGGGGTTTGTCCCATCGTCGAAAGAGCCGATCCACCTGGTCCTGACATAGTTCCCACTCGTGGCATGAGCGCAGCTCCCTGCTGAGTGAGTCGGGGGATGGTGTTTTTTATTCCTGCCAAGTGGAAGGGAACCAGAAACATCCCCTGGGCGACGGCCCAGTGCCACAGATCCTGGGCCTCTTTGGATAGGGCTGGGGATCTGGTGCCCCCCTGCTTCAGTATGTAGAACATTGTGGTGGTGTTGTCGGTGAAGATCCTCACCACTTTGTCCTTGAAGGATGGAAGAAATGACTTGAGCACCCAGAACACTGCTCGGAGCTCCAGAATGTTGATGTGGAGAGACCTCTCCTCCGGGAGCCAAAGGCCTCTTGCGTGGAGATCTCTGGTGTGTGCCCCCCCAACCCTCCAGAGAGGCGTCCGTCGTCACAGTCTCCTGAAACGCCGGGGTTTGAAAGTCTGTGCCTGTAGTGAGGTGAGCACGGGTACCCCACCATAGGATCGCCCGACAGAACTCCTCGTCGAGAGGGATCCTGTCCTCGAAGCAGCCCCTCGCCTGAAACCAGCGGGCGTCGAGGAACTCCTGTAGCGGACGCATCCGAAGTCTGCAAAGGGGTACAAGATAGATGCATGAGGACATCATCCCGAGGAGGGACTTGATGGACATCACCCTGGCCACGTCCGTGGCTAGCAGGTGCCGCACCTTGCCCAGGATGGTCTTCGTCCTCTCCTCTGACGGGGAGGCCAATTGTCCTACTGTATCGAGCTTTGCTCCCAGAAACAGTGCTACTTGCGACAAAACCATGTGGGATTTGGGGTAGTTGATGGCGAACCCCAGTTCTGTGAGCAGCCAGATGGTCCTCGCTGTGTGTTCGACGGCGCGTTCTCTTGTCCTTGCCCGGATTAGCCAGTCGTCCAGGTAGGGGTAGACGTGGATCCCCTGCAGGCGCAGCCGCGTCGCCACTGGTGCCAGGCACTTGGTGAATACCCTGGGTGCCGAATTTAATCCGAATGGTAGGGCTCTGAATTGGTAGTGGCGTCCCTGAACCACAAACCTGAGAAACTTCCTGTGCCCTTTTAGAATGGGGCTGTGGAAGTAAGCATCCTCCAGGTCCAATGACGATAGGAAGTCGCCCTCCTCCAGCTGTCCCAGCACGTGCTGGAGAGTGACCATCCTGAATTTCTGCGCCTTGATGTATTTGTTTAACCGACGCAGGTCTAGGATGGGGCGCCAACCGCCTGTCTTCTTTCTGACGAGGAAGTACCTTGAGTACACTCCGGAGCCCCGGAGCCTCCTAGGGACGAGCTCGATGGCACCTTTCTTGAGCATCGCCCTTACCTCCAACAGCAGTTGAGGGACGTGATTCTCCTTCCTGGCCACGGGAGGAATGCGAGGGCACTTCCTTTGGAATTCCAGGGAGTGCCCGTTGGCCAGGGTGTCCAGCACCCAACGGTTGGTGGAGATGGACTCCCACACGCTGATGAACCGGGGTGCTTCGGTGGGGGCCCGACGACACGGCCGGGTCAGTCTTGCCCTCCTTGGCGACGACGGCGGGATCCCCCTTGCTTGCCACGACCTCTGTAGGCCTCCTGGGAAGAGGAGCAGACCGCCTGGCGGTAAGTGGACGAGCCACTGCTGGATCCTTTGGAGGCACCCTGTCTGCCTCCAGAGCTCTGAAAGGGCCGTCGTTGTTGAAGTACCCCTAGGGCCCGGGCCGTCTTGATGGCCTGGAGAGACTCGTCCACAGCCTTACCAAAAAGGTTGTTGCCGTCGAACGGCATATCCAACACTCTGGTCTGGACGTCCTGGCGAACGTCTGTTGCCTTGAGCCATCGTCGTCGGAGGCAAACTCTGTTGCCCAGTCGGCGAAATCCGGTATCGGCAATGTCCGTTGCCACCGTTCTGGCGTGATACGACGCCATCTCGCCTTCTTGCAGAATTTGTAGGGCCTCCGCCCTCTTGTCGTCAGGTAGGAAGTCTAGCAGGGGAGCCATCTTAAACCAGAGCTCCCTGTCGTAGCGGGCCACGATCGCTAAGGCATTGGCCACCTTAATCGTTGTCGCCACCGAGATGAATCGTCGTCCCATGGAGTCCAACCTCTTGCCCTCGCTGTCAGGCGGGGAAGTGGAAGTTGAAGCCGCCGCACCCGCTGCTTTCTTCTTAGCTGCTGGCGAGACGACAGAGTCCGGCGTGGGCTGGGCCCTGAAGCACAATGGGGCGGCATCGGGGACTCAGTACTTCTTCTCGTACCTGTCCCTCTTGGCGGGTGTCGTGGAAGGGTTCTTGAGGACAGCAAGCCCCTTGTCCCAGATGTTGTCGAGCAAAGGCACCGCGAGGACCGTCTTCCTCTTGGCCTCTCGTCGTTGGTAAAGAAATCCTTCCTTTTTCTGTTCTTCAAGGCAGAGCTGGAAAAACTTGGATGCCCTTGTTATCATGGCGTGAAAGGAGCCAATTTCGTCGGCTGGAGAAGCCCGAGGGAGAGGGGGGGTGATGACGGGATGTCCGCTGTGTCATAGCCGCCGTCGTTGTCCGTCCCTGTATCCGTCGCCGTATCCTCTCTAGGGTCCGGCGAGGGGGATGAGTGGTCCACCGGCCTCGCGGGCACAAAGGGCGGAGAGGGGTGGACTCTCCTCCGCTTGTTCGGAGGGTTTCCCGACGGGCCTGGTTCTGGGTCCTCCGTCGGGGTCTGTGGTAATCTCGTCCTTATCTCGGTACATAAGGATTGGATCGGCAATAAAATGGCCGCCGAGCTATCCTGGGGCTCGGGTAATGGCTGCGACGGACGGGATGGCCGCTCCACTGGGCCCTCTTCATCGCCATCGTCGCTATCTTCGATCACGTCAGCGGGAACCGTCCCCTGGGATCAAACCTTCTCGAACCTCTCGTTGAGGCCTATGAATGTTACGCTCACCTGGTTCCCACAGGGGCGTCGATCGGACCCAGACAGCTGCGTTCTCCACCAACGTGATGCGTAGTGAAGAGATGACAGTCTGGACTGGCCCGCCTAATCTTGTCTGCTGGACTCGTAGAAGTATTCTCCTGCAAGTGGAGAAAGGGATTTAGCCACCCGTGGACTTTAGTGATGGCCCCCCCAACAGTTCTCGTTCTCCCCACTAATCACATCCGATATTCCCTTTTGGTAACCTCATCTTATGTTTTTAAATGATGAGCTCTCCATCCTGCATGGCATGCAGGGGCGCGTAGATACCAGTTACTTCACTGGGTTGAAGGTACTGGAGGAGTTCGAGGAATATTGACTCCAGTGTCTATAAAGTTCAAAGAGTTCAATATGTCCGATGTTCACTCTTGTTCCATTCCCTCGTTAGGTTGCAGCTGGGTCCAAAAGATTTTTCTCTGGAGGCAGCTGATGGCGTTCAGGTAAGAGTCTGTATTACCAAACACTGTCCGGTAAAAGTTGCATGAGTTTAACTTGCTGTTTTCTCTCCCTTTCTAGGTGCGGCATAGGAAGATGCGGCGAATTAAAGAATAATACCTCCGGTGGTAAAGCAGGTAAGCCTATGGTGGCAAAGAGATTGTCCTTGTTGGTTTTCTCGGCTCACCTTGTTATTCCTTTTGTTTTCCCCCCAGGTGCTGGGTTTCGACGAAGAAAATGATAGAGGCAGCGGCGAGTCGAAAGATGCGGTGGACTGTGAGTATAACACGGCGCTGCTGCTGGCGAAGCGACGCGTGCTGAAATAATGTCCTTTCCAGGCTCGGAGATGTGCTGGGTCTGGAATCAGGTAAGGAATCAAATAATGTCTGTGATCTAACCTCTACTCCTTTCTTTGCCTTTTGTCTAGGAGCTCCGGATTCGAGGCGGGCGTGGCAGAAGACTGGATGCTGACTTGCAGACACGGTGAGCGTCACGCTGCTGGATGCAGAATAACGCAAAGCATGGGCTGCTGTTCGGGTGTGGTTTAAATAGCCTGCAAAGTAGTCCTAGGTAAGAAGTTCCCCAGAACCACACCCGAGTGAAAAATAGTCCCTGTAATAAAATAGTCCCATCCAGGCCTCACGTTGGCTTGGACTCATTTGCAGCATGGTCTGCATAAGGTAAGTATAGTCTATGAGCCTGGTGCCTAAGGCGCCAGGACTGAATCCAAACAGCCCCCATCCAGGGCTGTTGGGGTTTTAATGAGTGTCTGGATGCCTGCTCCCGGGGCTGATGGACTCGATCGGATGCACAGGGATAGGCATCATGACAATGAACCTCTCGTTGAGGCCCTTCTCGGTTTCCACCAGCTCCTCCTCAGAGGCGGATTCCGAGTCTGTAATGGCCACCGCCGCCCCTCTTTTTCCGCCGGGGACTTCACGGGGGTCTTAACGATGGGCTGGAAAGAGGATTCCCTCCGCAGTGGCAGGGATACTCTGGGCCCAGAAGCCGTTTCCACTGGCGTAGTCTCAGCCGGCTTCGCCAGGGTCGCAGCGACCACTTTGATCCAGCCAGCAAAGGCCTCTATCGAAGCCCTCACCACCTTAGGTGCGTCCTGGGCCTTCACCTTGGGGGGAGGGTCAGCGCCTCGCTCCCCCTTCAAGATCGACCGGGGCCGCTCCAGCAGCTTACCCGGGTTCTCGGGCTTCCTCTTCCCCGAACCAGAGCGCTGGCTCGTGGTTGAACGTGCCGGGGAAGTCACGCCCTGCCTGGCAGCCGAAGAGCCCGTAGTGCTAGGCCTTCTGTTGGGCCCCTGTCGCCGGGGCGCCCTCACAGGATTTAGAAGCCCGCTCAGACTTTTTCTTCGCCTTCTCACCTGCTGTGCCCTTCTCCAGCCAGCCGGCGAGGCGGGAACGACAATCTTGTTTGGTCCGTTCCGAAAGGTTTGTGCAGAACGCACAGTCCTTCTCCACGTGCGTCTTGTCCTCATGAAGGCAGCAGAGACATCGTGAATGCTCGTCCTCCTTGAAAACGTTTTGTAATCCGCATCCAGGGCAGCACCTGAAAAGCTTGGATCCGGGCGTCGAGCTTCTCTTGTCCTGGGCCATGTCCATTGAGGTAGGCCGCAGATCTTCCGGAATCCTCCAAGAAGCGTAAACTCGATGAAAACTTCACCCTTGAGGGGCGTAGAAGAATTCCGAAACGGGTCCCCGTTATCGGAAGTAGAAACGGTGGAGCTTGAGGCTCGATTAAACCGAAAAAAATTAGAAAATCTCCTGAAAAAGCGTGAAAATGCAGCAAAAACTCGAGAGCTAAAGCACGAGGACTCCCAACACTTGAGCGTGCGGTAAAAATCTGAGGATGGCTGCCAGAGGCGGGGCTTAGGGAGAGTGCAGTCATTGGCTGGGGGCAGTATGACCCAGAGATCAGTGATTGGTTACTACTAAGAAAGACGGATCAGAAACCAAACTGATACTGATTTTTTCTCTACCGAGGATTCCCAGCCTGACAACGGGGAATATTCATGAGCATGTGAATCCATGCCAGACCCCATGCTGGAGAAATAGCATACCCGAGTCTAACAGAAATGAAGTGGCGCAGTGATTGGGAAAAGGCGACTAGTACAGGTGCAGTGGCAAATCAAGGCAAGGCACTGACAGTAATGCATCACAATGGGTGTAACATACCTAAATCTAACAGATATGATATGGCGCAGTGACTGGGATAAGGCGACTAGTACAGGTGCAATGGAAAATCAAGGCAAGGCACTGACAGTAATGCGGCACGACAGCTAATATAAAGCAGGTTGGAGCAGTGATACCATCAGTCATACGGCAAGACTAATTACAGTGCAGGTAAGGCGACCAGCATGGGCTCGATAGGTGCATTGAAGCACAGTTGATCATGGGGGTAAAGGAGTACATCTAGGCAATGTGGCCAGGTAACGTGTAGATCCAGGTTAAGGCACGATAGGGGATGGGTAGATACGCAATGTTCACAGTTAGTATAGTTCTTAAAAGAGTACGAGCATAGAAGTCTTATGAGCGGCCAATACGTAGGCTTACCGCATCTCGACCAGTGTTGTTACTTCAGCTGGCGAAATCCATAAGTAGAGGGGGTTTGCAGGTAGGCTTGTGCAAGTGTTGGGCTCGTGGGCCGAGGCGCAGAGAGGCACCAGACAGGCACACGACAGGCTTGGTTCCTTATCCGGTGTGCCATCGCTGGTGGGCCGGCATTCGCCTGCCGGCTCCGGATAGGCTCCTTAGGGAGCAGGGTGCCCAATCGGGTTTTGTGGCTGAACAGGGGGAGGAAGTTAGGCAACAGGGTAGGGTATGTGGCCTGGAGCGGCCATTTTTAAGTGGTGCAGCCTCATGGCAGACAATGGCAGACCACACAGGGAATCGAAATAAATGCAAAAATCTTTGTTTCAGGGCCAAAGTGGATCTCGCTAGGGCTGCAGGCGCGCTTCAAGATAATTGCGCAATGGACCTGCGAATTTTACGGGGTCCGTGGAGAAGGGCTGCAATTATGGGAATGCAGCTGGATAAAACCCAAGGCCTACCTTAGGGCTAGATGTTGCCCCCTAATCTTCTCCTCGACGACTGGCACTGCTCCTGCAGTGTAGAAGGGCTCCAGCCCCTCGAAGGAGATATAGACTCCTGAATGTTCTTCTGCAACAATTACCTCATAGTTTTTCCAAGAAAATGACATTTTGTTGTCACCCATTGGTAAAGCAATTTTGTTTGCTTGTCTACAGGATGCGGTGAAGAGTTTACTGTACTAATGTGAGCACAAGAAAACACAAAAGCTAATAAAAATGAAAAAAAGGTGTTTCTGCAGAAATCTAAACAAACAAAAAAAAAACAGGCTATTAAGACTCGCCCCTACCACGAACTCCCCCTCCCCTTGTTGCAAGTTATCCCCCCACGCCCGCATGCAGCACAAAACCCACATCTGGGGATTTTGCAGGTGGCAGCCATGAAAATGGAACTGTGGGGATTGTCCAATCAGATGCTTAGGGTGTGTAGCAATAGGAAGAGGGACTCCTGCTTCACTTGGGCCCGGCCCTCGACGTACTTGGGGACCCGCACGTACCACATTGTGCTTCTCACCATGCTGGCCTATGGAAATGGGACTGTAGCGATTGTCCCATCAGGTGGTGCTCAGGGTGTGTGTCACAGGAAAGCGCGCAAATAGGAAGAAGGACTCCTGCCTTACTAGGGCGCAGCCCTCGCGGTACTTGGAGAAAGGCATGTGCCACATTCTGCGCTTATCAGCATGCTGCCCAATGAAAATGGACTATGGCCTTTGGCCAATCAGGTGCTAAGGGTGTACGTCACAGGAAAGGGCGGCATTCACTTTTTTCATTACTTTGTGTACTGTGGCTGGCAAGACGCACAGTTTTCGTCATGGGTGATAGCTTTGTGGAAGATCTGTACGTGTATGCCCTCCAAGTAGACTTGTCTGGCCATTTCAGTTTGGAGGGAGTGGACGCTTTGTGGTGTAGTGTCGAAGCATGCCGTTTCGGCGGACTGCTTGTAGAATGTCAACGCGTGGCCTCTTCGGCAACTGTACATGTTGTGATCGTGCACTTTGGAGCCTTCTTTATGGGTTATATGCCTTGTTCCTGTGTGTTCTATCAACTGAACATTATGATGAAAGCAGTGCAGAACATTTTTCCTACTGCCAAGGTGCTTTTCTCATGTATACCACCGAGAATAGTGTGGAAGTATTCCAATGATTCCTGACGCCAGCCAGAGGTCGGAAGGGGTCTCATCAACAGAAGCATGTGTGACTTCTTGAGTGCTGCTGGGATGTTCTCCTGTGAGAATGAGAACATTGGTTCGCAATACATACCCCTTTTCAAGGCAAATGGCATGTCTTTGTTGCACAGTGGCAATGAAATGTTTCACAATCTACACACTGCACGGACGACCCTATTGTAAGAATATGAGCTGACGTTGAAACACATTTACATATGAAAACCGCAAAAGAAGCGTTTCTAGGGAAGCACCTTTAAACCCTGCCGCCCCCAGAATCCCCAAATGTTCTTTTAAGAGCCACCACAACTAACGACATCCGCTCCCCTGGTTGAAAGTTATTCCCTCACTCCTGCGCGCACCCAGCACGAAAAGTCTGCGAATATCGCGATAGTTGCAGGGTGGGACGTGTACATACGCCCCTTTTGCAGATGACAGCCATAGAAATGGGCCTGCAGAGGCTACAGGATTGGGCAATAAAGTGTGTGGGAGCAGTGTGTACCGACAGACTGTGCTACACAGTGTATTTGTCGACAGAAATGCAGAGGATGCGGTTATGGCTGTGTGTTTCACGAGGCACAGCGTGCAGGCTTTAGGGGATTCCGCCATACATTGACTGAAAGGGAACGGAAAATACTGTGCAGTGGCTACTTATTTTGCCATCATGTGCATGTGTAGTGCTATGGAGTAGCTACAATGAAGTGCATGATTTTAGTTTCTCTGTGTGATACGCAATCATGCCGATTTAATTGTTTTTCATTGTGCAGGGAAAACTGCACAGCATGTTACACAAGTTTCAGTGCCGTTTGCGATGAAGCAGGCACTTGCCCAGTTCATGTGTTTGTTCCTGATCTCTTGCATACGTTTCTATCGCATTATGCAGCCACCGATGTGGCAGCGTCATTTTCTATTTGGTCCGTGAATGCAGAAAGCGTGGGACATTGCAAAGAAGTGTATTTCTGCCTTTGTCCGACATGTGCCAATGGCATACTTCGCCCATGGGAATAAGACGTTTCACAGCACGAATACTTTCCCCAGCTATAACGGTCATCTTACTATGCCAGCCATCCTAATTTTTCCACACCCCATCTAAATTGGCTTGGTGCCCTTCTTGAAAGTAGTGATATTTTTTGTAGTTCTTGTTGCGCTGTGACTCTTGAAAAAAAACTTTGTACAGCGACCCCCTTTCTAACCGATTGAGCTACAGTGTTTACCACACTGCCACGCCCCCCGCCCTGCATACGTGCATTGGCAATTCCATTGTTGATCTGTGAAAGGAGCTTTATTTACCTTTTTTCCTTTCCCAGTTCATTTTCATTTATAATGGTGTTCTCACACACGCCACAGAAGGAACGGCAGGGAAAGGTCAGAAGGGGGAAGCACCTGCCTGGATACTATAGGGGATGTGCTGGGAGACATAATTATTGGGTGGCCCTCACCTACATAGGCACCAGTCATTGTAATGCTCCTGTAAGGCCCATTCCCTTGCACTTCCAAGTACCTTTCCCTCTGTACAGTAGCACGTTGCAGTACATGCACAACACAATGCCCTTTGCCGGGTAAGGGTCTGTAGCGTGGCATATGGTTTGCAAAGGTTGTTTTACAGCTCTGCTGCCCTACAGGAGTTCCCCTCTTGTTGCCAGCAGCAGATGTGGGAAATGCTGTACATGAAAGTACCCTACGTAATTGTTGAAAGGGCGATAGCCTGCCCACTGGTCCCTTGTGCTTTCATTTCAGTTGTCGTCACATGCAGTACAAACACTTTATGCTACGCCATTAGTGTTAGGGGTAGCATTCATAGATATACATACATTGTGGAATACAAGAATGTTTACAACGCGAAACACAGCTTCATTACATGCAGCAGGAAGCCATTTAGTCTGTGCGAGCCATGCAGCTTCAGTGCTTTTCTAACCACCACTAAGGTTGTTTGCACTCTGCATATTCTGCGGTTTCCTTACTTGCCTTTACATGCACTAGTATGTGCGTGAGGAAGGTGCACCAACTTTGCCATTTTGCAGACTTAGTACAAACTGTTCCACCTGCAGTTACATGTTTTCTTCATCTGTATGACCGGTAGGCAACCTTTTGATACTTTCCTTCACGCTGCTGAGTGCAGACACAATGTATCTGTTTCACGGGTCATGGAAAGGCAAGCAGCAGATATGGAACAAGTTACTTACCTGTAACTGTTGTTCTCCAGCATGGGTCTGGCATGGATTCACATGCTCATGAATATTCCCCGTCGTCAGGCTGGGAATCCTCGGTAAAGAAAAAACCAGTATCAGTTTCGTTTCTGATCCTTCTTTCGTAGTAATAACCAATCACTGGTCTCTGCGTCATACTGACCACAGCCAATGACTGCCCTCTACCTAAGCACCGCCTCTGGCAGCCATCTTCAGATTTGGAAGCACGTGAAGTGGCAGTATGACCAAGTGAAGAGCCGCAGAGGGGTAGGCGGGAGGGTTCGCATGTGAATCCATGCCAGACCCATGCTGGAGAACAACAGTTACAGGTAAGTAACTTGTTCCTTCTCCAGCATGGGGTCTGGCATGGATTCACATGCTCATGAATAAAGAATACATAGCAGTACACACATGCACAACCACGGGAGGTGGCAAAGGCTCAACATTAAGCATCACATCAACTCAACATTAAGCATCTTACCTCCTCACCAGGCTCACCTCAGGCGAACAGGTTGCGCAGCACTGCTTGGCCGACCCTGGACTCCTCCCTGGAATCCCGGTCGACGCAGTAGAATTTCGTGAAGGTGTGCGTCGACCTCCACGTAGCAGCCCTGCATATGTCCAGCAGGGGCACACCAGATAGGAACGCCGTGGTAGCTGCGATCGCTCTGGTGGAATGGGCTCTCGGACGGCCAGGCAGCGGTCGGTTTGCCAACCGGTGACAGTACATGATACAGCCGGAGAGCCATCTGGAGATGGAAGCCTTCGAGAGAGCCTTCCCCTGATTGACAGGTCCAAAGTTCACAAAGAGTTGTGACGTCTTCCGAAAACCCTTCGTGCGGTCCACGTAGAACTTCAGCGCTCTAGCTACATCCAGCGAGTGCAAAGTCCTCTCAGCCGGCGACGAAGGCGACGGGAAGAACACAGGTAACACCAAGGGTTCGTTGAGATGGAAGTCCGACGGTACCTTGGGCATGAAGGAGGGGTGCGTCCTGAGCACTACCCTCGTGTCGTGGAAAGTCAAGTACAGGGCCTTGCAGGAAAGGGCCTGGATCTCTCCCACTCGTCGTGCGGAGGTGATGGCCACCAGAAAAGCTGTTTTCCACGATAGAAACTTCAACGGGGCCGAGTGCAGAGGCTCGAACGGAGGTCCCATGAGCTTGGTCAGCACCACGTTGAGCTCCCACGCCGGGGCCGGAGCCTTCACCGGCGGGAACGATCTGAACAGTCCCTTCATGAACTCTTTCACCAGACGATGAGACCACAAGGACGTCCGCCCCGTGGTTCTGGTGTATCGGGAGATCGCAGCAAGATGAATCTTGATGGACGCGTGTGCCAAACCAGCTTTGGCCAGCGTCAGCAGGTACGGCAGTACTTGGGGAGCCGTAATCCGTAGAGGGTTAATCTTCTGTGCGTGGCACCAGACAGAGAACCTCTTCCATTTGTGTCCGTAGCATTTAAGAGTCGAGGACGCCCTGGCCTTTGCAAGAACCTCTCTGCAATCGGCCGGTATGTCGTATCCTCCAAACTCTAGCGCTGCAGGAGCCAGGCCTGCAAGTTCAGCGACTTCGGGTCGTGGTGGAGGATGGCGCCTCCTTCCCTGGAGAGTAGATCCGCGTCCGCCGGCAGCTTGATCGGCGGGGACGCTGACCAGTCCAGAAGGTCCGGGAACCATATCTGCCTCGGCCACGCAGGTGCGACGAGGATCATCCTGCACCGTGACCTCTTGAGCTGGTTGACGAGCCGGATTAGCAGAGGCAAGGGAGGGAACGCGTAGAGGAACAGGCCCTCCCAGGGGAACGAGAAAGCATCGCCCATGCTCCTCGTCTGGGGAAACCTGCTGGCGAACCTCCGGCACTTGGTGTTCGTCGCCGTCGCGAACAGGTCGATCTGGGGTGTGCCCCACCGTCGGAAGAGGCGATCCACCAGATCCTGCCGTAGTTCCCACTCGTGGCACGAGCGCAGCTCCCTGCTGAGTGAGTCGGCGATGGTGTTTTTTATCCCTGCCAGATGAAACGGCACCAGAAAAATCCCTTGGGCGACGGCCCAATGCCACAGGTCCTGCGCCTCCTTGGACAGCGCTGGGGACCTGGTTCCGCCCTGTTTCCTGATGTAAAACATGGTGGTGGTGTTGTCGGTGAAGATCCTCACCACCTTGCCCTTGAGGGACGGAAGGAAGGACCTGAGGGCCCAAAACACTGCACGGAGCTCCAGGACGTTGATATGCAGGGACTTCTCCGTCGGGAGCCAGAGTCCCCTCGCGTGCAGATTTTCGGTGTGCGCTCCCCACCCTTCCAGGGAGGCATCCGTGGTCACAGTCTCCTGGTGGGCTGGGGTCTGGAAGTCCATGCCCGCCGTCAGATGCGCGCGGGCGCCCCACCACCGTATCGCTCGTCGGAAACTCTCGTCGAGCTTGATCCTTTCCTCGAAGCTGCCCGTCGTCTGGATCCAGCGCGCATCCAGGAATTCTTGCAACGGGCGCATCCGGAGCCTGCACATGGGAATGAGGTAGATGCAGGAAGACATCATCCCGAGGAGGGACTTGATGGATCTCACTTTGGCCGCGTCGGCCACCAACATCCGTTGCACCTTGCCCAAGATGGTCCTGGTCCTCTCCTCCGACGGGGAGGCCAGAAGGGACACTGTGTCGAGCCTCGCTCCCAGAAACAGTGCGACTTGCGCGGGCACCAGGTGGGATTTGGCGTAGTTCACGGAGAATCCCAGGTCCGTGAGGAGTTGGACGGTCCTTGCCGTGTGGACCACGGCGAGCTCCTTCGTCTTGGTGCGGATGAGCCAGTCGTCCAGGTAGGGGTAGACGTGAATCCCCTTGCGGCGCAGCTGCGCCGCCACCGGTGCGAGGCACTTGGTGAATACCCTGGGTGCCGACCGTAGTCCGAAGGGAAGGGCTTTGAACTGGTAATGACGCCCTTGGACCACGAACCTGAGGAATTTTCGGTGCCCCTTTAGGATGGGAATGTGGAAGTAGGCATCCTCCAAATCCAGCGACGATAGGAAGTCTCCTTCCTCCAGTTGACCCAGGACGTGCTGGAGGGTGACCATCCGGAACTTCTGCGCCTTGATGAACTTGTTCAGCCGTCGCAGGTCTAGGATGGGGCGCCATCCTCCCGTCTTCTTCTTCACGAGGAAGTATCGCGAGTAGACTCCGGAGCCCCGAAGCCTCTTTGGGACGAGTTCGATGGCGCCCTTTCTGAGCATCGCCTTTATCTCCAGGAGAAGTTGAGGGACGTGAAGTTCTTTCCTGGCCACGGGGGGGACGCGCGGGCACCTTCTTTGAAACTCGAGCGCGTGGCCCCGGGCCAGGGCGTCCAGCACCCAACGGTCGGTGGAGATGGACTCCCACACGCTGACGAAGCCCGCCAGCCGGCCTCCCACCGGGGTGCTTCGGTGGGGGCCCGACCCCACGGCCGGTTCAATCCTGCTTGGACGCGGCCTTGCCGCCTTGACCTCCTTGGCGACGACGGCGGGGTCCGCTAGACTTGCCTCGTCCTCTGTAGGCCTCTTGCGACGACGAGCGGGCCGCTTGACGGTAGGAAGCGAAACCGCCGCCGGAACCTTTGGAGGCGCCCTTGCCTCCGCCGCTCCGAAAGGGCGTCCGTCGTTGCTGCAGGACTCCAAGGGCCCGGGCCGTCTCAGTATCCGCCTTGATGGCCTGAAGGGAATCGTCCACTGTCTTCCCAAACAGGTTGTTCCCGTCGAAGGGCATGTCCAGGACTCTGGTCTGGACGTCCTGCCGAAAGTCCGTAGCTTTGAGCCATCCACGACGTCGAAGGCAAACGCCGTTGCCCAGCTGGCGGAACCCAGTGTCGGCGATGTCCGTCGCCACGGTGATGGCGTGGTCCGAAGCCACTTCACCTTCCTGGAGGATCTCAAGGGCCTCCGCCCTCTTGTCGTCCGGCAGAAAATCCAGCAGGGGAGCTATCTTGTACCAGAGCTCCCTGTCGTAGCGGGCCACGATAGCCAAGGCGTTGGCCGCTTTAATCGTCGTCGCTGCCGACGAGATGACTCTACGTCCCATAGCATCCAATTTCTTTCCCTCGCCGTCCGGCGGGGAAGTCGATGTGGAGGCCGCACCCCCCCCCGCTTTCTTCCTGGCTGCCGCGGAGACGACGGAGTCCGGGGTAGGCTGCGCCCGGAGGCATAGGGGGGCCGTGTCTGGGACCCGGTACTTTTTCTCGTACCGGTCTCTTCTAGCTGGCGTCGTGGAAGGGTTCTTGAGGAGGGAAAGGCCCTCATCCCAAATGTCGTCCAACAGAGGCACTGCGAGGACCGTCTTCCTCTTGGCCTCGCGCCGCTGATAAAGGAAGCCTTCCTTTTTCTTCTCCTCAGGGCAGAGTTGGAAAAGCTCGGAAGCCCTGGAGATCATGGAGTGGAAAGATCCGATCTCGTCGGGCGGAGAAGCCCTGGTGGGAGGCGACGACGGAAAATCCTCGTCGTATGCCTCGTCGTCCGTACCCGTCGCTGCCGTGTCAGTCCCCGTATCATCCCCTCGGGTGGACGGGGAGGAGGGCTGGACGGGGCGCGACGGTTGAAAAGGAGGTGGAGGATGGATCCTTCTTTTCTTGGTAGGGGGAACACCAGAAGGTCCCGGTTCTGGATCCCCCGACGGGAGAGGTTCCTCCGTCGGTAACGGTAGCCTCGTCCTTATCTCGGTGCATAAGGACTGTATGGCCAACAAAATGGCCGCCGAGTTGTCTCGCGGCGCTGGCAGAGGGGAATCCGACGGGCGAGCAGGGGCCCCGTCGGTATCCTCGACGATGTCGTCGTCGTCACCTGCGTCGGGGCCCATTCCGACGGGCTGGCCTTGTTCCACGCCTAGGCCGTGGCTTAAGACCTCGATCAGCTCCTCTTCTGAGGTTGAGGCCGAATCTACGACGACGCCCTGCCCCCCCCCTTCTTCTTCCCCACGGAGGGTTTCACGGGGGTCCTATCGATGGGCACAAAAGAAGACTCCCTCCGAGGAGGCAGGGAGATTCTGGGCCCTGAGGTCGCCACCACTGGTGCAGCCTCCACAGGCTGGGCCAGGGCCGCCGCGACCGTTTCGATAGAGGGCTTGGTCGGATGGATCAAGGCCTTCACCACCTTAGGTGCGCTCACCGCCTTATCCTTGAGGGAGGGGGCACTGCCACGCTCCTCCTCTGCCTTAGAGCTCGACCGGGGCCTTTCCAGGAGCTTCGCCGGGTGCTCGGCCTTCCTCTTACCCGACCCAGAGCGTTGGCTCGTGGTTGATGGTGCCGGGGAGGGTGCGCCCTGCCTGGCGCCCGTAGAGCCCGACCGTTCGGCGCTCCCGGTGCCAGCAGACTCGCGGTGCTTGGCCTTATGTTGGGCCCCCGTCGCCGGGGCGCCCTCAAAGGTCTTAGAAGACCGCTCGGATTTCTTCTTCTTCTCGCCAGACGGGCTCTTACCCTCCAGCCAGTTGGCGAGACGTTGATGACGGTCCTTCATGGTCCGTTCCGACATGTTGCCGCAAAACGCACAGTCCTTCTCCACGTGCGTTTTGTCCTCATGAAGGCAGTAAAGGCAGAAAGAGTGTTCGTCCTCCTTAAAGACGTTCTGCAGCTGGCATCCAGGGCAGACCCTGAACAGCTTTCCGGGCGTTGAGCTTCCCTTCTCCTGGGCCATCTCCGAGACCGGGCCTGAGAAGCTTCTGGAGTCCTCCGAAGTGTAGCTCGACGAAATCTTCACCCTTGAGGGGCACAGACGAATCCGACACGGGTCCCCGTTGATCGGATGTAGGATCGGTGGAGCTTGAGGCTCTTTTGACCGAAGAATCGAAGTTTTTGTGAAAAAACGCGAAAAAATAGCACTAACGCTCGAGAGCAATAGCACGAGGATCCCAACACATGAACGTGCGGTAAAAATCTGAAGATGGCTGCCAGAGGCGGTGCTTAGGTAGAGGGCAGTCATTGGCTGTGGACAGTATGACGCAGAGACCAGTGATTGGTTATTACTACGAAAGACAGATCAGAAACGAAACTGATACTGGTTTTTTCTTTACCGAGGATTCCCAGCCTGACGACGGGGAATATTCATGAGCATGTGAATCCATGCCAGACCCCATGCTGGAGAATGGTAGGTTTGCAGAGCCACCCACGAAGTCAGGGGCAGTACCTTAAATGCGGTAGCCTACTACATGAATCCGTAGGGCTGGCGACAGGAGCGGTGTTACCAGCATACAGTGGATGACCTATGCATGGGTCTAGGTTGTGGAACGGAAACACGTGCGCTTACACAAAAGTGCATTCGGAGATGCGGACATGCGGCCACTAATGGAGTCCTACGGATACTTGCAGTTCGATTGCACATACGCCAACCAGGTGCAGTGTCCCTAGGAAACGTCCATATTGCTCATCTGTAGTCATCTCGGCCAGTAGCGTGAAGCACAGATTTATCATGCCTTGTTAACAAAAATAGAGCCTGCTGACACACTAAACAACATTTACTATGTACATCTGCAATTGCTACGATACACCAACACTATTCAGAAAAGTAAGGGGTAGCGCAAATGGATACATACACCAGACAATTTGCCCTTTACACACATTTATCATGAGGGCAGCCAAGGAATCAGTAACAAACAGTTAACGAGAAGTTATGGTTATGTTGCCGTACCAAATACCTATCCTCTTTACAGAAAACGGTATGCTAAAGCAACGTTCTGCTTACAGTGCCCTACTAAAAACCTATGAAATTGAAATTCACCAACAAAAACATTGGCAAAGGGACGTTATGGTTAAGTTGCACTAGCAAAAACCTATGAAATTCAATGGAAAAACGTTATTACAGGTAAAACCGAACCCCCCCCCCCACGAAATTCGACAGTTATGGTAAGATAAGCAACCATAACTCGTGCCACCAGTGTGCGCTGAAAAGACTAACACCCATGACACCAAAGATGCCATCACAAATCTCATTCAAATCTCATTCATGACATCACAGATGATCACATGTGTGGCTCCCTCTGTTTTGTTCACTACCATAACTAGAGCAAGTGCTTTTCTTCACCATCGGTCAGGAACAAGCAATTCAAAAAAGTTTCTATATTTGTGTACGGCACCCTTCTCATATGCTTTTACACTACTTTCCTTATGGTTCACTCACATCATATGATACATATACATATAGGGGAAGAGGAAAGCGTAAAACAGCACTGGTTTCTGTGCATGAAGATAATCAGTTATATTATGAACAGTTTCTGATAATACTGCACCTTTTTAGCTTACTTTAATTCCCTTGTATATGTTCATGTTTGTATGCATTGTGGTGTCTTTATGGTTTCTGTGCAGTAGTGCAATTATGTAGTTATAAAGGCAATGATAGTAACTTCTTCACAGTACCCCACACTCTAAAACAAATGCATTCATGATTTCACTATGTAAGATGAAGATTTTGATGGTTACACTACCATGAGGCACAGTGCAGTCAATGGCTACGTTTTCACAGGAGTTCCTTCATTTACAGTGACGTGTGTAATACAATGGTGTGTATAGCAATGCATTCCTCCATAACCTACTTCTCTCATGATAGCTCTTCCAATAATCTTTGATAGTTTTCTGCCACCTTTACAATACCAATCCCCTTGTGGAGGCTTCCTATTAAAACTAAATGCACATGTGATGTCATCAGTGATGTCATGAATGAAATTTGTGATGGCATCTTTGATGTCATGGGTGTTAGTCCTTGCAGTGCACACTGGTGGCATGAGTTCTGGTTGCTTAGCTTACCATAAACTCGTCTTTTGGGAGGGGGGGTTCAGTTTTACCTGTAACCATAACGTCCCTGTAACAACGTTTTTCCATTGAATTTCATAGGTTCTTGCTAGTGCAACTTAACCATAACGTTGGCATGTGGGTAGGTTCCATGGTGTAGACAATGTCAAAAGTATGAGGCCAGGCCATGTGTTGGGCAGCGCCGAAGGATCTCCTCCGCTCGTCCCTCCATTGAAGATCTTGCGCGTCGGAGAACAGCTTGGCAGCTACGTCGAGGGAGGGATCTATGTGATAGTTAATAATAATAAACGACCAAGGGTCGAGGAAATGATTTCGCAATGTCTTTCGAGGACCTCCGCATAAAGGCGACCAATAACTGGGCGGAATAAAACAATCTGAGGGACCTCGACGCGTGAGGGGTTGTGGGTAAACTGCACGTCACTATAGGGATAGTGTTACAGACCCACCTTGTCCCCTTTTCGACTACGAAAAACAAATATGCAATACTCCGCAGTGAACACTGGATGTCGGACTATGCACAGCATGTGATTCTAAGCAGATTAACAAACATCAGAATATACATTTTTCACCTAAAACAATGTGTGAGGAGTCTGCAATGCTTACCCTGCCATATGGCACTTCACGCTACAGTTCTACCTAAACTTCAGCAGTTAATTGTTCCAAAACATTCCACACTATCAGCATTCTAGCTGACATTAACGGCACTCACTTATGAGGATGATGCAAAACTGTGCTTTTGTAGTAATGTGGGTGACAGGAAACTGCATGTCTCTTGAATAGTGTCCGCAATTACGCTGTCCGTCACATTGTGGCAAATCTCTCATGATAATTACAGAAACTTAATTTCCCACAGAAGGTGATAATGTATGCCATCTCAACAGTACGAAGCTTACACGCTTCAGCCCTGCATGTTCCAGCACTTATGTTGAGGTTGCTTCTGGCTCGGCTGTAGATCGGGACACCAACAATGCTGCTGCGCAATCTCAACCCTCCAACTCAAAGTCGCTGGAAGCGATTTACGGGATTCATGCTTTTCTGAAGGTTATCTTTATGTGGCTTGCTCCAGAGTCAGAAACAAAGACATTTGTTCACACTAGTTCCTACAGGAAAGACTAGCAATATTGTCTACAAAGAAGCATTGGTTTAGGGATAATAGTACACCAATGACGGCAGTAGGCAAATGGCTGGTACAAATGAAACTCCCCATAACTCTCCATACAATATCAAACACGGTAGCAGTCAGAAGGGCATGCCAGCACAAATCAAACTCACCATAAGCATAGATGCGTGGTCACCTCCACATGTTACATGGGTAACGCAAACAACCATGCATCATCATGATCATCATCAACATCTATATTAGTACATTCAAAAAACTTCAAACTATGATTGCAGTGGGAATTAAGGGGTTGGAAAAAGACCTCTCTGACCCTACTCTAGGAGGAATTCCCCTATCTAAACCAAAACTAAGGATCCGTCCAAGTCAGGATGTCAAAACCAATACGGTCCTGTGTGCAAAGTTCTATTCTGAACCTCAGATGAAAACTAAACTCCAAGGTGAAACAGGAAATGTCTTCAACCATGGGACGTTTAGAAATGTGTTCACAAAAGAAGAATACATGGCTCCAACACAAATGTTCTAGGATAGAGGTCTTTGGTTCGAGAGGGTGGTTCCCTTCCTCTGGATTCCTCTTTGCTCTCCAAGAGTTCACATACAACAGTTATTGATGCCTTCCTAGGCTCGCAACAATTGAAATACAAACTTGTTTGACTTGACAATTGTATTTACACCAATACCTGGTATTCCTTTTCTCAAAACCTTATGCAACCCTCTCAGACATCCCACCTTAGTTTCATGGGTACCTCCCCAGTGAGGTCTGGCTCTTCAGAGTTTCTTCCGGTGTCCCAACGCTCTTGTGAAGTGGGAGAATGGGAAAATACCCTCCCCCCCAGTCTCATCCAGACCTAGGGGATCACGGCCTAAGCACCCCCTGCGAGAGGAGTTCGACCAAACCTCTTCCTTACCAGATGACAAAGTATCCTGTTTCAAAGGCATACACGTACAAGGAGCATATCCCACTAGTTCGCCTGGTCAAGCCGACACCTGCGCCATGGACCAGCTCGATTAGACACCAACCACGAAAATCATCATCGTTAGAGATGCCATGACGACATAGCCAACAGACAAGAACACTCGTGCCACCATGCACACTGGTCACTCACACACCAACCCACACGAAGAACATACTCAGTGTTATGACGTAGCAGACTGACATACCCACTGACATGCATCGTTATTTTTTTCACATAGGCCTTCTACAGCACCGCAGAAACGCAAGACGCGTGAAGAGCTCAAGTATAAGCTTGCTGATGCTTTCTCGCTACCTATCCCTATGAAGGCGACACCATGTATACCTAATGCTGCTTGTGACACACTGTCGCACCACGACCCCCCATATTATGGGTTATGTACCGCCACCCAGAAACTAGGCCCAAGTAGGCCGGCCGCAAGCAAGAATCCCCAGGCAGGAGCCTCGCAGACGAAAATCCTCCCAAGACGAAATCCAAGTGCTGACCATGCAGAACGAGCCCCCAACGAGAGCTCACAGCCAAGGGCGCGATGTTGCAACCCACATGCCGCACTCCCAGCGCCAAGGTTACACCTGCCGGTGCCAAGCCCTCAGAGCCGAAAAACACAAATCTAATGCTCATAATTCTGCTCCAGCTACTGTCTCCTCACACGTGACCAAGCCGAACTGAAAAGATGCCAAGCTCGCCAGACAGAAAAGTCGCCAGGGTCCCACGTCTAGGACACAATCTGCAACAACGAAGCGGCAAGTTGGACACCTACAGCGATGGGAAAGACATGAGCACCAGCCCTTAAGCAGACCTGTCCATTGTCCAACACAAACACATAGTTGCACATTGTTGCCAACGCCAGGTACACCGCGAGCTGGAAACGGCGATGGTCGCAGGCTTGGAGGCTCGCGGGAGAACCAATCAGAATACAAGGGGCTCATCACTGACGCCATTACCCTTAGCCAAGTGTCCCCTTGTAACAATTTTGGTGTAGCAACCTTTAGGGACAGCCAAAGTGTACCACCTGACCCGCCCTTCTCCACTAATATTTCCTTCCATAGGCACATATACTAACCCTACCACTGGCGGGACCAACCCGAATTGGCGTTAGGTTTTGTGACGATTTTTCCCAGGTGACGCATGTAGCAAATCATACTGCTGTAAAAAAAAGGGCCTGCGAGCCCCAGTAACGACGAGAGCCTCTCTGGATGCATACCGTCTGAGCGTATCCCTGCCGTTACTCTAATAAACAGCAGTTATTACCTTGCTCTTGGGTGTGTCTCGTACTCCTTTTGGGACGCAGGAGGAGTTGGGGCCTTCCCAGCCCCAGAGGTCCGCGGACGGCTCTGCCGGCCCCCTGGGAAAATCACCCCGACACTTGCGTTTGGCTTACAAGGTATATAATGCTTGCAAGTATTTCTCGCTCCACTTAAGAGCGTGCACCACTCTCAACGGGTTGCTGTCTTCCCCCGGACGCCCTTCTGTAATGTCACTGTTCCAGCTTCCTCCTTTGGCTCCGGTCTCGAAGCCTGCAGCGTTGCAGCATCTCTCCCCTGCTGCTGCGCTATGCCAGCACCAACCTTTTCAGCTCCCTCTTGCTTGCCGGCACAGAGTTCCTCCCCCGACTTCCCCACTCAGCCCACTTCTCATCACAACCCAGGGTCTTCAGGTTCTCCACAAAAATTCGGGAATTCGATTTTTCTCCTGCCGTCACAGCGTCCGTGCTGCATCTCTGGTTCCTCGCCATGCTTGGGCAGAATGCTCTCTACATGCCGTCTTCATTGGATCTGCTCAGTATTTAAAAATTCCCTGTCTGCTCAAGCAACTTCCAACAACTAGAACGTTGAGTTGACGTGTCGAATGGCATCTTTCTTCCTCCTCCTCCTCCTCCTCATATCAGTCTTTCTGCAATTCTGGGACATGGTTTCCAATTTTGATGATTGGTTTAGACAAGCAATTTCAATGGTTTTAAATTATTAAATCAGTCTTGAACCAATGATCATTGAAATTGGAGAAGGCATGCCAATATCAGAAGGTGGGTCTACAGATCTGTGGAAAGGGTTTGCCCATTATTCCCAGGATAAAGACTGGATGTATCACAATAGGCCATGAGGGTGTTAGAAATGTGAGAGGGGAAAATGGGGAATACCAGGTCTCACCCAATGAAGGCATGATATCTCCCCGAAGGTTGGCTTCTCCCATGCGATTGTCCCTCATATAGCCGCCACCAGGGTCATGTTCAGGTAGGGGTTGCCATCGCCTGGCCACATGGAGGTCACCACTGAAATCAGTGATGACTCCACCGGATTCATCACAGTTAGAATGCAATAGAGTTAACATCCTAACCAAACCTTAGGCTGTCCGCCCAAGCTGCAAGTTTCTACCACAACAGGGCCCCCTTTTTGCATAGTCAAATGCTGCTGGCCCCATTTATATAGTGAAATGCCACCGGTAAATGAATTCGAGCGGAGTGGGCTGGAAGAGAGTCTTTCCTGCACGTATGGAATTGTACAAGGTTGAAGAAAAGGCCACTTAATGTTCTTCCAAAATTACTGTGAAACCCAGTTTGAAAGGCTTGCAACCTCTCCGACTCAGATGACCAGGACTTTAGATGCTTCAATAAAAAAACAATTTACTGCTTACACTTTTAAAGGCTATTGGATGGCAGTTACTAGGATTAAGCCCATCACCTTTTTTATAAATAGGCACCATATCTGAAACGTGCCAAGCAAGACGTGGAATAACAGAGACAACAATGATTTGTCGAAATAAGACATTCAAGATCCCGGCCCGCCAAACCTTTGATTACTATTTAGAGCAGTGTTGGACAGTGCATCTGTCCCAGCGGCCCTGGAATTCTTTGTTTTAGCAATCAGATGTATACTATCTGCACCATAAAACTCATATTTCCAAGGTGAATATTAGTCCCCTGTGGTGACTTGGAGTTGCATAAAGCTCAACACAATACTAAATCCCCACAGGTTCAGGAACATGTTCAGGCCCTACAAATTCTTTTTTTTATTTTATATTTATTGTTATATGGTTACAAAAAAACTAACATACAAAATACACAGTAAAGATAATTCATTAAACATTCACAGTTCATAGATAATTTGTTTCTCCTTTCCGTTTCTCCTTTTTTTTTTTTAAACACCTAAAACATCATTCATCCTTAATAATCTAAAGATAAAATGTGTCTTTAAATGTGCACCTCAGCAGTCATCTAGCGTTTCGACCCATAAGAAAACGTTATGGTCTACCAAACTATTTCCACAGACAACAATACATATCGATGTGTCAGCTGCCCAAAATAAAAGCTCCTGCGATCATTCAAAGAGAGCAGAATATGCCTCAGTGTTGCCACTTGATCTTCTTGAAGACACAATCTACAGGTCCTTTCACCCTGAGGCAAGTTATCTCTAGCACATGTGATTTCGCTCGTTGGCAAAAGATTTAATCTCAGACGCATAATCTGGGCACGCCACTTTAGACTTGGGGATTCAAATAAATATGCAGGAGCCACCTCATACGGCCTCACATTCAAGAAAAGATCCCCATACAGACGTTATGACCCTGACCCTCTCAATAGTGTGAATCCAGTCCATTTCAAAGCTTTTTCTTTGCTTTCATTGGGGTTATTGTGATCATGTAATTTTATTAAGAATATTCCATACACATTTTCTCACACTCTTAACCATACGTTAAGGGAAGGCCAATAACCCTTATATCGTACCCTCCACCACACCAGAGATCTTACTTAATAGAGAGGTTTTTCCACAGGATTATCAAATTATTGAAGACAGGCCCAACTCATACCGAATTATGGCAGCTGGAACTGCAATTTCAGGGCTTAACACCTGAAATGTTCCTCTAGCGCAACCGTCAATAGTTATTGGCAAACCAAACCACACCATACGTTATGACAGACAAAACATAGAATTCCAGCATCGAGACAAGGGAGAATTGGACAAACCTATAGTTTATCAAAGTTGCTTGTCCTGCTAATGCAGGCGTTTTTGACCGACAGTGAGCAGCCAATTCTGTTTGGGCTCCAAGTTTTGTCAAAGAAATCCCTAGGTACATAAAACTCAAGACGGAATCTAGTTTGGCCGACCCAAGATTCCATACAAAGCTCTTATACTTTTGCCTCATTCCAGGTCTGAACTGGAAGAAATTTTGAAGCTTTTATTATCAGGTTAACCGACCTGGCATACAAATCCAACGCAATCAATTTATGTGCCAGACCAATTGATGTGTAGTCAAACATTGACAGGTCGTCCGCGTAAAACAAATCATGCAAGGGCGAGTTTGCAAAACGTGGGGGAAAACAGCGGACATTATTGAAAGCCTTGTTAATATCCGAGATAAACACGATAAAAAGCATTGGTGCCAGAACACAGCCTTGTTGGAATCCACGACTGGCATTGATGGACGATGTTAACTTGCCCTCATGATTTATTTGTATTTATTGTGCATTTGTTAGGCGCTTATACAATAAGTAAATTGTGTTTCCAAGCGCCCACAGGTCAACAGGGAGGGAAAATGGGATAGAAAACAATAGAGGGAAAAGGGGAGGTGGGGTTAAGTGCTGGAGTGCCAGTTCTACTGAGTGAGCAGCAGGTGTAAGAGCCCAGGGTTGGAAGTGCTAGGAAGCTTTCAACTGTAAAAATATGAATATAGAGGATAAGTGTCAGGGTAAGTGCTGTGTGTAGGTAGAGGCTGACAGCAATTGGGTGTGAGGCCAAGGCCCCAAAGAACACCTAAGGGCTCTGGTCACCAATCACAGAGACTGCGAGATTAGCAGAGAAGGGAAGAAGGGAAGGAGGAGGGGAAAAGGAAAGGCTTGAGGAGCTTCTGGAATTTGATGCGGTCCGCCTCAAGACGAAGAAGGGGGGAGGCTGTTCCATAAGAGGGCGCCAGCTGAGGAAAGAGATCAGCCTGCAGCCTTCCGTTTAGTGAACCGCTTGACACACAGTTGTTACCATAGGAACATAGAGGTCTGGAGGGAGAGTATTAAGTTGCAGGTAGCGTGGTCCACGGCCCCAGGCAGCCTTGTGGATGATGCAGAGGGATTTGAACTTGATCCTTGCAGCAACTCAGGTTGTCCTGAAACTCTTGGGCACCCACACGCAAGATACGGCAACCCTCAATATAGTTTACGTCGCTATCCAGGCTTGGATGACAGCCAATACGTTGGTCCTAAACAAAGAAAAGACAAGAGCTCCTGATTGTGGCTTCAGGGCCACGGCTAAGGAAGCTACCTGCAGATTTTCACAGCTTGCTATGGTCCCAGTGGCAAAGACTTAAGACCCTTGGGGTCATTCTCAATGCCGAACTCACCATGAAGCCCCAGGTCTCCTTCCTCCGAGCGTCCTGTGGTTACGTTAAACTCCTCAACCACATCCGCCCTTTTTTGTCATCAGGGAACATGTCCCTTTTGGCCTCAGCCCTGGTTAACTCGCACCTGGGCTATTGTAATAGTCTGTTTTTGGGCACCTCCCAGGCTAATCTGGCAGCACTTCAGGTGTTTCAGAACAGGGCAGTCCGGGCCACCAAATGTCTAGCAAGATGTGCTTGCATCTCTCATGCGAGGAGTGAGCTTCATTGGCTCTATGTGAAACATCGGGTCATCCACAAGGCCCTGACACGGAGTCATAAATGCCTGCATCTCCAGGCTCCCTCATATCTCTGTAAGCGTACCAAGGTCAATCTACCCTAAAGTTCGCTTTGCTCAGCCTATCAAGCCATCCTTCATCACCCCAAATTCAAGCTTTGAAGGGTTTGGTGGCACCTCCTTCAATGTTCAGCCCCCCCCCCCGGGCCTGGAATGCACTTCCTTCCAAAATAAGAAAGACAATATCTTTGCCGGACTTCAAGAAAAAAATTAAGACTCACCTCTTCAACCTCTTCAACTTGGCTTAACTTTACCTTCTATTTGCTCTTCCTGAAATCATTTGTGTCTCTGTATCTGGTTATATGTTGTTCCCTGAGACCTATGGGTGTGTGGCGCATTATACACATTAAAATAAATAAAACCGGGAGCCAGTGAAGAGTTTTTAGGGCAGCAGAGATGTGGTCCATGGGCTTGAGGCCAAGGATAAGTCTTGCTGCCCTATTCTGGATTAGCTGGAGGGGTCATAGAGAGGAAGAGGGTAGATTCAAGAGAAGGCTATTGAAGTAGTCTATCCTAGAGAGAACCAGAGTTCTGGTAACACTGAGATTTTGCTGGAAAGTGAGAAAAAAGGGAGAATTCCCTTCAGAAGGAAAAGTTGAAAGTTGGACTTCTTGGCAATGTCCTGGATGTGAGAGAGGAAGGAAAGAGGAAATCGAAGATGACTCCAAGGTTTCTGGCTTCAGATGAAGGAGAAGGGGGAGAGAGCCCACAGAGGATGGCCAGAGTAACGGGAAGAAAGAGGGAGCAGGGGTCCCAATACGAAGGATCTCAGTCTTGCTGACATTGAGGCAGAGATCGTTAGAAGTGTACCTGGACTGGATGGCATATAGGCAGTCCGGGATGATGGAAGATGCAAGAGGGTCAGCAGGAAGTTTGAAAAAGAGTTGCGAGTCATCTGCTTAACACTGGAAGTTGGGGGAGAAGGGGAAATGAGGAGTGCCAGCTGAACAAGGTAAGTGATAAAAGATACAAAAAAGGTAGCAGGCGCCCCTCTCTCGAAAGAACACAGCATGATAACCTGTTCAGTGGTTTTTAACCACTTTGAGAGTTTGCAGCCATCTGCTTTTTGCTCACTGTACCTTTCACAGATGGGAAATATCCATTTGCATATCAGTCTTTGTCCCACCCACATGGGTAGTCCAGCACCGAAATGCTATGGCAATTCCCTTCTGAATAAGAGTACCAACAGCAACCCCATACACGTGTTTCAGCCTTGTTGGGCCTCATCAGTGAGGTAAAGCTGTGCCTCTCTGAGCACTATGAGCAGGGAGTCCACGTCTGGTTGCCCCCAGGTAACTTAGGGTGACCACCCAAAGTTCCTTCCAAAAATACAAAAAAGGTAGCAGGCGCCCCTCTCTTGAAAGAACACGGCATGATAACCTGTTTAGTGGTTTTTAATGAAATAAAGTGTTAAAAGAGCCAGGGGGAGAGGTTGGAGCCCTGGGACACAACACGGGTGGAGAAAGAGGTAGGTGAGGAGAAGGTTCCCAAAATAACCTAGGACGAAGAGTCAGTTAGGCCTCAGCTTGACTCGCACGGTTGTTCTTGTATGCAAATGCTATTACCGTTTGAATGAGGGTTCCTGGGCAACCCCACTCTCTCAACTTACTCCACAAAAGATGCCAGTCTATGCCATCGAAGGCCATGGTGAAGTCTATAAAAGCTATATAAACCAGTTTCGACTTCACCATGGACTCCTGCTTTAACAAACCCAAAATGAAGGCATTTGCATGGCTACGTGTACCCTTACGGAAACCTGTCTGGAACAGGTGAAGCCTACCCATCTTTTTTGCCCATTCAGTTAACACTCCTAAAATCAGGGTTGCAAAGATTTTTGTGGGGATGTCCAATCGTACAATTGGGCAGTAGTTAGCAGCTATGGTTCTTGGGCCTTTGTCGTGCAGACACCAGAATAGATTCCGGCCAGGAACTAGGGAGGCTTTTGGGCAACACGATTTCTTTGTATACAATTCCGTTGCCTACCAGAGGGTAGGGTCTGCCTTCAAAACAACGGTCGATAAACCATCTTACTACGAGTGATTATGCGTACAATGGCATCCGCATAGTTCAAATGCCATGGATCAGCTCCCACTTCCATTAGTGGTGTCACTTCTCCCCTTCACCTCTGCCGTGGAATTCTTTGTTTTAGCAATCAGATATATATACTATCAGCACCATAAAACTCATATTTCCAAGGCAGCAATTAGTCCCCTATGGCGACTCAGAGTTGCATAAAGCTCAATGCAATACTAAATCCCCACAGGTTCAGGAACATGTTGTTGCAACTGGAAATACACTTTATTAAATCTATCCTTATTGATAAGACTTTAGAAACTGCCTTCGGATTCTGCAACAGGAGGTTTGCCTTGTTGCCAAATATGTTGCTTATGGCTGATAAGCCAGGTTTTGTAACTTTACTTCAAAACTTTATATGCAACAGAGTATGTTTCCCCAATTTAAAGACCGTGATTTAGATTGCATATATAACTTGATTTGTCCAATCGTGCTCACACTTTGCGGCATCATGGTCAAATTTTATTTTAAAAAATTAGGAAAAGCGAGAGGAGGAAAAAGGTATCGCTCCGTCTCGACAAGTAGGAATTTACTATAGAAATGTGTAATGTATGACTGCCAGCCATTGCCCAACAAGTTTCAATTGCTAGCCCCTTTTACGTCCAAAAATGAATGCCCCTTGAAACTGCCTCCAGATTCACTGCTACACAGAGAAAAGAGAGGCTGTGAAGCAGAATTAAATAGATAGAAGAACGTAGGCACCTAAAACCAGGTTATTTACTTGGCATGTCCCCTGACGCATTCGAATTTAACTTTAACATATTGCATCTCTCCATGAATTCAGCCACATGAAAAGAACTAGAGCTTCAGTACACGGAAATAGGACTACAGTGCTCAGAGTTCACTCACTATTTAGAAGTTTCCCATATCCTTGCAAGTTGGATGAATAGATACTTAGCAGCAAAAGATGGTTGGTAGGGGGACGTGTTCAGCTAAGAGCCTTACAGCTAGCAGCCCCGTGTCTGAATTTTCCGAGCTAAGCCCACCACCTCCGATGTCCAGGGGAAGTCGTGTCCTGCCATGCCACAGTCAAAGACATCAAAATAGTCATGGTAAACAGTCAGGCACAACGGGTACCACAGAAGCAATGTCACAAATCAAGGAAGGCAATGCTAGGCTGGGTATTCACCTAGTGGATACATCCTTGAACATGCCCAAGCAGTAAGTAGCACAAAAGTTGGGGAAAGCATTCAATAGTGCCTGTTGCCCAATCTATTTGTGGATTATGGCATTTCAACCAGCTCACCCCTAGGATGATGTCATAATGTGGACTCCATCAGGTCAAGCCAGACCTGCTCTGCATGTAGGTTCATGCAAAAAAGAATTAGGTCATGTGTAATAGCAGTGTTGGGTCCAGAGGAGAATTCTTGGCCATCCACTGATCTAGCGATCTGTGGTATAGATTTAGAAACAAGGGTGATGTCTAGACTTTGTGCCAAAGCTTGGTCCATGTAAACCCCCGATGCCCCAGAATCAATAAGGGTGCATCTATGAATACTTTATCAATCAGAATTTCGAACTCAAGTCTAGCAGTGGGTTTTTCTGGGAATCAAAACCATTCAGGCTCATCCATGAGATTCCCCATCATGGACGGGCCTGTATGTTTTTCTGCTTACGTTTGTGTTTCAGGGCACAATCACAGAGAAAATTAACTGACTGCTAACGGTAAAGCATAGGTCTATTTCCCTTTGTCCCTTTCTTCTTGTGCGAGAGGCTGACTGACCCCCTCCCTACTGCGTGGCTTCTCCCACTGTGTCAGGAGAAGTGTCAAAAGTCTGTGTGCTCTCACGCAGGTGTCCGTAGGCTGGGCTTGGCAAAGACAGTTTCCATTCACTAGGTCTTTCGCTTATTCTGCCGTTCAGCTGAAGGACCAGATCAAGAAAGCAGGGCAGGTCTGCCACCACGGCCATAGAGTCCAAAGACTAGGACTTGTAAAATACGGTGGCCTTCCCTTCAGGACAATTTGTTTCTGTTGCCAACTGGTTAGACCTGGACACATACCCATTATAGGTTCCTACACATCTGGGATAATTCTATATCATTTGCCTGTGCCATATTTGTGTTAAACGTCCTACCCATCACTGCAATTGCAGCAGAATCAGGATGGAGGAGGGGGTGGGCGGGTTATCATTCCATTCCAACAACGGATTGTCCCACAAGGCTGTCACCTTTCCTAGATAAACTAAGGCAAAAGCTGCCTTCGCTGGGTCATCAGAAAAAGCTGAACAGCGACAGTCGTATAATGACAGAACAACTCATAGGCCCGAGGCCTGCCAAGTTATTCAGAGTCCATTGGTTTTCAAAGCATGCACCAAATGCTTGCAACTTCAGCCTTTTCGGTTTCACCCCAATGTTCCACCTAAACAGGTACGTGACTGCATCATGTTGACCTTGGCAGTGATAAGACCACATTCCACAAACACTTCCTTGGGGCCTGGCCAGTCTCTTGGAGGGAGTGGGAGAGGAGCAAGTAGAAACCCTGGTGTAGACAGCACATTTCCATTCAAGAAGAGTGCATGAAACAGTTGGACAGGCACAATTAGAGCAGACAAGAAAAGGCGGACAGGGATGTGGGGGGGGGGGGTCAGGGGGATCTCGCCAGTGAGCTAGCATCGTGCATGCAGGGCCTCCTGGAGCAGACTGTTCCCGTTTGCTGTGTTGCATTGGGTGCTGGCCTGTGGGTAGAGAGAGATCCACCAGTCCGGTGTCGTTGAGGGTCCCTAGTGCAGCCGAATAATCGAAGCAAGATCTGTGCTCATGTAACTTGTACATTTACCCATTTGTCAGCATACATTCCTGTGCAGTTTGCAGTGATGCCATTTTATCTATTAGTTGCTAAATAATTGCAAAGTATAAAACGTTTCCTTTTATTCTGAGTGAGTGCATTGTTTCTAGCAAAGACAAACCTGCATTGGTTGAGAAATGAGTGGTATGTTTGTGGGTCCCACGTAAAACGTTCTGGAGAAGCTAGTGGGAAAGGATATGCGTGGCTAGGATCAAGCAGTGGGTGGCTAAAGTAAGTGGCATGGATGTTACAAACTCACCTTCAAGGCAGTGAGGTTATGGGGGGTGGGAGGGGGGGGGACAAAGGCGGACCATTGGCCTGGAGTGCGTCCAACCTAGCATGAATCCTTAGGGGAGCATATGCCATATCAGCAAGCTAGGAGGCAATAGCCTGAAACAGGGCGTCTACCAGACTATCTTCCGACACCATACTCACTTACAACCACTTCTGAGGTGATGTACTTGGCTGTGAATGATTGTGAGCCCAAGTGTAGTCATGGCGATGGGCGTGCCTGCCAGCCAGCCCTCCCAAGTGGTTTCCATCCGATCCAATGAGAATGGAAGGAACCCACCTGAAGAACTAAGAGGCTTGGAGTGGACACCCGGAAGACCCTAAGGAAGTCAACAAAAGGAGGTTCTGAATTGTCAGAATATAGAAGAAACCCACAACCCTACGATTCACAAAGTAATTCAAATTACCTGCCCAGTATTCAAGGGAGGTTGAAGTCAAGGGTATAGCATCAAAATAGCCCATAGGCCAGGAACCACATCCCTGACGCTACACATAAGAAAAACCAACAAAAGTCAGAGGGGCCTCCCGAACAGACTGGAAAATCCCAGTTCCCAATGTTCATGTGGGAAAGGTGGCAAGCAAGAGAAGTTGGATGGGTCACCCAAGGGGTCCAAGAGGTGGTAGGTAAACAGAACACCAGACAAAAGTTAGACCAAAGTGCTGACCAGAGTCTAGCACACAGCAGGCCCATATGATAGACGTGGCTCAGGGAGTCAATGGAGCAGGATAAAATAGGTCTGGTAGACAGCATAAATAGGCCAATCACCAATTACTCAGCAACACAAACCTGGAGGACTCTCCAGAAATGCAGTTCAGCACCGGTTCTCCCTGCAGAGCTCCTTTTATTGGTTTGATTGCTTTCTTGCATACAGTGCAGTGTGTTGCTGCTTGTCACATGACTGCGGGGCACCATGGGAAGAGAGTCCCTGATGCCATATTGGTGCCTGCACATGAAGGCAGTTGCGGTCCACAACCATGGGGTCCTGCTAGCCTGCTAGCCAACTACTGCACCTCTGCCCAAATCAATTTCTATGGCAGTAAGTAACCCATGTGAGGGAGACCCCTGGGGCCTTTTGTAACAAGACTATAAAAAACAGTCCAGAATCGGAACCTCAAGAAGCCACACCTCTTGGGGTGGTATTATAATAAACTACATTATCTTTTTTTTTTTTTATTGTTTTAACCAAACTTAGATTTTTACAATATTTTCCTGTTTCATTTTGTCTCTTAATTGTCTCTCGGACATAAGTTCAAGTCAACTGCGGTTTGACGACTGTTAGGCTCGGACTCTGTGGAGGATTCCTTGTCTTGTAATAGAACAGTCACAATGTATTCAAGCATTTTGGCTGTTATTTGCCAGCTGGTTTTGTCACCACCAATGAGTCGACACCACCATGTCGGTTCTTCCATCAATTGCTCCTTCGTAGCTACATGCACGAAATACTTCTGTCTCAAAGCACGCGTCGCGTGACAGGTCGTTAACAGGTGCCGAATTGTTTCTTGTGGCGGTGGCTCCGTGTCGTGGCAAAAACGGCAGTTTGCAGTTGGGGAAAGTCCTCTTTGTGTAGGATCTCATTTGTGCGAAAAAGATTCAGGCGTGCTCTTAGAATCAGATTCCGAGCCCATTTATTTGGGAAGATCTTTATGTAGTTTTGTAGTTCGTTTAATTTTCTTGTATTGCCCGGAAGGTGTGCACCAAGCCTTTGAGCTGAGGCTTGTTCCGTTGTCTTAGCCCAATCTGCTTCCTTCAGTTTTTGTAATATTCTACATGGATTGTGGATCAGTTCGTCTTCATCTGAGGCAATGGAGTCCAGGAGACAGATGTTCTCTTTCTGCCAAGTTGATAGCATTTCAGATTTGCCTGAATCTATCTCGCGCTTGATCAGGCTGTAGATCCCGTTGCCCTCGATCATTCTGCATTTTCTGTAGAGCATAAGTGTGTTGCAGGAAACTGTGCATTGCATGGACTGAAGGCTCAGCTCGTGTCTTATCGCTACCCCAGAAGTCGAGGTCGGTAACTTGAGCACCGATCTCCAAAATGTAGCTTCAAGCTTGAGCCACATGTTTTTTGGAATGGTCGGCATGGCTTCTGCTCCATATGTTGTTGCAGGCACGACCTTCATTTTGTAGAAATTAATTGTAGGCTTTAATGAAAATTTCCCAAATTTGCGGTCTATTACCTTTGCTTGAGCTGCTAGCTTTTTGATCTTGTTAAACATGACAGCTTCCATAGTTATTTCTGCCTTAGTGCTGTCAAGCTACACTCCCTGGTACTTGAAGTCTTGGACAATTTCAATTTTAGCGTCTTCGAGGGACCACTTAAGATTGATGGTTTTCTTCCTTGTGTTCTGTAGGATCATTGCCTTGGTTTTCCCTTTGTTGATTTCTAAAAAATGTTCCCTTGCATAGTCTTGTAGGCCATTAAGCTGGCGTTGTAGGCCTACCGGGGTCTGGTCGAATAATGTGAGATCATCTGCGTATAGGAGCCATTCTATCGAAGAATTTCCAATTTTCGGCGGAAATGCCTGTGTGCTGCTTGTTTGGATCTGGAGATCGCCTATGTAGGCTAAGAATAAGGCTGACGCTAAAGGGCAACCTTGCTTCACTCCACAGGAAGTTGGAATTTCGTCAGATAGCTCCCTCGCTAAAATAAACTACATTATCATAGCTGGCTTGAGAATGTATTTTGGCCTGTGGAGTTCCATGACAGCAGTCAGATCTCATTTCTTAAAGTGATTAATGGGGAAGCCGGTCCCTGGTGTTAGTACACCGTAAAGTAAGCGGCAAACAAGACCAATCATTTTGCATATCTTTCAGACTGTTCTTAATGCTGAGAAATTGCACTATCATCTGGCCCTCACTGTAGATTATGATTCACGGCAGTTACAGGTCCAAACAGCCGTTTTACAGTCATGTTTGGCCATGGCAGAGACACGGAGTAAGGAACTAAATCATAGCCAAGAGACAAGAAAGCTTCAGACTCAGCCACAAGGCCATTATGAACTGAGGGTATATGCAGCACCACGATATTTATACTTTGAGGAATGTCACTAGTATGTATTGTTCATTGGTGTGATTTAGGACCATCAAGGAGTCGCCTGGAAAAAAAAGATCACCAAACGTAAAACCTTTGAATGAGTCATTGAATGTACTACAGTTGATTACGGCCACCTTGAATGTCATTTGGCAGCAGGCATTACTGTTGATGACCGAAATTAAATAGCCAAATCGTGCAAGTCCTATATGATGGCAATGCAATGTATTCCTCTAGCTTCTCACAATACGAGGTCCTGCTACACACCACCTTCATCACAAAAGGACCAATCCGCTGTTGACAATTCCAGGACGGTCAGTGGTTCGGACAAGTTGAGGTCTTTCAGCCTATTAAAAGGCAATAGACTTTAATAGAAAGGGTTTGCTTGGTTATTTGATTTCTATTTCTTCCTTTGTTGCATTTATCCCTGGAGTAAACTTGGCCCTTGCAATAATAGACTTTCTTGAAGCAATGGCTGGATGACCCTGCTCAAACAGAATAGAGTGGGGTTGACAATGTTCAATTAACGCATTGTCTAGAGGACTTGTTCTAAGAGGAAAATGTTTTCTTACAATTTTTAGATTTTTTGCTTTGCACCCGCTTTGTGTTGATGCAGAGGTGCCTATTGAGACCCATGGCACTCCTCCTCTTGTGTTTCATTTGGTGTCTCGTCTTTCCACCACTGTGCTTAAAACCTGGTTGGTCGGCAAAAAGACAACCGAACTATTATCAATTAATGAGATAACAAATCTGTTCCTTGACAGTATGCCCATGCCCTGATTCAAAAGAGTTCTGTATTGTATCCAATACCAGCAGACCACTTCAACTGCACATATTAAGAGGACGACAAAGGGCATCTAGTTTTTTTGTGTATACATTTCAAGAAATGCAGAGTCCCTGTACTTCAAGACTGTTACCATAGAGCCGGGCCAGTGATTGTAAGGTCAAGATAAGGGCCAATATAGAGGTAATGGACTAATTGAGCCTGGATTTGGCTATTGGGAGGGTTATGATGCTGACTGGAGGTGCAATGTTTGTGACTCATTTAAGTCAATAGATGACAAATGATCTGAAACGTGGTAAGATGTGTAAAAAAATAATGCAAGAATCCAATAAATGAGCCCAAAGTACTATTGAACAGCTGTGATGTCGAAGGTTATATGGTTTCTTAATTTGCACTCTCAATTGTTCGAAGAGGTTAAATCAGCAGGAAGACTTGAGGGCGTTTCTAATAGCAGTTTATTTTAGGTTTATTAGCACGGCTGAACCTGGAGTCACAAGCCACTGAAGATGAATCTCCAGCGCATGAGGTATGAGATCTGATTTTGCAGTGGAACTTACTCCATTTCCAATGACTAGTAGAACGGGAACGTGGGCAGGCAGGGGGTGGGGGAGAGGGTGGGGGCAAGGTCATTCGTCTTTCTACTTAAGTTGCAATTCGAAATTAGCAGCATCTGTTGTAACATGGTTTTCTCCTCCGTTACAGATTTGTCTCACAACCCTGCCCCCAACTAGTACATTTGGTATCGAGAAGGCAGGTCTCCGCTGGTGTACAAATTATGGGCAACATGGTGGTCTCAGCACAACCATACTACAAAATTTACTCACCTGCTCCCCAAGTCTACAGTAGCAACTGCACTTGGCTTGCACTCACACCGCACCACAAATGATTTTATGGATCGTGGCCAGTACTTCTGGACCAATACAAATCAATGTTGGTGCAAAGATTCAGGAAGAAGGTAAGGAAACCACATGATTTTCATGCTGCATATTTTCCATCGATAAATCTTTAAATGTATTTTGGAGGCGGTTTAAAATGTTAATCTCTGCCATATTCATGTCGTTAAGTTTACTCTAAATGAAAATATACTTCTATTTTAGAGATGACGACAAGTCATGTTAGCATTCTAGTTGTTTCTCTTTGCGTGACGCGATTTAAACGTCGAATTAGATTATGTATTTGAACACTTTTGGTAGACTAGGGGGCAACGGATTTTTAAATGTGCACACCAAAACATAGGTTTCAACTTGGAGTGACACATTTTGTGAAATGGATGCCCGCCTGTGCTTGCTTTTGCGGCACTAATGAAGGAAAAGCCAGCCAGCTGTAGTAAACAAAAGCTACCACTAGGTGGCTTTTCTTTCATTGGTGCCGGGACTCGGAGGACGCAGACCAGAGACTACAGGCAGAAAAGCTGCAGCTGCATCTCAGTAAGTGCTATTTATTTTTTTTAAAATAAGCACTAGCTGAGGTTTTTTTTCTAAGTTTTCCGGGCTGGAGGAGCCCGAAAACTTAGAAATAAAACCGCAGCTTTAAAAACGTTGCATTTATGTTTGCGGTTGCTTTTGAAGCTACCGCACACAAATACAACGTTATTGTGTTTGAAAATGCTGCGGTTTTTCTTTCCAAGTTTCTTAGGCTCCTCCGGCTCAGAGGAGCCTGAGAAACTTGGAAAGAAAAACTGCAGCGTTTTCAAACACAACTATGTTGTGTTTCTGCCTAAAGCTGCTTTCCCATTTGGGGCTTTCAGGCTCCCCCTTGGGAGTCAGGCACAGTCCAATGACCGAATTAATTATGGTCAGGCAAAGAACTTGCACCTGCAGCCAATTGAGTGGTTACAGGTGTATAAATGGAAGAGTCGTGGGGAACGGGAGATCCACCTGGGAAGGAGGAAGCGGCAACCTGATGTGGAGTAGGCTGGAGATGGGCTGGTGAAAAGGGCGCTGACAGCTGCAGGAAAGCAAGAAAGACGCCAAGGCTTGGACGGGCCTCGAGAGGGTAGAGCATGCTGCAGAGCCATGAGCCACATGTCCCCCGCTGGATCTGGGGGACACAGAACACTCCAGGAAGTTGCCGCATTCAGCAGGAAGCTTCAGACGAAGCAAGCGTTGCTAGCCAGAGCTCCCAATGAGAGAGAGAGACAGAGAGACCCGGAGAGGAAAGCGAAAGCACCCAGAGGAGCAGCCGTACAACAGCGAGTCAGAGAGTGAGACCACTCATGCCGGGGCTCTCCAGGGGCTTGCATGGGCAAAGGAAGATGAGATCGAGAGAAAGCATGCAATGAATGGGTCTGGAGACCAAATGAACGGTACTGAATACGGAACAAGCTGCAAAGTACTTAATGAGTAACTGAATACCGAACTAAGGAAAAGATATGGAAAATATATGACAATACCTCACAAGTGAAAATAAAGTGATGTGCATTTACGAACAAAGTGAATTTTAAGGAAAAACATTTATGAACAATGTGAAAGTACAAAGCCAAAAGAAAACCAGTAATGAGAGCTTGTGAAGCAAGTTATAAGCAACTGATAAGTGCTATTGGATAGTGTGAAAGCAAGGTGGTAACATGGAGAAATACCATGAAGTGAAGTGTGTGCAAATCACGTGTTGGCAGTCAAAAGACTGTCAAAGTGAAACAGAAATACATATGGACCAATGATACAGAAAGGAAACCGGCGTTGGCAAACATGTCCAATGGGTTGTAATGAACATTACAAGTGCCAAGTGTTATCGGTTGCACGACCTGCGATGGGTAGACCGTGTGGCCTGACAACTGCGCCTAGACCGAGTAACACCTACTTGGAGTGAACCAAGTAAAGTCAAGAGGCTGAAGTTGCTTTGCCTAACAAGTGTTCAAGTGACTAAAAGAAAAGGCAAGTTAAGTGATGTGTTGAAAAGCCTGAAATGTTACAAAGAGGATTTGATATCGGTATTGAGAATTAAGCAAGTTGAATCAACTTCATTTGAAGCCAGGAGAGCTGCCTTCTACGGGAAGGGAACCCCAAGGTCTTTTTGTGTAACTGTTTTGAACTTGGGGAAGGCGAAGCCAAGAGCTGGAAGAAGCTCAGAATTTTGAACAATGTTTCTTTGGTTGCTGACATCCCCACATACTGTATGTCTTTAGCTGGGAGCGCAAGTATAGGTTTTGGACACAGACGAACGTTTGAGTTGAACTTTATAGCACAGACTAGATCCTTAGTTTCTTTAGGTAGGGAAATCCCACCTAGCATAGGGCACATTAGGCCTTAATCCATCCTGACATTTAGGGAAAAAAACATTGATTCACTGATGGTGTCAGGGTGGAATACCCTCAATTTGTATAAATTGAGGAAATGTAGCTGTTAGTTCAACAACCCTCCGGGAAGGATACAATTCTAAAGGTTCAGGATCACGATAGAGTTTCAACACTAAAGAAATCAATTTACCTTCAATGGCCCTATCCGGTTACATGTTAAGATCTATTCTATAGATCAGAGATCCTGCTTGATACCCATACCTTGAACCCACCCACCCCCATCATCATCATCATCTGAAACATGGGGACAAAACTGTATTCACTATTCCAAAACCCCAAAGCTTTATTCGACATGGGTCCTTGGGTCCCGTAGGCCTGGAACAGGGATGCTCCACTGCTCATTCACCTTCTCCCTTAGAGTTAGTGAAAGAGGAAAGCCGAAAAGGGAATACAAATAACAGCCTAATTGAAATTGATGTAAACCTAGAATTATTTTCTAGGTCCGATTCTGAAGGAATTTCAAGTGAGACCATGTCCTCTCCAGGCAATACGACAGCACGATTTCAAACAAGGTTGGAACGGCTGTCCATATATTGTACTACATTGTATTGGCTCTATTTTGTTACATTGTTGTTCCACTCTGTTTCATACACCATGGTGGGGACGTTTCCACACTGATATTAATTACACAGTGGGTGTGCTTATCCCGAAGGCAAATCATTCATTTGGCATTCACAGGAGTATTTTGAAGCTGTAAAACACTAGGTTGCATTGTGGGAGATAGAGAGGTTGCTGTAAGTCGGTATTTTGGAGCCCCTCCGGGTCCGGTGTCACATTGGATATCTTTCCAAGCTGTTTTGTCTTTTGATTGGTTTACAACGTCAGTACTGTGGCGTTTTTGACATATCTACCTGGTAGTAAGATCCAGATGGCAGGCTTTTGGAACACGGTTCCTAATACTAATTACTCCACCGTTACCATTACTTGTTTGTGTGGGTTAGTCCTTCTATGCTAGTATTCGTTGGCAACACTGTACAGTAGGTCTATTTACCGACAGTGCATTGGATTGAGTTAAACTTTGCTGCCGTAGTTAGGTTTTCCACTCTCCTGGCAATAGTGATATTAGAGTTAAGTGTACTAGCGTGCTTCTACTTTTTGGGGCCCTCACAGCTCCACTAGGGTTGGAGTACTATTTCGTAGCACAATGGGCCCATGCATGATTTGGAGTTTGTGTTTCTGTGGACACTGGTATTTTTGAACTGGGGGGTGATGTTTTTTCTGAGGTTAATAGGCCCGCGGACTAATTCCTGGTACACCGGCCTTATGTGTTTGGACACAATATTTATGGGCATATTGGACACATTAAAGGCATGCTTGTTTGTGAGGGATTGATGGTGAAGGATGTTGGACTAATAAGTCTAATTTTTTTTAGAACGCTCGCGTTGTGGTCTGTTATCCAAAGGGACGTGGTTGGTACTCGCTTTCATTTGAGGACCCAGGAAGACAGAAGTTAGACGCCTAGCACAGAGTGGAGTATGCTTTGTACGGCTTTGGCTACCGATAGTTTCCTTTGTGGAATTGGGGCTCCATGTGCATGGGATTTTGTCTCATATCTATGGAAAAGGGGATGGAGAGTCTTCCAGTATGTACTCAGTATATGGTGTGGTTTATGTGTTTGCAGTGTTTTTCCAGTCACCAGTGGAGGCTGTTATATAACAAGGAGTTCTATGAAATAGGACCAGAAATTGATTTTAAACTTGATGGACGTTATCATGTATAGCGAGCATGTACCTTGGAGTAACGGTTTCCTTTGTTGTGTACAAGCATCCATCCTATTGAATTCCATTGCGTTTTCTTTGGTGTGTGTATATATGAATTAATGTCAGTATTTGAAATTGGTGACCCTTCCTTTTTCCTCTCTTCATTTTAGCGTTAGAAATTCTGCTAATTGTCATTTACGTCATGGAGATCAGCTCTCCCACAAACCAAGCAATCCAACAAATGATCCGTGGATAGTCGCTGAAGAATGTCCTATAGAAAGGGTGAAAAGGACAAACATGTTGGGCTGAAAATTGTTTCACAAATTGGACTATCATACATCTTTGTTTGTCCGATTGTGACTGAAAGACACCTTTTATGTGTTGTTGATTTGGGTAATGTATATGTATTACGATTTTGGTATCGACTTTGATGTGCGTTTTATTCGTTTTGTTAAATGCTTGAAATTTAAATATATTTGTAATAAAATATTATTCATTTTAGTAGTTGTGCTATTGTGTCAATCTTTTCAGGACTTAGTATTTGGAGTTTAGAGGAAACCTTCAGCAATTACACATTTAATTCCCTTCTCTTTTTTTTAATAAAAGTATGCACTGTTGGTCCCAGACAATAGAGAAAGGGAACCCTGTGTTTGGGGTTTATCTGGGGTCCACTACCTGTAATATATTAGTAGTAACATTGAAATATGAAAATATGCATCTTTCATGTCTGGTGTTGCCATGTCATCTCCCCTGTTTAGTTGAGGAATTAAAGTTGTTTTGACTTTTGAGGTTTGACTTAAGTATTTGCAGGTCTATGGTCTAGCAAAAGACGTTGTGTCTCGTCTTTCTTTGGAAAAAGGAAGTACACAGATTGATACCCTTGTGTATCTCTGCCAAAGGGATGAGTTCTATTGCTCCTTTTTCGAGTAATAACTGGACTTCTGCCTAGAGTTTTAACTGATGTTCTCTGGACCTCCATCTGGTCCTGGGCAGATGAACGCGCAGTATTTCGAGGAACTCGATGCAGTAGCCCTCTGCCACTATTGATAACACCCACTTGTCTGTAGAGATTCCATCCCATGCATGGGTGAATAGTGAAATTCGACCTCCTGCTGGGGAGACATGGAAGGGAATCTGAATGCGTGCGTGATTGTTCGGCAGGGGTGGCTGATCCTTTTGCGGCTTGGCCTCTGCCCAGACCTCGTCGTTTCCTAAACATTCTATGGTGGGAGGATTGAAAGGATGACTGTTTTCCCTAGCTTGAATACCAAGATGAAGAGGTAGCTGACTGCAATGCTCTAGAATACCCTTGCCCACAAAAAGTATGATGGGCATTAAGCACCCTGTTGCATACAAGGTTATTGGAAACTAGGTTATTGGAAACTGGGCCCTGAGTTTTAAGGGTTTCATGTTCTTTCTTTGCAGTCTCCAGTGCATTGTCGACCGCTTTCCAACAGAGTAGCTCACTCTCAATGGGCATGTTGATTAGGGTAGCATGTGTTTTTGGCTTAAACCATGAATTCCTAAGCCAAGGTTGGCGCTTGAATAGTGTCCCCTCTGCTAGTATCCTTCCTGCAAGTTCAAACAGTGGGTTGGAGCACTAGAAACTCGGTACTCTCGCGCTTGACTCAGTGGTTAGGGTGTACTCTGCTGCATGAGGTGGGGTTACATTCGAGCAGTGCCCCACTGACCTTGGCTAGGAAGTTGCAAATGGGGTTTGAACCCTTCACGCTCGTGCCAGGTATTGCAATGAGGAGACGAATTGGGGCACCACCCCGGCCAAGCCCAGGACCGCCTGCCGCGCCTAATCAACCTTCCTTGGTAAGCCCATACCTCTACGCACAACCAGATACCATACGTATACCCCCATTCAGGGGAGTGACATTTAACCAGTAACATATCTAACTCGCCTTCCTCTCTCCTTCTCTTTCTCTGAATGCCATGTTACTTGCATCTGTATGGAATTGTAATATTCATAATAATATTTATAACATGTACCGTCATTTTTCAATTGAATTATTTGACTGATGACTGGTCACGTCAAATGTACACCCTGTACTACAATTGTCTACCATGATCACACAGGATTGGTATATGCAATTAAATCCACTCACTATCGGGTGAATCACCTAATATTGACTGCTTCTAATTGTCAATGTGTAGCCTTGAAAATGATCCCCGAGGGTCGAAACATGAGTCAGCTACACAATTTAAACACTTGTTGCCCCCTTAAACCGACTACTTCCTACTCATTATTAGAGAGAACATGCACTCATCCTCATTGCGATACCAGGCGCGAATGTGAAGGGTTCAAATCCCATTTGCAACATCCTTAATGCAGTGACTGCCGCATTAAGAGTTTTTAATTATAGAACATGCCACTGGTTTGTCTTCCATCCATTTGCACCTATAAGAGGTTCCACTGGGCCCCATTATAACTTGCGATAAGGGTGTTATTAGCAATCATCATCTGGAAGGTAGCTTCCCCCCCCAGACTACACATCTTTTTGTTTTCCTTATCATGAGCTTCTGATGTCCCTAAGGGATTACGTGCTATCTTATGGGTAGTAGTCACTACAAGGAAGTACAGTTTAAGGCGACATACAACGTATAAAGGATAAGTTGGAGCTGGTTTAAAGCGCTTCTCCATGCGCAGATTTACTGGCTTAGTAGAGGGAGGAGAAAAGTGGCAGGATGTGTTTCTTTACAGAATAATATAGCTTTATAGACCTGCAGCCAGGGACGTACCGGAAGTTATGGGCGCTGAAGACTGAGTTAATGGCCCGAGCAAAGCGTGGGCCTTTTTCGAGGTATGAGGGACCATAACGCCCGGTATGACCCAAGCTGTAGGTCTATACAGCTATTAGAACACCCTCAATTTTTAATTAATGTACAATAAATGAGAAAGGTTTAATTGAAGTAGAATAAAATAGCCAAATAATTCATAAATGTTGCAGCCACATTGATTGGGTGTTTTTTTTTTTTAGGGTGGTGGAAGGTGATTGGGTGGGAGGAGTATGCCATTAAAAGAGAAATCACGTGCGGGTCTGCCTGCCCAGTGTTCTAATTAAGGTAATTTCAGGAGTGGGGGGTGGTGAGTGAGTGTTTTCACTACAGAAACACAAGTTTCCAATTATTCCACACTTAAAATAATAAAACTTTTGCCAGGTGCCTCTGCACACACATTCACTTAGCGTGCTATCAACTTACAATGTTATGCCCTTCTTTTCCCCCCCATTAGCAACAACGTGAGGAGGTGAGGGCAAGGTTATCCGTGACTTCATTGCGGCGAAAAAATTGATACATGCCATGTTCCATATAATACAAAAATGAAGCTCTTCCTTCTCGGCTATTTTAAACGTATTCAAACGCTTTACTTGTGAATGGAAAGCGTTGCTTCCTGCTTCGTATGAGTGGGAGGGGCTACGTGGCACACGTTGGTTTAGAACGTGTAATATGGAATGTCTTTCTGTTCCGAAATTAAACGGACATCAACGTGGCCACTTCACATCCTGTAATGGTTCGCGGAAGCAGCAAGGCCACAGGTCAGCAATTACAATGAAAATTGCGGGCTGTAATCAATCTGCGGGCTATACCAATTTGTATAGTCCGCAGACTGACCAATCACATTACTGAAAACACCACTATGGTGTTCTAATAAGGGCATATATTAGCCCACAGATATCTTTTCATTCAAGATGTGCACAAAATCAATGTCATCATCAAATCCATGAGTTTTGATCTTGAAACGATCTGCAGCTCTCTTTAATAAATCGTTACATAGAAGCCGATAGTCAGTGGGGGAATTAGCCACTGGCTCACCAGGAATATCAGGGGACTGAATGAAAGGTCTGGCTCATCGTCAATGAAAGTGTCATTCCCCTCGTCCTCCTCTAAAGTGATGACTGGGTGATCATATGGGTCCAAGACCTCTTGCACTCTAGGGGCTTTTGCTGGCTGTTCTCCCTCTCCCTGCAACATATTTCTGCTTAATGGGATGTTTTCCTAGAAAATCCACAAATGAAGCCTGTAACTGGATGTCTCCTTGACTGGAAATACCTTTTCCTCTGGGTAACTGGTGTAGAATTGCCCATTTGAAGTTTGTAATAGTGGGACGGTGACCCTGGTGTACTGTGAGCCCTGAGAAACAGTTTCCGCCTGCTCCAGTGGCTGTTTTGGAGTCTGCGCTGGTTTCGGTGTTTGCGTGAGTGTAGATGCCAGTTTGTGAGGTTTTCTCGACAAGCGTCTGAGAAGGCGTAAGCGGCAAAGATTTCTACACAGTATTAACCGCACAAGGTAGTTGTTTTGATTTCGAGACATGGGTCGAAAGTGGTGCAACAGACACAGAAGAGTTTATGCGCCAACCTAACTGCATGACACCACAGAACCACTTTTCTGCGTTTTCGCTGAAACATGGCCGGTGGCACTAGGTTTGTGATTGTCCCCATGCTTGTGCTTATGTGTGCTCTTGTCGCACAGGGTTGTCTCCACAACAGTGAGCAACGCCTGCCCTTTGGAGCTGGGGACGAGCACACAGGAGTCCTCCGGCTCCCGTATTGTGTTCTGAGTGTCATTAAAAGGCGCAGATGCTGTCTTGCCAGCGGAGTAGTCGGACGAGGCCTCGGCCTGCATGGCGTAGGCCACCCACCATTTCGACGGACGATCCTTTCGGGTCTTTGGACGAAAATGTTTGCACACCTTACACCGCGTCTCCTGGTGGTCGAGGGAGACCACGATTACACACGTTGTGCATATCTTTCCACAGAAACCTGGAGTTACAGGATGGGCAGAAATTTAAATGGAATCTTTTCCATGGTAATGTCGACAGACATTCCCTAAATGTGAGACTAGTATGTACCTCACCCCCTCACCCCCCCCCACTCCCCCACTCTCCCTACTAATTAGGCCGAAACCCAACTAAGGTTCGAAGAACAGCCGATTGTCCTGACGGCCAGCATCTCGTAGAGCATCGCTGATTCAGTGGTGCCTGAAAAGAGAACAGCGGCAGCAGTAACAATGTAAATATGAACAATATCAAGTTAGCTACTATAGCCAAGAACTCTGCGTGATGCAACCAACTGATGGTGGAAAAACACAATACGAGGACCTCGACGCGTGAAGGACCATGGGTACAGTGCACGTCACACTACAGATAGTATTGGTCATGCTTGGTCGATGTCCCTTTTCGAATTTCGAAAACAATACTTTGCACCAACCATAGTTGCCGGCCTATGCAAAGCATGGGATTGTACTATGCAAAGCATGCGATTATAAGCAGACCCACAAGACTCAGAAACACACACACACACACTAGTTAAGGTGATAAACTATGAGTCATAGGAAATCGAAATTCTATTGCTAATAACTTTCGACTTGCAGGATGGATTTTGATGGCAATATCCAAACAAAAACTTAATCACGCCCCCACCAAGCCCAGACTGGACATTTTGAGAAAGACGCATTCAAAAATGAAAAAGTTAAGAAAGCAAAGAAAATGCTGTTTTTCGCCTACTCCCATTTATTTTCCACATAGAGAAAAGGTAATATTTTTGGTCAGCTGAAGTGAAAAAAACATTGCAAGGATTAGGATCAAATAAGAAACAACTTGGGCACAAAGTGTTCTCGAGTTTAGTGATAGATAGGTTTGGGGTACATCCGTCGAGTCAAATATTCGACGGGGAAGGGGGGGCGGGGTGAGGGGAGAGGATTTTCAGAACTGAAAATCCCCAATGTTTCCTAGGTTAGGCTAGACGTGGGAAGGGGGAAAAGAGGACACCATGTAAAGTGGGAAAGTTGAAGGTGGCCTGGTGAGACAGTTATGGGTAGAACCTTTTCAGTTTATCGGGGTAATACCAGGGGAATCTCGCGAGATTACCGCTGCAATGCGATCGGGAAAGAAACTGAGTCAGACAAACCAAATGATAGAGGATAATGAGAGAGGGTTAGTGAATGTAAATGCAATTGAAGGTAGTGGAGGAGTGGGGAGGGGCAAGGAAAGAGTATGGGGCACATGGTAAGTGCCGGTGAGGACGTAGAAGCCATTTTCTGATGTTTTCGGCAGAATATCACATCCATTTTCGCCCTTCCTCCCCCCCCCCCAAATTATCGGTGGAATCCCCAAGTACTACTGCGTGAAGAGGGATTGGAAAAGAAATTGAAGGCCTGTAGAGATCACAACTACTAGACAGGTTGCAATGGGGCTTTGGGTAGAAATTACAAGCCAAGACCATGGCTTGTGGGCCTCAAAGAAACATATTGGTGCAACAAGTATAGTGGCCAAGGCCGAAGGCTATAGCTATATCTCCCATGTGGGTCTTTGGCAGGGCTTGTGGGCAATACATTATGGGGACATTTGTGCAAGTCAGACATCTTTGGATTCCAACGGGTGTCTTCTTTTCAGAAATGCATGGGTTTCCCTGTTTTCCATGGTGGCTTGAACATCCTAGGCCCATATCTGTATGGGGTGCGCTTCAGAAAAAATCCTGAAATTCAGTTGTCGGAAAAGACTGGGTTAGCCGTGTTTTAGGCTTTCCCCTTTTCGCCCAGGTAGGTGCACCCACACATGTGAGGTACAGTTTTCATCGAGACACGCGCGGGGACGCGGGAAAATAGGCCATGTGTTATTGGCGGCGTGTTTCGGTGGGTGGCCAGAGCGAAATGTCTGAGAATTTTGACACCATCACTGAAATCAAAATGTAGACTGAGAGGATTATTTTAGCAATGATTGGACAATCTGGGTGTTCCATTAGCCCTAGAGGAAGCAACAACTGCCTCTTGACATTCAATTGAGCAAAGCAGATACAGACAGGATTTCTCCAGCTAGTTGATTGAAGACCGCTTCAAGACAGCCTCAATAGGCTATGACATGTCAACATTGTCAGCTGGAACCAAATGGTCGACTGGTGTCATTTTGATACCACTTCTAAGTGTAGACATAACATATCTTTGAAATGCCCATATTTTACATGTACACCCACAGATCCTAGGCTATAAAGTAGACTTTGAATCCTAAAAAAAACTATGACTTCTTGCGAAATGAGGGATGTCCCATACTCACGCAAAGACAGTATAGTATAGTATAGACCAGTATAGCGCGCCACATTTTCCCAAGGACATTGAAGAAATATATATTTCTTTTTAAAACAATGGTTGCGGAACTGAATTTCCACATTTTTCCTTTTCCAACTTTATTTAATTTTCAAACCATTAATTTCCACATTTGAAGTGGACAGACTTGCCAATTATCTATTTGTTGATTCGAGAGGTAGAAATTACTGCAGTCAAAGATTGCAGCCACCTGTGATCTTCGACAATGTTTTTTTTGCTTGAATTTCTAACTGTTTAGCCTGAACCAGAGTTTTAAATGTGAGGATTTGGTTTTCTGATTTCTCGTCTGTCGCTCTCTTTTTTTTTTTCTCCTTGTAGAACCCTTTTCTTATCCCCCCCGCCCCCCATTTAAAGATTTTTTTTTTTGGTAGAAAAATAAATGTATGAAATTTTAAACAATTGTAAATGTATATATGTTGTTGACCACTGCTAACAATTTTGTAAAGATTCTACATTTTGTAATTGAACCATAAATAAATTACAAAAAATTACTGCATTTGCAGAAAGCATTTTTCCTCAAAGATGTAGGGGTCTTCTCAATTTACAAAAATGTGTACTCCAAGATCAACTTGTAGGTTACTAGCAAGTGCTGTTCCCACTATCTTTCAGCATGCACAGAGAAGTGAGTATCAAGTATTGTATTGTGTTGTAGTTATATATATATATATATAACCATTTTCCCCATTTGTAGAGCCTCAATGCGCTTTCCGGATGGAATGCCCTCAGGGTCGAAGTCCAGGTATGGGAAAATGTTCCAAGAGTGGCCTTTAAGATGCGTGTGTGCATTTGGCCCAGATTAGGATTTCGGAGGGCTGGCTAGGCTCCAGTAAGCAATCCAAGAGGTTAGGTACATGGGTAGGTGCTGTGGGTGGTCATGACAGAGCGCTAGTGCAGGAGACTATGGGCCTCATTACGAGTCCGGCGGTAAAACTGCCTGTTACCGCCGGACTTGTAGTACCAGTCCGCCTCCGTGATTCCTGGAATTACCGGGGCATTACAACCCCAGTTTTCCAGGAATCACAGAGGCGGAATGGTGTTAATCCCCATTCCCATGGGAATGGGGATCATGGAAACACCAGCAGCATCTTGTAATGCTGCCGGTGTTTCCTCGTCCGCCTGTCAGACCTGGCGGGAACATCACCTCCCGCCTGCAGGAGTTGTGATCGCCCGGCATGGAAACAACGGTGGCGGCGGGTTTACCGCCACCATTGTTTCCATACCGGGCGATTTGTAATTAGGCCCTATGTGTACCCAGCTAGACTGAATTTGTCATAGGGTGTCGCTGTATGCTAATGGCAGAGGTGTCGAGTCAAGTCTGGTTGTGACCAGCTAGACCGAAATTTCTCATAGCTGTAGCTGCATTCTTGAGTGCGTGAACAGAGAGCCGTGCCTGCGGCAGAGGTCCACAGAAGTGGTGCATTCATTTATTTATTTTTTATGTTTAAATCTGTTTATTGGCATTTGATAGGTACAACAGCAGTATAGCAGAAATGAGCCCACTGTAGTACAAAATAAGTCATCTGAATAAGCCTATTACTCAAACTATAACAAGAGAAAAAAGAAAGGGAACTAAGCAAGAAAAAACAAAAAAACAAAAAACAAATGCAATTACAACTTTTACCTTTGACAGTAACACCAATTGTCTCCAATTGTTCTGTTGGTGAGCCTTATTGTGGGGGTAGACACAGGGGGGGGGAAGGAGGAGCATAGAGAGGGGACGAGAAGTGGGGGGGGCTTTGCAGAGAAAAGGAGGAGGGCCTCAGGATCTCGAGGCAGTGGTATACAAGAGTCTTGTAGTAAGTAAGCCAGTGAGCCAAAGGTGTGCATCGTTCAGGGAGGTTTGTCGTCCTTGGAAGGGTGGAGTAGCTCCCATGTGAGTGCCTTCCAAGCCTCCAATGCTCGGCTCGCGTCATCAGGGGAGTTGGCAATGCCCTCTTCCCATGCCGAAGTCTCAGCCGCCACCCAGCGTTCGAGCTCTTTGTGCCACACATGGAAACGTGGTCCATCGGGTCGCTTCCAGGCCATGGCAATAGTTCTTTTGGTGAGGATGCAGGCCAGATCCATAAGCCTCACAGTGTGCTTTATTTTAGATAGTCTAGGATAAGTACCTAAAAGGCATTCTCCGGGAGTCCAATTGTACCTAGTCATACCTGCTCTCCTGCAGGTCTGCTCGACCTCGGCCCAAAGTTGTCGGGCCTTTGTGCACTCCCAAAACATGTGCATAAGGTCAGCTTTATTCCTGTTGCACCAGGGGCAGTTTCGTTGGGGTTGTTAATAGATCATCGCTATTCTGTGCGGTGTTAGGTACGTGCGAGCTGAATCAGTCTGAATCTGGAGTTCCTGGAAACCTCTTTAGGGAACACCAGCGCCCTCTCCCATTCTCCATCCAACATCTCCTGACCCAGGTCTTTGCCCCATTTAAGTCGTAGATCAGGGCTGCGGGGATTAGGTTTGTCTATGAGGTGACAATATATTTGAGATACTGATATCTGCCCTTCTCCCAGGTTGAATAGGAGCGTCACAAAGGGGTTAGTCGCGGGCTCCTCAGGCCAAGTGTCCCATTTGGTTCGCGCCAATTTTCAGATCCCTATGTACCTAAGAAACTGGCTAACTGGAATACCATCTTCCAGTTGCAAAGAGGAGAAGTCTCGGAAGGAGCCCTTGTCATATAAGTCCCCCCAGGTGTACACTCCCAGCCGTTCCCAGTATCTAATGGTTGCCAGGTCGACACTGTTATGGCACAGGTCAGAGAGGAGCGGGACATCTGGGGTATATGCGAACTGCAGGTGAAGGAGCGCCCTTGTCCTGTGCCATATCTGCCTTTCCAGGGTGGTTAGAAAAGGAAAACCACCCGTGAGGTGCCGGGGAGCCCAAATAAGTTCCTTCAGCCGAATTGAGTGTTGTAGCAGGCTTGTTTCTGAAGTGACATCATCGGCCAACCATTTGGCTACAAAGCTGAGCTGGACTGCCAAATAGTACCTCTCAAGATTTGGGAGCTGGATGCCGCCCTGGTGGTACGGGAGGACCAACGTGGATAGTGCCAATTTGTGTCCGCTTTTCCCCCATAGAAAGTCTTTGAGTAGAGTCTCGAGCAGCTGGAAGAAGGAGGCCTTAATGTAATAAAACACGTTTTGAAACCCATAAAGAAATCTGGGGAGTATGATAGAAGCCCTTCCCATCAAAGATAGGGGAAGTCGGGACCAAAACCCTATTGACTTGCGTAGGGGAGTCAATGCCGCCGCTGTGTTGTTCTCATGCATGAGTTTCGGTGTGTGGTAAACGTTGACGCCTAAGTAGTGAAATGTGGTAGGGTGCCAGATCACCTCCAGGGGTGGCATGTCGTCCAAGTGCTTATTTCTTAGGCCACCCAAAGGGAACAGGCAGGATTTACTCCTACTAAATTGTATGCCTGATACTCTGGCAAGTTGTTGAGGACGTCCATCATGGTCGGGACGTTCAGGTGTGGGTCTCTAATATAGAGCAGAACATCGTCCGCATACAAGGATATTATATGGTCCGTTCCATCCAGTTGGATGCCTGCATCGAAAAATTGCTTCCTGAAATAGATGGCAATGGGCTCCAGCCCAAGTATGTAAAGCATGGGGGAGAGCGGGCAGCCCTGTCTAGTGCCCCTTTGTATATCCCATGCTTCCGAAATAAGCCGACCGGATTTCACTCTTGCCCTTGGTTTAGTATACAATACCTTGACCCATCTGATACATTTTTCACCAAAGCCAAATTCTCGGAAGACTGCCAGGAGCCACTCCCAGTAGATGGAGTCAAACGCTTTGATAGCGTCCAAGGAAAGCAGGGCGTAGGAACCTCCGTCTAGTGTGGTTTGGGCTAGGACATGTTGGAGCCTGCGCAAGTTGGCAGTGGTATTGCGGCCCGGCACAAAAACCATTTTGATCAGGGTGCACCACCTCTCCTATCGCCCTGGCAAGTCGCTTAGCCAGGATCGTTGTCAGAATCTTGACATCGTAATTGAGCATTGCCAGTGGACGGTAGGAGTCGCAATCATCGGCTGGCTTGTTGGGCTTAAGCACCGGAATCACCAACGTCTCGCGCATGCTCTCGGGAAGGATCCCCAGTTCATAGGCTTCTTGAAAGACCTCGTGCAAGAGAGGGGTTAATTCGGGCTCATAGGTTTTGTAAAATTCAGTGGGGAGCCCGTCACTGCCCGGGGACTTACACGTGGCTAAGGATTTGATTGCTTCAGTTATGTCATCCTTAGTGATATCAGCATCCAGGGCTTCTTTGTGTGTACTTGGTAGTTTAGGCAAGGCTATTTCTTCCAGGGTATCTAAAATCTCAGTCAAGGGCACTTGAGTGTCGTGGGAATATAGCTGTGCGTAGAATAGTTTGAAGTGTCATTGATGCCCTGTTGAGTCTGATGTAGCGTGCCTTCTGCGTCTCTCAAGGATGTGGTCAGGGTCCTTGGATGCTCTTTCTTGCAAAGCCAGGCTAGAAGTCTACCGGGCTTGTCCGCCTGGGCGTGGGCCCTGTTTGTTCTGGTGGCGTAGTCAAACTTGGCTAGCCTGTCCCAAGCCTTTTTGCATTCGATTCTCGACTGCTTGAGCTCTTCCTCCGACTGCTGGGACTCTCGAGTGGCAGACTATAGCTGTTCAATTTCGGCTTCGCGTTGTTCCAGTTCTGTTCTTAAGTGCCTCCTGATGCCTCCCGCTTTGGATATAATCACTCCTCGTGTTACTACCTTTAGGGCCTCCCATATTGTGCTTAGGCGGTTAACACTATTCGTGTTTTCCAGTACATAGTTCACAAGGGACTCACGTAGGTCCTCTCTGAATGCAGGGTCCTTTAGCGCTTCAGTAGGCATTCGCCATGTAGGTATTGGTGGTCTGGGCCCTGTGATGCACCATTCTATTGCTAGAGGAGAGTGATCAGAGATGGTCCGTCCCCAGTATTGCGCTGCGTCAATTTGAGGGAGGCTTTCTCTGCCGATGAAGATGTGGTCAATCCTGGTGTAGAGTCTATGTGGAGAGGAGTAGTAGGAGTAGCCCCGGTCTTCTGGATGCTGTTCGCGCCAGACGTCCACCAGGTCTAGGCGATTCAGCATAGCATTCAGAGCAGTGGTGGATGCCGGTGGGCCTCCGGGGAAGGGGATTGACCTATCAAGGTCTGTGTTGCAGACACAATTGAAGTCGCCCCCCCCCAAACAAAATATCCGTCTCTGTATTGGGTGACTTTGGCATACATCAGTCCTAAATGCGCTGGTATGTTGTTGTTGGGAAGGTACGAGTTCACAATACATATTTCAGTTTGTTCAATTCTGCCCCATAATATTACATACCTCCCTTCCGGATCTAGTTTGGCTTTGAGTTGAAAGGGGATTTGGGGACTGATCCATGTGAACACCCCTCTGGCGTACTTGGAGTAGGAGGACCATACCCTTGCCCTCCCCAATGAGCCTGAAGCGTTGCAGTGGACTCCTTTGTTTGGTGGGTTTCCTGCAGGAGGGCCAGCCCTACTCTTTTCCTGCGGAGGTAGGATTTAATTCTGTTGCGACATAAGTAAGTGCCCAGACACCTCACATTCCAGGTTAAAATCTTAATGCGTGTGGCCATGGTGCAGAAAAGTAAGCCTTAGAGTCTCTCCTGGCCCGCCCATCTCGTTCCCCCCATTGGGGGTATATTTCGACCAACCACTTCCGTGGTTGGTTAGTATTGATGTGTTCTCTATTCCCTCCCGTGTCTTTGGTGATTGAGTTGCTTTGGAAATTGGAAACATGGTAACAAGTTCAACTCCCACTCGAAATGGTGGACAAACAATGCAGAACAACTGAACTGCCCCTAGCAGTTGCTTCAGAGGAGCAACGCTCGGGGGTTTCCGCAGCCCGTTGGCCTGTCCAGGTCATGAGACGTAGATGTAGTGCCAGCGTGCTGGCACTAGTTATAATGGGGTGGGTTGTGACGGTGTTCATGTGTGGTCGCCTGAGCTCCCTTCCGACTAAGCACATTCTGCTTCTTCTATGCGAAATCATCGTTACAACAGTGACTAAATGACTTAATTGGATGAAATTTCATTTGTGGAGATCGCGGTTTCTTCATAGACCACCTGCCTCTGAGTCTTGATCATCACCATCAGCTAGGTTGTTGTGCTTCATCCACATGATGGCTGCTGTTGGAGATTCCATGAAGACCGCTTTCCCTTAATAAAGGATCTTGAGGCGTGAGGGGTATAGGAGCATATATTTAAGATTGAGCTTGCGTAGACGGGCTTTAATTGGTATAAAGGAGTTCCTGGCTCTCTGCACATTGGGGGTGTAGTGAGGATACAGGACTATCCGAGAATCATTCCTTTTGATCACACCTCCTTCTCGGGAGAATTTAAGTATTATTTCCCTGTCTAGAAAATGTAAGATCTTCGCAATCATTGGGCGTGGGTGCGATCCAGGTGGAGGTTTCTTTTGTAGGGAGCGGTGGGCGCTCTCAACTGAGAATCCCTGCGTACGTTTGCCGGCCCCAACTTCGGGGAATATTAAAGATTCTACAAATTCTGTCGGGTTCGTGCCCTCCATCTATTCCAGAATTCCAAGAATCTGTATATTGTTGCGGCGGGCCCTCCCTTCCGCTTCCTCCGATCTTGCCTCTAGTCGAGCAACCTGCTTTTCAAGCGTGCTTACTTTAATTTCCAGGTTTGCAGCAGCGTCTGTGGTATCCTGCAGGTTCAACTCCACCTTGCTTACCCTCTCCGTTAGGTTGCGGGCATCCTGGCGTACGAGTTGCATGTCAACTCTGAGTTCATCTATCTTGGTCTCCATGACTGTCTGGAGTGCTGCAATTACCTGTAGTACCTGGGCGTTTCCAGTGTCTACGTCGGGCATGAGAGGTTCAGTCTGCGTAGGGATCTCACATTGGGGGTGCTGCTTGGGTTTTGTTCCTGAAAAGGAGTCCATGATCGTGGCCCCTTTGTTGTTATTCCGTGAGGCTGACATTTGTACTTCGTTACGTGGACTATAATAGTAGTTCTTGACTCAGTCTGATAATATGTTAAGTAGTCCTCAGTGGTGTCTTGCGCACCCGCAGTCCGGTGCTTTAGGAGCTGGTCCCCTGTCTCATAATCTGGGTGTATGCTGTATGTCACTTGAAAGCACAGGAGGGTGCGGTCAAAGATGCTCACTTCTAACAAAGTTCGCACAGAAGGTGCGCTCCAGAGGAGCCCCTCGTCCTCTGGTTGTACAATGGGGCGCCCTACGACCTCCCAGCTCACTGGGCCACAGCCTCACCACCCTTCGTGGCCCTGTTGTTGCTTGACAAAAAAGGGGGGGCTCACTGAGCAGGAAGTTAGATCTGGGGGCACCAGCAACTCCACGGCCAGACACTTCAATGGTGTTAGGGTGGGCTCATTCACCGACTGTGATGAGCTTAGTTCAGAGGTGCGTCGGAGCTTCAGTGTTCGCACAGCTGAGTGCTCTCCTAGGTCAGGAGCCACGCCACACACGCCCCCTGCCCTTATCCTCCTGCCCCAGGCGAAGCCCCAGTTATCCGCAATGGGGGGCCAGCAGGGCGTGTGGGAGTCACAGCGGGAGGATGGCGCCCAGGACTACACCTTCCCTTCTATATTGGCCTACCAGCAGTCTCCAAACTCTTCACTGCATCTGGGGGAGCAGCGCAGCGTCCCACAACACGCTGGTGCAGTAGCTCTCCCGCGCAGCGCCCAGTCAGCCAAACCTAGTCGTTGTGGGCCCAGCTCATTGTGGGACCCAACTGCCGCTTTCTCAGAGGGCCGGAGTTCTTATCGCGATCACACAGTATCGGCGGCCCGCAAGATCAGGCCACAGTGTGGGCCTCGGATGTTCATCAAGTGAAGTGCCCCAGGCCGCCGGCTCGCACACAGGCTCTTTCTGCACCGGAGGTCGCAGCTTCGATTAAACTTCCTTCAGCGTGGGCCAACGGGTCCTGTCCAATATCGCGGTGTGTCCAGTCTCACTCACGGACCACATTGGCGTCGGCCACCTCCACTCCTCAAGTTGCGCCAGGGGGAGTGCTGCTATAGTACGTAGTTCGCAGGCACAGCTACTCCCTCATCTGGCATGTGGGCAGTCAAGCCAGGTCGCGGCGCAACCAGTGCGACACAGGACCTTCGCTCCCCTGTTTCGAGGGTCCGCTGTGCTTCTGAGGTTGCAACGCCGGTGGTCCGTGGGGCCAGGCCGTAGTTTGGGCACCGGGCGCTTGATCGCTGGAGCGCCGCAGGCTGTAGGCACACCATCAGGCTCCTCCCCCATCAACGGTTACAATTCCGATCAGGCCGCCGCTTCAGCAGGCCCCCGGGGACCCGTTCAGCACCCCGTTTAGGGAAATGCAAGCTCCGATTTTCATCAGGTCTTCTCTAGAAGTGTACAGGAACACTTATTCTAGCAGATGCTGTGGTCTTTTGCAGGGAATGCAACCTTCGGCAGAAGTAACAGGATCAGTGAAAGTATCAGGACGGGAGCTCAGCCCTGCTGCTGCTTCTCTACATGAGCTCCAGCCACCGTGGTGCGTTCATACATACCTTAAACTAGGACAGAGTTCATATTTGATGTCACTGCATCAGATTTTTCTGCCACTATGGCCCAGCTAACCCCCCCCCCTCAAATCTCCCAAGGCAATAGGCTGGGTGTTAGAGCGCATCTTCTAGTAGGAGTAGAACGCTACCATGGAAAAGGTCCAGGCTAATGGGATTCTTTGAGTGTAATAGTGCCTTCTACGTTCTCAAGAAGCAAACCAAGTAATCTAATAAGCGCAATGTCAAGGGATACAGGCATGTAACCACTGTGTGTTTCAATGGCTAACCTAAGCAGTTATAAGTGCAAAAGGGTTGCTAGCATGTAACTTGGAGCATCGTGGGTGGGATGAAAACATGTAGACGTAATGCTCCAGGTGGAGCCACATGTGTTATTTAGATGCAGTGCCAGGCCAGCCAGGCCACCCACATGTCTTGGCCCAGCCCTATAGCATGTTGTCGCCGGTATTGTAGGGGTCTCATATATGACCTTTGATACATTTCCCGTCCCCAAGAACATCCGTCTAAATGAGTCATGTTTTTGCCCCCTAGTACCCTCTTACCTACCATTCCTACCCCCAAAATTCATCTATGTGCATACCATTTCCCATACCCAAATTCACCAAGGTGCACTTTAATCGAGCATTCTCAGGGCTTGGGCAAGCCCCTTTGACAATTAGATGGGGCAATCCATCCAAGGGCGCAACATGTCCTATAGCCATAATCCAACTAGGCGCACTTCAATTGCTACCTCCAGTGATCAATCTAATCGAGCATTTTGAGTGTTTTGGGCAGGCCCCCTTTGATATTAAAGGCCCTACACCAGCAGGTCCTGTCCTAGGTATTCAACAGAGGCACGAGTTAGGATGAGACCGCACAGCATATTTCAAGGCCTGATGTGCTGTCCAGACACTTTTCAGTAGTAATGTACAAGCTAAAAATCAGATTGTCAGGTGTTAGAGTGCACGAGTTAGAGTGCAGGAAGTCCCCGGGGCGGATGTTTGATCGTGTGCAGGAGTGCAAGTGGCCGTGTTTGGCAGTGTGGGCTGCCGTGAAAGCAGCATGAACTGCTGATGTTTCGGTGAGTCTGGGCCAGTACTTGTGTGCGAGGACAATCATGGGAATGCAGAGGGAGGGGATTCAGGAAGCGGAAGGGTTTAGCCACGTTTTGAGGGCCTTTCTGAATGCAAGGTGGTTTTCAATGTGGCGATTATTGAGACGGAGAGCGTTCCAGATGGTGGGAGCTTGGATGAAGGAGGACCCTCCCAATCTTGTTGAGTTTGAATGGGGGAGAACGAGGAGAAGTGCTGCACGGGATCTGAGGATCCTGGTTTGTTGGTAGCGTAGGAGTTTATCCTGGAGGAATTTGGGACCAGTGTTGTCGATGGCACGGTAGTCCTTCGACCGATAGGGAGCCGGTGTAGAACTCGGGCTAATGTGTTCTCTAGGATAAAGGCAGTTTACATAATCTAAGCAGAAGAGGATGATAATGAGGATGGGAGATTCGGTGTGGATAGGTGAGTTACGGGAAGATTTGCGAAAGGATGTGTAGGTGGAAGAAGCAGGTTCTAGATACAGAGTTGATGTGTTGGAAGAGGGATAGTTTCTAGTCCAGAGTGCAACCAAGCTTTTTCACCAAAGTGGAAGTTGCCAAGTGGGGTCGGGTGGGGACCTAGAAGTGAGGGCAGGGGATAGGTTGGGGAAGGAGGGTGGTTTTACCGCATACAAGGATTCGAATTTTCCAGGGTGGAGGAGGTGGTCGTCATCATCATCCAGTGGTCAATATGAGAGAGAGAGGCATTATGAGAGAACACCAGTGGCACCTGGCGATTTTGGGATTTTAAGGATGATCCAAGTATCATCTGCGTGGTTGTAACAGAGGGGATTGTGGGAGCGAATGAGTGCAGGGAGGGGGCCCAAGATAGATATTGAACAGGAGGAGAGATACAGATGCTCCCTGGTGAGCCTCTTTCTGAATATGCCTAACTCTACACTTCGCCCGCTACAACTCATCCAGAACAGGCCCACAAGACTTATCCTTCGGCCCAAGTCCAGGGATCACATCTCTCCGGCCCTGAAATCCCTCCACTGGCTCCCGGTGGCTGCTAGGATCATGTTCAAGACCCTCTGCATCATCCGCAAGGCTTTCTGGGGCCGGGGCCCTCCATCTCCAACTCTCTCACTTCCCAAGTGCCTTCCTACTAGAGCAATCCACTCGTCTACTTCTAATTCTCTGTGGGTGAATCACTTCTCCAAGCAGAGATTGGGGAGTAGATCCCTCTCCTTTGCAGGTGCCTCCGTCTGGAACGGCCTCCCTGCCTCTCTCTGCCTTGAGTCGGATCTCCTTAAGTTACAGAAGCTCCTCAAGACCTTCCCACCTCTCTTCATTCTCTCTTCCCCTCCCCTGCCAACCCTCCCTTGCTCCTGCACAGTTTCTGCTGACTGGCTGCTTTGTGTACCTCCGAGACATACAGGACGCCAGATGACCGCAACCCCCCCCCCCCCACCTACGCTCCCCGCTACCTCCCCCTGCACTTGCCGGATGGCCTTCCTGCACTGCTACCTGGCCTGCCTTGCACTACCGGGTTTGATTCCCCGAGTCCCAGCCTCCTTGCACTTCACTCAGGGCTTTGCTTCTATGGGTGCAATTTTCCCCGAACCCTCTCCCCTGCACTTGTTTGCACACTTGCACAATCTAAATAATGCTAGGCCTAGTAAGATCGTTGTCCTCCCTTGTTCACCCTTCCTTGCCTGGCTGCACCTTGAAAACACATTGTGTATAGGTGTATTATAAATAACATATCAAATCAATCAATCCCTTTCGGCACTGGGCGAGAGGCGAAAGGGTGGAGGATCATGTTTTGCGACTGATTCGAGATGAAGGAGGCGATCCTTGGAAGAGCTGTGTCCTTGATTCTTAAGGAGTGTAGCCTGTCTAGGAGTATGGTACAGTCCAATGGTATCGAGGGCAGCCGAGAGGTCAAGAAGGATGAGCAATGTGCATCCTTCCGTGTCCGCTGTTCTTTTTAGGTCATCCGAAATGGACAGCAAGGAGGACTCAGAGGGTTCTGAAGCCTGATGGCTTTTGTGAGTGGCAGAGCTGCTTGAATGCTGCATGGTCCACAAGTTTGGAAATGAAGAGGGTGTTGTAAATGGGCCAGTAGTTATGGGGAATGAATGGGTCGAGCCTGGTTTTTTTGTGGAGAGGTTTGATATAGGAGGTTTTGAAGGCTTCCAAGAAGAATCCCGAGATGAGGGATTGGTTAAGGATTGACCGTGCAAGGCGGCCTGTGCAGGATGATGTTAGGATATTCTTGAGGAGTGTGGGTGGGTATGGGTCTCCAGGAGAGCCCAACGGGCTGCTTTGCGCTAGGACCATAAGGAGCTCCCGGTGCGTGATTGGGGGGGGGGTGGGAAAAACAAGAGGAGAATGCTTGCATCAGGAAGTAATTGGGAGAGGGGACGAGTGAAGAGGGGGGCAGAATTGTTAGAGAGGATGGCACTACGTTTATCGATGGCGATGTTGTTCAGACAAGGCAATGCATACAGATGGGAGCTAATGGGGGGGGGATTGAGCAACCTGGCGACTTGAATTCAGAGATTATTCTGTGCAGTTCCTTGCTTGGGATGTGAGAATTCAAGATTCTGTTCCCATAGGTTTTTTGGTTTTTCTAATTTCTGACCAGTAGGCCCTCGTCAGTCATGGCAGGGAAGCTTTGTTTTAGGGGGTGGGGTTGGTTCTCCATGTCCGCTCCACTTGGTGCTTGAGAGATTTGATCGGTGGTGTACCATTTGGGGTGAGGCATGATGGGGTGTGAGGGAGCTGGAGAGCCAGTGATCAAAGAGTTTGATGGAGGGAGGGCCTTTCTGGAGAGTGTGTGCTGGGAGTGAGTTGAGGAAGGAATTAGCTGGGTCAGGGGTGATGATGGCTTTATTCCAGAGTGGGGTGAGGGGGGATGAAGGTTGGTGATGGTGGGACGAAGATCTGGGAAGGGGTGGAGGTAGGGGGGGGTTGGCAGGGAGAAGATTACTGCAGAGTGATCTGTCCAGGTTAGGGGGCACGGAGGGAGGGTGAATATGATTGTGGCGCTGAATACCAGATCAAGGGTGTGGCCTGCCGCATGAATGGGGAGTGAAATGAGTTGTGTCAGGTTGAGAGCTTTTTAGGTTATCGGTGAAGGAACGGGTGACAAGGTTTGCGGGGGCGCCCCAGATTTTGAAATCTCCTAGTATAGGGGGCACGGGATGAAGGTTGTTGATAGTGCAGAACAGAGAGTCTGCAAAGTTCCTATTGTAGCCAGGGGTCTGTATAGGAGTAGAAAGCTGTTTGAGGTAGCGGGGGAGAGTTGGAATTTTACAAGCAGGGTTTCATAATCTGTGCTGCTGGCTAAGGTGTCCTTGTGTAGGACTGAAATCTGGCGTTTGTGTAGGAATGCTAGCCCCCTTCATATTCTAGGTCTGTTCTGAACAAATCAGGTTGTATCCTGGGGGGTGCCTCGTGGGCAATGGGTGCGTAGTCGTCTGCAAACCAGGTCTCTATGATGAAGATGTTTTTGTGGGACATCAAATCAAAGATGTTAAATTTGTTTTTAGAGACCAACCTAACATTTATGAGAATGCAAAGGAGTAGCTTTGATTTCAGAAGGGGAGTTCCTGCTAACAGTGGGGGTGGGTGGTATGTGTTGTGGGAGATGAAGGGTGAGCTGCAAGGCCTGGCCTTGCAAAGGTTGTGGGGTGTGTTGTTGTAGAAGATGGGGGAGGAGGGGGGAGAGCAGTGGAAGCAAGGGATAGGGTTGGCAAATGGGCTAAGGGGAGGAGGGGAACAGAGCTAGGACAGGGTTGGGAGATTTGGGTGCTGTAGAGGGGGCAAGGATTGGGATCTGGGATGGTGCATGGGAGAAGCGAGGAGGGGCCTGAGGCGGCTGAGGCCATGGTCCTTTTGGGTCTTTCGTGTGGCACACAGGATGTGGGAGAGCATCGGGGGGCTGTTGAGATTGGAGTGTTGCCCAGGGCAGCCCTTGCTGCACTTTGCAATGAAAAGTATGAGTTGGCAAGGTGAGGGGGGAGGACTTTCGGGAGATGTGGGATGAGGGTGTGGAGGCAAAACTGGTGAGGGAGGTTCGAAGTGGATGGGTGGGAGGAGCTGGGCAGGTGAGATAGGGATAGGCTAGAGGGGTTGATGTCCACAACTCTAGCTTGCCAGCGTGCAGCTCTGGCTTGGGAGGCGCGAAAACTGGGTTGAGGAGAGATGGGTGGGAGAAGAGGGCAGTTTGAAATGGGGGATGGTGGAGCGAATGACTGGGAGTGTTGAAGGGGCTGCATGCAAGGATGGGGAGAGGGGCTAGACGAGGGAGAGGGTGGGGTGGGTTGGACATTGATAGGCTTTCTGGAGCGCCATCGTGCTGCTCCGATTTGGGCAGTGTGAGGCATGCAGTCTATAGTTTGGGAACGATGCCCCCGATTCATAGCTCTGGGAGGTAGGAAGACACATCTGGATTAACTATGGAGCAGGGGGGAATGTAGCTAGATTTAAAGAAGAGAGCAGGGGATATGCACCAAGATTTAAACAACGCAGTAGGGTATAGATGTACCTATATTTAAAGGAATACAGCAGGAAAAAGCACCTAGAGTCAGACTCACGGTATTTGGAAAGAGCACATAGAAATTAAATGATCACTTCAGGGAAATGCACCTGGATTCAAAAGACTACAGCGAGTGAAGATAAGCGTGCCTAGGTTTAAAAGAGCACACCTAGATTAAAAGAGCACAGTAGGAGAAAAAGCACCTAGATTTAAACGAACACAGCAGAGGAAGATGCACTTAGATTTAGGCAACACAGAGTGGGAAAGTTCAACTATGATTTAAAAGGGCACACCTATATTTAAAAGAAGAGAGCAGTGAAAATGCACCCAGATTTAGAAAGGGCACACCTAAATAAAAAAATAAACACTGGGGGAAAGCACATAAAATCAAACACATAGTGGTTTGATAATGTATGTGGATTTAAAGAGCACAACCTAGATTCAAGGAGAATACAGCAAGGGAAAAGTAAAGCACCTAGAAAGTAAAACTCCTGTCTTGTCAACAATGTAATGAAGACCTCTTTGATTCAGGCTTTAGCAGTGCACTCAATTATTATTACACAGTTAGGCTAGATGGGGTTTTACTCGAGTGCAGTAATGGCTGTACTCCCCACCAACACCACACTTACCGGTCAGTCACTGCTGGTTGACTGCGGCATGCTTCCCAGGCAAACACGGAATTGAGCTGCATCTTCGGAATCTGCCTGTTGCCTCGTTACCCTTACCCTGTGGCTGCCCGGACATAGCATGCCCTGGGTGGTTGCCCTACGTGGGTCATGCAGAGGTCCAATCCGCAGTCAGGGGCGGGATGGGAGGCGAGAGGGGGAAAGGAAACAAGGAAGCTGGCCCGGGAGGGGATGGGAGCGAGGAACGCCGAAAAAAGGCTAACAATGGAAGATGTACCCAAAAACAAACGCAGGGTGTGGATTAGAGCCCTGCCACCACACTTAGCAGAAGGCTGGTAGTAAATAGTGGGCTAACTAGAAAGGGCGAAGGTTCTTGCGATTGATGGAGCTGGCCTCAATGACCACAGTGGTTGGGGCGGGATGGGAGACAGTAGGGGGAAATGGAAACGATGAAGCGGGCTTGAGAGGGTGCAGGGAGCAACGAACACCGAAAAATGTATGTATGTATTATGCTTCCATTTCCATAATGTTCTACAACATTTCTCAACTTGTACTTGGTCTACTATCCTCATATTTGTTGAATAATGTATGTAATCCATCTGTAAATTAGCCTATAATTCAAATATTCCCTACTATCGCAACAGAAAGCATAATGCTATTACAGACTGAGGCAAAGGATTATGCTCAACTCTACTCTACTTCTTGAGCAGCTTTAAAAAAAAAAAAAAGTATAAAAAAAAAAACACAGTATATAAAAAAAAAAACACACAACACATGGAAAAATTCAATGTTACACGATTATCCAATCCCGCTCCACCGGAAGCTAGACCATCCCTGGTTGAGTGAACATCCTTCACTTTTTGTTCTGCCTCTGAACCGAACTGGGTCCCTGCTTTAATATCCAACGAATACTGTACTGCCACTTCACGAACCCGCCGGCTTGGCCTCTGCACCTCCATTGAAAGAAACGTATACCAACACTGAATTAAGGCCAACCACAGGGCGGTCAATCGCAAAATTATTAACTGACGCACTTGCATCACACATACCGCTCACATGCGTACGTCTACGCAATTCCATGGAAGGGATAATCCTGTGCTCTGTCTTTAATAGAATTGTGACTTTCTGTTGCGACAGTAGGGAAATCTAAATTCTATGTCAAGACCGGAGGCTCAGATTACGCTAGTTTAAAGTTTACTTACCAGCAGCGTTGACACTTGTTCAATTGGCCTAAAGTAGATGAGTCATTAGACCAGTCGGCCGCCTTCATGGTATCTTTTAGCCGGGTCCCTACGGTGAAGGCCTTGGACACCATAGCGCCTCGAGCAGAGTGTGCTTTGTAAGCTTGGATATGGATGCCCGCTTGCTGCATGCACCAACGCACCCATCTGGCTAGTGTAGCCAAGGATATTGCCTCCTAATGCCGGTTTTCGTTCTCTTGAAGGGAAATGTCACCCCGAAAGGTGAAAGACTTGTTATTGACTTCTAAGGCTGTGAAGTTTGACGTCGACAAAGCAAAGTTCGCGTGTTTAGCAGACAGAGCCTTACGCGATGATACCTTGTTCTCCGGCCACGATTGAAATAGGCCAGAGGCCCATGTCAACATCCCACACCTGGGAGTACTTCGGTGTAGGAGGCTTCAGGAGCCTCACTCCCGCCTCACTCCCTTGAGCAGCCTGCACACCAGAGGATGCTCTCCCACCGAGAGCCCTTCCACAGGTGCGCGCCCGCTGCTATAGCCAAGCGTACTGGGTGGACCGTACTGTATGCCTTGCCCTGCGCCGCCAGCATGTCCAAGAAATCCACTACACAGGCAATCTGCTTTAGAGGGATGAATGTCCCTAGCCAGGCACCAGCTTCGCCATTTTCCCCAGGTCGGCTATGTAGGCTTTTTGTCCGTGGAGCGCAGGATTCTCTGATAAATTGTTCAGCCTCTCCCAAAATGCATGGCAGAGACCAGGTTCTCCGGAAATCATCCAGGCTATTAGGCTCAAACTGTCGACGGAACCAGCGGATGCCTTGCCAGATAGGCCCGCAGGATCATCAGCTCTCGAGGCAGTAGAATGGGGAATTTACATGACATCTCTAGCAGGCTTGGAAACCAGACTTATCCTTTCTAATCTGTAGTCACCAGCACTAGCTTCGCTTTCTGCCTCCTCACCTGGGCAAGTGTTCACGCTATCCTGGCAAAAACGCATACTCCGTGCGTTGACCCCACGACTGGAGAAAGGCATCTGTCGCAGGCTTGCAGCTGCCTCCGGGTCCGGCCTCCAGCTATAGAAGCACTGAAGTTTCCTCTTTAGCCTAGAGAGAGGTGAACTGGTCCATCTGGCAGGGGCCCCACCAAGACATGATTGAGGAACACCGTTAGATCTAGCTGCCAGTCGCTCGAATCCCTGAGGTATTTCGAGTTCCAGTTGGCCGCTTGATTCTGTAGCCGCGGGAGATGCTCTGCTGTCATGACGACGTTGTTCCCTTTCGCTAGCTCTGCTAGCATCCTGGACCTCATTTCTCCACCCCCAAGCGGATTGATTTATCGGACCGCTGAAACATTGTCCATCTTGAGCAGTACACAGCACTACGCCCTCTCCTGTGTCCAACACCATTGCGAAGGAGCCTGCCAGCAACTCTAGGCAATTGATATGGAGGCTGAGCTTCTGCTCCAACCACCTGCCTCAGGTTGTCATCTCCCCACATCGGGCTCCCCAGCCCCAATGGATGGCATCCAATTCTATGACAAGGTCTGGGGAGGATCCGAAAATCACTTTCCCATTCCAGGCCTCCACCAGGACAATTCCGTCTTTGCTTCTGGGAAAAACAGGACTCTGGTCGTTCGAGAGGCCCCTCTGGAGATGCTGCATCATTAGGCGCTGAAGCACCCAGTAGCAGAGAGGGCTATGTAATATCACATGAATTGGCGACATGAGTCGCCCCACTAGCCTCACCAATTCCCTTAACGAGACCCGGACCTTCGACAAGAATGCTCAGATCTCTTTCTTGATCGTATTGACCTTTGCCAGAGGTAGGCAGAGGACCTTCAAGCCGAAGCCACCATAAAGAGCAGGAATTCCATCATTTGGGACGGAGCGATCTCAGACTTGTCCAATTGATAAGTAACACCAGACCCTGAAGTAGTAACTTGACTGTACGCGACCTGCTCCTGTAACACCCGTTTGTACCGACACATTAGGCACACGTTGTCCAGGTACATTAGCCGGATGTCCTGCTCCCTCTGCCTGGACACCACCCGTTTCATTAACTTGGTGAAGCACTATGGCCCCGACGCTAGTCCGAAAGGGATGCAGGTGCACTCACACCTCCGACCCTGCCAAAGGAGCTGCAGAAAACAGAGGTACTGCTGTGCAGTGGGCAATGTGAGGTACGCAAACCTTCAGGTCTATCCTTGCTAGCCAATCTCCAGTCTGAAGGATATCTCGCAGGAGATGAATGCCCTCCATTTTGAAGTGATGATACACTAAGAAGGCATTAAAACACCCAGAGATTTATCACTCGTCGCAGCTTGCTTTTCCGTTTGACTAGGAACATGTTGCTCATGAAGGAGCAGAGGCTGCCTTCCACCGGCGCAATCACTTTTTTGCACTACAGTTGTATGATCTCTTCCCGTAGCAGGCACTAGTCTTCTGCTGAGAACACTGCTGGTCTGGGCAGCTGCGCTTGAGTGGGCCGCTGATCACATTCTAAACAAAACCCTTGTACTGCTTGCAACACCCATGCATCTTTTTTACGCTCACCTGGCTCCCACAGAGGCGTCGATCTGAACTGGACAGCTGCGGTCTCCACCAATGTGATGCGTAGGGCCGAGATGACAGACTGGACTGGCCCACCTAGCTTCGTTTGCTTGGCCCGTAGGAGTATTCTTCTGCAAATGGAGAAAGGGAATTAACCACCCGTGGAGTTGAGCGTAACTTCCCCCCACCCCCACTGTTCTCCCCACAGATCACCTTTGATGTCCCCTCTATAGTCTCACCTGATGTTTGAAAAGATGAGCTCTCCATCCCGATTTGAGCGCAGGGGCGCGTTGATAACCAGTTGCTTCACTGGCTCGAAGGAATTGGTGAGTTCCAGAACAATATTGACTCCCAAAAAATATGTAGTTCGTAAGAGTTCACATGTCTGACTTTCACTATTGTCCGATTCCTTGCAGTTTGCAGCTTGACCACAGCGAAGAGTTCCTCGTGGTAGCTGACGAAGTTCAGGTAAGGATTTGGCTCATCCTACACAGTTCAATTAAAATAAGGCCAGAACGTAAGCTGCTCGTTTCCTTATTCAGGTGTGGCGAGAAAATATTAAGTTCGGGGAATTATGCCTCCGGTGGTAAAATTAGGTATGTCTATTGCGGTAAGAAGAGTTCCCCTTATTTGTCCCGTTGTCTCACCTTGTCGTCCTTTTGTTCCCCTTAGGGGCCGGGGTGCGGCGAGAATGCAATGGAGACTGCGCCGACCCGTGAAGAGGAATAGTACCCCCGGCGGTAATCAGGTAAGTCTATGGGGGTAGTTACTATTGCCTCTTTATTTCCTTGGCTCACCTTTGCTGTTCTTGTGTTCCCCTTAGGTGCCAGAATGCGGCGGGAACGTGCAGAAGGATGCGGTGGATCGTGAGGATGCTGCGAAGGCCGGTGAGTTCAGCGCGGCGCTGCAGCAGGCGAGGCGGCGCGCGTAAATGCTTCTTCCTTCCAGCTCGAAGGTGCTGTGGATCCGGAATTCAGGTAAGGATCGAAGGTTTGCTCTTATTCTAACCTTCTCCTTCTGTTCTTCCCTTTTTCTAGGAGCTGCAGACTCGAGGCGTGCGTGGCAGAAGACTGGATGCAGGCTTGCAGACACGGTGAGCGTTACGCTGCTGGATGCAGAATAACACAAAGCGTGTGCTGCTCATCGGGCGTGGTTTAAATAGCCTCCAAAGTAGTCCCAGGTAAGTATTCTTCCCCAGCCCCACCCGAGTAAAAAAAATAGTCCCTAGGTAAAATAGTCCCTTCCAAGCCTCATTTGGCTTGGGGCTCTGCAGCATGGTCTGCACCAGGTAAGCTTGCAGCATGGTCTGCATCAGCTTCTACTCTATGAGCCTGGCGCCAGGACTGACTTTCCATATGAGCCTGGCGCCATAGGCGCCAGGACCGCACCCAAACAGCCCCTAGCAGGGGCTTTTGGGCTTGCTCAAAATAACTTGATGTCTGCTTCCGGGGTTGCTGGACCTGGTCTGGTTTCCCGGGGGTAGGCATCATGACATCTTTGGCGATATCTAGACATCTTTCTGTGCGCACTCCGCCAGCCATCCCCACACCCCCACTGGAGGGGGGTTTGAGCCTGTTAGCCAGTGGCATGGGCAGGACTCATCTGGATTGGGAGGTTGCTGCTTCCCACATTGCCTCCAGCCTCTTCCTCGGAACAGGAAGAAGGGGTTTGGCTTGGGGTATTCTTGGTCTCGCCAGCCTCTACCAGAAGGGACCCTGTAGTTGAAGCAGCGGCTGGCCGAGCGGCCCCTGCCTCTACCAGCCCTTCCAAAACCCTTTTTTAAAGGAAGCTTGCACTGGTCTGGCGCTGTATATGTGTTTAAGAATTTGCTCATGCCTTTAATGAAGGCATCTCCAAATGACGTCCCTTTCGCGGCTCCCGCCACTTCCGACAAGGCGAGCTACCCGAGCTTCGAATCAATCTTCACTAGGAAGGACCTCCTACACTCGGTAGTCAGGGCGCAATTGGCATTCCTAGGAGGCATATAGCCCATTCTGCCCAGCCCGCAAGGACATCTGGATCGACGGCCAGCTGCTGCGGTTTAGCTTCCTCTGCCCGCTGACAAATCTTTGCGAGCAGTTCAACCAACTCTAACAGCTTGTCCTGACACACCCTCCAGGATCTTTCAGTGCCTTTTTTGATATCTTTCATGTAGCGCCCCATTAAAGTGAGCATTCGCACATCGATGTCCGGGGTCTTGGCCACTCTGTCGGCATAAGAGGTTGGGGGCACTTGTCGCTGAGCTTATTCTAGGCTTCTTTATCTAAGAGCGTGCGCAGGCGTCTCCTCAGATTCTCTCTGGCGGCTTCCAATCTGGGGTGGACGAGACAATCCGGGTCAAATACTTCCTACTCCTATTCCCTGGGTCTCTTCCCTTCCTTTGTCGCTTTGCGCAATCTTCCCGTGTCTAAGGAGAATTCTTCCCTCTCTTGAGTTTACTTCAGCAGGGTCAGCTCAGCTGACCTGATCTTGAACATCGAGGAGCAGGAGGTGTCCTCTCTACGACCTTAGCCTTTGCTGTCTTTGCTCCTGCTGTGCAGAGTGCCTGGGGGGGGTGGGGGTTTCACTCCAGGCCCTCTGATGTTGCGTCTTCCTTGCCGTCTGAAGTAGATTCTCTGGGGTGATACTCTCAGAGCTCCTGCATGTCTTGCGAGAAGGCTAGAAAATATTTCATCACACTCAGCTGCTTGCCGAGCTGCCCCAAGCTGGCGAAGATGACCTTCTGCACTACTTGCCCCATAGAAGGGTGCAGGCTGCAGCAGTGCGGCTCATCCGATTCGTCAGAGGAGCTATGCTCTCTGGCTCATAATGCTACTGGCAACACTAGCAATGGGGACTACATCTCTGCAGGTGTACCTGGGCCTGCTCTCTCTCAATCAATCAATCAATAATGCAGGTCTGGGCAGCAGCTGCTGTGTCATTTAGTTGGGACTGAGCCAGTCAGTGCCCTGCCGCGAGGCCTTACTACGGCGAAGGCTGTGCTGGGAGCAAGCTTTTGCTCTTTAATGCTAGGCAACTCTTCTGTTTCAGATGCCACCAGGTGGCACTGCGGGGAGCCGCTGATATAGTGGACGTGGATAGGCTTGCCTGATGCCCGACTCTCCCAGTGATGCACATGTCTGGGATCCCTTCTGTCGGGATTCAAGAACGGATGTCGAGTTTGCCAGTGCCGGTATTATGCATGAGAATGTTAAACTGGATGCGCAGAAGTGGGCAGGTGAGTGACAGAACTCTGTCCCGTCGTGCTCTGCCAGCAGACTTTCACACAGTCTGCCCTCTGCCGCAGTCAGTAAACGGAGTGCCGGAGCGGCTAGACCCAGTCACGCTTCTGCAAAGTAAGCTCACGGAAATGTTCGGCCTCGCATGCACCATTGCCACGCTGGAATACACTACAAAGTTGTCTGGGTGGCACGCAGACCTTAAAACACATGTGCTGTTTATCACTCACACCTAAAGAAAAAAGAAGATGCACTTATCTACTACAAAGAAAAAGGAGGATGTTCAGTCAGTCAGGGGTGGTCTAGCCTCGGTGGAGTAGGATTGGATGATCATGCCACATGGACTTTAGCACCCTATCAAGTTAAACTACAAAAGACACTATCCCATCTGGATGCTGTCGTTTTTCCTTGTGTTGTGCTTGTTTATACTGTTTTTAAGCTGCAAGAGAAGCATTATCCAGGCCAACGGTCATGACACAGAATCTTCATTTAAACTGATTGGAAATGTTTTTTACTGTGCCACTTTTCAAGTTCTATGCAGCGACAGTCATTAGTGAGTTGCATTTCTCACGCTTCAGCTTTCCAAGGTCACTATCCTCATTAGATATGCATGTTCATTTTTTACATTTGGACTGTTTCCAATCGTAGACAGAGCAAATGGAACACCTCTATGGTACTGTATGTGAAATGATCAGCATTTGGCTTGATCTCAAGTAATGTTATAGGGTTTGCATTATGCTAGACATCTGCTCCTGAAAGGCCTTTCCAATGACTGCACACATGAATTTACTTTGTGTTGGCTATTCTTTTTGCATATCATTGACTGTCACTTGACCCATTTTATTCACTGTCTATGGGGCCAAACAGTGATGTCTACTATTTTCAGTTATTTTTGAATATTCTATAAATTGATACTGGATTAATCCTATTCTTCTGTCACAGTGAAGGTTATTATCCATGTCCTATACAGTTGATGCTCTTCTGTTTTGCCTTAATTCTTGCAGTCAAGGTTATTCGTGTATTGCCAAGAACCAATTATTTTATCAATACACACGCTTGTTTGACTGTATGGGCCGGAGTTCAACTTTTTTCATGGATTTAAAATTCTCGCGGTCAATAGAACAAAACCGGACTTCAAACTGAAAATAAAAATGTTGATTTTTATACATTTTCAAAATCTAGGATACAGGAGACTACCGGGGCATCTTCACCACTCACAGCATTATTGACAAGCTACTTGGGATGTGAAGGTATTGTTATGTATCTTTTGGTCGTCTGTATGGATAATCATGCTTATATTAGTAGAGATACACGGTCATCAAAATTTTTTCTTTAGCTTTTAGGGACAAATTTCCTTTCCTGTAGGATTGTCCAATATTGTATAATTTCAAACACGGTAAAAGATGCGTTATGCAGGGTTCGAAATTGAGGGGGAGCCGGGAGCCATTTAGCTCCTGCTATCCTAGAAGAACCTGGTTAGCTTGATACCAAAAGCTACCAGGAGCTATTTTTGGATCCTGATTCCCAACAAAACACACCTTTGTGAATTTGTAAATCTATAAATAAACATTAGGACATTGCTATATACCACATTTAAGCATATGGTGTCATACATTAAGGGGGCGTGGCCCGAGCTCATGCAGTGAGGGTGCAGCCAAGTAGAGCTCCCACCAAGATCCTATGCATTGATCCTTGTTGCGGCTATTATCGTCTATATTTTTGATATAGAATTTTATATTTTGGTTGGGGAAGTGGTCGCCTACGTATCCGGTTTTATCCCGATCGAAATCGGTGCCTAGAAAGCATTTTTTCCCTGACATTGAAGCCCAGACTCTGTGCTTCCCAAGATGGTGGCCAGGCAATGCAGCTCCTGGTGCTACTGATGTCTGGTTCGATGTGCAGTGAATACTAATTGGACTCTGAAGTGAAGGTAGTATCCTGCAGTTCCCGGAGTGATAGCAGCCGGGAACCCTGCAACAACGCAGTAAGAGGCAAGGCCTAGGTTAAAAGTGTCCCCTTTGGTGAGGCAGCTAAGAGGGACAGAAGATTCCAATACGCGCAGAAGATTGTGCTTGCGCTGAGAAGCTGCTTATGGAACCTAACTGCTGAAACATAGCGATGATACGCAGCACTCTGTTAATGAACGATTGCCTGTGCATTGGGTGCCACTTGGAATTTGAGTATTTAACCCCTCATGTGCCAAGGAATCTCGTCCTTGGCACTACGTTCCCAGTGCCAAGGACGAGATACCTCCTCTTTTTTGGCACTTAAGTTTGTGGGATCACTGCAAAGCAGCAATCGCACAAACTTTAAATCCAACTCATGGGCTATGTGAGGAGGAGGTTCCTCCTCACGGCCCAGCGGTTGGATTCATGTCAGCGAGCGTAATGCATGCGGACGTGGAACTGAATGTAAATTTCCTCCTCTATCTCGGGCATTAGTATGCCGTTTTGATCGAGGGAGGTGTCCATGCAAACTAGAAACTCTCCCCTTTCCAACGACACCTACACCGCACCAACCAATGCAACTAGAGCACCAGGGATTCGTTTTTGAAGTGGGGGGAGCGGGCCACTTACTATGTAAGCGCCCCGGCCCCTAAAGCATTGCCCATAATGGTTAGCCCATCTGCCCCTAAGGAAGGGTCAAACAAAAACAAAATAATAAACGAAATGTGCTTTGTTTTTGGTGGGATTGTTGTGGGGCGTGGGGGCACACTAGACCACCAGGGATTTTATAAATATAAGGGGGGTGGCCCTCTTCCCCCCCCCCACCTGAAATGAATGTGGGGCATGCCATGTAGCCCTCCCTGGGGGCAGATTGGCAGTCTAATCTGCCGCTAGGAAGGGGCAAATGGTTTTTTTACTGGGCGTTGAAGGTCACTAGACCACCAAGCATGAGTGTGGCCAGGAATAGAAGGATGCTGGCTGCATTGCTGGAAAACCAAGTGCATTGCTGGGTGCGGATTGCTGGATCCGCGCCAAACAATGGCACTACACATTGGTGTGGTGCTTACTTCCTGTGCACAGTAATTGGACAGCAGAAGAGAGCACCATAGTACCATAGTAAGTGTGCATTGGGCATTTTGAAGGAATGAACGTTGCGACTGCCCCCCGTTGCTCACTAGCGCAAGCCGAAGATAGAGATTGATCATCAGTGTCAGCCCAGCAAAAAAACAGTTTTTTCCGTTTACAGGTTTAGTACAGTTGAAGCTTCTCCTTTGTTATGCAAGTAGAGGATCTGCTCTTTCAACATTGCATATTATACAGGGGAGGGGGGGTTGGGTTTGTTAGTGGGGTGGGTGGGGATGGATTGTTGGTGTGTGAGCAGGAGTGGGCACTCCGGGGAGGTATTGTGGTGGGCTGGGATACACTTGCAGGGTCAGGCCACGAATTGCCCCCATGCCAGAAGAACAGGGCAATTTGGCACTAGGGGTGGGGGTTTGCATATGCCCATTGGCCTTATTCACATTTCCTATCAGTTTGCAGTTTACCCTTCCTTGGCGGCAGAGGACTGGTATGTCCGATGTATCTGGCCCAAGAAAGGGAAAGGTTTGCAGATAGCAGCCGGAAAGTTTGGATGGGTTATTGTTGGGCTGAGTACAAATGATAACTTTCTTTTTGTTTCCTTTACAGCTGTGGCAGGTCGAAGCTTACGCTGGCTTTTGCAAGTAGTACAAAATGTCCTTTTGTTATTATGCATTGTAATTGGGGGGCAGATTGTTAGTGTGTTGGGTGGGACTGTGGCCGGAGTGTCAGTGGTACGGGTGGTGCAGAGGTAATTTGTAGAATGAGGTGTGTGCCCTGAATAGAGGATTTTTGGCCGCTTTGTATGAAAAAATAAAATTAAAAAAAAAAAAATACTATAATGACTACCACTTTCTAAAACAGGTTTGTGCTAGTAGTGCAGATGTTCATTTCTTCTGAGCATGCAATGCACACTTGGTATGGAGCGCTTTCCTTTTATTAGAATGGTCACCATTTGTATAGGCAGTCTCCAAGTCCAGCAGCGGCCCAGGGAGCCTCAGCAGGGTCCCTATCCCTCCCCGGGGGGAAAATCTGTAACAGCCATAGGACCAGGACAGTCGGGGGTGAAGGGCCAGACCTTGGGTGCCTGTTTCCCATGTGGGTCGACCATCCCCAAGTCCCATGGCAGTCCTAGGGAGCCTCGGCAGGGTCCCCATCCCTCCACAGAGGGAAAAGGTGTAATGCAGCCCAGCCAGAGCCCTAGGATGGTGTAGGGTGAAAGGCTGTCTCCCTTATCGGTCGACCATCCCCAAGTTCAGCGACGGGATCAGGAAGTCCTGGCAGGGTCCCCATATCTCCCTCCAAACCTGTACTGCAGGCCTGCCAGAACTCCAGGATGGATGGTTGGGGGTAATGTTCCGGCCTTTGGTGTCTGTCCCGTCTCCATGTTGGTGGACCATCCCCAAGTGCAGCAGCTGTCCCAGGGAGCCCCGGCAGGGTCCCCATCTCTTCCACAAGGGCAATTCTGTAACGCAGCCCAGCCAGCACTCCAGGATTTGTCGGGGGCAATGTTCCTGGCCTTGGGTGGCTATCTCCCATGTGGGTTGACCGTCCGAAAGCCCAGGCTGCACCTCTGGCTGGGCTGCGTTACAGATTTCCCTCTGGGGAGGAATTGAGACAGCCGCTCCAGGCAACGGACATCACAACCCACCCACCTGGAGCTCTGTCTGGCCTGCGTTATATCTTCTCCCTCTGGGAACGGACAGGGACCCTGCCGGGATTCCCTGGGACTGCCGCTGTGCTTAGGGACGGTAGACCCACATGGGAAACTAATGTCCAAGGCCTGGACATTAGCCCTAACCGTTCTGGAGTTCTGACTGGGCTGCATTTCCCCACCAGGTAGCCTCGGCAGTGTGCCAATCCCTCCCCGGAGGGAAAAGCTGCGACACAGCCCAGCCAGAATTCCAGGGCGGTTAGGGGTGATGTCCCCGGCCTTCAATTCCCCATATGAATCTACCATCCCCAAAAACAGCGGTAGTCCCAGGGAGCCTCAGCAGGGTCCCGGTCCGTTCCCGGCGAGAGAAGCTATAACGCAGGCCAGCCAGAATTCAAGGATGGTTGGAGGTAATGTCACCAGCCTTTGGGCACCAGTCTCTCAGGTGGGTCGACCGTCCCCAAGTCCTACGGCAGTTCCATGGAGCCCCGGCAGGGTCCCCATTCTTCCCCGGAAGGAAAAGCTTTACGCAGCCCAGCCAGAGCTTCAGGCTGAGTTTGGGGATGGACGACCCACATGGGAGACGGGAGCCCAAGGCCAGGGACATGACCCCCTACAACGCTGGAGCTCTGGCTGGGTTGCGTTACACCTCCTCCCTCTGGGAAAGGACAGGGAGCCTCCCAAAGCTCACTGAAACCGCCACTGGGTTTGCAGACGGTCAACCCACATGAGGTTGAGCCACCCAAGGCCATCACCCCAGACCATCCTGGAGCTCAGGCTGGCCTGCATTACAGAATATCTTGGTAGAACGGATGGGGAACCTGCCAGGGATCCCTGGAACTGCCGCTGTACTTGAGGACGGATGCCCAAGGCCGGGAACATCACCTCCAACCGTCCTGGAGCTCTGGCTGGCTTGCGTTATAGATTTCCCCTTCGGAAGTTATTGGCACACTGCCAGGGCTCCCTGGTGGGGAAAAGGAGGGTCGCGGGTGATGTCCCAGTGGGGACATCTGTAATGCAGCCCAACCAAAGCTCCAGGATGGTTGGTTGGGGGGGGGGGGGGGGGGGAATCACCGGCCTTTGGTGCCCATCTCCCATTTGGATGGACAGCACCCAAGCTCAACGGCTGTCCAGGGGAGCCTCGGCAGGGTCCTGTCCCTTCCTGGAGGGAAAAGCTTTAACGAGTTCCAGGCTGGGCTTGGGGATGGTCGACCCACTTGGAAGATGGATGCCCAAGGCCTGGGACATCACTCCCGACCATCCTGGAGCTCTCACTGGGTTGCATTACAGAATTTCCCTCCGGGAATGGATGCCGACCCTGCCGGGGATCCCTAGACTGCCGTTATGCTTGTTGACGGTCGACACTTCCTTTTCCGCCCAGGTAGGTGCACCCACACACGTGAGGTACCATTTTCATCGAGACACCTGTGGGAATGCGGGAAGGTAGTACACGTGTTGTTGCCTGTATGTTTCGTTGGTTTCCTGGTGGCAAATGTCTGACAATTTTGCTTTTTTTCCCCCCTAAATTCTGGATTTTGCCGGGGCTTGTGGGCAATACATTCTAGGGCATTTCACGCAAGACACACCTCTGGATTCCCATGGGAGTCTTGTCAAAAGTGCCTGGATTACCCGTTTTCCTTGGTGGCTGCAACACCCCAAGCCGAAATCTGTGGGTTGATTGATTGATTTATTTATAGAGCGCTTTAAACCAAAGCGCTGTACAATGGAGCATCATAACACAGGATAACAACAACAAGATAACAGTGGGAGCAAAATTACATTATGAATCATTCGACAAAACAGTGCCAGGAGCAATTAACTGAAGGTGGGGGGAGGGGAGTGGGATTAGGTGTGGGGGGGGGTGGAGATGAGTTGGATGAGAGAAATGGATGGGAGAGAGAGAAGGAGGAGAGGGAAGAGAGAATATCAGAGTGAAGGGGGGTGGGAGGGGAAGTAGCGAGGGCAGAGGGGGAGGTTTCAAGGAGGAGAATGGAGGAGGAGGGATTTAAGGGAAGTGCAAAATGAGGTGAAGTTCATGGTAGAGCGGATTGTGAGAGGGAGTGAGTTCTAGTGCAGAGGTGCAAGGAGTTGGAAGGAACGGAAACGGAAGGAAGCGCAGGGGGATGGAGGTACAGTGAGAAGGAAATGATCAGCGGAACGAAGGGAACGGGAGGGGGAGTAGAAGGAGAGAAGGGAGGAGAGATAAGGAGGAGAAAGACCATGGAGGGATTTGAAGACAAGGCAGAGAAAGTAAAATTTTAGCTGTAAGTGAAATGGTAGCCAAGCAAGGTAAGAGAGTGAGGAAGAGATGGAGTCACGGAAGGTAAGGAGACAAAGGGTGCGAACAGCAGAGTGGTAGATGGATTTAAGAGGGGCAAGATGAGACTCGGGAAGTCCAAAGAGTAGAGAAGAGCAATAGAAGAGGCGGGAAAAGATGAGAGGAAATTAGTGGTAGCGTGGAATGTGAGGGAGGGGAGATTTTGTGAATATTGTAGAAGTGGAATCGGCAGGTGCGAGAGGCAAGTGAAATGTGTTGGAAGAAGGTGAGCGAGGAGTCAAAGAGAATGCCTAAATTCCGAGCTTGGGGAGAGATAAGGAGATTGGAGGGAGGAAAGTGAATGAAAGGGGGTGGAGAGGGAGGAGGAAGAGAGTTAGAGGGGAAGAAAAGGACTTCAGTTTTATTGGTGTTGAGAGAGAAAGCGGGACGACATCCAGTTCTTGATAGCAGTGAGGCAGGAGGAGAGTTTAAGGTGAAGGTCAGTTGTAAAGGAGGAGAAAGAGAAAGAGTTGAGTATCGTCAGCATAGAAATGGTGGGAGATGCCAAACGAGGAGATAACGGGGGCAATGAGGGAGGTGTAAAGAGAGAAGAGGAAAGGACCAAGTACAGAACCTTGGGGAACACCGTAAATAAGAGGGAAAGAAGGAGAGGTCTGACCACTCCATGATACAGCGAAGGAACGGGAGGAGAGGTAAGAGGATAGCCATTTTAGAACAGAGCCTTTAAACCCGAAGGAGGAAGGAGTGGATGATCGACAGTGTCAAAAGCTGCAGAAAGATCAAGGATAATAAGGATAGAGGATTGCTTGGCATGCTGAGCAGAGAGGAGGGAGTTAAGGATAGAGGTGAGAGCAGTTTCTGTGGAATGCTTGGGACGGAAGCCAGATTGGAAGGCAGGAAGGAGAGAGGAAGTAGCGACAAAGGAAGAGAGCCGAGAGTAGGCTAGGCGCTCAAGAAGCTTAGAAAGGAATGGTAGAAGAGAGATAGGTCTGTAGTTAGCAGTGATAAGTGAATCGGCAGAGGGTTTCTTTAGAATAGGAATAATCATTGCATGTTTGAAAGCAGAGGGAAAGGTTGATGAGGAGAGGCATGTGTTGAAGAAGGTGGTAAGGTAAGGGATAAGGAGAGGGTAGATCTTGGGGATAAGAATGGAGGGAAAAGGTCAGAAGGGGCGACGTGGGGTGGGCTTTTGATAGAAGGGAGGAGACTTCAGAGGGGGAAACAGTTGAGAAGATGGACATGAAGGAAGATGGAGGAGGGGGGGGGAGAGGAGAGGGGGAGTCAGAGAGGGAGTTGATCTTTTGCAGGAGGGTGAGGATTTTGGAGGAGAAGAAGTTAGCAAAGTCAGAGGGAGAAAGTGAGGAGTTGGATAAGGGATCAGGAGTAGGACGAGAAAGAAGACGAGAGAGAGTTTGAAAAATATGACGAGGGTGGGAGGCTTGAGACTGGAGAAGGTTAGAGTAGTAGGAGGATTTGGCCGCTGCAAGACAAAAGTTGTATAGCTTGTAGTAAGAGGTTTGATTAGAAAGCGAAGGAGTTTTGAGCCAGTCTCTCTCCAGCCGTCGGAGAAGGCGCCGCCTAGAGCGGAGATGGGAAGTAAGGCAAGGTTGAGAAGGCTTTCAGGTTGGACGGAAGAGAGAAAGGGGGTAAAGTTGATCAAGGGCAGTGGAGATAGAGGAGGAAAGGGGGGGGGTAGAGAATCCTCCACAGAGAATAAAGCAAAGTCATGGAGAGATGGAAGAGAAGAGGAGCAGGTGTCGAAAAAGAGAGTAGCATCGAAGTCACAAAGGTCACGGCGTCTGTAGATTGGAGGGGAGGGATTAGCAGTAGGGGATTGAGAGAGAGGAGAAAGGGAGAATGAGAGTAAGGCATGGTCTGAGAGATAAACAGGAAGAGACAGGGGAAGAGGGATTGGAAGAGTTTAAGATGAGGTCAAGAGTGGAGCCAGAGGAGTGAGTAGGGGATGAAGGAAGGAGGGAGAGGAGGTAGGAGTCAAGGATGGAGAAGAGGGGAGAAGATTGAGGGGGAGAAGGAAGATGAATATTAAAGTCGCCAAGTACTAATAGAGGAGATGGGGAGGGAGAGATAAGCGAGAGGAGATGGTCAAGGTCTTCATAGAAGGAAGAGAGAGGGCCAGGGGGATGATAGATGATCAGGAAGGAACTAGGGTGGAGAGAGGAAAAAGACTTGTAGAGGAATTCAACGGAAGGGAAAGAAGGGAGAGTTGAAGAGGAGGAGATGTATTTGGGGTGGTAGAGGAGTACAACGCCTCCACCACGGCCAGAGGAGCGGGGGGTGTGGACGAAGGAGGAAGAGGAGGTTGTTAAGGAGGCAGGGACACAGGTGTTATGAGGGGGAATCCAGGTTTCAGTTAGACAGAGGAAATGAAAGTTGAGGCGAAAGAATAAGTCAAGAATAGCTGTGGTTTTATTACAGATGGATCTGGCGTTCCAGAGAGCGGTGTTCATGAGGGCAGAGTGGTTGGCGGTAGAGGGTTAGGGCGATGGGAGAAGGAAGGAGCGTGACTGGAGGAGTGGGGGGTGAGGATAGTGAAGAGGACTAGGCATTAGGAGGAAAGAGGAGAGTAGGAGGGAAAGGAGAAGGTGGAAGGGTGCAGAGAGGGGGAGGAGGGAGGTGGAAAGGAGTTGTGGAAGATAGCATACCAAAGGACACAGAGAAGGAATGTGTAGAAAAAGGCCGTAGTTGTAGGAGTTATAGAAGGAGGGGGTAGAGACCAGTGTGATCGTTACAGAAAGGGGGCAGTGTGCATTGAAGGACCAGAGTGTGGTATGGAGAGAGGATAGATCAAGAGTGGATATAGGTTGGAGCTAAAGGTGGTCTCTGGTCTAGTGAAGAGAGATGGCCGGCAGGAACCAATAGGGATAGATGGAGCAGACACTCTAAACAGTAGTTGGAGGAGACCAGGTGTCTGAGGCAGAGAAAATGAGGTAGTAATTTTGAGCTGCTGCACCTGAATGGTAAAGTGCGAGTAGTGGCGCCCGGTACCGTGTGGAGGCGCCAGGGGAAGAAATCACGCAGCCAAGGAATGTAGAGAGGTACAGGGATCCAAGGAGGCTGGAGTCATGCTAGAACAGGGGGCAGCAGGGAATGGGTCCGGGATTAGAGTGATGGTATCAGGAGAAAAGTAAGAGTCAAGTAAGATGGCCGGTGCAGCGATGGTCTGTAACCTCATCCACCCCTGGGAGGGGAGGATTGCCAGCCGTCGTAGAAGATGGAAAGGAGGCACCAGCGGGGGGACTTGCAGTAGCAGAGGAAGATGGTTGTAGTAGGGGGGTCTCTGTCAGCCACGTTGGTCAATGGCAGGGAGGCCGCAAGCAGTGCACCAGGTGACAAAGGGAGACGAAACACCACTGAATCGGCTCGTTAGGACTTCAGGCAGGTCACCATGCAGAATGTACAGTCAGGTAGTGGTGAGGATGCCGATCTAACACACTGGACAAAGGCAGGGAGGGTAGCAGGGAGTGCGCCAGGAAGATAGGTGAGGTGTGAAGCAGCAGTTTCAGTCGTTGTCACGGCCACAAGGCAGAAGGAATGCAGGAGGGGTAGGACTGAAGAAGGCGTACCTGGATGTGAGTAATCGAGTTCAGGCAGGGAGGACCGCTGTAGGTGGAGTGCAGGAGGAGCAGGGCTGGAGAAAGCGTACCTGGGTGTGGGCAATCGAGCTCAGGGAGGCAGGACCGCTGTAGATGGCACCGGGGTAGATTGGAAGTACCCCAGGCAGTCACAACCCCGTAGGGACTGCAAGTTCACCAGTTGACAAGGTGGAAGGTTCACTAGTTGACAAGGTGCCAATTGGCAAGTTGGTGCTGGTTGGTGGCAGTTGGCAAGTTCACCAGTTGACAAGGTGCCCCGTCGGGACACAGGAGGGGGAACCAAATGGAGGCACCAAGGGCTGCAGTGGAGGGGCAAGGATGCCAACACCCAGGGCTGCCGCAGACACACCAAGCCACTGAAAGCCGCAGTTAGGGGGGGGCACTGTAGGAACAGAGTCCGTGCCGGAGAAAGAGGAAGGCCGGAGCCGCTCTCGAATGGAGGCGGCGGGCCAACGTCAAGATGGCAGCACCTCAGTCCGCCGCAATCCCGCCAGGGCTCCGGGAGCCGATGCAGAAGTGGAGCCCTCCAGAGCTGCTGCGGGGGCGCGCAAAGCCGCCCCGTCTCCTCCCGGACACAGGAAGGGCGAGAACCAAATGCAAGTCCGGGGAGCTGTCGGAGTTGTCCACAAAGCCAAATCCAGGCTTCCCCAGAGCATTTGATGTACCAGAGGTTTGACCTTCTCCCTTTGTGGCCAGGTAGGTGCACTCACACAGGTACCATTTTCCTCGGGACACCTGTGGGAATTTGGGATGGTAGGACATTTGTTGTTTTCTGTTGGTTTTGATAACATTTTCATAAGTTTGCTACTGCACTTTCTTACACAACCAATTTCCCAAATGTAACCTACATTTAGGCGTTGCTTTAGGCACTGTATGCTTTTGTAACCTGCACAAGTCAGCTACCCTTCAAAAGGTCTGCCTGTGCTCTTTCAGAAAATGTATGCTTGCCATTCCTCATCACATTTGTTTTCCTTATTTAGACATGCCAAGTACGTCTGTTTAGGCCGGCCGTCTGCGTAAAAATCCTGTGTAACATGACTCAGTTTGTGACTTGTGTTGCTTGTTTCGTGCAACATTACGAAAAATGTGTTATTTCCTGACTAAAAGAGTCGGGGGAATGTAGTGGTGCATTGCTTTTCTCAATATTCACAGAAGCCATTACCTTTATAGGTCCAACCATGCACAGCACATTTCTGTAATTTTTCCAATCTTTCCCCAAATTAGGGGAATTTTACCTACATAGCTATTGCTTGACCTGCGCAAATGACACCCTTCCTAAACTTGGAATGTTGTGTACTTTTCAGAACTGTATACCTTTCCGTCTTCCCTTTCAGCTTTCCTACCCTCCTCTTCCTTTTTTTTTAAAATTTATTTTCAAAAAGTTCATTACAGAGAAACAGTATGTACATAATAAAACATCATGTAATAATCATAACAAAGCCAACAGAACTATATACACCAGAAAACCCCCCACCCTCCCAGGAGTCACAAAACAATCAATAAACTGGTCTAATATAGTAAAAGAAATGTACCCCAAATCTTGTTAAATAATGCACTTTTCTTATCTCTCCAATAAAGCACCTTCTCCATATCCGCCAAAGAGTGCATCTCTGAAATCCATTCCTCAATAGTAATAGGGTTAGATGCTTTCCAATGTCTCAAAATTAGTTTCTTCTCTACCATTGCCCCTCGAAAGATCCATTTCTTCTGAAAAGTACTCGGGTCATCCAACAAATCCTCACTACCCAACACTATTGTCTTACAGTCCATATGAACCTTCTCCTCCAAAATCTTTTCACAGATTTTGTCAAACTCAAACCACAAGCCGCTCACCCTCGAGCATTCCCACAGCATATGCTCCAAGGTGCCCACCTCATGTAAACATGCCCAACATTCAGAGCTGTCACTCATCCCTCTTTTCATCATTCTCTCAGGTTTCCAGTATGTTCTATTCAAAATCTTTATCTGACGAGACCTACCAGCAAGACTCAAAGAACACAATTTCACAAATACGTGTCCAATCATCCTCTGTAATATCATCACCAATTCTCCGATTCCAATCCAATCTCAAAGCATCATTAGACCGATAGTTCGACACAACCAGTCTATAAACATAGTTCGACACAACCAGTCTATCAACATAGCTAACCAGGCCACATCCACTCACTTCAGGCACCCAACCAAGCATGTCTATGTGGATTCTCTTTTCCAAATCCACCTCCCCCACCGCCTTCCTGATCTTCCGATAGTCTGTCAAACAAAAAGTAGGAATTTCAAACTTCAACCGTATTTCCCTAGCCGTCATCCAATTCAAACCATTGAACATATCACTAATCCAATGCACCCCAGCTAGATACCAATCCTGCCAGAACAAAGTTTTCCCTTCATGTGTAATGCTCGGGTTCAGCCAAATTGAAGCGTTGAAACCCAAACACTCACACAAGTCCACCCATGAGTTCCGTAAGCTCCTAGTCAGTAGGCCTTCCACCCTTGCTCGAAGTGGCTTACTGGTCAAAATGGCCCTAGGCGACAAAGGGCCTATATGGCTAGACTCAGCACATATCCAATCCACATGTTCTGATTTGAGAAAATCAAATACATTCCGCGACATAAAAGCCAGATGGTATGCCTTGAAATTAGGGAAACCCAGCCCACCCTTAGACAAAGGCAATTGCAATTTGCTAATCTTCAGTCGTGGAGTTTTATTATCCCACAAAAAGTCCTGCATGAGTCTAACTCACGCCAAAAATGCTTCTCAATATCTAAGGGGATCATACGCAGAACAAAATTCACTCGAGGAGTCGACACCATTTTTAAAGCATTCACCTTCCCCCAAAGGGAAAGGTGCAACAAACTCCATCTTTTCAAATCCGATTTGAAAGTAGTGCACACCATCAACATATTTTCCCTCACGAAATCAGCGACATTAGGCAAAATCCAAACCCCCAAGTACAATAGTTTTTCAGCACACCACTTGAATCCCAACCGGGTAATAAATTGTTTGTCACACAACGGCACTAATGGTAAAACCTCTGATTTTGCCCAATTAATCTTGTATCCAGAGCACTGGTGAAACGCTTCGAGAATGTTCATAAGGACCGGCACTGATTCACCTATGTTCTTGAGGACCAATAACAAGTCATCAGCGTATAACCAAATTTTTTGTAGCATTCCCCAACAACTTATGCCTTGTAAACCTACCTCATTTCTCAATGCTATAGCCAAAGGTTCAATACTCAGTACGAATAAGGAACAAGTTACTTACCTGTAACTGTTGTTCTCCAGCATGGGTCTGGCATGGATTCACATGCTCATGAATGTTCCCCGTCGTCAGGCTGGGAATCCTCGGTAAAGAAAAAACCAGTATCAGTTTCGTTTCCGATCTGTCTTTCGTAGTAGCAACCAATCACTGATCTCTGCATCATACTGACCACAGCCAATGACTGCCCTCTACCTAAGACCCGCCTCTGGCAGCCATCTTCAGATTTGGTAGCACGTGAAGTGGCAGTATGACCAAGTGAAGAGCCGCAGAGGGGTAGGCGGGAGGGTTCGCATGTGAATCCATGCCAGACCCATGCTGGAGAACAACAGTTACAGGTAAGTAACTTGTTCCTTCTCCAGCATGGGGTCTGGCATGGATTCACATGCTCATGAATAAAGAATACATAGCAGTACACACATGCACAACCACGGGAGGTGGCAAAGGCTCAACATTAAGCATCACATCAAACTCAACATTAAGCAAATCTTACCTCCTCACCAGGCTCACCTTAGGCGAACAGGTTGCGCAGCACTGCTTGGCTGACCCTGGACTCCTCCCTGGAATCCCGATCGACGCAGTAGAATTTCGTGAAGGTGTGCGTCGACCTCCACGTAGCAGCCCTGCAGATGTCCAGCAAGGGCACACCAGATAGGAACGCCGTGGTAGCTGCGATCGCTCTGGTGGAATGGGCTCTCGGACGGCCAGGCAGGGGTCGGTTTGCCAACCGATGACAGTACATGATACAGCCGGAGAGCCACCTGGAAATGGAAGCCTTCGAGAGAGCCTTCCCCTGATAGACAGGTCCAAAGTTCACAAAGAGTTGTGACGTCTTCCGAAAACCCTTCGTGCGGTCCACGTAGAACTTCAGCGCTCTAGCCACATCCAGCGAGTGCAAAGTCCTCTCAGCCGGCGACAAAGGCGACGGGAAGAAAACAGGCAACACCAAGGGTTTGTTGAGGTGGAAGTCCGACGGCACCTTGGGCATGAAGGAGGGGTGCTTCCTGAGCACTACCCTTGTGTCGTGAAAAGACAAGTACGGGGCCTTGCAGGAAAGGGCCTGGATCTCTCCCACCCGTTGTGCGGAGGTGATGGCCACAAGAAACGCTGTTTTCCACGACAAGAACTTCAACGGGGCCGAGTGCAGAGGCTCGAACGGAGGTCCCATGAGCTTGGTCAGCACCACGTTGAGCTCCCACGCCGGGGCCGGAGCCTTCACCGGCGGGAACGATCTGAACAGTCCCTTCATGAACTCTTTCACCAGACGATGAGACCACAAGGACGTCCGCCCCATGGTTCTGGTGTATCGGGAGATCGCAGCAAGATGAATCTTGATGGACGCATGCGCCAGTCCAGCTTTGGCCAGCGTCAGTAGGTACGGCAGTACTTGGGGAGCCGTAATCCGCAGAGGGTCAATCTTCTGTGCGTGGCACCAGACAGAGAACCTCTTCCATTTGTGTCCGTAGCATTTAAGAGTTGAGGACGCCCTGGCCTTTGCAAGAACCTCTCTGCAGTTGGCCGGTATGTCATATCCTCCAAACTCTAACGCTGCAGGAGCCAGGCCTGCAAGTTCAGCGACTTCGGGTCGTGATGGAGGATGGCGCCTCCTTCCCTGGAGAGCAGATCCGCGTCCACTGGCAGCTTGATTGACGGGGACGCTGACAAATCCAGAAGGTCCGGGAACCATATCTGCCTCGGCCACGCAGGTGCGACGAGGATCATCCTGCACCGGGACCTCTTGAGCTGGTTAATGAGCCGGATCAGCAATGGCAATGGAGGGAACGTGTATAGGAACAGGCCCTCCCAGGGGAACGAGAAAGCATCGCCCATGCTCCTCGGCTGGGGAAACCTGCTGGCGAACCTCCGACACTTGGAGTTCGTCGCCGTCGCGAACAGATCGATCTGGGGTGTGCCCCACCGTCGGAAGAGGCGGTCCACTAGATCCTGTCGTAGTTCCCACTCTTGGCACGAGCGCAGCTCCCTGCTGAGTGAGTCGGCGATGGTGTTTTTTATCCCTGCCAGATGAAACGGTACCAGAAACATCCTTTGGGCGACGGTCCAATGCCACAGATCCTGCACCTCCCTGGACAGGGCTGGGGACCTGGTTCCGCCCTGTTTCCTGATGTAGAACATGGTGGTGGTGTTGTCGGTGAAGATCCTCACCACCTTGCCCTTGAGGGACGGAAGGACGGACCTGAGGGCCCAAAACACTGCACGGAGCTCCAGGACGTTGATATGGAGGGCCTTCTCCGTCGGGAGCCAAAGGCCTCTCGCGTGCAGATTCTCGGTGTGCGCTCCCCACCCTTCCAGGGAGGCATCCATGGTCACTGTCTCCTAGTGGCTGGGGGGTCCGGAAGTCCATGCCCGCCGTCAGATGTGCGCGGGTGCCCCACCACCGGATCGCTCGTCGGAAACTCTCGTCGAGTGTGATCCTCTCCTCGAAGCTGCCCATCGTCTGGATACAGCGCGCGTCCAGGAACTCCTGCAACGGGCGCATCCGGAGCCTGCACAGGGGGATGAGGTAAATGCAAGAAGACATCATTCCGAGGAGGGACTTGATGGACCTCACTCTGGCCGCGTCCGCAACCAGCATCCGCTGCACCTTGCCCAGAATGGCCCTCGTCCTTTCCTCCGACGGGGAGGCCAGAAGCGACAGTGTCGAGCTTCGCTCCCAGAAACAGTGCGTCTTGCGCGGGCACCAGGTGGGACTTGGCGTAGTTTATGGAGAATCCCAGGTCCGTGAGAAGTTGGACGGTCCTTGCCGTGTGCTCCACGGCGAGCTCCCCTCGTCTTGGCTCGGATGAGCCAGTTGTCCAGGTAGGGGTAGACGTGGATCCCCTCTCGGCGCAGCTGCGCCGCCACCGGTGCGAGGCACTTGGTGAACACCCTGGGTGCCGACCTTAGTCCGAAGGGAAGGGCTCTGAACTGATAGTAACGCCCTTGGACCACGAACCTGAGAAACTTTCGGTGTCCCTTTAGGATGGGAATATGGAAGTAGGCATCCTCCAAATCCAACGACGACAGCAAATCGCCCTCCTCCAGCTGACCCAGGACGTGTTGGAGGGTGACCATCCGGAACTTCTATGCCTTGATGAATTTGTTCAGTCGTCGTAGGTCCAGGATGGGACGCCATCCTCCCGTCTTCTTCTTCACGAGGAAGTATCTTGAGTAAACTCCGGAGCCCCGAAGCCTCTTTGGGACGAGCTCGATGGCACCCTTCCTGAGCATCGCCTTTACCTCCAAGAGAAGTTGAGGGACGTGAAGTTCTTTCCTGGCCACAGGGGGGACGCGTGGGCACCTTCTTTGAAACTCGAGCGCGTGACCCTGGGCTAGGGCGTCCAGCACCCAACGGTCGGTGGAGATGGACTCCCACACGCTGACGAAGCTCGCCAGCCGGCCTCCCATCGGGGTGCTTCGGTGGGGGCCCGACCCCACGGCCGGTTCAGTCCTGCTTCGACGAGGCTTTGCCGCCTTGACCTCCTTGGCGACGACGGTGGGGTCCGCCTGACTTGCCTCGTCCCCTGTAAGCTTCCTGCGACGACGAACGGGCTGCTTGACGGTAGATGGAAAATCCGCCGCCGGAACCTTTGGAGGCACCCTTTCCTCCGCCGCTCCCAAAGGGTGGCCTCCGTTGCTGGAGAACCCCAAGAGCCCGGGCCGTCTCCGTGTCTGCTTTGATGGCTTGAAGAGAATCGTCCACTGTTTTCCCAAACAGGTTGTTTCCATCGAACGGCATGTCCAAGACTCTGGTCTGCACGTCTTGACAGAAGTCAGTAGCCTTGAGCCATCCACGCCGCCTAAGGCACACGCCGTTGCCCAACTGGCTAAATCCAGGGTCGGCGATGTCCGTCGCAATCGTAATGGCGTGGTCCGACGCCACCTCACCTTCCTGCAAGATCTCTAGGGCATCCGCCCTCTTGTCGTCCGGTAGGAAGTCCAGCAGGGGGGCCAGTTTGTACCACAGCTCCCTGTCGTAGCGGGCTACGATAGCCAAGGCGTTGGCCGCCTTAATCGTCGTCGCTGCAGACGAGATGACCCTGCGTCCCATCGTATCCAATTTCTTTCCCTCGCCGTCCGGCGGGGAAGTCGACGTGGAGGCCGCACCCCCTCCCCCCGCTTTCTTCCTGGCCGCCGCAGAGACGACGGGGTCGGCTGTGCCCGGAGGCACAAGGGGGCCGCGTCCGGGACCCGGTACTTCTTCTCGTACCGATCCTTCTAGCAGGCGTCGTGGATGGGTTCTTGAGGAGGGCGAGGCCCTCATCCCAAATATCGTCCAGTAGAGGCACGGAGAGGACCGTCTTCCTCTTGGCCTTGCGCCGTTGATAAAGGAAACCTTCCTTCTTCTTCTCCTCCGGGCAGAGCTGGAAGAGCTCGGATGCCCTGGCGATCATGGAGTGAAACGATCCAATCTCGTCGGGCGGGGAAGCCCGGGTGGGAGGTGACGACGGCAGATCCTCGTCGTAAACCTCGTCGTCCGTACCCGTCGCGGCCGTGTCAGTCCCCGTATCATCCCCACAAGTCGTGGACGGGGAGGAGGGCTGAACAGGGCGCGATGGCTGAAAAGGAGGTGGAGGGTGAATCCTTCTTCTCTTAGGGGGAGGGCTCCCAGAAGGGCCTGGCTCCGGGTCCCCCGTCGGGAGCGGTTCCTCCGCTGGTGGTAACGGCAGTCTCGTCCTGATCTCCGAGCATAAGGACTGTATAGCCAACAAAATGGCCACCGAGTTGTCTTGCGGCGCTGGTTGAGTGGAGTCCGACGGGCGGTCAGGGGCCCCGTCGGCACCCTCGACGATATCGTCGTCTCCTACGTCGGGATCCCTCCCGATGGGCTGGTCTTCTTCCACGCCAACGCCGTGGCTTAAGACCTCGATCAGCTCTTCCTCAGAGGTTGAGGCCGAATACACAACGACCTCCTGCCCCCCCTTTTTCTTCTCCGTCTGAGGTTTCACGGGGGTCCTGTCGATGGGCATAAAAGAGGACTCCCTCCGCGGTGGCAGGGAGACTCTGAGCCCCGAGGTCGCCACCACTGGTGTAGCCTCCACAGGCTGAGCCAGGGCCGCCGCGACTGTCTCGATAGAGGCCTTGGCCGGATGGATTAAGGCTTTCACCACCTTAGGTGCGCTCACCGCCTTCTCCTTGGGGGGGGGGTGGACACTGCCTCGCTCTCCCTCCGATGGGGCCTTCGAGCTCGACCGGGGCCTCTCCAGGAGCTTCACCGGGTGCTCTGCCTTCCTCTTACCCGAACCAGAGCGTTGGCTCGTGGTTGATGGTGCCGGGGAGGATGCGCCCTGCCTGGCGCCCGTAGAGCCCGACCGTTCGGCGCTCCCGGTGCCAGCGGACTCGCGGTGCTTGGCCTTGTGTTGGACCCCCGTCGCCGGGGCGTCCTCAAAGGTCTTAGAAGACCGCTCGGATTTCTTCCTCTTATTCTCGCCTGACGGGCTCTTCCCTTCCAGCCAGTTGGCGAGACGTTGATGGCGGTCCTTCATGGTCCGCTCCGACATATTGCCGCAAAACGCACAGTCCTTTTCCACGTGCGTCTTGTCCTCATGTAGGCAGTAAAGACAAAAGAAGTGTTCGTCCTCCTTAAAGACATTCTGAAGCTGGCATCCAGGGCAGACCCTGAATAGCTTTCCGGGCGTCGAGCTTCCCTTCTCCTGGGCCATGTCCGAGATGGGCCTGAGAAACTTCTGGAGTCCTCCAAAAGCGTAGCTTGACGAAATCTTCACCCTTGAGGGGCGTAGACGAATCCGACACGGGTCCCCGTTGATCGGATGAAGAATCGGTGGAGCTTGAGGCTCTTTTTGACCGAAAAAAATCGAAGTTTTTGAGAAAAAACGTGAAAAAAATAGCACTAACGCTCGAGAGCAATAGCACGAGGATCCCAACACTTGAACGTGCGGTAAAAATCTGAAGATGGCTGCCAGAGGTGGGGCTTAGGTAGAGGGCAGTCATTGGCTGTGGTCAGTATGACGTAGAGATCAGTTGCTACTACGAAAGACAGATCAGAAACGAAACTGATACTGGTTTTTTCTTTACCGAGGATTCCCAGCCTGACGACGGGGAATATTCATGAGCATGTAAATCCATGCCAGACCCCATGCTGGAGAACTAAGGAGACAATGGGCAACCTTGTCTCGTGCCACGTTCTAATTCAAAAGGTGATGACTTCTGACATCAGCCGTAGGCCTGGTATACAGTAGTTTAATCCAAGAACAGAAATGAATTCTAAAACCCTCCTCTTCCATTCCGTCCACACATGTCCGACTGGAAAAAAAAGGGAAGAATCGCCTACCTCTCACAAAACTGATCTTATAAAAATATGTTTTTGTAGTCTCCACTCAACCTGTTCCTGAAAGCCTGGAACATGCCGAATTCAGAACAGAAAACCATTTGTTCCTAGCTCTTACAAGGAAAAATCCACAGGCTTCTTTGTACATCATTTTATTGGCATTTTCTGAAAAAACACAACATTTGCTCTCTTAGTTATTTTCTCTCATCCACCAACAGCAAACTGGATTCCTTGGAACCAAGGTGGCTACGAAGGGAAAACCTTGAATGTGTCGCAACTCAAATTACTGACCTGGAATGTGCGCGGTTTGGGATCCTACATGCGCAGTAACAGGGATAAATTATACCTACAACGTAAGAAAATGTCTAGCGCTGCTCCAGGAAACTCATCTGATGGTAGCAGATCAGGAAGCGATTATTGAAGGTTGGGGAGGGAAGGGTTATGGTGCCACGTATTCTAAATTTACCCGGGGAGTATTCACATGGATAGACGGAAGGTTCCTGTTTCAATAGTTGGACAGTGACATAGATAACAAGGGGAGATATTTGATCTTAAAAAGGTCATCCGGATCATAGTGAAGTGTGTATTGTGAATTCTTATTTTCCAAATCATGAGATACATGCCCATTTTCGTATGCTATGTAGCCGCATTGCAACCAAGCGAGACACCTTTCTCATATGGCGGGTGACTTAATCATGTACGAGATGTCAAACTCAACAGGACTTTCCCGCCATGTAACAGCCGTTCTTTGGCCAAATGCGCCTTGAACACAGCACTATCACATCTGGACCTAGTGGATGTTTGGAGGGGACTACACCCAGATGACAAGGGGTTTTTATTTTATTCCTCCCCTCAGAAATTAGTAAGACAATTTTTTTGTTGGTGCAGGCAGTTAATGGAATTTATTAGCGCCACGTATCCAGGCCGATCGATTTCGGACCATTCACCTTTGGTGATAGTGTGGGAAAATAAAGGCCCCTGTCCCCCTATTTCAATTTGGCTTATGCCTGTGAATATCCTGGGTGATGATCCTTTTAGAGACAAGTTGCAAGATATCATAATTTCTGGCGTGAAAATATTGGAAGTATTGACAGTTGGGGGATTATTTGGGAAACTATGAAAGCGGTAGTGAGGTTATTGCTGTGGTGGGAGGTATTCGCAGGGTATTGCGGAAAGACCTGGAATGCAAGATAGCTATTCTAGAGACTTTAAACCCTGGTCTAGAATCGACTGAGGGAACTCTATGAAGTTAGTCTCAATGCTCACAGGCTTGGGACCGGCTGTCCAAATTGGACTACGCTACACAGGTAGTCCGTATGCATGTAGAAGGAGATCGATCTGGGAAAGTATTGGCATGGTAGTGCAAAAGGGATCAGCTGACAACTTTATAACTAATTGGTACATGATGAATGTGGAGCCCAGTGGCGATCCCAAGCAGCCATTGATGATGTTTTTACCACATTCAATACACAATTTTACAAACATGACAATCCGGCTACCCCCCCTCACCCGCTCCCCTCCCCCGCTGCTGAAATTGCTGAGGCACTACTACTGATTCAACTCCCAAAACTCACCATTGATCAAAGAACATTCTGGATCAACCCTTCACACTGGAGGAATTGAGAGAAGCGATAAGTCGCTCTTTCTACTAACAAGACCCCAGGGAGTGATGGTTTACCGGCCAAATTTTATAAGACACATAGTACCACCTTGGCGCCAACATTACTGAAGGTCTTCGAAGAGTCTTACAATAAGGGCATGGTGCCAGCTAACATGTGGAAGACGCCGATTATTCCTATCCCCAAGCCTGGGAAACTTGTGGATAGCTGCGACCCCCATCGCCGTTTGCCCATGCTAAATTGCGATATTACAATTCTTACTACGTGCTGGCTACGCGCCTTTGTAACAGTATCGGCTCTTTGATACATCCAGACCAAACTGGATTTGTTCCTGGTCGCTGAACACTTAGTGGTGGTATCTCTTGATGCTGTTAAGGTGTTTGATTCGGTTTATTGGGAAAGGATGATTGTGGCACTGCAGAGTTTTGGGATTGGAGATGCTTTATTCGATGGGTGACATTGCTTTATTCGACACCCCCCCCCGACACCTAGGGTGAAATCGGGCAAGCAGGTTTCACAGTCCTGGGCTATACAAAGGGCAACTCGCCAAGGGTGTCCATTTTCCCCAGTGCTATATATAAACTTGCATTGGAGCCTTTGGCTGTATATTTACAGCAGAATACCTGAAGGCTGGTATTGTGGTGGGAGGTAGCAGACATTTGATATCATTGTATACTGATGTTTTGTTGTAGCTCTGTGAACCTCAACATAATCTGCCCATCACACTGGATGTACTAGACGAATTTGCGGGGGTGTCTAATTTCTTTCAATAAACAAAAATCTTGTCTTTTCCCCTTAGTGGGGCTCGGCGGGAGAGATGTGGGGACTTCAACTGATCTGAAATTGAATTGGAAGATACACTAAATACTTGTATTCATATACTTGTATTCATATTATGCACACATCCAGGGACATTCACGTGAATAATACAGCTGAGGCGGTAGACGGTGTGAAGATATTTTTGTCAAAACTTCTGCTTTCCCTTATGGGAAGGGCAGCTATTATTAAAATGATTATACTCCCCAGGTTGCTGTATGTCTTCACTAATGTGCATCACTACATAAAAGTGGCATTTTCTCGATCCTTTGGTACCTTGCTTTGAGGTCTTTTGTGGGCTACTGGATGGCATAGGGTGGCGCTTTGTACGCTGAACTTACCTTACAAGGATGGCAGTGTGCAGATGCCAAACCTGGAACTTCATTATTTAGCTGCGCAGTTGAGCTTTGTGGTAAAATGGTCAGATGAATCTACATCAGAATCCTTATTGCTCCAAACGTTGGTGAAACCTGCCCGAATCCTAGAGGTCCTGTGGCTCCCAGAGAATTACATGAATCCCCAACCTTTACTTGTGAAATTGGGCAAACGAATATGGGCCAGAACATTAACATTGCTCCGCACAAGGTATCCTTATTCACTGCACTCTTGGTTGATATAAACAAAGATACATCTGACTTGGCTGCAGCTAGATGCTGGGAAACCCTGGGTATCTCTACCTGGGGGGATATGTTGGAGAATGGGAAGTTCAGGGAATTGGAAAACTTGTTGCTACGGGAGGGTTTACCTAGAGGCCAATTTCTACTATACATGAGATTGGTTAGGGTGGCTAAACACCAAACGAAGTATCGGCCTGAGGAATCGGAGATAAATGTGCTTTTGGCTACATTATATGACTTGGACTGTGGCTGGAAACCAGTATCCAGACTATGTATGAATGCTACATGCAACTAGCGTCAGGGATACTCAGTTGAGGGCACGTTGGGAAAATGATATTGGTTTGACGCTTACTGATTAGGGACCAAGCATTGATTTTACCTAAAAATGTCTCCCGGAATGCAAGATTTAGATTGCTGCAAATTAATGTGCTTCATACAACTTACATGACCCAGAGGAGAGTGGCTAGGTTTGATGCAGGCGTTATATCAGCTTGCCCCTGATGTGATAGAGAGGGGGCAGATTTGTTCCATATGTTCTGGGGTTGTATCAAAATACAGACATGTTGGTCCCACATTAAACAGGGTTGTGTAGCAGCTGGGTTTATGAGATACCATTGGGACCCACTTGAATGTATATTCAAGACCTAACAAATTTAAACAGGTTATTAAATGTAAGGATCTCGCTTGCATAACTGCGAAAAAAGACGCGTGGCTATGTCAAAGGTCCCCAACCTAAGGTGTGGCGCAAGGACTGAGACCTGGTGTGAAGCCGAGACGAAAGCATGGACAATATATGCGAGAGACAGCATTTCTCATACCACACGTGAGGCATGAACGTCACTAACTTTTACAGCATTCCATCCATCCATCAGACGAATCAGACGACAAGCCACCTTGAACATGCCTTCTTTTCCTTTTTCCTCCTTTTATATCACTGAAATGAGTGAACATATGTGGTTTTGACCCTGTGACCTGAACATGTCAGCATTATAGCGCTCTGATGGTTTTCAAGTGAAAGTATCCATTAGAATGCCTCCCTTTGCAGTGAATCTTGTGCAACTTGATGCAGTGTAATCCTTAGTTGGTTTGTTTATATTAAGTTATGTTAATATGGTATGAGGTAACTGATGTTTCAATACATTGTGGTAGCACTCAGGTAACTATGTATGCTAATTATATGTACGACAGGAGGAAACTGCCATGCTTAATTTTATGCTGGGACCATAGGAAACTACTGATGGGGAACAGGCGTTTGATATTTTTAGGATTGCTTTAATGGTGAAAAGGCATCAAAATCGAGAACTGCAACCAACCTTGTCAATACCCAATGTCTCTTTTCTCTATATACGTCAATGTTAATATGTATCAAGCAATTGTATATACTCATTTTACTGATCCCTTCACATTTTGCCCTGAAGGAGGATACTGTGATGGGCAGTCTTCTATACGGAACGTATGACTACACCCACGGAGAACAGGTATGGTGGTGTTTACTTTTGAGTGTATATACTGGTAGGTTATATCAGTGGAGGCTGAATTTTTCAACTGGTGGAGTGTAACTGTATTTGCCTCATGTGTGAGCCACAGAGTGTGGCGAGGGAGCCCGAACCAAACCAGGGGGTGCTTGGGATACTCCATGCTGACGTGGTGGAGGCTTTGGAGCCCTGGGCAACCACTCATGTCGCCCACACAAGTTCAATGGTTAATAACGCTCGCCAGGTTTGCTTTGATGTATAATTACTGTACATCAGGGGTAAAGTAAAGATACGCGTTATGTGGATAGACAGGCCTACATTCAATGTTGGCCTGCCTATTCACGTAATAACACTTAACTTACCATTTTTGCGTTATGCTTCATGCGTGGAACTGTGTGCATCAAGGGTAAAGAAAAGAATGCCATGCCCAAAGCAGCCTCCATCCCTAAACGTAAGAGCCCCACTGAGCAGGTTCCATATATTTAGGGGGAAGGGGCTGACGCACAGAAACACTTCACCCGTACATATCACACACAAACAACAAAATCCATACACATACAGAAAAAATAAAATAAAACGCTCAACTTGCCTGCATGCATCCACACACGCCTGCGCAGACATGGGAGGACCAGATGGCCCTCCTCTCTGAACTCAAGACATGCTGCCTGAGAGGATAAGAGACTTCCCCTATTAATAAGAGCGTTCACATTAGGCCTCCTCTCTCCCTCATGCAGCGTGTGCGCTGTTGCATAGTAACGAGAGCCAGAGGGACAGTCTTCCGACGCTGGCTCCCATTATTCGCTGCTATGTCTGTTGCAGAGCCCACAGTCACCATTGAAAATAAAGGACACTGGGGTACTGGGCATTATAGGCATGTGGAAAGCAACCATGTCACAGGTGAACAGCATTGCTCTCCATCAGCCTCTATTACAGCACATTAGCTCCTTTGCCTTTTTGTCACTTCTGGGATATTTTCTTGTTCCGAAGACAGAACCGGGAACCCAAAGATAACTAGTATTTTGTTTTTTCAGGTGGTCCCCTTATCAAACGGCTAGAGTTTGACATTGTGGTTGCTCGAGTATGCCAATTGTAATGTATGGAGTCATGTCTTGTACTTGAGTGGTTATTATTCTTGTATATTAAAAGTGCAAGTTTATTCCTTTTACAGCAGGATGTGATGGCACGTAATGATTCAGGACCACCACCACGTAAGGAGCACAGGTATGGCATTCTTGCTTTATTAGTTATTTTTTTTAATGTTTCTGTTCACAATAACTTTACATTTGCTTGAATTGATAATTTGCAGTGGATTGTGAAAACATTGGTTGGGGGAAGAAAAACGTTGCAGAGAGTTTTTTGTTTCTATGAACGTCAACAACATACACTGCTTGCATAACTTTGCATTACTGTCATTGTGCTATTGTAGCATGAGACAGGCCTAGGCACAGAATCAGGCACACCAGAATACCCCCAAAAAATAAATAAAGGGTGGGTATAAAGTATTGATAAAAAATATAGAACTGTAATTCAAAGATCTTTTGTATAATAGGGTCTAAAATATGCTCTGTATAATGGGGTCTAAAATATGCTCAGAATAAGGACTTTGCATTAATGTCTTTTGGACATTTACAATCTACACTGAACATCCATGCTTACACTCATTTACCCCTTGGAATAGAGGCCTAGAACAAAGAGGACCGAGAAAACTCAAACCACACAACAGGGAATGTGTTGAAAGTCAAATGGTGATTTCGAAATAACCGTTGCAGATTTTTTAAACCTAGAATCAATGTAGCTATGGTAGATGCCCATGTGCAGTGGCCAGAATTTGAGTTCACCACCACCACTGAGCCATGCAAAGTAATGCAGGAACATTGCTACTCCACCTCACCTGCCATCATCAGAAGAGCCAACGAGATTTCGTGCAGATAAAGTTACATAATCTAGACCATTGAAAGGCTTAGTACAAGACTGAAGTGGTTTTCCCTGTTTCATCGATTGAATCACAGCCACTGAATTTATCTCGGATGGAAACCACTGAAGCAACCTCAGAATTAACTAAAAACAAAGGCAGTGACTACTACATCATGTCAAGTATGGAGGAAATATCCCATCACCTTTGGAATAGAAGAAACTGAACTGCCTAATTAGTGGCTTTTGTCAGAACCAAAATATGTAATATTTTACTGCTGCCTGCTTGACATTTTTTAGATTGTGAAATGCAACCAATTGAACTGGGATGTTAGTTGTTTGGGTCTCGAGTTCCTTTGGAAAACCTCCTACTATAAACACCAGTGCAATTACTTATTCTCTGCAATACATCAGGGCCTAAAATAAGCAGTGGCAATTTGCTATTCTGTAGATTTGCGAATTAAACTGACACTTGTGTAGCACAGTTTGCTATTTAAATTACCTTGTTCAATGAAAGCACAGCTCACCCTGCATTCCTCTTGCCCTCGGGGGTCTCTCCCCCCTTTTCTCTGTTCATTGCAAGTTCAAAGGCACTAATGGAGAGAGAGTGCAAGTAATCATCTCCTCCACTCTTAATTGCCTAAGGCCAAAAAAAGGTATCAGCACCAGAGAGGTTGGCTCCGAGTACTAATGTGGATAGAAAGCGCTGGAATGATGTGCTTGGGTCCAACTGGCACAGGGCTGAGGAACGTTAGCGGCCCTGCCCTCCACCGAAGTGGCATTTAATGCTATATTGAAAACCATATCAATGACAGGCAAGAGCCATCTTGTCCACCTGAAGTTGGCAATTACCCTGCCTGCCGCAACACCATACTACATATTGAGTCTCAGGGTATGAATTTTCTTTACATTATGAACTTTTTGATTTATGAAACATCTGAACTTCACCTCCTTGCAGAGCAAATGAGGAGTTAAGCAGGTAGGTCATACAATATACAGGACACTGTACTGTGCAACACCGACTGGACACAGCTGCAAAGAGCCTTGCAGTGAAAACTGTTTTTTAGATCTTTTTTCACATTTGTGTCCATTCATGCAGCTTATCTTTACATTTTACAAACACTCATCTCACTAATGTCTTACTTCAGCACTACACAAATATGCTGTATTGTGATCCATGTAGGTCTTGGGTAAAAGTAACTTCTGGTGACATTAAAAATATTGGTACAAAGTGTTTGCTAATCAAGAAAAGTTTAATTAGCAAACTCTGTTAATCAATTTGTGAAAACTAATGTATGCCTTGTACATAATGCATGCAATCAAGAGCGGGAAGCACTAGACAGTGCTCTTGCTGACAAAAAGCTTTAGCTGGCAGGCGATGCAGTCCTGGAATTATTTCTACAAAGTACTGCGCTGATCCCGTAAAGGACTGCGACACTAAACATTTTTTTTTTTTTTAAGAAGCTCTGTAGTGGTCCAGGTGATTAAACGTAAATCCTCGTTGCCATGATGAAGCATGGTTTTGTGGAATTCATTGAACCTTTTCAGTTGAGAGGATTCCAAATTGAAGTAGTATGCAGACAGATGATCTAGGCTTCGCCAGTCATGCGTAGAGCTTGTCACAGATCAGTTATCAATTCGACAACTGCCATGTGTCACACTCAGTTATCAAGAAAAATCAGTGCAGTGGGTGAAAAAGATCTGAAAAGAACTACTCAAACAGTTGCCGTCTATATGTAATCATCTGTGGTGAAGTTGGTGGGAAAGTGGCAATGACTTATCCACTATGCTGCTAACAAATATTCATATTGAGCAAACACACTATTAGGCCGGTGCACATCATCCTTTCTGAGTGAGGAAGTGGAGTGGCTGGAGCCTGGGTCGCTTCCTCATAAACCTTGTAACGATAGTTGGCGATGAAGGACTCACGAGAAAAATGAGGGCCCTCACAAAACGTTGCCTCACCGGCGATTTGGAGGATTTCCACAAGGCGTGTCCTAAATACAGGCCCAAAAGGATGCGTTTCAGCATACATGGTATGGAGAATCATAAAGGCTAGCTGCGCTTGCGGATAATGAGAATGTTGGTAGGTAACTTGGTAAATATGCTGGTGTTGTGTTACAAATTGGCCTTCACAAAAAGAAAAAAAAAGAAAAGTTGTTTGCCAAACCTATCGAACAAATTAATTTGAGTTTGTAAGAGATCTCACTTTGACAGTCTTGGCGATGAAAACACATTATTTATTACATGTTTATAACACCCAAAACCACAGGTATCACATCGTTTGTACCACAAAAATTAAAAGTAGAATAAAGCAATGGTCCTAGAACAGGTTTTCTTCCACGATCAAACTATGCCCAAGTACATTGCTCCAGTGATATGTCCTCCCAGATCGGCTATTGTAGCAAACCTAACCAGCAGATTAAAAAATAAACATTTTTTTAAAAAAGTGTCATATTGTACTTGGAAACTTTTTTTATGTGTAACAATGTCCTGCTTAAAAAGGACATTGGCATTTGAATGAAAAGTAATGTCTTTTGCCTGTAATGAAGAATTGTGATCTGCTCACATATCGTGGGCTTCCAAAGATAAGTTATTTATTTGTTGTAAATATATTCATTTTAAGTGACCGATAGATTTGAAAGGTGGTGGAGAGATAATGGTTGAAATAAATGGGAGGCATCGTCTGTGTCTCATGTCTAGCAGGGCTTGCAATGCTTCCAATGAAAGCAAGGCCCTGTGCCATTGCACCAGGCAGCCCATGTCGAGCACCACGAGGACAATTTTGGAAACGTTCCAAAATGAGTTAGTGCAGAAAACTCTTTCCATGGACTATATAACAGAATTTAAACAGTGTATATACACAGGTTGCAATACATGGAGGAAAAAAAAACTAAGAAGGCTCCCCCTGCCCTGCCACCTTCTACTCCCTCTCCAAGCCTCAAAAGGTCCCCGTGCTCCCCACCAACAACATTCTCAACCTCCCCCCACAATTCAAACGCCATGCCTTCCTTTTCTGCACCCCATGCTGCTGTGTTTACAATAATACTATCAAGACCTACAAAGGGAAAGAAAAGGCATTTAAATGACCAACCCAGCACCTACAAGATGGAGCAACGTGGTGCGACATCGTGTGTGACCAACACTGTGTTATAATATGTACACACTGACCTTACGTCAGTGTGGAATGTTTGGAGTTGAACGCTCTCACACAGAGTGTTCAACTCATTTCCCATCATAGCAGCCCACCCGCCGGGGGCCTTTCATTAAAGCTTATACAAAGCTTACTTGGGTCGTCTCCTCATTACTTCAAATGGCGACGAGGAACACCCCATAAGGCCCCCGGAGCGGTTCGCGTTCCATGCTCCTGCCTCCGACACCCATCCTGTACCAGTCGCTCCCACAGCATCCTGCGCCGCACCTTTTGTCCTGCCCTCCCCACCCGGCTGCCAGACAAGACACGAGAGAGGCCTTGTTGACTCTCCCCACGGCCTCCGGTGTTCTGCCAGTGAAGGGCGCCGCTCCTCCCTGCTGGGAGTTCAGAGCGACGCACATCCCATAAAATTTGGCCTCAACGGTGCTCCACGCAGCAGAAGAGCTGTCCAGCCATCAGGTCAGAGGTGGGGGGGAGGACATAACTAAGATTTCTGAACTGTCACGCAAACGCACGCATTTTCATACAAACGCACGCATTTTTTTGTTGTTGGTTGTTTGAGCTTTAATTGGATACACCTCATTTGCCATTGAAACTGACACCGCTGCCCTGATTAGAACGTTGTCTCTCTTTCAAAAGCTGCCACTTTGTTGCCATGCTGTGCGCACGTAGCAAGAAGGAATTTCAGGAACTTTCAATCTGCTTCAAGCCTTCATTGCTGCCATTGTGATCCAATTTCAGAACCCGATCTGGACATTCCATTAAAGACTTTCCAGGACCAGCCATCCTACATGTCAGCACATTGTGAGGTCACAGTCCATGCCAAGACCCACTCATTGTACTGATACCTAGAGACTTTGCAGCACAGAATAGTCCCACAAGATTCCATAGGCATCTCATCTCCACCAATAGCTGTGCACAACGTGCCGTGCCCCACCTACGCAGGTTCCCACTGAAGCGCACCACGGCATGCGTCCAGAGGGCTAGCCGGTAGGACACACACGCAGCCACTGATCCATCGCCTGCAAGCCGGAACTATCCCTTGCAGCCCCATTTGATCTCATAGGGCTTCTTCTTCGTGCACCGCCATGCAGAGTGTTCCTCCACCAACCAAGTTTCTTCCGTGTCCTGGCACTCCCACATGTCCCTGGGAACAGTGGATAGATGGCTTTCAGGTTTACCTGAGGGCCATTGGTGGTAACAAATTCAGCGATGACCTCAAAGAGGCGACTCTACTTAACTGTACTGGGGCAGAGGCCCTCAGGATATTCAGGGCGCTTCCTGAGCCGGATGATGCAAGGGGTGACGCCAACGGCAACCGCAAATATGAAAACGCACTGGCTAAACTATCCAAACATTTCGGCAACAAGACAAACGTCGTCATGGAGAGGTACAGATTTTTCTCCAGAAAACAATTGAAAGGTGAAACTGTTGATGCCTTCCTTGCGTCTCTCAGGACGCTCATGTCGACTTGCAACTTCACTGGTGTCGGAAATGAATACCTCAGAGCCCAGCTGGTGCTGAATGTGGCAAATCCACGAATTCAACAGAGACTGTGGCAATCCAAGAACCCATCCTTGGAGGAGGCCACCGAGATCGCCAGGAGCATTGAGTTGGGTGACCGTTGCTTGAAGGAGAGATTCAACCAGGCAGGGACCTCTGAAGTGAGATCCATCGAAGCTAATATAAGCGAACCTGCAATAGCCCTCGTAAGGAAGACATCATCGCATGCCTTGAGGCCCTATCCACCTAGAGGGAGGAACTCGCTATGCTTCAATCAACCTTCTCAACGATGCCAAAAATGTGGTTGGCAGAAACACAGCGATGTTGACAGAAAGTGCCCTGCAGCAGCTGTCGAGTGCTATAGATGCAATCAGATTGGACATTTCGCCAAAGTGTTCAAAAATACAAGAGGCAGGTCGAGTGGCTTTAAGAGGCCATTTGCCAGGCCAACGAGAGGCACTGTGCGAGCTGTCGAAAATACTCAAGAACACGATGAGATGTTAACTGTTAACATAAGGAGCCCACCCATACAAATACTGACCGTCACCTCTTTACAACACTCTAAGGGCCCTTGGGTCAACATACAGATCAACGGAGTGTCACTGCCTGTGATGATGGACACAGGATCCCCATACACAATGGTTGGTGTAGAAACCTTTCTGTCTGAGCTATCTGGTAAAATGAGTGATTTAAAGAACACCACAGTACGAGCTACAGGGTACGGGAAGAGTCCCATTGACATTATTGGCTATACATGGGTACAACTAAAGTTCCGCGACAGAACGACCTACTGCAAGCTTTTCATAGCAAATAAAGGTTCATCCATAGTAGGCTGGGAAGAGCAAGCCGCTCTTTGTGTGAGAATCCATCCCGGCGAGGAGAACCCCATAACGGCTGTTCTGAGCGACGTGAAAAACACCAAAGATACCCTGGCAATACAGTTTCCCAAAGTGTTCTCTAAAAAAATTGGACTCCTGGAGGGGTTTCAGCATAAGATCATTCTCAAGAAAGGGGCCATTCCTATAGCCCACAGAGTCTGTGGAGTCCCCATAGGAACAAAAGAAGCACTCAAGAAAGAACTAATGCGGTTATGTGAGCAGGACATGATTGTAACGCTCACCTGATTCTCGCAGAGGCGCCGGTCTTGACTGGGCAACTACCGTATCTTCAAAGGTGATGTGTAGCACCCGGTTGGCTCTTTGGGCTGGACCTCTGTGCACTGTATGCCTGACTTCAAGAGTAAGATGTCTGCAGATAGAAAATATGGGATTAATGAACTGGGGTTATTGGGGTGTCCCTATCTCTTTCCTTTTTTGCTCTCCTGTAGACCCCCAAAGGTTAACGCTCTCACCTTAGGTAAGTGAATGCCAAGCTCTCCATCTGCCTCGGGGCAGGGTGCTGTAACCAGTTTCTTCACTGGATAGGTAGCGCAGGCCTCTTGACTTCAGAGGACTGCTGTCCGTCGTTTACTGCACGAACGGTAAGTTTCGAGTAATTCTATTGTCTTTAAAGTCTTTAGTAATGATGTCTGTTGTTTTGCAGGGTTCCAGCGATGGCGGATGACGGGCTGAAGTGAGTTGAAGATGGAGTCCGTGTGATGAATAGAAGCGCCTGGAAGCATGTAAGTAAGCGCTTGTTGCCTGCTTCACGATGCGCTCTAACTGTCTTTTATTTTGCAGGTACGAGTTCGGAGCGGCTGCAGGGTGCCGGAATACCCACTGGGTTAGATGTGGAAAGGAGTAATGGCACGTGAGTATTAAAGTTCCCCAATGTCTTTAAACGCACCTTGTTTTGTCTTTCAGATGCAGGATGCAGCGCCGAAGGCCTCCGGAGCGTGCGAAGAGTTGGTAAGCTTTTGTCTTTCAGATGCCGGAATGCTAACCTGTTCTTTCTTGTCTTTATAGGTTTTGCTGAAGACTGGATTCAGGATGGTAAGCCTTTTTCCTTAGGCCCAGGATCCGATGCAGAAGACACGATGAGCGTTCTGCTGCAGAGGATGCAGAATAACGCAAAGCAAGATTCATCCACCGGGTGTGGTTTAAATAGCCTCCTGTAGTGCTTAGGTGTCTCCTTCCACAGCCACGCCTAGGTAAGAAAAGAGTTCCTGCTTTCCAGAAGAGTTCCAGTGTTCTGAATCTAGGGTGTGGCTCCTGCCCCACCCAACAGGAAAAGTAGTTCCAAACAGAAGAGGATCAGAGGCTCAACTGGCAGGCAAGTAAGCAGAATGGTCTGCTGCAGGTAAGTCCACCCAAGCATTATGAGCCCGGCGCTTCCAGCGCTGGGACTGGGCATATTTATGAGCCTGGTGCCACTGGCGCCAGGACTGGGTCCAAAAGGTCCCAATTGGGACTGGTTGGCCCTCGGAACCTGGGTTATGGATCTGCTTCCAAGGGAGTTGGGAAAACCCTGACCTTTTGGAAGCAGAGATCATGACAGTACCCCCCCTCAAGGCCCCTCCCAAACCGGGCTTCTCCGGGGGTTTTGGCTTGTCAGGAAATGTTCGGTGAAATCTTTTGATTAGGCGAGGAGCGTGGACATATTCAGCAGGTTCCCAGGATCTCTCTTGGGGGCCGTAGCCTTTCCAGTCAATTAGGTAAAATAGTTTAGATTTGGAGATCTTGGAGTCCAGAATGCTTTTGACTTCAAACTCGAGTTCTCCATCAACTAGGATGGGTTTTGGAGATTTAGTTAGTCGGGTTTGAGGTTGCACGGGTTTTAATAGAGAGACGTGGAAGACCGGATGTATCTTCATGTGCGGGGGCAAGTCCAACTTGACCGCTACTGGGTTTACTATGGTAGTGATGGAATAGGGACCAAGGTATCTTGGGTTGAATGTGCATGGCCCTTTTAGAGGTAGATATTTGGTGGATAACCAGACTTGGTCCCCTACTTGATATTGAGGGGCTTCCTTCCGATGTTGATCTGCTCCTTTCTTGTATTGTTCTTTAGCCCTTTGAAGGTGAGAAACAGCTTCCTTAAAGGCTTGGGTGATTGTAGAATGCAGGTAGTCTACTGCTGGTGTTTCAAGATCTTGGAGGGGATCCAACTCCGAGGTTCGAGGGTGACTGCCGTACAAAAGAAAAAACGGTGTTTTCCCAGTTCCCGAATGGACAGAGTTATTGTAGGCATATTCGGCTATCCAAAGGATGTCTTTCCAAGTTTTTTCAGTTTGTTGCAGCATGCAGCGTAAATACTGTTCCAGAGTTTGATTGGTCCTCTCGGTTTGTCCGTCGGTCTGAGGGTGGTGGCTGGTCGATAGTCTCACATCAATTTGAGCCGACCGACAGCAACTTTGCCAAAAATGAGAAATAAATTGACTACCTCGATCCGAAATTAGAACCGAAGGAAAACCGTGTAGTCGGATGATGTTTTCGAGAAATTCTCGGGCCAGAGTTGCTGCTGTTGGCAAGCCTTTGAGCGGAATGAAATGCGCCATCTTGGAGAATAAGTCCACGATTACTAGAATCGTATTGTATCCGGAGCATGGAGGTAGATCGGTGATGAAGTCCATAGAAAGCGTATGCCAAGGGCGAGGTGGGATGTCAATAGGGCGTAAGAGGCCTGCTGGTCTTTCCTTTTGACTCTTGTTTTGGGCGCATACTCCACAGGACATTATAAAGTCTCTGATATCTTTTTTCCAAGACTGCCACCAGAAGTAGCGCTTGATTTTTTCTGAGGTCTTGGCCATACCGGGATGACCTTCCATTAAAGAATCGTGATAACAAGAGATTACTTTTTTCTGTAAATCTGTGCTGGGTAGGTATAATCGTTCTTGGAAATACAATAAGTTGTCCTTTACTGCAAAGTCCTTTCCCTGCAGATGCCAATTCTGTATGTCTGCTGGAGTTACAAGTTGCCTGGCTTTATCCTTAACTTCCTCTATGGATTCTGTGGCGATTACACCCAGAATTCTTTGTTCGGGAATGATTGGTACAGGTTTAGGGTTGATCAAGTGTTCTTCCACTCCCATCCGAGAAAGGACATCAGCTTTACCGTTCTTTGTACCAGGTCGATAGGTAATTATGAAGTCAAACTCGGCAAAGAATAATGCCCAACGGAGTTGTCTAGAGGATTGGGCTTTTTCGGTTTTCAAATATTGCAGGTTTTTGTGATCCGTAATCACAGTAACGGTGTGTCGGGCCCCCACCAGATAATGCCGCCAAGCCTTAAAGGCAGACTTGATAGCCAGAAGTTCCTTGTCAGTAATCGTGTAATTGATTTCAGGAGGCGAGAATTTGCGGGACCAAAATGCCACGGGATGCAACTGATTGGTTACCGGGTCCTTTTGTGATAGAACTGCCCCCATGGCAAGGCTTGAAGCATCAGTTTCCACGATGTAGGGGAGTTCGGGGCGAGGGCGTTTTAAGATTGGTGCAGAGATAAATTTAGTCTTCAAATCCTGGAAAGCTTGTTCCGCCTCGGTAGACCATTCAAAACGTTTGTTTTTCTTTAACAAGGCAGTGATGGGCTGGACTATTCGAGAGAATTCGGGGATAAACCTGCGGTAAAAGTTAGCGAAGCCTAACATGCTTTGCACACCTTTTACGGAGGATGGTGATGGCCATTTGAGAACTGCATCGACCTTCTTTGAATCCATACGTACTCCGCCAGGTGATAATATGAATCCCAAGAATTCAACTTCAGTCACGTTGAAAACACATTTTTCCAATTTAGCGAAAAGTTTGTGTTGACGCAATCTTTTGAGGACCATTTTCACGTGTTTCCGATGTTCAGATTCCGATGAAGAATAAACGAGGATGTCGTCAATGTAAACAACAACACACACATCTATGAGCTCTCTGAGGACATCGTTCATAAAATATTGAAAGGCGGCCGGGGCATTGCAAAGTCCGAAGGGCATGACCTGATATTCAAATAGCCCATACTTGGTGCGGAAGGCCGTCTTCCATTCATCGCCCTCTTTTACTCGTACCAAGTGGTAAGCTCCTCTAAGATCCAGCTTTGTATATATGCATGCTTTTCTGACTTGGTCCAGGAGTTCAGGGATCAAAGGTAACGGATATCTATTCTTAACGGTGATCTGGTTCAGGGAGCGATAATCGATACAAGTTCTAAGGTCTCCTTCCTTTTTTGGAACGAAGAACAAAGCTGAAGAAGCAGGGGACTTGGAAGGACGAATAAACCCATTCGCCAGGTATTGATCCAGGTATTGTCGAAGGTGAAGGTTCTCAGGCTCGGTGAGGGCATAAATTCTACTACAAGGAGGAGTAGATCCAGGTATCAGGTCTATCTGGCAGTCATAAGACCTATGAGGAGGTAGAGAGTTAGCCTGATCCTTCCGGAAAACATCTTGGCATTCGGGAGGTAACTGGGGAGTCTCTGAAGAAATTGCTGCCAGTGCAACACCAGGTGGAGGGTGACAAGTAGAGACACATTCTGGAAACTGGACCGTTCTTGCTTGCCAATCGATCAGAGGATTGTGTTTCTCTAACCAAGGTATTCCTAGAATAATCTGAAACTGAGGGGCCTTGATCACATCGAACACGATCTTCTCATGGTGTCCATCTTGACTTACTAGCGTCACCTCTTGAGTGGTATGCGTTACTGGCCCGGAGGCTATCTCCGTACCATCCACTGTAGTGATGACGTCCTTTACAGCCTTGGGACAAAGAGTTAGATTCATCCTCAAAACCATTTCATGATCCACATAATTGCCGATGGCACCGCTGTCGACGTAAGCTTCAATTGCATGTAATCGATCCGGATTATCAGGGCTAATGAGGACCATAGGTATCACGAAATGCGAGGTCACGGAACTGGTTTTCACGCTGGGCAAGAGGACCTCTATTCTTGTCGGGCGAGGTTGTTTCCCTGCTCAGAGTTTGTAACTTTGGTAACTGCAGCTCCTACTGCCTTCTTGGCAGGTTTCACCGGACAGTCTCGAAGAAAGTGCCCTGAGTTTCCGCAATATAGGCATAATTGCAACTGTTTTCTCCTTTCCCGCTCCTTTTGTGTTAGAGGACCTTTCAGACCCCCTATTTGCATGGGTTCCCCGGAGTCTACTCCTTTGGAAGGAGTTGGCAGTTTGGAAAATACTCGAGCATCAAACTTGGAACGATCGGCCTTCCTGTTCTGCAGTCTATGATCTATTTGAACGACCAAGTCTATATAATCCGAACAGTCTTGTGGGGGATTCACTACTTGGGCTAAAACATCTTTGAGCTCTCCACGTAGACCTCTATAAAACAGCGTAATCCTTTTGTCCTCAGGCCATTGAGTTTCCACTATTAGTCTATTGAAAGATGCAATACAAGCCAAAAGGTCTTGATTACCCTGTCGCAACGAAAGAAGCTCATTGTCCAAGGCCTGCCCCTGTGAATGTCTTGCGAACAGTTTTTCCATACTAAGCTGAAAGGCTTGAAAATCATGGAGAACCAGATCATCTTGATTAACTAGAGGGATCGACCAGTCTGCCGCATTGCCACTAAGGTACGAAAGTACAAAAGCTACTTTAGCTTGATCAGTTGGAAAGGCTGCTGGCCGGCATAAGAAGTGCAACCGGCACTGATTGATAAATACTGCAAACCTCTTTGGGTCACTAGAAAATCGTTCGGGCGGAGCCAGAGGTACATTCCCAGGTAGGTTGATCTGCACTGGATTCATAGAGGATGTTGAAGGAAGATTTGCCCCTGATGCGGGTAACGGGGTTTGTCCGGCTTGTGACTGTAGCAATTGTTTAGCAAGACCGTCTGTTCTCTCCTTGGAAATAATTAGTTCCCTTCTTAGAGCATTCGTTTCCTGACGAGCTGCATGCACTTCTGCCCTTAGTTCCCCAAGTAACCGGGCTAGGTGGTCAGTATCCGAGGTTTCCATAGCGCCTGGGCGAGAGTTTTGCGGTAGGCTTTGCGTTCTGTAACGCTCACCTGATTCTCGCAGAGGCGCCGGTCTTGACTGGGCGACTACCGTATCTTCAAAGGTGATGTGTAGCACCCGGTTGGTCTTTGGGCTGGACCTCTGTGCACTGTATGCCTGACTTCAAGAGTAAGATGTCTGCAGATAGAAAATATGGGATTAATGAACTGGGGTTATTGGGGTGTCCCTATCTCTTTCCTTTTTTGCTCTCCTGTAGACCCCCAAAGGTTAACGCTCTCACCTTAGGTAAGTGAATGCCGAGCTCTCCATCTGCCTCAGGGCAGGGTGCTGTAACCAGTTTCTTCACTGGATAAGGGGAGCAGGCCTCTTGACTTCAGAGGACTGCTGTCCGTCGTTTACTGCACGAACGGTAAGTTTCGAGTAAATCTATTGTCTTTAAAGTCTTTAGTAATGATGTCTCTTGTTTTGCAGGGTTTCGGCGATGGCGGATGACGGGCTGAAGTGAGTTGAAGATGGAGTCCGTGTGGTGAATAGAAGCGCCTGGAAGCACGTAAGTAAGCGCTTGTTGCCTGCTTCACGATGCGCTCTAACTGTCTTTTATTTTGCAGGTACGAGTTCGGAGCGGCTGCAGGGTGCCGGAATACCCACTGGGTTAGATGTGGAAAGGAGTAATGGCACGTGAGTATTAAAGTTCCCCAATGTCTTTAAACGCACCTTGTTTTGTCTTTCAGATGCAGGATGCAGCGCCGAAGGCCTCCGGAGCGTGCGAAGAGTTGGTAAGCTTTTGTCTTTCAGATGCCGGAATGCAGTGTGAAGACCTCCGGAGCGCACGAAGAGTAGGTAAGCCTTTGTCTTTCAGATGCCGGAATGCTAACCTGTTCTTTCTTGTCTTTATAGGTGTTGCTGAAGACTGGATTCAGGATGGTAAGCCTTTTTCCTTAGGCCCAGGATCCAATGCAGAAGACACGATGAGCGTTCTGCTGCAGAGGATGCAGAATAACGCAAAGCAAGATTCATCCACCGGGTGTGGTTTAAATAGCCTCCTGTAGTGTTTAGGTGTCTCCTTCCACAGCCACGCCTAGGTAAGAAAAGAGTTCCTGCTTTCCAGAAGAGTTCCAGTGTTCTGAATCTAGGGAGTGGCTCCTGCCCCACCCAACAGGAAAAGTAGTTCCAAACAGAAGAGGATCAGAGGCTCAACTGGCAGGCAAGTAAGCAGCATGGTCTGCTGCAGGTAAGTCCACCCAAGCATTATGAGCCCGGCGCTTCCAGCGCTGGGACTGGGCATATTTATGAGCCTGGTGCCACTGGCGCCAGGACTGGGTCCAAAAGGTCCCAATTGGGACTGGTTGGCCCTCGGAACCTGGGTTATGGATCTGCTTCCAAGGGAGTTGGGAAACCCCTGACCTTTTGGAAGCAGAGATCATGACAATTATACAACCCATTGAGAGCTCAGAATGGCTTGCTCCCATAGTGCTTGTGAAGAAACCGGATAACTCCATAAGAATGTGCGTTGACCTGAGAGACTTAAACAAAAAACATATGGATTGACAGGCACCCCCTCCCAAACATATCTGAGCTGTTAACGACCATGAAGCCAGCAAAGTACTTCAGTACCCTAGATCTTTCATCTGCATATCACCAAATAGACCTGGAAGAGGGTTCCAGAAGCCTCACCTCATTTGTAACTCCTCTAGGAGTATTCAGATTTAAGAGGATGCCTTTTGGTCTCGCATCTGCCGCTGCTGTGTTCCAAAGACTAATGTCACACCTGTTTGGGGGTTTGGGAGGAGTACATTGTTTCCAAGACGATATCCTCATATCGGCTGTATCAGAACAAGAACACGATGCAATACTTACCAGCGTATTAAGAGTGATTGAGAAAAGTGGCCTCACATTAAAATTAAAAAATGCAACATCAAATGCAACAAAGTGTCCTACCTTGGCCACTCCAAAGACTCCAATGGCATCAGTCCCAAGAAAGAACTAATAGATAACATCCTAAGCATTGCTGAACCGATAAACAAAGACCAATTGAGAAGCTTTCTTGGAATGACCGAGTACTATTCAAAATGTGTAGGTAACTATGCCGACAAGACCAAGAACATGAGGAGTATCATGAAGAAGATGAACAAGTTCGACTGGTCCGAAAAATGCAAAACAGAATTTGAGGAAATAAAACACAACATCAATCAAGCACCCGCCTTAGGTATGTTTGACTGCAAGGCAAAAACAATCATATCGGTGGATGCTAGTAAGATCGGTCTAGTTGGGGTCCTGGAGCAAATCCATAGCAAGGGCAAAGTAACTATTGCCTTGGCATCCAGGGTACTAAAAGGAGCAGAATTAAATTATTCCACGATTGAGAGAGAGGCACTGGGAGTAAGATGGATCCTGCAGCATTTTCGGAATCTAATTTGGGGTTTACCCATTACACTCAGAACAGACCATAAACCACTTGTACACATTCTTCAGTCAAAGACACCGCATCTCATATCCCCGAGAATAAGACGGTGGATCCTCGATATTATGCAATACAACATCAACATATGTTACACTCCAGGGACACAAAATCGAGTGGCTGACTGCTTCTCCAGGCTATCGACCAATCAGGACATTGAACCTGAAGATCCAGACCAAGACATAATAGCAACCATAAATCCAGCCATTCCCATCGATGAGTGGAAAAGCAAAACAAACAGTGATCCTGAGCAAAGAGAAATTAGGAAAGCAATAGCAGACGATTGGACAACGCCATCCCAAAGTCTTACAGACTTAATTCCCATCAGGCAAGAAATATACATGGACAAAGAACACATCTACAGAGGTGACAGATTAATCCCACCGATACAGCTCAGAAAAAAGTTGCTAGATCTGGCACAAGAAGGGCACCTTGGGAGAAGTCTAACCAAGAACCGATTAAGGTGCAACTATTGGTGGCCGAACATGTGGAGGGAAGCGGAGGAGTTAGTCAAAAACTGCTCCGCCTGTTCCTCAAGCGACAAGTCCAAAACCACAAGGAAAACACCATTACAGCCAATTGAAAGCCCAAAGAATGTATGGTCTAAAGTGGCCATAGACATCATGGGGCCATTTGAAAATCTAGAAGTGGTCAAAACTATTATAGTCTTAGTAGACTATACATCTAAATGGACAGAGCGGGGTGTAGCAGAGACAAACGTAACCACAAAGAAAATCAAGGAATTCCTAACGGACATATTCAATAGGGAAGGTGATCCCAAAGAACTAGTCTCAGATAATGAATGGGTCACAGTTCCTGTCACTAGAATTCCAGGAGTTCCTCAAAGACAAAGCTATACAACACATCACCACCTCCTTGTACCATCCAATCTCCAATGGCCTCGTAGAGAGAATGAACAGGCTAGTGAAAAGTGTGATTCAATTAGCCATCGTCAACACACTTCCGTGGAAGGAGACACTCAAGGAGGCCTTTTGTGCATACAGGACAACTCCACACTCCACCACCAGTGTTGAACCATTCACAATAATGAGAGGCAGAGTTGCCTGCAATCGACTGAGACCAGCCTGGATCTTTATGGACAATGGAGAGGTGAGATTGGACATGGATCACATTCAGGAACGTGTAAGAGAGAAACAGAGCAAATACAAAACAAACTACGACTCAAAAAACAAAGTAAGAAAGTTGGTAATTCAAGAAGGAGATTTGGTATGTGTTAAAGAACCCAAGAAGATCCTCAAGGGAGAATCCCGCTTTAGATCCCCGCAAAGGGTAATGAGATGCTTTGGCAAATCTGTACTGTTGGAGGATGGAAAGAAGTGGTCCGGCGATGACCTAGTGAAAATAGAGAGACCACAAAAAGCCCAGTACAAGTAAGGACGTACTAACGAGAGAGGTTGTCCAGCCAGAAGACACACATCAACAAGACTGTGATGAGTACAGTGACGTGACCTCTGAACCTACAGTCAGCCTCTCTAAGAGGAACCGGAGAATCATCCGAAATTATAACGATGACTACGTTTATTACTGATGCACTAAGCACTGCAGTCTACTGCCAAGAGGAAACCTCCGATGAGGAAATCTTACAGTTATATTTCTGATGAGAAAGTGTTACAGTTATATTTCATTGTCCTCCTTTCCCTTTTCTCCCCTTCCTTCCTTCCCTTTCTTTCTTCCTTGTAAGGGAGATGTTATAATATGTACACACTGACCTTACGTCAGTGTGGAATGTTTGGAGTTGAACGCTCTCACACAGAGTGTTCAACTCATTTCCCATCATAGCAGCCCAGCCACCGGGGGCCTTTCATTAAAGCTTATACAAAGCTTACTTGGGTCGTCTCCTCATTACTTCACACTGCCAGCTGCCGTCGTGGAACAGTCCCCCGAGTCGAATGAAGTAAGGGAACAATGTCCGTTTTACCCCAAAAGTAAGAGAACGTCGTATCCATTAGTTGCCCACACACGTTGACCTCTGGGAATGGTTTCCTTCGCCTCAACCCCATGGACTGGATGCATATTTTTTAAACCCCTTGGATCAAAGTTTGCCTCAGAGACGATTCAGTGCGCGCGAAAAGAGGGGGATTGGGGAGGAAGAAAAGGCTAATTTTATTCACTTCGAGTTTGTATGGCCAGACTTAAGGTGGGGCTTTAATCAAGAACTGTGCCCCATGATTTGGGATAACATGTGTGGTTACCAATCTTTTCTTAACCGATATGGGAGAACAATAGGTATATCATTAGTTGTAGTCGATCTACACAAAATATACGAAACCCAAGGTTCACAATCAAATGGTAACAAACATGTTTTATCGCCAAGGGTCTCCCCCGCCCCATCAAATGAACACTTTTAGAGCAACGGACAAGAAGTGTTCAAACTGCTGGGTGGCAGCGACACCTACCCCCGAGTGACATCAGCAAGCAACAGGGCTCGTCGCATAGGCGCAATACACAACCTAAAGCCCTGTGCCACTTCTGCGACCTGATGCAACGTAGCACGCACTTGTCAAGCCTTCAACTCTTGTGTTTTCGCCCATACTGCCACCCTGCCTAGCGTGGCACGCTGCCCTTTTAAGAAACCCTTCTGCCTTCGTAGCAGGTAAAACTTCGCACTGCGAGACTCTCGAAGCCGCCTGGTTTGCCCACTCCACTCACCAGCTGATGCCCGAGCCAGCAGATAGAGAAGCGTCAGGCTGAGGAGCACTGCGGCTGTTCTCCGGCTGCCAGACATCCCGGCGTTCGCGCTGGTTGCCGTTGGTCTTGTGCTGACGCTCTCGATACTCCCCCCGCGACGGACACAAGACGCCCCACGCAAACACAGCTCAAGCCGAACTGACAGCCTTCCGCGCACGTGACACCCGCAGAGAAAAAGGGGGCGGGGCCTATGTCATAGCACGTGAAACAAAACGACTAAAAGGAACGCCCAGTGAAAACCCAAGCAGGAGAGACACAGTGAAAAGAAACAATTCCCCCCCCCCCCCCCCCCCCCCCCCGCCTCCACCCCACCCCTAAAAAAAAAAACACAAATCCACGACCGGGGTCTGGTCATCATCATTTTGTTGGATCTTAAAGTGGCATCACCAGAGAACACTGCACCCGCACTTTACGCTGTTAGCGAGGTTCTTCCGGTTATAATGTCTGACTTTAACCAATGAACAGTGAAGAAAGTCTCGGACGTGTTGGAGCTGTCGATTCACCGCCTTTAACTAGAGCCCGAAATGTGAAAAGAGAAGAGGGACACTTAAAAACGCAGAGGTTTATTTGTAGGATGGGAACATCTCTCCGCAAGTCCACCCAGCACAATGATTCCCTCTGGGACCTTTGAACTGCCCCAACTGGCACCCCCAACCACACTAACTACAATAAGAAATGTTTTTCATTTTTGTACATTTATCACAGCTAACATAACGTATGATACGCAAAAAGGCTTGTGGGCTATCCCAGGGAATACTTAGCTGCATATATTTGAGAAAAATTCCAAAAAGTCATACATGCCAACATTTTGCAGCAGCTAAAATGGAGATTTTGACACAGAAAGCGGGAGAGCTGAATTTTTCCATAGGATTGCAGTGGGCGACAATTAAAAAGTAAACAAGCACTGACAAATCCAATGGTTTAAGGTTTTTATTGTTAATTGCATCATAATTATGAGCAAGAATTGACAAATCCAATAGTTGGGGTGTTTATTGTTAATTGCATCATTATAAGCAAGAATGCAGGGGGAAGAACGACTGCTTCAGAAGGCATGGGTGGAATGACAGCATGACATGGTGCAGGTGGGTGAATGATTGCACAGAGGGAGCATGAGAGTGCGGGAAAGGGTCAGGACACCTGGAGAATGAGTGCACATGGGGATAATGAGTGCTCAATCTTAAGAGGAGATATTCTCAAATACCTAATTTGTGCAAGTCCTAAGCATTGAGCATTTAATTGTTGTGCCAAGACATAAAGTAGGTTAGTATGGAAGTAGGTGTGGGCTACTGTTTGTGGAACGTGTTTTACAATGGCCAAACCCCCCCCACCGCACTAACGTGAGTGGGGGTTTAGATTCTATTAAGAGACACAGATGCAAGTATTATGCATTCAACTTCTTTACTTAGTACCAGCAGAAAAGATTGAAAAATGTTAATAAAACACTAGAAACATTTTAAAAACAGTTTTAAATCAAAAGAAAATCGCACAAGACCCCCAAGATAGCAGTCCTGGCATGTCAGCCAATCAGGTTCTTCGCCCTCTATAAAGGCCCATATCACTGGTCCATCATCCTCTTCTGAAGCTGCAAGATGAAAGCAGATACTGAGAACGCACCTCAAACCAGGAGCGCCACCCAGACGGATATGGAATTCCACCAAAACTTTGCCTTCTTCCACCTGCATTCCTGATGTATCACTGCGTGTACTCAAACGACCGCTGGAGGAAGAGAACACAGTATAAATAAGGGAGTGAGAGGAGGAATAATATTCATCTCCATGTCTTTTAATATAATCTAAACCCCCACTCACTTTAGTGTAGGAGGTTAGCCATTCCTAGACAAGACCGGAGGCTTCCTATTATGCAAGTTCAAAGCTCTTGCAACACCACATTAGCTACATGTTGAACCTTTCTATGATAGAAAGACTTAAATGTAGACTCCTTCGACCAGTCAGCCACCCGCAGGGTATCATCCAACCGCCCTGCAAGCAAAGCCGAATTAGAGGCCATAGCTCCCCTAGCAGAATGAGCTCAAAATATGGACATGTCTTTCCCAACTTCCTTCATAACCCAACGCACGCTGTGAGCTAAGGTGACTGAGGAAACTGCAGCAAAAGGATTTCAGAAGAAGACAAGCAACTGAGAGGTGGAAGGAGCCCACAACTCACTAGTAACCTTGATATTGGTTTGCAAACAATGAACCACACACAATTTCTGATCCTCCTGTAGAGAGGCAAATGTACATGTCATCTCTAGTGCCCGGCCCCTCACCTCCGTCATATGGGAAGGACAAGAAGGTACAGTGTGTGACACCAGGTATTATCCCATTACTGCATCAAAGATATGAAAGACGCTATGCACTTAGACAACCGTACTGAAGAGAGGGTATCTGAAATGCCGCCTTGACCCCCGTAAGCATGACAGGCCGAAGAGTCAGATGCAAGATGCCAGTCACTGTTTGGTCAACCATCAGGAGGGCCAGTGACAAATATATATGTGAACAGATATTCTCTCAGACAACCAATCAAACCATATCCAGCTAACGTCATCATGGATAGAGGTGCCCCAACACTGATCATGGATCCAAGTGTCTCACTGGACATGATTGACTAATGACAATTATATGACTGTGCTGATGTAATTAGAGACACCACGACATAGTAACGTTAGCCATGAAGCAAACTCGCATCCCTACACGAAGTTACTTGGACATACATGTGCACACACAAAGAACATGAATAAACAGTTATTTAGAAAGAGGACAGATACATAGACATAATGGTGAAAACCTTTATTAATTTCTATTATTAGCCAAACAAAGAAACAGAAGAAAACAAGAGATGCAGAGCAAGCTTGCAGACGCTTATTGCAACTAACCATATGGAACTATAGGATCATATAAGGGACCTGGAAGAGCCAAGATACTGCTAACCTATAATAAGACTAGCACAAAATAAACATATAGAAATTATAGCACAACTATAGTAGAATTACATGAAGCCACAGGCCTCAGAACGATAGACGAAGCAAAGCAGAATTAGGCTGCACGAAGCACCAGGCCAGGGCTCAGAGCCAAGGTCAGAGGCAAACAGAACATTCCTAAGCCCCAGAGAGAAGGAGCCACCTGCAAAATAGCAAAACAAATCCTCACCAATTGCAGACCAGATAGCTCAATTTTGCGGTCTTAACCCGCGTCGTGCATCCGAGTCGAACAATGGCCATTTACTCATGGTGGGAAGAGAAGCAGTTCCCAGCGAAGCAGACACAAAGTGATACATGTGTTGTTTTACAACATTGCAACCCTGCAGGCACTCTGTAAGGCAAAGTGGTAATACTGATGATGACAATAGGGACATATTGTCTTTCTCATTACCTTGAGATGGTGCACAGAACACTGAGAACAGAGCTGGGTCCCAGGACTAGGGAGATCAGCTCCAGACAATCAGGGAGCACACATCCAGGGATGGATGGCAAAGGGCAAGGGCCAATGGTAATCCTGTGACCCTACAATAATGTAATAGATAGTTTCTAGGGAAGGTTCAGGCAAACCCACCTGACATGCAAGGGCCAGTCAGATAACCTCTATATGTGCCATCTATAGGTAATACTACCCCAACCACCCAATCGTGCATGCTATTAGGTTTTTGGGGAAGAGCCCTGATTTGTGATTTCAGACCACAACAAAAGCCCCTGACACAGGCTCAGGAGCTGTGATTGCTGGGGAATTCTGTTTTTCCTGTATGATCCCTGTATGTTATGGAAAATAAAGGACCGCTCTAACTTGCCCTTGGCAGAGTCCTCCGTTTGCGTGCCGGTGAAGGGTTCTTTGTGCCTTGGGTGCTCTGAACGGTGAATGTATACTGTGAACCCCGGTTCTCTCTGGCATACCTAATACAAAGTTGAAGAGGAGGTACCGACAACTCAAATATGCAAAAACGGAAATCATAGTGCTTAGAGCTTTGAATTGTGTTATGTTTATAAAGTCCAAAATGCCATTAAATCATGAATGGTGTAGTAAGTAGGGCAGGATACAGAATATGTACTATGAAAATCAGGTAGAAAATGACCAGGTGTTAAAATATGACCAGATATAAAATAATTCATTATTTGCTGGCCACCCCTTTAATTCAAACGTTGCCTTTAATGACCAATAGAAGGTATTTAATGAAGCTCATCCTTGTAGACAGTGTTGAAATGAGTCAACATGTACGAAACGTTTCAAGACCACAGAGCCCTAATCTTGCCAATGTTCCCTGCGGAATCAGATAACAGTCTGGGACCAGACAGCTAACGATGCCGTTGTCTGGGCTTCGTAGCAAAAGGACACAGCTGCATGCCCAAATAACAGTAGCTGGACCAGGAAATCCAATGGCAAGTGCCAAAATCTATCTCAAATTGAAGGTTAAGCATATAAATGACTAATCACCAGGTGTGAGATTAATGTCAATGGAAACGCTTTGCTTTAACGTGCATTTAAAAAAGATTGGGGCTGGTTTCCACTCTCAGAATGAGTGTAAAACCAGCTCTGACTTCAGTTCGAGGACTGAGTTCCTGTACTTTGCATGATTCAGTGTGTGTCCGTCTGGCCTGAAATAAACCTGATGTCCCGGAAAAGCCTACCTTTGTCTCATGGTATGCTGTCCGAGTATTTTTCTGAGTATTGTGAGCCCAGGAGAGCCCAGCAGAGTTAAGATGACAGAAAAGGGGGGTCCCAGACCTCCAGAAGACATGGAAAGCCTGTCCAAGAGGGAAAGGATGATGAACGTACATCTCTTCAAGCCCAAAAGAACCTGAACATTCAAGATTAAGGTGAGCTATACTGTTCTGCCCAAGATGAGAGTGGAGTAGACGGGGCAGGAAATAAGATGGGGAGAGGGCAGTCTGCAACTGCCCTAGCCGATAGAAAAGAAGAGACAGGGAGGCAGAACAGTACGGCAGAAGGGGACTATATATATATTTTTAGCAATTTTTCAGGAAAAAATAATGTCAGAGTCCAGATTTGGAAAAAAGCCAAGAAATCCAAAAATTAGCAAAAAACTCTGAGGATCTTGCAGACCTGATAGCATGACAAAGGGCCTTGCCACCTGGAGATAGGGGAGGAAATTATTGGGGTACCTCCAATGGAAATTATTGGGGTACCCCCATGAAAAATGTTGGGGTACCGCCACAGAAATTATTGGGGTACACATTTATTGGGGTACACATTTTTGGGGTACACATTTTTTTGGGGGGGCTATTTTTAGAAATCATTAGGAGACCACTTTTAGAAAAGTATTTTTCAGGTAAAGTTTTAACAGCTTTTTAGAAACAACTGTAAAACATTCATGGGGAACCCCCTTTAAAGGTAATGGAGAGAGGTGGGATATGAACAAAATAACATCAGAGTAAGTGTATAATGTATATAAGGGGAACATATTGACTCAAGGGTGACAGAGAAAATAGAGAGATGCCGGGAGCACACCCGAGAGAAAATAGAGACTATAGAGGAGTATATGCACAGATACCTACGTTTTAAAGAGTGTTAGAAGAAGCCTGCATTTAAAGTCCTGAATTAATAGGACACTATAGGAGACCAAAACGATTAAAGATGTTTTTGAAAGAAATGGGCTTACATTCCATGTCGGAATATTAATAGGGGTATGATGCATCCGAGACAGATGACATAAGAGGTGCACATATATGTGGCTAGCCGAGTTTGTTTGCTTTTTGTTTATGTTTCATGTTGGTTGTCTGATTTTGTTATATGTCATGTTGTTTGTTTGATTTCATTTTATGTGTCATATTGTTTTTGTGCACTGTAAGATATTATTTGTGACAAAAAATATATTTTCAAGATGCTCTAAAAACTTGGCTTTTAGCCAAAATTTTAAAGTGCTCAAAATTAAAAAATGTTGAGATGACTAGATACTTTAAATCAAAGTGAACAAAATTGTGGTGGTCCCACTTCAAAAGAGGCAAGCATGTCTGAAATAAATGAGAAATAACTTTTCCCCTTTTAAGCCATTATAAATAAATTAAAGCCAGCAACTATGGAGTAAAATTTTTGATTTCCTAACACTAGGCAAGATAATTAATGAAGCGCATCATTAACGACAGACTATCGCGTTCAAATAACTGAGATAAAGTGATTTACAGAAGTCGTGTCTTACATGAGAGCCCTGAAAAGGCACAGTGTGGTGTTGAAAGGCAGATTGAGAGGCCAAGGCCTTTAGAAGCTTTGTGCGATAGAAGAATCACGTTGGTTTTTACAATGATTTATGGACAAGGAATTAACTGTGGAAATGTGAAGTGTGTGACTATTAAACAAATGATTTAATGGATTGAGATAAGAAGCGCGGTACTGTGAAATTCCAGTCTGGTATTGTTTCTAAAACTAAGCATACTTTTTTAGAGATGAATTTAAGGTGTTGACAAGTTGACAAGAGTATCTTGTAGATTGGAAAAACTGTGTTTATGGAACACTGGGAAGGAAAAATGAATGTGAATATAAAGTTAGAGAAAACTGCCTAAAAGCGCACATTTGAGAGAAATGTAGCTGAAATTTAAATAGGGTTTTTATGTGCAGAATAATTGAAATAATGTTTTGATTTTTTGAAGTATGCAAACAGGCATATGAATGGCAACTATGTTTTCGTTTTGCATAGCAGCAAGGATTGAGATAAAAAACACAAGGGCTCGGGCGGAGGTTCATTAGACAGGAATGCACAATGAAGCGGCTAAGAGACTGCTCCATGCTGAAAGAATGCAAAATGATCACGCGTTTGCAAGCCAAATTTTTTAATTATGTACAAACAAGTGCATTACAGACAGGTACATTTATCAAAAGCATGTGCCAAATGCAGATTGTAGATGTGAAGGGATTTCTCTTCTGAGCATTTTCACGCCAGATTGGGGGAGCGCTTCTACACCAGTCAGGGAAATTCTCAGAATAACCTGGGTGAGTTTTTAAATGTGCAGAAAGACAATTGAAAAAATGCAGATGGATGAGAAAGGAGCCTTGCTCTTGTACACTGTGTAAAGACTGGAGGGGGGTGTCTGTACTTCCGCTCTCTATATGGTAGACGAGAGGCACAGAGGACCCCAGCCAAGATTCTCTATTATTGGTAGCGTAGTCGAGCAATCAAGGCCTAGCTTTTCAGGAGGTGATGCAGGCTAGTTCTTAAGTACAGTGTAGTCCCCGAACCCCCACAAAGGAATGTCCACACACTGTATTACTGAAAACACAGTCTTTATATAATTAATATTCAAAGGTATGTACAAGATCACAATAACGCACTTTGTACTCGGAAATCAACAATGATAAATATATATAATTCTAAAGTGGTACCACCAATGTTATCAAATCTCATTAAAGTGCATCAACTGTATGCTTAAAATGTCACACAGATCAATAACGAGGGACCCAGCAATAGAGATAGGAAGGAACGTAAGATGGTTGAAACAATAGGCAGAATACTGGCCCCTACCGATCGACACAGTTCTGTGTGGAGATCCCCCCACCTGGGCAACCTGTAAAATAAAGATATATAGCACAAGCCCAGTCCATATATTGTTCAATAGCCTTGTTTCCTCCTATTAAGGTTTTACCCCCCCCCAATGTACCTGGTGGAGTAGAGTACTTCGAAGACGCGTCGGAGGATCCTTCTTGAGTGACTCCCTTTAAAGCAGGAGCCACAGATCGTCGAGAGGCGTTGAAGATGGTGAACTTGTCGTCGACAGCGGCAATGAGAAGTTCAAGGGTGCCGAGACCCCGATGTCGATCGAGGCAGTGTTCGTCAGCGACGTCCTGCGAGGATGAGGTGTGCGGGGCACCTCGGCGATGGATTGTTCAGGACCACAAAGAGTTTCAGAAGAACTGTGGCCCAACAAGGGTGTCGAGTCTTGGAAGTCTTTGTGGCCTTTAGGTGGTGGGAAACCCACCGGCAGATTCTCCTCGGCGTGTGGGTCATCCTTGACTTTCTCCGGCGGGACAAAGCGGTCGACGTTGCGGACAAGGGAGTCCTTGGATTCAAATGTTCTTAGGCAAAGGAGCGGGCAGCTCTGGTCGTCTGCGGCACGGCGTCAAGTGGTCCCCCCGGCTGGGCAACACAACTTCGACAGGCCTCCAGCGGTTACACAAACCTGCGAACCCTGGTCAACGGCAATGGACTTCGACAGCGGTGAAGTCCGGGTGCTTTGCTTCGTTCTCCTCAGCGGTCCCGCCTCGGGTCGGCAGCCTTTCAAGGGTCTGACTTCCAGGGAGCTTCAGCGAAGGTTAGCGGTGCTCGATGGTCCCTCGGAGCACGGGAAGAGGGCGCCTTACCAGGTCCTCTCTCGGATCAGTCCTTCATGAGTTCGGCAGCTTTCAGATCAGGTCAAAGCAAATGCAACAGCAAGTCTTCATCTTCCAGCTGGGCATCGAGGATCAGCAGTTCCAGTTACTCTTAAAGTGTAGACACAGCTTCTGAACAATTTCCAGTGGTGAGAGGTCCCCAGATATACTATCTTGTCTCTCATCCACACTGCTGGGTCACTCTCAGCAGCCAATCATACAGAAGGGCATTCATGCAGTCAGTCAGCCAATCAGGCACACAGTGCATTCAGGCCATCCTCCTCCCTCTCAGACACTCACAACAAGGAATGTGGATTGGGACAAGTACCCAGCCATTCAACACTACGCACTGCATTCAGGCTAGTTTCGGGCAGGGCTGTCTCAGTCTTTGTCTCTCATACCAGAAACCAGACAGCCACAACAAGAAGTGCATATTGGTCACACACTCCATTCACCCAGGTCCCACCCTCAGGGCGTACCCACAACATACAGTCACTGAGAAGGCTCCAGTCAGTCTGGACTGGACTTCACAACACCATATATGGAACTTCCACCCAACAGCCAGTCAGGGGGAAGGGACAGATGCAGGGCTTCCCAGGACTTTGGGAAAACAAGGTAATAGGTAATAGAAAGCAAGAGGCCAAAGGGGCCATCTTGTTTTCTATCAGGAATCAACTGATTCCAATGGCAGGGCCTGGGTATCCCAAAATGGAGGATACTCAGCGCACCTGTCAAATTCAGCATGGAGCTGCCACCAGCCCATACCCTGCTCTGCGGGCCACCCACAGGTGTCCAAAAACATACACTAGGGGCACAGGGTTGTACCCCCACCCATGGGTGCCGTAAGGGTATCCCACGGGTCGGTTCACCAAACCAAAAGAGAGAGAGCTGCACCGTCAGGAGTCCCACATGAACTCCTGCGTGGAAAATATGACAGAACACACGATAAAAAGGCAGTAAAGGAAAAGAACAAGGATGCTGAGGCCCTGTCCCTCCGATGCATTTCCTGCATCACACACTGCACATATGATTAGAATATATTTGTATACATGTATGAAAGCTAGGGATTCATGCAGAGTAAAATTGAAGAAATATTTGTGCTGTCAAAGTACAAAGGAAACTGATCATGAATGCACACATGTAGAGACTCATGTTAGGTTGAGCTTCATGTGCACTAGATGGGGGATACTTCCCTTATGATTAAAAAGGACAGCTGCTGAGTATGCCAGTATGAGGGCTGACAGCACTAAGATAAGATTTGGTTATTTTATTTTGTTTTGCATTTTTAAGCGCTGCATGAGTCAGGCTTCTAGGCGCTGAACAATTTTGTGACACAATGTACTGGATATGTAAGGATTGTTTCCCCATTAAGGAAAGATGGGGGTAAAATTATTACTCCAAAGGCTGTTGCCCATGAGGATATTGCGGTAAACTGATGAGCAAATGAGAAGACATAAAAAATGAGAATTCTGCCAGGAGAGCAGCAGGAACGATTTGGCAGACACTGATCAAGGTCATGGCTGTTGGCTTTGTAAGCGCTTTTTGATAAAAACATTGAGAGATCGCATTTTAGAAGAGGAAGGGTGACCTCCAAGCGGGAACACTGGTGCAAGCGCAAAATTAGTGAATAGACCCATAAGAGTGAATATTATGACTCAAGGTAGTCATCAGAGCAGGGTGGTAAAACAAGAAACATTATTTTAAAAAATATGTGGTAAAAAGGGACCACACAATAAAGAGTGTGAGAAAGGATCTGGGGTCAAATAAAGTAAGAATGTGTTAGATTATGATATTTGGCATTTATATAGTGCCTTATATATATAACATTGGTATGATTTCAAAGCTCTGGTAGGTTGAACGCCCTCAGGAACCGTGGTTCAAGTCAGTCGAGAGAGATGGTGTTGTATGGTGCATGGGTGCACCGGTTATGTGTGCAGCTGGTGTAATTGTTGGATGGGAGCTGTTTTCTAGCGATAGGTGTGGTGCTGGAGAAGTCAGCTGGATGTGTGCAGTCAGGTGGGTGGACAATCAGACCGGGTTCTGGCTGCGTTAGGCTTGAGGGACGCCTATGTGAGCATATAGGCTGGAATGTGCTGAGCGAGTTGTGTTTTTATATATTGCATTTTTTGTGAAAATAAAGTGCATTACATGCAAAATTAATTCATTCCAGGGAATGACTAAGCAAGCTAACACGTAAGCTCAGCAATATGTAAACACAGAATATGCAGAGACACATGAGAATAGAAGGTGTCAACCTAAAAATAAGAAATACCTTTGCAAAAACAGAGGAATGCATGAGTTCGAAGTAGGACAGTCTCATAGGGTGACCTGATATGGTTAGAAGTGTTAAAAGGCACCAGACTTTAGAGATGGCGACACGATGGGAATAGTTTCTTACCTGTAACTCCATTTCTCCAGCATTGGTATCTTTCATGGATTCACATGCTTAGAATATTCCCCGTCGACAGACTGGGAACCCTCGGTAAGCTTATAAAGCCTTTTCCCATAGGAAAATGTTCAACACTTTTGTGTCCTATCTATGACTTTTTGGGCCGCGCATGCATGCCCCACTAGGACGTAGTGGTATAAATGCCCCGCCCCCGCGGCTCCCTTCAGATTTCGACCCCTCCAAAGTGGAACGGGGTGAATAAAAAGGTATCAGAAGATTGCATTTTGGGAAGGCCGGAGGGCGCATGTGAATCCATGAAAGATACCAATGCTGGAGAAATGGAGTTACAGGTAAGAAATTATTCCCTTCTCCAGCATTGGATCTTTCATGGATTCACATGCTTAGAATAGAATGCACAGCAGTGAACTTGAAACAATGGAGGAGGTGTAAATGCAATCCAGCACCCACCCCATCCTGCAAAAGGCGAATCATGATCACATAAGATTCGAGATTAACAACATGCACAGTACTGCACCGAGCAATATTTATATAAGCCAAAAAAGTATACATAAAACACACGTGTTTACCTCCATGCGTATATTCGTACATATATCTATCTATATATATATAAATATATATGCATATACAAATACATATCCAAACCAGCATAGACCTTCTCGAAGAGAAAGGGCTTACCTTATTGAAAGAGATGTTGCAAGACTGCTCATCCCATTTGTATCTCGTCCGCATGCTGTCGTTCGAGTCAGTAGTGGGGGGTGAATGTATGGGGCACTGACCATGCTGCCGCCCTGCAAATGTCTGTCAGTGGAACCCTCGCCCACAACGCCGTTGACGACGAAGTCGCCCTGGTCGAGTGAGCTCTCGGACGTCCTTGTAGCGGTTTTCCCGCTTTTGAGTGACAGATGGCAATCGTCTATGAGACCCATCGGGCCAGTCCTTGTTTTGAAATTGCCTTCCCCTTTGCCGAAGGCCCATATGCAACGAAGAGTTGCTGCGTAGATCGAAGTGGTTGAGTTCGATGAAGGTAACATTTTAGAGCTCTCTTGACATCCAGGGTATGCAAGACCTTTTCCGCAGCTGATGAGGGAGTCACGAAGAAGGTGGGCAGGTCAATGGATGAATTTTTATGATAAGTCGTAGGAACTTTCGGGATGAAACGAGGACTCGTTGACAAGATCACTTTGTCTTTGAAAAATCTGAGATATGGAGGGTCTATGACCAATGCCTGCAACTCTGAGATCCGTCTAGCCGATGTTATGGCTATTAGAAAAGCCACCTTCCATGATAAAAACTTCATCGACGACGTGGCCATTGGCTCAAAGGGTGGTTTCATTAACCCTGCAAGTACCATGTTAAGGCTCCATGTCGGTGGAAAACGCTTAACCGGGGGAAATGTCCGAAACAAACATCTCATGAAGTGTTTCACTAGCCTGTCACTAAAAAAGGGCGTTGATTTCCTCCCTCTTGTGAACGTAGAGATGGCCGCCAGGTGAACCTTTAGAGATGAAAAAGACAAACCACTCTTTGCCAAATGTAGTAAATACGGGAGAAGCTGTTCCGGAGTAACCCTCAGAGGTTCCACTCCTGCCTGTCCTTGGCACCACATACAGAATCTCCTCCACTTACACCTGTAAGACTTGTTGGTGGACGGGGCCCGCGCAGCCTGTAATATCTTCCGACAGTCCGAGGGAATGTTCAAGGCACCAAGTCAGGAGCCAAGCTGTGAGGTTGAGGCTGCTCGCGTTGTGATGCCACACCGTTCCTTTGTCCCGGGACAAGAGGTTGGGCACCTTCGGGAACATTATCGGGTGATCCTCTGACAGATGAAGCAGGTCGGAAAACCATGGTTGCCTCGGCCAACACAGCGCTATCAGGATGACTTGGCACCTGTACCTGCGTATCCACTGCAGAGTTCTCTGTATCAGAGGGAACAGAGGGAAGGCGTAGAGGAACTTGCCCGTCCACGGGAAAGAAAACGCTTCTCCCACCGAATCTTTCTGTGGCCACCTGCTGGCGTACATCTCACACTTCTTGTTCACCTTCGTGGCGAAGAGATCCAGCGGAGGTCGCCCCCATTTTTCGAAGACCTTCGACAATTGATCGGTGTTTATTTCCCACTCGTGAATCTGGTCCATATTTCTGCTGAGCGAGTCCACCTGCTCGTTCCTCACTCCTGGCAGGTGATGAGCTACAATGGATATATTGTGTTTTAGAGCCCAGTGCCACACCTTCTGAGCCTCGATGGAGAGGGTTCTGGATCACGTACCGCCTTGCTTCCTTAAGTAAAACATTGCCGCGGTGTTGTCCGTCAAAACTCTCACTGTGGATCCCCTGATGTGAGGCAGGAACGCCCTCAGGGCCCAGCGGACCTCTCTCAATTCCAGAACGTTGATGTACAGGAGAGATTCCTTCTGAGACCAACGGCCTTGTGTCTGCAGAGTGCCCATGTGCGCTCCCCAGCCAGTTAGGGACACGTCCGTCACCACCGTGAACCGGAACTCCGGCTCCTATAGGGGTACTCCTTTGGAAATATTCTGAACTCTCTTCCACCACCGAAGAGTTGATAGGAGCTCATCGTCGTCGACGGTCAGCTTGTCTGACCAGAGGCCCTGAGCCTGCGTCCAACGATCCGCCAAAAACTGTTGCACTGGCCTTATGAAAAGGCGGCAGTTGGTCACCAGAGGAATGCAGGATGCCATAGCTCCCAGGATTGATGTATATTTTCTCACCGACAGCCTGGAATTGATTTTCAACTGACCTGCCAATCGACTGAACCTGGTGATCCTGTCGAGGGATGGTCTGACTAACCCCAACTGGGTCTTGAACTGTGCACCCAGAAACACCAAGCTTTTGGATAGCGTTAACAAGGATTTTCTGAAGTTTTTCGCAAACCCCAATCGTTGCAAGAGGCTCATGGTGTCCTGTAGACTCTTGTGAATCGATGCCGGGGAGGACCCCCTCACCAACCAGTCATCGAGATACGGGTATAAATGGTGGCCTTGCCTTCTCAGCCAGGCTGCCACCGGAGCCATGCATTTCGTGAACGTTCTGGGGGAAGATTTCAGTCCAAAAGGGAGAACTGTGAACTGGTAGTGAGTCCGCCCTACCACAAACCTTAGGTACTTCTTGTGTCGCCGACACATCGGTATGTGGAAGTATGTGACCTGCAGGTCCAGAGACGCCAGAAAATCCCCTTCTTGAACTGACCTGATCACCTCCTGGAGCGTGAGCATCTTGAACTTTATGTTTTTCAACGACTTGTTTAGGTCGCGCAGATCTAGGATGGGACGCCACTTTCCATTTGGCTTTTTCACCACAAAGTATCGGGAATAAACCCCTTGACCCCTTTGTGACGAGGGGACCAGTTCTATAGCCCCTTTTTGTAGCATAAGTGCTACTTCCTGCAGCAACACGCTCAGATGGGAATGAGCTGCACACGCCGGTGGAATATGCGGAGGGTTGCTCTTGAATTGCATGGAATGTCCGTATTTTTCAGTGTCCAACACCCATTGATCTGTTGTTATTAGCTCTCATTCGTTGATGTAACATGATACTCTGCCCCCCAGAATGTTCCGATGCCCGTCATTGCTGGTCCTTGCTCTGTTTATCCCTCGTCAACGACGAGTAACCTGCCCTCTTCTTGGGGGCTTGGTAGTCCCGGCGACGTCTAGCCACTTGCGAAGCTCGCCTGTATCCCTGAGAGGAATATGCTGGCCTACCGAAGGGTCGGTCCCTCGATGAAAATCTAGAATTCCCTGATGCTCCTCTGAAGGGACGAAAAGACCGGAAACCCCGACCACTCTGGAGGACCCCCAAGGAACGCGCCGTGTCCGAGTCCTCCTTCATGCCCTTCAGGGCTTCATCGACCTTCTTGCCGAAGAGGAGGTCTCCTTCAAAAGGCATATCCAGTACCTTGTACTGCACCTCCAGTCGGAAGTTGGTGTATTTCAGCCATGCCTGTCGTCGGAGAACTACGCCGTTGTTCACCTGCTTAAACCCCGACTCCACAAGGCCTACTGCGATGTTAATGGCATGATTTGAAGCCTCCTCACCTTCCCTGACCAGCAACATAGCTGCTTTCCGATGTTCATCTGGAAGGTGTTCGAGTATAGGTGCCAACCGATGCCACATCTCCCTGTCGTATCTAGCAACTATGGCGAGGGAATTGGCCGCCTTCACTGTGGTAGCACCTACCGACAGGACTTTTTTGCCGAACGCATCCTGGCATCTAGCATCACTTTCCAGGGGGGTCGTACACTTGTGTTGAGCCCTTGCCTTTCTCACCGCCGCTGCCGGTACCACAGAGTCAGGTGTCGGTTGTGAGGAAAGGCACTTGGGAGTAGAGTCCGGGGCTTTTAATTTTTTCTCTAGGCGACCCTTCATCGCTGGCTCTGAGAAAGGGTGACGCATGGTTTGAAGACCTTCCTTCCACACATGATCCAGGATGGGCACTGAAAACACTGACCTTCTCCTTTGACCCATGTGGTCGAAAAGAAAACAGTCCTTCTTTTCTTCTTCTTGGGCCAGCCCGAATTCCGTGCAAGCCCTGACCATCATGTTGTGAAATGACCCGATATCGTCTGGAGGAGACGGCTGAGCCGGGCTCCTCGGGGTTTCCAATTCTGCATCGGACTCCCAGGTCGGGGGTTGAAGGTGGAGGGCGGCGAGACGGGCCCGGGTCGTCGACGACCAACCTGGCCGGAGTTGTTCGAGGCAGTCTCTCATCCAGTGTCCTCAGCAGCGTTTGCAGCGTGGACAAGACCTCCAATGATAAAACCGATTGCGGATTGAGCAGAGGGGCAGAACCCGGAATGCTCCCGGAGAAAGGTGTGGTAACTTGTAACCCCAGGTCTGCAGGGGCAACTATCCTTTTGCCTTTGTCTCCCGAGGACACCGCCAAGGCCTCCTGCTGTAGAAGTGTGTCTGGCAAAATTGGGTCGTAGACCTCTGGACGCCAGGCCTATTGCGGGATATCCGTCGACGAAGCAATAGTTGGCCCCGTCGTCGACGTCGTCGTCGCCTGCAATCCAGGAACGGTTGATGTCATCTATGTCAGCGACAGAGAAGTAGTTGACGACTGCCCAAACGTCGACGACGGTGGTGGTCGCGCAGGCTTATGTGTTGCTCCTGCCTTTTCTGAACTCGACCTGCGTTTCTCTGTCTCTCGGCTCAAGGTCGATCCATGACGATCGCCCGAGGAGGATTTAGATTTGTCTTTATCTTTCCTCGCTGAAGATGAGGACGAAGAGGCCTTCTTCGAAGAAGAGTCCCTGCAATGGCCTACCGACGATTCCTTGTCCACCGGTCTCGATTTCTTTACCGGGGGTTCCGATGATGATGAGCGGCGCGGGGCCCCTGAAGATTTTGACACCGAGGCCGTGCTGCATGTGGAGCCCACTTCCGAAGGCGGGTATGCCCCTGCTCCGTCGTTCAACCATGTGACAAGTCTGCGACTCCGATCCTTAAGAGTCTTCTGGGAGAAGCCCTTACATATGTCGCACTTGTCAGCCGAGTGATGAGGGTGCAGACAGTAAATGCAGTCCATATGTCCGTCCCCCTCGTAGACCTTCTTTAGTCCGCACGTAGCGCACGGGCGGAACAGTGCTTTTCCCGACATTAGGAGAAAAAACCGCAGTAGCACAACCTAACCAAGTAGAAAATACACAAGGTGTTCCCACTTTGGAGACGGTTGAAATCTGAAGGGAGCCGCGGGGGCAGGCATTTATACCACTATGTCCTAGTGGGGCGTGCGCGGCCCAAAAACGACATAGATAGGACACAAAAGTGTCGAACGTTTTCCTATGGGAAAAGGCTTTATAAGCTTACCGAGGGTTGCCAGTCTGTCGATGGGAAATATTCTAAGCATATGAATCCATGAAAGATCCAATGCTGGAGAAATATAGTGTTGTTTGAAAGAAAATATTGCAGTTCTGGAGGTAACTGTGCCATGACTAGCTTGGTATAGTTGCAAAGGCACATGCCACTTGTTTATTTATTTGAATTTGAAAAGCGCATGTTGACCTGTGGGCATTGTTGCACTGGTACAGAAGGTTCATTGGTACAGGTAGGGGAACACATTGAACAAGGGAAGAATTAGTACATGGATGACATTATTGAAATAATAAATGAGTTTAGTAAGTAGTATTTAGCCAGCTTGGCTATTCATTGTGGTTGAAGCAGGACAAGGCTTAGCGGAACAAAGAGGTTTCCAGCATCTTTGTGCGCAAAGCACTGTAGGATATTTCGGTTTTGGTGTTGTTGGCACGGCATTCCAGCTTTATAAGAGCCAGATGGCTAAAAAAACTGCACCCCCCCAGTTGTGCACTTTTTAAAAGACAGACACATATATCGAATTGGCCAGGTGGGTCTGATGGACTAATGAGAGTGATTCGCTGTGATAAAGTATGGCAGAGCGTCGACAAAAGAGACATTATTATGTGTGACTAACAATTTGTTGAGGTTTTGGGCATAGATGCCCAGAAGAAAGGCATTACAGTAATTCAGTATTGGTGCCTACTGTATTTTTGGCAATAAATAAGCAATTCCTAGTCGGGAGGAAAGGCTTGAATGCATGGAAAACCTTTTATTTATTTATTTATCAGAATCTCTAGAGCACACAGTAGCCCTTAGGCATCGTTATGCTGTTACAAAGAAGAGACTTGGAGGGTTACAAAGAAGGTGGAATGCATAGTGGTTACATGCTGCAGCTTCGCTTGTGGTTAAAGAAAAACACATACAATACAGTTACAGTGGATTAGTTACATGTTTAGCTTGCAGTGGATACAGTAGAAGGTGAGTAAATACATGGCATAGTGGTTAATTGGGCAGTAGAGGGAAATACTTACAGATCACCATTTAAATATGGGCATAATTCTGAAGGCATGAAAAGGCAGAAGGCCAATGAGACTGTTTGGGAAAAAACTAAAGGTGTTTATTATTGTGGCAAAAGCGCAGTAATATAGACAGCTGTGTAACACAGTGGTAAAATTATGCAAATATTTAATAAATTCAGGCGCAGGCCATGAACATTTATGAAAAAAAGGAGGAGACAGATGACCTCCATGTAATTAGAGGCAGCCATAAAGTAGGGAAACATGGCGAATGATTAAGGAGCAAATAAAATGAAATAAGAATCATGACGGACAGTAATGGTTCAGATAAAAAGATTTAGGTTAAAGAATGTCACAGATGACGGTATACCTAGACAGGGCTTAATGTAATATAAAGTGGTACTTTCCTTAAAGCATCACACAGTAAAAAGAAAGGAAGTATGTTTTACTATACATGAAAAAAAATGAAATGAGTACTCAATATAAATGGAAAACGATTAGAAAAAAGATTAAAAAATGTTAGGTGGACAAGATGAAAATGATTGATTTATTTTAAATAAAAAATGAATAAAACAGAAATTGTGGAAGGGAACGATTGGACAAATAAAAGGATAGGGAATAAACCCAGAAGCATAAAACGGGTAAAAAAATCAAGGAAATTGAAAACAAATAGCATGGATGAAAAATCTTGGCGGACAATAAAAAGCTAGCGTAGAGTAATAAAAGATATCAGTAACCATGGCGAATGAGGAAAAGGGTAAGGTTGACCAAAATTGGGTCAACCAAACAAGGAAAATTGTGCACAAAGTCAATTTAAGAAAATATACCAAGGTAAGTAAAAAACAATTTTTGAGTGCCTGTAATGATTTTGATTTATGTTACAGATACAAGTACTGGATCTTGCATGGAAGCACAAAAAATGTCTGCATGGTCTTTAATAGGGAGAAAAGGAGGAAAAGGTAAGTACTGGTTCACGCTAAAAGGGTGTGGACACACAGTTGATCAGTACTAAAAAGTAAGAAGATCCAGGTGAGTAACAGAAAAAGAGGCAGTAAGAGATACAATGTTTTTGAGTGGATAGCCGTTTTTCCCAAGATAGGTGCAATCAGGTGTGGAAAGAGTAGAAAATAGATGACAGCATGGCCATTTCAGACAACCGCAGAAAACAGAAGTCAAATTGAAGGTGGGTAATTATTTTTGTGTTCATAATGCCAAAGAAGGTTGATTTGGCAGGGGTATACAATTATTTAGAACAGGCAAACACTGTTGTTTACGATACAAAATGGAGGCACATAGTAAGAATTGGTGCCATAGTCTCAAAAAACAGGGGTAGACTAGATTAAGGTAGACAGGGATGGTACACAGCGAAACTCCTCTGTTTGTCTCAACAGGCCAAAAGTAAAGCACAAGAAGGAAAGACCTTGGTCCGACATAACCAGGAAAAGGATGAAGAAGTGAAAAGCAGCAAGAATTACTGCTAAGGAGCAAGTATGTACAGCTGACCAGGAAGAATGTGCTGCTAAACTGAACAGAGAACAAAGTCTAAAACATTGAGTACTATAAAGGGTTGTTGAAAAGTAGTTGTTTATGTGCACCAACAAATGATCCAGAAAGCATTTTTTGTTAGCAGAAAAAGGAGGAAGGCGTTTAAGTTAGGAAGAAAACTTGACCCCCTTGCCAGTCCCCGAATGACTTATGTCTCTATTTCGATTTCCAACAGGGATCCCCAAGAACATCTTCATACACTACGGATGTGTCTAGAAGACAAGAAAAGAAGAAGACATCTTTCTTTAATTGTTATTTTCATTTCCTTAGGGTTGCATGTGTCGACCTCAGGGGGAAAATGTATCCCATGAAGGACAGAGTCTTTTATAATTGCACAAAGACATATCAGGTTCCAGCAGGCTGACCACACTACAGGGAAAAACTGTGTTAAACTAAAGCTTGTCTAGGAGGCAGGAATGACCCATAAAATGTTTTAAATGAAAACTAGTAAAACTAATAAAAACTAGCTTTTTCTCAGAGGCAGGAACGTTCAAAAGACATGATAGACTGTAGTGTGTTTAGGAGGTAGGGTAAGATTGCTAGAATAATGCAACCAATGGGTTTTTTAAGGGATGGCTTGGTAGGAAATGTGATATTAAAAAAGACATGCTTAATTTGCAAAGGAAACTCATTCAGTTTTATATTACAGATGGACAATGAGGGACCTATATGGAGCAGAAAAGGCTGGCCATAAGAGCAGATGGAGGTCATCGAGAAAACTCATGCAGTACCCAGAACTACAGTCACATTTGCTAAGACCTGCAGAAACTCCCCCATATTTGTGTCTCTGGTGCAAATGCAAGTGTTCCATGCCTACATGATCATTGTGCGAAAAGTTGACTTTTTGTGAAAAAGAAAAAAAAACACAATGGACTCCTGGCCTAAGCATCAAAAATGCCTGCGAGAATGGCTGTGAAACAGCTCAAAAGAAAGGACAAAGGCAACAGGACACAGACAGTCAACAGATGCCAAACCGAGATAAGTCGGGTGGAAGATTTATCAATAGCAAGAGAATAAAAAAATAACTCTTATACGTGGGAATAAATGCGTGGATAATCATGATGGGAGAAAACATGATGTCTTGAGCAGGGAGTTGCAGGAAAAAATATGGACGATAAGCTGCGATATGGCTAAAGTGTATGATGGGACTGTTGGGTTGCCTCAAGTTAATCACTATCTCTCAAAAAATGCATAACGGCTCTACATTTTCTGAAACATGTGGTTATTTTAAAGTAAATTGAGAAATGGAGGTGGGGTTCAGATAAAAGAAGTTTAAGGACACACATGTTTTTGTATTAAGAAGGATAATGTGTTAATATTGAGAATCGTAGGATTGTGATAGAATATTTTTTAGATAAGTATAAAGGAGGGTGGACATGGGTATAATTGAAAGTAATTGTTTTACAACCAAGAACTTTCAAGATAGGGGACTGAAGAGGAGGTACAGACAACTGAATGCAGTGGGGGGCTTAAACTAGGCATAGAAATCCATGTGGGGTGATCTAGGCCTTCAAATATGCAAAAACTGAAATCATAGTGCTTAGAAATGTGAGTGCTTTGAATTGTGTTATGTTTATGAAGTCCAAAATGCTTTAAATCATGAATGGTGTAGTAAGTAGGGCAGGATACAGAACATGTACTATAAAAATCAGGTAGAAAATGACCAAGTGTTAAAATATGACCAGGCATAAAAGAATTCATTATTTGCTGGCCACCCCTTTAATTCAAACCTTGCCTTTAATGACCAATACAAGGTATTTAATGAAGTTCATCCTTGTAGACAGTGTTGAAATGAGTCAGCCCCTTGTACGAAAAGTTTCAAGGCCACAGAGCCCTAATCTTGCCAATGTTCCCTGCAGAATCAGGTATCAGTTTCGGACCAGACAGCTAACGATACCGTTGTCTGGGTTTCGTAGCAAAAGGACACAGCTGCATGCCCAAATAAGGGCAGCTGGACCAGGAAATCCAATGGCGAGTGCCAAAATGTATCCCAAATTGAAGGTTAAGCATAGAATGGCTAATTTCCAGGTGTGAGACTAATGTCAATGGAAACGCTTTGCTTTAAAATGCATTTAAAAAGGTTGGGGCTGGTTTCCACTCTCAGAATTCGTATAAAACCAGCTCTGACTTCAGTGCAAGGGCTAAGTTCCTGTACTTTACATGATGCAGTGTGTGTTGGTCCGGCCTGAAATAAACCTGACGTCCCTGAAAAGACTGCCTTTGTCTTTTGGTATGCTGTCTGAGTATTTTTCTGAGTGTTGTGAGCCCAGGAGAGCCCAGCAGAGCCCAGCAGAGTTAAGATGAGAGAAAGAGGGGGTCTCAGACCTCCAGAACAAAGTGATAGCAGAGGGATGGTTCACTAAGCCCGTTCGGCATAGAGCCACCTCTTCCATTGCAGTGCCTGGAGGGCTGTGAGGCACCTTGTGGAGCGTGAGACCACATGGGTGCACCCCATGCAGAGGCTGTCAGGAGCCATCTTGGAAATATCCTGCCTGGGGTTTGTGAGGAAACCAGCAGACCAGAAGGATGTGTGGCCGTTTTGGTGAGTGCTGGTGGCCGATCAGTGTCAGTGGATCACAGAGTGTAAGTATTAACTCAATCATACAGCAATTGAGGGGTGTGGTAAAGAAATGTTGCGGTTGGGGTGGTGATGAGAATTGTTGATTATCGGTGTAGTATTGTTGAGTATTGTTGAAGTGTGTTGAGTTTTGTGAAGTATAGTAGAAAAAGGAGCAGAGGTAGATGTCATTTGTTCATGATTAACACTTGAGGCAGTGTTTTATCTACAAGCGATGCTGTAGGTACAGATTTAGCATGTGAAATATTGGTATTCCCTGTTAGGAATCAGGAATGACGGCCGTGGGTATATGTGGGGCGGATTATTTGTGTACTGAGACAATATCGGTGTGAGCTCTGTCAGTGATTTCTATCATTCCCTTACTTAGTAAAATGGTGACATCACCAGGGAGGCCTGTGCACAGGACTAGGAGAGCACGAGGAGGTGCAGAATTCGGTCTTTGCAATTAAAAGAATTGACGGAGTAAAGCTGTTCTGTGGCGGTGTGCAGAAGGCACATGCACAAGATTGGTGGGTGTGCCTGAGGAAGCAGATAGCGCAGAATGGATGAAAAGCACAGAAGGTAAATTGACTAAGCCGTGGCCAAAGGGCGGAAGCTTCTCCAAATATGTGCAGCAACCGTTATACACACATTTATAAGCGGTCTATAAGTGGTAAAGGTTGAGCAATCGTATGGCGATTTTGAGTTTTGGAAAATGTTTCAGGATGGCGGGGGATGTGGTGAGGCATCAATGGATGCTGTGCCAACAGGAGACGCCGGGTGAAAAGCCCTCAGCCTCCACTCCCCCACCTTCTCTTGACCATGAAAGAGAAGGGGCTGCAGCAGGAGCACAGGGACTGTACCCTATATGGGAGTTAAAAGCAGCAGAGGGGTACTCAAATCCAATATTTGGTCCTCCAGCATATACCAAGGAGGAGGGGCAGAAAGGGGTCAGACAAGCAGGAGGTAGAAAAGGGGTGCACAGCGAGACCCAGACAAGCACAAGGGAAGGGCTGGAGAATATAGCATTGAACGAGTGGGTAGGAGGGCAAATACTCCTGAAATTAGATGTGAAGACAGCATGAGAAACAGGAGGGGCCAGTAAGGAAGTAGCTGGTTGCAAAGAGAGCAGGGAAGCACAAGAGTGGGCAGAGATAGTGGAATAGGTGGACAGAAAAGAAAAAGAGGAACAGGAGGAACGTGAGAAAAACTAAAGGCAGAAGAAAAAGAGCAGGATCAGAGAGAGAGATGAGGAGCGAGAAAGAACTCGAGGAGATAGAGAGGAGAAGGGAGGAAGAGGAGAAGGAAAGGCAAGTTTCAGTAAAGAGGGAAAGGAGGAAGTAGCAAATAGAGTGGCTCGCAAGAGAGCACAAACGCAAGGGGAAGGAGGAGTATGCAGTGAGAGACAGAAGACTAAGGTTGGGCTCAACCACTTTTGATGACAATGAAGGATGGGATAGGTAAATCGAGGAAGAGCACAGCAAGAAATGTAATAGGCCAGCCACGCTGTGAGGCAAAACAAACACAGGGTCCTCAATGCGGGGCTACTGCGAGAACCTGATTGACCTTGAAGGGGAACCACAGGGAGCAAAGCTACTGAGGAGACTGAGCTGTTATGACGATTTTGGCAGTGGCTTGGGAGACGCCGACTCAGAAGATGATTTGTTATGGAGTGAGGACGAGGGAGTATGGCAACTCGATCTTCGATCAACAGGGAAACACACTGTTTGGAGCTCCATGTGGGGAGCAGACAAGGATACAGGGGGAGTGCAGGGTGACAAGGATGAGAGACTACGACAGTCTAGGGCTACATTGCACAGCATGGACGACATAACCCCATATGCACAGAGGCTTAGAGACCTTCCAGAATGAAGGAGGGGAGCAATGGCAAGCGCATTTGCATCCACCGAAGACACAGGGAGACTGGATAGGGGGCAGGCTGATACAGTTCTGCTTACTGGAAAAGGGAGGAGGGCAACCACAATACATACCATGGAAACATATTGACAAGGAGAATTTGAATTGTAGGTTACCCTCATTGACAGCGGGTGCAGGGAAATTGATATATGAAATGTAAAGGTTGACAGCAGGACAAACATTAGCAGTAGGGGCCATAAAATGTTTACCAGTGGCGGTCCCTGTAGAGGCTGCCAATGACGTATGGAAAAGGGCAGGGTACCCAGGAGTAACAACCCAGAAAACTATGCATAATGGATTGCCATTGGCTAACTGCTGAGCGGCTGTATGGAAAATGTTTCAGGATGGCGGGGGATGTGGCGAGACATCAATGGATGCTGTGCCAACAGGAGACCCCGGGTGAAAAGCTCTCAGCCTCCACTCCCCCACCTTCTCTTGACCATGAAAGAGAAGGGGCTGCAGCAGGAGCACAGGGACTGTACCCTATATGGGAGTTAAAAGCAGCAGAGGGGTACTCAAATCCAATATTTGGTCCTCCAGCATATGCCAAGGAGGAGGGGCAGAAAGGGGTCAGACAAGCAGGAGGTGACATTAGTGCAATCATGGCACGTAGGATGGGGGAAGACAAAAACCCCCTACAATATATTCAGGCTATTCAAGAGTCATGGCACCTTTAAATGCAATAACCATTGGACAAAACTGTGGCATTATTCTAACATATACTATGCCAAGGATTACCAGAGCAGGTGCAGAGGCACCTAAAGAAGTTGGTGGGGATGGAAGCAAAACCATGATCAGAAACACAGCTTACAACAGTATATTATTGCAGGCTAATGCATGAAAGCGTGAGGAAGACGCGTTGTCATGATGCATACCCCCAGGCATCCAGACCACGTCCATCAGCCCCGGGAACAGGCATCATGTCGCCTTGAGAAAACCCAGCAACCCCTGCTAGGGGCTGTCTGGGTTCAGTCCAGGTGCCTATGGCGCCAGGCTCATATGGGACATCAGTCCTGGCGCCATAGGCGCCAGACTCATAGGTGCACACTTACCTGATGCAGACCATGCTGCAAGAAAATCCAAGCCCATGTGAGGCCTGGAAGGGACTACTTTACCTTAGGGACTATTTTGTTACTCGGGTGTGGTCAGGGAGGAATACCTACCTGGGACTACTTTGGAGGTTATTTAAACCATGCCCGAAGAGCAGCACACGCTTCGCGTTATTCTGCATCCAGCAGCGTAATGCTCACCATGCCAGCAGCAGCATCCAGCCTTCTGCCACGCCCGCCTCGAACCTGGAGCACCTAGAAAGAAGGAAAGAAGCAAAGGTTAGAACAAGAATATTACCTGATTTCTTATCTGATTCCGGATTCATCGCATCTTCAAACCAGAGGAAAGACTTTGTTTTAAACGCGTCGCATCGCCAGCAGCAGCGCCGCGCCATACTCACCGTTCCACGCAGCATCTCTTCGATCTGGCGCTGTCTCCATCTTTACATCGCCAAATCCCGGCACCTAAGGGGGACAAGAAACAACAAGGTGAGCAGAGAGAACAGACAGAGACAATCTCTTTAGCCGCCATATGCTTACCAGATTTACCGCCGGAGGCATAATTCATTAGCACACCACATCTTCTTATGCGCAACTGTAAGATAAGGGGAAAGCAGAAAGTTTAAACCTTGGCATTAGTTACCAGACAGTGTTGGGTAACACAGACTTTTACCGGAGAGCTTTCAGCTGTCAATCTTCTTATTGGGTCAAAGCTGCAAGATAAAAGAGGAATTGGACAGGAGTGAATTCCAGACATTTTGAACTCTTACGAACTATATACTTACGGCCCTCCGCCAGGACCTTTTGGAGTCAGGATTCGTCTACAACTCTTCCAATATCTTCAGGGCAGTGAAGTAACTGGTCATCAACGCGCCCCTGCATGCTTCACAGGATGGAGGGCTCATCCTTCAAGAATATAAGTGAGATTGCTGAGAGGGCTCTTCAGAGGTGATTAGTGGGGAGGACAGTGGGGGTGCTATCACTTGAACCCAAAAGTGGCTAAATCCATCTCTCCACTTGTAGGAGAATATTTCTACGGGCCAAGCAGACAAGATTAGGAGGGCAGATCCAGTCAGTCATCGCTGCACTAGGCATCACGTGGGTGGAGGCCGCAGCAGTCCGGGTCCGACCAAAGCCCCTGTGGGAGCCAGGTGAGCGTAACACGCATGAGGAAAGAAAGCAGGAGGAGGTGAAGTTAGTGCAGAAGAAACTCTCCAAATACGCCATGGAAGGGGCAGTATTAACAAGCATGGGATGTCAGTGCGCACCACAGACACAGTACACCCATGGGGGGAGGATTCATCGGGTGGAGGGATCTGCTGCATGGAGTTCGAGGAAGATGGGGGCTACCAAGGGGACACAGGTATATGCATCAAATGCAACAAAGCCAAGGGGACTTTTCGGGAGGGTATCAAGGATATTTGCAACAAATACAGCAAGGTCCAGAAGGGTTCTCTGGAGGGTATTCGAAGCAAATAAGAGAACCACCCACGTGCTTGGTGTGCGGACAGATATGACCTATCTATAGGGTATGTAGAAGCAGGGGGGAAATGCCACAGATTGGCAGATGCAATACCAGCCATCATATCTAGGGGAGCAGAATGAGTTCTGTGCCTAAGACCAGACACAACAACAAGGACAGGCACCAAACACATACCCGCAGACACACCAGCCCATGACGCAGACACCACAAATGCAGCTGCAAGCGCAACAGTATTCACAGACACCACAGATACCACACATGCAGAATAACACACAGCCATCATACACAGCACAGCAAAATGGCGGGACCCTGGCACGCATGGACGCTATTTATTTTTATTTATTTTTTTGACATTTGTAAAGCACTCTGAACCCTGAGGCATCTGGGCGCTGTTTTTTTTAAAAAAAATACAGCAAAAGTAAATACATACATTGTGGGATGTCTTAACCCACTCTGCTCTGCCCTGCGGCATCACTGTGTGCTGGTGGCACCAGAATCAGCAAAACGGCCACGAAAACCCCATGCGCGCCAAAACCTAAGAAATTGCGCTCTACCAAGCACAAAAAGATGGCTGCCAAATCTACCATGTCAAAAGAACAGGGTCCACAACAAGCTACGTATTGATGTCACAATTGCCTCAAGATTGGGTTTCACATGGGGCAAAGCAAAGCAGCTATTATCTTTTCCAACAAATATTAAGACGATGGGGTCGGAATTTACAAAAATATATTTGATTTTATTTTTAACACATGATAAAAAATATGACAACAAACAATATGTCCATTCAGTAAAAAAGACGAAACAACAAATGATACAAAACACAAAACACAAAAGCTAGTGTTTTTTCAGAAATGCATGTTCACTAATCAAAAAAGTGATGTTAGTAGTTTGTGGGTGACTTGATAAAAATTTTCTTTTCAGATACAGTCCCCATTCAAAATGTGTCAGGCCCCTAACAAAAAAAGAGGACATCTTATCTCTTTCTCGTTTGACGATTGCCCTGCCAAATCTACCATACATGTTGTCAGTGGTGGAATGGACACCGCACTTCTGAAACTTGTCGTTGGGCTGCCCAACATGTAAAAACGGAGCACAGATGAAAAGCAGTGCTTGCTGAAGGAAATCCGAAATCTTGCAGTTAAATCTTTTCTTGGTTGCTGAAAATACAAAATGCTGGTCCTAAACTTCCCCAAACATCCAATCTTCTTGCGGGGTGTCACATTTTACTGAAGTTAAGAAAGCCTGTGACTGTTTCAAAAGCCTGCATTTAAACTGTAAATTTGGACCATTATCAAGAGCAAACTAGGTTGCAACTATTTAAACTTCATGGTTTAAAGCCTGGAATCAGTGTCCTAGATGTTTTTTTTTAAATTGCAAGTTTATTTTCAACAAAGAAAAAGGTAACAAAGTGACTTTTAAAGTAAGCCTGATGCAAGCCAAAACTACAAACAACTTCCCCCACTGGGCAAAGCACCTCCCTTCTGCTCTCTGGGCCAGAAACTCAGATTCAGGTGTTGATTAAGAGGGCAGGGGCACTGGGGCTGCTCTGGGGAGAGCACAATGGGCTTCCTTCCAGTCATGGAGATTACTGCTGAAGCTGCAAGAAGGAAAAGGAGGCGGGGACAGACAATTTTGTTGAATCACAATGGACAAAAAGCAGATTTCTAATAAGACTGATAATTTACTGTGGACAATTGTAAAAAAATATATAAATCCCGGACCTCTGACCCTAAACCTTTGCTACACATTTTAAGAGGAGCCAGAACTCTGTGCTATGTTCTGGGACATAACTGTAGAAATTGTGATTTTATAGCAAATGTATTGATGTCAGAAGCATGAAACCTCACACGCTTATGGCCATATACAATGCGCACATGTGTACACATTTTGGACAAACTAGAGATTGTGTCCCAGACAAAAAGTGCACAATTCTGTCAAATCCAGAACCAAGATCCTACAGAGATGGGGCTTGGAAGAATATTTGCTCCACAAAGTATGTGATATAGATATGCTATTGTTATCAAGTTTGTAAAATTGTAAATATGTATTATATGAAAAGTAGATTTCATGTTCAAAAACCAAGGGGAGGATTCCCTTCCTCATAAAACCACATCATCATGGTGACACACTTTTTTCTCCTCCAATCAAGGGAGAGGAAAGATTCTAGCCTATAGCCAACCTAGGGGGCACTCTTAGGATAATCCAGCATACACACCCCTTTACCAAATGCATAAATAGAGACAGCTGAGGACTTAGAAGACACACACATTCACTCACCAACCGATTGCTGGCGGAGCACTTTGCAAGAGAACTATCCATATTCCAGACTCCAGAAACTTGGCAAGCAGAAAGGCCCATTTCCATAGCTGAACTACTCTCAGCTTGGCCTTTAAATTCCAGAAACCAGAATTTACCCCAGACATCTAAGGGGAACCAAAGAACAGCCTGGCTGTGCTTTACTGCTTTCCTGCTAAGAATTATTGCCAGAATCCAACAACCCAACCCAGTAGAGCCGTGCTGTGACCAGATAGCTGTGGCCCAGAGCGCCTTGCTGATTGCAGACCAGAGCGCCTTGCTGTCCAGTCCGGTGTGCCCAGCAGAATTCCTGTCCAGAAATCTTGACTGACCTGAATCCCTGACGGTTCTGTCCAAACCTATATAGTGACTATCCTTAGTATACGACTGTCACTAGCCTATGTGTTGTCCATAGCAATCCCTATCCAAACCCATCCTCTCTTATATCCAGAACTGCATTGTTAGAATATTTTGAACTGCCTGAACTCTCTATCTCATCCCTATTATTCCTTCTGTACTGGTAGTGTTAAACCAATCTTTGCGCTGATATATATTTTTCAGAAGAAAGCGAGCGTCTCGGCAGGTAAAACCCTGATCCAGAGACGTCCTGCGCTGGTGGCTGTGCTGTCGTGTAATTTGTTTCTTCATAGTCCATCCCTGGTGTAAAGGAATCCTGTTTGTCTTTTTAAAAGCGCATCCGTGTTTTACAATTTGCCTTTATCTGAAAAAAATGACCTCCACGAAAACGTCCATAACTTCTTAAATTTTCATGCTAGAAATGAAATTTAAGTGTCTGTTCATAGCTAACATCCTAAGCTTTCCAGAGAATGCAAGATCCTTATAGTTTTCCCGCAATCACGATTACAAGTGCTGAAAAGTTTGCCGAAAATGTTTTGTTTTGGCTAAATTTATAATGTGTAAAACAGCTTTTCATTACACCCGACCTCAAAATTAAGTTTTCACATAGCTCATTGATCTCAAATCATTGCTAGTGTTTGTTTACAACCAGATAAAGCGGCTCCCAGTGGATCTTCAACAATTTCAGTGATTTAAACCATTTTCAGTGTTTTACCCATTCCATTCAAAGCCAACTTTAAAACCATTTTGACAGTTTGCCAATTAGTTCTGTTTCTACTTGTGTTTGCTGGGGGGAAATTGGGATTGATATATTTGCTTGTATTCTGCATTCCTGAAACCTGTTTTCTCTCCTCCTATATCTCTACATTGCATATTTGGGGGTTGAGGGGTGTGCAGGGGGAAATAGTAACCACACTGCTATTTGATTTGAATATACACCCAAAAGTATTATTTCTGTGCTGCATTGTTTTTGCTCATTATTACACCTTATGATCAAAGAGATTGCTTAGTGTGACGTCACCCCATTGGTGAACATTGTATTCCCATTAAAAATAGTGTGAATTATATTGTGAATATATAAATAAATATTTTAACTTTGCAAACCAGCCTGATTCCTGGTTTAGTGTGACCGGAGATGCTCAAAGAGAGGGGCATGATATAAGTGGTACATCATTCAGAATAAAAGAACTTATAGACACAAATAAATAATTAAGGGTTTCAGTTGTGCATCACACGCTAGGCATTGACTTAGGTGAAGTGCCGGATTGAAATCACTTACAAGATGCGTGACGATTTTCAGTAATATTTATTGTAAACAATTCTGTTGCTAGTTAAAGTAATGCAAACGGTTAGCAGCATAAGTCACAGTATTTTTCAGGTGGATTGTAAGAATGAGCTAAATTAGCAGTTCTTGTGTGAATAGCCAGGTTTTCAAGCTTTTGCGGAAGGACTAATAGGAAGATTCAGATCTTAGTGGTGATGGAAGAGCATTCCAGTGTTTGGTAGTTATCACTGGGAAGCTATGACTCTGTCTTTTGAATCTGGGTATGGTGAGTAAGTGCGAGCGGGCTTAGCAAGTGGGTCTATTGGATTGGTTTTTAGTGAATTTGTTGGATAAGTACTTAGGGGCTGAGTTGGACAGACATTTGTAAGTCACGGAGAGGGTTTTGAACACAATTCGTTCATGGTCCGGCAGCCAGTGGGCATTCCGTCTCGCCCAAGTGATGTGTTTGTTTTTTGGGATGTTAAATGCTGCTCTTAGGGCTTTGTTTTGAATCACCTAAAGTTTTGTGATGTTGCGGTTATTGGATCCTGCATAGAGGGCATGACAATATTTTATTCTTGATAGGATGAGAGCTCTAGGAAGCATAATACAACTGTCAGATGATAGGAAAGGTCTACATGCTTTAATCAGTTATGAGATGTAAGCTGCCATGGAGGCCATGGCGTTGACTTGTCTGGGTAAGGTGAGTGCTGAGTCAAGGTAAATACCCGGGCTGTTTACTTCCTTGGCGACATTGATCATAATCCCATCAATAACGAAGGATTTGAAGGAGTCACATAATTTATTTAGGCGGTTTTGTGAGCCTATGAGGAGTAACTTTGTTTTTTCATTGTTTAAGCAAAGGCCATGCTGCCCATCCAAGCCTGGATGATTTGATAGATTTTATTTAGTGATTTTGAGTCAGTGTCATACGTGCCTGTAATAGGGATGAGGATTTGGGTAGAATCTGCATAGTTAGTGTAGGTGATACCCAAGTCATCAAGAAGGTCGAATAGAGACTTGGAAAAGATATTGTAGAGTGTAGGGGAAACGCAGAAGCATTGAGGAACTCCACAGGTGACTGGGGCTGGCAATGCTGCTGCAGTAGGTGAAAAGACCCTTCTGGTTCTATTAGTCAGGAAGGACTGTGTCCAGAGTATAGCTTTGTTTGAAAAGTGGGCCACTGAGGAGAGGTGTTTGCAATGTTAGGGAGAATTCTCAAGAATGTGCTAATTTTCCTTATCAACTTTGCTGGATTTCTAAGATTTTAATTTTTACCTGGAAAGAGTATGAGCCTTTTTCCTCCCACTCTTTTATGTATTTTGATATGTGTTTTACTTTTTTGTTCTTTGGATATAGAGTTTAAAAACAACTCCATGGGCGTCATCTTTTTATTGTGCCTCACACAGCACCTTCAGTGCAGTGGCACAGGGGTGTCTTTCAGACTACCCAAGATTTAAATACCTTCTCTGGGACTGACTACCGTTAAATTGACTTTGCTAGTCTCTTTAAATTCATAGACCCAGCACACACTATCTTCCTATAGAGTGCTGGAGGAAATGTTACCCTTTCCTCTTGAAATGGCTGGTAGCAGGGGTTTTAGAATGAACCACTGTGATTTTTCCCGACCACGAACACCGGTAGCTAAAAATCAGGTCAGCCATGTTTTTCAACATGGCGCCGATGACCCCTCTGACTCTGGTCATCTTTTTTTGCCATTTCTTTTAGGAAAGGTCCTTCTTGTGTTTAACTCTGCGCACCAAACCAGGTTTGGTCCCTTTGTTTGATGCCCTTTGGCGGGCTTCAGTGCTGAAGCCCTCCTCTGGTGCCTGAGTGTCTGGAGTGGACAGGATGTGAGGGAGGTGCCCAAAATGCCATGTGCTTAGTCTCCTAGGAGACCTGAATGCACTCTGGCATGATTGGCTGGCTGACTGTCCGGCACTTTCTATAGGAGAGCACGACTTGGCTCTATGCTTACTATATTCACGACAGACACCAGTAAACATAATGGGGAGAGACATCATGAGCAAACTTAACATGACAATTTCATTTACTGACAAAGGGATAGTGTGTTCCACACTTGGGATACACCTTCTAAATGTGAGATAAATTATTCAAGCTTATTGTGGACACAAGGTACAGAGAGGGGTGCCAGCAGATGAGGAGCTATTTCGATATGTGACTGAAATAACAATAGCATGGCTCCCAGGGATTTAGGGAAAAATGTGACACATTCAAAATGAGTATTTGTTCAGGATAGAACTACCATTACATGAGAAGGAAGGGATGAAGGTGCTACTAGAATTAGAGGCAGTAATAGTGGGAAATGACTGGATAGCAGTACATGGGATAGAGGACACAGAACGACCATAGAGATAAGTGATCACCGAGGCAGAAGGGTACAGATTGACTACTGTTACAGATGAAGAAATATTCAAAGACAACCGATCAGATCACAAAGTAATGTTTGAAATTAGTATCACATACTGGGTGAAAATACATTACAGAGAGGTACCACAGAGAATGGCGATGATGCTAAAAGCACCCCAGCATTTCTCAAGGAAGATTTAGCAAAGGTCCCCAACATCTTATGGACCACAAGTCCCTATGATGTGGGGCTTTTGAAAGGGATACGAGCAGTGAAAATAAAGCTGTAGTCAGGAGCCATTTTACCACGGGCTAGGCAATATTCCTTGTTGAGGGATGCCGACAAGGGTATTTATGAGACAATGGCAGCACTAGTGAAGCAGGGCATCCTAGTACCATCAGAATCACTATGTATGTGAACAGACATTGGCTGTTGCTGCATTCGCAGTAGACAAATCAGCGAGTATTACCATTGGGTACAGCACCACTCTTTATGCGGAGCATGCTCTCTCTGCAATACTGGAAAGACCCAAAAGCACATTGACAACACAGAGAACATCAGAGTATGAGGTGTTACTGTCAAACCCAGCTCTCAAGATAGTGAGATGCAGACTTGTCAACCCAGCGACTTTCACCGCCGAACCCATAAAGGAGGGTGACTATGTACACAACTGCACAGCAAACATAGAAGAATTCAGTGACACTAGAAAAGTACAGGAGAACGCACTTGAGGAGTGAGACATGCTTTATATGGATGGGTCATCAACAATTGACCAAACAACTGGGGAAAGACATTCTCGGACAGCAGTAGTGAAATTGAGAGAGGATGGGACGATTGAGGTGGTGACAAGCGTATGTCTACCGTCACATTTATCAGCACCAGCAGCAGAATTAGTGGCTTTAATATTGCCATTGGAGCACAGCAACGGAAAGGAAGTGACCGTGTATTCAAATGCATTCTGGGCTGTTACAGTGGCTGAGGAGGGGCTTCAGACGTGCTGATGGGACACCAGTGCAGCACGCACTCCTATTGGACAGACTGATAGAGGCACTCCAGTACCCACAGCAGAAAGCAGTGGCAAAGTGCCAAGCACACACGAGGGGGAGGACCCCATCTCTAGGGTCAATGAGGCAGCAGACACGGAAGCAAAACACGCTGTCTACATTGGATACTTCGTCCCCAGCATGCAATTATGCATGAACAATAACACTAAGGGAAGGATATAACACATTACCAGTGACACAGATTATGGAATTTCAGGGAGCTGCACCCAGGGAAGAAAAAGAGTTACGGATTAAGAGGGGATGTACAGTATCTCCCACAGATGCCTGATGGTGGCAAAATAACACAGGAAAAGTGGTAATGCCATTTTCCTTATTGCACACTGCACTGACACAATGACACCATCCTAGCCATACAGGGAAGGAGGTGGTTGATGCTCATATTGGAGAAGACTGGTTCTGTCCAAATTTGGTAGAACACGTGGCTGAATACATGACTAATTCTCTAGTATGCAAACAATTTACTGTAGGTCATACATTAAGGATAGTGAGAGGAGCCTTATCTCGCCCAATGGGTCCATTTCAACACCTGCACATCGACTATGTCCACATGAAGCAAGTATGTCAAGTACTGCTACATGATAGTGGTTGTATGCCCATTTTCCTGATGGATTGAATCCGGTCCTTGTTTCCAACCTGATGCCCTTAGAACGGGGAAATTCCTGGTTTGAGAAATCTTCCCACAATGGGGTGTGTGTGAGGTCCTGCGGTCTGACAATGACCCTCACTTTGCCAATGAGATGTTTCAGCACATCACCACCTTGTTGGGAATACAACACACATTCTCTTGTGCCTATCACTCACAAGCAAACGGGGTGTGTGCGCGCCTCAACCGCCTGCTCACAGAAGGCATCGCCAAAATGAAAAAGACCCTCAATAAGAATTGGCTTCAATGTCTTCCATTAGCGTTATTTACGTTGCGCAATAAACCAGGGGCCGACCACCATTTGACCCCACATTAGGTGGTGACAGGACGGTGCATGTAACTTCCCCTGGCTCGTCACACTAGGACACTGAAGGATGCAGAATACATTTTGAATGTATTTGTCCAGGAAATGTACGAATACACAGCTTCCTTGATGGCTAGTGCCTCTTTTATTTCTCATTAAACTGCAGGGATAACAGGAGATGACTGAAGCAAGAGAAGAGAATAACAACACAGAGGACCCTTTAAGGCAGCCACCATTGTATCCGGGGGACAAGGTTCTGCTAAGGAACTTCACAAGAAACTGGGACAAGCCACATTTTACTCGACTTTACACAGTGGAACTAGTGACTGAGTGAAGCTAGTAAGGAGTGAAGCTGGAAGAGAAGAATACATGGAATCACCTGGGAGACATCAAGCCCTACAAAGCGGTGTCACCTAGTACCAACAATGAAAGGGCCAACGATTCACAAATAGAAGAAAAAAACAATTGCCTCGAAGCATCACAACCCAGCAGAGGACACCCTATGATTACTTGTTCCAGAGCAGGAGAGATAGGGAAAGGATTTCCTACACATCCAGAGTGAGGGCAACAGTCTGTTTGTTATTATTCTTTTCGCACACTGACAACATTCATCATGAAAGTGTGACTGTTATTATTGCATTGTTAGTATTACATTGTTTCAAGATTCCCCTTGATTCTCATCCGGAAACATTCCAAGGCCAATTTCTACAATTTGGCAGTGGATTGGACAGCGCAAGAAGGTGCAATCCTACTGTGTTTTTCCGTGTTTTCATAGCTTATTTGGCCCAAGTCTACCTACACCTAGAGATAGGAAAGCCATTGTACTTTCAGTACTACGTGACCCTAGAACAAGAGTTTTGTGGGAAACCTTATTTTTCCTTGCAATGACCCAACATCAAGTTTGCAGTGCTTGAATTAATAAAATACCAACAGAATAATGCTTGATTTTGTGAATTTCAGTTGGGCAAATGATATCTTCAAACTATACATGGATCCAAGAGGTGTAAGTGATGGAGGGCATTATTAAAAGAATGATTATTGTGCCTTGTGTCTTATTCTCATGTGGTATTTTTGCCCTCATCTTTTGGCGAGTGTCCTATTGAAAGACCATAAAATGAGACTTACTACAAAGAAATGGAAATAGCCAGTCACAATGTTTTATAATATCATTTATTTCAGCCCGGTCTGGGGTCTCAGCGCCCCACGATGCATGTGTACAGACACTGTGCCGGGAGAGAGCCCCGAACAACCAAAGTCTCTTGCATATATACAATACAGGAATAACATACAATATACCTGTCCAGCCCCCTCATGCAATAGGGTCCATAGGTTCATGATCTTTCCACGTAGGTAACGTTACTAAAGCAACGAGTCTGCATTTTCCCCCATCCTGCTGCTGACAATTTACAGTCTGGCAGCAGGGCAAAACAGTGCGTGGGGGCATATCGTGTTCCCTGGTACAAGGTAACATTTACTGTACAGCTTATCTGTGTTGCTCCTGGAGCCTAAGGTCAGTCTGCTCTAAAGCCTGAGAATAGGGGTTTTCTCTAAAGAAGCTTCTGCAGAGACTTCAAGGTTCTACAGTGTTATACAAACAAAACACTCAGCAGAATGCATATTCCTGTTTCGTAATTTAGCAGAGAGTTCATGCTGCAGTCTTCCACCGCATTGAGAGTGAGAAAGGCAAAGCAAATAGGGAACTGAACTGAACATTGCATCCAAGATGGCGGATAAAAACAAAATGGCAGCGCAGCCACCATTAGTGTGGCAGTAGATTTGTAGCGCAATGCGAATTTGCTTAGGCCAATATGCATACCTATGGAACACTTAAACTAAATATATTTTCACAGACCCTCCTTTTGGCCTAACCCAAGAGCATCATCCAAACATGGCATCCTCAGACGACCAGGTTGTTGAGTCGTCATCAGAACACCCCGAGTCATCACTATCATAAACATTGATGGCCATAAACTCTTTTATAGTAGCCTACTGCATGACCAGTGCGTTGGTGACATTTATCAGAAAGTGTAGGTTTGATTTCAATTTGACTAACGAACGTGCACAGAAATCCCCTATCATGGAACCCAGGACAGGCATTGGATGCAGCAGCAACAAAATAAAACTATACCAAGGATAATAGACAAGACAGAGAATATCTTCCATCCCCAAGTTCGTTCCCAAACCATGTACTAAGAACCAATCCCTCCGTGAATATGCACTTCTGAAGCCAACATGTGCAGTCTCTTTATTGCTTTGAAAATGGTGGAGGCAGAGTCAGGTACGTAAACGCAACACACAGACCTGGCCATTTTGCATACACCACCATGCTCAGCCAGGATGACGTCTAACACCATCCTGTTCTGAATGGCCACTAGTCTATGGCCTTTTGTTCCAGTGTAATATTGAACATGATGTCGGTAGTCTCATTGATAGTTTTCTCCAAAATCCTATCCAGTTTTGTAATGTCCAGAGAGTTCATTATTTGATCCCAGAATGGGACCATGGATTTAGCAATGTCCCCCAATACTTGCAGGGGTGTGTCACCTTCGATTTCTCTTCTTCTCTTCTAGGACGAGTTGTCAGGATATCAGCAGTGGAAGTAATATAAACCCCAGGTAAGAGTATCCCCAAATAACATGTACCCTGCCAATCTTTAGGCAACCAAGGATAAGCTTCACTTCCACAAACAAAATAGATGGAACCCCCTATATTCAGAGGCCTTTCCTCCTTTACTAGAACAGCTGTGTTCATGCATTTATCATACAGGCCCATGGGTTGGGAACCTTCTTTCCGTATACAGAATGGGACAGAATCAGGGTCATGATTAATGGTATATGATGGTGGGGCAATCTCCGTATTGCCCACTTTAGTCATTTTAAAAGAAATCATAGCTTGATAAGGTCCGCAATATTTGTCAGAATGCCTGACAGTGGTAGTATTCAGTGTACTTCTGTTTGCAAATACTGAACACCCCAGAGGTAATAACACTAGTCGATCAAATTCATTTATATTCATTCCATCTAAATTACCAGTGGCACTGTTGTGCCATTGTCCAAAGAACAGAGCCCTAAATGCAGCATAACATGCAGTAGACAGAGGGGGAGGATGAATATACCAACCTATCCCCTTCTCACCATGCTGTGGTAAATGTGAGCAAACCCAGCAGTTGGTTTTATTCAAAATAGCATGGGTTGCATTCATAATCATCATGAGGGTGTTGTTATAATAACCCCCTCTATGACTGAGATCACGTGGACGAAGAGTGTGTGCGTACACATGTAAGGGAGACATTGTAGATGCATTCACAGTGGGAAACAGAATATTAAGTGGATGTGCATTTTCCAAATACCATAGCACCGGTATCAATGTGACCATAATACAGGTTATCACCAAAATAATTATCCATTTAGTCCTCGGGCACCATGTTCCTTGATATACAGGTCCATTGAACTGCAAATGTACCATGTCCTCATTCAAGCGAGCAGCCCCAAACACGGGCATAGTCCTTCAGCGTTCGTTAAGAAGCCTCAATGACAGGCTTTATAAGTTCATCCTTTGGTGGCACCTGACCACGTGGCCAATCTTGATTGTAGTCTTCTTTGCTGCTCCCTGCTCCTCAACATGTCGGGAGGGGAATGACAAGGGAATGGCACAACGTCCGTTTCTTTGTTGGTGCAGCAATCCTACCACACTTTCCTATTCTATTACAAAACTTAATGTTAATCCCTGAACTAAATCCGATTTCATGGTCAAAGGTTGTACCTCAAAGCCCCCGGTACTGAATAGTTGATGAACAAAGGATCATCAGTTTCCGAAGGAACAATGTCAGACGATTCAGAAGAAGAAGTAAGAACTTTTTCCCCAGGCCTCTCAGACCCAGGAAGAGGTTTTGTCTCACTCTTGGCGTCGATTAAAATAGGCACATGATGATCAGCCTCCTTTATGTCACTCTGTTCGAGAGGCAAAGACAGTGGCACTCGTTTCACGTGCATTTGCATGTACCCAATGTTTCTTGCCGGACACACGTCCTGCTGCCTACGTAGCCAATAGCACTTGGTAAGGCCCCTTCCAGCGTGGTGCAAGGCACGTTTTTCTCTCAAAATTCTTCAACAGAACATACTCCTCAGGCTGGATTCGATGGCCTGGGCCCGCGTATTTTTTAGGCAGGGCTGCTCGAACCTGTTGGTGAATCAAACGCAAGTTTTGAGTCAACTGGTCACAATAATCAGAGAGTAATGGATGCTCGATTCAGCCAACTTTCTAGGTCTCGTGCATTCCATACATTTGCAGGCCTACCCTTAACAATTTTGTATGGGGAAAGTCCTGTTTTCAACTGTGCGGATGTCCGCATTGAGAGCAAGGCTATTTAAATTGCTGTGACTTGACAAGTACCCTTGGCTGAGTTCCCCCTGTACCCACGTTCTCCTCACCTGAGCTTTCCGAGTCAATGGTTCCTTGCAGTCCTCGATGTGCCAGGTAGTCTCTCTCCTTTTTCTGGTGCGTATGCTTGTCACGGGGAGAAGCCACTGTGGCCGCTGGGTGAGAACAGCGGCACAGTGACCTCCTTTCCGGGACCAAGCCAGAAAGGGGAAAAAACCCTGATAAGAGGTGCCAAGACTTGTCGGTGAGGGCCAGTTGATCCCAGATGAAAGGAAGGAAGCGAAGGATCTCCAACAACTGACGGTGGCAATAAATGTCCAAGTCCAACAACAGCTGTAGGCCTGAAGCGCAGGCGGAGAAGGCAGCGGCTGAGGAGGCTGCAGTGGAGGTCGATAATGTTCCAGAAAGGCACTGCGGAGGAGCACGGAAGGAACCCTCACGCTGACAAGGTGAGGGAACAGGAGAAAAAGTGAGAGAGAGAGGGAGAGAGAGAGAGAGAGAGAGAGAGAGAGAGAGAGAGAGAGAGAGAGAGAGAGAGAGAGAACGAACGAGAGCCCGTCAGAGAAAAGCACAGCTAGTGCCGCCCAGGGACGGCGGCGAAGAAGAAAAGGAAACAAGTACGGTGTTCTGAAAGGCCGGAACCCCGGAGTAAAGTATCCAAGGGGAAAATCCCCTGAGAAATTCCAAAGCGAGGTGCAGAGGAAGAGCGAAGGACCCAGAGTCGAAAAGTAAACAACAGAGGAGGGTTGCAACGCAACGACCTGCCGGGAGGCGGGGATTTAAATACTCCCGGCAGCGTCGCGTCCCGCGTTCGGAGCTACGGAGCGAAACACAGAAAAAGGACTAAAGTAATCCTCCTCTACGTCCTCTTGAACTCCAACGCGGAAGAAATCGCCAGTCGTGGTGATGACCGCGACTGCGAGTGACAGTATGCCCCCCCTTAGAGTGCAACCACCCGGGCTTACCCGGGTGCAAGCGATGGAACCTAGCCAACAGCTGAGGGGCATGGACTTGAGAAGCAGGCTCCCAGGAATCCTCCGATACCGGGTAGCCCTTCCATGACAGGAGGTATTCCAACCGGCCACGACGAAATCTAGAATCGCGGATGGCAGAAACTTCGTATTCCTCCTGGTTGGCAGCAATGACAGGAAGATTCCGGTTGAGAGGCCGGTGATGTGGATCAGAGTAGTAGGGCTTAAGAAGAGAGGTGTGAAAGACAGGGTGTATGCGTCTGAGAGATGGAGAGAGTATTAGACGGTAGGCAACAGGATTGACCTTGGAGAGGATGGGGAAAGGTCCCAAGAACCGCGGAGACAGTTTAGAAGGTCTTGTCCATCTGGGAAGGAATCTGGTAGACAACCACACCTTGTCCCCGGGTTTCCATGAAGGTGCTTCCCTGCGGTGTTTGTCGGCTTCAGTCTTATTCCGCTGTCTACAAACCTTCAAGCTTAGCAATGCACTGTCCCTGGCCTCCTTGACATCTCTTAGCACCTCTTCTGCTGTCGGAGAGTTAGAGAACCTGGGCACCTCGGGCATTAGATAACGCGGGTGAACACCGTAGGTACAAAAAAAAGGGGATAGGCCTGTGGCAGTGTGCCTGGAGTTGTTGTAGACGAATTCTGCAGTAGGGAGTAGAGAAACCCAATTATCTTGACGCTGGGATATAAAGCATCGCAAGTACTGCTCTAAGGTTGCGTTGAGTCGCTCCGTTTGGCCGTTCGTCTGTGGGTGAAACCCAGAGGAAAGGGCCCTTTCCACTCCCAAACGAGAACACAAAGCTGTCCAGAATTTGGAAATGTATTGGCTTCCTCGATCGGATATTATTTTGTCGGGGAGGCCATGAAGCTTGAAGATATCTCGGGCAAACGTCTCTGCCATCTTGGTGGCTGAGGGAAGTCCAGGAAGAGGAGAAAAATGGGCTAACTTGCTTAGAGAGTCCACCGTAACCATGATACATTTGCATGACTCAGACTCAGGAAGCTCCACTATGAAGTCCGTGGAGATGAGTCCCCATGGGCGAGTTGGTATCTCCACTTGGGTGAGAAGTCCTAGGGGCTTCCCCGAGGCATATTTGATTCTGGCACAAGTTGGGCAGGTCTTTACGTAGTTGAACACGTCTCTCCTGATGTTGGGCCAAAGGAATAACCTCGAGATAAGTTCCATCGTACCATTTCCGCTTCTGTGTCCGCCTAGACGAGAGTTGTGACACCATTTAAGGATCTTCTGGCGCAACGACCCTTCAGGGATATACCACCTCTTCTTGTAGAAGACCCAACCGTCCTTGATTTGGAAAGGGGAATCAGCTGAAAAAGAGATATGAGGAGCCTCTTGCGCAACAGCTGCCTTGACCTCCTGAAGAAAAGAACTCACCATGGCTAGGATCCGATTTCTGTGGAACATTGGCTCAGACTTGACAGCTACCGTTTCCAAGTGGGAATCCTTGCGAGACAAAGCATCAGCCAGACGGTTGAGAGACCCAGGGATGTACGTGATCTGGAAGTCGTACTGCGAAAACAGGTAGGCCCATCTGGCTTGTCTGGAGTTTGAACATTCCATGTCCTGTAAAGCCTTTAGGTTCTTGTGATCGGTGCGAATGAGGAACCGATGGCGGGCACCCATGAGAAGGTGCCTCCATTCCTCAGAAGCCTGTTTCATTGCTAACAATTCTTTCTCCAGAACCGAGTAGTTGAGTTGGCTGGGGGAAAGAGTCTTGGAGAGATAGGCAACCGGATGCTCCACATTGTTAAAGGACTGAAGCAACACTGCTCCGACAGCTATGGCAGAGGCGTCTGTCTCCAGAATAAATGGAAGAGATTGGTTGGGATGTTGCAGAATCGGGGCAGAGCAGAAGAGGGTTTTTAGATAACAGAAACTCTTTTCCGCCTCAGTAGACCAGGAAAAAGGATAGGCCGTCTTCTTGAGTAGGCGGGTGATGGGGTATACCACCTCCGAAAAGTTAGGAATGAATCTCCTGTAGTAATTCGAAAGACCCAGGAACCTCTGGATCTCCCGGACGGAGGTCGGGGCCGGCCAGTCAAGAATAACGTGTACCTTGTCAGGATCCATGGCTATCCCTCCTTCAGATAGAACATATCCCAGATAATGTACCGATGGTACAGCGAATCTGCATTTCTCCTCTTTGACCAGTAGATTGTTCACCTTAAGACGCTCCAAAACTCGTCGTACTTGTGTGATGTGTTCTCTCATGTTAGGGGAAAAAACCAAGATATCATCTAAATAGATGATAACCGAGATAGAAAGCATGTCAGAGAACATCCGATCCATAAACCTCTGAAACAATGCTGGGGCGTTCACCAAACCGAACGGCATAACCTTATATTCAAATAGACCCAGGGGAGTACGAAACGCGGTTTTCCATTCGTCACCCTTGGCAATCCGCAACAGATGGTATGCGTTGCGAAGATCTAGTTTGGTATATACTCGAGCACCTTGCACCGCCTCAAAAATGTCCGTAATAAGGGGCATCGGATACCGGTCACGGACCGTCACTGTATTCAGGCCCCTGTAGTCAATGCAGGGTCTAAGATCGGTGGAATCTCTCTTTTTAATGAAAAACAAAGGGGCTCCTGCTGGAGACTTTGAAGGTTGAATGAGACCATTTTCCATGTTGGTATCCAAGTATCTCCATAGGACTTGTCTCTCGGTTTGGGTGAGAGCGAACATCCTTCCAAACGGAACCAAGGCATTGGGCTCCAGATCAATAGTGCAGTCCTCTGGCCGATGGGGTGGAAGTCTGGCATGGAGGCACTCCTGAAATACCTCAGAGAAGCCAGAGCAGAAATTGGGTAAAGCATGGATACCAACATGGTTGTTGGAAAACACCTTGACTGGCTGCAGATCAGCTCGACCTTCCAGTAAAAAACAGTTGGTTGCGCAATACGGGGAACTGAAACTTATTTGATTTTCCGTCCAGTTGATCAGAGGATTGTGTCGACGGAGCCAAGTAATGCCCAATATGATGGGGAAATGGGCGGCCCTGATAATATCAAAACTCATGACTTCCTTATGTTGGTTAATCGTCAAGGAGAGATATTCGGTGGTATGGGTGATGGGACCTGAGGACAAAGGTGAACCGTCCACACCTTCCACCTTCTGACCTTCTGCCCGGGGAATCCTACGGAGACCCACCTTGTCTGCCCACAGGGTGTCAACGAAGTTTCCTGCCGCGCCACAGTCTAATAGGGCCAGTGTCTCCACCTGATGTTTTCCGAGGTTGAGCTGTACTGGAATGACCATCAGTCTGGAGTCCTCCTTGGTTTCAGAGGAGGTCACTGACAGAGAGACATAGGGACGATGAAGATTGCTCAAAGACCCTCGGTCGCTTGTCCCTACTGACGCCGAGGGTAGTCGTTTCCCGACCTCTTATTGGACAGCTCTGAACAGTCTCTGAGAAAATGTTGATCTGATCCGCAGTAGGCACACAGTCCTTTCTCTCTTCTGCGACGTCTTTCAGCTGCAGACAAGGGCGCCCTGGTGGCACCGATCTGCATGGGTTCTTCAGTAACGATGTTAGTAGAACGACTAGGGAGAACGGGTACAGAGGGGTCTGTGATATGGCCAGGAATCCTTTGCTTCCGACGTTCAACTCTTCTCTCTTGAAGACGATACTCTATATGAAGTGCAGCAGAAAGTAGATCTGAGAAAGTAGGAGAACAAGGAGATCTGGCCAGTTCGTCTTTAATTTCCTCCTTCAGTCCTCTTCTGAAAATGGCATATTGTGCTGTCTCGGGCCATCCTGCTCCGGCTGCTAATGTCTTGAAAGAGGAAATATATGATAAAACATCTAACGAGCCTTGTCGGACATCCAACAGATCTTCGCAGGCTGTGAAGGAGAGCTCGGGTCGTTCAAAGGCCTGTTTGAGAAGATTCTGAAACCCCGAATAGTCTTGCAAAATGGCGTTTCCACTAGTCACCAATGGGGTGGCCCAGGACAGAGCGTTTCCAGTCATGTTGGATATCAGGAAGCCTACCCGGGCCTGATCCGTAGCAAAGGTACGAGGTCTAAACGTGAAATGAACCAGGCTTGCTTCAAGAAACTCCTTCACCTTCTTGGGGGAGCCATCAAACTTCCCCGAGGACAGCGCCATGGGTGGCAATTCCGAGGGAGTCGGTTCCCTAGCCGTAACCATTTGTTTAAGCAAAGCGTTTTCAGTCTTGACCCCTTGTAGCTCCTGGGACATAGCTTGAAAAGCCTTCCACAGCTCTTGGACCTGTTCCTCAGCTGACATCGTGATACTCTTTGGCGTTGCAATCTGTGACTTGACAAGTACCCTTGGCTGAGTTCCCCCTGTACCCACGTTCTCCTCACCTGAGCTTTCCGAGTCAATGGTTCCTTGCAGTCCTCGATGTGCCAGGTAGTCTCTCTCCTTTTTCTGGTGCGTATGCTTGTCACGGGGAGAAGCCACTGTGGCCGCTGGGTGAGAACAGCGGCACAGTGACCTCCTTTCCGGGACCAAGCCAGAAAATGCAGGGAAAAACCCGCAAAGGGGAAAAAACCCTGATAAGAGGTGCCAAGACTTGTCGGTGAGGGCCAGTTGATCCCAGATGAAAGGAAGGAAGCGAAGGATCTCCAACAACTGACGGGGGCAATAAATGTCCAAGTCCAACAACAGCTGTAGGCCTGAAGCGCAGGCGGAGAAGGCAGCGGCTGAGGAGGCTGCAGTGGAGGTCGATAATGTTCCAGAAAGGCACTGCGGAGGAGCACGGAAGGAACCCTCACGCTGACAAGGTGAGGGAACAGGAGAAAAAGTGAGAGAGAGAGGGAGAGAGAGAGAGAGAGAGAGAGAGAGAGAGAGAACGAACGAGAGCCCGTCAGAGAAAAGCACAGCTAGTGCCGCCCAGGGACGGCGGCGAAGAAGAAAAGGAAACAAGTACGGTGTTCTGAAAGGCCGGAACCCCGGAGTAAAGTATCCAAGGGGAAAATCCCCTGAGAAATTACAAAGCGAGGTGCAGACGAAGAGCGAAGGACCCAGAGTCGAAAAGTAAACAACAGAGGAGGGTTGCAACGCAACGACCTGCCGGGAGGCGGGGATTTAAATACTCCCGGCAGCGTCGCGTCCCGCGTTCGGAGCTACGGAGCGAAACACAGAAAAAGGACTAAAGTAATCCTCCTCTACGTCCTCTCGAACTCCAACGCGGAAGAAATCGCCAGTCGTGGTGATGACCGCGACTGCGAGTGACAATTGCTGTGCGCACACACCTTTGCTAGTTTATTCTTCAAAATACCATTGTAGCGTTCCAACAAACCAGCACTCTGAGGATGTCTCGCTGGGTGAAATGTTTATCGATTTGTAATCCCGCACAGATTTGCAGAATTACATCAGCGATAAAGTGCAGTCCGTTGTCGGATCAAATGACTCTTGGCAGACCAAACCTAGGAAAATATTCTTTTAACATGGCTTTGGCCGTCGACAGAGCAGTCTTGTCTTTCAGGGGGAAAGCTTCGCTCCATTTGCAAAGGGCACAAATCACAACTAACACGTATCTGTAATTCTGGCAGTGTTCCATCTCGATAAAGTCAAAATGAATCACTTCGAATGGCATGGAGGGAGGTCCAAAACTACCTTTCGGTGTTGCTGTGCCGTTCCCAATGTTGTGTTGTAGACATATCATACAATTCTGAACGAAACGTTCTGCAATTTTCGGGATATTGTTATTGTACCAAACGTGGTCTAAATGCGGGCATATTTTTTTTGCACATATGTGTGCTGGACCACGAGCCATAGTGACTAGAACAGTGACATAAGCATTGGGCAGCATCCACCTTTGTTTTTCATTGTCCACCCAACATTCAACCCTGCCAGACCATTCCCTCAATGTTTGATCTCCTCTGCTGTTGCTTCAGCCTGAATTTCTTTCACACTATTGACCCCTTCTTTCATTGAATTAGCATCAGCAACCCCTTTAGCCGAGTCTAACACAATGTGGATCGGAGGCAGTGTGGTTAGCAATTCTGTCGGCAAAAGTGTTTCCTTTTCCTACATCGTCTGCCACTTTCTCATATGTGGCACATTTCATTATCGCTAACTGTGTAGGAAGCACTAGTGCTGACAACAATTGTACTATCAGAGTAATGTGTTGAATTTTGGTGCCATGTGATGTAAAAAATCCCCTCTCCTGCCACAATCGCCCAAAATTGTGAACCACTCCAAAGGTGTACTGGCTGTCGGTATAGATGTTTACATTGAGTCCCTCAGAGAGTTTGCATGCCCTAGCCAATGCCACAATGTCTGCCGCCTGGGCGGAATTTTGTGGTATCTTTCTGCTCTCAACGATAGTGTCTAATGTGGTAATTGCATAGGCAGCAGTGGATGTGCCATCAGGTAGCTTAAAACAAGAACCATCACAAAATAGTTCCCCATCCGGAGACTTCAAAAGGTGTATCGCTCAAATCAATTCTGCCTTTTATTTCTTGTTCTGTAACATATAGGCAATCATGGGACATGTCATTGGTGCGGTCATCCTCTCGTGGAGACGGCAAAAGTTCTGCTGGATTCAAAGTACAGCATCTCTTAATTTGGATGTGCAGTGCAAATTTAATCAACTCATATCTCGTTAATCGAGCAGAAGTGAGATACTGTGTTTGTGTTCTGTTTAATAGAACATCAACGGAGCGAGGTAGCATCACGGTTAAAGAGTGACCTAAAACCATACCCTCACTTTGTTTTACTGACACAGCAGCAGCAGCCGCAGCTCGCAAACATCTCAGCAAAGCGCATGCAACAGGGTTTAACGTAGAGGAAGAGTAGCCGCACAGTCTGCTCTTTCCCCCATTTTCCTGTGTCAATACAGCCAAAGCACAACCCTCACGCTCGTGCACATATAAAACAAAATTCTTCTCATAATTTGGTGTGTGTCACGACCCACACTCTGAAGACCCCCTGGCCAACCTATGGGCCAGGGAGAGTCTTGATTCAGGCTCCCACTAAACCCAAGAAATTGCAGCATAGGCCTTATAGGGGCCAGTCCTGGCGAATTGGGCGCCAGGCTCATGTTTGAATATGGACTTGTGCTAGGGAACTACTTTTCATTAATGCCAGTCATGTGGAGGCATCCTCATAACCTGGCTCCTTGAAACCAGGCTTGCAGTGTAGGGTTTTTGGATGTGGTACCATGGGGACTATTTTACCTGGACTTCTTTCTTGAAGCTATTTAAACCACACCCGAATAGACTGACACGCTTCGCGTTAGTTTGCATTACTGCAATGTAACGCTCAACGTGTTCAGCTTCAGCCACGAACCTCGTAAGAACAGCACCTGCAAAGGAAAGGAGAAGAAACGTGAGAAAAAGGCAGCAGCTTACCTGAACTTCATCGCTAGCAGTCCGCAGCTCTTCCGACCACCATCCTGGAACCAGCGCTCCCCCGGATCGACGGACCAGTAAAAGAGAAGAAACAAGGCATTAGACATTGTACAATTAACGAACTGTGCCGAAAGGCTTACCTCGCCGGCCGCTCCTCAATCAGCATCACGACGGAAATTCCATACTCCGGTCGAGTACCACGACCTGTGGAGAGGAAAAGATAACAGGTTAGCAAAGGCAAGGCATCTTAAGCGCAGCGCATAGCGCCTAGTCACCGCATCAAGGCACTCCAAAAACACCCATACTTACCGGCGAAACACAGATTCCGCCTTGCCACATATTGGACTTCCGCGTACCTAGGAAGAAAAATACATTGTTTAAAAGGCATGCAAGAACAGCAATATTCACAGCAATAAGACCTACCTGAAAGACTCAAGACGGGCTGGCATCAGTGAAGCAACTCGATCGCCATTGCCCACCAAGCTCAACGCGCCCCTGCCAAGACAGCAGGACAGAGAACCCGCCAACATCTAAAACAAGGTGAGGATAAGTCCAGAAGGGTCGCAGACCTACAGGAAGGTGGGAGGCTGTTTACTTCGGTTGCCCAGTCCTGAACATAGCTTACCTGTATTCCAGGCAAAACTCTTCCGCTGGTCGCATCTGGGCATCGCAAGGAGGGACATCTGAACTCCAACTGCTGGGTGGCACCCCCGTGGAACCAGGTGAGCGTAACAGAACGCAAAGCCTCCAAAACTAAATCCACCTGGGCACCATGGAAACCTCAGAATTAGATCAATTGGCCCAACTAATAGTAGAACTGTGCGCTGAGGTTCAGTCTGCCCGTAAGGAGACGAATGCTCTCAGAAGAGATTTAATAGTGACTAAGGAGCGCACTGAAGACATTAGCAGACAATACTTGCAATCACAAGCGGGCCAGACCCCCCTACTGGGAAACAACCCAACGATGCAGAATCCTACCCTGCCATCCACTTCTTCTACTCCGGTGCAAGTCGTGCTACCAGGAACAGTTCCTTTGGCCCCACCGGAGCGATTTACAGGTGATCCACGGAAATACGCCACATTCATGAATCAATGCCGCCTTCACTTTCTTTGCAGGCCTGGAGCATTCCAAACGAGCAGGCTCGGGTGGCCTTTGTCTTGTCATACCTGAGCGGTAGCTCAGCTGACTGGTCAGTTCCATTGGTGACACATGATGATCCTCTGCTACATGACTTGGGGGATTTCAGAGGGAAATGGAGAAACCTTTTGCTCGTCATACCCGAGAGCAAGTAGTGGACAATGAACTCCTTTCCCTCCGACAGGGAAATCAGGACCTGTTAACGTACATTGCTACTTTCAACAGATTGGTCGCTGAAGCTAGGTGGCCTGAAAACAAAAGAACCACGTTGTTTCATCAGGGTTTACAAGGCAAATTAAAAGCTGTTGTAGCTCAAGTAGTGGACCCTCCTTGAGACTGTTCGGAGTTCATAAATTTGGTTCTACAATTAGACCACCGGCTGCAAGACCGAAAAGCAGATCGCTCCAAAATGGATCCACGGGCAGTGTATGTTCGGTCTAGAGACAATGTAACTCATGCACAAGGAAACCCTGCTGAGCCCATGCAACTTGGAGGAGTGCAACCCCCATTAACAAAACAAGAGTGAGATAAAAGAAGGCAAGAACAACTGTGTCTGTATTATGGAAAATCTGGGCACTTCTTGAAGGACTGCCCGGTGAAACCCCCTAGGAAAGTCGTTGGGGCCACGGAAAAAGACCAAGGGCCTCATTATGAGTCCGGCATTAACCAAGGCGGTAAAACTGCCTGGTTAACGCCGGACTCGTATTACCATTCCGCCTCCGTGATTCCCGGAATTACCGGGGCATTACAACCCCGGTTTTCCGGGAATCTCAGAGGCGGAATGGTGTAAATCCCCATTCCCATTGAGTCCTATGGGACTCGATGGAAATGGGGATCATGGAAACACCAGCAGCATCTCGTAATGCTGCCGGTGTTTCCTCGTCCGCCTGCATGTGGGAGGTGTTAAACCCGCCAGGTCAGACCTGGCAGGAACATCACCTCCCGCCTGCAGGGGTCGGACTCAGGCGGTCCGGAAACAACGGTGGCGGCGGGTTTACCACCACCGTTATTTCCGGACCGCCTGGGTCGTAATGAGGCCCCAAGAGAAAGAACATCAATCGGAAAACTACCCATCTCGGCAAACATAGAGGTCAGTTTGTCGAGTGAGGGAAAGGAGCCACCGACCTCACACTTTGCAATACCAGTGATCTTGATCAATAACCAACGGTCATCCAGAAGGCATGCCATAGAAGCTTACATTGACAGTGGGGCAGTCGGGAATTATATTGATCGAGATCGGGCTGCAGAGATGGGACTTCCCTTAAGTTCCAAGCCGATTACCGATAAGGTGACTACAGTGGATGGGACCGAAATCGCTTCCGGACCCGTAACCCAATGCACAGCTGAGATAACAATGCTGTGCCAGGACGGGCATAGGGAACTCATTTCGTTCGACCTCATCAAGGCACCTCAATTTCGGCTTATACCAGGGATGCCATGGTTAGTCGCTCATAATCCTTCGATTAACTGGCGAGCCAGGAAATTAACCTTCCCCAGTGACTGCTCTCCAGCCTGTTACTACCAAGAACAGAAAACTGTTTTCAGTAATTCTACGACTCCCGGAACCACGACATCTATCTTAGGTGTAACCAGTACCTTACCTGAGGAATACCGCGATTTCCAGGATGTATTCCAGAAGGACCAAGCCAATACCATGCCGCCCCACAGGCCCTACGACTGTCAAATTGTTCCTGGTGCCCAAGTCCCCCATGGGAGGATCTATGCTCTGACTGAAGCTGAAAATCTTCACCTGAAGTCCTATCTAGACCAGTACCTCGCAAACGGATTTATCCATCCATCGAAGTGCCCGGCAGCCAGTCCTTTGTTCTTCTTGCCGAAAAAAGAAGGGGACTTAAGGACCTGTATTGATTACCGCGCATTAAACCAGATCACGGTGAAGAACCGTTACCCTTTGACACTTATTCCGGAAATGCTGGACCAGGTCAAGGACGCTCAAATTTACACCAAATTGGATCTTCGGCGAGCGTATCACCTGGTTCGGGTCAGAAGCGGCGATGAATGGAAAACCGCTTTCCTTACTAAATATGGGTTATTCGAATATCAAGTCATGCCCTTTGGGTTATGCAACGCACCGGCAGCATTCCAATACTTCATGAATGACGTCTTGAGAGAGTTCATTGATGTCTGCGCCCTAGTGTACATAGATGATATTCTGGTGTACTCAACTTCTAAACAAGACCATATCAAGCACGTCCGTTCAGTCCTCGCCAAGCTCCGCGAACATCGTTTATTTGCCAAGCTGGAAAAGTGCTTTTTTCATGTAACCGAAGTGGAGTTCCTAGGCTTCATCCTTACTCCCGGAGGCATCAGGATGGACCTGCACAAGGTCGACGCCGTTCTGAAATGACCTTCACCGACATCAATAAAGGGAGTACAAAGTATGTTAGGCTTTGTGAACTTTTATCGTCGGTTCATACCAGACTTCTCCCAAATCGTACACCCAATCACTGTGTTGTTACGAAAAAATAACAAGAAATTCACCTGGACCGAAGACGCAGAAAAAGCCTTTCAGGAACTAAAGAAAAGATTCACCTCAGCACCAATCTTATGACATACACGTCCTCACCTCCCATATATCGTAGAGACGGACACTTCCAGTATAGCAATGGGAGCTATCCTCTCACAAAGAGATCCCGAAACTGGCCAGCTACATCCAGTGGCCTTCTGGTCAAAGAAGTTTTCACCTCCAAAAATTAACTACGCCATCACTGACAAAGAACTCTTGGCAATCAAATCCGCCTTCAAAACCTGGCGACACTACCTTCTGGGAGCCAGACACACCATTACAGTTATTACTGACAACCGAAACCTGCAGTATCTTAAAACAGCAAAGGCCCAATCTTCACGCCAGCTGCGATGGCTCTCTTCTTCGCTGAATATGATTTTGTCATAACTTTTCGACCAGGCGTCAAGAATGGAAAGGCTGACACACTTTCTCGTACTGGAACTGATGACTTGGTTTTTACAGCCCCAGATCCAGTCCCCATCATACCTGAAGACAAACTTTTAGGCCTGACCACAGCCTTAACACACAAGGAGCTGAAAAAGGAAATTCAACAAATCATGCATCCGGATGCCCTACTTCCATGGCAAGCGCAAGGAGAACAATATTCCATCCAAAAATGCTTACCCCTTTTTAAGGGCCGCCTATACATACCCACTAAGGACCTACAACAGCAAGTCATTTCAGGTTACCACGATTCCCTAATCGAAGGGCACCCTGGAATCACAGAGACCTTAGCCAAGGTTAAGCAGAACTTTTGGTGGCCTACCTGGCGGAGAGATATAATCGAGAAATAATCCAATACATTCAATCTTGTGGAGTCTGCGCACAAAACAAATCGCAAAAACATAAACCATCTGGTCTTTTGAGACCTTTGGACATTCCTCCAGCGCCATGGCACATCCTTTCCCTTGACTTCATCACAGATCTGCCTACCAGTCAAGGGTTTAAGACCATTCTTGTAGTCGTAGATCTATTCTCGAAGATGGCCCATTTGGTTTATAGTGATAATTTCGACAACAAAAATGTCGAAAGTCAAAATTTCGAAAAAAAAATGTCGACTTTTTTTTTCAATGCATTTTTTTTTTTAAATGGGGGGTTCCCCCCCAACCCCCCTTTTTATTTTATTTTTTTAAGTTTTCCCTTTTTTTAACTCCCGAACCCCTAAAATAAATATATAATTAAAAAAAACGAAAGTCAACATTTTTTTTTCAACATTTTTTTTTCGACATTTTTGTCTGTCGACATTTTGTTTTCGAAATTATGACTGCCCACCGGCCCGTTTATTCCACTCAAAGGCCTTCCAGATGCATCCACTCTAGCCAAGGTATTTCTGGACAATATTGTTAAATTACATGGATTCCCATCAGTCCTGATCTCTGATCGAGGAAGTCAGTTCATTTCCAACTTTTGGAGAAAGTGTTGTGCAATGGCGCAAAATTGACGTCCGGTTATCCACTAGCCACCACCCCGAAACGGACGGTCAGACCAAAAGGACCAACCAGACCCTTGAGCATTACTTACGGTGTATGTTGCATCACGAGTTGAGAGACTGGAAGGACTTACTATGGATAGCTGAGTACACATATAACAACTCCTCACATTCCAGTACTGGGCAAACACCTTTTTATACCTTATATGGTAAACACCCGCGTACCTCAGAATTGGATCTCCCAACCAAATTGGAAATGCCTGCAGTTAAAACCCTTCACACCAGCATCACTCAGGCTTTCAAAAAGGCCAGAGAACATCTGATTCACGCCAAAGCCAAGCAAAAACAATTAGCCGACCAACACAGGACGAAGGCCCACCGATTATCAAGTAGGAGACAAGGTTTGGCTAGCCACCAAGTTTATACCCATCAAAGGAACCCGGACCTTTCAACCCCAGTATTTGGGACCCTACACCATCAAGACGATTATCAGTCCAGCGGCCGTCAAGTTAGATTTACCATCCAATCTATGCATCCATCCGGTATTTCATGTGTCCCTTTTAAAACCAATTCAACCTTGTACACGGATTGAAGCAGCTCCGAAACCCATTCTTGTCGACAGAGAACTTGAATTCAAAGTTAAAGGCATACTGGATTCTAAGTACTCAAGGGGGAGACTATACTATCTAATAGATTGGAAAGGTTTTGGACCCCAAGACAGATCCTGGCAACCCTGTAAAAATGTTCACGCACCGCGTCTGATCAAAAGCTACCATCGAGACTTCCCAACTAAGCCTGGGCCGGACAGAAGGAACACCTTGAGAGGGGCCTTGGGGGGAGTGCTGTCACGACCCACACTCTGAAGATCCCTAGGCCAACCTATGGGCCAGGGAGAGTCTTGATTCCTGCCCCCACTAAACCCAATAAATTGCAGCATAGGCCTTCTTGGGGCAAGTCCTGGCGCCTTCGGCGCCTTTGGCGCCAGGCTTATGTTTGAATATGGGCTTGTGCTTGGGAACTACCTTTCATTAATGCCAGTCATGTGGAGGCATCCTCATGACCTGGCTCCTTGAAACCAGGCTTGCAGTGTAGTATTTTTGGGTGTGGTACCATGGGGACTATTTTACCTGGACTTCTTTCTTGAAGCTATTTAAACCACACCCGAATAGACTGACACGCTTCGCGTTAGTTTGCATTAATGCAACGTAACGCTCACCGTGTTCAGGGAGGTGGGAGGCTGTTTACCCCGGTTGCCCAGTCCTGAACATAGCTTACCTGTATTCCAGGCAAAACTCTTCCACTGGTCGTATTTGGCCATCGCAAGGAGGGACATCTGAACCCCAACTGCTGGATGGCGCCCCCGTGGAACCAGGTGAGCATAACAGTGTGCCCAAAGCTGGCGCTGAACACAACACAGCCTTAAGCAGATCAAAAGCGTTCTGGTAATCCATGTCCCACGGCAAAGGCAAAGGAACATCCTTCTTTGTCAATGCCAACATAGGTTTGATCAAAAGCGAAAAATTAGGGATCCACTGTCTACAGTAAGAAGCCATGCCAATCAGGGCTCTAACTTCCTTCTGTGTGTTTGGAACAGACATGCCAGAGATGCTCCGTATACGTTTAGGTGTCAGCTGTCTTCCCTTCTTTGACAGGAGATAGCCTAAATAGGCGACCTCCTGTCTACAATACTGAAACTTCTTCAATGATGCTTTGTTTTCATATATAGCTAAATGAATAAGCAATGAAACAGTACCCTCCTTGCAAGCATCTTCAGAATCTGCAGCAATGTGCAAGTCGTCAATGTATTGCAGCAATGTGCAGGTTGGCGGCAGCTCAAGCATGTCAAGCTGTTCATTCAATGCTCTACTGTATATGCTTGGACTTTCAGTGTAACCCTGAGGAACGCGTGTGAATGTGAAGGAGCGTCCACCTAAGGTAAATGCAAACAGATACCTGCTATCTGTGTGTACAGGAATGCTAAAGAAAGCATTCTTCAAATCAATAACACTAAAATGTGTGGCTGTAGCCGGAATCATTGTTAAGATAGTTGTAACATCAGGGACAATCGGAAACTGTGGCATGACAATCTTGTTAAATGTGTGCAAATCAATTATAAAACGGTAGGGTAAGACATTTTCCCCTTTCTTATTTACAGGAAGACTCTGGGCCTCATTACGACCCGTGCGGAATGGGTTAACGGGTTACGCTAATGGATGCGGACCCGCTAACATCATTCTGCACAATTACGAGGTCCCCTCAGGGGACCCGGTATGGACGCCTGGCAAAACCAGGTGTCATTACCGGATCCCGCGAGGGGACCAGGGAGCTAACAACGGGCCGGTCGCAATCGGCCCGTTGTTAGCTCCCTCTCCCATTCCCATTGAGCACTATGGGGGCCCAAATGGGGATGGGGAAGGTCCGGGCCCGGGTTCCCTGAGGGAGGAATTACCAGGCCCTCCGAACTCAGAATGGCCCAGTAATTCCCCATTCAGGGAACCTTGGTAAAGGAGCCCGGTTTGGCGGCAGACATGGAGCTAATAGCTCCATGGCTTGTCATAAACCCACGCCCCACATTACGCCCCCGAGAACAAAACAAAGGCAAGGTGGTTGCAGGGGTTGTGGGAGGAACGTCTCTGAGTCGTTGTCACCTTTGTCCCCAGTGCAGATGTACATGGTGTGGGGGTAAATGGTGTACAGGAGGCAGAACCAAAGGAAGACTATGCATCCCAGCAGCCACGGGCCTAGAACTACAGCTCAGGTGGCCCAGGAAACGCCCAGGAAACGCCCAGGACAACGCCCGACGCAACGCGCATGCGCGAGGAGGCTACCGCGCATGCGCAATCCCAGAAAGTTTGTCCGTGCTCGGCTCTGCTGCCGAGAGGACGCATCTGACGGAGCTCCAGCGAAACCTCTCGCAGGGCCGCCCTTGCCTCCGGATACATCTTCAGGCCCCGCGATGCCAAAGATAAGTACACTGCCTTCCTTTTAAAGCTAGCCAGAGGGATATTAAAGCTGGAAAGAGACTCCGGTTACCAGTGACATTTAGGAAGTCTTTTTAAACTTCGGGGAAGATACGCGAATGTTCGCGAACTAACTATTAACCCACTAAATCTGCATGTGATGTGCATTCGCCAGTTGCGGGTGTAAACGTAACGTTGTGCTCGCCTGTTGCGGGCCATTCAATGTCGTATTCGCTGTTGCGAGTACTTGTGAAATGCCAAAAGGCGTGAGAGGGCAAAGCTTACTTTCTCCTTTTTTGTCAGGAGTTTACCGCCACCTTCAGCAATCTGATTTCTCAACACACAGTCTGCAGAGCCGGCGGGCAGAAGAAGCGCACTGGAAAACTAGAGCTAAGTGCATTAACGTGATCAAAGAATTGTGTTTGAATTTATGTTGTAGATCTTGTGGTGAAATGTAAAAGGGGCAAACACTAATGTCAAGTTGAAGCTGAATATTGAAGCCAAACTAGAATATTGTGTCTATAGAAGCCCAAGGTTGGAGCAAACTTTGTGAAGGAGGTAAACAGAGTGTTGGGTTCCAGTCTAAGGGGTAATGCATGCATGAGATATGAATGCATGAATGAACGAATACCAAAACGTTAAAAAGCAACTACCAAAGCGGAAAAAAGTTCAGACTCAAAAGGTCAGAGTCAAGGAGCATCTCAACCTCAAAAACCCCTTCCCTATCCATAATCTCTCCCTAACCCTCAATCCGGTTACCCTACAACCCCGAAACCCATCCAATCCGTGGACCCTAACCCTCTTTCCCCGTGGGGGTCGCGGTGACCTGTGTTTAAACTAATCCAGGTGCCAAGACCGTCAAGGGGAGGTAGGAGTTCTTGCTACTTCTGCGTTGGGACGGACTTCACCTTGACAGCCGCCAAACTTGTAATGAGGCCCTCTGACTATTGCACACACTTCCAGAAATCTCTTCAATCATACCTCGGTGTATAATGTCTGAAACAATACTTTTCAATGCGTGCTCACCCTCTATTGAGATTTTGTACTGCGGAATACAAGGCATTGTAATACCTTTTTTGAAAATTATTCGCATTTGCTCAACATTCAAAATCTCAACATTGTTATCATTCACTGCCCATAAGTGTGTTGGCACCTCACTGAACTCACTTGCAAAGGCATAGACAAAAACTGTGAGGTGGAACTTTGTTGGGGAGAAATCGTCAAGTACATTCCATCTGGAGAACAATAAATCACAGCATTCAATTTCTTCAACAGATATAATCCCAACAAATTTTTGCCGCAGTTCGTTGTAAGCAAGAATGGACATGAATTGGTAAATGGTCTCAATGCAATCAGTACTGGCTGAGAGACTGGACTAACTACTGGCGTACCGGAGAACCCTACAGAAACGTTGCTCTGCCATGACGGTGGAATATCTGGAAACTGCATATCATCAATGGAGCACTTCAGTGCCCTGGTATCCACTAGAAAGATATGCTCCCTATTCCCCACCTTCATTTCAACATAGGGCCCCTTTTGATCTACGGGAATAGGTATTGGTTCCAGATTCTGCTTCGGGCTGTCCTAGCGAAACAGTACATTGTCATATGTGAAATCTTCAGTGAAATATGCGTGAGTCGGATTATCAAAAACATTCCCATTATTCGCATTTTGTGGCTGTCCCTCTCCCCGACTTCCCACATTTGTATCTTGTGGTTGGTTCTGGTGATTCTGTGCAAATTGGTATCTACCAGGACCCGTAATTCCAGGGTGTCCCCTCGATTGCCTGCTGATGGTGTCATTTGTGTTCTTAGCACACTGTTGGAGGGACGGACACTGTGCCCTCCAATGGCCTTCCTGTCTATAATACGCACATTGATTCATGTGTGGAGGACCCAATGGCGCTCCCATTTGTGGCACAAACTGACCTCTCGTTGCGTGTTCCCAACTCTTGAGCCCTGTGCTATTTACTGTCAAAGGACTCTAGTCTTCAGATCACCTTTCTTCATTTCCACCTTTTCTTTCTCCGTATTTACTCTGTTCTCATCCCAGTTCCATACTCAAATCTTGCTCACTAAAATCTGAAAACACTTGTTCAAACCTGTTAAAAAACTCATTGGACCCTTGGTTTTAACTTGCAGGCATGCTGTCAATTTGTCTCATATAATTCCCTTCTTGGGCACTAAAGTTTTCAGTTTGGTTACTATATTATTTGGCAACATCAATGTAGACTGAGGCGGTTTACTTCTGAGTCGCTTATTCGCTTCCTTCTTCCAATCTCTAACAGCGTCAAACGCAGCTGGTCTAGCTTTCTTACACAATAATACAGATTCCAAATATTCTATTCTTGCCAACTCAAAACAACCCAGTACTGGCCACTGAAGGTCGGGTGAATGTCTGGTTTGTCGATGCCAAACATCATTAAATACAATCGCGCCTAGGCCATATCATATATACATGTCACAAACCTTATCCGTTCTGTCCTTTACGGTCTACCAACCAACTCACTTCTAATAATCGCATCACTTACCCATAATATCCCGTAGGGCAATCCGACACTCCAACCCCTCCTTTTCCCGACATGAATATTGGTTTAGGGACTTGTAATAAAACTGTTCACCTAACATGTCCCGATGCGAAGGTCAGGCAAAGTCAGGCAATTGACTTAAATCACACACACCTGACCACCATTCCTTTTCCTCACAGGGATAAACAATGGAGCAAAAGAGCACATGACGAGCAACGCAAGCACGGCAGACAGCATGAGGAGATGGCTAATCAGGCAGAGCAGTTCAAGAGAAGGAGAAAGGCATCAGGAATCGAGAGGGCGGCGATGAGAGAAGTGATCTTGCCCTTTTCGTACCCAGATCAGCTGAACCTCTGTAGAAGAGAGCCTAATACTGCAAACAATAGCACAAGTGTCTTCCAGCAGATGTCAACGGCACATGGGGCAAGCCTATGCCAATAAGCAGGAGCGAGGGAAGCGCCCACACTGTGGTACCAGCCTTAAAATGAACATGAAAAGCCAAGCGGTTCATCAATGCCGGTGAGTCGAGGAAAGAACCAATAAGTACTGTGCTGTGTTGAGTGAGAATCGCAAAGTGGCAGCTTTTTCGAACCAAATTTGATGAACCATGAAAGAACAGTAAAAGTGTTAAGGGGAGACCAGTTACAAAAGGGAAATCAGCAACACATGGGTGCTAAACTCAAGAGACTCTGGTCGATCCCCATCTGAGCGAGACTACACTTATCAGAAGGCTGTAGGAGGGCCAGTCAAATAGGTCAAAGTGGTCATACAGAGGGTCAAGCAAAATCCCAGTACAATCAAAAGACTTTGATCTACAAGCAGTGTGAAAGAAAGGGACGTGCATCCCGCAAATATTGAACTGAGTGAAAAGAGAACATTGAAAGTAAAGAATAGAATATTGAAAGTAAAGAGGGGTCAGCACCCAGAAGAGGGGGACCCAGGGGTGAGCCACTATCACCCTGATTGAGAGCCACAGTAAACCCAGTCAAGGGAGGCTAAGAATTGAGAGGGTTCGGAGCCTTGCAGAGGGAGATTCAAAGGTGAAAAGTTGTCACACCAGGAAGGAGAAACATGAAAGCAAAAGTTAAGAGACAGCAAGAATGAACCTGAAGGAGGGATGCAGAGAAGAAAGGTCCGAGCCCGGCAGAGAGAGATCCAGAGATGAAGCTATCACCTAAGTGCTAGCAGTCAAGAGAGGTCTGAGCTCGGCAGAGGGAGATCTGGGGGCGAAGCCATCACCCGAGTACTGACAGTCAAGAGTGTCCAAGCCCGACCAAGAGATATCCAGGGGGTGAAGCTATCATCCAAACTTCAAGTAATAAAAGAACTGACATATAAATTGAAGGATAATGATTAAGAAGGATCAGCGCCCAGAAGAGGGGACCCAGGGGTTAATCATTATCACCTCAAGGAACTTTGATTTTGTTAAAGAAACTTTTGTTTTTGTTATTTGAACACATCAGGCCCCAAAGGCAAGAGACTTTCAAAGGAAATCGACGGTCATGAGAACTGCCATTGGAACTGTTGTGCCATGCTGGAGAAGCCCGAGACTGTACTGTGCTCCAAGCTCCCATCTTAACCCATGTCCAAAATGTGGGGAAGGGAGACCCAGGCTACCGCATCCTGACATATTATTTGAGAACACGTCTTTCTTTTCTTGAGAACTATCCCACACCCCTTTTTGTAGTAGTTGTAAGGTTTGGCAATAGGTTTTGCACTATAGGCCCTTTTATTTTGACACAACACCATTAGGACTGCCTTATTTTCATTTGATGGTTGACGCTTGCTCCCATCTTAGATTTAGGTTTAGATTAGGTGTTTTTCCAACCTGCATATAGCATTCATTGTTCAATAAACACCCTTGAACTGTGATCACTTGTTTCTGTCTTACTTGTTGCCACCATGAGTTTCTCACATAACGAATTGGATAGGACAGGGGTTTTAGGGAAAGAATATCTTGACATAGAATCACTCTTAATTGTGATTCTGTAATAACCTTCATTCACCTTATCTCCTGACCGTAGACCACATAACTTTCCTTCACAGGCTTGTTAAATCATAACCTCTCCTGTCCCATTGTGGAGAGATTTGCCCTCATACACATGCAATCAACATAAAACCTAACAATGGCATGGACAATGAATGACAAGATGAACTGATGAAATGATAACATATACAACATATACTGGGTGTCATGATTAGCATTTAGTACTTCACGCTGTTCACCTTGTTCCCTTCCTTTCCATGTGTTCACCTCACAGACGGAGGAAATTAGGCAACCATAACATCCATGTTCCAGAGCCTACATAAGTGGCCCATCTCCCCACAAGCGTTTACAGGCATGTCCCACACTTGTGTGCACCGCATCAACGTGGTCTTTGTAACACAGTCACTTATGTCCCAACATGGCCCCATAGCAAGATGATGCCCCATTTATTCTGAGAATATGCAAGTATTCAACAAGGACACTTATATGAGGCTCCTGAGCCTGGTGAGGACTCCCGAGCGACCGTTGTCAGGCATGTATCCAACTCTCACGCTGCTGGGCACCACGTTCTCTCCCGTCTCACCCCTGCAGCCCGGGAAGCATGATCGCTGCAGCCCGGGAAGCATTGCTGAAAAGTTCACTGTGTTCTCAGTGACCCAAAAGAACAACGCTCCACGTTCCTGCAGGAGTTTCAGCAACACCCTCCGCCCGTGCCTCCAACCGTCAATCACCAGCACCTGGCTGAGGCGCTCCTTATCAGGCCTGACCTGCGTGCCGTACGCCCCTCGGAGTGTCACCTAGGGTTCTGGGTAATGTAGTCCGGGGCCCTAAAGTATGGCAGGACAAAGGGCTTATTAGCTTTCTTGTGATGACTACGTCCTCAATAACAGTAGCATGCCCCCACACTCCCAGCAATTCCTGAGGTAAGGGTTGAGATGAAAAATGCGTGTCAAACTCCAAGATGGGGTAAAACTGAGATGAGATACATTTACTAAGAGATAGTAAAGGAAGGTGATCGCAGAAAATTTAAATGGCACATTTGTTTGGGGTTATAAATATGTCAGCATAAAAAGTTTATTGTGTTTAAACTAAGAGGCATAAAATGATAATAATAATTTAGTTGATTAGCAGACTTTAAAACCAAACAATTGACGTCAATCAGAGAAGGATAAAAGCTGAGAATGAATAAAAAAAGAAGATTCTTAGAGTGTTAATAATAGAACAACAGGATAACAAGAATCGATACAATTATAAACAAAGGAATAAAGTGAATATTATTGGTTTTGAAATTGGTTTATTTGATTTAAAAATAATAAACAGAAATGACAAAGTTGGTAAGTATTGACAGTCGGAAACAACGTGTCACTATGGAGGGCACACCTTTGCTACATCTGTGTAAGACACTACCGAGATGTACACCCAAAATTAAGAAGAATCATTCTGAATGGGTAAAAGGCATGCTGTATATGCCGTGGCCCCAAGAGGGTTCATTGTCAAGAACTGTATTGCAACACATGAAAACATATTTACAAGCTGCAACGCCCACAACTCCTCCTTCTACTCCTAATCATTATAATGTAACGGAAGAGAAGCAGGGATTCTATCCTCTAAAGGAGTTAAAAGCAGCAGCAAATATGTTAATTCAACATATGCACCCCCACTTACCATTGTGAGGACAACATGGAAGAGAGCAAGATTAAAGAACGCAAATGTATGTCAACATGAGCATGATGTAAGAAGGGACAGGCAGACAGAGATAGAAGAAGCCAAGAGACAGAAAGAAGGGAAGGATAAAGCTAAGGAAGCAACAATAGTACAGAACACATGGATGGGAGGACAGATATAACTCAAATTGGATAGAAAGGGCATTGAAGGTGTTAGAGAAAGAGAAGAAAGAGAGGATCAGATTAAAAAGGAAAAGGAACGAGAGAGAGAGCATAACAAGAGGAGAAGGAAAGAGAGAGGAAGCAAAAGGAAGAACGAAAAAGATATGCGGTACAAAAGAAAGAAAAAGGAAGATTAGAAGAGAAGAAACAATGGCATAAAAACAAAGAGATTGAAAGAACGTAGGTTGCAAAGAAGGCGAGAGGAAGAAGAGAAATGGGAGATGAGGAGAAGGGAAGAAGAAATGAGAAGGAGTAGGGGACAAAGGGATGATGAAATAGATCACTTAATTAATAGATGTATAGTGCCAATCGAAGCATGAGAACAATGAGACGAAGACAGGGGGTCATAACAGCCCTGTAGGGAGCTGAAAGGGATACTGAGAATATAGACATGGGCTGATGAACATGAGGCAGAAGGTATAGGGAAAAGGATTGAAGATTTATATAGGCAAATGAGGGAGAAAGATGGTTATAAAACCAAAGGGATAATCGAAGGGTCTCCACCACAGGAAACAGGAGGGAGATTGGATAATCTAATGACGGAAGATCATAGAACGTTGTTCCTAAACAGATTAGATCTTGATGACGAAGAGAGGGACGAGAGCCATACAACCTGGGGTTTAATGATGTTAGATGAAGAAAGTGAACAAAGTGAAAGAACGCAAGAAGAAGCCGCATTTGGTTTTTCAATAGAACCAAGCATAGATAGAGGGGTAAAATGGTCAGATTTAGAAGACCCAAAAGGAAAAAAAACACCAGAACCAACATCATATTCTGAAAGACCGCCAGCAAGATCACGCCATGCAGGAAATGTTTCCCCACTGTATTTAAGCATATTAAGATTATTACCAGGACGGAGATGAACGGGTGAAACCAGCCCCACCCGGAAGACTAGAAATGTAGGTGGGTACGATTGTGGACCAGGATTTACACAATTCCCATTATTAGAGAAAGGGGGAGGACAACCACAATATTCTGTGGTCCCAAATGGACAAAGATCATTTAAAATGCAAACTACCTAGTTTTACTGCATGTGCGGGAAAATAGATTTATGAGTTAGAAAGAATGACTACCTAGTTCGACTGCAGGTGCAGGGAAAAGGGATTTATGAGTTTGAAAGAATGACATCGGGCATAACATTAGCAGTGGGTGATATAAAATGCCTGCTAGCAGCCATCCTAGGGGAGAGAGCTGATGACTTCTGGAGATGAGCAGGGTATGCGAGTGCGGCAGCACAAAACAGGACACACAATGGAGCACCATTTAATAATTACAGAGCAGACATATGGAGGGTGATTAGAGTACAGTATCCTGGTAGGTCAGACATGGATGCGATTATGACAAGGAAAATGGATGAGGACGAAGATCCTGTCATTTTTATTCAGGAGATTCAAGGACATTTGTCTCTTGAGATGAGAGAAACATGGGATAAAACAATACCATTATTTTATTATATTTTATGTCACCGACTGCCCGAGCCAGTGCAATGCCAGATGAAGAAACAGGTAGGGGTGGAAGCAAAGCCATGGCCAGAAATATAGTTGACTATTGTACATCATTGTTGATTATTACAAGAGAAGAACAAGAAGAAAGCTGAGAATAGAAAGCAGGAGGAAGCAAAGTTAGTTCAGATAAAGTTGTCAAAATTCAACATAGAAGGAGCAGTCTTGACAAATGGTGAAAGTGTGACAACACGAGAGGTACCAACACCAAGTTTGAACTTGAACTATATGAAGAATAATTGAAACAGGCAGTGCTCACCCACAACGCTCATTATCTACGTACTCACTTCCGTTTTTTTACATAGAGTGGTGGCACACCATAAATGTCATATGACAAGATTGAACATTTGACTGACCACAGACCTACAACACTCAGTTTTTCAACTGAAGAAGCAAATGGGATACTCAGCCTGATCAAAGAAATCAGCCAATCAATACAACATTCAGATCCAGAGAAAATAATGAAACAACTAGAATATGTCATCAGAAAATCCATCAACAGGAAACTATATGCTGTGACTCTAGGATGATACTTCAGAGCACAAAGGATACCTCAAGGTCTCAGAATACCATTAAGACCGATGATATGTTTGTGAGGAAATGGGAGCAGATCCTAAACAAATGCCCATTAGACATAATAGTATTGACCATTAGAGAACTATCCACCAATATTGAAATACCAGAGAAGGAAATCAATGAACTAACTACAGAGATTACCACACTAACGGCTGCTGAAACCTTTATCGATATACTGACTGATATCAATTACCACCTAGAAGCATATAAGATCGACTTAGAAGCTAGGAAGATCAGAAAATTCAGACGTGACAACTATGATTATCTGAATGATGAAGTGTACACCTGGGCGGATAAGTATCAATTCTAGCCTCTGAGACCTAATAATCCATCGAAGACAACAGCAGCTCTGACACTGACTCCAGTTGAGGTGAGACAACCTCCACCACATCGAATCAAGGCACAGACACAACAGGCACAGCAACACCACAAGCAAGTACAAGTGAGACAGGCACTTCAAGACCTTTTTTAGGCATAGGTCCGAAAGGAAAAGAACGAGGAGGTGGAAGAGGAAAAAACCAGGGGATGGTCACAAGATTTTTGATTCAGTGAACCTACTGGTGAATCTATCCAGCCGAATACTCACAAAACTTAACACACTACAGAAAGGCTTGAAATTCGTACCGACCTACAGTACAAATATGTTCAACACCAAAGTAGAACTGCACAAACTCATACAGAAACTTAAGTTGAAAGTATTTTTTTCAGAACTACCACCACAAGAAAGGTCTTATACCAAGGAGTCAGGCTATATTGAATTCAAGCATAAGAGTACATTCACCGCACCAATCAGTGTTCCAGCGATAAAGATTTTTGAAAAAATTGTTTTTCTGACCTTAAGAAAATACACTTTTGGAAACCCAGAAGTACTAATCTCAGTAGAGGCGAACTATCACAAATGAGAACATTATATGCAGATGAGAACATCACTATATGAGCAGCACATGAAGGAGGGGCACTAGTTATTCTGAACACCAAGGATTACAGGATTGAATGCATAAAACAACTTGACGATGCTGCCATCTACTCCAGAATTGATCATGATCTGACGATTGAAATTATGACAAACCTGGATAACATTTTGACCATGGTTGAAGAAATGGAATGGATAACACATAAGACAAAGGCTTTTTTACAGACTAATCAACCACAAATTCCACACATTTATCTACTTCCCAAGATCTACAAAAATATGCAGTACCCTCCAGGCCAACTGTGGCAGCAACAGGAGGAATCCTTCAACCACTTGGAACATATATAGATTACTTTCTGCAACCACTCACACAGAGAACTCCCACATACATCAAAGATAGTAGGCACTTCTTACGGATACTAGATACCAACGAGTTGACGGAAGAAGATATTTTGTTCACCGTTGATGTGCGCAACCTTTATATAAGCATACCTCACAACCTAGGCCAACAAGCAGTAAAATGGCTATTACTTCAGGAACAACATATTGGAGCATCAAAAGAACTGATCATGTTACTTCTGGAATTTATCCCCATTAACTCTTATTTCAGAAACGAGAAGCAATTCATTCTGCAGACATCAGGAACAGCCGTGGGAGAAAACATGGCACCCGTATATGCAAATACTTTCATGCGTACATTTGAAAAAACACACATTTTAGAACACCCATTATGGTCAAGCAACATCAAAGTTTGAGTCAGATACATCGATGACATTTTCGCAGTATAGCATGGCCACAAGAAGAAGCTCACAGAGTTTTTGACATATACCAACACCACAGACCAAAGAATCCAATTCACAGCAGAGATTGGTGACACAGAGGTACACTATGTCAATGTGAAAGTGCAAATACAAGATCATAGAATCTAGACGACATTATTCACAAAACCAACAGACAGAAACATCTTTCTCCATAGAGTTTCTATCCACATAACACCCTGAAAAATCTACTGTATCGTCAAATGCTAAGGATCAAAAGAATTGTAAGCAACCCAGAAAAACGTGAAATCAAAATGAATAAACTAAGGAAAAAGCTAAAAGAAAGAGGGTATCCAGAGGAAGACCTATCAGCAGCTACATCTAAAGTGATGATGTGGATGCAAGAAAGCCTTCTACAAGATAAGACCAAACGAGAATCACCACCAATAGTGTTTGTTTCTAAGAACTCTACTCTGAGCCATCAGATTAAAAGATGCATCTCCAAACACTGGAATATACTTACTAGCGACACTAGGACCAAGGATCTGTTTCCTGACCTACCAGTCTTTGCATATCAGAAGAGCAACAACATGAGGAACCTATTAATCAACACTAAAGGGGAAAAGAAGAATGAAAGAGCGAAACCACAGGGAACATTGCCTTGTCTGAACTACGGAAATTGTAACAATATCATCAAAGGAGCAGTGGTTTCCCATCCGAGAACATGAGAAAAGATCAAACTGAGACATTTCTTCATATGCCTTACTGAAAATACCATATATTGTATCAAATGTCCATGTAGTATATATTACGTAGGAGAAACAGGGAGGAAGAACAGAATTTGGATCAATGAACAAAAGCCATGTATTAGAAATAAGAACATGACAACAGTTGCTTGACACTTCTCAGACAAGAATCACAGTATAGCACAGTTGAAATTCCAAGTACTTGAAGTCATAGAGGAACAAAATCGGAGACTAGATCTTAAGAAAATTAGAGGTCAACGTGAAGCATACCGGATAGACAGATTGGACGCTTTAACACCCAATGGTATGAATGAAGAATGGGACTTGAACTGCTTTTTATGATCTGTCAACAGAGACCATGGGATTTAATGACCACCCGAGCGATATCGCTCTGAAGACCGAATGACCACAAATATTTCTCCAACTTTCCTCCTAATGTAACAATAATGATCTGATGTATTTTTTATCATGATCTTTGTTATCAAGTCTTTGTTGCATAGCAATGTTAACATCCAATAACCAGGAGGAGACTCGTTCTGGCTATCAACCGGATCAGAGTGTTCTGTACACACTCGAGAGCTGACGAGTTGCATGATACAGACAGACCATGGTATGTACACGCATCAAGCATTCAGGTCACAGTATGTACACGCATCAAGCATGATTAGACGAGGAGCACTCTCCAGGAAGGCCACTGCCAGTGAGATATTGAACCATCCACACTGGGGGTGTGAGATGCATGGTCAACACTAACACAACAACTGACACCACCAAGTGGAGTCCATATCAGCATTAGTCACCCCAACCACTGTCTTACAATACTACACGCGGGTGAGATGCGTAAGAGAAACAGACACTATTAACAAAGTGGAAAACAAAGAGTAGTACAGACGAGATCCTTAAGGTCCAGTGTAGCCAGGGATGAGAATAATTGAAGTAGACTTTACGTGGAATTGACTTTACACGCACACTTAAGACGCATCATGTAATTGACACATATGAGCAGCATTCACATAAGAAGGTATGACTAACTGAGTACTGTAATTGGCATCCAGTTTTTCCACTTGAGATACCCTCTCCAAGGCACAGCAGACTCGGGTTTTCCATGGCAATAGGGCATAAACATAAGTTTCATGACAGACCACAACATAGCTGTCACGCGGAGCGCACTGGAACAAGGATCCTTGCTATCAATAGCGGTAAGACCACTGTCCACATAACAATGGACTTTGAAATATCTGAGTTGATACTGATACTATAAAAAGTTTTTATGATTTACAGACAGCGTGCTATGCGGACAGCCCTATGCTCAACAGTACCAGCAGATAGGTCAGTTATCTCTACTTGGGTCTACAATCACACAGAGCGCAAGTGGAACGAAGTGAGCAGTCATGATACGATAACCACAAAAGCACAAGGTGATATCTCACTTTGGAAACAGTTACCAGGCATCAGTCACAGTGAGAATAACCAATAGGGGAAACGTAGACATGCCATTATGTCAGCATTGAAATACCCACAGATTATCACATTTCAATATATTGCCATTCACTTGAGACAAGTGATAGATCACATAAGTGCAGGGTTAGAGGTGCAGCACCGAGATAGCGCAACTGATTGAAATCACATGTGAAATTACAGAATTACAATTGCCCAAGTGTGAATGCATGTTATTGTCAACAGCTTTAACAAAATGATTGTTGTCGAAAAAGCAAATTATTCCAAGGTTTCATATTTGTTTTCTTCATGTTTTCCTACATGTTCTCCAACTTGTCCTTATGTGTTGTTTGTCCTGTGACCTTCGGATTATAAGATTGTACATTCCACAATTAATTGTTCACTCCTAAATGAATGGCTCACGTGTCAAAACCCTTGATGGCTGACCACCACTTGAACATTACGGTTCATCGGTTGGCACAAATGACTTTTTTGTTTTTTTGCTTTATGATGAATTATTTTTGTTGATTTATTTATTTTTTGGCAACGTGTAAATATTGATTGACGAACTTGGAATCAGGCACCGAAATTAGGCCCTGATGAAGGACGCACTTTAGTCCGAAATGTGTAGGCATCTCTCCACATCTGCACTTGAATACAATTGAATTAAAATACTTAATTGAAAATCACCACAAACTACAAAATTTCTCTTATAAGAAATAGCAATTCACAAGTTACTTTTTGAACTTGACTACCATCAAGCAAACCCATTGTGGGAAATAGGGTGTGCAGCCCACACCGAAGGCTCATTAGCCTAGGTCTCTTCTACTTTATAGTTGACATGAGAGGTACCGCCAGCGCAGCCAAACAATGTAGGGTATTCTATGGACCAAAGTGGGTATCATTTTTGGCCATGAAGCAGGGGGAATGGACCCATAGGAGGATGAGGAGGATTTCAAAACCTTCAGGGGGAGCAGTATTTAATAGAGGTCAACCACAACAATGTTGGAATTGTGGGAGGATGGGACACATAGCTCGAACATGTGGAAACAGAGGAGCATGCAACAAAACTGACATGCTCCAAGATGGGGGATGGGCTGTGTTACACAGTATAATACACACCCACAGGAATATTATGCCCAAGATCACACGCAGAATCAAACACGTGCGCCACAAATACAGCAAGCACAGCAATTTCCGTTGTAATCACAATCACCACAAGGGCAATCACAGCAAGTGCCTATGCAAACACAACAAGTACAGACTCAGCAATGAAAATGCCACAATGGAATGGGAATGCAGGATTATGTGTGATATTTTTGATTTTTTTGAAAAAGCAAAAAAAACACATTTGCATGCCCCCCATCAGTCCCAATGCCACCCTTCCCCCTCTGGCAGGATTAACCCGAATTCAGGGGCTTCCACCCCGACGAAAACAACGCCCTCACTCCAAGCAACCCTACTCCACACCAAAGACTCCCAATAGCCACAATCCAAAACAAACAACTAATACACACACTGTCAAGAATCAGGGTCTGCGTAGACTATGAATACCTCCATCCCCAAGCACCAGCCAGGGAGATATATAAAATAACTTGCTGACTGGTTATTGAGGCCACAGGTGACTGGAACAAGAGCTCCGGGTTCCTAGGTAGCTGCAATGGAAACAGGCAATTTAAGTGTTTAGACAATGCAGGTGTAACGCTCACCTGGCTCCCACGGAGGCGCTGGTCTGGTCTGGGTTGCTGTGACCTCTTCAAGCATGATGCGCAGAATTCAGACCACCGATTGAACAGGACCCCCAAATCTTGCTTGTCGGGCCCGTAGGATTATCCTTCTGCAGATGAGAAAGGGGATTAACTGTCTGCCGAATAGTGTGCTTGCTCCCCCCTTCCCCCCTTCGTTCCTCTCTGATTCCTCCAAAACCCCCGGTTTAGGAAGGATGAACTCTCCATCCTGCTTCTGGTGCAGGGGCGCACGTTCGTCCAGTTACTTCACTGGTTTTCAGAATAGCGCTGGCACATCCACTTGACTTTTCTGAGCAATACGCCGTAAGTATGAAGATGCAAAAGTTCAAGTGTGAGCCTCCTTTTATGTTGTCTTTTCTGTCCTTTATTTCAGGTGCAGAACAAAGGCGATGCGTTGAGGGGTTAAATTGCCGGTGCTAAAATCAGGTGAGTTAGTGATGAGGGCGACCCCTCTAAATGTCTTTATAATTCCCCAGTAATGTCTTTTGTCCTTTCCCCATAGGGGCCGGGGTGCGGTACCTGCCAAAGATGCGGCGCCGACCCGAGATGTGGAATGATTCACCAAGAAAAGCCGGTAAGTAATATGGCTAAAAATGTCCTTTCCCCATAGGGGCCGGGGTGCAGTACCTGCCAAAGACGCGGCGCCGACCCGAGATGTGGAATGGGTTCACCAAGAAAAGCCGGTAAGTAATATGGCTGAAAATTCAGCTTTCCTCTTGTGTTCCCTTGCTCACCTTTTGTCTCTTCTTCTCTCCCCTAGGTGCAGAGATGTGGCGACCGGTGCTGAGAGCCGCGATAGAGCCGGGCGGCGTCTCGGGAACAGGTGAGTGAAGCGCGGCGCTGCAGCGAGCAACGCGGTGCTTTTAAATGGAAGTCTTCCTTCAGGAATGCTGGTGTGAAGATTCCGGATGCAGGTAAGAAGGTTGAATAAGTTCTTGGTTTTCACCTTTCTCTTCTCTTATTCCCTTACAGGTGTTCCAGCTTCGAGGCAGGCGTGGCTCGAGTCCAGGTGCAGGAGCAGACAAGGTGAGCGTTCAGCTGCTGGGATGCAGAACAACGCGAAGCACGTGTGGCTGTCCGGGCGTGGCTTAAATAGCTTTGGAAGAAGTTCCAGGTGAGTATTCTTCCACAGCCCCACCCAAGTAACAAAATAGTTCCATCAGAAAAATAGTTCCTCCTAAGCCTCATTTGGCTTGGTTCTTCATGCAGCATGGTCTGCATCAGGTGAGTGTGCAGCATGGTCTGCTTCAGGTAAGTGCACCAAACACCTCCCCCTATGAGCCTGGCGCTTATGGCGCCAGGACTGATGTCCAACATGAGCCTGGCGCCAACGCGCCAGGACAGAGTCCAAAGAGCCCCTATAAAGGGCCGCTGGGCTTTTACCCAGGGGCGTGATGCCTGCTCCCGGGGGTGCTGGGCCTGGCCTGGTGCTCCGGGGGTAGGCATCATGACAGCACCCCCCCCCCCCCAAGGCCCCTCCCAAGGTCTTTTCCCCAGGAGGTTTCGGTTTGTTCGGGAAATTCCGATGGAACCTTTTTACTAGCCGAGGTGCAATTACGTGGTCGCTGGGTTCCCAAGATCTTTCCTGAGGCCCGTACCCCTTCCAATCAATTAGATAGAAAAGTTTTGATTTTGAGATCTTAGAGTCCAAAATGTTCTTCACCTCGAATTCAGGCTCCCCATCTATCTGGACTGGTTCTGGTGGCTTTATTAATCTGGTTCCTGGTTGCACTGGTTTCAAAAGCGACACATGAAAAACGGGATGAATCCGCATGTTAGCTGGTAGATCTAGCTTGACTGCCACTGGGTTAATTATAGCTTTGATCGAGTAAGGGCCTAAATACCTTGGATTAAAAGTCCGAGGTCCCTTGAGCGATAAGTGTTTGGTAGCCAACCATACTTGATCCCCTATTTGGTATGGAGGCGCCTCCTTTCGATGCAGATCCGCATTCTTTTTGTATTTCCCTTTCGCATGTTGTAAGTGTGCAGTAGCATCCTTGAAGGCTTGAGTAATCGTAGAATGCAAATGGTCCACTGCGGGCATTTCGAGGCTCAAAGGTGAGTCCAAGTCTGAAGTACGAGGGTGATGTCCATATAGGATATAAAGGGGCTCTGACCAGTTCCAGAGTGTATCGAGTTATTGTATGCATATTCAGCCACCCATAAAATATCCTTCCAATTACCCTCCGATTGGTGCAACATACACCGTAGATATTGTTCAAGGGTCTGGTTCGTTCTCTCCGTTTGACCATCGGTCTGTGGGTGGTGGTTGGTTGAGAGTCTTACGTCGATTTGTGCCAGTTGACAACACTTTTTCCAAAAATTAGAAATAAACTGACTTCCCCGATCGGAGATTAGTATGGACAGGAATCCATGCAGACGGATGATATTTTCTAGGAATTCCTTGGCAAGAACAAAAGCTGAAGGTAATCCTTTCAACGGAATAAAATGGGCCATCTTGGAAAATAAATCCACCACAACCAGAATAGTATTGTATCCATTACAAGAGGGCAAGTCTGTGATAAAATCTAGTGACAAGGTGTGCCAAGGTGCTGGTGGAATGTCTAAGGGTTGAAGAAGACCGGCGGGTTTGTTTTTTTACCTTTGTTTTGGGCGCAAACTCCACAGGACATCACAAAAGATTTAATATCCTTTCGCCAGGACGGCCACCAGAATTGTCGTTTAATTTTTTCCTCTGTTTTGGCAATGCCAGGATGTCCTTCCATCAGAGTATCGTGATGACGGGAAATAACCAGTTCTTGCAATTCCTTTTCTGGCAAAAATAAACGTCCTTGGAAGTAAGGTAAGCCATCGTTGATTGAAAAGGCAGATCCCCTCTTGATCCAATCCTGCAAGGCTGAAGAGTCCAGGAATAGTTTTACCTGTGCTTGAATGTCTTCAAGGGTTTGTAAAGTGGTTATCCCCAAGATTCTTTGGTCGGGAATTATCGGCACAGGTTCTGAGTTTGTGTCCATTTCTCCCATTCCAATTCGAGATAGCGCGTCCGCTTTGCCATTCTTACAGCCGGGACGGTAGGTGATTACAAAATCGAACTCAGCAAAGAATAAAGCCCATCGGAGCTGTCGTGAAGACTGAGCCTTGGCAGTTTTTAAATATTGTAAATTTCGGTGATCAGTGATCACGGTGATGTTATACCTGGCGCCAAGAAGATAATGCCACCAAGCCTTAAAGGCGGACTTAATGGCTAATAATTCCTTATCGGTGATTGCATAATTTATCTCCGGCGGCGAGAATTTTCTGGACCAAAATGCTACGGGGTGCAGTTGGTTGGTTTCGGGGTCTCTCTGAGACAGGACAGCTCCCATGGCTAAGCTGCATGCGTCGGTTTTGACTATATTTGGGAGATCAGGACGCGGGTGTTTCAAAATAGGTGCGGACGTAAATTTAGCTTTTAATTCCTGAAAGGCCTGTGAGCTTCCTCGGTCCATTCAAAACATTTATTCTTCCGCAAGAGTGCAGGGATGGGTTGCACCACCCGTGAAAATTCCGGGATAAACCTGCGATAAAAATTGGCAAAACCAAGCATGCTTTGGACACCTTTCACCGAACTAGGTGATGGCCATTTGAGGATGACATCCACTTTCCGTGAGTCCATTCGGACCCCTTTAGGTGTCAGGATGAATCCAAGAAACTCAACCTTGGTGGTATGGAAAACGCATTTTTCCAGCTTTGTGAACAGTTTGTGCTGGCGCAATTTCTCAAGGACGGCCCTGACATGTTTTCTGTGATCAGATTCCGAAGAGGAGTAAACCAGAATGTCATCGATATACACGACAACACAGACATCGATGAGTTCCCGAAGGACATCATTCATGAAGAATTGGAAGGAAGCAGGCGCGTTGCACAACCCGAAAGGCATCACCTGGTATTCGAATAGTCCATATTTTGTACGGAAGGCCGTTTTCCATTTGTCGCCTTCTTTTACTCGTACCAGATGATAAGCCCCCCGGATATCTAACTTGGTGTATATGCAAGCGTCCTTCACCTGGTCAAGGAGTTCAGGGATCAAAGGCAGAGGGTAACGATTTTTAACAGTTATCTGGTTCAATGCGCAGTAATCGATACATGTTCTAAGGCCGCCTTCTTTTTTTGGCACGAAGAACAAAGCCGAGGATGCCAGAGACTTTGACGGGCGAATGAATCCATTGGCTAGGTATTGGTCTAAATATTGTCTCAAATGCAGATTCTCCGGCTCAGTAAGGGCATAAATCCTGCTACAAGGGGGTTGTGCACCGGGCACCAGATCGATTTGGCAATCATACGATCTGTGAGGAGGTAAAGTGTTGGCCTGTTCCTTTTGGAAGACGTCCTGAAAGTCTTGGTATTCCGGAGGTAGTTGCATGGAGACAGAGGTTACTGATGCTAGACTGATCTTCAGATTTTCTGGGTAGCAGGTTCGTGCACACTCGGGAAAGGTTATTCTCTTCGCTCGCCAATCAATTTGAAGATTATGTGTCTCTAACCAAGGGATTCCGAGAATAACCTGAAACTGTGGAGCCTTGATTACATCAAACACAACTGCCTCCCGATGGCCGTCCGGACCTACAAGTGTCACCTCAGCTGTGGAATGTGTTACCGGTCCCGAGGCAATTTCGGTTCCATCAACTGTGGTGATAACATCTTTGCTGGTTTTAAGACGCAGGGGAAGGTTAATCAGGGAGACCAATTCACGATCCACGTAGTTTCCTATAGCCCCACTATCGATGTATGCCTTTATTGCATGCAACCGCTTAGGCTGTTCCGGATCTACGAGGACCATTGGCACAGTGAAATGCGAGGTCTGAGAGTTCATTTTCAAGCTCGGCAAGCGGACCCCTACGCATGTCGGGCGGGGTCGTTTCCCGATACAGAGGTTTCATGGATTTTATCAGCGGCTCCTACCACCTTCCTGGGCGGCCTTGCCGGGCAATCTCGTAGAAAGTGTCCAGAGGATCCACAATAAAGACATAAGTGCATCTGCCGTCTTCTTTCACGTTCCTTTTGCATTAAAGGTCCTTTAACTCCTCCGATTTGCATTGGCTCAGAGGCTTCAGCCCCCTTGAGGTTAGCGTGGGTCTTGACTAACACCCGGGTCTCAAACTTGGACCGATCAGCTTTTCTGTTTTGCAGTCTGTGATCCAATTGGACCACTAAGTCAATATATTCTGAGCATTCTTGGGGCGGATTTACAACTTGGGCCAGGACATCTTTAAGTTCTCTGCGTAGACCTCGATAAAATAATGTGATTCTTTTATCTTCTGGCCACCCAGTTTCCACAATTAGTCTATTAAAGGTTGCAATGTAGGAAAGGAGGTCTTGATTTCCCTGTCGCAGAGATAGAAGTTCGTCATCTAGAGCCTGCCCCTGGGAGTGACGAGCAAATAACCTTTCCATGCTTGCTTGAAATCCTTGAAAATCACGAAGAATCGGGTCATCTTGAGTTACCAGTGGAACTGACCAATCGGCAGCACTGCCGCTGAGATATGACAATACAAAGGCTACCTTGGTCTGGTCATTAGGGAAGGCCCCAGGTCTGCACAGGAAATGCAAACGACACTGATTCATGAATACGGCGAATCATTTGGGGTCCCCAGCAAAGCGTTCGGGTGGGGCCAGCGGCATGTTTCCAGGTAGATTTATCTGCACGGGTTACTGGAAAGCATAGGAGCGGGGTTCCCTCCGGAACCGGGTAAAGGGGTTTGTCCAGCTTGACCTTGCAAAAGCTGTCTAGCCAGGTCATCAGCTCTTTCTTTTGTTACAATCACTTCCCTCCTGAGAGCATTAGTTTCTTGACGAGCGGCGTGTACTTCGGCCCGTAATTCCCCCAGTAGTTGGGCCAACTGGTCAGTCTCGGAAGTTTCCATAGCGCCTGGGTGGGAATTTGTAGGAAGGCTTCGCGTTCTGTAACGCTCACCTGGCTCCCACGTAGGCGCTGGTCTGGTCTGGGTTGCTGTGGCCTCTTCAAGCGTGATGCGCAGAATTCGGACCACCGATTGAACAGGACCCCCAAATCTTGCTTGTCGGGCCCGTAGGATTATCCTTCTGCAGATGAGAAAGGGGATTAACTGTCTGCCGAATAGTGTGCTTGCTCCCCCCTTCCCCCCTTCGTTCCTCTCTGATTCCTCCAAAACCCCCGGTTTAGGAAGGATGAACTCTCCATCCTGCTTCTGGTGCAGGGGCGCGCGTTCGTCCAGTTACTTCACTGGTTTTCAGAATAGCGCTGGCACATCCACTTGACTTTTCTGAGCAATACGCCGTAAGTATGAAGATGCAAAAGTTCAAGTGTGAGGCTCCTTTTATGTTGTCTTTTCTGTCCTTTATTTCAGGTGCAGAACAAAGGCGATGCGTTGAGGGGTTAAATTGCCGGTGCTAAAATCAGGTGAGTTAGTGATGAGGGCGACCCCTCTAAATGTCTTTATAATTCCCCAGTAATGTCTTTTGTCCTTTCCCCATAGGGGCCGGGGTGCGGTACCTGCCAAAGATGCGGCGCCGACCCGAGATGTGGAATGATTCACCAAGAAAAGCCGGTAAGTAATATGGCTAAAAATGTCCTTTCCCCATAGGGGTCGGGGTGCAGTACCTGCCAAAGATGCGGCGCCGACCCGAGATGTGTAATGGGTTCACCAAGAAAAGCCGATAAGTAATATGGCTGAAAATTCGGCTTTCCTCTTGTGTTCCCTTGCTCACCTTTTGTCTCTTCTTCTCTCCCCTAGGTGCAGAGATGTGGTGACCGGTGCTGAGAGCCGCGAGGGAGCCGGGCGGCATCTCGGGAACAGGTGAGTGAAGCGCGGCGCTGCAGCGAGCAACGCGTTGCTTTTAAATGGAAGTCTTCCTTCAGGAATGCTGGCGTGAAGATTCCGGATGCAGGTAAGAAGGTTGAATAAGTTCTTGGTTTTCACCTTTCTCTTCTCTTATTCCCTTACAGGTGTTCCAGGTTCGAGGCGGGCGTGGCTCGAGTGCAGGTGCAGGAGCAGACACGGTGAGCGTTCAGCTGCTGGGATGCAGAACAACGCGAAGCACGTGTGGCTGTCCGGGTGTGGCTTAAATAGCTTTGGAAGAAGTTCCAGGTGAGTATTCTTCCACAGCCCCACCCAAGTAACAAAATAGTTCCATCAGAAAAATAGTTCCTCCTAAGCCTCATTTGGCTTGGTTCTTCATGCAGCATGGTCTGCATCAGGTGAGTGTGCAGCATGGTCTGCTTCAGGTAAGTGCACCAAACACTTCCCCTTATGAGCCTGGCGCTTATGGTGCCAGGACTGATGTCCAACATGAGCCTGGCGCCAACAGCGCCAGGACAGAGACCAAAGAGCCCCTATAAAGGGCCGCTGGGCTTTTACCCGGGGGCGTGATGCCTGCTCCCGGGGGTGCTGGGCCTGGCCTGGTGCTCCCGGGGAAGGCATCATGACAGCAGGACAGTACAAACAGTTATGTATTGTTATACCAATAAAAGGACACCTACCAGTTGGTTACTTGGGAGATGTATACCTGGAGGGGAAGATGGACTTGTCCCCTCATAGTCGATGCAAGGCTTGTTTCCCCAAGATGGTGGAGTGCAACTGTAACAGGAAGGGACCAGTTAGAATAGGTTCCAGGAGGCACTGGCTGTGTAGTCACCCTAGTTCAATGTTCCAGAAGGATGGCCCCAATGGTAGCAAATAAGAGCCAACGTGGTACCAATGAATTCAGAATACGAGATTGAGAGCAAGAAAGTTCCAGAGTGTGGGTCGTAGCAAACATCGTAATAACAAGGCAGTCCGTGAGGCTGTGCAAGGGTCCAGCAATTTGTGTAATGCAGGAGAGAAAAGAGCCATAGCCGAGGGTTAAGCTTCAAGGAAATCCGAAACACAAAACCAAAGGTCGAAGTCCAAGAGTATAGAATCGAAAACGCCACTTGCCGGAAGGAATCACAGCTGAGAAGCGCAGTGGTCTGCAATAGGCGTTCTTTTACACAGATGCCATGGGACTCCCTGCTCACTGTGCTTAGAGAGGCTCAGCTTCACCTCACTGATAATGCCCAACAAGCCTGAAACACGTGTATGGGGTTGCTGTTGGTACTCTTGTTCAGAGAGGAATTTCCATAGCATTCCGGTGCTATGGAAATGTGGGCGGGACAAAGACTGATATGCAAATGGATATTTCCCATCTGTGAAAGGTACAGTGAGCAAAAAGCAGATGGTTGCGAACTCTCAATGTGGTTAACAACCACTGAACATGTTATCATGCCTTGTTCTTCCGAGAGAGTGGCGCCTGCTATCTTTGTTGCATGAATGTAAGGGAGTTCATATTAGCAATTACAGGCCAAGCATTGCAAGGTTTTCCTTTAGATCCAGAAGTATTTTTGTATGGAGTGAATATTTTGTTGACATGGCTTCCTAGATTGATAGGTAACGTATTGAGAATACCTGATTAATTTGTTTAGGGCAGAAATACCTATGGATGGTGAGGAAGGAGAGATTATTCCTTTAGAACTAGAAGAAGCAGTGGTAAGGGAGGAAAGGGTGGTTGTTCATGGGACAGAGGATGGGGGAAGGGGATGGAGAGCAGTAATAGCATTTGGCAAAGGATATTGACTAACAGACTTAACAGATGAAGAGTTGTTTAGAGATGATTATTCAGATGCTGAATTAGTATCTTTATTTTAGTCTCACTTATTGGATCAAAATTGAGGATAAGGAAATACTGCAGAGAATGGCATTGATGAAAAAGAAACCGTCATTTTTCCTGCAAGATTTAGAAAATGTGCCAAGCATTTTATGGACCAGTAGTCCATATGATGTGGGCTTTTTGAAAGGAGCAGTTAAAATTAAGCTCAAACCAGGAGCAATCCTGCCACAAACAAAATAGTATCCCATGTCCAGAGAAGCAGATGAAGGTATATTTGAAACTATTTCTGCTTTGGTGTGGCAGGAAATATTAGTGACATCAGAATCCCCATTTAACACGGCTGTGTACCCATTGAAGAAATCTACAAGGTGGTCATGGAGATTTATTCAGGATCTCTGTCCCCTAAACAATATAGTCGAAGCAGAGTTTCCTCTGGTTCTGAATCCAGCTATGGTATTATGCAACATTCCAGCTACAGCCAAGTATTTCACAGTGATAGTTTTAAAGAACGCCTTTTTCTCAATTCCCCTTCACGAGGACTCACAGGATTTGACTTTGTTTTCGTATAGAAATCAGGGCAGGAAACATACAAGAATTCTTCAGGGGTACTGTGAGCCCCCCTCGATCTTTAAAATCAAAATTATTCAGAATGTAGATGATATATAAGTGTGCAGCGAGACAGAAGAAAAATTTAGAAAAGACTCAGTTCAACTAATGACCATATTGGCAGACAAGGGATACAAAGTAGACAAAGAGAAATTACAGTATTGTCAGGAAGAGGTCATGTATATAGGACACTTGATCTCTCAAGATGGGAGAAAAGTGACACTTGAAAGAGCAGAAGCGATCATGAAAACCTCAGTACCTGAAATATTGAGAGAAATGCAGCAATTTCTAGGCCTATGTAATTATTGTAGGGCCTGGGTTTTTGATTACAGTAAACATATTTGATTTAAGGAAGCACAGGTAGGCAAAAGTAAGATAACATGGTCAGATGAGATGACTGAAGAACTTGAAGAATTAAAAAGGGCGATTTGTATAGCCCCTGTGTTAGGAATTCCAGACTATGATGAAGAGATTTGCTTATTCTCACATTCAAAGGGATTGGTAATAACAGCAGTTCTTATGCAAAAAAACACATTGGGACATGGACATAAACTGTTAGCATATTATAGTGGGATTTTAGATTCAGTAATGAAAGGACATTATTTTTGCGAACAAGCATTAGCTGCTGCTGTGTCGGGATTCGGTCTCATCTCGCAGCACAATCAAGGACGAGGTTGGTTCTTCGGGGGTTCACATAGTGCAACTGGCGGTTGCTATGGCGATTGGCTCAACACGCCATCTTCAGGAAGAGAACGGCATCCATGTCTCGCTCTCACCAACATGCATTCCATGCTGCCATGGCAACATGTCAATCCGGACTCAGCACCTTTCCCCCTTTGGTGTTCTGAGTAATAGAAAAGAACTCCTTTAACACAGCGTTGTTGCCTCTAATTGAAGTACTTTTCTTTGTTCCTGAAGTGATTGCTGCTATTGTTTTTTGACCCAGCATAGTTTAACTCACTACATTTGGAGCGCCCCCTTGCATCTGTTTCTTCGTGCTTTTTCTTGGTGCTGGATCCCAGCTTGTGTAAAGGATTGCCCTCGGATTCTCCTGAAACAGGTCATGAGTCTTATTTGGATTATTCTTTGTGTTTTGTTTGGAATACATTGCCTAGTCCCTTTGGATTGACTAGTGGAGCAGTTGAACCTTGGACACTATGCTGTGAATCACTGCCCACCCTATGGAAGCTCCTCTTAGAGCATCCTGATGCCGCCCAGGGTGAGGCCCCACCTCCCTTACTAACCCATATTTCCCTTCTCTGTCCCACAGACCTTTTTTGGACTCTAGGACCCACTGCCATAGCCACCCATCCAGGATTGGTTATCATAGTTTCCCTCCAGCAATGCTCATTGGTGGGAGATGTTCCTCCTTTAATTCACGTTAACTCCTAAATCACTTTCCATCTCAAAGTATTTAAGTTATTATTCTATTCACCAGATACCAAAACCAAATAGAGCTTTTTGGGATTATCTGGCCTGGGAATTAGTCTACTGGCTTTCGGTTATGTATTATTTATATAAGTAACATCCTTTCTTTTTGTGATTAGGAATTTCTGGATACTCAGTCCTGGTGTTCTTTTCCTTTTCTAGCCTGGTGATTCCTGATAACCCTTTTGCTCTTTCACCTGAACCTTGACTTCTCCTAGTATATTTTTATTGGGAAGTGCTGTTTCATAATAAAGGTCACCCTCTCATGATGAGATCCTTCATAGGGTTGTTAGCTATGACCAACAGAGTTTCTCGGTAACCAGGCAAGTCTTGACAGAATTAGATGCCTTTAACATAATGGACAAGGCTAATGAGTCTTTGACTGCACTCGTCCAATTGGTCAAGCCTCCATACATCTGAGAATTGATGCATTACAGAGCATGGCGCACCTTCTACCTCAAGATGAGGAATTTGGTAGAGCGGCAGCAGCGGTTCCTAACCCACAGGCACAAACACAGAATCCCATACCAGTGCTACTGCCATCCCAATTTCCATTAGCTCCTCCTAAACGGTGAGCTGAAAAATGATCGTACATTCATAAATCAGTGTAAACTTAATTTCTTATGCCGTCCAATATCCTTTCCCAATGCCACCATAAAGACGGCTTTTGAGATCCATATCTAGCCAACACCAGTGGGTATGCTAAGTCATGCCCATGATGCGGCCAAAGCCGGTCATCAGGGTTTCATACGACATTAGAAATCTTCCGAGTGGTTGCATACTGGCCACACATGGAACAGGACCTCCACCAATACTTGAAGGGGTATCTTGTGTGTGCACAATTTCAGCCAACATCACTCACACACCGTGCTCCCCTCCAAAAGAGGGGGATGACACTCCCTTGGTCAGATTTGCAAGTCGATTTTATCAGGCCTGTGATTTGCTCCTCCAGGGGGAACAAGTACATGTTAACCGTAACATGCTTGTTTACTAAATGGGTGGAATTTCTCCCGGCCCCAAATTGCAAGGCAGAAACAGCAGCTGCCCTGATGATCAATCATATCTTTTTGCATTTTGGACTACCCCAAAGGATTGAGTCAGACCGAGGTTGTCACTTCACTAGCGAAGTAATGACAAAGATGTGGGACATACTTGGGGTAAAAAGGAAATTACACATTGCATACTGCTGTCCCTTAGTGGTGGAGTTGAGAGGTACAATAAAACTATTGTAAGTATATTAAAAAAGTTTGTGGCAGATTCTGGGCCAGGTTGGGACATTCCATTACTCCTTGTCCTGATGGCCATCAGATCTACCCATTCTTCTGCAACAAAAATGTCCATTTGAGCTTATGACTGGATGAGGGATGGTGCTACCCCAGCATCTGCTCTACAGAACCCAAGAGCAGACCTTGATAAATGCCTCCACAACCCATGAGTATGTTGAGAATCTGAGAAAACACCTTCAACATGCTTTTGCGTATGCTCAGCGGAATGTAGAGAGGTATGCAGACAGTATGAAGACTTACTATGACCTTAAAACAACTAAAAAGGAATATCAAGTAGGAGACCGGGTCTACTTGTACAATTTCCAAAGGAACCAAGCCAAAGAGCGCAAATTACTCCCAAGTTGGCGGGGTCCTTTTGAAATTGTGGACAGAACCTCACCAGTCGCCTACAGAATCTGCATCCCCAAGGGAAATTTGACAGAAGGGGAAGACAAGTGGGTCCACATAAACCAGCTAAAAAAGTTGCTATCCCAGGCATACTTTACGGAAAATAGAGGAGCCGACCGGAAACCCAGAAAGCGACAATGCACAGACATAAAAGAATTATTAAATATTCATTGAGTACGTACAAGGAAAGAGTGTTAAGACCAGTATTAAACATAGGCGGGGAATATTGTAAATTGTATTCAATGCATGCATCTGCCCCACTCCAACCTCGGGGAGTAGTAGTGGGGAAATTTCCATAACCGTGCTATGTTCTGTTTTCTAGCACAGGAATTAAAACCACCTAATCACCAAGGAGAACTCCTCGGGGACCGGAAAGGAAAAAGAACCAAGAGCCTGGAATCTCGCTCCACACTCCTAACCAGAACCAGCAAGGAGAGCGTGTTGCATCTATCGCTGATGGGAGAAGCAACCAGATCTTTTTTCACATGGACCGAAAGAAAAATAATACCACTTGCTCAACTCCCCCACGACTGGATGTCACGATGGAGTCGGGGGGGTATGTGGAGTATTTTTATCCACGCCACTGGCCCATAATGCACCCCTTTGCCAATGGGGAAAGAAAACTGCCAAAATGGAGGCAATAACCCCTGTGCGCACTAAATCTTCAAATTGTGCAGAGTTCATAAACCACCAAAAGAGCTGCATACCCTGCCACACACACAGGCAACGTGGTGTAAAAACAGGAATCACTGCTGTCATCTGTCACCTGAAACAAAGCCACAGAAGGGCCTAATCTGAAAATACCCTTAAAAATTCTGCCACATTCCCGGAGAATTATGGAAAGGAAAGTGTGCTGAAACCATGGATTCTCCAGGCAGTGAGAGAAATCCAGACATCACTGCCTGACAGCTGCCTAAGGAAATTGGCTGTCAAACCCAGCTTAAATGTATTTTCTTTTTCCTGAAACATTGTGAAATCCACTATTTGAAGCATGTTCGTGAAGGGCTACTCCTTTTAAAATGTTTAAATCCTTTATAAACTGTGCTTATATTTTATATTTGAAATGAAAAGACTTTAATGTCAAGGAGCCCAGTCTGGGGCCAATCCACTATGTAATTCTGATCTGACAGCCTTGCCTGGGAAAACTGACAGCTCCGCTTGACACTCCATTGAGAACAGGAAGGCTAACGGCTGTTAATGGTTCCCGCATAATGCCAGCAAGCCACACAATGGGGCCGCATTAGTCATTCGTCTGCTGGCTGACCAAAGAACAAAGGAAAGGCTGAGCACTGACCTCTGCAAGGAGGGGCAGGATGTGGAGGAGGTTTCTCAGTGAACTTCAAAGGACTGGACAGCTGCTGCCTGAAACGGGGAGGTTACACAGGAGGACTTTGGTGTGAAATCCTTATTTTTGATTAAAGTTTAAAACTCTTTAACTGAGCAACGTACAGAGGGATAAATCTGAAACTTGGTAGACAGTAAACTAATTTCAGCCTTGTGATCTGAAGACAATGAGGAAACTCGTACCATTTAAGGAACCAAAGTTATGAAAAATGTCTGATTGTGGCACAACTATTAATGTTACAAACTTACAATTGTATGTACACGATCCACTGATAAGCCCCCAGAGATGTATCAAATTAGAAATGATTACTCCAAAGTGTTATGGGTAAAATTGATAAAAATCCATAGTATGACCAATACAGCTCTCACAAAGATGGGGCGTGGATGTAAATGTAGACAATCGAATATAAAGTATATGTATCTAATTAATATGAAGGTACATAATGGTAGAAATGTACATTTGTGCAAAAGTATGTTTTGGGTAAAAATCCAGGTGGGAGTTCCTAAATCCTGTCATAAGATGACAGCTCTTTTCAGGGTGCCAACCAAAACAAAGCACTTGCCTGTAGCCACTCACCACCATGGGGGTGTGTTTTGAAGTTCTGCCCATGCCATAAACTTTGTAATGGATAAATATAGGAATTTCACTACACATAGAGACTGCTTCCAGACGCACTGCTTCCAGAACCCATCCAGAAGTCCGCTCAGCACCTCATTGCAGAAATCCTCATCTTGTAGCTGACTCCAGAATTCTTTGAAAGATCCAGATTTCTTTGCAGAATCCAGACTCTAGCATTGCAAAATTATTGCTAGCCTGACCCAATTGCAAACATCCCAAACCTGAAGGCATTTAATTCTGATTCAGCTTGGCTTGCTACCATTAAGGCTTGCCCGCTGAAAACTTGCATCCTGCTATCTACTGTGTCCAGTAAGCAGAAGGGGCCCTTCCAAATCCAGTCTGAGGTGCAGTCCAGATTGACCAGAACTGCCTTGCTGATCCAATCCCACTAGAGGTGCCTTGTTGCCAGTAGACCAGATCCAATTAATTGACCAGAGCTGACGGTCCAATTTAATAACTTCTTCTGTAAGTATTAACAGGAAGAACAGTGACCCATAGTATATCTGCATTGTATTATCCCTATCTCAAACCCTTCCACCTTTAATTCAAAATTCCAGTATTGTTAGAATCCTTCTTGCATTGATTGTCTCATCTGTGTTCCAAAACCATAACTCCCTAGTGATTCTGAATAACTAAAGTAAATACCAGGAAGAAGTAGAGTATCCACAAATGGACGGGTTACGCTGATCACGTGACTGTAAGATCCATCTGTAGCATTCTCTTTTTCATCATCATAATATAGTGTAATCAAACCCATCTTTCATTTTCAAAAATGCATTTCTGTTTTCATTTCATGCCTATTTTGCAAAAACACCTCTCACTAAAATCTCTATAACTCCTTAGAAACGCAATTTCAACTTTCACTGATACCTAACATCCTTAGATACATCCACAACTAAAAAATAAAAGCATCACAGAACAGTGAATTTTTCTTCAATATCGCATAGGAAAAGTTTGACTTCATGGTAATGTTTCAGCCAGGGAAGAGGAGCGGAAGGCGAGGCAGCAGAATTTGGAGAATGTGGTAATTGAAGTCAAAGCAATCATTCCAATGAAGAATGTAATTGGGGCAGTTACAGACGATCGGCTTGGACAGGTGCGTAATGGAATGAGTCCAAAGGAGTTACAAAGGGGGTCACCCGTTAAGGACAGTGCAAGATGGTTCTCCTTCAGCAGTAGGCAGGCAGGATCCACTACCACAACTAGCTTGTACGGGGACTGGGAGAGACTGGACTTTCACTGGACTCACGCGCTGGCGCTACACACCCTCTAGTGGTAGATATAGAATGCTGCAACAGTTTTCAGAGTCTCTTAAAGAACAAGTGTTTAGTGTAGCAGGTTCTCCTTCAGCAGTAGGCAGGCTGGATCCACTACCACAGCCAGCTCGTAGGGGGACAGCGAGAGACTGAACTCTTGCCGGATTCATGTGCTGGCACTATGTGTTCTCTAGTTGTAGATATAGGGCACTGCAATTGTTTCCAGAGTCTCTTAAAGGACCAGTGTTCAGTGTAGCAGGTTCTCCTTCAGCAGTAGGCAGGCAGGATCCACTACCACAACCAGCTCATAGGGGAACTGGGAGAGACTGGACTGTTGCCAGACTCACGCGTCGGTGCTGCATGCCCTCTAGTGGTAGATATAGGACACTTCAATTGTTTCCAGAGTCTCTTAAAACACCAGCGTTTAGTGTAGCAGGTTTTCCTTCAGCAGAAGTCAGGCAGAATCACCTAGCACATCTAGCTCATAGGAGGACTGGGAAAGAATGGACTCTCGCCGGACTCACACGCCGGTGCTACATGACCTCTAGTGGTAGATATAGAATGCTGCAATAGTTTCCAGAGTCTCTTAAAGCACCAGGGTTCAGTGTAGCAGGTTCTCCTTCAGCAGTAGGCAGGCAGGATCCACTACCGCAACCAGCTTGTAGGGGACTGGGAGAGACTGGACTCTCTCCGGACTCATGCGGCGGTGCTACGTGCCCTCTAGTGGTAGATATAGGATGCTGCAATAGTTTCCAGAGTCTCTTAAAGCACCAGGGTTCCGTGTAGCAGGTTCTCCTTCAGCAGTAGGCAGGCAGGATCCACTACCTCCACCAGGTTGTAGGAGAACTGGGAGAGACTGGACTCTCGCCAGACTCACGCGCCAGCGCTACACGCCCTCTAGTGGTAGATATAGGACGCTGCAATAGTTTCCAGAGTCTCTTAAAGCACCAGCGTTTAGTGTAGCAGGTTCTCCTTCAGCAGTAGGCAGGCTGGATCCACTACCACAACCAGCTCGTAGGGGGACTGGGAGAGACTGGACTCTTGCCAGATTCACGTGCTGGCACTACGTGCACTCTAGTGGTAGATATAGGATGCTGCAATAGTTTCCAGAGTCTCTTGAAGGACCAGTGTTCAGTGTAGCAGGTTGTCCTTCAGCAGTAGGCAGGCAGGATCCACTACCACAACCAGCTCATATGGGAACTGGGAAGGACTGGACTCTCGCCAGACTCACGCACTGGTGCTACACACCCTCTAGTGGTAGATATAGGACACTGCAATCGTTTCCAGAGTCTCTTAAAACACCAGCGTTTAGTGTAGCAGGTTCTCCTTCAGAAGGAGGCAGGCAGCATCACCTAGCACAACTAGCTCGTAGGGGGACTGGGAAAGAATGGACTCTCGCTGGATTCACACGCTGGCTCTACCTACCCTCTAGTGGTAGATATAGGATGCCGCCATCATTTCCAGAGTCCCTTAAAGCACCAGTATTCAGTGTAGCAGGTTCTCCTTCAACAGTAGGCAGGCAGGATCCACTACCGCAACCAGCTTGTAGGGGACTGGGAGAGACTGGACTCTCGCCGGACTCATGCGGCGGTGCTACGTGCCCTCTAGTGGTAGATATAGGACGCTGCAATAGTTTCCAGAGTCTCTTAAAGCACCAGGGTTCCGTGTAGCAGGTTCTCCTTCAGCAGTAGGTAGGCAGGATCCACTACCACCACCAGCTTGTAGGGGAACTGGGAGAGACTGGACTCTCACCAGACTCATGCGCCGGCGCTACACGCCCTCTAGTGCTAGATATAGGGCACTGCAATTGTTCGCAGAGTCTCTTAAAGCACCAGCGTTTAGTGTAGCAGGTTCTCCTTCAGCAGTAGGCAGGCAAGATCCACTACCACAACCATCTTGTAGGGGACTGGGAGAGACTGGACTCTCGCCGGACTCATGCTTTGATGCTACGCGCCCTCTAGTGGTAGATATAGGACGCTGCAATCGTTTCCAGAGTCTCTTAAAGCACCAGGGTTCCGTGCAGCAGGTTCTCCTTCAGCAGTAGGCAGGCAGGATCCACTACCACCACCAGCTTGTAGGGGAACTGGGAGAGACTGGACTCTCACCAGACTCATGTGCCAGCAATACACGCCCTCTAGTGGTAGATATAGGGCACTGCAATTGTTTCCAGAGTCTCTTAAAGCACCAGCGTTTAGTGTAGCAGGTTCTCCTTCAGAAGAAGGCAGGCTGGATCCACTACCACAACCAGCTCGTAGGGGGACTGGGAGAGACTGGACTCTTGCCAGATTCACGTGCTGGCACTACGTGCACTCTAGTGGTAGATATAGGATGCTGCAATAGTTTCCAGAGTCTCTTGAAGGACCAGTGTTCAGTGTAGCAGGTTGTCCTTCAGCAGTAGGCAGGCAGGATCCACTACCACAACCAGCTCATATGGGAACTGGGAAGGACTGGACTCTCGCCAGACTCACGCACTGGTGCTACACACCCTCTAGTGGTAGATATAGGACACTGCAATCGTTTCCAGAGTCTCTTAAAACACCAGCGTTTAGTGTAGCAGGTTCTCCTTCAGAAGGAGGCAGGCAGCATCACCTAGCACAACTAGCTCGTAGGGGGACTGGGAAAGAATGGACTCTCGCTGGATTCACACGCTGGCTCTACCTACCCTCTAGTGGTAGATATAGGATGCCGCCATCATTTCCAGAGTCCCTTAAAGCACCAGTATTCAGTGTAGCAGGTTCTCCTTCAGCAGTAGGCAGGCAGGATCCACTACCGCAACCAGCTTGTAGGGGACTGGGAGAGACTGGACTCTCGCCGGACTCATGCGGCGGTGCTACGTGCCCTCTAGTGGTAGATATAGGACGCTGCAATAGTTTCCAGAGTCTCTTAAAGCACCAGGGTTCCGTGTAGCAGGTTCTCCTTCAGCAGTAGGTAGGCAGGATCCACTACCACCACCAGCTTGTAGGGGAACTGGGAGAGACTGGACTCTCACCAGACTCATGCGCCGGCGCTACACGCCCTCTAGTGCTAGATATAGGGCACTGCAATTGTTCGCAGAGTCTCTTAAAGCACCAGCGTTTAGTGTAGCAGGTTCTCCTTCAGCAGTAGGCAGGCAAGATCCACTACCACAACCATCTTGTAGGGGACTGGGAGAGACTGGACTCTCGCCGGACTCATGCTTTGATGCTACGCGCCCTCTACTGGTAGATATAGGACGCTGCAATCGTTTCCAGAGTCTCTTAAAGCACCAGGGTTCCGTGCAGCAGGTTCTCCTTCAGCAGTAGGCAGGCAGGATCCACTACCACCACCAGCTTGTAGGGGAACTGGGAGAGACTGGACTCTCACCAGACTCATGTTCCAGCAATACACGCCCTCTAGTGGTAGATATAGGGCACTGCAATTGTTTCCAGAGTCTCTTAAAGCACCAGCGTTTAGTGTAGCAGGTTCTCCTTCAGAAGAAGGCAGGCAGGATCAGCTAGCACAACTAGCTCGTAAGGGGACTGGGAAAGAGTGGACTCTCGCCGGACTCACGCGCCGGCGCTACGTGCCCTCTAGTGGTAGATATAGGATGCTGCAATAGTTTCCAGAGTCTCTTAATGCACCAGTGTTCAGTGTAGCAGGTTCTCCTTTAGCAGTAGGCAGGATCCGCAACCAGCTCGTAGGGGGAGTAGGGGGGACTGGACTCTCGACGGACTCACACACCGGCTCTACCTACCCTCTAGTGGTAGATATAGGATGCTGCAATCGTTTTCAGAGTCTCTTAAAGCACCAGTGTTCAGTATAGCAGGTTCTCCATCAGCAATAGGCAGGCAGGATCCACTACCACCACCAGCTTGTAGGGACGCTCGCCGGACTCAAACAATATTTATTCAATAACACTGGTCAAAACTACTAGCACCATGGTGATGTAACATATCAAACTGGCCCACATGGTCCAAAAACGTGGCCCACTTGGACCCAAAAAACTGGCCCACACTAGCATTTTGTGTTTTTGGTTCGGGCATTGCTCTATTGCCTTGTAGGCCAGTCCGAGCCTGAAGGGAACAACGCTTAAGTTAATCATTCTACCCTGCTAATAGCCTGCACTGTTTTGGTGTGAATGCTGAAACGGCACCCCTACTGGTGTCCAATCTATTTGCCAACATGTCTGCTGCACAGGCCAGTGACAGGCTCACAATGCTGCCAGCTAACTGGACTGTGGGTATGCCTCTCCTGTTTTAGTTGCTAGTGCAATGGCCAGGTAGTCAGTGGAAAGTAAGTTAAATAGGTGTATTCCTGATATCTGAACTGTGGAGCGTCCAAAGTTGGTGAAATCATGTTTTTGGCAGGTGAGGGCCCATTCAAGTCTATGGAGGTGTATGGGTGTTTCCATGAGGGTGAACTGAGTGCAGGGCGGGTAACACCTCCCAAATGCGAGCGTGTTCAGCAGTATGGTATTCATTTTAAGGCATGCACTTTTCTGCTTCCGGGACCTTCACCAACTGCAGCAGCAGTCACACTGTGGAAATATCAACGGTTCCAGATCATAACACAAATAAGCAAGGACATAAAGCTGAACACCACATCATACATGCACAGCATAATATTACAAGAATTAATATCATGACCTAAAGTACAACACTTCATAGCTTTAAAAATCATATTATAACTTTAAATACAGTCTACTGGAACGAAATGTGTTTTTTTTGTTTCTAGAAAGCTAGCTTACTGTTTTATTCATATAAGTGGCACATTTCAGTAGTTCCTACTGACAGCTCTCCTCATACTGCTTTGAAAGGGATTGAAAAGGTGGAAACCAAGATGGCCGCCAAGTCTCTAATTAAGCATACCAAGGGAGGGGGGGGGGGCTGCCAATGTGGTCCTCTTCTGCTGGTCAGTGGCTCGCTCAATACCAAGGTAGGCAGCTGGAGGGACTAAATTATGGATTTGTGGAGAAGAGAAGGAGCTAAATCTAGCTCCTGGCTGCCAGGATTTCTTTCATGACCTAAAGCAAAACCTCCTAAGCCAATGGCCACCACATGAGTTAATGGCAACCAACTACATTGTGGTTAACTTTTTATGAACTTCTGAAGAACAAAAGACTGTGCCAGCCTTGGCAAATTCAATCACAAGACCATTTGATTACACTGATGTCTGCATCAGGTTCAATACCCCACTAAGCAATTCTAGTAGCTAACAACACATCTCAGCATTTGCCTACACGAAGCTGGCAACCGGAGTGTATAATAAATTACAGCATCAGCATATGTACACATTGCCTGAAGTAAACTGTTTTATTTAATAAAGACAAGTCATTCAAATGCCATGCAGCTTCCCTGAGAGACCCTCTGCTGCTCCCGCCTATTGAAGACAATGTTGTGTTTTCATGGCTGTCAATCTAGAAGACACAGAGGACCACTAACAGTAAAATACTGCTTTCCCCCCCTTTGAAAACTGCATTAAAATGCTTTAGACTCAATGCCTATTTTTGACCAAGGGGCGCCTGGGACCCAAAAGAGGTGCTGGGAATCTTTTTTTTTCTCCAAAGAGTCCCCATATTACACGGGGCGAGCAAGCCCAACCCCTCTACTTAGGATTTCAGGAATCTCCCACGAGAACATTTTTAAAAATGTGTCCAAATAGTGAATTTTCAAGTACATTTGTACTTAGAGAGGGATTATAAAGCAGTTCAATTTAACAACAGGTTTAGAGGAACAGAAAATCAGTGTACCGACACAAAAGAGATGCAAGGTGCAGAGGACCACCAGGATATCTCCAGAGTTCCCGGTAGGCCAGGCCGCCCATTTTTCTGATTGTCTCAAAAGTAAACCGTTCATTTTTCGACTGATTAAAAACCTTTCAGGGTATCTAGTAGGCTGCAAGGACTGGCAATTTTATCTAAGTTCAAACACAAAGCGGTAGAGTACTGAATGCTAAGCCGGTCTTATCAACTCATGGTAAGAAGTGTCATTTTGGCAACTAGCAGGTTTGTTCTTATGCAGAATATGTTGCACTGTCTACTTCCTCGTGTTGAGTTTAAATTAAGTACATCAATGTGCATGCAAAAATATATTTGCAAGAAAGCCAGGATTGGTGCTCTTATTATACTGTATTTATACATTTTGTAGCCACATTGTGGAGACATACATTTACAATGAAGCATGATAAAGCTTCCCACATTGGCTTAGTTTTCCACGGTCTACGTTCATAGCCAAGAGAACATCAGCGGTGCAAAAAAGATGAAGGGAAGGCGTCAGTGAAGTAGTCATCGCACCGAAGTCGCTGATCCTGGAATGCACATTATGACAGTACAAGGAACCGCCTTGCTTTCACGGATAGCCTGAAAGCAATAGAATTAAAGCATGGTTAGCTTGCAGAAGCAAGACTAAAGGATACACATTTGACCTGCATACAATGTTAAAAACATTTGGAAAGAGCTTGTTAGAATCTGTGGTGTTTAAGCTCTTCACTGTGAAGCTGACTGTGGTGTGCCACCCCTTTTGAGAGAACAAGCCCCTCCCAGGGCTAGTGCTAATGTCACATGTCTGGGACCATGTGACTTACTTAATAAAAGGGACGAGCCATTTCCGGCTCGTCAGTCGATACCAACTGACTCATGGCTGTGGTGTGGTTCTTTCAGCAGTGCGATGCTGGCGCTGCATAGTGCTGGCGCTGCATAGCAGGCAGAGGGCCTGCCTGCAGGGCCCTCCAACATGAAAGTGCCCCTGCTGGGCAACACTGTTCCTGTGCACAGGGTTATCAGAGCCCCTGCTGGGCAACTCTACAGCTGTTGTCGGGAGCCCCTGCTGGGAAACTCCGGCTCCAACGGCCTGGGTGCCCCAGGCAATGATCTGGGTCCTTGTGATCACCGCCCAACTGTGTGTGGTGAGTGCCCCCACCACCACATGAGCTGGTGCATGTGCCCGTGAACCAGCCCGACATGTTCACCGGAGGTGAGCCATCTGAGTGCCCCCAGCAACGGTGTCTTGGGACCCTGTTCCCAGAGCATTACATTGGTAACGAGGAGTGCCCCATGCTTCTAGTGAAGTACTGCCCCATACTGTTGGACGTGGCATTCGTCTCTGGGGATGAGTGGCAGCATCAGCCTCCAGCTGCCATGGGGCGTGTTGCGGCTGCCCCACTGGACAAAGGGTCTATGAAGGTGTTTACCGGAGCCCCAGGGTCCGGGCTCTATGCTCCTGTCATCGGAGCTCACTTGATTTCAATTGGGGAGAGCTGCAGGCTGCGATGCTGCACCCGCCTGCCGCCCCAGTACTGCGTTTGCCTCCTCCTGGGGGAGGGGAATATAAAGTGCCGCGTGGCTGCCAGTGCCCCCTGTGAAAGGCCCGGGCCGCTGTCGTGGAACTGTGTGCTTGGCGATCGGAGCAATTGGGAAAGCACAACAGAGAAAAAAAAAAAGAAAAGAAGAGTAAACGTGTCACCAACAGCAGTGAATGCCAGGGAGACGCTATGGGCAAAGCATGAGCATACATCATCATGCCGGCTGCCCCCAGAATCAACCTGGGGTGCCAGGTGTTATGTTCCGCCCTGCGTCCCGCTACGCGGTGACGCAGGGCGTGCCAAATAAAAGCCCCGCCCCCGCGCTCGGGAGGCAGTTCCGGGGCAGACCATCCACTCGTGTGCGTGTGAGTTATTGGGGCTCCCGCTGGAGCTGCGCCACAGGCCGTGTGGCCTTGCCTAACTCCTCCAGCCCTCGTGCGCGCACGCCGAGGGCTGGAACATAACAATGGCGACGAGGTGGAACGAGGACAAACACGCGCTCGGCGTTCACGGCGCCTAGATGGCCCGCAGCCATCGCGGCCACATTTTTTTTTCCTCCTTCTATCTTCTCATCATCACTCGCCCTACAAGTGAGGGCTGGGCAGTGTGGAGCCATCTGACATCTGGCCTCCCACACCAGGGGCCCCAACACGACGTAGCATCGGAACCACATGGGAAAACCAGCACCTGAATTCTCCGCCACAGCGTTTGGACACCACAGCAACTCCAGGGAAGGCCCAACTTCACAGCGCTAGTGGTTGCCTGAAGAGATCACGCCAGCACTGAACAGGTACACGACGACATGGCAGCCGGCACGTCCACCCCTGGGCCCACCACGCCGTCCAGAATTGCGGCAAACCTATCGTTGACGTCCCCACAGCCTCGCACACAAGGAGGCTCATTGACACTGGTCCAGCCTTTTGACCCCTTTACCGACCCATCTTCGAGTGGACCCAGATGGCAGCTGTGGATCCAGAAATTCGAGATGCCGATGGAGTGCAAAGATGTGACGTCGGCCAGGAAGATGAAGGCGCACCTACTAATTAGTGTGGGTGACGAGGTACTGCGCATTTTCAACTCCTTGGATGTGGCCGATGGCCAAGATGCGTACCAAACCGCAAAAGATGCCCTTACGGCTCATTTTCTCCCCCAACTGAACCCGGACTATGAGACTTTCATTTTCTGCACCACCATACAGGCAGCAGACGAGACCCTGGATGCCTACCATACTCGGTTAAGAAAATTGGCCATGTCCTGTGAGTTCACTAATGTTGAGAGGGAGATCAGGAGGCAGATCATTAACGGCGTACAATCAGAAAAACTAAGGCGCCTAATACTCAGCGAGAGAGGCATCCCCCTGCAACGAATCCTTGAATTAGGATGACAAAGGGAACTAGCCCACACCAGAGCGGCCAACATGGAGGCCACACTGCACAGACTGCAACCTGTCCTCAACACAGCCATGGTGGCCCAGATCATCAACAAACAATCCTCGAGGGATGAATACAGTGGGGGCTATGGCCAGAACAGGTGGCAACCGCGCATTCCTGGGCCCACAGAGTGTGGCTGGTGTGGTGGCCCACGACATGGCCGCCGCAACTGTCCTGCGCAAGGCACCACCTGCGGCGCCTGCGGCAGGAAGGATCATTATGCAAAGGTGTGCAGATCACCGGGCGCCTCCACGCAGCCCCCACAGAACATTTCAGACAAAAACGCGACCAAGAAAAAGAAGCAAGCCAGTGCAAGGAGGGTCGCAGTGGCCAACTCTTCCATGGAGGAAGAAGGGGATGATATCTCGACAGGGCAGCAGGATCCCGGCAAGGACAACGAGAGGAAAGGAAGAAAGATATACCTGGTGTCCGCATTAAGCCAAGGTCAAGAAAGACAAAGAAAATCTGTCCGAAGGGGCAAGTGCATGGTCACTGTCCAAGACCAGCGCATTCTCATGACCATTGACACCGGCGCTTCGGTGAATGTTATGCCCACAAGCATATTCCAGACTCTAAAGCCTCAACCAGTCCTCAAAAGCACAGACACGCTGTTCTATGCCTACGGCAGCTGGAAGCGCCTACCAGTCATGGGCAGGTTCCGCACCACGCTGGAGCACGGCGAAAACAGACTATGGTCGAAAGTCTATGTCGTGAAGGCAGGAATTGAAAGCCTCCTGAGTGGGGACGCCGCAGAAGATCTGGGAGTGGTCAAATTCATCTGCCACATTGATGAGGCCGAAGAGGTGGAGAAAATGCTAAGTCAATACCCTAAGCCGCAAGATGGAATAGGCTGCTTGAAGGGCAGAACCATCCGGCTGCACATTGACGAAACAGTACAGCCGAAGGCCGTACGGCATCGGAGGACACCTTTCCACATGAGAGAACAAGTGGAGCAGGAACCCAAGGCTCTGGAGGAAGCTGGCATCATAGAGGCGGTTACAGGGCCCACACCATGGGTCTCCCCGATGGTCGTCACGCGAAAGCCTAAACAGCCCGGAAAGGTCCGGATTTGCATTGATATGCGTCTACCTAACACTGCCATCAAACAAGAACGCCACATCACCCCAACGATCGACGAAATCGTGGCGGACCTCACGGGGTCTTGTGTTTTCTCGAAAGTTGACTTGAAAGCGGGGTATCATCAACTCAAACTCCACAGAGACTCGCGCTACATCACAACATTCTCGATGCATTTGGGGTTAAGGAGTTACAAACGCCTGAGCTTCGGGATCTCGTCTGCTGCTGAAGTGTTCCAGCAAGCTATCCAGGAGGTCATCAGGGGCATCCCTGGGGTCCTCAACGTGAGCGACGACATTCTGATTCACGCCCCCGACAAGAAGGAGCACCTCAAGAGGCTTCATACCCTACTGGGCAGACTACAAGAGGCTGGACTGACCATACACAGGGAGAAGTGCGAGTTCCTCAGATCGGAAATCACTTTTTTTGGTTACAAGTTTGGCAGCACGGGCATCTCCCCTGATCCCCAGAAGGTCGCAGACATCCAGGCGGCAAGCCCACCGATGACCCCCACAGAAGTACGCAGTTTCCTAGGGATGGCAACCTACTGCGGGAGGTTCATTCGAAACCTGGCCACCCTATCTGAGCCACTACGGGAACTGACGAAAGCAAACGTCAAGTGGGACTGGGGGCAGAAGTGCCAAGACTCGTTTGAAAGTATTAAAGAATCCCTGTCCGTCGACACCAAGATGGCGTATCATAACACCGAACTGCCCACAGAACTGTTCGTGGATGCAAGCCCCGTTGGGCTCGGTGCCATCCTAATGCAGGTGACGAGAGAAGGGGAGAAAAGACCGATAGCATACGCCTCGAGAGCTCTCACGGAAACCAAACAGAGGTACTCCCACATTGAGAAAGAGGCCATCGCAGTGCTGTGGGGGTGCAGGCGCTTTCATCTGTACCTATATGGGCGGCGGTTCACAGCAGTCACCGACCACAAACCCCTACTACCCATCTTCATGGGAACGTCGTCACACCCTCCGGCACGGATCACCAAATGGCTACTACATCTCCAGCAATACGACTTTGATCTCTTCTACCAACCAGGCAGTGGAAACCCTGCGGACTTCCTCTCGAGGCACCCGCGAGCGGCAACCCAACAAGAGATCCAAGTGGCCGAAGAGACAGAGGAACATATATGCCAAGTGGTTCGCGCAATGAGACCAAAGGCTGTGAGCATCGAAGACATCGAGGCAGAAACCAACAAGGATCCCTGCTGCAATCTAGTGAAAGATGCCATAATCTCAGGGGACTGGAAAACCTTCATGAGACACACACACAACAGAACAGTGGAGGCAAAAGGATTTCTGTCCGGCATGTTTACCGTCCGGCAAGACTTGTCAATCACAGAAGGCGGAGTGATACTAAGGGGTAACCGCATTGTAATCCCTCTCAGAATACAAGACAGGATAGTGGCCCTAGCACATGAAGGGCACCAAGGGCTGGCAAGGACAAAAGTCTGCATACAGCACAAGGTATGGTTTCCCCAGATCGAGGAATGGGTCGAGACACTCATCAGTACGTGCCTAGCCTGTCAGATAACAGGAGCCCCGCCAGAACCAGAACCAATTCTATTGGCGGCACGCGGCCGCTCTCGGTGGGAGGCCATCAGTATTGGTTTCTACAAGCTACGGGAAGGCCTCCACCTCTTGGTAGCCGTTGATGACCACTCCCGATATCCGGAAGTTGAAATAGTCGAATCCACAGCAGCGGAAGTGGTCATTCCAGCCATAGAAAAAATGTTCGCAACTCACGGACTACCAACCTCCATCAAAAGTGACAATGGGCCACCGTTCACCGGGGAGGAATTCAAAAACTATCTGCAGGACCTTAATATAAAGTATCACCACATCATGCCGAGGTGGCCCCAGGCCAACGGGGATGCCGAACGCTTCATGAGAACCATTAACAAGGTGCTAAGGGTATCCAGGGTGAACGCCAGCCCATGGAAGGTCGACCTCTACTGATTCCTCAGGAACTATCGGGTTACCCCCCACAGCACAACCGGCATACCGCCGGCAGATCTCATGTTCAGCACCGTCATCCGATCCTCGATTCCGCCCCATCCAAGCAGGACCCCGGACGAGGTCAATGAAGGACGCACGGAAATGAGGAGAAGGAGTGCCAATGCCAAGAGGAGAGCGAGGCAGTCCGATCACCAGGTGGGGGACCAAGTCGTCATGCTACGAAACCCCACCAAATCAAAACTCGACACCAGATACGAGGAACTGCCATGGACCGTCAGCGATCGGCACGGAACCATGGTGACTGTTACCCGAGGACACCGTCAAGTAACGAGGAACTCGTCGTGGTTCAAGGCGGTGCCTCGCAACCTGTGGACTGACAGTGAGTACCATCTTGAAGAGAAGGACGCTCAGCCCAGCGAAGACGAGCCTAGGTCCATCCCGGATGAGACAGGAGCGGCGAATGGAACCTGGGAACCGCTGGAGGCCCCCGGCCTCGAGGACCTGACCAGTGAAGGTGAGCCAGATCAGGAGCCGGGGGGGTGCAGGCCCCGAGAAGGGCGGTACGGTATGAGAGCAGCCACGAGACCGCCGGCCAAGTTAAATGACTATGTGTGGTAGTGTGAGGTACCTGGACCACGGACACTATGGCCGGGCACTTATTGGTTAGGAGCGTGAGCAGATGTTTGCACTCACAGTTGATGCAAGTTAGTGTTATGTTTGTTTGTTTTATAATAAAGGAGGAATGTTATGTTCCGCCCTGCGTCCCGCTACACGGTGACGCAGGGCGTGCCAAATGAAAGCCCCGCCCCCGCGCTCGGGAGGCAGTTCCGGGGCAGACCATCCACTCGTGTGTGTGTGAGTTATTGGGGCTCCCGCTGGAGCTGCGACACAGGCCGTGCGGCCTTGCCTAACTCCTCCAGCCCTCGTGCGCGCACGCCGAGGACTGGAACATAACACCAGGCAGTGAAAGTAAGTGATACAGCGCTCTGATGTTGGAGCTCAGATAAGTGAGGCCCCGCTGTTTGAATATCGGTTCCGGGCCAGTCCGCCCTGAATGATCATTTGCTCCGTGTTGGAAAAAAAAGTGGAACGAGTAAAATGTTCTCTGTCGTAGCCTTTGAGAGGCTGGGCCGGCTGTACAGATGACATTCCAAGCCGCCCGGCGGTGAAAAAACATACAAAAAAGGAGCACTCCATGTCTGCGTGAGGACAATAAGATGCATGGGTCCTCTGAGAATCCCGGGGCAGCTGGCGGTGGTTTGGAGGTGTGGGGTACATTGAGAACAAAACGCTTGTTCGTGCTCCGATGTGGAGCTGTTACATTAGAAAATTAAAGGGGTGCTGGCTTCAGGCTCCACGTAGCAGCAATATTATGCACATTAAAAAAAGTGCGTGGCTGCCCATGCACACCATACAGTAGCAGGACCCACGTCAGTGTGCACTTGCCGTGCTAGTGCCATCTCTGGGCCAGGTGGCAGTGACTGCCAAGGAAGAAAATAGAAAGGAGAAGGGAAAGAGTGAAGAGGGTTCATGCTGTAGCGACCTTGCGCGCAGCAGGCCTGCGATGTCGCAGGAAGAAAAGACAGACATGGAGCTCTCAATCATACGTCTGCTTTATTCCCCTGCCAATACAGAACTCCCGGATCCCGCCCCCCCATGCGTCAGTTCCCTTTTCTTCCCCCAGCCCGCCCCCATCGTCACGGAGACGTCAACAAGACATCTCCCCCCTTTTTAAACAGTTACCAGGTTCTTCGCAACAGGCGGCTGCCTGGTGGGCTTCTAGTCCATTTCCTCTATCCATCTCCGAGGTCTGTTCCGAGCCCTTTGTGGTCGTGCTTGCTTTCGCCCTGGTGAAGGCCCACTCTCTTCCACTGCATTCCCTTCTTCGTGCTCCGACTCAGTCGAGTCCCACTGATCAGCTTGATACGGCTCATCTGATTTATAAGTGAGGGGTGTCTGAACTCGGCCACTCAGGCGCCGAGCTCCAGTCGGCGGAAGCTCTTTGAAATGAGAGGAATTCCTTGTGATTGATCCCTCCGCGCCTTGAGCAGTCACCATGGAGCCCTTCTTCTGGGTGACTAATAACGGTTCGTCACGAAATGCCGATGTGTACTTATGTGTTGAAGGTTGGCGTACTGCCACGACATCGCCTAACTCTAGGTGTGAGGGCTGCGCCTTCCGGCGGGTGTCGGCATATTCTTTCATGCGAGCTTTCGCTGCTCCATCTTGTTCTCGTACCACCTGATCCAGCATCGGTGGCGGAGAGATGTTGTTGGTCTGTGGAATGCGCGTCTGTGTATTCCGGCCGAACATCAGTTCCGCTGGGGTCTTCCCCGTGGTACTATGAGGAGTCCCTCGATAATCTCTCATAAGTTGATTCAGGACTTGTTCATACGGCTGGCTGGTTAACCTAGCTATCTGTAAGGCTCGCTTTAGGTTGGCCATAAATTGTTCAATCATTCCATTGGCCTGAGGCCACAAGGGGGTGACCTTCCTGTGATGGAATCCTAGATAGTCAGCAAATTGTGCGAATTGATGTCCGCAGAACGGAGCCCCATTATCTGTCTTCAACACCTTCGGCACTCCATAGGCTGAGAACATGTGGTCTAATGTGGGGATGACATGGTGAGCAGCAGTTGACAACACCAGCCTCACATCAGGGTATCATGAGTACTCGTCCATTACAGCCAGGACATATTTTCCACCTTCGATGGGCCCGAAGAAATCGGCCGCCACCGCTTCCCATATCCTCTGTGGTAGTTCCGACATGAGTAGTGGCTCTGGATGACGGTTCGGTGTGATCAAACAGCACGTGGGGCATGTTTTCAGTGCAGCTTCAACCATGTTGTCCATGTGAGGGAACCACACCTTTTGGCGTAGCATGCCTTTCGTTGATACCATCCCTCAGTGAGTCTCGTGAGCCAATTCTATGACTTTGTCTCTCATGAATTGGGGGATGACGAGTTTGCAGTCCTTGACGAGCAGATGATCATCCGACACTGCGAGTTCCTCCTTTACCTGCAGTGGTCTCTCCCCTTCCTCTCGCACCGTGCCCCCTGCGGCCCTCCCCCTTTCCTTTGCCCTTCGCCACAGCCCCGACTCCAGTCCCTCACGAATGATGCTGCATGCTGCGTCTTTTTCTGTTTCTGTGGCGAGCGCCTCCATGTTTATTCCTTCTGGCGCGGACTGATGGATAAGGTATTTTAGGTATCTGTCGGCTACAGATGGTTCAGGAGTGCTCTCCTCCCGAGGTCTCCTGGACAGAAAGTCAGCCGGATTTTCGCCCTTTCCTGGCCTGTGAATGATTTCGAACGCGTAGTCTTGAAGTCTCAGACCCCATCTTGCATTGCAATGCGCGGGGGCATTTTGGCCTAAGGGTTGCCGTACAGAAATAAGAGGGCCTGATGGTCTGTAACAACCTGGAATGGTTTGCCATACAGAAACAGGTGGAAGTGCTTGCACGCCCATACCAACGCAAGCCCTTCTTTTTCTGCTTGCGAGTATGCTTGTTCCGTGGTGGACAGGCTGCGGCTGGCGTACACCACAATGTGTTTCTGTGATGGATCTTTCGGATCAAGTTGCGCCAGGCTTGCACGAGGCCTACCGGGCTGGCGTCCACAGTAAGCTCAGTCTTCCTGTTGGGGTCATAATACGACATGTTCTCCGCCTTCGCAAATCGTTCCCTGATTACTTCGAACGATCTCTGGCAGTCACTGGTCCATTCAAATTTGACATCCTGGTGGGTCAATTGCCGTAACGGTTCGCTGACTGACGCAAAGTCCTGTATGTATCGGTTACAGTAGCTGGCCAGGCCTAGGAAGGACCGGAGTTCCGACACATTGGATGGGGCAGCAGTGTCGTTCAACGCTGCCACTTTGTCCGGGTCCGGTGTCATGCCAGATTCAGAGAAGACATGGCCGAAGAATTTCAGTGTCGTCTTCCGAAATTCGCACTTGTCCCTGTTAAGGGTAAGGTTGGCATCATGAAGGGCTTTGCACACTTTCATTAGGGTTTCATCGTGCTTATTGACATCGGTCCCGAACACTAGTATGTCGTCCGAGTAGTTGAGGCAATTTGGAATGTGCTTAATGATGTTATGCACTTCAGCTTGGAATGTCTCCGCCGCCGAGGATACCCCGAAGCTTAATCTTTTGTACCGAAAAAGACCAACGTGTGTAACAAAGGTCGTGATATTTCTGCTCTCTGGGTGTAGAACTAGTTGGTGGTAGCCTTTCTGCAAGTCAAGCTTCGAGAAAACTTTTGCTCCGTTTAATAGATGTATCATGTCGGCTATACGTGGTGCAGGGTGCCTCTCTCTTCTGATGGTCTGATTCGGGCGTCGCATGTCAACACAAAGTCTAATCGCCTCAGAGCCCTTTTTGGGGACCGGGACGATCGGGGATACCCACGTGGTGGGGCCGGTGGCCTTCTCGATGACGTCTTGTTCTAACAGTTTCTGAAGCTCATCTTCGACCTTCTTTTGGATGCTCACCGGAATCCCACGGTATGGCTGGGCTACTGGCCGAATTGAGTTGTACAAGTGGAGTTTTATTTGTCTATCCCGAAGTTTTCCAATGCCGTTGAAGATTTTGGGGTATAAATTGTTTATCATTTCCACTGGATCTATGTATTTGTGGACCATTATGTTGTACAGAATGTGTATCAGTCCCATGTCCGCAGCCGCTTTGCAATCGTATTCAGTAATCCTCCTCCATGCTCCCCTGCACCATCCTTCCTCTGCTTAGTCTTTTGGACCTTCCTCTCCTCCCTTGACCTAATCCAAACAAGCCACACTGCCTTGAAAGCCATTCCCCTTTTCATTCTTCCTTTGCCCTTTCCATTGGTTCTTGTCTTCAGCTTTTTCCCCAGGCAAACCAATGGCTTCCTTCACCCCAGGGGTTGGGTTCCAGGTAAACAAATACATAAATCACGCTTTTAACCCCACCCCCTTTGCATCCCGAGGTCCGCTGGCATTTAGTAATGGTAACCCGCTCAGAATACAATCAATTTTAAAGTTAGCATCAGAACCAAACAGAGCGTATGAAGTGCCAGTAGAAGCTGGCTGGCTTCAAGACCAAGACTGAGGACTGGGGAGAGAGACATAGAGCGAGGTAGTAGCCCAGGAAAGAACATATTGTATCTTTGTAGGAAGATTCTAGGAAAAGAGGCAAGCCCCCCCCCCCATACTCCACAGATCCCCAAGTGCTAGGCCCTTGATGGGGTCACAGAAGACAGCTGTGTCCCCCTCCCTGCACTAAGAACATACTTCAGTGGTGCAGCAAAGAAGAGCTATGCTGTTGCTCTAAATAACCCAGTGGGGGAGGCTTTGTGAATTCCTCAGCAGGAAGACCTGAAACTAGACCCATACCAAATTTCTGTTTGGCTGTGGGTTACACAAACGAAATAGTACAGGGAAAAGTGGTCCCACATTCACTCATCTCCACGTGATGGGGTTATCATGAGTACAGACAATGGTATATGCAAAAATCCTGGATTTCTCTGCTACCTTCAATACGGATGTTATCCTCGTCGTTGTTGGGAGAAGAGATGGAACACAAGCATTGGGCCTCATTACGACCCTGCCGGTCCTTAAAGAACAGTGGTGGTAAAACCACTGCCACCGTTGTTTCCAGACCGGCTGATTAGGAGTCCTTCAGGCAGGAGGTGTCACTCACGCCAGGTCAGACCTGGCGGGATTTACACTACCCGCCTGCAGGCGGACATGGAAACACCGTCTCCGTCATAGATGGAACCAGTGTTTCCATTGTCCCCATCCCCATAGAGTCCTATGGGACACCATGGGAATGGGGATTTACAGAATTCCGGCTCCGGACGTCCCGGGTCACCAGGGTCGTAATGCCCTAGTGATTCTGGGAATCACGGAGGTGGAATAGTAATACGGGTCCGGCGGTAACCTGCTGGTTTTTCTGGCATGGTTACCGTCAACTCGTAATGAGGGCCAATATCTAAAGGACTTGTGGGCGGTCTGAGGGAGATTTTGCTTATAGATGGTGCTGTTGGTCAAAGCTTACTGGAAGAAACAGCTTTTTCCCAGTTGGAAGAGGGCTGCTTTCTCTACAGGATTACAGTCAGAAATCCAAAAGGGAAGAGGAGATTCCCAGTGGTATAGTCCATCTCTGCCTTGTACCTTATTGAGGGGAAATTTACTTGGGAAGTACTTGTACAGTTAGCCATGGAGATAGCGGTTTTGTTACACTGAATTCCATTAATGGGGTTAGTACTGCATGAAATTAAGTTAATAAGGACCATTTCATAGACGTTAATAAACAATTTGAACAAGAGAATGTCATAATGGACTGTTCTGGAAAGACTGAGGGGAACTGTTAAGTGTTTCGGGGAGACAGCGTTCAGTTGTCCATTGCCAGAGAGAAAGGAAGACACTTAAAAGTACAGGCCACTGAGAAAATTTTATTTTTCGTTTTTTCAAGACTATGTTACTCCAAATTGGATTCAGTTTTGTGACTAGCCAGCCTGTATCGCTGCTCCGGGAGAAACATGTGTACAATTGCTAATGCACCCAAGTACAATCCTTTGGAACAATCCCCACATTGGTGCGCCATCAGTTCTGAATCTTTTGGGATCCAAAGATTGTGGATACTGTGGAGGGCACGGGGTATTTTTTGGAATTGCTGTACAGAACTGTCCAGGGTACTCACTCGCTCTATTGAACTGGACCCGAGGCTCCTAATCCTTGGTGTGCCAGATGAGTCTGACTCTAATAAATGGGAAAAACTGCTATTAAATATAGAGACGGCCCTAATGAAGCGTAACATCGCACAAAAATGGGGAGTGCCAGACCCCCCCCGACACTGGAACAGTGGATATTGGATATGGACTCATGTGCTATGATGGAACGCCGGATCTATGGCACAAGAGGCTGTCCAACCAATGCAGCTAAAATATGGGGGAAATGGGAAGAGTCTGGGTCTTGATGGCCAGGGACAGTGGTGTTTACTGCATTAATAGATGGAGAGAGGGCTGTGGGGGGGGCTCTTGGTGATCAGTGATGCGAATAATACTCTGTTGACATAAGATTGTGGATGCTGTCCTGGAGTGCTTTTGTTTTTGTTTTGTTTTTGCTCTTTTGTTCTGTGGCTGCTTTGTTTATGTCATGAAAAACAATTAAAAAAAATAAGTGCTTAAAACTGTCATGCATTGATGCCGAAATGGAATAGATCCTGAACGATGCACTTGGGCGTTATGGCAACACTGGACATTCCCAGCCACGACCGTACGTACAGCCGTATGAGCCCCAACCAAGATGGCACCCATAACGTGCTACATGCGCATGTTACATTACCATCCAAGATGGCGGTTTACATCCACGTAACACCTCTCATTCTGTTGCCAGAGCCGTTATCATGCTGGCTTTCCATAGTGGCTTCACGTGGCAACTGACCTACTTGTTGCCATGCTGTTTCCTGTGCATTCTTCCCTCGCTTCTCTCTGTCTCTCTCTCCCTATCTTGGTTGTGCTCTTCGTTCCTGGACCTCCCTCCTGTTCCCCCCTGTTTAACATCAGTGTTTTGCTGCTTAACATTCCCATTCTCCTGCCTTTTTGAAATTGGTATTCCTATTGAAATTACTCTTCAGCCAAACCTCTGATACCACGTTCTGCAGTCATCAGTCAGGGTTTTTTCCCCTTTGGGGTTTTCCTCCGTCTTGGGGGTTTGCTCTGCCTGTCTCCCTGTTTTCTGCCCCCTTAACGGACAGGGTAGTTTCCGTAGAGGATCGTCCCTATCTTCAGGACACACAATTAAGACTTCACCGAAGATCCACTGCCAGAGGAGAAGTGCCTAAAGAACGAACCGAAACACAGGTCAATCTCCCGTTGGAGCCATAGTTGAACTTGACTTCTGACATAAACTCACTGAATGAGGATCAAATTGTACAATGTTTCACAATTGCCTGAACACTTTTTACCTTTCAGTTAATGCAAATTGTGAGAAACCTGAGGGCATCATCACTTCCTTTCCCCGCGGTGTCCTCTTCTCAGGTGGCCAGGCAAAGGCCATTGTTTTTGGATCCTGGGGGTGCATATGCGAGGGAGGATCACCTAGGTGGAGGACACTTGGGGAGTGGGGAGAGAATGTCCTTAGGTTAGATATGGTATTCCCCATCTCCCTTTCACCAAAAACACTCCATCCCTCAAGACTTCATAGGCTTTTGTCAGCCTTTTCATTGTGATTCCCCTAACATATTCCCCAAATGGCATCAGCATGGTACTGGATATGAAGAAGAGGACAACTAGACTAAAACATCCTCATTTTGTAAAAATGATCATCTATCAACCCCAGCCAAGTACTGGGATAAGGAGGAGGAAAACAAGAGTAAAACAGGACTACTGCTTTGCTGGTGAGCGGTCTAGTACTTTTTGTAATGGGAATGGAGGTGGGAGCTTTAAAAACTGGAAGCCTGAAACAAATGGAGCCAGCTATAGGAGAATGGTCAGTTGTGGAGGCAGAGTCAGCTGTGTGCAAGTAGACCTCTCCGGTGGGGTGGCGTGGCAGAAGGAGCACTAAGGATCTGTGAAGCAGTGCAGAGTGTATGCAGCAGGAAACAAAGATATACCGAGCTGGAAGCCAGTGGTAAGCCGTGAGAAGGAGGCCGGTGGGTCGGAGAGAAGCAGTCGTGAGTATCATGCTTTGCCGAGGAAGCTCTGCTGGGTGTGCGCGAGCCACAACAAAAACGCTGGGAGAAGATGCGATCGACCGCACAGAGAAACAGGAACCATGTTGGCGGAAGACCTCACCAGGCGCCGTAAGACCGACTAGTGATTGCCAATAGGCAAGGGAGAACACTGGGCTTGAAGGCGGTGAAATAATTCAAGCAAAGTAAGGCATTTTGAATATCGAATGCAATCAAAGCAAGTTCAAACAAATGAATGGCACTTTGAATATCTAACGAGATGAAAGCAAAGCATTTTGAATACTGAATGAAAAGAAAGTACATTATTTTGAATACCGAAAGAAATGAAAACAAGTTGGGAACACTCTGGCATATTGAGAGGAGTGAAAGAAAGATTGTGTACCGTAATGAGAGTAAAGTTTTGAACTGCATTGAAATAATGAACTGCATCAACTGAAACCAGTGCTAACAAAGCCACAAGAGTACAGCAAGTTATATGCAGGATATGAGAAACCCAAAATTGGCCACAGCCAAGAAAGTGCAAACAACTGTTTATCTTAAGGCAAATAAACACTGGCAATAGCCAAGGGAATATAAAAGAGTTGTATGCATGATATATGGAATCCAGCCTGGGTCCAAGTCAAGAAAGTGCAAAGAACTGTGTAGCATAAGGAAACAAGCATTGGCAAGAGCCAAGGAAACATAAGAAGGTGTAACAAGCGCAAGGTGGTTAAACAAGCCACAATACAGTGTTAGGAGAGTGTGACACAGGTGACTAAGGTAAACCTCACTGCTGAGAAGGAGTGGACAGGCATTAAAGGAAAAGCAGTCAACTAAGGGAACCGGTTGCCTGACCTGTAATGGGTGGACCGTGTGGCCCGACAAATACGCCTAGACTGGGTAGCCCTGAAAGGAAAAGCCACTGAAAACACTTATAAAGAAGCTTGTGTTGTACAAAGACCTACTTGTGGTATTGAAGTCAAGTGTTGTTTTGAAAGCTGGAAGATTTGAACTCTTGGGGAAGGGAACCCCTTGTGTTTGATGAACTACTTTGATATTGGGGAAGGAGAGTTGATTACCAGTCAAAGAGCTAGAAGAGGCTCTCGACTTTACTTTGAACACTATTCCTGTTTGATGCTGACATCCCTACGCATTGGGCCTCATTAGGAGTGTGCCAGTTCGGTAACAATGGTGCAGGTAAGCCTACCGGAACCATTGTTACCAGACCTGCAAACTACGAGTCTACCGGCGGGTGCTGTCCCGCTCACCAGGGTCAGACCTGGTGGTTGGAACGGCACCCGCCCGCAAACTTACACGGAGGCACCGGCACCATTATTAACGGTGCCGGTGCTTCCGTTATCCCTATTGAGTCCAATGGGACTCAATGGGAATGGGGATTAACCATTTTCGGGCGCCTGACTTCCAGGAACACCGGGGTCGTGATCCCCTGGTGTTTCCAGCAAACCAGGCACTGGAAAAATCGCAAGTCCGGTGGCAGCCTGCTGGTTTTACTGGCATGGCTATCGCCGGGCTTGTAATGAGGCCCATCGTATGCAGTTAGTTGTGAGTGCAAGTATAGGTTTTGGACAAAAACAGATGTTTTACTTTGGACTCCAAAAAAAGGAGGGTAGTGGTGCACTGACCTGTATGTGATTTCTCAAGACTACGTCTTAATATTTTACTTCCAACATCAGTAACTAAACTTAGTGTAGAATTACTTGATATTTCAGATGCAAGGAGGCTAGCGTCACAAGGCCACTTGGGACAAAGAGAATAACTAGAAACTAGGAACAAAACCATGTATTGCTACACAGTTGTTCGCACTGCACTCCTTGGGGGACAGCAATCCCTATAAAAAATGTGTGTAGTCACTACTCCGTAGCTACACACAGGTCCAAAACAAAGTATTCCTTCAAAATCTCTTGTAATTTCAATTAATAAAGGTATATTGAATTAAGGAAAGTCACATCACTGTCAGGTGTGTGATTGTACAAAGAATCACCTTAATCTTTATTTTCAACAACAAAAATCAATAGATAAAGACCTCAAGTTTTATGTCACCATCCCAAGGGGTAGAAACCAGAATCAAGTAAATCCAAACAAACAAATGACAGTCGTGTGAATAATCAACAGATTTATCAAAATCACTGCGCAGTTAAATTCCAAATGTTTACAACATTCACACTGGAATTTGACAATTTGTCACACAATATTTATAACACCAGATAGCTCCATATTGATGTTTCCAATAAACAACGCGTTTCGGATTCAAAATCCATCTTCAGGATATGAGTTGAGTGTTTCTATCCAACACACTTCATGAATGGTTCTCTACAGGGTAATACGAATACATGTTAGTGTCTAGTATATAGAAATGAAAGTTTCCAACAATAAAAATTAATGAAAGAGACTGACCTCCAAGTTCCTGTAACTGAAGCCAGAGAGCCAGTGACCTAATGGGGTCAATAATGAAGGTAAATAAACTATATGATGGAACACAGCAAATTTCAGATAATAGAGCATATCTTATAGTGGACCATAGTAGGTTGCATGACTCACCCAAGCTTGCTAAGGTTAGTCGCGGGAAGCTGGGTACAAGGGATTAGCGGTCTTCAGAGGGAACTCTGGATGGTAAAAGGAGGGGGAAAAGGCATTAACGTTGGTCTATATAGACTACTCTCAGTGCACATTAGGATAAAACTTCCAATCTGCACACGCAGCATTAATGCTATGTATCTCAATCCAAAAGTCTCTTAGTTTGAACTCTACGGAGGCAAAGCGCCATTATCTACATGCAAGTGTATAACTATTTATTTCCAAAGGAGGCAGATCTCCTCCGAGAGCTCTACGGGTGCGTAAAGAAAATATACATCATAACTATCCATCCGCATCAGGAAGAGCGTATTTCATACCGTAGTCATAACGTCTAATACGATGGACAATGCCTTTAAGCAGATAGTGTGCGGAGAGGTATAAATAAGTGTCCGTGTGCCCCACAGACAGGACATAGTGTGTAAACTACTTCGGTAGCAAGGATTATGTGATCCGACCCTTGAGCTAACTGACCTAGATGTATTTGTGTCAAGGAACTGTACATGTCACCTGTGGATGAAAGAGGAATAGATCCCGAATGTTATGGCTCATACTATGTGTGTACTGAGAATCGTACAATGGGGAAATGACACTATCTGAAAGTGCAATTAAGGAGACTCTTACAGATTGACAGTTTGAGCTGATCACTTGTAAAACAATGTTTGATGGCAGATATAAGGTATAGCTCACTTTTGACTGCCATTTAGAATGCCAGAACATATGGAGGAGGTACACAGCATGGGGGCACACCGCAGATAATTCTATCTGTGGTTGTGCCCCCATGCCTGCCTCTTCCATTACAATGATTGCTTACAGGGGACCTTGGACCGTTCTCCTTCAGTGGAGGTCCATTGGTATTCCTGTGGCGAGACTATTAGGATGTACTGTTAATCCATAAAGCGTATTGACAAAACAGTATGTTCTCTCAGACTACGGACCCATTGGGGTGCCATATACTGGACAAACAGAACACGGTGCGAGCCACTCGCGTCCTAGCGGTCAGCCCGACACAGTGTGTGTAATTTACAGGAAGGTTGACAGATCGGGCAGAGATGCTGCCCGGCAGTCTTTTACGTTTGCTGGTCCTGTCTGTGGGGCACACAGACATCTATTTATACCTATGTGCACACTATCTGTTTAAAGCCATTGTCCATCGTGTTGGACGTTATGACTACAGTATGAATACGCTCTTCTTGATGTGGATGGATAGTCATGATGTATATTTTCTTTACGCACCTGTAGAGCTCTCAGAGGAGATCTGCCTCCTTTGGAAGTAAATAGTTATACACTTGCATGTAGATAATGGCGCTTTGCCTCCGTAGAGTTCGAACTAAGAGACTTTTGGATTGAGATAGATGGCATTTATGCTGCGTATGTAGATTGGAAGTTTTATCCTACTGTGCACTGAGAGTAGTCTATATAGACCAACGTTAATGCCTTTTCCCCTCCTTTTACCATCCAGAGTTCACTCTGAAGACCCCTAATCCCTTGTACCCAGCGTCCCGCGACTACCCTTACCAAGCTTCGGTGAGTCATGCAAACTACTATGGTCCACTATAAGATATGCTCTATTGTCTGACATTTGGTGTGTTCCATCATATAGCTTATTTACCTTAATTATTGACCCCATTAGGTCACTGGCTCTCTGGCTACAGTTATAGGAACTTGGAGGTCAGTCTCTTTCATTAATTTTTATTGTTGGAAACTTTCGTTTCTATATACTAGACACTAAATACCTGTATTCTTATTACCCTGTACAGAATCATTCATGAAGTGTGTTGGGTATGAACACTTAGTTCATACCCTGAAGATGGATTTGAATCCAAAACGCGTTGGTTATTGGAAATATCAATATGGAGCTATCTGGTGTTATAAATATTGTGTGACAAATTGTCAAATTCCAGTGTGAATGTTGTAAAAATTTGGAATTTAACTGCACAGTGATTTTGAGAAATCTGTCGATTATTCACACAACTGTTATTTGTTTGTTTGCTTTTACTTGATTCTGGTTTCTACCCCTTGGGGTGGTGACATAAAACTTGAGGTCTGTATCTATTGATTTTTGATGTTTATATAAAGATTAAGGTGAATCTTTGTACAATCACACCCCTGATAGTGATGTGACTTTCCTTAATTCAATATACCTTTATTAACTGAAATTACAAGAGATTTTGAAGGAATACTTTGTTTTGAACCTGTGTGTAGCTACGGAGTTGTGTCTACACACATTTATTATAGGGATTGCTGTCCCCCAAGGAGTGCAGTGCGGGCCACTGTGTAGCAATACATGGTTTTGTTTTTCTAGTTAGTTTGGACTCCCTCACACAGAATATCCTTAGTTTTCTTTCGGTAGGGAAATCCCACCTTACAATAGGGCAAGGTTGGCATTACTCCACCCTGCCTTTTAAGTTAAATAAAGCTTTATTGAGAAAACTTTTAACCTGTTGTCTGTGCCTGATGCAAGATGCCTTCACAAAATACAAATGTTAATTCTATTTCAGTGTTGAATTAATTAACATCCTGGGGCAGTAGTTATCATTCTTGTGGTTATTTTATATGCTGTGTTTCCATAATTTGTTGGGTGTGTTTGTGTCATCTCTAGTGCATCTCAAACAAAAGGAGATAGACTCATAGGCTACCCAAGGCATAGGCGTGACTCGAGGTCGCCCCACATTTGCAGGGGGGCCAGGTAACTGCTGGCTCCCAGAATAGAATGTCACTGTAGACTACAGGAGTGATAAGTGAAACAAAAAATGTATTAAGACTAACAGAAAGACATAAATACAAATGGTGCCGTAGCACGTGGAATATGCATGTTCAAGTACTTCGCTGGCTGCATATTTAGCGGGTTAGTAGGCAGAGTGACAAATTATTTGATTTCTTGCATTCTTTTACAGTAACAATGCATTAACATTGTCGACACACTGGTTGGTGTTTCTGGTTCGGTGTCTAGTTGGTGGTGGGCAGTGGCTGTGCGAGGTGAGCAGCCATGCTGGGATGCACCGAACTGTCTTCAGGACAAAGAAGTCGTGGTCGGGATGATGTTAGTTGAAAAAGGCGTCCACCATGTCAGGTAAGTAAGGCGCCTTGTCTAGAAAACTTGATTTGATTTTGCCAGGCGCTGGTTGATGCGGCTGGGAGGCAGATCTGCAGAGTTCAGATGCCTTAGTCTAATTCCGAAGAGCTGTGTCACTGTAGGCGCTGGAGATATCTCCAGCGCTCACCTTGCACAGCCACTGCCCATCATCAACTAGACAACGAACCAGAAACACCAACCAGTGTGTTGACAATGTTAACATATTGTTACTGTAAAACAATGCTGATCGAGCCAAGTTTGAGAATCGGGTGTTGGTCAAGACCCACGCTAACCCCAAAGGAGCAGATGCTTCAGAACCCATGCAAATCAGAGGGGTTAAAGGACCCTTAACCCAGAAGGAAAGAGAAGGGAAACGACCACGCCCGACAAGCGTAGACGTCCGCTTGCCGAGCTTGAAGAAGGATACTCAGAGCTCGCATTTCATCATACCAATGGTCCTCGTAGATCCAAGGCATCTATCGCGTATGCACGCAGTAAAAGCATACATTGATAGCGGGGCCATAGGAAACTATGTGGACTACGAATTGGCTTCCAGGATGAATCTACCTCTCTGCCGAAAAACCACCTCAGATGTCATCACCACAGTCGATGGAACTGAAATTGCCTCTGGGCCTGTAACTCATTCCACCTCAGAGATGATACTATTGGGTCAGGATGGGCATCGAGAGACTATTGTGTTTGATCTAATCAAAGCCCCACAGTTCCAAATAATACTGGGGATACCTTGGTTGGAAACACATAATCCTTGTATTGATTGGTGAGAGAAGAGAATAACCTTCCCGGATTGTGCACAAACCTGTTACCCAAAGAAAAATCTGAACACAGGCCTGGCCCCAGTAACCACAGCAGTCGTGCAACTACCTCCAAAATACTAAGAATTCCAGGATGTCTTCCAATAAGAACAGGCAAACACCTTACCACCTCACAGATCGTACGATTGTCAAACCGATCTCATACCCGGTGCACAACCCCCTTGTAGCAGAATCCACGCCCTTACGGAACCTGAGAACCTTCACCTATGACAATACTTAGACCAGTACCTTGCTAATGGCTTCATTCGCCCATCCAAGTCCCCTGCATCTTCAGCTTTGTTCTTCGTGCCCAAAAAGGAAGGTGACCTCAGAATGTGCATAGACCACCGCGCATTGAATCAGATAACTGTTAAGAACCGATACCCATTGCCTCTGGTCCCTGAACTACTAGACCAAGTGAAGGACACTTGCATATACACTAAGCTAGATCTCCGGGGGGCATACCATCTGGTACGTGTAAAAGAGGGCGATGAATGGAAGACTGCTTTTCGCACTAAGTATGGGTTATTCGAATACCAGGTGATGCCTTTCGGGTTGTGCAATGCACCAGCAGCCTTCCAATACTTCATGAACGATGTCCTTTGTGAACTCATTGACGTTTGTGTTGTCGTATATATCGATGATATTCTAGTGTACTCCTCTTCAGAATCTGATAATGTGAAGCATGTCCGAGCAGTCCTTGAGAAATTGCGCCAGCACAAACTATATGCAAAACTGGAAAAATGTGTTTTTCATGCCACAGAAGTTGAATTCCTTGGGTTTATCCTGACCCCAAGAGGAGTCCGAATGGACTCACAAAAGGTGGACGCAATTCTTAAGTGGCCATCACCAAGTTCAGTTAAAGGAGTACAAAGCATGCTTGGCTTTGCCAATTTCTACTGCAGATTTATCCCGGTTTTTCACATGTTGTACATCCCATCACAGCACTCTTGTGAAAAAACAAACACTTTATGTGGACTGAAGAAGCTGAAAATGCCTTCCAAGAGCTGAAAGTGAAATTCACGTCTGCACCTGTATTAAAGGACCTGCGCCCTGAACTTCCATACATAGTGGAAACAGATGCATCCAGTCTAGCCATGGGAGCTGTCCTGTCTCAAAAGGACCCTGAAACTGGCCAGCTTCACCCAGTAGCATTTTGGTCCAGAAAGTTCTCGGCACCCGAGTTAAACTATGCAGTTACCGATAAGGAGTTATTAGCCATTAAATCCGCCTTCAAGGCTTGGCGGCACTATCTCCTCGGTGCCAGGCATACCATTACTGTGATCACCGATCACTGGAACTTACAGTATTTAAAGACAGCCAAGGCCCAATCATCACGCCAACTCCGATGGGTATTGTTCTTTGCCGAGTTCGATTTCGTGATAACCTATCGACCAGGTTGTAAGAATGGTAAAGCAGACGCCTTATCCCGAATATGGATGGGAGAGGCAGACGTGAACCCAGAACCAGTACCTATAATTTCCGAACAAAGGATTCTTGGCATGACAACTCTACAGACACTAGAGGACATTCCGGTAAAGATCCAACAACTCTTTGGTCCTACAGCCCTGCAGGACTGGGTAAAGAAAGGCCCGGAATACTCTGTCACCAATGGCCTGCCTTATTACCAAGGGCGGCTATTTCTGCCACATAAGGAACTACAAGAGCTAGTCATTTCCCGTTATCATGATACCCTAATGGAGGGGCACCCAGGTATTGCAAAAAGTGAAGCTAAGATTAAGAGACAATTCTGGTGGGCCACCTGGCGAAAGGATATTAAATCATTTGTGATGTCTTGTGGCATTTGCGCCCAAAACAAAAGTCAAAAGAAAAAAACAGCTGGACTCTTACAACCTTTAGACATTCCGCCTACACCATGGCACACCTTATCGTTAGACTTTATTACTGATCTACCCCCATGCAATGGATTTAACACCATTCTAGTTATTGTGGATCTTTTTTCCAAGATGGCCCACTTTATTCCTTTATAGGGATTACCTTCAGCTTCAATTCTGGCCAAAGAGTTCCTCGAAAACATTGTTCGCATACACGGATTTCCGTCCATATCGGTCTTTGACCGGGGCAGTCAATTAATTTCACATTTTTGGAAAAAATGTTGTCAATTGGCGCAAATCGATGTGAGGTTATCGACCAGTCACCACCCCCAAACCGATGGTCAAAAAGAGAGGACCAACCAGACTCTCGAACAATACCTGCGTTGTATGTTACATCAGACTGAGAGTAATTGGAAAGACATTCTTTGGATCGCCGAATATGCATACTATAATTCAGTACATTCTGGAACTGGACAAAGTCCCTTTTTATACCTTATATGGGCACCATCCTCGAACCTCAGACCTTGACTCACCCCAACACTTAGAAATGCCCGCAGTACTACAATTACACAAGCCTTTAAGGAAGCAACTGAACATTTTAAAAAGGCGAAAGAAAAATACAAGAAAGATGCTGATCGGCATAGAAGTGATACTCCACAATGCCAGATAGGGGACCAAGTATGGTTAGCCACAAAACATATACCTCTAAAGGGAACACAAACCTTTAACCCCAGATATTTGGGACCTTACTCTATTAAGGCCATTATCAACCCAGTGGCTGTCAAGTTGGACTTACCTGCTGATATGCAAATTCACCCCGTCTTTCATGTGTCACTTTTGAAGCCAGTGCAACCAGGGACAAGACTAACCAAGCCACCAGACCCCATCCTTGTAGACGGGGAACCCGAATTTGAAGTTAAGAACATCCTGGACTCCAAGCTGATAAAGTCAAAACTTTTTTATTTAATCGACTGGAAAGGTTACGGTCCACAGGAAAGATCATGGGAACCTAGTGACCACGTTCATGCACCCCGATTGGTGAAAAAATTCCACCAAAATTTCCCAGACAAACCGAAACCACAGGGAAGAAGGACTTTAGGAGGGGCCTTGGGGGGGGGAGTGCTGTCATGATGCCTACCCCCGGGGACCCAGACCAAGTCCAGCAACCCCGGAAGCAGGCATCAAGTTATACTAAGCAAACCCAACAACCCCTGCTAGGGGCTATTTGGGTGCAGCCCTGGCGCCTTTGGCGCCAGACTCATATGAAGAGTCAGTCCTGGCACCATAGGCGCCAGGCTCATAGATTAAAACTTACCTGATGCAGACCATGCTGCAAACTCACCTGATGCAGACCATGCTGCAAGAGCTCCAAGCCAAAGGAGGCTTGGAAGGGACTACTTTACCTAAGGGACTATTTTTTACTCGGGTGGGGCTGGGGAGGAATACTTACCTGGGGCTACTTTGGAGGGCTATTTAAGCCACCCCCGAAGAGCAGCACACGCTTCGCGTTATTCTGCATCCAGCAGCGTAACGCTCACCGTGCCTGCAAGTCTGCATCCAGTCTTCTGCCATGCCCGCCTCGAGCCCGGAGCACCTAGAAAAAGGGGAGAGAAGGAGAAAAGTTTAGCACAAGAGCAATACCATTGATCCTTACCTGAATTCCCGATCCATTGCGCCTTCGAGCTGGAAGAAAGAAGTTATTTTATGCGCGTCACCTCGCCTGCAGCAGTGCCGCGCTGAACTCACCGGCCTTCGCAGCATCTTCACATTCCACCGCATCCTTCTGCATGCTCCCGCCGCACTCCGGCACCTAAGGGGAAGACAAGAACAGCAAGGTGAGCCAAGGGAATACACAGAGGCAATAATAGTACCCCCCATATACTTACCTGATTTTACCACCTAGGGTACTATTCCTCTTCACGGGTCGGCGCAGCATCCACTACATCCTCGCCAAACCCCGGCCCCTACGGGGAAACAAAGGAGCAGCAAGGTGAAACAAAGGGACAAACAAGGGGAAACCTCCTCACCACAATAGACTTACCTGATTTTACTGCCGGAGGCATTATTCCCAGAGACTTCATATTTTCTCTCAGCGCCTGAATAAGGGAGAAAGCAACAGGTTACATATTGACATTATTTTATCGAACTGTGTTGGATAATACAAATCCTTACCTGAATATTACCGGTTGCCACGAGGAACTCTTCACTAGGGTCAAGCTGCAACCTGCAAGGAATCAGACAAGAGTGAAAGTCAGACATATGAACTCTTACGAACTACATACTTACAGAGTCTTGCAGGAATCTCAGAGTCAATATTGTTCTGGAACTCACCAATTCCTTCGAGCCAGTGAAGCAACTGGTTATCAACGCGCCCCTGCACTCAATGCAGGATGGAGAGATCATCTTTCCAAATCATCAGGTGAGACTATAAGAAGGGACATCAAAGGTGATCAGTGGGGAGAACAGCGGGAGTGGGGGAGGGTTAACGCTCAACTCCACGGGTGGTTAATTTCCTTTCTTCAATTGCAGAAGAATATTCCTTCGGGCCAAGCAAACAAAGGTAGGTGGGCCAGTCCAGTCTGTCATCTCAGCACCACACGTCACATTGGTGGAGGCCGTAGCTATACAGTTCAGATCGACGCCCCTGTGGGAGCCAGGTGAGCGTAATAATGACCCCCTTTTCTCTTGTACGTTAGCTATAAGCAGAAAAGCAATGTTATATAATATCTACAGGGGGGTGTTCAATGAAAAGTGTTTGTGACAGAGACACCAAAGAGGGCAATGTTGATTCCCAAAACTTACAAAATAATAAAGGAATATAAATTCGAGAAGAAAAAATAGATTTATGAAAACAAATCAAGAAAAATAGTAACTGTACACTTTTATTCCCAAATAATTGCCTCTTCCAGAAAGTGCCACTAGTTTTCGATCCCAGAATCTTAAGGATCGGATTATGTACTTGATATAATTAGTGATTGACCATTATAATTTGGGCTCTGGGTTTTCCATTTTTAGGGAATTTTACAGATAAATGTAGACGAAATGACATTGTTTCCTGTGTGTATTTTACTTGTAATAATCTAACGTGGTTAGTGATGCCTTGCAAACTAGGGGTTTGAAGAGTGGAGTGTGTGAAGAAGAAAAGCGAATCATTGTTGTTGAAGCTGTTGATTAGGCTGCAGTGCTGTGGCTCCAGTCGGGAAGCAGTGATCACGGGAACACGTGACCATGGAACATGGCCGAAAATGCAGAACTCGTCTCCCTTTGACTCTTGTCTGCCCATATGTTGGTTTGTGGTGTATGTATGTGTGTTTTAACAACCACGTTTCTGTGTGTGCTGGAAGGGAAATGTTGACAATTTGCTTGATCAGCTGCATGGTGTGCCCCCTGTGAGTTTTCATATAAAAAACTTCAATTACTGTTTGCAAATGCCCGTTTGCATGTAGTAGATGTGTAAAGGGTGTCGTCTCCCGTGGTTTGTATGACGCCAGCCAGCACCATGTGTGCCCCATATGATGGAACTGGAACTTGGCTTGATCTGCAGAGGCCAGCTGTGGGCATGTTTACTGCAGGCATCCATACACTACTGTTTCAATTAAATAAATGTGGGGAAATACTAGCTACAACTTATTTTCACAGAGCAAAAAGTATATACAGACAAACACTAATAAAATGATCGACAACCAATTATGGATAAATGACATAGCACAACATTTCAAGGAAAGACACATGTATCACCATTGGATAACAGATTGATCTTTTGTGGCCGATTATGTTACTTTTATTTCATTATTCAAAAATACATTTTAAACAAGGGCAGATAAAAGAGTGTCAGTTAAGATTTAATAATCATAAAAACATGATTAGTCAATTCTTCCTCATAGTATCAGTTTAAGGCACAAGCATATGTGTAAACATGTTGGGGTATTACACCATTTTGCACCTTGACATACCCAAAAGTCTGTTCAGAGCCAGGATGCTACCCATGAAGGAGGAGTTTCGACAACATGCACACTCAAATGGGGAGACAGATCCCCAATATTTTCCCATGGTCTCACTTTCAAAAGAGCTGCTAAATTTTTGAGAGGATCGCGTTCACTGTTGCTGCACCTGTATTGTTGTTATAATATTGAAATGGCCAACAGACACCTGAAAGCAGTGCCAGTTGTTCGGTAAAGTAATTCTAGACCACTTAAGTCTCCCCTACAGAAAGGGACACCTGATTGACCTACTGAAAGAGATAGGTCATCAAAGTGAGGCGTTGCCTGATGAGGTCCATGCATCCTTGAAAGTATAACAGGAATTGAAAGAAGAGATTGCACATTATATTGGGACGAACACACGCTCTCATGGAATATAAATTCCACAGTCAGCCACCAGGCATCGGCTTCTTGGCCTTTCGTTGATTGTCGGCAGAGCTTCTAATTTCTGAAGGACTTCAGAGCCTTCAATCAGTTGCCTAAAATGTAAAAAAAATAAAAGAATTGAAAAACCGAGTAATTGCATTTCCTTATACATGCCCTAAATAAAAAGGATTATTTTGGCAAAATAGCTTTGGTAGACAATACATAGGAGGCAAACCTTTACAATCGTGCTGACATTGGTCTACTAATTTTTCACAAATAGATGGATGACTGGTGCAGCACATAATACTACAAAAAAGTACCCCTGGCATAAAGTTAAGCTTATGTCTGTCATGTATGGTCAACACAGTCAAGACATGCCTATATTCCTGTTTAATTTACGTCATTTCCACACAGAAAAATGTATTTTTAAAGAACATTTATTCAAAAGAACATCCTTTCATTTCATGTTTCAATGGCTTTTCATTTAATTTAATAAATATAACAAAATGAACTAAAGAATTAAAAAACAAATCAAAATCATAAACATGGCCCAAACAATGTGGCCTATTGCAAGGTTGGATACAGAGGGTTCCTAGTTCAAGGCCAATGTGATGCATGCAACACATAATTAACACTCATTATTTTTTGTCTATCTGCACGCCAAAGTCTGGAACCATTATTTGGGCCTCATTACGAGTTTGGTCATATTTCCTGTGAAAAGACCGCCAAACTTGTTTGTTTTGGTGGTAAATCTTCCAAATTGTGAGTGACTGGGTAGTGCTGTTAATCCCCATTATAGAGACCCTAGGGACTCCATTGGGAATTGGGAGAATTTACCAGTAGTGCCGATTCCACCCACACTGAATCCTCCAAAACTCCAGAAAAGCTATGGAGTTTTTTCCACCACTTTACCTCTAAAACCATTTGGCAGTGCCTTAATGGTGGCAGTAATTCCGAGACCGCTACATTTTGACTGTGCCGCCAAACTTAAATGATGGCCTAGGCCACTTCAGAACCATCAATCACACTACTTGCCTATTTCCAAACTGTTATACTCTTTCACATAATTTGTAGTAAAAAGGATAATTTTCTTGAGTTGCCAATAGTTTACAAGAGAGGGAAACAATGTGTTTGCTATACAATACCTCTAAACAGGAAGGCAGGTAATGCTTAGTGATAGTGGACAGTAAACAGAATAGAGTGTGTCTGCTTGGCAAATGGAAGAAACTATAAAAATGATTTCACTTGCCGCTTAGACTACTTCAAAGAAATGGCGCTACAGTGTGCAGTTTGGAGCCAGTCAACCATTCTGACATAATACATTTTCCTGATATCCACATTACACCCTGTTCTTTATTTCTCCTAGGAAATTGCAGAGGAAAAACGATAAACATTAATATCCATTCTTCCCCAGGGGAGAAAAGTAAATTAAGAGCCTGGCACCGATTGGAACCAAGAACAGGAAAGAGCAAGGAGCATACAGGACAGTAAAGGACTTGGACCTGAAGACAAGGCTGGCAAGGAGGCTGCCAACCAGGAAGAAGCAGGGACCCAGAGGCAGCCACCCCCCCCCCCCCAGGCCTCCAAGGGAAGCGCGCCCCGAGCTGCATGTGTCAAAGGCAGGCTGCCTTTTGGCTTTAGGGGCTGCGCGGCGCGTCTATCAGAGTAATGGGTAGTGGCCTTGGGAAAGTTCAGTGGCCAAGAGGGACAGCATGCAAGGGGCTGGGGGAGCTATTGTGGATATTGTGGCCAGCAACTGGCTATCGTGACGATGAGTACAGGCACAAAGGTTTACATACGTAGGAGATGCTTGTGACTCTACCTGGTTAACGGATGTGGCGCGGTGCAGGCGTGTTGGCTGTCCGTGGATGTGTCGCAAGTGCCCTGTCTTGTCGGAATCCGTGACAGTTGGTTCCTGGAACTACGCACCGGTCGACGCTCCCATGAATTATGGTGACGTCAGTGGCCTACACACAGTGTCGGCGATCCTGCTGAATTGGAATGGTGGTGTGAGAGTGACTGTTTCCTGGAGTTCTTAGGACTACGTGGTACGTTTGGTCTGACGATTCAACACAACGTCATGACAAAGCGTGTACTTTGGAAAAAAGACCTTTACGACGTGCCCCAACGTGCAGAAAACGTCCTCTTTGGCAGGTGTCAATATGTTAAAGTGTATTCAGAGGAATAGAGGGACAGAGTTGTGATTGATCATCTGGTCTTCAAGTTTGAATAATGAGTTGCGTATTTTACCCAATGTTTGTTTTCTCCGGTGACTCTTTCTCCGCGGATTGCACAACGATTCCATGGATGCAGGAGAAGTGCTAAGGTCATCACAGAGACCAATGAGTTCATTTTTGGGAACAATGAGAGGCACAAGGAGCTTCAATGGCACGTTGGAGTATGGTGATATGGAAGTGCCACATCTTCCGAGTGTATGAACAATGTTAGATGGAGTACTGAAAATATCAATCCTATGGACTGCAACGTGATTTCTGTCACAGTGGTTAATTTTGGTGACATTTTAGCACAATAATGCTTTGAAATATTAACGTTTAAAGTTTCAACATAACTCCTGTGAAATAATAACGGGGTATATATTCAGTGCATTTTAAGCCACATCTTCCGAGTGTATGAACAATGTTAGATGGAGTACTGAAAATATCAATCTTATGGACTGCAACGTGATTTCTGTCAAAGTGGTTAATTTTGGTGACATTTTAGCACAATAATGCTTTGAAATATTAACGTTTAAAGTTTCAACATAACTCCTGTGACATAATAACGGGGTATATATTCAGTGCATTTTAAGCCACCTGTATTACCATTTGTATCAATGTTATGTAGCAGTTCTCTAATGAGGAAAATCAATTGGGCAGTAATATATGGTGTTATATAAATGTTGTGGGTACTGCTGCACTTGTGGTGCGGTCACAGTGATGGCGCTGTGCGTGGTTGATAAGATGGTGTTGGTAATATGGTAGCTGTGATTCGAGCGTGTAGGAAGTGGTTCCCATTTCTGGTTTGTGCATTGTAATAGGGCAGTAGTTTTATTAGTGTTGAGGGAATGGGTTCCCAGTTAGCCAGTGCCTTAGCATGTGGTTTGTGATAGCTCTAGTTGTAGTAAGTTTACGTGGTGCAATAGCCGTTTAGTACCAATTTATGTGATGTTTTTGTGGAGCCAATATGTTTTGGTGTTTCATGGTGCCAACGTAGTTTTGGTGAGTTTTTTGAAGATATGTGGACCAAGTACATTTAGAAGTAATGTATGGAAATGTAATATTTAGTGGACCTACTGCATTTGAAAGAAATGTTCAGAGATGTAATGTTAAGTGGACCTACTGCGTTAAAGAAATGTTGAGTAGGAAATGTTTAGTTGAGTGGACCTACTGCATTTAGTATAAATGTACAGTAATGTTATTGCACTAACCTGACCATTTCTCCACATACAATTTTAAACATAGACTCTGCAGGCATGAAATTGTGGAACTTTTATGTGGCACAACCTAAATTCGGATTGCCATAATTTTATTGCTGAATTTGTCTAGTTGTTTTGGGTGGAGATTGGGTATGTGATTAGTGTGAGAGTGCTAGTAAACTTGGTAAAATTCTTGTGATTTTGGACCTACTGCATTTCTAGGAAATTTCCAATCAAGATACTTTGCATTAACCTAACAATTTTGTCCACAGTATATTCCAAACTTGGACTCTGAAAGCATGAACTTTGGGACTCTGTCATGTTGTAACTTAACATTTTTATTCTCAAACATGAATGCTGAATTTGTTCATTTTGGTTTAGTTGGGAAATGTGTGTTAGTGAATATGCAAGATCAAGTGTCAGCATTTGGTTTCTCAAGGGGTGCCTCTAGTGGTGCCAAAGTTAATGTGGGCTGGAAGCCTGGTGTTTGGTGTTGACACGCTATCTGTGTCAATGTGTTGGTATGTTTATGGTTGGTACCAATGTTGGTATTTTGTGACACTGACATTTAGGTTGGTGTTCAGGAGGGTGTTTGGAGGACGCCCATTGTGTGGTAATATGTGTATGCTTACGGCAGATAGTGGGATCTAATCCTGTGGTTTATATTCAACCTGTAGTCGGTGAATGAAGATGCAGGATTATTGTGTGATGTAAGTGGTAAAGGTAGTGCATAGGATTGTGGGCTGGTTCCCCTTGTAGCGAGTTCCATAAATGGCCATTATGGTTCTGGAGATTGTTTTTAAAGAGGATTAGCTAATTGGCATCTATAATAAGGACTTGAAGGGGAATAGCTTTTGCTTGGAGTGGTCAGATGAATGGGTATCTCGAAGGATAGTTGGTTGAGATATATATATATATTGCTTCAATATTAACTGTGCTTCTGTTTCTTCCCTAGATTGTATTGTTATGTAATGAGGGAGATGTGTTGTGATTTACCTTTTCTGTATCTGTGGCTATTTCCTGTATGAGTGAGTGTTTGAGTCTGGAATGTGTGGTGTGGAGTGTTATTATGTGAGTGCCAGTGTTCCTGGATTGTCAGTTGGAAACTGAAGCTTGGCACAGGGGGATCAGTGGATGCTTCCTTCCCTTATGAACCTGTCTTCAATGTAACCTAATGTGCTTGCCTGTATCCTCGAACCTACTAAAGTTACCTAAGTAAACAAAGGCTCCTGAGTTATTATTCAACCGCTAAACCTCCATTCCAACACTGGCACTGATTGCTTTTCTTTTTTGTTAGGATTGTGGGGGTAGGGGCACATGAGGGCCTCTGTGGCGGCAGCCATCATGAATGGGCTGACAAGCCCTGGAGAAGCAGAATGATGGAGGCCAGGACTTCATTAACCAGGATTTCTGGCGGTAGCGCTTACGCAGCCTGGAAATCTATTTAAGCCCCACCCCTTCCCGTGCCGGGTGTTGATTATTGTTGCATGTAGCACGGGCAAAGAAGAGCAGCAGTCTTCTGTGCAGTTTCGCCGCTGAGACTGGAGGTGCCTGGGTTCGCGGACACCCAGAGTAAGGTGGTGCGCTCTCCCTCCCACGTGGAGGAAACAAGCACTTTCAAAACACGCTGCAGCGCATGTATGGCTCCCAGTGTTTGGAGGGCTTTGCTTACCACTGAGCCCAGGCAACTCTTGCAAGGGTTCCCAGACAAAAGCTAAGTGAGCCAAACAATATGTATGCTAGTGTTTTTGTTTTGTGTAACGCTAGATACAAAACCCTGAGAGTGGGAGAAGAGTCTGACCACTTAGAACCTACAATAGCAAATCAATCCACACAGGAGTTGAAGTGCATTAATCCACCGAGCATGCTTGTTAAGCTGCAATTAGCTCATGTTGCTTTCAGTGTTTGTTGGGCCTTTGCATGTCATTACATCTTATCATTGGCTGTGTAGTCAAGTGCATGTTTGTTGGTTCTACCTGAAAACCCTCAGCATTTGTGTCTGCAAGCTTTTTTCTATGTGTTATGCTCTATGTTATTTGCTACGAATGGGTTATGCTTCAATTTACAGGAGTACACTGAAGGGCTAGGCCAGGACTGGTGGGCCACAAACAAGAGTGGCCATTCATGTCCTGCAGTACATAAATACAAGGCACATTTGTGAGTTCCAGTGGATGCAACCGTTTTTCCCTCACTTCCCCCTTCCCATCCAAATACGTATCCCTAATCCTCGTTCTTGCGTTCCTAACTCCCCGTACCTCTCCACAACCTCTCCCTAATCGTCTTCCCCAATTAGCTAGCTCGTGGTGACCTGTTTTATTAAGTTCAAACGGTCTGGGTTATAAATATAATCTTCCGTCTTATTATAGGCACTGCTGATTCCTGGCCTGGGTTGGCTCGTGCTTTGGAGGCTTCCGCCATTGTGGGAAGCTGCCCCCCCTCATGTTCAGTCACGAGGTCAGTGATGGTATATTACCTCATGGCTCTATGTATGCAACTACTGCATGTCAATTGTTGGGCACTTTTTGGCTATTATGACCAATGCATGTCATTCTCCCTAGGCACAGTCTGGCTCACTCTTCCACTACACCTTAGGGAACCAGTGTTTTATGGTAGCACTTCCTGCTTGACGCCGTAGGAAATAAGTGGTACACCTCAGAGAATAGCTTTCCTGGGCTGCACCCTTTTACTGTTTTTTCATGTGGGTTTAACAGTGTTTACATGGTCTTGGACTGCGGGGGCACGTCTATCACGAATGGTCCCTTTCAGTGTTTGATTTATCATTTTAGAGATAGGGTTCACATTTTTTTACTGTATGTTTCCTTTTCTCTATAGTGTAATTGTATTTTCCTGATGAAGACGTTGTTAAGTGACCGGTCGAGAAACTGGGGATGCGATCATGTTGTACATCTAATTGATCCACTCCAGGAGTAGACCACATTGGATATAACTTTAATGGTCCTGTACATTGAATGCACTTTATAAAATCAAATTTGTCAGTGATGTTTTTTAGTAGGTCCTACCATATATGTATTATCTTTTGGTAGACATTTTATTTATGAATTGTTGTATGCATGGCGTTTGTCTGTGGACGAAAGAGTGCATGACTTATTGTCAATTGTATGAAATGTTCTTAATGGTTAATTCCCTTGCAACGTAAATAATGTATTAAGTACTGATTAAGTCAAGATTAATTCGTTTGTTTAAATGATGTATCAGGTTCAATAAAATTCCTTTTCATACTTTGTTTATAAATTAAATTCCTATGGACCATTTCTTCTGAGCCAATTTATTAAGTTCAGGAACCTGTCCCAACCAAGGTGGGTAGGTTACACTTGGCCTCCATGGTTAGGGAGGGGGTGTGGATACTGCCCTCTGGGCCTGACACTTTTTTCCCAAATGTCTTAAATCTTGACAACTCGCCAAGCTATCAACGACGGCCTGGACCACAAGTGCTCACAATTGCCGACGGATAGAAAGCATGCCATATAGACTATAAAGCCATAGAACTCAAATTGTGCTGGTCCAGGTTTACACAGAAGGGTGATTCTAGAATATAAAGTGGTTTGTGGGAACTACAAACACCTGGGCGTTGGGTGGTTGTGTTTCTGGTTACACCAGATTGGTTTTGACTCAGAGAAATAAGTCTTTTGTTGACTCAAATTATTTTGAGTACTTATTTTATTAAAATCTGAGGTGCCGATACATGTTTTGACCCAACATGGGTCTTTATAAAAGTAATTAAAGGTAAAGGGTTCAACCAAGTATACCTGTGCGCTATATTATATTAGTCGTCACGTCCCACCATCCTCCCCCCCCTAATAATACTGGTGTCCTTAGGCAATGCTGATCATCGACGACGCCTCAATGGGGACTGAGGAGTGGCGCCTGTGGGCGGAGTCAGGCGAGCGCATGCTCCCAGGGCCACGCCGCCGCGCACCACTAAATTTAAAGGGGAAGAAGATTTTTTCTGGTGAAAAAGGTTCCGTCTCCCGTCCCTCGCAAGGGACGCCCATACAGTATGGAGGAAAGGGGACGGGACGTAAGAGTAACTCTTACTCTGTCTCCCGCATCTATGTGCATGCAAGGAATTGGGCATTATTTGTGGAAGCAAAAGGGCATGGAATAGTGAGGTACTGTATTTTTTTCCGTGCAAACATACCTTTTTTTTCCTTTCAAAACCAATACGTCTCTTTATGAGGAGGGACACTTGGTGCCAATGTGCCACAGGCTTCACCCCGCTTACTGCATCCTCTTACTGCATCACACTGTATTGCTGGTGCTTGCTGGACTAACTGCACTGCTCTAAGTGTTCCACTCATATGGTAGCCCTTCTGTTCCTACTCTCACTCCATGAGGACCTAAACTCATTCCGTCTCCTCGACTAAGGCTTTTCAGATGGGCATCAATGATTCCCATTCACTTCTGTGATCATGCCCTGCACAATGTGCGATGCCCACCGTGCTTCAGAAAACCGCCAGGGTTCACAGAGACCAATAGCCACATTGGATCACTTCCTGATTCATGTAGTCCTTACTGAATGATTGCTACAGGATTTGATTTGTAACTGGGATAGTGTAACATCCCCGGGCTGCTGTCAACTGCCATCTCAGTCAACCCCTATTCTGAACTACATGCCAGCATCATTACTCATTTAAGTGGTTCAATACATCTGTGGAACGTGTGCTGTTAAACTGTCGAAGGCCGCTTGCAAAGACATGCATACATCCGGTACAAATGATGTCAACTTATTAATGGTTAAAACATGTAAAATATAATATAGCATGATATAGCAATCAAGTTGGGGGGCAAGCGGGGGATCAGGGCCGTTTTGATATACTATATTAGGCGGCTGAGAAGAGGTGCCGGATGTCTTGTGGGTCTGGGGATGGGGCGGTGGGGGAGGGAACAGGAAGGAGCTGGGGGTGGGGGGGTGCGGCAAGGTACAAAACACGGTAGCGCACAGGGAAGCGGTTCAGGTATCTGAAGAAACACGGGTGGTACAGTGGCATTTCATGCCTGCGTTTCCGCCCACATGATTGGCTAAGCATCCTTTCCCGGGAGCAAATAAAAGATTGCATCCATAGGAAATGACACACTTAATCTAAACAGCATCTTTAAAATGTATCAAGCCTTTTGTTAGTTTTAAAGGGATTGTGGCCATAGTTGATGCCAACACCATCATTCTTCTCAATGCAAGCCTTCTGCCTCTCCACCATAATCACTCAACTTATTTTGCTCACATCTGAATAAAAGCAACCAAACTATACTTTTTACTCCAAACCATGTCCAGGTTTTCTGGATAATCAAACAAAATACATTGAAAGAAAGTGAATCTAGGAGAGTTAACCTGAAAATGTGGTGTGCTTGGAGCCATTGAGGACAAGACAGGACTTTGGGAGCCTTTAATCGACTTTTACTGTTACTGTCTATGCACTGACTGGCCCAGCTGACTGGGACAGCCCCATGCTCAGCAAGCATTGGCAATACCAACAGTGTAGGCTTTTGTATAGGCATAGGAAAGGCACTTGCCAGGTGCTGCCATAGTGGTATCAACTGGCCATTGATGGAAGCAGGTGCAAAATGGTGCAAGTACCTGGGCATTTAATAGCTGTGCCTGTCATATGCCTAATGCTAATACACAAGCCATGCTGGCTTTGCCAATGCTTGTTTTCAACAGGCCTTGCGTGAAGGACACGCATAATGCTTATAAATCGAGTGGCTGAAGACAGACCTGGTTATGACATTTTTATTGTACCAGTAGCACATTTAGAGCTCCAATTACGTCATTAACTCTCAGAAGACTGCTTGGGAAAAACACTGGCAGGCACTTCAAGTGAAACGTTTGATGGTAAGGCTTAATTAAAGCAAGCACAAACAGTTCCCATGAGGAGGTGTTTTGGGCATGCAGGAACTGCTTGGGAATGGCCACAGGAATTAGCAGATCCGTAGGCAATAAGTGGGTGGGCACAAAACCAAACAGCTACAACTGTGTGTACCTCCTCATATGCATTTCTCCCTATATGTACTCTAATGCAATAGCTTCCGTTTACAAGTGGTCTTAAGTGCCACCTGATTGCCCGAACTAATTAGATTAGTACATATCTGATGGAATCAAAGAAACTGCTTGGGATATGATATTTGTTGGGGCATGTTTGAAGTTTAGTAAGAATCACAGCAGTCACACTTCAATCAACACTGACAACACTGATTTAAGAATATGTCATCATTCTGAGCCTTTGTATGAAATTATTGATGCTAACATTTAGGCATGTCTCCCTCCTTGCGTGTGCATACCCACAATCTTTGGTAATGCTTTGACTGTGGGGATTACATTTCTTATTAATATAACACCTTTTCACTTTATATTACAGTGCTTAGAGGCAGGGAAAATATGTTATGGCACACTTCTTATAAATGCGATAATATTAATGTCATATTTTCTATTGAAAAAGTCCTGGGGGGAACAGGGGTCAGGAGAGGGTGCTGGGTAAATATGATAAATGTTTCTTTTTATTTGCACTAAGTGTATAGCTCAGTGAGTTAAATGCTCAACTGTGACATGTGCCTGCCTGCACTTTTCAAGTTCAAATTTTGGCAGCGCCTAATCAGCCCTTTATCCTTCTGAGGTTGATACATTGAGTACCATTATATTTGATAGTAATTCCACCGTTGTTGCAGCAATTAGAAGTGGGAGGGTTCAAGCATGAAGCGCTATACATAAACATGTGCTCTAATAAATATTCTCACAACATTAGGGAAACTATAGACTAAAGTAGCATAAAAATGGAGTATTTTGGCATGCCCAAAATAATAGGCTATAGAAAGAAAGATAAAACAGTCAAGCTAATTCTATACAAGCTCTTGAAGTAGAGCATCCAATCTGCCTGCTCTAAATAGACAAGCCCTACTCGGTACCTGTACCCTTGCGAAAAAAAAGCACATTTGCCACTGTGAGGAGTCAGAAATGCGAGATGGAAACAAAGGTATAGTTTTCTCAATGTTTGCCATTCATTAAATGAAAAGGGGTGAGATATCTTTGCCTGGCCTACCAAGGATGTCCCTACCTAGCAAACTAAAACTAAAGAAAGATGAGCTAGTGTCCAAAAAGTCTCTGACCCTCACACTAATATACACCAACATTATGCAAGGAAATCTTGGCTGTCTTCAGTTCAACAAAACAGTGTAAAAGTTCAAACTTATAGGTTTTGGAAAAGTACTCTTTGTGACCAGGTTTGGACTCCTGTACCCGGGATCAATTCAGAAATACCCCTGGAAAAGTTCTAATTCAATGCAGTTCTTTTAAGTTTAACACAAAATGTCACAAACACTTGTTTAAAAAGCAAAGCAATTGTTGTCTTCCACAATATCCTTCTTGGTAAGGTAAATATCTCTCTCACAAAACACAAGTTCATAAAGTAAGGCAATTATTTTCCTCAGGATGTAAAGCAATTACTAGCATATCACACTTCTCTTCCAATGGAATACTTTTGTCAGGATAGCACAGCAACTACCTTTGGTGAGGCAACAGTTTGTCAAAATGATAATAGAGTTAACAAGGTCTTTCCACCACACCTTTCTGCCACAAACACACTTCTTCAAAACATCTTCATATTTCCTGGTATACTCACCTGCCAGGACTAACTACTATTGATCCATTTCCTGGTCTACTCGCCCACCAGGAAGAAAACTCCTACAACTACAATTGGTCTTAGTGGCAATATTTGTTCCAAGATTCTCCACACTTGTTCCAAGATTCTCCACACTAGTATCCCATTTGAGGAGGGCTGAACAATGGCTGCCTCTTTTTATAGTCTCTTGACTCTAGGCAATGTGAGTTACAGGTTTCCCCAAACTGGAAACTAAAGCAAGGAGAATTGCACCTCAGCTGCCTCTTGAATGCTTCTTGGTATCCCTTTGGCTGTTCCAATGTGGGTTATAGTTTTCCCCAGGTTGGTGTCCCATTAAAGGGGAATTGCGCTCTTGTCGCCTTTGTACTGCTACTTTACAGTCTTTTGGCTGTTGGCAATGCAGGTAAAAGGTTTCCCCAAGTTGGTATCCCATAAAAGGTGAATTGCGCCCTTGTTGTCTGCTTTCTTTGTTTGGTATTCAAAAGTATTGGTCCCTGCAAAATGTCCCGCTCGGAGGATGTCCAGTGATAAAGTCATCTGAGAAATGGCTGTCAGGTGGCGACATTTCCCATAAAATGCACCCTCAGTAAAATCAAATACTTTCCCCAAATATTCGAGGATTGGAGTTTATAATATAAAATGATACCCCTCCTAGAATGATTGGGCAAAGTATTTTAGGGATCAGGAAGAAAAGAAATCCCCTGCCTGGCGACTTTTTCCAGATGAAATTATCGAATGGAACCGCTTGGAGCACCCCACGGTCACCTTTAACATCAGCCCAAATCACTGGTCTTCTTTGGCATCTCCGGTTCACTTGCTGCTGCGGTGGATCATCTGCGTTCTGTCCACTTCATTGCCAGCTCCCGTGTAACTTCAGCGGTTTGCACGGTTCTTCTCCTGAGCTCTACCAGCTCTGTTGGTCCTCCGCGTCCTCCTGTACACCGAAGTGGCATGCGTCGTGTTGGGAGCATGTCTCCCCTGCGGCCAGGCTTCTATCCCCGATGCCGTCCACGACGCTGCTTCCTCCTGTGCGCACTCTGCAGTGTTGTACACCTTCTCTTCTTGCGTCGGCTTCAGCTGGCGCTCTTCCTTCTGCTTCTGCTGCATTCCCACAACTCCAGACTGCTTCTGCCTCTGTTACTCCTTCAGGCATAACTTCTTCTTGGGTTTAAATGCCCCGCTCAGGTGCCTTGATCTACAGCAACTGGACCACACATCCTGTTGAATATCTCTTCTGATCCTTACTAATTCCGAGTCCTTCTTCCTCACCCCAGTACCACTTGAATTATGTATCTTGAAGTCCATAATGGACTGCATAGCAGTTACATTAGTTTGCTCTATTTTACAATATGCCATCAATGCTTCAGAAAGAATATGGTAATCATGAGTTGAAGAGGACACCAATCCCCCCTGAAATAAGTATCCTCCCATGTGATCCTCCCACATAATACCGGCCCCAGGGTTAGGATCAGGTAGCGGCTGCCTTCCCCTGGCCAAGTGAGAGGGTCTTAGTGATGACCTCACTAGATTCATCACATCACTGAAAGAAAGCCAGAACTTACGTGAAATGAGTAAGTTTCCTCGCAAGGGGAGTTGTGGTTCAAATGTCAAACTGCAGCCTGCATTAAATGCAATGTGAACATATTTCCCCTGACTAGAATCTTTAACAAACACAGTTTCTGTGTGCATCACGTCCCCAGCGCCAGGTCTCCTGTTGCACAGTGTAGGCAAGTGCAAGGGAGGCATGGTATCAACAGTAAAACAGACACAGGTGACCACAGTTCAAGAGTGATTATTGAACTTTCACAAGGGTGTGATGAACGCCTATCTAAACCTAAATCTACAGATGGGAGAAAGCTATGACCATCAAATAATAATAATAAAAATAGTGGAGTCTCTTCAAAATAAAAGGGCCTATACTAAAAAACCTATCGCCAATCTTTACCGCTAATTTACAAATAATGTGGGGGAATGTTCATGGAAAAGAAGGAACTGTTTACAAAATGATATGTCAGGATACTCAGCCCTTTGGCCTCCGTTCCGCATGTTTTCAGCATGGGGCAAGGCGGGTCACTTGAGCAAATCACACACTCTGGCTTCTGCCAAAACAAGAATACAGTTTTATTTCCACAGTTTAGGACCTTCTTTGTCCAAGCCTCTTTAATTCTTGGATGTCTCTTGATTCAGGAGGACCTGCTGTACAAAAACAATACACAAACATTCCTTGCACCAGTGTTCAATTTGGGTGTTCACCCTGGATCCCCCTCTTCCGGGCTCAGATCCCTTTAAAACCAATGTCCAGAGAATTATTTCTCGGGTGACTCATGGTTCACCCCCGATTCCCCTCAGCCAGGCTCAGATCCCTTTCTTTCACTCAATTAGTCTCCCACAGCCGGGTTTAGACTAATTTTGATGTAGGTTAAACCATCGAAGACTTTCAAATGTGCACAGGGTTTAGCTTGACCAGTTGCATGCCCACTTCAATCTTAATATTCCTTTTTCTCACACTCAGCATCAGTTGGATACCTAACAGAGACTTTCGAATGAGCACCCACGTGGCGCCGGACCCCTCTGTGTATGATATCTTTTCTTGGCCTCCCAAAGTTCAATTATAAAGTACAATTACTCCTTTTGGTTTCTAATTATATTTGAGTTGTTCATTACAAACGCCTAACACACTATTCTCATTATACAATGTTGCCGCTTGCAACCTTGGTTCAAAACACAAGCTGGTTTGGTATCAGTCTCTCCGACTCACCGGCTGTGCTGTCATTTCTGAGGTTGCTTTGTTGTAGGAGCCAAAGACAGTACCACAGCAGCAATCACTCCTTCCTGCCTTGGTTATCGACGCGGGAGAGCCTCAGGTACCTCCATCATACTCTGCAGGTTTGATCAGCCTTAGTTCCTGGTCTTAGGTTTCTTAATTTCCAACACTCAAGAAAGTAACAGTCTTAAGAGGTCAAGGGTAATTCCCTCCTTGCAACCCTCTCTGGTCTCGCCATCTTTCTCCTTGTATTAAACTGCCATCTTGGAACTGCTGTTTCCTTGTGTGTTTTTCCTCGCTCAGAGTGTGCTTTCGTGCTCCGCCATTTATCCGTGTGGGAAAGTGTGATGGAAGTTAGGTGTGTGTAATGATTAGTAATTGCCTGACAATGGTGTTGGGGCATGTCAGGTATACGGCTCTGGTGTTAGTCCGTTGTAGCTCACTGTGAACTGTCAGTGAGAAAGTGTTTGTGTTGGGAAAGGGGAGTGGGGGGTTGAGTTCCTAGGTATCCTACCTCGTAAAATGGGGAAAAGGGGTTATGGGGAAGGGGATGCCGCGTCTCACCCTCCGGTGTTCAACTTCCACTTCCTGAAGACCCCTCATCCAGGTGATCCTCCCGCACTAGTCCACCCCCGGGAAATGGAAACAAAGCGATGGCCGTGTCCTGGCCACCTGGATGACCGATCCCCGGGAACTAGCGGGTGAGACACCTTCAGGTTTCTTTAGCAAAAAAGAAAGGTGATGGCTGGAAGGTTTGAATTAATCATAACCACTGGCAAACCTCTGGGCAATGCCCCAGACCATCGTTTTTCAGCTTGCCAAATCATTACAGAAGGGAAAAACCATATGCAAATCAGGCTTGGTCCTACCCCAAAAGGGGCAGTCCAGCCCGAACTGCTAGGTCACATCCCTTCTGCACGAGACCACAAGCATCCCCAGACATGTTTCAGCCTTGTTGGGTGTCATCAGTGAGGAGTAGCTTGGGTCTCTAGGCCCGGCAGACTCGGGACCCACGTCTGGGCATACCCGTCCCACTCGGGGTGACTTTAGCAAAACAGAAAAGTGATGGCTGGAAGGTTTTCAATTAATCATAACCACGGGCAAAGCTCTGGGCAACCCTCCAGGTCATTGTTTTTCAGCCTGCCAAGCCATTACAGAAGGGGAAAAACCATATGCAAATCAGGCTTGGTACTACCCCAAAATGGGCAGTCCAGCCCGAACTGCTAGGTCACATCCCTTCTGCACAAGACCACAAGCATCCCCAGACATGTTTCAGCCTTGTTGGCCATCATCAGTGAGGAGTAGCTTGGGTCTCTAGGCCCGGCAGACTCGGGACCCACATCTGGGCATACCCGTCCCACTCGGGGTGACTTTAGCAAAACAGAAACGTGATGGCGGGAAGGTTTTTAATTAATCATAACCACGGGCAAAGCTCTGGGCAACCCTCCAGACCATCGTTTTTCAGCCTGCCAAGCCATTACAGAAGGGGAAAATCCATATGCAAATCAGGCTTGGTCCTACCCCAAAAGGAGCAGTCCAGCCCGAACTGCTAGGTCACATCCCTTCTGCACAAGACCACAAGCATCCCCAGACATGTTTCAGCCTTGTTGGACGTCATCAGTGAGGAGTAGCTTGGGTCTCTAGGCCCGGCAGACTCGGGACCCACGTCTGGGCATACCCATCCCACTCAGGGTGACTTTAGCAAAACAGAAAGGTGATGGCTGGAAGGTTTTGAATTAATCATAACCACAGGCAACGCTCTGGGCAACCCTCCAGACCATCGTTTTTCAGCTGCCAAGCCATTACAGAAGGGGAAAAACCATATGCAAATCAGGCTTGGTCCTACCCCAAAAGGGGCAGCCCAGCCCGATCTGCTAGGTCACATCCCTTCTGCACGAGACCACAAGCATCCCCAGACATGTTTCAGCCTTGTTGGGTGTCATCAGTGAGGAGCAGCTTGGGTCTCTATGCCCGGCAGACTCGGGACCCACGTCTGGGCATACCCGTCCCACTCGGGGTGACTTTAGCAAAACAGAAAAGTGATGGCTGGAAGGTTTTCAATTAATCATAACCACGGGCAAAGCTCTGGGCAACCCTCCAGGTCATTGTTTTTCAGCCTGCCAAGCCATTACAGAAGGGGAAAAACCATATGCAAATCAGGCTTGGTACTACCCCAAAATGGGCAGTCCAGCCCGAACTGCTAGGTCACATCCCTTCTGCACAAGACCACAAGCATCCCCAGACATGTTTCAGCCTTGTTGGCCATCATCAGTGAGGAGTAGCTTGGGTCTCTAGGCCCGGCAGACTCGGGACCCACATCTGGGCATACCCGTCCCACTCGGGGTGACTTTAGCAAAACAGAAACGTGATGGCGGGAAGGTTTTTAATTAATCATAACCACGGGCAAAGCTCTGGGCAACCCTCCAGACCATCGTTTTTCAGCCTGCCAAGCCATTACAGAAGGGGAAAATCCATATGCAAATCAGGCTTGGTCCTACCCCAAAAGGAGCAGTCCAGCCCGAACTGCTAGGTCACATCCCTTCTGCACAAGACCACAAGCATCCCCAGACATGTTTCAGCCTTGTTGGACGTCATCAGTGAGGAGTAGCTTGGGTCTCTAGGCCCGGCAGACTCGGGACCCACGTCTGGGCATACCCATCCCACTCAGGGTGACTTTAGCAAAACAGAAAGGTGATGGCTGGAAGGTTTTGAATTAATCATAACCACAGGCAACGCTCTGGGCAACCCTCCAGACCATCGTTTTTCAGCTGCCAAGCCATTACAGAAGGGGAAAAACCATATGCAAATCAGGCTTGGTCCTACCCCAAAAGGGGCAGCCCAGCCCGATCTGCTAGGTCACATCCCTTCTGCACGAGACCACAAGCATCCCCAGACATGTTTCAGCCTTGTTGGGTGTCATCAGTGAGGAGCAGCTTGGGTTTCTATGCCCGGCAGACTCGGGACCCACGTCTGGGCATACCCGTCCCACTCGGGGTGACTTTAGCAAAACAGAAAAGTGATGGCTGGAAGGTTTTCAATTAATCATAACCACGGGCAAACCTCTGGGCAACCCTCCAGGTCATTGTTTTTCAGCCTGCCAAGCCATTACAGAAGGGGAAAAACCATATGCAAATCAGGCTTGGTACTACCCCAAAATGGGCAGTCCAGCCCGAACTGCTAGGTCACATCCCTTCTGCACAAGACCACAAGCATCCCCAGACATGTTTCAGCCTTGTTGGCCATCATCAGTGAGGAGTAGCTTGGGTCTCTAGGCCCGACAGACTCGGGACCCACATCTGGGCATACCCGTCCCACTCGGGTGACTTTAGCAAAACAGAAACGTGATGGCGGGAAGGTTTTTAATTAATCATAACCACGGGCAAAGCTCTGGGCAACCCTCCAGACCATCGTTTTTCAGCCTGCCAAGCCATTACAGAAGGGGAAAATCCATATGCAAATCAGGCTTGGTCCTACCCCAAAAGGAGCAGTCCAGCCCGAACTGCTAGGTCACATCCCTTCTGCACAAGACCACAAGCATCCCCAGACATTTTTCAGCCTTGTTGGGTGTCATCACTGAGGAGTAGCTTGGGTCTCTAGGCCCGGCAGACTCGGGACCCAAGTCTGCGCATACCCGTCCCACTCGAGATGATTTTAGCAATACAGAACGGTGATGGCTGTAAGGTTTTGAATTAATCATAACCACGGGCAGTGGCCATGGTGGCAGTACCTGACTGATTTGCGTATGGCTGGACCCCTTTTGCAATGGCGCAGACGGGCTAAAAAACGGTGGTGTGGAAGGTTGCCCAGAGCAACGCCAGTGGTACAGATTAATTCAAAACCTTCCACCCATCACTTTTGTGGTCACAGTTTGTCTCACTATGTGTGAGATGGTATGCCCAGACGTGGGTCCCTTGCTCGCTGAACCATGGGGAACCAAGCTGCACCTCACTGAGGAGGCCAAACAAGGCTGAAACGTGTCTGGGGTTGCTTGTGTTTCTGTGCAGAGGGGACCTGGTCTAGCAGTTCGGGCTGGGCTGCTACCATTTGTGGCAGTACCTGACTGATTTGCATATGGATGGACCCCTTTTGCAATGGCGCAGACGGACTGAAAAACGGTGATGTGGGAGGTTGCACAGAGCAATGCCAGTGGTACAGATTCATTCAAAACCTTCCACCCATCACTTTTGTGCTTACCTTCAGGTTTCTTACAGAAGGGTAAAGGGGGTGAGGGCAGGCTTTATAAAAGGGATCCGCCTGCCCTTCCTATCGACTCGGCCGCCCCAGCAACAGCCATTACTGTACTCCAAAAACTAGAAATACTTCCTGAAACCAGTTATGCTCAGTCATCAAGCAACCTGTCTGGTGAGATTACTCACATGGTGATAATGGGGCATGACTCTGGCCCAGAGGAAGCCTAGGGATTCTGGATCCATGCATCATGAATTGCCAGACTCTGAACATCAGAGTTTGAAGATTCTAAAATGGGATCATAAGGTGATTCCGAATCAGGCCTGGCATCAGGGCCTTTCAAGTTATTCAGTTACAATGAGACTCTACTCTTTGTGGGATACTCCCCCGCTGTCAAGGAGTTCCCCCTTCTCACCTGGGTCTGATGTTTGCCGGTGACTTCAATTGCTGCCTTCTTGCGAACGCTCCTGGTCTTAAACAGCGCTGCTCGAGATTCGTTTGGTTCAAGGTTGCGTTTAGTTCCGGGATCACGGAGTCCAGGAATCCGGGAGTCAGGAAAAGGCTAGTAAAGCTCAGAACCAGGAAGGGGGAAAGGAAAAGGAATGGGTAATAGCACTGGGACAAGGGAAACAATACCGCGAGCTACGAACACACGTCTGGGCTACTCTGCAATAGCATTGAGATGCACGGAGCCGCAGAAGGCGTGGCCTATAAATAGACCACGCCGCGTTCAGCGCATGGAGCGAGCAAGTGCTTCAGCTCTGGAGGGCCATGTTGGAAGAAGTACGGAATGTAAGCCCCGTTGAGACAAGGACCAGGAGGTCCAAAAGGGGCGTGATCTGAAGTTCATGACACCCGCCCCCTTTTCATATTTGACAAGAAAGCTTAATAGTTTTTCTTAAGCGGTCCTCTGCGGGTTAAAGCTTCGTTGCTGGCTTCCTTTCTTTGCTTTGCTATGCATAGGCTTGTAACGCTGTCCTGCTACATCTAGGGTTTGCCACAGGATAATGTCATGGGGTGGAGTGGAAGGTATGCACATATGCCCTAAAGAAACATTAGTCCTCACAAATTGAAAGCTGGTGCATTTTTATCTGTTCACTGTTGGCCAAAGACAGACCTTTAAAAAAACTGTTCAATAATCACAGACATGTTTCACCCTTCTTTTAGTTCTTTAGAGTGGGGCATCTAATATGCTGGGAAATTGATAAAGTTCAACAGTGGAACTCATCAATCTATCCAACCGTAAAGCTAAAACCAGGAAATTCACTCATTCAATTTGCATTAGGAAATGTATTCTTCTATTACAATCTATGCACCCCAGAGCTGCCGCCCCTAACAGAAGTCCTTTACCTAGGTTGCACCAAATTCACTATTTGCATTCCTTATTATACATGGGTATTGTGATCAGATATGTGCTCCCAGGATTAACAAAAAAAAAACTCACCAACTGAAACAGTTTGTGCCCCAAAAAACTGTTTACCATTTGTCAACTGCTCTTTTGCATTGTAAATCTTAAAACTACACCAGATCAATGCCTTTGTATTCTGAACATATACAAGCAGGTTTTCACAGCTGTTGGTAAGAGGGACCCCAGCCGTCGTTTTCGGATGCCCCTCTCCTCCCCCCTGCACTATGTGTAAGAATGGTCTAAAGAATGGTGGTGGGGACGATGGAGGCTGAGCTTTCATGCCATACAGCTGATGCTTGTCCAGCCCTGGTAAGTTTGGGCTTTTTAAAAGGACTTCAGTTAAGTACATGCAGAGTGCTTACAAATCGAGTGGCTGAAGGCAGGCCTGGCAAGACATTTTTATTACACCAGCTGCCTGTTTATAGCTCCAATTAAGTCATTAACTCTCAGAAGACTGCTTTGAACAAACACTGGTAGGCACTTCGAGTACATAGTCTGATGGCAAGGCTTGATTAAAGCAAGCTCAAAGAGTTCCCATTAGGAGGTGTTCTGGGCAGGGAGAGGCAGGAATAGGTGGGAATGGCCATAGGGATTAGCATGGCCATGGGCAGTGAATGGGTGGGCTCATAACCAAACAAGACCTATAAACTGTGTGTCCCTCCTCATATGCCATTCCTCCCTATCTGTGCTCTATTGCAATATTTTATGCCTATAGATGTCGCAAGCGACACCTAATAGCCCAAATTAAAAATGACTAGTGTGATTGGAAGTTATGGTCAGATGAAGGAGGAGGGTTAATAGTCGCACACCTCAATTTTGAATAGTGTTTTTAGTGTAGGGTTGTATGTGATATAAGCCCTGGAGATAACATCGAGGGTGACTCAATATTGTTTTTAAAGGCACTAAACACCCTCCCCAGCATATTACAGGACTGGTGCAATTATATAAATTGCACCAGTCCTAACTTATCAAACTCTGCCCGGCCCCTCCTGCCCTGCCACGTGTAAATATATAAATATTGTATCTATTTTAATGCATTTGAACTGTGCCTCTGTTTATATGTAACCTTTGCAACAATTGTAACTTTTCTGTGTAAGTTAGCGCATAAATAATTAAACAAACTCAAGTCCTAGAATATTTGGGGAAAGTGTTGGGTAGTGCTTTAAAAAAATATCGAGTCACCCTCGATGTTATTTCCAGCAATTATATCACTGGATACTTTCAAATAGCTGCTGTGTGGTCACAGGTGTGAAGAGGAGGTGTGTCTGAGACTGTCAGTGGCTCTGGGGCCGTCACCTCAAAGTCCATGCATCAAGATGCTGCTGCAGGAGGTGCAAGAAATACTGAGGAGCGTGGTCTTCGCGCGCATGCCTGGGCAGACACGGATGTATTCATAGAGCTACTGTTACTGCTTTGGTGACCGCTTCTGGATGCCTTGCAATAAACTTCCATAATGTGGAAGGAATCATTTTAAGATAGTCTAGACAAAAAAGATGGCTGTAGTTAGTTCGTTTTTACGTGAGTGTAGATGGTCAGGTTTAGAGACCAGAGAAGGATGGTGCAGGAATAAAAGGGAACTCTGGAACTAGTCATGTGCGTCGAGGTCTTGTATTATGAAAAGGAAGGTCCTTGTTCCTACGTTTGGCTTGCCCTGCGCTGCAGATGTTACACTCTGAGAGCATTCTCAGTCAATCAACTTCCTAAGTCTGCTACAGGGTCATGCGCTGGAATCAGGTCTCATAGGCCTCCAAGGTATTTGCGCATTATGTTTTGGGAGGTATGCAGTGTTTATATTGAATATTTTATATAGAAAGAACTCATATCGAATATTGTATATCTAAAATTTGTATAGTGAATGCATTTAGGGGTGGGGTAAAGGGTTAAAACATTTTGGGAAACGGTTGGGGTGGGATTTTAGGGGTTGGAAATGGGGGTTTGGGAGGATCCCTCCTCCCCCAAAAAAGTGCATGTACATAAAATGTTTTGTTATAAAAGTTTCGATATATAATCATTCTTTATATAATATCTCAATATAAAGACATGTAACCGTTTTGGGACCCCGTATTAGTTCTGCTTCCAGTGGCCTCAGCGTCAGTGTGGTGCTCAGGCAGGGAAGAGTCGTCCCACAGAACTCAGGCGTTTCAGGCCCAGTGTGGTAATGTGGGAGCATGACATTGTTGCGTTGGTATTAGTTGCACAAAGTGGTTGTGCTTCCTAGGGGCTGTGAAGGAGGGCTTTTTCATGTTTCAATGTCTGTTCATCTTTGTGTCTACAGGACTCTAGGACAGGGCGCTTTTGTGCTTGTTTTACCCATGCCTGTGGAGTTGCCATCAGTGGTGAACACTTGCACCATAAATGGTGGTGATGGGATCGGGGAGAGGCGCAACTCTTCTGGTCTTCATTGCATTTCTTTCTCTGTCACACAACTCTAGATCTCGTCCTTTGAGAGTCCAGTCCGACTGCAGCCCTTTCTAATTCTGTTTTTCTGTTGAAATGCTAGTTACCTTTCAGGAAACCTTTCCTGTGCACATGCTGCCCGTCCCTATGTAGAGAGGGCAGGCACACTTCAATAAAAGCAATCCCTTTCTTCAAAGCCTGGGGAAAGTCACAATGGTTTTCTGCCTATGTGTGACTTCCCATGTGTCATTATTTGGGTTGGTATTCTATGCCACGGGTCTACAACTGAGGTTTCACAGAAGGTTGTGCTGTCTACGTTCTAGTCTTCACCCTGGGTGGTTTTCTTAGACACTTCAGCAATAGATAAATGGGGCAGAAGTCCAACTTCTATACTGATTTAAACATCTCTGAGAAGCTCCTACCACACTCAGGGAATCTGGGAGCCCCGGTTTACTGAAACGGTACACACTACTTTGATTACAGTGAAGTAAACCCTTCCCCCTTTTTTTAAACTGAAAAAAGCCCTAAGAAATAATTCTCTGGGCAATAGTAAATTCGTAGCTGCTGGGAGGGAGCTCTGCAGGCATTGGGCTTAGTGCCTGAGCAGGTCTCTTACTGAGCTGAGCACGCATTGGCCCCGATCAATGTCCTCCGCCCGCCTAGTGTAGCTGCAATGAGTTGGACAGGCGGGATGTCACAAACACAATACAACACTTTCGAGCAACACGGGTTCGATCCCTGGGTCCGCGCTTAGAAACCTCTGGGTATTGAGAGCGCTTTAAATAACCAATTATAATTATATTGAATACATGAATGTCCACTCGTTCTTCGTCACCGAAAATAAGAAGCTTCCGCTGAATACAGGCAAGTACAATCGACACCTACCAGAGCGGCTAAGAAATGTATGGCCATGTATGGCAACACTTGAGCTGCGCGTATCCTCACGGGACTCATCAGGGAAGAGCTGGGGTTACCAGACAGGAGCGAATTCAAACATATACACACATTTAGGGACCACCCTCCCCGGATGTGCATCTTGGAACCTTTGACCCCACAGACGCTATTTGAAATTCCGAAATATTCCATTCTTTACCTTATTCCTGTGTATTTCTAAACTCCATCCTATATTTCCTCCTCAATCTCGGAACCCCCTTAAACAGCGGGGACCTCCTATTCCTAAGGCACAGGTGGGAAACTGGCGAAGACCAGGTTGCTCCACGATTGCAGTCCATGTTTCTTTCCATGCCAATTTCGCACTCAAGTTGCTCTCTACGCTTTTAAACATATGTAGATATGCTTTTTACGATGCTTTAATTCATAAGTGTTGATCTGTTCCTTCTCAAACCAAGCCTTTCACCAGATACCCCTAGTAAGGACGCAACCTGTACTCCTTCAAAAAACAGATTTCATCTCAGGGCAGGCTCATGGCGTGTCACACCTAAAATAAACAAACTGTCCGCGGCCGACGTCATGAATATATATTTGCAAATGCAGAACTAGGTGCTAAATAATTCATGCGCTAACGTTGAGATTTCTACTGGGCTCAGCAGCAGTTGGTCCCTTTATGCAGCAAAAGTCAATACCCGTACAGCAAATACGTTTTAGGCTTCTATTGAAATTCATTATTCTAACCGAGATCCTGGAATGAATAAATAAATTGTGGGAAGGGCATTCTACAAAGAAGTCCAACAGAAAAAGAATCCTGTACATTCCTACCACGCACTTAGCGGCTGTAACTGCAACCCTAGAGTCCCTTGTTCTCCTTGCACTACCCAGAGCCGCGCTGCCCTGGCTGCACTTACTCAGAGCATTGCTGCCCTGTTTTCCCCTCCCCTCTCCCTTGCACTTCTCCCCTCACTTTCCTCTTGCACTTCTCGTTCTCGCACCTGCACGATCTGAATGACACAAGGCCTAGTAAGATCGTTTGTCTTGTCTTCCCTCCCTTGTCTTATTGTGTGGAGAAACACTTGTGTATGGGCGTGTTATAAATGAGTTATCATATATCTGTCAGTTACAACGGAGGGCAAATAATGTTATTATTATCATCAAATCAAACCATATGTCTCTAGCAAAAACTGTGAAACATTGGTCCGGGCAATAATCCTCCCTAGAATCGATTATTGCAACGCTCTGCTCTGTGGAGCTAGCAAAGGCAGCATACAAAAACTTCAAACTCCGCAAAGCAAAGCCGTAAGGATTGCTAAAAACATCCCCAAGAGATCAGGTATCGAATCATAGGAAAGACCTCCACTGGCTCCCAGTAGCAGCCAGAGTTCAATTTAAAAATAACACATTGGTCCACAAGTGTCTTTATGGAAGAGCCCCCTCCTACTTGAGAGAATGTCTGGTGCAACATGAGCCCAAAAGAACTCTACACTCTGGTGGCCTTTGGAGAGCCCGCGTATCAAACGTACGAGAGGGAACGGCCGGTCCTTCTCTGCCCCAGCAGCACTCACATGGAACTCTCGTCCATTGGACCTGCGACAAGAAAAAAACACTCCCCTCTTTCAAGAGACGATTGAAAACTCACTTATTTGAGTGATCTCTCAGCTTTTTTCCTCCTGTCTCCCACCTGTCCCGTCTCCTCTTCCTTTTGTGCATTTGTTGTGCCCTGATGCCCGCAGGCTTGGGCGCTTCATAAACAAAATAAATAAATAAATGGAGAGAGAAAATGGTACACGTGATCAGAGGTGCTGTTGATCCTAATGAAGATGTTATGAAAACACAATCTGCTAGATCAGAATCTCATCAGCGAAGGAAGAATGTGGCTTGCAGAGCTGTTTTACACAGATGGCCTACTTTACAATGCCAATTAAAAAAGATGCAGCATCAGCCTTATTGGGCTTTCTTGGGACCCAAGTAGGAGCCGGGGGAAAAGCAAACACAGGAATTCCATGGCTCAAAAGCAGGCATTTCGTTAATTTCTACGGGTAATCCATATGTGTCAATCAACGTTTTTTGTGATGCATCAAGTTCTATAGCTGCGATTAGGTGGAAATAGAAAATATCCACACATTAACATAACCTAAAGAAGTAACACATCAGTCGATACAAGTGTTTTAAGTGCGATGCAAAATAGAGGAGGGAACTCTTACAAGGATGCCCTGTCCTAAAATGTTCAAGGGGTGGCCTGAAGGGGAGGGGCCTGCCCCCAAACAATACATCAGGAGACTTGCAAACACCTCTGTCTCGGTCTGTAAATAAATTGCCATCTATGAATAAAAAGCCCTCTCTCAGTATGTAAACAACAATTCAGTCAGTGAGTAAATCACCCCCATACATCAGCAATATAAGAGGGGAGGATGATCCTGACCACTTTTCAAAGAGAACTTTGAGAGCATATGAATAACCACAGATTTTATATATGAAATATAGTTCTGTGATACTGATTTAAGAATGAAATCATTTAGAGCATATAAAGGCTCGGTGCTCGTTTTATTTGTTAGTAAAAAAAAAAAACTCACCCTATCAATAAAATGCCTGCTAACCACGAGCCATATATACTCGTTTGGAGAACCTCACTTTTAGGTGTGTGGTTTGGGCGGCTCCACAACATCTCCCTTCGCTAATTACATTCGTATCTTACCGACAAATTGTTGAATGCTAGTCCCTGCCTGTCTCCTTAGGGGGAACTCACACATAGAGAAATTAGCCCTGGCTGCTCTGTATATAGGTGATAGATAGAGTCTTGGCAGCATCCCGGGTCAGGAGCCAACTTTGAGACTGCCGGGACTCTGTCTGGCAAGCCCCCACCCACTTAAAGCCCTGGTAGATCGGCAATCCAATCTATTCACTCAACTCAAAGGCATCTGAATTAGATCTCAGTTGTTGTACAAAAATAAGACAATGATATCTAAAAGAAACAAAAAACAGGATACAAACATCAGTTGATTATCGTTATTAAGAGCATTCTATGCCAAACATTAGTACTTAAAACTTTATATAAATAGGACATTTTCATTTATAGCAACATTATAGGTTTCATGGACAACCATTTTCTGTAATAATATTCAATCTAATCATGAGTGGATAAAGGCTTTAGCAGGGCCAACATTATTGACAAATATACCATCTTTACAGTTTAAAAGCTGTTGGGGTGGTACAGTCCCTTGATGGCAGATGGCAGGTGGTGAATGGTTCAATGTATGGTGTGAGTAAATAATAGTCTTTCTCCAAAAAAGTAATTATGCTTTTGTTGACGGGGAATGAATCAGTCCCTTTCATTTTCGTACTCATGCCTAGAGGTGTCTGTCCTATAAGAGTGTGTGTTTCTCAAGGTGAATGTGTTTTTGCTTCTTATTGGCTTATTGGCAAATAGCGGCTTAGGTCATGCGTGTCTTGTTGTGCAGGTTCCCGGAATTCAGCACTGTTTGGATAGAAAAAGGCACCCAGGTTACTGGGGAGGGTAGCCTCCTGGTTGTGTCATCTGAGAGACACGACATCCGTCAACCAATATGTCAGTGGACGCTCGATCAGGAGTGCTGAGTAAAGAACCCTGTATTATGCAATGAATACATGCCACTGGATGTGCTACTGAAAGAACACATGGAAAGTTTTCTAAAAAGTGTCACTTTAAAATAGTATTAAATGGGGATTTGGAGTTTGTTCTTCCCTCGAAATGTACCGCTTTTGAACTTTTCAGTTTTGTGGTTTGTTAACGAGACACACGCAGTAATTGGAAGAGGGTCATTTTCAATGCATCGTGATAAGCAGAAACATGGAAAGCCACATGGAGTCCAACACTTACTGCTAACCTATAATGTGTATTAGGACCATAGCACTGCGAATTAGAACTAAAGGTGGGGGTGGTTCATCAATACACCTGGCACATAGGCTTACCTACGGGTAGCAGCAAGTATGCAGAGAGGGCACTTTCCTCCTGCTTAACAGATCAAACAGACATACATTGGCAAGACCCATTGTTTTGGCTTTTGTGTATACACGGGATAGCAGATGGCATTAGCTGGAAAGTGGTGCAAGTATCTGTGCATATGGCTGCCTGCAGTGCCTGGGGCATGCCTAATACCTATAACCAAGCCAAAACCGTTGGCTTTCCCAATGCTTGTTTTTAACAGGGCTTCAGTGCAAGGAACATATTCCAGGACACATATACTGATTTTAAATCATGTGGCTTAAGGTCCACTTGGTTAAGACAGTTTTATTACACCAGTATCTTATTTTACTACTGTGATTAAGCCATTAGCTCCCACGCTGCTTAGAAATAACATTGGAAGAACTTCTATAACACAAGATTTGAGGTTAGTGTCTGATACAGCTAAATCAAAGAGATCCCAGGAGGAAGCGTTTGGGGTGGGAGGAGCGGGATAGTGGGTGGGAATCGCTATAAGGATTACCATGTTCATTGACAATCAACCGGAAAGGCTTGGTTAGGACCGGGAAGGATAGCTCAGGGGCAATGATCTGGTCTTGTAAGCAATGCCAGTGGTTCAGATTAATTCAAAACCTCCCATCACTTTTTTGGGTTCAGTTTGTCACCCTATGTGAGAGAGGGTATGCCCAGACGTGGGTCCCTTGCTCGCTGTGCCATAGAGAACCAAGCTGCATCTCACTGAGGAGGCCCAACAAGGCCAAAACATGTTTGGGGTAGCTTGTGTTTCCGTGCAGAGAGGACCTGGCCTAGCAGTTTGGCCAGGGCTGCTCCCATTGGTGGCACCACCTGACTGATCTGCATATGGCTAGACCCATTTTGCAATGGCACAGACGGGCTAAAAAACTGTGGTGTGGAAGGTTGCCTAGAGCATTGCCAGTGGTTGAGATTAATTCAAAACCTTCCACCCATCACTTTTTTGGTTTCTTGTAAACAAGACTACACTGAGCTGCACAATCGGGGTACCCGCTCCCAGTATTGCACTTAGAGGCTGAAGTCCGGCATGAAGCACATATAAAAAAAAATGTAATTTAAAAAAAGTTTTAATGGGTAGTAAATAACCAACCAACATGCACAGGCTATGTGTCCTTCCTGACATCCCATCTACTCGTAACTTTACTCCAGTGTAATTTTTTTGGCTTATGGTAGGTGCATAAGTGCCACCTAATAGTAAGAGAACAGATAGAGAAGATAAGAAGAGTAAGGGTGGGAGAGACAGAACATGTGGAGAAAGTAAGGAGAAATTGCAAAGAAGGACAGAAGGGCGGTGGGAAGTCAATTGATGGCACCATGCCAGCAACAATCAGCCAGTAAACAGGACTCCATAGCCCTGGAGCCTCAACACAGAATATATTGGGCACCAGAAATGAAAAACAAGCACTGCCTCCTTACTCTCCTTACTGTCTTCTTGATATTCTAAGATAATTCTTTTAATTAAGTGTGTTAGTTTATCACTAACTTTAACACTAGGATCATTCCGCCATTAGATTTTTTTAATTTGATCATTCTTTGTAAATGTCTGCTAGTTATGTTCCCCAAAGCACACACCAGAGTGGTTACCGCCACAGTTGCAGCACCCCATGATTATTTAAACGCTTCAACGCTTCTTCATACCTAGACTGTCCTACCTATCTTCTCAGGCATCTAGCGTTAGTTCAAAATGCCACTGCCCAACTTTTGCAGGGTGTGCGTTGCTCTGAACAGACCTCCCCCACTCTGTACTTCCTTTGTTGGCTCTGTGTACAAACCCAACTCATTAAAACATCTCAGCCTGTACACTAAGCCCTTAATGGCTGTGGCTCTCCCTTTGTATGGGCCAAGCTTAAGAAATATCCCCCAGGCCCTTCCTTTAGAGCCCGTGGATATAATTTGACATCATTACTTCCGGTTGGAATATTCTGGAACTTCAGTTCATGAGCCTCCTCTTTCTGATTCACCACTCCTCGGCTTTGGGGTTTGCAACCTTTTGCTACTCATCTTCATTATGGCCAACTCTCTTTCAGACTTTCCCCTTCCTCGGGTGTACCAGTGCCAAGAATGCTAGCTGCGGTGTCTGCAAGAGATTCCTCCCCCCTCACTCCCCACTAAACATAAACTCTCTGACAAAGCAAAGAAGAGGCATTTGATCTCCGGAACAACACATCAGTGTGCTAGAATTGTCATTCTGCAGATGCAGTACTTTCTTTAAAGTCGACAATCAACTGACTTTAGTACCCAATCCAAGCTTGAGCTGCTGCCAAGGCTTCTGGATGCAGCTGCTAGATTGATCTCAGTGGGACGCCTATGCAAATCATATTATAATATCACTTCAAAGTCTGAAATTAAACCGAACATTCTAATAATAACTAGGTTGCAAATTCATATGCACAGGGACAAAACTCAAATTTAAAACCATGTGGAGACACTGATCGTTCATGCACGAAACCACAGTGCATGGGCGCAAGCGCCATCTTGGTGCAGAGAACTCAGGCAATGGAAACCCATTCTGGAAGGGCGTAAAAAAGGACCTTGACCAGTTGTTAGGAAAGATTTCATATTTGAATGTAATTTTCCCTCCATGTGTCAACCCCCAAACTTTCTGCTGCTGTTTAAACACCTGTAACTAAACTTTGCCAGAGAAGCACAGCCCTCTGCTGCACTCCTCTGGGCTTTCACTGATTTTTTATGGGGAAACTGACATGCCCTTAAAACAGTCAGTACTGGGAGACTTTGTTTCCCTTAGTCCTTTCCTCATGTTGCAACTTTTGTGCAACATGTAACAAGTGTACAATGTAACTTACCTTACAGTACACTTGGGTCTCTAGTCTTTTCAAAGGCCCTAGAAACTCTCGCTGGACTTTTTATGAACTGTGCAGATGTGTCACGGACAGGACTGGTGGCAGCTTTTGTTTACATATATTTTTAACCCTTTCTTGCCATGTAAAACCGCGTTAACCGCAATTGTCACAAATAGGTGGCCTGGCTCCAAAATGGCCATGCCACGAGGTTCTTTGTCCTGTCCTTTGGCCATTTTGCCCCTTCACCTTCCCCAGGTCGATCCGACCCGGGTCAGTCCTTATTTGGTCATGCACTTTCCTGCGAAACCCAAAGTTTTTGCAGGCTTCTGCATGCCTTGTGTGTGTGCCTCCACGATGTGGGCTGGGATGTCTGTTCCCAATACACATCCTGGGTGCCAGAGAGTCTAGAGTGTCCTGAATGCCTGGGACCACCATGGTCCGTGATTGGTCCATGTATGGAGTGAGTGTTTGTGAGAATATCTCCCATTGGGTCCTCTCCGTTTTGGCGCAAAGGTAACTTTGGATAAGAGGAGGCTGAAAACACCACTACCATGTCGATCTCCCGAGTTCACACCGAACAAGGGATAAGTAGCCAAGTATCCTGCAAAAGAAGCCGAGTCAAGGAATCGCTGGGGACCCGCTGGAAGGTTTGGCACCCTGAGCCCGCTGTCGTCCCGTGAGACCCCTCTGCAACTGGTCGTCCTATAAGGTCTGCAAAGGCGCTTCGACCCATTGGAATAGTGGGACCAACTATTCTCGGCACCTTCACCAAACCCTGCAAGTAAGCCTCTTCGGAAGTGTCCCTGGGCAAACCAGTGGGCTGACCATCTTACGCGGGACGTTTGCTCTGTCACCGCTGCCGTTTCAAGGAGGCCCTCGAAACTTGGCATACTGCTAACTATGTGTCCACGGCACCCTCACACTGGGCCTATTCTTCCACCCTGAGTGGAGAAATCGCCACTGTCCTGTTTGGGAATCCTCGCTGCATCTCGGGAAATACGAGACGTCCTGATTGTCGCATTTGAACCTGCCAGCGAAGTGGACTGTACTGGCGAAGTTTGGGTCTGCCTAAGTCGGGAACCGGTGAGTAATCCTTACCCCAACCGGTGGCCCCAAGCAGAAGCCCATTTTTATGCACAAAGTGGCCCCTGAGGGCACCTTCCCTTTCCACCGCTATTGAAAAATAGCGACTCCATCCCAAACTCTCCAATTGCCTCTGCCCTCGAGTGGAGGTCCTGTTTGAATAGTGGGAAATTGTTCTTCATCGCCTCATCCACCTTCCTGAGCTGCTAGAGACCCTTGAAGAGACCCTATTTTGTCCATTGGCACAAGCGCGTGCATGTACTTTTGAGCATAAGGCTCCTCTCTTCGTAGGGCTTGGACTGCCTCTTAAGTTAGTTGTATCCTCGATGTGGAACTGGGTGTAAAGATTATTTGCACTGCCTGTTTTCCTCCCCATCTAGGTGGTCTACATATTTCGTGCTTTTAACCCCTTGGACCCCAATGGTCTTGTATATATATTGTATTGATATTGATGTATTGGTTTACTCTAGTGATACTGTGATTCTTTGCTATGGTCTATTTTACAAAGGCCTTGTAATAAATGTGTATATATTTTTAATATAACACCTGTCTGGAGTAATTTGTAAGTGTCCTTGCTTTGTATGCTCATTGAGGTCTTTCAGTCACCCTCACTCCTCTTGAGACTTAGTCTTGACCGCCTGCCATAGCTACCCTGATTGGTCTGGCTTGTCCAGAGGTTACCCTGTTCCAAGAAACTAGGCTGGCCTTCTGTACCTCTGCCCCTCCAGGTCAGAGTTCAGAAATCCTTCTTAACAAATTGGTGTAAAGCGGTGGGATAGGACTGAAGGTGTCCAGTGTTGCATACTAGTGAAGGCATTTCAAGTTATTTCTAACAGGACACATAGTGAATTGTTGTAGTATAACTTTTTAAAGGCCATAGTCCTATCTATCAGTATGGAAACAAGTACCTTGTTAACTTTAAATGCTTCTAAATCCGAAACATTGAAAAAGATGTGTGCTGAGAGAGGTGCCTCCTCTCAAGGCACACAAATGGAAATGATCATGGACTGGCAAGAAGCTCAGCTTAGAGCTAAAGCTTCTGAGGACAGTGCAGAAGGAGGTGGGGCTGCTCTCACTGGTAGAACTGGTGGTTCTGCCGCTGCACTGATCCATAGCAACCATGTGGACCTGGAGGATGCAATGTCTAATGTTTCCTCTGGCATTGCTGATTGGGAGGCCATACTTGAATTCAAGAAACAAGAACTACTGTTTAGGCAGAGGGAGCTTGAGTTCAATATGGCCAAACTAAACATAGAACAGGCAGAAAAACAGAAAGACAGGGATCACCAGTTGGAACTAGCCAAGCTTCAAGTTGCCAATGGATCCAAGGGTACTGGACATGGGGGGTCTGGGGCCTCCTCTCATCCAAGGTTTCCAAAATTAGTTTCCCTGGGTTCCTGGGAGCCTAAAGTCTCAGAGGCTTATGCTAGGATTCCGGATAACACCAAGCACTACTTTAAAGACAGTGTGCTGATCAATGGAGTAGATACTCCAGCTCTTAGAAATAGTGGGTGCAGTCGAACTGTAGTGGATTCTACCTTGGTAGACCCAGAGGAGGTTGCCAGAGCTACTCTGATGCCCACTAAATTGGCTGATGGCCCACCTCTCATGTTCCCAGTAATACTTGTAAATCTTACTATCAATGGTACAGCTGTCAGGATTCCAGTGAGCATACAGAGGAGTGTCCCAGGAAAGGTCTTGTTAGGCAATGATCTCAGAGCTTTAGGGCTTGTGGGAGATACTGCTGACAGACCCTGCACCAGGTCTCAAACAAGGGCAGCGCTGGCCAAGACCAATGCCCTGCCCCAGCCAAAGGGGAAACCCAAGGCTAAAGGCGTAAGAAAATCAAAAAGAGGGAAAGAGAATATTCCCCCAAACTCACCTACCACTGAGGTGGAGGTAGTTGGTCAATCACTCGGACCTGACAAGGAGGTGGTGATGCCTGAAGTGTTTGACCCCAGTGACCATCCTGAACTAAAAGATTTATTAGTAGAAGGTGGTCCTGACTGGGAAGAATTCAGTAAAGGCCTACGTGAATGCCCATCTCTGGAAGGCCTAAGGTGACAGGCCTGCTCTCAGCTTGAGGGTGAACCTCCTGGGAAGCATTGGATTTATTGGGAAGGTAGACACCTGTACAGTGAACCCACAGAGTCTACAGAAGGAGACCATAGGAGGTTGGTGGTTGCCCTTGCTGTAAGACCATTCCTCCTGCAGCTGGCACATGAAGTGCCCCTTGGTGGTCACCTTGGCATTAGGAGGACCAAGCAAAGGTTATCCATGCATTTCTACTGGCCCAAGATGGGGGTGCAAGTAGAAAGTCACTGCAGGAGTTGTGCCTCCTTCCAGTTATCTAGTAAGAGTGGCTCAACAATCCAAGCTCCATTGGTACCACTCCCAGTTGTGGGAGTAACATTTGAGAGGGTAGGGATCAACATTGTTGGTCCCCTTGACCCCCAGACATCCTCAGGCAATAGGTTTATCCTGGTGCTGGTCGACCATGCCACCAGGTATCCTGAGGCCATCCCATTGAAAATTGTGACTGCCAAAGCAGTTGCAAAAGCTTTACTTGGCATCTTTACTAGGTTTGGCTTCCCTAAAGAAGCTGTGTCTGACAGAGGCAGCAACTTTATGTCCAAGTATATGCAGGCTATGTGGACGGAATGTGGGGTCACCTATACGTTTTCTTCCGCATACCACCCCAGACCAATGGTATGGTGGAAAGGTTTAACAGGACCTTGAAAATTATGATTGGGGCTCTGGAGGAACCTCAATGAAGAAAATGGGATCTTCTTTTACCATGCATACTGTTTGCCTACAGAGAGGTACCACAAGAGGGTGTTGGCTTCAGCCCCTTTAAACTTCTGTTTGGTCACCCTGTACGGGGACCCTTAGCCATAGTCAAGGAGGGATGGGAGATTCCCACTCCCCCTATTACTACCAACGTAGTAGACTATGTGCTAGGGCTCAGAAAAGGGATGGTATTCCTGATGGGTCTGGCTAGTTACACGTTGAAGGCAGGACAAGCTCTGGTGAAACATTGGTATGACCAGAAGGCTTCCCTCATCAACTTTACACCTGGTCAGAAAGTCCTGATCATGAATCCCATAAGGCCTAGAGCTTTACAGGACAAATGGTCAGGCCCTTACACAGTGGTGGAGTCACTGGGTGAGGTCAACTATTTAGTGGACCTTAGAAGGCCTGGACAGGCTCCAAAAGTGTTCCATGTAAATAGGCTGAAGGCTTTCATCCCAAGAGTTGAAAAACCCACACTGCTATTGGCTTCAGATGTTGAGGAAGATGAGTCTGAACCTCCCCCTGACCTTTTTCAAAGCTTCAGATAGCTCCTTTGAGGGTGTCCAAGTGGCCCCTCACCTGACTTCTGATCAGCAGGCTGAGGTGAAAAGTTTGCTTAGGCAATTTCTCCCCCTGTTTTCACAGTCCCCTGGTTTGACACCGTGGTGCAAACACAACATAGACAGAGGAGACAGTGTACATACCAATAGTAGGGGGTACAGGATGTCAGACAAAGTAAGGTCTTACATTAAGACAGAGGTCAACAAAATGTTGGATCTTGGGATGATTGAACCCTCCAGTAGTCCTTGGTCCAGCCCTGTGGTTATGATTCTAAAAGCAGGTACTTCTGAATTGAGGTTCTGTGTGGATTACAGGGCTCTGAATGCTGTCACCAAAACAGATGCACACCCCTTGCCTAGAACAGATGAGCTGGTGGATACCTTGGGTGCCACCAAGTACCTCTGCACGTTTGACCTCACTGCAGGCTATTGGCAAATAGCCCTTGCAGAACATGCCAAGGAGAAGACAGCTTTCTCAACTCCAAAGGGTCTTTAGCAGTTCAGGGTAGTGCCCCTTGGGTTGAAGAATGCACCTGCCACTTTCCAGAGGTTTGTGAATCATGTGTTGAATGGGTTGGATGAATTCTGTCTAGCATATCTGGATGATATATAGCAGTTTTCAGTGCCACCTGGGAAGACCATGTGAAACACCTTGGGATTGTGTTACAGGCTGTTCAGAAGGCCCACTTGACCATAAAGGCCAGTAAGTGCCAGATTGGACAAGGATCAGTGGTCTACCTTGGACATGAAGTAGATTGAGGGAGGATACATCCTCTACCCAGTAAAGTACAAGCAGTACAAGACTGGCCTACCCCCACTACACAGACCCAAGTGAGAGCCTTCTTAGGACTCACTGGGTACTACAGAAATTTAATGGCAGACTATGGAACCATAGTTGTCCCTCTGACTGCTCTCACCACTCCAAAGAAACCCAAGAAGGTAACTTGTACTGAAGAGTGTGAGAAGGCCTTCAATGGCTTAAAAGACTCCTTGTGCCAGGCCCATGTGCTCAGGGCCCCTGATTACCAAATACATTTAATTGTGCAGACAGATGCCTCTGACACTGGGATAGGAGCTGTACTATCACAAGTAGATGAGAAGGGTAAGGAACACCCTATTGGATTCATTAGTCGCCAGCTTAAGGACAGAGATCTCAGATGGTCCACAGTAGAGAAAGAATGTTTCTCTGATGTGTGGGCCCTTAGGAAGTTGAGGCCCTACCTCTATGGGACCCACTTCACTGGGCAAATTGACCATAAGCCCTTAAAGTGGCTAATGAACATGAAGGGAGAGAATCCAAAGTTGCTTAGGTGGTCCATAAGTCTGCAAGGCTTTGAATTCACTATTGAGCATAGGCCAGGTGTCCAACATAGCAATGCTGATGGGTTGTCCAGAATGTTTAACCGACCTGAACAAGAAACTCATCCAGGGGTGGATTAGTTCCCCCTGTCCTTAGTCTGGGGAGGGCGAGTGTTAGGAAAGATTTCATATTTGAATGTAATTTTCCCTCCATGTGTCATACCCAAACTTTTTGCTGCTGTTTAAACACCTGTAACTAAACTTTGCCAGAGAAGCACAGCCCTCTGCTGCACTCCTCTGGGCTTTCGCTCACTTTTTATGGGGAACTGACATGCCCTTAAGACAGTCAGTACTGGGAGACTTTGTTTCCCTTAGTCCTTTCCTCATGTTGGAACTTTTGTGCAACATGTAACAAGTGTACAATGTAACTTACCTTACAGTACACTTGGGTCTCTAGTCTTTTCAAAGGCCCTAGAAACTCTCGCCGGACTTTTTATGAACTGTGCAGATGTGTCACGGACAGGACTGGTGGCAGCTTTCGTTTACATATATTTTTAACCCTTTCTTGCCATGTAAAACCGCGTTAACCGCGATTGGCACAAATAGGTGGCCTGGCTCCAAAATGGCTATGCCACGAGGTTCTATGTCCTGTCCTTTGGCCATCTTGCCCCTTCACCTTCCCCAGGTCGAGCCGACCCGGGTCAGTCCTTATTTGGTCATGCACTTTCCCGCGAAACCCAAAGCTTTCGCTGGCTTCTGCATGCCTTGTGTGTGTGCCTCCACAATGTGGGTTGGGATGTCTGTTCCCAATACACATCCTCGGTGCCAGAGAGTCTAGTGTGTCCTGAATGCCTGGGACCACTGTGGTCTGTGATTGGTCCACGTATGGAGTGAGTGTTTGTGAGCTGATCTCCCATTGGGTCCTCTCAGTTTTGGCGCAAAGGGAACTTTGGATAAGAGGAGGCTGAAAACACCACTACCATGTCGATCTCCCAAGTTCACACCGAACAAGGGATAAGGAGCCAAGTATCCTGCAACAGAAGCCGAGTCAAGGAATCGCTGGGGACCCACTGGAAGGTTTGGCATCCTGAGCCCGCTGTCGTCCCGTGAGACCCCTCTGCAACTGGTCGTCCTAGAAGGTCTGCAAAGGCGCTTCGACCCATTGGAATAGTGGGACCAACTATTATCGGCACCTTCACCAAACCCTGAAAGTAAGCCTCTTTGGAAGTGTCACTGGGCCAACCAGTGGGCTGACCAGCTTACGCGGGACGTTTGCTCTGTCACCACCGCCGTTTTGAGGAGGCCCTCGAAACTTGGCATACTGCTAACTCTGTGTCCACGGCACCTCACACCAAATTTCGTACACTTGGCATTTCCAGGTCTGAAGTGAGACGAGTGTATCCGGACCAGTGTAAACGCGGTTGCCGTGTTGCCCTGCTGTGGCAACAACCTGTGCAAGTTCGCTGCATTTGTGACCCCCTTACCCCTGAGGCCTGCAGCAGTGGAACTGGGCTGATTCTTCAACCCTGAGCGGAGAAATCGCCACTGTCCCGTTTGGGAATCCTTGATGCATCTCGGGAACTACACAGTGTAGAGACGTCCCGATTGTCACATTTGAACCTGCCAGCGAAGTGGACTGTACTGGCGAAGTTTGGGTCTGCCTGCATCGGGGACCAGTGAGTAATCCTTACTGCAACCGATGTCCCCTAGCGCAGAAGCCCATTTTTACGCACAAAGTGGCCCCTGAGGGCCTCTTCCCTTTCCACCGCTATTGAAAAATAGCGACTCCATCCCGAACTCTCCAACTGCCTCTGCCCTCAAGTGGAGGTCCTGTTTGAATAGTGGGAACTTGTTCTTCATCCCCTCATCCACTTTCCTGAGCTGCTAGAGACTCTTGAAGAGACCCTATTTTGTCCATTGGCACAAGCGTGTGCATGTACTATTGAGCATAAGGCTCCTCTCTTCGTAGGGCTTAGACTGCCTCTTAAGTTAGGTGTATCCTCGATGTGGAACTGGGTCTAAAGATTATTTGCACTGCCTGTTTTGCTCCCCATCTAGGTGGTCTACATATTTCGTGCTTTTAAGCCCTTAGAACCCAATGGTCTTGTCTATATATTGTATTGATATTGATGTATTGGTTTACTCTAGTGATACTGTGATTCTTTGCTATGGTCTATTTTACAAAGGCCTTGTAATAAATGTGTATATATTTTCAATATAACACCTGTCTGGAGTAATTTGTAAATGTCCTTGCTTTGTATGCTCATTGAGGTCTTTCAGTCACCCTCACTCCTCTTGAGATTTAGGGCCTCATCACGAGTCTGGCGGTAACCCTTAAATGTGGCGGTAGCACTATTACCACTGCATTTAAGGGTCCGCCAGATCATGGCTTTGGCGCATTTCCGCGTCAAAATTGCCGATTTTCAGCGCAATTTTTCCCCATTGGGCCCAATGGGGAATGAGGAATTCCCGAATGGGCCCAATGAGGAATGGGCAATAACCCTTCCGGCAAACCCGTGATCCGGCGCTAATAGCGCCGCGGGGTTTGGCGGTAGGGTTATTAGCGCCGTGATGAGGCTCTAAGTCTTGACCGCCTGCCATAGCTACCCTGATTGGTCTGGCTTGTCCAGAGGTTACCCTGTTCCAAGAAACTAGGCTGGCCTTCTGAACCCCTGCCCCTCCAGGTCAGAGTTCAGAAATCCTTCTTAACACCAGTTTAGGAAGGGACTCAACACATGGCTATAGAGAATGTCCTTTTGCCTTACAATAGTATTTTGGGGATGCATAGCCTAGCCGTGACTGACCCATCCGTGCCAATCTAACCAAAACTAGTTGGATGTCCTAAAGGGTAGGTGGCACAAACATTCCACGGTGTGGGTGGCAAGCTTGCTCTGCCCATTTTCCCACACTAGAACTGACTGTTGATGCCCATAGAGGCTGACACCTGCCTGGAGCTGCTGGTGGCTCCATGCAGAAGGGAAGCGGCTTAGCCGTTTCAACTCAACTTCACTTTTAAGGCCATGACCGTTTTTTTAAACGATCTCTTGCATCGAACAGACAGGACACAAACAGCAGAATGGAACACTGTCCAGAAGAATTTCCCGTGGTTATTCATATTTTATTTTAACCAGTGTTGTACAGCAGCTAAAAAGTCAACTCAAAAAAACAGTCAATAAAATGGTCAGAGCAGGCTGATAAAATCACAAATGAACTAATTATTGGCTGGCAACAGAAGAAAATGTCTCTAACAAAAATGCAACCTTTTTCCAAAAGATAGTGACAAACACAATGCAGGGTTCGTGATTCCTCCCACCCCCATGTACAACTCCAATAGTGCTAGGGCAGGAAGTGAAGGCTCCAGGCCTGCTGCCATCAGTGCAGAGAGTCGGAGTGTACCCAACATCGCATAGTGGACTCGTAAGTGTTTGGGAGATTCTATGGAAGCGGTGCCACAAAGGCGGCACTTACGCATAGGTCTACGGATATTAGTCCAACAGCCGCTACCTCCAAGGTTTTAACATAATTCATTTCAACATTAAGGTACTCCCAAACCAAAGTATTGCATAAAAATTGTCCAATATAATTCGGGGGGCCGTTCTGTCTGATACGTTCTGTAAATAGACGGCTGTTCACCTTGGTTGGCAGAAATGTTATGTACTGCTTGCAGTAGCTGGCATATATCACGGTGCGCATGGCAGCTTTAAACCTAGGATAGGACCAACACTCGCATGTGGCTGGAAGCAAGTTCAGACACATGCTTGCCGTTGAATGGATGCATTGCAAGGCACTGTAAGGTATATATGAGGCCTTGGATCAGACAGCTTTAAGAATCATGCAGTTCAAGGTGCCAGCCTCGGCATTAACTGGTCGCCAATGTATGCCTAGAAGGGAGAGCTGTAATCTTGCCGAACAGCAGAAAATGCCCAGTTCCAAGAAGATAGATTCAACTGGTGCATGCACAGGTAATTGAAACAACCTCTTTAGAAGGAGGGATTCAAGTCTTACTACCCCCTTCTCGTTGCCAAGGTGCCATCGTATGGTACCATACATGATGATGGAGCTAACCTTAGCCATGTATAGCTGAGACAAAATGCCAACTGAATAGCCGCAACCAGAACAAGCCATTTTTCCTAGCGTTCCGACCACCTGGGAGTACCTGAGTTTGACTCGGGTAAGATGGAAGTCGCCACGCAAACCCTCGTCAAAGTGGATTCCAAGGTATTGGCAAATATTTACCACTTCCAGACGGACCCCTTCCAGGTGCCAAGGGACCATGATCTTGTGGCAGCCAGGAGGATGGAATACCATGACGTTGGTCTTTTTAATATTGACCAAAAGATCCAGGGAATCCGAGCACCTCCTTAGAGCATCAAGGGAGGCAAGGAGTCCCGCTGGAGTGAGGTAAGGTGATATCGTCCACGTAGCCCAGCCATTGGAGGGGAAGTTCCCCCAAATTGGGGGGAATGGAGATGGAGTTAGCCGAGGCCGGGCCCATGTCTGCTAAGTATAGAATAAACTGAAGGCGGTCGAGAATACAACCCTGCTTGAGACCACGGGCCATCGGGATCCAAGTGGTAGTGGAACCAGACTGGTCTAGCCAGACGGTTACCCTGGTTTCAGTAAGGAGAGATATAATCATTGGCAAGAGGTCCGATGGAATGTTCCATGATGAAAGCTTCTTCCAAAGTTTGTTACGATTAACAGAATAGAAAGCTGCACTCTAATTAATGAATGCGGTATAAACAGAGCACTGCTAAGTAAACAAAGCCTGCTGGATAATAGACTGAAGGATGATGCAGTTGGTAGCAGTGCTCAGGCCCAGCTGCAACCCAGTCTAGTTGAAGGGAATAAGCTTGGACTCTGCAGCCCAAGACCAGAGGTAAGAGAGGAGCATGCAAGTGAATATTTTTGAAGAGGTGTTGAGTATCGTGAGGAGACACTAGTTTCCAGGTAGAGAACGATGGCCACTTTTCCAAATAGGGACAATGATACGGTCTCTCCATGAGGGTGCAAGCAATTGAGACCCTCCGATCCAGAGAAAAAGGCAGCTTAATGCAGAGCCCCAGCAAGCAGGGTCTTTTTAAGGACATCACTACAAATGCCGTCAGGGCCAGGAGCTTGCGATGACTTGCTGCAAGCAATAATCTTGGTGATGTCCGCGGGGCAATGAGTGTAAGACCATCCCCCATCATTTCAGTCAGGTGCTCAATACATGCCGACTCGGTGACACCCAGCAAGTCACGCTCACGGTGTATACCCAAGGCCAAGTTCCAAAATTGGCACGTATCGTTTACATGGGCAACATGAACCAGTCTATGCCAACGTGAGCATTCCTGGGCATACCAGTGTTGTTTGAGCCATTTCCGGTGAAGAAGCTTGGCCCTGTTCAAACAAGAGGAGCAGACTAGGGGATCCGATTCGGTGCACACAATGGTGCAGAGTTCCCTAAGAAGATCCTTTTTCCTAGATACAACAATTCTATCATAGGAGTGCCGGTAAGCATGAGGCAGGAAAGTGGGACGCTGATGGCTGGACGCTTTACGTCTGAAAATAGAGGCGACTAAGGACAAGATTACCTCCCCAAAGTTGTGAATAGCCTTGGGGGGCGGGGTCAGAGTCTAGGGGCACCTGAAGCCTCAAGATAAGAGCGATTAACAAAAGAGACCAACACATAGAGTTGGGGATCCTCTTCCAGTCTTTGCTCGATCCATGAAATCCGATTTAAAGTTGAGTTACCCCTTAGTACCCCAGTTGGTTCAAAAGTCAGCGGAGGCTCGACCAGATTCAGGGACATCACAAGGGAGGAGTGGTCGCTCTCAACGCAAGGAGAAACTACCAATGTCGACCACCAAAGAAGGACAATTGTCAATGAAGCCATAATCCAAGATGCTATTGGAGCCAATACCAAATTGAGTGCAGTTCGTGGGGGGTTATCCGCTGCAGTGGCTCTGTTGATCATATAGAAGTCGATAGAATACAATAAGGTAGCCCATTCCGGGCCCCTTTTGCAGGAGTGGGCAAGAGGGCGTCCATCACTGGGCAGGAGGAAGGAGGTCCAAGAGCGAGAGCCGAGTTGAAAGGCCCTGGGATTTGAGAATTAAAATCCCCGCAAATAATGCAAGGAGAACAAGAGCTTAGGTCACTAATCAGGCTTTCAGTTTCAGCTAGGACTTCAGCATGGGGAAGTCTGTAAGGAGGATCATAAAGGTTAATGATCACAACTTCCCTGCAGTCCCCGTCTAGAGACACGGTAATCCCTGCCATTAGTATGTTTGGGGAATTAGTCGCTAGTTCAACTATCTTAAGAAAGGTCTTAGTGCCCAACAGCAGCGGGCCCTTAGGGTTGACCCGTAGGGCTCTGGGTGGCTAACATATTGATAAAGTGCTACCCGTCCACCACCACAGGCTTGGTCAGCCAAGTCTCCTGGAGAGCCACACTGGAGTACTGGGCCTAGTTGTTGAAAAGGCCGCCGGCCTTGAAGAGGTTGTTAGAGCCACGGGTGTTCCAGCTGATCAGCTGAACAGGATGAGGGGAGGGAGCAGCTAGAGGCCGTTGGGCCCCCCCTGAGCAGTTGGCCTGGATAACCATGCCCAGTGGCATTCCTCTTCCAGCAGGAGCACCCACAACCCTGTTCCAAAAGGCAAACTAGGGACTGTGGGTGGGATGCAGGAAGGAGCCTGAGCGGCCATACAGCCCTCAGACGGCTCCACTGGACAGTATTTTAGGCCGTACAGTGAGTCAATCAGCATACACTCATAGCCCAAATGGTTAAATGAGGCGGCGTGCTCCAAGCTGTAAGATAGGGTCTCCCCAGAGTGGAAGTAGAGCACAGCGGAAGCGCAATCAAAAGATTCAAAATGTCGACTGTTTTAATGTCGTTGCTGTGTAAAAAGCGCAAAGGGATGATGCAATGGAAAATGTTGAGCAGTTCAGAGCGGGTTAGGAACTGGCCCTTAGTCTTGCCAAAGACACAGTCTATCAGAAGGGCCTTGGTGGCAGTTTTAAGAGGTGGTCGAGGCTGCTTAGGCCATTGAATGGAAGCTGCTTGAATCAGTGGTCCCAAGGGGCGGCAGCCTTGCAATCCAAGAGTGGGGCGGCTGGGGCCACAGGTCCAAGTGAACCCTCGGTCTGGGCGGAGGAGTTTACAGTGGTCCTCTCCTCTATATTAGGCGGTGGTAACTGCCACATTGTACAAAGAACTACCCCCGGCACAGTATTGAGTAGGGGATTGCCATTAGTATGGCAGGTCAAAGAGTCAGCACGTGGATCAAGGTGAGATGCAGGATTGTTGTAGGTAATCAATGACAGTCATTGTTTATTGTCCCTGGCAGAAGTCACACAACTGAGGCGGGCACTGGATACATTGAGTCTCAAGGGGGGGTTAAAAATGGAAAAGTGGAGGGGAGGAAGTCCCTCCCGAGACCACCATCAAGTCAGGGAGTCTATTGGCAACAGTGCTTAGTCTCTTTATTTTTCCCGCAAGAGGTTCATACATGGATGCTTGGTGGGCGTCCTTGTGAGACAGTTTCGCAGGAGGAGTTCCTTTGGCCAGCTTCAGAAGGGGCATCAGTAGTTGAGGAGACAATGTTGGTAGCCAAAGGAGTAGAAGAAACGGGCAACACTGCACAGTTAGTAGAGCAGGTGGTGGAGGAAGGACGAAGAGCCAGCTGGTTGGTGCAAATAGTTGTCCACCTGATTGTCACAGTGTGCAGATGCTTGGACAAGGGACTCAACAAGGTTCAAGGTTTTTGCAGGCCGGAGATCCTAGGTGTCCAGTTTAGCAGTGATCACGTCACATTTGGAGGAGTGTTCAGATAAGGGCGACTCCAACACATTGAGCATAGCGGCAGAGGAATCGCTAACATCTGCCAAATCCAGAGAAGCAGAGGAAGAAGCAGAGAGAGGTGATGAGAAGCCATTGGTTCTACAAACAGTAACCGGACGGGGAGCCTCAAAGTGAGGGTCGCCAAGTCCAGGAATAGGGATGGGACCACAGAATATAGGGGGAAAATCATCAGAGGAGACCGAGATAGAGCGGGATGACAAGGAAAGAGTATTAGAGACATGTTCACAGCTAGGCAGGGAGGGCAAGAGAGCTGGGATAGAAGCTGTAGAAGTTGCAGATAAGCTTTCAGGAGAATGGCAGGAATGAACCATGCAGGTAGATTTCCTCACTGATTTATCATGAGTTGAAGTAACATCCGGCAGGAAAAGAGGAGAGTGGTGGCCGCCGGCCTAAAGTAAGATAGGGTTTGAGTCATGTACTGTGGAATATTGGTCAGATACAGCAGAAGTAGATGAAAGAGCAGTAAGGGCAGTGGTTAAGGAACCCTCAGACGGTCGTGCAGGTGACAACACAAGTGCTTTGGCAACTTTTTCGACGGTCATGGAGCACAAGCACTGAGTTTGGAGATAATATCCTCATAAAGTTCTTTACTCAAGGAAAAGACATCAGTGCGTAGCTTATTGTAAACCGGGAAGAAGGCAGTAATTTTTTAAGCAGGTAGAGTTGCATTGCACAATTTCAAAGTGGGTTGTGGGCAAGAGCATTTGGTAAGGCGAGTGTTGTTGGCCGGATAGTCATGGGGGACAACAGGGGTGCCAACGAAGGTGTCAGCACCAGAGACTTCCACTGCGCCAGATGTCGAAGTTTCAGGAAAGGTGCAAGGAAGAGGCACAGCGTTGGCCATGTCAATGTGCAAATGGCAGGCCACACGCTTGTAAGAGAGGTGTGGGGATGGGCAGGGTCACGGTGCTTCAGTGTGGAACGGGGGGCTATGCAAGAATAATTGGGAGTATCTGGGTTAAATACCATCACCAGGAGCAGGGGAGTTGCTAGGTCTGGAAAAGACCCGGGGCTAATCTGATGTCCGAACTGTTGGGACTGGGGGCTAGCTAGTCTTTTGGCTGTAGCTCCTGAGATTCTATCCGGGGCTACAACCAAAAGATCAGGGGCTATAGCACCCTTAGCCCCCCCCTAGCAACGCCCCTGACCAGGAGTCTACGGTAAAGAGGGAAGAGAGAGCTTCCCGTGCATTTAATTATATTGCTTTATGGATATTGTGTGGCTCAAAGGGTGTAAAATGGGATCAATTCAGTCGGTTGAGCTGCAGACCTCCGTTAGGAAAGGACCTTGGTACCCCGTGGTTATTACTGGTTCAAAATTTCCATATACCTGTTTTTGGTTAGTCCATAAATGTCCTATTCTGTTCTGCCCACACACGTATGGATCCGGACTAACCGGCAGCAGACACATCAACATACACATTCTGTCAAATCTCTCTTAAGTTACAAATGAGTACCTACCCAAATGCAACATATTTTCGATCCATGTAAGGAGTAGCCTGCAGCGTGATATAGAATTGCGAACCATTTGAGTGATGCCCCTTGTTGGCCATTCCGAGAACACCCCTCTTGTTGTGCGGAATTGCAAAGCTTTCATCTGGAAAAAGAGATAATAAAAACTGTCATGTATATTGTCACAACTGCACTTCAAACTGTATAGGCACTGCCAGTCCTACTGCAGGTAACAAACGGAGGGAAAACGCTTCCAGAGCATATGCAGTAAACCGAATCCGTACAAATAAACTAATACAAAAGAATGAGAAATGGCCAAATTTATTTCACCGAAAATAGTAGGTATTATAGTATATGTATGGTAAATATTAGGTGGGGGGTGTGGTAAGGGTATAAGTTATGGTAGGGAGGAGGTTGAGGGGGAGAGGTGTCGGGGGGGGGGGGGGCTCCTCTGGCATTATATAAAAAAAGTAATTTTCGTTTTTTGGTCAACAAATTAGGTAATTTCTCTCCGTCCTTTTTTCTCGAAATGATCAGGGATATCCATAGTAAACAGCACACAGCTTTACAAACATCGCACAAAAAGATGATCATCTTCTTGACATACCATTATTATTGAACGCCTTCTAAACCTTTAAGAATTTCTACATGACCAATAAGAGCGGCCGGAATCTAGAATTTCCTTAGCCACACTGCTAGGATACAGGTCTTCCGAGTCACATGGTCTTCCGTTCCTCCTGGGAAGCAATTCAGGCAGTGCTTTGAACTTTCTGTGGTCGGCCTGAAAGCCCTGGGTGATGAGTCCATGTTTCAGCAATGAGAAGCATTTTGCTTTATGGATAGATGTGCAAATAATGAATGACTGAATCAGTTGCATAGGTTTTGCATTGAACATCCAGCAAGGAGCAGGTAGCATGAATGGGAAGGACTCCTCAGACCCTGCATAACAGCCTCAGTAAACAAGCAGTGCCAGATGGCATACTACAAGAAGTTATATTGACTTCATGAAGCAGGAGTTTCAGATCAACATGTTCTCAGTTCCGGGAACAAGGCAAAGGGACATACACAAAAGACAGCAAAGGCGGCACTTCATTTGTTTGACAAGACATACTTTATTTTCAGTAATGTTTTGATTTTGAGTGCATGTGTGCTCTTCAGCACTTGCTACTCGAATGTGCAAAACACTGGAGGCAAGATAAGGAAGGCAAGGGGAGAAAGAAACAAGCTGAGAAAAGTCTCAGAGAGGATCATTTACCATTGAACTATGCCAGAAACAGGATGATCTTGAGTTTCCTCTTAAACCTGTGCAGCTCAGGGGTTCCTCTTACTGCTCGAGGCAATACACGACACAGGATAGCCACTTGATGGGCTACATTTCTACCATTTTAGCATGACCTCAAGGTTGTTAGGATGCTGATTTCCTGACTGCAGCATTCACATGGATGGGTAGTGGGGGAAAAGATATGGAAGTCAGGATGTTCCTCTTTTTACAAAGGTATAGCATTTTATGTAGCAGATCTTGACGTATTTGCCACCAGGGACTTGGAGGGGCTATAGATCCTTCAAAAAAGGACTAATGTGAGACCTTTGATTGGTTCCGTGGTTCAGATGGGCACCATGATTCTGGACAAATTAAAGATGTGGGGTTTATTTTATTTGTTTATATAATTTTTATTAGTAAACAAACACAATACACGTGGCCCCAACCCCCCCCCCCCCCCCCCCGGACCCTCTTTCCCCTGCCAGAGGGTCTATGTTTATTAATTGGAATACTTCTTGTTACTGTCACATTATGTCCAAAATCCATATTTTTTGGAGACACCATTGAAGCATATAGTCACTTTGTAGATATCCCAAGACCTCATCCTAGTTCCGCTTGAAGGAGGCTTAGTCCCTTGGTCCATGTGAGTTGCCCACTCCAACGAGATGTAAGACCATACCTAGCCAGTCCAGATTTGTTGGCGCCTGTCTATCAATAGGATCATGAAGCTGCATTTCTGTCTCTTTGAGAGTATTTTCTGTTTTGGAACCCATAGCCTGCACATCAATACCCCTATATCTGATGGGTCAATAGTGGAGATTATCCCTCCCATTTGTTCCTGTATCTCATCCCAATAGAGACTGATAATCGGACAATCCCACCAAATATGTCTCCAATCCCCCTTGGCCACACACCCCCTCCAACATGATTCCGATATCGTCGGGTACATAGCATGAAGTCGCTCAGGAGTGTAATACCACTGATACATCATTTTGTACCACATTTCCCTCATTTGAATGGAGCGAGTACATTTAGGAGTTGATCCCCATAGATATTCCCAATGTTCTCTTAGTACGGCATAGTCTAATGTGGCCTCCCATTTTTTGATATAGTTCCATTGTACTATTGTTGTGCCTTCGTTTAATATTTTGTATAGGCTTGAAACCAGCTTTTTCGAGCCTGTGTGGGTCGTAATGTAATTTTCAAAAGGAGTCAATTGTCGCGTGGCAGCTGTTTTAATCTTTGGACTTGTTAGCCAATGTCACAGTTGATAATAGCGGAAATCTGTCCTCCTCGCCCACCCCCAGATCCCTTTTACAATCCTCAAACATTCTGAGATCCTGGCCCTGGTACATGTCCTGTATTTTTAGGCAGCCCGCCACCCTCCAAGCTCCAAAGGTTCCTGGTTCCATGCTCGGGGGAAATTCCGGATTCCTAAACATCGGGAGAAAAGGGGAAGGGGAAGTGGACAGAGCACCTTTTTTAATTGATGGGTCCCACACATCAACGACCAAACCCACTATTTTACTCCTCTTAGCATTAGCAGGTCTATGATTCCCATCTAGCCATAGAAAACCTATGAGAGGTGTGCCTACGACCGCCCTATGTTGTCATGACCATATCTTGCCATCCCCTGTGAACCATTCCTTGATGGCCCGCAGTTGCGCAGCTTCATCGTATCTACAAAAGTGAGGGAATACCGTTCCCCCTCTATGATTTGGCGCTGTGAGAGTGGTCATGGATACCCTAGGTGGTTTGTTCTGCCATATATACGCTGTTATAAGTCTTGTAAGTGAGCTAAATATGGATCTATGGACTTGGAGCGGGAGTGCTTGAAAATAATATAGGATTCTGGGTAGGATCATCAATTTCACTACCGTCAGTCTCTCCAACCAGTAGGTCGCCAGGGGGGTTCCATCTTTGCAAGTCAGTGTTCACTCTGGTGAGGAGTTGTGGATAATTTCCACCATTTAGTTGATCTGGTGTTTTTGTCAAAACCATCCCCAAATATGTATATACCATTCTCTGCCAAAGACAACTGGGTTGAGGATCATAGACGTTCCAGTGTATGTGGGTTTACAGACACATTCAAGATTTTTGATTTAGACCTATTAATTTTCAGCACGGATACCCCTCCAAATTCACCCAGTTCCGCTATCATGGATGGTAAAGATATTTCGGGTTCCTCCATTGCTATAAGCATGTCGTCTGCGAATGCCATTGTCATATGCTCTCCACCCGTCATTACTATACCTCTAACCTGGTCCAAGTCCCGTAGCTGGGCCAATAAGGGTTCTAGATAGATGGCCTACAAAAGAGGAGATAGGCAGCCTCCCTGTTTTGTACCCCGTTTTATTGCAATAGTGTTCGACAATTCCTCATTTATAGCTAATCTAAATTGTGGGGAATGGTAGTTTGTGAGCACCATCTGGAGCAACCCTGCTCCAAATAGCATGCCTTCCATGGTCCGGAACAGGAAGGACTATTCAACTTCATTGAATGCCTTCTCAGCATTCAGCGATACCAATATTGCTGGTGTGTGTGTTATAGCTGTTTATTCTAACAGGTGGCAGACTCTTCGGACTTTGTCATGTGTCTGTCTCTGAGAGATGAATTCAGATTGGTTTGGGTCTATTATTTTGGGCAATACTTCTGTTAGGCAGTTTGCCAAAATGTTGGTGTATAATTTGGCATCTATATTAATTAACGCTATAGGCCTATATGATCCGGGGGACATCAAGTCCTTGCCGGCCTTGGGGAACACCACCAGCTTTGCTTCATTCATCGAATTCGTAATCATACTCTTTGACCTGAATGTGTTGTAAAGCTTTGCAAGGTGTGGTGTCAGGGTGTCTCTATATTGTTTGTAAAAATGTGCGGGATAACCGTCCGGTCCAGGAGCTTTATTTTTAGGTAGTGATTGAATCACATTTAACACCTCCCCCTCCTGGATTTCCCCTTCCAGCCTTTCCCTGTCTTCTAGTGTGATGCGTGTTAAAGTTACCCCTTCAGGTATTGCGTTTGCGTTGTTTCTTCCGGGCTGTCTGAGACATTTAATTTGCTGTAATAATCCCTAAATATTCCCAGGATCCCCTCGTTGCTTGTCTCATAGCCCCTTTCTTTGTTTTTTAGTTTCAGGATTGTTTGAGCTTGGGCTCTATCTTTTAGTTTTCTGGCTAGCAGCCTATCCACATTATTGGATTTCACTTAATAATTTCTTAAATACCATTGCCTTCTCAGCACGTTTCGTGCATAACATTTCAAGTTGTCCCTGATTGTGTCTCACTGCCCTTTGAAGTTTCCTAGGGGGGCCTTTTACCATATGCTCCTGCATCTCTTGCAATTTCTTTTCCAATTCCTCCTCCCAACGCTGCCTTTGCATTTCCCGCTCCACATTCATTGCTATTAGATGTCCTCTCAGAAAGGCCTTAAAGGCGTCCCACACTATTTCCGGGGCCGTATCTTGGGTGTAATTTTCAGAAAATCTATTTTATCTTTAATTGTGTTCGCCGCGATCTGATCCTGGATCAGGTACGATGGAAATTGACACTTCCAAACCCGTTCAGTTGCTGCTCCCACTTTAATTAACATCGAGAGTGGTGCATGATCTGAGAGGGATATAGTGCCCAGTTCCACTTCCATCACTCTTCCCACTAAGCGCGTGGAGACCCAAATGTAATCAGTCCTTGAGATCGAGGAATGTATATGGGAATAATACGTGTAGCCTTTAGCTTGCCCCTTGAATGCTCGCCAGACGTCATGAAGGGACAGCATAGTAACTTTTTGCTTAAGGGACTTGGATGGTGCTAAAATGAGATGTGTAGCACAAGTACTCCTGTCCTCCTGATGGCCCCACGCCATATTGAAATCCCCCGATAAGATAGTATCCCACTTGGCAAACCTCTCCAATTGAGAAAGCACATCCCTCAGGAAACCATCCTGTCCCATATTAGGCACATATAGGGTCACCAGTGTGTATGTGTGTGGTCCCAGCTTGACAATAAGGAAAATAAAGTGACCACCTGGGTCTGATCTACTGTCGAGGACCTGAATGGCCAGCTTGTCTTTTATAGCTATGAGTACCCTGGATGTTTTATCTGCAGCGTTGAATTGGTATAAAAGGGAGTAGCCCCTTAGTCTAAGTTTCCCTTTATCCTTCTTTCTAATATTTGTCTCCTGATACATCAGGATGTGTGGGTTCACAACTTTCAGAAATTCCTCTAGTTTCCTCTTCTTAACTGGGGAGTTCATGCCTCTCACATTAAGGGATAAGATTGTAATAATTGTCATTTTACTACCCTGACTCTATGGGAAACCTCAACTCCTTTTCCCCTATTCATTTTTATTAATCGGGACCTTCTTCTCTCTGGCAGAACAGAAACCTCTCTCTCCCAAAAATCCCCCCCCAGAAACCACCCAACTTAACCTGACCCAACTCGAACACCCAACCTCCCTCCTCCCCCTTCAACTTAACCCCCATTCCCTGAGGGGGGGCAAAGTTCCCAAGATCACCATGGCGCAGTGTCTGACTCCCTTAGCCCCTTAACATACCCAGAGATATGTCGTGGGGAGTCCTAAACCCCACTCTGAGATTCCTGTTAACCGACCACTAGCATGTGGCCCCCCCAGGCCGCACTCTTACTTGATGTTGCGTGCTATCCTGTCCTTTGACCACCTGGTGTGTATGGTCTTGTTCTGCTCTATCCTGCCTTTCACGACCCTTCGTTCTATTCATGTCTGGAGGTGAACTGGAAAAGTCCTGAGTGTACACATGCCCCAAAATTGCATCCCCATGTCATTTCCCATTATCTTTTTTGTTGCCATTTTCCTTTCCCATGGTCTTCTGCCTTGCCTTTCCGGTCGTTCTGTATTCCTGGCAGTACTTGAAGCCTTGCTTCCTTCGTCTTGCAGCTGTAGAATCTGTATGCCCTCTTCACAGGTCGTGATACAATGTTACTGATCGTCCCATTTAAAAAGCAAACCAAAGGGGAGCGTCCATTTATATCTTATTTGTTTCTGTGTCAGGAATTGAACCACTGGGCCCATTGCTCTGTTCTTTTGCAATGTTGATTGGGCTAGGTCTTGGTACAAATGCACTTCGGAGCCATTGATACTTGTCGGCCTGAGGTTTTTAGCCGCTCTCAATATTGATTCCTACTGGGCGTATGCAGTGATACCCACCAGCACGTCTCTTGACCGTGCACATGGATCTGCTAGTTTTTGACCCATCCTATGAATCCGATCTAAGTTGATTGTTTCTGCATCTTCCCCTGTGAGGAGGTCTGCAAAGGTATTGCACAGTGGCTTTCAGAGGTTTGTCATCAATTGATTCTGATAGGTTCTGAATTCGTATGTTGGATCTGCAGGAGCGATTCTATAGATCCTCGTACTACAGTTCCAAATTGTGTGAAATACAGGAAACCTGTTCCAGCACCTCATCACTCTTTCTCAAACTGTCCTCCATCTCCTGTAAGGCTCTTTCAGATTTGTCCACCCTTTCCTCGAGTTTGGCAACCTCTACCTTCACTTCCTGCAGTTCTTCCTTCAGGTCCGTTTTCAATTGAGTACATTGTGATTGAAAGGTTACCATGAAGTGCTCTTGAAATTCCTCAAAACACATCTGGAAGTCCTCTTTCTGCATAGCTATTTTTCCTGTTTTTTGACTGGTCGCCCTCTGTGTGCTACGTTTTGTGCTTTGTTCCATTGCTCCTGCGATTGCCTGCAGGGACGTCTCTGGGGTCCAACTTTTTTTAATGCTGTTGTCTGTCGCCCCCCATAGGGCTCAATGGGAATGGGGAGCATGCTAACAACGGGCCCGTTAATGAAGGGCCCGCTGTTAGCATGCTGATCCCCTCGTGGGACCCGCACACGACGTCTGGTCTGACCAGACGTCTAGAACGGGTCCCGCAAGGGAACCTCGTAATGAGGCGGTATGGGGTTAACGGTACCGGCACCTTTACTGGTGCCGTTAACCCCTTACCGCCTCACTTGTAATGAGGCCCATTGTCTGAGATGTTTGTCTCTTGCACCTAGGAAATACATCACCGAGGACCATCTCACCTGCCATGGTGCCGCCATACTGTTGGGGCACTTGTTCTTCAGGGAATAGCTGAATCCGATGTGCAGTTGCTCCAGCCCAGTTGCCTCGCCTATTAATGCAACAATGATAGAATTGGAGATTGTCAGTCTAGAAAAATGGATACCTCTACTTTGTGACCGCAAACGTATTTTGGTGGCCGTGGGCCAACCGTCTCATGCACGATATGACAGAATATAGGTTTTCGAGTTTGCCAATGAACAGCCATTTTGATGTAACAAGAATCGCCATTTTGTTTTCTAACCATTGCTCATTGCTTTCTGTTCCTATTGCTTCGCAGTATATTTTCTGCTTACACTGCTCAACTGTAAAACATTGTTGTCTGCACGTAAAAAGGACAAGGCCGCAGGGCCGTGAGGATAACAAGAGTTTGTTGAAACACAACGTAGGCAGCACCAGGAAGAATGCCCGGCTCCCTCCCGAATGTAGCCTTGAAGCAGAGCTGCAGGGCATTTAATCATTTCGCAGCTGCCAGCCAGTCTCGTTATATGGTAGAATATGTTAGAATAATACAGCTAAAGGCTTGAATTATGCTTTTCTTACAGCCCCCCTTTACTGAGCTCCGCTAGAGCGTGTCGGCTCCCAGGACACGAATAGCACCTCATAGATAGCAAGGTCTGGAATGCAACTCCTCCCCCCCCGTATGTAGCTCGCTTCCAAGAACAGAAGCGCTGTGTTCTGTTCAACAACTGAAAGATGCCTCCGCACTCACAAATTGCAAATTGTTACTAGAATAGATGTTTGAAGGTGTCATAGTTGTCGGAGATGTCCATCATCACACCAAGTTCAAAGAAACCCAATAAAGGGGGGTGTTAAACATGTCACAGCTGATTGTTTGATATGCATTTTGTATATATGTAACTGATGTACGTAATTCACTCTCTTGCGTCCCTCGAGGTCTAGAGATACACGTTGCGGGGCGTGAGACCGAGTTGGCCAAATGAGACTTTTGCTTTGCAATAAACCCTAGCTTTGGGAATACAACCTCGTGTCTGGCGTATCTATCGTGTGTGGTCACTCGCCTTGTTTCCATAGACGTTAGGGACCCCTAGGGGCCCCTTTCAAGATGGCGCCCGAATAGGGACCCTCCCCCACTTGTTCCATCGCATAACGTTGTAATTGAGTAAGGCGGAGAACGGCGAGGACGGGACGATCGAGCCGGGATCAAGAGGTGTTCGGGGCGCCCTGTAGAAGTGATGAGAGACTCCTTTGCAGATCTGCACACATCTGATCCCTGATCGACGTGCCTGGCTAGAGAACAAGGAGGCGAGGGTCCCGAAACGAGGCAGAAGCCAAGAAATGCAGACACGACGTCATTTGGTGCGTCAGTATACAGACGACTTGATCTATCAGGTGAGTCATTCCCCGATTCAAAGTAATCCTGATATTGGTTGAGAGTTGACTTTGCAAAATCAAACGCCCTAGGTAAGGTTGATTAACCAGGGGGAAGGTTGAAACATGCCTGGGGTATTGTCCACCCTAGCGTGTTTTTTCCGCTGTGGTAGACAAACTTTGGAAGATGGCCAAATTGTACCACCTGGGGGAACGCCGCCGTATGAGATGTTTGAGAAGTATGGAGTGGGTGCGATAATATTCTGTGAGACTTGGCATAGGCAAACCAGAAAGCAACAAGACCATCAGTGGCCGATTAATGGTAGTTCTGAGATAGCGAGAATAGATAACTTGGAAAGGGTGTTGATAAGAAAGAAAGCGCGTCCTGCAGCATTTGAGACTATTAAAGACTGGAGAAGGGAAGCAATGCTCCGATTTAAAAGCAGAGCGAAGCATGCGCGCAGGCATAAATCGATAGGTAAAGTAGCGGAATAGAAAGAAGAGGAGGAGTGGACTGAGAGTCTAAGAAGGGCAGGTAGGCGTGACCAGTTGAATACAGAAAAAATATATCCACAACGAGAATTACACATAGCAGATGAATTGATAGAAAACATATTGACCCATACAAAACAAGGCCCAAGATCAGAAGTGAGGCCAGACACGTCAGTAGCTATTGCCCAAACCCCGCCCGTAGCCCAAGCTCTCCCTCCGGTAGCTAAAGCCCTCCCACAGCCACAGACCGCGCACGTAGCACTTCCTATTAGCCAACTAGGCCCTCAACAGACACTCCCTGTTCCCATTGTCCCATCCGCACCTCCCGCCTCAGACACAGACTCGGTACCGTCTGTTCCTCCCGGGGTTGAAGTTGAAACCGCGGGGGCAAGAGGCGGGACTGACCAACGGTAATGCACGAGGGTAACTCGCAGCGCGATCAGCAAAGAAAGGAAGGTGGAATTGCAGCAACAGGCAGAGATGTATATAGACGGGAATGATGAGACGACAACATTGGCTTCGATATATGAGTTCCGAAGAAGCAACGAAAGACAGGTAGTGTTGGAATGCATGGGTGAATATTTAGTGGAGAAATGGAAACAGTTAATTGGTAAATTACCACCGCAGCCATTGTTAGATTTGAATGCATTAGCACGCTGTAGGGAGAGGGATGAAGAAGTGAGAGAACATATATATGGACTTTTTGAACTTAAAGATGAATTAGATAATGATTATGCCGAAATGTTTACTACACCTGGGTACAGGAGTAGGGATATCGGGAGACATCGGTAGGGAAAAAAGGGGTCACATAATAAACAGCAGCAGTTACCATCACCGGGGCAGAAGGAGATGGTGGACGAATTATCGTTGCTAAAACAGATGGGGGCAGACTTGAAAGTATGCCTATTGAAAACATCGGTACTACTGCAGCAAGTAGTGGGACACAATAGAGGGAGAGGGAATGAAGAAGGAAGGAGTAATTTGAATATGCATGGGGGTACAGTGGGACCAAATCAGTGTGCGTATTGTAAGGAAGGACATTGGCGAGCGCAATGTCCGCATCTACAGAATAGAAATGGGTCTGGTCAGAGGAGACAGCATAGAGGACACCAAGGAGCGAATGGACCAAATAGGAATAGTATGCAGCAGCATCACAATAACGGAGGTAATCAAAACCAAGGCCAAAACCAAAATGCCCCAAACCAGAGTCAGGGACAGCAAAACCAACAGTATGGAAACCAGTGTGGGGGAAATAGAGGAAAGAGTGGGAATGTTTTCGATACACGGCCAAACACGTATTACAGTAACAGCAATGATTACACATCGGACGATGTGTTATTTCCCCAATAGGACAGCCCAGGACAGGGGTCGGAACCAGTGTCCATTCCCGTGAATCAGAGAGGACCCTACATAGAAATGAGAGTCGGGAATGAGGAGCACCACTTTCTTGTAGATACAGGAGCGCAGAAGTGTTCAATAGACCACCACTTGGTTCCGGATATACCACTGTCAGGGCAAAAGAATGTTTCTGTAGGGTTCGCAGGTACACCAGTCATAAACCCAGTGTCCAAACCAGTCCCAGTTACAATAGGACCATTTACTCTATATTGTCCTTTCCTTTTAACAGAAAATTGTGGGGAGAACTTGTTGGGATTAAATTTGTTGAAAAAATTAGGTTCCGTTATACATTGCACGGCAGACGGGGTGTTCCTAACGATTTGGCCACACAATGCCCCTGTGTCAGAATTCATGTCCGAAACTTTACCAGGAGAACTAAGTAAAGTGCCAACCTGTATATTGTTACGCTCACCTGGACCCCACAGGGGTGTCGATCAGACCCGGACAGCTGCGGTCTCCTTCAACGTGATGCGTAGTGCAGAGATGACTGTCTGGACTGGCCCGCCTAGTCTTGTCTGCTGGACCCGAAGAAGTATTTTCCTTATGTTCGTAAAAGATGAGGTCTCCATCCTGCGTGTCTTGCAGGGGCGCGTAGATACCAGTTACTTCACTGGTTTGAAGGCGTTGGGAGAGTTCCGGTAAGTATTGACTCTGAAGTCCCTGGCGGGATTGGTAATTATCAAGTTCAAAGAGTTCAATGTGCCCGATGTTCACTCTTGTCCACTTCCTTCCTTAAGTTGCAACTGAGTTTGTGAGAAGAAGGTCTCGTAGCTGCTGCGTTCAGGTAAGAGTCTGTGTTACCCAACGCTGTCCGGTAACTATTGCATGCGTTAACGTGTTGTTTTTCTCCCTCTTTACAGATGCGGCATATGAAAATGAGGAGAGTTATGGAATAATACCGCCGGTGGTAAATCAGGTAAGTCTATGGTGGTAAGAGGTATTTGTTGATTCCCTTGGCTCACCTTGTTTTTTCTTGTGTCCCCTAGGTGCCGGATTACGGCGAAGAAATGATGGACAGTGCCGGATCGAAAGATGCTGTGAGAACTGGTGAGCATGGCGCTGTGCAGGAGCTGGCGAAGCGATGCGTGCAGGACTGATGTACTTTCCAGGTCCGGAGATGAAATGGTTCCGGAATTAGGTGAGGAATTTGAAATAAGTTCGTTTTCTAACCTTGTCCTTTTCTTCTTCTTTATTCTAGGAGCTCTGGATTCGAGGCGGGCGTGGCAGAAGACTGGATGCTGGCTGCAGGCACCCGGGCGTGGCAGAAGACTGGATGCTGGCTGCAGGCACGGTGAGCGTCACGCTGCTGGATGCAGAATAACGCGAAGCATGTGCTGCTGTTCGGGTGTGGTTTAAATAGCCTCCAAAGTAGTTCCAGGTAAGAAGTTCCCTAGAGCCACGCCCGAGTAAAAAATAGTCCCTGTAACAAAATAGTCCCATCCAGGCCTCATGTAGGCTTGGACTCTTTTGCAGCATGGTCTGCATCAGGTAAGTAAAGTCTATGAGCCTGGCGCCTATGGCGCCAGGACTGATTTCTATGATGAGCCTGGTGCCTAAGGCGCCAGGACTAAACCCAGACAGCCCCTAGCCGGGGCTGCTGAGGTTTAAACAAATGTCTGGATGCCTGCTCCCGGAGCTGAGGGCCTTGGTCCTGATGCCCGGGGGTAGGCATCATGAGATATATGGGCAATGCATTAAAATGATGTAGGATGCTTAAAGATAGAGCCAGTAAAAATCATTTTGAAAGAAGGTGTTACCCTACCGCGAATTCCCCAATACAGAATTTCGGCTGAAGGTGAGAAAGGATTGAAGAGTATTGTTACAGATTTGGTGAAATTAGGGGTAATCGAGGAAATTACAGGCAGTACATGCAACAGCCCGATTCTTCCAATGAAGTACCATACCGTTTTATAATTGATTTGCGCGCATTAAACAAGGTATTAGATCCACAATTTCCTTTAGTGCCAGATGTCACAACAATATTGACAATGATACCTGTTTCAGTGGAATATTTTAGTGTGGTGGATTCGAAAAACGTGTTCTTCAGCATTCCAGTGGACAAGGACAGCAGATATTTGTTCGCGTTCACATTATGAGGACGATCATTTACATTCACGCGGATTCCGCAAGGTTACACGGAAAGTCCAAGTATTTACAGTAGAGCATTAAAAGAGCAGCTAGACATGCTAGAATTACCAGTGGGTTGTGTACTCTTGCAATACATAGACGATCTATTGTTAGCTGCAGACACAGAGGAGATTTGTAAAGAAAGCACTGTATTACTACTGTCACACCTAGCGGCACATGGCCATAAAGCTAGTTTGAAGAAATTTCAATATAATCGAAAGGAGGTGGCCTATTTAGGCTACCTACTTTCGAAAGAAGGGAGAAGGCTAATGCCAGAACGCATAGAAAGTATTTCTTGTATGCCTATTCCAAAGACACAAAAAGGAGTCAGAGCCATAATAGACATGGCTTCATATTGCCGACAATGGATTGGTAATTTTGCGTTAATTGTGAAACCGATGGTGAATGTGACTAAAAAAGATGCGGTTATGCCGTTACAGTGGGATGAGGAATGTCAGAAAGCAGAAGGGTTTTAGACTGTTTGTGTGTGAAAGTGAAGGATGTGTATTGGCGGTTTTGACACAGGAATAAGGTGGAAGAAATAGGCCATGCGGCTATTTTTCTTGTGCGCTGGACCCTGTAGCGCGGGCACTACCACAATATTTGTGATCTGTCGCGGCGGCTGCTGCGTCAGTGAAACAAACGGAAGGGATGGTATTGGGGCACACTTTAATTCTGATGGTGCCACATGCCATAGACGTTCTATTAAATAGGACACAGAGCAACACCTCACCTCTGCTAGATTGACAAGATATGAGATTATCTTGTTCACGCCCCATATCCAAATTATGAGGTGTAGCGCTATTAAATCCTGCAGAATTAATGCCATTACCCATAAAAGAAATTGGGGAGGATGAATCACCCCCCCCCCCATGATTGCTTAATGGTCACTGAGGAAGAAACCAAGGGGAGAGTTGATTTAAGTGATACCCCACAGAAAGAGCCAGATGGAGAGTTATTTTGTGACGGCTCATGTTTTAAATTACCAGATGGCACGACAACTGCCACATATGCTATCACTACCCTAGAGAGCATTGTAGAAAGCAAAAGAATTCCCTACAATTCGGCACAAGCCGCAGAGATAATAGCATTAACCAGAGCCTGCGAGATTTCTGAAAATTTGAATGTGAATATATATACTGATAGCCAGTATGCTTTTGGGGTGGTTCATAACTTTGGTCGACTCTGGGCTGAGAGAGGGTTTTTGACATCACATGGCGCCAGAATTCAACATGGCCCTTTGATTGTACGATTGCTGTCTGCACTCACTCTTCCAAAGCGCCTAGACAATAGTGAAATGCGAGGCACACAAAAAGATAACATGCAAAGTAGGAGAGGGAAACGCGTTTGCAGACAGAATTGCGAAACAAACTGCCACTGATTTAAATACCAAAATGATGACGGTTCAGACTGAGGAAGTGCCCTGTATGATAGAAAATGGAGTTGCTACTGTCAAAGAAATGCAGGCCAAAGCTACTGCCGATGAAATAAAAGGGTGGGCAGAGGGCTCTGCTGAGTTAGATCTGGAAGGTTGTTGGGTGGACAAGGGAACTAGAAACTGGATGTTGCCAAATTCGTATGTGACTGCAATGGTCACAATGGCCCACAGCCCTACTCACATCTGTGCGAAAAAGATAATACAGCACCTTTCTACAGTTTGGCAGAATGTAAACATAAAAAAGAATGCAGAGAGGTTGGTGCAGAACTGTATCACGTGTTTGCAACACAATGTAGGAAAGGGAACAGTGACTCCAATAGGCAGTTTTGGCCCGCCCTCTATGCCATTTGAGGTGATCCATTTTGATTTCATAGAGATGGAGAGATGCCAAAACTTAAAATACATCTTAGTGGTGATCTGTGCATTCAGTAAGTGGTTGGAGGCATATCCCTTGAAGGACTGAACAGCAATGAGCACGGCAAAAGTAATGCTTAAGGAATACTTTTCCAGATTTGGCTTGCCCCGTGTCCTATGGTCCGATAATGGACCACATTTTGTGGGCGCAGTGGTGTTACAGATATGTGCGGGTCTTCAGATTGATAAGAGATTCCATAGTTCAATGCATCCTAGTTCAGCCGGTCTTGTGGAGAGGCACAACGGGATTCTCAAATCAAAGATTAGTAAGATTTGTGCGGGAAGCAAGTTGAGTTGGGTCGATGCATTACCAATAGCACTATTATGCATGCGTACGTCTGTACAGGCTAAAACTGGGCTCTCCCCATACAAGATCGTAATGGGGAGGCCGGCAAATTTATGGTGCACACCACAGCCAAAACAACTTAGTGAGGTACAACATCCTGTGCTTAGTACTTATTGTGGCCTTTTAATGCAGAAATTGCGTTTGATTTATCAGCAGGTGCAGGAGGCATTACAAGTGAGATACACCGGTCCGGGGCATGCGCTGGAGCCAGGAGACTGGTTGCTGCTAAAGAATTTTGAAAGAAAGTCATCGTTAGCACCCAGGTGGCGCGGGCCCTATCAAGTACTCTTGGCAACGCAGACGGCAATACGGGTGGATGGAAGGAAGTCGTGGATCCATGCCACCCATGCCAAAAAGATTCCAACTTCACTGAAAGACTTGCCTGACCCAGATGACTGGAAAGAGACAGCGGTCCCAGAAACGGAAGAAACTATTGCCAGTAAGCAGCCACCAAATTTGCCAAAATGAGAAGTGAAACTCGAAACAAAGCCTGAGACGTTGGCCAAAGAGGGGGAAGGGCAAAGAGTGCCCCAACGTTGCCCAGCAGAATCAACATCACTGCTGGCCGACACGAAATCTGCCTTGCAAATACCAGCAGAAACAAATCGTGTACCCCGTTGGCACCCAGCAGCACTTGCCAGCAGGCCAAAGAATGGATCTGCATCATTGGCGCGGCGCACACCAGCACCTGCAGTAGCGCCACAGGCTGACTTTGAGCCTGAATCTGGAAGTGCACCGGCACTGTTCACGGATCACACGATACCAGGAGTGAGGCGATACAACTTGCGGCCTCGAAAGACAAAGTGATCCGCAGTTCTTTTTTGGTGTTTATGTCAACATCTGGTTCAGCTCATGGATGGAGAAGGAACTAGAGGTGTAGAGGAGAGAAGCGTGAGAATTGTGCAAGTCGGACAATTCAAGACTCGCGGCTCCTCGGTGCGATCATAAAAAGTACATGTGTCAGGAACCAGAGCGGACAAGCTGGGTGCACATGGTACTAAGGCAATAAGATAACTGATCAAAGGTCCTCTGAGCAGTATGAGAAAGGACAAGTGATCCTGCCTAAAAACGAATAAACAAATCCAGGCTATTAAGGACTGGCAGAACTGAACTGTGACAATTCCGTTGAACTTATTGACATCAGAGCAAGCGCGATGAAGAGAGATATCCACGACGAACTGTGATAAGGAAGAAGGACGACGAGAAACATGCCGGGACCGGCACCAGCCTCCTCCTGCACCACCACTGCTGAGAATGAGTCAATTATAAAGACTGTAAGCTTAAGAAAAACGCATGGTAAAACGAATTGTATGCTGGCACTGACAATAATAATGTGCTTTATGAGCATGGTAGCACCAGTATCGACAGCCCTAATATTATGGTATGTGGAAGCGATACACCCATTAGAAATGTTTTTACCAATAGTTAATATATCCACTACTGAAAGCCCAGTTCAGGTGATTACTTATACCCTGCCCCCAATGGAAGAAAGACACAGGGAAGGGTTTGGGAATAATACGTTGTTATTAATCATGAACATGACACATGCAATTCTGAAGAAAACAAATTGCTGTGTATGTGCTCACTTACCACAGCATGCTGGGAAAGGAATAGGGTGGTATGTACAGCCATTACCATTAGGTTCTGCATGTAGTGCATCTTTAGGTGCAATGTTTTATGGGAAATGGAATGAGAGTAGTACCGGTCAATTAGACAGAACCAACATGAATGAGTTTGAGGAGATAATAATGAAGCCTATGGGTTGTTCCATTTTCCATAAAGCACAAGTAATGGCCCCAGAGCCCACGAGGAAAAGTACACGAAAGATAACACGACAAAATAGACGAGATAGATTGTCCCCACCAGAAAAGACATCTGTAATGACGTTTCGTGTAAGAACAGAAGGGGACAAAGATGCAATCCCCCCATCTTACACGGTAAATTATAGCCCAAGAACTGTCCCTTTTTGTCTAAAAAAGAAAGGCTCTTTTTCAGTCGGAACATATACTGGATGCATGAATACAGTGGTATTAAAATTGGAAATAGAACCAGTATATGTAGGTGATCCAGTTTATTTTATATGTGGAGAGAAAGCATATCCTTGGTTGCCCAGAAACTGGGGAGGTTCATGTTACCTAGGTCTACTGTTCCCAGGAGTATTCCTCTTAAAAACAGCAGACATGGCCAGACTATCCAGAACTAGAGTCAAAAGGACTGACGAGGGTGTTTTGATAGCAACTGATGTAGCAAAATCATTCATTCCATTCTTAGGGCAGATAGTGAACTCCTATAACATAAGGCAGCTGTCCAAAATACTAAAAAATACCATAAACACAACAACAGATATACTATTTAACAAGACGTTGGAAGAAAGAGGAATCAGATTAATGACGCTGCAAAATAGAATGGCTCTCGATGTAATCCTGGTTAATCGTGGGGGAATTTGCAAAATAGTGGGATCAGCGTGTTGCGTTTATGTCGATAACTATTCCCCTACGATCTTTGAAGCGATAAAGAAAATGCATGTCCTAAACTCTGAACTGCCTACTGAAGAAGGAGGCTGGGGAATAGGATCTTGGTTTTGGGGAATACTACGTTCTTGGGGATGGAAATTGATTTCAATATTAGTAGTGGTGTTTGGAATATTCCTAACGTGCTGTTGTTGCATACATTGCCTACCAATAGTTTGCGCTGAGGTAACTGAGGGATGTACGGAAGGATGTATGCATATGATGACAAAGAAAAAACAACCTCATGGTCGAGCTGACCAAGACCCAAATGAGATGAAAACAGTAAAAGAGTTGATGGCAATAGATATTGATGAAGACGATGATGTTTACGATAGCATGCAAAATTCAGACATAAGTACTTCAGACTCATCATCACTAGAGGAGGTTTCAATAAATAGATGAGACGTTTGGCATACGGCCAAAGGAGGGTTTGTCATTCTAGAAAAATGGATACCTCTACTTTGTGACCGCAAATGTATTTTGGTGGCCGTGGGCCAACCGTCTCATGCACGATATGACAGAATATAGGTTTTCGAGTTAGCCAATAAACGGCCATTGTGATGTAACAAGAATCGCCATTTTGTTTTCTAACCTTTGCTCATTGCTTTCTGTTCCTATTGCTTCGCAGTATATTTTCTGCTTACACTGCTCGACTGTAAAACATTGTTGTCTGCACGTAAAAAGGACAAGGCCGCAGGGCCGTGAGGATAACAAGAGTTTGTTGATACACAACGTAGGCAGCGCCAGGAAGAATGCCCGGCTCCCTCCCGAATGTAGCCTTGAAGCAGAGCTGCAGGGCATTTAATCATTTTGCAGCTGCCAGCCAGTCTCGTTATATGGTAGAATAATACAGCTAAAGGCTTGAATTATGCTTTTCTTACGGCCCCCCTTTACTGAGCCCCGTTAGAGCGTGTCGGCTCCCAGGACACGAATAGCACCTCATAGATAGCAAGGTCAGGAATGCAACTCCCCCCCGTATGTAACTCGCTTCCAAGAACAGAAGCGCTGTGTTCTGTTCAACAACTGAAAGATGCCTCCGCACTCACAAATTGCAAATTGTTACTAGAATAGATGTTTGAAGGTGTCATAGTTGTCGGGAGATGTCCATCATCACACCAAGTTCAAAGAAACCCAATAAAGGGGGGTGTTAAACATGTCACAGCTGATTGTTTGATATTCATTTTGTATATAAGTAACTGATGTACGTAATTCACTCTCTTGTGTCCCTCGAGGTCTAGAGATACATGTCGCGGGGCGTGAGACCGAGTTGGCCAACTGAGACTTTTGCTTTGCAATAAACCCTAGCTTTGGGAATACAACCTCGTGTCTGGCGTATCTATTGTGTGTGGTGACTCGCCTTGTTTCCATAGACGTTAGGGACCCATAGGGGATAAGGGGATCGCATACATTCATATAGTTCTTTCTAGGCCTGCGCAACTTATTATACATTTTTCTATAAGGAGGAAAATCCCTTTTGTAAGCTCAGGAAGGCTTTCTAACCGAGAAAGGGTGTCACGAGGTTCGTCTCAGGCCACAATATGCTGTCATCAGCGTCCCAGATGTTGTCCATAAGCATCATTCTCCTTGCGGTGTAGCTGGCAAATGACGCATATGGCAACCCAGGCCAGGGTGGCTGGTAGGAGTTGTTATTGCCATGCCATTAAAACTGATGTCCTAGGTACACTGCTGACTGGAGCAGATGCCTACCAACTTACAGCGGGTAAGCGAAAATAAACCTAATCTCCTATGCAAGCCCAATGCAGTCTGTATGCTCTGTGCCACCGACGAGGCTGTCACAAGTCCAGGAAATTCAAAGCAACCTTAATTTTCCTTTATTTACAGACTAAATGACATCGTTCATTTTCTTAAACACTTTCTCTCTGTGACATATGTTCCCCCTTATATGGCTTTTGCCAAGCATAGCTATAATCGGCCTGATTTATAAAGCGCTTTTCAGTAGGATTGAGCCATTGTAAAAGGCTTCTGTAAATTAGGTCCAAAGTCTGTTTCTATTCTGCTCTTTATTCCTTTTGGGTCTCACCTGGCTCTCACTGTTATCATATTTCACAGTTTATATTTGCTTGGCATTAGTAGAATCCCTATCTTGGAATGCTTAACTAGTTTGTCCTGCTCTCGGTACACTGACCTTTGCTCTTAAAGGGCCCCTTGCACCAGCGATGAGTGATAGGATATCCACTCCTGGGAAACAGTTCACCTGGGTTCTCTTAAGGCCTCTCAGTGCCACACGCTTTGCCTTGTGAAGTGTTAGAAACGCTAACCATTTCCTGATTCGCCTTCTCTCTTTCTGAGCATCTCTAGTGCCGGGCAGTTCAGTGTTCTACTCGAGGTCGCTGGGGGTCCCACACTCTGCTTTGTGTACTATTAGAACCGCAGCTTCCAATAAATGCGCCGTCACTGGTTTGCGCTCTCTCCCTTTTTCGGGGCCTTTTCTTCAGGCGTTTCAATGCCACACACTCGCCTTGTGAAATACAGAACCCGGACTTCCCATAAAGTCGTCTTCTCTGGCTCGGTTTACTCTCTTTCTCAGCATCTTTATTTATTTAGGCCTTTAAATAACACACACTCGGCCTTGTGAAGTGCCTGAAACTCTCTCTCTCTCTCCCCCCCCCCCCTTGGTTTCTTGCGACTGCTCTTCTTGTCCCTGACGTGCTTATCAGCCCTGGCGCTGCACTCTGCGTGCCAGGGGCGTGACACTTCGATTTAGAAAGACCGCTCTGTGTGGTTGCAGAGCGGTCTTTCTAAAAACAACCTTTTTACTTAGTAACTATATTCTTAATCACTGCTGGGACTGCGTGCACTCCCTCCATCACCACAGCCTCTGATCCACTATCCGGTAAAGGGCTGCATCATGCCTCAGTACCGGCAACATTTGCCTGTGACACTGTCACCATCTCGACTCTAGGAACTCCTATCATCAGAGGCTCAGGGGATTAGCAGAGTATTTCGAACGTTTGTGTGAAATACTGCCAGTGGTAGTCCATGGAAATACCGCTGGTGGTAATCCAGGCAGAACTTCAGCTAAAAGGCTGCCTATTATTACCTCCATCTTGAGGTTGAGTTAAACATTCTACCGTGAGCATAATACATTTGTAACTTTTTTTACTGCACAGAGGGGAAGCGCAAACACTTCCCTTCAATACAGTAAAACACATGTTTCTTACAGGCCATTGCAAGAGGGTGAAAAGTTGGGCATCTCTGATGGCCCCTTTCATCCCCTTAGCCATGTAATGAATGCATAAAAAAGACACATTTTACCCTAGTCTTCATGTTTTCTTTTTTAAATCAGGAGTGGCGTGTACCACCACTGTACATTACTCATGTCCACCTTAACATGGAAGGCGAGAATGTGAAGAAAAAAAGTTAAAGAAAATACTTTTTTAAAATTTACATGAAAATCTTTCAGCTAAAAACGCACTAGCTATACAAATTACACATATGAAACATAATAATACATAAGAAAAAAGATTCCTTCTAAACCTAAAATATATACATGCTTTATATAGGTATTGTATATATTACAACATTTTAGAATATTTAAAAATAGATGTCCAATATTACACATTTTACTAAATGTCAATTCCTAGAAGTTTTACAATTTTTACGAGGAAATTATTTAATGCAATGGTTAATGTTAATTGTTCACCACTCAACAGCAGGTTCCAAAGTTTGTCCGGATGAAATCACAATTATGAACAAATCTTCCAGATGTTCTAACAGATCAGTGATTTCCTCACGGGTAAGGATAAGGTGCTTTAGGGTTTCAAAAATACCTTTTGAGGTTACCACTGGCGGAGGTGATATTTCTGGAATAGGCATTCCAGAAGTACCATCTCCACCAGAGCAAAACTCCTGAACTGGGCGGATTTTGTGAAATAACATCAGCAGAGGTAGTAACTACAGATGGTGGTATTATACGCAAAAAAAATCCATCCAACTCACAAGGACCCCTCCCCAAACCCCTCTCCACACCCGCTCCGCACATGTTTGTAGCCCCTGAATGGAAATCTTTGGATCAATATCAAGTAACTTGTGCTGGCCCCGATGAAAACATTTATCTTGTGGATAATCGGTAAAGATGCTTGTAGAGATGTTCTGAAGCCGCATTGCTCACCTGCACCTTGCCTATGAGCACCGTTGTGTATCTGTAGCTAGATATAAAGTATGTTTTCAGAAGATCTATGTGCAGCGGTCCCTTTGTTTAGAGTAATAAATACTGTGCCATCCTGCACCCTACCGATATCATAAACCTCCTTACAGGTGACCTTGATTCATTGACTCACCCACATTCCTAGACTGAAAACCAACTCTTTGGAATGACCCTCCTGTGAAAAGAGTCACCAAGCGGCCAGGCCACAAAACGTGACCATGAGGAATAAGTATTAATGTTTTAGCACAAAGCGGGAACATAAATATATACGTCACTTGTACACTTCCCTAATGTCATTCATCGTTTGTGCTACCCCCCACTAAAATGTCTTATCACAGTGGACCCTGCAAACATTTTTCCCTTTTTTTTTTGTATTGTCCATTTATAACGTGCACCAATGAGTAGTTTCCAAGCACAGGATCGGGATTTGAACCACTGTTGGGATTCAAACCACTGTTGCGCTGCGTTGTCTTGCTTCCAAGACAAACACGTTGCCCCTGAGGTATCCTTCCTCTTTTAGAACATGACAACTGTGGAAAGTCATATTTGACCCATCCATACACATTTGGCTGTGTCTCTGTCAGGTTTTGTCTTGGTACAGGAAAAATCCACTTTCCTCTTGAACAAGATATCAGCAAAACCTTCATCTGATGACAAATAAAATAAAGTTTCTATCAATCAGTATGATGTACTTAAATATAGTTATGTATCAATCTAGCAGAAGGGTAGGGCTTCCTTACTAGTGCAGGATGATGAAGCTGGAAAAGGTTCTATTACACACCCTTCTGTGATCTTTCCATCTTTTATTTATTTCTGTTTTTAGAGCACATTAATGCCATTGCTGGCATCTCAGCGCTTAGACAAGCAATTAATTAAATGATTAGAATATTAAACTGTTGAGAGAGAAATGAAAGTTAGAAAAGAATAAATTAATCTTCACCAAATTGATAAATTAAAAAAAAAAAATTAGATCAGAGCTGGAACATAAGAAACAAGGCAGGGAGTTTTGCAGGCGGATGGATGGCACTAAAACAGAATGTCCTCCAAAACGAGTACAACGGAAGGGACGAGTATTAAGATAGACGGTGGCCAGAAGGGGAGGGGGAGCAACATAGGTTGCAGTGGTGCACTTTGGTGGCCAGAAGGGGAGGGTAGAGTCAAGAGATTTAAAGACAAGGCACAGATCTCTTTTTCCCACCAGGAGCCAAAAAAGGGCACTGGTGGCTGGGGACACATGGAATGAAAGGTGGAGACCCACCAAATATAAATTTGCTGCATTTTGCACGGTTTGAAGACAAGCAATAGAATTGAGAAAGGCTAAAAAAAACTGATTTCAGTAGTCAAGTCTGCTAGAACAAAAGCTATTGGTTATCGTAACCTGTGAGGAGAAAGAAAAGAACCGAAGAATTCATCAGAGAAGACACAGATGGTAAATGTATTATTGGACCACAATCCTACAGTGGTGAGAAAGTCATGGCAGCGTCTATTTTGATCCCAACATTCTTCATAACAGGTACTAGGTTTGAACATGTGCCTAGATAGGCTCGCCAAAAAGTAATTGACCACATGTCAGAGGAAAAAGGCCTCAAAAGCTCTGTCTTTGAGTCCGTTTAAAGCGACATATCCATATCTCTTTGGCTGAAAGTAAGGATTGAGAATTAGTGGATATACGAGGTCGGTTTCCACCCAGAAGTATATCATCACCAGCATACATACGTAAATGAAGGCCAACGTTTCCGAAAAGGTGGCCCAATGGAGTAGCTTGGAGGGGCTTTACATAGAAGGCAACACAGTTATAATGTAAAGGTGGCAGAGGCATTGAATGTACATGGTGCCTAAGAAAGAGGAAAACATTTAAAATAAGTCTATCGAGTGCTGAGAAAACCCCTACCTTAAAGTCATCTATCTCACAAAAGTGGCAGAGGTTCTATGAATCCAAAGTTGTGCTTAAATAACTCAAACACCCACACAGAAATACTACGCTTTCCTTATTTAAATGGAACGTGCCTTAGAAAGTGGAGATGTGCTGCCTAGCTACAAGGGATTGCCAGGTTATCTGAATGCTTGTTTACATCTGAACCAGACAATAATGTAAATAAGTTATGAAATCATACTGATTTTAACTTCAAGGGGGATATTACCACTTTATATGTCCTGAGTCTGTATACTCTACATATAAGAACATAATTCGAAACAATGGGCATCACAATAATTAAAAGGATATCTAGAACATATGGTTGACCGGTTGTTGCAACATTGTCAATACTTTGCATTCTTCTGGACCTTAGAAACCTCCAGGAGTTCTTATTTATTATGGGTCATATCTAAAAGTCTGTTGAATTATGCAGGTATCTCCAACTCTCCTACATTTTAATATCACTTCCTGTGGCATTACAAGGCTCATAATGGGTTGGTTTGAAGATTTTATCTATTTTCTATTCTTGCATCTATATGGTTCTCCAAATATCAATGCATGTAGTCTTCTTGACAAGAATGCCTTTTCAGCAAATGAAAGAGAATGTGCCCTTTAACTACTAGTTCTTAATGGTTTTCTAATGTTTAAAGTACCTTCTTCACCCCGTTGGATTTGCCTCATATGAATTACAGTTACCCAATCCACTTCTAACTCTCCCACCTTCTTCATCCTGTGGGGACATTCTTCACCCCTTTGGGAATTTCTCTTATAACAGTTAAAGTTCCCCATTTCACTTCCAGCGCTGCAATATTCTATACCCCTTTGGGTGCAGAACATGGGAGAGTTGGAATCACTAAGGCTCACCCACGCCTCTGCTACCTTCTGAGCCTTCCTTTCCCCAACCCCCTGAGCACTCTTTTTCCCAGCCCACTGGGTATCTTAATACCTCACCTTCAGGGTCTGTCTTTTCCCACTCTCTTCTCCGACAGCCTCCTGTCTCCTTCTTATCCTAGCTTTCTATGTCTCTCCTCCAGCCTCCTGACTCCTGCTCTCCATAGGCTGCAGTGGTTCTGGTCTGTCTACAGCTGCTTCTCTGCTCCTCTACAGCCAACTCCAAATGAGCTCTTACTCCTGGCTCGACCATCTACTGATTGAGCCCTTGGATTTTTATAGGTTTTGGCCCCTCCTTTCAGGCTCCCTCTGGTGTAATGCAGCTCAGGTATGGTAGATGAGATGGGGATTGGCTTTCAAGATCCAAGTTTGTGGATGCTGCACATTCCTCGTGTGGGACTTGGGATTAGCTCGTTCCTCCCTGTGGGTTGTTCTTTCTGTCTGATAAAACCATGGCCTGCTTTCCAGCCTCTCTCTGGGTACTAAGGTGTGCTGGTTTGGTATATGGAACTTGGGAGTTATTGTTTTCTGTGCCTGACTAAGGGCCTGATTCTTGAAGCGGTTTCCAATGGGATTGCACCGTTAAAAAACGCTTCTGTGAATTAGGCCCAAAGTCTCTAGTGTCTGGTGGACTGCAGCTTTAGGAACCATATGGCCATATTGGAGTTGCCAACTTCCTACTCCCTCTTGTTCATTATGTTGCTGACAGACTGGCTGAGTGCCTCTTGGATACCCTGGTCTAGCGCAGTTCTCCCTCCTTCTTTGGGTAGATTCAGGAGCAGTTCAGTGCCCACACAATGGGAACTGGACGTACATAAGCTACCTACTCTGCTGGAAGGCAGCTCCTTGAGTCTCTTAAAGGGGTAGGCAAAGCTACAGTTAAAGTGTGACAAGCCCCTGCCTTCCGCATGTGTCATAGTCGGGGTAACTCTGGGATTCTCCCAATGCCCACTATTAGGCTGTCTGTGGTGGCAACCATTACCTTTTCCCCTTCTTCTCAACTTGCAAACCATTTCCCCCCTTCTTTTGGCATATGTTTTCATGCTAGGCTTTAACAACCAATTTTAGGTGAGTCTTTTGGCTAGAAACTCCCAGAAGGATCCCACCTCAGTCTTCTCGTGTGCAGCAATTTCGCCAGTTCCTTAAACAACCACAGGGACACTAAAATGCAGAGTAGTCTGGGCAGCAGGACCATTTTATTCAATGCTTTATTCAATGCTAGCCGACCCATCATAGAAACCGTCATTTTAATCAGAAATTGTACTGACATTTTAAGAAGGCCAAATGTATTCAGTAGATAGTTTTGCGAGATATCCACAGGCACACAGTTAATGTTTATTTATGTAATGCCGAGTGACGTCCAGATTACCCATGAGGGAACCCTAAATGAACTGATCCGGAACATGTAAGTTTTGGGCTACTTTATGAAAAGTACTGTCATGCTCCCAAAGTTCTTATTAATTCAAACGTATCAGGGAATATCTGCTTAAGATCCCACGTATGTAGCAGTATATTGTCTGCATAGAGCAACACCACTTGGGGTTGACCTGCTTAAGGGAGCCCCTTATCCATAACCTTCATTCACGCCCTTGACCCTAATGGCTCCATTGCTAACATATAGTGGAGAGAGAGCACTACCCTGTCCCATCCCTTCTACAGCTGCTATCCGGGGAAGATGTTTTTCTTATTCTTGTCCATGCTGCTTGTGCTATATACAAAACTGGGACCCACTGCATGAGTTCTGGTCCAAAACCCAAAGTCCTGTTGTATTTGCAGCATGAAATCCCAGCTCAGAGAGTCAAATGCTTTTTCAGCATCTAAACTCAATCGGCATGACTGCAAACAATTTGTGTGAACGGTGCTGTACCAGAGGAAGGACTCGGACTACAGTGGGTCATGATTCAAGGGTCTTAATTTAAATAAGAGAAAAATGCTTATCTGGCCCTAACGCTACGAGGCAAGTTCCCTGCCTAACTAAAACTAATGGTGCTCGTCAAGTTGCAAAAGAAAATAGTCTCCAGTCTGAATCCTAACAACTAACCAGCCCTATCACTTTAGGAAAACTTAACAAAGAAGGACATTGTATCAAGGGCCTCTATTGTTGACTTCTGCCTGGCCCAACACTTGAATAACATGTTTCCAGTCTCCAAATATAATAATGCAGTTCACAGTCTTTTTGATCAAGTATGAGATTCCTCCAGGATCCTTCGTAAACACTATTCTTTATGCCCAACCTTTCATAGAACTTGGACTCCCCAAAGTCTTATGACTCCTTGGTAGGCTTACTAACTCTCAGTCAACTTAACACTGATATGATGTTTGTTCGCTTAGAGGTTCTAGGTTCCCGTGACCTAGTTGGCTTTCCCAACCTTGTTGCAGAGGGTTTATACTCCTTTCAAACTGTTTGACATGGGACGCATGTATGTCCGACTTTATTAGTTCCTCGTACCTTTGTCGATTTTACACGCCTTGACATAAAACACACATTTCTCTTTCACTCGGTTTTACATAGAGCAGGTGCCCATCCAGCTCTCTCATGCTCTCACACTTTTGTCGGCTTCATCAGCCTTGGTGTAAGGTTTTTGTATCGCTTTCGTTCTGAGTGATATAGGATGTGAGCCTGATCCATTCTTTCAAGCTCTTGTATATATTGTCGGCTTTTCCAGCCTTGATATAAAGTATTCAGCTCCCTCAGGCTTTTGTACTTTTGCTAGCTTTTCCATCCTGGGTATAACATGTTTGTATCTCTTTTGCTCAGTTTTGCATGGGGCGTGAGCCGTTTCACTCTCTCAAGCTCTAGTACCTTTGTCGTCTTTCATAATCATGATTCTCTGCCCTCAATAACCTTGTTGGTTTTGCCAATTTTGGAAACCAAAGTACGTAGCCCTCTGTGGCCTTTTTACATCAGGAGAGTTCGCTTCTCTGTTGGTGTTCGTATCTGCGGCAAGTGCTCTTGCCATGTGGAGCTTGGAGACCAAGGCTCCTTTCGTCCTGCTGGTCTCTGCTTCGGTTGCTGGGTGTCAGGTCTGCCACTGGTCTCCTGTGGTCATGCCACCAGCTGAGACGGTTGTGGTTCCGTCTCCATCTTTCTCTCCGACCCGAGTCTCTGACTTAGAAAGGGCAGGTGCCTTCCAACCTCCAGCTAGTGGTCCTCTATTCCTCCACACAACTTCTGGTTCCGCGGCTTGGGGTGGCCCCGCCCGCCAAGACAAAGTCTCTCCAGAAGTTCACCACAGCATGGGTATTTCCCTCCTCCCTCCGTGGGAGTCTCTCCTCAGTTTGCAGTCTGTGAGGCTCTTATTTACATCTTCAGAAATAAGTGTGTGTGTCTTCTTTGATCATAGCATTCAGATGACATCCAGAATTACCTGATGCCAAAGGAGTGAAAGAAAGGTCCTTGTTTGTTATAGTCATAATGTGAGATACCAAAGATTTTACAACACCCATATATGCAAAAATTATGTTTTGAGCTGGAAGTTCCTGATCAGAATGGGAGTTCTTGTCCACAAGAGGGGAGTCACTCAAAGTGAGGTCCCACTTGCCCAGACCCTTAGGGAAAGTCTTGCTTAAGGGGCTCACCTCCCTAGCCTCAAAGGGGGTGTCTCCCTTCTGGGGAGAAGGGACAAATTGCCCAGATTTGTCACAGAACTCATATGCGTGTTTAAAATCAAGTGGGTGTTACACAACACTAAGCACTTACAAGGTTGTACAGAAGGAATGTGGTCAATAAAGAGTCCTCTCCCAATGCCGGCATTCACACAGCATCAGCAAATAGCATAATGATGATTTGCATGTGTAAACAAAAGCAAAACATTTTCTACACACAAGCCCTATAGAGTTCAAGGCAGTCATCTTGTAGGCGGCATTCCAGGCTCAGCAGCCTCACCCATATCTATTTCGGCATTTAGTGCCCATGTCCCAGAACCCATTTGCATCTCATCTCAAACCTCCTCATGCAGAGGATTAATGCCTTCTTTGTCAGTTTCCTGATGAAGTTGTGGGCTGTGACCCACAGAACATCAGCTCAAGCGGCCCCTCTGGCATCGGACACGCGGGGTACGATGGTCATTTCTGGAACGTTCTCCACCTACCTCAGTTCCCAATCCAAAGGAGTCCTATCAATTCTGTGCAGCCTTTGGTGTTTCAAAATAGAGCCAAGTCCTTATGTAGCCCATTAAGCCTTGACAGATAAAGTAGCATAAATCTCAAGTTTAGATGCTGCAGTGCTGGCTTCTGGCCTTCTGAAACGCCTGAGTAAAACCTTAAAAAACTAATATATGCAATTCCCAGGTGAGCCTCCCCTTCTCCTAGCATCTCATTATAATGAAATTGTAAGATCTTGGCAATAATGGGTCAGGGTGGAACGTCTGGGGGTGATGTCTTAGCTAGCGCACTGTTGTTTACTCCACCATGATGATCAACACCCACCATCACCCAGAACACATTTTCACAATATGCCATTGGGTCCAACCCGCCTTGCAATCTGCTAGGCACAGGACCAGATGTTATTGCGATGGGACCATCCATGTACTTCCTGTTCTTCTTTCCAGCTCATGGGTCCAGACCACTACCGCAGCCGACTGCGATTGCAATGCATAGAGTGAGTTCTGCAACATGGTCACACAGTTTCTGGATCCAGTGATCCTCTCTCTTACTTTCTGGGGTTCCTGCCATATGAGCAAAATTGAGATTCCACCTTTCCCAATTTTCTGTTCAAGTGTGTCTGCTAATCCTTTATCGCAGACATTGGGCCTCATTACAAGTACACCGGTCCGGAGTTAACACCGGTGGTAAAACCATACCGGCACCGTTTCCACGTCCGCCCAATCATGACCTGCGGCCCCGGAAATAGCACCTCCTCAAACCGCCACCACGGAGTTAAGGGTCCCGTAAAGTCCACCTGCACGGAAACCCCTCTGTTACCGGCAACACGAAACACCGCGAGCATCACAACTAGCGCGGACATGGAAACGCTGCCAGAAAAATGGCGTTAAAACCGTGATCACGTTGGCGGTAACGCCACCACCGCGAACATGACGTTAAACAGTGCCAGCTGAACAGAATCAGGGCACAGGTGCACCAAATCAGCCCAGCTGGACCCAGCAGCACACTGGGTGCCCACAAAAGGGCCACACCCAGCCCAACACAACACAGAACCATGCAGGCAGCAGCTCTAGTAGCACTTGGACTGGGCCTACTCAACCAACAGGCAGCACTGCACATTATGGCAGTAATGGTGCAGAGGAGGAGGCGGAGGAGGCGCAGGCGCCAACCAGCCAACCCTGCACCTATGGCAAACCCCATTGTGCAGCTGCCACTACCCCGCAGGCAGCCTGCAATACCCCGCATCAGGGCCTCACCCTGGAACCTACCCCAGGACAGATCCACACACTATACCCGCTGGACCGCCCAACAATCCTGTACATCACTGCCATGATTGAGGACGACATCAGCAGCCACATAGACACCCCCACTGCCACCCCCCCCCTGAAGGTTGTGTCTGTGCTGCATTTCCTTGGCACTGGCACCTATCAACACACGGTCGGTGAGCTGCACGGCATATCACAACCCTGTTTCTCAAAAATCCTGGTACAGGTACTGGATGCCCTTTTGCGCCATATGTCGGAACACATAGCCCTACCCCGTACCCTCCCCGAGGTCATTGCCACAAAGTTGGCCTTCCATGCCATAGCAGGCATGCCAAATTGCATAGGTGCACTTGACTGCACCCACATTGAGCTGACAGTACCATGTGCAATTGAGATGGTGTTCCGCAATAGGAAACAGTATCACTCACTGAATGTACAGATGGTATGTGATGCCACGCTACTGATTACACACTTCTGCGCACGTTTCCCAGGCTCAACCCATGACTCAATGGTACTGCGGAATTCCACGTTGCCACGGTACATGGAATGCTATGCCGGACAAAGCACATGGCTATTGGGTGAGTACAGCTGACAATGCTCTGACCCTGTTGAAGCGTTATGTATGTGTCCAGGCCAATGAGCAATGTGAGTGTGCCGCTGTGAACGCACATTCATCACCCCCCCTCCCATCTACCAAATAGACAGCGGATACCAAACATCACAAAGGAAGAAATGACAGGTCACCACAGTGTGCCTGTACATACCCTGCCACCGCCCATCCTGTCACTGTCCCATACACCTTGTGCCACTGCAGACACCCACCCACAAATGGAACACTGCCCTCCCAATGCACGAGATGCTTGTAAATGAGACATCGGGCATTGACTACTTGAGTACAGTGGAGTCACATCAGTGCACTATGACATACTCACAATCCAATGTCACCCGCAGGGCACAGTACACATGCAGATAAATGTGTAAGCCACTATCCAGTTGGGGACATCTACTGTGATGCACAATGAACACTTAAAACCACTGCATGGCACATATGCATGAATGAACAATGATACAAGATAGCACAGCATCAGATTAAGACATGATACCACAAACACTGACATGTCCCCCCATCTTCATCCCATGTAGGTGATGCTGGATATGCACTCACACCATGGATGATGACACCTGTACGGAGACCAAGGAACAGGCATGAAGAGGCATACTATAGGGCACATGTCCGCACACGTGGAATGATTGAGAGGACATTCGGACTGCGAAGGCCCGTTTCCGCTGTCTGAGCAGATCTGGGGGATCACTGCTGTATAGCCCAGTCAAGACAGGTAAAATCATGCTCGTATGTGCCATGCTGCACAATCTGTGCCTGCGCAGGAACATCCCAATGCCCCCAGACGCAGATGAAGAAGATGGGGATGGAGATGGGGATGGGATGGCACCACCTCCCTCTGGGGGTGCACTTGTTGGCCAAAGAGCACGGGATGAGCTGATTCGCATTTACTTTTGAGACACAGCACATTCACAGCAATGCATAGAGTGATGACAATAAATGATTTGTTTTACTGCAAATGAAATGACAGATGTTCACACATGTATGTTTTGCTTTCAAATGATAATATATTGATGAATTCACAACAGGGAAGGAGGTGAAATGGTTAGGGAAGCTGTACACCCGAGCCCACCCACCACCCAAACGTACCCACCCCCACCCAGGCCCCAATGTTCAAACACCCAAAACAACCTCCCCCACCACCCAAACGTACCCACCCCCACCCAGGCCCCAATGTTCAAACACAGAAAACAACATCCCCCACCACCCAAACGTACCCTCCCCTCAACCCTTCAAGTCCACGTGTGTCCTGCAGTGCACCATACACCTATCATCACTTCTGTGTGCGCTTCTGTGCCTGTGCATCCTTGCCCGAGAGCCCCGTTAGCCGACTTGAGCGTCTCCTTGGACTGGCAGTAGTGGAGCTTGATGGGGTGGTGGTATTTGATGGCACAGAATCCGGTATGGATGGCATCCGTGCAAGAATTGCCTGTTGCCCAATCAACAAGGCCTCAATGAGCCTGGAGGTGTTGTCATTACCCTCCCGCACATGACATGCCAGGGTGACTATTGTGCTTGCAAAGCGTCCAATAGACCTTGAGAGGCGACGCACTGACGTGCTATAGCACTCCCTCTGCAGCCTAGATTCTTCAAGCTGCCTCTCCACCAGCTGGGTGAGGGTTGCCTGCTGCTCCTCCATCCACTGCATGCAGGAATTCAGCTCTGCCATGGATGGGGTGGGTGACCTCATGGGACTTCTGAGTGAAGTGGGGCTAAACTCCAGCTGATGGAAGGAACCCAGGTCATCAAATGTGGGCGTCGCCCCCTGTGGCCCAGTATCAGAGTGCTCTAGCGAGGCACTGTTGTCACTACAGGCCGCCTCCTCTGCAGTGCAGCTGCCTTCTGTGTTGGTTTGGGTGGGCATGGTGGGTTCCCGTGGCACCCGTCTTGCCTCAGGCAGCGTGGAGACGGTGGGGATGTTGGTGGTGGTGGCCGGCACATCTGTTGCAGTTGGTAGTGGGGGCTGAGATCCCGAACTGCTGGCAGCATCCTCTTGTGTGGGGGCGGTAGCTTGGGCACGTGCCGGTGCTGATTGCCTGGCCTGTTGTGCAGTGTCACTGTCACTGGATACGGCTGTGGGGACACAGAGGACATGCAATTCATGTTGTGGTGGTGGCTGATGGGTGCATCACATGCATCATACAGGTTGGTCATTGTATAGTGTTTGTTACATGCACCTGATTGCTTGGGGTAAGCATTGTTGTGATATTGGGTGCCATACGGATCTTGATGGGTCCTTTGGGCCAGTCATGCACTGCCTGGAGGGGGGGGGTTATTAATGGGTCCTTTGGGCCAGTCATGCACTGCCGGGGGGGGTTAATAATGGGTCCTTTGGGCCAGTCATGCACTGTCTGGGGGGGGTTATTAATGGGTCCTTTGGGCCAGTCATGCACTGGCTGGGGGGAGGAGGGGTTATTAATGGGTCCTTTGGGCCAGTCATGCACTGCCTGGGGGGGGGGTTATTAATGGGTCCTTTGGCACTGTAATGCCATCATCATATTCTTTTATGGCATTCATGTTTGACCACTTACCAGCATCTGCAGGTGGGCTCACCCCTGCCTCAGCCTCCCCGATCCCATGAATGCCCTCAAGGTGGAGGACACTGCTGCAACGCTCCTCCCATGCTTACAGCCTCAGTGGGGAAGGGGGTCTTCCACCTGTCCCACTGCTGCGTTGGCGGTGTGTGGAGATGAGGTTACGAACCCTCAGCCTGAGGTCGTCCCACCGCTTGTGGCAGTCCTCGACACTCCTCACTGTCACGCCCACAGCGGTGCACATGCGTGCTGCTTCTGCCCACACTTCCTTCCTCCGCTGCTGTGTGGCACGCCGTTGATTGGCACTGAACAGCATCTCTGCATGCTCCACTATGTGCTCCACGAGCAGAGTTAGCTCTGCCTCACTGAAGCGCTGTTTGCGCTACCTCTGCGCTGGAATCCTGGCAGACATGCTGGTGGTCCCTTTTGCCTTCTCACAGTATGGATTGTGCTTGTGCTGACTCTGGATGGCAATGGATTGTGCTTTATATTATGGCCGCCTCTCTGTTTCCGGTTTTTGGCGATAATGGTATTTCCGGTTCCGTGGCGACGGAGGCGGACACAGGTTTTGCGCTACTTGTGGCAGCGCTATGTCCATTTCCGTGGCTTTTTCCGTGACGGCGGTAGCAACGTTTCCGCGTCCGTGTGGTGCACGCGACCGACAGCACTTAATCGGACGGTCTTTCTGCAACCTTGCGGACACGGAAACTTTATTACCGCCATCACAGAATCACCGCGATCCGAAGCTGCCAGGTTGTAATGAGGCCCAATATCTCATGCCCCAGGTTGGGGGATTCCTGTGGATCCGAGGTGGGAGATTGCTACGAAGATCTGCTTTGCATGAGACTCTGTCTAGGCATGCATTTTCATTTGCTGTGGCTTCAATAGTGGCATCCCCATCTCCGTATACAGTTGCCACTGGATACCCAGAGTCATGCGGGAAGGCCTTGAAAACAGTAAGTAGTCTCCTTGGGGAAACCCGAGTTTCAGTGCTCAACACCAGCAATAAACCAGAGCAAAGCTGCGCCACATTATTTGCACTGGTTTGTGTTCAATATGTGTCTTTCAAAATCCTCTATAAACACATTTGTGTTTTCTGGCACCAATTTTCAAAGATGTTTGCCATAATTGTTGAAAAACGTATTTTCAAACCGAAAATAATTGTTATGCAATGCTAAGCACAACGAAATGATCAAAAACTCATTATGCATGCTTTGATTTTGCATCACATTGGATGGTCCTCTTTCTCTAGGCTAGCTGCAAAACATTGGAACCTCATACCGAAGCACTTCCACAAGGAAGAGAAGCACCTGAAATTCAGGAAACAGCTCAAGACATGGTGTCAACAATCGAAGAACAATCGAAATAGCAAGGACCCAAGAGCAAGTCCACAAGTAACCTGCGTGTTCGGTTACCATGCGTAGTAAACAGGCAAGATGTACCGCTTGTGTTGCAATCCCTCCGCACTCCAAGACGAACCAAAGAGACTCCCACACCGTGAGAACAACACTCACAGCCTTCTCCTCGGAGCTAAAGGCATATGATTATCTGTGATTCAAAAATTAATAACTCGATATAAACAGCCGCTTTAATCAGCATCAAAAATCCAACTCAGACCCCATTTTTTTACATGAGGCCATGAAAATCGCTGACGATGTCTACTCATAAGCTACCCACACAGGTGTGATCCCACCTACTGCACAATTCTATATCAGATCTCAAACTCCTGAGGAAAGGAATCTCTACAACAAAGACCCAAGTAGAGACCTGGCCCTAATACTACCCCTATCCCCTAATAGCACATTTTCCACCATTAAAATCTCGCAACCGTACACCTCAGTCACTCCCCAACCGTGTACCCATCCGGTATAATAAACTAAACGGACATCTACCCTATTCTTTTGTATCAACAACAAAAACAAAACAAAAAAATGGCTACATCGCAAAGCAAAGGGGCTGCCCGTACAGCTCAGGGGGATGGTACATGTTTAGTTTGTTTATTTGTATCGCGCTCCCAGCCCAAAGGCATCTGGCGCATTTCTCACAAAGATAGTTACAGAAGGTACAGTGGCATGTTACAGAATACTTGGAACACAACAGCTCTCACCTCATCTACCTATCCCTCTTTCCTACTAACACCCCTAAAACCTTTCGTCTTGCCCAGCTACGTGCACGAGGTCAACATTATTGACAGCAGGGCTCTATCTAAGACCACTTTACCTTACCTTATCTTACCTTACCACCTTCATGTGGGATGTTCGTACAAAGACCTATAACATTCATGGTAGCAAAAATCACGTCTTGGTCCTACATATGTCCGATCATTTCATTTCTTTATAAAGTCAGTGGCATCTCTAACATAGTCCTTTTCTATTGTAAGCAAAAATGTGTCTACGTATGAGGCAATCGACTTAAATATCCCATCTATTTGAGCAAACATATGCCTGCCAGGGAGATTGGTCAAATCTTTATGAATCTTTTGTAGGAGACAAAACTGGGGTTTTTGGATTATTTTTCCTCCAAAACTGAGCAATTTCTTCTGAAATGTATCAGAGTGTAAGTCCTGTGGTAAGTATGATCAGGTTGTCTTATATTCCCCCACTAGCTTGGCATTGCACTCCTAGTCAAGGCTTCCAGCTTCCTAAATTTCTCCTTGGATCTCTGACTCCGGAAAATGTCAGGGTTACAGTCTCCAGACAGGTTTCAGCAACTTGTCTTGCTTTGAAGCTTGTCTCAGCCAGTGTCTGAAATAAAGCCCTCAGAAACTGTTGTTTTCCCTTGGTTCTAGTGTTTGCAAATGCCTGCGATATAGCCCTCAGCAGGCTCCTCAATCGTAGCATATCAAGCTTTTTCATTGCTCAGTCCCTCTCTAAGATCACCCGCTGAGTGTTCCAACCCCTACTCTCAACTGAACCCTTGTACAAGGCCTGTGGTTACCCTGAATAGTCAAAGATCTTTTGTATTTGTCCTTCCCTGCATTCGTTCCCTGTTCGTCCTGTTCGTCCTGGGTTCACACTGCTCTGTTGTCCCCTGCTCTCATTTAGGTGCTCCCTTTTCCATCTTTGCGTTTAATTGCAGACTCTCTTTTTCCACCCCCCTGAGATTTTCTGCTTGACTTCCTTTCCTGGCGCAGACCAAGGGTATAAAGACCCGGTCCCTGCATTCTGCAGATCAGAGCAGTGAGCCTGTGCTCGGACACTGTGCTTTGCTGGTATAGTAAGTATGGTTGGTCTAGAGAGTTGGAAAATGGATGTTGCCAGGGCCTGGGGCAGATATTAACTACTGTACATTGTGAGTGCATTCTCTCGTGGGTGAACCAGTAAACCTTTGCAGGCTAGCATACCATCAAGGTACTCTTCTTTGTCCTGGCTGAATAACAGACCAACAGTTAGAGTTTGTTCCGAGATTCTGGAGCAAGAATGGGCCCAAAATCCAATACATATTTATTAGCTAAAGGGAGAACAGAATGGGCTTGCTTTAGATATGATTAACTGGAATGGTGCAGCAAAGAAAGTCTGTGACTTATTTTATCTCTCTGGGTTGTGATACAGAGCGCTTGGTTACCAAGACAAGAGCTTGGGCAGTGGGAAGAGACTCTCAGAGACCCCCATATACGCCATCCTAGTAGTGCTTCAGAAAGCTGTAGGCATTGCTGTCCCTCAGAGAGCCCCATACCTGGGCGGGGCGGATAGCTCAGGGGCAACGCCCTTCCCTTCGAAGCAAGACACACAGAGCAACACTTGTTCAAATCCCAGCCAGCAATTCTGGTATTTAGAGCATTATAAAAAAATGTATTAATACCTCTGTGGAATATCCATTTAATATGAGTTTGTTGCAACTCCAAAATATAATGCTACTGTTGTTTCAAGGTAACGTTAACACCCATTCTTGAAAGAAGCACTGGAATTTGAACTCTTGTAAAAACTACTGTCAGCCAAAAACACAGAGACTTTCATTTTATTTAAGTGTCAATTTGATGGTGATATGTTTTAAATAATAAATGCGTATTGGGACTTAGTAAAATGACCTTGTCACAAGGCATTGAAAGGACTGTGCGGACCGGGAAAGTCAGACCAACACAGCCTTTGTGCCAGGCCACGGTGATGTCTGGAGGCAGTAAATGGGGTGGGTGGCAGACTACACCTCCTATTCCGTCCACCTATCGGAGCTCAAAGACGTAGACCTTAAAGACCTGGGCTATAGTAATGCCTAACTTCCTTTTTCCTAAAGACCCGTTTTCTAGTTATACATGAGGTCACTGGCAATGGCCTCTTGTTTTTGTAATGATAGTATTAGTAATGATGGCCTTTATGTCAGCATGACACCATGGTGACCCAGGGTACCAAGTCAATTATGAACTTTCACCATGGATTCCTATATGCCAGTTTGGACTCTCGCAGGGCTTCACTAAGAAAGACCCAGGGACACTGCCAAGAAACGCTAACGAGCACCAAGTGTTGCTGCACAGTCCAGTTGTGTCAGATGGGTTCCCCGAAAAGATATGCAAAGAGGACCAAAGAGTCAGAGACACTGCTAAAGAGTGATCCAATGTTTCATTTTTCACCATTGGAGGATGCTGCAGCCAGAGCAATCCTACATCCACCCTTCGGAATACAAATGTCTCCTTTATTTAGGAAATTGCACTGGCTTCCGGTGGCAAACAGGATCTCTTTCAAGTCTTTGTGTATTGTACTCCGGGCTTTCTACGGGAGTGGTGCAGAATATTTGCAAACTAAATTCTCGTGCTATGTGCCTACTCGAGCCTTGCGCTCTCAATCAGCTTTTCTGGTAGCAGTACCCCGCTACCGTCGTGCTAGTACTGAAGGACGGGCCTTCTCCATGGCTGTCGCGAAAGCCTGGGATGACCTTCCTTTTGCTTTCCGCAGCACTGCTGATCACCTCCTGTTCCGTCGTCTTCTGAAAACAACTCTGTTTAAATAAATCCTTGCCTCTGTTAGAACGTCCTATCCTGCTATCTAGTGACAAGATGCCTTAGGGTGTATGTGCGCTCTCCAAGTTCGGTTAACATAACATATACCAGATGGGATCCTCGCGGACAAGCATCGATGTTAAGGAAGGACACATAGCACGCGGAACAAGAGAGCTGCAGGAACAGAGGGAACCGATGCCTGGCTGCGGGCAGCAAACACAGAGCCTGTAAGGGAATGTGTAATGTGATTTCCTGTTCCAATGTAGCTCCTGCACCATGCTAAATCTTAGGTCCTTCCCAATCCAATTTGGCTGCCTATCATTTTCTGGCTAGGGAGGGTTTCTAGCACTATAGAAATTGAGGCAGCTTGTTACACCAGCTGTGTTTTAACGGTGCTAGTCCAACAGTACCGTTACTCACCCCGGTTAGCCTTCTTCTGCTTCTTGGTAGTTAATGGCTTTATTTCATTGTCTTATTCTCAATACCATGTACATATGTATTTTCTGGTATCTTCCCATACGCTATTCCAGGTTCTGATATTAGAGGGAAATGCCCACCTTTCTTGTACATCCTTCATGGGCTGAGAAGGACCTCAAAATCAGAAAACCTGGTGGAAAACAGCCATCCAAGTCTTCATCCTCGCCCCCAGATCAAGAAGTATCCCCAAGGGTCCGGCTTTAGGAATTCATTGGCTGTCAGACTATATTCAGGTGAATACCTTGATATTTTGGGTATCAGTTGGCACCAGACCACAAGCCCCAGACAGTCAATATTTGACTAAGAACATTATGAAAAGAAATGCTGGTGTTATGTTAGATTGGCTACCCTACATTCAGCATATCTTAATACAATGCGGTCCGTTATCCTTTTAAGTTGGTATGTTATGTTATTGTGATTTATACCATGCACCGCTACCCCCCAGGGGCTGTTCCAGGCTTGAGAATCCGGGAGGTCTCTTCTTCCTGATCTAAGAAAGTAAAGAAAGACTGCTTTGATCAATATTAGCCACTGAGTGGGCTGTTTGTGATGTTAGTGAACCTCAACTACTTGTATCTCTATCTGAAACTTTGCTTAATAAGAGAGAATTACCTCAGATGGATAAAACTCGACTGTACCAGATCACTTTTGTCACGCTTGAGGATAAAAATGTCACATATTATAACGTCAGTGAGTAAATGACCAAGTAAAAAAGAAGAGCGAATTTGCTGCTGTTAAGATCACACAGTGTGGAAAATGTTCATCCTCATTTGTCCATTTTATGTTGCAAATCGAAGAAAATATATATTGCCTATTCTAAACTATCGAGTGGTTAATCAGTGGAGGCCAGATTGAATGTTACTGCTTCTTCTGACAGAACCATCTACCTGTGCTAATGTCTATAACTAAAGTTTTGAGAATCAGTAAAAACAGCATTTGGAAAAATATTTGAACTAACGTGTGAATGCGTTTAGCTTCAGTGGAGAATAACTCAAATCAGGCACTTCACTGAAATAACATAATAAATGCAGCCCACTCGGTCCCTTGCCTTCGCAGCCAGCCCACTTACTTGATGTGGGCTCCTGCTGCCTCGCTCATGGTCTGAAGCACGCGTCCCTGGAAACCAGCTTCCAGCATAAACCAGTGACCAGGAGCTACCACTCGGGAACGAGGAGCTAGTACATAGCGTTGCACAAATATAACTTCCACATAAGATGGAAACCTATAATTTTCACCCAAGTCACCCAGCTGCCTCGCTGAGAAACTCAGCATCTCCAGCGGACAGCGCACCACCAGAAGCAAGGACATGTGCAGACTTCAAATCCACCGCTGCAAAAAAGAAAGGACCAGAAAACAAGCCTTCTCTGCCTACGCTTCAAGACTATGAAACCTCTGCTCAGTCAGCATCAGACTCGCCCCCACGCTCCTACAATTCAGAAAAGAACTCAAGACCCACCTCTTCAACAAATCTCTCCTCCACACCTAGGCCATCACATCGCACCTTGTGCCACCTGATTCCCTGGCTGCCGCCTGCCCCTTTCCTCACCACCGCCCGGTACAGCTGTACCCTCCTATGTGCCCCTCTGTTTCCTCCCCCCTGCTGTATACCTCTGTAAAGTGCTCTGTCGCTTCTCGAAGCAAGGTCCGCGCTCAATAAATACAAAAATAATATTAATAATAGATATAGAACCGAATACTTTTGCCAAAGCAACATGTGACCTTGGTGTTACACAAGCAGTTTCACAAGTTACTCTTCATGCCCTTATGGAACAAAGATCCCAAAATTAATCTTAGATAGATGAGTTTGGAAGAAAACCAGAAACAAATCAAATGCAAATATTGTAATGCGTGTAGGCTGGCACTGTACAATAAGCAATTGTGACAATGTCACTTTGGCCATGCCTGTGTGGGGTAAGTAACCAGGGTTCTGTAGGCGCCAGACAGTGCTGGAAATGGAAGAAAATGACTTGGGGAACCCTCTGCTCATTGGAGAGGCGGGGCCATGGAGAGGACAGGGCGGGGCCGAGGTCCATGGCCCAGGCCAGGTCATGCAATACAGTATCTCTTCCTAGAACCCAGCCCTGGTGATTTCAATAAAAACAAAGAGCATAATGGCAGCATAAGAATGTCCACAATTTTTATATGACATGTCTTATACTGATTCAGTAAGAAAAACTTTTGAGTGAAAAAGTTGGGCTCTGCAGTTTTGATTGGTCATGCTACTCACCCTAAAAAAAGATTCTGTACACTGCAGGACATATATACCAGTTTGGACAGCGCTGCAACACGTATGTGAGGCTTTGGCTGTTTCTGTATTCAATTTCCTGTGCTCTACTGAAAGTGTCTGCTTGTTGAAATGTGGGTTGCTTGTGCATGTGATATCTAGACTTCAGGACAGAGCTCACTGAGTGTATCCTTTCACATGCACGAAAACACCAGCTTCAGCGAGCAGACCACTGTCAGAGTGAGATGCACGGATAACGTGGCTGCAGAGCAGATCTGTGAGTGTCGTGGACAAGCCACTGGGTCTGGGGACAGGGCAATGCTGGGTCTTGTTCAGGCCCATTTCCTGTGCTGGTGCCCGGGTAAGCCATTTCCCCTTGAAGTGACCCAAGGATGAAGTAAGCGGGGGTTTCCACAGAGATTATACAGAGAAACCCCATAGACAGGTTAAACGAATTCAGGAGCAGACAAGGCTACTGATTAGAGAAAAAAACAGGCATTTTAATTTGTACTGGCTTTGTGGGTCCACAAGTGGAGCAGCAGTCCCAACACTACGTGTGGCAGAAGAAAAAATGGCCTGGATTGCAAACCGGGTTGCTGAGGAAAACATACGCTGGAGACAGGAATCTGGCACCAGGGATGACTGCGTGAATCCAAACTGCAGCTTTAAATACTGCTAAGGACCAGAGGGAGGCCAGGCAGGCATTCCCATAGTGCCTCTGTATGATTCTGATATGGACTGGACTGTAGCATCCCACAACTGCCCTCATCTGGAGTTAGGGAAGGGGGTGCTGGGATGTGAGTGCATAGGGAAACCCAGGAATGCTCAAACCAGCCAATCATTCTCCTCTATGCCTCAGTCACCTTATAACACACCTAATACGCCATTTAAAACGAGGCAGTATTGCAGCTACGTGGGAGAAAGGACGGTGCGCCTCATGGTTATTGCTAGAGTTGGAGGGATACAGGAGGAGGAGTGAAGAGGAGGGAGAGAGCAAGGAAGGTGGAGGGTTTGAGAAGGCGAGGGAAGAGCAAGCAGAGGAGGAGAAGGAGCAAGAGGTTCAGGAGAAGGAAGTGGAGCAGGAGGTGGAGTAGATCTGTGTGGCTTGGACAGGGCTAAAGGGAAACCTACGCAGGAGCAGGAGGCCTATGGAGGATACAGTAGATGGCAGGAGACTGCCAGACATTGATAGAATAAGATGGTAAAGCAAGTCAGGGATACTATATCCCATAAAGAGTGATGAAGCGAGTTATCAGCACTGTAACTTCTCGAATTGCCTGAATGAGTAGGGGTGCTGTATTCTGCGATGAATCCAGAGAAATCGTCACCTCGCCCCCAAAGGGAGTCACTCTTGTTGGGACTAGGGCTAGGGAGGTGAACCCGCTACACTTAATACTCCCTAAGGGACAGCGTAAGTGGAATCCCTCTGGAGGTGACTTCCCCTTAGGGACAGTAACACCCCAGAAAGGAGCAAAAGTCTCCATCCCACTCCCTCAGATGATAACAAAAGTATGTGATGTATAAGGGCTAGGTGGTATGAAAAACCATGCACATTGTTATCATGGATGATTCTAACTATGCCCAATCTCCACGAAAGACGTTTGCAGGGACGAATGGCCCAGTCCCCTGGAGGAGCGGTCAGAGAAGAACCAATCAAAAGACATTCTCCACAGGCCCGGCAGAGTTTAACTATGTCAAGGAAATCATAGGAAGTGTGGCAGGTGAGAGAGCGAGAAAGCTAGATTCGGCATCCAGCAGCTCTAGCTGCACTGGAAGAGTGCCGTAAGACCAGGCGAAAAGGAGGCTGGAGCAGCCCAGAGAGGCGGCGAGAATGAGGACAGAGCTGAGCCACGAGGCAGCCGAGAGGCCGCCAACACAACCCGCACCGATCAAGAGGGAGGAAGGACTCGCCAGAGCCCACCCTGTAGCAGAGTTGATGAGTCACATAAGCGGGTCCGCGGCACCAGGAAACCAGACCTGCCTCAATGTCCTTCACAAACAGTCCCACTTGCAGCAACCAGGTTTTCTATGGCTCCAGTGCAGAGGGAGGTGGGCACGTGAGCAGGGAAGAGAAGGAGAGTCCACAGAGTCGGGAGTGAGAACGAGTAAAGCCCCAGAGTGGGGAGAGCCAGAAGAAGCCCTGCAGTGGGGTGTGAGAACAAGGAAAGCCCTGTAGTGGGGGGAGCCAGAAGAAGGATCCCTAGAGCAGGGAGTGAGATAGAGGAAACCCTCAGAGTGGGGATACACGGAAATAACGCCTAAGTGGGGAGTAGGGACGACAGAAGTCCAGAGTGGGGAGGAGCGGAACAAACTCCTGTGTGGGGAGTAAGAAGGAGGAAGACCACAGAGTGGGGGAAGAGACTGAAAGAAAACCCAAACAGCAGCCAGACCCAGAGAGGCCTGGGCTGGAGACCCCATACAACATTTGAGTCATGAAGAACTGTATAAACCTGGACTATAAACACAGGCAGGGGGCCTATGCCAAAGAGGGATATGTATTGGGGTTGGGGGCCAGCAGCCATCCCTTTTTCATGGGTAGTTAACTAATCTGTTAGTTTTATTGTTTTCTATTTTCTTTTGTAGAACAGGGAAAGTGGTTAGGTGGACTAGGATTCTGGACTGAGGACATATTTGTGTATAGACATCCTGATAAGCACTCTTTTTGACTTTATGTTGTAATACAATAGGGCTTGATCTTGTAAAGTAGAGAAAACGAATTCAAGACCCTGTGCATCAACCACAAGGCTGTTTGGGGCCTGGGCCTCTCTACATACATCTCTCCCGCCCAAAATACCCGCCGGCCAGAGTCCTTTGGTCTTCTGGCTCCAACTCTCTGTAGGTCAAACAGTTCTCCAAGCAAAGAGTGGGAGGTAAATCCCTTTCCTCGGCTGGTTCCTCCTCCTGGAACAGCATCCCTGCCCCCCTCAACTTTGAGCCGGATCTTCTTTAATTACGGAAACTTCTCAAGACTTTCCTCTTCTCCTCTTCCTTCCCTCTCCCCCTCCCGTGCTAATTCTCTCTCTGCTGCTGCAAATGGGGCCTCGTCCCTTCAGAGTCAAACAGGGGCCAGACCAAACCCCTACCAGTCCCCCCAGCATTCCTTGCCAGCATTTGCCCTTGGGCTCCCTTTCCCGGACTAGCCCAACCTGGTCCTCCCTGTCCACTGCACTCACTCTCCCTTTGAGCCTCTTCCCCTGGCATTTGCCACCTTAGCTCACCCAGCACTTGTCCACCCCCATCCTTGTGGGGACCACACTCCTGCTCTTCTCCCTCTACCCCCTACGCTTACCACTTTGTCATGCACTTGCATGGTAGAATTTTCAGAAGGCCGATAAAACCGTTTGTTGTTGTTCTACTCTTGCTCCCATTCCCCCATCTTGTGTTGTGGCGCCCTGAAACACTTGTGTAAGACTTTGACTTTGAAAGAGAGAAAATAAAAACTCATTGAACCCAGTGGTCAAAGTGGGTGGGAGCTTTGAGAGTGGCGCTCCTCTACTTTTTTTAATTAAGCTTTAGTGTTTCTATACTTTTATTTTAAAAAGAAACTATTGGTTTTGTTTCATGATAAAAGTGAAGGAAGCAATTGAAACTTGCACTTCAGTGCACTGCACTGAACGTTCTTCCCTTAAACAGCAGGCGCATTTGTTTGGTGGTTTGGATTGTGCGTAGGAGGCAGTGGTCAAAGTGAGCGGGAGCGGTGCATCGTTCTGGAATGGTTTCGTTTAAAAATAAAAGTGTAGGAAGAAGTTGAAACTTGCACTTTCAGTGCACAGCACTGAACCTTCCCTCAAACAGCAGGTGCATATGTTTCGGGGTTTGCATTGTGTGTGGGAGGGAGCTTGGTAATGAGGTTTGCGGGATGCCGGGGCAGGCCAGCAGGAAACATAGTTCCACTCCTTTTCGTACACTTCGACCACTGGTGGGATGGGGAGTGGTGATTGGGTTTGTGGGGAGCGGGGCAGGGCAGCAGGGAACATAGTTCCACTACTTCTTTTCATACACTTCGACTACTATTTGAACCATACGGAATATGGTGTTGGATAAGAGGTACCATAGTTTACTAACATGATTTAGAATAGGGGCCTAACAGCTGGCTATTGTCACAGGTAGGTGTGCAGCGAAAGATACCAGCAGGATAGGCTGCTTGTGTGGTTCAGAGAAAAGTCAAATAGGAATTAATTTGATCCTTTACTGTCCACTATATCTAAAGCAAAGATGCCCTTCCATTGTTCCATTATGGAAAGACGGAGGGGAATTCACTGATGTAGATTTGCTTTGCTCTACATAATAGCGTTAAATGATATTCATATATGCTTTGCTGTAGGGAGCTATTTATGCCTTACACATAAGAGGGTATCCAGGCATTGTTCCGAATATATAGTTTTGAATGCCAAAGTTTAGAAAAAATGCATTTTTTTGTAGGTAAAGGTTTCCCCCCCCCCCTAAAATGGGTGTTGAGGGGTAAAAAAAAACGGGGGTTGGAAGGACCTCCCCATTAATTTTTTTTTTTAAATGCATTTTTTCGATGCATTTTATTTAAAAACTTTGCCATTCGAAACTTTGCCATTCGAAACAATCACTAGGAACCAAGAGCTAAACACTGTAAAGAAATAATGTGAATATTGTATGCAATATAATATATACAATATTGGGCCTCATAACGAGGTTGGCGGTAACCCGCTAGTGCCACCGGCAGTTTCCACCAACCCTGTAACACCGTTTCTGCTCCCTGAAATCCCGGTGCCACCGTGACATTACAAGTAAAGGCGGCCCGGGATCTCAGGCGGTGTTAATCGTAAACCCCCATTCCCATAGAGTCCCTTGGGACTCTATGGGAGTGGGGAGACAGAAGCACCAGCAACGTTAACAGTGCTGGTGCTTCCGTGAAAACTGCGCCTACCGTGGCCGATGCGCCCGGCAGGCACAGTTGTAGTCTGCCAGTCCAGAATGGGTGCCTGTACGCCAGAAGACTTGTAATGAGACCTAAAGAATTTAACTTCAATCTAAGTCTGCCAAGAGCCTCAAGACTTAGTTTGTCTTTTAGTATTCTACTTTGCAGCATTGATGACGAACACAAAGTGATATATATGTCTATATGCATAAATGTGTGTGGGTAAAATGTGTCCAGTTGCGCTGGGACAGTAATTTTTTAAAGAACGTGTCAGCTGCGTGGTGAGTGGTCTGTGGCTAACCCCTATGCCACTAAACAAATAGAGTGTATAGAAGACACTTGCACTTCACGCTTGGCATAAATGGTATATGGCATATGGTATATGACTTAACTGATATACCTCACGCGGAGTTTGTATACTACGGGACTACTTGCAGGTATTGTCTTTTTATGTATATTATATTCGTTTTTTGATGATGCGGCTAAGGTAAGCGCTAAGTGCTTCGACACCGTCAGGGTAGTGACAGCACTAAACACAAAATCAAATAAATAAATATGGTGGCAGTGAGGCGCCCATCAGGACAATCCAAAGAATCCTAGAGTAGCACCCAGGTGGAAGAAAATATTATCAAGTTTAGTGAATACCATATCACTTACTTGATAGAGAATCGATTTATTTTTGTAGCAAATAGAATTTTTAATAGTCAATTTCTTGTTTTGAATCTATTTGTCTTTTAAAGTATCGATTTGTGTTTTTAAAAAAAGTTTTTTGCAACAGATTTGTTTTGCCTTTTTCTTAGTGTAGAAATGTAGGGCGCAATGCAAATATATTGTATGGGTCTAAGAATGCTGTTTATTATTCCCCGCTCAGTCCCTGCATGGCTTGTACTTCAGGAGGGAAGGGCGGTCCCAGGCCTGGCGAGTGTGGGTAATTCCTGGAGTCTCCTCTGGGCTGAGTGCTATGGATGCCCAGGCTTGTGGGTGGCTCTGGATGCCTCTCCCAAGGCCTTCAAAGAGTGAGGCACAGAGATTGAGTAGTAGAGGTCAACAGCACTGGTGGTCACCAGGACCCCGCTTAGGCCAATGCTTCAGGGAGGAGCATTGCATGGCAATGTGTGGATTGCGGATGACCCCCCCTAGGATTCTTAAGGTAACAGTGACTAGGGGACAATTGTACTGCGGGCACTGACTTATTCTCTATGCCTACTCTATGTTGCCATTATTCGGAGTAAAGGGTCTGGTGGGGTCTGGTGGGTTCCCTATGCTCAGGTTTGCAACTGACAAGGCCTCTTGCAGGTTTTGTTATGCTTCCAAGTCTCTTGTTGTGGGTACAAATGCTACCCCTTGTTGCCAAAGTGGCAGCTTGGGGACTGACCATGATGTATGGGGTGAGTGACATTTTGGCTGTGATTCATCCTACAGCACATTCAACAGGCTGCAGGTACTGCTGGGAAAATCATATTTCATGTTTCCCTCTAAACCCCAAAATCAGATGGGGCTTTCGGGATTGTCTAAAAAAAGGGTCTAGGAGGCAGATTAACTTGATGTCTTTTCCTCTCTACCACCCTCACCCCCTTTTATTGTACCTGTGTTTCTTAGCAGCCAGTCCTAGCTTAATTTGGATAATATGATGAAATGAAGCTGGCATAGGTTCTCTTCAGTGCACCATGCACAAGGACAGGAGCTCTTCCCAACAGAGAGAGGCTGTGCATTCTGTATGTGGTATCAGGATTAATTGTCCTTGTCCTTGTGAAAGAACGTTCTCACTGATTACCATGGTAACTAAGCAACACCAGCAGCTGAAATGAAATTCAGGTGTGGGGTGACCAAACCTGTTTTTGTGTTATTTTTTCCTTCTTGGACAAATCTGTTTGATCTCAAACAGATTTTGTCAGTATCAGGTTATGAATGTTTACAAACAAAAATGTGAATGTGATCAAAACAGGAATGTTGAATACAGGTCTTGTTTTCAGTGAAAACCATTTTTACAATTACATTTGCAATGAGGAGACTTGTCCATGTAAGTCATTATTTGGCTGCTGTTTGGTGGAACCTTTATAACGCAATGGTTGGAGCATTGGACTATTAACCCCCATATATGGGAGTTCAGTACCCACACAGGGCTGAATCTTAGAATTGTTCACCCTACTACTTTGGATTCAGCTAAACATAAAAAGAAAACAAAGCTGATGTTTTGTCCATGCCTGATATGTGAGGAACACAGGGACAGCACTGCTACAAGACTGCAGTCCCTTTGGAGGTGGGCAGGGACTTTAAGGTGTCAACCAATAGATGGCGGTATCTCCATGGGAAGGCACAGTAATATTACATGTTTCACTGAGCATTTTGACTTATGGCCCAGCACCAAGGAGGTTTGGAAGTCCCCTCTTGTTTCTCCTCTGGACTCACAGTGCAGATTGTTTCAGTGTTTGCCCATATGTCAAGGAATGCGGTTCTAGGTTCCCCAAGCCACCATGGTAGTAGGTGTTTGTTGTTATAACATTCTTTTTCCAGGTCAGGGATGAGATTTTGGTTTGGGTGAGCCCTGTTACCACTTCATGCAAACCCTTGTCCCCCAGACTTGGTAAGTGTGTGGTTTGGGGCAGAGTACAGGGGTCATGTACAGTCCGGTGTAGGAGCTGTATTTGTACTTCCATTTTATTTCAGCTGCCACAAGGTGTTTGGTGCCTGCTATACTTTTGTCATATATCTGCTGTGCCTCGTTCCTATTCTGGTCTCGCCTGCAGATATCCCTTCTTTGTTAGACATGACAGCCCTAGCATGTAGGATCCCCTGGTATCACTGTGAGTTGCTGTAAGCTCATGAGTGGGCGTGTGTGCTGTCTGGGTTCTGCCTCCTGCCGTTCTACAGTTGCTGACTATAAGACTTGGTGAGGATGGGGTGCCCGCCTCTCTGGTTTGGGTGGTTAGAGGTTTGCTTGATACAAGTTGCCTCCTGTCTGGACAGATAGTATGTCATGTGATCGTATATTAAGATGCCCTGCTGCATGTGAATTTTGACAGCCTCTGTGCTCAGTCCTGCTGGCAGAATGGGTGGCCTAGCCTGGTAATGGTAACTAGGCAGGGTCACTGTTCTCAGAGCAATCCCTGGCTTTGGTCTTTCTACATTCAGTGGCATCATTTAGGTTGGCCTATGCTACTCTCAGAGTTTCTGGGGCTACCTGAGTGTTAGGGCATTGCACAGAAGTGACATTTTGAAGGTGCTTGATGTATAGATTCACTGAAGCTTTTCTGGAAGGGGTCCAGATGTCACTGACAGATGTGGAGGTTTCCAAGTGGGTTTGCCCAGGTCCTTGCTTCCCCTCGGATGAAAGATTGAGCAGTACAGGTCAGCTGCTTGTAGTAGTTCCATTGAATGTGTATTTGGTGTGGGCAGCCGTTTGTGGACTGGTTAATGTATAGCCTATGCTGGGGCACTAATAGTGCAATAGCTGAGGAGGACACCTAGTTCTCCCGAGCCTCATCTCCCTCCATGGTGAGGGAAAAAGGGGCTGCAGATCTTCGCCGGGTTCCCATCATCTGCATGCAGTATGCTCTTTTGCAATGTTCTAGTGTGTCACGTTCTGAACATTAGAACATGGTTGAGCAGGATCTCCAGTCCTTCAACTCTATTCTGTTAGTTGTGGTTGAAAGGCCGATCCCATACTGGATGCGTGATGAGTGCCTTGTTGTGTCTGTGGATTTGTCTAGCATTGTATTCTGGTTTCAGGTTCTGCTGGCATGCAGTATGGGTTTTGCACTAAGCCTCCTGCCTGTCACCTTGCGCTGTCAACTTCTACGTGCACTGTTTCAGCTGTATGCTCGTTAGTGGCCATTTGCACCTGCCCATCTTGTCTGCAGGAATAGCTCGTTGAAAAGGAGTCTGGTGTCTTTGCAGGCCCCTTAGTCTCTTAAGGGATGATGATACGCTGGATGTTTGTATTAGGCAGAATTATATGCAGTACCCTCTGGGAACACTACGATAAGCTGGATGTTTGTGTTAGGCAGAATTATATGCAAACACTACACACAATTAAGACTAAAAGTGACAGTACAATTTCACCTTTGGGTCAAGCCTGCACTACACAGTTATAGTTGTAGCAGTAGCGGAGCAGCCAGACTTATCTCAAGAGTAAGTGAGCAGTACAAATAGTTACACAAAGGACAGCAATTACTATGATTCAGGCAAACACATTCAACAGTTGTATAACATTTCACTATTCTAAGCAAGGTCAAAATCACAATCATAAATACACCACACCACTTCCCTTAAATTCCAGACAAGTTACGCTCACAAAATGAAGTGGGAGCAAAATGGCACTCCAGCAATTTAAAAGGGAGGGAAAGACAAAGTTATTAGAAATTAAGCAAAACCAACAGGTAAGTATTCTGAGCAATTGAACAAGAGAGACTACAGTGAGGAGATCAGCTAGAAAAGGCTTAGGGCCAAAGTCAATAGGTCAAAAGTCTTTTGCTCAAGATCACACAGTTCAGGGTAGTTTGCGGTAAAGTTCGTGGCACAGATTCCGGGCGAGGTTGGTTGGTAGAAAAGTTCAAAGAGAAGAGAAGGGCAAGCCCTTGGATTGGTGAAAGATTTCAAACACTTTCCCTGCGGCTGTGCGAAACGCACAACCGGATTTGCACAGTACCTTGAAACGGAGAGGGGGCTGTAGCTGAGGCAGACCTTCCTGGTAGTTCCTGCAGGCTCACGGTTCCTGAAGCGACTGTCGGACTGATCAGAAGTAGGAAGACTGGAGGGTCCTGCACTACCCAGGGAAGAAACCAGCAGCAGCGCCAAACAAAGAATAAAAGGTGCGCTGCTTAAAACCCAAGCAGGGTCCGACCTTACTGGCTATCCGGCCCACTGTAGCTCTGTACAGCGCATCTGACCAGAGGAGGAGTCCTGGCTTGTAGTTTGGCCGAACTGGTTGGTCCCACCAGCTCAAGGGAAGAAGTTTCCTGGAGGATCTTCTCTGTCGTCGGATTTGGAGATTCGGACCTGCAGCAGGGCTTCACTGGACGGTTCAGTCATTGTAGGGGTCCTCTTCTTCCAGTTCCTCGTTGGTTCTTTCGTTCCAGTGTCGACTCTGCTCTTCCAGTCCCAGAGACCTGCTTTTCTATGCAGTTTTCCCCCATTCATACAGCCTGGCTGTCAATCACACAGCAGGCTGGCTGGCCAGTCCCCTTAGTCAATCAGATAAGAGTGTGACTTGGGTTACCAAGAGAACCCATGGCAGGGGTCTGAAGATCCCTCCCACACATCCTGCCTACCTAGAGTATCAGGCGCCTTAAGGAGGGCTTCTGTGCAGAAGCCCGCAAAAAGACAGCGAACAAAGGAGTCATCCCCGGTTTGGCACGCAGAGAAAAACACAAGAAAGACTTTAACAAAAAGAAATGGCGACTAAACCCAGCTGGAACCAAATAAAACATATGGTCAAGCTGGTTTTATGTTCGAGGCTAATATAATAGCCTAAAACATTACCACGTTATGTAAGCTAACCGCAGTAGAAAGGTTAGGGTAGATACCACTGCCACCAGCCAAGTCTTAATGTTAAGGGAGCGAAACAAGGCTCCAAAAGGCACAGACAAAAAGGGGTAAGAGTTAACCCTTTCCAATATTCCATGCAAGATGGGGTGTACTGAGTCTGTGGTTTAAAGTGACTATATAAAGTTAATGGCAACTTTACCTGTTTCTGGGGGACAGTAGTCAGCCCCAGAAAAATTGAGTCAGTGGGAAGTCTCAAAGCTAATCCTGTGTCACTGCACTGAAGGTGCTGTGTAACACACACAAAAAGTGGTGCACATGGAGTAGGTGAGGTTCCAGTGCCAATATCACACAGAAAGCAGAAATACACATGGCAAAACACATGTAAGAGTGGAAAAATGGTTCACACTCTTACCAGGTGAAAGAAAGAAATCCTAGAAATCCAGCAAAGCTGTTGGGGGACTCTTAAGGTAAGGGAATCAACCAATTATGAGAATTCTCCCTAACAGTTTGTGCCCTGCATTGTTTTGGTGGAATTGGGATGCCTATTCTGAATTAGCCCATGATCTTTTTTCCCTCCAAATCTCGGATACCTGTTTTATTTTGTTGTGCTAGCAAGTAGGATCTACTTGGGCGACATGTTCAAAGTTGTTGATGAAGGACTGAATCTGGGCCTTTTTGGCACCTGGTTTTCCCTGCTTTAGCTATCTACTGTCAGTCAAAACACTTTTATTCAATATAAAATATTCAAGTCAATACATGAAATACATTTAAAAGAAATTCAATATCAAATTCATATGGGCAAAAATAATTGTGCTTCAGAAGCAGACAATACAAAAAATAAATACATAAAATTGACAGTATAAATGTCATGTGATCAATATTCGATATACTACAATAACAGAACACAGAGGAGAGCCTTGCTTGCAGCCTCTGGCAATTAATCGAAAAACCTAATTGCAGTAAGTGACAGAGTTCAGCAGCTTCTTTCTTAACAACCAGGACCTAAAGGGTGTATTGAGCAACTGCGAAAACTACATGAGGTTGTGTGCTCTGCCGCAGAAACATCATAGCTGTTCCGGTATCCCTCAACCCAGCCTCCTTCAGTATTAGCTTAAGATACATATGCCGAAATTGCTTTGTTTATTCGCAAAACAGCATAAAATGCAACATTGACTCACTTGCCCCCTCGCACATCATACATTGGTCCGAGACAGAATCTTTCCAGGATTGCGTAAAAACAGCTACACGGAGGGTCCTTAGTCTCACACGCACATACAGGGACTGTGTGATTAGATCTAAATAGGGTTTTCTGCCACGTATCCTAAGTTCAAGGTGGGTCCCAGTTTTAACTTCATGGTGCTAGCTTGGAACTGGTCCCTTGCTCTTCAGGCCGCGCCAGCCCTTATAATTTCTCTTATCCCAATCAAATGGTTACAAGGTTTTTCCCATAGGTTACCTCCCCCTATATTATAATGGGTCTTTTTGACATGGCAGAGCCATCAATTGTTTTTTCTTCATCCAAGGGCATCAAATGGGATTCCTGGTTTCACAATCTTAACCAAAAAAGGCCCTCAAAGCGCCCACTGGGATTTCGTCAAGTTCCAAAAGTACTAAAGCGTAGGGGGTACTCCTCGGTAACGCAGCCAGTTTTTTCATAAACCTTTGCTCACTTGTCAATTTTGCAAGGTTGATATGCCCCCACAAATCGGCCCCATATAAGGCAGCAGGCTACAGATAAAGCGCTCCACTTAGCTTGCACATATTCATACTTTTTAGTGAGTATTCGTTTTTTATATTGCGAGCATGCCCAGTGCAATCTACTTTTGTCAACATCCTCCTTAGTGGCTATACAGGCCATGATTTTCTTTTTGGCCTCTCGGCACTCTCCATCATACCGGCCATTTTTGCAGAGGGTTTTCTTTTTGATCGTTGTCCTGGGGAAGGAGGGGGGTGTATGGGAGCAGATTCTTTTAACCTCTCATAGGCTTCTACTACAAGCAAATCACTGGCCTCAAAATCACAGATGACTTCCATGTTTTGGATGAATGATGTATACAATAATGGTTTAGCATCCTGTTGCAGCATATTAGCCCACCTGACCGATTTACGTGCGTGACCTCCTATAGTCAAAGTTTGGCCATGTGTTGGACCTCGATATATAGAACTCCTTAGCCTATGGCCATTGATTCATACTGTCAAGGGGTAGTGGTCGCTCTCCGCTCTTATCCGAATCTCAAAGTCCTCCACCTGAGCCCATGCACCATCTGAAATAAAAATATAATCTATATGCGATGATTCATTGTGGCCTTTAAAGGTGGTCAAAGTGGGCTGGTCTTTGGGGAAGCGTTCATTGCACGCTCTTAGATTTAAATTAAACAAAGTGCAGGCTGATTCTAGTGCATAGCGATGCCATCTCACTGGGGATGCTGAAATCAAGTCAGGGCCATGCCTTGGTCATCCATATGCCATGCAATGTTCACAGTGGTTCAATCTGAAGACTGCGATCTCCTGCTATCAGTGTCAGATTACTCAGTGTTTTACCCGTCTGGGCAGGATTTCGGATGTCCTTAAGACAGGACAACGTCGCCATGCCCAGCTGGGAAGGCCTGTTGTAAATATTAAATAATTCTATTGAGTCTTCACCTTTGGCCAATATGGATAACCATTGTAAATCTGCAGTGCCAGTTTGCTGGACCACCACCCTCCACCCCAAACTGACATCCACCTAGATAATCAGACCACCACTCTGTCTCCCCTTTGGCCCTTTGTGGCAGGAACATGGAATGATTGGCATCTACTCTTCAGCCTACCTGAGATGAACCACTAGGGGCTGATGGTGGAAGGCAAGATTGCTTGTTGGTTATTTTTGAGGCACCAGCCATTGAATAGGAAGTCTTTGGTGCAGTTCCCTCGTGCAGGCGGCTTACTCTCCCCAATTACCATTGCTCCGTTTGTGGGTGTCAGTGTGTCAACAGCCCCAGCCTCATTCTCCAGCCCCTTTCAAGAGAGCCTGTCCTAGTGTTCCTTGAGAAGCCAGGACGCAGGCAGCATTTCTGAAGCCCTTTTGGTACCCCTTTCCCAACCGTTGGATAGGCCCATGCTTGGACGACTGTGGCCCAGTAGTTGTTAGTGGTAACTTCGGGAACTTTTTTTTTACAGGAGGGCTCTTCCTGGCTCATTTGTGGTTGTTACCCTTGTTTGCTGAAGGGAGTGCAGTGCCACTGTCTTGCTCGGTTTTGTTCCTTGGGGCTTCATGAGTTAGAAGTTGTTCTGGGAATGCCTTTTTCCCTGGTATTTGACTGGGACTTCTGTGACTCTCAGGTGCTCCCTAGGTTTGGACTGTCCAGGGAAAGGGCCCTTACCTGGAGTAGTTCTGTTACAGTTGGATTCACTAAGGGATATACTCCACACTCCCCAATCTCTCCTTGGATTCACTAAGGGATATACTCCACACTCCCCAATCTCTCCTTGGATTCACTAAGGGATATACTCCACACTCCCCAATCTCTTCTTGGATTCACTAAGGGATATACTCCACACTGCCCAATCTCTCCTTGGATTCACTAAGGGATATACTCCACACTCCCCAATCTCTCCTTGGATTCACTAAGGGATATACTCCACACTCCCCAATCTCTCCTTGGATTCACTAAGGGATATACTCCACACTCCCCAATCTCTCCTTGGATTCACTAAGGGATATACTCCACACTCCCCAATCTCTCCTTGGATTCACTAAGGGATATACTCCACACTCCCCAATCTCTCCTTGGATTCACTAAGGGATATACTCCACACTCCCCAATCTCTCCTTGGATTCACTAAGGGATATACTCCACACTCCCCAATCTCTCCTTGGATTCACTAAGGGATATACTCCACAGTCCCCAATCTCTTGGAGGATTGCTTATGACCCTCCATGGGATGGCCACTTCTCCCGCTGTGCAGGGAGAGGATCTTCCTTTCAGCCCAAGTATGTTTGGGTTCAATTGTTGGTATACTTCATAAGTAAATACTATGACAAGTAGGAGGGACATAGAGGTAATGCTCTGATTAATTACTGATAATCTTCATTACTCCTTCTCCTACTCTTCCTCATAACATTACTGATATTCTCCTCTTCCTCCCAAGTGGTAAAATCGTCCTAGTTCATTTAGTATAGACAGTAAGACTACAGGATATATCATGTGCTTTTTACCATGGGCTGTGAGGGGGGAAGGACTATGAAAAATAAATTGGGAAAGGGTTTTGTCAGAAGGCAATCGCCTTCATAAGTAAGTATTGTGACGAGGATAAGTAGCACTGTGAGCTATGAGGATTACTGGTAAGTGATCAGAGCATTGGATAAGTAGCAATATGAGTAATGAGGATTACTGGTAAGTGATCGGAGCATTACACGAGATGACATTAGCTCCTCAAATAAAATGTATGACTAAAATCAGTTCTCCGCAGTTATGCAAAAAGTGATTTTGCATCTAAATCTTAAAACAGCCTTGATGATTGGACCCTAAGTGACAGTCTACCCAGATCACTGCAACACATTCTAAGCAGGACCCAGCCTAAATTATATTGCCAGTCACACACACACATTTTTTTGAAGGGCAAAAGTACTAGTTTTCCAAATATCTCTGCTCTTGAGATCATGTCCTTTTGCCATTGACCTCCTGTTTTCTGTACTATTTAAAAAAGATTTGAAATACTCTTCCTACCAGTCCCTGAAAAGCCCCTAATTTCCAATCATTCAGAAATGACTGAAAAGCGTGAAAAGCAAATGTATTAAATATTACTTTCCTACCTGAGCGTAGGCAATTCAAGGTAGGCCCAGCTAAACGGAACCAAGGGATTGTCAGTCTAATTTTTGTGGTGTCTGTGTCTTTAAGGAAAACACACGCGGCGTAGTGACAGAACTCCGCCGTGTGTGATTAATAAAAGGGGCACGTCACGTGCGTGCCACAGCGCCCGCGGTGCCCCGGACGTGTAGCAGTGTCTGGAGTCTGCTCTGTTGACCGGGGGGCTCACGGCACGGTACAGGGGCCAGGGGAAGGCCCCATGCTAACACACATTAGCGGCGAGGAGGTTGTGCCGATCACACTGACCCGCTGGATCACCGCGTCAGTGAGTTCAGACCGTGTCAGGTGATTTCGAATGTTTGTCTCACGCCGCAGGGTCCGCGCCTTTGACGTGATCTGATCAGCTGCCATTTTGTGACAATGTGGTGAGGGAGGTTGCGACTCCCAGAGAAGTGCTTGTGCGCCTCCCAGACACCAGTTTTTGGAACCTCCACTGGGGGTGTGATCCTCGTGCTATTGCACCATAAGCAGCAGGACATTTTTTGAGGAAAATAAAGGAGGACAAAGTGGGGATCTAATACCCTGAAAAGAGGAGAAGGCAGTTTGGGGGCATTTAATATAAACACCCATCCTGAGTGTGGTCAGGCAGACGGTGTGGGTGGCAGTACCAGCACCCGCAGACCTGCTGACATGCTCGATTCTACGTCACAGAGGCGAGCCATAACACACTGCTAAGTTGCACGGCTGCAGAGGCCTTAGGTATTGTCAGCTTTGCATATGGCGTGCACGCCGAGGATGTGCAGGACATTCTCTGAAGGTTTGGGGGACTCTTTGAAGGCACTGGCCAGTTGGTTGGCAAGCCAGTGAGGCTCCACATCGATGAATCAATACAGGCAGTCACTCTGAAATATTGAAGAAGTGCATTCCATCTGTGTGACCTACTGGACAGAGAACTTGAGGACCTGGTGATATTAGATGTCATCGAGAAGGTGGACACTTTGACACCCTGGGTGTCCCCAATAGTGGTTGCTCGCAAACCGAAGCAGACTGACGTGGTTCGAATCTGCGTCATGAGGCTACAGAATAAAGCCATCAAAAGGGAGAGGCACCTCACACCAAATATAGATGACATCACTGCAGAGTTACAAGGAGCAACGTTTTTCTCCAAACTCGACCTCCGAGCAGGCTACCATAAGGTCATTTTACACCTGTATTCGAGGTACATAACGACATTCACCACGCACCGGGGACTATACCGGTACAAGCGCCTGAGTTTCGGGGTGTCTTCGGCAGCCGAGGTCTTACAGAACATAATACGTGGGGCACTGGCTGACTTGACAGGTGTCCTGAACATTAGTGACGACATCTTGGTGTTTGCGAAGTCAGAAACTGAACACATAGCAAGCCTTGTGAAGACCCTTGAGCGCATTCAGGAGTTGGGACTCACCTTACACCAGGGCACGTGCAAGTTCCTTCGAACAACCATTGAACTCTTCGAGTTCGTCTTCAAGGAGGGGGGTGTGTCGCCAGAACCCAGGAAAGTCAAGGACATTGTGGAGGCAAAACCACCTGAAAATGTGACAGAGGTCTGCAGCTTCCTGAGCATGGTCACGTACTGTGGCCGATTCATCAAAAACTTGACCACACGATCGGAACCCCTGAGGAGCCCAACTAGAAAAGACCACCTGACAATGGAGTCCTCTAGAACAGGTGGGATTTGACAACATAAAAGGAGCACTGACGGCTGAGGACACCATGGCATACCCATTTTGCCATCGCAGGTGGTAGTGGATGCCAGCCCATTCGGGCTAGGAGTGGTCCTAATGCAAAAGGACAGCAGTGGAGAGGACCGGCTAGTAGCCTATGGAAGTCGGGCGCTGTCTGATACAGAGCAACGGTACTCCCAGACAGAACGGGAGGCCTTGGCGCTCCTGTGGGTGTGCCAGCATTTCCAACTGAATGTACTAGGCCGGCCAGTGACCGCCATCACTGGCCATAAATCTTTACTGCTGATCATGGCAGGGTTGTCATCCAAACCACCTGCGAGGATCGACCGGTGGATGCTAGCCCTGTTGGAGTACGGGGGGTCACTGATATACCGGCCGGGAACCAACAATGCAGCAGATTATCTGTCGGAACATCCCCGGGCCAAAGGAGAGGTGGAGGAAGAAGCAAGTGTCGAAGAGGCTGACGAGTATGTTCAAATCCTGGTAGAATCGGCCACCCCAAACTCCATGCCGGTCCAAGAGTTGGTGAAGGCATCCGAAGGTGACAAGTGCTTCCAGATTTTGCGAGACACACTCCAACGGGGAGACTGGAAGTCAGTGCTGGAAGGCTTGGGGAAGAGGACGCAGGAAGCACGTATGACACTTGAGCAACTGTGGCGAATGAGGGAGGAACTGACATTCGTGGAATCAAGTGATTGAACTGGCCCATCAAGGACATCAAGGGATGGCCAAGACCAAGGCGCGGCTGCATCTCAAGGTGTGGTTCCCTGACCTGGAGAGGCGAGTGGAGGAGTTTGTTGCATCGTGCGTGTGTTGCCAGGTAGCCTCGCCAGTGCAACGTGACCCACAAATCGAATACATGCCCCGGGGAACACGACCATGGGAGACGGTGCATGCAGATTTTGGTTGCGAGGGGTGTCCACCTCGTGGTGGTGGTCGACCAGTGGTCAAGATACCAAGAGGTGGAGTTTGTGGCCTTTGAGGATGTAGCTGTGGCTCTCAAAGATATTTGCGGCACAAGACATGCCCCAGACTCTGTGTTCAGACAATGGGCCACCGTTCCAGGGTGGAAGCTTTGCCCAGATGATGGAAGAATACGGGATACATCACAGGAAGGTCACACCAGTATGGCCCTGCACCAATGGTGAAGCAGAGAGGTTCATGAGAACACTAAACAAAGTATTCCGGATTGCTCATGGACAAGGTTAGGGCCTAAGTCGAGCACTGTACCAGTTCCTTTGGGAGTATTGGGCGACTCCTCATGTGCCCCTGTAGAAACTATGTTCCAAAGGTGCCTGAGAGGCCTTCTGCTGGAAGCCGGCGATGATTGACGATGACCAGGTGGAAAGAAAAAGGAGGTAGTGGACAGGGAGTGAGAACATGAGAAGGGGCGCCACCAACACCAACTGGCTTTGGGCAATGAGGTGCTAATTAGAAACCGCCACCCTTAAGCAAAGATGTCACTGAACTATGAGCCTACTCCCATGGACATTGTGGTCGTAAAAGGGTTGATGATAACAGCCTCAGATGGGCGGTCAACAGTCACCAGGAATGTCAGCTTCTTCAGGAAGGTGGGGGAGGCTGTCCAGTCTCGGAGGCTACCCCGAGGAGAGACTGCGTTGAGGTACCAGATGAAGGGGGAGGTCCTGCAGGTAGACCCGCTTCCCTGGATTGAGGGGACGTAGGTGAGGAGAGTCCATGACAGGAGGGGGGGCAGAAGGTATCCCCAGAGAGTGGCAAGAGGAGGCCTGCCCACCTCAGTGACTATGTACTGAACTCCTGAAATGAGCTGCATGGTCGCATACAGACCCAAGCCACCTGTTGTGGTACCTACAGAAAATGTGCTGTTAACGTTAGTGTAAAAGTTGGGTAGTATATGGTGTGCTGTGTTTTGTTGTTATGATAAAGGAGGGGTGTCTGTGTCTTTAAGGGAGAAAGACACTTGCGGCGGAGTGACGTAACTCCGCTGCGTGTGATTAATAAAAGGGGCACATCACATGCGCACCAGAGCGCCCGTGGAGCCTGGACATTCAGCAGTGTCTGGCACCGGGGCTATGGGAAGGCCCTATGCCAACACACAACAATTTTAAACAAATCGTAAATTGCAAAAAGGGGACCAACCGACCACCAACATTAGCACTCACATGATCTGGGATTTTAATCAAGAGGCGGAGAGGACAAGGAAAGAGTAAAAGCGAGGGAAATTCACCTCTACTCTTTACTTTTCCACTCCATCTCGTAAACAGTAAATGCTGCCTGCGAATATGCTTTTCAAGCGGCGTTTACGATTGGATTGTTATGGAATCCGCCAGGTCTTGACCAGGTTCAAAACCGAGGCAAATTCCATAGGTATCCATTGGCTGTAGGCCTGAATGAAAATGTCATGCATGCATACGACGAGCTGCCATCACGATGCACGGCAGAGATCTGATCACCTCTTCTGTCTAGTCAGCGCCACAAAATGCGCAGGAACGTTGGCGGCATAGAGGCATTACGCCTGTCTGTCACACCTTCATCCAATGCGCCGCCTCATTTAAAATGCGGCTATCTACAGTGGTATCACGTTCTGGGTGCAGACACGCTCACTCCCTCAAAAATAATAAAACTAAAAATGCATACTGCAGAATGATGATTAGGAAAAAGGTCGGTTCCACGCTGAGGTGGGTTGGGGGCAGAGGAGAGGGTAGCAGACATGTAATAGATACTGTATGCTTAGGTCAGAGTATGATCATTCTACAAAAGTGGCGTAGGCAAGTCATTTTTCAAATCTTCTCTACCGTGTTCTCCTATCAATCAACAGCCTCTAGGCTCCTGGGAGGACACCGGCGTCCTCTAGTGGTGAGGAATTGTTACGCATGCTGTGCGGTAATATAGCATACCCATGTTTTAATTTACAAACGTGAAGAAAATACCAGCGCACGGATGAGCTTGCATTTCAGAATTACAGGTTGTATATCTGAGCCCATGGGAACGGGATGCAGAAACATTACACGCTATAAAAAGAACTGCTGGGGTGGGGAGGCTGAGCGTGGCCAGGCGTGGGGATGCGTGGAATATTCGCGTCTACTGGCAGCATCTAGCACCCCCTCTAGAAAGGAGAGCCGTATGTGTCCCCTGACCCACCCTTTGAGCAGCATTGTGAGAAAATGCCAGGCGTTACCGAATACAAACTCAGAGTCAGCCCCGCTAAAGGCACCGATCCTGATCTAGCACGTCACATTAACATGGTCCATTTCAGGGATGAGCATTTTAAAGAGAGACTCTTTATTTAGGCTTCAACATACACTCGATGAAATGGCCAGTCGGACAACAATTCCAAACAACCATTTTTGCAAGTGCATACCCTTTGGGTTGTTAACTTTTACATTATTGGGGGTCTGTTTTCATCTCGTTGGCAGTAACCACAACTCAAACCAGCATTGGCAAAGCCAATAAGGTTTGGCTGTAACAGTTCAAGTGCAAACTCAAAGACCCCCCAAAATGTCATCATATGTCTGGCACAGTCACCACATGGTAGGGGATAGCCCCACATGTGCAGCTGTAGCCATCACATGCCACGCGCAACCTCAGATTCTCCAATGATGATCTATATAATAATAATAATAATAATTTAGCATTTATATAGTGCTACAAACCCTCAGGTATCTGAGGGCTAACTTGTTATTACCCAGGTGTGTGGTGCTCATTTATCGACCTCGGAAGGATGAAGGGCTGAGTTTGGCCCTGCCGGAATTTGAACCTGCATCAGCAGGCGCTGCACAGATGTTAAATGTTAAAGGTATTTGTACCGCGCACCGTCACCAACGGAATTGGTCCCCAAGCGCTCTGGCGGATCTGTAAATGATAAGGAGGGATGGGTTAGTAAGGTGAAGAGGGAGTAGGATAGTGAGAGGAGTGGTGTTCTGTTGGCAGCTTCAACTCGGTATACACCAGATGCTGAGCTTTGGTGCGGGTATTGGATCGGTGTCAGTCCTCTTGTGCTGTTGCTCCGGCTTATGTGTTGTTGCAGTGTTATGAAGTGCGTGCTGCTTGTTGTGCGAGAGGTGGTTGTGTGAGTTTTTTGAGTGAGATAAGTATACAGAGTTTGAGCTTATATTGGTTAGTGGGTTACATGACCTTTAGCATGCTAACATTCACAGATTTGTCTGAGTGTGGCACCTGTTGACCCTCACAGTTCTATCTGGATGCGGCGCAGGCCGATGTTTAGGATTCCATCTAGGTGTGGGTATGCCAACATTCACAGTCCCATCCAGATGTGGGGCAGGCCAATATCCACAATTCCAAGTGTGGCATACGCTAACATTCAAGTTTCACCTAGGTGCGGGCATGCTAACATTCAAAGTCCTGTCTAGATGCAACGCAGGCTAATATTCACAATTCTATCTAAGTGTGGACATGCTAATATTCACAATTCTATCTAAGTGTGGACATGCCAATATTCACAATTCTATCTAAGTGTGGACATGCTAATATTCACAATTCTATATAAGTGTGGGCATGCTAATATTCTCAATTCTATCTAAGTGTGGACATGCTAATATTCTCAATTCTATCTAAGTGTGGACATGCTAATATTCACAATTCTATATAAGTGTGGACATGCTAACATTCACAATTCTGTCTAAGTGCGGGCATGCTAATATTCAAAGTCCTATCTAGATGCGACGCAGGCTAATATTCACAATTCTATCCAAGTGTGGACATGCCAACATCCAAAGTCCTATATAGATGCGACGCAGGTTAATATTCTCAATTCTATCCAAGTGTGGACATGCTAACATTCTCAATTCTACATAATTGTGGGCATGCTAATATTGTCACGCCGCTGTCTCCCGGTGGCCGCTGGAGGCTATGGAACGCTTGGCGTTGGTGGCCCCATTAGATTGTTCCAGGTTTGTTTCTCACTTCCTGGTCCACCGGTCTAGTCTTTTTGCTCCTTAGCGCCGGTTCAATATTTAGCTCCGCCCATCTCTGGGTTTGGCGCATTGCAACTTGGTCACTTTCACTTTGTTGCTGTGCTCCCGTGTTTTTTCTCCTTGCGCTTTCTCTGCCTGCCTTGCCTCGCTGCCTGCTCCCTCTCCTGCTACCCGAGCATCTCGCTATTCGGGTCCTTTCTTTGCCTCTTCCACTTTCCTTTTCTCGCTTTTCCCCTCGCTGATTCGCTCTCCTTTCCTTCCCGCTCTGTGCTCTTCCTTCCTGGTTCTCTTCCTTTCCGCTCCGGCAGTCTGTCTACTGCCTCCCTTCGTGCTCTGCATTTACCTGGCCGGATTGCTGGACTCCGCTCCTTTTCCACACCCGTCTCCATCCCGGGCATTGGCTCCAGAATAGCCTCCACCCTTCAGCCTCAAGCCCTGGATCTTTCATCTCTGCTACGACTTTCGGAACCTCCACTGTGCCCTACGGATCTCCTACCATCCAGTTCTGGACTAGTAGAACCACCCGGAAGTCTGCTACCACTGCCACTACTGAGAGGTTTTTTTAAGTGGCTGCTTTTTTCCTCTCCATTTGGTCTCCGCGGGAAGGGAGTCCACTGCTTCCCTGTTTAACAGGGAATCAGGGTGGCTTCTTACTGAGGACGACCCTTTCTCTTCTCAATATATCTTATCTGCTTTATAAATAAACAAACTAAAGTAAACTAAACAAAGAAGAAAACAAAGAAGAAGCTCACCCGGCGAAAGGTCTCCTCAGAGGATTCAGGTGAGGAGGAAGGGGAGGTGAACATTGATCTTGTCGAAAACCCACCTGTAACAGCAGTGCATGACAGTTTGCAACGCCACAAGGACATATCAATGGCTACCCCTGAACAGGCGCAGGAGCTTCTTACAGCTGTGCATAACATCACACAGGAGTTACAGGCTGTCAAGCCCGAAAATACGGCCCTTAGGCAAAGGGTCGACCGCTTTGAACAGTCCCAGAGTGACCTTCCTCCCATGCCCTTATCCTGTGCCAAATTCGATGGTTCACCCAATAAATTCAAGGAATTTATGGAAGCTTGCATTATCCACTACACCTTCAGACCCCAGACCTATGCCTCAGATCAAGCCCGCATAGGTTTTCTGGTCTCCAATTTAACGGGCAATGCCTTATCTTGGGCAACTCCTCTAGTAACCAGTGCTAGTCCTTTACTGCAAGATTGTCCCGGGTTTACAGCCCAATTCAAATTGGCTTTCGAAAGGCAAGAGACTGTCGTAGTAGCCAGTGAACAATTGTTGGACATCCGCCAGGGTACTTCTGACCTTTTGTCATACATATCCCGCTTTAAGCGGGTGGCTGCAGATGCAGGTTGGCAGGAGAACGCCCAATATACCATCTTTTGCCGGGGCCCGAGGGAAGAACTCAAAGATGAATTGGCAAGAGTTGCTAGGCCTGCCACACTTGACGATCTTTGGTCTACAGTTATCCAGCTTGATTTCCACCTCTCAGAAAGGCGTTCAGAACGCCGAAGACATTGTGGGTTCCCGGTTCTGACAGAGCCTAGCCCATCCTCCCCCACCCCCACAGGCTCGAATAAGGAGGAACCCATGCAAATAGGTACTACTAGAGGACCACTTTCGTCTGAAGAAAGAAAACGACGCAGGGACATCAACCTGTGCATGTACTGCGGATCCGCTCAACACATTCTACGGGACTGCCCGGATGTGCCACCCCGACGATTGGGAAACGCCACACCTCGGAACTAGTGGGGACGAGTTACCGAGGGGGATTTACTGGTCCCTTTTTTTTCATTATCTGTTACTCCCGTCAAATCCACTGAGGACAACCGCCTCATGGTGGTTGGTGTCCAATTGTGTCTTTCCCAACAAACCTTCGAAGTACTAGCTCTGCTTGACTGTGGAGCAGCTGGATGTTTTATGGATGTCGTCTGGGCTGGCAAGACTGGAATTGGCCGTTTAGAGAAAGAGGAAGACCAAAAGGTGGAGGGAGTGGATGGCAGACCATTAAGTTCCGGACTCATCACACACACCACTTCTCCCATGGTGATGAAGATACGCCATCACACCAAAACCATCCAATTCGACTTGATCAGAGCCGCGCATTTCCCAGTCATCTTGGGTGTTTCGTGGCTACGGAAACACAATCCTACTATAGACTGGACTAAGAATCAATTGACTTTTGACTCCGAATTTTGCCAAAGATCCTGTAATTCCCAAACCCAGCATGCCACTGTTCTCGTTTTTCCTGATCCATCCCGGAGAACGGACGTTTTAAAGGTGAACAGCATTCCCACGGAGTTCCATCAGTATCAGGAGGTGTTTCAGAACGAGGGTCCTCAAGAGTTACCACCTCACCGACCAGAGGACTGCGACATCAACCTACTGCCCAATGCGGTGGTACCTTTTGGGCGGATGTTTTCTCTTTCTCTCAAAGAGAAGGAGGCACTCAAGGAGTACCTCGACTCCAATCTGCACCACAGGCTTATTCAGCACTCACACTCTGCCGCCGGAGCCTCGCCTTTCTTCGTTCCTAAGAAAGGATCTTGTGAACTTCGACCTTGCATCGACTACAGGGGCCTTAACCAAGTCACAATAAGGGATCGTTATCCCATGCCTCTTATTAGAGACATACTGGAGGCAGTCCAAGGAGCCAAGGTGTTCTCCAAGACCGATCTCAGGAGAGCCTACCACCTTCTACGGATCCGCTCAGGAGATGAGTGGAAGACGGCCTTCCGTACACCCTATGGACACTATGAATATTGTGTCATGCCCTTTGGCTTGGTCAATGCACAATCGATTTTTCAGCGATTTATGGATCGTATATTCTCTGACCTCCTATTTCATTGTGCCATATTCTATCTTGACGACATTTTGGTATTTTCGAAGAACACTCAGCTCCACACAACACATCTCCACCAGGTTCTCCAGCGATTACAAGAAAACCACCTTAAGATTAATGCTGAGAAGTGTGTTTTTCAGGTTCCTGAGGTTCCTTACCTTGGGTTCTTTTGTCTTCAGAGGGTGTCCGGATGGATCCTGCAAAGATAGAAGCCATACTACATTGGCCCACGCCTGGTTCTGTCAAGGATGTTCAAAGGTTCCTAGGACTTGCCAATTTTTATCGCAAGTTTATTCTTGGTTTTTCCGACAGAGTACTTCCCATCACTAGGCTACTAAAGAAGTCTTCTATGCCATTTACTTGGGCCCCTGAGGCTAACCAGGCCTTTCAACAGTTGAAAGAGGATTTCTGCTCGGCTCCTGTCCTTCGCCAACCTGACCAGAGCTCAAGATTTATCGTTGAGACTGATGCGTCAGTCGCCGCCCTAGGCGCCGTGCTCCTGCAGGAACATGAGGGTCGGGAGTACCCCGTGGCCTATAGGTCTAAAACGTTGAATGACAGTCAGACACACTATTCTGTCATTGAGAAAGAGCTACTGGCCATGAAATCCGCCTGTGAGGAATGGCATCATCTTCTACAGGGGGCTAACCATCCCTTCGAGATACGGACCGACCATAAGAATCTCAAAATTCTACAGAACATGGAATGCGTCAATTCACGTCAGGCCCGATGGGCCCACTTCTTTACTCAATTTGACTTCATTCTGACCTACCTGCCAGGTTCCAAGAATATACTTGCCGATGCTCTGTCAAGAAAACCGATTCCCGGGGTGGTACAGAAGGAACCCCGTAGTCTCATGCTTCCGGATGTTAAGATCATCTGTTCCGTAGAGTCCTTTTTGGAGGAAGTTCGTAGCGCTACACGGTCTGCTGGTATTCCTCCTGCTACCCCACTCGCCGAGAACCTTCTGGACCAAGATGGTTTGTACTTCAAGCAACAACGCTTGTTCCTTCCCAACTTCCAAACACGTCAGACGGCACTAAGATGGTGCCATGACGACCCTGTGGCTGGACACAGGGGGGTGAAGAACACCCTGGAGCTGCTACAACGCAGATTTTGGTGGCCTCAGATGGCTAAAGAGGCCGCTTCTTATGTCCATACCTGTCCAGTTTGTAATCGGTCTAAACACAACACTCAAAAATCCATTGGTTTCCTGCAACAAGAAGAGACTTCCAAGAGACCTTGGAGCCTGATAGCTACCGACTTCATTGTGGATCTTCCCCCTTCAGAAGGCTGCTCTTGCATAATGCTAACAGTCGACTGTTTTACCAAGATGGCTCATTTCTCCCCCCTGGTTGGTTTGCCTACCTCAGCAGAGATGGCGGCAGTATTTGCCAGAGAGATATTTCACTTACATAGCACGCCGGAAAAGATAATTTCTGACAGAGGTCCTCAATATGTCTCCCGCTTTTGGAAAGAACTTTGCGACAGGTTGGGCATAGAGCGTGCCTTATCGTCAGGTTTCCATCCGCAGACCAATGGGCAAACAGAAAGGACAAACGCAACCCTAGAGCAATATCTTCGATGCTTCACTAATCATCAACAGGACAATTGGGTCAGCCTGCTGCCTACTGCAGAATTCGCCTACAACAACTCCATGCACAGTGCCACAGGCCTCAGCACTTTCTTTTGTTCCTATGGGTTTCACACCAGCTTTACTCCTTCTCTATCCTTTCCTCCGTCTGTCACACCTTCTGTGGATAACCTGCTGTTTAGTATCTCGGAGGCTCACAAATCTGCGGTTGAGAACCTATGGGCAAGCAATCTTCGCTACAGTGCCCTGAGTAATTCCAAGCGCCTGCCCTCTCCGAAGTGGCAAACTGTTACTAAAGTATGGTTGTCCACTAAATACCTGCCTCGCTGGCTTCATCCCTCTAAGCTATCACCCCGTTTTCTGGGTCCTTTTCCCATTGTTCACAAGATCAATCGTGTGGCTTTCCGTCTTTTGCTACCCAAACACATGCACCGCCTCCACCCTGTTTTTCACTCTTCCCTTCTTAGAGAATTCAAGGGGGATCCCTACCATCGCCCTTTGCCCCGGGATCCGGTGCCAACTGACGTACCTCCTGAGGAGTATGAAGTGGCCTCAGTGCAGGATTCCCGTTATCGGCGGGGCCGGTTGGAATATCTCATCCATTGGAAGGGTTATCCCCATTCTGAGGATTCCTGGTAACCGGTTTCTCATGTACATGCCCCGGCATTGGTTCAGAGGTTCCACCGCATGCTCCCGGGCAAGCCAGGGGGGGGTCACTTGGCAGGGGGTATACTGTCACGCTGCCGTCTCCCCGTGGCCGCTGGCAGCTATGGAACGCTTGGCGTTGGCGGCGACATTATATTGTTCCAGGTTTGTTTCTCACTTCCAGGTCCACCGGTCTAGTCTTTTTGCTCCTTAGCGCCGGTTCAGTATTTAGCTCCGCCCATCTCTGGGTTCGGCGCATTGCAACTTGGTCACTTTCACTTTGTTGCTGTGCTCCCGTGTTTTTTCTCCTCGCGCTTTCTCTGCCTGCCTTGCCTCGCCGCCTGCTCCCTCTCCTACTACCCGAGCATCTCGCTACTCGGGTCCTTTCTTTGCCTCTTCCACTTTCCTTTTCTCGCTTTTCCCCTTGCCGATTTGCTCTCCTTTCCTTCCCGCTCTGTGCTCTTCCTTCCTGGTTCTCTTCCTTTCCACTCCGGCAGTCTGTCTACTGCCTCCCTTTGTGCTCTTCATTTACCTGGCCTGATTGCAGGACTCCGCTCCTTTTCCACGCCCGTCTCCATCCCGGGCGTCGGCTCCAGAATAGCCTCCACCCTTCAGCCTCAAGCCCTGGATCTTTCATCTCTGCTACTACTTTCGGAACCTCCACTGTGCCCTACGGATCTCCTACCATCCAGTTCTGGACTAGTAGAACCACCCGGAAGTCTGCTACAACTGCCACTACTGAGAAGTTTTTCCTCTCCATTTGGTCTCCGCGGGAAGGGAGTCCACTGCTTCCCTGTTTAACAGGGAATAAGGGTGGCTTCTTACCGAGGACGACCCTTTCTCTTCTCAAAGAAGAAAACAAAGAAGAAGCTCACCCGGCGAAAGGTCTCCTCAGAGGATTCAGATGAGGAGGAAGGGGAGGTGAACATTGATCTTGTCGAAAACCCACCTGTAACAGCAGTGCATGACAAATATTCACAATTCTATCTAAGTGCGGGCATGCTAACATTCGAAGTCCTATCTAGATGCAGCACAGACTAATATTTACAATTCTATCTAGGTGTGGGCATGCTAATAATCACAATTCTATATAAGTGTGAACATGCTAATATGCTCAATTCTATCTAAGTGCGGGCATGCTAATATTCAAAGTCCTATCTAGATGCGACGCAGGCTAATATTCTCAATTCTACCGAAGTGTGGACATTCTATCTAAGTGTGGACATGCTAATATTCACAATTCTATATAGGTGTGGACATGCCAACATCCAAAGTCCTATCTAGATGCAACGCAGGCTAATATTCACAGTTCTATCTAAGTGTGGACATGCTAATATTCACAATTCTATGTAAGTGTGGACATGCTAATATTCATAATTCTATATAAGTGTGGACATGCTAATATTCACAATTCTATATGAGTGTGGACATGCTAACATCCAAAGTCCTATCTAGATGCAACGCAGGCTAATATTCACAATTCTATCTAAGTGTGGACATACTAATATTCATAATTCTATATAAGTGTGGACATGCTAACATCCAAAGTCCTATCTAGATGCAACACAGGCTAATATTCACAATTCTATCTAAGTGTGGACATGCTAATATTCACAATTCTATGTAAGTGTGGACATGCTAACATTCACAATTCTGTCTAAGTGTGGGCATGCTAATATTCAAAGTCCTATCTAGATGCAATGCAGGCTAACATTCTCAATTCTATCTAAGTGTGGACATGCTAATATTCACAATTCTATATAAGTGTGGACATGCTAACATTCACAATTCTGTCTAAGTTTGGGCATGCTAATATTCAAGGTCCTATCTAGATGCGACGTAGGCTAATATTCTCAATTCTATCTAAGTGTGCACATGCTAATATTCACAATTCTATATAAGTGTGGGCATGCTAATATTCAAAGTCCTATCTAGATGCAAAGCAGGCTAATATTCACAATTGTATCTAGGTGTGGACATGCTAACATTCAAGTGCCACCTAAGTGCGGCGCTTGTTGACCTTGACAAGTATGTTAGTGAGTAATGCAAGGCAACTTCTACAATCCTGTCATGAATAGGTTCTGTCTGGTGGTCACACATCTTTCTAAGTATTCCTGATGTAAGTCTATGGCAGTCTATGTTATTGGAATGTAAGATAGAGTGGCAGGGGTTTTCTGGAGTAGAGTAATTGCTCTGCTTCCCACCCATGCCACACTCAGTTTTTGTTGGCGTCTGTTTATTGCTGTCTTCATTGGCTTCCCCTGTGGACACCTGTAGACACATCTTGGAGCCGCCATTGTGGGAGCCGCCCTTGGGGCCCTTAGCCGGAGGGGCTGCACGGGCAGGGGGCTGCCCTGCGGTGTCCTAGATGAGGGTGTGGAGCGCCAATCAGGGCAGGGCGCGCTGAGGGAGGCGGGTAGAGGGAGGTTCAGGAAGCGGGTTGGGAAGGGGAGAGGGTCCACGCGCCGAGTGCGCTCACCGTGCTTTAAGCACAGGTGAAAACGAATTTGGAGGCCACAAGATGGCAGAGTCAGGGGGTGTTAGGGAGAATTCTCTGTTTAGGCTGAATTTCCTAACCTAGTGAGTCCCCCAGCAGCTTTGCTGGATTTCTGGAGTTTGTTTTTTTTCTTCATCCTGCCAAGAGTGAGACTCTTTTTCTCCCACTCTTGGACATGATTTGTGGTATTTCTTTGAATGTTAATGTGTTCTATGGGCTATGGGGTCTTTTACTCCGTAGGGTCTCATGTGTTTTGCTATGTGTGTTACACAGCACCCTCTGTGCCGTAACATTGGGGTGTCCTAGGTGACCCCCAACATAGACTCCATACCCTGGGACTGACTACTGTCTCCCAGGGCATGTAAAGTCACCATTGACTTTACTAGACCTAAATTTACTAACAGAAACAGTACAAACCATCCTATTGTGGACGTACTGGTAGGGGCAATTCGATTATCCCTGGGTCTGTTGTTCGAGGGGGCACTGTCCTGTCCCCCCTCATCGAGTTTTGGCTCGTGGCAGTGGATACTACTTTTTATATTCAACCGCAAATATATTCCTATGGGATTTTCCCATTGTTCGAGGCTAATACTTTTTCTATGTGGTCTCGGTCATAGCGCAGGTTTATTAAATTCAAATAAATTCACTGGTTGGTATTTTCTACCAGAACTCGGTTTTTAAATGGCGTATGTGTTCGCCTCTGTAACTCCAAACCAAAGGTTGAGCCCTTTGTTCCACTTTTGGCAGGCTTCTGCACAGAAGCCCTCCAGAGTTGTGCCATTCTGTCTGGGTACCACAGGGAGTGTGGGAGGGGGTTTAGGCACCCTGGACTGAGTTGCCTTGCCAACTCAAGTCGCACTTTGGTGTGATTGGCCCAAGTGGTGAGCCGCCCCGCTCACCACTTAGCATGTTTGATTGACAGCTAGGCTGAATGAATGGGGGTTTTCTGCATAAAAGCAGGGCTTTGGGGACTGGGACTTCAGAAGTCGCCACAGGACCTAAGAATCCAACGAGGGAGAAGCTGAGCCAACCTGCAACGACGGCACCTGCGGTGGAGCCCTGCTGAACCAACTCACCACTTCCCAACGACAGAAGTGTTCTCCCTGCTGGAGAGTCTTCTTCCCTTTGACTGGTGGGAATAACCAGTCCCTTGCTTTTTCTTCGCTTCCAGGACGTCTAGTGGTCGAATTGCCCGTGCTGAGCACCCCGGCAACCGGATAGCCACTAACCACTGTACCGTGACCAAAAGGTGGTGCCTTGTGACTGAGCACTCCGCGGCTGGTCTCTTCCATGGTGGTGCAACGATCTTCAACTTTCCTCTACGACGAGATCATCTCTTCTTCTGGCAAAGCCCCGACTTGCATCCACCACCAGGAACAACTGCCCCCGCCGGAGCTGTCTCTCCACTTTCAAGGTACTGTGTCCGCCTGGCTTCCCTTGTGACGGTTAGCGTGAGGTCTTAAATCCTTACCTTTCCACTGGGTCACCTCCAGACCTTCTTAACTTTTATTCTAAAACTGGTCAAACCTTGCTGTGACATTTTGCTACAAAGACTTGAAGTGCATTTCCACTGTGAGATTTTTGGGACATACCACCTTGCCTCTCTCCGAGTGGGCCTGGCCTCTGAACTTTGTGATCTACAGTAGACCCTGGCTAGCTTGCCTTGCATTTGCTTCGTAAAAGTGTTGGTAATGAGTTGGTTTCATACCCTGCCTTTTTCTCTCCCTTTCTAACGAATACTAGAGTGCCATCTAGGTTAAGCACTCACCTCTGTCTGCAAATACGTGGTGTCTTTGAATCTAGACTTGTTGAAATATTGTTGTGGGATTGATATATACTTATAGTAACTGTGATTGAAGTTGTTTTCCATATTAGTGCCAGTGTGTTTTTCATAGATGTGTTCTTAAATAAATAATGATATATCTTTACACCCAAGCTCTGATCCGTGTCTGCTTGTTCTACTGTGTAAATTGCCCTATCTTGTATACTCCATATACTGCCTAACTCGTCTTGAGAGAAGTCTGACTGCTCAGCCACAGCTACCAGGTAAATCTGGGTGGTGCAGACTGCTACCAATCGGGTTTACTGCTAACTCCTGTAGTCTTAAACTTTTTGCAGTGGTCCCAGAGGGAACTGCACAGGTTTCTCCCTAACAGGGGGCACCTACCTGGTCAGCAGTTCACGTCCAGATGAGACAGGACGGACGCTGCAGGTCGTGCAATGGCCTGGATTATGCTTTCTTTTTTTTTCACTTCTGTGCGCCAATCAGGGCCAGAGGGCGCTGAGGGAGGAGGGTAGAGGGAGGTTCAGGAAGTGGGTTGGGAGGGTAGAGGTCAAAGCGAGCGCTCTACTCGCTGTGCTATTGGACCGGCATGTCTAAACAGAGAAATACAGTTATAGTCATGCAGGGACACCATAAGTAAGTTGTGTATGAGTTACATAAGAGTCATTTTCCAATGAAGTCTACTGTTGCATTGCTCCTGGCAGTGTCTTGATGATCTACAGTACTTATCAGAGACATGTGTAATAGCGGCCAACACACATGCACCCGTTTCTACGATACAAGACACTTTGCCTCCTCAACCAGCCCCCGGCACATTTATTTCCCCCCTCCACCACCACCAAGAGGCCTAAAGGCAAAGTAACTCCACTGTTCAGCTCTGCATACAGCGTGGCACTAGAAGCAAACCAAACTCTTATCCACTGTCCTTCGGAGCAGGCCCTGAATGGCATGCCCACGTTAGTAACATATTGCGATGTACCCTTGCTTAGGCTTATGTAGCGTGTAGGGGCTTCATGATCACGCCCTTGGGAGATTGGTGGTTTGCGTGCTCGACTCTGAAAAGGAAGCAGCCTGAAAGCGAAGTTCGAATCTTGCCTTCAAAGTCTGTATTTTAAAAGCCCAAGGTTAATACAAAATGTAATAATTAAGAGTACCATATTTGTTATCAATTCCTGAAAGCAACGAGGCCCACAGCTTGGTAGCCAAGGGCCTCGGTCACTCCCTCTGCGCGTGGAGCTGCAGGTAGTGCATCTAGGGATCAAAATGCTTCTGTTTGCAACCCTTAAACAACCAATGGTGTATGTATTCCCTCTCTACAAAAAGCAGCACACTTTATAATTTCGACAATTAAAACACACTGCTTAAAACATGCATTGCTGTCTGTAGAGCAAATCTAGGTGGGGTAAACTTTCTCTCCATGCAGCGGAACTTTTAAGTGTTTACATTTCTGTCATGGTCATTAAGTATTTCAATTTCTATCGTGTGATTTATTAAGGATCACATGTGCCGTGAATGATTTGAGAGAGAAATGAAAACCTAGGTAGTTGTTGTGTTTGTGTGGTGAGATTGAGCAGCTTCTATCGAGAACTGCGCTGCTCATGTGCAAAGCGTTGCCCATACTTTGACCTTTTGCATTATGTCCTGTCCTATGGAGCGTGCGCAGAATGCGCTCCCGAAGATGGTGCGGAGCGCATGGTGACGTACTGTGCCGCCCTTAAGCTTATGCAAGCTACAAACAGGCTTCACGGTCATGGCAATAGTGCTTCAATGGTTTGAGTGTTCAACTTCGAAAAGGGAGCGCCTAGAAACACGTGTGTACAGGCGCGTTATAAATGATTTATCATATCATATAATATCACATCATATCAAATGGGAGCCGTTTTTCAAATCTAGAATACAATTTACGACCCAGGCGCTAATGGGTTAACGGCGCCGTAAAAGGCTGCGGCGCCGTTAACCTATTAGCGCCTAATTACGAGGTCCCTTTGCGGGACCGGACCTTAACGGCTGTTGTAGACCAGCCGTTAAAGTAGGGACCCGCAAAGGGACCTTGGTGCTAATTACGGTGCCGCAATTTGCGGCACCGTACTTAGCGCCTTCCCCATTTCCATTGAGCCTTATGGGGCAAAAATGGGAATGGGGAAGGGCCATGGAGGAAGGGGGAATTACCGCCCCACCAACCTTGTAATGGGGTGGTAATTCCCCCTTTCTCCATTGCGGAGTCGGTAACTTACCGGCATGGACCATGGTGCTAATGAGCACCATGATCTTCCGCCAGGGTCGTAATGAGGCCCATAGGCTTTTTCAATATTGTAAAAAGGCCTGCACTTAAAACCAGCTATTAGTGATTAACTGTGCTGTATGTCTTATTTTGTTCTGAGAGCAATAAACCCTTGGCTTGGTAGGTGATGGGTTATGCCTGTGCCCGTGGGAGCTTAAGGTGGTCCTCAAAGGGATCACATTAATTCTTCCTCTAGTTTGGAACCCCTAGACAACCAATGGCAATTTATTCTTCTATTGTTGATTTCTTTTTCGTCTTCAATCAGTAAAAACTAGATGCAATTTGACAACTAAAGTGGACATGGTAATGGTAGATTGAAATCTGTGCTATTGTAAAAGAAAAAAACATATAAACAATAAGAGTTAGATTACAAGGCGGCCCTGAAGGAGGGGATACTCACAGTACATGATGGCCAACTAGCAACCTTAGGTCTGTGCCCAACCCTCTCCATGCCAGGGTCTGGGTTGTCTCAGAGCTTGGAGTCCCTACTGTGATGACTTTCTCACATACTATTCTAATAATTACTGTGGGCCTGCCGCCTGGGGAATATTGAGTCATGTGTTAAACTCATGCAAAGAGTACGGAAGTGAATGGCGGTCTGGTGACCTCGGGCCTCTTGTCTCTTGCAAAGTGTGAATTCACAACTATTTTAATGGGGGATTTCTGTCTACGCAGAATGCAAAGGCCATTTACCCTGAATACTAACGCACTAACAGCCTGATTCATGGAATTATTTGCGTGAAAAACCGGTATTTGCACGCCTTTCTGCCCGAAAATCGCTGTTAGAAGTATGGGGATTTTCGGCGCGCAAATCTGCGTTTTTCACGCAAATAATTCCATGAATCAGGCAATAAGGGTGTCATTACCAGTTTGGTGGCATCTGGCCGGTAAATCCGGCCAGATACCATCAGACTGACTTACCGTTACTGCCACTTGGTATGGTGGAATTACCGCCAGATTACAATTGGCGGTGGCAGTATAAATCCCAATTTTTATGAGTCCATAGGACTGTATGGGGCTTTTTTGGCAGAATTCCGCTGCAGTAATTATAGAAATGAAAAATTGGAATCTGAAAACTGCAGGAACACTTTAAATTAAAGGAAAGGCGAGCAGAATTACAACTGCCGTCTCCCAATTTCAATCTGTGCACCCAAAATTTAAGGATTTAATTTAGTTTCAGTGGAACAGATAACAAAGTGAGTAATTGTAACTTAAACTAAAATGAAATGTGTTAAACAGTATTTTACTGCATGACTTTCAGCAAACAATATACACTGTTAGAACAATCGAAGTTCAATCTTGTTTTCTTATTTTAGCTTCGTTAATATCCTCCTGATGAACCACTGAACAATAGGTGGGAAAACACGTGTTGAGGAAAAAATAATATTATGAGGATTACCAAAGAGGATTTGAGGAACAAATAATATTATGAGGATTACCAAAGAGGATTTGATTAAATTTATGAAGACTAAACAATAAACGTTCAATTTGGCGCATTTTTCAGATTCCAATTTTTCTTTTTGATCTTCACATATATTGGGCAACCTCAATATCAGGAGAATCTATATTTTGCAGCCTCAATTTCATGAATATTTAAAGCAGTTCAACAACTAAAATTAATTTATAAACATAAGATTCGCCATTGGTTGCTCTAAGGCTGGCTATACCTTTTACCGCTGCAGTAATTACACTGCTTGTTCGTTGGTGAGTTGGAGTATTTACCGCCAACATTATGCTGAAGGTAAATACTCCACTCCACGGCCATACTTCTAGCATGGCGGCGCGAGAAAATTGGCGGCAATTCCGTTACCGCCAATTATCTAATTATACTTGGAATGCTGCCCTAAGCAGATAGATGTTTTTGTATTGTAAGTTGTGAAAACAAAAGACGCACAATACCAATTGATTGCAGAAAGCCTACTAACACCTTGCAACAGTGTGTACTGCACGGAAAGTGCCCGTGATTATGTAGACATGGTAGGGGGAGGTGTAAAGTGGGGGAGCTAAAGGGCAGAAAGATGATCAAGCAGCAAGTCTGTCCATAGAACTTCTTCAGCGAAGGTGAAACAATGTAACTGTGGTCACACTCGACTGCTTATCACATCAGCAGGAGTTCTATCATGCAAATGCCTTCCTTTGTTTTGTTCCAAGTGCTGCCATGCTATGGTGGGAGCTCACTTGCAGGGTGTTGATTCACACTCTTCAGGGAAGGCAATGCAGTGTACTTTGGTTGCAATGCAGCACAAAAAACCCTGGATAGCTTGAATGCTATGGGTCTCCACAGTCAGCCTGGAGTGAAAGAGTGGTGGAGGAGAGATTAAGGTGAGCAGACATTTTACAGAAGTTGCTGCTGTCAACTGTCCAGCGGCGTGGTGGGGAGGTTTCTCCTAGAAGGACCTACTCCCAGGGGTGAGGCTACAATTCATCCATGATTCTCTGGAACTTTGCCCAAAATTCAGTTTAAAAGTGACACTAGGAATAGAGCATACATGGGAATATATGGAAATATAATGAATGTTGATTGACAGACAAACTAGAATAATTTTGGCATTGACCATAATGAACAAACTGGGGTTGCGCAGACAGGTAATATACTGTGATGTGCAGTTTATTAATCGCAGGCCTAGCTCGAGATCAGAGGAGTGCTGTACAGAGTGTGGCAGCCAGCATTTGGGATGGCATCTTTTAACAGTAGCACAGTACTGTGAGTTGATGTCTGTGCGTCGGTATGTGCATCCATTAGAATTAGATCTTCTTCAGGTGTCGTTGAAAAAGTCATGTTTTGAGACATTTGTGAAATTGGAGAATTTTGGGGCATTCTGAGCTGACACCGGGATCGAGTTCCAGAAGGTGGCTGCATGACAAGAGAAGGATTGTTTGCAGGTCCTCTCTCTGCAGACGAGTTATGATTCAAGCTGGTTGGTCGATTTGCTGCAGGAGGAGCTTGTGTCAACAGATATGTGCAGTTTAGCCGCCAGGTACTTTGGCGTGCTACTCGTGACTGCTTTGTAGATGATACATGCAGTCTTGAATAGTATCCTGGCCTGGAGAGGAAACAAATGCTGTTCACGTAGTACATGTGTGATACGGTCACATTTCTGTGCACCCATAATAAGATGTGCTGCATCATGGTGGACTGCTTTTAGGGGAGCTAAGTGAGCAGCTGGGAGTTGACTTTCAGGAGAGTATTTCCCCCATCTGCGTGTGAGACCACAAGGGATTGTACTACGGTCCGGAAGTCCTGCAGTGGGAAGAAGGGTTTGATTTTTCGAAGGGTAGTGATTTGGAGTCAGATTGCTTGGGCCTTTTTGGCTACATGTTTCTGGAAGGATAGGCTGCTGTCAATGGTGAAGTCTAAGGAGTATGCTGAGTCCGAGAGTTGTGGGTCGAATCCTTGAAGGCACATATCATTGAGCCATTGTTGGACAAGTTGTTTTTTAGCGGGTGGCAATGAGGACAAATTCAGTCTTTGATGGATGATGGCTAGGTAATCGCAGAGACAAATGATGTCCTGCGTGGTATTTGATCTCATGTACAACTGAGTATTACCCACGGATTAGTGGATGGCTATATTGAGATCTTTGATGAGAGTGCCCAGAGGCTCCATGCAAAGGTTAACAAGGATTGGTGAGAGGATGGAGCTTTGGGGGACTCCGCAGGAGACCTAGAGTTGGTGAGAATGCAACAAGTTCATCTGGACAGTCTAGTGTCTGCCTGAGAGTTAAGAGGTAAACCAATTCAGGACAGTGCCAGCTAATTCCACCTCTCAGCAAGGAGGGTGAGAAGGGTGCAGTGGTTGATGATGTGGAATGCAGCAGAGATGTCAAGGAGGATGAGGAGGCATGAGTCGCCCTTATCCATGATTTGGAGGGCATCATCCACCATCTGGATGATGGCTATAACAATGTTACATTTGGAGCAGAACCCTCATTTAGGAAGTGGAGTTGTTCGATTCTACGTTTTTCAAGATTTTTGCAATAAACAGGAGGTTTATAAAGTGCCGGTAGTCGGCCAGGTCATCTCGATCTAGGGTTGTTTTTTTTAAAACGAGGACATATGAGCCCAGACTCGAGGGTGTCCCGGAATGACCCTTCTGGGGGGGACGCATTACTGATGCTGACGAGGGTGTTGAGCGCAGTTCCAGTCAATAGTTTAATGATGGAGGCCGGGATTATATCAGAGTAAGAAATAGGTTTGAGGGAGGAAAACATTTTAAATAAATCTGGGGGAGGCAGAGGAGAGAATTTGGTCCAAAGGGGAAGTGTGCATGCTGGGGCAAAGGGGGTGCTAATCATGTGAGAGGTTGATTCAATGGTCTCTTGGATTTTGACAATTTCTTTCGATAAAAATGTGTTGATTCTGTTGCATTTTTCCTGAATTGCTGGTACCTCAGGCTCGGGTGAGGATTTGTGCAATGCTTTACTACTTCAAAGAGGGCTTTGCTCCTGTTAAAGGCTGCCGCATTGGTGGTTGAATAGTAAGCAAGTTTTGTCTCTGTAATCAGAATCCTACAGTTGGCACACAGAGATTTGAGGATGGTGAGGTCTCCTCAAACGAACACACACACACACCCAAAACCTCTGATGTCACTGCCTGTGCACACACACCCGCTTTTGTACAGGTGCTGCAACAAAGTCATAGGGTGAATGTTGAGTTGGGTAACCCTGGCAGTCAGGGACCGCCACTTGCTCTGTAACGCAATGTAAAGTGGTCTTATGTAGCATTGTTCTGCCAATCACATTGGCCTCACTGTACATGTCTCTGTAAGAAAGGGAACAGGGTGGATCAGTTGGGTAGTGGTAGAGCAGATTCGGAAGCCTGTGGTGTTAATGGATACAGATTGGAAGGGCCAGTTATCTGTGTGCTGGTATGAAATGGATTGGGTAGGGTAGCCATATGAGCAGCCCTCGGGTTGTGGAGTTTAGAAATTGACAGAATAGTTGGTTCATATGGTCGCAGTTAAGTACACTAGACCTTGCCCTGCTTTGTTGTCCTTTCATGATGCTGATGCTGACGAGGGTGTTGAGCGCAGTTCCCGTCAATAGTTTAACGATGGAGGCCGGGATTATATCAGAGTAAGAAATAGGTTTGAGGGAGGAAAACATTTTAAATAAATCTGGGGGAGGCAGAGGAGAGAATTTGGTCCAAAGGGGAAGTGTGCATGCTGGGGTAAAGGGGGTGCTAATCATGTGAGAGGTTGATTCAATGGTCTCTTGGATTTTGACGACAATTTCTTTCGATAAAAATGTGTTGATTCTGTTGCACCAACGTTTCTCCAATGCTCTCATTGAGCGTTTGTTGGAGGCTAGCTCGGGGGTGGACCAAGGGGGTAGATGGTTTGGTCTTAGCCCGTTTGGTTTTTAGGGGGTCATGAAGTCAAAACCCTACTCTTCACCTAAGCAATACCATTGTTACATACATTCAATGCTCCTACCACTGCCTAATTGTATTGTATACTGTATGCATGTAACATGTATTCTTTCCTAAAGTCACCTGGATGCCTCTTGTAACTAAGCTCTTAACAAGTAACAGCGCCTTGATGCCCATGGGCTGTTTACGCGCTATATAAATTTAAATAAATGAGTGTCCGCCAGTTGCATAGCAGAGTTGTGGAAGGGAAAAGGTTGACGGAGCTAGAAAGGAGGAACACAATGCTGGAAGCCCGAGCAAAGGACGCGGAAGCACGTGCCTGATGCAACAACATACAAATCCTGGGAGTCCTAGAAGGGATGGAAGGATCCAACCCAACGGATTTTGTCGAAAACATGATACTGCAGGAAATCGGAGAAGGAGTACTATCACAGGGGTTTGCAGTTGAAAGGGCCCACTGATCCTTGCAAAAAAGGCGACCACCGGGCTCACACCCTCGCCCCATGATAGCGAAAATACTAAACTTCCGCAACAGGGAAATAATCTTGAAATCCTCCAGGGAAGGAGGCGTGATTCGCTGAGATAATGCCAACATAGCCATATACCCGGATTATACCCTGGCGGTACACAGGGCACGGAATTATTTCGTCCCGATCAAGCTGAAACTTAGGAAGCTGAATCTCAAGTACATGCTGATGTACCCATCTCGGCTTAAGGAACTCTACAAAGGACGGGCTGTCTTCCTGGAAACGCCAGCAGCGGCCAACATGTGGCTGGAGCACAACAACCTAGACAACGGCAAAAAGGCGGTCACATGAAGAGCAGCGGTCCCAATGGACGAAGTGGGGGGGCAGAACACAGTAACAAAAGGTCCCACTGGTGCAAGACAAGGATTAAGTAGAGCAACACATCCTGTCTTAAGGCAGGAGGAAGGCAGCACCTCCAACAGAGCAAATGAACACGCCCTACGAACTGCTCGGCGTCAGTCAACTGCTGACACACCACAGCCCGCACACCGTGACCCAGGAAGGTCCGGCATTTGCGGGGCGCTCGAGCGCCACGGATGAAAGATGGCTGCTGAGCGCAGTTAACTAGTTTTGGTTTGGTTAAGAGTTTGTTTGGTTTTGGTTTGTTATGGAGTTGTAAACGGTTCGATTCCTACACAGAATGTGGTGTGCAATATGAATTACAGGTATGTTGATGTGTGCGTCTGGAAGGGGGAAAACGCTACCTGGGGAGAGAGACTAAAGGTGCCACTGGGACGGGACCCGAGACCAGGGGGATCAAAAGGCTGGAGGGGCATACCCACTGGAATGGCTAACAAAATCAAAATTATAACATGGAGCGTCCGGGACCTGGGGACATCCATGCGCAGGAACCGAGGGAAGTCCTATCTCAATAGGAAGCGGGTGTCCATAGCACTGCTCCAGGAGACCCACCTAACGCAACAAACCATGGGAACGGTGTTGGACCACTGGGATGGGCAGTATTACTGGGCTCCCTATTCCAAGTATGCCCGGGGGGTACTCATATGGATAAGTCCAGCGGTCCCATTCAAAGTACTAAGTTGGGAGGTGGACCCTGTGGGCTGATACCTGGTGGTAAGGGGATAGATCGAACAAGTTGAAGTCTGCATAATAAATTCGTATTTCCCCAACCACAGGATCCCAAAAACATTTAGATGCGCTGTGGACCAAACTAGCCCACCATCAAGATAGCTTCTGTATCTGGGGAGGGGATCTTAACTGTGTCAGGGACTGGGAGCTGGACAGATCCAAATCGACAGCAATCAGAAACGATGCAGCGTCAGGGGCGCTAAATACACTGGTCAAAGCCCTAGACCTGGCTGACATGTGGCAAGAGCTGCAGCCAGTGGACAGAGGCTACTCGTATTTCTCCTAGCCACACACCCTTCACACTAGAATTGATTACCTATTCGTGCCCAAGCACCACCTGCCACAAATAGACTCAGCCCAGTAGTTGGCAGATCAATCTTGGATCACTCGCTACTGCTGGCGATGTGGAAAACAAGGGGCCCCAGGCCACCCATACCGCTTTGGCGCATGTCATCTGATGCCTTGACCAATCAGGCTTTCACGGAAGGGCTACGAGATAAACTGGAGGAGTACATAGAGGTGAATGTGGGCAGCGTTGAGCGGTGGGGCACAATTTGGGAAGCAATGAAAGTTGTGGTGAGAGGTGAGGCCATCACAGGAGTGGGAGCCATAAGGAAAACACTAAGAGCTGAACTAGAGAAAATGGAGGATGAAATAAAACACAAGGAAACCAATCCGCGGTGGACACGGGAGGAGGAGTGCGAACTGACGCAGCTGCGAGGGGATTGCCAGGAAGCATGGGTGAGGCTTTCCAAATTTGATTACGCGGTGAAAACCGCCAGGGCATACGCTGAGGGAGATAGACCTGGCAGGCTATTGGCGTGGCTGTGTAAAAGGGAACACCCAAGGCACCAAGTCACGGAGATCAAAGACACAGCAAGCACAATACACAAAACACAACAAGAAATAAACAACACATTCAGGGACTTTTACTCCCGACTGTACAGCCACGATCATCAGGTGGCGCAGCCAGACATACTGGATACATTGGAAGAAATAGGTCTCCCCAAAATACAATCGGCACAACGTGAAGCCCTAGATGAGGAAATAACAGGGGACGAAATCGCTCAGGCAATAAGGTCCCTTGCCTCCAGTAAAACGCCTGGTAGTGATGGGCTCCCTCCGGAGTTTTACAAAACGTATGAGACAGTCATTACGCCGGTGTTGCTTGAGGTTTACTGAGAAGCATTCACCACTGGGGAACTGCCAGGGTCCATGAGAGAAACGCTAATTGTCCCGATACCCAAGCCTGGGACACCAACAGAAGAATGTGACTCCTTTCGCCCACTAGTGATGCTGAACTATGATGTTAAAATCCTCACCACGAGACAAGCCAGGCGGCTGAACAAAATAATAGGGGGCCTAATACATACCGACCAGACAGGCTTCGTACAGGGGAGCAGCACTGCATTCAACCTACGCAGACTGCAACACATTCTGGCACAGACAGAGGGATCCCAAAGAGAATATGCTATTCTCTCCGCAGACGCTATAAAAGCGTTTGATTCAATTTACTGGGAGTGGCTACTGGCGGCACTAAGGGAGTTCGGATTTGGCGAGGTCTTCATTCGCTGGGTTCGGATATTATACACAAACCCCAAAGCTAGTGTCAAAACTGGGAAGCTGGTATCAGCGATCTAGGACATAAAGAGGGGGACCAGACAGGGATGCCCGCTATCCCCAATGCTGTACGTCTTGGGCCTTGAGCCAATAGCGATATACCTTAGGAAACAGTACCTAGATGCCGGCATCTGGGTTGAGGGAGTGGGACACCTACTGTCACTCTACGCAGATTATGTGCTGCTATACATAAGGGATCCACATCTAAATGTCCCAGTCATCCTAGACATACTACGATAACTATGCCAAGGTGTCGGGAATCAGCTTCAGCAGATCCAAATCATGCATATTCCCAATAGCGGGGCTAAGCGGGAGGGACACCAGCACACTACCAGCAGTGGGACTCAACTGGGAGGCAGACTCGTTCAAATACCTGGGGGTCAACATAAAGCACACGCCAGAACAGATGCACGAACACAACACGGCAAGGGTGGGGCAGGGCCTGGGGAAGTCCATGAAGTTCTGGTATAAGCTGCTGCTATCACTACTAGGCAGGGTGGCCATTATCAAAATGATCATCCTGCCGAGATTTCTGTACTTCTTTAACAATGTGCACCACTACATCAAAGCGTCTTTCTTTCGAATGCTGGAGACACAGACTCTCACTAACAACACTATACCTACCGTACAACAAGGGGGCCGTGAAACTGCCAAACCTGGAGAGGTATTACCTAGCAGCCCAACTCAGCCATGTGATCAAATGGCTGGCGGACGAGTCCTCCTCAGAAACAGGCCTGATACAACACCTGGTGGCCCCCATTAAAGTGAAAGAAATACTGTGGGTAACGCACAGGGACACAGAACACACCCCAATGGTGGTAACGCTAGGAAGGATAATATGGAGGAGAGCACAAGCCCTTCTGAAACTTGAGCGCCCTTACTCCCCAGAAGTGCCAATAGCAGCAGATATATGCTGAGACAGCACAGACATGGCAGTGCTGGGAAGGGAAAGGGATATATGCATGGGTTGATGTATATGAAGAAGGGGCGTTCAGGGAGTTCAACTCAATGCAAGAAAGAGAAAGGATCTCAAGCGGGCAGTTCCTCTGGTACCAACGTATCCGAAAGGTGGCAAAGACAGATGGGAGGGCTGGCCGGAGGAATCGCAAGTGGAACCATTACTCACGCTGATGTACAATCTGAGCGACAGCTGGCGCCCGGTTTCAAGGTTGTAAAACATGTTAATAGATGCACCCAATCCCAAGAGCACAACATTAAAAGAGAAGTGGGAGGCAGATTTGGGCACTGTGATAACGGAAAAAGAATGGGAGAGGATACTGGGTTACCCCAAAGCAGTGTTGAGGAACCATCGCTTTAAATTGATACAACTAAATGTGCTATATCGCACCTATATGACACCGCACAGGGTAGCCACATTCAATAAGATGCCCATGGTGTGGGGGAGAAGGGGCCGACATGATGCATATGTTCTGGGGGTGCGGGCGTGTGCAAGGTTTTTGGGCGCACATAGAACAAGCCTGCAGAGCGGCTGGTGTAGTAAGGTTTGAATGGTCGCCGAACGAATGCCTGCTCAGTGCTTTCCCCAGGGTTAGCAAATACAAGCACGTGCTTAGATTCATGGTCCTAGCGTGCGTCTTAGCCAAAAGAACCATTGCGATGTCTTGGAAAAAGGCTGGGGGGCCACAATATGTTAAATGGCACAGGGAATTTGAGAGGTGGGCAGAGGCGGAAACCAAGGTGTGGCTGGAAGGGGTCAATAGATTGGAGCCGGACGGCAACGACAAATGGGCCACATGGAAGGAACAGGTGTGGGACATGTTCCACCCGTCTGACGATAAACCCCCCTGAGTGTGCTTTGCACTGTGAAACACACTTACCCCATGCCTGCTTAGCCGCCCACCCACACCCAACTGACAATGGCCACTAGTGACATCAGGAAAGTAAGGGCAAGAACTATATCCGGGGCACCAGGATGCCTACCCAGTTGAACTATGCAACACACCATAAATTCTGTGTGGGAAACTGGTTATTGTTTGAAGGTTATTATTAAATCTTGGCATATATGTATGGCTTGAATGGAAAATGACACACTGAAATGCATTGTTGTATCTAATCAAATGCCAATAAAAACATTTTAAAATAAATAGCAGAGTTGTTGAATAATTCTGGAAGGTCTGAGGCATTCCCTGTTGTGGGGAAGTCTGCAAAGTTTGCTTCTAGCTCATTGACCGGGAAGGTTTTGAAGAAGCAGCGTGCTGTTATACTAATTAGGATATTTCCTGGCACTGGAAAACTGATTAGATGTTTTTAAAGCACACTCTTTATAAAGGGTGCTATGATAGGCCTCAGCAAGTTCCCCTCAACTACCAACGCCCTGCTGATTCAGCTGTTCAGGTTTTTATTACCCACTGTTTTTGCATTTACTGAAATAGTGTCCAAGTTGATGTCTGTCTGCCACGGGAATTGATGTGTGCCTGAACATTTAGGTGTCAGAAAACAGTGCACCCGTGTGCTTTGTGACCGGGGGATGCAGGTGCAGGCACTTTGACCTCTGTTAATTGACAAGGAGACATCTATTAGCAAAATGAAAGTCTCACAAGCTGTATCATCCATGTGTCAGAGATGAAATGACGACAAAATAGTGCTGAGATGTGTTGGTGAGATAGACGTTTTGGTTGATAAAAAAAAGAACCAACATGTACAATGTCGCACTCTACTACAGTATGAAGAATATCAATCTTTAAATCGACTTTTCAATCTTCCTTTTTCATAAATCGACATATTTTACTCTGGTAAGATACAGGAAGAAACCCGTTTCCTTCTCACCTGCCGACCTGCCAAGTATGTGTGTCATGAGTTCGCTATTATTGTTTTACATTTTTTACATATTTACAGTCTCAGAGTGCAGCGCAGCAGACCCAAGGCAGCGGCAGATCGCTGCTATACAAACAAGCATTGGAAAGGCCAATAGTTTCGGCGTTTACTGAGGTTATTTGCATTTTGCATTTATAGGCCTCAGGGTGCAAGGAGGAGGATGCAACGCTTTAAAGGAAGATGCGATATGGGGTGGGGGTCTGCAAGAGAATTAGAAGGAAGTAGAATATGAACCTAGATAGAAGTGTTTCATGTAATAATAGCTTTATACATGCGCTGTATCCTCCATTTCCTGCTTTTTGTCCTTGCTTTTTGTGACCTGTAGTCCGGCAATAAGCGCCATGGAGAGTAGAAGGATATCTGGGCCACCATGGAACAATGTGCGAGAGGATGGAGGGAGTAAGGCACAGTGTCAGAAGTGGTGAAAGGTGTCCGGGAGCTGAGCAGGCAAAGTGCCTTGAGTGCTGCAGTTGTGGTTGTAAGTGCTCAGAATACGCCAGAAGCCAAATCAGCTGACCCTAGGATGTAAAGTTCTGCGAATGTCTGGAGTGGGGTGAGCTCCCCAGAAGAGGTAATGGGGAAAGTAATGTGTGAGGAACAACAAGCAGAATAATTCTGGGGATGTCCACAGAGGTGGGGCTCTGACCTTGCATTGGGGAGCAGTGAAGGGGCCTTGATGCACGTGAATTGGTCTCTTTGGTGGAAGACAGGGCTGTTCCACCTTTGGGCCACCTTTTGAGGCCTAGATTTGTCTTGGCAGATGGCAGGTTACTCGTATGACTCGAAACGATTATCCCATTGAAGAGGTGAACAGGAGGTTGCAAGCGACACCTAATAGCCCAAACTAACTAGAAAAACTGGAAGTACCTGAATGTATGCGCGGCATATCTCTCAAACATATTTGGCCGATAGCTAGCTCAAGCACAACCAGCTTGCCTCACAAGCAGGACGATGATATGCAACACGGGCCGAACCAATCTTTCATCCTTCAGAGGTCGAATACCACAAGTGGATAAAAAGTCCACCCGTTATTGCAGTGCTTAGAAGTGGTCTATCTGAATGAATCTCTATATGAATCGCCAATTTATTATCATAATACTATTGCAAGTAAGTGACCAGCGAGAAGAAAACAACCAGATTCAATCCAATTGATGTGAGTTGTAGTCCTGATTCTCCCCAAGGAATTAAGACTAGTGAAGTGAAGTGTGCTGCCTGGTATGTATGGAAAAAAACAGAAAAAGACAGTACAAAATATGACAAGCTGTAAGCGCCAGGGCCGTGTGCAACGTGCACCCTAACTTCTCTCCGTAGTCTTTTGGAGCTACGGTGCAACATGTAGGCAGTGTTGTGACCGCCCTGCCTCTCAGGTTCGCCACAACAAGGATGGCAGTTGGCACAACTTGCTACATTCACCCAGCAGGAAATAAATGTAGCAGTTTCGAACTGCAAAACAGTAGCCTGCTGGTCTTGTGTAGTCGAAATAGTGTAGCAAAATCTCAGCTGCATGGTCATGTGCAGGCAATTGGCTAGGATGGCCCATTCATTGTCACTGACCTGGATCTCAGCTGCATGGTCATGTGCAGGCAATTGGCTAGGATGGCCCATTCATTGTCGCTGACCTGGATCTCAGCTGCATGGTCATGTGCAGGCAATTGGCTAGGATGGCTCATTCATTGTCACTGACCTGGATTCATCCAGTGGGGTGTACAAGTGGTACAAGTGAAAAACATTATAGCAATTAGAATTACGCATAACACTTCAGGGTAAAGGACAAAAGCACAATGTGTAATAAAAACGGAATGTTCTCTTACAGTCCTAGATCATGGTAAGTGAATATATTAGGGAGTCCTCTTCCCTCTCGCTCCCTCAAAAATAGATTAATAGATGCACTCGGGAGAAGGTAAAAAAAATTAAAAAGAAAACCGGAGTTTTCCTCCTGTCAGTTTTGAAACGGAAACAGACAAGGAAAATTGGAGGTTATATGCTTTTCACATACCAAATTATTTTTAATTCTCGCCCTTACACAAAAGAAAAAGCTTTTCTTGCTTGTCAACTGCCCGAAAGTTGATGAACTTGAATTGAAGTTGGGTTCCTAAACATTTTGCAAAACAAAAACCATGCAGTGGTCCTATAAACACGAACATGCTCGATGTCCTTTTCTCTTGAAAAACTCTGGGCATTTTCATTGCTTTCAAACAAATAGCAAGCCTTTAATTAAAACATTTGTACCAAAAACACCAAAGGGAGACTTGCTGCAGAGAAAGTAATCCTCACAGGGAAATAAATAAAAACTGGTAATAGGCTTCCAAAATCACAGATGCTTCGCAAAGAATGCGGTCGTTGTGTGTTATTACTGGGCAACGTCTCGTCAAGGTTTTGCTGTAAACATTTTTTTAAGGTAATTCATTCTCAATTCAGGAAAGGTTTATGGCAAACTTACCTGCTCAGAAACGGCCCTGAACAGGCAGGAGGCGTGAGTCACGCAGATGCGAGGAGAGTCGGACACAAGGCTTTGTGCTGGTGCATCCGTTTCCTCTGGCAGTCAGAGGCGCTCCTCACTGTTGTACATGAATAAAGGGACACTACCCCTTTAAGAGCGGCAACAGAGAAGGAGCGGGAGAAAAAGGGAAAAGGAGGGGGCCGGGGAAGGAAACGGCAGTTAGCGTCAGGGAGTGAATAAAGATGGTTCACTGCAGCATTGGCTCCGTGTCATTCTTGAGGCTTGGGTATGCATGAATGAACGGAGCACAACACTGGCGACGAAGCCGATGCGAACCCGTGGGTGCCGGCAGCAGTGAGTGGAGGGCCCGTGTGCCCAGCAGCTTGAAGGGCCCGTGAGCCCAGCAGTGATTGGAGGGCCCGTGTGCCCAGCAGCGTCCGGGGAGGGCCCGTGTGCCCAGCAGCTTGAAGGGCCCGTGAGCCCAGCAGTGTGAGGAGGGCCTGTGAGCCCAGCAGTGAGTGGAGGGCCCGTGTGCCCAGCAGCTTGAAGGGCCCGTGAGCCCAGCAGTGTGAGGAGGGCCTGTGAGCCCAGCAGTGAGTGGAGGGCCCGTGTGCCCAGCAGCTTGAAGGGCCCGTGAGCCCAGCAGTGATTGGAGGGCCCGTGTGCCCAGCAGCGTCCAGGGAGGGCCCGTGTGCCCAGCAGCTTGAAGGGCCCGTGAGCCCAGCAGTGTGAGGAGGGCCTGCGAGCCCAGCAGCGTTCAGGGAGGGCCCGTGTGCCCAGCAGTTAAGGAGGGCTCGTGAGCCCAGCAGACCAGGTAGGCCCGTGTGCCCTACAGCGTATCAGGACCGGAGAGCCCAGCAGTGTGGAGCCCAGCAGCGGTGGCCTGCCAGCAGCAGACCAGCCGACCAGAAGATCGGGGAGGACCGTGCGCCCAAGACTGGAGAGCCCGGTGGCGAGGAACCCGACAGCGGAGGACTGCCAGCTAACCAGCCGACCGGAAGATCGAGAGGCCCGTGCGCCCCAACTGCAGAGCCCAGCAGCGAAGAGCCCAGCAGCGGAGGCCCACCGGCAGCTGGCCCAGCCGACCAGGTGATCGAGGGGCCCGTGCGCCCGAGACCGAAGTGCCCGGCGACGGAAGCCCGCCGACAACAGCCCAGCCGACCAGGACCGCAGCGCCCAGCAGAGGAGGTCCCGCGCACCTCGACAAGAAGAGGACCGCGGACGCCAACAACGAGCGGAGCCCGCGGACCAGAAGAGGCCCACAAGAGGAACGAGACCACGAGGGAACTCAGCAGGCCCACACGTCACGGAAGAGGAGACCCGCAGGCTCGCGGCATCCACCCTCAAGTAAGGAGTCGGAAAGGGGTAGCGAAAAGGGAACCCCGAGTCTCCCACCCACGTGACACACCAGCAGACACACCCAAAGGTAACATTTGCAAAGGGGAACCCCGAGTCTCCCACCTACGTGACATCGGTGGAAACACCTGGAAAACAAAATTTTGCAAAATCACCCGAAGGTGACACCTGCAAAGGGAACCCCGAGTCTCCCACCCACGTGACACATCAGGGAACCAGTGAAATCACCCGAAGGTGACACCTGCAAAAGGGAACCCCGAGTCTCCCACCCACGTGACACACCAGCAGACACACCCAAAGGTAACATTTGCAAAGGGGAACCCCGAGTCTCCCACCTACGTGACATCGGTGGAAACACCTGGAAAACAAAATTTTGCAAGAACCCGAAGGTGACATTGTCACACAAAAAGCAGAGGGTGAACAACGTGCCCCAGTGGACGAACATACACCGCAGCAGTTCAAGAGAACCACGGTGCAAAAGCCTACCAGAGCACCCCGAGCATCCGCGACGCAGCACTCCACGCTACACACCAGGATACCGCCATGTCATCTGCAGACGCGGCAGACCCTAATGCACCACCACCACCACCAGGAGCTCCCTCCTCTCACGCAAGCCTAATGAGGAGACCTGCCCCGTTCACGCTAAACCCACACCATGACCAGGGGCAGAGATGGGAAGAATGGATGGAGGAATTTGACGACTTCGTGGGTGCCATCGGCACACAAGAACCTCCCAACATACTGAGCATATTTGCAAATGTCGCAGGGAGAGAAATCAAAAATATTATACGCACGATCCCTCCACAAGATCGCACCACATATGCAAGACTCCTGCAAGCCATTCACGAAAAACTGGTCATCTCACCCAACCGGGACTATGAAAGGTACACTTTCAACCAATGTGGCCAGCTACCTCACGAATCAATAGGGGAGTTCGTAATACGTCTTCAGAGGAAAATATCCAAATGTGACTTTGCTAACTTTAATGACGAAGAAGCCATTAGATTACGCATCATAGAAGGGTGTGCATCCTCGATGTTCCGGAAGCACCTCCTCAAGAAACCCCTATCCCTAAAAGAGGTGCTAGACCTAGCCAGGGTATACGAAAGAGTGGACATTCAAGCAGCAGCCATTGAGAACCCAAAAAAGGGAGAAACCATAGCCGCAATACATCCCTACGCCCGCCAGCCAAACACCCAACCAAGGACCAACCAGAGGTACCCGACACAACGAGCACAGGGTGACCGCCAATGCTATCGCTGCGGATTCGAATATCCACACAGAGGACCGTGCCCCGCCATTGGGCAACGATGCATGAGATGCGGAATGGAGAACCACTTCCAAGTGATGTGCAAAGAACTACTACCGGAAGGAGGATCAGCACGCCCACAATCTGCCCCTCGCACGATGGACGCACATAAAGAACAGCATCACCATGTGGACAGGAATGCACCTCTCGCGCCATCATATCAACGCCCAAACACAGTGAGAGCCTTGGAAGGACTTCAGATCGAACCAGACAGGAAAGACCACGAATTATACGATGCCTATCAGGATGACTTCATGCGGGAACTGGAACGCGAAGACACCCGCAGAGCGGAAGCACCAGACAACCGGGAACGTGACAGGGAGCCATACCCTTACCCCCCACCACACTATCCACCAAGTGGAAACGAACAGCCTCCATACCTACAGGACGGCTACGACCGAGAGTATGTATGCCTTCTCAGCGTAGAGGAGGAGGACACCGCGACTCCCAGAGTAACAATTCAGATGGGAAGAACCCAAAACAGATTTATTGTTGATACAGGAGCGACGGTCAACGTCATGAATGAAGACATCTATCGTGAAATAGCTTCAACATACCCCATCCAAGAGTCTAGGACACACATCTTCCAATGGGGAGCAACCCAACCCATGACATCAAAAGGGAAATTTCAATGCGACCTACGACACAGAGGCATCACAGTAACCGCCACGATACATGTGATAAGAAGCCCAGCTATTGGCCGCTGCCTTCTCAGTTACAGGACAGCTAACGCACTTGCCCTGATTGACCTACACTATGACCAGTCGGAGGTCATTGAAGGACTACCACTACCATGCGAACCCGTCAGGGCAATCATAGACAGACTACTGGCAAAAAGAGAACTCAAGAACACTTTCCCCAAACTGTTCGAAGGGGTAGGGATGCTAAAAGGGCCATGCATCAAACTACATATAGACAAAAACGTCAGGCCAGTTCCACAACACCCACGGAAAGTGGGTTTCCACCTCCAAGAACAGGTATCAAAAGAAATCCAACTTCTTCTTCTCAACGACATCTCAATACCTGGAAGGGATCAAGAGCAACATGACAAAGCCCTAACACCAACCTGTGGGAACACCAAAATGAAAATGCCACCCCGCATAGAACGAGGGGGAATAAGACCGCAAGAGGACGATTATACTATTGTCCACAAACCAGGAGGAGACGCAGACCCAGCGGACTATCCATCCAGACACCCCCTACTGGACAAAGTTGACACCCGGGCACATGAGGTCACTAAAAAAATCTTGCACCTGTCGTCAAATGACAGGCCACCAGCTGAACTCATGGTGAGAGATCAACCCAGAACACGCATTCCCAGATGGAAGGACCACACACCTGAAGAAGACCTAACCGTCAGAGAACGAGACACCGAGAGGAAGAGGAAGGCCAAGCAATGGGCTGACACAAAAAGGAGAGCGAAAGAACAACGACTAGAGATCGAGCAAACAGTCCTGGTGCGACAAACACAACGCAAGAAAACGGACACTCGATACAGCCCAGAGCCACGAACAATCACAGCCATCAAGAGGCCCATGATCACAGAAACCGGAGAACTAGGAGACATTACCCACAACTCCTCATTCCTCAGGGAGTTATATCTGGAGGAACATGAAACACAAGAAACACCCGACGAGAACACCAGCGAGGAAGAAGAAACAGAACCCCCAGTGGAATTGACCGGCGAAAGCCGAGAATCACCAGGGAGACCCCTAGGACAATAAAGAAGCCAGTGAGGCTCATCGAACAGATGTAACTGGACTCTCATGTTAAGTACGGGGGAGGTGTTGTACATGAATAAAGGGACACTACCCCTTTAAGAGCGGCAACAGAGAAGGAGCGGGAGAAAAAGGGAAAAGGAGGGGGCCGGGGAAGGAAACGGCAGTTAGCGTCAGGGAGTGAATAAAGATGGTTCACTGCAGCATTGGCTCCGTGTCATTCTTGAGGCTTGGGTATGCATGAATGAACGGAGCACAACACTCACCCTGCACCCGCCCCACAACAGAGAGGAATGACAGCATTCACTGCCCTCCCAAATCCTGACCCCAGCACAGTCAGACGAGAGACGGGGGCAGTTACATTTTCGCATCACCTTGTTCAGAAAGATGACGTCCACCAGGGTCATGTACTCCTCAAGCAGTGTCTGCTCCCCACAGGACAGGACTCTACAAGATCACTCCACGCATGACTTTAAACATAGTCCACAGGAGTTTAACTGAAAAAAAGGATTGTGCATAGACATCAAAATATACCGGGCGCCTACGTAAGTGCTGTCATTTTAATCCTAATTCGCAGCACGTACAGCTCCCAGTTAACAGCAGCAGGCCATCACACGTGAGCGAGAGGGTGATGGCATGGAGGGTACTCTGGCCATTTCATCACCAGGCGTTGGCAAGCTGCCATGCCAATGCCATGCACTGCTCCCGAACTCCGCTTTCTCCTTTTTTTTTTACAGTCTACAGTTCCAATGTTTTTTTAGCAATATTGGTGGCTTATGCCACAAAGCGGCAAAACCAAAAAGTGAGAAACGATGAGTAGAGAAGAAAATAGGGGCAAAGAGGTATCAAATGTGTGGTGCTCTGAAGATGTACAGACAGTGAGGAGGAGGGTGGTGCAGTGCACAGGGAAAGAGAAAACTCACAATTGCTTGCTTATACTTAATGGCTCAGGAGATGTACAAAACCCATTTGTCAGAAACTGGATCCAGAAAAAAACTGTCTGGTGGAAATACAACAAGGACACCTAGGGCCCAACTTTCAACACAGTGTTAATTACCAAAACACTTGTTTAAAGTCTTTTTGACATTTTTGGTAATTAACACCTATTCTACGGTGTCAGATTTTATCGAGGGAGTACAGAAAGCGTCACTTTATAAACCTGTGTGCCGGTTGCTAGGACTGGATGGCAACCGGCAAATTCGGAAACCATTACTTTGCATGCTCACTCTGGTGTTACTCTTCCACATTAGCAACAGTGAACAATTGTCGTACAAATATGGCACATCCTTTGTGGCGGTCCGCTCGCTGACGTTTTGCTGTTGTGGAGGAGTGACACCAGTGGGCACCGTACTCTTGTTTGGAATAAACACACCTTGATAGTTTCAGCATGTTTTAACCTTGGTTGGTAAATGATGGCTAAAGAGTCAAGGATATTTTATAGGGTCGTAATCCGCTGAACAATTCTTGGCCTACAGCTGCTGTTGAATGCAACCTTACAAAGTGCATCAAAATGTTTACTTCCAGAAATAATGCTCCATGTTGAAAAGGAGACCATATGATCACTGGGATGTTTTCCGTAGCCCAGGGAACACAATTGCGATTCATTTATAGGTGGCAACACAAGTATTTTGGAGCGGGCTGACAGATTGTAAAGAAAATAGATTCTCGGCAGCACTTAAATTGCGATTATTATGTTTAGCATCCCCATGCAGATGGGAACCTTAATTCTCCTTTTAGGCTTCTGCATGCAGCAGCGCAGAAATGAGGGACACAGAGCTAGGAGAACAGGATACTTTCCTTTATTCTTACTTTCTCTTCCTTTCGAACAATTGGCCGTGTCTACCGTGACGAGGCTTCTCGCCCTCTCCGTAGAGCCTGAATTGCAACACATTTCGTGTGAGCACCCTGCCCAGGGATTTGGCTGTCATCATGGACCCCTTGATCTGTGTGATGACCAGGATCAAATCTTGACTCCGACTTCCATTCCGGCTTTCTACACACAAGAACTTTGTCCCTGGCAAGCAGTGTTGACGTCTTTCCTCCCCGCTTTTCATCTGCATACCTCTTCATCTCACATTTTCTTGTCACGTCCTCGGCCTGTAGCATCATGAGGTCGGTTTCCCGGAGCTCTTCCCTGCGGGGCAATATCGTCTTTACTTTTCTTTAAAACACCAACTCTGATGGGCATCTTCCCGTTGTTACATGTGGTGAGTTCTGGTAATCTCAGAGCATGCTGCACACTGCTTGGTTCAGTAACATCGGACTCAGCTTGTTTTGTTGCAACATTTTCTTTAAGATCCCCATAAACTTCTCGATCACGCCGTTTGCTTGTGGTTGCCAGGGTGTGATTTTCCAGTGGCGTATGCCCACGTGGCTCATTAATCCAGCAAACTCCGGACTGCTAAATGGAGGCCCATTGTCTGATTTCAGCATCTCAGGAATACCCCACACCGAGAAGACAATGTCCAACACAGGGATGACGGTGCTGGCTGCTGTGGACGAGATCATCTGAAGAAGAGGGAACAACGAGAATTCGTACATCACCATCATCCAGCACTTTCCACCACAATGGTCCAAAGAAGTCAACAGGGTCCACAGAGCTTCTGCCAATTGCAACATTTTGAGTGTTTCCGGATAGCTGGGTTTCGACGTGCATTGACACAAGTGGCATCTATTCACAGTGTTTTCCACCTTTGAGTCGATCCCTGGGAAACACATAGTGTCTCTTATTTGTCGCTTGGTGGCCACCATGCCTCGATGCCCCTCATGTGCCAGGTCCACTACTTGCTGTCATATGTCTATAGGTAAGATGATCCGCCTCCCGCGCATCACAAGGCCTTCCGCAGTAACTGACAGCTCATCTTTCACCTGCCTGAAAGCTTGCATTCCTTGCTTCAAGGTATCTTGGTTCCCTTGTGTATATTCTAGCTCACTGTCTCTCCACCTTCGCGATGTGATAAGCTCCTTCACCTTCTGCAGTATCCTGTCACTCATGGTGTGATCTCTCACCATGCTCAGCGTGAGTGGCTTTGGAGGTCCCTGATGGGTGGGGAAGTTTATGTATTGCTCTGCCATGGATGGGTCACAATCTTGTTTCACAAGCGGGAGCGGAGACATCAAGTCCGGCGGATTGTATTCCTTTCCCGGCTTATGAATGATGGTGAAGTTGAGGTCTTGCAGTCTTAATCCCGACATCTCAATACTAGGAGGCATTTTACAGAGGGTTTCCATAGATCGTGACTAGTGCCTGGTGATCATTCACTACTGTGAACGGTTTTCCGTGACTAGTGCCTGGTGATCATTCACTACTGTGAACGGTTTTCCGAACAGGAATATCTGGAATTGGTCACATGCCCAAACGACTGACAGCCCCTCTTTTTCCGGCTGTGAGTACTTTCTTCCGACATCTGTCAGACTTTTGAATACATAAGCGACTATGGCCCTTGGACTGTGCCTGCCAGGCTTGATCTGCGCAAAGATGGCTCCCAAACCTACCAGGCTTGCATCCACCATTATTTCAGTGCATTTAGGCGGGTCGAAATAGGCCATACACTCGGCAGATGCAATGTCTTTCTTGATCTGTGCAAACGCCTTTTCATGGGATTGGTCCCACTGAAACGACTTTGCTTGCTTCGGGAGTTCTCTTAATGGTGCACTAATGGTCGTAAAGTCTTTTAAGTATCTGCTGCAATGGCTAGCCATCCCCAGAAATGATCTTACATCACTCACATCTTGCGGGGGTAAAATGTTTTCGATTGCGGTTACTTTCCCAAGATTGGGGTTCATCCCCTCTTTTGAAAACAGATGTCCGAATAACTTGAGATTTTTCATGTGAAATGCAAACATTTCAGCATTTAACGTTAACCCTGCCTGAGAGAGAGTCAAGCACACCTGATGCAACGCCAGATCATGTTGTTGAAGACTTACTCCGAAAACCAAAATGTCGTAGCTGTAGTTGAAATAATACTTTATGTGCCGAACTACCCTCCTAATGCTCTCCTGGAATATTTCAGCAGCCGACCATATCCCAAAGCTTTACTGCTTATACCTAAACAGACCTTTGTGGGTTGCAATGGTGCTTATGTAGCACAATTGTTCATCTAGCTGTATCTGGTGGTACCCTTTATATAGATCAAACTTTGTGAATGCCTTGGCTCCATTTAGCATGCTAATCATAATAATAATAATAATAATTAGGCTTTTATATAGCGCTACAAACCCTCAGGTATCTGAGCGCTGCTTATTATTACCCACGGTGTGTGGTGCTCATTTATCGACCTCGGAAGGATGAAAGGCTGAGTTTGGCCACGCCGGGATTCGAACCTGCGTTAACAGGCTCTGCACGGGTGTCAAAGCGGGCGCTCTACTCGCTGTGCCACTTGACCGGCTGTCATCCAGATGCATGCCAGGGTGCCTCTCTCGTTGAATTGCTTTGTTGGCCTTGCACATGTCCAAACACAGGCAAATCCTTTCAATTAACCCTTGCTTGGGTATTGACATCACGTGCAAGACTCACAGAGTGGGGCTACAGGCAGGTTCTATGATGTCCTCCCTTAACAGTGACTGAATCTCTTTCTCTACTTGCGGTTGCAGGTGAATGGGTATCCACTGGGGGTGTTGCACCACTGGAAGTATTGATCCGTCTATGTGAAGGGTGACTGTGTCCACTTCAAGCACCCACTCCTTTGAATATTTCCGGAAATCGTTGCATTACTGAGACTCCATGCTGGATTGGGTACATCACGGCAGCAATCTTCATTTCAAGGACTGTGGGTCAGACAGATTGCATCCCGGCACTTCTCCTTGAAGGACATGCAGCTCTGCCATGGCCCGTTTCCCTTTGTAGTTCAGTTGCATCGAGAACTTTACATGGTTCTGAACTGACCCTCGGGCGGGCCACTGGAATACCTTGAGTTCCGACGGTTCCAGTTCCGGCAGATGTGCCATCTTGCGAAATTCCGATATGCACATGATTTTCAGGGTGGTGCCCGTGGGGATGACGAATTTGGCAGGGTGTTGACCCACTTGAATGTCAATATCTCCTGCTGGGGCAGTCACCATGTCATTCTTCATGTATGCATATTCATGTTGGTTTCTCTCTTGCTCTGGAGGAGGTGACTGGCCGGTGATCTGTCGAACGTGGCTGAACAAGTCTCTTCTTGCATAGGTGTCTCTTCTGGGCCCTTGAGCACATGGGTTGTACTCCGGTAAGTGCTCATTACGGGCTTTCACTTTGTTTATTAATACTTCTTAATGGGTATCACTGTGTTCATAACTGCACATCATTTGCTTTCCACTCGTGCTGTATTTTCACATAATTTCCATATCTTCTCTTTAGTTCGGTATTCAATAAATGTTTTTGCTTTTCACAAAATACTTTCCAGTTTGTTCGTTATTCAATATTCTTCCATTCGATCTCCAAACCCCATTCTTAGAAGTTTCCCTTTGATCACTAATAGCAAATGTCCAATTCCCGCCACCTGGAGTGCCCCGGTACGAGTGTTCCCTCTCTCACACTAACCGGTACTTGGCTGCTTCCCTGGTCATCTTCCATCTTTTCTCCGGCTTCCACTTGTTTCCCGGGTATGCATCAGGAGCTCCAGCGAGCAGTGCTCGCCAACTGTGAACCTCCCTGCAGTGGGCCACAGCAATTCTGAGTCTTCTGTGTTCCGAAGCTGCAGCTGGGAACATGCAGCATAGGGTACTGCAGGTGCTGCAGGTGCTCTGACCTTCTTACGGCCTCGTCGGGTAGCAGTGCCTCTCTCATCCTCTGCAATACACGGCGTCCTCTCCAAAAGCCCCTCTCCAGCCTACTAATTGCCTCACAATTGCGTCCTTCTCATCAAGCAGGGTCCTCTCTGCCAGTCTCATTTTATGCGCCTGTGGCCTTTCAATTGGTTGCAGGTACAAGTCCTTTGCCTGACAACAGTTGCACCTATTAATGGGACATGCCCGATTCTCACAATGGTTTTCCTCCATATTCTGCTTCCTCGTCTCAGTAATGAAGTGGTGAAATTGACTAGAAGTGTGCATTACTCCTAGTTGACTCTTACCCGTCACAGTTTTAAAGGTATATGATTGTGGAACAGTTGGTATGTATCGAAGGGATAATGACTGGAAATACCCTACGAAGGTAGGGGGAGGGTAGGGCTCATTCACATAAGGGAAAGGAGCATACCATGTCTCACAGCAAGACCTTCTCTCCCCACTCCCCATGGTCCCTCCACCCAGCTGATCCTCCCTCGCATATCCACCCCTAGGGTCAGGATCCATGAGTGATTGTCTTCCACTGGCCAACTAAGAGGAAGATCCAAGTGGGCTAGATGGGAGGATGCCCTTGGGTTCCTCACATTGCCTCCATAACCATTTTAAGACAGTTTTGTAAGTCGCCAATATTGATCTTGTTCAGATTTCAGCTGGAGATTTTCTTGGGAATATTATTTACATGTTGTGGCTTCTCTGGTAGTATTATAGAGCATTCTATAATCAAATGATCAGACCAAATACAGGGTTTTGTCTACTCTACTTAGGGTAACACTTGTTTTAGCTCTCCCCCAGATTGACATCTCATGCATATGTAATTGTTCAGGTTTCGTTGCTGCACTTTTTCTTGTCTCTATTCATATCTTCTTCCTTTTAAACATTGATTTAACATTAGGTTGTGTCTGTATTTAAACAGCCTTTGAGTATTGTCCATAATATCAATATCACATCATTCTTTCACTTGCTTGCTTGTTTGTCGGTATGCCCCGAGGGCCCCAATGGCTTTGTGGGAACTCCAACTTATTGGGTGACTCTGCGGTAAAGCTTCCTCCCTGGATTGGCTTCTTACACGATGCAGACTTCTCTTCAGCATTTCCTGCAGCTCCGCGTTCACTCTTCAGCTTCCTTCTGTGGCCTGAACTTTACTGGAGAGCACCGCTTCCTGACATGACAGTACTTCCAGGAGCTCTGTTATGCCTCCCAGTACTCGCACAGTCCTCCTGGTATGCCTGCTGCGCCTCTCCTTCCTTCATGCCACAGCGATGTCTGTCACTCGCGTTCGCGATCTGCTGCATGAACGTGTCTGTCTTCTCTTCCACGGCTCTCTCCTGTAACACTTATTTTGAATGAAACAACTAGTCTGCACGTTAGTCTTTGGACTTTGCTTAGTTTGCATGAACACTTCCCTGCCCTTCTTCGTCTCAGTACTTAAGGCTTTATGGTAGTTGAAGTTCATAGATGCAATTGGATTTCTATTTTGATGTTCAAAAACATCACATACAGAAATGTCAGAAACAGAAGATGTTTTATATGTGTTGTGAATGTTGGGGGTATACAACGAGTTTTGTCTAGTGTGACATAAAGGAAGGGGTTTCTACAAGCCCTCAAGAACTAGGTGTTATAGGGTATTTTTTAGGAAAAAGGGAGGTATACTGCATCTCATTCAATGGAATCATCCCCTCTCCCTAGTTGTTGTCCCCTCCGCTGGTATCCTCCTTCGTATAACCACCCCCAGGGCCAGGATCAGCTGGCGACTGCCATCCCCTGGCCACATGAGAGGAGGTTACTACAAGGAAGACATGGTATCAAGGTAAGACAAACAGTTTAAGGGGGTTCATTGAACTTTAACAAGGGTGTCATGAACGCCTATCTAATCCTAAATCTACAGATGGGAGCAGCTACGACCATCAAATAATAATAAAGCAGTCCTAGGGGAATCTCGTCAACATAAAAGGGCCTATACTAAAAACAAACTATTGCCAATCCTTACTGCTAAATATAAATAGTGTGGGGTAATGTTCATGAAAAAGAAAGCAGTGTTCACTAAAATGATAAGTCAGGATGTTCAGGCCATTGGCCTACCTTCCCCACGTTTTCAGTACAAGACAAGGCGGTTCACTTGAGCATAGCCCACTCTGGGGCTTCTTCGGCATGTGAACACACTTCCATTAACAACATCAGGGCCTTCTGTGCCAAAGTCTCTTAAGTTCTCAAAGTCTCTTGAATCAGACCAAAACAAATGAAAAGTCCCTTTACAAGTATTCAAGTCGGGCGATTCACTCTTCACCCTGGATCCCCCTCAGCCAGGCTCACATCCCATTTATAGCATAATCTTTGTCAGGTATTGGCAACATTCAACTGTGTTGGGCCGCAATAAGGATAAAGCTGTTACTAAACGTGGGTGCAAAGGCTCCGTGGTTACTGTTCCTTTAAGACGTCGGCTGCCGGGAGCTTGGAGGTTGGCATGGAAACGTTGGCGTCCTGCCAGTACTTCCTGGTTTCGCCTAGCACGATGAGGAGCGTTGCACACATCATGTGACTGCTTATTTAAGCCCCGCCTTTACATCATACCGGCGCTTCTGAATCTTGTATTCTGACGGCGTTGCCTTTGTCCCTAATATTCTTGCTTCGTCCCTTGTTTCCCCTGCTTCTTTGGCTCTCCCATTGTTGACCTGGACTCCTCTACGGCTTGCTTTTGTAATCCCCGTCATTCTGTTGATCCTTCTGGCTTTGTCGACCACGGACCGCTATTGGAATTGCCTCGCCTTGCACCTTGTACTTTTGCTGCCCGCATTGCTGCTCGACCACGGACCGCTATTGGAATTGCCTCGCCTTGCCCCTTGTACTTTTGCTGCTCGCATTGCTGCTCGACCACGGAATGTTTTGGATTGCTAAATCACTCGCCCTGTTTACAGGGGAACCCTCACGAACCTCCGGCTCTGCCGTTGCACGCATCCTTTCTTGGATTCTGCTGCCTGTTTTGGAATACTTCATGACTTTGGATTGCTAGAGTGTTCTTGCACACTCCGGTACACGGACTAGAGACTGCCTTGGTGTACCATTTAGGCGTCCGCGTGCCGTCGGGTTAGGTTTGTGGATTTTGGACCTTTTAAGAACCTTTTTGATTTTCTCTTGTTCTTCCTGTTTATTCATCTGGTGTACCCTGTTTGTGTCTGGACTGCCTCGAAGTTACTTACCCGGTTTCTACAGCCTTCTGGTGTCTCGCAATACTGAACAGGTTAGTGATTGGTTTTGTTCTTGTTAATCAAGTACTGCTACGAATTGCATTGTTCTTATCATTGCTTTTCTTGCAGTTGCCTGGGGTCTTCACCCGTGCTCCTGGGATACATCTTGTCGCAGTATCCTGTACCCTGTTGTTCCGGGTTCGTCGTTGGTACTCCATCTTTTCGCTAATCCGCTGTTCTGGTTGTTCAGTTCATCAACCAGTTTGGTAGATTGGCTAGAAGAATTCCTCGGCTACACTATGAGGGCAAGAGCGCATCTGACATATTCAGAAGCCTATTATAATGGATGCCAACGACTCCTTGGCAGCCATCATGCAAATGGTGGCTGAATTGCGTACTGAAATGGCCAACGTTCACGCTGCCACCGAAAGACACATGAATGAGCTGCAGGCAGGAATCCAGTCTACTGGTGCGGGGGCGTCCTCCCCCGCGGTTGCATCTGGGTCTGGATTACCTCCTGCCAGTGATGATTCCGGACCCGTGTACATGACCGCTCAGTTTCCCCTGGCTCCGCCAGAGCGGTTTACAGGGGACCCCAAGACATACTGAACCTTCTTAAATCAGTGTAGGTTGCACTTTCTGTGCAGTCGGCCTCATTTCCGGATTCTACCACAAAGGCGGCCTTTTTGTTGTCGCACTTGGGTGGCACGGCAGCGGCATGGGCTAACCCGCTACTAGAAGAAGGTAGCCATCTCTTGTATAATTGTGACGCATTGCTTGATGCTATGAGTCGGGTTTTTGATACGCGGTATGCCACGCAAGCTACCGACTTGCAGTTGCTGGGGTTACAGCAGGGAAACATCCCTCTTTTGGCATATTTGGCCAAGTTTAACCAGTTGGTTGCCGAAACTAATTGGCCCGAGGAAAAGAAAACATCCTTGTTCTATAAAGGGTTGTCTGATTCCCTCAAGGATACACTGTCCACGGTACCTGTGATCCCTACTGCGTTTCCTGAGTTGCTCGAACTAGTATTACAAATTGATTCTAGACAAGCAGAGAGAAAGGGGGAAAGGAGACCACCTCCTCCACTTATGAATACCGCTTCAATACCCGTAGCTGGACCCTCAGAACCTATGCAAATAGGAGCATTGAGAGGTCCTTTGTCAGCTAAAATCAGGGAACACAGGAAAAAGAATGGTCTTTGTTTCTATTGTGGATCATCAGAACATTTATTGCGCTTATGTCCAAAGAAGCCTGTAAACAAACAGGGAAACGCGAAAGCCCGGCAATAAAAGGGGTACAGTTGCCGGGGTTTTCGTAGTGACCCCATCATGTCTACTCCTTACTGTTTATCCGTTACCCTTGCTTCCGCCTCTCTTGGTAAGCGGGTGGTTCCTGTTGTTTTGGATTCCGGTGCCACAGGCAATTATATTGATACTGCTTATGCCCGGGAGTTGGGCATACAGGTTGTTCCCAAAGACTGCCCAGAGGTCGTGAGTGCGGTTGACGGCTCATCCCTTGTTTCTGGTCCGGTGACTGAATGTACTTCAGAATTGGTCATGAGGACGGAATGCGGTCACACAGAAAAAATCACTTTTGATCTCATTTCTGCCCCGCAGTTAAAAGTAATCCGTGGGCTTCCATGGTTGAAACTACACAACCCGGTGGTGGATTGGCACTCTGGGGAAGTGAGTTTCTTTTCGGACCATTGTGATGGGTTCTGCTTGACACCAGGTCAGAAATCCTCCAGCCCTAGCTATGCACTTATGGATTCAGCCTCCACTATCGGGGCTGTTGTTAACACTCAATTACCTCCGGAGTATCAGGAGTATCAGGATGTGTTTGATGCAGGTGGGTCAGAAATCCTCCCTCCTCACAGGCCATATGATTGTCCGATAGAACTGGTTCCTGGGGCCAAGATACCATCAGGCCGGATTTATTCATTAACACCTAAAGAAGACATCATTCTTAAGGAATATATTGACAAATCCTTAAAGTCTGGCTTCATTCGGCCTTCACGTTCTCCTGCAGCTTCCCCTTTGTTCTTTGTCCCGAAGAAGGAGGGGGACCTTTGCCCTTGCATTGATTATCGGGCCTTGAATGCTGTTACAGTCAGGAATCAATATCCGATTCCCCTAATATCGGTTTTGCTCGATCAACTCGGCTCGGCCAAGATGTTCACTAAACTGGATTTACGTGGGGCGTATAACCTGGTACCCATACGTGATGGGGAAGAATGGAAGACCGCTTTTAAGACTAAGTACGGTCTGTATGAATACACTGTAATGCCGTTTGGTCTAAGTAATGCCCCGGCCACTTTCCAGTATTTCATTCATGAAGTATTTCATGATATGCTGGATCAGTATTTGATTGTTTACCTGGATGACATCCTGATTTATTCTCCCACCTACGACACTCATGTTGTTCATGTTAGCAGGGTTCTACAACATCTACGTGACAACCATCTTTATGCTAAACTGGATAAGTGCATGTTCCATGTGCAAGAGGTGAAATTCCTAGGTTATAACATCACCAACAAAGGAGTTCAAATGAGCAGATCCAATGTCTCTGCCATTTTGGATTGGCCGGTTCCCAACAATCTGAAGGCGTTGCAATCTTTTCTGGGATTCGCAAATTTTTATAGGCAATTTATTCAGGACCTTTCAGCCATTGTGTGTTCACTTACGGCCTTGACGAGTTCTAAAACTTCCTTTCACTGGAATCAGGAAGCACAACATGCCTTTGACTGTCTGAAATCTGCTTTCACCTCAGCACCAGTACTCCAACATCCCGATCCGACCCAACCATTCATTGTAGAGGCAGGTGCATCAGATGTTGCTTTGGGTGCTATCCTTTCTCAACATTGCCCGGATGATACTGTTCTACATCCAGTAGCCTTTCATTCAAGGAAGCTTACGTCTTATGAAAGGAATTATACGACCACAGAGCGTGTATTGTTGGCTATCCGGGATGCCTTTTTGGTATGGAGGCATCATTTGTTGGGTTCCCAATTACCAGTTCAGGTATTCACCGATCATAGAAATCTATTGGCTCTTCAATCAGTTAAATGCACAACTGCGCGTCATGCACGTTGGCATGAATTCTTTTCGATGTTTGATTTTACTATTTCCTATCGCCCTGGTTTGCAGAATTCTAAGGCGGATGCTCTATCTCATCTTCATGGACCCGCAGAATCCTCTCACATCGCCGGTGCACCTGTGTTACCCACCCAGGTGGTCTGTGGATACTCCTTGCGTCCGTCATTCAAGTGCAGGCTTCAGGAATGGCTTCGAACTGATCCACCAGAAGTGGCCGAATACGGTTTGGAAATAGTGCATTCACTGCCCTATAGTCAGGGTAAGATATTTTTGCCGAATCTGGAAACACGACGCACTGCCATACAATGGTGTCATGATTCCACGTTGGTGCACATCCCGGTATCAGGAAGACTGCAGATCTATTGAAAAGGTGGTGTTGGTGGCCGTCTCTGCTTCAGGACGAGGACGTTACTGAGTTTATTGCAACGTGTTCTGTTTGCGCTCAGTGCAAATCCTCACATAGCAAACCGTTTGGTCTCTTACAACCGATGCCTCTTCCAGATCGTCCTTGGTTGTTCATTTCCATGGATTTTGTGGTGGAACTACCTGTGGTGGAATGTTTTGACACTATTTGGGTGGTCATTGATTACTTCACGAAGATGGCAGTATTTGTACCTTGTCAGGGGATCCCGACAGCTCCCAAACTGGCGGATCTCTTTTTACGGAACATATTCAGGTTGTTTGGTCTACCTTCTCTTATAATCTCTGACCGTGGTCCTCAATTCACCTCAAGCTTCTGGAGGGCCCTGACTGCCGCCTTGGGTATTGAGGCTTGGTTTTCTAGTGCTTCTCATCCTAAGACGGATGGTCAAACTGAGCGCCTGAATGCCACTATGGAACAGTACATAAGATATCTCATTTTTCAGCGCCAGGAAGATTGGGTTTCGTTTTGTCATTGGCTGAATTTGCCTATAACAATTCCCTTCACACAGCAACGCAGGTTTCTCCTTTCTTTGCCCTTTATGGTCAGCATCCGCATTCCTTGCCTCTTGTTCCAGACCTGCCGATACATAATCCTGCTGCCCTTGCCTGTGTTAGGGACATCTCCGACAGTCATGTCAATGTGAAACGGCATCTGATGGTTGCTCAAAAAAGGGCCAAGGTTTATGCGGACCGACATCGTTCCCCTGCTCCTGTCTATCAACCAGGCATGAGAGTGTGGTTGTCTACACGTAATTTGCGCTTGCCGGGTCGGAAGACTTTGCGCCCACGCTTCATTGGTCCTTCTGCCATATCGCATGTCATTAACCTGGCTGTAGTGCGTTTGGTTCTTCCGCAATCATGGAAACTTCATCCAGTGTTTCATGTGTCTCTGATTAAACCATGCCATCCCGCTACCCGGCTACCGTCTCATCCCCCGCCTGTCAGGGTATGGGGTGCAGTGGAGTACGAGGTATCAGCGATCTTGGATACCAAGGTGCAGAATGGAAAGAGGCTCTACTAGGTTGACTGGAAGGGTTACGGTCCGGAGGATCGTACCTGGGAACTGGCGGAGAACGTTCATGCCCCAGTGTTGTTGTCTCGTTTTTTTGGAAGGCTCGGAGGGTAGGAGCATCTTTGGGGAAGGAAACTGTCAGGTATTGGCAACATTCAACTGTGTTGGGCCGCAATAAGGATAAAGCTGTTACTAAACGTGGGTGTACTGACTCTCGTGTATGCAAAGGCTCCGTGGTTACTGTTCCTTTAAGTGTCATAAATCACCAATGTATCAATTGAAAAGGATACAGTAACCAAAAAAGGATACAATTGGTAGGGCTCTTCCGGATCCTTTTTCACACGACTTGATTGTAGTTAAGTCAAATTAGACCTTCCAAATGATACAACTCTCTGACTGATGAAACAAGCAGAGAGATGGATCACTGGAAAGGGCGTGGGTATTGTATCGGAAGTCAGCCAAGGATAGATAAAGTATCATAAGAAACTGTCCCAAACTCAACTCACTATGATAGCACAGTATTAGCATAAATTCAAAACACTGACCTTATGGCAAAAACTGAAGTATTCAACGAAAGTCTCTTGAAGAAAACCAGGAGTTGAACCAACGACAAAGGAGGGGAAGATTAGTAAGGGAGACTTATCCCGAATGGCACGAGGCTCACGCTAGATACCGGGTTGGTGCACCACAGGATAGCGCCCAAAGTACTGTGCACAATCACCTTCCAATAGTTCATGAAATACTTCCTTTCCCACAAAGAACAAAATAGAAGTTCACCTGTTAACTATCACAGGTACCAAAAGTTCAAAGAAGTTCAGAAAACCACGTGCAGGATTGCATGCGACAGCGTACACGCAGCCAGGACAGCTGCGCTTGGAGGCAGCGTTTCCGCGTGTAGATTTGGCATACGAATAGGATACACGCAGCCCAGGGCAACCGGGTGTAACGCTCACCTGGCTCCCGCAGAGGCGCTGGTCTGGTCTGGGTTGCTGTGGCCTCTTCAAGCGTGATGCGCAGAATTCGGACCACTGATTGAACAGGACCCCCAAATCTTGCTTGTCTGGCCCGTAGGAATATCCTTCTGCAGATGAGAAAGGGGATTAACCGTTGCTGAATAATGTGCTTGCTCCCCCCTTTCCCCCTTCGATCTCCTCTGACTTCCTCCAAAACCCCCGGTTTAAGCTCACCTTATGGTTTGGAAGGATGAACACTCCATCCTGCTTCTGGTGCAGGGGCGCGCGTTCGTCCAGTTACTTCACTGGTTTTCAGAATAGCGCTGGCAAATCCACTTGACTTTACTGAGCGATACGCCGTAAGTATGAAGATGCAAAAGTTCAAGTGTGAGCCTCCTTTTATGTTGTATTTTTCTGTCCTTTATTTCAGGTGCAGAACAAAGGCGATGCGTTGAGGGGTTAAATTGCCGGGGTAAAATCAGGTGAGTCAGTGATGAGGGCGACCCCTCTAAATGTCTTTATAATTCCCCAGTAATGTCTTTTGTCCTTTCCCCATAGGGGCCGGGGTGCGGTACCTCCACAGATGTGGCGCCGACCCGAGATGTGGAATGGCTCACCAAGAATAGCCGGTAAGTAATATGGCTGAAAATCCGGCTTTCCTCTTGTGTTCCCTTGCTCACCTTTTGTCTCTTCTTCTCTCCCTTAGGTGCGGGGCAGAGATGTGGTGACCGGCACTGAGAGCCGCGATGGAGCCGGGCGGCGTCTTGGGAACAGGTGAGTGAAGCGCGGCGCTGCAGCGAGCAACGCAGTGCTTTTAAATGGAAGTCTTCCTTCAGGAATGCTGGCGTGAAGATTCCGGATGCAGGTAAGAAGGTTGAAATAGTTCTTGGTTTTTACCTTTCTCTTCTCTTATTCCCTTACAGGTGTTCCAGGTTCGAGGCGGGCGTGGCTGGAGTCCAGGTGCAGGAGCAGACACGGTGAGCGTTCAGCTGCTGGGATGCAGAACAACGCGAAGCACGTGTGGCTGGCCGGGTGTGGCTTAAATAGCCTTGGAAGAAGTTCCAGGTGAGTATTCTTCCACAGCCCCACCCAAGTAACAAAATAGTTCCTTCAGAAAAATAGTCCCTCCTAAGCCTCATTTGGCTTGGTTCTTCATGCAGCATGGTCTGCATCAGGTGAGTGTGCAGCATGGTCTGCTTCTGGTAAGTGCACCAAACACTTCCCTTTATGAGCCTGGCGCCTATGGCGCCAGGACTGATGTCCAACATGAGCCTGGCGCCAACGGCGCCAGGACAGAGTCCAAAGAGCCCCTATAAAGGGCCGCTGGGCTTTTACCCGGGGGCGTGATGCCTGCTCCCGGGGGTGCTGGGCCTGGCCTAGTGCTCCCGGGGTAGGCATCATGACAGCACTCCCCCCCAAGGCCCCTCCCAAGGCCTTTTCCCCAGGAGGTTTCGTTTTTTTCGGGAAATTCCGATGGAACCTTTTTACTAGCCGAGGTGCATGTACGTGGTCGCTGGGTTCCCAAGATCTTTCCTGAGGCCCGTACCCCTTCCAATCAATTAGATAGAAAAGTTTTGATTTTGAGATCTTAGAGTCCAAAATGTTCTTCACCTCGAATTCAGGATCCCCATCTATCTGGATTGGTTCTGGTGGCTTTATTAATCTGGTTCCTGGTTGCACTGGTTTCAAAAGCGACACATGAAAGACGGGATGAATCCGCATGTTAGCTGGTAGATCTAGCTTGACTGCCACTGGGTTAATTATAGCTTTGATCAAGTAAGGGCCTAAATACCTTGGATTAAAAGTCCGAGGTCCCTTGAGTGATAAGTGTTTGGTAGCCAACCATACTTGATCCCCTATTTGGTATGGAGGCGCCTCCTTGCGATGCAGATCCGCATTCTTTTTGTATTTCTCTTTTGCATGTTGTAAGTGTGCAGTAGCATCCTTGAAGGCTTGAGTAATCGTAGAATGCAAATGGTGGACTGCGGGCATTTCGAGGCTCAAAGGTGAGTCCAGGTCTGAAGTACGAGGGTGATGTCCATATAGGGTATAAAAGGGGCTCTGACCAGTTCCAGAGTGTATCGAGTTATTGTATGCATATTCAGCCACCCATAAAATGTCCTTCCAATTACCCTCCGATTGGTGCAACATACATCGTAGATATTGTTCAAGGGTCTGGTTCGTTCTCTCTGTCTGACCATCGGTCTGTGGGTGGTGACTGGTTGAGAGTCTTACGTCGATTTGTGCCAGTTGACAACACTTTTTCCAAAAACGAGAAATAAACTGGCTTCCCCGATTGGAGATTAGTATGGAAGGGAATCCATGCAGACGGATGACATTTTCGAGGAATTCCTGGGCAAGAACAAAAGCTGAAGGTAATCCTTTCAACGGAATAAAATGGGCCATCTTGGAAAATAAATCCACCACAACCAGAATAGTATTGTATCCATTACAAGAGGGCAGGTCCGTGATAAAATCTAGTGACATGGTGTGCCAAGGTGCTGGTGGAATGTCTAAGGGCTGAAGAAGACCGGCGGATTTTGTTTTTTGACCTTTGTTTTGGGTGCAAACTCCACAGGACATCACGAAAGATTTAATATCCTTTCGCCAGGACGGCCACCAGAATTGTTCTTTAATTTTTTCCTCTGTTTTGGCAATGCCAGGATGTCCTTCCTACAGAGTATCGTGATGACGGGAAATAACCAGTTCTTGCAATTCCTTTTCTGGCAAAAATAAACGTCCTTGGAAGTAAGGTAAGCCATCGTTGATTGAAAAGGCAGACCCCCTTTTGATCCAATTCTGCAAGGCTGAAGAGTCCAGGAATAGTTTTACCCGTGCTTGAATGTCTTCAAGGGTTTGTAAAGTGGTTATCCCCAAGATTCGTTGTTTGGGAATTATCGGCACAGGTTCTGAGTTTGTGTCCATTTCTCCCATTCCAATTCGAGATAGCGCGTCCGCTTTGCCATTCTTACAGCCAGGACGGTAGGTGATTACAAAATCGAACTCGGCAAAAAATAAAGCCCATCGGAGCGGTCGTGAGGACTGAGCCTTGGCAGTTTTTAAATATTGTAAATTTCGGTGATCAGTGATCACGGTGATGGTATGCCTGGCGCCAAGAAGATAATGCCGCCAAGCCTTAAAGGCGGACTTAATGGCTAATAATTCCTTATCAGTGATTGCATAATTTATCTCCGGCGGCGAGAACTTTCTGGACCAAAATGCTACGGGGTGCAGTTGGTTGGTTTCGGGGTCTCTCTGAGACAGGACAGCTCCCATGGCTAAGCTGGATGCATCGGTTTCGACTATATATGGGAGATTAGGACGCGGATGTTTCAAAATAGGTGCGGACGTAAATTTAGCTGTTAATTCCTGAAAGGCCTGTTCAGCTTCCTCGGTCCATTCAAAACGTTTATTCTTCCGCAAGAGTGCAGTGATGGGTTGCACCACCCGTGAAAATTCTGGGATAAACATGCGATAAAAATTGGCAAAACCAAGCATGCTTTGGAAACCTTTCACCGAACTAGGTGATAGCCATTTGAGGATGGCATCCACTTTCCGTGAGTCCATTCGGACCCCTTTAGGTGTCAGAATGAATCCAAGAAATTCAACCTCGGTGGTATGGAAAACGCATTTTTCCAGCTTTGCAAACAGTTTGTGCTGGCGCAATTTCTCAAGGACGGCCCTGACATGTTTTCTGTGATCAGATTCCGAAGAGGAGTACACCAGAATGTCATCGATATACACGAAAACACAGACGTCGATGAGTTCCCGAAGGACATCGTTCATGAAGAATTGGAAGGCAGCAGGCGCGGTGCACAACCCGAAAGGCATCACCTGGTATTCGAATAGTCCATATTTTGTACGGAAGGCCGTTTTCCATTCGTCGCCTTCTTTAACTCGTACCAGATGATAAGCCCCCCGGAGATCTAACTTGGTGTATATGCAAGCGTCCTTCACCTGGTCAAGGAGTTCAGGGATCAAAGGCAGAGGGTAACGATTTTTAACAGTTATCTGGTTCAATGCACGGTAATCGATACAAGTTCTAAGGTCGCCTTCTTTTTTTGGCACGAAGAACAAAGCCGAGGATGCCGAAGACTTTGACGGGCGAATGAAACCATTGGCTAGGTATTGATCTAAATATTGTCTCAAATGCAGATTCTCCGGCTCAGTAAGGGCATAAATCCTGCTACAAGGGGGTTGTGCACCAGGCACCAGATCGATTTGGCAATCGTACGATCTGTGAGGAGGTAACGTGTTGGCCTGTTCCTTTTGGAAGACGTCCTGGAAGTCTTGGTATTCCGGAGGTAGTTGCATGGAGACAGAGGTTACTGATGCTAGACTGACCTTCAGATTTTCTGGGTAGCAGGTTCGTGCACACTCTGGAAAGGTTATTCTCTTCGCTCGCCAATCAATTTGAGGATTATGTGTCTCTAACCAAGGGATTTCGAGTATAACCTGAAACTGTGGAGCCTTGATTACATCAAACACAACTGCCTCCCGATGGCCATCCGGACATACAAGTGTTACCTCAGTAGTGGAATGTGTTACCGGTCTCGAGGCAATTTCGGTTCCATCGACTGTGGTGATGACATCATTGCTGGTTTTAGGATGCAGGGGGAGGTTAGTCCTGGAGACCAATTCACGATCCACGTAGTTTCCTATAGCCCCACTATCGATGTATGCCTTTATTGCATGCAACCGCTTAGGCTGTTCCGGATCTACGAGGACCATTGGCACAGTGAAATGCGAGGTCTGAGAGTTCGTTTTCAAGCTCGGCAAGCGGACCCCTACGCTTGTCGGGCGAGGTCGTTTCCCGATACAAAGGTTTCATGGATTTTTTCAGCGGCTCCTACCACCTTCCTGGGCGGCCTTGCCGGGCAATCTCGTAGAAAGTGTCCAGATGTCAAGCTGATTGGCCCTAGAGGACCGCGTACCTGTAGTCTTGGTGGATGGTCTTGCAGAGGCCGTCAGTCTGGAGTCCGGAAACTGATGAAATAGCGGCACGAGGAATCAGCCTCTCCACCACCCAAAAGAGGAACTGGGTGAAGGATGGACCGACCCCCAATGTCACGTTAAGTACTCTCCAGAAAAGCGTGACAAGAGGATTGAAGGCTCAGCTGGGTGACACCACAGTCCAGGTAGAGTTGGTTGTCGAGACCATGAATCTTCCAGGTCCAGTGTAACAGCGAGGTATTTGCAGTTGATAGAGGAGTTCGATTGGTGCAGATGGTTCCAAAGGTTTGCAGGATAAAGTTCGGAGACAGGCAAGACAGGAAGAGTGAGAACAGCTGAAGGCTGGCTGACTCAGGGCAAGACCCAGGTAAGTACTGGAGGTTGGCAGACCCAGGACAGGCCACAGGTAAGGGCTGGAGTCAGGCAGGCCCAAGGTAGGCCACAGATAAGGGCTGGAGGCAGGCTGGCCCAGGACAGGCCACAGGTAAGGGCTGGAGGTAGGCTAGCCCAGGACAGGCCACAGGTAAGGGCTGGAGGCAGACTGACCCAGGGCAGGCCTCAGATAAGGGCTGGAGGCAGGCTGACCCAGGACAGGTCACAGGTAAGGGCTGGAGGCAGGCCGACCCAGGACAGGCCACAGGTAAGGGCTGGAGGCAGGCTGACCCAGGACAGGCCACAGGTAAGGGCTGGAGGCAGGCTGACCCAGGACAGGCCACAGGTAAGGGCTGGAGGCAGGCTGACCCAGGACAGGCCACAGGTAAGGGCTGGAGGCAGGCTGACCCAGGACAGGCCACAGGTAAGGGCTGGAGGCAGGCTGACCCAGGACAGGCCACAGGTAAGGGCTGGAGGTAGGCTGGCCCAGGACAGGCCACAGGTAAGTGTGGAAGCAGGTTGGCCCAGGACAGGCCACAGGTAAGTGTGGAAGCAGGAACAACGAGGCGAGCAAAGCGAACCGCGTTGAGACGCGACTCGCTGAAACTCGCGGCCTCTTTTATGGGCCGCCGGCGCCCGAGAGGCCTGGGACGCAAGCCGTTCCGTTTCCGGACGCCGGCGGACCCATAACGAGGCTTGGAAAGCAAGCCCCACCAAGGAGGTGAGCCCGGTCCACGGCGCATGCGCGGAACCGAGAGAGAGGTCTTCCGCGCATGCGCCGAAGGCCGCCAGCCCCGTAGCCCGTCGCTCCCCTCCCGGCGAGTCCCCTCCCGGCGAGTCCCCGAAAGCAAACGCGCGGGTAGACTCGCCAGGAGGAAATGGGAGCGGCAGACCCCAGTCTCCCGCGTGACATGACAGTATGCCCCCTCCCAGGAAGACCCGGAGCACCAGGTTTCCAGGGAAACCGTACGTAGAACTCACGTACCAGCCGGGGAGCATGCACGTGTTGGCGTGGTTCCCATGTACGATCACAGGTTGGGTACCCCTTCCAGTCAACCAAATAGTGGAGCACCCCTCTACGGTAACGGGCATCACAGATCTCGTGTACCTCAAACTCTGGGACGCCCTGCACTAGAACAGAGGCCGAACGAGGAGAGGTGCGGCCATAAGCATCGGTCACATAGGGCTTCAACAGGGACACGTGAAAAACAGGATGCACATGCCAAGAAGAGGGTAGGCGAAGACGGAAGGCTACGGAGGACAACCGTTTGGTGATAACAAAGGGTCCCAAATAACGAGGGGCCAGCTTGACGGGCAAATTGCGGAGAGGCAAGTTCTTGGAGGACAACCACACCTTGTCACCCTCCTGGAAGTTGGGTTCTGCACTCCTTTTCCTGTCTGCCTGTCTCTTCATCCGATCTTTGGCTTCACTTAAGATCTTGCGTGCCAGTTCTTGTTGGTTCCGAATGTGTAAGACCAGACCATCAGCAGAAGGAACAGTACTAGATGGAACTGGTTGGAAAGGCATCAACCGAGGATGTAAACCAGTGGAACAGAAGAATGGGCTGACTCCGATGGAAGCATGAACGGTGTTGTTGTATGACACCTCGGCCAGATCTAACCCACCCTTCCAATTAGATTGTGTGGCATTGGCAAAACAACGGAGGTACCCTTCCAAGGTCTGATTGGTCCTTTCGGTTAGCCCATTGGTCTGTGGGTGGTAGCCTGAGCTTAGAGCTCTATGTATTCCCAGATGACTACACACCTGTTTCCAGAATGATGAAAGGAACTGGGTTCCTCTATCCGATATGACCTTCTCTGGTAGGCCGTGCAACCGGTAGATGTTATGCAGAAATGCCGAAGCCATTTGAGTAGCTGTAGGGATCTTCCGGAATGGGATGAAATGGGCCAGTTTGGTGAAGCTGTCCACAACCACCATTATACAGGTGTACCCTTCCGATGGAGGCAAATCCACAATGAAATCGGCAGCGATTGTATGCCATGGATAGGGAGCTATTTCGGTGGGCATTAACAAACCCAATGGTCGTTTTCTGGGAACCTTGCACTGGGCACATATTGGACAGCTGTCGATGTACTTCTGGATCTCAGTCGCCCAACCAGGCCACCAGAATTGTCGGGATATCATCTCTCGAGTGGCTCTGACCCCACGATGTCCTCCTATGGGTGAATCATGGAATCCGTGTAGAATGCCCCTTCTAACGGCTCCTCTGGGTATGTAGAGTCTTTTATGAAAAAACAACAGTCCCTCTCGTTCTGAAACTGATTGCTGACTAAGAAGGGTCGTTCTTTCGGGATCCAACCGAGTAGCTTCCGCGATGGACTTAAGGTGAGAGGACAAGGCCAGCAGAAAATGGCGAGGAGAAATCAGTGGAAGTTCTGGGCAATGCGTTCCATCTGCATTTTCCAGAGACCTGGAGAGAGCATCTGCCTTTATATTGGAAGTTCCCGGGATATAAGTAACATGGAACTCGAACGGAGAGAAGAAGAAGGCCCACCGGGCTTGACGAGGAGTCCGACATTGCAGGGAGCGAAGATATTGCAGATTGCGATGGTCTGTTCGCACCTCCACAGGAAAGCGAGCTCCGAGGAGAAAATGTCTCCATTCCTCGAATGCGGTCTTGATGGCCAACAGTTCCTTTTCAATCACCGCGTAGTTTCGTTCGCTGGGACTCAACTTGCGAGAATAATAGGCAACTGGATGTTCCACTAACGTGGCTGGATCTTTCTGGAGAAGGACTGCTCCTACCGCGAAGCTGGAAGCATCGGCCTCTACGATGTAGGGCAACTCTTCCTGGGGATGGCGCAGGATCGGGGCAGCCATAAAGGCTGATTTCAATACGTCAAATGCCTGGGAAGCCACGGGATCCCATTCGAAAGCGATCTTGCTGCTAGTTAGTCTGGTGAGAGGCGCTGAGATCTGCGAGTAGTGTGGAATAAAGCGCCTGTAGAAGTTTGCAAACCCCAAAAAGCGTTGGAGAGCCTTGATATCGTGTGGACGTTTCCATTCTTGTATGGCTCGAATCTTCTTGGGATCCATCCCAACTCCTTCTTGATTGATAACAAATCCCAAGAACTCAATGCTGGGTTGGTGAAAGCTACATTTCTCAGCCTTGGCGAACAGATTGTTGATGGACAGCCGATGAAGGACCTCACGAACGTGTTCCACATGCTCGTCCAAGGATTTGGAGAATATCAGAATGTCGTCCAGATAAACCCAAACGGATAATCCTAACAGGTCACCAAAGATGTGGTCCATGAATCGTTGAAAAACAGCGGGGGCATTACATAGGCCGAAAGGCATAACCCTGTATTCGAAATGCCCAAAAGATGTCTTGAAAGCTGTCTTCCACTCGTCCCCACTCCTGATGCGCACCAAATGATAAGCTCCGCGGAGGTCCAATTTGGAGAAGATTTGCGCAGTATGCAGGGTTTCAAGGATACTGCGAATTAATGGTAAAGGGTACCGGTCCTTGGCTGTTATATCATTCAACTGACGATAGTCGACACAGGGTCTCAATGTGCCTTCTTTTTTCTTTACAAAAAACAGGGGAAACCCTGCAGGTGACTTTGATGGTGCAATGTACCCTTTTTCTAGACTCTCGGACAGATACTCCTGAAGAACTTGCTTCTTGTCACGGGTCAACGCGTACAACTTCCCATGGGGTATAACGTGGTCCGGTAGCAGGTCAATGGAGCAATCAAAGGACCGGTGTGGAGGAAGGGGTATGTTGCCGGGTTCAGAAAAAACCTGTTTGAATTCGGAATATACCTGTGGGACCAGAGACGTGGAACATAGATGAACCCCATTGTTGTCCGTCTTTAGAGAAGTTGAAACGGTCATGGTGGAAACCGGTAACTTGCATCCTTGAGCGCACCTTTTGGATGAAAAGGATAAGGTCTGGGTTCTCCAGTCTATCAAAGGATTGTGATGTTGTAACCATGGTAATCCCAAGACCATCTTGTAGTTAGGTGACTTAATAACATCAAAGGCAAGTTCCTCGTAATGATCAGTAATCTGAAGAGCCAGTCCGACCGTGAACTGACTAATGGGTCCTGAAGACAAGGGAGTACCATCAATAAGCTCCACCGGTAGAGGTGTAGGTCTGGAAATGAGCGGTATCTTATGTCTGGAGACGAATGTTTCGTCGATATAGTTGCCGGAGGCCCCACAGTCCAGTAGACCGCATACGTCCAGGTCTTTGTCTGGTAATTTAATCCAGACCTTTAGGGTCTGTAACACCGCTGGTTGCATGGGCCGATGGATGGAACAAATAACCGAAGGGTCTGAGGAAGAGATGGGACCTGTCGTTGCCCTTCCTGTATACGACAGGTCTCCTAGTTTCCCAACTTCTTCTTTTGCGGACGTAAAGAACACGTACTCAAATAATGCCCAGCCGCTCCACAGTAAAGACACAAACGCAAAGACCTCCTTCGTTTCTTCTCTTCTTCCGACAAAGGCCCTCTCATGGCTCCCACTTGCATGGGCTCAGGTCCGGACTCGGTTGACCCAAACGAACCAGCGGGTGAGTTGGTCGTCCGGGGACCGCTTCTGTCAAGCCGACGTCTCTCAGCCTTTCGTTCGGTTAACCTTTGGTCAATACGGAGTACTTGATCAATCAAGAGTTGAAGGCTCTCTGGTTCGGGGATGTGGAGTAACTCGTCCTTGTACTCCTCTCTCAGGCCTCGATGAAACAGAGTTTTTTGTGTAATTTCGGGCCACTGAGAGTCAGTAGCCAAAAGTCGGAAGCGGCTGATGTAGGTGATGATGTCATTGCTTCCCTGTTTGTAGTCCATCAATTGATTCTGTGCGACGGAAGCCAGGTTAGGCGTCTGGAATACCTCCAGGAAGGCCTTTTCAAAGGCAGCAAAGTCATTCAAAATGGGACTGTTCGTAACCACAAACGGAGTTGCCCAAGCTAATGCGTTCCCAGTTAGGTTCCCCAAGATATAGCCAATCTTGGCCCTATCGTTGTTGAAGTGGGTAGACCTGAAGAGAAAGTGTATCCTACAGTGGTTACAAAACTCCGCCACCCGTCTAGGATCTCCGTCGAATTTGATGGGTGTTGTGTAAGCCAATGGTCCCTCTATTTGAGAAGAACTGGGTGCTCCTTGTGTTATCAATTGACGCAATGTTTGATTCTCTTGATGCAGGGCGGTCATCTCGGCTCTGAGTGCTAGCAACTCGTTCCTCATATCTTGTGATTCATCCATCTCTGAATCAGAAGGCAGGCGTCTCAATCTGTCAAGCTGATTGGCCCTAGAGGACCGCGTACCTGTAGTCTTGGTGGATGGTCTTGCAGAGGCCGCCAGTCTGGAGTCCGGAAACTGATGAAATAGCGGCACGAGGAATCAGCCTCTCCACCACCCAAAAGAGGAACTGGGTGAAGGATGGACCGACCCCCAATGTCACGTTAAGTACTCTCCAGAAAAGCGTGACAAGAGGATTGAAGGCTCAGCTGGGTGACACCACAGTCCAGGTAGAGTTGGTTGTCGAGACCATGATCAGCCTCTCCACCACCCAAAAGAGGAACTGGGTGAAGGATGGACCGACCCCCAATGTCACGTTAAGTACTCTCCAGAAAAGCGTGACAAGAGGATTGAAGGCTCAGCTGGGTGACACCACAGTCCAGGTAGAGTTGGTTGTCGAGACCATGAATCTTCCAGGTCCAGTGTAACAGCGAGGTATTTGCAGTTGATAGAGGAGTTCGATTGGTGCAGATGGTTCCAAAGGTTTGCAGGTTAAAGTTCGGAGACAGGCAAGACAGGAAGAGTGAGAACAGCTGAAGGCTGGCTGACTCAGGGCAAGACCCAGGTAAGTATTGGAGGTTGGCAGACCCAGGACAGGCCACAGGTAAGGGCTGGAGTCAGGCAGGCCCAAGGTAGGCCACAGATAAGGGCTGGAGGCAGGCTGGCCCAGGACAGGCCACAGGTAAGGGCTGGAGGTAGGCTAGCCCAGGACAGGCCACAGGTAAGGGCTGGAGGCAGACTGACCCAGGGCAGGCCTCAGATAAGGGCTGGAGGCAGGCTGACCCAGGACAGGTCACAGGTAAGGGCTGGAGGCAGGCTGACCCAGGACAGGCCACAGGTAAGGGCTGGAGGCAGGCTGACCCAGGACAGGCCACAGGTAAGGGCTGGAGGCAGGCTGACCCAGGACAGGCCACAGGTAAGGGCTGGAGGCAGGCTGACCCAGGACAGGCCACAGGTAAGGGCTGGAGGCAGGCTGACCCAGGAAAGGCCACAGGTAATGGCTGGAGGCAGGCTGACCCAGGACAGGCCACAGGTAAGGGCTGGAGGTAGGCTGGCCCAGGACAGGCCACAGGTAAGTGTGGAAGCAGGTTGGCCCAGGACAGGCCACAGGTAAGTGTGGAAGCAGGAACAACGAGGCGAGCAAAGCGAACCGCGTTGAGACGCGACTCGCTGAAACTCGCGGCCTCTTTTATGGGCCGCCGGCGCCCGAGAGGCCTGGGACGCAAGCCGTTCCGTTTCCGGACGCCGGCGGACCCATAACGAGGCTTGGAAAGCAAGCCCCACCAAGGAGGTGAGCCCGGTCCACGGCGCATGCGGGGAACCGAGAGAGAGGTCTTCTGCGCATGCGCCGAAGGCCGCCAGCCCCGTAGCCCGTCGCTCCCCTCCCGGCGAGTCCCCTCCCGGCGAGTCCCCGAAAGCAAACGCGCGGGTAGACTCGCCAGGAGGAAATGGGAGCGGCAGACCCCAGTCTCCCGCGTGACATGACACCAGAGGATCCACAATAAAGACATAAGTGCATCTGCCGTCTTCTTTCACGTTCCTTTTGCGTTAAAGGTCCTTTAACTCCTCCGATTTGCATTGGCTCTGAGGCTTCAGCCCCCTTGAGGTTAGCGTGGGTCTTGACTAACACCCGGGTCTCAAACTTGGACCGATTTGCTTTTCTGTTTTGCAGTCTGTGATTCAATTGGACCACTAAGTCTATATATTCAGAGCACTCTTGGGGCAGATTTATAACTTGGGCCAGGACATCTTTAAGTTCTCCGCGTAGACCTCGATAAAATAACGTGATTCTTTTATCTGGCCACCCAGTTTCCACAATTAGTCTATTAAAGGTTGCAATGTAGGAAAGGAGGTCTTGATTGCCCTGTCGCAGAGATAGAAGTTCGTCATCTAGAGCCTGCCCCTGGGAGTGACGAGCAAATAACCTTTCCATGCTTGCTTGAAATCTTTGAAAATCACGAAGAATTGGGTCATCTTGAGTTACCAGTGGAACTGACCAATCGGCAGCACTGCCGCTGAGATATGACAATACAAAGGCTACCTTGGTCTGGTCATTAGGGAAGGCCCCAGGTCTGCACAGGAAATGCAAACGACACTGATTCATGAATACGGCGAATCGTTTGGGTTCCCCAGCAAAGCGTTCGGGTGGGGCCAGTGGCATGTTTCCAGGTAGATTAATCTGCACCGGGTTACTGGAAAGCACAGGAGTGGGGTTCCCTCCGGAACCAGGTAAAGGATTTTGTCCAGCTTGACCTTGCAAAAGCTGTCTAGCCAGGTCATCAGCTCTTTCCTTTGTTACAATCACTTCCCTCCTGAGAGCATGAGTCTCTTGACGAGCGGCGTGTACTTCGGCCCGTAATTCCCCCAGTAGTTGGGCCAACTGGTCAGTCTCGGAAGTTTCCATTCGCCTGGGTGGGAATTTGTAGGAAGGCTTCGCATTCTGTAACGCTCACCTGGCTCCCACGGAGGCGCTGGTCTGGTCTGGGTTGCTGTGGCCTCTTCAAGCGTGATGCGCAGAATTCGGACCACTGATTGAACAGGACCCCCAAATCTTGCTTGTCTGGCCCGTAGGAATATCCTTCTGCAGATGAGAAAGGGGATTAACCGTCTACTGAATTATGTGCTTGCTCCCCCCTTCCCCCCTTCGTTCTTCTCTGACTTCCTCCAAAACCCCCGGTTTAAGCTCACCTTATGGTTTGGAAGGATGAACTCTCCATCCTGCTTCTGGTGCAGGGGCGCGCGTTCGTCCAGTTACTTCATTGGTTTTCAGAATGGCGCTGGCAAATCCACTTGACTTTACTGAGCGATACGCCGTAAGCATGAAGATGCAAAAGTTCAAGTGTGAGCCTCCTTTTATGTTGTATTTTTCTGTCCTTTATTTCAGGTGCAGAACAAAGGCAATGCGTTGAGGGGTTAAATTGCCGGGGTAAAATCAGGTGAGTCAGTGATGAGGGCGACCCCTCTAAATGTCTTTATAATTCCCCAGTAATGTCTTTTGTCCTTTCCCCATAGGGGCCGGGGTGCGGTACCTGCCAGAGATGTGGCGCCGACCCAAGATGTGGAATGGCTCACCAAGAATAGCCGGTAAGTAATATGGCTGAAAATCCGGCTTTCCTCTTGTGTTCCCTTGCTCACCTTTTGTCTCTTCTTCTCTCCCTTAGGTGCGGTGCAGAGATGTGGCGACCGGCACTGAGAGCCGCGATGGAGCCGGGCGGCGTCTCGGGAACAGGTGAGTGAAGCGCGGCGCTGCAGCGAGCAACGCGGTGCTTTTAAATGGAAGTCTTCCTTCAGGAATGCTGGCCTGAAGATTCCGGATGCAGGTAAGAAGGTTGAAATAGTTCTTGGTTTTTACCTTTCTCTTCTCTTATTCCCTTACAGGTGTTCCAGGTTCGAGGCGGGCGTGGCTGGAGTCCAGGTGCAGGAGCAGACACGGTGAGCGTTCAGCTGCTGGGATGCAGAACAACGCGAAGCACGTGTGGCTGGCCGGGTGTGGCTTAAATAGCCTTGGAAGAAGTTCCAGGTGAGTATTCTTCCACAGCCCCACCCAAGTAACAAAATAGTTCCTTCAGAAAAATAGTCCCTCCTAAGCCTCATTTGGCTTGGTTCTTCATGCAGCATGGTCTGCATCAGGTGAGTGTGCAGCATGGTCTGCTTCTGGTAAGTGCACCAAACACTTCCCTTTATGAGCCTGGCGCCTATGGCGCCAGGACTGATGTCCAACATGAGCCTGGCGCCAACGGCGCCAGGACAGAGTCCAAAGAGCCCCTATAAAGGACCGCTGGGCTTTTACCCGGGGGCGTGATGCCTGCTCCCGGGGGTGCTGGGCCTGGCCTAGTGCTCCGGGGGTAGGCATCATGACACCGGGCTTGAAGACAGCGTCCGCGTGTGGAGATTTGGCACGCGAACAGGATACACGCAGCCCAGGACAGCCGCGCTTGAAGACAGCGTCCGCGTGGAGATTTGGCACGCGAACAGGATACACGCAGCCCAGGACAGCCGCGCTTGAAGACAGCGTCCGTGTGTGGAGATTTGGCATGCGAACAGGATACACGCAGCCCAGGACAGCCGTGCTTGCAGACAGCGTCCGCGTGGAGATTTGGCACGCGAACAGGATACACGCAGCCCAGGACAGCCGCGCTTGGAGACAGCGTCCGCGTGGAGATTTGGCACGCGAACAGGATACACGCAGCCCAGGACAGCCGCGCTTGGAGACACCATCCACGTGGAGATTTGGCACGCAAACAGGATACACGCAGCCCAGGACAGCCGCCCTTGAAGACAGTGTCCGCGTGGAGATTTGGCACGCGAACAAGATACACGCAGTGCAGGACAGCCGCGCTTGAAGACAGCGTCCGCGTGTGGAGATTTGGCACGGGAACAGGATACACGCAGCCCAGGACAGCCGTGCTTGCAGACAGCGTCCGCGTGGAGATTTGGCACGCGAACAGGATACACGCAGCCCAGGACAGCCGCGCTTGAAGACAGTGTCCGCGTGGAGATTTGGCACGCGAACAGGATACACGCAGCGCAGGACAGCCGCGCTTGAAGACAGCGTCCGCATGTGGAGATTTGGCACGCGAACAGGATACACGCAGCCCAGGACAGCCGCGCTTGCAGACAGCGTCTGCGTGGAGATTTGGCACGTGAACAGGATACACGCAGCCCAGGACAGCCACGCTTGGAGACAGCGTCCGCATGGAGATTTGGCACGCAAACAGGATACACGCAGCCCAGGACACCTGCGCTTGGAGACAGCGTCCGCGTGGAGATTTGGCACGCGAACAGGATGCACGGCTCCAGAAATTAGCGTGTGGCGGAAAACACGCTACAAAAGGCCAAAGAAGTTGCTGAAGGGAATGCGAGGACGCAGGTCCAGAGTTCAGCTACAAAACGCCAAAAATGAATTAATCAGAAGCAGCGATCGACGTTTCCACGCTGCTTATGTACGTGCTGCTGTGAAACACGTGACGGAACTAAGTCACGTGAATTTAACGACGTGAAAAATGCAGACGTCGTTTTCCTGGCAATGCATCAAACAACCTCCATTTCGAATAGAACGGTCTAGCAGTTCTATGGGCGTAACTCATTCTGTATGGAGAGGTTGTTCCCGGTCCAGAGATATGTCCAGAAGGCATGACATTAAGACTTCGGCTGCCGGGAGCTTGGAGGTTGGCATGGAAATGTTGGCGTCCTGCCGGTACTTCCTGGTTTCGCCTAGCACGCTGAGGAGCGTTGCACGCATCATGTGACCGCTTATTTAAGCCACGCCTTTACATCATACCGGCGCTTCTGAATCTTGTATTCTGACGGCGTTGCCTTTGTCCTTAATATTCTTGCTTCTGTCCCTTGTTTCCCCTGCTTCTTTGGCTCTCCCATTGTTGACCTGGACTGCTCTACGGCTTGCTTTTGGAATCCCCATCATTCTGTTGATCTTTCTGGCTTTGTCGACCACGGACCGCTATTGGAATTGCCTCGCCTTGCCCCTTGTACTTTTGCTGCCCGCATTGCTGCTCGACCACGGACCACTATTGGAATTGCCTCGCCTTGCCCCTTGTACTTTTGCTGCTCGACCACGAAACGTTTTGGATTGCTAAATCACTCACCCTGTTTACAGCGGAACCCTCACGAACCTCCGGCTCTGCCGTTGCACACATCCTTTCTTGGACTCTGCTGCCTGTTTCGGAATACTTCATGACTTTGGATTGCTAGAGTGTTCTTGCACACTCGGGTACACGGACTAGAGACTGCCTTGGTGTACCATTTAGGCATCCGCGTGCCGTCGGGTTAGGTTTGTGGATTTTGGACCTTTTAAGAACCTTTTGGATTTTCTCTTGTTCTTCCTGTTTATTCATCTGGTGTACCCTGTTTGTATCTGGACTGCCTCGAAGTTACTTATCCGGTTTCTACAGCCTTCCGGTGTCTCGCGATGCTGAACAGGTTAGTGATTGGCTTTGTTCTTGTTAATCAAGTACTGCTAGGAATTGCATTGTTCTTATGATTGCTCTTCTTGCAGTTGCCTGGGGTCTTCACCTGTGCTCCTGGGATACATCTTGTCGCAGTATCCTGTTCCGTGTTGTTCCGGGTTCGTCGTTGGTACTCCATCTTTTCGCCAATCCGCTGTTCTGGTTGTTCAGTTCATCAACCAGTTTGGTAGATTGGCTAGAAGAATTCCTCGGCTACACTACGAGGGCAAGAGCGCGTCTGACAATCTTTACTTTGGATCCCCTCTTCCGAGCTCAGATCCTTTTCTCTAATGATTATAGAATATCTTTTCTCAGGTGACTCACGATTCACCCCGGATCCCCCTCAGCCCGGCTCAGATCCTTCCTTTTTCCCAATTAGTCTCCCTCAGCCGGGCTCAGAACAATTGCAGTTCGTATTAGCTATCGAAGAATTACGAATGTGCACAGGGTTTAGCTTGACCAGTTGCAGGACCACTTCGTTTTCACAATTCACAATATTAGACTCTCAGTTGGATACCTAACAGAGACCTTCGAATGAGCACCCTACGTGGTGCAGGACCACTCTGTATATGGTATCTATCTTGGCTTCAAAAGTAGTGTCACATTTTGGAAAGTCAATAAAATTTGCGTCGCTCATCACATACGCCTCACACTCTGTTCTTTGCAGATTTCTTCATACAATGTTGCAGCTTGCAACCTTGGTTGCAACACAGACCTGTCTGCTATCAGTCTACCGGACTCACCAGCTGTGCTGACTTTACTGGCGCTGCTTTGATGTGTGAGCCAAGGACAGTACCTACCTACATTTAGCATGCAGCATTGAGTTCTTGTAACTGTATTAAAAGAATACATTCACCTACAGGAGTCCTCATTTGCTGATGATGTAATGTGTTTTTTTAAAATCTCTTTTACATGGGGTATGATGGTGACTGCTGAGCCTGTCTAGCCATCTAGTGGGAATAACGAAAATGGAACAGCAACCCTGGAGATGTTTTGGCTCAGCAACAAGTCTCATAAATCCCTGGGGAACCAGCACAGATGGATGAACAGAGTACCTTCTGGACTCTAGGTCGGCCAGAATGCTGTAGAGGTTTTGCTAGTGCAAGTCAGAACTATTCTTCCCTGGTGGAGCGGGAGAAATATTTTCAAAGAAAGGAAACATTTCTTGAGCAAAAGGATGCCTTTGTGAAGCAGTATTCACCATTCTACTGGTGATAGACACGACTGAGACAGTGCTCGCCCCACTCTGAAAATTAGATAAGACAGAGGTGATGGAGGCCTATGGGTCCAGATACATAGGAGGGAACCCCTGTGACTAGGTCTGCCTCCAGGGTCAGGCATGATAATGCTAATTGAATATGCCTTTAGCATGAGGTTGTGTCTATATATTGCATTGAGCTAAGAGTTGTAGCTGGAGTGCTCCAATTCTACGGCCTGCCAGCATAGATGCCAATTTGCAGGAGATCAGGCTAAGAATGTTCTAAAACCACCAGGCTCAGGAGACGAATACTTCTAGTTAATAGCAAGGTGCACGTTCTGGTTAAGAGACTAGTTCCTTGCCAGACTGTCTTTCACCTAGCGGTACCCATGCAGATGGGCTCCCATTGCGACCAGCATAATGGCCAAGGTTCTGCATACATTCTAATTTGAAGTTCCATTATAAGTTGCAGATGCAGTCAATGGCCTTCCCAGCTTCTGACTGAACAATGGAGTCACAATAGGCTTAATACACACATGTAAATCTCCACCCTTGTATGAGGCTAGTCTGGGTCATGGTTATCTACTTGAATTTACCCATGGCGAGAACAGTATTTTGCATGAAATTTTCTAATAAAAGGCAAAGTATTACTGTCTTTCATTGCAAAGTGAAGTTCCAGGAGGGAAAACCCTTGATTCTGAACCACAGGGATAACAGTTTGATTTCATGTAAATCCAGGAGAATGTAAAATGGAGATCAGTAGAGTGTCACAAAGGGAGTTGAGTGCTTTCAGATGGTAACCTGGAACCATGGTAAATGATCAAAATAATCCACAGACCTTCAGTAATCAGTAATCAGGCACCAATAGTAATAACAGGAGGAAAATGCAACCATCAAGACTGCTTTAGAAAGACTGCTCGGAGACCGATCCGAGATGTCTTTCTAAATCGAACTGCCAGCCCCTCGACACACAGGCGTGCACACAGTGGGTTATAGGCATGGCGGGACACAGAGGAAGAGTCGCAGGAGTCTGAGGGGACTGGATGAGTGACTGTCTATGTGTCTGTGCGTGTGTGTGTGTGTGTGTGTAAAAGGAATGTTTGTGAAGGAGCGGCGGAGGAGTAGGGAGTAAATGTAACTGGGTGTGTGTTTGCATATGTGTGTCTGTGAATGTGGTGAGGATTGAGTGGGTATGCTTGGGGCAAAATGAGGCAGTGGAGGGAGCAAGGATGAAAGAGGAGATTGTGGGGTAAAACCAAAATAAATCAGTCTTTTTTATCAATTGTGCTGCCTTGGAAAAGTGGAAATTTCACATAGAACCATCATAGGTAGGAGAAGTAAGCTCTTCACCAGGATAACTGGTGAAGGCAAGTCGATTTATTGTGTGCCACAGGACCAAATGCTTTATCGGTATCTATGTAGCTTCTTCCTATCCTTAATTGCCAACAAATTAAGTCTAGCTCTATATGTATGTACTCAGTAGCAGCCAAACCAATGCAGCAAAACTGGTCCCTGTGGAAGGACTTGTTTTATTGGCGTGACGGAGTGGCCCCTCACCAATAACCGCACTGACACTTTACTGTAAATAAACACCCTTGGATTTAATTAATGTGTTAGAATAGCTGTTTCTTATTTTCATTTGGGTTTAAAGGGACTGGGGAATAGTTGGCTCTGGGGGCGTCCCTTTCCTCTGTTGACTTTCCCGGGCTTGTAACCCACCTCCCAGCCTCAGGCGTCCATACCAGGCTGTTGGTAACTATGGATCTTCTCACTACGACTAATGGTGCTCTCCCTAAGTCGTGGGCTATCTGACTCCCTAGGGAATGTATAACTCTCCTTCTCCTATCATTGGTTAGTTGCTGGGAAAACAGGGAACAGTGCCTTCTTTCAACCAGCATCACATACACTCCTTTCACAACCTCTTACTCCTGACCCTTCGCAATACTAATCACTTTTACTATTCTCCTTCCACTACGTCACTACCCCTCCAATCTCTCACTCTGCCTTTCACCTCCACACTTCGATCTTACTTCCTTTCCCACTCCTATTCTTACTATCACTTCTGTCTCCAACTACCCCCTTTCCTTCGTTATTGGCTCCTTCCTCTCACTGTACCTCTTAGCCTCCTACTGTTCCTCTATTTATAACTCCAATTCAACTCTATACCAATATCTACTCTTTTCCTCCCACTCAATGTTGTTCCTCTCGCTAATACTGTTCCCACTCTGCTACTGCCACTACCTCTACCTGTCTCTACTGTTCCAAAATATGGTGCTTAAAAGGGCTGATAAGCCCCTAGCCCCTTCCAACATGGACCCTGCTGGGGTCCCAGTACACTGGACTCCCTAAGGGCTGCAAGCCCTTTTACATAATATTATTGTAATCCCTGGTGGCATACCGGATAAGGCCTCCATGGGGCCTTTTATATTATTCATGAAACTATCCCTGGTAGGTTAGTGGCAGCATCACTGGGCGTGCTCCAGCTGACAGCTGGAGCTGCGCTCCTTTGCTGACCTGTGTTGTGCTGCCTCGTGGCACCCCTGGGACGGGATGCCGCTGCTGCATCTCGTCGGCATTCTGTGCTGTGCTGCAGCGGCTCTTCAGCATCTTCAGCGGTTGGGAGGGGGCCTGCCTGCATCCAGGCACTCTGTTTTGGGTGGGCGCAAGCTCACCCCCCACCCCGTTGACAGGGCCACAATGCTGGCCCTGTCACATTGGTAAAAAGACTGAATTATCTCTGCCACTAAATTTATCCTCATAAGATCATTGATTGGAAGAGTAAAACAGCTCATATAGATCCTATCTTAAGCACAGAAGACATGCTAGGTTATCACCTCCCTTATGGCTATAGCAAAAATATTCCATAAACCACTAAGAAACTCACACACTATGTTTCTTATTTGGGATATTCTGTAGCCAATTATTTTGCATGCTTTCCCCTGGTATGTGTATACATTTCCTATATTAGCACATTCAGACTTGCTATATGTGTGAAGCCCCCCCTTTCTAGAATAATGGGTAAGTTCATTTAGGTGTCAACCACTAACCAGTTCAAAACATTCTTTTAAAAAGGTGAATGGTTCTCACTCACAGATCTGGGGTGCATGTGGGAGGGCTTTCTATCGCCCACATGTTCGGGGTTTCATGTCTTTGTCAACGATTGTTCTCGAAAGTCCCCCCTTCAAACTCTGTTCTTTCCAATAATGCTCCCGAAGACCCTCCAAAGGGTATCTGTTCCCTCGTAGGAGTTCGATAAAATAATCTCTCCAATATAATTTCGGTAGTTGGGGTTTGAAGGTTTGACGACAAGTTTAATTGACAACTGCTGAGGTGAGTGTTACCTCTCTATTTGTCTACAGTTCACTGTGCTTTTTTCGGTTTTGTCGTATACTTGAGTTAGTGGTCTTGGCGCAGTTGTCGGACCGCACGGTCAACCCATTACAGGTCACACCACCGCAATATACCTCCTGATCTTCTGTTAAGTCTCCTCTCGGATGATTGGTAAGATGCTTTCCAGACGTCTCACAAACAACACACGTTTGAGGTGCCGGGGCGTGGGACCACATCTTCTCTGTCTCAGTCTCAACCTTGCCCCCTGGCCACCAAGTTTTACTTCTGTAACGTTGGGCACTCTGCCTCGGTACAGGATGCCTTCTCCAAGCTCTACTAGTGCTTCTGCTATTGCCAAATCCCAGTTGGCCCGCGGGACGTCCTGGTGTGCTCTCTTGAACCACGCCCTTCACGTACCTCTCTCTACCCTCTTGGTTCGGCCTTCTGCTTCCAAGACTCTTTTAACCGGGACCCTGCTTTCCAATGTTTTATCCCTCTCTGACTCTGTCTCTTCACCACCTTCATCATTTGGTTCAGGTGCCTTGATATAGCCAGTCCTGTGCTGGTGTAAGGTCAGTCCAATTGGCTACCCATGGCCGAGCGGTCTTCTCGCTCCACTGTAGCAGCCCTAGGTTCTTCCTCGTTCCCCTAGTGGTGGTACTTAAATTGCTGTGTGCTATGCATCCTCGTCCCCGAAAACACAAGGTCGGCCTCAGTGAAATAAAAAGAAAAATATTTCTTTTGCATACACAAGCTGGCACATATCAAGGGCTTTTAGATATCTTGATGCTGAATTCATAGCAGGGCTTCACAGGCCCCATGACAGGTCTGTTTCTTTGAATCCTTAGATTTTTTATCACTGGGCTGGGGCAGACACAAGTGTGAAATGGAGAGTGCTAATGGCCCCTTTCTCTGACAAGTCACAGCTCACTTGGAAGGGGCCATTAGCATTTCAAAGCCCCTCCGAATGTGTATACTGCACAGTAAATGTCTGAACCACATAACCTCATTGTTCTAGTTAGTCTGTGATGTGTCTAATTTGTTGACATGAAAACAGTGTGGTAATAATGCATGCACATTTTAGTCACAAGATGCTTGTGTGAAACAATTCTGTGATGTGAAGACAAATAGGGCAATACACAGATGTCTGGTTGCTTTGGGCAAGTAAGAAATGTGTAAGCATCCAGGTTTTGTAATTGTTTTACGGACTCCTTCATTTCGGGATGGGTGTTTAAAATGAATTTTGAAAACAAGGAAAGGGTTTTTTTTAAAAAAATGCAGACGAGCATGGGTACAACTTTAGACTGAGACTGCCACCACTGGGCTCGTCCCTGTTCTTAATAAATCCAGATTGTCGCTACACAATAACACATGGTTTCTGAACTGAGTCTAGGGACTAAAGATTGGGGTGATGTTCCTACCTCAGGGGGTCGGGAAGTACGGGGACCGTGTCTCCAACTCTTGGCCTTGTCCCCAGGAGGGGAGTTCCTCTCCATGAGGTCCTCCTGCATTTTACCACCCCAAGGGGGACTATTGGTTAGCAACCGCACTTCCCTAGCCTCATGGAAAGGGCATTCCTGCCGGGGAAATGTGAAGCTATCTGAAGGATCGTCACAGTCGCCATGCAGATCACCTGATGTTGGGAGTTTCAATCAAAGCCACTGATGATGTCTGAGCACTAAATATAGGAGCAGCTGTAAAAAAAACACCCGGATCAGGTTGAATTCGAAAATGAGCCATACAGCCCTTTCTTAGATAGGGCCTAGCGTAAGAAAGAAAGATCTATAAGATAATCTAAAGACCTTATACAGTCCTTTGAAGGAAAGCGTTATGTAGAACCCTCTCAGCATCTGAAGAGTTATTTGAAGAAAAATGAACATTTCCAAATTCATGTGTAATCTAAAATAAATGTTGCCAAAAAAATAAATGAATTATCAGAAACATATAATTATTAAGCATCTTACAGATGTGGGTTTCTACTTGGGTAACTCTCCTAGCCATTGCTTCTACAATTATAAACATGGCCTTCCATAAAATCAGTTTTCCTTCGAAGGTTGCCTGGGACTCAACGAGTTAATGAATGAAGCAATTCTACTATATTTCAATTGTAGAGTGAATGTCAGAACATTGGGTTAAGGGTGTGGTATGCTAGTTGAGAAGCGAGCAGCAAAGCGTTACTAATGAGAACAGGAATGAAACACTAAATGCTAAATGCACCTACTCAAACAGAAGATACTCCACAAGAGTAGCAGGGGAGAGACATTCACTGCATGTTCTAGGAAGTCAGATTACCAAAATATGGCAGACCAGTAGTGAGCAGTCAGAATCATTTGCTATCCAGACTTTTGCCTAATGTGTTTGGGATAAGGTACACTGGAAGAAAATCATACAGGACTTCTCTCAACCAACTGAGAAGGAATAGGTCTCTTAAGGGGGCAGATGGTGCTATATGCAGGAGCAAAAATATTGCTCTTCTCACTTTACGCAAAGGTGAATAGAGCTAGCCTTGTCGTCCACAACTTCCAAAAGAAGCTGTCACTATTTTGGTTTTACTGTGTCTAAAGGTGTGGTGAAGGTGCGAGCGCTTTTAGCCAATCAGACTAGGGTCTTTGGCACTACCTTGATGCATAACAGATAACAATGAATTTCTTTATATCTGACAACACTTTCCACATTTCCAAAACTGAGTTGCATATTTTTCAGATGAGTATTTCTCTTGCTTAGTGATATAAAACACCTCTATAGTTTTGTTTGTGCAGACCAATGTCTCATCTTCTTCGACCACAACCGGAAAAGCTTTTAGAACGATTAATTCACCTTCATCTCTAGGATGTTGATATTTAAATGTGGACATAAGAGGGATGCAGGTTGGAGCTCCAGTCATACTCAGAAGAATCTAAATTTATAGACATCTTGGATTCTGGGGAGAGAAAGAGTCTTCCTAACTCTAGGTTCTCTCAAAAGCACTTTCAATCCAGATCTACACGCATCTCGTCAATGATGGGAACCAGAAGAAACTCTGGGTGCCTTCCCGAATCCACGGTTAAATCAGCTGCATCTGTGTGCATCCAAAGATGAACATGGCGGTCACTTGCTTGTAAGATGTTGTTAACCTATGGTTCTATTAAAATAACAGTCTTTGGCATGCCTGGAATGGGCAAGCCATATCCTTGAAGTTCGCTATACTCACCGAGAAGATATGCCCTGCCTTCATCAGGCCAATAACCAGCACGATGAGTGACATTCACCTGGAAGAGACCAACAAGGATAGGCCCACGTTGCTCAGCAAAGATATTACTTGATAAAGTACCCATTTCTCTGAAACGAGAATGTAGTCACCAACCAACCATCATGGAAGGGTTAAATGAAATTCCCCAGTGCTTCAAATGAGGTGACCAATGCCAGACCTTTAGTGTAAAACATGAATTGAGGCCCTCAAAATAAAGGGAACTACCTGGAACGAATACTGTGCTGCCTGCGACCTAAATCAAATGTCATTTATAAGTGATTTCCTGTGAAAAGATTGGGAATATGCAGCTTCAAAGTCTGAAGTTGAATCCCTCATCTGAAGGGTGGGCAGAAACCACATCAGATAAACCATACTAAACAATTACTTTGAGAGGAATGCATTGAGAAGATAATGGTCCAGGTTGACAGGCAGACTTCATGTTCTCTTGTCCACCGCTTCCAGAATTGACACACATGTATTGTGAACCAACTCTGACACCCATTTCCATCTGCATTCCCATTTTGAAAATCTGCTCTCCTTCTGCACGAGGAATCAATTGTTTGGCAAGACAGTCAGTAAAGCCAGAAAAGGCCATAGATGCCTGAGATACCTTTCGAGAGGCATGCACTCCCGATGGACAGACATTTCAGAATTAGTGCCCTTATCTTTCATTGAGCCAAAATGTTGCTTGTTATGGCTGATGAAAGAAACTTTCCGACCAAAGGAGGGTCCTGTACTTTATCCTGCGATTCCGCAATCAGGCAAGTAGATCCAGAAAGGCCTGTGTAACATAATCATTATGGAAATAATTAGACCTGCAATGCTGTTGTCTTTCACCATGTCTTCCCTTGTTGATGATACTGTCTTTGTGATGGATGGTTCATAAAATGTGGCACTTCTCATGCTAAATTTCAATCTTTCAGATGTACGCTCCCTAAATTCGATAATTTGCTTCACGAACCCCCATCAATGTTCCTGTCCTTGCTCTCTTCCCCCTTTTGCTGTCTTTCTTTCCCCCAGTTTCCCTCCCCACATCGATCCTTCCAGTCGGTTGTGTTGCCCAAATTCATCTTACCTGTTTGCACTGCTGCTTTGGTCCACTGAGAAAGTCTGCACTTTCTGTACTCCACCCCATGCTCAGCCGATTTCCTCGCTGCTACCCCCTTTCCACCTGAGGAGTATGCCTACTTTTTATTTTCTTCAGGGAGTTCCTGCCAGTTTGCCCACTGCATGCCCTACCAGGCACCTCAATGGCCGTTCACCACACCGAAAAAACATGTTGTCTACTAAACCTCACTGTATCCTATGTCACATGAGTGGCCCCTTCCTTTGTGAACTTTATATTTTTGTGAAGGAAGGTAAGTCATTCTTTATTCATAAAAAGGATCATCACAAGGATGAAGTAACAATTTGAAAATATGAACAAATGTGTGCTAATTGTCCTCTGGTGTCTCAGCAGATTCTCTCTGTAAATGAGGAGACAGGGCCTAGTGAAATGAATGCAATTAGGTGCCTGCCCCAAGTAGAGTACATTTATGGGAAATTTCAAGTCATTATAATAAATGTATTTTTATTCCTGATCCAGTTGGGAGGCAGATAAAAACCAATGACTTTTACCTTACTTAGGACTGCATATATCATACATGACCATGATGAAGAATACAAATTGACACAGATCTTTTTGAATACTTTTTGCTACAAATGCAGATACAATGCATTTCTGCCAGAGCTGAGCAGCCACATCCAACATATCCACCTGTGAGGGATTGGAATATTTTTGTTTTGCCTTGCCTTGCATAGGATCTAAAGCACCGTTGTTTATGGGACAGTGCTTTGCTGCTTTAGGTCTTCTTTAAAAAAACACATATCATTTTATCATCAATGGGTGCATTTGTTAATTTATATGGTTTTATACATGTGGGCAGACCGTGCAAGTTCTCAGAGAAATGTGCAAAGGGAGATGATTTACCGATGAAGCTATCAGTGAGGATTATAGGAACAATCAAAATTCACAATGCACTGCTCAAGCCGCAAACATAAGACACAAATTCAAAATATCAGAAACAGTAATAAAAATGATAAGAAGATAGAGAGGGAAAAAATGCAAATAAATGTGTATTAATGATCTGAATGGGAAATGTAATTGCAAGCACTGGGATCAAAAGAGGCCCTGGAAATAATTTTCAAAGTAGCCCCATATTACACATTTTCAGCAAGCCCAACCATTTTCTTTACTCAGCTCTTCCTTACCTTCACCTCTCCATCTCCAACATCCTTGCCCCTGCCACGAGGAGCGGCATGAAGCCTGCTTCCAAGTGAAATAGTTGGCGTGATTCCGACCTAGCCTTGCTGAAATGCAAGTGTAAAGTTGCGGAACAGAAGTAGTTGGCTTCTAGCACATCCTTTGATTCAGGCCTGTCGTCTGCTCCAAAGGCAATACAGACTCTCCATCCACTCCAAGATCCAAGAAACTGACCCATATCCAAGCATGCATCTGTCATGCCACAAATAACACAGCTGAACCTTTCAAAACCTGTAAGGAACTTGCCAATTCTATTGCAGTCTCCACTTCTCTTCCTTCCCAGGCCCTCTGCACAGCGTTGTCCTCCCATTTCACAACCAAAACTGAGGACATCCTGTCCTCCCTCCCCTGCCTGCATGCAGGCCTACCCCGGCCCCCTCTCTCCCTCCTTTACCCTCTACTCTCCTCCTTCTCACCCATAGCACCGGATGAGGTCTCCAAGAGACTCTGCTCTATGAAAGTCTCCTCCAAACAGGTGCTTCCCTGCTCCTCTAGAATTATCAAGGACAACATTGCCTCTCTTGCTCCCTCCCTGGCTGAGTTATGCAACCACTCTTTTGCCACTGGCTCCGTCCCTTCACCCCTCAAGCACTCCCTTGTGCACACCATCCTAAAAAAGCTGTCTGTGGACCCTTCCTGCCCGGCAAACTCCTGCCCTATCTCTGCTACTCCCTTCTTGGGCAAACTCCTGGAGAAGTTGGTCATCTTCCAACAAATCCATCACACAGAATCTATTGGCTGCCTCCACGACCACCATTCTGACTTCATAGCAGCCAGCGGCACAGAAACTGCTCTCCTGGATACCCGTGATGACCTGCTCTCAAACCTTGACTGACTCCAATTCCACTTCCGCCCTTATCCTTCACCATTTGTCCACTGGCTTTGACACTGTCAATCATTCCATCCTCATGATCTTGGACCTCTCTGCAGCCTTCAACCTGGTGTATCACTCTATATTGAACAGGTTGAGGGAAGTGGCTAACTTTTCCAGGGATGCGGCACATTGAATAGGGTCCTTCTTAAGTAATAGGCAATGTAGAGTGGTGAGCGGAGATGCGGAGGCTAAACCCTTTATTTTATTATATGGGGTACCTCAAGGAGCATGCTTCTCCCCATCACTTTATAATCTTTTCATGGTCCCGTTCTTTGACACGCTGGAAAGTAACAGTATCACCTTTCCAAATTATGCGGATGACACGCAATGTGTCATCTTGCTCACTGAAACACACAAGGAGGATGAGCCAAAGTCAATTTAGTTTATATCATCCAAGCTTGGATGATTCAAAATGGGTTGGCTCTTAACAAAGACAAAACCGAATTAATGGTGAATGGCTCATCAAAAAAATTCAAAAGTTAGGCCCACTCTATAAATGCTTTTCCATCGCAGACTGCAAAATTGAGGTTAAGAGCAAAGTTAAAACTCTGGGCATAATCCTGGACCGGAATCTGAATATGAAGTCACAGATTAGGGGTTTGGTCTCGGCATCCTCATACTACATCAAATTACTTGTGTCAATTCGGCCTTGTATTTCACAAAATAATGCAGAGATAATTGCTTGAGCGATAATCGGCTCAAAAATCGATTATTGTTGTAGGCTGCTTATCGGCAGCCCGCAAGCAGAGTGTGATCGCCTCCAGGTGATACAAACCAGCACGGTCAGGGTGGTTACTGGACTAAAATGGAGTGACCATGTCTTTGATGCAAGGCAAGGTTTGTATTGGCTTTTCGTAAGGGCCAGAATTCAATTCCAGCTACTTCTGATTACACAAAAATGCTGATTGGAACTGACGGCATCCTACCTAAGGGATCGGCTGGTTATAAAACGCAATGCGAGAGCCTTAAGATCAAACAACACAAATCAACTAATAACCCCTTGCTGTAATTCTAATAAAGCTCTTATGGGATCCTTTGTTAATGCCGCCCCGAGAGCCTGGCTGGAATGCCCCCCCAGATGATCTGAGGGACCTAAAGTCAATTGAAATCTTCAAAAAGAAATTAAAAACATTTCTTTTCTGCTGGATATGCTCCCCAGTAACTGCCTCTTTTGATAATGCTCCATGAAAATAATGTGAATGTAATTTGCTTCGCTAGCGTTGGAGCTGCCCTTTTTTGTTTGTCTTTGTCGGTGCCCGTATGCCCTCGGGTCATTGGAGTGCGGTACGAATTCTATCAACTCGCCGTGGCTTTTCAACATTTATCTTGACCCTCTTGCCTACTTCTCCACCTTCTCTCCTAATTTCCAGTGTTATAGTGATGACTCACAGCTCTCCTTCAAGATTCCCTCCTTTTCCTCCTCTCCTTCCTCTCTCATTCCCGACTCTGATTGCTATTCATGCATGGTGTGCTCCTAACGATCTCTGCCTTAATGCCAGTAAGACTGAGATCCTTCTCATTGGGACTCCTAATCCCTCCTTCTCTCCTACACTCTGGCTACCCCTTCCTTGGGCCCCCTCCCCTCACCCTCGTGTGAGGCTAAAACATGGGTATCATCTTTAACTCCTCTCTCTCTCTTTCTCACCTCATATCGCTGACCTTGCCAAGAAGGCCCACTATCAGCTTCACCTCCTCAGACACATTCTTCTTTTCCTCACCTTCCCCAGAAACTCAATGTCTCCAGACTGGACTACTGCAACAGCCTCTTCCTTAACCTGCCTCTTTCCTACTTTTGTTCTCTTCAACTAATCCAAAATAGGACTGCAAGACTTATCCTTGGCCTCAAGCTCAGAGGCCGCATCTCTCCAGCCCTAAAATCTCTCCACTGGCTCCCGGTGGTTGCAAGGATCACATTCAAGACCCTCTGGATCATCCACAAGGCTTTCTGGGGCCTGGGACCTCGCTACATCCAACTCTCTCTCCCTAAATAACTTGCTTCGGTACTCTAGCTCCAACTCTCTGCAGATCAGATGTTTCTCCAAGCAGAGAGTGGGTGGTAGATCTCTTTCTTCCGCAGGTGCCTCCTTCTAGAATGGCTTCCCTGACCCTCTCCAACTTGAGCCGGATCTCCTTAAGTTCCAGAGGCTTCGCAAGACCTTCCTTTTCTCCTCCTTCCTTCTCCGCCTCCCTTGCTAATCTCCTTCTGCCGCTGTGACGGTTTGCCTGTGTCCCTTATGAGTCTTACTGGGGTCAGGCCCTCCTTCGATCAGTCCTCCCCCTCACCCCTTCTTACCAGCACTTGCCCTCAGGCATCCTTCCCTGATTAGCCTTCTGAGGCCGGTACACCACCATCCTCACACTAGATGGCCCATACCCCTGGTTCCCCTTGGCACTTGCCCTCCTGCACTTCTCCCTCTTCACCCTCTCCCTATCCCTATCCCATCCCTTCGCCCTGATCTATCCCTTCCCCCTGCACTTCTTGTTACTGCACTTGCACGATCCGAATGTCACAAGGCCTAGTAGGACCGTTATTGTTGTTTCCTCCTCTTTCTCCCCCTCTTTTTGTCCTGTGGCACATGGAAACACTTTTTGCTGTATAGGTGCCATACAAATGTTCAATAAATAAAATAAAATAAATAAATAAGAGAACATTTGGAAATAAAATAGGTTACCACACAAAAGAGGCCCACGGTTCCCTATAGGCTAGTCCACCCCTGATTGCAAGTTGACATTATGTGATTGTGGAAAGTGTGTTAAAAAAAAAGAAAACTGGCCTCCAATCAGTTCAAAAAGGGAAACCAATTTGAATGGTATGTATTCAAGTGGAGTGGAGGCAAACATTTTTGCAAATAATGATGCATTTACTCATATGTTTGAAACTGCTACACCAGCACAGTTATTCACAGGAATGCTTTCACTGCAAAAATTATATTAAAGCACATTGATAAAGACATCCTTCATACAAACACTGTTAAGAAAATATTCTATGCTTAAGTGTACTTGTTGCTCAAAGCTGCAAATGTCATGGCACACTGCCTGCATCAGCCTTACCGGCACAGACGCCTGACTAACTACGCATCTCTGCAGGTACCTGGTACTTTTCAGATCCTGTAAGGCCATACGTGGAGTGTCTGCAGCTTGCAATAGCAGCAAGGCCTCACGCAGACATAAAAAGATGCTTCTTCACAGTGCTTGGAGCTTCTGAAAATGCTCTGGTTGTGGTGACTACAGTTACCTTGACGTCTCTTTGAGAGGTTTTCTGCTTGTTTGTTTTCCCGGGTTCTGACCTGCTTGCCTGTGATTAACTGATTCTGGCTTCCCCTTTTAAACTGTGTTTGCTATTGGACTACATCTACTTCTGGACTGCGCTTTGGAATGTTGGTTCTGACATTTCAGATCTCTTTGGGTGCTAGTTCCTCCTGATCATTTGGCATATCTGATCCCAGTTAGACTCTACATCAGCTCCATCTATGGTGTTTCCCCAGATGTAATGGGAAGCAGTGGGGTCTAGAATTGGTCTCTTTTATCAGGAGATCAATAGGAACAATGGACCTCCATCATACCAGGGACTGGTGCAAGAGGATAGGGAAGGGACTGAGTACTATCAGAGTGTTACTGCTTTGTCATCCTTCCCTTCCAGCTCAGGGAGAGAGCCCGTATACCTCCTGTGTTGTTGTCTCTCATGGATAGTGTAGTTGAAGGGATGGTCTACTCCTGTGAGTGTTCTACCTTGACAGCAAAGTTATTGCATGTATCTGGTATAGTGCTAATTGGAGAAGACCAGCACTCCAAAGTGGTCCCATGGCAATATTCCACTTGCTCTATTGAAACTAACAGAATAAAAAAGGTATAAAGGGGGTTATTTTAGGGGCTGGGGGATCATGGATTGGAGTTGTACAGGTATATGCATGTCTCTGTGGTCTTCTTGACTGTGTTTTCCCACAGTGCTTTTATTAAATATTTGACAAACTAACTTTACCTGAAATCAAGTCCAGTGATTGAGTTCTGCTACAAGAGTGAGAAGTTAGAATATAGGTAGGTTTGAAGGTGGTTAGATACAGTAGGAATAGGTCCATAGTACAAGAGAAGATGAACATAAACAAAGCCAGTGGAAGGTAAATGTTAGATAGGGCAAGCAAGTGGAAGCGAGCAGCAATCAGGAGTGGAGGAGAGAGTCACCAATTTGAGAAAACTGTGAAGTTATCCAAATTCCTTGTCGTCAGTGATGAGAGGAAAGGAGGAAGACAAGGAAGGGGAAAATTGGAAAAGGCAAACAGATCAGTTAATAGCAATGTTAGAGAAAATTCGTAGGTGTAACACAAGGGAGCTCATTTTAAATGAGCTGCAATGGATATTTAATGTGGAAAAGCCTTGCGTAAGGCTTTTATGCATTTCATTTTCATTGATTTGTATGTCGGAGAGGAGGGATATTACCTCCACTTTTTTGCCAGTAACAGAATTACTGGCGGTTTTCTCACACTGTCGAACTGCAAGTATGGCCTTGAATTGGAGGATTTTCCTCCAGAATCAGGTTGGAGGTACACCCGCTCCTTTAAGGTAAAAAATTGGTGGAATTACCACTAGCCGTAATTCTGCTGAAATCTCCATGGAGTCCTATGGACTTCAAAAATGGGAATGAATACCGCCCTATCACCACCTGTAACCCCATGGTAAACCCACAGGGCCAAGTGGCAGTAACAGTAAGCGATTTCAGTGGTAATTCAGCAGAGTTACCACCATATTACCACTAAACTCGTAATGAGGCCCAATGATTGTTAGTATAGTGTCCTTGTTCCTTTGGCTCATTTGATGAAATCCATTTGCGTTGCATGGATTTAAGGGAAACAGTTTTCTTTCTAGGATTGATACTAGTAATGGCATGCTTCAACCAAACAGATTTTCATGGGGGGGGGGTCTTCTTGCTGTCACTGGAATCCAGATGCAGTTTGGTGTCTACCACTTACTATCAGAAATATCACTCCCAGTAATAAGGATATTCCTCTAAAAAGTATGTGTGAAGCATGTGTTGACCCATCCTCAACAAATGATGAGTTATTAAAAAAACAAAAGTTAAAACACAGGACCTTTGCGACCAAAACAGCCAATTAATTATTGTCAGCATCTAACATATTAGGGCTGATGCATGAGTTGGTTGGGAAATCCCATTCAACAGCTAATTATAACCAGGATCACCAATCAGAATTCATGTTTCCTAGATACTCACCAGCACCAACATAATGTTGATCACTCCGAGTCTATGTCCGAGAGTTGGGATTCTATGAATGGCATGAAGGAGAGTATTATGCACCGCAAACTCTCTTTATTTGTTCTATAGCAGTAATAAACAGAGGAAATTACTAAAATACCCATTTTCCCCTCGGTGCACCATAGTCCAATCCCTATAAAACCCTCTCCCTGTGGGAGTCCTTCCTCTTTTCGAACATGCATACCTCAGGCACCTGTGGAAGAAACAGGAGCAGCACTAGCCTGGACCACAACCACTGAAACCAACCAGAGAAACCTGGCTCTAGGTCAATAGAAGAAGGAGTGGCACGAGAAGTATCCATCTGCCAGAAAACAAAAATAAAATACGGCTCAATATGGGAGAACCTCTGAGCAAACAAATCCCGACAGGCAGAGGTGTAAAACAGGGCTGCTCCCTACCCACAGTCTTGTTTAACTAATAAATATTGGACATTGGCAAACATATGGTAAAGATTAGAAGTTTTCAACCTAAAAGTGGCAGAATAAGAATCACGCACCTGCTGTACACAGATGACCTCATTCTCCTGGACTTCACTGCAATTGGCCTGCAAAGGAAACTGGGCAGACTGGCAAAATATGCCGTAAAGAACAATCTTAAAGTCAATATCAACAAAACAAAGATGCTTAACATCAAAAGAGGCCCAAGATAAAAAAAAAGAAGTTCAAATGGAGTCTAAACCAAATGAAAATTGAACCGGTGGCCTCATTTAAACATCTGGGGATCCAGATATCGAATAGTACAGTGGAGCTGTACGCAAGTTAAAGCCTACGAGGGAAAGCCAAAATGCTAGGCAATCAAGCCATGATCTTGAAAAGGTAATTTTGCAAATTCTCAATGATTACGCTGATTGAGTTTTACAAGGCCAAAGTGTTTCCAACATTAACTTGTGGCTCGGGTCATCCTACTTGCAACTCCGCCGAAGCAGTGGGCAACCTCTGAAAAAAGTGCTCAATATGCCAAGATCTCTCCTAATATCGCTCCTCAGGAAGGAAATGGGCCAGATTCCATGAACGCAACAGTACAATGGACAATATTGTGCTTATTTGGCAAATGTATGCGGAAAGAGGCTCCAGCAATGCTAACCTGGATGAAAAACAAAGTGGAAAGGAATGAGAACGCCATTTTATCCAACTGGGGAAAAAACTGCCAAAGTTTACTATTAGCAATGGAAAGCTCGGTAGAGGAACTCCAAAATAACCCAGCGAAAGTAAAGAAAAAGCCATGGGCAGTGGACTGGATCAACACTTTAGAGGGCATTAATAATTACAAGCTACACAAGATCGTGGCAGAAGAACTAAGAAAACAGGGTGAGATTTTACCCTACCTCAAAGAATTTCCGGATCCGGCTATTAGAGCTGAGTTCATGAGGATCCGTTTTAATCTCTGTAAAACCATGGAAGCAATCTCCTTGAGAACTCTATTAGAAATGGAAAAACCTGAGAAAATCTGCAGATTTTGTGGGGTAAAAAGATGAATGTGAAACTTGCTCATCTGTATACAACCTGCACAGCTATAACACAGGAACGGTCACTGTACTTTGAGAACTTCCTGGTAAAATACAGAGTAATGACCCCAAAAGTATGGTGGCGTTACCTACTGAATGGAACCCAAACCAGCCTGATAATAGCACTGGTGAAATTCTTTAAGAACTGCCTGGATGCTATTCTTGGGAAACAGTGACAGGATGCTGCACCCTGGCTATCACTGTGGACTTTTAGTCAGTTTTAGTCACTGACTTATGGCTTATGATAAATTTGATTAAAAAAATGGCATTTTTGAAGCTTTACTAAAAGGTTTATGCTTAAACTAATTGTGAAGTAAAAAAAAGAAAAAAGAAAAATGAAAATTGAGGATGAAACACGGGTTGGAAAATACTCAGTCATAGGCTAGGGGCAACTGACATTCTATGGCACGGTATGGAGGCTTCCTGTTAGGCACATTCAAAGCCTCTACAAGACAGATCGCAAAGGGTGCACAATAGTCTTTCAGTAAAATTGATAGAATATCCCTGCATTGGACCAATAAGCCATCCAAAGAATATCTTCCAGCCAAGCCCCAGAGCAAAAGGCCTTAGAGGGCATCACCCCCCCACACCCCGTGCAGAATAAGCCCCAAAGATTCACATCCACATTAGTAAGGTACTAGCCAGAGGAGGGGAAGAGACAGGGTGAAAAGGTTTACAAAAGGAAGTGAACAGTTGATCTAACACAGCCCTAACAGCAGCTGTTCTTGATTCACACTCACAAAGACACAGAGTTGAGGGAAAACATGAAATCAAACCTCTTCCATGCAAAATAATCTCATGTATATGTCCAAGAACCTCACGTCCCAAACCCTACGAAATGATACGAGACAAATCAACATCACAGGCTGGGCTGAGAGGGCCTGCAGGGATAGCTCACTATTCCCTGGCCAATCCTACCAAAGCATGGTAAGAGGAATTAGATGATCGGTAAGTGTTGGCCCTGCGGTAAAACAAGGAATCTGCCAATCCTGCCAGGAAATTCAACTATTCCGGTATGAAAGTGATTCAAACTCCTAGTACTGCACCAGTGAACCCTGGACTTTGATGCTCCCTCCTAAACCCTAAGTGTGCTGGAGTGTCCCAGAGGACTGTGAAAGACGCTCCGATGACCAGCGTTCCTCACGACAACCAGGGAACTAACAGCAGGGACCATTCCAGCACCAGAGGATGGGGGTGAGGGTTAGATCGAGAAGAAAGTCTGGGGAGACTGGTAGAAGAACTATGAAGCAGGAGCAGAAATCAAGGTTGACTGAGCCAAAGAGGTGTGACCAGAACCAGAGACATGCTCTGTATCTGTGCCTGGAGGAAGGTGTGTGCAATCATTGAGAATGGAGGGAATACATAATGTCTGCCCTGCCCCAAATGCTGAAAGCACATGTTGGTTACCATGGCAAATGGATCTGGCCCCTAGCTGAAGAACCCTGGAAGCTGAGCATTCAGGCGAGACGCCAAGAGGTCCAAGTGAAACTGACTGTAGGGGAGGCATGGTATCACAAGTCTGCGCCTCGTTTCATGGAATACTCATGGCTTTAAACATCTTTTCCAAGAACTGGACCAAGAGCGAACACAATCAGGCGTCATATGTATACAAGAATGCTGGCTGCGGGAAACTCCTATTCTTGACAGGTTCATTGGTTTCCTAAACAAAGCAACTAAAGGACAAACTGGCAGACCGATGGCAGGTCTGCTTATGCTTATTAAAAATAGCACATTAGGGAAAGTAGTGAGAGTGTCAAACCCTTTGCACCTCGTTCAAATAGTAATAACACAACGAAAAAGAATCCTCCCTTATCAAATGAAACACAAGCAATCAATTACCTGTATTGGAATGCCAAAGCCAAAGAAGTTGAGTCCTTCTTGTCTACGGTTATGAATTGTATCAACAAATTGAGAGCAGAATTTGAAGACACACAGCTCATTATCTGCAAAGACCTCAATATTGACTGTTTTGAGATCTCAAAAAAGGAAGGTTGACTTCGCAATAAATCCCAGAAGCGGGCCAGAACCAAAAAATGGCTAGCGGAGACCAAAATAAGAGCTCTACATATGGTGAATGGCCAGGTAAATGGTGATCGAAACAGAGCCACAACTTGGACGTCCAACAATGTAAGTGCGACCCTGGACTATTTCTTTGTTGACGCTACAACATTTGAAAGAATAATTTCATTAAAGATCCTGTCATCAACAAAGAGTGATCACAGTCCACTGATTCTAGCGTGTGCTGAGAAAATTGAAAAAGAATATGTGACAACAAAAAGCAATGGAAACATAAAATTGATGTAAACAATGGGTAAAACAGATTGCATTTAAGCTCAAAATCACTACCAGCACTGGCAGCAGCAATGAAAAAATTGCACGAGGAATTGGGACTGGACGTCGAATATGAATCCTGTTTAGTTTCATTCAGGGAAAAAAAAATCTGGGAAAAATAGAACAACATTGACAAGGTTACACAAATCAGAACCAGAGATAACAAAAAAAGAAAAAGCAACTGGCTATCGACCTAAGGGCCCTGAGAGATGAACCATTGATTACTAGATTAAAGAAAAAGAAAGATCTAAAGAGAAAACATCGAAACTGGGTACTTGTACCAAAAAGATTCAGAGCATAAGCTGTTGTCATTAACCAACAAAAATGCCAATTTCTTTTGGTCTCTTGCAAATGACACAACAAGCTTGCATGGAGCATCGCTAATAAACCCGATACAGGAAAACAATTGGGTGGAGCATTTTGAAAAGATCTATGGACAAAATACCAATACAAAGCATGTGTCAAATGAGCACACACTCAAAGAACCATGGACCATATACGTCGATAAAAATGAAATCAAGTCATTAATCAGCAAGACAAGTAAATCACGAGCACCAGGGCCCGATGGTATGACAAATATAATACTAAAGGAGGCCCCTGTAACGCTCACCTGATTCCCGTAGAGGCGCCGGTCTTGACTGGGCGTATACCGTATCTTCAAAGGTGATGTGCAACACACGGCTGGCTCTTTGGGCTGGACCTCTGTGCACTGTATGTCTGACTTGAAGGGTGAGATGTCTGCAGATAGAAAATATGGGATTAAGGAACTGGGTTATTGAATGTCTCTCTCTTCTTCCCTTTCTCTTCTCCTGTAGAACCCCAAAGGTTAACGCTCTCACCTTAGGTAAGTGAACGCCGTGCTCTCCATCTGCCTCGGGGCAGGGTGCTGTAACCAGTTTCTTCACTGGATAAGGGGAGCAGGCCTCTTGACTTCAGAGGACTGCTGTCAGTCGTTTACTGCACGAACGGTAAGTTTCGAGTAACTCTAATGTCTTTAAAGTCTTTAGTAATGATGTTTCTTGTTTTGCAGGGTTCCGGCGATGGCGGATGACGGGCTGAAGTGAGTTGAAGATGGAGCCCGTGTGATGAATAGAAGCGCCTGGAAGCACGTAAGTAAGCGCTTGTTGCCTGCTTCACGATGCGCTCTAACTGTCTTTTTATTTTGCAGGTACAAGTTCGGAGCGGCTGCCGGGTGCCGGAATACCCACTGGGTTAGATGTGGAAAGGAGTAATGGCACGTGAGTATTAAAGTTCTCCAATCTCTTTAAACGCACCTTGTTTTGTCTTTCAGATGCGGGATGCAGCGCCGAAGGCCTCCGGAGCGTGCGAAGAGTTGGTAAGCTTTTGTCCTTCTGATGCCGGAATGCACCGCGAGGCGTTGGTGACAGCCGATGGACCAGGTAAGTGAAGAGCTGTCACTGAAGACCGTAATGCTAACCTGTTCTTTCTTGTCTTTATAGGTGTTGCTGAAGACTGGATTCAGGATGGTAAACCTTTTTCCTTAGGCCCAGGATCAGATGCAGAAGACACGATGAGCGTTCTGCTGCAGAGGATGCAGAATAACGCAAAGCAAGATTCATCCATCGGGTGTGGTTTAAATAGCCTCCTGTAGTGCTTAGGTGTCTCCTTCCACAGCCACGCCTAGTAAGAAAAGAGTTCCTGCTTTCCAGAAGAGTTCCAGTGTTCTGAATCTAGGGAGTGGCTCCTGCCCCACCCAACAGGAAAAGTAGTTCCAAACAGAAGAGGATCAGAGGCTCAACTGGCAGGCAAGTAAGCAGCATGGTCTGCTGCAGGTAACTCCACCCAAGCATTATGAGCCCGGCGCTTCCAGCGCTGGGACTGGGCATATTTATGAGCCTGGTGCCACTGGCGCCAGGACTGGGTCCAAAAGGTCCCAATTGGGACTGGTTGGCACTCGGAACCTGGGTTATGGATCTGCTTCCAAGGGAGTTGGGAAAACCCTGACCTTTTGGAAGCAGAGATCATGACAGTACCCCCCCTCAAGGCCCCTCCCAAACCGGGCTCCTCCGGGGGTTTTGGCTTGTCAGGAAATGTTCGGTGAAATCTTTTGATTAGGCGAGGAGCGTGGACATATTCAGCAGGTTCCCAGGATCTCTCTTGGGGGCCGTAGCCTTTCCAGTCAATTAGGTAAAATAGTTTAGATTTGGAGATCTTGGAGTCCAGAATGCTTTTGACTTCAAACTCGAGTTCTCCATCAACTAGGATAGGTTTTGGAGATTTAGTTAGTCGGGTTTGAGGTTGCACGGGCTTTAATAGAGAGACATGGAAGACCGGATGTATCTTCATGTTCGGGGGCAAGTCCAACTTGACCGCTACTGGGTTTACTATGGTAGTGATGGAATAGGGACCAAGGTATCTTGGGTTGAATGTGCGTGGCCCTTTTAGAGGTAGATGTTTGGTGGATAACCAGACTTGATCCCCTACTTGATATTGAGGGGCTTCCTTCCGATGTTGATCTGCTCCTTTCTTGTATTGTTCTTTAGCCCTTTGAAGGTGAGAAACAGCTTCCTTAAAGGCTTGGGTGATTGTAGAATGCAGGTAGTCTACTGCTGGTGTTTCAAGATCTTGGAGGGGATCCAACTCCGAGGTTCGAGGGTGACTGCCGTACAAAAGAAAAAACGGGGTTTTCCCAGTTCCCGAATGGACAGAGTTATTGTAGGCATATTCGGCTATCCAAAGGATGTCTTTCCAAGTTTTTTCAGTTTGTTGCAGCATGCAGCGTAAATACTGTTCCAGAGTTTGATTGGTCCTCTCGGTTTGTCCGTCGGTCTGAGGGTGGTGACTGGTCGATAGTCTCACATCAATTTGAGCCGACCGACAGCAACTTCGCCAGAAATGAGAAATAAATTGACTACCTCGATCCGAAATTAGAACCGAAGGAAAACCGTGCAGTCGGACGATGTTTTCGAGAAATTCTCGGGCCATATTTGCTGCTGTTGGCAAGCCTTTGAGCGGAATGAAATGCGCCATCTTGGAGAATAAGTCCACGATTACTAGAATCGTATTGTATCCGGAGCATGGAGGTAGATCGGTGATGAAGTCCATAGAAAGCGTATGCCAAGGGCGAGGTGGGATGTCAATAGGGCGTAAGAGGCCTGCTGGTCTTTCTTTTTGACTCTTGTTTTGGGGGCATACTCCACAGGACATTATAAAGTCTCTGATATCTTTTTTCCAAGACGGCCACCAGAAGTAGCGCTTGATCTTTTCTGAGGTCTTGGCCATACCGGGATGTCCTTCCATTAAAGAATCGTGATAACAAGCGATTACTTTTTTCTGTAAATCTGTGCTGGGTAGGTATAATCGTTCTTGGAAATACAATAAGTTGTCCTTTACTGCAAAGTCCTCTCCCTGCAGATGCCAATTCTGTATGTCTGCTGGAGTTACAAGTTGCCTGGCTTTATCCTTAACTTCCTCTATGGATTCTGTGGCGATTACACCCAGAATTCTTTGTTCGGGAATGATTGGTACAGGTTTAGGGTTGATCAATTGTTCTTCCACTCCCATCCGAGAAAGGGCATCAGCTTTACCGTTCTTTGTACCAGGTCGATAGGTAATTATGAAGTCAAACTCGGCAAAGAATAATGCCCAACGGAGTTGTCTAGAGGATTGGGCTTTTGCGGTTTTCAAATATTGCAGGTTTCGGTGATCTGTAATCACAGTAACGGTGTGTCGGGCCCCCAGCAGATAATGCCGCCAAGCCTTAAAGGCAGACTTGATAGCCAGAAGTTCCTTGTCAGTAATCGTGTAATTGATTTCAGGAGGCGAGAATTTGCGGGACCAAAATGCCACGGGATGCAACTGATTGGTTACCGGGTCCTTTTGTGATAGAACTGCCCCCATGGCAAGGCTTGAAGCATCAGTTTCCACGATGTAGGGGAGTTCGGGGCAAGGGTGTTTTAAGATTGGTGCAGAGATAAATTTAGTCTTCAAATCCTGGAAAGCTTGTTCCGCCTCGGTAGACCATTCAAAACGTTTGTTTTTCTTTAACAAGGCAGTGATGGGCTGGACTATTCGAGAGAATTCGGGGATAAACCTGCGGTAAAAGTTAGCGAAGCCTAACATGCTTTGCACACCTTTTACGGAGGATGGTGATGGCCATTTGAGAACTGCATCGACCTTCTTTGAATCCATACGCACTCCGCCAGGTGATAATATGAATCCCAAGAATTCAACTTCAGTCACGTTGAAAACACATTTTTCCTTCTTAGCGAAAAGTTTGTGTTGACGCAATCTTTCGAGGACCATTTTCACGTGTTTCCGATGTTCAGATTCCGATGAAGAATAAACGAGGATGTCGTCAATGTAAACAACAACACACACATCTATGAGCTCTCTGAGGACATTGTTCATAAAATATTGAAAGGCGGCCGGGGCATTGCAAAGTCCGAAGGGCATGACCTGATATTCAAATAGCCCATACTTGGTGAGGAAGGCCGTCTTCCATTCATCGTCCTCTTTTACTCGTACCAAGTGGTAAGCTCCTCTAAGATCCAGCTTTGTATATATGCATGCTTTTCTGACTTGGTCCAGGAGTTCAGGGATCAAAGGTAACGGATATCTATTCTTAAAGGTGATCTGGTTCAGGGAGCGATAATCTATACAAGTTCTAAGGTCTCCTTCCTTTTTTGGAACGAAGAACAAAGCTGAAGAAGCAGGGGACTTGGAAGGACGAATAAACCCATTTGCCAGGTATTGATCCAGGTATTGTCGAAGGTGAAGGTTCTCAGGCTCGGTGAGGGCATAAATTCTACTACAAGGAGGAGTAGTTCCAGGTATCAGGTCTATCTGGCAGTCATAAGACCTATGAGGAGGTAGAGAGTTAGCCTGATCCTTCCGGAAAACATCTTGGTATTCTAGGTATTCGGGAGGTAACTGGGGAGTCTCTGAAGAAATTGCTGCCAGTGCCACACCAGGTGGAGGGTGACAAGTAGAGACACATTCTGGAAACTGGACCGTTCTTGCTCGCCAATCGATCAGAGGATTGTGTTTCTCTAACCAAGGTATTCCTAGAATAATCTGAAACTGAGGGGCCTTGATCACATCGAACACGATCTTCTCATGGTGTCCATCTTGACTTACTAGCGTCACCTCTTGAGTGGTATGCGTTACTGGCCCGGAGGCTATCTCCGTACCATCCACCGTAGTAATGACGTCCTTTACAGCCTTGGGACAAAGAGTTAGATTCATCCTCAAAACCATTTCGTGATCCACATAATTGCCGATGGCACCGCTGTCGACGTAAGCTTCAATTGCATGTAATCGATCCGGATTATCAGGGCTAATGAGGACCATAGGTATCACGAAATGCGAGGTCACGGAACTGGTTTTCACGCTCGGCAAGAGGACCTCTATTCTTGTCGGGCGAGGTCGTTTACCTGCTCAGAGTTTGTAACTTTGGTAACTGCAGCTCCTACTGCCTTCTTGGCAGGTTTCACCGGACAGTCTCGAAGAAAGTGCCCTGAGTTTCCGCAATAGAGGCATAATTGCAACTGTTTTCTCCTTTCCCGCTCCTTTTGTGTTAGAGGACCTTTCAGACCCCCTATTTGCATGGGTTCCCCGGAGTCTACTCCTTTGGAAGGAGTTGGCGGTTTGGAAAATACTCGAGCATCAAACTTGGAACGATCGGCCTTCCTGTTCTGCAGTCTGTGATCTATTTGAACGACTAAGTCTATATAGTCCGAACAATCTTGTGGGGGATTCACTACTTGGGCTAACACATCTTTGAGCTCTCCACGTAGACCTCTATAAAACAGCGTAATCCTTTTGTCCTTAGGCCATTGAGTTTCCACTATCAGTCTGTTGAAAGACGCAATATAAGCCAAAAGGTCTTGATTACCTTGTCGCAACGAAAGAAGCTCATTGTCCAAGGCCTGCCCCTGTGAATGTCTTGCGAACAGTTTTTCCATACTGAGCTGAAAAGCTTGAAAATCATGGAGGACCGGATCATCTTGATTTACTAGAGGGATCGACCAGTCTGCCGCATTGCCACTAAGGTACGAAAGCACGAAAGCTACTTTAGCTTGATCAGTTGGAAAGGCTGCTGGCCGGCATAAGAAATGCAACCGGCACTGATTGATAAATACTGCAAACCTCTTTGGGTCACCAGAAAATCGTTCGGGCGGAGCCAGAGGTACATTCCCAGGTAGGTTGATCTGCACTGGATTCATAGAGGATGTAGAAGGAAGATTTCCCCCAGATGCGGGTAACGGGGTCTGTCCGGCTTGTGACTGTAGCAATTGTCCAGCGAGATCATCTGTTAGCTCCTTGGAAATAATCAGTTCCCCAAGTAACTGGGCTAGCTGGTCGGTATCCGAGGTTTCCATAGCGCCTTGATGGGAGTTTTGTGGTAGGCTTTGCGTCCTGTAACGCTCACCTGATTCCCGTAGAGGCGCCGGTCTTGACTGGGCGTATACCGTATCTTCAAAGGTGATGTGCAACACACGGCTGGCTCTTTGGGCTGGACCTCTGTGCACTATATGTCTGACTTGAAGGGTGAGATGTCTGCAGATAGAAAATATGGGATTAAGGAACTGGGTTATTGAATGTCTCTCTCTTCTTCCCTTTCTCTTCTCCTGTAGAACCCCAAAGGTTAACGCTCTCACCTTAGGTAAGTGAACGCCGTGCTCTCCATCTGCCTCGGGGCAGGGTGCTGTAACCAGTTTCTTCACTGGATAAGGGGAGCAGGCCTCTTGACTTCAGTGGACTGCTGTCAGTCGTTTACTGCACGAACGGTAAGTTTCGAGTAACTCTAATGTCTTTAAAGTCTTTAGTAATGATGTTTCTTGTTTTGCAGGGTTCCGGCGATGGCGGATGATGGGCTGAAGTGAGTTGAAGATGGAGCCCGTGTGATGAATAGAAGCGCCTGGAAGCATGTAAGTAAGCGCTTGTTGCCTGCTTCACGATGCGCTCCAACTGTCTTTTTATTTTGCAGGTACAAGTTCGGAGCGGCTGCCGGGTGCCGGAATACCCACTGGGTTAGATGTGGAAAGGAGTAATGGCACGTGAGTATTAAAGTTCCCCAATGTCTTTAAACGCACCTTGTTTTGTCTTTCAGATGCGGGATGCAGCGCCGAAGGCCTCCGGAGCGTGCGAAGAGTTGGTAAGCTTTTGTCTTTCAGATGCCGGAATGCAGTGTGAAGACCTCCGGAGCGCACGAAGAGTAGGTAAGCCTTTGTCCTTCAGATGCCGGAATGCACCGCGAGGCGTTGGTGACAGCCGATGGACCAGGTAAGTGAAGAGCTGTCACTGAAGACCGTAATGCTAACCTGTTCTTTCTTGTCTTTATAGGTGTTGCTGAAGACTGGATTCAGGATGGTAAGCCTTTTTCCTTAGGCCCAGGATCAGATGCAGAAGACACGATGAGCGTTCTGCTGCAGAGGATGCAGAATAACGCAAAGCAAGATTCATCCATCGGGTGTGGTTTAAATAGCCTCCTGTAGTGCTTAGGTGTCTCCTTCCACAGCCACGCCTAGTAAGAAAAGAGTTCCTGCTTTCCAGAAGAGTTCCAGTGTTCTGAATCTAGGGAGTGGCTCCTGCCCCACCCAACAGGAAAAGTAGTTCCAAACAGAAGAGGATCAGAGGCTCAACTGGCAGGCAAGTAAGCAGCATGGTCTGCTGCAGGTAAGTCCACCCAAGCATTATGAGCCCGGCGCTTCCAGCGCTGGGACTGGGCATATTTATGAGCCTGGTGCCACTGGCGCCAGGACTGGGTCCAAAAGGTCCCATTTGGGACTGGTTGGCACTCGGAACCTGGGTTATGGATCTGCTTCCAAGGGAGTTGGGAAAACCCTGACCTTTTGGAAGCAGAGATCATGACAGCCCCGGACCTATGGACAGATTTCTGTTATGACCTTTTCAGTAGAATCAACCTTACAAGGCAGGTACCCGACTCATGGAAGAAGGCAGTAGTAATACCGATCTTCAAAAGGGGAGATGGAGCAAAACCAGAAAATTACCATCTGATCTCCTTGTTGGATGTTTTAGGTAAATTGTACACTGATATCCTGCTTAAACGGTTAAAGGAATGGATAAAGGCAACAGAAAATTTTGACCAAAGACAATCAGGATTTGTGGAGAAGGCTGTGACTTAAATCTATTCCTAATCAACCTACTAAAAATGAAAAATCTGAAAGAAAACCAAAAACTATTCCTAGCCTGTATTGATATGGCGGCAGCATTCGACAGAGTGGACCGGAACATCTTATGGAACAAACTTAGACAAAAAGGGTGCCCCAAAGACCTATTGGCAGCTATTATAGCCCTACACTCTGACACCAGATTTCAAGTGCGACTAGATCAGAAAGGCACTCTAACAAAAGAAATACCCACAAGAAGAGGGTTTAAGCAAGGGTGTCCTTTGGCGTCCGTTTTGTATAATGTTTACATCCTAGACATGAAGAATGTGCTGGAACCAGTCAGATGGTGCTCTAGGCGCTTAAACGGCAATTTAGTGGGGCACTTATTATATGTGGACGACTTGATACTGCTAGACAAAACACAGCTGGGACTACAATGAAAATTAGAAGCGTTGCAAAGGTATGTTGAACAAAATTATCAGAAAATAAATACAGAAAAATCAGAAATCCAAATAATCAAGAAACCGCAGACGAAAGTGAAGTAACCATTTAAATGCTGCCTAGGAAACAAGCCAATTCTGATAACAAAAGCGTCAAAATACCTAGGAATAATCGTGGCAGATGGAGGAGAGAAGCGTTGGGTTGAAAATGTACAACTCAAAATTAACCAACAAACGGCACAAGCATTGATCCTCATGAGAACATTTTGAAAATTTTGGTTGCAAACAATCATAGACTTTTACAACTTAAAAGTGGTCACTACAATAACATATGCTGCCGAGACAGGCTTAGGAATACCATGGGAAACATGGGATAGACGTGACAGAATATTCTGGGAAAGAGTACTAAGACTGCCAAAATCAATACTGATGGGGGTGCTTCAACACGAACTGGGTCTATACTCGCTCCATTCCCAGATCATTTGGAAAGCATTGTCAACCTTCAGGAAAGTGGAGCTAGCTCTCTGCTCCCCACAATCTAGCATCATTAAATCAGGAAAGGAAAAATCTGATTTCTGGCCACTAGCATTATGGCGATCGAAATGCACTGAAATCCTAACCAATCTAAACGGGCAAACAAGCATCATTACGTGATCAGCCAAAAAAGATAAAGGCATTACTCATGTCCATTGATTGGGCAGAAACAGAAGCTACACGCTCTAACTCGAAAATCCATACACTATCAAAAAAATGAATGGGCCTGCCAGGGATTACGCCAGAATACTTACAAAAAAATCAGCGAATCCAAAACATACATATCTTATTCTGAGATTCAGGATAAATTTACTCAGAACCAAAGAAAACCTAATGAAATATGGTATCACAAACAATAGTAAATACTGTTTATGTGATCGAGAAGATTAATCCCTACGGCATCTAACTCTGTTCTGCAAGGGACTAAGGACAGAAAGAACAAAACTGTAGCATGACACTCTAGCACCAAGTTGTTCCCTAACTCCATATCTATGCTGGGAAGCTCTTTATGATGGAACAAATCAGAAAACCAATAGAGTATTGGCCACTTTCTTGGAATTGATGTTAGACAAACTGGAAGAGTCACTGAAGGATTTTTAAAGGGAAAAACAAAAAGTAACTTTTAAAAAAATGGAAGTGTAAGCAGGACAAGGAGGAATCTGGAATCTTCACATAACATCTATTATCAATGGATCTGCAAGAAGGGCTAGAAACAAAACAACTGAAATCAATGTGATTGCGACTCTTGGCCAAATGTTTGGCGGGATACAAAATAAAGCAAAAGTCTGTAATTATAATGAATGCTCAAGTTTGACACTGACACAATGGGTACACTTTGTAAAACCTTTATTGAAATTGTTGGGGTTGGAGAAACTCCTATATTGCCCTATAACTAAGATGGGAGTAGTCTCAGCCATCAAATAATAAAAAATGCAGTCCTAGTGGAGTCTCAAATCAAAATGGCCTATGCTAACAAAACCTAATACCTGCCCCATCTCTTGTACAATAAAGTGTAAAAAGGAGAAATGTATGCAAAAGGAAAAATCAGTGTTCAAATGAATAAATGTGGTTGAACCAGCTCTCCTCCCCACGTTAGAGAGTAAGGCTGTCCCTGTAGGCAGGATGACACACTCTGGCTCGACTTCCAACACAATAAACAGTTCCAAAACGTGGATCGAGGCCTGTCAGTCCTCTTACGATGGAGTTCAATACCAACCTGCAAGCGGGGGGCTCCTTTCCCCAACCTTATTTCACTTCGGGGCTCCCCCTGTCAGCCTCGGACCACTTTTGGATGTCGAAGACTTTCAAATGTGCATGGCTTTCTTTACAGACCACTGCAGGACCACTTTGTCTCAAAGTTTACAGTTCAACTTTCACTTTCCCCTTCTGTAGGAGTTAAACTTCTTTATTTCACTTCTGGTGTTCATTCGCTTTATCGCTTCAAACAATGTTCTTTTCACAGAGACTTTCGAGCGGGCTACTACCTTTCACCGGACCACTCGTTACTTAGTACCGCTGATTTTACAGCTGTCTTTTACTTCAAAGTTCATTCACAGGTATGTCTTCCCTCGCGTCTCATTCACATGCGTGCAGCCTTCACTTGCGATTATAATGTTGCTACTTCAAACTGTAACACACACCGGTATTTCAGGTTGCTTGCCAACTCATCGGCTATGTGCGTCTCTTCTTGGTTTTGCCATTCTCAATTCACATGTCAAGGTTAGTACCACAGGGTTGACCTCGCCTCCCCAACTCTGCCGTTCACCTGAGAGGGTCGCTGTAATCCTTGAAATACAATGCAGTCTTCACTTGTGGGATCTGGCCTTCTCCACGTGTCTTTTGCGGCCTGTCAGAGGCAACAACCTCCAGTAGGAAACGCTTGGGGTTTTTGACGCACTGCTCTCATCTCTTGGTCCGTCGCTCTGCTCTAGTAGGTTTGCCTTCATCCCGGAAGCTCTGCTCGTACTCGTGTTCCTCCTTGCTCAGAGTGTGTCTTTGGGTTCTGCCTTTTATTCGTGTGAGGGCTAATTTGTATCAGGTGTATGCACTTAGAATGAAGTCCTTACTTTCTCTGACGCTATTAGCGGGACATGTTCAGTATGATGTGTGAAAGTAAATGTTGTTACTCTCAGTCACCCTCTTCCTCGTCCCAGTGTTTGTGTAAAAAGGGAGGTCAGGGGGAGTTGGGACCTCAGAACATCCGAAAACATAGGATGGGTTGGATAAACTAAAAAGCTGTCTCACCTCCACTCCCGAAAGACCCCTCACCCAGGTGATCCTCCCGCACTGGTCCACCCCCAGGGTCTGGATCCAAATGCGCTGGCCTTGCCCTGGCAACCGGAGAGCGAGATACCCGGGGACTAGCAGGTGAGACACCCTCTGGATTCTCACATGACCTGACCCAACCCTCCTGAGGATCCAGAAACAGACATCTGAGTCTCCAATCGCTGCTATCCATCCAGCGTGGGAGCACCAGTTGGCAGCCAGATGCATTCCCCTGGAAAGTACTCTGCCTGAACCTTGATCCAGTAGCTCAGGCAGAAATCCCAAAAAGCCCTCACCAGATCTGCTAAAGATTTGGACTGAGTCCCTCCCAACTTGTTGATGTAACAAACTGCTGCCGCACTGTCCATCAACAGATGGACCACACAGTGGGAGAACCTGCTTGTGAAGTAGCTGATCCCAAAAGACTATGTATGAGGTTCCAAAGAGTTTATGTGCCATAACGACTCATTCAGAAACAATGGGGCCTCACTACGGGTTCATTGGTAACTGTGCCGGTGCTCCCGGCAGGTTCCCGCCAGACTCGTAATGATTTACTGACGCCTGACTTCCCGGTACCACTGGGAGATTACAACCCCAGTGGTCCGGAATGTCAGGCGCCGCTAAATTGTAAGTCCCCATTCCCATAGAGTCCTATTGGACTCTATGGGAATGGGGACAGCAGAAGCTGTGCCGCTGGTTCCGTGATGGCTTTGCCTACTGTGACCGCTGTGCCCGGCAGGGTCATACCTGTAGGACACAGCGGCTCTGGCAGGCAAACCTGTAGTTTGCCGGTCCGGAAACAACGGTGCCACTAAGCTTACCAGCACCATTGTTTCCAGAATGGCAAACTTAGAATGAGGTCTCATATCCCTTCAGTCAAGATGCTTTCACACTACAAATGGCCTCTATGACTTGTGTTGGATTCTAATTACAGACTGGGGGAAGGAGAAATGGCTATACCGTTCGATGCATCAGATGTCTTACCCACGAGCACAGCTCTACTTTTGCTGCGCCGGAAAACGGGACCCAGTCTGAATAGACTAAACCTTGCAAGGGACTCAGAATGACTGCCTGAATGGAAGAGGAGATTTTACTGTTGAGGCATGCTAGGTACCTCACCAATTTCACTCCCATGCAGTGAGGGTTCCTGATCTCCCTTTTGAGCAGGTGCAACCACCCTGCAGGAAGCTTGAAAGTGCCGCCATTGATTGTATCAAAAACTGCATGCATTGAGAGGGGTCCAAGCCAGACTTCTGGAAATGTATTACGAATCCCAAGTTCTGCAAAAGGGAAACAGCCATTAGCACATGTTGTGACAAACTGGATTCTACTTCGCTGGATTACAAGGATGAGTCGGGGTAAAATGGCCCACTCAGCCCTCACACTTCTACAAACCAAAACACAATGCAATCATAAAGGTAAAACAGGGACAGTTAAGAGATATACCTCCTCTGTCTTTTGTGGCAACGTGGGCCGAGAGAAGGCTATACTCTCAAGTGGGGTGTGATGGTGAACCATTAGTGACCTAAACAACACAGTATCACAGTCCAAAATAAAGAAATGTCCATTCAAGGTTCCATAAAATTATAAACACTTTAATTAAACACAATCTGCAAATAAAACGAAAAGCGATTACTACACAAACACTCACCCCAAAGGAAGAATAGAGAAGATGCAACACACTTATTATTATTATTATTTAAATTATTACACTGGAGAAAGTAGCACTCTTGAGCGTAGTTCCAGGGATGGTATGTGAGGCACTACCATAAAAAGGATATATTATTGAAACCAGGAGTGATCATGAATCATGACCTAACCAGTCTCTAGGGTCCAAGTGGGCCGTTTGATTTGATTTGATTTGGCATTTAAAGTGCGCATATCTCAAAAGAGAAACTGGCAGCAAACTGCATCTAGGCTCAGATGATGAATATAGTGCTCATAACCTAAAAAGAAAATGCCAATCAATCAGAGTACTACGCAAACAGATTGGTTTTCAGGGGTTTTACGAAAGATGATTAGAGAATTTATTTGACAAAAGGTGTATCGGCAGAGAATTCCAGACTCGAGGGCCTGCGACAGAAAAACGTCTGTCACCTCAAGTGGTAGTTCTAGAGGGACAGACATTTGTCCATCGAGTGCAGTGATTGGGAAGGTTTGTACTTTATGATTTTGGATATTAGACAGGCAGGGGCGAGATCATGAATACATTTAAAAACTAAACCCAGCAGTTTGAACTGTATTCGCTCCCGCACTGGGAGCCAGTGAAGGCTCTTCCGAAAACCTGATATTGAATTTTTCCGAGACAATGGGGTCATTACAAGGTTGGCGGTAGGGCTTTAATTGGGCCAATAGAGCTGCCGGCCCCGTTAAACCCCTACCACCGCATTACGAGTTCTGCTCGCGGGACCCGCTAAGGACGCCTGGTTTTACTTGGGATCTTGGGTGCGTCGATGTGCAATAAGTGAGGTGGCAGTTCAAGGGATAGCTGGGCCAAACCGTGGTTGTAACCCCCTGGTTAGAGTCTGCAAGTAACTCTCCAGTTATTTGGTCTGGTTCATGGCATTGAGCAGTCGCTTCATCCTACCAGGAGCTTTGGCTGGCACATAAGGCTGTGTGCAAGCTGGTCGAAGAATGGTGAAGGAGTATAGCAACCAGCGCCTGCGACTTTCCTCTTGTTCCAGGTGCGTTGAACACACAGCGACTGGGTCGGTGTAGTGAACAGGTAGATTGGGCTGGTCTGGTCCTCTGGTTGCTGTGAGGCCCTTTCAGAGGGACTCGGGGCTCGGATGATTCCATTCAGGGTCTGCTCTCCCAGTTGAAGAGATTCCAGTGCAGAGTGGTAGGTCCTGATCCCCAGCAGAGGTTACTCCTGATGTGCCCTGGGAGTGGTAGGGGACAGATCTTCCTTCTGCCTTGGATGACTTCTTCACCTCAGGCTGAGGGTTTTGGAGAGTATATCTCTCCCCAAGGAAGTCCAGTGAGATCTTCAGAATGAATTTGCAGCCTTAATGGATCAGAGAGGAACTGAGCGAATCTGTCGAAGGGGTGGAATACCCTTCTTTTAAGGGCAAAAAACCTCAGGTGTTTGGACTAAAGCTAGCCAGCCTTAATGGTCCAATCCTTGCTATGGGGGGAGAGGACGTTGCCCTATTGATGTCATACCCAAAGTGCTTTGCTCTAGAGGAAGTGGAGGGGACAGGAAAGAGAAAGCTGGGTGCACAGTGATGAACGAGGGTCTCTTGGCTCCCCCTCTCCTATGGATCAACCCAGCCGTGAGCCCGGAATTCATGAATGCTTGGTTAGCCATTTATGGGCTTTGGGGTGCAGCGTGGTTCTTAGACCACTGTAATTTGATTTAAAGCAGCAGCATCGTTCTCATATACACTGCGCTGCTAATTTCCCTGCATTTTACCGACATCACGTGCGGACAGCACCAGCTCTGTGGGCCCTTCTCTTTCTTCACTATGGCCACCCTCTTACTCAGCACTGGAGTGCCTCAGAGGGTTGCCATGCCAACAGAGTCACGTTGCTCCTGTTCGGCTGCCTTCACTGTTCTTTTGGCCTACACTGAGGTGGCAGACGAGGAAACCGGCCCCAGCATGAAGGCCCACAAAAAGGCCCCCGCCTGACCCTGTCCAATGCTGGAAGGAGCCCCTCCGTTGCTGCTGCATCTCCAATCCTCCAATCCAGCACTGCACACAGAATAAACTAACTGCATCTCTGTATTCAAGTGCATGAAAAATGTCCCTCCATCCCTGCGCCAGTAAGCACACTGGATCACCTGCGTGGGCCAAAGCTCTCCACCTGGTTGCGTACTGACTCTTGCCTCTCATGTCTCACAACCTCACTGCTAACTGTTTCCTCCTCCTACTTGACACAGTCCTACTGTACATCTCTTTTTTTTAGATGGATTTCTCTACCTCCTTGGGCCTAACCCCTTTTATGCTGCACTGCTGCTCTCTGGCATAGTCAGATCTAGGTGTGTTTTTAAATTGTTGCATTTCCCAATTTGTACCATTTTAGTACATTTGGCAAAGTCAGATCTCAGTGTGCTTTTTTTAACCTGTTGCATTCCCCATTTTGTACTATTTTAGTGCATTTTGGCAAAGTCAATTCCAGGTTGCTGTTCAATTACCTAATACCCCCGGCTGCTAGCCCGCCTGGTGAGTTGCCTCGTGCATGTGCAGTATCTACTCTTGTCCCTTTACTCCCCTCTCTACCTTCCTCTATGGCTCTCTCCATCTCTCCTATCACTCAAACTGCTATTCTATCACCTACACCCCTCTCTCACTAAGTCATGAAGGAAAAAGTTCAAAAAAGATCTAATTTCTTGTAATCCTGGTTTACCGATTGCAGACACCTCTGTCTGTGCCAATTCAGACAGATTGGACTAATATTCTCTTTTCTTTCCCCTCTCCAGACCTATGGACTCTACATCTGATCTCAACTCTCTCCCCTTCCTTTTTCTCACCCATTAATGGTGGCACTAGATGGGAACCTCTCTTGGCTGGCTTCTCATCCTCGAGGTGCATCATTAATGTCGATCACAATGGCACTATCATGGCTCAGGGTTCTCAACCCAATCTCCTCCTGTCCCCTTTGACAGCCGCCTGCCATCTCTCATCAGCTTCCTTCCCGCTCCTGCTAACCCTCCTTCCTCTCTCTCAACACCTCCTTCACCACCTCCGACAGGTGTACCACCCCCCTGTAGCCCTCCTCGGAAGACCTTTAAAGGTGGTAACTGGCTTCACTTAGGCACACCTAATGCTTGGTCCACTGTCAAACGTTTTTCCGACATCTGCCTCCTCCTTGAAGACTTTGACCTCAACATCCTCGCTCTCACCGAGACGTTGTTCAATGCCAGCTTGGTCACTGCTTTTGACTCCCTTCTCCCTGATGGCTACAAGATCATCTCAAAGCCTCATCTCAACCGTGCTGGCGGTGGAGTAGCCTTGATCTCCCAGAGTGGGTCCCTTCTTCCCTCATACCCAACCAGCCCTACTCCTCCTTTGAAAGCCTGGCCTGCAAGCTTGCCATCTCTTCTACTTCCTCCTAGACCATTGCTACATCTACAGACCTCCAGGCCCTATCTCCTCTTTCCTTTCAGAATGGGCTTATTTCTCATCCTCTCCCCTTACTTCCTGCTCTAAACTCCTCCTCTGTGACTTCAACATACACCTGGATTCTTCAATCACAGTCACCACTCTCTTGCGCGACCTCTGCACCTCTCTCTCCCTCTCTATTCTCCCCTCCAGTCCTACCCACTCGGCTGGACACACGGTCGATGCCTTCATCCATTCTGATCTTTTGCTCTCTACCCCACTCTCCACCCCGCTCTCCTGGTAGAACACACCCCCCTCACCTCGCACCTGTGAACTCCCGGCCCTCTGACTGAACCTCGCCCAGCTCTGCCAGTCCATTTGCAGACATTTGTTCAAGGAAAAGAGTGTCAGCTGCTGCCTTCAATTCCATCTTCAATCCCCCTCCCTCTACCAACTCAACTACTGACTCTACTCTCAACAATCTGCACCTCGCTATCACCACCTCACTATCACCAACACTCTCGATATTCTAGCCCCTGTCATGAGGATCCGTCTGAAACCTGCCACCAAGCGTAACACTTGGTATGACTCAGATCTAGCAGCCCTGAAACACAAGTGTTGTGCTGCTGAACGGAAGTGGCAGACCCCAAGCTCAACCTCTGATAAACTGGCCTGTTGCCTTCTCCAAAGGCAATATCGTCTCTCCATTCCCTACAAGAAGAGGGCCCACATCCAGGCCCGCGTCTTTGGAGCTTCTGACAACACGGCTGAACTCTTTAAAATCTGCAAGGAACTTGCCAATCCATCTGCAGTCTCTACCTCACCTCTTCCCTCCCAGCCCCACCGGCCATCCACTTCACTGCTAAAACTCAGGACATCCTGAGTTCTCACTCTTCCTCCCTCCCACCTCCTCCCTTCCCTCTGCAACCCTCGACTCTCCCATCCACTCTTTCCTCCTTCTTTCCTATCACAACAAACAAGGTCACTAGAGTTGTCAGCTCTATGAAGGTCTCCAACCAGGTATCCCCCGGTTCTTCCATAACTATTAAGGACAATATTGTCTCCCTTGCTCCAGCACTCGCAGACTTCTGTAATCATTCTCTTGCCACTGGTTCTTTCCCCTCTGCCCTCAAGAGCTCCCTTGTGAGCCTCCTCCTGAAAAAGCCTTCCGCAACCCCTCGTTTCCAGCTAACTACGGCCCTATCTCTATCACTCCCTTCCTTGGGATACTTCTGGAGAAGTTGGTCTTCCCCCAACTATCCCAGCATACTGAACTTGTTGGTTGCCTGCATGACCACCAATCTGGATTCTGAGCATCCAGAGGTATGGAAACTGCTCTCCGGAACACCCGTGAAGAATTCTTGCATCTCTTGACTCAAACTCACCCACTGATCTCATTCTACTTGATCTCTCCTCTGCTTTTAACATGGTCAACCACTCCATCCCCATAAAACAGCTCCATGATACCCTTGGTATCTCGTGGCGGTCACTGGACTGACAGTCTCTCCCAGCTTATCCTGGGTTAATTCTCCTCATCCCCTTCTATCCCCACTTGTGGCGTTCCCTAGGGCTCTAACCTCCACTTTCTCCCTGCACTTCCAGTGTTATGCAGATGATACCCAATTCTTCTTCAGACTACCCTCTGCATCTCTTCTGACTTCCTCTGTCATTCCTGATTGCCTATCCGCCATCCAGTCTTGGTATACCTCCAATGATCTCTGTCTCAATGCCAGTAAGACTGAGATTCTTCCTATCAGGACTCCTGTTCCCCCTTTTCTCCCTTCTCTCTGGCCACCCTCGATGGGCTGTCCCACCTTTCCTTCCTCTGAAACCAGAAACCTGGGAGTTATCTTCGACTCCTCTATCTTTCATTCCTCACATCTTGGACCTTGCCAAGAATGCCCATTTTCAACTATACCTCCTCAGGGGCATCCTCCCTTTTCCCGAGAAGCCTCCAGAGCTCTGGTACTCTCCAGGCTTGACTACTGTAACAGCCTGTTCCTTAATCTTCCTTCATCTTCTCTCCGCCCCCTCCAGTTAATCCAGAATAGCACTGCAAGACTTATCCTTAGCCTCAAGCCCAGGGACCGTATCTCTCCAGTCCTAAAATCTCTCCACTGGCTCTCGGTTCCTGCCAGGATCAAATTTAAATCCCTCTGCATCATCCATAAGGCTGTATGGGGCCTGGGACCATGGTATATGCAACTTGCTCTCACCAAATACTCTTCTTCCAGATCCCTCCAATCCTCCGACTCGAACTCTCTGCTCGTCCAGCTCTTCTCTAAGTAGAGAGCAGGCAACCGTTCCTTTTCTTTAGCTGTCTCCTTCCTCTGGAACAGCCTTCCCCTTTCTTTCCGTCTTGAGCCAGATCACCTCAAGTTCCACAAGCACCTCAAGCCTTTTCTCTTTTCCTCCTCCTTCCCTCTCCCCCTCTTGTGCAAGACCCCACAGTGGCTGTAATTGGTGGGCTGGGCCCCTATTTATCCTACTGGGTCCCAGCCTTTTTCCAATCGCCTGCAGCATCCGCCCTCCCCCGGCACTTGCCTCTGGGCACCACTAGCCTGTGTTGTCTCACAGGCCCTGCACTTATTATATTGGCTGGTGACCCCTCTTCCATCAAGTGGTCACTGCTAGGCACTTACCTGTTGCCTTTACAACAGACTCTCTGGCACTCCCCCACCTCTGTGGAACCTCTAGCATTTACTCTCTTCCCCTTTGCCTTCTCTCTCTCTGCCTTGCACGCTCTGAAAGTTCACATGGCCCGGTAGGACCGCTTTTGTATTCTATTCATCAATATGATCATATTCCATTGTCTTACTGTTCCACTGTTCCCTTATTCCCTTTCCTTTTCCCTATGGGCGATTTGAAACACAAATTATTGATGTATAAGCGCCTTAAAAAAGCCCAATAAAATAAACAGAGAGAGAAAGAGAGAGAGCGTGAGAGTGAAATTCAAGATGGTGGAAGCCTCCTTCACTTGACGAGAGATCTCCTGCCTATCATCATCCTGCCCCTTCCCTTCTCACTGAGAACAAAGGCTTTTAGATATGCAACACCCTGGTTAAAGACAGCACTGCCTTGGCTAGGGTCTCCTCAGGCCCTTTGGGGATAGAATGTCTGCTTAGACCTTTGCAAGGTGATGAAGGGCTCTGATTGTCTGGGGCCTGATGCACCAGAGGAACAGGGGCCATTGCCAGACGGCACCTCCGACCAGCCCTGGAAGAGACCCAGAGAAGGTAAATATTCCTGAGTAAAGATTGGGCTTTCGCCAAAGAGATATGTGCTCATGTTGCTGCCCAATTGTCTAACAAACTTGTCGACATATAAGTGGTGGCTCATTTTTGAGGGTGTGTGGGGAGGAGCCCATCCTTTAATTCTCTCCCCTCAAAAACAAGCCACCACTGTATTTACTGGCTCCCTGCAGTTCATCCCAGCAGCCAGTGTGAGGAGTAATGCCCTCCAATTGGTTTCTGACTGTGCATGTGGGGTTGGGAGGGTGCTTTCGGAGCACCCCTCCTCCCAGCGAGGCCTTAGGAGTCATGGTAGCGAGGCCTTAGGAGTCATGACCCACCCACTATACTTGCCTATCCTTAGCTGGTGTGGGGTCAGGAGCTGCTGATCCCACCCCAGCATGTGAGGGGTCCTCTCCACAATATATGGGCTCCCTTGGGCCAGGGAGTCCAGGAATGTGTAAACTTTAAAAAAAATCATGGTAATCATAATTGTCATTTTTCGACGAAAATGTCAATTATGATTACCGTGAGATTTTGTTTTAAGTTTCCAAATTCCAGGCTCCGTCAAGGATGGCACTCTGTCAAGAGTGGCACAGGGCACCCAGGTAGAGTTTGGGTGGCTGTGCTGATGTAAGGTGACAGATAAGCACACACAGCAGGAGCTCAACAAGAAGGAAGTATAGGCAACAGTAGCTGTGAACAAAAAGGGGCATGGAATACAAAGGTACAAACAAAATGGATTCCCTCTTGGGGTGTATGCAGAAATGGGAAAGAGTGTTCCACGGACTTTGGAAACTCCAGCCTTCTGCACAGATTGCTATTACAGGGGCCCACTCCGTATGCTCATGGCTGGGAACAACAGCAGTGGGTGTCTGTAACTGAACCCTAAGGCACGAACAAGGTAACAGTACTTCAGAAGACTGAAGCCTGTACGGGTCCAGCAGGAACCAAACAATAACACGAAGTACAACACTGAAAACGCGACAAGGGAAGGGGCAGAGGTTGCCTGCCGGCACTGAACAGTCAAGCTCTGTACAAAGGATTTACATAAGACACAAGTGAAGACAAGAACAGAAATATCCAGGGAAAAGGAAGTCAAAGAGAACAAGGTTCAGAACAGAATCACTGAAATGGATAACCTAAGGGGAGGACAGAAGACTCCAGGAAGAGAAGGACAGGGATCAAGAACAGGGGGTTGCAAACAAGGAAGAGAGCAAGGGAACAGTAGCCAGGAAACAGGGGGCTGCAAACAAGGAAGCAGGGCTACAGTAACGGATGCCAGAAAGTGCAGGCAAACTGTTGTGGACTGCAGAGGACTGTAGCAGGCTGCAAGGCAGGGAGTCCAGAGGAGCAGGACAGAGAGCTGTAGTAGACTGCAGACAGAGAGCCCAGAGGAGCAGGGCAGCAAGGAGCGAGCCCGGAGGAGCAGGGCAGCAAGGAACGAGCCCAGAAGAGCAGGGCAGCAAGGAACGAGCCCAAAGGAGCAGGGCAGCGAGGCAGGGAGCCCAGAGGACCAGGGCTGAAAGCAGAGGAGTGTAGCAGGCTGTAAGGCAGGGAGCCCAGAGGATCAGGGCTGAAGGCAGAGGAGTATAGCAGGATGCAAGGCAGGGAGCCCAGAGGAGCAGGGCAGCAAGGAACGAGCCCAAAGTAGCAGGGCAGAGAGGCAGGGAGCCCAGAGAAGCAGGGCAGCAAGGCACTGGATCAGAAGCAGGATAATACGGCAACAGGAAGAGCATAAAAATCGTGGCTCAAGGCAAAAAGGGGCAGGGAGAACTCTTGATGCAAGAGACTGTTCTCCTGCAGACAGCTGCTTAAATAAAGCCCTGCACTGTACTGAGGCAGGCTAATTGGCAGCATCTGGAGCAGCACACCTGAAGGTAATCTGCCTCCTCCCTCTCTGGCCCTGAGAAGGTGGAAGCAGCACTGATTGCTAGGGTTTCTGGGGATTTTGGTTCCAATACTGATGAATGGGAATAGCCAGGAAATGATAACTGTAGCAAGGTGCATTATGGTACATGTAGTTAGCTGAATTAAATACGAAAGTACCAAAGTCGTGCAAATGGAAATTAAGGACCAAAGTGTGAATAGGGGTTGTTCAAAGAGTATTATGAAGATAAATGAGGTCCAAATAGTCCATGATGGTTGCCAATGTGTGCCCCAGTGGCACAGGCATGATAGTATGCCCCTCCTCATGCCCCTCTCCAGGCCTCCTGAAGACTGACAACAAGAAGAGAAAGTCCAAGGCCTGTCACACCGTGAGAGAGTCTTATACTAAAACGGCACTTCATGAAGTTCCAAAAACTGTGTAAGGCTGCAAGGTGAGAGTTTTTAAAGGAGGAAGCTTTACCAATGTTCAGAACCCTTGAGATTGAATCCAGAAAAGACAAAGTCTTAGGGGCACAAAACACAACAGTGCGTTCATGAACTGAGGAACTGTGAAGATCTGCTGCAGGCTCCATGGCATATATTGCTTTGAAAGTAGTGTTCTTCCTTAGGGCTGGCAACGGTACAGTGCTGAAAGGTGGAACCAGAGATACAGCTGAATTGGTTGCTCTAGGAAGGTCTTCCAAATCTTCAGATGTATTGGTAGTCGGCGTGATATTTATATTTGAAGACAAATCAGGCAAGACAGGAATTTCATTGCAAAGTGTAAACAGGGGTGTCTCTTTGTTCACAAATGGATCTTCAACGGTATTCAGATACCTGGACTGGTTCTTGAAAGGAACGGTATCCTCTAACCACTCGGTTGTCTCATTAGATATGATATGAACTATCACCACTACAGGATAGTTTGAGGATGTAGATCAGGAAGAGAAGGTGCTGTGGGATCAGGTTGTGTAGCAGAAGCAGAGGATTCAGCCGCAGCGAGCATAGCTGCGGAGGAAGCAGAATTCGGGGCATCGAGAGCATCAGAAGTAGCAGTAACTTTATGAAACACAGCGGCAGGTTCTTCAGAAGCAGCAATGGCAACATCACGATTAGCAGCAGGGACTTCAGGAGTCACAAATGTTGCAGAGACACCATGAGTTGCAGGGAGTTCAGAAGCCACAGCAGCAGGGAGATCGAGAAGAGCAGTAGGAAGTTCAGGTGCTGTAGCAGCTGGGAGTATAGGTGCCACAGGAGTACCAGCGGGCAGGGACGCAAGTGAGGCTGATGGAGTAGAGTCTGATAGTTTAGGTGCTGCAGAGGCACCAGCAGGAACAACCGGAGCTGTAGCCTTAATAGGAGAACTTTTAACTGGCTTTGCAATAGGTACTGTCCTTGCAGGCAGAGAGAAAGGGGGTGCTTCTACTGTAGTAAGAGTGATTTGAGATGCTGCATCAGTAGCAGATTCAGGAGTACTAGCAGGAGGAGCAGCAGCGATTGGGCTTGCAGATTCTGTAACAGGTAGCATGGCTGATGTAGGATCAGGAAAGGGTAGGCTTTCTCATGGTTGGCCTTCAAAGTCTTGTGTTCTCAGGTTGATAGATGGGTCTGGGGTATTTACTGTTGGAAAAGCTGGATTCCAGACAGGTACTGGGTATAGTTCAGGATCTGACTCATGGTCTGGTGCACAAAAGTCCATAGAAGCAGAGTACATCTCTGACTGGTCACTTCAGTAGAGTCTGTAAGTGTGAGTAAAGGACCACCATCAAGGGTAAGAACGGGACAATCCTTTAACTCAGCAGGATCTCCAGTCAGATGATTACACTTGGTTGGTGGTGTAATGGCAGTGTGAGTGATTTGGCCCACCGGAGGAGTTAATTCTTCACTATCTGAACAACAGCCTGAGTTACTGGGGCAAGTAAGTGAATGAGCTGTGTCAAGCTTTAGATGGTATGCATATGCCAAGTTCAGGTCTTCCATCTGCTCTGTATAAGTCTGTATCTTTTTCTGTGTTACCATTCCAGGCCTTATGTCAATCTCTAAAGACAGAATGTCGGGTATTGGGCATAGTGTCAGATGGTCTGGTAAATTGTGTCCCTTTGCTAGATTCTTACAATGCAAATAGACAAATTCATCATAGAGGTCTTCGGTTTGTCTTTTAAGGTGCAAGAGCTGTTCTTGTAACTGGTATGTTCCATTTGCCAGTTCTACAACTTCAGAATCTGGTGTAGCAGAAAAGCCAGGTGTTGTAATAGGAAGACTGACCTTAGTGTTATCGTGGTTAGTAGTTACTGGGGAAGCATTAAGACAACCAATGGTCAGTATTGGTCTTTTGTACCCAAGACCAGCTACACTAACCTCAGGATACTGAATGCCTTTTCCTATTAAATGAGTGTTATCAGCAGTCTGGGGAGGTTGTGTAGCTTGCCAAGCTGATCTTGAGCATATCACTTTGGCAACAGCGTACTCTGGTTGAGAGTCTGCCACAATGAGTGTAATATCTTTGGCTGTAGCAGTGTTAAGACATTGGTCCTGAGACAGGGCAGCCTGGAATAAAGGAATACAAGCTTTGTGTACAGGCTGGATGTCGAATGCAGTGTCAGAAGAAATGCCAGAAAACGCATGAGTGTTTTCCACTGTTTGGGCTAACAAAATCTGCAAGAATTCATTATGTTGCTGTAGTTCTTCTACAGATGGGGACTGCGGATCATAGTTACAAATGTCATAATATTTTAACATAGAACGGTCATAGAGCCTATAGTGTAGTACTGTGCTTGCAAACCTTTGTTTACTAGGGCTAGTCTGTCTTTTAAACTAGGTTTTTTGTTTGCTGTCCTTAGGAAAACTTTAGATTTTTGCAGAGGTTTCTTGAACCGAAAGGAAAGCATCTTTGGTCTGTGTGTGCCTTTCCTGCCTATGGGCCAAGAATTTATTGGCTCTTGCATTCTGTCAAGGATGGCACTCTGTCAAGAGGGGCACACGGCACCCAGGTAGGGTTTGGGTGGCTGTGCTGATGTAAGGTGACAGATAAGCACACACAGCAGGAAGCTCAACAAGAAGGAAGAATAGGCAACAGTAGCTGTGAACAAAAAGGGGCAGGGAATACAAAGGTACAAACAAAATGGATTCCCTCTTGGGGTGTATGCAGAAATGGGAAAGAGTGTTCCACAGACCTTTGGAAACTCCAGCCTTCTGCACAGATTGCTATTACAGGGGCCCACTCCGTATGCTCATGGCTGGGAACAACAGCAGTGGGTGTCTGTAACTGAACCCTAAGGCACGAACAAGGTAACAGTACTTCACAAGACTGAAGCCTGTACGGGTCCAGCAGGAACCAAACAATGACACGAAGTACAACACTGAAAACACGACAAGGGAAGGGGCAGAGGTTGCCTGCCGGAACCCAACAGTCAAGCTCTGTACAAAGGATTTACATAAGACACAAGTGAAGACAAGAACAGAAATATCCAGGGAAAAGGAAGTCAAAAAGAACAAGGTTCAGAACAGAATCACTGAAATGGATAACCTAAGGGGAGGACAGAAGACTCCAGGAAGAGAAGGACAGGGATCAAGAACAGGGGGTTGCAAACAAGGAAGATAGCAAGGGAGCAGTAGCCAAGAAACAGGGGGGCTGCAAACAAGGAAGCAGGGCTGCAGTAACGGATGGCACAAAGTGCAGGCAAACTGTTGTGGACTGCAGAGGACTGTAGTAGGCTGCAAGGCAGGGAGTCCAGAGGAGCAGGACAGAGAGCTGTAGTAGGCTGCAGACAGAGAGCCCAGAAGAGCAGGGCAGCAAGGAGCGAGCCCAGAGGAGCATGGCAGCGAGGCAGGGAGCCCAGAGGACCAGGGCTGAAGGCAGAGGAGTGTAGCAGGCTGCAAGGCAGGGAGCACAGAGGAGCAGGGCAGGAAGGAACGAGCCCAAAGGAGCAGGGCAGTGAGGCAGGGAGCCCAGAGTACTAGGGCTGAAGGCAGAGGAGTGTAGCAGGCTGCAAGGCAGGGAGCCCAGAGGAGCAGGGCAGCAAGGCACTGGATCAGAAGCAGGATAATACGGCAACAGGAACAGCGTACAAATCATGGCTCAAGGCAAAAAGAGGCTGGGAGAACTCTTGATGCAAGAGACTGTGCTCCTGCAGCCAGCTGCTTAAATACAGCCCTTCCCTGGCAGGCTAATTGGCAGCACCTGGAGCAACACACCTGAAGGTAATCTGCCTCCAGCCTCTCTGGTCCTGAGAAGGTGGAAGCAGCACTGATCAATAGGGTTTCTGGGGATTGTGGTTCCAATACTGATGAATGGGTATAGCCAGGAAATGATAACTGTAGCAAGGTGCATTATGGTACATGTAGTTAGCTGAATTAAATAAGAAAGTACCAAAGTCGTGCAAATGGAAATTAAGGACCAAAGTGTGAATAAGGGTTGTTCAAAGAGTATTATGAAGAGAAATGAGTTCCAAGTAGTCCATGATGGTTGCCAATGTGTGCGCCAGCGGCACAGGCATGACAGGCTCCCCCGGCACGGGAGAGCCCATATAACCTGAAGAGGGCTGACCTCTCCAAGTTATATGGGCTCCCCCGGGCTGAGGGCTTCAAGTTTCCTCCTGGTGGCCTGTGGCCTGCCCTGTGCTTCCCCTGGCAGGGGGAGCCCAGGACTCTTAAAACTAAATTTATGCCAATTATTAATATACTCGGTCGAGGACTATATTCATAATTGCCATGAATTTCGTTTTAGTTTCCTCCTGCGCCCCCACCCTGGGGGAGTGCAGGAAACCTACAACGAAAACCATGCCCCGGAAGTGCCAGCAAGTGCTGTTTTGCTAGTTTTGCTTGGCGGTTTAGACTCCTGCTACTCTGCTTGCATTGGAAGCCCGGACCAACGCTGAGTCTACAAGAGGAAGAAGCAGGCGTTTCATAGCGCCGTAACTCGATTGGAGTTACCATTGACTTTGCAATGACGATATACGTCATCCAACGCCCCGCCCCGGCCATTGACTCTATCTGCACAGTATATAACGGCACGGGTATGTGCTCCCGCGCGCATCCCGGAAGTACCAGCAAGTGCTGTTTTGCTGGTTTTGCTTGGCAGTTTAGACTCCTGCTACTCTGCTTGCATTGGAGGCCCGGTCAAATGCTGAGTCGGCAAGAGGAAGAAGCAAGTGTTTCACAGCGCCGTAACTTGATTGGAGTTACCATTGACTTTGCAAGTAATAACTTCTTATTTGCAAGATTATACTTACTGTTGGACTTGTGTTAGGACTCGTGGTGTAGTGGACTTGTGGTGGACTTGCGCTGTGGCGCTATCTAATTCCCACATTTGATTGCTCTCTCCTTCTCTTTAGTGAGGATATGTCATCCAACGCCCCGCCCATTGACTCCGTCTGCACAGCATATAACAGCACGGGTACGCGCACCCGCGTGCGCACCCTGAAAGTGCCAGCAAGTGCTGTTTTGCTGTTTGGGTGGGAGGATGTAGAGTGGCGGTGAGGTAAAGATTGGTGTGGTCAAATTTGATTTAAAAAGTTATCTTTTCTTGTATCATTTGATTTCCCATGTATGCATTGTTTACAAGTTAAATGGTAAGACTCGTTATTTGTGATAACCTTCTGATAACCCTGGTGTATAGGCTGATAAACTAAGACAAGATGTCTGCTGGGTTACGTAGTGGCAAGTTTTGCAAAAGTGCTCTCCCGATGTTTAAAGCTGGGACTATTCCTCTCACTAATACTGTGGTGTGCTGTAGTAATAAGACTGATGACCTTACCCATGTGGAAACTCATACTGAGGTCTGTCAGCTCCCTGGAGCCCTGGATACGACCAATGTGAGTAAGAGGGGATTGAGTCCAATGCCATTGGGGTTGCCCTTGCCCACACATGCTCGTAATTTATTGCTTACTTCTGCTTCCTCCTTTCCTCTAAAGGATATGCTTGATGATAACTATTCCATCCAACACAGTTTCTTACGTATTCATGAATCAGATGCAGAGGTAAAAGTGCAATCCGATACTGATGCACTGGTTGGGGTGGGTGCATTGGATTTTACGATGATGGCCCCTGTTGTGTTAGGAGAGCTTGGAAACCGTTCTAGGTTGTCACTTGGCCCCTCCACCGCGGCTTCCGGGGTGGCTGGGGGAATTGATAATGTGCATCACCATCCTGGTAAGAGGGAACTCAATAAGATGCTTTTGGGAGAGGATGTTTTGGCAGATGGCTTGCATTCTGGGGTGATTGCCTCTTGCCAACCTGTGGATGTTATGTCTGGTACTTACAAAGATGACCCTGTACATGTTCCAAACATCTGTTCTAGTCCGATGGTCCAACCTCCTCCTCCACCTGGTTCCCAAGAGGCCTCTCATATAAACTCTAGGGGTGCCTCTTCTGTCGTGCAAGAGTTAGAGTATCCTAATCAACAATTCCCTGTAATTACCAGAATATTGAATCTCCTGGACAAAGGGCACGAGCTGACACATGCTGAACTAAGAGCTCAGCAACAGATAAAAATTGAAATTCTATCAAAGCTTAGTAAAATGGAGGGCCTTCTTTTTGGGAACCTAGTGGATAAAAAGGTTGAAGACAAATGTGTTGGTGAGATTAAAATCGTACCTAGAATGTCTAATGCACATTCTCAAACTTCAGAAACAATGCGTATGGTTAAATGTGCACAAACACACTTATCAGGAAACATTTCTGTAATAGAGCGGCACTCTTATGCCCAATCGCTATTACCCCCAGGCTCGACTGAGTTGTTAGCTCAGGAGGAAGTGCCAGTGGCCCCTCAATTACTCACTTGTGAGATGGTCAATGGTTTGGGTAAACTAGAAGCTATGATGTTTAATCTATCTTCTGACCTGGCACGGCTGGCCTCTCATATTGGATTAAAATTAGAGGGGGATGAAAATGTCTCCTCGATAATACATACTTCGACTGCCCTTACAAATATTATTGATCAACAAGAGGGGCATGTGCTTGTGGACAGTCGTCCCTTGTCCCAAAACTCTAGCATGAAACTAGAAAAGTGCCTGAAAGGGCCGATGGCGGGTGGCTTTCTTTCACGCAAGCAACAGCGTTTGCACAATAGGGCATTGAACAAAAGGGCCAAAAAGTAATCCTCTGCCAAACAGATGGGGCAAAAGAAAGTTCCCATCCTTGATCCTGAAGTATCAGGTTGGGAGCCTCAACTGATCATATCAATGAAATCATAGGCGAACAACCCACTCTTGATCTACCTGAATTGAATGCCGAGAGTAAACAAACACTTCAACTATCTGATAACCATGTCAAGGCTTCTAATGATCACCCTTCTACTGCGATATTGCCTAAAAACAAAATCAAATTTCAAGAACCGAAAAATGGTATACTAGTGCGGAAGAACGCTGTGCCACAGCATGTGAACTCTAAGGTCAGCCAGGACTCGTTAGTGTCTTCTGCTGCATAAATTGGTATTTCTGATGATACTAGGGTCTGCAGGCAGTGACAACTGTCCTCGTTTTATCCATTAATTAATGGTAAAGCGGGAGCAGTTGGGATTGCTTCTAGGCCTGAGTTAGTGGAGAATAAACAGTCGTTGACAAAGGACTTTGGACAGAAACAGGCAGATCCTACTTTACCTCAGGATGGAAAAATTGTTGAAGAGGCGAGGGGGCAGTGCGTGGTGTCAATGGGCTTCCCTACTGGGGTACCAGGTGAACAGATGGGAAGGCTTCATGAAGGACTGGTGCTGGGGGAGCACACTTTGCCCATTTTTGGCTGGATTAGTAATCCAGACATAAATGGTAAGGGACGTCTCAATCAATCCTTTATATTCAAAAGATTTAGCCAGATTCCAATGCTGAGAAGTTTGAATACTTATGATATAGAGTGGGTGAAACTAGCTGTAGAAAATAATCTAAGAATGATAGCGCAATCAAACTCTCTAATTGTGTTAAGGCAAATTTGGGATTGTAGAGTTGAGCTTGAGATTTTAGGCATTCAAATGATGTTATTTGAAAATGAAGATCAGGCCTATACATTTCTAGACTATCGAATTCCGCCACCAACAAGTATTGGTGCAAAGGCACCTGATAATGTATCATGTGAGTCCAGTCCCCCAGAGATGATTGCGCTGCTGTCAGCAATTGCAGCTAAAATCAAAGACTGGTCATGGATTTGCAACCTATTTAAATATATACTGGAGCTGCAAGCCCCGAAAGTAGAGCGGTAGCTTGAGCAATATTAGCATTCATAGTTGAAATGTATGTGGCTATGAGAATTTTGAGGCAGCACTGAAATCGCTGGCAATTTTCGATGTACCATCTATTATTATACTACAGGAAACGATGCTTGCAAAGGCGTTATTTGTAGATGGTTATACAATGTTCTATGCCTTGGCTACACTGGGTACAGGGTGTCCGAGTGGTGGCTTGGCTATTTTGATATATTTGATAAACAATAACTTACATTTTTCCGCCACCTTGATTCATAAGTTTTCATCTGTATTAGCTTGGAAATTCAATTGACAGACTCCCTCAAGGAAGTGTTGTTGGTGGTCGGTATATATGTCAATTACCAGTCCAACAATTTTGATGAGGTAATGAACATTCTTGATGGTATATTTGAAAATGCCTGCATATGTAATCCCAACTGTATGACCATAGTAGGAGGAGATTTTAATGCGTGGTGCTTGATTGAAAGTTCAGTGGTACACAATGCCGGGATCCGAGAGGTCAGCAGTGGGTTCACTATCTTGCGACCTGGAATTTGGGGTTGGTAGACTTCAAAGACGGAGCAATTGATTACACTTGGCATAGGATGAAAGCTTTCTCTATAATTGATTTCTTTGCTGAAGGTGGAAGCAATTCTACTGTATGGGCTTGATCTTTGTCTCTGCGATATTACTGTTTGTTTGAATTCTGTATAAGGATCGATCTGTAAGCAGGTACTGTGGCTGGCTAAAGCAACTCCCAATTCCTGTATTCGGATTGAATTGGGATTATCATGTCTAGCAGCACGTTTCCAGCGGAGACATCTTAACTCCTATGCAAAAATGATAAACCCTCCTCAAAATTCCTTATATCAGGAATTTGCTCATATGATCACCAAGTCAAATCCTCACTCAGTGGTCATATTTAAAAAAAGAATGGAAGATATCTTGTCCAACATAGGTATTACCAAAGAAGATCTTTGGCTATGCCCGGTACATTAAAAAAAATATATATATGAATATGATTGGTGTTTATCCATGGATGATATTGGCACTCACCGGTTATACAGGGAATTTGCGAGTCATACTCCTAAAAGACTTCCTAGACTAAGGAATATTCTCTGTCTTCCGTGTGATAAAATTTGTGATTTATATATATATTTTTTTTATTGTATCTGGTTTATACAAGACAAACCTTTACAAAATCAAACTAAAACATTTAACAAAACCAAAACAGTGTACAATTTCATTAGAAATATTTAACATTTTTTTAAAATCGGAAAACATATAAAATCCAAACTAGAAGAGAAAGGAAATGCCACATTTTACATTCCTTTAAATTCAGGAAACAGATGAAGATTCTGCGGTATTAATTTTTCTTCCTATAGTTGCCAAACCACACACTTCTATTAAAAAGTTCACCACAGCCAACTTTAACACATTTAATTTCCCATGGAGCATATACCACCATAGTGTTTCCGTCAAGACCCTAGAGGGGTCATGGACAAATCTACCTAAGGCCTGGAGACATTGTGGAGCAACGATTTGTTCGTTGTTTTGCAATGGCAAAAACGGAAGGGGATTTTTTGGCTTGTTCCTAATCTAATTTATAGTATTTCCCCCCGTAGGAAGAACATTAAAGCGAAAACGTAAATAGACTGCTCTCCTGGTTGGGTCCGGGAATTTAATCGGTAGGATTCCAACATGCCTAATTTCTTCCCCTCAGCAATTAGTTGTTTATAGATCTTAAAAGCGGCCACCACTTCTGTAGTATTCGCCCAGTCCAGCCATTGCAAAAGTTTTTTCACACCCACTGGGTTAAAGATCAACATTTCATGCGATTGATTAATGGCCTCAAGAAGATTTACACATTCTTTCTGTAATTTCAACATCCATCTCGATTCGCTGGTACCACTTCTCAGTCTACTTCCCAATAGGGCATATAAGGAGTTATTCTTGGAAATAACAAGATTCCCATATAGTGACATTTTTTTCCACTTAAATCTCATATGTAGGGACACGAGGCCTAACTCATAACGTAATGCGGATATAGGAACACTCTGGGGTAAATAGAAGATAATTTTTCCTGTACGTATGCAGTCAGGGCCGTAAGTTTTCACTGAAGACCAACGGGAGTATTACCAACCAGGAGAAGATCAGGCATATGCACTCCAGCATATTTTTGTACCTTCAATCTTAGGAGAGACAAGGGAAAAAGTCGTCAGAGGGGCATTTACGTCTGCAGTATAGAGATTAAAAGAGGGTGGGGCAAACAAACACCCTTGTCTAAGGCCATTATTTGTTTGAATAATTTTGGAGAGATCGCCGGATATATTCAATCTTACTTGAATTGCCAAGTCCTCATGCAGATTAATGAGAATTGCCAGGAGTCCTGAAGGGAGCCCCATAAAGGACAACTTTGTCCAGAGTCTCACCCTATCCACCTTATCAAAGGCGAGCAAGAGATCGATTGACGCCAGGAAGATTGGGGTTGCAGTTTTTTTTACAAGCCTTCTCTAAAAGTAAACAGCCAATCAGCCCTCCTATCTCCATGCCCATTCCCTTTCGAAAGCCAAACTGCAGAGGCGAAAGGATCTTATTAGAATCAGCCCATTTCTCGATTCCCTGTAATACCAACCCCGCAAAAATCTTCGAGTCGGCATCCATAATCGAAATCGGGTGATAGTTGGTCGGGCAGGATCTATTCCCTTTTTTATATATGGGAACGACATAAGATATTCTCCAGGACTGAGGAATTACCCAGGACTGTATGATATCATGAAAGAGAATAGATAACGATTTTGCCCAATGTTCCGGGTTCCTCTTTAGTGTATTATTTGTCAACCCATTGGGTCCGGCCGCCCTTGAGTTGTTTGCCCTCTTAATCGGAGATTCGATATCTGTGATTGAGAAATCAAAATCCCAGTACCCTTTTTTAATGGCCAGCAGTTCATTTGTCATTTCCAATTTACCTTTATAAAGAGTAGAAAAATATTTTTCCCAGGTATCTTCCTGTACATTTGCCGATTGAATTATGACCTGACGCTTTTCCATCGCATTTATAAGAGACCAAAACTCACGTCCCGACAAATCCCTTAGTGCCTCGAGCATATTAATGTTGTCATTGTCCTGCAGGACCATCTTATGATTTTTCAGCCAGTTTTTTTTGCTTGTTTAATTCGACAAATTTGTCTCCTTTTTTCTATCTGGTTCAAATTGGTATTCAGAATTGCTGTAATTTGGCGATTGGCCATATTTTTCTTTTGCCTTACCAGGGGATCATAGGCGTGTGTGTGGATGGATTTCATAATGCCATATTTACTTTGTTTTGCAGACCTGTATCATGTCTTTAACGTATTCCGTAAAATTGGATACCGAGAAGCAATGCAGTCTAATAGACAATGTCATGCTATAGTATTCTTGTACAAAAACGATGTTAAATTTATTGACGTTTCCCTCATGCCAAATTATATGATTTTCGCCACTAGACACAATAGATTTCATCTGAATTCTGCTTTGTTTAGAGGTAGAGAAGTTACTTGCCACTTTAGTCTCCAAAAATCTATGGCCACTCATGATAGTATTGTTTATATGGAATTCTAAACATGAAGCAAACAGAGAATTTTACATGAAGATATGATCAATGTGCGATTTATGAACACCATTCGACCATGTATGCTCATGGACAGAGGAATTAAAAAGAGCGTTAATGTGGTTAAGGCCCCAATCGAATAAATTCCTCCAAATTTCACCATTAATTATCCTTTGTTTAAGTGCAAAGGGTCCCCCCTCAACATGTTTCATATTAGACATAGGTCGTATTAGTGACGCACCCATCTTTTTCCCAATTCCATGTCCATATTTCATTTCAGAATTGAGATCCCCCGCATTTATAATATCTATTCCTCTGTGTTTGAGTAACATGGAAGATATACAATTATTCAAAGGTGGAATAACATTGCCCAGAGGTACCAGGGGAGTCCAATAAATGTTCAACACAAGGATTAACAAAGGGTACAAATCGCTTTCACATTCCAATACAACGGCTAAAGAGAAATTCATTAATTCCATAGATTCTAGGATGTAATTTTAACCGCAGTAAGTAAACCTCCTGACGGTCTACCACGAATCCCCATTTTAGCATACAGGTGTTTACATACAAAACCATCAAGTTGTAGAGGAAAGGTAAGCCATGTCTCCTCTATACACAACAGATCAAATGAGTTACATTTTTCACCAAGTACCCCCAAATTCATCAAATTCGAATGACACCATGAGTTCTATGAAAGCAATTTCCAATGATCTTTTTCTTTTATATGTGTGGAAATCAGGACAGTAGCCGATGTGGAGTTTTGCAGACTTTTATTACACACTGGTTACTTGTAATGTCTTAACCACGGTGATTGGTCTCCAGGTTGTCCCACAGTTACTTCACTGTGAGTAAAAGGCACCAGGAGTTCCTCTCCCCTTGAAATGTCTCCTGTTCTCACGGACCCGGATAGGCCCACCAGTTGCTCTCACTCTCCTCTCCTTCTGCCTGCAAAAAGCAACAAAACTGCCATTAGGCCAGTCCCCTTTATACCCGGTGCTTGGAGGGAAAGAGGGCCAATCAGGGACAACTTCCCTCCCCTCTTTTCCGATTGGTGGGGACCCTAGGCACCCACCCTCTATGAGTAGAGCTGCCCTCTCCCCTCCTCCTCCTTTCCCTTGGCTGCCTGGTCCCGGCTCCCCTTCCCTGTTGTCAGCCACTCCCTGGTCGCCATCCCACCTGGGCCGTGTCTGACACACGCCCTCTCCACAGGTCCCGCCCCCCCACCCCAACATGGCGTCTCCCTTGAAGCATGCTCCCCGGAGGTCGGTCCTGCTCGAGGCCCCATGTTGCTGCTAGGGGTCTGCCCTGCTCGAGGTAAGGAGGGGGTTCTGGTTGCCCCCACTGTTTGGTTCCTGACGACGTGCACGGCGCTCCTCCGACGCCGAGCGGTCGGCACAAGCCGGCTCTCTACTTCCCAAGCCCCGCCACCGCTCGCCGCCGGAGGCTGCCGATGCACGCCGTTTTCCCGGGTTGCTCAGCCGCAGCGCCAGTGGCCCGGGTCCTCGTGGGAGTACCCGGCGCTGCGGCTGCAAGGCCGGCCTCACTGAGAGGATCCGGCGCCACGGCTGCAAAGCCGGCACCGCCGTGGAACGCCAACGAGGCGTTCCCATTAACAGGGATGCCTCCCTGGTGCCCCCGTCAGCGCGACTCCTGGCAGCGTTTGTGCCGCGGGCTCCTCTGCCCGGGCGTCCTGCATCCCGTCGGACACCCTGCTCACATCCTCACACACCCCCACCACAGATCCAGGCCGGTCGGGCCGGATCGAACACCTGGACAAATAATCTGCCACCAGCTGGAAGCTGGCAGGTTTATGTAAGGTTACGAAGTCGAAGGGTTGGAGGGACAGGAACCACCGCAGCACCCGTTGGTTGGTGTCCTTGTGTCTCGCCAACCACTGCAGCGGTGCATGGTCGGTATACAGCGTAAACTTCCTCCCCAGCAGGTAATATCGTAAGGTGTCCACCGCCCACTTGATGGCGAGACATTCCTTTTCTATCGCGGAATACGCTAACTCATGTGGAAGGAGCTTCCGGCTCACAAAACAGGCTGTAGGAACCCGTCCACCTCCTGCGTCAGGACTGCCCCCAACCCCATTCCAGAGGCATCCGACTGCAGGAAGAAATGCTTCCGGAAGTCAGGGCACACCAACACCGGGTGGGATGATATACTGCGCTTCAGCTCCTTGACGGCCCGTATGGCTGCATGATTGGTCGACAGGTATGGGGAACCCCCAATCTTTAACGCCTCGGTCAGTGGCACAGCTAGGGAAGAAAAACCAGGAATAAAGCGTCTATAGTACCCTACAAACCCCAAGAAGGCCCTTATTTTTTTCCTGTTGGTTGGTACTGGGATCCCCTGAATCGCCTCGATTTTGGACACCTGTGGTCGAATCACACCGCCACCGACTATATGTCCGAGGTACTTGGTTTCCCGGGTCCCTAGGACTGATTTCTCTGGGTTGATATGGAGTCCGGCCTGGGTCAGGGTGCAGACCACCTTGCGTAGATGGGTCAGGTGGTCACTCCATGATGCGCTGTATATCACAATGTCGTCCAGGTAGGCGGCGGCGTACTGGTCGTGGGGCTGCAGAAGGACGTCCAACAGCTTCTGGAAGGTGGCCGGAGCCCCATGCAACCCGAATGGTAGTACTTTATACTGAAAGAGCCCCTGGGGCGTAGCAAAGGCCGTCTTTTCCTTGTCAGATTCCCGTAGTGGGATCTGCCAGTATCCCTTGGTGAGGTCCAAGGTACTGAGGTAACGGGCAGCACCTAGCCTTTCCAGCAGTTCGTCCATCCTGGCCATGGGATAGGCCTCGTAGTGTGATATCATGTTGAGCTGCCTAAAGTCCATACAAAATCGTACAGCCCCGTCTGGCTTGGGTACGAGTACGATTGGAGAACACCACGCACTGGTTGACGGTTCAATGATGTCCAGCCTAATAATTTCTTCGATCTCCTTCTTAATGATCGACCTTCGGGCCTCCGGGATCCTGTAAGGCCTTAGCCGGACTATTTGTCCGGTTCGGGTTTCCATACGATGCTCTATTAGGCTGGTCCTTCCAGGTAAATGGGAGAAGGCGTTGCGGTGGGGGTTGAGCGTCTCCTGGATCTCGTTCTTCATGTGTTCCTTGGGTGGCCAGAACGTCGACCGGGGCAGGCTTGGTCCATTTCTTCAGTAGGTTTATATGGTAGACTTTATGTGATGGGGTCCGGTCAGGTTGGTGTATTGGGTAATCCACCGGTCCCACCACGTCCTTCACCACATAAGGGCCTCTCCACCGAGCCAACATTTTGTTCGTACTGGTGGGTAGCAACACTAGTACCTTATCCCCTGGTTCTAGCTTTCTTAGGCGACAGCCCTTGTTGTATGCCCTCTCCTCCCGGTCTTGGGCTATACCTAGATGGGTTTCTGCTAGTCCCCTCAAGGTAGACAGATGTTCCCTAAGGTCCTCGGCGTACTCGGTGAGGGATGTTTCCTTAGCATTTTCCCAGTCCTCCTTGACCAGATCTAGGATTGTTCTGGGCTGTCTCCCAAATAGCAGCTCGAACGGGGAGAAGCCTGTCGAGGATTGGGGAGTGTCCCTTAATACCATTAGGATCAGGGGTATGACCCTATCCCAGTCCTTCCCCTCCGGGCCTGTTACCCTTTTCATCATTTTCTTTATCGTTTGGTTATACCTCTCCACCAACCCATCCGTTTGGGGGTGGTAGACCGAGGTGCACAGCCGTCTGATCTGTAGTCTTTCACAGACTTGTCGCATGACCGCCAACATGAAGTTTGTACCCTGATCGGTGAGGATTTCGGTGGGTAGGCCTACCCGTGCGAAATTTGGGATGAGTTGGTCGCATACCTGGTTAGCTGACGTCCCCTTTATGGGGAAGGCCTCGGGATACCGGGTGGCATAATCCACAATGACCAGCAGGTATCGGTATCCACGACTGAATGGCACGAGCGGGCCAACCAGATCTATACCTATCCTTTGAAAGGGTATGGTGATCAAGGGCATCTGCTGTAGAGGTGCCTTGGCTGGCTTTTCCCCACTCGTCAGCTGGCAGGTTCTGCACCCCTTACAGAATTTCGCTACCTCCCCATAGATACCTGGCCAGTAGAAGCGTTTTAGAATGTTTTGCTGGGTCTTTAGGGAGGCCATGTGGCCCCCACACGGGTGATTATGTGCCAACTGGAGGACAATACCTCTGTGTGTTTTGGGCAGGAGTAGTTGTTCCCTTCGTGCTCCTCCCTCCTCTTGGTAGACCTGATAGAGCAGGCCCTGTCTAGATGAAAAACCGGCTCCCTTGGTCAGGTCCGGGTCCCCATCTGTGATGGCTCTTTCGCAGGCAAGTCTTAAGGTAGGGTCCGTCAGGGTTTCTCCCCGGATGGAATCCTCATGGTCCTCGGGGTTCCAGGCTATCCGTTGGGTGGCATACATGGATGCGCATTTAGCAAGGCAGGCTTCCCTTCTTTTCCTAACGGGTCTCTCCCGTCCCTGGGTGTTCGGGGGGATGGGCTCCCTGGCAAAGGGTGCTTCTTCCCACCATCCCTGGTCTAGGGCTTTGAGAGTCTGGTGGAAGTGGGGCAGATCGGTTCCAATCACCACCGTGGCGGGTAAGGTGGGAAGGACAGCAGCTCTCATCTCTGCAACGTTAGGGCCCACCTCTACTGTTATGGTTTTCATGGGGTAGGCCCTCATATCCCCGTGTATACACCGAATCAGGATACTTACATTGGTGAGGTAAGGAGAATCACTTACGGTTGGTAGCACCGCTGTCTGCCGACTTCCACTGTCGAGTAGGGCCGTGGTCGGGTTCCCGTCTACCCGGACGTCCATCTCGTAGAGACCTTGGCATCGCGGTCCTTGCTCCGTCCTCATGAATCCGATCTCCATCGGCTCGGCGCCTCTCTTCCGGGGACAAAACCGGGCTATATGGCCCCACTCGCCACAGTCATAACATTGTGGTTGCCGGTATCCCGTGGACAAGATCTAAAGTAATACTGTTGACCTTGAAATCAAACAATGTGGGCCAGTAATGTCTTATAGAGTGTACTTAAAAAATTACAGATTGCATAATAGAGCCACATAGCTTTTGCAACATGCAATTCCTTATAGCAACATGTAAAGCCAAAATAATATAATTGTGGATTTAGGCCACAATTATATTCGTTTGGCTTTATATGTTGCTATAAGGACTGGCTTTAATTTTCACATCCTGAATGGTAAACTATAAGTCCCAGAATGCAAGATAATGCCAACTTGAAAAATCTAGTTAACCCCACTGTACTTTCAGTTATTTAAGACATGCATTAAAATAAGTTTAGATAGATATGCAGATTCTTTGTCACAAACTTCCAGCTCGTTGTTTTTCATGATGTTGAAAACATTTGATGTGTGACTTAAAGCAACTTTATTTTTTGCATGTCAGGATAGTAGACATCACGTAGATATTTAACAGTTAACTATCGCCTTCACGTATGAAACCAGACACTTAAGGACTACTGTGAGGATGAGGTGTACCCCCTATAGACTTCCAATCACCCCACCGATATGCAAGTGCTAACACCTCCTTACGATTTGAATTTCCTAAAAATGTATGCATTCAAACACAGGTGCTAACAATGAAATGCTTTACATTATTAATGCCCATACAATTGCATGCTCTAATTTGCATTTGTATTTGAATTGTTGCTGTGTTCTGTTTTGGGCTGCAGCTTCTGGCATTTAGATAGTTAATTTCTTCCGTCTTGCAGTAACATCACTTTAGTGGGCTTTTCCAATGGACAGCTGTGTCACCTGCAGTGGGGATGCATGCTGCTTGCTTCTGCAACCTAGCCTTCAAGGTTAGAGTAACCATAAGAAGCAGTATTAAGATGCACTCATCTGTATGCAAATGGCAGAGAACTTTTCTTTGGTACAACACTTGACCACTCTGATTGTGATCTCACTGGTAGAAGTAGATTATTGTAATCGGCAAGAAAAAGACTGTCATTTGCCTCTAGTAATCTAGTGTCAGAATATGATAGCAAATGTGATTTGACATTTTCCTCTCTTCAACGACCTAGAGTTCTGCACTGAAGCTGCCTCATCAGGGTCTTTGCTGCGATCGAGGGAATTCAATCAAGCCAAGGTAAGACATAAATGCAGATGCTGACACTGCCCTGAAGAGAGCTTGTCTTTGGTTGGGTAGTCAAAATAAAAAACCACAGGGAGTAAAATATGTTTCAACGATTTTTTAGTTTAAATGTACACGACCCATTTAGTGTGCAACCTATTTAAGTGCTGTGTGGGTTTTGTCTAAGTACCCGCTCTATAAAGTGTGACCTGGCAAATACACAAGTAAACTACAGGCATTAAGCTCATTCTGAAAACAAGAGATAGTTCATCTGTTATGTGTGGGGGCCATTGTTACTGAAATATTAGTCAGGTACAAACATTACAATTGTCACTGCAGCGTCTGGCGTATCAAAGGCCTACTTCCTATTTTACTTTTAACAGATGCAGACGTAGCCAGCCAGCGCCACCACAAGAGTGACAGTGTTGAATTGCATCCTTAATTTACTGTCAGACAAAATGAATACAGCTGATCAGCTATTAATAAAGCCATTTGTGGGCTTAACTGCTCAGGAGAAACAGGAAGTGAAACAATTGGGGCCCGATCAGCCTCAAATAAATATTAAACAAGCTGCAAAAGATTGGGGTAAAAAGTATAAACGCAAGTTTGCTGCATCCTGGTATGAGAAAAAGGACTGACTTACATGTAGCACTTCTAAAAATGCATTATTCTGCTTTCACTGCTTGCTATTCGGCAGTGAGGCTGCCTGGACAGAAAGAGGAGTTACTGACTTAAAACATCCGTCTGAGAAAATTAAAAAACACGAACTTTGCAAATTCCACATGGATAACTTGTTAAAGTTGGGCATGTTTGGATGTGTAAATATAGCAGGCCAGTTAGACGAAGGCTATCGTGTAGGCATAAGGAAGCATAATGAGAAAGTGGACAAAAACAGATACATTTTATCAAGATTAATAGACTTTGAATTGGCATTGCGAGGCCATGATGAAACGGAGGGTTCTTTGAATCCAGGAGTATTTAGAGGCTTAGTGGATTTTGTTTCAAGCCTATACAGTGCAATAGACGTTCATTCAAAAAATGGCAGCTGTATGTAAAGGATCCTCCAAAACTATCCAGAATGAGCTTCTGGATTGCATGGTGGATGTAACGAGAGAATGCATCACACAGCAGATACAACACACTAAATGTGTGGCTATCCAAGCTGATGACACAACTGATGTCTCTAATGAGACTCAATCTGTGCTAGTGTTTCGGTATCTTGAGGAGCATGATATGGTAGTTGAACGATTTTATTGTTTTCTTCATTTAACAGATTCCTCGGCTGATTATATTTCTACAGCTTTACTTCATTAAGTAAACCTTCTACTTCCAGACCCTCAAAATAGACGAAAACTAATTGCACAACGTTTTGATGGTGCCAGTGTAATGCGTGGGTATGCTGGTGGAGTAAAAAAAAAAGTCAGGAATATGTACCCGAATGCGCATCATGTGCATTGTTACGCCCACCAATTGAACCTTGTCATGGAGCAAGCATCATCAAAATTTATGAAAATCACATTTTTTTTGCTGATTTGGCGGCAATATCAAACTTTCTTTCACGTTCCCCAAAAAGGACTGTAGTTCTCCAAGAAATTGTTGCTAGAAGACTTCCTAGTGGGGCTCCAACTAGATGGAACTTTCGTGTACGGACAGTTGGGGTGGTTTACCAATACAGGGAAGATATTATTGAAAGCCTTCATACAATTCAAGCCCGGGAGAACACTGGCTCAGACACGATGGGCGAGTCCCACTGATGTCTCTGATTCCTGGAAGACAGGTAGTTTATTTTCTTTCTCTTTCTATTGCACAATATTATGCCCCATGTTGAGATTCTCTATAATCAACTACAAGAAGAGAGATATTGATACATTGTTTGTAGAAAAAGCCACAAAAGACTTTGTCGGCAGCATCAAAAATGTAAGAGAAGCCACTGAAAATATAGATGCTAAACTGCCACATGATTCTGTGTTTGCAAATAACAGAACAAAGCTGGAGCTCTTGAACCAAGTGGCAAAGGAATTGTGTGAGATTATAATTGTCACTGCACAGATAACTTTGCGTTTACTGGACATCTAGCAAGTAGCACATTATTGCAGGGTGACCAGTTTCAGAGATACAATGCATCTTTTCCTGTTGACGTACTAAGTAAAACTGTCCAACCATACCCCCATGTTGAATAAAGACAAACAGCAAACTGAATTATCCTTAATCTATGGAAGTCCTGAATTCCAATGTGCTAATAGTGCCTTTGCTTTATTTAGGCTATTTATTGATAACAATCTCGAAAAATCATTTTCAGAGACTATCATTTTGTTGAGGATTCTCATGACCATAGCAGAATCCGAGCGATGCTTTTCAACCCTGAAATGGATTAAAACATTCCTAAGAAATACAATGCCCGAAGACAGACTTAATGCACTGGCTTTGCTGTCAATTGAAAAGCAACGTATCAATGAAATTCCGTAATTCAATTAGGAAGTTATTGAAAGGTTTGCACGTCTTAAAGATAGGTGTGCAACATTTCTTTACATGAAGTGAGCAAGACTTACTCCTAACAGACAGTGCATTTTCAATTGCATTTAAGACTTGTAGGATGGCACATAAGTTCTTCATTATGCCCACAACTTCTGTACATGTGAATATTGATTTGGCTTTTTACAGAGCAAATCCCTTAGAAAAAAGCTTCTCCTTTATATATTTTTTCTTAATGTTGCTGACATACATTTACTGCACTTGAAGTTTATTTCTGTACATGTTAAGTTTGGTCAGGGACTTAGGGGCACTTTTATATTGTTCTCTCTTTTTAATATGGGTGTGTATGTGTTATGCGTATACATACATGATGACTCTGTATGTCACAATAAAAAGGTTGAATTGCTTTCAATAACTAAACATTTTTGGCTAAACACTAAGGTGTTTTTTTCCTGAGATAATAGTGAGAGTGCTTACATTCAATGTTAGATTCCAGAACATGCATGTTCAGTATTTTTTCAGACATACAATGATCTCAGGATTTATTTGCATCAGTTGACACATAAAAGAGCTAGACTTACTTTACAGGTAAGAAAAATAATTTGGTTGTTGTTCTTCGTGTGACATAAAGGCATGTTTGTGATTGCTTGTGGCATTTTACAAAGTAAGAGTATTGGAATAATGTATTCTTCTTCTCAAGAACTGCCTGTAAAACAAATACATTTTTAGTCTTTTCGTTTGAAAATGTCAATGATCTTTGCCTTAATGCCAGTAAGATTGTCCTCATCGGGAAACCGCTCTCTCCTTTCCTGTCACTCTCTGAGCGGCCTCTCTTGGCCCTCTTCCTGCTCCCACCTGTGAGGCTAAAAACCTTGGGGTCATCTTCGACTCTACACTCTCCTTCTCCCCTCACATCTCTGACGTCTCTAAGAAGTCACACTACCAGCTGCACCTCCTTAGAGGTATTCTTCCTTTCCTCTCCTTCCCCCAGAAGCTCACTATCTCCAGAGCTCTGGTTCTCTCTAGGCTGGACTACTGCAACATCCTCTTCCTAAATCTGCCTGCTTCTACTCTCCGCCCTCTGCAACTCATCCAGAACAGGACTGCAAGACTTGTCGTTGGCCTCAAGCCCAGGGATCGTATCTCTCCAGGAAGAAAATCTCTGCACTGGCTCCCAGTGGCAGCGAGGATTAAGTTCAAACCCCTCTGCATTGTCCACAATGCCTTCTGGGGACTGCGGCCTCAATACCTTCCACTCTCTCTTCCTAAATATCTTCTTTCTCGAGCTCTTCGCTCATCTGCCTCCAACTCCCTCAGGGTCAGTCGCTTCTCCAAGCAACAAGTCGGTGGTAGATCTCTTTCTTCGGCTGGGGCCTCCCTCTGGAACAGCTTCCCTGCCTCCTTGAACTTCAGGAGAACCATCTCCGGTTCCGTAAGCACCTCAAAACCTTCCTCTTGCTTCTGCTTGCTCTCTTCCTCTCCCCTGCTGAACTCCTGGCTGAAACTGAAACTGCACTGGTCTCCTGGATAACCTCTGTTCCCGGGCCCAGGTCCCCTCCCCCACCAGTTGCACACCTACACTGCCTCCCTGGCAACCCCCGTGCTTGAGGACTGTTTTCTGTATCCCTACAGTCCCCTACCAGCACTTTGACACCTGATGTATGAACTTATCCTAGCACTTGCCACCAGCTGGCCGCACCTTTTACTTATTGCTTTTATTTATTCTATTATTTTTTACGGTCAATCCCATGTACTCCACTGCCCCCTCCTACCTTCCCTCTGCACTTTTCCCCTTCCTCCTTCCGCTGCACTTGCGCGATCTCAATGTCAACTGGCCTAGTAAGATAGTTTGTCTGTCTTCCCTCTGTTCCCCCTCCCTTGCCTCGTCGCGCCTTGAAACACTTGTGTTATTAATGCCATATCATATCATACTGTAAAATGGATACTTTTAACCCTTTTGTCAAACTTTTCTGGGGGGTGAGGGGAGAATCCCCCTTGATTGGTTTGGGCTGCCTTGCCATGCTCGGTCACTAAGGCATATCAGGAAGAAATATTTACTCCTCTCCAGTTAAAAAATTCACCAGCCGCCACTGGTGGTCCTGATTCCTCTGCTCTGTTAGTCTCTGCCACACCCCCTAATTTGAAACTGAATTTTAACAATACACCCTTACGTCTTTACTGAAAAATAGAGGGATTGGCATTCCCAAGAAGCGTACCTCCCGCTGGGCCTAACTACTAATTTCCACAGAGTCCAGTTAAACCCCTGAAAGCTGTGCCTCTTCCACAAGATCAAACATTTTAACAGAGGCCCAGAAATGGTCAACTATGTATCTCGACAGGCCTGCTATGCTCTATCCGCTCCCTGGGAGACATTTCAACCATATCTTGAGAAGAACGTAATCAATTGAGGGTCTACCGAAGGGGTAGATGGCACATTGTGCGGAAAGAAACATTCTGCCTTCATGCGTTTTCTGGCTGCAGATCCTGTCCTGTGCCACAGGGAGGTACCTGCGTAATCCCCAGCCACCTGTACTGGGGCCCACTCCCTGGAATTGGAATGAAAAAGAAGGGGCAGAACATGGGATTCATCCTGCAGGCCAGATGCACCCTCCTTGCGGTCCAGCAGACAGCTACCATCTCGACCAAGATCTCCACCTAGTGTATTTGCTGCCAAATCCTGGGCAGAACCCAACCCAGGGTTCCCAGTGGATGGGACTAAAGCCGACGTACTGGCCATTGCATCCTGCCCTGCCCCTGACTGACTAAGGAACTGGAGTTCCCAAATGTCTGAGCTTTTGATACAGATGTCTGAATAGTATTCAATAATGCAGCCATTTTCTGCTCAAAGGTTTGTCCACACCTTGAGATGACGATAGATTAAAAATCGAAACAAAATATTCCTGCCAAAGTTCCCTATCTAGGGAAGATTACTCTGCCTCTCCTTCAGAAGGAGTGTCAAATATGGGAAGGTATGAGTCCCTGTCATCCTGGAACATTTTGGATAAAATAGGGAAAAACTGTCCTCCTGCATGCAGAAACTGAAAAAGATGTGCCCCAAACTAAAGAATTTAGATAGAGATGGCCCAGGCGGGAGGCATGTTCAAGCACGCCCTAAGGTGAGTTCACTGAGTAACGCTGTTTATCTGTGGCGTGTCACCGTGGTGAATCTCCTCCACCATGTCAAACTAATGCAGGTGGACGCCCACAAGAATTTGCAAACCCAGGAGTAAGCCGCACCAACCTGAAGAACCACATGGGGAAACTCCATATAAACAGAACCAGGTAATACAGGCCCAACCTAAAACATCTGTAGCCAGAAAAGAATGTCCCACTTTGCAGGTGATGCAAATGCCAACACATCACCCTCTTATACACAAATAAAATGTTTAGCGTGGAGCAGTAAGAAAAGAGAAAAGACTGCCACAGGGGAGAGTTTTGTAGGGATCGAACTATGTTGCACCTTTGGGAGTATTGGTATTGTAGTCATTTCATTTGTTTCTTACCGCTGTGGAGCAAATTAAGAGAGTTTGTGATGCATAATGGGAAGCCTCCATGACATGCCATAGACTAAAAAAAGAACACTGTATTGCCAGATTCATTTCTACAAAACCAACAAGGCTTGGATGCCAACAGTGCATCTGCTTATTTTACAGATTGCAGTAGTGGCCGGTTCCTTTAATGCAGGCAATAGTCACAGTTACATAAGCACTTTCCTTCACTGTATTTCCTTTCATTGCGACAAGGCAATCCCTGTACTCTCGCCCCTTCCAGCAAGAGAGGATGGATGGACCTCAGAGTAGGCTTTATGGCCTAGCCAGTGTTTAATAATGAGTGTCAAAGACCCTCCCAAAGACACACTCCGCCACGTTTTAAAAGGGAGAGTGTGGGCCACGCTGGTGCCTCTGAAAGTTAACTAGGGGTGATTTGGTTACATGTCGGGCCTTGGTCGTGCCCAAGTCCTAGTGGCTTTTAGAGACACCCCCAATATACATATAGCGCCGTTTGCATTTTGATTATGGCAGAGTAACGTTCCCTAAATGGGATTTAAGGGAGCTGCATAGATATTAATGTGTAAAAGTCGTAAGGATGTAGTTGTTTGTTGTTTTGTGATGCGCCACATACATGCGAAATGTTTCAGAGATATGGTTTAATCAGGATATGGCAGATAACGCCCTGGAAGGAATCTAATGCGGTGGGCACGTGTGTGTCACAACAGGACCATGAAGCACCTTTTTAAGTGATACTGCTAATTTCTGCAGGGTTGTTTTTAAAGATAAGACAGGCACTTTTTTACTGAATCTATCTGGAGCTAGTACATGAACGCACATGCAGGTCATTTTTAGGTGTACTACAGGTACTTTGGACCAATAATGGTTCCACGCTGCAAACAATTTTAAAAGAAGAAACTTGCCCTGCTCCAATTAGACCTTCTTTTATTTTGCTTTGGTTTATTAAGAATACTTGATACATTGCAGCAGTTTCTTTCACCAATACCCAGCTATGAAATAGCCTTAAGCATTCTGTATATTTTCCAGTCGATGATGTGATTTTCTTGCTGCATCATCCATCTCCTTAGTTCAAGTATCCATCAATTGCCTGAGCCACGGCCCTTTACCTCTCTCACCACCTTTCCTTTTGTACTCCCAGGCCGTGATGTAGTATATTTAAATAAGATGCTGCCTGATGTAAGGGTTTCGAAGAAGGATCCTGACACAAGAGCAGCATTTTGGTTTGTAAAAATATTTATTTATCAAGAAAGAAGAAAGAAACCCTCACTATCCCTATCTTCTAAGAGGAGTATCCCTGCCTCAAACTAGTACTAAAGGATCTGTCAGAATGTCCATCTGAATCAAACTGTACCGTCCTGCGTCACAACCTACTTCTATCCCTTATACTACAACTAAAGAATAAGTCAACAGAAGGTTCCTTCTCCAGGAGAATGACTTCCTTCTCCTGGGTTTTGCCTGATATTTGCAGAAATGTTCCTTGGCAAAAGGATGCCATGGTGAAGGACTCCCTTCCTCTGGCTTGTGGTTCCAACAAACCTTTCAGCAGTCAACATTCGGAAGCAGGAGAGTGACTCCCTCCTCCTGGTATTGGTTCACACACTCCAAAAAAAAAAGTTCACACCAAAGCCAGAGGGAATGACTCCCTTCCCCTGACATCTCTTGATCTATAGGCGTTCAGTTCCTTCAACTTTTAGGACCAGGAGAATGGCTCCCTTCTCCTGGTATTGGTCCGCACACTCCAAAATAGTTCACAACAAAGCCAGGGGGAATGACTCCCTTCCCCTGCCCTCTCTTGAGTGCATCAAAAGGGCTTTTAGACTCTTCACCAGGGGAATGACTCCCTGCTCCTTGTGTTTGAGAGTTCTTTTCCGGATCTCTCAACTTGATATTTCTTTCGCCCCCTTCTTGTGGAATTAGCAAAGTCCCAAATCCATCCCGGGGCCTCAGTGGACTTTTTCCTGCCACTGTGACAAGGAAGCCTTCCTCAGATGATTTGTAGACTTATGTTAGGGTCCCAGAACCTTCTCTGGTAAGCAACAGGCTTACTGCCACCACTGCAATGAGGAAGTTCTCCTCAGATGCTCGATTCACTTGTGTCAGGGTCCCAGACCCTTCTCTAGTGGTCAATGTGCTTTTTGCCGACACTGATGAGTAAGTTCTCCTCAGATGCACAATGCACCTGTGTTAGGGTCCCCGACCCTTCTCTGGCGGTCAGTGGGCTTATTGATGCCACTGCAACAAGGAAGTTATTTGCTCCGTCCACCGTTTCCAGAATTTAGATTGTTACTACCGGACAGGCAAAAAGTCGCTCAAGTCTCTCTCTTTCTTCCACCCCTTTGTCCCAGGGTCTCCCACACATCCCCGGTTACCTTCTTTGGGACTTTCGTACACTACTAGGACTTCCTGGGACTGAGGCACGTCTCTCCGGCTCTTGGAGCATCTCTCCTCTGCGTCCATAGCACCAACGAGACTCTGCGCTCTACTGGTCTGCTTGCCTCTTTCTTCCCACTTCATGTTTGGACCTGCTCCAGCTGGACCCATGGAGAACTCCCTCAGCGATTCACCGGCGTCCTCCGCTCTTCGGCATCCCCTGGCAGCCAACAGGATTTTTAACTCCAGTTATGGATGGTTTCCACACCTACTGCTTTTCCAAGCTGGGCTTGACCAAGTCATCAGTCCTTCTCTTCTTATACATTGTTGCCAGTCCCGCCCTTGCGGATTGTTAAAATCCTTTCTTGATCTTGATAGGTTGATCTTCATGCATCCACTGGGCCACTTCAGACCACTACTTGCAAAGTCAGTAATCTTCATGTCTTCTGTGCTCTTCTTTGTCCTGGTACTTTCTGTTTTGGCTGTTTTTCCTATACTACAGAGATACATGGGCCTACTCTCAAGGAAGTGGTTTGGAATGGAGGGTGGGTTGGGGAAGGTTGGGGTGTGATGTTGGGCAACGGGCTGTGCCCTAGGTGATCGATAAGGACGATATGATATAGGCGCGTTACAAATGCCATATCATATCGTCCTTATCCCCAGAGGGGGAGTCCATCCCCATGAGGTCATCCCGCATTAAACAACCCCTAGTGGGACTATTGGGTAGCGCCCACCCCTCCATAGCCTCATGGGAAAGGGCTTCCCTGGGGGGAGAAGTGACTATGCCTGACAAATCGTCACCCTGTTAAAAATGCACATACACTAACTCTGAACACTGATAAGCAAGGTTGCAGGCCAGATTTTCTTGCATTTTATGGGCCGCACTTGCAGAGACATCATTTGCAGCAAAGCTCCGTCCTCCGATATAATTCCCCGTGGCATCACTGGGCGCTCATTTTGTAAGTCCCCGCAATTTGGTGGCAGATAGCATAAACACTTCAATGTAAACCTCTCCCTGCAGCCAAATTGTTGTCATTTGCATGGCAAACTGCAAATGTGCAGGGCAAAAGGCGGTATACAAGTGTGTACGCCGCCTTTTGTCCTGCACATTTGCACTTCACCATGAAAATGAAGTAAACTCTGTCTGCCATGTATGCATTGCAGGGGTCCTTTACAATGGATCCCTATCGCGTCCGCCTGCTTTATGCTGGTGCATAAAGCTAGAGGGCTCCATACGGATCCGCAGCATTTGTGCCGGCATGAAAATATATGCTGGTGCAAATGCTGGAGTATTTGGATGGTGCAGAAGAAGGGAGGTGGCAGAAGAACAAGTTGAATTCCGCCCCTCCTCTCGGCCATACACATGAATGAAAATGAGGCGTAGCGTTAATGGTAGGCATAAAAGCCTTCTACAAGGTTTTTAGGTCTTCCATTGATGTTACGGCTCATACGTAAAAGATGCTATCCATATATAAAAATGGGCAGGTTTGGCAGTTGGGTGACAGAGCGGTCAAAAAGGGTTTACGGGGATGCCCCAAAACCCATATGATGCATTAGGGGTAATCAAGAGAGCAGACAGGAGGAAGGTGTTTGCATGCAGTGCTGTTATTGCATATGCTATTTTAAATATGTATCAGATTCAGTGTCTGCTAGCTGTGGTATGCAGTGTTTGCCTCTAGTTCTTTATGTATGGAGGAAAATGTTGTCTTTACTACAGAAATATGCCTATACAGCCAGGAGAATGTCATAATTCTGTCCTACTCCCACCCATTGTTGCTGCACCTGTTTAAGTTGTTGAGGCCACCCAACGAGAACAACGGCATTGCACAACACCCTATGCACTTGTGAGGGCTTACTGAATTTTGCTGAAGTTGTAATCACAGCATTTGGCCTGAGTCTTGCACAGCAATGTTGACAAAGTCAATGTGTAGGCGAGGGGCTTTACAATTTGTACATGGCAGAGTATGCTTGCTGTTTTCCACACACCCACACAACTTTCAGCAAGGAGTGATCCCTCCCTGAACAGTCACTCTATGGCCCACAATTGGTTTCTGCCCATTCATTTTAGTAGCACATACCATATAAAGTGTTTCTATAATGACATGGTTGACTCCTTGAACGTATCCTGTACATGGTGGTAAGAGTGCTATTAAAGGTGAAGAATCAACAAACAACTCAAAGCCAAGTTATATGGTTCCCGTCCTTCAGTAGAAACAGCAGGAAATCGGGTATTCAATTTAACTGAGGGGATTGGGCAGGGTTCTCAAAACAAAATAAAGATTGGTTAGGTTTATTTTAGGATTGTGGTCCTCGATCCTTCCCACTTTCCCTCATGCTTCACCTCCCTGGAGGGAAGAGTCACTCACAGGCTCTGGGGTTCAGATTCCCTGTACTTCTTTCTTGGCTTCTGTGATGTCTGTCTTGTCTTTCATTGGATTTGACAGGATATTTATCTTGTCTTCTGGAATCCCTAGCACCACCATCTTTGGTGCCAGGGGTCATCCGAACGTGGGGCAGGTGTCAGACTCCTAAGCACGCATTACACCATTGTGTATGCAAGGATAAACCTTATCCCCATAGGCTGTGTGGGTTGTCCTTGGGTTTGGCTCCTTTACCAATTTACGAGTATCCCCATGTTCTTAGGCCCCGACTAGCCACATCTCTTTTTGCCCTCCACTCATTTTCTTGGGTTCCTCCTCCTCCTTCTTACCACTTCTACTTTCCTCCTTTCTGGTTCTCAACTCCTCTCCCTCCTTCTAGCTCACTCTCTTCCTACCCACCCTGACATTCCACCTCACTCAAAGCTGATCCACTTCCACTCCTCTTTCCTTCTCTCTCATGTAGTTGTGACTCTCCTTTCTTCCTCTCTGGTCTCTTGTTTCTTTGAACCTCTTTTCTTAACTCTTTCACCTCTTCCTCCCCACTCCACACTCCATTCTCCCTCCTTCATCTACACTGCTGACTCTCTGCACCTTTTCTCCTTCCTGCACTATAGATATATGATAGAACAGGGCGATATTGAATATATATACAGCCACTAGACTCCTCTTTGAGTAACCTATATTCAAATGATTTCATACAATACATCTGTAGAGAAATAAGTATCCATATTTCTAAAGTGATACAATCAACACAACTACATAAACATTGTAACACAGGTATACAAAGCGCAGTACATTACATGTTTGGTCATTTGTATGTAAAATATGGAGCAATCATCCCAATCTCCACCCCTTGTCACTGGACCACAGCTGGCTAAATCTGTAGGCCTAAATTAATAGACTGTTGAACTCCTAGTATTTTGGTTTGTCGTCGATACATCAGTGTTTCGGTCTCTGGAGCGGTTGACAAATGCTCTAGCTGTGACAGCCTTCATCAGGACAGAAAGGTGGTTTTTATATTCCCTTAAAAAGAGGTTCCTGTGTTCATTATCTGTGATCTAAATGTAAAATTTAAAAATAATAATTAAAATGGGTGTATGCTCAGATTTATTTATCAAACAATACATGTTGAACATTTCTATTCAATCCCACAATGGGACACATACCGTGCAGGTTCTCTGGACCTCAACACGTCTGATTAGGTAGAAAGGGATCAATGTCCGTGTGCAGTTGACTAGTTTCTGTGAAGATAACATATAAAGTATGGGTAGTCCATACTAACTTATGCTATCAATGTATAAAATTAATGGTAACAGGAATTTTATTTTATCTGCTGTGGCTTCTATTACTATGAATTTCATTCAACTGCAGTCAACTCGCGTGATCCAGCAGGCTATATCTGTCAAGTAATGACACAAAAGGTCTTTCAGAGTCGGGTGGTTTCAAAAGAGCCTATGACAGCTGTGTCTACAAGTTGTGATGCTTACTGTGCATTTTCTGGCATATGGTAAAACACCCTCAAACTCCTGGACTGGTAGCCTGGGCTGTAGAGACATAAAAGGAATGGGGAGCAGATCACCATCTTTTTTTGTCATCAGTAGTTATTATGTGCTCGAAGGTCGGTGCAACAATAGTCCCCAGAGCATGCATGACGTTTAATGTTTGTTTTATATTTATAACATAATTTTGTCAGGCCATTACTCAAGTCATGACCTATGGGGGAGTTATTGTGTCGCATGCGCAAGCATTCTTTTATATCAATTTGCCGCTGTAGAGCGAGCAAAGGGAAAAAATACATGTGGTCTCATGCAGTGTAATGGAGTTTAACTGCGTGATTGTCGGCAATATTTAAAACAGTACCGCAAAACGAATGCAGTCATCTTATCCATGTAGTCACCCAGAGCTCATCTGGTGACAAAAAAATACAAATAAAAAATATGGACTTACCCTGCCTACAGAGCTGCACCGATGGACCAATGTACTCGTGGTCTGTTATGCATTTAACAGTGCTGTTTATGCTGGTTGCCAAGCAACCGTAACAGAACAAACGCAAGTCGCTGTGGCGGCCACCTTATGCTAGTGGGCTGGTCTTTTCGTTCCAAGTACTTTTTCATTCCATTGGCAAGTATATTGGGCAATCTTTTAAAATATGTTTACATTTTCGGTTGCACAACGTTATATATACATAACGCAATATATCGATTTGTTATTAAGGCGGTCTGTGGCAGAAAAACAACTGTCCAAAATCATAATGCATACAGGTGTTATAGACCTAACGCAAGACTTTTTTCTCATGTGGTGGTCCTCTGTCAAACCACAATGTGATAATGTGTGAGCAAAGGTCGCTCGCATATCCTACTCGCTCATGCCGGGGGGACTGAGTCCTTCCGTGCCTGCACAGACGTTCAGAGGGAGCAGATATCGAATGGGTGGATCAGTGTAGCCCAATGGTCTATTCGATATGCCTATTGTCCAAAGAATAATAACAGTCACCATATGGACCCTACTGAGTCCCACCTACACCTGCCTAAGACTAGCAATGTCTGAGAATTTCTTTCTATTCAAAAATCAACTATATAGACAAAATAAACCTAGAGACAAGGAACCCATAAACAGACTTGTATGTGTAGTTACATTTAGACAAATCAGTGACAAGCTTAAGACCATAATTAATAAAAAACTGGAACCTGATAAAAAAAACACAGGTACCTTATCAAAGAAGCCTCTCTTTGCTTTCAAAAAGAACCAAAATCTGAGGGAGAAGCTGGTAAATACCTACAAACAACCCAGAATACAACAATCCATTGAAGGACTTGAAGCTTCCCCCAGTAAAAGGTAATTACAAAAGCAGACAATGGACCTCATTATGAGGTTGCCTGTCCAGGAACTACGGTACCGGTAAGCTTGCCGGTACCGTAGTTCACAGACCGGCAAACTACGAGTTGTGCTCGCGGGTGCCTTTCTGACCACCAGGTCGGACCTGGCGGGCAGAGCGGCACCTGCGAGCACAGCATGCTGCATGCACCTGCACCATTCACAAATGGCGTGGGTGCATGCGGCTTATGGGCTCAATGGGAATGGGGAAGAATTTTTTCTGGCGCCCTGGAATGGGCAATTACCGGGTCCGCTGGGGTTGTAATACCCTGTTAATTGCCCATTCCAGGGCGCCAGAAAAAAAACACCTCCGGCGGCAGCCTGTCCACCAGGGTCATAATGAGGCCCAATGTGTCGCATGTGAATTCACAGAGACCAAGCATTGTTTTGAACATGGGACCATCAGATGGGTTTTCAATGTGCACACCAATTGCAACAGCAAGGGCATTATATACATCAAAGAATGCCCCTGCACACGCCTATACGATGGGAAAACTATACGTCCCATTAAACAGCGCACCTTGTAGCACAGGTCGTGCATAAGAAATAAAGTTGCAGACAAGCCTCTAGTTAACAATACTTGCAGAGAAACTGCACAGATAGAGATCTCAGTTGGTTTGTGCTGCAAATGATCATTCCCAACAGAAGGGGAGGCAACATCGACAAAACCCTCTGCAGATTAGAACAGCACTGGATATGTCGCCTTGATTCAGCCAACACAGGGTTAAATGTCTTGGTTGAGTGAAACACCTTAATCAGTAAATGAGTCCGGGACAGTGATCTAATATATATGACTCCTTGTGTGAAGGCTAGATTGTCTACAAAGAAAATATACCTTGAAAGATGCACATACATGGAAAGTGTAAACACTAACAAGATATTCCAATATATCACAGGTCAGGACTAGACCAGTGGTGTCAAGGTGTACTGAAATTATATATGTTGACAAATAGATAGACTGGAATGTGTGCTTAATACTTACATAGAATAAGAATGTAACAATGTTGTCACATCTACATAGGCCTTGCAAAATGGAGACACACATGCACATGGACAATGTAAACATCAACAAGAGACTAATATATTATTGGTCTGAAATAAGAATATTGTGTTTGCCCACAATGTATCTAGAAGGCAAATAGCATTACTATTATGTAAATGTTATAGAATTTGAAACTGATCCGTAAAATGTTGATTGTAGGTGGGACTCAGTAGGGTCCACATGGTGACTGTTATTTATTGGACAAGAGGCAGATCGAATAGACCATAGCGCTACACCGATCCGCCAATTCGTCATCTGCTGCCTCTGGACATCTGTGCAGGCACAGCTGGATATGGGAGTGACCTTTGGTCGCACATTATCAAATTGTGGTCTAACAGAGAACCACCAGATAAGAAAAAAGTCTTGCGTTAGGTCTATGACACCTGAATACATTATGATTTTGGAAACTTATTATTTTCTTTACCTAATTTTTGACTGAGCAGTTCAGTTTGGAAGGTGTGCAGGGGAAGGGAGTGTCCATTAACTAAGGACACTTGTTTAGAGGACCAGTCTAACGGCAGGGGGTATCGAGTTCCAGATCTATGAGGTGCTGTCTGTGAAATATTTAATTTAGAAGTTGCTCTTTCTTGAGGTTTGCAGGCAATGAGTCTCTTTTTTCCATCTGCTGCCTCCAGAGCATGTGTGTTTATAAGCCAGGTATTTTAGCGCATTCAGATGGATGGCACTGTAAGTAATAGATGCCATTTTGAACAAACAATGATCTTCGGTCTGGAGCCAGTGAAACATGAAAGAGTACAATTTTTTAGGGGTAGTCTTGCACAAATTCTTTTCAAATTCTTTGTCAATGTCCTGTGTGGTAGTTCAGAAGAAGGGGGCAAACCAAGATTTTCAATTTTAAAGGATGTTTATTTAAAACAATAGAAAAATGCCTAACTTTCCCTATTTTAATGGCTTCCCTACCTAACACAACTAAACTAGGGTGCTCGTCGTCTTGTTTAAAGTCCAAAGTAGGTCTGTTCTCCATCTAAAATGTAATTCTTACTGGCCTTACACTTATCCTAAATAACCAAAGGCCAGGAAAATCACTCCCTTCTCATGGGGTTGCTTTGCCGGCAGGTATTTCTCAGTATAGGATCTTCAAATAGCGCCTCGCTATTTCTTGTACTAGTTCATTCAGTTCTTTCAAGGGATTTCTCCACGACCCTTTCTTTAGTCCTGTTTGTGCTCTCAAATTCCTCTCTCTTGGTGCTCTGGCCTCTGTATATATATTTAATCTTCTCCTCTCAACTATTGCCCGAACCTGTTCTTTTCCTGACACCAGTTTCTCCAATTTTGTAGCTCCTGGATTATTACTTTTTAAAAAAACTTTCTTTATTGCATTTTCGCATGGAAAGCAACATAACATACAACTTGGTCACCATTTGACTATAAACATACCCGAAGTCCCTCCTATCCCCATCCCTCATTTCCCTTAAGATTCTTTTAGGCACAACAGGTAGTATTTATTGGCAATCTCTTTTAGACAATGTAATTCAGCACAGCGACATTCCATACTTCCGGTAATTTGGCACCATACAGTACCACTCTTAGTTTCGCATTCCACAGGGATATGATGCCATATAGATGCACAGTTTAATTTCTTACGTGCTCTGTGCTTTCAAGTTCAGATGGTGGGTCAGGTTCCTCAACTCGCTCATTTTGTTTCCAGTCCAAATAATATTGCCTCAATGGTGGCCAGTAGTCTATGGGTCTGCTATTAGGTGGTAGAGTTTGTGCATACCGCGATTCGCGCTGCTCGTAAAGGTTCGTGTACTCCAACCAGCTGACAAACGTTGGGGCGGTACGTTTCCCCTACATGCTAACTATAAGATATCTTGCCGTCAAATAGGCCATACCCAGGAGTTTTTTCTCACCACATGGACCATCCCCTATCAGGGCCAAGAGCCATACAGTTGGTGTGTACTCCCATGCAGTAGCCAGCATTACTGACATAGCCCCCGTTATCCCCTCCGAAAGAGGGCACACCCATGCCACATGGTAAAAATCTGCGGCTTCCATGTTGCACCTTATACATGTGGAGGACCTCTCTGGGTTAAATTCTGTGCAACTTGATGGGATAATAATATACTTGGTGTACAAATGTATAGTGTATCAGCCTGAATCGGTTGTTTCAAGACAGGTTGCGGGTTTGGCGCCCTATAGGTTTCCATTGATGGTCATTCAAACTTTCCCCCAAACTGGCCTACCATTTAGCCCTGTGGTTTTGTGCTTGATTGGTCCTCCCTTCCCTAACTAATTTATATAATGTTGACACCAGCTTCTGGGATGACAGTGGGTGTAACACGTATTGTAATGTAGTGTGGACAGGTGGGGCCCTGGGTAAATCTAGCCATTTTGAACAGAGTACTTCTCTGATCCTATAGTACATGAGCAGAGTAACTGCTGTCCATTTGCCCTTGGTCTGCAATGTGTCCCACGTCATGAAAACCCCATCCTGTGCCAAATCGCCCAGTGACTGGATACCTCATTTTTGAAAGAGGGTACGGAAGGAACTTTCGTGTGTTAGTGGTATTCTATGAATGTTGTATAATGGAAGCGCCCAGGTGAATATCTGGTTGCTGTGCCTGTCAGATGCAAGATTCGAGGCCAGACCCTACACGTCACGGCTGTGGGTTGTACTTCTCTCCTCAGGATCCAGGGTTGTGTGCCCCACAGCATTCCCCTTATATCATCTGGGTGTGCAGCTTCCCTGGTTATTTTAGCGTGAGGATAGTCCGGGGTGGTTTGTTCACAATCTGCTATGTATTGTATATTGGCCATCAGGTAATACACGTAAAGGTTGGGGTATTCTAGGTCCACCTGTTCGTTTGGTAAGGTGAGGGTGTCGTAGGGTACTCTTGCATGTTTGCCTGCCCACGCCAGTCTAATCATCATGCTTCTAACCCAATTCCACAAGCCACTCGGAGGCCAGACGGGAACATTGTTAAACACGTAGAATAGCATGGGTAGCAGGACCATTTTCGTTAAGGCGATGCAAACCACTTTGGATATGGGTAGATGAATCCAGCACTCTACTTTTAACTCCAGTGCCTCAAGAACTTTAACGTAGTTATGAGTATAGCGGTCTCCAGCGTAAGTGGACACTAACACACCCAAATATCGCATCCCGGAGGGGCATCACCGGAAGTCTAGGCCAATATCTGCTTGGCACATTGCCGGGTTCAAGGTCCAGTTGATTTGAGCCCCGAGAGATCGCTGAACCTGGCGACCTCCCGCGTCAGGGGAGGAGGTTCTCTTTAGGGTGTTTGACATATAATAAGATATCATCCGTATATAACGAGATGATGTTAACGTGTGACTGAAGCTGTACCCCTCGATGTGCGTGCAGGTCTCTAATGTGGCATGCCAATGGTTCCATCACCAAAGCGAAAAGTATAGGGGAGAATGGGCAGCCCTGCCTTGTACCCCTGGATGGATACATAAATTCTGACGTCATCCCATCGGAGTATACTGCCGCATTGGGGCCGTATACAACAGCTTAACCCATTGTATGAACTGTAGACCCAGGCCGGAGCGTCTGAGTACCTCAAATAGAAATGGCCATTCTAACGAATCAAACGCTTTCTCAGCGTCTAGTGCTGCTATCGCTATAGGGATGTCGGGGTCAACATTGTGCATTAGTTCAAATACTCTCCTCAAGTTGTGTTGAGTGGATCGGCCGGTACAAACCCAGCTTGATCCGGGAGAACCAGTGCTGGATATGTGGGAGTAGTCTTTCTGTTAGGATTTTCATGATGATCTTATTATCAATATTAATCAGGGATAGGGGGCGGTATGAGGTACATTTCTGGGGGTCTTTATCTGATTTAAGTTATACTGTAATCAGGGCCGTTCTCTTAAATTCAAGGAGGATACCGGTTGCCAACGCTTTATCGTACATACTTTTCAGGTTGTGGAGAAGCAGGTCTACGTATCCTTTATAGAATTCCGCAGTGATGCCATCATTACCTGGGGCCTTACTATTCGGGAGGGAGAGAATAACTTTTCGGTTTCATCTTCTGTGATCGGTTTATTCAATTTGCCCCCTCCCTCTGCGTCTAACCAACCGAGCGTGCCTCATCTAGGTATTGCCGGATAGTGTTGTGTTCCACCCTGGTTTGAGAAGTGTATAGTTTCTCATAGCATCCCCTGATAATACAGGGCAGATCTTTAACGAGGCTGCCATCCTGGTTTTCGATGGCCATGATGGGAGTTAACTGCTATTCCTGCTTTATTGCCCTGGCAAGAGTCCTGCTGGGACAGTCCCCCTCCCCATATCTTGTCGCTGCTATCGGATCCCCAGTGAATATTTCCGCCCCGAGTGCGATTGACAGTATTTCTTCCCTTAGGGCTTTGAGGGATGCCCTCAATTAGTCTGTGTCCCGCACCCCCTGTTGCACCGATAGGGCTTTAATCTTGTCTTCCAGGCTCTGCATGGAGTCTCTAAAGGCCTACAATACTCCCCCTTCCTTAGGGATACAGCAACCTCTCACATAGGCCTTGAAGGCCTCCCATATCACCCCTGGATCGGGTCCAGAGTTTACATTTGCAGTAAAGTATGTGTGAATGTCTTGGGCTATTTCAGCTCTGAACGCCATGTCTTCAAGAGCCGTGGCTCTAAACCACCATCACGGTTGTTTGGGGGGGCTTGGTGGACCATTCATGCGCACAAGGACCGGGGAGTGGTCCGAAAGGGTGCAAGGTAATATTGAGGACTCCGTTACACCTCTCGTCAGGTAAGAGGGGGCCATTATGTAGTCTATCCTAGACGAGCTGCCATGGACGCCCGAGAAGTATGTGTATTCTCACTTGTCTGTGTGAGCTTCACACCACACATCGTGCAGGTCATGTTGATGTGTTATAACGGGCTAGTGAGGCTCGAGGCAGGGACATTTGTGCAGTGGAAGCTTTATCCGGTTCTAGAGTAAGGGCCATGTTCAAATCGCCTACCAAAGTGATGCTGCATCCCGGAAATGTATAAATGTGTTTAGTGCATGCGTGAAAGAACTTGGGCGAGTCTATATTTGGTGCATATACATTTGTCAGTAATAGTTTTAGCCCAAGGGTCTCCCTGGCCAATACCACACATCTCCCCTCCTCGTCAATTATTTGTTCGTGAAGTCTGAAGTCTAGGGAGTTGTGAATGTACATGGCAAACGCCCTGGAGTGGGTGGTGTATGAGGAGTCGTATCTGTGGATACCAGCCTGGCATGCGTGGGATAGGCGTGTTGTCCCAGGCTTTGTGTGTCTCTTGTAGGCATAGGATATTTATGGTATGGTCTTTGCAATAATTACTGATCAACCTCATTTTTTTCCCATTAATGAGGCCCCTTGCATTCTAAAACATTATGGACAGTACCGTAGCTCGACTATCACCAGTGTCTAGCGCAGTATTTGCAACCATTTAGCGATGAGAGTGGCCACTGTATTGTGTAATACAGTGCCAGAACTGTTACTGTATCATACATTGTATTGTACTAAGCAGTAGGAGCGTCTGCGTAGGGATTGCAGTGTAGTGTCTTATGGGTTTGCTATATGTTGTGCCTTTTAAAGGTCCTTAGAGGCTATTCCTGCCCCCCCCCACCACCCACGCCAGAAACAAAAACCTACCGGCACCCATTCCCCCTTCCAAAACCCCCCCAACTTTAACATAATCAAACCAAACATCATTGTGTGTGGGTATCGGGGCATTGAGGGCGGCTCATGCACTCCATGTGACGATGGCTATTTATGGTCTGACCAAAACCACCGACCATAGCCCCGAAGACCTAATGTAGGGTCTTGCTATAAGCAAATATGTAATGTACATTATAAAGGATATGGTGATACTGTCAAGGCGAGTGACGTGGTGATCCTCCCGCATCCGGTATATTCAATGCAAATCGTTCTGCAGCCTCAGGGGTGTTGAAAAACATTGTTGAGCCGTTATGTTGTATACAAAGCTTTGCAGGGTACATCATGGAGCATCTTATGCCCTTTTGCCGGAGTGTATTTTTGACCACTTGGAAAGTTTTCGGTTGATCTTGGACTGCTGGGCTGAAGTCCAGGAAGAGTCGAATCGTGGAGCCTCCCCATGTCAGCTCTCCTTTTTCTCGTGCTGTCCTGAGCAAGGTGTCCTCTAGCAGAAGATTCTGGCTATTATTGGGTGTTCTGAGGCACAGGGGGCAAGGGGTCATGGGGCCTGAGATCTGTGAGCGTGTTCCACCATATACATGTTTGAAAGGGTCGGATTTTTCAAAATGTCAACCAGGAGTTGTTCCACAAATTTCTCCATATTGTCTATTTGGTTGGACTCCGGCACCCCCATAATGCAGATATTATTTCTCCTGGAGCGGCTTTCCAGGTCCTCATTTTTGGCCATGACCTTCTTCACGGACTGTTGTATGGCAGCCATCTCGTTCTGAAGGGTGGTTATTTTGTCTTCGCCCTCCCATATTCTCTGCTCAGCTTCCATCATCCACCCGCACAGCATGTGTATCTGAATTGCTGATATGTCTACTTTGCACGTAAGCGCATCGATCTTCACTCCCAGGTTGTCTGTGCTGTGTTTTAGTGCCAGTAGCGTCTGGTTCAGGGTGACACATCTACCTGTTCAGCCAGTGGTGTCAAGGGAGGGGGAGTGGATGACTGTGCTTGGCCATTGCGGGCGAATTGTTCCATCTTCGCCTGCTTTTATGGGTTGACCATGCTGGGGGCAGGCTGACGAGGAGTGTGCTACCCGTTCTGTTCTTAAGGCCACGTTCTGGTGTCATGGTGATCACTGGGCCTGGTAGTGTCGAGCTTGCTTTGGGCCTTCTTGACGTTAGGGACCGGTTGTAGGCCAGGCTTGTGGGCTTGGCCGTCACCACCAGGAATGTTAACAGCTTAGATCTTACTTTAGGCAGTGTGTGTCAAACTATTATGGTAGTACGGAGTAATGCTCGAGCGTTATGCACTCGCACCCCGGTGGCATGCAAATGGGATCTGCAGTGTGTGGGGTGATGTCTGGGGCCCATTGCTGTATCTTTGCTGTAGAACATCAAAGCTGTACGTTGTGGTCCTGAGCAGGGTTAGCACTATCCCAGAGCAGGGTTACCAAGCTCACCCCACCTGGAGGCGCTGCGGTACCCCAAACCTCCCTGCACCCATGCCCATGCTCTCCACTTTGCCCATGAGGCCTGGCACTCCTGCAAGAAGGCTCACTGTGCGTGATCTGTGTAAAAAGATGCAGGGGCGTGCAAAACGGGTGTGTCTCCTTTTTACAGCCTTGCAGTACCAGGGGCTTTTATTGTGTCCCAAGATATTCGGGGCTCAAGTCAGAAGGTAGCTTTATGGCCACAGCACGGCACAGCACCCAAGGCTCTGCACGGGGAGTGGTAGGCTGGCCCCTTACTCCGGGGTGCAGGGATGTGTGTGGTGGTCAGTCCCCAATCCCAGCCTTAATGTTAGTAGTGGCCGCAGTGTGGGTGAGAGGTCCCTATTTTGTCCCCCGAAGTGTCACACCTAATGTAGTCTGCGGGTACAGGGTCCAGGACGAGCAGGGTGGCCCATGCGGTATTGTTGATAGTAGACAGGTGGCAGGGGTGCTCACACCAGGGGAGACCTCACGTTCTCATTTCCGGGGGGGAGAGGGTGCACGGGCACACTCACCTCCCGTGCCGGGCAGCTCTCCCCTGCTCAGCTGCTTCTGAAGCATATTACTGCAGGCAGTCGGTGCGAGCCGACAGGGGGAGGAGCCCGCCCCACTGTCTCTGGAGCCGCTGTCCAGCCCGTGCAGGTCTCCACGGGTCTCCTCCTCAACAGGGAGATGGGGCTGGGGGTTCTCAGTGAAGTCGCAGGCCCCGCTGTCTACAACAGGCCCGGTTGAGTCACCCCTCGATCTGGGCAGGGAACGCTGACAGGCCACGGGCAGTGTGCTGCCGGACCTGGTTGTGCCCGTTCCTTCTCGGTGGCCGCAGCTCTCCCCAGCACATCATGGAGAGGGGTGCTCTCTTCTTCTCCGTTATGTTCACGTTCTGCACCTCCCCCACTCCAGCGCCACACCAAGCAATGAATGTTCTTGTGCAGAGAGGCTGCGATTTTGCTTAATGCGACACCGAAGGGTGTCCCAGACCTTTGCCTTGCAGATCCGCTATTTTTTGGGGCTTGTCGTGTGGTCAGGATCAAGGATATTTATGAGGATGTTTGTGCCATAGTCTGAGCCTCTTAGGCTGCGGCTGCCTTGGTTAGCTGCGCAACAGCGCCCCCCCCAGCTCCTGGATTATTACTTATTATCCCTGGTTTTATTCTTGTCTTCACACTGGGATCTGTGTGATGTGCCCAGTGACCCACCTGGCTCCTTTTGTAAGCTTTACATTCACTGGGACAAGTAGGTTGTGTCCCTGAATAGTTCTCACTCTTCTTATTATTATTTATACAATCATACAGGTGAGTATGCTGCTTCCCTGTGTAACTCTCACTCACTGGGACGAGTAGGTTGAGTCCCATTGTGATTCTCACTCTTCTTGAGGTATTCACATTCACTGGGACAAGTAGGCTTAGTAGGAGGATTCAGATTTTCTGTCAACTGAAATTGCCTTATTGGGTTTCTGAGTGTGATGGAAATGGAGTTCCTCATCGGAAAGGGAGTCCTTGTACCCAGTAGGGGAGTCTCTCCTTGTGAGGTCCTGCTTACTGTCACCCCAGGGGGATTGTTGCATAGCAGGCCCACCTCCCTAGCCTCACAAGGAAAGGCTCCTTTCTTGGTAGAAGTGACTGAATCCCTCGATTCGTCACACCGGTCACTGACCTCCTTAAGAGGAGTGACGTGTTACTTCCTTTTTAGGTATGTCCAATAGCCTAGGAATGTAGTCCATTGCTGGGTAGAGCTACAGTGCTAGGCAGAAGGTGCCTCAAAAGCTGCTGTTTAGGGTCAGAGGTATCACAACGACAAATGGGACCAATACAAATCACCCACAGAGGTTCATAATTGAACAAGGACATAGTAAAGGTAGTTACAGATTTGGGCCAAAATAAGACAAAGGCAATGTACATCTTTGTTAACAACAGCAGGCTTCTCCTTTAGGTCAATAGTCTGATTTATGTTTGCAAACCACAATCTAGGTTTCTCTCCTGGTGAGGTTGTTCAATTCACAGTTATTCATAGTCTTTGGCTTTTTGGGTGTCCCTACACTTCTTTCATGTCTCCTCGCATTGAAGATCCCAGTGGTCTGCTTCTCATACCTGAGCAGAGGGAGACTCTCTCCACGGTCTCCAGGGTCCAAGTGAATCTCAATACTAGACCAACTTGCCAGTAGAAGCTGGATTCGGGTAATGATTACCAAACCCCAAGAACTTCCAGCAGCTGGTTGCTAAGCTTAATTTGCCTGCTAGCTTTGTTTTACGGTTCTTGCCATTCCCTGTCCTAGGATGCAGCCACTACTTCCACAAACCTCATCCTTGCTTTCCTCCATGATGGATTCCAATGGTCTCAAACCTAACTGAACTGCTCTGCACTAAATCTTCTGTTCTGTATACTCTGCCTCTCCTCCTTAACTCTTCGATGTTTCATCCCTCCCGGAATCACCCTGATCAGGCTTCAGGCTTGCCAGGTTCTTCTCTACTTTCTCTGACTCATGGCTGTTTTGGCCTTACCTCCAACTCCTTTCTCGATCTACCCATCACCTGCCTGCTGAATCTAACCTCAATTAACTCCTTCAGATGGCCTTCTCCTTGATGTTCTCTTCGTCACTTTCTTCAGTCTTCTCTCCCACTGCCTTTCTGAACACAGCCTCCAATTTCTCCACAGATGTTTCCTCTAACCACCTCCCCGATGTTAGCTTTCTCACTCCCCTTTTTAGGTTCTCTTGCGTTGCCTTCCTCAACCTGCATCCTGAATTTAATCTGAAGTCGATCCTTTGATATCTCCCCGAATCTTCTTATTGGTATATTCTCTCCCTCGCTGTCTCCACTCCATCCTTCTTTTTCTTGTGTTCTCCCACACATCTCTCTCTGAGTTTCTTTCTCCCTTCCTTTTCAATTTTCCTCCCAACTTCCTGTATGATGTTCTCACTACTTTCCTCTCTTCCTCCAGTCACCTCTCTCTTGCCTCCTTACACTTCTTTTCGTGCCCAACTCCTTCTTAGCTCTTCACCCAACCTCCCATATAATGCTCTAGCCTCCTTCCTTTCTCCTTCCACTAGCATGCTTTCAGCACACTCCTTCCATCACCTATCTCTGCTCTGAGGTTTCTGCCTTGTCTTTCTCCCTCCAATAGCCTTCAGAAACTGCTCCAGACACCACGGATCAGTGTTTTCTCCTTGCTTCTTCGGCTGAGGAGCAGCTGGAGCCGCTGTCTGAAGCAGACTGTTCTATCAGGCATCTAACATAGCATTTGGGCAGTCTTGAACTGGAAGAACGTCGAGTGTGCCATTCTGGTACTGGCTTGTCATGTAGATGGCTCTCCTCCATTCGCTCTTTTTGACATCTATGCAGGGGTTTGTATGGTGCTGATGCCCCATTTGAAGTGTGGTCGATCTGTCCTACGGTCTGGATGTCCCCAAAAGTGTGCCTTCTCCTCTAGCCTGGCTAGGGGACATTCGGCACACCGCTTTAAAATGGTGCTCTCCTCCGCATGCGGCGTTGACCCAGGGCAGGGCACACACCTTGGTGCAGAAATTCAAAGATGCATCTGTAGCAGAATGGGTCACTGCTCTGTTGATGTGTTGAGAACATGGCTACCTTGTGAATTGCTTCTGAATGTGGGGCAAATACTTTAATGTGCCCATGGCTTCCACCTGTAGCTCCAGCACAGTGTCAGACCTGGCTAGCTTCAAAATCTCATCTAGGGTCCGCTGTTTCTAAAGCAGACTTTTTGGGAACACAGGGGATTCACATTCCGCGATGATTTGCAATCTCACTGCTTCTTCATTGGAATAATTGCTGATGACGCAGTGCTTTATACGGACACGCAATCACATCACGAACGCGTCCACAGACTCACCCTTGTTCGGTTTAGTCATGTGGAACACGTGGCACTTGTAGTCCAAGTTGGTGAGTGGTAAAATATTCCGTTAGTGCCCCCCTGAGGCCCGTGGAGAAGTCTGTGGTATCAGCCGGGAGTTCGTCCACCACGTACCTCACATTGGGCCCGATAGCTAGTGACAGTAAGCTGTGTTTCTTTTCATTATCCAACGGGCCTACGCCTCATATGCAGATGTTGAAATCTCTAACCCACCTTTTCCATCTGGGCCGCAAGGTGCTGGTCTCCACGGTGTCAAAATGGCTGGGTAGCTGCATGGCCAAATTGTCTTGCGATCTGGATGATAGGCCTCCCTGAGGCGTGGGTGGTGGTGTGGTGGGTATTGTGATGTGGAATTGTCCTGACATGGTGTGGCTGCTGATTACCACTGATTGGCCACTACCTATGTGACATGTGTTCTTGTAGAAGCTGCACTGCCATCCCTCCGCAATTAGTTGTACTGCTGGGCCTTATTGACGGGTCTCCTTGCAACGGTTATGTTGGTGGGGTCTGAGGCTCTTATTACCCCCCACCAATGTTACTATATCAGACAGTCTGGAGGACCCACTATGAGGAGTATGGAAGGAGTATGCTGCTTTGAAGTAATTGGCATATGTGTAGTTTTATTTTTGTCTTCTGCAGCCCGCTGCTGTTGTGGCCCATGAAGAACGAGGCCTGCTTTGACTCTTTCAGTGTGCGTGCTACTTCATGCACGCACTGGAATTATCCCCTGGGCCACCGTACCTCGTCAGGCAGTCCTCACCGACTGCCCGACTGCTTCCCTGCTTCCGATGGTTGCGCTGTCGTGCGCAGGCTCATTTCCGGTGTGCTGCACTCCACCGCTTACTGGGTGCCGACTCATTGGGCGGCCGCGCACCTCTGCTGGCATTCCACGAGCGGTTTCGTTGCTCTCCTCTCATCGCCAATGCCGAGGGGCACTCCCTAGCAGCCACAGATGCTCTTCCCTGCACTTCTTCACAACACCATTCCCATATGAAACACTTGTGTATGGGCGCGTGATAAATGCCATCTCATATCATTATCATATCATATACAAGGCACGGCCACCAGGCAGGGTTTTCTAACACCTCTTTATTATCCTGCATCTGCCAACCTGCAAATGCCAATTCTCTCCCCTTCCACCCACCCTGCCCCCTGTGCCACCCGGCGCCCTCCCACTTCACATGATCACAACACGATCATCATCAGCATATTACAAACTGGCATTTATTGGACATAGCCAAGATGCAATAAGTTTTACAGTGGCAATACTGGCAGATATGAGGCCCACCCAGTATGACACTGTTTCAGCAGTAGAAATGCTGGCATATATTTGGCACTGTCAGCATGAAACCCTTTTTTAAAGAGGCAATTTTGATCATCAGCTCTTAAACCCAGAAAATAAAATCGAGTTACTTAGAAACCGGCATTTCATTGACTTTCTTGGTCCAAGAGGTAGCAGCCCATGTGGTGGATGCCACAATCTAAAAGTAGCTTTTTCCAAAATGGCCATCCTGGTTTAAATAACCTGTCCTTTTGGCTGTCACGTAAAAGGGGCCAGAAAGCAGAGTTGATGGCAAAATGGACAGAGGTATAACTCCCAGAGACAATATATTTCAAAAGGAAATCTTCGTGAATCCCCCTACCAATCATGGCTGGAAGAAGGGTATAAAGCAAGCAAGACTGATGGAATGCAGTCTGTCATATCATCAGGAGAAAGAGGAAGAAATGAGCTATGGTACCCAGAAGCTGATGGAAACAGCTGGTTGGTCACCACAGAAATACGTTCCTGAAAATCATACAAAGTACAGAAGGCCTCTGAGTGGCCTTGAGTAGCGTGCCAAATATCTAGACCAGGGGTCTGCAACCATTGGCTCCAAATGTGTTGGACTACAATTCCCATCCTCCCTAGTCAGTATAGTCAATGGTGAGGGCCCATGGGAGTTGTAGTCCAAAACATCTGGATAGCCGCAGACCCCCTGATCTAGACCCTAAGAAGGGTGTTGAGAGGTCTGAAAGACAGCTAAAGCTTAAGATGGGTTTTACAAAGTTCCTAGAGCCTTAGAGCCTGACAAAGCACCTGGAGGTTAAGAGGGGCACTGAGAAGTCTGAAAGAGGCATTACAGCCTAAGGGGGGCATTGAGAAGTCTAAAAAGAGCATAGAGCCCAGCAAATGTGCTGAGAAACATGAAAGCATGTGGGCCTAAAAAGGGCTGATAATTGGGAATGACTTGAAAAGAAATCAAGAAACTAACTAGAGGATGCCAACATCAAGAAAGGAGTAAAGGAGTTCACCAGACACGAAAACACATTCCTCTAAGTAATGCAGGGGCTGGGAAGAGGCTCATAGCTGCAATCTAGCGCTCAGCAGGAAGACCAAAACTCAGCTGATGGGTCGCAGACGTCCACGGATGTGCATCGCTAGAAAGGTGAATCTATAATGCCAGAGGCTGTCCACAAACATTCCGCAAAGTGTGGGGGATGTGTGTGGGATGAACAATGTACTGCCCTTGAGGACTGCCTCCTTCCCATTATGCACAGGATGAAACCACTGACTGACATTACCCGCTCCTGGCTCATCTGTGGCCTTTATGCATGCAATGTGACGTTCTTGAAATTATGTAACCAAGTCTTGGCAATCTTTTGTTCGTTTTGTTACGTGTTTTATTGGAAAATAATAAACAGATTTATAAAAAAAAAAAGAAAGGAGCAAAGACGTGGTGCAGCAGAGTCTGAGAGAATATTCCAGAAAGGGCAAGGAGAACCACAAATATGTAAGAAACTTTGTCTGATAAAATAACAAAGAGCAAGACTTTGAGAAAGTTAATAATGTGATTGTGATATTAATATCACACCGTCACTCAATGATGACATATATTGGCCCTAACTGCATGAACATGGGAAGTGAAGGCACATATTCTTAGGCACTGGTATCAACAAAATGGCTGCAATGCCATATTGCCTTGACTTGCCTCATAGACTCTACAGAGCCTTACATGATCTTCCTCTGCTATTCCACCACAAATGGTGTTTTAGTGTTTTAGTAGCAGCTGGAAGTTTTCTGATAGAGCTGTCTTTCTCACTTTATACCCGCTCTGGCAACAGACCTTGGGACTTCACAATCTAACAGTAATGAGGAGTGGTTAGAGGATTTTCCTATTACAGTTCTTGCTTATTATATGTTGGATAAAGAACCCCTGCGGTATAATGATGTTGGAAGCTACTGAGGATTTCTGCAAACAAATAGAGGAATATAATAAGTTTAACAATTTGCCCTGATTAAGAACAGATTTCCTTTAAGAACACTTGGAATCCGATTCTCAAATATTTCCAATGGAGCAAATCTGGAGATGCCAGACTTGCCTTGGAGAATATCTGTGTGAATCACACTAATACATAAGCATCTCAAAGATGCTCCAGGTATATCATTTGTTCAAAGGTTTTGGAATCAAGAATAAGGCAGTGGGTGCAAACCTGAGCTGTTCACATGCATGAACTTATTTACTCTAGTGCACATTTTCTATGCATGTCTCCAGAGGCGAGAGTTGAACAGGATTTGTACTACTACAGTGTCACATTATTTTTTAGACCACACTATTGAGTTTCAATTATTGGCATGCTAAATATTTCAGCCACAATTGTTTAGTAGATAACATTACAATGCTCAATTGACATATCTAAAATATTTGCTAAAATCCATACCTTCAAAAACGCCTCCGAAAATTGATTCATTTTCATCTCCTATTCCACATGGTATACCTGAAGAATAAATATATGTAGTTACTTATAATAAACACCATACTTTGTGGTGACTTAACAGGGCATCTTCACTTGCCAATTAATTATTCTTGCTTTAAAAAATCTAAAATACATGAGGCAAGCAGTCGTAAAGAAAGATGCATATAAACATTGTTTTTATTTTTTTATTTATTTAAAGCATTTATCATAAATTAATACAATTTTTACTTAACATTTCTGTTTGTCATTCTCACCAAGCCAAACATTTTACAACTGATTGTTCCATTGAAATTCCCACTGTCTTAATTGTCCTAAGTTTGGCTATTCTATCCAGGTTGAGATTAATGACTATATCACAGACCTTCTCGATTTACTTGCTTGGTAAGCTTTTGTAGTGCTGCATTTAGAAACAAGCCTTGGCCTCTGACCGTTTTTTTGTTAAGCACTACATACATGGCTTCCCACCATGCGTCGGTCCAAACCGCATGTTGTTGGCAAAGCAGGTAAGGGAGTCCTTTCTCTTTCAGATTTCAATTGTTTACAAAACATTGTCAGGTGTTGAAGGGATTCTTCTTCTTCGTTACAGAGACGGCATGTACTGGTTTCCGCTAAGCCGTATGTCTTTAATATCTGACGAGTTCGTATGATATTCAGTCTAAAGCGCAATAGAGTGTCTCTGTGTTTCCAATTTTCACTCTTTCTCAGATAGTTTGGTAATATTTTCGGAAAATTGAGTAGTTTGTTTGAGAGTGTGTGAGATTTTTCTTTCACCCGTATATCTTCTGTTTGGGCCCAATCAATTGTTAAAAGAGCTTCTTTTACTTTTTTGGGGTTTTTGTGTAGCTGGGTCATATTTATGCCAATGTTTTCCATTATTTCTTGGCATTTGTGTCTCCAGATGTTTAAAAGACCATATTCCATTTTAGGAGTTTGTGCCTTCAGCACCTTGTATTGGGCAGGACAATCACTACGTTCTGCTTTTCTGTAGGCTGTCAAACTCTTCCACACCACTTGTACATGTAGCAAGTGGAGTCCCAATTCATGTCTTATTACTCCGCTTGGGACACAATTTGGCAGCCTTAACACTCTTTTCCAAAATCTAGATTCCAGACGCTCCCAAGTTTCCCATGGCATTCTCAAACAGCATTCTCCCGCATAAGTGATTGGGTGTGACTTTTTTTTGGTTGTATAAATCAATTAAGCATTGTATTGAAAACATCCCACATTTTTTCTTTATGGTCAATGCTTGGGTGATAAATTGGTCAATTTTCAGCTCCAGATTTGTCTTCCATGGACTGTCACCGCCATCTGAACTGATCATTACTCCCAGATATTTCAGGTTGTTGGATATTTTAATGGAGGTGTCATATAGCCTCCATTGGAAACCCTTGTTTCTTTTTGTTTTCAGTCTCTTCCAAATTAGGATTTCTGATTTCGTTGCGTTTATTTGTTGCTTGCTGTTTGCAACATACGCTTGAAGGGCATTTAGTTTTCTTTGTAGCCCTATAGGGGTCAGATCTAACAGTACATTGTTTATTTGGAAGCTTCATGTTCAAGCAACAAGTTCGGGAGAGAGTTAATCTAGGTCTAGGCCTCGATTGTCATCCCTAAAAACTATGAAGAGAAACTTGAAAAAAAATCTCTCAGACTTGAGCACTTTCTGACAGGACATATTCTCTAAACCTGCATTATCTTTTTGTTAAACAAATGAGCAAGGATTATTAAACGGTGTTGGCACTGAACGCACAATTGAAACAAGAAGGAATGTTTATTGTTTTATAGAATTTGTACAAATAAAACGTTGTCTGTCCCAATTTAGCAAAGCTAGTTTGAACACATTCCTCACCACTCTGAAAGTAAAATATAGAAAATATGCTGTAATTGGTATACAATATCCCACATTCCAAGGATGTTCTGCAATGAAGATGACACACTGCAACAGACATAATGCAACAGAGAGCATGTATGTTTTTATAATGAATTTAGCACATTTGGCTATGAAGACAAAACGGTAGAACATAAGAAAAATGTGACATTTAGGAAAGAGTAATAATACTAGAAAATGGGAATGTACAAGACCAATTAGTTCAGAAGTTATATATAGACAGGAAGCAAGTGTATTGAGGAGAGGCTGCTGGAGCCAAGCTTTCTGTGGTACAGTTGAGTCCCAGAGGTCTCACGTTTCAGCCTAGAGGGTCATTTCTCATTTCTGTCCCCTTTCACTCTCTGCAGCCTGAGATGCGCACGTGGGAGGAGAATCAGTGAGGGCATGATGAGTTAGAGTGACTAGAGGCTCTTTGTAGATGAAAGAAATGAAAGACATGTTATTACAGCTGCATCCTTTTGGGTGTCTCATAGTTCGCTCTTCATTGTTTTTTAAATTCACATGAGTCTTACTGTTGTAATTTCCCTTGAAGATCCCTCCTAAGGTCAGTGAAAGTTTACAATTATTTGCAAGTCAGTTGCAGATTCAGGACTGGGTGAGAGTCTTGCCTGGTGCATACGGCCATACTGCTTCTGTCTTTATATATGCTTGCACAATGTGACAAATCAACAGTGTTCGTCCCTTCTGCCCAGGGGAGAGCCAGCCCCTTTGAGGCTAGGGAGGTGACTCCACTTTGCAAGACCCTGCCTAAGGGTTTGGGCAAGTGAGATATCACTGAGATTGACTCCACGTTAGAGGACAAGGACTTTCGTTCCTACGGGGAACTCCCTAGACCAATCATTTTGTCTGCATATATGGCACTGCCCTCTATGAAGAATGATGGCTCCTCCTATTTGCATTCAGACATTGTTGAATGAAACAAACCATACAAAGGACAAGAAGATTTCTCTTTATAAAGAAATCGGTATATGGGTGGGACAAGTAAAGCAAAGAGAGAGTGAGAGAGACAGTAAGGTGCGCAGGGGAAGCACCTGATGTAATAGCGCCTTGGAGAAGTGAAGCAGAACTAAGCTGCAGAGTCCACAACTTTCAGAGAGGTGAAGAAGTCGAAAGGCTGGAGGACCGGCAATACCAGCATTGGGGAAACCATTGGGCAAACCGGTAGAGAAGACCGTCCAAAGTGGTGTCATGACCACGGTCGTACCTTGGTGAACAAGACATCTGTCTAACGGCACGAGAACACCTCAGCAAGGAGCGCTGACAACTCCCAACTACTCGCACCTTGTCTTGGGAGGATAGCTCAGTGGCAATGTGCTCGCCTTGGAAGCAAAACGACACGGAGCGACAAAGGTTCGATCCCCGGGTCCTTGCTTAGAAACCTCTGGGTATTAAGCGCGTTATAAATAACCCTTCATATCATATCATATACCAGTAGATGGTAACATCCTGCAGCGAAGCCGAGAGCGGGAATGCCGGTGAGGTCTGATAACGAGACGCAAGAAGGCAAAGTCAATTACCCGAGCAAGTGCTGAGACCCGTGATGTTTTCCTGCAGAAACAAAGCTACCGTAGAGAACGGGAGAAGCGGGAAGCCGCCGGGGCAGCATGCTATTGAGTCGGGGGTCGCCTCGAAAAACTCACCAAGAAATTACAAAAGTACTCAAAAAGGGGTGTACATGATTGGCCACCAGGGGGCGTAGTGATGTAAAGTCCCTGCGTTCCTCTCCCACGGACAGAATTGCTGGGAGAGCCCCCATCTGAGACGCCCACGTGTGAGGTAACAATCCCCCCCCTCTGGGGTGTTGGAAGCCAAGGGGCACCCCCAGTCCAGCCCGCGTCTCTCTGGACGCCTGGAGGCCGGAGAAACTTACATTAGCAACGGCAGCGGGTCGCCAAGGGATCCCGAGCCACCTTGGAGCACCAGGAGGCAGCGCTTGAAGTGCGCAGATCTGAGGCCCGCCTCATTAATACGCTGCTCTAACACAGAACTCGGTGGCTCCTTCACAAAGGGAGAAGCCGCCTTGGACCCGTCCCTCCGACTGAGATCGGGGACGAGCACTGTGTCGCCGGGGGAACTTGAGCCACAGAGGATGGAGAGCATAAAAGAGGACCACATCCGTGACCACCCGGGCCGCGGTGGGGGCAGTGTGGGCCCCCACCTATGGAAAGCTGAGCAGAAAAGTGCCACCCTGACCTGTCTCTGTGAGCCAGCAAGGTCGCTTTTTCCATACCTGACACTCTTGCACCCGGATACGTCCTCCCTGGCCAGCGCCTACCCAAGTAGTATCCTGAGCGACGGTCCTGAGGCGCCACATGCGTCTGACAGCAACCTTGCTTTCCCACTCCCCTCCGCGAGCAGGGGTGAGGGACAAACTCTTGACTCGTGTCTGGGTGCCTGGGCGCATGGAAGCAGAGGCCCGCCCCCCCCGCAAGCAACAGGGACTGTACTTGACGCACTCTGAGCCCCAGCCGGTCCTTGGGCCGGGCCGGTGGGTGGAACAGGGGACACGCCCTGTGCGCAGGGGAGCCTGACTAGCCCAGAGAAAAGTCCTGCACCTGTCTAACAGGGGCTCCAGTGGCAAACACAACCAATGAACTCAACCAGTCCTTCGTGGGTGGTCGAGAGGCCCCGAGAGCATATGAGTAAACAGAGACAGAGGCCCAATTACTCCCCCCCCCCCCCACGTGACCCCTTGTGGAATTTGCCCTGCTAGAGAGGGGGCAGCTGGAGGATCCCCTGAGAACTGTGAATCAGCATCAACCCCAGGAGCTCCTGAGGAGGCAGTGGGGTGAGTCCATGATGCCCCCTGGACAGCCCTTCTGCCAGTTTGGGCCCTCAAAGTCGGTAACCCCACTGTCGGCTCCCACTTGGGGCTTGAACCCAATACAGCATTGGTAGTAACCCTTGACCCTAACCCTCCTAAAAGGTGGCCCGCTGCACCCCAGAAGACCGATAAGGGGCACAAAGAGAAAGTCCAACCGCCTAGTTGATGTACAAACATAGGAAAATACCTGCAGACCTCCACCACCAGCTGCCCCCCACCCCTGGGGCACACTCGTCTCACCCCCCCACATACCAAAATACCGGAACTGAGTCCTCTGGTGACCACCCATGAGCTGGGCAGCCTCTCTTCAAAAGTTTCGGCACGACCAGAGCCCAGCTCTGCTGCAGGCAACCATGCCATTCACGCCTGCTCCTGACACGGAGGAAGCCCAGTCAATGAGCCAAGGCATGGTGGCACTCCTTGAAGAAATCAGGGGCTTCAGGGCCGACATTGGCAGGAGGTTGGATGGGTTGGACAAGAAGGTAGATAACATGGACCACCATATACAAGACCTAGAAGCCAACCGAACCTCCGAAGATCTGTTGGAAACCCAAATCGACATGAGACTTTCGGAGTTGGAGAGGAGAGAGGAAAAATGTGCCTTAAGAATTGACGATTTAGAAAATTGTGAACGCTGCAATAACTTGAGGTTCTTTGGCTTCCCGGAGCGCGAGAGTGAGACCCGGAGTGACATTATTAAAGCCATAAATGCAGTGGTCAGCAACCTACTCAACAAAGGGAATACTAGTAAACCCACCATAGATAGGGCCCACAGAGCGGGTGCGAGCTCTAGAGGGCCAAGATCAAGCCTGGCAAGATTCCATTACTTCTCTGAGAAGTCAAAGATCCTGGAATTGGCAAGGAAGAGGGGCACGATAGAGTGGGATCTCTCAGCCTTCACCCTGACATGGAGTAGACTCTGCGGGCCGCTCACAAAGTGGCTCAATGCCAAAGGAGTGCGTTATAGGTGGGGATTCCCCTTTTCCCTTGCCTTCAAGTATGAGGGATACAAATTCAACCTCATAACAGAAGACGATATACCGAGAGTCATACATGAACTGCTGGGCGATGTGCCCCCCCCGCCACCACATCCGAACCCCGAGGGCGAGAATTGAGGGAATCCCAGAAGACAAATGGGTTCGTGGACAGACGGCACGTTCGGGGTCACAAGAAGTTTAAAAAACTGAATCCAGCATCGCCATTGCACCCGGAAGAGCGAACCTAAATGCTTGTTGGTTCACCAAGGGGGTAGCATAATCTACTGCTCTGGGCGGTCCTGGCGCCTCCATGGAGAGGGAAACGTGATTCCTAGGAGATGGCAGATTATACGGAGCTGGCCTTGCGAGAGGCTGGGGGTTCCTCTGGCCGCCCCCAGACTACGACTTTGGCGAGGGGGTGTCGCCCCTGTGTTTTGCCCAGCTCTCCTTGGTAGGAACATTATGGGTTGGTGTAGCCTTGAGGGGTGGAGAAGATACAAGTTTATGTTTCAGACCCGGGCTAACTGGAGAGGGGCTCAGAAGAGTTAGTTAGCTTCATACTGGCCCAGAGGGGTGGGTAGGGAATGGTGGTCTGGTACAGTGACACAATAAATGTCGCGTTTAGTCCAGGCGCCGGGGGCGCAATCGTTAAAATAATTGAGACCACGGCACGTGAGGAGTGTACTCTGATGTACCAAAGTTGAGAAGCATAAGAGAAAACTGCACCACCCCCCCCGATGGCTGACGCATCTAACACACTGGCGTTGGGGTCACTAAATGTAAGAGCTTTAAACCCCCCACACAAGAGGTCCTTAACAGTTAGGGAATTTAATCGGTTAAAGCTGGACTTTATGCTCTTGCTGGAGACCCACTGGCAAAGAGGGAGGGAACCGTCCTTGAAAGTCAGGTCCATAGGGGAGGGGTTTCACGCATCCGGCCCAACAAAAAAAAAAAAACGAGTAGCGCTCCTGGTATCCGGCAAGCTACATTTTATGCTGAAGGCACAGTCAAAAGACCCAGGGGGCCGTTTTGTGATGGTGAAGGGGGAGATCAATGGCCACATGTTCACAGTGGTTTCCATCTACTGTCCAAATGAAGCCCGAGACCAGTACTGGGAGTCGGTTAGAACCAAAATTCAAACCTTTGCTCAGGGTATGCTGATATAGGGGGGACTACAACATGGTCTTGCATCCTGAAAGTGATAGAAAGAGTTTAGGCTCCTACAATGCAACCCAAACAGAAAGGAGGACTTCTGCTTGCTTCCGGAAAGTAAATATGGAGTTATGAGTGATCGGCACCTACACGAGTGGTCAGAGTTGAGACCCCTATTTACATATTACTCAAGGGTTCATGGCACTTTTTCTAGGATAGATTATATCCTTGTAGAGCCCCCCCCCCCTCCTAGAACGTGTTAGTGAAGTCGCTGTCGATGTAATCCCGTGGTCCGATCTCAATCTCGTGAGAGTTCGAATCAGGGTGCCCCCGGAAGCAACGATGCTCTAGGTGGTCATGCAACGACCAGCTTCTATGGGACAAGGAACTAGACTTGGTACTGCTGAAATCGATCGAGAATGTTTCGAAAGTAATGATAACGGGGAGGTAGGGACTGCAGGGGACTGGGAGGCATTTGAGGCCATGACTAGGGGAGCTCTGATAGGAATGGGATCCAGGAGAAAGAAGGAAAGGGAGCGCGAGGAGAGGGACCTTAGGGAGAAAATTGCATCTATTCAGCCGGGGGGTGGTGGGGACTCAAAACCCAAATGTTCCCAGGGAAGTGGGCCGAATTGCAAGACTGTAGAGCTAAGTTGAAAGCACTCTTGATTGGCCAAACGGAGAGAAAGCTGTCATTCTTGAAAAAATAATATATGGAAAAAGGGGACAAGGCCGATAAAATACTGGCATGAAGGCTGAGAGAGCAGAGAAAGAGAGGGAGGGTGGACGCAATCCGATCAGTAGGAGGCGAAAAACTCCTTGAGGACTAACAGATAGCTGAGGAGTTTCGATTATTCTATGAAACCCTTTACACTTCATAGTACAAGGGGTATGGGTCGGATGTAGACCAGTTTCTAGACTCCCTCCTGATGCCGTGTCTCCCGGCGGACAAGGCAGAACTCTTTGAGGCTCCCATTACGGCCCAGGAAGTGATAGACACGATTAGTGGCAGGAAGGGGGGTACCACCCCTGGGGAAGATGGTTTCACGGTCCTCTTCTACAAAAGATTTTGTTACACCCTGGCTCCATTTATGGCAAAGGAAGGGAAAGACCCAGCCCAGTGCCAATCCTACCGACCCATTTCTCTGCTGAACACTGATATTAAAATAATGGCAAAACTGCTGGCCAATAGACTTGGGCATCAGATGACCTCTCTGGTTAATGGAGATCAGGTGGGATTTATCCAGGGTCGACAGAGAGCAGATAACATAAGAAAGTCCATAAACCTAATGCACGAGGTAAGACATAAGGGCTAGGAGCACACCTGATATCACTTGACTCAGAAAAAGCCTTTGACCGTGTTGAGTGGCAGTACATGGGAAAAGTCCTGCAAAGGATGGGGCTGGGTACGAGGTTTAGGCGGTGGATATCAGTGCTTTACAATGGCCCCATGGCAAAAGTGACAGTCAACGGCACTCTCTCCTCCCCCCTTCAGTTTACGAGAGTGACTAGGCAGGGTTGACCCATCTCTCCCTTGCTGCACTCCCTGGGTATGGAGCACTTGGCAGTCGTTATCAGGGAAAACCAAGGGATAATGGGAATTCAACGTGGTGAGATAGAGTTTAAGCTCTCCTTATTTGCCGATGATATTCTCTGTTATCTGACAAACCTATCAGAATCTCTTCCCAAACTTTTAAGCCAGATACAACGCTTTGGCAGGTTCTTGGGACTTAAAATTATGCCCATCGGAGGTGACGACTTGGCGACCAGAGTCAGAAAGACAATTTGTGGAATGAGAGTTGAGGTCACGGCCTCCCCATACCTGGGCATTCGCCTCCCCAGAGACCTTTCAAGACTAAAAGAGGTTAATTATACCCCCATTCTAGACAACATAAGATCAGACCTGCATGGCTGAGCCCCCCTCACCCTCCCTTGGTTTGGGATGAATGGCATCAGTAAAAATGAATATTCTTCTACGACTCTTCTATTTATTTACGTACCTCTCACAGCTTCCGGAGTCCTTCTTTGCGAAATTACAAACTATGGTGAATCAGTTCATATGAAGGGCAAGAGGCCTAGAATCAAACTCGCCACATTGACTCCCACTAGAGATTATGGGGGCTTTGGCCTCCCTGATTTCAGATTGTTTCACAAAACAGCTCAGCTTTGTGTCATGTTGGAGCACCTGCGGGAGGACATGGGCACCTACTGGACCTCCATCGATGATATCCATACCCACCCCAAAAAAGTTTGAGATTTTATGTGGAACCGTGCCAATGAGATACCGCCTCACATTAGAACTCACCCTACCCTTTCAATGCTGTGGAGTCTCTGGAAACCCAACAAAGCAAACTCTCTCCTCTCCTCCTGGCCTTCGCCCCGGAGTCTGTTGTGGGGCGCCCCGCTGGACTTGGGTAATAAGGGCTTCTGGAACATGCAGCCGTGGTCAGACAAGGGTTTGGAGAGTGTAGCCCAATTGTTTAGGGGGGGGGACTCCTTCATAGGGTATGAGGCATTATCAGAGGCCCTGGGAACTGAGAATCTGAATTTCCTAGAATACTTATGCTTGAAAGGCATATTGACCGACCCCAAGTGGCACGTTAATCCCGTACCCTTACACCCCTTGAGCAAATCCTCTGTGACTCTACAACAAGGAAGGAAATTCTTTTTAGAATTTATAGGGTGCTGGTCACGGCCGAGCTAGAGGGGAGGCAAAATTTCAGGCAATGTTGGGCGACAAGACCAAGGGAAGAGATAACGGATGACACCTGGGAGAAAATCTATAAATTATAAATTATGTTGGTTGGCAATCTGTACACGTCAGCTACGGAACACCATTTTAAAATCCTCCACTTTTGGCACCTGCCCCAAGTGAGACTGTCCAAAATGTTTGTGGGACACTCCCCACTCTGTCCAAGGGAATGCAGACAACGGGGAACGTGGTACCCTATGTGGTGGGAGTGTTCAACTATTCAGGTATAGTGGACTGAAGTGCTAAGTTGGATCAAAGATATGTTTGGTGTGGCTTCACCTTTACGCCCCATACAGGTTTTGTTAGGTGTCCCGCTCCCTGATTCTGAAACCGCCAGGTTCCCAAAAATCGTTGAAAAAAAGCTGAGAGCTGGAAGGGTAGCGTAAACCCAGAAATGGAAAGACAAATCTGCCCCGACTAAGAAGGAACTATTAACCAAACTGTGGGACATATTTACATATGATAAGCTGACCGCGATGGTAAATGACAAGATGGAACGTTTTCTGATCAAATGGGGTATTTTCTTGTTGAAAGAGGGAGGTGAAAACCTTAAACTCTAAGCCGGATTGTACGCTGGGGCTGGACTTGCCCCGGGCCTCGCTGGTTGAATAGGCAACTTGAAGTGCTCAGGTACAATTTCCAGAAACCATAACGCCAGAAAAAGCTGAACTGTTGGCCTCAATTGCGAGCCTTAACATCCCGATGGACGGTCATGGTAGCTCATGTGAGTGGGAGCGTTGAGGGGAGAGGGGTGGTGATAAAATGGTCCGTTAATGTTTTCAAAGGTGCTCCATCATGTATATTGGAGTTTAAATTTAAACCAGCATATCCAGCTTGTGGCCATATTTTGTCACTTCCCTCCCCGACCAATACTGCCAATAAACATTTGATGTCCCCTATGGCCAATGGGATTCCCATTGTCTCTTTTTCAAAGACATAGATCCACTTACTTGCCCTCGCCAATAATGAAGGTTAACTGTAAACTAAATTGTCCCTGTCCATTGTCTGCCATGGTATGGAATTAACCTCGCACCTTGCTTTCTGCAAAAGGGCGATCTGCGTGCGTCCTCTGTGTTTATTCCAACTTTGTGGTCTCTTGGCTACTGCTAGTCTCGTTTTCCAGCTCCGAAGCCTATTTCCCCAGGCACTGTTTCCTCCTCTTCTCTCACTTTTCTTCTCCTTTCCCGTCTCCTGTCTGTCAAATTGTGTGTCTGTTTCGTCATCCCCCTGATCGCTGTCAGCAATATCTTCCCATTCTGATATGGTGTGCCCTTCTGCTGCCGTATCAGTTTTGCTATTGTCCCAGTCCTGTCCCCAATCGTCTATTTTAAATCTTATGCGTCATGCTGTCCACCCCTATTCATTGACTCCCTTATTGTGTTCCTTTCCTTTTTCCTCTATTTCCCTTTCCATTGCTCTTTCTGCATCCTTGAACATACTGTCAAATTGCTGCTGCATGCTCTTTTTTAGGTAATTTAAATATTTACTCCTCCCTTTCTCATCCTTGCTAATAGTGCTTGTGTCACCCTCCTCTTTCTTTTTATGTGTTTCTTCCTTGTCTTGAGGCACTCGCTTTGGATTTGTATACTCTGCAGCTGGTTTTAATAATGGGTATATCGTATAGGGTGGGGGCGGTTCACTTCCCTGTTCCTCTTTACCTTTCTCTGTCTCCTTTTCTTTTTCTTCATACAATTTCCAAAGCCCTAAAATATCTTGTCTCTTTTTAAGTCTTGCACCTTTGTATGTAGCTGACAAGTATGAATATATACTGTCTATAATATCTTTATCAAACTTTCCCTCCCCAGGCCATTCTTTACAACACTTTCCCATTGTGTCATGTACCCATTCATAATGGTACTTGGTTATTTTCTGATGATATTGGGGCATTTATCGGCACATGTGATTAATTGATCCATCCATTAAATAGGAAGTCATTGTCCCCGCCTTAATCCCTATCCTTCTCTCACTTTCCCCTCTTTTCCTTTATGATTTTAAACCTTTAAACGCTCACTCCTTTTCCAATCAATTCCACTCACTCAATTTTATACTTACCGCTTCACTCAATCAAACTATTTTCATTCGCTCTGACCTTCTCCGCAGGCCCCGCCCGTTTACACCTGGCACTTAATACTTGCACACGCTGGCCTTCTCCACAGGCCTGTCTTGTTATATTTCATTAGTACAGAAATGGCTTGTCCCAGGCCCACCACCTTAACAAAGATGCCCTATGTCAGCACGTTAGAAAAAGTGCTTACTCCTCTTCTCAATCGACTGCATCATTTACTCACGCTATGCGGCTCTGCAGCTATTTACAAGTTATTTCGGCTCTGGCTCTTCCGTTTTTTCCACAGCCAAACAAAAAATACAATAACTTTACAGAACACAAAACAGACTGTTGCTACTTACAAAACACGTGCACACATGTCCCTCGAAACAATTCTTCCCAAAGACAAATAAAATGACGCAACTATACCAATTGCTTGCACTATGCGCAACTCTGGTCTAACAAGGTCCGCCACTTACTAGGCAACCCTCTGCTCTAACACAGATATGCCACCGCCCACCTGCTCTGTATCGGAATGGCAGACCTAACATCAAAGACTACTACGCTCAATCGCCCTCTCCGCCACAAATGAGGGCGCATCCTACACACCATGAAAAGAATCCCTCCCGCCCCTTGCGCTTTCGTACATGGGTACACTCAAGTATCCTTTTAGGAGATTCTTCACTTGTCTTGACCTCAGAGTCTCCCTTTAAAGGCCTGCACTTCAGTCGAGTGAAGGTAGTGCCGGACCAGGTGGACCTTTGAGAACGCTGTGTCCACAGACCTCATCTTGCTTGAGCTCTTAGTACAGGCCAACGGATGATGTACCGCACTCCTCCGGGAGCACGGCTGGAATTCCCACACCTTTGTTGATAGGCTGAGATATCTCGCAGGGGCTTCCGACAATGAGTCTGGGTCGCTTTGAAAAACTCACCAAGAAATTCCAAAAGTAATCAAAAAGGAGTGTACACCAGTGCAACAAGTAACGCCGTTTTATTCAGGACCCCAGACGCAGCTGGGACAACAAGTTCAAACAGATTGCAGAACAGAACTGCATGAAAAGGCCCTGTCAAAGAAACGCCCCTAAAGTTAGAACTTTTATACAATACAAAGTAATTAGCATTAGTGATCGTGTGACATGAGAAAAACTCCCCATGCATAGCTGATTGGCTGTCGCATTTTGAACCCTTAAAGAAAAGCAAAGATTACATTTAATATTTGGGTCCACAATTCTTCCCACACAGCCCACAATTATGACATGTGATGTCACAATCCTCCCCCAATTCCCACAACACAAAGTTAATTCATTTACACATTTGAGACGACCAGCAGAACTTTAATCAACTGCCCTGGTCGCCTCATCCTGGTTCACATGGGAAGAGCTACCCACCATGTCACTGTCAGAGACTTGAACCACAGATGCACGGTAACAGGGGAGTTGCTAGGTCTGGAAAAGACCCGGGGCTAAGCTGCTGTCGGAACTGTTGGGACTGGGGGCTAGCTGGTCTTTTGGCTGTAGCTCCTGAGATTCTATCCGGGGCTACAACCAAAAGATCAGGGGCTATAGCCCCCTTAGCCTCCCCCTAGCAACGCCCCTGCACGGTAACACACATGTTGCCTATTGGGGACACTCTAACCCTTTTCCCAGAGAAACTGTAGTACCAGGCAATTTGAAACCGCCATGGTTCTTTTTGGCTCCATTAGAAAATCGCATTTTACAAGTAATGTTGAAATATAAAATGGTCATGCATTCATAGTTTGTTGGAGGACCCAGCGAGCTCTAATCTATGACCTCGAAAAATAACAACCATTGTGCACTTCTTTCAGCACTAGCCTGGGATCGCAGACTCTGCACCAACCACAACAGCGTTTCCAGCACGTAAAATGCTAACACACGTTTTCTACAAAAGCAAGCTGTTAAGGCCTATTTACCGTGTTCCGTCCTACCACTATGTTTTGATTATACTTACTTGTGTCACAGTATTCACAGATTAGTTTTAGTATGGGTTTTATTTTGAGCGCATCGAAATGAGCTACTCTTGCAGCTGAAAAGTGCGTTCCTTTTTACCGCTTTGGACTTGGATCTTTATTACACTATGAAGAGAGAAGCTCATAAAAACCAAGAGAGGGAAATACGAGCAAGAAGTCAGTATAACTTGGGAGAGGAGAAACCAACAACGAAAGTGGTGATTAAGGTTGTTTGGAAAGCAGAAAGAAAGGGGAAGCAAGTACCCTGGGAAGAAGAGAAAGGACCCCAGGAACTCAGGGTTAAAGAAGGGAGAAGACACTCCATATAAAAGTGCATTAAGTATAGTAAACTAAGACTGTCAAGTGACTTGAATGTTAAGAGGAATAATCCTGTAGAGAGAATCCAAGAGAGAGGGATTCCTAATCGGGATAAAGTCATAGAAAACCTAGAAAGGGCTGCAACTCCAGAAAGTGAGAGACATAAAATCAAAGGCAAGAGCATGAGAGAGTGTCTCAAGGAAAACCGCAATACGCATTCTTTTAAAGAGAGTACAGTACCCAGGACTATTTGGGAGCTACAGGAGCTGATGAAAAATTACCCAAGAGAGGGTCAAAGTAGACCATCATATGAAAACAGAGACATTCACAAAAGGAAACGACCGGGAGAAGAAAGACATTCTTTTGGTCGATTTGGAGTTGTTCATATTAGTGGGAGGGTTAGGTAGAGATAGGTTTGGACTGATGACATTTGCTTTGCATTTCCTGATGATAGAAAAGCACCTTTAGTTATTTTAGTTAGGCATGGAAACTCCCTTTAGCAATACGGAAAGATAGGCATTTTATCTGTAATTTGATTAAACAATCATTAACTTGTCCGAAGTGTGTCCGACTCCTTCTTCTGACCCACCACAACACGCAAAGTCACCAGAAAATTGGTAGAGTAGAGGTTTAGACACTCGACTCGAAAATGAAGAATAATCGATGTGAGCTAGGCTCAAACATTTCTGATATTGCTCTACCTTTTAAGTTTTCCAAAAACCTACACTTTGCATTACAGAACAAGAATAGTGGCAATGGCATACAATTAAAACGCAATGGCCTAGTTACGTGTTCAGAAGTGCAGTGTATTTGTGGTTGGAATTCTTTTACTGACACTCTTTTGCCAGTTTTACTGCACTACAGAATTCCGATTTTGAGTACAAAGTGCCAAAATGTGGCAGATTTATCAATAGTGTAATTACTGCCAAATTCGGCATGGAGTCCTATGCCCACCACTCGTAATCCAGTTATAAATTCACCAGACTGAGTGGCAGTAATGGTAACCATGTTTGGTGGTATTACCACCACAACGTGGCAGAAATACTCCCAAAGTCAGAATGAAGCTGAATGTTCCAAGCTTGCACCTCTCATGAATATGGCTGTATGGTTTTTGTCGCTTAAAGACATTCATAGCTAAAGTAAATGCCAGCTGTTGCCATTGTATCCTTATGTAGCAGCATAATTTATCAGTTATTGCCTTGGGAAAGTGTTACTCCCATCATCAACCGAGAACTGTGTTTTGAAGAGCACATATATGCCCCTGTAGAGGCTGCTAAGAGGAATGCAAAAGAGGAGACATGTTTATGAAAATAAAATAAGCAACGGGAACAAAAAACCAGGTGAAAGGATGAGAAAAAGAAAAAAAGAAAAACTAGACTTTAATGGAGCTACATCTATCTATAAGAAAGGTGCCTCAGCTCTATATGGACAATGGATTGTAGATCAACTTTTAGCAGGGTGCAGGGGTAGAGCAGATTTTCAGACAGCTCCAGCCTCTTTAGGAGAAAAGATCAAGCAGCCATGCAACACAGGCACACCAGAAAACAAACCGGCATATCCTCAACACACTCTTGGGCCTCATTACAAGTATGGAGTACCGGGTTCCTGCAATGAGGAATTACCGGTTCATTCCGACATTGGAGGACCCGGTAATTCCTCCTTGAAGGAACCCATCCCCATTCCCATTGAGCCTCCATAGGGCTCAATGGGAATGGGGAGGGAGCTAATAACGGTGCCGTTAATAACGGCCCGTTATTAGCTCCCTGTACCCCTCGCGGGACCCACTAAGGACGCCTGGTTTTACCAGGCATCCTTATCGGGTCCCGCAAAGGGAACCTCATAATAGGCACTCCCGTAATGAAGGGTACCAGTCCTGTACCGGCACCCTTCATTACGGGAACGCCAAGGTTATAATGAGGCCCTTTGTCTGGTTAGAAGTACACATGGGCAGTTACATCTGCGGTCCTGTAAGCGGCCTATATCCGTGAAACAGAAAGCCCATCAGCAGTGTGACATGGGAAACCCAGCTAGGAATGACAGAGCGAGTGTACCTAGCACATGCTCCTCCCTCACCTTTGCAGGAACCAGAACAGGCCATTCAAGCCTACTAATAAACAGCATCCATTAACGCCACTGTCTGAAGCCCATTGTGCATCACCCAGGGGCTTAAAATGTGTGCCTGGAGCAGTAACTCTGAGTTCACACTATGTTTCCTCTACAAACACTTGCCTCACAGAGTCCAGAAGTCCTATGTCTCTTTGAAGTCAGCCACTCCCAATTGGAATCAAGAAGCTATGTACTACAATGCCTAGGACTCTGGCTATTTCCAAAATCATGAGCTTCACTGCTAAGCAATGCCCATGATTTCCGAGTCTCAGTGCATGTAACACCTTTGATTAACAACTCCCAATTCTGACACCCCACACTTCCAGGAGTCAATGGCAATGCGTTTCATGTATTAAATGAATGCAGTGCCAAGTATGCTCTGTAAGAATCCTGAGGGTGTTCTTACTCCTAAACCCCATGAACCCTCTTTCTCAGGTGGTCAGGAAAAAAATATCGCTCTTGGATCCTGACCCTGGGTGTGGTGCAGCGAGGGAGTATCACCTAGGTGGAGGGCCCTCAAAGTTTGGGAGTGGAGTACTCTCAGGTGAGACATGGTATCCCCCCTTTCCCTATTAAGGACCTAACTAACCCTTCCCTGACCTTTATGGGATTCTAAAATACTGCTTCCCTCATTTCCCCACATTTCACTGTTAAAAGTACTGGGACCAAGAAGAGGAGACTGAGAGTAGTAAACACTATACCTTCCTTATACCACTCTGGTACTGGGACGAAGAAGATGGCTACAGAGAGTCAGGCATATCCCTTTAATCATGGTCAGGCAAAGCTAAGTAAATACACACATCTGCAACGTGTTAACTGGTTGCAAGTGTATAAAATTAGGGTCAAAGAACTAAGAGGGAAGCGCAATAAGGAGGCTGCGTGGGAGAGACCAGCAGAGGAGCCAGGTCACCGGCAGAGACCCCGAAGAACTTGTGTGGCAGTGGGCCGTGTTGTGGCACATTGTGTGGGAGCCTACAGCATGTTGCGCGAGCAGCAGGAGTGCGTGAGAAGCTTGGAGAGTGAGGACACCGTCTGCGTCCGGAGAGAAGCCTCTCCTAGTGCCAGTGTGCAGGGTAGATTACCCGGCAAGCGAGCAGGGCACACATCAGAAGGCCTGCCAGCCTCGCGGGCAGAGAGAAGCTGCGAGGACCATCGGATGGAGACGATATCAGCCGATGAGTGTCAGAGGGAACACTTGGGCACTGAGGCGCTCCCAACAGACCAGAATTGGTAATGGTCTTGGAAACAAGTACAATAAATGCCTATTGAATACCGAACCAAGATGAAACTTGAAATTGAATATCACAAATGCATTATAAGTACTTAACTGCATGAAAACTTACAATTGAGCATAACAAATGCATCGTAATTATCGAACCGAATGGAAACTTCAAATGAAGCCCTAAAGAATGCAATTTGAGCATCAAACTGAATGAAAAGGTGAAATCAAACATAACAGAAGTATACTGAATACCGAACGGAATGAAACCCTGAAATTAGATACATTCAATACTGTGTGCACTCAAAACGTTATGAACATAGAAAACCTTGAAGGACAGTTAAACTGCACATGTTAAAATAAACTATGGGAAAAGGACATAAGTGTGAGAGTGCCACAGAAGGTGGGAGAGGAATAAAAGCCCACGAAGGTGAACATTTATGAATCAATGCAATGCGGCAAGGCCGCATACTGGCGAGAGGTGTGTGACACATGGTGGCAGAATCAAGAGGTTGACAAGGAGAAGCCAAAGAAGTGTCAACTTGCACATAAATCCAAGAGGCCAACCAAGTAGAATTAAGTGAAAGTGACTTGGTGCACAGGGGCAGAAGCTGAAGAATCTGTGTGACCCAAAACCTAGGATCCTGGTTGTGCGACCTGTGATGGGTGGACCATGTGGTCCGACAACTGCGCCTAGACCAGTGAGCCCTGAAAGAGTTGTGAAACAAACCAAGGAGAACTATTGTAAATAAACTGGTGAAGGCAACCAGAAGGAGAATCAAGTTGACCTCGAGTTTTGTTTTACTTATTGAAAGACTGAAATAAACCAGGAGGAATTGAAGTCTTGGGGAAGGGAAACCTGAGACTTGAGGAAGTGTGCATGTTTTCTTGAGGGCGAGGCCTAAAGGCCTCTTTACTTTGTGAACTGTGAACTGTGTTGCTTGGAACTTGGGGAAGGGAACCCTGAGGATTGTTTAGAACTGGGTTGCCTTGAATGTGAAGAAGGTCATCTTGAGACTTGTAGTGGAACTTTCTTGCACTTAGGGAAGGGAAGCTGAAAGAAAGCTGAGAGCTTGAAGAAGATCAGACTTCGAGCTGAACACTGTTTTTGTAAGTAACATCCCTACCCATTGTTAAAATTTAGTTGTGAGGGCAAGAAAAGGTTTTGGACACAGGCAGATTTTTAAGTTGAACTCTTTGACTCAGACTTTCCTTAGTTTTGTTCAAGTAGAGAACTCCCACCTTAGTATAGGGTGAGTTAGGCCGTCAGCCATCCTGACATTTAAGTTAATTAACATCTTTTGTTTAAACTTTAAGTCTGTTGTCTGTGGCTTGTATTTGTGGATCCAAGCAAATTGCCGGACTGCCCGACTACGGGTTTGCTGGTGGGGCACCTGAGTTACCCCCAGCTAAAAGCTGGAGGTTAGCAAGGCACCCTACCGGAATTAAAAGCCATCATTACTGCGGTAATGGCGGCAAATTCCCTCATGACTCCATGAATGGGGATGAACACCGTCCCACCGGCAATGCCACCGGACTGAGTGTTGGAAAAGGTAAGTATCAAACGCCGGTCAGAATGAGGCCCAAAATCCTGTAAATCCTCCACTTTACCTCCAATTTCAAGTGGCATTAACGGATTTAACACCTGTTTTTTCTCACAGTGCCTAATATGTAATGAGGCCCATAAAGCATTTGACGTAAAATATCTTTATACGTCTATTAATCACAAGCTGGCCCTGAAGACACTGAATTTGCTCATGAAAAATAAATTGATTTCTTAATATTCTCATTATCAGATGATTCAGGCACTAATACAATTCACATTATAACACAATATATATTTTTTTCAGGATAAATATCATTGACAAGTAAAAGGAGAAGCAATGAGTGAAAAGTAAGCTCTCTCACTTGCTGAAGATAAATTGAAATCTAATGTCATGGTGTGGTTGAGGTACATAGACATATTTGTCATCTGCAAAGGAACCAACACAGATGTTGATGAATGCCCATTGTGGTGAGTCAGAGGAACTCTCCATCCTCAGCACGATTATGTTTTCCCATTGAGGATGCTATAACATTGAACATCACAGTGGGAATACAAGTCAAAGGAGACCCTGTTCCTGATTAGAACAAATTATGTACAGCAATTAATCTCTAACAGCAAGCGGTTAACAAACCAACATACCTGCATACCAGAAGGGAAAGCAGGTTTCAGCCGGCCCGGACCCACATGGTCAGGCAGGCATGCCATACCCATTTACCCCGCAAACACAGGTAGTCATGAAGCACCACAGAACCGTGAACACAGCCATCTGGAATTCCAAGAGGGCACCAAGGGTATGGTGCATATTTGAAACTGTGGGACCGGACCAGCAGGTGAGACTAAGGGGGGTACTTTACCACTTACCCAACAAGAGAAGACTAACAATTGGCTAAAGACTCAATTGGGGAACCAATGGAAAATGGGCTAATCAGAAGACCCGATATAGGCCGACTCAAAGACCAATCCTGGGCCAGCTTCAAAATACACCCATCAGCCTAGGTGTATAAAAGGAGTCGGAGAAGGCCAATTAGGAGTGGAAGGCAGGTGGAAGCAAATGTGCTAATCACCACTTCCTGGAGAAAAAGGGAGACCACTACCTGGACTGAGGTAGCCTACCTGCTGGCAGGAAATCCATAGAAGTTCTGGCAGACTCTAGGAAGAGACCACGCCACCGGGACAGGTGGTGCACAGGTGGTGGAACCCACATGCAAGGATTTACCAAAGGACCCAGCAGAAGACGGGAGACCTGAGAATTCAGTTCTTACGAGAGGACCCTGAGAAGAAGAGACCTTTGGCATGAGGATAATCATATTTGCTGCCTGACAAGCAGCCTGTGTAAGGGTGCAGAAGGAAGAAAATGACATTAAAGAGGAAACCTATCTCTCCCTAACTCTAAGAGGGGTTTTCCTGCCTCAACTAAGGAACTAAGGATTCAGGCAGGATGTCCAAGTAAATGAAAAGAGTCCACCGTCATGTGTCAAAATGCCTACTTCTGTCCCTTGCACTTATAACTAATACTATAGAGGTAATGGATCTTCCTGGTCCAGAGGAATGTCTCTCTTCTTCTGGACAATGGTCTATAGTTCATACCGTAGGTAGGAACTACGTCTAAGAGAATGGCTTCCTTCCCCAGGTCTCAGTTCCTTTCCAAGATACAAAACAAAGTTCCAGCAAGTGTTGTTAAGTTCTCAGTTCAAAAAAAGGTAAAGGTCCAACTCAAACATCATTCATTATTGCACATAGTTCACTCCACTATTGGGTCCCTGGAGAATGCCTGCCTTCTCCAGGTATCTTGTTCTCAAAACGTTTACAGTGCCCAGGGAATGACTCCCTTCCGGGGGCCTTCCTTGGCTTTGCTTTATGACAAACACCAGGGGGTATGGCTTCCTTCCCCTGATCTCTCCCGGTTTGCAGTCTCACCGTAGTAGGGGGAATGTCATCATTTCCCCAGGCCCTTCTCAGGCGCTTTTCCACAGTTCAGGAAGAGTGGGGGAATGACTCGCTTTCCCAGGACCTTCTTAGGCTCTTTATTACAGTTCACACAAGTTGGGGGGAATGGCTCCCTTTCACAGGCCCTTCGCTGTTCACAGTACTAGGGGGTATATCTCACTTCCCCTAGCTTGGACCAACTTGGTTCACTAACCTGCCATATATGGTCTTGCTCTCTTCTCAATTAGGTGCAGGTGCCAGACCCGTGCTTGTCTTCCTGATTGCTCTGGCAGTCCTGGTTCACACCTCTGCCAGGTATAGCAGGGACGAAGAGGACATGTGATGGTGTTCTCAATTGGGTGTTGTTCCCAGACCCGTGTTTCTCTTTCCGTTAGTTAAGGCAGTACTAGCTCACACCTCTGCCAGGTACTGCGCCAAAGAAGAGGTCTTGTGATGCTCTACTCAACTGCGTGCGGGTCACAGACCCGTACCTCTCTCATTCGCAGCCTCACCAACCATCCCAGTCACCCAGGTAGCACTAGGGTGTTTGCTGGTCCTCTGCGGTCGGCCTTGGGCTTTCCTGCGTGCTTCTCTGCAGTCTCCTGTGGATCTCTGGGAGCTGCAGTGATTCTGCAGCGTTCCTCTTCTCTGCGGCTTTGCTGCTTCCCTGGGCAATACATCTCCGCCACTACTTTTGCCTGGACGTGGGAGTTTGCCCGTTCACCGGTCATTCCTTCCTCTCTGGACCGATTTGCAACCCCTCTGCCTGTATGTCTGAGTTACAGCTAGCAACGCTGTTGCTTCTTCGCTCTGGTCTGCGTCTGCATTTGTGGTTCCACCAGGGCGGACCTCTCTTCCCGTTTGGTTTTCCCTCTTCTATTTTGTATTGGCTTTGGCCAATTAGGACTCCTGAAACACTAGACTGCTTTATAGTGTTTTGAGGATCGCTCTTCATACCTCTGCACCTCCTCCTTGTCCCAGTACTTCTCTGAGAGCTCTCTATAAGGTAAACCTGACTCTTCTTATAGATCTCTCTTGGGTTGACTATGTTCTTCCTCGTCCCAGTACAGTTGTTACTATCTACATGACACATAGGATGGTAAGGTAAAGGAGGGATGGGTGAGGTGGATTGAGGTGAAGTATACAGCGTTCTCCCTGAATAGTCGTCCGTAGTCCCATAGGAGGGATCCCTACCCATGAGATCCACCCGCTGAGTACCACCGCCAAGGGGGACTATCGAGTAGTGGCCTCACCTCCCTGGCCTCATGGGAAGGGGCTCCCCCTACGCGAGAAGGGGCGACATCCAAGGATTTGTGACATCTGATTGAAGGGGAAGGAATACTCTTTGCATCTAGAAGGACTGAGTGGTTGTGTGTGGAAAAGAGAAAGAAAACCATCATCCCAAACCCAAAGGCAGGGGAAGGAGCAAGTACCCTGGCCTATGAGAAAACCGAGAGCTGAGAAGAAACCAAGAAATTGTGAAGATGTCTAAAGAATTGTACTGACAGTGCAGAGGTCTAGACAAAAGGAGAAGGACCATGCAGGAGTAAGAATAAGAAAGAGAAAGACCAATGAGAGGTCTACAGAATGAGAACGACTGTGCAGAGGTCAAGAGAATGAGGAAGTTCATGGGGAGATCTGGAGAAGAGATTAGACAAGCAATTAAGTGATTGTCTATGTGAAGCACTTTAACAGTGGTAGTGTGGAAACCCGCCAAATAAATCCACTAAAATAACTACAGCAGCAGCAACAGAGTCAGGTTTATTTCTATACAACTGTAGAGAAACAGATAGAAAAATTCAACAGAGTATTCTCCCTCCCAAAAATGTGGCCACTGAACACAGCTTTCTCAGGGGTTTACACAGTGAGTTTCATACAGCAAACAGTAAAATACATTTAGGGCCTCATTATATGTTTGGTGATATCTTTTCTTAATTCTTAAACAAGGAACGCCCATGGAATATCACAGGAACGTCCTCAACTATTCCATTGGAACTGGGAAAGTGCCACAAGCCTTCAAAACTGCATACATCAGGCCACTACTCAAAGATACAGCGGGAGACGTAGAGGACCTCTCCAACTACAGACCTATCTCCAACATCCCGTATACAGCCAAGCTGCTCGAAACGTACATATACAAATTGACCCAAGAGTTTATAGAAGATCACAGCCTACTAGACCAGGCACAAGTTGGCTTCAGACCACCGAGAGGAACGGAATCCGCTCTACTCTCAATATGGGACGACCTAAAAATCAATGCAGACTCAGACAACAGCACTGCCTTGATACTCCTAGACCTATCGGCAGCATTTGACACAGTCAACCACGACACCCTCATAACGAGATTAGAAACACTTGGAATAACAGACACCGCCCTACTATGGATCAAATCTTTCCGAACAAACAGAACGGAAACTGTATGGATGAAACCCTTCAAATCCAGCCCGAGAGAATCCACCTGTGGAGTACCACAAGGATCTTCCTTCTCCCCGCTAAAAAGCCACGGCCTCACCTGCTACAACTACACTGACGATACACAAATAATCTTCAAAGTACAAGACAACCCGGAAAGAAACTCAACGCTAGAAAACTGCCTCCGCGATGTATTCTTCTGTATGAACTCCAACTCCCTCAAAATCAACCCAGGCAAAACTGAAATAATGATCGTCACAAAAAATGGAGGAGAAAACCAATTCATCCCTTGGCCAAGGGAACTCGGGACTACCCCAGCACCCTCAGCGATTGTAAAAAACCTGGGGGTTCTGATGGACAATAATCTCACGCTAGAGCCACGAGTAAACACTCTCCTCAAGAAATGCTTCTTCCTCCTGCGAGCGGCAAAGAGAATCTTACCGTTCTTATCGTTCGCCACCAAAACGACCACCATCATCACCCTCGTCATGTCCAAAGTAGACTATGCCAATAGCCTATATCTAGGCATGCCTGAACGACTCCTAAAAAAACTACAATGCATTCAAAACGCAGCAGCCAGACTACTTCTGAAACTACCCCGAAGAGAACACACTGCACCAGCGCTGAAAACACTACATTGGCTACCAATAAAACAACAAATAAAATTCAAAACAATGTGCATCATGCACAGAGCAGTACACAACGAAGGCGCTGAGTTCCTAAGAGACAAACTGCGCCTACATAAACCAACAAGAACGCTCAGATCAAGCATGGACATCCGCCTGGAACCGAAGCCCTACAACAAAAGAAAACTTGGAGGATCCTCCTTCTTTCACCAAGCCCCGAAAACCTGGAACGACCTTCCAAAGTACATACGTAACACAAGAAACCACCTATCATTCAGGAAATTACTCAAAACCTGGCTCTTCACGTCATAACTAGAAAGACTGGCCACAGGGGCACCGACATAACTAAAAACATCAATGAACGTAGAGCAACCGCGATACGCACCAATCAATCAATGGGAAAAGCTGAGGTAAATATCCCACGGCATACTAAAAGGACCAAACAGGAGACAGTCGCAATACGACCAAAGACAGTAAACATAGCAAACTAAGACACAAAGACTAGAACAAATCATCAAGTGGACCAGGACCTAACTATGACCTTCCCCAATAGCCCTTAGAACAAACAAAGAGGGAAAGGAAGCACTGCATCACGGGCCCAATGCAATGGGTGAGAAACAGAATGTTTCATCACTACACACGGCCCACCAATACAAAGCAGGAAGCACAATGCCCACCACACAAAACTACAACTAAACAACAGTCCCAAGGATGTTCACCCCACGGAAATCAAAGAACCAGTCAGGAAAGAAGGATACGAACGTCTGAATACACACGCTCACCAAGACGGATCCACTAGGACAACACTTCAACACGACCCCGACCCTGAACCACTCAAAGCCTTACCCGACGAAGGTCACACTAGACCACCTGAGAATAGATATCACCCACCCAGTCCCACACCTGAAGATTAGGTTCAGACGCACCCACCAATCCAAACTATACTCAATAGGATACAGCTGGATCAGCGCAACACCACCTAATCGAGTAGGCCCACGAGGATCCAGCGACATCCGAACCCACAGGTATACAACTCTAACGGAATCATAAGTACCTGAACCAGGATACAGACCCCACTAACCAAACCCTCAATCTTCTGCATACTTAAACCCACACAAACCACACAACCATCTTTCTCCCAGCAATCCGCACGCACTTTACAACACTGCAGCAACAACACATAAACTTCACCCACAGCACTCGAGGCCTTCATCCGATCCGATGCTAGCACAAAAGCCCAGCACTCGGTGTATACCGAGCTGAAGCTGCCAACAGCACACCACTTCTCCCACTCTCCTTCTCCCCTCCTCCCGACTAACCCTAACACCACCCTTCTTGTTTACAGATCCGCCAGAGCGCCTCGGGACCAATTCCGTTGGTGACGGTGCACTATACAAGTACTGCTAACATAACATAACATATCTCGGCGGTAAGTCTGCAGAGATACCACCAAACAAAATTATTGTTATCGCCACTTCGTCCGGCGGTATTACCACTGGATTAGAAGTGGTGGTGGCGGTGTTAATGCCCGTGTATTTGGAGTCCATAGGACTCTGTGGGGAATTTCAGCAGAATTACCATGGTGGTAATTTCGCCAAAATCGTGCGGAAAGTTGGCGGATTTACCTCTAGCTAACATGTGTATTAACTATTGTGTTATTGTTTACACATAAATGTTTTATTTATGTACACTCAATTTGTATTATAGTCACAATTTCATTGTTTGATTCTTCATCACATTCGGAGTCTGCAAAGAGCCTTATTTCTATACCATAAGCATAGGCAATAATTTGTCAGTATGCGCATGAAGGTAGTTACTATGCCTCTTTCTGTAGCAGCACCAGCAGAGAACAAAAGCAGCCAGGATGGGAATAATTACTACAATTAGAACGGTCACATGTGTAGGTCTGCTACTTTGAACATCTGGGTGACATAAAATAATATATCCTTTGGAGTGCAAAGTGTGATTGGGTAACTTACTTAAAGGCATGTTTCTCCTTTTCAAATGTTACTTGCACCACATGCAGTTCTTTTGTATCTGTGACAGCAATTTTAGCAGGTTATCGAAAGGTTACAGCACCACTGATGACCAATCAAAACAAATTGTGTAAACATTGCGCTTCTCCATTTGTGTGGACAACACAAAGTTGATTCATATAACAGTTCTGCTACAGGGTAGTGTAAGGAAGGCATGGTATCAACAGTAAGACAGACACAAGTGATCCCAGTTCAAGGGTGTTTATTGAACTTCAACTAAGTTTGAAAAATGCTTATCTAATCCTAAATCTAAAGATGGGCGCAAGCTACCACCATCACATAATAATAAGGCAGTCCTAGTGGTGTCTTGTCAAAATAAAAGGACCTATACTAATAAACCTATTGCCAATCCTTACCTCTAAACGCAAAATAGTGTGGGAAACAATGTTATGCAAAAGGAAAGGGTTCAAGAAATGATATGTCAAGATATTCAAGCCGTTGGCTTCCCTTCCCCACATTTTCAGCACGGGACAAGGCGGCACACTGGAGCTTAGCACAGTCTGTGGCTTCTCTAGCACAAGGGTTCAGTTCAAAACTTCAACATCATGGCCTTCTGTGCCAAAGTCTCTTTGTCATTCAAAGTCTCTTCTTCCAGATGGCCTGATCCAAAAAACAAACAAAGTTCCTTTCCTTTTTGTATTTCACATATCCACTATTTTCTTAGGTGATTTACTATTCACCTAGGATCCTCCTCTGCCAGGCTGTCATGATGCCTGCCTCCAAGGAGCCAAACCAGGCCCGGCACCCTCAGAGACAGACACCATGCATTCAAGGGAAGTCCCAGCATCCCCAGATGGGGGCCCTTTGGACTCAGTCCTGGCGCCGTTGGCGTCAGGCTCATAGGGGACATCAGTCCTGGCGCCATCGGCGCCAGGCTCATACAGAAGTAGGTTGGGAGTAGTGCTTGGTGTAAACTTACCTGTGCAGACCATGCTGCAACTTCCAAGACTGGAAGGAACTATTTTTCTAGGGACTACTTGATCTCTAGGGTGTGACCGGTGGAGGAATACATATTTCTGGGGGAAGAACTACTTGAAAGGCTATTTAAGCCACACCCAAGCAGCAGACCGTTGTTGTTCTGCACTTAGCAGCTGGACGCTCACCGTGCCTGCTCCTGCCTTGGTCCTCCATCACGCCTGCCAGCATCCTGGAAACACCTAAAGAAGAAAAGGGAAGCGAACAGGTGAAAATAAGAACCTTACCTGATACATCTGCACTCCGGCAGCTGCACGCCGACGATCCTGCAAAGAAGTCAAACATTTTAAACGCGCATCGCGTCGCGCGCGGCACGCTGCATTTCACTCACCTGCACATGGCATTTTCGAGTCCTGCGACGTCCATCCGGAGCTTCCACCGCCATCCAGCACCTATTGGAAGGAAGGAGAAAGAGAGGTGAGAAGGGAAACACAAATCTAAGTAGAACTTACCTGTGGTTCAATTCTCTCTCCGCCTTCGGGTTTGGGCCATACCTTCGGCATCTCAGCACCCCGGCCCCTAAGGGGAAAAGAAACAGACATTGTATTAGTGAGAGCATGTGAGAACATTAGCAATACGCTCACTCAAGACTTAGCCATTTGCAAGAGAGACACAACAGCTCTTTTCGGGACGGCGCCTTACCTCCGGCATTGCCGTACCCCGGCCCCTATGGGGAAAAAGACATTGGACATTAAAGGAGATACTTAAAACTGCAAAGGAATCTCTCATCGGAATTCTTACCAGAATTTGGCTTCATCCAAATCGCCTGCAGCCCGGAATCTTCTCCAGCACCTGCGAAAGAAAAGAATAGATGAGTGAATATAAACCCAAACTTGCCATAAACATTTGCGGTACGACGGGTATGGACAAACTAGTTTAAACTCATCAATCCAGTGAAGTAACTGGAATCACAACGCGCCCCTGCATCAGAAGCAGGATGGAGAGCTCGTCATTTTGGTCCCTAAGGTGAGTCTTCGCAGGGAATCCCAAAAGGGTTTCACGGAGGGAGAGAAGGGAAGTGGGAGGTCGGAACATCACCCGCAGACTATTAACCCTTCCTTTTCACACACAGTGGGATATTCCTCCGAGCCAGAAAAGCCAGGTTGGGGAATCCAGTCCAGTCCATCTTCCGGGTCTTACGCATCTCTGCAGAAGAGGTCACAGCAGTCCCAGCCACGCCCGCGCCTCCATGGGAGCGCTACAGAACGCGAAGCCTACCCATAATTTCCCACCCAGGCGCCATGGAGACTTCGAGACAGACCAACTGGCCCAATTATTGGGGGAATTACGGGTAGAAGTGCATGCCGCCCGCCAGGAAACTAACGCCCTTAGAAGGGAACTAATCTTATCCAAAGAACGAACTGATGATTTGGCTAAACAGCTTTTGCAGAGTCAGGCAGTACAAACACCTGAATTCCACTCCGATGGTTTCAACCAACCCGGTGCAAATTAACCTGCCAGGAAATATGCCTCTGGCCCCCCCTGAGCGTTTTACTGGGGATCCCAAGAAATACGCAGTTTTCATGAATCAATGTCGTTTACATTTCATATGCAGACCTGGGGCCTTCCCTAATGACCAAACCAAGGTGGCTTTTGTGCTATCTTATCTCAGCGGCAGTGCTGCCGATTGGTCGATTCCGTTGGTAAATCAAGACGACCCAATCCTTCAGGACTTTCAAGGCTTCCAGGCAAGCATGGAAAGATTATTCGCTCGACACGCTCAGGGTGAGGCCTTGGATAACGAACTTCTGTCCTTGCGGCAAGGAAACCAAGATCTCCTATCTTATATAGCCACATTTAACAGATTGGTCGTAGAGACTGGGTGGCCTGAGAATAAAAGAATTACATTATTCCACCGAGGTCTGCGTGGAGAACTAAAAGACGTTCTTGCTCAAATAGTGAACCCGCCTCAACTCTGCGCAGAATACATTGACTTAGTGGTCCAACTTGATCATAGACTCCAGAATAGAAAAGCGGATCGGTCCAGATTTGAAACCCGAGTTCTGATCAAAATCCACACAAGCCCCAAGGGTACCGACGCTTCAGAGCCAATGCAAATTGGGGGAGTTAAAGGACCACTAACTCAGAAAGAACGAGAAAGAAGAAGACAAAAACAATTATGTCTTTACTGTGGAGCTTCTGGACACTTCCTGTGGGATTGCCCAGGAAAACCACCTAAGAAGGTGGTTGGAGCCACAGACAGTTATCTTCCAGAACCTGATTCGGGAAACGACCAAGTCCGACAAGCGTAGAGGTCCGCTTGCCGAGCGTGAAGACAGACTCTTTGACCTCGCATTTCATCATGCCTATGGTCCTCATAGATCCAAAACAGCCTCAACGGTTGCACGGAATAAAAGCCTACCTCGACAGTGGGGCTATTGGAAATTATGTTGACATTGAATTGGCTTCCACGATTGGTCTCCATCTCCGTCCAAAAACCACCAAGGATGTCATTACCACGGTTGATGGAACCGAAATTGCCTCTGGGCCGGTAACACACTCTACCATGGAAATGACACTGGTTGGCCAAGATGGACAGCAGGAAACCATAGTGTTTGACGTAATCAAGGCTCCACAATTTCAGGTAATCTTAGGGATCCCTTGGTTAGAAACACATAATCCTCGAATTGACTGGCGAGCAAAGAGCATAACCTTCCCTGATTGTGCACAAAAGTGTTATCCAGGAAATCCACAGATGGGTCTAGCCTCAGTAACCTCCACAACAGTACCATTACCTTTTCAGTATCAAGACTTTCAAGACGTCTTCCAAAAGGAACAGGCCAACACCTTACCTCCTCATCGTCCATATGATTGTCAGATCGACCTGGTACCCAATGCTCAACCGCCTTGTAGTAGAATCTATGCCCTTACTGAACCGGAGAACCTTCATTTGCGACAGTATTTGGATCAGTACCTTGCCAATGGTTTTATTCGCCCGTCAAAGTCACCTGCTTCCTCAGCTCTATTCTTCGTACCGAAAAAAGAAGGCGACCTTAGAACTTGCATTGACTACCGCGCCTTAAATCAGATAACGGTCAAGAATCGTTATCCTCTGCCCTTAATCCCTGAGCTCCTTGACCAGGTAAAAGATGCTTGTATCTATACTAAGTTAGATTTAAGGGGAGCTTACCACCTGGTGCGCGTCAGAGAAGGCGACGAATGGAAAACTGCCTTCCGCACCAAATATGGACTCTTTGAGTACCAGGTAATGCCTTTCGGGTTGTGCAACGCACCTGCTGCCTTTCAATATTTTATGAATGATGTTTTTCGAGAACTCATCGATGTTTGTGTCATTGTATATATTGACGACATCCTGGTGTACTCCTCCTCGGAATCCGATCACCGAAAACATGTTAGAACGGTCTTGGAGAAACTGCGCCAGCACAAACTGTTTGCAAAACTTGAAAAATGCCTTTTTTATGTTACGGAAGTTGAGTTTCTTGGATTCGTCCTAACACCTAAAGGAGTCCGAATGGACTCACGGAAAGTGGATGCGATCCTCAAATGGCCGTCTCCTAGTTCTGTGAAAGGAGTTCAAAGTATGCTAGGTTTTGCCAATTTTTACAGAAGGTTTATCTCGGAATTTTCTCGAGTGGTTCAACCCATCACGGCGCTCTTACGAAAAAACAGACGCTTCGAGTGGTCTAAGGAGGCAGAACAAGCCTTTCAGGAACTAAAAACCAAATTCACCTCCGCAGCTGTGTTAAAACATCCTCGTCCGGACCTCCCTTACGTTGTGGAAACCGACGCTTCTAGTTTAGCCATGGGGGCTGTCCTTTCTCAAAGGGATCCAGTCTCAAATCAACTACATCCCGTAGCCTTTTGGTCCAGGAAATTCTCGGCTCCTGAAGTGAACTACGGAATCACAGACAAGGAACTGTTGGCTATTAAGTCAGCTTTCAAAGCTTGGCGTCACTACCTGCTCAGCGCAAGACACACCGTTACAGTGATTACAGATCACAGGAACTTGCAATACTTGAAAACGGCCAAAGCTCAATCTTCTCGTCAACTCCGTTGGGCTCTGTTCTTTGCAGAATTTGACTTTATAATCACATATCGCCCGGGTTGCAAGAATGGCAAGGCAGATGCTCTATCTCGAATTGGAATGGGTGACATTGCCTCAAGTCTAGAGCCAGTTCCGATTATTCCCGAACAGAGGATTTTGGGTGTAATCTCTTCTCAAACTATTGAGGATGTTCAAGGTAGAGTTAAATTGCTTTTCGACGCTACAGCTTTACAAGAATGGAGCCAGAAAGGCTCAAACTATTCCATTAATAATGATTTACCCTATTTCCAAGGGCGGTTATTTCTGCCTCACAAGGAATTGCAAGAACTCGTTATAGCACATTATCATGATACACTAATGGAAGGACACCCGGGCATCGCTAAAACAGAGGAAAAGATCAAACGGCATTTCTGGTGGCCATCCTGGCGAAAGGATATTAAATCCTTTGTGATGACCTGCGGAGTGTGCGCCCAAAATAAAAGTCAGAAGCAAAAACCAGCCGGTCCTTTACGGCTCCTGGACATCCCTCCGGCACCGTGGCACACCTTATCGATGGACTTTATGACTGACCTGCCTCCTAGTCATGGGTATAATACTATCCTGGTGATTGTAGACCTCTTCTCCAAGATGGCTCATTTTATCCCATTGAAGGGGTTGCCTTAAGCCCCCACCTTAGCAAAGGAATTTCTTGAAAATGTTGTTCGTTTACATGGCTTCCCATCCATATTGGTTTCTGATCGGGGAAGTCAATTTATTTCTCATTTCTGGAAAAGGTGTTGCCAAATGGCCCAAGTTGATGTGCGATTATCCACCAGCCACCATCCTCAAACCGATGGTCAAACCGAAAGAACAAACCAGACCCTGGAACAGTATCTGCGGTGTATATTACCTCAATCTGAGGGTAATTGGAAGGACATTCTATGGGATGGTGAGTACGCGTACAACAATTCTGTGCATTCTGGAACGGGTCAGACTCCTTTCTATACCCTATTCGGCCATCATCTCAGGACTTCGGACCTTGAATCCCCTCAAAGCCTTGAAATGCCCGCCGTGGATCATTTACATGCCACAATAACCCAAGCCTTCAAGGAAGCAAAGACTCATTTACAACAAGCCAAAGAAAGGTACAAGGAAAATGCTGATTTACATCGAAGTAAAGTACCTCCTTACAAAGTAGGAGACCAAGTGTGGCTTGCAACTAGACATTTACCGCTTAAAGGTCCACAAACTTTTAACCCAAGATATATAGGGCCTTATCCAATCAAAGCTATCATTAACCCGGTAGCCTTCAAACTCGATCTGCCACCTAATATGCGAATCCATCCCGTTTTTCACGTATCACTGTTGAAACCAGTACCACCAGGAAACAGGTTATGCAAACCACCAGAACCAATTCCAATAGATGGGGAATTGGAATTCGAAGTTAAGGACATATTGGATTCTAAGATGTCCAAGTCAAAACTCTTTTATCTGATTGATTGGAAAGGATATGGACCTCAGGAAAGATCTTGGGAACCAAGTGAGAATGTACATGCACCTCGACTAATACGGAATTTTCACCGGAAGTTCCCAAATAAACCGAGGCCTCCAGGTTGGACACCCTTGGGAGGGGCCTTGGGGGGAGGTACTGTCATGATGCCTGCCTCCAAGGAGCCAAACCAGGCCCGGCACCCTCAGAGACAGACACCATGCATTCAAGGGAAGTCCCAGCAGCCCCAGATGGGGGCCCTTTGGACTCAGTCCTGGCGCTGTTGGCGTCAGGCTCATAGGGGACATCAGTCCTGGCGCCATCGGTGCCAGGCTAATACAGAAGTAGGTTGGGAGTAGTGCTTGGTTTAAACTTACCTGTGCAGATCATGCTGCAACTTCCAAGACTGGAAGGAACTATTTTTCTAGGGACTACTTGATCTCTAGGGTGTGACCGGTGGAGGAATACATATTTCTCGGGGAAGAATACATACCTGGAACTACTTGAAAGGCTATTTAAGCCACACCCAAGCAGCAGACCAAGCAACGCTTTGCGTTGTTCTGCACTTAGCAGCTGGACGCTCACCATGCCTGCTCCTGCCTTGGTCCTCCATCACGCCTGCCAGCATCCTGGAAACACCTAAAGAAGAAAAGGGAAGAGAACAGGTGAAAACAAGAACAATACCTAATACATCTGCACTCCGGATTCTGCACGCCGACGATCCTGCAAAGAAGTCAAACATTTTAATCGCACATCGCGTTGCGCGCAGCACGCTGCATTTCACTCACCTGCACGTGGCGTTTTCGAGTCCTGCGACGTCCATCCGGAGCTTCCACCGCCATCCAGCACCTATTGGAAGGAAGGAGAAAGAGAGGTGAGAAGGGAAACACGAATCTAAGTAGAACTTACCTGTGGTTCAATTCCCTCTCCGCCTTCGGGTTTGTGCCATACCTTCAGCATCTCAGCACCCCGGCCCCTAAGGGGAAAAGAAACCGACATTGTATTAGTGAGAGCATGTGAGAACATTAGCAATACGCTCACTCAAGACTTACCCATTTGCAAGAGAGACACAGCAGCTCTTTTCGGGTCGGCGCCTTACCTCAAGACATTGGACATTAAAGGAGATACTTAAAACTGCAAAGGAATCTCTCATCGGAATTCTTACCAGAATGTGGCTTCATCCAAATCGCCTGCAGCCCGGAATCTTTTCCAGCACCTGCGAAAGAAAAGAACAGATGAGTGAATATAAACCCAAACTTGCCATAAACATTTGCGGTACGACGGGAAAGGACAAACTAGTTTAAACGCATCAATCCAGTAAAGTAACTGGAATCACAACGCGCCCCTGCATCAGAAGCAGGATGGAGAGCTCGTCATTTTGGTCCCTAAGGTGAGTCTTCGCAGGGAATCCCAAAAGGGTTTCACGGAGGGAGAGAAGGGAAGTGGGAGGTCGGAACATCACCCGCAGACTATTAACCCTTCCTTTTCACACACAGTGGGATATTCCTCCGAGCCAGAAAAGCCAGGTTGGGGAGTCCAGTCCATCTTCCGGGTCTTAGGCATCTCTGCAGAAGAGGTCACAGCAGTCCCAGCCACGCCCGCGCCTCCGTGGGAGCCAGGTGAGCGTTACACAGGCTCAGATCCACCTCACCACAATACTCTCAGGGTTTTCACGTATCCAATTTCTCAGGTGATTCACTGTTCACTCCGGAGCCCCTCTGCCGGGTGCAGATCTGCTTTAACCCAAAGCTTTCAGTTGATCTCCCTCTGCCGACTCGGACCAACTTTATCTACTTTGTTATAAACTTACTTCACTGTTTCAACATCGAAGACTTTCGATTATGCACAGGATTTAGCTTGACCCGTGCAGGACCACTTTGATTCACAATCCTTTGCTGCCCTTTCACTTTCATAAACTCTCAGCTGGATACCGTACAGAGACCTTCGATTGAGCACACACGGGGTGCCGGACCACTCTATCAAAGGTATTGTATCTTGGTTTCAAAGTTCAATCACTCGGTGGCCAGCAGGCACAGCATGGAGACGTGATCATTCGGCGCTCCCGGGGCTGCCAGCCGTATCCTGAAATATCCTGAATAAATAACGAGTGTAAATGAACAAAAAAGAAATTTTCCAGAAGCGGAAAACTGCCTGTATGGATCGCTGAATTCTGGAGGAGAACTGACGGCTAAAACCAGAGGAATCAGCCGAGGAAGGACAGAGCGACCAGCACTGCAGGAGATCCAAGATGGCCACCGAGAGCGAACAAAGAAGCGTTCTGCACCCGGGCACCCTCTGAAGCAGAGCCGCACGTAGACGGCAAACGAAATCCTGGGCTCAGACACTGAGACACACACCCTAGAGGTTGGAGGCGGTGAGTGTCTCCTGATCCCTGCGCGGACCTGTACAGCTGCAGAGCGAAGGCGACATCAGAAGGAGAGGGCTGCCCCGTGCAGCAACCTGCGCTGTGCCTCCTGGCCTCTGTCCCCGGGCAGGAGATACATCAAATGGTGGCGGGTGCTAACGTTGAGCGCCTGCCGACCTGCACACACCGACGGATGCGGAGCCCCAGACGGCGAGCGAGCAGCCAAGGCGGTAAGGAGAGGGAGGCGGGGAGCGGACACTGAATCCCGCCGGTGGAGCACCGGTAGGGAGAGACCCCCGGCCTGCCTGCTTGCCTGGCTGGGCTGGCTTGGTTCCGCTAGCCCCAGGAACCACAAAAGTGAGAAGAACCAGCCCACCCAAGGAGTGAAAGGAGGAGCAGTCGCAGGCGTATAATGGACGCTAAACAATATTAAGCTCCCAAGATAGCATCCAAAGACGACGTGTGAACCCAGCACGACCCCTGGCAGGAATACAAGGATTGCAACGTGGGGAGCATACAGATAGACCCAAGGGGTGCGGAGGCAAGAACTGCAAACCGAACAACAACGTGTGGGAGCCGGACCGCCGGGCGGCCTGGGCAATAGGAGAGGATCCCCCTGACCTGCCCTCGCAGTCATCTCAAAACTGATCTAAATCCACAGACACCCCACTGCACCTGGGCCTAATAACACAAGATCTCTGGCTGGGGACGCTGGAGAGGAAAGCCAATAAATAATAAATGCCTGTTATGGACTGAATCCCCATCCAAACACCCACTCCAGTACTTGAAACAGATAAGGGAAACGAGGTTGGAAGAGCCAGAACAGTGAGACGGTGGTGGGCTGCCTGCCCACACCACTTAACAACCGCGTGACCACGCGCGACAGCATCCTGTGCTACCCCACACCAGGACACATAACTCGACTGATTCCGCAAGTGCGCGAGGGCAACAACGGAAACCTGAACTCACCCCCGCAGTGGGGTGCACCCAACCTTGGGACACACTGAAGCAATATCGATACGCTGCATATTGCAATAAGAACTACAAACAGACTGCAATAACACCGTACTAACCAGTGGCGCGGTTGAAATACTGAGTCGCCCAGAGACCACAAAGACCACAGGGTAAACCAAGATCGCACTCAGAACTGATCCACTGAACCTCATACACCGTAAATCACAGGGGGTAGGACGCACAGCCTCCAAAATGGGCAAAGAAAAGACTAAGAAGGCAGGCACCCAAAATACAATGGAACAATATACATCTGCCCCAGCTCCCCTAGAGGACCCCAATAAATCTGGTGCATCATAAGACCCTGATGGAGATCTATCCTTAAGAGACGTGATGAACGCCATTTCCAACTTGCGAGCTTCCATGGAAGTCAAAATGGACAGTATTAGGACGAACTAAGGGGCATGGGCCAACAAATGCACAGGGTGGTGGAACGCATCAAAGTGTTGGAGGAACGGGTGGAAGAGGGAGAGGGCCGATCAAGAAGAAACAACATCCGAATCCTCGGCCTGCCCGAAAAAACAGAAGGAGCAAGCATGGAACTCTTCCTAGAACAGTGGCTCGCTGATCTGTTCGCTCCAAAATCCTTATCCAAATTCTTTTCAATCGAGCAGGCTCACCGAATTCCGATGGGCAAACCGCTGCCTGGAGGACAACCACGAACAGTAATAGCCAAGATCCTGAATTATAGAGATCGAGATGCGGTGCTCCAAATGGCCAGGACGAAGGGAGACATAACTTACAACGGCTCGAAGATAGCCTTTTTCCCTGACTTCACAAGTGAAGTACAGAAAGCGAGACAATCATTTGACCCACTAAAAAACGACTTCAGGCGCTGAACATGAAATATGGTCTATTGTTCCCAGCACAGATGAAAATATATCATAAGGGCACGACCATGCATTTCACCGATCCCAAAGAAGCATGGAACTGGGCAGAAAGGAACCTGGAGGGCAATTGGGGCCCATGGAGACGACAAGAAAACCGAAGAAACAGACCGCGACCAGAGAGACCGCCAGATGAACCACCACAGCAAGAAATAGAAGCAATACCGCAGAGAGGAGATGAATAAACCCAAACGGCAGGCTTGCAAACAGAGGCACTTACCGTGTCCAATTCATTCAGACCCTGCCTGGGACATACACCAGCTGAGAACCACAATGCACTTCATAAGAATGGCTGGTGGCCCAAGACACGCCACAACACATCCCCCCTCGATCAAACTGCTCACCGAGGTATCTTTAATGCCACGGTGACAAGAGACACTGAACATTAGACGTATTTGATTCAAAGTTTGGTTGAATGGGCGACAGATGCTTCAGTTGGGGATGGAGTATGGGGGGGTGTTGGGAGTTGAACAAATTAATTGTTGGCAGCAGGACAGACACGGCACATATGATCACACCGAATACAAAAGACACCATGGCACTCCAGATAGAATAAAAACAAGATACCTCTCAATGTGTTTGTGGCTTCCTACACATAGACCTCCATTGGGCAATCAATGAACTCAGCCGGGCCTAACACCAAAAAACTCACTCTCATAACATGGAATGTGAATGGCCTGGGAAGCAGTATCAAGAGAAGGCTGGTGACACAATATCTAAATTGGCACAACCCAGACATAGTGCTTTTCACCGAAACGCACCTGGCAGGCACTCAGTGCCAATTCTTCAAGAGAACCAAATACCGAACTGCAACGCATGCAGGCTTTTCCATGGGCTCGAGAGGAGTTTTAATACTGATAAACAAAAGAACCCCCATCGAAATATCCAACACAATCCAGGACACCGGAGGACGTTATGTTCTCATACAAGGCACGCTATGGAACCAAACCATCGCCATATTAGCGGTCTACTCACCCCCAGCACTCATGACAGCTCTACTGGAAGACATCACACCAATCATGGCTAACAACACCGCAGACATTCTGATAATAGGGGGAGACTTCAATGAAGTGATGAATGTCAATAGAAGATCGTACACATATAAGGGGAAGAAACCCAGCGATACCACCCAAACCCGCTACCTTCACAGCAGCAATGGGACTGAAGGACGCATGGAGGGATCTTCACCCGACAGAGAGACAATACTCGTTCCACTCAGGCGCACATGCGTCATTATCCAGGCTAGATTACTTCTTCCTGCCCAGCGAAATCATACACAAAGTAATGGAAGCAACTCTGCATCCCCGAGGGATATCAGACCACTCACCGCTCACAATGCTACTCGAAACAGGAAGGCCCCAGCCCCCGCCGACCTGGAGGCTAAACCCCTACTACTTAGGATTTTCAGAGCTAATAGAGAAGATTCAGGAAGCCACGGCATCATATTTTGAACTAAATCAAAACTCGATAAATGATAAAGGACTAATATGGGAAGCATACAAGGCAACTCTGAGAAAGGAAATACTGAGCTGGACAGCAGCACATAAAAAAGCACACAAGAAGGAGGTTGAAGACGCGGAAACAGAGGTGCAAAATGCCGAGGCACAGTATATAAAGACAGGCGCAGCCCAAGACAACAGAGCCCTACAAGTGGCACAAAAGAAGCTACACAACATCACGCTGACCTGCGCGAGACAGGCACACAGAACCATGAGAGCTAGAATATACGAGACTGGAGACAAAGCTAGCAAGATGTTAGCGTGGTTGGAGAAGAGAGAGGAGGGTCACCTCCAGGTAAGATGTATAAACACCACAAACGCAGAACGGATTTCGACGGACCCAGGGATTGCGGAGAGATTCGCAGCATATTATGAGGCGCTATACGCCCCTCCGACAACCACGACGGGTCCCAGTATATTGGACACAGTCACTATCCCATCTTTGAATGATACGCAAAGAAAGAGTCTGGAATTAGATATCACGGAAGAAGAACTGACAGCAGCTCTGTCCCAACTCCAAAACGGGAAAACCCCGGGCCCCAACGGCTTCCCAGTGGAAACGTGGAAAAAGATTGGCAGCGGGAATATAGCACTCCACATGCTTAAAATGTTCCAACACGCCATAGAAAAAGGAATTCTTCCCCCAGATCTAAGAAAGGCCAGCATAGTGGTGATACACAAAGTAGACAAACTGCCAGACGCATGTAGCTCCTACAGACCGATTTATAAATATAGAAGCAAAAACGCTGGCGAAAATACTGGCCAATAGATTACAAACAGTAATAACCTCCATTATTCACCCAGACCAATGTGGCTTAAATGCAATACTGAGAAAACTGTTGTGGGGAGGAGGACACCCTCGAATCGCTCTGAAAACCCTACAGAGCTCCATATTGGAGGGAGGCATTGGACTCCCCCACCTTCAAACATAGTACTGGGCATCTGAGATGTCAAAAGTTAACGATATCCTACATAACAACCCGGAGACGCCACACATTCGAGCAGATAGTCAGGTGATACAAGGGCTTACCCCATTAGAGAACCTCTATCAAAACACAGCACGCCCGACCCCCAATACAACAGCCCATAGAACGCAGATATGAATAGATGCACACAAGCACCTAGGCTGGGAAGGGAGGGTTACACTGATGCAGCCCCTATGGTGAAACAGGCATCTACCGGAACTCAGCAAACTCCCGAAATGGACAAACTGGGAAGCAGCTGGGATAAAAAAGCTAGAAGACATGATGCAAGACGGGGAAATAGTATCATTACAGACTCTGAGAGACAAATTCAAGCTACCCCCCACAGAACACTTCCACTACAGACAGATACAACACGCACTCATCACATGTGCGATAGACCTTCCCAACGTGCCAGAGTGCACACCAATTGAGAGGAACATCGTGATAGAGCATATTGACAATAAAGTTACCTCCACAATGTACAATGCGATCGCCTCATTTGCTACAAAGGAATTTACAGACCTGAAAACAAAGTGGGAAAGAGATGTGGGGCCACTACAACCGGAGGACTGGACCACAGCCCTCATGTATCCCAGTGAGACAGCTATATCGGCCAGAATCAGACTGATCCAATTGAAAATTCTACATAGGATATATTATCCAAGAGAAGCCTTATACCAATGGGGGAGGGCAACAGACCCCAACTTTTTAAGGTGCCAACAGGCGAGAGGAACATTTTTCCACATCCTATGGGAATGGCCACAAATTCAGTACTTTTGGCAGAAATGCTGCGACAGACTAAAAGACGAAAACATAGAGATATCCTGCTTTGGAAAGCTTATGCTCGCAACAGCTACAGGCCTCGCAAAAAGGAATCTGCCCCCAATTGTGGGGCTCTGCCTCGCCCCCACAATACAAATGATGGATAACAGATGTAGACATGTGTGCGTCAATGGAAACAAGAGTATACACCAATAGAGGATGCCCAGGGAAGGCAAGTAAGATCTGGCAGAGATGGGAAGATACCTAAGAACGCTAAGAAGCAGAGTATATGACCCGAGGAGCTGCTGAGGCCCACCTGAATTATATATATATATATATATATATATTGGAAGCCCGCGGACCTAATATATAAAGTGCCCTTCAAAAAGTGAATGAAAGAGCAGTGCATTGAGAATGATTGTATGCATGTATGTCTAGATTGAATTAAGTATTGTTTGTTTATCTTAAAATCAATAAAAGATGTTATTAAAAAAAAGTTCAATCACTCATCTGCAGTTCAACTTTACTCGTGTTGGTTATCACACGCGTTTCATACGATGTTCTTTCCAGCACTCGCCATACAATGTTGCTGCTTGCAATCTTGGCTTCAACACAGACCATTCTTGTATCGGTCTCCCCGACTCACCAGCTGTGTTGATTTCTCCGACGCTGCTTTGTTTTTGGAGCCAAGGACAGTACCACGGCAGCTGGTGATTCTCCCTGCCTCGATTATCAACATGGGAGGGCCCCGGGTACCTCTGACACACATTGCAGGATTCGTCAGCCTGGTTTCCTTGTCTTACGAGACAAGAGGCTTTGTGAAAGTAATGGTTCCTCGTCGAAAAGGTCAAAGGAACTTCCCTCCTTTCAATCCCCTTCTGTTTCGCCACCTTTCTCCTCTTGTTAAACTGCCATCTTGGAACTGCTGTTTCCTTGTGCTCTGCCTTTTATCTGATGGGGAAGTATAATGGTAGTCAGGTGTGTGTGTGATGGTCAGTAGTTGCCTGACCTTGCCTGACCATTGTATTGAGACACGTTAGGTATACGGCTCAGATGTTAGTCCATTTTCTCCCATAGCGGGCTGTCTGTGAGAAAGTGTTTGTGTTATAAAAGGGGGTGGGGGTTGAGTTCCTAAATATCCCACCTGTTAGGATGGGGTAAAGGTGTTACAGGGAATGGGATACCGCATCTCACCATCCAGTGTCCCACTCCCTGAAGACCTCTCACCCTGAAGACCCCTCACCAAGGTGATCCTCCCCCAGGAGCTGGATCCAAAAGCGATGGCCGTGTCCTGGTCACCTGGATGACAGCTCCCAGGGGACTAGTAGGTGAGACACCTTCTGGTTTCTCACAGTAGACACAGCTATCATTACTGATGAACAGACTGGTTTAGTTTGTCATCAAACCCTTTGTCTCACCATCTCAGAAAATCTGCCTTTGACAGTCAACGCCTGGTCAGTTCTTGCTTTGTCTATACACTGATGATACAGCAGTTCCTTCGTCCACTCATTTCCTAGTCCGATCCTCACGACTCAGTTCACTTCGCAAATGCTCACACCATAGTGACCGGGTTCCTTGGAAACGTGGATTTCACAGACACTGTAATGAATCACCCAGTCCCAACTGCAACCTTCCCACAAGCCAAGTATTATTCAATTTGCTGGAACCTACGCACAAGTTGATGGGCCAATAAGTGTTGAAGGCGCACTGCACTATCTTAATATCACACTGCCAACTGGAACATTTCCACAGGTTCTGCCAGTGCCACAGCACAGCTGGTAATCCAGAGGCTATATTCAGTGCTTCTGGCCAGGAATGGTAAGAGATGTAATCTTGGTTTGTTCTCAGCTGATTGTTCTGGTAATCTTGAATCTCGCCACAAGCAATATTCCACTCGATCTTTAGTCCTGCAGAGGTGATTTTGAATATGGGGCACATTAACACATTCTGTGTGATGCTTATTAAATCTCCAATACCAGGATTGCATCTATATTCAGGACCTGTGCCCGGGTAATCAGACCTGCCGCCTTCTTCAGATCACCTCACTTTTCCCCATGCAATTTTCCACGATTTGCATCCTGAGAAGATGCTACAGAATTGACCCCATCGCAAATACGATCTTTGAGATCCCTTTTCTTCCTGCTCTTATCCATCAGCGTAATTCTCTGTTGCGCGAGGCATATTGTAGCTCCCCTAAACAAATCGGCCAAATGAGAAATCACTGGAAAGTTCAATATTGGCAATTTTCTTAGGTGATTTACTATTTACCTAGGATCTCCCTCTGCCGGGCTCAGATCCACTTCAACACAATACTCTCAGGGTTTTCACGTATCCAATTTCTCAGGTGATTCACTGTTCACCCCGGAGCCCCTCCGGCGGGTGCAGATCTGCTTTAACCCAAAGCTTTCAATTGATCTCCCTCGGCCAGGCTCGGACCAACTTTATGGACTTTGTTGTAAACTTTCTTTACTGTTTCAACATCGAAGACTTTTGATTGTGCGCAGGATTTTGCTTGGCCTGTCGCAGGACAACTTCGATTCACATTCCTTTGCCACCCTTTCACTTTCATAAACTCTCAGCTGGATACCTTACAGAGACCTTCGATTGGTCACACACGCAGTGCCAGACCACTCTGTCAAAGGTATCGTATCTTGGTTTCAAAGTTCAATCACTCATCTGCAGTTCAACTTTACTGGCGTTGGTTATCACACGCGTTTCATACAATGTTCTTTCCAGCGTTCGCCATGCAATATTGCTGAATGCAACCTTGGCTTCAACACAGACCATTCTTGTATCGGTCTCCCAGACTCACCAACTGTGTTGATTTCTCTGTTGCTGCATTGTTGTTGGAGCCAAGGACACTACCACGGCAGCTGGCAATTCTCCCTGCCTTGATTATCGATGTAGGTGGGCCCCGGGTACTGACGACACACAATGCAGGATTCCTCAGCAAGGTTTCCTGGTCTTACGCTTTCTATTCTCAAGGCTTCGTGAAAGTAATGGTTTATCATCGAAAAGGTCAAAGGAACTTCCCTCCTTGCGATCCCCTTCTGTTTCGCCGTCTTTCTCCTCTTGTTAAACTGCCATCTTGGAACTTCTGTTTCCTTGTGCTCTTGTGCTCCATCTTTTATCTGTCTGGGGAAGTGTAATGGAAGTCAGGTGTGTGTGATGGTCCGTAATTGCCTGACCTTCCCTGACCATTGTATTGGGACATGTCAGGTATACGGCTCAGATGTTAGTTCATTTTCTCCCATAGCGGTCTGTCTGTGAGCAAGTGTCTGTGTTATAAAAGGGGGTGGGGGTTGAGTTCCTAAATATCCTACCTGTTAGGATGGGGTAAAGGTGTTACAGGGAAGGGGATACCAGATCTCACCATCTGGTGTCCCACTCCCTGAAGACCCCTCACCAAGGTGATCCTCCCCCAGGAGCTGGATCCAAAAGCGATGGCCGTGTCCTGGTCACCTGGATGACAGCTCCCTGGGGACTAGTAGGTGAGACACCTTCTGGTTTCTCACAGTAGACACAGCTAGTATTACTGATGAACAGACTGGTTTAATGTCATCAAACCCTTTGCCTCACCTTCTCAGAAAATCTGCCTTTGACAGTCAACACCTGGCCAGTTTGTGCTTTGTCTATACACTGAAGATACAGCAGTTCCTTCGTCCACTCATTTCCTAATCTGATCCTCATTCCTCACTTCACTTCACAAATGCTTGCACCATAGTGACCGGGTTCCTTGGAAATGTGGATTTCACAGACACTGTAATGAATCACCCAGTCCCAACTGCAACCTGCCCACAAGCCAAGTATTATTCAATTCGCTGAAACCTACGCACAGTTGATGGGCCAATAAGTGTTGCAGGAGCACTGCACCGTCTTAATATCACACTGCCAACTGGAACATTTCCACAGGTTCTGCCAGTGCCACAGCACAGCTGGTAATCCTGAGGCTATGTTCAGTGCTTCTGGCCAGGAATGGTGAGAGATGTCATCTTGGTTTGTTCTCAGCTAGTTGTTCAGGTAATCTTGAATCTCGCCACATGCAATGTTCCACTCGATCTTTAGACCTGCAGAGGTGATTTTGAATACGGGGCACATTAAAACATTCTGTGTGATGCTAATTAAATCTCCAATCCCAGGATTGCATCTATATTCAGGAGCTGTGCTTGGGTAATCAGCCTTGCCGCTTTCTCACCTCACCTCACTTTTCCCCATGCAATTCTCCACGATTTGCATCCCAAGAAGATGCTACAGAATTCACCCCATCGCAAATACTATCTTTCAGATCCCTTCTCTTCCTGCTCTTATCCATCAGCATAATTCTCTTTTGCACCAGGCATATTGTAGCTCCCCTAAACAAACCGGCCCTATGAGAAATCAGTGGCAAGTTCAATATTGGCAAGCGGAATTGCACTGAGCCTTACAGTGCATTGAATATTGACAATTTTTATGGTGCCTCATTCCATTACTCAACGGTTTGCTTTTGGCTTTTTAGAACAATAGAGTCTCTTAATAGTTCATTATTGGAGGTGCAACAGTTGAAGCTTATATAGACAGGAAATCTCTCCATCTCTCTCACAATGTTTCTGGGTTGTGGGTCCATCGTGTAGTGTGTGTGTAAAAATGTAACCTCTCCCTTTTCGCTCGATTCATTCCTTTTGTGGTATGCACAAAGCATAAGCTATTATGGTTTATGTTTGATCAATCACTTGCATGTGATGAAATTACTCACCCATCACCTTCTCACTTACAACTTTCACTGTACCATCAGTCATTCATTGGATCGGTCATATGTGGAATTCCCCTTGCTCTAGAAAATAAAGATTGGGCAAGAAATACAACGTGAAATTAGTTCTCTGCATTGGTCTTGGCCACTAAGTTTGTTTGACAATTGGAACAACTATTTATGGAAAGCCTTTCCAACTTTCAAAGCTACCTTTTCCCCGCCCCATTCTTATCTTGGCATTGCCTTTGAAAAAGCCTTTGTCTCCCTTTCAGTAAGAGCCCAGTTCTGAAGGTTTCAGCAAATTGTCGCTAGCTGGCTGCATCTCCATTCACTAATTAGCCCCAGGGAAGATTCCCAAGTATTAATTCCTCACTTCCATGTAACATTCCCAAAATGACCTCACTGCCACACCACAATAGTCTGTTTTTCCACCAAGGCCAGTTTCTGACTGCTCTGTAGTCCTCATGTCAGTGTCTCTAACTTATTTACGGATTATTTGTGGTTCAAAGTCACCAAGCTTCTCACTATTACTTTTCTAATTTCATTTTAAAACAAAAAACAAAAGAATCATTCCACTTGTCAGTATCTTTAGATACCGTCTAGGTTGAAGGTGTCCCACTTCTGTAATGGATAGCCCTAAATGTCGTAAGGAGCACCTTAAAAAGGGTCCTCCCCCTCATTGATAAACAGCCTTTTCAGGGATGACCTCTCAGATGCATTCGTATGCCTGGCTTGAACTGATGTCACAGTGCTTTAGGTTATTTTGGTACTGCTTCTTGAGCCTGTGACAAAATACACTTACCTAAATTCTGCCAATATAGCAACACTGCATCATCCAACAGAGGAACAATACCAAGGTTCAATTACATGTTTCTGGTAAGCGCATCAGTCTGTCAGTACGAATCTCATATGGGCTTAAGCCTGTTTTTCCTGTTTGCAGTATTTCTTTTTTAAGACCTCATTTATCTTTCCAACACCCCCACGGATTGTGGATGATAGGGACAATTGAGCTTTTGCTGAATATTTAACACTTTACAGAGCTCCTGAATTACTATCCCCATTAAGTGTGTTTGACCATCACTGGTAATGCTCACTCGCACTTTGAAATGTGGAATAAAATGTTTAATCACCACTTTGAAAACTGCATGTATATCTGCTAAGTGGGTGTGATACACCTCTATCCAATTTCAGAACATATTGACGATGGTGTGAATATACTCCTACCCCATCACTTTTAAATAACTGTATGAAATCACACTGCAATCGAGCAATGGGCCCCCAGGATATAGGGTATGCCACCTGGGTGACATCTGAATCCTTGCTTACATAATGGTGCTGGCATGCTAGGTATGATATGCACAATTGTTTGGCCCAGCATCCCCTTTACCAACATGTGTGAGTCAGTGTTGTAAATATACAAAATAATATAAGTGAAATCAGGGCACCACTAACAGACCATCTTTGGAGTACCACAGGTTAATGAATTAAGTATACACCCTGTCCTGCACCAAGCATTCGTTTCAACATCTGACAACAATTTCAGCAAGTTCTTCAAGGGTTGAAAGTGGGCAAAAATGGCTGCACCTGGGCTTTGGGAAGCATTTCCCAGCTAAGAGGAAATACGAAAGGGAAGCCTCACTTGCTGCTTTGTCGGCAATGTGGTTCCCCATGCAACTTTGTTTTTAGGGCCCTGATGATGGCACATTTGACCACCACTACATTTTAGACAACATTAGAGATCACATAGGGACTTTGCATACAGTGCATTTGTGATCAGCGTGCAAGCTGCAATCAAGAGCCCTTTCTCTTTCCAAAGCAACCCTTTGTCATAAACCGTCGTCTGCATCCCTTCTGGACTTCCTGGTCCCTGACCCATAGGGGATTGAATACAGTGATCCTTCCAACATGGCCGCTTGATGCGCAACGCTGCTTGCCAGTCTCAACGCTACCACTTGCTGTAGTTGGACGTGTGTTGCCAGAGTTCGCTCGGGGCTTTCTTCTGATTCCTGGTTCCCGGTTCCTTGAATCCCCCTTCCTTCCTCCCATTCCTCTGCCTTACCTCCGAACTTCCTGGATTTTCACCGGCGCTCGGGTCACGGCGTTCCGTGCCTCCGAGTGCGAGCATCATTCCTTCCTGGTATCCGCCCTGGACATCTGAACGTACCCTGGAGTTGAATTGCGAACCTCACGCTGGAATCCGAGGACCAGCGCACAGGTTTGTACAAATCCCGGACCGTGAGAAAGAAGACACCACAGAAGGTTGCAAGCAAACAACAAAAACAGGTGAGAAGGGGAGAGACTTGTGACACCCTTAATCATGCATGACACCGAAGGCATAGTAGGAGTAAGAATACCAAGTTACAAATTTCCATTTAGCTACAGCACATGATTTGGTTAATGCAATGAGTCAGTAATTTGAGCATAAATACATTGGGGTCTTGTGCAATTGCCACCACTTCATGTGTGGGTCATACCATGTGCCCACACTTCAAATTCTCCTTTTTATCTATTAAACATAACCAATTCACAAAACACTCCACTTCAGGATTTTGTATTGGATGTTTAAATAAGTATTTATGTGGCTTTGTGAAAGCAGCTGTTACCAAGTTAGAATCATGGGTCTTGCCATCTACTGGGCTTATCAATGAGGCACGATATAGTACTGAACACTGTGTTAATGTTATCTTTCAGTTGATCAGCAGAACGAAGTCATACTTTGTAAGTCGTGATACAGAGAGATGTTGTGTTTTTATCTTGAACAATAATGCAGTAACTGGATGGGGCACTGCAACAATGTGGGGTCACCCTAACGCCATGTTTTCTGAAGACTGCACCTCTGACGCAGCCACAGAAACTGACTGGAAGCAAGGCGTCAGTACAGCTATTACTGGATTCGGTGCAGTGCTATAATGGGCAATAGGATGGTGCTTGTCACCATGTTTCTGTGTAAATATTGCTTCGGCATACTCTCCCTTCTTGTGACAGCATAACACAAAAGGCTTTTTGCAATTGTGGAAACCAAGGACAAGAGCACTAGAAAGTGCTTTTTAACCTCTATCAATACTTCTTCCACTGCCAGTGTCCTCACCGAATACTCTGGTGTATGCAAATGTGGACATTCTTCTAAGGGATTTACCCTAAATGCATGACCCATTATCCATTGTCAGCAATTCCCAGATACACTTAATCAGTAACATTAACAATAGGTTCAGACCGCGAGAGGTATGTCTGTATAATACCATGCTATGCCTGTACAATTCTCCTCAGTCTACCTGTGTGACACAATCTCTGCCTGAGACTGATCACTACTTCATAAGTAATGATCTGGCGGCCAGCACTTATGTGATCCCTGTTCCGGTTCTCAGGCAAGAATACCTCAACCTTCCTGTGTGATATGTTATTCGTCACCAGGCTTGATTATGTCCCAGCCAGATAATGTCATAGCTGAACAGCCTGGTGGGCTATTTAGTTCCTGCCAACCAATCCCTTTCAATTATTGCTCTATTGTATCACGTCACTAAACATGGCTGTGGTGCTGCTCTGCCAGTTACAGCCTCATAGTGCATAACATAAAATACTGTGAGTTTTGACAGTAATTATTAACACCCAGTGTTTGGCAGCGTGACATGCCCAAGATGTACTCCGGTGTTTGGTAAAATCATAGTGACTTGTTAAGCAGAGATTACCTTTTAAATTATTCTACGATGCAGATTCCACATCCCTTCTGCACGAGACCACACGCATCCCCAGACATGTTTCAGCCTTGCTCGGCCTCCTCAGTGAGGAGTAGCTTGGGGCTGTAGGCCCAGCAGGCACGGGACCCACGTCTGGGCATACCTGTCCCACTCAGGGTGACAAAGCAAAACAAAAGAGGTGATGGCTGGAAGGTTTTGAATTAATCTTAACCTCTGGCATTGCTCTGGGTAACCGTCCAGACAATCGTTCTTCACCTGACAAGCAATTACATAAGGGGAAAGATCATATGCAAATCAGGCTTGGTCCCACCCCTCTTTGTTTTTGCTTTGTCCCCCCGAGTGGGACGGGTATGCCCAGATGTGGGTCCTGTGCCTGCTGGGCCTAGAGGCCCGAGCTACTCCTCACTGATGAGGTCCAACAAGGCCAAAACATATTTGGGGGTGCTTGTGGTCTCATGCAGAAGGGATGAAACCCCTCTGCATTAGCTGGAGGGGTCGTAGAGAGGAAGAGGGTAGATTCAGGAGTAGGCTGTTGCAGTAATCAAGCCTAGAGAAAACCAGAGCTCTGGTAACATTGAGCTTCTGGGGGAAAGTGAGAAAAGGGAGAATTCCTTTGAGAAGGATGAGTTGAAAGTTGGACTTCTTGGCAATGCCCGGCATGTGCGGGAGGAAGAAGAGAGAGAGGAGTCGAAGATGACTCCAAGGTTTCTGGCTTCCGATGAAGGAGCAGAGAGCAGGAGTAAGCAGGGGTCCCAATAGGAAGGATCTCAGTCTTGCTGGCATTGAGGCAGAGACCGTTGGAAGTGCACCAGGACTGGATAGCAGATAGGCAGCCCGGGATTATGGAAGCCGTTTTATGAGGACGGAGTGGTTGACCGTGTCAAAGGCAGAGGAGAGATCAAGCAGAATGAGGACAGCTGGAGAGTTACAGTCCGGGGATGCAAGCAGTTCTTCACAGGTGTTCAGGAGAGCAGTTTCCGTGCCTATGGATGCTCGGAATCCAGATTGATGGTTGTGGAGTCTGCCAACAAGTTCTGTGTGTGAGGTAAGTTGGGGAAGGCCAACTTCTCCAGGTGTCTCTCAAGGAAGGGGTGATAGAAATAGGGCGTTGTTAACTGGACAAGTAGGGTGTGCTGAAGGTTTTTTCAGGAGGGGGCACACAAGAGAGTGCTTGAGGGAGGAGTGGAAAGAACCAGTAGCAAATGAGTGGTTGCAAAAATCAGCAAGGGCAGGGGTAAGAATGCCAATATTGTTCTTGATGGTTCTGGAGGAGCAGGGGGAACCCTGTTTGGAGGAGACCTTCATAGAGCGGGCAACTCTGTTGACCTCATCAGGTGTGACAGGGGAGAAGGAGGAGAGAGAGGAAGAAGGAGGGTTGGAAGCCATAGGAGGCTAGGGGGAGGGGGAGGTGTTGGGGGAGAGGACAGCAAAAGTGTTCAGGATGTCCAGAGTTTTTCTGGTGAAGTGTGTGGCCAGTGCGTTGCAGAGGGCCTGGGAAGGAAGTGGGGAGGAGGAGACTGCGGAAGGGTTGGCTAGTTCCCTGCAGATTATAAAGAGTTCAGCCGTGTTTTTGTCCACCAGATACCCGTGTCTGGATGTGGGCCCTTTTCTTGGCACAGATGGAGAGTCTGTATTGCCTTTGAAGCATGCGGCAGGCCAGTTTGTCAGAGGGAGAGCCTGAGGTTTGCCTCTGCCATTCTGCAGCTATGCACTTGTGTTTCAGGGCTGAGTCGTACCAGGTGTTATGCTTAGAGGCAGGTTTCAGGTGGATCCTCATGACTGGGGCAAGAGTGTTAGTAATGGCCAGATTGAGGTTGCTGAGAGTAAGAGGTAGAGTCAGGGGTGGGGGGATAGGAGGGGATGAAGGTGGATGAGTAGGTAGCAGCTGACACTTGTTTCATTGGACGGATGTTCGTGAACGAGGTTGGCAAGGCAGGAGAAGGTGCAGTCAAAGGGCCGAGGGGGCCCAGGTAAGAAGAGAGGAGAGAGTGGTCTGACAATGAGAGAAGAGAGATCAAAGTGGGGGAGGGTGAAAGACCAGAGTGGATGAGTGCATAAAGAGTGTGTCCTCCCAAGTGGGGTGGACCAGGTGGGAGAATGGAGTGGGATAACGATGTGCAAAGGTCAATGAAGAGGGTGGATGCTTTGATAGAGGAGTCCAAATGGATGTTGTAATCACCCAGGAGAAAGAGTTTGGAGGTTGTAGTGAGGAGAGAGGAGCAGAAGCCAGCCCATTCAGAGAGGAAGAGGGTGGTAGTGCCAGGGGGCCTATTGATAGTGGCAAGGGTCAGAGAGGAGGAGGGAGAGATGACCAACTTGCAGACCAGGCTCTCGAAGGAAGAGTAAGGCTGAGTTGGTATGAGGGAGGAAGGAACCAACTCAGTGAAGATTAAGGCAACCCCGCCACCAGCAAGGTTAGGTTGTGGCTTGGAAAAGATCTTGTAGCCATCGGGGAGAAGGGAGTCAAAAGCAGTCACTGAGCTGGCATTGAGCCATGTCCCGGTGAGAGCGAGAATGTCGAGGTCCATGTCTTCAAGAAGGAGGCAGATATGGGTGGAGTGTGTGTTGGCTGAACAGGCGTTAAGTGTGGCCAGTTGAAGGAGGTCTCTGCCTATGAAGGTTTACCGAGGAGGAGTACAGGGGCGTGGTACACCAGTCAGAGGGGGTGGGGGGGACAGAGAGAGCAGATGGGGGAGAGGCAGGTGAAGGAAGGAAGGAAGTTAATTAGGGACGGCAGGCACCAGTCAAAGAGAAAGAGGTTGGGTGGAGGACCCTGAACCAAGATAGTGCCAGTGTGGTGGACATTAATGATACAGCGTGATGATGAGAAGCCGGCCAAGAGGACTTCCCACTTGATGCTACCATTAACGGGAGAGGATGTGAAAGGGGAGCGAGTGGAGATGAAATGAGGAGTCCATAGATCAGGGGAGGGAAAAAGAGAAGAAGATATCGGTGAAGACCTTTCTGGAGGATCCACTGACATAGGTATCTGCGATAGGTAGGCCAGGGTTGGCACTCAGGATGCCTTTTTTGTGCTTTTACCTTCCACTTCATGAGAGAGGGAGGGTAGGTGATAGTGTAGCAGTTAGAGAAGATAGGAGAGATGGTGAGTTCCATCAGGGTGGCAGAGGATAGTTGAGGAAGGAGGGGCGGTTGCACTGCAGAGTCCTGGCCCAAACTCACCAGGTGGCCTAGTAGTTACAGGAGGGGCACAAAAATGCAATGCAAAGTGTGGGGTGCAACGATGTAAAAACACACACCTGGATTCGATTTTCAAAAAAGAACACACAATGCAGTGCAAAAAATGGGTGCAACGATGTAAAAACACACACACACCTAGATTCGATTTTAAAAAAAGAACACAAAATGCAGTGCAAAAAACAGGTGCAACGATATAAAAACACACCCACTTAGATTCTATTTAAAAATAAAGAACACAAAATGCAGTGAGAGAAAGTAGAATAGATGAGGCAGAGAATGCAGAGTGAGATAGGCACCGTTTTGGTCCACAGTGAAAGTGGAGGAGGCAATTGAAAGGTTCAGCCATCACTCACTGATAGATCTGCAGAGAGAGTAGAAGTGCTGGGGCCCAGGTCTGTGGGGTGTGACCTACCAGTTCGGGCTTGACTGCCCCTTTTGGGGTGGGACCAAGCCTGATTTGCATATGTTCTTTCCCCTTCTGTAATGGCTTGGCAGGATAAGAACGTTGGTATGAAGGGTTGCCCAGAGCAATGCCAGAGGTTAAGATTCATTCTAAACCTTCCAGCCATCACCTCTTTGCTTTGTCACCCCGAGTGGGGTGGGTATGCCCAGACATGGGTCCCGTGACTGCTGGGCCTAGAGACTCAAGCTACTCCTCACTGATGAGGCCCAACTAGGCCGAAACATGCTTGGGGATGCTTGTGGTCTCGTGCAGAAGGGATGCCATCTACCAGTACGGGCTGGACTGCCCCTTTTGGGGTGGGACCAAGTCTCATTTGCATATGGTCCTTCACCTTCTGTAATGGCTTGGCAGGCGAAGAACGATGGTCTGGAGGGTTGCCCAGAGCATTGCCAGAGGTTAAGATTCATTCTAAACCTTCCAGCCATCACCTCTTTGTATTTGTTCTCAGGACTATGGAGCATTTTAGCTACCAATGTTTACTCTGACAGTTTGTGGATCCTCTGCTGGAGCTGAGTCTGTGCTTCTGTGTCACTATGAGCTTGAAGGAGCAGGTATAGATCTGTTACTGGATCCAGGAAGAGACTGTCAGGTTCTACAAATGTTGCCTTGAGAAAATCTGACACATGCAAGAGAGACTTTGTCATTACATTCTTAGAAGTGTATTCAGTCTGAGGATTAGTTTTCCTTGCATAGCATGCTGTGTTTGGGTAAGGAAGCATAGAAAACAGAACCTGCATATTTTGAAATGTTACATTTGTATACCAGCCAGGATACCTCAGCAGTCTGTGTGAGGAAAAATGCAACACTGACACTGCTTTCCAATTATATGTTTTTACAACCTTCACTTCAATATATGTCTTTAAATTAACATAATTAATTTTAGGAAAATTACTGTGGCCCACTTTAAGCCTGTGCTTAACCTAGAAAACATATTACATTCAACAGTTACACTTAAAGAAGATTTATTTTCTGAAAATGCAACTCTCAGCTAGAAATGTTGACTGCTTTCAAACTGTTATATGAATTCCCTGCTTCCAGGAGCTTTGTTATTTTCGATAAGACAGCAATTCCAGACTTGCATTCCATGCATACCATTCATTCAACCAATGAAAATTAAAAATGCTCTTTTATTGCTTTGAGAATGAACTATCCTGTGCGTTTTTCTTTAACTATCATTTCACTCTGCACCATCTGATGAAGACTTCTATGGGACTTTGAAATCTAATGCATTGTTCAATCTTTGCATAATATGTTCAGTTAGTCCAATAAAAGATAGTAAAACCTGCATTTTGTGTGAGGTTATTGAAAACAATGATACATCTTAACAAATACATGCTTTATCCAAACAAAAACTACTCATACTTTACAAACATACCTTATGTCCGACACCATCACCTATTCTTTTCTACATGCATAAATGAGACTCTCAAACAATACTTTATCCAATTTGGAGACAAACAAGACTCCTACCCACCAATGTGGCACATTATGACTGCAAACGTGTGCATGGGGTCTATACAACTTTCACTTTTGAGTGTGTCTTCAATAGGCCCATCTTGTCCATAGGACTAAAAACATAACAAAAAAGGTGTGCTATGTAATGCTTTATTAAAGCATTGGGGTTTCCAGCAACATGCATTTCAAACATACCTCCTCCTTGAATCCAGCCTTTCTTTACAATTCTGTGAAAAATGGTTCCTTTGTAATTCAATTCCAGATCCGTGGAGGATGTGCCTGCAGGTGACGTACACAGAGCCTGAAAATTCTGACAGGTTTTTGGGCACATTTTACAGAAGAGCTTCAAAAAATAAGAAACATGGTCAGTGTCAGAAAAGGAAGATTTGAATTCCCTTTCTTAAAAATATGGCATATTTGTGTTTCAACATAATATACCTCAAACAACAACCGTCCAGCTGGTTCATCACCAATAGATATGTCCATGTACACGAATGCATTCTGCAAGATCAAGAAAGCAAAATTGGAGACTATAAAAGTGTAAACATACAACTTGTTGCATACAAAGTAAGACACATGTCAATAAGATAAGATACAACTTGTGCATCATGTGGTGGTTGTTTTATTGCAAACAGGTAATCACATGCATACATTTGCTGTGTAAACTGCTGCTATAGAATGTGATGTCTTTACTCTACATATCCTATGCAGATGGAGCACACGCCCTCTCTCGATCTTTCTCTCTCTATCCAACTCTCCCTGTTTCACTCTGTCTCTGCCTTTGTCTTTTTCTCTCTCTCCTGCCCGCTGACTCTACCAGTGAGAGTTTCATTGCAAGGTGTGTGTTTGCCATTTTCTATTTTCTGTTAATTATAAGTGTTTTTGCACATTGTAACAAATGCATGGGTTCAGCTGGACTAGAAACCAATTAGCGGCCAGCACACAAAATTAAACGTTACCTTTGGCTCTCAGAACAAACAGATTATTGGTTTTAACCTGAGAAAGAACTTCTAGAAGAAGGAAGAATATTTTAAGAGAGTAAATGATCTGTTCTGCTGGCAAAAGAGCTATGGATTAAAAATGTTTTATTTATACTAACATTCTAAACTGGTCTTTTTAAAATGTTACAATGTGCATTTCCAATGATAACTTCCATTGTTTATTGCAGGCATAAAAGAACTTACATTTAGGAAGTCTACACAATGGAGCTACATTTAACACTGACAACATTGAGAAGCACAAGATTCAAAGTAGAGAAAGAGAACCCAATTGAGCGCCAAGCCCGATAGTATTCCCCTGCAGATACAGAGGTAACAGGGATAACAGGAGAGCCGGGAGGCCACCGGGGCATCATTATAGAAAGGGAGAAACTCATCCAAGTGAAATTAACAAAATATTGAATATAAAGCCATTTAAGTGGAACTCTTGTTAATGAGACAAAGAGAATAACGAATACGCCTGTAAGAGAAGACTTTTAGAACTGGGCACAAATACCCTTGGAAGAGGGGAAGTATCCCATGGTTTACGAAGTAAAGAGTAGAGCAAGCCAGAGAGAGAACTCTATGAATATGAATGTAAAGGGAAATTAAGTAAACCAGATAAGAGGAGAGATAATTCAAATGAGCAACTCCAGTAGAGGGGGATGGCCGAGTCACAAGAAAATATCCCCAACTCAAGAAGTGCTGGGTTACAAGAGTCAGAAAGGTTTACAAGCCTAGATCAAAGTATAAGAAAGAGTGCTAAAAAAAAGTGTAGGAAAACTGTCCCTAATGAGGGGATAAAACCCAAGTGTACTGTGAAAGAGTTACAGGAATTTATCAAGAAGGTGGCAGTAGAGTATTTAAAGATATCATACTAAAGAGAACCTTGCAGTAAAGAAGAGACATTGTCATAAGAGACAACCAGGAGAGGGGATATATTCTCCTGATCTAATTTAAGTTAGTTAAGATAGTGGTAGGGTGAATTTATTTATTTATTTAAAATGTTTATAAAGTGCTACATGCCCTTAGGCCTCAGAGCGCACAAATAGACATAACAGACATAATGTAAAAAAAAATCAGAGAGCAAAAAAAAGACAAAAGAAAGAGGCCAAGGAATTAGTATTTATTTATTTTAAATTATAACTAGTTTTCGGTCGTGGACACATTCCTTTCGGACTTCCTGACGAGAAACTTTAGTTATTTACGTAGGCAGGGATACCCCTCTAGCAATAGGGAAAGATTGACCTTACCCTTATTATTTTAATTAACACCAGCCCTCAAGTGTCCACCTCCTCCTTCTGACCTGACACAGTGTCCTCTGGATTATCAAGAGCTGTGTCTCGGAGGTAGCCATCATAAATAAGTATGGAACCCATTGATCATCTGAGCTATGAAGGGTACAATTCTCAAAAGATTTCTTATATAAAAATAGAACACCATATGTGCTTTTTATATGCCCTATTTTGGGGTATTTGAATGTCACCTTTTTCATATCACTGCACACCAGTGTTAATGATGGCGCTGGTCAGCCAGCTTGCATACCTTAGAGTTGGGAGCACAGTCCTGACACTAATGTACACCAAGCTCCCAGGACTCATAGGTGTTGAGAGTTACATAGGTGTTGAGAGTTAATTTCCTCATGGCAGGCCTATAAACGGCTGTCGTTATGAAAAGCCAAAAAAAGAAAAAATATTGCAAGCCTTGCTTGAAAGATAGAAATGCAAGCAGAACATCATCAGTTTATACCACTGCTGTGCGATTCAAAACAACCCTTGATAAAGCCAACAGTTTTAGCTTTTGTGTATGCATGGGGTCAGCATTTGACTGCCACTGCTATAACCGTCCTACCTAGTCATTATATGGCAAAAGCTGGAAAATTGTTTGATTGCCTATTCATATCATAGCAGTACCTGCAAATTACTATATATTGCTATATATTATTTACACACAAGCCAAATCTGTTGGTTTTGTCAGTGCTTTATGGAGGATTTCAGTGGAAGGAACAAATGTAATTAAGTGGCTGTATGCATATTTGGTTAAGACATTTTTATTACACCAGTAGATTACAGCAACAATTGAGGCATTAACCCTCATCAGGCTACTTACAAATAATACAGGCAGGCCAATATTTGATGTCACTGCTTGACAGTGCTAGCTCAAACAGATCCTATTTGCGTGTGTAATTTTGGCATTTGCTTCCCTGTCCACTACCAGAACACTACTTGGTTCCTCTCTGCACCCTAGCACCCTATTCACCAATGATGCTGCCTCCTTACTCATCTATGAAATTCGGACTGCCTTGACATTGTCTCCTCCTGAACTATGGGTTAGTTTCCCCACTCTGGACTAATTCCTAGCCCCCTTTTGAATATCACTGTACTTTCTGCTGTTTCTCACATGTTTGCACTCTGATTGCACTGCCTCTTAATACCTTTTGCTAACATCTGAACCCAGTTTGTAATGTCACATTTTGCTGTTTTCTGCTTTGGGTCTGAAAGTCACATTTTGCTGTTTTCTGCTTTGGGTCTGAAAGTCAAATGTTGCTGTTTTCTGCTCTGGATTTTCCTTGTTGTCCATTACTAACTTCTCTGTATTTTGCCTGTAAACTGTTGTCTCTCTGTAGCTTGCCGGCCCAGTGACTTTGCGCTCTCTTTTGTTCTGCACCTACCTGCCTTACCCCCTCCCTTACTCCCCCCTCCTTTCCTCTCTACCACTCGCATGGCGCTTTCTGTTTCTCCTATCTTTTCCAACTGCTTCTCCATTGACTATCCTTCCCTTCTCACTAAGTCTGGTAGGAAGAAGTTCAAAAAGAATATCTTACCCTCCAACCCTGGTCTTCCTATCGCCGATACCTACTCCAACGCTTCCTCTAGACAGACCCTCAAAAAACATCCTCTTTGTCGTTCCTTCCACAGATCTATGGACTCTTCATATGATCTCTGTGCTCTGTCCTGTCTCCTCCTCTCCCATTAATGGTGGCACTTGCTGTGAAGTTCTCATGGCTTCCTTCGACTTCTCTAAAGTCTTCATTAATGTCTATCATAATGGCACCGTCATGGTCCAAGGCCCTGTATTGCTCTCCCCAGAGTGCACGGAACAAACATAAATCACCAATGCAATTATAGAGCAAATACTTTGAACGCAGAAAGACTCAATAACTCGCAACCACACACTCTTAGAAGATAATCAGCACTTTACGGGTATTTATTCAAAGCTTAGAGGCAACCAGTAATAATATAGAAATATCTCACAGAAGTAGCATAGACATAAATCACAGAAGAAGTAAAGAATTCAAAAGGAAATACATCACCGTGAGCGTAATTGGATTCCTCATCTCGTCCAGAAGCGGCTGGAAGACCCCGGCAACAGCCAGGCCGAGAACACCACAGCTCACAGGAGGGCCGGACGTAAGAGTCCTTCTCTGGCTGAAGTCTCACCTGACCACCTCCGGGTTTCCGCATATATACACACTCCACAAAGGGGTGGCAGTTCTCGAACCTTCTAGAAATGGCACTTGCGCAGTTGATGAGCAGGGTTACCAGTCAATTGGTCGAAAACATTTGGTCGACAGGACAATTGGTCGACACCATTTGGTCGAATGCCAAATGGTCGAATTTTTTTTTTTCTTCTTTTTTTTACCCCTTTTTTCGTTTTTTTTTGGGGGGGGGCCACCCCCCAACCCCCTTTTTTTTCTTTTTTTTTTCCCCCCACACGAAAACCCACAAAACACATATATATAAAAAAAAAAAAAAAATTCGACCATTTGGCATTCGACCAAATGGTGTCGACCAAATTGCAGTCGACCAGTTTGTTTTCGACCAATTGACCGGACACCGATGAGCAGCCGTCGGTTGCCAGCTGGGTCAATCGAGAGCTACCCGCAAGGAGCAGAGTGCCTTCCTTCTCTAAAAACATGCTCCGCAGAGAATAGTAAGAAACCATAACAAATTTAGCTTCCCAGCAGAAATGTCCTTGACCACATACCAGGTTTGGAAAGCATGTCTTTCTCAGCACCGTGAATCTAACATTCAGCAAAATGTGTGCAGCTTTTCACTGCAGCATGAAGTAAATATCCATCATGGCTCCGAACTCTCCCAGAATGCATTGCGCACCAGCGCCATTTTAGTTCAAGCATAACAGGCCCTCAGGTCAACCTCCTCCTATTTGATAGGCGCTTCCCTTACCTCATCAATTTCCTTTCATCTCCTGCTGTCCACCCTTTCCCCCCTTGGCTACCTTGCCCTCTCTCTCCTCCTCCTCTGCCCCACCTATGGCTCCTTCTCCACTGCAGGGTGTACCACCAATCTGTACCCCTCCCCGGAAGGTCTTTAAGGCTGGCAAACTCTCAACTCTCGCTCTGCTGTCAAACACTCCTCTGACATCTGCCACCTCCTTGAAGAACTTGACCTTGATGTCCTTGGTCTTACTGAGACATGGTTCATGGCCAGCTCTGTCACAAGCTTTGACACTCTCCTCCCTGATGGCTGCTTGATCCTCTCTGCGCCCAATCCTACCGGTCCGGTGATAGTGTAGCCCTCATCTTTTCTGAGTGGATTCATGCCTCTATGATTCCCACTCAGGCATACTCCTTTTTTTGAATGACTTGTCTGCAGGCTCTCTCCTAGCCATTCTCTTACCGTGGCTACTATATACCGGCCTCCAGGTCAAATCACCTAATTTCTCTCTGAGTGGGCAGACCCCTCTTCCTCCCTCCTGGCCTCTACCACTCAACTCGGTGACCTCAATATCCATCAATATCCATCTTGATTCTCCTTGTTCCTCTGCTGCACTCTTCCGTAACCTCTGCAACTCCCTCTCCCTTTCTATCCTCCCCTCTGGCCCGACTCACTCTGCAGGGCATACACTTGATGTCTTGATCTCCTCTGACCTCCCCCTCTCCATCCCCCTGATCACTCTTCTCTCCTGGAGCGATCATTCCCTCCTCTCCTCTCATCTCTCTCTCTCTTTCCACCAGACCAAGCCTACCCCAACCCGGCCACCTACCTTCTCAGACATGCGGCCCATGAAGCGTGTGTCAATTGAGGCTTTTGCCGCCACCTTCTCTCTGCCCTCCTCCCCCCCGCCACGTCCGCCACCTCCGGCTGACTCACATCCTGACACAGCCCTGTCTCTGCTCTACTCTTCTATTTCTGACACTCTTGATGCACTTGCCCCTGTTATGAGGTCCAAAGCCAAGTGTAATTCCTGGTATAACTCTGACCTAGCTACACTGTAGAGAGGCTGAGAGGAAATGGAGGTCTTCTTGTTCATCCTCTGACAAACTCCCCTGTCGCCTTCTCCAAAGGCAATACAGACTCTCTGTCCTTACCAAGAAGAGAGCCCATATTCAAGCCTGTGTCACTGTGGCATCTAACAACTTGGCCAAACTCTTTAAAATGTGCAAGGAGCTGGCCAACCCTACTGCAGTCTCTACACCTCCTGTTGCCACCCAGGCTCTTTGCAATGCTCTTGCCTCTCACTTTATCTCAAAAACCGAGGACATCCTGTCCTCCCTCTCCTCTCCTCCCCGTCCTCTCCCCACTCCTTCTGTGCATGTTAACACTCCTTCAGACACCCCCCACCCTCTTTCTCGTTCTTTCCTGTTTTCTCCCCTGACGAGGTCGCTAGACAAGTCTGATCTATGAAAGCCTTATCAAAACAGGTTCATCCCTGTTCCTCTAAAACCATCAAGCACCACATTGATACCCTTGCTCCGGCCCTTGCTGATTCCTGCAACCTCTCCGTTGCCTAGGAGCCTTCCCCTCCGAAGCACTCCCTTGTGCATCCTCTTATCAAGAAACCCACAGCTGAACCTTCTTTTACCGCCAACCCCATTTCCATTACTCCTTTTCTTGGAAAACTCCTGGAAAAGCTGGCCATCTCTCAGCTTAACCTTCATTCTGATTCTGGTGGCTGTCTCCACGAACATCAGTCTGGCTTTAGAGCTGCTAGAAGCATGGAAACTGCTCTCTTGAACATCTGTGAAGATCTTCTCTCTAACCTCGACTCTAACATTCCCTCTGTCCTCATCATACTGATCTCTCTTCTGCCTTTGACACGATCAACCATACCATCCTGCTCAACCATCTCTGTGACAACCTGGGCATCACTGATCAGGCTCTGGCCTGGCTGACCACTTTCCTCTCTGATCGACCTTCCCAGGTCCAAATTGGGTCCTTCCTATTATCTATCTCCCTTTCTACCTGTGGTGTTCCCCAGGGGTCTAACCTCTCGCCCTAGCTTTTCAACCAATACCTGGCAACTCTCCCCCACTGCATTGCCATTTTCTGCTCCAATTTCCAGTACTATGCTGATGACACTCAACTCATTTTCAGGCTTTCCTCAGCCACCTCCTCTCCTTCTCTCATCTCTGATTGTCTAACTGCAATTGAAGGTTGGTGTGCCGCCAACAATCTCTGCCTGAATGCCACCAAGACACAGATCCTCCTCATCGGCACACCTTCACCCTCCTTTCCCCTCACTCTCTGGCCTGCCTCCCTTGGCCCTCATCCTACTGTAACGCTCACCTGATTCCCGCAGAGGCGCCGGTCTTGACTGGGTGAATGCCGTATCTTCAAAGGTGATGTGTAACACACGGTTGGCTCTTTGGGCTGGACCTCTGTGCACTGTATGTCTGACTCGAAGGGTAAGATGTCTGCAGATAGAAAATATGGGATTAATGAACTGGGGTTATTGGGTGCCTCTCTCCTCTTCCCTTTCTCTTCTCCTGTAGAACCCCAAAGGTTAACGCCCTCACCTTAGGTAAGTGAACGCCGAGCTCTCCATCTGCCTCGGGGCAGGGTGCCGTAACCAGTTTCTTCACTGAATAAGGGTGCAGGCCTCTTGACCTCAGAGGACTGCTGTCCGTCGTTAACTGCACGAACGGTAAGTTCTGGGCACTTCAAATGTCTTAAAAGTCTTTTGTAATGATATCCCTTGTTTTGCAGGGTTCCGGCGATGGCGGATGGCGGGCTGATGAGAGTTGAGGATCGAACCCGCATGAGGAATAGAAGCGCCTGGAAGCACGTAAGTAAGCGCTTGTAGCCTGCTTCACAATGCGCACTAACTGTCCCTTTTATCTTGCAGGTACAAGTTCGGAGCTTTAGAGAAGCTGAAGGGTGCTGGATTACCCACTGGATTCGGCGTGGAAGGCGTAATGGCACGTGAGTAATAAAGTTGCCCAATGTCTTTAAACGCACCTTCTTTTGTCTTTCAGATGCGGGATGCAGCGCCGAAGGCCTCCGGAGCATGCGAAGAGTAGGTAAGCCTTTGTCTTTCAGATGCCGGAATGCAGCGCGAGGCGTTGGTGACAGCCGATGGACCAGGTAAGAGACGCGCTGCCACTGAAGACCGTAGTGTTAACCTGTTCTTTCTTTGTCTTTACAGGTGCTGCTGAAGACTGGATTCCAGGATGGTAAGCCTTTGTTCCCTTAGGCCCAGAAGCAGAAGACACGATGAGCGTTCTGCTGCAGAGAATGCAGAATAACGCAAAGCAAGATTCATCCATCGGGTGTGGTTTAAATAGCCTCCTGTAGTGCTTAGGTGTCTCCTTCCACAGCCTCGCCTAGGTAAGAAAAGAGTTCCTGCTTTCTAGAAGAGTTCCAGTGTTCTGAACCAAGGGAGTGGCTCCTGCCCCACCCAACAGGAAAAGTAGTCCCAAACTGAAGAGGATCAGGGGCTCAACTGGCAGGTAAGTAAGCAGCATGGTCTGCTGCAGTTAAGTCCACCCAAGCATTATGAGCCCGGCGCTTCCAGCGCTAGGACTGGGCATCTTTATGAGCCTGGCGCCAGGACAGGGTCCAAAAGGTCCCAATTGGGACTGGCTGGCACTCGGAACCGGGGTTATGGGTCTGCTTCCAAGGGAGTCGGGCAAGTCCTGATCTCTTGGAAGCAGAGATCATGACAGTACCCCCCCTCAAGGCCCCTCCCAAACCGGGCTTCTCCGGGGGTTTGGGCTTGTTAGGAAATGTTCGATGAAATCTTTTGATTAGATGAGGCGCGTGGACATATTCTGCAGGTTCCCAGGATCTTTCTTGGGGATCGTAGCCTTTCCAGTCAATCAGGTAAAATAGTTTAGATTTGGAGATCTTGGAATCCAGGATGCTTTTGACTTCAAACTCGAGTTCTCCGTCAACTAGAATAGGTTTTGGAGATTTAGTTAGTCGGGTTTGAGGTTGCACGGGTTTTAATAGAGAGACGTGGAAGACCGGATGTATCTTCATGTGAGGGGGCAAGTCCAACTTGACCGCTACTGGATTTACTATGGTAGTGATGGAATAGGGACCAAGATATCTTGGGTTGAATGTGCGTGGTCCTTTTAGAGGTAGATATTTGGTGGATAACCAGACTTGGTCTCCTACTTGATACTGGGGGGCTTCCTTCCGATGTTGGTCTGCGCCTTTCTTGTATTGTTCTTTAGCCCTTTGAAGGTGAGAAACGGCTTCCTTAAAGGCTTGGGTGATTGTAGAATGCAGGTGGTCTACTGCTGGTGTTCCAAGATCTTGGAGTGGATCCAACTCCGAGGTTCGAGGGCGACTACCGTATAAAAGAAAAAACGGGGTCTTCCCAGTTCCCGAGTGGACAGAATTATTGTAGGCATATTCGGCTATCCAAAGGATATCTTTCCAAGTTTTTTCAGTTTGTTGTAGCATGCAGCGCAAATACTGTTCCAGAGTTTGATTGGTCCTCTCGGTTTGTCCGTCAGTTTGAGGGTGGTGGCTGGTCGAAAGTCTCACATCAATTTGAGCCGACCGACAGCAACTTCGCCAAAAATGAGAAATAAATTGACTCCCTCGATCCGAAATTAGAACTGAAGGAAAACCATGCAGTCGGACGATGTTTTCGAGAAATTCTCGGGCCAGAGTTGCTGCTGTTGGTAAGCCTTTGAGTGGAATGAAATGCGCCATCTTGGAGAATAGGTCCATGATTACTAGGATCGTATTGTACCCGGAGCATGGAGGTAGATCGGTGATGAAGTCCATAGAAAGTGTATGCCAAGGGCGAGTTGGGATGTCGATAGGGCGTAAGAGGCCGTCTGGTTTTTCCTTTTGACTCTTGTTTTGGGCGCATACTCCACAGGACATTATAAAGTCTCTGATATCTTTTTTCCAAGACGGCCACCAGAAGTAGCGCTTGATCTTTTCCGAGGTTTTGGCCATACCGGCATGTCCTTCCATTAAAGAATCGTGATAACAAGAGATTACCTTTTTCTGTAAATCTGTGCTGGGCAGGTATAACCGTTCTTGGAAATATAATAGGTTGTCCTTCACCGTAATGTCCTTTCCCTGCAGATGCCAATTCTGTATGTCTGCTGGAGTTACCAGTAGCCTGGCTTTATCCTTAACTTCCTCTATGGATTGTGTGGCGATTACACCCAGAATTCTTTGTTCGGGAATGATAGGTACAGGTTTAGGATTGATCAAATGTTTTTCCACTCCCATCCGAGAAAGGGCATCAGCTTTACCGTTTTTTGTACCAGGTCGATAGGTGATTATGAAGTCAAACTCGGCAAAGAATAGTGCCCAACGGAGTTGCCTAGAGGATTGAGCTTTTGCGGTTTTCAAATATTGCAGGTTTCGGTGATCTGTAATCACAGTAACGGTGTGTCGGGCCCCCAGAAGATAATGCCGCCAAGCCTTAAAGGCGGACTTGATAGCTAGAAGTTCCTTATCAGTAATAGTGTAATTGATTTCAGGAGGCGAGAATTTGCGGGACCAAAATGCCACGGGGTGCAACTGATTGGTCACTGGGTCCTTTTGTGATAGAACTGCCCCCATGGCAAGGCTCGAAGCATCAGTTTCAACGATGTAGGGGAGTTCTGGGCGAGGATGTTTTAAGATCGGTGCAGAGATTAATCTAGTCTTCAAATCCTGGAAAGCTTGTTCCGCCTCGGTAGACCATTCAAAACGTTTGTTTTTCTTTAACAAGGCGGTGATGGGCTGGACTATTCGAGAGAATTCAGGGATAAACCTGCGGTAAAAGTTAGCGAAGCCTAACATGCTTTGAACACCTTTTACAGAGGATGGCGATGGCCATTTGAGAATTGCATCGACCTTCTTTGAATCCATACGCACTCCGCTAGGTGATAATATGAATCCCAAGAATTCAACTTCAGTCATGTTGAAAACACATTTTTCCAATTTAGCGAAAAGTTTGTGTTGACGCAATCTCTCGAGGACCATTTTCACGTGTTTCCGATGTTCAGTTTTCGATGGAGAATAAACGAGGATGTCGTCAATGTAGACAACAACACACACATCTATGAGCTCTCTGAGGACATCGTTCATAAAATATTGAAAGGCGGCCGGGGCATTGCAAAGTCCGAAGGGCATGACCTGTTAGTCAAATAGCCCATACTTGGTGCGGAAGGCCGTCTTCCATTCATCGCCCTCTTTTACTCGTACCAAGTGGTAGGCTCCTCTAAGATCTAGCTTGGTATATATGCATGCTTTTCTGACTTGGTCCAGGAGTTCAGGGATCAAAGGTAACGGATATCTATTCTTAACGGTGATCTGGTTCAGGGCGCGATAATCTATACAAGTTCTAAGGTCCCCTTCTTTTTTTGGAACGAAGAACAAAGCTGAGGAAGCAGGGGACTTGGAAGGACGAATAAACCCATTCGCTAAGTATTGATCCAGGTATTGTCGGAGGTGAAGATTCTCAGGCTCGGTGAGGGCATAAATTCTACTACAAGGAGGAGTAGATCCAGGTATCAGGTCTATCTGGCAGTCATAAGACCTATGAGGAGGTAGAGAGTTAGCCTGATCCTTCCGGAAAACATCTTGGAATTCAAGGTATTCAGGAGGTAACTGGGGAGCCTCCGAGGAAACTGCTGCCAGTGCAACACCAGGTCGAGGGTGACAAGTAGAGACACATTCTGGAAACTGAACCGTTCTTGCTCGCCAATCAATCTGAGGATTGTGCTTTTCTAACCAAGGAATTCCTAGAATAATCTGGAACTGAGGGGCCTTGATCACATCGAACACGATCTTCTCATGGTGTCCATCTTGACTTATTAGCGTCACTTCTTGGGTGGTATGCGTTACTGGTCCGGAGGCTATCTCCGTACCATCCACCGTAGTAATGACGTCCTTTACAGCCTTTGGACAAAGAGTCAGATTCATCCTCAAAACCATTTCATGATCCACATAATTGCCGATGGCACCGCTGTCGACGTAAGCTTCAATCGCATGTAATCGATCCGGATGTTCAGGGCTAATGAGGACCATAGGTATCACGAAATGCGAGGTCACGGAACTGGTTTTAACGCTCGGCAAGAGGACCTCTATTCTTGTCGGGCGAGGTCGTTTCCCTGCTCAGAGTTTGTGACCCTGGTAACTGCAGCTCCTACTGCCTTCTTGGCTGGTTTCACCGGACAGTCTCGAAGAAAGTGCCCCGAGTTTCCGCAATAGAGGCATAATTGCAACTGTTTTCTCCTTTCCCGCTCCTTTTGTGTTAGTGGTCCTTTCAGGCCCCCTATTTGCATGGGTTCCCCGGAGTCTACTCCTTTGGTAGGAGTTGGTGATTTGGAAAATACTCGAGTATCAAACTTGGAACGATCGGCCTTCCTGTTCTGCAGTCTGTGGTCAATTTGAACGACTAAGTCAATATAGTCCGAACAGTCTTGCGGGGGATTCACTACTTGGGCTAACACATCTTTGAGCTCTCCACGTAGACCTCTATAAAACAGCGTAATCCTTTTGTCCTCAGGCCATCGAGTTTCCACAATCAGTCTGTTGAAAGACGCAATATAAGCCAAAAGGTCTTGATTACCCTGTCGCAATGAAAGGAGCTCATTGTCCAAGGCCTGCCCCTGTGAATGTCTTGCAAACAGTTTTTCCATACTGAGCTGAAAAGCTTGAAAATCATGGAGAACCGGATCATCTTGATTAACTAGAGGGATCGACCAGTCTGCCGCATTGCCACTAAGGTACGAAAGCACGAAAGCTACCTTAGCTTGATCAGTTGGAAAGGCTGCTGGCCGGCATAAGAAGTGCAACCGGCACTGATTAATAAATACTGCAAACCTCTTTGGGTCACCAGAGAATCGTTCGGGCGGAGCCAGTGGTACATTCCCAGGTAGGTTGATCTGCACTGGGTTCGTAGAGGATGTTGAAGGAAGATTTGCCCCTGATGCGGGTAACGGAGTTTGTCCGGCTTGTGACTGTAGCAACTGTCTAGCGAGATTGTCTGTTCGCTCCTTGGAAATAACCAGTTCCCTTCTTAGAGCATTCGTTTCCTGATGGGCTGCATGCACTTCTGCTCTTAGTTCCCCAAGTAACTGGGCTAGCTGGTCGGTATCCGAGGTTTCCATAGCGCCTGGGTGGGAGTTTTGCGTAAGGCTTTGCATTCTGTAACGCTCACCTGATTCCCGCAGAGGCGCCGGTCTTGACTGGGTGAATGCCGTATCTTCAAAGGTGATGTGTAACACACGGTTGGCTCTTTGGGCTGGACCTCTGTGCACTGTATGTCTGACTCTAAGGGTAAGATGTCTGCAGATAGAAAATATGGGATTAATGAACTGGGGTTATTGGGTGGCTCTCTCCTCTTCCCTTTCTCTTCTCCTGCCGAACCCCAAAGGTTAACGCCCTCACCTTAGGTAAGTGAACGCCGAGCTCTCCATCTGCCTCGGGGCAGGGTGCCGTAACCAGTTTCTTCACTGGATAAGGGTGCAGGCCTCTTGACCTCAGAGGACTGCTGTCCGTCGTTAACTGCACGAACGGTAAGTTCTGGGCACTTCAAATGTCTTAAAAGTGTTTTGTAATGATATCCCTTGTTTTGCAGGGTTCCGGCGATGGCGGATGGTGGGCTGATGAGAGTTGAGGATCGAACCCGCGTGAGGAATATTAGCGCCTGGAAGCACGTAAGTAAGCGCTTGTAGCCTGCTTCACGATGCGCACTAACTGTCCCTTTTATCTTGCAGGTACAAGTTCAGAGCTTTAGAGAAGCTGAAGGGTGCTGGATTACCCACTGGATTCGGCGTGGAAGGCGTAATGGCACGTGAGTAATAAAGTTGCCCAATGTCTTTAAACGCACCTTCTTTTGTCTTTCAGATGCGGGATGCAGCGCCGAAGGCCTCCGGAGCGTGTGAAGAGCTGGTAAGCTTTTGTCTTTCAGATGCCGGAACGCAGTGCGAAGACCTCCGGAGCATGCGAAGAGTAGGTAAGCCTTTGTCTTTCAGATGCCGGAATGCAGTGCGAGGCGTTGGTGACAGCCGATGGACCAGGTAAGAGACGCGCTGCCACTGAAGACCGTAGTGCTAACCTGTTCTTTCTTTGTCTTTACAGGTGCTGCTGAAGACTGGATTCCAGGATGGTAAGCCTTTGTTCCCTTAGGCCCAGGATCAGAAGCAGAAGACACGATGAGCGTTCTGCTGCAGAGAATGCAGAATAACGCAAAGCAAGATTCATCCATCGGGTGTGGCTTAAATAGCCTCCTGTAGTGCTTAGGTGTCTCCTTCCACAGCCTCGCCTAGGTAAGAAAAGAGTTCCTGCTTTCTAGAAGAGTTCCAGTGTTCTGAACCTAGGGAGTGGCTCCTGCCCCACCCAACAGGAAAAGTAGTCCCAAACAGAAGAGGATCAGGGGCTCAACTGGCAGGTAAGTAAGCAGCATGGTCTGCTGCAGGTAAGTCCACCCAAGCATTATGAGCCCGGCGCTTCCAGCGCTGGTACTGGGCATCTTTATGAGCCTGGCGCCACTGGCGCCAGGACAGGGTCCAAAAGGTCCCAATTGGGACTGGCTGGCACTCGGAACCGGGGTTATGGGTCTGCTTCCAAGGGAGTCGGGCAAGTCCCGATCTCTTGGAAGCAGAGATCATGACACCTACCCCCACCTATGAGGCCAAGAACCTCATGGTCATCTTTGACTCCACACTTTCCTTCTCTGCCCACATCTCTGATGTCTCTAAAAAATCTAACTTCCTACTGCACCTCCTCAGAGGTACTCTGCCTTTCCTCTCCTTCCCCCAGAAGCTCACTGTTTCCCAAGCCCTGGTTCTCTCTAGGTTAGACTACTGTAACAGCCTCTTTCTAAATCTATATGCCTTTACTCTCCGACCTTTGCAACTAATCCAGAACAGGACTGAGAGACTTGTCCTTGGCCTCAAGCCCTGGGATCATATCTCTCCAGCCCTGAAATCTCTCCATTGGCTCCCAGTGAATGCAAGGATTAAATTCAAAACCCTCTGCATTGTCCACAAGGCTTTATGGGGCCTAGGTCCAAAATACCTTCAGCTATCACTCCACAAGCACCTCCCCTCATCGAGCTCTTCACTCTTCTACCTCTAACTCCCTCAGGGTGAGTCGTTTTTCAAAGAATTGAGCTGGTGGTAGATCTCTTTCCTCAGCTGGGGCCTCCCTCTGGAACGGCCTCCCTCTGGAACAGCCTCCCTTCTACTCTGAAACTCTGAAACTTGAGAAGAACCTTCCTCTCCCCTGTTGATCTGTTCTCCCTTGGCACCATGCACCTGACCTATCCTCTGCCTTTCCGGGCCCCTTTGTATTCTTCCTGCACTTATCAGACCTAGCCTGTCTGCTGCCTTAAACCCAACACTTGACACTTGCTGGCTGCACTACCACTGTTTGTTGCCTTTATTATTATTATTTTTTAATTATTATTTTTATTATTTATCTGTTTTTTCCTTTGCTCCGCACTTTTCACTTCTCCCCCACCTTCCATGCACTTTTCCCCCTTTCCCTATCCATGCACTTGCGCGCTCTCAATGTCACTGGGCCTAGTAAGATCTTTGTTTTTGTTCTCCATTGTTCCGCTCCCTTGCCTAGGGTTTAAGTGGTAAAATTATGAGTTTTGGTTTTGAGTGGAGGATTTGCCTCCAGCAAAACCCTGAGTTAAATCTTCCCACTCAACACCGAAAGATCGGCAGAATTGGTGGAATTAGCACAGCAGTAATTCTGCCAAAAAAGCCCCATTGGGTCCATTGAAAATTACACCACCACCACCACTACTTGTAATCAGGTGGATATACCGCCTGACCAAGGGGCGGTAACTGTATTTCCTTTAGGGCTATTTTTTGGAGGATTTATCCTCAGAATTTCCGCCTAACTCGTAATGAGGCAAAGCAGTAGTTTTGGTTGATATGCCATAACTAAATATAAAACGTGGAAAGGTTCCGAATAGGCACAGAGGCATGCTTTGGTTCTATGTGCATTTCAGAGCCCATTCCATTTGTGAATTCAAGGTAGTTTTCTTTGTAATGCACGGAAATACCCCCTCCCCCTCACGCAATGGTGTACAGGAAGGGAAAAGGCATCTGAAGATGCACATTTGAGAATCATGTTGACGGTGGTTAGTAATCATTAAACAGCCATACATATGGTTTGAATTGTTATTATTAATAATTATAACAATGATAATGATAACAATAACAATAGTGATGTTTTCGAATTGTTTTGATGCAGTCCTTCGCACTAGCCACAGCAAGGGAATTTGATGTCTGGATTTACATAGAGTTTTTGGTGAGTAGGTCTATTAAATGGCCTGTAACATATTATTAAATATTAAGAAAAAAACATTTTAAACTAACTGGCTGTTCCCATTTTTAATTATTACCCCCCACCGTTTAGCCCTTTTTCGTCTTTCATTGTTCCAAATATTAGAACCATTGCAGTGAGGGGAGGTTCTCTATCATTTCAATCGTTTTGATCAAGGTTGGGTGAGCAAAGTTAAAATCCCTAATTTGGCGAAACATGTCATGCATGCCCACAATTGAAGCAAATATTGTGGGTTACCATTGTGAATTAAGAAACATTCTGTCATCGTGGCATCCTTCAGTGATGCCTCATTAATTTGCATTGCCTGTCGTTGAGCACTCCCTGACCCTCCGATTGTGCTTTTACAAGTGGAGTGATTAGACTGTTCCAACCCTAAATCCACCTACCATGTGCACATTAATCAAGTTAATTACGCACAAGTCTATTAGGGATGAAAATCAAGATCCAAAATCCTAGGCAGATGATGTTTCCTTAGTGTAGCAAGAATGTTTAATATCAACATCAATTGCAAAAAGATGCTGGGCCATATTGAGATTGTTTTGTACATCTGTGTCTCCTGGGTTAGAGTTGTTTTTTTAGATTATCCCACAACACTACAGGCCTACAATTTAACATATAACATAAACCATTTGTTGACACCTCTAGGTGTCCTAAGAACAAAGTAATATAGGTGTCGTCCACTACACCCAAACCCACTGCATCTCCCAGAAAAATGTGTCTCTCTTCCTTCAATACTTGCTCACTATTCACTCTACCGGACTCTAATTAATGATCTAATCCTCAACCAATACAACAGCCTTCCCCTGGTTATCTCCAAATACGTTTTCCAACCACTTGAAAGAATATTTAATATTCCACCACAATGTCTAACTTTTGGGCCCTCATTAGGCTTATTCATGCTATACCACAAGGCTCAATTCATCACTGCACTTTACAAATCTACCCACAGCTCCTAATTCCTGCACCCACTTGTTCCTGTACTTTGTTCAAAACACATCCCCTTAACTGCTGGCTAGGTTTCTAAACTTGTAAAGCCAGCATAACCTTACACCTCTATAATCAGATCATTTGACCTCATAGTACCCAAACACTGGGGCACCTCAAACCAACCTGAGATATCCCTATCAACTCTTCACCCAACACCCAATGTCACTTTTTCGGTTATCAAGCAATGAAAGATGCATCATGAACCTCTTTTCATATAACCTCAGTGCAGTATTTCTTTTAGAGATTCACACCAAACACATGTTTACAGATAAAATCACAAGCCCAAGGCTTCTGTGAAAGTCTATGATCCTACTTGCCTGCAATGCAGTGTGTAGATGTCACCCAATGAGAAGTATTATTATCACATATTGTGCAAACAGAATAGGCTGAATAATGGGTTCATACACTATATTGCATTCAGTTTTCGAGTTTCAAAAAGGGACGTTGACTGGGCGTGCTTGTAATACTATCCCTGTGTAATGTGTATTGTACCCATGATCCTTCACAAGTCGAGTTCGCTCAGATTGTTTTTATTTTTTCGCCATCGTAGTTGGTCACATATGCAGAGCTCGTAGTTTTGCTACTGAGATATATTGCAATTTTAAAAATAATATTCAATATTCCGGCACAAGCTTCAGTGAACGTTACCTTCTCAATGGCCGGCTGCGGCCTTCACCAGGCTTCAGCCTTTACAATAGGGAGAGTGGGGGTCTTCCACATTTACATTCCTTTCATAGAATGCCTCTTTTTGCTTTCCTTTCTACTAATATTTCTCTAGCTGCCGCAAAATGTATGCAACATTATGGAATGGACGACCTTTAACTTCTGTCCCTCCTGTAATAGAACATTTCCCTGGAAAGATACACACCGAGTGTGTAACAATTGCCTTCCCGGACAGCATTGAGATTCCTGAAAGCTTTTAAAGCTGAAAACACTTAAAGAAAGGCGCATTAAGCGGTGGGTGGCCTACACCATGCAGGCTGAATTCCATTCCCCCACTGGCGCTCCATTTCAGAAGCCGAAGACTTGCTAGAGGAGTCAGTAGACTTCTGCGTGTCTTTCCCCAGCCAAAAGCCCTGCTATGGGGGAAGTCCACTGGCAAAAAGCGCACAAACATGCACTCATAAAAACACAGCCACAAGCCAACCGTTGACGGGATCGTCCAAAGGGGCTTCAATGGCAACTGAACTTTCATCAAAGGTTTCGCAAAAGTGATCGAATCCTAGCATTTGAGGCTCGCAGTGTATTTGCATTCGCGCTTTCCGCAAGGCTCTAAATCCAAAGAGAAACTAGTTGCTGCCCATAAACACCCGTCGACTGCCGATTCAGATACAACAAAATGGGTGTCAAACCATATTTCCAAACACAAACATGGGGAAAAACACACAAAACCAACACCAAAGGCACCTACGCAGCTGTCTAGGTCCCCTGTCCCTTTATCAGTAACCTCCTCTACTTATACTACGGCTTCTACTGACACATTGTCCAAGTCCCTGCATGGTAAAAGATCTGTAGATCGAGAAGAAATCGCGTTTCCACTTCCTGAAGCCCCAAGAACAGGTACATGGACAAAAGAAAAATGTAAGAAAATTATGGAAAGGGTGTCTGAATTTGGAACCTTTATGGAAAGATACACAATTAAACAAAAGACTCTGTTCCTAGTTGAGGGTGAGCCACCTCCAAGGTCTCCCTGACTCACCTCATGATGCCACTGAAGACACCTCTAATGTTTTTCAAGATGTCCAAGACGATCAGGGTGATTTATATTTTATCCAAGACCAAGTGGATAAAGATCAGAATATTTGGCAAGAGGAGGCTGACCAAGGTACTTGGCCTGTAACTCCCACTCATGATACCCTAGATGAGCCAGATGTTGTTTTTGGTGATGACAACGATCCTCTAGAGCAGTCCAGGCAGCAGAGCATTTTCAGATCCAGACTCAGGAAACAATTTCTGTTCCTGACTTTGTAGAGGACATCTTAAAGGAGAAAAAGGCTGTTAGCCAGTCTATGCCCCTATTGAACTCTATTAAGAAGAGAATCACACATTCCCTTCTCACACCATCCCTCACATGCGGAGTAAACCCACAGGTGGCAAACATTTTCAAACATGCACCAACTGACCCTCTGTATATTCGGGATCATGTAACACCTGGTTTGCTAGTAGTCACTACCACTAGAAAGTGTGCTGGAGTGCAGCTATCTAATAATCTAATACCAAACCGAGTCCAGACAAACAATGCAAAAAGCTCAACGCTTTGGGCAAGAGGGTCACTGCTTCAGCCGATTACTCTGCACGCATTGCCAAAAATACTACTCTGTTGGCCCTCTACAGCGATGTCCAGTGGGGGACGTCCCAGAGACAACCAAGTCTCAACCACTAAACATGATTATAGAGGGTAGGCAGGTTACCCATAATATTTTAAAAAATACTCTGGACTCCGCAGAAACAGCAGGCCGAGTCATTGCACTCTTGGCTACGTAACTCTGGGTTCAATCCCGAAACTTAGGTCACCTTAATTAACAAACCTATTGAGAAATCTGTCCTGTTTGGCAAGGCTGTGGATGAGGCTTTAGAGACAGCAAAGAAGGCACACAACACGCTTATGCCCGTAAGTCAAATTTCTAGCAAGCCGTTTATTCAACAGAGAGTTTTCCACACCCGTCGTTCTTTTCATTCTCAAGCTTTCTCCAGATCCGCAGATTCAGGGTTCTCCTCTTCCCGGCACCCAACCCCCCAATGTACACAATCTACCTATCAGACCTCACAACACCAACGTTTCAGATGAGGCAAGGGTAGAGGTAGGAGTGCAGCCTCTAGAGGCTCCCCTGCCCCTGTCAGCAAATGACTTTCCCCATCAAGGTTCCCTCCCATGAATCTACAGTAGGAGGTTGAATTTCATCATTCACCCTCGCATGGGAGGAAATAACCTCAGACCAGTGGGTGCGGACTATGTTGCGGATGGATATCAATAGAATTTCTTTGAAAACCTTGTTACCATTTGCTAAAAAACAGAAGGATGTGTCGCTCATAATAATAATAATTGGCACTTATATAGCGCTACGAACCCTCAGGTATCTGAGCGCTGCTTATTATTACCCACGGTGTTTGGTGCTCATTTATCGACCTCAGAAGGATAAAAGGCTGAGTTTGGCCCCGCCGGGATTTGAACCTGCGTTAGCAGGCTCTGCACGGATGTCAAAGCGAGCGCTCTACTCGCTGTGCCACTTGACCGGCTAGCGGAGGTGCAGACATTACTTCAGAAAGGAGCCATAGAACTTGTCCCTTTTCCAGAGGTAAACAAGGGTATTTATTATGTCAAGCCATCCAAATTCAGGATAACTACACTGCAGGAGGTAATCCCTCTTCTCAGTCATGGGGATTACATGGCAACATTGAGCATGAAAGATGCATATTTTCATATTTCAATGTTGACAGCACACAGGAACTTCCTAAAGTTCAAAGTGTTAAACACTCACTATCGGTTCCAAGTACTTCCCTGTTCGGCATAGCTATAGCGCTAATAGTTTTTACCAAGGTTCTAGCAGTGGTGACAGCCCACCTTCGCAGACCATCCATTCCAGTGTATCCTTATGTATATGACTAGCTATTTACAGGAGACCCACCGCAAGCATGTCTGAAAAACGCCCAAGATACCATCAACCTACTGTTCCAGCTACGGTTCTCGATCAACGAGAAAAAATCAAGTCTTGTGCTCAGTCAAGTGAAACAATTTCTTGGAGCTTTGATTCGGGCAGATGGCAGTCTTGTCTTCCCCTTCAATGAGGGGGTCCAAAACATGCTATTGAACATTTCACAATATATAGCCGGTCATCAGATAATCCTACGCAAGTCTATGCGCCTGCTCAGAATGATGGCTTCCTGCATCTACCTAGTGCCTCATGACTGCCTGTGCATGTGTCCGATGCAAAAGTGGCTTGCAAAACATAGGTCTCAGGCAAGCAGTGAGTGGGACGATCTAGTGATTGTCTCACACTCTCTAGTTCTGTCCCTACAGTGGTGCTCAAGGGAAAATCTTCTGAAAGGCAAATCATTCACCACACCAACAAAAGAGGCCACTCTTACAACAGACGCTTCCCTATCAGGGTGGGGAGCACATTATCTCCATCATATAGCGCAGAGCGCGTGGACTCAGTCACAAGCAAGCAAGCACTGTTAGAGCTTCTAGCATTGTTCAAAGCTCTGAAAGCCTCGCAATACCAGTTAAAAGGGAAGACAGTTCTAGTCCTAACAAACAGCACTAAATCCATGTTTTATATAAACAAACAGGGTGGGACACTCTTCAGGTCTGTCCAAACTGGTCCAGAACATATGGAATTGGACACTGATACACATGTACCTCCTGTCCCAACATGTTCCAGGGGAACACAATCTTCTAGCAGATGTCCTCAGCAGAAACGTGCAACTTCTTGTAGAGCACGAAAGGCAGTTGCACACTGATATTTTACATGTCTTCACAGATTGGGGTCATCCAGATATCGATCTCTTCCTGGAGAACGCGCAATGCCCAGACTTTGCCTCCAGGTATCCCCAGACCAGATCCAAGGGAAACGCCTTGTGGATGAATTGGTCAGGGAGACTTGCCTATGCTTTTACACCTACTCCTCTCCTCAACAGGATAGTCGACAAGGTGCACCAGGAACAAGTCAAACTGATCCTAAAAGCTCCAAAGTAGGCATGGCAGACATGATTCTCACACCTAATGAGGATGTATTGTGGTCCTCAAGTCAAACCTCCATCCCTGTTCAACATGCTGTCACAAGATCCGGGATCAACACTGCATCCATGTCCTCAAACATTGCATTTAGCAGCTTGGCTCTTGAATGCATAGATTTGGGGAATTTAAATCTGCCTCAAAGATGTATGGATATTCTTAAAGAGGCACGTAAACTTAATACCAGACACTGCTATTTCAATAAATGGAAAAGCTTTGTAATTTTGTGTAGATCACATAGCATCAATCCTGTTGACTGCACACCTTCTCCCATTGTTTTATACCTACTTTAACCTACTTAACCTTTCGGATGATTCAGGGCTACTCTTTAATTCACTAAGAGTACATCTAGCTGTTCTTTCTGCTTATACCATCCAATTATAAATCAAACCCTGGGATGGCACTTGAATGTAGTCCTTACTAAACTTATGGGCCCTCCTTTTGAGCCAATGCATAAAGCCAGTCTTAGGTGTCTCACTTATAAGACTGCTTTTCTCGTGGCCATTACTTCTATAAAGAGGGTGAATGAGTGAACTGCAGGCACTCTCAGTTCAAGATCCATTTGTCACCATTCACAAGGACAAAGTGCTTTTACATACACATCCACGCTTCTCTGCTTAATTAATTTCCAAGTTTCATGTCAATCAGACAATAGAACCTCCCCCTTTCTTCCAAAACCCTACAAATTCAGCAAAGAGATGCCTCTATACCTGAGATGTCAGGAGAGCTGTGCTATTTTACCCCAATAAGACAAAACCACTACGGAATACTGACTAGTTCTTTGTTTCCATAGCCACTGAAAGAGAAGGGGATCCTGTTTTCAAAGTTGACTATTTCAAAATGGATTGTGAAAACCATCCAGATGTTATTCTCTTTAAAAAAATTTTTTTTACCCTTTACGCCCACAGCATACTATATTCGAGGCACAATGTCTACTTTAGCTTTCATTGCAAATGTACCTTTAGATGTCATTTGCAAAGCAGCTACCTGGAGTTCAATTTACACCTTTACACAGCATTACTGCTTACATACACATTCTAAGAGTGATTCACAGGTGGGGCAGGCGGTATTAGGACATCGTTTTGTCGCTGTACCTTCTAACATCGCACAACCATCTCCTGGTACTGCTCGCTAGTCTATGCACATTCTAAGAAGATCCACAAGCCTCAGAAGGCATAAATTACTTATCGTAATTGTATTTCTGATGCTTATATCTGCTTAGATTCACATGCGCCCGCCTTTTTCCCCCTCTTGGAGTTGAAGGTATCAAGACGTCTTACACCTTCTTCATCTTCTGTACTCATGCATCACTTTATGCTCCCACTTGACAGAAACAAAATAATCAGAGGGACCTTGACGAGTGAAGGATTATGGGTACAATACATGTCACACAGGCATAGTATTACAAGGACGCCCAGTCGACATTGAAACTCGAAAACAGAATGCAATACTCTGCACCTACCATTAGATGTCAGCCTATGCACAGCATGTGAATAATCTAAGCAGAAATAAGCATCAGAAATACAATTACGGTAAGTGATGTATTATATATATACACATTACTTACCGTAATGCCTTTCTCCGTTTATGTGTTGCTGCTTTGGCTATTTCTGTCATTATTTTGCATTATTTCATTATTAAAAACATCTGTATTAACTACAGTGTTTTTTTTCTTCATTCTGTCCATATTGTGGAGTTCGCATTTGGCCCACGGGAGTGCGGTTTCTCCCTCCTCCTTTTCTGTATATATATATATATATATATATATATATATATATATATATATATATATATATATATATATATATATATATATATATATATATATACACACACACACACACACACACACACACACATTGATAAATCGAGGGATTCAGTCTCTTTCCTCAAGGGGGGAGCTCCTTCCTGTGAGGCTAGGGAGGTGAGCCCACTACGCAATATTCCGCCTTGGGGTGGCGGTAAGTGGGACCTCACAGGGAGAGGAGAGACGCCCCTCTTGGCGTTAAGGACTTAATTTCCAATGAGGAACTCCTTTGTTATTATCCTCAAACATCCAGTACAACCCTTTCAGTTGACAGACAACTAGACTCCTCTTACATCTGTTATTGTAAGGTAAAGTGTCAGCCTGGTATTGTGAAGAGTAAGAACAGAGTGATAAAGAATACCTGTCTGTCGATCAGAGACGAAAAAACCTAAAGGAGTTATGAAGAGTCCAGATCCAACACAAAGAAAGGACTGTCTTGAGAAGATGGGGAAGCTCCAGCGTAGCATAATAAAAGTGGGAGGGCCAAAAGAACCAGGGAGAGAGAGCCAGGAGTTTCAAACTGACTGGCAGAGGGAAGCTGGTAATTCAGCGAGATTGCTGGTTTGCAAATTGGCAAAAAGCAGGAGAGATGAAGTGCCCAAAGTGCATCTGGAGAGCAGGCTAGAGAGACATTACCCAGCAGCCGTTAGTCCCTGCAGGGACGTTCGAGCAGGACTAGAAAGGAGCCCCAAACGTGACATGCCTGAAGTGTAACATGCCAAGAATGGACCAGGACAGGTCTGCCAAACTGAAGAGATTCTTAGGAGAGAACAGAGTGCGAAAGGTGGTGGCCCGTACTGGGAGAGAGTTAAGAACCTTTTCTTTGCTGATACCCCACACTGACACCAAAGCATGTCAAACGAGGGAACCAAAAAAACCTGAGAGGCCTTCCTGACTGAAAACAGAACAGAAACAAGGAAGAATGCTGACCAGGTGATGCAGCCCCATTACGCCAAAGGTAAAGGGTAGAGCGGGAGACCGGGGAAAAGGGTGTGAAAGATAAATGGAATCATCATACTTATGTATGTTGGAAACCGGAGGTAAAGATTGGAGTAATCCTACTCGTCCCAGTGAATTGCAAGAGTATAAGAAAGGTTAAAATCAGTCAGGGACTCATACTCGTCCTAGTGAATGGTAACAATACAAGAAGAGCAAGAGTCAAAGACTCAACCTACTTTCTTCAGTGCAAAGATGAATAACAACAGGACAGAGGGTTTCTCTGAGAACAGATCCGTTTGCGCTAAAGAAAAAAGAAGGGTTGTGAAACACCACATATACTCAGAGACTCAGTCAAGAATCAGAGGAAGTCAAGATAAGATTCTAAGGCATCAAGGGAACCAAAATACAAAGGCTTGAAAAAGCCCCTTGAAAGAACTGAAGGACCTATTACGAGAGATGGCAAGAGACTAGCTGAAGATCCTGTATTGAAGCGAACTTTGCTGAAAAGCTATCCAGTTTAGTGGTTTAGTATTAGTGGCAGGATCAGAGCATCTTGGATTTGGACAGACTTTTACTTTGGATTTCACCATTGACGAAGGGCACACTACTTTAGTTGTTAGGTATGGAAACCCTTAGGATAGGGAAAGTCAGTCATTTTCTTTATTATTTTCCAATAAACCTTCTGAAAATGGCACCTATTGGTCCGTCTCCTCCGTCTGACCTATAAATATATATATACAGCCTCCTTTGTCCCAACAGAATCAATTGGGCCTTACAAATAGCTCATGTTTTGATTATGGTATACCATCACATATCCCCTTTTGTTTTAGTTTTGAAAGCCGTTATCTAGGCTGGTTAATCTATATTGTAGAGGCACCCGCAAGGGCAACATACAGCCTCCAACGTGCCAATAGAATTATTTGGGCCATAGGATCCCTAAGTACTTTTAGTATAGTATTTTTAAAGTACACACAGCACACTCTTAGACCGATTGAGGCAACCGTAAAGGGTAACATACAGCCTCTCAGGCCAACATATGAATTACATGTATTTTATTAATTTTGCACTTTGATAGCACACAGCACCTTACCATTGAATAGTTCATCTGTGTTTACACAGCACGTAGCACTTCATTATTGAACAGTTCATCTATGTTTACATAGCACAAAGCACTTTAATGTATACTGACATATATCAGTGTATATGTACCATTCGAAGTTTTACAACATGCACCTCATAAGCACATAGCACTTCGCTGTATTATGCAGTATCAAGTTACTAACTTACCCACTTGGGAAGATGAATACTTCAAAATGTCAGACATTTGAACGGATGATATGTGTATAATATTTTTAAAAAACCTTGTAAATTATAATTGAAAAAAGTTGTTTTGAAAAATTAAGAAATTTCATATAAACAATCCTGCTCTAACCCATTTGGGATAATCAAGTTCTGGGATGACTTTATGAATAGCTATAACAATGAACTGTTAGTACTTTATACAAGCACAAACATTGACAGAGAACAGCAGTAATGTTCATTATGTTCCAACATGGCTGCCTGTCTGTTGCTTTGTTGTTTCTTTATCAGCTAACTAACCTACGTGCCAAACACTGAAAATGGACTTACATATGATAGTCTATATTACTGCAGTCCTCTCTCCATGTTACATACCAGAATAAGCCCGAGCAGGGTGAAACGCGTCGTTCCTCTTTTTTGTTTTAAACGGCTGCTGCCTCCCTTTGTCCAAGTACTTTTAATTAATAAAGGACGCTTTGGCTGCACTGAAAAACACTGACTGTTTGTGGATTTGTGAAGAAGATTAATGTTTTTCCTTACAAGCATAGCCGGAGTGCCGTTGTGCCCTGGATTGGATTCCAGTCCCTCTTTCTGTTTAAGGCTTTCAACGCGGTCTGGCCGCGGTTAGCAACGAGCACCCGTGTGGATTTCATGGAGGAATCTTACAAAGCTGCAGCAGGAGCGCGACGCGACCCAGCCAGACGTTTTTTTTGAAAGCCGCAAACTTTCAGCATACGCAGCCCTGCCTCCCAATGCAGCGGAAGCTCTAATCTTGCCGTGTGACAGTGCATTTCTGTCAGAGGTCAGCAGCCCCCTGTGCTGCACGAGTCGGAGGACTCGAACAACACAGGTAAGGCAGTTGTTTTCCTGACTTATCCATTGGTGTCTAGTACAATGGTTATATTCTGTCAATAACACACACCGCACAGCACAGATTCGGTGCATATGTATAGAGCTTCCACAACACGTGGCAATATCCTCTACTTTTTTGAAATACTGGAAATGGACCATCAGCATTAATGGTCATGTTCAAAATATAGAGGAGGAAAAACGCTAACAATATCCACAGCAACAAAGTGTTTTGTTTGTTTATTTAGTAAATCAAACACGCCATAATGGCAGACAAGGAAGGCAGCAGGGATGCTGAGGCGTCTATTTTATTCAATGAAACCTTGCAACTTTTGCCTAAACAGAGTGATATTGTACAACCGCAACAAATGAAAACGATACAACAGAAAATGTTTAAACTGGAGAAACTACACAAAAAGGAAACCAATAAATGGTGGGAAATAAAATCCCTACAAAATTACTTGGACAATCGGAGAATACCTAGAGGTCTCAGGATATTTACCATACCAACGTATGTGGACCCCGACCCTGCAATGTTGAATGAATGGGGGGAAGCAACCAGTGAATGTTCCTTCAAAATGTTAACGATATTGGTCAAATATGCTAAGAGTGATAGAATTAAAGCAATCAAGGAGATCGAAATGGTTGAACAAGATGTATACAAATGCCAAGATGCAGAGTCAGCAAATAAAATCAAGATTCAAATGCAGACTAACATAAGTAAATATGAAGAAGAAATAAAAGAATGGAAACAGAGAAAGTTCTTGAGAGATAAGGAAGACTATGCTAAAGGACGCATTTACACTTTCGCAAGAAAATATGACAGTGTTCGCAAAGGTATCCAAAAGAAAGCAGATGTTAATGGTGAAAGTATAAATCTAACAGAATCGGAACTAAAGGAAGATGCCAGCACTTCCACAGATGTCTCAAACTCCAGTAATGAAGATACTTCTATCAGGTTGAATTTTTTAGAGGAAATGAGACTTTTACATCAGGTGGGAAAAACAGCACAAGTGCGAAACACAAACAAACGCAAGCAATCCCAAAAATCAATGTCAACAAAAGGAGGTCAACAAGAGGGTGTCGGGGACAGTGGAAGAAAACGGGATCAATCGCCAGGCCGTCAGACACGCTCTGGAAAGAACAAGAAGAACATCCAGTAAAAGACATAATGCAAGTAATTAATCTGTCAGACAGAAACTTGACTCAGCACGAACATGAAGTATTGGGAAATGGCCTCTCTTTCTGCCCCACTGCCAAATTTGATTATTCCCAAGCAAGAATTGATTTATACTGTTTCATTCGCAAATTAAGACTAACTAAATTTCATGCTAATCTGCACAATACACAAATGCCGAGTTTGAAGTCCATTCCTTCACCTTTGAACATCAGTGAGATAACAGCATTAAGGGATTTAGCAAATATAGGAGAAAGTGAAACCACCCAGACTTCGTTTCATGCAGCCCAAGATGAGTGGCAAATAGAATTACCAACAGAAATAGACACTGGCATGGCGGTTCCCAGCGGAATGAAGAATAAATCCAAATTCAATCCCTCAAATGTCTTTTGTCCAACAATAGATCTGTTTGAGGACCTTGTCACGGACAAACTCAAAAAATTGGCGATTAGACCAGGAATAGTTTACAACTTAACTAAATTACAACATACAGCTATGGAAAATCTACAAGCAGATACATCTATCATAATAAGATCATCAGATAAAGGTGGCAATGTCGTAGTCCTTAACACCAAGGACTATCAAAGAGAAGCAGAAAGACAACTGAATGACATCAGCAATTACATCAAATTACCCTGTGACCCATATCCGGAATACAAAGTACAATATGATATAATGTTGGAGAAATGGTATAATTTGGAACTCATTTCAACCAACGAAAAACAATATTTAACTAAAAACTATCCCAAAACTCCAATTATACATTTCATACCTAAAATTCATTAATCAATGTCCAGACCCCCAGGAAGGCCAATTGTGGCATAGATAGATTCCTTATTGGAAAATACGTCGAAGTTTGTAGACAATTTTCTGTTCCCCTTTGTGGAAACTCTACCTTCCTACACTAAAGACACAACAGCATTTCTGAATCAAATAGTACACATTCCCTGGCAACCCAATTTTCATTTGGTTACGCTGGATGTAGTGTCTCTGTATACCTGTATTACACATTCCAAGGGCATACAAGCTGTAAAAAGGTTTCTGTCAACCAGATCTCTCTCTAAGTTATTGGGAACATTCACTTATGCTTTTGGACATGCTTTCGTTTATTTTGAGCCACAACACTTTCATGTTTGATTCCAAGTATTAGAACCAAATTTGTGGAACGGCAATGGGCACAGCAGTAGCTCCTACTTTTGCGAATCTATATATGGGTGCATAGGAGGAAGAACTTTTCTCGAATGATAATCTGAAGGAACATACAGACAAAGTCATTATGTGGCAAAGGTACATTGATGATTTATTCATCATTTGGAACGGGACGGCTACGGAGTTGGCTAGTTTCTTTCACATTTTAAATCAAAATCAACAGAATCTGCAATTTACAGAACATCACAGCAAGACGGAAATAGTCTAGACATAAAGGTGAAAGTTATTGAAAACAACATAAGTACAGAATTACATAGAAAAGAAACGAGTACTAACACACTTTTACATGCCACAAGTGCACATCCACAGTGTCTCAAAGACAGTATCCCTTATGGTGAGTTCTTGCGTATTCAGAGAAATAGCAGTGAAGACGAAGTATGGAAAATCAATGCTAAAAAGACCGCGGACAGATTTGTAATGAGAGGTTATAAGAAAAGAATCATAAATAAGGCCTATGACCGCAGCTGTAATAAAACCCGGGAGATGATTTTGGCCAAAAATAGCATGTCTAAAGAACAGACCAAGGATCAAACAAATGAAGAGGGCTCACTTAGGTTTAAAACTACATTCAATTATGGAGCTAAAGAAACCAAACAGATCTTGAACAAACATTGATATCTTTTGAAACGAGATTCTGATATTAGCCCTCATCTGCCGTTGTAACGTATAGGAAACCGCCATCTATACAAACAAAACTATCTCCCAGTATGTTCCAATCACCCAAACCAACCACTAATACCTGGTTAACCACAAAACGATCAGGTTTTTACACCTGTGCCAAATGCAAAGCAAGCCGTCCTGGAATCAACACCAACGCTTTCTCACATCCTCAAACTAAGAAAGAAGTCAAGATTAAACAAGATTTGAGGTGTTTTACACAATTCGTTATCTATGTGATTACTTGCGCATGCAACCTATGGTATATTGGCAGCACCAAATTGGAAGCCAGGTTACGAATACTACAGCATTTACGTGCAATCAAGAATAACGATATGTCCTACCCACTTGCCAAACACTTTGAAGAGGTTCACCATAATGACCATAGTTCATTTAAGTATTTTATCATTGATTCAGTGGGAATCCACCCAAGAGAAGGGGACAATTTGCGGACATTGAGACAAATGGAATCAAGATACATAGTTGATTTTAACACCAAATATCTGAGAGGTCACAATCGTGACGAAGAATTATATGTATTCCTGGGATCTTAAACCCTATGACTTTCATGATTATTATACTATATTGTATGCATATCTTCATTTTTGCCAGGTTTGTTGACTGTGAAACCTTTCCACCAGTTTCCAATTCTCTGTAAGCTGTGTACGAAAATACAATAAGTGAAGGTTTCTAGTACACTATGTACGATTTGGACACTTACTCAGCAGAATGCAGTTTCTTGCATTTATATTTTATTGATTTTTCCAATAAGTATATTTTTATCACAATTCTATATATGCACTTTTTCTTGGAAAACAGGAGAGAATGGTATGCATTTATAGACTAAGTGCTTTGCTGTCATTAGTATAGCAAATGCATCATCTTTAAACATGTGCTCTCTGTGGAAATTTTAGGAATATATTTGGATTGTAGGGATCCTATTAATATGACCAATGAGATCAAGAAAGGGACAATGTGATATATTTTATGCTTTAAACACGGTTACCATAATGCTCAAACATGTAGATTTTAACATATGATTGTATTATTCAACATCTTGTATCTTAATCTGTAACCCTCAGTTGTTTTTAACCATTTAGTGACTCTATTTGTGAAACTGTGGGCTATTCATCATAACATGCTTGCTTCCCTATTATGAGATGTAATTCTAATATATAGCATTATGCACTTTAACACATTAGAGATGGTACTTCAATAATAGGAGAGGGTAACATACAGTCATAGTACTTACCATAGCTGTCCTCCTCTTTCACATTACAACAGTGATCTTACTCTAGTGTTTGATTCGAACCAGACACCCGCAAGGGTAACAAACTGTCTATGCTCTGATTATGGCATAATACCACAAATCCCCTCTTGTCTTTGCCTAGAAAGCCTTATCAGGCTGGTCAATTTATATTGTAGAGGCACTCGCGAGGGCAACATACAGCCTCCTTTGTCCCAACAGAATCATTTGGGCCTTACAAATAGCTCATGTTTTGATTATGGTATACCATCACAAATCCCCTTTTGTTTTAGTTTTGAAAGCCGTTATCTAGGCTGGTTAATCTATATTGTAGAGGCACCCAAAGGGCAACATACAGCCTCCAACGTGCCAATAGAATTATTTGGGCCATAGGATCCCTAAGTACTTTTAGTATAGTATTTTTAAAGTACACACAGCACACTCTTAGACCGATTGAGGCAACCGTAAAGGGTAACATACAGCCTCTCAGGCCAACATATGAATTATATGCATTTTATTAATTTTGCACTTTGATAGCACACAGCACCTTACCATTGAATAGTTCATCTGTGTTTACACAGCATGTAGCACTTTATTATTGAACAGTTCATCTATGTTTACATAGCACAAAGCACTTTATTATATACTGACACATATCAGTGTATATGTACCATTCGAAGTTTTTAACATGCACCTCATAAGCACAAAGCACTTTGCTGTATTATGCAGTATCAAGTTACTAACTTACCCACTTGGGAAGATGAATACTTCAAAATGTCGGACATTTGAACGGATGATATGGTTATAATATTTTTTAAAAAACTTTGTAAATTATAATTGAAAAAAGTTGTTTTGAAAAATTAAGAAAACAATCCTGCTCTAACCCATTTAGGATAATCGAGTTCTGGGATGACTTTATGAATAGCTATAACAATGAACTGTTAGTACTTTATACAAGCACAAACATTGACAGAGAACAGCAGTAATGTTCATTATGTTGCAACATGGCTGCCTGTCTGTTGGTTTGTTGTTTCTTTATCAGCTAACTCACCTACGTGCCAAACACTGAAAATGGACTTACATATGATAGTCTATATTACTGCAGTCCTCTCTCCATGTTACATACCAGACGAAGCCCGAGCAGGGTGAAACGCGTCGTTCCTCTTTTTTGTTTTAAACTGCTGCTGCCTTCCTTTGTCCAAGTACTTTTAATTAATAAAGGACGCTTTGGCTGCACTGAAAAAACACTGACTGTTTGTGGATTTGTGAAGAAGATTAATGTTTTTCCTTACGAGCATAGCCGGAGTGCCGTTGCGCCCTGGATTGGATTCCAGTCCCTCTTTCTGTTTAATATATATTAATATATATAGGTCCAACTGACCTATATATATTATAGGTCAGTTGGAGGAGATGGACCAATAGGGGCCATTATATATATATATATATATATATATATATATATATATATATATATATATGATACATTACTCACCTTAATCGTATTTCTGATGGTTGTATCTGCTTAGTTATGCATAAGCCGACATCTAGTGGAAGCTGCAGAGTATTACAGTTGTTTTCGAAATTCGAAAAGGGACATTGATAGGGCGTGCCAGTAATACTACCCCAGGTGTAACGTCCACTGTACCCATGATCCTTCATGCATCGAGGTACCTCAGATTGTTTTGTTTCTGATATGAGGTAGCATGAAGTGTAGGGTGAGTACAGGTGTATCAAAGCAAATATCTATCAGATAAGCTCATATAAACAACCATGCACCTTCTTTCCAAGGGGAAGAAGAGGGGGCACAATGTGAATCTAAGCAGATACAAGCATCAGAAATATGATTACGGTGAATAATGTATCCCTTCTGAGGCTTGTGGAATCTGCTTAGATCACATGCTATGCATAGATCAGCGAGCTGTGTTAGGAGAAGGTGGTAGGTTGTGAGAAGGTCCAGCAGCAAATAAATGTTTTAGAACCGCTTGTCCAACTTGTGTATCTGCTTTGGCATGAGTGTCAATGCACAAATGCTGAGTGAAAGTATGTATTGAGCTCCATGTAGTTACTTTGAAAATGGTGTCTGACTTTTATCGCAAATGTCCTGTTAAAGTAGCTCCTGTACCCCTTGTGGACTGAGCTCTTGGTGTGAAAGGCATTGTCTTGCTTAATAATGAATAACAGAGCTGTATGCATCTGACTATCCACCTGTAGATGGCATTTTTGGAAATGCGATCCCATTCTCTGCCTGTTGCTACGGAGACAAACAGTTGGTCTGTTCTTCTAAGCAGTCTGGTCTTGTTTACATAATAATTGTTCCAGCAGATTGATGTGGTTCTGTGACATGGCATGAGTGCACAGACCATGTGCTGTGTGATGAAGTTGATGAGCCCCCCACCTGGAGAGTGGCACGTCTGTCGTAACTATCGCTTTCACTGGCGATCGTGGAAGGGTTTCAACAGATTCTCCCTTGTCCACCAGTGAAGGTTTTGTACTAGTGTTGGCGAAATGACCACTAGATCGTCCCACTGACCACTTGCCTGAGACCACTGTTTGGCCAACCACTCTTGCATGGGGTGCATGCTCAGAGGTGCGGGTGGGACCAGGTAAATGCAAGATGCCATCATGCCAAGCAAACGCATAGCTTTGCGTACGCTTATCTGGTGGCCGGCTTGATAATGAGGTATTTGCAGTATCATATTTTGGACTCTTTTGCTTGAGGGAAAGACTAACCCTTCTTCTGTGTTTATCACAGCCCTTAGGAACTGCTTGGCACAAGGCTTGATTTTTTCTCGTTTATCGAGAAGCCCAATTGGAAGAGAAGGTTGATAGCTCTTTGTATGTTTTGCCTGCAAATTTGGGCGGTCTCCCCTGTAATCAGCCAGTTGTCCAGGTAAGGGTACACTGGGATTGTCTTCCTGCGAAGGTGCGCTGACACCACCAGCGGTACCTTTGTGAATACCCTTGGAGCGGATGCTATTCCGGAGGGTATCACCTTGAATTTGTAGTGCTGGTTTACTATCGTGAAAAGCAAGAATCTTCGGTGCACTGGGAACATTGAAATATGAAAATAAGCATCTTTCATATACAATGTTGCCATGTAGTCCCCCCGCTTTAGCAGAGGGATTACTTCTTGTAGCAGTGTCATGCAGAACTTTTGTGGCTTAACATAGGTGTTTGGAGGGCATAGGTCTAATACTGGGCGTATTGTTAGATCTTTTTTTGGCACAAGGAAGTTGGTTGAATAAATACACTTGTTTACCTTGTCCGCCGGGACAATTTGAATGGCGTCCTTGAGAAGCAGCATTGCGATCTCCTTGAGAAGGATGCATTGCTCTTCCTTCAAGTGTGTCTTTTGACGCGGGGGGATGGTTTTAGTGTCGCTGAAGAAGCTCCCTGCAATAACTGCCCGCCACGGTAGATAGCACCCACTTGTCTGAGGTGATCACCTCCCATGCGTTGGTGAAGTGTGTAATACGGCCTCCTACTTGAGAGGCATGGGAGGGCACCTGAGGCGGGTAGTCATTGCTTGGGAGGTGTGGCTCCACCTCTAGAAGTGGAGTACCTCCCCCGGTCACAAGATCAACGCTGGCCCCTCTGGTAACCCTGTGAGGCTTGACCCTGGTTGCTACCCCAGGATGAGCCCTGATATTGTCGGTAACCTGATCCCTTTTGTGAATTTTGGCCACAAAATCTAAAAAAGTTGCTAACGCCTATTTGGCCTGGTGGCTTATTTGTTAGCTGGCCCAGGGATTATTAAGTGTCGCACTCCTCCTTAGCGGATTTTAAGGCATCCTCTACGGCCTTCCCAAATAGGACGTTGGGTTCCACCGGCATATTAAGGAGAGTTGCCTCAGTTTCCTGCTTGAAACCAGAGTGGCGTAGCCACGCGTTGCGCTTAATAAAGGTACTTTCAGCGATAATCTTGCTGCATTGTCTGTGGCATCTAGATTCTTTAAAATGCAGCTGGATATCGCTTTGCCATCTGCTGCTACTAGGGCCAGTTGCGACTTGTTGGGGTTCAGGAGCTGAAGCTAGTAGTGTTGATATCTTATCCCACTTATGGCAGTTGTAGCTTTCCAGTAGTGTAGTGTTGTTCACAATTCCTGTATGAAAGCCTGCTGAAGTGGCCACTTTCCTTCTCATAGTGTACACCCTTTTACTCTCCTTATCTGGCGGTGCCTCTGAAGAGGCTAAAGGTATTCTAGCCCTCTTTCTAGTTGTGGTTACCACAAGAGAGTCCGGTTCCAGCTGTCCCCTGATGTAGAGAGGGTCTGTAGGAGCAGGGTAGAAGAGCTTTTTGATACGCGGATTGACTGCCCGCGTCTGGTTTGGGGTTTCCAGCGAAGGTTGTATTCTACTCTGGATAGATTGCAGGATGAGAATAAATTGGGTGATGGCTTTCCCGTCTCCCAATATATCCTCAACAAAGTCTTTATCCAGCTGAGTCTCTTGGGTTTGTATATGAAAGTGCTCAGCTGCTTTAATGAGCATATCGTTCTGTAGTGGCCGATTGTCCACTGGTGAATCTGCCACTGGGGGGTCTAGGTCGACGGGAGACGGTATGTTACACACATCTTCTTTCTCATCGTCATCATAGTACTATTCTCCTACCTCTTGTGTTGTGTAATTGTCTTCAGTGTCTGTATTTGGGTCATACAGATCAATGAGGACCGGGTCCTGCTGGAGTGAGATAGGCAGGGTATCAGGACATGACCTTTTAGGTGAGGGCTGAGAGGAAGAGGCAGCAGTAGTGGGAGGGGTGGCCTGTAAGCTTTGTACTGCTTCTAGTGTTTTTCTCAAAAAAGTCTGCCATAAATGACATTCTCCTCATGACTCTGTCAATGGGCCTCATTACATGGTAGGCGGTAAGGGTTTACCGGTACCGGTAAGGGCACTGGTAAACCCTTACCGCCTTACTACGAGTTCCCTTTGCGGGACCCGACCTTCACGGCTGGTTTTACCAGCCGTTAAAGTAGGGTGCTGCAAAGGGACCTTGGTGCTAATTACGATACCGCAATTTGCGGTACCGTAATTAGCGCCTTCCCCATTCCCATTGAGCCCTATGGGGGCAAAAATGGGAATGGGGAAGTGCCTTGGTGAATGGGGAATTACCGCCCCCGCTCACCTTGGAGTAGGGTGGTAATTCCGCCATCCACCAAGGCGGACACGGTAAAATACCAGCGGCAACCATGGTGCTAATAGCGCCATGGTTACTGCCTACCGTTTAATGAGGCCCAATGTTCTTGCAGGTCCATTGGGCTGAGCTTGGTATCGAGCTTGGTATTGATCTTGGGGAGATACTTGACTCTGAGGTGTGACTGGGACCTGAGGGGAAGGTTGGCCCTTGTTCTTCAAGGCAGCTGCCAAGGAGCCCCCCCGCCCCCCTGGGATCCAGAATCTTTTTACCTGTGTGGTGTTGAAGATTTCTCCCTATGGGGCTGATGGGTTTTAGAAGAGTGTTTCTTGGTCTCTTTTCCCTTAATGAGACTAACAGGGACATGTTTTTTGACCAGGTGGCCTAATCCCGAAAACTTGGAGCCCTTAGCCGTTTACGACGAGGAGAGTCGCATTTCGATGGTTCGACAGTGTAGTGAACCAAAGTTTTGTCTTCCAACGTCTGGCAGTGGGTTTAGACACAGCGTCTGTCTGTTTTTTGACTTTCGGGGCCTGTTGTGTGGTGATCGGGACCTCGAGTGCCCAGAGAACAGGTATTCTGTGGACCTCCCCCTCGACGCTATGTATGGGCGTTTGGTCGGCGGTCGCATCGATTCTCGGCCCTTGGCTGTGTGTTTAGTGCTGGGAGCAGTGTGAGTGCTGTCGCCACCGGGTGTCATCCCAGTAACAGAGCCGCCGGCCTGTCCATTGTGGTTGGCGGCTTGCACTGGGTATGTCATGTTTCCCTGTCGCCTTCGCCGCCCGAACAGACGGCGATGCTGCCATCACTGTAGGTTCCCTCCACGTCCATGGCAGCCTCAGCCTGCATGTCGTGATGGGCCCAGCGCTTAGTCTTACGGTCCTTGAGCGTTTTAGGCTTGAAGAGCTTGCAGGCTCGACAATGGCCCTTGTCGTGATCCTGTGGTTGGCAAAGATTGCACACCAGGTGCTTATCTACCGAGGGGAATATTTTTATTACAACTTGGGCAGAATTTGAAAGGGGTCTTTTCATAGTTAAACAAAATGTCAGAAAGGTGTGAAAAGTGAGTGTAAAGGGGTAAATACATTCTCCAATGTCCAACCCCCAATCTCCCTACTGTTTGGGCCGAGGCCCGGTGCGGCCTTCCAAGGCCGAAAGGGTCAGTCGATGGAAGTTCTTATTCGACGGCCGTCCTCTTCACCGCTATCGAAGATATTAATGAGAGTCGTGATAGAAAGATATAAAGGATAGGAAAAGTAAATTAACTCTAATTGAAATAATCAATGGCGTTATGCCGAAATCAGAACTCTGCGATTTAGCATCCGTCTTCCATGGCTGAAAAAAATCAATCTGAGGGACTTCGATGGGTGAAGGACCATGGGATAGTATTACTGGCACGCCCTGTCGACGTCCCTTTTCCGAATTTCGAAAACAACAACTGTAATACTCTGCAGCTTCCACTAGATGTTGCCTATGCATAGCATGTGATCTAAGCAGATACCACAAGCCTCAGAAATATATATGGGATATATTACTCACCGTAATCATATTTCTGATGCTTGTGTCTGCTTAGATTCACATGCTGTGTATAGGCCGACATCTAGTGGAAGCTGCAGAGTATTACAGTTGTTGTTTTCGAAATTGGAAAGGGGAAGTCGACAGGGCAAGCCAGTAATACTATCCCTAGTGTGACGTCCACTGTACCCATGGTCCTTCACGTGTCAAGGTCCCTCAGATTGTTTTGTTTCTTACATGAGGGAGCATGAGTGTAGCGTGAGTACAGGTGTATCCAAGCAGATATGTATAGACAAGATCATGATCATCCATGCACCTTCTCTCCAAGGGGAGAAAGGGTGGGCGCATGTAAGTCTAAGCAGATACAAGCATCAAAAATATGATTACGTGAGTAATGTATCCCTTCTGAGGCTTGTGGAATCTGCTTAGATCACATGCTGTGCATAGATTAGCGAGCAGTGTTAGGAGAAGGTGGTGGGTTGTGAGGAGGTTCATGGGCAAACAAATGTTTTAGAACCGCTTGTCCCACCTGTGTATCTATCTTGGAATGTGTATAAATAGAGTAGTGCTGAGTAAAAGTGTGTACTGAGCTCCATGTTGCTGCTTTGCAAATGCTGTTTAAGGGGACATTTGCAATAAATGCCAAAGTAGCTCCTGGGCTCCTTGTGGAGTGAGATCCTGGCGTGAAAGGCAGTGTCTTGTCTGACAGAGAATAGCATAATTGTATGCATCTGACTATCCATCTGGAGATGGCATTCTTGGAAATGTGGTCCCCTTCACAGCCTGGGGCTATGGAGACAAACAGTTGATCTTTTTTTCTTAGCGCTCTGGTCTTGTATACATAGTAAAGGACCACCCCCCTCACATCCAGTGTGTGGAGTTTAACGTCAGCTGAGCCTTGTGGGTTCTGGAAGAAAGCCGAGTGCTCAATGGACTGGTTCACATGAAATTTTGAGATGAAGTTAGGAGAGAACCCAGGATGAGTACGTAAAACCAGTTTGTCCTTGTGTATGACAAAGAAAGGATCCTGCACTGACAATGCTTGCAATTCACTCTCTTCTTATGGAAGTAATAGCTACTAAGAAGGCAGTTTGTTTGTTTGTTTATTTATTTGTTGTGCGCACCGGACCCCGAGGTAGCAGGGCGCATGAGAACAAGTAGGTTTACAGCTTAGTTACAGAATGTACACATTTACAGAAGTTATACATTTACAGAACATGGCACCACAAGGTGAGACATTAACAAGTACAGACGATGTGTAGCCAAACAGTCATCATAAAGCTAACTTTACGGAGTAGCAACAAGGATCCAGTCAGACACCATCAGGTACCGACATGTGGTGGGTGCATGGGCAAGTGCATGTTACATAGTATTCTCAGTGAGCCATTTTATTGTGTTATGTCTGAATTTGTTGAACGTTTGGTCGGTTCTAAGTGCATGGGGCAGGGAATACCACAATTGCTCTGCCTTAACTGGGAAGCTTGAACCTCCAATGGTGGTGAGTTTGAATTTGGGCACTAGGAGGCCGTTAGGGCTAACTGTTCTAGTGGGTCTAGTGGGGTTTTTTCTGTTGAATCGTTCCGTTAGGTAGCGGGGGGCTTTATTATTTAGACATTTATGGATGAGGGAGGCAGCTTTGAGGTTGATTTTTTCTTGGGTAGATAGCCATTTGTATTACCGTCTTATTTCGGAGATATGTGCTCTTCTGGGAATGCTTAGGGCCGCTCTAAGTGCATTATTTTGGAGCACTTGTATTCTGTTGATTATTTGTTTGGTAGACCCTATGTAAAGGGAATTACAATAATCTAACTTTGATAGGATGAGGGCTCTGGCTAGAATAAGACAGCTGTCGGCTGATAAGAAAGGTTTCCCGGCTCGTATTAATTTACATGTATAGGCCGTGGATGAGGCCAGTGAGTTCACCTGTTTGGTAAGGGAGAGGGCCTAGTCAAGGTAAAAACCTAAGGTTTTTACTTCTTTGGCGACCATAATAGTGTTCCCATCGATGATGAAAGCTGAGTAGTTTTGGTTAAGTTTAGAAATGCGAGCTGCCGTGCCCATGATGATGAGCTCTGTTTTGTCATCGTTTAAGCATAGGCCGTGGTTGGCCATCCATGCCGGCACGATGCTATAGATTATATTCACCAAAGCCAGGTCTTTTCCGTAATCCCCAGTAAGTGGTAGGAGAATCTGGGTATCGTCTGCGTAGTTGGTGTAGGTGACACCCAGATTGTCAAGATCGTCAAAGAGTGGCTTTGTGAAAATATTGTAAAGTGTTGGCGAGACACAGGATCCCTGGGGCACTCCACAGGTGATGGGTATTGGGTCTGCAGCCGCTGAGGGGGAGACACTCTCATAGTCCTGTCGCTAAGGAATGACTGTATCCAGGCTATGGCCTCCTCTGAGAGGTGGGACACAGAGTCTAAGTGGTTGCACAGGACTCTATGGTCCACCAGGTCAAAGGTGGCTGAGAGGTCTAGTAGGAGGCGGAGAGCTAATTTGCCCTCGTCTCTGAGTGCGTCAATTTGGGCCTTTAAGTCGATAAGGGCAGTCTCTGTACCATGTTGAGGTTGGAAACCAGATTGGCGGATGCCAAGGAGCTGGTTCGCCTCAAGGAAGTTCTGAATTTGGGTATAGGCTACCTTATCTAGTATTTTTAGTAAGAAAGGCACCGTGGTGATGGGCCTGTAGTTTGTAGGATTGTTGGGGTCCAGTGTTTGTTTTTTCAGAAAGGGGGAGTACCCAAGATTCCTTTAGGTTACGTGGAATGGTACCCGTAGTAAAGGAGGCATTGATAAGTTTTGTGATGAAGGGAGCTAGATCTCTAGCAGCGTCCTTGATCAGTTGTGCTGGACATTGGTCACCTTTGCAATTGGAGGGTTTAAGGCTCAGAATAGTTTTTTCTACCTCAATCACTGAGACGTTAGAGAAATTGAATAGGGTGATTTTAGTTTGGAGTTTAGACACTTTGTTGGTTAATGCCAATTGTATGTCTGTGGACCAGGTTTTATCTTTGATGGAGTCATCCTGTTCTACGATTACGATAGGGGTTTCCAGTTCTTTTAGGATGGAGAAGAGCTCCTTCATACTGGAATTGGCTTGGGTAATCCTGTTATTGTAGGTTTCTTGTTTGGCCAAGATGATATCCTTTTTGTATAGCGTTGAGATGTTTATTAGATTGGTATTGTTTTCCGCAGTAGGATGTAGGTTCCATACTGTTTCGTAATTTCTTTTCTGAAGTCTTAAGTTTTTTAGGTGGGGTGTGAACCACGAGTTCAGGTGCTTTTTTGGTTTGCTGTTCCTAAATTTGAGCGGGGCAATGCTGTCGAGAGCGAGGGTCATAGCATTATTAAATTCCTCCACTAGAAGGCCTGGATCAGCATAGTCAGGTAGATGGTTAAGTTTGGGTAGGATATGTGGCAGAATTGTATCCGCCGTGATATTTGTCTTGTTTCTGGTTAATGGCTGTGGCGAGGGTAGTTGGAGTTATAGGTCTTTTGGTGTTAATTGTAAAGGAGATTAGGTGGTGGTCTGTCCAAATCTGGGGGGCAATAAATGTGATGGATAGGTTGCAATTGTGATCAGTCTTGTAAATCAGGTGTTTGAGACTTGACTTGTGCATCGGCTCGAATGGGGGTCCCATGAGCTTAGCGAGTACTACATTGCGATCCCATATTGGAGGTGGGTTTGAAATTGGAGGGAGAAGTCGCTTTACTCCCTCCATTAGTGCCTTGATGACCAGTTCCTTCCACCACAATACTTTACTGTGGGAGGTGGTGTAAGCCGACAAGGCCATCAGATGGACCTTTATAGAGTTGAATACTAACCCAGGGTCTAGCAAGTGGAGAATATAGTTTAGAATGTGGGCGGGGTACATTCTATGGGGTTAATTTGTTTAGAGTGGCACCAAATTACAAATCTCCTCCACTTGTCAAAACACCAGTGTCTAGTGTTTGGCTTTCATGCCTCCTTGAGGATATCCATACACCTTTCTGGTAGGTTAAGATGTCCGAACTCTATGACTTCAGGAGCCACGCTTCCAAGTTCATCAAGTGAGGTTGTGGGTGAACTGTTAATCCCCCGTGCTGAGTGAGAAAGTTGGTCTGGCACGGGAGCTTGATGGGGTCGCACATTGCCAGTTTGCGCAGATTTGCAAACCATGGTTGTCTTGCCCACATAGGAGCAACTAGGATGAGCATCACTTGTTCCTTGTAGATCTAGTTCACCACTTTGTTCATGAGAGGAGTTGGGGGAAACGCGTAGGCAAATCTCTCTGACGAGTTCATCCATAGGGCGTTCCCCTTGGAGCCTGGTTGGGGGAACCTGGACGCAAAGTCTGGGAATTCTTTGTTTTTGCTTGTAGCTAACAAGTCTAGCGTGGGGAAACCCCATTGAGAGAAGAGGTCGTCTAAGACCCTTGTGTCTAGTTGCCACTCATGTTCTTCTGGCAGGGGATCTCTGCTCAGAGAGTCGGCTAGAGAGTTGAATTCCCCTGGAACGTGTTTAGAGGATAGGAATATTTTCCGTTTGAGTGCCCATTTTCAAATTTGTTGTGCTAGTCTGGACAGTTTTGCAGAGTGTGTGCCCCCCCTGTTTGTTGATGGAAAACATCGCTGTAGTGCTGTTGGTGAGGACTTGCACGGATTAGTTTGCTAGGTGAATCTCGAATGCCTGAAGACCTTTGAACATCGCCAGTAGCTCGAGCAGATTGATGTGGTTCTGTGCTGTTGCATGAGTTCACAGACTCTGTGCTGTGTGACGAAGGTGATGAGCCCCCCACCCAGCGAGAGCCGCATCTGTTGTAACAATCGCCTGCACCTCTGGATCGTGGAAGGGTTCCACTTCAACAGATTTTCTCTTGTACACCACCAAAGGCTTTGCACCAGTGCTGGCGAAAAATAACCACTAGATTGTCCCACTGACCGATTGCCTGAGACCATTGTTTCGCCAACCATTCCTGCATGGGGCGCATGCGCAGGCGTGCGAGTGGGACCAGGTAAATGTAAGATGCCATCATGCCTAGCAAACGCATAGCTTTGCGTACGCTTATCTGGCGGCCGGCTTGATAATGGGGTATTTGCAGTAACATGTTTTGGACTCTTTCCTCTGATGGGAAGACTAACCCTCTCATGAGTTTAATACAGCTCCCAGGAACTGTTTGGTTGTGCTTGGCGTTATGCTTGATTTGTTCTTGTTTATTGAGAAGCCCAATTGAAAGAGAAGGTTGATAGTTCTTTGAATGTTTCATCAGCAAATATGGGGAGTCTCCCCTGTAATCAGCCAGTCGTCCAGGTAAGGATACACTGGGATTGCTTCCCTGTGCTGGTGCGCTTCCACCACTGCCAGTACCTTTGTTAATGCCCTTGGAGCGGATGGTATTCCGAAGGGTAGCACTTTGAATTGGTAGTGCTGGTTCGCTATCTTGAATCGCAAGAATCTTCTGTGCGCTGGGAACATTGAAATTTGAAAATAAGCATCTTTCATATCCAATGTTCCCATGTAATCTCCCCACTTTAGCAGGGGGGTTTACTTCTTGTATCATGATCATGCAGAATTTTTGTGGCTTGACATAGGTGTTTGCAGGGCGTAGGTCTAATACTGGGCGCATTGTTAGATCTTTTTTTGGCACAAGGAAGTAGGTTGAATAAATACCCTTGTTTACCTGGTTCGACGGGTGACTTCTATGGTGTCCTTTTGAAGCAGTGTTGCGATTTCCTCGAGAAGGATGCATTGTTCTTCCTTCGAGTGAGTCTTTTGATGCGGGGGATGATTCTGTGGTCGCTGGATCAGTTCCAAACAATAACCGCCCACCACGGTGGATAGCACCCATTTGTTTGAGGTGATTCCGAGGGCACCTGAAGCGGGTAGTCACTGTTTTGGAGGTGTGGCCCCACCTCTAGAAGTGGAGGACCTCCCCCGGGCCACAAGATCTGCGCTGTCCCCTTTGGTAAGTCCGAGAGGCCTGGCCTTGATTGTTACACCATGACGACCCTTGGTTCCGATTGTAGTTTGAACCTCTTTGTGAATTCTGGCCACGAAAGCGGCAAAAATTACTATTATTACCCATCTGCCCTGTGGCATTATTGGTAAACTGGCCCAAGGATTTTAAGGTGTCGTATTCCTCCATTGCAGACTTGAGGGCGTCTTCAACGGCCTTTCCGAAAAGGACGTTGGCTCAATAGGCATTTTGGGAAGTGTAGCTTGAGTTTCTTGCTTGGAGCCAGATTGGCGTAGCCAAGCATGTCTCTTAATAATGGTTCCCTCAGCAATAATTCTGCCTTCATTATTAGTGGCGCCTAGGTTACTCTTCAGAATACAGCTAGAAACTGCTCTGCCTTCTGCCACTACCAGGGCTAATTGAGCCTTAACTGGGTTCAGGAGCTGAAGACAATAATGTGGACACCTCATCCCATTTATGGCAGTTATAACTCGCCAGAAGAGTGGTGTTATTAGCTATTCTAGCCTGAAAGACCGTCGAAGAGGCTACTTTCTGCCCCATAGTATACAGCTTCTTACTTTCCTTGTCTGGTGGTACCCCCGAAGAGACTAATGGTGTCCCTGCTATCTTCCTTGTTGTTGTAACTACAAGAGAGTCAGGTTTGAGCTGTCCCCTGATATAAAGGGGATCTGTGGGAGGAGGGTGGAAGAGCTTCTCTATGCACAGATTACCTGCCCGCGTCTGGTTAGGTGTTTCCAGGGATGGTTGCATCCTACGCTGTATAAACTGCAGGATGGGAATGAACTGTGTGACCGCCTTCTTGTCCCCTAAAATGTCCTCAACAAAGTCCTTATGTTGAGTCTCCTGTGTTTTTATTTGGAAATGCTTAGTTGCCTTGATGAGCATGTCATTTTGTAGTGGCTGGTTGTCTATAGGTGAATCCGCAACTGGGGTATCCTGTGTGACGGGAGAGTCAGTTATACATATCTGCCTCTTCATCTTCATCGCCATAGTCCTGTTCTATGCCCTGACCTGTATAGGTATCTTCAGTGTCAGAGTCTGGGCCATAGAGATCAGAGTGGGTCCAACTGGGGTTGGATAGTCAGGTTATCAGGACAAGCCCTTTTATGAGGGGCTTGTGGAGTAGGGTCAACACAGGGGCTTGAGAGCCAGAGGCTGCTGTAGTGATAGGTGTTATTTGGAGGTTTTGGAAAGAATCTGGGTTCTTCTTGAAATAATTCGCCATAAAGGTCATCCTCCTCATGACTATGGGGGTCATTACGACCCTGGAGGTAGCCATGCCTTAGAGTGGAATTTTCCCCTGCAGTAGGCTCTTTGGGACGAGTTTCTTTATCAGATGGGCTAATCCCGACTGTATAGAGTCTTTAGCCTTCTTCGATGAGACATGTCGAACTTCGTCTGTGGGGTGACCAGACGCCTCGTCTGCCGATGTGCAATGTTCGGGCTCAGATTCAGGTGCAGCGTCTGTTCTGTCTTTCGACAGCCGGGGCCTCTCATGAGGCGATCGTAACCTCGAGTGCCCAGAGGACAGGGAATCTATGGACCTTTCCCTAGACGTCATGTGTGGGTCCTTGGATGACAAACGCTCGAGTCACGGCCCTTGGCTGTGTGCTTAGTGGAAGGTGCTGTGTGAGATCTGATGCTGCCGGGGGTCGTCCCCGTAACAGGAACGCCGGCCTGTCTGCTGGGTCAGGGGGTTGCGCTTGGGAAACCGAAGTCTCCTCATCGCCTTCACCATCTGAAACAACAGCGTTGCTGCCATCGCTGTATGTCCCTTCAACATACATGGTGGCTTCGGCCTGCATGGCGTAGTGAGCCCGGCGTTTAGTTAAATTTTCCTTTAACGTCTTTGGTTTAAAGAGTTTACAGGCTCGACAGGTCCCTTCGTCGTGATCCCGAGGGAGACAAAGGTTGCACACCAGGTGCTTGTCGACCCAGGGGAATTTTTTGTTGCTAGGCAGAACTTGAAAGGGCTTCTATCCATAATTAAATTAAATAGCAGCTAGGTGAAGATAATGTGTGAAAAGGGGTAAATACATTCTCAATGTCCTCCCCCTCTCTCCCTATTGTGTGGGCCGAAGCCCAAAGAGGCCTCTAAGGCCGAAGTATCCGCTGATGGGAGTCTTTGACGGTCATCTTTTTCACCGCTGTCGGAGAGGTTGTCGATAGTCGGTGAAAGCAACATATAAAGGATAGGAAGAGTAACTAACTTTAATTTGATAAATCAATGGCGTTATGCTGAAATCAGAACTCTGCGAAATAGCGTTGATCTACGATGGTGGAAAAAAACAAACTGAGGGACCTCGACGCGTGAAGGACCAGGGGTACAGTGGACGTCACAATAGGGATAGTATTACTGGCACGCCCTGTCGACATGCCTTTTCGAAATTCGAACGCTATGCACTTTATCAGCCATTGGGGTAAGTCGAGGTAGCTTGTGCCCATTGATGATCGTTTATTTACTGTCAGTGATTTGTATTCCGCTGTTGCACACACACTTTATTGCCATTTTGGCTTTCACTGTCGCCAGAATTTGCACTTTATGACCATTGATTGTCTACGGGTCAAATTCAGCTGCTAGCACTTGCACTTTAATATTGTGTGTCCATCTTATGCTGATCCATTGATTGTCTAAGAGTCATATTTTTGCTGCAAGCACTTACACTTTAACATTCTGTGTCTACCGTTTTCCGATCCTTATTTTATATATCACAATCCTGTACCATAATGTTTTTAAACTGTGACATAATAGAGATATGTGCCCATTCTTTTAATTATAACCTTTGACTGTCCAGTACTGTCCTAGCCACAAGGACTCTGCTGCAGTTTATCTGCACCACTATGGTTTTAATCCATTCCAAGATGTCTGCCTGCATGTTGCATTGCCTTTCTTGGCCCACACAGTTGCCATTGACATGGTAGAAGGACTTGTGAAGTTACTTAATTGTGTACTCTCCACTGTTTCCATTATGTGACCAAGCGCTCTGTGAGTGTGAAACGCGTTACCCTTTTTTCCCTCGTATCCCGTACATGCTGTGTATTTGCACTAATAAACTTTCCAAGTTATTCCATCATGGCTGTTTCTTCATTGTTGTCGGCATCTCCTGACCCGGAGTGCGGTCCGCTGTTATGGTTCCACAATCTCATACCCTCACCCAGCATCCACGGTTGCACAAGCCAAGATCTCTTGCAGGTAGGAACCGGCGTTTAGTCGCTCCATTCCTTTATCATTAGAGGCTACCCTGGAAACAAGCTGCAGCAACGCTGCATTCTGGAAATCCATTGCCATGACTACTGCGTCTACGCAGTCATGCGATCAGGGTCAGCTGCCTACTGCCACAGATCCCGTCTCCAAAGGCAGCTTAAAAGCATAGCAGTGCGGGAGTTCGCTGCTTCCGATTGCAGCTACTTTCCCTTGTTACCAGCATTCCGGTATTTTGTTGTCTTTCATTTTCTCCTTGCTGACTCCTGCCCAATGATAGGACTGCTTTTTCCTCTGGTCCCAGTGCTTATGTTGAATTCCTGGTTACGACTCCTGCCCACTGGATCCGGGCCCAGTGTTTACCTTAATTTCCTGGTTACGACTCATGCCCGCTATACGGACTGCATGTTTTTTTCTTTTCTTCAGTTCACTACGGCAGCTGCAGTTCTCTGCTACATTCTGTTCCTCGAGTGTAGCTCCACCGTACGAACTCAGTGCTGTTACATTCAACAGCTGTTTCTTCATCCATTGTCATCCGCGTACCTTGGAAGGACTCCTGCATCTACTGTATTCTGTGCACATTCAGGGCGTGCTGCAGATATCATCCCTTGTGCACCATCCGCTCTCTAGTGCGTCCCTCTTGCCGATCCGGCTCAGTAGCCCTCACTAACTTACCTTGTTTATTGTGTTATCCTTGTCATTGTTTCTGGACTCATTCCTGCTTCGGTTCCTCAGCATCTTCCATCTCCACAACTCTGTACTCGGTGAGGAAGTGTATTTAGGTTACCTTGTCATTAGTATCCATTGTTGATCAGGGGGTTACTCTAAATTGCTGTCTTCTAGGTCATTGGGGGTAAAAGGGTACGTCCACACACCCAACTTGTTCTGGAACAGTCCAGAATCCAGACAGGTGACTTCCGCTCTCCTAGAAAGGTGCCTTATCAACGTTCTCACTGATACTGATCATCTTGTCTTTTTCTTGCAGCCTGGTAACGTGGTGGTGTGTTATCCCCGCTCTTTTGTGTGATTTGTCCCTCTGGCTGTTTGTTACTCCTCCAGCAGAGGGATATATCATAAAAAAGAGCTCCCTCAAGTGAGGAGGCCTGGGTTAAGGAATAACCCAGGCTCTTCAATCAAGGCCATCCAGTCAAAGAACCAGCACTCGCCTCTACTCCTCCGGAAACACTGTTTTGGTGAGTAACATCCGCCTGCCGTCCACAGGTTACTGTTAGGGAACCCACCTCCACCCCAGCCCAACACTAGTGTCGAAGTGCAGGCAGGCCACCTCGCCACCCCTCCCTACCTCCAGTGATGGTGGAGACTAGGCAGTAGAAGAAGCACAGCAGCTGCAGGGAAGAAGCCCGAGCAGCGAACTACAAAATACAAAGGGGTGCCGCGAGCGACACAACACCGGCTGCCTAATGCAGGAGAGCGTGGATTGCAGAAAAGCAAGGGGTGCACCCACAACACTGGCCGTCAATGAAGCAAGGCTCCAGCTGACAGTGTCAGCTGGAGCTCGCACCGGGACAAGCTACACTAAACCACCAGGGAAATATTGTTTAAAATAAAGGCCTCTATGAAGGCCTTTACCCACTATAGCACCAGGAATATAATTATTATTTTAATAGGCCCTTTCAGGCCTTGAGTAGCGCAATGACCCTGGACTCTAGCAGGGTCCATGATGGAAAGGGGTGGGGCTTACCATCCCTTTTAAGCCCTCCCATGGCCTTCCCCTGTCACACCCTGTGCAGCCAGGTAAGTGATTGGACAGGGTGAGTATACATTCATGGGAGGGGATGGGGTCTTTAAGGAGGTGCGTGCATGTGAGTTTGCAAGTGTGGGTTAGTTGGGTGAGGACTAAAGGCAGTGGAGGACATCCGAGAAACCAGAGGAGGGGAGAGCAATTGGAGTGCAGAGGTTATTGTTAAGGGGGGGGGGGTCTGTGGAGTGTTTGTGTGAGAGAGGGGAGAGTGTGAGTTGTAGAGGTAAAGTAAGAATATCGGATCGGAGGGGCATAGTAGCAGTGGTGCCGGAATTGGTAGTATTAGTAGTCGGGAATAAGGATAGTAGGCAGGGGTAGTAGAGTGGTAGTCGATAGTAGGGGGGGTGTAGTGCAAGATATCCCTGGGTGTACCTCAGGGAATGACCTGCGGCTAGTGAGATGGTTGCGCTGGACACAATATCTCTAGGAGTAGAGAGAGAGAGAGAGAAATACAGTGGAAGGGTAGGGGTAGTAGCAGAGTGGGCATAGCAGTAGAGAGGGAGGGAGAAAGTGACAGAGTGGGAAAATAGAAGTAGCCATTGGCATAAAGCGAAACAGAGATTATAACTAGCGGGATAGCAGGAAGGGGGAGTTGTAGGGAAGAAGGAGAGAAGAGACAATAAAGGAGATAGAGGGGTAGTTGTAGGTATGAGCAGAAGTAAAAACAGGAGTAGGAAAAGAAATAAGACCTAAGAGTGGAGGTGGAAAGGCGGAGTGAGAGATTGAAGGGACAGTGACGTGGTGGGAGGAGAACAGCTTAAGAGAGCAGTATACCAAAGGGGCAGATATGAGAGGGTGTGAAAGGGGTGAGCGTGATGCTGGGTGAAAGAAGGCACCATTCATTACTCCTAGTAAGACTAGTAGAATAGTAAGCAGGGATAGAAGAGGGAACGTTAGAAGATCCCTAGGGAGTCAGTTAGCCAACGATTTAGGGAAAACACCAATAGCCCAGAAAGCGAAAGACAGATAGGGGTTACCAATCCAAGTGCTTCTAACATCCCTGATAGGGACATCTGGGTTAGGGAGGTGCGGACAAGGCTGGGTTAGACCAGAGAGAAAGGGCCGGCCCAAGCGCCAATTCCTCTTAGGCCCCGGTAGGCCATGAAGAACATTGAAATCAGAAGCCATTCTGACCATTTGTAATTTTAATAAACACCCTTGAACTCTCAGCATGGTTCTTTGTGATGGGCAACCCTGTCATAATCTATATATATAAAATTCAAATGTTGTGTGTGGGCTTGTGCCAAAGCGTTGTTCCTTATACAATTCCACACTGCTCACCAATCTGCGCCACATTTTGCATAGTTACCTGTTAGGACTGTGAGTGCTCAGTATTGTGAGGCAGACAACTGTTGAAGATCTTTCAAAATAAGGCATTTTATTGTTAAAGAAAATATATCAAAATGCCCCACTGTCCCTACTCTGCTGAAGAATTCCCTGCCTAGTCTAAGAGCTAAGGGACTACACTCTAACACAGGATAACTGGCTCTCACACTAAACCAAGTAAAAGTTAATCAGCAAAAGTTCCACTGGCAACAAATCTCCTCTTTTGGGTGAAGTTATCCACTTTCCACTTCAAGCAAAATAGTCCCAATGGTAATCCTGGCCACAATGCTTTTTCATTCCCACAGGAAGATTTGCCACAGTTCAAAAGAAAATGCGATATCCGCACTGTCAAGGCTACACAGTTCTTGTTGGGATTTCTTGAATTATAGTTTCGACATTCAAATTGGTATATTTATCAGGATGACTTCTTAGTACTACTGCTTCTGGTTCAACAATTGTACTCCTACTTGCTTCACCATGAGAGAAGTTACCTTTGTCGCACAGTATTGTACCTTGGTTCCGACAAACGTAATGTAGCATCTACTTACAACCAGATATACCCCTTGTGTTCCAATTCTTATGGCTTCAAATTACTTTTAGACAGACTTTTACAAGATAGATTTATAAGGTACTACAACCTCCTCAGGTAGGCTAGGCACTCTTCCTTTAATAGTTTTCTTCAAAGGGTGTCAAAACCAGCAAATGGAAGGGTATTGACACCCTCTGACGAACCACAGAAGCCGAATGGAATCGACTCTCCAACAATGGTTGGCACAGGTTCCTGGATTTTAGTAGTACATGTAACTACGGGGCAGCCAATGGGGGGAAGAGGGATTAGGGAGAGGTTGTGCATAGGAAGGGGGAATGAGGGAAACAGGAAAGAGGGTTGGGCTAATGAGATTGGAAGTGTAGGGAAAAAACACACAGTAATACCTTGACAGATATAGCCCTACTACCTACTCTGACCTGGTCCTAGCAAGGAATACCGGACTAAAATTAACACACTCCCAACATCCTAACACCTGTAACATGAATAATAAACATTCATCACTTTCAATGATATGCCTACCAGTTTGAACATTGTATTCTTGCCCATAGTAGCTCTCGAGAACTCTGAATCATTTGAAACATAAGGCAATGGTTTTGACGCAGACAAAAATAAGTGCATGATGACGCAATGAAACAAACATTTGTGGTTTCTCCACGTGAAGTAACAATACACATGGCCTGTTAGCAAAGCATGAAATGGAACACAAAACAAAACGTAGCTCTCACACTGTGGTTCTTCCCAGGTCAGTTTTCGTACTGTTCTCTGGTTGCAAGAATTCCTAACATACCCCAGATAGATGTGTATTGCCCCGAGTACAGTTTTTCATAGTTCAACCACTGAGCCCCCCGCACTTGCGTTGTATTAATATTGAAGAGACCATTTCCATGTTCCTTTACATTGTGCCCTTGGGATTGACAAATGTGATTAGTTTGGGATACCCAAAAGGAGCTTTCTTTTGGTAAGGTTTGCTCAGATTTGACAACATTAAGGTCCACACCTCTAGATCTAATATGAGGTTTAGGAACATTAAAATGACAATAAGTCATTACATCTTTAGGTACCTTGAGACCAGTCTTCCTTCCAGGGGAAACATACTCTGTCTCATCCCACAGAGTCTCCTCACCACACTGGGCCCCATCTCTTCCCAGGCCCCCCCTGCAGTACACCACCCCCAGGGTTGGGATCAGGAAGTGTCTGCCTTCCGCTTGCCACCTGGCAGGAGACTTTAGGCAGGGTTTCAGTGAGGGATCCGTAGGATTCCTCACAGTACCCTCTGGGCAATACTGGTTACATGACATGTAGCCACCCCACCCCTTTCCACGGATTTCAGCACAAGTCAAAATTAGTTTGTGGCTTGTTGGCTTGGCAAAATGTTGTTTCTTAGACAATTCCACATCTGCACCAAATGTTGTATCCCTTGACCTGTTGGGATCCTCCGGACATTACCAGCTACATGGCATTTGGACACTCCACCACCTTTTCCCCAGATTTCAGCACAAGTCCAAATTTGCTAGTGGGTTTGTTGCTTTGCAAAGTGCTTTTTCTTATACAATTCCACAGCGTTTAACTAATCTGCAACAAATTGTGCATAGTTACCCGTTAGGACCCTGTGGACATTACTGGCTACATGTTATTTGGACACCCCACCCTTTCTCTGGATTTCAGTACCTTTGCACATGAGACGGTTGCATGAAATCAGCTAAACATCAATGTGGTCGTAGAAGGACCGATCCCGACACCAGGAACAAAACCCGAGGTCCCTATGGGAGCTGGAAAGCCAAGTTTCAAGGCCCTAGGATGCACAGTTTCTAAGATATTTGCATCGCAATGAACTGCACCACACCAGGGTGAGGCAACAGGCGGGGAGCGAGCACAGAAGGTCCCAGTATGCAGCAGCACACCAACTCTCGCCTCCCCCCAATATCTGCTCTGGGGTATGCCAGCCAGACACACGCGCCCTTTCTCATTGTAGTTTATTTCAGGGTGCAAAGCACAACAAGAGATAAGAGAATTGGAACTGCGACCGACAGGATAAGTGTTATCATGTCTGTCGTGGTGCCACAGAGATCAACATATTAATTTGCTGTTCAAAGTTGCCTAATTAATTTGAATGTTTAAAGTTTAGAATTTCACGTGTTGTGTATGTAAATTGTGATGATCATGTTTTGTGCAACTTAGTGCCTAATAAACCAGCATGTCTGGTTCCAGAGCACTGTGCATTATACAATCTCTCTTTGCATTGCCCTTCCCTTATTCACCAAACTGATGAAGCTCATGGCACATTGTCCCTAATCTGTGACACCATTCCACAGTAGTGACAGTATAGTAAATGGCATATATATGTATATGATATGGCAAATAGCCCTTTGTAGCACAGTCTCAAAGCTAGTGCTTAAGAACGGTACCTGGTGCGCCTATCTCTCTTTCAAATTACTTGAATTCTTTCACTGCCCCCGGCATCTCCACCGACTCCCTGTACTCCTCTGCACCCACCCCTTGGGTCCCTTCTAAAATCGAACCCCAGACACTCTTTGCTTAATTTTTCTCTAGTCCTCTGTGTGAGATGGTTAAGATTTTCCATGCTTTTCTCTGCACTTTCTAATGTGATTTTGAGTTGGTGTGGAGGAATGAATGGACTGTGGTGATAGGCATACCTCTATGTGGTGCCACAGAGCCCAACATATTAATTTGCTATACACAGTTGCCTAATTTATTTGTATGTATGAATATAGATATATATATATTTATAAAAATCTCTCTTTACATTGCCCTTCCCCTATTCAAAAAGCCATGGCACATTGTCCCTAATCTGTGACATCATCCCACAATAGCGATAGTATTTGTGCTGCTTTTGTTAGTATTTACAGTTTGCATTATTTACTCAATTTAATTTAGGACACATATTAAATGTTTACATTTTTCATGCACAGTGTAATTACTGTAAATGTGTATACATTTTTATTTGTAGAAGCAAATGCTACTAAGCTTTTACTGTATATGATATTTGAATACTTTTTAGTTGTTCAGTGTATGTTTTATTTTTATGATGTTGTTTAGTAAATGATATGCATTTATAACGATGACATGTACCTTTTTAATTGATATTGTTGTATATGTAAAGTATGACACTTGAATGCTGATGTATATTTGATCATTGTAGATTTTAAAAAATGATTCTGTGTATTTTCTTTCATTGGAATTTTGGGGAGGAATTATGCGTGTGTATATTATATTTTAAGTTTATTATTATGTCGTAATTTTGTATTACAAAAATATGTTATACTTTCTTTTAACATTTATTATAAGTCTACATTTAATGTCCTTTTGAATGAATTTAAATGTTATACAGTTACTTGTTTTTGTGTGTGAAATTGTTATAATGTTATGGTGATATTGTATGCTTTTAGGTGTGTGGGAAAGTTGAGGTAACCATGATATTTGATTTTAATATTATAATTTTTAATTCATTAATAAAGTTTATTATGATGTTACCTATTTAGCCCTGACTTTCCTTTGATGTGAGTTTTCAGGAGATGTTAATTTTGTAATACACAAAAAACATTTGTAATCCTGTTTCCAGAAAATGTTGTAGGCTCCCGGGTGGTAGTAGTATGTGCTGTAAGAGTGTGTGTGTTATAGGACCATACATGTGTTGTAGGAGAGTTTTATTAGAGTCTGTGTCGTAAGAGTGTGTGGTAAGTGTGTGTCATATTCTGCTCATGCATTGTATGCCCCTTATACATATAAAGGCGCTCACATTAAAGTTAACTTTAATGTGCATTTTTAATACGTATGACAGGTTTATATAACTTTTCCATTTCGTACTTGTATGCAATTTACAGTTCTTGAAAACCTACAAAGGCCTGACTTTCCTGTCAATTTTTAAAAGATGTAATTTGCGTAATGTATGAATCGTGAAAATCATATCCCCCCTGTACAGTTTGTATGAATAATTTACATTTATTACATTGCCAGAAAAGTAACATCAAAATCAGCTCTGACTGATGTTATTTTTCAGTTGCATACTGCGTAATGACGAACTGTGAAACTCATGCTTCTCTTGGTGCAGCTCATATGAAGAGTGCACATTTATCCATCACCTTAAAACTGAAAGCAAAGTCAGCCGTGACTTGCCTTTCATGTGAATTTTTAGATGTTTATTTTTTCACCTTAAAACTGAAATCAAAGTCAGCCGTGACTTGCCTTTCATGTAAGTTTTTAGATGTTTATTTTCTAATGTACGAATTGTTAATTGTGTAGTGTACGAACAATAAAACTCATTTGCTCTGTGTACAGTTTGCATGAAAAGTGTACATTTATTCCATCACCTTAAAGCTCTCGAGATCCTGGCGCGCCCGGGTGGTTGTTTGGGCTACGACATGCATAGTCCTTACGTCCTGGGCTACGCTCGGTCCTTGTCCCTTCTCAGTGCACAGCATTTGGCTCCCCCGTTTTACAGCCGGTGCTACAGTGTCACTGCGATTCCACTCAGGAGAGGGGATCTCGCTCACCTGGTTTGGGTTGCCCCGTCTATTTTGAATGGGTTTGTCCCAATCAGGTTCAGCTGGAGACTAGTTCGCTCAACACAGTTTCCGGGATCAATCCTCACACTCCTAGCTATCTTCTTCGTCCCAGTACTTGTACTACAAATAAATGGAACGCCAGCTGGATGCTCTTGTGTGTTAGTTATTTTCTTAGAATAAGGTTGGTTTGTTATGCAACGGAAGATATTAGAACTGTTTGTAACAAGGGAAGACGGGTTTTGCTTTGGCAAAGAGGAAGGGGCTGACAACGCAGAAATATACCAGGTGCTGTGCGAATGGTCATCCCTAATCTCATAAGGGGCTTCCTCTCCCATGTTAACCTCCCCCTGTGCACCACCCCAAGGGTGACTATTGTACTGTGGATAAACTACTATCACACCCATGGGAAAGGTCTACCCCTAGGGGAGAAGGGACGACATCAACAGATTTGTCACAGTTCCCTGTAGGTTAGTACAGCACTGCATTGGATGCTTTGATGAATCACTTGTCAGAGAAAACCTTCTCCAAATATTCAATCAAGGGAAACATCAGTAATCTCGGCCAAGTAAGTGCGCTTCTCATTTAAGCATTGCCAAAGCCAACAATTTTGGATTATGTGCAGACGTAGGATAAGCATTTTCCAGGCACTGCCATAATGGTACCACTTGGTGATAAGATGGCAACAGCTGGAAAATGGTGGGCAAATAATGTCAGTCCCTGGCAATGCTATCATGGGTCTATGAAATAGTCATGCTGTTGGCTTTGCTAAAGCTTATTTTAACAGGAACTGAACGCAAGCACACACGTTTGTTAAAAATCAAGTGCCAGAAGGGACACTTGGTTATGACATTTTTGTTATATTAGGATCTGATTTATAACGGCAATCAAGTCATTACCTTTCAGAAGATTGCTTTCAGATAAAGGCAGCACTCTGCAATATTGAAGCGGAAAGTCAAAAGGGTGAATGATGATGTAGAGGGTTAAATAAAATGCCATCATAGTCACCAACACTATTCACAGCAATTCAGGATTAGTGAGTGACTAGACAGTTGTTTTTAAAAAGCTTAATGAACACAATGTGATTGGCGAGGTCCAGATGCAGCCAGGACACCAGGTGACAGTGGGGTAGCTCTTGGAAAGAGATGCAGCGCAGAGGACCAGGCATATTGGATGATTTGCAAAGCAAACCTTAGCATTGTCTTGGTGCGCTTTTTGTAAAATGTCTTCAGCCCACTAGAATTGTTTCTCACTTGATATTGAAGCTCATTAAGAATTGTAATTTCAAACTGTGTGGGCTAAGCCAGCTCATGAATACTTTCTTTTGAGGCTGCACAAAGTCAGTTAAAATTGTATTGGCCTTTCGCCTTCATTTAGCCATTTGAGCCGCTCTGAGAAATTAAGATAAGTACACCAGCGCCTCTGCAGTCAATTCCAAAGTGAATGAAAGCAGAATTAATTGGATTTAATGCCCCAGGGAATCTGTACTCAACATCAGCCAAAGTGGAAATCAGCCAAGTGACAGTTACAACCTCAGCTGCCAGTGCCAGTTACACAGAAAACCTGTACATGTTGAAAGCCTTGTTTGGGTGAGTTGTAGGGAAGTTGAGCCCTGACAGGGAGAAGACTAATTTACAGAAGAGGGCCTAATGCAGAGGAAAGATTTGCTCAGTCATTGAAGGCATGTGGGGGACGGAGCAGAGGATGGTTGCACGTACAATGGTAAACATCTCCCTCTTACTAACTCGCCCAACCAAAGATAGGAGGCAAAGGTAAGTAACTCCATGGCGCCATGCTGTTTTCCGAGTCCAGCACGCTACACCCAATTCAGTTGCTCCTACTATTTCTACTCCGTACTTAACCTGTACTTTCGCCCTCTAGTATCGCTCTACTGCTTCTTCTACTCACAAACGCTCTCACCTACTCCACTACCACTCACTAAGACTTCGTACCATTCACTACTACCACCAACGACCACCTCCTACTCCCACCACCCCTCTACCACTCCCACAGCTACTACCACCTCTGTCACCAACACTACCACCACCCTACTACTCCTACTCTACCTATACCCCTCACACTCTCCACTTACTCACAAATACTCCATAGACCCCCCTCTCTGAAATAGCTTCCACACTCTGGTCTCTCGCGCTTCCTCTGGTCTCTCGGACATCCTCCACCAACTCCTGTCCTCACGCAACGAATCCACACTAAACCATTCACACACACTCACTTAAATATCCCTCCCCCTCCCAGGATTGGCCACTTACCTTATCCAATAAGTTACATTCTGGGAGGGGTGTGACGGGGAGAGGTTTACTAAGGCTTCATATAGGCTAGTAAGCCCTGCACCCAATCTCACTGTATTCCTGACCTGGAGCTGATAATGGCACTCAGGTATTTCTGCAGGCATCCATGGGGTCCTTTATCTATGATAGGTTTCCCATGTGGTATGTTAGGCGTTGGTTTTTAACTATTAAACCCTGGTGGGTCAGTGGTGATGTGCAGACTCCATTTTTGGATTCCACGTCAACTCCAGTGTCCTTCTCATTTTTTCACCCGGTGTTGTGGGTGTCAGGGCACCCCCTGGTGCCATGCATTGCCACTGCCCCATTCACTAGCGTTGCGTGGCCTGTGTTGTGCCGCTCTCTGCACCCCGTGGCAGGATGAACTCTGCTTCTCCTCTTCTCCTGGCGTCCCATTTTCTGGCTTTAATCTGCAGTGCCGGAGCCACATCAGGTAAGTAGGGGCTGGGAGGAGGCCTGCCTCCATACTGGCACTGGTGGGGTTTTGGAATGGGGCGGGCTCCTCTCCCCCCCCCCCTTTGACAGGGTCTGAAAGCAGGACCTGTCACAACATGCATGCACTTTATTGGAAGTAGTGCATTTTTTTATTGGAATTGCCCAATTTGCTCGAATAAAACTGTCCTTATGGTCGTTTTGTTCAAACTTGGGTAGTGCCGTTTGTTCGCAGCCTAATATACCGGACATGACGAATGGGGGATGAGGGGGTGTCCGGTATATTATGCTTTGGGGGATGCGGGGGTGTCCCCTGATTCCTTGACATGGGAAGCAGGGGACTCAGAAAAAAAACGACCCTGCAGCGTCAGCTCTGACCCACGTTTCAGGGATGGAACTGACGCTGCGGGGCAGTAGATGGAGTACCGCGACCGGGTAGACGGTAAGTAGGGGACGAAGGGATTTATATAGGGCTGCTTCAGGGGCAGGAGATTGGGGTTGTTTGACTGAAGGTCAAACAGAGTTGCGGTTGAATCTATTACGATCCATTCCGCAGCAAACTGTTTGACTTCAGTCAAACAACCCATATCCTTTTTACTTCTGTCACACAATGGTAACATGCACACACCCTGCAAAGTAGCGTGTGAGGAAATCATACTGAAAACCAACGAACAAAGGGATCTTAAAAGACTAAAGACCACATTTTTCCCCTAGCAGTAGTCTCAGATTATTTACACTTATTTCTAAAACATGCAGAGACAGAGCTCACAAAACATATTCTACACATCGCAGTCCATGTAATTTTACATTACAAAAATGTACTTGCAATGTTATTTTCCATTTATAAATGTAAGACTAGTACCACAATGCAAAGTGATGTCAGCTTAAAATCCAGGTCTAGCAGCAACGTTTTCAAAAGGGGGCACGAGTGATTTGAGGGCATGTTGGGGTTGCAAACATAGGATAGGTAGTTTTGGAACACGTGCTTTGGGAATGGAACAAGGTACATGCTCTTTTGAACAAAGTGACAAGAGTGATAAATGAAGTGTTGGGGTTGGATTTGCTCTTTGATTTTGAAACTATGATCCTGGGGGAGAGGCGCCTTATTACACACCTGGCATGCAGAAAAGTGCTGGTTCCATAGGGCAACTATGGCTGCTGTTAGGCAGAACCATATGCAGTACCCTTTGGGAACACCACACACAATTAAGACTACAAGTGCAAGTACAAATTCACCTTTGGCACAAGCCTGTACTACACAATAAAGTGGTAGCGATGGCTGAGCAGCCAGACTTATCTCAAGAGTAAAGTGAGCAGTATCAGAAGTTACACAAAGGACAGCAATTACTATGGTTCAAACAAACACTGACTCAAGGTTTCTGAGTAAAAGACTATACATTTATTTACACATCAGTTGTAAAACAACTCACTAAGTAAAGGAGCAGAAAAATCACACTCTTAATATAATACACAACACCCAATGAATTCTGGACAAGTTAAGCTCAAAATGAAGTGTGAGCAAAAAGGCACTCCAGCCAATTTAATGGTACAGAGTCTTTGCAGAGGATCACACAGTTCAAAGTAGTTCGCGGTTAAGTCTTTGCCAAGAGTTCGAAACAAAGTCGGTCGAAGGAAAAGTTATTTAAAAGATTAGAGAAGGACAAGCCCTTGGATTGGCGAAATATTTCAAACACTTTCACCAGGTTAGAACAGTACATTAAATGGAGAAGAAGGCTGTAGCTGAGGCAGAAGTTCCTGGCAGGTCCTGCAGGCTCACGGTTCCTGAAGCGACTGTTGGACTGACACGAAGTAGGAAGACTGGAGGGTCCTGCACTGCCCAAGGAAGAAACCAGCAGCGAGCACAGCAACAAATAAAAGGTGCGCTCCTTAAAAACCAAACAGGGTCCGAGCCTCCTGGCTATCCGGTTCACTGCAGCGATGCACAGCAAATTCGACCAGGGGAGGGAGGCCTTGCTTGGTGTTTGGCGAACTGGTTTGTCCCACCAGCACAAGGGAAGAAGATTCCTTGCAGATCTTCTCTGTCGTCGAAGTTTGGAGATTCGGACCCGCAGCAGGGCTTAACCAGGAGGTTCAGTAGTGGCAGTGGTCCTCTTCTTTCAGCTTCTCTTCGGTTCTCTCGATCCAGTGGCAACTCTGCCTTCCTACTCCCAGAGACCTGTTTTTTATGCAGTTTTCCCCCATTCACACAGCCTGGCTGTCAATCACACAGCAGGGTGGCTGTCCTGGCAGGACAATCACCTAGCCAATCAAACCAGAGTGCGATTTGGGTTTCCAAGGGAACCCTGTGCAGGGGGCCTAAAACCCCTCCCTCACATCCTGTCCCCCCAGACTCTCAGGCGCCTAAGGAGGGCTTCTGCAGAAGCCTGCCAAAGGACGGTGAACAAAGGAACCAAACCTGGTTTGGCGCGCAGAGTAAAACACGAGAAATACCTTTACAAAAAGAAATGGCGAATAAACCCAGCCGGAACCATATAAAAGTAAATGGGGTCCAGCGGATTTAAGTTTGAGGCTACTAAGATAGCCTAAAACAGTACCAAGGCTATTTACATAGACCACAGTAGGAAAAATATGGTAGATACCACTGCCACCAGCCAAAACTTAAAGAAAGGGGAACAAAATAATGTTCCATGAGAGACAGACAAAAAGGGATCACTATTAACCCTTTCCAGTACTCTATGTAAGATAGTTTGTACTGGGTCTGTGAATTTAAAAAGACTAATAAAGTCAATGCCAACTTTACATGTTCTGAGAGACAGTAGTCCGTCCCAGAATATGGAGTTTAAAGTGGGACGTCTGAAAAAGACAACCCTCCGTCACTGCACTAAGGGTGCTTTGTAACACACAGTAAAAAGATGATGCCTATGGAGTAGGTGACGTTCCACAGTCTATGAACACAAAACATGTTAAACACACACAGCAAAATACATGTAAGAGTGGGAAAAAAGGCTCACACACTTACCAAGTGAAAAAAAAAATCCTAGAAATCCAGCAAAGCTGCTGAGGGACTCAGTAGGTAAGCGAAATTAGCCATTCTGGAGAATTCTCCCTAACAGCTGCCAAGAAATTGATCTTGAGAGAATGTAAATCTACCATGTCAATAATAAAGTGATCTTGAGGAACCACAATAAAGTAAAATGTATGATGAAATATGGGGCAGGGTTTTGGATTCAACGTCTAAGGGGAAATTCCATGTTAATACAGACAATCATTTCGAAAGGGGAATGGACTCCAACGTGAAGAGTCAATGTTATTTATTTATTTATGCATTGATGTGTTTTTTTTCTTTTTAATATGCAATAGTTGTAAATGCTAAAAATGTGTTTAAAAAAGAAATGGAATATTGTGAAAAAAATAATGATAAAAGAAAGTGAAGCAAATGCCAAGAATATTTCCCATCCCTGGCACTGTTTCATCAAGAACTTCCTTATTATTTGTAGATCTTCCCCTAGCTCTTATAGGCATTAGGTAGAAGTGTTTCCCTGGCGCGGCACCAAATAAACCCTTTGCTGAAACACACCTGTCTTGCGTCATGCGTATCATTGCTCGACCTCCCTGCACTTTACATGTTGTGATGATATGCATTGTTTATGTACTGTAAAGTAATGTTGGGTATGGGGGGAAATTAGGGCTCTGGTGCACGGGGGTGGGATTGTAAACTGAGGGGGTAAAAAAGTAGCCCTCATTACATTTTGTGCTGGTAAGAAGCTTCATGTACAGAGCAGTAATGGTGTGTTTCTGTTAGGTTATAGGCTGTCCTGTTAAGGGATTAAGGGAGTCCACAATATGTAAACTAAATATTGACCAGCCCGGAGATTAGGCAGCAAAGCCAACGTAGGTTTTTTTTTTTTTTAAACTTCTTTTTATTATAAAGCGTGGCAGCAAAACACAGGCGAACAGCGTCAGGCAGTTACAGTATGAAAACAGTGTACATAAAGTAGGTGCGCAGGGGTTACTACACATGATGGAACAGTCAAAGAACACAGTCACAGCGTGAAGAGGGCAACAGGAAACTATGATAGGGGTGAGGACCCAAGCTGGTGGAGGGAAGCGGGTGGGGGGGAGGCATCCGGTGTCTCGACAAGATCGGACATGTAAGAGCGGAACCTGAGCCAAATATTTCTAGGCCTGGAGTGGGTGGGTTGCATATGGGACCAGGCTTCCTCAGAATCCGAGGCCCACGTGACCGCTCTCAGCCATTGGGCGTGTGTGGGAGGTGAGGGGCGAAGCCAGCAGAGCAGGATGGAGCGCACCGCGAGAAGCAGGCAGAGGCCAGCTAGTTTCTTGGAATCACGGGAGAGGCCTGGGAGGTCGTGAAAGAGGCATACCACCGGGGAGGGAGCAATGGGATGGTCAATCACAGCGGATACTGTCGAGCAAACAGCCTCCCAAAACTGTGAGAGGCGGGGGCAGGACCAAATCATGTGGATATAGTCGGCATCATCCTGGCCGCATCTGGGGCAGCTGGTAGGGTGATCACCGGACATAGGATGTAGTCTGATCGGGGTGTGGTGAAACCTATGTAGTACTTTGAACTGAATGCGTTTAAACCGGGAGTTGAAGGAAACTCGATGTGTGCGTTCGTATAGGTGTGCCCAGCGCTCAACTGACATCTCAACACCGAGGTCTGCCTCCCAACCACGTTTCAGTTTAGCGAAGTCTGGGACAGATCTGGATTGTAGCATAGTATATAACCTAGAGATCTTACCCCTCGTGGGGCCGGGGGAGGAGAGCTCCTCAATGGCTGGGTCGTCTGGTGGCAATGCAGGGAACGCTTGGTAATTACGCTTAAGGGTCCTACGAAGGGATGTATATTGGAGCCATACACTCTGGTCGCTTCTCAAGGGCGAGGGGAGATCGGCCATTCAACGAATATACCCTGGTCAAACACGTCTCGTAGCAGCTCGTAGCCCGCGTCCGCCCAGCGGCGAACCGTGCCCGGTGGAACCCGCGGGACCCCCGGGAGAAAATTCCAAAGAGGGAGGTTACCGTGGAAGGCGTAGGCAGTTCCAGTCAGCTTCCACATTTTCGCTAATGCGATGGCTGTGCAAGCGACCGGGCTCTGTGAGTCCTGTACCAAGGGAGCAGGTTGTAACACCAAGGAGCGGATGTCCCGGTCAAAAACTGCAAGCTTCTCAAGTCGGACATGCGGGGGGGGGATCCGTAGTATTAAACCAGTGAGAAGTATATTGGATTTGGGACACCAGCCAGTATTTAAGAAAGTCAGGGGCACCGAAGCCCCCGTTAGACATGGGAGTGGAAAGGGTATCGATTTTAAGGCGAACCGCACCCGAGTGCCAAAGAAAGGAATTCACAGTGCGGGTCAAGTCACGAAAGAAGCCCACCCCTGGCCACAAGGTTACGTTAGTGAACCTGTAAAGCAACTGGGGCAACACCACCATCTTCAACAGACCTATCCTGCCTGCCAAAGAAATCAGGAGTTTATCCCAGACCCGGATCTTAGCTGTCAAGTGTGTGAGATACTTTTGATAGTTTTCCTGGAAGGTCAGCGCCCGCTGGCGCGTTACCACTATCCCTAAGTAGGTAAATGTGGATTGGGCCCATGTGAAACCGAGGGTGTCGGGGGGAGGGAGAGTGCATTCCGTGAGTGGGAAAAGAGTGGATTTCGAGCAATTCACTTTAAGGCCCGAAATTCGACCAAACTGAATGATGTCCTCTAGTATTGGGGGTAAGTTGATGGAGGGAGAGCGCACAAACAACAACGTGTCATCCGCATATAGGGACACTATGTCCGTCTGTCCCGCAGAGCGGAGGCCCCTACGAGCTTGGAATTGGCAGAGCATGTCGGCAAAAGGCTCAATTGCTATAGCGAAAACCAAGGGAGAGAAGGGGCACCCCTGTCTCGTCCCCCTGGCGACCTTAAAAAGGGGGGAGCAACGGTCGCCGGTGCGGACCCTGGCAACAGGAGCGGAGTAAAGCAGTCTGACCCAGGAGAGAAAGGAGGGGCCGAATTTACAACCATCGAGGACCCACCACAGATACCTCCATGAAACTGAGTCAAACGCCTTTTGGATGTCAAGGGTGACAGCCACTGCGTGCGTCTCGGGACTGATTCTGTTGATGATGTTAAATAGACGCCTCAGGTTCAGGGAGGTAGAGCGACCCGGGATGAAACCAGCCTGGTCCGGGTGGATGATAGATGGCAGGAAGGGAGCCAACCGGAGAGCCAGAGCCTTGGCGTATATCTTGACATCACAATTTATAAGTGAGAGCGGGTGATACGAACCGCACTGCGAAGGGGGTTTACCAGATTTAAGTAGTACTGTGATTGTAGCCTCACGGAGTGAAGGGGGGAATACTCCGGCCTCTATGGACTCCTCCCAAAGAGCCAGCAAGTGAGGGAGCAGTTGTGACTTGAAATGTTTGTAAAATTCGACTGGGTTGCCGTCCGAGCCAGGGGCACGACCCGAGGATAGGGAATCAATAGCGTCCGACAGCTCCTCCCGCATGAGTGGGGAGTCAAGGGAACCCACGGTCTCCGGAGACAAAGTTGACAGAGGAAGGGCATCGAGAAAGGAGTCGATCTCCGCCACCGACACCTCATCAGTGTTAGAATATAGGGTTTCGTAGAATGTGAAAAATTCCCTGTTGACATCCTGTGAAGAGACAGCCGTAGAGCCGCCAGGCCTCTCAATACCAAGGATGTGTGGGGACCCCATCTCGTGCCGGATCAACCGAGCCAGAAATCGGCCGGGGCGCTCACCCTCCCCATACCTCCTCGCCATGCCAGGGCTATCCAAGAACCTTTGCTCACGGTCCGCAAGGGAACGGAACTTGTCCAATTCCATCCCGATGTCAGCCAGGTTGCCCGGGGTAGAGTGAAGTGAGCATGTAGCTTCTAGGGATGATAGTCTAGATTCGCTGGTGGCAAGATCTCTCCGGATCGACTTAAGGACCCCATTCTCCTTGGACAAAGCAATCCCTCTAATATAAACCTTGAAGGACTCCCATAGAGTGTCCTGAGACGTTACTGAGCCCGTGTTGGTCTCGAAGAACTTCTCAATCGACAGCTCGAGCTCGGAACAGAACTCCGGGTCCAGTAAGGACAGGGGTTTCAATTTCCAGTTGCGGGTTCGGCCGGGGTCAAGACCCCAGTCGACGGTAACAGTGACAGGAGAGTGGTCAGACAGGGTTCTGGGAAGGATCATTAGCTGTGTTACATTCTTAATCAATTCGTTGGAGATCACCCATCTGTCGATGCAGGAATAGGAATCATGAACAGAGGAGTAGAAAGAGTAGATGCGAGAATCCGGGTAGAAGAATCTACATGCATCCACCATGGCTAGACGGGGTAGGGAAGACAGTGCAGCGTAGGCTGCCCTGGAGAGGTGACGGGGCTTGGAGCCGGATCTATCGAGAGCTACATCGAAGATCGTGTTGAAGGCACCACCCCAAAGGATAGGAACAAGGGGGAAGCCATCGAGGAGGGAGGTGACCTGCACATAAAATTCAGGGTCATCTAGGTTAGGGCCATAGATGTTCAGAAGAACCACTTCCTTGTGGTGTAGCATGGCATGGAGCAGTACATATCTGCCTTGGGGGTCGATTATCGAGGAAATGAGGGTGAAATGGAGACTCTTGTGGATGAGGGTCATGACTCCCCGGCTTTGAGTGGAGAAGTCGGTGAAAAACCTATGGGGGCCCCAGGTCTTGGCGAAACGCATGCATTGTTCGGAGCGGGCATGAGTCTCTTGTAAAAAGAGAATCTTGGATCCATGGCGCTCGGCCTGCAACTGGAGCTGCCTCATCTTTTTATAATTACCCAGCCCCCGTACATTCCAGCTCATAAAGGTCAGGGCACTCTCAATCACAGTGTGGTGGTGTTTGGAACGAAAAGAATGTCAATGACCAAAGGGTCAGATTCGCGGTCCTACAGCACAGTCCGCCTTCGCTGCCAGCGCTAACTTTTCAATAACAAAACCCCAAACATGTCCCACCCCCACCCCCCCCCCAACAGAGGGATGACAAGCCCAACCCCTCTCAGACGAAACCAAACCAAAGGCATCAGCGCCTGGGGGCCTGTAGGCCTGACTGGCCGTGTCGCTCCGGGCTGCAGCAGATCCAGTAGAACAAAAGATGCCCACAATAGAAGTTGCATGTAGCTTGGGCAAAGTACTTGCACATGGTGATCCGGGAGGACTCTGTAAGTTGAACTGAACAAGCAGATTACGGGATGGAGGATCAGCGTGGCCCCGATGCGGGAAGGCGGAAGGGCCCAGGCACTCCCCGCCGGGAACCTAGGATAACTGCTGAACCGTGGTCAGAGGAGAGGGATCAGCCAGGGAAGCGTTTGTCGATGAATTTGGAGGCCTCCTCTGGAATCGTAAAGAAGAACACCTGGTTGGCGTGTTCTATGCGGAGCTTGGCAGGATAGAGCATAGCATATTTGATTGAGTGGTCTCGCAGCCTACGTTTCACCGCTTGGAAAGTCTTGCGCTTCCGTTGGACGCCTGTTGAAAAGTCTGGGTAAAGGTGAATCCTTGCGCCGCCCAGTAGTAGCTCGCCCTTGAGCCTTGCGGCCCTGAGGAGGGCGTCACGGTCGCGATAGTTCAGCACTCGAGCTATGATGGGCCGAGGTGGAGCACCGGGCCTAGGTTTAGCCACCAGAGCACGGTGTGCCCGCTCAATTGCGAAGTGTGGGGAAAGCTCGGGCTCGTCGAGGAGCGACAGCAGTGTGCGCTGAACGAAGTCTTCCATTGGCTCGTGGACTTCATCCTCGGGAACCCCGATAATGCGGAGATTGTTACGCCTCGAGCGGGATTCCAAATCCTCGTTTTTCTTTTCCACCTCCAGGACTCGGTTGGAGAGAGCGGCAACCTCAGAACGCAGGGCACCCAGCGCATCCTCAGCGGAGCCGACCCGCATCTTAACCTCCGACACCCGGCTGTCAGTCCTCTCAATGTGGGCCTTAATAGAAGATATAGTGCCGTTCATGTCGTCTAATTTTGAGTGAAGTGCGGTGAAGCCCTCCCGAATAAAGTCCATCATATTTTGGGATTCCGGGGCTGCGTCGGACGTTGCAGTAGGGGCCTGCTCGGCAGCCTCCTCCGGCGATCTCACCGTAGCCTTCGCGAACATGTTGATGGAGCTCCGTTTCCTCGTGCCCCCCTTGGTCATCCTGGCAGTATCGGAGGTCGAGGGAAAGGGAGGGGAAGAAATGAGAGCTTGATATTAGCGCAAGGCCCACTCCCCAGATCACAAGGTCCGATGCATGTACAGAGTCAGTGCAGGCGTGGGGCAACTGTTGGGCTCACCGATAGCCCGAGTAGTGAGGAGTTAAAGAAGCTGTGACCCCTCAGGGACTGACGAGCAGACGTCGCTGAAATTGGTGGCGAGGGGAGTCAGCAGGAGGGGGGCTGGTGGGCTGCCCGTGTAAGGCCAAGCGTAACCAGGCGATGGAAGTCCCAGCGGTAGGTGCGGTTCTCCAGTTGAGCCCATGGGGGCATTAGTGTAGGCCAGGAGGTGCGTGGTGCCAGATCTCAGCAGCACCGGGATGCAGGCAGCAACAGGGTATGTTGCAGTGGGGGATGTATCGTGGTCCGGCGGGTCTCGGTGTTCAGGGCCCCCCAACCGGCCACAGGTGGGGGCAGCGATGTCAAGTAGGCAGGCGGGACCCAGGCAGGCATGGGGGGGGGCAGCCCTGCATCAGGCCCAGCGGCGGCGCCGGCCCGTGTGCAGGGAGATCACTCCCGAGGCAGGAGAGAGAGTGCGTCTCCGGTCTGCGGAAGGCGACCTCAGGGGCCACAGTAGCCAGGCACACCCCTCCCCCCACACCCCCTACCTTGCTGCACTCCGGTGCCGTTGTCCGTGTGGAGGAGCGGCGGGGGGTGGGGGGGAGGGAAAGCGGGAGCCAGGTCCGCCTCGGGATACGGCTCGGGGGCGCGAAGCCAGCCGGAGCTGGGGGGCCGCCGGGAGAGGTGGAGGGGCCGGCAGCCACCGACGACCCGGGTTGGGACGTGAAGAGACGCGGAGAAGCCCAGCCAGCCGCGATGGTCCGGTGCGCTCCGCCGGGCAGGTGCCCCTCCCCCAAGGCGGCCCGCAGCGCCGCGGTCTCAGGTGGGTGGGCGAGCCGATGCCGCCGGAGCTGCCGGAGCCGCAGGGCAGGGAGAGCAGGAGGCCACAGCCGCAGTCAGGGGAAGGAGGTGCAGCCCCGTCCTCGGGGCGCGCAGAGGCTCCAAACTTCGTACGCCCACAGCCGGAAGGCTCACGGAGGATTGTAGGTAGCCCTGCAGGGTTACATGCAGCGTCGGGCGGTGTAAATGAGGATCAATTGCTCTGCCAGTCCGGAGCGTAACGATTAAGCGGCCATCTTGTTTCAGCGCAACAGCGCCCCCACAAAGCCAACGTAGGTTAACATGGCTCATGGGAAAAAGCAATTCAGGCTGAAGTTTACCCTGCAGGAGTTTGGGAATGCTGTGAGTAAGGGAACATGCATGCAATGGCATTCCTCACTTATACAGAGTGTAACTTTGCAGAACTATTTTTGCCCAGATTTATACCACTTTTTTACTGCAAAACTACAGATGGGGGAGGGTTGGGAGAAGGTGGGTCGTCCACATGTATTTCGTGGTAAAAGAAAATGGTAAAATCGGCCCAAAAGGTTTAGTAAAGTTGCATTCAGCAAAGAAATGCAATGAAGCCTCATAGATCCCTTGCAAACACAGGGGCATGTGAACCGGTAGGATGTGTGAAGTTGGCCTCATGCACGCACGAATAACAAATCCAAGATGGGTCAGATCCCAGGTATCGGCTTGGCCCACAGACTAGCAAAGGGAAGCTGTGGAGCAAACAACACCTGAGAGCTGTTAGAAATGGGAGGTGAGAGCTCAAAGGAGCAGACGCCTATAAAAGAACAGGAAGCTGACAGAAGGTCGTGGGAGAGAGGAGAGGTGCAGATTAGGAGTAATGTGCAGGTAAGAGAAGCTATAGAAGGAGCCTGGTGTGGAGGAAAAGGGTGGAGAGGGTGTGACTTGCAGCAGAGGAGAGAAGCTGAGAGGAGGCTGGAGTGGAGGAATCTGGATGAGTGGATGTTACTTGGAGTAGAGGAGTGGAGGTGTTGGTGTAGAGGAGTGGAATGTGTTGGAGACAGGGAAGCTAAGGTTGGAAAAAGCAGATGAAGGAGGAGATGGAGGCAAAGAGGGAGAGGTGGGGAAACAAAAAGGAGGAGATGATAAGAGACATCCTGCCATTTCCACAGCTTTTCATATTCGCCCCCTTCATTTGGAATGCCCTCTCCTTACCTCATGAACGACAGTCCTTCACTTGAATTATTCAAAGCATATCTAAAAACGTACTTACTGGTTACTGAACAGACCTCATGGGCCCAATCCATTCTCTCGCTAGGCTACCCTAATGGGAACTATATGGGAAGTATGTTACTAACAATCTGCACTTACACTAGGCTACCTCTATCTAGTCTTTTTACGTATGTCACTTGTATATGTCCCTACCTAATGTTCTTCACTGCCACCCACTGACAAAACTGGAGGAGGTGGAGGTGGCAGGATATTAGGAGGTGGAGGTTGTGAGATATTAGGAGTTGGTGGTGAGAAATCAGGAGGAGTTGGTGAAACGACAGGAGAAGGTGGCAAAATGTCAGCAAGAGGAGCAAGTTGTAAGTCAATTGGAGAAGGGGGGAGGCAGCAAAAGCTGGTGACGAAAGATGAAGAGGAAGAAGCTGAGAGAGCTCAATACGAGGAGGTGGCCACAGACATAGACGAGAACGTGGCAGTTACTAGAGGAATAGGCAGAGAGACGGAATAGCCTAGAAAGGCCAAGCGAGAGGGACGATACCCCAAGCACTATTCAGCTGATGGACCAGAGTGGTGGACGGAAGGAGGAACAAGAATGTGCAGAGGCAGTATAGAGGTAACAGGAGACAAGAGTAAGGCTCCGTCTGTGAGTCAATGGTCCTAGATGTGCGATGTTTTGATCCACAGCACACCCCAAAACAAAGAATAATACAGGACAACTGTGCAAAGCATACCTTGGCTGCTGGGTTCATTGAAACCCAGTGCCTTCGTAGGGTCCAGACTCGGCCTCAGTCTCCAGTTCTAAATATGAGTCAATTTGTGTGAAAGCACCTCAAAAGATATTTCAAGCGGGTTCATGAACCAATTAACGCGGCTTAGCTAATCGATTGCACCTACAAGTGCTTTCAAGAGACCATTGCTGTATGACAAATTCCCACATTAAAAAGGTCTTACCAGTGATCATCGAAAAATGGGGTGTCAACAAATTTGTGATTTGTATTTTGTGTGTATTTTAACAAATGCTTTATGAATTTGATTATGTTTTTAGCTTGCAATGATGATGACATAAAACAAATATCAGATCCTGTTTTAGCATACTGGATTCTATTCTGAATTTGGAGCCATTTTGGTGTGGAGGGGATAATATAAGGTGTTGAGGCTTTTGACCAGACAAGTTATTGTCATGGTGGCTGGGGTGCTCAGGGTTGACACATGAAAGAGATAGCTCTAAAAGGTGATGGAGAGGCAGTTTTAGCATCATTGTTTCTAAAGAGGCATAGATGCCGCATTGGGCTGAACAGTCCACTGAAAATTATCCTGGTGTATGGAACCAGCCTGCAAGTGCCAGGATCTTTTGTAGGCACCAATAGGGCCTTGCAACCAAAGTTTTGGTGCTAGGGAGAACAGAAATACAGCCTGTAATTGGCATGGAAACTCCCAAAAGGGAAGTCTTAAGAGCACAACACATAGTACTACTCCCATCGTATCAAACTATGGGTCCATATTGTAGAAAGGGGACAGGAAATGTGCAAGATAATACTGTACTGCGATAGGGAAAGAGAGACACACTGCAGAGTTTCAGGGGAGCTCAGTGGAAAACTGCAACGACTTTGGAGGTAACGCCTATCCTATAGCAGAAGTAGGGTACATACCAGATTGGTCTATGTTGAGACAGGTAATCACAGGAAGCGCAGAGGCAAGAGCGGGCTGTAAGCAAACGAGGCACTAAGAAACAGGAAAAGCAAGCACATATACTGGGTAACAAGAACTGATCAGAGTAAGAGGTTTACTGGAATATGATGAGGGACGTCCAGAGAGTTTAGGGAAAGCCATTGGGATCGATACTAACAGATAATTATTAACAAAATTCATACTGCAACATCATGGGTTGGATATGCTGAAGAGATGGTTGTACTCAGTTTAAGGGTAAAGCGGGAGCCCATATTCAGAGACAGGTAAGACTCCCACGGACTAGGCAGAGGCAATTTAAAGCTTTCCCTTATATAAGCTTAATGAATGCCAACCCAGGAGTCCCACTATATATGGATAAGGAGCTGGGGAACAATAGTGGACCAATTTGCAATGATGGAGAAAGACATAGTGGACAGAAATGACCAGGTACAGGACAGAGAGACAAAACAATGAAACATGCAATACACTCAAAACAGAGGCTAAAGATGGGAGTTTGACAAGTACCAATTCATAGGACGCATAGGAATGACAGTAGATATGAGAATCATGAGATAAGGATCAGAACAGATATCAAGGACTAGAAAAAAGCAGTCATAGGTGCTCGGAATCCTTGCATTCTAGGAATATCAGGATTCTCAAAGCACTGCTCACAAACAAGACAGGAGTTCACTGTCAATACAGCGAATACTTGGAACAATAAGGAACGCGTTGCATTAAAAGGCAGACAGCAAAGCAAGAAACTGGAACTACAGGGAGACAGAAAGGAACAGAACAAGGAAAGTCTGTGAGGGGAAAGGCCACAGACAAACAGCGGGTTTGCAGCAAGAGAGGAAGGGGTCTGTAAAGGGAAGCTCCCAGACAAACATGGTGTTGGTAGCAATACACTAAGGGATCTGTGATGGGAAAAGCTCATAGATGAACAGGGTGTTGGTAGCAATACTGAAAGAGCTGTGTCTGGGAAGCTCACAGACAAACAGGGGGTTACTAGTGTCAGCATTGGAAATCACTGGGTAATGACAAGATTGTACGTATGTGACGTCATATGGTCTAAGCCTTCTGTAAGTGTGGGTAAATGAGCATGATGAAATAATGACAATGTCCATTATGGATCATTGTCCCATGCATTAGATACAAGTACTTATATTAGCCTGATATGTTGTTGTTTTCCTCATTTTCAGCAGACATTTGTTAGGGTATCTCCTCATGTTTTGGCTGAAGCCAATGCTTGCTCTTGAGAGTGCAAAGATGGGACATGAGCTATACAGAGTGCTAAGATCAGCAATTTCAGGGACTCTTGGGTGCACTGGGTGAAGGCCACTCAGCCGCCATCTTTGGAACTGACCAGTGTATGCTGCTTACTACAATGCAGTATTCTTCACTAGCAGAACTGTGTCAGAGGGCAGTGGACCAACGCCCCTCACCTGAGAAAGTGAAGGCAGGAAGTCATCAGATGAAGTCGATTGACCCGAAAGGAGAATAGCATGTGGCTACCCATAAGAAACTGGAAATAAAGGACAGACTAAAGATTAACTACATAAGTGCCCTTTGTTTTGAAGACGGAAGGAAATGTCAACCGGATGTGTTGTGATGTCTGTGGGGTCGGACCACAGGGATGTTATAAGGGCAGGTGAAGTGAAGGACGTGTTGGATTAACTGAGGTGATGGGTTAGGATGGGAAATTACCCCCAGAGGTTTTAGGCATTGCAGGAGAGCAGGGTGCTGCGCCAAGCAGCCAAAGCAGGATGGCTCCTTACTCCACAAAGAAACCATGACAAGCTGGGTTGAGAAGCAGAAAAAGGATCTCAAAGACATGTTCAAAAACAGGATTCTAGATACTGCATATAGCATTCACGCAAGCATGAATCAAAAAGTAAAAACAGGGTCCCAAGGAAAGGCCAAAAATTGGTTACAGAAGCACAAAGCAGGAAGCCCCGGTGAAAGCAGGTGATGGGTAATTGCTACTCGGGAAGTGAGTTTATGAGAGCTCTTTCAGTCAACAGCCAAAGGGGGAATCAAACTGTGATTGACTGGCCAAAGTTTGAGTGTTTTGCAGAAAGGCATTCTCTCTGTAAGTCTGCAAACATGACTGGAATGTGGGCTCCTGAAGGCCTGGGACCTTGAAATGTCTATCGGCCTCATTACAAGTAGTGCGGTAAGGGTTTACCGGTACCGGTAAGGGCACCGGTACCGGTAAACCCTTACCGCCTTACTACGAGGTCTCTTTGCGGATTGGTACTTTAACGCCTGCTGTTTAGCAGGCGTTAATAACCAACCCGCAAAGGGACCAGGGTGCTAATTACGGTACCGCAATTTGCGGCATCGTAATTAGCGCCTTCCCCATTCCCATAGAGCCCTATGGGGCAAAAATGGGAATGGGGAAGAGCAATGGGGGAAGGGGGAATTACCGCCCCGCCAACCTTGGAATAGGGCGGTAATTCCCCTTTCCTCCAAGGCGGTGCCAGTATTTTACTGGCATGGACCTTGGTCCTCCGCCTACCGTGTAATGAGGCCCAATGTCACATGCCTGAAAGACGCAAGAATTAAATATATTGTATACTAGCATTCTGTGCTTGTATCCTATTCGACAGGAGTTGAGCACACTAGAAAAACTAATTTGATTAAGATAAAAACACACAAATAATTGAAATGCCATTTGACATGACTTCAAATATGTAGGACCAGTACACTGAATAAAAAGTAGGTAATAAATAAAAAATAATCATTAAAAAAATGAATACATAAATTAATCACAATAAATACTGAAAGCCTACACAGGATTCACATGCTTATAACTTACTATGTTGCAGCACCAAAAAGGCACCATTGCATTTATATAAAACAGTATACAATATGCTCATTAGAGTCTACTATATATGTTGATGAAATGACATTGGTGGAGCAGAACGGAAACTAGTGCCCAGTTGATTGAAGGTTTGTCCCAGATGATTGAGTGGGTTTGTTCAGTTGTTTGATGGGTTCACCAGGGTCGATTCCTGGTCCCCACCTAATTGCGGGTACGCCAGGCAGGTGCTCAACATCGAGTCCACCAACATTACATAGGGCCTAATTCACAGAGCGTTTTCCAATGGAGTTTTGCCATTATAAAATGCTTCTGTGAATTAGGCCCATAGAATGGCAGGCACCTGAATGCCTCTGTGCACACTCTTAGCCTACTAGAAGTGTGTCCGTGTGTGTGTGTGTAGCCAGGGCACTCTGGTGCAGGTGCTTCGACCTCCCACTGAATGACCTGTAGCCAGTGAGTGGCAACATGATACACGGCATCTCGGAGGGCTGTGTCCAGATGTTAATAGAGATAAATTGGCCAGAAATGACAACATGTGTTCGTGAAATGGTCGGTTCAGTCGATTAAAAAAAGCAATATGTACAAATGTTGCTTTCAAGTACTGTACTGTTTTGAATATCAGCAACAGGTATTGGATTTAAATATTTGTATATTTGCATTAAGGCATGTAAACACTGCAGTTTTACTTTACAAATGTGCACAGTTTTGCCTTCGTTTTGTACTGTAGTGCTAAATCATGTTCATTATAATTTGAAGCATGCCTTAAAGCGTAATATGAAATACAATTGTTTGCTGATGAGTCTATATAATCGATTGTGAGGGGTGTAATAGTTGTCTAACTTGCCTGTGTGCTTTTCAAGCGCTTTGAAGAGAAATCTTCTGCAAGAGCTGTGTAGAGTGCCAAGGGTCTGAGGTCTTGGTAACCCCAGTGCTCTTTTGCCCACGTCGCCAAATCTTTGTTGTCTCCCAGTAGGTGGCCATTGATTAAGCACATCACAGTGGACGAAAATCCCCATGTTTCACCTTTAAGTTCCTGAAAGGAAGCAAAAGGAAAAGGTGCACATACTTAGGATGTTGCTACACGAATATGGAATCACTCTCGGTTTATATAAGAGGAGCAAGGTTCTTTCGTCAGAGCATGTCGGCCTGTTTGAACTCCCAGTCTCAACCTCTTTACGCTTATTCGAATTTGCGGATATAGAAAGAAGGTATTCACTTTCATATATATATAATCACAACATGACATCAGAGTCAGAAACAGGAAAATTGTGTTATCAAATTGAAGATTTCACAGAAAATCTGTCACTTTTCTCTTAAGACAAGCATTGTCGAACCCAATGGGTCTAAATTTGTAAATTCGAGGGTAAGATTAGTATAAAGCACAAATAAGACAAAAAGAACGCCTTGCTTAGTACAATACACTGAGATGACATGTCTCAAGCTGCTTTAATAGATACCCCACAACACATGCTTCCCTCATCCAGCAGCTTCCAAAAACATCAGGAAAAACATTAGTCAGTGCAGCACACGTTGTTTAATCGAAGGGGCAATATACCTTACAAGTCTTCTATGGTAGTCCAGACAGCCCAAAGAGCAGTCCAGTGCGCTTTTTGCTCTGGAATTTGTTTTTAAACTGAAAACATGGGGGCTTTTTAAGGGCACTTGACTTCATCGCTCTATGTTTAACTTTAACATGTGTGTTACATTTGATTAAAACGGTAACATTGTCTGTGCAGTTTAACCTAACCACTACCATGCTCGATGTCAACCTTGTGCCATTCAATATCATGAAGACAGCATCAAAAGTGCTTTCTAATTTGTTGAATGTGTTATTATGTCGTATCATGTAAAAACAAAACACCAGATATGAAGTTCATTGATTTTTAAGACAAGGGAGATGGATAGATGCATGTCATGGTATATAAAACCAAAAGAGTTGTGTTCTAAGATCATAAACAGTGTCCGGATATGGCTTAGGATTCTTACCCTAGCAATATAGTACTTGCAGAAACCTGTAGAAGGAACATGCGCTATACATGTATCCATGCTAGCATCGGGAGGACAGGGAGAGAGCTGCTCCACTCTCTTTCCTTCACCGTCTCACTGCACTGCCACGCTCTAACCTGCATCTCTTCTTCGGTACTCTGACACCTAACTCCATCATCTTCTGTGTGCTGCACTTTCCTTTTATAGAACAGCCGGCCTACTCTTGCAATTGACAGACTGAGCTCTGCTATGTGAATCGTGTGTACGGTCAGTGATTAGGTATGGCTAGAGTAAACTACTGATCCCTTAGCCAATCTGGCATGATTAGCGGACCACCCCACGGTTCCACGAGAACAGGTTACTCAACGTGTGTCGGCCAGCTTGGAATCATTAGGCCCAGAGCTCATGGTCTTGCAATTTCCCATGAGGGACACTGCCTCTTCTACCATGAATCTCTATAGAGCAAAAGCATGAATTCTATTCTGACTCTTGTGAGAACCCATGAGTGGAAAGGAGTGTGGTCCACACATCTTTTTGACAGCAGTGCTCAAGAACTTCTGTCTATCTGTGAACCAAGTTTCACTGACTGTCCGAAGTAGCTTGTGAGCACTCAAAGCAGCGGGTCTGTCAGTGGCTTAAATCTCTTGCCAACTCTCTGTTTCTTCAGCACTAGAATGATGTTCATCGGGCAACCACAGAGACTTTCAGTTACTATGACTGTCTTACTCACAAAGCTAGGCATAAGCTGGGGAACACCTGGGGGATTCCCCCAAATCCCGGTACTGGGACAAACATCAAGGAGTGGGTGGTGGTCTCCTGCCCCATGGACACCCCATACCCCTCCCCTTTCCTCTAGCCAGCGACATCGTCTCATAAGCAATACTGAAACAAGAGTTGAAAGATACATGTTGTAAGTTAAGGTGTTCTGTTACGAAATAAGCAGAGGTCAAACAGCCAAAGGATAAGGACTCTGAGAAATAGAAAATGACTACTGCATGTTCAAAGGCCTTAAATGATTTCAAAGAAGATGTACAATTAAGGACTTTAAAATGGAACATATATATATATATATATATATATATATACATATATATATATATATATTACATGGCCACGGTAGTGGCCATGTAGTTATGGTTAAGTTGGTGTTTCCATAGGAAGAGCACTTTTTGGGCGGCTTATAACTTCGCTCCCCCTGGACGAATCCTCACCAAACTTTGCAAAAAAAGTATATGGCCCACTCTGAATTCTTTTGCAAAGTTTGGTGAGGATTCGTCCAGGGGGGAAAAAGTTGTTTGTAGCCGCTAGTACTGCGTAAGGGCATATTGGTCCTTGGCGATTGTCCCATAAAATGGTGAGGGTCATGAAGTTGTATATTTGGACCTGCACCTGGCAGTTGATGACCCCATCCGCTGGAGTCTGTAAATCGTGACATAGGCAAAATGGGGCCACATACCTGTTTTAAAAAACATAAATTAGTTTCACCAGCCGATCTTCATTAAAAATCATCATTTTATTTATTAGGGCGTGAAACTATTTGCTATCGAAGATAGTGCAACGGCGTATGTTAATAATAAAATAATAATATTTTCCCATTCATATAGCGCTAAGAACCGTGAGGTATCTAAGCGGTGCTTATTATTAACCACGGTGTGTGGTGCTCATTTATCGACCACGGAAGGATGAAAGGCTGAGTTTGGCCTTGCCGGGATTCGAACTTGCGTTAGCAAGCTGTGCACGGATGTCAAAGCGAGCGTTGTACTCGCTGTGCCATTTGACAGGCTACAGTGAAGTGGCACAGCGAGTAGAGCGTTTGACCGCATATAGACCGGTTAAAATATTTGTATTAACCCACCCTGTGTCGTCTGCCTTTTTCAAAGCCCTCTAAACAACAGGGGATCAATTCGGCGGTGATGGTATGCGGTAGAAAACATTATGCCACTTTCAACGAACAAGTTCAACTTGAGCGGTCTTTAATGCTACGCTATTGTAATTATATTTGGTATAAAATAATCTAAAGGGTTACTTACAGTACAATTGCAATTTCCATTGTCTACGAGTGGTGCAGTCCCAAAATACGACTCCGCGTGTGCCAACGATCTTTCGCATAGTGATATAATATATAAAAGTGGTTTCGTTTCATAAATTTCATCCTTATCTTCTCTTACGTTTTAGCAACACTCCTTCAAGAGAAGTCTTTCATCACAATCTCTGTCTGTCAAGGTCAAAACACAATACAACCTTATAGTCCGCTTCATGAGCCTCTCCGGGGCCCGAGAAAAAAATGGAAGCAGCTGACCTGTGAACGAGCATAAATTCTTACTTTGCAACATTCTGTGTAAAGCCATATGTAGAAGTTGGTTTTTGCACGCCATGTTTGTATATTTTTTGCGTGATATTAAAAAAATTTTGTTTAAAGGATGTTATGGTTTTAAGTACAGCCGAAAGACCCCTGAAAATCGCAAGTTATGGTAAGCTATGAAAAATAACTTGTGCCACCACCGTGCACTGCTAAGACTAACACCCAGGACATCAAAGATGACATCACAAATGTCATTGATGAAATCACTGATGACATCACATGTGTATGTACTTTTCATGGAATTTATGTACTAGGGATTTTTATTATAATGTTGCGAAAAAAGTGTCAAGGATACTGCAATAAACATCATACCGTTATTAGTGCTTTGAACGATGCATTGATATAAATAGCATTGTATTATGGGATTCTATCTAGTATACTGAGCTACTAATGGAGAAACATAGCATTGTGTGCAGAGTACAAGATGAAAGTATAATATTTGTAATGTTAATATGTTGAATAATGAAATGATAATTGTCCTGAAATGTTCGAAAATTCACAAAATGGGCGTATTCTGAGGAAGTTATTCATATTGTGTGATTGCTTAGCTGTATGCAATGAGGGAATGGCACAGAGAGTAAAGTGGACGCCGTCCGCGGACACCGCGGCTGTTGGTGGACAGGGCGTGCTACATCCGGGTTTTTCCAGGAAATCCAACATGGAAAGAAGACTGTACCGATCAGCCAATCAGATGTCGAGGTTGTGGATTTGTGTTGAAAGAGACTGTGTGTGGTGAAGATGGCAGAAGTGGAGAAAGTCAGGGTGTTGGTGCTCAGAGATATGTTTGTGCATGGTTTACAGCAGTACGCTGAATGCAGGCATGTTGCAAAGAACTTTGATGTGAAAGGAGTGGAGGTGGTGTGGAGCACTGTGCCTGATTGCAATGTACAGGGAATTGTTGGCTGATTTGGAACGCTTGGTTCAAGCCGTAATGAAGATCCTTCCAAATGCGAAAGTAATTTTTTCTGGATTACTACCTAGGGCAATATGGGACAATAGTTCAGTTTTTTTGTCCTCAGCAAAACATTGCTAGGTATGTCATCAACCGAGGCATGTGTGCCTTCATGCTTAGAGCTGGTATGTTCTTCTGCAACAATGAGAATATTGATGCCAGTAATGCTGTTAATTTTGAAGAAGATGGCATTTCTTTATCTTTTACGGGAAATGCCTTTCTATTTTGGAATGTAAGGGTTGCTTTGGAGAAGGTTATGTAAAGATGTAAAGATTTTAGGAGTAAAGTAAGAAAAAAAAACAAGAAAAAAAAACACTTAATAACGTGTCTGTCAAGCATCTGTAAAAAAAACAAAAAAAACCGCCTCTTTTCAGAGCCAACTTCAAAGGGGAAATGGGGCACAATATTTAAATTTACATTCACCACGCACAGATTTTCGATGTGTCCGCGGACATGGCGGTAGTCCGCGGACATGAAAATCACTACGAGGGGGTTAGTATGTTCTATGTTACATGTATATGAAGTCAGGGATATTATGGTTAAGTTGTGCTACTAAAAAGCTATGAAATTCAGTGAAAAAACGTTGTTAAAGGGACGTTATGGTTAAGTTGCGCTACTAAAAAGCTATGAAATTCAGTAAAAAAAACTTTGTTAAAGGGACGTTATGGTTAAGTTGCGCTACTAAAAACCTATGAAATTCAGTGAAAAAACTTTGTTAAAGGGACCTTATGGTTCAAAGTAAAACCGAAAAACAACTGAAATTCGACCTACCAACAGACCAATCCCACAGGGGATGCCAATTAACATACATAAAGAAGGTGATATTAGAAAGACTTGATGGGGAGAAATATTTTCTCAGTTTCTGTACATTGATTCCCCCTGGAGCAATTGTATTATTGTTTTGAAAAATCTGGCCTCGAAGTGGCTTCTGAAAGGAGATTCTTCAAGAATGTTAGTAATTATACTGCATCAGTTCCTGCAAGCTTTATCACCTAATATAGAGAGGTGGGTGCAACAACACTAAAACACAATGTATGAAGCTATATATATATATATAGTCTCTGCTTTCCAATGCTCAGGTTTGCATCCACCTACTATCTGATTCAAACTAAGAAGGAAGGACCTCATAATTCTGTCAGACAGAATCTGGCAAAGGTTAACCATCATAAACATACACCGAAGATGAATGACAGCCCATTCATCAAACAAAACTTGGAGCAAACTGCCTCCCTTGGGGGTCAAAAATATGCAGTGTTGTTTATGCCGGGAGATCAGCCATACTGAGAAATTGTAACCTGCAAAATGTTGCCAGTGATGTGATTTTTTCCTGAGTGCTCAAAAGTCTTAACAACATATTCTAGGACTGGTGTCCTTTACTACTCTAAACTCCAGTGCTGGAATATTTGTGGAAAGTGCTTGATTATAGTCAGGGAGTAAACATCACCAACTACCAACATTTTCACCAATGACATTATCACTGGCTATCCATACCAGTGTCCCAAGAAAGAACTGGAAGAACCAATGGAAATGATATTCCCGAGAGCTCCAGCATACCATCTACTGAGGAAGCAGGCTCCCAAAAACAAGCCAATAAGAGCCTCTCCATTCTACTTCATCTAACAAAAATGACATTAAAGAGCCCATTTGATGGAGTCAGAAAGAAAGACAACAAGCCTCAGACCATATCGTTTTATTAAATTCCGATCAGGAGCAACTGAAACACAGGGGTATAAAATACCTCTAAATATTGATAACCAACCAAATAAGGGCTTAATCAACTTGCGAAACAAACAAACTGCCAGTATACCAAAACTAGTCAGAAAGTGTGACTATAATTTCCCAATATGCTTAAAACTAACCAGGTATCAATTTTAGGGGAGGATCTACTAGCACCATTAAAAATAAAATGTGGAAGGAACAAAAACAATAAAACATGAACCAATGTTTGAGGTTGGATAAAACAGTGGACATACACTAATAAAAATGGGCTGACAGTAAATTTCATTTAACATAAGGAAAATCCCCCAGAAAACAGATTCTTTCACAAGCTTTCACACTGCTTTGTTAAAGGGGGTGGTGAATAAGAGATATTAAACACTACTATTTAAGTCTGTTTTCCATCCCCATGCTCATGTGACCTCTGCAGTCATGACAAGACATTTGAAAATTGGAGTTCCTGTGAATAAATAAGTTGGACTGGGAGGAGTCCAAATACCACTGGAGCCTGCCAGTGATGTCACATATGGAATCTCTAGAATGCATTGAGGATGAACACTGAACTTGCCTTGAGCCTTTGTCATGAGGCTGACTTGCTAGTGTTCACTCAAGCAGAACAAGAGATGAGAAGTGAAAGTTGTCCAAAGTATGCACAGCTTCCAGGAGGGAGCGAAACTGAAGAAAATGCTTGGTGGTCACCTTATGAAGAGGATTGGTCATGTACTCACGTCAGAGCAGCAATGGTTCAAAAATTGGGCAAACGGCCACCAATACTGTGTAGGATAAACGTCACCAGAGCGGCATAGGCATAATCTTGCAGGAGTGGAACCACAAACCGGCAGCTTGGGAACATACCTCTTGGGAAAAGAACAAGGGTGGTAGGATGGCGGAAAGGGGGTTCCCAAAAATGGAGGTTCAGAAGGGGAAGAGATGGGAGAATAAAGGCAAGCACTGATAGAATAGCGTAAAACCAGAGAGATGACAGTCAACTGCTGGGGAAAGTGAGCTAGCAGATTGGAGAGCAACTCCTCAGTGGTCCACTCTACATATGGGAGGAAATGACATAGGCTGGAACCACATGAGGTAGAGCAGAAGTACCAACTCGGAGAGGGCATTCCAGGAGAGCTGGAGTCTGCCACCGGAGCAAACTGAAGGAGAAGGACACACGCACTGAGGGTTTCCTCAGAGACGCAGTAGGACGGAGGTAACACATATTGATAACACCTTGAAAGATAACTTCTTCAAGTTCAACCTGGATGCAATTAGGAGATCGAGGAAATATGTGGATACAAGACCAGTAAAGAATGAAGATATTGAGATAGTAAAAGACAAGTGTTGCAAGTTCAAATGATCTGCTAAGAAACACATGGCAAATCCACATAATAATAATAAAGGTTAGAGACTGAGAAAAGTATACTGGTGTTAGACAATTAAGTTGTACACAAGAGTAAAGGATAACTATTGCAAGATCAAATGACCTGTTATGAAATCCACACTGGGAAACCCATTGTGGAAAGCTGAGAAATAGAAAAGGACTATTGTATATTCAGAGGCATTAAATGCATTCGGTGGAGGTATAATCATTAAATTAAAAGACTTTAAAAATGAATATGCAGAGTTGATTGTTACAGGAACAACAGTCAACAGAAAGTAAGGGCAAACTAAGTTTCTTATTTAATTAGATTGCGAAATGTATAATCATATTGAATCCATGATAAACTTAACAAGTAACTATGAGAGGTGGAATAATAGGAAAAAGAAACAATTGTAAACGCATTTGAATCACCCAATATTTTGATGAGAAACAAAAGGTTGACTGAATTTTAAATTGCATATTCTGGGAAGCATTATGCCAAAGAAGTATACAGTGACAGAAACCTGGCAGTAATTGTAAAAAGTGGTGGTAACAGAATTTCTTCTACTTTTACTGTTCCACCAAATTACAGGTAAAACAAACAATGCGGCATTAATTCCACCAGATGAATTAGCACCTGAGAAATTACTGACAAAAAATTGCATTAATACCTCCAGTGAAATTAGCTGCAAAAGAGATCATGTTAATTCCAATCCCACTAACGCAGTTAAGTTACTTCTACATCCGAGGTGATGATAAAAAGAATCAAGGTGATGAAAAAAAGCCACAAGTACATCCAATTAGTACCAAAAGGTTTTTATACCCATGCCATCCCAAAACACACTTACAAGCGGCAGGCAGCCACTAACAGACATGAACTATGGCATCCAAACCCACTAATGTTCCTCGACCTATGTGCATAGAGGCATCCCACAGGCTGAGGAGATGTGTGTTGTGGAGGCCACTCATACCTCATGTCCATTCTTCTACCTGGGCACTGCCTGATGAACAAATAATCATACTACACCGGCAAAACCATCACAGAACGGCTGACCCTGATTCAAGCAGACCTCCAGAGCGGGATCAACATCAGCACTGCAATCCCAGCCCTGCTAAAGCTTATGTCTGTGCTGTTTTTCTGTGCCACAGGCATATTTCAACATACCATTGAGATGCTGCATGGCATGTCTCAGCCAACCTTCTTGAAACTGCTGGTCCAGCTGTTGGATTATGCAGATAACAAGGGGGGTCCTGGGAGACTCTCTGCCAGACATGAGTCCTGGTTACAAGAGCCTTACCCAGAGTCTTTAGCTCACTATCTTTCACAGAGAAGAAATATCTCAAATATATCAGTCTTTGTCCTGCCCAGAGGCAGTCCAGCACCGAAATGCTAGGCAATTCTCCTCTGAACAAGAGTACCAACAGCAACCCCAGACACGTGTTTCGGTCTGGTTGAACCTCATCAGTAGGGTGTAGCTGTGCCTCTCTAAGAATAGTGAGCAAGGGGTCCACGTCTGGATTCCCCTAGTAATTTAGGGTGAGAACCAAAGTTACTTGAAATATGCAGATAACAAGGGGGGTCCCGGGAGACTCTCTGCCAGACATGAGTCCTGGTTACAAGAGCCTTACCCAGCCATCAACTCTTTTGTTTTGCTATTGTCACCCTGAGTGGGAAAGGTATGCCCAGACGTGGGTCCCTTGCCTGCTGGGCCTAGAGACCCAAGCTACTCCTCACTGATGACGCCCAACAAGGTTGAAACATGTCTGGGGATGCTTGTGGTCTCGTGCAAAAGGGATGTGACCTAGCAGTTCGGGCTGGACTACCCCCTTGGGGGTGGGGCCAAGCCTAATTTGCATATGGTCTTTCCCCTTTTGTAATGGCTTGGCAGGCGAAGAACAATGGTCTGGAGGGTTGCCCAGAGCAATGCCAGAGGTCAAGATTTATTCTAAACCTTCCAGCCATCAACTCTTTTGTTTTGCTATTGTCACCCCGAGTGGGAAGGTGTATGGGAGGATTGGTCCAGGAGACCCCCCTCCCTTGCATCCTCTCCCCCCGGTGAAGTCCATGGCTCGTCAAGGGTCCCCCCTGCCACCAGGGCCCAGGTGGTGGGTGGGCCACTGGCTGAAGACATTGACCAAACCTGCTGAATTTAGCTAGGCCCTGGAAACCATTTTGTGAAATAAAGATGGTTTGAGCCCTGTGCGCCGCAGCGCGGCGCCGCAGCTCTCTGGCAGATCCGCTGAGAGCCCGTTCCCACGAACAGACGGACATGAGCTAGTGTTAGATACCAGCACTGTAACATTTCACCTTCCGCAGCGTATCGCTGTTTCCAGTATGACCCGGCCAGCAGGGCCTGGGTGGAAAAGAACTGTAAAATGGTCCCCTGACAAAAGCAGAGTCCCCAAATACTAATGAGCAAACCACCTGTGATGAAACTTTTCTCTCCACGACCTCTCTGACTAAAAACCTGTAACCTTCATAAAAATGGCAGAATGTGTGCTTATATGACATCAGGGATGAAGCACCCACATCCCTGTAGCTATGCGCAAACAGTAAAAGTGTCCCGGGGTTTTTCATGTTTTGTGTTTTACCAAGTAGCCTGCACCCCAAGGTCCCATGCCATAACTGAACTAATGCTGCTAGAGTGCAAGGGAAGACAAATGCAACCCTATTGGGAGCTCACGTAAGGGGTGCATGAAAATGCACCATATGTATGTCCAAGCTCACCATGTGTCACTGCCGTCAGTTTTATTGGCGGGTTGTTCCTGCGCGCTCCACCAACCTTACTACTACCTCACTTACCGCACATGTATAGACATGTAACAAAATGTTGTGGTTGTTAAATACTTAGCATATAAGTAATGTGTTCGAATTGGCCATATGAAAGGCACTAACAATGTCAAAAATGTGAGCTTTGAAAAGACTCAATGAAGTATTGCATATTATGTGAATGTTTATGTCTCTTTCACCTAAATCTGCAACACATGAGGAAAATACCTTTGTGAGCACACATGCAAGGCCATTCCCCCTTGCCCCCAGTGAAGCCTGCCAGAGGAAAAAGCAGAGGCCTGTGCTGCTCTGCTCCACCTCCCCCAATTCGGCTGGAGCCGCTTCAAACATTCACATTCCCCCGCAGCACCCAAGGCCACGGCCTGCCACCTGAATTATTTACAACCCAGAAGTAAACCCCGGCCTTAAAACACAGATCCAAAGGCGCCCTTTCTTAGGCTCCACGACCCACCGGCTCACCTTAGGTTAATGGCCCCTGTAAAATTAGGACACCCAATATTATGGCAACACCACAGGAACACATCCATAATGACTTCTAACGAGACATGATAACGCGGACCACCTGTCCCATGCCCCAAGACCCAACCTCGCGACCTATGATACCCGGTCAACAGGACGATGGTAACCATGTATTGATGTATCGCCAAAAGACCCCGCTCTAGGTGCATTCCTCCTGTGTTGCATTAACCTGTAGAATAACCTATTGGAAGATTTACCAGGGAAGATAATATTGCAATGTTGAATGACTGCGCTGTGCGTGGCCCTAGGGCAGAAAGCCAGGAAAGACATTCATCACTGACACTGGTCACGGTTGGCACAACAACACCGTCCCGATGAGCCCAGCTGACCTGCCAGGCCCAGCCCAACCCACGAGGGTAACCAGTGACGTCCTCCAGCCACGACAAACCACATCGCAGCAATACCTATAGTTAGTCGTCGCCACCCAATCCCCACGAACTTGTGCCCCCTATAGCATGTAGGTTCTTATGACGCATTCTGTAAATATATATGGCTGTCTTTGCTATTGTCAGACAGAGCGCTCTCGGAGTTTGCAGAGTTCTTTGCATGCCCTATTCTGATTGATAAACTCCCATTTAAGCTCACCCGCAGTTTGTCCTGGCCTTATTCCCATCCTGGGAGAGTCCATTATTGTCTCTCATTGTGGGGAGGATCGTGCTATCTGGGGTACGCTCGCCTTCAGTGGTGACCCCGAAAGCGTGATTATTATTTTTCTCCTAACATATATATATATCCCTACTGTCCCCTTTGGCATGAAAATCTCCGGTCGAAAAGGGATACGCACGGTGCGCCGGCTCCGGAAGGCTGCCTGCCAACGGCGACCGGTACGCTCAGAAGTGCGCACTCAACAGAGAGAGGGTACGGGATTCCGGTTTAAAAATCCCCTTTGAGTACCGCTCGCCGGAGCCGGGGCTGACCGTTGAGCGTACGGCAACACTGCCTGGACGGACCCAGTTTCGGAGACTCTCGGTTCAAGACGGGCACGTGAGTATTGAGTGCGAGCGACCATAAAGGGAGTAGGGGAGGAAATATAGGACAGGGAACGAGGCTGGTTGAAAGGGGACACTTTGGGTCTACTAAGGACCACTCTAAACTTCCTTTGCTTTTTCTTTGCATATGGCCATTAGGATTAAGAGGTGAAAAGAGCTAAAGAGACGGGAACCTAGCTCCGCGAGGGGGTAGAAGGCGGCGCCGCATAGTGCCATCTTGACTAGTACTGGGAATATATGAAGAAGTGGAAAATGAGATAAAGGTGTCTGGTAAAGGAAGACACGGAGAATACATTAGTGACTGCTATTTTTTTCTATTCTTCTCTCTGGGTTTACGGGAAAATAAACAGGGTTAGTACGAACAAAGAGATAAGTAGAGAGACAAGTTTATATCAAAACTAGGAGACGAATACATATCAGAGTAAAACGGAAAGGGACAGCTGACAAGGGAGGAAAGGGAGGACAAACTGGGCTATGAATAGAGTGTTGCCTGTGGGTGTGTAAGCATCGTATGTGTCAGAACATATTTGTTATAATGAGTGTGTAAAGATGGTCAGAAATGCATAATTATGGTGTGGTTATGGTAAGTGTGACCAGAAGAAATATCACAAAGAAGAGTGTAATGTGGTAAAGTGAGTGTTTATTTCTTTGATTTGTTGGGTAAAATTGTTGAAGTTATTGATGGTTTGCTCTTGTATGTGCCCCCTAAAGTGTATAGAATAGAGGCTGTGCACAGCCATTCTCATACTGTGCAGGTGGCGGAAAAACACGCAGGTCCCCACGCACAGTAAGACACAAACACGTACACTCATATGGTGATACATCTATATTGGGATATATATAGACATATATCAGTATCAGGCAACCACGAAGTATGGGGGCAGAAACACCCTTATCACATATTTGTAAAAGTCTACCTGGGTACGCTGAACGTATTAAGAAATATCATGATCAGTGGATCACAGAGCTGAAGGGAGAAGGATTACCTCAGATATGGCCCGAAGGGGGATCGTTTGACAAGAGTGTCCTAGATATGGTAGCTACATGCATTCGTCTGAAATACAAGGGGAAGCAGCTACATAATATGAGAGAAATATTAGACCTATGGAGGTTGTTTGAAGAGATACCCCCGCTTAAGAAAAGGCAATTAGGTACTGATCTGCCATCGACCACTGACAATCCATTACTGATACCAAAAGATGACAAGGTGTTGCCAGAAGGGGAGCCACCGGTAGAGGTAACTAGGTTGTACCCAATACTAAATAAGCCAGTACCCGCAGAAGGATAGTGACCCAACATATGTACCCCCAACAACAATCACTACCACCCAAGGGCCAACAGCACCCCCACCGTATGAGAGTCATAGAGAGCGAGACCAGGTGAGTACACCAATAGTGAACATAGAGAAACTAACAGAAGACCTAGAGTCCAGGCTCTCTATAGCAAAAGATGAGCTCTCGAGGATAAAAGGCATATGTGAGCAGACTGCGACCAACGCTGCTAGGTCAGAGCCCATATCAAGAGCGCAGAGTGAGAATAAAACCATTGAAGAAGGGTGGAGGAAGGGGGAGATATTGTTTAGGATACAGGAAGAACCGACCCGAATAATTGAACTAGAGGGAAGAGAGGGGTGCACTGATGATGAGATAAGGACTACAGGAGGTAGAGATCAGCTACTGTGTGATATAGGAGAAGATTTAGAGGAAAGTGAAAGGCTAAGCATGGCAATGGGGGGGGAAGCGAGGGGTTGGATGGCGCATGTTCAGGGAGAACCATGGACGAAGAGTGGACAGGACGACTAAGGAATAGGTTGGGGAAAATGGCACCACTAGGAAAAAAACGGAACGAAGGTGAGCGCAGATACAACGACAAAGGGGAGGTTACAACTCCCGCTAATACACAGGGGAGGAGGGAGGCCGAATTACATACCCTGGGCTCAGATGGATAAGGCCAATTTGTTAAAGTTATTGCCCCCGCTATCAGGAGGGGCAAGCAAGTGGATATATGCATTCGAGAATCACACAGCCGGGGTACCTCTAGCAATAGGCGATGTGAAGAGTCTGCTAGTATCAGCAGTTGGGTATCAAGCTGACAGAGTATGGGTAAAGGCTGGCTTCCCGGGAGTAACTTTAGACTGCGATCGCCATGATGGCGCCTCTTTCAACACAGTACGTGCCAGGGTATGGGACGCCCTACGAGAGACGTTTCCAGATACCCCAGATTTGCAGTCAGTAATGCAATGTACTATGAATGACGGGGAAGATGCTATGGATTACATTTTTCGGGTCCAAGAGATGTGGAGAGCAGAAACGGGCATGCCCTGGTATCAATCAACATCATTATTCTACTTCATAATAAAGAGGGGACTCCCAAAAGAGGTGCAAAAGGCACTTGACAAAATAGCAGGCATTGAAGCAAAAGGATGGCCCGAAATATAGAGCATAATAGTTCACCACTGTAAACGAATAAAAGAGAGGGAAAAGGAGATAGCGCAGAAAAGATTGGCAGACGAGGCAAAATTAGTACAAACAAAGCTGGTGAAGGTCGCTGCAGCCGTAGCTGCGCTCCCACACAGCAGGGAGGGAGAAGAGGAGGAGGAGGAGGGGCTGGTAGCAATACAGGGGAGGATGGCAACGAGTTGGGCAGGAGTAGGGCAACGGCAGTGGAACGAACAGGAGCAGAGTGGAGGTCCGCAGTGGCAAGAGTGGGCCCCCTCGAGGGGGACGAGGTGGGTACAGGGGTCGAAGAGGGGGTGGACAAGGGTACGGGGGAATGGGAGGAAACGGATGGCAAGGTCCCAGAGGTGCGCAGGGAAGTTGTTGGAACTGCGGGAGGTGGGGACACTTTTCCAGAGAGTGCAGGAGTAGAACAAACAACAGATTTCCAGAGGTAGAACACTATGTCCACCCTCACCCGGGGAGCCCATATGGTCTCCCAATGGGACAACAACAAAGGGAACCAGAGCAGGGGTACCCAGAGCAAAGGCAGGGACATCACTACAGAACACAGAATCACCCACAGAACAACGACACTATGCACTACACCCCAGGCAACCCTTTCGCAACGACAGCAAATGGAGCCCCAGCACCAGCCCCCTATAGTGGTGTATCAGTAGTTTCAGGGAGTGTGTTCAACCAGGGGGGGGCAATGAGACACCCAGCATAGGACAGCCCACAGAGAACACTTGCGTGTTCTGTTCTATCTACAACCTACGATGCAGCAGAGGAACCATTGGTAGGGGCGCAGATAGGAGACAAGCAGTTCATATTCATGGTGGATTCGGGAGCGGAGAAATCATGTATTAGGGAGGGCTGGTTTCCGTTATCTAACCGGAAGTTAGAGACGCAGGGGTTCTCTGGGGCTGTAATTGAAGTTCCTTACACAGAAGCTTTGGATGTGACAGTGGGGGGTAAAACGGTAAAAACACCCTTACTATACTATGAACAATCGCCAATAAACCTGCTCGGAAGGGACCTTCTTAGCAAGCTTAACATGACAATATCATTCACAGAAAGAGGAATAGTGTGTTCGACACCAGGAATATGCCCATTACGCGTGATGCTGGTAGTACAGGCTTGGACAACTGTACCAGAAATACGTGGCCTGCCAGTGGATGAAAGAATGTTCATCGAAGGTTTAAAAACACTGGCCCAACTAGTTGCTGAGCTAAAAAAGTTAGAGTGGAGAATACCCGCAGAGTTTGTCTTCCGCCCAATAGTGCGCCCAGACATAGCACCAGGGTCAGTGGTATCCTTATACTTGCATGCTGTACAGGTATCAGCAAAAAGAATTGCAGTGATTGGGATGGACATAGATGGGTGTGAATGGCACACTGTACTGTGCTTCAACGCCAATATTGCCTTACGGGACTTATCTGATGAGGATCTCTTTTCTAATTCAGAAAATTATGTCGATATAATAATGGAAATAGCAATGCCCTGTGACATTTTGATTCAGACTAGACAAATTCCCGTCCAGTTGATGGCAGTCGTGGGAACGCCACCGTCGTTCTTTGACGATGACATGCGACTGGTGCCAAACAATTTGTGGACAACAGGCCCCCATGATGTAGGGTTGTTGCATGGAGTAACACCAGTGGTAATAAAGCTCAAACAAGGGGCAATTCTGCCCCGAGTGAAACAATATCCATTGACCCGTGAAGTTGAGGAAGGGATAAAAGAGACAATAAATGTATTATTAGCACAGGGGATAATAGTGCCTTTAAACTCCCCATGTAACATGTGTATCTACCCGATCAAAAAAGCAAAGGGAGGGGCATGGAGGATGATCCAGGATTTACGCCCCCTAAATGACGTCATACAGAAAGAGTTCCCATTGGCCCCGAACCCTGCTTCAATATTATGCAGCATCCCAAAAACGGCATCACATTTCACAGTGGTCGATTTGAAAAACGCATTCTTCTCCATACCCTTGGCAGAAGAAAGCAGATACCTGACAGCATTCACATTAGGGGGAAAGAGATACGAACATTGCAGATTACCACAGGGATACTGTGAAAGCCCAAGCATATTCAACCGCATACTACACAAAGACCTGGGTAATTTATCAGTTGAAAGCACAATCATTCAGTACGTAGACGATTTGCTCGTCTGCGCGCAGAATGAAGAAACATGCAGAAAAGACTCAGTAACACTCCTGACAATGCTGGCGAACAAAGGGTACAAAGTGGACAAGGAAAAGCTACAATACTGTCAGAAAGAGGTACTGTACCTGGGGCAGCTGATATCAAAGGACGGAAAAAGAATAATCCCTGACAGAGTGGAAGCAATAAGGTCAGTGAGAGAACCCACAACAGTGAAGGAGATGCAGAAATTCTTGGGAATGTGTAACTATTGTAGAGCATGGATATTAGATTAGGCAGCCTACACCAGACCATTACTGCAAGCACTCAAGGAGGCCCAACAAGAGAACAGGAAAATAGTATGGTCAGAAGAGATGAGCGACTCATTTAAGTCATTAAAAGAGTTGATTTCGAGTGCTCCAGTACTAGCTAATCCTGATTATGAATGCAAATTTTACCTGTTCTCACACTGTAAGGGAACCCTTATGACAGCTGTACTGACACAAAAGACTTCCCTAGGTCACAAACCATTGGCTTACTATAGTGGCACATTGGATGCGGTGATGCAAGGACATTTCGCGTGCGAGCAATGTCTCGCCGCCGCCGCGTTCGCCATTGAGAAAAGTGCCACAATAGCAATGGGGTGCCCTGTCACGTTGTTCGTGGAACACTCATTATTTGCGATACTTGAAAGATCAAAAAGTACACTGACCACACAGCAAGCAACTGCCAAAGAAATAATATTGTCCAGCGCCAATATCCACTTGGTACGGTGTAGGACAGTAAACCCGGCAACATTCATCACAGAACCATGCACATTAGAGGACATGCAAGAACACAATTGTGCAACTTACACAGGGGAAACAGGGGAGGACACGGTGGTGTGGGAGAATGCCCTGAGCGAGGGATGGGGGAATTTTGTGGATGGGTCAGCATCAATTGACATGGGCACAGGAGAGAAACATGTGGGATTGGCAGTGGTGAGGTTAGAAGAAGGTGAGTATGAGATACTAGTGCAGTATCGCCTTCCATCACATTTCTCAGCACAAGCAGCTGAACTTATTGCCCTAATAGAAGCATTACATGCAGCTAAAGGTTTTGCAGTAACAATATATACAGATTCAGCTTACATGACGGCAACAGTACATGGAGGTCTAGCAAGATGGGGGCAGAGAGGGTTTCGAAGAGCAGATGGGACCCGAGTGCAACATGCAGAACTACTGAAGGAGTTGATTGAGGCCCTAAAAGATCCAACAGTGGTAGCAATAGAAGTGCCAAGCACATACGTCCAACGCAGACGTTGTGTCTTTGGGGAACGCGGCAGCGGACGCTGCTGCCAAGGAAGCCTCGTACTTTGAAAAACATGAAACAGGTGAGTACATGTTACAGCACAAGACAAGCGAAGAGCTCCCAGAAGGATACAATGCCATGCCCATATCACAGATACTAGAGCTGCACGAAGGGGCAAGTGGTGATGAAAAAATGGTGTGGAAAAAAGAGGGTGCAGCCAATCGGCAACAGACTTACTATGGCGACAAAATAACTCAGGAAAAGTAGTAATGCCGGTTAAACTATTAGAGATAGCATTCCAGCAATTACACTTTCCAGCACACAACACCAAACAACACATTGCAGCAGAAATACAAGAAGACTGTTTCGTGCCCTGTCTCCTGGAGCACATATCAAGATTGACAATGGAGTGCACAACGTGCCAGATATATAACTCTGGAATGACGCTACGTACACTCAGGGGAACAATTCCAAAACCGATAGGGCCCTTCAGAGAACTGCACATTGACTACGCAGATATGGGGGAAAGGTGTAATGGGGCACGCTACATGATAGTGGTTGTATGCCCATTCTCGAGGTGGGTGGAAGCAGGCCCCTGTGCACGACCTGATGCTAAAAGCGCTGCAAAGTTCCTAGTAAGGGAAGTGTTCCCGCGTTGGGGAATTTGCGACGTAATTCGCTCAGACAACGGCACTCACTTTGTGAACGAGCTCTTCAAAGAAGTGACCACATTATTGGGAATAAAACATAAATTGTGCTCGATTTATCATCCTCAAAGTAATGGCGTTGTAGAAAAGATGAACGGACTGTTAAAAGGGAGACTGTCCAAATTGAGTTTTTCATTAAAGAAAAACTGGATCTACTGTTTGCCCCATGCGCTGTTTGAGCTGAGGAATCAGCCGAGCAAGGACCACCATTTGTCCCCACACGAAATCGTGACAGGGAGACGGATGCACACTGCACATTCCCCACTACGCCAACAATCAGACGCACACAGAAGCGCCAAGATATTGGGAGATGAGTTCACAGAATATCTGAAGAAGCTAACTAGGGCAGCGCGCGCAATCTCAAAGCAGCTCTCTCCACCATTCACAAGGGAAGAAGGAAACACAACAGGATCCCATGTAGAACATGAAGTACAGGGACAATTAATGCCAGGAGAGTTCATTTATTTCCGGAGCTTTGTGCGCCGGTGGAATGCCCCACGGTTCCACGGACCATATGAAGTGGTATTTTGTACCCCTACAGCTGTAAAAGTTAAGGGGCTCAAATACTGGATACATTTGACGGATGTGCGAAAGGCATATAATAGTGTGCAGGAAGAGGTGGATGAGGAGGCACAGACAACAGCAAACACAAATAATGAAAGTGATGAGTGAACGTGAACATGTGAATGGAGGAGTGTAACTGACAGATAAAATTGTTAACGAGAAACATTATATTACAGGTTATCGATAAAGATTAATGATTAAAAAAAAAACAATTTAAGTGTAAATAATAATGTGAAGAATATGTATATTGTCTGCTCCCTTCTCTGTACATCCCAACCCCCCCCCACCCAAACCCATCTCCCTTCCATGACCTCTTGGCACTGGTAGTGCCAACAAAAATGTTTACATACATGCACTTAATGCACTTTTATATCTCAAACAGGAACTACCATGGCAACTAACGGGCAGCCTGCAACGGATAGATTTATTAGATATAGAGAATTTTTAGCTGAGAGATGTAGATATTCGTATGAGTGTGGATTGTCTGTATGCATTACATTATTTTTTACAATATTGTTTGGCCTGGTTACGTATTGGTTTATAGCGTTCATCTCTATCGAGATGAACGAGGGGGGAGGGATTAATGGTATTAATGTGACAAATGAAACAGCAATTGTAAATACTAAAGAAGGTGATTTTTTGGTATGGGACGGATCTAAACTGGTATGGGGGTATTACACAACACCGCCCAATGTTGCTATCTCGCCAAATGAAAGCTTGCAGGAAAAAATGCGAAACAGCACAACGTCCCCGCCAAAAGTATCTAATTACAATGCCCATAGTTTAAATGATCGTAACCCCTCTGTTATATCATGGTTATACAACACCCCCAGCAAAAACAAAGAGGTGATGGCTGGAAGGTTTAGAATGAATCTTAACCACTGGCGTTGCTCTGGGCAACCCTCCAGACCACCGTTCTTCGCCTGCCAAGCCATTACAGAAGGGAAAAGACCATATGCAAATCAGGCTTGGCCCCACCCCAAAAGGGGCAGTCCAGCCCGAACTGCTAGGTCACATTCCCTCTGCACGAGACCACAAGCATCCCCAAACATGTTTCGCCCTTGTTGGGGCTCATCAGTGAGGAGTAGCTTGGGTCTCTAGGCCCAGCAGGCCCGGGACCCACGTCTGGGCATACCTGTCCCACTCGGGGTGACAAGCAAAAACATGCTAGGCAATTCTCCTCTGAACAAGAGTACCAACAGCAACCCCAGACACGTGTTTCGGTCTGGTTGAACTTCATCAGTAGGGTGTAGCTATGCCTCTCTAAGAATAGTGAGCCAGGGGTCCACGTCTGGATTCCCCTAGTAATTTAGGGTGAGACCCAAAGTTACTTGAAATATGCAGATAACAAGGGGGGTCCTGGGAGACTCTCTGCCAGACATGAGTCCTGGTTGCAAGAGCCTTACCCAGCCATCAACTCTTTTGTTTTGCTATTGTCACCCTGAGTGGGACGGGTATGCCCAGACGTGGGTCCCGTGCCTGCTGGGCCTAGAGAGCCAAGCTACTCCTCACTGATGAGCCCCAACAAGGGCGAAACATGTTTGGGGATGCTTGTGGTCTCGTGCAGAGGGAATGTGTCCTAGCAGTTCGAGCTGGACTGCCCCTTTTGGGGTGGGGCCAAGCCTGATTTGCATATGGTCTTTTCCCTTCTGTAATGGCTTGGCAGGTGAAGAACGGTGGTCTGGAGGGTTGTCCAGAGCAACGCCAGTGGTTAAGATTAATTCTAAACCTTCCAGCCATCACCTCTTTGTTTTTGCTATACAACACCCCCACCAGCGCGCCCACTCCCGCAACAGAAAACACACTGCTAGATAGTAGGAAGAAAGAGAATGAAAAAATGACAGTGAGATATGAAGCGTTATATGATGACTGGGCAAAGGGGGGCGAGAGGGAGAAAGGGGGGTCCACACTGTCCATCGCCCATGAAGCTGGGAAATACCTTAGAAAAAGAAATAACAGATGGAAAAGGGAGGCGGGGAGGAGGAAATATGATGAATATTATGGGTTGGGATTGGACAAAATGGAAGACCCACGACACCCCCACCAGACAAATAAATGGTATGCGGACATGAGTGCAACGGCTAAGCAAACAACAAATGAGAGCTGTTATGTCTGCTCCCTCATTCCCCATGCTTTAGGTATACCCAAAGTATTGTTACCCAAAAAGTTGCCTATTGTCGATGCCCAGTGTCTCCTTCATCTCACGTTGTGCAGAATTAAGAACACCTTTCAGGCACATGAGGTGACTTTTAAAATGTTGCAGAATGAGAAGACCTGTTATCCGAAGGCGGTAGGAGTGGTATGTTTGGAGGAGCCATTTTTTATAATACAAGGGACAGTTTTTTTTCAGAAAATAAGTGGAAAGATGAAGAGATAATGTGCAAGGCTGAAGCACTGCGAGGTGTGGCACCAGAGAAACTGCAATGGATAGAAGAGACATGCACACCAGTATGGAAGGAACACATCTCAAAATTGACTTGGGTAACGGCCATTGAAAAACCCTTCAAGCTGTAGAAAGAAATAAACTATGAACTGTGTTTCAAGGGAGACGGGAAAACCATCATGGGGTAAACAAAAATTGTAACAAGACCCTCACCGTCCCAGATATGAGAAAGGGGACAGCAGCCCTCATGGACACTTATTGGGTATGTGGCAATCAGGCATACCTACACCTCCCACAATCCTGGGGTGGCAGCTGCTCATTGGTCACCCTACACTCCGCACTAATGGTAATCCCGGAAAGCCACATTGATGGGAGCAAGGAAACGCGAGAAAAACCTCAGCAGAATGAGGCCCTGCCAACTGCAGAGTCACAAGTATATGTCCTGTCTTCCGGGAACAAGGAGGAGGTGCTGTCCCGAAACAAACGATCATCGAACTACATATCAAAGGCATCATCAGAACTGCTGGCACAGATCCCGGATAGATATCGATTATTCAGCTCTGCAGAAACTTTCTTTGCCTCACTCATCCCAAGCATCCAGGCGCGAGCAAATGCAAAGTGGCTCCAAATCACACGCTGGGAGCTGATCCAGCTGGCAAATGACACTGAAGAAGGGTTTAACGTAATAAAAGTGGAACTGCGAGCACTGCGGCTAAAGACCATGCAAAATAGGTATGTCTTGGACCTGTTGAGAGCAATGGACGGAGGTGTTTGTCGAAAAATTGGAAGTGCCTGCTGCACTTTCGTACCTTCCGAAGACGCAGATAACGGTTCATTATCCCATGTGATCGAAGCAGTACATAACCTGGGAGAAAGAATGAAAATGGAAGGTGGAGCAGAAGAAAGTACATGGTTTGACAACATCTTCTCCTGGGTCCCATCGTGGCTGGGAATGACTGTTACATTTTTGATGCCGGCTGTAGTGTTCCTCCTTTTTATTTTTTGCCTGTGCCAGGTGGGCCTTCGATGTTGTGCTAACGCAGTACCGAATGGTGCAATGATGATGGTGACAATGGGCAACGCCCGCGGTACAATACAAACTATGCAGGAAGTACAGGTACAAACAGGAACAGAGTACACATCAAGATTCCAGATGGTGCCCATGTACCACGACATGGATATAGTAGATAAGTTATGGCACACTACAATTAAAGAGCCCCGTATACTTGAATGGTATGAGGAGGTGTGGGTGGACTTAGAAGGGGAGAGCGGTTGTATATACCTGACCTGCACCCCAGATGAATATGCTAGTAGAGGTGAAAGCCTGCGAGAGGTCTGCAGGGCATGGATGCCCATAAAAGGCACCCCTGCATGGGATGACGCTATAGCTGAGGAGGAAGAGTGCAGGAGGTTGGAGGATTTAAATTATTCGTTAAGTAACGAAAGGGGGGAAATGTATCCTCTCCCCCCGGTGAAGTCCATGGCTCGTCAAGGGTCCCCCCTGCCACCAGGGCCCAGGTGGTGGGCCACTGGCTGAAGACATTGACCAAACCTGCTGAATTTAGCTAGGCCCTGGAAACCATTTTGTGAAATAAAGATGGTTTGAGCCCTGTGCGCTGCAGCGCGGCCCCCACCCTTGGAGAGTTTCAATTATCCCTGTGGCCGCAGCTCTCTGGCAGATCCGCTGAGAGCCCGTTCCCACGAACAGACGGACATGAGCTAGTGTTAGATACCAACACTGTAACATTTCACCTTCCGCAGTGTATCGCTGTTTCCAGTATGACCCAGCCAGCAGGGCCTGGGTGGAAAAGAACTGTAAAATGGTCCCCTGACATAAGCAGAGTCCCCAAATACTAATGAGCAAACCACCTGTGATGAAACGTTTCTCTCCACGACCTCTCTGACTAAAAACCTGTAACCTCCATAAAAATGGCAGAATGTGTGCTTATATGACATCAGGGATGAAGCACCCACATCCCTGTAGCTATGCGCAAACAGTAAAAGTGTCCCGGGGGTTTTTCATGTTTTGCGTTTTACCAAGAAGCCTGCACCCCAAGGTCCCATGCCATAACTGAACTAATGCTGCTAGAGTGCATGGGAAGACAAATGCAACCCTATTGGGAGCTCACGTAAGGGTGCATGAAAATGCACCATATGTATGTCCAAGCTCACCATGTGTCACTGCCGTCAGTTTTATTGGCGGGTTGTTCCTGCGCGCTCCACCAACCTTACTACTACTTCACTTACCGCACATGTATAGACATGTAACAAAATGTTGTGGTTGTTAAATACTTAGCATACTCTGATTTGACCTTTTGCCCTTTATCCTCTATTCCACATTTACTGGGACTCGGACTGTGTTTTTTTGGATCAGCTGCTCTCTTATTAGAAGGCTATATTCTGCGACTGGATTTGAACCTTTTGCATGTTTTTGTTTATTGGGATTTGATCTTGTTTACAAGGCCTGAACTGTTTTTTGACTCTACCCAATGGTGCCTACAGAGTTGGTAAACCTCGAAGGTCCTGCGCTCATCTGGTAGGTTCAGGATTTTGAATGCTGCCATTCATCCCATTTGCTTAGTGCCTTGCAAGCTGGTGGAGGGTTTGAATGTTCTACATCATGCTAGACATAGGTTTCTGTGCTCCTTAATACACAGTAAGTAGTTGCCAGTTGTGCTTATCTGTTGTTCCTTTTTTTAAGCTTCTGGGGAGGTTGAGTGGTTGTTCTATTACCGTCCCACTTTTAGTTACAATAGGTGACCAAGTGTAGCATTGTCTACACTGGGTCCCTTCTTTTGGTATTAAGAGGCCTGTAAGGGTAAGCATCGTTTTTCTTACCAGTTGTCGGGACACCATATCAATCCACTATCAGAAGGTAGCAGTTGTGGCTTCTGTCCTTTTCAATGTAGTTTAAAAGAGTAATATTGAGAGACCCAATCATCAATCATGACCTCAATCACTGGTTCAGTATTATCAGGATTCGCTGTGTCTGAGAGACTTGACTTCAACCTCTAGGTTCCTTGGTCTATACTATTATTATGATTCAAAGTCCCTTAGAGGATTGGATGTGAGTGCAAGATTTCTTATCGTGATTCACAGTCTCTCATATGTGACTTTAATCTTTAGCTTCATAGGCAGTGTCCACAGTGTCTCAGAGGCTTGACTTTAATTAACCTCTATGTTGATTAACAGGATTCCTAATTCTCCAAAGATTGTGTTTCACCCTTCCTTTTTTCAGTACCAGGAACAGTTCTCAAAAGGCTCTCTAGACCTCTTGGTTTTCTTTTGTATGCAGGATGGTTCATATGGGGCTCTCTGCAGCTGCTGGCCTTTCCTAAGCACATATACTAGCTCACAGAGGCTATCAAACGCATTTTGGCCTTTACACCACATAACATTTTCTAGGGGGTCCCTTGGGCCTATTGTTTCGGCAGGACAGGAAGGTGCACAGAGATTTCTGTTTGCCTTATCAAAGAAAAGGTCATGTCTAGGGGTTCTCTTAACTAGATTCATCATGATAGCCACATCAGCTTCACCAGCTTCTGCAAACAGCATGGTGTCTCTTCCTCTGGACGATTACTGCTTTGGCTGCAGTAACTTGCTCTTCTTATACTGCTCCTTCTGGAGTCGGATCGCTAGAGGAATCCTCCACTTTCTTTGATCTACTCATTGGCCTGCTGGCTTGAAGTACAGACTCCTTTTCCATCACTCCCTATATTTTGGTACTAGTCAATTGATGATAAAAAAAACCACATGCCATAAACTGCAGTAACCATTTTGAATTTCCACAAAGTCGGATTCCTTCTGCCAGTCTCCCAGTTTTGCCTACTCTGATGTTATAATGCTCTTCCAATGATTATGTCCCTTACCAGCCTCTTAGAAATATCCTTTTCTCTGAAACCAGGGCACCTGGAAGGTTATCACATAGAAGTGATGTCCGAACAGCAGAAGTAAAGTAGGTATTGTCAGAAAGTTACATTGTGCAACCCTCTGTTAGGACCCTCCTTTAGGACGCTTGAACACTCTGGGAATCAGAGATGCACCATGTAAAATGCTATTTGACAGAGGTACACAAGGGATTGCCCAGATCACCTCTGTATGTTCCATGTTATCATGTCCCTTAAAATCTGGGATTGATTCTGTGCAGCCATGCAGTGCGGTGTAGGGGAGGAGTGGTCCAAGGGACCCCCCTGGCCTACATCTCCACCCCAGGTGAGGGCCATGGCTCATCGGGCGTCCCCTCCTTACCACCCGGGCTCAGGTGGTGGATGGCTCACCTGCTGAAGACATTGCCCACACGTATTGAATTTAGCTAGGCCTCAGAAACCATTTTGCTTAATAAAGATGGTGTGAGCGTGGCGCACTGTAGCGCGGCCCCCACCCTCGGAGAGTTTCAATTATCCCTGTTGCCGCAGCACCCTGGCAGATCCGCTGTGAGCACGTTCCCACGAACAGGACGGACATGAGCTAGCATAAGATACTAACACTGTAACATTTCACCGTCCGCAGTGTATCACTGCTCCCAGAATGACCCAGTCAGCAAGGCCTGGGCGATGGGAAGATCTGTAGAATGGTCATCTGATGAAAGCAGAAAGGTACCCAAATATGAATGTCAAAAACCACTTTTAACACATGTATCCTTTCCATACAACCACTTTTACTAAAGAAACCTGTAAAATTGTGTAATTATCGTACATGACACCAGCCGTGAAGGACCCACACCCCTGCAGGGGTGTGCAAATGATAAAAGCATTCCGGGGAAGTGTTCCTTATATGTATCATTGAAAACCGTACACCCCGCGGCCCCGCGCCATAACTGAACTAATGCTGCTAGAGGACACAAGAAAACGAATGTAACCATATAGGGGGCACATGTGAAGGGTGTGCGAGAATGCACTCGTCACGCGTGCATGTCTAAGCCCCTTACATGCCACCACCGTCACATACGGTGGCGGGTCATTTTCTATGTACTCCACCAACCTCAATACTACCTCACTTACTGCAAATGTATATGCATATAGCTAAATACTGTAATTGTTGAAACATAGTGTACTAATAAGGTGCTCAGACTGGATATAATTGAGACGCCTCTAGCGAAATGAAATGTATGTTTTCAAGTAATTCAAACAAATATTATAAAGTGTTCTAATGATTGTGATGTTTTCGCCTCCAAAAAAACGGCAACACGCGAGGAAGATACCTTTGTAAATATTTGCAAGGCCATTTCCCCTCCCACCCTGCGGAGACTGCCAAACATGAGAGCAGAGGCCGCGCCGCGCTGCCCCACCTCCCCCAACTAGACTGGAGCCGCTTCAAAGATGTGTAGCCCCCTCTGCAGCACCCAAGGCCACGGGCCGCCACCTGCATTATTTACAGCACAGCAGTAAACCTCTGCCTGAACCCACACTTCCAAAGGCGCCCCCTCGTAAACCCCACAACCCACCAGATCATCTTAGACTTATGGCCCTGTGCAATCAGGACACCCAACACTGTGGCAACACACAGCGGCACATTTATAACCACATCTAACAAGACAGGGAGGCATGTACCGTCCGTCCCATGCCCTGAAGCTTAGCCCCTCAACCTATGGCTCCGGTCAACAGGACGCCGGTAACCATGCCCTGACGAATGACCATTAGACCCCTCACAAGGTGCATTCCTCCTGTGTTGCATTAACCTGTAGAATAACCTATTGGAAGATTTACTAAAGAAGATAATATTGCAATGACTGAATGACTGCGGTGTGCATGGCCTAGGGCAAATAAGTCAGGAAAAGATATTCATCTCTGACACTGGCCGCGATGGCACAACAACACCGCCCGGATGAACTCTGCCAACCTGCCAGGCCCAGCCCAACCCACGAGGCTGACCAGTGACGTTCTCCAGCCACGGCCAACCACATCGCAGCAGCACCTATAGTTAGTCGTCGCCACCCAATCCCATTGAACTTGTGCCCCCTATAGTGTGTAGGTTCTTATGACGTTTTTTTGTAAATATATACGCCTGCCTTCGCTATTGTCAGACAGAGCGCTCTCGGAGTTTGCAGAGTTCTTTGCATGCCCTATTCTGATTGATAAACTCCCATTTAAGCTCACCCGCACTCTGTCTTGGCTTTATTCCCAACCTGGCAGAGTCCATCATTGTCTCTCATTGCGGGGAGGATCGTGCTGGCTGGGGACGCTCCCCTTCAGCGGCCAGAGGGTGAGATACAACAAAGAGCATTCCCCACAGTTTGCCACACTTGTGGCCTCCCGGGTACAGCAGGCACACTTGCATTTACACTCTGCATAGACAGTCTGTGGCCACCCTTCAGACAGATTTGAGACTCTGGCTCCAGTCGCAGACCTGCATACCAGAACCATTACTTCTGTCAATAGCGGTGAAAACTATTAAGTCTTGGGTTGCTGCTGCAAAGTCCTTCAATAGGCACAATTATGAACAGGGCATTAGGAGTCAACCACAAATGGCACCACTTAGGGCATAAAATGAAACAGTGTTTAGGGGGAGAGTGTAACAAGGCATTAACCAATCACTGACGGAGATTTGGGAGTGAAGGGGGCATAACACATTCCAGATTGGATTCGACAATCAGAGTAATAAGCCACACTTTAAAAGGGCACAGTACTCTACAAGTGATTGTCACAGACCAGACTACCATGTTGAAGGCAGAGGGAGTGGGGCAGAAGAGAACCACAACCTGGGAAAGACCTGAAAGACAGACTTGAGAGATCGCCCAAATGGCCTGCCAAGGGATATAGCTCATACACTGGCAGAGACCAAACCCAGAGATGGAGAGAAGGGCTGGGGGATCTATTTTAGACTCTGGCAGGCATCAGAAACATAGGAGGAATTAAAGCCATGAGTATGACGAAGGATATACCCCAGACTCTGGTGGAGACCAGACACAGAAAAGAAGAGAAACCAAAGAGGCTGGTAGGGCTACATCTCAGATGCTGAAATAAGAACAAATGCCAAGAGCATGAACAGAGACATCTTTGGCTCAGAAGGACGTCCCTTGGCTGTTGGGTTAAAATAATGCAGCCTGAGAAGAACACCTAAGCAAGGGGAAAGAAATACTCACTGACAGGAGTGTGTAAAAAGGTATTAACCTCGACCCAGGAGGGCGACCCTGGGCTAGAGGGTGATAATACATGAGCCTAATCGTACTATAAATAAAGGGAAGAAGTATTTGCTGGTAGGCATGGTGAAAATGTGAGCTTGGTACTATAACCCTGAGACTGATTTTCATGAAGCAAGCTGCGTGATAAATCTTTGAGGCTATAAGCTACAGAAGCGTACTAGGCACTATATACCATAGACTGCGCACGTTAGGTAAAATTAGCAAAGACCAGCATTCCAAAGATATATCCTTAATTAATATTGAGTTAACCCATATCCAGTGACGTCATTTTGGGGGTTGCTCGGGTTTGCAACTGTGACCCCTGGCAACCCCAGTGTGTGACTCCTGGCTGTGGGGGAGGGCTTGGATTTCAAAAATAAATAATGTCTGTGTTGTTTGTTTCCGTAACGTAATGACTTTCTTTTGGAAATCAGTCAAACTGGCTTCAAATAGAAATCATTTCATTTAAAAATCTGAGCCCCTCCCCCCCAGGACATGGAAGCCTCAGGCTCCTTTGCTCTGCTGTGCATGGCAGGAACCAGAACTGGATACTTGCATGCATGCTGGAGCATGAGTGCCAGAGGCATGCCTACAGAGGAGGAGCAACCGATTTGAGGAAGGTAAGAACATTTATTTTTAAGTGTAAAAGTGTGCACTTATATATAATGTAATGCACGTGTGTGTGTGCATGTATCATGTAAGGTGTGTGAATGAGTGCATGATGTATGGGTGGGTGAGCATGCTGGTGAATGGGTGCATGTGTAAATGAGCAAGTATATGAGTGTGCTTGTGTTAAATGCCTGAGTACTTAACAGTAATCTTCATTACTTCTAGTCCTACTCTTCTTCGTCCCAGTACTTTCCTATGAAGAACCTTGCTCATACATAAGTACTGGGACGACGAAGAGGGGTGTGGATGTCATGCTGTACCGAGGAGCTGATTTTGGGGATTGCAGGAGGAGAATGGGAGGGAGAGGGAACATGTGGAAAGGGTGGGGTAGGAGAGGGATGAGCTCATACATATTGGTCATCAATGATAAAGCAGGCATGATATGTATTAGTGGCTAAACTGGCATTTGAGTGCAGCCAGTATAGCTGTTTCTTATTGCTTCATGGCTTATTTTCTGGGCATATATAATAAAGTAAGCATCATAGGTGTTATATTGCAGCTTGACTCGCATTTTGGTGCAGCTAGTCCAGCCATATCATACTGTGGCTTGACATTAAAGCAATCATGATAAGTGTAATTACCTGGCTAAACTTGCCTTTGGGTGCGGCCAGTCTAGCCTTTCCTTAGTGTGGACTGGTATATTTTTCTGGGCATCTATGATAAAGTCAGCATGACACGTATAATTATGTGGTTAGATTGGCATTTTGGTGCAGCCCATCTTGGTATGTCTTACTGTGGCATGACATTTTTTACTGTGCATCATCAAGGCAAACACGATAAGCGTTGCGTTAATACGTGCCTGGCCTACATTGTGCACCCAGTATTGACATGCTTTCTTATTTTTCATAGCAAAGTGGTAAGATAGCTCAGCCGGTTGAGCACTCGCTGCCGTGGTCTATGTGTGATCTGCACGGTCTAATCCAGACCAGGCCAACTCAGCCTTTCATTCTTCCAAGGTTGATAAATGAGTACCAACATCAGCTGGGATGATAATTGTATGTGAATATGTGCTATGTATAGTTTTTTTTGGAAAGCGCTATACAAATAACAAATCATTATTATCAATCAAAGCAATAATGCTCCTGTGCACAGTTGGTAACTTGCATCTATTGAATTTTTGGATACTGTAAAATCGTAGCAACTGGCAATGTAGGGGCTTTACTTACCTTATAATGACAATACCTGACATGCATCTATAATTGGCATAATATGGAAGTAACTGAACATACAATGCTGAAGTGGCATATATTTGGCCTATGTTGATTCTATTGGGTCTAACCCTATCATGGCCCCATACATGGCATATGAAGGCAGCACCCTTGTTAAAATGTGGTTGGTATCTAAAATATTCTAGTCCCCTTTAGTACCTATTTTTTTTTAAGTACATTTATGATGTACTGTTGTTCTTACACCCGCAAGTCTTTTCTGTTGATGTCATCAGGGTTAATGAGGAACTGATGCCATATGGGGCAAAGGTCATGTGACATAACTTCCTATGATGTCATCAGGTGGGTGTTGCCACTTATGCTACCCCTGGCCTTTTGGTGAATCAACATCCCTGCCCATATACATTTTTATTACAAATTGATTGCCGTAGACTAGCTAGCAACTAACCCTACCCACCAATGTATAGTGTGTAAAGTGCTGAATTTAACTCAGGACGCATGCATGTTCTGTTGATCCTTTTTCAGAGAAACTACTGGTTTAGGGTTCACAGATTGTTCTGACCTAGGCAACCGACCACAGGAAGTAATGTTTAAGTGGTGGTTCTCAGGCCTGCAACACAAGGGCACCATATCTAGAATTAATTTTAGAAATATTGTGTGATCCAAGAGCGTCCCCTAGCCATTTAACAAAACATCATTGATTTTAGAACATGATGAGAGTTTAACCTCTTTATGAGACCATGTACATTTGGTTGAAATACAAATTGAGGATGTTAAACTATGAACCTACATAGCGTTTTAGGACCAGCTGTGAATGGGGGCGTTGCTGGGAAATCCACACATGCCTACAGCCTACCATTTCAAACACTCAAAGAAATAACCTGTCAAAATCTTCTTCCTGAAATCAGAGCCCTGTCAAATTCCCATAGTAAGAGGGTACAGCTGGGCAGAAAGCAGGTGTTATAGTAAGGAAAATTAAACATTTACATGCCCCTTATAACAGCAAGAAAATGCCTAAATATGTATTCATGACTAACATATAATTTGCAATGAGTAGGAAAATAAAATGATGAAGCAGGACGTTTCGGCTGAGCTGCCTGGGCGCAAATCCTTTGTCGACGCGCTCTGTTGGATGCTGCCAACAGGGTGCATGGACCTACCTATTGGTGGCAGCATATTTTGGAGGGTGACACAGGGGACACACATATTATTTTTCTAACTCAAATTATTAATTATTAATAAATGATACAGTGCCCTGTTGCTGCCAGCTCTCAAATTCTTGGGACCTGGGTTTACGTTACAGTCGAACACCAAAACTATTACTTTTTTTAAACTCAAATTTGTTTTAGTAAATAATAGTATTTTACAGCACTGCTGCCACAGTGTTTAGTGGTATTGTGGTTAAGTGCAAGCTCTCAAACCTTTGGGACCTGGGTTTGGGTCCTGGCTGCACACTCAAATTATGTATTTGTTTACTGAAATTATTATTAGTGGGCCCTTTGCAACAACAAACTATTATAATTTTTCAACTCAAATTAGGAGCTTATAAAACAGCAAAAGCAAGAGGCTTTGCTCACAGATCAGTGCAAGCCACCTCTGCGAGCCCCATAAGAGCTTGAACCATTGAAACCTTACCTCCTGCACCCCTATTTTTTCCCCTCAAGCCACCTCCACGACCCCCATGAGAACGTGCACCATTGCACCCTCACCTCCTGCTCCCCTTATTTCCTTTCACCAAGCCGTCTCTGCGAGCCCCCTACGAGCTTGCTTCATTGAACCCTTACTTTATGCTCCCCCTTTCCTTCCCTCAAGCCGCCTCTGCGAGCCCCCTACGAGCTTGCTTCATTGAACCCTTACTTTATGCTCCCCCATTTCCTTCCCTCAAACCAACTATGCGAGCCAATTAAGAGCTTGCTTCATTGAACCCTTACTATATTGCTCCCCTATTTCCTTCCCTCTGACATGGCACGGATTCACTTGGCCACTTCTTCGGCAAACAATACCTCATTCCCTGGTCTATCTGCGTCCCCCTTAACATGAACTATTCCCACCTTTTCAAAACCCCTCCTCTGCCCCACCCCCACTGCAGTTGCTACAAATATCTAAGTTTGGCTTTGAAAAACTGCAATGATATGTTTTAGAAAGATCACTTGAAAGTACACATCACCAAGTAAATGTTCTACTCCCCAAATGGAAGCCTACCTTTACCAGAATGCAAAGTAATGGCAGCCTGCCAAATCTCCTGTTACATCACTGGCTTTTCTCGACTTGCTGCCTATCTGATATGATAATGTCACCTGTATATAGTTGTTTTATTGCACCCACTTCCAGCTTTCTTCATTGCATGATATGTAATAAATTCACATTTCCACAGAAAAAGCATACCAGCCGGATCGAGATAAGGCCACATGTAAGGTGCTCGTGTAAGGTTAAATCTATATGTGAATGGAGGGTTCGGTAAAGTTACTTACGCTTCATTTACTAAGCGTGCAGTGCACTCCTTAAATAGACGGCCACCCTACCCCCTACATTTATTTTTCGGATGACAATGGGCAGGGCTTTAAGTGGGGTAAGAAATCGAGAGGGGGCCCTCATTTGGGGGCGTGGCTTGTGGGAGGGGCGTGGCCTAAAAAGTACGCAAATCGTAGGGTATACACACAAATATATATAAATGTTATATATTTGTGTGCGTACCTTACTATGGTTTGTGAACTATGCAAGCCATCTTTTCTAAACATAGAGATATGTAACATATTTCTACATTTATAAAAGATGGCTTGCAAAGTACACAAACCATAGTAAGGTACGCACACAAATATATAACATTTATATATATTTGTGTGTATACCCTACGATTTGCGTACTTTTTAGGCCATCTTTTTAAAGATTTCGGGTTTATAAAAGATGGCTTGGAAAGTACACAATTCAAGCCAGCTTTTATAAAGCTTTGACTACGGACGAAATTGTCCGTCGGCAAAGCTTTATAAAAGATGGCTTGAAATGTGTACTTTCCAAGCCATCTTTTATAAACGTCAAGGAATCCCCAGGTTCGCCGAGGGTTAAAGACGCCTCGGCGACCTGGGGAAACAAAGGGACAGTAACTGCCTCTGGTGACCTCTCGGGCGAGGGGTCACCAGAGGGAGTTACTGTGACTGACGGAAGTAGCAGCCAGTCACAGCGTCACTGTGGCTGGCTGCCACTTCTGTCAGCTCGCCTGACTTCATGGCAGGCGCATCTCCCGTCGCGGCTGTGGCCGCGACGGGATAATGCATCCGGCCAATGTTGCGGTAGGACGGGGCCCCCGGCAGGGCCCCGGCTCAGTCCCACTTGGCCCCGGCAGGCCCCGGCCCACTTTAAGCACTGACTGGGCCTCATTACGAGTATGGCGGTAGCCATGGAGCTATTAGCTCCATGGCTGCCTCCGTTCCGGCTCCATTACCGGGTTCCTGCAATGGGGACTTACCGGGTTACCGGTAATTCCTCCATGCAGGAACCCATCCCCATTCCCATTTGAGCCCCCATAGGGCTCAATGGGAATGGGGAGGGAGGTAATAACGGGCAGATTACATCTTGCCCGTTATTGCCTCCCTCTTCCCCTCGCGGGACCCGGAAAGCACGCCTGGTTTTACCAGGCGTGTGATCCGGGTCCCGCGATGGGAAGCTTGTAATCGGCACTCCGGGAATGAAGGGGACGGTGCTGTACCGGCCCCCTTCATTCCGGCAGCGCCAGGGTCGTAATAAGACCCAATATGTTGAAGGAAACATACAGCGCTGAGAGGTCCCTGCGCCCTGCTGGCCCTCGCCATGAGGACAACTGTAGCCAATGCACTGGGCCGAAAACAGCCGGTGCCCAAAGGCTTGTGTGTGAATGACCCTACCCCATCCCCCCCTTTCTTCCTTCCTCCCCTTCCTTACACTCGCAGTTTACAGATTGATGGTTTACTACTTTTATACTTACCCTGCAATGAGAACCCAGGTCACCTGTCTTCAGGTTCTTGCACATATCCACAAGCCCAAAGGAAGCTTGCAGCTCATACAGAGGTCGGACTTATACGGTTGAACCTATATACATATATATTATTGCAGGGTAAGTATAAAAGTTGTGCCCAAAGAAGCACTTCGTTTCTTGTGGTCGTATGGCTGACTAAGTGCTAGGCCTTAAAGATAGGCTGCCCGTGGTTCGGTTAACAGTGACTGCAGGTAACATTATTCTATGTATTATACATGATACATTTATGCGCTCATTTTGCAGGGGAGTGTTTTAGGCTTAGCTGCTAAATGTCTGCATTTACCAGGCGATCGTTCAGCCTGTTTGTAAATCGCCCTTGCACCTAATGAGCGACACTGTATCTCCTGTAAATGTCACACGTTTCCAGGCTCTGTGCACACAGATTGTGATTGTGTGACATTTGTAAGAGATAATCCTACGCAAATCACCATGCTCATTAGGTGCGAGGTCGATTTCGAAATAGGTTGCAAAGTCAGCTGCTAAATGCGGTTACATGTCTTTTATTTTAGTATTTTTTCGAAGTCATTTCCAACGCCGAAATGACTTCGGAAAAAAATCATCTAATTTTGTATTTTTATTTGGGGGGGGGTCCCCATTCAAGCCTCCCCCTTCACTATGCTATTTATCTTCACTTAACCCCGTGCCCACCCTTTTTAACCCCTTCCCCTATATATTTTGGTGAGTTTTTTTCGAAGTAATAGCGTCAGAAATGACTTCAAAAACATATTTGGCGGCAAATCAACACGATACTGCTAAATGCTGACACGTAGCAGCTGCGCCTAAATCAGCCTCGTGCCAAATGACAGGCACCGAGTTGGATGTCATGTCGTCACTGGGGCCCCGCTAAAGAGGCCCTGCAGCAAAATACCGGCCAAAAGCCTTGCACCAAAACTGGGCGCATCGTAAACGGTTGTTGCTAAATGTACATACGCTATGAAAACATGTCACTTGCATGCAAAGATGGAATAATACCATTACTGCGACAGCCGAAAATGGCGACTTTAAAAAAATGTTTCGACCCCCTTTACACCACATATATATGTTGGAGGGGGTACGGTATATAATACAAGTAGGGGGGTTTGCGGGGGTCTCCCCCCCGCAAATAGATGTGGTGTAAAAGGGGTGCAAATAAAAAAAATTGCCATTTTCAACGTCGCAGGAATAGGGGGGGGCAGTAATGACATAGATTCTGCAAAGATGACATTACAACGCCATCATTACACCGACATATCTAGCAATTACAGGAAAGATTTGTGAACAAATATTTGAATGAAACAAAAAATATAACCGGCATAAATCACTTCATGTTTATGTACCTTTTTCTTCTCTTGTAAAAACTCGTTCCATGAAAATTCCAGCAAAGGGTTCACCAAGGGCTCCGCAAAGTTGGAGGGAAAAGAAAGCCTCAGAGTCTAGGAATTTAAGGTGAAAAATAAAATGTTTGTTAATACCAGACACACAATTTGCTTTCATTAGTATGTAAAAGCCTTTCAAATTCAATCTATTCATAGTATGTGAAGTAAGACGAATGATGGGATGTTATTTAAGTAAAATTAAATGTCAGGTGTCTTTCGTGAGACATTTCCTTGTTTTCGTTTTAAAGTAAAGGGAGAAGGTGCATTTAGCATACAGTATGAATCCTATATTCTCTCAGTGTTGTCATCATAGCATAGATATATATAGTTAAGTTTTAAGGCCTCATCATGAGATGGGCGGAGCGGTAAAATGCAGTGGTAAGGCTATTACCACTGCATTTAACGCTCTCCCCAAACACGAATTGGGTGGAAAGGGGAGTTTAAAAATCTCCCCTTTCCGCCAGTTATTGGCGCTATTAGCACAGCTCCAATGGACCCAATGGGGATTTACCTACCCACCGCAACTCGATATCTGGCACAAACTGCACCGGAACGAGTAGCAGTAACGATAACAGCGTTGGGCGGTATCTCGACGCAATTAGCGCTGGGATACCACCCAACTCCTTATGAGGCCCTTAGAAAGCAGTGAATCACCATGTGTCAGTCAACGGGGCAAAGGAAAGAGAACAGACTATGTATGTACAAAGACTAATATATATATATATATATATACTTGCAATTCAGAGAAAAAAAAAATCAAAAAAAAAAATCAAAAAAAAAAATCGACCCTATGGTTTGCATTTCGGTTCTTTGCATTCGATCCTTTGACCTATAACCGACTTAATCCGTTCTCCTTCAGAAGTGGCAGTAAAAACATATTTCCTCTTATAAAAGGGAAACATAATTCAAAATGTATCAGTTCCAACATCCCCATTTTCACATTTACATCACATCCCAGAGGTCACTACCTAGTGTGACGAATCAGAAGGAGGAGACAGGCCAGGACTTTTCATTTTCAACATTCTCTTTATTGAAATAAGAAAAATGCCTCACTATCCCTACTATATGTATTTCCCTGCCCAACAAAACTAAGTAGGGTGCCTGTCATCTGTTTAAAAAGTCCAAAAAGAAAGTCTGTCCTCAGTCTAGAAATAAGCTACGCTGACACAACCACTAAGACAAAACTAAAGCCCAGGAGACTGACTCCCTGGAGTGGCTTTACCTGCCTTAATATAGAATCTACAGATAGTTCTTAGCCATCTGTTGGTGTTAACTCAATCAGTTCATTTTGGAGACTTTTCCAACACCCTGGCTCCCCCTTTGTCTGGTTTTGCAAGATCCTCTTTTTTGGCATTCCTTGCCTTTGTTTCCTTCACTTTGCCCTTCTCTGATATCTCTGAAATACTCTTTTTCTAATTTCAAACGTATCTTCTGAAAATTAGGACCAATCTCCTTACTGTTACAGTTCTCAGTTTACTACTGGTTATTAGACCTCTCACAGGGATGAGTATGTTACTTAACAATTCTCAATATTTTGCTCACTTGCTCTTTCACTGGGACGTGTACGATGATCCCTGTAATAAGTCCCACTCTCTTGGTTACATTCTGTATTACTTGGATGAGTAGGATTAGCCCAGGAATGATTCTCACTCTCTTGCTGTATTAGTGGGATGAGTAAAAGGAGTGTTTAATAATTCATCTTGGTTACGTATGCAAATATAAATGTCCCCCTCTCACTGGGCAGGGTTCGAAATTGAGTGGAGCTGGGAGATACTTAGCTCCTGGGTATAGCTCCTTGAGCCTGGTTGGCAGGAAACCAACAACCATCAGGAGCTACATCTGGCTCCACCGGCCAACTGGTGCCATACAAATATATACATATGATATCAATCCTATGCAGTTAAAATGTGCATAATGAGCATTAGGACACATCCAGAAGACGGTTTCATCCTAGTGGGTGATATTTAATTGAGAAAGTTATAGTTTACATGTCATACTGGGTGATGCCAGATACCGAGGAGCTGCTTTTTGCTTCTGCTAATCAAATCCTTATTTTGATCCCTGCTGGGATGAGTCGGATTGTCCAAAGAGTTATATTAGTTCCTCTTTCTGTAACAATCACTACTGTGCCATACATAACATTTGTCTCGTTCCCCCGCTCTCACAGTTACTTTCCTTCCAACGGGGCTGAGTCACCAGGTCGGCACCTTCCTCCTCGTACGCACAGCTTCTTGGCAGGATGTTTCTGTCTCTCGATTGGTTTCCTTCTCTCCACACATTCCTGTGTATTTTCGTGCAACTGGTATCGGCTCCGGTTGGGGTTTCCTCTTCCTCCCCAGCAAGGCCACCACTACTTCTTCTCTGGGCTGCCTACTGACAGTGAGGGTGGGGGGGTTCTCCTACTCCTCTTGCTCCTCCCCCTCCTCCTCCTGCTCCTCCTCTACCCCACCCCCACACTGGGGCTTCAGCAGCAACGAGAGGAAGTGCTTTCGCTGCATCATTTCCTTCACATTCACTCATTCACTGTGACTTCCTTGTTTTTTTTGTCTCAGTACCAACTAGGTATGGTTCTTCATAGGGAGTATAACAATAACAAATGCATAGAGATTCTTCTTGTATTCCCTCAGGAAGATTGTTGTTATAGGGCTGTTCAATGGGTTGTGAAGGGAGTGCCTCATTGGAACGGGAGTCCTTATCCCCATTGGGCCAGGATAGGGGGAGGTCTATCCTGGGGAGGTTCATCTTGCCTCTACCTCTAGGGAGGGTATTGCGTAGCAGGCTCACCTCCCTAGCCTCACAAGGAAAACCCCCAGTCCCCCAGGCAGAAGTGACAGAATCCTGCAATTCGTCACACTAGCCATCTACAGTTGAATGTTGTTAGGGGAGTAACTCTACTTTAAAACAAGTAACGTAGTCTGTCATGAACTAAAGATTAACCATTGGACCATATGCTGGGGCAAGAGGCCCATTTGCTCCATCACTTGATACTCAAGTGACAAATATACAAACACAGATTCAGCTGTTTTTTCCAACCAATTTGTATTGAAAGCTTATCAAAGGATAAAGAAGCACATTGTTCATATAAATTGCAAAAGAGCAATTAATTTACATAAACAATGTTCAGATCCTAAAAATAAAGTACTGGCAGTCCAGTTTATAAATAGGTTGTGCTGGCACAACCAGGGAAGACTCAAAATGAGGGGCTAATATGCTGCCTTTTTAAAATCGAAAGAAATCTGTTCAGTGTGATAGGCAATGGACATGGTAAGTAAAGCTGTGTGCTCAGTAATAGGCCCTGAAACCAGAGGTGGTCCATCTACTCCCTCAACAGAAACCACATTGTTCTTCTATATCGGAGGGATTCCCATCTCTTGATCTCATGTGTCGTCAATAAATAGGCCGTAGTGAACAGAGAGTGTGTCAGCGGAAACAAAATTCAAGTTAAAGTGGTGACCGGCAATGGGTTGGGGAGAGAGGGGGCCCCCGAAATTCGGAATCACAGATCAGGCCATATAAACCAAACAATATTTGAAAAACATGATTTTTTAATTTAAATTTCATTTGTTTAAAACATACATATTAAATTTTAAATTTTGTTACGAGCTCATCTCTAAATAGCAGTATATTGTTGTAGAATAAAGTGCATAGTGAAACAAAGTGCCAATATAAAACCAGACTGAAAATTCAGTCAGTATTAACTTCATGTTGCCAAGCTGTCTGAACCTCAAGTCGGCTGAAGAGGGTCACCCGGCTGGTGGTCAGAGGCTATGGCCGCATTTAACAATGCAGAGAAAACCACAAAAATATATGGACAAGGCAATAGTAGTTCCTAATTAGAAAAAGGGGTGCCATACGTCGACTACTGTACTGTCATGACCTACTATATACACTAGGTCTGACATATACACAGGAAGTAGTTTCGATGGTGCGGAGCATCTAAGTTGTTTCACGGTTGATGCCCATCTTCTTCAGGACGGCGCACTCCCGTTGGAATATTTGCCACTTGAAGGTTTTAATGTAGCAATAAGGCAATAATACATACAGGAATATAGAATTATGCAAACTGAATCCATAATTTTACCAATATCTCAACCTTGAAACAGGCCACTTGTTCCCGAATGTACATCCTGGGAAATGTGTATGGACCTGTAGGGCAAGTTCTCAGTCAAGTAGAATTAAATTGGGAACGGACCACAAGCATAGGATTTCAATCGCACAATTGTGTCGCGGTCGACCAGTCACAATAAGGCATCTGAAAAGATCTGTCCTACTGGAGTCTAGTGTTGTTCACCGCGTTATGGTACGTGCGCAGATAGCGTCAGTCTGTGCGCGAACCATCCCACCTTCGTTGAATCCTCAATAGCTCTCCCCGTCAATAAATAGGCCTGCGGCTCCACATTTGATCAAAGCAGCTACGTTGATGAGATCACGGTCTGAGAGATGGATAACAACTTGAATGAAAACCATAGATTGATCTTTGATAGGTGTCTGCAAATTTGGGGAACACTGATTTTCTTCCCCAAACGTGGTTCCCCCTATGATCGGGAGTTGGCGTTTCCCGATCTTCTTGGGGGAGCAATAGCACAGTTCCGCACTGGGTGTTTTTTTAGAGGCACATACATGTATAGTCCCTAGGTTTGTCTCCTAGTTCTTTCATCAGAGTTGAGAGGGCCTCGAGCTAGCCCTAATTGCATGGGTTCATCGTGCACCAGAGCTTTTACTTCAGAAGGGAAAGGTTCACGAGTCTGACGAACGGAATGCCTTTTCTTTCTTTCTGCATGGTGTACTTGAAGGCGAAAATCAATCTGCATGACAAGAGTGATACTTTCAGCAAGATTTACAGGTCGGGTGACTCTGGATGCTTCGGGCCTCATCATGAGTTGGGCAGAGTGGTAAAATGCGGCAGTAATGCTATTACTGCTGCATTTAGTGCTTCGCCGAAACTCAAGTTGGGCTGAAAGTGGGAGTTTTACCTCCAGCTTTTTGTTGAAGGTAAAAATCTCCCTTTTCCATCCGTTTTCGGCGCTAATAGCACCATGAAAACCCCATTGGGTCCAATGAACCCAATGGGAATGGGGATTTACCTCCCCACCACAAGTCGGGATCTGCTGCAAACTGCGCCAGACCGAGTTGCGGTACCACTAATTGTGTTGGGCGGTATCCCAGTGCAATTAACGCTGGGATACCGCCCAACCCCTGATGAGGCCTTTCATCCTTTAATTCCTCATGCAAACCACATCTAAAAAGGGTTATGAGTGTGTAATCCAGCAAGGCTGTGTCTGTCGCCAGCTGTTTAAACTTGGTTATTTAGGACAAAATATCCATAGGTCCCTGACTAAAATCCAACATCTGTTCTTGTGCTTACACCACGATTTCTTGTTTGCCAAACATTGCTCTCAACCTATTTACAAAACCCTGGTAGGAATCGATGATTGGATTATTTGTCGTGACCAGTGGGGTTGCCCAAGCTAAGGCACTGCCAGAAAGGTTGGAAATCATATAACCAACCTTATCCCTGTCAGTAGGAAAAAAAGGAGGTTGATTTAAAAGGTAAATTGAACTACACATGAGTCTAGGTATTTGATCAGTTTCTGGGAATTACCATTAAATTTACCACAAGGTAAGGCTATGTTCCCAGGGGCCTGGAGGGCTCTCACACTCGTACTCTTGGCTCACCTGTTTACTTTTTGAAGTCTTCCTTCTGGTCTTCTTCCTGATTGTTCGAGCCTTGTACAGAAAGGGACGTGTCTCTTCCGTCGCCAGTATGCAGGTGGGTCGATGCAGTTCGGGCTCAGGCCGCGGAAGGAGGAGATGATTTGAGAGCATTCAGTGTTCCAGGGGGATATGCCGGAAGAATCAGGTAAGTCCAAGAAGGGAAGCAGACTAATCCAGGAATGATCAAGGAACTTTCACGGAACCGCGAGGCGGAGAATGCGAGGAGCAGATCAGAACAGAATACCAGGAAGGAAAGAATGGCTAACCGCAGGGAAGCCGAAGGGATGGAAAGGTGGATAAGGACAAAATTCAGAGCTGTAACTTGCCGGTACAATCAGGCATGGAACGGCTAGCGTTGAGACGCGCCGAGGCACGGGGGTGTGTCTGTTTTCAAGGAAGCAGCAGGCCTAGCTGGGAGACTAGACCATGAGTTTCCCAGCAACGTTGGCCATGTTGGAAGTACACTGGATGCAATACTACGGTGTTTGAGAGACCGTGTTGTCCAGAAGGGGCGGAATCGGTAATTCATGACAAAGACTTGTTGTCTTAAGGCAATTTTCTAATTTTATAAAAGGTCTGTACCATCACAGTTAGGTTTTGCAAGGCTGGAACTAACTGTTGCAACTGATCCATGTGTGTAATCGTTGAGTGTCGCCAACTGTGGGAGTCAGCACCAAAAATCAAAAACACTAACCTTAGTGAATCAGAATGTAGATAGTAAAGAAGTCCCTGCAACCATTACCTACCTGAAAGAAAGATGTCACAGAGAGAAAAAGCAGTAGGCCAACCCTCTGCGGTAGAAACCCTTTTCAGGAATGGTGGAGGTACAGGAATGGCTTTCTGAATTTGTAGCCTCAGGAGTTAAAGCAGTTCTGCACTAATACTTGATGCTTCAGTATGCAGTATGCTGATGGACAACAGATGGGGAAGATGAAAATGGAGGAGACAGTTCGCGGGAGGCTGGGATCAGGAGCGCCAAACTATTGGAGTAGTGATGCGCAGGTCTCGGGATACAACAACTTACTTGTAGTCGTCGCTATCTCCTTCTTCCTTGATACTACGTCAAGCGTCCCACACTGATGTGAAAAGACTGGAGCGCTGAAGCGAGTTCTAGGCACTATGTTGGAATACTCACAATCCACTCATACAGAGACATATGGCAGACGCTGCCTGCATTGCCATAGCGACCATTGATAGCGGGGCGCCATGACACACTGGTGGAAAATAAAATTGGATCCGATCTTCCTGAAGTATAACTTGTGGGATTAGGACTAGTTTTAGCTAATTTGGCAATTTCTGGGGTCCCCCACTTTGTATCAGCTGAGCAGGATCCTACGCCTGACACCATATATAAGGGATCAAGAGTAAGACTCAGAGTGGCATGTTTATAGACGTTTATTAAGCACAAAATAATAAAGGGGGCGAGAAACCCAATCTATCCGTGCCTCAACGAAACTAAGGAACTTCTGCGTCAGGATGTTAAATCAAAAAAGCATCCTCTGTCCTGTGTGCAAAACCTAAACTGTCCCTTACACGCAAAAATCAGAATAACGAGTACAAGGGGTATTGTCAGGCTGAGAGTTATCCTGTGTCCCCGGAAGCTGCTGATCCCCCGACAATCCCCCTGAAATGTAATCCTCAGAACCCGATAATTCGCGGCTCTGTTAACTACACCCCAAAGGGAAAGGGGGAAGTGGATAACATAAGAAACACCAGGCTGGCGAAGTTCTGACTAGCTGATGCGGAACCTGCAGTGAATACATAAGAACATACAGAATCCTCAAATTACTTTACTACCTTTAAATTATGAAAACCTTATATCGTTAACTAAAATGTAAAGAATCATGCCTGGTTCTTCTCTTTTAGGATCTTACAGAAGATTGGAGTAATAGCTGATAAAATCTTTCTACCTTTCTTTTGCTTTGAAAGTCTTGAGAATAACAGCAACTCCTTTGAGTATTGAACTCTTAAGAACCTTGACTCTTGCCTTTAAAACTGTTAAATGTTCCAGTTAAGAAGACTTAGATGAATCCTGTTCTTCCTTCTTAATAAATAAAGTTCATAGTCTCTTGAAGAACTTGCAAACCTTTCCAAAGTCCGTTGAAACCTTTTCGCGCACACGCGCAAAAATGTACCTGCGCAAAACACGCGTTGAAGAAAACACACGCCGCAGAAAAAACATGCGCTGAGGAGCACACGCGCTAAGAAAACACATGCGGAAGAAATCACGTAGTAGTCCTTTCTTACTCTTGTGTACGTGCGCTATAAACACACGCGCTATGAACACACACACTAAAGAAACATGCGCTAAAGAAATCACGTAGTAGTCCTTTCTTACTCTCGCTTACATGCGCTATAAACCCCCGCGCTATGAACACACGCGGTAAAGAAATCACGTAGCTGTCTTTTCTCACACTCGCTTACACGCGCTATGATTACAAGCGCAAAAAAACACACGCGCTATTAACACTAGTGCTGATTAAATCATGTAAACGTCTTTTCTCGCACTTGCGTACTCACGCTAGGATTACACACGCAATGAACACACGCGCTATGAACACTCGTGCTGGAACACACGTGCTATAGAAATCACGTAGCAGTTTTTTTTCGCGCTCGCACACTCGCGCTATGATCACACGCGCAATGAACACACGTAACAGTCCAACGTTGCTTGAGCGTGTTTAAAAATTAAATGTTGAACTATAAACAGAGTAACATCAGTTCTTCTTTTGAATTTTCATTTACAATCTCCTAAAGTTTCTAATGAATCTGAGCAAAGATTTACATAGCCAAATAAAGTCACTTAGCTTAAGAATTTTTTCATCTCCAAATGAACTTCCAGAAACTCTCCTGTGAACCTGAATTCTTCTCCTGAACAACCCCGCATAAGTAGCCGCTCGACTGCCAGGATCTGAAAGTTCAAATCCACTAGGCCCAAGACTTCAGCAGGAGCAGCTACAAACACGTCCTCTCAGCTGGGGTTACGACGATGAAAGGCAGAGAGTGACAGTTTAGAACGTTCATTGTTGTCCTGCAGTTCTCTCTAGCCAATCAAGGCTTCTATTGTTAAACTCCATCTTGCCTTGGGCCAGAGCCAGGAATCTGTATAGAAAGGTCAAGGCCAAACCCACACAGAAATAAAGGGAAATTATTAACCTAACAGTAATTAAATTAAACCTGATGACAGTAATTAAAGGAAACCTGACAGGTATCTGCAAGCTATATGGATGCAGCTTTCTCTCAATAGTTCAAAGCAAAATGTTATAAAGTGGCCAAAACAGAAACAATAAAGTTCCACCAGGTAAAGGGACCTTCCCTTCCCCTAGATTTCCTCTGTTGTGTTCATTGTTATTTTATCACATTTTAAGCAGGAGAACTCTTCCCTTGAGTCTCTTTCATATACACAACTTCTTCAGCATACTTGTGGCACTTCACTTTGTATATTCATCAAACTTAAAATGGGTATGACTCCTCCCTTCTCAGCCCTGGCACCTAGCCTGTGGAATGCCCTTCCACTGTGCCTGAGAACATTGGCTGATTATTTTCCCTCCAGGAGAGCCCTAAAGACTTACCTCTTCAGTCTATTTCTTCCTCTCTGCTAGAGCATGTGGCATCTGAGTACTTTGAGCATGCCCCTTCCCGCTCAGCGCCTAGACGCCCAATTGGCCTTAGTTCGTGCTTTATCCATTTTATTATAATAATAAAAATTAAATGGCGCATTAGTTTTACCCTGCTGTACCCCCCTGCCAGGATGCTTGCCACACTCTCACCAATGTATTTTTGGACATTTGTAAGGCTTTTCCCTTTTTACAATTAGTTATCACAGTTTCACAATATTGTTCTCTTCCTTCCTGGTTTACCCTTCTACCAGGATATGACACTCTTGTCTCCAAAATATAGTCTTGCATTTTCTCTTTACTTCCGATTTACTCTCCTGCCAGGATGTTTCACTCGTAGTTCACAATTATAGCTTCATATTCCTTACTCCTGGTTTACTCTCCTGCCAGGATGTTTCACTCTTGGTTCACAATTTCACTTTTTTTCCTTACTTCTGGTATGCCCTCCTGCCAGGATGTTTGTCTCCTCTCCTTCGGGTGTGTCCCCAATTCACTATTTGCCTGGCTTACTAGCCTGCCAGGACTTTTCCCATCTTCAATCTCTTTCTTTGTCCTCCACAAAATAACGTTCTTCCAGTATTGGGTCACCAACCCTTTCTTAGCAAAATTTGCAATTACATTAATTGCCTTTATCAAGTCTTGGGTTTCTGACCCTTTTCCCACACTGTTCGGGTTAGTATCAGCCTCTCTTCCCCAGTAGCGGATCATTTATCCTTTTGTGACATTGTCCGAAAATGTTTTAGGCTTTTTCCCCAGACAGCGGGTTACAGTCCCTTTCTCATTTCCACTCACATCCATATCTCTACTGGATTCAATCACTCTGTTGCGTGCTGCCCAGGATGAGCGAGCCTCAGTGCTAAGAGCTCCACTGACCCACTCTCTCTCTTTTGGCTTACTGGCAACCTCCAGCGTCCCTCACGTGGTTCCACCCTTCTTGTCTTCTCTGCACTGACTGGGAATGCTAGTCGCTCGGGTCCCGCTTTCCTCTCTGCCACTCGAGACAGCTCCAGCTGCCTCTCACACCAATGTGGCACACTTCTTCTTGTCTGCTCGTCTATCTCGCCACTCCCATCAGTCTCTGTGATACTTTGCACAGAACGCTTGCGGTCAGTCTACCAACAAGCACCAGCACTAGCTGCGTTCTATTGCAGCTTCTGTCTCTCCTTGTGCGTCTGATCAGCTGTATGTGTTTAAACTTCCTGGTCCTCATGATTACTTTCCAAGGACTAGATCAGTGTTTGCTTCCTGTCTCTAGTGATCACCATTGCTCTATCCCTCTCCCTCATCCTAGTACTAAAAAGGGGAGGGGGAGGCAAGTAGGGAGGTTGATTATGTAGACTTGGGAATTCTTCATCTACGTCACAGTAAGCAAAGCAGGCATGTTGTAAGGGAATATGAGTGTTATTCAAAATCATATTTGAGGGGGTAATTCTGTTTTAACAATCACTTACCTCCCTGAAGTTGGTATTCCCCCACATGGTACTCCCGCATATAGCCACCCCCAGGGTCAGTCAAGTAGCTTCTGGCTTTTCCTGGCTATGTAGGAGAAGCTTCCCTCCAGAGAGTCAGTGGCGTTATCGCTGAATTTGCCACAGTGGGGAAAATACAACATAGATCACTGGGATGGGTGATCAGTGGGATCAATTGTGCCAACTGAGGAAAAGACTTATCCGCACTGAGTTGCATGGGGCTATTATATTGGAGTTTCTCAAAGATCAAGTACTCCCACAAGGCCTAATCACCAGGAATTAACCCAGATTGTTCCTAGATGATATGGATTTCAAAATTAAATTGCACTACATCGCTAATAAATGCGGGTGCGACTGGTTGATATTGATTATCGATAATGCTAGAGATGTAGCAAAACAAATTGAAATAGATCAAGAGAAAATACAGGAAGTATTGAAGAGATCCATAGATTTGGAACAATTTCAAATCAAGTTAGACTTACACTTGAAGGAACTCTCTGAGTTGAGTTCAAAGTAGAAGCTAAAGAAGAACGTATTAAAAGATTTTGCAAAGATTTACAGTCCTTCACACATTAAAATAGTTTTTTATATACCAAAGCTGACATAGGATTGGGACAAAAATCAACACCCCCAAACAGAATAGAAGACTACAGTTTCAAGATACTTACAACAGTTCTAGTGACAACGAGACTGCTATGTAAAGTGACAGTGTTAACCCAGGCAATAATACTACAAATGCTGCAGAAGCAGACAATAGATCATACATAGGTAGATCCCCTAGAGGTAGACAAACAACTAGACAAAATCCTCCTTTTTTGGACAGCGGCAACAACAGGAGTGATTGGGATGCAGACCAGATACAAACGAGGAGCAGGAAACAATGGTAGTGAATCTATCGTCCTACCAATTGTCTGCTGAGGAAGACACAACATTAAACAAAGGGCTAGGTTTTGTAGTTACGAAACACAATGATCCCTTTGAATTTCGAGTTGAATTTCAACAATTCCTCAGGGAGATACATCTAAAAAAAGAGTCTTTTCAAGACAAATAAGGGATTGAATCTAGTAACGGTATGGGAATGCATAACCCCACTTCATTCTGTCCTCCATCCTACACTTTTACCCCAGAACATGGGGGAAAATCAGAATATTGTAATTAGACAGGCTGACAAAGGCAGCAGAATCGTGATTTGGGATAAGGAATCATATATATCTGAATGTAATAATCCATTGTCAGATGAAACAAGCTATCTTGAACTTAAAGATGATCCCGTGGGATCCATTATTGCTGAAATAAAATCTAAAGTATTCAAAGCATGTGATCATAAATGTATTAGTAAACTAGAAGCTGAATTACTAACTAGAGATAATGGATGGGTCACTGTTTTAACCATTTTCCCAAAAATCCACAAAAGTGTAATCAAACCACCAGGAAGACCCATAGTATCAGGAGTCTCTTCCATTTTGGAGCCTCTGTCCAAGTTTGCAGATTTATATTTAAAACCGTTTATTTCCCAAGTGAAGACTTATATCCAGGATACTAAGTGTGCGAAACACAAGATCGAAGGCCAATCGTCTGACCCTACATCAGGCATTTTAGTTTGCCTCAATATTGAGTCTGTGTACACCTGTATTCCACAAAGGGCAACTCTGGAAGTAATTGAGGAGGTATTAGCATCGGGAACTGATGATCACCCAGTAATGAATTCATTTATTTTATGGTGTTAGCATTGACAAAAGATTTTTTTCAATTTCAGGGCCGATAATTTTTACAAGTAGAAAGCACTGCCATGGGTTGGGACATAGCTCACATATTTGCTAATTTGTATGTTAACATGTACGAGGAGACAGTTATCTATACAAATACCAATCCTTTCAAGAATTACATCTATAAATGGCTAAAGTATATTGATGACATGTTTGTCACCTGCAGGGGTCCTTCAGATTTAGCACAAGAGTTTGTCCAATGTTTAGATACACAAAATCGGTTTCTTAGATTTACTAACTCTGAGTACAAATGAAGCTCATTTTTTGGACATTACCATTTATCATAGTAATGGCATACTCTTGGTAAGACCTTAAAATAGAATTACTGACAAAAATGCCCTCCTCCATTATTCTAGTCATCATGTGAAACATATCAAGGACAACCTACCTTTTGGACAATTTTTAAGGATTCAAAAGAATAATAGCACCCACTAATACTTTGAAGTTGAAGCAGAAAGATTGACAGGGAAACTAGAATTTAGAGGCTATCCATCAAGATCAATCAAACGTTCATCCAAAAGGGCCTTTAATAACAGTAGGGAGGCTCTTTTGGAACAGAAAACACAAGAGAAGGATCTTTTTAAAGTTACATGTCTTTATATTGAGATATTATATAAAGAATGCTTATATATCAAAACCGTCATAAAGAAAAATGTTATAGTGAATGCACTTAAAAAAAAAAAAAAAAGAAATGTTGGTGGTTGTAGGGTGTCCTGACCCACGTTTAAGCTACCCTGCTACAACATTTGGTGCTGTGGGCTTAGGAAATTCAAGATGGCGGAAAACCCACATGTGCGCCGAAATCCAGGAAAGCTGCGCAGTTGTGCGCACACCAAAATGGTTACCTAACTTGCCACCCACCAGGGTAAAGAAAGGTCTTTGTTAACAAAATCCACTTTTACTGATGTCAAAAAGTTGCTGAAATCGTGACTCATTGGACCACTTTAAAGATTCAACCCTTTTTGTGGGGTTCCACATAACCATCTTACTGTAAGGAGCCCCATCAAAACAATGTTAAGCAAGGATTTACTACCATGTAAGAACCATTCCTGTTTAGAATGCATTAATCCAAGAAAATCCCAAAAATGGGTGCAGTACCAGTACTCACCACTATCCAAAAGCCGGCGTTTTAAAACCCACTGTGTGTTTTTCTGAAGGCAAGCAAAATGCCTATTTCAAACCTTGCAACATGTGCAAAATATTCACTGAACACCAGCAGACATTTGGCAGAATGGAGTTTTGTGTGCCTACAAAATCTGGGAAATGAAGAGCCCAAAAACAATGCTTATAACAAAAATGCTATGGAGTCAGCAGCTTAAGCCTAACTGCAACTGGATTTAAAACCACCAAAATCGAAAATGTTAAATTAAATGAGTGACCTATGTTTGGTGTCACATGCCTTTGTAACTGTTGAAATGTCATAGTTTTGCACTTAGAATCAGCATTCTAGCTGCATGTGTAAAATTACAAGTTATTTTAAAAGCAACAAAAAGTTAGCTGAAGGTCTGGCTTAAGGAACTTGATTTTGCCTAGCAACGGATCCCATCAGGAGTGAAACTTGAGTCACAACTATGTTCCCAGGCCAATGTTCCTTTTGCTGCCCACACTAAGGATATGCCATCTATCTGATAATTGAATTTCCTGTGCTCTGCCAGAGAGTGAACAAAGCCCTCTCCACTCAGGCAAAGGTTTTTATTACAGACGTCGTAAAAAGTGGCTTCCTCCTGGAGAAGCTGGGAGGGGCACTGCCTGTGAGAAGCAAGCTGGCTTGGCAGAAACTGGAAAGACTGGTTTCTGTACCATGTGACCTGAAAAGACACACCCCTGCAGCAAGGATATGGTTTTATAAAAAGGGGGATAATTCATAGTGCGGACATGTGAAAATTTTATAAATGATACCATAATTCTTGTGATTTTTCTGCCCACAGTTTAAGACGTGGTAGGAACCGGTGGTATGTTCAGGGGGGTTTTAGCGGAAAAGTGGATATTACTCTAAATGTGTGCATGTTAAAAATCTGAAACTTCATCAGTTAATGTCCCTACCCCCTGCACACATGTATGTAAAGTTGGGTCCATGTCGGAAATTGAAAAAGCAGTTAAAAAGTCAATTATGTACACTCTTTGAATGCAAGCTCCGAGAATGAGCAGATTTGGACATAGACATGGCTAAATTCAGCCACACCATGTATATGTAATTTCAAACAACTGTGTAACTCTGAAGTATGGATTTTGATCATATATATATTTGGGTGCACAGATGATAAGGGAGGTTGTTTCAAGAGATCATAAAATGACATCAATCTGACTCACAGTTCAGTTTGCCAATCAAGCGGAGGAATGGAAGCCTGACCAATGACGAATGAGAGGGGCAAGTCTAGTGATGCAACACACACACCCATTCTCAAGAAACAGATAAAAGCAGAGAGTCAGGACACATAGAGACATTCAATTTCATCTGCCGCTGGAAGCCCTGCCGGAAAAATCCATACTTACCTCCATCAAACTCCAGAAAGCCAAACTAGAGACTTCAATCTATCCTAGCAGAGACCAGACCAGAGAGAAAGCAGTGCTGTGCCTAGCCGAGACCAGACCAGGCGCTGTGAGCAGAATCCGGAAAGACCTGACCAGACTGAAGATCGTGACCAAGTCGCTTTCCTGTTCAAAATCTCTTGTGAGTACTTAGCAAAACTCAGAACACATCTCTTAGTTTAAATTCATCTAATTCAATCTATTTAACCTAAGTAGAACTGCCTCCTATCTGTCACCTGTCATTTCTAGTAAAATTTGTCATTTTGAAAAAGTGTGCGTTTAAAATTTACAAAACCAAAAACGACCTTTACTAAATTGCTCATATCTCCGCAACCGTTTGGGCTAGAGACTTGCAATAACTTTCATTTGGAAGCTGAGATCCCAGGCTTTCCTAGGACCCCAAAACGGTAGAGATAGTCCTTGCGGTTCCTTTGTAATAGCGCTCGGCGCATCCGCGAATTTTGCCGCGATTTGCAATTTCTTCACATGTAAAAAAACTGCTGCTGCCTGATTTCATTTGCCAGAAATTCGTTTAACCTGCTAACTATCCCTGCATCATTGCTAGTGTGAGCCTGGACTAATATTAACTAGATACCACTCACCCTGAACCTCTGAAAAGGGAATTAAAAGCATTTTAGCATATTTTTTAATTCATTGCCAGCACATATCAAAGCAATTTGGGCCTGTGTTTTTAAACTTCTGTTTTCTAAGCTTGCTGGGGTGAATTGAATCACAGTTGATTGCATTTCTGAGAACTGTGTGCTTCCTTCCATTTCCTTGCCTTGCATCAAGGGGGGAAGGGGATTGCCAGAGAAAAGTGATTACATTGTTTTGCTGAAATCATATCAAGTTGTTTTCTATACTGCATTTCATTCATTCAACCTTGCATCCATTTGAACTCTATAAAGCATTTTGTACCACCTTCTTCTTTTGTTCCTATTTACCAGTGTGCTACCTTATCCATTTCATGTCCACTCATTAGTGATTATAAGAAGTGTGTTAGTGCCAGATTCTCCGTTGTTAATCTTCATCATATCAGATTAAGTGTGCTATTCAGTTATTGATTTATTATAAAGCGTGATATAATATATATTGTTTAAATTATCAAATAAACCTTTTAAACTTGCAAAACAGAACTACTTCTTGGCTCAGTGGGGTCAGGGGGATTCCAAGAGAGGGGTGTTATATAGGGGTAGTTATCCAGAACGCATGAACTGGACCTAAAGATATATCAATAAGGGTTTTCATTCAGTATTCTAGACTAGGCGTTAACTTGGCTGTAGTGCTGAATTGAATCCTCTTACAAAGTGGGGGCTCGAGCCGAGACGTTGGGTTAGATTTACCAGTTGTGCAGCTTAATACAGTGTGCTAACTGACGGGATACATACACCCGGTCGGATCACCACGCTGCATTACGCTGTGAAGCATTCCTCAAAAGGGACACTCCAAGAAAAGTTCTGTTCTGCAAAAATAAAATACTAACTTCTGTAAGTCAGGACAGAGACCAATCTCTAGAATGACGACCTTAGTAGACATGAAAATAGCCAGAGAGCACCTCTTGCATAAGCTATTTGTGAGAGGTGAATGGACCGAACAGGGCCAGGATGTGTGGTTGCAGGCCATCACACAACAGGTCACTGAAACAGGGTCAGATATATATAGAGATCAGGGTCCCTTACATGTGGCCCTGAGTGAACTATATATGGCTCCTAAAGCCAAAGAGGAACACAATAAGATCGCCAGGATAGCAGCATACCTGTACCTATATATGGGAGACATGCAGGATAGATGTGCTGAAAGCCAAAATCTGGCAAATAGGCAACAGATGGCATTACAGAAGGTCCAATCTGATCTGGACTCTTCTGAGCAGAGGCTGCAGAGGAGCCAGGAGTCAGAAAATGACAGCAGACTGTACATTACTAAAATAAAGGAGGATATGGATGTGCTGAAAAAGGAAAAGTCAGAACAGGATACCAGATTTCTGGCCCTGCAGAAGGAGCACCAAGACAGTTTGGACTCCTTACTGCAGAGCCAGAAAAAGCTGGAGCAACAATTAGACTTTAACAGGGCATGCACGGAGCAGGTAGCCACCCTGCAAAGTCATCTAGATAGAGTGAAGGTAGAGAGCAACAAGCTGATCTTGAAAGACCTGGATACCCAGGCAGAGTTTGATGAGGAACGCCAAAAAGCTGGTGCCCTTCAACGGCAAAGGGACGACCTGGCGGCACAAATGCAGGCTCTTAGTCAGGAAAGAGACGCCTTAGGCCAGGAAGTCTGCCATTTAAAAAGAAAAATGGAAGAAAATCACCTGGCCCACCAGGGACTGGGTGATCTCCAAAAAGAACACCAGAACTTGTTAGAGCACACCAGGAGGGTGGAGGATGCTCTAGCAAGAAAGGAGCAGGCCAATAGGGACACAGCTCAGGAGGTAACCCTCCTGCAGCAAAGACTGGCCCAGTTCTCCAGGACCAACCAGGAAGCACAGAGGGAAAACGAGGCCCTCTGTGAACACAATGATAGGCTCCAACAACAGGGAGCGATGCAGGAGAGACTGATAGAGTCCAGTAAGGCCTTAACTGAGGAACTGAAGGCACAAATGCAGGCTCTTGCATTGCAACAGGGAGCAGGGGCGGATAGAGATGAGGTTCGCTGGGAAATGGAAACTCCGGAGCATAACCTCAGGAGCCCTAGTACCAGAGGCCCTCATACCTCTCAGTCCCTGGACTCTGCCACCCCCATGTCCCCTGGCGCACATGAGCACAGGGCCACAGGGATGGCAGATTACTATCCAGCTGAGAGTATGGGGCTCATAGGCCAGTACCACTCAGGAATGGAGGGGTGGGCATCCGGGTATGGGCACCCAAGTACAGTACAGTTCAATGGGGAACCCCGGGAGAGTAGGCCCATTAAGGGCATCCTGAAAACCTCTGCCCAGTTAGGTCAGTGGAGGGGGTACCCATCAAATCCTGGCAGCAAGGAGGAATCTGAAGACTCCTCTGAACTGCGCAGGACACAGGAGACCAGGTCCCCACATTCTGCCAGCCATTCCCAGGCTCGCAGAATCCGGGAAAACCTGGAAGAACAGACGGGAACCTCTGGGAGCAGTGCCTCTGAGTCCGAGGAAGAATGGACAAGGGTTACCCGAACCAAAAAGGCCAATAAGGCAAAAAGGGCCTTGCTTAAGGACCCCTTAAAGCAGATTAAGGCGATCAGGAGCGTCATCACGCCTTACCATAAGAACGCTAAGTATTCTGTTTGGGAGCACTTAGAGTTGTTTGAACAAATGATGGAGACTTTCCATTTGAAGGACAGCCAAAGCTGTATTCAATATGTAAAGTGGACATTCTCCCCGGAATACTCCAGTTTCTTTGCGGGGCTGGAGGATCAAAATCATTTAAGATGGTCCACATATAAGGCGGCCATCCTGAAACATTTTTCTGTTCACAGAAATCCTCAAGAGGCTCGCAAGGCAGCCTACAATTTGCAATGTGGGGAGGATCAGGCCCCACAAGAATTTGTGCAGGAGTTAAAGCGTGCTTTCGCACAGACCACAAGAAGGGTGCGCACAGACAGTCGAGAATTCGTTAATACATTTTTTCATGCCTTGCCCAAATATATCATGACCCAGCTCGTGAGGGATTTTCACGAGAAAAGATCTTTAGACTGGGTCATTGAACAGGCTACCCGGATCTATGAGGTGCAGAAACCGGTAGATAGCAAAAGTAATGCCCAGAAAAACCCCAAAGCCAACAGCACCCCTGCTGCTGTCAAGGTGGCAGAGGTAAAGGTCACCCCCGTTTTGGATTTGGAGATGGGGGGGCCTAAAAACCTGCCTGCACCTAATAATGCTAGGCCCAGGAGGTCCTCGGGTCAGTCACAGACAGGGAGCCAAGGAGGCGGCCCCACAAATGGGGTCCCTCGCTCTCCTGATTATGTAAGTCCCCGTTACAAGGGAAATCGACCCATCCTGGGTTATGTGTGGACTCCTCCAGCCCAAGGGGGGGGATCCAGACAAGCACCTAACCCAGGGAACTTCCCTCCAAACTTCCCACAGGAGGGCAGAAATTTACCAAACCCTGGGCAGAACTTTTTCCCCAGATATCCACCCGACTTTCAGCCCCAAAACCATCCATCCTTCTTTCCCCAATTCCCTGAGCCCAGACCACTGAATCCGGGAGAGGGGAGGCCAAGGGTGGAGGGGTACCCAAATCTTCCCAACCCGGGGTATTACCAGAGGAGGGACAGCTACCCTTCCCGGGATCAGCCCAGGGGAGAAAACAGGGCCCCGTATCAGCCTGAGCGGGTTTCCCAGTTAGAGCGCCAGGTTCAAAACATGGCGCGGGATCTGGGTCACATACTGAGGGCTCAGCAGAACCCTCAGATGGGCGTGCCGGCGCAGAACGCACCCAACTCTGGACCTGGTGCTCCAGAACAATGACGGGGGCAGCACCCCGATAACTCACCGGTTCCCAGGGAGGAGGCACAAAGGGAAGGGGGGTGTAAAGCCTTGGAGGAAGGTTCCTTCCTCATTTGTAAACAGCCCCTGGAAACCCAGGAACCGGAAACAAAATCTCTTGCCCCTGAAAGTCTGCCTCCTAAGGAGCAGAGGGGGGGTAGGAGAAACAAAAGACCCAAACAGACTCAGTTTGAGGAGGAGGTACAGATCTTCCAATTTGAGGGAGAGGGATCCTCAGAGGATCCTGGGAAAAGGATCTTCTCCTTCAGAGAGGGGGGAACTCCTCCCAAAGAAAAATGGGTCCCTAGGGATGCAAATCCAGACTGGGGAGATGTGGAGACTGAGCTACCGCCGCCCACCATCTCATCCCAGAACCAACAGCAAGAAAATCCCCTGGTTCAAACCCATCCTGGCGACTGCCTCCAAAAAGGGGGGGGCGGCCCAGAAACGGAGCCAGGGGAACCCACAATGGCTCTGATCTCCAGTTGCAAATTTTTTCTTTCAGATTCCCAAGACTCTCCACAGAATTCTGCCCAAATCTCCTCGCTAGCGATGTCCAAAACCAGAAAATTAGCCCACCAGTTGTCCAAAAATGTACATTATCTGTGCCCCCTTGAGGAGAAGGAAGGAAGATATTATGCCCCGGTACAAGTACAGGGGCAGGGTACAATCTCAGCACTGGTGGACACTGGATCTCAAGCTACCCTTCTGTCCAGAAGGGCCTTTGACGAACTGAATGCAGGAAGGGGAGAGAATTACCAAATTCCTCTCACCTCTCTTCCTGGACAACTGCAGAACTTTGACGGGAAGGAAATTCCCGTCGAGGGGACGGCAGACTTGGACATTAAGATCGGGCGACATAAGTTGAAACACCCGGTCATAGTTGTGACCCCAGAGGGCACCCCTTGTTTACTAGGGAATGACCTCCTGAGAAGGTTGTCACCCCTAATAGATTGCGTAAACAAGGTCCTCTGGACTCAGACTAGCCGACCCATAAAATTAAAACAGAGTGTCAACCATGTTAGTTTAAACGGCACATGCCACATGGTTGAACAAAAATCTGACCAAGTAGAATTTCACTTCCAGAATAACCAAATTCCAGACGTGACAGTAATAGCAGTAGGACAACAGACTGGTGATGGGGGGTCCTCTCTATTTCTGAAAATCAACCTTCCTTCCAGTCTAAAGTGGTATTCCACGCTGGAAGGAAACACTCTGAGATTCTATACTAATCCACAATCAGAAACCCCCACTCCTATAGTCCAGAAAGATGTGAAATCAGCTCAGAGCCTGGCTGATATTCAGCAAATTGGAGAGCAGTTGTTCATCCCTGTTCAGTTAAATGATGGGAAGGACTCTGTTCTTGCTCGAGTGTGTGTGAACAACGGTAAGAGCTTCATCAGCGAAGCCATGTTTCGCCAACTTCCAAAAGATCCAGCCATTCCCACCTTCAAACTGATAGACAAATGGGAAATGGACTTGGAAGCACCTAATTCCAAACATCTCCTGCCAAGCAGGTGTATGCTCAAAATCTCCATTGGCAACAAGAGCATAGTCCACAATTGTTGGGTCGTGCGAGATGTCCCTGCCGCCTTTTACTTAGGCAGTGACATTCTCAATCGCTTTGCCATTAGTTTGGACCTAATAAACTTCAAAGCTTGGTCCCGATTAGCGGATAATCCCATGGGCTTTGATGATCCAGAAAAAGCATTTAGGTCAGCTCAATTGCTACCTTATGCAGTTGAAATTCAGGTTAAAGAGGAAGTCACCATCCCAGAAAGGACCCGACAATTCTCCCTGGAAGTGAAAGTTAAAAGGGGACAAGAGTTGAAAAACCCTGATGCTTACATACATCTAAATGCTTCTCTCCAACAGCAAGGGTTGGGGGTAAACCCGACTCCATTAGTCAACATAGAACATGACCCCATTCTAATAGAGGTGGATAACAGCGACTTAAAGAGTATTACTCTAGCCGCAGGCACCATTATTGGAATGGCGGTTGATGACCGACATTTCTCCATTGATCTTGTAAATGAACTGTTAGGACCCATCCCCAAGGACTGTTTTGACAGTGACAGTGATGACAACGCAACACCAGACAGGATTTTTACCCGGCATGGGGGGAACTTCCTGGTGTACACTTCCTGCCCCTATGGTAAGGAAGATGTGACCTGTGACTTCAGGAGGGATGAGGTGATTTTCCAGGTCCATGAGGGCTGCCTTTCCCACCTGAAGCCTCCGGTCCAAATCAGCACTCTGACCAGGGACTTCTCCACCCAGCTGGAGGAGGCCGCGGAGATAGCCAAACCAGAAGTCTTTCCAGGCTTCAGGCAGATGGTGGAAGAGAGAGTCAACCTAGCTGATGCCTGTGTGACTCTGGAACAAAAGCAAAAGTTGAAACAAGTTTTCTTGGATTTCCAAGATCTCTTTGCGGTAGACTCATATGACTGTGGTCGCACCGACATCCACACCACAACAATCCCCACGGACCCTGGCATGACTCCAGTGTTTGTGAAGCAATATCGCTTGCCTCTCGCATCAATGGAGTCCCTTACTGAAATAATTAAGAACCTTGAGTCCCGGGGAATAATCCGTCCAGTCCACAGCACCTTCAATAATCCGGTGCTGGGAATATTGAAGCCAAACGGCCAGTGGAGATTCTGCGCTGACCTCAGGGAGCTCAAGAAACGGGTCCACACTTCCCGATGGCCTCTTCCCTACATTGACCAAGGGCTGGCCCAGATTCAGGGGTCACAGGTATTCACTGCAATAGACCTGACCAATGGATACTGGACCGTGCCTGTCAGTAGGGAGGACCAATACAAGCTGGCTTTTACCTTTGGGGGCCAGCAGTACACATGGACCCGGACTCCCTTCGGATACCTTAACTCCGGTAATGAGTTCAATATTTTCCTACATAAGGCCATGCCCGACCTGGGTACGAGGGGTAACCTGGCTTATGTAGATGATGTCCTCATCAAAAGTTCATCTGTGGAGGAACACATAGCAGAGATCCGTTATGTTCTGACACAGTTGAGGGCCGCCGGAGCAAAACTTTCCTTTCAGAAAGCACAGTGGTGTAGAACCCGTGTTAATTTCTTGGGGCATGAGATTACTCCTCAGGGTCTCTGTCCCCAGGAAAAGAAAGTGGAAGCACTTCAGAAACTGAAAGACCCCACAACTCTGCGGGAACTAAGGAGCCTCCTTGGACTGACTAATTACAGCAGAAAGTTCATTGAGGGCTACGCAGAGATCACCAGACCCCTGATTCATCTCCTGAAGGGGGGGGTCAAGTGGGAATGGGGTCCAGAACAAGCCGAGGCAGTAAAACAACTCAAAAGAAGCCTCTCACAAGCGCCTTGCCTAGCTTACCCTGTCAGAAACAAGGAGTTCTTCCTGGAGACGGGGTTCTCTAATACGTGCTTGACGGCAGTATTATATCAAAAGCATGACAAGGTCAATAAAGTAATCTCCTATGCGAGCAAAACTTTATCCTCTGTGGAGGAAAAATTCAACGATTGTGAGAAGGCACTCCTGGCAACGGTGTGGGCATTGAAGAATTACCGCCCGTTTATCCAGGGGGAACACATCATAGTGGAGACTCCACACCAGCCTCTGCAATATCTCCAAAGTGACAGAATCCGGGCCGGAAATGTGAGTAATTCCCGAATTACTTCCTGGATTCTGTCAATGCAAGGCTTTCCTGTGGAGGTCAGATATGGCCAAAACAAGAAGAGTCCCCTCGCGCAAGGTCTGGCTGACTTGCATGATTGTGCCAGAGAAAACTGTCTCGAGGACGAAAGTCTAAAAATAAAGGACAACATGGAGGCATACCTTAATTCCCCCCACAAAGTCTTTGAAGAAGACAAGTGTGAGGGAATGCCCACTGTGTATGTGGATGGATGCTCTTACCATGTCGACAACAACGGGGAGAAAGAACTGGTGGCCGGCGTAGGGAATGCATGGGTGAATGAGTCCCCAGAACCCTCCGCTGGATACAAAATTGGTCCCCGAAGTAGTCAGGTGGCAGAATTGATGGCTGTGCATCAGGCCATCCTCACTGCTGTCCAGCATCAACTCCACGAACTGGTCATAATCACAGATTCGGATTATGTACGGAACGGGTTCGTGGAGCACCTGGTTAATTGGAAGACCAGAGGCATGGTATGTGCTAACAACAAACCCTTGAAACATGGGAAGTTGATCCAAAACATTGATGATCTGGTCACCTCGAATGGGATGACCATCTATTGGAAGAAGATCAAGGGTCATTCCAAAGTAGAGGGACCAGACAAAACTGGAAATGACTTAGCTGATCAGCTGGCCAAAACCGGGGCCATCCAAGGGGATCTAATTGAGATTGAGTCCCTGTTGGGGGAAATCCAGGTCACTGCCATCAAGAGGTCCCAGAAAAATGTTCACAACGACCTCTCAATTGCACAATGGAGTAAGGAGACCCCTGATGCTGATTTGATTACTGCTCAGAAGGGGGATCCAATAATTGGTAAATTTTACCAGCACCTTGAGGACCCTGAGAACTTTCCCCTGACGGATACCGATTACATTGGGAAAGAGGACCTAAGAGTGTTGATGAAATGTCCCAAAATGTTCCGGATCCAAGACGGTTTGTTGGTAAGGAAATCCAAAGCTGGCCACGATCAGTGGGTGGTTCCTACCTCATTCCGAAGCCTGATGTTAAGTCACGCCCATGATGCGGCCACTGCCGGTCATAGGGGGTTTCACACAACATTGGAAATCTTAAGAGAGGTTGCATACTGGCCACACATGGGGCAGGACCTCGACCAGTACCTGAAGGGTTGCCTTGTGTGTGCACAATTTCAGCCATCATCCCTCACACACCGGGCGCCTTTACAAAAGAGGGGAATGACACTGCCATGGTCAGATTTACAAATCGACTTTGTAGGCCCTGTGATTCGCTCGGCTAGGGGGAATAAGTACATGTTGACCGTGACATGCTTGTTTACCAAGTGGGTGGAATGTCTCCCAGCCCCAAATTGCAAGGCAGAAACTGCAGCGGCCTTGATGATTAACCACATCTTTTCCCGTTTTGGTCTACCTCAAAGGATTGAGTCAGACAGAGGTAGCCACTTCACCAGTGAAGTAATGACAAAGATGTGGGAGATACTGGGGGTCAAGAGAAAGCTGCATATTGCTTATAGACCAGCTTCTTCTGGGGCAGTAGAGAGATATAACCGGACAATTGTGAGCATATTAAAGAAGTTTGTGGCAGATTCTGGGCCAAGTTGGGATATCCGATTACCTCTGGTCCTAATGGCCATCAGATCTACCCCTTCATCTGCAACCAAAATGTCACCATTTGAGTTGATGACTGGGCGCAAGATGGTGCTTCCGCAGCATTTGCTCTACAGGACCCAAGAGCAGACACTGATAAATGCCTCCACTACTCATGAGTATGTAGAGAATTTAAGGAAACACCTCCAACATGCTTTTGCTTATGCTCAGCGGAATCTAGAAAGATCGACTGATAGCATGAAGACCCATTATGACCTGAAAACTTCCAGGAAGGAATATCAGGTGGGAGACCGGGTCTATCTATACAACTTCCAAAGGAACCAGGCCAAGCAGCGCAAATTTTTGCCTACATGGAAGGGACCCTTTGAGATCGTCGATAAGATCTCCCCTGTGGCCTACAAGATCCGCATCCCCAAAGGTGGTTCGGCAGAGGGGGAAGACAAGTGGGTCCACATAAACCAGTTGAAATGTTGCCATCCCAGGCACACTCTGCAACAACTGGAGGAATCCTCTGGAATCCTAGCGGGTACTGTATCAGACTAATTCAGTTCCAATCATAAAACCTACCACATCTAGTCTCTAAAATATTGTGATTTACATGAAACTGTCTCTAGTGATGCTGTTTTTTTTTTCAAAATAAGAATGTAATATTTCGTTACGATGAAATGCATATGCTGCCCCACTATCTCAACAGTGGTGGAAAAAAAATCGTCTATGAGTAGATATTGCCGCTCTTCCTTTATCATCCTAGGAGAGATGAAACCATGAAGGATGACCAAGAAGGACGATCCGGAGACCGGGAGCAAAGACACAACGGGCCCGGGGTACCGCCCAATCTTCCCATCAGGACCGGCGAGGAGAACTGATCGATCTGACCGGATGGAGAAGAAGATGCTGAACTGTGCCATCTACAGAAGAGGAAGAAGATTATGCGGACAGACCGGTGCGTGGGTCAAAACCCTTGGGCACGCGACTCCCCATCGACCCAAACTCAAAGTGCAGTCACGTGGGGGGGCTTGTAGGGTGTCCTGACCCACGTTTAAGCTACCCTGCTACAACATTTGGTGCTGTGGGCTTAGGAAATTCAAGATGGCGGAAAACCCACATGTGCGCCGAAATCCAGGAAAGCTGCGCAGTTGTGCGCACACCAAAATGGTTACCTAACTTGCCACCCACCAGGGTAAAGAAAGGTCTTTGTTAACAAAATCCACTTTTACTGATGTCAAAAAGTTGCTGAAATCGTGACTCATTGGACCACTTTAAAGATTCAACCCTTTTTGTGGGGTTCCACATAACCATCTTACTGTAAGGAGCCCCATCAAAACAATGTTAAGCAAGGATTTACTACCATGTAAGAACCATTCCTGTTTAGAATGCATTAATCCAAGAAAATCCCAAAAATGGGTGCAGTACCAGTACTCACCACTATCCAAAAGCCGGCGTTTTAAAACCCACTGTGTGTTTTTCTGAAGGCAAGCAAAATGCCTATTTCAAACCTTGCAACATGTGCAAAATATTCACTGAACACCAGCAGACATTTGGCAGAATGGAGTTTTGTGTGCCTACAAAATCTGGGAAATGAAGAGCCCAAAAACAATGCTTATAACAAAAATGCTATGGAGTCAGCAGCTTAAGCCTAACTGCAACTGGATTTAAAACCACCAAAATCGAAAATGTTAAATTAAATGAGTGACCTATGTTTGGTGTCACATGCCTTTGTAACTGTTGAAATGTCATAGTTTTGCACTTAGAATCAGCATTCTAGCTGCATGTGTAAAATTACAAGTTATTTTAAAAGCAACAAAAAGTTAGCTGAAGGTCTGGCTTAAGGAACTTGATTTTGCCTAGCAACGGATCCCATCAGGAGTGAAACTTGAGTCACAACTATGTTCCCAGGCCAATGTTCCTTTTGCTGCCCACACTAAGGATATGCCATCTATCTGATAATTGAATTTCCTGTGCTCTGCCAGAGAGTGAACAAAGCCCTCTCCACTCAGGCAAAGGTTTTTATTACAGACGTCGTAAAAAGTGGCTTCCTCCTGGAGAAGCTGGGAGGGGCACTGCCTGTGAGAAGCAAGCTGGCTTGGCAGAAACTGGAAAGACTGGTTTCTGTACCATGTGACCTGAAAAGACACACCCCTGCAGCAAGGATATGGTTTTATAAAAAGGGGGATAATTCATAGTGCGGACATGTGAAAATTTTATAAATGATACCATAATTCTTGTGATTTTTCTGCCCACAGTTTAAGACGTGGTAGGAACCGGTGGTATGTTCAGGGGGGTTTTAGCGGAAAAGTGGATATTACTCTAAATGTGTGCATGTTAAAAATCTGAAACTTCATCAGTTAATGTCCCTACCCCCTGCACACATGTATGTAAAGTTGGGTCCATGTCGGAAATTGAAAAAGCAGTTAAAAAGTCAATTATGTACACTCTTTGAATGCAAGCTCCGAGAATGAGCAGATTTGGACATAGACATGGCTAAATTCAGCCACACCATGTATATGTAATTTCAAACAACTGTGTAACTCTGAAGTATGGATTTTGATCATATATATATTTGGGTGCACAGATGATAAGGGAGGTTGTTTCAAAAGATCATAAAATGACATCAATCTGACTCACAGTTCAGTTTGCCAATCAAGCGGAGGAATGGAAGCCTGACCAATGACGAATGAGAGGGGCAAGTCTAGTGATGCAACACACACACCCATTCTCAAGAAACAGATAAAAGCAGAGAGTCAGGACACATAGAGACATTCAATTTCATCTGCCGCTGGAAGCCCTGCCGGAAAAATCCATACTTACCTCCATCAAACTCCAGAAAGCCAAACTAGAGACTTCAATCTATCCTAGCAGAGACCAGACCAGAGAGAAAGCAGTGCTGTGCCTAGCCGAGACCAGACCAGGCGCTGTGAGCAGAATCCGGAAAGACCTGACCAGACTGAAGATCGTGACCAAGTCGCTTTCCTGTTCAAAATCTCTTGTGAGTACTTAGCAAAACTCAGAACACATCTCTTAGTTTAAATTCATCTAATTCAATCTATTTAACCTAAGTAGAACTGCCTCCTATCTGTCACCTGTCATTTCTAGTAAAATTTGTCATTTTGAAAAAGTGTGCGTTTAAAATTTACAAAACCAAAAACGACCTTTACTAAATTGCTCATATCTCCGCAACCGTTTGGGCTAGAGACTTGCAATAACTTTCATTTGGAAGCTGAGATCCCAGGCTTGCCTAGGACCCCAAAACGGTAGAGATAGTCCTTGCGGTTCCTTTGTAATAGCGCTCGGCGCATCCGCGAATTTTGCCGCGATTTGCAATTTCTTCACATGTAAAAAAACTGCTGCTGCCTGATTTCATTTGCCAGAAATTCGTTTAACCTGCTAACTATCCCTGCATCATTGCTAGTGTGAGCCTGGACTAATATTAACTAGATACCACTCACCCTGAACCTCTGAAAAGGGAATTAAAAGCATTTTAGCATATTTTTTAATTCATTGCCAGCACATATCAAAGCAATTTGGGCCTGTGTTTTTAAACTTCTGTTTTCTAAGCTTGCTGGGGTGAACTGAATCACAGTTGATTGCATTTCTGAGAACTGTGTGCTTCCTTCCATTTCCTTGCCTTGCATCAAGGGGGGAAGGGGATTGCCAGAGAAAAGTGATTACATTGTTTTGCTGAAATCATATCAAGTTGTTTTCTATACTGCATTTCATTCATTCAACCTTGCATCCATTTGAACTCTATAAAGCATTTTGTACCACCTTCTTCTTTTGTTCCTATTTACCAGTGTGCTACCTTATCCATTTCATGTCCACTCATTAGTGATTATAAGAAGTGTGTTAGTGCCAGATTCTCCGTTGTTAATCTTCATCATATCAGATTAAGTGTGCTATTCAGTTATTGATTTATTATAAAGCGTGATATAATATATATTGTTTAAATTATCAAATAAACCTTTTAAACTTGCAAAACAGAACTACTTCTTGGCTCAGTGGGGTCAGGGGGATTCCAAGAGAGGGGTGTTATATAGGGGTAGTTATCCAGAACGCATGAACTGGACCTAAAGATATATCAATAAGGGTTTTCATTCAGTATTCTAGACTAGGCGTTAACTTGGCTGTAGTGCTGAATTGAATCCTCTTACATGGTCCCCTCAAACTTTAATTTCCAACCCATGAAAACCCACCTTAACTGTTTCCCAAAAATATGTAACCCTTTACCCCACCCCTAAATGCATTCACTATACATTTTTTGGATATAAAATATTCGATATCTGATCTTTCAATATATAATTTTCGATATAAAACACTGCATACCTCTTTATAACTTGTTTTTTGTAAATACCTTTACCAACTTGTTTTATAAAATAAAGTCCATTATAATGAAGAATTGGAAAAAATGTTTTTCGAAAGAAATGGCATCACCCAGAATAGTTTACAAAAAAGCACACCAGTGTAGGTAACATCATATTGAAAAATGACATCAGAACGAGACACTCCCCTAGTGCCACTGTCACTAAAATGTGGAGTTTTGACCCGGTTAAGGGCCATTTTCCATGTGGCGGTTGTACTATTTGCAAACACAGCCTAGTGACCGAATCCAATGACATAGGTTTTTCCAAGAATTGGACAATTTTGGAGAACACTAATTGCAATAGCACTAATGTTATTTACACAATTCCTTGACTGTGTGGTCTCCATTACTTTGGGAAGACAAATAGGAAAGGCAAAACAAGGATCATAGAGCATCGAAGTTGTATAAAAAATAACATTGACCAAGCCCCTTAAGTTAAACATTACAAGACTCTCTGACATGCTTTTATGGACATCCAATGGGTGATCCTGAAAAGAATGAAAGGAGATAATCAGGAGGTTTTGAATAAGAGGTTATTGAATCTGCAACAGAATAGGAGATAGTCTAAGGGCCTCATTATGAGGTTGGCGGTAACCCGTAACACTGTTTCCACCGCCTGAGATCCCGGTGCCACCGGGACATTACAAGTCCTGCCGGCCCGGGATAACAGGCGGCGGAAAATGTTAGTCCCCATTCCCGTGGAGTCCCATAGAACTCCACGGGAATTGGGACTGGGAAGCACCGTCAGCCTTGCCAATGGTGCCTGTGCTTCTGTGACAACTCTGCTTTCCAGGGCTGTTGTGCCCGGCATGTCACACCTGCTGGGGCACACATGCCCAGGAAAGCAAAGGTCTAGTCTGCTGGTTCGGAAAGAGTGCCGGTTCGTTGCTACTGGCACCCTTATTTCCAGACCAGCAGACTTGTAATGAGGCCCTAAGTGTCTTACCAATATGGAGAGCCATGCCATGGATATTATTTTGACTTTATATTTTTCAGACATCAATCTAAGCAACTATAGCAGGATTCTGTCACTAAACTCCTGTAGGAGTGCATTTCATTAATGAATCTCACCACAGAGCCAGGATTTAAATATCTTGATATACTATTACCTGAAAAACCAATGTAGAACCTAGTACGATTGATATCTAATAGATGGAGATTTAGGTCCAATATGCATTTTTAACTGTATTCATTAAATGCTTTTTTCACCTGGAATGAAATGCTACGTGCTGACGCCAGGATGCAAAGGACGTTTGCCCCATAAAGCCACACAATGATGTAGATTTCACGTCTGCCATTTTGGGTCAGTTTTTTCAAAGGAATAATACACAGCGAAATATCCATGTGTGAGTAGGATATGAAGCTCTGACTCTTAGAATGTGAGTTTAACGATTGTGGGCTGTTCCATTGAGTCTTTTTATCAGAGGACACAAAGATGGTTTAATCAGCCGTTATTCATGTACTTTACAGTTCACAAAGAGATCTAGGGATTTACAGCTGATCCGTGGCATACATTCCTCCGACATCATTGATGGAAGTTTGGGAGTAGTCCGCAAGACACACTAAAATAACAGGTACATATCTACCATTAGAGATAGTATGTGTGACAATTCTGAAGAGGAAACACAAATAGATTTGTTTTAAAGACAGAGATTTGGGATGGAGCGAGCCAATGTCATAATAATTGATTATGACATCATTATGTTGTTCATAGGATTCCCGAAGAGTATCTATAACAGGATTACCAAGGAACACTGGAGTTCTTCAGTATGAATGACAGAGTAGCACTATGTGGAATATTCTGTCTTTTTCAGGTACCTTAATTAATAGTGAATTTTAAAGGTGTGGTGGTAATAGTTTCATGTGATAGCCAATAATAGGGCATCTGTGAGTGACATTTTCACGAGCATAGTTGGTTATCGTGCATACACTTGAGAGGATAACGAATTCTAAATCCCATTAGCAATTGTCCAAAGAAGCAAGGTTATTATGTACTGTGTTCATTATTCACCCGTGAGGAATACCAGCATTTGAGCAGTATAGGGCAGAAACGTGTCTATGTTGGGTAGTTTCGACACAGAAACGGTATGTGAAATATATTGTGTATAGCCTATGAGATAAATTAAGTATTATACGTGATTCCGGATACACAGATCTTTTATGATGCAATTATGAAATATACTTCTGATGCACTGTATAAATCTGCACAAAATTATGTCCAAATGGGACAAAAGTTAGTATGAGAGTTGTATGATAGGATGTTTTGGATTGTGTATTGATTATAAAGTTTAAAGATTTTTTTTAAGTACATGTTAATAAATTATATATTTATATTTTGATTAAAGCATTGTCTGTAATAGGGAGAGACATTATTGTGTGAAAGATGTTAGAGACTCTTGATTCCTTTTCTATATACAACAGATATTGATGTTTCCAGAGAGCAGGAATAACCTGAGGAAGGGTTTCCTGAAATGCACTCGGCTCCTCTAGCCCACCTGGCGTCTCTTGTAGTGCTTCAAAGGTTCAAAATGCTTCAGTTGAAATGCACTCTCCTTTATACCTTCTATACGGTTGTTTTATGGGCAAGACATTCCCTTCCTTACTTGCACGTTCCTGGTTGGTCTTAGGGCTTTGAGTCCAGCCATTCTTTCCAAAATACAGTTTTTGCCCCATCACATGACAGGGTAAATCTAGGCGATATACATTTCGTTCGCCATGTTCGGTTTTTCAGTTCAGTGCAAAGCTAAACAAAACCATTGCAACATAATCCCTTCCAGACCTGTGAAAAACAAAACCCCATTGTTTATATAAAACATATATCAAACATTAATCATGCTTTATAACATCACAAAAATGAAAACACACAGAAGAATGCTTACTAAAAGATAACATGCCCCTGCATGGATTGCAATCATGTAACCATGGACTGAAAGTAGGGAGGCTCTGTGGCCTCAAACATTGTGGAGCTGACTCACAGTTCTTAACTTTACAGTGCGAAAGGAAAGAACCACTTTTCTCTGGAGCTGGAACTTGGGACAAAATAGCTGTCGTAATGTGCACGGGGTCTATTGGAATGTTGATGCCAGTTTGTGAATCAACATTCCAAGAGGCCAGTTAGAAGTGACTCTGGAGGAGGCAGCTGCTTGTGGGGTCTATGCGAATAAAAGAGATGTTATACTTACCTCTGTGTGGGGAGATTTTGTCATTGGCGACGAGGACTCGGCATAGACCCCGGTTCCACGTGTGCGCTATCACTTTTCAGCGCAGCTGCATCCTGGAGTCCTGCAGGTGTCCACGGCTGCTTTGGACCGCTTTGGGGTGCCGTGGCTTGGTGAGGGCCCCTCCAGAGTACCCGAGCATTTGATCGGTGTCGCTGGGGGCTGTTTTCCCCTGCTGGATTTGTTTACAGGGCTCCGTGTACAAGGAGCCGGGTGACGGAGCCCTGTGACGGAGCTTGCAGTGTGTCCCTGTCTGGATGCGTGTGATTCTTCCTGGCGGTTTTCACGTCGGCGGCCGCGCACAAGCTTGGAGGGCTGGTGGCAGTGCCTGGCGGTTGCTGGGACGCCCAGAAGGAGTTTCCGGTGGCTGCTGGGGCATCCAGTTTGGGCGACGGCTATTGCTTCAGGTGCCATTTCCTCCGCTGTCCTGCGTTGCCTGGTGGGCGCGGCCATCGGGGGCGGGGCTGCAATTGGAGTCTCCGTACAAGTGGAGGAGGAGACGCTGAATAAGTGGCTGCTGTAGGCCGCGTCCTGTGTGGGATTGGCTATTGCCTGGGTCAATCAGCCCAGGCCATGCTCTCTTCACAGGCCCACAGCACGAGCGTGTGATCGGGAGCGGCTGGAAGCCACCGGTAGGTCTTGACTGTGCGGTGTTTGGATGTTTCGGATCGGACCGGGTCCAGCGTTGATGTGATATGCGCTGCTAATAGCATTGCATCTGTGCTGGTATTGTGACTCACCCAAGCCAACGGTCTTGTTGGTAGTACTGCATTATATGTGTGGGTGCACATGTTCAAGGTGACATTTTGAAGGGGTATTTGCGCATCTCTGAGAAAACGGATTATTGTGCCTCCAAGAGGGGTGTACAAGTCTGCAGATACTGGTTTGGGGCCTAGTGGCTGGGGTATTTTTGTGTAACATGTTGTACACGGCTGCCAGGCCTCCACCTGCCTTTTTGCCAAGCCCGGGTGAACCTACTGCACCTTGGGAGCAGTGGGTAGATGCTTTCAAAGTTTATCTCAGGGCTGCTGGGGGTGCAAAATTCAATGAGGACGAAAGGGAGGCTGCATTGCTCAATTGTATTGGTACTGAAGGGTTGAGGGTTTTTCGTCATTTTCCTGGAGAGAATGTAATGGTTCAAGGGGGCGCTGAGGGTGAAGTGGTTATAAGTGCTTATGAGACTGCTTTAAGGAAATTGCAAGTGCGTTTTGGTAAAAGGGTTAATGTGGTTTTAGAGCGATATAAGTTCTTTTCAAGGGCGCAAGGCTCTACGGAAAGCATAGACACCTATGTTACGGCATTGCGTGCACTCATGGCTACATGTGGATTTCCTGGCAATGGGGATGAACATATCAGGGACCAGATCATGATGAAGACGTCCAACCAAAAAATTAGGGAAAGGTTGTGGATTGAAAGTGATCCGTCATTGGATAAGGTCTTAGAAATTGCCAGAGCAATTGAAGCTTCAAAGACGAATGTACAAATTGTTACTGAGAGGGAGGTGTCTAGGGAGGTGGTTCATGCGGTGATGCCAAGGAATAAAAAGGGTGTGGTGGTTGGTCAAGGGAGTAAGGGGTCCAAGGGTAAAGATGGGTGCAAGAACTGTGGTTGGTCCAGTCATGCTGCTGATTCTAAGTCCTGTCCTGCTTGCAATGTTGAATGTAGGAAATGTAAGCGTGTGGGCCACTTTGCACGCATGTGTAAGGGGCTGGTGGTGGCCAATGTGACTACAGATGATGCTATTGTGTTGCCAGAAGGTGCATCAGGGGGTGGTTCGTGTCAGAGTGTGATATTGCGGGTGGAGGGAAGTGGGCGGAAGGGTCCATGGGTGTTGGTATTGGTAGATCAACATCCCCTGGATATGTTGGTGGATTTGGGGTCGCCTTACACCCTGGTGGCTCTCGAGGTTTATCAGGAAGTGCTGGGTAAACAAGTTTCGGATTTGTTGGCCCCGGACATTAAACCATGTGCTTATGGGCAGAATCCCATTGATCTACTGGGATATAGTTGGTCTGATTTCTCTTTCAGGGGGAGGCAGACTTCTGGTAAGCTTTATGTGGCTTCGAAAGGCACCAGTGTGTTGGGGTGGGATGAGCAGGTGGTTTGGAAAATACAGATACATCCTGGTGAGGAAGTTCCGATTCTCAGTGTAGGGGAGGGAGTGGGACAGAGTACTATGGTTACCCCAACAGTGCTCATGAGTGAGTTTCCTGAGGTGTTTTCTGACACTTTGGGCAAGCTCAGGGGTTTTACCCATCGGATAGTCTTGTAGAAGGGAGCTGTCCCCAAGGTATACAAAGTGAGGGTGTGCCGGTGGCAGCGAGAGAGGCATTGGAAGCAGAATTGAACAAATTGCAGGCGGCGGGAATAATTGAGCCCATTGAGTCATCAGAGTGGTTGTTTCCCGTGGTTTTGGTCAAGAAAGGTGATGGGAGCATCAGAATGTGTGTGGACCTCGGGGGGTTGAATTCCAGCATATGGGTGGATCGGCACCCCTTGCCGAACATCAATGAGTTGTTGTTGACATTGGGGGAGGTCAAGTATTTCTCCACCTTTGATTTGTCAACGGCGTATCATCAAATTGACCTGCATATTGATTCTAGGCCTCTGACCTCATTTGTGACTCCCTTTGGGGCATACCGGTTTTGTCGCATGCCGTTTGGCCTTGCCTCGGCTTCTGCCGTGTTCCAGCGGTTGATGCAACAGATGTTTGGGGGGGTGTTGTGAGTTATTTTCAAGATGACATCCTCGTGTGGGGCAGGAGCAGAAATGAACATGATGTGAGAGTTAGGAAAGTCATGCAGATTCTCAAGGAAAGAGGGCTGACGGTGAAATTAACCAAGTGTCAGGTGGGTGTGGAGGAGCTTACCTATTTAGGTCATACTCTTAATTCACAAGGTGTGAGTGCCAAGAGGGAGCTGGTTCAGGTGTTGAGTGGCACGCCGGCTCCGGTCAATAAAGATCAGCCGAGGGCTTTTCTGGGACTTGCAGAGTACTATGTTAAATTTGTGTCCAATTATGCTGAAAAGAGGGCTCTCATGAGGAAGAGTGCCAGATTTGTGTGGACTGAGGAATGTGGGGAAGAGTTTGAGAAAGTCAAGAGGGATGTGGAAAATGCTCCGTGCCTGAAGTCATTTGATCCAAAAAACAAGACTGTTCTCACTGTGGATGCAAGTGAGGTGGGATTGGGTGCGGTGTTAGAACAATGGGTGCATGGTGAATGGATGCCAGTGGCTTTTGCCTCGAGGACATTGAGGGATGTGGAAACTAGGTACTCGGTAATTGAGAGAGAGACTTTGGCAGTGTTGTGGGCCTAAAAACATTTCAGGACATTTTTGTGGGGTATACTGTATGTTGTCAGGACGGACCATAAGCCGTTGGTGCAGGTATTCTCAACCAAAGGTGTTCTATGGTATGGATCGCGAGGTGGTCAGTAGAGTTACAAGATTACAATTTCTCGTTGCAATATTTTCCAGGGAAGTTTAATGTTGTGGCGGACTGTTTATCCCGGTTGCCGGACAATCAGACAGGGTGGGTCAAAGAGGAGGACTTGCATGGATGTCAGGTTGCGTATGTGGCCTCTGCTGTGGAAAAGTCAGTGTGGGATGTGGAGTCTGAGGCTGATGCCGAATTGAAGTGGATTAGGGAAGGTTTGGTGAAAGGTTGGCATGTGGTTAAGGACAAACCGGAAGGTAAAGGCTATGCCCAAGTTTTGCATGAATTGGCTGAGGGTCCCTGGGGTGTGTCCAGAGGCTCTAGATTAATTCCTCCTGTAAGTTTAAGAGGTAAAATAATTGAGTTGGCGCATGTCGGTCATTTGGGTCGATCTCTGACCAAGAGGAGACTCAGGGAGGAGTACTGGTGGCCGTCCATGGACAAGGACGTAGAACAGGTGGTGAAAGATTGTCAAGCATGTGCCATCAGTGATAAAAGTAAGGTTGTGCATCCTCAACCGGTACATCCCGTGGAGATACCGGAGCAAGTGTGGACCAAATTGGCTTTGGACATCATGGGTCCTTTTGAATGCTTGCAGCCTGAGTGTAGATATCTTTTGGTTTTGGTGGACTATACGTCCAGATGGATTGAAGTGGCGACTTGTGCCAGTGTCAATACTGATTCTGTTATTGATTTTCTAAGGAAAGTTTTTGATCGTGAAGGCTTGCCTGCCAGTATAGTTACAGATAATGGTGTGCAGTTCACGTGCCGAGTTATGAGAGAATTCTTGGACCAGCATGCCATTTCTCATTGTCAGACGGCTTTATACAATCCATCTGCAAATGGGTTGAGAGGGCCAATGGTACTATTAAGTCAGCTATACAATTGGCTCTGGCCAATGGTTTGGATTGGCAGGAAGTTGTGACACAATATCTTGCTGCATATCGCAGAACTCCAAATGTATTTACGGGGAGGTCTCCATTTGAGCTCATGAGGGGCAGGAAGGCAGGTACCATGTTGAGGACTTTGGCCATGGTGGGTGGTGGGCCATGTCATGTGGAATTGCAGGATATACATCGCAGTATTCTGGCGCGCCAGAAAGCTGTAGTTTCTTCTCAGAAGTTCAGGAAGGAGTTGTCTGTGAAGGTTGGGGTTTATGTGCACATAAAAAATCCCAGGAGGGTCCACAAGGGCAATAGTACGTTTTTACCCTCAAGGAGAGTTGTTAAGGTTGGCAAGGGTCATGTACATTTGGAGGATGGCTCGGTGTGGAGTAAGAGACGGGTGGTGGTGGATGGCTGCAATCGCGAGTGTGCTGGAGGTTCAGAGGCAGAGTTGAATGAGGCAGAGTTGAATATGGAGTCCCAGGAAAATGTGCTGGACTATGATCCTGTGAATTCACAAGCGATTAGGTGCGAACAAGAAGTGGTGGTTCCGGGCACTTCTAGTTCGGCTGTGAATGTGGAGGGCGGAAGTGTTTCTCCCCAGGAGTGTAGGAGTGCTCCTTCTCAGCGATGTGATGTGGGGCAAGGAAGGGGTCGCCTGGCCAGGCGATGTGGGCCCCCCATAAGATTTAGAGATTACATTTGTTAAATGTTCTGATTGTTGTACTTCAATATGAAATATTCTGATTTTGGCTTTGTTCTTGCATCCTTGCAACCCATTTTGTTTAACTTTGCAGGTGCTTTTGTGTTTACCTTTGTTCTATTTTGCATTATTATGTTTTTGTTCTTCTAGCAGTGAATACTTTTGTTATGTAAGGGAAGAGGATATGTCGTAATGTGCACAGGCTCTATTGGAATGTTGATGCCAGTTTGTGAATCAACATTCCAAGAGGCCAGTTAGAAGTGACTCTGGAGGAGGCAGCTGCTTGTGGGGTCTATGCGAATAAAAGAGACGTTATACTTACCACTGTGTGGGGACAAAATAGCATAATGGTTTATTTTGAAATATGGCCACAAAACCAAACCCTGTGGAGATTAGGAGAACCCTTGCATCTCACTTGAAATTATATCAATGGTAAAATCCCCAAGCGAAATTTCACAAAAAAGAGAATGAAATTAAGTTGGAAAACGCGGTTCCAGGCAGGGCTGTGAACCGGAAATATCAAATGCTGAATAATATTTATCCATTAGAAAACCTGGGCTAACTGTTGCTAGTGGCAAATTTGTTCTCTGGGACCCGTTTTTGGCAATGACTGGAATGTCCAAAATTCACGTTGAAGAAACCTGCTTTAAAATACTCTGATTTGATATCATGAGATGATATTCTAGCAACAGATTATCTTCAGGTATATTGGTGGTTACCATCTGATCATGCCCAAAACAGAAAAGGTCAAAGAGCAGCCGGCTCAGTTATTAGGGTGACACCCAGCTCGCCTCCCTGCGAGAAAAGAGGAGCTCTTCCCAGGAGACCCGTAAGCCACTGGCGTAACAGGGGCCCCCGCGGTGCGGAGGGCCCCGCTAGCACATGCCCTGGGAGGGGGCCCCACTTGAGGAAAAAAATGAAAAAAAATATTTTTTCTAAATCTTTTTTTTAAATTTCTTTTTGAAATCACTTTGCCTGCATAAAGAAATTTTTCTGTAACAGAAATAATGTCTTCTGAAGACGGAGTAACTACAAAAAGAAATGTTCTTTTTGAAGTCCGAGGGTTGCCCTTGCCCCATGACATGGAAGACCCCAGGCTGGAGGCCTCCATGTCATGGGGTGGGGGAGCCCTATGACTACAAAAATAAATAGTTTATTTTTGAAGTCACTCTTGCCTTCATAAAGAAATGATTTCAGTTATGGTTCGGTCCTTAACAGAAATAATTTCTTTATGAAGTCAGAGTGATTTCAAAAGAAACAATCCGCATCATTACAAGTTTGGCCGTAGCCTTGCTGGTAAAACCGGCAGGCTGCCGCCCAACTTGTGCTTTTTTCCAGCACCCGCGAATGGGCAATTACCGGGCCATTACGGCCCCACCGGACCCGGTAATTGCCCATTCACAGGCGCCATGAAAAAATGCTCCCCATTCCAATTTGATCCCCATATTCCAACGGGAATGGGGAGCTTGGCTGCACCGGTACCATTCAGAATGCTGCCGGTGTATCCAACATGCTCGGCTCGCGGGTCAGACCAGGCGGGTGGGAAGGCACCCGTGAGCAGAACTCGTAGTTTGCCGGTCTGGTAACAACAGTACCGGCAAGCTTACCGGTACTGTTGTTACCGGACCGACAAACTTATACTGAGGCCCAATTTCTTTTTGAAGTAATAGGGCTCCCCTCAACCCCATGACGTGTGCGTGTGTGAGTGTATTGGGAAAGAGTGAACACTTAAATGTGGAGGTGGCTGCCTGTGTGAGTGTATGGTGAAAGGGTGCACACAAATGTATGGGTAAATGGGTGTGCGTGTGTGCGTGTACAGTGAAAGGGTGCACACTTAAATGTATGGGTGGCTGTCTGGGTGTGCCTGCAGGGTGAAAGGGTGCACACTTAAATGTATGAATGGCTACCTGGGTGTGCCTGTATGGTGAAAGAGTGCCCACTTAAATGTAAGGATGGCTGGGTGTGCATGCGTGTATATGGTGAATGGTGTTTGTGCTTGTGTTCAGGGGCACAACAAAACCTACATTTCAGGGGGCTGATCCTTCAAATGTTGGGAGAGGCGCTAACTTCACGGGTGGTGGGGGGAGGCAAACTTATTTGTGTGGGGGCATCTAACTTCTTTACGCATTTTAATGAGACTATTTTAGTGCAGCTTCAATGTTACAAGCTGTTAACTCTCTACTTTAAGTGTGAAAGCACCCTCTTATGAACTGTTGTGAGAATGAACGTCCCCTTTTCCCTTTCTACACTTCCCTGGCATGAAAGTACTAAACCCACATCACAATTTCAATTGCCTAAAAAATTTGGCATTTGAATGCAGATACTAACAGTGAAATGCTTTACGTTAGTAACTGATGGGCCCTTGTTAACAGTGAAACCCAGATGCCGTTTAACATCTGCCTCCTATTCTGTCCGACAACTTCTCTGAAAGTCAGCCAGGTTGAGTCAACATAGCCCAACATTTCTGGGGGTGAGTGCTGCAGCCCAGTCAACTGAATATTGTTAAGCCGCTACTTGTGTTTAATGCCTTAATTACTTATTGGTTATCATCATTACTACTAGCCCTATTCTTCCTTGTCCCTATACTTGGGTATTAGGCAGTACTTGTGTATGAGGCAACATGCCTCATACACAAGCACTGGGATGAGGTAGAGGTACATGGAGGTAATCCCTGACTTAGCTACCTATATCTTCATTACTCCTAATGCCACGCTTCCTCATCCCAGGACTTACCTATGAGGCAAGGAGCCTCAAACGTAAGTTCTGGGACAAGGAAGAGGGACATGAAGGTAATTCTGGGCCAAGTAGCTGATTTTGGAGGTTGGGGTAGGGCATAAGAGGGAGAGGGGATCTGTGGGTGGTGGAATTGTGCGATAAATCACAATGGTTGTCCATGTCCAGGCTAAGCAGGCATGATATGTGGTATTAGTGGCTAGAGAGGCATTTTGGTGCAGCCAGTCTAGTTATTCCTCAGTTTGGTATGACTTTTCTTTTTAGTGCACAGTCCTGCTAAGTGTAATTACCTGGCTAGCTTGACATTTGGGTGCTGCCAGTCTAGCCATTTCTTACTGCAGCATTGTATATTTTTTGGAGCATCTGTGATAAGATGATATGATATAAGTCTATTATAACACGTCTGTATACAAGTGTTTCTTGGCGCAACAAGCAATGGATTGAAGATAGAGGGTCGAAATGGCAAATGATCTTACTAGGTCTGTGTCATTCAAATCCTGCAAGTGTGGGAATGAGAAATGCAGGGGGAAAGGGAGGGGGAAGTGCAAGGAAGAAGGGAGGGGAAACAGGGCTGCAAGGCTCCTAGTCAGTGCAGCCAGGACAGCGGGGCTCTGGGTAGTGCAAGGATAACAAGGGACTCTAGGGTTACAGTTACAGTCCCTAAGTGCTTGGTAGGCTGAAGGCAGTGTAAGGGTGACTGATCAAGAAAGAGCCTGGACTCAGTGAGACTCGCCAAGCAACCAGTCAGTACAGCAGGCAGGTAGGTCAGCAGGGGAGGGAGAGAGCGAAAGCAGAGGAGAAGAAGAAAGTTTTGAGCTGCTTCCGGAACATCAGGTGGTCCGCTAATGTTTGAGAGGGGCAGGGAGGCCATTCCAGAGGGTGGCATTTGCAGAGGAGAGAAATCTACCCCCACTCTCTACCTAAAGAAGCATCTAGCCCTTAGAGAGTTGGAGGTAGCTGGGGGAAGGGCTAGTAAAACATTGTTTTTTGGAAGAGAGTGTTGGATGTAGTGTGAGCCCGACGCCAGAAAGCCTTGTGGACAATTCAAAGGGTCTTGAACTTGATTCTTGCAACCTCAGGGAGCCAGAGGAGAGATTTCAGGGTTGTAGACATATGATCCCTGGGCTTGTGGCCAAGGATAAGTCTTGCTGTCCTGTTCTGGATTAGTTGCAGAGGGCGGAGAGTAGAGGAAGGCAGCTTGAGAAAGAGGCTGTTGCAGTAGTCCAGCCTAGAGAGACACAGGGCTTTGGAGACAGTGAGCTTCTGGGGGAAAGTGAGAAAGGGAAGAGTCCCTTTGAGGAGGAGCAGCTGGTAGGTAGTGAGACTTCTTGGCGACGTCCAAAATGCGAGGAGAGAAAGAGAGAGTGGAGTCGATGATGACAAAAGGTTTTTTTGCCTTGAAGGATGGCAAAGGAAGAGGGTCCAAGGTGGGCGGCCAGAGTGAGAGAGGGAATGCAGGGGCAGGGGTCCCAATGAGAAGGATCGCCATCTTAATGGAACTAAGGTAGAAATTGTTGGAGGTGCACCAATCCTGAATCACGGATAAACAGTCAGGAATGAGCAAGAGATGAAAGGAGCCTGAAGGAAAGCTGAGTGCCATCCGCTTAACAATGAAAGTTAGAGGAGAAGGTAGAGATCAGGTGGGCCGAAGGGGCCAAGTAGAGGTTGAAAAACCAGGGTGAGAGGGTAGAGCCCTGGGGAATGCCAAAGGTAGAGAGAGAGGTGGCAGAGAGAAAGGGACCAAGTTGGACCTGGGAGGGGCAGTCCAAGAGGAAGGAGGTCAGCCACTCCAGGGCCTGATCCTTGATATCCAGGTTCTCACATAGTGGATTGATCAGGATGGCGTGGTTGACTGTGTCGAAAGTAGCGGGAAGATCAAGGAGGATTAGGACAGAAGGAAGGCTGGAATCAAGGTTAGAGAGCAGATATTCACGGGTGTTCAGGAGAGAAGTTTCTGTGCCTCTGGCAGCTCTGAAGCCAGACTGATGGTCATGGAGACAACCAACAGATTAAATGTAGAGAATAAGCTGGAAGATGGCCAGCATTCTTTCCCAAGAGTTTGCCCAGGAAAGGGGTGATGGAGATTGGGCGATAGTAAGCCGGACAGGTAGGATCGGCAGATGGCTTCTTGAGGAGTGGGTGCACAACGGAGTGCTTGATGGGAGAGGGGAACGTTCCAGGGATGAAAGACTGATTACAGAAATCGGCCAGGTGCAGCAAGGGTGTCAATATGGTCCTTGATGGTTCTGGAGGAGCAGGAGAGCAACTGTTTGGATGACACTTTCATGGATCAGACTTGTCTAGAAATCTTGTCAGGTGCTGTCAGAGAGAAAGAGGAGAAAGGAGGAGGAGAGGTAGAGATGGCCAAAGGGAGGCCGAGAGAGGAAGAGGGAGAGGAAGAGGAGATAGGTGACAGGATGTCCTGAGTTTTAGAACCGAAGTGAGAGGCCAGAGCCATGCAGAGGGGCTGGGAGGGAACAGGAGAGATGGAGACTGCAACAGGATTGACCACTTCCGTGCAGATTTTAAAGAGTTTGGCCGTGTTGTTAGAGGCAGCAGAGATCCGGGCTTCAGTGTGTGCTCTCTTCTTGATGAGTGTTATTGCTTCGACTGGCATTTTTGTGCAACCAGTCTTGGTATGTCTAAATGTGGCCTGGCATGCTTTACTGTAGTGTTAGGACGTGTCTACACTGGTCTATATTGGGCAGCCAGTCAGACCTGTTTTCAATGTGGCATGACATTTTTAATAGCAAAGCAGTCATGTTCCTGTGCATTGTGCAAGCGTGATAATCTAGGCCTGCCCAGTGTGTAGCACGAACCGTGATTTGTTGCCGAGTTGGGGGGGGCACTCACAAAATGTGGGGGCCCCCCTGCGAGCCATTCTGTTACGCCACTGCCGTAAGCTGCTTGTAAAATTTGCTTTCCACTGGAGCTACAGTATTTACCCTGGAGGATACCCAAAATACTGCTCTTTTGCTCCATATAATGCAGATGAAGAAGCATTGGCCTGATAGGCACAAATTGAATATGTTATTAGTGATCCCCGAATCGCTTGATAAAAGCCCAAATACCACCTGCACAAGGGTGACTGCAGATTTTGTATTTTGTATTTGTATTTTATTTATATAGCGCACCAAGCCCTTGGGCATCTGGGCGCATTTCATACAGTAGCATAGAATAGGTAAATTACGATTGCATGCACAGTGTTAACAGGTGACAAAGAATGAGTATTTAGATGGTGAGAATAAGAGACAAATTAACATGGTATACAGTGAATTTCGCAAGAAATTGACAGGAAGAATTGCAAACTAGGCACGGTATGGGAAATTGTATCACGGGGTCAATAAGGTGAAGTGTATCAGTGTTAGGGCTCATTCAGTGTGAGCCAGGTTTTTACATTGTTTCTGAATTTATAGAAGGATGGTTCGGCTCTGAGGGTTGCTGGTGGGGAGTTCCACATTTTAGCTGCAAGGACCGGAAGCTTCTGCCTCAGGCCTTTTGGAGCTTGAACCTCGGAATGACCAGGCAATTGGAATGTGAGGATCCCGTAGGGCGGTCTGAAGATTTCCATATGAATTTATCGCACAAGTACTTATGTGCTAAGTTGTGTAGGCATTTGAAGGTAAGTGATAGAGTTTTAAGTCTGATCCTTTGGGTGACAAATCACCAGTGTACACTGCGTCTCATCTCCGAGATGTGGAGTGATCTAGGGTGGTTGGTAACTGGTCAGAGGGCATTATTTTGGAAAATGTTAAATTTGTTTAGGTTGTTTTGGTTAGTGCCAAGATAGAGTGGATTACAGTAGTCTAACTTAGATAGGACTTGGGCCCTGGCTAATGTGATGCAATTGCCTGTGGTCAGAAATGGTCTGCAGGCGTTGATTAAATTGCACGTGTATGCATTTGTGGAGGCAGTCGCGTTAATTTGCCTTGTTAGAGAAATGGAGTAGTCAATGTAGATGCCTAAGGTGTTTACATCTTTAGAGACAGAGATGTTGTTGCCGTCAATATTGAATACATTGAATTGTTTGTCAAGTCTGTTGAGTCTGGCTTGGGTACCTACAAGGAGCAGCTCTGTCTTGTCGTCATTTAGACATAGTCCATGTTTGACCATCCAGGCTTGATTAGATAAATGTCGTTTAGGCGATTGGAGTTTATGTTATAGTCACCAGAAATAGGGCTAAGGATCTGAGTGTCATCCGTGTAGTTTGTGTAGGAGACGTCGATAAGGTCTAGGTCATCAAAGAGGGGTTTCGTGAAAATGTTGTAGAGTGTAGGGGAGGTACAGTAAGAGAGAGAAAGTGAGTCAAAGCTACCCTAACCGACAGGCTTGACATAGGGTCAACAGGTTTGCAGAGGAGCTAGATAACTGCTAGCTCAATAGACAAAGAAAACACCTAAGGATGCAGGAATGGCAAACAAGGGGTGTTTTTTAATTTACACTAATAGGGAACAAAACATTTTTACAAACTGCGCCGTGGCGCTGAAGATATACATTAATAAGCACATTTTGATCTGCATCTTTGTGAGTTAGTAGGCAGAGTGACAAACAGTGTGTATTTCATGTATTGTTTTAAATGGTAATACATTTAACATTGTCAGTGTAGGTGAGGTACATGATCCTTGGGGGACTCCGCAGGTGACATGGACAGGAATAGCAGATGCAGTGAGTGAGATTCCCCTGTTAGTTCTATTTTTAAGAAGGCCTGATTCCAGGTGGTGGCTTCATCAGAGAAATGGGCAGCGGAATGAGAGGTGATTACATAAGACTTTGTGGTCCACCAAGTGAAAGGTCGCTGAAAGATCTAATAAACAAGAGGAATGCTAAGTTGCCTTTGTCTTTTATGATCTCTATTTGTGTTACTAGGTCTAGCAAGGCTGTCTCAGTGCCATGTCTAGGTCGAAAACCTGATTGACGGAGCCCTAGTAAGTTTTTGCTTTCAAAATGATGCTGAATTTGTAGGTACGCTGCCCTGTCCAGAATTTTAAGGAGGAAGGGCACAGTGGTGATAGGTCTATAATTTGTCAGGATGTTAGGGTCAAGGGAAGGTTTCTTTAGAAGTGACAGGGCCAATGCAATCCTTGAGATTAGTCGGAACTGTGCTAGTTGCAAAGAAAGCATTGATTAGAGCTGTAATAAAAGGCGCAAGATCTTTCGCCGACTGTTTAATAATTGACGCTGGGCAGCCATCGCCTAGGCATCTAGATGCTTTCAGACTCATGATTATGTCCTCAACATCCTTGGTGGCGAGGGGGGAAAACTTGAACAGGTCATGTTTGGCAGGTGGGGGTACTTGTGTTGCGAGAAGGGGTGTGTTAGTGGTCAGGCTGGTTTTCTTTGTCTCTATTTTAGTTTGTAGAAGCTCGATTTTGCAGAGAGAGCTTTCTGGATATTGGTGCACCATGTGAAATCTTTAATGCAGGTTACAGGTGGAGCGGAAGGGGTTTCCAGCTCTCTAAGGATGCTGAATAGTTCTTTCGAGTTAGATTTAGCTTTGGAGATTCGGTCATTGTACAAGTCACTTTCGGCTTGAATGATTGCGGTTTTATAGTTGGATAAGGCAGTTAGGAAATTATCTTTGTTAGCAGCTGAGGGAAGGCTTTTCCAAAGGGCTTCTGCAGCTCTTTTTTTCTTATGCAAGGTTCTGAGGTGAGGAGGTAACCAGGTGTTCAAATGCGAGTGCGGTTTGGCTTTCCGCATTTTTAAGGGGGCAATCTTGTTAATGACATTTAGAATAGTAGTGTTGTAGAAGTCCACTAAAGAGATTGGGTCTGCATTGGAGGTGGTGAGTTTGATGAGGGGTTGAAGGAACAGGAGTAACTTTTCAGAAGTTATGTTGCGCATATTTCTTGAGAGTCTGGGATGTGCCACAGGTCTTTCTGAGTTAAAGTGGTTGGTGTTCTGTAGAGTAAATAGAATAGTGTGATGGTTGGAACAAGCACATGGTTGGTTGCAGAGGATGTTAATGTTGCAGTGGATGTCAGTGATCCAATCTATGAGTCTGCCTTTATTATGAGTAGGTTGGGAGATGTGTTGTGTAAAGCCTAGCTCTGAGATGCTTTTGGCAATGGTTAGTGCGTTGGCATCTTTAGGGTCAAGTAGACATAGGTTGAGGTCTCCCAGAAACATCACTTGAGATCCTGGCTTTGTGTTGGCTGTGAGCTGGTGGTCCATACAGACAGTGAATGCTTATGGTTCACATAGGCCACATAGGTACCTTGATCGAGAGGAGTTCTCAAGAAGGGAATGTTTGATTGGGGCGGAGCCTTAGCCCTAGTGCTGTTTTATCAATAAAGGCGATGCCGCCGCCTTTTGCAGACATCCTATCCTGTCTGATAATAGTATATTTGTCCGGGATGGCCAATGAGAGCAGAGGACTAGATTTGGGCTGGAGCCAAGTCTCAATAATAGCGAGGAAGTCGAGACCTGGGCCGCATGGCAGTGATTGACACATTCTGTGATCGGAGCATCAAAAAATGAAAAGGGTAAAAAAGCAGGACAATTCATGAATGCTGAGCAGACTGACTGCCACTCAATGTGGGGAGCGGGTACCAGCATGTGGGCCGCTGCAGAGTGATTAACAAGTACAGGCCTGGGGTAGCGGCTCCAATTGGAGTGACTGTGAGCCCCAGTGCAGAGAAACGCCCGTGCAACATTATTTCTGCTACTGGTGGCTACATTCAGGTGTGCATCTGGAAACATGGCCTCTTCTTCAATGTCCAGGTGATCCACCCCACGTCAGACCACCATACAGGTGTCAGTTTGGAAGGAAACTGGCTGTGTGCCTCCAAAAAAGGGTGTGCACAAGAAGAGATAGGGGAGGATTTTTTCGCCTACTGAACGCCGTGGCAGAAGAAGAGGACAATGCTCCAGAGGTAGGAAGATTTCCACGTCAGCAGGGATCCCTCACCCCCTTAGTGGAGTGTGACATTGCAGGCTTGTCATCGAGACTAGGCCCACGATGGAATTTATGGATTGAATGCCTTGAAATGTATTTCAACGGCACGGGAGAGCTCAATGAACATGCAAAGAATTCAACTCTGCTCTACTCCACTGGCCCAGCAGTACATACGGTTTTTAAGACCCTTCGGCCCATGGACAACATGTATGCTGCAGCTAAGACTGTGCCCAGAGAATACTTCATACCCATGGTCAATGTTGACTATGAACGCTTTGGAATGAGATCTACCCAGCAGAAAGAAGGTGAATCACTTAATGCATTGCATGGAAGGCTGCGCCACCTTGTGCTCACATGTTCCCTAGCCAACAAAGACGAGGAACTCCGCCAGCAACTGATCCAAGAATGCTCATCTGTAAAAATTAGACGACAAATTCTGCAGGATCCATGCATCACACTAGTTCGGCCATTTACATGAACTTGCCAGGGCTTCTAAGATGGATGCCACCATGAAGACAGTCCGGAAGAGGTATGTGTTGTGGACAAACCACCATTGAATAGGTCAAGTAAGAAGCCCCAATGGGTCAAGAGGGAGAACTGTGCAGGTACTACACCCATATGTCCCTGATGCGAGTATGCTCTCACCCATTCAGGAGACTGCCCAGCAAAAAGGTCACACTTGTGGCAAATGTGGGACAGTCAACCATTTTGCAAGAGTATGTCGTGCTCCAGCACTAGCAACCCACTCTAGAGGAAAAAGCTACACCAAGATCGCAGTTCCAGAAGATGGTCCATAAGGTAGCACAATTTGAACAACCCGGGAAAGTTAACGGAAAGGCTGAGGAAGATGAGGACGAGGAAGACCTGTTCTTAATCTACAGTGTGCTTGAGTTAAGAAAAAAGAGGAAACACCAACCCAAGTGTGTAGTAAAGATCCATGATACCGACATTCCCGTGCTCATTGACACAGGGGCATCTATAAATGTAATGGCGGACAAACACTGTCAATGATTAGTTGATCCTCCACTGCTCCACAACACATGTGTCAGAATTTTCAAATTCAGAGGAAACAATCCCTTACTTGTCGCCCTAGTCCAACACTAAGGGAGGACCATTAAGGCTAAATTCTTTGTCACCAAAATAAGTGACGTGACCCTGCGGTGCTATGCGGCGGCTGAAGTGCTCCACATTGTAAACTTTGCATTTGGGGTGTAGATGGAGGATGTCCAGTCACTGCTTGAACAATTTCAAGATGTGTACATGGGAATCGGAAGGAAGAAAGACAAACCTATCTACCTGTATTTTGACGAAACGGTCCAGCCGATAGCCCTGAAGAACAGGTGAATTCCATTTCACCTAAGAGATCAAGTGGAACAGGAACTGGACAAATTGGTGCATATGGAAATTATTTAATAATGTGGGAGTCCCCCATAGTAGTGGCAAGAAAACACAAACAGCCAGGCTCAGTACGCATTTGCGTGAATTTGCGTCTCCCCAATAAAGCAATCAAAAGGGAGAGACACATCATGCCGACAATTGATGAAATTGTGGCTGACCTGCAAGGTGCAGTGTACGTCTCCAAACTTGACTTGAGATTAGGCTACTACCAGTTAGTTCTTGACCTAGCTTCATGATACATAATGACCTTCACTAATCACAAAGGCCTATATAGCTATAAACGTCTACATTTTGGGATATCATCTGCTGCTGAGGTATTCCAAAACGCAGTGAGGGGAGCTCTGGCTGGTATTTGGGGAGCCATCAACATCAGCAGGATAAGAGGACCTACACAGAGATAATTGTGCCTTTTTACAAAACAACTGGAATTCTTTGGGTTCATGTTTCAAGAAGGCGGTATCTCGGTGGATCCCGCCAAAGTAAAAGACATACAAGATGCTCAGGCCCCTGTAAGTGTGTCGAAGGTAAGAATCTTCTTCAGGATGGTCACTTACTGTGGAAGGTTTATAAAAAAACTGGTGACCATTTTGGAACCCCGTTGAACTTTGACAAAAAAGATAGTGCCTGACAGCGGACGGCCCTGGAGCAAGTAGCATTTGAGGACATGAAGAACACGCTCATTGCAGACAGTACGATGGCTTTCTTTGACCAATGGAAGAAGACAGAAATAATAGTGGATGCAAGCCTGTTTAGCCTGGGGGCAGTCTTGACACAATTGGATCGGTCAAAGGTGTGAGGCCAGTGGCATATGCCAGTAGGGCACTATCGACCACTGAACAGAGATATGCGCAAATTGAAAGTGAAGCCCTTGCAGTGCTGTGGGAGTGTAAACACTTTCACCTATACATCTATGGCAAACCAGTAACAGTGATCACTGATCACAAGCCCCCGTTTCCTTTGTAGCAGGCTCATCATCAAAACCCCCATCCGGGATTGAAAAGTGGATGCTAGGCCTCTAAGAATATAATGTGGTCTTAATTTACTGCCCAGGGAACGATACTGCAGCAGACTACCTGTCCAGGCATCCCACTCCCAACAGGGCAGACATGGACATGGTAGAACGCGAGACTGAGGAATTCATTTGAATGAAGGTAGAGGCAAGGACTCCCAACTTGATGTAGCTGGATGACACGAAGAAGGCTTCTGAAGAAGATGAATGTTTTCCGTATAATCAAGAAAGCAGTAATGAAAGGGGAGTGTGCTTGCAAAACTGTAAAAGCATACTTTTGAGGCACGACTGACGCTAGAACAGCTATGCAGGATAAGGAACAAACTAACGTTTACCACCGATGGCATAGTGATGAGAGGGTCCAAGATGGTAGTCCCCACCAAATGTGTCCCTTGAGTGATAGAGCTAGGACACCATGGACACCAGGGAATGGCAAAGACAAAGGCTTGCCTCAGACTCAAAAGTGTGGTTGCCTGGTCTAGAGGGCACAGTGGATGAATTTGTAGAGGTGTGCGTTTGGTGTCAGGCAGCAGCCCCCATACAAAAACACTATGATATGAATACTATGATACAATCGGGGTAATGAAAAACAAGGTAAATGCAGTGATGGGAAACGCAAGGTGGTGAGTGCACAAAATACAAATTATACAATAGGATTACCACCTGATGGCTAAGAGATCACACCCAAAATGACATGTATAAATTAATAACATATTAAAATACAATGTTCATATACATTGCAAATAAAGTGCATAGAGAGCTGTTTTTAAATAAAGTGCTAGCGTGACTCAAACTTAGTAGAAAACCAATGTAGTCATCCCGGTCTGTGTTTATTAACAGATCACACAAAGTTGTATTACTTAATGTAAGACTCCAAGGTTTTTACAAAGACCCTTGCTCAAAACAAGGGCCATCGCTCAACATGTTTTTGTTCTTTGACTCATCTCTTACCCTCTTACGACACGTTAATGCCATCACATCAGCTGCAACTTACATGGCCAAACTTATCACGGCATGTAGACCTTACCTTACAGTGGAGAACTGCGTCACATTGCCCAGAGCTCTGATCCTCTCCAGGATCGACTACTGTAAAGCTATCGTGGCAGGCTCCTCAGCTAAAAGTATTAAGAAGCTACAGACCATCCAAAATAATGCCATCAGAGCGGGTCTTAATATCCCCAAATCAGACCCCATATCTACTGCTAGAAGAAACATTCACTGGCTACCCGTAAGAGACAGCATTACATTCAAAATACTGTCTCTTACTCACAAATGTTTGCTAACACTGCTCCACGCTACCTCTCTAACCTAATCTCCAAAGTTCAATCAACCAGACCAACTCGATCGGCTTACCTAGGACAACTGACCACACTAAGATTCAAAACACAAAAAACAGGAGGATCTAGCTTCCCTGTTATCGCAGCCAACTACTGGAATGCCATGCCTTCAGATCTAAGAACTGACCCCTCACTATGGTCCTTTCGCAAAAAACTAAAAACATGGCTCTTTAACCAGATATAATGACACAACACCCCGCCTCCAGGAAGCGGTGGGTCTCCCCTGCCTTCTATACACAGATAAGTCTGACACAGCACAACTTGAAACTGCGATATTACACTAGGTGATACGCATTATGCATATCTCTGACTAAAAATCCAGATCTAAATGTAACTGAACATGTAACTGTGAACATTGTAACTCTGCAACATGCATCGATACTACATGAACATCATAATTCTGCAACATGTATCATCACTGCTTCTGTAACTGCAGCTGTAACTGCGCCACCAAGTTTCTGTAATTTAACCATATTCTTAAGTCAAGCACCCAGAGGCCCAAGGGTTAGGCGTGCTGTATAAATGAAATAAATAAATACATTTGGCGAACTTTCCTCAGGAGCTAATTATACAGTCACTCTTTTATATTAGTACCCTTCTACTGGTTCTCTAAATGAGCTATAGTGTGCTGGCAAAACTTTGTCTCTCACGACACTTGAAATTCCCACACTGCAAGACACCAAAAGACATTAAAATAGCCATTAGTGCTGTATGTTCATATGGAAGGGAAATTAATATGATGATATGATAGTTTATTTATATAGTGCCTATACACAATGTGTTTCAATGCGCTTCAAGGCAAGGGAGGGAACAAGGGAAAATACAATGACATTCTTATAGGCCATGAACAGTAAGGATGTGAAATTAACTATCGTACTCGGCCTGACGACATTTCAGATGGTGCAAGAGCTAAGATATAGGAAGGGAGGGAGAGAGTGGGAAGGAAATGGAAACAGACAGGCAACTACCATACTAGGCCTGACGGCATTTCTGGTAGAGCTGGAGAAAACAAAAGGTGAGGGAGAGGGGTGCAGAAAGGGAGTAACAAAACAAGCGACTATCGTACTAGGCCTGATGACATTTCAGATAGTGCTGAAGGGGGGGACACAATTAAGGGGACGGGGGAAGAGACAGACGAGGTTGCTATCATACTAAGTCCAGGCACAATTCTGATAGAGTAAGTGCATAGAAGAAAGTAAGGGGAGGAGATAGGAAAAGAGAGGAGGAGAGAACAGAGAGTCAGCAGTCAAAAAGAGTGGAGAAGCAAGAGGGGAGAGAGAATACAATTGCAGAAGTCAGTAGTAGCACATAATGTTTCAAGCCAGGATACAAGATGAAGATGGGAACAACATGATTCAGGGCCACCACGAGTACAAGATGCAAAGGAAGTCCAGCATGAGAGTTGAGAAAGGGTAACGCACCGGGAATCAATGAAGTCCATAAAAGTCAAATCCAGCATTGGCCACAAGACAGTGATGGTGAAACCAGAATGTATCAGGACAGACTCCTGCAGAAGTAGGCTGGTGGGGGTGAGAGGGAGCAGCTCAGCGGCAACGTGTTCGCCTTGGAAGCAAGATGACACGAAGCAACACAGGTTCGATCCCCGGGTCCGCGCTTAGAAACCTCTGGGTATTTAAGCGCATTATAAATACGCAACTAAGACAAAAAACAATTACGTAACTAAAAAACCAACAATTCCTGTAACAGTGCCTCGACGCCCGCGGGCTGTGTAAGCGCTTTAAAAATGCAAATAAATAAATAAATAAAACAGACAACAACTGTGTGCGAGAAGGGAGAGGGGCACAATGGAACATAACAGGGGGGGCGCTAGGGGGTGGGGATGGCCTGTGGGCACAGAGGGGGTAAACACATGTTGGTGCATGCTTACTCAAGCCCCTACCTAGCCCAGAAATCAGAAAAAGAATGCCCTCTCAGGGCTGGTGGCGGAATTCTCTTTGGTAGAACGCAGGTATACTTTCAAAGTAAAGATTCATATATCCATCTGCAAATACACAAAAACATGTATTGAGAAAACCACTCTTTTAGACCTCCTTTGCAACCAGAAAAAACACGTGAGGCATCCTAACTATCGCAGTGCGGTTCTATGTGATTGTAAAAAAATAGCTAAGTATTTTATAACAAAACTTTTACAATGAAAAAATACGGATTTTATTTTAATTTGGGGGGGGGATCCTGCCCCAAATCCTCCCATTTCCCTATTTTTGTAACCCACACCAATCCCCTCCCAACCCGTTTTAACCCCTTACTCCATCCACCATATATACATATTTAATACGAATTCAGTATTTTTCCGTTGTAAAGGTTTTCGTTATTAAATACCTCTCTGGTTTTTATTCGATATAATCACTGCATATATAAAAGTGCTAGGTTAGGTGAGTATTAACCTTTAAAATAGTATCTCTGGACAAGTATTTGTCAGTTTCAAAGGGCAACACTTTGTGCTATCTTTCCTTTCCCTAAACTGCTTATTCATTCATTACTGAATCTGAATGAAATATAAGTGTAATCTTATTACACTGAAATGTATAACTCTGGGATTATTACTGCCCCAATTGCCATGATAGTGTACTGCGGGTTGCCTCGGAACACACAAGTAAAAATTACAAAGTAGTCTAAAAAAGGAGTGTACGCCAGGCAAGAAGTAACGCAATTTATTCTGGGCTCAGATCCAGCTGGGAAAACAATATTCAAGCATAGCGCAGAACAGAACTGCACGAAAAGCACTGTCAAAAATATGTCCCTAAAATGAAAGCTTTTATAATCATACAAAGTAATTAGCATCATGTCACATTGCAACATTAGGTCAATCCTCTAAGTGAAACTCATTGGTAGAGTTATGTAATTCCCCTATAGCAGGACATACATTATCAGAAAATGATTGAGTCCTGCAAATCTTACCACACCACCCTTGACCACCTCTGTGACATCACAGTCCAACCCCAAATGCCCACATCGTAGTGCCAAAACATTGAGACATTTCCGATGACCAGTGGATCTTTATTCATCTGCCACTGGTGAGCTCCATCTGTTTCTCATGAGAATGCAACTGATCATGACACTGAAAGAGCCTTGAAACATTGACAAGCTACCGTTTTAATGTTGCGTCTTGGAAACTCCCTGAATCTCTTACCAGGCTCACATGTACAATGGGTATTTTGAAACTGCCATGGGGAATTTTGAAACCGTCAGTAGACTCATTTCATACACTAATATGGCGAATTATCAAATGATCGTGCAGTCACTGCCTTCCTATGGCACCCATGAGCTCTGCTTACTGACCTCGAAAGTATCTAAGACTGCTTCATTTGTTAATGTAGGATCCTGGGAACATGTATTTTGCAATGTGCTAACAGCCTCTGTGGCTGCTAGGCAAATTAATAAAATGCTAATTCATTTCTAGTGAAAGCAAGCTCTGAGGCCTCTTTACAGTGCCTAGGTCTAATGTTAAGTCTCACATACTCATCTGTACTTCAAACTGTATTACCTATAGGTTATATGCTTAGAACACAATTAATTGAGGCATTCTCAAGCCTAATGCATAGAACTGTATGGCTATCAACAAAGCCCCCCCCCCCTTTTTATTGGGCTAATCCCGCAGCTTATACATTTGCGCCTCTTTACTGCACTGAACTTGCATTTTCATCACAATAGCCTCTTAACAACAATCACCTGAATAACAGCGAGTGTCCATTTGGAAGGCGCTTGTGTGCGCTGTATATCGATATGTTACACTTCTCTGGATTTCTGTATTGAGAGTGTATCGTTTGGGTGGGTGGACACATCTTTCTTCACTCAGCGCTGCATACGGGGCTTTAAAGTATGCACATAAATTATTGTGCTCTGCCGTGTAAAAACAGAAGTCATCTAGCACCAGTGAAACATACAGCACACTTTAGATGTAAGCGTGAAAGCTAAGAGCCTCACTTACCAACTTGCGGTGTCGCAATCGCCTGCAGAATTTAAGTCAGTTCCCCCGATGGCGCGTTCCCAATTACTAAATGAGAGAAGTAGCACAACCCGTGCCCGATGATAGTCCTGTTTTGATGTTGACTACCTAGTAAACTGATTAAACCCTGTATGACGTGTTAAGGTAGAGTATTTGATGCATCACCAAGATAGAACAAATAAACTTACCATATAGTGCGGCCTGAGAGGTCGCTACAGGAATGCCAATCCATATTTTAAGTGAATTGATCAAAAAACATTCCCGTTATTTCAGCAGGTGCCAAAAAAGGCACTAAAATAGTACCATGAGGGGAGTCAAGAATTGCCACTGGTTCGGAAGTATAGACAAGTATGGCGGCGGACTCTCAAAGTGGGGAAAAACCACAGAACAGGTTATCATGCCATGTTCTTTCTAGAGAGGGACGCCTGCTACCTTTTTTGCATTTTGCAAGGAACTTGGGTTGGTCACCCTAAGTTAACTGGGGGAACCCAGAAGTGGACCCCTTGCTCACTGTGCTAGGAGAGGCACAGCTCCACCTCACTGATGAGGCCCAATAAGGCTGAAACATGTGTCTGGGGATGCTGTTGGTTCTCTGGTTCAAAGGAGGTTTGCCTGGCATTTCGGTGCTGGACTGCCCTTGTGGGCAGGACAAAGACTGATATACAAATGGTTATCCTTCCTTTGTGAAAGGTACAGTGAGCCAAAAGCGATGACTGCGGACTAGTGGGAAAAAAACACAGAACAGGTTAGCATGCCATGTTCTTTCTAGAGAGGGGCGCCTGCTACCTTTTTGGAATTTAGCAAGGAACTTGGGGTTGGTCACCGTAAGTTACCTGGGGGAACCCAGACGTGGACCCCTTGCTCACTGTGCTCAGAGAGGCACAGCTCCACCTCACTGTTGAGGCCCAACAAGGCTGAAACACGGGTCTGGGGTTGCTGTTGGTACTCTTGTTCAAAGGAGGTTTGCATATCAGTCTCTGTCCTGCCCACAATGGCAGTCCAGCACCGAAATGCAAAAGGATATTCCTCCTTTGTGAAAGGTACAGTGAACTAAAAGCGATGGCGGCGGACTCTCAAAGCAGGGAAAAACAGGTTATCATGCCATGTTGTTTCTAGAGAGGGGTGCCTGCTGCCTTTTTTGTATTTTGCAAGGAAGTTGGGTTGGTCACCCTAAGTTAACTGGGGGAACCCAGACATGGAAATTATTATTATTATTATGGACCCTTGTTCGCTGTGCTCAGAGAGGCACAGCTCCACCTCACCGATGAGGCCCAACAAGGCTGAAACATGTGTCTGGGGATGCTATTGGTTCTCTGGTTCAAAGGAGGTTTGCCTGGCATTTCGGTGCTGGACTGCTCTTGTGGGCGGGACAAAGACTGATATGCAAATGGACTTTCTTCCTTTGTGAAAGGTACAGTGAGCAAAAAGCGATGGCTGCGGACGCTCAAAGTGGGGAAAAAAACACAGAACAGGTTATTATGGCATGTTCTTTCTAGAGAGGGGCGCCTGCTACCTTTTTTACAATTAGAAAAAGTACTCTGCTTCCATGGTTTTGTTCATCTAATATTTACTGTTTTGGATTTGGTTGTTAATTTCCACATGTCACACTTTCTACATGGTTAGTGTCCTACAATAGGGCTAACGCCTCATGTCAACATTACTGAGGGTGTATTGTTTCTCACTTCTTGCATTCTGCTCTTACTTATGAGATTACCAATGGAGGTGCTTTTTCGATATGCAAAGAGAGGCTCTTCCAGCAGGTTCTCAGCCAATTCTAATATTTTCCAATGTGTGTTAATGATGCTCTGGATTTTTAAACGTTAGAACTTTATCTAAAAACAGCTCTCTATTCACTTTATTTGCAATGTATAAGAGCATTGTATTTTTGTATGTTATGAATTTTTACATGTAATTTTGTGTGTGATCTTTTATCCATCCAGTAGTATACCTATTTTTCTAAGATCGATCAAAGTTTTCTTATTTTCTAATTGTCTGATTTGCATTTTGTGCACTCACCACCTTGCGTATCCCATCATTGCATTTACCTTGTTTTTCCTGACCCCGATTGTTTCATAGTATTTTTGATTACAGGGTGGGGTCAGGACTACACCTACAATCGCACTGGTGCATCCCGGAGTTCCCCCCTTTGTCCATCCCCATGCAACAGGAACCACAGATTGAGTCTATGACCAGAAGCCGCCAGCCTTGGGACGCTACATATAAAACACCATGGTTCCTGTAACACCTAAGAAGACCAGGCTGACTACAAATTGTAAACACGTCTGCCTTCTTACAGATAACTAGTATACATGTGTATAATTCAGATTTATTCCCCAATGAGGAACATATGTTCTCTCTGTAATTCATGTACAGGTACAACACATCACATGAACATAGAAATGTGTATTCATCAACACGATAAAAATAACATTTAGGTAATTATTAAGAATACATAACATACATAATCAAATCTCATAATCACAATGTAATGTGAATGCTATCAATGGTTAACATGACATCGACAAAGTACAAATGCATGAAATGTATGAAGTTCAAATGCATAAGTGATGACTCCAAACAGACGGACAAGATGGAAGTGCAATCCCAGTTGATGGCACCAGATCATATAGCCCTTCTGGCCTACTAGTGTTCATTAGTAGCAATGTTATTAGAACTAGGGCTCAACCTAGAGGTTACAGTGAAAAAAGGGTAACAGCCAGGAGAAGTCCCCTAGTTTCGACAGACGCAATGAAATGGTCTTCCTCAGGGCCAGAAGGACTCCAACTACAATGCAAAATAAAACAAATATTGGAATATATAGCCCCTAAACTATATAAGTGTGTACCTGTTATTTTAAGACATTGTCCTACTCCTTAGTTGGCGAACAAATGTTACCCACGTGTCCTGCTCAAGACTGAATCACGATCCAAAAAAGATGCAGAAACAACTTCTAAGGAAATCCATTCCTCCATGCTATATCACGAAGTAACACTGAAAAGATCCACTGCACACCAAGTACAAGACACCAGGCGTGGATCCCCGAGTTGTGCACTGTAAAGAAAGTAAAATACCTGCATTTAAGGCATCTGTAGTTCCACTAATCAATAGTTCCACACGTTATGAATTTCAGAAAACTCAGAATGCATAGGATTCTCGCACTGCGCAAGAGCCTAACATGGCGGACATACCCAAAAACCATGATCAGTACTGGCACTCAGCACAAGAAAAAATGTTTGCAACAAATCGAAAAACTATTGTTAATACTATTGCTAGTGCGAGAATAGCAACTCACTGTGCCAGAGGCTGTTGGTAATTGCACGTTGTCTGCAGTTCCACTTAATATAATACAAGTGGGCATGCATTCCACAACGGAGGAGATCACAGGGGCAACACACTTGTCTTGGAAGCAAGACCACAAAGAGCAACAGAGGTTCAAATCCCGGATCCGTGCTTAGAAACCATACTCAGGTATGGTATTAGGTGCGTTATAAAAAACCAAATAAATTTAAATTGAAAAGCGGCCTCATTCTTATTTACTTGTCGACCGGCTTCATGTAGCATACGGAAGCATGCAATCACAACCCGAAACTAGGGTTGCTGCTAACCCTTGGGATGATATGCATCTGGACTTTGGATCCACAAGCCGTGAAAACCATTTTCTTGTAATGGTGGACCAGTGGTCGAGATATCCAGAAGTAGAGTTTGTTACATCCACATCACTCTCAGACGTAATCCCGGTAATAGAGAAGCTTTTTGTGACCCATGGGTTCTCGGCTGAATATGTTCCGATAACGGTCCCCAGTTTCACAGTGAGGGGTTCTCTGAGTTCCTGCGGACCAGGGGAATTCATCACTGGATGATTACTCCAGTCTGGCCATGTGTCAATGGGGAAGCTGAAAGGTTTATGCGGACCACCCTGCACAAAGTATTCAGAATTGCTCATGGGCAAGGCACGTGTGAGAAAAGAACATTATATCAGTACCTGCTGGAATATCGCATCACCCCACATTGCTGCACCGTGGTGCCCCCAGCAGAGTCATTATTCCAATACTGTCCAAGCGGGTTTCGTTTGGATCCCGTGCCCTGCAGCCCAGGAGTGATTGACGATCAAGTGATCCTTGACCAGCGAAGAAAGGCAAATGATGCAGAGAGTAGCAGGAGAGGGCTCTGTGACTACCCGCTGGTGGTGGGAGATGAAACGATGGTGCGCGCAAGATGCCCAGAAGGAAAACTGATGCTCCCACATGGGCCTTGTCCATTCCAAGTGGTAGATGTAAAAGGGTCCAAGATAACAGTGTCGGATGGACATGACACCATCACGAAAAACTCCAGTTTTTTCAGAAAGATGGTGGGATCTCCAGAGGAGAGCAGGGGAAGAACATGTATGTCAGGAAAAGTGCTCTATCCTGAGGATGGAGGAGTTGGAAGAAGACATGGCCATGCAACACCTCCAGCTGAGGATGGTGAAGAGGGCCCAGCTGACCGAGGTGTAGGTGGAGGTGTTCAATGGCCAGTAAGGGAAAGGAGGTATCCATTGAGGGAATCCAGAATCCTCAGACTTACATCCAGGACTATGTGATTGACGTTTGATAACAAGTGTTGGAAAATGTGATGTTATAGTATTAAACATGTTGATGTTGTTTGAAACAGTTATGAAAACGGAGGAGTGTGGTGTTATCACTTTAAGGAAGCAGCGACGGGTACGTCACTGCGTTTCTCTAATAAAAGGGCGTCACGCTCGGCTAGTCAGCATTGCACGAGCGGATACCCTACAAGGAACAGCTGTGTCCATCTCATTCTTGCGGCCCCACGCCCCCCACAATGTGGTCGAATTTGATCAAATATTGCGCTTTGTGACTGATAGTACTCTTCTTCCTAATTTACCGTAAACATTGTAGATTAACGTGTTGCTGTTGTTAATGGAAGATCGTAAAACATGACGATTTGGATGTTGGAATGGGATGTGCTGGTGCATTTGTTGAGTGAGTTAGTCTGAAAAACAACGCGCACCTAGTTCCAGGTGGAACAGTATTTATATCACAAATGAGTGTCAACGCAACGCAACTGCGATCAGTTGATAATAGTGCAAACTAACTTTTCGACACCCAGATCCCCACGGTCTTCATAGCTCCTTCCAGGAGTATCACCCTATGCCAGAATCGCTATTTTGCAACGGAGTAACGTTACATGTCTACATGTGATGTGCAAAGTATTCTCGTCCTTTGAAATTCACTACACTATAAATACTATAATCGCGCAAGTATAGACGCAATGTCTGAATGGAAGTGAGATTTCCTTTTGTGATCGAGGTGGGGGGGGGGGGGGGGGAGGGAGGTCGAGATGTGGATCACATGTTTCTTTGCTGTGTTTGTCCACAGGGGCAGCCCAAATGCAACTGTGTCTGTGCACACAAGTGTAGCCGTGCCTCCTGTACTGCGGCGATACATTAATTGTAAGCGTTGCCCGGCGGCGGCTCACGCTTCATCCGCTCCCACAGTCCTGCCGGATCTTACCTGCGCCACCCACGTGGCCATGTGGAATGCGGGGTCCCGCATGAGCCCCACCACCTGCACCTGCAGCGGCTCCGTGCAGACCGGGGCTGGAGGACACGTCACCTCACAAGACATTTTGAACCGATGCCGAGGTCCCGGCTACAAGGTCTCCTAACAAGCAAGAACGCGTCAACAAACGCGAGGCCTCACTATGGCAACGCCAGGCTTCCAGAGGCAGCACGTCAGCGCGAGAGCATGCTCGACTGACACGAAGCACTGTGGTTCGCTACCGAGAGCCACAGCCAAGGTCCTCCCTCAGCCGGGGTCCCACGGGCACAAAAAATAGGCACGTGCACTAATCATCATTGGCAAAGCCGCGAGGTCTGCCTTAAAATGCCAGTGCATGGATTGTAAGGGCCGGCTCTAGGATTTGCCAGACCCTGTGCTAAAATATGTACGCCCCGCTGCTAATTGTTAGAAATGTGTTAGGCTTTCAAGAATACTCTGTTTTATAGAGATGACATGAAAACTTTATGAATCATAATAAACTACTCTGTCAAATAGATCAATCAAATGGTAATTCACAAGTTGCGCCAGCCGCATTTATTTAAAGTTAGTCCTTATGTTAACACGTATTTCAGCCTTGGGGCTTTTTCAAAACCGGACATAAATTAAATCATTCCTAATAGCTTTATTTGCATGTCACATGATGATGCTTAAAAGTAACTTTAATCTCGGGTTAATCACTTTTTTATGTGTCTTTTTTATGTGTTCCTGGAGCGTATTCTCCTAGCGGCAGCGTTCTGTATCTAGAAAGACAAATATATAAATCCTTTATAGAAATATGTTAAGCAAAAAAAGTATGATTGTGGCATTAGTCTACCACCCATTCTTCAAAGGAAGAATACAAATACCAGAATGCCTCTAGGTTTGCAAATGCACTTTGAGTACTTAAAGACACATACAAGACATTGGGCCTCATTCCGAGTTCGGCACAGTGGCAAAAAAAAGTGGTGGTAACGGAATTACCACAACTTTTACCACTCTGCCAAATCCCGAGTTTTGCCTTGAAGTGGAGGATTTACCTCCCGCTTATGCCGGAGGGAATTCCTCCGCTTTACCACAGAAAAATAGACAAAATCGCAATTGCCGCCTGCTGGTGGTAATTCTGCCGAAATCCCCATGGAGTCCAAAAAATGGGGATTTACACTGCCTACCACCACTTGTAATCCCGCCGTAAATTTGCAGGACCAAGTGGTGCTAACGGTAATTCCATCTGGCGGATTTACCGCTGAACTCGTAATGAGTGCCATTGTGTGGAAAGTTCACCGGGTTGTGAAGAAAATGAGAAGTTCCACAAATGAGCAAACATGTGTTGGTGTGTCAAATAAGCACACATGAAACTAAGAAAAACAGCTTGAAAAGGCTTTTTTAAATTTCCTTGAAAGAAGGCAGAGATTTGAGTGGCACCTGAAGCTTTGTGTGCACGTTAATGAAAAATGCACCGATTACAGTTATCACTGATATGTTAACGGGGTCATTTTCAAAGATATGCTAATTGCATGCAGGAGACCACCAACACTTGCACTTTCGTCTTACTGGTCGCTGTCACGCAATTTTCAATGCTCACAAAGCAAAGTGTAATTGTGAACAGTAAACGAAGGTGCAATCACCTTTACTCTTCACTTTTACTCGCCGCTTTGTGAGGCATAAAATGCCACCTGCAAATTACGCTTAGAAGGCAGTGGGCCTCATTACGAGTCCGGCGGTGACCGCGGCGGTAAAAACACCTGGTTACTGCCGGACTTGTATTACCATTCCGCCTCCGTGATTCCCGGAATTACCGGGGCATTACAACCCCGGTTTTCCGGGAATCACGGATGCGGAATGGTGTTAATCCCCATTCCCATCGAGTCCTCTGGGACTCGATGGGAATGGGGATCATGGAAACACTGGCAGCATCTCGTAATGCTGCCAGTGTTTCCTCGTCCGCCTGCAGGCAGGAGGTGTTAAACCCGCTAGGTCAGACCTGGCGGGAACATCACCTCCCGCCTGCCGGGGTTGTGATCGCCCGGCATGGAAACAACAGTGGCGGCGGGTTTACCGCCACCGTTATTTCCATACCGGGCGATTTGTAATGAGGCCCAGTGTCTTATAATGGATTCCAATGGAAACAGCAGGTGCTAAACCGACGCATATTCAATTGGAATCCTTTGGTTTTACGTCTGCATGAAAATCTCATTCAGGCTTAAAACCATGTGCTCTCCCAAGATGGAGGAGGAAAGCAAAGCAGAGATGCAAATTCTGCTTTGCTGACCTTCAATGCCTCGGAAAGGCATCAGCTTGAGCAGAAAAAGGATGCGTAAAAGCAATTTTACGCTTTAATTTTCCACTCCATTCGTTTTAAAATGACCCCCTAGAATGTATTTAATTCTTGTAAGAAGAAATGAACCATCAATAATAAAGAGTTTCCCATTTAAACGCTCAGCCATAACAAAGATGGGGCTATGTGGGGTCAGGGGGAGTTGGCTCAAGGGCCTTAAAGGGGGTGGGATTGAGAGGGAGAATTGTCAGTGCCGTGTTGGGGAGGAATAAAGGCCTTTCTCCAGGATGCAACCCCACCAGATTATACTATCAGGGTTAGTAAGTATACAGGCAGCATGTGCTGCTTGTGGATCTCCTGTCAGCACAGCTCCCTGGGAAACTATACAGAGACTGCAATGCCTTCCAAAGGCCCTGTGTCTTGTGCAGTGTGTGTTGTGCAAATGCATATGTGGGTGTTGGGTCTGTTTTTGTGTGTATCACTTGTACATTTGTATTTGTATGAGTAGATTTATGTTTGATTCCTGTGTTGTACAGTACCTGTGGGCAGGTTCTGAATGTATAGCTTTTTTGTTCATCGGTTGAATTTGCTGCATCAGCCAAAAATCTCAGTGCTGATTGGCCCCCAATCTATTGTTGATATTGATCGCACAGAGCCTTTTGAGGCACTATTTATCATTTCACCACCAGATGACTCCTTTTCATTCAACGGTGGTTTGAGAAGCTGCTCCTTCCTGCCCTGGCCATAGGCAGAGTGTGACGTAGACAGGGATCAACAGCTGCCTGGCGAAACATGACAGACTAGGCATCAAGGGCTCACACCTGTTGTGTGCCACATCAATTGGACAAATGCCTCAACTGGGACCCAGGAGTCGACCTCTCATGGCACCTTTTAATTCATGTATTAATGTGTGCCTTTTACACGTGTAGCTTTTATTACAAATGTATTGTATTTATGCATCAAACAAAATCACCAACATTTCTATAAAAAAGGCCCACTCCAAAAGGCATTAGCAGAGGGTGGGTCAATGGAGCCTGGAACAGTGTAAATGAGCTGAAACCCATGCCCCCATATCACAATGTATTCAACTACAAACTGACAATATACTTCGATACAAAGTGATAATTAGTTTCCAGCCCTCCATGTTATGGAATAGTGTAACCTCTCCATGACCCCCTCTCAACTGCAACACATTCAGCAACATCCTTGAGCGTTATGCTTAATCACAACATGACAGAGAAGGAAGCACACACGTTTTTCTCTCTTGCTATCCTGCCCCACTCTCTAGCCCGACACATGAATTCTATCACATCTCTGCCTCTGTCATTGATTTGGTAATGACCCATTAACAGGACCTTAGTTAATGGGTGACTTTGTGCCAGGTACCAAAGACTTTTCCCCACCTCTCTGGTGTCTACACTTGAGTGTCCCATGAAAGTGATAGTTAACAGTTGGTGCTCTTGGTAACAGATGGAGATGCAGGCAAGACATTGCCACGTATTTCCACTGTTTTCTGAGCAGGTCTTTATAACGTGGCCCATGCAAATTGAAATGTTGAAAACCATAGAGTCAGTGATTCTGACATGCTGAGCTCTTGTACACAGAGCTTCTGTTCCATCTAAGGACAAGATTAGCATGGTCATTCCCAATTGCAGATTTATGGTGGCTGCAAAGAGGAATATGCCATTACTGGGAGTCCTCATACCGCAGCATTCACAGACAGCAAGAAAATACCTGAAATTATCAAAACATACCCTAGCATTAGGGAGGGAATTACGTGCCACTGCACAAATCATCGATATACAATCTTTGACTCATCAGATGTGTGAAGGAGGTCCTAAATATGGCCTGCACTCCAGTCGCCCATTTTGAAGTACCAGGAACATACACTCCGAGAGATGTGACGTATGATGAGAAAATAAACCAGCAGAGAGCCGCACTTGGGCTCTGTCCAGTGCTGATCAGCAGGATAATACCTATTGAAGCGCCAATAACCAGACAACCATGGGGAGTGAGATATACATTGAGACAACCATACCAGCAAATGACACGAAATGAAGATTGTTTAAACACTATCCCAGAAGAAACTCAAAAGGCCTTAATTGAAGACGAATGGTGACGACATAAGTGCCTGGACAGGCGTTCAGATGAATGAAACTACAACCAAAAGACAACGCACAAAGACAAAATGATATGAATAAGGATGTAATGAATTTAGAAGAAGAGACAATGTTGAAATATAAAGAAACGTAACTGTAAAGCAGTATGAAAGTATTCAACCAGCTAACGCCTGTACATAGGCTTGTAACGCAAGAAGCTAAGAAAACAGTGCGGCTTGCTATGCTTAGTAGAAGAATAGAGCGGCAAGCGCCAACTATATATCTACCTCAACGAAGCACATTATATAAGTGCGAATCCACTTTATACAAAAGCAGAATTAACCCAGGTTACTAAGGGTCGAACAGGCCATGATTCGTATGCCAGCGCAAGCCAGGAGAGACGGCGGAATCGAAACTCAGCAAGGAGCAGGCCGTGCCTGGGAAATCGAGGTCAAAGCAAGAGAGGGAGGCGGACAGTAACTACAGAGAATCGAAACTTAAGAGCATAGCGGCCTGCCCCGTGAAGGTCGAGATAAGGGGGGCCCAGGCAGGTGGCGGCTGAAAAGGAGAAATAAATGCACAGATAGAAGGAAAACGAAGCCGATTCACAGTGTGCTAACACATGACCAGCTGAGCGTGAAGAGGTACCAATGTCTGATGTTACCCAAAGCAGGAGATACCATAACTTTTCCTGACAAGAAGCTACAGTTTTGAGGCCAACCTCAGCCAACTAATTGACACATAGCCCTAAAGTCCTGATTGATGGAAGGGAGGCAGGGTGAATCTTGGGGCATACTGCATCTGGGTGACCATTCTGCATGCTGCTAATTAAAGTGGAATTATTTTGCTTAGGGTTGTAGCCAGCCCAATCACAGAGGGCCAAATAATCTAAGGTCCTATAGATAGTAGAACCAATGAGACGTCGTACTTTTAGTGATGTTTTGCATGAGTAATGTAGAGGGAAGGGCGTAGACGCCCACCCGATAAGAGTTACCCAATCCCCTCTCGCCGTTACCATATACAGATATAGCACCTATACTTAAGTTACCTTTTCCAACCAATAGAACTGCATGACAAACTTTGGAGTATTAAACGTCAATGATGACACATTTTTACTATAACTATTGCTTTTTAAATGAAGATTGTTGGGAGTTGAAGCGAGATGGACCATCGTATCATTGTTGATCTCCATGTTTCCCCGTTTTTTGTACTTGTCATTAAAATGACTCCCCTTTGCCAAACCATTGAGTTGTCCTTATTGATTGGTGTTGGAGTAAGAGAATCCTGCACCCCATCCACCTCAAGGTGCAGATATCTCGTCTTAAAGTACTCAAAGGTGAGCTCTGATTCTATGGGCCAGTCAGAGGTCACTCCCCCTCCAGTACAGTTGGTAGCAGAGGATGGTTGGAAACCATCGATTATTGATAAGACACCTGTTGACCGTCGACACAAAGTAACTCTAGGTCTTCGGCAATATCACGAGTCCTTCGCCATTCGGCTGAGTAGACTGTGAAGCTTCCCGTGGACAATGGTAGAGTAACTGATCCAAAACTGCAGTGGGGTCTGAAGGGACCCGTTTTAAAAAACCATAACCCTTCCCATTCCTACGGGCAGCGGATCAGTCGAAAATCTGAAGGAGGCAGTAACAGAGGTGGTGATCCCGAGGGTCCAGAGAGGAACAATGCGAACAGTGAGTGAAATAAAAATGTAGTGCTTTGGCAAATCTCATAGGCATTAGAACAAGTAAGGGAAAAGCAAAGTAATCAGAAGTAGGGAAGACTATATATATATATATATATATGGGGATAATGACTCGAGAATAATTGAATAAATGAAGAATACCAGGGCGGACACCTGAGAAGAGATAGAATACCAGGGCAGACGCCTGAGAAGAGAGAGGATACGCCTTATGCCTGCGCTTTAATATAGCGGTCAGAAGAAACGTGAACTCAGAGCCCCACATAAGAGGGGACGACTAGGCTACAACCACGTTTAAAAACGACGTGAACGAGGTTCGTTTAAACTCCATGTAAGGGTAATAATTAGAGGCAGAGATATTTGTGTCCAGCTGGTGTCTGTCTAGTATGTTGAATGTCTGTCATACATGTTCTGTTGTGTACCACATGTAAGGAATCCTTTTTTTGTGTTATTCAGAACTGATTAGGATTTTACACGATTCAATAGTTGAGATAGAATCGCACACAAATTGATGTTTTTGAGTAAATTGGTGAGATAAAAGATTTTGGGGAAAAAAAAAAGTTTAGATTGGAGCTTGCAGTGTTTGGTGCTCGCTCATATTGTTGGAAGCATTATGGTTGCATGAAAGCATTGAAAAGTGTTGTATAAGAGGAAAAGAGAACAGATTTAAGCATGGAAGACATTACTCCATTAGCACACTTATGTAAGCATCTGCCGAAACACGCACCCAAGCTTAAGAAATATAGCACCGAGTCGGTTGAGGGTACCGCCCACAAGATGTTTATGCCGTGGCCACAAAATGGATCTTTATCTAAAGCCGTTTTACAGCATATGATGACTTACTTGCATGCCACATATACAGGCAAGAAGCTAGAGAAACGCCTTGCTGTTCTAGAACTCTGGAAAATGGTCGAACAGTCAAAGGAGGAAGAGCCATCTGCAGACTGGATATTAAATGTATGCACAGAGGGAGGTGAGATGCCTACCGCGCCACCTGCCCCGCCTGAAACAGAAACCGAGGGAAGTAAGCCTGAGGAACTCTACCCGTTGAGGGAGATTAAAGCAGCCACAGGAAACACCAACCCCGCATATGAGTCACCTACATACAGTAGTGACGAAAATCGAGGGAAGGATAAGGACAAGAATCTCACCTCTGCAGTCCCGAAGGACAAGGAGAGACGCGATGATGACAGAAAGGATCAGGCACAGACAAGCGCATCTCTCGATAAGGAGAGAGAGGGAAAGAAGTGGAAAGGAAGTGAAGACAGAACTGATGAAATAGCATTTGCAAAAGATGAATGGATGGGAGGACAAATCTTATTGCAATTCTATGGGAAAGGAAGTGATGATGTTTGACCTAAGGAGAGGTTAGATGAGGCACAGAGAAAGGATAAAGAGAAGGAATTAAGGGACGAAAGGATAAGAAGGAAAGATAGGCTGAGGCAAGAAGAGCTATATTGCGAAGAGCAAGAAAAACAGCTCAATCGCAAACAGAGAGCAGCCTATGATCAGGACAGACAGAAAGAGCAAAGGTTGGAAGAAGAGCAAAGGGTACGTGAAAAAAGGATAAGGAGACGAAGAGATGAGGAGATACGAAAGGCACATGAACACAGAAATGAAAAGAGTAGGGAAGAAGATAGAGTCAGAGAAGAGACGAGGAAGCACAAAGAATTTGATGATGATATTGAACGTAAGCGTAGACAGAGAGCACACAATCTCGAATATTTGGAGAGGGAGGTTAAAAAACCCAACCCAGTAGTAGATTGGGAAGACATTGAAGAATTCTTTCCTGCGTACGACTCAGTACCAGGCACGTCTAGAGCAAATATTGAAGATGACTTCGACACCAGAAGCATCGGGGAAACGATCAATAAAATATATGATGAAATGGGACTAGAACAAATATCCCAAGGAGAGGGGGAAAACAAGCGCTTGGAAAGCACTCAGCTGTGACCCGAAGTAGTGAGAGTAGGAAACTGTCCCTTGACAGATTCATCATCAGTAGAAACGATGATGACACAAGGAGTTGCGTGTATTGGAAACAACCAATGTCCGACTCCAAAGAGGAGGAGCGCGAGGCAAAAGAAGAAGGAAGACAGCGCGAAAGACGGCTCCCAAGGGACAAAGGGGTACGATGGTCAGACGCTAGCGAGTCCGCACCGAGGACATCAGAGTCAGCCGCACAGTCTGACCAGCATGAAGGAACACCCCATGGTCAGAGGGGGGTGTCGTCACCAGCCTATGTAGACCGATTGAAGACATTACCAGGCAGATGGCGATGCAGGAATATTACCCTTGCAATAGACAGGAGAGCCATGAGAGAAGAGAAAGAAGGCTGCACATTCCAATTTCCGCTACTAGAAAAGGGGGGGGCAAGACCACAATATATTCCATGGCCACACATGGATCGAGAAAACCTGAAGAATAAGCTTCAAATGCTGACATCGGGAGCCGGAAAATTGATACTTGAGTTAGAAAAAATGACAGGGGAAACACGCGAGCTATGGGGGACATTAAAGGTCTCCTGATTGCCATACTTGGTGAGAGAGCAGATGATGTGTGGACACGGGCAGGCTACCCCGGTGTAACCACAATTAACACTGCGCACGACGGAGCGCCATTTGACAATTGCAGAGCAGCAGTATGGAAAGCGCTATGAGTGCTTTACCCAGGCACTGCCGATATGGGAGCTATTATGACTCGAGAAATGATGGAGTCGGAACATCCGCTACTTTATATCCAGAATTTTCAAGACGCGTGGGTGCTCGAAACGCATGAATCTTGGACGAAATTAATACCTGTGTTTTACCACATATTAAGCCAAGGGTTGCCAGAACCAGTGCAGAAACAGCTCAAGAAATTGGTAGGAGTTGAGGCTAAACCTTGGGCTGAAATACAGTTAACTATTGCACATTACTGTAGATTGTTACAAGAAAAGAATTGAAAAAAGGAGGCGACTCGAAAGGGTGAGGAAGTGGAGGAGGTGCAAAAGAAATTATCAAAGTATGCTCTCGAAGGAGCCATGCTAACTCACCCAGCTGAACAAAACATGCAACAGGTGGCTAACCCGCAACAGAACAACCAGGGTAACGTAGAATTTTACCCGAGGGGAAGAGGGTTTAGAGGAAGAGGATGGCAGAGCAACTAGGGAGGTTTCCAAGGTAATCAAGGAGGCTTTCAAAATGTGCAAAATGGTAATTCAGATATGTCAGATGGACAAATAATCTGATCACCGCCAGTATGTTGGCTGTGTGGAATGACAGGGCATTTGGCACGCATGTGCAGAAGTCAAGGCACGTGGCAGAATAGCCAAGGAATGGGAGCAGACACGGCAAATCCACCTGCATTCCCACAACAGGGCTTTGCACAGAGTCACATGGTGCAGCAGCTAGCGCAAGGAGCGAAGCAAGGGGTGCAAACACAGAATTTTCCACAAGGACAAACCCAACAGGCACCACCACAACTGCCACAGACCAAGAGCCCTGGAAGGGGAAGCAACACTGGGAATGAGGGAAATCTGCAAGTGCACAGTGGGCCAAACTTATATATACACTAGGACAGCTCACTGGGAACCCTGATGTGCTCTATCCTATTAGTGACACCACACCCTCATAGGGAATATAGGGTGAATGTCGTTATAGGGGGTAAAGAATATTCCTTCCTAGTTGACACGGGTGCAACACGCTCGTGCATACGAGAAAGGAAGTTTTCCTTGTCCGGCGAGGCCATAGATACTCAGAGTTTTACAGGAGCTCACAGTCGAGGGCATCTTAGTGACGTCAGAGTCACCATGTAATACGGCGGTTTATCCTGACAAAAAAATCAAAGGGAGGGTCTTGGCGCTTAATCCAGGATTTACGAACATTAAACGATATTGTTGAAGCCAAATTCCCTCTAGTCCCCAATCCATCTACAATTCTATGTAATATACCCATTGAGGCAAAATATTTCACGGTGATTGACTTGAAAAATGCTTTTTTCTCAATCCCGTTGCACCGTGACTGACAAGATCTGACATCATTCACGTTCAAACAAATGCGTCTGAAAAGCACAAGGCTGCCACAGGGGTACTGTGAGTCCCCCATCCATTTTCAGTAGAGTCCTACAGATGGACCTAAGCAATGTTGCATTAGAAAGTGTCTTCTTGTAGTATGTGGATGACATTCTAATCTGCAGCACCACAGAAGAACAGTGCAGACACGACTCTATTCAGTTATTGACTATACTGGCTGAGAAAGGATATAAGGTTGACAAGGAAAAGCTACAATAATGTCAACAGGAAGTGTTGTACATAGGCAAACTGATCTCTCATGAAGGGAAGAAGGTGACCCCAGAAAGGACTGAAGCAATATTGAACACAGCTAAGCCACACACAATAAAACAAATGCAGAGCTTTCTAGGCCTGTGCAACTATGTTAGGGCATGGGTTTTCGATTACAGCTCGTATACCAAGCCTTGACTCCAGGCCCTAAAGAAGGCCCAGGAGACAAAGAAAAAGATTGAAGGGGCTGAGGCAATGGAAAAAGGGTTTACTGAACTCAAGAGAGCGATTTGTATGGCTCCAGTTCTCGGAATTCCTAACTATGCTGAGGAATTCTACCTGTTTTCGCATACAAATGGCAGCGTCATGACGGCAGTGCTTGCTCAAAGAACTTTGTTGGGGTACAAGCCCCTGGCATATTACAGTGGGAACTTGGACCCAGTAATGAAAGGTCAATTCCCATGTGAACAAAGTTTAGCTGCTGTAGCGTTCGTCATAGAGAAGGCGACAACCATTGTAATGGGATGCTCCATGACATTATACGTCGAGCACTCATTATTTGCCATTTTAGAGAAACCAAAGGGCACATTGACATCTCAGAGAGCTTCTGCCTATGAAGTGATCATATGAAATCCATCGATCAAAATAATCCGATGTAAAATGTAAAATAGTGAGCCCAGCTACGTTCATAGCAGAGCCAGTCACCGAAGGAGAGCCGATACATGACTGAGCGAATTATGAAGAATTCTATGATGAAATCCCCAGGGTAAAAGAAAATGCCTTGGCAGGAGGAGAGATTGTCTTTATGGACGGGTCTTCGATAATCGAAGAAAGTGATGGACAAAGATATACAGGCGTTGCTGTGATGAAACACATACGAATGGAGAATTTCGGGTACTCATCAGTGCACGAATACCATCTCATTATTCAGCACAGACTGCAGAATTATTGGCATTGATACTCGCCATTGAGAATCACCCAGACCAGGAAGTAACGGTGTACAGCGACTCCGCCTATGTGACGTCCACAGTGCATGCAGGCCTAGCGCGCTGGAAAAGGAGGGGCTACCTCTGAGCAGACGGCACGCCAGTGCAGCATGCAGCCTTATTGGACAGGCTGATTAAGGCACTACAGTTCCCAGTGGGCATAGCGGTCGTGAAATGCGCCGCCCATATGAAAGGGACAGATTTTGTGTTGCGCGGAAATCACGCAGCAGACACGGAAGCCAAGCGTATGGCATCCAAAAGTGAGATGGTTATGGAAGTGGAAGTGGCGTGCACCCATGAGAGAATGATGGTTGCACAAACCACACCAGAAGGCTATAATGATCTTGGGCAAACGCAACTAATGGAGCTCCAGGGGGAGGCACCGCAGGTGGAGAAAAACCTTTGGAAACGTCGAGGGTGTTCTTTAAACCCCTCCGACAGCTTGTGGCGGCAAGACAGCAGTGGTAAACCAGTGATGCCTGTAGCCCTACTAAAGATAGCACTGGAGAAATTGCATTACCCAATGCACTTGACAAAAGAGAATCTAGCAGCAACGCTCGCGGAAAACTGGTTTATACCGAATTTAGCGGAGCATGTTGCATTCTTTGAGGTGAACTGCATAATCTGCCAGCAATTCACCGCTGGGCACACGTTAAAAGTAATGAGAAGAGTCATCCCCCGGCCAAATTGGCCTTTTCAGCATCTGCATGTCGATTACGTCAACATGATTCAAGTATGCAACGGGTACAGATACTTAATTGTCGTGGTGTGCCCATTCTCTAGATGGATAGAAGCAGGTCTATGTACACACCCAAACTCTACCTGTGCGGCCAAATTCCTAGTGAGGGAAGTGTTCCCTAGGTGGGGGGGTGTGAAGTAATTAGATCGGATAATGGGGCTCATTTTGTAAATGCAGTCTTTGAGCAGATTAGCTTGTTGCTTGGTATAAAGCACAAGTTCTCATCGGTGTATCATTCAGAAGGTAATGGGGTTTGTGAGAGGCTCAACAGCTTGTTAAAGGAAAGGATAGCCAAGTTGAAGCTTACTTTAAAGAGGGGATGGTTGCACTGCCTTCCATTGGCATTGTATGCTCTTCGGAACCAACCAGGCTCCAACCATCATCTTACGCCACACGAGATAGTCACAGGAAGGAGGATGAGGACCCCTCTTATCCCTCGAGACAGAGCTAGATGTGATGCCCAGTCAACCCGAGAGGTCCTAGGATCCGAAATGCAAAAGTACTTGAACTGCATGACATCCAGGCTTACTGTAATTACAGACCAGCTGCAACAACGACGAAGGGGATGCAGCGCAGCACAGAACACCGAAAGGGGCACTGCAACAGACTCAGTTCAAGGTCTACGTGTTCCACTCGTGTTCACTGGAGATAGTGTGCTGGTGAAGAACCACACGAGGAAAAGGTGGGACGAGCCAAGATTTAATGGTCCTTTCATCGTGGAAGACTGCACTCTGTCAGCTGTGAAGCTAAAGGGCAGGAGAGCATGGATTTTACAAAATGACATTAAGCCCTATATCGGAGAAAGCCCCCTGCCTGCACCCCACCGCGAAGAGACTACAGACTACGGGGAAGAACCACAGCACGTGCAGACGAGATCCATGACGAGGAAGGAGGACGCATGAGCAGTAAAGCAAGACAAAGAACCCTTTTTGCAAATTCCCCTAAGGAAAAAAAAGGGGATAAGGACATAGAAAACGGACGCTCTGTGCATCCTAGTTGCAGGTTGAAGAAGAAATTGCGCATATAAGCCACAGCACGTTTTGTTGACACAAACTTTTGAACCAAGTCACACTTAAGTTTTGTTGAGGAAAAGACTATAACAAACTTTGATCAAGGACTTTTACCTTGAAAGCAGATACAGTATTCTGATACATCCAGTACAAAGACTTTGTTTGGCAGCACTTATGGTGTCCCCCAGCAGAGACATCACAAAGGGTGTGCTTACTTACTTCCACTTAGTATTAGTATCATATCCGTCACTGGTAGGGCGGGTCACCAGTGTCACAGACATTCTACAAGATCCTGAGAACGAAAAAGTAATCAGACACCTGCTTACTGTCATTACAGAAGCCTTCATCGTACCCCCAGAGTACAGTGATAAGGACAAAAATGCTTCCACCACAGGTCAGGTGATACTAGATGAACTCATCAATACACTTTTCTTTGGCATAATCGAAGAGTGCCCATCTATTGTCGGAAGAACCACAGACGCGTTGACGTTTATTCTAGATCCAGCAAACACCGAACATTTGAGCAACTTGTTAAACAAAATCAGCATACTGGTCGCACTCCATGCTTCCGGACAGTGTAAACATTGTTCACGTCAAGGAAAGAATTTATAATCCTGAACCCAGCAAGGCAGGATGAATTTCCCTATCACCGGAAGACAGTAAATTTGCATACCATGTCTTGTTTCACCCCATTGAGAACTTTCCAAGGCTAGTGGGAAGACCAACCAACGTTGACGTACTTACATTCCTCGGAGATCCAGTGAAGAACGCACAGCTCAACCTGCTCTTGCGTGCCATCGTAGCGCAAATTAGAAATAACAATGTCCATCGACTTCTTAGGAGAGTCTGAAGAAATTTTCCGCCGAGCGACAGATCGAGGGAGCAGAGTCAAAAACCTTATTTGTTGTATTTTTCTCATATTTCCTCATACTGACCAATGTCCAACATGTCCTCAGGACTGAAGCAGATTAGAGGAGTGGACTGGGAACTCACGTACTTTGAACATGCACAGTAGAAGTGACTCATCAAAGTATTATTTTAATGTATTTCTCCCATAGTTTAGCAAAGGAGCTGCATCCCGCATCAAGAGACAATTACCTTCCGCAAGAGGGGGGACACTTATGAAGCACTTGACACTTTATGACAGAAACTGTTCAAGGAACAATATTGAGGGGGGGGGGAAACAATAACATTGACATTTGGTGAATGATCGAGATTGGGGCCCAGAATAGTAACCTGGTCCTCCCATAAGCAGAGGGGCACCCCTGCATCCTTGGAAGAAAATGCTGCCGCCGCCTTACTTACTGAACTATAATGTACTTATGCATTGTGTTTATCATTATTTTACTGTCATTAACAATCAGAACTGCATCTTTTATTGGTGCATGAAGCGTTCCAATTTCAGTGCACCCACCTGATGATGTAAACATGAAACCCACAAAAGCACCCAGTCCCTATATAGTCATTCAAGTACAGAGAAAGTCTGATGGTAAAGTAAATGAAATGAAAATGAATGTAATTGGCAGTGACACATACACACTTGAGGTAACGAATGAGCAGGAAAGCCGGAGACAGGGTCAACACGAAAGGCATGAAAACAAAGCACTGACACCCACACGCACTCACACACTGAATGCACACAAACCAGGCCTAGTGTCAATGACCACAGAACCTCAAACGAAAGCTAAAGAAAAGACGAGACTGCCTACTGAGAAGGCCTTCACAGGAGATGGTGAGAAAGAACGAGATGAAGCAAGAGGAGCGTCAACAGAAGCAGTACTGACAGATGCCTTGTGGAAAACAGAAGCGGCCACAGCAGGACTCTCCGCAAGGACACAAATGTTTGTAGACCTTCTACTACCAAACATAGCCAGAGTAAGAAAACTACAAGGGGAAGTGAAGAACAAAACAACAGAGGCTGTACTATCCAGCACGCAAACATAGCCAGAGTAAGAAAACTACAAGGGGAAGTGAAAAACAAAACAACAGAGGCTGTACTATCCAGCACGCATATTCCAACGCAAGGGACAAGTACCAGGCCTACCATACAGCCATACACCGGACCAGTGTTAGGCTGGTTAGCATGGGCACTTGCACGCAGCAGAGAAAAGATGCATGAAGACCAGGAAAGAGCAGCCAGACTCTTGTCCACTCAAATGGTGCAGATGAAGAGACCTGCACCGTGGAACAGGATGCCTGAGAATCCTCTAACAAGGAAAAGCCACACAGATGCATTTAGGGATGTAGTTATAGCAAACTACAGGAAGACACTAAGAATCAAGAGAAGCCTACATGAAGATAACAATGAACTGAACGACTACCTGGACAGCACAGCACATCTAGGGAACAATATTTGGTAGCAGCACATGAAAGAAGTTGGAAGGCGAACTTCAGAAGGAGAATGCATCGTTTGTGCACTTCTACCGTACAGCATGGGGAAATCCAAGATCTTCGTGGCTGTCGAAATAGATGTCCCGACAGCACATTGTCTGTCACATATAGCAATGTGCAACACCAGAGGCCAGTTCATGGGGAGGGATGCCTCATTGATATGGGCAACTGAAACAGATTACCCCAATGAAGATGATTATGTTCAGGACATTAAGACGAGAAATAGAGCTCATACTAGGAATCACATGATCAGGTATGAAAAGCCTGAAGTTAAGGGAACAGGAACAAGATGGGAAATAAACCTGAGACTGAACGTCCAAGGGAAAACTCCAGAAGAGGCTCAAATTTGGAAGAACTGAGGCCAAATGCAGATTTGGGGAAAAGTGCTTTCACCTAATGGATGGGAAGAAGGAGTGGTGATCTGCCGAGCATGGATGGTCCTTGGAGCCTGCAAGGAAGCAATAGAAAACTCACATAGGTTGTGCAAACCTCTATGGCTGAGACTCACAAAATTACTGATGTGGGTCGAAGACAGAAGAGGACCCCTTCAGATAGTGCCACTGGAAAACCCGAAATTGTGCTTCAGCAACAATGGCACAAGGAAAATGGGAGAGAATCAGAACTGTGGACGCATTTTTGAAGCTCCATCAATGACGCATGGGACTGCAGCGATCATGGATCATTAATGGGCATGTGGATCCAAAGCGTACATCAGACTGCCAAAGAACTGGGGAGGCATATGCACAATAGTGAATGTCCACGTTCCAGCATTAGTGATCCCGAAAAGTGACCTGAATATTGACAGTTTCCCGAAAGCAGATTGTCATCGTGCATGCCCCCAAAACCCTGAAACCTGCGAGCCCAGCCCAGACCCTGGCTTCCTTTGGGACTTCCCAGGCCCCGGCTAGGCTCTCCTGGGCTCAGTCCTGGTGCCTTTGGTGCCAGGCTCATGGTAAGTGTTAAATACATGGTCCATTTATTTGGCTCTGAGATGCTGAGCCATTCAGTACATGGTGTGGGTTGGGACTACTTTTTCTGAGAGACAGGATACGATGAAGGGGACTATTTTCCTGGAACTACTTGCAAGGCTATTTAAAACGCACCTTGCAAACTGAACACGCTTCGCGTTAATCTGCACTCCTGCAGCGTAATGCTCACCGTGTCAGTTCTTGCTTCCTTTCTGCCACGCCCGTCCAGAGTCTTCTATCCATCGACACCTGTGAAAATAGAAGAACAAGAGTTATTCACGCATTGAAGGCCTTACCTGCAGAACATCCAGACCTCGCCTTCACGCTTATTCAAGGGCCGCCGCATCTGTAGAAGATCAGAACAGAAGGTACCCTCTCGGGTAGCGACGCACCTGACTCGGCCTCCTCCAGGAACTCCAGCGAGCAGTTCTCCATCATTCTGCATCGCACCGCATCTCGACACCGTCAGTCGGACCTTCCATCTTCTTCCTGGAAAAGTGCTACACCTGCCGAACAGAAAAGACAAAGCAGGTTAGTCGCACACAACAAGAAGGCTAAAATAAAGCGAACTATTAGCGCATCTCGCACAGCGCTCTACTTTGTTGGGTGTCCTGACCCACGTTTCAGCTATCTTGCTGTAACATTTGGTGCTGTGGGCTTAGAAAATCCAAGATGGCCAAAAAGCCCACATGTAAGCTAGAATAGGAAAACTGTGCAGTACTGGCATGGAAAACATCATGATGGCCAGAACTTCCCAGAAAATGCACAGGGAAATGCATGAAGAATAGGCTGCCACCCATTTTTGCCTAGGTTGTGAGCACAGGAGGGCACTGCCTAAAACCACCATTGGGCTACCCACACAGTAGCCTGAAACCATTGGGAATGGCAATGCTGATTGCCAAAAGCAACCTAGAACTGTGGGGAATTCATTTTCTTAAATCCCAAAAATGGTTGCATTACCAGTACTCACCACTATCAGAAAGCCGGCATTTTAAAACCACCAGACTTTTGTGTAAAACTGAACAAATGAAACAAAACCAGACCAAGGAAAGACTTGCTAAGAGGTGGATACAATGTAAAACTATACTCTGAAATGACTTGAAGGAAGTAATTATTTAATGTGTATGTAAAAATTGTATTGACTTATACTGGGGGACAAAAAGTGACATTTAGCTGAAACCTGGCTTAATGAAACTGAATTCTGCCTGACATCTACCCCCACAGGAGTTAAAACCTGCTCAGCCACTCTTCCCCTTGCCAAAAGGAGTTGTCACCTCTCTGATTAGATTAGGGGTGGAGCAGCTACAGGGAGTTGAACAAAGGCCTGTCCTGGGCCCAGGCAGATGGTTTATTGGGGGGATCGTAAATGGCTTCCTTTTGAACAAAGCCCTTCCTTGACTCAAGCAGAAGTTATATTGGGGGCGTCGTAAAAGTGGCTTCCTCTTGGCAGAAACGGGGAGGGGCAGCCCCCTCTGAGGACAGGCTGAGCTTAAAGAAAGTGGATAGACTGGTTTCTCCACCATGTGACCTGGGAAGACACACCCCTGTTGGCCAGAATATGATTTTAAGAAAGATGTATAACTCATGGTGCGGACTTGTCAAAATTAGCTAAATGATACCATAATTCTTGTGATTTTTCTGCCCACATTTTAAGAGGTTTTAGGACCCGGTGGTATGATCTGGGGGGTTGCTAGCGGAAAATAGGGTTTCACTCCAAATGTCTGCATGTTAAAAATCTGACACTTAATCAATTAATGTCCACACTCCTTGCGCATATGTGTGTAAATTTGGGTAAATGTCCGATATTGCAAAACCAGTTAAAAAGTGCAAAATGTTGCCATTCCTGAATGCAAGCCCCCAGGAAAAGCAGAGTTTGAACAGAGTACACCTCAAGTGATATGTGATGGGTGCATGTAATTTTAAACAACTGTGTATCTGTGCAATATGTATTTGAATCAAATATAGATTTGTGGGCAAACTGACCAGGGGATGATCCTCTGACCCATAAAACCTACAGCATCACTCTGACTCACATTTCTTTCCCCCAATCATGGGAGAGGGGAGAATTGGGCCAATGGCAAGTAGAGAGGGGCAGGCTTAGCTAGGCCCAGGCACACACCCATTTTCAAAACACATAAAAAGATACTGCTGGGACAGGTAGAGACATTCAATTCCATTTGCTGCGGAGCATCCTGACCGACGACTTCACATCCAGAGATCCAGACTTCAAATCCATCAATCTCCAAAGACCAGAACTTTACTTCAGAACTTAAAGCAAGGGCCTAAACCCACAAACTGAGAACTCTTCTCAGCAGGCCTCAGCATCCTCAAAATCATTTGCAGACTATTCACAGCCGGGCTGAGCTGTTGATTCTGGCCTGAAACCCTGCGCCAGAAAGATCCAGAAGCAGTGCTGTACCCAGAGAAAGCAGAGCAGTATCCAGAACCAGAGGCCAGAGATACAGAGTGACCCAGACCGCTGTTAGCAGAACCAGAGAGCTGACCCAGATCACTGTGAAGTGCCGAGACCAGAACCGGAGTCCAGTCCAAAACCTGACCAGATCCGTGGCGAGGCCTATTTCAAAAATATATTGTGAGTACCTAGCAGAACTGTGCAGAACCAATCTCTTAGTTAAAATAATCTAATCCAAACTATTTTAATATAACAAGAACTGCCTCCTAGAAGTTGTCACTTGTCATTTTGTAAAGCTGCACCACTGTCACTTGTCAATTCTGAAGCTGCAAGCGGTCACCTGTCATTTTGAGTTTACTTTAAATCCGAAAAACTACCTTTATTTAATCGTCCGTATCTCTGGAACCGTTTGGGCTAGGAACTTGGTTTAACTTTCCTCTGAAAGCTTAGAATCTTACCTTTCCAACAAGCCTAGAACCGACCTCCTTATACTTTTTCCGCAATCACGATTCACACACTTGCGAATTTTACCGCGATTTGCGATTTGGTTAAAAATCCAGCCACGTGTAACCATCAGCAGTCATTTCTTTCCTTGCTAAAAATTCGTTTGCCTCTTAATCACCATCTCTGAATCATTGCTAAAGTGAGCCTGCACTCATCCCTAGTATCTCTCACTCACCCTGAACCCCCTAAAGGGAATTAAAAGCATTTTCAGCATATTTCTCACTTCATTGCCACCACATTCAAAGCACTTGGGCCTGTGTTTTAAAACTCATACCGGTTTTCTCTAAGCTTGCTGGGGGGGGGAACTGAATTTCGTATTGTATTTGATTGCATTCCTGAGAACTGTGTGCTCCTCTTTCCATCTACTTCCATGTCTTACATTGCATAGGGGAGGGGGGTGAATTGCCACAAGGGGGAAAGTGAACATATGATATCTTGTGAAACCATATTAGTTAGTTCTGTACTGTATTTCATTCAACATTGCATCCATTTGAAATCATAAAAGTATTTTTGCTACTTGATCCATCCTATACTAACTCCTCATTGATTGTAAAGAAGTGTGCTAGTGCCAGATTACCCATTGTTGAACAACATCATATGTCTAAGTGTACTAGCAGATATTAATTTATTATAAAGTGTGATATATATATATATTGTTTAAATTCTCAAATAAACCTTTTAAAACTTGCAAAACAGAACTATTTCTTGGCTCAGTGGGGTCAAGGGGATTCCAAGAGGGGGGTGTTATATAGGGGTAGTCATCCAGAACTCATGAACTGGACATAAAGATATATCAATAAGGGTTTCCATTCAGTATCCCAGACTAGGCATTGACTTAGCTGTAGTGTTGAATTGAATCCTCTTACAAAGTGGGGGCTCGAGCCGGACGTCTGGGTTAGATCTATCACTTGTGCAGCTTAATACAGTGTGCTAACTGACGGGATACATACATCCGGTCGGATCACCACGCTGTTTTACGCTGTAAAGCACTCTTCAAAGGGACACTCTAAGGAAAAGGTCTGTTTTGCAAAAATAAAATACTAATTTCTGTAAGTCAGGACAGAGATCAATCTCTAGAATGACGACCTTGGTAGACATGAAAATAGCGAGGGAGTACCTCTTACATAAGCTATTTGTGAGAGGTGAGTGGGCTCACCAGGACCAAACGGTCTGGTTGCAGGTCATCGCGCAACAGGTCACTGAACAGGGTCAGACATATGGAGAGATCAGGGTCCATTACATGTGGCCCTGAGTGAACTATATATGGCTCCTAAAGCCAAAGATGAACACAATAAGATTGCCAGGATAGCGGCATACCTGTACCTATATATGGGAGACATGCAGGATAAATGTACTGAAAGCCAAGATCTGGCAAATAGGCGACAGATGGCGTTAGAGAAGGTCCAATCTGACCTGGTCTGTTCTGAGCAGAGGCTGCAGAGGAGCCAGGAGTTAGAAAATGATAGTAGGCAGTATATCATTAAAATAAAAGAGGATATGGACATCCTGCAACAGGAAAAGGCTGACCAGGATACCAGATTTCTGGCCTTGCAAAAGGAGTACCAAGAAGGTTTGGACTCCCTACTACAGAGCCAGAAAAAGCTGGAGCAACAATTAGATTTCAATAGGGTATGTGCTGAGCAGGTAGTCACCCTGCAAAGCCACCTAGACAGGGAAAAGGCAGAAAGCAATAAATTGATTCTGAAAGACCTGGATACCCAGGCAGAGTTTGATCAGGAGCGCCAGAGAGCTGGTGCCTTCCAAAGGCAAAGGGACGACCTGGCGGCACAGATGCAGACTCTTAGTCAGGAAAGGGACACCTTAGGCCAGGAAGTCTGCCATTTAAAAAGGAAAATGGAAGAAAATCACCTGGCCCTCCAGGGACTGGGTGACCTCCAAAAAGAACACCAGAACTTGTTAGAGCACACCAAGAGGGTGGAGGAGGCTCTGGCAAGAAAGGAGCAGGCCAGTAGGGAAGGGACTCAGGAGGTAACCCTCCTGCAGCAAAGACTGGCCCAGTACTCCAGGACCAATCAGGAGGCACAGAGAGAAAATGAGGCTCTCTGTCAGCACAATGATAGGCTCCAACAACAGGTAGCGATGCAGGAGAGACTGATAGAGTCTAGTAAGGCCTTATCTGAGGAACTGAAAGCGCAGGCTCTTGCATTGCAACAGGGAGCAGAGCCGGATAGAGACCAGGTTCGCTGGGAGAGAGAGACTCCTGAGCATAACCTCAGGAGCCCTAGTACCAGAGGCCTTCATATCTCTCAGTCCCTGGACTCTGCCACCCCCATGTCCCCTCGCGCACATGAGCACCGGGCCACAGGGATGGCAGATTACTATCCAACCAGAAGTATGGGGCTCATAGGCCAGTACCTCCCAGGAATGGAGGGGCGGGTAACCGGGTATGGGCACCCAAGCACAGTGCAATTTAGTGGGGAACCCCAGGAGAGTAGGCCCATTAAGGGCATCCTGAAAAGTTATGCCCAGTTAGGTCAGTGGGGGGGGTACCCATCAAATCCTGGCAGCAAGGAGGAATCTGAAGACTCCTCTGAACGGCGCAGGACACAGGAGACCAGGTCCCCACATTCTGCCAGACATTCCCAGGCTCGCAGAATCCGGGAAAACCTGCAAGATCAGACAGGAACCTCTGGGAGCAGTGCCTCTGAGTCAGAGGATGAATGGACCAGGGTTACCCGAACCAAAAAGGCCAATAAGGCAAAAAGGGCCTTGCTTAAGGACCCATTGAAGCAAATAAAGGCAATAAGGAGTGTCATCACGCCTTATCATAAGAACGCCAAGTATTCTGTTTGGGAACACTTGGAGCTCTATGAGCAAATGATGGAGACTTTCCATTTGAAGGACAGCAGTAGCTGCATCCAGTGCGTCAAATGGACATTCTCCCCAGAATACTCCAATTTCTTTGCGGGGCTGGAGGACCAAAATCATTTAAGATGCTCCACCTATAAGGCGGCCATCTTGAAACATTTTTCTGTTCACAGAAATCCTCAAGAGGCTCGCAAGGCAGCCTACAATTTGGAATGTGGGGAGGATCAGGCCCCACAAGAGTTTGTGCAAGAATTAAAGCATGCTTTTGCGCAGACCACCAGAAGGGTGCGCACAGACAGCAAAGAGTTTGTCAATACATTTTTCCATGCTCTCCCTAAATATATAATGACCCAGCTCGTGAGAGATTTTCATGAGAAAAGATCTTTAGACTGGGTCATTGAACAGGCTACCTGGATCTATGAGGTGCAGAAGCCTATCGAAAATAAAAATAATGCGCCGAAAAACCCCAAAACCAACAGCACCCCTGCTGCTGCCAAGGTGGCAGAAGTAAAGGTTGCTCCCGTTTTAGATTTGGAGATGGGGGGGCCTAAAAACCTGCCTGAACCAAATAATTCACAGCCCAGAAGGCCCTCGGGCCAGTCACAGACAGGGAGTCGAGGAGGTAGTCCCACAAATGGGGTCCCCCGCTCCCCTGACTATGTAAGTCCCCGCTATAAGGGAAACTGACCAATCCTGGGTTATGTGTGGACTCCTCCAGCCCAAGGGGGGGGTCCAGCCAAGCACCTAACCCAGGAGACTTCCCTCCCAACTTCCCACAGGAGGGCAGAAATTCTCCAAATCCTGGGCAGAACTTTTTCCCCAGGTATCCACCCAATTTCCAGCCCCAAAATCATCCATCCTTCTTTCCCCAATTCCCTGAGCCCAGACAACCTAATTCGGGAGAGGGGAGGCCAAGGGTGGAGGGGTACCAAACTCTTCCCAACCAGGGGTACTACCAGAGAAGGGATAGCTACCCTTCCCGGGATCAGCGCAGGGGAGAAAATAGAGCCCCGTATCAGCCTGAGCGGGTTTCACAACTTGAGCGCCAGGTCCAAAATATGGCACGGGATCTGGGTCACGTACTGAGGGCTCAACAGAACCCTCAGATGAGCATGCCACCGCAGAATGCCCCAAACTCTGGACCTGGTGCTCCAGAACAATGACGGGGGCAGCACCCCGATAACCCACCGGTTCCCAGGGAGGAGGCACAAGGGGAAGGGGGGTGTAAAGCCTTGGAGGAAGCTTCCTTCCCAACTTGTAAACAGCCCCTGGAAAACCAGGAACCGGAAACAAAATCTCCTGCCCCTGAAAGCCTGCCTCCCAAGGAGCAGAGGGGGGGTAGGAGAAACAAAGGACCCAAACAGACCCACTTTGTGGAGGAGGTACAGGTCTTCCAATTTGAGGGAGAGGGATCCTCAGAGGATCCTGGGGAAAGGATCTTCTCCTTTAGAGATGGGGGAACTCCTCCCAAGGAAAAATGGGTCCCAAGGGATGCCAATTCAGACTGGGGAGATGTGGAGACTGAGCTACCGCCGCCCATCATCTCATCCCAGAACTGACAATACCGAAATCCCCTGGTTCAAACCCATCCTGGTGACTGCCTCCAAAAAGGGGGGGGGGCGGCCCAGAACCGGAACCAGGGGAACCCACAATGGCTCTGATCTCCATTTGCCAACTTTTTATTTCAGATTCCCAAGGCTCTCCACAGGATTCTGCCCAAATCTCTTCGCTAGCAATGTCCAAAACCAGAAAATTAGCCCACCAGTTGTCCAAAAATGTGCATTATCTGTGCCCCCTTGAGGAGAAGGAGGGAAGATACTATGCCACGGTACAAGTACAGGGGCAGGGTACAATTTTGGCACTGGTGGACACTGGATCCCAAGCTACCCTTCTGTCCAAAAGGGCCTTTGAGGAACTAAATGCAGGAAGGGTGGAGAATTACCGTATTCCTCTCACCTCTCTTCCTGGACAACTGCAGAACTTTGACGGGAAGGAAATTCCTGTCGAGGGGACTGCAGATTTGGACATCAAAAATGGGGCGACACAAGGTGAAACACCCAGTCATAGTAGTGACTCCAGAGGGCATCCCTTGTTTACTAGGGAATGACCTCCTGAGAAGGTTGTCACCCCTAATAGATTGTGTAAACAAGGTCCTCTGGACCCAGACTAGCCGACCAATGAAATTAAAACAGAGTGTCAACCATGTTAGTTTAAACGGCACCTGCCACATGGTTGAACAAAAATCTGACAATCTGACCAAGTAGAATTTCACTTCCAGAACAATCAAATTCCAGACGTGACAGTAATAGCAGTAGGACAACAGACTGGTGATGGGGGGTCCTCTCTATTTCTGAAAATCAACCTTCCTTCCAGTTTAAGGTGGTATTCCACACTGGAAGGAAACACCCTGAAATTCTTTACTAATCCACAATCAGAAACTCCCAATCCTATAGTCCAGAAAGATGTGAAATCAGCTCAGAGCCTGGCTGATATTCAGCAAATTAGAGAGCAGTTGTTCATCCCTGTTCAGTTAAATGATGGGAAGGACTCTGTTCTCGCTCGAGTGTGCGTGAACAATGGTAAGAGCTTCATCAGCGAAGCCATGTTCCGCCAACTCCCAAAAGATCCAGCCATTCCCACATTCAAACTGATAGACAAATGGGAAATGGACCTGGAAACACCTAAATCCAAACAGCTCCTGCCAAGCAGGTTTATGCTCAAAATCTCCATTGGCAACAAGAGCATAATCCATAATTGTTGGGTCATGCAAGACGCCACTGCCGCCTTTTACTTAGGCAGTGACATTCTCAATCGCTTTGCCATTAGTTTGGACCTAATAAACTTCAAAGCTTGGTCCCGATTAGCGGATAATCCCATGGGCTTTGATGATCCAGAAAAAGCATTTAGGTCAGCTCAATTGTTACCTTATGCAGTTGAAATTCAGATTAAAGAGGAAGTCACCATCCCAGAAAGGACCCGACAATTCTCTCTGGAAGTGAAAGTTAAAAGAAGACAAAAATTGCAAAACCCTGATGCTTATATACATCTAAATGCTTCTCTCCAACAGCAAGGGTTGGGGGTAAACCCAACACCATTAGTCAACATAGGACATGACACCATTCCAATAGAGGTGGATAACAGTGACTTAAAGAGTATTACTCTAGCCGCAGGCACCATTATTGGAATGGCGGTTGATGACCGACATTTTTCCATTGATTTAGGAAATGAACTGTTAGGACCAATCCCCAAGGACTGTTTTGACAGTGACAGTGATGACAATACAACACCAGACAGGATTTGTACCCGGCATGGGGGGAACTTCCTGGTGTACACTTCCTGCCCTTATGGTAAGGAAGATGTGACTTGTGACTTCAGGAGGGATGAGGTGATTTTCCAGGTCCATGAGGGTTGCCTTTCCCACCTGAAGCCTCCCGTCCAAATTAGCACTCTGACCAGGGACTTCTCCACCCAGCTGGAGGAGGCCGCTGAGATAGCCAAACCAGAAGTCTTTCCAGGCTTCAGACAGATGGTGGAAGAGAGAGTCAACCTAGCTGATGCCTGTGTGACTCTGGAACAAAAGCAAAAGTTGAAACAAGTTTTCTTGGATTTCCAAGATCTCTTTGCGGTAGACTCATATGACTGTGGCCGCACCGACATCCACACAACAATCCCCACGGACCCTGGCATGACTCCATTCTTTGTGAAGCAATATTGCTTGCCTCTCGCATCGATGGAGTCCCTTACTGAAATAATTAAGAACCTGGAGTCCCGGGGAATAATCCGTCCAGTTCACAGCACCTTCAATAACCCGGTGCTGGGAATATTGAAGCCAAACGGCCAGTGGAGACTCTGCGCCGACCTCAGGGAGCTCAACAAACGGGTCCATATTTCCCGATGGCCTCTGCCCTACATTGACCAAGGGCTGGCCCAGATTCAGGGGTCACAGGTATTCACAGCAATAGACCTGACCAATGGATACTGGACTGTGCCTGTCAGTAGGGAGGACCAATACAAACTGGCTTTTACCTTTGGGGGCCAGCAGTACACATGGACCCGGACTCCCTTCGGATACCTCGACTCCGGCAATGAATTCAACATTTTCCTACCTAAGGCCATTCCCGACCTGGGTGCGAGGGGTAACCTGGCTTATGTAGATGATGTCCTCATCAAAAGTTCATCTGTGGAGGAACACATAGCGGAGATCCGTTATGTTCTGACACAGTTGAGGGCCGCCGGAGCAAAACTTTCGTTTCAGAAAGCACAGTGGTGTAGAACCCGTGTTAATTTCTTGGGGCATGAGATTACTCCTCAGGGTCTCTGTCCCCAAGAAAAGAAAGTGGAAGCACTCCAGAATCTGAAAGACCCCACAACTCTGCGGGAACTAAGGAGCCTCCTTGGACTGACTAATTACAGCAGAAAGTTCATTGAGGGCTACGCAGAGATCACTAGACCCCTGATTCATCTCCTGAAAGGGGGGGGGGGTCAAGTGGGAATGGGGTCCAGAACAATCCGAGGCAGTAAGAAAACTCAAAAGAAGCCTCTCACAAGCGCCTTGCCTAGCTTACCCTGTCAGAAATAAGGAGTTCTTCCTGGAGACAGGGTTCTCTAATACATGCTTGACGGCAGTATTATACCAAAAGCATGACAAGGTCAGTAAAGTAATCTCCTATGCGAGCAAAACTTTATCCTCTGTGGAGGAAAAATTCAACGATTGTGAGAAGGCACTCCTGGCAACGGTGTGGGCATTGAAGAATTACCGCCCGTTTATCCAGAGGGGAACACATCATAGTGGAGACTCCACACCAGCCTCTGCAATATCTCCAAAGTGACAGAATCCGGGGCGGAAATGTGAGTAATTCCCGAATTACTTCCTGGATTCTGTCAATGCAAGGCTTTCCTGTGGAGGTCAGATACGGCCAAAACAAGAAGAGTCCCCTCGCGCAAGGTCTGGCTGACTTGCATGATTGTGCCGGAGAAAGCTGTCTCGAGGACGAAAGTCTAAAAATCAAGGACAACATGGAGGCATACCTTAATTCCCCACACAAAGTCTTTGAAGAAGACAAGTGTGAGGGAATGCCCACTGTCTATGTGGATGGATGCTCTTACCATGTTGACAACGACGGGGAGAAAGAACTGGTGGCCGGCGTAGGGAATGCATGGGTGAATGAGTTCCCAGAACCCTCCGCTGGATACAAAATTGGTCCCCGAAGTAGTCAGGTGGCAGAATTGATGGCTGTGCATCAGGCCATCCTCACTGCTGTCCAACATCAACTCCACGAACTGGCCATAATCACAGATTCGGATTATGTACAGAACGGGTTCGTGGAGCACCTGGTCAACTGGAAAACCAGAGGCATGTTATGTGCTAATAACAAACCCCTGAAACACGGGAAGTTAATCCAAAACATTGATGATCTGGTCACATCGAATGGGATGACCATCTACTGGAAAAAGATCAAGGGTCATTCCAAAGTAGAGGGACCAGACAAAACTGGAAATGACTTAGCTGATCAGCTGGCCAAAACCGGGGCCATCCAAGGGGATCTAATAGAAATAGAGTCCCTGTTGGGGGAAGCTTCCCACTGGCTCCCCATAAAGGAGAGGATCCTATTCAAGGCTCTAAGCATCACCCAGAAATGTGTTCATCTTGCCGCCCCAATGTACCTTTCGCAGAGGATCCACCTGGTCTCCTCCACAAGACCCACTAGATCACCCTATGCCAGCATGCTCTCAGTACCCAGGGTAAAAAGGACCAGAGCAGGGGGCTCCAGTTTCCCGTACCTCGCTGCCGTACACTGGAACACCCTCCCTAGCTCCCTGCGCTCTGAACCCTCACTGACCGCCTTTCGGAAAACCCTGAAAACGACCCTGTTCATCTAACAATTACATGGCCTAGCCCTCATATTTGTATTCTATGATGTATTATGTGATATATCTGATCACAGGTCACTGCCTTACTGTAACCCAAGGCACAACCTGCTCACATTGTAACTAAGTCTTCCTTGCAAGTAACAGTGCCACAATGCCCCCGGGCTGCCTGCGCGCTATATAAATTTAATAAATAAATAAATAAATAAATCAAGGACACTGCTATCACTAGGTCCCAGAAAAGTGCTCACAATGATCTTTCAACTGCACAATGGAGTAAGGAGACCCCTGATGCTGATTTAATTACAGCTCAGAAGGGGGATCCAATTATTGGTAAGTTTTACCAACACCTTGAGGACCCTGAGAACTTTCCCCTGACGGATACCGATTACATTGGGAAAGAGGACCTAAGAGTGTTGATGAAATGTCCAAAAATGTTCCGAATACAAGACGGTTTGTTGGTAAGGAAATCCAAAGCTGGCCACGATCAGTGGGTGGTTCCTACCTCATTCCGAAGCCTGATGTTAAGTCACGCCCATGATGCGGCCACCGCCGGTCATAGGGGGTTTCACACAACATTGGAAATCTTAAGAGAGGTTGCATACTGGCCAGACATGGGGCAGGACCTCGACCAATACTTGAAGGGGTGTCTTGTGTGTGCACAATTTCAGCCATCATCCCTCACGCACCGTGCACCCCTCCAAAAGAGGGGGATGACACTGCCATGGTCAGATTTGCAAATCGACTTTGTAGGCCCTGTGATTCGCTCGTCTAGAGGAAACAAGTACATGTTGACCGTTACATGCCTGTTTACCAAGTGGGTGGAATGTCTCCCAGCCCCAAACTGCAAGGCAGAAACAGCAGCTGCCCTGATGATTAACCACATCTTTTCCCGTTTTGGTCTACCTCAAAGGATTGAGTCAGACAGAGGTAGCCACTTCACCAGTGAAGTAATGACAAAGATGTGGGAGATACTAGGGGTTAAAAGGAAGCTACATATTGCTTACCGGCCAGCTTCTTCTGGGGCAGTGGAGAGATATAACCGAACCATTGTGAGCATATTAAAGAAGTTTGTAGCAGATTCTGGGCCAAGTTGGGATATCCGATTACCTCTGGTCCTAATGGCCATCAGATCTACCCCTTCATCTGCAACCAAAATGTCACCATTTGAGTTGATGACTGGACGCAAGATGGTGCTTCCCCAGCATTTGCTCTACATAACCCAAGAGCAAACGTTGATAAATGCCTCCACAACTCATGAGTATCTGGAGAATTTAAGGAAATACCTTCAGCTTGCTTTTGCCTATGCTCAGCGGAATCTAGAAAGATCAGCCGAGAGCATGAAGACCCACTATGATTTAAAAACTACCCGAAAGGAATATAAGGTGGGTGATCGGGTCTATTTATACAACTTCCAAAGAAACCAGGCAAAACAGCGAAAATTCTTGCCTACATGGAAGGGACCCTTTGAGATTATAGACAAGATCTCCCCTGTGGCCTACAAGATCCGCATCCCCAAAGGCGGTTTGGCAGAGGGGGAAGACAAGTGGGTCCACATAAACCAGTTGAAGTGTTGCCATCCCAGGCACACTTTGCAGCAACTGGAGGAGTCCTCTGTAATCCCAGAGGGTACCGCTCCAGAGTAATTCAATTCCAACCCTAAAATATCCTACATATAACCTATCAAATTCTGTGTTTCTCAAGTTTATGTGTTCCTGTCGCTTAATTTAAAAAAATGTGCATGTTCATATCTGTTGAGTTCTAAAATAGATATGCCACCCCACTATATCAATGGTGGGGGAGAAATGTCCATGAATAGGTATTGCCGCTTTTCCTTTGTTGTCCTAGGAGAAAGAAAACCTGGAGACTGGCCAGGGAGGACGATCCGGAGACCGGGAGCAGAGACCCAAGGGGCCCGGGGTACCGCCCAATATTCCCATCAGGACCGGCAAGGAGAACCCATCGATCAGTACCGGATGGAGGAAAAGATGCTGAACTGTGCCATTTGCAGAATTGGAAGAAGATTATGCGGACATACCAGTGCGTGGGTCATAACCTTCTGTGCACCCGACTCCCCATCGACTCAAATTCAAAGTGCAGTCGCGTGGGGGGGCTTTGTTGGGTGTCCTGACCCACGTTTGAGCTATCATGCTGCAACATTTGGTGCTGTGGGCTTAGAAAATCCAAGATGGCCAAAAAGCCCACATGTACGCCAGAATAGGAAAACTGTGCAGTACTGGCATGGAAAACATCATGATGGCCAGAACTTCCCAGAAAATGCACAGGGAAATGCATGAAGAATAGGCTGCCACCCATTTTTGCCTAGGTTGTGAGCACAGGAGGGCACTGCCTAAAACCACCATTGGGCTACCCACACAGTAGCCTGAAACCATTGGGAATGGCAATGCTGATTGCCAAAAGCAACCTAGAACTGTGGGGAATTCATTTTCTTAAATCCCAAAAATGGTTGCATTACCAGTACTCACCACTATCAGAAAGCCGGCGTTTTAAAACCACCAGACTTTTGTGTAAAACTGAACAAATGAAACAAAACCAGACCAAGGAAAGACTTGCTAAGAGGTGGATATAATGTAAAACTATACTCTGAAATGACTTGAAGGAAGTAATTATTTAATGTGTATGTAAAAATTGTATTGACTTATACTGGGGGACAAAAAGTGACATTTAGCTGAAACCTGGCTTAATGAAACTGAATTCTGCCTGACATCTACCCCCACAGGAGTTAAAACCTGCTCAGCCACTCTTCCCCTTGCCAAAAGGAGTTGTCACCTCTCTGATTAGATTAGGGGTGGAGCAGCTACAGGGAGTTGAACAAAGGCCTGTCTGGGCCCAGGCAGATGGTTTATTGGGGGGATCGTAAATGGCTTCCTTTTGAACAAAGCCCTTCCTTGACTCAGGCAGAAGTTATATTGGGGGCGTCGTAAAAGTGGCTTCCTCTTAGCAGAAACTGGGAGGGGCAGCCCCCTCTGAGGACAGGCTGAGCTTAAAGAAAGTGGATAGACTGGTTTCTCCACCATGTGACCTGGGAAGATACACCCCTGTTGGCCAGAATATTATTTTAAGAAAGATGTAGAACTCATGGTGCGGACTTGTCAAAATTAGCTAAATGATACCATAATTCTTGTGATTTTTCTTCCCACATTTTAAGAGGTTTTAGGACCCGGTGGTATGATCTGGGGGGTTGCTAGCAGAAAATAGGGTTTCACTCCAAATGTCTGCATGTTAAAAATCTGACACTTCATCAATTAATGTCCACACTCCTTGCGCACATGTGTGTAAATTTGGGTAAATGTCCGATATTGCAAAACCAGTTAAAAAGTGCAAAATGTTGCCATTTCTGAATGCAAGCCCGCAGGAAAAGCAGAGTTTGAACAGAGTACACCTCATGTGATATCTCATGGGTGCATGTAATTTTAAACAACTGTGTATCTGTGCAATATGTATTTGAATCAAATATAGATTTGTGGGCAAACTGACCAGGGGATGATCCTCTGACCCATAAAACCTACAGCATCACTCTGACTCACATTTCCTTCCCCCAATCATGGGAGAGGGGAGAATTGGGCCAATGACAAGTAGAGAGGGGCAGGCTTAGCTAGGCCCAGGCACACACCCATTTTCAAAACACATAAAAAGAGACTGCTGGGACAGGTAGAGACATTCAATTCCATTTGCTGCGGAGCATGCTGACCGACGACTTCACATCCAGAGATCCAGACTTCAAATCCATCAATCTCCAAAGACCAGAACTTTCCTTCAGAATTTAAAGCAAGGGCCTAAACCCACAAACTGAGAACTCTTCTCAGCAGGCCTCAGCATCCTCAAAATCATTTGCAGACTATTCACAGCCGGGCTGAGCTGTTGATTCTGGCCTGAAACCCTGCGCCAGAAAGATCCAGAAGCAGTGCTGTACGCAGAGAAAGCAGAGCAGTATCCAGAACCAGAGGCCAGAGATCCAGAGTGACCCAGACCACTGTTAGCAGAACCAGAGAGCTGACCCAGATCACTGTGAAGTGCCGAGACCAGAACCTGAGTCCAGTCCAAAACCTGACCAGATCCGTGGCGAGGCCTATTTCAAAAATATATTGTGAGTACCTAGCAGAACTGTGCAGAACCAAGCTCTTAGTTAAAATAATCTAATCCAAACTATTTTAATCTAACCAGAACTGCCTCCTAGAAGTTGTCACTTGTCATTTTGTAAAGCTGCACCACTGTCACTTGTCAATTCTGAAGCTGCAAGCGGTCACCTGTCATTTTGAGTTTACTTTAAATCCGAAAAACTACCTTTATTTAATCGTCCGTATCTCTGGAACCGTTTGGGCTAGGAACTTGGTTGAACTTTCCTCTGAAAGCTTAGAATCTTACCTTTCCAACAAGCCTAGAACCGACTTCCTTATACTTTTTCCGCAATCACGATTCACGCACTTGCGAATTTTACTGCGATTTGCGATTTGGTTAAAAATCCAGCCACGTGAAAGCATCAGCAGTCATTTCTTTCCTTGCTAAAAATTCGTTTGCCTCTTAATCACCATCTCTGAATCATTGCTAAAGTGAGCCTGCACTCATCCCTAGTATCTCTCACTCACCCTGAACCTCCTAAAGGGAATTAAAAGCATTTTCAGCATATTTCTCACTTCATTGCCACCACATTCAAAGCACTCGGGCCTGTGTTTTAAAACTCATACCAGTTTTCTCTAAGCTTGATGGGGGGGAACTGAATTTCGTATTGTATTTGATTGCATTCCTGAGAACTGTGTGCTCCTCTTTCCATCTACTTCCATGTCTTACATCGCATAGGGGAGGGGGGTGAATTGCCACCAGGGGAAAAGTGAACATATGATATCTTGTGAAACCATATTAGTTAGTTCTGTACTGTATTTCATTCAACATTTGAAATCATAAAAGTATTTTTGCTACTTGATCCATCCTTTACTAACTCCTCATTGATTGTAAAGAAGTGTGCTAGTGCCAGATTACCCATTGTTGATCAACATCATATGTCTAAGTGTACTATCAGATATTAATTTATTATAAAGTGTGATATATATATATATTGTTTAAATTCTCAAATAAACCTTTTAAAACTTGCAAAACAGAACTACTTCTTGGCTCAGTGGGGTCAGGGGGATTCCAAGAGAGTGGTGTTATATAGGGGTAGTCATCCAGAACTCATTAACTGGAAATAAAGATATATCAATAAGGATTTCCATTCAGTAACCCAGACTAGGCATTGACTTAGCTGTAGTGTTGAATTGAATCCTCTTACAATTTACCAGCAAGAATCCTGCACATCATTGTCAGGAGAGTCATCCATCATCCGAAAACCGCTTTGTGTCACACCTGAAAGACAAAAAAAACGAACATTAGATATCTTGCATGCAAGGACTACAGGCAGCTATTTCAAGGAGTTATTGGAATAGAGATTTACCTGCTTACTTCGGTCCATCCACTTCAGCAACCTCCATCGTATCAGTGAAGTAACTCAATCCTGGAACTACAGAGTAACCGCGCCCCTGCCTGAGAGTGTGCAGGACGAGAGCTCACCCATATAATAGACAAGGTGAGCCAGGGAAAGAGAAGGATAACACGGAAGGAGGTGAAAACCAAAACCAACTCCACACAGTTGGCTAATATCTTGTTTCAACTTGCAGATGAACATCTCTTGAGGCAAGACAGAAGGGAAGACGCAAGCAGGCCCTCATTAAGCAGAACAACACCAGTGCAGACATCATCCTTCGCACACGAGCACGCCCCCGTGAAGACCAGGTGAGCGTGACACAGATGCTCACCTGAGGAAAAGGAGATCTGTGGAGCTGGTATCCCGAATGAAGATAATTACTTTTCTGCCAAATCAGAAGAAGCATTTCATACAATCCCATATGAACACAGGCTGTTCAGCCTAACCTCATCATTATTCACAACGATTTTCATGCCAAGGAACCAAGTTGGAGTAAATGCTATATATGGTTGCATATAACCAATTGGAGTTATTGCAGACCATCAACACGACCATAAAAGGATTCAATGCGATTAAAGAAGAGTTAAGAGCAATCCGGCTGATGACTCTACAGAACAGATACGTACTTGACATGATCACAGCTATAGATGGAGGTGTTTGTGTAAAAATCGGATAATCATGTTGCACATTTATACCTTCTCGCGATGAGGAAAATGGAACTTTAACAGACTCCATAGGTATGCTGACAAACCTACAGAACCAGATGATCAATGAAACAGACGAAGTTGATGATGACAGCTGGTTTGGATCACTATTCTCATGGGTCCCACAATGGATGGTAGACATATTCAAGTTCCTGGGAGCCCTGCTATTGATGATACTATCAGGATTTTGTTTTATCAAGATAATAATCTCGCAATGCCAGAAAACTGCGAAGAGAGCCATAGGGATGAAGATCATGATCGATGTCGAGCCAAGATGGAAGCCCAGAGACCTAACTGACGAAGAAATAAAAGACTTTGTGAAGGCCAGCGAACATGCGCCAGAAGGAACAAAGTTCCTGTACCCCAGGAAACGAAGAAATTATGAAGGAAAATGGATCTATTGTAGCCCAAATGGACAATGTCAGCTAATGACCTGCAATAAAGACGAACTTGTGAAAACAGCAGGAAACTTGAAAGGAGTGATAAAAATATGGACTCCAAAGAGACATTGCTTCACACCATCATGTACAAACCCAGAAGACAAAGAAATGGATACAGAAGAGCCAAGTAAGCCGAATCCAAAGGAGGAAGCAGAAGTGGTCGGTGAACCGACCAGAGGGGGGAGTGTAAAGGAGGTCCTAAATATGGCCTGCACTCCAGTCGCCCATTTTGAAGTACCAGGAACATAGACACCGAGAGATGTGACGTATGATGAGAAAATAAACCGCAGAGAGTCGCACTAGGGCTCTGTCCAGTGACAATCAGAAGAGCAATACCTATTGAAGCGCCAATAACCAAACAACCATGGGCAGTGAGATATCCATTGAGAAAACCATACCAGCAAATGACACGAAATGAAGATTGTTTAAACTCTATCCCAGAAGAAACTCAAAAGGCGTTAATTGAAGACGAATGGTGAAGACATAAGGGCCCGGACAGGCGTTCAGATGTACGAAACTGCAACCAAAAGATGACGCACAAAGACGAAATGATATGAATAAGGATGTAATGAACTTAGAAGAAGAGACGATGTTGAAATATAAAGAAACGTAACTGTAAAGCAGGATGAAAGTATTCAACCAGCTAACGCCTGTACATAGGCTTGTAATGCAAGAAGCTAAGAAAACAGTGCGGCTTGCTATGCTTAGTAGAAGAATAGAGCGGCAAGCGCCAACTATATATCTACCTCAACGAAGCACATTATATAAGTGCGAATCCACTTTATACAAAAGCAGAATTAACCCAGGTTACTAAGGGTCGAACAGGCCAGGATTTGTATGCCAGCGCAAGCCAGAAGAGACGGCGGAATCGAAATTCAGCAAGGAGCAGGCCGTGCCTGGGAAATCGGGGTCAAACCAAGAGAGGGAGGTGGACAGTAACTACGGAGAATCGAAACTTAAAAGCAGAGCAGCCTGCCCCGTGAAGGTCGAGATAAAGGGGGCCCAGGCAGGTGGCAGCCGAAAAGGAGAATTAAATGCACAAATAGAAGGAAAACAAAGCCGATTCACGGTGTGCTAACATGTGACCAGCTGAGTGCGAAGAGGTACCAACGTCTGATGTCACCCAAAGCAGGAGATACCATAACTTTTCCTGGCAAGAAGCTACAGTTTCAAAGCCAACCTCAGCCAACTAATTGACACATAGCCCTAAAGTACTGATTGATGGAAGGGAGGAAGGGTGAATCTTGCGGCATACTGCATCTGGGTGACCATTCTGCTAATTAAAAAGGAAATGTATGCTTAGGGTTGTAGCCAGCCCAATCACAGAGGGCCAAATAATCTAAGGTCCTATAGCTAGTAGAACCAATGAGATGTCGTACATTTAGTGACGTTTTGCATGAGTAATGTAGAGGGAAGGGCGTAGACGCCCACCCGATAAGAGTTATCCAATACCCTCTCCCCGTTCACATATACAGATATAGCACCTATACTTAAGTTACCTTTTCCAACCAATAGAACTGCATGACAAACTTTGGAGTATTAGACGTCAATGATGACAACCTTTTACCATAACTATTGTTGTTTGAATGAAGATTGTTGGGAGTTGAACCGAGAAGAACCATCGCATCATTGTTGATCTCCATGTTTACCCGTTTTTTGTACTGGTCATTAAACGGACTCCCCTTTGCCAAAACATTGAGTTGTCCTTATTGATTGTGTTGGAGTAAGAGAATATTGCACCCCATCCACCTCAAGGTGCAGCTATCTCGTCTTAAAGTACTCGAGGGTGAGCTCTGATTCTATGGGTCAGTCAGAGGTCACTCCCCCTCCCGTATAGACGTTTTTGAGTATAGCTCCCATCAGTACCAGGCAGTATGAACAATGATGAGGGGTCCTGGGAGTTATGGTAAAAAACACATAGAGATGTATAGGTTTCAGACCTTAATGTTTATCACTGTTATATATGCTTACTGCCAAGTCCATACATTAGGTACAGGGCTTGCATCCCTTGTAATCCTCGGGATCTACTTTGTGTTTTGAAAGCTGGGGTCTGCAAAATACAAAGTTGTGTACTGTGATAAGTAAGAATCAGGAGACAACACTGTCATATTCGTGATAATGTTTTATTGTTTCAAAATTTGAAATCCTGCTCTGTCCCTGTGGTGCAGAAGCCCTATCCTAGAAAACAGAAGAAGTCTAAAGGGATGTCCTACAAAGCAAACAAAGTCCGTCGTCAAGAAACCTACTCTAGTGTTTAACATTCCTTCCCCACCAAAGAATGGTGACTGACTTCTGACACCCTTGTGATCTCTCCTAGTCACAGGTAGCATGGGCTCTTGGCCCGTTTCAGAGTTCCAGTCACCAATACAAGTCTCTTGTTTACTTCTTTTTCTCTTCGGGTTGTATCATAGTCTTTGATAAGTCTCTTCCATGTTTCTCTTTATCAGAAAGTTCGTATCAGTCTCTGGTTGATGTTCCCACCACTAATGAGTGCCAAATATTTTTCCCTAGGATTCCCAACCAGAAGTCTTGTTCAAATCTCTCCAGTGTTGGTTATTCTTCACAAGGTTGTCAGATTTCTCAGGTCCAGCAAGGCCTTTGACTTCTTGAATCTCGCCTTGTGATTGGTTTGCTCTCACCCGCTCTTGCTGTTTAGTTTCTCATACCTTGCGCTGGGCTTTGCTTTCTCTTTCCCTGCTGTGGGGTGTCATCATTCTCGCCCCTCACTGGGGGTCGGGTATCTGGTACCCTGTTTTAGGGTTTCAGGTAACCTGTCTTGGGCTATAGCTTCTCTCACCCACCTTGGTTATACTCTTTCTCACCCAGCCTTGTGGTATGTTGTCCTGCACCCTGTCCTGGGGTATGGCTTCTGGTAGCCTGCCTGCCCCTCCCATGTTTCCCACATCCACGGCGTACCTTGTTCTGCATAGTAGTCTTCCTTGGACAGACAAGGAGCTTCAGTTGGCTCCTCAGCAGCTTCTGTCAACCCAGCCACAGTCAGTGACAGCACCTTTCTAGCTCAGCCCCCTCAGTATTCGGTGGTTCTTCTACTGCGGCCCACCATCGGTCTCTTGGGTGGAGACCTTCCGGGTGTTTGCGGTTCCATGCTCGGTTGGTGACTCAGTGTTCTGTGGGCCTCACCACTTCCTTGAACGCCAAGCGTTAGTCGGTCTCCTCTGGATATGCCACCCAGGAGGAGGTCTTCCACCGCTGCTGCGATGCAGGAGACTCGCTCTCTCCTCAGTGTAGGCTGCAGCTCATAAAGGGGCGCATTTGTTCTCTGTGCTTTCCCTGCTGGCATGGACGATGTCTAAAAACAGTCAGAAAACCAGCCAACCACTCTTGTATGGGATTGTGAGTCAGTGCACCATTCAAATCCCAACAGCCAAAAAAGGTCTTATCTTCTTAAGATTAATGAGGATAGCAAATATCCCCATCTTAGGATTGCCTGTCCTCTAAGAGGGTGGGGGATCACTACCAGTGAGATCCTGCCTGCCCTATCCCCTAGAGGGTGTTAAGCTTAGCGGGCTGACTTCCCTAGTCCCAAAAGGGGTGCCTTCCCCTTGAGGAGAGGGGATGAATTCCCTGGATATGTCACATTAAACAGCATTTTTTATACTGATGACGGGAAAGGGCATAGCACCATATCCTGTCTATTACCATGTAAACAATGTTACAGTAATGTCCTATGACCTACCTAAGCTTGCAAACTGCAGACAGGTCCCACCAAGTCAACCATAGTGTTGTTATGAACATAAAATAACCCATCTTCTGTGCCTGTATATGAGAAATATTGCCACGGATACAAGTTTGTTCCATCTGCATGCTTATAATAGGGGAACACCTGTCATTCATTAGCCTACCTTTCCTAGCATTAGACAGAACACAGAACAGATACTGTAAGAATAGAAGCCCCTGTCTTCACTCGCTGCCCCAACCAAAGAAAAAGAAGGCTTATTACCTGAGGCATTCCTAGCTTTGAGCTCTCCTGACTTTTGGCTTCGGCCACTTGTGTGATGACGCAAAGAGTATTCAAATGTCTCTGTGGCCCAGCCAAAGGTCCGAGTAAATTTAAAAGCTAAGGAAACATTCACATGTAACACTAATGTAGGGTGAATGACCCAAAACCTGTCTGATAAAAACAATCAAACAGGCCAAAAAATTGATGCACAGCTTGCAAAGAAAACAAAGTTTTATTACATGCATAAGTATCAGATGGTTCTCTACAACCAAACTAACACAGAGCTCGCCTCACCCAAAGAAGTTACATCTGTTATAGTGGAAAACTGCAAATTTAAAGAATTATGAATAAAAAAGATTACAACATGTTCCTGCACTTCCCATTGGCGAACACCTATACACAATTCTTATTATCCTGTATAGTCCATTACCCTATTGGTCACACACTATCTAAACAAATTCCCCTCAACACGTGACCTATTACATCCTCAGTAGGAAACTTAGGAGTTGATTAACTACCAGGTACATTGTTACCATAATACATTTCTTTAACGAGTAATACATTCTTGACCATCACGTGATGTGCACCCCTCTGTCAGATCCTGATAAAACTGAATAGCGAGGTCAACTCTGCTTTGATAATACAATGGTCCTCCTCATTATACCAGACACTGTGGGAAGCACAAACAGTTCCCCACCCTTGTAGATACATGTATTGGCATCACCTCTGCTCCTACCATCCCAAATCATGGTACAGTCCTAGCACATCTCCCGCTTATCTTTCTGGGAACCCAGGTGCACATGAATGACGTGATCGGGGCACCACTCTGATGTCTAAAGTTTGTTTATTTATTCGTCCCTAGAGTGCAGTGCATTCAGTTCAATAGGATGAACGCTCTTTGGGTGAGGGCAGTAGTGCTCTAAATCTTCACCAAGACTCTTGGCATCACAGAACCCCATGCCCTTCTCACATGAATTTAAACTTGAAAGGGTGCCTACCTATCTCTGGACCCAACATTCCTTTCCCAAATCCTCCAAAGCTCTGCAGCTTGACTCTATTAACTGTTATCGACACAGCACAGCTGCCTATGACCTTGCCATCATAACTTTTCTTGGGGGGCAAGAAAGGCGGACTTGTCTCAGGATTAACTGGACAGAGCAGCAGTTCCACAGTGAGCCCGTTTCTCAAATGCATCCTGTAACATGCCCTAACATTCAAAATGGTGTAATTCTTGCTATTTTAGCCCCCAGACCTCGCCTTTACGCAACACATGTCTGACTCCATCACATGCGCTTACCTATGTCAGCTACCTACTCACACATCCCTTAAAACATAATACTGTACACTACCCCTAAATGAAATATACATCACCCAATTCACAACCTCTGCAACCGCAACGTGAATACATTGTTGCTCTTTTTTGTATGGCTATATGGTGTTTCTAATATGTGTCAAAGCTAACTACAAATGGGTACACGCGCATTCTACCGCACCCAATGAGAACTACTAGCACTAGGACGCCTCCTAATATATTTTTTGCAGTCTAAGGGCCTCATTACGACCCAGGCGGTAAGGGGTTTACGGCAGCGTAAACAGCGCCGACCCTTACCGCCTGAGTACGAGGTCCCTTAGCGCCATGGCGGATTTAACACCTGATTTTAGCAGGTGTTAAAATCCATGGCGCTAAGGGACCATGGAGTTAATTACGCCACCGTAATTTACGGTGGCGTAATTAACGCCTTCCCCACTCCCATTATGCCCTATGGGGCAAAAATGGGAATGGGGAAGGGTAAATGGGGATTGGGGACTTACCGCCCCGCCAAGGTCGGAATGGGGCGGTAAGTCCGCCAACCACCATAGCGTAAACATAGTTTACGCCATGGTGGTAAAGTCACGGCCCAGGCGGTAACTTACCGCCTGGGTCGTAATGAGGCCCTAAATCTATTTGCCTAACTAGGCCATTGCACTTGCATCCCAACACTAACCTTCGAATTGGAGTAGAGTACTCCCCGGCTATGAAAGCAAACATGTTTTACAAAGCCTGCACCCTTCTATGCAAACTCTGCTTTAATCAGCCAGAGCTTGGAAGATGACTCCTTCCCCAGTAGCACAAATGAGCCACAAGACTCAAACAACCCCAAAAGCCACCCGCCAAACCTGCTAAGGTGACCTGGAATCACAAGGTGCTCATTACTGAATAAGTACTGTAATGTCAACCCGATAAACTCTCCCCCTCTCACTTTTACCATTAGTATTAGGTAAATTATGGTATGGAACTGTATAGCTCACTTCTTAACCTTTTGAGTTGCAAAGGTACGCACAATTATACAATGATTATTTTGTGGTTGAGAGCTCATAGAACTCTGTGGATAGGTATGGGGCTTGCTGACATTGCCATATGTGTGAACCGACTCTACAGAGGATGGCACGTGCCAAAAGCATGTGAGTTGAGAGGTATGCTGTACAGTGCCAATGTCTGTCTCTCACTGAGTCTCTGCCACAACCCCCTCTCTTTCTCTCTCTCAATATTTCTCAGTCACTCTTTCTTCTATAATTTCCTGCAATGTGGTCTGCTACAGTTTGTATGTAGCGATATGGCCAAATATTTGAGCATAATTGTTTTCCTTCACAGGCCGTGCAAATTGTCAGTGTTTGCCCACCTGCCAAAACAGGATCTCGGCTGCAACATCCCACACGGAGGCACTGAAAAGGTACAGTACATTCTGCATTCATTAAGATTATTCCTGTAGATAATTCGACTGTGGTTTATACCGAACATCTCTCTCGCTCTGTTTTTCTCCCTCTCTTTCTTCAGTTGGTCTCCATTTGTCCTTCTCTCTCTTCTTCTTCTGCCACTCACAGTAATGGAATGTATGCAAGTACGAAGAGGAAAAGGGGGGTGGGACGTTTGGATTGTGGGTTAAGGAAGAGTAGGTGAATAAGGTGGGGAATAGTGGAGGAGCGGGTGACTGGTATGGTGAAGAGTGCCTGTGTGTCTGGGGTGAGGAAGTGAGGGTGAGTTTGCATTAGGATCACATCGCTTTCAGGACCAAGTTTTGCCTCGCGTATATTCATGTAAGTTCTTGCTCCTCTGGTAAGAATGCTGCACATGGATGCTGTACAGTCCAGTGTGATGAGTCCAGGTGATTCAAGCCACCCCCTTTGGGACTCGGGAGGTGAGCCTGTTAAGCCTAATATCCCCTAGGGGACAGGGCAAGCGGGATCCCACTGGGGGTGACTCCCGAATAGAGGACAGGCAATAGGGATATATGATATCCTCCCTTCCTCAAGAATACAATGTGCTTGTGGGCTATATGGGAATGCACATATGTAATGAGAATACCACTGCATGCATCAATGGCTATTGTGGTTTCTAACCCTACTTAGCATCTTTAATCTGGCCCAGAGAACAAGACAAAAACAAACACCCTTGTTGTCAAAAGGAAGGATAGCCCATCTGCATCGGCGGAAGCGAAGAGCGAGACCTGCAGAGCCACACAAGAGAACCTTCCTCCTGGGAGGTATGGCCTGGAGAGACAAGGCCATACGCAGCATGGTGCACTGCATCTCAGTGGAGACCATGGAACGCTCAGCAAAGAGTCTGCAGCACTGACACGGAAACGGACTGGAGTCACAGCCGATGGAGCTGGGGCCAAAGACCAGCAGTGAGACATGGAGCAGCCACCAATACCGGAGTGGGAGCTGGTGGAAAGAGAGCATCAGCACTAGGCGAGAAAAAGGAACCCGACTAAATGAGATAGCACCACCTTGCTGAGACGCCGACTGGAGGAGCGCAGCCTGAGAAAAAGAGGTACTCGGATGCTTAGGGAAACCGGGAGGTGGGCAGCAAGGTCAAAACCGACCCTAGGGTGGGGTGAGAAGCAGACAACCCCAGAGTGGTCAGAGAGCCAAGTGACCCGGGTCGGCGGAGGGGGGGTATGAAAGCCAAATGACCCCAGAGTGGGGTGAAAGCCAAATGACCCCAGGGTGAGATAAAAACCAAACTACCCCAGCGTGGGGTGAAAACCAAATGGCACCCGGGTGGAGTGAAAACCAAGCGACCCCAGGGTGGGCAGAGAACAGAACAACCCCAAAGTAGGGTAAGAATACCTCAAACCCAAGTTGAGACAGAAAAAGAGAACACACAGGTTGGGTTGTACAACCCGAGACCCCAGGCAGTGGATAACTGATTGTCATTACTGGGAAGCGAGTCCAGAGGAGTACCTGGAACGGGACCTTCAAGCCCAGTAACCCCATGGGTATCAGAGGCCGATAACTGGTGTAAAGAGTCTGATTAAATCCAACAAAGGAAGAAAAGACATTGATTTACAGCAAGCTTACAATAAGAGAAGAAATTGACTTACAACGAGCTCAGAAACTTAGGTGGGAGAAGGTGAAAGAGACATTCTGGTGCCTGTGTTGTGTGAAGCGAGCAATGGGGTCAGGGACACTCCTCTTGAGAAACACAGACATATCAATGGGTCAGATGCCAAACGCCATTCACTCATGGGGCAAGAGGCCCTCCCTTTGGTTTTGTTACATTTGATTCTGTTGTAGTGTTAGGGACCAGGATAGACTACATTTTCTGGATGACAGATGGAGATTATGTTACATGACATCCTGATGAGCACCCTTTAGACTTCTTGATTCTTTTTCTACGATATGGTCAAGAAGCGATAGGGACAGGAACGTTTATTGTGAATAAAGAAAGAAGTCTCCTGACCTGACCACACCTCCCATACTTGGATGACAGGATGATCACGGCACTCTCAGTTTCTCTCCTGTTCAGTCATCTCAGAATGTGTGCAAATGTCTATCCAGCATCCCTTTCTAATCAACTGGGCAAAGTCATAATTAGTCTTTTGTCAGGACCTGATCTTTCTAGTAGAAAGATTCCATGCAATAGGGTGGAGTAGCTATATTTTCCTGCTGGATGATTGACCATTCCAGCTCCGCTCATCCCTTTCTGGTTTCTTGGTACATCAAACTGCACTAGCAAAGCAATGGTTGAGGGTGCAGGGGAAATAAGAGGCCTGCATGGTTGTATTTCGCTGGCCCGGCCTTATCTACGTCAATGTTGAATCCAGCTGCCCAGGAACTGGAAGGCAGGATTTAAAGGCTGTAATCCCGATTTCAGCAAGGGTGAGAGAAGTGTTCTGTTGGTAGTTGAATTCTGACTACCTCAGTAAAGTTGTTCCCGTTTGCCATTCCCCTCCAAGAGTCATGATGATAGATAGATACCAGCTCCCTGGGATGGGAGCAACTGTGGGGCAATCCATGTTCCAGGGACTTTAATCCAGGATGGAAAATGCACTAGAAAGAACTGGTATCAGAATACAAAGCCCTCCAGGCATGCCTCTACAACATCCAGGAAGAAGTTGTGATCAACAGATTAGAAAATCAAGAGATGGTGTTGTATAACAACCATAAACCACAGACAATGTCTCCTTCACTTGTGCAGCTTGGTTGGTTTCTGGGAACATGGCAGAGGCACATATGCTGTCGATGTCAACATCCCATTCCCGGGTACTGAACAACCCCTGGGCCAATTGCCTCTGCAGGTTGGTTCCTTCCCCACAATCCCTCATTCTTCGTATGTATATGTTCTGGGGAATATGCAACAGATTTGAGTGTCCATAGATGGGTATATTTGCCTCCAGTGAAAATGGGCAGATAGTGTACCTAAATAAGAAATCCACTAGCATGGGAAATGGATGCCCTGTCATCCTATGGCCAGCTTACCTTCTCTACTCACTTCACAGTTTTTCTCTTGATCTCCAGTGTGGCACAGCTTGCGGTAGTACACTGTGGCCACTTCCTCCTCTCCTATTCCCGGTCCTTCAGGGGAGTGGTGTCCTTCCGGTGAGCGGCAGGACATCGAACAGACATTTCTGCAGTTGTTTCTTCTTTTTTTGAGATGGAGACATATCTGCACCTGTTGGATGCCACATGAGGAATACCTTTATATCTGGATAGAACTGCAATTTTCAGAAGTCTGGGAGCCTATTTGGTGCATCAGCCCTTCAGATCAAAGAAGGAAAGATTCTATAGTGCATTTCAGTAGATGAATCAGGGATTCCATCTCCATGGCATACCCTGCATCTGATGTCCCTGTCCCAGGAGATGTCGAGGGGAGATCTATGAAGAAACTTTGGCCTCTTGGGAAGAGCTGAAAGGTTCCCTTACAAGGAATGTGTGTTTATGAAAGATGGGCGCGTCGCCACACTTTGGTTTCACCCCAACATTGGGACCTGCTGAATGAGAGTGCAAGTGTTTTTTGGAGTGGTCGCTGAACTCATTGACACAGTAATATTTCCTGTACTCATATACTCAATACATCCCCAGTGCCATATTGTACTGTGGTTTTGTTGTCTATGCATTTGCTTTGCTGTGTGGTATTGATAATATATTAGCGCAGGGGGCCAGCTAATCATATTGCTCGGATCGTGATCCAAGCCTGCGTTCTGAGCAACCTTAAGGCTTCTCTCTCGCCCTGGCATCTTCCCCCATCCTCCCCTCCGGTCGCTGGCCCTTTCCAACACCCCCTTACTTGATTCCTTCGGTGGCAGTGCCCCCGCCATTCCACATCTCTGTTAGTCACCATGGAAAGGGAAGCAGGGTTTCGCATGGAGCCCCACCTTCCATCTCCAGGGCGGGCATCTTTGGTAAGTATTTTTTTAAATGAACGAGACACCACAAGCGCTAGATTGGGTGGTAACAGCACCAGGGCCCATCGTTAACTTGGACCCTGGACCATAACCCCCCCAAACACACCTTCCTGATTGGGTTTTATTGCTTACGTAAGAACTTGTACAAGGAAGAGGGATGTGGGGGTAATGACCAGATTACATTAGGCAAAATACACTACATCTGGCTGACAGAATTGAGGCCTTCCAACCTCTTCAATCTCAAAAGGTGGCCAACGTATCAAGAATTCAGAGGAAAGCAGGTCAGGCAGCCAGAAGATAAATGAAAAGATGCATGTTTAAATGAATGCAAGGAAGGAAAAGACAGAAGAAAAGTAGAAATAAAAAGCCACCAAGGAAGAAGAAACAAGGCATATAGAATAGTCTGCCAGACTCTAATATGCCTAAAAAACATGAGAAATGAGATCAGCAGAAATATGCTAAATGATGTATTTAAATGATATAGTGTACAGTTCCAGCATGTTGATTTATGGCTACGTTTTAAATGTATTTTTATTTGTGTTTATGGTTTACATTAAACCTTACACAATTGTATACAACCACCAACATAGAGATAATTATACACATTTAATTGCAGACCTATGTAACAGTCATTTAAAAAAAAAAGACTTTAAAAATAAACATAGTTTTAAAATCATAAAATTAAACAAACTACACTATCCTTAAATCAGACCATAATCAAATCATACTTGTACACTTAACCCCCAGATTTTACATCTTTGAAAACTAAAATTTCAATTGTGAATCTTAGGGTATCCAATAGATTTGTGACCACAGGTACACTTTGGGAGTAGCATTAACATCTGCTAAAAGATCCTTAAAATATGTATATCTTTTATTCTGGAGTTTGGGGAAGCTGTAGATTACATCTATAACAGTTTTAACTTCCTCAGGATCCAAATAAAATCGACACTGTAACTTAATTCTCGATTCATTTGATCTGCTGCCAATTATCTTGTTACTTATGAAGAGGTTCAATCTGAATTGTATAAAGAGTGATCACCATTTGGAGCAAGGGATTTTTTCCAATAGTCATGGATGGTGTTGTATGGCTTTTCTTCCAAAGCAACAGTACAAAAGAGACAATATTTATATATCGCATCTCTTGTCTTACACCATTCACAATCATTTAATGCTCTTTTGGCCACCAGAGGATTTTCTAGCATATCTAGACTGGTCCTATTTAAGCTATTTAACGGTTTCTCACATTTCAAGCACCAGTTATTAAGTACCTCGAACTTAGACCCTTCATTAAAAGATTTAGATCAGAGAACATAGTTTTGATTAAGGAATCAATGATTTTCCTGTAGAGCATCAACACTGTCCATGTAACATTTGTTCCTAATGACAAGAGGCCCAATTAAGACATTAGAACTGATATATGGAGATAATTGTGCAAATATAGTGCCTCCTCTAGATCATCCCCACCAGTGTATAACCTTCATTATTAAAGCCAAACAATAGATCAATAAAGGCTATATATATATGTGTATATATAGCCCTTTTATTTAGCAGGCCTTCGTTCTGGATTAAGGAAAGGAGGAAGCCATTTAACTTGATTCCAACTCCTCTGCGAAAACCAGATTGATGTTTGTCACAATGATCAAAGTCACCAGCCCAAATGTTCAATCTGGAAACAAGTATAGAGGAAAAGATCTTACACACCACGTCAAGGAGGGCAATAGGACAGTAATTCGCAGGCTCATGTTTATTACCCATATGGAAGATAGGTACAAAAAACAAAGTCTTCCAAGAAAGAAGTATTGGGGCTGTATGGACAATGTCTTTGAAAAAATAATAAAGTCTAGTCGTGCACAGTTTAGGATTTCCCTTTAAGGTAATATTAAACAAGCCATCAGGTCTCACAGCCTGAGATTGTTTTAATGTCAAGAATAATGTAATTATAGACAAAGTACGTTTTATGAGGGACTACCATGATGGATACAGAGCTCTTGAAAATCATCACTGGAGAGACATACAAGTCTCGGTAGCATTTTAGGCAGGTCTCCTCAGATATTGATTGACCTTTCTAACATCTTGCTTCATCTCAATTAAATTGATAATTTTTTTGTTTTTTTTATTAGCATCATTTTATTTAAAACAAAACTTTAGATGCAAAACACAAACACATAAAATAACATCAAAAAAGGTAAGATTTTTAAGAAGAAACAGAAAGAAGAAAATAGTTACTCTCAGTTCCAATTATAATCCAAAATTTCACAATTCAGAAGTTAGGAAGTTCAGAAGGAGCCAAGCCCTGAGATTCAATGCGAGAGAGGGTGTCTTATATGTCTTTTGTGTCCGTTTGCTCCAGAATTCCAAAGATCACCTTCACCAGATTCAGGAGTGCCAACGTCATAGACAGCCCGCCCCCCCACCCTAAAATTGGCCACCATTCTTCCAGTGGTCTGGTAACTGATTCTTCAAAGAATTTCCCCAGAAACCTGGCTCTTGTGCCAGTTAATGGTTCACAGAACATAACTGGGTGCTTCAAGGTTTCTTCCCCTTTTCTGCAGATACGGCACATAAGAATCCTATACTCCCGGGCCTTCTTTCTTCTTTCGACAATCTCCCTGGTAGCGAATAAGTTTAGGCGGAATCTCAGAAAATTCTGCCTTTCCACCTGGGATGGAAACCTCTCCAAGTATGTGGGGCCGTTCCTCTTTTAAAATGTTCTTCCGGTGCCTGGGCTGCGGTCTTGTAGGACTTTAATTTATCATTTGTAAGGATCCAGTCCAAGTCCAACAACTTTATCTTAACCCCAGTCGGAATGACCAGTAGTAATTCTTCGGACTGTGCAATGTTTTTTAGTATGGAAAGGCACGTTCCTCGGCAGATGTTTAAAGTAGGTACCACTTTGCCCTCAATTGCCACATTTCCCAGGCGGGTCCTGACATTTCCGATAAATACACAGTGACTTCTACACCATCAAAGAGTACAAAGATGATAGGCCCAATTGTCTCCTAATGAATACTATTGGGAGTGAGTTTGGTAGCTGCATGACTCTCTTCCAAAATATCCCCTCCAGACACGGCCACACCTTTGGACTGATGAAAAGATTAGCTTCAGCTGCATAAGTGAGGATGGAGCAACTTTCATTTTTTATAAAAGTCAATTAATGGCAACCATGAACATTTGCAATACTTATGTTTGATCAACAGTGCCTGAGAGGCCAAGTTTTTCGCTTTACTTCTTAACTGGTCCATGCCAGGGGCATCGTTCCACCTGTCGTTCAGAGTTATCCCCAGGTACAACATCGATGAGACCACAGGGATTAGGTCACCGTTCAGCTTCCAGTGGAATTGTTTGAGCTTTCTGGACCTACCACCATGCCCCAGATTTAAGACTTTGGATTTCTTTGTATTGATCTTGAGTGCATTTTTTTGAACGTATGTATCCAGTGCCGCTAACTGCCTCTGAAGACCCATTTCAGTTTGGTCCAACAGAAGAAGGTCATCCGCAAAGAGTAAGCGACCAACTACAGTCCCTGCAATCCTCGGCAGAAAACATCTCAGTAGTTCAAATGCCTCTTCCATATCGGATATAAAGAGGCAGAAGACTGCAGGTGCAAGACGACAAACCTGCTTCAGCCCATTCTCAGATTTGATTCCGTTGGACAGCGTACCCCTTCTTTCCAGCCTGATTTTCAGTGAGGTGTTGTTATGTAGTGCCTCCATTGCTTCTCTCAAATCAGCAGGACACTCCCACCTTTTCAGTTTATTCCAGAGGATTCTCCGGTAAACTGAATCGAAAGCCTGTTCTAGGTCAATCGATGTGATGTAAATGGTTTTGATGGTTCTCCGTTTTACCATGCATTTCAGCACACTGATGATAAAGATGTTAAGGGCTGTGGCGATCTCCTTACCGAACACCAAACTTCACACGTTCAGGTGCCTCAGGATAACAGCCAAAAAGATCTTGGCAACCACATCGAGAAGGGCGATAGGCCTATAGTTCTTAGGATTCGACCTATCGCCCCTCTTGAAGATCAGGACGACAATTGATCGTGTCCAAGACAAAGGGATCTTTTTTTCCTTCTTGATAGTCTTGAACAGTTGTACCATAAAAGTTGCCTATTTGTCTAGATCTTTTCTTAGAATTTTGTTGGTCAAGCCGTCCGGCCCCGCTGCCCTTGATGCGTTGAATTTATTTATAAGGTCAAGTATGTCCTGTTTGTCAAATTTAAACTCCCATGGAGCATTTAAGACGATGTGGAGCTCGCTGGCACCCGAGACACTGATCTCGTACAATTTTCTAAAATGATCCTCCCACTGCAAAGCTGAGACTGGGTTTACAATTCTAGAATCCTCAGGGGTGTTTAGATCTTTCATCAATTTCCACACAACAGCGGTGTTCTTCTTAGATACTAGATGCAGAATTATTTCACTGTTGTGTTGGTAAACTAAGTACCTATGTTAATGCAGCCAATTTCTGAAGGAGTTTTTCAATTTTTTTTATTTGGCTAGGTTGACCAGTGTCTGTTTTTTTTGGACAAATCTTCTTTGTCTATTAAAAGCTCTTTTGTTAGTCGCCATTTGTTCATCCAAGGCATGCCTGGCTTTAAAATCAGGCCTTTTGTGTTGCTGGCCTATTTCCTTTAAGCCAAGAAGTGTTTCCGGATAATTGAGAAGGCCCCCTCTGTCACTTGAGTTCGCCAAGCTCAACTCCATAAAGGAATTTATTAGGGGAAGCGTGTCTCTTGGTCTTATTCATAAGCGGTTGCCCCCCGGTGTGACCTCATAGTGAATACCTTGCTTATGGTAAACTATTAAGGAGGTCTCTGTCGCCCAGTGGTTGACTTTGAGCTCCAGAAAATGTTGGTCACTTCGATCCGTGTTTTTGACTGTTACGGATAGAAGTTTTCCAAACAGTCCTTCAGTGGCAATGATGTAGTCCAGTATGCTGCCTTGTGCCCCCCGTTGCCATGTTGTTGCTGCTGGTTTATCGCCCTCGACACTACCGTTTGCGATATAGCTGTTTCTTTCAAAATCAAGGCCTCTTTTCACATTATCCGACACATTTAGGGGTAGTGTTGATATTTTGAGCCCTTGTTTGTTGAAGCACTCCATGTTCATGTTCCCGCACAGGAGGACGTCCAGGTTGACCCATTCAACCCTTGCTTCATCAATGGACTTTAATATTGAATCTCTGAAACTCTGACCTGACCCCTGGCCGGCCCTCCAGTATATGTTACAGATCAACAACTTCCAGTAGTCAGAGAGATTAGAAGCCCTGTTCCTTTTTGACAGTTGTTAGTTGAGTCCATGGGTTTGAGTTTGTAGATGAAATTATGACCAAACCACTTGATCGTTTAATCCCCATTAACAAACCTGCTGCCGGACAACCTTTGAGCCCCTTCAAGGCTGGATTTATAAAGATTTCATACCCTTCCATGAGAGGTATTTCTCTAAGCCAGGTTTCCTGGAGGCAGAACAAGTCATACTTCGTCATATTAATGGCGCTGTTTCCAAAAAGATAAGAAAACCCCCTCGTATTCCAGCTAGCTGTGAAGGTATCTTTTTGGTGGTCTGGGGAGCACATCTGTTGGCATTATGATTTTATTGCCAGCAATCCCGCCAACCAGCTCCAGTCTTCACAGCAGCCCACCAAGGTGTTGTTAGATTTCTTCAAGTGGACGGATCTCTTACCACTCTGCACACCGATTGTGAAGTCGTTCTTGACCACTTGATTCTGCTTTTGCAGTTGACGGAGGCCACCTAGTGGGCCATGGGGTGCAGCACTTTTCTCTTCTCCATCGTCCTCAAGTATAGTACAGTCCGAACCCTTTGTTTCGGTGGCCAGCTCCTTCAAAACAAAGCCATGGATATTCAACTTGTGCCCCTCTTTCATGACAAGGCTCTTGATTTTCCAGGACTCTATGTGTAGAATGACGCTGTCAAAGCATGCTTCGTTGGGAAATTCGATTAAGTCAATGTCCTTAGAACTAACTGAAGCAAGAGATGGAACACTGCACAACAATCTCATTACATTGGCCCTATTCATTACAAGATTGTCCTTAAGGGCCAGTGTTCTTTTCAGGGATAATCTGAACTTGTATTTGATCATTCCAATTATAGAGAGGGGATTTGATGTCCTCTTGTTCAGATCACCTTTTTCTATTTGAGCTTTGTCTGCCCATGAGACAGATCTTCTTGATGCCCCGTCGGCATCATATCTGGGCAAATTGCCTCTACATTTTCCGCCCTCCTCGAATTTAAGACTCACCTCCTTTGTTCCAAGGTCAAAAAAGCTTGATCAATTTTGGGAGAGGAGTTGCACTCTTTGGACTCTGATGACAAAGCCATGTCCTGCATGTTCTGGTGAACTCTCGATTTCCAGCTTGGGCCCGTGTTGGCTGCTTTTCGTGGGAGACCCGAGGCCATCTGCTGTGTGGCCCTCTTGAGTGTAGCCCCTTCCTTGTAGTTTGCAGTTACAGTGTGTTTTCTTGCTTTCCAAGTTGTGTCCAGCGGTTCATTTCTGTCTGGGCTTCTATGTAAGTTGTAACCAACGTTTTCTCTATCTGACTCTTCCACGTTGTCTCCATCTGAATAGGTAGACAGGTTCATTAGAGAATTTGCTGTGCAGTCGTGAATTGTGTCACTATCTGGGTTGTCTTTGCTCACCACACTAGATTCCAACCTTGTGGAATCCGGGGAGACACTGCAGTTGGACCTTTGTCTTCTGAATACTGCTGGCTTTTCCATCCTTCTGGTATCCGGGGAGACACTGCCGTTGGACCTTTGTCTTCTGAATACTGCTGGCTTTTCTGCCCTCAAAATGTTCTGTGGTAGGCCAGAGATACTAATACGAGTTAGACCTTTTTGTTCAATATTGATCAGACTGGGTTTGTCTCTTTTGGATCTGTTACCCGGGAGGGAGGCTCTAGGCCTTGAATAAGTGGCAGAACCCTTTTTGTTCACCACTAAGGTTTCTACAGGGTTTTTGAGATAACCCCCTTGGGGGGTTTTTAAACATGTCAAATACTTTCAGTGGTGTAATTGGGGCCCCACTCCCTGTGGCCTCGGGTGGCCTTGGCAGCTCCAAAGGTTGTTTGACCATAGGGGGTTCCGTAGTGACTGTTATTGCGTTGGGTGATGGACCCGAATCGCCCTGACTGTTTGCCTTATCCGGAAATGCCTCTGTGGACGTTGATTTGTCTTCTGTTAGGTGGACCGTGCCCACTACAGGGGGATCTACAGTAGAAAGTGACTTCTCAGGTGAGGAAGGTAAAGCTGTGTCAGGTCTCCGTAAAGAGACTACCTGTGTTCTTGCCATGGTTAGGTTAGAGCAGCTTAACCTGTCTGCTCGCCTTTTTTCCTTTTCTAGAATGATAGGGTCAAGTATGCTCTTCAAGATATGTGTAATGTGGTCAAGTTTTTGTCCAAATTGGTTTGAAGTGCAGTAATGAAGTCTTCAACGTAAATTAACTTTGAATGCAGCAGTGCAATGACCATTGTTTGGTCTCGGAGCTGATCCATCTGGGATTCAATCAGTTTCATAAAAGGGGCCATTGTGATTGCGAAAGCCGAAATCATTCTAGCGTCAATAGCAGGTTCCGTTTTAGCTCTTTCCTCCACTTGTGTGGCTGCCATGTCCATCAAAAGGTCTTCATCAGAAGGTGGTAAATTCATTAATTTTCAGAAGCATTGGACCTCATTACACGTGTGCCGGTCCAGGATCTATGGAACTGGTAAGCTTGCTGGTACCGTAGTTCCACGGGCCGGCAAACTAAGAGTTCTGCTCGCGGGTGCCATTACGGCCGCCAGGTCTGACCTAGCGGCCGTACCGGCACCCATGAGCAGAACATGTCGGATGCACCAGCATCATTCTGAATGGTGCCGGTGCAACCGACATCCCCATTCCCATTGAGCCCTGTGGGACTCAATGGGAATGGGGAGCATTCCATTCCGGTACCCGCGAATGGGCAATTACCGGGTCCGGCAGGGCCATAATGAACCGGTAATTGCTCATTCGCTGGCACCAGAAAAAATTGCAAGTTTGGCGGCAGCATGCCGGTTTTACCGGCAAGGCTACCGCCAAACTTGTAATGGGACCCAATGATTGGCTTTGGTAATTTAAAATGTCATGGTGCATTCGGTGAAAATCATTCTACCAAATAATATGTTTATAATACTTTATCGAATTTCTGAATTGTTGTTGAAGCGTCTTAATCAACTTTTTTTCTTGGATTAACATATTGAAACAATGTTTATGGCGTGAGATACTCTTCAGAGGTCCAATCTGAATAGGTGGAACCCCAAAGTTTATCTTTCACTTGCTCATGGAGAGTATCAAAAAACACAACTAGTTTTGCATTCAGTCTTGTAGTTGTAGTCGGTCTCCATTCTAGTCTCCTACCACTATTAGCTACTGCAAGGCCGTTAGAGCAGCATATCCTTCCATGGTTGTAACGATTACTAAAAGTGCAAATTAAAGCAGCATGGTCACTAGAGTTAGAATATACTGTATTAATATTTAAACATTTATCTTGAATAGAAAGGGACACAAATAAGTAGTGAATTATCGATGTCTGAGTTCTCCTCTGCCAAGTTGAAGAAAGCAACTGACCAAAAGACCAAAAGACATTTAGCAATTCAGGCAGAGTAGATCATATGACTACACCAATTGCCGCCGTTGGTGCTTACAGAATATTGAGAATTATAAATGAAGTTGGATAAGTACTTATGACAGCTGCATTTTAGAGCCGTAACTATAATAATTTGTTCATAATTTCCATCACTATATGACTGGAAGCAAACTACGACCATCAAATAAGAATAACACAGTCCTAGTAGTGTCTTGTCAAAATAAAAGGGCCTATACTAAAATACCTATTGCCAATCCTTACCTCTAAATACAAATAGTATGGGAAACAATGTTACGAAAAAGAAAGAAGTGTTCACAAAATATGATGTCAGGATGTTCAGGCCGTTGGCCTCCCTTTCCCATGTTTTTAGCACGGGACAAGGCGTTACGCTCGAGCTCAGCACAGTCTCTGGCTTCTCTAGCATGAGGATAGAGTTCAATCGTTAGCATCAGGGCCTTCCATGCCGAAGTCTCTTTGCCTTTCAAAGTCTCCTTATTCAGAGGGCCCGATGTGACAAACAATAAGTTCTTTTTCTCTTTCAGATGTTCACAAGTACCCAATTTCTTAGGCTATTCACTATTCACATCGGATCCCCTTCAGCCGGACTCAGATCCTCTCAACACAATGTTCATGAATTATTTATGCATTCAATTTCTCATAGGATCTTCTTTCTCAGTTGACTCACGGTTCACCCCCGATCACCCTCAGCCAGGCTCAGATTCCGGGTCTACGCCAGTCGGGCTCAGATCCTTTTAACACAATATTCAATTAGTCTCCCTCCACCGAGCTCGGACTAATTCCAATTTCCTTTTTTTAAAAAAACACTTTTATTTATTACCAGCAAAAAGGGTACAGGGCAGTAGGGTTACATTTTACATTATAACATTTTGCATATTGAGTTCTGACAACAGTGCATTCAAGACAGCATATGAGACAGGGATACTTCAATGAATTACATGTGTAGGAATAAACACATTTCAGTTGAGTTTGGGCACATCAGGAATCTTGGGGTCTGGAGTGGTAAGGAAGGGAGGATACATATAGGTCTTCACATTCCTCGGTCCATGTCAGAGCTGCCAGACATTCATTTACACTGGGGGGATTCATGCCTTTCCATTTCAGTAATATAGCTGCCTTCGCAATCATGCATGCTATATAGACAAACGCGCGGTGAGCTTTACTAGTGATAGTCGGCCAAATGCCAAAGAGTGTGCTTAGGGGGTCTCGCTCAAGTGGGATGGTCAATGCCTGTGAGATTATATTCAAAATTTGGTCCCAATATTCTCCTTTCTGGGAACATGCCCAGAACATGTGAAGATGGTCTGCAGGAGAGTGTTGGCATCTTGGACAGGCCTGAGATTGTGTGTGCGCCATCTTCGACAGCCTGGCCGGAGTATAGTACAGTCTATTCAGAAGTTTGAACTCCATGAATTTGAATCGGAAATTCAGTGAGACCTTCTGGGAATGCATACACATGCGGGTCCATTGGTTATCTGTAAGTTCGGAGCCAAGTTCTCGGGACCAGCCCTGACGGGCTTGGGATATGTTGGGGGGTGGCATCAATTAGTATTTTATATAGTGTAGAGAGTTTGCAATATAGGCTAATGAAGCAGTCTATGAGGATTCGATCGGGTAAGAGGGCCATCTGATAGATATGGCCGTCCGAAACCTGTAGTATTGGAGCTGGTCCATCCATGTGTTCCCGTGTCCAGGTTTACAGGTAGCTGGTGCAATGAACTGTCCTTCTGGGAAGAGGTCTGCCAAGGCGTTGTAGCCCAAGCGTTCCCATGCCAACTGAATCGCCTTATCCCATGTGGGTTTTAGTTTGGGGAATTTCCATAGGGGAAGCCAGCGGTAGTAGGGTTTCCCTGTGCCCATGTAAGCGAATAGTAAGCGCCAAGCGCTTTGTGTGGAGGCTAACGGGTCAAAGGGACAGTCATCTCTGTAGCACTGGTCAAGTATCAGCGTTTTTAGAACTGAATCAGATGCAGCCAGTATTTCCAATTTTACATGTGGGGGGATGTCATGGGGTACCAGAGCATGGCAAATTGCTCTTGGGCCGCTATCCAATACAGTTTGAGATTGGGGAAGTGAATCTCTCCTTATCATAAGGATATGTAATTTCTACCCATTTCTTGCGGACCGCCTCCGGAGTGCCATAGAAACTGTGTGAATAGGCTATGCATTTTGGCAAACAATGGCTTTCCCGGCCACACTGGGATGTTAGTGAAGGTGTATAGAAACTTGGGAAGTATTACCATCTTAACTAATGAGAGTTTAGCAGCGGGTGAGAGCGGGAGGGCTTTCCATTTGTTCATTTTGGATTATGTGTATGATTTGAGTGAGGTGTGTTTGTCCTGAAGCATGGATGGGTGGGAGCGCGACACTACCACTCCCAAGTATTTGATGCAGTCTGGGGACCAACGTAGAGAGGAAGTTCCACAGTAATCACCGGCGGCCTCGGTAAGGGGAAATATTTTGGACTTCGAGAAGTTGATTGTGAAGCCGGAGAGTCTCCCAATGCGTGTGATGTCATCAAGTATTGGAGTCAAGTTGGTCATGGGGTCTTGGATGTATAATATCACATCATCCGCATAAAGGGAGATGATCACAGGGCAGGGGGGGCACTTAGTCAAATTCTGCGATGTCCGTGGTGTATCCTGATGTGTTTGCCATGGGCTCGATAGCCAGGGCAAACAGGATAGGAGAGAACTGGCATCCTTGACGGGTTCCCCTCTCGAACTGAAATGTTGTGGACGTGTATGCATTAACCAGAACCATGGCCAGTGTTTGTGTATTTTAGAGTTTGATGTACTTTATCACATTGGGGCCAAATCCCATCGCCTCCAATATTGCAATTAGGTAATCCCAGACGACCATATCGAACGCTTTTTGGGTGTCTATCGTTATCACTACTGCTTGTGCACCGGGGTCGATTCTAGCCATTGTGTTGACTAATCACCTGATGATGAGGGTGGTAGACTTTCCAGGGATGAAGCCTGCTTGTTCGGGGTGGAAGTGTGGCATTAATGGAAGAAGGCGATTGGCCAGGACTTTCGCATATATTTTAGTGTCGCAGTTTATGAGTGAGAGAGGTCTGTACGAGCCACAGTCATTGCTGGGCTTGTCCGGTTTCAGTATTACAGTGATTAGGGCTTCCGTCAAGGACTCTGGAAGAACATGGATACATAGGGATTCTTCCCAAACCGAGACGAGGATCGGGGCCAGTGCCACTGCATATTCTTGATATAATTCAGCCGTGAGCTTTGCTCTTGGGGAGGGCATAGATGACCGCTACTATCTCTTCAAGGGTGATCAGAAGTTCCAATTCCTCTCTTGTTTGGGCATTCAGGGAGGGCAGTGTGGTATTCTGGAGGAAAGCTCGAATAGCCTGTTCATTGCATGGTTTTGGTGCAGTGTAGAGGGTGTGGTAGAATGTCGACCACGTCGGCATCCTACCATTTATTGTTACCATGCATGTCCAGGATGCAGTCCACTTGGTCCCTGCCTCGCTCGGATCGGACCACTCTCGCCAGTGTCCTCCCCGGCCTATCGCCTTCACCGTTCTTCTTAGCCGCTGTCGGGTTTCTCTTACGACAAGGGCTTAAATCCTTTCCAGTTCAGAGCGAATTTGCACCAGCACAGCTGGGTCAGAGGTTCTAGAGTGCACCTGCTCGAGGTCCCCGAGCGTTCTCTCAGAATTCTCGAGCTCCCACCTGATGTATTTAAGTACCCCTGCCTCCCTCGACATTGCCATGCCTCTGATGTATACTTTGAAGGCCTGCCATCTGGTGGCGTGTGAAGTGTCCTCTGATGTATTGGTCCCGAAGAAAGTGTCAATGTTTGACTTAATGTCTGCCGTGAATACAACATTGAGGAGTGCTGCAAATTTAAATCTCCAGGCGCAGGCCGACAGGCCGGCTGTAAATGTCAGGGAGAGTGAGATTGGGGAGTGGTCAGACAGGGTTCGGGGTCCAATATACACATCGGATACTTTCCCCATAATTGAGCTAGAGATGAGAAAGAGATCAATGCGGGACGACATATCGCGTACCGACGAGTAGACAGTATATTCTCTCGCTAGTGGGTGTGTGGTTCGCCAAGCATCCTTAAGTTCAAGTGCCTGCATAATGGATAACATTTGGCGGGCGGCACGTGTTTGGGGCCGGGGGGCTACGTTAGTCCAGTCTAGTGTGCAGTCCAGGATTAGATTGTCATCTCCCCATATGAAGGGTAGGCCGAGGTATGCGGTCAGGATGTCATTAAGCTGGGTAAAGAATTCCAGTGAGTCTGCATTGGGGCAGTACGTATTTATGAGTATGAGTTCCAGTCCTTCCAAGACCCCATGTATCACAAGGAATCTACTGTATGGGTCTACATGGGTATGCTTCGCTACGAATTTCAGTGATTTGTGGACTAGCACCAAGACGCCTCTGGATTGAGTAGAGAATGAGGTGAAGTATCTATTACCCCCCCATGAGATAGCTATGTTACGGCAAGTGTTTCTTTGGCATGAGTTTTCTGTAATAATAGTAGATCCGCATTATCCCTATGTGCGTGGGAAATTATTTTGCGGGATCTAGTGAAGTTGCCTAAGCCGTGGATGTTCCAGCTTAATATGTTTATCTTTTGTGCCATTGTCCCTTTAGTGGATCATGGTTATCCCTGTCTACGTAAGCATCTGAAATGTCTGGAGTACGAGAGTCCCGTGTGCCTCTGAGTCCAGTCGCCAGTTTTTTTATAATTTCCACCTGCTGTACCAGTGAGTGAGCGCAACGAGTGCTCTGGTAGCCATTTACGCAACTAGCGTATTGGGTAGCATCGGGGTTGAGCAGCGACCCTTTTATGTCTTATATCTTTCCCTCCCCCCTCCCTCACTGCCTCCCCCAACCCAGCAGTGTAGATCCCTATCCCTTCCACCTCACCAACTATACCTACTTGCCAACAGTCGCATCGGGAATGAGAAAAGCATGCTTTGAACTAGAAACTGCAAATGGGAGAGCCGTTGCTGTGTAGTATCAATCGACATAGAGGCCGTAGCATCCTACATATAGCAAGTGTTTAGGTGCCAAGCTTAAGGAAGGTTACAAACAGCACATTACATGAGATATAGGTATAGAACTTAAGTCAGAGTAAACAGCAGGTTGGTCAGTCTTCCTCTGCCAGCTCATCCGGAGGGCTGGGCATCGGGATTTGCACTTCAATGAACTTTACTGCCTCGCTGGGTACCGTGAAGAAGTACAGCTTACACAGAATTTTATTTTCAGGCGGGCCAGAAATAGCATTGCGTATTGTACATTTCATTCTCGGAGCATCTTATTGACTCCCGTAAATTGGCGTTGTTCTAGCTGTACTGAGATAGAGACATCTGGGAATATATGGACGATTTGGGATTCGAGTCTTAGTTCTTTGTTTTCCTAGGCGAAGCGTAGAAATGTGTCTCTGTCCCGGTAGCTCATGATTTTTGCTATGATAGGCATGGGAAAGTCTCCTGGCTTTGGTTTGGGTGATAGGGCTCTATGTGCTCGCTCCACTGCAAAGAACGGAGAGAGGGTGAGTTGACTCATCAGGTCCTTGAGAAGGTTTTCGACGGCCAGCTCCATCTTTCCGGTCAAAGCATTTTCCGGGATCCCCCACTATCCTAACATTGTTTCTTTGGGATTGTGATTCCAGGTCATCGCACTTGCTTATGACTTGTTTCATATCTCTAGAGAGGGTGGCCACCGTGACCTGTAATGTGCGGATATTTTCCTCGTTGGTGCCAATTCTATCCTCTGCTTCGGTTATCCGGGCTCCATCGTGTGCCAACTGCAAACATATCGAGGCGACACTGGCGTCGATGTCATCAAGTATTTCGTGCACAGCCGCAACTCCCTTCGCCTTGGCTTCCATCATACAGGTAAGGTCCAGAGCTGGCGGGGGTGACGGATCCGAGGTGGATGGGTCTGATGGTAGTTGCCGAGGTTGGTTTGAGTTTTCTCGCAAGGTTGCCTTGGCAAACGTATCCATTGTGTCTTTCTTCCCTCCGCATCTTGGGAATCCGCAGCGATGATGAGCGGATGATGCCAGCGGCTCCTGGTCTGTAGATGTAGGTGGGTCAGTAGACAGTTCAAGCAAGCCCCTTTGGTGTGCCCTTCAAGGTTGTGGAGCTGGGACTATGCACTGTCCCTGAAGCATGTCCCCCCGGACTAGCACGGAGGTGGGTGCTGGTTTTATCTGTGATGGGTGGGGGGGAAGTTAGGCACGGTAGCAGGCTCATTCAGTTCTCCCCTGGTATGGATGGGCCACAAGGCAGTTTGCTGGGGTATTGCGGAGATCGAGTCTGAGCGGGTGCCTTGGGAAAGAGCCGCTGCAGGAGGGGAGCTGGGATCACTGATATCCAAAGTTTGCATCAGTGCAGTGTCTGTAGTGGCAAGGACATCCAACACATATCCCGCTCACTGCGAGGACCAGTCAGTCTCCGCCGGCATGTATTCAGTGAGGAGCCGGGTTCTCCCAACCCGCTCCGTTGCGTGTGACAGTGGGAGCTGTAAGCTGGCGGGCCAAGCACCACAGGGTACGCGGGTGCAGTGCCCTGAGCAGAGGATATGCCAGTGTGATGCGCCCAAGCCCTGTGGATTCAGCAACGCTCCAGTGCTGTGACGGCAGGGGCTGCCACACTGGCGTGGGTGTGCGTCGCATATTTGCGGGCCAAGCCTCGGTTTAATGTATGTGGCTGGTCCGCCCTGGTGGACCGCACCATGAAGGATCCAGTGCATCGAGCGGGAAGGTCGAGAGCCACAGTGGGTGGTGCTTGGGGGATTGGCTCAGTGGCTTCGCTGCAGCTCCAGCATACAGCAAGCCGTCGCACGGTGCAGGGGCCGCCACTCGGTCTGGAAACCTGGTCGGTGGTGCAGCACGGCTTCAGCAGTCTTATCCAGTTTTTGAAAGGGGCTGAGGAAGAAACGGGAGTGCCACCTCGCAAACTCATTTTCTCTCGTGTCAGGGAGCTAGAAAGCTAGGCGGCCATTTTCCAGGCTGCTCAACAGCACCCCCGACTAATTCCAATTTCCAATATAACTTTTAACACAAACTTGCTTTAATCAAAAGCTTTTAGCTGATCTCCCTCCACCAGACCAATTTCATTTAGCATCAACTATCCAAGACTCGAATGTGCACAGGGTTTTGCTTGACCTCTTGCAGGGTCACATCGATTTCTCAATTCTTTATCACTCTTCACATTTGCCAACTTTCAGCTGGATACCTTAACAGAGACTTTCGAATGAGCACTCATGTGGTGCCGGACCACTCTGTCTAAGGTATTGTATCTTGGCTTCAAAGTTCAATCATTTATTTGTTGTTTACTTTCTCTCTGGTTCCCCTCAGCCAGGGTTAAACTATTTAGCTTCCAAAATTTCTCAGGCTTCCCTCAGTCAGCCGCAAGCCTTTTATCATTCACTACGATTCCCTTTTGCTCAGGATCACAAGCATTGATTTGTATTTTGTCGCCACTCGACCTTCATTCCTTCCCAGACCGGTTTTGTGCATGTTGCCTCTGACTCACCGGCTGTGTTGAAGATTCAGCTTTTTCTTCTTCGCACCAATGGGTCTCCCACTGTTGGGCTCGGACCCCACTCAAAGTTCACAAAGGGTCTCCCTCTCTGGGTTCGGAATCCTCTCAAAGTTCCCATGGGTATCCCTCTCCCGGGCTCGGACCCCTCTCAAAGTTCACAAAAGGTATCCCTCTGCCGGACTCAGACCCCTCTCAAAGTTCACAAAGGGCCTCCCTCTGCCGGGCTCTGACCCCTCTCCAAGTTCACAAAGGGTCTCCTTCTTCCAAGCTCGGACCCGTCTTCGATTTATACAAAAAACAGAAAAAATGTCTTTGGACTTCCTGTCCCAGAATTCTCTTTCTATTTTGCTCCCACTTCGGTAGCTCCCTGAAATGGCATTCTCGTGGTTTCAGGAGCAGCAGGAGTACTCAGGATGTTTACCTGGGGTCAGGTCATGCCACCTGCCCTCCAGAGGGGTGGGCTTTCCCCTTTTTCAGTCAGGGGAGATGTTCTGTTGTGGGTGCCACCAGGCAACCCAACCTGCCCCTGGTTTAGGCTTCCTGGAGACACTGCTTTCACTCCACACTGCAGCCTCCCATGTGCAGTCAGGCTCATTGTCTGGGTAGTCCTTCCTCCTCTAAGCTTTCCAGGTTCCTCTCAGCTCATTGTGTTACGCTCACCTGATTCCCACGGGGGCGTCGATCTGGACTGGCCCGCTGTTGCTTCCACCAGAGTAACACGTAGAGCCGAGATGACAGACTGGACAGACCCACTTAGCTTCGTTTGTTGGACTCGTACGAATATCTTTCTGCAATGGAGAAAGGGAATTAACCTTCCGTAATCTGGGCGTTAACCCGCCTTCCCACTCCCCTTGTCTGCCCACTGAACACTCCTAAAGTTCCGGAAAGATGAGCTCTCCATCCTGCGTCGAGCGCAGGGGTGCGTAGACGACCAGTTACTTCACTGGCGTGGAGGAATTGGTGAGTTCCAGTATTGACTCTAAGTCCAATTGTTCGTAAGAGTTCAAAAGTCTGATCTTCACTCTGCCAGATTCCTTGCAGGTTGCGGATTTAAACCACCAGAAGAGTTCCAAGTGGCAATTGGTAAGATCCTGGTAAGTCTATTGTGGTTCTCCCCTTTGGGGCCGGGGTACAGCGATGATGCAGAATTAACTGCGCCAACCCGAAATGAGGTGAGTTCCCCCCTGTGGTAAATCAGGTAAGTCTTTGGGGTTAGGTTGTATTGTCCTTGTTTTTTCCCCTTAGGGGCTGGGGTGCGGCAGTGATGCGGAATTGACTGTGCCGACCCGAGATGAGGTGAGTACCCCCCTGTGGTAATCAGGTAAGTCTTTGGGGGTGATTTGTATTGTCCTTGTTTTTTCCCCTTAGGGGCCAGGGTGCGGCGGTGATGCGGAATTGACTGCGCCGACCCGAGATGAGGTGAGTACCCCCCTGTGGTAATCAGGTACGTCTTTGGGGGTGGTTTGTATTGCCCTTGCTCACCTATCTGTTCTTGTCTCCCCCAGGTGTTGAAGAATGGCCTGGAGATGCTGGATTCGCGAAGGAGTAAAGGAATGCAGCCTCGGTTGGTGAGTTCAGCGCGGCTCTGTGAGGTGCGTGGCAAAGCACCTGAGAAGGCTTCTCTCTTCCAGATCGACGATAAGGGTTTTGTTCTGACCTCTTCTCCTTCTCCTTTTGTTGTTCCAGGTGTTCAAGGACTGAAGCGGGCGTGGCTGAAGACTGGAGCTGCTGAAGACACGGTGAGCGTTACGCTGCAGCAAGCAGAATAACGCGAAGCATGTGTGGCTGTCCGGGTGTGGCTTAAATAGCCTTGGAAGAAGTCCCAGGTAAGTATTCTTCCACAGCCCCACCCGAGAGGAAAGGAGTCCCTGGGGTAAAGTAGTCCCTTTAAGCCGCATTTGGCTTGTGGCTTCGTGCAGCATGGTCTGCATCAGGTAGGTATGCAGCATGGTCTGCAACAGGTAAGATTTCTGTAATGAGCCTGGCGCCCAGGGCGCCAGGACTGACTTTATTCTTATGAGCCTGGCGCCATAGGCGCCAGGACTGTAGCCAAAGAGCCCCTAACTGGGGTTTTCGGGCATGCTTCAAGTGGCATGATGCCTGCTTCCGGGGTTGCTGGGCCTGGTCTGGCTTTCCGGGGGCAGGCATCGTGACACATTGGGTCTCTCACTGGCTTTCTGGCACCCTCCAGCATCCCAAGCTCGCTCTTAGTGCTGTTTCTGGCTGCTGCTTTTATACTCCCAGTTAGAGTTGATTGGCGTTAGGTGTGAGTAGTTGTCCCTCTTTGCCTGACCTCATTATCGGCACAGTCCAGTCTTTATATGGCACAGTCTTTCTTCTGTCTCTCAGTGGTGTTTTGAGAGATCTTCATTCCCTCACCTCACCTCCCCTCCCCTCTTCCTTGTCTCAGTGTTTGTAGAAAACCCCAGTGTGGAGGGATTGTGGGAGTTGTAGGTTTTCTGAGTAATTAGGGAAAAAACTGTGTGTGGTTTTGCCAGAATAAACAGGTTGAATGAAGATAATCACTGACAGACTCAGGACTCAGAAGCAGCCTTTTTCTGTTTCTGTTGAATTGCGAGGTGCAAGGTGCGGCTTGAGTCGGAGCGAGTTGTGCACAATTGAGGTCCTTTCCTCGAATTCTCGAGGCTGCGCATCCTGGACAACATGTCCTGCGAATCTGCACCCGCGCCCGAGGCTGGGACCCACGGTATATGGAGTACGGCAACTGCTGGAGGGGGAGTCACGGGAGTCACAGGTGCCGCGAGAGCCAGTACTTCTGCCTGTAGCTATGACTGCTGCCTGTAGATACTGCCGACTGTAGCTACAACGAATGGGTGGCGGAAAAAGATTACAACTTAACTGCGGGAAGGGCTGTGCAGGGTTGAACAGGCAATGTTTAGCACTGTCTAACTTGCAGGCTTGCTCGCTGACTTGCTCACTGACACCCTGAGGGAATTTGACTTTAAGTGGCACTAGGACACTGGGGGTGATACATTTTTTTTATCACGAGTGGAGAATAGCAGTACGCAAACACTCGTGTCGCATGGGCGTGACTGTGGACTATATGTCTTTGAGCTCCCATGCCACATAGAGTGTTCTCTCTGCCCATTGTTAAAACTGCTTGGCAGTGACCGGGAGGAAAAACCACCTTGCAATCTCCTATTCGTGTAGCCTCACTATTTGTAGTAAAGGCACAAAAGCTGTGGGGTGGAGGTGACTGAGGGCCTTTGAGCCTCCTTACGAATCTACATCTGTAACACAGCTACCTTGACAACACTGCTCCCTTCTATAGACATTTTGTGCAACATTTCTGGAAGACTTGCCTACTTTATCCCCTTATACTACCTATATTCATTCATCATTTTCGTTCCAGAAGTATACACGAATTTGGGGCTGTTTGGGCTATATATGGGCTATCTTTAGTTCGATAAGAACATCTATACCAGCAAAAATGAAATTAAGGAGCACAACCCATCTCGACCTAACAAAGGTACCAGAGTGGGACGGCTCCTATTTGGAACCTGTGGTACACTCCACTACAACAGGGACACATTTAATAGGTGGCATACCAGAAACCCCAGCCAACAATCTGCTAAAAACTAAGGCCCAAGTTCATAAGGCAAGTCAGCCATCTGAAGAAGAGCCTATTGAGAAAGAGAGTCAAATTGAGCAGACAAATCATTGGAAAGGAAAATGGGCTTGGAATACACGGTTACTACCAAGAACATTCAAAGCAAAATCAAAGAATACTTCGGGAAGAGAAGAAATTCAAGCCTGGACTAGCTGGTAGAACAGCCTGACTTAAATTGGATCTGCTCTGCAATAAGCATCAGAGGGAGCGAAACCACTCTGGAAGAAGAGCTGCATCAACAGGCCACACGAGAGGACGTAGAGGAGGAACAGGGGACCAGTAATGTTGGAAATTAAGAGGAAGGTAAGAAGATAAGCATTGATACAACTGCTCAAAATACAGAACCTACAGAGGGAAGAGAGGGGGGAAACAGTAGAAGATATAATATCAAGTGGAGCAACACTGGGTGCCCTAAACTACGTCCTAAATTCCCTGGTCTCGGTTTTCGAACTGTTAAGAGGAGAGGTGCAATCCCAAGCAGGGATATTGTTGGAACTCACGAATTAAATGGCAAAATTTGATGCGTCTATGGTCGGCCTCAGTAACGTGATTAATGTAACACTACTACCATCTATAATAGAGGTCAAAAGAGAAAATACAAAACAAAGTAAAGATGTTGACCTCCTCCACGCTTTAATGGTGGAAAATGTGAAAAATGAAGAGAAGGCGAGAAATCCGCTCCAGGAGGTCTTGCAACTTTGGTGGGATAAAACAAAACAGAGAGAAGGAGAGTGTCAAACTGGAGAGGCAAATCCCATAAAACCCGAAGACACTCCTCTGTCAGAATCAACAATAGAAGAACTTTTGAGGACGGTCCAAATATTAGAAGATCAAGATGTTAACGCAAGTGAGAACCAACAAACACCAGGTGATGAAGTAAAGGGAACACCAAAAGAATCAGCTTCAAATTGGACGGAAGCAAGCAACCAAAACTACAGAAGGAGAAGAAAAACAAAGAAAAGACAGAAGGGAAAGGATATTGAAATGGAAACCAATATTCATTTGACAAAAAAACAAGAAAGAAAATCTAAAAACCAATAAATACTGAAAAATCAAGGTGGAAATACTGAAAATAATCATAGTGCCAAGGGAAAAGGAAAACAAATAAAAACAAAAAAACCATTGAAGAAAGACATGGAGATCTGCTTGGAAATAGAAGTCAGCAACTTAGAAAGCCCCGTTCACAATCAGATAAGGGGTAAAGGTGCTGAACAGTCGAATCCAAACAGTTACCTTGAAATTGTGAAAGTGAGTATAGGTCTCCAAACTGAAATACAAACAAAAACAGATGTCATTCCCAAAGCCCAAAGAGACAAACCCCTGAGGCCTGCCCCTATATTCACTCAGAAGAATCGACAGTTGAGGGGAGCAACCGATCAAACTAGAAGAGATGGTACAGCTATGGAAAGCACTAATATAAAACTAGCCCCGATATTTATAAGGGCAAAGAAAGAAGATCCAAAACAGCGAGTAAACAGCCAGTGGGAAACTGCACCACTAGTAACTATGATCTTGGGGGAAGGAAAGTTTCAAACTATCCCAGAGATGGAAATGGGAGAAGGGAAGTGACGAAGAGCGGGATTGGCAGAGGAAAAAAATGACGAGAAGATCGAAGCACAGGAAAATGAAACAGATAATCCAAATGAAACTTCCACAGGTTTTGAAACACCAAAATTATGGTTGAAGATCATAGCCAAATCAGTAAAACCCAAATCACTGAGCAGATCTGTGATCTTCTCTATATTTAAAAAAACAGATGCCTCTTCCTGTTTTCCACGGATGATATTGAATATGTAAAATTCCCAGACCGGAACAACTCATTTATGGTGGAGATAGTACTGAGCTCCAAAAAAGCACAGTCCGCAATCCTGAAAGCAACTAGGGATCTCGAACAAGAAGGAATAGCAGTGTACAGTAAGCCACCTAACAACATCTCCGTTCTACAGAATCAACCGAAGGACATACAAGGGGGATATCCGCAACGAGACGGAAGAGGCCCACAGGGGCCTGGGGGAAACAAGGGCAGTGGCTCTGCTGAAAGATCTCCAACACAAGAAAAGACACTGGCAGCTTTGCCAGAAATTCTATCGCAAGTCCTAAAAAGCTTGGGCCTTGGTACTCAGAGCCTTTAGACAAAAAGGGCTCCATATGGTGAGCTGGAACACACGTGGTTCCAGCACATTTAGGGCAAAGGATACAAGAGACTACCTTTTTGGAAAATTGACATACTTATGTTTCAGGAAACGTGGCTGGTAAACTCAATAGAGATTGAAGGGTTTGTAACATTCTGTCTGCCAGCCAACCAAAAGGCAAAGGGTCGACCAGCGGGAGGGTTGTTTATCGCTTGTAAAAACAGCTCTACCAAATATGTCGTTCATGTCTGGAGAGACGAAATAGATATTTTAGCATGCAAAGTACACCTGGCCTGAAGCCTGAGAAACCCTATCCTGATTGTGATAAACATATACTGGAATCCGGCATCCTCTAAAATCCACGCTTTCCTGAAAAAGTTAACAGAACTAATGGGGAAGATTAAGATGGAGTGGCAAGGAGCAAATATATTGCTGGCAGGTGATCGCAATGCAGAGTGTGTATACCGGAACAAAAAATCTGGGGCAGGAGGGATTCATAAGCTACAGAATAAGGGAAAGGCCTGGTTAGAATTTACTAATGCATGGGAATTTAAAATGTTAAACAAGGCACCACAAGGAAGTGAGGACCCACAAATGACATGGCACATAGGCGACTCAGCCTCTACGCTAGATTACATCTTTGTAAGGCAGGGCATGATTTCCTGTAACTCTACATTAGAAGTGAAACATGAAGGGGGTAGCAACCACTCAAGACTGGAGCTCTCATCACAGACCTTTCTGAATCTATAAAATTAGTGCATAATCAAGAGATAATGGGAATAAAAGGGAAGCTAAGGTTGGTGAAATATGGTCAAGGCGGGAGGGAACTAAACAAAATAAACAGTTTGAGTGTCTGATGGTAAATAAATGCATGTGTGTGGTTTCACAGAAAGGTACTGGGGCATAATGGAACTGGTTTGACAATATTCTATTTCAACTGAAGGAATGTCGGGTGGGGGCATATCTGAAACAAGGGGCTCGTCCTGTTGTTGTAGTGCACGGGGTGATGTATGTAATTTCCTTCTCCAGGTCTCCCACGCCTCCTTTCCGAGTTGGTACCTGTTGCAATTAGGGAGGGGGCAACGGGACAGGATTCAGAAAAACCTATAAAGGTGGATGAAGTGTCAGAAAGGGGGGGAATACTGCATCTCGCCATCAGATGTCTCACCCCCATTCCCCTGAGGACCCCTCACCCAGGTGATCCTCCTGCACTTGTCCACCGCCAGGGTCTGGATCCAAAAGCGATGGCTGTGCCCTGGCCACCTGAGAAAGAGATCCCCAGGGTTCAGACAGTGAGAAAACCTCAGGTTTCTCACACCACTCAGACAAAATGTTAGGTGTAAATTGTAGGATGTCCATGTCTTGCATAGAGGTCATGTTCCAATGAATACTTACAATCAATACCCTATCATTTAATGGTCCCAGGATGTAAGCAGTTCAACAGCTAGGATACCCTGATGGTGTATCTGCTGATTTTTGCATTCCACCCCAAGATCATTCCTAACTGCCGTCAAAAGACCCCAGAACAGACCAGCCTTGCACCCCTTTAAAGCGGGCTGTAGAAACACAGGCTCCTGCCGCTATGTCTCTTGTAAAACAATAATTTGGAAGTCAGAAAAACAAAGAATCACTCTGAAATTGTAACAACTGATTAAAACTCCAAATATTCCAAGCAGGTAAACAAAGGTCTGAGCCCTATGGGATGGAATTGTGAGAGGTGACACTATTCTGACACAAAATCGAGGGTAGCCAGGACCAATCCATGTCTTATGATTGCACAGGATTGTCTTTAAGGTTAACTTTAACCAACCTCTGCTCAGAAATCCCATTCCCAATTTGAATCTTTAGACGAGATTACCAAGCTAAAATACTTGTTGACCACAATCAATTTATCGGTCTTCAGAAAAGATGCCTCTTTGTATTGTTCTACTGATGTTTCAAATATATCATATCCAATTGATAGAAGTGTTACTTTTTCAAATAATTGCAGATCATAGAAGGACTTGGAGTGGGTGCTCATTGTAACAATACCAGTTCTTTGCAAGTAAGTAAATTCAATTCAATCAAAGTTCTTAGATAATAATAGTCCAAGGCTAGTAAACTCAAGATGTTTAAGTGATTTAGAATTATCATCAAACTTTTCCTAAGAATTAATTCCAAGCCCAATCTGCCAAAAGAAGGGCCTCCATGATTCAGGGGTAAATGTTTCTTTGCAGAATTTGAAACCTGTGTCTTAAAAGGTTATTTTCTTCCTGTAGCTACTATAAGGTCAAATACACATACATCTGTATGCATTGCTGAAGTAGTCAAGAAGTTATTGGATTTCAGCTGGTCAGTTGGTAGAGAAGAAGGCATGACCTGATGTAAAATATTAGTTGAATGCTCCAATATTGATGAATCGGCATCTTGAGCAGAAACAAATATCTTTTGTAAGAACAGTGTTCTTAGATGCCTCAGACGAAGCAGCCTTTTCATTATAGTTAGCAGGGTTTGTTTGTTTATATTTCTCTTTCTAATAGAGAGACAATGACAGGGGAAAGTGGACTAGCATTTCTAAGGTCCTCCGAGCTATTCGATGTAGCATTGTTTCTCAGAGTTCTTAGGAATTTACGGGAACCTTTAGGTACATTTTTCAATGTTGTTGTCTTCTTCCTTCTTACCCATTTTACCTTTTTAAAACTGTTTTTTTATACTGACAGCCTTTGAAGTCGAAGAGTTAGCCAGTTCAGCAGTCAGGTTAGCTAATCTTTCTTCCTGGTCTAAAATGGCCATGAACTTGCGTTCCTCTAATAATACACATGAAGCAATAGTATCAGAATTAAGTATTGAGTTGGCCTTTCCACTTTCAATATTATTTAAAGATAATGACTGTTGGTGAAAATGAGGGAAGACGAATCCAGCTTCCTCGTGTACAGTATGCTCATTAAACAACAGCTTTTTTGATTGTCCGTCTTGTGCCAAGATGTAACCTTCCAAGAAGCTCATTTTGGAATTGATGGTATATAATACAGCTTTATTCTCTCTTAAATCTAAGCTAATATTATCATAAAGATGGCAGAGTGAAGTTAGCACAAAGTTAAAAACCAATATAGTACTTAAGCCGATGTTTGAGGAGAGCAGTATCAGGTCCAATTCATGTTGAAATTCTTGAGGAGTATCAGGCCCCTCATGGGTTGATGCATCCAATGTCCGCTCTGAAAAGGTTGGTCTCAAAGCAAGAAAGGGACATTAAAAAAAGAAAAGTTATTGTTTTTCTAGTTCATTAAACACATATATAACACACATAAAAGAATAATTACAAAACTCACAATTCATTGAACAACATTATAAAACATTCACTTTACACTCAAATCTATTAAAAGAAAATAAGTGGCATTAACTACACGCCACCCCCCCCTCACTCGTTCAGAGAGAGACATTTTTTGAGGGGTTGAATGAAATGTTCTGACCCGAGTCAGTAAGAGGCACAGCATCAACCTTCTCAGTAAAGTTGGTTAAAGCATGCAGGGAAACAAGACTACTGGAAGACATCAACATATTACTCTCTGCAGCGTACACAACGTTATTCACTGGAGCAGAAGATAGTGCAGACAACATATAAACCATTCTTGTGCAGCTAAAATAACCTTTGGATCAGAGGGAACATCAGGTACCCCAAGTTTGGATTTGGCAATTGTTTGAAAAAAGTTTGTAATACATATGTTCATGTCCAGTCACATCAACAACAGCAGATGTTTGGCAATATTGCATCCCACGGGAGTACTTGAGGTAGTAAAATCGGTATGTGTTGTGTCTGAGTCTTTCTGGGAGGAACCGGGTTTAGCGGTCTGACCAGATTTGCTCCATAAAGAATACATTTTGGTATAAAATAATTAGCAAAACCCTTACCAATAGTCCTTCTGCCATGACTCCCATGAGAGTAAACACTTCACAATGTTTCCATGGGCGCAGCATTCATTCTCCTGCCGGGGACTGCAGCAGACTGCACTTTGGTTGCAGCTTCACGCTTGTAAGTGTTTTACAAATAGAGCTCCATGTTGCATGTCCTGGGATCAAAGTAGTGTACAAGCAGAGTTTGTCATATGGATGGTGTGGAGGTCCTGTGGTTCGACATTATAATTAAGGGAACATAGATGATAACCTCCACAGGCTTATCTTCTGCACTGAGTTCTAGTTCCTTGATTCATGGGGTAGTCTAAGTTAAAGAGTCAGTTCAGTTTGCCCTTCGCCGAACATGCGGACTATGCAAAACCCCAGTAAATAAGATTATTTTTAGTTTTTTATTGCAGGTTGTCAGACTGGGCAATGTCTTTAGGCTGTGTCCAGTGAATTACACAAAAGGCGACCTTGAAGACTGATTAATTCTCAACTGTGCTTAATTTGTATTTGTATTTTGTTTATTTATATAGCGCACCCTGTCCAAGGGCATCTGGGCACATATCTTGAGGTTACACACAAGTACATTTACAGACATAGAATAAGTAATAATACAGTAAGATAATATATTTAACAGTATGTACAAGGATAATAGGTATTACAGGTTGAATGTGCGTGGTCTGTAAGCCGTATTGCATCAGGGTGACATACAAATAATGTATAAATGTCTGGTGAATATACAATCGTGTTGCAGAGTTACATTGCAGTAATAAGCACAGTTGTGGTCAGGCCAACATACAGTATTGTACCAGTATTAACTAAATGACATGTACACAGAGCAGTCACAATGTGGTGTAAGGAGTGCCATGGTGTGGTGACTCAGATGACTTGAGCTGAGAGCCAGAGTTTGGTTTTACTCTTAAAGGACTGAAAGGATGACTCAGCTCTGATGGTATTGGGCAGGGAGTTCCATAATGTTGTGGCTAGGGCCGGGAAGCTTACCCCCCCCAGCTTTCTGAAGCTTGAATCTCGGAAGGGATAGGCTGTTAGTTTGGGTGCTCTCAGAGGACGGGTAGCCGTGTGAGGTGTAGGTCAATTAGCCAGGTAGGAAGGAGCCCGATTCGCCAGACACTTGTGTGTGAGTGCAAGCGTTTTTAAGGAGATTATTTGAGCAACAGGAAGCCATCGTAGATTGCATCTAACATCAGAAATATGCTGATTTCTAGGAATATTCAGGGCAGCTCTAATGGCATTATTCTGAGTGACTTGTAGTTTATTTAGATTACTTTGGCTGGTCCCTAAATACAAAGCACTACAATAGTCAATCTTAGACATGAGAAGGGTTCTGGCCAGGATAGTGCTATTGGTGGTGGTCAAGAAGGGTCTGCAAGCTGTGATACGCTTGCAGGCATAGGCAGATGCTGAACTGATAGCATTAGTTTGTCTGGCCAGTGATAAGGAGGAATCAAGATAAACACCTACGGTGTTGGTATCCTTGGAGACTTTGATGGCGTTACCATCAATGATGAAAGACTTGAAGGACAGGTCAAGTTTGCTCAGACGTTGATGGGATCCTAAAATGAGGAGATCCGTCTTGTAATCGTTGAGGCAAAGTTCATGTTGAACCATCCACGCCTGAACATCGGTGTAAACATCATTCAGGGATTTGGTGTCCGCTTCATGATCATCCGAGATAGGTATGAGTATCTGGGTCTTGTCAGCGAAATTAGTATACGAGACACCCAGATAGTCAAGGATATCGAATAGTGGTTTGGTGAATACATTATAAAGTGTCGGTGATACACACAAACCTTGGGGAACACCACAGTGAATGGGGGAGGGCTCTGTAAATGCTAAGGGGGAGAATACTCACATTGATCTGTTGTCTAGAAAGGATCTAATCCAGGCAGTGGCCGAGGTAGGCAGCTGACTTTAGGTGTTGACAGAGGATTTGGTGGTTGACCAAATCAAAGGCTGCTGAGAGATCCAATAGGAATAGCAAGGCTAGTTTCCCATTGTCTTTCAGAACCTCAATCTGAGTTTTTAAGTCGATGAGGGCGGTTTCTGTCCCATGCCTAGGATCGAAACCAGATTGCCTAGGGCCAAGGAAATTGTTGAATTCCAGGTAGTCCTGGATCTCCAAGTAGGCTGCTCGATCCAATATTTTGAGCATGAAGGGGACCGTGGTAATGGGCGTATAATTTGTTGGTATACTAGGATTGAGTGATGTTTTTTTGAGCAAAGGGATGACCCAGGCCTCCTTTAGGTTATTTGGGATTATGCTTGATTTGAAGGACTAGTTTATGAAGGAGCTGATGAATGGCGCTAAATCATGTAAGGCCTCTTTAATGATTGAGGCTGGGCATGAATAGCCTTGACAGTTAGACGGTTTGACTTTGTTGATGATGCTTTCAACATCAGTAATAGTTAGAGGAGAGAAACCAATGGTTTATGTGAGGGGGTGACCAGGGTGTTGGAACTAGTGGGGGGTTTGGGGGGGCTATGGTTGCTGCTCAAGCTGCAAGGAGTTTTGCTTAGATTGAATTTTTGCTTGGAGTGTGGCGATTTTGTCCAAGAGTGCTTTTTGTATGTTTGAGCACCATGTACTGTCTTTGGTGCAAGAATCAGGTGGGGCTGCAGGGGATTCGAGGTCCTTCAGAATCTTGAACAGTTCTTTAGTGTTGGAATCTGCTTGCGTAATCCGCAGGTTGTAAGTGTCTTTTTTAGCTTGGATAATAGCCTCCTTGTAGTTGAGGGATGCTATGATAAGGCTATCCTTGTGGGTATCAGAGGGATGACTTTTCCATCGGGATTCAGCAGTACGTTTTTCTTTGAGATGTGCACAAGGTTTAGATTTTCTGAGTTTATTAGGGGCAATGGAGTTCAGTGCTGTAAGTATGGCATGGTTGTATGTGTTGATTAGAAGAGTGTGGTCAGAACATGATGCAGAGGCTTTGTTAAGGGTGGGAATGATGAGTGGCAGTAATTTATCGCAGGTGATGTCCCTTTTGTTTCTGGTGTGCAAGGCTGGGGCGGGGGTAGGTTTGTGGCGTTGGTTGGCTTTAATATTAAAAGTAATAATATGGTGATCTGACCAGGCACAGGGTGAGTTAGACTGTAGGCTGATGTTGCAATTAGAGTCCACTAACCAGTCGAGAGTCCTCCCCTTGTTGTGGGTAGTTTCAAGTATGTGGTGGGTGAAGCCTAACTCTGTTAACGAATTAGCAATGTCAGCAGCAGTGGAATCATTGGTGTCTTGGAAGCCCAAATTAAAGTCCCCTAATAAGATGTTTTGCAAATTAGTTCTGGATTTATCCACTAATAAGGATGTAATGTCATCCAGGAAGGAGGTGATAGTGCCTGGTGGTCTGTAAATCAAGTGTACAGTGGCAGTTTGGTTAGGGGAAATAGGAAGTTTGACTGAGAGGAGCTCTGCAGAGGGAATCTGTTGGATGGACATTACTCTGAAGCCGAGTGTGAGTTTTTGTGGATAAAGACGACGCCACCGCCTTTCGACTGAGGGGTGTTGCGGTCGCATCTGAAGATAGAGTAATCTGTTGGTATGGCAAGGGAGAGTAGTGGTCCTGACGCTGCATGTAGCCAAGTCTTGGTAATGGCGAGGAAGTCAAGATCTTGAGTGGTGATGAGGTCTGCAATGTCTAGCGCATGGGCGGGGAGTGACCTGGCGTTGACCAAGGCACCTCTAATCATACTATCTTTAGGCGTGTTGGCTAGGCGGAAGAGAGAGGATCTAAGTAGGGGAGTGGTGAGAGTAGAGTGTCTCAGACTTGGTAGTGAAGACTTAGCAGTGGTGCAAGGCTTCTGTGTGTGGTTACATGAGGGATTCTGGACCCCAATCTGGTGTTTCTTAGCGACAGTGCGCAAGGTTAACTGGTTGTAGGTTTCGTAGTAGTGTTGTAGCCATAAGGCAGGTGAGTTTAAGTAAGGATTGGCAGATGTATGTGTGGTACTAGGCAATGTGTTACTGATAAGGTAACTACCTAAGGTGAGGTCTTGGGGAGGGGGTGGCTGGTAATGTGGGGTGATTCAGAGTGAAGCTAGTCTGGTAGTGAGGTGTGGTAGTATATGTAGTTGACCAAGCTAATCAAATTAGTAGTAGTGGGATTAGCCTCTGTGTGAGCTGTAGTAAAGAACGCAAGGGCATGTTGGGTAGCTGTATGGTACAGGCGTGCAGGATGAATACTGAGTTGGTCAGTGGTGTTTGAGGTCTGCAATATTGGGCTGGGAATCTAATCTGTTTGATTCTATGCTTCACTAGGATTATGTGCTGTGATTCCTTATGTTTAGGCAGAGTCTGGCTGCTTATTTATTTTAATGTCTTGATTTCTTTTTATGGGTCCCTTATCTAGACAATATCAAATTTTTTCATGCGGTTAATGAATATTGCCTTGGTGATTTCCGACTGATGGCTTGTTTGCAGGAATCAAAGTACTTTCCAGAGCATCGTTAGTTCTAGATATGTGTTGGTGTTAACAGTGTTGATCTGTGGGGAGAAGGAGATATCTGTATCAAAATGACACAAGCTTTTTTTTTAACTCTCCATGCCAGTTCCAGGTCAAGCCCAGAGTCTGTGAATATTCAAACAGTATTTCTTTTCCTGGTGAGTCCCCACCTACCGAACTAACACAATTTCCATCTTGGAAATCTTTAGGTATAACTAACTATCCTCCATCTATAGACAGATGTATTCCAGATATTCTTTGTTGTTCTTGCCGCAGGGGAACATTCTGATAAGCTTACAAGTGACAACAAAATATGCATAGGAATTTGAGTGACATGAATGGTGATCAAGATTACAAGGAAACAATGCATTCAATACACAAAGTAGTTTCTCAGAGACCCTTACTAGTTCCTTGGCTTGCCAGGATGGAGGCAGCATTCCTTCGTGAGCAAAAAACAAATCTGGAAATGCCTGACCTAGAGGAGTAAATGTGCATGGTGCAATCCCAAAATTCCCTGTTGGATGGCAGAGGGATTAAGCAAAAGTAGTACAAAAAGAAAGCAAGGGTTTCAGTGTTGCATGCTCGTCCACACATGTGATCCCCAGGTCAAGTCTGAAGTGCAGCATCAGAGTAGCCCATCTAGCAGTCATAAGGGTCCGAGAAAGATATGTTCTGCAACCACCAACTCATGGCTCATAGCAATATAAATTGGCACCAAACAAGGCTGCCACTAGTGAGTTTGCCCAGTACACTTCCCAAGGGACATCAATGCACCAACACGACTTTGAAAATGGAGAATACCACCCCTGACTGAGCTAGCAGCAGGGAACATCTTCCTGTTAAATTTAACCATTTACAGGAGGCTAAGAATCTTCTGTTGAAATATTCAAAATGGGTTACAAGATCAACAGATCTTCACCCATTTTCTGAGGGCTACAAAGTTGCTTTCCGTTTCCAACTTCCCAAAACATAGGGCCTCATTACAACTCAGGCGTTAAGGGTTAACGCCACCGTTAACCCTTAACGCCTGATTCTGATTTTAACGTCTGCTTTTAGCAGGCGTTAAAATCCATGGCGCTAACCTGCCATGGTGCTAATTACGCCGCCGTAATTTACGGCGGCGTAATTAGCGCCTTCCCCACTCCCATTATGCCCTATGGGGCAAAAATGGGAATGGGGAAGGGGAAATGGGAAATGGGGATTTACTGCCCCACTCACCTTGGAATGAGGCGGTAAATCCGCCATCCACCATGGTGTAAACGAGTTTACACCATGGTGGTAAAGTTGGTGCACTTAGCACCAAGGTTGTAATGAGGCCCATAGACTCGGTATTTGCAACGGTCCATGAGTATTTATGACCATGGCAACATCTTTGGAAAGCTCACGGCAGACGCATCCAACCTGTCCGCAGCATGGCCACGCCCCCTGCAGGGTCTCTTTGTAATGCCCTTCAAGGGCTACTAATATCTTTATCCTGCATGGGGGCTAAGTGAGGGTGACCAAAGGATACTCACCATACCAGCCAGGGCAAGCCTTACCACTGGCAGCGGCCGGGGCAGGGAAACAAAATGTTGGCGACGCCCAGTGCTGGTTTAGCAGTAGCACCATTGAAATGAAAAGCACCCCACTTCCGTGCTGGAGCACTTTCACCCACCATGCCAGCTCGGGGGAGCCCTTGAAAGACTCCTCTTAGCTCTCATGGCAGGGGGACTAATGACGGGCTAATGTGGTGCACCAAGTGACTGGCCGGGTGGGAAGTTTCAAGTCCCCTTTATCTCCCTACTAGTAAGATAGGACTTTGTCTCATCCTTTAAACATCTACCTCCCCAACCCTCCCTCTGGACAATAATGCAGATGCTTTTAAGGATGGTAGATAGGTTGAACCACCAACTACATTAATCACAATGTGTGCCAAAGCTGTTTATCAATAATATTTGTGATTATAACCGTGTTTAGTAACATTAATCAACTTGGGACACCTATTGGGAAAGGGGAACACATATCCATTGGGTTACTCTAATGCATTTCCTACACTACCACACAGTAGAGTTTTGTTCCATTTTGTTCCCATTCTGAATGTCGTAAGTTATTAATAAAGACCAGATTGAAACACAGGTCATCCCCAATTATTCCAGTGGCAAACTACTCATGATGGACCTGCCTACCTAATGCCCAACATACAGGCTAAACTGAAAGCCATAACCAGAAGGATGACTAAAGACAGTCCAAGGAACAGGCAGGGAAGTAATGTAGTAACATAAGACCAATCCACTGTTATGTCAACTACGTCATTGGAGCGCACCAGAAGGATGACTAGACAGTCCAAGGAACAGGCAGGGAAGTAATGTAGTGACATAAAACCAATCCACTGTTATGTCAACTATGGCATCGGAGTGCACGAGTAAGTGACAAAACCAGAGAGGTAACACGGTATTCAGGATTGGCATACTAAAAATGTTATCAAGTCTTCTGGCATGTGTGGATTCTGTTGTGGTGTTAATCAACCTGAAACTTTAAAACATCTGGGGGTTTTTTGTTCGCACTTTGAAAATGCTAGAATGACAGCTTTTGGCAAAGTAAACATTGGAGAAACCAGTTTTTCGAGGGAGTTCTCATGGACACGATATATGTGGGGTGAGAATACCTCTCTGGTTTTGTCATTTTGATGAAAATAATTCATGATCGTTTGTTCTTATTGATGAGCATGTAATGCAGTAAATAGTGTTGGATTTTTAGAATGTTTGTTTGAACTGGAATGAAATGTGAAGTATATGTATAGTTATGTTAGTAAGTAAGTTTTTAATTGTTCCCAACCGTGACTTCAAATGACATTCTCTGAGGGATTAGTATTTACAGAAATTTCGCTCCCTTTTTAACATATTTTAAATGGTTCCATGTCATTCCATCACCTGTTTTTATTTCGCGGCAAATGCCGCAGATGTTTTGCCGCAAAAACTCATCAAATGTTTTTTTGTTTTGTTGGGGGGAGTTACCCCTACAACCCCACTTCCCACCTATTTAGAATCTAGTCCCGAAACACCCTGAAAACGTATCTTTCTACCACCCCTCCCCCCCCATATTTTTAGATGGGTTTTTGCAGTAAAAAATCTGCGGCAAAAAATGCAGCGGGAAAAAAACGGCGATGAATGGACGTCGTAGCATTTTAAATATGTTTATATTGGATTTGGACATTTGCTAATTTGCACAAACGGAGTGGATTTTCAAAAATGTGTTTTATGTATGTTTTTATTTTTTGTTTTTGTATGCGTTTAAAGTGACATGATTACTTATACGAATATATTGCAATGAAGTATTGTTGGAAGATGACGTTTGTAAAGTTTTGTGTATAAACCATATACAAATATTTTTTCAAAAAAAATATTGGACCAGTGCTAGTTTTGGGCTGTTATGTTGCGTTCTAGTACTTGTACTGCACGCCTGGGTTTTGTGGTATTCAATGGGAGACATGTGGTTGCAGGGCTGGTGCTTATAGAGTGTGGTCTTGTGCTCTGCTTCAGTGCAGTTTAATCAAATAGGCTAGAGTGTGGGGCACTATGTTGAGTTCTGTTATTGCAGTCCTTTACTATTAAACTCTTGGGAATGTAAGGGACTTGGGCTAACTGCACGAAACCATATAGTATAGGAAACTTTTAGAGGATAACTACTTGGAGTATTCAAAATATTCAACCAGTCTTGGACATGAGCATTAGCATGTTAAATTCTGGTGCTTCCTGTACTGCTGAATAGAGAGACATGTTCTGACAGGGCCTGTATTTGCAGAAGTGGTGTGGGGGCACTTTGTTTAGTGTAGGATATGGGTGAAGTGGTTGTTCGGGGGTGGTGTCTGATGACTTTGTTCTCTCTTGCTGACATTGGAGTCTTCATGCTCTGCAGGTTTTGTGCCTATATACTGCCTTCATGAACATAGCAGAGAAGACTTGGGTATGGGTTTGTGTGACTCTGTGATAGTTAGAAAGCAGTGGATTGCTGTGCAGGAAGGTGTGAATACTGAGCCGTGAGCCTTTGGGTGGGGGAGGCAAATTAGAAGGTTTCGTCCATGGGGACAGTTTCACGTGGGTGAGTATTCCCAGAGAGATTTTGGAAACCTGAATGCATGTTTAGATGGCAGAATAGAAGGGGATGGTTTGCTTGTGGCCCTGCCCTCCCTCTGATTTGTGGACGCAAATAAGGCTGATGGACTGAGAGAGCATGGCGAAGTATGTCCACTGAGTTGCTGATGGAAAGAGGTAGAGATGCACTAGCTTCCGGTGAACAGCCCAATCGTTGTGAAGCGAGGGCCTGTTCTCTTCACTGGCCCGAAGGCCAGACTGCATCCTTTTTATCTGCAACATTCCTTTATCCCATTACTGCATACACCCTAAAATGTTAACTTCTCGTTTACGCTTCTTGTATTTACTGTAGCAAAGCCTCATATGTTTTATGCCTATAATTCTTCGGAGAGAACCGTTGATTTACTTATCACTTAAAAATGATCAAATGCACCCTCTAGCATGGACCTTTTATATTATTTATTGAACAGCCTTATAGGTTTAAATGCCTATCATCTTCGGAAGAACCATTGCCTTAACAATGCGTGCCAGTTTTCAGGGATCTCACCAACTATTTTGTTTGTGTAATGCCTATAGGTGTCGTCTTCATGTTACCTAACCTCTTTTATTCTTTTTCAGGGTTTCATGACTTTATTTCTGTACTGTTAAAATATGCCATGTTGTGTTAATCTCCCATGTGTCCCCATTTTCACTACATCGAACTGTGGGGCTAAAGGTTCTGGTCACTAATGGCTTTGTGTTTTCTCAGTCATACTATCTTGAAGTGAATTTCCAACTGAATTGGGAGGGGGCGTAGGTCTCTGGGCCCTAGTTCTTGGTGGCTGGGCTGAGCTATTCTGGCCATGTTTGTCTTGTCTTATCCGTAAAGGTTAATGTGCCACCTGTGCATACTTTCTGAGCCTCTACTCCAGAATAGGAAGATAGGAGCTCTAAGATACAGTATTTGTTTACAAGAATCTTGGCCACAGAAAGGGACCCAGTGATACTAATGGATATCGCAGACTTCTTTCATTTGGACAGATGGGTCATCCTTCACATCAAGGTGAAGGCTTCCCACATGTTTGTAGAAAAGAGGTACGGTTGCCCCTCTTCCCACATGTGCTTCCCCTACAGCTCACTGAGAGGCCATGCATGCATGGCTCTTGGAGGAATAGTTCAATCCTTCCTACCTATTCTCTCTACTTTTATGCTGCCCATATTCACCTTTATACAGTCCCTTCTTGGCTTGTCACTTCTGACGGTTGTCTTGGCAGTCCTACTCCAATTCCTTGGGGATTGGCAGGGTGCACCTTAAACTTATACTTGACAATCAAGCCTCCGCACTTCAAGGAAATGCCGGAGAACATCACATAAATATTGTGGCAAAGTCCCCTGCATAATCCTGGGGCCGGATAGTGGGGCGGTCGAGCTAGTAGATCCTGGACAAATATGGAGGAATCTGTGCAATCCCCAGTTCATGTACACTTTGTTTCCCCCACTAAGGCAGGAACACCACCCCACATATAACCATCCATGACAATTGAGGTTGCCTCGAATCACAGAGCTAATATTCATATAAAGCTATGCCAGTGCCCTAGCCAGACCGCCAACACCACGCATAGGAATTAACACTTTGCCCTTTAAGAAAACAAGGTTGCAACATCTTAAATTGACAAACAAGTGGGGAGAAAGAACACGTGTCTGAGATTGAGTCAGAAGTGCACAACATGTGGGAGTCAAATGGATATAAAAATGCCCTTAAAGTGAAAGAAAGGAAACTTGAACATGGTATCCTTGTGCGGAACAGAGCCAAGATTGTTCTCCTACTAGCACTGCTGGGATCCAGTGTTGCCATGTCCCTGCAACTAACGCTTCACACAAACAAAGATCAGCCTTCCATGCTTAGCATGGATTACCAAGCTTTTGATTGACACTCTTGAGGAACAGAGGGACCCTGTTCAAAGCTGGCTTTGGCAGCTGGGCTCCAAAGGGGTAGGGCAGGAGACCTCAAGTCTAAAATGTCAGCAGGCCTTAATATAAGCTTAGGCAAATCTTCCGGCCCATATGACCTGCTCGCTGGCCGAATCCTAGAGCAGGCAAGCCCTCACTTCACTTGTACAATCCATGTCCCCAAGAGGAGAAAACCAGAAAAAAAGCCATCTATCTCAGTCAAATAATGAGGTGTGTTCAAGAAAGAGCTAGAGGAATATGTTTAGAGGGGATGGATGAGCGAGAGATCTCTCGAGGTTGGAGGGGAGAGTGTTATACTAAAGAAGATACATTTAAGAAGGTACCATCTAGAGAACCTTGTACTGAAGAGGTTGGAGGGAGAGAGTTTACGCTTTGCAAGCGAGATATGGGAGGATATATGGAGAGGAGGGTTGGAGGAAGTGGGAGAAGGAGAGAAACTTAGCAATCTGGTGAGGAGGACAGAGAGTGTATAGCGGGACATACAGTTGCAAGATCTGAGGTGCAGGGAGGAAAACAGGCAACCAAACTTGCCAGCAAGACGATGGAGGCTCAGGCAGATCAGGCCAGTCCAGGAAAGACTTTAGAGGAAGGAGGGGGAATGAGTCAATGCAATTTCAGTGAGGACCAGGGAGGCTACGTCAGGTGTAATAAGGAAGGTAATACCCTTGGGACCAGGACCCAAGAACATGGAGGTGGTCAAGTGACAGAGTGCCTCGGCAAACACGTCTCTAAGGATGACCTTTGTTGGCAAAGATTCACCTGTGCCACTGATTACTCAAGGAGAAACTAAGACTTTACCCAGTAAGTGACCTGCTGGCCACAGAGCGGCCCTAACATGGATTCTGCGGAAGAGGGTTTGGAATCTCTGAAAACCAAAGACCTGGGTAATCTGGCGACATTACAATGGAGCAAGGACGAGCCCAAATCGGCCACAGTGACCTTCTTTGCTTTACTTACGATTTGCCATTCAACAAACCAACTTCCGTTTTTGTTATGCAAATAAACTGTTTTTTTCAGAATTACAGCCCCTTTGTGCTTCCTGCATGTGCCACCCATGAGACTTCGCTTTCACTCATTTTACACCACCTTTGAATGTACTGGAAAATGCTTGTTACCATGAGATGTTGCATTTTCTCTTTTCTGTTCAGCATTGCGTCTGATTCACTGCGAGCGACTAGCCATGCAGCCCTACTTTCAAGATTGCACACTCGCTCCCTCATAATGTTCCAATCGTTAGGCTGTGTATCTTCTATCCTGCTACTTTCATCTATCCTCACCTTTTCCTCCTTTCTATTCTGTAGCAGACTGCAGTCTGGTTACCGCCTGGCCGGTGCACACTATACCACTTTCCAGAAAAACCCTGCACAATAAAGCATCCTACGGGGTTGATTGGTTCAATGCAATACCTTATTAACATAGTGGTGGTCGACATTCTTAAAATCATTTTGAAAAAATACTAGTTACGGAAAAGAGACGCACATACATTTGCAGTTGTGGCTTACTGGCAAGGAATCTTGTATTGTTTCCAAAGATTATAGCATCTCAAGCCCAAACCCATTAATTGGTGGTTGGTTTCTGATACCTATTACAATTATACCTAAAATGACATCCATAGCAACTGGAAAAATCGTGTGTGCCTGCTGCTGTATCCGTGATCCTCGCCTCAGCTCTCTCACCCTTTCACACTCGCTGGCTTAAGCGGGACAAAAGATACCTACACTAGTGGAACACCACAGCCTGTGCACTGCAAAAGTAACTTGGTGTACCTTGGGTTTATATATCTGTGTTTGGCCTGTTGGCCATCCATAAGTGTGGGTATGCTGTTGATGCCTGGGTATGATGTATAACTCGTTAGTATTGTGGTGAAGGCTTCTTATGAATGTTCTGAGGGTGTTAGTTGAGGGGTCTCGGCTGGAGAGGATGAGGATAGCTGGTGGGTGGTCTCTATTTAAATATCTTAACAGTGTTTGTATGTGTGTATATATATATATATATATTTACAAAGTTTCATACAAAGATGCTCACAGCTGGTCTTTGCCTAAGAACCATCACTCCCCTTTCAGAACAGTGGCGATAAGAGGTCAGTGACCCAGAAGGAAACTATTGAGTCCTGTGGTAGGGCAACAGCCGAGGACATAACACCCAACATTCCCAAGGTGTCTGTCACCCAACCTTGGGTGAGCTGCCTAACATAGGAGGAGAAGGGCTGCAGCAGAAGGAGAAGGCATACAATTGTACAACAGGAGCATTGTTAAGCAGCCATTTGGCTACAGAGAAGCTCAAGCCTAATGTCAGGCTGCTGGTGATCAATGCAGATCAGGACTAAATTAATGCTGCACAGGGGAAGTAGAGAATCTGTGATGGTGTTGTTTTGGAAGCGGTTTCACACACAGTCGCACATTAGGGGACAGCAAACCATGCAGCGCAGAACCACTACATGAGGACGTTTAACTTTTTTCATGGAGCCAAGCATCCAGTGCCAGCGTTGGATTGACAGTTTATGCCACACAATGTTTGTCCTGCCTCCGGGGGTGTTGTCCTGGTAGATGGTGAGCTCCCTGCGACATGCAGGGGCTAAAGTCCATTCCTACCTGCTGTCACGGCAAAGTAATTGTTGCCCCTTTCGGTGTATGCTGTCATGAAAGAAAAGACTGCCTTGGGCCAGACCACCTTAGGGAAGGGGAGGAGGGAGTGGGAATCTTGTTCGGAGCAGACTATTATCCATGTGCGTCAGCTATTTCTTGGAATGTATTGGCTGTCAATCAAGTATGTTTCCCACCCCAGGGTTAACAACCTTTGGTTGTGTGGAAACCTTTTTGCTGGGTTGGGTGTGTTACTGCTGAAGTAGTAATGAATGGACCAGGCTGTCTGTCTCAATTCCTCACCAGGAGCCTCTTGTTTGGGGACTTTTTGAATGGATGAGGGCAGGTACTGCATGTGGCTGAGTATGGTCAATGGACCCCTGCTACTTATCGAGCCACTGTAACACTGGTTGTTGGCACATTGGAGGCAGACGTTGCGTTTGCCTTCTCATCACAGAGGTGCTAGCTATATCACAGTTGAAAGGAACACCGCTTTTCTTGCTGTAATTAATGGTCATTTGTCCTTATTGATGAGGGAAGGAGACGGTGGTGAGCAAAGGAGGCAAAGGTGTTAGAAGGGTGGTATCAAGATTGGGGTGGTAACATCAAACGGTGAAGGTGATACAGAGGTTGAGGAGGAAGGGGAAAAATCAGAGTGGCAGTAGTAAGGCAGAAATGGTAGCATTCAGAACTGAAGGTGTTAGTGAGGATGAGGTGGGCTGGTCAAAGAGGTTGTATGAGGGAGTACCCCTTAAGAAAAGACTGTGAGAAGCATCTCACACGAAATTGAAATCAGCGATCCTCAGGAGACACCTGGAGGTGGAGGGAAATGTGAAAGATAGTGGAATCTGGGCCATGTGTAGAAATCGAGCTAGCAACCCAAGGGCGCTGTGTTTGGGCAGGTCAGCCCGAGGCAGGCCCAGAAAGTGGGAGGGAAATTGACAGCTGGGCAGGGAGAGTACACCAGAAGTAGAGAGGAAAAAAGGGGTGAAGTTGCAGCATCAGGGATAATGTAGGTCTCCGGGAACCTCTGCCCTTTTCTCCTTCTATGTCTCGTCAAGAAGGCTGCTTTTTTGCCAGAATAGTTGGAGAACCGTTGCCAGGGTTTATGTCTTGTTCCTTTGAAGGGGACAAAGATCTATAAGAGTGCAGAAGTAGACTCGGGACACAAAGGTTGTATGCTTGTTTCCATAAACATATATTTAACAGAAAATAAGGAAAAATCCTGTCTGTCCCTATAACTAAGAGGGGTTTCCCTGCCTCAAACAAAACTAAGGATGGTGTCAGAATGTCCGTCAAACGAAAAATAGTCCACTGTCCTATGCCCCAAAGTTATTTTCCGTCCCTTACACTCCAAAAAGTAAACAATATAACTAGTTACACCCTGACTCCAGAGGATGTCTCCTTCCTTCTGGATGGTGTTATGCAGTTCGTGACTGTGGGAGGAATATCCCTCTTCTCCTGGCTGTCACTAGGCCTTTCAACATAGTAAGCCCTTAGTTCCATAGAGATGGAGGGAGGGGGGTCTCCATTCCCCATGACTTCTTGAGCAACTCTTTACAGTTTCACAAAGATGGGGGGAAATATCTCCCTTCCCCAAGCCTTTCTTAGGTTCTCTTTCAATATTCCCAATGGCGTCGTGGTTTTGCCAGAGGATATATCCTTCCTCCTATGGTCTTCTCTTGTCTTTAGCCAAGAGATATTTCTCTCTTCCCCTGGTCTTCTCTTGATTTTGCCAACAGATATTCCTCTCTTCCCTTGGTCTTTTGTTGCAGTTAGGTAGGTCCCAGACCACTTTCATTGTGTGTCTCACTCAGGCCTGGTTCACTATCCTGCCAGGCATTGTTTTGCATATATAACTCCAATCCTTTTAGCATTCGGATTCCAGACCCCTTGCTCAAGTTTATAATGTCTCTTAATCATACCCGGTTCACTATCCTGCTAGGCACTGTTTCTCCTATGGTGTTCTCCAGTTCTCTCAACATATGGGTCCCGGACCTTTCTTTCTGGTTTGCAATGTCTCTTATTCAGGTCGAGTTCACTAGTCTGCCAAGCACTGTTTGGCACATAAAGTCCTCTGGGATTCTTCCAAGTACTGTTACGAGGAAAAGATGACGATTTTTGAACTCGGATGGATTGTTCTCAACAACTGGTTTTACCCCGGGGATTGCTCTTTTGCCCCGACTTGGTTCAACTCTGCCCCTCAGGGTCTCAACAGGGCCTTTGCTCTGCTCCCTGCCTTCTAGAGCAATTCCCAATCAACACAGTTCTCTTTACAGATTCTCTCAACCCCAGGGGCTTGCTCCTAACCCCTGCTCTGCAGGTTGATTCTCTCTCTGGCTCCCAGCTTCTCTGGGTTTCTCTCGTCCCTGGAAGCTGTGCAGCGGTTCCACAGTCATGGGTCCCTCACAGGTACAGCAGATGCGCCTTCCACTGTCCACCTGGCCGCCGGATACCTCTTTCTCCCGCTGTGTTCCCCGTGTTTCAGCGGCATGCTCTAATGGATCGCGTCTGCGGTCTGGCTAGCGTCCCGGTCTCCTTCGGTTCTTGCTCTCTGCACAGCCGCTCCCTCCAGGTCGCTGTTCCTCCAGGGAGGATCAGACTACAAGAGTAGTCCTTCCTCTCTTTTATCTTTGGCTGGCTTGTGTGTGGTTGAGAGCTAGTATGTTCGCTTTGGTTCCGCGAATGGCTCTTCAATCCTTCTTTGTTCTTCGTGCTAGTATCCACAGAGACATAGCTTTCTACATTTCCCTCACGCTTCCTCATCACAGTTTGGTTTTTCTCATACTCCTAGACCGGTCTACTATGCACAAAGTAACTATGAGCATAAATATGAGGTAAAGAGAATGGGAGTGTTATGCCCCAAAAGGGTGGAGGAATGTGTTTTTCGGGGTAGAGTGGTATTTGTTATACTGCGTTCTTCTTTGATAGTCTTCCCTTCCTCCACAGAAGGGGTGCCCTCCCATGGGATCCTCCCGCCGAGTACCACCCTCAGGGGGACTAGCATGTAGCAGCCTCACCCCCATCGCCCCATGGGAACACCTCCCCCCAGGGAGGAAGTGACAGGATTCATCACAGATCCTACTGTTATGTTTTGTTGATTTGTACCGCACACCTCTAACACCCAAGGGCAGTCTCCAGGCACTCACATGGCTCTGCAAGAGAGGGGGCTGGGTGTGTAAGTGGAGGTAGGATATGATATGTTCAGAACCAGGAAGGACAGGCATCTGTGAGCGTTGTTTTGCATGTTGGAGATGGTTCAGGAGGCCCCGTGTGTTGTAAACGTACAGGTAGGACTCAGTGCCTTGGATGTGTGCTGGTGTTTCTGTTGGTGTGCGTGTTGTGTGGATTGTGGTTGTGCGCACCGAATTGCTGTATCCATAAGGGGTCCAGCGTCAGGGATGGCTGTTAGGTGTATGAATATGTATTGTGTTGGTGTGCATTTGTGTAGTGATGATGGATTTATGGACTATGTGACGGGAAGTTCCCTGTAGGTTTGCTTCCAGAATCTCATTGAGATGGTAGGGGGTGTACCTTAGATTGATTCTTGGTGTGTTTATGTGTAGTGTGGCTAGCCCCAACTGTAGTGTAGTGGCATCTTATGTTGGAGGAGCAGGAAGGGGGAATGGGTTAGTAAGTCGGTTGGTTTTGGTGAAGCTTCTGGTGATTCTCGTCCAGGTTAGACGTGGCTGTTGGGTGTGGACCTGCTGTCCGGTACGTTGCTGAAAGGGTGCGCAACAGGAGTTATGAAGATAGAGGGGAGAGGTGCTCAGCCGGGTGGCCCTAGTTATGGGTGGGCAGGTAGGTAGGGTAGGGTTGGGTTTTAATGGTTTACCTATCTGTGTTTCCTTGAAGCTTAATTGCAAGTGGGTGTTATCACTAAATATGTCCATTGGTTGGGCAGCTTTCTCTTCAATTATCACTTTAGTTGCTGGGCATAGATTTTTGGGGCTGGGGGGTGCAGTGTTCTGGTCCACTGAGCTATTGCCATTAAATGTAACTGTGTCCCTTAGAGTATTTCTTTCGGTCCGGGATGTTATTGCTGTTGATGTCCCTTTGAGGTTGTCATTGTCTGTTGAATAGCCAGGTTTTGAGTCATTATCTGAAGGTGATGTGGCCTTCTGTGGTTCTAATTTCTTTGGGCATGGTGTTCCAAAGTTTGGCAATTAGACGCGAGAACGCTGTTCCCCGAATTTCCCTTTTTTGTATTGTTTTGTCTCTATTTGTAAGTCGTTGCATGATCTTAGGTTCCTTCTTGGCTGGTAGCGGCCGATCTTGTCTTGGAGGAATTCGGCACCTTGTCTGTGTAAGGCTTTGTGGGCGATGCAGAGTGCTTTGAATTTAATGCTTTTTTTTTAACTGGTAGCCAGTGTAGGCTTTTCAGAGCTGGAGTGATGCGGTGTCTTCTGTTTAATGTTAGTAGAATCCTGGCTGAAGTGCTTTGTAACCTTTGCAGTTTCTTGGTGAGTCTTTCCGGCACTCCTAGGTAGAGGCTGTTTGCGTACTCAATACTTTTAAGTATCAGGGATATGATAATGAGGGTTCTGACAGGAAAGGTGAGGTATGGGAGCAGTCCTCTGAGTAGTCGTAGGAGGTAGAAGCATTTCTTGGGGATTGCGTTGACTTGCGGTTCCAGGGATAGTCTATTGTCCATGAGTATTCATAGGTTATTTACTACATTGGAAGTCTCTAGTTGTGTTCTTATGCCAGCCAGCCAGTGGAGGGTTAGCTGTGTTGATTTCTGAGGGTGAGAGCATTATTTCTGTTTTTGCCGGGTTCAGTTTGAGGATGTTTATTGTCATCCCGTTGTAGATGTCTATGAAGCAGTTGTGTATTCCTCGGTTGTGGTCTTCTTCACTTTCAGTTGTGTGTCGCCTGCTTAGTTGTAGGCGGTTAGTCCATGGGTTTGAATGATTTTCATCAGGGGGCACATGAATATGTTGAAGAGCAGAGGAGAGAGGCTGGATCCCTGTGGAACTCTGCAGGAGATATTTTTGGTGTTTGAGATGAACAGTGGTAAGTAGGTTCTTTCGGTTCGGTTTGTGAGGAATGAGGTAAGCCACCTTAGTGCGGATTCCTGTGGTTTATAGTCATAACATCGAAAAACAAAAAAGTCAAAAGTCAAAAAAAAAAAAAAAAAAAAAAACCGAGAAAAAAAAAAATGTCGTAAAAAAAAGTCGAATTTCCTTTTTATTACATTTTTTATTCGAAATTGGGGGGATCCCCCAACTCCCCCTTTTAATTTCTTTTTTACCTTTTTTTTTTTTTTACATGCGAGAGCCAAAAAAGAAATATAAATAAAAAAATAAATCATTCAACTTTTTTACTTTTGACATTATTTTTTCGACATTATTGAAATTCGACATTTTTTTTCTCGATATTAAGACTGTACATCGATTCCTGTATGTCACATTCCATCAGTCTTTTTCTTAGTGTTGCATGGCTGATTGTATCGAATGCCGCAGATATTTCCAATAGTATGAGGGCCAATTGTACGTAGTCTGCATATTTTCAGGTCGTCCCATATCGATAGGAGCGACAAATCTGTTCCTCTCATTGGTCTGAAGCCAACTTGTGACCAGTCGAGTATTACATTTGTTTTGATGTATGTAAGTAGGCTCTTGTACATATTGTTCTCCAGGATCTTCGCTGGATAGGGCAAGTTGGATATCGGTCTGTAGTTGCTTGGGTCTTCTGCACTTTCCAAATCCTTTTTTGCCAGTGGTCTGATGTATGCTGATTTGAAGGCGGTTGGTATGATTGTTATTTCAAGTGATAGCTTCAGTAGGTTCCGGAAAAGTGTTTTTGAAGATTTCATGGGGCAGTGGTCCCTTGGGGATCCTACAAGGTTGGCGTCCTTAATCTGTGAAGCAAAGGTTTCTTTTGTGATTGGCTCTAGGCAGGCGAGTTTTGCTGAAGTCTGTGTTTCACCCCTGCCTTTTGTGCGGCAGAGGTTTGCTGGATTGTTTTTATTTTTGATCTCAGGTTGTGGGTGATGCTGTCACAAAGTGCTTTTGTTGCGATGACAGATTTTGCAGGATGAGTTTTTTAAAATCTCTTTGATGATTCTGACAAGTTCTTTCTGTGGATTGTTTACCGATTCAATTCTTGTGGCATATTATTTATTTTTTGCTTTGAGTACTGTTGATTTGCATAGTCTGAGCTGTCTTTGGTATTTTATTCTGTAATTTGCCGGTTGTACTGTTCTCTCCATGTCTTTTCCATTTTTGCAGTTTTTTGTTGTTCTAGCAGTTCTTCTGTGAACCATTTTGCAGGCAGTTTTTTTGGTGCGTCTTTGAAAGGGTTTACTGGTGGCAGGAGGTCTAGGGCCTCTGTGATCCAGGTGTTGAGTGTTTTGCGCTGCGTCTGTGGTTGTTTCGGTGGGTTCTATGGTGCTAGGTAGGGTCGCGTCTAGTAGGTTTGTTAAGGCCTCCAGGTCTACGTTCCTCTAGTTGCTTTTCTTGCGGGCATGGAGTATTTCCTTTCCGGCCAGTAGGCAGGTTTGGTGCTTGATGTAGAATGGATTTGGGTAATTGTCGCTCCATACCATCGGAGTGGGTGCCACATATGTGCATAGTCCTTCTCTGCAGAAGATTGGGTCCAGGGTATATATGACATTGTGCATGGATCCATTTACAATTTGCTTGAAGTGCAGCGTTTCCAGGAGTGCGAAGAGCAAGTTTGCGGATGTCTCGTTTTCTTTTTGTTCGAACCAAACGTTGAAGTCTCGCAGTATGACTAGGCTGTCATGGTAGGTTGATAAAATGGCGTTGGAGCTTGCTAGTTCTGTTGCGAAGATGGGGTTGTAGGATAGCGGTCTGTAGATCAGGAGGAACACTATGTTGGATTCGTCATTGAGTTTGTTCTCGATGAGGAGGGATTCACAGTCTTCTACGTCAGTTGGGTTGAGTGGGGCGGCTCAGATGTTCTCTTTTTGTACTATTGCAATTCCGTCTCCTCTTCGGTTTTCTCTGTCAGCGCGTATTCATTTGAGATTGTCTGGTATGGCTTTGTCCGCAATGGCTTTGCAATTTTTCAGACAACCAGGTTTCTGTAAGAAAGAACACGTCTGTGCTTCCTCGCTTAGTAGGTCATGGATTTCTGTTGATTGTTTTGCCATAGATCCAACGTTGAGCAGGCTGTAGTGTAGTTTGCTTGTTTTTCCTTGTGGGTTGTTGTTTGTTCTATTGTCAGTTCGGTTCAGCGTGTTGTCGGGTGTGTTTCCGTTGCTGGTGATCCTCTCCTGGTTGTGCCTGTTGGGAGGAGGAGTTCTTTGGTGGTCAGTCTCTTCATCGCGTAGTCCGATTATTTTGATTGCAGGGTTGTTTGGTTTTGGTTTGTTCCAGCTGGTGACGTGTGTTGGTGCTAGTCCTTTGTTCCAGTCTTTGGTGATGTAAGGTGTGTAGAAGGTAATGGTTGCAAGTTTGTCCCTGATTCTTGTTGGAGGTCCATGGTAATCTCCGGGTTGGTTCATTAATAATCGTGCTGCGCTTGGCATCCCGGTGGGGTCTGTATTTGTTTTGTTTCTTGCCTGTGGGTCAGTTGCTGGTAGTTCGTATTTACTTACAAAGCAGTCATATGTGGAGAGGTAGCGAGCAATGTAGTCTGTCCTTGCTCTTTTCTTTGTATGTGTCCATTTGGTCTCTTCTTCACCAAGGTATTTGGAGTTCTGAGATCTTGCTGCTCTGCACCTTTCTGTGAGGCAGCGGTTTCCTTTTTAAGTCTGTTGTCCATTCTAGCTTCTTTGTCTTTCTTGTGGCGATGCATGGTGTTTGAATTGTAGGGATGGATTCCTTTGAGCGGTAGTCCTCTTTGGATTGGTATGTTTCCTGGTCCCTGGGGCTAAGTCTTTTCTGTTTGTGGTTAGTTGTTGCTTGTAGTTGATGAGGTTGTGGACCAGGGGTTGTTTATCCTCGTGGTTTGGTCGATTACTGGTTTTACTTTGTGGCTTTGTGTGGTTTTTGAGGGCCTTTTGGAGAAATAGCGTGGTCCTTTTAAAAAAAATGTAAAGTGCACTTAGGAGGCACTTGGTGTCCTTTCGCTCACATCATGAGAGATACAAAGTACAAAATACATATAAAATACAATTTAAGAATCACATATAAGAGCAACAATGCATCGGAACATGTAATATCTACATTTAAAATCACTTGGTTAAAAGATACCAATTCATGATAGATTTTTAAAAAACATCAAAGAAATTATTCAATGATATAAAACATGTATACAAGAAATTTGCTTTAAGCCAAACATGATGTGACGCAGCGGTGATGACGTAGGATTCTGCCGAAAAACGGGCACTCCAAAACTGCTCACAGCTATAATTGCCAAATCTGTTATATTCCCTTACATAAAGGTCCTTTTGTTGAACATACTCAACATATGTGCTCCTCTCTTTTGACTCCCCTCCAGGTCCTGGTATTTACTAGTACAAGGAAAAGATCAAAACGAAGGCAAACAATAAAATATGTCTGCCGGAAGACGCAGCGTGATTAAATATTTCCTAGGATAGTCCTCAAAATGACCCTGATGAGTGTATACTGCATATTTGCGTTTTTCAGCCAAGCTATTGAAGGAAACACAACAATCAAAATTGCAGGTTTTGCCATTTATCTTACTTAAAAATAGTGGGATATCTAAAATCCCAGTACAAAGTAAGTTAATCTCTTGACAATGTCTAGTCACCATACGTTCCAGATCCCTAAACCAAACACTCTTAGATAGCCAGGCTTCAGCATTGCCTCATTTAAACAGAGGTCGAAAATGTGCAGCCCATAATGTGGTTTAATAAACAATTTAAACAAACTTTTTAGCAAAATAGAAAACTTTATTAAATAAGTTAAAAGACAATCTAAAATTTATTGCAAAGTAGTTATCAGAAGAACGACAGTTAATGCACATTTATCAAAGTATTGTGAAATAATAAAATAGGAAAACATTTGACACAACTATGTCCTTAAAGAGATAATGTTTTTAAGTAGTGATAAAGACTATTCTAGGTGGAGTAACTCTTCTATATAGAGTTCTATAATGTCTAGAGAGGTATTTGTTACCACCTCCTTGGGACACTAATGGCTTATCCTAGTGTAGATGTTAACACTACATCACCTATGCTTTGTGGCATACGTTTGAACTCGGCATGTTTCTGTTCTAGTTGCTATTGATGGCGAACATTCATCAGGAGTGTAAACGTGTAAGTCACTAATAAAGCTTAAACTCTCAATTTGATAATTCTTCCAATCTTGGATTTAGTCTGTTTTCCACTTGTTGATCCGTGGAGACACCTCGGTATCATCACACCATGGGCTGCCAATAAAAACAGTAAAGAACAAGTTACTTTCTTACCTGGTAATGTTCTTTCGATGGGATGTTCCTCCGACATATTCCACATCTATGACAGTAATCACCACAGCTGTGCTGCCTCGGAAACATTTTCGACGTAGGCGTCCTGCGTCAATGACGTCGATACGCTTTCCTTGAGGGCCTCCGTCGAGGGTCGACGTCACCGGATGTTATATCTAAGAAGCACAGCGCCCTTAGGCTCAGTTGTAGTTTTTTTCCCCAGAACGTGTGGCACCAATCTCCTGCCAGTATGACTGCAGAAAGCCTTGCGGAAATGTAAGCTGCAATCGCATAAGAAATTCTGTAGAGGGGCAGGCTGGGAGGGTGCAATGTGGAATACGTCGAACATCCCATCGAAAGAACATTACCAGGTAAGAAAGTAACTTGTTCCTCGAGGGGATTGTGTCCTCCGACGTATTCCACATCTATGACAGATTCCCAAAGCAGTACCAAGGTCTGGAGGTGGGAAAAAGAATTTCGAATTTTAGAATGCCCAATCAAATTGCAGAATAGAGAACCGCCTTACCAAACGACAAATCTTGCCCATGGATAGAGTCCAGGGAAAAGTGTTTTACAAAAGTATGGACAGAGGCCCATGTGGCTGCTTCACAAATATTACAAATGGGAACACCCCTCTGCAGAGCAGTAGAGGCCGCCACACCCCTAGTCGAATGAGCCGTAAGCCTACTGGAGGGTCCTTACCCGCCAAACGGTAACATTCAGAGATTGTCAAAATGATCCATCTGGACAAGGTCTTCTTGGAAACAGCTTGACCTAAACGCCTACCAGTGTATCCTACAAATAGCTGATCGTCCACTCTGACCTGGGACATCCATGAGAGATAGAAGCTCAAAGCTCTCCTAGGATCCAACCTATGGAGCCTCTCCTCTTAATTACTAGGATGCTGAGGAGGATATAACGCTGGAAGAATGACCTTCTGGCTCAAATGAGATTCTGACACAACCTTCGGAAGAAAAGAAGGACGAACCCTAAGGACAACCCTGTCCTTATGGAACACCGTGAAAGGTGGCTTGGCGGAAAGCACCTGCAACTCACTCACTCTGCAAGCGGAAGTAACCACAACTAAAAATACAGTCTAGAAGGTCAACAGTCTCAATGGACAAGAATGTAAGGGCTCAAACGGAGCTCCCATTAGGAATTTTAGAACTAAGTTCAAATCCCATCCCGGCACCTGGAAAGGTGACGGTGGAAACACATTAGTTGGCCCTTTTAGAAACTGAGAAATCAAAGGAATCTTAAAATAAGAAAACTCATCAGACGAGCGCTTAAGTATTGACAGTGCCGCCAGGTAACCGTTAATGGTACCCACTTGCAGGCATTTGTGAGCTAATGAAAGCAAAAAAGACAGAACCACAGGAATTGAACACTGAAAAGGATCCACATTCTGAACCCTGCACCAGTCGCAGAACTTTCTCCAATGGCAACGGTACCAGGATATTGTTGCTGGCCTTCTGGCCGAAAGCAACACCTCCATCATGTCTTCAGGGAGGTCCCAATCCTTATAGCTCAACCTTTCAGAAACCAAGCATGAAGGCTGAGAGACTTGACCTCTGGATGGAGAACCCGACCCCCCGCCCGTGAGAGCAGATCGTCTCGATAGGGAAGACGGCGTGGAGGGCAGATGGACATGTCGAGAAGGTTGCCAGAGCAATGAGGATCATTTGGGAACCGAACCTCCGTAACTTCTGCAACATTTGCAGAATGACGGGGACTGGAGGAAACGCGAACAGCAGTGGGAATGACCACTCCACTACGAACTCGTCCGCCGCCACGTTTTCGCCGCCGGCCAGATGAACTGCTGCAATCAAAATTTCCTGCTGCATGGCCCAGAACCAGAGCTGCATCGCCTCTCTGCACAGTGGGAGTAACCCTGCCCCCCCTTTTTTGTTTAGGTAGTGCATGGCCACTGTATTGTCCGTCATAATCAGGATATTCTTCCCCCGCACAGACGGCAGAAAAGCCTTCAGGGCTAGCCTGACGGCCCTCGGCTCTAATAGATTGATGTGGAGTCTGGACTCCGACGGAGACTAACGACCGCTGTCAACTCGTTGGCATGAGCTTCCCATCCCGTGAGGTATGCGTCCGTCACAATTGTCACCTCCGGGCAGGGTAGCCAAAATGGTGTTCCCTTCATCAGGTTGCCTTCGTCGGCCCACCACAGAAGATCCTGGGCGACCAAGGGCAGCACCTGAACGGGATCCGACATCCTTCCGGAGGACTGCGACCACAGCATCTTGAGAGCCCACTGCAGAGACCTCGTCCGCAGCCTGGCCTCCGGCACCAATAGAATGCAGGATGCCATGAGGCCGAGCAACCTCAAGAACTCGAACGTCGGGAGACTCTGGGCATGTTGAAACTTGTCTACCATCTGTAGAATGTGATGAGCCCTCAACTGGGGAGGCGAAACCTGCCCCAGGGATGTGTTGAGCACTTCTCCGATGTACTGGAGCCGCTGGGTAGGTGTCAAGTGTGACTTCTTTAAGTTGAGGGAGAAGCCCAGCTTGTGAAGGGAGTGGCAGGTGACGGACAGATGATCCAGGACTTGCTCGGGAGAGCGCGCCCTGATCAACCAATCGTCCACGTATGGGTAGACATGAATCCCCCCCTTTCCTGAGATACGCTGCCACCACCACCATTAGCTTGGTGAAGACCCTCGGGGTGGAGGTCAATCCGAACAGCAGGACCCAAAACTGAAAATGTGAGTCGCCAACCGTAAACCTCAGGTACTTCCTGTGCTTGGGATGAATCGGCACATAAAAGTAAGCACCCTTGAGGTCGAGAGACACCAACCACTCCTGAAGCTGAAGGGCCAGGAGGACTTGAGAAAGAGTAACCACCTTGAACTTGTCCTTCCTGAGGAGCTTGTTCAAACCACGCAAGTCCATGATGGGTCTCAATCTCCCATCTTATTTCGGGATAAAAAAATATGGGGAATACCATCCCTTGTTCCTCTCCGCTACAGGCACCAGTTGTATGGCGCCTTTCTCCAGCAGGGATAGGATTTCCTGCGCAAGGCGTGGGTCGGGACTCTTCAAAGAGAGCTTCCCCGGTGGATTATCGTGAGGCCTCTGTCGGAAAGGAAGACAGTAGCCGTGGGCTATGATCTCCAGAACCCACACATCTGAAGTAATGGCACACCATTCTACAAGATGCTGCGCCAGCCTTCCCCCAACCGGCGAACCATGGGCCATGGCCTCATGACTGAGCTGAAGCAGCTGCAGCAGTGCCTGAAGACAAGGAAGCAACTGCCCGAGCGGCTTTGAAACCTCGATTACCTTGTTTTCCACCTCTGGTACTCCTACGTTGGCCCCTTTGACTGGCAGCTCCCCTCGATCTACCAAAGGAAGAGTAGTATCGAAAGGAACCTCCCCTCCATTGCTGTCCACTAGGTTGAAATGGTGGAGGTTGACGTACTGCAGCACACAACAACTTTGCTGCAGGTTTGGAGGTCTGCAACCTCTCAAGGCTCTCTCAGCCTTGCTGCCAAAAAGATGGACACCATCAAAGGGCATGTCGAGAAGCCGGGACTGCACATCAGGAGCAAACCTGACTTCCGCAACCACGCAAACATGTGCATCACGGTGCTCGCCGCCATGGACCGGCTGAAACAGTCTGCCACGTCCAGACCCGTCTGAACAGATTCACACATGGCATCCTTGCCATCCTGCACGAGGGTTAAGAAGCCATCCCGTTCCTCCCCTTCGGGAATATGTTCAGCCGCCAAAGATACACAATTCCACAGAGTGTGAGTGAATCTTGCTAAGGCACAAACAGAGTTGGCAGCCTTTAAAGCCATACCCCCAGATGAAAATACTTTCTTCGCCCAGCCATCAAAGCGCTCGTCGTCCCTATCAGGAGGGATGGTAGGGTACGCAGCCTGCTTCGCTGGGGCCGTAGCCGCCTGCACCACCAAACTCTCCGGAGTGGGGTGCGTAGACAAGTAGCAGGGGTCACCACTGACTGGACTGTATTTTTTCAGAAGCGACTTACCCACTGCCGGGAGACTCTCCGGAGCAGTCCAAGCCGCTGCCACCCTTCTTTGTAAGGCCATATGAAATGGCAGCACCGGGTCAGTGGGCGGACCTTGGTCCAATATTTCTGTCAGGTCATCCTGCAGAAAATCAACAGGTGGCGCAGACCATCCCAAGTACTCAGTCACCCTCGACATGAGATGCCTGTACAAGGACTCAGCATGTGTGCCAGGCTCAGGCCTACCAAACTCAACCTCCGGAGAGGTGTCCAGACCACTGGGGTCATGTAAAGACTGACATAGGTCTTCCATTTGGCTGTGACCAGACAACAGGTCATCAGGAACCTCAGGAGGCACAACCCCCTCCTCATCCGACCCTACTTCCACCTCTGAAATGCAGTCCAAAGGCTGGAATAATTCAAGCTTGGGGGATGACCAGAGAAGGGCTCAAAGACAAGCCTCACTGACTTGCAGAGGGCCTTCCTCTGAGTTTCCACCGCCCTCCGGGGCACCTCTGGTAAATTCTCCTCGAAAGGCGTCAAGGGCGCTGATGGAATTGGCGTTGATGTCGACGACTTCGACAACGGCTTCAAGGCCGGAGCCCCGAGCGTGTCGTTTGATGGCCTCGGTGCCGATGGCATTGACGACTTCCTCGGAGCCGGAGCCGCGAGAGAGTCCCTCGACGGACATGGCGCCGACAGCGTCAATGCTTCTTAGAAGTCCTCACAGGCTCTGACGGTCTCAAGGGCGTCGAGGACCTGGACCTGGCACGGCTATGGCAATCAACTTTGTCCGATCGGGACTTCGACGGCTCCCGATGGTCGCGCGTACCGCCCGAGCCCGAAGGCGCGCGAGCGGTGGCCCTAGCTCGTTCTTTGCCGGCTTCTCTCGAAGGCGCGGACAGAATGGTGCCCTGAGATTCAAAAATCGCCGACATCTCCTGGCAGAATGCGTCCCATTCCGCCAGTGATGAATGCTTGTTGGGACAAGCCACCCGCCGTCTGGCGGAGTCCTCTGACGAGGAAGGGGAAGGCGACCAATGACGCGCTTCCTAAAGTGCCTAGAAGAGGCAGAGGAATGGCGGGACCAACTCCGAGACCGAGACCCCCTGGACTTATGCCGACGCAGATAGTCGCCCCTCGAGTCGTCGGTCGAAAGCCCAGCAGATTAGAAACTCTACCTACCGACAATTTCTTCTTCCGCTCCCGCAAGGCCTTTGATGTGAGGGACTGGCAGTCATTGCAGTCGTCGGTGACGTGGCTCTCGGCAAGGCACCAGAGGCAGACGTTGTGCGGGTCCGTAATGGACATTTTGGCACCGCAGTCCCAACACTTTTTGAAGCCCGACTTCGGGGTAGAAGAAGAAGACATATTCTCAAACTTTCTCAATCGTAGAAGAATTGAGCGTGCCGAGATTCTGAGGCGAACACGTTCGCGGAAAAAACAGAACTGAGGCTACGGGCGCCGTGCGTCCTAGATATAACATCCAGGGACAACGACCCTCGATGACAGCGTACCGACGTAGGACGCCTAAAAAGTTTCTGAGGCAGCACAGCTGTGGTGATTACTGTCATAGATGTGTAATACGCCGGAGGACAAAATCCCCTCGAAACATAGCTATTAATGCAATAGTCAATATATGGGTTATAAAAAATACCCTTCGCCAACCAAAGTGTGAGTTTACATGTGGTGGTGTGGGTAACTAGTTTTCACATGGGTGGTCTGTTAATAGACTTGAGCGTTGTATACCAGGGAGTCAATAGAACTCCAGTTACATTTTATTTCGTCCCAGGATTTACAGGCTGAGGTATTCCACATGGATGTTAAAGACTGAAGACAGAGTTCTAATCTTAGAGCCTCAACAGGGGCGTGCTCAGCATGTTCAACGACGAGCAAGGAACCTTCGCCTCCAACTTAGGCAGCCAAAGTACTGCTTTAAGGGGGTAAACCTCCAATGCATATCTGATTGTGGGGAATATAGACATCCTGTATGCGCCACTACTTGTGCTTCAATTGATCTACCCCCATTTTGGGAAATAACCCTCCTAATGGTCAACCACTTTCTCCACACTTTTGCTATCTGTTCTTCTATATCTATATGTGCCAGGGATGAGGAAGCATCTATTTGAACACCAAGCTATTTATATGTGACAGACTCTAACCGTATATTAACTACGGATCCCTACCTGTTTATTTCCTGCCACAGGACATCGTTTTAGTCTTGGAGATGTTAATTCCTAACCCATTTAGTTCAGAATATAGAGCCAATGCATTCAAAGATCATTGTAGTCCAATTTCCGTCCTAACCAAGATCACAGTATCATCAGCGTACATTAAGCAGGACGTTTTAATTTTCCAAATCTAGGAGGAAAATTGGAGACTGAATTTAGGGCCTGGGCCAAGTCAGATACGTAAAGGTTATAGAGCAGGGGCGCTAATGTACAACCCTGCTTCAGTCCCACATTTGTGTCATAATGTCCCGACAATGCACCCTTACATGAGTGTCTCCATATAATAGTTTTAAGAAATATAGCAGAGAATCATCTATGACCCATGTAGTCAATTTCTCCCATAGACGCAAGCGAATAACACTACCGAAATTTCGTGCTGAAAATCCACAAAACATGGATACATGGGGGCCTCCGAGTAGTGGTATGCATCCGAAATTAAGGTCTGTAGTATCCATATGGAATGGAAGGTGTTAAAACCCTTACGAAAACCCGATTGGTGAGATCTAGAAGATGGGCCCGCTTGGCCCAATTTGACAAAACCTGCAAAGGTAGTCCTGTAAACAATTGCGAACTGCAATCTGACAGTGCCAGTAACCTACAGCATGCCAGATCTTGGTCCGTGATTTAATACCGGTACCAGCAAGGATTCTTGCCATGACCTAGGTACCAAACCTGTTTTGCATATTCATATATAGAAACTGGCACTTCAGCGGGGCTGCCCAAAAAGGTGGATCCATTTTTAGGATAACATTGCAGAAGCCATCCAGGCCCATGGCCCGGGATGATTTACTTATTCTTATCATCCCTTCTAGGTCAGTGCCCGCAGCATGGGAATAAACTAAGGTATTAACCGTTGAGCAAACTGGTCCTGCCGCCCGTACCTCATCAGCAGACCAGTAATGTTTTTTAATATAAGTACCCCATGCCCCCTTGTCTCTGTGCAGGTCGACATGGGCAAGCTAGTTGATCAGGGAGGTGTCGGCGCACTGATCTTTCAGCAGCATTCAACACCATGGATCATGCTACCCTGTTCTCCCGCCTAGGCCAGATTGGTGTTTCGGGTTAGTTACTGATCTGGTTTGCCTCATTTCTGGCTGATAGATCCCAAACTCTTTCTCTCAGTTTCTTTCTAAACCTTCTCACCTCAGCTGTGGTGTCCCTCAGGGTTCTGCTCTGTCCCCCATTCTTTTTAACATCTATATTTTTATGCCGGTCAGTCTCATCCGCTCCTTTGGCGTCAGGTGCTATTCGTATGCTGATGATACCCAGTTACTGATCCGCTTAGATCTGGATCAGACTGAGGTGTCGGTGTGCCTGCATAAGTGCCTGACTGCCGTAGGCGAGTGGATGAGACATAACTGGATGAAACTGAATGGGGAAAAAATAGAGGTGCTGGTGGTGGGCTCCCCTCCAAACCCCTCACTGTGGATCTCTTCTTTCTGGCCTTCTTCTTTGGGTCCGCTCCCGGTACCTTCTTTCTTGGAGTCATTATTTTGGCCAATTTATCTATGTTAGCCCAAGTATCGGCGGAATGTCAGATGGGGCACTTACAATTGAACATCCTAAGAAAGGTGCTCCATCTGATTCCAGCAATGCTACGTCCTTCTGTAGTAGCAGCTATGATTCTGAGTAGGCTGGATTATTGTAATTCCCTGTACTTGGCTCAGCCTATGGGGTTGGTAGGCCGGTTACAGCGCCTCCAGAATCTGGCAGCTAGGATGGCAACGGGTACCCCGTATGGGTACAATATATCCCCTGTATTGCACTCTCTCCAATGGCTTCCAGTGGCACAACGCATTCAGTTCAAGGCACTTTGTATTGTGCACCATGCTCTGCATGATCAATGTGCTGAGTACCTGCGTGTAAAATTTGAACGCTATGTTTCCAACCGCTCACTGCGGTCAGCCTATGCAGGCTTGCTGCGTGTGCCCGCCTCCCGCCGTTCTCGGCTTGGGGGGTTCGCCTTTTCAATCACAGCAGCATTATTGTGGAATAACCTCCCACCTGCTTTGAATTCTGTCCCTAACCATCTTTCTTTTCGGAAGGCATTGAAGACCCATCTATTCTGAGTTGCCGGTCTAACATAGTTTTGTTGTGTCCTCTGATTTAGTGGCTCTTTACCTCTCAGCACCAAGATGCCTCCAGGCGATCGTGCGCTTTATAAATAGAGATAACATACATTCTGCTTCTGTGACATCAGCAACTTTGCGTGCCTCTGGACCAGCACGGAGCTGTCGCAACATATGCCAAAATGTTTTTGAATCATTTGTTCTAATCCAAATATGGATTAGTCGCCATTTAAGAGATGCATGGCTGGTTTTATGGGCCTTAAGCCATGCCTTGTATCGTATTTTTATTGAATTTATCCTTGCCCAACCGGAAGAGGGCTCATTGGATATCTTACGTTTTATATGGCAAAGGGATGCCCCAATTCTCTTTTCTTCTAAAGCAATATAAGTGTCATAGGGGACATTGATTTTAAAGTTTTGTTACACGTCACCAAACTTCTCCGTCCCCGAGGCCAGAAGACCTCCATTAGTCTTCCCATAACACATTGGCACATCTCTAGAATTGTAGCCATGTATTATCGGTCTCCTCTATTCACTGCCCTATTAAAACCAGCCATTCTGGACATTGTCCAGATTAATCTATTACCCTGTAGGTTAACCTGTGGACTCTCCCTCAAGTATGTCATGGTTTTCACCTTTTCTTCTTTACAGGTCAACCTCATTATCACATGGTTGCTCATATTCACACATTTTGTGCTCAATGTAGGTAGAAGGTTCCCAATAGCTTTATTTCCAAACAAGAAGTTAATAATTCTGCTACTGTAAACCCTAGGTATCAGGTATCATGTAATATTATCCCCATATATATGGTCACCGTAAATAATATCGCCAGGAAAAGGTTGCAGCAATATTATATGGGTGACCATATATATGGGGACAGGGGCAAAAAAAAAAAATAATCAAAAGAAAAAAAGAAAAAATAAAGGTTTGGGGGTTGCGTGGGTGTCCCCCGCATGTTCCATGCAATAATGTCGCCACAAATAATGGCCATTTTTCGCCGCTATTTTTGCATGGCGAGATTATTGTAGCGACATTATTACATGGAACCAAACCCCATTTGTCCATGTTAACTGAGGATCCCCAGGTCTGGTCATAAGGGGAGTTAAATCAAAAATAGCCTAAATCTCCCTCCATTCCTTGGCACCTTTCAGAGAAGCTATTCCGCTTGAGTCCTTGTAAGAAGGGGTGGTTCAAGCAGACAGCCCACGTTAAAATACCCTGTTAAAATAATCCCCCTCCTTCCTTTTTAACAAACTTGCTTGTAGAGTGTTGTGTACTGTTTTCATAAGATTATTAGTCTCCTTGCCCGCAAGGGGGGGGGGGGCGTCGTACAGTGTTGCCAGTAAATGCCCCCTCTCATTGGCAGGAGAGTATACAACTGACTAAAAATGCTCGTCCTCCTTAGACCCACTAAAAAGGGTAGGAGAGAATTCACACCTAGCCGCTAAGCAAAGTCCTCCTCTTGGGCAGCCAGACAGAGGCATATGGGGGGGGTGAGGAAAGACGGTGAAACAACGCATAACCACCAAGAAGGAATGTAGAAGTAAGCCAGGTTTCCTGGAGGCAAACACTTCATTAGATGCAAGTTCTTTTAAACTGGAAGGATTAGTTAGAAATTAACAATGGCCTCCAGTGTTCCAAGATAACAAGGAGAACCGAGATGGTAGACTCTTAGAAATTCAGGCCGAGTTGCACAGAGATTGTGACCAAATACCTGGGAGTCTCCTTTTCCCACCCTGGTTTCCCCTCTCCAATAATGAAGCACCCCTTAGTGCTTTGTGCATATCATACATTCTATTTGCAATCAGTAACAAATTAACAGTTGGGCTGAAATACAAATACCTCAAAGCCAAGATCAAACAAAGCTTTAGCATTCAGACAAATATGTTCAGCAATCAGTGGTGAAACCGTGGATAATATCACGCAATTCATTGGACTATCAAAGGCAGGGAGTTCTAAACTGGAAATACCCTCTAAGGTGAACCCACGTAGCTCCGGTATTAGTTGGAATAAGTGGAATAACCAGGAATGATTCAGGAAGGGGATGTTGTGGGTAGATTCCAATTCTACAAACTTGATCCATTTGTAAAAAGTACAGGACACACTGGGCTCCTAATGCGGTCTTTCATTTCTAGAAGACATGCTCACTGACTCAACATATGATTGCCAGGATCTACGGAACGGTTGAGGCCGCGGGGGATATAGGACTCCATCCTGTACAGCAGGAGTCACTCAGTGAGACTGTACATGAGTCTGACTGTTGTGAACACGTTCCGAGTGCCGCCCAAGGGGTGCGTCCCGGGAATTCTTTTCAGGTTTGCCCCTTTCCCTAAGTCGGAGGCAAGATTTATCCATCAGAGGGGGCACTGGGGAGGTCAATTTATCGAGGGGCCCATGCTGTACCACTTGTCTCTTTACTCCTTCCAGCAGAGCGCTGGTGATTAGAAATTTACCAGCTTTAGGATCATCACCCTGCTGATCAAGTGGTTTTAGGACCACAGGGATAGAAGTGGGGGCCTTTACCTTGCAAACTGTATGCTCCTGCACCGGTTTTATGTGACATTACTCTTTTCTTCTCAGTGACTCATTTTGGCTATTTAGCAAGGATTGTCCAATATCAAGAGGCAAAGAAGTTGACTTCAAAAGTACTTTAATTTCCTCCCGAATCTATGCCATATCTTGTTTAGTTGCCAGATTGGCCACGGCAGGTTTTGAGCATAGAACAAATAGGCCTCTATTTTGGCCACTACAAAGTCCAGGGAGGCTTCTAAGGAGACATGGGCCTGGGCTACAGGGCACTTTGAATTTCCTTCCGGGGCAAATTCCGATTCGCCCTCATCACTATTTGAGTAATAGGAAAATACAGGAGGTGCAAGTGAGTTTCTCTTCAAATTGAGGTAATGATTTAGTAAAAACTTGTTATTATCAATAAGAAACGAGCTTTGTAGCAGGTCAACCGATGTATGATACAGTTACCCGAGATATCAGTCCCTCCCTGTACCTTTCCCACATTAGTTGTGGGAGTTTTATTTTCACAGTATTCTGTTAGTTTCTTTTGGGCAGGCACAAAGGGGACACACAAAACCTGCTTCAATTTCGTTGAGGGATGATTTAGTGGTAGCCGCATGCGGAGGACTGCACCCCATTTTGATGCTCAAGACACCTCAGGACAGGCTTGAGAGGCTTGGGTGGGAAGTTTTCCCATGATGTCCGCCCCTTTAGTCAGTGCAGTAAGTGGCCCAGCTAGGTACATACAATAAGTACGCCGGATCAGGGAATGGAAGTTCCCTAATTGCAGCATGCCAAGGCAACGCAGAGTTAAGGAAATGCTAGCACAACCAAAACAGCCCAGCCTTAGATCAGCCTCTCACAGTGTTTGTCCTTTCTAGCAAAGCTGGTCGACTCCCCACTCCTGCGGCAAACTGCTGATAACTGCAGTCACTCTGCAGTGACTCTGCGGCGCTCCGCGCTGCAATGCAGTAAAAGCAAGTTTGCTCTGTCTTAGAACAATGTCCGGAAAAGAAAGACTTCCAGTGTGGCACAGCCTCCTGCTAAAAACTGTAGTCACTCTACAGTGACTCAGCGGCACTCCGCGCTGCAATGCAGTAAAAGTAGGGTTGCTCTGTCTTAGAACAATGTCAAGGAAAGTAAGACCTCCAGTGTGGCACAGCCTCCTGCTGACAACTGCAGTCACCCGTGGTCCTTCGGTGCATGCTGTTGTAGAGTCACCGCTGTCTTGTTCCGGTGCTTTGGAGTTGGTGATTCGCCCAGTGCTGTTCCAGCTATATTTTGGAGGTTGGACTTTGCATTAGTTCCGGGGAGTAACCGTTCAACACCTCTAGAGCAGTGCATTTTAGGGTTGGCTATGGGCGTAGTTCCGTTTGATTCTTATTAATTTATTGGCTGCGGGCAGCAACGACTATGTAATGGGCTACTCGTAGTGGCAGAGACCTTGTGGTTTGAATAAAGAAGTGGACAGACACCCCCTACGATTGGGACAACCAAAGGATGGGGCACAGCAGTGGAGGGAAACACCTAGAATTGGAACACAGTGCTAGAGGTGCTGGGGCACCTGGAGTAGGAGGAAGCGGTGAGGGAAGTAAAGCATCTAAATTGGGGATACAACAAATAATGCAACAGTAAAAGTAACAACTCCTAGACTTCGGATACTTGGCAAGTGGGGGAAAAGCCCAAACCGGAGACACAACAGTAAAAGCAAAAAGGGCTAGACTTGGTAGTGGCAAGTGGGAGAAAAGCCTAAATTGGAGACACAACAGTAAAAATACCCCAGACTGGTACTCAGTTGGGTACAGTGATTGGGAGCTACTTGCTTGCTGGTTGACCTTGGTGTGAAATGTTACCTAGGTAACAAGAGTAGTTTTGTTTTTTGGAATACAGGTATTGCTGTACCCCCCCCACCTAGACCACGCTTAACCTTAAATGTCACTGCTAGTTAAAGGCTGGCTTCACAGGCAAATACGGAGTGAAGCTGCTTCTTCGGAAGCTGCCCTTTGCCTTGGGGCCCTTAGCCTAGGGCTGGCCGGGCAGAGGCTGCCCTGGGTGTAAGCTTTAAATTGGATCGTAGGCCAATCAGAGACTCACAGGGCGGGCTTGGAGGCGTGGAGGAGGTGTAAAGCAGGAAGTGGCCTGCAAGTGGAGCGGGTGGGCTTAGTGGCAAAATTGAGTTATCAGGTTCACCAAGGCTACAAGGATACAAACACAGGCCCTAAGGACTCTCAGACACTCCCCTTCCCAGCAAAGATGTCACTGTGTAATGTTTAGAATCAACCATACTGTCAATGACATTTCTTTGTACTCCTTCAGGTTTATACAGGGTTTCCATGCCAAATGGAGTATAAGAAATGTCATTGACAGTATAGACGTTATGCCTTGCATTTTTGTGATGGGTGATGTCAGTGTGCAATTTGACCAATTAAAAGAAATGAATGCATTTTGGGAAGAAGAAGATAAGTTGTGTGATATAGCCCCACTTTCAACTCTGCTTCCGAATCAGCAATATCCATATGCAATCCAAATCACGCAAATCTTCTATAAACCAGGGGTATGCATCTGTAATGCTAGAAATGGCAGTGATATACCAGACTCACCAACATTCTCTAGAGGGCCAAGTAAGAGTCATTTAGACTATATATTAGTCAACCTGCCTACCTGGGAATATATGCAGGAGCCTAAGGTACTTCATAGGTGTGAAAGTGACCCTGATGCTGCTTGTGTTACCATCGCCAAGCAATGTATTAGAATGTTGACCAGTGGAAGGGGAGCGAGGGGGCAGAGGTTGTCTGGTCTAATAGTTGAAACCTGTACTGTACAACCAATAGAAGACGGCAATGGTAAAATGGGAAGATATGGATTTAAATATATTGAAACCGGCAATGTACCAATCAGTGCTTTGTATCGTCAAGAAGATTTTGAGCAAACCTTTGGATGATGATTATGTATGGGAATCATGCTTTGCAATTACAGCAACCCTAAAACCATTCATGACTAAACTTTGTCCCAAATCCTGTAAACACGGACGAGATGAAATGTTGGTTTGATACGGTGTGACAGGGAAAAAAGGGTGAGTTAATCAAGGCTTTGAAAAACCAAGAATCCACAGTTTTCTCTATTAAGAGGCTTGGATATAAGAAATGAATCTGAAAAAAGCAAAGGAGGAGAAAGCTGGGATGACATATTAAATAGATCATCTACTAAAGATATGACATCCTTCTGGAAATCTATATATCAAGGTGATGATCTGGATAGAGCTGGCTTTGACCTTGCCAAGAAGAAGCCTGGTTCTTACACTTTTTAACTCTCCATTATGAGGATAGACCTAACCCCATGTGCGAAAAAAGGAGTTCTAATAGTATCATTAGCAAGGCAAGAAGATTTCTCCTCTCTGGTATTCTCACAGAAAGAAATGAGTATTGCCCTCAAGAGTCAACAAACGGGTAAAGCTCCAGGGCCGGCTAAAATCCCTGTGTTTTTTAAAAAAAAAAGCTGACCCACATATTAGAGTTCCACATATAACCCTACTATTGAATGAGATTGGTCAACTAGGCAAAGTTCCTGATTCATGGAAAACAGACAAAATTGTTCCACTCTACAAAAAGGAAGGGCACAATATTCTGGGTAATTCCCAGCCTATTTCCCTGCTTGGCTGACCATAGAAAATCTACAGGAAGGTGCAATCAATGAGACTAGAGGAACGGATACAGGTTAACAACTGTATTAAACATTCACAAGCAGGTTTCTCAAATGGGGTCTCAAGAGTGGACCAAAAGGATCATCAATATTTATAGAGAAGTATATTGAAGGGCAAAAATGTGCACATTATTAATCGACTTGAATGCAGTCTTCGATAGTATCCCATGTGCTAAATTAAGGGAGAGGCTATGGAAGAAAAAAAATGCCAACAGCACTTTTATGGGCCATAATTGACTTGTACACTGGATCCTTGGCAGCTATGAGATAAGAGATAAGGGGAGAACAAAGAGAATACTTTCTAGAAAAGGGGGTAAGGCAGGGGCGAATACTAGCCACTAACCTCTATTCCGTATTCTTTGACAAAGTGGTTAACGCCCTACCAGTTTTCGATGCAGACCACCAGTATTGAGAGGTGGGGGGGGGCAGTGTCGGCACCCTTATGTTTGCTGACTATATACTCTGATCGCGCATCCTGATCGGCTTCATAAAACTGAAAAGGAGCGTTATGAGCTTTTGTAATTAAAGTGGTCTTGAGATCAATTGCCTGAAGACCAAGGTATTGCACTGTGGGAAGAAACTTAATTTGAGATCTCGTCTGCAAATAATTATAGATGATGAATTGAGGGAATGCATCCCTTTCTCCCAAAGAGGGAGCACCGACCCCCGCCCATTCCCCTGTGAGGTTTGGGTTGTGAGCCCATTCCACAACACCCTCCCTATGGGTCGAGGCAAGTGGGACCTCTCTGGGAGAGACTCCCCCCTTGGGGACAAGGATTCCCATTCCTGTGAGGAACTCCTGGATGCCCTCAAAGTGATGGCATAGCTGGATTTGTCTAACATAACGGAACATTATCAATTCCATAAAGATGAAGTGAATGGTTATAGGTCAAAGGATCGAAAACAAACGATCGAAAGACAAAAGGGTTGAAACAAAAGGATCGAAAGTCAATGGGTCGACAGCCCATAGAAATAATGTAAACAGGTCATTAGATCGGAACAAAAAGATCGAAGGACAAAGGATCGACAAACACATAAATAATATACACAGGTCATTTGGTCGAAATGCAAGCCCATTGAAATAGCAATGAAAATAAAAAAGGGTCACAGGAGATGATAGTAAATGAAGAGTAAAGCACCTTGTATTAGACGAATGATCACAGCTGACGGTTGAAAACAAACTGTCAGTGCATCAGGAAAGTGACAGAGAGAGCAGCTGACCAAATCACGCGAGTGAATAGCGTATACGTGACTGGAAATACGGTGAGTTAAACACACTAAATAAGCGAATTAAAGCGTGGTTAACACCGTTTTTTTATTAGAAATGACACTTTGATTGCATCTCATTACTACACAAATCATGAAGAACAATTATGTAATTTAATGGACTATATGGAGAACACGTGGATTGGGCAACTTACTAGACACGGGACCAGACGAAAGGGAAAATATGAAATTGAAATATGGAATTGCTATACATCGGTGAAAAACAACTGGCCAAGAACAAACAACGTGCAAGAAGGTTGGCACAGCAAGATAAAGAATTTAACTCTAACAACCCAACACTATGGCACTTCATCAAAAGTCTCAAATGTGAACAAAATAGACAAGAAATAAAACTATCCCAAACACTATCACTGGAAAACCGACCAGTAACCAAAAGAAAATACAGAGACTATGAAGAAAGAATTGCAAGCATTGTAAACAATTTTGAAAGTACAGAACCAATACAATTCCTAGAAGCAGTATCCTACAATTTGAAATGTTAATAACCAAAAAAAAAAAAAACTCATTGGAAAAAAACGCAGGAAACCAAATCCGAATAGAGACTCCATGCTAAATCCACCCATGGTAGAGAAAACCTGAATCCCAAAAAAGCGTACTCCAAGCCAAAAAAATCCTTGAAAGTGAAATCCATCCAGGAAAAACAGAAATCCTCACTTTAAAAACAGCAATCCATAGTAGTGAAAAACCCAAATCCATGAACATATTGTCCAAAGAAAAGCATCCAAGACACGATCCGGTGAAAAAAGCATCCAAGCAGGCAAAATCCTTGACAAAATCCATTGAAAAATCCATGAAAAGGGGAAAATTCATCAGAAAATCCTAGAAAAAAGGGAGCGCAAGCAACAGGCATCCAAAACACAAGCACGGAACTTCAAAAATGGCATCTACATCGACGTAGAAAACAAAACAAGTCATACGTTACAAACTTTAAACAGTTTAACGTTACTATACATTTCAAAAATGATGCAACAGCACCATCTAGTGTTTAAAAAGAAATACATTCTTACAAACTTTTTTCCTTGTACAAATACATTTGTTATATTTCATTATTTAGTAGATAACAGCACAGTAATAATATATTTATTTAAAAAGTTAACTATAAAATGTTTTAAATGTTGAAATTACAGACATAATACAACAAATATATGTAAAATAATAAATGAAAGACAATACAATACCAAAATAAAGTGAATGTTTGAATCATGTAAAGTGTATGTTTGTATCAATTTCAACCAAAATGAATGCATTTTTCAATCCTTTGACCATTCGACCAAAGTGTAATTCGACCAAATTGGGTCGACCCTTTGTCTGTCGACCCTTTGACTAGACACCCAAGTGAACTTACGCTATTCACAACAGGTAACTAAGGCTATCCTGTTAAATCAGTCCCTCCAATGGACTGTGCTGAAGATGCTGAAAAGAGATGATATGACAAGAGAGAGAGACAGCGAGAAGCCAAGAGAAGCCGTAAAGCAGAGAGACTCAGGGGAAGCCCCCTGTGCGTAGCAAAGCGGAAGGAGGCAGAGCTCTCGCAGAACACAGAGGATGCGTTTGTCAGTTGAGCACCAACACAGAGCCAAAGGTGCTGGGAGACTGGCATATGAGCACATAGGAAAAAAAATGTGATTGAACAGATAGTTCGGTGGTGGCGTGACCACACAGCAAAAGTGGTGGGCAGTACGCCCGCAGAATAGCTGGGACACCACTGATGGGAGAAAACCACTCCTGGTCCAAGAAACAGAGCAAGTTCAATTCGGAAGACAAGAATGAAATGCACGAGCACCCTAAGTGACCCGCAGAACCAAGAAGAAGCAGAAAGAGTCGAAGACCTTACCGTTACATGTAATGTTACCCCTCGGAACAGAAGGTAATAAGTGAAAAGGGATTACCGGACAATTAAGGGTGACTCATAACGCGAACAAAACTTGCCCTGTGCTAATGAGAAAAGTATTGGCAATAAGCCAGATGAGCTGGGTTCATGAAAGTCAGAGTTAAATCAAAGTGGGAGAGGAATAGAGTTGACAACACATGGCCTTGGGAAAAGGGAAAAGTCATCATAGGTCTTGAAGATGACAGAGAGAAATGTATTGGAAATAAGTGAAGGAATGAGAATCATGTTCATGGAAAGCAGAGCTACATGCAATACCCAAAGTGTGAGTTAAGTAGAGTTAAAAACTTGTTGTCCTGGGAAAAGGGAATTATCAGCCAGGGTCCTGAAGAGGATAGAGAATATAATAAAGACATTTGGGAACCACACACCCAGGGAACCAGGAACTCAACGCTCATACCTGAAACAGCACTCAGCTAGAGAGGCTAGAACTTGACAAGAAAGAGAGAAGGAACGTATACAAAATTAAGATTGTTGACATAAAAGGAGCAAGGAAGACTATCAGTCCCATACAAGAGTTACAGAAATTAAACCAGAGGACAGCAAGAGACTATGTGCGTATGGTGTATTGAGTTGAACGAAGGAAAATAGAAACCCTGTAAGAAAACACAGCAACCAGGAGAAGGGAGTAATTCTCCTGTCCTTAGTTACATTAGTGGTAGGGTCAGATAGGTTAGTTTTGGACAGTAGAATGGACTTGTTTTTCAACATTTACCCTGATTGACGATCACCGTAGTTAGTAAAATAGGTAGGGAACTCCCCATAGACATAGGAAGAGTTAGGCCTTATTTTACTTTAGAATAAAAATCATGCTTAAAATGTCTTCAGAGCCTGGGTGGTCCTCCTTCTGATCCTCTACAGGAGGTTACAAACTTTGATTATTTAAGCATTAGGATTGCATACAATAATCGATGGAAAGCACAGCAAGATATGATCAACTTGACACTAGTGGAAAGGGTTTCTCAAGCACATTTGGCAATGAAATATTAACACTACCACTGCAAATTTATAGATCCCAAGTGGTTGCAGACTCTACTTATGGAGCCGAGATTTGGGACTACTGCAATGTCAACAGGCTGGCTAGGGTAGAAAATAACACTATACAAAATGTTGTATTGTTACCTATGAGTGCTTCCAAATCATCTTTTCAGCTTGAATTGGGTTGCTGTAATGGAATTATGGACAAATGACAATTTAGCCACTTACAGAGAAGCAGCCATGGATATGATGAGCCTCTGGGCAGGGGGGCCTTCCATGATTTAGGTTTGTTAGGGGATGGCTTAAGAATCTGAATCTAGAGGAAATGTGGGTACATTCCAGAAACATCACAAAGGATTGTAAACCCAGAGTTATCGAAGCTGCCAATAATTGGTATATGCATAAAAAACTGATAACTGTTTGAAATTGTCAATGGGTCGGTCATACTTAGCAGTAAAGTAAGAGGCAGGTAGAGAACTCTTCCTAAATCACAAACCAACATTGAGAGCTTTGTATCTTCAACTGCGCATGGGTACCCTCCTGCTAGCTGTTGCACAGGCTTGATGGAAAACAGGATGATAGGACAAATGTCCCTTTTGTGAAAATAAAGTAGAGACCCTACACCATTTCATGTTCCTATGTCCAGCCTATAGGAACATTAAGCAGAATGTAAGGCTCTGTTTGCGCAACTACAGAATGTATGATCTAAGAAGCACCGACGCCCTTTGTAAAAATTCGAACCATCCAGATCTGACATTTGCTCTGCACGTTTCTTTACCATGCGTGGTCCAAAAGCACCACATTTTTGATTCGTTTTTAGGTGACAAGGGTTTTTAACATTTTAAACGTTTATTATTGTCTTGATGAATATGATTACTTTTTTTAATATCATCTGAAATATTTATGTATTGCTTTGAATTGTATGCACATGCACTTTATTTTGATGTTATTTGTTATTGCCCTAAAACTGGATTCATCAGGAAATTTGAGTTAGAATTACTTTTTGGGTATTGTATCTGAATTCAAAGATGAAATTACATGAATGGTGGGCCATACTGCATCCATCTTCTATCGCTCAAGACAAGGCCATTTATTGTTATTTTTATTTATGATGTATTATATTGTGTATACTTGTGCCGAAATAAAGGTAATTTGAATTGAAGTCAGTAGTTAGCCATTAATGGTTGGTACCTTGGGAGCCCACACCAATCCAGAGAGAAAGTTGGGGACCACTTCAAGCCCAAAACAGAGGGGGAGACGCATGGAAGTGAAGGAAGAACAAGTTACTCTCTTACCTGGTAACGTTCTTTCGATGGGATGGTCCGATGACGTATTCCATATCTATGACAGTAATCACCACAGCTGTGCTGCTTCGGAAAATGTTCGGCGTCTGCGTCCTGCGTCGATGCGCCGTCCTCGAGGACCTCCTCCGACGTCACCCGATGTGATAAGTAGGACGCACGACACCCGTAGCCTCAGTTGTAGTTTTTTCCCCCAGAACGTGTGCCACCAGTCTTCTGCCAGTCTGACACACAAAGCCTTGCGGAAACGTGGTATCAGGTAATTTTATCCCCATATATATGGTCGCCGTAAATAATATCGTCGGGAAAAGGTTGTGGCGATATTATATGGGTGACCATATATATGGGGACAGGGGCAAAAAAAACGGCCATTTTTCGGCGATATTTTTGCATGGCGAGATTTTTGTGGCAACATTATTACATGGAACCCGAAACGTAAGCTGCAATCGCATAAGAAATTCTGTAGAGGGGAAGATAGGGAGGGAGCGATATGGAATACCATCCATATGGTCGGACCTGGTAACGTTCTTTCGATGGGATGGTCGGACCATCCCATCGAAAGAACGTTACCAGGTAAGAGAGTAACTTGTTCTTCGAGGGGATTGGGTCCTCCGACATATTCCATATCTATGACAGACTCCCAAAGCAGTAGCAATGCAAGGAGGAATTTAGAAAACAGAAATTTAGCACGCCCAATCAAATTGCGGAGTAAAGGACCGTCTTGCCAAAGGCCAGATCCTGCCCCCGGGTTGGAATCGAGGGAATAGTAACGTACAAAAGTATGTACCGAAGCCCAGGTGGCTGCATCACAGATGTTGCAAATAGGAACAGCCCTCTGCAGGGCAGTAGAGGCAGCCATACCCCTGGTAGAATGGGCCCCGTAAGCTGACCGGTGAGTCCTTACCCGCCAAGCGGTAACACTCAGAGATAGCCAAAATAATCCAGCGAGACAAAGTCTGTTATGTCACAGCCTGTCCCAAATACTTTCCAGCGTAACCAATAAAGAGCTGATTGTCCACTCTGACCCGGGACATGCGTGAAAAATAAAAGCTTAACGCTCTCCTAGGATCAAGCCTATGGAGCCTCTCCTCTTCCTTACCAGGATGTGGCGGAGGATAAAATGCCGGAAGAACAACCTTCTGGCCTAAATGAAATTCCGACACCACCTTCGGAAGAAAAGAAGGACGAACTCTAAGGACAACCCTGTCCTTATGAAACGCAGTGAAGGGTGGTTTAACTGAAAGTGCCTGTAACTCACTCACTCACTCTGCGAGCGGAAGTGACCGCAACTAAAAATACAGTTTTCAGAGTTAACAGTCTCAAAGGGCATGAATGCAAAGGCTCAAACAGAGCACCCATCAGAAACTTGAGAACAAGGTTCAAATCCCAACAGGGCACCTGGGAAGGTGACGAAGGGAACACATTAGTGAGCCCTTTCAGAAACTGAGAAATTAAAGGAATTTTAAAATAGGAACACTCTTCAGACGAGCGCTTAAATATGGACAGCGCCGCCAGGTAACCTTTAATGGTACCCACTTGAAGGCCCCTGTGAGCCAAAGAAAGCAAAAAAAGACAGAACCAAGGGAATTTCACATGCAAAAGGATCCACATTCTTAACCCTGCACCAGTTGCAGAACTTTCTCCAACGGCAACGGTACATAGACTTTGTTGCGGGCCTTCTGGCCGAAAGCAACACCTCCATCACGTCTTCAGGGAGGTTCCAATCCTTATACCTCAACCTTTCAGAAACCAAGCGTGAAGGTTGAGGGACCTGACATCTGGATGGAGAACCTGACCCCGCTCACGTGAGAGCAGATTGTCTCGGTAGTGAGGACGACGTGGAGGGCAGATGGACAAGTCGAGAAGGTCCGGGTACCACCTCCTCCGGGCCCACGCCGGAGCAATGAGGATCATCCGGGAACCGAACCTCCGTAACCTCTGCAGTACTTGCGGGATGACGGGGACTGGAGGAAACGCGTACAGCAGTGGGAATGACCACTCCACCACAAACACGTCTCCTAAGGCTCCGTTTGGAGGAAATTCCCGCAAGCAGAACCTCTCGCACTTCCGGTTGACACTGGAGGCAAAGAGATCCACTTGAGGGGTCCCCCAAAGGGCGAAGATCTCCAGGGGAATCTCCTGAGCCAACTCCCACTCGTGAGAGATCGCGCTCTGCCTGCTCAGAGCGTCCACCGTCTCATTTTCGTCTCCTGCCAGATGAACTGGCGAGATCGAAACTTCCTGCTGGATTGCCCAGAACCAGAGCTGCATCACCTCCCTGCACAGAGGAGGTGACCCTGCCCCCCCTTTTTGTTGAGGTAGTGCACGGCCACCGTGTTGTCTGTCAGGATCAGGACATTCTTTCCTCGCATAGTCGGCAGAAAAGCCTTCAGGGCTAACCTGACGGCCCTCAGCTCCAACAGATTGATATGGAGTCTGGACTCCGACGGAGACCAACGATCGCTGACTGTCAACTCATTGGCATGAGCTCCCCATCCCGTGAGGGATTCGTCCGTCACGATCGTCACCTCCGGCCAGGGCAGCCAAAATGGAGCCCCCCTCATCAGATTTCCTTTGTCGGCCCACCACAGAAAGTCCTGGGTGACCGAAGACGGCACCCGAACAGGGTCCGACATCCTGCCGGAGGACTAAGACCACTGGAGCTTGAGTCCCCATTGCAAAGATCTCATCCGCAACCTGGCCTCTGGCACCAGAAGAATGCAGGATGCCATGAGGCCGAGCAGTCTCAAGAACTCAAACGCTGGGAGAGTCTGGGCAAGTTGAAACTTGTGCACCATCTGCTGAATGTGATAAGCCCTCACCTGGGGAGGAAAACACTGCCCCAGGGACGTGTCAAGCACTGCTCTGATGTACTGGAGCCTCTGAGTTGGCGACAAATGGGACTTTTTTAAGTTGAGGGTGAAGCCCAGCTTGTGGAGGGAGTGGCAGGTGACTGACAGATGATCCAGGACTTCCTCGGGAGAGCGCGCCCTGATCAACCAATCGTCCAAGTAGGGGTAGACGTGAATCCCCCCTTTCCTGAGGTGCGCTGTCACCACTACCATGAGCTTGGTGAAGACCCTCGGGACGGAGGTCAATACGAACGGTAGGACCCGAAACTGAAAGTGCGAGTCGCCAACCGCAAACCTCAGGTACTTCTTGTGCTTTGGATGGATCGGCACATGAAAACAAGCATCCTTGAGGTCGAGAGACACCAACCAGTCCTGAAGTTGAAGGGCCTGGAGGACTTGAGAGAGAGTAACCATCTTGAACTTGTCCTTCCTGAGGAGTTAGTTCAAACCGTGTAAGTCCATGATGGGTCTCAAACCCCCGTCTTTCTTAGAAATCAAAAAATAAGGGGAATACCATCCCTTGTTCCTCTCCGCTACAGACACCTGTTCTATGGCGCCTTTCTCCAGCAGGGATTGAATTTCCTGCGCAAGGAGCGGATCCGGACTCTTCAAAGAGAGATTCTCCAGTGGATTGTCTTGAGGCCTCTGCCGGAAAGGAATACAGTAGCCGTGGGTTATGATCTCCAGAACCCACACATCTGAAGTAATGGCGCGCCACTCTGCAAGATACTGCGCCAGCCTTCCCCCAACCGGCGAATCATGGGACATGGCCTCATGACTGAGCTGAAGTGGCTGCGGCGTTGCCTGAGGGCAAAGAGGCAACAGCCCGAGCGGCGTTGGCACCTCGAGTACCTTGTTTTCCACCTCTGGCACTCCTACGGTGGCCCCTTTGACTGGCAGCTCCTCTCGCTTTACCAAAGGATGAGTAATAACAAAAGGAACCTCCCCCTCCATTGCTGTCCCCTAGGACGAAAAGGCAGAGGTTGTTGAACTGCAGTGCCCAATGACTTTGCTGCAGCTTTGGAGGTCTGCAACCTCTCAAGGCTCTCGTCAGCCTTGCTGCCAAAAAGATGTTCCCCGTCAAAGGGCATGTTGAGGAGCCGGGCCTGCACATCAGGAGCAAACCCCGACTTCCGCAACCACGCAAACCTGCGTATCACGGTGCTCGCCGCCATGGACCGGCTCACGCAATCTGCCATGTCCAAACCCGACTGAACGGCCTCACACATAGCATCCTTGCCATCCTGAACCATGGCAAGGAAACCATCCCGTTCATCCCCTTCGCTTAACCTTGGCCAGAGCCTTCCTAGGTGGTTCCCCCGAGCCATGGGGTACCCCCGTCGACACTGCGTCGGGGGAGTCGAGTGAATCGGCGCTGACATCGAGAGAATCGGTGTCGACGACAGATGCGGCGCCGACAGCATCGACGGCGTCAACACAGGCCTCGAAGGCAGAGCCCCGGGCGTGTCCCTCGACATCCTGGGCGCAGACGGCGTCGACGACTTCCTCAGAGGCGGAGCCTCGAGAGAGTCTGTGGACGACCTCGGCGCCACAGGCGTCGATGTCTTCCTCGAAGACTTCACAGGTTCACGCGGTCTCGAGCGCATCGAGGACCGGGACCTGGACCGGGCATGCCGAGAACGATTCCCCTTGTCCGAGCGGGACCTTTCCTGCGAATCGTGACAACCAACCGCGTCCGAGCGCCGTCTCTCGGCTGATCACGACCGACCCCACTCGGAGGCGCGGACAGACCAGTGCCCTGCGATTCGAGAATCGCCAACATTTTCTTCCCGAAAGAAGCCCATTCCTCCGGTGTCGCATGCTTGGTGGGGTAAGCGACCCGCCGACGGGCGGAGTCCTCGGATAAGGACGGGGAAGGCGACCGATGACGGCGCTTCCGGGAGTGACTCGAAGAGGCAGAGGAGTGGTGAGACTGACTCCGGGACCGAGACCCACTGGACTTCCGACGACTATGCAGAGAGTCGCCCTCAAGTCGTCTGTCGAAAGCCCTGCAGAACTCGACTTCCGGGGCTTGGACACCTTACCTACAGATAACTTCTTCCTGCGCTCCCGCAAGGCTTTCGACGTGAGCGACTGGCAGTTGACACAGTCATCCGTGTCATGGGGCTCCCCGAGGCACCAGAGGCAGGCGTCGTGCGAGTCCATGACCGACATCTTGGACCCACAGTCCTGGCACTTCTTAAAGCCCGGACGCGGTGTGGAAGACGAGGTAGACATCTTCACGAAGAATAACTTCACAAACGAACAGGTTTGAAGAACCGAGATGAACAACAGAAACTCCAAAGAGTCGAGGCGTACCAAGATTCACGAAGTGAACAAGTTTGCGGAAAAAACGGAACTGAGGCTACGGGCGTCGTGCGTCCTACTTATCACATCGGGTGACGTCGGCCATCGGAGGAGGTCCTCGTGGACGGCGCATCAACGTCATCGACGCAGGAAATTTTCTGAAGCAGCACAGCTGTGGTGATTACTGTCATAGATATGGAATACATCGGAGGACCCAATCCCCTCGAATCCCTTTTTGGGCCTTGGAGCAAGCCCGTGACCACTGAGAAAATCCTTGCTAGATTGCCATCAGCCAAGGAGAACCACCCAAGCCTAAGAAAGAAAGTCATCCCTAATTTCCAGTTTCCAGAGAGTCACTTTAATTTTGATTTGCCCATCCTGTATACCGTACCCAAACAATAAGGTTGCATTAAATCATTGGTCTTGGCATACTGCTGGGTCTCCAGTTACGTTGAAACAGACTTATAACCTCTCCTCTCTCCTTTTGAGCTCACACCTGAATCTACCACTAGGGCCCAGACTACCGTCAAACTCCAGATTTCTCATGGATACGCCATCTTGAGATCTTGTACTACTGGTATATGGAAGCTGTTCCCAGATTTATGTAACCTGCAAAAACATTAACAAATATTTGTTTTAAAAAATCCAACTTCGAAGCCACTCGCTTGCCGAACCCTTGTCTCAGGAACTAACTCTTGAGGGGTTCCTTCCATCTGTATCCAAGAGACACCACCCACTTGCATTCAGCTTGTGGAAACGACCATTAACCATCAAGATAATCCCATTCAGGAGAGAAATCCAGCCCTATTCACTTCACAAACCATGTCTGCCATTTCCCCAGAATGGAGGTGCAAACAGCCAGCTCTCAAAATGGTGCCCAAACTCTACCATCGTTCACTCACTCTAATTGACAGCCTTCCCCAGTCTGCCAGAGGTGCACCCACCTGAAGGCCAAATAAATATCCACAGCCCCCTCACTTCTTTACCGGTACTAGAAAGGCACTTGTACGAGCCCCTCAGCGGTCATCCAGATGAAATCTGTGATAAATATAGGCCAGGCATGCGCTGAATATCTAGAGCATGGCCCTGAATTCAAAACTGCACACAATAGTCAACTTGCCCTAAGAGTCATGAGTCTCAAAATCCCAACAGCCATGTAAAATGAAATGAGATGAAGATGCTGAAATGGAGACAGATAAAAGTAGGCTCTTTTGCGTTTTCTGTTTCCTGTTTAATTGCTTTAGTGATTCACTGTAAAGCACGGCCATGCTTCAGTGCCTTGGTTCCTCTTACCATTTTTTATAAATTAAATATAAAGCAGGTTTGCCAAACGGTCTTGTCACTGTGACAATAACTGTTCACAACCTCAAAGGCGAATCATGTTGTGAACCTGGCATGAATACCGGCAGACATCCAGTAGTCAATCTTGCCCATTAGCATACCTCAACATAATTCTGCTTATTAGAGAGAAGGCAATCGAACAACCAACCATTTCTGGAGTTTTAACAGAAATCTTCATAAGCAAATCAGTTTACTCCTCAGCCTCTCGATGACGTGTCGGGCACAACATCAATGGAGCACAGATACACCCCTAGAATGACCGTTATCGTGTCTGATTCAAAACACAGGCGAGGGGCTTGCAGAAAAGCCCACAGAATAGTACAAGAAAGGGACGTCTGCTGGCACCAGAAACGGGAGCACAAGATTGGAGAGAGAATATTCATCGCCTGCCAGGCCCCTGTCTCTTAGGTCACCCTTCAACCTTGGATATAGTCAGCCACCAGGCAATATGTGGTACATGGAATCAGTCGACCCATCAATGCAAAACTGCACCTTTTGCACCCACAGACAAGCAGATCATTTGGAGCTCTGTAGAGATAAAGCTGGTAACACCTGTGCAACAGAGAGTAGAAAAAAGCAGCAGATACACCTTCCACATGGAGGCCAACCCCTCCCAGCAGTGTCACAATGCTACAATCATGTTGGGATGCATTTGTGTGCACCCCTAATCATCGGTCAGCCTTGAGTAAAGCGAAGACCCTGATGCCCTGCCTAATGCAGTACTGCCATCGAGCGACCACCTGAAGCAACTGGCAACCATTGCCACGAGGAATGCCCACGTTCAGCCACATCCAGAACATTGACCCATGTACTGCCCCTGCAGAGCATCACACCTAAATGGGCCCTGAGGCAGCAGACTACCTTCCCTAGAAAGGGCCCAGGAGCAACGAAAAATCATAATGTGCTTGTGGCACAAAATAAGCATACACAGAACACTGCACACGCATGGTGTCTGCAGTGGGACTCAATCCCGTGTAGAACAGTTGGTTTTAACACCAGATGACACTTGCCATTACTTGTAGGTTATGTATTAAAGAACTTTACTTGGTTAAACTTCACTCGTACTGCAGAAAATACGCACAGTAGTGCCACGGCTCTGTTACAGTGGTTAGCAGTGCTTTAATAATTTCTTCATGCGTAATTGACATTAAAAGCAGCCAGCAGGCTGTGCCAGCCTTCTGCGTGGAGTACATCAGACAGGTTTATGTATGACATTTCCAGCATGCGTTTAGGCGGTCTTGCAGTTTCATAAAAAAAATGTGTAGATGAAATAGTATATATGAATAATAATATAATTAAAAATGATATTAAGAGAACATCAACCCTGCCAATAAATTAACCCGGAGTTTGAAACGTACATACTATCGAGTACATATAATGGGCTGCAATACATTTCCGCTGACGCAAAGGTCATTCTTCAGTCATAGCCAGGTAGATATCCTCCCTCCAAAGCTTACTGCCTGAGCAAACACATAAGAAAAGTCCCCATTCTAGTTGTCCTCCAGATAGAGAATGTTGCTTTAGAGAGGAGGGTGAAGGTACAAGAGACGTGGCAAGATTTGAGGCGGCACCTCAACACCCCCTCAACACTAGTGTCGGTTGTTCTACTCCCCTATAATCAAGCAAGGCCACTGCTCAAGCACGCCGAAATAATACACAATCTACATGTCATTTAAGCACTCAGAACAAGGCAGTATTACTGGAATCTGCTCACTGACTTCACTTGGAGAAGAAGGGATATATAGTGCCTCTCGCACTCAATACAAGCACTGCTTTAACTGTGGGGACATCTGTTGGCTGTTCAGTTAACTGCAGTCTTCAAAATACATTTAATCCATTTGCGCAACTTCAACTTTTATACATGAGCTAACTCCTGGACATACAACTGCCAGGCATGTATATGTAGCCCAAAATTGAGCCCTTAAAAGTAATGCTGTGATGTAATGTTATGGATTGGCTGCCTTGCTATTATAACACCTTAAGTGCAGTGTATAAGCAGCAGGGAAACCAGCAGTGTACTTTAAAGACCCATTCAGAAAATCTATCCCGAACTTATACAGCTCCACTGTCCTTATAACATTGATGATGAACGTATAGGGATTTCAGCAGAATGCACTAGTCATGTAAATGTAACAGCAGACGCCAGGACTCCTCTCCATGTATCTTCATTAGTCTGGTGGAAAAAAAAAGCAAAGCTCGCTCCAGGCAGACCAACAAATGTAGCATTACACAAGACACCATATAACTGCAATTATAAAACGGTAAGAAAGTTCTTCCTATTTAAATGTTCAATAACTTACAGCTCTACTGATAATATTTTTTGAGCTCCAAACATGTTGCAGGAGGAACAAGTCTGTTTAAAAACTTATCCAGGGATGTCCGAACATTGTCACATTAGCAATTCTTGTGTTTATTATTAATTCATTGCAAGGATAAACTCATACTGGCTTCGGAGAGAGTAGCTGTATTTTCGGGTGCACAAGATCATATATTTAAAGCACTGGCGCATTCGCAGATCCAACAGTAAGTGGCCGATTTGTTTTATTTGATATGTTTCTTTGTCACTAACACAAACAAAACTCAGCCAAAGCAGGAAACAAAATCCTGTGGTCAGTCTTACATAAAAATGGCACAGGAAAGTATTATTCAGAACAGCATATTGTTAGCAAAAAAGCAGGTTTCATTTTAAGCGTAGGATGTTAGCGTGGGTTTATGTAGGGGGCCGTGCCTGTCTGAACATGAAACAGCTGGTCCTGGATTTGGTGCGCATGTGCATGCTGGGCAGGCATGTTCACATGCAATGTCTGGACCAAAGGCTTGGCAATGTGTGTGTTTTGATTCCTGTCTATGCTGAGTGTAGAAGATGGCACCGCATCCTGGCTCATGCAAGGCCGGCAGAGAGGCTCCTGTGCCAGCTGGGCGTTTCGGGCAGAGTCTGCAGAGTCTGCAGAGAGCTGGATCTCCACAGATTGGCCCGGCAGGTGATCCATTGCATCGGAGGACAAGGTGATAACATTTACTTGTTCGGGCTGTGCTGCTGCCGTGGAGCTCCCCACCAGACGAATGTTCCCTATGTGCTCTCCTTGTTCGTGCTGGGGGGCCAGAGGTAAGCCATGCAGCAGTGGCTGAGGGAGCAGTGCTAGATGTGCAGCCTGCTCTGCTGTCATCGTCTGCGGACCTTGAGAAGCGACAACACTGATCCCTGGGCCATGGCTCGGCAAGAAGTTTATGTTGTGAACGCCATCTGCAACCACCAGCTGTATCTCCTGCGCACCAGCGGTGGTAACTTGGTACTGCTGCAACTGCAGAATACTTCCAACATCGTCAACTGCACTCACAGACGCATGTTTTTCTTTGCTGTGATTCTTCAAGTGAGCCTTTAAGTTGTCCAAGCGGGAAAACTGGACGTTGCAGTCAGGACAGGAGAAGGGTTTTTTGCCAGTGTGTAAGATGCAGTGTCTTCTCTTGGCACTAGAATCTGAGAACGATTTTCCACATATGCTGCAGGAGTATGGCTTTTCTCCCCTGGAAAAGAAATAAAATCTGAGTAGTCATCACACTTGACATAATTACACTTGTGTGCGTGCATATGCAACAGATTACGTCGTTAAATAAACCGTTTTTGAAAAACTTGATTTTGATGACTTCTCTATTGTTCAAAATTTTGCTTTACAAGTCTATACAGTTTTTCACTTTCTCGGATCAAAGGAGATGAGGATGCAAAAGAACCCCGAGGTCCTTTATTCAGGAGAGGAGATGCGTTTTGTTTTGCTGAGGCTACGGGATGGGGGTCAGACCTTTTTCACTAATGACCTCATTTTTCATCACTCGTTGGGAGTTGCATGATGTTTAAACAGTTCTACCTTAAATAATCCAATAGAGAGATATACAACTATAGTATGCGTTCTGGATCTGTGTACTCCTAAAGGATAGGAGACACAATTGTTGGAATAATTTCTTTTAAGTCGCAGGATCTTCCAATGGGGATGAATTCTTTATATATCTTCTTAAAATGAAAAAGGTTGCTTTGTTGGAATGACATAGAACAAGCAAACAAGCTTCAAGTGAAAATAACATCCTCAAACTAATAATGGTATTGTATTGAACGTGCTGAACCAGCGCCATATAGGGGGTTGGCCTACAACCTGCGGGAGTGAGGAAGGGGGGATATGGCACCCTAAAAGGGGGGGGGAACAAAGGACAAACAAAATATATAGTCATAGCATGGGAAGGCACCACGTGGGGAATTGCAGGAGTGGGGATGTCTTACGTATATTAACAGTCCAAAGGGTCCATGTATAAATAGCACCCGATAGAGATGGCCTATCCTAGATACAAAACTCTGAACAGGGAAAGTCCCCATGCCTGGGAAATCCTGCTCCAAGCACATGATAAAGCTTCTGCGGACCAGGTTTTCGGGGGATCAGAGCCCACGCAGCACATTACTGGCTGACTGAGCCAGCTGCAACCATACTGGGTGATGTCAACACAGGGCAGCAAGCCAATTCGGCACTCTGGGATGGAGGGGAGGTATACGTGAGCCAGCAATCCGTTCGAGGGCTACAAATGCTGATCGGCAGGTGATTATGTGAACAGAAGCTGAGCAGAGTGACGTTCCTGGAGGAACCAATCAAGCGTTACATTTTGTGACCCTGGGAGGTGGCCAGCCTTCAGATTATCAACTACAAGCACTGCAAAGGCCAATATTGAGAAGGTACAGTGTGAATGTCTCCCTTCCCTCCAGAAGCAAGGTGTCTTGTGTCTCATTCGCAACGGTGCTGACCAGTGGCAGAATAATAAAGCCAAAGTGGTCAGCACAAATGTTATATTACTAATTACAAATTGTTCCGGGGAGGAGTGTGACTAGGTTTGGCGCCACACAGTAGGGATGTCTTGGGATATTGTTTATCTGGTTGATCCAATAATGTTTTGCTAACATACACACAGCACTAAGGATATGACATAACACTGCCAATGACTGTCCTGTGAACGATGGAAAATATGTTCATTCTAACTCTAAAAGTTTCAAATGCTTGGACTATTGTACTCATCCTATAAAACTAATGTTCGTTGTGCGCCGTCTTGTCAGTCCTCAGCAACCAGTGCCAGTCCACTGTTCTGTTTGATTTGTGCTTTCCCAGCTGTAATAAATAGCGTTACTTCTTGCCCGGTGTGTGCTCTTTTTGACTATGATTTTTATATAGTGTGATCAGAAGACCCCTGTATACATTTTTGGAGGCCCCCGTGAGATCCTCAGTCCTTCCGGCTAGCCAAGGGTATCCAAGCAGCCCTCCCGAGGGGGCGCAAATCTGGTGATCGCAGACTTGATCAACGCGCATCAAGGAGGAGGTCCTGTAGACGCCAATTTCAGTAAGGTATGCCAGGTCCCGAGCACCGCCTAAACTCTGTGGTGGGGGGCTCGTACTGGAGGCTCGGTGCAGAGGGGACTCAAGGGTCTTCACAATGTGAGTATAACTGTGCAGGAACATGCTGTATGGTGGTAGCATGCCCACAGCGTTGAGGGATACATTTGTTAAGGTATCTTGAACGCTTTGTCAAGGCCAAAGTATTCATTAGAAAATAGTGTGTGTCAGCCAATAGGGGTTGGGCGCAGGCGTGTGTACGTCTGCATTAGGCAGAGGCAGTGCGCAGTGTGTGGCGATCCCTGTTAGACGGGAGTTGTGCGTAGTGCCAGCGACTGTATAGTTGTATCATTGGGGTGAGAATTGTGTTATTGACTTTGTTGTATTTTTTGAAGATCTAGAGAGGGACACACATGTGGTAGTTAGTGCTGTTTCTATGGTATAGACTCATGGTGACGGGGTTAGTATCAGAAGTTACCTCATTGTAAAATAGCACGCTTTGCATTGTAGAAGCGGTTGTGTGCTGATGCCACAGCAAGGGCACAACGTTTATTTGTTCTAATATAAAACACAGTGAGCCTGTGGAGAGCGCGGTCTGATAGTAACACAAAGTGAGTGTTTGGGCCTGTGGAGTAGGTCAGTGTGATGAGTGGGGTGTCTGGTTGGGCCTGTGGAGAGGGCCAGAAGGAATTCTGAAGTGGGAGTAAGAACTTGGGTAATGGAAGACGGGGGGGGGGACAGGATAGCAGTGACACACAAGGGTGGAATAATGTCATATTTAAATAGCCCCCTGGACCATATGTGTTGAACAAAAATGCCCCAATATCGCAAGAAATTATTAAAATATAGTTTTCAGTGGGCCAAGGAGCCTGAAGGTCAGGATTTTCATGCGTGGCCGGTAGAGGGCACTTTTAACAGTGAAAAAATAGAAAATATATTTACTGGGTTCTGTGGAAGCTATACGAGGAACCAAAAGGCAAAAGATGAAAAAAAAGGGAAGGAGAGACGGTGGAAGGGAGCGGACCGAGCTCACCGCCGCATCCTATGGCTTCTACCCATCATTACTGCTGGCAGTAGAGTACACTAATCCATAGCAAGAAATACCGGGAGGGGACGGAGCAAAAATGGTAGGGGAAAAGGATAAAGACACACAAAGGGAGTAGCTGCATGCAAGGGGGGAGAGAGAGGAAATACCTAGCAGATATAGAGAAGAATACGCAACAACAGGTGGACGCGTTATTCAGTGAGGCAGAGAGGGTGATAGAAGAGGAAATACGAAGGAAAAGTAAGGGAGACAAGGGGGAATGGGTATCAGGAAGAATAAAATTGAAATTAGATGACAAGGGGATGAAGGAAGAAGGGGGTGAGGATGACGCAGCACCAGATGATGGACTCTTAAGGGACGAGTGTAGTGATGGGGATAGTGACAAATAGACACCTGACAAGGCAAGGAGGGGGAGGAAAGAGCAGAAACAACATGACAGTGAAGGGAGTGGCAGGGACTGGTCCACCTCCCTACGCGGCACGGTAGGGAAGGTAAAAATTGGGCTAACTCAAGCGACCGCACAGGAGGAAGAGGTCCAAAGACGCAAGTACTGCCATTACTACAGAAAGGGAGAGGGGACACGCACACTATGTGCCATGGCAGACAATGGACAGGGATTCTCGATAATGCAGCCTGCCATCAATCATTGCAGGGGCCAGTAAATGGAAACAGGCTCTTGAGAAAAAGACGGCAGGTGTAACATTAGCGATTGGGGACATGAAAAGCTTATTCGCAGCAATAATAGGAGAGCAGGCGGAAAAAATATGGAACCAAAGGAGTGAAGTTGAGCGCAAATGCTCATGGTGGGGATCCCTTTAACAACTGCCAAGCACATGTTTGGGAGGTTCTGAGAAGTATGTTTCCTGACAGTTATGACTTAGGGACAGTGATAGCTCATAAAATGAAAAGCGACGATGACACAGCTGACTATATAAAACGGGTACAAGATTTATGGATACAAGAGACATGGAGGTCTTGGGATTCACGTATACCATTGTTCTATCACATACTGATAAAGGGACTGCTGACAGAAGTACAGGCATCGTTGGATAAGATTGTGGGCATTGAAGCTAAGAGTTGGCCAGAAATACAGGCAACAATAGTGCATTTTTGCAAACATAAGCAGGAGAGTGAGAGGCAGGCAGCAGAACATTCAGCCAAAGCGGAGAATAAACTAGTACAGAAGAAACTGGCTCAATATACAATGGAAGAGGTATTGCTGGTACAAGACACCGCCGCAATGGTACCCGCCCCACATGGAGGGTTTCCTGCAGTGAACATGCCACAGCAAGGAACTACATGCAGCCACAGTACATGCCACAATGGGGAATGCCACTACCAGCGAATTACAAGCAGGGGGGATTGTTCCAAATGGGAATAGGGTACCGAAAGCGAGGGAGCGGGGCATGTAGACGACCAGGGTTCAGGGTCCATGGACCGTGTTATATATGTCAAAACATGGGGCACCTGGCGCGTACCTGCCCTTTTGTGCAACAGGCGCAGTCGTGAGCAGTTGAGGCAGCCCAGCAACAGGGGTTCGGCACAACACCACCACAGCGGCAGCAGGTCCAGCTTCTTTCGGCACAAACACAACAAGCACAAATACCATCACAGCAGGATGGGATGCTGACACAGGGGGGGAACCACAGGAGGAGGAGTGCGGTCCTGTCTATGACACAGCCACCAGACGTAGCAGCGGGAACCGATGTGCTGCTGGGACAGAACGCGGTGCCCCACTACACCGGGGTCAGTGTTGTGAGGGAACCCCTTTTGCTTTTTCATCAGGCAACTCACACCAATAGGGGTGTACACAGAAAGCCTGAGTGAGTCCAGTCCTAGCAGTAACTGACGACCGATAAGAGGAACCAGAAGTGGCAGTGAAAATAGGACCAAGAGAGTTCTCCTTTCTCAAAGGTACAGGAGCTACCAAATCCTGCATCAGGGAGGGGGAATTCCAAACAAAGTCATGGATACGCAGGGCTTCTCTGGGGTGGTGGTCACGGTTCCCCTAACGATAGAGATGCAACATCGTGTGGTGCCCCTACAGTACTCCAAAGATACCCCTATCAATATACCGGCGAGGCATTTGCTCAGCAAGTTAAACTCAACAATCTCATTCATGGAGAAAGGGATGGTGTGTACCACGCTGGGCATGTATTACACACGCATTGCAACACTCCTTTTGGCAGCACATACCCAAAGCACACTGTGAGAACTGCCCTTGTAACCAAGCATGTTCCTCTACGGGGTCGGGATTCGGCTAGGATGGGTCCCAGGGATACAGGGGAAGGTGTTCAGATGGCTTCAGAATTCCTGTTCAGACCACAGTGCCAGAGCAGCAATGAATGCTGCACAGTGCTATGCATCAACCCAACATTGACAGTTACAGGAGTAACGGATGAACAATTATTCTCGGATGAGGATGACGAGGGAGATATGGTGTTTCAGATACAAATACCTTGTCCAGTGCAAGTAAAAGAGAAACTGATATCAATACCAAAAGAGCTAGAAAAGAGAGGCACCAGTCACACAGAAGATGATCTCAAGAAATTGGCAGAAATATTATGGACCAAGGGGCCCCATGATGTAGGAGTACTGACGGGAGTGGGGGCAGTAAAAATAAAATTGAGGGAGGGAGCACAGCAATACCCATTATCCAGAGAAGCAGATGAGGGAATTTACTGTATGGCAGCAGGGCATCATCCAGCCCTCCACATCACTGTGTAACACAACAATATACCCGATAAAGAAATCAAAGGGTGGGTCATGGCGTTTCATCCAGGATTAACGCCCACTGGACGATGTTTTTGAAGCAGAGTTTCCCTTGGTTCTAAACGCTACCACAATATTGTGTAACATCCCAAAAAAGGAAAAGTACTTTACAGCCATCGACTTGAAGAACGCCTTCTTTTCCATCCCATTCAAGATACTTGACCGCATTTACGTATCGCAGGACCAGGCTTGAGCACACACGGCTGCCCTGAGGGGTACTGTAAGTCACCCAGCATCTTTAACTGAGTGATCCAGGTGGATCTGCGCAATGCGCACATGCCAAGCACAGTGATCCAGTATGTTGATTTATTGATATGCAGTGAGACAGAAGAAGAGTGTAGAGCAGACTCAGTGCATCTTCTGACCTTGCTAGCAGACAAGAGATAAAAGGTGGACAAAGCGAAGCTGCAGTACTGCTAGGAAGAGGTCGTGTACCTAGTAAAGATAATATCCATTGAGGGGTACAGGATAACACCAGAAAAGGTGCAAGCAATACACTCCACCACACACCAGTGCACAATAACAGAGATGCAAATGTTCCTGAGGCGATGCAACTATTGCAGGGCATGGGTGTTCGGGAACCCCACATACACAAAGCCACTGTTACAGGGTCTAAAAGAAGCGCAAAAAATAAAAAAAGGAACCTAAAATGGACAGCAGAAACAAATGAGAGCTTCACAGAGCTAAAAGATGCATAAGCTCATGCGTCAGTGCTGGCAAATCCTAGCTACAGAGAGAAATGTTATCTGTTCTCATACAGACGGCTCAGTGATGACGGCAGTCTTCACACAAAAGAAGCCACAGTGACACAAGCCAGTAGCCTACTACAGTGGCGCCTTAGATCCCATAATGCAAGGACACGTCCCCGGCGAACAGGCGCTTGCGGCTACGTTTACCATAGAAACGCTGGCAATGATTACAAAAAGGGGAAAATGTAATAAGCATCCCGACTGCGATTACCCTCACACTATTCAGCACATGCCACAGAATTGGTGGCAATGATCAATGCACTACACATGATGGAAGGGCCACCAACATCTTTTTCGATTCAGCCTACGTTACCTCAGCAATACATTTAGGATTAGCACGATGGGAGGGGAGAAAAGTACCAGCGGAGGTGGCAATTATAAAAAAGCGCCACCCACACGGGTAGACAAGACAGAATATCTTTGGGGAACTAAATGGCAGACATGGCAGCGAAAGAAGCAGCCTATTTACTTGAAGGAAGAGCACCCATGGTGACAGAAAGGGGGGTGAGAGGAGAGGAAGAAAGCGGAAATCTTCAATTCACTGCCCCTCGTCCAAATAATTGAGCTGCAAGGGAAGGTACCAAATGAGGAAAAAGATCTGCGGATACAGCGTTGCTGTTCCCTTTCTTCAGCAATCTGATATGGAGGCAGAATAGCACTGGGAAACCTGTAATGCCCAGAAAATTGCCAAGTGTAGCATTAGAGCAGCTAGACTACCCCACCCATTCATCCAAAGAAAGTATAGAAGCAGAAATAAATGAGGGAAGGAGCATGCCGAATTTGCATGAGAGAGTGGTAGAGTGTGTGGGGAATTATGTGAAATGTCAACAGTTTTTGTGTGGCCACACTCTGAAGACAGTGCAGGGAACAATACCTCAGACGGAAGGCACTTGCATATCGACTACGTTGACATGCAAGAAAGGTATGCCTCCTATCGGTACATGATAAAAATGGTCTGTCCCTTCTCACGTTGGCTCGAGGCCAGACACTGTGCAAAGAACAGCACAAAAAGTGCAGCAAAATTCTTGGTGAGGGAGTAGTTCCCAAGATTGGGTATATGTGAAGAAATAAAAATGGATAATGGACAGCACTTTGCCATTAACCTTTTTGAGTAAATTGCGTGTCTCATGGGAATAAAACACAATCTTTGAACAGTGTACCGGCCGCCAGTGAACAGGGTTGTAGAAAGGATTAAAGCTCTACTTAAAGAACGGTTGGCGAAGTTAACCTCTAATCTATGCCGAAACTGGCTTTTTTGCCTCCTGTAGGGAAGGCATAGTATCAAACAGCGAAGACAGATACAAGTGATCACAGTTCAAGGGTGTTTATTGAACTTCAATAAGGTTTGAAAAATGCCCATCTAATCCTAAACCTAAAGATGGGAGCAAGCTACGACCATCAAATAATAATAATGCAGTCCTAATTGAGTCTGGTCCAAATAAAAGGGCCTATACTAATAAACCTATTGCCAATCCTTACTTCTAAATACAAATGATGTGGGAAATAATGTTATACAAAAGAAAAGTGTTCAAGAAATATGTCAGGATAATTGAGCCGTTAGCTTCCCCTTCCCCACGGTTTCAGCACGGGACAAGGCGGCACACTCAAGCTTAGCACATACTCTGGCTTTTCTAGTTCGAGGATGCAGTTCAAAATCTCAGTATCAGGACCTTCTGTACCCAAGTCTCTGCCATTCAAAGTCTCTTATTTCAGAGGAACAATATTAAATGGACCCGTAGATCGAGGATGACACAGTATTCTTCAACTAAATCTTCATACAGATTTTATTTTTCTCAAATGCAAACAATGTTTTATCACAGAGTTAAAAGACATCAATTTATATATATATATATATATATATATATATATATATATATATATATATATACACTGACACTCTCGCAATCAGTTTCCCCACCACTCATTCACATTCATACATTCAACCACAGCTCTGTCTCTTTCCAAGTCAAAACCTGGTATTGATACACATATACCTCTCTCAAAAGAACACTTCTAACACCAAGATCTAAAAGAACCCGTCTAACACAAAGTTCTAACACCTTTTCTTCTGTACAAGTGTGACTATTCTGTGAATGCAACAGATAGTACACAAAAAAGTCAACACGTGTTTCGGTTGTTTGTCTCGGGCTTTACAATTCTAGCCCTTTTGTTGATCCGACCTTCGTCAGGACAGAAGCTCAGTACCAATTGTGCCTTGCTTCAACAATGGATGGGGTGAGAGACATCATCTCCAGTGTGAAACTCGTGGAATAAATGCAACCAAACTGGGTGTAGTTCCATGCAGACTCAACCAACTGACAGATATTCAAACTGCAAGCTACTATGTTTACCAACAGCTTGTGTGGGCAGGAATTGCCTTTGTCAATTAGTCACAATATCCAATCAATGTACTGATGTATTGACTCAGAGGGACATGCACGTCATCCTCATCGGTTACCTTTTTAGGTTTTGGTGCATCGAGAATGATGTTGGGTGATTCTCCACGGACCTCACTGTCATAATGGTAATGCCATGTTCAAAATCTGTTGCCTGCGCAGCACTACCGAGAGTGAAATCTGCAGTAGTATGCGTCATTGTTTGATAAAGTCTCCTGCAGATTTTATCAAACAAGGACGTGAGTGATGGTCAGTATTGACTGACCTCGCCTGACCATTGTATTGGGCCACATCAGGTATACTGCTCAGGTGTTAGTCTGTTTTCTCCCAGAGCGGGCTGTCCGTGTCCACGTGTTTGTGCAGGAAAGAGGGCTGGCGGGGTAGAGTTTCTACGTATCCTATCTGATAGGATGGGGTAACAGTGTTACAGGGAAGGGGATACAGCGTCTCGGTATCCGGCGTCCCACTCCCCGAAGACTCCTCACGCAGGTGATCCTGTCGCACTGGTCCACCCCCAGGAACTGGACCCAAAAGCGACTGCCGTGTCCTGGACACCTGGATGACAGATCCCTGTGGACTAGTGGGTGAGACACCTGGTTTCTCACACTCCCCCTTGCCCTTTTTTCGCTTTACACAACTCACCCAGTGCGCATCATCATTTGACTCTGCACAAAATTGTGACGGTCGGAGGATGCATGCGCCTGTCCCTCCCACACGTTCAATTTCAGACGCTAACCCTAGCTCAGAAATCCTTGGAGATAAAATGAAAGCATGTAGGGCAGAAATGACTAAAGCTCTCTGGTACATCTCCCGCCATGTTCAGCGACCTACCTGTCAGTCGGTCAACACTGAAAACCAGCCAAGTGCTCAACAGGGAAAAGACTTTCCAGAAGCACAGCCCCTCTAACCGGGTGACCGGGTACTCATCCCAATGTGGTTCAAAAGTGGAAGGAACCCAAATTCTGCAGCCCCTACGAAGTGGTGTATGCCACGTTCAGCGACCTACCTGTCAGTCGGTCAACACTGAAAACCAGCCAAGTGCTCAACAGGGGAAAGACTTTCCAGAAGCACAGCCCCTCTAACCGGGTGACCGGGTACTCATCTCAATGTGGTTCAAAAGTGGAAGGAACACAAATTCTGCAGCCCCTACGAAGTGGTGTATGCAATACCAACAGCAGTGAAGATCAAAGAGAGACGGGCATGGATCCATTTATCCGACGTTCGCAAAGACAACAGCAGCATAATGGAACCACAAAGCGTCACCTAATGGTAAGTATTCATGAGTTATCGTGGACATTTTGTACTGCACTTAAATGGTATAGAAGGCCCACCAATGAACAAGACAATGGGCAAGAGACTACAAAGGGTAATAGAGGAAAGATGAGAATTAATGTAAATACAATGGGGATTGGAATGTTGTGTGCTTTTGTCGTCTTCTTCATTCCCTCTGGTTCTTGATGCAAAGGGTTAGTAAGTAAGTACACCTGTTCATGGTGAAAGGGAGACACGCACTAAAAGGAGCATATCCAAAATTGAAGAATTATATAATGCAATTGGGGAAGGAAAGGAACTTGTTTCCGAAAACGCCTGGTATAGGGCGATGAAGAGGGCGGGCGAGGGAGCACTAACGGCACCTGCTACGTGTGCTCACTCATCCCACACCTAAGCAGGGACACCAAAACAATATTTGCCACAAGAAGTGACCGTAAAGGAAGGCGCATGCCTGATGTATTTGCCTCTATGCAAAACAAAGGGGCTATTCCAGGTCGTAGGGGAGGCCTTGTATCACAAGTATGACATGGACACAATAGGTACAATTTCTAAAAATCTTTATTGAAGTTTCTGGGTTTGGAAAACTCCTACTCTGCCCTATAACTAAGATGGGAGTAGTCTCGACCATCAAACGATGAACAAAACAGTCCTAGTAGAGTCTGGCAAATCAAAATTGGCTATGCTAAAGCCTAATGCCTGCCCTATCTCTTTTACAAAAAGTGTATAAAGGGGAAATATATGCAAAGGAAAAATCAGTGTTCAGATTAACAAAAGGTAGCTAAATCAGCTCTCCACCCCAAGTTAGACCCTACAGAGTAAGGCAGTCTGTGTAGGCAGGATGACACACACTAGCTCGGATTCTCAGCACAATAAAAAAGTTCAAAACGTGGATTGAGGCCCACCTGGCCTTACACGTTAAAGTCACTCGTTCAGACCTCCAAAATACTGTTTCAACACAATGTTCATGTAGGTCCCCCTCTGTAGGGCTCAGACCAATTTCAGGTGTCGAAGACTTTCGAATGAGCGTGGCTTTCTTTACAGAGCTCCGCAGGGCCACTTCGACTTATAGTTCAGAATTCAACTCCCACTCTCCCTTTCTCTAGGAGGTAATTCGGCTTACTTTGCTTTTGCACTTCATTCGTTTTATCGTTACAAACAATGCACCTTTCAAAGAGACACTTTCGAGTGGGCTACTTCCTTTCGCCTGACCACTCCGTTACTCAGCATAGCCGATTCCACAGCTGTCTTGCTACTACAAAGTTCATTCACAGGTCTGCTTTTCTTCGAGCCTCATCCACACGCGTGCAGCCTTCACTTGCGATATAATGTTGCCACTTCAAATTTTCTTTAACACACACCGGTCTCTCAGGTCGCTGGCGAACTCACCAGCTGTGTGCGGTTCTTTCTTGGTTTTATGATTTCCAATTCACGAGTCAAGGTAACTACCACAGGTTTGGCCTCGCCTCCCCAACTCTGCCGTTTACCCGGGAGGGTCGCTGGTGTCCTTGAAACACAGTGCAGTCTTCACTTGTGGGACCTGGTATTCTCCAGGTGTCTTTTGCGGCCTGTCAGAGGCAACAACCTCCAGTAGGGAACTCTTGGGGTTTTCGACCCGCTGCTCTCGTCCCTTGGTCGGTCGCTCCGCTCCAGTAGGTTTGCCTTCGCCCAGGAAGACCTGCTCGTACCCGTGTTCCGCCTTGCTCAGAGTATATCATTTTGTGTTTGTTGCCTTTTATCCGTATGAGGAAAGCTAATTGGTATCAGGTGTATGTACTTGAAGTCTCTTACCACCCCTACCAGTGTCACACTAGCTAGAACCCTCATTATGGCTAAAATTGATTATTGTAGTGCTCTTTACTTAGGCACCAGCCAAGAGAACCTGAATAAACTCCAAACAACCCAGAACAATGCCATTCGTGCTGCCCTACACATTCCCCGCAACCACCACATTTCAGAATCTAGAACCAACCCTCAAGTGGCTACCTGTCAAGCAGAGAATCTCACTAAAAACTCTCGCCCTTACGCACAAATGCTTGACTAACAAGGCCCCTATCTACCTCTGCAGTCGGCTGTCGCGCCATTCAACCTCCCGACCACTAAGAACTGCCCAGTCCCACTGTCTATCGATCCCTAGGTTTAAACTGCAAAAAGCGGGGGGCTCGAGCTTCCTTGTCCTATCCTTTAAGCTATGGAACTCCCTCCCCGCTACAATCAGAGCTGAAGACACTTTCAACACATTCAAGGTCAAAACCAAATCTTGGCTTTTCGACCAACTTAAGACATGCTAAGTACCCTTGTCTTTCTTGCTCTGACCTGGCGACCTCCGTTACTATTTTGGCTGTGCACCCTATGGGTATATCCACTGCTAAGCCTTAGCAGCACTGAAACCACTGTAATATTTGTAGATAGGAACCCTGTTAATATTTCTGTTAATGTTAATTTCTGTAATTTTTATGTCTGTAAATATGCATTCTTGTAACTTTGTACAAATTGCGCCCTGATGCCTCCGGGCCAGATGGTTTGCGCGTTATAAATAAAACAAATACAAAGTGCCTGACTTCGCCTGACCCGATTAACGGGACATATCCAGTACCATGTATGAGAGTTAGTCTTGTTACTCTCAGTCACACTCTTCCTCGGCCCAGTGTTTGTGTATAAAGGGGGAAAGGTGGGGCGGGGGGGGGAGTTGGGACCTCAGAGACTCCTGCAAAATAGGATGGGGTAGATGAACAAAAAAGGGGGGAATACTACGTCTCACCATCGGCTGCCTCACCCCCACTCCCCGAAGACCACTCACCCAGGTGATCCTCCCGCACTGGTCCACCCCAGGGTCTGGATCAAAAAGCGATGGCCGTGCCCTGGCCACCTGACCGAGAGATCCCCAGGGACTAGCGGATGAGACACCCTCTGGTTTCTCACAAGGGACATGAAGTAATGTAAAATGGATTGATGAAGGGAAAGAAGTTTACGAGGATAACTTCATACAACTAGAAAGCATGGCCCGGGATGAAGCATCCAAACATATGGTATTAGAATATAACACAGAAGGGCCCCAGAAAGGAAAACAGCTGCCAGCTGCTCGCAAGAGAATGCTGTGCAAAACAACAGCAGGGCATGATATTCCATGGTGCGATACCAGACCCCTCATGCAAATAAGAGGTTCGCTGTATCAAATCGAAAAATGGGAAAGAGGGATGGTCCAATGTCGTGCAGAAGGATTGGTGGGACTTGAAAAGGGTTGTGAAGAGGGTAAATGCGGAGTGTGGGGAAGATATGGAACAGCAACATACATGCCTTAACGGGTTTAGAGCAAATAAATCACCCTGTTAACATAAAACAACCACACAGTATCATTTATTTTTCAGAGCAAACGGAACAGTAGTGCTGGGAATGAGCGATGGCTGTGAGAGGGCGATGAGCATGGCGGCGTTGGACAGAGGGACCGCTGCAGTGATGGACATCTGGTGGGTGGTTACATGTGATTTCCAGTAATCAAAAAGTAGTCGATGGAATAATTGCCCCCACACATTATAACCCCTTAGCCCCCCACATATTTATTTTTTGTTGTTTCCTCTGTATTATTTCATTTATTTTTTCTTTTTCTACATTATCACTGCATACCCTGGTGGGCCTGTGGAACAAGAGCATATGCCTAGCTGCCACCTGATTGGGGCAGAATGTGTGCACTGGTGACCCTACACAGCCCCGCATTGGTGGTGCCTCACACAGATTTTGCACATTTGTTAACATGTTGGCACAAAAAAGAAAGAAGAAAAATAAAGACCGAAGCTAACAAGGAGGAGGAAGGCCAACAACTACAGCTCAGCAGAATCCACCCAATGTTTGAATGCTATCTCAAAACATTTTAGATTCTTCAGCAGGGTGTCTGTGTTTTTTCACCTCCCTCCTGCTACCCGGTGTGCACACGGCCACTAATGCAACATGGATACAGATTACGGACTACGAATTGCATCAATTGGCTAATGCAACAGAAAAGGGACTAAATGCAGTCCGACAGGCGCTTTAAGCTTTGCGTCTAATGACCGTCCAAAACCATTTCAGAATTAACCTTATGATGGCAATGGAAAGGGACATGAGCCACAAGATTGGCTGAACTGCCATACTTGCAAATTATGCCACAAACGGAACACTCAGAGGCTGTCGAGGAGATACAAACAATACAAGAAAGAATGACGAAGGAAACACAGCACATTACGTCAAACACCTGGTTGGAAAGCCTATCTGCATGGGTACCAAACTGGTTGTCAGCAATCTTTAAAATAACTGTCCCCTTCCTCGTCATGATGCTCACTGCCATCTGCATCAGCCAGTAGGTCATTGGCTGGTCAATTGCCAGCAAAGGAAGACTGGGTATATAATGTATGGTAAGAAAATCAAGCTCAATGTGTTAGGTGAGGGACCGCCAGGTGTGAATGGAAATGAGGATGAAATGGAGATAATGTATACTCCACCCCCACAGGATTTAGAAAACTATGAGGCCCTGTGGGTGTGTGCTCACCCGATGGAGAGAAAATAGTGTTTTTTGGTAAATAAATAATGGGGTATGAAGAGGAAGGGGAAATTAACAGGGTCATACGGGTAAGGTGAGCAAGGAATTAGGTAAGGAAAAGAGATTGGAAGATCAATTGAAGGGGGAATGTATTGAAGGTGCTGAACCAGCGCTATATAGGATGGGGTCGGACCTACAACCTGCGGGAGTGAGCAAGGGAGGATAGGGCACCCTAAAAGGGGGTGGGGAAAACATGAGATAACCAAAATATACCCATAGCATGGTAGGGGAACTTGGGGAATTGCAGGAGTGGATATGTTTTACGTATAGCCCACGTAGCGCCCAATAGAGATGGCCCTAAATAGAACACTCAACAGGGAAAATCCCCATGCCTGGGAAATCCCACTCCAAGCACATGATCAAGCTTCCACGGACAAGGGGGGCGGGGGAGCAGAGCCCATTCAATACATCACTGGCAGACTGAGCCAGCTGCAACCTCACTGGGTGATGTCAACACGGGGCAGCAAGCCAATCCAGCAGGCACTTAGGATGGAGCGGAGGTGGACCTGAGCCAGCGATCCATTCACAGGGCTACAAATGCCAATCGGCAGGTGGTTAGGTGAACGGAAGCTGAGCGGAGTGACGTTTCTGGAGGAAACAATCAAGCGGTATGTTGTGTGTCCCTGGGAGGTGGCCAGCCTTCAGAGTGTCAACTACAAGCACTGCAAAGGCCAATATTCAAAAGGTACCATGTGACTGTCTGCATTCCCACCAGAAGCAGGGTGTCTTGTGTCTCATTCCCAACGGTAATGACGAATGGCAGAATAATAAAGCCCCAGCGGTCAGCACAAATGTTATATACTAATTCAAATTGTTCCGGGGTGGGGTGAGAATTGGTGTGGCGCCACACGGGAGGGATGTTTTGGGATATAGTTGATCTGGTTGCTCCAATCATGTTTCACTAATATACGTACAACACTAAGGATATGATATAACAGCCAATGATTGTCCTGGCAACGATGAAAAATATGTACATTCTAACCATAACAGTTTCAAAAGCTTGGACTATTGTACTCATCCTATAAAGCGAATGTTCGTTGTACGCCCTCATCAAGTAGTGCCTGTCCACTGTTCTGTTTGATTTGTCCTTTCCCAGCTGTAACAAACAGCATTACTTCTTACCCGGTGCATGCTCCTTTTGACTACAATTTTTATATGGTGTGATCAGAGGACCCCTGTATACAGTATCATCGTTCACTACTTGTGTTTCGGAAAACAAATATTACCACCCTTCAGGACAGAGGCACAATACAATCTCCAGCATTTAACTGAACAAATGCCTTGCTCCCAAAAACGAGATGATCAGGTCATGCTGGCTAGATCTTTGAAGTGTTCCTAGTAATACTGTAAGGAAAAGGTCTGAAAAGTGTAACTAAGATCATGGTTATGTCTTCCCTTTGGATTCTGGAACCGAAATAAAATCTATGTGGATGAGGGACATGACTGAGTGATGGTAACTGAATGTTACAAGTAGTAAACATGCTGGAGAGCTTAAGGATGACTTCATTAAGAATTTGGTGCAACCACTAAAACATGATCCAATTCTCATTTGGGCTAAACAAGAGTCTAATTTTAGGTTCAGTGGGAATGGGAAAAAAGCATAAATGTCAAACGTCTGCTGTTGTTACAAATTGCACAATTTTCTTTATCCTCCAAGAGGTTATCTATACCATTGCCTTATGACATGCTCAATAAAAAGCAAAGAAACACTATGAAATATGTCTTTACACAGTATACTGAATTGACCTGGCAACAGTAGAGGCACTTCTGTACATCAACAGGCATGTCATTCGTTGGAGGCCATATCAGAGTACATCTAGCGGTCTAGCACTATAATGCTTTACTTAAAGTACACAGGAACTTGGATGCTTTTGTGTCTCTTTACGCTTGATCCTGCCACCATTAGGCTCTTTAGCATTTATATCTTCCATCTGTCCTGTCTCCCCCAATCTGTCCCTTCTTTGGTAGGACAACCTTACACTCATTCCCGTGTGCTAGGTGATGCAGGAGAGGAGACCAGGCAAGTCTATTTGACAGTGGTCTAGCTCCCAACCAGTTCAATTACCTTTCCCTTCCACTCACTTCCCATCACCACGATGGTTCAACATTGACTGGTTACATTCCATATTATGTACCAACACTTACTAATACTTTAGATAAAACTTGCACCAGCAATAGTCTTTCTAACATCGGACCTTTGATAACATCTACATGTGCCATCTTTGTGCCCCCTTCAATGGCACAATCACTATTGCTGGTTTTGCACACACAATTCCAATTGACTTAGTGAGACAAGTTCACAAACCTGTTACTTGGTCAGCAGAATCTGCAGGGGGCAGCATTCACAATTCCTGGTGAAAGAGGGATCTTAAAGATTATAAATCACAATATCTTGGTAAAATGTGCTGCAGATTTGGTGATATAGAAACTCATCAAGAAGCCAAACTGCATACAGCAACTTCCTGCATTGCGGCATGTCCATAGGCTCTTCTTTGTGGCCTTGAGTATCTGTTCCGAGATCATCTTTACACGAAAGTGAAAAGCTGCCAAAAACGCTTTTTAAGGAATCGTGGCTGTCCAAATTTATTATCAGATTGAGCCAACAAGATCCAGTATGCCAAGTGCTGTTGGCAAGAAAACCAAAAAACAGCACTAAATAAATTATGGTGAACCTCATAAAACGGTGCAAGAGAGCTAAACAAATAATCACCTCAGATAAATGGTTGCATCCTACCTGTGAATTCGAATATGGGTCTGGAGAGAACTTTTTGCTGTGAATGATTTGCCGCAAACTTCACATGTAAATGGCCTTTCACCTATAAGAATAAAAGAACACAGTTTAAATGTTATGGTGTGGCCTACCTGCGATTATCTGCTATACTTTTCAAAGCTCTACTAGATTAGTTTTACTTGTAAAGAAATGATCGCATGTATGGTTCTATCCTTCCGAACATTTTACTTCAGTGAGGACATTTATAACAATGCACACGGCAAATCCATTTTGAGATGAAAGAAGATGAAGGTCTAGGTTTGTGCCAGGAGCTGCAAGCACTAAAAATCAAAATTAGTATACCATGTTCCTGCAGCGTGGTTCGACCACAATGTCTTAACTCGTTTCACTTTCTAGCATATGACTGATCCAAATGTGATCCTGCCCGTGGCACTCCTTAGCAGCTTTAGCATTGAGGCAGCTAAAAAAAACACGGTAAGATTTAATTGTAAGCGTTTTTTAAAACAATGTAGGCAATGAGTGCCAGAAACAGGACAATAAGATCCGACAGTCTATGTCGGTATTGTCATTTAGAAGTAGAAATGTTAACTCATTTACTAGCTGGTTGTGTAACCTTGATGCATTTATATTTGTACTTAAGATTTGCTCACCATTAAACTACGTTCATGACAGTCCAATTTTGGCGTATTTTAAATGCACAGCAAATTTCACTATCTATAGCCAATTTAACTTGTATTAATCAGGTTTCAAATTGTTAATTGGAACGGATGTATTTGTACGTTGTAAGGGACATGCAATAGGTTTATCTGAAACCATAACAATAAAAAAAATAAGTATGGAACGATTTAGAAATTGTCCAGCGGAAGGGAACACAAGTGAGGTATGATTTTGAAAAAAGTTGCAGGCAGCCATGAGGGATGCGCGATCAACAATAAGAGGTATTGGATACTTTGGATGTCTTTTGAAACGTCCATGGAGACTTGCAAGTTATAACTACATTTTTGCTGAGAGTGCCATGAGGAGGTGCAGAATAGAGGTGCCAGGCTGTGAAGGAGTGGGCAAGTTATGAAAGGTGCAAGAAGGAGAGGAAGTAATGAATCTGTTATAGCTGCTGAAAATTATAGATTTGCTACTGTTGAGTATAACAAGAAGTTAAATATTAAAATTGCAGATTTTTCATTGTGCCTTTGTTTACTATTGCATTTAAGAAACTAGAATGAGCATGAAAGAATGACCTGGAACCTGCTAAAACCTGTACTATGAACAAAATAATATAAATAAATTATATCCTCAAACTACAAAAATCAAATTATATTGACCGTCTACGTATTTACAATAGCAGCCAGTGAGAACAATACTCTATCATCATTGAGTTCGACTCCCTGAACTCCACTCAAACAGATAGCATGACCACACTAACAGTTTGTGATGGCAAAAACAAATGTTTTAAAACTATTTAAAGTGTGGTGGCTTGCAAACTACAGCTTAATGCTGAAAGTTGTTTTAGGCCCATTCACGGGAAAGAAGTGCTCGCCTCTATTTCAGATGACCTCTCCAACAATCTGGTGTTCCAAGAGTTGTCAGCTACTTTCAAGTCTGTCACGTGACCTTTGTTGGCAAGATTAGAAAATATTAGATGCCGGAGTAAAGTTCTGGAATGGATTGAATCTTTCCTGTTGGGAAGAGACCAAAGAATCCCTCTGTGTCCCTTCACTTCCAGAAACTGGCCCCCGGCATATAGAGTACCGCAGGGATCTGCTTTGTCTCCCATACTTCTCAATATTTACATAGGGTCCCTAAAGAAAAAATTTTGGAGGGATGGTGCAAAAAATACCCCGATGGATGTTCTAATTCTTAAAGCCTGTTAGTCAGTGTTAACTGAAATCATGGTCCTCAGCAATTCAAGTCAACCAAGAACCTGGAAACCCTTCTGTATGCTGACTTGTCAATGGAACCACGTGTCACCTAAGCAGTGAAAATAGCATTCTTTGACCCAAAAACCGTGAGATGTTTTTTTTAAAATGTCTTCAATCCCTTGGTTAGGGTGCAAGCTACCCTCTCACTGGTTATGTCCAACCTGGACTACACTAATAGGATGCACCATGGCCTAGTTAATGGACTATTAGACTTCAGTGTTATTAAAACGCCACTTCGATTCTCGTTACCAAGACGAGTCACAGATACCAGGATTCGTTGGTAATCAGCAAATTCATTACAACTCAGTATGGTGGCAGATTACTGAATATTCTAGGGTGCCATTTGTGGATCAATTTATCAATTTCATATCAGAAATAGCAATACGCGGCAGGTTTTAAGTCCTGACTCAAACAGCACCTATCATCCTCATATGTTCCTTAAACTAAATCTGAGGGGCTTGCCCAGGGTTTGTATCGTTAGTGCATGAATGAATGAATGCAAGCTGTCCAGCATTGTTAGCTAGTTATTTGCATTATTATTTATCTTATGTTTGGTGCCTTGAAACTGGTGATAAGTCTGCGCTTAATAAATCGGTTTACTACTACATGTCGCCATGAGCAGTTAACTGCCGTGCAAAATTCAAGTCATTGTGTATGATTTACAGGGTCTGGTAGGACTCTGTGCCTTTGATTATGCGGGAAATAGTCCATAAATATGTCCCCGATTGTTCCCCGAGTGAAGCCACGTATGAGATACCATGACATGCTAAAATTCTCCTCATATAAGCAAACTAGCATACTCCTGACAAGGTACTGTTTGTAGATCATAGTGCCTGGACACTATTAAATGAGTAATGTGCTATGCGCTTAAAGAGCAGTGTAACAACATGTATTTAGAATAGCACTGTAGTGCCTTGAATAGCAGGAAACCTAACCTGTATTTGCTTTTTGCAAAACAACCTCCCAAGTGAGAGGTTTGTTTTTATGGTACTTTTTCATTCATGAATGAATGAGTTATACACACATTTAGTTCTGCATAGACTTCTATAGCTTGCAGATTGAATCAGCAAGGGGTACTAGTTTTAATTCCCCATAACAAGGAATAGAACAGCAGTCCTCTATGGATGCACTGTGCAAAGTGCCTTGCACATTGTACAAACAAGCAATTGCCTGTGCTATGATAACATGATGACGGCACTAGTCATCAGGAGCACAGAGCTTGGGACTGATATAGCAGAGAGATGAACACATTACTTACCCCTTGTAATGTTCTTTCGACTGGATGTTCCTCCCACGTATATCTCATCTTATGATAACGCCTTCCAGTGTCAGCTGCTTCGGAAAATCTTTTCGGTAGAGAGCACTGTGCGTCGTCGACCCTTTGTCCCTCAATGGCCTCAGACCGCTCTCAAGGCTGACGTCACCCATCATATATACAGCACGCACAGTGCCTGTTACTTCAGATGCAGGTTTTTCCCCCTCTGGTATCAGAACACCAACATTCGCGAGGTCAAAAGACCAGGCACTTAGGAAAGAAAGGTGTAATGTATGGAAATTCTACTGAGAGGTAGGATGGGAGTGGCAATGAGGAATACGTGGGAGGAACATCCAGTCGAAAGAACATTACCAGGGGTAAGTAATTTGTTCTTTGAATGGTTTTTGTCCTCCCAGGTATTCCTCATCTTATGATACACTCCCAAAGCAGTATTGTGTTGGAGGTGGGAGTAGGAATTTATAACTTGTCATTATCCTAGTGTATACAATATGGGGATCATCTTGCCTCACCTTTGCCATACGAGATGTAAAAGCATAAAGCCCTTTTGGGATCAAGTCGATGAAGCCTCTCCTCTTCCTGACCAGGATGAGGCAGAGGGCAAAAGGTTGGTTGGAAAATTTTCTGAGAGAAGTGAAATTCAGAAACCATCTTTGAGAGAAATGTGGGTTTGACTCTCAGTATGACTTTTTCCTTAAAAAAGGTTATGAATGGAGGTTTTCACTACAAATCCTGCAACTCGCTGACTCCGCATGCTGATGTTATGACCGTTAAAAAGACTTTTCAATTATGGTAACCTCAAGGGACACGAACGAAGAGGCTCAAAGGGGTGCACAAGAAATTTGAAAACCAGATTTAAATCCCAAACGGGAACCACAAAAGGGACTTCAGGGAACACATTTGTAAGCCCTTTCAAGAATTGAATCACAATAGGCATTCTTATATAAGATGCCTGCTTAGGAGTGCGCTTAAAGATCGATAACTCCACCAAGTATACCTTCAGACTGCCAACCTGGAGCCCCAGATTGGCTAGATGTAGCAAGAAAGATAACTACACAGGTGTGTCACACAGAAAAAGGTCTGCATTCTTATCTCTGCACGAGCTGCAAAACCTATTCCAACTGCAGTGATAGTGATTTTGTTGCTGGCCTTATGGCCGAAAGCAAAACTTCCAACACATCTTCTGGGAGGTCCTAATCCTTATATCTGAACCCCTCAGAAACCAGGCGTGAAGGTAGATATCTTGACCTCTGGATGGAGAACCGGACCCCCCGCAAGGTAAGGTCCTCTCTTTACGGAAGAGGTATTGGAGAGCAGATGGACATATCCAGAAAGTCCAGGTACCAATTCCTCCTGGCCCAATCAGGGGCAATCTTATTAAGAATTTCCTGAACTTCCTCACACTCCTGATGACATGAGAGATAACAGGGACTGGCGGAACCGCGTACAGGAGTGGAAACTCCCAGTCCACCACAAACGCGTCCCCTAGAGATCCTCGTAGGAAATTCCCTGGAGCAGAACAGTTCGCACTTCCTGTTGACACTGGGTGCGAACAGATCTACTTGAGGGGTTCCCTGAAGGACTTCCTGAGCTAGTTCCCACACGTGGGAGACTGTGCTCCGCCTGCTCAGAGCGTCTGCCGCTCTGCTCTCCTCTCCGGCTAGGTGAACAGCTGCTAGGGAGATTCCTTCTTGAAGTGCCCAGAACCAGAGCTGCATTGCCTCTCTGCACAGTGGTAGTGGCCCTCCACCTTCTCTTTTGCTGAGGTAGTACATGGCCACTTTGTTGTCCATCGTAATCAAGACATTCTTTCCCCGTACAGAGGGCAGGAATGCCTTGAGCGCTAGTCTGATTTCCCTCAGGTCCAAAAGGTTGATGTGTTAACTCCGGTCATGGTTGCCAAAAAAGGTTCCCCTTTCAGAATGTTTTCCTCGCAAGACCACCACAGGAAATCCTGTGCAATCCTGCTCGGCATCAGAATCAGGTCTAACATATTGCCTGAAATCTGAGACCACTGGGACCTGAGGGCCCAATGGAGGGATATCATTCTCAAATGAGCCTCTGGCACTGGAAAAGTGCAGGATGCCATCAGGCCGAGCAAGACGCTGGGCATTCTAGAACTTGACGACCATTTGCTGAATGTGTTGAGCCCTCTCCTTGGGTGACGGGATTTCCCAGAGGAAGTATCCAGGACCGCTCCGATGAATTGGAGCTTTTGAAAATGTATCATGTGGGACTTCTTGAAATGGAGGGAGAAGCCCAGTCTGTGGAGAGAGTGGCAGATGATGCTGAGATGTTGCAGGAACGGGTTGGAAGAACAGGCCTTGACCAGAAAGGTAGGGGTAGATGTGAATCCCCCCCTGGTCCTGAGACTCGCTGCCACCACCGCCATCAACTTGGTGAAAACCCTCTGGCGGAGGTGAGCCCAAATGGCAGAACTCAAAACTGATAATGAGCTTGTGATGAATAGGCACATGGAAGTAAGCATCCTGAAGGTCCAACAATACCAACCAAATATTGGAGCTGGGAGACCTGAAGGATCTGAGCAAGGGTAACCATTTTGAACTTGTGCTTCCTGAGTAACTTGTACAAGTATCTCAAGTCCAAAATGGGTCTCAATCCTCTGTCCTTTTTGGGATCAGAAAGTAAGGGGAGTACCACCCCCTGTTCCTCTCCATCACAGGTACCTGCTGTTTGGCACCTTTCTCTAGCAGGATGGAAATCTATAAGAGGAGCGGATCTGGAGTCTGGGGGGAGTGGCTCCCTGGTGGATTGTTGGGGCCATTTTAAAAATGGGAGGCAGCAACCCTGGGCCACTCTCTGCAAGGCCCAAGCATCAGTAGTAATGCCCTGCCATTCTTCCAAATGCTGACTGAGCCTGTTCCCCACCACAGTACTGTGGACTAAGCCAAAGAGTGGTTTTGGGGCAGCTGAAGATAAGGCAGCCACTGCCTAGGCTGACTTCACATCTCTTACTCGTCCACCACGAGGGAATTTTCTTTGGCCTCTTGGACTGGCCTGATCCCTCGCCCTTCCAAATGAGGAATAGTAGTGAAAGGGCCGACGGCTCCATCCCTGAGCAGTTGGATGGGAAAGTTGAGGTTGTCTTATAACAGCACTCAGGGACTTGGTTGTCACCTTGGAAGTCTGTACTTTTTCAAGACTTTCTTCAGCCTTGTTATCAAAAAGGTGTGTGTCATCAAAGGGTATGTTAAGAAGTCTGGAATGCACCTCGGTGCGAAACCCGATTCCGTATCCACGCAAATCTACGTGTTACTGTGCTAGCCGCCATGGCTCTGCTAAGGCTATCAGCAGATTCCAACCCTGATTGGAGGCACTCGCACATTGACTACTTTCCATGCTTTATGATATCAAGGTAGAACCTCCCTTTCTTCCCCTTCAGGGATATGACCAGCTGCCATCAAAATCAAGTCCCAAAAAGTGTGGGTGAACTTAGTCACAGCGCAATTGGTGTTGATTGATTTAAGGGCCATGCCACTGGCCGAAAACCCCCTTTTTGCTAGGGTGTCAAAGCGTGCGTCACCCTTGTTGGGAGCGATGGTAGGGTAAGCTGCTGCCCCAGAAGTGGCTGTGGCAGCCCACACAACTAAGCTCTCAGGGGTAGGATGCCTTGAGAGGAAAGTCCAGTGACTCCCAGTTCACCATCACTCTTTTTTGCAATGCTGAGTGAAATGGTAAGATAGGGTCTTTTGTGGACCTTTGCCTATTATGTCCATAAGGTTGTCCTGCTCATATGCAGCAGCAGGTTTCCTGCACCCAAGGTATTCTGTGTCCCTGTTAATTAATTGTCTGTATGATGCTTCAGTGCGCTCAGTAGGGTCAGCTGTAGCAAAGTAAATCTCAGGGGAGGTGTCCAGGCCACTTGCGTTCTTTAGAGTCTCAAACAGGTTTTGTATTCTGGACTCCTCAGACACTAGTGCCTCTGGAACATTAGGTGTTTCATATTCCAGGCCAAATGGTGGTTTGTCTGAGGGTTCTGCCTCTGCAAAAATAGAAGAAAGAGACTTGAAAAAGTATTTTTGGGGGCTTAAAGCGTTTCTCCATCTCCTTCGAAGGTGTCGATGGCTGTGACGTTTCAACGCCAACGGTATTGCGCTCGATGGGCTCAACCCACAACTCTGAGTCGTCGTCTAGAGTAGCGGAACGGCCTCTCCTCGACTTGAGGGCTTTCAAGGGGTCAACGGTTTTTATCAGGGGCTCGAGGATGCGCAAGCTTTAACCTGTTTGGATGCCTAATTGGCCTTGGTAGGCACGACAGGGTTGTGACCCTTCACTAGTTCCTTCGAAGGGGCCGTAGCCGCCTTTTCGAAAGTCTTCAAAATCTGAAGATAGAACATCTCCCATTCAGCTTTTTTGACTGACCTACCTAGGCAGGCCACGCTGCGGTCGGGAGAGGAATCGGAGGAGGAAGATAGTGATCTGTGACGCCTCTTTTTTGATCTTTTACTCGAAGACGAGGGGTGACGAGAACCGCTCCAAGAGTGAGAATGCTTTTAAGTACGCTTTTTCAGCGGCAACTCGCCACTCAAACTTTGTTCTTCCAATGATCTTTTTTTCGAGGGTGTCGTTGAAGGGAACTTATGGGCTGGCCTACCCACAGCGAGTTTCCCCTTTCTTTCCTTGGGCGCCTTTCCTGTCATAGATTGACAAGAACCGTTATACTACATCCCGAGGCATCACAGGAAAAAGTGGTGAGGGTCAGTAACCTCTTTGACCCACACTCAAATGCATTTCTTTAAACCAGTCTTAGGGGTTGACATTTTCGCAACAACAGTCGAGGCTCTACAGAACAAAAAGCACTGTATCCGAAGTGAAGCCAGCAGAAAAACGGAACTGAAGTAACAGGCACGGAGCGTGCTATGTATACCATGGGTGACGTCAGCCTCAAGAGGGGATGGAGGTCGTCGAGGGACATCGAGTCAACGACGCACAGCACCCTCTACCAAAAAGAATTACCGAAGCAGCCGACGCTGGAAGGAGTTATCATAAAATGAGGAATACGTGGGGGGAAACAATCCATTTGAAAGTTGCTTTTGAGCACCATGCCCCAGAACCATTATACTGGGCATAGATAATGTGTCCACAGACACGTTGGGCACTTTTTGCTGCAGATTGATAACCAGACAGACGATGCAAGCATTTTGCGTGTGACAGATATGTCACCAGGCATTGACATTTGTTTACTCCAGCATTAAGCTGAAGGGGACGTACTAATTAGATTGTTGATACACATCACATCTAAGGGCAGGACTTTAATGTCCCTGTGACATAGATCTGCATTAGACCCAGGAGACCTTCCATAAAGTTACATGTAAGTATAATAATTAGGGGGCTTCCATATAGAATGTATATAAATGCCATGCAAGCCTGTAAGGCGGCGGGGGGCTGGCTGATCAGATGGAAACAGGCTGAGAAGTTGCTGTCAGATGGTCCTGTCAAACTGACAGGCCACAGGGGATGCTATGCCTGACTGGGAAAGCAGGACTCCTATAAGTTACTTTGCTGGAGAATATCTGGTCTTACATTTTTGCTCTTGCTGATCATTACATTTTTTAGATGGATGATTGATTCATTTAACATTGTGTTTCCATATTGCATTTCACTTTTGCAAACAAATGTTATGATATATGTTTTTGTTTAGTTTGAGTTTGAATACCTAGCATTAGCAGGTATCTTTTTTAACTTAGTTGGTGTTGAAGCTTTTGGCTTTTTGAAGAATGTGGTTATGAACAGAGCAGCTTTGGGTTTTTTTCTTCTTGAAAAGTGGTTTCTTACAGCCCCTGGTGATGAAAGTGATTTGATAATAATATGACCTATACCATGTAAGGGGGTTGATATGATTGGTTGGTGATTCATTAGAGAGCAAACTGAGGGATATTATGTTTTGTAAAATAAAAAGGACTTTTTTTTTTTTACAACAGTTATCATTTTTGAACCAATGTGCTGATGTATTATGGCATTCTGTTTGTTCTTCTCTATCCCTTTCTAAAAATGCGTGTGAGGGAACACTTTACTTAATAAGGTTTACGGGTTGTATAAAATGTGCTTATGTGAGAGGATTGAATAAGGGCACCTGCCTTGAGTTCCTATAAGGTGAACTAACCCAATCAATAACACCATAGTAGCAGAGCATAAAATGGTGTTGTACTCAGTCGAAGGAGAGACGTCTTCTGGGGTCTGAGCCAATGAACATGTGCTATTGTGTAGTGTGAAAAGGTGCTAGGGCTTTACTGTCAGCTGAGCTACAGGTGGGAGGGAGGGGAGAGGCTTCCTCCCCTTTAAAGGCCAGCATTCTTAAGTCTGGCCCAGTAGTTCTAAGGAACCCGTGACAAATGGCTCCCAACACATGGGGCTTGATAAGCCTCTGGAGCCCATACATTAATCTTTCTTGGAGCTCAGCAAAAGTACCTCCCGAACCGACAGCATTGCATTAGCTTTGGGCTAATAGCAGAGAACAGATAACTTGTAATCGTGCCAAGAGAGTGCACAGAGTAGAAATGTCAAATAAGTCATTAATCTACCTTTAATGAAGAGCAACAGTAGATTTGGCTTCTTTTCCCTTCTGTTTAAGTGAAACGTGGCATGGCAGAGTTTCATTTCAGAAAGGCCTTTCAATACTAAATTCTTGAGATAAAAAATTCATTAAAAAAAAGACATTAATAAGATGCTGTCCTTATCTTAGCTATGAAAAGTACAATGTCAGCGTGTGTACACTGTAAACATTTCACATGCCACCACGTTAAGTGAAGAGCGCATGGTTTTTGGCTATGTTACATTTAAGCCTATTACCCTTTGTCAGTGAAGAGCGTCGGCGGTTGGCTTAATAAATTACGCGGATATTATTTACATAATGAGTGCTTCAGAAGAGCCAGATTTATTTATGTTATGGGACATTTGTATGGCACCTATGCACAAGTGTTAACAGGTGCCAAAAGACAAGAAGGGGGAAGGGGGAACATGGGGTATATGAAAAACAGCAACAAGAAATAAGAGACGGTTATATTGGCCTTGTGACAATCCTACTGTGCAAGTGCTTGAGGAAAAGTGCCAGGGGGTCAGGGGTAGAGGGAGAAGTGCAAAAGTGTGGGGGTGGGGGTGTGGAGTACAGTACAGGCCAAGACAGCAAGTGCCAGGGGAAAGAGGAGGCAAAGTGCAGTGGGCAGGCGGATGTACACAAATGCAGGTACAACTCCTCCCCCTCGACTTGGTGCATGGGGGGGAGGCAGACACAATGGTTGCAGGAACATATGCGTGACTCTCTGATGACGTATATATCCCTTTGCTATTTGTGCACTAAGTTAATTCTTGATTGGCCTCACACCACACCTACAGGGTGAAGCAAAACTTCATAATTAAGGTACAGCCAGCCCCAGGGCATATTGGCCCATTTTACGCATATAATTCTTGCAATTATGGCACATTTCATTTTCCAATGCGTATCATTTACGTTGGCATGTGTCAGTATATATAAGAAAATCTTCCTCTTTCCACCAGTAGATGGCACTTCAGTCTGCATCATTAGTTCTGTCCAATGCGAGCTTCGGATCAGGATGATTAGGCTCAAGTCAAGTCATTAAGTGCAGGATGATTTGGCGACACTCATTCGTTGTAACTCCCCTTTTTGGCACCAGTATGTTTTGGTGCACAATTACTGGAGAGGGTCGCATCAATGTTGCAGGTAAATCTTCCCTTCCTTGCACATGGGAGAAGAGATTAAAATGGCTTGCGTTTAAAGTTGCTGCACGACTACACTGAGCTGCCTGAGAACACTTATAGTGCTGACCACATAAATGCTGATGGCATACATTTTAAAATTAGAGTGTTTACTCAAAGTGATAACTCAATGATGCTGTATGCAGTGAGTAAATCAAGTGATTTCCTTACGAGAACCCATGTGTCCATGTGTATAGAAATGTTAAACATTATTATTAACCTAGATTATTAACATATATCTTGTACCATAGACTGCAAATGGAATTAAAGCACATCTATGCAATCGTGCTCCTTTGTTGTGTTATGTATTTAAGAGTCGGAGATCCATCTGTATTACCATTTCTTTTGTTTTTGCTTAACACATTACCATAACAATATCTCTACAGTCAGGTTGCACCTATTGTTGGACTATTTAAAAAAAACCTTTTAATAGCTAATCACATCGGTCATGCTCCACCCAGAGACTCACTACTATATCCCGCCTCCATGCTTTGTCGAATCCCTGGTATTTTGTTTTTCTATTAAGCATTGTTTCTTTTTATGTCAGAGGGAAGACAATGTGTGGAACATGATGGAGGGATTAAGGGAATGTCGAAGTCCTGGACCAGACGTCTTAGGAGTCTGCCTATTCTTCATGTTTACATTTCGGAGTGCAGACATTATTAGCATATTTACTGTGACAGAGTATTTTAACTCTGGGCACCTGTCAATATGCAGACATGGCTAACACTGGTGTACTCAAAAGATGGCAAAAACAAAGAGGTGATGGCTGGAAGGTTTAGAATTAATCTTAAACACTGCCGTTGCTCTGGGCAACCCTCCAGACCAACGTTCTTCGCCTGCCAAGCCATTACAGAAAGGGAAAGACCATATTCAAATCAGACTTGGCCCCACCCGAAAAGGGGCAGTCCAGCCCAAACTGCTAGGTCACATCCCTTCTACACGAGACCACAAGCATCCCCCCAAACATGTTTCGGCCTTGGGTCTCTAGGCCCAGCAGGCACGAGACCCACGTCTGGGCATACCCATCCCACTCGGGGTGACATAGCAAAAACAAAGAGGTGATGGCTGGAAGGTTTAGAATTAATCTTAACCACTGGCGTTGCTCTGGGCAACCCTCCAGACCATCGTCCTTCGCCTGCCAAGCCATTACAGAAGGGGAAAGACCATATGCAAATCAGACTTGGCCCCACCCCAAAAGGGGCAGTCCAGCCCGGACTGCTAGGTCACATCCCTTCTGCACGAGACCACAAGCATCCCCAAACATGTTTTGGCCTTTTCGGGCCTCATCAGTGAGGAGTAGCTTGGGTCTCTAGGCCCAGCAGGCACGGGACCCACGTCTGGGCATACCCGTCCCGCTCGGGGTGACATAGCAAAAACAAAGAGGTAATGGCTATAAGGTTTAGAATTAATCTTAACCACTGGCGTTGCTCTGGGCAACCCTCCAGACCATCGTTGACCAAAAGATGCTCAAACCTCCCTAAATTTAAATGGTTTACTTTGAATAAAGAACCACCTGGTTGCATTGCTCAGAGGTACCTGCGGCATTCAGAATGGGGTTTGCGATCTTAGCGAGGTCAAATTAATTCCTAGGACTAAATAAGGACCATTCTAGTGTCCCTCACTCTAATCTTCAGGCATCTCCGTTCTCACTGATCTGCCAATGCGAAAATATTTTTATAATTTTCTTTTTTTACCGTTCTAGTTTAGGGCTCCCTTTTTATATAACCATAATTTGGTTCATGCAACCCTTCAATACCATATTACGGATATTTTCCTCACACCTCTCTAGCAGATACAATTGGAGACATGTGAGAACAGCTCCGAGAATTACATGCACTGGACCAAAGATTAACACTTTTAAAGATCCATTTCACAATTGCAGCTACCAGAGATATTCCTACTGTACACAAAGTCAGGCTGAATATTCAACAAAAATACAATTTATAGAGTATCATGCAGCATGTAGATTTGTAGCAATCTCTACAATATGACAACTTTATATGGATGGGAACTGAAAATGTTAAATTAATCATACTCAGAATGGAGCATGAGCCTATTCTGCTAAGAAAATGCTAGGTGTCGCTGTTGGAGAAGGCAGTGACTGAAAGCAAAACACCTGACATTTAGCACCATTATGTGGCCAAATCACTCTTGTGCTAATTGAACCTGCGCGCCGTCGTGGTTATGCCAAAAGTGGTTCTGCAGCCAAAGAGCTGTGCATAATGGCATGCGCCAAAGGGGGCACACCATGTGAGCTTTGTGGGCAGGCTCTTCAGTGCCGACTCCTGAATTTCTCATTCCAAATGTCGGGTTGCATAGAATGGAGCAAGGCCTTCACATGAGCAGCATTTTCTAAAGGTAGGTAGTACCACCAGGGCTGCGCAAGTCCCAGGGCAGCGGTCCTCCATACCCTTTTTATATTGCTTGCTGGTGTGCTTCTCAGTCAGCATTGCACATTTGTGGCCGCACTTCTGTCTCAAGGTCTCAACTCATTAAATTGTACAGCATCACTACCGCAGGGAATATATGGTAATCTGTGCTTGAAGCATCACCAGCCGTCATTGTCTTTTAATAACTCTCTGAAACTTCTGTTTGTGTAAACCTGCAGTGGTAAGTGCCAAGTGCTTTAAATAATCTGCCTGGCCCTTTCAGTACAAATCTGAACTGTACATTCTTTCTTTTAATGCCAGAAGAATCTGAAATTATATTGTAGCTGCAGCACTTAGATCAGCTGCTCTTCTCCTGTATGCGACACTGTGCAGGCCAGATTTGTGTGCTGATCCCCTGCATTTTATTGATAATTTCAAACCCTTTTGTCCCAGCAATTTTCAAACCTCAGTTTGTCTACTAAGCAATGGTGTGCTATCTGGATGGAGTAGTGTGTTTAAAAAGCATGGGGGATAAACAGCAAGAGTGCAAGGGTGTGCAGATGTGAGAACTAGTACGAGTGTGATGAAAGCGATTGTGCGAGAGAAAGAGCAAGGATGAGCGATGGTGTGGAAGAGAGAGAGAGAGAGGGTAAGGGGGCGATGAGCTGAAAGGGTGGAACTGAAGAGTGAAACGAATTGGTGTGTAGAAAGGGGTCAGTATCCTAGACCTAGGTCAGCTCCTGACACTGAGTGAGCACGTGTGCTGCTGTGCTTGTGCCTGTTGCTGCAGGACACAAGACACTATCTTTTCGAGAGGCAATCAGAACATGTGCTCTATTCTATTGCACTGCCCTTGAAAGCCAAGGTATTTTGAGAACAATCCTGTGCCTGTTTGAAATGCAATAAGACAGCTCATTGGGTTGAGCACCAGCTGCACAGCTCTGCATACATTCTGCAGGTCACAGGGTCGAGGCCCTCATTGCTGGTTAAGCCGTTCATCTTTCTAATTTTTGATTATGTCTATAAGGTGTGTTGTTAAAACGTCAGGTGACACATTAAGTATCTGAGTGGAATGGGATAGCAATATAAAATGAAGCCTACAGATATAAGGGGTTCATACAGTGTCTGCTTTCCGGCAGCTGGTAAAACGGTAGACTAGGCAAATATGTACACTTGAAAGTGCATGTGTGTTTGGGTGTGCCTGTCTAGAATGGCATTGCATGAACCTTGAATACTGAATAATGTACAAGATTACCCCAGTGAGTTAATGCACTTGATGCAGAGATCTTATTATCTGTGACATTATTAATACAATAAAAATAAAGAACACGAAAAAAGCAAACTCATCCCTGCCAAGTTTCAAAACCCATGAATCTCAGGTAATAATCAGATCTCTGCATCAAGTGCATTAACTCAATTGGGTAATATTTTTTACTCTCTTCAAATTGCACTTATTCCCTAATTCTAAAAATAGGGAGTAAAATACTCCAATCTCAAAATCTTTTTGGGAGCACTGTGTACAGCAACCAGGGACGCAGATATCTCTTTCTTCAGAAGCTCTGTACGCCTATGTCAAGCCCCCATCAGTGAGAATAAGTGGTGTCTTCAGATGACAAATCTAGCAGGCTCACCAGAAGAGCCTAACCTACTATTGCACATCCTGGACCAGAATTGTAGTTGTCGCGTGAGAGAAACCTTTCTTGGTTTCCCAACGGTCTTCATTTCCCAACAGGGATGGCCAGTTACACGTCCATAGTGCAAAGTGTTTGGCCTTATGAGAAGGGCCTAGAATTTCACCCAATAAGGGAACTAAGTTAAAAAATAGATTTTGGCAGATTTTTACTTTTAAAGTATCAATTCGACCTTTTTCTAGAGATAGACTCTTCTGCAGAAAGCAGAAAGCACAGAGTGAGCCAACACTGGCCTCACAGACACAGGAAATAACGTACAAGACCATTCAGGCTGACTTGGGTTTGCAGACATCACCAGCTGGTGGTCAAAGTTCTCATCCCAAGTGATTTACTTGTGAACTAAAACATGCACAAATCAGTATCTAAAATGATCGACCTGATAAAAAAAAGCTTTCAACAAAGAGAAGCTAGAAAGCAATCAAGAGCAGGTGCCAATCCCTAAAATCTCTCCAACACTAGAACAGTGAATGTGAGGAATACTCTTCCATTTTACCATAAGAGATTTCCCAGGAACATGCTAAGCAAATCATTCAATGGCTGGCCAAAGACTCCTCCAGGTTTGGACACCGGTCCTGTGGATGGTGCCCCAATGAAATTGGAGCACAATTCCTCAGACGTGGACTGAAATGTCCAGCAAGAGAATAACACTCCCCTATAGAGAGTAATAAGCTAAACCTTCAGCGGGGAGAACCAAGCAACCAACCAACTACTGGTGGTAGATGGTATCCCTACATATTATCCCCACCAAAAATATCGCCATACATATTGTCGTCTGTCTCGCCATATGCAATATTTTTGGGGGTATCATTTGTGGGAGCGGGGGTTGCAGGGGTGTCCCACGCAGGGTCCATGGCTCAATATCGCCACAAAAATATGGCGATATGTTTGTATCGCAATATTTTTGCATGGATATTAACACATGGAACCTGGTAGATGTGGTCTACTGGTATTAGTCATTGAGAATAGGAGAATGATGGCATTTTGTTATTCATTGTAATTGTCATCTCGAGATGACACACATTCTTGATCACTCACCTAAATCACAGCTTGTAATAGCAAACTTGAATAATTTCACAGGTTTTGTTAGCCCTTTTTAATATCATAAATGCTAAATATATTGTTAAATGAATATTTAGCTTTGCTGTTGGCATGTAGCGTTTGGGGTGCTTTTTCCTTCCCACCCACATATGAACATTACAACATCTATTGTTAGAGTGCATTGTGTAAAGATCAGTGAGGGATACACTGTTGAAGATGCAACAATTTATTGCACATAATCAATACAATTTATTTTTAAAACCCAAAGGCTGAACATATATTATCTCTCACTCTCGCAGTACAAGTTTAACAATGTTTTTTTTATGGTTGGTAGTTCTGCTTATTTAATATTTCTAGGCAAAGTATTGACTAACCACAAGATGGATAATGTAACAGTATTGGCATAATCTTTGACAATGACACCTGATTAAAGGAACACATACATCTCATGTTCTACATTTCAGCCATCTTTGTTGCCTTTTGCAGATGCATCTGGATTCTATCTGCCTTAGCATTCGTGTTAGGTTGCCCCTACGTTTCCTGCACTTAGCCTTCATTAGCCCAATTAATTGAATTTCTCTTTATCTGACATTTGGTGACAGATTTGCAAGTTTTGGGCAAAGGACAACTTGGGGTCCTGGCTGCTGAGGCTGACCAGGTGTTCCCTGAGTCGTATCCTCAATTGTCTGATCGTGCTCCCGATATATAGTTTCTGACATGGACATATAATGCCATTTACTACGGGAGAAGTTCTGGAATTAATGAGATCTACGATGACAATTTCTGTGCCTGGTTTGTAGGAGAACCTGTCACAATCTTGCATGTGCCACATCGGTGACAGGGTCCTCAACCAGTCGCTGCCCCTGCTAACATTTGGGGGTTCGTTTTTCATTAAAAAGTTGGACATAGCAGATTCCTAATTGTTGGCACCCTAGTGTATACAAATTTGGGTTTAGGGGCGATATGATGTTGCAAGTCTTTGTCCATATACAAAAGGGGCCAGTGCATCTGCACTATTTTGTATAGAGTGTGGGAATCTTGTGAGTACTGTGTTACAATATCTGTAGTACATTTTTTGGTTGCACTCCCTTTGGGAGCTGATTGTATCAGGTCGTCTCTGGTCAATTTATTGATCTTCCCTAAAGATTTCTTGACTATGGGAATTGGATATCCTCTTTCTTGAAATCTCTTTGAGAGAAGTGCACATTTGCTATCAAATTGTTGGTCCTTACTGCAGTTTCTTCGTGCCCAATGGAACTCTCCAGCTGGTATGTTGTCAATTCTCATTTTGCGATAGTTAGACTGATGGAGAGTTGTGTTTACTTCAGGACTTTCCAAAAGGTACATGTTTCAATTGTACCCTCCTTTATATAGATGGGGTTGGGGGGAAACCCCCCCCGCCATTTCGAACAGAAAATCAAAAAAAGAAAAGGACATATCGAAATTATTTTTTTCGGACATTTTTTTTGACATTTTGACTTTCGACATTTTGTAATTCCACTTTATCACTATAAACTGTTAAATACATCTGACGTGCCAATACATATTAGCAAAATATCATCAATGTATCTTCTCCACAGAATGACTTGTTGGATGTAGTCTTTTGTGTTTAATGCATGTGTTTCCTCATATTAGGCCAAGAAGATGTTTGCTAGAGATGGTGCGTATTTGGCCCCAATGGCAACCCCTTTGGTTTGTGAATAGTATGTTTCATTCAACAAGAAAACATTGCTTTCCAAAGTAAACTTGAGGAAGGATTTGATCATATCAACATGCTTGAGATGTGACGCTGAGTGGTTTTAAAAGTGTAATCTATGGTTTTAATAGCTAAGTCATGGTCAATCGAAGTATAGATAGATGTCACATCAAGTGTGGCTAACTGATAACCTTCTTTCCAATCAGTTTCCTATAAAAGTTTTTTAGTAGCTGTAGCACTGCCGTGCTGTCTCTCATATAGGATGGTAGTTGTAAGACATGCTGTTTGATGGAGGGACTTGCATTTCACTGTGCAGTTTGGTACCACAGTGGAGGAATATACCATCAGGGATGTGGATAATATCACACTGTGGGAGGCGGGCAAAGCAACATGGAGTGGCTGCCTGATTAATGAAGCAGCAAGACGGAATAGAGAGCGTAGATTGATGGAGGACAGGCTTCACAGGGAGATTGTGGAACCGGAGGAGGTTATGCTAAGGAGGGGCAATATGAGGAAGCAGCTAAGGTGCGTGGAGGTCACAACTTCGGAAACTAACATTTCTTAAACAGAAGTTTTATGGGAAAGGGGACACGGCGGATGCCCTACTGGCAGCAAGACGAAGAGCGCAGAGAGCAGAAAGGTGGGTCAAAGGGGTCAGGGATGAAACAACACCAGAAGGTATTGCGGAATGCTTCACACAATATATGAGTGAGGGGGGCACAGACCAGGCAGAAAAAGTTGAATTAGTGGGGAGACGATCAGAAAAACTTAGAAGGATGAGATTCTCTCCATAGAGGCCCCAAGTACAGCCGAGGAGGTGCAGGCAGCTATTAATAGGCTAGCTAGTGAGAAGGCTCCAGGGGAGGATGGATATACCTTGAGATTTTATAAAATGTTTGCAAGGGTTGTCGTCCCCCATCTGGCTCAATTATACAAATACATATCATAGAGTGGTGTAGCGCCACCCTCGTTTAGCAAAGCTTTAATCTCTGTAATCCTTAAAGAGAGGAAAGACCCAAGTAGCTGCAAATATTACTGCTCCATCTCCCTGCTGAACCTGGATGAAAATAAACTCACAGGAATACTGACAACGTGGTTGGAGCAAATACTGGCCTACCTGATCCACCAAGATTAGGCCGGATTTATAATGGGGAGGCAAGGAAGCAATGCATGAGAACGACCCAGGACCTGATGGAGCACTTCCAAATATTGTTGGCATATGGAGCACTCCCACATATTGTTTGCATGTATTGTAGAGCATTGATGCCTGAAAAGATATTCGATCGGGTGGAGTGGGGTTTCTTATTTGAGGTCCTCAGGAAACAAGGATTTGGGGAAAGGTTTTTGAAAGGGGTGAAGGCGGTTTATACCAACCCAATGGCGAGTGTGGTGGTTAATGGTAGGCGATCGAGCGACTTTACTCTTGAGAGAGGCACTAAACAGGACTGCCCACTCTCACCCCTGCTTTTTGCCTTGTCTATTGAGCCCTGTGGTGCCTTGATTAGGGGAGATGGAAGGATAGTAGGTATCAAGCTAGAGAGATTATAAAATAGGCATGTATGAATGTGGATGACATGCTCCCCTACTTGGCAAACCCTCTGGCCACGATTCCAGCTGTCCTACATGTGCTGGAGAAATATGGGCGGATAGCAGGCTCCCTGATATGTACAACTATTACAGGACAGCGCAATTCCCGGCATTTATGCCTCACTTGAGAGGAGACACAAACAATGGTTAGGGATTGAAAACCATCTGATGAGAATGGTAACTGTTGGTGAATGGCTGTGGGCTACGAAAATGGTGATACCCCCCACAAGGTGCTGCAGGGTACCATTTGAAGACCATGGTGGGTGAAGTCAGAGATGAAAGGTGTCAACACATGGCCATCACCACTAAGCCATATATTTTTTTTAAACTCTGTTTTTAGTACAAAAGACCTTTACAAATAATTTATAAATAGAATACAATTAAAAACTGAAAAGACAGCGGAAAACATCGATTGTTAACCTAAATCACCAATGTAGGCATATTTGGGCTCCCCCATCAGAGATGATGTTCAATAGCCTCTCCGGCTCCAAAAGTGATTCAAAGCAGGACTGGAGAGGGTAGGGCAGGTGGTTAAGGCGGACACCTTTATAACTTTGGCAGAACTACAGTAAGGGTTGCACATGGAGGCGCTGTCCGTCTTTCACTATAGAAAGTTGGAGGGGGTTTTGATGTCGGAGAAATGGCGACCCTAGTCAAAAATGTATTGCGGGTGGATCAGTCATGTTGGAGAGGATGTGGCGAGAGGGTGGACTTTTGGCACATGTGGTGGACATGTCCGAAGGTGCAATGCTTCTGGAAGGAGGTACTGGTATGGGTCAAGGACCTAGAAGGAAAACAGAGCCAGGGATCCCTTACTGGTATTATACGGCATTGAAGAGGGGAAAGAGCGCTGGCCGCGTCTCCCACATATGCTGCACTTTTTACTCCTGGCGCCGGGGTATGTATGGTGAGTAGGTGGAAATGCCTGCCATTGCCGAATGAAATGATGTGGGCCCTCAAACGGAGGGAAATAGACAAAATGGAGAATCTCACAAGAGCCATACACGATCTGCACCCTACAAGGGAAATGGAATGACACCCTTCCTATGAAAATAGAGTTTGCGGCCTGAACTTGATACTGCTGAAGGGGGGGGGGGTCCAATGGTATAGATGGGTGAGGTACTGAGACACATATCGAACCACTGAGGGTGACTTACTCGAGTCCTAATGCGAGATATGGATGGGGTATATCCCCGGATTTGAGTACTAAGGAATCCTGTACCTTGAAAGCATCACCAATGTTATTGCCTATCAACCTGCCGAGTGTAGGGGGTAGGTTGTGGGGGGAGGGTTACGTTTGTTATCAAAAAGTAAAGCCACATGCAAAAAATAGAAGCGAGACTGCACAGTGATGTAATGTTTTATCATAAGTTGTAAATGTGCAAAGTAAAATAAAGAATTGTAAAAAGAAATGTAAACAAATTATTTGTGATTTACGCTTTGTAATACAGGGCTACATAGCTATGTAAATAAAAATGCATGCAACATGCATAAATAAGAAGGCATCACAAGCCTCAAGGATCATTGTAGATCATTACTGGTAAGCCATGGTCCGCATCTATAAAAGGTACACTTTAATAAATAACATCAGGCTGTTCTTGAAACGTGCGGGGCACGCTATAACCACTTGGATAAGAGTTATACGTATAATTCAAAGCCATCTTCAACTGGCAGAAAAACTCTGTATGAAACCAAGCAGCTGAGGCCTGAAGTGAAGAGACAGAGCTTGCGAGAGAAAAGGGGCAGCATTAATGTGACTATACGTTATTAGTTTACATTGGAACACAAACTGCAAATCCGCCAAACGTACATAAAATAGAGAACAACAGTTTACATGACAAGACCTTAGCAGCAGTCTTGGGGTGAGTTAATAGTTTCTGTACTACCAAGTAGACAAGCTAAGAAACGTGCAAGTGAAAGATACAGCCCCAAGTCATATTCCATCAAGGAACACTGCCAAGATCAGAGACCTAGATAGGCTCCCCCCCCCCTCTACCGTGCGTGGGCACATGCGATTTCATATACATACAATAAATTATACTGAAATAGTTGTGCAGTAATAATTCAAACAGATTCACTGTCTGCTCCATGTCCAGCACTGCTGAGAAACAACTCAGTAATGTTGTGTTCATGCACATGCGACTACGAAACAGAATTACATTTGTAGACACAGTCCTTACTATTAATGTATAAGGAACAAAGGACTTTATTGAATAACATATGCACGGTAGCACATATTTGTACAATGCAACAATAGAGATATAAGGCTAACATTCAGTACCATTACTAACCAAGTTCAACCATGTTTGAAGCCTACATGAAGCCAGGGATCCTAGTGAAACCCTTATTATGCCCGCATAGTCAATGGCAGTTTAAAATAAAGCAGGAGAATGCTAATAAACAAACGAGAACCATTTCAAAACAGGGTAACTTTTGAGTAACCTCTTGCATGAAAACAGCAATCAACCTACGGTACGAAGCAGTACCAAGTCTACATAGATATAAGCCATTAAAGCTCAATATTATGCATAGCATAGACAACATGCTAACACATAGTGTTAGGGAGAATTCTCTGTTTAGGCTGCATTTCCTAACCTAGTGAGTCCCCCAGCAGCTTTGCTGGATTTCTGGAGTTTGTTTTTTTTTTTCTCCTGCCAAGAGTGAGACTCTTTTTCTCCCACTCTTGGACATGATTTATGGTGTTCCTTTGACTGTTAATGTTTTTATGGGCTATGGGGTCCTTTACTCCATAGGGTCTCATGTGTTTTTACTATGTGTGTTACACAGCACCCTCCGTGCAGTGACACAGGGGTGTCATAGTGACACCCCGCCATAGATCCATACCCTGGGACTGACTACTGTCTCCCTGGGCATGTAAAGTCACCATTGGCTTTACTAGTCCCAAATTATGAACAGAAACCAGTACAAACCATCATATTGTGGACGTACTGGTCGGGGCAATTCGATTGCCCTGGGGTCTGTTAGTCGAGGGGGCACGTCTCCGTCCCCCTGATCGAGTTTTGGCTGGTGGCAGTGGATACTACTTTTTATATTCGACCGCAAATATATCCCTATAGGATTTTCCCATTGTTCGAGGCTACCAACTTTCATCATTTAATTCTCATAGCCTCGAACATACCGCTGGTTTATTTATTTAATATTAATTCGCCGGTTGGTATTTTTTGCCAGGACTCGATTCTAAAATGGCATTTGTGTTCTCTTCCGTGACTCCAACCCAAGTCGAGCCCTTTGTTCCACTTTTGGCGGGCTTCTCCACAGAAGCCTCCAAAAGTGGTGCCACTCTGTCTGGGTACTACAGGGGGTGTAGGAGGGGTTTTAGGCACCCTGGACTGAGTTACCTTGGTAACTCAAGTCGCACTCTTGTGTGATTGGCCCAAGTGGTGAGCCGGCCGGCTCACCACTTAGCATGTTTAATTGACAGCTAGGCTGAGTGAATGGGGGTGTGCTGCATAAAATCAGGGCTTTGGGGACTGGAACTTCAGAAGTCGCCACAGGACCTGAGAATCCAACGAGGGAGAAGCTGAGCCGACCTGCTACGGCGACACCACGGGTGGAGCCCTGCAGAACCGACTCACCACTTCCCGACGACAGAGAAGATCTCCCTGCTGGAGAGTCTTCTTCCCCTGACTGGTGGGCACAACCAGTTTACCTTCTTTTCCTCGCATCCCAGGACTTCTTGTGGTCGAATTGCCCTTGCCAAGCACCCCGGCAACCGGATAGCCACTTACCACTGGACCACGACTAAAAGGACCACTCCTTTTAACTGAGAACTCGGCGGCTGGTTTTTTCCCTGGCAGTGCAACAGACTCCTGTCTTCCTCCCCGACGAGATCCTCTCTTCCCCCCAGACGAAGCACCGACTTGCATCCGCTGCCAGGAACAACTGCCTCCAGTGGAGTATTCTCACCACTTTAAGGTACCGGGTCCGCCAGGCCTCCCTTTCTAAAGATTGCTACAAGGTAATAATAATCCCTTAACCTTCTGGACTGGGCTGGCCGCCTTGACCATCTAACTGGTCCCTTTCTTTTGGTCCAACTCTTTCTGAACCTTTGAGACTTTTGTGCACTTTTCAACCATGTGACCTTGGACACATTTCGTTCTGATCCTCTTAAAGTGGATCCGGCTTTCTGAACTCTAACTTCACGGTTTGACTCTGCCTTCCACTCTTGCTGTGTTCTTATGAAAGTGTTGGGATCTGTTTCAATTTATACTCTGCCTTTCTCTCCCTTTTAAAACGAATTATTAGAGTGCCATCTGCGTTAAGCGCTCACCGCTGTCTGAAAATAAGTGGGGCTTTATTTAAGACTTGTCTAAAATTCTTTTAAGGGAGTGTATATCTTTTAGTGACCGTGTTTTTGAACTGCTTAATATTAGTGCCTGTGTGTTTTATTAGATGTGGTTTTAAATAAATAATTATATCTCTTTTACACCAAGCTCTGGTCAGTGTTTGCTTGTTCTACTGTGTTTTTTCGATCTATTGTGAATACTCTGTATACTGCCTAACTCTTCTTGAGGGAAGTCTGACTGCTCAGCCACAGCTACCAAGTGAATCTGTGTGGTACAGACTGCTACCAAGTGGGTTTACTGCCAAACATCTGTAGTCTTAAATCGTTTGCAGTGGTCCCAGAGGGAACTGCACAGGTTTCTGCCTAACACTGGTGTACAGCGGTGGGATTTGTATTGAGTATAAACTTTAGTGTGCTTTTTGAACACTTTAGGACAACTAACCACAAAGCTTAGCACTAAAAAGCTGATTATCTAACTATGTCTGCTATGGAGAGTTATACCCTAGAATCATTGTCTGCCAAAACTGCTGATTGCCTAAAAGTATTGTGTAGACATAAGAATCTCTCTGAGAAGGGCAAGAAAATGGAACTTATAGAAAGATTGTTAGAAAACCACAGTCTGGGTGGTACAGAGGAATCTACCCCCCCAGCAAATGTACAAAACAGTAATGGTATTGATCTGAATCAAAGTCTTGATAATGAGTCAGAAGAGGAAAGTGAACCTAATGAAGTTAGCCATTCTGAGCCTCTGTCTGCCTTACCTACTGTATCTACTGGGCCTATACCAGGTGCTACATGTAACCCTGCTTATTTTGAACTTGAAAAAATGAAGCTTGAATTAGAGTACAATCGTTTTATTGCTCAATCTGAAAGAAACCAAGAGCTAGAGTTCAGAAGGATGAATGCCCAGGCTGATCAGAAACAGGCTGAGCTAAGACTCAGAGAAATAGAGCTTAATCATGAACTAGAAATGAAGAAGTTGTCTGTGGAAAATGCTTCTCTCTCCTCTGGTCCCTCTAGGAGTTCCAGTCCCAAAAGACCCCGGATGCCTAAGGAATTAGTGGGTATGTATGAACCTAAGTTGGATGTGTTGGATTGGTTAAAAATATTTGAGTATAATCATGGGCTCCAGGACATCACAGGGAACGAGTTACTTCCCTGGTTGTTCTCTAGGCTTCCCCCTGTTACAACTGATGTGGTAATGGAGTTGGGGGAGGTGGATAAGAAGGATTATGAATGTGTGAAGCTAGCTTTGATAGCTAGATTTGGGAAGACCCCTTCCCAGTACCTTAAGAGGTTTAGGACCCTCAAAAAGCATGATGGTACCCCTTGGGCTACCTGGGTGAGTGAAAGTTTCAAAAACTTAGAGGGATGGATTAAGGGTTACAGAGTTAACACTTAGGAAGGAATGAAGAATCTTGTAATGATGGAGTCAATTTATGATGCCTGCTCTCCTGAGCTCAGACAGCACTTGGCTGATTCAAAGGAATTGGATTCCAGGAAGTTAGCTAAGGCTGCTGACTTGTGGGTTGCCAACAGGGCCACTCACAAGGATTCTGGGGCTACTCAGAAAAAGGATGAGGGAAAACAGCCAAAAAGGACTCCAAAGATAATTCTAATAATTCCAATTCCAAAGAGGGCCCCAAACAAAACCGAAAGGGTAAGCCACAAGGGAAACCAAATCAGGCTAGTGTACCTTCTGGTGCCAAACCAGAAGGAGGTCAGAACAAGCCACCATTCCAGAAAGCATTTGGTAAATGCTTTCTTTGTGGCTCTACTGACCATGTGAAAGGAGATCCCAGATGTAAGGGTAAACCTTCAGGGGTCCAGCTTGTCTCCTTAGCCTTCGCTCCAGAGGAGGAAGTACAAATGGCAAGTGGAAACTTTCTATTGCTGGCTGATGAACCCATTGGAGTCTCAGCCAGTGTTTCTTTAGTGTCTCTGGGTTTGTGGGAACAACAGAACTTAGATGTCTATACTTCTATCCGAGATAATACTAAAGAGTATTATAAGGACAGTGTCCAGGTGAATGGTCAGGAGACTCCTGCCATTAGGGACACTGGGGCCAGCATAACTGTGGAGGACAAATCATTTTTTCAGGCTGAGGATGTTGCTAAGGCACCCAAACGCCTCACCAAGTTAGCTGGAGGGCCTGTGCAGATGCTTCCCCAATTACCAGTTCTCATCCAGTGTAATGACATGACTGTGAAGATACCTGTCAGCATACAAAGTGAGCTGCCAGGAAGGGTTCTGCTGGGTAATGACTTAAAAACTCTTGGAGTAGTGTTGCATACCCCCAGACCTCCTAGTAAAAGGTTACAGGAGCTCACCAGACCTGCAAGGGAGAGAACCATGTGAGGTACTCCCCAGGAGATGATGAAGAAAGAGATCACTCCTGCTCCACTGGAGATGTCAGCTGCTGTCTCTAAGAAACTAGAAGGAAAAGGGAAACCTAAAACTTCTAAAATGAACCTCACAGCCAGCACTCCAGTGTAGCCAACGAGGACTTCCCCGAGGTTGTCCAAAGTTACACCAGTAACTCCCCCACCAGCTGAGGCTGAGAGGGAGGTACAACCCTGTGTGGTTGAACTAGACTCTGAAGAAGAGCTAGTGGAAGGCCAGGAACTCATTGGAGATTTGGATCCTGTTGACCATCCTGAGCTGCAGTCTTTACTGGCAGAAGGTGGACCCAACAGGGCAGACTTCAGTAAGGGACAGAGAGAATGTCCAACTCTGGAAGGTCTTCGCCACCAGGCAGATGCTCAGGCTGAAGGGCAAGAGCCTGGGAAATATAGGTTACACTGGGAAGATGGCCTCTTCTATAGTGAACCAACGGAATCTGCACCTGGGGACAACAAACGACTTGTAGTACCCCAAGAGAACAGACCACAGTTCTTGCAGTTAGCCCATGAGATTCTTTTGGCTGGTCACTTGAGTTTCAAGAAGACTAAGGAAAGGCTCTCACTCTACTTTTATTGGCCAAAGATGGGGGCTGAAGTAGATAAGTACTGCAGGAGCTGCCACACCTGCCAGACTTCTGGTAAGGTTGGCTCCAAGAATGTGGCACCTTTAGTGCCTCTCCCTGTAGTGGGAGTCCCATTTGAGAGAGTAGTGATCAACATTGTTGGTCCCCTTGATCCTCCAACCTCTTGATCCTCCAACCTCCTCAGGCAACAGGTTTATGCTTCTTGTAGTAGACCATGCTACTAGGTACCCTGAGGCAATTCCTACGAGGACTGTTAAAGCTCTGGCTGTGGCTAAGGCCCTCCTTGGTATCTTTACCAGGGTTGGGTTTCCTAAGGAAGTAATCTTTGACAGGGGGTCGAATTTTATGTCCCACTACATGAAAGCCATGTGGAAAACCTGCGGAGTTACTTACAAGTTCTCAACCGCATACCACCCTCAGACAAATGGGCTGGTTGAAAGGTTCAACAGAACCATGAAGAGCATGATAGGTGCTTTAGAGGACCTCCTTAAAAGAAAGTGGGACCTTCTACTGCCATGCCTTCTCTTTGCTTATAGAGAAGTCTCTCAGCAGGGAGTAGGTTATTCTCCCTTTGAACTTCTTTATGGTCATCCGGTCAGAGGTCCATTGGCCCTGATCAAGGAGGGGTTGGAGAGTGCTCCTTCCCCAAAGCCAGTCAGAGTGACTGACTATGTGATAGGTCTCGAAGGAGAATGTCACAAATGATGGCAGAAGCAAGTGATAACTTGAAAGCTGGACAAGCACTGGTCAAGCACTGGCATGACCAAAAGGCTAACATGGTCGAGTTTACTCAGGACCAGCTAGTTCTCGTTATGATTCCAACAAAGCAGAGGGCCTTGCAAGACAAATGGATGGGACCCTTCAAGGTTGTGGGTAAACTTGGAGAGGTCAACTATCTGGTGGACTTGGGCAACCCCAAGGAGGCTCCAACAGTCTTCCACACCAACAGACTAAAAGCATATGTCTCCAGGCCTGATGTAGGAGCTTTGCTTCTAGCATCATCAGAGGAAGAAGAAGAGAGTGAAGCTCTTCCTGATCTCCTCAGAGGCTTACCTTTAGATGAAAAGATTGAAGGAGTAAATCTCTCTTCAAATCTGACACCTGAGCAACAAGAAGAGTGCAAATCTATGTTAAATCAGTTTGCCTCTCTGTTCTCACTTTCACCAGGCTTGACCCCTTAGGGACAGCATGACATACTCACTGGTGACTGTCTGTCAGTCAAAAGCAGAGGATATCGAATGTCAGAAAATGTAAGAACCCACATCAAAGGTGAGGTCAGCAAGATGCTCTACTAGTCCATGGTCTAGCCCAGTTGCGTTAGTACCAAAGGCAGGATCTAAGGAACTTAGATTCTGTGTGGATTACAGAGCTCTTAATGCAGTTACTAAGACTGATGCCCACCCTTTGCCAAGGACAGATGAATTGGTGGATAGACTTGGTGCAGCCAAGTTCCTCAGCACATTTGACTTGACGTCAGGCTATTGGCAAATAGCCCTGACAGACCATGCCAAGGAGAAAACTGCATTTTCTACCCCAGTTGGCTTACACCAGTTTAAGGTTATGCCTTTTGGATTGAAAAATGCACCTGCTACATTTCAAAGGATGGTAAACCAGGTTCTGAATGGGATGGAGGACTTCTGCATGGCATACTTGGATGACATAGCAGTGTTCAGCAATTCCTGGGAAGAACATGTGGACCACCTGAGATATGTTTTGCAGGCTCTTGGAAAGGCCAATCTGACCATAAAGGCAAGTAAATGCCAGATTTGACAGAGTAAAGTGGTTTCCCTTGGACATGAGGTAGGAGGTGGAGAAATAAGGCCTTTGCCCAGTAAGATTGAAGCTGTGCAAAATTGGACAACACCTACTACTCGGACCCAGGTGAGAGCCTTCTTAGGTCTCACTGGGTATTACAGGAATTTCATTGAGAACTATGGGTCCATAGCTTCTCCACTGAATGTCATCTCCTCTCCTAAATTCCATAAGAAGGTTAGGTGGAATGAGGAATGCAATCAGGCCTTTGAAACCCTGAAAAAGGCTCTTTGCCAAGCCCCAGTACTCAGAGCTCCCGACTACCACCAAACTTTCATTGTGCAAAGAGATGCTTCAAATGTAGGAAAGGTGCAGTCCTTAGTCAACTGGATGGGAAAGGTAGGGAGCACCCCATTTGCTTCATCAGTAGAAAACTGAAGGATCCTGAAACAAGGTGGGCAACCATTGAACAAGAGTGTTTTGCTATTGTGTGGGCTCTGAAGAAGTTTAGGCCATACTTGTACGGTTCTACTTTTGTCATTCAAACTGACCACCAACCCTTGAGATGGTTAATGCAAATGAAAGGGGAAAACCCAAAACTATTGAGATGGTCAATCTGCCTGCAAGGGTTTGATTTCACCATTGAGCACAGGTCAGGGTGTCACCACCAAAATGCTGATGGTCTCTCTAGGATGTATGTCATCGACTAGAGGTATGAGATTCATCCAGGAGTGGATTAAATCCTCCTGTCCCTTAGTCGGGGGGGGGGCGAGTGTTAGGGAGAATTCTCTGTTTAGGCTGAATTTCCTAACCTAGTGAGTGCCCCAGCAGCTTTGCTGGATTTTTTTTTTTCTCCTGCCAAGAGTGAGACTCTTTTTCTCCCACTCTTGGACATGATTTATGGTGTTCCTTTGACTGTTAATGTGTTTTATGGGCTATGGGGTCCTTTACTCCATAGGGTCTCATGTGTTTTTACTATGTGTGTTACACAGCACCCTCCGTGCAGTGACACAGGGGTGTCATAATGACACCTCACCATAGACTCCATACCCTGGGACTGACTACTGTCTCCCAGGGCATGTAAAGTCACCATTGGCTTTACTAGGCCCAAATTATGAACAGAAACCAGTACAAACAATCATATTGTGGACGTACTGGTCAGGGCAATTCGATTGCCCCGGGGTCTGTTAGTCGAGGGGGCACGTGTCCGTCCCCCCTGATCGAGTTTTGGCTGGTGGCAATGGATACTACTTTTTATATTCGACCGCGAATAGATCCCTATGGGATTTTCCCATTGTTCGAGGCTATCAACTTTAATGATTTAATTCTCATAGCCTCGAACATACCGCCGGTTTATTTATTTAATATTAATTCGCCGGTTGGTATTTTTTGCCAGGACTCGATTCTAAAATGGCGTTTGTGTTCTCTTCTGTGACTCCAACCCAAGTCGAGCCCTTTGTTCCAATTTTGGCGGGCTTCTCCACAGAAGCCTCCAAACGTGGTGCCACTCTGTCTGGGTACCACAGTGGGTGTGGGAGGGGGTTTAGGCACCCTGGACCGAGTTACCTTGATAACTCAAGTCGCACTCGTGTGATTGGCCCAAGTGGTGAGCGGGCCGACTCACCACTTAGCATGTTTAATTGACAGCTAGGCTGAGTGAATGGGGGTGTGCTGCATAAAAGCAGGGCTTTGGGGACTGGAACTTCACAAGTCGCCACAGGACCTGAGAATCCTACGAGGGAGAAGCTGAGCCGACCTGCTATGACGACACCACCGGTGGAGCCCTGCGGAACCGACTCACCACTTCCCGACGACAGAGAAGATCTCCCTGCTGGAGAGTCTTCTTCCCCTGACTGGTGGGCACAACCAGTTTACCTTCTTTTCCTCGCATCCCAGGATGTCTTGTGGTCGAATTGCCTGTGCCAAGCACCCCGGCAACCGGATAGACACTTACCACTGGGCCTCGAATAAAAGGACCGCTCCTTTTAACTGAGAACTCCGCGGCTGGTTCCTTCCCTGGCAGTGCAACGGACTCCTGTCTTCCTCCCCGACGAGATCCTCTCTTCCCCCGGACGAAGCACCAACTTGCATCCGCTGCCAGGAACAACTGCCCCCAATGGAGTATTCTCACCACTTTAAGGTACCGGTTCCGTCAGGCCTCCCTTTCTAAAGATTGCTACAAGGTTATAATAATCCCTTAACCTTCTGGACTGGGCTGGCCGCCTTGACCATCTAAGTGGTCCCTTTCTTTTGGTCCAACTCTTTCTGAACCTTTTCGAGACTTTTGTGCACTTTTCAACCGTGTGACCTTGGACACATTTCGTTCTGATCCTCTTAAAGTGGATCCGGCTTTCTGAACTCTAACTTCACGGTTTGACTCTGCCTTCCTCTCTTGCTGTGTTCTTATGAAAGTGTTGCGATCCGTTTCAATTTATACTCTGCCTTTCTTTCCCTTTTAAAACGAATTATTAGAGTGCAATCTGCGTTAAGCGTTCACCGCTGTCTGAAAATAAGTGGGGCTTTACTTAAAAACTGTCTAAAATTCTTTTAAGGGAGTGCATATCTTTTAGTGACCGTGTTTTTGAACTGCTTAATATTAGTGCCTGTGAGTTTTATTAGATGTGGTTTTAAATAAATAATTTTATCTCTTTTACACCAAGCTCTGGTCAGTGTTTGCTTGTTCTACTGTGTTCTTTTGACCTATTGTGAATACTCTGTATACTGCCTAACTCTTCTTGAGGGAAGTCTGACTGCTCAGCCACAGCTACCAAGTGAATCTTTGTGGTACAGACTACTACCAAGTGGGTTTACTGCCAAACATCTGTAGTCTTAAATCTTTTGCACTGGTCCCAGAGGGAACTGCACAGGTTTCTGCCTAACACATAGCATGACACACATACACTGCAGACCAAATATCTGCTTAAACCCTGCGTCGATATAATAGTCGAAAGCAAATTAATGCTTGCATTTCACATATGCAGAGCTCAAGTAGTAGATCCACACAACGTATTGTGCTCACTGGGAGAAACATGTGACACATTTGGGAGACTTATGAAAGCAGCAAAAAGGAATCAATTGTAATGAATACATAGGGTGCACTTGCCTCGTTATGTGAAGAGCATAATCATTGCTAAAAAGCATGTATGTGCCCACCAAGTCACTCAAAGTAATTCCCAGTGGAGGAGTACCCTTGTTTTGAACATGGCAAGTGGATTAAAAATTGGTGCATTTGATATTTGTGGGGCCGACAGTGAGAACTAGGTTCTGAATCTCAAGTTTGATAAGGTGTGAATAATGGTAGGGTAGAAACAGCTGAGCTTGCTACTCCCTGTTATGATAAATTACACAAGGCAACTATCCATGATCCACTAGAGTCTGATTGATTCAGTGGGCAAAGACTAGAACGGGTTCAGATCCGTTTGAAATTCCTGAGGTCTTTCAGTGTTCAGCCACTGATTACATAGACTTGCAAATGCTATTCGTTCCTTTAAGGGTGTAAGCTCAAGTTTTCAACACACAGGACCAGAGCACATACTTTAATTCTATGTCAAGACCGGAGGCTCCCATTATGCTTCTCTTTCTTTTATTGACAATAAAGAAAAGAGCTCAGCAGCAAGATATTTGTGCACTAAAAGTAAATGTGCCATGAGTCATGTGCAGAAAACAGGTGCACCAAATATATATAATGAACATAGCAATATAACAGTAATGTAACAGTAATATCTTAACATAAAAGTAAGAGACTCTGGAGAAAACTACATTTCCCAGGGAGCTTGGCTCCAGTTCACTTAGAGGCCATCAATACGTGACCTAGTCCACCAATAGTAGTTCAGATCCCTTGCATAAATAGTCCTAAACGTGATGACACTTCCTCTTTCTTTGCTGCTCACAGCAAGAGATAAGTACTTCATGTTTAGCACTGCTTACGTCATGATTTTATAATTTAAAAGATAACGTTACAAAATGTCATAATATATGTTTACTGCATAATTATAGACTTATACGAATTTTATTTTCAATATTTATTTTTTAAAAAAAATAATAATTTGTACTTTATGTTGGGCTCCGACGTCAGTACTCTGACCTCGGAGACCGCTTCACGGTCACTGCGGATCATCAGTTATTTATTCCGCTCGTCAAGTGGATTCTCCGACAGCTTTCCGCAACTTCGTTGCGCTCCTGAGGTACTGGGGATCCGGCGCGGCCTAGTCGGACCACGCTGCACCGCATGCAGGCCGCCAGGGGAGCTCCTGCTCTCTAGGTCCTTTCCTCTACATTCCGGCGCTCGAGCGCACATGCCCGTTATAACTTTTTTTTGCAGCTCGAGCGCCGGAATCTTCCTCAGAGTGACCGTTTCTTCTCGCATATATCAAAGAAATTTCCCATTCAGCATATAAGAACAATTACAAAGCTGAACTGAAATAACATCACTGGGCAGTGAGAGAAGGCGTTCGGAAGGCCAGAAAAAAAAAAAGAAAAATGGTGAGTAAGGTGCATTTATTTTATAATGGCAGAACAGTACTCGTCTCAATCAGATCAGGCTTGGTCTGAGGCTGAGGGAGATCACTGTTACATAGATGAAGTGGCAATGGCTAATAGTTTACAGAAGGTTCTGGGATCCTCTGTGGAGACCAGTGTTAAGAAAGCTGTAACTGATATGCTCATTCCTATACAAAATCGTCTAGACACTATGGAGGAGCATTTCAGAGGGACCTCCACTCCAGGGAGGAAGAGAACACAGAAAAGGAAGCACCTTACCGAAGGGGGATGTACACCGGCTCGCAAGAGTAAAAGCTCTACGACCCCCCCCCCCCCCCCGAGCCAGCCATCTAATACCACAGCTGCCGTAACGGACGCCTTCTCAAAGCTGAAACAAGCATTCATGAATAGGAAGGTAACCCCTTCCCAGCTACCCTCTTACCCCGAGGAGGAAACCAGGGGAACAAGACCCTCAAGCCCGGAGGGACATGGACAGGGCTCGGAAGAAGAAGATCATAACAAAAACGTTTACGACGCTGATCTTTCTCAATCCTCTTCAGACGAGGAATTTTATTACGAGGATGCAAGACCCTCTGCGTCAGGGATGGATTGCGGCAGACCCCACCCCTAATGACACAACCGGGACCAAACCTTCTACTGAAGGTACATTTACCCCGGAAGACTTAATACACCCCTGGTCCACCGACTGGGAACCATCTTCCAAGACATCGAGTTACGTTCACCTTAGGCTGCGCAAGCCGCTTGATAAAGAAGTTCGGGCCAGACTACGTGCTGAATGTCCACGACCAGACATTGCGGATAAAGTAGCTCTGACTCCAGAGCTCGATTCTAAAATGATTACCTTTTTGGGTAAAAACATTAAAGACACCAGGAAGGGTATTGATCGTGCCTGGAAGGCCTGCCAGGACAAAGTACTGGACATAGCAGGTCCACTAGCAAAAATCTCCGATCTGGCGAATGAAGCCATCACCTCATCGGACCCCATCGACCCAGTGATACTGTCCGGTTGGGTCCAGAGGACTATTTGCCTCTTGGGCAACGCCAGTTGCGCCATCTCAACAGAGCGGCGGAAAGGCATCCTATACAAGATAGATGCCAAATTAACCGAACTAGCAGACACAGAATGCGGCCCAACGGCGCAAGGCCAGCTTTTCGGAGACCCTTTCATGAAGGAGATGACAAAATTCATCAGGACATTCATGGCGTTGGACAAAGCACAGGCTTCCATAAAAAAAAAGAGTATTTGCAACCAAGGTTTTCTCCAGGGCCGGACGAGGAAGAGGTCGCTCTTTCGGCCGTTACTTCGACAAGAGACCTCAACAATCTCGAGGTCAGCATAATTCCTGGCAAGAACGCCCCGACACTTTCTTCCCCTCGAGAGGTCGAGGAAGAGGGCGTCCCTGGAGGAGAGCGGCTAGATACCCAGCCCAGCAACAACCGACAGGTCAGTGTACTGATTACCGCGCCAGCACCACTGACTCCTATAGGGGGGAGGTTAAGGATGTTCGCAAATGCTTGGGATACCTTATCGGGAGATGCCTGGGTCAGGGACACAGCTTGGGGTCTACACCTAGAGTTTTTTACACAGCCCGTTCAGACATATCGCCCCACTCCCATAGTAATGTCTCTGTCAGACCAAACCGCCTTAGGCAGTGAAATACTCAGTCTCCATGAGAAGCAAGCGATTCGCCCCTGCTCAACTCAAGGAGGCTTCTTCAGTCCCATTTTTCAGGTACGCAGGAAGCAAAAAGTGCGTCCAGTCATAAACCTCAGAGCGCTCAACGAGTTCATCCTTTACCGCCATTTCAAAATGGAAGGTATACACATGCTCAGAGATCTTCTCAGACCGAACGACTGGCTTATGCGCCTAGACTTAAAAGACGCTTACCTCGCAGTACCGATTCATCAAACACACATGAGTTACCTCAGATTCTCCTGGGGAAAACGAGATTGGGAATTCACAAGTCTCCCATTCGGACTCTCTTCGGCGCCTTGGGTATTCACCAAACTCTTAAGACCTGTAGTAGCTCGATTAAGAGAGCGCGGTGTCCATCTCATAATTTATCTAGACAACATTATTTTCATAGCCCAATCACAGGAGTTAGTTCAGAAACAAACCAAAGCCAAGGACTTCTGGCATTTCTGTCTGGATCACCAGATTTCAGTTACAGCGGAGTACCTTCCCAGCCTCTCAAATGCAGTAGCGGACTGGTACTCTCGCCACTTGACAGATTACAGCGATTGGAGAATCAACAGAGGTTTTCCTCCGCCTTCAGGAGATCTGGGGTCCGATGTCCATAGACCTCTTTGCTTCCAGACTCAACTCCCAACTACCAACTTTCTACAGCTGGAGGCCGGACTCAGGAGCAGCTGCAACAGACGCATTCCTACAGTCATGGCCCCAGGGAATACTGTATATGCCTTTCCTCCTTTCACTATGATAGCGAGGACCCTGGCGAAGGCCCGTCTGGAGCACGCAAATCTGATCCTTATAGCGCTGGTCTGGACATCTCAGACTTGGTATCTAGTTCTTCTGGAACTTTCTACGGATTCTCCAATCCTACTACCCCAGTTTCCGGATCTCCTAGATCCATCAGGTCAGCGTCATCCTCTCCTCCTCAACAGATCTCTGACCTTAGCAGCCTGGAGGATTTCAGGTCAAGATGGAGTCCCAGGCATGTCTCACAAAGCGATCAACCTTATCGGAGAGCTGGGCTCCTAGTACCTGGAAGAGATATTCCAACTCTTGGAGCATCAGGAGCTCCTGGTGTAGTGAGAAAGGATTACATCCAATTTCAGCACCTGTAGAAGAGATTTTGAATTTTCTAGCATCCCTAGCGGAAAAAGGGCTCGCCTACAGGTCTGTGAACGCCTACAGTTCAGCAATTTCCACAGGTCATGACCTAATCCAAGGAGTACCAGCAGGAGAACACCACCTAGTCTGCAGGTGTGTAAGGCTTACCATCCCACCTCCAGCTCGCTATGACAAGCTTTGTGACGTTAATAAAGTACTGAACCTTTTTCTGGCATGGCCTAGTAACGAAGAACTATCACGTACAGCCCTACCTGGCAAACTCACTACTCTACTCTGCTTGGTCTCCTGCAGGAGAGTCTCAGACATCAGAGCTCTAGATCTAGCAGGCAGAACTTTTTCTCCTGATGGCATTGTATTCCATATTCATAGAAGAACAAAATGCAATTCCAGGGTGATTTCCTATCCCGCCTTTAGAGATCAACCGAAGCTCTGCTTGGTTAAATGCCTGAAAGTCTACGAAGAAAAGACGGCTTCACTCAGAACCTCCCCTAACGGGCAGCTACTGATCGCTCTGCGTAAACCGCACAAAGCAGTATCAGCACCGACCTTAGCATGTTGGGTCCGGTGGACGCTAGCTCAAACAGGGATAGACACCAAGCATTTCGGAGCCCACTCAGTTAGAGGAGCCATGGCCTCCAAAGCCTTTCAGGCGGGAGTTCGCCTAGAAGATATCATGAGGATGGCAGACTGGGCAAGTGAATCAGTTTTCAAACAATTCTATCTAAAGCCAGTAGATCAGCCGGCATCTATTGTGGCAAGTAAGCTTTAAACAAGCATAATGGGAGCCTCCGGTCTTGACATAGAATAAAGATTTTCCATAATAACTTACTAGAAAGTCTTAATTCTATTAAAGACTCGGAGGCGAGCATTATCCCACCCGGCGAGAAAATAACAACATGTTACCTGATGTTAATTAACAATGTAATGAAAAGATTAACGTTCTGAAATTCACATGTACTCTATCGGAATAACTACAAGATTTTCTCCCACCCTGAAAAGGGATCTAGGGTTGTCATATACAAGAGACTAAAATGTTCCTTTTTCCTGACAGCGCCTGCAGACAAGTCCGCCTGATCTCGGCCCGACACAAGTTCTTCTTCAAGTTAGCTGCAGTTATCTTCTACTATGGACAGCCAAGTTCGCAGCCCAGAAAGAGGAAGTGTCATCACGTTTAGGACTGTTTATGCAAGGGATCTGAACTACTATTGGTGGACTCGGTCACGTGTTGATGGCATCTAAATGAACTGGAGCAAAGCTCCCTGGGAAATGTAGTTTTCTCCAGAGTCTCTTACCTTTTATGTTAAGATATTACTGTTATATTACTGTTATATTGCTATGTTCATTATATATATTTGGTGCACCTGTTTTCTGCACATTACTCATGGCATATTTACTTTTGGTGTACAAATATCTTGCTGCTGAGCTCTTTTCTTTATTGTCAATAAAAGAAAGAGAAGCATAATGCTTGCCTCCGAATCTTTAATAGAATTAAAACTTTGTAGTAAGTTATTATGGAAAATCTTTATTCAAGTTGAAATGCTGTTGCATATACAACAACTTAAAACACACACCACAAAAGGTGCACATTTGAAGATTGGAAAAAATCAATAATTGCAAAAATCAACCAGAAAATTGGCACTTTTTTCAATCAATAACAAAAATGAAAATACAGTCCCCCTCAATGCTTGAATAAGCCTATTTACAGCCTTATTGGGCATTTGTACATGTTAAAAAAAACAGCTGTAACCCATGCAATCACTTTGACACAAAAATAGTGCTTAAAAGCCACATTTTCATATGGTAGCACTGTACATTTTCATTTTTTAATCAAACCTTTCTGGAAACAGAAACACGAGTTTATTGATTCAATCCCCCCTTCAATGGAGTCCAATTAACATTGCAACACAACGTTGCATTTAGCTTCGAGAATACAATCAAGAATTCTCTGATGAACTGAAAACATGTTACACTGTACATTCTGCCTATGCCACGCAGAGACACATGTGTATATGAGCTTTTGTATTGCCGCCCGCTGCTTACTATAAATTGCGCATCTTATTACATGCACTCATGCTCATAAAATATATGTACACTTTTGACTACAGGTATGATAGACGTCACAGGTATACCTGTCCACTATCCACTTGCGCAAAGGGTCTAAACTCTATTGTGAATTTACCATTTTTCCTTAAGGGAAATTGATAAGCAAATCAAGATTGTTGTTATTTAACGGCACACATGCATGCATTTCACCAAGTGCATATCATAATAATATAGTCTTTATGACTTGCTCCAAGGTAAGAGGAGATCGAGGTGTTGTGGTTCCGTGGTGTAGTGTTGCATTTTCTTACGTCTTTTACATTACACTAGAGACGTTTTCATCTCACGCTAGAACGCTATAATTACGGACCTCGATCATTCTGATCGTTGGGAAGGCCGACGGTTCTTGTTGCATGAGAATCTGCAAAAAAACTTTGTGGGCGCCCAGATATCTCGGAGTGACCTGGTGCTACATTGTCAAGATTATTAACATCGGTTGTGCGTTTTAAACATAAAAAAGTAAGCACAAAACGAAAACTTCAATAACCTCAACAACGTCAACATCTCTGACAGTGGCGATGGTGCTCAGGGCGTACCCTATTGGACAGGTAAAGAAGAAGCTAAAAACAAACCCAAGAGTGTCTTTTAGGGTTCACGAGTTTCTACTTTTGAAGTGGATCAGGGAACAGGAACGAACGCAACGCTTTTAGGGGAGAGAACAAAACAACCAATTTCGTAATCGAACTCAGGGCAGCTGCTTTAAGAAGCAAACAATACAGCAGCTTGGACTTGAGCGGCCCAAAAGACGATTCAACAAAAATCAATATTACAAAGTGAATAAAAGTGAAGTGGGTTATTGTTATATAACTTTTTTAAGGCGCAACTCAACCAAAGGCCTCAGTGCACAGCAAGTCAGAAAGGAAATTGTGAAAGAAAGCTAGATCAGGAACCAGGAAAGCATAGGAGGGAACACTAGTTATCAGAATGAAAGCGGAACGTTTTGAGAGCTTTTTTAAGGGGATAGTTCATCACAGAGATGGAGAGAAACACTTTTGAATCAAAACTGATACAAAGTAGGAAACCGAATTTGCAGGGGACAGATGAGACGGAGGAGACAAATATTCCACCAACCTCAATTTCAACTTTAAACGTTTCAAATCAACTGGAATCAAGGTTAGCTATTGACAATGGAGCAGCTAATTTTGAATTGACTAAACTAAACAAGGAGGGCCTGTGTGGGACACAGGACCAAAACTTACCTCCACGTTCACCTTCTGCCAGCTCTTTCACAACACCCACGAGGTGGCTAGTTTATGTGAGGACAACTTAATACTTTCGACTCCTCTGGAAGCACTAAAAGCCCCAAGTAATTCAATGAACGTTCTTGAGGATTCTATTATCTTAGATGAATCCTTCTTAAATACGTGCAGGAACCTGGGCTACAATAATGAGAAAGACACTAGTGGACTGGGAAGCTAACTACCTAAAAACGTGGCAAGGAAGCAACACCAATCACTGACAGTTGACAATAATTCAACTCCAACTCAAAGGCAGGCTAATTACAATGGACTCAAGTACAATTACTTTTTCACTCCACGAAACATTCAAAACAGATGGGAATCGAACGTCTTGCCTTATCTGGACGCCTTTGGTCCAGCTTCACTTTCAGCACTTCATTTAGTGCTGGAATTGTTGCTCCGGCTTTACGCCAACATCAAGGAGTCAGTACAGCAAAATTATGTTAAAATTTTAGAGACTGACAACAAAATTCAGAAAATCTTGGACATAGTCCCTGCAAACAAAAATAAGAACATTTTTAAACCAAGACACCTGGAAACAACAGAACAAAATAATTAAAGTTTGGTCTTTGTGGCTGGCTCCAATACTCGTCGAGTTTTGGATATAGGAAGTGCGACCTCCAATAGCCCTTCATCTCTGATAGATTGTTAACTGGGAAGCAGCCCTTTATTGCCAGCACACAATGAATCGATCAATATCTTGTACGTGGAGCAAAGCATCATAGCTGTCACGGATAGCCCAACTCCAGATACAAATATTCAAAAACCTTGGAACACAAAAAGAAAAAAACAAAAGACGACAGAAACAAAAGATTAAATATAAGAATCAACCAGCAAAAAACAATGGCAGAAGAAAATCCTCCTTAAGGTTCCTGAGGTATTTGCCGATGTTACAGGGAAATGGCTAATGACTGCATAAAGGAAATTGAATCTTCATGACCTGCGCCTAACATGCCAAGAAGAACATGTAGCGGCTTCAACCAAGGTGAAGTAAGCAAATCAACAAAAAAGTACATCCTTCTTGGCACATTCCTCAGAGAAATCGGCCCAGCCTATAGTTCCATCTGTCTCTGTGGTTCAAATATCCGATAGACGATCTTATCTGTAATGACGACAGGCTATGGGGACACTCAGCACATGTGGTCCCATCAACACACATAATTCACTAGATCTGAGATCTGAACCATTGTGTCAAACCTCAGATGCCTCCTCTTCAAACCAGGAGCACTTGTTTAAAAACCAAAGGCCACCAAACAAGTTTACCTCAAAATCTGTTGGAAGGGCCAACATAACCCATATCAACGGGGAAACAACTATGAATAGAAATAAAGTCCTTGACCAATTCCAAGTAATTCTGGCACTCGGATCATTGATCATGTAGAGTTTTCCGACTCAGACAGAAATCGCTATAATTTTTATTCAACCTTAGTTGCAAAATTGGTCTTTGAAGAGCAGGCATTGTTGATCTTTGATCACTATGAAATCCACACTGACGCAGAGGATAACCTAATTTTAGCTGCGTCACCAGCTAAGGCTGCTCCTATAACAAAAGTCCCTCAACAAGGTCCAGGTGTTTAAGAAGTCATTCACAAAGGCATCCCAAATCAAGAAACTGTAACAGGTTTCTAACCAGGACTGGTCATGGTTGGAGGTGGCCTTGAAGATGTTAGCAAATTCGCAACAGGACCCTGTACAGAAGGCATGGTATCACTGACACAATGGATAGAATTTGTAAAACTTTTATTAAAAATGTTGGGGTTGGAGAAAATCCTACTCTGCCCTATAACTAAGATAGGAGTAGTCTCGACCATCAAACTACAACAAAACAGTCCTAGTGGAGTCTGTCAATCAAAATGGCCTATACTAACAAAAACCTAACGCCTGCCCTATCTCTTGTACAATAAGTGTAAAAAGGAGAACATGTATTTGAAAAGGAAAAGTCAGTGTTCATATGATAATGTCACTGAACCAGCTCTCCTCACCAAGTTAGGCCTCATGAGGTAAGGTGATCCTTATAGGGAGGATGACACACACTGGCTCAACTTCCAACACAGTACACAGTTCAAAACCGTGGATCGAGGCCTGTCTGGCCTATGTTTAAAGTTCCTTTCTCTGTCTTTCAAAATAATGTTTCACCCAAAACGTTCACAAAAGGTCCTCCTCTCCCGGGCTCAGGCGTCAAACCAAACGGTTCACACAAAGTTTCAAGGGGCTCCCTTCCCCATGCTTAATATACTTCGGTCTACCTCAATTGGGCTCGGACCACTTTCGGATGTCGAAGTCTTTCGAATGTGTGTGGCTTTCTTTACAGACCAGCGCAGGACCACTTTGAGTCAATGTTCACCATTTACTTTCACTCTTGCCGTTTGTTCGCCCTTTAGCTTCAAACAATGTATCTTCCACAGAGACCTTGGAATGGGCTACTTCCTTTCACCGGACCACTCAGTTACCTAGCATCACTGATCTTGCAGCTGTATTTTACTTTAACGTTCATTCATGGGTCTGCCTTTCTTCGTGTCATCCACACAAGTGCAGCCTTCACTTGTCTTTAACACACACCAGTCTCTCGGGTTGCTTGCCAACTCGCCGGCTGTGTGCGCTATCTTGTTTTGCGTTTTCCCTTTTTCCAGTCAAGGTTAGTACCAAAAGCTTGACCCTGCATCCCAAATTCTGCTGTTCACCCAGGAGGGTCACTGCCATCCTTGAAACACAATGTAATCTTCACTTGTGGGATCTGGCCTTCTCCACGCGTCTTTTGCAGTCTGTCGGGAGGCAATGACCTCCAGAAGGGAAGCCTTAGGGTTTTTGGCCCCCTGCTCGCACCTCTTGGTCCGTTGCTCTGCTTTCGCCCTGGATGTTCTGCTCATTCTTGTGTTCCGCCTTGCTCAGAGTGTGTCTTTAGGTGTTGCCTTTTATTCGTGTGAGGAGAGCCAATTGGTTTCAGGTGTATGCACTTAGGGTAAAGTGCCTGAATTTGGCTGACCCAATTGATGGGACATGTCCAGTACGATGTGAGTTATTCTGGTTACTTTCAGTCATCCTCTTCCTCGGCCCAGTGTTTGTGTAAAGGGGGGGGATGGAAAATCCTAAAAAATAGGATGGGGTAGGTTCACAAAAAAGGGGGGTAATACTGCATCTCACCATCAGCTATCTCACCCCCAATCTCCCAAGGCCCCTCACCCAGTTGATCCTCATGCACTGGTCCACCCCCAGGAACTGGATCCAAAGGCAATGGCTGTGTCCTGGCCACCTGGATGACAAGTCCTTGAGGACTAGCGGGTGCGATACCCTTCAGTTTCTCACAGCCCCACAGCACGTTTAACATTGCCAACTTGAGTCTAACTTCCTGGAATGTCTGCGGTTATAACAACTTGGACAATGCCCCTAACTCGATGCAAGCCTTTTTGGATAAGCAAATCATACTTTTGCAGGAAACTGTGTCCGAATCTCACTTTGACTTCGAAGGATTCTTCACTTTCACAAAGCCAGCCACTAGAGGCAGTTTTGGCTGCCCATTGGGAGGACTGGACATTGCTATTGACCTGGGCCTAAAGGTGACACACGAGCACATATAAAACAAGTATCGATGGACCATTAGCGATAGCCGTCACATCACAATACCCTAAATGGGCGGCACTGATAGTTAATCTATACTGGAAACCTAAAAATATGACACTTAAAGTCATGCAAGAGGGACTGATGCACTTGTTTACAACATGGCTGGATTTAGGGCACACTTTCAACATAATTGTGGGTGGCGACTTTAATACCAGCTGTATAAAGGGGTGCCAGGTTAAATAAACAATCAACCCCCGTTGGAGCCTTGGATGGCACGGCTGTCAGAGCTCAAGAATGGGATGGTTTTATGAAACAACGGGGGTTACAAATAGCCCTACCAGTGACTGGACTTGTGCCAGTGGAGAACATATCCTGGAGGAGAGGTTCTTCGTCCTCTTGGATAGATTGCATATACTTAAACAAGCATTTGCACTCCATCAGTGATCCCCTGGTAACAGAGGACCTGGGTCTGAGCGATCACTCCGCTCTTCATCTAAGGGTGAAACTGGAAGTGAAAACACACCTGAATGGCCAATGTGTTGCCCTACTTTCTATTGACTGTAAAGTGGAACACAACTTCGTGATCTGATGCGTATTCAACAAAAAAGGATGGACGCAGAAGTACTAATGGCTGGCACTAGTTGTAATCTATTTACGAACATCAAATTCAATAAGACCGTAACACAGAATCAAATTGCTCTGTCGGATAAAGAACATTCAGACATTACAAACTTCACACTTATGTGTACAATAACAATCTAGTAGAGGCAAAACAAAATTAAAAAGCGGTTTGAAAAATTTCCCAAAAAACTGTCTGATTGAAGGGTAAACACTGTAAAAGCAGCATATTTTACAGAGCTACAGGAACTCTATCAAAAGAATGAAAATCCAAATGTACATCAAAGACAATCAAACAATCTTGAAACAGCTAACACGTTGTAATACAGCTGAATTTTGGACTACAGTTGGATTAAGAGTGGCTCTGGTAAAACCCACATTTTATGTTTGATTGCAGAATCCACAAGCTCCGACTACTATTCAGCCAAGTTCACTGATCCGAAAGGTTCGACCATCGAGGATCCATGATTGACATTCCCCCTGAAACAGAGAGTATATCCTTTGGATGACGAGGCCATACTATGGGCCATAACTAATCAATCGCCATATTTATGCAGTGCTCTTTCACCAAAGGTCCCACGGCTCTATAGAAGCATGGGTTGGACAGACACAGATATTTACGCAAATAAGTAGGTCTTCAGACTCTGTTTAAAAAACCCAAAATCCTGAAGGCAGCGGATAACCGCAGGAAGTGTATTCCACAGTTTGGGGTCTGCGATACAAAACTCCTGACTGCCTAACCTCTCCTGACGATAGGCAGGTTTTTTCAGCAGTCCTGCCCCTGTCGAGCAGAGTGTCTGGCCTGGACAGTACCACTTAATTTGTTCCTGCCAGTCTAAACAACCCTGTTCAATGAAGGCCCGATGGATAATACACAGTTCCTTGAAATGAATTTGGGCCTGCACGGGCAACCAATGGAGTTGGCGACAGGCGTAAGCGACATGCCGCCCAAAAGGGATACCTCTCACCAGAAGGACTGCAGCATTTTGCAGGACCTGCAACCGATGCAGCAGGTAGGCCGACTGAGACAGAATAATTGCAATACAGTAGTCTAAGCTCCCATTAAGGTAAGCTGCAACTACCTGCCCATGCAAATCCTCGGGAATCAGGGGAAGAATTTTCCCCAAGTTGCTTTAGCTTGAGAAAGCCCAGTCCACATACCATATTAATCTGGCTGTCCATTTTCAAACAGGCTGAAATATTCACCACAAGGTTTTTCTCCACCTGTGCCGGAGTGGTTAAAGGCCCCAGTGTTGAAGACCAGAATTCCTTGGTCCAGTTCTCAGACACACCCATTGGGCGAATGATGAGGACATCAGTCTTCTCGCCATTAAGTTTGAGCCAATTAGCTCCCATTCAGACTCCCACTGCTGTCAAGCAGGATCTCGGCATAGTCGCAGTGCCCGTCTGCCCCAGGTCCGGCCCAAACTGGATCTGGGTATCATCTGTGTACGAGAAAAACCCAAACCCAATTGAGCAAATCAGGGCTGCTGGTGGCTGAATATATATGTTGAAAAGCAGGGGGAAAGGGCTGAGCTCAGCGAGACCCCACAGGTCACCCTTTCGGGCGAAGAGCTAAACTATGCATGACCACCAATTGAGAACAGGAAGCTGGAAATGCCTGGAACCATTATAAAACCTGTCCTGTGATGCCAGCATTCTGTAGTCTTAGGAGCAAAAGAGAGTGATCAATAGCATAAAAAGCGGCCGACATGTCCAGTAAAATAGGATCTGAGTAATCCAACCGCGGCTGAAATTCCCACTACGGAACAGTTTGCATGAGAAATGTGCGAACCACAAAAGGTTTGTATTGAAACCCCCACAGACTCACACCCCCACAGACACTCACAACACACCCACCACACACCCTCAACAGACCCTCACCCACACCTCAACCCTTCTTACCTTTTCAGATGCTGTGTCCCTCCAGTGCCAGTTCTGTTTCACTTTCTTTCTTTTTTTCCGGGTGTTGCAGGGATGTCACACGCCTGTAGCCCCCGCAGTCTTTTTTTGTTTATACTTACCTAAAAATGCTACCACCAAAGGCTCGAAATTTTTGGTGTTCGACCCTTTGGTGGTAGCATTTTTAGGACTTTGTCCATGCAAACATTTGGGTGCGGTAAAAATGTACAATACCGTAAAATAAGGCCTGCCGTGTTCCTTGAACACAGTTAAGTCATCCAGACCTGACACCAGCACAGACTCTGTGCCCATTAGGGGCGAAAGCCCGTCTGGCAGGGGTACAAAATGTTTTGGACCTCCAAGAAGGATTGCAACTGAGTAATAACTGATTCTAGGACTTTCATAACAAAGGGAAGCAGGGAGATTGGCCGATAATTGGCAAAGACCAAGGCGTTGTGGGATAGATTGACCCGCTCAACAGTATTTCCCCACATCACAAAGCTGCATTTGCGCAGAAACAGCAATATGGCTGCACTGGCTCCTGTGAGTGCAAGGCCTCAAAACTGCATTTTGCAGCAACAAAAAGATGACTGCACCTTCGTGCCAAGCATACATTGGGCAGGATGGAACAAGGGGACACACTGAAAGAGCGTGCCAGTGTGTTCTGAAATATACAAAAGGAAGAAAGTGAAAACGCAGTAATGCTTTGCTGAAAACCCCAAAATCCCCACTGAAAAGGGAACTTTTTCACCTTTAAAAAAATGCTGCTTCAATGCTAATTCCATCTTTTCTTTCTTAAACCACTGTAATCAATAAGGCCCTACCATGTCCAGGATATCTCATTGTGCTTCAGCAAAAACAGGCATGATTTCGAAATGACAGGCCTTCGCAAACCAACTTTTAGAAAAATCAACAAGGAGCTTCACTTTTCCTGCACTGGAAAGCGCGTTAATTTCTTTACAAATGTATCAAAGCTCAGTAGTTCAAAAGTGACTCCAGCTATCTGAGCCATGTCAGTTTCAATGGATCTGTGCTTCACACCAAACTCCTGCATACATGAAAAGAATGATAGCTGCAAGACAGTGTGGGAATATGATGGAGATGCAAAACCAAATTTAAAGGGAAATGCTAGCAGCTGGCACCACATCTGTAAAAAAAAAATGGGCTTTGCAAAACTAAAGGAGAAAAATGTCTGTTTAAAAAGTAAACTTTTGAATGAGAGCCTGCCATTACCTATATATGTGAAGGGGCTGGTGGCTGGTGAAAATACATACATGGGCTATTTTATTCCATGGGCTTGTTTTAATTCAGGACCAAGTATCAGAAAATAAAAGTTTTAAACCGCCTGGCCTGGATTTGCAAGCTGTTAAAACAGGTTATTCCGGTTGGCAGAGTTAAAGCTTCCGCCTAGGAAGGGAGCCACACCATAAACTCTCAGCAGAGACTAACACCCCACTGATAATTACTAGGTTGGAAAGAATTTAGGCTGGGCTGAACCGACTGACAGTGGAACTCCCAGGGCCAGGACGTGTGAAGAGGGGAAGGGGCAATAACCCTTCAATCAAACTGTAACCCCCCACCTTGCTATGGAGGAAATAACAGTTGGTGGCTAATGAAGAGAGAAAAAAAATGGCCTAGTGACAAAGGATTGCCATTTGCTTCCAGAGACCATTTCATAAATAAACTTTAAAGACTTTTATCTCTGCAGCAAGACTTGGTAAAAATGAGAACATTTTATAGTTTAAATATGATTTTATGAGCTTTCATTGAAGAAATGGTAGAATTCATTGACACCTTAGGAATAGAAATGACAAAATATTGCGGATTACAAGAAAAACATCCATGTTGCAAATGTGAATTTTTGTACATACATCCCTTATTATACTCCACACCCATGTATAAAGTTATATAATTTTGAGTAATATAAATCCCATTGAAAAGCGCAAAAAACTGGTAGAAGGGTGAAACAAGGTCTCACAAACTGGAGGATTGGACTGCCATGTGCTGCATAAAATATGTAATCTGCTTATGTAAATGTTTAGATGTTTCCACTGTATAAAGGTGGCATTTAGGGCAAACATTGATTTTACGTAAAGTAATTGTGGGAGGTTTTGGACATTGTAAAACTCGCATCATAAATCTGACATCGTTTTCTGGAAATCCAACCAGCTGACAGCGAGGCGGAGACCATCACCCTTGTCCAATCCAGTTAGATGCGTGTTTAGTTAAGCCTGCCCCAGCCATATACTTTGATGATGTCACTATGCATTATAAATAAGAGTCCCTGACAAGACTCTAGACACGCACTCTTCCTGATGTTCCTGTGGTGCGTTCCGGTTCCATCCATCCAAATGCCAGATCCCAACTACAAGGCCAAGGCATTGCTGACCATACTCCAGGGCCCACTGCAAAACCCAGGCATTGTTGATCCTGCTCCAGCAAGGCCTCAATTCTGAAAACCCACTAATCTCCCATGAAAAAGGGGAGAACTGTGGTCCCTTTTGCATCCTGAACTAGCCTGGCTTGCTGCTCACCAACTGCATGCTGCAAGCGATATTCAATCAACACTACAGCTAAGTCAATGCCTAGTCTGGGATGCTGAGGAAAACCCTTATTGATGTATTTTTATGTCCAGTTCAGTACTTCAGATGACAACCCTTATATAACACCCCCCTCTTAGAATCCCCCTGACCCCACTGAGCCAAGAAGTAGGTTTGTTTTGCAAATTAAAAGGTTTATTTGGACAATTCAACAATATATATCTATCACACTTTTATAATATATTAATATCTGATAGTACACTGAGACATATGATGTGGATCCACAATGGGTAATGTTACAGTGGTACACTTGATTACTTAGGAGTAGTATAGAAGATGAGGTCGCTGAAAATGCTTTATGGTTTCAAGGAAATGCAATGAGGAATAAAATGCAGTACAGAAATACTTGATATGATTTTAGCAAAAGATAAGATAATCACTTTTTCTCTGGCAATTCACCCCCCTCCCCTATGCAATGTAAGAAATAGAAGGAGATGGAAAGAGGAGCACACAGTTCTCAGGAATGCAATCAAATACAATACGAAATTCAGTTCCCCGCCCAGCAAGCTTAGAGGAAACAGTTAGGAGTTTGAAACTCAGGCCCAAAATGCTTTTTAAATGTGATGGCAATGGATGGGAAAATGTGCCAACTGATTTTAATTCCCTCTAGAGATTCAGGGTGAGTGGGAGATGCGTGTTGGTATTAGTTCAGGCTCACTTTAGCAATGCTCTATGAGTTATTACCAAGTTGCAAACGGATTTTAACAAAAGAAAGAATGGAGCTGCTATTTTGACAATTGGAGAAAATGAGCCAAAATCGCGGTAAATTTCGCCAGTGCGTAAATCGTGATTGCGGAAAAGGTATAAGGAGTAGGTTCTAGGTTCGTTGGAAAGCCTAGAATCACAGCTTTAAAATGAAAGTTACATTTCGTTCCCAAACGGTTCCAGAGATACGGACGATTTAATAAAGGCAGATTTTCGGATTTAAAGTAAAGGTCAAAATGACAGGTAACAGCTTGCAGCTGCAGAATTGACAGGTGACAGTTGTGCTGCTTTAAAAATGACAGATGACACGATTTCTAGGAGGCAGTTCTACTTAGGTTAAAATAGCTTGAATTAGATTATTTTAACTAAGAGATTGGTTCTGCACAGTTCTGCTAGGTACTCACAATATAAATTTGAACTAGGCCTCGTCACGGTCTGGTCAGGTTGGATGGGACTTCCGGCGGGTGGTTCTGAAGTCCCGGCTATCTGGGTCAGCTCTGCTCTCTGGGTCTGTCAAGCACCGGATCTGCTCACAACGGTCTGGTTTGTGGTTCTCTCGGGTTCCGGATACAGCACTGCTTTCTGGATACTGCTACAGGTTCTTGCAAAAATTCTTGGCAAAAATTCAAACAGCTCGCCCGGCTGTTGAATAGTTTGGTTGGTTTTGAGGCCTGCTGAAGAGGATTCAGCTGGTGGATTCAGGCCTCTCTGCTACAAATTCTGGAGTTAATTTCTGCTACAGGTTCTGGAGATTGATGGATTTGAAGTCTGGATCTCTGGATGTGAAGTCGTCGGTCAGCATGCTCGGCAGCAAATGGAATTGAATGTCTCTACCTGTCCCAGCAGTCTCTTTTTATGTGTTTTGAAAATGGGTGTGTGCCTGGGCCTAGCTAAGCCTGCCCCTCTCTACTTGTCATTGGCCCAATTCTCCCCTCTCCCATGATTGGGGGAAGGAAATGGATTGTCATCATGATGGGGTCTGTTTATGGGGTCAGAGGATCCTCCCCTGGTCAATTTGCACACAAATCTATTTCTGACCCAAATACATATTTATCTATGTACCATTTTTCTAATATTATAGGTCCAGTTAACATATTTTCTGTAGCACCAAACCATCCGATCCCTGTCTTGGTACGATGTCATGTCCACTGATGACAGAATTCTCCCCTTTTCATCCAGATAACGACCTCTAAACCTTTCCAGATTTTACACAAATGTGCACCAGGGATATGGGTTACAGATGATAAAGTGTCAGATTTTTAACATGCATACATTTGGAGTAACAACCTTTTTTCCGCTACTATCCCCAAGAACATAACACAGGGTCCTAACACCTCTTAAAATGTGCACAGAAAAATCACAAGAATAATGATATTATTTATATAATTTTGACAGGTCCGTACTATGAATTATCCATCTTTTTAAAAGTATGCCCTGGTTAAAAAGGGGTGTGGCTTCCCACATCACATGGTGGAATAACTGGTTTATCCACTTCCCCCAAGCTCAGCTGGCTTGCAGAGGCACTGTCCCTCCCAGTTTCCCCTAAGAGGAAGTCACTTTACGGCCCACCCAATATAACATTTGCCTGAGTCCAGGACAAGGCTTTGTTCAACCTCCTGCAGTCTGCAGGTCCCCTCCCTTAATTCAATCAGGGAGGTGTGAGCTCCTTTTGGCAGGGGCAGCAGGATGCAGCCAGGCCTGGGAAGAGTGGGTGAGCAGGTTTCTCCTGTCGGGGGTAGTTGTCAGGCAGAATTCAGCTAAATGTCACTTTAGTTTCCAGTTTTCTACATTCAAATCAAACTGACAATTTTTACACATGCAGCTAGAATGCTGATTCTAAGTTCAAAACTATGACATTTCAACAGTTACAAACTATGTGACACTCAAAAGTAGGTCCCTCATTTAATTTAAACATTTCGATTTTAGTGGTTTTCAGTTCAGCTTAACTTAAGCTGCTGACCTCCACAGCTCAGCCAGTTTTGTTATGAACATTGTTTTGGGCCCTTTTTCTTTCCCGATTTTGTATGCACACAAAACATCATTCTGCCAAATGTCTGCTGGTCTTCAGTGAGATTTTTGAATATCCTGCAATGTTTAGGCATTTTGAGCTTGCATTCAGAGAAACCAAGGTGATTTCAAAGGGCTTTTTAAGCTAACAGGCACTGCTGTTTTTCCTTTGGCACATATTCCACTCATGGCACCCCTGGCCCATCACGCTCGCACTGGTGGGTGGAAGGTTAGGCGACCATTTTGGTGTGCGCACAAACTGCGCGGTTCTCCTATTCTGGCGTGAATGTGGGCGGCGATAGCTCATCCCCACATCCACCCAGTCTATTGATTTAGTTTGTTCTGGGATAGAATAATGGGCGGCGACAGCTCATCCCCACATCTACCCAGTCTATTGATTCAACATGGGTCAAAACCCTTGACAATGCTCACTGCCATCATGCAATCCTGCCATCCAGCTGACCATTAGTATGCAGTGACCAGAATTGCCAGTCCAGAAGTGCCCTCCGATGACCAGAACTGCCCAGCTGTTTGCCAGGCACACTGCCGTGTAGTGACCAGAACCTGTTGACGGTCAAAAAATCCTAAAACTAAAAAGTGGACTGCGAGTATAATCACCACCACATAGAAACCCATAGCCTATCTTGTCTTGCATTTGTCCTGATCCTACTCTCTAAGTCATTCTATCCTTATCCTGATAACTTGTTGAAACTGTCAGACTCATTCTTGCAACCCTGCCATTGATTTCTAGTGCTAGGGCCATCTCTTTAGTAATTTTGTCTTGTGTAATCCTAAGCCATTAGTCCTATTTCAAGTGATCGGACTGGTTTCCGCCAGGGTTGGGCGCTGGGGTGACAGAGTTGAAACCGCGAATCAACCCTGGATCTTGCTGTGTCCCTCTTTGGTGGGCTAGCCTGAATACTCTAGTTTAAAGTAAAACTGTTCTTGTCACAACTGATTTCCTTTCCTATTTCACAGCTTCATTTTACTCAAAGCGCACCTTTTTACATCTTGCATAACTCACCCAGTTTCATAGATAGAGACCTATTTTCACTTCTAGAATATCCCTGGGATATACCTCTATACCACACTCCAGATCAGTGTATTTCACCTGCTTTTATTAAAAACCGTTTGGGTAATTTCAGGCGGGAATTAAAAAAATGCAAAGTTTCTAACGTGTCATTTTGCTGCAATCTGTTTTCAACTTTCCACTCATTTTTTAACTGTATGCTCTTGGTAATCCATTCATTGTGATTATTAGTGTCTTTGCATTGTTGCTTTAGCGAGGAATTATATTTGCTTCAAGGTTTTTAACACACACTCATTATTTATTTGTCAATTTCCGAGTGTCATTTCATAACATTGCAAGGGGTTTAAAATCCGTTTTGTTTCTCTTTTATTTGGGGGGGGTGGGAAGAGTCAGATTTGGATTCTGTTTCCTGATTACCTGCTGCTTCGGTTTATCCACTCAGAATGATGTGTATTAAACCTAGTGCATTGCTCACATTCTCATTGTAATTATCACCCCATTGGTGATCGCTGCCGATATTAAAAAGTGTATGATTTCTTTGGAATTTTAAAATAAATAAACAAACATTGTATTTTACCAACCAGCCTGGTTCATGGTCCATTGTGACCCCGGTATTTGAAAAGGGGGTGTGAGATGAGTGGTGTTCCATCTCAATATTGAATCTATATAATATAAAGAGATAAGCATATCAGTCGTGAGCTGCATACTAGGCCGAGACCAAGGTGTGTGTCGCCTGATTGAAATCCTTAACAGCATCCAACAATGTTTTTTTCAGCCAGGCAATCACAAGTGCTTTTTTCAAAGTGGCCGGAATGTGGCCAGACACTAGTGAAGAATGAATTGCCTCTGCTATAGTATTGCTGGTGATCAGGATAGTGGATTTGAACAAATATAACGGAATATTATCCAGAGCAGATGCAGATTTAAGGTGAGTGACCACTCAAACAATTTCATAGCACTCAGTATGCTGAAAAAGGTCAAATAAAACATGGGGCAGGAGCTCTGTATCAACACTGGCAGATTCTGGGTTCTGCTCCACATCTTTAGAAATACTTGCCCTAATCTTCTCTATCTCCTCTCGGGAAAAAGCAGCAGCTGAGACCCAGGGCCGTAGAAGAAGTAGCAGAATTTGACAATTCTTTGTCTGAAAAAGCTTCTTGGGTCTATTGGCTGCAGAGAGATTCACGGCCATAAAGTTACGCACGTTTAGCCATTTTTAGCGATATATGGTATAGTGCTGGTTGCTTCTTGAATTTGCCTCTCAAGTGTAAGTCATAAGCAGCCCGCCATTTACGCTCTGCTGGCACGCAACTAAAACCAGTAAACTTGAGCGCTGACTGTCGCACCACTTTTCTTGTCCGCTCAAAAAGAGCCAACTGATCGGCTGCTAAAGTAAAGGCTACCACAAACTGCAAAATGGCTGATGAAAGCGGCGCAGGCAGGGCCAGCCTTCAGTTCCTCATAAATAGAGTTAATCTGAGAGACCTGGCCCCGAAGGCTTGGCACCCGTTTTATTTAAAAGTGATAGACCGGCTTAAGTGGGTTCCTTAGGTGCCCCAGTGACATCTATATATGCTACCCATTTTTTTCCTTCCTCCTGACACAAGTCGATCATTGTCCATATTTTCAAAAACAGTGAGACCAGCAACCCCAACAACTATAGGCCAATCACACTCGATGCAGCCCCTAAGATTTTTTGTTCTCGTCGATTACGAAAACTGAACTCTTCCCTGGCACATGTGGGGGTCCTGAATCATTGTCATGTGGGATTTAGGTCAGGCATGGGAACTGTCCTCAATGCTACTATAATGTGTCACCTACTAGAACCTGTAAAAATGGGGGCAAAGGGTACTATCTACGTGGCCCCCTGGACATAAGTAGTGCTGTTGACAGAGTGAACATATCTCATCTGTGGAATAAGTTGCTGGGAAAGCATGTTCCTTTGAAATTGGTACAACTAATGTCTGCTCTTCACAGAAACACGTCCGTCAAGATCAGCTTAACAAAAGAGGGTGTGGTGACAGGTTTAGTACCTACCTTTGTGGGTCCAAGACAAGGCAGTATTGTGGCACCCACCCTCTTTAATGTTTACCTCAGTGATTTGGAAAGTCTCTGGACAGAGGCACCTACATTCCCAGTTAATCTAGGGCATGTGAAATTAAACACCTTAATATTCGCAGATGATTTCATCTTCTTCAATAGGATTCCTATAGGTCTCAGTAGTAAGTTAAATGTATTCTTCGCTTATTCCATCAACAACAATCTTATGGTTAACGGAGAGAAATTTAAGATCATCTTTTTTTGTCAACCGAAAGGAACCAAACACAATGTCATGGAGGGGGGGAGAACAGATTCTGGAAAGAGTAGCTTCTATACGATACTTGGGATATGAGCTCTTGAATACACGTTCATTATCAGCAAGCAAGATCCGACTCAGACAAAAATCTGAAACCTTTAATTTGCCAAATGAAGACTGATGTTCAGTCTCTGTGAATGTTCCCTCCTTCCTCTCATCAAGTAGTATTTGGCAAAAGTCACGCCTACTATCTTCTTTTTTTTCAACTCAATATTTTATTAGTATTTAAAGAATTGACAAAGACAGCGTCATATGTATATAAAACACAACACTAGCACACTCTTAGCATAGTCTCTCATTAGGGGCATCGGGTCTGAGGAGGTATACTACTTCCTGAGGAGTCAGGCATTCCATGCGGTGTCATCCCCTAATCTCTCAACTCATTGCAGCCGGCGGGTTAGTGGGGGCCTTCGGGTAAGTCCGGGGAAATTTACTGCGTAGTGCATGAATGGGTCCCATATGTTTCGAAAGGGGTTCAGGTTCCCCAAGCGTAACACTGTGATAATTTCGGCCACTACAATGTCCCAGCACTTTGACCACCATGACGGGATTGAGGGGCCCTCTGGGTTTTTCCAGAGCCTTGCCAGTGTGATTTTGGCTGCTGTCAGAAGGAGGGTGCACAGACGGGCTGTATGACCAGTCAATGGAAATTCCCCATCACCGATATCTCCCAACAGTACGATCCCCGGGAATTGCAAGACCTGTAATCGATTTTATGTGGTCCAGCACCCCCCCCCCCCCCCCCAAGTAGTTTGCCGCTTTTGGGCAGGTCCATATCAATTGGAATCGTGTTCCCTCAGAGGAGCAGCCTTTCCAGCAGCTCCATGGAATGTCTGGGTTGGATCTATGTAGCTGTTCTGGTGTGATATAGTATCTGTATCAGACCTTATAACCGCCCTCTCTATTGGTGACACATTGGGTGCTTTTATGCATTCTCGTCCAGAGCTTGTTCTAGGCGTCAATGTCTATTGTTCGCTCCAGGTGTCTCTCCCAATTGAGCATATATTTTTCTTTGATTGATGGTGGGGTTTGATTTTTCCAAGAGTCGATACAGGGTGGAGATTTTCCCTTTAGAGGTGGTAGATGTTAATGTTAGTTCTAACGCTGTTAGGTCTCTGGAGCCCCTCTCCTTAACAATCCTCTGGGATATCCAGTGACAGATCTGAGAGTAGCAAAACCGCTCCCCTTCTGAGATTTAGAATTTTGCCTTACAACCTTGAAGTGTGAGTGAACTGCCCCCGGCTACGAAGTCGGAGATCTTCCAGAGGCCCCCATCTTTCCAGGCGGAGAAGCTCTGAGAGTGAAGTCCTGGTGAGAACTCAGGGTTGTCCCATAGTGATGTGAGAGGGCCTAAGATCCCTGTACATTCCCATCTCTGGGCTGCTGCCTTCCAGTTTGCCACAGTGTTGTGTTGCTGTGAGAGGACCTAGGTTTGGCTGAGTTTTCAAAGCCTGCACATGCGGGAGGTCTGCTAAAGGAGGCTTGCACCAGCTTCCTCTATCTGCTTCCAGTACGGTTGGTCTATGGTTTGGGTCCATGTGAATGCGTGGGATAGTTGTGCTGCTCGCTTACATCTGGACACATCTTAAACTTCCAGTTCAGCACCCCCCACCCCCAACCCACCCATCCCCCCCCCCCCCCCCCGAGTTTCAGCCTCGTAACATGATCCTCCTTTCCTCCTTGCTATTCAGGGATTCTTCCCTCCCCAGACAAATATTAGTACAGATCTCTGCAGGCCGTTTGTTTCACTCTATGGGATATGCGTCGGGAGAGCTAGGCATTGGTAAATTAGTCTGGGTATCAGGTTCATTTTTATCGCTGCTATTCTGCTCAGCCAGGAAATCTCCTGCTTATGCCAGTGGTTTAGGTCCCTCCGGAGATCCCTGAACAGCTGCGGGGAGTTACACTGATAGATCTGAGTGTGGTTTTTGGGAATATGGACCCCCCCAGGTATCTGATCGCGGCATCTGCCCATGGTATGGGGAGTTTGGGGTTGAGGTCTTCCTTCTGTTTCTTTGTGAGGTTAATTGGTAATGCAGAGGATTTGTTACAGTTTACCCTGAATCCGGAGACCCAAAAGCGTCAAGCTCCTCCAGTAAGGGTTCCAAGGATGCACCTGGTTGGGTTATAGTTAGGAGAACATCGTCAGCGTAGAGTGCTGCTTTATATTTCCTTACCCCTATCGTGAGTCCCTGTATACCCGAGTTTTGTCGGACCCTTTCTGCAAAAGGTTTCATGGACAAGGCAAACACCAGTGGAGATAACGGGAAACTGTTATGCTCACCTGGCTCCCACAGAGGTGTTGATCGGAACTGGACAGCTGCGGTCTCCACCAATGTGACGCGTAGGGCCAAGATGACGGACTGGACTGGCCCACCTAGCTTTGTTTGCTGGCCCGTAGGAATATTCTTCTACAAATGGAGAAAGGGAATTAACCACCCATGGAGTTGAGCGTAAATCCCCCCACCCCCACTGTTCTCCCCACAGATCGCCTTTGATGTCCCCTCTTATAGTCTCACCTGATGGTTTGAAAAGATGAGCTCTCCATCCTGCATTGAGCACAGGGGCGCGTTGATAACCAGTTGCTTCACTGGCTCGAAGGAATTGGTGAGTTCCAGAACAACATTGACTCCGAGAGTCCCGGCAAGACGCGTAAGTATAAAGTTCGTAAGAGTTCAAATGCCTGACTTTCACTCTTGTCCGATTCCTTGCAGGTTGCAGCTTGACCCTAATGAAGAGTTCCTCGTGGCAACCGGTAGTATTCTGGTAAGGATTTGTATTTTCCAACACAGTTCGATAAAATAAAGTCAATATGTAACCTGTTGCTTTCTCCCTTATTCAGGCGCTGAAAGAAAGTATGAAGTCTTGGGGAATAATACCTCTGGCGGTAAAATCAGGTAAGTCTATTGTGGTGAGGAGGGTTCCCCTTGCTAGTCCCTTTGTTTCACCTTGCTGTCCTTTTGTTTCCCCTTAGGGGCCGGGGTTCGGCGAAGATGCAGTGGAAGGAATAGTACCCCCGGTGGTAAAATCAGGTAAGTCTATGGGGGGGTAACTAATATTCCTCTGTGTATTCCCTTAGCTCACCTTGCTGTTCTTGTCTTCTCCTTAGGTGCCGGAGTGCGACGGGAACATGCAGGAGGATGCAGTGAAATGTGAAGATGCTGCGAAGGCCGGTGAGTTCAGCGCGGTGCTGCAGCAGGCGAGGCGACGCGCATAAAATAACTTCTTTCTTCCAGCTCGAAGGCGCGATGGATCGGGAATTCAGGTAAGGATTAAAGGTATTGCTCTTGTTCTAACCTTTTCTTCTTCTTTCTCTCTTTTTCTAGGAGCTCCAAACTCGAGGCGGGTGTGGCAGAAGGCTGGATGCAGACTTGCAGGCACGGTGAGCGTTACGCTGCTGGATGCAGAATAACGCAAAGTGTGTGCTGCTCTTCGGGTGTGGTTTAAATAGCCTCCAAAGTAGTCCCAGGTAAGTATTCCTCCCCAGCCCCACCCGAGTAAAAAATAGTCCCTAAGTAAAGTAGTCCCTTCCAAGTCTCTTTTGGCTTGGAGCTCTTGTAGCATGGTCTGCATCAGGTAAGTTTGCAGCATGGTCTGCATCAGGAGAGTTTTAATCTATGAGACTGGCGCCTTTGGCACCAGGACTGACTCTCCATATGAGCCTGGCGCCTGGACCCAAATAGCCCCTAGCAGGGGTTGTTGGGCTTGCTAAGGATAACTTGATGCCTGCTTCCGGGGTTGCTGGACGTGGTCTGGGTCCCCGGGGGTAGGCATTGTGACAGAAACCCTGTTGTGTGCCCCTATTGATGGATATTTTCTCCGATCTCATGCCATTCACCCAGAGCCGATTGGTTGGGATCCGATAGTTCGCCATTGTCCATTTCACAAAGTTGTGGCCAAATCCCATGTGTGTAAGTGTGTGTCTGATACATTCCCAGTCCACCAGGTCGAACGCTTTGTGAGCAGCCAGGGAGATGACCAGTAGTTCCTCACCCATCCTGTTGGCGCTCTCGATGAGGTCCAGAGTTCTTCTGATGTTATCGTGTGTCCCCTCGCTCCCTGGTATGAACCCCGTCTGATCCCTGGCTATCATTTCAGGGAGGATTTTCCCCAGTCTGGATGCCAGAACCTTAGAGTAGATCTTTCCATCCATGTTCATGAGCGCTAGAGGCCTATACGAGGCCACCTGTTCGGGGTCTTAGCCTGGTTTGTGAACTAGTATGGGGAGTGATTCCGCCATTGATTTGGTAACCTTCCCAGTTACCAAGAAGGAGTTGAATACAAGTGTAAGTTGTGGGGCCAGAATTTGTGCATATGTTTAGTAAAATTCTGCTGTTAGCCCATCCGGGGCCGGGGCAGTGCTTTTCAGGCATTGGATGGCATCGGAATTCTCTTCCACTGATATTGGGGCTTCTAAAGACTTAAGCTGGGAGTTGGTGGTAGATGTTTTGGAGTGCTGTAGATACTGTAAGCGTTCAAGTTGATTTCCAGGAAAGGTTGGTGGGCCTGCCATGATTGCGTTGTGGTGGGCTACTAGGGCATCCATCTTTTCAGTGTCAGTGTATCGGGCCTTGCCATCCTCCCTGAGGAGCTGAGCTATACTGTTCCTTTTATGTACCCGCTGCAGTTTATAAGCTAGGATACGCTTTGCTTTGTTGCTCTTATTATAATAGAACTGCCTTGTGTAGCTAGGGCTTTAGCTGAGTGGTCCGCCTAGTGGATTTCTAGGGCTATTCTAGCTTTTTTCAGTTCCCTCTCCGTTTTCCTAGTTTGTCGCATTTTTAGCTCCTTCTCCAGTGCTGAGACTTTTAGCTCAAAGGTTGATGACTGGATCTTAGAGATCCGATACTGTTCAGCGTCTGCACAGATGAGTGTCCCCCCTCACCACTGGTTTCATAGCCTGCCAGATTATTTCAATGGTTGTGTCAGGGGTTGTATTTTCCTTGAAATAGTTAGCCAGCGATTCTCCTACCTCTGCTTTGATTGTTTTGTCTAGTAAGATGGAATCATTTAGCTTGCATTATCTCGGGGAGGCGGTAGGCGAATCTCTTATAAAAAGATCTGCTGATACTAGGGCGTGATCAGAAATCACCTGGGTGTGAATTTCTATTTTCCCTAGACAAGGGAACAGGGCTCCTGTGATCAGGAGTAGATCAATCCTTGAGGGGCCTTCATGTGCGTTAGAGTAGAAGGTGTAATCCCTGGCCCCCATGTTCGCTAGTCTCCATAAGTCTACTATTTCTGTTTCCTGAAGGAGTTTAGCTAGGGTTAGAGCCCGAGCAAAATCGGAATTGGATGGAGGGAGAGTTTCATCTGTCAGTGGGTCAGGGACCATGTTAAAAAGTCTCCCCCGATGAGGATGTGTCCTGTTGTGAATGTTAGTAATATTGGGATTCATTCCAACAGGAATTTGTGTTGGGCAGCGTTGGGACTGTAGATCCCGACTATAGTAACTGGCTGTTCTGAGATTTATCCTATTAGTAAGAGATACCTGCCTTCAGGGTCTCTTTTTATGTGGGTTCCGTGAGTGGAAATGTATCACCAAGTAGAATTGCTACCCCCCTCTTTTTCTCGCCCGAGGTGGCGAAGTAGTTTTTTTAAACCGCTTCAATCTGATGCGCCGCTCAGCTGATGCCAATAGGTGTGTCTCTTGGAGAATTACTATATCACCTGCCAGAGCATTGAGCCTGCTTTCTACCGATTTGCGCTTCCCTGGGAAGTTGAGGCCTTGGACATTCCACGTGAGGATGCAGATTTCTCTTTCAACATCCAATCCCATTGGGCTCCAGTGTGGATTCAGCTGTGGACATCTTTATACTAGGCCCTACGTCGTTCAAGTTCAGGAATGACGCCCGCCCTGCCCCCCCCCCCCGGGAGAGTATGTGCGTGCCCCGTCTGTGGATGTCTGAGTTGGAAATGTTTTGGTTTCTTAGGAGGCCAGGGTTGTGAATCCTTCCCCCGTCCCCAAATTCCCACCCACCCCCCCACTTCCCAACATCTAGGGATGAGACCAGCCTCACCCAACAGGGTAACTAGCTGAGCCCCATCATCAAACCGACTGAGGCCATTGGGCCCAAAATGCTATCATCAGGATAGCCAGAACTGGCAATTGGACACCGGAGTAGACCTGTGCATTCTGTTTTGATTGCACCTTATATTCTTGTTTGTATGTATAAGTGCTGTCCCCCACCCCCCGGAGATTGGAAGTTCCTCCTCCCATTTGGGTGCCCCCCAGGATTATTGCATGGGTAGTGATTCTACTAAGTATCACTGAGAGAGGGTCGTGTGGGGGGAGTAACTGACCTTCCATGCATTGTCATCGCTAGTCCAGATCAGTCTGGGTTGGCGGTTTTCCTGGGACTCGGGAGCCTTTGCCGCCTGTTAGCTCGAGACCAGGTGTTAGTTGAGGGCTTTTTTTGCTTGATCCTGGGCTTGCGCTTCTGACTCGGAGCCTCCACTTTCTACCCCTGCTCCCATGAATTTCTCTGCTTCTTTTGGTGTGCGGATTTGTCTTCGGGCTCCTTCCCATGTGAAATTCAGGGCGGTTGGGAAGCTCCAGCGGTACTGAACTTTCCGTTCCCGTAGCCATTCTGTGAGATTCCTTAATGCTTTCCGCTTCTGTAAGGTAGAATTGGCTAGGTCTTGATATAGGAGGATGGTTGCCCCTCTGAAGAGTATCGGTTTAGATGATCTAGCCTCCCTTATTATTTCTTCTTTCACTTTGAAGAAGTGAACCCGCGCTAGGACATCTGGTAGAGTTAAGATAGATCTAAACAGGTCCCTTGTGAAAACTTCCAGCTCTGTGTCTGTGATTGCTATGGGAATACCTCAGAGGCGGATATTATTCCACCTAGAGCGGTTTTTCAGTCCTCCTGCTTGGCCTCCAGTGCTTCACATCTTGCTTCAAGGGCTGCGATTCTATCCATGCCCCTCTCTAATTCAAAGGCATGGCCGCAGAGGTTGTTTTCTAAGTCTCCTGTGCGTTTTTCTACCTCTTCCACCCGCTTGTCCAACGTTAAAATCTTCTTCATGACCTCACTTGTTCCTTTTTGGATCTACTTTGTTAATGCCGACAGTAGGTCTTTAAGGTCTGATTTGGTAGTAGATTGGGCTGGCTCTGACACCTCCGAGGTCTGGATTGCTTCGTTGGTGGACCCCATTGCCTGTTTGTTTTCTTTTCAGTTTTTCCTGGTTAGGGTTGTTCATTAAGGCTGCAATGTCTGTTTGCTTCGTTGATTTACCGCTCTTTGCCATGGTTTCCGTGGTAGGTTCAACAGCTGTGTTCGCCTGTGAAGTCCTTTTGCTCCTGGGTCTGGCCCTGATATTGATCTTCTCCTCTGTGTGGGTGGGGCGGAAGTGATCAGGTCCCAGATAATGTTTGCAGGTGCTATCACCCCATTCTCCGCTGTGCGTTTCTGCCCCTTCACATGGAGAATGGTGCGTTGCTTTTGTTCCCTTTCAGTGCCTCCCTAAAATGCTTGCAGTCTGTTGGAGGGATGCTACTTCTCTGCATCTGCGGCTCGTGGAAGAGTCGCTATCGGTTGGAGGGCATATTCCCAGGGGCGGATGCTGGGGGAACTCTACGCACCACGGGGATCTGGGTGTGCTGTGCAGGAGCTGGAGGTTTATTTGGGCTGGTTTCCCAGGCACTATCCCCCCGGGCGTTTGGGTCCAGGGTAGGACCTGGGGGTATCTACTCCCCCAGTTGAGGAGGCGTAGATTCCCAGAGAGATGCTTGTGGTGCCTGGAGTCTCTGCTTTCTCCACGGGTGCCCAGGTGTCTGCGAGGTTCAGCTGGGGCTGGGAGCCCACCCTGGGCGTTTGTGTCGTGTTATCTCTGCCTCACTGCCTCAGGGCTACTACCAATCGTTTTCTGCCCTCCCCCTCAGTGCCAGCAGGGAGGAAATGCTGCACTTGTTGAGAAACAGTGCAGTCTCCCAGTTCTTGTGTGGCGCTCTGGAGGTCATTATGGGTCTGTGTATTGTGGGAGGCTAGCGGGGGTGCGCGTGTTAACGCTTGCTGCTTTCCCCTCCCTCGGGCTGTGGTCTGCCACAGTGCTTGCTTCTTTCTCAGGTTCCTGCTCCATGCTGGTGTGGGTGGCGAGTGGCTCCTACCTGATCCTTATGTGGATCCTCTGGGTCATAGGCTGAGAAGCGTTCGCCTTCCCCATGTTGCTGTGCTGCAGGTCTTCCCCGATCAGGGGACCTAGGCAGTATGTTTATATCGGAATTGGGATGAGCGGGTGGAGATCTCCACCGGGATGCTTCAGTATCCAGCAGGGGGCTAAAATCAAACTAAGGTGCACAGGTCATATTAGAGGTCAGGTCTGAAATTGCGATTGCGCCCCTTGAGGTGCTGCTAGGCATCCGGGCCGTGGATAAAGACGCGGCTCCTTCTCCTCCTGCGGTTTTTGGAGCTCCAGGACAAAGCGACCGCCATTTTTACCTGCTACTTCGGGTTGTGTTCAGGAGTTCCAGCCGGGGAAATGAAGTCACAGGAGATATTAGGCAGTTTCAATGTTTAAGCATTGGGTGCGGCGTCCTTTCATAACCCAATATGAGAATTTTATCATCGTAACAGAGGCTCCAGCCTGCTGAGATTCGTTCAGATGATGAGGCTAGCCAGGAGCTTTTACGGAGCCATGCTGCTCGAGTCGGCTCCAAGCCACGCACCCAAGCCTACTATCTTGTATGGGTTAGACCTTACAACCCTTGACTTGGGCCTATATTTAAATATTATGCAAGGAGTCATGGGCTTTCTTATTCAATACCCAACAAAATAATCAGGTACAAACTGGATTTGATTTCACTTCACGGCAGGACCAATTGGAGGAAACTGGTAAATTATTTAAAAATGATTCTCCCGCCCAAAAGTTCTCTATATGAGGAGTTGGGCAAACTGGTAACAACCCAGTCTGTTTCATTCTTAAATAAATTCAAAGGAAGTTGTTTGGAAATTCTGGAGGACATTTTTTTTTTAAAACAATTTTTATTAGCTTATTCAAACAAACAATACAAACCAAACTTGCAGTATATTTAACAACATTTCCACAATATTTGCTTAGTAATGTTCACTGCTCCCCCCCCCGTTCCGAGCCTACTACTTCTTGCATTCTATTCCTACATCCTATAGTGGGGTCTCCTCTTCTACGGGTTCCGTTGGGTCTTGTATTGATCCAAACAACTCTGCTATTAATAATTTCCAGGTCATCACGGTCTCTACTTCTTCCTCCCCCCGGCGCTACTTGCTTCCAGCCATACCATGGTTTCTGCCTGCACCCATTTCTGCAAATCACTCCACCACACCTCTAATCGTGGCCTGTGGCATGTCTTCCACCCCATAGCAATTCTCCTCTTTGCGAGCACATATGCCAGGTCTTTTAATTTGCTCACATGCTGAAGTTCCCTTGGTCTGGGGAACCCCCCCCCCAACAAACACGCCCACACTGTATCCACCACAATCTTGACCCCCCTTTCTGCTAGCTTTTGTGCCACTTCGCTCCAGAAGTGTTCGATGACCGGGCATGACCAAAACATATGCACCATGCCCGCATTCTCTTCATCACATTTGGGGCATGCTTGCCGCCCCACATTTTTAAACCTCGATATCCTCTGGGGTGTCATATACGACCTATGCGTGATATACAACTGTATCTGTTTTAATCTCGCATTCCTCAAGACCTTCTTGTGATACCCTTGGACTCTTTCCCACAACCCATCATCCATCGGGGTTCCCACTTCCACCTCCCAGTCTAGTCTCAATTGTACTATCTCCTTACCAACTTTAGACATAATCATCTCGTATATTCTGGATATCTCATGCCCCCCCTCCGCTATTATCATATATTGTGTCTATGGTAGCATCAGGTTCTTCCGCCAGTACCATTTCAGGCCATGTTCTCTTAATTCTCTGCACCATTCTATGATACATGATATACTAGCCCGTGCGTAACCCAGTTTCCTCTCCCAGCATCTCAAAATCTATGATAGGCCCCTCTTGCCAAATATCACCCAATGTTGCTAACCCAACCGGTTCCCAGTGGTTTCTGATTATCATCCTCCGTTGCTTATCTCCCCCGGCCAATGCAACTAGTGGTACTTGCGGGGAACATGGGGATGGGTTCTCCATCATCTGGCACGCCCTACGCCACAGCCTCCACCCAAGTATCATCAACTTGGGACGCCCTTCTATTTCTGTCTTGGGCAGCCACATCATCTCTTTCAAGTAAAATGGGGCACAATCTTGTCCAAACAGCCTAGATTCCGAGGTCACTTCATCTGAGAGCCATCTAGAAACATATTGTTATCTCTGACAATCAGAATCAAAGAATATCACTAACCTGATCAGACAGCTACTTTCCAAGGAGAAGACAAATGCTGAAATGAAGATCTCCTGGACAGCCCTGCCCTCCCCTCACTGGAAATAATTACAAAACCAATGAGGGAAGGAGCACGACCCCCATGGAAACCCTCAGGGGGAAGAAAACCCAGGATGGATGCGGCTCATAGGACGTCTGGAAGAGGTCTTGAGGTAGGTAGCAGTCTTCTGTATAGTGGAAGGCTTGTGGCGGAATTGGAATCTTGGCCGATCCCGCCGGAAAAAACTGGAGGGCTAATACGGACCTGGAGTACTGGAGGCTGTTTGGCCTAAGTACCGGAAGGTTAGTAGAAAACCCACCTTTGGATGGGAAGTCAGAAACAACGTGATGTTCAGAACGGAGAATGGAAGTAGATGGATTGTCGGGGATGGACGGGATCCAATACAGGAGCCGATTTGAGATCTCGAGAAAGGAAGAGGGCAGCTAAACAAGTGGAGCGCCGTCTTCAACAGTAGCGACGCATCGGATTGCAGTCCTTCCTTCACTATATGGAATCACGTGACCGGCAATCCGCGTCTCTAGGAGACGTGCAGTCTGTACCGCTGTCTGCAGTAAAGTCAAGGAGATTAGCAGCCATCTTGGGCGTACTAATCCGTATCGTGCCGCATAACCACCGCTGCTGCCAAACCAAAGAGACCAGCGCCGGAACGGTGCAACACATATTGCAGTTGGCTCGCTACATAGTAAACTTAATAATTGGGCAGTTTTATGCCCCCCTTCTCATGGAGATTCTGAAGTTTCCAGAGGGCCACTCTGTTCTGCGTGCCATGCCACAGAAAATCCCTGCACATTCTGTCCAGTCTAGTGAAAAATTTCTTAGGTATCCAGTGTGGGATGTTCCCAAAGTAATGCAGGAGCCTAGGCAGAACCATCATCTTCAGGATTGCCCCACGCCCCATCATCGCTAAAGGCAGTTTTACCCAGAACCTAAGCAGTTTTCGATCTTCTTGATAGCTACCTCTGTGATGAACCTATGCTCCTCCGCCACCGTGTGGTATATGTCTATCTCTAGATAGCGAAACATGCCTACCGCCCATGGTATCTGTAGCACCGGTAGTTGTTCCAAGGGGATCCCTTTATATCCGCCTAATGGAAACATGCTAGACTTCTGAGGGTTCACCGCTATCCCAGACATCTCCACATATCTTACCATTACTTCCAGTATATATTTGAGGTTTTCCTCTGGGTGTCGTAGATACAACAGCAGATCATCTGCATATAAAGATATCAGATGTCGTTCACCCTCGACAGCAATGCCTATCGTATCGTATTGTTGCCTCAGGTAGATCGCCAAAGGTTCCAGCATAGGGGACCATGGGCAACATTGTCTGGTGCCCCTACTAAGTTGCCACCTCTCCGATATCACTGCTCCAGTTTCAACTCTAGCCAGCGATTCGCTATATAACATCTTGGCCCACTGCAAATATCCAGGACCCATCCCATAGCCGGCCAGGGCCGCCAGCAGCCACCCAATGACACAATTGCTAGCTCACCTTCATTTTCGTCTCCGTATTCAATGACTCTGTGGAGCCTCCTAAGATTGTTGGTTATGTTTCTATTGGGGACATAGCCTGTCTGGTCAGGATGTATTAATTTGCCTATGACTCTCCTCAATCTATTTGCCAAGACCGCCGTCAGTATTTTACTTTTAGTTCAACATCGATAGGGATCTGTATGAACCGCAGCTATGCCCTGGCTTATTTGGTTTGGGTAGCGGTATTATGACTGCTTCTCTGAGTGACTCAGGTAGCCTGCCCCGCTCATATGCCTCAATTCAGCATCCCCAACAGCCGGGGAAGCACCTCTCCCTTGAATGTTTTGTAGAATTCACTTGGGAGTCCGTCAGCCCCCAGAGTCTTACTAGTGGGCAACTGTCTCACCACCTCCTCTAGTTCCTCCAAAGTGATCGGTTCATCTAGTTCCCCTCTCTTCTCGGCACTAATCTGCAGCAATCCTATGTCCTCCAATGTTTCCATTATAATCGCAAGATTATCCTCCCCATCGTCTCCATATAACCGCCCGTAGTAGTCTACAAACTCCAGGGTGACTTCCTCTTGGGTATCAACCACCCTCCCGTCTTCTCTTATTATCGTCCTGATCATGGGTCTAGGGGTTTCACTCTTATATAGCCATGCCAAGATTCTCCCAGGTTTATCCCCTCCCGCATGCTGTCTCTCGATATATTTTTTGTAGTTGAGGTTACACAGTCTCTCCCAGTGCCCAGCACACTTCTGCTGCAGCCCGAGTGTCCTTTCGGCATCTTCTTTAGTATTATTCCCTCCCATCTGTGCCCTTTCCAGTTCGCTCTCCATTTCCGCAGGTCATCCAGGATCCCTCCCTGCAATCCTTTGGATTTTGATATAACTACTCCCCTCATCACCTCCGACAGTGTACCCGCCGAGTCCACGCTGCCAGTATTTGTCTCAAAATAATTCACAATCTCATCCCTCATATCCTCCCTAAGAAGGGGGTCCTTAAGCGCTTCCGCTCTGAGGCGCCATGTCGGTATCCTCGCCCTCGGGGGACGATATTGCCATCCGAGGATCAAGGGCGAGTGGTCCGAGAGGACCCTCGCTCTATATTCAACATACGTGGTCTCTGCCACTATCTCAGGTTTACCAAAAACATAATATAGCCTCGTATGTAATTGCTGTGGGGCAGAATAATGCGAATAATGCCTCTCTAGGGGGTGCCGCGCCCTCCATACATCTTCAAACCCAAAATCATTTAGTAGTGTTTGCAGCGCTTTAGCAGCTGGGATAGGTCTATCTGTCTTTCCATCTGATCTGTCCAATTTAGGGTTCAGTACACAATTGAAGTCCCCCACCCGAGATTACGGCACTCCCCGCACACATGCTGAGGTGAAAACTCAATGTTTTCAAACATGCCGCTGTATTCTGGTTCGGGGCGTACATGTTCACCACACTTATCTCCCTGTTTTCCACCAATCCCCTCATCATAACCATCCTCCCATCCGCCTCAACCAACGTCTGTAGCAGCTGAAATGGGACGTGTGGCGCCACCCAGATAATCACTCCCCTGGCATACGCCGAATATGACGAACCCACAACAGTCCTCCTCCATTTCTTCCCAACCATCTCCAATTTGTCTCGCGTCAGATGCGTCTCTTGCAGTAGAGCAATGTCTATCTTTTGCCTACGTAGGTATAGCATGACCTTATCCCTCTTCAAATAACTATTGAGCCGCCTGACGTTCCAGGTAACTACTTTAAGATCCCCCATGGCATGTCAAAATCCCTCTCCTCCCCTCGCCTGTCTGGTCCAAATCCCATTTCTTGAATCGTCTGTATAGGCTCGTACCCCGACTTAAACTCCCCACTAAAAACACAACAAACCCCCCAACCTTCCAACCGCTCGCCTCCCATTCTACTCCCAACAACTCCCCACCCAACTGTTGCCCAGCTCCATCCCTGGATCTCAGGCACCCTCGCACCTAGCCCTTTCTGGCAATAGCACGTACTCGCGGCTCAGCAGGGTCAAGCCGCCCTAGTGGCTGTCTTACTACTAACTCCTGGGGGGTAGGTTGCCTCCATTATGCTGCTCCTATTTACAAAATCTAGTACTTCCCAGTCAACCTATACTTTTGGTTATCTATATTCCAGTCCAACAGAATCGATAAGTCTGAAAGTGACATAATACAATTCAAATGTTCAAACATAACTCAACGGGGCTCCCCTCTGCTTAACGCCCCAGTGGCCTTACTGCATCCCCCTCACTTATCGTGCTTCATGTGATCTTGTTCCTCGTCTTGATCCGGGCAGCCCTGCAGGTCCAGCTATGCCGCCGTTTCCTCTGGGGTCTCAAAAAAGAACGCTTTACTTTTGTGAAAAACATTTAACCTCACAGGGTACAGAATCATGTACTCGATCCCAGCCGCGCGCAGTCTCCTCTTGACTGACACAGCTGTACCTCTGCCTTTGCACCAACATCGTGTAATCAGGATACGCCATGATGTTAGCAGATGCCCTTTCTATCGTCCCACCTTTGCGTAAGTATTTCAATATTTTTTTCTCTGTCTTTATAGTTTCATATTTTCGTAATTATCGCCAGAGGAGGGGCCCGGGGCTGTGGTTTTCTCATCAGGGCCCTATGTGCTCGTTCGACTGTAAATCCTTGCGAAAGCTTGTCCACCCCTATCTGTTGCAGGATCATATTCTCCACATAGTCCGTGGGGTCCTGGCCTTCCTCCCCCCTCCGGCAAGCTGACCACTCGAATGCTATTCCGTCTCGCCCTCCCTTCCGCCTCCTCTACTCGGTTCTCCAGGTTAGCCATCTGCTGTTTTAATATATGGACCTCCTTCGCATTACTTGTACTGGCTTCTGTATTGGTTTTCACCGCACTCTCCAGTCCACTTGTTCTTTCCGCTAGCGCCCTGACATCTTGTCACAGCAGGGTAACTTCTATCCCTACTGCATCAATCTTGTTCTCGAGGGCCGTTCGTAGGTCCACCATTGCTATTCCCCATGTGTTCCTCAGCTCCGTTATTGCTGCAAGGACCTGGTGATTTTCTCCCCCTGGAGTACTGTATGCAGAGACTGTTGCTGAACCTAGTACCGGGGCAGTAGGGGTTTGTGGCGTTTTGGCGAAGGCCTCCATTGTGAGTTGTTTACTTTTGGCCCTAAGTCCTTTAACCGACATGATGCAACCCTGTCTGCGTGTCCTGTTCCAAGTCCCTCACATAGTACTAGTTCTGTTTCCCTGCAGCTTGCGGAGACACCAGAACAATCCAGGGCTAGGAGCGTTCTCCTCAGTTAACCGCAATATATGATTTCAGGTGGGTTGTGTTCTCCCACGTACCTTCCCAATCTGTTGCCGATTATACTTTTTCAGGGCACCCCCTCTGTCGTTACCTGCGCCTCGGCCTACTCGGGTATCTAGTTCCCCCTGGTGAGTGTTTACTACATCCGCGCACACTCCGATGTCGGCAGCACCACCACAGGGATGTCAGATTCCACCTCTTCACTGTGCATCACTTCCCAGGGGGGCAATATACGATCTTGTCCTCCTCTTCGGGAGAGACTGTTTCTGCCCACCTCCAGAAGGGGAGGGGGGCTCATGACCCTCTTATCACTCCCCCTGATGTTAGTGTTCATCCGCTTCCTTAAGTGACTTATCTCAAGTCTTTGCAGGGGAGCAGGCCACTCTCCGCAGCAACAGTAGTGCCGAGTTTCCTCAAGTGCAGTATCGGGGTCTGGTTGCTTCCATTTAGTAGCTCCGTGATGTGCAGGGTCCCCCATCTTACATCATTTAATGTTGCGCAACCGGCCTGCAACGAAGTGGCACAGGAAGAGTCAGTGCAGAAAAACACAACACGGCTCTCTGCATATATCGTGTTGCACTTAGGGGCTTCTCAGTGAGGTTATGATATATGATATTTTACTTATATCGCGCTGATACACAGGTGTTTCAGAGCGCGAGAGGTTACATGTCTCCCGCCCCTTGATTACAGATTGGGTGCTTATGTCACTTGGCCATGTGTTTACAGTGTCCAGCACCCAGCTTACAGCCACGGACCGCAAGCCTCCTCTGCTCCGTTTAACCCGGCAGGCGTTACTGCCGGCAGCCGCACACGCCGCGTGCGTGCGCCGCTGCCGGTTCAGCTGCTGGGATGGACCCGGCAGCTCCTTATATTCACAGGGGGCCGGATCTGCTGCCGTATTACCGCAAGCGGCAGCCGGCCACAACGCGCTCACCTAGCAGCGCCGCCGCGTATCACACGCCCTGCGCTCTCCCCGGGGTGCCGCTCACTCCGTTCTCCAGTACCTGCGGCCAGCCTGGTAATAACCAAGCCTCCGCAGGTCTTCTACCTGCGATGATCGATCTGAGCTCAAGCAGCCCACCTCACACACGCGCCTGTTGTTTCCTCAGGTCCCTTTGTTCTGTAGTGGCCGCCATCTTAGTATTATTCGGCCACATTCGATCCTTGATACAAAGTATCAGATCTCCCGTTCTGCTGGGACAACTCGCTCGCGGTGGATGCATCCTTTAACAGTCACCTTCATACATCCATAGTGTCATTTTCCTGCAGCAGTCTGTTGTCTGGTAGCACACGCTACGAAGGATCAATCGCCGGATCACAGAGCATGATGACGTCACAGCCTACTCCATGGTTGCCAGGCCACACCCCCCCCAAATTCTGGAGGACATTAATTCCACGGTGGAGGAATTGACCTTAAGGCCTTCTGTAAGAAAAGAAAATAATTCCAAATGACTGCTGTACCGCGGATGATCATTTTTTCCGTCACAAAACATATTGTGAATATGTGAGGTTTCCCAGAAAAAGGGAGGTCCTGCCCAAATGTATGCATTTGTTTCCTAGTAAAAAAATATACGAGCATCATATATACACTTCCGCCTCAACCAATTTCCCACACTAAAGCAAGTGGGCTCTTGGAAATCTCAGCGAGAGACTAGGTTACACTGTAGATTGTGTGACTATTGCCACTCCGGAAACCCTGGGGCACTTGGTTCTATAGATCCTCGTTTAACGGACTCTAGAGTAAAGTGCTTCAGTTCTGCAACACCGGCAGAGCAGAGTGCTGCAGGGGAGCTTTTATGGGCACGTTTGATGTGGGGTGACATTGTAGTGCTCATAATTGCGTTGCATAGATTTTTAACATAGACTTTAGGGAACATAGAAGAGACTGTTTAGGACATGAAAAGATCTTCATGTGTTTTAAATTTTGAAAACTAATGGGACTTCATGAAGTTGTTTGATGTATTTATTTTTGTTGATTTCTTTTTCTCCTGATTTTCTTTTTCTCTTTCTTCTTTCCTTTGGATTTGAGTGTATTTAAATGTAATGAATTGTGTAAGGTTTTTCTTAAAAACCATTAGCCCCATAAAAGAAAAAGATAGAGGTTTAATTCACTCTTACATTCACCAACGGGTGACATGCACCTGGTACAATCGATGGTTAAAAAAAAGGCAAATGCAAACGTGAAACAAGTGCATGTGGAACTGTAAACAAAGGTCCCTATAACACAGGTAGGCTGTCAAATATTTGTGGTGTTGGCAACAAGTAAGCATGTGAACCTCATGAATGCCACAGCATAGAGAAGTAACAGTACAGTAAAACACACAGTTGAACAGTCTGATATTGGGAAAATCCTTTCATTTTGGTATCTAGAGACAAATATTATAGTGTGGGGAAACGTTAATGAAAAGGAAAGTATTCACAAAATGATAAGTCAGGATGTTCAGGCCGTTTGGCCTCCCTTCCCTACATTTTCAGCACGGAATAAAATGGCTCACTCAAGCGTAGCACACTCTTGGGCTTTTCCAGCACAAGGACACAGTTCCTTTACAAGCATCAGGGCCTTCTAGGCCCAAGTCTCTTAAGTTATCAAAAGTCTCTTGCTTCAGAGGACCTAATGTATCAAAAAAACTAAATGTTCCTTACCAAGTATTCACATCGGGCGATTCACTCTCATCCTGGAACCCCCTCAGCCGGGCACAGATCCCTTTTGTACCACAAGCTTTTATCGGGTGACTCACTGTTCACCCCGGATCCCCCTCGGTTGGGCTCAGATCCCCTTTCCACAAATAGTCTCCCTCGGCTGGGTTCGGACCAATTACAGTTTGTATATCTTTTCTCAGGTGACTCATGGTTCACCCCGGATCCCCCTCCGTCTGGCTCATATCCCCTTTTCACAATTAGTCTCCCTCAGCCGGGCTCGGGTCAATTACAGTTCGTATATCTATCAAAGATTATCGAATGTGGGGGGGGCGCTGTTGTGCGCCGAGCAAGATGGCCGCCTGATGCGTGAGCTCCGTGGCGAGCGGACCTCATAACCCTGTTTTTTGGTGCTTTTTCTGACTGCTGCCGTGTACGGGCCACACGACTTTATTGCCACTGCTTCAGGGATCCTGTGGACCCGGTCCTGCTGCGAACCGGAGCCGGGAGGGGCTTTCCCCGACTCCGTAGTGCCCATCCCCCTGCCTGCGGCGCTCCTGCGCGCCTAAAACCCAGCCCCGGCGGAGAGTGGACGTACCCGCCTGGGGCCCTGCCGCGCTACTTCCCACATCTGCCAGTCATCGGTGGGGGCCGGCGTGCCTCATCCTACCCGGCGGCGGGGTCGACGGAGACCTGGGATCGTGACCTGCCGGCCGAGCTGTTGCTTCTGCTGGGACGGGGCGGCCTGGGGCGCGCTGCCCCCGTGTCCCTGGAGGGACGTCGGGCCTGTGGTGCGGCCGCCCCGCTCTCTCTCCCCTGCTGCATACTTCATCTCGGGGCCTCCTTGCCCTCTCCGGGGGGTCTCCGCGGCCTGTGGGGAGGTCGCTGGAGCCTCTCCCCCCCACAGCACACGCTGCGCTGCTGGAGCGAAGCGGCCTCCAGGTACGTGCTGGGGAGGCCCCATTGACTTTTCGCGCCTGAACTACTGCCTCCCTACCTCGGGACTCTGGGGTCGCCCCTCTTTGGCGGGCCTTCCCCTCTGCAGTGAGGGGTGTCGGAGGCCCACAAGCAGCGACTACCGGCTCCGCCTGGTGAGCCCCGACCTTCCTGGCTCTCCTGCTTTGAGGCCCAGCTCCTGCCCCCCCCCCCTTGGGGGGCTACTCGGCCTTCACCAACTTCACATTGCTTCTACCTTGGCTGGAGTCCCTCGTCCTGTGTGGCCCTATCGTTCACTGGGGGCTGGCCTCTCCCCGCTTCATTGCTTTGGGGGCTGCTGCCACTCCACCCGGAGTGATACTCTGCAGAGGGGTGCCGTCAATACCGCTGGACCCCACTCTCCCATCTCTGGGATCTCCCACCTTCAAGGCCCCCCACTGGTGTCTTCCACACCTTCCCGATCGGGCAGGAGCCCTGCGGTCTACACTTCTCCGGCATAGTCTCGTGGCCACGACATTCCCTGCTTCCCTCTCTTGTTACGCACCCTACCTGGATTATCGGCTTGCACGGCCTGGGATCCCCCCGTCTCCCTCTCGGGGCTGCTGGTGGTTCCCCCTTTACCCCACTCAATCATCACCCTTGTCAAAATGACCAAAGGGGGCGCGAGGAAACAGAGCTCCATCAACATGTTTGCGAAGGCAGCTGCGAAATCCCCGGAGGACTCCATTGAGCAGAACCCTGCTGCGTCATCGCCCGCAGTGGCACCGGAATCCCAAAACATGATGGACTTTATCAGGGAGGGCTTCACTGCCCTACACTCAAAACTGGATGATATGAACGGCACAATATCTTCGATCAAGGCCCACATCGAGAGGACCGATAGTCGCGTGTCTGAGATTGAGACACGGGTCGGCTCCACCGAGGATGCACTGGGTGCACTGCGCTCCGAGGTTGTCGCTCTCTCGGGCCGAGTCCTCGAGGTGGAGAAGAAGAACGAGGACTTGGAATCCCGCTCAAGGCGCAATAGCCTTCGTATTATTGGGGTCCCTGAGAACGAAGTACACGAGCCAATGGAGGACTTCGTTGAGCACACATTAATGTCACTTCTGGACTCACCCAAGCTCTCCCCTCACTTCGCTATTGAGCGGGCGCACCGTGCCCTTTCCGCTAAACCCAAACCCGGGGCTCCGCCTCGTCCCATCATCGCCCGGGTCCTGAACTACCGGGATCGTGATACTCTACTCAGAGCCGCAAGGATCAAGGGCGAGCTGTTATTGGGGGGCGCGAGGATTCATCTTTACCCCGACTTCTCGATTGCCGTCCAACGTGAACGCAAGACTTTCCAAGCTGTGAAGCGGAGGCTGCGAGACCACTCCATAAAATATGCCATGCTCTACCCCGCCAAACTGCACATAGAACATGCTAATCAGGTGTTCTTCTTCACGATCCCGGAGGAGGCCTCCAAGTTTATGGACGAACACTTCCCAGGTTGACTTCCTTCTTCTGTCCACAGCTCTGCAGCTTCCCCCTTGGGCCCTGCGGGGGGCGGCCGGGTCCGGCCTTTCCCCGTCACCAGTGCCGCATTGATCCTCTCTCCCGGATTCGGCTTGTTTACGTTTCTCCTTTCATTTCAATGACGTACCATACTGCTAAATGCAAGACACCCTGTCTAAGTTACATACAATGTTTGTAGTTGCACCGTAAGCTCTACTGGTCCTGCTGCGACCCGGAGCGCTGCGGCCAGCCCGGCCTACAGGCCCCCAGGCGCTGATGCCTCTAGTTTGGTTTTGGTTGAAGGGGTTTGGGATTGTCATTCCTCTGTTTGGGAGGGGGATGTGGGTGGGGGTGGGACATGTTTGGGGTTTTATTACCAGAAAATTGGCGCTGGCAGCGAAGGCGGACCGTGGTGCAGCACTCACCCATTGGTCTTGGACACCTTTTTTGACTCTACCACTACCACATCTATGGCTGAGGGGGACTTATCCTTTATGAGTTGGAACATTCGGGCGGTTGGGGAACTACAGAAAGATGAGGCAGCTCCAGCTGCAGGCTGAGCGCCACTGGTCCAAGATTCTCTTTTTGCAGGAGACACATGCTTGCATGGCACAATGCGTGCGTTTCGCCAAAACCTGGGGCCCTCACAGATTCTTTACCGACTTACCGACCTCTACTCAAAGTCGTGGGGTCATGACCCTTATTCACAAGAGTCTCCGGTTCACCCTCATCTCTTCACATATTGATCCCCTGGGCAGGTATGTTCTGTTACACGCCACGCTTCAAGGGAAAGAAGTGGTTTTGCTGAACATTTATGGCCCCAACCTCGATCACCCTGAGTTCTACAGACAGGTCACGTCCCTTCTAGATGGCTTCCCCCTTGTTCCAATTCTCTGGGGGGGTGACTTTAACACTATCTTCGATGTAGCCCTTGATAGATCTGGGTCCAAACCCCGGCATCTTTCCAGGGCAGCCTATGCTGCATTATCATCCCTACCCCGTTTGGCCATGGTGGACGCATGGAGGTTCTTTTACCCCGATTCTCGCATTTATTCATTCTACTCTTCAGTCCACGACTCATACTCCCGAATTGACCGCTGGGTGATCTCCAATGTCTTGGTTAAAGACGTGAAACAGTTAATGATTTTACCCAGAACCTTGTCCGACCACTCTCCAGTGACCATCACCGTGAGTTGGGCCCCTGATCCTGGCCGGTTCCGCTGTTGGAGACTGAAACCCCTCGCCCTACTCGATCCAGAGTTTCATTCCGAGCTCGAGGACTCTATTGCAGAGTTCTTTGAGTTAAACGCAGGCTCGGTACCATCACTAGCCACACTATGGGAGTCTTTCAAGGCCTATATTAGAGGGATTGCACTTTCCAAGGAAAACGGAGTCCTCAAATCGATTCGGAGAGATCTAGCCGAGAGTGAATCCAGGTTGTCGACCCTGGAGGCTGCGTGCTCGCTTCACTCTTCTCCGGGTAACCTAGCGGCCATTGGGGTGGAATTGGATACGTTTCGCTCCCTGGCTGATCGTGAACAGAGGTTTCTGGACAACCCAGGCATCGCGCGGAAATACGGGGAGGGCGAGCGCCCTGGCCGCTTCCTTGCGAGGTTGATCCGACATGAGACAGGTTCCCCACACATTCTCGGGATTGAGAGACTGGACGGCTCTTTGGCTGTCTCCTCCCGGGACGTCAACACGGAATTCTTTAATTTTTACGAGTCCCTATACTCCAATTCGGACGAAGTATCAGTGGAAGAAATCGACTCCTTTCTCAATTCCCTTCCCTTGTCAACTTTATCCCCTGAGGCCGCGGGCTCTCTTGACTCCCCACTTACACTGGAGGAACTCTCCGACGCTATTGATTCCCTATCCTCGGGGAGGGCCCCCGGCTCGGATGGTATCCCAGTCGAATTTTACAAGTCCTATAAGTCACTTCTCCTTCCCCACTTGTTGGCTGTGTGGGAGGAGTCGGTCGAGACAGGTGTGTTCCCCCCTTCACTACGTGAGGCCACGATTACAGTATTGCTAAAGGCTGGCAAACCTCCCTCGCATTGCGGATCGTATCGTCCGCTTTCCCTTATAAATTGCGACGCCAAAATATACGCAAAGGCCCTGGCTCTCAGGTTGGCCCCCATCCTACCATCCATCATTCATTCCGATCAAGCGGGCTTTGTCCCGGGGCGGTCCACCTCCCTGAACTTAAGACGTATATTTAATATAATTGACAGGATTAGCCCGGAGCTCAGGCTGTAGCGGCCACGCTGGACATGCAAAAGGCCTTTGATTCGGTATCATGGCAATTCCTTTGGCGGGTTCTCGAGAGCTGTAAATTTGGTTCCTCCTTTCTCTCTTGGGTCAAGCTACTTTATTCGTCCCCCGTGGCTAGGGTCCGTACAGGTGACCACTGCTCTCCTTCCTTTGGGATCGCCAGGGGGACGAGGCAGGGGTGCCCATTCTCTCCCTTGGTTTTTGCAATTGCCATTGAGCCCTTCGCGGACATGCTTCGTCACCGCCATGCCCACAGAGGCCTCCGTACTGCCGGGAGGGCGGACATAGCTTCCCTATATGCGGATGACGCGTTGTTGTTCATTCGCTCTCCATCCCTCAACTTGCCTCCAGTGCTGGAGGATATTTATTTTGGCCGGGTCTCGGGCCTTAGGGTGAATTGCTCGAAATCCACCCTTTTCCCACTTACGGAATGCACTCTTTCCCCCCCCCTGACACTCTGGGATTCACATGGGCTCAATCCACATTCACTTACCTGGGAATAGCAGTAACGCGCCAACGGGCACTGACCTTCGAAGAGAACTTTCGGAAGTACCTTACACATCTGTCCGTTAAGGTTTTAGCCTGGGACAAGCTCCCGATTTCTCTCGCGGGCAGAATGGGTCTATTGAAAATGGTGGTGTTACCTCAGCTGCTTTACAAGTTTGCCAACGTACCCTTGTGGCCAGGCGCGGACTTTTTTCGCGACTTGACTCGTACAATTAACTCCTTCCTTTGGCCCTCAGGAGCGGTCCGGCTTAAGTACGAGACCTTGTCCACCCCCATGGCCAAGGGGGGCTTTGGTGCCCCTGATTTTCTTAAATATTGGCTAGTATCCCAGATCCAATATATCTCCCATTGGTTCAACACAACTGACCCCCCCCCCTCATGTCCGGCTCGAGAAACTTGCGGTCTGTGACCGCGAAATCCGCTCTTTGGTTATACAACCCGCACCTCTGGTACTGGATTCACAGAGTCCGGTCGCCTGCACATCCCTTGCATTAGCCAAAACATGGAAGCTGCTTGGAATAGCCCGCGCCTTCCATGGCAACCTTCCCCTCTGGAACTTCCTCCCGGGGGTCCCCCAGGTAGCACCATTTACTGTTCGTCGCTGGGCGGAGGCGGGCTATGAGCTGTTGCGGGATGTGTTTGACCAGTCCACTCAATGAATATGCCCTGATCTTCCCCTACCCTTGAGGAGTGACCGGAGTGTCTGGCTTCAATACGCGTCTCTCCGTATGACCCTTAAGCGTAATTATCCAACATTCCCTGCGTTACCACCAGACGACCCGGCCATTGAGGAACTCACTTCCCCCTCGCCCATGAAAGGTAAAATCTCCAGGTTATACTCCATGCTGCAGTCCAGATCCTTCCCAGTATTTTCTAAACTCAGGGGGTCTTGGGAGAGGGACCTGGGGGTGGAAATGTCAGACGACCGCTGGGCACATTTATGCGACCGCACTCACCGGGTGTCCTTTAATTCTCGATTTAAACTCATCCAGTTAAAAGTCCTGCATAGGTTCCACTATACTCCGGTCAGATTGCATCGCATGTCCAGTGAGCATCCATCTAGTTGCCCTCGATGCGGGCATGATGACGCGGACTACATCCACATGATCTGGTCCTGCCCCCGCCTCTCACAGTTCTGGGGAGCGGTTTGCTCGACGGTATCTGCTATGCTTGATCACCCCATTGATCCTTCCCCAGCATTGTGTCTCTTCCACGACCTCCCTGGCCTCCCTCGAAACTCCAAAAAACTGACTGGCCTCTGCATGCTCTTAGCGGTTCGATCCATCCTGCTCTGCTGGCTTCGCCCCTTTTCCCCCCACACATGCCCAATGGCTAAAAGCGGTTACTTGGGCTTCTGATACCGAGGAAACTTGGTCTCACATGCAACCTACCCACTCCAAGCCTAGGGACATCCGGCTTAGGTTCCGCTCCTACTTGTCCGACCTTGACATGTCTCCGGTTGCTTCCCCTCCACCTGCTCCTTCTCACTAGTGTGGGAGCTCCTCCCATATTATTTTGCTCAGCCACCCCTCCCCGCATGTCGCTTGTAAGTCTGTTTTTGAATCATTTTGTGAGCAATCTCCATATGACTGTACCATGAACTGTATTGTCAGTCTGTATCTGCTGGGCGCTGTTCGCCTGTTTTGCTGCCACGCTGCCTAATAAAAAGAATTAAAAAAATAAAATAAAAAAAAAAAAAAGATTATCGAATGTGCACAGGGCTTTGCTTGACCCGTTGCAGGACCGCTTTAATGACAGTTCACAATTTTACACTCTCAGTTGGGTACCTAACAGAGTGCTTCGAATGAGCACCCACGTGATGCCGGACCACTCTGTATACGGTATCTTGGGTTTCAAAAGTTCAGTCATTCCTTGGATATTCAATTTACATTTGCATTGCTCATCACACATGCCTTACTCTCGGTTCTTTGCAGATTTCTTCATACAATGTTGCTGCTTGCAATCTTGGTTCTAACACAGACCAGTCTGCTATCAGTCTCCCCATCTCACCGGCTGTGCTGACTTTACTGGAGCAGCTTTGTTGTCAGAGCCAAGGACAGTACCACGGCAGCAATCGCTCCGCCCCACCTCGGCTATCGATGTAGGAGAGCCCTTCGACACACAATGCACATTTCTTCAGCTTTAATTCACGGTTTTATGTTTCTTATTCTCAAGGGTTCATGAAAGTAGCAGTTTCCTTCCTCTGAAAAGGCCATGGGTAATCCCATCCTTGCAACCCCTTCTGGCATCACCATATTTCACCTCTTATTAAACTGCCATCTCAGAACTGCTGCTTCTTTGTGCATTTTGCCTTGCTCAGAGTGTGCTTTCGTGCTCTGCCTTTTACCCGTGTGGGGAAGTCTAATGGAAGTCAGGTGTGTGTAATTATCAGTGATTGCCCTACTCTGCCTGACCCTGGTGTTGGTACATGTGAAGTATATAGCTCTGGTGTTAGTCTGTTTTCTCTCACAGTGAGCTGTCCACGAGAAAGTGTTTGTGTCGGGAAAGGGTGGTGTAGGGGGTTGAGCTTCCAAGTATCCTACCTTGTATGATGGGGAAAAGGTGTTAAAGGGAAGGGGATACCGCGTCTCACCCTTCAGTGTCCCACTGTTATGCTCACCTGGTGTCTGCAGAGGCGTTGGGGCACGGTTGCAGCCCTCCCGGAGGTGAGGTCGCTCGGGTTCGACTTCGCCCTCTGCGCTTATGTGGTGACTGGTGGTAATAGGTGATGCTGCTCGGGGCTGCTACTGCATGGAGAATAGGGATAGGAGTATGCCAGCTTGTGCGCCTGATCCCCTTCCAGACCCCTTCTCCCAAACCGTGGTACCCGTGGGATGCGCTGTCCCTGGAAAGCTCACCTGTTGATTAGTTTTGGCAGGCACTCCATCCTGCTGCTTCTGGCAGGGGCAGTTGTATGATCTGGACCGAGTTCCTTCACTGGTCCCTTGCACGTGGTAGTCCAGTCCTGCTGCGACTAAGCCACTATACTTCAGGTAAGGGTTCCTGTTTGCCTTTGTCTTTCCTCGTTTTTGTTGTACTGTAAAGTTTGTCTTGTATTGCTGTCTGTTCCACTTTTGATGCTTGCTCTTTTGCTTTCTTCCCTTGCAGGTGATGTTGCCGGCCCGGCAGAAGCTGCGGAGCTCGAGATGGCATCCGGAGGGAATGAGGAACGAAGCTGAAGCGGTACAGTAGCTGGCAAGTTGTTAACTAGGGGGCTCGCGGGTTTCAAATGCGGTGCGGCCCTAGGACGGATGTTCTAACCTGGTCTTTCTTCTTCTTCAGAGGTTCCGAGTTCGTGGTTGCGGAGTGCGGTGCTGCAGCGTCAGGATCAAGATCACTGGATGTCAGGAGATGAGTCTGCAGATGAAGTAAAGTCTGCACTGAAATAAAGTCAAATCACTCCTGCACTGAAATAAAATGTTCCTGCTCACATCTCTATATGAGCCTGGCACCAAAGGCGCCAGGACTGAGTCCAGCAAGGGCCCCTGTGTTTATGGATCCCAAAGGGACATAAGTGAGTCAAGTGACCCATTTCCCCCATCACTAGATGGTGTGTTTTTTGTGTTCTGCGGCCTCTGGCCATGACACCCACTTCCACTCCCCGAAAACCCCTCATCCAGGTGATCCTCCCACACTGGTCCACCCCCAAGAACTGGTTCCAATAGCGATGACCATGTCCTGGCCACTTGGATGACAGATCCCGGGGGACTACCCGTAGACACCTTCAGGTTTCTCACAGGTTGAGAGGGTAGATGCATTGATTCTTTTAGATCTCTCTACAGCTTTTGATACAGTGGATCATTCTGTGCTGCTACACCACCCTCCCTGGCTGGCCTCTCTGAGCAGGTTCTCTCCTGGTTCTCTGCCTTCCTGACGGATAGGACACAGACTCTTGCTCTTTCTTCTTTCTTGTCACAAACTAACATGCTGTCTTATGGTGTCCATAGGCCTCCGCCTTGTCTCCCGCTCTTTCCAACATTTACATCCAGCCTCTTTTGCTGCTCATTCGCTCCCACAGCTTCCGTTGCTACTCCTATGCTAATGAGACACAAATCATTGTTCGGCTTGACTTGGCACAGCCAGACACAGGGTCTCATCTTAGGGGTTTGTTTGACGGTGGTGGGGAGCTGAATGGATAGCAATTGGCTTAAGTTGAATGGAGACAAGACAGATGTGTTGGTGGTGGGTCACTCTTCTCATCCCTGCTCTGACCCTCTCTCTCCTTCTTCGCTTTGGTCATCCGATTGTTAGCCTGTGGAACTTGGCCCCTGCCCTTCACCTGTCTCTCAGGTGAAGAATCTCGGATTTACGTTGTCCGATTCTTTGTCTGCCTCAGCCCGGGTCAGTGCTATCTGCAAAACTGGCTATTACCAACTAAGGTTTTGCCTTTACTTCCTGCTCATCTTCGCGCCCTGGTGGTTTCTTCTCTTGTTCCGAGTCGCTTAAACTATTGTAATTTTCTCTTTCTGGCTCAACCTCTGAACATTTTGCACTGACTACCGCTATTGAAAATTCTCGCCGCCCATGTCGCCACACCGACCCCCAATGGCACACATATTTCTCCTGTAGTCCAGGCACTTCATTTTCTGCCGGTTCAAAAACAATTTCTTTAAATCTCTTTGCATAGCTCACTGGGCGTACTAGGTTTTGGAGCAGAGTACCTACAGGGGGAGTTTCAACCTTACGTGCCAAGTCGCTCCTTCCGCTCGTCGGATGCCCATCTTCTGGTTGACCCCCAATGCCGACTTACTCGGATGGGTGGCTGCTCGTTTTCGATTGTAGTGGCCAAGCTATGGAATGCTCTCCCCTTCCCTCTTTGAGCCTTGGAAGATCACTTTAGATTGATGACCTTCCAAAAACTCATTTGTTTTACACAGCCCTAAATTTGTTATCCCTCAGCTCCATGATCCCCTTGGCAAACATGCACTTTATGAAAGCATAAAACATTAAAAAAAATCACTGTAACATAGCATAGTTATTAGGATACCAGTGTTAAATAGAAACGTGATCAATATAGTTGACTCACATCTTCCATTTTGGATCAGCTTTCGGAAACAATGCATCATACACTTCAACTGTATTCTGCATCCGACCAGTCCACTCAGCTGGAAAGAGGCCTAGACTTCCAACAAGCTCCAGGGCAGCTGCAGCTACCACATATGTGAGCATTCCCAGATCACACCAAGACTGCAGTAACTAGGTCATAAGACTGTAACACAGCGCCACTACCAGCCATCATCATCGTGGCCCACCAGGCAGTGCATCTTCGTTCATCGCGGAAGGACATTCCGATGTTTACCACAGCTGTGAGTACTTGCAACAGTGAAGGGGAGCAAATCTGTCACCACCGTTGTGGTCCAGAGCAGCGAGAAAATTGCCTATCATCCTGCTACAAGTGAGAAGAATACAACCTCGAAGCTGAAAACCACTTTGACAAGCAAAAAATGTAGTAAAAAGGTACACGTTAACATGTGGCCGATATGTGTAGTTTCTCAGTTGTCACAAACTGAAAGAAGAATGGTATTGTTTTCATAATTACTGTGCGAAAAGAAGAAAGTGTTATTGTGCTAGAGCATTCAGCTTTGAATCCACTGCATTGGCTGGTACAAGTGACACCACCTGTACAGTTTTTCAACACAGCACAAAGGAACTGATCATGGCTCTGGGGCCTACCTTTGTTAGCGTCAGAACTGCGGCAAGCAAACAAGGACACGTATGAACTCTGAGGTGAGCTTTGAGGCCTGCTCTGTGAATTGAGTAGCATTGTAAAGTCTTCAATCTCATTCTTACCTTTATTTTGCCAAGACAAGATAAAGGAAGCATGCAAGGCTGGCACAAAACCAAATCAAGGATTGGAAACGCAGACACTTGTCTCACAGAATCCAACAACATTTCAGCTAAAAGATCTATGGACTGGAAATATGACCAGCCCGCACTAGGTTGAGAAATAATAAGGGATACTAAAGCTCATTAGTTCCTGGCCTTGGAACCCTGAATATTTAGAGGTTCCTTTGAAGGCAAAATGGTCTGCAAACGATGTCCCTACAATACAACATTGCTGACAAGACTTCCGTACCTACTCAATTGCGACCAGGAAAATTACTGTGTATATATCTGCAATTAATTGAACTATGAGCTGGACTTATACATAAAGTTCAATCATGGAAATGCACTGCATATCGATCAAACGCACCAAGAACCCATGGAGCCTCAACATGACGTGCCTGATGAATCAGCGGCTGTTCCAGAGAACCAGAAGCAGGAAAATGAACTGCTTGACCAGAGTAAACATGACAAACTTACACATCAAGATAAGTTAATAGATCCAGAAAATGTCTTACATTAGATTTTAATAAAAGATATGTTTTTAGATACAAAAGTAAATATCACTGCTCCATCCGACACCATCAACATTGATGCATTGCTTACCACTGTTAATGTAAATGAAAATGTGGATGCAGGCTCTTTGGAATTGAAAGGAGAGGACCTTTCAGAAAATAATGTTGATAATAGTCTATGGGATGATGCAGATAACACGCTTCTTTTTGTTACAAATGACGAGCCACAGCAGGGATCACAAGCTCCTGGAGAGTAACACGAGGCAATGTCCAACAAACACACGTAATGTTTGTTGGAACACAAAAGGGATACATAAAATGTAAGATTGCATGTTAGATTGTAGAATTATGGACACACACAATAGACATTAATTAGTGACTAAATAGACTTGTTAAGTCTAGCTAAACTCCCTAAAAAGAGATTTGTGTATATCTAGTAAATGCCTAGTAAAATAATACAAGGGGAGAGAAAAAGAGCAATAATAAACAGTGATGTTAGTGAAAACACCTGCCAGAAGAAGATAGAGGAATGATTTGGTTAATTCCAGCATTCCATGCTATTCTATCAGGGATCCACCACGAGCACGTAGTCAATACCATACCAGATGTAATCTAAAAAGGAGCGTACAGCAGGCAAGAAGTAATGCTGTTTATTACAGCTGGGCAAGCAAAAATCAGACAGCACACAATGGAACAGAACTGATTGATAGAAGCTGACAACACTGCCAACGGCGGTTAAGTCTTTTATACGGTTAAACGGTATTTGCATAGTCGGAAACAGTTGCAAAATACTGAACATCCTAGAAAGCTGCTTGGTAGATCAACGTCAGTCCCCTATAGCTAGACATATGTTAATCAGAGATGAATGGAATAATCTTAACCCCTCTGTTCGTCATCATCCCTGTGGCGTGACATTCCTTCCGGCACCGCCCCAATAATTACTATTTTTTTGCAATTCGTAATTGTGCTGACCTCTGGAACTTTATTATTCTGCCATTGGTCCGCACATATGAGAAACATAAGACATCCTGAGCCTGTGGTAAGGGAGACATTGACAGAGCATCCAACCAACGAGGTGCCTCGCGGGCATCAGCGAGAACACAATATACTTGTTGCCTTTCAGGGACACTAAAACTCACCTGCTGATTGGCTCCTTCCCATGTTGTTTCCTTGTCCTACATCCTTCTTTGCAGCCCTACCTGCCAAGGGGTAATTAGAAACTGCTGTCGATCTGTGCCTGTGACTCCCAGAGCATGCGTTGTGAAGAGAGGTGGTTGAATCCTAACCCTGCTCCCCCTCCCACAAGGCATGCGACCCGGAAGAAGAACCGAAGACACCATGCTCGCCCATACAATTTCAGACCGATTCCTAGTGCTCCTATGATAGACAGGTATGTTGAAAGGTACCCACTCGGCCAACCATACAGCCCGGGAGCCGTGAAAGCACTACCCAGAGTAGACAAGGAGCCTCAGGATGCAACTATGGAGACCTCAATTGACAAGAAGCGATGCATGATGTCGTTAGTGACACCACGACCTAGCAGCATTAGACATGAAGCACACATGCCATCCGTACATCGGGAGAGAGGACAGATACATATACATACTGCCTTTGCCTTTATTATTTTGTCATTGGCTTAACCGCAGCAATGCAGAAACTGCAAGAAGCAAGAGAACCTGTGCAAGCTTGCAGATTCTTAAGTGGGAACTAACCTATGTAACTGCAGGAGCACCTATGGGACCTGACAGAACCAATATGTAGTACTAACAAATGGAGAACTATAGAATAAGACTAATATGTAGAAGCCATGCCATGGTTTAGCAAAATCACAGCAGACCCCAACTGTTTTAGGAAGAGCAGAGCTGAATTCAGACTGATCAGGAGAGCAACCGCATGGGACAGGGCTGGCTGCCAAGGCCACCAAGATACGTGTGACATTCCATTCCCTGAACTGCAGTAACACAGGCACAGTAAATGTGAATAAATCAGTGTAATTCAGAGGCCCATGAGCCCAAGGCACTGTCTCTGAGCATGTGACCCGGCTGAGCCGATGATGAACCAAAACTAGCAGCTGGGAAAGAGGAGAGATCTCACGCCTCCAGACAGAAGCTTGCAACAAAGTCGTTACAGCCAGAGACAAGATTTGCATGATGAGAACGGGCACTCAAATAGATGTTGGTGGCACACACGTTACAATGCAGACACATAGTTGCTCTTATTACCTTGAAGAGGTACACCGCAAGCTGGGAATCATTTCGGATCCCAGGCCTGGGGACTCCCGCACTAGCCAATCACAATCCAGGACCCTAGGCGTGGGTAGCAACGGTTAAGAACCAATGATCGGACCCTCACACTGAAACATTGTTTAGTAGCAGCATTACTGGGACGGGCCAGGCCTGACATCTGACATGAGAGAGCCAGTAAACTAACACATTTAGGGTCCACTATAGGTGGACTACCACTCAACACCCAATCCCGAGTGATGATAGGTTTTCTGGAGAGGGGCCTAGGTTGTGACGTTTTCGTGACGCATGATTCCATCAAAACTGGCCTGCGAGCCAGAGCTCACCATGATTTCCCTGGAGTTCTTTGTCCATGTACTGATTCCTGTTGGTTTTGGCTGTAATAAACCGCTGTTTAAACTTGCTGTCTATTTTAGCCTATGTTCCTTTTGGGAAGGAGTTGAGCCTTCCATGAGTTCTGGGTCCGCAAACTCCTAGTAGCCCTCAAATCTACCTGGGAGTTTAATCTCAACAAGTTGGTAGGCAGAGGATGGTTCTCCGCTCCAGCCCGGCACTAAGCCGACCCCTTTGCCGCTGAACCTGAGAGGCTTTAGGAACCTTGCGGTGATTTTGAGAACCACAGGAAATGCATACCCGTTTAAAGGTCGTCGGGACACATTTGGAAATCATCTCGCCTGGAATCGGTGAGGTGTTCAGGCAGACCAGGACGGGGAGGCGAGTGCCTTGACAGGAGAGTCGGCAGCCCAGCGGCGTCAGAATAATGTGGAACTTAAGTATTGATCCAGACCAACAGCAATTGTGGGTGTGAGGGAGGGTGTTCAGTGCTGGGGAGTATTGGGCATTGTTTGTGTCTTGTTAGAGTATTGTCCAGTATGTAGTAGAGACTCGAGCAGAGGTAGAAGTATTTGTCTTACATGTTTAGGTCATGTTCGGTTTTAGAGGGCTGGGATGATGAGTTTATGAATAAAGTATTCCTGTCCGTTGGCCGTTCTAGCTCGGGTCATAGATGACTGTATTCCTGTGAACGTTAGCTAGAGCTATCCTACATTGCGGAAGGTGAATTGACTGGTTAAGTCTCCTGGAGAGAGTCATTTCACACGTTAGGCGACACAACGGGTACAGTTCGATCACAAGAGAATATTGGTATACTCTGCTCCGGAGAGCGGGAAGACAGCTGTGGGGTTTTGTGTGGGGTTGGGAGTAACGGGTCCTTTGTGGTGTGCACGATATTCAATTTCCGTCCATTGCATCAATAGCTTGGTGATGTCACCCTTAGGTTTGCACATAGGACACAAGAGTTTTGGCGGTGAGGAGCTAGTGTTGGAAACTTGGGATTGGCAGACGAGGTGAACCAATGGTGGTGCGCGGAAGGCGCATGCGCATGATTGTGGTGGTGTGCCTGAGAGAGGCAGCGAAGTGAAGGAGGGGCGGTGCGCGGAGCACGCCTGGTAAGGTGCAGAGCCAAAGAGGCTCGTAGAAATTGGAACGTATTATCATTGTATTGTGACTTTTTATCCCTTGAACAGTGGATTATCGAAAGCCTCGACTTGAGGTCAGGTACAGCAAGGTATTAAAAAATGTATCAGTGCAGCAGTGGGGGAGTTACTCCACTTCAGCATTTGTGTAAAACGTTACCCCCTTACAAGGAGAAGATTGTTAAGTATAGCATAGAATGGTCCAAAACCACTGAAGGGAAATTAACAAAACCGTGGCCGCCTTGTGGCAGTGTCTCCAGAGAAGTGCAGCAATCGCTATTATTTCACATACAGGGTACTTACAAGGGAAAGCAATAGAGCAAACGCATGGGTGTGTTTGAGTTATGGTACATGTCCCGAGAGGGGGAACCGGCGAGGCATCCAAGGATGCTGAACCAGCATGAGGTGAAGGAGGAAAGGAACCATCCCCAGCACCTTCCTCTGCCCCTCCGAGTGTAGTATCTGATGACACGGACGATGAACATGGGATGTACCCAATTACAGAACTGAGAGCAGCAGAAGGGTATTCAAATCCGACATATAAGCCACCACTATACACTAGAGAAGAGAAACCGAAAGGTGCACGGCAGTCAGCTAGTGGCGCAGGAGCGAGTAAGGAGGGGCTGCAGCGTGCAAAGGCAGAGTTCGAAGGCATAAACACAGACAAATGGATAGCAGCACATATAATCTTGAAACTAAACTCAAATGGAAGACAACAGGGGAGGCAGAAGGGGCAACTAAGGCAATTGAGAGCATGGTAAGGGATCACAGTACATCGGACTGGGCAGAAATAATGGAGGAGGATGAGGATAGAAGGGAGGACACGGAAGTGAGGTCAGAACGGGAGGAACGACAGAGGAGAAGAGAGGAGAAACTGGAGTGGGAAGACGGAGCGAAGGAAGGAGGAGAAATAACAGCTAGAAAGGGAGCGCAAAGAAAGGATAGAAAGGGATGGAAAGGAAGAGAGCGGAGAGGAAGATGAGATAGAAGAGGGAGAGGGAAATAGAGAAGGTGGAGAGACGAAGGGAAATAGAGCAAGAGAAACACAATTTAGCAGAGAGGGAGCAGAGAAAGTTGCAATTGGATAGACTGGCGATAGAACGAGCATGTAAAGAGGAAGAGGAGCGAGCAATAAGAGCGGTAAAAACACAAGTAGCAATGAACTGGGAGAGGAATAAACGTGAGGAGGAAAGGCAAGCAGAGCCTGACAGTACACATTTGAGAGTTAGGAGCAAGGCAGGAAGCAGCGAGCCAGCAGATACAATCTAATAGACATTTACCTCAGCATAAATCCTAACTCAGATTCGACATCAAGGAGATTAACCTTTTCTGATGGGTTCTGTAGCAACATGGACACAGGGTCGGATAGTGATGACAAACACAGTGGAGACGAGAGGGGGGGAGCGAAGCAGGTCGCCATCCGTGGGGATAGATCAGTGGGCATCATGGGAATGTAGGTCTCCTGGACGGGAAGGAGGAGGGGCGATGCAGAAGAGGGAGCTTAACAAGCAAACGACAGGTGCACCACACACAACACATGTCAACAGATTTAGGGACCTCCTGGGACGTAGGAGGGACGACACAGCGATAGCATGTTCACGGGGACGACTGTCGAGGGCTTATGACGAAAGCAAATGAGTACCTACCCTAGAACCAGTAGGCATCTCTACAGACATTGAGGACGAGAGAGTGCCAATCCACTTAGGCAGTACCGAAGGACCCCGGAAGAGAGGGCGGCATAGTCACAGATGCCATTACGAGACGGGAGGGGCAATGCCTCAGTATGTGCCCTGGAAGCACACTGACAAGGAAAATGTCAAATGCAGGTTACCATCCTTAAGTGCGAGGGCTGGGAAAAGGATTCATGAAATGGCGAAGCAGAAAGCGGGTCACAGGCTTACAGTCGGTGACGTAAAAGGATTGTTGGTTTCGATACTGGGAGACGCAGCAGATGACATACGGAAGAGGGCAGGGTTCCCAGGGGCGACGATGGGGTGACGATACAGAACATGGTGCATGATGGGTCGCCATTTGCAATGGCAGAGCAGCAATTTGGCAAGCACTACGAACACAATACCCAGACACGTCAGACATCGGGGGGGATTATATCACGCAAAATGCGTGAAGACGAAGACCCCGTTCAATACATTCAGGAGATTCAAGAGCTTTGGTGCTTGAAACTCGAGAGCCTTGGGACAAAACTACAGCTATATTCTATCAAATTTTAGTTCAGCCAGTTCAGTCAGTACAGAAGAGTTTGAAAAAAATGGTGGGGATGGAAGGGAAGGGATGGCCAGAAATTCAGCTCACAATAGTACATCATTGCAGATTATGGCAGGAGACTATCAAACAAAAAGCAGGGAGAAAGGCAGATGAGGTCAAGCTAGTACAAAAGAAGCTATCAAAATATGCGATGGAGGGGCCGGTCATAACCAGCCACACCCGACAAGCACCAGAACCACAGCAGCAGTATCAACCACCACAACAGTACGAACCGTACGAACCGCCCATGGGAGGAGGGTACATGGGGTGGGGCAGGTTCCATCCTGGGTTCCAAGGGAGGGGAGGATTCCAAATGGAGCGTGGCTTCGGAACACAAAAGCATCACAATCAAGGGGGGGGTTTCGGGGATATGACCAACAGATGCAGCAGGGACCAGGGGGTTTCCCAGGGAAGGGAACCACCTCAGTGCTGGACCTGCGGTCAGCTAGGACACATTTCGAGAGCGTGCCAATTTAGATGGGCACAGAAGAACTGGGGTGATCAGGGACAGCAACACTATCAAGGGGAACAGGAAGATTATTATGCACAGGACCAGCAGCAACAAGGACAGATACAGGGCACCTACCAACAGATGCCACAAGCACAAACTCAAGCACCACCATCAAAGGTACAAACACAAGCACCACAAATGGCAGCACCACTAGTATAATATTTGTAAGCACCACAGACCAGAGGGGACACACAACAGCTAGCACAACTACAGGACAACGGCACAGCAGAACCCATGGTGACAGTACCAGTTAGGCGACTGGGAGGGGTTACCATGGTGGGGAACAACCCCTTCACAGGAAATGGGTTATCAAAGTAACCCTAATAGGACATCCCACAGACAAACTTGATGTGTCCCATCCTGTCAGTTACACCCAATCCTGCCGGGGAACCTTGCATAGGTGTGGCGATAGGTGACAAAACGTTTTCCCTTCTTGTTGACACTGGGGCGACTAGGGCATGCATCCGGGAAGGGACACTTGCATACTCAGGCGATGCCATGAACACTCAAGGATTTTGGGGGGCTCGGAAGTGGTTCCTTTTACTGATAACATTTCACATCTTTAGTAGATCACAACTTATCACTACCTTTACTTTACTCTAGACAGGCACCTGTGAACATTTTGGGACGTGACATCATGAGCAGACTAAACAGGACAATCTAATTTACAGACAAAGGCATAATATGCTCAACACAAGGCATACGCATGTTGAACGTCAGGCAGATTGTCCAAGCATATTGTGGGAGTACAGTGCAGATGAGGGTGCCATGTTCCAATATGGAACAGACATCGCCATTGCACGGAGGCCAGGCATCGCAGGGAAGGTTTGGCGAGTACCAAACGTGTACCTGTTCAGGCCAGAGACACCACTGGGTGAGCCAGAATAAATAATAGTGTCCATTGAGATTGATGCAGTGGTGGCAAGGGAGGATTGGATTACAGTGCATGTAACAAATGACACTGGGAGGGCGTGGAGAGCAATAATTCCTGTTGAAGAAGGATGCAGGCTGACCACAGTGACAGATGAGGAACTTTTCAGGGTAGAGAGATTGGAAGTGGAAATGATGTTCGAAATAAGTGTAATGTTCTGGTTGCAGAGTAATTACAGTGGTGCCACAGAGAATGGCGAAGGAGGCGCCACCCTCATTCTGGGAGGACATGGCCAAGGTACCAGGCAGCTTATGGACCACAAGTCCTTATGACGTGGAGTGCATCAAGAACGTAGGGGGAGTGAAGATCAAATTGAAACCAGGAACAATATTGCAGAGAGTAAAACAGTATCCCCTAACCAAAGAAGCAGATGAGGGCATTTATGAAACCATCAACGCCCTTATTAAGAGAGGCATCCTGGTACCATCAGAATCTCCATGCATCACGGCAGTGTACCCTGTGTGCAAGGCAAATGGGGGGGTTGTGGCGTTTCATACAGGACTTAAGACCCCTTAACCATATTGTAGAAGCAGAGTATCCACTAGCAGCGAATCCAGTGACCATTTTGTGTGGCATTCCAACGGAAGCCACCTGCTTCACAGTCATTGATTTAAAGAATGCATTATTTTCAGTACCATTGCACCCAGACGCACAAGATCTAATCAGCTTTATGTACCGAAACCAGAAGTGGAAACACACTTGTTTGCCACAGGGGTACTGCGAGTCACCTTCTATCTTCAACAGAGTGATCCAGCTGGATATAGGCAATATATAGAGACTGAAAGGCCGGTTCTACAGTATGTTGATGACATTTTGATTTGCAGTGAGACAGAAGACAAGTGCACAAGGGACTCGGTGCACATGCTGACAGTGTTAGATGACAAGGGGTACAAGGTAGACAAGGCAAAGCTACAGTACTGTCAAAAGGAAGTGTTTTACATTGGACAGATTATATCGAAGGACGGGAGGCACATTGCCCCAAAGAGAGCAGAGACAATACGAAAAACACCCCAGCCCGAAACAGTGGGGGGAAATGCAACAATTCTAGGGGTTGTGCAATTATTGCAGGGCATGGGTCTTTGACTACAGCACATACACCAGGCCGCTATTGACTGCATTAAAAGAAGCACAGAAGGGAACAAAGACACTGGCATGGACAACAGAGATGACTGAGGCTTTTGAGGAATTAAAACAAGCAATATGTAACGCTCACCTGATTCTCGCAGAGGCGCCGGTCTTGACTGGGCGACTACCGTATCTTCAAAGGTGATGTGTAGCACCCGGTTGGCTCTTTGGGCTGGACCTCTGTGCACTGTATGCCTGACGTGTAGAGTAAGATGTCTGCAGATAGAAAATATGGGGTTAATGAACTGGGGTTATTGGGGTGTCCCTATCTCTTTCCTCTTCTCATCTCCTGTAGACCCCCAAAGGTTAACGCTCTCACCTTAGGTAAGTGAATGCCGAGCTCTCCATCTGCCTCGGGGCAGGGTGCTGTAACCAGTTTCTTCACTGGATAGGTAGCGCAGGCCTCTTGACTTCAGGGGACTGCTGTCCGTCATTTACTGCACGAACGGTAAGTTTCGAGTCATTCAAATGTCTTTAAAGTCTTTAGTAATGATGTCTCTTGTTTTGCAGGGTTCCGGCGATGGCGGATGACGGGCTGAAGTGAGTTGAAGATGGAGCCCGTGTGATGAATAGAAGCGCCTGGAAGCACGTAAGTAAGCGCTTGTTGCCTGCTTCACTATGCGCTCTAACTGTCTTTTTATTTTGCAGGTACGAGTTCGGAGCGGCTGCAGGGTGCCGGAATACCCACTGGATTAGATGTGGAAAGGAGTAATGGCACGTGAGTATTAAAGTTCCCCAATGTCTTTAAACGCACCTTGTTTTGTCTTTCAGATGCGGGATGCAGCGCCGAAGGCCTCCGGAGCGTGCGAAGAGTTGGTAAACTTTTGTCTTTCAGATGCCGGAATGCAGTGTGAAGACCTCCGGAGCGCACAAAGAGTAGGTAAGCCTTTGCCTTTCAGATGCCGGAATGCTAACCTGTTCTTTCTTGTCTTTATAGGTGTTGCTGAAGACTGGATTCAGGATGGTAAGCCTTTGCCTTTCAGATGCCGGAATGCTAACCTGTTCTTTCTTGTCTTTATAGGTGTTGCTGAAGACTGGATTCAGGATGGTAAGCCTTTTTCCTTAGGCCCAGGACCGGATGCAGAAGACACGATGAGCGTTCTGCTGCAGAGGTTGCAGAATAACGCAAAGCAAGATTCATCCACCGGGTGTGGTTTAAATAGCCTCCTGTAGTGCTTAGGTGTCTCCTTCCACAGCCACGCCTAAGTAAGAAAAGAGTTCCTGGTAAGAAAAGAGTTCCTGCCTTCCAGAAGAGTTCCAGTGTTCTGAATCTAGGGAGTGGCTCCAGCCCCACCCAACAGGAAAAGTAGTTCCAAACAGAAGAGGATCAGAGGCTCAACTGGCAGGCAAGTAAGCAGCATGGTCTGCTGAAGGTAAGTCCACCCAAGCATTATGAGCCCGGCGCTTCCAGCGCTGGGACTGGGCATATTTATGAGCCTGGTGCCACTGGCGCCAGGACTGGGTCCAAAAGGTCCCAATTGGGACTGGTTGGCACTCGGAACCTGGGTTATGGATCTGCTTCCAAGGGAGTTGGGAAAACCCGGACCTTTTGGAAGCAGAGATCATGACAGTACCCCCCCTCAAGGCCCCTCCCAAACCGGGCTTCTCCGCGGGTTTTGGCTTGTCAGGAAATGTTCGGTGAAATCTTTTGATTAGGCGAGGAGCGTGGACATATTCAGCAGGTTCCCAGGATCTCTCTTGGGGGCCGTAGCCTTTCCAGTCAATTAGGTAGAATAGTTTAGATTTGGAGATCTTGGAGTCCAGAATGCTTTTGACTTCAAACTCGAGTTCTCCATCCACTAGGATAGGTTTTGGAGATTTGGTTAGTCGGGGTTGAGGTTGCACGGGTTTTAATAGAGAGACGTGGAAGACCGGATGTATCTTCATGTGCAGGGGCAAGTCCAACTTGACCGCTACTGGGTTTACTATGGTAGTGATGGAATAGGGACCAAGGTATCTTGGGTTGAATGTGCGTGGCCCTTTTAGAGATAGATATTTGGTGGATAACCAGACTTGATCCCCTACTTGATAGTGAGGGGCTTCCCTCCGATGTTGATCTGCTCCTTTCTTGTATTGTTCTTTAGCCCTTTGAAGGTGAGAAACAGCTTCCTTAAAGGCTTGGGTGATTGTAGAATGCAGGTAGTCTACTGCTGGTGTTTCAAGATCTTGGAGGGGATCCAACTCCGAGGTTCGAGGGTGACTGCCGTACAAAAGAAAAAACGGGGTTTTCCCAGTTCCCGAATGGACAGAGTTATTGTAGGCATACTCGGCTATCCAAAGGATATCTTTCCAAGTTTTTTCAGTTTGTTGCAGCATGCAGCGTAAATACTGTTCCAGAGTTTGATTGGTCCTCTCGGTTTGTCCGTCGGTCTGAGGGTGGTGACTGGTCGATAGTCTCACATCAATTTGAGCCGACCGACAGCAACTTCGCCAAAAATGAGAAATAAATTGACTACCTCGATCCGAAATTAGAACCGAAGGAAAACCGTGCAGTCGGACGATGTTTTCGAGAAATTCTCGGGCCAGAGTTGCTGCTGTTGGCAAGCCTTTGAGCGGAATGAAATGCGCCATCTTGGAGAATAAGTCCACGATTACTAGAATCGTATCGTATCCGGAGCATGGAGGTAGATCGGTGATGAAGTCCATAGAAAGCGTATGCCAAGGGCGAGGTGGGATGTCAATAGGGCGTAAGAGGCCTGCTGGTCTTTCCTTTTGACTCTTGTTTTGGGCGCATACTCCACAGGACATTATAAAGTCTCTGATATCTTTTTTCCAAGACGGCCACCAGAAGTAGCGCTTGATCTTTTCTGAGGTCTTGGCTATACCGGGATGACCTTCCATTAAAGAGTCGTGATAACAAGAGATTACTTTTTTCTGTAAATCTGTGCTGGGTAGGTATAATCGTTCTTGGAAATACAATAAGTTGTCCTTTACTGCAAAGTCCTTTCCCTGCAGATGCCAATTCTGTATGTCTGCTGGAGTTACAAGTTGCCTGGCTTTATCCTTAACTTCCTCTATGGATTCTGTGGCGATTACACCCAGAATTCTTTGTTCGGGAATGATTGGTACAGGTTTAGGGTTGACCAAGTGTTCTTCCACTCCCATCCGAGAAAGGGCATCGGCTTTACCGTTCTTTGTACCAGGTCGATAGGTAATTATGAAGTCAAACTCGGCAAAGAATAATGCCCAACGGAGTTGTCTAGAGGATTGGGCTTTTGCGGTCTTCAAATATTGCAGGTTTCGGTGATCCGTAATCACAGTAACGGTGTGTCGGGCCCCCAGCAGATAATGCCGCCAAGCCTTAAAGGCAGACTTGATAGCCAGAAGTTCCTTGTCAGTAATCGTGTAATTGATTTCAGGAGGCGAGAATTTGCGGGACCAAAATGCCACGGGATGCAACTGATTGGTTACCGGGTCCTTTTGTGATAGAACTGCCCCCATGGCAAGGCTTGAAGCATCAGTTTCCACGATGTAGGGGAGTTCGGGGCGAGGGCGTTTTAAGATTGGTGCAGAGATAAATTTAGTCTTCAAATCCTGGAAAGCTTGTTCCGCCTCGGTAGACCATTCAAAACGTTTGTTTTTCTTTAACAAGGCAGTGATGGGCTGGACTATTTGAGAGAATTCGGGGATAAACCTGCGGTAAAAGTTAGCGAAGCCTAACATGCTTTGCACACCTTTTACAGAGGATGGTGATGGCCATTTGAGAACTGCATCGACCTTCTTTGAATCCATACGCACTCCGCCAGGTGATAATATGAATCCCAAGAATTCAACTTCAGTCACGTTGAAAACACATTTTTCCAACTTAGCGAAAAGTTTGTGTTGACGCAATCTTTCGAGGACCATTTTCACGTGTTTCCGATGTTCAGATTCCGATGAAGAATAAACGAGGATGTCGTCAATGTAAACAACAACACATACATCTATGAGCTCTCTGAGGACATCGTTCATAAAATATTGAAAGGCGGCCGGGGCATTGCAAAGTCCGAAGGGCATGACCTGATATTCAAATAGCCCATACTTGGTGCGGAAGGCATTCTTCTATTCATTGTCCTCTTTTACTCGTACCAAGTGGTAAGCTCCTCTAAGATCCAGCTTTGTATATATGCATGCTTTTCTGACTTGGTCCAGGAGTTCAGGGATCAAAGGTAACGGATATCTATTCTTAACGGTGATCTGGTTCAGGGAGCGATAATGGATACAAGTTCTAAGGTCTCCTTCCTTTTTTGGAACGAAGAACAAAGCTGAAGAAGCAGGGGACTTGGAAGGACGAATAAACCCATTTGCCAGGTATTGATCCAGGTATTGTCGAAGGTGAAGGTTCTCAGGCTCGGTGAGGGCATAAATTCTACTACAAGGAGGAGTAGATCCAGGTATCAGGTCTATCTGGCAGTCATAAGACCTATGAGGAGGTAGAGAGTTAGCCTGATCCTTCCGGAAAACATCTTGGTATTCTAGGTATTCGGGAGGTAACTGGGGAGTCTCTGAAGAAATTGCGGCCAGTGCAACACCAGGTGGAGGGTGACAAGTAGAGACACATTCTGGAAACTGGACCGTTCTTGCTCGCCAATCGATCAGAGGATTGTGTTTCTCTAACCAAGGTATTCCTAGAATAATCTGAAACTGAGGGGCCTTGATCACATCGAACACGATCTTCTCATGGTGTCCATCTTGACTTACTAGCGTCACCTCTTGAGTGGTATGCATTACTGGCCCGGAGGCTATCTCCGTACCATCCACCGTAGTAATGACGTCCTTTACAGCCTTGGGACAAAGAGTTAGATTCATCCTCAAAACCATTTCATGATCCACATAATTGCCGATGGCACCGCTGTCGACGTAAGCTTCAATTGCATGTAATCGATCCGGATTATCAGGGCTAATGAGGACCATAGGTATCACGAAATGCGAGGTCACGGAACTGGTTTTCACGCTCGGCAAGAGGACCTCTATTCTTGTCGGGCGAGGTCGTTTCCCTGCTCAGAGTTTGTAACTTTGGTAACTGCAGCTCCTACTGCCTTCTTGGCTGGTTTCACCGGACAGTCTCGAAGAAAGTGCCCTGAGTTTCCGCAATATAGGCATAATTGCAACTGTTTCCTCCTTTACCGCTCCCTTTGTGTTAGAGGACCTTTCAGACCCCCTATTGGCATGGGTTCCCCGGAGTCTACTTGGGCTAAAACGTCTTTGAGCTCTCCACGTAGACCTCTATAAAACAGCGTAATCCTTTTGTCCTCAGGCCATTGAGTTTCCACTATTAGTCTATTGAAAGATGCAATATAAGCCAAAAGGTCTTGATTACCCTGTCGCAACGAAAGCAGCTCATTGTCCAAGGCCTGCCCCTGTGAATGTCTTGCGAACAGTTTTTCCATACTAAGCTGAAAGGCTTGAAAATCATGGAGAACCGGATCATCTTGATTAACTAGAGGGATCGACCAGTCTGCCGCATTGCCACTAAGGTACGAAAGTACAAAAGCTACTTTTGCTTGATCAGTTGGAAAGGCTGCTGGCCGGCATAAGAAGTGCAACCGGCACCGATTGATAAATACTGCAAACCTCTTTGGGTCACCAGAAAATCGTTCGGGCGGAGCCAGAGGTACATTCCCAGGTAGGTTGATCTGCACTGGATTCATAGAGGATGTTGAAGGAAGATTTGCCCCTGATGCGGGTAACGGGGTGTGTCCGGCTTGTGACTGTAGCACTTGTCTAGAAAGATTGTCTGTTCTCTCCTTGGAAATAATTAGTTCCCTTCTTAGAGCATTCGTTTCCTGACGAGCTGCATGCACTTCTGCCCTTAGTTCCCCAAGTAACCGGGCTAGGGGGTCAGTATCCGAGGTTTCCATAGCGCCTGGGCGAGAGTTTTGCGGTAGGCTTTGCGTTCTGTAACGCTCACCTGATTCTCGCAGAGGCGCCGGTCTTGACTGGGCGACTACCGTATCTTCAAAGGTGATGTGTAGCACCCGGTTGGCTCTTTGGGCTGGACCTCTGTGCACTGTATGCCTGACGTGTAGAATAAGATGTCTGCAGATAGAAAATATGGGGTTAATGAACTGGGGTTATTGGGGTGTCCCTATCTCTTTCCTCTTCTCCTCTCCTGTAGACCCCCAAAGGTTAACGCTCTCACCTTAGGTAAGTGAATGCCGAGCTCTCCATCTGCCTCGGGGCAGGGTGCTGTAACCAGTTTCTTCACTGGATAGGTAGTGCAGGCCTCTTGACTTCAGGGGACTGCTGTCCGTCGTTTACTGCACGAACGGTAAGTTTCGAGTCATTCAAATGTCTTTAAAGTCTTTAGTAATGATGTCTCTTGTTTTGCAGGGTTCCGGCGATGGCGGATGACGGGCTGAAGTGAGTTGAAGATGGAGCCCGTGTGATGAATAGAAGCGCCTGGAAGCACGTAAGTAAGCGCTTGTTGCCTGCTTCACTATGCGCTCTAACTGTCTTTTTATTTTGCAGGTACGAGTTCAGAGCGGCTGCAGGGTGCCGGAATACCCACTGGATTAGATGTGGAAAGGAGTAATGGCAGGTGAGTATTAAAGTTCCCCAATGTCTTTAAATGCACCTTGTTTTGTCTTTCAGATGCGGGATGCAGCGCCGAAGGCCTCCGGAGCGTGCGAAGAGTTGGTAAACTTTTGTCTTTCAGATGCCGGAATGCAGTGTGAAGACCTCCGGAGCGCACGAAGAGTAGGTAAGCCTTTGCCTTTCAGATGCCGGAATGCTAACCTGTTCTTTCTTGTCTTTATAGGTGTTGCTGAAGACTGGATTCAGGATGGTAAGCCTTTGCCTTTCAGATGCCGGAATGCTAACCTGTTCTTTCTTGTCTTTATAGGTGTTGCTGAAGACTGGATTCAGGATGGTAAGCCTTTTTCCTTAGGCCCAGGACCGGATGCAGAAGACACGATGAGCGTTCTGCTGCAGAGGTTGCAGAATAATGCAAAGCAAGATTCATCCACCGGGTGTGGTTTAAATAGCCTCCTGTAGTCCTTAGGTGTCTCCTTCCACAGCCACGCCTAAGTAAGAAAAGAGTTCCTGGTAAGAAAAGAGTTCCTGCCTTCCAGAAGAGTTCCAGTGTTCTGAATCTAGGGAGTGGCTCCAGCCCCACCCAACAGGAAAAGTAGTTCCAAACAGAAGAGGATCAGAGGCTCAACTGGCAGGCAAGTAAGCAGCATGGTCTGCTGAAGGTAAGTCCACCCAAGCATTCTGAGCCCGGCGCTTCCAGCGCTGGGACTGGGCATATTTATGAGCCTGGTGCCACTGGCGCCAGGACTGGGTCCAAAAGGTCCCAATTGGGACTGGTTGGCACTCGGAACCTGGGTTATGGATCTGCTTCCAAGGGAGTTGGGAAAACCCGGACCTTTTGGAAGCAGAGATCATGACACAATATGCACAGCACCAGTGTTAGGAACTCCAGATTACAAAAAAGAATTCTTCCTGTACTCACACACTGACGGCGTGGTGATGACAGCAGTACAAACTCAGAAAACAAGCCTGGGCCATAAACCAATTGCTTACTACAGTGGGCAGCTTGACCCAGTGATGAGAGGACATTATCTGTGCAAATGATCATTGGCTGCTGCAGCCTTTGCAGTGGAAAAGTCATCTGGAGTGACAATGGGGTGCACCACCACTCTTTAGGTGGACCACGCCCTGTTTGCAATACTGCACAAGCCAAAGAGCACACTGACTACACAGAGAGCATCAGGGAATGAGGTCATACTATAAAATGCAGGCCTGAGGACAATACGATGCAGAACAGTGAACCTGGCACTATTTTGGGCAGATGTCCTCAAGCCAGGGGACTGTGCCCATGACTGCACAAAGAACATAGAGCTGTTCAGTGAGACACACAGGGTGGAGGAAGATGCACTTGGGTTAGGGGGGCGGGTGGGTGTGCTGTACATTGACGGTTCATCGCCTATTGACCAGACAGATGGGATCAGACAGACTGGAACTACTGTGGTACGACTGAAAGAGGACTGGAAAAGTGAGGTGGTTGTGAGTGCATGATTACCATCCCATTATTCAGAGCAAGCAGCAGAACTAGTGGCTCTCATATTAGTGCTAGAACACAGTGTAGACAAAAGTGTGATGATCTATTCTGACAGTGTTTATGTCACATCAACAGCACATTCAGGATTGGCACGTTGGCTAAGAAGGGGGTTCAGGAGAGCAGATGGGACACCTGGCAGCATGCACTCTTGCTAGGCAAATTAATTGATGTGATTGCATACCCACGGGAGCTGGCGTTGGTTAAGTGCCTGGCTCACACAAAGGGGGAGGACGCAATCTCAAGGGGAAACGAGGCAGCAGACTATGAGGCAAAGTGCGCAGCATAGTTTAGGGAGCTATGGGAACTGAAGGAGCGACCAAAGGCCCCTGGAGGAGTGAGAAACATGGTGTTGAGGGAGAGGTACAACAGCATACCAGAAAAACAGATTATGGAGTTGCAGGGAGCTGCTCCAGAGGAGGAGAGGGAGCTATGGGTGAAAAGGGGATGTTCCATGTCTCCAACAGATGCACTATGGCAACAGGACAACACAGGAAAGTGGTTATGCCACTCACACTACTCAAAACAGCATTGACACAATTGCATTATCCAGCACACACAGGGAAGGAGGTCATTGCTGCATGCATTGGAGAATTGCGGATTTGCCCAAACGTGAATGAACATGTAGCCAACTTCATTAGTAACTGCTTGACTTGTCAGCAGTTCACAGCAGGACATACTCAGAGTTGTGAGACAAGCATCTCCACATGGATTACGTGCACATGATCCAAGTCTTTGAAGGGTACTGCTACACAATAGTGGTTGGCTGCACATTCTCAAGGTGGATAGAGCTGGGCCCTGTTCACATGCTGACGCCCTCAAGGCAGCAACATTTCTGGTCCGGGAGGTTTTCCTAAAATGGTGTGTGTGTGAGGTCCTGCAGTCTGACAATGGTCCTCAAGTTGCCAATGAACTGTTTCAGCACATCACAGCCCTGCTAGGGATCAAACACAAATTCGCCTGTGTGTACCACCCGCAAGCAAATGGAATGTGTGAACGCCTCAATGGACACCTGAAGGAGTGCATTGCCAAAACTCAGCAGAGCACCAAGGAAAACTGGCTTCATCGTTTGCCTTTGGCACTGTTTGCACAACAAGCCAAGGTCCGACTACCATTTAACACCCCACAAGGTGGTGACAGGACGGTGCATGCATCTTCCCTTGGCTCCTCCCACTAGGGCATTGAAGGATTGTGTGAACAGTGTGTTAGGGCAAGAAATGTTTGAATACATAAATTCCTTGGTTTCTAGCGCTTCTTTTATCTCTCACCAGATACCGAGGACCCAAGGAAGGCCTGAAGACAACAACCAGACTGACGAAACAGAACCAAGTACTGAAAGCAAACATTTAGTGCAAGTAGGAGACCTAGTTCTCCTAAAAAACGTTATTCGGTGCTGGAATAGGTTCACAGGACCTCATGTTGCGGAGGCCGTCACGGACAGAGCTGTAAAACTTGAGGGAAAAACGGCCTGGCATCATATCCAGGACATCAAGCCCTACAAAGTCGTGCCCTCTCCTGGCAAAAGAGCAAAAGTAATCGACGGGGGCCAACATTGAGGATCTTGATGAACCACAAGTGCGAGCAGATCTCACTGAATTGGGGAGGCCTGGCCATCCTATGGTCCGACGCTCCCAAGCAGCTGAAGTAGCAACTGAAATACTTATGCACATTGACACCTGAACCACTGTTTGTTTTCTCCTTTTCTTCCGCACATGCAGGTTGATGTGAATCTTGTTAGAATTGTATAGGGAATTCTCCTGATGTTCCCTCCCGCTGACCACCCTGAAGCATTGTCCAACCAATTTGTACACTGCATAAGGAGACCCAGGCGGTTCAGAGCCTGCTCCCTCGAAGTATACTTCCTCGTATTCATAAAGTATCTGGCCTAAGTGTAACCACAACTTGAACAAAGTGCTTACCCCGTTCTGCCCACACTCAGAGATCCCTCAGTAAGGAAGGTTTGGGAGGAGGCCTTTCCATTTTCTTTTAGCGATTATCTACTTTGCTGAGCTTGAGGTTACTGACAAGTATTAACACCATAACGCTTTCTTGCAAGTTTCAGGCGGACAACTATCATCTAATCAGCTGCAAGGATCAAGCAGCGTAAGTGGTCATGTCGGAAACAATAACATTTCTTTTAATTCTGGTGTGTTTACCGATTCCCACTGGAGTGCTGGGCATTATAGTCTGGCAGCTCTACTTTGATATGAGTGCTACCGCTGTATCCACTACTAACATTTCCCCGACCCAGGCAGCAGGAACTACCATGTTAGGTGGAAGAGAACACACTGCTGATAAGGTAAGGATAGGTAAGTGCAGTGTTGACACAGACATGAAGGGAGTTGATATGTATCTCACAAACACAGCACGAGTAACAAACAACCTGTGGTATAAACTCATGTCCAAAACACATGTCCAAAGTTGGCATGGACACCACCGGGGAGAGCTGTTATGTCTGCTCTTTAATTCCCTATGCCATGAGTACCTCTAGAACGTTCATTGCAACTCAAATACCCGCAGCCAAAGCACAGTGCTTGATGTACCTCGCAATGGTCCAAATGCGAGACCGATTCCAAGGGAAGACTGCAACTTTAAGATGGATGACAAAAGGGACCTTTCCATATGAAGATAGTTACATCAAGAGAGTAGACATGATGAACAATTACTGGCAGCTCGATGAAGGGCTGCAGTACATAACTGATGGGCCAGAGAAAGGAGAGACAAAGATTATTACATTAAAGGAACTGCCTTGCCCCTGGAGAAGAGTAAAGGAGACAGCAGGCGAGTCTGGGCGCTAGGAGAGACCACAGATATTGATCTATGGACGTGGATACACTAACGACGGCTGGGAAGATGGAGGGGTGGGAAGCAAGGCACTGACCCTAGCCAAGTCGGCAGTGAATAAGGTGCACGCTGAAAATGACAAATGCCTGAAGGCATGGGGAAGAAGTGCACTGTTGCTGACATGGGTAGAGAACGAAGCTGGATCAATGCCAATAATTCCCCTGAAGACACCAGCTCTGTGCTACCAGCACAATGGTGATGTGGATGTTTGGCGAGAATGTAGGATGCAAGATGATTCAGAATATTCTGACAATGGGAGCAGGAACGGCGATGCTGATGGATCACTATTGGGCATGTGGGTCTAAAGCATACATCAACATGCCTTCATTGGTGGTTCCCAAGAAAGATGTGAAGTTTGATGACTTTCCGAAGATGGAGAACAACAAAAGGAAGAAGAGGTCACTAGAGATAGCACCACCTGACCAACTAGAGAAGACTGACAAGCAAAAAGGATTGAGCAGAGTAAAAAGAGGGGGGAAGCAGCATTGGACGAAGTACCAGGAGAGCACAGAATGGTCAGTAGAACACAGATGTTCTTTGCATCACTGATACCAGGAACACAGACATACACCAATGCCAAGGGTTACAGATCCCTTGTTAAGAGCGGATGGTGACAATAAATTCGAAGGTTGGTGGTGCTCCAGAATTTGTACGTTCTGGATCTCCTCCCAGCAATGGAAGGAGGAGTGTGCGCAAAAATAGGGAGTTTATGTTGCACATCCATACCATCTAACGATGCAGATAACGGAACTCTCTCAGAAGCAGTTGCACGATTAGCACAAATGCATGCAAAAATGGAGGGTGAAGCACGAGGACCTGGGAAGGACAAGAGGTGGTTTGCGTATATCTGGTCATGGATGCTATGATGGCTGGCAGACGGGCTGAGGGTGATAGCTGGAGCACTTGTGCAGGGAGCAGCGTCAATATGTGGAGTGAAGATATGCATTGGAAGGTGTAAGAAAACAGCAGAAGAAGCAATCAGAATGCAGATCCTGATGGATGTGAACTTAGGGGGAGTGATGGATGACATTGTGAGGGAGAGAAACAGACTAATGGAGAGAATCACCACAACGTGTGACTTGTTTCCAACAGGAAAAATAAAGCTCGACAATCCATGTGACCCAAGGAAGTATGAAGGGAAGTGGTTTTGGTGTAACCGCGAACAAGCATGCGGTTACATGTACTGGTCCTTTGATGATCATGCAAACTATTATGGATACCTTGGAGGAGTAACGAAGATATGGCGAACCAGAGGAGATAATTGGACATTTCGAGATGTGGTCGACAAGTCAGGACCAAAGGGGGGACTGAAGAGGGGTGGTCGAATCCTAACCCTGACCCGAAAGAAGAACCGAAGACACCATGATCGCCCATGCAATTTCAGACTGATTCCTAGTGCTCCTATGATAGACAAGTATGTTGAAAGGTACCCACTCAGCCAACCATACAGCCCAGGAGCCGTGCAAACACTACCCAGAGTGGACATGGAGCCTAAAGAGACCTCAATTGACAGCTTCTACTTAATCGCCAAGAAGCCATGCATGATGTTGCTAGTGACACCACAACTTAGCAGCGTTAGATATGAAGCACACGTGCCATCCGCAGATTGGGACACAAAACACACACCCGAATACACAAAGAACATATGCGCAACAGTCCTGTAAGTTAGAGGACAGATACATATACATACAGCCTTTGCCTTTATTATTTTGTCATTAGCTTAACTGCAGCAACGCAGAAACCGTAAGAAGCAAGAGATCCTGTGCAAGCTTGCAGATGCTTACTTGCAAACAAACCTATGGAACTGAAGGAGCACCTACGGTACCTGACAGAACCAATATGTAATACTAACGAATGGAGAACTATAGAATAAGACAAATACGTAAAAGCCATGCCATGGCTTAGGAAAATCACAGTAGGCCACAACAGTCTTAGGAAGAGCTGAGCTGAATTCAGACTCATCAGGAGAGCAACAGCATGTGACAGGGCTGGCTGCCAAGGCCACCGAGATAAGAGTGACATTAAATTCCCTGAACTGCAGTAACACCGCCACACTGAATGCAAATAATCTGAGTAATTCAGAGCCCCAGGAGCCCAAACACAGTCTCTGAGCACATGACCCGGCTGAGCCGATGATGAACTGAAACTAGCAGCTGTGAAAGAGGAGAGATCCCCCGCCTCCACAAAGAAGTTTGACACAAAGTCATTACAGCCAGAGACAAGATTTGCATGATGAGAACGGGCACTCGCATAGATTTTGGTGGTGCACACATGTTACAATTCAGACACATAGTTGCTCTTATTACCTTGAAGAGGTACACTGTGAGCTGGGAATCATTTCAGATCCCAGGTCTGGGGACTTCAGCTCTAGCCAATCACAATCTTGGACCCTAAGGGCGGGTAGCAACGGGTAAGAGCCAATGATCGCACCTTCACACTGAAACATTGTTTAGTAGCAGCATTATTGGGACGGGCCAGGCCTGACATCTGACATGGCAGAGCACGCAAACTAACACATTTAGGGTCCACTATAGGTGGACTACCACTCAACACCCAGTCCCGAGTGATGAAAGATTTTCTGGAGAGGGGTCCAGGTTGCGACATTTTCGTGACGCAAGCGTCATCAAAACTTGCCTGGGAGCCAGAGCTCACTGAGATGTCCCTGGATTTCTTTGTCCATGTACTGATCCCTGTTGGTTTTGGCTGTAATAAGCCGCAGTTTGAACATGCTCTCTTATATGGGCCTGCGTCCCTTTTGGGAAGGAAAGGAGTTGAGCCTTGCATGAGTTCTGGGTCCATAAACTCCTCGTAGCCCTCAAACCTACCTGGGAGTTACATCTCAACAGTTGTGGTTAACTTTCTCCGGACCCAGCGATCACCCGAGAGTCTCGCCGACCTTGTATGCATCTGTATGTATCTGGCGGTCCCTTTTCCCAGTGACTGCTGTCTCATGTGAACAGCCAGCTTGCAACATTCCTTTAATAATAATAATAATTTAGCATTTATATAGCACCACAAACTCTCAGGTATCTGAGCTCTGCTTATTATTACCCACGGTGTGTGGTGCTCATTTATCGACCTCGGAAGAATGAAAGGCTGAGTTTGGCACTGCCGGGATTCAAACCTGTGTCAGCAGGTTCTGCACAGATGTCAAAGCAAGCGCTCTACTCGCAGTGCTATCGGACCGGCTTTAGCACCCCACTGCTTCAGAGTGCTTGTGAAATTTGTGATTTCCCGCTATGCAGGGCCTGTCAGTGTTAAATCCAAATTATTTACTTACCTGTGGTTCTCGCACAGTAATGGCGGATAGGTGGTTCTCCTCGTACTAAGTTACCATGTGTATATTGTGCTCTGACCCCAAACTACCGAAGCCCTCTCATATCCCCCTGGAGCATCACCACCCAGATCTTGTCTCCCCCAGACTTCTCGAGCTGCATGTGTGCCCGTAGCACCTTTATTACAGCTGTCAATGATATCCTGTCTCATCTCGGGGTGCCCCGTCTTGCTGCCATCATTGCCGAAGGGGGTAGGTATGCCCCCCTTGACAGCACTGCACCATCTAGGGAAGATGTCATGTCTTTTTTTTTACGTTAGTTTTTAGTAGTATTTCAAGATTAAATCACAAACAGTGCCCACCCACCCTAACCCCAACAGTTTTTCTCCCACCCCATCTCCCCACTCCCACACCCCCACCCGCATTCCGCAAAGTTAAGATAGAACAATTGGTGGTGCCACTTTACAACTTTATCCGAGTTTAGCATATCAGGCAATGCCTAACAGGCGTAGTCTTTGAGGGCAGTGTTGGATGTTAAAGTCTTTATATAAAATGTTTAGTACAACATCCCAATCTGCAGTGAACTTGGGGAGATCCCCCTGAAAATAATATGCTATCTATTCTAAAGATAGAAAGTTCCATACTTTAGAAAACCATTCGGAAATCTAAGGTGGATCTTTGCTAGAGCTATTACCAGGCGAGCAGCCAGTTGCAACATCACAAACGCTTTTTAAGTAGCTTTCGGCCTTCGTCTAAAGTCATTGTCCATCATAACGAACAAGCATGTATGTAGGGAGAGAGGGATATGTATGGAAACGATTTCCCATAGGTATGCATTCACCTCTCCCCACATTTTTCTAATGCCTATGTGGCCTCCCGTAACGTGTTTGGCGGTTCCGTTACCATGAACAGCATATCATTGGCGTAAGCCATTACATTATGCTGCACGTCGCCGAACAGAACACCTTTTATTTACTTGGTTTGTCTGATTGTAACCAACAAAGGTTCCAAGTGTAAAACATATAACATTGGGAAAAGAGGATATCCTTGCTTAGTACCGCGACAAAGGTAAATTAAGGAAGATAACTAGCCATTTATTGAGATCCTAGCAAGGTGATTCTGATAGTTTGCGCTAATCCATTATATAGTTTGGTCCGAATCCCAATCTGTCTAGTGTCCTAAAAAGAAAAGACCATTCTATGCGGTCAAATGCCTTCTCAGCGTCTATAGAAACTAGCACTGCGGGATCGTTTTTTTCTCAACCTTCTCAAAAATATGACATACTTATGTTATCGTGTTTGTGCCTTGATTTGATAAAGCCGGTTTGGTCCATGTGTATTAATGATGGTAGGACGATTCGGTTGGCCAGCACCTTGGTGAACATTTTTGCATCTAGGTTAATGAGTGCCATAGGACGATAAGACCAACAAATAGTTGGGTCTTTACTGGGTTTTGTAAACAGAATTATTTTCGCTTTGTCCGTGTTCGGTGTTATTTGACCCGTATTGAACAACTTAGAACGGGAGCTAAAATACGTTTTGGAAAACCTGGCGGGAAAGCCGTCTGGACCAGGCGATATATTGAGTGGTAGATCCGAATGACCCGTAGTACCTTGTCTGTCATCATAGTTTTATCTGAGGTTTGACTTTCAGCCAACGTAAGGGAAGTACAACTGATTCCAAATGTGTTATTTGAGTGAGTTGATTTGGCATCGGATTTATATAAATTGGAGTAAAATGTATGAAATTGTGTAAGGATAAGAGTAGTTTCAGTGGTCGTCTCCCCAGAGGGTAGTTTAATTTGCTGTGTAATCCGGCAGGCCACCTGTTGTTGAAGTTTAGCTGCCAGAAGGCGATCCACCTTGTTAGCGTTTATGCAGTACCTATGTTTAAGTGATAAGAGAGCTTTTTATGCTTTCTTAGTGAGGTAAAGGTTTAGCCTATCATGCGCTGTGCAGAATGTTTTCTGTATGCCAGGAGCTTTGTCAGTTTCTATCTTTTTCATGATGTGTGATAATTTCCGCTTCTAATTCCAATTCAAGGGACATAAACTGTTTGTGTCTTTTAGCGTCTGCTGCTATAATGATGCCGCTTGTGGTAGCTTTAAATGCATCACAGATAATATTGAATGTGATCTCCCCTGACAGATTTAGGTCAAAATATTCAGTGATATGCATGGTCACTTCCTCTCTGATAACATGGTCTTGAAGCAGTGTATGAAGGAATTTCCAGGACCAAAGCTGTAGATTGGCGGTTGAGATATCTAATGTTAATGTAATTGGGGCATGATCCGAGAGGGTGATTGGATGTGTGGTTATTTGTGATATAATGCCCAGCAGTGGAGTGGAGGACCATGGCAGACCAAGCGTAATCTATATGTGAGAAACACCTGTGAACATGTGAATAAAATGATAAACCTTTGTCCTCCCCCTTTAGGGCGAGCCAGTTATCAACTAGAGATGCAAATATACGTTGCAGCCCGCTCGATCATGAGGCCTAGTGAGTCGCCCGGCTCCTGTCCCATACCGGGTCCCATGTCAGGTTAATGTCCCCCAGTAGCAAAAGATCTCCATCCCTAAAAAGCTCCAATATGTTCATCACATGTTTCAAGAATACATCTTGGTCTGAGTTAGGGGCATATATTGTCGGCAATGTTAATTTGATGGAGAATATACTGAGAATCACAAAGACATATCTGCCCTCCCTGTGTGTTTTAACACAGATTATTTGAAGGCTGCAACTTTCTTTAACTGCAATCAATACCCTGGCAGTTTTGCTCGCAGCACATGCCTATATTATTATAGGGTAGTAACATAGGCAGAGTTTGTTTCTGTCTGTTTTACAGATATGGGTTTCTTGAAGCGCCACCAAGTCCATTTGGTGCCGCCTCAAGAAGAAGTCCACCTTCCTACGTTTTTGTGGGTTATTGAGCCCCCTAACATTCCATGTCAAATACTTGAATTTTGACTGTGTATAGAGTTTTGCAAAAGACAAGAGGGTATTGACAAATTGATAGCATTACACAATGGTAAGCATCTTACATTTGCTCTGCAGGTGAGATTCCCCCTCCCAACAAGGTAACCCCCCTGCTCCTGATAGCCCCAAAACATAACTGCTATAGGGTATACTCTCCCCCCAACTCCATGAAACCACCCCCTGCCAAAAGTTCCCAGGTGTGAATCACAGTTCCTAACATATTCCGCGACCAACTCACCCAGCAGCGATCCGCCTTTTAACCCAGGTGAAAGTGCAGGAAGTCCTAGTTCCCCCATATGTTACTAAAAAAAAAAAAACAGATTTATTCAAAAAAGGAAAACAAAAAAGAAAAAAAGGTTACTCTCAGTTTTATTGCATGCCGAGGATTCAAGGATCCGTGATTAATCCATCCGGATAAAGAACCCAGTAGAGTCTTGCCAAACGTGGCCCATAGGATGGTGGTTTAAGGATTGGGCCTCTCAATCGTGAGCGCTAGTCTTCTCTTTGCTGATCCCTGCGATTCTTTTTTGGCCGTGTGCTGGTTTGCCATTTCTCAGATTTAGGTTTTGTGCCTTTTGTTGCAGCGTCAAGTCGGTCATTTTCCGATGCCGCGCTGGTGGAGTTTTCTTCTAACTGTAGCAGGGTCACTCCTGCCTCTCTAGTCATGATACTTTGCTGCCTGCCATCCAGAGTAAATGATAGGCCGAAAGGGAAAGTCCATATATATCTTATGCCCCGGGTTTGAAGGGCTTGCACCACTTCCTGTAGATCACAACGCTTTTGCAGAGTGATCCTGGAGAGATCTGGATATAGTTGTATTTCGGATCAGTTATATGAGATTGTCGCAGAGGCCCTTGCCTCCTTAAGAATACCTTCTTTTTGGTGATATATTGCACAAGGAGCCAGGCCCTCACGGGGCGGGAGCCTGGTTCAGTTCTTTTTGGTCCGACCATGCGAACCCTATTAAGAGGAATGTCAATAGTTACCTCCCCAGCTAAGAGGTTACCAAATATCTTGGCCGTGGCCTCATTTAGTTGTTTCGGGAAGATTCCTGATCCGGATGTTGGATCGTCGTGATCTGTTTTCTAGGTCCTCATTTTGAAGTTCTCGTTTATGTGTTATCCTGGAAAGGTCTTCTAGAGTCACATCCGTTTCTTTGCAGTCGGCGTCCAAGGTTTGAATGGCTTGTTCATTTTGGTCAATGCGTTCGGCTAGGGATGTTATTTTTTTACTGACCTCTGCAAGTGAATTCCTTAGATCGGCCGTAAATGCTGTGACTTGTGATTGAAAGTTTAGGGTGAAGCGATCTTGAAATTCATGAAAGCTTTTTACAGAATCTTCCTTAGAAGCTGCCATGTCTGAGGGTGTACATTGCTGCAATGGAGAGGAGGAATGTTTAGACGTAGTGGCGGGTCGAGGGAGTTTTGTTACTTGCCCAAAGTTTATCCAGTGATTTATTTATTTTTTGCTGAGATAGAAGTTGCCCAGGTTGGCTATGTTTGTCCCCTCCCCCTGCCCCCCGACATACATCAGCTGGTATAGTAAGACTGAGGGGGTTCACCCTAATGCCCAAGTTGCAGGTATGCTGCTAAATAGCTCACTGGGGTGGTTTATCTAAAATATTTGAGGCCTAGAAAACATGTGTCGGTAAACATGTGCACCAATATGAGACACCCCTAAGGTCTTAGGTGCTTCAGGATCGTGCCCCCCAGGTGTGTGTGACAGATTGTGCACTTGCATTATGGCTTGGGATGGAGCACGGCTTAAAATGAGTCCCTTGCAAGGAAAAGCTTGTTGGCTGAAGGCAAAAACTAATTCCTTATTGGAAACAGTATGGGTTAATTATAAATGTGTGTCGTATGTGAGCAGATAAAGATACCTGCTAGAACAGGATTCTGGTAAGGCTGTTGTGTGTGGTTCATGAGATGCACAAACCCACTCAGACAGTGTTCCAGATGATAGGTAAGAGCAAGCAGAGAAACAGATCGCCACAGCCCGTATTTGCAGTACTTCCTGCAAAGGGTCTCTTAAAGTGAACATGTGATTTATCAAAAGTCATGTGGTGGCCCCCAATCTCACCTTGTGTGCTAGTTGTTGGCCCGAAAGTGCGCTTCCCATAACTTGCCACAAAGAGTCTTTCTGAGCGAGAAATCCTTGTGGATCCTGAAGGCAAAAGTTTTGCTCCGTAGCAAAGTAAATGCCGGGTCTGGAAGGCCGTTGAGAAGCTCTGGGTACGTCTGAATTAACCTGGATTTGCTTTTTGCAAGATAACCTCTCAAGTGAAATGTTTGTTTTTAGGGTAATTTTTCATTTATGAATGAATGAGCTATACATACATATTTAGTTCTGCATAGAATTCTATAGCTTACAGATTGAACTAGCAAGGGATATTGACAACAAAGTTTTAATTCTGCCATAAAAAGGATTAGAACAGCAGTCCTCTGTGGATTCAATGTGCAAAGGGCCTTGAACTTTATACATACAAACATTTGGCTGTGCTATGGTAACATGATGACGGCACTAGTCGCCAGCATCACAGAGCCAGGGACTGATACAGCAAAGAGATGGTTGCTTTGGAGCATCCTGCCCCATAAACATTATACTGGGCAAAGATAACATGGCCTCAGATACGTTGCGCAATTTCTACTGCAGATTGATAACCAGACAGACAATGCGAACATGTCACTGGGTATTGACATTTGATTACTCCAGCATTAAGCTGAATGGAGCGTACTAATTAGATTGTTGATACACATAACACCTTAGGGCAGGACTTTAACGTCCCTGCGACACAGATGTGCATTAGACTCATTAGACCCAGGGAGTCAGTCCATCAAGTGAAATGTAAGCATAATAATTAGGGGGTTTCCATATAGAATGGTTTATAGTGAATATCGAATACCAAAATGTCGAAAGTCTTAATTTAGAAAAAATAATATCGAAAAAAAAAATATTGAACTTCTTTTTCACTGCGTTTTTTATTCGAAAAGGGGGGTTCCCTCAACCACCTTTTTTTTTTACTCTCGAAACCCCTCAAAAAATAAAGAATTCGATACAAATAAATACCATACAAAACTTTGAGCCTTAAGTATAAGGACACTAGGTGACCACTTACAATTCAGTACAACCTACGAAACATTCATTTTCAGGGACTGAATAATGTCACTAATGCCTTCCATTATACTTCACGTCCAGCTGATTAATCCAAGGGCCAAGAAGAACAAGTTACTTTCTTACCTGGTAATGTTCTTTCGATGGGATGGTCCGACGACGTATTCCATATCTATGACATGTAATCACCACAGCTGTGCTGCTTCGTAAACTTTTTTCGGCGTCTGCGTCCTGCGTCGATGACGTCGATGCGCCGTCGTCGAGGACCTCCTCCGACGTCATCCGATGTGATAAGTAGGACGCACGACGCCCGTAGCCTCAGTTGTAGTTTTTTCCCCCAGAACGTGTGACATTAGTCAACTGCCAGTCAGACACAAAGCCTTGCGGAACGTAAGCTGCAATCGCAAAAGAAATTCTGCAGCGGGGAAGGCAGGGCGGGAGCGATATGGAATATGTCGTCGGACCATCCCATCGAAAGAACGTTACCAGGTAAGAAAGTAACTTGTTCTTCGAGGGATTGGGTCCTCCGACGTATTCCATATCTATGACAGACTCCCAAAGCAGTACCAGAGCAAGGGGGAGGGAAAGAATTTAGAATCAAAATTTAGAATAGCCAATCAAATAGCAGAGCAAAGGACCGCCTTGCCAAAGGCCAGATCCTGTCCTCGGATGGAATCGAGGGAATAGTGACATACAAATGTATGTACTGAAACCCAGGTGGCTGCATCACAGATGTTGCGAATAGGAACACCCCTCTGCAGGGCAGTAAATGCAGCCATACCCCTGGTAGAATGGGCCCGCAAGCCAGCCGGTGGGTCCTTACCCGCCAAGCGGTAACACTCCGAGATGGCCAAAATAATCCAGCGAGACAAAGTCTGTTTCGACGCAGCTTGCCCCAAACGCTTTCCAGCGTAACCAATAAAGAGTTGATCGTCCACTCTGACCCGGGACATGCGTGAAACATAAAAGCTTAAATCTCTCCAAGGATCAAGCCTATGGAACCTCTCCTCTTCCTTACCAGGATGCGGAGGAGGATAGAATGCCGGAAGAACAACCTTCTGGGCCAAATGAAATTCCGTCACTACCTTCGGAAGAAAAGAAGGACGAACTCTAAGGACAACTCTGTCCTTGTGAAATACAGTGAAAGGTGGCTTAACTGAAAGTGCCTGTAACTCACTCACTCTGCGAGCGGAAGTAACCGCAACTAAAAACACAGTTTTCAGAGTTAACAGCCTCAAAGGGCAAGAATGTAAAGGCTCAAACAGAGCACCCATAAGAAACGTAAGAACAAGGTTTAAATCCCAACCGGGCACCAGGAAAGGTGACGGAGGGAACACATTAGTGAGCCCTTTCAGAAACTGTGAAATTACATGGATTTTAAAGTAAGAACACTCTTCAGGCGAGCGCTTAAAGATGGACAGCGCCGCCAGGTAACCTTTAATGGTACCCACTTGCAAGCCCCTGTGGGCCAAAGAAAGCAAAAAGGACAGAACCATGGGGATGTCACATGCAAAAGGATCCACATTCTGAACTCTGCACCAGTCGCAGAACTTACGCCAACGGCAACGGTACAGAGACTTTGTTGCTGGCCTTCGGGCCGAAAGCAACACCTCCATCACATCTTCAGGGAGGTCCCAATCCTTATACCTCAACCTTTCAGAAGCCAAGCGTGAAGGTTGAGGGATCTGACCTCTGGATGGAGAACCTGACCCCCCTGCCGTGAGAGCAGATCGTCTCGGTAGGGAAGACGACGTGTTGGGCAGATGGACAAGTCGAGAAGGTCCGGGTACCATGTCCTCCGAGCCCATGCCGGAGCAATGAGGATCATCCGGGAACCGAACTTCCGTAACCTCCGCAGCGCTTGCGGGATGACGGGGACTGGAGGAAACGCGTACAGCAGCGGGAATGACCACTCTACCACGAACGCGTCTCCTAAGGCTCCTTTTGGAGGAAATTCCTGCGAGCAAAACCTTTCGCACTTCCGGTTGAAACTGGAGGCGAAGAGATCCACTTGAGGGGTCCCCCAAAGGGCGAAGATCTCCAGGAGAATCTCCTGAGCCAATTCCCACTCGTGAGAGATCGCGCTCTGCCTGCTCAGAGCGTCCGCCGTCACGTTTTCGTCTCCGGCCAGATGAACTGCCGAGATCGAAACTTCCTGCTGGATGGCCCAGAACTCGAGCTGCATCGCCTCCCTGCACAGAGGAAGTGACCCTGCCCCCCCTTTTTGTTGAGGTAGTGCATGGCCACTGTGTTGTCCGTCAGGGTAAGGACACTCTTTCCTCGCACAGTCGGCAGAAAAGCCTTCAGGGCTAGCCTGACGGCCCTCAGCTCCAACAGATTGATATGGAGTCTGGACTCCGACGGAGACCAACGACCACTGACTGTCAGCCGGTTGGCATGAGCTCCCCATCCCGTGAGGGATGCATCCATCACGATCGTCACCTCCGGCCAGGGAAGCCAAAATGGAGCCCCCTTCATCAAGTTGCCTTCGACGGCCCACCACAGAAGGTCCCGGGCGACCGAGGGCGGCACCTGAACCGGGTCCGACATCCTGCCGGAGGACTGCGACCATTGCGTCTTGAGTGCCCAATGCAAAGATCTCATCCGCAGGCGAGCCTCTGGCACCAGAAGAATGCAGGATGCCATGAGGCAGAGCAACCTCAAGAACTCAAACGCTGGGAGCGTCTGGGCATGCTGAAACTTGTGCACCATCTGCTGAATGTGAAGAGCCCTCACCTGGGGAGGAAAACACTGCCCCAGGGAAGTGTCGAGCACTGCTCCTATGTACTGGAGCCGCTGTGTTGGCGTCAAATGGGACTTCTTTAAATTGAGGGAGAAGCCCAGCCTGTGAAGGGATTGGCAGGTGACGGACAGATGGTCCAGGACTTGCTAGGTAGAGCTCCCCCTGATCAACCAATCGTCCAGGTAGGGGTAGACGTGAATCCCCCCTTGCCTGAGATGTGCTGCCACCACCACCATGAGCTTGGTGAAAACCCTCGGGGCGGAGGTCAATCCGAACAGCAGGACCCGAAACTGAAAGTGCGAGTCGCCAACCGCGAACCTCAGGTACTTCTTGTGCTTGGGATGGATCGGCACATGGAAGTAAGCATCCTTGAGGTCGAGTGACACCAACCAGTCCTGAAGCTGAAGGGCCTGGAGGACTTGAGAAAGAGTAACCATCTTGAACCTGTCCTTCCTGAGGAGTTTGTTCAAACCGCGCAAGTCCATGATGGGTCCCAATCCCCCGTCTTTCTCCGAAATCAAAAAATAAGGGGAATACCATCCCTTGTTCCTCTCCGCTACAGGCACCAGTTCTATGGCGCCTTTCTCCAGCAGGGCTTGAATTTCCTGCACAAGGAGCGGATCCGGACTCTGCAAAGAGAGGTTCCCCGGTGGATTGTCGCGAGGCCTGTGCCGAAAAGGAAGACAGTAGCCGTGGGTTATGATCTCCAGAACCCACACATCTGAAGTAATGGCTTGCCACTCTACAAGATGCTGCGCTAGCCTTCCCCCAACCGGCGAACCATGGGACATGGCCTCATGACTGAGTGGGAGCGGCTGCGGCGCTACCTGAGGGCAAAGAGGCAACTGCCCGAGCGGCCTTTGCACCACGGGTACCCTGTCGTCCACCTCTGGTACCCCTGCGTTGGCCTCTTTGACTGCCAGCTCCTCTCGCTTTACTGAAGGACGAGTAATAGTGAAAGGAACCACCCCTCCACTGCTGTCTCCTAGGACGAAAAGGCAGAGGTTGGTGAACTGCAGCGCCCAACGACTTCGCTGCAGCTTTTGAGGTCTGCAACCTCTCAAGGCTCTCGTCAGCCTTGCTGCCAAAAAGGTGTTCACCGTCAAAGGGCATGTTGAGGAGCCGGGACTGCACATCAGGAGCAAACCCCGACTTCCGCAACCACGCAAACCTGCGTATCACGGTGCTCGCCGCCATGGACCTACTGACGCATTCAGCTAAGTCCAAACCCGACTGAACGGACTAACACATGGCATCCTTACCATCCTGGACCATAGCAAGGAAACCATCCCGTTCGTCCCCTTAGGGAATATGTTCAGCCGCTAACGCAACACAGTTCCACAGAGTGTGTGTGAAACGAGACAAGGCACAAATGGAGTTTGCCGCCTGAAGCGCCATACCACCAGAAGAAAACACTTTCTTCGCCCAGCCATCAAAACGTTTGTCGTCCCTATCAGGAGGGATGGTAGGGTACGACGCCTGCTTTGCCACCTGCTTTGCCGCCTGCACCACCAAACTCTCTGGAGTGGGGTGCCTGGTCAAGTAGCAGGGGTCGCTACTGGCTGGACGGTATTTTCGCGACAAGGATCTGCCCACCGCCGGGAGACACTCCGGAGCAGTCCAATCCGCCACCACCCTTCTCTGTAAAGCCATATGGAACGGCAGTACCGGGCCAGTTGGAGGACCAACATCAAGGATGTCCGTTAGATCATCCTGCACAAACTCCCCTGGGGGAGCCGACGATCCCAAGTATTCAGAAACCCTAGCCATAAGGCGCCCGTACGAGGAATCGGCATGAGAGCCAGGCTCAGGCCTACAAAACTCCACCTCCGGAGAGGTGTCCAGTCCACTGGCATCATGCAGTGACTGCCTCAAATCGTCAAACTGACTATGGCCCGAGACAATTTCATCTGGAACCTGACTAGGAACCAGGCCATCAGAATCCTCATCCGCCTCTGAAATATATTCCAGGTGGCTAAAAGAAGGCACCCAAGAGTGCTTGCTCTTAACCAGAGCCTTCCTAGGGGGTTCCCCCGTGCCACGGGGTACCTCCGGCACGAAAGGCGTCGGTGGCGTCGAGCGAATCGGCGCCGGCTTCGAGAGAACAGGCATCGGCGCCGAGAGAATCGGCGTCGACGTCGAGGAAATCGGCGTCAACGTCAGATGCAGCGCCGCCAGCATCGGTGGCGTCGACATAGTCGAAGCCGGAGCCCCGAGCGTGTCCTTCGACGACCTGTGCGTCGACGGCTTTGACGACTTCCTCGGAGCCGGAGCCTCGAGAAAGCCTGTCGACGCCCCAGACGCCGATGTCTTCCTCGAAGACCTCACAGATGCACACGGTCTCGAACGCGTCGAGGACCGGGACCTGGAACGGGCACGTCGAGAACGAGTCTCCTTGTCCGAACGGGACCTCTCCCGTGACTCGTGCCGACCACTCTTGCGAGCGGTGTCTCTCGACCTCTCACGACCGACCCCACTCGGGGGCACGGACGGCTTAGTACCCTGCGAATCAAGAATCGCCAGCATTTTCTTCCCGAAGGAAGCCCATTCCTCCGGCGTCGCACGGCCGGTGGGGTAAGCGACGTGCCGGGCAGAGTCCTTCGAAGAGGACCTGGAAGACGACCGGTGTCGGCGCTTCCGAGAATGCCTCGAAGAGGCTGAGGAGTGGCGAGACCGACTCCTAGAAGGAGGCCCACGAGACTTCCGACGATGACGCGGAGAGTCACCCCTCGAATCATCCGTCGAAAGCCCCGCAGACCTCGACTTCCGGGGCTTGGACACCCGACCTACCGACACGTTCTTCTTACGTTCGCGTAAGGCTTCGGACGTTAGCGACTGGCAGTCGATACAGTCATCCGTGTCGTGGGCCTCCCCGAGGCACCAGAGGCAGGCGTCGTGCGAGTCCGTCACCGACATCTTGGACCCACACTCCCCGCACTTCTTGAAGCCCGGACGCGGGGTCGAAGACGAAGTAGAAGACATCTTCACACAAAGGATTTTCACAAAACAAACAGGTTCGAAGAACCGAGAAGAACAGAACTCCAAAGAGTCGAGGCGTTAACTGAGATTCACGAAGCAACACGTTTGCGGAAAAAACAGAACTGAGGCTACGGGCGTCGTGCGTCCTACTTATCACATCGGATGACGTCGGAGGAGGTCCTCGACGACGGCGCATCGACGTCATCGACGCAGGACGCAGAAAAAAGTTTCCGAAGCAGAACAGCTGTGGTGATTACATGTCATAGATATGGAATACATCGGAGGACCCAATCCCCTCGAAACCACCTTGGTGGAGTCAATGAGGTGTATAAAGTTTTATATCAGTAAAACGTTTTTGAGAGAAGATTAGAAAAACTAAACTCAATACTGGATAGTGGCTTTTGTAGAATATTATACTAAATACTAAAACTGTAATTCTAGGAATCTCCAAAAGTGGATTACAAAGATTGTTGGTCATATTCATCAGATCACATAACCAAATCTAATTGTGGACAATTTGACTATGCTCCTATGCGATCTGTGTTACAGGCTTTTGAATCGAGCCAGCAAAAACAATTTTGGAACATGCAATAACATACACGATCATTTTCAACCAATGGTACTTGATAAACAGACTTTTGTATGCACCAATTTATTTATTTGCATTTTTAAAGCGCACAGCTGCCCTCGGGCATCGTGGCGCTGTTACAAGAAAGTTTACTTGGCATAGGTGAATATCACAAAGACAATGGAAACATGATTACAGACATAGCTAAAGTTCTGAGGTTACATGGGGACCTGTGAGCATAGGTACAGTTGTATATTACAGACATTATTCACATTGCAGTAGTATTTTAAGTAGGATTCACTTAAATAAAGTGGTTTTTCAGTGCCTTTCTGAAGGCCATGAGGGATGTTTCAGCTCTCAATTTGGGAGGTAGAGAGTTCCAAGATTTTGGAGCTAGGACTTCGAAGCTCGAACCGCCAGCTTTACCCTCTATTGAAGTTGGGGACTGAGAGTTGGTTAGCGTACAGGTCCCTTTTGGGTCTGAGAGTCTGGACTGGTTGTATACGTTCAGTAAGGTAGCTAGGGGCAGATTGGGATATGCATCTGTGAGCAATGGGGAGAGTCTTGAACTGGGTGCGCTCTTTGACTGGGAGCCAGTGGGCATTTTGTCTTGCTAGGGTGATGTGTTCCCTCCTAGGAATATTGAGGGCTGGTCTCAAGGTGTTCTGTGTGATTTGAAGTCTATTAATGTTTTTGGCAGAGGTGCCTAGTAGGAGGACGTTGCAATAATCCAGTTTGGCACCTATGGTGGCCCTAGCAATGTAGAGGCAGTGTATAGTGGATAGGTGAGGCTTTACTGCATTGATTATTTTAGTTGTTACAGCTGCTGAAGAGGAGATGTAACTAACATATCTATCCATGGACAGGGTTGAATCTAGGTATACTCCCAGAGTTTTTACAGCAGAGGAGACTGAGATTACAGAGTTCTCAATTAAGAAGGTACTGTATTTGTTGTCTAGTTTCCTGAGGGATTCTTTTGGGCCCATCAGTAGTATCTCTGTCTTGTCTCCATTGAGACAGAGGCCATTGGCTGCCATCCAGGCCTGGATGATAGCATATGTGTTTTGTAGGGTTTTTAGGTCTTGCTCGTAATCACCAGTTAATGGGAGAAGAATGTGTTTATCATCGGCATAATTGGTGAATGTTATGCCGAATTCTTCTAGGTCGTTGTGTGAATATGTTGTATAGTGTGGGGGAGGTGTAGGAACCTTGTGGTACTCGCAGTTGATAGGGGAGGGAGTGGCTGACGCTTGGTCTGAGTAGACCCTCATAGCTTTGCCCTCCAGGAAGGATGAGATCCATGTTGTGGCCTCAGTAGAGAAGTGAACTGTATTGATGAGGTGTGTCTTTAGGGTTTTATGGTCGACTAGGGGGAACGCAGCCGACAGGTCAAGGAGTAGGAGGATGGCACATTTGCCTTTATCCATATTTCTTAGGAGTTGGTTTTTTAGGTCGAGTAGCGCTGACTCTGTGCCATGGCGTGGACGAAAACCGGACTCTCTCTTGCCTAGGATGTTGTGAGATTCAAGGTAGGCTTGTATCTGTAGATAAGCAGCCTTGTCCAGGATTTTCAGCAAAAATGACACTGTTGTAATTGGCCTGCAGTTGTTGGGCGACTCTGGGTCTAGAGTGGGCTTTTTTAGCAGTGGATGAACCCAGGCCTCCTTGAGAGAGGAGGGTACTGAGCCAGTGGCAAATGATGCGTTGAAAAAGGTTGCAATGAACGGCACTAGGGACTCAGCGCAGTGATTATGTTTGCTGGACAGATGTCCCCTTTGTATAGTGAGGGTTTTATTTGTTTCATAATGAGTAAGACCTCAGGAGCGGTTACCTTTCTAAAGGTAAATGGCGGTGGTGGGTTGCTATTATGTTGGATAGGGTGCATAGGGTTGGGGGTGGTGCGCGTTTTGTGGGGAGACTTGGGTATATTGTCAAGGTTGGCTTCGATTTTCTTTTGGAGTAGGTCTATTTTGTCAAGCATAGCCTTCTGGATGTCATTACACTATTTCTCGTCTTTGACCGTTTGATGTTTGGGAGGTATGACTAGCTCATTGAAGATAGTGAATAGTTCTTTTGAGTGTGATTGGGCATTGTAGATTCTAGTATTGTATGTAGCAGCTTTAGCTTTGGCTATGGTGTTTTTGTATTGTTTAACAATAGTTAGGTACAAGTCACGCAGAGGGGCGGAGGGGCAGGATTGCCATTTTTTAAGAGCGTGTCTTGAGTGTTTTAGGTCTTGTAGGTCTTGGTTGAACCATGAGTTGGCATGGAAGAGTTTTCTTTTAGCTTTTCTGGTCTCTAATGGGGCAATTGTGTCGATGACCTCTTTAATAGTGGTGTTGTAAAGTTCGACTAGTTCTTTAGGGTTATTAGAGATGAATCCGTCCCAGCACTTCACAATTAGATACACATTGTCATTTCAAATAGTACCTTACTAGGGGACATTTGGCATATAATAGTTCCTGTGGGACCTCTGTCTTCTACGTCATATCAAACAGTGTGCCACTTTCCACTCACAAGTATCCTTTACAGATTATTTTGGCAGTTCCTCAAGTCCAAAAGTCGGAAGGACACCTGTCCCATCTCTCTCTGCTTATCCTAATGTTTCCATTCACATTCTCCTTTTGCACAGTGTAACATTGGCTTGGTCGTTCCCGATATCTAGGGTTGGCTGTGGCAGGATTCCAGTCTGGGGTTTCGGACAATAAACGTATTCCTTGGGAAATAAACCCACATGTTTGAAGGGTCCACCTGAGCATATCTTGATATGATATATGATAGTTTATTTATATAGCGCCTATACACAAAATGTTTCAAAGTGCTTCAAGGCAAGGGAGGGAACAAGGGAAAATACAATGACATTCTTACAGGCCATGAACAGTAAGGATGTGAAATAAACTATCGTACTGGTCCTGATGACATTTCAGATAGTGCAAGAGCTAAGACATAGATAAGGAAGGAAGGGGGAGAGTGGGAAGGAAATGGAAACAGACAGGCGACTACCGTACTAGGCCTGACGACATTTCTGGTAGAGCCAGAGAAAAACAAGAGGTGAGGGAGAGGGGTGCAGAAAGGTAGGGGAGGAACAAAACAAGCGACTATCATACTAGGCGTGACGACATTTCAGATAGTGCTTGAGGGGGTAGAGGGAAGAAAAAAACCAGTAAGGGGAGGGGGGAGGAGACAGACGAGGTTGCTATCATACTAGGTCCAGGGACAATTCTGAAAGAGTAAGTGCATAGAAGAAAGTAAGGGGAGGAGATAGGAAAAGGGAGAAGGGAAAGAAGGAGAGAACAGAGAGTTAACAGTCAAAAGAGTGGAGAAGCAAGAGGGGAGAGTGAATGCAATTGCAGAAGTCAGTAGTAACACAATGTTGCAAGCCACAATACAAGATGAAGATGGGAACAGCATGAGAGTTGAGAAAGGGTAACACAGTGAATGAATGAAGTCCATAAAAATCAAATCCAGCATCGGCCACAAGACGGTGATGGTGAAACAAAAATTTATCAGGACAGACTCCCGCAGAAATATGCTTGAAGGGGTGAGGGGGAGCATGGTAGAAGAATCAAGCAAAACAGGTAACACCATCTTGAGTCCATACAGTCAGACATTGGTAATTAGTGAGTAATCTGAAAAAGTGTTCGCCCATAAATGCTCCCTACTACACTTCTACTCTGTGATCGGCTCCATGTTTTCTTGCCAAAGTAAATTACTAAGTGGTAATTTGCTTTGACAAAATTGCTTTGATTTACTTCGTTTTTTTCAATTTTGTTTTAAATGGGGTGTGGCCACCGCATACGCCCACCTTTCCCACCACTACCACCCCATCACCCAGCCATACCCTAGCCCTTAGAATACATATAGAACACACCCCATCGAAGTAATTTTGTCAAAGTAAATTGCCACACAGTAATTTACTTCGGCAAACGATATGATCTACCTCTGTTCGATTAACAAGCATCCAGAATAGCACAATCACTATCCCCACCTCTTTCCCTTGCATTTCACCTTTTGCTTAGATCCTTCTATTTGTCTTATCTGTACCCACCTCCATAAACCTCGACCCCTTTTTTTCCTTTGCTTTTCCCCATCAAGACAAGCCCTGGTACTATGAGAGCAGTATAGTGGTGAGCTGGCGCAGTAAAACAACACTCTAAAACATAACATGTGAAATCAGTATCTCTGCATGCATCTGAACTGGGAGTTCATGTATTTTTGGGTAGCTTGAGTAACACAAGTCATCTTTTACTTCAAATATCTCCAAATGTGTTTTTTTTCTTGCATGCATGTGATAGCTTTACCTGTATGGGATCTTAGATGTTTTCTAAGTTGCGCTGTGTCCATAAATTTGCGATGACACTGGGGGCATTCTGGGAGTGAGTGGCCTATATTTAAAATGAGAAAAAACAAACATTGTCATCATCGTCTGATATTATTACATACTGCATTCATATACTCTCCTACATATTGACAGATAATAGAATATATCATTCTCTGTCAAGAGCAGAGGCAAGCATTATTCTTATCTACTTTCCCATTATTTACGCAAGACTAAGAAGCTCAACAGCAGCTTTTCAACATTTCGTTATAAAAAATGTCATCCACACAAGAAAAACTATGACACCCAGCATGCATGAGGAAAATAGAAGTCCTTTTCACAAAACACACAAGTTGAACAACCAATGTCCAGCTAGGCTCCTGTATACTGTCCAGCAGTTCATTTTTTGCTACTCCAGCAGCAGATAAGTACATTTCTCTTTTACTGTTAATAAGCTGTATATCCAGGATTTTGCATGTGTTTTCATTTGGGAGTGCTTAGGCGTGAATGTGCACAGCCGTCACTTCTAGTAGAAGCTTGCGTGCAGTCGGTGTAGTCGTCCTTCTTGGCGGTATTGGGCTCAACCTCAAGAACTTGAGAGCGTGGGAAGCACTTACTGGGTAAGTCTGCTCTTGGCTCTTTGTGTGCGGGTTAATCTTATTTTTCCCTGTAGGTGTTGTACCGGTCCCTCTCGTTGCGCAGTGTGATCAGTGCGGCAGATGGTAAAGGTACTTGAGGCTGGTGGCGTTACAACCTGGCAATGACAAGTAACTAAAGTGAACCAACTTCAAGTCACTATTGACCTAGCCTTCCTTCAGTGCACATACCATCTCCATTGCTCAGCGACAGAGCACTGCCGGCCCTTCTGGGTAGCTAGTCTTCGGCCTGCCCTCAGTAATCCATGCATATTGTACTCATCATATGCTTGAGTGCCATTGAGAACCAAGGACTTCAGTGTGGCTCTATGCGCCGTTGCCAGAACCCAGACGTGCAGCGTTCCAGCCTTCCCCATGCCACGATGCTGAACACCGCTTGTTGCCTGGCAATAGGATGCTCCAGTGGAGAGCGTGGAATCTACAACGAGCTATATGCTCCTTACTAATGCACAGCAATGTGAAATTGCACCACAGGCAATCGTTACTGCCGTGTTGCTATACAAGTCTTAATATAAAGTTATTGAACGTGACTTCTATTGTAACATTACCCAAACATGAGCTTGCTCGACAGCAGGTACATTCAACTAGTTTGGTCTACTCCCGCTCCCTCCAAGAGCATTCCCCTCAATGCAGCACTTGGTTGCGCCCACCCTGCCCTAATTTTGTACAGCCCCGGGGCTCCCCCTGAGTCAATACCCCGGGAAACAAGAATTTCTCACATGCCTCGATGTTACTAGCAGCAAGGACTTTGTGGATTCACAAAAAAAGCCCAGGCTCCTCCTTGCCTTAGGAGCTGAAAGTACTTATCTTCCCGACTTTTCCACCAGTTCTCATGAGTGCCAGAAGTTAACCTGGGAGTTTTTCATCGCTTTTGCACATGCAAAAACATTATGGTCCAAAAATAAATGTACATGAGAGGAATACATTCTACATTAAATATCGAATGGAAGGGGAGTCCATCGAACAATATTTTCCAGCACTTTGCACAACTTCCATGAGGTATGCATTTCACCCCCCCTTCCTCAATGAAGTGACGAGGGACAAACTTATGGTCACATTCTGGGACACACAAATCGGAGAGAAACTAGATGTCTCACAATGGAAACCCAGTGCTGGATCATGACTTGCCTTTACTTTGGCATAAATGTTTGAAGAAATTAAAACGTGGGATGCAGAAGTGGATCCTGTGCCTCCTTTTCTAAAGTATAGTGTGTATTGAAGGACACTATTTCAGCAGCTTTGTGTCCCCAGAAACCTTCAATGAAATGGACCACCATGACTGCACCTGCCCGTTTCTGGGAAAGACATGCATGGACTGCATAAAGCCGTGCCATTTCACCACAGCCTACCACATCAAGAAGGAAAGGAACCACAAAGACTCACCTAGAGCCAGACAGACCACGAGTGTCTCGCAGGTGGAGGACATACTCCTGGTCTGACAGTGGCATCTGATGACAGTCAGCCTTTTAGATGAAGGCGTCTATATAACCCCAAGAAGTGGGTCATCATAGGCAGTGAAATATTGAAGTCTTATTTGACCGTGCCTCTACATATGTCGTTACTGAGGAAGCATTGTACAAGGCCAAACTCTAGCCTTTGGTAGGGAAACTGAAACCGCTAGATGCAGACCCTCGCTGTTAATCTGATTATTGCATCAGCGTCATCAGATATTTCATTGCAAAACTAAATTTCAAGAACAGGTCAGGTATAGAGAAAGTTTAAATGGTCAAGAAGGGTGCTACTGGGATGACGCCACCAGGCTGCGCTTAAAGATTAGATTAGATGCAGGAGGTGAAACACAAATTCTGCAAGTCATTTCAGAAACCAATCACTGACTCGATCTGCTTATTCAAAGATACTCCGATGCATAATAAGTTGAAAAAGGGAGTGGTACAAGCATAACACAAAGCACACTTTATGCCATTCCTAAAAGTGGAGAAGCTTCAAGGAATCACCAAGGACTTGATTAATGGAAGAAGATTTTAAAAGAAGGAAGCATCAAAATGGGGTTCCTTAATCGTTCAGGTAAAAAAAAAAAAAACGGTTCCCTACGCATGTGTGTTGATTGCCGCAGTTTGAAAATGAACATTGTATTTTATAAAAACCGCTCCCGAATGTATCTGAGTTGCCGAGTTTGGTGGGGTGGCCTGCTGTTTACTCCACCTTGGTGCTAGACTCGGATTACCACCACATTTTCTTACATCCAGAGTCACAGAAACTCGCAACCTTCATTACACCACAAGGCCTCCATAGGTTTCTCTGCATGCCCTTTGGTCGTGCCTTGGTGGCCTCTATACCAGAAAGCATTAATTACACGTTTCCTGTTTTTTTCTAAAACAATATGTTGCCATTTTCTCAGAATAACGAGGCTCAAGACCAAGTTGGGTCAAGTCTTGGGTATTCTGCAGGACATTGACATGACACCAAACAAGGAGAAGTGTAAACTTTTTAAGCAAGAAGTGGAATACACACAGTAGATCATCACAGGGAGTCGGGCCTAAACTTAATCTTAATCTGGAAAAGGGATAGAGGCAGCACCCAATCTCACAGACTGAAAGCAGCTCAGACAATTTGTCGGCCTCGCCAAGCACTATGTTGGTTCCCACTTTTGCCTCCCTCATGAGGACTCTCACATATCTACTTCAGGGCGGCGACCACTTTGTGTGGGGAGAGGAAAAGAAGTGTAGTAAATTAAAAAGCAGATAGCATTTGCTCTGCTCCTCCAATTTACCCTAAATGACCCCATGTGCTGTGGTTGTTAGTGCATATGGTTTGCAAGCAGTGCTATCTCAAAGGAGAGGAGGGACGGAGTATCATATTGCCTATGGTTATCAAATGCACAAAAAGTGTGAACTCAATTGACCTGTAATTGAGAAGGAAACCGTAGCTTGTGTGTGGGCTGTTGAGAAATTCAGGCAGTTTGTGCGGGGTGGAGCTTGAGTTACACACTGATCACAAACCATTGGAGGGGCTCCTTCAGAAGCCTGCAGGTGATAAGGTTTCACCCCAGTTAGCCAAGTGTATCTCTCGTAAGAGTATTAGTTCACCGTCTTTGACCTAGAGGGAAAGAAAAAGGTCCTGTTGGAGTGCCTTTCATGACTACCCCTGACAGATGATATCTCCAAACAAGACAGTCCTTTCCAGGGAAGACTGCCAGATTGGCAAATTTGTCTGGGGGCAGTTTTTCAAGGAGATGTGGGCTGTAACAAACTAGGAGAATGCCATACTTTTCATGGTAATGGGATGGTTCTCTACAAAAAACACAGAGCCCGAGTTAATACCTTTTCAACAAGGTCAGGGAGAAATATCGTTATACAGAGGCTTGCAGTTCAGGGTTTAGCAGAACATACCAGCCATGGGAATGCGCTTGAAGTTGGTGCAATGCGCCCACGGCCCTCACCTGGGAACTTCTGCCATGGAGAGGCTACTCAGGGAAATGTATTGGTGGCCAAGTATGGGCACCATGATGGATCACCTGGTACAGTATTGCCCCCAGATGTGTTAGCAGAAAGAAGGGTTTACAAGTCAGAACCCTCCATGACTCTGGTTCCCTTCTCAAGAGGGCATGAAATACACTGGAACTTGATTTCATGGGACACATCAAGAGCTTACCCATGGGGAAACAGTATCCCCTGGTCCTCATTGATTACTTTAGCAACCAGCCTTACTTTGTCTTTGCCAATTCCCCAACCCATGGTTCAGGCCATAGCCTTTCTGGAGGCAATCTTCAGATGCAAAGCGTGCCCCGAGTCCCTTGTCAACGACAATGGGGTACAGTTTTGTGCTGGTGAGATGGAAGAGTTTCTGGGTCAAGTGGTATTCAGCACATGAAGATTTCGGTATATCATTGTGCAGGATATAGACAGGTGGAGAGGTTCAACAGGGCCCACAAAGATACCCTCCATTCAGCTTTCATAAGTGGAGAGAATTTGGAGGCTGTTCAGGAATTATTGTGGAGCTACTGCAGCGTAACCAACTCAGTGATAGGGGATTCAACCTTAGAAGTAATGTGGGGACGGAAGCAGTGTATGAAACTCCGACCCTGGTGATTGTTTGGTAAGACCACATATTCCAAGCTTGGTCCTAAAGCCATGAGAGAGGGTGTCATGGAAGCAGAGGAAACGGCTGCTTAACTCGAGAAAAGCCACTGTGGGGCGGATAGCAGAGGTTTGGAATTGAGTCAAGGTTGAAGTCCGCATTTCCCTGCACTGCAGAGGGCATCAGAAGTTTTCTGAACCACTGCTGGTCCAGGAAGTTCTAGCAAACGCATATGTTCACTGATGATGGGTACTCTTGGACTGTGGAGAAAGCCATACCTACGAAAGAAAGGAGAGAACACACAAGGGCGTTGGACGAGTCTGTGTTTGGTAAGGTAAAAAGTTGGGGTGGGAAGATTCAGATTCAGGTAGGGTGTTCGATTTGGAGGAGAGGGAGATGTGGCATCCTCCACATGTTTTGCCTTCCCCACTCACTCTCTTCGGCTTACATTCTCTCCTGCTGTGTTAGTTGCATCAATCCATTCTAATGTCGAACCATTTCCCTCTCCAGGTTTCTCCAGGTGTCAGTTGGCGGAGATGCAACAAGAAAGGAAGAGCTGATCTATATAGCGAATACCTTTTTCCTGACGTGCTTGTACCTGCCTCATCATTGTCTTAGCATCTAGCGGTATCCCTAAGGCCATATAATATAGCTGTATAGAGCTAGTTTGAGGTCAGCCTGTGAGTTATGGGCTCTGAAGACTGATTTAAAGGCCGAAACGCAGTGAGTGCCTTTAACGAGTTAAGGGGGCCGATAACAACGGTATGGCCCGAGCGTGAGGTCTATAAAGCTTTTAGAACCCATGACTAAACAGAAAAAATACCCATAGAAATATAATTAGTTTTATTATAATATTTTTTGGGAGGACTTAAATATTCCAACTGCAAAATTTAAGTTAAAAAAAAACATGGAAAATAATGACAAAAATGTCATGCTCATTTACAGAAAATTGTTCGTTTCATTAATTTAAAGTAAACGAAAAAAAGGATGGCATTTGTAGTAAAATGTACTTAGGCCACTAGACTGTTAGTGCATGGTTTTCAGAGAAAAAGAAAACCAAGTTCATATTTGCCGGCTATAGGAAAACTCCTGAACCATACTGGTTCTTATAGCCCGCAAATTGGCCAATGGGAATGGATTATTTTCCCGCCTAGGGTACTAATTATCTATAGTGTATAGGCCTGCGTCAAATACTATCTTTTATACTCTTATTTTACACTATGTTGATACTCCAATTTAGCAGGTGCACCAGGAGTGTCCAAGCATACGTTTTCCCTCCCAGGTCTAATAATGCAATTGGTCTGTAATTAGCTGGTTTATTCCTCAAGTCCTTTTATGGACAGGCTTAGGGATACATGCAGGGGGGGGGGGGAGGGGGGACAACATCTTATATACCGGATTCCTTTACAAAAGACGTCTGATGCCAGAAATGACTTTTTGCTATTATTACCTTTGACCCTTTTACAAACCAGTATAAAAAGCTCTCCCAATTTTCTGGTTATATTTTCCTCTTATTGTCTTCTAAAACACTTTGCAAATGAAAATATTTCATTAAGTCAATGGTACCCCACCCCTTTATCATGGAGCTCAATTTTATTTTATATACGTACAGAAAGCAGCTGGACCCTATAAGTAGGCTCTTTTAATGACCAGTGATTATGCTGTGGCTGATTATTTCTCCACTTAGTGGGGAAAGCCAAAACATTATTTTATTTGCCCTATTCAATTATTCCTTTATTTGGTCCATTAGCATCATTTTTATACCCTTGTTCTATATTTTATATTTGTTATTTTCTATTGTTTCCTGACACTATTGTTTTCTGAAATTATAGTTTACAGGGCTCAGAGGCAACTTTACGCGTAAATCCTTTACTAATCTTTTGTATAATGTTTTGCTTATATTTCTGAAAATGTTTGGGCTATTACATTAGTCAAAGTTTTTTAATACACTTTTAGCCAGAAGGCTTTGTATATATACAAACAACATATAATACATCCACAACCAAGATTATAAAAATTGCAAAGTTAAAGTCACACTACTGCCGGCCCTACTAGGCCCTTAAAAATGTCTACAATTTTCAAATAAAGACACAATAAAATATATCAGATTAATATCATCACCTAGCATGAACTTGCACCATGCATCAGCAATATTGTTAAAATCAAATATATTATTATAAGATTTTAAAAACTTATAGCGCAGCGCAGCCAAGCTTTTACAATCAATGATCAAATGTTTCAGTGACTCAGGCTCATCCCCTCCAAATAGACGGCACTGATGCATTTCCTTAAGCACACCTAGCCTTGCACCCATAGTTTCAAGTGCTACTGAGGAATTACATTTCATTAACAGGTATGTACGGAAGGTGTTGACACTAGGATATGCTAGGATGTATTTAGGAAAATTTGCTCGGGTGAGCCTGGATTGACAATATGGCCCGCTATACACCTTGGATGCGAGTTAGATCATATTATATTCATAACTATATTCAGGCATGTTCCTTTTTAGCCACAATTTAAGTCCATCTTTAACTGAAATAAATTGATGTGTATCCAACAGTCCATTTCCCATGCATGGTTTTAATTTTGCCCACTGTGCCAGTAATCAAACTGCCATCCAATCTCAGATATGCCTGGATGTAAGCAACAATAATAGTGTAATTCTGTAATTTGCACATGTTATCAAAGAACTTAACACATTGGCTAGTATATGATGACATTATGCTTTGTATGTCAAAGTCTAGATACAAGTATTCCATAGACATTCCGAGGCAACCGCATCAATTTGCGAAGTAACATTGCTTCAAATGCTACAAACCGTGCACAATATTAATGTCCCCATATTGCTACTGCATGTAACAGAATAGCTCTAATTTTAGCTGTATATATCATTAATATGGCATGCGTTGAGTACCCTACATTTCTCCCAATGAAAACACTTAGTGCGTTTGTTGATACTTGACAGCAAGATTTTACTAATTCCAAATGGCAATCCGACTTAAGTTTATCACATTGTTCTAGAGTCTTTTTACTCAACTTCCAGACATATTATTTGTTTTTCTTTTTTTTAGCAGGATAGACCATCACCTTAATCTTCTCTATGTTGGTCAATCCATTAGAAGAGGCGTAAAAGGGCAAGAGCGTCAATCATTTTCAGCAAGCCTGTGTGCGTGTAGTCTAATATCAACAAATCATCAGCATAGGCGAGCCAGCAAATCACAGTGTTTCCCCAACTTCACTGGATTGGCACCAATGCTTCCAAACGCATCTTCCATATCTGCAAAGTACGGATTAAAAAGGGTTGCCCCCACAATGCAGCCTTCTTTTACGCCACTACTAGAGGACAGCATAGCGGATGGTCTCCCTGTTGCATTCAAATGCAAACGGACATGCGTGTCGGAATACAGCAACATCAGCATTTTTAATAAACCTTTAGGAATATTCCACGTGTTTAACTTCTGCCATAAACGGTTCCTCATCGCCGTATCGAATGCGGCAGAGAAGTCAATGAAGGCGCAATATACATTGAGCTCTCTGCGCTGCTATGCATGTTCGATTGCTGATGTCAATATTAATAGGTTATGGGCGGTACATGCTTTTGATCTAAAACCTATTTGGTTTGATGCCAATATTTTGATATCCGACATCCATGCGTTTAATTAAAAAAAGCAGCACACATGTGAATATTTTGGAGGAGATATCTAGCATAGCAAACATACGAAAATTCGCTGGGTTGTCCCAGACGCATTTTTTGTGCACAGTAAGTATATGACTTATAGTCCATGACATGGGTATCATGCCCAGTATACCTATTAGTGTAAATAGTACATGGAGAGCCGCTGCCCATAATTCTGGTTCCATTTTCAACAATAGGTTGCATGCCCCATCCGGACCAGACGCCCGAGAATTGTTAAGCTTTTCTATGATAAGTGCTAGAACTAAAACTGACGCTTTACATTCCCAACTTTCCATCGGTAGTGGGAAAATATCGTTTTCATCCTCATAACGACCAAGGGTAGCTTTTATATGAGCACTCCATTGTGCTTCTGGGTTGCAATTTATTGTTATGTCTCTTTTTTTTCCACTTCGCAGTGTCTGCCATATCCCCCATGTATTCTTAGTAAGTGCTAGATTGGTAATGTTTTCCGTTGCTCAATCTCGCACTGCCGCTTGTGCTGTTTTAACCATTGTCTGCAGGTCTTTTTAACATCCCGAATCATGAGAGAAACAGACTTTGCCGCCATTACGTTGTTTCCTTTTGGCTAAACTAATCGACTTGTCATTTCCTTTCGTCTGGGGGCCCAGTTTATTTAATATTTCCATGCTGCTTTTGTAGCTCCGGTTCATCAGAACCTGCGTTCAGATGGTATCCATCATAGTTGTAAAGTTGACTATTATCATTTCGTTTGTATTTGCCCCATCAGTTCCCCCCAAGATAAATTGTGGGACGAGGTCGTTAGCAACCCTATTGGCAGAATCAAAGTTTTGCTGATGCCAATGTATACGATTGCGACCGTCATTGAGATATAATTGGCCATTGTCATCATAGTCAGCACTTACCGGTCTGATATTGACAATGCCAATAGAGAACATAACGAGAGATGATCGCTCTCATCGCGACTAACGACACTCGTGTCCTTAATATAGCCTAAACCACTAAGGTTAGCGAACACGTAATCCAAGGTGGCGGCAGACCTACCGTCAATCCTAGCTTACTAGGATTGACGTTGGTATGTCGCCACCTTTCACGCAGAGCTTAGGGGTGAGCCTATTTAATTTGGTCAATTCATGGGAAGCCAGCAACCTTTGCCACATGTTCCCTTGCTTATTGAACTTAATCACAACTGCTGTAGTTGAAAAATTCCTAGTATTGCAAGTGTCATACACTGGCAGTGCACTGAACCTTGCATTAAAATCATCCACCAGCCAGATGGGGTATCAGTGGTTAAACTGCTGTAATATGTCACCCACAACCTTTAGGTTCTCTCTGCTTTCAATCATTTTCGGTGGATCATAAATATTCAACACAATGATCGCAATATTATCAAGGGTAAGCTTTGTAGCCAAAAAATTGGTGGTGGATTGTTTTAACCTACTTATTATCCATGGGGGTTTGACTGTTACCAACAGCCCACCATTTGGTCTCCCTTTAGGCCCTTAGTTCGCGACTTGGTGGACAGTGCTGGGCCCACCAAATTGCACTTCTGCTGTGAGCCAAGTTTCTTGCAGGGCTACTATCAAAAAGGTATCCAACATAGATATCAAACCCTCTTCCTCAAACAAATGCAGGTATCCCCTTTTATTCCATGAGCACATTAATTCTCATGTATCAGTGTCATCGACGTTCCTCTATAAAGTAAGGTTTAAACGATGTGGGGAGCCACTGCCAGTATCCATTGGGAACAATATGTTTACTGGCCTTAGCTGGAGGATTTTCATCTACAATGACTATTTCAGTTGCATTTGTCTTAGAAACGAGAGAGCCATTGGTTACCTGTAGCTTCCTGGGTGCGCCACCTACTTTAGTCACTACTCGCTGGGCACTTATTGGATCTGGTGGTGGCTTATTTAGACAGATATTTCCCATCTTAAGCGGGCGGCTTTTAATTAATGGGAAGGACACTGTTGTCGCTGTGCATCGCAACCTCAATATATCAACTTGATACCCCATAATATAGTTGAGGTCAGTATCGGAGTGAAAGCATATATTCATTATATATTGGTTTGCTATTTCTACTTGATCAACAAGCCGAATATCTTCTGTAGAGATAGCCCTTAATGGTACGATGGCCTGGAATACAGCTCTCCAATGTAGTGGTAACTGCGAGCCGTCACAAAAAATCTGGTGTAATTGCAGGGCCCTAAAATGGCTCCCATTATCCACAGCCGTATTGGTTTTTGGATTACCATGTTCCCCATTACTGTTATTCGGAAGATTCCATAGATCAATCAGGGTGCCTTGGGAGAACTGGGATGTCTTAGTCAAACTGTGATTTTCACATTCCTTGACTGCCATTTTCTGAATAGCGATCAAGGGCGATTCAGCCAGAGGCACATTAATATTGTTAGCCATTATCTCATTCATTTTTAGAGCACTTACAGGTAGTTCAGGCAAGTTGTGTTGAGTTTCTAAATGAGCAGCACTAATCTACACCTGGACACATACAACTGCAGGCATTTTAACAACAGTTTTCTTTTTTTTTAGGTAGTCTATTTTTGCGCAAACATGTTTTCTTACTATACATGAAGGCGTGAAGGACGGGAGGTAACCTACCCTTCTAATTTTTCATGCGATGCCCCCCCACCTGCCTTATTGGGCTTGTCACTCTTTAGGATGTTAGTTATATTATGCTCTTGCATACAATGAGGAGGCATACTTGGGCTTCGATGGCATACTGAATGATTTTTTGACCTTAAACGTTTGTGTATTAACAGGGATTGTACATCAAGTTTCGTTTCCAGTGTCGCATTTAGCTACCAACAAGGTAAGCAGATTCTCCAAAGCATAAGACATGTCGGAGGACATGCTCTCCTCATTAGCACTCACATTTGGGCTTATATTGGGTACCCCCAAAGCTTTTGTGTGCGTGTCCATCAGGATGTCATTATCCGCACGCTTTGGCATGATTGTGTTGCTATGTCGGGCATCAGCCTTGCATTTCACACCAATAGGATTTGTATTAAATCCAAACTTAAAGATCAGGGTTTTAACTGGTCATTATTATATAGACCGTAGCAGGGAGCATGCAGGGTTATTGGTAGTGACAACATATAGGGAGTTGATACAGCGTCAACAAAAGACATTTCCTTATTGTTTCCCATATATTGAATGTCAAATTCTTCTAACATGGAACTAGCAAGATCGATATTGGTGTCAACCGTGGAAAGCAAATTATTAAGTTATGGGTGTTCACATTGCCTACAGAATTAGGAATGTTACTCTCAATAGTAACAGATTTGATGGTCTCTAGTATGTGTGACGTGGGGGAGGCATCATGTTGCATGGGCACCATGTCTACTTTTTCAACCGGAGTCACATGTGCCACCGGAGTAAGACCTGTTTTTCCACAAATGACATCACTTAACAGTTTCGAACTGACACAGCCCAATTCTTTCATTAGGTTGTCTACTAATTCTTTCGTCGCTGTATTCACCATATTTATCATTGCAATTGAAGTCTGTGATATAGAGGGCAGCAATTTAGTATAATTTGTTTGCTAGGAATCGCATCTTTTTAGGTTGGGAACTCACTTTTGGAAAACACATGCGTCTATTCCGCAGCGCTTTGTGGGTTGCCAGCTCAAACTCGATATCGTCCATATTAGAGCTCTCCTTACAATATATACGGTGATCTTGGTTATGTATTATTTAGTTAACCTAGTGCTAACACAACCACTCTAGTATCGGAAGTACAAGTCATTTAGCTTGGCTATGATTTGCTAATACCCAATAGCAATTGTGCAAATAGAAATTACAGCAATCTGGAATAACAGCAAAAAATCAACAACTAGCAGAGACGTGATTACCTTCTTACTCTTAACATGGATATAACATATCACACTGTTGACACTGTAAATAACAATATCTGTTTACAATACATTGCAAGTATTACCCAGGTTGTACCTTTGGTAAACTTACATGCGTGCGACTCTCTAGCAGGAAGACGGTTAACCACAGTGGGACACGAACTAAGCGTATGACTCCATCTCAATTTACCAACCAGATTTAATGGCTAACTGGCTGACGTGCTGCGAACAGCCACTTGCTGTGAGCGTGTGTGCAGGAGCGCGCGCACAACACCTTTTGAGGGATTATGGGTAGGAGGGAGGAGCAAAATCCTAAAAGTTAAATAAAATAGGTATTAGGACTCTCAAATATATAGCAGAGTTCTTGGAGTCCATTTATTTGTTTCCAACTCCTTGAAGGCGTACCAAAACAGCAGTGTGATAGACGTGGTCCAGGGATTCCAGCCACCAGCCACTTACAGAGCCACTTGCTCTGAGCGCAAGCGCGCAGGAGCTCGCGCACAGCACCTTTTGAGGGATTTTGGGTGTGGGTCCATGACGGTGTAATTTGTCCCCAGCCATAGGTCGGAAGGTGTGCTATAAACAGAATTATGCGTCAGTTTATGCAGACTGCTGGCATGTTCTCCACCCACTATGAGATCATGAGGTCGCAAAATATGCAGTGGTTCCGTAGAAATGGCATTTATTTGAGCCCCATTGGCAATGCCGTTTTCTTTTACACTGTGCAAGAAGCATTGACCAGAATGTTGTAAAAATGTGTGGAGAGGCAAACAGAAAAAATATAAAGAGAAAATACACAAAAAAAGTGCTTGCACGCACATAAAAATAAATTTAAAAACTACACTTTATACATATATACTGGAAGACTGAATCCCCTACTCAGTTTCATATTGTTTACCACCCCCCCAACCTACCTTCAATATTACGAAAAGGTAGTGGATTACGCAGTACTTTCACAATTGCACGTGCCACATCCTGGGTGGCTATGTGGATGTATGTGGATGGAGAAATCACCCATACTTTCATTGAACTTTGTAGTGGAAGTGCTTTGGAATGGCACGACATTTGTACTGTAAATGTGTAACGGTAAATTTCAAGTTTTGTACGGGACTGACCGTGTTCAATGATGGCAGCTTTAATGCGATTGGTGGATGCGTTTGTGCCTATTTACCAGTAATCCAATGCAGTACAGCTGCAGAAAAGATAGTACAAAGGGAAGAAGGACTGCTCCAGTTTTACAGGAGTGCGGCCCACGTGCTACTTTGGGAGGCGCACGTGAAAAAATCTGTCCTTTACAGCACATTGCCCAATTGCCATGGCAGTGTGGGGATTAGCCAATCAGGTAGTGTGGGTGGGGTTAACAGGAAGGGGAGGTGAAATGGTTGCCCATTATCCTGTGCGTACTGAGGGTGGCTGACATGGCGAAAGGTATTGTGTTTACTATAGGTGATCCCTTTGTAATAGATCTGCACAACTATGCCCTGCAAAGAAACTTTGACAGAAATTTTGGTTTGGAAGGAGTGGACGCATTGTGGAACGCTGTGTATGAGTGCCATTTCTCCGAAATGCATGCAATTTGCAAAGACCTCGCCACGTTTCCAGTAGTAGATTCCTCCTGCTTTACTGGGGTGCTGCCCTGGCGGTACTTGGAAAAAGGCACATGCCACATTCTGCGCTTGTGAGCATGCTAGCCAAATGAAATAGGACTATGGCCTTTGGCCAATCCGGTGTCTTGGGTGTGCGTCACAGGAAAGGGAGGCATTCACTTTCCCCATTACTTTGTGTACTGTGGCTGGCAAACATGGCAAGACTTACCATTTTCGTCTTGGGTGATGGCTTTGTGGAAGATCTGTGCGTGTATGCCCTCGAAGAAGACATGTCTGGCAATTTTGGTTTGGAGGGAGTGGACGCTTTGTGGAGTGGTTTCGAATAGTGCTGTTTCGGCGGACTGCTTCTAGAATGTCGACGCGTGGCCTCTTCATCAACTGTAAATTTAGTGATTGTTCACTTTGGAGCCTTCCTTATGGGTTAAATGCCTTGTTCCTGTGTGTTCTGTCAACTAAAGATTATGATGAAAGCAGTGCAGCGCTTTTTTCCTACAGCCAAGGTGCTTTTCTCATGTATACCCCCGAGAATAGTATGGAAGTATTCCAATGATTCCTGTCGCCAGCCAGAGGACGGAAGGGGTCTCATCAACAGAAGCATGTGTGACTTCTTAAGTGCTGCTGGGATGTGCTGCTGGGATGTTCTACTGTGAGAATGAGAACATTGGTTTGTGATACATACACCTTTTCACGACAAATGGCATGTCTTTGTCGTACAGTGGCATTGAAGTGTTGTTTCGCAATCTACATACTGCACTGAAGAGCCTATTGTAAGAATGTGAGCTAACAATGAAAACACACTTTTACGTATGAAAACAGCAAAAACAGTGTTTCTAGGGAAGAACACTTTTTTTTAAAAAAAAAACACAACGACCCCAAAAGTTCTTTTCAGAGCCGCCACAACTAACAACGTCTGCTCCCCTGGTTCAAAGTTATCCCCCACTCCTGTGCGCGCACAGCCCGAAAAGTCAGCGAATATCGCGATAGTTGCAGTGTGGCACGTGTTACATATGTCCCTTTTGCAGATGACGCTCATAGAAATGGGCCTGCAGAGACTACGGGATTGGCTAACTAAGTTTGTGGGTGTGGTGTATACGGACGTACGGACAGACTGTGCTACACAGTGTATTTGTGGACAGAAATGCAGAGGGTGCGGCTATGGCTGTGTGTTACACGAGGCACAGCGTGCGGGTTTTAGGCGATTCCGACATACATTGAAAGTGAATGGAAAACACTGTGCAGTGGCTACTCATTTTGCAATCTATGATGTGAATGTCTAGTGCTATGGAGTAGCTACAATGAAGTGCCCAATTTTGGTTTCTCTTTGTGACACTTTGGTGGCAAGTAATCATGCCGATATTATTGTTGTTGATTGTGCAGGGAAAATTGCACAGTGTGTTACACGAGTTTCAGTGCCGTTTGCGATGAAGGAGGCACGTGCCCAGTTCATGCGTTTGTTTCTGATCTTTTGCATATGTTTTTAACGCATTATGCAGTCACCGATGTGGAAGCGTCATTTCCTATTTGTTCCGTTAATGCAGACAGTGCAAAGAAGCATATTTCTACCTTTATTTGACATGTGCCAATTACATACTTTGCCCTAGGGAATATGACGTTTCACAGCACAAATACTTTGTCAGCTATAACGTTCATCATATTATGCCAGCAATCCCAATTTTTGTACATCCCAACTACATTGGTTTGGTGCCCTTCTTGAAAGTATTCATATTTTATTGTAGTTACTGTTGCGCTGTGACTCCTTTGAAAACGCTCTGCAACACGTAAACAAACCTATTTGTACAGCGACTCCCTTTCTAACCGATTCCACTACAGTGTTTACCACACTGCCACATGTCTAGCAGTGCATGTGTGCATTGGCAATTCTGTTGTTGATCTGTGAAAGGTGCTTTCTTTATTTACCTTTAGTTCCTTTCCCAGTTCATTTTCATTTAGCATGCTGCTCTCACACATGACGCAGAAGGAATGACCGCAAAGGTCAGGTACAGAAGGGGCAGCACCTACCTTGTCTGGATACTATAGTGGACGTGCCAGGAGACAGAATTATTGGGTAGCCCTCACGTACATAGGTGCCAGTCATTGTAAGGCTCCCGTAAGGACCGTTGCCACGCACTTCGAAGTACCTTCCCATTGTACAGTAACACGTTCCAGTACATTCACAATACAATGCCCTTTGCCGGGTAAGGGTCTGTAGTGTGGCACATCATTTGCTAAGGTTGTTTTAGAGCTACGCTGCCCTACAGGAGTGCCCCTCTTGTTGCCTGTAGCAGTTGTGGGTGATGCTGTACATAAAAGTAGGATACGTAATTGTTGGAAGGGCGGTAGCCTGCCCACTGGTCCCCTGTTCTTTCATTTCAGTTGTCGTCACATGCAGTATAAACACTTTATGCTACGCAATTAGTATTAGGGGTACCATTCACGGATATGTATGCATTGTGGAATACAAGAATGTTTACAACAACTGGAACACAGCTTCATTACGTACAGCAGGAAGCCATTTATTGTGTCCGACCCATGCAGCTAACACGCTTTTCTAACCACCACTAAGATTGTTCGCGCTCTGCATATTCTGCTGTTTTTTATTTGCCTTCACATGCACTATTATGTGCGTGAGGAAGGTGCACAAGCTTTGCCTTTTTGCAGACTTAGTAAAAACTGTCCCACCTGCAGTTACATGTTTTCTTCAACTGCATGACCGGCAGGCAACCTCTTGATACTTTCAGTCACACTGCTGAGTGCACACACAATGTATCTGTTTAACGGGTCATGGAAAGGCAAACAGCAGATAAATCAAAGTAATGCAATGTTTACCATGTCCACGTGACACTGCAGGTTGCTGTTCCTGGTTTACCATTGGCCGTTATACAGGTATGAGTACTTTATCCACACATTGGTAGGTTTGCCGAGCCAACCAGGAAGTCGGCACTAGTACTTTAAATGGGGTAGCCTACTGCATGAATCCGTAGGGCTAGCAACAGGGGCGGTGCTACCAGCATACAGTGGATGACCTATGCATGGCTCTAGGTGTGGAACGGAAACACGTGCCCTTCCCCAACTACTTAGAACATTCGAAGATGCGGACATGCAGCCACTAATGGAGTCCTATGGATAGCTGCCGTGGGATTGCACATACGACAACTAGGTGCAGTGTCCCTAGGAAACGTCCATATTGCTCATCTGTAGTTATGTCGGCCAGTAGTGTGCGGTACAGATTTATCATGCACTGTTAACAGAAAAAGAGAGCCTCCCTACACACTAAACCACATTTACTATGTACTTCTGCAATTGGTACGATACACCAACTCCATTCGGACAAGTAAGGTGTAGCGCAAATGGATGCATACACCAGACAATTTGCCCTTTCCACACGTTTATCGTGAGGGCAGGCAAGAAATCAGTAACAAACTGTTGTTAACGGGACGTTATGGTTATGTTGCCGTACTAAATACCTATCGTCTTTACAGAAAACAGTATGCTAAAGCAATGTTCTGCTTACAGTGCTCTACTAAAAACCTATGAAATTCACTAACAAAAACATTGTTAATGGGATGTTATGGTTAAGTTGCACTAGCAAAAACCTATCAAATTTCATAGAAAAACATTGTTACAGGGACGTTATGCTTACAGGTAAAACCCACGAAATTCGACAGTTATGGTAAACTAAGCAACCGTAACTGGTGCCACCAGTGGGCACTGCAAGGACTTACACCCATGACATCAAAGATGGCATCACAAATCTCATTCATGACATCACTCATGACATCATGTGTGTCTTCCTCCGTTTTGTTCACTACCCTAAGTAGGCCAGGTGCTTTTCTTCACTAATAGTCATGAACAAACAATTGAAAAGGTTCTATATTTGTGTACGGCAACCTTCTCATATGTTCTTACACACCTTTCTTTACGGTTCACTCACATTATATGATACATATAAATATAGGGGAGGAGGAAAGCATAAATCAGCACTCGTTTCTTTGCATGAAGATAATCAGTTATGTTAATAACAGTTTCCGTTAATACTGCTGCTTTTTAGCTAACTAAGTCCCTTGCATATGGTCATGTTTGTATGCATTACGCCGTCTTTATGGTTTCTGTGCAGTAGTGCAAATATGTAGTTATAAAGGCAACGGTAGCTACTTCTTACATGTTTCACTGTACCCAACACTCTAAAACGAATGCATTAATATTGTTAGTATGTAACATGGAAAGATTTTGAAGGTTACACTTCCATGAGCCATGGTGCGGACAATGGCTACGTTTGCACATGAGTTCCTTCATATACACTGAAAAAGTGCATAATACTATGGTGTGTATAGCAATGCATTCCTCCATGACATACTTCTCTCATGATAGTTCTTCCAATATTCTTTTATAGTTTTCTGCCACCATTACAATAACAATCCCTTGAAGAGGCTTCCTATGAAAAGTAAATGAGCATGTGATGTCATGGGTGATGTCATGAATGAGATTTGTGATGCTATCTTTGATGTCATGGGTGTTAGTCCTTGCAGTGCACACTGCTGCCACGAGTTATGGTTGCTTAGCTTACCATAACTGTCGACTTTCATGGGTTTTTCGGTTTTACCTGTAAGCATAACATCCCTCTAACAATGTTTTTCCATCGAATTTCATAGGTATTTCCTAGTGCAACTTAACCATAATGTCCCTTTAACAATGTTTTTGTTAGTGGTGGTAATTACACCCAAGTCTACCACTTTTGGTGGCATGTATAAATGAGCTAAACACACACCACAAGGCACAGTACTGCATTAAGAATATAAATGTGACCTTTGCAAGATAGAATATATCTGATCAAATGCAAAAGTCGGCGATAGCAGCAAAAACAGAAATTGAGGTGGGTAGTCAGAGATGTGCAGATGAACAGAACACTTTGTGCAGCAGATAGACACATATTAATCTTACTAAGGGTGTTTATTATTATTATTATTATTATTATTATTATTATTATTTTCTGACAATGTGGAAGATTGAGGGTATCCTACCACCCCATTTGTACATTAGCAGTTGCTGGGGGAGAAAGAAGGTAAAATGGTGTACACTGTTGCGCTGATCCTTGATCCATGAGAAGGGCCCCAGATAAAGTGGTTTACACCCGTTTCTGATAACCATATCTGACAGGGGGCACATCTAGGAGGGTTTATCTAGTGGTTTTATTTATTTCAGAGTCTTACAATGCACCAACTGACAGTATTCCAATTCAAGGGGTTAATCTCAATATAACAAAGAACAGTACTATACTATCAGAATAAGATACTGAAGCAGCATTAACAAAGAAGAAACAACCAGTTTGTAACATAAATCTGGAAAATATCACAATTATCCAATTGAAACTTAATGAGATGTGTGGGGTGTTCATAATTAAAAATCTATATTGTAGTATACTCTGCTATTTTGCCTTCTGCAGTGAGCTCACCTCTTTGGAAAAGGACAAACATCCTATGAGCAAGTGGTACATGTTGTAGAGAATTCACAAATGACTGAAATATGTTCAGATCGAGGCAATACCGTCGTCCATGAAAAGGCTTACCTGTATGTACTCGATAGTGGCTCTTTAGCTGCCTCTTCTGGCTGAAATACTTCCCACACTGGTCACATGTAAAGGCCTTTTGTCCTGCAAAATAAATCTGCATTTATAAAACAGTTTAGAAACCAGAGCACCAGAGAATGTTAAAAAAGAAACTGTTCACTGAAAGAACAGCAAAAGATAATTGTTTAACTATGAAAAGTGAGGACTTCAATAATTACAAAGCTAGAGTAATTCCTATAGTGAAGACAACCCGGTATTATCTGGTTAGGATGTTTAATATGTTAGAACAAGATATTGGCTTGGCAGTGCTTGTCCAGAGTGGTCTAAAGCAATGTGTATAGCCACTTGAGGATGTCTATTTGAGCCCTAACAAAAACATTCCACTAGGTGGAGCTCTGATTGTTGTTGAACTTTGCTAGAGATACAGGCTTTAACACACAACCACCAATAATGAGGCACTAGGTGCGTTACGTTAAAATGTTAACTGCACAATGTTGCCTTTTAAATGTCTATACCTTCACAGCTAACATTTTTCAACTGGTTAGAAAGTCGATTGCAGTTTTTGAGTAGATGAAAAATAAATTACTTCTGCTCATGGAATATATATTACACGGCCTGCGGTAGCGGGCATGTAGTTATGGTTAAGTTGCTCAACTCATCGGAAGAGCACTTTTTGGGCGGCTTATACCTTCACTCCCCCTGGACAAATCCTTACCAAACTTTGCAAAGTATATGGCCGGCTCCGAATTTATTTGACAAGTTTGGTGAGGTATCGTCAAGGGGTGGCAAAGCTATAGGGGGGGCATACACACAATGGAAAAAAATGTGCTCACGCCTACAGCCCAAACCGCTGGATGGGGCTTGACCAAATTTGTGCCAGGAGCGCCAGCTTTGTCCCGAAAGCGTGTTTTTGTAAATTTGGTGTAAATCCGTCCAGTTGTTTTTTTAAACAACCAAAAAGCAGGTCCAAAAAGATTTGTGATAATCTGGCTCCGCTTCGCGGACCCATGTCCCTGTTCGGTCTGTGGACAGGCATTCAATTGGCCCAGAGGGTGGGGTGATGTCCGCGGACATCGGACGCAACCTATGATAGGATGGCGAAAAGCGTGAAGTGCGTCAGATTTTTGGAAATGCCTGCCATGTTGGATTCGCAGACACTGCAGTAGAAACATATTAAAAAACACAACATTGCACTTGTCAAACGTATCAAACAATCTCTGGTGAAGTGAGGGGTGATGAGGATGGGATGGGATATGGCGTTAGAAGCCAAAAAACAGGTGTTTTTCACCCCCAAAGTCAACAGCCCGGATGTTCGGGGGCAGTCCTGTGATGTTCTCGAACACTTCAGATGTTCGGGGACATTTAAGCCTATTTCTGTATTACATGGTTGGTGAAAATCAGTTCTTGGATGGCTTATAACTTTGGGACCACTCAATGAAACTGCATGAAATTTGGGAATTTTACTCTGAATGGTTTTGGAAAGTGTGGCGCTGTTTTGTCAAGAGGGAACATATTTAGAGGCGGGGTCCCAAAATATTTTAAAGGCTTATACATGTGGTGCCATTTGACAAATCTACACAAAAGTTTGCAAAACTATTTTAAATATAGATATAAATGTTCTTGTAAAGATTGGTGGGATTTTCTCAAGAGGGCGCTAAATCAGATGGGGGTCTCAACATTTTTAGATGGCTTATAACTGTGTTGCTGTTTGACGAATGTGGACAAAGGTTTTCAGAAAGATTATAGACCCAACCTTCAATGTTTGTGTAAAGACTGAATGGATTTTGTCACGTGGGGGCTAAGTTATATGACTATTGTATGTAGATACATTTTGGAAAAAATAAATCATGAGCAGATTTCAAGCAAGCTAGCGTAAGGAGCATTGGCAAGGACCTTAAAGCATGGTTTTTCAAATATGCCAGTGTTTTATTTTTTGACAATTGTTATAATGTAGGTACAAAAATAGTGATATACCTTTGGTGACTGAGGTATAGCATGTGGCCATGGGCAGTGGCCAGATTGTCTGGGTTATGTTATAAGGTGATGACCCGGACAATCTGGCTACTGGCCAGGAATGCGAGGGACGGAAAATTGTGTTTAAGTGGCCATGTCCACTAGGCACCGGCAATGTGGTAAAGGTATTTGAAAGTTGGATAGGTTTCAAAGGAAAAAAAAAATGTGCTTGTGGTAATATGGTCATAGACTTTGCCTTCTGCAGGCTGCAATGGAAAGGGAAGAAGGGCTCTGTACGGAGCCCTGCCTTTTCGTTTCACGGTGGCCATCTTGGAAAAGGATTTTCCTTCCTACAGCGGGACGCCGAAGGAAGAAAAATCTATTTTTTAGCACCCTGGGTTCCCGCTTTGGGAACCAGGAGTGCTAATGGCCTTTATCCCCCATTGCAGGGCTGCAATGGAGGATAATGGTCCGGAGCCCTTGTTATTTATTTATTTATTCATAATGCGCAGACGCCCGCAGGCATCAGGGCGCACACAGACACACTTTGCTTGGGCCGATAACTTGGGCTGCCGGGCCGTTATCCCCCGTTCCGGTCCCTCGAACAGTGGATGAACATCAAATTATTCCCATTAACATAACACAAAATACTTATGGAAATGTTGGAAAAACGTATTGAGTCTATGTACTTTACTCAGAAATGTAAAGTAGATGGAGACTAGAAGATTTTTTTTTTGTTATATTTTTTTAACTATAAAAGATGGTTCCTAAAGGAAACTTTCTTTTGTTGTTCAAAAAAAAATGTGCAGGAGAGGTTAGAACGTAAGGTGAGGACGGAAATGAGGGAAGAGGCACCAAGCACTAACATGGAGGGGCAGGTGGCCAGGTGAAGATGTTGTGCGTGTGTTACTTCTAAGGTAGTGGTCAGTGTTTCTCATGCTCCTTGATCACAGCTTCAAACGCAAGTCGAAATTGCTTCCCCCTGCAGAGTGGTGAGTTGCAGTATATACAGAGGACTGTTGTCTTCCAAAGATATGGGTCAACAGCCTCTTTTAATGCTTGCAAGGTAGCTGGTGGGGTTTTGTGTCCCACAGAAGTAGGCTATGTGGTTACATTATTGGTTGAGGAAGATGATGTGGAGGAAGACAGCCTACTACTTGCTAAGAAAGGAACAATCTTTCCGAGAGCATTGCGGTAGTTGGATTTGGTGTGGCAATGCATGGAGGTGGTCCCGTAGGAGTAATGTCCAGGTAGTCCAAGTGCATTTCACTTTTGTAGCTTCAGCCTTCGTTAAATTCAAACAGTAGTAAAGAACTGCTACACCCATGATTCTCTCTGGGTGCTAGATCACTGATGACATCACATACCTGGGCCACTTGTTTTTGTTCACGGAAATATCTAGGCCAGATGGTTTTGTTGTATGACAGAATATTAAAAATCAAAAGGTTCTGTTTATCTACATATTAACCTTGTCATATGTTCTAAAGTACTTTCCTTAGGGTTTGGTCTCAGCTCGTGGTGCGCGCACATGGGGCAATAGGCAGGCCTCCAACACATAATTCCTTTGCATACATGAAGATAAACTTTAATGCTATTAACATTTTCTGATGATGCTGTTTCTTTCTTCCTTCCTTACTTTAGTTTCCCTGAATGTGCCTCTGATTTGTACATATTGTGGGCCTTCATATGTATTGTTTGTACTAGCCCAAGTGTGTAGTAAGTCTTGAATTGTTAGCTAGTTATTCCATGTTTAACATTCCACAATCACCCCTGACATCATGCAACCAACATTATAAACACAACCCCTTGTAGGGACTTTTCATCAAAATGAATTTCACATGTGATGTTATCAGTGATGTCATCAATGATATTTCACATGTGATGTTATCAGTGATGTCATCTTTGATGTCCTGGGTGTTAGTTTTAGCAGTGCACCTTGGTGGTGCGAGTTATGGTTGCTAAGCTTGGTATAACTGGCGAATTTCTGAGGTTTTTCGGTTTTACTTGTAAACATAACGTCCCTTTAACAATGTTTTTTTCATTCAGATTCATAGGTTTTTATCAGTGCAACTTAACCATATTGTCCCTTTAACAAATATACATATATCTCACCGCAATCATATTTCTGATGCTTGTATCTGCTTAGATTCACATGTTGTGCATAGGCCGACATCTAGTGGAAGCTGCTGAGTATTACAGTTGTTGTTTTCGAAATTCGAAAAAGGACATCGACAGGGTGTGCCAGTAATACTATCCCTAGTGTGACATCCACTGAACCCATGGTCCTTCATGTGTCGAGGTCCCTCAGAATGTTTTGTTTCTGACATGAGGTAGCATGAAGTCTAGCATGAGTACAGATGTATCCAAGCAGATATGTATCAGACAAGCTCATACGATCCATGCGCCTTCTCTCCGAGAGGAGGAAGGGTGGGTGCATGTGCATCTAAGCAGGTACAAGCATCAGAAATTCGAAAACGGTGAGTAATGCATCCCTTCTGAGGCTTGTGGAATATACTTAGATCACATGCTGTGCATGGATTAGCGAGCAGTGTTAGGAGAAGGTGGTGGGCTGTGAGAAGGTTCATGGGCGAACAGATGTCTTAGAACCGCTTGTCCCACCTGTGTATCTGTCTTGGAATGTGTGTACTGAGCTCCATGTAGCTGCTTTGCAAATGCTGTCTATGGGGACATTTGCAATGAAAACCAAAGTAGCTTCTGTGTTCCTTGTCGATTGAGCTCTCAGCGTGAAAGGCAGTGTCTTGTCTGTCAGGGAATAGCACAGTTGTATGCACCTGACTATCCATCTGGAGATGGAATTCTTGGAAATGCTATCCCCTTCTCTGCCTGGGGCTACGGAGACAAATAGTTGGTCTGTTTTCCTTAGCGTTCTGGTCTAACCCTCCTTACATCTAGCGTGTGTCGTTTTACCTCAGCTGACCTTTTTGGGTTCTGGAAGAAAGCCAGAAGCTCATTGGACTGGTTCACATGTAATTTTGAGATGAACTTAGGAGAGAACCTAGGATGAGTACGTAAAACCAGTTTTGTGCTTGTGTATGACAAAGTAAGGATCCTGCACTGACAATGCTAGCAATTCACTAACTCTTATTATGGAAGTAATAGCCACTAAGAAGGCAGTTTTGTAAGTCAGTTGTTTAAGACTTGACTTGTGCATCGGCTCGAAAGGGGGTCCCATGAGCTTAGCGAGTACTACATTGAGATCCCATCCTGGCAGCGGGTTAGAATGGAGTCTCTTGACCCCCTCCATGAATGCTTTGATGACCGGCACCTTCCACCATGATACTTTAATGTGGGAGATGGTGTAAGCTGACAAGGCCGCCAAGTGGACCTTTAAAGAGTTCAATACTAACCCTGAGTCAAGCAAGTGGAGCATATAATTTAGAATGTGGGATGGGGTACATTCTACGGGGTTAATTTGTTTAGACTGGCACCAAGTTACAAATCTCCTCCACTTGTCGAAATAACAGTGTCTGGTATTAGGCTTTCGTGCCTCCTTCAGAATATACATACACCTCTGTGGTAGGTTAAAATGTCCGAACTCTATGACTTCAGGAAGCCATGCTGCCAAGTTCATTGAGTGAGGTTGAGGGTGCACTGTTAATCCCCTGTGCTGATTGAGTAAATTGGTCTGGCACGGGAGATTGATGGGATCGCACATCGCCAGTTTGCACAGATGTGGATACCATGGCTGTCTTGTCCACATAGGAGCAACCAGGATGAGCGTCACTTGTTCTTTGTGGATCTTGTTCACCAACCTGACAGAAGTTGGGGGGAGGTGCGGGGTGAGCAAAGGCAAATTTCCCTGACTGGTTCATCCGTAGGGTGTTCCCCTTGGAGCCTGGCTGGGGGAACCTGGACGCGAAGTCTGGGCAATGACTGTTTTCGCCTGTAGCGAACAAGTCTATTGTGGTGAAAACCCATTGAGAGAAGAGGTGTTCTACGATCCTTGTGTCTAGTTGTCACTCGTGTACCTCTGGTAGGGGATCTCTGCTCAACGAGTCTGCTAGAGCGAGAGAGAGTTGAGTTCCCCTGGAACGTGCTGTGATGATAGGAATATTTTCTTGAGTGCCCATTTCCAAATTTGTTGTGCCAGCTTGGACAGATTTGGAGAACGTGTGCCCCCTTGTTTGATGATATAGAACATCGCTGTAGTGCTGTCGGTGAGGACTTACACAGACTGGTTTGCTAGGTGTGTCTCGAATGTCTGAAGGGCCTTGAACACCGCCAGTAGTTCGAGCAGATTGAGGTTCTGCGCCATAGCAGGAGTCCACAGACCTTGTGCTGTGTGATGAAGGTGGTTAGCCCCCAACCCGTCGAGTGAGGCGTCTGTTGTGACAATCGCCTGCACTTTTGGATTGTGGAAGGGTTTTCCCTTCAACAGATTCTGCCTTGTCCACCAGCAAAGGTTTTGTACTAGTGTTGGCGAAATGAACACTAGATCGTCCCACTGACCGCTTGCCTGAGACTACTGGTTCGCCAACCACTCCTGCATGGGTCGCATGCGCAGGCACGCGTGTGATACCAAGTAAATGCAAGATGCCATCATGCCCAGCAAACGCATAGCTTTGCGTACGCTTATCTGGCGGCCGACCTGATAATGGGGTATTTGCAGTAAAATATTTTGGACTCTTTCCTCTGATGGAAAGACTAACCCCTCCTTCGAGTTTATTACAGCTCCTAGGAACTGTTTGGTTGTGCTTGGCACTAGACTTGACTTTTTCTAATTTATGGAGAAGCCCAACTGAAAGAGAAGATTGATAGTTCTTTGAATGTTTTGCCTGCAAATTTGGGGAGTCTCCCCTGTAATCAGCCAGTCGTCCAGGTAAGGGTACTCTGGGATTGCCTCCCTGCGCAGGTGCCCCGCCACCACCGCCAGTACCTTTGTGAATACCCTTGGAGTGGATGCTATTCTAAAGGGTAGCACTTACAATTGGTAGTGCTGGTTTGCTATCTTGAACCGCAAGAATCTTCTGTGCGCTGGGAACATTGAAATATGAAAATAAGCATCTTTCATATCCAATGTTGCCATGTAATCCCCCTGTTTTTATAGAGGGATTACGTCTTGTAGCGTAGTCATGCAGAATTTTTGTGGCTTGACATAGATGTTTGCAGGGCGTAGGTCTAATACTGGGCGCATTGTTAGAACCTTTTTTGGCACAAGGAAGTAGGTTGAATAAATACCCTTGTTTATCTGATTCGCCGGGACGATTTCTATGCCGTCCTTTCGGAGCAGTCTTGCGATTTCCGAAAGAAGGATGCATTGTTCGAGTGAGTCTTTTGGTGCTGAGGACGGTTCTGGGGTCGCCCAATTAGCTCCATCGCTCGCTATGGTGGATAGCCCCCATCTGTCTAAGGTAATTCCCTCCCATGCTTGGGTGAAGTTTGAAATACACCCTCCTACTGGAGAGGCATGGGAGGGCACCTGAAGCGAGTAGTCACTGTTTTGGAGGTGTGGCTCCACCTCTAGATGAGGAGGACCTCCCCCGGCTGTGGGAACGGCGCTGTCCCCTTGTGTATCCTTCTGAGGCTTGGCCTTGAATGTTACCCCAGGATGCTCCCTGATTCTGATTGTAGCCTGAACCCCTCTGTGAAATGTGTCCATGTGAGCGACAAAAATTACTACTATTGCCTCTCTGGCCAGTGGGTTTATTAGTTAGCTGGCCCAACGACTTCAGTGTATCGTATTCCTCTTTAGCAGTTTTCAAGGCGTCTTCAACAGCCTTTCCAAAGGGGATGTTGGGCTCAATGGGCATATTAAGAAGCGAGGCATGTGTCTCTTTCTTGAAGCCAGGCTGGCATAGCCAAGCATGATGCTTAATAATGATCCTCTCTGCAATAATCCTGCCCGCATTGTCAGAGGCGTCCAGATTACTCTTTAAAATGCAGCTTCAAACTTCCCTGCCTTCTGCAGCCACAAAGGCCAACTGTGTTTTACGGGGTTCAGGGGCTGATGATAAAGCCGATACCTCATCCCATGTATGGCCGTTATAACTTGCCAGAGGAGTGGCATTATTAGATATTCTCGCTTGAAAGGCAGCGGAGGAGGCCACTTTCCTTCCCATCTTGTACAGCTTCTAACTCGCCTTATCCAGAGGTGCGTGTCCTCTGAAATAGAGAGGGTCTGAGGGAGCAGGGTGGAAGAGCTGCTCTATGCGGTGATTAACTGCCAGCCTCTGGTTAGGAGTTTCCAGTGAGGGTTGCATCTTTCGCTGAATAGACTGCAGGAGGGGAATTAAATGAGTGACAGCCTTCTCATCCCCTAAAATATTGTCAACAAAGTCCTCCTCTTGTTGAGTTTCCTGCGTTTTTATTTGGAAGTGCTCAGCTGCCTTGATGAGCATGTTGTTCTGTAGTGGCTGGTTATCTATTGGCGAATCTGCCACAGGAGGATCCTGGTTGACGGGAGAGTCCATGTTATACATGTCTGGCTCTTTATCATCATCAGCATAGTAAGGATCTGCGGCTTCTTGAGTTACATAGAGGTCCTCAGTGTCAGTATCTGGGTAATATAGGTCAATGACTTGGGGTTTCTGCTGAGATGGAAAAGTTAGGGTATCGGGGCAAGACCTCTTTGAGGGGGGCTGAGAAGCAGTGGCCGATAGAGGGGCCCGAGAACTAGAGGCAACTGTTGTGGGTGGGGTGGATTGAAGACTCTGGAAAGAATCAGGGTTTTTTTCAAAAAAATCTACCATGAAGCTCATCCTTCTCATGACCCTATCAATATCCTCACATTTACATTGGGCAGAGCTAGGAATGGACATAGGGTCTGTTCTTATGAATCCTTTCCCATGAGTGGGGACCTTTCCTTATGGGACCTTTCCCTATGAGGGGTCTTAGAAGACTTCTTCTTGGACTCCTTCCCCCTTCATTAGGCCTTCTGGAACGTGTTTTTTAACCAAATGGGCTAGTCACGCCTGTATAGGTTTTTTTTGCGGTTTTCAACGAGGAACGTCAAACTTTGGCTATGGAATGATCCGAAGTTTCTTCTACTGACGTGCGATGTTCAGGAATGGATTTAGTCACAACGTCTGTTCTGTATTTCGACAGTCGGGCCTGTAATTTGGCGATCGGGACCTCCAGTGCCCAGAGGACAGGGATTCTGCTGACCGTTCCCTAGACGTTGTGCGTGAGCCTTTGTTCAACCAACGTGTCGAGTCTTGGCCGTGTGCTTAGTGGAAGGGGCTGTGAGAACGCCACTGCTGCCAAGTGTCATCCCCGTAACAAGGGCGCCGACCTGTCTGATGGGGTGGGGACTTGTGCGTGGGAAACCGAAGTATCTCCATCGCCTTCGCCGTCGGATAACGCGGCGTCACTGCAAGTCCCCTCCACTTCCATTCTGGCCACGACCTGCATGGCGTGGTGGGCCCAGCACTTGGTTAAACGGTCCTTTAACGTCTTGGGTTTAAAGAGCTTAATGGCTCGACAGGTCCCTTCGCCGTGGTCCTGAGGGAGACAAAGGTTGCACACAAGGTGCTTGTCAACCCATGGGAATATTTTGTTGCACTTTGGGCAGAACTTGAAAGGGGTTCTATCCATAATGGAATGACACGGCAACCAGGCGAGAGTAGTGTACGAAAAGGGGGAAATACATTCTCAAATGTTCTCCCCCCTCTCTCCCTACTGTGTGGGCTGAAGCGGCCCTCCAAGGCCCGACGGCTCAGTCGATGGGATTCTTCGACGGTCGATTTCTTCACCGCTGTCAGATGTTATCGATAGTCAGTGATGGAAGATATAAAGAATAGGAAGAGAAACTCTCTAATTTGGATAAATCAATGGCGATATGCCGAAAGGAGAAGCAATCTAAAGGACCTCGACGCGTGAACGACAATGGGTACAGTGGACGTAACACTAGAGATAGTATTACTGGCACGCCCTGTCGACGCCCCTTCTCGAATTTCGAAAACAACTACTGTAATACTCTGCAGATTCCACTAGATGTCAGCCTATGCACAGCATGTGATCCAAGCAGATTCCACAAGCCTCAGATTATATATATATATATATATATATATGTATATATATATATATATATATATATATAAATATATATACATATATATATATATCCAAAAGAAGGAGGAGAGAATGAACCGCACTCCCGCAGGCCAAGCACTGTGGACAAACTCCAAGGTCACGGACAAAATCAGAAAAACACAGTGTTTGTAAATATGGATGTTTTTAATCTTTTCAAAAAAAAGGATACGTTTGTACAAAATTAGCAGTACAAAAAGCAGCAACACACAAACAAACAGAGGCAGGACACCATGGTGAACGACCTGCAAGACAACGCGTTTCGCGCTACACTGAGCGCTTGATCATATATATATCTCATGGCCTTCAGTAGCGGCCATGTAGTTATGGTTCAGTTGCTCAACTGATAGAAAGAACTGCCCCCGGTTGAATCCTCACCAAACTTTGCAAAAAACAAACATGTATTGTGAAGTTTGGTGTGGTTTTGTCCATGGGAGAAAGTTATAGGGAGGGTTTCAAAATGTTTGAAATCCTCAGACACAGTGGAAAACATTTTTTGCTTGTGCCTACTGCCCAAACCACTGGATGGATTTTCACCAAACTTGCGCGAGGAGCGGTAGCTTGGTCCCGAAAGCATGCTTTTTGCAAATTTGGTGTAAATCAGTCCAGTCATTTTTTTGTAAATGGCCAAAATGTATGTCAATCAAAATTAGTGATATCTGGGTCCAGTCCGCGGATTCATTTCCTGATTCAGAGTCCACAGACAACTCTTGACCAATCAGAGACCAGCGTGACGTTTGCGGACATCATACGCACCTGCTGATTGGAAGTTCAAAAACATGAGGTGCGTCATAATTATTGAAACGGTCGCCATATTGGATCCGTGGACAGCTCGTTGACAAAAAGTCTGTAAAACATATTTGGTGTTATTTTGTGGCCAAAATAGGGACTGGAAAGGGTGGGAGTGGGGAAAAAAGTTGATAGGGAGCTGTTTTTATTGGTGAATAAAATGGCTGCAGATGCCACAACTCTGCGGATACTGCAGTAGTCCGCGGACCTGCATGTGCCATCCGGGTCTTTTAAGGATGCCTGGCAAGGAAAGAGGACATCCGGGGATTAGCCAATCAGGTTATGTCGGTGTTGAGGAGTTGAAGTGTACAGAGGTCCAGGGTAGGAAGTGTTTTCTTTGTTGTGTGTAGTACAGATGGGCATGGCTATGAAGAAGCTGAGTGTGTGGATGGTGGGAGATTCTTCGATCCATTCATTGAAGGTTGATAGTCAATATCGTGGCATCTCTGCTACTATTGGACGAAGTGGAGGTTTTCTGGTATGAAGATTGTGGGTTAAACTGAGTAACCTTATTACCATTCTGTGAGAGTATGGCTCACTTAAACGTCCAGATATTATTGTTGTGCATTGTGGAGGCAACAGTTTTGGCTATGTGACTCCACGATATTTGCAGTTTGCCCTGAAGGATATGTTGAGAAGCCTAATGGTACTGTTTCCAACTGCGAAGATCATTTTTTATGAAATCAATCGAGGACAAATATGGAGATGTCCAAATGTCCTCAAATGGAAGAAAGTAGAGAGCATGTCAATAAAAGGCGTATGTGCTTTTCTATATGCTTTAGGAATGGAATCTTTTGACAACGGAAATATCAAGTTGGATGGAGTAAATAATGTTTGAGGAGATGGAGTGCATTTGACTGATGTCGGAAATCAGATTTTTCTTTTGAATATCCAAAATGCACTCAAAGAATTAGTGTGAACTTGTGAAATATGTTTAAGTATTTTTTTTAGTAGTTGTAGTAAATAAAAAACAAAAACCAGAAAAAATGTGAAGCAGTTTTTGTGAAAGTTGGAAAAAATAAATAAGTTCAGTAGAACATTTGTTAGTTTTGTATATAAAAGCCACAATAAATTACAAAAAATAAAAAAGGTTCTTTTAAGAGCCAACATTTTTGAACAAAAAACAAATAAAAATGATATTAAGTCCCCCAATGCACTCCTGGAATTTTCCAGGTGTCCGCGTACTATCGTACTGTCCGAGAACCATACAGGCTGCAAAAAGTCCTGTCATTTATTTATTTTTCTATTTTTTTAACTGGGAAAGGTGGCTCCTAAGGGAACCTTTTTTTGTGTGTTTCAGGCTTTTATATTTTTGGGGATTTCGTTTTTTTGTAGGAGAGGTGAGGATGTAAGGTGGGGGAGGGGCAGGGCACAGATATGGAGGGGCAGATGGACCGGGAAAGATGTTGGGCAGGCCTTCAATATAAGTTAGGGGGAAGTGTTTCTCGTGCTACTTGACCAAAGTCTCGAAAGCACTGCAAAACTGTTCCCCCTGCAGAGCGGTGTGTCGCAGTCCATTCAGAAAACTGTGACCTTCAAAAGGTAAGAATCGACAGTCTCCTGCATGGCCTACAAGGCAGCCGGGGGGATCCTCTGCCCCACAGTGGTGGCAGCAGCGGTTGAGGAAATTGGGTAGAGGATGTTAACCTGCTTCTCCCTGAGAAAGAAACAGCCTTTCACAGAGCACGCGGGTAGTTGGATCTGGTGTGCCGGTGCATGGAGATTGTTACGCTCACCTGGCTCCCACAGGGGCATTGATCGGAACTGGACAGCTGCCGTCTCCACCAACGTGACGCGTAGTGCAGTGATGACAGACTGGACTGGCCCGCCTAATTTCGTCTGCTTGATCCGTAGAAGTATTCTCCTGAAAGTGGAGAAAGGGAATTAGCCACCCGTGGATTTGAGTGATAACACCCCACTGTTCTTCCCACTAACCACCTCCGATATCTCCTTTCATAATCTTACCTTATGTTTTTAAAAGATGAGCTCTCCATCCTGCGTGGAATGCAGGGGCGCGTAGATACCAGTTACTTCACTGGTCCAAAGGAATCAGGAGAGTTCCAGACCAATATTGACTCTGAGGTCCCTGGCGAGGAACCGTAAGTATATAGTTCGTAAGAGTTAAAAATGTCTGATATTCACCCTTGTACGATTCCTTTTGTCTTGCAGCTTGACCCAAGAGAAGATTGCCTCCTGGCACCTGGTAGCGTTCAGGTAAGAGTCTGTATTACCCAACACTGTCCGGTGAATGATACCCGTGTTTAATCTGTTGCTTTCCCTCTTATTACAGGTGTGGCGTGAGAAATTATGATGTCTTCATGAATAATGCCTCCCGCGGTAAAATCAGGTAAGTCTATGGTGGTAAAAGAGATTGCCTTTGTTTATTCTCTCGGTTCACCTTGCTGTTCTTTTGTTCCCCTTAGGTGCCGGAATTCGGCGAAGAAGAGATGGGGGCTGCGCCGGACCGTGGAGATGAATAATGCCTCCTGCGGTAAAATCAGGTAAGTCTATGGTGGTAACGGAGATTGCCTTTGTTTATTCTCTCGGCTCACCTTGCTGTTCTTTTGTCCCCCTTAGGTGCCGGAGTTCGGCGAAGATGTGATGGAGACTGCGGCGGATCGTGGAGGTGCTGCGAAGGCTGGTGAGTATAGCGCGGCGCTACATCGGGCGATGCGACGCGTATCAAATTAACCTCTCTTTCCTTGTCCGAAGGCGCGATGGATCCAGAATCAGGTGAGGAATAGAAGTAATGTTCTTGTTCTAACCTTTCCTCCTTCTTCCCCCTTTTCTCTAGGAGCTCCAGACTCGAGGCGGGCGTGGCAGAAGGCTGGATGCCGACTTGCAGGCACGGTGAACGTTATGCTGCAGAATAACGCGAAGTGTGTGCTGCTCTTCGGGCGTGGTTTAAATAGCCTTCAAAGTAGTCCCAGGTAAGAAGTTCCCCCAAGACCACACCCGAGTAAGAAAATAGTCCCCTTCAGGCTTCACGTTGGCTTGGATTCTTAGCAACATGGTCTGCATGAGGTAAGTGTAAGCATATGAGCCTGGCGCCAGGACTGACCCCTTCTATGAACCTGGTGCCTACGGTGCCAGGACTGTACCCAGATAGCCCCTAGCCGGGGCTGTTGGGCTTTTTCTAAGCATCTGGATGCCTGCTCCCGGGACTAATGGGCCTGGTTCGGATGCCCAGGGGTAGGCACCATGACAGAGATGGTCCCGAAGGAGTACTGCCCGCATTGTCCGTGCATTCATCACGGGGCAGCCCAAGTCTTTGGGAGCACCCTTACCGTCTTAAAGAACCACCACACCCATGACTGTCTCCAGCTGTTCATGTTCCTCATCATCCTCCTCTGCATAACTAATAGAAAGAGTGCTTTTTGGGTAGCTAATAACTTTGACGCCATTCAATGAATGGTCACCAAACTTTGCAGAGAGGAACACGCTGATCGGGTGTTTCAAACCGTGAGGTCGGTCATCATTTCTGAAACTGTGGCCATATTGGATGAGCAAATCATAACCTTTGTCTGCGTACAGCGCAGTGAGGAAAAGTCTGGTAACATTTATTTGGAGTTATTTTGTGGATGAAAGAGGGCCTGGAAAGGATGGGGGAGTGGAAAAAAAAGTTAAAATAGAACTCTTTTTATAGGTGAAAAAAAGCTGTGTAGGTGCTGATGTGCGTGCTGTGAATTTTTCTGTCTGTGGACATTATTGGGATTGGGGAAGGGGGTCTCAGTGAGTCTTGTTATTTGAAGGTGTATTGGACATACTTGTTATATGGTTTCATTCTATTGTGGTGGTTGTGGCCACTGGTCATGTACACTATAGTAATATGTGTATAGTTATTATAGGTACTACAAGGAGAGTATACCGTATATATAATATGGTGGAATGATATAATTGAAGTGTATATGGCATTTATGACTGTACTACGTTTGAGGATAGTGCTCCTCGATCTCCCCTCCGCCTTTGGCACGGTCAACCTTTCTATCCTTATAAAACAGCTTTGTGGTACCTTCGGCATCAGGGACCGCGCACTGGACAGGCTGACCGCTTTCCTCACTAACCGCCCTTCCCAGCTGCAACTGTGCCGTTTCTCCTCAACCACCTAACTCTCTACCTACAGAGTCTCCCAGGGTTCTATCCTAGTGCTGTGGCTCTTCAATATCTATCTCGTCCCTCTGGCTCATCCGATCTCCTCCTTCTCTCCTCATTTCCAGTGTTATGCCAATAATAACACATAGCTTTCCTTGAAACTTCCCTTTACTGCTTTCTCCTTTCCCTCTCTCATCCCAGATTGTGTGACCGCCATCTAGGCATGGTGTGCGGCTATCTCTGTGTAAATTCCAGTAAGATGGAGATCCTTCTTATTGGGAAACCTGTGCCCTGTTTTCCTCCTATACTCTGCCCCCCCCCTTGGGCCCTCTACTCTCACCATCCTGTGAGGCCTAGAACCTTGGGGTCATCTTTGACTCCTCTCTTTCCTTCACTCCTCACATCTTGGACCTCTTCAAAAAGGCCCTCTTTTAGCTTCACCTCCTTATAGGCATTCTACCTTCCTCACGTTCCACCAGGAGCTCAATGTCTCCAGAGCCTGGGCCTCTCTAGGCTGAACTACGACAGCAGCCTCTTCCTCAACCTCCCCCTTTGTTCCCTGCAACCCCTTTAGCTAATCCAGAATAGGGTTGTAAGACTTATCCTTTGCCTCAAGCCCGGGGATTGTATCTCTGTAACCCTAAAATCTCTACAATTGCTCCTGGTGGCAGCAAGGATGAAGTTCAAAAACCTCTGCATCATCCGCAAGACTCTCTGGGGCCTGGGACTACACTATTTCCAACTTTCTCTCCCAAGAGCCCTTTGTTCCTCTAACTCCAATTCTCTGCTTGTGAAATGCTTCTCCAAACAGAGAGCGGGAGGCAGGTCTCTGTTTTTGGCTGGTGCCTCGCTTTCTCGGCCCCGCTTAGACTTGAGCCTGACTGCCTTAAATTCCGGAAACTTCTTAAAACTCTGCTTTTCTCTTCCTCTATCCCTCTGCCCCTTCCCTGTTAACTCATCCCTCTAAGACTGGTGGCCTGGTCCCTCATGAACCTCGCAGGTTTCAGGACCTATACATCGTTGACACCAGTACCCCCCGCCCCCTCTTCAGCACTGCCCTTGCGGGCCCACTGCCTGGTGGCTGTGCACCCCACCTTTGGGACTCCGCCGCCCCAGAACTTTGCTAGTGGCTCGCCACCTTGGCACTTCCTTATCTGGCTCCCATCAGCACTTGCCCATCCTTCCATTCATGCACTTCGCTCACTGCACAATGCATATGTGCATTTATAGCAGCACTGTGTACAATTATTTTGTATACGTAAGAGAAATGCAGATGGAAAAGATTTCTAGAAGGTTGTTAAGTAGCAGTTGGCGTGTGGAAGTTTAATATGTTGATAGGGTTCCATATAGAGTTTTTGAAAGCGATTGCTGGATGGATGTGTGACTGTTCGAAAGCAAGCAATGAGGCAGTGTTACAAACATTAAATTAAAAAGGGTAGAAGGGCTGTCCTGTACGATGGTGTGCACTCTTATCCGGGTTTTTTTATTATGTCTGGCCTGGAAAGGGGCATCCGGAGACTGTGGATAGTCATGAAGGTCGATGGATTATGGTCCTTATTGTATGCTAGAGAAAAGTATTTGTGACAGAAATGTGTTTGTGTTCTTTTTTCTTTTTCTCTAATATTGAATTGTCCATTACTTCCATTAGCATAGTACAAAATGCAAATGCAAATGTTGGAGAATCTTATTGAGTCCAGCTACGTGTAATCTACAAGATTACTACTTTTTTGTTCTATTTTTTAAAGGTGTTTTTTTTAAGGTTTATTTATTTATTTGCAGGAGAGGTCAGGAAGTAAGGTGAGGGAGGGAAATGAGGGAAGGGGCACCAACCACAGATATGGAAGGGGGTATAAAGGGATTATAACAAAATATAAATAACATAACACTTTAATAATGAAAAATAAATAACGAAAACATTTCGAATGTTGGGTTAAAAATATATATGGTGGGGGGATGTAAGGAAGGCATGGTATGAACAGTAAGACAGACAGAAGTGACCACAGTTCAAGGGAGTATATTGAACATTTGCAATAGTGTGATAAACGCCTATCTAAACCTAAATCTAAAGATGGGAGCAAGCTACGACCATCAAATAATAATAATACAGTCCTAGTGGAGTCTTGTCAAATTAAAAGGGCCTATACTAAAAAAATTGATTGCCAATCCTTACTATTAACTTACAAATAATGTGGTCTGATGTTCATGAAAAATAAAGAAGTGTTCACAAAATGATAAGTCAGGATGATTGGGCCGTTGGCATCCCTTCCCCACATTTTCAGCACAGGGCAAGGTGGGTCACTCGAGCAAAGCGCACACATTCTGGCACTGCAGCATGAGGATACAGTTAATTTTTCACAGTTCAGGGCCTTCTGAGTCCAAGCCTCTTTACCCCTGGTAAGACTCTTGACTCAGAGGGCCTGCTGTACAACAACAACGTTCTCTTCCTTTTCCAGTATTCAATTTGGGTGCTCACCCTGGATCCCCCTCAGCCAGGCTCTGCTCCTTTTCACAACAAAAATTCAACATTCGGTCCCCCTCAGTCGGGTACAGATCCCTTTAAACCAATGCCCGAGAGTTATTTTCGTGGAGGACTCACGGTTCACCCCGGATCCCCTGAGCCAGGCTTAGATCCTTTTCACAACAAAACTTCAACGTTGGATCCCCCTCAATCGGGCTTACATCCCATTTAAACCAATGTCTGAGAGTTCTTTTGTGGATGAATCACGGTTCACCCCGGATCCCCCTGAGCCGGGCTCAGATCCCTTTCTTTTGGTTAATTAGTCTCCTTCAGCCGGGCTCTGAATAATTGCGATATATTTTAAACTATCAAAGACTTTTGAATGTGCACAGGATTTAGCAAGACCTGTTGCATGACCACTATGATCTCAGAACTCCTTTCTCTAACAATCAGCATCAGTTGGATACCTAACAGAGACCTTCGAATGATCGCCCACGTGGCGCCGGACCACTATGTGTACGGTATCTTGGGTTGCCTCCCAAAGTTCAATCACAAAGTTCAAATACTTCTTTGGTTCCAATTACATCTGCGTTGCTCATTGCCAACGTCTAACACACCATTCTCTTTATAAAAAAGTTGCTGCTTGCAACCTTGGTTCAACCTTACCAAGCTGGTTTGGTATCAGTCTCTCCGACTCAACGGCTGTGCTGTATTTTCAGACTTTGCTTTGTAGTAGGAGCCAAGGACAGTACCACGGCGGCAATCGCTCCTCTCCGCCCTGGTAATCGACACGGGAGAGCCCTGGGTACCTCCAACACACTGGGCAGGTTTGATCAGCCTTAGTTCCTGGTCTTCCATTTCTTACTTTCCAGAGCTCACAAAGGTAACTGTCTTTAGAGGTCACAGGTATTTCCGTCCTTGCGACTCTCTCTGGTCTCGCCGTCTTTCTCCTTGTATTAAACTGCCATCTTGGAACTGTCGTTTCCTCGTGTGGTTTGCCTCGCTCAGAGTGTGATTTCGTGCTGTGCCTTTTATCCAGGGTGTGGGGTGAGGAAGTGTGATGAAGTCAGGTGTGTGTAATAATCCGTAATTGGCTGAATTTACCTGTCCATGTTGTTGGAGCATGTCAGGTAATAAAGCTAGGGAACAGGGGGCTTGGAGGGGACACCCTAAATTAAAAAATAGAAAATAATTAGACATGTTTTCATTATTTTTATTTCACTAAAAACGTTTTCATTATTAATGTGTTTGTTATAAACACATCGAAACATAGAAGGGCAGGTGGACAGGGAAAGATGTTGAGCGTGCCTTAAATCTAAAGTAAGGGGCAGTGTTTCTCAAGCTCCTTGATTGCAGCCTCAAAGGCACTTCGAAACTGCTCCCCCCCTGCAGAGAGGTGCGTTGCTGTATATACAGACAACTGTTGTCTTGGAAAGATATGGATAAACAGCCTCTTTTATGGCTCGCAAGGTAGCTGTTGGGATCTTCTCCCCCACAGGAGTATGTCATCTTTGATGTCCTGGGTGTTAGTCTTGGCAGTGCACGGTGATGCCGCTAGTTATGGGTGTTGAGCTTACCATAACTGGCACATTATTGGGGGGTTTTGGTTTTACGTGTAGTCAAAACGTCCCTTTAACAATGTTTTTACACTTCATTTCATAGGTTTTTATTAGTGCAACTTAACCATAATGTCCCTTTAACACCATTTTATTCACTGAATATATATATATCTATATATAGATATATATATATATATATATACATATATCCATACTTTTGGGTTACCTCAATGCTCGTACCGCACTCAAGGCATTTGTTTTCTCCAACAAAAACACAGAGGACCAGATTGGCGTTGCAAATCTTTAATATTCCATCATAATAAAAACGTGCTTCAATAGACAAACAAAAACAGCAGTGTGCCTGCTGCACTAACGCGTTTCACCCTTTCCCGGGCTTCTTGTGAGTGTGCGTGTGTGTACATATATATATATATGAAAAAAACACACAAGCCCCTGCGCGGTTGTAACACTGCAAAAAAGCACCCAGTGGGCTTGTATAAAAGTACTCCAGCACACAGGACCTAGCTATTTAAAATGTCATGTTTATTATTGCATAATACAGCACATTACAAAAAAAAGGTGAAATCATTCACCCTTGTGACAGACGTAAGGTTGCACAAAGCACTCACCCCACGGGTGGAAGAAAGTCACGCGTTCCGCCTGAATGCTCAGGCTTCCTCAGACCTACAAAATCCAAATGCGGCATGCACATCATAGAGTTTTAAAAAAAAGGCAGTTCCAGAGCGTCCCCACTCGAATCTCATCACGTGCACAACGGTCATGTGAGCGCTACGAGTAAGAGTGGTGATATCTTTCCAATGCAATGACCTCCATATTGGAATGGTCAAAAATCTATGAGTAAGGTACGTATAATAGCAAGTTATGTGAAAGTTTTGTGCTAGGAAATCACTAAACACATTTAATGACTACTGTAATGAAGACTCAACAGTGAAGACGCTCGAAACTGCTAGTTTAAAAATTATTATTAAATAACAATCAATATGTAACATATGAGCACAAGTGTGCCTATTCATCTTTTGATGGCTAAAAGCAGCTCAGATGGCCGCTATTAGACATACGCCCCCACATAGGGCAAGTACTTCCAAGCCAAAGGCTACAAGTAAAACGGCAGCAACCAAATCATACGTGGGCAAATGCCCTATTTGTGCAAATCGTACCTATAATCAGTACTATAACACCGGGCAAGTGCCCCTTTCCCAGGTAAATATTTCATGGAGGAATAATGCTCCAGACATATGCAATCTTACGTGTTATACACATGCTCAGATAAAACCGGAGTTAAGAGAAAAGATCAAACGTTACATAGTATACCTCCTCCCAATGTGCAAATAGAAATTCCTATGTCTATATAACAGTACAAAAAGTTATGTTAACGAATTTGGCTAAATTCGTTTTTCCAGCACCAGCCACTCAATGAGGGAGAGCGCCATCTTTTAGCTAAATTGGTTTATTCATATATATATATATATATATATATATATATATATATATATATACATACATATACATATATACACAGCCCTGACTGCTAATAGTACGAACATCAAATGTAGCAAATTCTTGTCTTCAGTCATAATTAACAAAGCGGGCAACCAAACTAAGTCACACTAGTGCAGACAGCGTACAAGGATATTAAGAAAAAGTGGAAAGTTAAAAAGGGCATTTAACTATGGCAACGAAAACAAACATGCATGGGCTCTAGAACTTCCCATAAATGTATACAATCCCTCCCGATAAACTGATGCCAAACCAGTGGGCTGCTACTAAGTTTCGACAGTGTTGCAAAGTACCCAGTACTTTTTTTTAGCATTCGGTTAAATCTACAGGCTAATTTTCCACATGAGTTTGGAATTACGTTCTAGACTTAGGCAGTCAATGCACACATTTTCTCTGTGTGGATGTCTACTCAGTATTATCAAGTCTCATTTCTTAAAAGGCAATTGGTTGAATGCAAGCAGGCTTAAATTCAAAGAGTCCAAATCTGAGATGCTCATTTAAGGATGAACATCCACCAACTAGAACCAAGACCTCTGTCCCTCTGGCTTAGGGCCTTGTCCACAACTTCATGTGTGAAAGCAGGTGGTATTTTACTTCACGTCCATCTATGCACATGAGCCTCGGATGATGGAGGACGGCAACCAGCACTGTGGCAATAAAGTAATAGCTACAGCCAAGCTGAAGTGTGGTGCTGCGGCACAAATACAGGTTGGTTATCAAGCGCATGAGTGCCCATAAGCTATGAGAGGCTGAAGTAAGGCCCCATCTGAGGGGCAGGTGCGCCTACCTTCACGCCCAAAATTAGATCATGAAAGCAGGTTTCAATGCCTGACAGCAGGATGAGCACCATGCAACTTCTGAGTCTGCAGTTTTGATACCAGTAGTTGTGATGGAAAATGCCCAAAATGGAGATGGTCCATATCGTGTAGGTAGACCGAGCAGTATTGCATGGAGCTCAGATTGTCCTCCAATACCACGTCCCCAGGATTCACTGCTCGGAAATCCATTGTTAACGCAGTAGACAAAATGCATCTTACTATCGTTTCTGTATGAGGTTCATTGTGTTAAAAAAAAGAATAAGGATTCTGTGCTTGGGGTCTACATTTTTGGGGCAGGTACACCATGCTGGGTTCTTGACCCATCTATGTACAACTGATGCCCCCTATTTTATTACTTGGTGAGGTGCTGAGGGGTACTGCATCTGCCAGGTTAGAAATCCGGTTTAATGTTAGTCAGTTCAATCTGTATCCTCATATTAGGAGGGGACTCAACCCTGTTTCTTTCAAGTGAAAACCCTTAACACCATAATTGTTATTTATCTGTGCTAGCACATATGTTCCTTTCATGACATATCACTGGGTCGAAATTAAGATTGGATAAGCAGGAGCTAAAAGTAGCTCCTAGGTATCCAGCATTAAGCATTGACCAGGAGCAACCACTGGTGAACAAGGAGCTAGCACATAGCGTTCCACAGATCTAACTTGCACTTAAGATGCAAACACATAATTTTGTGCATTACTTATGATCCCTTATTGCTTTTAAATGCTTTATAGATGTGTTATAATGTTTATTTGTCCAAAAGTAGAGTTCATTTTACATGGGTGCGTTTGTTTGGCATCAGTTGACCTGGAGAGACAAAAGTAGCTGCTGGTAGATATTGGTACCAAGCTAAATCTATGCAACAAGAAAGAGCTGAATAGCTCCCATCTATGCTCAATTTCGAACCCTGCATATCTGTTATTACAACGTGGGCTACATGCCAGACTTGCTTGCTTTTTGGTAGGCCATCCCCAACAGATCAACAAGTCTGCTGCTCAGTAACTTCTTAAACTGGCTAGGAGATCACACGTAACTCCAGCTCTGAAATAATTGCAGTGATTGCCAGCATGTAAGCAACGTTTCTTTTTTTTTTGTTTGATAACCTTTATTAAGATTATAAGAAGTAAGAACAATACATTTTGATAACATTGCAGAGATTCATGAAGAAATAAAAAACAATGATCACAATATAATCCAGGGGTGTAGACATATAAAAAACCGCTGAATTAGTAGTTAGACGAGTGGGGCTACAAAAATAGTTACTGAGGGAGGTTCAACAACAATGAAATCTGCAATTGAGTTGAAGATCATGTCTAAAAACGTACAGGCGGGACAAACAGAATACAAACACGAAAACAGGGGGAATGAGGAGGGCATATATAGGAATATGATATTTTATATTTTTGATACATAGCAATGAGAAAATCTGATGAACAAATAAAAGGAGTCAGGCATTACCTAAAAAAGAAAGGAGAGGAATCCAATAACAAAGCTCAGGTGCCATGTGATGATGCATTAAAAATGTCTAAATAACGAATACAAAAAAAAAATCCCATTTGGCATTATACTTGGGAATATTGTCTAGATAGGTGACCATACATAGCTCAATTCTTTGTACATGACAGATGTTGTTCCACCAACCTCTGGTGGAAAGGTTGTGCGAGGTCTTCCAGTTGGTGGTGATGAGCTTCAGAGCAAGGGCAATGAACAAATCATAGCTTAACAGAGGTATGCAATTCAATGTTTGTGATCGCCAGGCTACCCAAATAATATTCAAAAAAGATAGTGGAACATCCACAGTAAAAATGAGTTTGAGGGATTTCCAAACATCCTGCCAAAAACTTAAATACATATGGACAGTTAAAAAACATGTGTTTATAGGAGGGCGCCACGCACGACCAACATTTATCATCAACATCTTTCTTGGATTTGGATAATTTCAAGGGGGTAATAAATGCTCTGTGAGTGACGAGTAACAGATGTGTTATGTTGGCTGATGCAGATATGCCCCTGATAATAGAGGATAATAGAGACCATGTGTGGTCATTAAGAGCACAGCCCAAGTCATCTTCCATAACACGCGCACAGGCCATACAACAATACCAGAGGTCAAAACATTGTAAAATTGTGAGGCCTTGACATCAGCAACCATGGTTAGCTGCAATAGTGTAGAGGCATCAGGCGAAAGGATGAAATTCGAGAATTGATGGAGTGCCTCGAAGAATGAATTAACCAAATTGTTATAAAAATTCAAATCTGAGACTGGAGAAAAGAGGTCTCGGTTGTTGGAAGGAAAGAAAAGCAGAGCCATTGACAATTTGCTGAATAAATCTGCTGCCTTTTTTAGCCATGATTTACGATGTAAAGTTCTATTATTAATAGTAATATTTTTATTATGCCAAAGCAACGGGGAGAGGTTCTTGGAAGGGGTTTTAGAATGAGAAGAAAAACAACTTTAGGGCAAAGATAGAAGCCTTAATGGGGTCAAATAGGGCTATAGGAGAGTAGTTAAATACATAAATGGGGTCAACTACATCATAGGGATATACCAGGTGTTTTTCTAATACAGACCAAGAGGGGGCGTCTGTGGACTCAGGAGGAAGCAAACCAGCAGCGGGATAGTTTGAGAAGAAATGCTGAATGATAAGATTTGAAATCTGGAAGCCTAACGCTTTCCATGTCATACGGCGCATTTAACTTGGCAACTGCAATTATTTTACATTTACCAAGCCCCCATAAGAAATTGAGAAGAATGGACTTAAAAAATTAGGGAGTTAATGGGACTGGGTGGAGTTGCAAGTAGTATAAAACAATGCGAGACAGCATCATCTTGATGGTATCAAGCCTACCCCACCAGGAGAGGTAAAGGGGGGACCACATTGATGTTAATTCTCTGAGTCTCACTAACAATATTTGCATGTTAAGCTTGATAGTATCACATATTGAGGATGCAAAAAGAATATAGAGATATTTGATAGAATCATAACACCATTTGCAACCGAAGACATCAGAGTCAAGTTTGACACAGAAGTAGTTGAGGGGTAAAATATCAGATTTATCTTTGTTATGTTTATAGCCAGGTACTAGGACAAAGTGATGTATTCTATTGAGCAGATGAGGGAGGTGAGGTTTGAGATTCTTAGTGAGAATAAGAATATCATCAGCATACGCTCCGATTTTAATGATGTATTTTTCACAGGGAATTGCAGGGATGTTTCTATCTGATCTGATAAGTTCCAACAACGAGTGCCTTTTAAATAAGGGAAAGAAGGATGAGGATTTACCATTAATACTAATCGATGATTTGGGACAAGAGTAGAGAGGTTTAACAAGGGAAATAAACTGTTCGCTGCAGCCGTGCCATCGGAGAGATTGAAACAAAGTCCCAGTTGACCCGGTCAAAAGCTTTTTCTGCATCAAGTGCGATAGCAGCATAACCCTGTCTATCTTTCTCGTCAGAAACTACATGAAGGGTATCAAGTAATAATCTAGCATTTGCAGAGATGTTCCACCCCTTCACATATCCCACGTGGCCGGATTTGATCAGAGCGGGAAAGACGATTCAATTTTGTTGGTGAGAATTTTAGCAACGATTTTGCTTTCAACTTTAATGAGAGAGATTGGTCGATAGTTGCTTGGAAGAGTGGGATCTTTATCTGCTCTGGGGAAGAAGATGAGAAGAGCCTCAGAGGAGGATTTCGGGGAGATAAAATAGGAGAACAACGATTTAAGTTTAGGAGTAAGGGAATGGGCCAGATTTTCGTAAAATTCAGTTGGAAAGACCGCCTGACCCGGGGGCCTTTCCTTTACCCAACCCCTTAATGGCGCAAGTGATTTATGGAAGTAAAATGTCATTTTCTAAATGAGAAAGGTCAATTTGAGGGTACGAATGTCTATTGATATTGCTGGTAAAAGAGTCAATATTCTCCTATGGGACCATCATATCAGGAGTGTATAAATCTGAATAAAATGTTTTAAAACAGTTTAGATATCATCACAGTGATTAAGGGAGGTGCCAGATGTATCTTTAATGAGAGTTATATATGTTCTTTCTTTCCTTGTTTTGAGATAAAAGGCAATTGACTTACCGGCTTTGTTGGAAGTTTGGTAAATCTTGGTCTTATATTTTAAAATAGTCCCAGCAGCTAATTCAGTGAGCTCATTGTTAATTTGGAAGCGTAAAGCCATGAGCTGGCAAAGGTTTGTTGCGTTGGAGTCCTGATAATGTTTTTCAGCGTTGTTCAGTTGGATATAAAGATCGTCAAGATGTTTTCTACGTAACCTCTTTTTTTTTACCCGAATAAGCCATAGTATGGCCTTTAAGCGCAGCCTTGAACGTGTCCCAATTATTGACTACTGAAGTGTCATTATCATGGTTTTCAGCAAAGAATTGTAGTAGGAACAATTGAACGGATCCAATAAACTTTGGGTCTTGTAGCAAATAGTTGTTGAATTTCCATCTAGACAAAACAGCTTTCTGATATCCTCAAAGGTGAAGGAAGTGCAAGGCAGGAGAGTGTTATGTGGAGGCGGGTGAAATCTGTAGTCTAGCTGTGTAGGATGGGAAAACCTCCATTAATCAACTAGGTTGATAACCTAAAAAGGATTTGTCGGTTTTAGATGTTTTGAACACACAATTAGATTTCCGGTCTAGGAACGGGAAAAGGACCCGATTGACGTCTCCACATACAATAACATTGATGAAATCATTCTGGAGAATCATTTGTTTGATAGAAACCCAAAAGCCATGATCGGGTAGGGTAGGACCATAGATGTTCAGAATGGAAATATGCACAGACCAAATCAATAGCCTGACCCATATCCAGCGCCCATTTGTATCAGCATCTTGGATCAATATCTTCAATGATAGTTTCTTGCTCAGAAGTACAGCGACTCCATTTTTCTTGCCCACCACAGGACTTGCAATGACCTCTTTGATCCAGAGGGATTTGAGCTTCAACGATAGATAGATGAGTGTCTTGTATGCATGCCAGTGAAGGCTTGAGTTTATTGAGATTGGATAAAATCTTGCACCTCTTTATAGGGTTGTTGCAACCCTTAACGTTCCAAGTGACACACTTAAATAACATAGAAGCGGTTAGGTCGTTGTAGGGGCAGAATATAAACCTGTAATGGATCAAAATGCAAGCAAACCAGAATAAAAAGTGCAATGCCTGAACAATATGAATAAATGAAGTAAAGACCTGGTTGTACCCTCCCATAACTGGGATAAGACATGAACGGAAAACAAACAAGGATGAGGGAATAGGGAAGGGAAGGGAAGTCTGACCAAAGACTGCCTATTTGGAGTCAAAAAGTGAGGAAAAAACCTCTGATTCACGTAAACATTTAAGTTAACAGCCTATATCACATGAAAAACCAAAAGATGATCAGACCGGGAAATAGGAAAAAAAAGGGAGAAAAAAAGCAAAAAGGAGTAGGTGACACCTGCCGAGCCGTCAAAAGGGAAAGACGACTCACAGCGAAAGAGGGACGCCATGACAGCGCCCGACTCACCAATGTTACAAAAAATGTATAACGGCAATGAGTAAAGCCCGACATAGGCAGAAAAAAAGAAAACAAGAACCTCATGTTCCGGAAAAGGTTGAAGTGTTACCAGGAGACGATGTGTCCATGCCCTCAGTCTCGATAGAACGAATAAATGCCTTCAGGTAAGCAGGATTGTCAAACATGGCAGGACGCCGTTTATGAGTGACATTGAAGGAGCCTGGATGATATAAACCATATCTAATATTCAGCTGCTTTAATGCAGGGCAGAAGGATAAGAATTATTTTCTACGTAGAGTTGTACTCAGTGCTACATCCTATGAGATCTGTATTTTGCTTTCATGCCAAGTTAGAGCCTTTCTCCTTGATCGTTGAGATTATTAGCTGAAGCAGAGTATAAAAAAGCAAGTAGAGTATTAGAGTTCTTGGTGGAGGGCGAGGGGATGCAGAGTTTCTTAAAGGACCAATTCGATGAGCTCTCTGAATATTAAATTATGTTTCCATTGGTAGATGAAGTAGGGCAGGTAGTAGCTTCTGTACAAATGCAATGGGGTCCGAGCATTCACAACCTTCAGGCAGACCCTGAGATGCGTAGGTTGTTACGTCTACTTCTATTTTCCAAATCCTGATTTGGTTTCTGGAGGTCTTTAATATTTAATAGATTTTTCAAGTTGCGCCACCCTGTGAGAAACATCCTCCTGAAGACCAACTCTTCTCTCAACCCCCTCCATTCTATCTTCAAAGCCCTTCTATCTGTCATCCAATTGTTGAAGTTTTTGATTTGCTGTTTCAATGAATGGCTTAAGTGTTCTAATTTCTTGTGAAATAGTGTAAAAAAAACGGTGTTGTGTAAGGTTGCCCAGAGCAATTGCCAGTGTTTTAGATTAATTTGAAACCTTCCACCCATCACTTTTGTGGTCAGTTTGTTTCTCCTTCTGAGAGAGGGTATGCCCAGACGTGGGTCCCTTGCTCGCTGCGCCACAGGGAACCAGGCTGCACCTCACTGAGGAGGTCCAACAAGGCCGAAACATGTCTGGGGTTGCTTGGTTTTCTGTGCAGAGGGGACCCGGCCTGGCAGTTCGGGCTGGGCCGCTACCTTCAGTGGCGGCAGCTGCTGACTGATTTGCACATGGCTGGTCCCCTTTTGCAATGGCATATGGGCTAAAAAACAGTGGTGTGGAAGGTTGCCCAGAGCAATTGCCAGTGGTTTAGATTCATTCGAAACCTTCCACCCATCACTTTTGTGGTCAGTTTGTTTCTCCTTCTGAGAGAGGGTATGCCCAGACGTGGGTCCCTTGCTCGCTGCGCCACAGGGAACCAGGCTGCACCTCACTGAGGAGGTCCAACAAGGCCGAAACATGTCTGGGGTTGCTTGGTTTTCTGTGCAGAGGGGACCCGGCCTGGCAGTTCGGGCTGGGCCGCTACCTTCAGTGGCGGCAGCTGCTGACTGATTTGCACATGGCTGGTCCCCTTTTGCAATGGCGCAGACGGGCTAAAAAACGGTGGTGTGGAAGGTTGCCCAGAGCAATTGCCAGTGGTTTAGATTCATTCGAAACCTTCCACCCATCACTTTTGTGGTCAGTTTGTTTCTCCTTGTGAGAGAGCGTATGCCCAGACGTGGGTCCCTTGCTCGCTGTGCCACAGGGAACCAGGCTGCACGTCACTGAGGAGGTCCAACAAGGCCGAAACATGTCTGGGGTTGCTTGGTTTTCTGTGCAGAGGGGACCTGGCCTGGCAGTTCGGGCTGGGCTGCTACCTTCGGTGGCGGCAGCTGCTGACAGATTTGCACATGGCTGGTCCCCTTTTGCAATGGCGCAGACGGGCTAAAAAACGGTGGTGTGGAAGGTTGCCCAGAGCAATTGCCAGTGGTTTAGATTCATTAGAAACTTTCCACCCATCACTTTTGTGGGCCCTTCTAACGTCCAGGCAGTGCAGAACCCTTTTGGCCTCCGAGGCAGGGTCTGGGAAGAATACAGGCAATGAAATTGACTGATTCAAATGAAAATCAGAGACCATCTTCAGAAGAAAGGCGGGATTCGTTTGCAGGACAATCTTATCCTTATGAAAAGTAAGGAATGGATGCTCCACCGACAAGGCCTGAAGCTCACTTACACGCCTTGCCGAAGTCACAGCAATCAAAAAGGACACTTTCCACGAAAGGTACTTATAATTGACAGTAGCCATGGGTTCAAAAGGCTTATGACACAAGGCCGTAAGGACCACATTCAAATCCCACCTTGGATTTAGGTTACGAACAGGAGGATAAAGATGCATCAGGCCAGCAGAGTGTCTTTTAATGACTGGATTAGACAGTGAAAAGGAGCACTGGTCAGTGGACAAATAAGGGGCAACAGCCTATAAATATGTCCTGCAGGGCAAGACATGGTTGCCAGACTCTGCCAGATGTGAAACAAAAGACAGGACGATGTCGATAGTAGCCTCCCTGGGGTCCAGCTGCCTAGCCAAACACCAGTGAGAGAACTGTAGCCATTTACTTCTATACTGAGATCTTGTTGAGGGCTTCCTGGCCACTTGAATAATGCGCATGTTATCCACAGACAAAATGAAGCGCTCTAAAGATCTGAACTCAGGCACCAAGCCGCCAAGTTAAACAATTGTGGGCAGGGGTGCCACAGCTGTTGATCGCTCTGGTGAAGCAGGTTGGGGACCAGCGGAAGCTTGAGCGGCGGGCACACTGATAGATGCTGAAGCTCCGAAAACCAAAACATGTCAGGCCACCAAGGGGCTATAAACAGCAGGGAGCAATTCACCATGTTCCTTCGCTTGCAAAGCGCCCGATGGCTCAGAGGAAGAGGTGGAAAAGCGTAGGCCTTCATGTTGTGCCATGGAATTTCGAGAGCATCCCCCAGTGAGGAGGCTCCAAGCCCGTTCCTGGAGGCATACAGCGGAGGCTTCCTGTTTGTAGATGTCACAAAGAGGTCCACTTCTGGAGTGCCCCAACAGCGAAAAATATCAGAGAGGATCTTGGTGTTCAGTTCCCACTCGTAGCTGACAGTTGCTCGTCGGCTGAGGGCATCTGCAGTGACATTCAGCTGGCCCGGGATGTGTACTGCTACTAGCCAGATACCATGCTGAATGGCCCATTCCCAGATCTGAATGGCAAGATCCACAAGAGGAGGAGACCTGGTACCCCCTTGCTTGTTGATATAGAACATGGACACCGCATTGTCCGTGCGGCCACAGATCATCTTGTTGACACTGCCTGGTTTGAACGCTTTCAGCGCCAAGAATATCGCCATGAGCTCCATGTAATTAATATGAAGCTGTCTGTCCTGGGATGACCAAAGATCTGAATCCTAAAGATGATACAGCGTTGCACCCCAACCCAGATGGGAGGAATCCGTTCTGACAGTCAATAGTAGGCAAGGGTCCTGGAAGGAAGACAGATTGCTGAGAGACGACCACCCGTATATTTTGGAATCTGGATCCACTGCTTGAAGCCATGAGCTCCGAAGAGCCATCTGCCTCATCTTGAGACGAGCAAGAGGAAGAGCCAGCCAGCACAAAGCCATGAGGCCCAGAAGCCTCTGGAACCACCAGGCCGACATGCTCTGCGACTGCATAAACACCTGACACGTGGTGAACAGATCCGCCATTCTGTCCCCAGTCAGGTACACTCTGCAATCGATCGTGTTCCAACGAAAACCCAGGAAAATCAAGTCCTGAGAGACTGTCGTGAGGATTTCCACCAGTTCACCGACAGCCCAAGGTGGAACAGGAGCTGGAGGAGAGACTGAAGGTTGCTCGAGATTTTCAGTGGACAAGAACCTCGCAACAGCAAATCGTCCAAATACGGATACACATGGATAACCTGTAGCCGAAGATAAGCTACGATGACCGACATCATCTTCGTAAAGACACGCGGTGCCGAGCTGAGACCAAATGGGAGTGCACGAAACTGGAAATGCTCCTCCCCCATGGAAAACCGTAGGTATTTCCGATGCGGGCTCCACATGAGGATATGCATATAAGCATCCTGAAGGTCCACCACGCTGAGCCAGTCGCCCTTCTGTAGAGAGGACTTTATCTGACTGGGGGTGATCATCTTGAATTGCTCTTGGGGAGAGAAAGGTTGAACTGGTAAAGGTCTAGGATGGGGCACAGGGCAGCCTGGTTGGGTTTGGGCACCGTGAACAGACGGGAGTAGAAGCCCTCCCCTCGCTCCCCTAGGGGAACAGGTTCCACCGCCTTGAGATCCAGAAGCTTCTGGACTTCGGCTCTGAGGGACGGCAACCTGACTGCTGGAAGGGAGGATTGATGGGTGGGGTAGGGGGAAGGGGCAAGTGGAAGCCCGCCCCAGCTACTGACAAGACCCACTGGTCATCAGTGATGGTCTGCCACGCCTCCCAGTGAGATGCAATGCGCCCTCCCATGGGGTCTCGTGCGAGCACCGAAAACCCTCATTTAGCGGGCTTCTCAGAGGCGAGACCCCCCCGATCCTGAGGAGGAGAAACCCCCGAAATCCAGAAGAAGACCGAGGCTGCAAAGGCATTCTTTGAGCCCTAAAAGGTGGTTTTACCAGAACGGACAAAGACTTGTCCATCTGAGTGCTGTCCTTAGTTTTAGTCAGCTCCACATACGTTGACAAATGGAACAGTTCTTTGCCGTCAAAAAGCAGGTCCAGAACTTTATCCTGAACCTCTTTGTAAAACTTTGTGGCATGAAGCCAAGCCTGACAAGAGGTGTCCACGCCAAACATGAGGCCCCAAGCCGAGGTGTCGACATGATGCGCAGCAGCCTCATGCATATCCTGCGCCAGGACGCTGGCATCTGACAAGCCAGACTTAAAATCGTCCAGTTTGTCCGAAGGAATGAACTCCTCAAACTCCGACAGACCTTTCCACATTTTCATATTTGCCCCCGCTAAAATGAGCTCTGCGTTCGCCTGGAGCAACTGCAGGGCCGAATTAGCAAAAATCTTCCTCCCCAAAGAGTTAAGCAGCTTGTCCTCTTTGGCCAGAACCTGAGCCGCTGCTGTAAAAGACGCTGAAGTCTGTCTGGATTGTAGCTTGGTGGCCGCCACTATTGTGGAGGAAGGAAGTAGGCAAGACGCTAAGGCTACCTCCTACGGTATGAAGCCTATAACGAGCGTTAATCTTTTTGTTAACGTGCAGTCCAGAGTGTGGCGTATCCCAGACTTTGCGGACCTCGGCCAAAACATCCTTCTGGAAGAACAAGCCGGTGCGCTCCTGAGGAGACAAGGTGAACGCCCTCGAAAGCACCCCTTCTTGCAGAGGGGATGTCTCAGGTACTGGAACATCCAGAAGAGTCATCATGTCCAGTACCCGGTCATGGAACGCCCTAACAGAGCGCGGCTGGTCATCGCCATCCTGATCCCCTTGTGTGTCATCCAACGGGTCTGGATCGACCAGCGTCACGTCTGGCTCCCCGGCAGAGACGGAAGGGCTGGAGGTGGGCCAACTGGTAGAGGTGGGGCAGTTGCCGGAACAACCGGTGCTGCGACTGGAACCGTCATTAAAGAAATCGGCCCTGGAGGGCAGATTACCTTAAAAAGACCTCTGAAATATTCCTTCATGGGGTCGGAGTGCATTAGCTTCTGAAATTTTCCGAAGAAGGCATCCTCCGCCGAAGGCTTAGACACTGTGGCAGGCGGAGGCCTCTCATGAGAGGAATGGCTCCAGGGCCGAAAGGGAGAGGGCTGCCAAGAGGGGCCCTCACTAGCGGTTTGGCATAGATCAATGGCGCAGACGTCGCAGGGAGCGAGACCGAGTGCTGTAATGGCATCCGCGCGCTCCAGTCAAACTGGACGAAACGGTGCACAAGGAAAACGCTGTTCAACTGAACAAATGCTCCCAGCACCCAACGTCGATGGCATAGGTGTAAGGGAAGAGTCCAAAATGCCCATCGCAGTTCGCGTGGGAACGGGCGCCATTTTGTCAATGCCTGAGGAGAACTGCGTCACATGCTTGAGTGAGGCAGGGGTCTCCACAGACAGGTCAGGGGTCTTGACTTTAGCCTTGACACAAGGAACCTCAGCAGAGCTGGTACTGTGTGGCATAGGATGTTTCTGAGACATACTAATAGCCAAATTAGCCTCTGAAAGAGGAACATCGGCCACGCCGGTAACAGAGGAATTACGGTCAGTGACCTCACTCTGTGCCCCTCAACAGAACCGGTATCCCCGCTAGAGCGGGACCGATGAGCAACCCACCTCACCGACAAGACCATAACAGGCCTCTCAGTTCTGTCGGTCACCTTAGCCTCTGATAGAGGAACCTCTGGTAACAGCTCCCTCACGAGGGGCCTCAAACGTTGGTTCGGTACAGAAAACCTCAATAGAGGCGTTGGGGCACACCCCGGTGTCTGTATTGGAAGCTCCAGACAAGGAGACCTCTAAGCAAGCTCCTGTACCCATCGCCTCACTAGAAATGGGCCAATGACTAGCCCCCACAGGAGGGGCGCCGGATTGCAATCTGGTGTGAGAAGGCCCCTTACTGAGACCCTCAGAGAAAAATCTGGTACTTTTCTTAGGCCTGGAATGCACCTCAGGGGAAACCCCGGTAACAGAGCTTTTAAAGCCCTGCCGGACCGGGAAGACCACAGGAAGGAGTCCCCCGGTTGGGGTGCCCTAAAAACTAAAGAACTTACCGGGCGTCTCCTCTTCTCGTCGATGAAACTCTGAAAATGCGGAGGAGGAACTCACTTAAACACCTCCTCCCACCGATCCAGACGATGCTGAAGTGCCCGGACCAAAAGGGCATCGCAGTAGAAGTACGAGTCCCACCGGACCCAAACACTCTAAACAAAGAGGATGGGGATCCGCCCTAGTGAAGCGTCGTTCGCAGAAAGAACAATTAGGAAAATCTAACGGAAACGGCATCGACGGACTACTACTCGACCGCTAAGCCGGAGCAGGAGAGGACGAAACTGGAAGGAAAAAATCTTCCGAAGATGCAAGTGTGTCCAGTCCCGAACGTGCAGAGAAAAGGACTGATGGGCGATGCGCTAGGCAGAGCTAAGGAGGGCGGGGTTACAGCCACGTGCGGTACCCCATGTAAAAAGAGAGGAAGGACACATTTTTGAAAAATGTGATGCTTTTTACAAAGTGCTCCGGCCCCGTCCCACAGGACGGAGGAATGTCCCATAAGTACGGAGGAAAGGGGACAGGACGTAGGAGTATGTCCTTTACATTGCTTTCAATATTTCTCTTTTCCTTTTGTCCTTATCCTCAACCCCTTTCACTTTTATTTAATTTATTTTCCTTCTCTGCAGCAAAATATTAGTGGAAGTGTAATCTTTTATTTGAATGCCCCATTGACACACACTTTCGTAATATACTACAGCCCAGCTAATTTAAAAACGGTGTGAGATAGTATCTGCTATCCCCAGGGGTGAAGCGTTATGGAGACAACAGTGTAAAATGAATGATTTGTAAAGTGTAAAGAAAACTTAGCTTTAGGGCGTCGGTTAAAAATAGCCCTGGAGTAAAAGCAGTCCTCAAGTGGTGGCGCTGTGCTTGCGAGGGAGCTGACAAGGCCCGAGTCGGCGCACTGGGCTACGTGCAATGCCGGGTGTCTCCTCACGTAACGCGGCTGTTGTCATGCGCAGCAGGCGCTGGTGCAGTGAAGCATGGCGTACTAGCTTCTGCACAAACGAGAAGAAGTCAGGACCACAGCGTCCGCACACCGCTACAGCTCCGGTACTTATATTCCGGCTTTGTCCAAGGATTAGAGACTATGTCATAAACGAAGGGGACTTCACACTTGAGTGATCCATTAAATAAAAAATATAGGAGAAAAACATTATACACAAAAAAAACATGTTTAGCCGTACAGAAAAAAGACTGACTCCCCATTGCTCCTGGCAGGAGCTTCAATTGGCCTTTCAACATCCCCTTTCCAATCCATGCCATGAAATGGCAAAAATTGGCAACATCTACCCTCAACATGCACCATTGTCAAGGATTGCCATGAAATGTCAAATAACTTCCCTCATAGCAGATGATTTGCATCAAATGGCCACCAATTTTCCCTTCAGCTAACTATTGCCTTGAACTTAGGTACTTGGGGCACTGCCAAGAAGAGCTACATAATGCATAGGTACGTGCACGGTTGCCAAAAAAACGCCTACACACTTGTCCCATAGCCACTATCTGCTCAGCACCTAGCTGCAAAGTCGAGGGTTGCCATCAAATGCTTGGGAATGTCCTCCTTTACCAAGGACCGATTAACTGCCCAGGAACTAGCACTATTGCCAATAAAAAGCAAATGCCTAGAGCCTTGGCAAGGATTGCGTGAAATGCCCATGTACTTTCCATATTGCAAAGACTGTTATTAAATGTCTGAAGCTTGTCAACAAGTGCCTAGATACTTTCCTATTGCCAACGATTAGCATCAATGGCACAGCTACTTGCCCCACTGCATGGATTTCCATCAACAGTCAAACACATGGTCCTTCATCAGGTCTTGCCATTAACTACAGAAATATTCTCCCTACCACCACAGAGTGTCATCAACTGGCCAGGTGCTTATCCCATTGCCTAGGACACCATAAAATACCCTGGTACTTTCCACATTGCCCAGGACTTGTCAAGGGCTTGATCGCTTGGGTGTTGCTTACCGGGTCTCTGCAGCGATTAGCCTTTTCCTTTCTTCTTGGAGGCACCAGGCCGCGAGTCATCGAGGGTGAACTGGGGTCAATGAAGGCAGGACACTCGGCCCTGTTCCGTCCCAAGCTGATCTATAGACTTGGGCAGGGTCAGGGACTGGCTCCCCGACACCACTCACTTCCCGGTGTTAACATGGTGTAAAGGCAGTGGAAACCACTCCTTTACAGGGCTCCACTGGACCGGTAAGTGATAGTAGATGTTCAGTAGTCTGTCAAAGGAGCCATCCTCTGACAGCAATCTCATAAGCAGGAAAGGATTGAAGAAGAAGCAAGATACAAGAGCAAAGCCAAGAAATCAGAGGCAGAATAGCAGCTTAGAAGTAACAGGCAAGTAGGGCTGGAAAAGAATCCAGTAGTCCAGCAATAGAGCTAAGAAGGGCCAACAGGCAGGCAAAAGGGCAGAGAAGGAAGGGACAATTTGAAGATATTGGGGCTTGGAAAAGTATCCAGGAAGACCCTGGAGGGCAGGGCAACAAGCCAGAACCATGGGTGTGTTAAGACGCAGTGAGGAGACACGCCAGCCTTTCATAATGAGAGCAGTTATCTTCTGGTGTCAGCAGCCTCCTAGGAGACCGGACGCTATTGCCATGGTCACATGATCCGAGTTTAGAAGGCTGCGTTGCAAATTAAGCACAGTGCAGCCGGAGCCCGGAAGCATCCCATGGATCGTGCATCTTTGCGGAACTCACCACTGGTGCCTTCCTGCACCCGCAGGTATCCCAGGACTCCTATACGCCAGCGCACCCACCCGCACCACCAGGTATACAATCGCCAGGAACTAGCAGGTACGTGACGCAGGCAGCATGGAAGGCGAGAAGTGTTGCGCATAACAGGACTGCCATCAAATGCCCAGACGCTTGCCCTTTTGCTGTGGACTGCCATCAACTTCGGGGTGAGGATAAGGAGAAGGCGTGGCACCAATGGGGTTATACCTGAGCAGTTGATGACAATCCTGAGCAATAGTGCTGCAAGTGCTGCTGTGCGTTGATTGCCCTGTCTCCTTTGACACCGATATCACAACCGAGCAGGTCACAGGGGCTGGGGAAGTGCAGCAATGCTGCAGCCCACATTTTGTTGGCGCTTTCCCTGGTCTGCTCATCTCCTTGCTTCGGCTGCCCTTCCCAGCAGGAGCAAGGTAACAGACTAAGCAAGGGAATACTAAATTACTCTGATATTGAGGTCTTTCATAAATTCACATACTTCTGAATATTCTCACCTCTGCGGGTGGGAAACCCCAAAACATTCCAATTATAATGTACATGTAGAAACAATATTTCACTATTATTTAATCAAAGCATACCTAAATAAGCATGTTGCTTCTTACAAATACACAGTCAGCACTCTAATATAAATCTGCGCTGACAACCTGTGTTCCAAACCAACAGTTTGACTCTTAGATTTTATGTGCACGCTACTAGTACAATAAACCTCCATCCCTAGCCTCGTTGGGAAAAGAGGGCAGGTGGGTTTATAGATCTATACTTGAGATCCACACTTACATGTAAGTAACTAATTTATCTCAAGTATGGGATCTTTTATTGATTCAATAGATTCAAATAATTACGAATACAGCTTAAGACAAATAGGCAGTAAAGCATGAATAAAGTCTATTAAAATTAGCAGCACATTATTGCTCTAATACCTGGGATGGAGGGGATGCCTTTCATTAAAACAAATTCCTCAGAACTGCCTGACCAGCCTGTACATTCTCTTGTGCTACGTCATGTCCAAATAATAATGTTTACTAAAAGTATGTACTTAGCTACTTGCAGATTTCTTGCAGGGGAGTGTTCACAAACTAGGCATAGCCTGTCCTCTTTTTGAATGTGATGTACAACCTGGTACCAGACCAATCACCTTCTCATAACCAAACTTTAAAGTGCACAATGCTTCGTGCAAAGCCTTGCAATTAAATGGCCAGGCCCTTATCATGATTCAAATAAGTCAGAAATAATTGAGCAGTTTGTCTGACATTCTTAGTTCTTTGTCAGTAGAACTTTAAAGCTCTTTTCGCAACCAACTTGCGAAGAGCCCTGTTTGCCTGACTGTCCGAAATTTGAAAGAATAATAGCAATTAGATGTTCTCATTCGAATGGAAGCTCAACTGCACCTTTTGCAGATAGCCCGGGTAAGTCCTGAGCTTCAAAAATGGTTCCTGGAATGAAACAGCTTGCATCTCCAACATTCTCTCTGCCAACGTTATAGTTAGAAAAAAGGTACCTTTCATGAAATTTTTGACAATCCAATGCTGAGGTCCTAAATTAAAGTTACACTGGAAACTGTTGAAAAGGTGCGTAGAGGACCACTTATAAAACATCTTCACCTCAGGGACTGCCAACATGCTTTCTGGTCTTACATTGTAACTTTTTAACTGCAGGCAAATGCTGCAAACCGGGGATCATCGTGCAAGGTTGGCATAGCCCTGTAGGATCAACACGAGTCAGAGAGATTTCAAAGGAGCTTTTTCTTTGTGAGAGGTGAAGTATGCAATCATTTGGTCAAGTAGGCTAAATCAATGAAAATAACAATTATACAATAGGATGGCTTCCAGTAGCGACTGGTATTTTGTTAATTTGGCAGGCGTTAATGTTTACCCCAACTTTGGGGGAGTGACCAAGCACAGCGAGGGAGCTTGTAACAATCAAAGGCAGTTTGTGGGGCCCATTTATTTAAAAACTACCTGGCTTCGCCCGGGATGTCTATTCTCAGATTTGTTTTCATATTCCACTGAAAAAGATGAATATTGTTGTTTGCCACAAAGGTAAAATGTGATACATGTTAATTTCACTAATTAATTGAACATCAAATGTTCATTTATCTCTGATTTAAATTCTCACATCTACATCATATGTGTATGCTTAATCTGATCATTTGCAGTGTTGTTAGCAGTAGTGGCCATTGTCGCTGCTGAACACCCACTGCAAATAATCAGAGTAAGCATACAAATATTATATTCATGCGAGATTTTAATTCGGAAGTACATAAAAATTTGGTGTTCAATTAATTAGTGAAATTAACTTGTATCGAGTTCATTGCAAAAGAAATCAATGGAAAAAAAAGGCACTCACTTTCTTCGAAAAAAAAATTGAAAACAAAGAAAAACGCAAGACCAGTTCAGCAGAGACAGCGCAATAATGAGCACTTTCTACAAAAAGACCTGCAGATGGCACGCGGAACACCACAAAACGTAATGCCAAAAAACCCCAAAAAGTTAATCATCTCGGGAACGGTATGACCCATCGAGCTACAAATAGTTGCATTAATACAGCAATGAAATAAAGAATAATCCATGAAAGATTCATGACACCAGACCTCACCGTTCATGAGGAGTTATGTCCCCAAGATCAATGCCCAAAATGGATGAATCTGCCATCTTTTTCACCCACTGGTGGCCCGAGACCCGCGGCTGCATCAGCGCCGACATTACTCCTGAAACAAAATGCTGGGCGCGATGCGGCGCGATAACGAGGCTGGCTTTTCCCTGGTTGACTAGCAACCACTCGTTTTAAACTTTGCAAACATCCGCCAGCAGGCGGAAGAGCCGGCACACTGAAGGCCATCTAAGGCCCTGTTTGCCCCTGTTTGCACCAGTGCGCACAGGGCTCAATACGCATAAAGGCCCTCACCGTTAGAAAGCCTCGTGAACAAGGCAAGGACTACCTTATCCGACAAACTAAGACTATGCCAAGTGAGTACACACATGTCTATACAACTAAACGCAACCTGCAAATTCATTTGTAAGATTAATACCTTCCTATACTTTAAACCACTGTGTGATACATTTTACACATGCCTAAAGACACTATGAACTTTAAAACTCTATTTGCCTTCAGTGAAGTAAGGGTGTGCCCCACCAGGTGGCAATGAAAGGTCTTATCACACTATGCTAACGCTTTCATGAGACTAGTATCAGCACATCCTTTGCGAAACTGTGAAACTGTACTATGAAACCTTCATGCAATGCCTTGCTCTGATTTATGCAACTGCGCTTTATTACACTAACAAATGGCCCTTGATAAATATTTCACTATATATTTAGAGAATCTACTATGCCTCCATATCTAGCTGTACACCATATACGCCTACAGTGAATTAGACCTTCAGTTCCTATTGGTGTACATTTATACTTGCTATTATACTTGCCACCAACAGTTCCAAGATTTTCATGCTATTGCAAGGTTATCACTTTATTGTCTGACCCGCCCTTTTGCCACACTGAATGATCTGATTTAATACATTATGTACCTCACTTTGTCGGCCCAAGCCTATTTGGGCATATTATTCAGCCTAATAGTATTATCCATTATGTCCTGGTCCACTAATATAGTAAACACTGCCGTCGCCCATATTACCATGTCCTCCAAACGGTCCTTAGACAATGCAGGTACACCTATGGGGCTACCCATCCGAAAGACCCCTTGCAACACAGCATAGAGAAACCTCAGACTCCGTGCACGATTGCCTAAAATTTTTTAACCCCTAATCAGATATGAAACCAACCTAGACCATATTCGTCCTAAATCACATCACCCAACGAAGGCCATCTATCCACCTAACTCCAAGACACATTCTAAAAGACGTAAGACCATCACTAACTTACATGCCCCCCCTTAACACACTCCAACCACCACAGTCAGGACCAGACCTTAAAGGTGCCCTAATAAATGCAAGATCCCTAGTTGCACACGCAACAGAAATAGCAGAGGTAATCTTAGCAGATGACTACGACTTCATTGCCATCACAGAATCCTGGCTACATGAAGCAGCAGGCCCTGCACTGATCCTAGCAGTACCCGTTAACTATACTATCCTTAGAGCAGACAGACCTAAATCACGTGGCGGAGGAATAGCGATCATTGCCAAAAGTAATCTCTCTATGAGAATAACCTCCCCGTCTAATCTCAAATCATGCAAGTCACTATCTAGCAAACTACCCACTGCCAACTCCTAAACCTTAAACATTTATCTCCTATACAGAACACCAGGCTCCAACAGTAATTTAAATAAGACATTTCTACTATCATTTCAGAAAATCTAAAAAACACATCACAAACCCTACTGCTAGGAGACTTCAATTTAGGATTTGATGATATCATTGACCACCAGGCTCCCTCTGTAGCCAATATCCTGACTGAACTTGGCTTCACACAGAGAGTGAACACACCTACGCATATTAAAGGGAGAACCCTCGATTGGGTAGCCAACCACAATTGCAATGTCTCCATCTCCTCCATCTCTCCACAAATTTGGACTGACCACCACCTTATATCCTTCAGACTAGATACTAAAAGACCCACTGCACAAACACCACCACCCGCCCCCCCACACTAACAAGAAACAAGAAAAACATTATAGCAGACAACCTCCTGCCCCATAACTTACCCAAACTTAATTCTCTACCGGACAATTCAGATCCTGATCTACTAGTAGAAGAAGACAATAACACTATGACCATTGCTCTTGATAATATTGCCCCTCTAAAACTTAGGAATAGTAAACTTAAAAACCATCTCAACTCTTGGTTCACACCGTACCTAAAAAACCTAAGATTAGAGAAAAGAAGATGCAAAACAGCTTGGAAACTACATCCCACTGCAGAAAATAAAACAAACCTAATTAATATCTCAACTCAATACAAGAAGGATATCCTCATGGCCAAACGAGTAACCTATAATGGCAGAATCACACAAGCGAACTGTAGCATGAAGGAGCTCTTCATCATTCGAAAAGAATTAAAACTCCTATCACAGCACCAGATGATTCTGTCAAAGATAAAACATGGTGCTCTAACATCCAGCATGCATTAGTCAACAAAGTCACCGACCTTCAAAACAAAATAGCTCAAAAGAAAGCCCTACTAACAGCTCACACTCCCCGCCAAGCAAATACCTCCGCCAAAGACTAAAGACTATAGCCAATTTAACTTCTCTAAAGTCTCAATTATTGAGGTTGAGAAAGTTATCCTTGCTCTCAAACCTTCATACTGTAAAGGTGACCAATGCCCAGCTCAACTCATCAAGGACGCTGCCAGAGACCTAGCTCCTTTCATCACTAAACTCATCAACGCCTCTTTCACTTCTGGCACCATCCCTAGCCATCTAAAAGAATCATGGGTACTCCCACTTCTGAAAAAACAAACATTAGACCTTAATATACCCACAAAATAAACATAACATAACTACAGGCCCATAACCACAGTGCCAATCCTATTAACATTTTTAGATAAGGTAGCATACATCCAAATTCAAAACTTCCTAGAGCTTACTAGGCTCACGCCAATCTGGTTTCCAGCCACAACATGGCACAGAAACAGCACTTATCGACTTGAAGGGCCAAATAGACACTTTAAGAGATAAGGGAAAATTATCACTTCTACTTCTTCTTGACCTCTCGGCTGCATTTCACTTGGTGGACCACAGTCTTATGTAGCCACCTGTACTCAGCAGCCCAATTCTCGAAAGAAGCTGTAGTATTGATACAGTCATTCCTCAGTGATAGGACTATGAGGGTCTTCTCTCCTTCGGCAGCAGCAGACCATATAACTATCACTTGCGGAGTGCCCCAGGGATCATGCGTCTCTCCAACTCTGTATAATATTTTCACCAAGCCCCTCTTCGATAATCTTGACCATCTGGGTATTACCTACACAAATTATGAGGATGATACCCAGATCCTCTTACCACTCACTGGGGATTATGAGGAGGATCTGGCTATGGTGAATAGAGTCTACAGCATCGTTCAGGCATGGATGGACAATCAAGGCCTATGCCTGAACGAATACAAAACAGAGCTCATCATCCTGGGCACCACATTTCACATTACTAAACTTAGCACTGACTACTCGTCTTTGATCATTGACGGGAACATTATCAATGTCGCCAAAGAAGAAAAAAAAACATAGGTTTTTACTTACTCAACCCTATCATTTACCAAACAGGTAAATTCCCTGGCCTCTTGCAAAACATACACATGCACATTAATTAGAGCTGGAAAAAAAATTCTGACAGCTGCCTGATCTTATCTAGAGCCCTCATTTTATCAAAATTTGATTATTGTAATGCCTTACACATTGGGACAAATAGAAACATTTTCAATAAAATACAGGTACTCCAAAATATTACACTTAGAGCAGCCCTAGGCATTCCAAGAAAAGAACACATATCAGAAATAAGAAGGAAACATAAATAGCTATCCACTCAAGAAATAATCAACCTAAAAACCGCTTCCCTCATTCATAAATGCCTAAATAATAAAGCTCCTCGCTACCCAACTGAAAGATTCACCAGAAAGAACTCAATCAGACCCTCAAGAATAGTCAACTCTAATTGTCTTCAAGTGACACGCTTCAAATTAGCTACCATTGGAGGTTCCAGCTTCCCAGTTAGGTCGGCACAACTGTGGAACTCCTTACCACACACACCAAGATCAGACCAAACTTTCACCAAATTCAGGCAGAACCTCATCAATTGGTCCATAGAGAACAAGTAATATTCCCATCCTATACATCCCCTCATGTATACATATATGTTTGTACGCATATATCTTTGTATCTTATATTCCATGCTAGACAACAGTCACGATAGTTACCTAGTATGTTTGCTTTCTATGATTTGATGTTGACATGTATATGTCCATTTTACCTGCTCTGATCCTAAACTACTGTAACTCTGAGGTATATTTGTTTAACTATGTTCCTCAACCTCTGTAACTAAGCTGTATACATTCTTATCGCTTGCGCCCCGATACCCTCGGGTCCTGCGCGCACAATAAACAAACAATGCCACATACAAACCCACAGACATTACATATATATATATATATATATATGGGTTAAAATTGTGTATTTTTACATCACACATTTGGACTAAAGATAACCTGCTTTAGGGGTCCAATCCCTGCTCTTGTGCTTTTGAAATGTGTAGATTTTGCCCTTATGATGTCACACCCAAAGTGCTTTGCTCCAGAGGAAGTGGAGGGGCTAGGAAAGAGGAAGAGAGAATAAAGATGGCAAAACTCTCCAAAAACTACAGATCTCTCTCTGGCTATTCTAGCACCGCATGGGATCAAAGGCATTTAGAAATGCAGCACCCCGTTTTGAGGCCTGGCTTTCTGTGAATGGGTGTGCCTCTGGGTTTCTGCTCCCAGGCCAGCATCCTGCTGAGTGGTTGTCCCAGGGAGAAGGGTGGTACCTGCCCTACAAAAGGAACAAAGAGAGGCAGCCCACCAGGCTAACTTCCTGCCAGTAGGGGGCACGGTCCAGCCTGTCTGGGGAAACACACATAACCCTTCCAGAGCTGAAATGGGCCCACAGGGCAGACACATGTGAAATATAAATTTAATGTGGCTAGGGTAACTCCAGGAGATGCTGGCCACATTACCCTAACTCAGGTATGGTATATATATTTACAGTTGAATGTGCCACGAGGACAACATCTTCAAAGTTATGCATTTTTAGCAACAGAGGCGCGCATATTTTAAAAGCAGCTACTGTGCTGCAGAGACTTGGGTGCCACTGCATCTGTCAAGAGGGCACCTGTGGCCTCTGAACCTGCTCTGTGTCACTAGTAGGGCAGGTGTTGCGAATCAGGACACAAGTAGACACTATGCTTTTGGCATGAAACTTATGAAAGGGGACTCTGATTATCAGATTTCTCTTTCAGATATCGAATTACCAGCATCACTTTATAATTTAATACAGATCATAAAAAGCCAGGGTTTTCATGCCATAGCCAGAAGGCAGAATCCTGCATTGATTCAATATGGCTGCAAGTTATTCTCAGGCCTTGGAATGAGCAGGCCCGTAACAACTTGGACAAATCACATATTAAAGAGATCCAACCAATCTAAAATTATGCAAAACAGGAAAGGAGGAATCCAATCGGATAATGCATCGAAGAAATAAACCTATAAAAGGCTGGAATGAGGCAAGGACGAGGAAAGAGTTCTCTGGGAGTCAGGAACCACAAGGATGTGCATATAGAAATCCAGGGAAACGAAGTCGAAGGATAATCCACTTATTTAGAGGCTCACACACACGCTGACATTAATAATGGATTATACTAAATTGTGCACAGAATGTACATGGAAGATACCAGCAAACACCTAATTGTGCTTATTAATTTATTTGAATTGATATGAGCAATGATTCCATTTCATGTCAAAACATTCCTCTCTTTCCTTAGGTTTAAACCGTGCACCAAATATATATCCACCATGTTTCGAGATGTATTTGGCTCTTCTTCAGGTGGATAGTGCAATAAGGTCAGAAACCTGATCCTGTCAAGAGGGGATGGGGACTCCTCCCCCCACCCCAACCTGCGGTGGGAGGCGTACCAGGATTTTCACCAGAGCTGGTCCTGCCCCTGAGGCGGGGCATGGGAGTTAGGAGGGCCCAAGTCCCTGTGTCTTCTATTTGTGCCTGCTTGCGTGAAATAAGTACTAAAAACACTAAATGGGAGGTGCGAGAGAGAAGGAACCCACAGTTAGCGATCCCTCATTTAGGTTGTAAAACCTTTACCAACAGACAAAGAAGCGCTAGGGAGCAAGCCGCTCTGTTGCTAAGAAGAAGTTACCAACCACACGCTGGTTAAGAGAGCCTACAACCTCTACCAAACTCAAGAGGCGGATATCAAAATATAACACATTTTATTGGTATCAAATACAATTTTAAAAAACACAATCACAGTGCATGGACTAACAGATTACCACTATTGACTAACTGGTCATCTACACAGTGCATACAGTAACAGACAGTTTATTGTATTAAGGGCATTTCAATTGCAACCTTTTAGTTCATAGAAGAAAAGTGTCTTGTGCTGTGCAAAGTTAAAGCAGGAAATAAGTACCACCTTTTCTTGCCCCATGCAGTAATGAACAATGCTGGCTAGTCTCTTTCTTGCCCCGCATGAGTTAAACATCCAGCATGTATGGCGGTGGAAGAACGAGCAAGAACCTTCACCAGAAGAGAGACAGTAGAGAACTGCCATGGATCAGAGAAATCTGCACAACAGATCCGCAGGTCGAGCACGCTATGCGGCACATACCAGAACATGCGATATAATCCCAGCAAGTAAGCGGAGAGGGTCACTCAGGGTTCCAGCAATCTCTGCTCGCCATGCAAACCCACAGAGTCTATTCTCTTACCTGTGACGGGCCCGTGTCCTCCAGGAAAACCAGCAAAATAAACACTCTGAAAAACCATTAAACAAGCTAGGACATTGACTGGGATTGCTGTGGGCCGGATTTGTCTGCAGTGGGCGAACCCCTGTGCGAGAAAGGAGCAGGGCTTAAGAACCCTTTTATGTGTTTGCTTACCGGCAACCTCTCCCCTGAGGAAATGAAAGCCAGCTGTTGGCCTAGGGAACCAGGTGAGGGAGAGAGCCACTGGAGAAGGTAGGGTAAGTATAGAAAGTCACAAAGGAAACAGCAAGGTGTAGGTTGTTATTCAGGTGCGGTCAACTGAGAAGTGAGACCAAGAGACCAAGTGGAGGAAGGACGGTGTAGATTACTGTAGGATTGTGCAAGGTAGGGTATTGGTTGGTGTGAGATTGGTACTTGGCATGCCAGGTGTGTGAGTGGAGCTAATAGAGGGAGAGTAGGGGGGTTGAGAAGGAGACAGAGTGAAATGAGAGCGACTAGGGAGAAAGTGTAGATGGAGTGTAGAGTAGTAGTAAGGTGGAGAGGGGAGGGTAGTAGTAAGGGGTTGAGGGGAGAGTATTAGTAGGGTGGAGAGGGGAGAGTAGTAGGGCAGTAGTAGTAGAATTACCGTTGCTGGAGCCACTCTACATGACCACTTTATAATTTAGATGTGATTACATCTGGGGAGTTTTGGGCTTTTTGTCTAAGTCAGATACAGTGACACTGCACTTGACACTTTATAGGGTTTGGAGGGAGGCCCCGGAATATCTCCAGATCTGTTAAAAATGTACTTTATAATCAAAGAATAAGCTTGAAACTAAATCAAATGAAGCATAACAAAATGGTACAAAATGACTAAGGAATGAATTAAATTAGGAATGTTTTAAATTAAATTGTATGAGGTATTTGTATTTATATTTAAATGAAATAGGGTATTGTTAATGTCTGTAGGTTTGTCTAAATGTTTATGTTTACGTTAAAAGTGTTGCTGTGTGTTTAAATTTGATGTTAAACAGTTGAAACGTTTGTTAATTGTGAAGTTCTTGATATAACTATATACAATAAATTAATACAGTAGTAGGGTGAAGAGGGGAGAGTAGTGTAGTTGATTGAGAGGAGTAGAAAATGAACATCGGAGGGAGAGGCGGGAAGAGAGATAAGAGAGGTAGAGACATATAAGAGCATCCAGCATGTTTAATGAGCTAGCAACTTGACTGGGTAAGAGCCAGTGGGGGAGCTGCCGTGCCTCAGAGCAATCTGCACACAAGACCAGCAGAGCATGATACATGGCAGGTGTGCGGGCATTTTTTCGAATAGAAAAGTTTAGAAATGCAAACTTTCGAATCTTTTTTTCCGAAATACAAAAGTTTCGAATGACAATTTGATTGAAAAATTTCGAAACTTTGCCTTTCGAAACTTGGGTTAGGGTTGGGGCTTGGGAGTTGGGGGGGAACCCCCCAATATACACTAAAACCTTGCAACGTTGCATGGAGCTGTCCAGTGCTGAAATTACAGCAATGGACGAAATTACAGCACTGGACAGCTCCATGTAACGTTTCAAAGTTTAAAAAAAGGCATTTAAATGCCAATATACACAAAACACTTTGAAACGTTATATAGAGCTGTTCAATCCTGTAATTTCAGCACTGGACAGCTCCATGTAACATTTCAATGTTACAAACAAAAAGGCAGTGAAATGCTACTTTTAACATGTAAAAGTGCATTTCAGTTGAAACCAATCCATGACTATTGTCGATGGATTGGTTTCGAACGAAATGCACTTTCCATGTTAAATATAGCATGTCGTAGCTTTTGATTTCGAAACTTTTGTTTTGAAACTTTGGCTATTTGAATCTTTTGATTCGAACAAATGACCATAAACCTACGTGGCACATGCCAGAACAAGGGCTATAACCCCAGTGAGTCAAAGGAGCACCTCAGCGTTCTAACAATCTCTGCGCACCATGCAAAACTCAGACACTATTCAATTACTCGTGACAGGAAGGACAGTGGAGCGGTCCCCCAGGAAAACCTGCAAAATCTACACTCCGAAAAACCATGAATTGACTGGAATTGCGGTGGGCCGCCTCTGTCAAGAGCGGGCAAGCCAGCGTATGGGAAAGAGGTGCAGCTTAAGCCCCCTTTTATGATTTTGCTCACCTGCAACACCTCCCCTGGGGAAAGTAAAGCCACCAGTTGGCCTCGGGAACGAGGTGAGTGTTAAAATGCAGGTTCCAGGCTCTTTAAGATTTCTTCAGGTAAGTTTATTTCCAAGTTCTTAGTTACAAATCCACATGAAGACAAAGGACATAAGCTGTGACAACACCGGCTCCCATCACCCAGGGCCAGCCAGCTGTAACCGCCTCTACACAGAACACTCACTCAGAATATTCCATCATCCACACACAAACATTCCACATGACATCTCAAGCTACCTCACCTCAGACAGACACAATACAACAGTGAGGGAGAGAGCCAATAGCGGGGAGAGGGAGACAAGGATAAAAAGTTGCACAGGAAAGGGTGGGTTTTTTGGGTGAGGTCAAGGGAGGAGAAGTAGGACCAGTAGAGTAAGTATGGTGTGCAGGATTGTTGAAGGAGTGTGCAAGATGAGGTATTGGTTGGTGTGAGAAAGTAGTACGTGGGTTTGAGCGTACATGCCAGGTATGCGAGTGCAGCTAATCGAGGGAGGCTAGAGCATGAATGACAAGGTGACAGAGAGTGACCGAGGAGAAGGTGTGTGCAGAGAGTAGAGACGTAGTACTGTGGAGTGGGGAGAGTAGTAGTAGAGTGGAAAGGGGAGAGAAGTGTAGAAGATCAGAGGAGTAGAGAGAGAATATAGGGGGGAGAAGCAGGAACAGAGGGAGAGAGTTAGAGAGAAAGAGAGAGAGAGATAGTTCTTAGCAAGCCTCTAACGATTATTCTAAAAAATAAAAAGCAAACTTCCAGCTGTCTTTGATACTTGGTGCCTTTTTGAGGCCATCTGTGACACACAGGCCTCCAGATAATGTTTATACTATGTCTTTTTACGCATGGAAATCTTGTAAATATAACAGCTTTATTATTTTCCTGTGTACATTTACACACAAGTTTAGAGCATAGGGCAGTGTGCCACGGTCAGGTTACTTGACAGAAACCAGAACCCTTTTTTTGATTTTTATCTACATGGATGTAATTGCAAGCCATGGAGAAAAGCCTCTGAAACACAATGCATTTCTCTGAAGCCTTTCAAGAACAGATACTGCACACTGTGATAAAAGGAATGGTTTCTTTACATTCAGCTTACTCTGCCTAGTTGTGTATAGATGCTCATGGAGAAAACAGAAGCACTGTGCATATTTATTTTCCTAGTATTTTAGGATTGTATAATTAATAAGGTGGAAAACTAAGTTGCAAATTGAGAATTAATCTTCTGTAACAAATTATGTTTTTTTTCCAGTGAAAGCAAACCAGTATTGCACAATTGTATCTTTCCTAGTTCCTATGCTTTGTGCATAATCATGCAGAGGCAGATCCTTTTTACACTTATAATTTAATGTACACTCTAATTATAAAAACAGCTTGTAAAATGATGAGTATGCATGATCTAGTTACATCTATTTAACCTTGCAGTCAATGGGTTACTTTAAATGGCCAGTGGCCGCAGAGTTTTTTTTTCCTCCAGGGTGAGTGAAGACAATCACGGGTGTTATAGCCTCTCAAATCTTCAAGACTACAATTAAAACATCCAAAACCTGACTCTCAAGGAAGTGCAAGCGCTGTTCAAAAACAAACAAATCAAAGTTACATTTGTAATTGAAATAGAAACTCAGAAACACCTGTCCCTGTGATAATCAAGATAGGTATTTAACTTTATATAGCGCTTCATACATGGTTCGTCCAACATCTAGGCCATTGGTCTCCAACCAGTAGCTCGCCTGAGGCTTCCCAGTAGCTCTTTGATCAGACCCCAAAATGAGCCCTGCGTGTTTATTTTGGTGTCTGAAGTCCCTGGGACCTTTCACCTGCCCCCTCTCACTCCTCTTCCTGTAAAGTAAACGGTCAAAAGCTGTGTGCACAGTGAGAGGAGGGGCTACATCGGGGCTTGAAGGGCTTGGGCAGCGTCCCAATAGGGGGTTAACTATCAATAACAAAAGTAAATGGGAAATGTGTGTTGTGGCAATTGTCACCAAGAGGTGCAAATGATGGTGGATTAGAGAGGCATGGGTGCATAAATCTGCATGCTGTGTAAAAAAAAGCTTGGTCTGTGATTTTTCAGCCTCACTGTGTTTCTTTAGATTTATTTCAGCAAGCATTACTTTGCATGCCGGTGTAATTGTAGGCTTTCAATCAGAATGGGGGAAATAAAGAAACAGCTGTAATCGCTTTCTCAGCACCCGTGTTTGTGTGTGTATGTGCATAGAAAAATAACAATCCATGTGAGTCCTAGCTTGCAAGAAAAAAGGTACATCTCGCTTTGCGTGTTTATGGTGAAACTGAATTATTTTTTTATATTTTCAGATATGGAGTTCTCGGTTTTGAAGCTCTAATACCAAAACTGTTTTAAAGCTTAGGATGGAATATGGCGTGATAAGGATGAGCCCACCTCTGTGGATGTCCCAAAACAGGAATTTAAGCCATAACTGCAATTTTACATTTAAGTAAACATGGAACACTACTAGATGCACTACATTCTGGTGCTTGTCCACTTACATTAAAAAACTAAACATGAATGTAAAGTGACAGGTCTAGCAATACCAGGACTTAAAAAACATGCGAGATGTTTTACGAAACGATAGTTGGAATTAAGTGTCCTTAAATGCTCTTTTACAGATGGTGCAGTTGTGAAGGGCACAGTGATTCCCCTGGCTGAGTCTGTTGTAAGCAAGTTTAAAAACTGTCCTGAATGTATGTCTGCCATGTTGGGTGTGCAATCACTATGGCTAAAAAGGTATCTGCACTATCAGCCAATGTGATTGCCCGTCTCTGTGAATCTGACTTTTTCAGATGAACTTCCTGAAATCAAAACCTTGATCCCGTCTGACAGCATCTAAGTGCGGTTGCTTTTTCAAGCTTTACACCAGATTACTGAACACTGGTGGATAGCATGCAGGTTAAGCCTTCACATTGAATGTCCGGATTGGTTTCCTAATTATAAAATAAACATGTTTTTGAAGTTATTGGTATATTAATATCACAATAAATACATACAGTATTCATTTTCTATATGAAGAGCAAATAAACTGCCCAAAAACATCTTGGTCGAAATTCTCATACTCATGGATAGCACCACCCTAGTAGCTCCCGCCTATTGGCTATTAACTACAAGTAGCTCTTGCCAACGAAAAGGTTGGAGACCCCTGATCTAGGCACTGTGATTATTATAATTTTTTTGATTATTTATTTGAATTCATTGTGTTAACAATTTTTTCAAAAGAAACATTTAACATCACTGTATCATGTTCATCCAAATCCAAAAAGAAGAAAAAGGTTAAAAGGGAGTACAAGATGAAAGAGAAATCAAAAGCACGTCAGATACACACTCAGAAGGCGAATCCCAGAGTGCATCTCCGATCACAATCTCCTGGACATCAAACTTTCACACAAGATTTGGAATGATGGACTTCATCGTTGAAACTGAGGCAATAGTCATATTAGTTTGCGCTCCAGATATGAGAGTCTTCCAACAGTCCTCCAGATCCATTGAGGCATATTGACTCAGTATTGGGGTCAGGTGTGTCTCTCTCAAAGGCCCCCCTCCTATGGCAGGTCATCAGCAAATGCTTAATGGATTCAGTCTCTTCAATTGAGTCACAAAACAGGCATTTCTTTTAAGATGATCTTCCTTGGATGTAATTAGTTTCAGTAGTATTTAACAGGTTTAATCTCATTCTAAGGAAGATGTCTCTGAATGATCTATCTGGGAATATTTTCAGGTAACCTCTTCGATGATTTAATTTTGTTGGAATTAAGGGTATGTTCTTTACTAGACTACTTTTGCTTGCTTTATCAGCTGTGTTAATCCAGTCGAGTTCGAAGAGTTTTTTTTTTTAATTCTCAATGGATTCGTGACAAGATCTCTTTCTGAACGTCCAATTTCCTTTAATGTTTTTTGGCGGCTACAGACCCAGCTGTTTAAAAGGGCATTTGAGGCTTTTGAAATTTCGTCATGGATTACTTTGAATATTGATGCGCAGAAGGGAGGCAGTGTTTTTCGACATAGGTTTAGTACCTTCCATTCCACAGTTGCTTCCAGAGAAGTTAAGGCGAGCTTGTTTTGAATTCTGTTAGTTCCAGCTGAATTTGGTAGATTTAGAACAGATCGCCAGAACTTGCCTTCCAATACTGACCAGATTTTTGTCGGCATGGGAATCAGACCTTCTGCTCCATATGTTATGGTTGGAACCACCTTGTTTCTGTAGAAGTTGACTAATCCAATGATAGAAAACATCCCAAATCTTTTGTCCATCAGACGACCCTGCGTTATCAGGACTGTGACCTTGTTCTTTAAGAAGTCTTGGGCCGGTGCCTCTGTGTTACTGTTGTTGAACAGGATTCCCAGGTACTTTGATGGAATCCACTTCCTCGATCTTTTTATCGTCCAAAAACCAACTTGGTTTGTTCTTGCTCTATTTTGCTTTTTGAAGGCAAATTATTTTAATTTTGCCTTCATTAATCTCCAAGTTGTTTTCAAGCAGGTAACGCGGGAGGCTATCTAGTTGTCTTTGGAGGCCTACTACAGTTTTATCAATCATGAGCAAGTCGTCTACGTAAAGTAGTCTTGTTAATTTAGTTTTTCCCAACTTAGGTGGAAAAGACGGAATTAATGGTTCAAAGTCGGGAAGGTCAGCAATGTAGAAATTATAGATAACAGGGGCAAAGGGGACAACCCTGATTGACACCTTTCCAAGTTGGAATTGGCTGACTTAAAACAATTTCTCTATTAGACAAACTCTGATCGAGGTGTCAGAATGCAGTTGCATTAATGGGTCCAAAATTTCTTGCAGACACTTTCGTTCCTGTAATTTTTGCCATAGTCTTTACCCGTTCACCCTGTCGAAGGCTTGGGTTAAATATACAGAAATTATGTAAATTCTGGAGTCCGCCTGATGGCTCTGAGCTTTCAAAATGTTTAATAGCACAATGTTTGCTGCTGTGCTGATGTTCCGTATAAATCCTGTTTGAAGGGGATCAAACCAGCTGTTGGTGATAGTCAGCTGGTTAATTTGGCAAGTAAGAAGGATCCAAAGATTTTATCTATGACGTCCAGTAACGCAATTGGGGGATAATTTTGAGGTTTGTCTTTTTTCCCCTTTTTAAAGATTGGAACAATCGTTGCTGTCTTCTACGAACAAGGGATTTATTTTTATTTATTTGCATTTGTATTGCGCACTTGCAGCCCATGGACATCGAGGCGCTGTTACATGAATATATAAGAAGTTTGACATACAAGTTGAGGCGCCTTTTGGCTTCTAGGTTAATTACAACATAGCATGACAGGGTACATACATGCAGAGTGATAGAGAACAATATGTTGGTTCTACCTAAGAAGGGCGGTACCAATTTACAACTTTTCAGTTGAAGAGCTTAGTTTTGATGGCTTTCCGGAAAACTTTGTGGAATTCGATCTGTCTCAGGTGAGGGGGGAGTGTGTTCCAGTGTGTGGCGGCCAGTGTGGGAAAGCTGGAGCCGCCTGCTCGAGCTTTACGGATTTTAGGTATGAGGATAGTGTTAGAGTGGCCCTCTCTGAGGGGTCTTGAGGCAGTATGCCTAGTGATTCTTTGAGATAGGTATGGGGGTGTGAGCTCATGGAGGCATTTGTGGGTGATGGCAAGAGTTTTAAAGACAATTCTTTCTTTGACTGGAAGCCAGTGGACTCGTCTTCTCACTTCAGTGATGTGGTATCTTCTGGATGTTCCAGTGGCTGCTCTGAGTGCGTTGTTTTGCACCCGCTGGAGTTTGTTGGGATGTCCCAATGAGGAGAGCATTGCAATAATCAAGCCTAGAGCCAATTATCGCCCTTGCAATAGTCAGGCAGTTCTCACGGGATAGGAAGGCTCTAGCTGCGTTTAGCACTTTGGTGTAGTACGCAGATGATGAGGCAATGGCATTAACCTGCCTGTCCATGGTCAAGTCGGCGTCCAAGTAGACTCCAAGGGTCTTGACATTGTTAGAGACTTTGATGGGAATGCTTTCAATAGAGAAGGATGAGTACTGCTCATCGAGGTTGCCCACGGTGGTGGGTGATCCTATGAGCAGGAGCTCAGTTTTTTCGCTGTTGAGGCAGAGCCAATTGTCCGCCATCCAGGACTGGATGGCAGAGTAAATGGAAGTAAGTGTGGTAAGATCAGCGTCATAGTCCCCTGTGAGTGGAATAAGCACCTGCGTATCATGAGCATAGTTGGTATACGAGATGTGCATTGCGTCAAGGATGCTGAAAAAGGGTCTTTTAAAAAGGTTGTAGAGGGTAGGTGCAATGCAAGAACCTTGTGGGACGCCACATTTAATGTGGCTAGGGGTGGCACAGGAGGCAGTATCGGAGAATACTTTCATGACTCTCTGCTGGAGAAAGGAGGTGATCCATTCACATGCCTTTGGGGAGAAGTTGGCCTCAGTAGCTAAATGGCGACACAGAGTGTTGTGATCAACCAGATCAAAAGCTGCTGACAGGTCAAGGAGCAGGAGGAGCACAGGTTTGCCTGTGTCTCTGATATCGTCCATTTGGTTCTTTAGGTCTAAGAGGGCCGTCTCAGTGCCGTGTCGAGGGCGGAAGCCGGATTGCCGTAGTCCAAGAAGACGGTTCTTTTCCAAAAATTCTTGGACTTGCAAGTAGGCTGCTTTGTCAAGAATTTTTAGTAGAAATGGGACGGTGGTGATGGGCCTATAGTTCCCTGGAACTGTTGGGTCAAGGGATGGTTTCTTGAGGAGCGGGAAAACCCATGCTTCCTTAAGGCCAGATGGAACATGTCCAGACTGGAATGATGAATTTATAAATGCGGTAAGGAAAGGTGCTAGGATTTGTGCCGAGTCTTTGATGAGTTGGGCAGGACAGGCGTCTCCTTTGCAGTTAGAGGGTTTGATGGCTTTGATCAGGGTGATCACTTCAGGTTCGGTCATATCTCTGAAGTGGAAGGTGGAGGGTGGGGAGGATATAGTCGTGGGCGGTTTAGGTGTATTGTTATGGAAGCTGGCTATGAGGTTATTGAGAGCTTTTTGGTGGCCGCGGATTTTAGTTTGGAGTAGGTTGAGTTTGTCAAGCATGGCTGACTGAATGCTGTTACACCTGTTCTCATCTTTTAGGAGAGAAGGAGGTGGCGCAGAGGGCTTTTCTAACTCCCTGAAAATAGTGAATAGTTCTTTGGAGCCTGATTTGGCGTTGTTGATCCTGGCGTTGAATGCTGAGAATGGAAATGGCTTTGAAGGCATTCCTTGTGGCTTCTGAGGGATTGGCTTTCCAAGCGGAGAGTGCAGCCCTCTTCAATGCCCGCTGGTCAAGCAGATCTTTTGAAAACCAAGCTCTAGAGTGTTTGATTTTCTTGCCTTTTTTTAGGGTAAGTAGAGCTATGGAGTCGACTGCTGAGGCGACGATTTCTTTGAAGGTGTTCGCTAGAGTTTCTGGGTCTTTGGAGAAGGGGGCCTGAGGCCAGGCACCTGTAGGAAGGGTGCTAAATATTGGGTTGTGAGCTCCTTGCGAGTGCTGCAGGGAGGGGGGTAATAGGTTCAGGGGGGCCTTTTTTTTAGTATCAATGTTGAATTGAAGAAAGTGGTGATCAGACCTGGGATGGGGCTGTTAGCGACCATTTGGATGGAGCAGTTATGTTGGCTGATCCAGTCAAGGGTGCGTCCTTTGATGTGGGTAGGGTCTGTGATAGATTGTGTGACGCCCAAGGTGGTGAGGGCCTTCTTGAGGGATCTGGCGTGGGAGTCGTTAGGGTCGTTGAGGCCTAGGTTAAGATCACCCAGTAGGATGACTTGTGAGGTCTTTTTAATGTTGTCTGACAATAAGTGTATGAGGGCGTCATGGAAGTCTGCGATAGGACCAGGAGATCTGTAGAGAATATGCAAGTTGATAGTGCACTTGTGGGAGAAAAACATTTTTAGTGGGAGGTAGTCTGAGTTGTGGACCAATTTCCCTTCCACTTCTCTAATGGATAGACTTTCCCGGGCAATGAGGGCTACACCCCCTCCTCTCTGAGGGGCTCGATCTTTTCTGAAGATGGTGTACTCTTGTGGAATGGCGAGAGATAGTGCTGGCCCAGAGCTCTCAATGAGCCAGGTTTCAGTGATAATTAGGATATCAAGGTTATTATTTATGATGAGGTCATTAATGTCTAAGGCATGGGCAGGTGATGAGCGGGCGTTGACTAGCGCACACCTGAGGGTAGGATTGGTTTTAGAGGATGTGGAGGCATTATGCAGAAGGGCAGCGGAGGGCACGGTAGACATAGCAGCAACAATAGTGGGCAGAAAAACATTAGGCATAACAGCATTAGTAATGGGCAACACAACACCATCAGTAGTTGGCAGCACAACATTAGGCACAGCAGCATCAGTAATGCACAGGGGCCATGGAGGGCTTAGGCATATGCAACATAGCAGCAACAATAATGAGCAACATGTTGTGTGGCTTGAAGGTCACAGCGGCAATGGGTGTAGTATGACCAGCCTTCAGAGTTGTGAGCATAGTGGTCACAGGGGGCTCAGGTGCTGGAAGCGTAGTGGTTCCAGCGTTAGTGTTCCTTATAGTCACTGGTGCTTGGGCCTCAGGGATAGGCGGTGTGAGAGTTCAGGTCTCAGAGCAATATAGGGCGAAATGTGTGCATGCTGAGGATGGAGCGCATCTGTAACCTAACCTTAGGTTGCGTAGGATAAGGCTGGGCGTGAGGTGTGACTGCCAATGAGAGCGGGTGCGCAATCGCAGCTGTGCATTTCTGTGGCAGGTAGAGAGAGGGACTGGTTTCCCTTGCTGTGGGCGCATAGCCGTAATGGTAGTTTTTAGAGTCTTACCTTTCAGCACAGTGCTTTGCAGCGCCTTCCGCAACGTCAAGCAGCGGAGAGCTGCAGAGAGGGAGAAAGGCCTTTTCAAACTGCCTTCTCCTTGTCGCTTTGCCTGCCGGTCTTCTCCTCCTCAATATAAGCCTGGGGGGGAGGAGCTGGCAGGTGGCAGGGGCCAATGGCGGCGGTCCGTCGCTGTTGTGGATTTAGCGGGCAGGTTCCCGCTTTGCTGGTTGTTGTGGCGGGTTGCCATAGCAGCTGGGTGCATGGATGTGGATTGGGTGGGCGGCGGGTTCCTGGGGGGTGCTTCCTTCCTCAAACCGACGCGGGTTGCCACAGCTGACACGGTCCCTCGCAGCGGAGCTGCAGAGAGGGAGAAAGGCCTTTTCCAATGGCCTTCTCCTTGCGGCTTCGCCTGCCGGTCTCCTCCTCCTCCATGTAAGCCAGGAGGGGAGAAGCTGGCAGGGGGCAGGGGCCAATGGCGGCGGATTTGATGCATTCTACACATTTTGTCAAAGACGACATTTATAAAAGTCGCCCATTCCTCTGGATTTTCTTTGCGTTACTTAGGCCATCTGGCCCTGGTGCTCTTGATGTAGTGAGTTTTTTAATTTTCAATTGAATCTCTTCTAAAGTAATACCCAGATTCCAATTTTCAGAGCTGGACGTTATCATAGGAGCTGCAGGTGTTCCTCTGTCTTTAAACTTATACTTCCTGCACAGATAGACCTGAACCAGATTGTATTGCTGTTAAAAGCCCAGAGATAGATCGACCTTTAGATCCTTTCTTTGCTGGCGTCAGTCTGGAGTCATATCCGTCCATTAGAGGGTGAAGTGAGCAACCAAGTTTCTTGGAGACACAGGATATCAAACGCTCCGAAGTTTAGGTCACTAGGTGCTGTCAAATGTTTAAACCCCCTTGTAGTCCAAGAACCTAGTTTTAGTTCTTTGCAGTTCGTGTGATTTGTAGTTACAAACTTATTTTCCTGATGACGGACGTTCTTGGGTTGCTACTTATTAGTGTCCTTTGAGTGAACTTTTGATGTCCAACTCCATGATTTGTCAGGGGGTATTTCTTTTCTGATTTGTTGTTCATCTATAGAGACCAGTTTTTCTTCCACCGGTTTATCTGGGTTAAACTTGATCTTTAAGGTTGGTCTGTGTGCCTCACTCCCTTGTCTTGGGTTGGACTCAACCTCTGGTTGTGATTTTTCTCTGTCTTCGTTTATAGGTACAGTGCGAGGAGTAACCAGATTCGAAATGTGCTTACAAGAAACTTCTCAGATTGAGTGATCGATTGTTCCACTGGTCGTGTTTAGAATCCATTATTTGGAAACCATGATTGGACGTATCAGTTTAATCTTTGCCTTTTTTTGTTGAAACATGTAAGTCTCCTCTACGTTGGGATTCTGTCACGTTATTGTGGTGGTGAAGTACTCTCAGGTAAAAACCCAACTTTCGAAGATGGTCCGTTGCCCCCAAAAAAGTGAGTCTATCACTGGTGATAACTTAATGTTGAGAGATAGAGTCTGTGACATGTTTTTGTCCAAATTCCACAATTTGGATATCGTCCGTGGATATCAGTCTTAGCCCCTGATTCATGGAATTATCTGCGTGTAAAGCACAGATTTGCGCGCCATTCTGCCCGATAAACCCCATACCTCAAACAGGGATTTTCGGGCAGAATGGCATGCAAATCTGCGTTTTAAGAGCAGATAATTCCATGAATCAGGCTGTTAGTTAGGTACACAATGAAACAACTGCAAAATAGCTTTGTGATTTAAAAGCAAGTTGACACCCCCACCCCCAAGATTCTTGTCAATTTAACAGATCTCGTTCTTCGTGAGGGTTGCAGGGTCTGCCCTCCCTTCTTATAGTTATTATCATTACACTCAATAGGACGTTCCCTTCTACCTTCCTTAGTTTTTGGGTTATCCACCATTCTACTTGGAGCAGACCGGTGGTTAGTGGACCTCACTTTGTCGTGCCTGTCTGAGCCGAGTTTCTCAATACATATGGAAGGCATCTCCATAGTGTTTGTCACAGTTTTAATCCAGAGTACTTCTATGTCTTGTTCGCTCTTCTCTCTTGAGGCCGCTTTCTGGTGTACTCTTTTTCGTTTTTCTGACATGGTCATAAAGAAAGGGGAGGGTGGTGCAGATGTCTCGTTCATGGAGGTTCCTTTAAGATTCGGAGTGTCGATGACACACAACTCAACTGAATCTTGGTGGGCGGTATTGCTGATGGATTCTGCCCTCATATTTGGTTTAGTTGGTGCTACAGGACCTGGAATTTTAGATTCTGAATTTTTAAATGAGTATTCTGAAATATCCATCAGGTTGGTTGATCTCTCCAGGTTCAAGTTTACTACTGCTATCACCTTTGATCTCTTAGAATCGCTACCTCTGTTCCGACTTCAATATCTTTGGAAGTGTGTTCGAAGACACATTGGGTGGAGGATGCCTGGTTTCTTCCCTTTCTAATGAGTCTCTGTCATCTGGTCTAGGCGGTGTTACAGTTGCTTCACCGCTTTTTAAGTCCGTGGTTTGATCTCCTCTGATACTTTTCAGATTTTCGGAGATAAAATATTCCTTAATGCTTTTATCATGAGTCGATACTGAGGTTTTCCGTGGTACTCCTGTTTGCAAGATTTGAAGATCTTTTTTCTAGTGTTTCCATTGCTTGCTGTCTGAGTAGAGTTCGATCGTCGTACCTTTACAGTCGTTGGGTCTATCTGATCGTCTGTCTGGTGGTTTATTTTTTCACTCAGACCCTTAGAATGGTGTACAGCGTTTACGTAGGATTAACGTTCTCCATCTTCTAGGATAGTTTGCGAACTTGCCTCTTTTTTTGTATAATCGTGACTTTTCCTGTTGGTTTCCATAGCGGTCACAAATCCTTCTAGAAATAGGAGTTTACTGTTAATTATTGCAATGATTGAGGTTTGGTCTTTTAGAGTCTATTGAAGTGACTCATATAGCTTAAAGAATGGTGCTAAGACTATGGTCACTGTTGACATAACTGACAGCAAGTCAGACTTCGTGGTGTTTTCGCCCAACACTTGGTCACTAAGCCTCCTAGAGGTACGATTTATTGACGGGGTTGAATATCCTGTGATTTCTGTTGGAGGTAAATGAATCGAAGGAGTGGATGTTTTATTTTGCGAATCATGAGTAAGTTGAATCCTCGCATCTGTTACACCATTGGTTAAGTTTCTCATGGAGGTTTCTTTTATAGGGGATTTTTGAGAGTTCTTTCATGTAGCTCAAAGGGAATACTTCTACCTTTGTTTTGTGGTGTAATTCTGTACGTTGGTAAGTGGGATCTGTTAGTTGTAACCAGGGGAGTGGTTACAGGTAACCTTGTACAGTCATCTCGTGTGTAGATTTCACTGGTGCCCAATCTCCCTAGCTCCACCGTTGGTTTGTCTGGAGGAGAGCTTCTGGGGCATGGGTTCCTTCTGGGGTCATCTAGACTCACAACGTGAGAAGGACTAATGTCACCTTCAAGCACCTCATGCCTCCTTTTTCTGATCTTACTGCGGTCGAACAGGGTTATGAGTGGGGCTGTGTTAGCACTCAATGTAGTAGCCCCTTCACTAGTCATCGGCGGTCCCCGGACTGGAGACGTTTGGTCCTTGGATTTGTCCGGTGACTGAAAGCCAACTGATCTACTGACTTGGTCGTTTGCTTTTGATGACTCTAGATCCTCCTTTCGCCCAATTGGAGAAGGTTGGTGGGTATCCAATCCATCCACTTCATCTGTTGTCATTTCTAATAACTCAGCATCTGAAACTTTGTGTGCCACAAGAGTTTAGTTTCTGCTGACCCTCGACTTAATAGCTTGTGCTTAAAGAAAAAGTTTGCCTAACTGCCTAATAACAAAGTTCTTTTAGGGACGATCTTCCTAGAAGTTCGAGATTTGTCAGGTGTTGTAGACTCCATCCCAAGGCAAGTAGCGAGAGAGACTGCATTCAATTGTATCTTTTCTTTTCTATGAAGTTTTGGCAGAGGGGTTATAGCTCTTTTTTTCTTTCGATCCCTCCTTTAGTTTATTTCTGTTGATTTTGAAAGGCTTAGACTTCGTTTTTGTTGGTTTTGAGGTTTTCACGTTAGAAGTATTTTCATAACTTTTCCCTCATGGTTTAGATCTGCGTCCTACGCAGGTTTCCGTTGTTCCTTTGAAAGGAGTGACGTTGTCCAGGTTTCCGTCTTTCTCAGACTATCTTGCGTTTCCCATGCCTGATGTTTCTTCGTAAAGAGACCTGTTCACTGGCTGTTCTTCACAGCCAAAATGCTGGGGGCCATTCTCGGGCAGGAGCCCGTCCAAAGGAAGAATACAATCATGATTAGTGCCTTCACTTGAGCACAGAGAGTTACTCACAGGAGGGACAACCGTGGCCGATTCACACGGTATGTGATGTATTTCCACTGTGACACTCCTTGTAGTTTGAAAATCCGAGGTCTCACACAGTCGAAGTAGGGTGTTGTTGCTAAAGGCTCCTTATGTGTACCCACTGTAGTTAAATCCTTCTGAATTTCTGGGTCAGATACAGTTGGGTACGTAGAGTCAATAATTATGGGCTTAACAGTCCTCCCCTGCTTATTATTGAGTATAGGTCGTTTTTTTTTCATCTCCCCCCCAGCCACCTCCTCGGCTAGGTCTGTCCCCCTCTCAGCTCCCCCACTCGATTCTACGCAGAGCGGGGGGGAGGGAGGGGACCAGCAGTCAACAGACAGCCGGCCCACCAGGCAGTCCACGTCGCCTGTCTCACAGAGATTTATTTCAACGTTCTTTGCTGGTACTTCATTTTTGTCATTCTCCAGCCTTAGTGTGCATTTAACATGATTGAGGTGGAAGTCTGGAGGGGATGTCGACTGGAGGTTTTGAATTTTAAAAATGAAACCTGGTGGAGGCTTACCTTCGAACGTTGAGGTTACGCAAGGGGAGCCCAAATCAGCGGTTGGTTCATCATGCCGCCTTCTCGGACTTCGCAGTAGGTGGCCTTCCTCCATGTTGGAACCAATGGCGTATAACGGGCAGCGAGTGGCGGTCGACGAGACTGCAGGACTGCAAGACTGCGACTCGCTCGACTCTCTGCGGCCGCTCCGAGGTGCAGGAAGGGTTTTTAACAGGTCCACCCACCAAACAAAGGAAAGAGCAGTCAAACAGCAGTCGAACCAAAGTGAGTGATTATTATACCTCAGTCGATACTCAGTTTACTGACCTCTGAAGGATGTTAGCCAATAAGATAGCTCAGCTAGTTCAGTTCTCGTTGCTGCGATCTGTGCGTGATCTGTAGGTTGCAGGTTTGAATCCCGTCAAGGCCAACTCAGCCTTTCATCCATTTGAGATCGATAAAGGAGTACCCACTTCAGTTTGGTGATAATTGTGCTAAATCTGTTCTATGTAGGACGCTTTTCCAAAAGCGCTATATAAACCATTTGACCATGAGATTAGGTATAGAATTTAGTGTGGAGTCCTTGCCTCTCTACACTGTTGTATCATAACATTGGCCTACCATTGGGTAGTAATAGCTCCAAGAAATGAGAACTTTCATTAATCAAAAGACAACTCTGCTATCGAACCTCAAAGCACGCAATACAATTCATGTTTGCTTTACTATGTAAATGGCTATGTTTTTGTGTTTTCAACATTTAAATATATACAGGAGAGATCAAATGGCCAGACCTTGGAGAAACAATGAAAGGTGTATTCTGTCAAAATGCAGAAAGCTGCTGCATGATAATGATTTGATTTCCACACAGAAAAGTCTTTTTACTCTCTTGAAATCAAATTTACTCTCAAAGTTTAAAAATAGTGTGTGAAATACTCCCACCTCAAAATCTTATCTGGAGCACTGGACACACATATCGACAGCATTAAATAATGCAAGCAACTCCTTACATCCTGATGTGCTATTCATTTCAGTAATACCAAGGACTTTTTACAAAGCATCAATATTGCACGTTTACCCACTGATGTAAGCTACTTCTTACCCAACAACCTGCAAAGGCTAAAGGCGATTCTGCAATGACGTTCTAAAGGGAAGTCACAAATTCTTAAGGACATAATGCTTAATGACAAGGACAGAAAGAGCAGATGGTTACCTAATATGTTCTATATAGGTACCGTACCGAAATGCCATTATGCTATCTGTTATTAACAGCAATAAAATACCATCATACTTGTGTTCAAATGGGTTTACATATAATCAGTAAGATAAGAAATCTACCAAACTGATTAACTTGGAAGCCATCTAGTGGACACAAAGAAAAGACTGTTCCTGAGGAAAGCACTGAAATCTGCAGATTCAATACGTTTCACATCAGTTAAGTCTTTTAACTCCATCACAACCCTCTTGTGGATGTTTTACAACAGTTTCCAAAACATGAAATCTCAATTGTGCAAATATATGTCCCTATTGAAGAAAATTATAGGAAACGGGACATCTAATATTACATTATGTCACTCTTATTTATTGGACATTTGTATGGCGCCTGTACAGCAGAAAGTGTTTCCAGACGCCACAAGACAAAAAGGGGTGGGGGGCAACAGGGGAGGAAAACACAACAAGAAACGGTCCTACTAGGGCTTGCAACATTCAGATTGTGCACATGCAGTAAATAAAGTGCACAGGGAGACAAGGGGCCCCAGAGTTGAGGCAGGGAAAGTGCTAGGGGACCATGGAGGGCAAGTGCGCAGGGAGGCAGGGATAAGGGTAAGTGAGAGGAACAGGGGTGGACCAGACCCAGTAGGCTGGTCAGGGAGAGGAGCCTGAAGGCAAATACTGGTAGTGGGGTACTGCGGAAGACTGGTAGGAGGATGACCTGGCCCCTGTAGGACTCAGGAGGGACCAGGCAGCCATTTATTGCAGTGGGGGGACATTAGCCGGGGAGGGGGAAAGTGTAGTAGGAGGAGGAAAGGCTTGAGGAGTTTCTGGAACTTAAGGAGATCCACCAGAAGTGTAAGAGGGGCAGAGAGGCCATTCCAGAGGGAGGTTCCTGCCGAGGAAAGATCTACTCCCCTTTGTCTGCTTGAAGAATCACTTGACCTGCAGAGAGTTCGAGCTAGAGGACCGAAGGACTCTACCAGGAAGGTATTTAGGGAGGGGAAAGTTGGATGTAGCGGGGTCCCAGGCCCCGGAAAGCCTTGTGGATGATGCAGAGGGTCTTTAATTTGATCCTTGCTGCAGCCAGGAGCCAGAGGAGCGATTGTAGGGCTCTAGAGATGTGGTCCCTGGGCTTGAGGCCAAGGATAAGTCTTGCAGTCTGATATAACTACCGAAGGTATGTTATAAAGTGGGTTTATTGAAGTACCAAAGTAGTAAAGGAAAATACCGGGGCATCCACATCTCTCCAGAACAACAGCAAACTGTCATCCCTAGAATCCCAGAAACGAAACTTGACCCTGCCAACCTTCCATGAGCTTGAAAGTTCCACATGACCTCATAGCCCAGAACCCAGGTAAGCACAGACCCAGATCATGGCAGATTGAGGAAGAGGCGTTTGCAGTAGTCCAGCCTGGAGAGAACCAGAGCTCTGGAGGCAGAGTTTCTAGGGGAAGGTGAGGAACTGTAGAATGCCTCTGAGGAGCAAGAGCTGAAAAGTGGGGCTTCTTGGCAAGGTCTGTGATGTGAGGTGAGAAGGAGAGGAGTCGAATATCACTCCCAGGTTTTTTGCCTCACAAGAGGGGGCCCAAGGAGGGCAGCCAGAGATTAGGAGGGAAGGAAGGAGCAGGAGTTCCAATGAGAAGGATCTCGGTCTTACTGGCATTAAGACAGAGATCACTGGCAGTGCACAATGCCTGAATAGCAGTCAGGCAATCGGGAACGAAAGAAGGAGAGGAGGGCAGCTTGATGGAAAGCTGCGTGTCATCAGCATAACACTGGAAATGAGGAGAGAAGGTGGAGATCAAGTGAGCAAGAAGGACAAGTTAAATGTTGAAAAGTTGCGGCGAGAGGATCAAGCCTCGTGGAATGCTGCAGGTACATAGTGAACTAGAGGAGAGTAAAGGGCCCATTTGAACCTGGGAGGGCCTATTCAAAAGGAAAGAGGTCAACCAAGCAAGTGCCTCGTCCGTGATGCCCAGGGTGTCACGGAGGTGATTTAAGAGGATGACATGATTGACAGCGTGGAAGGCAGAGGACAGATCCAGAAGGATGCGAACAGAGTGAGGGGATGAAACTATGATGAAACTGGGACAGGTAGCACACAAGTCAGGCCCTTTCATCCATCCACTGACAAGGCACTGCTCTTATTCTTTATGCGTCACCAAAATGGGGCCTACATATGCTGTGCATTATATGAGTGGGGGGCTTACACTGTTGCTGCAGGCGCTGTACCTGTTTCTTGTGATTGGGTGAAGACTACACCGTTTTACCGATGATGCACTGTGTGTGCAAATGTATCTTGAACTTCAGGTGCCTGTGTTTCACCTGTGAAATTTTTAATTGCTGCGGTCTGTTTTGAAACCGTTCTGAGTACGTGATGGCTGCAGTCTTGCCTACTGTGCTGTATGTGTTCTTTATCTGCAGGATAAGCTTGCCTATCGATTTCCTTCCTTGTACCTGCTGTGTGTGGGAATCTTGCACTGCTGCTGCCTGTGCTATACATTTAATGCATGTGCAAAGTTTGTTCTGGTGAAACGTCATACACTTGTGTGTACATGTGCATGTATGTTTGCGTGTGGGTGCAGCTTCCCCTTCTGCTCCCCATGCTTTACTTGTTATTTTTGAGAGGCATACTCGCATTGCACCAGTCTATGCTGTAACAGTTATTGGTTTGTGAGGGAACCTGACAAGGTTGCTGCTTATTTGTCATTTGAAATTAAGGGTGCACTCCAACTACTTGTACTGCATTGGTTCTATGCGAGAGAAGGTTACACTGCTGTGGCCCATGTTGTACATTTTGTGTGGCAGAAAGCCTTGTACTGTTGCTGCCTGTGATGTAATAAAACACTTTTTAGTGCCTCACTGTTGAGGCAGTTTTTGTACTACCCTCTTTTGAGGACACTACAGCCACTTAACAAAATGGGAGGCTAACACACATGACAATAAAGGAAAGACAAACCTCTCTTAAAACTTAGGTAAAGTGGTCAAAGCGACGAGGCTTAATTCTAAGGTAGGCATAGTAGGCTGACATAAAATATATAATTAGGTCACACATTTAGCTCTAGGAAATACACCACACTAATATACTGAAAGATATATACTTTATATTTAAGTCACACGTATAACATGCAGGTAAAATAAAGACCTTAGACACAATTTACAGTATTAAAAATATTCCAAGTATATTATTATATTGTCTATAAAAGGCCTCTCCTAACCCCAATGACTATATGTGGGCCCACTGCCAGAGATAGGCACCCAAAATAATATACCTTCGGGGTGGGGAGACTAAGGGAACTATAAAACAAGCAGGTAAGACGCCTATGGGCCTGGACAATTCAGCACAGAGTCCTAAAGACCCAACCAACCCTGGTATCTGTGGAAGGTTATGGGAGAAAATGGGAAACCAAGAATTCTACAAGTCAGGAACAATATGCAAATAATTCCCTACGGCTTTTAACACTACTCAATATGTATTTAGACCCCCAAAGGCACAATGTCAAAATTAATGCAAAGGAACACATGTTAATACATCATAGCCTGAGAGATTAGGAAACAATTGTTAACCAAAGCTAAATGTTTTCAAGAATCATAGAACATTTTAGAAACTTACCTTGTTCTCACGTTTCAGGGAAAATGAAATACAATGTTACCAAGATTAGTCAGCGTGCTAAAAGCACAGCCTCATTGACAAAAGGTATGCCAATTTATCTTATGAATATTAATGAGGGGTTTCCTGAAAATCCTTCATAACAAAATGGTGTCCTAATAGTGTTTGTATGCACAAAGATATGCATTCATTTTCCTGCCATTTACGACAATCAATGTCTCACAATCCCCGGCATTTCCAGAAGCAACAATATGCAATAATCACTTATGCACTAATGTGGGTCTATGTGTCCCTGACCTCTCTGGTTTCATTTATTTTTTTGGTTCAAGAAAAGCAGAATACGTATTTTTCTCCGGCTTTATCCTATACACTAATGGAACCAGGAGCACGGAAAGTCCTGTGTTCCTCTAAACAATCATGTACTTAAGAGTTCATATACAATGACAGACCATATGTTGTAAAACAATACAAAACAAATAAGTGACAAAACACAAATACATTCAACAAAAATGGTTGTATCTCATAGTTACATAGAGAAACATATGTTAATGTTAAAGGATATTTGTACCGTGCACTATCACCACCAGAGAGGTGCCCTGGCGTCCTAGTGCTCTGGCGGCTCTGCAAAGGAATGCAGGAGAGTTAGTGGGAATAAGCTGGAAAAGTGCAAGAAAGCAATGATGTGCTGTTGGCAGCCTCAGCGCGGTGGGCCCGTTGGCTGGGCTTGGGGTGTTCTACGGTCGGTAATCGTTGTGTGCGTTTGTGCAAGTCTATTTGTGGTTTGTTTTGTTTTTGCAGTGTAGTGACGTTTGTGCAGATTGTTGTGTTGTAGGTTTGTGGTTGTGTTTGGTCAGAGTTTGAGAGTTGTATGCGGAGGGGTGAAATTGTTAGTGGATTGGTTAATTGGCATTGCTGTCCTTGCAATTATGTATAGGTGTGATGCTTGCTATCATTCACTATTCCATCCGAGTGTGGCACTTGCTAATCTTGAATATCCTATCTAGATGTGAGGCAGCCTAGTGATCACGATTCCATTTAAGTGCGGCACTTGGTAACATTCACATTTCTAGATGTGATGCAGGCTAAAGTTTAGAATTCCATCCAAGTATGGCGTATGCTAACATTCATATGATATATGATATGATATGGCATTTGTAACGCGCCTATGCACAAGTGTTTCAAGGCGCGACGAGGCAGGGAGGGGGGAACAAGGGGAGAAGGACAACGATCCTACTAGGCCAGGTGTCATTCAGATCGTGCAAGTGCATGGGTAGGGGGGACGGGACAAGTGCAAGGGGGAAAGGGAGAGGGGAAAGTGCAGTACAGGGTTAGTAATGAACAAGATAAATAATAAGGGCCAGCTGGTGGCAAGTGCAATATAAGTGCAGACAAGTGCTGGGAAGGGGGGCTGTAGGGATACAGAGACAGTCCCGCAGTGCAGGGGTTGCCAGGAAGGCAGTGCAGGGGAGAGTGGCTGGGCCAAGGACCGAGATTGGTGAGTGGCCCAGTTGCTGATTCAGTACAGTTTCAGTGATTTAGCAGGGGAGAGGGAGAGAGAAAGCAGAAGCAAAGAGGAAGGTTTTGAGGTGCTTCCGGAACCGGTGATGGTTCTCCAAGTTTCAGGGAGGCAGGAAGGCTGTTCCAGAGGGAGGTCCCAGCTGCGGAGAGAGATCTCGCCCCCAACCCGTTGCTTGGAGAAGCGGCTGACCCGGAGGGAGTTCGAGGAGGAAGAGCGAAGTACTCGAGAATGAAGATATTTAGGAAGGGAGAGTTGAAGGTAATTTGGCCCCCATAATCCTATCTAGATGCGACGCAGGCTAAAGTTAAGAATTCCATCTAAGTGTGGCACATGCTAACATTTACATTTCTATCTAGATGCGAAGCAGGCTAAAGTTAAGAATTCCATCCAAGTTTGGCGCATGCTAGCATTCGTAATCCTATCTAGATGTGACGCAGCCCAATCTTCACGGTTCTCTCTAGGTGTGGCACTAGTTAACATTGGCAAGCATGTTAGTATGTAATGCAACATTTACAGTCCAGCCATAAATGGATTTAGGCTGGTGGTCACAAATCTCTCTAAGTATGCATGGTCGAAGTCTATGGCCGTCTACGTTATGGAACGGTAAGGTAGGATGGCGGGGGCTTTTTGAAGTAGTGTGATTGCTCTACACCCCACCCATGCCACACTTAGTTTGTGTTGGTGTCTGTTGACTGCTGGCTTCCCCTGCTGACACCTGCAGGCACGTCTTGGAACCTCCAATGTAGGAGCTGCCCTTAGCCGAAGGGGCTGCCGGGCAGGTGGCTGCTCTAGGGATGGCTAGTTATGACTGGTGATCTAGCCTATAAGGGGAGGGGGCGGTCGGGGAGGCAGGAGTTGGGTGGGGAAAGGAAGCGAGGTAACACGATGGGGCTGAGGGACTAAAAAACAAACAAAATGGACACAAACAACAGGGCCAAGGGGGTCGGGCCAGGACTCACTCACCTGCAGCACCGGGACATACATGAATAAATGTTCATAAAATATATAATTAATAACCATTCACAAGAGTGTGAGCCTGTATTCAACAGTGCTGCCTCTAGAATTCAACTGTTACTGCGGCCTGTGTACCTATGGGTCTACACTCCTTGTGGGTTCCTAAAGAAATTAAACCGGGGAGTTTCTATGTGGGTCAGATTGGACAGTTAATGTTTCTTTGATTACTGATATAGGTCCCCTGGCCTATTTCTGGTCGACGTCACTATCTGTTAGCTAAATGTGTGAACAAAGCCAAAATATATGATATTTTCCCCTTCAGTGGATTTTTCGGCAGGTACTGTAGTCGACTGCCTTCTTCCGGACCTGGACTGTTGGACCCCTAATGTGGGAACACCAAAGAGCTCAATTACTTGGAGGCATGGTTGCTGATTGTGAAATGAATAAACATATAGAATTACGAGCTGTTAGAATATTTATTAATAGGGGCTCATATTCGGCCCAAAAGATAACAGACCTTGTATTCTAAACCCTTCCACTTGGGTCAATTGGGAGAGTGTAGACCGTATCATGTATCATCCTGTAGGGTCAAAGGTGTTCCTCCCTGAAGTCTACAATGAAATATAAAAAATCATGTACTCACTAACTCATTTCTTCTATTGCTGGTAGATGAAGGGTCCAGCGTTAGTAGTTCACCAACCTGAAAAACGTGAATCTCTTGGCGGATTAGGGGTGTTTCTATGACGCAGTGTCCTCTGAAAACGACAGAGGGGACACAGTGTCACAATCCCAAAATAGGAATTAGTGAATATTTCAAACAATGATCTACTGAAAACAATGTAAAATCATTATGATATGATATGGCATTTATAACGTGTCTATACACAAGTGTTTCAAGGCACAAAAGGGATGGAAGGGATGCCAAGAGGGTGGCCTCTTGCAAGATGTGTATGTTGGCAGGTGGTGTTTGGCCGGCGGCTTCCGAGTGTGAGCCTGATGCCGGTTCCAGTGGAGGTTTTCCAACCGTTCTGGTAGAGAGACAAAGGCCTAATTCATATAGGCTGTTGGGGGAATTATGCTAAGAGTTGTATCAAAGAAAAGCTGACCTGTAAATTGGTCGTCGTCCTACCACTTTGGAGAGTCACAGGAAGCTAGCGCAACCTGTCCCCAAAGCAACTAAATAGCCTTGCTGGATGTGGAAGTGTACAGCACACAGGGTTAGGTATATTGCGTCACTATGACAACAAGTCTGCCCCGCGGTCGGCACATGCGTAGATGTGCATATAGAAAAAACCTGCCGGCATGTAAATGAACGGAATGGTCAGGATCATGACGCCCACATTATCAGCCCAGAAATAAGTGAAAGAACGGGTAGATAAACCTGTGGTAGGGTTTCATAAATGAGACATGTGGAAATCCAACATGTTTCCGGCCCTCTACGCCTGGAGTTGGACAACCTTGCTGTAGCAGCTCCAGGAAAAGTGTCCAGGGCAGACTCCTAAGCCAGAGAAGGCTCAACGTTCAATAAGAATGAGTGCGAGAAGATTCAATCGACCATCCACTTTAATGGAGGGAAGTCAGTTGCATTCCACAGGTGAGGATTCCGTTGCGGGCAACCTAGGAAAGCCAAAGGAGACCACAAAGAAGTATTCCAGCAATTGAAGAATGGACCCAAAAACAGAGGCAGCAGTGCAGGCGGACTACCAATTGAAGTCTATGTAATTGCGGTAACAACTAGACTCCACAGAATCTCTACCTTGAACCACAGGGACACTTCTTGAGGGTTAGTGCATCATGAATAATCATGTATCCCAATGGCAACCAAAAAGGTACATTGGCCTACCAATGCGGTAAAATGGCGTGCACCCCTTATAAAGCCAAAATAGAGTATAGCCGCCACCAACCTAGTGTAAAACCTATGCCTAGTGCACAAATGAGGAGCATTAGAGTCACACCTGGGACTGGGCACCTTAAGGGACGACCCAATACCAAATACAGTCAATAAGATGTAAAGGGTTGTAATTTCAGAAGTCCCTATGCCACCAAAAAGAAGTCAATGATCCAGAAAACTCTAGGGAAAAAGGCAAAAAGTTGAGGGTCTCTACTAAGAGACCCTAGAAGCCTCAAAAATAGGAATTCTGACTTCGCAATTACCCCCAAAACATCCTCAAAAAGTGTTAGCTTGCTCATGTTATTCGACATTCATTGGGAGAACATTGTAGTTACATAATTTCCTGCTGCCAAACCAAATGCATTTTTTCTCAAGAGGGGGGGGGGGAAGGATCAAAAACATTAAGTGCCTGTGAACATTTAGAAATACAGAAAAGCTTGTCATTGCTTAATTACATATTTTCCAAAATCATTATGCTCTAGGCTTCATTTTAGCAAGAGAAGTTAACTTTAATGTCCAATCCATGACATAGCTTGCAATTGTGCATGCTTACCTGCATGTAGGCTCATGTGTTCTAAGAGCGAATGTTTGGTGGTCAAAGCTTTGCTGCAGACAGTGCATGTGTATGGACGCTCACCAGTATGCATCCTCTCATGAACCCGAAGAGAGTGCTTCTGCGAAAAGGCTTTGTTGCATTCACTGCATTTAAATGGGCGCTCCCCTAAAGAAGAAACACATTAAGTTTAAGTCATACACTACACCGTTCACATATTTAAATAAAAACATGAATCGTTAGATGTTTAATTATGGCCTGGGAAAACCCAGTGACATTTGTAGCCTCTTTTTTCAGCAGTTCAGTCCTTCACATAAACTGACATGTAGTTACTAACCAGGAATGCAAGTTCTATTTAATTTGCCCATGTTCTATATCATTTGTTTTCCAACATGAGAGCTCATCTGAAATTTCTCCGTTGGGTAAAGATTATAGGATAAAACAGATTTCACTAATATAAAAGAAAAGATTTTGGTTGCTTCTTTACCACACCAAATAAAATAGTTGTCTTCATACATTAATCATTTTAATTAGGCATTTTAATTACAACCTCTAACTAGGGTGGCCAACTCTCCTGCATTTTGCGGTACGGTCCTGTTTTGGAGGACTCTGTCCTGTGCTGGACAGATAAAAGTCCTGCCTCCTTTCAGTTAGGCAAATGCTTTGTTTGTGCGGTTGTGGCCGTGCTGTCTCGCACATGTGTCCCCATTGCTCCCGGAGAGAAAATTTGTAATGGGACCCCGCTAGAGTTCCAGGGCGGCCGAAGGTGCTGGTCCTTGCCTTAGGCCCCTGTCACCCACATGGGTCGACCGTCCCCAAGCCCAGCAAGGGTCCCAGTGAGCCCCAGCAGCAGTCCCGGGGAGCCCCAGCGGCAGTCCCCGGGTCCCCAACCCTCCCCAGAGGGAAAAGCTCTAATGTGGAGGGAAAGGCTCTAAGGCAGCCTATCCAGAGCTCCAGGGCGGCCGGGAGTGCTGCCCCCAACTGTGGGCGCCTGTCTCGCACGTGGATTTGACTGTCCCAAAGCCCAGTGGCAGTCCCAGGGAGCACCAATGGGGGTCCCTGTCCCTCCATGGATGGAAAAGCTCTAACGGGGCCCCACTAGATCTCCACTGCGGCCGGGGTGCTGGCCCCCGGCCTTGGGTGCCTGTCCCCTACGTGTGTCAACCTCCCTCCAAGCCCAGCAGTAGGACCAGGGAGCCCCAGCATGTTCCCCATCGCTCCCTGGAGGGAGAAGCTCAAACGCAGAGGTAAACGCTCTAAGGCGGACCAGCCAGAGCTCCCCGACGACCGGGCAGTGGGTGCCTGTCTCAGACGTAGGTTGACTGTCCTCAAGCCCAGCGGCAGTCCCGGGGGAAAGCTCTAAAAGGGGCCCTGCTAGAGCTCCAGGGCAGCTGGGGGGTGCTGGCCCCGGTTAGGCGCATGTCTCCCATCTGGGTCAACAATCCCCAAGCCCTGCGGCGGTCCCGGGAGCCCTGTCAGGGTTCCTGTTCCTCCCTGGAGGGAATAGCTCCAACGTGGAGGGAAAAGCTCTAAGATGACACGGCCAGAGATCCAGGACTGCCGGGATTGCTGACCCTTGCTCTTGGGCACCTGCTGGCCCTTTGCCGGGGGGGCCAAAGGACAGGCGTCAATTTGAAATGTTTCTCCAGTTGTGCAAAAGCTTGAAGGTGCCCCAGCCAGAGCTCCCAGACTTCTGGGGGTGCTGCCCCCAGCCTTGGGCGCCTGCCTTGCACGTGGGTCGAATGTCCCCAAGCCCAGTGGCAGTCACTGGGAGCCTCAGTGTGATGCACCTCCCCAAGCCTGCCAAGGCCCGTGTCCCACGCAATGCCCCAGCAGAGATTGGCCTGCTGGGGGTGCTCTTCCGAGAAGCCAACTTTTTCCTGGACATCAGGGTGCATGGCCAACAAGAGAACCTCAGCTGACTTGCACGTGAAGGGCAGGGCATCTCTCCCCTTCAAACTGAGCTAATGCCAAACAGCCTGGCAGCTCCTTGGGAGTCAGATCAGAGTGGACTGTGTCGGTGGTGCTAGCCCCAGTTCTGGCACCATAAACCATGCTGTGGCGACTTCTCCACTGAGCTGTTTCTCCAGCAGTTCAGAACTAATGTTCCGTGGGGTGCTGAAGAACCAAATACCGCTTAATGTTGTGCCTGGGCCCAGCCACTCCCTCCCACCGCTCTGTGGCAGAGCAAGCAGGGCAGCCTGCAACCATGTGACTGACCTGTCCACCCAACCTGAACATGTTTGGGTATGCTTTGGTCCCGCAGACGGCCCAGAGGGTGTGAAGGTCGGCCCAAGGCGGGCGCACGACTTTCCCTGTTGCCATCCCACTTTAAGGGCAGCTAGTTGATCCTGTTAGAAGCATTTTCTTGTCTCAAAGATTAAGCCATGCACGTGTAAGTACACACGGCCAGTACAGTAAATCAGTTATGGTTCCTTTGATCGACCACCTGTTACATGAATAACTGTGGTGATACTACAGTTAATACAGGCTGACTGGCACTGACCTCCTGGGAATGCATACATTTATCAGAACAAGACCAATACGGGCTGGCCCAGCCGCTTTGGTGACACTAGATAACCTCTGGCCGACTGCATGTCCCCGTAATGGCCATGATACATTTAGATCTTAGCCCTATCAATCTTCTATGGTACTTTCTGTGCCTACCATGGTGACCACGGGTAACTGGGAATCAGGGTTTGATTCCAGAGAGGAAGCCTGAGAAACAGCTACCACACCCAAAGAAGGCAGCAGGAACGCAAATGACCCATTCCCTATTCGGGGAGTTAGTGACGAAAAATAACAATACAGCACTCTTTTGATGCCCTGTAATTGGAATGAGTACACTTTAAATCATTACCGAGGATCCATTGGAGAGCAAGTCTGGTGCCAGCAGCCACAGTAACTCCAGCTCCAATAGCGTATATTAAAGTTGCTGCAAAAGTAGTTGGATCTTGGGATTGAGCTGACAGTCCGCCGCACGAGAGCTACTGCCTGTCCCAGCCATTCCCTCTCAGCGCCCCCTTGATGTTCGTGTGTCCTGGGGTCTGAAGATTTACATTGAAAAGATTACAGTGTTCTAAGCAGGCCGGTCGCCTGAATACTTCAGTCAGGAATAATGGGCTAGGATTACGGATCTATTTTGTTGGTTTACGGAACTGGGTCCATGAATAAATGGGGGCGGGCGACATTCGTATTGTGCCACTAGAGGTGAAATTCTTGGACTGGCGCAAGAACCACCAAAAGGAAAGCATTTGCCAAGAATATTTTAATTAATCAAGAATTAAAGTGGGAGGTTCGAAGACTATCTGATACCGTCGTAGTTCCGACCATAAACAAAGCTGACTAGCTATCCGGCAGGGTAATTCCCATGATCCCCTGACCAACTTCCGGGAAACCAAGCTTTGGTTTCTGGGGGAGTATGTTTGCAAAGCTGAAACTTAAAAGAATTGACGTGACGGCACCACCAGAGGTGGAGCCTGCGGCTTAATTTGACTCAATACGGGAAACCTCACCCGGCCTGGACACTGACAGGATTGACAGATTGATAGCTCGTTCTCAATTCTGTCGGGTGGTGCATGGCCGTTCTTAGTTGGTGGAGCGATTTGTCTGGTTAATTCCGATAACAAATTAGACTGCACCATGCCAACTAGTTACGCGGCCCTCAGCGGTCCGTGTTCAACTTCTAAGAGGGACAAGTGGTGTTCAGCCACACGATATCGAGCAATAACAGGTTTCTGATGCACTTATAGGTCTTGAGCTACACTGAATGGATCAGCGTGTGTCTACCCTTCGCCGACAGGTTTGGGTAAGCCGCTGAACCCTGTTTGTGATAGGGATTGGGGAATGCAATTATTTTCCATGAAGGAGAAATTCCCAGTAAGTGAGGATCATAAGCTTGCGCTGATTAAGTCCATGCTGTTTGTATACACCGCCCCTCGCTACTACCCATTGGATGGTTTAGTGAGGTCCTCAGATTGGCTCCAAATGGTCTTGCAAATCGTGCACTCCTTATTGATTCCTTGGAATGTATTTTTATTGATCGGTTTTGGGACTACTGTAAATTTTTGGTGACCCTCGTGTGATTTCCAGGACCCTTAAGAAGCTGCGGGCTGCCCCGCTGCACATCCTGGGTTCAAGCGCCTACCTGCAGTGACCAGTCCATGTGCACTGAAGGGGTTTGCAGGCGCTGTGTTTCCCTGAAGGCCTGCCTGATCCTTGTAGTGGGGCACTGCGCCCAGCTGTGCAGGCAATTAAGGGGGACGCCGCATCAGAGGAACTCAGAGAACACCTAGAACGCGAGTGTACTCTTGTGGAAAAAACAGTGGGGGGTGGGGGTTACAGTGTTGTACTGTGTGATGCAGGTGTGAATGAAGAGAGAAGGGGTAGCGCCTCGAAGATGAGGGAACACAACGTTGTGAAGTGGTGCATGAGATTTTGACCAACTGAAGCTGCCCCGCCGCAGAGAAAGATGATGTCATACATAAAAGTAAAAGGTGAAGAACACACCTGAAATAAATTCAATCATTGTATGCACAATAAAGGCAGATGAAGACCCAGCACTCTACATTCATCAGATTCAGATATGTGGCGAGTGGAGACAGGGGAGGCGTGGGACAAGAACATTGCTGTATTTTATCACATGTTGCTTAGGGGTCCTTCACACAGAAGTGCAAGGCGACTTGGATAAGGTGGTCGGTATTGAGGAATAGGGATGGCCCGAAATACAGGCACACATAGTAGATTACACTATGAGGAGGCAAGAGGAGAGAGAGCAATGCAAGTACAGAAGGCAGAGAGCAAATTGGTCCAGAAAAAGCTAGCTGAAATTAGCATGGAAGGAGCAATGATTAACACCATGGCAGAAGGGAGGCAGGGACAGAATGCCCAGCAGGGATGGACAGAGGGGCCAGGAGATGGCATGTGGGAAATGGGACATTTCCACAGGGGTTAGGGGCAATTACAGCACAGGCAGCGCATGGGGAGGAATGAGACCCAGGTTTGGAGGACAATATTTTTCTTGTGGGAAGACAGGACATTTTGCACGAGAATGCAGAAGCAGGCTGCCTTTTTCTTATAACATCCCTACTGGCCCAGCGTTTCAGCTCATCTACCACCCACCGTCGGAAATGAAGCCCCCAGTTATCACATATGGCCCAGGTCCAATGAATGCCACAGGCACCATGCAGTGACAGCCAATCAGTACCCAGCACCAAATGCCATACAGACGCAAATGCGGCAGCCACCCACGCAAACCGCTACACAGTCAGGAGATAAAAATCATCTGCCACAAGGAACAATAACGCATTACACAGGAGAAAGTGTCCTTCCTCTTCCAGGCACAAATGCCTATCCCCATAAGGAAAGCCCACCGACAGCTCGGACCTGCCCAGCACTGTCAAACACTTCCACCCCGGAAGGAGGAAACAGGGTGGGGATGAGGATAGTTGATCAACCATTTAGCTTCTCGGTTGACACAGGGGCCACCAAGTCTTTTATTAGGGAAGGAAAGTTTCCCTTGTCATATAAAAGAATGGATTTGCAGAGATTATCTGGGCTTATTGTATTGGCTCCTTTCACTGAAGATTTAGATATCACTGTAGGCACACAGGAGTTGTCAGCCCCCTTATAAAGACACCAGTTAACCTTTTAGGCAGGGATTTCGTGAGAAAGATTAATATGACCATTACATTCACTGAGGCAGGTACAGTGTGTGCAGCACCAGGTATATACCCTGCCAGAGCTGCAACAAATAAATGAACACTTTGCAGTGACAGCACTATGGGCGAGTGCCCATACATGAAGATCTGTTTTTTTATGGGGTAACGGTGCTGTTAGGATGGGTGCCTGGGATTCAGGACAAGACATACCTGCTGAATTTCTGTTCAGACCAGTTGCACCCAGGAAAGGGCATCAGGTATCATTATCACATTAGCAGGGTTTGAAATTGAGGGGATCTGGGAGCTATTTAGCTCCTGCTTGTAGCCTAGGAGAGTCTGGTTAGCTTGGTACCAGGAGCTACAAGTTCAATGTAAGAACGGCAAATGATAAATCACCAATTGTTAGACACTTTCGAGACAACCACCACACCATTGCACAGATGAGATGGGTAGTCCTTGAACTAGTGCACGCTCTTCCTAGAGGAGACATGGCAAAGAAACGTGCACAACGTGAACTGCAATGGATTTATCACCTGGATGCAGTGACGGGGGGCGTGGCCTGGAGCTCATGGCGAGTGGAAGCTGAGTCGCCGTGCTCCGGCCGAGGCGCCGTATCCTGATCCTTTTGCCTGCCTAAAATTGCACCTGAGACGGAAAGAACCGACCCCAAGGGAAGGGGAACCGACCCCGAATACGTTGCTGTGGTCCTCCCCTGGACCTGGACCTCCAAACCCACGGATTCTTCCCGATAAAGGTCCCCCCCATGGCGGGACCTAAGATGGCGGCCATCTTTCGAAGCTGATGTCGCTGGAGAACGCCAGCCGCTTTCGCAGTGAAACCGACTTGTAAACTGCTACCGAGGGGAAGAAGAACCTCTGCCTCTGCAGCGGGGAGCCAACTGGGGCTCCCGACCGGGCCCGTGCCCTGGACTACGGCACCGAGTCAGGCCGTCCCGACCCCCGGTGCGGGGGACCCCTGCCATCGTCAGCCGAGGAAGGCGGAGGTGAGGAGAGCGCTGGGCGAGGGCATAAACTATTTGAACATGTGCCATTGTATATTCCCCCGAGAACTTGACCACTAACTCTGCCCGAATCGGATCACCCTGCTTTCAGAACCATAAGCTCCCCAACCTCGCCCGCCGTCATTCGCCTCCACACGACCGAGTGACGCCCATCATGGCGGCCAGGAACAAGACGAAGGCAACCACCATGGACACGTATGTGTCCGCTAAAGCTAAAGCTCCTCCGCAGCCATGCGCTTCTACTCCCGAACCTCCCCGAACAAATCCGGCAGACCCTCCCGAAAACCAAGCCCAAGTGTTGGAGGCAATTGCATCACTGCGCGCATTTATAGATTCTAGAATCGGAGAGTTCAAATCCGAGCTACAACTCATGCGCCAGGATGCCCGTAATCTGACAGAAAGAGTAACCTCCGCCGAATCAACCATAAAGGAGACGTCGGGAGATACAACGGAGCTGAAGGCCAAGGTGCTGGACTTAGAACGGAAGGTGCTCACACTCGAGGCCAGGGCTGAGGAGGCCGAGGGCCGAGCCAGACGCGCCAACATCAGAATACTGGGGGTACCGGAGGGAATTGAAGGCCCGAACCCGACGGCCTATATAGAATCCTTGATACAGCAGGAGGTGGGCGCCGGAAAGCTGACGCACAGATCGCTACAGAAGAGACCCCCGCCAGGCTCACACCCTCGCCCTATAATTGCCAAAGTCCTCATCTTCCAGGACAGAGAGACCATCCTCCGGCACTCCAGAGAGGAGGGCCCCATCGAACGTGGGAGCTCGAAGATTACGATCTACCCCGACTACACCCCGAAAGTCCAGCAGGAAAGGAACTCATTTGTGCCGATTAAGGCCCGACTCAGGCAACTGAACCTGAAGTATATGTTACTATACCCCTCTAGACTGAAAGTGATCCACAAGGGCAGGGCGATTTTCCTGGAATCCCCGGCAGCCGCAAACATGTGGCTAGAAGACAACAATTTAGCTGCAGATAATGACCCTCAACCTACTGAAAATTGTTGAACCCCCCGAGCCTGAGACATCGAAGATACCGTGACTCATAAACCCTACTTGGACGTAACGTGAACGACTTAAGAGAAGGTAAAATCACCCAACAGCTAGCAATGATGATACGGCCCTCGCTCGGCCCACGCCAGGCACAGGGCCCCGCCTCCCACGAACAGCACAGGTCAGGCCCGTTGCCTGACCGACCCCCCTCGTGCCCGACACCCGGATGGGTCCTGACGGTGCGAGAGCGCCTGAGCACCAGCAAGACCCTGTTGTTGCTGGGCGCACCAGTTATAGTTTTGTTAATTGTTTTTGTTCACACCACAGTCTTCAGAATATCAGCAGAAAAGAAATATGGGGCCGGAGGCCCTTGGGGGAGGCAGAAGAGAAAACATCAGAACCTAGAGGGAAAGCCACACCACCAGGAGACAGGGGCGGCAGGGAAGATGAAACCAAGACGCAGGCCCAATGGCGCTCCAACTTAAGGTGATGACGTGGAATGTGAGGGGCATGGGCACGTATCTGAGAAGGAACCGGATCCACTCCTACTTGCGTAGGAAAAAGGTGTCAATAGCGATGCTTCAAGAAACCCACCTCACGGAAGAAACCACGGCTAAATTATCTGATAGATGGGGAGGTATGGGGAAAGGAGCCCCATACTCCAAATTCGCCAGAGGAGTGTTCACGTGGGTGAGTCCGATTGTGCCCTTCCACCTATTGGGCTACGAAGCAGATAAAGAGGGCAGATACCTAATATTATGGGGTACCATTGAATCCACGCCAATCTGCCTGGTGAACTCATACTTTCCGCAACATGGAATACCCTCACACCTCTCAATGCTCAGTGCCAAAATGATTCCTCGGAGAGAGGGCGCCTTCATATGGGGTGGCGACTTCAATTCCATCAGAAACGGCGCTGTGGACAGATCAGACCCCCCCGCCTCTCGAACAGCCCTGCATCCAAAGCGCTAAACACTGCAATAGAACAGCTCGACCTGGTGGACATTTGGAGGGAACAACATCCCACTGAGAGGTGCTACTCCTATTACTCTGCCCTGCACAAAGTCCACACGAGGATAGACTACCTGTTCATAGATCGTGAGCTGGCTCAACAGATGACACACTCTACCTAGGCAGAACCATATCCGATCACTCACCACTGATCATGCAATGGGCCCCGAGAGGTCCCAGACCGCCTATCCCCCTATGGAGAATGCCACCCGCAGCACTCACAGACCACGCATTTAGGGAGGAACTTGGCACCAAACTTGAGGAATACCTAGACATTAACACAGGCTCAGTGTCAAGCTGGAACACACTATGGGAGGCCATGAAGGTTGTGACAAGGGGTGAAGTAATATCAGGAGCCGGTGGTATCCGTAAGCTCCTGAGACTGGAACTGGAGGAACTGGAGAACAAGATCACCCACCTGGAATCCGGAATCAATACTAGGCCGGACGCTGAAATAGAACTAAAGAGCACCCGGGAGGAGTGCCTTTTGGCCTGGAACAGACTGTCCAAATTTGACTACGCGACCTACACGGCCAGAGCTCACAAAGAAGCGGATAAGCCTGGTAGAATGTTGGCCTGGCTATGTAGGCGCGAGTTCCCAAGACATCTCCCAACCGAAATAACCGATGAGAGGGGGATAACTCACCGGACGCAGCTAGACATCAACTCAGCTTTTGCGGCCTTCTACTCCAGATTGTACGCCCACAATACCGAAATACCAGTGGACGACATAAAGGCCACACTGGCCGAGATTGAGCTCCCAAGACTGACGGAAGCCCAAAGAGTTACTGGATGCGGAAATCACTATAGAGGACGTGACAGATGCGATTAAATCGCTGACCACCTGCAAAACCCCAGGAAGCGATGGGCTCCCGCCTGAATTTTACAAAGCCTACGAAGCGACCCTTGCCCCGACCCTCCACAAGGTGTATATGGAGGCATACGAAAACGGAAACTTACCCAACACCATGAAAGAGACGATTATCATCCCTATACTCAAACCCAACAAACCCGCCAATAACTGCGAATCATACCGCCCGATTGCCATGCTAAACTACGACTGCAAGATCCTGACGACAATCCTGGCCAAGAGACTGGCGAGGGTGATTGGAACCTTGATCCATGAGGACCAGAATGGCTTTGTGCCAGGACGCAATACCACCGCGAACCTGAGGAGGCTCCAACACATCATGGCAGAGACCTATGATCGGGACGAGGACCTAGCGGTGCTCTCCTTGGATGCCATAAAGGCCTTCGATTCAATCTACTGGGAGTGGCTGATCGAAGTGCTAAAAGAATTCGGCTTTGGCGAGAGCTTTGTAAAGTGGGTCGAGGTACTGTATAACACACCGACAGCGAGAGTGAAGACTGGCAAGATATTGTCCGAAGCCTGGCCGATACAGCGGGGCACGCGGCAGGGATGCCTGCTATCCCCAATGTTATACATACTGGGCCTGGAGCCAGTGGCTGCTTATTTCAGGACACAACACTTCAACGCGGGCATTGAGCTGGGCAGCGATTACGCCATAATATCCATGTATGCAGACGACGTCCTCCTATATCTGAACAATCCCCAGCTCAATGCACAAGTCGCATTGGACATCCTCAACAACTATGCTCGATACTCTGGAATAACATTCAGCAAACTAAAGTCGTGTGCGTTTCCACTGGCCAGACTCAGGGGTCTAGATGCGCCCGACCTCCCAGATGTCGGGATACAATGGCAACCAGAGCAGTTCAAATACCTGGGAATTGAGGTGCGCCATACCCCAGCGCTCACCCACGATCATAACACCGAAAAAGCAGTAAGAGCCCTCCGTAAATCTATGAACTTCTGGTCGAAGTTACCACTGGCAGTTATGGGTAGAGCGGCAATAGTCAAAATGATAGTTCTCCCCCGTCTCTTATACCACTTCACGAACGTATGCTTCTACATCAGACCTCCTTTCTTCAAAAAATTGGACTCTTTGATCAAGGACTTTATATGGGGGTCGTCTAGACACAAGATCTCCCTACCCACACTCACGCTTCCATACAAAGAAGGTGGGATACAACTGCCCGATTTGCAAAGGTATTACCTACCCGCGCAGCTTAGCCACACAACGAAATGGCTCTCCGACGACCTCTCAGCAGAAGTAGGGCTCCTGCGACATTCGACTCCCAAACTGTTCCCCAAAGAAATGCTTTGGAACCCGACAAAACAAACTTCTGGAGTCCCCATGATTGTCAACCTGGGCAGGCAGGTATGGGCTAGAATTGGCTTCCTTCGACAACTGCAACACCCCTATAATCCCAATACTCCCATCCTGATGGATGTGTGCAAAACTCAGGCGGACTTGGCGACAGCCAGGAGGTGGGAGAGAGCTGGAATCTATACATGGGGAGATCTGTTTGAAGACGGCATGTTCAGAGAGCTCGAATCGCTACAGGCCAACGAAGGCATCTCGAACACCCAGTTCCTGTGGTACCACCGCCTCAAGCGGACAGCAAAGGCACAGTGGCCTGACTGGCCAGAAGAACCCCCGCCGGACCCCCTTCTCCAGGAGATGTACGATCTAGCAGATGGTTGGAAACCGGTCTCCCGCTTGTACACCAAACTAAATGATAGACCCAACCCGAAAAGCGCGTCCCCGAGACAGAAATGGGAATCCGAACTAGGGACCGCGCTAACCGACAGTGAATGGGAGCGAATACTACTATACCCCAAGGAGGTGTCGAGGAACATTAGATTTAAACAGGTTCAATTGAACGTACTGTACAGGACATACATGACCCCACTCAGAGTTGCAACTTTCAACAAACATGCATCGCCGAACTGCCCCTGGTGCGGAAATGACAAAGCGGACATGGTCCATATGTTTTGGACTTGCACCAAAACAGCAAATTTCTGGTCAATGGTGGAACGTACCTGCACCGCAGCGGGACTCACGAGATATGAGTGGAACCCTAAGGAATGCCTGTTGGGAGCTCATCCCAGGCCTAGCAAACACAAACACCTGGTCAAACTGATGGACCGTGCCTGCATCCTTGCAAAACGTTCCATTGCAATGGCATGGAAATCCCCAAGGGGCCCAAGGCACGGACGTTGGCTTATGGACCTGGAAAAGTGGACGGAGGCAGAAACTAGGGCCTGGCAGGATGGAACCCGCTCAAACGATGATGACTCCAACAACACCCTAGACTCATGGAAGGCCCTGGTGCGTGACATCCAATTTGCCTCCGACCACAAACCCCCCTGAGCTTTCACCCTTACTAGAGACTTGCTTGTGACTTACCCCAAGAATGGTCAATCTGATGAACAAGCCCCCGTGAACATGGGTGTGCCGCACACCAGCCCCTCGGCCGCCGCCACAATTACGAACAATATATTCACCTATGAAGACTGTGGTAGTTAGTTAGTTAGTTAATTTGTTTTAGTTTGTTTGTTGTGTTACCGTTTGATGGTTGTGTTGTATTCATATAAATGCCAATAAAATACTTTAAAAAAAAAAAATCACCTGGATGCAGTGACCCCTTTGGACATAAATGAAGAGTTCTATTTGGGTCCATACCTTTAGTCTTCAAATATGGCCATAACCAATAGCCGGGTCTTTTGAACTAGAGTTAAACACTTAATAGTGGCAATATCGACACTATAGTATATGCTTGGTTACTACTTAATATACAAATTGAGTATGGCATTGAATGTTCGATTGTACACTCTTTTGAGGTAGTTTGGTATCATTTTATGGTACCATAACATTTGTCTGATGCCTTAAGAGATAGTGAGACACTGGAATGAACACCCTTCATAAGGAATGATGATATTACCCATTTTGTAATCTAAAGAATTGTCACTGATGTAGATTACTAGATTGTACACTGTCTGGAGTAAGAAGTATTTTCTTGTTGTGTCTAAAAGATGGATTGATGTTTTTAGAATCATGTAATTTGAATCATGTAATTAGGGAGGTCATTTCCTCGGCACACCAATTAATAACTTTATAATTCTACCCTTTCTTTTAAGTGGCTAATGTATTATCATTTTATGGACCAAAGGGTCCTATGATATTCCCTGACTTTCAGGGTGGTAGCTCAATGTGGCAATTTACGCACATTTCTAAGATGAGGGACATATAATAGTCAATAGGATCAGATTGTGTGGTTTGTTACCAGATAAATCCCCATACATTTTCCTTACTTTCATAGTTAGGATAATATCTCCATATAAAGAGCCCTTGAAAATAACGTCAAGCTCTATCATAATTATCATTTATCATAACTATGTCATTTTTGTTGTGTAATTTGTATTTTCATTTACACTTGGATAGTAATTAGGGGTGCACCGAACTTCGGCTTCCAGCAAGTATTCGTACGAATTCCGGCTGAAAAACAATACAGGAAAATCTTTTCTTTTGGCAAATGTTTATACGCAATGTGCACTTGGAAAAGACAATGTGCATATTTCACTTTATATTCAGTTCCTGTCAGGTCACTTCCCATTGCGTATGTCCCTTTTCTTTTTTTAAGGACTTGAGTCCTGAGTCTAACATTATCTGATATTTTATTAGTAATGATAAGGTGCATATGTTTGTGTATTGGCGAGAAGGAGCGACGAGGATAAGTGAAATGTGATCAGCATGTGTTCCTATGGGCATGCCCATGGAGAAACATTACAAATTCACAATAGGTAGTGGAGACTAGCAAGGCTTGGTTATGTCAGGCAGAGTAATATGCCCCCACCTAACAGGCCTCTCAGAGGAATTTATGTTGGGTAATCAGAGTGGGCCAGTGTGTGACAGCAGGTTGCAAATTACAATATCCATTTAGTTCAACCTAGCCCTTTTGCATTTGTGAAGCCTCCTACTTTGACTGGCACTGGTTCTGAATATGCAACCACATTTTGTACATTTGGTCCTTTTATTTTGGTTATATCTGCTTTTTTTCTTGCTATTATACTTTAAATAAAGATGCTGCATTGATTACAATGAAGGGAAATAAAAGTATAGAATGCATTTAAAATTGAACTTTTTTTTAAACAAGTGTGTTTTTTCAAGTTTGGAACATGATTAATTAAATAAAGCAACTATTCGGCTTCATATTCGTCTTGGACGGAATAGTTCACACACTATTCAGTATTTGGCCAAATACTAAATATGCTATTCGGCACAGCCCTAATAGTAATAGATACTAATCGCATGTAATTATTGTCTACTGCCTACTAGATATATATATTTAGATATATATATATATATATATCATGAAGAGAATATTTCTCGAAACACATTGGGTCACAACATGAATAAAGGCCTATATTTTAGTCAAAAACATTTACGTCTATATATGAATTGACATTGAATGATCATCTGAGAAAAGATTGGTTGTCATTAAGTCTAAAGCTAACAAATAGTTACACAGTCTTACTCAGTTACATTTTACTTTTAAAGCACTTGGCTTCTAATTGGCCAGTGATAGTGTGCAGGGGATGGGAGTACCTTAATTTTGGGAACTTATTTGTTTTCCAAAAAAAGAATAGTTAACAGCCATACTTCCAAATATGATTTGCATTCTGTTAAGATTATTTATTTGTATACAGGAGGAACAATTCTCTTTTTCCCACAAATGAACATACAATAGATAAGAAAGCAGATTTGACAGAAGCAGTGAGCTTCTTACAATGGGGTGAGTTTAAGGGACAGTCGGAGCAGGTTGTGGACGGGAGTAAATGGAACAGTCACCGGGGACAATACATAAGTGGATATACATAGATTAAGGAAAACCAACATTGGACATTTCTAAGTGCAGGTAAGCAGTATTGCTAGCTGTGCTCGGGAAGTGACCGTGATGAGTGACGTGCTAGAGTAGAGGCAGAGGAAGTGAGGGACTGTTGGGTGTCCTGACCCACGTTTAGACTATTATGCTGCAACATTTGGTGCTGTGGGTTTAGGAAATACAAGATGGCGGAAAAGCCCACATTTGCGCCAGGATCCAGGAAAACCGCGCAGTTTTTGCGCACACCAAAATGATCGCCCGACCTACAACCCACCAGTGCGAGCGTGATGGGCCAGGAGTGCCATGAGTGGAATGTGTGCCAAAGGAAAAACAGCAGTGCCTGTTAGCCCAAAAAGCGCTTTGAAATCACCTTTGTTTCTCTGAAATGCAAGCTAAAAATGCCTATTTTAACCATTGCAAGATATTCAAAAATCACAATGAACACCAGCAGACATTTGGCTGAATGCAGTCTTGTGTGCATACAAAATCTGGAAAGATGAAGAGCCCAAAACAATGTTTATAACAAAACTGGCTGAGCTGTGGATATCAGCAGCTTAAGTTAAATTGGACTGAAAGACACTAAAATCTAAAGGTTTAAAATAAATGAGTGACCTACTGTTGAGTGTCACATAGTTTGTAACTGTTAAATGTCATAGTTTTGAACTTAGAATCAGCGTTCTAGCTGCATGTGTAAAAATTGTAAGTTTGATTTGGATGAAGAAAAACTGGGAACAAAAGTGACATTTAGCTGAAGCCTGGCTTAAAGAGATTGAATTCTGCCTGACAACGATCCCCGACGGGAGTTGAAACTTGCTCAACAAATGTTCCCAGGCCTGGCCTGCATTCTCCTGCCCTCACCAAAGGGAGATGACACCTCTCTGATTGGATTAGGGGAGGAGCAGCTGGGGACTGCAGGAAACTGAACAATGAGCCTTCCTTGGCTCAGGCAAATGTTAAATTAGGGGGGGATCGTAAATGGCTTCCTCTTGAGAGAAACTGGGAGGTGCAGTGTCTCTGTGAGCAACTTGAGTTGGAGGAAGTGGACAAACCAGAAATTCTACCATGTGCTTCGGGAAACCACACCCCTCTGGGCCAGAGCATAATTTTAAAAAGATGGATAATTCATAGTACGGACTTGTCAAAATTATATAATTAATATCATTATTCTTGTGATTTTTCTGTGCACATGTTAAGAGGTATTAGGACTCTGTGGTATGTTTTGGGGGATAGTAGCGCAAAATAGGTTGTTACTCCAAATGTATGTATGTTAAAAATCTGACACTATCATCTGATGCCCATATTCCTTGTGCATGCTTGTGTAAATTCTGGAAAAGTTTAGAGGTTGTGTTCTTGATGAAAAGGGCAGAATTCTGTCTTAAGTGGACACGACATCTTACAAAGACAGGGATCGGATGGTTTGGTGCTACAGAAAATATGTTAACTGGACATATAATATTAGAAGAATGGTACGTAGATAAATATGTATTTGGATCAAGAATAGATTTGTGTGCAAATTTACCAGGGGTGGATCCTCTGACCCATAAACTACCTCATCACGATGACACTCCATTTCCTTCCCCCAATCAAGGGAGAGAGGAGAGCTTGGCCAATGATAAGTTGTGAGGGGCAGGCTTAGTTATGCCCACGCACACACCCACTTTCAAAACACATAAAAAGAGACTGCTTGGACAGGCGAGACATTCACTTTCCACTTTCTTGCGGAGCATTTTGACGGAGAACTCCAGAACCAGAACTCCAGCGATCCAGACAAACTCCAGAACAAAAACTCCAAAGAGCTGAGCTCCTCAGCAGGCCTCAAAATCTTTTGCAAACTATTCAACCGCCGGGCTGTGCGGTTTGCTGCTTGCTTAGAGTCCCGTGTATCCAGAAAAGAACCAGTACCCAGAAAGCAGTGCGGTATCCAGAATCCACTTGATCCAGACCAGCAGAACCAGAGACCCAGACCAGACCACTGTGAGCAGAACCGGTGCCTGATTGACCCACTGAGCAAAGAGAACCGCAGCTAAACTTGTTGACCAGATCTGTGACGAGGCCATTCCTTTCAAATTTATAGTGCGAGTACCCAGCTAGAACTGTGCAAAACCAATCTCTTAGTTTAAAATAATCTAATTCAAACTATTTTAACCTATTAGAACTGCATCATAAGGAATCGTGTGTCTATTCTGTGAGTTCACAGCTGCGAAACTGTCATCTGTCATTCTGAAACTGTAATTTAATTTCTGAAAATCTACCTTCACAAAATCGTCCGTATCTCTTGAACCGTTTGTGCGAGCGTGTTTTAACTTTCATTTTAAAGCTAAGAGTCTAGGCTTTCCAACGAACCCAGAACCAACTTTCTATTCATTATACTTTTTCCATTCGGAAAAAGTGCCGCGATTTGCGATTTGGCTCAAATTTCTTCACTTGTCAAAATAGCAGCTTCTTGCTTTCCTTTGCTGAAATTCGTTTGCAACCTGATAATCATTCATAGAGCATTGCTAAAGTGATCCTGAACTAATTTAAAGTAGCTATCACCCACCCTGAATCTCTTATAGGGAATTAAAATCATTGTTAGCATATTTTCCCTTCTTTGCATACCACATTTAAAGTACTTTTGCCTGTGTTTAAAATCATCCCTGTTTCTCTAAGCTTGCTGGGGGGAACGGGATCTGAATTGCATGTTGATTGTATTCCTGAAAACAGTGTGCTTTACTTCCATCTCCTTATATTGCATAAAGGGGGGGGGAGTGAATTGCCACAAGGGGAAAAGTGAACATATTAGCTTTTGTTGAACCCATATCAGTTTATTCCTGTGCTGCATTCTTTTCCATCACTGCATTCCTAGAAACCATAAAAGTATTCTCTGCTACCTTATCCTTTCCATACCAACTCCTAAGTAATAAAATAAGTGTGCTAGTGTAAGATTATCCATTGTTGATCAACATCATATTCTTAAGTGTGATATAAAATATTAATTTATTATAAAAGTGTGATATATATATTGTTTAATTTTCAATAAATCTTTAAAATTGCTAAACAAACCTACTTCTTGGCTCAGTGAGGTCATGGAGATTCAAAGAGAGGGGTGTTATATAAGGGCCTATCATCCAGATTATAACTTGTCATAAAAATATATAAATAAGGGCTTCCCTTGAGCAATCCCAGACAAGGCACTGACTTCGTGGGATTGCTGAATTGAAGTTACTTAACTGAATTGGGGTCTCGAGCCGGGGATTCTGGATTAGATCTATCACATGTGCAGATTAATACAGTGTGCTAACTGACAGGATATATAAATTCTGTTGGATCACCACCAGTGTTACACTGTAAAAACACTCCTCAAAGGAACGCTCTAAGGAAACGGTCTGTTTTGCAAAATAAAATACAAACTTCTGTAAGTCAGGAAGGAAATCAAATTCCAGAATGACGACCTTGGTAGATATCAAAATAGCCAGAGAACACCTCTTACATAAGCTATTTGTGTGAGGTGAGTGGGCTCATTAGGACCAGGCGGTCTGGTTGCAGGCAATCACACCCCAGATCACTGAAACAGGGTCAGATATATGGAGAGATCAGGGTCCCTTACATGTGGCCCTGAGTGAACTATATATGGCCCCTAAGGCCAAGGATGAGCACAAAAAGATTGCCAGGGTAGCAGCATATTTATATTTATATATGGGAGCCACACAGGACAAAATGTGCTGAAGGCCAAGATCTGGCAAATAGGCAACTGATGGCATTAGAGAAGGCCCAATCTGACCTGGTCTCTTCTGAGCAGAGGCTGCAGAGGAACCAGGAGTCAGAAAATGATAGTAGGCAGTATATTATTAAAATAAAGGAGGATATGGATATCATGCAACAGGAAAAGTCTGACCAGGATAACAGATTTCTGGCCTTGCAGAAGGAGTCCCAAGAAAGTTTGGACGCCCTACTGCAGTGCCAGAAAAAGCTGGAGCAACAACTGGACTTCAATAGGGCATGCACAGAGCAGGTAGCCACCCTGCAAATCCGACTAGACAGAGAGAAAGAGGAAAGCAATAAATTGAGTTTGAAAGACCTGGAGACCCAGGCAGAGTTTGATCAAGAACGCCAGAAAGCCGGTGCCTTTCAAAGGCAGAGGGGCGGCCTGGCGGCACAGATGCAGGCTCTTAATCAGGAAAGGGACACCTTAGGCCAGGAAGTCTGCCAATTAAAAGAAAAAATTGAAGAAAATCACCTGGCCCTCTAGGGGCTGGGTGACCTCCAAAAAGAGCATCAGAACTTGTTAAAGCACATCAGGAGGGTGGAAGATGCTCTGGCAAGAAAGGAACAGGCCAGTAGGGACAGGACACAGGAGGTAACCCTCCTGCAGCAAAGACTGGCCCAGTATTCCAGGACCAATCAGGAGGCGCAGAGAGAAAATGAGGCTCTCTGTCAGCACAATGATAGGCTCCAGCAACAGGTAGCCATGCAGGAGAGACTGATAGAGTGTAGTAAGGCCTTAAATGAGGAACTGAAAGCGCAGGCTCTTGCATTGCAACAGGGAGCAGGGGCTGACAGAGATGAAGTTCGCTGGGAAAGGGAAACACCTGAGCATAACCTCAGGAGCCCTAGTAACAGAGGCCTTCATCTCTCTCAGTCCTTGGACTCTGCCAACCCCATGTCCCCTGGCGCAAATGAGCACAGGGCCATAGGGAGGGCAGATTACTATCCCTATCCAGCCAAAAGTATGGGCTTCATAGGCCAGTACCTCCCAGGAATGGATGGCCAGGCATCCGGGTATAGGCACCTAAGCACATTGCAATTTAGTGGGGAACCCCAGGAGAGTAGGCCCACTAAGGACATCCTGAAAACCTCTGCCCAGTTACGTCGGTGGGGGGTGGGGGGATACCCATCAAATCCTGGCAGAAAGCAGGGATCTGAAGACTCCTCCGAGCGGCCCAGGACACAGGAGACTAGGTCCCCACATTCTGCCAGCCATTCCCAGGCTCGCAGAATCCGCGAAAACCTGGAAGATCAGACGGGCACCTCTGGGAGCAGTGCCTCTGAGTCAGAGGATCAGTGGACCTGGGTTATCCGAACCAAAAAGGCCAATAAGGCAAAAAGGGCCTTGCTTAAGGACCCCTTAAAGCAGATCAAAGCAATAAGGAGTGTCATCACCCCTTATCACAAGAACGCCAAGTATTCTGTTTGGGAACACTTGGAGCTTTATGAGCAAATGATGGAGACTTTCCATTTGAAAGACAGCAGTAGCTGCATTTAGTATGTAAAATGGACATTCTCCCCAGAATACTCCAGTTTCTTTGCTGGGCTGGAGGACCAAAATCATTCAAGATGGTCCACCTACAGGGCGGCCATCTTGAAACATTTTTCTGTTCACAGAAATCCCCAAGAGGCTCGCAAGGCAGCCTACAATTTGCAATGTGGGGAGGATCAGGCCCCACAATAATTTGTGCAGGAGTTAAAGCGTGCTTTTGCGCAGACTACAAAAAGGGTGCGCACGGACAGTAAAGAATTTGTTAATACGTTTTTCCATGCCTTACCCAAATACATAATGACCCAGCTCGTGAGAGACTTTCACGAGAAAAGATCTTTAGATTGGGTCATTGAGCAAGCCACCCGCAACTATGAGGTGCAGAAACCGGTGGAAAATAAGAATCAGCCCAAAAACCCCAAAACCAACAGCACCCCTGCTGCTGCCAAGGTGGCAGAGGTAAAGGTTGCCCCCGTTTTAGATTTGGAGACGGGGGGGCCTAAAAACCTGCCTGCACCAAATAATTCACAGCCCACTCGGCCCTCGGGCCAGTCACAGACAGGGAGTCAAGGAGGTAATCCCACAAATGGGGTCCCTCGCTCCCCTGACTATGTAATTCCCCGCTACAAGGGAAACAGACCCATCCTGGGTTATGTGTGTACTCCTCCAGCCCAAAGGGGGGGGGGGATCCAGCCAAGCACCTGATCCAGGGAACTTCCCTCTTAACTTCCCACAGGAGGGCAGAAATTCCCCAAATCCTGGGCAGAACTTGTTCCCCAGGTATCCACACAACTTCCAGCCCCAAAATCATCCATCCTTCTTTCCCCACTTCCCTGAGCCCAGACAACCGAATCCGGGAGAGGGGAGGCCAAAAGTGGAGGGGTACCCAAATCTTCCCAACCCAGGGTACTACCAGAGAAGGGATAGCTACCCTTCCCGGGATCAGCCCAGGGGAGAAAACAGAACCCCGTATCAGCCTGAGCGAGTTTCCCAACTTGAGCGCCAGGTCCAGAATATGGCACGGGATCTGGGTCACATACTGAGGGCTCAACAGAACCCTCAGATGAGCATGCCACCGCAGAATGCCCCAAACTCTGGGCCTGGTGCTCCAGAACAATGACAGGGGCAGCACCCCAATAACCCACCGGTTCCCAGAGAGGAGGCACAATGGAAAGGGGGGTGTAAAGCCTTGGAGGAAACTTCCTTCCCCACTTGTAAACAGCCCCTGGAAACCCAGGAACCGGAAACAAAATCTCCTACCCCTGAAAGTCTGCCACCCAAGGAGCAGAGAGGAGGTAGGAGAAACAAAGTACCCAAACAGACCCACTTTGAGGAGGAGGTACAGATCTTCCAATTTGAGGGAGAAGGATCCCAAGAGGATCCTGGGGAAAGGATCTTCTCCTTCAGAGATGGGGGAACTCCTCCCAAGGAAAAATGGGCCCCAATGGATTCCAACCCAGACTGGGTAGATGTGGGACTGAGCTGTCGCCGCCCATCATTCTATCCCAGGACCATCAATACCGAAAACCCCTGCTTCCAACCCATCCTGGTGACTGCCTCCAAAAGGGGGGGGGGGTCAGCCCAGAACCGGAACCAGGGGAACCGAAAACCGCATCAAGAGACTGGGGATGTGGGGATCGAGCTGTCGCCGCCGATCATCCTATCCCAGAACCAACAGCATCAAAATCCCCAGGTTCAAACCCATTCTGGTGACTGCCTCCAAAAAGGGGGGTGCGGCCCAGGACCGGAACCAGGGGAACTCGAATATCCTCTTTCAAGTTGCCAACTTTTTCTTGCAGATTCCCATGACTCTCCACAGAATTCTGCCCAAATCCCTTCTCTCGCAATGTCCAAAACCAGAAAATTAGCTCACCAGTTGTCCAAAAATGTGCATTATCTGTGCCCCCTTGAGGAGAAGGAGGGAAGATACTATGCCCCGGTACAAGTACAGGGGCAGTGTACAATTTTGGCACTGGTGGACACTGGATCCCAAGCTACCCTTCTGTCCAAAAAGGCCTTTGATGAAATAAATTGAGGAAGGGGGGAGAAATACCAGATTCCTCTCACCTCTCTTCCTGGACAACTGCAGAACTTTGACGGGAAGGATATTCCTGTCGAGGGGACTGCAGATTTGGACATCAAAAATGGGGCGACACAAGGTGAAACACCGGGTCATAGTAGTGACTCCAGAGGGCACCCCTTGTTTACTAGGGAATGACCTCCTGAGAAGGTTGTCACCCCTAATAGATTGCGTAAACAAGGTCCTCTGGACCCAGACTAGCCAACCAATAAAATTAAAACCGAGTGTCAACCATGTTAGTTTAAATGGCACCTGCCACATGGTTGAACATAAATCTGACCAAGTAGAATTTCACTTCCAGAATAACCAAATTCCAGACGTGACAGTAATAGCAGTAGGACAACAGACTGGTGATGGGGGGGGGGGGTCCTCTCTATTTCTGAAAATCAACCTTCCTTCCAGTTTAAGGTGGTATTCCACATTGAAAGGAAACCCTCTGAAATTCTTTACTAATCCACAATCAGAAAATCCCACTCCTATGGTCCAGAAAGATGTGAAATCAGCTCAGAGCCTGGCTGATGTTCAGCAAATTGGAGAGCAGTTGTTCATCCCTGTTCAGTTAAATGATGGGAAGGACTCTGTTCTCGCCCGAGTGTGTGTGAACAACGGTAAGAGCTTCATCAGCGAAGCCATGTTCCGCCAACTCCCAAAAGATCCAGCCATTCCCGCATTCAAACTGTTAGACAAATGGGAAATGGATCTGGAAACACCCAATTCCAAACATCTCCTGCCAAGCAGGTGTATGCTCAAAATCTCCATTGGCAACAAGAGCATAGTCCATAATTGTTTGGTCGTGCGAGACGTCACTGCCACCTTTTACTTAGGCACTGATATTCTCAATCGCTTTGCCATTAGGTTGAACCTAATAAACTTCAAAGCTTGGTCCCGATTAGCGGATAATCCCATGGGCTTTGATGATCCAGAAAAAGCATTTAGGTCAGCTCAATTGCTACCTTATGCAGTTGAAATTCAGGTTAAAGAGGAAGTCACCATCCCAGAAAGGACCCGACAATTCTCCCTGCAAGTGAAAGTTAAAAGGACAAAAATTGAAAAACTCGATGCATATATTCATCTAAATGCTTCTCTCCAACAGCAAGGGTTGGGGGTAAACCCAACACCATTAGTCAACATAGAACATGACACCATTCCAATAGAGGTGGATAACAGCGACTTAAAGAGTATTACTCTAGCCGCAGGCACCATTATTGGAATGGCGGTTGATGACTGACATTTCTCCATTGATTTAGGAAATGAACTGTTAGGACCAATCTCCAAGGACTGTTTTGCCAGTGACAGTGATGACAATACAACACCAGACAGGATCTTTACCCGGCATGGGGGGAACTTCCTGGTGTACACTTCTTGCCCTTATGGTAAGGAAGATGTGACTTGTGACTTCAGAGGGGATGAGGTGATTTTCCAGGTCCATGAGGGCTGCCTTTCCCACCTGACGCCTCCGGTCCAAATCAGCACTTTGACCAGGGACTTCTCCACCCAGCTGGAGGAGGCCGCTGAGATAGCAAAACCAGAAGTCTTTCCAGGCTTCAGGCAGATGGTGGAAGAGAGAGTCAACCTAGCTGATGCCTGTGTGACTCTAGAACAGAAGCAAAAGTTCAAACAAGTTTTCTTGGATTTCCAAGATCTCTTTGCGGTAGACTCATAGGACTGTGGTCGCACCGACATCCACACAACCACAATTCCCACGGACCCTGGCATGACTCCAGTTTTTGTGAAGCAATATCGCTTGCCTCTCACATCGATGGAGTCCCTTACTGAAATAATTAAGAACCTTGAGTCCCGGGGGATAATCCATCCAGTACAGAGCACCTTCAATAATCTGGTGCTGGGAATATTGAAGCCAAACGGCCAGTGGAGACTCTGCGCCGACCTTAGGGAGCTCAACAAGCTGGTCCATACTTCCCGATGGCCTCTGCCCTACATTGACCAAGGGCTGGCCCAGATTCAGGGGTCACAGGTATTCACTGCAATAGACCTGACCAATGGATACTGGACTGTGCCTGTCAGGAGGGAGGACCAATTCAAACTGGCTTTTACCTTTGGGGGCCAGCAGTACACATGGACCCGGACTCCCTTCGGATACCTCAACTCTGGAAATGAATTCAACATTTTCCTACATAAGGCCATGCCCGACCTGGGTGTGAGGGGTAACCTGGCTTATGTAGATGATGTCCTCATCAAAGGTTCAACTGTGGAGGAACATATAGTGGAGATCCGTTATGTTCTGACCCAGTTGAGGGCCGCCGGAGCAAAACTTTCCTTTCAGAAAGCACAATGGTGTAGAACCAGTGTTAATTTCTTGGGGCATGAGATTACTCCTCAGGATCTCTGTCCCCAAGAAAAGAAAGTGGAAGCACTTCAGAAACTGAAAGACCCCACAACTCTGCGGGAACTAAGGAGCCTCTTTGGACTGACTAATTACAGCAGAAAGTTCATTGAGGGCTACGCAGAGATCACCAGACCTCAGATTCATCTCTTGAAGGGGGGGGTAAAGTGGGAATGGGGTCCAGAACAATCAGAGGCAGTAAAACAGCTCAAAAGAAGCCTCTCACAAGCGCCCTGCCTAGCTTACCCTGTCAGAAACAAGGAGTTTTTCCTGGAGACAGGGTTCTCCAATACGTGCTTGACGGCAGTATTATACCAAAAGCATGACAAGGTCAATAAAGTAATCTCTTATGCGAGCAAAACTTTATCCTCTGTGGAGGAAAAATTCAACGATTGTGAGAAGGCACTCCTGGCAACGGTATGGGCATTGAAGAATTACCGCCCGTTCATCCAGGGGGGAACACATCATAGTAGAGCCTCCACACCAGCCTCTGCAATATCTCCAAAATGACAGAATCTGAGCGGGAAATGTGAGTAATTCCCGAATTACTTCCTGGATTCTGTCAATGCAAGGCTTTCCTGTGGAGGTCAGATATGGCCAAAACAAGAAGAGTCTGAAAATCAAGGACAACATGGAGGCATACATTAATTCCCCACACAAAGTATTTGAAGAAGACAAGTGTGAGGGAATGCCCATTGTCTATGTGGATGGATGCTCTTACCATGTTGACAACAATGGGGAGAAAACTGGTGGCCGGCGTAGGGAATGCATGGGTGAATGAGTCCCCAGAACCCTCCGCTGAGTACAAAATTGGTCCCCAAAGTAGTCAGGTGGCAGAATTGATGGCTGTGCATCAGGCCATCCTCACTGCTGTCCAACATTAACTCCACAAACTGGTCATAATCACAGATTCAGATTATGTACGGAACGGGTTCGTGGAGCACCTGGTTAATTGGAAAACCAGAGGCATGTTATGTGCTAATAACAAACCCTTGAAACATGGGAAGTTAATTCAAAACATTGATGATCTGGTCACCTCGAATGGGATGACCATCTACTGGAAGAAGATCAAGGGTCATTCCAAAGTAGAGGGACCAGATAAAACTGGAAATGACTTAGCTGATCAGCTGGCCAAAACCGGGGCCATCCAAGGGGATCTAATAGAAATAGAGTCCCTGTTGAGGGAACTCCAGGTCACTGCTATCACTAGGTCCCAGACAAATGCTCACAATGATCTTTCAACTGCACAATGGAGTAAGGAGACCTGAGATGCTGATTTGATTACGGCTCAAAAGGGGGATCCAATAATTGGTAAGTTTTACCAACACATTGAGGACCCTGAGAACTCTCCCCTGACGGATACCGATTACATTGGGAAAGAGGACCTTAAAGTGTTGATGAAATGTCAAAAGATGTTCCGAATCCAAGACGGTTTGTTGGTAAGGAAATCCCAAGCTGGCCATGATCAGTGGGTGGTTCCTACCTCATTCCGAAGCCTAATGTTAAGTCACGCCCATGATGCGGCCACCGCCGGTCATAGGGGGTTTCATACAACACTTCAAATCTTAAGAGAGGTTGCATACTGGCCACACATGGGGCAGGAACTCGACCAATACTTGAAGGGGTGTCTTGTGTGTGCACAATTTCAGCGAACATCCCTCACACACCGTGCGCCTTTCCAGAAGACAGGGATGACACTGCCATGGTCAGATTTACAAATCGACTTCATAGGCCCCCGCACGTCTAGGGGAAACAAGTACATGTTGGCGGTCACATGCTTGTTTACCAAGTGGGTGGAATGTCTCCCGGCCCCAAACTGCAAGGCAGAAACAGCAGCTGCCCTGATGATCAACCACATCTTTTCGCGTTTTGGTCTACCCCAAAGGATTGAGTCAGACAGAGATAGCCATTTTACCAGCGAAATAATGACTAAGATGTGGGAGATACTGGGGATGAAAAGGAAGCTACATATTGCTTACCGGCAAGCTTTTTCTGGTGCAGTGGAGAGATACAACAGAACCATTGTGAGCATATTAAAAAAGTTTGTGGCAGATTCTGGGCCAAGTTGGGATATCCGATTACCTCTGGTCTTAATGGCCATCAGAGCTACCCCATCATCTGCAACTAAAATGTCACCATTTGAGCTGATGACTGGACGCAAGATGGTGCTTCCCCAGCATTTGCTCTACAGGACCCAAGAGCAGACATTGATAAATGCCTCCACAACTCATGAGTATGTGGAGAATTTAAGGAAACACCTCCAACATGCTTTTGCATATCCTCAGCGAAATCTAGAAAGATCAGCTAATAGCATGAAGACCCATTACGATTTGAAAGCTTCCAGGAAAGTATATAATGTGGGAGACCGGGTCTATCTATACAATTTCCAAAGAAACCAGGCCAAACAGCGAAAATGTTTGCCTACATGGAAGGGACCGTTTGAAATTGTAGATAAGATCTCCCCAGTTGCCTACAAGATCCGCATCCCCAAAAGTAGTTCGGCAGAAGGGGAAGACAAGTGGGTCCATATAAATCAGTTAAAGTGTTGCCATCCCAAGCACACTCTGCTGCAACTGGAGGAGTCCTCTGCAATACCAGAGGGGGCCGCTCCAGAGTAATTCAGTTCCAACCATAAAATATCCCACATATAGTCTCTAAAATATTATGATTCTTGAATGTAAATTGTCTCCTGATTAAAAAATGTATATGTTCTTGTCTCCTGATTTAAACAAAAATGTATATGTTCATGTCTTTTGATTTATAAAATGTATATGCCGCCCCACTATATCAATAGTGGGGGAGAAATGTCTACGAATAGGTATTGCCGCTTTGCTTTGTCACCCTAGGAGAAGGAAAACCTGGATACTGACCACGGAAGACGACCTCGGGACCGGGAGCAAAGATCTGAGGGGCCCAGGGTACCGCCCAAAACTCCCATTGGGACCGGCGATGAGAACTGATCGATCCACCCTGATGGAGGAAAAGAAGCTGAACTTTGTCATGTGCGGAATCGGAAGAAGATGCGCACATCCCAGCGCGTGGATCAAAACATCCTTTGCACCCGACTCCCCTCGACTCGAAATGAAAGCGCAGTCAGGCAGGGGGCTTGAAGGGTGTCCTGACCTACGTTTGGACTATTATGCTGCAACATTTGGTGCTGTGGGATTAGGAAATCCAAGATGGCGGAAAAGCCCACATTTGCGCCAGGATCCAGGAAAACCACGCAGTTTTTGCGCACACCAAAATGGTCGCCTGACCTACCACCCACCAGTGCGAGCATGATGGGCCAGGAGTGCCATGAGTGGAATGTGTGCCAAAGGAAAAACAGCAGTGCCTGTTAGCTCAAAAAGCGCTTTGAAATCACCTTTGTTTCTCTGAAATGCTAGCTAAAAATGCCTATTTTACCCATTGCAAGATATTCAAAAATCTCAATGAACACCAGAAGCCATTTGGCAGAATGTAGTCTTGTGTGCATACAAAATCTGGAAAGATGAAGAGCCCAAAACAATGTTTATGTTTATAACAAAACTGACTGAGCTGTGGATGTCAGCAGCTTAAGTTAAATTGGACTGAAAGAGACTAAAATCTAAATGTTTAAAATAAATGAGTGACCTACTATTGAGTGTCACATAGTTTGCAACTGTTAAATGTCATAGTTTTGAACTTAGAATCAGCGTTCTAGCTGCATGTGTAAAAATTGTAAGTTTGATTTGGATGAAGAAAAACTGGGAACAAAAGTGACTTTTAGCTGAAGCCTGGCTTAAAGAGATTGAATTCTGCCTGACAACTACCCGCAACGGGAGTTGAAACTTGCTCAACAAATGATCCCAGGCCTGGCCTGCATTCTCCTGCCCTCACCAAAGGGAGATGACACCTCTCTGATTGGATTAGGGGAGGAGCAGCTGGGGACTGCAGGAAACTGAACAATGGGCCTTCCTTGGCTCAGGCAAATGTTAAATTAGGGGCGGGTCGTAAATGGCTTCCTCTTGAGAGAAACTGGGAGGGGAAGTGTCTCTGTGAGAAACTTGAGGTGGAGGAAGTGGACAAACCAGAAATTCCACCATGTGCTTTGGGAAACCACACCCCTCTGGGCCAGAGCATATTTTTAAAAAGATGGATAATTCATAGTACGGACTTGTCAAAATTATATAATTAATATCATTATTCTTGTGATTTTTCTGTGCACATTTTAAGAGGTATTAGGACTCTGTGGTATGTTTTGGGGGATAGTAGCGGAAAATAAGTTGTTACTCCAAATGTATGTATGTTAAAAATCTGACACTATCATCTGATGCCCATATTCCTTGTGCATGTTTGTGTAAATTCTGGAAAAGTTAAGAGGTTGTGTTCTTGATGAAAAGGGCAGAATTCTGTCATAAGTGGACACAACATCTTACAAAGACAGGGATCGGATGGTTTGGTGCTACTGAAAATATGTTACCTGGACATATAATATTAGAGGAATTGTACATAGATAAATATGTATTTGGCTCAAGAATAGATTTGTGTGCAAATTGACCTGGGGTGGATACTCTGACCCATAAACTACCTCATCACGATGACAGTCCATTTCCTTCCCCCAATCAAGGGTGAGAGGAGAGCTTGGCCAATGATAATTTGTGAGGAGCAGGCTTAGTTATGCCCACGCACACACCCACTTTCAAAACACATAAAAAGAGACTGCTTGGACAGGCGAGACATTCACTTTCCACTTTCTTGCAGAGCATTTTGACGGAGAACTCCAGACGCCAGAACTCCAGAGATTCAGACTAACTCCAGAACAAAAACTCCAAAGAGCTGAACTCTTCAGCAGGCCTCAAAATCTTTTGCAAACTATTCAACCGCCGGGCTGTGCGGTTTGCTGCTTGCTAAGAGTCCTGTGTATCCAGAACAGAACCAGTACCCAGAAAGCAGTGCGGTATCCAGAATCCACTTGATCCAGACCAGCAGAACCAGAGACCCAGACCAGACCGCTGTGAGCAGAACCGGTGCCTGATTGACCCGCCGAGCAGAGAGAACCGCAGCTAAACTTGTTGACCAGATCCGTGACAAGGCCATTCCTTTCAAATTTATAGTGAGAGTACCCAGCTAGAACTGTGTAAAACCAATCTTAGTTTAAAATAATCTAATTCAAACTATGTTAACCTATTAGAACTGCATCATAAGGAAACGTGTGTCTATTCTGTGAGTTCACAGCTGCAAAACTGTCATCTGTCATTCTGAAACTGTAATTTCATTTCTGAAAATCTACCTTCACAAAATTGTCCGTATCTCTTGAACCGTTTGTGCTAGGAGCGAGTTTTAACTTTCATTTTAAAGCTAAGATTCTAGGCTTTCCAACAAGCCCAGAACAGACTATTCATTATACTTTTTCCGTAATCGCGCTCAACGCACTCAGAAAAAGTGCAACGATTTGGCTCAAATTTCTTTACTTGTCAAAATAGCAGCTTCTTGCTTTCCTTTGCTGAAATTCGTTTGCAACCTGATAATCATTTATAGAGCATTGCTAAAGTGATCCTGAACTAATTTAAAGTAGCTATCACCCACCCTGAATCTCTTATAGGGAATTAAAATCATTTGTAGCATATGTTTCCCTTCTTTGCATTCCACATTTAAAGTACTTTTGCCTGTGTTTAAAATCATCCCTGTTTCTCTAAGCTTGCTGGGGGGAACGGGAACTGAATTGCATGTTGACTGTATTCCTGAAAACTGTGTGCTTTACTTCCATCTCCTTATATTGCATAAAGGGGGGGGGGGTAGTGAATTGCCACAAGGGGAAAAGTGAACATATTAGCTTTTGTTGAACCCATATCAGTTTATTCCTGTGCTGCATTCTTTTCCATCACTGCATTCCTTGAAACCATAAAAGTATTCTCTGCTACCTTATCCTTTCCATACCAACTCCTAAGTAATAAAATAAGTGTGCTAGTGTAAGATTATCCATTGTTGATCAACATCATATTCTTAAGTGTGATATCAAATATAAATTTATTATAAGTGTGATATATATATTGTTTAATTTTCAATAAATCTTTTAAATTGCAAAACAAACCTACTTCTTGGCTCAGTGAGGTCAGGGGGGTTCAAAGAGAGGGGTGTTATATAAGGGTTTATCATCCAGATTATAACTTGTCATACAAATATATAAATAAGGGCTTCCCTTGAGCAATCCCAGACAAGGCACTGACTTAGTGGGATTGCTGAATTGAAGTCACTTAACAGGACAGGGGAAGGTTAGAGGCAAGAACAATGTTAGCTAGCAGGCATATGTGAGGTAGGTTAAGAAGGTAACTCAAGAGGTGAAGAAGTAGGCGTTTAGTTTGGTTTTGTACAAATCCGTGTGGACTGTTTCTTCGATATCTGGGGTAAGGGAATTCCATGCAAGTGGATCAGGAGGAGAGAGGATGAAAGTGAGAGGAAATACACTGAGGGAGAAGAGCCACAGGGGTAGTTGAAGAGGCAGAGCAGAGATTATGAGAAGGCCTGTTGAGTTGGAAAGAGGATAGATACAGTGGTGCCTTACCAGGGACAGATTTGTGACTCAGGAGAAGAAATTAAAATTTGGACTTGTTTTGCATAGTCAGCCATCCAGCCTGGTGATGGTATGGGGAAAACAGGTGTGAAATGAGAGAGCTCATAGAGAGCCATGGTAGCGAAGTTAATGGTCTTGTCAGGAGGAAAGAAAGCATAGAGACCAAAGAGGATGCTGGCACAGTAGTCGAGTTTAGAGAAGACAAGAATGGTTAAGAGATGCTTGGTGGTGTTGAAAGGAAAGAGGTGCCTGATTTTCATAATATTTAGGAGGTTGAGCTGAGCTGCTGTTCCAGTTTTGGAAATGAAAGTAGAGACAGTGTGAGAAGGGTCATAGATGACACTGAGGTTTCTAGCTGAAGAAGAGTAGGGGAAGACTGTCAGGGGGGAACTGGATAGGCAGAGGAAGAGATGAGAGAGAGCCTTTGGCAGGGAAGAAAAGCACCTCTGTTTTGGTAGAATGCAACATGAGAGAGTGCAAATCCATCCAATGTTTAATGGCAGAGACACAGCTGGAAATTTTGATAGCGAGATCAGAGGAAAGTTCAGGCAAAGAGAAAATTATGTAAGTGTAGTCTGCGAAGAGTTGCTACAAGAACCCTAAGGAGGAGATTAGTGCCCCAAGAGCAGAGGTGTAGAGTGTAAAGAGGAGCGGACCCAATACAGAGCCTTGTGGAACGCCAACAGCTAGAGTGAGTTGAGAGGTGTTGTTGCTCCAGGAGACAGATAATTGGTGAGGTGCAAGGTAGGATTCAATCCAGGCAAGGGCTTGATCACGAATCCCAAGAAGAAAGAGAGTATTAAAGAGATCAGAGTGACCAACAGTATCAAAGGCAGCAGACAGGTCAAGGAGAATTAGGATAGAGGATAGGTTGGCATGCTTAGCAGAGGCAAAGTTGGAGACATTTATGAGAGCAGTTTCTGTGGAGTACAGGGAGCAGAAACCTGCTTCTAGGGGTCTCGAAAAAATTGAAGATGTCGAAGAAATTGGCAAGATGGTTGAACATAACACTGACCACTTTAGAGTAGTGTGGAAGGAGAGACACATGGCGAAGCTTAGCCGGTAGGTTCGAGTCCGGCAATTGCTTGTTTGGGAGCAGGATGGCCATGACTGTTTTGAAAACAGAGGGAAAGCAAGCAGAGTCAAAGGACAGGTTGAAGAGTTCTGCGAGGTGAGAGGTCAGCGATAGGACAATAGGCTTGACTAGCTGAGGAGAAAAATTGTCTGATGGGGCATAAAAAAGGTTAGCTTTCATCAGTAGAGATAGCACTTTGACAGTATTAGTGTGACTAAAGTGGGAGGTAAGGCAGTGGAAGATGGTAGAGTAGGCGCAGTGTAAAATGTAGTAGGAGGGAGTGTGAGGAAAGTCAGGAGGGAGTCTCTAATTTTGGAAATGTTTGTAGGGAAGTATTTAGCTAGGTCATTAGCTGTGACAGTGGAGTTGATAGTCATAGATTTAGGAGGCTTGGGGAGTGAGTTTAAAGTGCCCTGTAGCTGGCGAGGATGGTTGGAGCGAGATTCAATGAGGGTTAGGTAGTATTCCCTTTTTGCTCTATCAAGAGCGGACTTGAGGAAGTTCATGGCAGAGAGGAAGAGCTGCAAGTCCTCATGCAAGTGGGTACGCCTCTATTTGCGCAGCAGCCGACGCATGTCTGTGCGGAGAGAGAGTATGAATGTGGTGACCCATGGTTGAGGATACTGAGACTTAGGGGTGAAAGTAAGCAGTGAGAAGCGAGGGGAGAACGGGTCATACAGTAGGGATTGGAAGCTGGAGAAGGCAGTGTTGGTGGAAGAGGTATTGGGTGTGAATGAAGACAGTGAGAACTGTAGGCCAGAGAGAAAGGGGGGAAAATGGCAGAAGGTTTACATTTTCTTTTAGTAGTAGGTAAAGCAAGTGTTGAGGAAAGGTCAGAAGGCGGAATCGAGATGGTGGTGGAAAAGATTGAGTGATCAGATATGGATGGTGTAACAGTAGTACAAGTGGCTGAGAGAGAGGTGAGATGAATAAGAGATCCAAAGAGTTTGCTGTGTGGTTAGGTAGGTTATGGATAGAGTGAAGAGGGTGGTCATTAAGAAAAGACTCAAATTCATATTTCTGAGAAGTGGTTGGAGAGGGAAGGTTAAAGTCATGTTAGAGAATTAGGTGATGTTTAGTGGAAAGAAAATCAAGGAGTTGCCCAAGATCATCAAAGAATGGCCCAGTGGGACCAGGAGGGTAGTAAATGGAGATGATGTGAACCGAGTGAGGCAGAACAATAGTAGAGATGGTGAATTCAAAAGAGGTAGGAGAGGACGTGGCATTGGAGATTTGAGAAGCATTGAGGCGGGAAGAAAATAGGTGGACAACGCATCCACCTCTGCCAGTCAGTCAAGGAGAGTGAATGAAGGATAGTTTAGAGTCATGTAAGGTAGCCCGAGTAGCAGTGTCAGATGGAGAAATCCGGGTTTCATTGACAGCAAGGAGGAGTATGGGAGGAGAGCTGGAGTGAAAGTAGTCAGTGATAACTGACATTTTCTTGCATACAGACTGAGCATTCCAGAGTGCAATGTTCAGTTGATGAGGCAAGGAAGAGTAGAGAAGTTGAGTCTCAGAGGAAGAGAGGCGAGGTGGGTAGGTGTTAGAGGAGGTATGGTTAGCTCGTCGGCTTTGTTTGTTGGAAGGAGCTGGAAGAGAGATGCAGTAGTGGAAGTTTCAAGTTGTGAGTTTTATAATGGGTATAGGAAAGGAGGAAGTTGTGGCTTGATTGGAGAAAGTGTAGCGAGAGGTTAGTGGGAGGAGCAGGAGGCGTGAATGTATTATAGGTGAGTAGCACAGCATGGAGAGACAGTACAGTAATTAGGAAGCTTGGGGCACTCAAGGTGCAACAGGGAGAAAGGCAAAAACCAAGGCTCATAGACTAAGAGGTAAAGAGGCTGGTCAATGACTGGTCTTCGCGCTTCACTGTTCTGCCTCTGGCTGGATGCCCTAGGAAGTTCAGAGGAGATGACACATGCTCTTGTCACCTGATCGGCCAGTCCATCAGTGATTGGTCTCTCTGATATTGTCCGTGGTGTTGCTGGGATGAGGCGATTTCTTCCTAACTGGTGTCCTCAGGGGAGTCTCTTGTGACCTTCAGCTGTAGATGGGGTTAATCCAAGATGGCCGCAGGAGTGATGTCACTGATCCAAGATGGCCACTGGCAGTACATTCCCGACAGAAAGTGAAGCCAAAATCCAGAAGGGATGACACGACCTTGTCACCTGATCACCTAGCCCATTAGTGGTTTCCCTCTCTGATATTGTCCCTGGTGTTGCTGGGATTTCTTCACAAGTTCTTGGGGAACACCCGATTGGCGTTACTATTTCTGGCAATTACTAATGCTCTTTAATGATTGGCTCTCAAGAGGCGTCTGACTAGTTGGGCTAAGGGCAAAACATATGAACTACTCAGTATTTGTTGATATAAAATAAGAGAAAATGGAAGAAGAGAGAAAAGCAGACAGAGGTCTAAACTGTGTGCAGGTGAAGGAGCTGGCTAGTGAATAAGATACCATGCTAGTGCTTACCAAGAGGAATTGTGGGAGGAGGCAGCAATAGTTAAGCTCGATGATGAACAGGTTTACATGCTTAAACAAGCCTCATGCCTACACTTTTTCGGTTCCAGTGAAGAGCAGAGCCAGGAGTATTTCCGGATCAGATCATAGGGTTGTTTTTACAATTTAAAAAAATTATTAGTCCTACCCAAAAGGTAGTCGAGGAAGCCTTTGGTGCGGTAGGCAGCGGGTGGCTTCTGAGGAGGCATTGGCTTTCCAAATGGTTCAAGGCCAGTAACAAATGGTGAAAATGTTCAGTTGAGCTGCAATAATAAAAATATGTCCCTATAATTAGCGTGTGGGATTAAACATTGAGAGTAATGTAGTGCAGGTCTGAGGATTTGCCGGCAGGAATATTCTTTTTAATTTAAATAACGCATTCAAATTCTGTATTTTGCAGCACAATTTGTGAGACAAAATACGTAAAAGCCATACAACGTACAATTGGTTCACTAGAGTAACACAGTAAAAAATACATCATAGATGGCAGGTCACCATTTTTAGATGCTCATGTTGTCTGGCCACAATATACATCAGCATTGCCACTGTAAATCCATTTCCTGGTGCAGCGCTCACAATATACATAAGATTTCAAACTGTAAAACACTTTCAAAATGCCTGCGATCATAACATATGCCTGAATTCCTAAAGTAAAACACTCATGATGATGGTGTCCACCGTGTACATCAGCATTGCCACTGTAAAACGTTAATAATCCTATCTTGACATGCGAGCAGAGTAAAAAGTGCTGACAATTATTTTAAAGTGGTTTAAAATCGTTAAAGGAAGCACAGGAGTTTATTTTTTGTGCTTTAAAAATGTACGAATTGGTGCAATATTATAAAATGACGGCAATAAAACACACAGGACAGAACAGAAAATGAAAGAATTCTATCAAAATTGAAATATTAGCCCAACAAAAATTGTCCACAATGAATGTCCAGCAAAATATGAATGAAATATTTTACAAGAGCAGAGCAAACCATACCTACCCCTAATCAAATGTTTTAATAAGTGGCGATACGGGGCCAATTGCATAACTAGAACTAAAACAGGGGCAAGGGTACAGTTGGTCATGGCAGGGAGGCGAGAAGTCCAGAGGAGATCAAGGTAATGCAGATAAAGCAAAGCCACTGATACAAATTGACATAAAACTGGCAAAGCAGGGCCATGGAGGAGGCACGAGGACATATCCACGCTGCTAGTCTGCCAGGCAACAAAAGCAAAGAAACAGCCCACTATATCCTCATGTCAGGCACTGCCGTGTTATCAAGCACAAATGAAGCTAGTGGAGCCGCAGAGATGGCACACAGCATCACACCACCGATGCTCAGTGCTGCACAGATACAGAAGAAGGGCAAACAGATCACAACACTGAGGCGGCCAACGCCATCACTGCCGCAGCCAGACCCCTCTGGTAGTCGCCTGCGCAGCGCCACAGAACCGCATGGCAGCTAGGCTTTTACTCTCGTCATACACCTGGTGTGGTGCTTGCAGATATTCTGTTAATGTTTTTCATAAAAGGGAAGGAATTGATATTTTTTTGCATAAAAAATACAGTAGGTGTAGGGACCATTTATATACATTATCCACTGCGTTGATGTTTAGAAATGGATAGAACAAGAATAACACCATAATTACAACAAGTGGTATCTCGAATATTGATGGCAGGGTCATTCCAGAAATAGGACTACTGTTACCACTGTACCAGTGGTATTTCAGTAAATGGACTATTTTATTTAAACACCTCTACTGGTGGAATTCCCGCTGGTGGTACTTCACTGAAACAAATTTTCCTGCCCAGACTATATAATAAGGCCGTAATGAATAGAATAAAGTTAATTCCATGTTATTCCTTTAGCAAAACACATGGGAATGACATGTCCACTGCTCTAAAGGTGCCCTACATCAAGTGTGGTAACATACAGAGACAATAATTAACAAAGCACTGCAAGTCCTAGAATGCAAAGCAAAGACCAGAAGTGAATGATTCAATGCATCCGACATGGAAAAACTTGAGAACTCTGCACTACAAAGCTATTTGAAAGGCAAAAATAAAAGCTATACGTTTTTGCATTTTCACAATACCTTATTCCCATTTTGGTAAAAGACTATTGTAGCTTCATCAGTAGATTTATAAATCAACTCCCCTTCATATACATCACTTTGAATGTCTCTCCACTCAGAAGCCCTTCACCAGAAAAAGCTGAAATGTCTCTGTTAAAGGGCGATGATCTCATGCAGCGAGGCTGCACGAAACTAGCAGGAGACCAGCTCTAAAACCTTTTATTCTGCCGAGTAGTCTAAGGTCTGCATTGTGAATCTGTGTATTGGGGTGACCGTTCCTGTCATTAGAACATACCTGTCTCAAAAGTAACAATTCATCACATTAAATCAACCTGATTTTCAGGCATCCACTGCAAACCCAACTAAAACCAGACAGCTACAGGGTTCTAGGTGAGTACAGAGAATACATGATAGAGAATGCTTTTTCAGCAAAAATAATAACAGTGAAAAAATATCAAAATGTTCTCTATGTGCCCCCCTTTTCTCTATGTGCTTAAGCCAACCCCAACCCCACCTGTTTTTACCCCCTTACGCCACCGCCATATCCATTTTTAAAACTGTTGATGTTTTTTTCTCTTTTTTGTTTCTGTTGTAGTATTCTATGTCAAGACAGGAGGCAAACATTATGCTTAACTTCCTTTAATACTGCACCTCACAGCAGTTCAATTTTTTTTCCAAACTTCGAACTAAATACTTTTGTTTCGCTTTAAACTAAAAGGTTAAAGAGTTCTGAAGGGCTCTGGAGAAAAAGAATTACTAATCCCCATAAGCCTCTGATGTGATGTAGTCCTGAGGCTGTCTCTGTCCACCTAAAGGACCCAGTATATGTTACTTTTTGCCTGGGTCCCTTCCTCTTTCTTTTTGTAGCAGCTCACAAGATAGGTTGAAGAGATTTAGTCCGTACATATTTTGCTAATTTGATTGCATGGTGTGAAATTTCATCGTAATAGTATATCATTATAGTGAATGTTACCTCAAGTGGGCTTGTTAGGCTGATTTAAATACATTTTCCGACGGCCTACGATGCAAGTTTTTCCCTTCAGAGTAAGTGTTTCACAGAGCCGGCGCGCGTGCTTCCCCTTCAGAATGTTGTAACTTTCTATAGTAGCAGTCGCCTCACCGCAGGGCAATTTAGCATTACAGAGGGTTGGACCGGAGCTGCGAGCGAATGCGCTCTCACTAGGCAGCCGGTCACACCCTCTTAGCGTTCACCTTCAGGGAACCTAAGAACCAGAGCAGAGTAGTCGGCGCGACATGTCATTCCCAGCATCCCTCAGCCCTCCTCCCCCTAACTCTCCGATTGAGCATACATGATTTCAACAGCATTCGCATACGATTTATCAAGAAAGAAGCGTTCGCCAACCACATTAGCATATAAACATTTTTGTAAAAATGTAAAAAAGGGAGATAAACTAATTTCAGTGCACTTGCTAGCTTGCCTTGTCCAAGCATCCCAGGAACCTCATGGTAGAATACAAATGCACAATGGTATCACAGAGCACCTCCCCAGAATGGAGTGAGGAGGAGTGGGTAGAGGAGCCCACAAAGGGAGACAGAGACCTATCACTCAGTTTCAAAAGCGTCCTAGGAGACTCCCTTTCTCTAGCTGTGTCACAGGGAGTGCAGCCTCTCACACAGCAACTAGGAGGTCCTGGAAGCTATGCTAGCCAAGCAAAAGGGACTTCCAGGAAGAGACAGGCAGACAGCCCAGATGAAGGACCATCAGCCAGACCGCCCCTGCAGGGGTTGACCAAGGGGGTGTAGACCCCCCCCTGCAGGGTTTGACCAAGGGGGTGTAAAAAGGTTTGGAAGAGGTCACCCTCTTTGACCCCCCCCGAGCCAAAAGGAAGGGTTAACATAGTACCAAAAAAAGCTCAAAAAAGCCTTCTTGCTTCGACAGTGCCACACCCATGACCCCCTATCCTAGGGGTGACTAATTTAGGGGAAGGCGACGGCGGGTATTCGCCCGATGACGAAGGGGAGGAAGAGGAGGACAAATCCCTCACAGAACCCCACGTCAACGACCCGGCTCTGGAAGACCCACCACCAGAGGACAATAATATGGGCGACATGTACGACCTAGAGGCCATCTGACATCCCAAATCTACAAAGTGGTTGCCGTCGCCTAGAGTAGCCGTTTAGATGTCCCAACACATCAGAAAGCCTCTGGATAGAGAGATTTGCTCCCGAATGACAGCAAGACCCGTTCTTACCGGTAAAGTAACAGACACCCCCGAACTTGACGCCAAGATGGTGACCTTTGTCACAAAGACTGCTAGAGACATTCGCAAGGGTGTCAATTGCGCTTGGAGGGGTTGCCAAGGCAAGCTGCTAGACCTAGCAGGTCCTTTAGCAAAAATAATGGACTTAGCCGAAAGAGCTAAGGACACCGGAGATCCAGAAGACGCACAGGTACTCAGTAGCTGGTGCAGTATGTCTCCAGGGCAGGGGCAATTGCACACTTTCCTCTGAAAGAAGGAGAGGAGTGCTACTCAAAATCGGCAATATGCTTAGCGATCTAGCTTCTTACGAGGCAGCGAAGGGATTACTCTTCGGAGAGGCATTCGCCAAAGAGATGGCCCCGTTTGTGGGCACATATTCAGCGTTAGAGAAAGCTCAAAGTTCCATAAGGACAGACAGGTCGACATCAGGGTCGATCGTCCGTTGCTTCAACATACAGCGAAGACCCCAAGGACCACAGGCCCAATATTGGGAAAGCAGGCAACAGGACGCATTCTTCCCAGACATTCATGATTCCCCGGAGGACGGAGGGGAAAAGGCGCCTATAGACAGCAGAGCACACAGGCGGTGAGTACCCAAGGTGCAAGCATCCCAAGAGTGGGAGGGAGAACTTTGTTTTTGCACCAATGGCAAGAGCTATCCAGTGATGCCTGGATGCTACCAGGCCCGCATCTAGAATTCCTGGGTGATCCTACCCAGATATCAGAGCCCCGGCTAGCACATATGCCTCAGGAAGAGTTAGCACAACTACAGAAGGAGTTACGCAAGCTAGCAGACAAAAACGCAATAGAGCGTCCAGGATTCCTCAGCAACATGTTCCTGGTACACAGTAAGGAGAAAATAAGACCAGTGATAAATCTGAAGAGTCTGAACTAATGGCTAACGTACAGACATTCCAAGATGGAGGGAATACACCTCCTGCGAGACGTTCTTCGAACAGGAGACTGGCTAGTGCATCTAGACCTCAGAGACGCATACCTCACTATTCCTATAGCAAAAGACCACCAGAGCTTCCTCCGTTTTTGGTGGAACAAGGAGATTTGGCGCTTCGGGTGTCTTCCGTTCAGACTAGCGTCCGCTCCCTGTGCTTTCACCAAGATAATGAGACCAGTGGCAGCAGTCATAAGGGAAAGACAGATCAGGATTATCATCTACCTGGATGATATTCTCATCCTAACTCAGAGCAAAGCCACTTTTCAGGGACAGGTGCGCTGGATTTGCGCCCTGGTGTACTGCATCGGTTTCATCATAAATGCAGACAAATCAGAACTACAGCCCACTCAGAGAATAGAATTCTTAGGATTCATGGCAGACACCGAAAAAGCCTCTCTCGAGCTCCCACCATCAAAAAGCAGGTTAGATCAGTCATTGTAAAGAAAGAATATTTCACTTTGCTGTTTAGCCAGGATAGTGGGTCTCTTAGCGGTCTTGATTCAAGCATTTTTTCCCAGGCCTCTTCACTACAAAGCCCTTCAGCGACTCAAGATCAGACACCTGCAAGGAGGAGTAGGATACCACCAAATAGTTGCCCTAGATCAGGAAACTCTGATGGAACTTCAATGGTGGCTCCAAAACATGGAGGCTTGGAATGACCGAGCAATTTTCGGTGACACTCCAGATTTGATAACAGAATCAGATGCGAGCAGTGCCGGCTGGGGAGCTAGGTGCGGAAACATAGAAACAGGAGGGAAATGGTCCGCAGAGGAACTACAATTACACATAAATTGTCTAGAGCTCTTAGCAGGAGCCTTTGCAGTGTGCGTCTTTATCAAAGGCAAAGCCAATTGTTGCATCTTTCTCAAGATGGACAACATATCAGCTGTTTGGTACATAAACAAGCTAGGAGGGACCAAATCAGAAATGCTAGCCACGCCAGCAAAAGACTTTTGGCACCACTGCATAGAACACCACATAACAGTATCAGCAGAATACTTAGGTGAACAGAACATAATAGCAGACCGGAACTCACAATATATCGTAGACTCTAGCGATTGGAGGCTTCCCCCAAAAAAAATATTCACACCTTCACAAAACATGTGGGGTCTCCTGGACATCGATCTCTTTGCATCCAGGTTGAACGCACAGACTCCCAGATACTTCTGCTGGAGAATAGATTCGCATGCAGTGGGGACAGACACATTCTTGCATCAGTGGACCGCAGCGGTCCATTATGCCTTCCCACTGTTCATCATGCCGAGACTTTTAGCGAAAGTCCGAAGAGAGGCAGCCGAACTAGTTGTAGTAATCCCATTGTGGAAGTCCCATTCTTGGTTTCCAGTAGCGATGGAACTTTCTTCAGATTTTCTGAGGACGATCCCTCACAGTCGGAACCTCCTGCTCGGCACAAACTGCCAAATAGAACATGGCAGTCTTCACGGCGAGTGCGCCTATAGAACATTTGGAGCTTACAGATCAGCTAGATCGGCAGGGCATGACAGAATAGAGGGCAAGCCCTTTGGTGGAGCATCCTGCAGTGGTTTGTTTACTTAAAGGAGTTAGGCTGCGGAAACCGCCTGAACCGAGATACTCAGTACTTTGGGACGTAAAGGACATTTTCTGCTATTTCTCAACTCGCACTAGAACGGCAATCATTCATTGTCCCAGCTTTCAGGGAAGCTAGCATTGGGGGGTTATAGACCTATCCAAATTTGGTGCACATTCCGCGACAGGGGCAATGGCTTCTAGAACGTTTACAGCAGCGGTGTCAGTACAAGACATTATGAAATCTGCCAACTGGTCAACAGAGTCTACCTTTAAAACCTTTTATTTTAAACCCATCTCTCAAATGGCTAATATTGTGTTAGACAGCTTTGAACAAGCATAATGGCCGCCTCCTGTCTTGATATAAAATGAAGATTGCCCAGGTTTACAGCACAGGATAAGACACAGAGGCGAGAATTATATCTCGCCCAGAATACGCAGAGATCAAATTATACATTTAAGAAATGTTCTACTTTAAGTGCAAAAAGGGCGTATTCCCTCCCTTACAATGTTTGCTCTCTTTTATCGTAAGAGAAGAGCAAAAGCCTGTTTGAAAGGTAAGGGAATAAAGCCTAGCGAGTTTGTTACTTCCAGACCACCCTGCAGCAAGGGGATTTCGTTACAGGGCTGTTACCCTCCCACAGAGAGAGGATGGAGCTGGATTATTGCAGTTGCTTTTACAGTTTGGATTGCTTATGGTATGGAATTCGGGCAGAGGATTCGATGCCAAAAGAATGAGTAAGGGACCCAGGCAGGAAGCAGCATATACTGGGTCCTGGACATGGATAGGTGGACAGAGAGCCTCAGGACTACACTACACTAGAGGCTTATGGGGATTAGTAGTTCTTTTTTTTCCACAGCCCTTCATTAACCTTTTAGTTTAAAGCAAAACAAAAATAATGAGTTTGAAAAACAATTGAAATGTGAAATGCTGTGAGTTGCAGTATTAAAGGAAGCATAATGCTTGCCTCTGTGACTTTAATAGAATCAAGACTACCCTGCGCTGTAAGCATGCGCAATCTTCATTCTCTGTAATTGTATTCTCTATTATCATTGGATACCCAGCTACAGTACCGGAAGAGCAGCGCATATCACAATGCCGAAGCTTGAATGCCGAAGCTTGGACATGTCAAGAGGAGATCACTTGCCTAATAGACAAGATGCACTCCACTTCTCAAAATTCACTTATTCAAAAATATCAATGCACCAATATGCCGATGACATATACCTGTAGCTCGAGGTAGAAGTGCACAACATTCTTTACCTCAAAAAAGTGCCTGTCTGTCATCCAAGCCCAGATGAACAGCACATACCTGAAATTCAACTCAACCAAAGGTGAATTTATACTAGCAGGGAATGCTATAAAACATGAGGTAGTCCAGGGCTGGCTTACTAACATGAGTCATACTTCACTGGCGCTTAGCAACAAATCTCTTGGAGCAGGCCTTAATATTTGCACTCACCACTTACTATTGGCATGTGGTAATTTACTCTTAGCGAGTAAGAAATGGTGTGCTGTGGCAGAGTGCAAAATGTGCAATCGCATACTAGACATTGGCTAGTGATAATTGACTCTGGCCGAGTAAGGATAGAATTGTGAATGGGGGATAGCATAGGACCAACGCACTGGTCTTGGAAGCAAGACCACGCAGAGCAACAGAGGTTCTAATGCTGGATCTGCGCTTAGAAACTGAACTCAGGTATTGGGCACGTTATAAAAAATACAATTAAATAAATACGAAATGCTATGGTATGTGTAGAATTGAGGTTGCGAGTGACTTTTAATGGCTGGCTTGTAGTTTGCAACTAGACATTTTTACCCCTGGCTGCGCGCATGTGGAGAACCGAGAGGTGGGTACATTTTTATGCCTAGCTAGTAGATTGCTAATTGAAATGTGTACCCTTGTTTGGAACCTCTGTCAGCAGCAGCCTTTCTCTTAGGTTGCACATCGCCAAGAACGCACAGTTTGGTACCAAATATCCCTACTTAAGCTGCTACTGGTTTTCCCAGATGTGGGTGCCAAGCTATTTGTGCCTAGGGACTCGGGCTGCACCTCCCAGATGAGGCTCAAGGAGTCTGAAACTGGTCTGTTTCTGGTTCTGCAAAGCGGGTACGTGGCTTGGTCGTTCTTACTGGACGGATCCTTTGGTGGAGTGTCAAGGCCAATTTTCATTGAGCTAGTTACCTCTGGCAATGGCACAGAGAAACGAAAATAATGATGAAATGGATCTACAAAGAGCAATTATTAGGGGCTACGATTAATTCAAAGCTTTAGATCCATCGCTTTTTACTTGTCTGTTTTTTTACAGTACAGACAATGATGGTACCATAGTAAGGACGGATTTCGATCACATTTCGCCAACTACGCCTTACTCACTATAGTAGGTCTCCTTTTAACCATGGTCGACCCTAATCACATGTATGCCTCAGTATCACTATCAGGCTAATGAAAAGGGTCCCAAAAATATGGACCAAGCAGTAACTGTAAGGGATTTAAATATAATGTACCTTTACATATGAAACACACATTGTCTTCTTCTGTTCTGCACTCTACTGGTGAAGACATTGCTTCACAATCTAAGCATGTACACGCCACTCAGTAAAACGTCCCACACATTGTTCAGCGAGAATTTCCAAATCATGTGACTCCACAGAAGATGAATATAGGAAGACATATCAAGCATATGTACTGCTTGTGGGACCACACAGGTTCATACATGTCTGTACGTAAGAAATTGTGTATGTATCATTGTGTATAAGGTACCACCCTACGAATATGCTCCTACTATATATGTAAGGAATGCACACTCGAACTGTTGTAACCCATGTTTCTATTTCCTGTACCCCGACGAAGAATGTAAGAATGCAATGTAACCGTCTTCAAAAGCTTAAGCGCCCAGACGCCTAAGGGTTAGGTGTGCTATATAAATGTAAAAATAAATAAATACGCAGAGAACTGGAGGGGGAAAGTAACTTTATATGCCTGGCCGGTAGCCTGCAACTTGAAATATTAACCGCTGAGTTACAACATACTACTTTTTCACAAAACATCCATATTCCCTTAAAGTAGACAAGCACTGTCACAGACTTTTAAAAAAATGTAATTACTGTATTAGTAAGGCAGCTGTGCTGTTATCATTGCTTTACAAAAGCATATTTTCTTTTACCTGTATGAGTCCTTTGATGAATGGCCAAGAAGTGACCATATTTGAACACCTTGCCACAGACGTTGCATTGGGTGTCCGAGTCTCTGCACTTTTTCTTTCCATGGACTCTAGTTACCACATGTTGTTCATCTTCGTCACACAGGAGTTTATAATCTCTAAGCTTGATAGATCTCTGGACCCTTCTTTTCCCACAGTGACTTCGACTGTCTCCTTTGTAATGGGAATTTGAGTTCTCATCTGCCCCTTGCCCCCCTGCAGCTACATTAACAGAAGTAAGCGGAGACTCTCCTATTTTTGATGCTGCTTGCACATCACAGTCAATATCCGCCTTCACGATTTCACCATTTAAGTTCTGAATTCCAGAAAGTGCCTTTTCCTCTTTGACGTGGGTATCTTTGACAAGTATTGCTGCCGATTTTCCCTCTCTGGCCAGCATGGGTTTCCTAGGTCTTCCACGCTTTCGCTTTGGTAGGTCATCAATTTCCCCTCCGCCTAGAGCGGGTGCAGGCCAGCAGCTGGACTGATGATTTGTGTAGGCCTTCACTAAGTCATTTACTTTCAAGTGTTGTGCCGTTGTCACAATTTGCTCAATGGTCTTTTCACTAGCATGCAGACTCCCAGTGTAGATGAATTCCAAGAGTGCCCCAAATGTGTCTGTCACCATGCCCTCCAACACGTAAGTCGACTGGCCTATTTCGTCCTCACTCGCAAACATCATGGAGAAGTAATCACTGGTGGCAGCAAGTAATGCCTTGTGGGCTCTGAACTGAACGTTTTCCACAATCAACGTGATATCACAAAGAAAGTCCCGTTTTCTTTGTTCTTCAAAACTTGTTAGCACAGTGTCCCTGTGAATGCGAGAGTGAATGACAATGGGGTTTAAGGCATCCACGCCTGGTGCATTGTCTGGCATCTTTTTGTTGAGGAGCCGTCTTTTGGCGCATGCATACACGATAACAGCTTAACCAAAGTGCTCAAGCCAAAAACCAAACATATGTGTATTAAGAGATCGCATCATAACATAGCTCTATGCAACACACCCAGATGACAACACATCATGCGGAGTTTTGGCAATCGTTCACAACACCGCAACAAGTCTAGCTTGTGCAAGTGTTTTCAGGTCAACGAATCTGGAGTCACTAAAACGCTCACACACGGAAGTTCCAAAAAGTGAAAGATGTCCTCTGTTTAATCTGACTACTATAACGGGACAAGCATGTGAAAACCCCGCTCCTCTGACTGTAGTGACTATTTCCTATTCGAGGAATGGACCTATATACGCGTTCTTGTCACGTGACTTACACGTTATGTGTCCCTATACGTCCAGTTCAGCCCTAATTGTTCTTATCTTCCCTTCAGGTTCGTTTAATTAGCATGAGAACGGCAATGGAGCATACTGGCCTTTCTTTGAGGATGACATAGATACACCTCTACGAACTTCTCAGGCGGATTTGTGTCAACCAAGTTTTCATCGTGCGCAGGGCAGTTTCTAAACATGCCTCGAGTCCTAAAAAAAAATTGGGGGAGGGGGGGTAAGTGGATTGTCGTATGTAGTGGGGAGTGACGTCACAGCCAGTAAACGTAAATTGAAAGAAATTCTCATATTTCATTTTAAGATGTCTCATTTTAGGATGTCTTTGTCAACTGAAGACAGTTCACAGGACAAATAAGCTTTTCCCAAGAGAACATGCTTTTTTAAAACTTTGCTTGCTAAATATTAACGATGTGCACCTTTTATGTCTTATAAAGACAATATGTATGTTTCAGACGTGTCTGTTAGGTGATTCTTTTTTAAAAAAATGTGTTTGTTAGCATTTAGAGAACATCAGCATCATGACAGACCTTACTTGCAACATATCAGCATACCTGCCGACATTTGAAAATCAAAATTCCTGAGATATATGCCCCGCCCACAGTCACACAAAACTCCTCCCATTTTCACATGACTCCGCCCACATGTCAGAAGGCTAAACTCTGTTGTAATGTGATCTGACGTCAGAAATGTGCAGTTCAAATTGAAATATGCACATTTCATTAAATTGCCTTTTCACAACCACCCACATTGCATAGGACAAAAGGCGTTTGAATTCCATAAAATCAACACGTTAAAATGTGCACATGTAAACTCCAGAACCAATACAAAGGTTCTCCCTGAATTTTCCAGTACCGAAATTGGACATTTCACCGTAGTTGTTTTTCATCATGTTATTTAGTGCAGTGGTGAGTTGTCCAGCCTGCAAACCTGATAGCTGTGGTTCAATGCTCTGATTACTTACCGGTAATCTTCATTACTCCTAGTCCTACTCTTCCTCGTCACAGTACTTACTTCATGAGGCACCTGCCTCCGACACAGGACCTTCTTCTATTTCTTTAAATCTCTATAACTCCTCCCCCACATCCATGTCACTCAGTTTCATATTACCAAGCCGGAGCATGGGACCTTCCCCGGAGGGAGGGTGAGGAGGGTCGTCAGTACTGTGACGAGGAAGAGTAGGACTAGGAGTAATGAAGATTACCGGTAAGTAATCAGAGCATTACCTCCATGTCCACTCTTCCTCGTCCCAGTACTTACTTCATGAGGTATACCAAAGCAGCAACGGGGAAAAGGTCCCAATGAGACACAGAGCCAAAAACAGTGCAGCAAAACACACCCACAATAACTCTTAAATCACATCCCCACAGACAAAACTCCAACCACGAAGGAACCAACCCCCGAGTGGGAAAAACTCAACCCATAGCGGTTGATGAAAATGCCTAGACCAGCCAAGGCGGCAGCCATACAAATCTCTTGCAGAGAAAAACCCTCCTTGCATCGGCCCAGGAAGCCGCCAAACCCCTGGCAGACCGCCCCTGATTGTGCGCAAGCACAGGCAGGCCAGAAGCCACATAGGCCCTAGAGATCACAACCCGGAACCACCGGAAAATGGAAACCACAGATGCGTTATGCCCAGCCCCAGCCGAACCACAAGCAATCAGAAGACTATCAGATTGGTGGAAAAAGCAAACCAAGCCAAATACTCCAACGCGTCCCGTCAGACATCAATGTTAAGCCGAGCCACCTCCTCAGGCGTTCTTGGATCATGAAAGAAGTCAGGGAGAACCAGACCCTGAGAGGTGTGAAAACCGAGAGACAACTGAAGGGAGAAACATCGGACCACACCCCGGCACCACCGAGTCTGGCAGCACCCTCAGGAAAGGAGCGTGACATAAGAGAGCCCCAATCTCCCCAAGCCTACGGGCAGAAGTGAGGGCAATAAGAAAAGCAGATTTCAGTGTAAGATGTTTGATATCAATCTCGGAAATGGGCTCAAAAGGAGGCCCGTGAAGGAACCGTAATACAAGAGGGAGATCCCAAGAGGAAAGCCCTTTATCAGCACAAGGACGGGAAGAAGAAAAACCCTGGATCAATTTCCCCACCAACACCTCCCCATCCAAGTGACCGTCAGAGTCCCCCAAAAGTAATTTCATGGAGGCCTACTGAGAGCGAAGCCTGGAAAAACTGCCAGGCCCCTGTCAAAACCCCTCCTGGAGGAACTGAGGGATAGCAGAGGCCAGAACGCAGGGGAGGGATCCCAGACCGCCCATACCAGTCTCGGAAATGGCCCCAGTGTCTGCCTACCACCTTCAGAGTGGAGGGTCTAAGAGCATCCATTTGGACCCAACTACAGGATCTGAGAACCCCTGAGATATCAACCTAGACTGAGCAATAGCCACACCGCCCATTGCATCTGGTGGAATTCCAACCGCAGATCCCCTTGAAGGGGACAAAGCCACCTCGGAACCAGCCAAGGTTCCTAGGACCGAAGCTCCAACAGAGAGGGGAGCCAACTCCGGCGGGACCAGAACGGAGCTAACAACAACACAGTCACCCTGGACACTCTGATGCGCCAAACCACCCGGGGCAGAAGGGGAATAGGCGGAATGGCATAAAGGAAAACCCCAAGGCCACTGTACAGAGAGGGCGTCCATCCCCCAATCCCCTCAGCCTGAAACCTAGAGCAGAAGAGGGGAACTTCTGCTGAGGCTGGGGATGCAAACAGGTCTAGAACCAGGGACCCTAATCTGACACAGGTCACCGCAAAGACCTGGGCCAACAGGACCAGTTCCGCAGAGGAGTGAAAACCGGCGTCTGAGAAGATCCGCTTGAACATTGTCCACCCTGGCCACCAGAGACACCAGATGAGAGTCCTCCCAGGTGCCTATCAGCGCTGCCAGAGCATTCAAGGAGTGGGCGGAACCCCTTTTGCAGTTGACATATGCCAGGGCCGTCGTATTGTCCGATCGGACCAAAAACCGCCGACCGTCCAGCAACTCCTCGAAGTACACCAGAGCTTGGACAATGGCACAACTCTTGCCAATTGGATGATCGCCGGCTCTCCCCAGATCTCACAACCCTTGAGCTGAAAGGACCCCCAATGTAGACCCTTTCTGCTGGTGTTGGTAGTAGGAGAGGCCACAGGAGGAAGGACCATGCACACCTCAGCCTGTAGACCTGAAACCCCCCGCCACCATAGCAGGGACACTCGCAGCTCTGGGGACACTGAAAACAAAACTACGAAAGCTGAGATGTCGGGAGCCAGTGGGAGAGAGTATAAGACACCAGGAGACGTAACCGAAGACGGGCTCAAGGAACTGGAAAACATGCAAGACGCCACGTGCCCCGTAACTTCAGCAACAGGCGAGCCGAGACATACTGCCTTCTGAGAACCCAGCCCAGAACAGCCAGCAAGCGCCCCCCCTGCACAACATCCAGAGTACGCTCTCCCCAGACGTCCGGACAAGCAGTGCAGGGTTTTGAGACCCATAAGCAGGTGACACATCCTAGAAGGCATAGGGACCAGGAACACCCGCAAGTAGAAAACTTGACCCTGAACAGGGAGAAGAACGGGCAAGACGGTAACCCACAACAACCGTTCGGAGAGAACGGATCCCATGGCCAACTACTTGGACCGTGAGCTGGGTACCAAAGTCCTAACCATGCAAACTTGGACAGGAGGAGACAGGAACGGCAACTGATACCCCCTCCAGAAGGAGCCCATTACCCTGGAAGCCGAACCCCACCGGTCCCATACACCTCCGAGAAGATAGAGACGAGGAGCCAAGGAAAACCGCCAGTCACTGCACTTGCACCAGAGGGAAATCACAGGACGTTGAAACAGGCCTGCGCCACAATATAACAGCATGCTTGTCAGCCCACAAAAAGATCTGACCTATCAAAAGGAAGATACTGGACAGCCCAGAAGTCCAGCAGACTATGGCCCCCTCAGCTGACAGAGGAGCCACCAGGCTGGCGTCAAAAGGGCAGAGTACTGTCACAAAGCGGGGCAAAGCAATCCATCCCGGATAGCCGACATCAAAAGCAACCCTCTACCTGAGGTATGCCTATACTGGAAAACCCACTGAAGTGACATCCCCCTCCACCGGCACCAGGGGCTCTGAGAACCCCTCTAAGCACAGACATGTGCCACCATGTGCCCTATCACTTCCCACAAGTCTGAGAGGAGGCGTGAAAGCAACACGTCGGCACCGGAGGACCTAGGCCCTAAAAGAAGAGACACTGGAAACCCCCTGCATGGCCGTTACTTCCATGATGCATTTTCCATAATCCCATGCCGGACAAGGGAAAAGCAAATCAACTCCTTCGACTTTCCCTCGCGCAGTTTAGAGGAAGAGGACAGGACAAGGAGTCTGCGTCCATAGCTAGCACAGACCCAAACACACCACTAACACGCCACATGACTGAGAGGTGGCTTGAGCCCTGTATCCAGTAGCTGGTAGCCCCATGCTCAAGATCGTTTCAATGCGTCGGTCTAGGAAGGTTGAAGGACTGAGTCAGCACCGCTGATACTCGAACCCGAAGTGTAGACTATGCCAGGCCGGTACCCATCCGGCCGCTTGCAGACGTGTCCAAATCTGCGCCGTATTCACAGGCAGCCCGCAAGGAATGCAGCCAACATCCGGTGCATCCTGGGCTGTGTGTATCTGAGGAGCGGGTGGTATGTGACATGCCTGTGACAGAACAGAGCCCCCACACTTTCAAATACTCTGTCACAGACACCCCACGACAAGAAGCAGAGAGGCCTCACAACAAAAAGGGAAGGCTATCCCATACTGCCAAGTGCTTGCCATCATTTCCAATAAAGATGTGTACACAGAGCACGAGGTAACGGCCTTTCGAAGGAGTCAAGATGGCCATACCAGCAAGAGAGGGGAAAACATCAAGCACAGTCCTCCCCTCTCCTTACCTTCCCCCAGATAATGCAGCTAACATCCGGTGCATCCTGGGCCGTGTGTCTCTGAGGAGCGGGTGGTATGTGACATGCTTGCGACAGAACAGAGCCCCCGCACTTTCAAATACTCTGTCATAATCACCCCACGACAAGAAGCAGAGAGGCCTCACAACAAAAAGGAGTCAAGATGGCCATACCAGCAGGAGAGGGGAAAAATATCAAGCACAGTCCTCCCCTCTCCTTACCTTCCCCCAGATAATGCAGCTAACATCCGGTGCATCCTGTGCTGTGTGTGTCTGAGGAGCGGGTGGTATGTGACATGCCTGCGACAGAACAGAGACCCCGCACTCCCAAAGACTCTCTGCCACTGTCACCCCACGACAAGAAGCAGAGAGGCCTCACAACAAAAGGGAAGGCTAGCCCATACTGCCAAGTCTAATCAAGACAGCCAAAACAGGAGGAGAGGGGAAAAACATCAAGCCCAGTCCTCCCCTCTCCTTACCTTCCCGGGGCCGTGCAGGACCCGGGACACAATGCTCACGCTGCGGTCCGGAGCCCAGCAAAGAACCGAGCGAGGCAATCCAGCTCAACTGTGACCCCAAGCCCCGCAGGGGGCCCAGGAGCAGCGTCGCACCTGAGGGAGCCGAGGGCCCCGCCACACAGCCCCCCCCAGGGGGCCAGCAATCGGTGCTCCCTGGTGCCCCGCACCAGGAAGAAAAAGTCCAACCTGCCGGAGGCAGGAAAAAATTAAAACTGAGTGACATGGATGTGGGGGAGGAGTTATAGAGATTTAAAGAAATAGAAGAAGGTCCTGTGTCGGAGGCAGGTGCCTCCTGAAGTAAGTACTGTGACGAGGAAGAGTGGACGTGGAGGTAATGGGGCTGAGTCCACCCTAGCCTGGGCAAAAAGAACGAAAGCAAAAGAAATACAGGTTCACATTGAAAGTCGGCAAAAAAGAATGAAAGATGAAGCAAGATAAACACGCATTATTTAGCTTCACCTGCATTCTTTTTGCTTCACCTGCATTCTTTTTGCCAATGTGCGGGAAGCGTTACAGTAATTGCTGCAGAGACAAAGCCACACTCAGGCAGGGAGCCGCAGTGGGGAAGTCCTGCAAGCATAACAAAACAAAACAAAAAACAATCAGTGAAAGCTGTCCCCCTCCAAAATTCGTGAGATTCCAGGATCTTTCCCAGAGATCCGAAGAAATGGGAAAAATCCAGAGGTTAGGCAGGTATGCATATCAGCCGTCCCCCAATTCTACAAAAGTATACATGTACAACTTCACACCAACAAAACAGTCTTCCTTCATTTCTGCTCTTATCTGTTGTGTCTGGACTCCTCCCAGGGCTTCCGCAGTGTCACATATGCAGTGGTACATGACAAATGTCATCTGTAAAATAAAAGAGCTGCACTTCTCCCCATGCAGCAGTTGGCAACCAAACTCACTGACTCCTGCGTCTTAGTACAGCAAAAATGCAGGAGGAGGTCAGGCCTTAAAGGCCCAATAAGAATGATAGCGAGGACTTGTGCGACCCCGTGTGCAGACTGGCCTGGTTCGTGCATACCCTACGAACACCTGCATAATGGTGCTCATCTCTGTCGGACCATCCCTGACAACCGTCGGCCTCCCCGAGGAGGTACCGCGTGGTACGGGCTCATGTGTCCCAGAGTTCCATGGAACATGCCATGTACTTGGTCTATTTATCAATTTATAATGCACATATACAGCAAAAGGTGTTTCAAGGTGTAAAAAACATTTGTGTCAGACCTGACGACCGTCGGCGAGCGAAGTTGTCATGATGCCTACCCCCGGGCATCGTGTCCATCAGCCCCAGGAGCAGGCATCCAGATACTCATTAAACCCCAACAGCCCCGGCTGGGGGCTGTTTGGATTCAGTCTTGGCGCCTTAGGCGCCAGGCTCATCATAGAAAACAGTCCTGGCGCCATAGGCAGCAGGCTCATAAACTTTACTTACCTTATGCAGACCATGCTGCAAATGAGTCCAAGCCAACGTGAGGCCTGGATGGGACTATTTTATTACAGGGACTATTTTTCACTTGGGTGTGGTTCTGGAGAACTTCTTACCTGGGACTACTTTGCAGGCTATTTAAGCCACGCCCGGACAGCAGCCCATGCTTCGCGTTATTCTGCATCCAGCAGCGTGATACTCACTGTGTCTGCAAGTCAGAATCCAGTCTTCTGCCACGCCCGCCTCTAATCCGGAGCTCCTAGACAAAAGGAAAAGAAAGGAGAAGAGGTTAGATCACGGACATTATTTGATTCCTTACCTGATTCCGGACCCAGCACATCTCCAAGCCTGGAAAGGACATTGTTTCAGCACGCGTCGCTTCGCCAGCAGCAGTGCAGCGTTATACTCACCAGTCCACTGCATCTTTCGACTCGGCGCTGCCTCCATCATTTTCTTCATCCAAATCCAGCACCTGGGGGGAAAACAAAAGGAATAACAAGGTGAGCCGAGAAAACCAACAAAGACAATCTCTTTGCCACCATAGGCTTACCTGCTTTACCACCGGAGGTATTATTCTTTAATTCGCCGCATCTTCCTATGCCGCACCTAAAAAGGGAGAGAAAACAGCAAGTTAAACTCATGCAACTTTTACCGGACAGTGTTTGGTGATACAGACTCTTACCTGAACGCAATCAGCTGCCTCCAGGCAATATTCTTTTGGACCCAGCTGCAACCTAACGAGGGAATGGAACAAGAGTGAACATCGGACATATTGAACTCTTTGAACTTTATAGACACTGGAGTTAATATTCCTCTGGAACTCCTCCAGTACCTTCAACCCAGTGAAGTAACTGGTATCTACGCGTCCCTGCATGCCATGCAGGATGGAGAGCTCATCATTTAAAAACATAAGGTGAGATTACCAAAAGGGGATATCGGAGGTGATTAGTGGGGAGAACGAGAACTGTTGGGAGGCCATCACTAAAGTCCACGGGTGGCTAAATCCCTTTCTCCACTTGCAGGAGAATACTTCTACGAGTCCAGCAGACAAGATTAGGCGGGCCTGTCCAGACTATCATCTCTTCACTACGCATCACGTTGGTGGAGACCGCAGCTGTCCGGGTCCGATCGACGCCCCTGTGGGGACCAGGTGAGCGTAACCGAAGTCCCATGGTGCACGGGGCACCTATTCACTGGAGCCCCCGGTGCGCTCTCGAAGCACTGATCACAATATGTCCTGAGGACCGCCAGTTCATCGGTGTGATATCGCTCCCAGCAGAGGGGGGTCATATGTAGCCATGAAGTGGAGAAGTGGAGCAGCTTCTACTCCTGTCATTGAGGGAAAAGACGTTGGCAGGCAGTGCAGACTCTATGTTGAATCAGAGCGGGTATCTGGTCTTTCCATCGGAAAAGTTTCTAACAAAACCCTTTCCATCGAAAGTTTTGCAACACATTTGACCCTCCACCAGAGCTGGTATCGATCACTTGAAAGCCGCCATAGAGAATGGCCTCTTCAAAGGAGCTTTGGCGCCATTCGCACTCCTGCTTCGGCCTTCCCCTCTCCCTGCTTCTCCCCTGTCCCCATTCCATTCCCCTCCCACAAGGCGTGTGATTGGTGGAGCCCTTCAGAAAGCTCGAAATACACCATATGCCAAATGGGAACCACTGTCCCCCATTTGTGCCTTTGCCGGAGCGAGGCTTGGTCCCACCAACTGAGATGGTAAGTGATTGCTTGAAAGCCACCCTAGAGAATGGCCTCTTCACAGAAGCCTTGACGCCATCCGCGCTCCTGCTTCGGCCTTCCCCGCGTCTCCCATGTCCCCATTCCAGTCCCCTCCCAAGCACATAAGTGTAGAGAACCAGTGTTGCAGGGTGTCAGGGGTGTCGTGGGCGCCCCAAGGAGGCGTGCCGCAAATAGGTAAGTTCGGGGTCTGGGGGGACTGTATTCCTAATGTATGGGTTGTTTGACCATAATGGTCAAGTTAGCTATGTTCTTTATGGGCCGCAAACTTTTATGTTACGGGCAAACAACCCAAATCTCCTTAAATTTCTCTTGATCAACAACACAACTGGTACTCAAAACAACATTGCTGTTAGTCTGTATCTTGGTAGGATACCTAGTTTACTCTCCTGACAGGTTTTCAATGTGTTTTAACACAGACTTTTGCTACTCTTGATGTATCCTTCTCAGGACTTCTTTAGGTGATGTATTTTACACACTGTTCAACTAGAGCTTGCCTGGTATGCTTCCTTCCGGGGATTTCTTATATGAATACACTTGCAGCTTGCATTGGCCTGGTATACTCTCCTGCCAGGGCTTTCTTATATGTGCACTGCACACACGTAGAGACTGAATAATCTATTATATGTATTCTGTCCTGTATTGACTCTTCCTGATATACTATCCTGCCAGGGCTTTCCTTATAGGTATATGGCATACACTTACAAGCTTGACATTCTCTTATATTTACTTTGTTCTGTCTCTTTAAGTGATATTCACTTGCTCGTCCTTTCTCATATACTGCATTCACTGTTATTTGCTTACGGCAGGGTTGCCAATAGGCCCGGTGTCCCCACTTCCCGTAGGTGGACTCACCGGCTCTTGATGGCATGTGTAGAATATTCTGCTGAAAGCCTGTGGCGGCTCTTCGGTGTTCCGCTCCCTCTTGCCGCCTCTGTGTTATAGCTTCTGTTTCTCTTGTGACTCCTACTTGTCTGTTTCGGTGTCTCTCCAGGCTCAGGTTGGTGTGGAGGCTGCTTTTCAGTATCTGTGAATGTTCTGACGCCTTTCTTCTACTTCGGGCGTCCTCGCAGCATATCGTACCCTGCAGTCAGCTCTCCTCTGCCTCTTCGAGCAGCTGGTTGGCTCCACAGACCTCGCACCGGCCCTGCAGTCCCTCCGTCAACACTTAGAGGAGTAGAGTTCTCCAGCCAGCGTCTCTCTGTCAGCTGGTTCGCCGGTTTAAATCTCTTAACATCCGGCATGTTCCTGCAACAACTAGAGCGCAGCTTGTGCTCTTGGCCTCCATTGATCTTCATTACTTGGCTCATCTTCATCGTCACAGTATTTTCGTATTTAGGGACATGGAAGCCAGTTCTTGATAACTTGTATGCAAGTCTGGGACAGTGTTACCAGTGACCTTGAAAGGCAAGTCAGTTCTTGATGACTTGTATGCAGAGTATGGGAAGGTGTTTTCATGAGTCTTGAAAGGTGAATGAGGGGAGGTATGACAATATGCCATTTAGACATGGGGAATGGATGGGGTATCCTCAAAAGAAAAAAGGCGGATACCATGTTTCATTATTCGTCATGACTGGATGTTTTAAGTTAGTGTTACAATATGTCATACAGAAAGGGAAAGATAAAGGGAGGGTGTTTTATTTAAATAGAACAGTGTGATACCCTTTTTGATCTAATGGGCCTACCCTACTCCCCTGAGGATTGTCTCCCCATATATGGTCCTTCCACAAATAACCACCCCTAGCACTTGGATCAGGAAGCATCTACCTCACCCTTGCCACATGAGGGAAGGTGCCGCAATGGAAGCAGTGATGATATTGCCCGATTCATCACATTCTGCTCTCACATACATTGCAGACTACCTCTCAGCACCCATCCATTTCATGTACTAGTTTGGAACAGGTACAAACAGCAGGGTGAATAGTATGTCTGCACGCCTCTCTATGTTGTTTGGAGTTGGAGTTCAGTATGTAAATGTCATGTGTATGCTGGCTGCAAGAACTTAACTATGACTGATATTCCCCTGATCAGTCAAAGGGTAGAGCTGCAACTGTATGTTAGTTAGGTATGGTTCTGCACCATGACAACAATGGAATAAAAACTGGTGTATATGACCAAACAGATTTTTTATTCTTGATAAAATAAAAACAAATCCTACGTTCTTAGGTACAATCCGAGGTTGTGCGAGCTTCTGTCTAAAGTTATCTAAGCCAACATTAACCAAATGGTAGCACGTGCTAATGTTTCACCCTGGTGCGGTCTTTGTCAAAGTGTAACAATGTTTATACAACAATAGAAACAAAATCCAGGTCCTGTGTCTGTAATCCTATGCTAGCCATCACATTCTAAAAGCAATTAAGGGTAATCTATCTGGCCTCGGAAGTGAACAAATGTTCAAGTTCAAAAGAAAGGTGTAACTCCAACACAAACATTCCCAATGGATAGTGTTCACAGTTCCAGGGAATGGCTCCCTTCCCCAAGTTTTTATTCACCAATACAATAGATCAATAAGACAATCAACGTTCTTTATAGCCCAAGAGGATAACTCCTCCTCTTGGCATTGCGCTCCACTCCTAGGGAAATGTCTCCCTTCCCCAGGTCTGTTCAAATTATTCAAAACCCTAAGGGCATGAGTCTTCCTTGGTATTCTTTGTTCAACATAACAACTTGGATGCAAAACATCTTGATTTCAGGTCCCAGCCTTGCAGAACACGTGGTATACTCCCCTTTCAGGTTCTTCTCCACTTTAAATGCAATTTGTGTTGCAAGCTTGTCTTTGCCTGATGTACTCTTCTGCCAGGACTTTCTTGTGTGGTTCACTTTACACACTTGCAAACTTGACTTTGCCTGGTATACTCTCCTGCCAAAACTTTCTCGTACAGTTTACTTTATAAACTTGCAAACGTGACTTTGGCTGGTATAATCTCCTGCCAGGACATTCTCATCCAGTTCACTTTATAAACTTGCAAACTTGACTTTGCCTGGAATACTCTCCTGCCAGAACTTGACTTCTGTTACTAATCTCTTTTACCTATTGCATTCACTTCACTGGCTCCTACCTAGCATTCCCGAAGCGCCCCAGTGTCCCAGGCTCACTTCTCAGCAGTCACCAGCTTTTTGTGGCATTCTCTGGTCCTGTCACATTGAACGTGAAGCAGCGCTCTGGCGTCCCATCTGTGCTTCACAGGCTCACCGGTTTTATCTAAGGACTTCTACGTCCTTCGTGGCTCCCACTCTGCTGCTGAGCCCTTCTCCATGTTTGGGCAGTGCTGGTACTCCTTCTCGGTTGCTGTGGCCTCCGGGAAGATTTCCCTATTCTTCCTGTTACGGTCCTTCTCCTTATGCCGTCTCCTTGACCCTCCAAGCTCCATGGTCTTATCTGCGGCTCGGCAGTCCCTCGATCAGCAGTGAGAGGACAATCCTTCTCCAGGCAGCGTCTCTCTCCTCTATGCTGGTTGGGGTTTTTAAATGTTCCAGCACCTATCATACACTCACAACTACTAGAGCGTGTTCCGGGTTTCTCGACTTCATCGATCCTAATTGCTCCATTCAGCCTCCTCGTCCGAGTATTTCTATATACATGGGAATGATAGGCAGTCCTTGGCATTCTTTTCACAGAATATTGAAAGATTTCATCAGTAGGTTTTATGAGTGGTTGAAGGGGACTGTCACAGTATGCCATAAAATCATGAGAAAAGGGGGGGATATCCCTTCAAATGGAAAGGGGAATATGTGTTTTCATGTGATGATGCCGGGTCATTCCCCTCGCCTCATGTGCTCCTCACTCATATAGCTGCCCCAAGGTCAGGATCAGATAGCGCTGCCATGCCCTGGACACATGGGAAGAGGCTCCCTCTGGGAAAGGAGTGATGACATCATCAGATTCATCGCATCCCTCGCAATAAATTCGGTCTAGCTGCACACATAATGTGTCTCCTTCTCTCGCATACTCTGCAGACTTCCTCTCAGCACCCATCCATTTCATGCACTATTCTAGAAAACACTGCTCAAATAAGAATGCAGCTATCCCCCACAAGAAAATTTGGTCTAGCTTCACACATGTTTCTCCTACTCTTGCATACTCTGCAGACTTCCTTTCAGCACCCATCCATTTCATGCTCTACTCTAGAACACACTGCTCAACAACGCCACCATACAAATGCAGCTATCCCCCACGAAAAACTCAGACTAGTTGCACATATAATTACACTCCCACTCACGCATAATCTGCAGACTTCCTCTCAGTACCCCTCCATTTCATGCAGTACTCTAGAGCATACTGCTCAACACCTCTGCTATGAGAATGCAGCTATCCCCCATGACAAATTTGGGATAGCTGCACACATAATGACTCTCCTGCTCTTGCATACCCTCCAGACTCCCTGTCAGCACCCATCCACATGCCAGCTCGACATGGCTGGCTAGCAAGGACCTGGCCAGCCCTATCCACCTTCGCATTGGCTAAAATGCACACACACATTCTAAACCTCTCTGAAGAATTTCCCATACCTGGACTTTGGTCCCCCTGAGGGCGTTCAACCTACTGCATGTGGGGACCATACAAATGGTGAAAGGTGCTATACAAATTACCATTACTTCCTTCCTTACTTCCTTACCTAGGGCAACAAGGAAACACAGTTTGTGCGGCCCTAGAGATCCTCAACAGCGTCATATACACATATACAACCTACAGAGTATATATCACTGAATCAATTTGTGTCATTCATTTTTGGACAACTTCCTCACATACAGCAATGCATTCCTCCATTTCACTTACTCCAGCGTCCTTCCCAAATCATTCTACCATCTAGCCTTCACCTTTAGGTCTCCATTGCATAGGCCTACCAGCATCCTCTTGTACATCCTGGAGACCTCATACCCCAATGCGTCAAATCATACAGCCGTGACAGGTTCTCATCCACCTCCGACTCAATTGGCAGAGATTGCCAACATGACTTGGCCTCATTCACCAATCTCATACTCATCAGGAATTGTTCATTGTGTATACCATACTCATCCATAATGTGTGGGAATTCGAGTAACTTTCTATCTCAGAACATATCTTCCCACACAGCAGCCCCCTTGATCTCCGAGCGCCTCCTAATCATCTCAGTGTACACTCTCACCTGCTGTTCATAAGAAGTCATTCTGTTAGGTGATTCTTGTGGTCTGGTGGCTATGTTTAATGCCTCATAACCGAGCAACCTGTGTTCCAATCTCTGACACAGCTCTGTTTTATCAAGTGGAGGCAGCACTTTTTTTTACCAAAAAATGTATTCGTCCATACATGTTAATCATCCCGATTTAGGTGGGAGACTCGCAATGTTTTAATAACATTTTTTTACCTTTTCCCTCCTAAAATAATTCTGACTCCAATGCAATCCAATGGAAACATCGAGTTTTCATGCTTTCTGTTACAAAATTTCCCTGCCAGGTGCATCCAAATGTTGGCATGTATGCAGCATCTGCCCTCTGAAAAAAGTGGGCGGATGCCATCCACCCGCGTGTTCCCTCTATTTGAGCCAAATACCTTTGTTTGCCCACAATGTCTCTAAAATTCCACTTTGCAATTTCACACCATATATGCCGAGGGCACCTTAGCCAGAGCTCGCAAGTTTTCGGTAGCCTTGCGTGAGAAGCTAATTGTGACAGACTGCCATCTGGTGGTGGATGGATATCCATACCTCTCAACTCACATGCTTTTGGCGAGTGTCACCTGCCTCGTAAGCAACTCTCTCACCAACAAAGCCCCTTGCATGTCCATATAAGTCAATGGGAGTTCAGCCACCAAAACAAAATCTGGTGTTTTCACCAACTCTGGGGCCACAACACGTTGAGAGCTATGGGATAGCTGAGCTTTTTAGATTTGTAGTACTGACAAAGATGTGGGTAATTCTGTTTCTGAAAGGGAGGTCTCCTAATCAGACCCCCACATTCATAAATGCTTCATGCTGGAATAACAAAGTTCTCCAGTGTCCCGTGGTCATGTGTGGAAATGCCACAGAGTCTTGTTTTTCCCCTTTGGAGTCTGGGACATGTCGTTTTTTATTTCCCATTAAGAATGTAGGAACACTACAAATCCCAGATTTCAAGCAAAACCAGGACTGGGTGGCCTTCTGCTGCATGGCCGTAGGAAACCTGAGAACTATCAAATTATAGTACAAACATGTACTTTTGCTGAGTCTCCCGACACTCTCAGAACCACCCCTGCAGTGGAACAGGCAGATGCAAAGGTCACATGTACATTCATGTGCATTCCAGACAGCTTCTGGGACACAAAGTGACAACAGGCAGAGGTGTCTTTTTAACTGTTTGCTCCTCTGATACAAATTATAATAATTGCTTAACCTCATCATCCTTTTGGCAAACTAAACTGTAATTGTAAGCCATGCCTTGTTGGGGCATGGTGGTTGCTAGGATCACACAATTATACAGCTATCAAGATTGATTTTCAGAATCAACCCTGTGGGCATATACTGAGAGGCCACTGTAAAGGGTCTAAAAATCAACTATAAGGTGAAAAGGAAAATACCTTTGGACTTGGAAGGTGTACAAATGTTCGAAAAGGAAAATGCTCAACTCCAACTCAAAGGTTCCAGGAGGATAAAGTTCACAATTCCAGGGCATGGGTCCCTACCCCTGGATTTCTCTTCACTCAGCTTTATAATGGTTTCTTTAAGTTCCTTTAAATCAAATATATGTAATATACAACACAGCTTGGCTGACAGTCTGATTCTTGATAGACTGGGTGATGTGCTCTCTTGCCATGTTTCTTCTTACTCCTTGATATCTCTCAATCACACTCTTTGGTTACTTGCTGATGTGTCCTCCTTAGGACTTTCTCATGCAGTGTACTGTATAAATTGTCCAATTTGGTTTTACCCGTGTACTCCCCTGCCAGGTTTCTTTCATATGTAATCACTTCTTTTCATCATCTACAAACACATATGACTTGCAATGCCTCGTACACTCTACTGATAGGGCTTTTCTCAAATGCAAACACTTCTTCTTATACACAATTCCTCGTATACTCTCCTGCCAGGGCTTTCTCATATGTGTAGTACGCACACTTGCAAACGTGACAAGTTCTTATCTTTGTTCTTCTCAGTTTCGTTAAATAATATGGCACTTATCGTTCTTTCTCTTTTACTTCTGTTTGCTTTTGGTCCCGTTGCCGAATTGCTCTGGTGTCCTCTCCTTCCTCAGGTGGACTAACTGGTATGCTGTAATAATATGTGTGAGGAATCTGAGGGCATCCTCACTTCTTTTCCCTGGATATCCTCCTCCCAGGTGGCCAGGGAAAGGCTGTCGCTATCGGATGCTGACCCGGGGGTGGATATGCGAGGGAGGGCTACCTGAGTGGAGGAGACTTGGGCAGTAGCAGCGAGGCACCCCTGGGTGAGATGCAGTATGCCACATTTCCCTTTTCCAACAAATCCTACATCCTCTGGGTTTTTGTAGGCTATTACCAGTGCCTTTCCGTTTGTTCCCTATTGTTCCAGTAGATCGTTCCTCAGTTGCCACCAGTCAGGTAATGGGACGAGGAAGAGACAAACCAAAGCCATACACCCTCCTTTTATTGACTCACGCACACACACACACATACACAATGTAGGTACTGGGATAAGAAGGCAACCAAGAGCAGTGCAGAACTCCCAAACCAGCAATAAGCGATCTAGTACTTTTTGAACCAATCCACCTGGTGGGAGGTTTAAAAGTAGCACCGTGGGATGTTCTAATCCACTAGTCCATGCCCTGCAACATCACTGTGCACTGCTGCATCAGAAACATCAGAAATGGCCGCCGGAAAGCATGATGCTCCCTAAAAAATCACCCAGAAGTGCGCAGGAGAACCTGAAAAATAGGCCGCCAATTCACTTTTGCCGATGTCAGTGGTAACACAGAAGACCTCTGCCAAAACCCTTAATCTGGTTACCCACAGAGTCACCTGAAACTACTTGAAAAAGCAATGCTGATTGCAAAAGAAACACAGAGCTGTTTGGAAATCCGTGTTTCTTGGTTGTCAAATTTGCAAACATCATGGTTCACAAACCACACAAAAGATCCAACCTCCTTGTTGGGTGTTAAACATCATTCTACTTCAAGAATCCACATAAATATGATGTCAGCAGAAGTACATTTTACCATAAGAAAAATCCACATTTAAAGATGCTTGCTTGGGAAAATATGTTGAAATCGGCCGCAATACCGTTACTCGCCTCTGTCAGAAGCTGGCGATCTCTAAACCTGTCATTTCAAAGATTGTACCTTAAAATCAAGTTATGCCAAAGAAGAGACTTCCTATCAAAAGCAAGATGGGTTGTTACAATTCAAACTATATTTTAAAAAGGCTGGAATTAAGAGATTGGTGGATATATTTGTTAAAAAATGTAATTTGTATTTTAGGACAAAACTGTTAAACTTGGTTTTCAAAGTGAGTAAAGCCAACTACAATGGGCTTCAAAGACTTTTACCCAACAAAGGAATCTTTCCCCCTGCTCTCTGCTAAGAAACTGGCAGGCTGGTGTGAAAGGAACTGGGAGGGGGACTTTGGCCTGTTGTTCTGCTAGCAGACAAAGGACTCCCTTGAACTGAATGGAAATGCTAATTTGGGGCTTCAATAGAAACCAGCCCTGGCAGGAAGTAGCTCAAGTTACTCTCTGGCTCAGCCAAGACCTTGGAGGCGGGCCCAGGCTGAGATGTGGATTTTGAACTGGAGAAAATATTGTTTTGGGAAAAGACCTATAAAATATTGTACCGAACTGGCAAAAATCTGGAATTTAGAGATTATTGAAATGAAAATATTGCTCACAAGTAGAAACTACTCTGGAATTTTTGCGATGTTCAGAGACTAAACTATCAAAATGTGGACTTTGTAGCAGTTGTGATTATGTTAAAAATATGAAAATATACAGGAATATGCCCAGATGGTATGTGCATGTATGGGGAAAAAATGTATAGATTTAACATTGAGAAACCAACCAAAAGTGCGAAAAATTGTCATTTGTGAACCAAAACTCTTATGAAGATGGGACTTGAACAGAGACATTCCTTAATTAATCTGTGATGTGTATATGTAATATTAGCAAGTTGGGGATATTGTGAATATGTCTTTTAGGAAAAATAGATTTTCTGGAACAGAAACAAAAGGGAGGATTTTTTTTCTGGACCGTAAACACAGTGTCACTCTGACACATCATGACACTCTGTTCCTTCTCAAATCAAGGGAGAGGGAATTCTCTGACCTATCAGATTCTTAGAGTGTTGGGCATAGTATAATCAGCCTCGCCACCCCTTTGGAAAATGGATAAATAGGGACTGCTGAGGACAGGCAAGACACACACACATTCACCCATCACTGATTGACTTGCGAAGCACTCTGAAGGAAGATCCAGACTACAGAACCCATATCCAGACTCCAGAACCCTGAAGCAGAGGCCCAACCCAAAAAGCTGAACCCTTCTCAGCGGGCCTTTAAAATCTTGCAACCTGATTTTACCCCCTAAACTTCCACGGGGCCTAAACCATTCAACAGCCTGGCTGAGCTGTTTTGCTGCTTCTGGCCAAGAACCCTTGCCAGAACCCAGAGATCCAGATCAGTAGAGCAGAGCTGTGCCCAGAACCAACCCGTCAGATCCAGTCCAAGAGGCCATGCAGACCAGAGTGCCTTGCTGAGAGCAGAACCAAGCGCCTGAGACCTGTCCGGTGGCGAGTGAATTACAGTCCAAACCTTTGACCAGATCTTGACAGGCCTATTCCATTCCAAACCATAGTTGTGAGTATTTAGCATAGAACTGTCCATAACCAACCTCTTAGTATTAAGTAATCCTATCCAACCCATTCCAACATAACCAAAACTGCATTGTAGAATCTCTTGTGCCCTGGCCACATGGGAAGATAGTTTTTCCGTAATCGCGCGTGCGCAAAAGCTGCGATTTTGCATTTGGCTCAATTTCACTCCATGTAAAATAGCTATTTCTTCTGAATTTCGTTTTCAATCTGCCAATCATTCAAACATCATTGCTAGTGTCTACCTGAACCTATTCAAAGCGGCTCTCACTAGTTTTGAATCCCATTTAGCGAATTAAAGTCACTTTTAGCATTTTTCCCATTCATTTCAAATCCCAATTAAAAGCATGTTGACCTGTTTAAATCATTCCTGTTTTTCTCAAAGCTTGCTGTGGGAAGTGGGATTGAACTACAATTGTTGATTGTTATTCCTGAAACCTGTGTGCCGTCATTCCATCTCTTCATATTGCATATTGGTGGAGTGAGTAGTATCAGGGGGAAAGAGTGATTACATTGATTTGAATTAATATCAAGTTTCATTTCTGTGTTGCATTAATTGCATTTCATTGAACCCACACAAAGTTTTATTCTCTGCTACATTATTCTTCCTTATCCATACTCCTAATTGATTAAAGAGATTGTTGATTATTGTAATATTACCCATTGCTGATCATTGTATAAATATTAATAAGTGTGATATTTAGATATTAATCATATTCATAAAAGTGTGATACATATATTGTTCAATTCATCAAATAAATCTTTTAAATTTGCAAAAACAAACCTTATTCTTGGTTCAGTGAGACCGGGGGATTCAAAGAGAGGGGCGTTATATAAGGGTACATCATCCAGAAATAAAATACATTTTGACATAACAATATATAAATAAGGGTTTCAATTGTGCATCCCATGCTAGGCATTGACTTAGGTGGAGTGCTGGGTTAAAACCACTTAGGGCACTAATGAAGAAAATGGAGTCAGCTGTGGAAGCAGGTCTATGGACTGCTGGACGAGAGCAGACCTCTTCTGGAAGGCAGCGTGGCAAACTGAGTGCTCGGGAACCCCAGAAAGATGCAGGGTTTGCAGTGGGAAGCAAGGCTACATGAATCTGGAGGCCTGTGGCGGAATACGGAAAAGGAACTGGCACAACCAGACAAAGCTGCAAAGTGAGGCCCGAGGTGCGAGAGATGCATCAGTGGTGGAAGCGAAGCCACGGAGAGCCGCTGTGTAGACAGAGTGAGGCGCTGCGAGAGAGAGAGCGAGCTCATGGCAGCTGGAAGCCTCGCTGGAATGCCGTAAGCACAGACCGGTAAGTCAACCTAGGAAGAGGAACACCAGGACGGCAGGCGAGCATGTCCGACTTATAAGAAAGCTAATGAATGCCAATATAAATACAAGAAAGCACTTTGTATACCGATCTGAATGAAAGTAAGTCTTTCGAATACCAACCTGAATGAAAGCAAGCACGGTTGAATACCGTTATGAATGAAAGCAATTTTGTGGAATCACATGATATAAAGAAACTGCGTAGCGTGAGAGAACAATCATTGGCAAGAGCCATAAGGATATAAAGGAATTGTGCAGCTTGAGAGAACAAGTATTGGCAAGAGCCATAATACTAAGTGCAACAAGTGAATAGTGGCAAAACAAGCAGTGGTAAAGCATCATGAGGATGTGAAATGAGAATAAATTAAGCACCACTGTAGAGTTGAAACAGTGGCAACGTGCATATAAAGAAGAAGCAAACACGGTGTGTTGGTTGCGTGACCTGTAATGGGTGGACTGTGTGGTCCGACAACTGCGCCTAGACCGAGGAAACCTACCTATGGTAAATCCACTTACAATACTTGCAAAGATGCTTGTGATTGAATGAAAATGAAATCTTGTGTGAACTGATATTAAGGAACTGAACTTTGTGAAATTGGTGAAAGATAACCAAACCAGAAGAGCTGGGACGTATCCCAAGGAATTGTGTTTTTGGAATTGTTGAAATATTTGAAAGCTTGGGGAAGTGAATCCCTTTTTGTAAGCCACGAGTTGGAAGAAGCACTGCACTGTTATTTGAACACTTATTATTTGGGGGCTGACATCCCTACACATTGTATACAAATAGATGTGAGGGCAAGTATAGGTTACAGACACAGTGTAACGGTCACCTAGTATCCACGGGGACGTCAGTCAGCCTGTTCTGACCTCTTACGACCTCGAACCCTTCCCTGGAGTTTACTCGACTGGAGACTGGGCCTTGTTTTCTTGTAAAGTGTGCTCTCCGTCCTGCTTTCAGCGCAGGGGCGCGTTGATTGATGCTGGCTCGTTGCTGCCTAGTTACTTCACTGGCAAGAGTCCGACAGGTAAGTATAATGAGTCTTTTGAACAGTTCTCTAACTTTGTTCCTTTCCTTCCTTAGATGATGGCCGGCATCCGGGGATGGCGACGTGCTGCTGAAATGAGTAGCGCTGAAGGTGAGTGAGAGCGCGATGCGACCCTTTCGTATTTGTATTGAACTGAGTTCTTTTTCTGTGTCTTTTAGGTGCCACGACGTTTTCAGCGTGGATGCCGGTTATGAAGAAGAAATGCAGTGAGTAAGCGCGGTATGCGGCGCCTCTAGATGGTTCCACGCTAACCTGGAGTGCCTTTTCCCTCTTGCAGATGGATGATAAGTTCCGGAGACAGAGTTCCCCCAGAGCGGCTGGGATTAAGGTAAGCGTTTGAAGCTCGTACAGTCTTTAAAAATAAGCAAAGATTTGCTGAATGCTTACTAATGCCTTTTTTCTGTTCTTTTCCCTTTTCCTTAGGAAGCGGCGTGCCGGGATGGGAATGACACCGCCAAAGATGCCCGCAGAACAGAAGAAGCAATGAATGATAGGCAGAAGCGCTGCAAGGTAAGGCTGTTCCTAACAGTGTTCTGGTTCTTGCAGGAGCTGAGCGCAGAAGAAAGATGCAGGCCTACTGGAGACCGATCCGAACATGGTGAGTGTCACACTGCAGGTGCAGAAAACACAAAGCATGTTTCTCAGCCTGGACGTGGCTTAAATAGTCTCTGGGTATCCCAGGTGTCTCTGGGCTGAACCACACCCAAAAGACTATACTGCACATGCAGTTCTGGGAACCGAAATATGTGGGGGCATCCATCTTGTCCCCATCAATGCACTACAAGTCCAATCCCCAATGTTATCCTATGGGAGTGAGTGAGTCTGGTGCCACAAGCACCAAGTCTGACTCCAAGTGGGTCTTTGGAGGGATGGAGAGACGCTTGAGGGCCATGTAGGTGATCGTGGCCTGGCTCCAGCCTGACATCTTGGAGTGCTGGGGACATGAGAGGCAGGAATCATGACACACATAGATTTACTTTGGACTTTCTGACATAGACTATCCTTCGTTTCATTTAGGTAGGGAAATCCCAATTTAGCATAGGGCAAGTTAGGCCTTTTTCCAACCTTCTTTTCTGTTGAATAAAAGTGTATTGCCCGAACTTTAATTCCGTTGCCTGCGTCTACTTCATGATGCCTTCACATAGGGCACTTTTATTTCTTTCTTATTTACGTCTGTTCACTTTTGGTTCCATTGCCGAAATGCCCCGATGTCCCCTCTTCATTCAGGTGGACTCACCAGTATGATGTAGCGGGAATGGCTTCTCCTGCAGTGAACCTGCAGAGGCTTGTTCGTGTCTCGCTTCCTTCCTTCTGGCTTGCTGCCTTTTCTTCGTGGTTCCTGTCCGTCCTGCGGGTCTCGTTTGCCTAGTGTGCGCTCCCCATGGCTCCAACAACGCAAAGGCTGCTCTTCGGGACAGCTGCATGCCAGGAGGGAAGACAAGACAAACGATCTTACTATGCTTTGTGTCATTCAGATTGTGCAAGTGCGAGAACGAGAAGTGCAAGGGGAAAGGGAGGGGGGAAATGCAAGGGAGAGGAGGAAACATTATCTAAGTTCAGCCAGGACAGTGCGGCTCTGGGTAGTGCAAGGAGTACAAGGGACTGTAGGTTTACAGTTACAGCCCCTAAGTGCATGGTAGGCCTGGAGGCAGTGCAAGGGTGACTGATCAAGAAAGAGCCTGGTACCCAGTGCGACTCTGAGGGTAGCCAAGCAACCAGTCGGTACAGCAGACAGATAGGTCAGGTAGGTCAGCAGGGGAGGCAGAGAGAGAAAGGAGAGGAGAAAATAACATTTCTGAGCTGCTTCCGGGAACTTCAGGTTTTCCGGCTCAAGATTGAGAGGAGCAGGGAGGCCATTCAAGAGGGAGGCACCTGCAGAGTAGAGCGATCTACCCCACACTCTCTGCCTGGAGAAGTGTCTAACCCTTAGAGAGTTTGAGGTAGCTGAGCGAAGGGCTCGAAAAGGAAGGTATTTTGGAAGAAAGCATTGGATGTAGTGAGGGCCCCAGCCCCAGAAAGCCTTGTGGACAATGCAAATGGTCTTGAACCTGATCCTTGCAGCCACTGGGAGCCAGTGGAGAGATTTTGGTGCTGGAGAAATATGGTCCCTGGGCTTGAGGCCAAGGATAAGTCTTGCAGTTCTGTTCTGCATTAGTTTCAGAGGGTAAAGAGTAGAGGAAGGCAGATTGAGAAAGAGGCTGTTGTAGTAGTCCAGCCAAGAGAGAACCAGGGCTCTGGAGACAGTGAGCCTCTGGGGGAAAGTGAGAAAGGGCAGAGTCCCTTTGAGGAGGTGCAGCTGGTATTGGGGCTTCTTGGCAATGTCCATGATGTGAGGAGAGAAAGAGAGTGGAGTCAAATATGACACCAAGGTTTTTTGCCTCACATGAAGGCAAAGGAAGAGGGCCCAAGGCGGGCAACCAGAGTGAGAAAGCAGGGGTCCCAATGAGAAGGATCTCTGTCTTATTGGCACTGAGGCAGAGATCAGTGGAGATGCAGCAATCCTGAATCACGGATAGACAGTTAGGAATGAGCGAGAGAGGAGAGGCGGCTGAGGGGAGACAGAAGGAAAGCTGAGTGTCATCCACATAACACTAAAAGTTAGAGGAGAAGTTAGAGATCAGGTGGGCCAAAGGGGCCAAATAGAGGTTGAAAATCCAGGATGAGAGGATAGAGCCCTGGGGAATGCCACAGATAAAGAGTGAGGTTGCAGACAAGTTGGACCTGGGAAGGGTGTTCCAAGAGGAAGGAGGTCAGCCACTCCTTTGCCTGATCTATGATGCCCAGGTACTCACGGAGTTAATTGATCAGGATGGCGTGGTTGAGGAAAGATTGAGGAGGATGAGGACAGAAGGAATGGTGGAATCAAGGTTAGAGAGCAGATCTTCACAGGTGTTCAGGAGAGCAGTTTATGTGCCTATGGCAGCTCTGAAGCCAGACTGATGGTCATGGAGAAACAACAGATTCAGTGTGGAGAGTAAGGTGGGAGATGCCCAGGAAAGGAATGATGGAGACTGGGTGATAGTTTGGTAGGATCGGCTGACGGCTTCTTGAGAAGGTGGTGCACAAGGGAGTGCTTAAGGGGAGAGGGGAACGTTCCAGTGGTGAAAGAGTGATTACAGAAATCGGCCAAGGCTAGAGCAAGGGTGTCAATATGGTCCTTGATGGTTCTGGCGGAGCAGGAGAGCACCTGTTTGGACGACACTTTCATTGATCGGATTAGTCTAGAAACCTTGTCAGGTGATGTCAGAGAGAAAGAGGAGAAAGGAGGAGGAGAGGGAGAGATGGCCAAAGGGGGGCCGAGAGAGGAAGAGGAGATAGAGGACAGGATGTTCTGTATTCAAAATAAAAGTCAGCTCATTTGCTGTATTCCAACGCAAGTTCAATAAGTGTACTTTCATTCAATTCAATCACCATTTTATTCAGAAATAGTTCTTTTCACTTGTTTTATTCAATTCACTTTTCAATACGAGCATTGTGGTTTTCTTTGTTCATTGTGATGTATTGCTTTTACTTATTTTACTTGATTCAGTATATTCCATTAAGTTTGGTATTCAATAGTAGTAACGTAATCTATTTTATTCAAGGTGGAACGTTACTTTCATTAATTTCTTTCAGTTTGTTATTCAATAATGGTAACATGTTCAGTTTCATTCATTGTGTGGTGTTACTTTCACTTAGTTCATGCTCTTCTGTCATAATACATGGACTGTTATTATCTGCACTGCCTCCTTTGAGCGCCCTGGGTATTATAATTGTACCTGACACTTCCCCAGTCTGGGAAGCTCCTCCGGCAGCTCCTTTGCTTCTTCCTCCCAAGGGACTGTGTGCTACTGTTCGCATTTGCCGGCTAATGAATGGAGCTTCACCTCCGCCTGTATGTAGCACCCGCTGCTCGCCTCTCCATGGCTGGGATCTCCAAACCGCACTCCCAGTCCTGCGGGATCCCAAGGGTTTCCTCCGGCATGCTGGCGTCTCGGCTTCTCCTCTCTTTCGGCTTCCACTCTTGTTCTCCCGCTCTGATTAAGACTTTTGCTCCAACCCTCAATCTGATCCACATTCAGGCCTGTGCTCTCTGTTCTGCAGCCACAGCTTTTATACACCTGAGTTGGGCTAACAGGATACAGGTGTTGGTCAAGAGTTTGTCTTGCCTGTTCCTAATTAAATGAATTAGTGGGCCTCTTTTTCATCCCAGTACTTGCATGGGTAATGGAGGTAATCTTCATTGCTCCTAGTTGTTCTTCTTCGTCTTAGTATTGTCAGATCAGGCTGACTATCCTGGCAAAAAGGGGGATACCATATCTCGCCCAAAGGTACCTCACTCCCAATACCCAAGGCTCCTCCACCCAGGTGATCCTCCCTCACTTGCCCACCCCCATTGCCAGGATCAAATAGCGATGGGCTTTCCCTTGCCTCCTGCATTTAGGGTCCCATGGATTAGGAGCGAGAGAACCCTTAGGTTTCTCACATAAGGTAATACTCATTGTATGAAACCTCCCACTTTATATCCATGGCCTCCAGCTCAATAGTGGCAGAGGTCTTCTCCTAGGGGTATACCTTTCTACTAATATAAAGAATTAGGTGTTCTAGGCAATTGTAGTCTTGTGAAAGGACAGCCCCCAACCTCACATGTGAAGCATCGGTCTGCAAGAAAAACTCTGTTAAAATCTGCCACTTTTAACACTGGTGTATTGCACAAGATGTTCTTGCGTTTATCAAGGCATTTCTGATCTTCATCTATCCACTTTATCTTTTGGGTTTCTACACTCTTAAGCTTAACAGTGAGGCAGGATGTGATGGAAGAATAATTGGGGATGAATCACCTATAATACCCCACAAGGCCTAGAAAAGCTCTTACATCTTTTTTAGTTTTGGGCACGAGAGTGTCGTGAACAGCTTTCACTTTTTCACTTTGGGGTTGAAGCAGCCCATTACCCACAAAAATCCTGAGGCACGTGACAGCTGACTGGGCTTAGTAACACATCTTTGGGTTAGCTGTGAGCCCGGCTTTTCTCAGGGCACTTGTAACGAGATATAGATGGTGCATGTGTTCTTCCCATGTCCTACTATGAATGATTATATCATCAATATAGGTCCCACAAAAAGATGAGTAAGGGCGAAGGACTTGATCCATTAGTCTCTTGAAGGTGGCTCGGGCCCTGTGTAGTCCAAAAGGAAATGCTTTGAACTGAAATAGTCCAATAGGCGGGCAAGAAGACTGTTTTCTCCTTGTCCTCTGGTTTAATGGGTACTTGCCAATATCCTTTCATCATATTAATCGTGGAGAGGAAAATGGTGGTCCCAAATCGATCTATCAGATCACCTATTCTGGGTATAGGATAGCTGTCGAATTGAGATAACGCGTTTACCTTTCTGATGTCAATACAGAACATCCACGATTTATCTGGTTTGTTAACAAGCACTATCGGGGAGGATCAAGGGCTCTGAGATGGCTCAATAATGTCAGATTTTTGCATATTCTCCACCTCCTCTATGACTATTTCTTTTCTGGTTTTTGGGGTCCAATAAGGTTGTAAATGTACCATCTTCCCTGGGTGTGTACACATGTGATGGAAACCCCCTTTCACTCTTCCTGGTTCAGACCTAAAGACATCGGGAAATTGTTCTAGCAACTCCAGTAGGTCTTCTTTCTGGTTCTGGGATAAGTAAGAAGGAATCAGTGCATTATTATCTGATTGTTCGGATAATAGGCTGGTCAATACTACTGCAGGGTTCGAAATTGAGGGGAGCTGAGAGCTATTTAGCTCCTGCTTATAGCTTAGAAGAGCCTGGTTAGCTTAAAACCAACCGTTACCAGGAGCTACTTTTGGCTCCCCAGGCCAACTGATTCAGAACAAGCACAACTATGTGAATTTAACTCTGTGCATTTGGGACAATCTTTAAATAAACATTAAGACACATCTATATGACATTTAAAGCATAGGGTGTCATAAATAATGGATACACTTATATGTTTGCATTTTATGTGGAAGTTAGATTTGTGTAATGCTATATACTAGCTGCTCATTCCCGAGTGGTAGCTCCTGGTTACCAGTTACTGCTGGACCCAGGAGTTGTTTGTAGCTCCTGCTTATACAATCCTAATTTCGAGCCCTGCTACTGTGGTGTTTTAAACAGGATCCTCTCTTTCCGTTCCTTCAGTAGATTCACGTGATAGATATGGGTCCTAATCCGTCTATCAGGTTGGGAGGATAATTGCATGGTCATGTTTGTTCTATTTACACATATGGGCCATGCCATTTAGACAACATTTTGTTCTCAGATGTTGGGAGAAGAACAAGAACCTTTTGTCTAATGGAAAACATATCTAAGGAAAGCTTTCCTATAATGAGACGTTTTTTGACTTCCTTGTGTTTTAACTAAGTGGGCTTGAACTATTCTTCTTACAGTAGCCTTATGTTCCTTCAAGCGCTGGGCTGTTTGAGTAACGGGTAAGGTTGCTTCCTCCCGTTCCTCCCATGTCTTCCACAACGTGTCAAGGACATCCAGTGGTTCTCTACCATACAATCATTCAAATGGAAAAAACTCTGTTGAGGATTGTGGCATTTTCCAGGCAGTAAAAAGGGCCAAAGGTATCCTGATGTCCCAACTTTTGCCATCTTTCTCAACTAATTTTATTAGAAAGTGTTTCAGGGTTTTGTTGAACCGTTCAACTAACTCGTCAGTTTGTCGGCGATAAACGGATGTCCTGAGAGTTTTTATTCGCAGGATTTCCTTCACCTCTGCCATGAAACGACTAATGCAGGTAGTTCCTTGGTCGGTTAGGATCTCCTTCGGGAACCCAACCTGTGAGAAGAATAGAATCAAATGTTTTAGCACTTGCTGGGTTTGTATTATTGCATAATAGGAATGATTCTGGATACCTAGTTGCATAGTCCACAATTACCAATAAGTACCGGTTTCCTATACCTATGGCTCAAGGGGTCCAACTATGCAACTATGTCTATGCCTATGCAGGAAAAGGGTAGATCAATAAAAGGCAAGGCTCTAGTGGGGCCGGAGGAGGCAATTGAAAACTGTTTTTTTGACATAGGGTACAAGTGAGTACAACATTTTTCACGTCAGCATACATTCCGGGCCAATAGAAATGGCTTACAATTTGTGCCTGTGTTTTGGCTGTCCCCAAATGACCACAGGTTAAATGGAGTGAGCAATTCCTAAACCATTATTTTGTGACTTTTGGCTACCAATATTTGAGTCCTGGAAGTATTGTTGGAACTGAGATCACCTCTATACAGTATATGAGGTTGGCATCATGAATGGAGACACAGACAACAGATTCAATATGTCACAAAATGTCAGTAGGGTGTAAAGCCTAACTTGCCATATGCTATGCTGGGACTTCTGTGAGAAACCAGAGGATATTCTCCCTAGCCAAGGGCTGATGCTCTCAGATCCCAACCTCAGGGGTGGATGAAAGAGGGAATATCACCTAGAAAGGGTAACCCTAGATTGTGCTCATGGAGAGACCCCAGGCGAGGCGCTGTACTATACCGAAGAAGAGGGAGAGGAAAACGAGACCTCTGATGCCTTAATAGGATATATGATATCTACCTTCCTCTTAGTGAATCTCTCTAGCAGGGATCCAGCGATTTCCCCCCCCTGTATTTAGCCAAGCCATTAGGGTTCCAAACCTCAAACACTTCAATGCTGAGAATCCTCCTTTCTCCGATATTTCCCACTCTAATGATCCCTCCATGTCTGGCAAATTCCCCAGGAACCCAAGCCCTATTGCACCCAGAAACCATCTTTCCCAGAATCCCTGGTACTCTGTTCACTGCCCAAATGTTCAAAATCGTTCTGCTCTACATCCCTCTGGTTACTCTGACCCGGACACCTCATCTATGCAGATGAATCACTATTGTTTTCCCAATCCCCCTTGTTTATTTTCTTGTTATAGATTCCGGTCATTCCCGCTTGCTTTCCAAACCCTATCAATCTCACTCTTTTGACTTTATCAACACCCCTAGGACAAAGAACATAATTTCCCATGACAAACCCTTTCTTTTTTGACACAAACACTTTCACACAACACACCAGAGAATGAACTAACACCAGAGCCGTTTACCTGACATGTCCCAATACAAGGCTCAGGCAATTAATCAGAAGTACACCCACTTGACGGCCCTTTCCCTTCCCCAAATGGATAAAAGGTGGAGCAAGTGAGCACAGTACGAGCAAGGCAGAATGCACAATGACCCAGCTAGCGAGGCCCGTAAGTTCAAGAGGAGGAAAAAGGCAGTGAATACCGAGATGCTGACAAGGAGAGACACGACCTTGCCCTTTCCGACGCAGACCTGCGAAACCTCTGCAGAGGGAATCGTAAGACTGAGGACAATAGCCCAAGTATGCTGCAACAGATGTCAGCGGTACATGGAGCGTGTCAGCCCTGAGAAGCAGGAGCGAGGGAAACTCCTGCTACCATGGTACTGGCCTTGACTCCAGTTACGAGGAAAGCCAAGCGGTTCACCACAGCGGGTGAGTCGAGAGGAGAGCTGATAAGAGCCAGGTTGTGGTGAATGAAAGTCGCAAAATGCCAAAATTAACTAAGTTCAAAGAACTATAAAAATGTTAAGAGGAGACCAGCTGCAGAGGGAACAGGCACCACGTGGGTGCTAACTCAAGAGACTCTAGTCGATCCCCCTCTTAGTGAAACTACAATTACCAGAATGCCATAGGAGAGCCGCCAAATTAGATCAAAGTGGTCATACAGGAGGTCAAGCAAAATCCCATACAGTCGAAAACCCTTGACCTAAGAAGTGTGAGAAAGCAAGGGAAGTGAATCCTGCAAACATTTGTGAATGTGAAGTTCGCAAGAGTAAACCCGACCGAGGGATGCTGACGAGAAGGGGGCAAGTCTAAAGTCCCAAGAAACAGTGTGTTGACAAATGTGTACCCTGCCGAGGGATGTCCACTATGAACTGTTTAAAAAGATAATGACATATGAGAAGGGTCCAAGCCCGAATGAGGGAGATCCAGGAGTGAATCCATCACCCGAGAAAAGCCAGAGTGAACACAGTAGAGGGAGGCTGAAAGAAAAAGGGGTTGAAGTCCAAAAGAGGGGGACCCAAGGGTGAATCCGTCACCTTAGAAATACTTTGAATAGAACGTTGTGCTTGCTAGTTTGCTTTTCGTATGGTAAACCTATCGGGCCCTCTGGACCAGGAATCCAACCACTGAAGGCCTTGCTATTGAAAGGAACTATTTTAGGATCCAAGGCCGAAAGAGAGAGATCCAAGGGGTGAAGAGCAATCACCCAACACCCCGAAAAACAGGGGTCAGTGCCCGTAAGAGGGGGAATCAGGGGTGAAGAGCCCTCACCCTAAGGAAAACCAGCAAATTAACTTTAATTTTGTTGAAGGAACTTCTGTTTTGTTGCTTGAATACGTCAGGCCCTAAAAGGCAAGAGACATTCAAAAGAAACGAGATTTTGACATCAAGGCTCCTGATAAACCGGAACAGAATTGTCGACTCGTGCTGAGGAAGTTCGAGTGTGTGCTGTGCTCCAAGATTCCACCTTAACTGTGCTCAAAACGTGGGGAATGAAGAACCTAGTTACTGCATCCTGACATATTATTTGAGAACACTTCTTTCTTTTCTTGAAAACCATCCCACATCCTTTTTTGTATTAGTTGTAAGGTTTGGCAATATGTTTCTTAGTATAGGGCCCTTTTTATTTTTGACACTATGCCACTAGGACTGCTTTATTTTCATTTGATGGTCGACGCTTGCTCCCATCTTACATTTAGGTTTAGATTAGGTGCTTTTCCAACCTGCATACAGTTTAATAAACACCCTTGAACTGTGATCAATTGTGTTTGTCTTTACTGTTGCCACCATGAGTTCCTTACACTTCCCTACCTAAAGAAACTAAGAATAGTCTGTGTCAGTAAGTTCAACTGAAAAATCTGTGTCCAAAACCTATTCTTGATATGATATGATATGGCATTTGCAACACGCCTATACACAGGTGTTTCAAGGCGTGACGAGGCAAGTGAGGAGGAACAGAGGGAAGACAGACAGCGATCTTACTAGGCCAGGTGACATTGAGATTGCGTAAGTGCAGGGGACAGGTGCCCTCACAACTAAGACAAAATAATGTGTAGGGATGTCAATCATAAACTAAATAGTGTTCCAAATGTGAAGTTCTGAGCTATTTCTAGCTTGGGATTACTCTTCAACTTCTCTTCCCCAAATGTCAACAAGTTCAGAGCACAATGTTGAAGTTACTTTCTTTTGGATTTAAAGTCATAAAGTTCCACACCTTTGTAAATGTCAGGATGCCCTTCAGCAAGTTCAATATAGTTTCAGGGCAGCAAGTCTCAGGATTCTTTTCCCCACGTTCATTATCAAAAGATGTTACAAAAAGAAGTGTCTTGAAGCTTTATCTTTAAACTGAATTTCAACAATTCTTCATAGCTGAGGGTTCCCTTCCCCAAATCTCATATGCACCAATGGGAGTTTTCCTTCAAAGATCAGTTTTAAGAAATTACCAGGTACTGTCACACCTCCTTGTGATCTATTATCACTATCAACAATCATGGGAGGTAACACCATGGTATTGTAGTTGACGAGAAAATATAGATCAGGATGGCACAAAATTGGTAAGTACATCACTGTTGCAACATATTAATATCATGAAAATCTGAGGGCAGGTTTACGTTGACACTGCATTTTACCACAAGTTATAGTTCAAGGTGGTGCAAAATAAGAACATTATTGAAGTTGGTACTGTTTAGTCACGGTTCTAGTATCATTGACCCTCCTTTGTTGCAACAGAGTTATTTCGAGAGCCATATTGGAGATAGCAGTTAGACTATGCCACCTAACCATGAGATGGGAATACCTACAGTTATGATTTGTTAGCAACAAAGAAACACAAATAAAATGTGGTTATATAAAGGGTATTAAGAACCCTTTAAGAATATTTAGAATCTCTCTAACATGGTTATTCACACCGTCTCATTTCAGAAGTAAAGTTTGGGTCCACCGAGATCAAAGAAACCCTGATCCATCAAGTAGAAGACATCGAGGAAATGCATTGGATCAATTAATAAGGTCCAGAGACAAGATACAAGGAAAGCAGAAGACCGCAAACCCCTGAAGAAATTCCTACAGTTGTTTTTAACCTACTAGAGGGAATGAAACATGTTGGGTGAATGGAGTATGAGTTGTATCATTGGGAAAATTGTTTTTTAGAGTGAATGAATAGTATTGCGGAATTGACTTTGCATAGTTGTTTAAATTAGGTTAGTAACCTGCAGAGGGGTTGCCTAATGTCACACCCCTGGCGTATCTCGCAAATCTTTCCTGACAATGGTAGCCAAATGGAGTTGACCCCTGCCACCTTGCTTGGCACAGGCTCCTGAATAGTATTCACAGGTAACCATGAGGCAGCCGCTGGGGGGGAAGAGGGTTAGGGAGAAGCTGTGGATAGGCAGGGGGTGTAAGGATAACCGTAAAAAGGGTTACGGTTTCTTGCATTGGATAGGTAAGGGGAGTAAGGGGAAAACATACATGTCATGAAACACATCAAGGTAACTAACTTTCTTAATTCGACAGTTACTAGATCATCCGAACACCTTCTCCTATTACCAGTGCAACATCCTTCTTGTTTAAGAACATTGCCTCCTAGGAACCTTAGCGCCAACAGTCATTCCCTAAACAAGCGACTAACATTAGCATATGAGTGCTCTGGGATATTGCCTGAGCAGCAATAGCAACACAACATGAAGCGAGACATAAGCAGGAAATCCAACATGGTACATAACATATATCAGCAGTACCCCAATTGGTCTCCAGGGTACCCCTTTTCACTGCTGCCAAGCAGTGATGTCTTCCAGTGAGTGCACCTGTGTCAGGTAAGGTGGTAGAACATGCCCCTTACAGACTCCTGACAGGAGCAAGCAGCACAAAACAACATGTAGCGTCCCTGACACCTCAAACATTCGTATTCCCTGAATCTCCACTCTCAGTGGCTCAAGGATTAGGGTTCATCAAGACTTAGTGTTTCGTTCGGAAACACACGTGGCAGCAAACAATATATTGTACTTCCACTCTCTGTGACTTCCACTCATGAGTTTGTAAGAATACAACGTTGTTAAGCAGTAAGCATGTAGCATCATACACACAATGCACAGCCTCCCTTGTTCCTTCCAACTCACTGTGCAAACTTAACTGAGGCCTGGGGGGGGCGACAGCACCTCCCCAGGCAATCCAGTTCCCGTTGTTTGCGGCCGGGCTGCATTCACTCTGTCATGTTCTCCGCCCCCCGACCGCCAGTGAGGGACACGGAAAAAGCTGTTGCTCCTAGGGCTTCAAACAGGACTTGCTTCTCCTTCTCCACACCACCCGGGTCCACCAGCTCACCATCCTGTTCTCCTCTAACCCGTGCCTGCATGCCAACAATCACCAACACGCAGTACAGGGTGGGGAGGAGTTTAAATAGTATGCAACGGCATGCGCAAGCACACGCAAACAATCCCCCATGTCCTCATTGGAATTGAAGTTTCTGTACTCTCTTAGCCTGTAACCAGGTCCACCAGGCTCCCAACAAGCACCTTCTCCTCACACCTAACTGTGTTGTTAAACCTCCCTCCAGTCTCTATCTTTGTTTAATCATTTTCCTTTTGACACAATAGCAGGTTTCCTAGTTAACATATTGGGGTTCTCTGGTCTGGGCGCAGTTATTGGACCGCACGATACACCCATTACAGGTCACACAACCAGGAACCCTGAATTATCTTCCAGCAGTTCATTATACAACATATAGGAGTTCTCTTTGTATAGTTCAAGTTTCAATAAGCAATTCATTATTCAAGGTTAGCAGTTTGCTGTTTCATTTAGTTCAGTATTCAATATTAGCAGTTTGCCTATTTTCATTCAGTTTGTTATTCAATGTTAGCAGTTTGCGTATTTTAATTCTTAACAATATTTCTTTGGAATTTTGCTCATGCTTCATCTCTCACGTGGCTCCCCTTTTGTTAAATGCTGGTTTGCTCACAATTTGCTACCTCGCGTAGCTCCCCTTTTTGTAAAATGCTTTCTTTCTTCATACAGACTTTCGAGAACGTATCACTTGATACGTGACCACTCTGTTACTTAGTATTTCTTAAATCATTCATTCTTTAGCATTGTTTAGGGATTGTAAACACTTGCGCCTTTTACATACCGGATTTCCCATTATCTGAAACTCAGCGGTTGTGTTTGTGGTTTTCAGCTGAATTCTGTTGAAATGTATTTTTTTCCTCTGAAGTCATGGGCTTGCCAGCGGCCCTTCAGACACTCCTGCGCTCCCTTCTCAGCACAAGGGAACACGTATTTCTTTCTAATTATGTCATAAGGGATCGGCATGCCTCCTGACTCCCTTCAGTGGAATTCTCTGGCTCCCTGAAGATACGGCTTCCTTGCCACGCTTCCTCTCGCTGCCTCACTCTGCGGACTCTCAGCATCTCAGAGTCCCGTTCTCCACCGGCTGCTCCTGGGCAACTCTGGCATCTCTACTGCCCTCCCAACTCGCTTGCCTTCCTTCCTGTTACTGCTCATTTTATACTCTCCTGAGAATTTGATAGGTTGCAGGTGGGCATTCTTAGTTTCAATTGCCTGACTTTGCCTGAACCTATTAATGGGACATATCTGCTCAGTATACTGGTGTGCCTCTTTAGTCATCTTCTTTGTCCCAGTACCAAGTGGTGAGTGTAAGCGGTGTTCAATACTCTCAGTTGCTTGTTCCTTCCCTCAGTACCAGAGTGGGGAGGGTGAGGGTTGTTTCCTCCTCGTCTCAGTACTGTCAGGTACCCCAAGAGGGGAAAAAAGGAGAACTGATCTAGAATAACCAATAAAGGTCAGTGGAGGGTTAAACTGGTTGTCAGTAAAATAAGGGGGATACTATGTCTTGCCTAAAGGTACCCCACTCCTAATCCTCAAGGACCCTCCACCCAGGTGATCCTCCCTTGATTGTCCACCCCCACGGTCAAGATCCAAAAACGATGACCTTTCCCTGGCCAACTGCGTAGAGGTTCCAAGGGGAGTAGGAGTGAGAATACCTGCAGGTTTCTCACATACACTTCCCCAATCACTGGGAATTCGAGAGAGAAAGTCTATGTTACCCTGTTCTCGACCTTTGCGGTGTTCAACTGTGAAGCAATATGGTTAAAGGTCCAATAACCATCGCATTACCCGAGGGTTGGATTCTTTTTTCTGACTGATCCAAACTAGAGGAGAGTAATCTGTTATTAGACGAAATCTACAGCCCAGGAGATAATATTTCAGATGTATCATGGCCCATCTAATAGCTAATGCCTCTAACTGAATGACCAAATGGTTTTCTCCCTGGGAAAGAGATTTATGCTGACATTCTGAATAGGGTATTCCAAAACATCATGGTTCTGTGACATAACAGCTCCTAATTCTATCAATGACGCATCAGTCTGGAGGATGAATTCCTTTGAGAAATCTGCTACTCTTAAAATAAGGCCTTGGCATAGAGTTTGTTTCAGGGTGTTATAACATGTGTCATCCTCTTCTTCTTCCAATTTTATCTCTTGGGGTTCAGAAGTTAGGAATAAATATGCAGTAATATCTGATTAACCCCAAAAAGGCCCTTAGATCTTTCTTAGTTTTTGGCGGGGGTGTATCCAGGACAGCTCTTACTTTCTCTTGTTAGGGTGGACCGTACCATGGCCCACAAAAAAATAAATATATTTCACTGCAGATTGGGCTAGTCTGCACTTTTTAGGATTGGCGGTTAGCCCTGCTTCTCTCAACAACATCATGATTGTGTAGAGGTGGTAAAAATGATCTTCCCATATCCTGTTATGGATTATGATATCATCTATATACGCTCTCCAGAATTCTGAGTATGGTTGTAAAGTTTTATCCATAAGTCTCCGGAATGTTGCAGGAGCACCATGCAGCCCAAACGGCAGGACTTTAAATTGAAACAACCCCAAAGGAGTGGAAAAAGCAGTTTTCTCTTTATCAGGTCCATGCAGAGGAACTTGCCAATATCCCTTTGTACGATCTAATGTTGAAAGATAGAAAGCATTACCCAGCCGATCCATCAGATTATCAATATGAGGCGTAGGGTAAGAGTCAAAAGCAGAGATGGCATCTACTTTACAAAAATCTATACAAAATCTCCAACTTACATTAGGTTTTGCCACCAACGTGATGGGGGAAGACCAAGGGCTATTGGAAGGCTCAAGGAAGTTGGCTTCTAATATGGTTTTCATTTCCTTAATGATGGTCTCTCTTCTAGCCTCAGGCAACCAGTTTGGTTTAAATGTACCACCAAGCTCATATAAGTCTTATTTCTGATTGTTGTTATGATCAAATTAAATTAAGGCCTTATCTTCTACCTCTTTTAGTAATAGACACAATAGTATTATAATTGGGGACTCTGAAGGATTTTGCTTACATTATATGATAAACCTGGGTTTTAAGCCAACGATCTTGTAGTGCGAGCTGTTAATTACATGGACAGTTTGCTCTAATACTTCGTAGGGACCCTGCCACCGGGACACTCATTTATTTTCCTTAGTGGGTAATAGGTCCAGTACCTTTTGACCTACTGAGAAGGATCTTGGAGACACTTTTCTATAATAAGAGGTCTCTCATTGTTTATGGGCCTTAACCATATGCATTGTACCAAAGATCTTACAGCTGACATATATTATTTCAATCTGTTGGCCCAGGTTTCTCTTAACATATCAAGAACATCCCATGGGTCTTGTCCATAAAGGAGTTAAAATGGGAAAAATCTGTTGAGGTCTGAGGGGTTTTCTGTACTGCAAACAAGGCCCAGGGTATCATTTGATCCCATTGTTTACCCTCTTGTTCAACTAACCTTCAGAGTATGGTTTTGAGGGTTTTATTAAATCTTTCTACCAAGCCATCTGTCTGGGGATGGTACACTGATGTTCTAAGGGTGGTTATATATAACAATTCTCTGACTTCTTCCATAAGCTTACTCATAAAGGTAGAATCCAGGCCAACCCACGTTAGATGACTTTGCCAAGGCCAAGCAACAGCCCCCTGAAAGTGACATGGAACCAGCGCAGGGGAAGTGGTGTGAGACTATGGAGCTGCACAACCATGTGATGCAGTCAATAGCAAACCTGAAGGCCTCTCTGGGCATGCAGATTGCGGAAGTACAAGTAGATGTTGGCCTGCTGCGCCAGGATGTGTGGTACCTGGTGGAGCGCACTGCAACCCTAGAGACCCAATAGAAGTAAAACACGGGAGCTCTCCACGAGACGCGGGCTGATGTCCATACTCTACAACAGAAGGTTAGCCTCCTGGAAAACAGAATGGAAGAAGCAGAAGGGTGTGCCAGAAAGAATAATATATGCATAGTCGGCCTGCTGGAGGGGGAAGAGGGCACTGACTCTACGTCCTATATAGAGAATATACTCCTTCAGGAGATTGGGCCTGGAAACCTTACGCAAGGTTTTACAATCAAGAGGGCACAGAGGGCACTGACCAGACACCACTCCCAGGTGCACTGCCAAGAGCGATCATTGCTAAGGACCTGAATTTGAATTATAAAGATCGGGAGAAAATACTGGCATATTCAGACAAGGAGGGGAATTGAAGAGGGCCTTGGCAGACTTGGTTGTTTATCCTGATTGTACCTGTCAAGTCCAGAAAAGCAGAGCGCAATTCGCAGCAGCTAAAGCAAGGCACCGTGAGGCAGGACTGAAGTATATGCTAATCTATCCTGTGTGACCTAAAATCATACATAAAAACAAGACCTGGTTCTTTGATTTCCCAGAAGAAGCACAGGCATGGATGGACAGGGAGAAGATATGCCCTGGGGGTAAAGGAGGAGACACCGCTGATGAACGTCGTAATGGAAGCTCTACACAGCCAGTGGCCAAGAGCGTCTGAGGTAGCCGGACTGGTGCGAGGTGAAAAGCAGTGCCCCAGATACATTGATACCGGCGGGGCTCCCTGTGGCAGCGGTTCTCTGGCTAGAAGAAGGATTCTCCTTGGATCACACTGTTTGGCTTGCTGTCTAGGCATCTCTTTTGTACATGGCAGGGCTTTGTCAACATACACCAAGATGAGGAGGAGCATACTCATGGCTGCTGCTGCCACACCCTCTGAGTTCCTTTTTTTTCTAGGGGCACTTGTTTGTGTCCCTATCCGCTGTGCACTAGCTGCAAGCAGGTCGGCTTGTGGCGAGCACGAGAAGTGGAAATGCCTGAGCAACGTGAACATAGCTGGGCTTTTGTTTATCGTTGGGGATGTTGGGATAGCCTTCTTGGGAATGGGTTTGCCTACATGTAAGCTAATGAAGATGTGTATCACCCATGTTTGGAATACCTCATAAGAAGAAAGCTGTGAGGGGCAGGGTGGAAGGAAAGCCAATGGCTGGATCTGTGAATGTCCTCATATGGAATGTGAGGGGGTTGAATGTGAAAAGGAATAGGGTCTATTCATACCTCAGGAGATGCATGTTGGATATAGCCCTGCTGCAGGAAACACATCTAACGGTTGAGAAGCAAATATTGAAAACAGAAAAATGGGGGGGCGAGTTTGGGGTTCCACATATTCGGCTTATGCACGTGGGGTCCTGATATGGATCACGCCCTCGGTACCCTTTAAGGTCACCCATGTTAAAACGCACAATGAGGGTAGGATGGCGGTGGTACAAGGCCTTCTCGAACAGGTGGACACATGCTTGGTCAATACGTATGCCCCTAACCATGGGGCAGTTCAGTTCTTCCAAACCCTATATCCTAGGTTAGGACCTTACAGGAATATTAACATGATATGGGGAGGAGACTTTAATTGTACGCTAAACCCTTTGCTGGACAGATCAGATGTGAAATATGCCAGACCGGCTCTGCCAGCCACGACCTTACAAACGCTTTTAGATTCCTTCACCCTGGAAGACGCCTGGAGGGCTCTACACATAGAGACCGGGCATTACTCATACCATTCGGCACCACATGCGGTGCATACGAGAATAGATTACTTCTTTGTGGGATGTGAATTATCTCCCCTCATCATGAATGCACAATATAAAGGCAGAGTGTAGTCGGATCACGCACCGCTCAGCCTGCAATGGCAGTACGTGCCCCCTAGTGCTCTGATCCCTATATGACGGCTAAGGAGCGAGTCACTGCAGGACCCCCCATTCCGGCATTGCATTAAAGACTGTATCACAGATTAAGTTTTGCATAACAAGGGGAGTGTCTCTAGTGCAGGGACCTTTTGGGAGGCATTGAAGTTAGTGACTAGAGGAGTGGCCATAGCAGGATCAAATGGGGTCCAAGCAAGCATAAGCAGGGTTCTGACTTCTGCAGAGGAAAGCTTGAGGTAATTAGAACAATCCCAAGAGCAGCTACTGGACAAGAATGCAAAGATGTTTACACTAAAAAAGAAGTGCATGGATTGCTGGGAGAAGTTGGGTAAACATAACTTTGCACGATACACAGAGAGGCAACATGTAGAAGGAGATAAACCAGGACAGCTGCTAGCTTGGCTGTATAGAGGGAGGATAAACAAGGACCCATACACTCTATATATACAAGATAAAGAAATCTGTGCCATACCCAGAAGGGTGTCAATGATGCGTTTTTGGAATTTTATCAGGACCTTTATCAGGAGAGATCCTGGATACCAAGGGCCCGCATAGAGGAAGTGCTAGATGAGATAGTTCTTCCAGTACTGAGCCAGGAAACACAAGACAGCCTAAATGCACCCATCTCCCTAGAAGATGTACTGAGCACGATTGCGGCCCTGCCAACGGGGAAGACACCAGGATCAGATGAGCTCCCTAGTGAGTTCTATAAAGAATATGCCCAGGAATTGGCCACCTACTTGTTTAGCACCTTTAATGACCCCTATGAGGCAGGGGTTCTCCCGCTGAGCTCAAGAAAATCTATTATCATACCACTCCTTAAGCCACACAAGCCTCCTGAAGAGTGCAGCTCCTATAAGCCCCTGTCGATACTTAATGAAGACACCAAGATACTTACATCCATACTTGCAAATCAAATGAAAAAGTGATACATAACTTGGTATTGCCTAACCAAACAGGGTACATACCAGGACTTAGCATGTCCTGGAACTTGAGACGTTTGAATTACATGATAGGCAGCACAGCATCCTGGGATATGCCGTGTGCCATAGCAACTTTAGATGCCATCAAGGCGTTCAACTCTGTTAGGTGGGACTGGCTTTACGCAACTTTGCGCAGGTTTGGGTAGGCATATATCAAGTGGGTGGACCTGGTATATACTGGGACGATTGCTAGGGTCAAAACGGGTCAACTTATTTCGGAGGCATGGGAACTGGAGAAGGGGACAAGACAGTGTTGCTCGCTGTCGCCACTGCTCTATGTCCTGGCTATGGAACCCATTTCCCAGTACCTTAGGGCGGAATATGTGGAGGCAGGCATTGACATAGAAAGGACGAAACATATAACATTACTGTATGCGGATGACACACTGTTGTATATTCAGAATCCGGAAGATATTCTAGAATTATTATTGGAGGCAATGGCACACTTTGCGAAACCGTCAGGGATTACAATTAGCATGGAGAGGTCAGCTCTGTTTCCCCTGTCGGGACTGTGCGAGTTAGATGCTCGGGCATTGCCTGCGCTGGCTCTACGATGGGAAATGACCATGTTTAGACATCTGGGAGTCAACATGTATCATGACCCTGCGGTGGAGCACATGCAGAACACACTGAGGGCCTTGGAGGGGGTCCAGAGCTCCATGAAGTTCTGGGTTAGACTACCCCTTTCACTGATGGGAAGGGCGGTTCTGCGGAAGATAGTAGTGTTGCCCAGGTTGCTGCCCTTCTTTGTAAATGTCCCGTTTTACATACTTAGATCTTTTTTTTAAAACTTTGGACAGCATTTGTAGAGGGTTCCTATGGCAAAACGAGAGGAACTGCATAGCGTTATCACTACTGCATCGGCCGCATGCCGAAGGCACCATCAAAGTCCTGCAGTTTGAGCTATATTATGTGGAGGTAGCCAATGGCCGCACTTTGTGTCACTAGGGGTGAAAATGTGTAATAGAGCTTTGGCTTTGGCGGTAATGGGGCTCACAGACGCACTTTCAGTGCAAATTCCGCTGACCTCGGTGGTAGCACTTTCGCACAATGCAGGAGGTGCGTACACACTAGTTGGGAAACTTGTGGTGTGGCCACAATAGGGGACCTATTGCAGCATCTGTTCTTTGTACCCTTTTCAGAGCTGACGGAACACACTGAACTACATAAGGCCAATATTTGTTATATAGCACAATCAAGGAGGAAATAGTGTGCAGATGCACCGCAAATAGTGAACTGATAGGGAAACATGCAACGGTGGATGTCCTATATGACATGGCTGAAGGAGGGCATACTAAATTGCGGCTATGTGAGGCTATGGGCCTCCCTCTCCTCTAGCGATACGAGGAGAATGGGAGGAAGACTTGGGGGCAGTGTTCACGGATACACAATAGCCGCAAGTGCTGCAATGCCATAAAAGTGTGTCGAACGCAAGACTGCAACTCATACAGCTACTGGTAACGCACAGGGCATATATGACCTCCTCAAAGGATTTTGAAGTTCCCAGGTGCTGCAGAAGGGGGAGGCGGACTTGTTACATATGTTTTGGGCATGCCCAGTAGCGGGATTGTACTGGCAAGGGGTGGTCAATGGATTACATATAGGGGGGCTGAGTTTGGATGTGCTTTCCCCATGGGCTTGCTTACTAGGTCACTCCCCACACCCAAAGGGTGCTAGACATGCCCATAAAATGAAAGATTTGGCATGTATCCTTGCAAAACTTAGAATAGCCATGGTGTGGTAATCCCCTCGGGGTCCAGTGGTGGAGGATTGGTGGCGGGACCTGAAGCGGTGGGCGATGGCCGAAACAATGGCATGGAAAAGGGCGCTATGGGGAAATCAATGCAAGACCACGGCTGACATTGCAGCATAGGAGACTTTGTTGCCTTCTTTGTTTGGGGTGGAAGTCACAGAAGGAGATGAGGCGAACTAAGTTGGACGGTGCCCTGAGGAGTGTTAAACATTGCATGGTTCATTTCCTTTCCATTCTGGGTAGATATCACATGTGTAATTAAGGCAAGGCAAGGAGGGGAGTTGGGAGCAAGGGGAGGTTGGGAGGGGAGGGGTTTGGGGTAAGATGCAAAAACATCTAAATATAATTAGATGTTGATGATGTTCTGTAATCTGTTGTTTGTAATATGTTAAAAACAATAAAAATAAAAACAATAAAAAAGGGTAGAATCCTAATCAGTCGATGGGCCTCATAACGAGTGTGGGGGGCCCAGAAATATGAGTGCTGGTAAGCTTACCGCCACCCCTATTTCCTGGCCACCCCACTACAAGTCTGCCTGCAGGGGCCTTCGCGCCCGGCAGGTCTGACCCGGCCAGGTGCAACGGGCCCAGTAGGCAGAGTTGTCACGGAAGCACCGGCACCGTAAGCAAGGGTGCCGGTGCTTTTGAGTCTCCATTCCCGTGGGGTCCTATGGTACTCTTACCCCATCCTCCCCCTCTATCCCCCTAGCACCCTCTATGGTGCTCTCCATCTCTCATAACTGCTACTATATTTCCTACCCTAACCCTCTAACTAAGTCTGGGAGGTAGAAGTTCAAGAGGGACGTCCTGGTCTCCAACACAGGTCTCCCTTTCACTGATACCTACACCAGTGCTTCCTCCAGACAGACTCTCACTGACATCCTCTTTGTCATTCCCTCTCCAGACCTATGGACCCCCCATGTGGTCACTGGCCTCTCTCCATTTTCCACCTCTCCCATTAATGGTGGCACTAGGTGGGAGGTCCTCCTGCCCTCCTTCCACTCCTCCAAGACCATCATTAATGTCTATCTGAATGGCACCATCTTGGTTCAGGGACCACAGTCTAATCTCCTCCTTTTTGATAGGCGTTTCCCAAGTCTTATCAACTTCCTGCCTTCTCCTTCTACTCCTTCCGCTACCTCTCTGGCACACTCCTCTTCCTTCTCTGCCCACGCTTGTGCCCCTCTACCACCTCTGCAAAGTGTACCTCAAGCCTGTGCGCCTCCAAGGAAGTCTTTCAAATGTGGCAACCTGTTCCACATCGCTACTCTCAACTCTCGTTATGTTGTCAAACACTCCTCTGACATCTGTCACCTCCTTGAAGAACTCGACCTGGATGTCCTTGCTCTCACCAAGACATGGTACTTGGCAAGTTCTGTCATGAGTTTTGACACCCTCTCCCCAAGGGCTACAAGATCCTCTCTGAACCCAAAACCAATCGTCCTGGAGGTGGAGTAGCCTTGATCTTTCCGGTTGGGCCCCTGCCTCTGGCATCCCTATGTAGGCTGACTCCTCCATTCAATGCCTGGTCTGCAGGTCTCAATCTCGTTTGGTCTCTCTTTAACTGTGGCCACCATGTACAGGCCAGGTGGCCCTCTCCCTCTCTGATTGGTCTGACCTCTTCTCTCCTTGGCTCTACCTCTCATCTTTCTTGGAGACCTCAACATCCATCTGGATGCTTCTAATACCTCCTCGGGGCTCTTCTGAAATCTCCGTAACACTATCCATCTCTCTCTCTCTCTCTCTCCCTCTCTCTCTCTCTCTCTCTCTCTCTCTCTCTCTCTCTCTCTCTTTTTCTCTCTCTGTCTCTCTCTCTTCTACCCTCTGGTCTGACACACTCTGCCAGGCACACCTTGGATGTCATCATCTCCTCTGACATCCCCTTCTTTAACCCTCTCACCTCTCCTCTCTCTTGGACTGATCACTTTCTGCTCTCCTCCCACCTGACACTCTCTGTCCCACAGGTGAAGCCTACCGCAGCACCACCACCAACCTTTGTGGTCATCCGACCCAAGAAGCGTGTGTCGTTGGAGGCCTTTGCTGCTACTTTCTCTCCTACTCCTTCTCCTGCGGCTGACACACACTCTGACACAGCCCTCTCTAACCTGCATCTTTCTATCACTAGCACTCTCAATGCCTTTACCCCTGTGAGGAGATTCCACCTGAAGCCTACCTCGAAGTCCAACTCTTGGTATGACTAACACCTCAAAAAACACAAGTTTAGGGTGGCTGAGAGTAAGTGAAGGGCACCTGGCACATCCTATGACAAACTGGCCTGTCGCCTGCTAGAAAGGCAATCCAGACTCTCTGTACTGTCAAGAAGAGAGCCTACATTTGCTGCCTCTAACAACACGGCTGGGCTCTTCAAAATCTGCAAGGAGCTGGCCAATACTGCTGCAGTCTCCACCTCTCCTGTTTCCTCCCAGGCCCTTTGCATGGCTCAGGCCTCTCAATTCTCTACTAAAACCCAGGGCCTCCTGTCCTCTCTATCCTCCTCTCTGTCCTCTTCCTCCCCCTCTACCTCTCCTGGCCCTCCTCTGGCTGCCTCTCCTGCTCCTCCTCCTTGCTCCTCTTTTTTGTGATCACTCCTGATGACGTTTCTAGACAAGTCCGAACTATGAAAGTGTCATCCAAGCAGGTGCTCCCCTTGCTCCTCCAGAACATTCATGGACCACATTGACACCCTTGCCCCAGCCTTGGTCGATTTCTGCAATCATTTGTTTGCCACTGGAACTTTCCCCTCCTTACTTAAGCACTTCCTTGTGCACCCCCTAATGAAGAAACCTTCCGCCGATCCTTCCTGTCTGGCAATCTACCACCCAAACTCTATCAGTCCTTTCTTGGGCAAACTCTTGGAAAAGCTGGCCATCTCCCAGCTCACTCTCCACACTGAATCTGTTGGTTGTCTCAATGACCATCAGTCTGGCTTCGGAGCCGCCAGAGGCACAGAAACTGCTCTCCTGAACACACGTGAAGACCTGCTCATTTATCTTGATTCTAGCCTTCTTTCTGTCCTTATCCTCCTTGATCTTTCCTCTGCTTTCGACATGGTCAACCATGCCATCATGAACAATAGTCTCTGTGAGAACCTGGGCATCATGGATCAGACCCTCGTCTGGTTGACTTCCTTCCTTCTGGACCACCCCTCTCAGATACAACTGGGGTCCTTTCTCTCCACCACCTCTCTCTCCACATGTGGTGTTCCCCAGGGCTCCCACCTCTCACCTTGCCTTTTCAACCTCTACATGGCCTCTTTGGCCCAACTCATCTCTATCTTCTCTAACGTTCAGTGCTATGCAGATAACACGCAGCTCTCCTTCAGGCTACCCTCTGTCTCCTCTCCTCTCTCGCTCATTCCTAACTGTCTATCCGCAATTCAGGAATGGTGTGCCTGCAATGATCTCTGCCTTAATGCCAGTAAGACAGAGATCCTCCTCATTGGGATCCCTGCTCCCATGTTCCCTCTTTCATTCTGGTCCCTCTGCTTGGGCCTTCTGCCTGTGCCTTCCTGTGAGGCAAAAAACCTTGGGGTCATCTTCGTCTCCACTCTCTCCTTCTCCCCTCACATAACGGATCTCTTGAAGAAGTCCCACTACCAGCTGTACCTCCTCAGAGGTATTCTTACTTTTCTTACTTTCCCCCAGAAGGACAACGTCTCCAGAGCCCTGGTTCTCTCTAGGCCGGACTACTGCAACAGACTCAACCTGCCTTCCTCTACTCTCCGCCATCTGCAACTAATCCAGAACAGGACTGCAAGACCTGTCCTTGGCCTCAAGCCCAGGGATCGTATCTCTCCAGCCCTGACATGGCTGCAAGGATCAAGTTCAAGACCCTCTGCATTGTCCACAAGGCTGTCTGGGGCTGTGGCCTACACTATATCCAACTCTTTTTCCCCATTCATCTTCCTTCTTCGTGCCCTACGCTCAGCTACCTCCAACTCTGATGGTGAGATGCTTCTCCAGGCAGAGAGCTGGAGGTAGTTCTCTCTTCTCTGCAGGGGCCTCGCTCTGGAGTGGCCTCCCTGTCCCTCTCAAACTTGAGCAGGACCACCTTAGGCTCTGGAAGCCGCTCAAGACCTTTGTTTTCGCTTATGCTTTCTCTCTTACTCTCCCTTGTTGACCACCTGTCTGCCAGACTAGCTGGTCACCTTGCTACCCTCTGAACCTAATGGGCACCAGACTTCCTCCATGACCTGCATGCACCTGCACTGCTTCCGGGCCTCTGCGCACTGAGGGGCTTTATCTGTAACCTTAGAGTCCCCCACCTCTTCCCCCTTTTTGCACTTCCCTAGCTGGCTATCCCGGCTGCACTTACCCAGAGAAATTGCAACCCTGACCGCACTTTCCTTTCTTCCTTCCCCTTGGCACTTCTCCTCCCCCCTTACACTTGCACAATCTGAATGACACAAGGCCTAGTAAGATCGTTTGTTTCGTCCTCCCCATGTCTCCCTAACTTGCATTGTCACGCCTAGAAACACCTCTGCACATCTGCGTTATAAATGATTCATCATCATCATATGCACCAATGGTAGTTTTCTTTTTTTGACACAATAGCAGGTTTCCTTGTTAGCATGTATGGGTTCTCTGGTCTGGGCGCAGTTGTTGGACCGCATGGTCCACCCATTACAGGTCACACAACCAGGAACCTTGAATTATCTTCCAGCAGTTCATTATTCAACATATAGGAGTTCTCTTTGTATAGTTCAAGTTTCAATAAGCAATTCAGTATTGAAGGTTAGCAGTTTGCTGTTACATTTAATTTGCTATTCAATATTAGCAGTTTGCTTAATTTCATTCAGTTCGGTATTCAACATTAGCAGTTTGCTTATTTCCATTCTTAACAATCTTTTTTGAGGATTTTGCTCATGCTTCATCTCTCACGTGGCTCCCCTTTTGTTAAATGTTGTTTTGCTCACAATTCTCTGCCTCGCGTAGCTCCCCTTTTTGTAAAAGGCTTTCTTTCTTCATACAGAGACTTTCGAGAACGTATTTCGTGATACGTGAGCACTCTGTTACTTAGTATTCCTTAAACTATTCATTCTTTAGCATTGTTTGAGGATTTTAAACGTGTAGTTACTGATGCGTAATTATTCTGTTACATTGGGCCTCATTACGACCCAGGCTGTAAGTTACCGCCTGGGTCGTACCTTTACCACCATGGCGTAAACTACGTAAACTACGTTTACGCCATGGTGGTTGGCGGACTTACCAACCCATTCCGAGGTGAGTGGGGCGGTAAGTCCCCATTAACCCATTTACCCTTCCCCATTCCCATTTTTGCCCCATAGGGCATAATGGGAGTGGGGAAGGCGTTAGTTACGCCACCGTAAATTACGGTGGCGTAATTAACAACAAGGTCCCTTAGCGCCATGGATTTTAACACCTGCTAAAAGCAGGTGTTAAAACCTCCATGGCGCTAAGGGACCTCGGAATCAGGCGGTAAGGGTCGGCGCTGTTTACGCCGCCGTAAACCCCTTACCGCCTGGGTCCTAATGAGGCCCATTGTATTCACTGCTTGCGCCTTTCACATACCGAGTTTCCCATTATCTGAAACTCACTGGTTGCGTTCTTGGCTTTCAGCTGAAATCTGTTGAAACGTCTTTTTCTTCCTCACCAGACCCTTCTCAGCCTATGGGAGCAAGCATTTCCTCCTAATTACTTCATAAGTGATCGGCATACCTCCCGACTCCCTTCTGTGGACTTCTCCGGCTCCCTGGAGACACGGCTCCCTCACCACTCTGCCTCTCGCTGCCTCTCGCTGCCTCACTCTGCAGACTCTCAGCGTCTCAGAGTCTCGTTCTCCACTGTCTGTTCCTGGGCAACTCTGGCATCTCTGCTGCTCTCCCAAATCACTTGCCTTCCTTCTTGTCACTGCTAATTTCATACTCTCCTGAGACTTTGATAGTTTGCAGGTGGTCATACTTGGTCTCAATTGCCTGACACTGCCTGACCCTATTAGTGGGACATGTCTGTTTAGTAAAATGGTGTGCCTCTTTAGACATCTTCTTCGTCCCAGTACCAAAGTGGTGAAAGTAAGTGGTGTACATTACTCTCAGTTGCTTCTTCCTTGTCTCAGTACCAGAGCGGGGATAGTGTAGAGTGTTCATTAATCTCTGTTGTTTCTTCCTCATCCCAGTACTGTCGGGTACCCCAAGAGGGGACAAAGTGAAACTGATCTACAGTAACCCATAAAGGTCAGGGGAGGGTTAAACTGGTTGTCAGTAAGATAAGGGGGATAACATGTCTCCCCTAACGGTACCCCACTCCCACTCCTAGGACCCTCCACCTAGGTGATCCTCCCTTGGTTGTCCACCTCCAGGGTCAGGCTCCAAAAGCAATGACCTTGCCCTGACCACTTGCATAGAGAATTCAAGGGGAGTAGGAGTGAGAATACTCCCAGATTTCTCACAAGTAACTCAGGACTACGGAAGACTGGTCCCCCTTTCTGTCTGCCCTCCTCTTCAGATAACACATGAAGGAAAGCTGCAGCAAGGAATGGGTAATTTCTTTGGCCAAACGCCAAGTCTGCAATAATCTCAGTTTCCTCCCCAAGGTCCTGCCTCAGGTGTAGTTTGGGAATCCTCATCTGCCAGCCAAAAATATTTGCTCTGTTTCTCAGTTATTTCAGCTTTCCTAATCTCATTGGGTCTGGGAAATAAAGCCCTCTCCAGAATTCCCTGGGCTATTCTTGCCCCTGCCTTTACTCAATATGCCTTTTTTCCTTTGTTGTTAATTAGGATCTTTATATCACCCTTGGGTCAGGGTCTATGATGCCTGCTAAAACGTCTAGACCATATCACCAAGCTAAACCTGACATAGAGGTGAGCCTAATGTACGTGCCTGAAGGGGGATCACAACCAAGTCAGAGGGTATCAACACTCTGGCTCCAGGTTGTATTAACTCTCCCCTACTACACAAATCATCAAATCCAATAGAATGTCCTGTAGATATTGTTGGATCAGAAGCTCTGTTGCTATGTTTTTCAAACTGGAGGATTTCTCAGTTTGAATCAACTGAGCCTGATCCAATTCCTGACACCATATGTGAAGGGCCAGGAATGAAACTCAAAAATGGGTGTGGAAAATGCCTCTCTGTCCCTACTCTAGAGGTATTTTCGCTACCTAAAATAAAGCTAATGGGTCGGTCTTTTGTCAAGAGTAAATTAGCCTGTGTTCAAAGTACTATTCTGACCCTCACATTCTAAAAATAAACTATAAGGTGAAAAGGGAAATGTCTTTGGCCTTGGAAAGTGTACAAATGTACAAAATGGAAAATGCTCAACGGCAGCTCAAAAGTTCCAGGAGCATAAAGCTCACAATTCCAGAGCGTGGATTTCTCTCCACTCAACTTTATAGTGGTTTCTTTACGTTCTGTTAAATCAAATATATGTACTATACAAAACAGCTCGACTGAGAGTCTGTTTCTTGATAGACTGGGTGATGTGCTCTCTTGCCAGGATTCTTCTTACTCCTTGATATCTCTCAATCACACCTTTTAGTTACATCCTGATGTATACTCCTCAGGACTTTCTCGTGCAGTGTATTTTATAAATTGTCCAATTTGGTTTTACCCAGTATACTCCCCTGCCGGGTTTCTTTCATATTCAATCACTTCTTTTCATTATCTACAAACACTTATGACTTGCAATGCCTGGTATACTCTCCTGCCAGGGGTCACCTCATATACATACACTTGTTCTCTTTTACAAAACATTTATAACTTGAAATGCCTGGTATACTCTCCTGGTCTCCTGCCAGAGTTTTTCTTAAATGCAAACATTTCTTTTCATACACAAACGTGTGACTTCAAATGCCTGGTATTCTCTCCTGCCAGGGCTTTCTCATATGCGTATTGCGCACACTTGCAAACATAACAAGTTCTTATCTTTGTTCTGCTCTGCTTCTTTAAATAATATGGCCCTTTTGGTTCTTTCTCATTTACTTCATTTACTTCTGTTTGCTTTCGGTCCTGTTGCCGAAATGCCCTGGTGTCCCTTCTTCCTGCAGGTGGACTCAACAGTATGCTATGGCTTCTCAACAGTGAATCTGCAGCAGCTCATTGCCATCCTGCTTCTTTCCGTCAAACTCACCGCCCCTGCTTTATGGCTCTTGGCTTTCCCACGGCTCTTGTTTGCCTATTCCATGCTCATCTGGGCTCCAACAATGCTGAGGCTGTTCTTTGGTCCAGCAGCACACCAGAGGAGGCCATCATCCCTTCTTTGGCATTCCCACAGCATACATGTCTCTGCAAGCTGCCTCTCTTGGTTTCTCCCATGAGTTGGTTTGCTCCACGGACCTCACATTCGCCCAGCAGTCTCTTGGTCAGCACCAAGAGGACTCAATCTCTTCAACCAGCTCCTCCCTGTCAGCTGGCTTTGCTGTTTAAATGTGCCGCTGGCCATTATGTGCTCACAATAACTAGAGCCCGGCTTACGCTCTGGGTCTTCACTGATCTTCAAAACTAAGTCAAGGGAGCCAGGATCTGCTGACTTACATCGCAACCTTCAATAGGCTGGTGGTCGAGGCAGACTGGCCTGAGGAAAAATGGACTACATTGTTTCACCGGGGTCTTCGTGGGGACCTAAAGGACCTTCTGGCCCAAGTCGTGGATCCACCCTGGGATTGTGCCGAATGTATTAGTTTGGTGGTCCAGTTGGACTGCAAGATAACAAGAGCGACCGGGGGAAATCGGATACGTGCCCCTTATTCGTACGACCCAAAGATCAAACTCCGCGGGGCCCCGACGGGACCAGTGAACCCATGCAGAGGAGTCAGGCCCCCTCTAACCAAAGCCGAGCGAGATAAAAGGAGGGAGTTGCACTTGTGCCTGTATTGTGGAAAAGCAGGCCATTTCCTTAAGGAATGCCCGGTTAAACCACCCAGATGAACTGTCGGAGCCACAGATAAAGAAACCCCTGAAGAAGAATCAGGAAACGACCAAGCCCGACAATTGTAGGGGTCCAATTGTTGAGCGAAGAAATCCAGCTTCAGACCTCCCATTTTGTGCTACCTGTGATCTTAATTCCCATCAACAGCTGCACGACATGCATTCATTGGAAGCCTACATCGACAGCGGAGCGGTGGGCAATTACATCGATCAAGACCTTGCAGCAAAGATGGGGCTAAACCTTTGCCCCAAGCCAACCGCAGAGACAGTAACCACTGTTGATGGTACCGAAATTGCTTTGGGCCCTGTATCGGAGTGCACCGCAAACTCACCCTCCTGTGCGAAGATGGGCACTGTGGAATCATAGCCTTTGATCTGATTAAAGCCCCTCAGTTTCGGCTGATCCTGGGAATGCCATGGCTGGTCGCTCATAATCCACGAATCAACTGGTGAGCTTGCGAATTGGTTTTCGCCCACAGCTGTACGCACACCTGCTACCCGAAAGGGCGAAAGGCAATACTCGCAAGTTCCCCAGTTCAGGAGGGAATGGCGCGTGCCCTCGGAGGGATTGTGACTCTGCCGGTCCATTACCAAGATTTCCAAGACATTTTCCAGAAGGAGCAAGCCAACACCTTGCCCCTCCACAGACCTTACGACTGCCAAATCGATCTGCTGCCCGGTGCCCGTATTCCATGTGGGTGCATTTACGCACTCACTGAGCAAGAAAATCAGCACCTGAAAACGTACCTGAAACAGTACCTGGCCAATGGTTTCATTCGCCCATCCAAGTCATCGGACGCAGCGCCATTATTCTTCGTGCCAAAAAAGGAAGGCGATTTGAGAACGTGGGTTGACTATTGTGCATTAAACCAAGTTACCATCAAAAACCGCTATCGACTGCCTTTGATCGCGGAGTTACCGGACCAGGTTAAGGAAGTCCAGATCTATACAAAACTGGATCTGAGAGGGGCCTACCACCTGGTGCGCATCAAAGAAGGAGATGAGTGGAAGACTGCATTCCGTACCAAGTACAGCCTGTTTGAGTACCAAGTAATGCCGTTCGGTCTATGCAACGCCCCTGCTGCGTTCAAGTATTTTATGAATGACGTCCTCTGAGAACCTATCGACGTCTGCGCTCTTGTATACATCGACGACATCCTGGTGTATTCAACATCTGAGCAAGAGCACATTGGGCACGTACGGGTAGTTCGAGAACACCATCTTTACGCTAAACTGGAAAAGTGCTTGTTCCATGTTACGGAAGTGGAGCTTCTGGGCTTTATCCTTTCCCCCAAAGGCATACGAATGGACGCTCATAAGGTGGATGCAGTCCTCAATTGGCCAGCCCCCACTTCAATCAAAGGAGTCCAGAGCATGTTGGGGTTTGCGAATTTCTACCGTCGATTCATCCCTGGATTCTCCCAAGTTGTACACCCGATGACTTCATTGCTCAGAAAATGCAACAAGACGTTTAACTGGACTGAGTAAGCTGAAAAGGCCTTTCAAGAACTCAAGACAAGGTTCACCACGCTCCCATTTTGCGACACCCACGACCAGACCGACCTTACATTGTAGAAACTGATGCGTCCAGTCTGGCAATGGGGGCGGTTTTGTCCCAAAAAGACCCACTAACAGGCCAACTGCATCCGGTGGACATTTGGTCACGAAAGTTCACTCCAGCAGAACTCAATTACGCCATCACTGACAAAGAGTTACTGGCCATTAAAGCTGCCTTCAAGGCCTGGCGACCCTACCTGCTGGGAGCCAGGCACACCGTCACCATGATAACGGACCACAGAAACCTCCAGTACCTAAAGGGAGCGAAGGCTCAATCATCACGGCAGCTGCACTGGGCCCTTTTCTTCGCATAATATGACTTTGTAATTTCGTACTGACCCGGAGTTAAAAACGGCAAAGCTGATGCACTCTCCCGCATGGGCACAGATGAAATGGCACACACACCGCCTGACCCGGGGGCCATCATTCCAGAGAATAGAATCCTAGGTATCACAACCACCATGACCAGAGTGAACTCCTATATGAAATTCGACAGGTGTTCACCCAGGAGCAGCTACAAGAGTGGGGTTCCAGAGGGGAACATTACTGTATCAAGAATAAACTGCCGTATTACCGAAACCAGTTATTCGTACCAGTGAAGGAATTACAAGGACAGGTCATCTCCGAGCAACATGACTCCCTCATGGAAGGCCATCCAGGAATCACCAAAACCCTGGCCAAGATAAAAAGGAACTACTGGTGGCCAACTTGGCATAAAGATGTAGTCGAGTTTGTGTCTTCTTGCGGTATTTGTGCCCAAAATAAGTCTGTCAAGCAAAGACCCGCCTGGCTTTTACAGCTGTTGGACATTCCACCAGCCCCATGGCACACCCTGTCGCTAGATTTCATCACCGATCTTCCTCCCTGTCAAGGCTACAATACCATCCTGGTGATCGTGGACCTATTCTCTAAAATGGCTAATTTCTTCCCATTTAAGGGTCTACCGTCTGCATCCGGCCTCGCCAAAGTCTTCCTGGAACACGTAGTGCGCATGCATGGATTCCCTTCAGTTCTAATATCAGACCGTGGGACACAATTTGTATCTAGCTTCTGGAAGAAATGCTGCTCATTGGCTCAGATAGACATCCGTCTGTCCACTAGTCACCACCCTTAGACCGATGGCCAAATGGAGAGAACGAATCAGACTCTCGAGCAATATCTGCACTGCATGCTGCACCAGAGTGAAGGGGATTGGAAAGAACTCCTATGGATCGCCGAGTATGCCTATAATAATTCGCTATATAGCAGCACAGGACAAACCCCATTCTTTACGGTGTATGGAAGGCACCCACGCACTTCTGAATTAGACGTCCCCACAACCCTGGAAATGCCGGCAGTCGTGACCCTGCACACAACCATCACCCAGGCCTTCACAAAAGCTCAAGAACGCCTACAACAAGCTAAGGCACGTCAGAAAAGATGCACGGATCAGCTCCGCTCCGAAGCCCCTGTCTACCAGGTGGGAGATATGGTGTAGCTTGCCTACAAGCATATACCAATAAAAGGAACGCGAAAGTTTCGCCCACGGTTCCTGGGACCATACCCAGTGGAAACCATCACTAACCCAGCAGCTGTGAAACTGACACTGCCAGCCCACATGCAAATACATCCAGTATTCCATGTATCGCTCTTGAAACCAGTCAAGCCAGGTACCCGTGTAACTATTCCACCTGAACCGATCATCATTCAGGGAGAACCGGAATACGAGGTAAAAGACATTCTGAACTCCAAATATGTGAGGTCTACACTCTACTACCTAGTAGATTGGAAAGGATACGGACCCCAGGATAGAACGTGGGAACCCAGCGAGTACGTCCATGCTCCGCGCTTACTCCTGCGTTTCCATCAAACATTTCCCTCCAAACCAGGACCAGGCCAGAGAACCACTTTAGGGGGGGGCCTAGGGGGGAGTGCTATCACGATCTCAGCCCCACCGAGGGCTCCCGGGGCCCTAAAGACCTTATTCGGTCGCCCTCTGATTCCTTGGAGCCAGTCCTGGTGATGTTGGCATCGGAGACACATGCTGGGACGGGGTTTCAATGGGCAATGGACAAGCATGGCCGCCCCCATGTGGAATACTGGGAAACTGCATTCAACGGTCTACCATCCAGGGTGGGGCCCGCCCCGAAGGCACCTGGGATACCACCTGGCTATTTAAACCACGCCCGATCAGAGGCACGCGCTTCGCGTTATTCTGCTTTAGCAGCGTGACGTTCACCGGGTCCTGCTCTGCATCCTGGCCTACCGGGCCGAGAAGAGACAAGAACCATCGCCATCCTTACCTGCTCTGCAGCATCTTCCGGGAAATAAGTCGTCCAAGGCAAGAACCATTGCCATCCTCACCTGCTCTCCAGCATCCTCTGGCGATCAAAGTCGTCCAACGCTTGTTGTCCTCCTCCATCACCTTCAAGACATCTTTCGTCCCCTTAGATTCCTGGGGACCATTCATCTTCAGATCTTCTCGACCTGCAAGACAAACAATAGCGCAGGTTAGCCATTTGCAAGGATGCTCTCAGCGCCGCTTGGCGTTTCATCTTACCTTCTCGAACCCGGCTCCGGCTTCCCCCGCAGCTTCCAACACCTGCAAGTAGAAGTGAGAAGGTTACATGCAAATCCAAATAAAGACATTGCATTCACCAATAAAGACTTACCTGAAAAGAAGGAATTGCAGCCGGTCTGGACTCCGGCCCTCTCCAGTGAAGAAACTCAGCGGTACGATGCCATTAACGATGCGACCCTGCCCAGCACAGCAGGACGGAGAGCGCACCGTTATATCTTACAGAGCCGATCCTCGACAGCCTGAACTCCTGGGAAGGTGAGAGGTCCCGAAGAACTTACCGGCTTATCGCGAGGCTTCCTCGTGGAAACAAAGTGAGCGTTACACACTGGACCTGTGCTGTCAGTAGCATACCCCCTGACATCAGAGATAAGGGTATTCCTTGGGCACCCCTGTGACCGAGTGGGGGACGCCTAGCACCACCTCACTCGGCCTGACCCCCGAAGCATCCAATGAAGTAATTCCGGACCCCTCAACAAGCCATTAACATCCTGGACACTCACTGGTGTGGTGCCCCCATAGTAGGAAGTCGCAGTCTGCTCCTGCCTGCGCATACAACCCTATGGCCACCTCTGGGGGGCCCGACCTGGGGTCATAGTAAATCACATGCCAGCGTCCTGCCTGCCGCTGGGAGCTGCGGATCCGAGTTGGGAACGTGGACCTCTGACTGGAGCCCCTACACGGTGCACCATACACCTTACAGACCGTGTGAAAGAGGGGAGGCATAATCAACTGACCCCAAGAAGAACGTCAACTGGTGACATCTGCCAAAGGGAGGGTGGAATACATGTGGATCCACCCCGACCCTGGCGATACAATCCTACGACTTCTACGGTAGTGCCTCCCGTACTGCTCACTTGGGCCCAGCGACACGCGCACAACCTTGTTCTTCCCCACAAGCCCGACGCCACGGCTGCAGACTTAGGCAAGAAGGGGGGAAGGTGCCTGGACACGAACCATGACCAGAGGCGCCAGAGATGGGGGGAAACCGGAGCCATGGACAAATTCACAAAGTCAGCACCAAGGACCGAACAAGGTCACTCAGCACAAGCTCAAGGCGAGCCCTCCATACCAATCTCCACTCCGACCCCCGATTTTACCAGCATGAGGAAGGCTATGGCAAAGAAATTTGAGGCCATTCACAAAAAATGTGATGATATTAACGCAAATGTGGCATCACTGAGAACCCAGATGGCCCACAAAGGAGCCCGGATCAGAGAGGCCGAGACCTGGATTGGGGCCAATGAGGACGGTCTGCATGCCCTCCAGGACACAGTGGCAAACCTCACCCGAGACATGTAGTTTGTTAAAAACAAGTGTGATGACCTCGAGTACCGAAATAACATCAGGATAGTCGGGATCCCCGAAAACGCACTTACAGGAAAAATTGAAATGGCACTGAGAACCTACTTAAAGACCTCTTGGGGAACCCATGCACTGGCCCCGCACCCCAAACCTGGAGACTTCCCCAGGCCTATCATTTTGAAAATACTGAGCTTTTGAGACAGAGATCATCTTCTCAGGCTGGCTTGGGAAAGAAAAGAGTTGAGGCTGGGATCCCAGATCATCAGGATCTTTCCAGACTTTTCCACTGGAGTGCAGCAAGAACGGTGCCAATTCAATGGGGTGAAAATATGCTCAGGGAGAGGAATATTCAGTATGCTATGTTCCTCCTGGGACACCTAAAGCTCAACTTTTGGGGCAAACTATATTTCTTCACTGTCCCGAGCGAAGCAGTGAAAGACATAGAAGCACAGATACCTGTGGACAATCCTGCTGTCGACCCGATGGAAGACAACCAACCTGCTCTTGCTCAGATGTTGAATACACCAGGATGTCACTGATCACTGTACTAACATGAGCCGATAGTGGCGCTCTAAAGTAACAGCTGCCTTTCCATGCTGCATATATGGGTGTCTCGCCCCAGTTCCAATGTTTGTGCCATGCGGCAATAGTATACCCCCTTGCAGTTGCAATGTTTGTTCTATGGGTTAAGTTGACTCCTGGTCCCGGTTGGATCATAGGGAATGATCGGGGGGGAGGGGGGTTGGGTAGTGGCACTGCTAGGTTGGGGTTGGCAGTGGGGGTGTTGGAAGGGGGGGAGACGTGGTGGCAATACCCGGTGGCTTCCTGGTGTGGAGTTGGGCGCCCTTGACGTAGCCTTTGAAAGTTGGAGGGAGGAAACTCTTAAACAGTTGGCGACTAGGTACTTGAGGGAGAGGGCCTTACTATACAAAACGTACAAGGCTAATACATTTCATCTGGTACATGTTGAAATGACACACAGAATATGCCACCGCAACTAAAGATACAGAGCTGGAGCGTCCGGGGGCTTGGTAACTTTGTTACGACGCGCAAGATCATGTCATATGCTCAGCGGCACAAAGCAAACGTGTTGCTCCTACAAGAAACACACGCCAGAGAGGGAGTTTGTCGGAATATGGCCCCTAGCTGGGTCCTAAATAGATATTTCACCTCCTTCTCTTCCCAATCTCGGGGCGTTATGAACCCGGTGCATAGAAACCTAATATTTGTCGAGAAAAAGTCACATATAGACCCCGAAGGGAGCTATGTGGTGATCCATTGTATACTAGACGGTATGGAAGTGATCCCAGTCAACACGTACTGCCCAAATGTGGACTCCCCAGAATTCTTTAATGCAGTGGAGAGGCTACTATCGGCATATGTTGGGGTGCCCATAATCGGGGGGAGACATGAATCTGATATTAAACTGCACACTTGATACAACTAACCCCACCCAAGACCCCAACCAAGAGCCACTTGCCAGCTGCACTCTCTCATGCAATCACCAGACCTCTGCAACCCCAGGTGCATCATGCACCCACATGCGAGGGACTATACCTTCTACTCCTCTGTGCACGATATGTCTTCCTGAATCGACATGTTCTTGGTTTCCGGCTCACTGAAGGGGAGAGTTGCAGACACAGATATCAGACACAGATATCAGATCCCGCACATTATCTGACCATTCCCCGATATCCCTGATGCTACAGATGGGGGTAGACAATGCGACTGTTCCTGGAGATTCAAGTGAGTGGCACAAGAGGGCGTTGTTTTTCATGCGGAAATTAAAGCAGACAGCAATAACGTTTTTGCTAGTAACGGGGCGCGTGACACATCCCACGGAATTAGATGGCAGTTCTTTAAGGTGTTTATTAGAGGGATGGTCATATCCAGTGAAGCCGGGGTACTCAAATGCAAACGTAGAGATCTTGAGAAATCCGAAATGTCCCTTAAGAAACTCGAGATAGAATACAACCTATCCCCTCACCCCCAAATACTGCTGCAAATCAGATCGGAACTAGAAACATTTGAATCACACGTGATGCGTGAGGTCCGCTACTTCGCCGGTCCCGTAGCAGCCAGGAAATATAGGGAAGGAGACAAGCCTGGAAGGACTCTGGCTAGACTGGTGCAAGCAGAAAGAGGGTGATCCCATGATGATTCCATTTGTAATGCAAAGGGGAACTTATGTGGGCAGATGCTGAGGTGGTTGGCTTGTTCTGTGATTTCTACAGGGACTTATACACTGCGGGACCACCCATAGACAACCAGGTCTTACATGCTCTACTGGAGGGCATACCGATGTCACGCCTTAATGCCCAAAGCAGAGAGGCACTTGACTGCCCCATCACACTGGATGAAATCATGGGGGTAATATCCAACTTGCCCAAAGGGAAAGCTCCAGGTCCAGATGGCCTAACTGCAGAATTCTATCGGGAATATGCGGCGGTATTAGCCCCCACCCTACACGACGTATGGCAGGAATCTTTGCAGGTAGAGATGCTCCCTGCCTCGATGTGGGAGTCTGTGATTACAATATTCCTTAAATTGGATATGCCCAGTAACCAGTGCGGTTCCTACAGACCCCTATCGCTCATGAACTGCGACACTAAATTATTCGCCAAAGTGCTTGCCAACCGCCTACTTCCCCTGATGCCACATCTGATTCACCCAGACCAAGCCAGGTTCATCCCTGGAAGGTCCACATCGCTCAATATCAGGAGACTATTCAATGTCATGGCAAGGTTAGACCCCCATACATGGGCAGTTGCGGTAACCATTGATGCGCAAAAAGCCTTTGATATGGTGTCCTGGGAATACTTATGGGCGGTTCTGAGGAAAATGGGGATAGGCCAAAACACGATACGTTATATCCAATTACTATATACACAGCCAGTAGTGGTGGTTAACTCCTGTTTGTCTGAGCAGTTCCATTTGGGCAGAGGCAACCGTCAGGGTTGCCCTTTCTCCCCTATCTTATTTGCCCTGGCTAACGAGCCCATGGCAGACTTTATTAGAGAGCACCATGGGCAGCGTCGGATCCGCCTGCTTAGCTAGCCGGGGATAGTGTCTCTGTACGATGATGACGTGCTGTTATATGTCCGTGAACCACACATTAATCTAGACCCCATACAGCAGGACGTTGTTCACATTGGGCAGTTTTCCGGGTTTACAAGCAACCTCTCCAAATCTGAAGTATTTCCGCTCACGGATAGCACCCCTGAACACCGGGGACCATTCCCCCTGCGCTCCGCACCTGACCATATCAAATACCTGGGGGTGTCGATATCTAGAACGCGGCCCACATTGTTACAGGACAACTACTACACAGCTGCTGCTGTAGTCAAGAACAAAATGCACAGGTGGCAAGCTCTTCCATTGTCCACGCCAGCCAAGCTCTCACTAATTAAAATGGCACTACTACATAAATTAATCTATGTTTTTTTCTATGTCCCAATCTGGCCTGGGAAATCTTACTTCACCAAACTGCACTCACTCTTCACTCAATTTCTGTGGCACTCCGGGGCGGTTCGAAAGAAATGGGCTGAACTAACGGCCTCTTACGAGAAGGGAGGGGTTCTCTGCACCGCACACCGAACTATACTGGATGGCCTCCCAGGTGCAATTCACCTCATACTGGTATATAATGGAGCACCCTCCCCCACATGTCAAATTAGAGGCACTTGCTGCTGGGCGCACCAACCTTAAAAACCTTGTACTAGACCGTTGGTACAAAGACGACTCCCCTTTGGACCCGGTTGCCTCCACACTGAGAGCATGGCACTCGATCTTTTCCCACAAAGGGGCTGAACACCCATTCTATTGATGGCTTCCAATCTGTAATTTCCCAGGGCTACAACCACTGCGGGACAAGGCAACCCAAAATTGGTGGAAGGTACTGTGATACAGAGCACTGGTCGACCTATTCCCAAATGGGAAATTCATCACCCCAAAGACCTGGAAGCCGGTTCACGAGGGTACCGGGTGGGAACTGTTTCAATACTACCAAATCCGTTCCTCAGTGACAACTAGATGGCCGACTATCCTAGCGAACCGCCCGAAACACCTATACTTGCATACATAGCTAATTCAGGCGATAGCAGGCACATACCATCCACATTATATAGAATGCTATTAGACAAGACAGCCACCCCCCCCTGAATGCACGGCTCGCTGGTCCGAGGAACTGGTAATGGGACTCACAGACACCCAATGGGCACACATGTGCGCCCACACCAGAAAGGTCTCTCTTAACTTTCGTTTTCAATTCATGCAATTTAAAATACTACATCGATTATATTACACCCCCGCCAGACTTTCCAAAATGTCCCCACCTAAGGAGCACTGCTGTCCCAGATACTATAGCACAGCAGCAGACCACATACACATGTTTTTGAGGTGCCCGCAACTGGAAACCTTTTGGAATAGAATCATAGACGTGCTGTCGGACATAACAGGCACCCCACTGGAGAAACACCTGCTTGGGGCACTATTTGGATTGTGATCCAATACACTGAGTAGAAGTAATAGGTCCTTTGTCAATATGGGATGCATGATTGCTAAAAGAGCTATACCCCTTCACAGGAAAAATAAAACTCCCCCCACAGAGAATGTATGGCTGAAAGCGCTGACTTGGGCGCATGAGAACGAGGAACAATATGCCCATACATTCCCTGTTGCAGCCAGACCCCGAGACATTTGGGGCGACTTACGCTGTTACCTGGCCCGAGAAGAAGTGAGCGAGTGAAAATACTAATGCATGGTCCCCTGACTTACCGTTGACTGAATCTGCAGTAGCTTCCATGTCATGAAAATTGTACAGATGCTAATATTAATGTTGTATACAGCCGTTGTTGATGCAATGCCGAATTCTCTGCTGTACCTGTAAATTGCCAACTTAAAGAAAAAGTTTTTTAAAAAATAGCATATTAATAATGGTATACAGTGATGTCAATGAAAAAAATAACAAATCACTTTTTTAACTAACTAAAACTAACGAAAACATTTTTTTTTTGCTAAAAGTATATATGGGGTTGGGGTAAGGGATTAAAACGGGTGGGGGGGTTAGAGAGGGGTAATAAAGCTAGGGAAACATGGTGCTTGGGGTAGGGGACCACCCATATTTAAAAAGAGAAAAAAAATCGATATTGTTTTCGTTATTTTTAATTAGATTAAAAAGTGTCCGGTATTATTTTACATTGAACCATAATAATTTACCTTACTTGCACATGATGGGATCTGTCAGCACTGTATGGGGAATTTTATATGTGCAGCCTTCTTCCTCCATTGGTCTGTCCATCCCAGCACTGGCACCCAGCCACAAGTTATTATCACCCCAATTTGAAGAGCATATTGGTTGCTATCATGGCTTAACGAACATTGTAAAGTCCAGGCGAGTATGTTAATAAGTTCCATAATGTTTGGATCCCATACGTGACCATGAAAAAAGTAATACAAGTGTATAGTTAAAAGGCAGCCACCACTTGCTTGTTACATGGAGCCATCCACAAACATCCGTTCAAAGTAACAGGGTACTACTATGGAAATACGTATTTACAACATGGCTAGCTAGACCCCATTTATTTATATTATGCCTACTTTGTATTTAAAATGCAACCACTTGGTAGAGCAGGGAAGCATAAATCCCAAATACTGAAGGGTGGTTGGCATAGTGTGAACAGGGCCCTTAGCCTGAGCAGAAAGCTTCAGTTGCGGTATCCCAACTAATGCTCCTGGCGAATGCCTCTTGGTTCAATTCAGAGAGGCAAAGGGGGCAGCAGCATATGCACAACACTATGGACCTCAGCAGGTGTTGGGCGGAGCTGCAAAAATGCAGTGGTAACGCTATTTGCATTGGCAGTATCCCAGCGCAATTACCGCCGGCATACCGCCAAGGCCGTGATGATGCCCCGACCAGATTTTGCCACATACCAGTGTTCATGGTTTTTGGCAATGTGTAGCTCCGCTGTCTACATAGATTTCAAAACCAGCATTAGAACAATCTTCCCTTTTATTCCAGAACAAGTTTTGAATAAAACGCCCTGTAAAAGTAATCCCTATACTGCATCCCCCAACAATGCAGCCAATCACACAGTATACACATAAAAAACACTTCTGTGTTGTTAACAGCATTTCAAAAGTAATCTGATTGAAACTGTTTCGATGAAAACAACCTTTAAAAGTGCATATTAGATCATTTTCCTCAACCATTTAATTTGTATTGTCATTTAAATATCATGCATAATTTACTGATTGATGTAAGAAATGGAACAAGTGTATTACTCTCACTGTGATGTAAAGTAACAGGGCTGTCTGAGCTCCCCAACAGACCATGAGTTGTGTTGCCTGTGATATGAATAATTTGACCTTCTGAGAACCTAATTCAATTGGAGTATGTGTACAAGTGTTCTGGGTAAGCTTTAACAGATAACCATTTATATTCATTTGCGAAGACCCACAGAGAGTAATTACCTTAACTGAGCATTAACTGATTTAATGAGGGCCTGTCACATGTACATTTCTGCAGGCAGCCCCCCAAACTCCACCTAGGTAAGCCAAGTCTTTTATGAGGTCATAACTCTTCCTCAGTGAGATTTGGTCCTGAATGTGTTGCCCGTGAAATAGGCGACAGGATAGGTATATTATCTAAGTGATATCTGTAGGCTCTAAAGTGGAAGATACAGAGACCACAGAATTCTAAACTGTTCAGATCCAATGGGGACTCATTGCATACTTGCATGGGCACAGCACAGGCAGCCAAAAAAAACTGTTTTTCAAACTACTGCAAGATCTGATTCATGCGACACCAGCCTTGGATCTTGTTCGTTTTGGGAGCTGCTACTTAAACAATGTGGTTGACTCCCTACTTTCGTAACAGATGTTTGCACAGAATTGCATACTATGAAACATTACGGCTGAAACATTTTAGCTGAAAACAACAGAGGATATTTCAGGAGATTTCTCACATATTATCCGGTGGTATGAGCGAGACTGTGACCTGTGCATAAAGGCACAGTAAGGCCCCTGGGAGTGATACTGTAATGGCTGGCATTACTGGTGACTTACGGAAACTAGAGTACAACAATGAAAAGCCCAGCTTTGCTGAAAAAGAATACAAAGGTATGTTAATTTGGCTCTGATTGGTCTGATATTGGACCCTGATATAGGGGTGGGCACAATTCTTCTATAGTCAGTGATGAAGGCCTGGCCTCGGATACAGAGATTTTGGTGCCATTAGTGTTTAAATGTGTTGCGAAACAGAACAGTTTCTAATGACCCCGTTTCTAATGACCCAGGACTGAGATTGGTTCAGATGTCAGCTATTGGGGTCCACTTAGCTTACATAACCATTGAGCGGACTGATAGTTAAGCTTTTAGAGTCTGCTTTGAAATTTCTTTCAGCAGCCAAATCTCTTGTAATCATATTGATACGGTCCTCAATGAATCCCAAGTAGCCCAAAGTCCCCCATGAGGTGTTATTGATATTGGTTATGTCATTACTAGAAGGGTCCTGGGACTCCAAGGAACGACTAAGGTGTTTTCTGCAGTTTTGGAGAGGTAATGAGGAGAGCTATACCAGTGGGCCATAAAGGCATGGGGAATGGAAGGAGTACCCTCAAAAGGAAAAGTGGGATACCATATCCCATTCGATGATGCCATGACATTCCCCTGTTGGTTACCTCCCCCATGTGGCCCTCCCTCATGTAGCTGCCCCCAAGGTCAGGATCAGGTAGCAGCTGTTGTCACCTGGCTAAATTGGAGGAAGCAGCAACTGGTAAAGGAGTGATGACACCATTATTCATAGCACCACCCTATTGTATTGAACAGGGACATGCACTAATGTCTACACAAACTATCAAGGTAGTGTGGCTGAGTAGTAAGGCTTAGACATCTGAGAGTGGCAACAGGTTCAGTTAAGCACACACAGCGCATTCCTAATGATACAAGTTAGGCAGAAGGTATGAAAAAACAATTATTTATTTAGGCCTTGGACAATTCTTAGCAGTTTAAAACTACAGGTAAGTGTTATACTAAAAACAAACTACTGTTGTATGCACTGGGGTGAACCAGAAAAAGGAGTCAGACATGTTCAAAAAGAGTTTTGTTTAAAATAAAAGAAAACTCCTAACTTGACCTATTGTTAAGAGGGAAGTTCTCTAACTAACAAAAGTAAAATTAAGAGTACACGTCAAGTATCTAACTGTCCCTACCACTTTGAAAAAATACCCAAGTAAAAGAAATGGGAGGCTTGTAGACTAGCGTCGGTATGGACTTCTGTCTTGCTGTAGTGAACTTGTTTCCAGTCGCCCAGTCGCCCAATTCTTGCAGATTGTTTTCACAGATTTAGTATCAAATCCTTTTGGAAAATTACCAAATATCGACGGTCTGGTTATCCCTCTCTCTTTGCTAAGGAAACAGTTTCTGATTTTTAAAATGTTCCAATCGCTCCCGGATGCCTTGATATTACACCCCCCCCTTGTAGCATTGGGACTTCCCAATGTCTGATAGCTCTCTGGTAAAGTGTCTTATTTCTCGGTACAAACTTAGCTTAGGGCTTCTACCCAGAAAAGGAATACAGCTTTCACTTTCCTTCACTCTTTCGATATAGGCCCTGGACCTCATTACAAGTTTGCTAGTATCCTGGTGGTAAATCCACCAGGATATCTGCAAACTGTATTACCGTTACTAGCACTCAGTTCTGCTGAATTACCGCTGGAGTATGAGTGCCGGAAAGGATGGTAAATCCCCATTCCATGGAGAGCCATAGGACTCCATGGGGGGTTTTCTGGTAATATTGGCGATTTTCTGCCGTTAGGGTGTCAGAATTACCTCCAGATCTTAGCTGGAGTTAATTCCTCCACCCCACCAGCAAACGTGTACTTTGCGTTGCGGACACATGCCGGTATATGGTAATTCCGACACATTCATTCTGCACCAGCAAAATTGTAATGATACTGCCTGTGCCTGTGCTTCCTTGAGGCTCTTAATGGTTGTTTCAGCTTGGATACACTGTGTCTGTATCTTCTCCACTCTCACTTATTGGGGCTGTGGGCCCTTCTTGTTTTCTTCACTTCTCATAGTTTTGGCAGCTATTCTAGAGTAGCGTTACAGTGTTCATATCCCTTTTCTTTGGATTAGTGGGGCCGGGTGCCCGTTACGTTTTCATGACCTTTCAGAGGTTTGGCAGCTACTCCAGCCCTACATCACATTATTCGTATCCCTTTCTCTATGGGTTAGAGGGACCGGGTCCCTGTTACATTCACTTTGTCTTTCGTACCTGCGTCGGTTTTCGCTCCTCCTGGAAACCCACAGTCATATGTCTTGTTCGCCTCCACATGTCCCCAGCGTCTCTTTCACTGACCGTACCTCTCGCAGCAGGAAAGGCTCTTGTCAGCAGGAGCTCAGGACCTCAGGCTCCTCTCTTCTTTCAGGTCTCGACGTTGGTTGCTGGGCACCAGGCCCACCAAGCCTTTGCATGGCACTTGCTCTTCTCTAAGCGGGGGAGTTCCTCCTCCAGTCACAGTTCGTTCTCCTTTTATATACATAATTGGAATCAATGAAAAGATGTAGGCCTACCCTGATCATGGCACTCAGGTGATGTTCAACATTACCTGAAGCCAATAGAGTCAGGGAAGAATCTCTGTGCATTATTGGGGTAACAGGGAATGCAACAATCTTTTCCGACGGCCATAAGTGCAGGAAGGGTGCTTTGGACAGGGAGTTCAATGCTGGAATGGGAGTCCTTGTCCCCAAGAGGGGAATCCTTCCCACTGAGATTCCATTTGCCCAGACGCCTAGGGAGGGTCTTGTGTAGCAGCCTCGCCGCCCCTAGTCTCAAAGGATTTCCCGGTCCTAGCTGCCAAACTATGGAACGCTATGCCTCTGACACTTAGAGCAGAACCCTCTTTCTGGACTTTTGGAGCCAATACTAAAACTTGGCTTGCCACCAAAAATTATGCTTAATGCACTTCATCTCCGCATATCTTTGTCGACCATCTTGTAACCTGGTCCTACACATTCCAATGTTGTTATCTCACAGTTTGTATTTTATACTTTGCCATGTTGTAACTGTCTCGAAGTCTCCGGCGCCCGTTTACCCCAGGGTTCGGTGCGCGGTACAAATAAAGAAACTAAACTAAACAAATCTAACTAAAGGAGGTGGCTCCCCTCTGGGGTGAAGGGGCAACTGTCTAGATTTGCCACAACACATTCACTTTTGGGATGCTCTGGCTAGAGGGCACCAGCATTTTACTTTTGAACACAGTTAGATCAGTATTAGAACACTGCAATGTCAAAAAGAAAGTGAAGAAAGAACAAGGTAAGTAATAACTAATTAAGAGAAGTAATATGTAAAAGAGAAATGTGTTAAACACAATATACAAACTTATAATTGTAAGTTCTACACTTAAAAAGTCCTTCCTTTGCTAGTACGGATGGGGGAGTCACAAGTCCCAGCAGATCTCTTTGCAGTAGTTTTTAAGGTAGTGTGATGAATCCTTCAGAGACCTCACAAAAACCCTACCTAAAGTCTCCTCCCAGGGACCCAGGCGAAGGCAGCCGCTACCTGATCCTGACCCTGACCCTGGGCGCGGTATTAGCCGGGCGAATCACCAGTGAGGATCAGGGCTCTAGTGGAACAGGCGGGCTATGTTGGGAGAGACGCAGTATTTGTCTTGAGCAAAGGAAGAAATGTCAGTGATGCGGAATATGTAATGCCTTGCTGTCAGAGGGAAGTTCTCTTTCCCAAAGCTAATTATCTTGAGTTTTGTGAAAACTGTCATAATCAATCATTTATCAGGAGTACAAACTCTTTCATAAAGTTGCCCACATTTATGATGGTAACAACTCTTGTGGTCAACAGGAGAATGATAAATACAAATCTCAGAACAATAACATCTTAAGTTCTGATAAACCTAACTCTCCTGGAAATCGGAACCACTCACTGATTCCTTCTAAAAACCCTTTGGAAGATGTAATTAAAGATAGAAGTGAAGTAGGTAAAACTGGAAACAATATCCAGAGTAAAAGAAGTAATTTGAACATTGTTGACTGCAGGTCCTACAATGCCCAAAGTACTGGGACGAAAAAGAGGGATGGAAAGGCACTGGATTGCAAGGTGCAGCTTAGTATCATTGTTAATGACCCACAAATGAGCAGGACTATGGAGTATAAAGGGGCCCTAAGGTGCAGGCCATTGGGATAAGCAGGAGGTGGAGTGATTTCCTTTACTCCATGTTGAAGTGGAAACAGAAGTCGAAGGAAAGCAGAGATGCTGAAGCCACCGCTATTTGTAGAGCAGATTCCGGTTCCGAGAGGGTCTCTATCCTTGAAGGGCTTGCATTCAGAGGTTGTGCAGCAGAAAGCGTTGCTGTGGAAAGCTTTCCCGCCTTTGATGGTCCTGAATGCAGAGGTTGCGTGGCGGGTAGCGTGAGTTGTAAAGCCTTGCCCATCGTAACTCGAACTCTGGCGGCAGGCGATCACCAGAGTGTCTGTGGAGCGAGGAACACTCCTCCCATGATCGGCTTGGGCCGCGTGAAGAGAAGGGAAGCAGTATACAATGCAGAGTGAAGCGGAGGAAGCATAAGTCCTTATGCCAGCAGAGCCATGCTCCGTAATTGCCAACCAGCCATAAACAATAGTTTTGAATACCGAATGATGTTAAGAAGTTAAGGTGGAATAATAATACTGACTATGCATATCAAACTGATACAAAGAAGCTAGAGTGGCAGAGTAAGAGCTTTGGGAGCAGACAAGAAGGTTACAATTATACGTACAAAAGTCATACATAATTTCCAAAGCCAAAAATGGCAATATCATAAAGAAGCTAATAAGAACCAGTATTTCTAAAGCCAAAAAGGGGCAATACTAAAATATGCTAACAAAACTTATCATTGCCAAAGCCAAGAGAGAGCAATTAAGAAGCAAGCAGATTGTAAATCCTATTGCCAGAGTGAGAAAGGGGAAATAGTTGGAAAAGACCTAAACAAGCATTGTCCAAACCCAAGAGGAGCAGGTGTGAAAGTAATTGGGCCTCATTACGGGTTCAGCACCAGACTTCCCGGTGCCACTGATATATTACAAGTCTGGCGGCTGGGAAGTCAGGCGGTGGTAATTTTGTTAATCCCCATTCCAATAGAGTCAACTAGGACAGTGCTTCTGTGGCGGCTTTGCCTACTGTGACTGGTACAGCAGCTCCGGCAGGCAAACCCATAGTTTGCCGGTCCAGAAAAGAGGGTGCTGGTGAGCTTGCCGGCACCCTTATTTCAGGACCGGCAAACTCGGCATAAGGTCCATTATCAGCAGTTTGTTGATGTAAGAGTGGGAAAACAAGAGAGGCAGCTAAGCAGCCCTCCTGATAGAAAACTTTCAGGAGGAGAGGAGTATAACCTGCATTGCATGTGGCAATCGTAAGTGTGGAACAAACAGCACCAATGTGTTTCATGCCTTCCCAGAAGAAGTAGTCAATACTGAGGTTGTTCAAAGTCAAAAGACATTGATTGCTAAGTTGTTTGCAGCAACCTTTACCACATAAGTGCATGTAGTAGAGTTAGGAGTTTCCTTTGATCCTGGCAGTCGTGTATACCAGGGCAGAGACTTTGTAGTGGTAGACCTGGCAGGTTAGTGGACCACTTAGAAGTAATTGAATTACTGTGTTGTGGTTAAGATTGTTAAGAAGAAGAGGTGGCAAGACCACTAGAATACCTTTTGAACTGTTATGGAATCATCCTGACAAAACATTGTGTTGATGCAGATGAAATGTGGAAGTGTTTTTCCCTATGAAGAAGTTGTGTTGAACTCTTTGTCGTAAGTGGAGCGATAACGACTTGTCATATCATTTTGAACTGGTGGTCAAGTCCAAAAATTGTTGTAAGATAGAACTTTCTTAATTTTGAACTGTGAACTGTTGGATGAAAACCTCCTTACTGGGCAAGGGAATCTCGCCCAGGATACAATGAGAACAAGCTATCGTGTTCATGTTGGACATCACTGTTAATTTTGTTAATTTTGAATTGCCATATATTCCCTTATTAAGTGTGTTGTATGTATAAGTGTGATGGACAGATTCCCTTTGTTAGAGTCTTTCCTTTCATTTATTTTGATAGGCAGGGAAATCCTGTTCAGGATAGGGATAGTGAGGCGTTTGTCAAACCCTTTTGAGTTAATAAAATGGCTTCTTATGAAAAACCTTTACAAAGTTGTCTGCCTCACATTTGTGATCCCCTCACAATAGTCTGAAAATGTGTTGGTAAAGCACAAGGAAGGATCCTTGACCATAACTCAGTCTTTGCAGTCTTTAAAATCCTGCTAGACCTGCAAGTTGAGTAACTTAGTTTACCTACTTGACCTAAGATAAATTGTGACGTGCAACAAAAATGTAACCAGCGCTTTCTGTAAATTGCTGTCACCATAAGCCCATTTCATGTTTGGTGTACTGCTGCCCCCCAGAGTCCAGCTACGCCCAGTGAAACCTTTATTTGACATTTACTGAAAATAAAGTTTGTTTGCAGTAAATGTCAGATAAAAGTTTCAAACATCCAAACATTTCATTGTACTCACCAGCAAGATTGAGTACCATACACATGGAACTCAACCTTAAAAAAAAACTCCTCAACTATGCGAGTGGTCATAGTATATTTGAGAAGCTTGAGGTCTCCAGTGCATGCATGGGAGAGGAAAGGCATGACTTTACACCTGTTAAATTTATGGAGGATAGGGGCGATAGGAACAAGTATGTTTACTCACGCTGTACTCCGATTCACTCAGGGACCACTTCAGAGGCAACTAAAATTTCTAGGCCTTCATGTACTTTGTCTTTGTACTGTTGTTTGGTTGTTCATACTGGTCCAGGGGTCAAGGCACTGATGCAGGCCTTCTGGAGATCAGCAAAAAAACAATGCGGATGGCTGCAACGATGAGTTCCTGGTCTTCAGCAAGATGTTCATCTTTGTAGTAGTCTGGATGTAAACAGCAATCTGATGAATGATTGCAAAAGTTGTCCTTTTATCCAGGATTCAAGCTGGAGTCCACCCTCCCCCCTAGCCCTCACTGTGGTTAGGAACTGCACCATTCAAACTGGCAGAGGCTGTCCAACCGGCCTCCAGCAACCACCTCTGCCCAGCAACAGGCATACTTTGTCCAGGATGTGGGCTGGGACCAGACACTCCCAGCCCAAATCCGGCCACAAACATACACCGCCGCTTTGCCAGGGAAAGCTCAAGCTTTGTCTTGGAAAGGTCTTAACATATATAGCAAATATGTCCCTGACAAGGCAGGAAGAGGCCAAAATACAAGATGGCTAAAGGCCAGGTAAACATCTCGTGGCATGTCCATATTAGAGGATATGGTACTCTAAAAGACAGTGGGCCTCATTATAAGTTTGCCGGTCTGGAAACAACGGTACCGGTAAGCTTGCCGGGTCATGATGTTTCTGGACCGGCAAACTATGGTTCTGCGAGCGGGTGCCTTTCAGCCCGCCAGGTCTGACCTGGCGGGTGGACGTCACCCGCGCGCAGACCTCAACGGATGCACCGGCACCATTCACAAATGGTGCCGGTGCATCCGGCCTCCCCCTTCACATTGAGTCCAATGGGACTCAAATGGGAATGGGGAGTAATATTTTCTGACACCCGGCAATGGGGAATTACTGGGACCTCCAGGCCTGTAATGCCCCGGTAAGTCCCCATTGCCGGGTACCGGAAAATTCATGACTCCGGCGGCAGCCATACCGGTATTTACCGGCACGGCTACCGCCAGGTTCATAATGACCCTCAGTAAGTGGTAAAATGCAAAAGTGCAGGCGAGAATATTGAAAAAAATAGCAGGAAAATATCTGCTGCTATCAGCCCATCTTGGGCACATCATGCGAGTTAACCACAAAGTTACCAAAAACAAAGTTATAGGAACACAAAGTATCACAATCACACCTCACTGTAAAGTGATGTGTGCAGCATACAACAAACAAGGAATTTCACAATGGGGGACAAAGTCCCCCCCCCTGATAGCTATAGGGACTGATCCGTGCCCCCAAAACAGATGAGCTTAGCAAGGCGAGTGACGTGCTAGGTTAGTGCAGTGACATGAAAATCTTTTGTGAGAGTCTATTTTTGATCCGTGCTAGTTTTGTGCAGCAACACAAGAACATTTGTGGAGTTCTTTTTTTTATTTGTGCTAGTTTCACAGCAGCAACATGAGAAAATCTGTGCGGTACCGTGTTAGTTGGCACGAGAAACATTGCACAGATTGTTTTCGATTTGAACTAGATTCGCACAGCTGCACGATAAACTTTGCGCCACTCTTTTTGATTCCTGCTAGGTTTGCCCAGCGGCCTAAGAAACTTTCGGTTGGCTCTTTTCGATTTGTGCTGGGTTCGCACAATGGCACGAGAAACTTCACCAAGCTCTTCTTGATTCATGCTGGGTTCGCACAGCGCGGCGAGAAACTTTGCGCTGCTCTATTTGATGTGTGGGTTAGCAAATGGCAGATTGGAACGGAGCGTATCAAAATCAGACAGATTTCGCTTACACGGCTAGCAGTACAGAATCTAACAATTTTGCCCAGCCCTACAAGTGTCAGCTCTACGAGCAGGGCCAGACTATGACAGGGCATAGTGCATTAGTAGTCTGGCCTAGATGTCTCCACTACTGCCATGTGGAATAATGGCCAGGAAGCTGCCTCTTTGATCCTCCTGCAGGAAGGGGTACACCTTCTTCTCAGTTCTTAGGCGCCATCCCCAGGTGATCACATGGGAATCAATGCAGCAATGACATAACAAAACCACACTCAAATCTGGGTGCTGACCACTGGAGTCCCTTTGAAATGAGCAGCTATGGAAGGGGACGGAGTTAGAGCAGCCAGAACAGAGCGGAGAGCTGAGAGAGTGGTTCCACCATCTTGGTTTCTACTAGAGCCCTCTACAACTTCCTGACCCCCGACCCCATTTCCTGCAGGAAATCCTTGACACTCTCAACGTGCTTATCAAAAATAACAGTTTATATATTCAATATTTGTCATAACTGACATCATACTGTAATCTTAGTTACCAGAAACTACATGGTACAGGGATTGATTAATAATTGTGACTACATATACATTCTATAGGGGTTACATTTGTGATTGGGTAATGATTGTCTGATGGCTTCTCCTGAGACCACCCCTAAATTGATAACAGTAAAAAATCATAGGGCTCGATTCATGGAATAATTTACCGGTTCAAAGTGAATTTACAGTGCTGAAAAGTGACTTTGCACTGCCGACACAAACCCTGATTCATTAAACTGCGCAAAGGGTATTTTTGCCGTGCAAAGCCCGGGTGAAGTCATTTTGTACTGCAAAAATGACTATGCACTGACTTTGCAGGTTCTTCTAATAACTGACCCACATTATACTTTTTGGGGTTCAATACATTGAAGAAGTCATAGAAAAATACACTATATGCCACTCATCCCAGGAATATCCCTTAGCCCATCCTCCACAGTGGTTAAATGTCTTCTAGAATTTGGAGAACACATCAATATTCTTAAGGGATAAAAACCAGATGTGATTGTCTACACTCAAAACTGAATATTAAATCAGCTAATCCACATAGGAAAATCGTATATAAATATCACAAGCCCTGGGGAAACTCCACTAATACACACCAATGTGAAAATGTCCCTAGCTACAGAAATTGTTCAAGAATGAATGGTCTACATATTATCAATCTTTTTCTTTGAAGTATAGGTCTTTGAATAAAAAACATTAGACATCACATGTGAAAATGAGTTTATCTTTAGAAAATGTGTAGATCCTATTTTCAAGCACTAGAGGTCTAAAAATGACAAATCTTTTGCTTGTGAAGAATATTCATGGAAACATGTTCCTATTTACCACTCATGTACAGTCAGTGTCGTTTAGGTTGGTTCATTCCTCATGTAAAAGGTTATATTTCATTCAATATTTTTAAAATACCCTGGGTATAGTAGTGGTTCTGTAGCAATTTGCTGCCAACCACATTAGAAGGAAGAACCACTGCATTAGTGGGGCACAGAGCAGTCTTTCATTTACCCTCTAAATGTTCTCACATATGTGTCACAGATGAACTCAAGAACACATCAAGTCTTGTCAATGGGTCTAGGCTTTTTATTAAAATGGCTGAAGTTGAGGTCTCTAAAGTACACCTCTCTCACGTCTCCTGTGGGCTTTGACCAATCTCTAGGGACCACCTTAGAGTTTAGCAACGCCTTGGCTAAGTATAGTGCAGGCATCCCTGAACTCTAAGGTGGTCACAAGAGGTCGGTAACCCCCTTCTATCTAGAACTGAAGGTGAGGGCCTAAAGGCAACTTCCTTCTCTCTCCTACTCCCACTGAGATCTTCTAGGTGGATCTTAACCTGGGGTCACAAAAGACAAATGTTTTTAAAACTGGTGCCTTCCAGACCCCAGATCTCCTGTGCTCTTCATCTCTCATGCCCTTGTACTCCCCGCCCTGGTGTTCTTTACTTCCTCTACCTACTTCCTACTCTCTCCCTTCTTTTCCTCCCACTCTCTCCCTCCTTCTCATCCACCTCTCCTCTAGCTCTCCCCTCTCTTCCTCTATCTGTCCCTCTGATGTTTTTCTCTCTCTCCTCTACTTCTTACTTCCACCCTCTGTTCTACTCTGTTGCTCCTCTCCTCTCCCACTACTCTCTACCACTCTCACTTAGACTCTACTAATCTGCACTCTGCTCCCACTACTCTGCACTCCACTCCACTCCACCCCTTACCTCAAAATCACCCCCCCACTCTCTCATTTACCTGGTTCATTCACTGTTACTTATAACCCTACTCTCACACTTTATCTCAGTCACTCCCTCCATTTACCATGCATGCACTCTGTGAGACAGGTATGGTATCAAGAGAGACACAGACTCAAAGATATTAGTTTCAAAACCTTTATTTACTAAGTTTCCGGGGTTGGTGTAATGCCTAACTGGCCCTGACACTAAAGGGATGGTGTCCTTAACTGATGTTTCTAAGGGCCGTCGAAGTCTGAAAGTCCATAGTAAAAATCGGTCTGTGTCTAAACCTATGCTTGCCCTCACTCTTTGACAAAAATGTTTTAGTAAGTCTCTTAAAAGAAAAATATAGAGGTACTACAGAAAATAGTAATCCAAGGTTGGTTTCAGGTGGTCTTCTCACAGGTGCAGGTTGGTCAGATTCACAAGAATGAGTTCAATCAAAACAAGGCTGTTCATATGACCTTCTCCGCAGTTCTTGCAGTAATCTCAAACACTTTCAATGTCTTAAGTTCCTTGCGATTCCCTTCCCCAAGCTCTAACTCTTCCAAGTTAAAAACATAACCAGAAAGAAAATACATAGTTCTGCTTCAACCTTCTCGGGGTTCCCTTCCCCAAGTTTTTACTCCTTCAGCATCAAAAACCAATACATGTTCACCTTTGTCAGGCCTCTCAGGGTTCCCTTCCCCAAGCTTAGGGCCCTTTCATTTCCAAACACCATTTCAGTTAGTCAGTGGGCCTCATTACAAGTATGCCAGTCTGGAAATAGTGGTGCCGGTATATCCGTACAGGCACATTTTTCCAGACCGGCGTAGTCCAAGTCGCGATGCCGGTAACAAAGGCATTGCAAGTGACCCACGACATCCAGCAACACTGTTGCCAGTATCTGTGGAGACACACGCGCAGCCGTGCCTGAGATACCGGCATGGCGTAAGTAAGTGCACGGACACGCAATCACCTGTTTGGACATGCCGATAACAACGTGAAAATTATGCTGGAAACACCAGCATCGCGAACCAGGCATTAAGTGCAATCTGGTGTGTAGAAACATGTCACAGGTGCACATAATCAGCACAGGTGCTCCCTATGGGCTGTGCCACTGCACAAAAGGACTACTCCCACACCCCCCACCCCTTCCAAAACCACAATGGTAGCAGTAGCTGTAGCAGTACAGGACCTGGAGGCCATGCCTGCAGAGCTGTTGATTCAAGAGGCAGTGAGGTGGAGGATGCAGGGGAGGCACATGAGGAGAAGGTTGGGCCATCATGGCTCAGCAAATACCCAATGTGCAGCAGGTTGTACCCCGCAGGCATCCACCAATCCCTTTCTTAAGGGCTACCCCATTCACCCTCACCCCGGTCAGATTCACACACTGTTCCGACTAGAAAGGGACACAATCACCACTATAGTGGACCTCATACATGATGACCTGGTGAGCCTCATAAACATCCGTCCAGCCACCCCCCCCTTTGTGAAGGTAGTGTCTGTGCTACACTTTCTTGCCACAGGTGACAGCACACAGTTGGGCAGCTTCATGGGATCTCCCAACCCTGTTTCTCCTGTGTGCTCTTCCACGTGCTTGATGCACTCCTGTGTCACATACGGGACATCAGCTTACCCCGGACTACTGACGAGGTGAATGCCACAAAAATAGCATTCCATGCCCTTGCAGGCATGCCTAATGTCATTGGTGCGGTGGACTGCGCACATGTGGAGCTGGTGTTCAGACATGCTGTGGAGGTAGTGTACCGCAACAGGAAGCTGTTGTGGGATATTTTGACCCATGCCAATGTGCCCCACTGCACCACTTTACAAATGGGGAAAGAAACACCCAAAAATGGATGCGCTAAACCCATGTGCGCAAAAATCTGAAAAACTACGTGTGGGGCACAATCACAAAAGGCTGCACACCCCTGCCACACAGTCAAAGTGGGGGTGAAAACAGAATTCTCACTGCATGCGCATGCCACTGGGCTCTGTTCCATTCAACATGAAGCAAGACCGCAGAATTGGGCTAAAAACCGAAAATGCCTTTTAAAATGCAGCTTTGTAACCTTCAAAGTGCTGTTTTGGCACTAGATCCAGTTATTTTCTAGTAAATCATTGAAATTAAAAGGGTTACAGATCATCCAGGTGGCTCAGAGGAGCCGGGCCTCTTTGACTGACAGCAACTAAGAAATGTATCTCATGGAAAAGGCAGCCCAGCAACAGTGTTTTCAGTTCCACATGAAAAATGCGGCTAACATGGCAACATGTAACAATTTCTGCTGTGCAGAAAGAACTCCAAGCAAAGGCTGGATACATACATCCAGACTGCAAACAAATCCCAGCACTCAAGGACAGAAATAATGCTGAATATAATGTGTGTGCTGCAGAGGAAAATCTGATGTAAAAGGCTCCGTTTAAATGTGTTTTTCAGGAGGAAAGTGCAAAATCGCCTGTTTAGAAGCATGTTTTGGTTTAAAGGTTTAATTCTTGAAGAACAGTCAAAGGATTGCTAATGTGGGAACAAGCACTTTCTGACCACCAACAGCAGGATGCAGGGTGCCTGCTCTGTCTCCCTCGAGACTTGGCTCCCTAGCCACGCTGTAGCCCCTTTCAAACACAGGGCCAGCGTCTCGGCACACCATTCTCCTCCAGGCTTCAGGTCCTGCTGCTCTCTGCTCCTTGTTCTCTCTGGTCCAGACAACATCCCCAGCATGCTCATTCTTTGGAAAGAGAGCACACCTTTTATAGTTGTGAAAATAGTCAAGTGGAGTCAGGTGTGAGTGATAATTAGACTCTGCCTGACTCTATCAGTGGGACAGTTTGAGCTCTTACTATGGCCGGTTTCCCTTACATTCCCCATGTTATTCCTACGGGAAATCTTCACTACTCCTGGTTGCCTCTTCCTCTCCCAGTATTGGGTGGAAATACGGAGGGGGAGATGGACTGGCTTTGGAAATACCCTATAAAAGCAGAGGAAGATGGTTTTGAGATGAAATGGGACCAGGGGGAATACCATGTTTCGCCCTTGGATGTTCCCCTCCCAATCACCTGTGACCCTCCACTCAGGTGATCCTCCCTCATTTACCCACCCCCTGGGTCGGGATCCAAACGCGATGGCCCGTCCCTGGCCACCTGAATAGAGAATCCCAGGGGAGTAAGTGGGAGAACACCTTCAGGTTTCTCACAACTCCCACACCCAGTACCTTCCTTGTCTCACCAACCAATACCTCACCTTGCACACACTCTCTGTAATCTTCCTTCCTCACCCTGCCGCACCAACCGTCCACCATCCGGTCTCCATGTCTGCCTTCTCCTCCCTTGATCTCACCCAAACAGTGCACACCAACACATTCTCTGCACCCCTTTCTTGTCTCCTCCTCCCCATCCAACTCCCAATGGTGCTGGCGCCCAGCTGATTCCCCGGGTCAGTCACTACCTTGTTCTCTCCCAGTGGATGGGTTACAGCAAAACATAAACCCCTTTTTAAGCCCCACTCCCTCTTTTAACGCGGGCTCCCAGTAACTCACAATGGCAGCAAGCTATTATCAGCTCCTGTCTCTGAGTTTGTGTTCTGCGTGGGATAGTCGTCTGAGTTGCTAGTCCACAGCACGCAATGCTTTTCTGGTTTGCTGATCACCACTGGCTCACTTGCTGGTGTCCCCTTCTCCGCTGCAAGGACTTCTGGGCTCTGTAGCCCTTGAAGAACAAATTGAAAAAACTGGGCAGAATTGGGCATGAGAGGCATGAGGCAAGTAAAAGTGTAATTTGTCCTTTTCACCCAAGCACAGGCACAAGGGACAGATACTGGGGCACTCCCACCTCTTTGGCCCCACCTGTGGGGCAGGACAGGCTCTGGCAAACACCCTGGTAGGTCCCCTACCCCAGGTTGGGAGGGGTCCCCTTCCCTCCGTGACAGGGACAGGTCCTTGACCCTGTCACAGATGATACAACCAGAAAGTATACATATTCAAAAGCCCCCAAAAGGTAGTAATTGCCCCACATCACTGCCTGCTTTTCTCCTTTCACATCACTATAAAGATGCAGATGGGGATGAAACAGCTCACAGAAAGGATGACACCTCCTATTCCGCAGTATTAGCTTCTTTAAGCATGTCATTTACATTGTTGTTCAGTGCCTGTACGTTTGTTCACATAGATGCAGGACTACAAGTATTTGAATGCAACACGACAATATTGCTTTCCAGTAGTAAACCTATCCGGTGCTCAGAGGAAGTGGTTTCTGTTGCACTAAACCCAGAGATCCAACTCTCTCAAGAGCCTTGCTTCAGGTTCAGCAACATTCTCTTGTGTAAAACCGGCCAAAGCCCCAAGTGGACTCTGACAATAGACTCTGACCAGAAGAGTATAATGAGAGTCATGAGAGTGTGCTGGAAAGAGTAAGAAAGACAGGAGAAGGGGAGAGAGGGAGTGTGGTAGAGAGACAACGGGAGTGCAGTAGAGAGATAGTGGGACAGATTTAGAGAGAGAGAGAAGGGTGTGGTAGAGAGGAAGAATGAAAGAGTGAATGTGAAGTGAGAGGGTTTTGGAGACAGGGGGTGTGGTAGGAGGGGGTCTGGTAAAGAGGGAGGGTGTGGTAATGAGATGGAGGTATGTTGGCGATAAAAGATGGTCAAGGGGGAGTGTAATAGAGAGAGTGGGTAGGGTGATAGAGACGGGGAAGTATGGTAGTGAGAGGTGTTAGAGAGGGACGTGTGTGTAGAGAGCAGTGTGCATTAGTGAGAGCCGCATTTGGCAGAGAGAGGGGCATGTGTTGTAGAGAGAGAAGGGTGTGGTACAACGATAGGGCAAAGCTTAGTAGAGAGAGGGGGCGTGTAGTTGAGATTGGAGGGGTAGAGTAAGGGAGGTAGTGTGGTAGAGAAATGGGGTGTGGTAGAGAGTGGGAGAGGGGGAGAATGGGTGAGCTGGGACGTGGTGTAGAGATAGGGAGACATGGTTGAGAGAGAGTGGTGGGATGGGTGTCGTAGAAGGAGAGGGTTTGGCAGAGAGAGAGAGATTGTGTTAGAGAAAGGGGTATGTTAGAAAGGGAGGGTGAGGTGGGTGTGGATAGAAGGGTTATAGGACAGAGGGTGTTTATTAGAGATAAAAGGAAGTCTGGTAGAGATGGAGAGTGTGTTAAAGAGAGAGAAGGGAGTATGGTTGATATAGAGTATGGATGATGGGGAATGTAATAGAGAGAGTGGGCAGGTGGTAGAGGTGGGTCACATGGTAAGAAGGGTATGTGGTAAAGAGAGGGTGTGTGGTAGAGAGAGGGGCAAGTGTGATAGAAAGAGTAGGGTTGTAGTAGAAAGAGATTGTAGTAGAGAGGGGGGTGGTAGTAAGGGAAGGAGTGTGGTAGGGAGGAGGGAGTATTGTAGAGAGGGGGAGTGTGATCTAGCGAGACACAGAGGGTGCTGTGGTTGAGAGAGAGGGGTTGGGTTGGTGTGGTAGAAAGAGGCAGGTGTAGTAGACAGAGCAGGAATGTGATAGAGAGACGGGAGTTTGATAGGGAGAGAGATGGGGAGTATGATAGAGGGAGAGTAGTTTGAGAGAGGAGTTTGGTAGAGGGAGGGAGAGTCTGGTAGAGAAAGGGGGGGTGTGGTAGAGAGAGAGAGGGGTATGAGGTATAGAGAAGGGTAGTGTGGCAGGAGCATATGGTGGTATAGAGGGGAAGTCTAGGAGTAAGAGAGTGTGATAGAGAAAGAGGGACACGTGTGGTAGACCTAATAGGAGTGGCATAGAATGAAAGGGGAAATGTGGTTGAGAGTAACAGGGGAATATGGCACAGATATAGGGGTGATGGGATACAGAGGGAAGTAGGGAATGTTTGTGTGTGAGAAAGAGAGCGGGAGATGAAGGGGGAGAGAGAGAGAAAGAGAGAGGGATGGTAGTTAGGGAATGTGGTAGAGCGTGAGGGGAAGTGTGGTAGAGAGAGAGGGGGTCGGGTGTTAGAGGGGCAGTGTTGTAGAGAGATAGAGGTGGCATGAGTTACATAGAGAAGGGAATTGTGGTAGAGGGAGGTGGCAGGGAGAAGGGGGATTGTGGTAGAGAGAGAGGGTTGAGTCTGATAGGGGGAGCGGCGGGAGTGCGGTAGAATAAGATGGAACTATGGTACAATGAGAGAAGAGTGTGGTAGACAGAGAGGGGGTGTGGTAGAGAAAGTGAGGGGTATGTGGTATAGAGAATACAATGTGGCAGTGGCACATGGTGGTATAGAGGGGAGTCTAGTGATAGAGGAAGAGGGGCAAGTGCGATAGAGATCATGGGAGTGTAGAATAGAGTGAGAGGGAACATGTGGTTGCGAGTGGCAGGAGAATATGGTACACAATAGGTGGAATGTGATACAGAGGGAGATGGGAATGTGCGTGTGTGTGTGAGAGAGAGAAGGGGTGGTAATTGGGGAATATGGTAGAGAGTGAGCAGGAGTGTGATGGAGAGAGAGGGTGTGGGGGTGATAGAGGGGCAGTGTGGTAGAGAGGTGGAATGTGGTGTATAGAGGAATAGGCATGTGGTAGAGAGAGGTGGAGTGTGGTAGAAAGAGGGTGAGTGTGGTATAGAGAGTGGGAGTGTGGCAGAGCGAGAAGAGGAGAGTGGTAGAGAGAGTAGGGATTGTGGTTGATAGTGGGAACATGTGGTAGAGAGAGAAAAGGGGAGAGTGTTAGAGATATTGGGGGATGTGGTCAAGAAAGAGGGAGTTTGGTGTAGGGAAGTGTGATAGAGGGAGGGGAAGTGTGGAAGAGAGGGGGAGGTGTGGTAGAGGAATAGATTGTTTTTGAGAGAAGGGGATGTGGTAGTGTACTATTGTGTGGTAGAGAGATGGGCAGTGTGGTGAAGAGATGGGATGTGTTGTAGGGATGGAGGGGGTGTAGAAGAGAGAGTGGGGAGTGTGGTAGAGCGTATTGTGAGTGTGGTAGAGAGAGAGGGTGGAACATGGTAGAGGGGGAACTTGGTAGAGAGGACATATCTTGGTAGAGCCTTGAAGCATGGTAGAGAGGGTGCAGTGTAGAAGAGATATCTTTGGAGCGTGGTATAGAGAGAGGGAGGGTGTGATAGAGGGGGAGGAGTGTGGTAGAGAGGTGGGTTCTGGGCTATTTAGAGAGAGGGGAGTATGATAGAGGGGGAGTGGTAGATAGAGAGGATGGAGTGTGCTAGAGATTGGATGGGGAGAAGAGATGGAGTTTGGTAGAGTGGTGAAGTATGGTAGAAAGGGTATAGTGTAATAGGGATTGTGTAAGTGATATAAAGGGAAGGAGGAGCATGGTAGAGCGATGTGGCAGTGTGTATAGCGGGGGAGCAGGGGTAGAGTGAGACACAGCAGTGTGGTAGTGAAAGAGGGGGAAGTGTGATAGAGAAAGAGAGGGTAATGTGGTAGAGAAGTGAGTGTGGCAGATAGTGGACTGTGACAGAGAGTGAGAGAAGTGTGGATGATAAGAAGAGAGGGGGCTGGTAGAGAGGTGGTATGGAAGAAAAGGGTTGTGGCAGCGAGAGAGAGGGTGAAGTAAGATAGAGAGGGTAGAATACACCAGAGAGATGTAACTGTGGGGCAGAGAGATGGGGCAGTGGGGTAGAGATGAGGGAGTGGTGTGGGAGAGACAAGGTGTTTGAGAGAGAGAGAGAGAGAGAGAGAGAAGGGGAGGGTGGTCGAGAGAGAAGGGTGGAGTGTGGTAGAGAAGTTGGGAGCATCATGGAGAGAGGGGGAGCATGTTAAAGACAGGGGGAGTGTGGGAGTCAGAGTGAGAGGGGGTGTGAGAGAGAGTGGATTAGGGGTTAGTGAGTGTTAGAGAGAGGGAGTGTGGCAGAGAGAGTGGGAGCGAGAGAGAGGGTGAGAAACACAGTTTAAAAATATAATTTTCCCTGCCTGAAGAACAAAAGATTTTGTAAGTATGGAGTCACACCATTCTGCTAGCTTTGTGTGCCTATCTAGCCTGTGCTCTTACATGCCCCCCAGCACCACAATCACATCAATGTGTCGGGTCACTGGCCAACATATTGCTAACAACAAAATACATTCACAATCTTGGCACATTAATGTTTACCTGTTTTCAAGTACTATTGTGCTCTAGCACCCTGAAGCATCTTTTGTGCTGGATGGAATTACAAATAATAGTTTCAGACCAAATAATCGGACAGACTCAAGGAATATGGCAAAGTACTACTTTATTCTCATAAAGCAGGGAGAACCGACAGGCATCGGGCTGATGCATATACACTCACAGAGCAGCTTCATTACACATAGGACTTTATACCCCAATATGCGTCATCTATGATTTAATGCTACGTGGCAAATTATAAAACCTATTGAGGGAAAGGATTGGTTAAGGGAACATGTCTACATATAGAATACATATGGGTTAGTACTTCACTGGCTGCCCCTTGTCTGTAGGGCATGCCTTGAACTACCTCCAAAATACGTATAATATTGATTATAGGGGACAAAATGCCAGTGGATTGGTCTACACAACATTGTATGTTAGGTTGTCGCTCAAACCGCACTGATTGGTTGGCATAGCATTCCAACCTTGGACTTTTGGCTCTTTAGCAACACGTACATGAAACCTAGGTGTTTGAATCCCGTCAGACTACTCCCCGTTTTCCCAATTAGCCCATCATCTTGCATCGGTCAGTGTTACGCTCACCTAGGTGTTTGAATCCCGTCAGACTACTCCCCGTTTTCCCAATTAGACCATCATCTTGCATCGGTCAGTGTTACGCTCACCTGGTATCCGCGGGGACGTTGGGGCATGGTTGGAGCCCTCCCTTGATGTGACTCCTCGGAATCGCCTTCCCCTCCAGATAGTGGTTGGACCTGCGGCTCTGGAGATGGGTGTTGCCCCTGAGTGAAGAGGAGAGGCAATGAAAATGGAATGGGGATATCGTGACTTCACCCAACCTTTTTGTGCCAAAATACAGTGTGCAAGCGCTTTCCCATATAAGCTCACCTGTAGTTTTGTAATGTTGAGCTATCTGTCCTGCTTATCCTAGTAGGGGCGCGTAAAATGGACCAAGTTACTTCACTGGTCCGTGGGAGTGTTGATCCAGACCAGCTGCGACCAATCCACTTAGAAGGTAAGTCTTCTGTTATGACTATTGTTCGATTAGACTGTCTATATTTCGTCTAATAATAATTCTTGCAATGTCTCATTCCCTTTCCATAGGTACGAAGAAGTAAATCGGGACCGAAGAGAGTCCGGAATACCTTAGAGGCTGATGGAAATTCAACAGTGACAGGTAAGTTGGTCTTTATAAGGGAACTCCAGTCTCTTGTATGATGCGGCCGTGCGTTCGATATGCATAAGAGTTCTAACCTGTTGTGTTCCTATTTCCTCGGTGCAGGCCGACTATGAAGAATGGTGTCCGAATTCTCGATGAAGATTTGCGGTTGCAGGATGAAGGCTCCGGCTCTGACCGTGATGGAATGCCGGTGAGAAAGAAGACTTTGGCTCCGACCGTGATGGAATGCTGGTAAGAAGAAGAGACCGGCTCCGGCCACGATGAGTTGCAGGTAAGTAGCGCACTCAGCGATGTAGTGGCTGGCAGCAGGTAAGATGCGCGCTCCGCGATGTAGCGGCTGTGAGCAGGTAAGATGGGTGCCCAGCAATGTAGCGGCTCGCAACAGGTAAGATGCGCGCCCAGCGATGTAGCTGCTGCCAACAGGTAAGATGGGCGCCCATCGATGTAGCGACTGCCAGCAGGTAAGATGGGTGCCCAGCGATGTAGCGGCTGGCAGCAGGTAAGAAGCGCCCTCAGTGATGGAGTAGTTGGAGTGAAAGGCACGCCCGGTGATGTAGAGGTAGAATGCAGGTAAGGAGCGCTCTCGGGAATATCTTCAGGATGGGGCTGCAAGAATCCAGTGATGCGGAGGTACAGCGGAGAGCGTAACGCTGCTGAAAGCAGAATAACATGAAGCAAAGGCACGTGGATGAGTTGGCCTTATATAGGCTGGCTCAGGCCCCTCCCTTTAGCCCTGCCTACTGACTCCACCTTGCCCTTCTTTGGGACTGCAGCACATGCCTTCCAGTTCTGTTCTATGGCTACGCCCGGCCCAGCTGCACACGCCCTTGGCATGGAGTGTGCAGAGCACACTTTTACATGAGCCTGGCGCCAGAGGCGCCAGGACTGGGTTCAATGGGACCCTGGCGATGAGGAAGGACTGGCCCCTTGACTAGTGGCCATGACAGCACTCCCCCGCAAGGCCCCTCTCACGGGCGATCTTCTCCCTGGTCCAGGCTTGGTGGGGTTATTGCAATGAAACCGCCTGATTAGTCGAGGCGCATGGATAAATTCCACAGGCTCCCAAGTGCGATCGAGAAGTCCATAACCCTTCCAGTCGATTAAGTAGTACAGTTTTGACCGCACCATTTTAGAGTCCAAGATGTCCTTAACCTCATACTCGGGTTCTCCCTCGATAATTTCGGGGTTCCGGTGGTTGTGTAATTCTTGTCTCAGGCTTCACAGGATTTAAAAGGGAAACGTGAAATACAGGGTGGATTCGCAAATTGTCAGGTAGCTCGAGCTTTACTGCGGCTGGGTTGATGACAGCTTTGATGGGATAGGGCCCAAGATACCTGGGGCGGAAGACCCGAGGCCCTTTTAGTGGGATATTTCTGGCCACTAACCATACTTTATCTCCGAATTGGTAGTGTGGAGCTTCCCTTCGATGCCGGTGAGCAAACTTCTTTTGTTGTTCTTTGGCTTTAGTTAAGCTCCTGGTTGCTTCCTTGAGTGTTTGAGTAATAGTTTTATGTAGGGAGGCAATTGCCGGCCTTTCTAGCTCATCAAGTGGGTCAAAGGAAGATGTCCAGGGGTGCCGACCATCCATGATGTAGAATGGGGTTTGTCCCGTGCTAGTGTGGATAGAGTTATTGTAAGCAAATTCCGTTAGCCAAAGAACATCTTTCCAGGATCCTTTGGTTTATTGCAGCATGCACCTCAGATACTGCTCAAGTGTCTGGTTAGTCCTTTCGGTTTGACCATTGGTCTGGGGGTGGTGACTGGTAGAAAGACAGAGGTCAATTTGCAATATCTTGCAGCAACTTCTCCAGAAGGCTGAGACAAATTGTGTCCCCCGATCCGAGATCAGTACTGAGGGGAAGCCATGCAATTTGTCTACTTGTTCCAACAACACGGTGGCCAGGATTCCAGCAGTAGGAAGTCCTTTTAGTGGAAGAAAGTGTGCCATTTTAGAGAATAAGTCCACCACTACTAAAATGGTGTTGAAGCTGTCACAAGGAGGTAAGTCTGTAACGAAGTCCATGGGCAAAGTATGCCAAGGAACCAGTGGTATGCTTAGGGGACGTAATAATCCTGCGGGGCAGGTCTTTTGAGATTTTTGCTGTGCGCAGACTCCGCAGGTCGCGATGAATTGGGCCACATCCTCTCTCCAAGATGGCCACCAAAAATTCTTCCTGATCTTGGCCCGTGTCTTAGTAATCCCGGGGTGTCCCTCCACTAGTGAGTCGTGGTAGTTGTCGATGATCTTGTTTTTGGTTTCTTTATCCTTAATGTATAGTCTCCCCTGAAAGTAGGGTAAGTTGTTTGTGACAGAGTACTGATCTCCCTTATTCAACCATTCTTGTTGGGCGGTCTGATCCATTTGTGATTGGAGGTCAGTCTTTAATTCTTCCCAACAGGCGGTTACCGGAATCTGGTTCTGAATTAGTTCCTCCGGAATAATGGGTACTGGCTCTGATGGTATAAATGCATCGTGGTTATCGCCCATTCGTGACAGAGCATCAGCTTTTCCGTTCCGCACTCCAGGTCGGTACGTGATTATGAAATCGTACTCTGTGAAGAAGAGAGCCCAGCGAAGCTGACAAGATGATTGGGCCTTGGCTGTCTTTAAATACTGCAAGTTGCGATGGTCCGTGATAACGGTGACAGTATGCCTAGCCCCAGGAGGTAATGCCTCCAGTTTTTAAGGGCTCCATTGATTGCCAATAGTTCTTTGCCGGTTATAGCATAGTTCTTCTCAGATGCTGTAAACTTGCGGGTTCCAAAATGCTATAGGATGTAACTGTCCGGTGCCTGGGTTTCTCTGTGATAACACCGCCCCCATGGCCACATTGGAGGCGTCGACCTCAACCACATAAGGTAGATCGGGTCGAGGATGCCAGAGAACAGGGGCTGAAATGAAAGCTGATTTCAATTCCTGGAATGCCTTTTCAGCATTGGAAGTCCAAGGAAACTTTGTATTCTTTATTAGCAAAGAGGTGATAGGGTGGACCATTTGCGAAAATCCCGGGATAAACCGCCGATAGAAATTGACAAACCCGCGTACACTCTGCACTCCTTTGATTGATGTCGGAGATGGCCATTGAAGAATTGCTTCCACTTTGCGAGTATCCATGTGTACCCCTTGTGGGGTAAGCATAAAGCCCAAGAATTCGACTTCTGTAAAGTGGAAAAAACATTTTTCTAGTTTAGCAAATAATTGGTTCTTACGGAGCTTTTCCAAAACGGCTCTTTCATGGCCCACGTGCTCCTCCTTCAATGCCAAATAAATGAGGATATCGTTGATATAAACAAGAACGAAGACGTCTAGCCGTTCGTGGAGTACGTCATTCATAAAGAACTGGAATGCGGCTGGTGCATTGCATAACCTGAAGGGCATAACCTGGTACTCGAAAAGCCCATATTTGGTTCGGAATGCTGTCTTCCATTCGTCTCCTTTTTTTACTCTGATCAGGTGGTAAGCTCCTCGTAGATCCAACTTCGTATAGATTTGAGCATTCTTTACCTGGTCGAGTAGCTCAGGAATGAGTGGCAGAGGATACCTATTTTTTATAGTAATCTGGTTTAACGCCCTATAATCTATGCAGGTCCTGAGGTACCCTTCTTTCTTTGATACGAAGAAGAGAGCTGAGGAGGCTGGAGACTTGAATGGGCGGATGAACCCATTAGCTAGGTACTGATCAAGATATGTTCATAGATGCTGATTTTCCTGTTCAGTCAGAGCATAGATTATGCTGCAGGGAACGTGTGCCCCAGGGACCAGATCTATTTGGCAATCTTAAATTCTGTGTGGTGGTAGGGTGTTGGCCTGTTCCTTTTGGAAAACATCCGCAATGTCTTGATATTCAGAAGGCAATGAGTCTGACATTCCCAGGATGGGTTTCTCCTTGTGTTGTAATATCCTCACATCCTTAAGGTAGCAGCTCTTTGTGCCTTCTCGAGGAAAGGTCAGCTTTCTGGTGCGCCAGTCGATCCTTGGGTTATGGGGTTCCAGCTACGGCATTCCTAGAATCATTTGGAATTTGGGGTCCCCTATGAGATCAAACAAAATACTTTCCCGGTGACCATCCTGACATGTCAGCATTACCTCGTTGGTGTGTTGAGTTACTAGCCCGAAGACAGCTGAGAACCATCCACGGCAGTGACATTTTCCGAGTGCAGTTTTTGCCGAAGCGGAAGGCCTATCCGTGTAGCCAACCCCTGAATCTATGTAATGTCCCACTGGACCACTATCGATGTAGGCTTCTAGAGCATGTACTCTCGATGGTTGTTGGGGGTGGGCTATTAATACTGGAATGACCAGGTGTGAGGTCGTTACAACTTTCTTGATTCCTCTCGACAAGTGGACCTCTACACTTGCAGGGCGTCCAAGTTTTCCGGCTCCTGTTCCTTGTCTTTGTTGTCATTGTCCGTGGCACCTACCACCTTCTTGGGGGGTTTTGTAGGGCAGTCATGTAAGAAATGTCCAGCTTTTCCACAATATAAACAAAGCCGCTGTTCTCTTCTTTTTTCTCTTTCAGCCTTAGAAATGGGAGCCCGTAATCCCCCTAGTTGCATAGTTTCAGGGGTTTCATGACCCCTGGTCCGAGTGTCCCGAGGCCTTATGTAGACCTATCGCCCTTCAGCTCTTGTGCGGTCCATTTTTCGGTCTTGTAACCAGTGATCTAATTGCACAGTTAGGTTGATATAGTCTGCACAGCATTCGGGTGGGTTAACAACTTGAGCTAGTACGTCCTTTAACTCACCACAAAGCCCCCGGTAAAACAGCGTGGTCCTTTTCTCCTCTGGCCAATTGGTCTGTGCTACGAGGCGGTTGAAGGTGGCAATATAAGTCAATACGTCGTGGTTTCCTTGCCTCAGAGACAGTAGTTCGTTGTCTAATGCTTGCCCTTGAGTGTGTCTGGCGAACAGTTTTTCCAATTCCCGTTGGAATTCTGCAAAGTTACGAAGTATTGGGTCATCCTGAGCCACTAAGGGTATGGACCAATCAGTTGCACAGCCTCCCAAATAGGAAAGCACAAAGGCCACCCTAGCACTGTCATTAGGGAAGGCTCCTGGTCGACACAAAAAGTAGAGGCGGCACTGATTCATGAACACAGCGTATTTGTTCGGGTCGCCAAAAAAGCGTTCAGGAGGAGCAAGTGGAACTGCCCCTGGGAGTACTACCTGTACTGGTGGTGAGGCAACAGAGTTGGTGTAATTCCGGGTAATGGGACTTGTCCTGCTTGTGCCTGAAGCATTTGTCTTGCCAGGTCATCTGTTCATTCTCGGGCTATGATAAGGTCTCTCCTCAGGGAGTTTGTCTCCTGTCTTGAGGCATACACCTCGGCCTGTAGCTCTCCCAATAGTTGGGCTAACTGGTCGGTTTCAAAAGTTTCCATAATGCCCAGGCGGAAATTTGTAGAGGCTTTGCATTCTTTTACGCTCACCTGGTCTCCGCGGGGGCGTTGGAGCACGGTTGGAGCCCTCCCTTGACATGACTCCTCGGAATCGCCTTCCCCTCCAGATAGTGGTACCTGCAGCTCGGGAGATGGGTGTTGCCCCTGAGTGATGAGGAGAGGCAATGAAAATGGAGTGGGGATATCATGACTTCCCCCAACCCTTTTGTGCCAAAATACGGTGTGCAAGCGCTTTCCCATATAAGCTGACCTGTAGTTTTGTAATGTTGAGCTATCTGTCCTGCTTATCCTAGCAGGGGCGCGTAGAACGGACCAAGTTATTTCACTGGTCCGTGGGAGTGTTGATCCAGACCAGCTGCAACCAATCCACTTGGAAGGTAAGTCTTTTGTTATGACTATTGTTCGATTATACTCTCTGTATTTCGTCTAATAATAATTCTTGCAATGTCTCATTCCCTTTCCATAGGTACGAAGAAGTAAATCGGGATCGAAGGGGGTCCGGAATACCTTAGAGGCTGATGAAGATTCAACAATGACAGGTAAGTTGGTCTTTATAAGGGAACTCTAGTCTCTTGTATGATGCGGCCGTGCGTTCGACATGCATAAGAGTTCTAACCTGTTGTGTTCTTATTTCCTCGTAGGTGCAGGCCGACTATAAAGAATGGTGTCCGGATTCTCGACGAAGATTTGCGATTGCAGGATGAAGACTCCGGCTCTGACCATGATGGAATTCCGGTGAGAAAGAAGACTTCGGCTCGGACCGTGATGGGATGCTGCTAAGAAGAAGAGACCGGCTCCGGCCCCGATGAGTTGCAGGTAAGAAGTGCACTCAGCGATGTAGCGGCTGGCAGCAGGTAAAATGCGTGCTCAGCGATGTAGCAGCTGGCAGCAGGTAAAATGGGTGCCCAGCGATGTAGCAGCTGGCAGCAGGTAAGATGGGCGCCCAGCGATGTAGCGACTGGCAGCAGGTAAAATGGGTCCCCAGCGATGTAGCGGCTGGCAGCAGGTAAGAAGCGCCCTCAGCGATGGAGTAGTTGGAGTGAACGGCGCGCCCGGCGATGTAATGGTAGACTGCAGGTAACAAGCTCTCTTAGGAATATCTTCAGGATGGGGCCGCAGGAATCCAGTGATGCGCAGGTACAGCGGAGAGTGTAACACTGCTGAAAGCAGAATAATGCGAAGCGAAGGCACGTGGATGGGCTGGCCTTATATAGGCTGGCTCAGGCCCCTCCCTTTAGCCCCGCATACTGACTCCACCTTGCCCTTCTTTGGGACTTCAGCATGTGCCTTCCAGTTCTGTTCTATGGACACGCCCGGCCCAGATGCACACGCCCTTTGCATGGAGTGTGTAGAGCGCACTTTTACATGAGCCTGGCATCAGAGGAGCCAGGACTGGGTCCAACGGGACCCTGGGGATGAGAAAGGACTGGTGGCCATGACAGTCAACCATTAGCCAGATTCTTCTGTCTGTTGGTGACCTTGTAGTCTGCTCACTGTCCTGGAACATTTAAGGGAGTGTGAGCACACCACTATCTCTGTCTGAGGCTCCAATGAATAGCCCTTGTTTTTTTTATTTATTTCTGGGTCACATGTGAAAAGACCACAATTTTGTCAATTCAGCCTTCTATTTACTGCTATTTGATTCCATTTTTTAAAATTATTTTTTCATTCAATTATATGGTTGATGAACCTCAACCTTTAAGCAATTACATAATATATATCACATTCATATATATATATATATACATCATAAAAAGCATAAAATCTAGATTTGACTTTCATAGTGTTAACCCCAAGTTCCTCGGTTGAGTTCCCTATGCTCTCCAAAATACGAGAGCATAGTTGATGGATACTCTTCAAGTGTACACAGCCTTGACATAGATATACTTTGTTTAAGTCTACAAATATCGAATTCACTGGGGGACAATGGATCTTTCTTACTAATGAAAGTAACTTCCAGTATGCTCTTGCTGTAAGGAAGACAATTCCGAGCTCATATCTTATTGCAACCAATAGTAGATACTTAGGGACATGCAACAACCTTTTCCAGATTTTGCCCTCGAGGAGGGGAAGCAGCTCCAAGATCCTAAGTGGAAACACCTCAACTCCATACAGCAATTTAGGAATTACTTTGGCTTCATAGTAACGTAATGGAGGTTTTAATGACCTTTTTTTCCAAATTTAGAAGCCAGATTTTAACCAAGTGATTACATTCGATAAACCAGGACCAGCATTCAACTTGAACCCTAGATATGTGAGAGATTTCACCTTTGCAATTTCCGTTTTGTTAAAGGGAGAAATATTTCTTTGGTTTGGTCAACTGGATGATGTTCTTTACAGAGTCGACTATCAAAGACAGATCTTTCACATAGGTCACAAAGGCGTTAATCAATCTCTGTAAACCAAGTGTGATCTAAAACAAAAGATAGTCGTCCGCGTAAACCAGACATTTAAGGATTAGCCCTAGGAGTTTTGGAGACACCAGACCCACCGATGACAGATGTTCACCAATATCAGCTAGATATAGGTTAAAAAGCCAGGTATTAACATGCAACCTTGCCTTATCCATTACCTGCTGAAATACTTGGAGAGAGAGTCCCGGAGTGATTCAAATGTACCCTTCGGTGTGTATTAGAGTATAAAGCAATGATGAGTCACAGCAGGCCATGTAGAATCCCCCAGAGCCAATTTTTACGCCAAAGTTTGCTCCTGCCAACTGCATCAAAAGCAACTGTAAGATCGAGAGAGGCCACAAATATGCTCTCATAGGTTCCGTTCATGGCGAGCGACTGCAAGCAGTTCACTACTGTCCCATTTAAGGAAGCTCCCATGTTTCGCCTGAATCCCGTCTGCCATTTCTCAATTCTTCCTGATTCCGTCAACCATGACTCTAGACGGGAGAGCATGATAGATAAAAAAAACCTTACTATCCGAATCTAGAATCGCGAACAGGCAGTAATTCAGGGGATTTGACCTATCACCTCTTTTATAGATGGGAATGACAAGGGCAGTTGACTGTCTAGGAGGATATTCCCCCATCTTTACAATATTCTGGAAGAGAGATGACAACACCTCTGCCCATAGATGGGGATCTACCCATAATAAATTATTTGATAGGCCATTTGGCCATGGGGCATGAGATATACTGATCTTATGCAGGCTTCCCAGAACAACTTACACACTAAAGTCTTCAGTTGTTAGATCAGTCAAATTCTCACACCACTGAAGAAAATAATTATTTCCCGAGAGACCACCTTCAAAAACTCTTGTAAAATGGGAGACCCAGATAGTTTCTGTGACTCCATTCATTTGAGCATCTTATCTTATCTTATCTTATCTTATCTTATCTTATTTTATCTTATCTTATCTTATCTTATAAAGTGCAGCATTCCCCCGAAGGCATCATGGTGCTAACAACTGCAGAGGTAGGAGCCAAACAAAGGAGTCAAAGAGTACTATAAAAGACAGGTTTTCAGAGACTGGCAAAATGGCATGTGAGCCACAAGGGCACATAGACAGAAAGGAAGAGAGGTCCATGCCTTTGCCGCAGCCACTGAAAAAGCACGACCACCGACCTGAGAAAGTGTAACCATAAGAGGTTGAATAGTTTTCAGAGATTGAGAACAAAGTGACCTGCAGGGTTTGTAGGGGCAGAACTTCGTTTGAAGGCATTCTGATCCTATTTTACAGAAAGCTTTCTGTCCCAGACACAGCGACTTAAATTTAATGTGCTGTTCAACTGGGAGCCAGTGGAGCTGGTGCAGAAACAATGTCATATGGGTGCCGAGCGGAGGATGAAGTACTGCTCTAGCTGCCATATCCTGCAACAACTGCAGACAATGGAGCAAATGTCGCGGGAGAGATAAATACAAGGCTTTGCACTAATCGATATTACTAATTACCAAGGAAGATACCACTGAGGCATGTAATTTTGGTGGAATAAAAGGGAGACCTTTCCGTAGAGTCCGCAGTTTAAAATTAGCCTTCTGACAGGAAAAAGAGACCTGATCAGCCATGGATAGCGAAGCCGAGATTTTAACACCTAGGTCCTTCCCCCAAGAAACAGGGAGGGGGGAGCCAACTCTCTCGACCAAGAGCATATGGTTGGGGTAGATTGACAGCATTTATAATTTGCCAGAAAGCCCTTGCGTCTTTATCTTTGAGGCAGCATAACATCACCTGCGCATCGTCCGGGAAATGGCTGGCTTGAGACTGAATTTACAAGTTCTTATAAGTTTGACCTGCCTTTCTGATCCTCTCCTCCCTTTCGACCCCAGAGATTGTGGGTGCTTTTTTAAGTTGAGAGATCATTTGCCTCATTCCTTTCTTATGGGCAGCTACCTCTTTGTCATATAAATGACAATGGGGGCTAGATCCACACCGATGGGATCCCCTCTTCATGGTTGCTACATCAGATAACACTGTGGCCACAAATCTCCCAAAATAAGTGGGAGTAAAGACTTGATATTTCCAAGTTTCCGAATTTGTTGACACATATGTGGACAATTGACAGTTAAAGCTCCTCACCGAACCCCCATTACAGGATATCCCATTCCCCTTGTTGTTAGATATTAGGGCTTTAGAAACAGCAAGAATTGGCTTATCTTGCCCCTAGTGTAATTCAATGGAAAAAACGGTTTCCAGTAAAGCGTGATCACTGTGAGACGTACAATTAACTCTAAGGTCAATACATCCCAAAGAGAGCCACTCAGTGAAAACATAATCCAATTCTGAGGTTGCATGACCATTTGTCCAAGTCGGGGAAATTGTTAAGTCCCGATCGTTGAACTGGGATAAACCAAAACCCTCTAAACATGTAGACACGATCTTCCCATTTCTTTTCTTACTCTTACTTCCTAGATGTTTTTCCCCAGAGAATCCCATTCATTCTGACAAGAGCAATCTGAGTTTAAATCCCCTGCCAAAATGACATGTCTCCTTCTGGGACTCGCACACCATGCCATTATATACTCTTCAATACCCAACACAAATTCTTCAAACTCAACATGCTGGTCATGCTAATACACATTAATTAATAGCAGCTCCATGCATCCCTTTTTGGTGATAGCTTCAACAGTAGCGGCCAATGCTCCACGACATATATCATAGGAGCTAAAACATTTGAGTGCAGGAGATGCCTTTATTAAGGTAAGGAGTCCCCCCGAAGGACAGCCCTTTGGACCCTGAGTGGCTGGTTTCCCAGTCACAACATATCCCTTAAAGGTCGGAATCTGCATAAGCCACTTTTTCTGCAGAGCAATAATGGAGTAAGAACGCAGCGTCTTAGCGGCCTCCAAAGAGGAAAAAAGGTGTCCATGTCCCCTTGTATTCCGGGAAACTAGATTAAGCTGCCTGGGCTTGGGTAAGTTTAATTCCTTACACCACCCTCTCGTTCACTTGTCATTCACCCCATTTAGTAGCCAAGACCCATCATTAGATGACTCTGAATGAGCCATCTTCTGTTGCAGAATTTGAATTGCAGATAGGGGGAGAGACCCCACGAGATTACCCTGATTACAAGCTAGCTTCTGCACATTCTCCAAGGATCGTGAAACATCAAATCCCTGAACACTTATGCTATCTCTTTCTTTCAGAATGGTGTCAACAACGAATTTTGAGTTAAACACTACAACTGACCGTTCCAAATGTCGCTGGTCCGGGAAATCCACCCTTTGAATGTCAGTTGTCGTGATGCTATATAGTGTAGGGGTGAAGGGGAGAAGGTGTAATATGGTTGAACGCTGGAGAGTACCGGTTTTATTCTCAGGCAATACACTTTCAAAAACCAAAGTACAGTTTAATTCCTTACCATTAAAAACCAGATCCCTGCTTTTCTCAGAATCTTTAGAAGATCTTTTTCTAGGGGAATACATTGAATTTCTGTTTTGTAATGGAGCAGGATCTTTAGGCTTGTTTAGCCACATGGGTTTCTCATCAGCGTTACTCCCCTCCATCACAATAGCTTTAAGGAGAGAGTTTTTTTCAGCTTTACCTAGGGCAGTTTGGAGTTGACAATTACACCCAGGACCCCCACTTGTGCCAATTCTGGCATACTGGGGCTATTGGTTGGAGACAATCCTTCCTACTCCAGTTATGTTTTGACCTTCCCAAAAATGTTCAGAGTTTTCTATAGGGGAGGGATGGACAAGGCAGAATACATATGGCTCTCACAACAGGTTGATTCAGGAATGCAGAAATGAAGGTTTTGGTTTCAATATTAGTTGATTTAGGCAATGGTAGAGTCTTGTGTTTCTTCTTTAAAGGGGCACCCAAACAATCCTGCTTTTTCCTTTTTTTATCGGTGCATGTGATAATTGTGGGGATCCCTGTATTTGCTACCTCATAACAAGATGTATCAATTGGGGCAGCAGGAGGCTGACTGAAGAGAACAGGCAGAGCTTAAATTGAGGGATGTTAATGGTTTCAAATTAGGAGTGACAGATTTTGCAACATTCCCCAATTTCCCACCATCCGCACTAACCTGGTTGACAATTCTCTACCCACTCATCAAACAACTCATAAGATCCCGACTCGACTCCAGAGGCTCTTGTACAAGAGACTGAGTGGTGTTTTCCACTGGAGCCCCATATCTTAATTTCATAGGGTCAAGATCGAGATCTTTGGGCCCCTGTGATGGATGAGAAATCATTGTATCCATATTTTCCACCAGTGACGAAAAACACAGGCAGCAATTAGAGAAATAATACCTGGGTCGGATGCTGATATTAATGCTGGGATGTGTCCATACGTTGGATGATTCCATCAGAGCTCAAAGGCAACAGATGCCCACAGTCACAATGACAAAAAGCATAAAAAGCAATTGAAATGAATTACGTTGGTAAATTGCTTTGAAAGTGCTGACAGATTTTTGATGCCGCTTTGAGGAGTCCGATCATAGCTCGAGCGTATCCAACGCCTACAACTTCAAATTGGCTTTATCACACGCATACAGGGACCAGCACGCACCAGAACTTACTGCAGTTCTGTTTCACCCCGCTTTAAACCATGTCAAACCACTCCTGCACCACTCCACAGCACTCGGCATGCAAGTGGGGTTTATAAAGCCTGTGTCTCCAGCTTCTGGGTCCCAAAGCACCTGCTTCCTTAGTAGAGGTAAAAGACCAACTCTTTTGATCTCTGCCACGTCAAACCACTCCTGCAGCACTCTGCGGTGCTCTGCAGGCCAGTGGGTTTTATAAAGCCTGTGTTTCCAGCTCCTTTGTCCGAAAGCACCTCCTTCCTTAGTAGAGGTAAAAGAAAGAATCAGCTGATCTCTGCTATGTCAAATCACTCATGCGGCCCTCCACATGTGAAGAGACCACACATTTGTCAATTTCAGCCTTCTATTTACTGCTATTTGATTCAATTATGCAAGGTGCTGTTGCTCCTCTTGGCCTCTAGAGACTTGCTCACTCTACGTCATATAGACTTCATACAATTTTAATTGTCCAATACTTTGGTTGGTTGCAGATGTTTTCGTCTTCTTTAATCTAAGAGAAATGTGCCCTTCGTTCATAGCTTATCTTGGCTAATTCTCCTTGTGCCTTGCAATTATTCCTTAAAATAGCATCCTGATCCTTGGACAAGAGAGCCTTGCTGTTGTTCTGCACACAGAGCTGTTCTTCAATGTCTCCTAATTCTGCAACCTTTGTCTGTTTCTGAGGTAGCTTGATTGAATTCAACATGAGCCAGCGTCCATTTTCCTATCATGGCTGTCCTTGCCCAATTATATATCCCTCTATAGCAAGCCTCTATATGTTTCCTTTCTACCTTGCGTTACTGCGTATTTAAAGTTATTGATTAGTAAGTCACTTCATCTTCTTTTTTATTCATGATTACTTTAACCTTACATACATGTTTTATTAGTGCTTCAGTTACATTGTCACTCTTTAGTATTTTCATATAATTTCACAATAGGGTCATACATCCTTTTCATGACAGCACTCTGCCCTAGTCAGATTTCTCTTTAACGTTCCATGATGTCTATAGGTGTGTGCTGACATCCTTCCACACAGCCTCCTTCCACTTTTTCAGTGCAAGGGTACATTCTGTATGGTTGTCTGAGTGCATAACGTCTTTCATACACTCAATGCGATATAGGAACAATACATGGTGCCTCATTACAAGGTTGCCGGTCCGGAAACAACGGTACCGGTAAGCTTGCCGGTGCTGTTGTTTCCAGACCAGCAAACTACAAGTTCTGCGAGCAGGAGCCTTTCAGCCCGCCAGGTCTGACCTGGCCGGGGGGAAAGGCACCCGCTCGCAGACCTTGTTGGATGCACCGGCACCATTCATGAATGGTGAAGGTGCATCCAACCTCCCCATTCCCATTGAGTCCAATAGGACTCAAATGGGAATGGGGAGTAATATTTTCTGGGTCCAGGAATGGGCAATTAATGGGTCTGCCGGGGCTGTAATACCTCGGGTATTGCCCATTCCCAGGCGCCGGGAAATTCATGACTCCTGTATTTACTGGCGCGGCTAACGCCAGAGTCATAATGAGGCCCATGGTGTCCCACATATAGCCCTTCTCCTGCTTTCCCAGTATGGTAGTGGTGAGGGGGAGGGGGTTAGTGCAGAAGTGTCCACCTGCTCCTCGAATTTTTGACCACATTCTATTCTTCCATTGTCTTCATCTTCTCTTCATACTTTTTCATTTTCCTCTATCATTTCTTCATATGATAGTTTCTTAGGAATCCATATCTTTGTCACCCTCTCAGGTGACCTGCATTCTTTATATGTTCATCCACACTCCAGGTCATGTGACAACACTCTCCAGATGGTGGACAGAATATACAACGTCCAACCTATTCTTTATGATCCTTGGGATAGTAGAACTTGGTTCCTGGAGGTGCAAGGGATTTTTTCTTGATATTCTCATGGGTACTTCCCTTATCCTGCATCTGTTCACTAGTTCCAGAGTCTATATCTATCATTATCTTCACCCCAATAGCTTTTTTGGCTGTCTTCAAGCCATTGTCCCAAGATAATCCTTATGCGACAGTATCCTAGCAACACCAACACTAGTATTGCTCAAAGTATTATAAAAGCATTTGCCAGCCAGGTTGAAATTCATGACAACAAAGATGAAAACCAGTCATCTCCTGCTGTCTCATCAGCTTCATCCTCCATTTTTGTATGCAGGATCGTCAGCATAGTATTCGCCTCTGTTAGCGTTCCATTTCTTCCATCATGAGATGGTATGAACGTACGGCACACACTCCTCCTTTAATTGCTGTAATCAGGTCTAGGACATATCTGTTCTGGGAATTCATCAGTCTGATGGTTCTCAATTCTTCTCTGATGGCATTCAATCCTTTTATAGTTGCATTAATTGTCTGCAGCAGCTCCCATCTTGTAATCTGTAGCCACTTGGCATTTACTGCAGCTTGAAGACCTGGCAAAACTATAGCGGTCATTATCATTGCTGTTTTGCTAAACAGTTTATGCTGATCTGGAATGTTTTCATAGGCCTCCATTGATTTAGCTGAGAAATAATTCTCTCTCTTCAGCTGGCAGAGTGTAGGTGATATCTTCTTCCTCTGGTGTTCATTCCTTTTTTGGAAATTCATCGATATGGAGGTCACTTTGGGGAATCACCAATGCTGGAACATGTATTGTTAATATTGAACATATTCCTCCACAATTCTTGGGCAGCTGCATGTAAACTCTGGGTCCACAGGCCCGATATCAATCCATTAAAACTGCAGATCCTTCATTAATTACTGGGCCTTCGATTGTGTGTCCACATCCTTTATTTTTTTCCACTAGGAGCAGACCATCATTCTTGAAGCATATTGTTGCATTCCTTAGTGGTATTATGGATACTGGTCTGGCTTCATTGTCAACCCATGTAAGTAACTTCGAGTAGTTGGTCCATGATTCCAGGCATTTGTCACTTACTATCTCCACTATGCTTGCTGATTCTTTCTTAAACAAACGTGCAGGGCAAGCCAACAGTCCTTCTTTACATCCGGTACTAGTGAAAACACTTCCATATATCACTAGCTGAGGTTGCTCTCTGCATCTTGGCTCTCCTGGTTTTTCAGTTATGTCTGAGCAATTCAGCTTCTTCATCTGGACAACATTTATTCGTTCCCAATCTGAGATGGATACATATGTTTCTTGCTTGTCCATCCTAATCCATTTTCCATCCTTCTTGTTTTCACATAGGTGTCTTCATACTGGAAGGCTAATTTGGATCGCCATAGTAATATAGCACATTTTTGTTGAATGTGTTCTCTACTTGTGCATGCTGCTAGGTGGCTGGGGAATTTTGCATCATGTGTAGATATTTCTCTTGCAATAAATGTTCGTTCCGAATTCATGGCATACAGAATTAGGGAACAAACATAACAGCTTTCGTCTGACATTCTTTCTCCCACCTCTTTCATATGCTGATACCATAAGTTATTCTTTAAATGAACTGAATTCTTTAGATACATATTTGTATCTGCATGGTTCTCCTTAAGATTTCTTTTAAATCAAAATAAACCCTTAGTTATATTAAAAAACAGGCTCTCTGTACCTCCAGTAGGGACACCCCCCATATTTGTATCACTTTTTATAACATGTCGAAATGCCATAATAATAAGGGGAAAAACACAAATCATAATACCAAATGATCCCATTATCAATATTCCATGAAACCCTACTGACTTTCTGGCTGGTAGTGAATCTCTGAAATGTTGAAGCCTCTCCAGCTTGTGTTTACTTTAATATGCACATTTGTTATCCTTTTGTTTAATCAATTCTATATGAAAAAACTGCAATATGATTGTGATCATCACTCTCCAAATAATTCTTGGGATCGCCAAGGAACATGATAATATTTACCCCTCTTCATATTAGGGCTGGATAAGATTGTAATATGAAGGAAAGAATTGCATGCAAGAGTGTGTTTACCATCACTCTGATAGGTATCATACACAATGAATAATACTCTTTTTTTCCTTCTTTCTTCAAACTCCAGATTCTTCTCTCATTGTGTCTTTTGTCTTATCTAAAAAAAAAGTTCCAGGATAGCTGCAAGTGTATTTGCTCCTTAATGATTTGGAAAACGTTAATCCCTAATCTAGAATATTGATTCGCTCGTCATCCTCTTTATCCTTGCTTCTGTCATAGAATGGGTCTGCATATGCAGAACTACTTCTCTTGGTTCACAGTGGGTAGTTGCAGGGGTAGTTGCATGTGTAGTTGCAGGAGGGGCCGTGTTTCCCCTTTATATGGTTTGATGTTGTGCAGATGTAGCCATGCTCTCTGCCCCTTCAGATTTAGAGCTGTGGTGCTAACTTCTTCCACTTTGTGTGGTCCCTCAAAGTGGGGTGTACTTCATGTGTGTACCAATTTGTGCACAAGCACCTGGTTGCATGGATGGGGGTTTTAGCAAGTCTTCTGTTTCAAGAGATTGGTTATCTTTGTCACTTCCTTTTCACCTCTCCCTTTGGTTCTTGATCTGTTGAGACATGAAAGAAATACTTGCAGTCATTGTTGTTAGTTTATCATACATCTCATCACCTAATGTCTTTGCTACACTGTGGGCATCAGTTCTTAACCTAGTTGGAGGCGCAAGTGGGGTTCTCATACAGCATCCAGTTACCAACACATGAGGAGTTAGATGGTGATATGAGCCAGGCTGATTTCTCAGGGCATATAGAGCAAGGGACAGGCAATGTAGCCATCCCTTCTTTAAGGTTATCTTGCGCTTCGCTATTCTTTCCTTTAATAATCTGTTTAATCTCTCACAGACACCATATGTCTGTGGGTGATAAGCAGAAGAACATTTATGTTTAATACCCAATAGGAGAACTATCTGTTTGAGCAATTCATTTACAAAGTGCGGTCCATTGTCAGAACCCAAAACCTTGCACCCCCTACCTGGGCAACACCTTGCATACAAGGTACTTGGCAGCACACAAGGCATCTGGGTGTGTGCATGGACCTGCCTCGATCCATCTAGACAAAGGACATACTACGACCAGCAAATATCTGTAGCCGTTGCATGTCTGTAACATATCCACATAAACTATGCTGAAATGGCCCATTGGGTCTTGGAATTGCTCGTCTTACTGTTCGCAAAGTGTGCCCTGCAGTACATTTATGGCACACAATGCAATTTACAATAAACTGTGTCACATGCTCTAATAGGATAAGTGAGAACCAGTATTCTGCTATTGTAGCAGCTAGATTCTCTCTAGTCATGTGTGCTGGGTAGTGAAGCTGCTCCAGCGCTACTCTCAATAATGCTAGAGGCCTAATTGGCTTTCCGTTGCTATCCTGTCCCCAAATTCCCTCAGTGGGGGATAAAGAACATCCCACTTTCTACATAAATCCTGTTCTTTCTGTGAAGCTTGAGCTTGTATTTCAATTAACTGTACAATAGACAGCGTGTTAAAGCCCTCCTTTACCAACATGCATCGTCCTGTCATTTGTTTAACATCTTTTTCTTCAAGACTAGATATGGGTGGATAATAAGCTGCTTTTTTGGCCTCTACATCTGTGGCTTAGTTTCTGCAGGAAATTAAATGTGTTCTTCTTGAATGCGCTGCACATTTTATGACTGCTAGTGTCAATGGGAGACTTAACGCTTTTATAAGACTATCCAATAGGACTGCAGGTTGCACTGGAGTGCCGTCTGTGCAGAAGAAGCCCCTCTTTTTCTTACATTACAAGCCTGCATGTACAGTTGACGTTACATAAGTGTAGTCAGACTACATCGTCACTTCGTCACCCTCACATTTCTGCAGCGCTTCAATGAGCGCCACTATTTCTGCAGCCTGTGCTGAATAATTCTAAGACAGTCTCATACTTGTCACTACCTCAAATTCACCTTCTTGATTCAGCTTTATTACTGCTGATCCAGAATGCCTTTCTCCAGTTGTCTGGTTAATTCACAAATTCACAAAGAGCCATCAATAAAAATAACTTCCACCCATCCCGAGCGCATTTTCTCTAACCTGCGGAATATCATTACAGCTTTCAGTATATGTAGTACAGTCATGCACATATCACCCTCTCCTAGTAGTTCTGCTATAAAAGTTGCTGAATTTACTGTCTTACATCTAACAATTTTAATCGGCGGGTTAGAAATAATCACCTCATGCCCAAAATTGCGAATAATGCATGCTCTACAAATAACTTTATTGGGCACCCCATTGTTATACTGGAAGCCTTTTCAATTAAGAATGCAGCAGCAGCTAAAGATTGCTCACATGGATAGTTTCCTTTCATAACTGGATCTAAAATCCCACTGTAGTGAGCCAATGGTGTGTGTCCATGTCCTAATGTTATCCTCTGTGTAAGCACTGCGGTCATGACTTCTCCATTCAAATGGGAAAATAAATACAAGTCTGCATTATAATCTGGGATTCCCAACACAGGGGCTGTACTGATCGACTTTTTTAATTTTTAAAATCCTGCAGTCATCTCATCTGTCCATATTATGTTCCTTTTGTCTACCTGTGCTTCTTTAAGTACTTTTAAAGGTGATCGAATATATGTACTGTTATCGAAAACCCAGGCCCTGCAATAGTTACATAAGTCTAGAAACTGTTGCATTTCCCTCACTGTTTTAGGTGCTACGGTTCTCATGATTGCTTCTGCTCTGTCAGGTGTCAGTTTTCTCCCTTTATGAGAGATCAACTGTCCTATGTACAAGACCTCTTACTGACAGTATTGTAAATTATCTTTGTCTACCTTGTATCCTTTCTCTGAGAGTATAGTCATGATTTTATCTGAGTCTTCTCTGCATCTTTCTTCTGTCTCACTGCATGACAAAATGTCATCCACTTACTGGATTATTACACTTTCGAGCTGGACATTACCCAGGTCCATCTGGAGGACTCTGTTAAAGATTGAAGGGGTCTCACATTACCCCTGGGTCAAACGAGTATGTTCAGACAGGTATTTCTATAGGAAAAGGAAGTCAAATCTTATGAGTCTTCATGAAGGGGAATTGAAAACAATGCATTCTTTAAATCTACAACTGTAAAATATTTGCAGCCTCATCACGAGTTTGGCGGTAACCCTTAAATGCGGTGGTAACACTATAACCGCCACATTTAAGGGTCTGCCAAATCACGAGTCTGGCAGCATTTACCTTCAGCTTCAAGCTGGGGGTAAATGCGCCAAATCCCCATTTTTGGCAGCAATTAGCGTGCGGTAATTGCGCGGAAAATTCCAATGGACCCAATGGGGAATGGGAAATTACAGTTACCGGCCAACCATTGATCCGGAGCTATTAGCGCTGGACCGGTTGCCGGTAACGCTATTAGCACGGGCGGTAACACCGGCGATAATACCGCTGGGTTACTGCCCAACTTGTGATGAGGCCCTTAGCCTTAAATGGGATTTTACATAGTATTGTTGCATAATTTGGAACGAAAGGAAACTCAGTTTTGATCACCCCCCCTTTGATTTCCTCACAGGGTACACGTGTTGCATGATGAATTTGATGACACTAATATGCCTTGCTTCACTAAAGCGGAAATGGTCTGAAATATACCCTTATCCGCTTCTCTGGACATGTGACATTGCTTTGTTCATGGTTAAAGAGCTCCTGGTTTTAGTTTAATTTTATCTGCACATATCCCTTTTAATAGTCGCACATCATATGGACTTGTGGTCCATAAAATCTTTGGCACTTTCTCTTAGTCTTCCTGAAAGAATGACGGTCTTCTTTTGACTAACGCCATTCTCTGCAGTATTTATATATACTATACTTTAATCCAATAAGTGAGACTTATCTCTGAACAGTTCTTCGCCTGTCAAATCTGTCAGCCTATATCCTTCACCAAAGGCTATCACTGTTCTCCATCCGCTTCCTTTATCGCCTGTCCCATGAAGCATCACCCTTTTTTCTCTGACCACTGCTGCTTCTAACTCTAGGGGGATCAACTGCCCTTCCTCGACGTCCATAGGAATCTCTAGTCTAAAAAGGAATTCATCAGGTATTCTCAATATGTTATCTATTTCTCTGGGTAACTATGATAATAAGTTAGTCACCATACAAAAATACCTCTGGATCTAAAGGAACTCCTCGAAATACCTTCTGGCCTTTAAAAGCTAATATAAACTCTCCCACATCATAAAGTGTATCCCTGGAGGAGAGCACACTATTCCTTTGTCAGTAAAATATATCATCCTGTTAAGCTTTGTCACCAAGTCTCATTCTAATATGTTAACTGGCGTCCGCCTAGAATATAATAATGGCATTGACATATCATGTTCTCCTGTAGAGATTTGCAATTCATCTATGAAAGGAACTAAACTCATCGCCCCAGAGAATCCCTCAACATTCATGGCAGTATCTGTCCTTCCTCCTATCATGGTCACAGTCCCCAATTTGAGTGTGGGTGTTTCTTGAGCTCCTGGGGTCATCTTCCTTTGTGCTACCATAGCCTGCTGTCTCTGTGCTTACTGCGGTTGTATCTGTTGTGCTTGCATAGGCATGTGCATTGCTGCAGTACTGGCTGTCTTTGTTGGGGTTGCGGCGCATCTGTCTGAGCTTGTATGTGATCTTGGGCATAATATTCCTGTGGTTCTGTATTATATTGTGGAGCATAACCCACCGACCCTCTCAGAGCTTGCCAATTTTGTTACATGCCTCCTCTGGTTCTGCATGTTCTAGCTAAGTGTCGCAATTAAATCCTCCTCTTCTCTGAGGGTTTTGAAATCCACCTCATCCTGTTCCATGTGTTAAAATCGTGGCAAAAATGGCTGTTTACACAAAAATTCGCAGGAAAAAGGCAACCCCCAGACCCATTATACCATTTAAAGAGAGCGGGGGACACCCCCGTAACCCCTGCTCCCCTTAAATGGTATAATGGGGTACACCTTTACCGGGTCAAACCACAGCATTTTTGCAGTGATTAACATTTTTGCTGCGATTTTATTACTGCATACCCCTCATCCTACTCCTCTAGGCCCATTCCCTCTTCCTCTTGGCCAAAAGTTATACCCGCTCTGATCTGTGGGATACCCTGCGTTATTATACTTTCCTGACTGCATCTCCTGTGTCACCCCTTCTTCATTACTCATCAATACCGCTCCTTCTATAGCTTTTTTTGACAACTTCTTCTTGACTAGTTTAGCTTCCTCCTGCTTTCTGTTCTCAACTTTCTTTTTATTCTCCTCCTTCATTAACATTAATCAGGAGTGATGCACAATTGTCAATTGTATTTCTGGCCATGGCTTCGCTTCCATTCTCACCTGTTTCTTCAACTGCTGTTGTGCTGGCTCGGGCAGCCCTTGACACAAAATGTGATAAAATAATACCGTTTTATCCCATGGTTCACAAGTCTCTTGACGCCATCTATCTTGAATATCTTGAATATAAGCAACAAGATCTTCATCCTCCCCCATTGTCCTAGTCATAATTGCACCCATATCTGATGTATCGGGGTATTGCACTCTGAGCGCTCGCCATACATCTGCTCTGCAATTATTAAATGGCGCTCCTTCATGTGTGGTGTTGTGTGCAGTCACACCTGCATATCCTGCTTGTTTCCAGATGTCATCAACTCTCTCCCCTTTGATAGCTGCTAGTAATCCTTTTACATCACCTATAGCTGACGTCATTCTCTCTAACTCATAAATCCATTTTCCTGCACCAGAAGTTAAAATCTGCAATTTACATCTTAAATTGTTTCTATCCATCTGTGGCCATGGTATAAATTAAGTATATATTGTCGTCGTCCTCCCCTTTTCTCCAATAACGGGAACTGTGAAAATCCTGGTCAATAATCATATTTGCCTACACTCCTTGTCTTCCAGGTAGGGTTGATCTTGCCCGTTTGTCTCCTTCCTGGTAGTAATGTTAACCTGCTTACATATGGCGGGGTTATGTCCCCTGTACTGCACGATCGTACTTGTGGTCGCTCAGTATATGCTATTGGTTCTGGTGTTTTTTCCTTCAGGTCTTTCAGGTCTAACCATTTTACACCTTTTTCTTCACTCGATTCTCTTGAAAACCTGCATGCGTCCTTTTTTGCACCCTCACATTTTTCCTTCCCTTTCTTCATCTGACATCATTATGCCCCAACTTGTGTGACTGTTATCCTTCTCTGCATCCTGGAGATCTAGTCTGTTTAAAGACAGCGTCCCGTACTCGTCTGTTATGAAGTCATCTAACCTACCTTCAGTTCCCCTTAATAGGGATCCCTCTGCGTTCTCTTGGGTCTTATGCCCATCTTTATCCCTTATTTGCCTGTATACATTCCCAAGTCTTTGCTCTTTATCTTCTGTGTCCTGCCCATCAGTTAATGCTGATCTTGGGAGTCATTAAAGCTCCCTACGGGGCTGTTGGGACCCTCTCTTCTCCTCCAATCATTCTTGTGCATCAATCGGCACTATGCTCCTATGACATAAATATTGTTTCTCGTTATCTTTTAATCCCCTACTCCTGTTAATTTGTTCTTCTCTCTTCCTCATCTCCCTCAATATATCTTCCACTTGCCTTTTTGTAACCTACGTACTTTCATTCTTTCAGCTTCTATCTCTTCCCGTTTCTTCTCTTCTATTCTCTCCTTTTGTTTCCTTGCCTCATATCTTCTTCGTTCTTCCGATTTGTTTGCGTTTTTTGCCCCTTTCCTCTTTGTATGCTCTTTCCTCTTCCTTCTCTTTCTTTTCCAGTTCTTCTCTTTCCCCTCTTTCTCAGACCCCATCAATGCCCTTATCATCTAATTTAAGTAATATGTGTCCACCCATCCGTTCATTCTGTATTATCATTACTCCTTTAGCTTTACACTTTATTTCTTTCTGTTTCTTTTCTTCTTTCTCTATCTCCATTTGTCTGTCTTGCCTGTCTTTTCTCTCATCACGCTGTTTACTTTCATCGCGTGTTAATATATCTTTGCGTTCTCTGCTTTTGCTCTCTTCCGCATTATCCTCAGTGTTATATGGGGCGGGGGCACATTCATTGGATTAACATACCCTGCTGCTGCTTTTAATTCCTTTAAAGGGTAAAATCCCTTCTCCTCTGTATCTACACACTTATCTTCATGAAGGGAAAGGGAAGCCAAAGGCGTTTTATCCTCCCCTTCATGCTGATTGAGCATCCACTCCCTCTCGGCTGGATCTTCTTTCTCACTCTGGTACATCTTCCATAATTCTAAAATGGTCATCCTTTTCTGTAACTTTTTTCCCTTATACGTGGCATGTAAATAAGTTGTCATATGTCGCAATATGGTTTTCATCAGCGAACCCTCCTGAAGCCATGGCATGAGTGTCTTATTAGTCATTTCTATGACCCATTCCGAATGATATTTCCTTATCTTCGCTGTGTATCTTGGCAGTGTCCTACACATGATGATGGGTCGATTTTGACCATCAATGTTTACCACTTCACACCACACCAATCAATTGACACAGAAACCATCACTCACTGTTTATAATCCCAAAAGGAAATATTTTAACTGCTTACTTTTTTATTTAAAAATCTATGAAATGCTATCCTGTTTGCTCCTTTGTTTACACTTTACTTTCTGTACGTTTTGTTATCTCGTTCTTTTATTATTAGTATTTTAAGAGTCTCTTCTTTATTTATATAATAATTTCCTTTCATTTTTACCCTCCTGATTGACGTCAATCTTTTGGTCCAAATGTTCACCAATCTCCCTAATTTTCTAATATCGTTTTATATTTATTAATCTAAATACAACAAAAGCTTTATATTGACATTTGTATAACCCCACACATGTGCACTTTTTCAATGTTACTGTGGACGACATCCTTTAATATTTTAGTAAATGTATCCCTTCTCCATTTTACTCTGTTTTGGAGTTTGATATGCACTCTTCTGTGGGCCTTGCCTCAGGAATCCTTAACACACCCTTTTTGGAGTCTTTACATTTAGTGTGTACCATTATGCCCCTCTTGGAACCAGCACTCTAGATATCTATTTCTTCTCTTTATAATCTCCCCCTAAAATCATGACTTTTTATACATGTTATTTACAACACAACCCCTTCCCCTTTCTTTGCCATCTTTGTTGTCTACTTACATTCGTGACTCAGCTCGAGTCCCTCGACATCGACTCTCCCTCAACCGACCAGTTCGTCTTTCGTCCATTGGGCACCTGCGGGGACTAAACAGGAATTTCATCAAAGGTGGACCTGCCAACCGAAGGTTCTTGCACATGACTCTCTGCACCGATCTCCACAGGAAGCTCTGCGGCCTTCTCGTTTATGGTAGGAGCAGCCATGCGTCCGGGGGTGATAGGATCTACAGCTCCAAGGCACAGAAGTGGTACAAACCAACCACCTCCACATTAGTTTTGGGACCTGCAAGTCAAGGCTTACACAGGGCTCAACAACCCCAGAAGGGAAGGAGGGTTAGGGAACGTTGGTTAGATAGGTAGCAGGGTGTAGAGTAACCGGAATGAGGGTGAGGTAGAGGTTGTGGATAGATAGGGGAAGTTCAGGTAACAGCAAGACCAGTGTGCACGCTTGCAGCATACCAGACAGCACAAATAAGCATACACACCTTGATCAGTCCTGCACACAGTTCTCTGCAGCATATACAACAACATGAGCAAGTGAACATGCACATAACGTAGATTTGCACTTAGCTTAGAGTGGGTATCGCCCAGAGTGTCCCTTGTTGTCTCCAGCGATGTCGTGGAGCACAAGCACGTCAAAATAGCAGTTCAAATTCTGCAAAAGAGTGCTACCATTAGTACACACATCTAACACTGCCACACGTGGCTATCGCTGTGTGCGTAAATGAGCTTGCATTCCTATATGGGTTTGCTATGGTCGCACGTGGCTGACTAGGAGCTTTCACATGCAGGAATGGTAACTGGGCCGGACGTGGCTGTTTATCACATGCAGAATTGTTAATGGGGACGCATGTGGCAAGTACTGATTAGCACATGCAGAAATAAATGCTAATCGGGCGGTATGTGGCTAGTACTGATTAGCATATGAAGAATTGTTAATGGGGCCCCATGTGGCTATGCGTTTGCTCCCCGAGGCCGCATGTGGCTCTGTCAGTGAGTTAGGCATGTGGTTTGTTTTGTTAGTAAGAACGTGGAGGAGCGTCACTGTGTCCCGAAATGCACCTGTGGTAACAGGCTGTCCTCCAATGCATTATGGGTGTTGCGCAGGGGTTGGGCAGCACTGGTTAGGGTTGCGCTTCATTATGCGAGATGCAGCCTGGCACCGGCACTTAGCTTATAGGGAAGCAGGGGCCAGTTGTCACATGGGGATGAGCCCCCTGGGCGACTCCCTGCTCCCCGTGGCTTGTTAACATGCTGCAGCACTTATCTGAAACAGGTGAGGGGCTGGGTTCAGAATCTAGTGGGGCGTGACCCCACGCTAAAGCATAGGAGACTGGAGCTGCTCAGAGATACGTCTTCTCAGCCAGAGGACTCGAGCACAAGCCCTGTGCCTTGGTTTGTGTGCACGCGTGCAAGTGTGCCACTCCCAACGTGACTTACCTGTACAAAGTGTAGTTCGATAGCCCAGTGCCCTGCAAAATGGGCAAAGGACCCTCCTATAAGGTCTGAATGTCCTTTTTATGCTATTCTATGGCTTTGACTATTTTGTGGACAGCACCACAGTGTCTTTGTCATGACCTTTGCCATACAGAACCTGTCTTTTGTCCCTAACCTTGCCCTGTATGTTGGTTGGGCTGTGTCCCTGGCCCACTGCTACTAAGTGTGCTCTAGCACCTTGAAGCGTCTTTTGTGCTAGATGGAATTACAAGTAACAGTCTCGGACCACATAATCGGACGGACTCAAGGAATATTGCAAAGTACTACTATATTCTCATAAAACAGGGAGATCCAACTGGCATCCGGCTGATGCATATACACTCACAGAGCAGCTTGAATACCCAGTGGTCTTTATGTTTCAATATGCATTATCATGTCATTCTACGTGGCAAATTATAAAATCTATTAAGGGAAGGGATTGGTTAAGGGAACATATGTACATATAGAATACATGTGGGTAAATACTTCATTGGCTGCCCCTTGTCTGTAGGGCACACCTTGAACTACCTCTAAAATACATATAGTACTGATTATAGTGGACAAAATGGCAGTGGATTGGTCTATGCAACATTATATGTTAGGTTGTCCCCAAACCTCACTGATTGGTTGCCATACTATCCCAACTTTGGACTTTCGGCTCTTCAGCAACACGTACGTAAAATGAAACCTAGGCGTTTGAATCTCATCAGACTGCTCCCCGTTTTCCCAATTAGACCATCATCTCTCATCTGTCGGCCATAAGCCAAAGTCTTCCGTGTGTAGTTCACCTTGTAGTCTGCTCAGTGTCCTGGAATATTCAAGGGAGTGTGAGCACACCAACATCTTCATCTGAGGCTCTAATGAAAAGCCCTTGTTTTCGACTTCTGGGTCACATGTGAAGAGACCACAAATGTGTCCATTTCAGCCACCTGTTTACTGCTATTTGATTCAATTATGCAAGGTGCTGTTGCTCCTCTTGGCCTCTAGACACTTGCTCATCTACCTCGTATAGACTGCATACACTTTTAATTGTCCAATAATTTGGCTGCTTGCAGATGTTCTCTTCTTCTTTAATCTAAGAGAAATGTGCCCTTCATTCATAGCTTATCTTGGCTAACTCCCCTTGTGACTTGCAATTATTCCTTAAAATAACATCCTTGATCCTTGGCCAACATAGCCTTGCTGTTGTTCTGCACATAGAGCTGTTCTTCCGCATCTCCTAATTCTGCAATCTTGGTCTGTTTCTAAGATAGCTTGATTGAATTCAACATGAGCCAGCGTCCATTTTCCTATCATAGCTGTCCTTGCAACATTATATATCCGTCTATAGCAAGCCTCTATGTGTTTCCTTTCCACCTTGCGTTACTGTGTATTTACAGTTATTGACTATTAAGTCACTTCATCTTCTTTCTATCCATGATTACTTGAACCTTACTTGAACCTTACGTACATGTTTTATTAGTGCTTCAGATACATTGACACACTTTAGTATTTTCATATCATTTCACCATAGGTTCATATATCCTTTTCATGACATCACTCTGCCCTTGTCAGATTTCTCTTTAACGTTCCATGATGTCTATAGGTGCGTGCTGACATTCTTCTACGTGTCCTCCTTCCACTCTTTCAGTGTGAGGGTACATTCTGTATGGCTGTCTGCGTGCATAACGTCTCTCATGGTTTATGGTCTTTGCATCGAAAATGATGCATCGAAAAGAAAATCCATCGGATAAAATCCAGAGTGGTACATTAATATAATCAAGATAGCCAATTCTGATGCTTGGCCGGTAGTGTTCCGGTAGCGGCTCCGGTCATCTGCCAGAGTAATGCACTGTTTTTTTAAAACATTTTGGTGGGTGTACTAAAGCAACAGTGTTTGAAGTGTTTTTTTCTTCTTTAGTTCAAACGTATCCTGTGCATGTTCTAAGTGCCATTTCTGTAGATTTGTGAGCATTTCAAACATTGTTAACAGGTAATGGCCCTCATTCTGATACTGGCGCTAAACCATGGTCTATTAGCACCATGGTTGGTGCCGGTATTGTAACGAGTCCGCCAATGTTCAATGGCGAATTGCCACCCCATTCCAAGTTTGGCGGGGCGGTAATTTCCCATTGGACATTGGCCCTTCCCCATTCCCATTTTTGCAAATTGCGGTACCGTACTTACCTCGAGAGTCCCTTTGCGGGTCCCTACTTTAACGGCTGGTCTAGACCAGCCGTTCAGGTCGGGTCCCGCAAAGGGACCTCGTAGTAAGGCGCTAAGTGTTTAACGGCGCCGCAGCCTTTTACGGCGCCGTTAAACACTTAGCGCCAGGGTCCTAATGAGGGCCAATGACAGCTTGCTTGAATGGATCATGTGGGTAAGGGCTGCTCCCCTTCCAAGTGCCCAATATGTCAGATCGGTGGGCTGCGGTCCCCTCTCCACGTGTTCACATGGTCGTTTAAAGTGGGCAGCCATCTTTAGTGGGCGGCTACAGTCCTTACCTTGGGCAGTGTCGGAGTTGTGACGTCAATGGTACTCAGGAGCTAAATTGGAAAGGGCCAGGGGCAAAGAAGGACAGGCATACTCTGAAAACTATGAAAGTCACGCAAACACATACTACTAACGTTAATGATTTGCACACATATTGTGAAACACCCCTCCTGGGTAGATATGGCAGAATGCATAAAAAGCGCACAAACAGTATGTCGCTGGATTCATACAACAACACTTTGCCAATTGCCATTTCAATCAAATATTCACCTTCACAGCTCCCTTCCCCTCTCTCTCTGACCATCAAATGCATCAATACCAAAAATGCACCCCTCACACATGCCATGCTTATTCCATCCTCAACAGGCAAGGCCTCTGCTGTGTCATGCCGGGGCTCCTCAATCATTTTCTATTAATCTTATTTTTTGTGTGCCTCTCCATTTACATTATCTATTTATATAACTTTCTATGTGCGTCTTGTTCTTCGTGTCACACACTCTTATTTGTGTCCCTTTCTATTTGTCTCTCACCCACTCCGCCACACCTCCAACTTCTGTTTTTACCCTCTGTTTCATTCTGCGTGGAAGCCCACTTTTTTCTAACTCTTGGCCTTGGGACATGACGTGCCGAAAACCCCTGTCAGTGATTCCAACCAGAAGTTCATTTTAATGTTGTAGTGGTAAACCCTTCAATTTACATTTGATTCTACTAGCGTAATGCTGCAATCTTGCAAATATTTTCATCACTCTCAGGCTGATTTTGCACTGTTTAGGCGCCAGAATGTTTATGTACAAAAGTTGACCTGCTTTGGGACCTCCAAGTTTATGCAGATAGGATAGGGTTGTGCGGGGCTGGACTGGGAACCAAAAGTGGCCCTGGAATGAGCCTAACCTCTCTAGGAAAGATTTAGCGTCCCCCTAAACAAGATGTTGAAAAGCGGGTTGAGAGGGTGCTTTTCAAACCATATTTTTCAATATGAAAGTAGTAAAAAGCCATGTCTTAAACAAGTTATGATCTCACGAAATGTGATCTGCAATTGAGGTTAAAATAACAAGTCTACATCCTGGAACTGACATTATGTGTTATATTCCTCCTCACACCCTGTTTAAGATGTTTTGAGGGCTTATTCCAAACTCTTATGGTATCACTGTTTGAGAATGTTATTTGCATCCTACCCTACATGTGCAGTCTGCAGGACAAAACAGGTCACCCTTACCACTTGGAAGGAGATGGCTCCCTTTTAAGTGTGCCGGCGCCTCCAGTTTCCCACTCATCCATTTCTAAGTTCCCATGAGTCAAAAAATAATAATGATGATGATAATAATAATAATAATAATAATAATAATAATAATAATAATAATAATAATTTTGCATTTATATAGCGCTACGAACTCTCGGGTATCTGAGCGCTGCTTATTATTACCCACGGTGTGTGGTGCTCATTTATCGATCTCGGAAGGATGAAAGGCTGAGTTTGGCCCTGCCGGGATTCGAACCTGCATTAGCAAGCGCTCCCCACCCAAGTGATAGACTCAATAAAGCCCCACCACCACCAGGAAGTGGACGTCTCTTCCAGTGGATCCAAAATCTGCGTGCAGGGCCTCCCATGGCCGTGTTCCTCGAGGCACCGACTCAATTGGGGGGGTCCTTCTGCACGGGGAGGTCCCCTGGCACCAGACACGGGTCTCCACAAACTCCTCCACTTTCTTCTCCAAGTCCGGGAACCACACCTTCAGCCGTAGTCTGGCCTTGGTCTTGGCCACTTCGTGGTGACCATGATGTGTAAGCTCGATCCCCTGCTGTATTTTATGAGTGGGCACCACCATTTTATCTTCTCGCAGTAGTAACCCAGAGTCAGTGAATGTTACCTCGACCCTCCACAACTGCTGCAAGGTTATCCGGGCTTCCTGGGTTCTCTTGCCCAGACCTTCCAGCACTGACTTCCACTCCCCTCTCTGCAATGCGCTCCTTAGGATCCGGAATCATTTGTTATTCTTGGGCGCCCGTTCAAGCTCCTGGATGGACATCGAGTTTGGCCTAGCGGACTCCGCAACAAGCTGTACATGCTCTTCAGCCTCCTCAACGCTGGACGCATCCACGCCCTCTCCTCCGTCCTTGGGGTGACGCGACAGATAGTCCGCTGTGCTTTTTGCCCCTAGGCGGTACACCAGCAAGACCCCATATTCCAGCAGCGCCGGCATCTATCGCTCAATCCTGGGCACGTAGCTTGGAGGACGAGCCCACCATGATGGGCAGCAGAGGCTTGTGATCCGTTATAACCATCACCGGCCTCCCTATAATGTAGAGTTGAAAGTGTCTGCACCTCCACGGTACCGCCAGGGCCTCTTGCTCAATTTGGCAGTACCTCTGATCGGTGTCCAACAGAGCGTGACTTGCATATGCAGTGGGTCTCGCTTCCCCCTTGTAGTCCGTCTGCATGAGGACTGCCCCCAGACCAAACAAGCTGGCGTCCAACACCACTTTCGACTGGATATCCGGGTAAAAAAAAAAACGCCATTGTGTTGTGAGCCATGAGGGCCCCTTTCACATCTTCGAATGCTGCTTGCTCGAGAGGGCCCCATTGCAAGGTTGTATCCTTCCTCGCCAGGCTCCTTGCGGTGCTGACATTGTGGCGAGGTTCTTGATGAAACGACCACAGTAGGTGACCATCCCCAGGAAGCTCCGAACCTCTGATACATTTCCCAGGGGCCTTGATTCCATTATGTCCTTTAACTTGAGGGGATCTGGGGACACCCCGAAAGAAATCAATGCTCGTCTGAAAGAACACACATTTCTCTCTGTGTAGCGTCAAACCCAATTCCTGAATGCGTTCTAGGGTCCTCACCAGCCGTGCCATGTGCTCCACTTCTGACTTGGCGAACACCAGGATATCATCACTGATGTTCAGGACACCTTCCAAGTCTGCCAGGGCCCCCCGTATCAGATTTTGAAAGACTTCAACGGCTGATGCCCCCCCGAAACCAAGGTGCTTGTATCGGTACAGCCGTCGGTGTGTTGTGAATGTTGTGATATTGCGAGATTCCGGGCGTAACACGACCTGGTGGTAACCCACTCCGAAGTCCAGCTTAGAGAAGAACATGGCACCCTGCAACTCCACGATGATGTCATCAGTTGTCAGGGTAAGTGGTCTTTCCTGCTTGATTGCCTTGTTGGGGAGTCGCATGTCCATGCAAATCCTGACACAGTCCGACTGTTTGAGTTTGCAGGCGATTACAATGGGCGAGACCCAGGGCATTGGGCCTTCCACCTTTTCGATGATGTCGAGGCTTACAAGGTTCACCAACTCCTTGTCCACTAGGTCCCTGTAGTATTGGGCTTGTATTGGCATAGAAATGCAAGCCATGGAATGTTCCCTGGCTGGAACCTTATGTTCACTCAAGGTTCCAGCTGTGGCAGTTAGGGATACAAAGGATGGGAGAAGAACATGAAAAGATGTTACCATACTAGCTCCTTACCTCCCTTTCAGAACCTGACGCTGTAACAATAAAGAAGCTTTCCTTTTTATATACATATGGCTCCAGCGTCCTTCCTGTGCACAGCTCTCCAAACCTTTCGAGGACCGCTTGCACATCCTCCACATACATGCTGTAGGCAATACTGACGATGCCCAACACTTCTGCAGCAGCACAGCTCAGGAGGGTGTTAGAGCTGACGTCTGTCATGAAGAAGAATGTCTTCATTGAGCCGTCGCCATGCTCGAACTTTGACATGAATGCCCCCACCAGAGTGATGGGCCAGTCGGTCCCGAATGTGAATATCTGTGCCGTCGGACATTGGAGGGTTGGGGGTTCTCTCAACACCTCATAGTGTACTCTGGCCATGACATTGACTGAGGCACCTGTGTCCACCAACACCGGTACCGGCGACCCATCCACCTGCACCATACATTTCAGCTGCTTCCTGGCTCTGGCTTTCAGGATACTCACACTCGAGTGGAAGAATATTTTCTCATCATCCTCCTCTTTCTCCGGATCCTGTGTGGTCCCGTCCTCCTTCTGATCCACGAGTGCCACATTCGTTGTAGGTTGATGTCAGAAAAAAACAGCCCAAATGGGTCCTCTCTGGACAATCACCAGCAACGGAGCCCTGCACATGTGTGCATAATGGTCAATCGTGCCACACCATCCATAAGCCTTCCCTTTTGCGGGGCACTCTGCAGGGTGCAGCAGATCATACCCACACTTCATACATGACTTGGACCCATGGCTGTTCCTGTCCCTCTGATGCGCAGCAGGCCGATGGGCCCCTCTTGCCCCTTAGCTATGGCCGATGGCAAACACCTCTTCCGACCTGGCAGGGCGAATGGTTGCATCCATTCTTGATGCCTGCGTCTCTGCCACATCATGCGACCGTTCTAGCTCCAGGATACAGGGCAGTACAAGACCAGGCTCCCGAAGGACTTGATACCAGAGTTTCTCCGACACCCAGCTTTGAATGAGCTGGTTTCCGAATCATGGCCTGTTCATTGTCCCATACACATGACATCGCCATCCACCGTAGGCGTCCATAGAACCCATCCAGAGACCCGTCGTCCTTTTGCCTGGCATTGCACAAGATGAAACTCTTGTAGTCCACATTTGCTTGGCATAAAATGTTCGTGCAGAATATATTTTGCTGAAGCATAGGATGCATTCACAGGCTCTAATGCCTGAAACAGCTGATGCACTGCCGGGCCAGCCGAGTACAAGAGAGTTGCCACCTTACTTTCCTCATCGGTCTCTCCTGTGGCCTTGAAATATATGTCCATATGATCAATCCAGGATATTCCAGCATGGAGGCAGGCTCAATGGTGCCCCCGAGATGTCAAACTCAGGCACAGGGGCCAATGTACCCTGTTGGCCCGGGACTCGGGAGCCCCTTGCGCAGCTGGTGGTACTCCATCAGGACCTCCACCTGCCTGTAGCTCGACCGCCATGTTGGTGAGCGCACAAGCACCCTTTCCTTGTTAGAGGCTGCAACCCACGGTGGAATCAGAGGCAGAATAAACAGAACTCCACCAGATTGTTCAGCACCACTAGGATTTTATATTCAGTAGCAAGTCCTGCCAATCCACACCACACAGAAGGCCAAAGTAAATATTGAGCACAACCAGAAAGGCAAACAGATCCTCCCCAGCTGCACACAGTAGCAGATCAAATGTCACAGAGAAGAAGACACTCCCTCATCACCACAGATGAGTGAGTAAAATGGGAAGAGAAAAAAAAATGGAGAATGACAGAGAGAGAGAGAGAGAGCAGAACCACGTGCTCCCCCACCTGCCTCCCAGTCTCACAATCTCTCACCTTCCTTTTTGGGGATGGAGGATTCCAAAACTCCAAAATGCAGTCCACCGCCAACGTGGCCGTGGGTTTTCCAAGAATTAGGTGTGGGAGGCGCACGCACACTCCTAATTTTTGGAAAACCCACGGCCACGTTGGCGGTGGACTGCATTTTGGAGTTTTGGAAACCTCCCGCAAGATGTGCGGCAAAAATGGCAGCTGAAAACGCTGTTCGCGCCGGCAGCGCGGCATGAGAGAAAGTTGTACTCTGAGCCGTTGCTCTCTTCTCACCGCTGCATGACCCAGCTTGCCTGTATCAGTATGGGCGACCACCTTGTTGCCAATGTGGTATGAGGGGCCCTTAGTAGGAGCCTCCCTGTGCACCGCCAGCCCCTGTCCCCCCCCGGCCTCCCAAACTGAAGACTTGTGAGACTCAGCATCTCGTCCGGGCTCCAGACATGCTCTAATGAGCGCACGTGACCCGCCCTTTTATTGGCATACACACACAATAGAGTTACGTCACTCCGCCACGTGTGCCAACTTAAAAGCGACACCACACCCCAGGCATACATGACCAAGTTCTACAGGTAAAGAGTCACTCTATGCAAATCACATGCAAACACGCCAGATGACATCAGATTGTTGATAAGGCTTGCTTCCATTGCAGCTCAGCTAAACCAGAAAGGATTGAACTTCTTTTGCTTTTGCAATTTTAGTTAGCTTTCTTTCTTTTTGGCCTCCCCAGAAACAATACAGGAGGAGTATTTTTGAGGTTCTGCAAACTGCCCCCCCCGAAACCCTGCACCCCCAAACACGGAAGATATCAAAGTAAAGGTAATAGTACACGTTATTTGCTACTGTTTATCCCCTATCACTAATTGAATATCGAAGAGGCGCACACAGTGGACTCACGCATCACTACAGTACACCCACCTACCAATGTGGGTGCAAGTTCATTAATACACGGACCCTAGACACAGTGCTAAATCGGATTTTGGCAGTAAAGGCTAACATGCAACATCACACAATGGGCCTCATTCCGAGTCATGCCGGTAAGTATCTGTATTTTCCGGCATGGCGTAAAGTACGACACCGTGCTGGTTGAAGTCCGAAAATTACGGCCCATTCCGAGCTCTCGGACACGCGCTTTCCGCCATGCCGGAAAAGGACCGCGCGGCCTGCCGCAAAACCCCCCGAAAAACCCCTACCGGCATGCAACCGACACGTAAAGTACTACACCGCCCTGTAAGCATTAGCGACAGTGCATAACGGTGACCGTAAATTACGGTGACCGTAATTTACAGAAACAGTAAATTACGGTCTCTGCCAAAAAACGGATCCGGAAATTACGACATCGCACAGGAACGGGAAAGAGAGCGGCGGCCATCTTTAAAAACACAATCCATTGCCATCCGCAGCTGCCAGCAGCCCTGTGAGGAAAGTAAAGTCGTGAACCGGACCAGGCACCGCAGGACATGCCGAAAGCACCAAAAAGGGCGGCGGATCGCGTCCGCAAGGTGAAATTCTCCACCGATGAACTGCAGGTCATGGTAGACTACCTGGCAGAGTATGCTGATGTAGTCTTCAGCGGCGACATGCGCAAGGAATCAACCCTCCGCAAGAAGACCATCTGGGCGGAACTGGCACAGAGGGTGAGCGCTGTTGGAAGCACCCCCCGCACCCCAAGGGACTGCCGCAAGCGGTGGGACGACCTGCGGGTGCGGGGCCTCCTCTCCAGCAACCGCAGCCAGGCCCTGCAGACGGGAGGTGGGCCAAGTACACAGGTCCAACTAGAGCCATGGGAGGAGACCTGCACGCAGCTCATTGGCACAGAATCCATAGAGGGCGTGGGGACCATGGAGTGCGGCGGAACGACTTCTGCAGAAGGAGGTGAGTGTTGACAGTGCACACTGGCAATGTCCATTGCATCATGTAAACTGACCCAGGGGCCATCGAAGGCACCCTCTCGTGTTGCCCTCCCCCAATCCAACGCATCCCCCCATCCAACAAATGCTGAGGCAAGTGCCGCCTAATGCTGGCCCAAGTGCGAGTACATAACGCACATCAACCATACTGCACTGACTTGCACAGCCCATCATGCACACCTTCCAGCGTGGTAGGCATAGTACCTGCCGAAATGTACATGAACAGGGCACAACGAATCACTCCCAAACATGTGTATATGTCATCACCATGCACATGTACCACTGCCATAGCTACCCCCCAAACTGAACAACCCGTGAATGACTGAAATGTCCATGCAACCATGTATGCAAATAGGACATAGCACATACACTAATGTTGTCCCTCTCTCCTACCCCCACAGGCACAGACCATGACAGCACAGAGCCCCAAGGAAGCCGGCCAAGCACCTCCGCGGGTACTGGCAGGGCCAGGCCGAAGCCAGCAGCCAAGAAAACCACCCCTCAGCCTACGGAAAGGCCACTTGAAGCTGGCAGACCAGCAAACCACACAACATCCGCGGCAGCAGCTGAGCAAACCCCTACCTCAGCACAATCGAGCATTTCAGGGGAGGCTGCCCCTACCGCACCAGATGAGTGGGAGCCCAGCCCGCCACCCATCCAGGGGCCCATGTCGGAGGACGACCAGGAGAGCATGCAAATGCTGGAACCATGCCTCGTGACACTGGCGTCATGCAGTGACTCCGGGGATGCACCATCACCAGTGCACAGCCTTGAACTTGACCCGCTGGGGTGTGACGTCGTTCCCCCCAGTCCACCCATACAACCCCCTGCACAGCATGCTGGTGCAAGTAGATCATCCGATGGCCCCCCTTCACCTGACCAGTTAAGAGTTTGGCAATTGAGCGATCTCATAGGGAACTATATTGAGGATAATCGCCAGACCAGGGCTGGACTGCATGAGAAACTCGATCAAATGCGCCAGTCCCTCAACGACTGCACCACCAGATTGTGCGACTCCCTGACGGATAGTACAAACCGGCTATGCCATGTCCTCAACCGCATTGCTAATGCCTTTGAGGCAGGGAGTCAAAATACGGAGCCACAGCAGGAGGACACGTCCGCGACAAGTGAGGCCACGCAAGGCAGCCCGGAGAGACGCCTCCGGCGTTCCTTGCGCAAACGGGATTTGCCTCCCCCAGACAAGGGCTCCAAGGGACATTAGCCATTCCTGCCACATGTGGTTCCCAGATCCTACATGGGACGACAGCTCGGGAGTTGGGGGGAGGGGGGAAGGGGGTGATGTTGTGTTCTGGAGTTGGGGGGAGGGGGGTGATGTTGTGTTCTGGTGTTGGGGGGAGGGGGGTGATGTTGTGTTCTGGAGTTGGGGGAAGGGCTCATGGGCATTTGCTGATGTAAGCACTGTTTTTTCATTTCTTGTCATCTCAATACACAATTGGTGTTGCAAAGTTGAACCGTTGTGGACATTCTTCATTGCACTTTTTGTCCATCTGCACATATGGCATGGGCCCATTCGACAACAGATATCAGTGGAGGGGTCAGCCACCAGTCCTGGTTCGCGGGCACATATGTGCATCACGCAAACCTGGTGACTGCTGCATCTGCACGCATGCACGGGTATGGCCATAGTCTGGTTGCCCCATGGGTCTGTTCAGGGGGTTCATGACAGGGGTCATGTGGCTTGCTGTTAGGGTACATCCACCAATAGCTGCATGTGTCGCAAAATGAGGTGGGTGTGTGGACTGTCATGGTGGTGAACAGTACTTGGCCGTCATAGCAGGCTTTCAATGATGGCCATATGTACATGTACATAGATATATTCGGCACGATCAGGGACACAAATATGTGTCCGATGCAATGTAATGCTGTGGGGTGTCATGTCTACATGATGGTCCGTGAACGGTGGTGTGGACATCTTGGGGTACATGTTCCTTTGTCGCATGCTGCTGTTCTGATGTCAGATCATTCTGGTGCTGTGTACTGTGTACATTCTCATTTGGCTGTGGATCATGTCCATCATCCAGCTCTGATCCATTTTATGGTGATTCCCAACACTCCTATGGGGGTGCCATGCCGGTGACGTGAAATCGTACCCCTGCTGTCCTCCGTGAATTCCACTTCCAGGGGTGGGTCTCCAATGTGGTGCCAGGCTGGGGGATGCCACAATGTGAATGTGCAGTGTGCCCTCGGATATGCACTTGCGGTTGTGGTGTCCGCCAATGAGTGGTGCTGGTGTAATGTGCCTATCCCTTGTCAGTTGGTGTAGATGTAGTGTGATGTGGGTGCCTTATTCTGGCAAAGTGAAAATATGTTCATATGTGCCGTTGCCCTGGTTCTTTGGCAGGTTTGTTGTCAGGGTGAACAACGTACAATGGCTCCATCGTTTCTACGCAGTTGGTTCATGCAGGCACCCACCCTGTGGCACCAGTGCACTTGCATGACACAGTCAGACGACTCAACAGCCAGCCAGACAGGTCATCCTGCATGTTGGGCCATGTGGCGCGGTAGCGTGCTGACCTCTTTCCTTTTCAATCGACCCTCCCAGGTCCAACTTGGGGCCCTCCTCTCTGACATCTTTTCCTCCACCTGTGGTGTTCCCCAGGGATCTAATCTCCCTCCCTGGCTGTTCAACCAGTATTTGGCACTCCTTGGCCACCGCATCGCCACCCTCTGGCCAAACTTTCAGCGCTATGCGGACGATACCCGGCGATTTTTCAGCCTACCCTCGGCGTCCTCCTCTCCTTCCCTCATCTCTGACTGTCTGTCTGATATCCAGGAATGGTGTGCAGCCAATGAACACTGCCTTAATGCTAGTAAGACTGAGATTCTCCTCATCGGCACACCCACTCCCTCCTTCCCTTAAGTTCAAAACACTATGCATTGTCCACAAGGCCTTCAGGGGCCTGGGGCATGAATACCTTCTACTCTCTCTTCCTGAATGTCTTCCTTCCCAATACCTTTGCTCATCCGTCTCCGACTCACTCAGGGTCAGCCGCTTCTCGGAGCAACGAGCTGGGGGTAGATCTCTCTCTGCGGCAGGGGCCTCCCTCTGGAACAGCCTTCCTGCATCCCTGATATTTGAGGAGAACCATCTCTGGTTCCGGAAGCACCTGTAACGCTCACCTGATTCCCGTAGAGGCGCCGGTCTTGACTGGGCGTATACCGTATCTTCAAAGGTGATGTGTAACACAGGGCTGGCTCTTTGGGCTGGACCTCTGTGCACTGTATGTCTGACTTGAAGGGTAAGATGTCTGCAGATAGAAAATATGGGATTAAGGAACTGGGTTATTGAATGTCTCTCTCTTCTTCCCTTTCTCTTCTCCTGTAGAACCCCAAAGGTTAACGCTCTCACCTTAGGTAAGTGAACGCCGTGCTCTCCATCTGCCTCGGGGCAGGGTGCTGTAACCAGTTTCTTCACTGGATAAGGGGAGCAGGCCTCTTGACTTCAGAGGACTGCTGTCCGTCGTTTACTGCACGAATGGTAAGTTTCCAGCAATTCTAATGTCTTTAAAGTCTTTAGTAATGATGTTTCTTGTTTTGCAGGGTTCCGGCGATGGCGGATGACGGGCTGAAGTGAGTTGAAGATGGAGCCCGTGTGATGAATAGAAGCGCCTGGAAGCACGTAAGTAAGCACTTGTTGCCTGCTTCACGATGCGCTCTAACTGTCTTTTTATTTTGCAGGTACAAGTTCGGAGCGGCTGCAGGGTGCCGGAATACCCACTGGGTTAGATGTGGAAAGGAGTAATGGCACGTGAGTATTAAAGTTCCCCAATGTCTTTAAACGCACCTTGTTTTGTCTTTCAGATGCGGGATGCAGGCGCCGAAGGCCTCCGGAGCGTGCGAAGAGTTGGTAAGCTTTTGTCTTTCAGATGCCGGAATGCAGTGTGAAGACCTCCGGAGCGCACGAAGAGTAGGTAAGCCTTTGTCTTTCAGATGCCGGAATGCAGCGCGAGGCGTTGGTGACAGCCGATGGACCAGGTAAGTGAAGAGCTGTCACTGAAGACCGTAATGCTAACCTGTTCTTTCTTGTCTTTATGGGTGTTGCTGAAGACTGGATTCAGGATGGTAAGCCTTTTTCCTTAGGCCCAGGATCAGATGCAGAAGACACGATGAGCGTTCTGCTGCAGAGGATGCAGAATAACGCAAAGCAAGATTCATCCATCGGGTGTGGTTTAAATAGCCTCCTGTAGTCCTTAGGTGTCTCCTTCCACAGCCACGCCTAGGTAAGAAAAGAGTTCCTGCTTTCCAGAAGAGTTCCAGTGTTCTGAATCTAGGGAGTGGCTCCTGCCCCACCCAACAGGAAAAGTAGTTCCAAACAGAAGAGGATCAGAGGCTCAACTGGCAGGCAAGTAAGCAGCATGGTCTGCTGCAGGTAAGTCTGCCTCCACTCTCCGCCCTCTGCAACTCATCCAGAACAGAACTGCGAGACTTGTCCTTGGACTCAAGCCCAGGGACCGTATCTCTCCAGGACTGAAATCTCTACACTGGCTCCCAGTGGCTGCGAGGATAAAGTTCAAAACCCTCTGCATTGTCCACAAGGCCTTCTGGGGCCTGGGTCCTAAATACCTTCAACTCTCTCTTCCCAAATATCTTCCTTCCCGAGCCCTTCGCTCATCCGCCTCCAATTCCCTCAGGGTTAGCCGCTTCTCGAAGCAACGAGCTGGGGGTAGATCTCTCTCCGCGGCAGGGGCCTCCCTCTGGAACAGCCTTCCTGCCTCCCTGAAACTTGAGGAGAACCATCTCCGGGTCCGGAAGCACCTCAAAACCTTCCTCTTTGCTTCTGCTTTCTCTCTCCCTCTCCCCTGCTGAACAGCTAATTAATTCTTCACTGAAACTGCACTTATCCTGCAACTGGACCACTCTAAACGGCCTCGGTCCTGGGCCCAGCCACTCTCCTCTTGCACTGATGCCCTGGAACCCCTTTGCACTGCGGGACTGTCTCTGTATCCCTACAGCCCCCCCCCCCTCCCCAGCACTTGCTCTGCACTTACCTCGCACTTGCCACCAGCTGGCCCTATTTATTTATTTATTACTTTACGCCACTTACCTTACTGCACTTCCCCCCCTCCCCTTCCCCTTGCACTTTTCCCCCTCCCCCACCCCTGCACTTGCGCGATCTGAATGACACCTGGCCTAGTAGGATCGTTGTCTGTCTCCCCTTGTCCCTCCCCTCCCTGCCTCGTCGCGCCTTGAAACACCTGTGTATAGGCGCATTACAAATACCATATCATATCATATCATATCAAATCCACCCAAGCATTATGAGCCCGGCGCTTCCAGCGCTGGGACTGGGCATATTTATGAGCCTGGTGCCACTGGCGCCAGGACTGGGTCCAAAAGGTCCCAATTGGGACTGGTTGGCACTCGGAACCTGGGTTATGGATCTGCTTCCAAGGGAGTTGGGAAAACCCTGACCTTTTGGAAGCAGAGATCATGACAGCACCTCATGACCTTCCTCTTTGCTTCTGCTTTCTCTCTCCCTCTCCCCTGCTGAATTCTTCACTGAAACTGCACAGGATCTGCATCTGGGCCACTCTCGCCGACCTCGGTCCTGGGCCCAGCCACTCTCCACTTGCACTGCCTCCCTGGCAACCCCTGCACGTCTCTCTATCCCTACAGCCCCCCCTTCCCAGCACTTGTCTGCACTTACCTTGCACTTGCCACCAGCTGGCCCTATTAATTTATTTTTGGATATTCGACTTACTTTGTACTGCACTTCCCCCGTCCCCTTGCACTTGCACTTTTTCCCTTCTCACTACCCCTGCACTTGCGCGGTCTGTGTGACACCTGGCCTAGTGGGATCGTTGTTTGTCTTCCCCTTGTTCCCCCCTCCCTGCCTCGTCGCGCCTTGAAACACTTGTGTATAGGCGCGTTCCAAATGCCATATCATATCATATCATGTCATTTCAGCAGGCACTTTGAGTCATGTGTAGTTGTTTGGTGTCGAGCCCACCCATGTGTGCGGTTCTTGGTAGTGTTGCATTCCATCTGCACGTAGGGGGAGTGGTATTGTTTGCAGTTGATGTCCGCAACGTGCATGCCAAGCTGGTCCACATACGACCGGTGGGTGCTGTCAGGGGCACCATTGTCATTTGGCATGCCTCCATTTGCTTTTGGTCCAGCTTTACTGTTGTGTGTCTCATGGGTGGTCCATGTTGGGGATCGGTGGACTCTTGTATGTTTGGGGATGTGTTTGGGGGGGTGTAAGGGCACTTGGATATGTGGCCGCATAATGGACGGTTGTGACATGCCACTGTGTGCTGGTGGGTGCCTTTGTCATGGGTGTGGGGCACAGGCAACACCATCACTTGTGCCAGGTTGGCACTGTACATTTGTATGGTGCTCGCTTGTCTTGTGTCTGTGCCGCAATATGGTGGTGACGGTGTCACAGTCTAGGTGTTCAGGGGTGTCTGTCTGGTAGGCCTTCTCCTAGAGCGTCAAGTCATGCTACGTGTGCATGGGGGCTGCAGGGGTGGTAACGGAGGATGCACTGGTGCTGCATGCAGGGCTTGTCTCCCCCCTCCTTCTACCCCTGTGTCTCCTCAGTGGGGAGGCCTGGTGTTGTTGCAGGGGTTTGTGTGGTTGTGGACTTGATTGTTCAATTGGTGTCATCTTGGTGTGGGAGGGTGGTGGTGTGTGGGTGTGTTCCTTTTCTACTATGCCAGACTCCTGGCCTCCATCTGTGTTGCATGTGTGCACCTGTGGCTCTGGGTCCCACTGCTCAGGGTTCTTTACTCCTTCTCTGAGATGCCTGTATGTACTCCATGCCGGTAAGGTACTTTACAGCATTGAGGAGGACGTAATTTACGTGTGGTCCTTACTTGGAATCAGCTCCGGTTTACGCCATGGCGTTAATTTCGGCATTGTAGTTTACGGTGCCGTAATTTATGGTCTGAGGGGTCGGAATGGCATGGGGCAGAAAACCATGTCGGTAAATCAATACCGGCATGGTTTGTACCTTACCTCCAGACTCGGAATGACCCCCAATATGTTTTGTTACATCACTATCAGCTGCAGACGGCCGCTGATGTGTGAAATGTGGTAGATTCATTTATGTGAATTCTCACTTCTGATTTAATGTGAATGTAGTTTGGGAGAACATAGGGGTGACATGCACCAAGAATGCACCCTCTGTATAGAAGCTAGTTTGTCAAATATTCATCCCCTTAATGTATTTTAAAATCCAGAGATGTACACTACTCGCATTGCCAATAAAAATGCTAAAAACATCAGTTTTCATCATAACATTTGTTTTGTATGTCTGGCGCTTCTTTTTAGTTTGAGCAATTAGCTGCTGCTTCAGCACCAAATGTACGCCAAAATGGTTGCATTGGAGTACAGATAGGAGGGAGGTGAGATGTAGGGGTGGGGAGGCATACAGCTTGTGAGTGTTGTTTGGTTATTTCTCCCATCCAATGGCCACACCATTCCCTATAATCATTCCAAGTCACTTCCTACCCCCCTTCCCAAAGTACACACTCCCTTGAACTAGCTCTATCAAGCAATAACATCACACCATGTGCCGTAAAGGCCTGTTGTTTCTAAGTAGTTGTCTGAGAGAAAATGGCAAAATGTCAGCTGTAAATGCACTCATTCTGTAATACTATCTGAACCAAATGTTCCTTGAACCACTTGATATTTATCCGTTCCTGAAGTCGTGTTGCACTGAGGTCGTGTTACTAACAAGCACTGACAAAGCCAACAGTTGTGACTTGCGTGTCAGTGTTAGATAGGCATCTGCCAGGCACTTCGATGACATTTATTTATTTATCTATTTATTTAGCATTTGTTAGGCACCTATAAAACAAAATAGTGTTTCCAGGCGCCAATAGTGTTTCCAGGGCTCGAAATTGAAGGGTGCTGGGATCTATTTAGCTCCTGCTGGTAGAATAGAAGAGCCTGGTTAGCTTGATAGCAACAGCTACCTCGGGCTACTTTTGGCTCCCCAAGCCCAGATCTCTGCCAGGTACTTGAAATATTTTTCAACTGTTTTCATCTTAATAAATGTACCTGGCAAATGCCTATCCCATGTGTACACAAAAGCCCAAAACTGTTACGCTTTGCCAGAGATTGTTTCTCTTTTTAACTCTAGAACTTCTGCGACTGCAGCATTCCACCAATCACAACTATTTGACCCTCTGCATTGTCCACAAAGCCTTCTGGGGCCTGGGTCTCAATACCTCTAACTCTCTTCGTAAATATCTTACTACTCAAGCTTTTCACTCCTCCGCCTCCAACTCTCTCAGGGACAGTCGCTTCTCCAAGCAGCAAGTTGGTGGTAGATCTCTTTCTTCGGCTGGGGCCTCCCTCTTGGACAGCCTCCCTGCCTCTCTGAAACTTGAGGAGAACCGTTTCCGGTTCCGGAAGCACCTCAAGACTTTTCCTCTTTGCTTCTGCCTTCTCTCTTCCTCTCCCCTACTGAATTCCTGGCTGAAACTGTAACTGCACTGGTCACCTGGCTACCCTCTGATCTTTGGCCCAAGTCCCCTTCCTGCCATTTACACAACTGCACTGCCACCCTGGCAACCCTTGCACTGGGGTCTGTATCTGCAACCCTATAGTCCCCCTACCTGCACTTTGGACACCTGCTGTCTGCACGTACCCTTGCACTTGCCACCAGCTGGCTGCACTTTCATTGTTCGATCCCATGTACTGCACTGCCCCCTCCCCTTCCCCTCACACTTTTCCGCGCCCCTCTTCCTTGCACTTGCGCAATCTCAATTTCACCTGGCCTAGTATGATCGTTGTCTCTGTCTTCCCTTTGTTCCCCCCTTGCTCGTCGCGCCTTGAAACACTTGTGCATAGGCGCGTTATAAATGCCATGTTATACCATACTAGGATGCTCTTTCTGACCACGTGTCTGTGCTTCAGTAGTCCATTCTCTGCACGTGTCTCAGACCACCCAGCTGGCCCACATCTTCTCTTACATCTCACTTTGAAGCATTTTCTCAAAGTAGATGGTGTCCGAGCACGTGTTTTTCAGTCAGACCCTATTTACACACCAGCATGTCCTTGGATAGCAGAACAAATCCTGTAATGACCGACCTTCACAACCCGGGTCAGTGATTCAGGTGGTCTCAATTGCTATCAGGACATAGAAACATCTGACCGCAGGATTTCTCAGCTTTTCTTGAAGTGGAGGGCTGACTGTTTTTTTCTCACAAACATGGCCATGGCACAAAGCAAAGCACCGGCATGGACGTCATTTAGGGGTTGCCAGCGACCCCAGAGGTCTCCCGTGCTACCCCTAAAAAAAAAAGGAAAACTTTTTTTTAAAATGGAGGCTCATGGGCTGTGGCTAGCAGCAAGTGGCTCTTTGTTTCTGGATTGGCTGGTTTTCTTATAGCGATGAGATAGCTCAGTGGGTTGAGGGTTTGCTGCTGCAATGTGTGTGTAATCTACAGGTTGCTCGTTCGACTCCCGGCATGGTCAATTCAGCCTTTCATCCTGCTGAGGTTAATAAAAGAGTACTAACACAGGTTGGGTGATATTGTATGTATATTTGTTCTATATGAAGTGCTTACGCGTAAGGGCTATATAATAACACATCATTATCGTTTGGCCTTGGACGTCTGCTTGCATTCGCAGTCCTTTGGTTATATGGGGCTATACGCACTGATATTAACAATAGATATGGTGATCCATTCTTGAATGAAATTTGTATAACTTTACAGTAATAGTGTAACCATATTTTTTGTAGTGTACTTAGAAACAATGCTATGTGATGCCACTTCCCCATCGCTTCCCGTGTTGTCACTTCAGGGTGGGGTCAAATGGCATCACTTCCGGCGATGTCATCAGAGCTCAAGGGTCGTGTGATGTCACTTTCGCTACCCCTGGCATTTTGGTGAAATGACATCCCTGAGCACCGGCCGTTACTTTCTTTCCAAAAGAATGTGTGCGCACCCCACATCTTGGCATCCCCTCACCAGACCAAACCCCATGCCACAGGTGAGAGAGTGCACCTTCAAGGAGAAACATTTCTTGTACTCTTATTTCTTTTTTCAATTAATGTGTAAGCTCCCAGAGTCCCTAGGCAGAAGAACACCCTTTCCCTGTGCAGGGTGCCGGTCCCTAGGTATGAGTTGATGAGCCGCCTATCTAATAGGAAAGGAGAGAGAGTAGCTGTCCCTACATCTACAAGGTACACTTATTCGAACCTATCTCAATGGCTGAGCTGAATTGACAAAGGTGTTGAACCAAATCTACTTTCATGCCAGTGACATTTCGAGGAGGAAGTACTTCCTTAGGGTGCATGGGCCTCCTATTTCTTTTATTCACCTTCCAGGAAGTGTGTCCACGGTGTGTAGATCGCGTGGTAATTTTTTGGATCAGCCTAGACAATACAAATACGAATAAATGTAAACAAATAGTAAACACAGACCAGCTCCATCAGTCCAGAACTTTGTAGGTGTTCCAGGGAGTTGTTCCTGAGAGGGTCGATCAGAAAGGAAAGAGGTCAGTCAGGTCAGAGCCTGATCAGTGTAACCCAGGTTGTCACAGAGACGATTGAGCAGGCTGGTATGTTTGACTCTGTCAAAAGCAGAGGAGAGATCAAGTAGGATGAGGACAGAGGGAATGTTATAGTCAAGGTTGGAGAGCAGGTCTTCATGGATGTTCAGGAGAGCAGTACCATGCTTCTGGCAGCTCTGAAGCCAGATTGGTGATCATGGAGGGAGCCAACAGAGTCGGAATGAAGGTTAAGCTGAGAGATGGCCAGCTTTTCCAGGAGCATACCTAAAAAGGGAGTAATGGAAATTGGGTGATGGTTGGCCGGACAGGAGGGATCATCTGTGGATTTCTTGAGGAGAGGATGCACAAGGGAGGGGAAAGATCCAGAGGCAAAGGAGAGGTTGCAGAAATCGGCAAGGGCCGGAGCAAGGGTATCGATGTGGTACTTAATGGTTTTAGAGGAACAGGGATGGACCTGTTTTGATGAGGCTTTCATAGATCGGACTTGTCTAGCTGCCTCATCAGGGGAGAAAAGAGGAAAGGAGGAGAAAGAGGGAGTGGGGGTAGCTGAGGGAGGGTCACCAAGCCTAGAAGGAGAGGGGAGAGGAGGGGGAGCAGAGGAGCAGGTGGACACGATGTCCTGGGTTTTAGAAATAAAGTGAGAGGCAAGGGTATTGCAAAGAGCCTGGGGGCTTAGAGGAGGGGTGGAAACTAGAGCAGGGTTGGCCAGCACCTTGCAGATTTTAAAGAGTTTGGCTGAGTTGTTAGAAGCCGCAGAGACGCAGGCTTGGAAGTGGACTCTCTTTTAGGTACGGACAGTCAGTTGGTATTGCCTTTGGAGCAGGCAGCAGGCCAGTTTGTCAGAGGATGAGCAAGAAGCCCTCCATTTCCTCTCTGCAGCCATACACTAATGTTTAAGTGTAGCTAGGTCATCATCATACCAAGAATTGCACTTGGCTTTGTACTTTGAACGGATCCTCATGATGGGGGCAAGAGCATCAAGAGTAGCAGAAATAGAGGAGTAGAGCAGGGACAGGGCTGTGTCAGGGTGTGAGTCAGCCAGGGGTGGAGGATTGGGGGAGAAGGTTGCAGCGAAAGCTTAGACTGCCACATGCTTCATGGGCCGGATTTCCGGGAAGGTGGGTGGCAATCTAGGAGTAGGCTTGACCTGGCGGAAGGAGATGGAAAGATGAGAGGAGAGGAGGCAGTGATTACTGCAGGAGAGAGGAGTGGTGAGGGGGGTAGAGAGGAGGAGGTCGGAGGAGATCAAGACATCAAGTGTGTGATCAGCACAGTGAGTCGGGCCAGAGGGAAGGATAGAGAGGGAGGGTGAATCGCAGAGGTTGCGAAAGAGTGTAGATGAGCAACATGGAGAATCAAGATGGATGTTGAGGTCACCAAGGTGGAGGAGTTGAGTGGTTGAGGCCAGGAGGGAGGAGGAGAGGTCTGCTCACTCAGAGAGAAAAGAGGTGATTTGACCAGGGGGCTGGTAGAGAGTAGCAAAAGTAAGAGAGTGGCTAGGAGAGAGAGAGAGCCTGCATACTAGGCATGGTATGTGATGCCTAGTCTTGTTTCAGTTTCTCAAGTTTTCCAAGCCCCCTGCCGGACCTATTACTGTTCTTGTTACCTTCTCTTGAGTTACCCTTCACCAGTTTCACCCGGGGTTGTGGGTTCCTTCTTTCTCTATCTTCTTCTGTTTTTCTTCATCCTGCTTGACCTTGCTGTCCGTTCCAGTTGGCGGTCTGGGTGCAAGTTTTCCGACCAGATGGTCCACCCATTACAGGTCACACAACCACCACAGTTCCTCGTACTTCCCATGCAATTGCCTATGCTGCTCGGCAGTAGCCTGGTGTTGTCGTTTTGGCGCAGTGCTTAGACAGCACGGTCCACCCACCACAGATCATACCACCACCACACTGGCTCCCAGCTTCAAGGTTGTCGAATCACAGCCGACTGGCGAGATGCTTTCCTGGTGTCTCTCGGTTCGTTCTCGTCACTCCAGACTGCTGCTTCGATACACGATCACCTTGTTCCCAACTCTTAGGCTTTTTGGTGGCCTCCTCGCCAACTTCTCCTTATGGATGTCGCTCTCCTTGTCCTTCTTTACTGTTTAGCTTAAGTAGCTTGGACTGCCCTACCGTAATGTCAGTTCGATTAACAACAGCTGGTCGAACACTCTTCATGCTTGGCTGTAGCATTCTAGGATTATTCTTCATCCCAGTACCTATCATAATGAGACTGTCTGACACATTACAGTAACACATAGTCTCAGACTTTATCATATGTAAAGAAGGGTTGGGATATGTTACAACCCTGTGGGGTTGGGAGATTAACGGTCCATGTCCCAGACCCAAGTCCTTGTCCCCAGGAGGGGAGTTCCTCCCCATGAGATCCTCCTGCATGTTACCACCCCTAGAGCAACTCTCGGTTAGCGGCCTCACCTCCCTAGCCTCATGGAAAGGGAATCTCCTCTGGGGCGACGTGACGTCACATATAGGATCATCTCACACCATGCTTGCATATTCAAATTAGACACGGTTTAAACAATAGCTTTAAGAGACACCAGATGCAACCTACACTAGGCACCCATTAATTGTGGTACTTTTTATGTCCATGGTGCAACACACTTGCATTGATCTTCTTTCTGGGAATTTACCTCTTTGGGCATGTATGTTTTAATAATTTATTATATAAAGACTGAGACCAGTTTTGTTCTGTGATGGGCGCCATTGAGCCTCTCCCGTGCTGAATCCGTACATTTGATCAGACACGTTTTAATTGAACCTAGACGCAATTCACAGTAGACATCTATGCTGTTTGATCAATTAAAGACCGTTATGCATAAAATGTTCTTTTGGTTTTATTGGGCACTGCTGTCATGTGACATGTAAATTGTTCATACAAAAATCGAGAACAGTCATGTTCTGTTTACCACACATACAACGATATTTACATTTTGTCTCCCATATCTCTTGAATATGAAGATGAGGTACTTGCTTCATAGGTTAGAATTAAGCCACATCACAAATAATGCGATATCTTCTACAATTCTTTTTTACCATTACTTAGATATCAAAAGTCCTTACATATACATTTTTGTATATATTTTTCATTTTTACTAAAGAAATTGTCCTGTATCTGTCTATAGATGATTCTGTGGCCATGGATGCCCATTTTTGATATTGCTTTGTTGAATCATGTTGATGATGTTCTCCTGGTCACATTGATTTGGTAAGGTGCTTTCAATTTGATAAGAAAGTTAGTTGAGAACTTTGGCAGCCCTTGAGCCAGTTGGGCATTTCCTACTATGGTGTGCTTTGCATGTGACGTATTGCTGATTGCTCTCTGTGATACCCATACTAAACAGAGATTTATTGATTAATTTAACAATTTGCATATTTTTATTTTATATGATTTTTATTGAGTTTCTGTACAACTAGAAAAATAAACACTTCAAACTGCCCCCCTCACCCCCTCGGGCACCCTCTTATAGTTTGTGCCGTAGTTTTCCAGGAATGTTCACATAATGTCAAAATCCATATTTTATGAGGGCACCATTGAAGCATGTTATCGCTTTGGAGGTACCCTAACTAATCCTCCCAATTACTCTTGAAGGTAGCTTGATCTCTTTGAGCCAGGTGAGTTGCCCATTCCAACGACATAAAACTCCATACCTTCTGCAGCCAGTCTATGTTCATAGGTCCTTGTTTTTGTTTCCATTTCCAGGCCACCACCAACCACGCGGCCACAAGTAATATCATGAAGCTACATTTCTGCCTTTTAGCGAGTGTTTTCTGTTTTAGATCCCACAGCACACAGAGCCAAACCCCCTCATCCTTAGCATCAATGCTCCGGAATATTTTATCAATCTGTTCCTGGATCCCTACTCAGAAATATCCAATTATAGGGCAGCCCCACCATAGGTGTCTCCAGTCCCCTTGAACTCTCCAGCATAGAGCCAAAGTCACCAGGTACATTGTATGCAATCGTTCGGGGGTGTAGTGCCACTGAAACATAACTTTATACCACATTTCTCTCGTTTGAATAGAGCGAGTAAGTTTGGGTACTGCCTTGCAGAGATAATCCCAATATTCTGCAGGTATGAGGATGCCTGATGTGGTTTCCCATTTCTCAATACACTTCCACTGTACTACTGTAGTGCCTTCATTTAATAATCTGTATAGATTCACCAGAGTGAGTAGTGATATACTTTTCGAAGGCGGTCAATGGACTCGTGGACGCCGCTTTTATCCGCAAGGTAGTTAATCAATGTTGCATCCAATTGTAGGCAAACCTGTCCTCTTCCCCCAACCCCAAATCCCTTTTACAATCCTCAAATGTTCTAAGGGTGTGGCCCTGAAACATGTCCCGTACTTTCATGCATCCCACCTCCTTACAAGCTTTGAAGCCTCTGGGTTCCAGTCCGGGATGAAATTCCGGGTTCTGAAACAGTGGGAAAAATGGGGAGGGAGTTGTGGACAGGACCCCTTCTTTGATTGCATTGTCCCACACCTCGGTTACTAACCCCACTATTTTTCTGATCTTTACATTATTTATCTATTTTGCATTTTTAAAGCGCTCACACAGCTCGCGGGCATCGAGGCGCTGTTACAAGAATTGTATTGTTTTTAGTGGTGTAGTTGTTTTTGTCTTAGTTGCGTATTTATAACGCGCTTATATGCCCAGAGGTTTCTAAGCGCAGACCCGGGGATGGAACCTGTGTTGCTTCTTGTCGTCTTGATTCCAAGGCGAGCACGTTGCCGCTGAGCTATCCTCCCGGGATTTAGGGGATCTGTGATGCCGATTTAACCAAAGTAACCGGGGGAGAGCGGTACCCGCTACTGCCCTATCCTGCCTGGTCCAGATCTTATGTTCCATGCTCGCAAACCATTCCTTTATGACCGGCAGTTGCGCCGTCTCATAATATCTATGAAAGTGAGGGAGCCCTATGCCGCCCTCGACTCTTGCGGCTGTAAGAGTGGACATTGCTATTCTAGCCAGTTTGTTTTGCCAAATGTACGGCCTGTTAAGCTTTGTGAGGTTGCTGAAAAAGGTTTTAGGGACATGGAGCAGGAGGTCCTGAAAATAATACAGTACTCTAGGATGAAGCATCATTTTGATGACCGTCATTCTCCCAATCCAAGAAATTGCAAGTGGATTACATTTTCGTACGTCAATTTTTACTCTAGTTAATAGTTGCAGAAAATTGGTATTATACATTTGTTCTAGTGTATTTGTAAAGACTACACCGAAATACATTATACCCTTTTCCGCCACCGACAAGTGAGTTGGGATCTGCAAGCGTTCTACCATTTCTGGCCAAACCGACAGATTCAATATTTCCAATGTTCACCTATTAATTTTTAGCCCAGAGACCACTCCGAACTCCTCCAGCTCTGCCATCAGCGTTGGCAGAGATGTTTCTGGCTCTGTTACCGCTATCAGCATGTGGTCTGCGAACGCCATTATTTTATGCTCTACCCCGCCATCTCTATTCCTTTTATGTGTTCTGCATCCAATAGCCTAGCCAAAAGGGGTTCCAGATAGATAGCATATAATAAGGGGCATCCGTTTTTAGTATCCCATTTTATAGCTACACTGCTAGAGAGGACCCCGTTTATCGCTATTCTAATCTGCGGTGGTGTAGTTTGCCCAAACGATCCAGAAGAATTCTGCACCAAACCCCATACATTCCATACTTCGAAACCAGGAAGGGCTATTCGACTCTATTGAACGCCTTTTTTTGCATCTAACGACACCAAACTAGCCGCTGTGGGAGTTATTGTCGTCTTTTCCAACAGGTGGCACACTCAGCGAATGTTATCATGAGTCTGTTGAAATGGGATAAATCTTGACTGGTCAGATCCTATCAATCTCGGTCGGAGGTCCTTCAGCCAGGTCACCAAGATTTTGGTGTATATTTTGGCATCTGTGTTATGTAAGACGCAGCGCTAAAGTGTTGCGGTATGGGTTGTTAAAGCTAGCGGGGTATCCGTCGGGTCCCAGAGCTTTATTTCTAGGTAGAGATCTAATTGCAGTAATCACCTCCTCCACCTGGATTTCCACCTCTAACCCTTCCCTTTCCACTTGCGTAATACTTGTCAAGAGGACCCTTTTCAGGTAGGCCTCTTGATGTTCACTTTCCGGATTGTTGGTGGCATATAATGCTATATAGTAATCGCTAAATACCCCCAAGATGTCCTCATTGGGGGTTACATAACCCCCTGTTTTCTTTTTTAAATTCAATATCATGCAGAACTGGGCTTGATCTTTTAGCTGTCTAGCTAGCAGTTTGTCTGCTTCATTGGTTTTCACGTAGTAGTGTTGTTTTGTGAATAATAGGGCTTTTTTAGCGTATTTCATACAGTGCATTTCTAGTTGGCCCTGAGCAAGTATCAATGCTTTTTGCAAGCACCTAGTGGAGCCCTTAGTTATCTCCAATAGGATGTCACATATTTTTGCTTCTAATTCCTCCTCCCAATTGCGCCGCAGCCTATCTCGGTTTGCTTTTATGGCTATTAAATATCCTCTCTAGACTTCTTAAAGGCATCCCATAGCATACCCGGGGCCGTGGTCTGAGTTTCGTTCATAGTAAAATAGTTGTCAATTTTGTCTTGTATTGAATTAGCCAAAATAGGGTCCTTTATCAATTCTGATGGAAATTGCCACTTCCATACTCCCTCCAAGCCTGTCACAATTCGGTGCTCAAAGGCACCCGTGCCCCATACTGTAGAAGGAGTCTTTAAATATTCCCTGGGCGCCCCTCTGAACAGATCTTGTGGTGCCCCAAAAGGAGTCAACTGGACTCAGTGCTGGCGCCTTTGGTACCAGGCTCATAGGAAACAGGAAGTGCTCGTCCCTATTCCCAAGATGGAGGGTTGTTGAGTCACTGCTTCCACCTGCATGCAGGTTAGTCTTTTGGGAGTGGCAGGGTGTGGTCGAGTATTTAAACTCCACCCCTGCTGAAACCCGTGCTTCACGTTACACTGCTCCCAAGCAGCAAGACGCTCACTGTGACCAGCTCTCAGCTCTTTGCAGCATCGGGACCTATTTTGACTCCAGCGACACCCCAGCTCCATCTGCAAGAAAGAAGACAAAACAACATGATTAGGACAACACTTGTGTCCTTCCTTTTAAGTCTATAGCCAATCATAGCTTATTAATCCTTTTGCCCCGTTTGCCCCCTTTCCCTTCTCGTGAGCCTGTCCTCCTCCCCCCTGACATTTGTGTCCATTCCTGCTCGGCTAGCCTCCCCCAACAACCCTGCAACTAAACATACCACAACTCACCTATCCCCAACCCTTCCCCAACTTTTCCCCCATTCCCTGGAGAGGGACAAAGTTACTAGGATCGCCCGGGCGAATTGCCCAATGCTATCCCCCTATACAACCCAGAGAGATGTCATGGGGAGTCCTAAACCCCACTTTAAGATCCGAACCAACCAACCACTTCCTTGTGGACCCCTGGGACCTCAGTTTTACTTATGATCACGTGTATTCTTCTTTTACCTCATTGAAGCGTTCCTACCCAGATATGGCTTTCTTCTTCCGGGGTCCCCCATGCTTCCTCAGATGAATGTCTGAATGCGTTGATAAGAAATCGCTCACTTCATTTCTCTCTGGCACTTCTCGCCATTGACTTCCATTCCCTGGGTTTCCAGCTCTTACTGATGTTGCCATGCCGTCCTCCTGGGGGTGCTTGAAGACTCGCCTTCATCCTCTTGGATCTGCAGAATGTGCATTCCTTCGTCACAGGTGGTAATGCAATACTGCCGTTCTTCTCACTTGAAGAACAGACCAAAAGGGAATGTCCATTTATAGTTCACTTGTTTTTACACGAGAAATCGTACAACCGGGCCCATGGCTCTCCTTTTTTGTAAAGTGGATTGAGCTAAATCCTAGTATAGCTGAACTTCAGAGCCGTTAACAGTTATCAGACCCAACATCCTTGCTGTCAGCAATATTGTTTCTTTCTGGACATGAAGTGATAGCCACCAGTACATCTCTTGGCCTCGCACCCGGCTCCGTCCGTTGCGGGCCGATCCAATCAATTTGGTCAATGCTGATGTCTTCCTCCTCTGCCCCCGGGATGAGGTCTGCGAATAATTTTAGTGCTGTGGTTTTCAAATTTTTATCCTCCATTGATTCAACTATGTTTTTGATCCGTATATTGGACGTTTGGGAGCGATTCTCCAAATCTTCAGTTTGAATTTCCAGGCTGTGAGACAGTCTTGAGAGTTGTTCTAGGTCCTCATTGCTCTTTCTTGTATGGTCCGACACTTCTTGCAGCGCTCTTTCAGCTGTATCCACCTGCTCTCCCAATTTGGTTACCTCTGCCTTTACTTCCTGCAATGATTGTTTCAATTCTGATTTCAGTTGGGGAATTGTGCCTGAAATGTCGCCATAAAGTGATCCTGAAATTCTTTGAAGCAGATTTGGAAGTCCTCTTTGCATCGCCATGTTCTCTGCTTCCCCTCTAATTTGCTGTTGCTTCTTGGGCCCCTCTTGCTGTGATGGCATTCCCGGGGACCCCAGTTTTTTTATTCTACTGTCTGTGTTTTTCTTTAGGATTTTCTGCCCTGCCGTTGGTGTCTTCCCCCTATTTTTGGATATGGAGGTGATAGTACTGCCATCTTTCTGCTGCACGACCCTTGTAGCTCTTTTCTCTAGATAGCTTCCTTAGGTGAGTATCGGGGCGAGCGTTCTACCATGAGGTTAAGAATGCACTTTTTCCCTTCAGTCCTCACCACAGCATGTGTCGGTTACCTTCCAAAAAAGCATGCAACGTAATTCCCCAGGGGGCCCTCTGTAATCCTCTGTTCTGTGCCTCCCTCCCAGAGGCTCTAAACTGGTTCCGTTTCACCTTAATAGTTCACTGCTTAAGGCATTGCTTGCCCATATATCCCTAGGCAGTTGTTCAGCTTTCCCAAGGCTCTATGCCTGGGTGTATTCAGCAGACGATTATTGTAACTGGGGGACCTTCCCAGGGTTTCCGAAGCATTCCTTGCTGCTCCACCACCTGGGCCAGGGGATACACCTGGTCTCTTTTCTGGCAGGAGGCCCACGCTGCCTACTGGCCTAGCTTTCCCAGTCTTCTATGGCGGCCTCCTCGGCACCGTCCTCCGCAAAGCCGCTGAGGCATAAAAGTATGTGCTCCTCCTTACCTCGTCCGGGTCTTGCGCTTCCCTCCACCATTAGATGCTGCACCTCGATGCAGCTGTCCCCGCCTCAGGGGCTAATTCTGCTCCGGTTGTTGCTCCACTTACAGAGAAGTAGGTGCCCCCCAATGTTCCCTTCACTATCCGGTGCCTTGTTCGTTCAGTCTCCCTTCAGCCGTTCCAATGGGGCCGCGCTGTGCTGGGACACAGCTCGTATTCCGTTCTCCTTGTCTGGGTAGGGTAAGTCTTGCGGTCCACGCTAATGTGGATCAAGTAAGTCCCGGGGAGGATTAGAGCTTGTCTCTACTCCGACACGACCGCTTCATTATGCAGCTTGATTATCTGGCCTAAAAGGGACGGAGCGGTTCACACACGTTCACACACGTCCTGCTCCGTCGGCCGCCATTTTGGAATCGCAAAATGTGCATATTTTGCACTGTTAAACCACTTTTATGGCTTTCATTTAAAAATATATATATTTGTTGCATATCTCGCGTAGCTGTGATTCCATAACATTGGGTCATTTGTCTTGGGCAGGTAAATGACCGCTTCATCAGTCATTCAATGTCCATTGACTACTGCGGATTGCAATGATGAATGGCCTAAACAGAATGTTGTGAGACAAATGGTAGTATTAATACAATTATGGAAAAAATACTGAAGGTATCCGCTGAAAGATTAAGCAGTACATCTATATTTTGAGAACTGGACCATTGTTCTTTGGGCAAGTATACGTTGCCAGATTATAAATGAAGCAAGAAACTAGAGAGAAGGAAACATGTACCTCAGGTCTCAGTAGGAAATTCTACACTTCTGAGTTGCTCATACATCTTAAGAAGATCTCACTGTTTATCTATCCTATTTTGAGGCAGTAAAATGAACCCAAAATGACATGGCCAACAAAGGCATATCAAGATTAAGATTAGTCCCCACCAGAAATACTGATGTCTACGTCAACCATACTCGAGAATTAACATCAACTATTACAATCTATTTTAAGACTTTTAGAAACATCACTCGTGGCTCTGTCCAGTTTATTGAAAGTAATAATCACACATGGCACGCTTGAGATACCATCAATGCTCCCCCTACATTTTTATCGGGTTACAAATGCCTTGTAACTAGAATTTCCAGCAGAAGAGACCCAGGTGAACATACATTAAATATGTTATTGAGATCCCTTACTAAATAATACATGATTACTTTTGTTTAAAAATATGACGTTGGATTAAAAAAATGTCTTTCCAAATACTGAAATGTTTTTTTCAGAGACAGAATTTGCATAAACGCAGAGAATTTTACCTGATGAAGAATGACGGAAAATGTACGCAATGCATTTCAATTAACAAGACTGAACATAAAGACCCACATTAATTGTCACAATAACGCAGTAGAACCTCGTGATGTAGCAGAATTTGCACTTCATAGGATGTGCGCAGTTGGAGAACTGCATTTTAAATACGTTCACATTGTAATATTGTTTTAATTGTCATTATTTTTGTTCTTTGTTTGCTCCAGCCCACCCTATATTTATTAGTACTGCACTTGTGTATCAAAACGTTTCCACGTAACTTTATAAGGAAATACAACCGTTTTTTTTTTAGTCAGCTTCAATTTTTAGTGTGACCAATGGAGCTGTTGACCAGCAGATGGCAACATTTACTCATTTACTGATCGGGGAGCTGCAGCTCACTGTGATTGATGATCAGCTTGACTTTGGCACCAATGTATTTTTGAGGCTTGAGTCTAAAATGCAAATGTACAGAATGCCTTTCTGCTCAGCGAGGCATGGACTTGCGGCAGAGATCAATACAACTCACTGGTTCAAATCCCTTTTGGGTCGACTAAACCCTTCCTCAATGTAATACAATCAAATCTGGTATTACTGATGACAATTATTGGATATCCATTGAACTTATAGCTAACAAAAATGTAGCCAGTGAAAAAGTCGTGGTGAAAATACCTCTGCATTGAAACAGTTGCCAAGTCAAAAGCAGTCGAAAATGCAGCTGAAAAGTAGCCAAAAAGATACTGCTGCTAGAACAATTGTTAGGGTTTAGTGGGGTTAGGGTAGATTAAGGGTCATGGATAGTGTTAGGGTAGAGGTCATTGTAAGGCTAGTGCTAATAGAGTAATGGTTTGGATGCTAAAGAAAGGGGTAAGGAGGTTGGAGAGGGCTGGTGATGTTGGCGTAGTATAGCGCTTACGCTAAACCTAGTAATTAGGGTAATGTAAGCTTAAGGCTAAGTGCTAGAGTTACAGTTCTGTTAAGGCTATGGTTAGTATCAGAGCAAGGGTTTGGATTAAAGCAAGGGCTGTGTACATTGTGGCGAGCTGGTGATGTGGTTGGAGATAGGTTGACTGTTCATTTTGTATTGAGTAACATGCAAATAAAAGGCTTCAGTGTGTTGAAGAGTCAGGGTTCTGTAAGAGTTCAGGATAGAACAAGGGCTGGAATTAGAGTTGGGGAAGGTTTAAGAATGGAGTTGGGGTGATTGGGGAGGTTTTGTGAGAGGCTTGGGTCATATTTAGGGTTACAGCCTTGTAGGTTTGGGTATTTAAAAATATCTTTTTAGGCAACCTTATTACTGGCAACATTTTCACACTTTTGATCACTTATATCGAATGACATTTTCACATGACTACATTTTCGTAGGGACTTTTTCACAATTATTGCAGTCCTCAAATAATCTGTCACAGAGCTGAGTAAAATAGTGGTATGTGGCATAATATCCACCCAACTGCACTACATAAGCATATTGTATGACACTGAAAAACAGCACTTGGCAGCCTGATGAGCTTCTTCCTGCCGTGGCATGGCGGCAGCAAAATATAAGAGTTGGTTTGCAACCAAAAAAGGCCCTGGCACCAAACAGAGTTCCATCTTTGTGGAGTTCGAGTCAAGAGTTTGCCACAGAGAGGTACCTTGTGAACATTTTTGGAAACGTTTGTGGTGAGTTTTTCCTTTTGCAGCACACTGGGAAAGTAACACTGGTAAAAATGAATAGCTGCACGGTGCACAGAATCATCAAAATGTCCTCCTTTGGACCACAAAACCAGCCCACGCTAGTCTATGGGTCGGCACTTGCTGATTTGCTGCGTTCAGGGGTGCCAACATTTGATTTTTGCTATGGAGCAGAACCAACTTTTGATTTTCTGTACAGGGGCAGAAATTCCCACACCAAGCAAAGCAAGTGAGATCTACCCATCCCTAAGCCAAAACAACACATTTAGGTCTAAACATATAGAATTCTAGTAATGGTTGCCTAACCAACCAGCTAAGCCGTTTTTGCAGTTACCAATGAAAAGATATTTTTTCACTGAAAGGTCGCTTTAGAAAGACCGCTCTGTGACTGCAAGGAGCGGGCTTTCTCAAACGAACTGTCACGCCGCTGTCGCACACAAGTGCACGCAAGGGCGGTCAGCCTCTGCGGGAACCGGAAGCGCAGCACCAGGAGAGTGGGTAAATGTGCGGGTGCATGTGTGTTTGTGTTGTGAGTATGGATGTGTTTTGGTTTGGGCGAGTGGGGGGCAGTGGGGAGCTTGTGGGGCTGGGACTGAGAGATGGGGGTTTGTGAGTGCATGTGTGTTGGTGTGTGTGTTGTGTGCATGTGTTTTGGTTTAGAGGTGAGGAGGAGTGGGTTAGGGGGCTGCGGCTGAAATCCCGTGCAACAGGGTGGGGATTTTGGTGGGAGAGGAGAAAAAAGAGGGGAAAGCGCTTTTTAAAGGTCTCAGGAGAAAAATACATTTGCGATGAGGGTTTTCCGATCAAAAGAAAATTGGTCAAAGTTAATTAGTCTTTTTCTCTTGAGATCTTTAAAAAATGGTCAATTCACATAGAACCTTTTCTGCAGCATTCTGGTTTAGGATTCCCTACTTCACCCAGCAGCTTCAGACATCTTTGGCTTGTGCACTCCCCTCCCCCCAAATTAAAACCGAGGTGTTCCATTGATGAGGCAGCCTTTCCAGTTTGAAGTGAACAGCACTTGGTCATTTAGCAGGATGCATGCTAATACTTCCCCAAGCCTGAGCACAGCAGGAACGGAGCCAGAAACTAGGCTTCACCCAGTTATTTCGAACACCATAGCACTCCACCCGGATTTTGTTTTATTCGTGATTGGTTGCAGAATCTCCACTGGGGCAAAATGATACACCTGCCTCCATTGTTCAAGGAGAACAGGGGCAACTGCCCCCATGAACTCATCGCCTGTGGCTCCATTGGCCTTTAGACCAGTTCGAGCCTTAGGAGTACTCCTTCATAAAAACTGGCAACATAACAGCAGATGAAAACTAGTGAGGCCAACTATCCCAGATATATAGGGTGTGTCCCGCATCCCACACACATCTTGTCCAGAGAGGGGAAAGTCCGGGATTTTTTTTGAGGGAAGTCCAGACTTTGCTTCGGATGATAAAATCCTTCTCAGCCTTCACTCCCAACTTCTTGTGATAGTTGATGCTCAGGGCAGCGGCTCTCCAGAGGCCTGTGGAAAATCTCAACAGGTTGCTCTGTGTGTGTCAAGAGCTTTATAATAGGAACAATTAGTCATTGATGGCTGTAGACAGATCTGGGAAGGGGTTGTTGGCAGTCACTCTTGTATTAAAGATCGTATCTCTCCAGCTCTGAAATCTCTCCATTGATTCCCAGTGGATGCATTGATTAAATTCAAAACCCTCTGCATTGTCCACAAGTCTTTCTGGGGCCTGGGTCCCACATACCTTCAGCTATCCCTCCGCAAATACCTCCCATCTCAGGCACTCTGCTCCTCTACCTCTAACTCCCTCAGGGTCAGTCATTTCTCAAAGAAACGAGATGGGGGTAGATCTCTGTCTTTGGCTGGGGCCTCCCTCTGGAACAGCCTCCCTGCCACTCTAAAACTTGAGGAGAACCATCTCCGGTTCCGGAAGCACCTCATGACCTTCCTCTTTACTTCTGCCTTTGCCTCCCCTCTCCCCTGCTGACTCGACCCTCCCTCGGCACCATGCACCTGGCCACTCTCTTTCCTCTGGGCCCAGGTACCTGCTCCTCTTGCCACCCGCACGCACTGCCTCCGGGCCACCCCTTGCACTGGTGTCTGTATCTGTACCCATACAGCCCCCACCCCTTTGTTTTGTTCTTCCTGCACTTATCATGACAAGAAAATGGTGGGTTGCATAATGCTGCATGCTGTGTGAAATAATGACTGCAGTTTTAAAACCCAAGGGAGTTTATTATGTAATATATGCGCTTTCCAAAGCATTGCTCTGAAGAAATTGTCATTTAGGCTCATAATACCCAAACAAAAACCTTAACAACTATTTATACCAACTAAACCTGGGAAGATATGTGGTCAAGTGCTAAAATTGCACACATCCGGGTTGTCCTACGTAAACCATCTAATGTCACTATGCCTTACCTGTTGTCCGTGTAAGTGGTTCAGATCACAGCTTATGTTATTGAATAAGGCTATTTTTAAAAAAGACGCCTCATTCATGGTTTATTTAAATATAAAGATGTTCAATATATGAGAATAGTGACCATTTTACAACACAGTTATTTACCTTTCAGCTTACTCATGGCAACTTCTTGAAATGTCACCTTTCATGGTGTCTGCAAGTATCAAATGCTTGGGATGCTCCTTGCAATATCTTTCTGTGAAGTCACTTCTGTTGGTGTCAATACATATGCAAATTATGGGGTTTACATGTCTTTTGCCCCATAGTGCCTGGTGGGAACTCTGACAGGTCTGTAACCTGCATGCATAATGGTCCTACAGTTTTGTTATTTTGTTTGCAGTGCATGTGTAAAACACAACAAAAAAACCATCTGCCACTAACCTTACCAAAATAGTTGATCAGGGAATTGATGGGTGCGAATGAGACCGTTTGGAATCTTGCGCACCGCAGCCCAACTCTGATGTGTCCTGCACAACCATTTTGAAAAGGTGGCTGCCATCAAGGCATCAACTAAGTTGCAGTCATGTACCATCCTCCAGCATAGTGGTTGTGCACCATATGCAAGGGGTTTCTTTCAGAGGCTTGAACACATTAGTCTTGCCTTGGACAGAAATAAGACAGTGGGTTCAATCCTAGCATCTTGGGGCTCAAGACAGTGTGGCTGGCCCTGTATCGGGAGTCCAGCTGCATAGTTTGAACCAGATGGCTGTACCTCCATTTCGACCTCAGCAAGGGATTGTAGCCAGTACATTGTGCCTGAATTTTGGGAAAATTGGTATCCTCCTTTGATATTATAGTTTGTTATTTAAAAGGTCTAAGGGTCTGGATGTTCTGATCTCCTCAGACCTCCCCTTCTCTAACCCTCTCACTACTCCTCTCTCTTGGAGTAATTGCTTTCTCCTTTCTTCCCACCTCTCGCTCTCTTCCCCGCAGGTCAAGCCGACTCCTGCACTGCCATCTACCTTCTCGATCATCCGACCCCTGGAGTGTGTGTCATGTGAGGCTTTTGTCGCTACTTTCTCTCCTCCTCCTGCACCTTTAGCTGACTCACTCCCTGACACAGCCCTCTCTAACCTTCATCTCTCTATCTCTAACACTCTGGATGTCTTTGCCCCTGTCATGACGATCCGCTTGAAGCCCAAATCCAAGTGCAACTCTTGGTACAAGTCTGACCTCGCCACCTTTAAATGCAAGTGTACGGCGGCTGAGAAGAAGTGGAGGGCATTGGGCGCACCCCCTGACAAACTGCTCCAAAGGCCGTACAAAGGCCGTACAGACTCTGCGTTCTCTCTAGGTAGAGAGCCTACATCCAAGCCTGCATCTTCGTGTCATCTAACAACTCTGCTGAACTTTTCAAAATCTGCAAGGAGCTGGCCAGTCCTGTTGTAGTCTCTATCTATCCTGTTCCCTCGCAGGCCCTCTGCACAGCCTTGGCCTCTCATTTCACTACTAACACTCAGGACATCCTGACCACCCTGACCTCCTTTTCCTCTTCCTCTACCACTCCTGTCCCATCTGAGGCCGTCTCTCCTCCTCCTTTTCCTCCATCTTTCCTCTCTGATTGACCCTCCCAGGTTCAACTTGGGTCCTTCCTATCATCTATCTTCCTCTCCACCTGTGGTGTTCCCCAGTGATCTAACCTCTCGCCGTGGCTTTTCAACCAATATCTGGCAACTCTCACCGGCTGTATTGCCATTTACTTCTCAAACTTCCAGTGCTACGCAGATGACACTCCGCTCATTTTCAGGCTGCCCTCGGCCACCTCCTCCATCTCTCATCACTGATTGCCTAACTGCCATTCAAGATTGGTGTGCTGCCAACGATCTCTGTCTGAATGCCAGCAAGACTGAGATCCTCTTCATCGGCACACCATCACCTTCCTTTCCCCTCACTCTCTGGCCGGCCTCCCTTGGCCCTCCTCCTATCCCTACCTACGAGGCCAAGAACCTTGGTTTCACCTTTGATTCCACACTCTCCTTCTCTGCCCACATTGCTGATGTATCAAAAAAGTCAAACCTCCTACTGCACCTCCTCAGAGGTATTCTTCCTTTCTTCTCATTCCCCCAGAAGCTCACTGTCTCCCAAGCTCTGGTTCTCTTGGACTATTGCAACATCCTCTTTCTTAATCTACCTACCTCTACTCTCTGCCCTTTGCAACTTATCCAGAACAGGACTGCGAGACTTGTCCTTGGCCTCAAGCCCTGGGATCATATCTCTCGGGCTCTGAAATCTCTCCATTGGCTCCCAGTGGATGCAAGGATTAAATTCAAAACCCTCTCCATTGTCCACAAGGCTTTCTGGGGCCTGGGTCCAACATACCTTCAGCTATCCCTCCGCAAATACCTCCCATCTCGGGCACTCTGCTCCTCTACCTCTAACTCCCTCAGGGTCAGTCGTTTCTCAAAGAAACAAGCTGGGGTAGATCTCTGTCTTCGGCTGGGGCCTTCGTCTGGAACAGCCTCCCTGCCACTCTAAAACTTGAGGAGAACCATCTCCGGTTCCGGAAGCACCTCAAGACCATCCTCTTTACTTCTGCCTTTGCCACCCCTCTCCCCTGCTGACTCTACTCTCCCTCGGCACCATGCACCTGGCCACCCTCTTTCCTCTGGGCCCAGGTACCTGCTCCTCTTGCCACCCGCACGCACTGCCTCCGGGCCACCCCTTGCACTGGGGTCTGTATCTGTACCCATACAGCCCCCACCCCTTTGTTTTGTTCTTCCTGCACTTATCAGACCTACCCAGCCTGCTGCCTTAAACCTAGCACTGCCACTTGCTGGCTGCTCTCCCTCTGTTTGTTGACTTTTTATTTATTAATTTATTTATTATTATTTATGTTTTTTTCCTCCTTTTGTTCCCCCTTCCATGCACTTCTCCCTCTCCCCCTCTACCATGCACTTAAGCGTTCTCAATGTCACTGGGCCTAGTAAGATCGTTGTTTTTGTTTCTCCTCTGTTCCCCTTCCTTGCCTTGTCACGCTCTGAAACTCTTGTGTATGAGCGCGATAGAAATAAAATATCAATATCAATATCAATATCCTTTCCGCTGTTCACCCCTGACAATGTTTCTAGACAAATCCGATCTATGAAAGTCTCATCAAAGCAGGTTCTCCCCTGCTCATGCAGAACAATCAAGGACCACATCGACACCCTTGCTCCAGCCTTGGCTGATTTCTGCAATCACTCCTTTGCCATTGGAAAGTTCCCCTCCCCCTTAAACACTCTCTTGTGCACCCACTTCTAAAGAAGCCCTCAGCCGATCTTTCCTCTCCGGCTAACTATCGCCCAATCTCCATCACTCCTTTCCTGGGCAAACTCTTGGAAAAGCTGGCCATCTCCAAGCTTAATCTACATACTGAATCTGTTAGTTACCTCCATGACCATCAGTCTGGCATCAGAGCTGCCAGAAGCACAGAAACAGCTCTCCTGAACACCCTTGAAGACTTGCTCTCCAATCTTGACACTAATCTCCCTTCTGTCCTCATTCTCCTTGATCTATTCTCTACTTTTTACACAATCAGCCATGCCATCCTGCTCAATCATCTCCGCGACAACCTTGGTAACACTGACAGACCCTGACCTGGTTGATCTCCTTTCTGACCAACCGACCCTCTCAGGTCCAACTGGGGTATTTCCTCTCTTTTATCTCTCTCTCTACTTGTGGTGTTCCCCAGGGGTCTAACCTTTCTCCCTGGCTCTTCAACAACTACCTGGCACCTCTTGCCCACGGCATCACTACTTTCTGCTCCAATTTTCAATGTTATGCAGATGACACTGAGCTCTCTTTCAGGCTCCCCTCAACCACCTCTTCTGTCATACCAGACTGTTTAGCCGCAATTCAGGAATGGTGTGCCGCCAATGATCTCTGTCTTAATGCCAGTAAGACTGAGATCCTCCTCATTGGGACACCCACTCCCTCCTTTCCCCTCTCTGGCTGCCCACTATGGGCCTTCTACCTGCTCCTTCCTCTGAGGATAAGAACTTTGGTCTCATCTTCAACTCCACCCTCTCCTTTTCTCTTCACATCTCTGTCATCTCTAAGAAGTCAAACTATCAGCTGCACCTCCTCAGAGGTATTCTTCCTTTTCTCACTTTCCCCCAGAAGCTCACTGTCTCCAGATCTCTGTTCCTCTCTAGGCTGGACTATTGTAACATCCTCTTTCCAAATCTTCCTGCCTCTACACTTTGACCATTACAACTTATCCAGAACAGGACTGCAAGACTTGTCCTTGGCCTCAAGGCCAGGGATTGTATCTCTCCAGCTCTGAAATCGGTTCACTGGCTCCCCGTGGCTTTGCTACAAGGATCAACTTCAAGACCCTCAGCATCATCCACAAGGCTTTCTGGGGCCAGCGACTTCTCTTCCTCCAACTTTCTCTTCCAAACATCTTCCTTCTCGAGCTCTAGGCTCATCCACCTCCAACTCTCTGAGGGTCAGACGCTTCTCCAAGCAGAGAGTTAGGGGCAGATCTATCTCCTCGGCTGAGGCCTCCGTCTGGAACAGCCTCCCTGCCACTCTTAAACTTGAGCAGAACCACCTCCAGTCCAAGAAGCAACTCAAGACCTCCCTTTTCGCTTTGCTTTCTCTCTTCCTCTCCCCTGTTGATGCACCTGACTGCTCTGAGCACTGGTCACCTGGTCACCCTCTGAAATCAGGCCCAGGCTCCTGCATGTCCAGTTGCCCTTGCACTGCTTCTGGGTCTGTATATGGGTTTGTATATGCAACCCTACAGTCTCTTCCCTCTGCACTTATGAGCCAGCCGCTGGCTGCACTTGTGAGATAACTGCACTTCCCCTTTCCCTCCCTCCTGGCACTTCTTCCCTTCCCTCTTCACCCCACTTGTGCGATCTAAATGACAAAAGGCCTAGTAAGATCATTATTTTGTCCTCCCTTTGTTTCCCCCTCCTTGTCTTGTCGTGCCTAGAAACACTTGTGTACAGGAGTGTTATAAATGCCACATCATATCATCATATCACATCGTAAGGGTATGTCTGTAGTAACAGTTTTATAGTGGCAAATAACTCTGGATGCACTTTGGGCCCTTTTGCTAATATACACAAATGTGGGGTACAGAGTGTGTGTAATAACCTGTTGGTCGAGCCATGAGTAGATTTCCACTGGCAGGAGCTACACAATGACAGTATGAGGCAATTGGTGCAGACTTAGCTAAAGTGGCCTTCAAATTAATAATAATAATAATAATAATAATAATAATAATCTAGCATTTATATAGCACTACGAACCCACAGGCATCTGAGCGCTGCTTATTATTACCCACGGTGTGTGGTGCTCATTTATCGACCTCAGAAGGATGAAAGGCTGAGTTTTGCCCTGCCGGGATTGGAACCTGCGTCAGCAGGTTCTGCACAGATGTCAAAGTGAGCGCTCTACTCGCTGTGCTATCGGACCAGCTATAGACATAATATCCAGCCAAGCATGTTCTTGTATAGTGGATGAGTATCCCCTTTTTAGTTTGGGCTGTTGGGTGTCAGTGAAGCCAGCACTATGGCATTAGAGTACACATAGGGAGAAATGGCACATGAGGAGGGACACAGAGCGTGCAGGTTTTGCTTGGGTGTTTGCCAACCCATTGACTGCCCATGGTCATGCTGGCCATTCAAACCCAGTTCTTGCCCCTACCCACCTAAAACACATCCTTGGTAATACTGGTGCCAGTAATACTAGCATTTTTGGTTGGTGGGGTGCTAGAATTACCGGCAGCTCGGAAATGCAGGTAATTGCGGCCACTCCACTATCAAACTTGTAATTTGGAAGTGCAGGAAAAGTGGCGGTAACGGAATGATTGCCACTTTTTTCCCGCACCACTAAGTTTGTAATGAGGTTCAATGACTTAATTGGAGTTGTAAATCCGATACTGGTGTAACAAATGTCCTAAATACCTTCTTTCAGCCAGTCAATTTATATACACTATGCGTGCCCTTCACTGAAGTCCTGTTAAAAACAAGCATTGGCAAAGCCAGCAGTTTTGGCTCTTTGTAAATATTAGGCATTTGTCAGGCACTGCTGTTAGAAGTCCAGGTACTCACACCATTTTGCAGCTGCTACCATCAATGGCCAGTTAATACCACTATGGTTTGCCTGGCAAGTTGTCAAAGATCAGGTCCCGCTTGCTCTTTTTACCTTTTGTTCCAGAGAGTGGTCTTCGAAATCCTTCTTATCCGGTCATTGTTAGAATGGCACCGTCAGAATTCCCAAATAGAGATCACTGAGAGGTTGATAACCAAGGATCTCCTTGGAAACCCTCCCAATGCCACAACCTGGCTTCCCCTGATCAACGTGCCACCAGGACAGTGTAGACAACACTGGCAGGGGAGCAAATGATGGAATATAAAGGGCACAGGGAGAAAGAACTTCCTAGTAGATGCAGTTGAATACAGAATCCGAAAAAGGCATCAAAGCGAGCTGACTGCAGGCCAAAGGGCAGGCAGGGCACAGAACCAGGAGGCAATATGGGGAGACTAGGCAAGAAGGCAGGAGACAGGAGAAAGGGAAGGGGGAACCGGAAGGAAAATAAACTGGGATCAATGGCTGCCAAAAGTAAATAGTAGGGAAAGACTGCAGGCAGACAATAGAAAGGACAAGGAATAAGAAGGAGATAGTGGCAGGAGAAAGGGCAGAATGGAGCTCTGGAACAGCTGAGAAAATGCATCTAAATAGATGGTGGCGTGCTGCAAACTGCATGCGTTGCCATGTCAACCAGGAGCGCCGGGCCTATGGCTTGCACGCAGTGTCTGGGGGCAGGCCCTCTGCCTTGCCGTGGTGGCATGATCACGGCGGCCCCCACATGGCCTACAACGCTGTGTTGGGTATGGAGTTGTCAGTGCCCCTACCGAGAGCCGAAGCGCCAGGTGGGGGCCGCCAGTGAGGCTAGACACACCACGAAAAGGTGGGTGAGCGATCTGCTGCATGGCTCGTGGCGGGCATGCCACCCGTGCCTTTCCCACAAAAGCCCAAACTGTTAGCATTGCCAAAGCTTGTTATATCAAGCCTTCACCCCACATTTAGAATTCCACACAAAAGGACATTTTGACACACTGAACGGGGATATCTGGATGGGCAGAGTAGCTAGAAAACTAACTTGCTCTAACTGGGCTGCCACAACGTCCTAGCCAAGCGTTTGCAGTCAGAACATGCACTTTCCATTTTTTTTTTTACCAAATAACTCCCATAACTATAAGCCAACGTGGCTCACCCGCAAAGGGTTAAAGCTACCAGGGGCCAGATTACAGACATTTTGCACAGTGTAAGTGCAATTTAGCACAGTATTAGCACTAGTGCAAAAAACATACACTTTCAATGCATTTTTGCACCAGGGCAAAGTTTACCCTAGTTCTAGTAACATTCCATGTAAGCACTAGGGCCAACTTTGCCCTGGTGAAAAAATGCATTGAAAGAATCGGATTTTGCCCAACAACAAACTCTGCTAGGGCAAAAATGTTCCTAGAGCTATTACTGTGCAAAATTGCACTTGCATAGGTGCACCGTTTGTGTAATCTGGCCCCAGCGCTGCTGGGGGATGCAGGTAACCCCGTTTTTTTAAACTACCATTAATAGTTAACGCGAACTGGGCCCAAACCAAGAATAATTTAAAAATGTATGACTTTATTTTCCAATGGCAATACAAATTACTTGTGAATAAACTAAAGTAAAATCAACATAGACAATTAAGTATAAATGATCCACACATACTTCTCTGTGAAACAGTGAAAATTAAAGCTAAAAGTGCAAAAATATCCAAAAAGATCCTGTTATGAGGTCCTACAATGGATAAATGGCAAAATGGCAGCTTGACTGCTCATCTGAAGCTCGGTGTTCGTTAATTAAACAACAAGTGGGCTAAACTTAAAATATAATTTTCAAATGAAGATTAAAATTCCACAAATTGTCAGGTGAACTGAAGAGTTTATTTGTTGCCCACCAAACTACACAGACACCACAAGGAAAGGCGGAAGAGGCGGACCGGGAATTAAGCTTGTAGTAAGGCCACACCAATCAAACTCCTGTAAGCTGTGGCAGATATATTCACCAAAGTAAACTGCCAATTGCCCCTATTCAGGAGACGCTGCCAGGTAGCAAAATAATACAGTTCATTTGGAAATCTGCACCTCTTTCGAAGGTTTTTTGCTTTATTGTAGAAGCGTGTCTCATTTTGACACACCGATTGGACAAAGTTGAGAAAAGATTCCAGAACAAGAAAACTACAACTTACCCATGTTAAGATTCACCCCCCAAAAATTAGAGAAAGGAAATACAGCATTTTCTTTTCTGAGAGTAAAGCCTCTGATTATTTTGCACCTGCATCCGGAAAACAAGTATGTATAGAAAGGGTGAACAGGTCCTTAACACAAAAACCTAAGGATGGCCAAAGACCTGGTTCTTTCCTTGTTAAATGTGTAAGTTTTCAAGTGAGTAAAGGGAATCTTCGCCAACACGTCCAGTGATCACGAGATACTATTTTGGTGTGAAAAACCCAGACTATATTACTATTCAAAGTGGATTATTTTAGTGGTGTTATATCTTTAAAAAAAAAGCATTGGAGGGCATACCATAATGATTCACACTTGTTTGCATGTATGAACTAGTTATCTTCCATGTGCATCAAGCTGGCGACACTTGCATTCCTCCCTGTGCCTTTCAAGGTCTGCTGCCGCTTTCTGTGACTGCTTTGATCCTTGGAGTAGAGGCCTTGCCTACTCCCACTCTGAGCCTGAGCCATTATCCATGCACAAAGCGCCTGCCCATCTGAGTTCCAGCCTTCACATTATGTCCTGGCAATTCTACTAAATGTAACGTTTAAAATGTGAATTTGCCGTCATTTTAAAGTGTGCATTGCTATTACATCTTATCATTCATATTTTCTGAGAGCTAAAAATGCTACAGTGACACATGTCTTTACTCTTTGTTGTATGATATGAAGTTGACAGCTGTGATTGCAAACAATCGTGTGACTCAAAAGTGGAGTTGACTTTTTGATTTTCTTAGAAACAAAATGAGCAGGATGCCTATGAGATTTAGGGAACTATTTAATACGGAATAAAGATACTGTTACTGGTTGGGGTCTACTTGAATAGTGTCAGGATGGGATACTCTCTTCAGTTGTCATGGTGCCCCTATGGCAAGGATGATGGTTACCCGTACAATCTCTAAAGAGAGACCCAATCTCTGGGAGATAGTGCCCAGCCACTTCTTGGATTATGGCCTTGGAGTAGGGTGCCCAGCCACTTCTTGGATTATGGCCTTGGAGTAGGGTGCCCTGCCACTTCTTGGATCATAGCCTTGGGGTACGATGCCCTGCCGCTTCTTGGATTGTAGCCTTGGAGTACGGTGCCCAGCCACCTTTTGGATTATAGCCTTGGGGTACGGTGCCCACCCACTTCTTGGATTATAGCCTTGGAGTACGGTGCCCAGCCACTTCTTGGATTATAGCCTTGGGGTGAGGGGCCCAGCCACTTCTTGGATTATAGCCCTGGAGTATGGTGCCCAGCCACTTCTTGGATTATAGCCTTGGAGTATGGTGCCCAGCCACTTCTTGGATTATAGCGTTGGAGTAGGGTGCCCAGCCACTTCTTGGATTATAGCGTTGGAGTAGGGTGCCCAGCCACTTCTTGGATTATAGCCTTGGGGTACGATGCCCTGCCACTTCTTGGATTATAGCCTTGGAGTACGGTGCCCAGCCACTTCTTGGATTATAGCGTTGGAGTAGGGTGCCCAGCCACTTCTTGGATTATAGCCCTGGAGTATGGTGCCCAGCCACTTCTTGGATTATAGCCTTGGAGTACGATGCCCAGCCACTTCTTGGATTATAGCGTTGGAGTAGGGTGCCCAGCCACTTCTTGGATTATAGCCCTGGAGTATGGTGCCCAGCCACTTCTTGGATTATAGCCTTGGAGTACTGTGCCTAGCCACTTCTTGAATTATAGTTTTGGGGTACAGTGCCCAGCCACTTCTTGGATTATAGCCCTGGGGTACCGGGCCCATCCACTTCTTGGATTATAGCCCTGAAGTACAGTGCCCAGCCATTTCTTGGATTATAGCATTAGAGTATGGTGCCCAGCCACTTCTTGGATTATAGTTTTGGGGTATGGGGCCCAGCCACTTCTTGGATTATAGCCCTGGAGTATGGTTCCCATCCACTTCTTGGATTATAGTCTTGTGGTACGGTGCCCAGCCACTTCTTGGATTATAGCCTTGGAGTACGGTGCCCAGCCACTTCTTCGATTATAGCCTTGGAGTATGGTGCCCAGCCATTTCTTGGATTATAGCCTTAGAGTATGGTGCCCAACCACTTCTTGGATTATAGCCTTGGGGTACGTGGCCCAGCCACTTCTTGGATTATAGCCTTGGAGTATGGTGCCCAGCCACAGGCTTGGGGTACGGTGCCCAGCCACTTCTTGCATTATAGCCTTGGGGTACGGGTCCTAGCCACTCCTTGGATTATAGCCTTGGAGTATGGTGCCCAGCCACTTCTTGGATTATAGGCTTGGGGTATGGTGCCCAGCCACTTCTTTGGATTATAGCCTTGGAGTACGGTGCCCAGCCACTTCTTGGATTGTAGCCTTGGGGTGAGGTGTCTAGCAACTTCTTTGTTCTGTTCCCAGAGATAGGGTGCCTGTGATGAAATGACTATTGTCCAGTGCAGTGCCTTAGTGCCTACTAAGCACTCTATTGAACCCTGCACTACTATTGGCGCAACGTTGATCTATCCTTAAAGGTTAAGCAGGCATGAAGTGAAATGTGCTCCTCCTATGTCTCTTAGGGTAGCATAGGTTGAGGGCAGGCTATAAAATGTAAGACGGTTTATAGTAATAAAACCGAAAACAAAAATCCCGAATACAATAATCTCGAATCCAAAATCTCGAAAAAAAAAAAGTCGAATTTTTTTTTAATGACGTTTTTTGTTCGAAATGGGGGGGTTCCCCCCCCAACCCCCCTTTTTTCTATTTTTTTTTTATTTTAACCCATTTTTTTTACTTACCTGACCCCAAAAAAGCATATAATTAAATAAATAAAAAATTCGACTTTTTTTTTTTCGGGATTTAGGATTCGAGATTATTGTATTTCGAGATTTTTTTTTCGGTCTTTTGACCGACCACCATGTAAGACATGTAAGTCAGCAGCGGAAGCATCCAAACAACAATAGTATGGTAAATACCAACTAATAGAAATGTCGAAGCAAAGTAGCACAGACATATGTACTTCACTAAAACACAGACAAACTATTAAAGACACTTGCAATCCCAATCGGTAATCAAGAACACAGTACATTCAGACTCAAAGTAGACACTCTAGGTATTAGATGACAGGAGGAAAAATGCATGCAATGAAAGAGAAAACAGTGAAAGTCTTAAAGAGTACTTTTGAATGTCTCTTTTAGAGTTATTGATCACCTCTGTGGCTCATGGTACAAGCTGGCAGATCATAACATAGAAAAGCCTTTGTGAGCCTCTACTTGTTCACTTAAACCATACCTTATTATCTTTGTGGGGGCTCAACAGCATCAAGACAGTCTTTTCCGAAGGATCAAGTCTCGGTACGTCATGGGAATGTGCATATCAAATTTGAAGAAAGTAAGGCTGCATAGTCTCATGTTGTTGAGCCATCCTGAAAGGGTTGAGAAGCAGTGAGCGACTTTGACCTGTGTGTCCCAACTAGTTCTCCAGATGGACTCAATGATATGATGTAATCCGGGAGACACGGGAGAGCAGACCGATTCAGGGAGACATGGCATCAAATGGCAGTTAAGTAATCGCCCAATTGGCTTGAGGTTGTCTCAAATTAGACTAATTCTAGGCTTAGCAACATCATTGCTAAAGGCCATGTAGCAGTTTTGGTCTTGGTGCATGCTGTGGGTCCTTTTACAAGTCCCCTGAAGAAATTAAAACAGTTGTTTTGCTCCTATCAAGGGAAGGATGGCAAACATCTCTTGCAGGTAGTTTGCTACAGTACAAGGCAGAAGTCCTGGGTACCAGTGTCTCTCAGAATCAGGCAGGCTTTCTCCACCTCTCCTTTGCCATCCCAGACCCTCTGTATTGCAGTGGCTTCTCAATTCATAACCAAAGCTCAGGACATCCTGTCCCCACTCTCCTCTTCACCACTCCCTTCTCCCTCACCCGCTCTAAGGCCTCTGTGAGAAAAAGAAAAGTAGGATGCAAGGGGAGAGGTCTCCCCTTGCATCCTACTTTTCTTTTTCTTGCCTATACCACCGGATGAGATCTCTGCACAACTCCTCTCAAGGAAAGTCTTCTCCAAACAGGTGCTCCCCTACCCCTCCAGAGCTATCAAAGACAGCAATGCATTGCTTGCTCCAGCCTTGGCTGATTTCTGCAATCACTCCTTTACCACTGCCTCCTTCCTTCTACCACTCAAGTACCCTCTTGTGCACCCTCTCCTCAAATAGCCTTCTGCCATCACTTCCTGGCCAGCTAACTACCACCCTATATCCATTACCCCCTTCCTGGGCAAACTCTTGGAGAAGCTGGCCATCTCCCAGCTGACCCACCACACTGAATCTATTGGTTGTCTCCACGACCACCATTCTGGCTTCAGAGCTGCCAGAGGTACAGACACTGCACTCCTGAACACCCATGATGACCTGCTCTCTAATCTTGATTCCAACTCTCCTTCCGTTCTCACCCTTATTGACCTTTCCTCTGACTTTGAAATTGTTAATCATGCCATCCTCATAAATCGGCTCTGTGATACCCTTGGGATTACAGACCAGACACTGGACTGGTTGACCTCTTTCCTCTCTGACTGACCATCCCAGGTTGAACTGGGCACTTTTTTCTCCCCCAACACACTCTCCACCTGCATCGTCCCTCATGGCTCTATCCTCTCACCGTGGCTCTTCAAGATCTACCTTGCCCCTCTATACCATTTGATCTCTGCCTTCTCTCCTCACTTCCAATGTTATGCAGATGACATGCAGCTCTCCTTCAAGCTTCCCTCTACTTCCTCTTCTTCCCCTCGCATTCCTGACTGTCTGACTGCTATTCAGACATGGTGTGCTGCTAAAGATCTATGCCTTAATGCAAGCAAGACTATCCGTCTCATTGGAACCCCTGCTCCCTCCTTCCCTCCTCCTCTCTGGCCGCCCTCCCCGGGTCCCCTCCCCTCACCACCATGTGAGGCTAAAAATCTTGGTGTCATCTTCGACTCTTCTCTCTCCTTCTCTCCGCACATTGCGGAACTTGCCATGAAGGCCCACTTTCTGCTGTACCCCCTCAGAGGCATTCTCCCCTTCCTCACTTCCCCCAGAAACCCATTGTCTCCAGAGCTCTGGTTCTCTCTAGGCTGCACTACTGTAACACCCACTTCCTCAGTCTGCCTAAATCCTCCCTTCGCCCCATCAACTAATCTAGAATAGGACTGCAAGACTTATCCTTGGCCTCAAGCCCGAGGACCGCATCTCTCCAGTCCTCCCGGTTGCTGCAAGGATCAAGTTCAAGACCCTCTGCATCATCCACAAGGCTTTCTGCAGCCTGGGCCCCTATTACCTCCAACGTTCTCTCCCTAAATACCTCCCTGCTATAGCCCTTTGATCTTCTAGCTCTAACTCTCTGCAGATCAGATGATTTTTCAAGCAGAGATTGGGAGGTAGATCTCTCTCTTCCACAGGAGCCTCCATCTGGAATGTCCTCCCTGCCCCTCTCAGGCTTGAGCTAGATCTCCTTCATTTCCAGAAGCTTCTCAAGACCTTCCTTTTCTCTTCTTCCTTCACTCTCCCCCTCCCTTGCTAATGTCCCCCTCAACCGCATTCTGACTGGATGCCTTTTTCCCTGGGATTCATACAGGGTACCAGGCCCTCCTCACCCAGTCTATCCCGGCACTTACTTCCTCCCTGACCCCCCCACCCCCAAACCTGAACTTGCCCCACTGGGCTCCCTCCCCCTGTACTAGACTGGCGGGCCTACACCCCAACTGAGCCCTATCCAGCCCTGCCCTCGCACTTAGCATGTGGACCCTCACTCCCTGCACTCCCTGTTTGTTTTCCATGGCACTTGTCCTCCTGGCCTCCCCTTAGCACTCGCCTAGCCCATGGGCCCTCTACCCTCCTCCGTCCCCCCAGCACTTGCGTACTCTCCACTCTACCTTCCCATTTTAGCATGAACACATTGCACTCTAACCTGTACTACCTTCCCTCCCCACACCCATGCACTCCTTGTTACTGAACTCGCACGATCCGAATGTCAATTACCTAATAGGACCATTTTTGTTATTCGTCATACCTGCTCCCCCACCCACCTTTTGCTGTATAGGCGCATTATAAATGTCCAATAAATAAATAAAAGCAAGAAAGCAGTGAGCAACTTATTTTAAAATGTTTTAATTTGTTTTTGGTTTAAACAACCTTTACAGGGGGCGACTTTGACCTGTGTGTCTCAACAAGTTCTCCCGACGGACTCAATGATGTGCTGTAATGCTGGAGACACAGGGAGCAGACAGATTCAGGGAGACATGGCACTCAAATGAAAGTTAAGTAATGGCTCAATTGGCTCAAAGTTCTCTCATATTCGACTAATGCTAGGCTTAGCAACAGCATTGCTAAAGGCCATGTCGCAGTTTTGGACTTGGTGCATGCTGTGGGTCCTTTTACCAGACCCCTGAAGAAATTAAGACTGTTCTGCTCCAATCAAGGGAAGGATGGCAAAAATCTCTTGCAGGTAGTTTGCTGCAGTACAAGGCAGAAGTCCTGGATACCAGTGTCTCTCCAAATCAGGCAGGCTTTCCAGCAATTCATCTCTCTTGTCCCTTAGAAGTGAGTAATGAAAGAGTTTTGCGCTCTTTTGGAATTCCTGTTTTTCACCCGATGGAAGGGACTTTAAGCAACTTTAGCTCCAACAAGGTTCCAAGTTGGATTCTTCTTAATATTCCAAAGCTGATTCAATAGAATGAGGGGATCCTGAACCTCATACAGTCACATTCTAGCAGGGTATTGGCCGCCTTCTGTCAGGAGCCAATCCCTAATATAATAGTAACAGGGACCTAGGCTACCCCACCTGTATGACTCTGGCCCGGAGTGGATTGCAGCACACTTGATACAGATCCCATTGGGTGGTCTGTTTATCGAAAAAGATCACCTCAATCACTTTACATGCATAAACAAATGTATTCTCATAACCGCTAAAAACATTACAATATAATCATCCAAAACCTTTTGTTTGCCCGTGATTTTCGGGTAAAAGAACACTATTCAAAGCTTCTCAGATCAACCTTATACAATTACATTTAATCATACAGCTGATTGCAGTGTGAATTAGTACACATGGTGACTTTCAAATGTGATGTGATTATCTTCACATTTGTCCAGTCCGCAGTTTAATAGTCAACCACGCACCAAGCACCTCACTCGCCAGTTAGTTTATAATTGAGCACCAAGCACAGTCTATGGGATTAATCCCAGTAGCACGAGCACTGTAAACAGTGTTAGTGCATCAACATACTCCAATAGATATTTATTATCTTGTCCCACAGCAAAGTAGCTGCGGCACCTTTCGAAAACACATAGGAGTGATTTGAATAAGCAAACAGAAGGTGCCTCGGAGCGAAGACTTCGAACCAACTTGTATACCAACCTGTGACACTGTAAAATAATGCCTCAGGTAGGATATAGTTCAGCACACTTTTCAGGCAATGTAGCTCCAGTAAAGAAACCTCCAATTTTTAATTTTTAAAATGTACCTCCTTACCTTTAGATGGCCCAACACTGTGATACTTCGCGGACACCACTGAATCCTTTTCAACTGGTCTGAAGACGGCACCGCAAGCTTAGCAACCCACAGGGTGCCAAAAATACCATTAAATGTCCTAAATTCGTTTCACCTGTCCTGAAGACGGCACCTCAAGATTAGCAACCTACAGGGAGCCAGAAACACCACTAAGTGTTGACCGGACAAATGTGAAGATAATCACATCACATTTGAAAGTCACCATGTGTACTAATTCACACTGCAATCAGCTGTATGATTAAATGTAATTGTATAAGGTTGATCTAAGAAGCTTTGAATAGTGTTCTTTTACCCAAAAATCACGGGCAAACAAAAGGTTTTGGATGATTATATTGTAATGTTTTTAGCGGTTATGAGAATAAATTTGTTTATGCATGTAAAGTAATTGAGGTGATCTTTTTCGATATACAGACCACCAAATGGGATCTGTATCAAGTGTGCTGCAATCCACTCCGGGCCAGAGTCATACAGGTGGGGTAGCCTAAGTCCCTGTTACGATTATATTTACCCCCTCATGACGTAGGCCCCCCTGATCAAAAAAGAGGGCAACCTGACCCCTTTAGATTATAGTACGTTTTTGGACAACCGTACGGTTGGTGGATTCCACTAACACACACAAACAACTAATGGAGTATGTAAATGTAGTATCATTCACTGACGACCAATACCGTCTATTCTTAGACAAACCATCACTGTTGGGACAACAGCTGCCCACAGCAACAGAGGCAACAAATGCCTCCACAACAGAATTGGATACATTGCTACAAAAAAAGAAGAAATTAGTTCGCACAGAGTCCCATGGGCTCCTGATGCTGGAATATCTAAAAGCTGGAGTCATTCCAGAGGGCCTCCAGGTAAAAAATATACCGCAGGTCTTCATTGATAACCCTAAATTCCAAGCCAAATTCAGTGGGGTGGGCAACAAATGTTCGAGAGACTGGGTATTGTTAAGAATAGAGAAGGCAGAGGAAGAAGGCAAGAAACAGACAGAGGAGTTAAAACAACTTCAAGATAAGATCAAAACAGACTCCATTATCCCAGATATCAAGAAACAGCTGGAACAAATTGAGGAAGAAATCAAAAAATTCAAAGAATTCACATTAGACAAAAAGATTTGGAAACTGAAAAAAGACATACAAAATTACAAGGAGGAGAGAACATACCCCTATCTAGTTCCAGGGTTCTATCAGCAACAAAACAGTGGTAACCCTAACCGACTAGGCGGAAGACCACCTAGAAAGTTCGTATCATTTTCAAACTCATCAAACAGTAGAGGTTCAGAGTCACCTCCAAGAGGAACTGAAAGAAACAATCCAAGAGGACAACAACAATATTTTCAAGGGCGAGGCAAACGGGGAAGACCAAGACAGCAAGGGTACCACGGGATGCGGACCCGACAGTGGATCCCCTCACCCCAACAAAATTGGTGATCCCAATCTTTAACTTAAGTCAATATTGCCTTACACCACAAGATATTGAAGTCCTTAGTAAAGGACTGAGTTTTGTTCCTAAAAACAGAGCGGATCGATTCAATACGGAGGTAGAAGTCAGAAAGTTTTTCAGAATGATCCGGCTGAGATATTTCTTCCGAGATTCAACAAGCACACAAAATCGGGACCCAAATACGACGGGCCTAAAACCCAAGTCAACTTTTATGCCCTTGACATCGATGATTGCCCAGAGATCCTCACTTTTGAGAACAGGGTCCTTAGAGAAATGGACATTATATTCAAAATAAAAAACCACTACAGAGACAACCTTACCAACACAGAAAGAACAGCCTTAAGAAACCTGGAAACCAACAGCCTCTTCCTAGTGAAACCCACAGACAAGGGAGGCGGCATCGTACTGTGGGGAAAAGATCTATGTGAAGAAGAAACCGCCAGACAGCTCAGTGATACCGGTTTTATAAAAAAACTAAAAAACAACCCCACACCACGTCTTGCAGAGGAAATCAAGAGCCTCATGATGTATGCTACCACACAAGGGTGGATCGATGAAGATGAACAAGCCTTCTTGACAAAAGAACATCCAATAATCCCAGCTTTCTATTGTATTCCAAAAATTCACAAAGACACTACCAAACCCCCCAGCAGACCAATAGTTTCTGCCATAGGGTCCATCTTAGAACCTTTGTCTATATATGCAGACGTATTCTTGAGGCCTTGTGTCAGGAAAATGAAATCGTTCATTCAAGATACTACAGCCATGATTCACCACCTAAATAATATTACAACATCAAAACAAGATATTCTGGGTACGTTTGACGTCGAGGCGTTCTATACCAGCATACCGCAAATGGAATGTATTAACATCTTGAAGAACTACCTCGATCAACACACAAATATTTCTACACCCACGTCCTTCATTCAGGAATGTATCCGGCTAGCCCTCACAGAGAACTATTTTTTACACAAGGGACAGTTCTATCAACAGATCAGAGGGACCAGCATAGGGTCTACCTTTGCACCGGACGTCGCAAACCTTTACATGGACCATCTAGAAAACCAATTCATATACAGCGACATGAACCAATACAGGAGCAAACTGGTCGGGTGGGTGAGGTACATAGATGACGTCTTCACAATTTGGACAGGTGGCACTGAGGAACTGCAACTATTCCATAGATGGCTCAACCACGTCGATCCTTGCATTAAGTTCACAATGCACTAAGACACCAAATGCATAGCCTTCTTGGACCTGCATATACTTAGGGCAGAAGATGGCGAAATCACAACTACATTATATCGAAACCAACAGACAAAAATACTTTATTGCACTTTTCAAGCTTCCACCCACAAGAAAATGTACTTGTAGGGCAGTTTCTGAGAATTAGAAGGAACTGTTCATCGGCATCTGAATATGATCGCCACGGAAAAGACTTAGGAAATCGACTGAAAAACGGAGGATACCCAGCAGCAATTATAAGGAAAGCGCGAAAAACAGCAAGGAATTGGAAGAGAAAAGACTGCCTGATTAAACAATCCAGAACAGAGGACAAAAATAAGATTACCTGTGTCACCACGTTCTCACCAGTCAATAATGCATTGAGAAAGACGATTATAAAAAACTGGCACTTACTACAAACAGACACATTCCAACCAACCACACCACGTTTTGCCTTTAAAAGGAGCAGAAACATCAAAGATCATCTGGTCCACACGTACCCCATGGAGAGATCGGCCTCAACCAATCAAACAACACTTTGGCATCTACCTCCGGTGGTGGGACATTACCGCTGTGGAAAGTGCTCAGTCTGCCATCTAACCCAAGACCAGAAAGAGGTCTCCCTAAATGGCATAATATGGAAGTACAAAAGTTTCTCGAATTGCTTAACCAAATGGAGTGTATATATGATCAAATGTCCTTGCAATTTGCTATACATAGGGAAAAGTAAACGTGAAGTAAGACAGAGGATCTGTGAGCACAGATCATGTCTGAAGAACAAAATAGAGGACAAACTGATGGTGGCCCATTTTGCACAGAAAGGACACAAACACACAGAACTGAGACGGTGTGTGATACAGACATTGGAAGCGCTAAAGCCCGGGGGATGAGAAAGAGACTTAGAACTGAGAAAACTTGAGCAAAAATGGATATACCGTTTAGACACAGTAAAAAATGGACGTGTGCATTGAGTGGAATTTGTTTTTCTGATACCATAGATCTGAGATTTGTAGTCCTGACAACACAGCAAGAAAGACCCCCACTAGAATAAATATTCTGTTTTCTCTTTCTCTCCCCTAAAAATGTCAAGTCCCAACAACAACAATTGGTCTAATGAACTATTGTACAGCGTGTCAGATTTAAAAAATGTAAAACATTGTTAGTGTCATACAATGAGAACATAATTTGAATAACTATATAACACTTGGTGATTTGTTTTGATTCCTGAAAATTGAGCTAACAAGAGAGCAAACAAAGCAACTGGCCTGTGGGGACAATGGATACTGTAAATGAGGGTATATTAGATGTCAAGTGGTAGCAACAACAATAGGAATAATGTACTACGAAGGTTATGTATAATCCCTGTCGCCACAGGTTGATGTGAAATAACGATGTCTGATTTGTCAGCAGGGTCCACAGACACTTGCCAGTGGAGTCATAGAAATGTGTCGTTGAACAAATGGACAATGTATTATGATTGTATGTTTGGTTTGCTGGGAAACTACATAACACACGAGATAACATTAGCAATATATTTTGATTGTGTAACACAGCCAGGAATGAACCCTGCCCGACAACACCCATGATGAGAGATGCATAAAGGAAAAAAAAAAATGTTTGTGACATATTGACCAGTGCATCAACTTACATCCACATCCAGTATCGGAGTACCGTGCGGCCGTGACACTATTCCCCAGCCGCACACAAAACACACCGATCATGCGCGCAGGCGCATTATACACTTGGATGTGGACATAATGACAAAAACAGACACGCATGCGCGCAGCCAGACAGTCACACTACGCCATTCACAAGGCGATCAGCAACGACGCAGTAAGGTAAGCAAAGTCATGTCTCTCAGTGCAGTATTCCCCGTTCGGGATCGATAGCGATCACTCGGCCTTAGTATGCCCGAAAAGATTAAGAGGACATTTCTTTTCCTTTTTGCATGCCGCACTCGTTAACTTTTTGGAATGTCCCTCAGTATAGCAGACTTTTTAAACTATTAGATCTCACTCCCGGTGTGGACAAAAGTGACCACCTGGCCCCCGCATGCCTGCACTGGAATCTCGAGAGGAATCCCCTTTCTTGGCATGCCGCACACGTCACTTTTTGGTAGTCTCATATAACGCATGGAATCAACACAAAGTCTGACACCACACTAGGGGCACATAATACACCAACAGGTCCCGCAGTTTAGTAGTCTCCTATCAACCACGCACGAAGCACCTCACTCGCCAGTTAGTTTATAATTGAGCACCAAGCACAGTCTATGGGATTAATCCCAGTAGCACGAGCACTGTAAACAATGTTAGTGCATCAACATACTCCAATAGATATTTATTATCTTGTCCCACAGCAAAGTAGCTGCGGCACCTTTCGAAAACACATAGGAGTGATTTGAATAAGCGCACAGAAGGCACCTTGGAGGGAAGACTTCGAACCAACTTGTAAACCAAACTGTGACACTGTAAAAGAATGCCTCAGGTAGGATATAGTTCAGCACACTTTTCAGGCAATGTAGCTCCAGTAAAGAGACCCCCAATTTTTAATTTATAAAATGTACCTCCTTACCTTTAGATGCCCCAACATTGTGATACTTCGCGGACACCACTAAATCCTTTTCAACTGGTCTGAAGACAGCACTGCAAGATTAGCAACCCACAGGGTGCCAAAAATGCCATTAAATGTCCTAAATTCGTTTCACCTGTCCTGAAGACGGCACCTCAAGATTAGCAACCTACAGGGAGCCAGAAACACCACTAAGTGTCGACCGGACAAATGTGAAGATAATCACATCACATTTGAAAGTCACCATGTGTACTAATTCACACTGCAATCAGCTGTATGATTAAATGTAATTGTATAAGGTTGATCTGAGAAGCTTTGAATAGTGTTCTTGTACCCGAAAATCACGGACAAACAAAAGGTTTTGGATGATTATATTGTAATGTTTTTAGCGGTTATGAGAATAAATTTGTTTATGCATGTAAAGTAATTGAGGTGATCTTTTTCGATATACAGACCACCCAATGGGATCTGTATCAAGTGTGCTGCAATCCACTCCGGGCCAGAGTCATACAGGTGGGGTAGCCTAGGTCCCTGTTACTATTATATTTACCCCCTCATGACGTAGGCCCCCCTGATCAAAAAAGAGGGCAACCTGACCCCTTCAGATTATAGTAAGGAGCCAATCCCTGTCATCTTTGCAAATATATCATCCATTGATGTGCCATACCAAGAGTACTACATCTACAAGAGATAAGTGGCGTTTAGAAAATAATTGGGGCAAAATATATTCCAAAACAGCTTCACCCTTCTTTTATAATTTTCGTGCCTCTTGTATACTCCAGACCCCCCTCACGCCTGCCTGCTACCAATCAATGAGTCTCTAGGGTAATTATCCCCTTCCAGCCACTCCCCCTTTTGCCTTGCAAGTCCCTTTTGAAGTTGGAAAAACGTCAGCCTCCCCTCCGCAAGTGAGATGCGTCAAAACCACCACCAGCATTATAACGCGTTTCATGGAAGCAATTGCACCCATTTGTGTGTGTGCAGCTTTAAAGGCGGAAAGATTGCAACACATGTCTTTATGTGCTCTGTGCGACAAAATGACTTCTGCTCTGCAGGAGTATAGGGGTGAGTAGTGAATAAACCACCTACACAGCCCTCACACCTCTACAAGCAACAGTGATTCCAATCATAAAAGTGAAACAGGCACAGTCAAGAGACTGACCTCCTTGGCCTTTTGGGTAACGTGGGCAGAGGGAAGGCTATACTCTTAAGAGGGGTGTGAAGGTGATTCCGTAGTGATCCAAACAGAAAGGTATCACAGCTCAAAATAAAGGCAATGTCCAGCAAAGGTTCAATTAAAAAAATATACATACTTCAACTAAACACAACATCTATGAGAAAATTAAATATAACAACTGTACAAAAGCACATCCCTGTGGAAAGAACAGAGACTATGCAAGAAAATAGAGAGAGCACCACTCTGGGCAAGAATACAGTATTGAAAGTTAATTCAATGACCACAATTTTCTTTTAAAAGGATACATCTTGGGTAGTGCTGGGAGAAATTGCGAGTTTCTGCTCTATGAGCCGCCAAAATGAAATTGCACCGATTTCAATCCATTTCGCCCGTCCCCGCTGCACCCACCGGTTCACCCGAAATATTTGCACTTGTTCATCTGGTACTTCCAACGCAAAATGTCCACTGTTGTGTGCTGGGCTCCCTTATGCTTTACAGTGAACCCCCCTGAAATTATGGACAAGCTTTGTTTAGGCTGTTTTGCCCACACTCATTTCGTATGTTTCCGATGTGGTGCGTTTTGCGCAACCCGTGCGATTCTCTTTCGTGCGCACTCGCACAATGTCCCATTTCGGTTGCGGCACAGGTGGGACACAGATTTTGTGATCTCGCGCATGTGCTTTTCGTCACCTGCTGAATGATGAATTACCAATATCTGTGCTGTGTGCATGCACAGTGCGTCATGCATCCCAGTTCCTGCACTGGGTGCACGCACAATACAGACAGCAAATACTGTGCGCATGGGCTTTGCAGAAAGTTTTGCATCAAGGTTGCGAAATATCCTTTTCTATTGCATGCAAAACTGGTAAACACACAAAATACTGTACAGTGATTGGCTACCTTGTTTGTGGCCCTTCCTATAATAAAAATGAGGCTTACCTACAAGTCTCCAACACACTTTTTAGGTTTGGAAGAGGAGCAGCAGAGCCACCACCTTGACCACCATCTTCTTGCAGCACCAATGGCCAGCCAGGAGGACCACCAGCAGGACCGCAGGCAGCAGGAACAGCAGGAAGCCGGAGGAGCACTACCAGCATGATGGGGCCATTCCGCACTGATCCCAACTAGCAGCGGCATCTGCACACCACCCAGAAGAAGCAAGACCTGCTTCCTGGAAGAGGAGCAACATCAGCAGCAGATGACAGCCTTGGCCTCCTACTGTCCGATGTGGGGTTTAGCAAGTGCATGTCTGGCAGCCCAGGACCGCTGACTGCAGTGTGTACTACCACGGCCATTAAATCAGATTCTGGGGAGGCCACCATTGTTGGAAAGTAAGATGAAGTAGAGGACGAGGGTAGGAGGAGGCATACCAGGACACCACTCTTACAACCTCCTACTTTGCAGCCCTGTAACATCCATCATCAGTACGACGGAGAAGTACTCGCAACAGTCACCACCTGTACAACAGCAGCAGAGGGAAACCACCACTGCACCAACAGCCATCGCAGCCACACCATTAGACATCACGACTGAATCAGACTCGGAGGAAGATGAGGATGAGTAGACAGGGCTTCATCTTCCTTCATCAGTCAAGGGACCTGTAAGCAGAGTCTGCATCACCGAGAGCAAGCAGGAGGAAGAGTAGGACCAGGTCCCATCACCAGCCCAGAAGCAGAGAAGGGCAGCAAGTACCACCACTACCCCAGAGGCCAGACCTAGAACCACAGGATCAAGGTTTAGCATAACAGCACCTGTCTACTGCACCACAGGACCAGCAGCCGCCGGACCATCAGCCCCCACCATGAACACTGATGGAGATCAGCCACCACCACTGCTGGACCATCATCCACCACCCCGACCACCACCACTGCCACACCCTCTGGACCAACATTCGTCAGACCAGCAGTCCTCGGCACCACTGCCGGAGGCAAGTCATGGACCTGGATCCAATTTGCCCACTGGGATTCAACCTGAACAAGGTTGCTGAAACTGTCCTTTGCCTACACTGCAGCCAAGAAATTAGAATCGGAGTTGTTTCTGGAAAATTTTCACTTGGCACATTGGCCGTGTCCCGACACCTGGAAAGATGTAACAATATCCCCAGAGGTTCCAAGCAGTGCATCCACAACCACAGCAAGAACGACTACCCTGCTGACCACAATGACCTTCACCACAATGACAGGGACATCATCAATGAGGGACATCGCTTATAAAAGTGCCCCAGCAAGGAGCGTACAACCTACGGTGATGTCAACAAGCATACCACTGAAACATGATTTCCGGGTTCCTGTTATTCCTGCTGTATTGGTTTTTGGGATCCCAGTAACACCGACACAAGCTATAAGCCATTCCTTGGTGGCTTGATTCAATCATTCCGATTCTGTGGGCTGCCTCTGGGGTTTGGTGAGATGCTGCTTCAAAATGTGTTGGCTATTGCACTCAAACACATAAAAAAGCACCACCCTGAAAATTACTGGGCTATGCGGAATGAGGAGCAGCGCGTCAGGCAGACAACAAGTACCCCACCCCCGCCGACAATCAGCAGAACAGAGGAGAAGGACAGGACTAGTAGGAGCCGGATGCCTAGGATCATTTACCCAAGACTGAGAACCCGTTGTGAGGGGGCGGTGGCATTGGCGGTGGTCGGGGCGATTATAACATAGCACAAAACCCCAAATGTTGACCAATAAAAATCACATATTTCAATGCAAAAGCAGAACTAAGGAACTACATAGCCGTATTCATATTCATCACCACTGCAACCCATCATCGCCATGGCTGCTTAAATATCCATCTTGAAGGGAGGTTGGTGGAGAAAAGGGGGTTTGGGCATGCATGCCTTGTGCATTTTTTAAATTGTAAATATCTCAACACTGTCTGTAGACAAGCATGTCCTCTTCTCTGTCACTATCCGTCCACCAACACTGAAAACACACTTACACTTGCTGGGCGGATGTTAGGGACTTCAGCTGCGACTCGTGCCAGTTTGCTGCAGACATCGTTTTTCCTTCCCAGTACATGAGGGGTTTCCCTGGGGCATCGATTTATCTTGCAGATATTCAGCTACAGTCTCTGCTGCCCTGGCAGGAGGGCTGTCCTCTTCAACATGAGACAAGTTCCCAAAGAGCCCGATACATGATTGGTGACAATAGCATAACATATTGTTGGCTCCAACCCCACAGGTTTCTGTCACCCCCGACTACCCCGACAGGACCATTGCCTGTGTTGTGGATGACTTCCTTTAGTTTGTCCTCAAGTTTTTTTGTACACCTGGCAAATATGAAGGTAGGCAGCTCATTAGGGACAAGAACAGACACACGGCCCCGGCACTGCAGGTTCAGAAAAGTAGCGGCTATGTATAAGTAATTATTGTGAATAGCCCAGACCAGTGGGTGTGCCAGCAAGCACATCAACATTTTCCTGCACAACATCACCAGTTCCTCACCCTCAGCATCCTTTTGCGCTGTGCACCCATTGTATTGTATTGTAGCTGTCATTTATATAGCGCCTTTACCTATTTGTTTGACCTCAACTCACTTTGTGGTAGGAACGCCCTCTGGGACTGAAGTCCAGGTATGCAAACATTCTCAGAAAAGGCTTAAAGTGCATGTGTGCATTTGGCCAAGATTAGGAATTTGGTGGGCTGCCTAGGCTCCAGTAAGCAACCCAAGAGATCAGGCATGTGAACGGGTGCTCAGGGAGGTCATGACTGAGCGCTAGTGGAAGAGACGCGATATGTGAACAGCTAGAGCGAAAATCATCATAGGTTGTCGCTGTATTCTAATGGCCGAGGTGTTGAGGCAAGACTGGTGTAAGGGACAAAGTTGTTACGTGTCCAGCTAGACTGCATTTTGCGTATTCATAGCTGCATTCTAAAGGGTGTGGATGGATAGCCGTACCTGATGTCCACCGAAGTGGTGCACTTATACATACTTTAAGCTCAGATGGAGCTTATATTTGATCTTGCTGTGTGATCCGGTCATCTGTCTGAAGAAGACATGCCACCCTAATATGCTATTCTAGGCACTATATCCAGACCACCCTAAAATTCCTCTAAGTGCAAATACGCCAGCTCTTATTTTTTAAAGTTTTTTTATTGATACAGCTGAACTTAATCAACTTTTCAATTTATCATAAAATTGATACAATTAACAAGAAACAACATGTAATATATTACAAAGAAGAGAGCAACAACATAAAACAATCGACATTATCATATTTACATTTCTAAATTGTCAATTCTTCAGCTCATCATTTAAAAGAATAAAAAGAAAATGTAAGCAGTACATCCTAACAACTAACACTATATCAAACAACTACAGCTTATGTTGATATCGATCACGTCTGTATCAGTGAAGGGGACAACAACAAATTTCATTCCATCTTTGCATCTCTCAAACAAATAAACCAGGTTATTATCAACCTCTAATAGCGTGGCCTCATAATGGACATTAGTTTTAGAATTAATTTCGATCCAATTGCAATGAAAGCAAAAAATGTACAGTGGCAAGCTGAAGAGACATGTGTGGAGATCCAAAAATGAAAGACCAACACTGATTTTGATCCATCGTCCCAAAATACTGACAAAATATAGTGAAATGTTGCTGCTTCTTAATGAGTAAGATCGGGCAATGAGCAATCAGGTGTTTGAGTGTTTCAGGAGTATTCTATTTGCTGCAGAAACGACAGACATTTTGGCCCATGGGTAATACTTTGCGTAGACATAATAGATCTCTGGTCGGCCATGTATGACAACGAAAATGCAAAATTGCATGCCTATAATGCATGGATGGTGCTTTAGATAAATAGCTCTCCATCACTCTTCTTGATTTGGGAGAAAATCGCTGACTAATAGCTACTTTATATTGTAGACATTTTGTTCGATTTATAAATCCAATCCATTTGATAGATCTTCTGTTTGGCTTTATCTGAGTCAGATATAAGAATGTCAGTTGTTATGTCCACATGTGATAGGATCCGGTAAGTAGTTGTCAACCAATTTCGTATGAAGGAATTTTGTGTCGTAAACATATAGTTTGACAACATTTTCAACATGATTTCAGCGTCAGTAGAGATTAGACATTTTCTCAGGAGAGCACATAGTCTCCAATGATAGACAGCAGCTAAAGAGGTTATCCCCAGCTCATAGCGAAGCCATGAGATGGGGACACACTGGGGTAGCTGTAGTAATTGACGCCAACATTTTGCTTCCCATCTATCAAAGATTTCAGTGGACAGAGGGGGGCCTGTTTCCAGGCCATAGATTATAGTAGGTATGACCTTCATTTTACAGAATAGCACAGCCGGAGTCACGGAGAACTTTCCATACCGGGACAAAATAATTCAGGCCTGCGACGTTGCTGATCTCAGCTTCCATTCAATATTTCTGAGGTGTCTCATAGGTTTTAATATGCCTTCAAAAATCATCCCTAAATATGTATAGTTGTTAACAGTCAGTAGTTTCACATTATCTATGGTCCAATGCCTCAAACAGCGACCCTGGCGCTCAGGATTATATGCTACTATTTGATTCTTCGATGTGTTGAATTTAAGTTAGTTCTCAATAATATAGGCCTCAAATGCCGAGAATAATCTTTGAATCCCCAGAGGAGTCTTAGATATGAGAACAATATCATCGGCATACAAAAGAGCTTTAGTAGCAATGCCGTTAACATTGGGAGAGTCAGATTGAACACGTCAAATATTTATTTAATATCATGAATATAGTAGTTGAAGATAGCAGAGGTCAGTAGACAGCCCTGTTTGAGGCCACGTGAGGTAGGGATAGGTGGAGAAAATAGGCCATTGATATTAATTCTAATTTGTATTGAGGTGGCTGAGTGGAAGCTGTAAATAATATCAGACAATGTCACAGTACACCGATCTCTAGCCAGTTTCAACATGAGTTTAACTCTGGAAATCGAGTCAAAGGCAGAGTGTAAATCCACGAAAGCAAAATACACTTGTTGCTTCAAAGATTGGCACTGTATCTTGAGTACATTTAGACAAAGCAAATGTATGCTCGTGCCCATCCCTGCCACAAAGTCTGATTGCTGTGGATCCCGATGATTACACCGCAGGGTCCATGCACAGAAATCTCTAAGGACAAACTTAGCAAAGATTTTCCCCGGGGTATCAAGCAAGGCTATGGGCCTATAGTTTATTGGAAAAGAGCGATCACCTTTTCTGAAAATAGGGACAATTATTGAGGTATGCCATGAGGTTGGTAGAGTTTTTGCAATTGATATTCGTTGAAATAAACTGAAAAATACTGGAGCATAGCTCAGGGTTGTCCTTTAACATGTTATTATGTAAGCCATCAGGCCCAGCTGCTCTAGATCTACTTGCAGCTTTAATGTACTGAATAATAGTATCAATGTCACAATCAAGTAGCCATTTTGTATGAGCTTGTGGAGTATATTTAAAATTGTCAAAGTATGTGTCGAAGTACATCTCCGTAAAGTGAGTTATCCACTGATATTCTTGAACACCATTTGCCTGTGCTCCTATTTGGTTAGAGCAATGTTTATAATTAAGAATTCTCCATATGTCAGCAGTTTTTTTAGAGGCTAGGGTGTTAAGCATTCTCTCTCCATCATGCTGAAACAAGATGGAGCGTCAAGCCTGTATCCAGTTGGTATATCTGCATTTAGCAGACTGAAGGGCTTCATGAGGGTACGAGGAAGCAGAGGAAAGTAAGAACCTTTGTCCATTTCTATATATGGCTCTTTTATGTTTAAGCTCTATATCAAAGACATGCAGATGAGTTACTGGTGTAGATCTCAAAAATTAAGATGTTGTTTTTGAATTGTTCAAGAACATGGGTATATTCTGACGTGGATTTATGATTTAGGTACTGGGCCATTATGTGATTGACTTGATGCAGCTTAGTAGCTGACCAGGAAAAGGGTGTTCTCGCCTGATTAACTATGAGAGGGTGGGAGTACCATTGTCTGTTTATGCCCACTTGAGTAACATGCCTTTGAACTTCTAGGACAAGTGAGTCATGGTCACTATATTTTTGTGATATCATTACTAGAGACGCGATCTGAGAAAATAAAAATGAATCCACATAGATCTAATTGATGGTGCTAGCAGATTTATCTCTGTGCCAGGTAGTGCGCCTTGCTAGATCACCCATCACGGCCCAATTGACCATTTTAAAGTTTCTCTCGAACATAAAGTTAAACCAGCATAGAGCCTCCTGAGTGGCATTTTCATTTTTAGGGTTCAAACAATCAATGTTTATATCGCCTGCCACTATGGTGGCTGTAATGTCCTTCAACAAGGCTACATTTTCTAACATGGTTGACAGCTCTTGATAAAAGTTGTCATCTGAAATTCCCAATGGATTGCGATAGATATTTAATAATGCGATATTACCATTTGGGCTTAGTAATTTTACCAATTGCATATGGATGCCATGTGTAAGCAACGGTTCTAATGTAAAGTCAGAAGTTAACTTTACAGCCACCAAGAGGCCCGATGAAGGTTGCCCTTTAATCCCTCTAATTGTGGGAACCAGTGAGATTTCATAATTGTCCCACACTGGGATGGACATCATCCAAGTTTCCTGGAGAACTAACAGATCATAGGACTGCAGAAACCTGTCAATTGAGGTCTGAAGATGTACATGTCCTCTCACATTCCAACTACACAGTGAAAAGGGAGAGGTGTTACATGAATCTGATAGTTATAATGTTGTAGAGAGGTTTTTAGTTGGTTGATAAGTTTGTGTGTGGAAGGACACTGTAGCATTTCCAGATAGAGGCGGTATTATGGGTTCAAATAAGGATTGTGACCGATCAGGGTCTTGGGTGACAAGAAATCCCATATTGAAAAGTGACATCTTTGCTTTCCAGATTGCTTTGGCAACTACCCCTGAAGGGATCCATAAGCAGACCACTGTAAAATCCTGACCTGCTATAAACTCCAGTAAATCTAGATCACCAGAGGAGATATTTTCTAATTCCACAACATCATTGAAGATATTTTGAATGCATCATCTATTAAGGTCATACACATTGAACTATCCACCTCTACATTTCATAATTAGTGAATGACACTTCGGATCAGGTTTGTTTAGTGAGATCAGCATTTTTATTTCATTAGTCCTATTAATTGACTTGTTATATGTAGATTTTGAGAGCAAACTTAGTGTGAGTAGAGGCCCTGTGTGTCTCAAAGGGCCAGATATGTTATTACCACGGGAATCTTGATTAGATAGTGTTCAATCTTGATTAGAAGTAGTTGTTGAATGTTATACAGAGGGACCCGCAGTTGGGATACCAAACAGCATTTTTGAATTGGTATTCATAGAGTCCATAGTCACCTGCTTTGCAAAAAAGCATCAACTGTATTCCTTATTTGCATTGTGAGAGAATGGGAATCAGAGATACTGTTTAAAGAGTTTTGTGGCATAATCATGGTTGTGATTGGCAATGAATGATGTAGCGACTGTTCAGTTCGAGCCAATGTTAAATCAGTGTTCGGGCAGGAGGCCTTAACAGGTGGCAACTTGGTTTTCAGATACTTGTCAACCATTTGCTTCATTTTATCTAGAGAGAAATTGTCGTCAGGAACGTTCTGATGAGTCAAGTCAGTGTCATGATGAACCTATGTGGTTCTTTGGCTTGGTTCATTAGAGGTAATGGACGATGATTTTGTCATTACATTCAATTTGGTATTTTCTATTGCACTTACAAGTTTGTTTAAGGGGGAATAATGTAATGCATGAGGCGACATATTTGGCACCCCCGCATTGTCCGATTCGCACTGGTGAGAAGAGTTGTTCTTCATCGTGACTTAATCAACGACTGTCATGGGGCACATTTCTTTTTCAATTGCTTTTTGTTTTTTCGAGATCCAGGATGACGAGTAGTGCCATGTTCAGACTGATCTGAGGGAACCCCTTGTGACTCAGTTGGAATCACCAAAAGGGGTGGCTCAGAATCTTGTGGTACACTCATCCATGAGGCATCCTCTATAGGTTGGTTGTCTACACGCCCTGGCACTTCGATAGGTCGAATAATTTCAGAAAATGAAGGCAGCGCAAGTATATCAACCACAACTGTATGAGCAGGTATAGGGTCATCCAACGTTATAATGGATGATGGACATTCAACGGGCAATGGAATCAAATTCGAGGATTTCAAAGATGAGATCCATTCACATATGGAATCTATCTGTTTCGACTGCCTGGAGGCCTTCTTATGCAGACGCTCCAGTAATTTGAACAAACTTAAAATGCTAGTATTGATGGCTGAAAGAGTTATTTCCATCATTATAGGATGAGATGAGTGAGAATCTATGACAGTGTTAGCGTGTTGTCGAGGAGTAGGGTGTACACAGAGTGATGTTTCCTCAATCACACTAGCGATCAAGGAAATATCTTGTTGTTGATCCAATTGTTCACTACAGATTGTAATGGGGGATTCGCATTGACTCGCATAAATTGAAATGTTATCACTATGCTGAGACCCACAACAATGGGTTCAGTATTTGTAGCTCCATCCGACACTCATAAGGTTGGGTCAGAGAGCAGGTATGGCATTTGAACAACATTATGAGTAAATACGTTTGCATACACGGTTCGATGCAGTCGAGAAAAATCGCGACCAAGATGTTGTAAGGCCTACAGTTTGATATTGGTCGCTTGACAATTGTGCCCTATAGCATGGTAATAAATTAACATTGTTTAATGAACACACATTAGTAGTTTTCGTAGCATTATTAAGCAGAGTTAACATGATTGTTTTATGAGAAGTGCACAATGCATTTAAATGACCTGATGCCGCCATCTTGGAAAAATCCTGCGGACGTGCCGGCATAAAAGATGTTAATAAATAGAGATAATTAGACATACACATGGGCACTTAGCAACAATATCTTTTCTGCAAGGGTTAATTTATGAGGTGATATTGTGCCAAGCAAACCATACGGGGGCAGCCACGCTCAGCAACGCAAGGCGAAGCGGGCAAAGCGGTACTTAACAGAGGTACTTCGGTTTCTAATGGAAACAAACAAACAAACAGAAAAATATAAGTCCTCCAAGTGTCGTATGTTCTCAGAGTCTTTTAAAAGATGCTGGCAGTCATTAGATACATTCAAAGTCCAACAGAAAGCATATCAGCTGAACAAAAGAGAAACAGCGTTTTAAGCAGGAAGCGTGTAAAGCAGTACTTAACAGAGGTACTTCGCTTGCAGATGCGCGTGCATGGATGCGCGAGCGTGGACGTAATGTAGGGAACTCCACAAGTCCAGCCCTACCAGGGGCATATCCCAACACTTAGAACATTTCTTCAAAGTCCAACAGAAAGCATATCAGCCGAACAATAGAGAAACAGCGTTTGAAGCAGGAATAAGGCAAAGCGGTACTTAACAGTAGTACCTCGCTTGCTCCCTTAGACCATAATCTAGACATGGCAGAAAGTCTTCCTCAAGATCTAGATCATAGGATTTTCTAGCACAATAGACAGGCTATCCTTTCAGTCTTACTCAATATCTTCTAAGTGCCATAATAGGCTACCATCAGGCATCTTCTAATGCAGTATCAAGGATACCTGTATATATCATTATGTGCTACAATGCATAGTGTAGCACGTTTCCTACCCCCCAAATCCTTCAAAGTGCACCCCATTTCCTACCCCCAGAATTCATCTAAATGCAACACATTTCCTACCCCTAAAAGTCCATCTAAGTTCGACACATTTACTTCCCCCAAAAGTCCATCTAAGTGTGACATGTTTCCTACCCCCAAAAGTCCATGAAAGTGCACACACATTTCCTATCCACAAACGTCTAAGTGCCAAACATTTCCTACCCCCGAAAGTCCATCTAAGTGTCATCCATTTCCTACCCCTAAAAGTCCATCTAAGTTCGACACATTGGGCCTCATTACGACCCAGGCGGTAAGTTACCGCCTGGGCCGTGACTTTACCACCATGGCGTAAACTACGTTTACGCCATGGTGGTTGGCGGATTTACCGCCCCATTCCAACCTTGGCGGGGCGGTAAATCCCCATTTTCCCTTCCCCATTCTGCCCCATAGGGCATAATGGGAGTGGGGAAGGCGTTAATTACGCCACCGTAAATTACGGTGGCGTAATTAACATCAAGGTCCCTTAGCGCCATGGATTTTAACACCTGCTAAAAGCAGGTGTTAAAACCTCCATGGCGCTAAGGGACCTCGGAATCAGGCGGTAAGGGTCGGCGCTGTTTACGCCGCCGTAAAACCCTTACCGCCTGAGTCGTAATGAGGCCCATTTACTTCCCCCAAAAGTCCATCTAAGTGTGACACGTTTCCTACCCCCAAAAGTCCATGAAAGTGCACACACATTTCCTACCCACAAACGTCCATCTAAGTGCCAAACATTTCCTACCCCTGAAAGTCCATCTAAGTGTGACACATTTCCTGCACCAAATACAGCTAAGGGTGACACACAGATAACTCCCAATAAATCTAGAGTGTTATCTAGGGGGTGAAGCAGGTAATGTACACAGTGGAATTATAGTAATTGTGATAATGTAGAAGTGGCAGGGTTTTAATTGAGCACAGTAATGGCTGTGCTCACTGCTCGTGCCAATCTTACCTAAGTTGTAGCTGCAGGGTGCTTTTTTGGAGTTTCATGGGCTAATGGGGGAAAACAGGGGGATGAGCTGCCCAAAAAGATACTGCCCTTTGGCTCTGGCCTTAGCCGGTTGCCTGGGCATGGCTACCCTGGGACCCTCCATAAAGTGGGCTACATCCTGGAAGTCAATCGGTGGTGTCAGTGGGTAGGAGTGAGGCAGGGAAGGACAGGGGGGAGGGGTTAGCGGAAGGAGGTGGGAGCTATGGAAAGGGTGGAACTTAGGTAGAGAAAATGGGTAAAATACATAAATAAATCAATAAATAAAAAATAAACAGGTGCAGGTGGTGGACGGGAAATGAAAAGATAAGGGTGGCTGGAAGGAAACATAAGTAATCAGTGTGGGCAGGAACTAAATAAATAAATAAAACAGATGGGAGTCAATAAATAAATCAAGCGGGCTGGAAACAAGGAAAGTGTATCCGGTGGGGATTGGACCACTTATTACAATTATAATTGGTTATTTATAACACGCTTAATACCGAAGAAGTTCCTAAGTGCGGACCGGGATTTGAACCTGTGTTGTTCTTCGTTGTCTTGCTTCCAAGATGAGCGTGCTGCCACTGAGCATACTACTATACTTACCATGATGCGAGACAGAGGGGAGAGCCCAACCCACTTGCTACGGGCTTCATGCAGCAAGGAAAGACCCATGGCCTCGGTGCAAGTGACAAGTGTTCCCTTCCTGGAAGTAGCCACCCATCGCCGCCCTCCAGGGGCTGGAATGGGGCTGGGAAGCACAGGGGAGGGAGTTAGGTGAAGGGGGCGGTGGGAGCTGGGCAAAGGTGGAAATTGGGTTGGGAAAATGGGTAAAATAAATAAATAAAGAGGTGAGGGAAGCGGGTGGGAAATAAAAAGATAATAGTGGTGGGGAAAATACAAATAAACACTACAGGAGGAACTAAATAAATAAACCATGCAGGAAATAAGGAAAATGAATACAGCGCGGATCCTTTCAAGGAGAGCAATGAGTCGTTAGATTTCCTGCAGGGCCACTTCCTCGCGATTCACCCACACAGTTGACTCCTGAATTGGCTGGAGTACCTTGCAGACCATCCTAATGGAGCGCCACTGGATTGCTGATAGAGCATTGCCACTCAGTGCCTTGGCTTGACGGGTTGCAATACAGTAGTCAATTATTACAAGACGTTGTTCTTGGAGGCGTTGCAACATATAGAGGGTGGAATTCCAGTGAGTGGCTACATCCATCTTGATCTGATGGTGTGGCAGGTGATGAATGTCCTGGAAGCAGACGAATGCATTGCGTGTGGTGTAGGAGCGGCTCAAGTATCAACATATCTTGCATGCACAATGAAGTATTTTGGGAAGGGTGGGGTCTTTTGGCAACCATATCACTGCATCACCACAAAGTTAATCACATACGCAAAACATGCAATGTGGGTTTTTGCGGCCTGTTTCAGGGCAGATACAATATTGCTATCATTGTCTCCAGTAACACAGCTGACTTTGAGAGAGTGTGAACCAAGCCATTCTGCAATGACTGACTCAAGTTTCGCACAAGTGTCTGATGCTTTGTGTGACATCTGATTGAAGCTCTGCAAGCATAGCATAGCATGTTGGCACAGGCTGTTTGAAGTAGTGCTTTGTATGCTTGGGGACCCATCTGCACTACTTGATTGTGGTTTACAAAAGGAGACCCAGTGTGCTGTTACAGTCAAGTAGTCATTGCTCTGTGCACTTGTCCACATGTCCATGTTGAGGTGAACCTTCTTTGCCTCCGACCCCTGCAGTGCCTTGTGCAGCTCTTCCACCTCCTTTTTATACAGAACTGGAACAGCAAGCCTGGAGAAAAAATTGTGACTTGGTATCTCCCCCTTGGTACGGTGCATGCCATCAGTTCTTTGAACGGCTGGTTCTCTACAAAGGAGAAGGGCATCATACCAACAGCAAGCATCTTTGATCTGTGAACTTAAGTTGCTGTGCAATTGGATGTTTGCGATCGTGGGAGGGACAGGAAGAAAAGATAGAGGCAGAGTGAAACAAGATAGTGGAAAATGATAATCTCCTGAGTATTTATTGAAGAAACTGACAACGTCAGGAGGTTCTAGAGTGTCAAAAGCTGAGAGTCACTACTTCTTGAATTGCCTAACGTTAAATCCTCCTTCACGATGAATTTGTCATTTTCCGATATGACAGCAAAACTATGGAATGCTTTACCAAAAGAAATTAATTTAATCAATAAATATTTGATGTTCCGGACATTTTCAAAGCCTTGCTCTGGAAGTCTGCTTTTAATTATTAATGTTCAGGATATTCTTAGCTAAGATTTTATGAGTGCACTCAAAAATGGGTGCACTAACAAAGGAACAAATATAGTTTGTTGGCTTTTCTTGGAAAGAAAAGCAGTGTCTTTAATTCTACTTTCAATGCTTACTAATGGTGCGCAGATCTGACTCTCTAGTGGTGGATAAAGACAAGAGGCTGACGTGAGGACTAGAGGGGCCCAATCACACATTGCAATGTGTTAACGTGGCTACTCCCATGCTGTATGAGGAAACCCTTGCGTGCGAAAGTGTCCAATTAGTCCGCATGGCAGTGCGTAGCCAAGAAAAAATCACCACATCCACAAAAAAATGAGTTTAAATTGATCCTTGCTATCAGTGTTTGTTAGTGAAAGGTTATCCAAGTAACTGCAAGAACTTTTACCACTTTAACTCTTTAATTCTTTTCCCTTTTTACCCACTTTTAACCTCATCCTCTTTTCCCTTGTCTTGTGATTTATTCAGTTCATGTATTTTTTGTTTTACTTTTTTGTTTTCTTTTTCTAAAAAACATTTTCATTTTTTGTGGCATTGTCTTTTTTGTGTTGTCATTTTTGTTGTTTTACGTTGATAGCAGCAGCAGCGATGACAATGTCATCTGGGTCTCCAATCCATCGCCACCCACAAAGAAAGCAACTGTAATGAAGTCCACTGCAGAAACTTGGCAATATTTCAAGGTGAGAGAACACTGTTCTAAAAAACAGGGAGGACGTACCATGCACATTGTGCAAGAAAACTCTAAGACATGGACCTTCTAATGTTCCATCACAAAGCCATCAGTCACGATAAATCATCTGGTGCAAGTCCAGTGGGATGATGTGGATGAAGCTTATTGGAAATCGCACGAGCACCAGCAAATAAAAATGCATGGGGCTCATACATTACCTGCATGGAAATCAGAACCTGCATCCACCTGTGGGACATCACTGACACTGAATGAACACTGAACTCAGCAGTGTCAAATGCACTTGTTTCAATTGTACTGGCACCCAATATCTCAGTTATGAGAGTCCTATGTGAACTATGCCACCAATGGGCAGCAGTGGGAGGTGCAACAACTAATAAATAGGAGAAGTTAATAACTGACCAGCAAATGAACTGTCATCCTGTCACTTCAAATTTCCTGCTGACCCTTTTGCACCCTCCACCATCCCTGACTGTCTATCTGTCATCCTGTCCTGGGTGAGCCTCCAATGATCTGTGCCTTAACTCAAGTAAAACTGAGATCCTTCCCATTGGTACCCCTGCTCCTTCTCCCCTCCCCCCCACTCTGGCATTCCTTCTTGGCCTCTCCCCCTACTCCTTCAACTGAAGCCAGAAACCTAAGAGTCATCTTCGACTCCTGTCTCTCCTTCCTCCCTCAGACTCAGGACATTGCCAGAAAGTCCAACTATCAGCTCCTCCTTCTCAAAGGAATTCTACCTTTTCTCACTTTCCCTCAGAGGCTCAATGTGTCTCAAGCCCTAGTAGTTCTCTCTTGACTACTGTAATAGCCTCTTCCTGAATCTTCCTTCTACCACTCTGCAACCCCTTCAGCTTATCCAGAATAGTGCAGCAAGACTTATCCTTCGCCTTAGGCCCAGGGACTGCATCTCTCCTTCCCAAAAAAGTCTTAACTGGCTCCCGGTTGCTGCACGGATTGAATTCAAATCTCTCTGCATCAGCCACAAGGCTGTCTGGGCCCGGGGAATACACTATCTTCAACCTCATCTCACTAAATACTCTCCCTCTAGACCACTTCACTCCTCTGGCACCAACTCCTTGTGTGTAAAGAATTTTGCTAAAAAGAGGGCAGGTGGTCGCTCACTTTCCTCTTCAGACTCCCTCCTTTGGAATAACTTCCCCCTGTGCTTTGAGCAGGATCTTCTCAAATTCCAGAAGCTCCTTAAGACTTTCCTTTTCTCCTCCTTCTTCCCTCCTTCTCTCCGATGCTAAGCCCACAGTTGCTGAATCAGTGTCCTTGGCCCTTATGCATCTTCGGGCTCTTGACCTCCCTCATCAATTCTTCACAGCTTCTGTCTATCCACATCACTTTGCATCTGCAACCCCTCCGCTCAGGAGACTCGTACTTACACCTCCCATGGCCCAGGCCGTGTAGCACTCAACATTCCTAGCACTTCGTCCATGGATCACCCTCGAGCTCGGACTCCCCAGCAGTTACCCCCTCTTCCCTCTTCCTCCCTGCACTTGCATGTTCTGAATACTCACAAGGCATAGTAGGTTTGTCCCTCTTCCTCTTCCCCCTATGCTCTTTCTTAATATTGTGTTGTAATTTATTTCCCCCTTCTGCCCCTCACCTCACCTCTAGGCGCTTTGAAACAGTATATTCTTATTGTATAAGTGCCTAACAAGCAAACAATAAATACATAAATCCTTTGTTTTTTTCAAAGTGCCCATTTTCCCCCCTTTTTTCCAGAAAAAAAGAATTCAAACCCTTTAAAAAAAATCACAAAAATATATGCACCTTTTTATTTTAATTCCCTTTGTTAAATGTTTCATCCTTATGTGTTTTCCTTCCATGTTCCACCTCCCTCTTTCCTTCCTCTAAAACGGCCCTTTTAAGGGCCACCCTTTAAGTCACAAAAGTAGATGAAATTGAACACAGACTGCAAAAAAAAGTGCAATATCTATTGTAATTTATTTCATGCAGTTTGAGTGTCTAAAATCCCCAAAATGTTTACTTGTAACCACGGTTACAATGTTAAAAGAAGGGCATGTAGCCATGGACAGAATCACTCCAGTCGCTGCTTACTTTAGCCATGACTGCATATATCCGCATCTCACTGGCTTGTGTTGTAGCCGCGACTATAAATAATAATATAAAAAATGAAATACAGATATGTGTGTATACATATGTGCATTGTAGATATATATATATATATTATATTCAGTAAAAAAACTTTGTTAAAGGGACGTTATGGTTAAGTTGCGCTACCTTTGATGTCCTGGGTGTTAGTGTTAGCAGTGCACGGTGGTAGCGCGAGTTATGGTTGCTTATCTTACCATAAGTGCCAAATTTCAGGGGTTTTTTGGTTTTACTTTGAACCATAACGTCCCTTTAACAACGTTTTTTCACTGAATTTCATAGGTTTTTAGTAGCGCAACTTAACCATAACGTCCGTTTAACAAAGTTTTTTTACTGAATTTCATAGGTTTTTAGTAGCGCAACTTAACCATGACGTCCCTTTAACAAAGTTTTTTTACTGAATTTCATAGTTTTTTAGTAGCACAACTTAACAATAATAACCTTGACTTTATTTACATATAATATGGAACATACTGAACCCTTTCTACTGAATTTGATGGTCCGCAGACATGTTTGGACAACAGTATCACCACCTAAAAACTCTGGGGAGGTATGTGTAATAGTTATATCATAACATAGGAACATTTAACAAATTCACAAAGCAGCACACATACAAAGTATATGTAGTAATACTTAAAAAATGTTACCCATATATGTAACACACTAACCATTCATGTAAATACAATGGGCCTCATTACAAGGTAGGCGGTAGGCCATGGCGCTATTAGCGCCATGGCTCATGCCGGTAAAATACCGGCACCGCCTTGGCGGAAAGGGGATTTACCGCCCAATTCCAAGGTTGGAGGGGCGGTAAATCCCCCTTCCGCCATTGCCCTTCCCCATTCCCATTTCTGCCCCATAGGGCTCTATGGGAATGGGGAAGGCGCTAATTACGGCACCGCAATTTTACGGTGCCGTAATTAGCTCCGAGGTCCCTTAGCGGGTTGGATTTTAACGCCTGCAAAAAGCAGGCGTTAAATCCCCCAACCCGCAAAGGGGCCTCGTAGTAAGGCGGTAAGGATTTACCGGTACCGGTATTTTACCGGTACCGGTAAATCCCTACCGCCATCCGTCTAATGAGGCCCAATATGTTTTAAAATGGAATATACCAAAAGACGATAAAGTGGCTTCCACCATAATTACCTCACAGACGCTCCACAACCAACAGCAAGACCAGACGTATACACTACTGATTACATATCTCACCAGACATAGTAAGTGCACTTCTTTTTACTCATATATTTATAAACTTTCTATATTAGAAAAAAAAAACATATTACTTTTTTGTTCTCTCACAGAAATGTGTACTACTCTCAACTGGCTAGAGGAGCATTTCCTACGAGAGGAAATGTTAGAAAATAGTCCACCTAATGGTACACACTTTACTATATAAACCAATTAATAAATATTATTCTGTACACATTTAGCATATACATTTTTTTTATTACAGGCCATACAAAAATTCCAAGCATCTCACAACAACAATCAGAGGATATCACAGCAGATTAATCAAAAAATGGACGACCTTATGCAAAATTTTATGGATTTGAAAAACTTTGTGGAAAATTATGTGAAACCCCCAACAGCACACCATTGTCCAACCTGCACTTGCCCCCCCTCACCCTATCCCACGCAGATAACCCCAAACCCTGTCTATGGACCAAAGCGTTTCGATGAGCTTTCCTTCCCTTCTTCACCTGATCCCAGTTATCTAGAAATCCCTAATTCTCCTGTTTTTGTTTCCGTTTCTACCCCACCTTCTCAGTCATAATTGTATATATATATGAAATAAAGTTAATTTTCTTATATTGTGTTGTAATTACTTTCAGTTCCTTGTGATAAAAGCAATTTAGGTGTCCACAGACACCGCGGTTGTTCGGAAATGTTCATAAAGAAACGAAAATGTGACTGTCCCTGAGGACACTACATCTCTCCGTAATGTTCTCATGCAAGTTGAAAATGTTCTAAGAACACTGGTAGTGTCCTGAAATGTTCGTAAATAAACGAAAATGGAGGTGTCCTTAAGAACGCTATGCATATTCGTAGTGTTCGATAGCAAACAGAAACTGTTCTAAGAACACTCGTGGTGTCCTGAATTGTTCATAAATAAACGAAAATGGAGGTGTGCGTGAAACGCTATGTCTGTCCGTATTGTTAGCAAATAAATTAAACTGTGCTAAGAACAAACGGCTGTCCGTAACTGTTCGTTTTACATGTGACACACTTTTAATTAGTTCAGGACCCGAACACTGTCCGCAGAACATCAACATGCATGCGCAAAACAATGTCCGTACATTGGGTGTCCTGCGGAGGACCGCTACCTTAGCGAACATGCTCACAAAACAATCATGTGACTGCGCCCACGCTCATCTCGTGCTCTAAATGCGGACACTGTTCGTGTCCCCGACCAGTTTAAAAGTACATTTCCAAGTAATCCACAATATTTCTCATTAAGAAATCACCATACCACAAATCCCACATACTAATCCTAACTTTCCACATAGTTTTTGTGACTTTTTGAACCTTTTTTGATATTCGATCATCTTGCGGACGGCGCGCATGTCCGCGACCCGCGCACAAGCACCCCGATATAAGACCACGCCCTAAAGCGCATTCTCATTGTGTTTCTGACTATTCCACAGAGCACACTGCATTTTGCTGCATACTTTGCAGATTTTGAGATTTCCATCTCCAAGCCTATGACATCCATGGCTCGACTATTACCACATGGTGCTACATCTGCCTCAGCACCACCCCCACCCCCTCCACCACCACCATTTCCCCAAGGGCCTGAAGAGGGGAACAGGAGTGAGAATACAGAGGAGGAAGAAGAGGATGATGAGAATGAGGTAGAGGAAATCCCTACTACCCGCCCTCGGCGTGAATCTTGGGTGTGGCGATTGTTTACCATTCATGGAAACGGTCTTAAGTCTCATGCGAACCGTGTCACCTGTAATGAGTGCAAAATGGTACTCAGTCGCGGGAAGCATGGCTTGTATAGCTTTGGGACCACTACCATGAAGCGACACCTGCGCTCATTCCACATTGGGGCCATTCGCAAGGTTGTACCTTGCGAGAAGCATAGTAGGTTGATTGCCTCTACTTCATCCTCCGTTCCTGATCCTGTCACCACAAGGAACACCTCTGTGGGACAGCGTCTTCCTCAAGCTGCCTCACAGGCCATACAGAATTCCGATGAGCATTACCTTTTGAGGGTCACAGTTGTATGTGTGTACTGTGACACAGTACTTTGCAGGGGGGAACGACTTCGGAGTGCTTTTGAGACGATCGTCTCAGAGCACCAGAAGACCTGCTCACTACCCAAATAAAACCCACTCTACATCTTCCACTCTCAGCTCGCCCTTTCTTTTCCCTGTGGTTGGTGTCCCCCTCCCTTTACCCTCCTTTCCCTCCTCTCCTAGTGTGTCGTGTATAAAAAAGAACAAAATAAATACAAAATAACAAAAATCAACAAAAAAAAGAAGGCTCTTTTCAGAGCCGCCTTTCACAGTTAAAAAATACAAGTGAAGATACATAAAGCATAGCCATTTCCATTTTGTGAAAGTCCGCGGACGGTCCGTGAACAGAAAAACAATTGCATTGCTACCCTATTGAAACCAATGCATTTTTCTCTAACAGGAAGTGGTGGCTCTGAAAAGAGCCTTTGGGAGGTGTTTGAATGTAAAACATTTTAACTACGTAAGACGTACTTCAAAACTAATGCTGTATTTCTAAAAAAGGTCGCAATGCATTTTGTACATTTCTCAGAAAAATCTGATTGCCAGCATAAGTAAGATGCACTCCATCTTTGCGAAAAATGTATGTACTACGAAACAAAATATTTTCATTGTTAAAAGAGTACATGCCAAAATCTCTTAGGAAGGCACAAACAGCCTTATTAACATTACGCCTTGCTTTCTCCATTTGTGGACCACATGAGAAAGAACGACGCCACACTTGTCTCTGCGCAATCCGTGAAAAAATTATTTTAGAGTTTGGAAACATGTCCATTATCTTCTGAAATCCTTCTTTCATTGCAAATTGCAAAGAAATTCCAGACACATGTCCTAAACTGTTCTCTCCACAATGAATTACAATTATGTCTGGATGTTCCTCTATCTTCAAAGTTGCACAGAGAGGTAGCAAGTCCAACCACTTCATTCCACGCACTCCACGCCAGTGCACTTCCACATGTGGGAATCCAAGATCTATAGATACTCCACAGCTTTCTGCATGCACCTTTAACCAATGAATCCACGAGTCTGCCAAAATCCATACAATCTGTGTTTTGCAACACTCAGCCATAGCTATCTGTTTTTCTCTCTGCAAAAACAATATCTGAGAAAACCTCTCCTAGCACAACACACTCACTAAAATTTACTGACCAATCCCTTGCTTCATCCAATCTCATTTCCATACCTCCCCTCCCCAAATTCCCCGGATGTAATACGCGGTATCCTAGAACTACCGCCATGTCCGCGAACGTATCGTAACATGTACAGCCCTTCTACCATTTCAATTTCACTCTCTGTGCCATTCCCTCATTGGATGTAGCTAAGCAATCACATGTAACGCTCACCTGATTCCCACGGAGGCGCCGATCTGTTCTGGACTGCTATGACCTCTTCTAAGGTGATGCGCAGGACTCGGAAGACGGACTGGACCGGACTCCCAAACCTCGCCTGTCTGGCCCGTAGAAGAATCCTTCTGTAGATGGAAAAGGGGATTAACTGTCTGCTGGATAATGTGTCGGATTCACCTCCTTCCCCCTCTCACACTCCTCAAACCCCCTCCGCGATTCCCCGTAGAGTCTCACCTTAGAGTCTGAAAGGACGAGCTCTCCATCCTGCTTCCGATGCAGGGGTGCATTGATTTCCAGTTACTTCACTGGATCTCGGGTTTGGTGAGTATTCAACTCCGCTTGACTTTTCCGATATGAGGCCGTAAGTATTCAGTTGCAAAAGTTCAAGCCTTAATTGCCCGTTGTCCTTTTCTCTATTTCAGATGTAGGATGAAGAATCCGCGTAGAGGAATGGATTTGCCGAAGGTAACTCTGGTGAGTCTTTTTGATGGATGGTTCCCTTAGTGATCTTGCTTTCACCCACTAATGCGTGTGTCTTTTTCCCCTTAGGGGCCGGGGTACGGAAGTGCCAAAGAAGCGGCACCGACCCGAGGTGAGGAAAGATTGTCCCAACAATAATCAGGTAAGTCTTAAGGTGGAAGAATCAGGCCTTCCTCGATCTGTTCCTTCGCTCACCTTTGTTTTGTCTCTTTTTCTCCTTAGGTGCTGAAAGGCGACGGATGGTGCCAATGGTGGCTGAAGAGCCCGAGGGCGCCTCGTGAAGGTGAGTGGAACACGGCGCTGCAGCGAGTGATGCGATGCGCTTCTAAGATAATGTCTTTTCTCAGGATCGTCGGAGTGATGGTTCCGGACTCCGGATGGAGGTAGGTAAAGTTCAATTATTCACCTTTCTCTCCTTTCCTTCCTTTTCAGGTGTTCCAGGTTGCAGGCAGGCGTGGCTGGAGCCAGGATGCAGGAGCAGACACGGTGAACGTCCAGCTGCTAGATGCAGAACAACGCGAAGCGTGAGCTGCTGTCTGGGCGTGGTTTAAATAGCCCCCCAAAGTAGTTCCAGGTAAGTATTCTTCCTGGTAAAATAGTCCCTTTCAGACCTCAAGGAGGTCTGTATCCGGCAGCATGGTCTGCATCAGGTAAGTCCATCCAAGCACTCCCATAATGAGCCTGGCGCCTATGGTGCCAGGACTGATGCCTTCTATGAGCCTGGCGCCAAAGGCGCCAGGACAATGTCCAAAGAGCCCCTATAAGGGGTTGCTGGGTCCCTCCCTGGGGACATGATGTCTGCTTTCGGGGACACTGGCCCTGAACTGGCTTCCCGGGAGTAGGCATCATGACATCACATGACCATCCACCAATCAAATCCAATAACTCTACATGTAACTGCATCATCATAGAGCAGCACTACAAATGTACGGTGTATCTCTCGGAGTACAAGTCTCATACCATTGACAACCACGATCTACAAGAAATACTATACAAATCTCCAATATTTCTACTTGCAGCTTGGTCCATATCCATATACATGAACAGGTATGCATATTTTCTACACAGTACATGAACACATATTCTAACCGACTTTTACCTTCTATAATCTGAAAAATGAATGGACGATCATTGTTTCATTGTCCTAAAATGACCTGTCACTTACAAACCTTTATATCGTTTAATTTCTTCATACACACACACACATGCAAATACTATTAAACTACCATTTTCGAAATAAAATATATACACGACATATAATCACACAAAATAACATACACACTCTATGATCAAATCTCAAACAATAATATTTGTACAAACACATAATTGGTTTTAATTTTTTTCATTTATATAAGTACTTACACACATTTATATAGGACAAGCAGACTATGACATTCACTCACTGTTACGTGCAAAAACAGGCTATGACAATGACTCACTATTACGTGGAAAAGCTTAGTTACAAGAATAGTGGTATACGTTGGTAGATTATGAATTCCACAAACCATAGTAAAGATATTTTCTTTCCTACTCTTAGTCATAATATAGTTTTAATGGTTTTCAGGAAGACGCTGAGCATTTCAATTTAAAAAAATCTATGTCTAAAATGAAAACAGTGCTATATAGCAACCAAATTACTAATTTCTTTCTTTTACAATTGCAGTGAAGCCCATTCTCTTGAATAGAAGCAGCCGATTTTGATTTACAAAGAACAACTAAGAAGCAAACTACTCATTTTTGAAAAAAAAGTAAGTAGATTGTTACCATAATATTTGATTTATAACTCACACGCACTGTAAGGTGCATTCATGGTATTTCTGTGCCTAAAAATAGAGATTCTGCACCATTCTGACCAAAAATCCCCCGTCTTAAACAGTGATCTCCTGTCAGAATGGCCCTCAAATGCCTATTTATCGGCACACAAATTACCCAACTCAGCCGCTAGAATGTGGATGTTGTAAAACAAACAACTGTTTTAATTGTATAGCTTTACCTATATTATTTATTCTTCTCCACACCACCGGCTTACTTTTTTCTGTCATCTGAACCCCAGTTTAGTAACACATTAATTGAAGAATACCCATCCCTGGTAGTTCAACTTCCCAATTCACAATCACACACCATTACATACATCTTTATCATCTTACTCAAACAATCATGCACACAACACACATGCATTGCAGAAAACCCCAACCCATACCTTCTGTATTTTTTTCAACAGACGCTACAGAATGCCCACCAAAAAGCAACTCCGTAGAAAGGGACGCAGAAGTAGAGCAAATGAAAAGAAAAGTCTCCAACATAAACACCTATCTATAGCAGAATTTGTAGAAAACGTTGAAACACAACAGCTAATACAGTCATGTTGTGAAACAGAAGAAGTCTCTAGTGCAAAAACCTTGCCTCCTCTATCACAAAGTAAAACAACTCAAAAAACTATTAACAGAAAATCAACTATCACTACAAATAAAACGTCTTCTATAAATCTTGATATAGTACAAAGTAAGCATACCAAGAAAAGTATATTAGCCAAAATGTTCTGTCACAAAGTCCTTCAAAATCTGATAAAAACAGGAGAGAAACCAAGTTCAACACTTCAAACCTATCGTAGGAGCGTTGATAGACAGTGCAATTCTTCTCAAAAGAAACGTATTTATTGTTGTGTTAAACAGAATTAAACCACTAACAAAACTAATAACTAAACTTCAAAAAAGACTTCTCAATAAACGAAATGTGAACAGAAATAACTGCTTAAATATCTGTGGAGGTGAATGGAGTCACACTACAAGCACAGAACCATACTTTAATGAAGAAGCGCACAAACAAAAGCAAACAAATACAATTGCCATACATAGCAGTGGTCGAGGTTATGAAATAGTTAATAATACCATAATGGAACAAGAAGTACTCCTTACAAAAATATGCCCTGAAAACTTAGATTTACCCCTCCATTTGACTGAATCAGAACATCTAATTTACACATGGCAATGCACGTCAATGTGTAACATTCCCAAAAAAATGTTCCAATCTTTATGCCTATTCCTCAATCAATATGTGAAAAGCAAAGACAAAATCAAAATTAAAATACTGAAAAGTATGGATGCTTGTCCAGTACGCAAGCACACAGGACTGCAAGGACATTCGTTGGCCTGCATATAAGGAGCTACTTGCAAAACAACCTTCCATAATATCAAAAGGATATCAACACATCATGCAAGTGTAAGAAATCTAGTTTATAAACTGTATTATGCAAAAAGTCCTGCTTTAGCACTAGCCAATTTAAATTACATTCTTCTACATGGTACACCAAAAGACCTACTAGAAGAAATCGAGTATATACAGAAAAAATATTTTGGAAATGAAACCCACTTACAAGATGAAATAGCTGTCAACCAACTTCGTAACAAATCTGCACATGACAACCTTTCACTACACACATACAAAAAAGAAATACTAAAATTTCAAAGCACTTCAGCTGAAGTACCAAACCACGTGTGTGTATGTTGCCGCAGAACGTGTTATAAAAGTAACACAAAAACTATAGACCTTTCATACAAAATAGAAGACAATGAAGATTCTAAATGGTTTGACTTAGCTCTCTACCTTATAGCAGAAAACAAATACAGAATAACTGACCCCATAATACTTTGCAGTTACTGCACTACCAAACTTGACAACAACCAAACTCCTTCACATGCTACCTCAAATAACTTGGAATTACATCCACTACCAAAACTCCTTCAACAACTTAATTTATATGAGAGCATCATAATTAAAACAGTTCATCCATTTCAAGCAATAATACGCCTTCAACCAAAAACTGCAAAATTACCTCCCACTGAATTAGTGAAAGGTATTCCTGGAAAAGTAGTGTATTTACCATTAGATCTAAAAGAAAATGTGCACACTCTAGGAGTGCAACGTCCAATGCAACAATCTTTAATTATCTTGGTAAATGGAGTACCTACAAAAGACAAAAAAATGTGGCAACAACTGGTAGATTTACATAAAGTTAGAGAAGCCCTGCAATATCTCAAAGAGAATAATGATTATTACAAAGAAATTAATATCGAAGAAAACTTGAAAGATACAACTGAAATAATTCAAAAGACACAAGAAACTGGTCAATTGGAGCTCCTAGATCCTGCTACAATAGCAAACACTTTAGACCATTATACAATTCACCCATTGCACTCTAATGACACCATAGAAGATGCACTGGAAACGTACCAAATGCGTCAAACAAAAGGATCACCAATCAGCATATGGGAAAAAAGTATAGAAGCATGTGCTTTTCCTCTACTCTTTCCTACTGGCAAAGGAGGAAGATACGATGATAGACCTGTTCAAATATCAGCATCAGAATATCGCTCATTACGAATGTATTCTAAAGATCCCAGATTTCGACAAAATATGGAATACATTTGAAAGTGAACTAGCAACTTTATGTTACGGAGTTGCACACATATTAAAATCAGGATCACACTTTCAAAATATGACAGCCACACAATTATTACAAAAAGTTCAACAAAAAGATGAGGTTTTACAGACAAATCTTACAAATCTATTAGCAAATATGCGAGGTACTAAAGAGTACTGGTTTCGACGCCATGGAGATGTACATTGTATGATCAGAAACCTTGGCCCACCCACTTGTTTTGTTACATTAAGTTGTGCAGAATATGCATGGGAAGATTTACATGCTTTCCTACGCTTATCAAACGAAAACAAAACAAACATAGATATACTAACACCTGGAGAACTTTGTTCTCAGGATCCTGTTAATGTTTCTAGATATTTTCACCATCGCTTCATTGCTAGGCTACATTTTATTTGTAATAAAACTGTTCCTCCCCTTGGAGAAGTGCAACACTTCTTTTGGAGAAAAGAATACCAAGTCAGAGGAGCGCCACATGTCCACATGCTTTTATGGATTAAAGATGCTCCTAAATTTGGTCAAGACAGTGATGCCACTGTTTTACAGTTTATTGAAAAATATGTCACTTGTGAAATGCCATCAGAATCCACAAATAGTGATCTTCATGCAAAAATCTTACAATTCCAAAGACACAAATGTGGCAAATATTGTCGTCGCAAATACAAAAACAAAGGGAAATACCACACCAAATGCTGATTTGGTTTCCCTAGACCAGTTACAAATACAGGTCAAGTGAACAACCCCATGTCTTCAGTTAGACATAGGGCCTCATTACGACCCAGGCGGTAATCATCCGTCATTACCGCCATGGCGTAATGAGCGTTTACGCCGTGGGCCGATGGCGTAAAGAGCGCCACATTACGACCCATCGCGCACGAGCATTACGCCATGGCGGTAATGCAATTAACGCCATGGCGGAAAAGGCCCCTACCGGCATCGTAAAGCGAGCAAGGTGCACTTCCGCCACCGTAAGTAGCGGCCACCGTAAGTAGCGGCCACCGTAATTTGCGGCGGCCGTAAAAAGCAGAACCGGAAATAGCGTCATCGCGCCGGAACGGGAAACAGCCCATCGGCCATCTTTAAAAACACAATCCATTGCCATCCTACCGAACAACACCAGACCCAACCCTGACACCTGTCCCAACCTATCACCCACCCATCCAAGTACCCGAAAATGCCTAAATCTGTGAAAAAGGCATGTGACCGCCAGCGCCAGGAGAGATTCAGCCGGGAGGAACTCTGCATGCTTGCGGAGACCCTGCAAGACAACGCAGGTGTCGTTTTCTCCCCGGAAATGACCAGGACAGCGATAGGGAAGAAGAAGGCCATCTGGGCCCTGGTGGCTGACCGCGTCAGCGCGGTGGGGACCGTACCCCGCACCCCACAGCAGTGCAGGAAGCGCTGGGATGACCTACGCATACGGGTCAGAGCCGTCATCTCAGCAAACCGCAACCTTGCCCTGGGTACCGGTGGAGGGTCGGAATCCCCCCTAAAACTCCAACCGTGGGAGGAGATCTGTGCAACCACGATTGGCATGGAATCCATTGAAGGCGTTGGAGGGATGGAAAGGGGAGCTCCGACATCAGGCGAAGAAGGTAGGTGCCTCAAACAAGACATGCCATAGTCACTGCAGTCCAATCATGTGTAGCACAAGGTTGCCCTAGAGTGTAAATGCAACACATATCAACACTGCCCATAGCCACATGCAAGCACCACCCTGTATACACTGCTGGCACCCGCATACCTGCATCCACATTCCACACTGAAAGGAGACAACCTGCATGGCACTGCCTGAAATCTGCCTCATCTACTGACCAGAATAATGTTAATATTGTCATTCCAAAGTCCGCAGACCCATCAATAACGCCCTCCCTCCTTTGCTCCACCACAGGCACAGATTCACACCCAGAGGACCAGGACACCCCTGCGCCGAAGAGAGCCAAGAAGGCCATCAATAACGTCCCTGCACCCTCAACCTCAGCTGCAGTGAGGCAGACCCTACTACAAGCAGGTCCCACTGCAAGCACACCGGACGTCCCACCGGCAAGCACCCCTGTAGGCAGCAGGCCAGCAGCAGCTGCTCCACCTCCACCGACATTGCCTGCCACAGAAGGCACGGGGTCAGCGGCCAGCAGCAACATCGGTGAGACAGCTGCAACAGCTGCATGTTCAGACTCAGACATGGAGCACGAGGTCAGAAGCCCCACTGACCTACTACATTCCCCCTGTTTCTCAGACGCCAGCCCCCATGAGGATCACACACAGGGGCACACAGAGGTAGAGGAGTGGCCTTCCACCCCATGCCCTGTCCACACTCCACAGGAGGGGAGCAGCCCCTCCATCACTCCACCAGCACTGGCCATGGGCCATCAGGGCCAGCAGTCCCTCGAGGACATCACAAAACGGCAGCATCAACTGTCCACGATGCTGAATGAGCATGCCGCGGAATGTGTGGGGGCTAGGTCTACCATTGAACAGGCCACGGAGACCCTAAGGGCAGAAGTAGCACAGAGCACTGCCACCCTGAGGGATGCCATGCAGGCCATGTCCAGGGACATCTGTGCTGAACTTGCCGCCTTGCGTCGTGCGCTCACTGAGCACACCCACACTCTACAGGACGTGCATGCACAGGGGCAGCCAGGGACATCCTCCACTGCCAGTTCTGCACAGAGCAGCCCCGTGCGACGTTCCGGACGTAACCTGCGCTCCACAGCCAGGGGTGCCCCGGGGGCCGGGAGAGGGGGCTTGTGACAGCCTGTGGCCACTGTCACAGGCATCTGTTGACACCTAGAGGGGGTGTGTTGGGGTGTGCAGGGGGGAGGTGGGAGGGGGTGTGTTGGGGTGTGCAGGGGGGAGGTGGGAGGGGGTGTGTTGGGGTGTGCAGGGGGAGGTGGGAGGGGGTGTGTTGGGGCGTGCAGGGGGGAGGTGGGAGGGGGTGTGACACGACATTTCATAGTTTCAATACACTTTTTTCTTTCAAAAAAAGTAATGTGTGGACATTTTCATTGCGTATGTGTGCTTTATTGGTGTACAGTCCACAGTGTGCATGTCCCAGAGACACACAGTGCCCCAAGTGCAGTCTCCATGTGATAAACACCAGCCGTGTGTGCTAGAAGCAGTGGTCGATGATACTTTGGCGCATTGCACGCCCCTCCTGTGCATCGCCTCCTCCATGGGGTGCCGCCCCATCTGCACCCTCCTCATCCTCATCGTCAGGTGGTTGCAGTTCTGCGTCAGGGGGCAGGGGCACATTCCGTCTGACGCACATATTGTGTAGCATGACGCATGCCATGACGATCTTTGCCACCTTCTCATGGCCATACAGGAGTGCCCCACCAGACCTGCTGAGGCTTCGGAACCGTGCCTTCAATAGGCCGAATGTCTGCTCTATGACCACACGAGTACGTGTATGTGCACGGTTGAAGTCCTCCTCGTGCTGGTTCTGCGGGTTCCGGACTGGTGTAAGGAGCCACCTCTTCAGGGGATAGCCTGCATCACCTGTATGTAGGCGAGAATGTATGTGTCAGTCTTGTCGTCTGATCAGGAACATGATGTGCCACCATGGCTCGCATCCAACTGTTACTTTGGCTCACTTCTACATGCACTGATTGATTCACACAATGCAACCAGTATATGCTCATGGCTCCCATGGCCTGTTTTGCATGCCATCACCCAATGTATGCAGAGGGGTTGTGTGCATTGTGAGTGCCCATCCTCGGTCTCCGTTCTCTGTGTTACTCACAGCCAGGTGGAGTATGCATCATCCCCCCCTTTCTGCCAGGTGGAGTATGCATCATCCCCCCCCTTTCTGCCAGGTGGAGTATGCATCATCCCCCCCCTTTCTGCCAGGTGGAGTATGCATCATCACCCCCCCCCCTTTCTGCCAGGTGGAGTATGCATCACCCCCCCCTTTCTGCCAGGTGGAGTATGCATCATCCCCCCCCTTTCTGCCAGGTGGAGTATGCATCATCCCCCCCCTTTCTGCCAGGTGGAGTATGCATCATCCCCCCCTTTTCTGCCAGGTGGAGTATGCATCATCCCCCCCCTTTCTGCCAGGTGGAGTATGCATCATCCCCCCCCTTTCTGCCAGGTGGCGTATGCATCAGTACGTCATTCACCTGCCCACTTCCATGACATTGGACTCACCGAGTAGCCAGGATCTTGGCCCTGCATGTCGTTCCATGTAGCGTGGTATTGTGGAGTTCCTCAGGACCATAGAATCATGGGTTGAATCGGGGAATCGGGCACAACAATGTGTGATGATCTTGTTGGAGTCACAGACCATTTGCACGTTGATTGAGTGGAACTGTTTCCGGTTGCGGTACGGTACCTCCATGGCACGTGGAACCACCAATTCCACATGGGTGCAGTCGATGGCACCAATGCAACCGGGTATGCCGGCTAGTGCATGGAAACCCACTTTGGTGTTTGCAATCTCCTGGGCAGTCCGTGGTAATGAGATGTGGTCGTCTGTGTGCTTGAGGAGGGCATCGAGCACTTGGATGAGTGTTCGTGAGAATAATGGTTGTGAAATGCCATGCAGGTGCCCCACTGTGTGCTGGTAGGTGCCTGTGGCCAGGAAGTGGAGTACAGACACTACCTTCAGTAGGGGGGGGGGGTGGCGGTTGGACTTTCTATCATGCTGACGATGTCGTTGTGTGTCATGTCTACGATGGCGGTGATGGTGTCCCGGTCCAAACGGTACAGGGTGTGGATCTGCTCAGCAGTGAGGTTGAATGGATTGGCTCTGATGCGTGGGATTGGGGGCTGCCTGCGTGGTGGCACTGGCTGTGCTGGTGGGGCTTGCTGGGCCTGCCTTGCCCTCCTTCTCCTCCTGCGTCTCCTCTGTGCTGCCTGTTGTTGTTGTTGCTGTTGTAGCACATGCATTGCTATCAGGTCCTCCAGCCCCAACATTGCTAGTCGTATTGGTATCATTGTGGAGTGTGACTAGGTGTGGGAAGGGGTGGGGTGTGCTCTTTTTGTACTTCCTGAGTCTGTATTGCCTTCACCTGTGCTGTTTCTGTGCACCTGTGGCAGCTGCATTCACTTAACATGGCCCTTTACGGTTGGTTCGCAATGGCGTTATTAGCGCCATGGTGGTAAGGTACTTTACGGGCTGGGTGATGGCGTTAGGTGCATGTCCGCTTGGGTCGGCATTTGCGTACCTTTCCGCCATGGCGCTAAGTACGGTGTGGGCGGTCGCGTGCGCGCACCCTTAGCGCAGTTAGCGGCAGCGTTAACTACGATGCCGCTAATGGCATCGTAGTTAACGGTCACGGGTCATGATCGGACCTGGCGGAAAACGATGGCGGTAACCATTTACCGCCATCGTTTTTCACTTAGCGCCAGGGTCGTAATGAGGCCCATAGTGTTAAAGGTAAGTCACCTAAAAATACATATTGCATAAAAAGAAAAGAAGAAGAAAAATATATCAATGAGTACAATGCAATCATTGCCCACTTGTGGAATGCAAACATAGATGTGCAGTACATTGCAGACAATTCTACTGCAGTTGCACGATATGTCACAGCATACTTAACCAAATCAGAAAAGACAGAGCTCCAAGGCCTCTGGAATGACCTGTCATCAGATAAAACAGTGTCTCAGAAATTATACAGCTTGGGCATAGAAATGCTGCCCCATAGAGAATGTGGATCCTATGAAGCAGCTGATTGATTAACTGGTAATGCATTGTATGGTAAATCTGCAAATATAGTATGGCTAAGTCTTGGTCCAGCTAAATCTAGAAAAAGAGTTCTAAAATCATACGAAGATATAGAAACAATAGCCAAACATGATCCCAACAGCCAAGACATTTTAAAAAACAGTTTATTGGACACATACTACCCAAACAGGAGTACCACTTTGGAAACCATGTGTCTATACCACATAGCCCAAAACTACACATACAAAAATAATATAAAACCTGATGAGCAAAACCGTAAATACAAAGTGACAAACTGTGATGGCAGCTTAGTAAAACTCACCAAACCAAATTTAATTAATCATATCACATTGTCATTAAAGACTCCTCAACATAAAGAAATATATTACATGTCCCTGCTACAACTCTTCAAACTATGGAGAAAAGAAAAAGAAATACTTGATACCTATGACTCATATGAAGACGCTTTCAAAGCCAATGAAAGCAGTATAACTGATGTAAACTTTGCACAGTACAAAACAATGTTGCACAATGAACAGCAACACGAAGAAGAACTCCAGGCCCAACTAGACAAGGACACTCCTGACAGTAGTCAACCTTCTGTCACAGAAGCCAAGAACCACTGGGAGAACCACTAATAACAAATGAGGCAGAATTAGCTATGATAGAAGTAGAAAACACCATGTGTCACTATGAAGATAAAGAAGACTTAACTACACTACAATCAAAACTAAACAAAGAGCAACGTAGCATTTTTCAAGAAATAACAAAAGAAATTGCACATGGTGTGCAACATGAAAACAAAGAATGCACCTGCCAAAATTACAAACCTATACTATTGTATGTCAGTGGTGAAGCTGGTTCTGGCAAAACATTCCTAATCAAAATCATCAGTAAGTTCCTTCAACAATTGACAAACAACAAACTGTCAGCTATTGTCACTGCCCCCACAGGTTTAGCTGCCTACAACATAGGTGGTGTCACTTTACACCGATTACTACTCCTGCCAGTAGAACACCAAAACAAGTTAGATTATTACAAACTTTCTGCAGAAGCTGCAATGGAAGTACGCAGAGTATTGAAACAAATGAAAATGCTACTAATAGATTAAGTGAGCATGGTGTCCAACCTAATGTTGGCTTTGATTCACCTCAGATTACAAGAAGTACTCAAAACAAACTATGAAGAGCTATTTGCAGGAAAACACATCATTGTTTTCGGAGATCTTCTTCAATTGACACCTGTAAAAGGTGAGCCTATTTTTAAAACATTAGGACACAAACTCTGCCGTAAAACTGTTGGCAGCATTTCCATTACAGAGAATTAACAGAAAACATGTGCCAATCTGCATATCTCACTTATGCCAACATCTTAAAAAGTATCAGAGTTGGTATACTTTCTAGAGAAGCAGAAGCAATATTGAAACCCGGCACATTCATGCACTTTATGGTGATAATGCATGTGCTACAGATGTTATGGAACAATTAGTGCACAAAAATGTCAATTGTATGGCCTTAATGCCAACTCTTGCAAGCTGTTTCAAATTCAATAAAATGTTAAGCAAAAAAATGCAACCAATTATGGAAATTAGCGCCACAGACAAACTAGATGTACATGGAATGACACTACCCATGTGTGACCAAGCCAAAGCAAGACTAAATAGTTTAGAAAAATCAATCTCAAACACAGCAGGCTTGGAAAATATATTAAAATTATCCTTAAATTGCAGAGTAATGCTTAAACATAACCTTGACGTGGACCAAGGACTAGTTAATGGAGCACTGGGTACAGTTGTTGGCTTTCAAACATACCCACGTGACAACAAAATTCAGTTTTTCAATATTCTCTTTGACAAACTTTCACAAGTAAAAAGAATAGGACGCTCAACAGCTCGATTCCTTCTCTTCAAAGACATATATGTACGCAGAGAACAATTTTCTCTAACTCTTGCATACGCAGTCACCATTCATAAATCACAAGGTCTTACTCTAGACAAAGCAATGATAGACATTGGTAACACAGTCTTTAAAGAAGGCATGAGCTACGTAGCACTGTCACGCCTACGTACAATTGACGGTCTATTTCTAATAAACTTGAATGCAAGTAAAGTAAACGCTGATATTCCTTGCATTTTAGAATACAATAGACTTCGTTCACTATACACCCCCCATCTACAAACATATCTTGTTCCACAAAAAGGAACATTTTCTAAAAGAAAACTAAATCAAACAGAAATGCAACAGGATGTCACTGCAAATCCTCCAAAGAGATTAAAAGAAACTAAAACTTCATCAAGTACCACAAGCAAAGAAGAATCAATTAGGGAAAGTAAACCAGGTACTTCTTTAAAGAAGGAAGACAAACTCCAAAAAAAGCAGTTAGATACAGAACTACCTGGACCATTTAAATTCTCAAATATAGTTGGTGTAAGTTGCTACGCAAATGTAGCAATGAATATTCTATTTCAATTACCACCAATTGTTGACAACATTTACTTACACAGTACAGACCCATTGTGTTTGCAAATGTTAGTACTTCACAGAAATGCAGCAAACAATCCTGACAACACGTATAGTGTTTTTGGAATAAGACGACAATTGGACTACTGTGCTGGAATGGTGAAATTCACTATAAACTCACAGGAAAATCCACAAGAATTTCTAATGTACTTACTATTAGTACTGGAAAACAAAAACATACCTATAAATGAAATCTTCCAGATTTCATACATGTGGAAACATACATGCACTCTCTGCAACAATGTGACACAAGAACAAATCCCCAATGAGCGCTTTGTCTGTATATCAATACCTAATTGTGAATCCGTTCCATTTCAGCAACGTGTACAAAATGCAAACCACGGTAGATTATGTTCTACCTGCAATTCGGATAATCGCTCCACGTTACTAATACAAACACACAGTAAATACGTAATACTAATGCTTCTACGTTACAATGCAGATGGTACGAAAAACAACTGCAAGCTGACTGGATTCACACATGGTCAAATTTCACTTGGTAGGAAAACCTTCACAACAATAGGTATAATCTACCACGCAGGAGCCACAACCAACTCAGGGCACTACACTGCATATATAAAAAAAAATGTGGATGGTTTGATTGTAATGATAGTACCGTTAATCTAAAGCAAAGATTAACAGCTAATCTTACAAACGCGTATTTAGGGGGTAATTCACAGAATTTAGCGCACAAGTGGCGCATGCGGCTGGCGCACAGTGTGCGCGTGCGAATCCCTGCGCCAGCCGCGTGCGCCAAAATACATTTCCGCGCACAGCGTATTCATGGATTCCAGCCACCAAAACCAGCCGTGGCGCACAGTGGCGCAGCGACCCTGCAGCAGCGCCAGTTACGCCCCCAAGAATGCCCCTTGCACAGGGAAAAGGCATCAAAATCCCCAATCCAGCGCAAAGGGCTGCGCTAACCCTGTACCAGCACGGCAAGCGGGGTACGTGTATCACTGGGGTGCGCGGGAAGTACCTCACGTTATTTCAGCTGGGTACGTGTATTTCAGGGGTGTGCGGGAAGTTCCACACGCGATTCCATCAGGGTACGTGTACATCAGGGGTGCGCGGGAAGTTTCACACGTGAATTCAGCAGGGTACGTGTATATCAGGGGTGCGCTGGAAGTTCCACACGCGAATTTCCTGGGTACGTGTATTTCGGGGTGCACGGAAACTTACACACGTGAATTCAGCAGGGTACCTGTATTACTGGGGTGCGCGGGAAGTTTCACATGCGATTGGCCCTGTGCGAGCGTGGTACGTGTATTTCAGGGGTGCGCGGGAAGTTTGACACGCGATTCCATCAGGGTCCGTGTAAATCAGGGGTGCGCTGGAAGTTCCACATGCGAATGTCCTGGGTACGTGTATCTTGGGGTGCGCGGGAAGTTTCACATGCAATATCAGCAGGGTACGTGTATTTCAGGGGTGCGCTGGAAGTTCCACACGCGAATGTCCTGGGTACGTGTATCTTGGGGTGCGCGGGAAGTTTCACACGCGATATCAGCAGGGTACGTGTATTACTGGGGTGCGCTGGAAGTTCCACACGCGAATGTCCTGGGTACCTGTATCTTGGGGTGCGCGGGAAGTTTCACATGCGATATCAGCAAGGTACGTGTATTTCAGGGGTTCCGTGGAGTACTACACGTGAATTGGCCGTGTGGGTCCTCCCCCTGCACCCCCACCCCCCAGCACTGTGGGGCACCTGCCAGCAGGCCCCCGCTCATGTCCAACTCATGTTCCCCTGCACCCCCACCCCCAGCACTGTGGGGCACCCTCCCCCAGGCCCCCAACTCATGTTCCCCTGCACCCCCACCCCCCAGCACTGTGGGGCACCTGCCAGCAGGCCCCCACTCATGTCCAACTCATGTCCCCCAGCACCCCCACCCCCCAGCACTGTGGGGCACCCTCCACCAGGCCCCCAACTCATGTTCCCCTGCACCCCCACCCCCCAGCACTGTGAGGCACCTGCCAGCAGGCCCCCAACTCATGTTCCCCTGCACCCTCACCCCCCAGCACTGTGGGGCACCTGCCAGCAGGCCCCCACTTATGTCCAACTCATGTTCCCCTGCACCCCCACCCCCAGCACTGTGGGGCACCCTCCACCAGGCCCCCACTCATGTCCAACTCATGTCCCCATGCACCCCCACCCCCCAGCACTGTGGGGCACCCTCCACCAAGCCCCCAACTCATGTTCCCCTGCACCCCCACCCCCCAGCACTGTGGGGCACCTGCCAGCAGGCCCCCACTCATGTCCAACTCATGTTCTCCTGCACCCCCACCCCCCAGCACTGTGGGGCACCCTCCACCAGACCCCCAACTCATGTTCCCCTGCACCCCCACCCCCCAGCACTGTGGGGCACCTGTCAGCAGCCCCCCAACTCATGTTCTCCTGCACCCCCACCCGCAGCACTGTGGGGCACCCTCCAGCAGGCCCCCAACTCATGTTCCCCTGCACCCCCACCCCCAGCACTGTGGGGCACCTGCCAGCAGGCCCCCACTCATGTCCAACTCATGTTCTCCTGCACCCCCACCCCCCAGCACTGTGGGGCACCCTCCACCAGGCCCCCAACTCATGTTCTCCTGCACCCCCACCCCCCAGCACTGTGGGGCACCTGCCAGCAGGCCCCCAACTCATGTTCCCCTGCACCCCCACCCCCCAGCACTGTGGGGCACCTGCCAGCAGGCCCCCAACTCATGTTCCCCTGCACCCCCACCCCCCAGCACTGTGGGGCACCTGCCAGCAGGCCCCCACTCATGTCCAACTCATGTCCCCCTGCACCCCCACCCCCCAGCACTGTGGGGCACCCTCCACCAGGCCCCCAACTCATGTTCCCCTGCACCCCCACCCCCCCAGCACTTTGGGGCACCCTCCACCAGGCCCCAACTCATGTTCCCCTGCATCCCCACCCCCCAGCACTGTGGGGCACCTGCCAGCAGGCCCCCACTCATGTCCAACTCATGTTCCCCTGCACCCCCACCCCCACCCCCCAGCATTGTGGGGCACCCTCCACCAGGCCCCAACTCATGTTCCCCAGCCAACATGTCATCACAATCTAGATCCCTGGTCCCTATGGTCAGCCTCCAAATGCCAAACAACCACCCGAGTATTGCATCCACCCACTTAGAAATGGCAATAACATGATAGAACCCCAATTGCAAGTTTGGAAATGAACACATGTCCCTCACATGCACCCAATGGGTGTCAGTGAATCTCAAAACCCATATCATGATATGCTTGAAACCAATGAGATGATACTACACATTGAAGTTTGAACAAAAAATATGTATTAAAGGAAACTTAAATTGAATCAAAAATAAACAAACAGAAATGGGAATTTAAAAAAATAAAAAGCAGCATGTCCGTGAAATAATGCAAAACCAAAAATCATAATCCAAAGGAATGGTGTCCAAAGTCACAGTCCACAAAAGAAAATCCAATGGAAAATTATAATTGAAAGCCATTGCTCCATGGGTAAATTGTAAAAAAAAAAAAAAAATCCAACAGTCAACTATATACAGATGAACAAGCCAGGGTCCATGATCCCAACAGAAGAAATGAAACCTATCTAATAACACTACCTAATAAAAAAAACTATATACAAAAATGTGACCTTTTGTCCAAAAGGTCCAATAAAAATGCAAAACCAAAGGAAACCTAACACTAACTACAGAACTATTTACAAGGGCAGCAGGCTAGTCCGACGGCTCACTTTTGGATGTCCCGGGCCAGGGCATCATCGAACTCCTGCTCAATGTCCCGGAGGCGGTCCTCCTCCATGGCCCCGAGGGTCCGCAGGGCTGTCGACGTATCCACCTCCAACCCCCTGCGGATTGCCTCGAGGCCCTCGGCCCGCCTCCGGGCCCTCCGCATGGAGTTCTCCGCCCTGACCATCGTGAGCCGTGCCTCTTCCGCCTGCTGCCGCTCCGCATCTATGGCGTGGCCCAACCGCTGCCACACGGAAGACACTATCTGTCCTGGGTCCTCCTGCCCTCCGGCCGATGCCTGCCCCTCCGATGTCGAAGGCCCCGAGCCATCATGGCTCCCACCATGTTGCTGATGCTGCTGTGCCTCTGCCCGTGCACTGCCTCCTGCTGCCTGCACATCCTCCGCTGGCTGGGGTGCAGTCGTTGATGTGGCCACCCCTGCTGGACGTCTGACTCCCGACTGTGGCAGGGATGCCTCCTCCACCAGCCTGGCCGCACCGTCAGAGGCGGCTCCACAGGGCACCCAGGTGACTGATGGGTGGGAAGATGGCACAGAGGACGACTGGCGCATAGGGGGTTCATTTGAGGAGGGGGGTCGTAGCAAGCCCCATCAAATGGAGGAATCCGGCCTGGGTGACCTGTCCCCGTAGGCCGATGCGGTCAACGAGCCATTCGAGATGACGTGCAGTCTCCTCATGAAAAGACTGCAGGTCGCCTCGCATGGCCCGTTGACGCAACGCCACACCAGTCAGGACAGGCTCAACCCGGACCCGGATAGCCACGTCCGCAGGCAGAGGAAGGCCAGTTGTCGTGAGCTCATCCCCTGCCTGAAAACGGGTCTGGACGTAGGCATCCCTGCTGGTGCAAGATGATGCAGGGAAAGGATCAGGGATAGGATTGCACACAGGCACCTCCGCGGCGGCCTGTGCTGCCTCCTGTCCCTGGTCCTGCACTGCACCACTAGCACCAGTGGAATCCCCACCTCCAGACCCCGTCTCTGTTGCTTGCACGGCCTCCTCCTCCACCAAACCCCCCACCAACCTGGATGACTCCGTGCCATCTTCCCCCGTTGGGCCCTGTGGGGTCCCAGCTGCCCCTTCTGCTGCCGAGGAGTCCAACTCCAACCTCTCCCTCTTGGACCTCCCCCCGGCAGCTGCGGCCTGGGACGTGGCACTGGACTCCTCACTCCCCGACGAGATCACAACCTGGGAGGGGAGCCGGGCCTTGCGTCTCCGGCTGGCGGTGGGATCCCCGCCGCTGTGCTCCACAGCACCTTCTCTGCCCTCTTCACCAGTTGACGCTGCAGACAGGGAGAAATAAAACACAGGCATCAGGGCACTGTACAATGGACACATACTCACATGACAGTTGAACATGAGTGGCATTGGCAAACCTCAGACATGCCATCACAATCCCCAACACACATGTCATTTCAACTTGCACACATGAGCCATACCACAGCCATATCGCAACTGCCAGCACCATCCATACACATAAAACAGCATAAGCAGGCAATGGTGAGCCAGACATCACATGCAACACAGGGAGTGCACTACACATGTACACACACCACCACACTTGCATGCATGTGTACACCTCTGCCAAGTGTGGCAGTGTTCAGATGGGCATCCATGTCACATCTGCCAATCAGGCTTCCACATCCCGCTGTCACATGCATCCATGTTGCATCACTGTTGCACCCTTGTCAAATACACACACATGCACATGTACACAGTGCTGATACATGCAGCTGAAAACAACATACATGCGTGTCATCACAAACATGTCTACTTACATACACATTCATCCAAACATGTGTGCCCACACAACTGCATTTGGCATGCAAGCCTACACACACAAGCACCATCCATGTCTCACACATTACAGACCTCGCATGTGTTAGCCTCACGGCCCTGTACACCCGCACTCATACTCGACCCCATACAAACACATGTGCAACCTGCACACTTCTGAAACATCACCACACGCACAGCTCACAATCAGGATGCATGTACACTTACCGCTCGACTCCAGACGGGTCTGCCTCTCAAGGACCTGGACGTGGAGCGCTCGGGGTATGCGTTCCAGGACCCTCATCTGATCTTCCAACAAGTGGCCCCGGCGCCACTTGGCATCCGCTGCCTTCAAGAGGCGCCGGGCCTTGTTCAGGGTCCTGGACCTGAAGTCCTCCCAGCGCTTCTTGACATGTTGGAAGTCGCGGACTGCCACCCCCTCCGCGTGGATGGCAGTCACGATGTCCGTCCAGATCCGAGTCCGTCCTTCCTTGTCGGTGCGGGAACTTCCAAAGAGGGCATCATACTGCCCCAGGACTTGCTCCACCAGGACACCAACTTCCCTGGCACTGAAGCTGGTGCCCCTCTGCCTCTCTGGCCGGGGGTTGTCAGTGGTGCCAGATGTTGCAGTGCCCGACATGACAACCCCAGAGGCAGGAGTGGGTGGGCAACTGGGTCCTGGGGCTGGGCTGTGGAGCGATGGAATCCCAGTCGGGAGTCTTCGGTTCCAGCAGGGTTGGTCACAGCAACAGCACCCCTGGCTGATGTGCAGGCAGCAAATGGCAGGGCACGTGGGCAGCAGGCAGTCAGGCAGCAGCAGATGGCAGGTGGGAGGGTGCTCTGGGCTCTGGGGGGCAGTAATTCGGCCTTCTGGGCAGGAGCGTGGTCTTCCGTGTGCTTACGCATGGCCAGCTTGATACGGAGTGATTTGGCACGTGAAAATTCTGCACGTCAGCGTGTAATTCGAGGAGAGGCCCTTAGCGCGTAAGCGCGTCTGCACGCATACGCAATTTCATTGGACAGAAGGCCCCTCAAGCGCAAGCGCCCCTGTGACGTGACGCGCGCAGGCGTGCATGGGCATTTCAGCGCGCATGAAAAACTGCACATCCGCGTGTAATCCGAGGAAAGGGCCCATGCGCGTAAGTGACGTGACGTGCGTGGGCGTTTCCCTCAGCACGGGTTAAAGGTGAGCGGGCCCAGTAGTTCGCTGTACGTGCCTTTCGTGGAGACCGACGTGTGTTGCTGCTTCCTGTTGTTTCGCGCGCCAATACAACTTCACAGCTATCAAGGACGTATCTCTTCTTTTGGCGGGGGTATTGGCTACGCATGTTTTTCTGCATCGCGCTAGTCAGACGGTGAGCCGCACACGCTCTTTTTCCCACTGCGGGTGCCCCTGTGTATCGCACCCATTTTCAATGTCATAATAGCCTGCGTGTCCCACGATATGCATTATTCGTGTTACTGGGTGCCATCGCGTACTGCGGGAGGTTGAATCCACGCACGTAGACTGCAGGGTTGCGTGCACGGTTTTACTGCAGTTTTGGGGTGCCTGAGCATTGCGTGACCCGTCACTACATCACCGGGGTCACATACAGCCTTGCAGGTGCAGGGGGGCTGGTAACATCTTGCTTCCCACCCCCTTCACCCCAATTGCCCAGGTCAATTGTGGTGTACACCTCCCATTGGCACCACTCCATCTGTGCCAGCACTACTACATCTGTGCCATGGTTGGGAGGCCACCAAAGGTGAGGGGCGCCTCAGCTGGGCGTACTCCTCGTGGCGGGCGTGGTCAGGGACGTGGCCGTGGTGACCAGGGAGTAGGGGGACTCCAGGGTGTCCAGGGGGGCCACAGAGGGGGAAGAGGCAGGGGTGCGCCACTTGAGCACAATGTTGTGCCATGTGTCGGTGCAGTCATGCCACCACCCCCTGTGGTTCCGGGGGATGCAGCTTCTGCATCTGGCACTGGCGCCCGTGTGACCCGGCAGTCCGTTCCATCGACTGCCACGGGCCCAAGGGTAGTGGTAGCTGCAGGTGCAGCTGTGGACACCGCCACCCAGGCTCAGGGTCTGCCAGCGCAGGCTGCGTTGGCACTTGAGGAGCCCTTGGTAGATCTCCAACAGGCCAGGATGGAAACCATAGGGGCAGGCCAGGCTGCTCAGACCAAGACATGTGTCCCTGGGGCAGTCATGTCTTCTGCTGCCCCGAACAGCCGGGTGTTGGCAAGTGCAGGGGCAGATGCACCCAACAACACCCCGGTTGTGAGTCTGCCAACCAGGACCGTTGCGGTCAATGACCCTGCCACAGCTGATGTTGCTGCGCAGGGTCCATTAGAGGGCACCCTGGTGCCACTGACACAAGTCAGGCCTTTGGTCGTCCCTCTACCTGCCACTCCCTCGGCTCAATCCACTGAACCCACTGGCCATACTGGTCAGGGCGGCATTAGCCAGCAGGGTCTGCGCCACAGTCCAAGAGGAGGAAGGTTACACCTGCAGCACAGGCTGGGACCCCACAAACAGCCACGACCTCCTGCACGTCAAGGAAGAAGCCTTTCTGCAAGCAGGAACTGGACTTCCTCGTGGACTACGTGCGGGGCCCCAGCCGTGACATGCTAGTGGCTGCCAATAGTCAGACTACAGCTGCCCAACGTGACACCCACTGGAAGCATGTTGCGGAACATGTCAGTTCATTCGGCCATGAGGTGCGCACGGCGCAAGAGTGCAAAAAGCGTTGGAATGACATCAAACGCAGCACTAAGGCTAAGCATGCCTCTAATTACAACTTGACTCTGGTGACTGGCGGTGGGCCTGCACCAGAGGAGGAAGAGCTCACTCCACAAGAGGCACTCGTGGCGGAGTTCATACCACCTGAATTGGTCGAAGGAGTGGGAAAGATGCTGGACTTTGATGCCCAGTCCAGTGAGTGTTGATGCGTGTTTCACTTGTGGGATGTGTTGTGCATGATTGCCACTACATGTGACGTGTACATGGTTCTGATGTGTAAGTAATGCAATGCTTCCGTGATGCATGTCTCTTCTGCCTGCATGCGGGGACTCCATGTAGGCATGCTCCCTTGCCCCTCCTCCGCCACTCTGCACCCCAGTTCCACCTTTGCACTGGTCTGCTTCAATGTTGCCAATGTGTACTTTCTTGTTCATGCGTCCTGTGTAGATGCTAACTTCCAGCGCAGAATCTGCCAGACATATGCCATGTGGTACAGCCTTAGTACTTGATGCAGGGTATCTCACTTGTACTGTGCATAGGTCAGAAGTCCCGCAGGGACATGAGTGCCCATTCATGCTCCATGTGCATTGCACGCATGCCCCTATGTGTCCTTGACTGGATGATCACTGTAATACAAGTCCTTGGTTACATGCATTGCATGGCATCTCATCAGCCTTCCCATGTCAACTGTGGCTCAGTACTGCGTTGCACACCTGTTTAGGGTCTGACATTATGTGTGGCTCACAGGCCTCAGCCTGTTCAATGGCCAATGAATCTGTCCAACTGTTGTTGTGTCTTCTTCACACATGGGCGGCATCCAGAGTTTTCATCATGTGTCCTGCTTACTGTCCCATCATCATTTGCAGTGTTGTCACTTGAATAACATTAAGCTGTTGATGCCAGTCAACACTGCCTGTCAATACACAGGTGTATGGTCAGCCTTTTGATACCATGCTAGGCATCCCTGCTTTGGTACTGGGCTGGAGGGGTGCTTGGCTTCTAAATATGGTACACTTTGAATGCACAATGCTTGTGATGCCTGAATTTCACATTGCACTGCCTTCACATTTCCTGGCACACACCATGGAGTCCTTGTACATGTAGGTAGTGAGTTGCGTACACATTTTCTGCACTGCATAGACCCACTTCCATGGAAACTGCCACCTTTCAACAGGTCTGATCACAGAAGCAATTAAAAGTTGACCCAGCATGCATGCCAGGTTATATGTTGTGTGTCACATGTCTGCCTGATGCGTTTGCTGTCGGTGTGTGTGTGTGTTGTGTGCTTCTGACATGTGTAGTGACCTTTTTTCTCTCTATTTTTCAGGTGATGACGCAATGGAGGCAGAGGATGGTGTTGTCATGCCAGACACAGGGTTGTTACCACTACATCAACCCGGCACTAGTGGGGGTCGTGGGGTGGTAGGCCACGAAACCCCCCAAGTGCTACAGTCCATCTTGTCTCTGGCTGCCTATGAGTCCAGCCTTGATGACGACTCTGACGTCCATGTTGAGTTGGATGAGCATCAAGTCCATGTGTCAGGGGTGAGTGATTCTGATGTGGACACTCCTCTGTCTGCGACACATGCACTGAGGGATCAGACAGTCTTGGTTCCTCCGCCCGTGGTGGATCGGGACGCAGGGTCACCCTCCACACCAGTCACTGATGTGCCTGGGACATCACGTCGATGAGGGCATGTAGTCGTGCAGCCGCGGGCGGTGCCAACACAGCGAGGACCCCCGGTCCTTGGGTCCCGCAGGGGTCAAGCCCGGCAACGCGGTCGCCGCGCGCAACCGCAGTATACCGAGTGGGAGCAAGACATGACTGCCAATTCAGAACGGCAGGGTGCAGCAATGGAGAACATCGCTGAGAGCATGGAGCGTGTGGCCCGATCTGTGCTCCCCCCTGCTAGGCAGGTGCTTCTCCAGCAGCAGGCCGCACGGTCCACGGCCCACTCGCTCAGGCTGGGCATGGCGGCCTCAGACAGGGCACGCCAGGCTGAAATGTCGTCTCTGCGTCAAGCAATTGCTGCTCATGGAGAGGCGCACATGGATGCCCTGAGGGAGGAGTATGCTTCCCTCAAATCCACTCTTGGTGTCCTTATGATGTCCCAAAGGCAGTGGGCAGAGGAGAGGTTTGCACAGCTTGAGCGTACCATCTCCGCTGAGCTAAAGGCTTGCCGGGAGGTGCAGCGGTTGTCCAGCCAGGCCTTGCAGGAGGAACTCCGTGTTACACGTGCTACCTTGCAAGAGGAAGCACGTGTATCACATGAGGTTCTGCATGCAGACCTACGTCACATCGCCACACAGAACCAGGCTCACCCATCCGGCAGACTTGCTGCCGATGAGGGGCAAGCTGCGGCTAGGCGTGGTCAGGCTACTGTGCCACGTCCTCCTTTCCAGGATGAGCCAGACTCGGACGACCATCTATCTCCCACATAGGTCGGGCTGTGCAGGCGTTGAGCCCAAGGAGGTTTTCTCTTTGGCTCAGCATCATCGCATGTGGATGTTGACCAGCACCCTGTACCTCCCCCTCCTGGGTGCCTCCCCCCCCGGGTCGTATGTGGCCATTTTTGATTTTTCTTTTAGTTTAGTTAGTTAAGTTTCTGTTTGATAGTTAGTTTGAATAGGTAATGTAGGTTTTCCATAGTTAGTGTAATTAGTTAATATAATTTAAAATTGCTTGTCTATCGTGCTTTCATGTGACAGTGCGGTGCTTTGTGGCTTTTGTAGGCATTCACTGTCTGTTCCAGCTGGGCCCTTCAGGCTTGTCTTGTGTATGTGTTTGCTGCTTGGGGTCCTTGACTCACATATGCCACTCCTGCCTCCCTTATCCATGGGCTCGCAAGGATGGTTCGGTGTCACAACCTATTACACAAGGGCTTTGGACTGTCATATCTGTGGCATGTCTGGTGCTGTGTGACTTGTGTTTACACCCCTAGTGGGGATGATTTTGGTGTTATTGTCCACTGTTCAGCTTTTGCTAGATGGGGTGTTTCATGATTAATGTGTACATTCATTGCTATGCATTGTGTAGTATGTTTCTTATCTTTACTGTACACTTGCTTGTTGCAATTCATGCCGTAGATAGTGTTCCACACTTTGGATGTGAAAGACGGACTGATGGTGTGATTTCTGATGTAACTCTCTGACATGGTCAAGTAATGAGATGCCTGAAGAGACACACACAGATGACTCTAAAGCATTAATCATGTGTTTCATGCCCTTTCTGCAGGGGGATGAGCCTCCAGAGCACCTTTTCCAGCAGACATGGCCCATTGGACGTTGGAATTCTGGACACGTTTGTTGGTGCCCACATGCACATGTGTGCACAAGCAGAGGCACAGGGATTGCAGACCTACATCCTAGAACTGCTGACGTGTTCCAAGGAACTCCAGGCAAGGTGAGCAGCACAGGGGGGCCACAACACAGCAAAGCTTGCACCAGGCGAGTTGCACATGCAGGCTTAGTCACAGCACTGAGGGTGAGCTTGGATGAATATTGGTGTTGAAGCACACAATGCAGCTCAGATGTGTTGGTGGACTGATGGCTGTTGATTGTAAGGTTGTCTGGGACACCTGAAGGGGCAGTGGCACATACCCTCCGGTACACCAAGGTCCATTGAGGCACTTGTATCAACCATGTAGCCTTCCGAGACATGGAAAGGGGCAGCTCACAGGGACATACAGCAAGGGACATACTCGGGTGCAGTGCGTTTCATTTCCATGTACATTTTGATAAATGCACTGGCAACTTTTTTTCGGTCATGGTGGTACACAACTTGCTATGAAGTCATGCCTTGCTATATGGGTCTGTCTGCTTACCCAGGGAACATTGCATGCTGTGTGAATTGTGACACATTGGTGTTCCATTTGCACGCACCCACTGGCGGCTGACTTACTGCATTGACTGTGTATGACCCATCACAGGGGTAATGTTATACATGGGTACGAAGCATCTACACCAGATTGTCTGTTTGTAGAGTAGTTTGTTGCTATGGGGCATGTTTGGTGGTGTGTTTTTGTGTAATGGGCACGTACAGGTTGTTGACTGTGGCTCTCTTTGCAGCATTGCAGTGCTCTTGTAACCGGACCTGAGAGTGAGCAGGCAGGAGGCCAGCACTCAAAACCAGAGCTAAGTGTCTTGTTATTTTTCTTTCAAACTGCTCTGCATAGGCTTGCTGGGGGTGCACTAATGCATGGATGAATGTGTAATTCAATTTGGTATGTTTTTTTCCCCCTAATCAACCGGAATCCTATGCAATTTTGAACCCTGTACCCTCTACCCGGTGTTCCTGCTTCCCGTACCTATCCAAGCAACGTTCCCTAACCCTCTTTCCCTGCTGGGGTTGTGAATGCCTGTGTAAGCCCCAAACTTACAGGCGCCAAAACCCTAGAGGGGGTGGTTGGTTCGTGCCACTCCTAAGCCTGGACTACAGAAGGCCATGACAATGATGTCCAAGTTTGTTTGGATTGTCTATGTGTTCTTTCAGGTAGTACATTTTCGTGCATTCCCAACTTTCATGTGTCATTCCTCCTCCCCTCTCCTGCCACTCATTCCAGTTATCCAGTGTGCCAACACCTGTCCTGTGGGGGTGGTTGTTTCGTGACACTCCCGCGCCTGTACACGGGACCTGTGACAGTACACATCCGTTCATGGTGCATCATTCTATGTTATGTACCACACATGGTTCACACCCTGTTGTGACATTGTTTTACTGTGCTACCTTGTTTGTTACATCATTGTGGTAGTACTTGGCCTTTGTGAGGTACTGCTACGTCAAGTCATCTACTGGAGGGTGTTCTGGTTCGTTTTTCTGGCTTGGATTTTGTGATTTTGGAAATGAGTGTGGACTCTGAGGGTGCAGGCACCTTTTTACACACAAGGTGGCAGATGGTGACGAAGGGGAAAGGTGATCCTGTGGCCAGGTGGAATTGAGGGTTGAAGGCTCCATGACCCAGGTGCAGTTGTTCAGTGGGTCATGGTCATTTGTGAGGGAGGGGGGTTGTTGTTGATAGTTGCCTTGCCCTGCAGTGTGATGGGAACCCTGACATTGTAATGGTGGTATTCTATGTACATGTTGTGTTCTGCTGATCAATGCCTGTTCATGTGTTGTGTTTACCTTTCAGGTGCGAGGGGATAGTTGTGGTTTGACATGCTGGGGTGTACACATGGTTAATGTTCACATGTGATGTGTAGAGGACACTGATGGTCACTTGATTGCACATGCACATGTTGAGTGCATGTCCTTACTGACCCACACACTTGCACTCTGATGCACTACATATACAACCACCCTTGCATTTCCACGTGTACACTGTTTGCCTTCTGGTTCCCACTGTGTCCCTGCAGCACATGTTCTGTGACCAATTATGGATTCTGTACATGCCTAATTTGCTTTTTGATGTGGTCTGTCGCTTAGATGTGATGCTCAGGGTGTGCATCACACACAAAGGCTGTTCACTATGCTGTGCGCTGAGCAGTGTGTTGCAGGAGTTGGACACAGCACACAGAAGCTGCAGTGTTGATTTTGCAATGCACAATGTGCATGTAGACAGGCATTCATTGTTATGTTACGTCTTTAACTCTTGTAATGCATTTGGAAATGACTTATTTTGGGTGGGAGGTTGTTGGTCAGTCATTTCATCTGATTCCATGTCAGGTATCATTGTCTGATGCCACTGTACATTTTGGACATGACAATGTATACCTTATTGTTACTGTGTTGGTGTATGGGTATTGCTTGCCATGTCATGTTGTGCTTTGGGAGGGTTTGAGTGACATAACAGTGATGGCCATGGCCTGTTTTGCAGGTGTGTGTGATTCACACCTTGCATGTCAGGGTCATCCGCTTCTCAAAGCAACTAGCTGGGGGTAGATCTCTCTCCGTGGCAGGGGCCTCCCTCTGGAACAGCCTTCCTGCCTCACTGGAACTTGAGGAGAACCATCTCCGGTTCGGGAAGCACCCCAAGACCTTCCTCTTTGCTTCTGCTTTCTCTCTGCCCCTTCCTTGCAAAATTCTTCACTGGAACTGCACTGGATCTGCAACTGGGCCACTCTCACCGACCTCGGTCCCTGGCCCAGCCACTCCCCACTTGCACTGCCTCCCTGGCAACCCCTGCGCTGCGGGACTGTCTCTCTATCCCTACAGCCCCCCCTTCCCAGCACTTGTCTGCACTTACCTTTGCAGTTGCCACCAGCTGGCCTATGTATTTGTTTTTTAGTCTACTTACCCTGTACTGCACTCCCCCCCTCCCCTTCCTCTTGCACTTTTCCCTTCCCCCTACCCCTGCACTTGCACAATCTAAATGACACCTGGCCTAGTAGTATCGTTGTCTGTCTTCCCTTGTTCCCCCCTCCCTGCCTCATCGCACTTTGAAATACTTGTCTATAGGCCATATCATGTCATGTCATATGTGTGCCTTTTGGTCACACAGGATAGCTTGTGTTTAAGTAGCTAGGGATGCAGACAATGTGGCACTTCCATGGCAACTATCTCAGGGTGGTAGGGTTGTGACAGTTGACTGTCTCTTTGTCATCATCGATTGTCACCTGGTATGTGCCAGGCCTGTGTGCACTCTGCAGGGGTGGGAGTTTAGGTGAAAAATGTGGCCACAAGCTGGGTCTGGGCTTCCTTGCCACGTGCCCTGTCCCCTCCCATGGGCAGCGCCTGTGCCTGTGGTTGGGGATGTGGGGGCACCACCATGTCCACCGGTACGCCCTGCCGTGTTGAAACATTGTGCAGGACACATGCTGCCACAATGATCCTGCACACTACTGGTGGTGCATAGAGTAGCTGCCCGCCAGAGCGGTCAAGGGAGCGGAAACGTGACTGAGCACTCCGAATGTGCTCTCCACTATGGCTCTGGTTGCAATATGGGTGGCGTTGTATCTTACCTGGGGTGGTGTGGTGGGGTTCCGGATTGGCGTCATCATGTGGTTGCTCAGAGGGTAGGCACTGTCCCCTGGGGAGGTGTAAATGGTTGTGATTATTGGGGTTTGTATATTTGTGTGTGTGTGTGTGACATGCATGCATGTGCAAGGGCATTTGTACTCACCTAGGAGCCATGTGTCGCCATGCTGCCCAGCTTCCAGGGCCCGGCTCAGGGCCGACATTCTGTATATGAAACTGTCATGGGTGGAGCCAGGGTAGTTTGCATAGACAGAGGTGATGATTTCCTTTGCATCGCATACCACCTGTACATTGATGGAATGCCAGTTCTTGCGGTTTTGGTAGATGTGCTCAGTGGCCCTGGGTGGACGTAGGGCCACATGGGTGCAATCTATGGCACCGAGCACTTTGGGGAAGTGTGCCACCCTGAAAAAATCCAGGATAATGGCCTGCCTTTCTGCGGGTGTTCTGGGCATGTATATGTGCCTGCGGACTGAGGGGCGCGCTGTCATGATTGCCAGTACCTGGTGTAGGCAACGTGACTGCGTGGCCTGTGAGACCCCCCCCCCCACTATGGCAGTAGTCCGCTGAAATGACCCAGTGGCCAAAAAATGCCGGACATTGAGCCCCTTCTCCAAGGGGCTCAATGCTTGGGAGAAAAGGGTGGGGGATGTAAGGTCATCTTCCCACTCCCTGACCAGGTCTAGGATGATATGGGGTGGAAACCTATACCTGCCGTAGACCTGGTCGTCAGGCATCCCAAAAAGGCTTGTCCGTGGTGCAAAAATGCGTGCCCTGGCTATTCTCCTCCTCCTGCGGTGTCCCACGATCAGTGCTGCGACAAATAGGGCATTCATCGTAGCTGTATATACCTGTTTGTTGTTTGCGCGCACTTTTATACTGTGGCTGGGACGCATCCGCCTGCCTTCGTGTGGCGGACGCCTTGACGCCTGTGTGCGTATTTTGCCGTGCGCGGGTTTCCCGTATTCGAATCCATGAATACGGGTTGTTGGCGTGCGTGTGGGCGTTCTGTGTAGTTCCCTGCAGTACTTCCCCAGTTATGCCTTCTTTTTCACGCGTTATTCCCCATTCCGCGCGTTACGCCCACTGTTCCGGCCACTTTGGTTGTGTGCGCCGCGCTATGTGCGCTTTTGCTGTGTGCGTAGCGCACGCCGTGTGTGCCTGCGTGCGCCATGGCAGGAATGGGCGCACAGACAGCGGGAAACACGCGCAGCGTCTTCCTTGAATCGTGCGCGTGCGCTGCGTTTCTCACGCTTGCGCTACCTTGCGCCTGCTTGCGCTGGGATTTTCGGCGCACGTTTGCTCAATGAATCGACCCCTATATGTTCTTAAAACCCAAATTTGATAACTGAACTGTACTTAAACCTTAAGTACACTTGTAGTAAAAAAATATAAACCGTCACAATATTTCAAAACCTATCTAACTGCCCAAAGATTCTGCAACAACTAATCAGATAAATTAATACCACTCAAATAGAGCAAAAAATGGACAGTTAGAATACGCCAATTGGTATCTAACTGTCCCAAAATTTACAAATATGCCAACAGATAAATCAATACCATGAAATTATATCAAAACATAAACAGTTAGAATACGCCTACTGGTATCTAACTGGGCCAAAATGTTACAATATCCAAACAAATACCTAATATCTTGCTGCTCACAAAAACTGGAACAATCCAATGCATAAAGCATTAGGCAGAAAGAACAAGTAAATGCGGAAAACAAACAAATAAATAAACTGTAGCATAACAGAAAAAGGTTTTTTTTTTTAATCCAACATGGATTTTTTTTCTCCCACAGACCCAATGATTTTAGCAACAAACACAGAAACTTTGCACATTGCACAGTACTCTGGTTTGTAATCTACTAAATATGAGGGTCGATAAAAAGAAGAAAATGTTGATTGTACAATGTAATAAGTCATTATAAAATACTAATACTAACATGCTATTTTCTTTTATTACAGAAATGAACAAGAAAAACATGGACTCCCGTTACTAAACCAAATAGTACGTATAACAAGATAAATACAACCATCGCAGCATATCACACCCATACAAGCATATAACATTGTTCCTTATAAATTAGTTTTTGACCCAAAGTTAAAAGCCACTATGGGTGTGATATGCTAGGGTGGTTGTGGCCAGGGCATACACTCTTGGGTGCATGGCCAAATGGCCATGCACCCAACATTCTATACCCTGGCCACAACCACCCCAGCATATCACACCCATAGATGCAAACATTGCAACCATTGTTATGTCCGCGGACAGGGGGAAGGTCCTAGAACACATTCAACTTGCCAGAGGACAATACAAACAGCGTCCTCAAGACACCCCCATTTTCTTTATGTACGAACATTTGTGGACACCGCCATTGTTGTTAAAACATTTTCACCTTGCCAACGAACAATACAGACAACGTCTCCAGGACACCCCCTGCAAACATTCCAAGACCCCACGAGTGTTCTTAGAACACTTTCAAGTTGACACCGAATACATTCTGTTTATTTACGAACATTCCAGAACAGCCGTGTTGTCCGCAGACAAATCGAACACAACAAAAGCGTCTAGCACATAAATAAAATACAACTTTGAACCTATATCATACTCCCCCATCCTCCCCAAAGACTTCTACACACCAACACACTCTACTAAATACACATTTTGAACAAACTTTCACCGCGCTGTCCGCGGACATCCGCAAATGCAAGATGGCGGGCGCGACAGAAAATCTGACGCGCATTCACGCACCGCGCCGCCCAATCAGCGAACACGTCGCATGTCCGCGGACATGACGCAAGCCGCTGGGCCAATCGGGGTGCTGTCCGCGGAGCGAACAGGGAAGTCCGTCCGCGAAGCGAACACAGATATCACTAATTTTTTTGCCTTACATTTTGGTCATTTTTTAAGAAACTACTGGACGGATTTACACCAAATTTGCAAAAGCACGCTTTTGGGACCAGGCCGCCGCTCCTGCCGCAAATTTGGTGTAAATCCGTCCAGCGGTTCGGGCTGTAGCTGTGCGCAAAGTTTTTTCCCATTCAGTCTATGGGGAAAAAAACGTTTTGGGACCCCCCTATAACTTTTCCCCCCCTGGACGAATCCTCACCAAAAAAATTCTGAGTGGGCCATATACTTTTTTTGCAAAGTTTGGTGAGGATTCGTCCAGGGGGAGCGAAGTTATAAGCCGCCCAAAAAGTGCTCTTCCTATGGAAACACCAACTTAACCATAACTACATGGCCGCTATCGCGGCCATGTAATTTATGAAATGTCTTACCTAATACCTTTATACGTGTCATCTTCTTTCTTGAATATTAGTAACTCTGAAACAGAATGAAATGTATTTCATGATAAAATAAAAACAAGAATATTAAACCCATAAGAAGAGCACTTTTTTGGGTAGCTTATAACTTCGCTCCCCTTGGACGAATCCTCACCAAAACTTTGCAACTCTGAATTTGGTAAGCTTGGTGAAGTTTCATCAAGGGGGCGGGGAGGCAAAATTATAGAGGGTGTCCTGAAAATTGTTTTTTTTCCATAGGTATAATGGAAAAACATTTTCTCACGCCTACAGCCTAAACCGATAGATGGATTTTCACCAAATTTGCAGCTGGAGTGGTCCCGAAAGCATGTTTTTGTAAATTGGTGTAAATCCGTCCAGTAGTTTTCTTTAAAATGGGCTAAACGTAAGCCAAAAAATGTGTGATATCTTGGTTCAGTCCGCGGACCCATTTATCTCTTGGGTCTGTGGACAGTTATCTGATTAGTTTATCGGGCGCTGTGAAGTCCGCAGACATCGGGCGCGCCCACCAATTGGATGGGGAAAATGCGTGAAATGCGTCTGTTTCCTTGAAACGCCCACCACGTTGGATTTGCATACTTTTGCCATGTCCGCAGACACTGCAGTAGAGGAAAAATATAAAAACGCAACATTGCACTTGTCAAACTCAAGAAACAATCTCTGGGGAGGTAGGGGTGAAGAGGATGGTATGGGAAATGGCCACAAGAAGCTAAAAAACGTGTATTTTCGATCCCCGAAGACTGCCATCACTCCAGATGTCCCAGGAAAGTCTTGTGGTGCCTGTGGACACTTCAGATGTCCTAGGACATCTGTGCCTATTCCTGCATTACAGAGTTGGTGAAAAGCAGTTTTTGGATGGCTTATAACTTTGACGGCGCTCAATGAAACTGCATGTAATTTTGGAATTTCATTCTAGACCTAATTCTGAATGGTTTGGTGCGATTCTGTCAAGGGGCAAAATTAGACGGGGTCCCAACATATTTTAAAGGCATATAAATGTGGTGCCATTAAACGAATTTGCACAACAGTTGGCAAAATGATTTTGGATCTAGATATACATGGTTTTGCAAAGTTTGGTGGTATTCTGTCAAGAGGGGGCAAAATTAGAGGGGAGGTTCCAAAATAATGTAAAGGCTTATAAATGTGGTGCTATTTGACGAATCTACACAAAAGTTTGCAAAAAGAATTTATATCGAGATATAAATGTTTTTATAAAGTTTGGTAGGATTTCCTCAAGAGGGGGCAAAATTAGAGGGGGGGCTAAGTTATATGACTATTGTATGTACATATATTTTGAGACTTTTGAAAAAATAAAACATGGGCGGATTTCAAGCAAACTCATGTAAGGAGCATTGGCAAGGACCTTAAAACATGGTTTTGCAAATGTGCCTGTGTTTTATTTTTGACAAGTGTCATAATGTAGGTACAAAAAATAGTGATATACCTTTGGTGACTGAGGTATAGCCTGTGGCCATGAGCAGTGGCCAGATTGTCTGAGTCATGGTATAAGGTCATGACCCGGACAATCTGGCTACTGGCCATGACTGCGAGGGACGAAAAATTGTGTTAAAGTGTCCATGTCCACCTGGGACTGGCTATGTGGTAAAACTATTCAAAAGTAGGATAGGTTTGAAAGGGAATATATCTGCTTGTGGTAATATGGTGATAGGGTTCTGCAGGCTGCCATGGAAAGTGAAGAGGAGCTCTGTACGGAGCCCTGCCATCTATTTTCAAGTTGGCCATCTTGAAAAAGGATTTTCCTTCCTACAGCGAGGCGCCGAAGAAAAATCTATTTTTCAGCACCCCGAGTTTCCGCTTTGGGAAACAGGGATGCTAATGGCCTTTATCCCCCATTGCGGGGGCTACAATGGAGGATAATGATCCGGAGCCCTCGTTATTTATTTATTTATTTAAACACACGTCGAAATTGCTTCTCCCTGCTGAGTGGTGTGTTGAAGTTTATAAAGAACACTTTTTTCTTAAAAAGATATGGATCAACAGCCTCTTTTATTGCTTGCAAGGTAGCTGGTGGGATTTTGTGTCCCACAGAAGTAGGCCGTGTGGTTACAGTATTGGTTGAGGAAGATGATGTGGAGGAAGACAGCCTACTACTTACTAAGAAAGGAACAATCTTCCTAATAGCATTGCGGTAGTTGGATTTGCTCTGGTGGCGCATGGAGGTGGTCCCGTAGGAGTAACGTCCAGGTAGTCCACGACTGAGTAAAAAAGTTGTACTCAGTGCATTTCACTTTTGGATCTTTAGCCTCTGGTACATTCCCAACAGTGGTAAAGAACTGCCACACCCTTGATTCTCTCTGGGTGCTAGAGATAGGCACTTCCTCTACATCATCTTCTTGGTCCTCTTCATTGTCTTTGGAAATACTGTGCTTTTTTGTTGTGTGGGTCTTCCAGCTGGTGGTGGCTCTTAGGAGGGATGGCAATAGCTGATGCAATATTTAAGGTAAATAGCAGTTTTGCTAATATACTTCCAAGTATGTGCTTTGTACTAGATTTTTAATGGATAATGAGTAAGAATAGGTGTAGGAGCCATGCAAGGGTAAATTTTGAGCTTGAAAGCTCCTAGATCAGTAGAAAATGCTGTTCCGAACTGTCCTCGAAGCAGGACCCGAGCGTGAAGTGCAAATGCGTTCATGGACACGTCATCATGCCATGCACAAGCACATGGTCACATGGCACTGTCCAGAAGGTCCACAATGACGTCAGACATTCGCGGACGTCGACGGAAGCAAAAACAGTGGAAAAAGTATAGAAGTGTTAAAAATTTTGCTAGAAGGAGGGAAGTGGCAGAGTTTCAAGGTGAAATGTTGTAAATTGGACAAAAATGTTGCTATATTGGGGTAAGTATGATATAAGAAAGTTGTAGGAAAATAGCATGCACTGGTAAAAACCCATGGAATTCTCTCAAAAAAACATTGTTAAAGGGACTTTGTGGTTAAGTTGCACTAATAAAAATCTATGAAATTGAATGAAAAAAGATTGTTTAAGGGGCGTTATGGTTATGTTGCACTAATAAAAACCTATAAAATTCACTGAAAAAACTTTGTTAAAAAACTTTGTTAAAGGGACGTTATGGTTAAATTGCACTAATAAAAACCTACGAAATTAATTGAAAGAACTTTGTTAAGGGGACGTTATGATTAAGTTGCACTAATAAAAAACCTATGAAATTCAATGAAACACTTTGTTAAAGGGATGTTATGGTTAAGTTGCACTAATAAAAACCAATGAAATTTAATGACAAAAATGTTGTTAAAGGGACGTTATGGTTATAAATAAAACCGAATAACCTCAGAAATTCACCAGTTATGGAAAGCTAAGCAACCATAACTCGTGCCACCACCGAGCACTGCTAATACTAATACACAGGACATCAAAGATGACATCACAAATGTCATTGATGACATCACTGATGATATCTGGCACACTTATTTATTTTATTTATTTTATTTTTTATATTTGTATAGCGCGCAGGCAGCCCAGGGGCATTTTGGCGCTGTTACTTGCAGACAGCTTAGTTACATTATGCATAGGTTACATCATTTGGCATTGTCATTTAGGTGTAACAGATATTATGCATGGAGGCGTACAAAAGGTCAGGTATACATGTGGCGAGTGTAGGTGATAGACGGTAGGGAATCAAGCAAACAGGGTGGTTTTCAAGGTTTTGCGGAAGGTGGTCAGGGAAGGTTCAGCTCGCAGGGCAGTGGGGAGGGCATTCCAGTGTAGAGCCGCAAGGTAAGGGAAGCTAGAACCCCCTGCTCTTGATTTTTTTATCATGGGCACCGTGAGTAGGTTGGTATAAGGGGTCCTGGTTGGTCTTGCGGATATGGCCGGGTGGATCCTTTGTGCAAGGTAGGCTGGGGCTGCAGAGTGGATACATTTGTGGGTGAGGGTCAAGGTTTTGAAGATGATCCTCTCTTTTATAGGTAGCCAGTGGGAGGCTCTTCTTGCAGTAGATATATGTTCTCTTTTGGAGATGCCTTGTGCTGCGCGTAAGGCGTTGTTTTGAGTAACTTGCAGTTTCTCAAGGTTTTTAGTGGAGGTCCCTAGGAAGAGGACATTACAGTAGTCCAACCGAGATCCAGTGATAGCCCTAGCTATGTTTGTGCAGGTGTCGCTGGAGAGGTAGGGTCTAACTGCATTGAGGAGTTTGGCCTGGTAGGCAGCTGAGGAGGCAATGGCATTCACCTGTCTAGTCATGGACAAATTGGAGTCCAGGTAGACGCCTAGGGTTTTCACTGACTCAGATACTGGAATGGTGATAGAGTCAATGGTGAAGTGGGAGAACTGAGCGTCAAGTTTTTTAAGAGTGTCAGGGGAGCCTACAAGTAGGATTTCAGTTTTGTCAGAGTTGAGACAGAGGCTGTTGGCGGCCATCCAAGTTTGGATTGCGTTATAGATGGTGTTAAGAGCCTTGGAATCAGTCTCATAGTCACCTGTCAGGGTTACGAGGATCTGCGTGTCGTCCGCGTAATTTGTGTACGAGATCCCCATGGCGTCAAGGTTGAGGAAGAGAGGGCGAGTGAATATGTTGTAGAGGGTAGGAGAGAGGCAGGAGCCTTGAGGGACACCACACAGCATAATGGTTGGGGATGCCGTAGCTAGATCAGAGAAGACCTGCATGGTCCTTCCATGTAGGAAGGAGGTGATCCAGGCACTAGCGTGGGCTGAGAAGTTAGCAGTGGAGGTTAGGTGGTGGCATAAGACGTTGTGATCCACGAGGTCAAACGCAGCAGAGAGATCGAGGAGGAGGAGCAGGACAGGTTTGCCCATGTCTCTGGCATCGTCCATCTGGTTTTTTAAATCCAGTAAGGCGGTCTCGGTTCCGTGTTTTGGGCGGAAACCAGATTGTCTCAGGCCTAGGAGTTGGTTCTCTTCGATGAAGTGTTGGACTTGCAGGTAGGCTGCTTTGTCCAGAATTTTAAGAAGGAAGGGGACGGTGGTGATGGGTCTGTAGTTGTTGGGAGAGGTGGGGTCAAGTGTGGTTTTTTTTATGAGTGGCCTGACCCAGGCTTCCTTGAGGGAGGAGGGTACAATGCCTGTGGTGAAGGATGCGTTTACAAAAGCTGTGATAAATGGGGCGAGGGACTCTGCACAGTCCTTGATAATGGTGGCGGGGCAGGGGTCTCCTTTGCAGTTGGAGGGTTTGATTCCTTTCATTAGGGTGATGATGTCTTTCTCTTGGATGGTTTTGAAGGAGAAGGTGGGGGTGGCCTCTGGAGAGTGGGAGGGGGCGGGAGTGGGGGGGGTGGGAAGAGAGAGTCTGGAGTTCAAGATTTTGGCTTGAAGGAGGTCTAGTTTGTTGCGCATGGCAGTTTGGATGCCGTCACACCAGGCTTTGTCTTTAGTGAAGTTCTGGGGTGTAGGGATAGGGGTTTCAAGTTCCCTGAATATGGAGAACATTTCTTTGGTGTTGGAGTTGGCTTCGGAGATTCTAGTTTCAAATGATTTGGCTTTTGCTAGGATGATGGCTTTTTTGTATTCATTTGAGCGGGTTTTGAAGTCAAGTTTATCTTTGTCATCTTGGGAGGATTGCCAGCGCTTAAGGGCAGCGCGTTTGTTCATCCGGAGTTTAAGTAGGTCTGGGGTGAACCAGGTGTTGGAGTGGCTTGCTGGTTTTGACTTTCGGGGTTTCAGAGGAGCAATGGAGTTGATTGCTGCTGATATAGCCTTATTGTAATTTTGCGCCAGGGTTTCTGGGTTATTGGAGAAGGGAGGTCTGAAGGCAGGACCCTGGAGGAATGGAAGAAGTCTTTCTTTCGTAAGGAGGCGAGCGCTTCTGGTGAGGGCGGGTGGTAGAGGATGGGGGGGTTGGGGTGGGGGGGCGTAGGTGGGGATGTTGAAGGTAATGATGTGGTGGTCAGACCATGGGGAGGGGGAGTTGCCAGTGATTGTTAGAGGGCAGTTGTGCTGAGCAATCCAGTCAAGTGTCCTGCCCAATGAGTGGGTGGGGTCTGTGACAGTGTTGGAGAAGCCTAGAGTTTCAAGGGCTGAGTTGAGTGCTTTGGAGGCAGGGTCCTTGGGGTCATTAAGACCAAGGTTGACATCACCGAGGAGGATCGCTTTGGTGGATTTCTTTAGGTTGTCTGCCAGAAGGTGGGTGATAGTGGATTGGAAGTCTCCTATGGGGCCGGGTGGCCTGTAGACCAGATGGAGTGTAATGGTGCAGTGGTGGGAGGTGGAGAGTTTAAGTTGGAGGTAGTCGCTGGTGTTGTTCGTGGTTTTATCATTTTTTCTGATGTTAATTGAGTCTTTGGCTATGATTGCAACTCCCCCGCCTTTCGTGGGGCGGTCTTGCCTGATGATGGTGTATCCAGGTGGGAGTGCAAGGGAAAGCGCAGGGCCCGAGGCTTCATGCAGCCACGTTTCGGTGACTAAGAGGATGTCTAGGTTGTTTGAGGTGATGAGGTCATGGATGTCTAAGGCATGGGCATTGAGGGATCGGGCGTTGATCAGGGCACATTTGAGATAGGGGGGTGAGGGGGGGTGGAGACTGGTGGGGGGTCAGTAGTGTCCGGGCTCATATGTAAGGTAACAGTGGCAGGCACATCAATACATTCAACTGGTGAGGTAGAAGAATTGGCAATAGTGGGGGTCCCATTTTCAGGGGTCATAGGCATGGTAAGAAAGGCAGGTACATCAATACATTCAACTGGTGAGGTAGAAGAATTGGCAATAGTGGGGGTCCCATTTTCAGGGGTCATAGGCATGGTAACAAAGGCAGGTACATCAATACATTCAACTGGTGAGGTAGAAGAATTGGCAATAGTGGGGGTCCCATTTTCAGGGGTCATAGGCATGGTAACAAAGGCAGGTACATCAATACATTCAACTGGTGAGGTAGAAGAATTGGCAATAGTGGGGGTCCCATTTTCAGGGGTCATAGGCATGGTAACAAAGGCAGGTACATCAATACATTCAACTGGTGAGGTAGAAGAATTGGCAATAGTGGGGGTCCCATTTTCAGGGGTCATAGGCGTTAAGGTCGCGGTTTTGTAGACCTGAGATTTGGCCTTAAGGTGTGCGAGAAGTTTAGCTCTAGTTATTGTGCCTGTTGCCCTCGATACAGATCTGATGGCTGTGCTGGATGAAGGGTGGGGGCCATGGAGGGAGTTCATCTGTGGGGAGGTACAAAGGGGTCTGGTGCGCAGGAGCGTACCTGATGTGGATGATGTGGAAGTTGCAATGGGTCTCAATGGTAAACGAGTATTCCGCATGCTAGTAGATTGTGGAATAGATCTGTGTGGAGCACAGAAGGTGCGGGCGCGTAGCAGATCATGTCTAGGTTGAGTTATGAGGAGCTGGATGGGAGGGGATGCATGGATCCTCTTACCTCTAGGCGGTGAGAGCAGATCGTTCCTGGCTGATGGCGACGAGCAGCGAAGAGCTGCAAAGAGTACGGGAGGCCTTTTCTCCTGGCCTTCGCTCCTCGGTCCTCATCCCCTCTATTTAACGCAGGATGGGAGGGGCAGGCAGGCGGGCGCAGCGAATCGGATCCTGGGCTTGTGGCGGTGATTTTGGCGGCATATTTTGTTGTTGTGGTCTCCATGGCAACAAGGTCTGCCATTTTGGGTGCTTCCTCGACCACGGGATACGCGGCAGGCAGTAACACGCGGCACGCGTCGGCTCCAAAGCACAAAGGAGCAGCTGATCTGGCATCCAGCTGCAAGGAGATCATGCGTGCTCGCAGCTGAGCTGCAAAGAGTACGGGAGGCCTTTTCTCCTGGCCTTCGCTCCTCGGCTGCGCCTCTCGGTCCTCACCCCCTCTATTTAACGCAGGATGGGAGGGGCAGGCAGGCGGGCGCCGCGAATCGGATCCTGGGCTTGTGGCGGTGATTTTGGCGGCATATTTTGTTGTTGTGGTCTCCATGGCAACGAGGTCCGCCATTTTGGGTGCTTCCTCGACCACGGGATACGCGGCAGGCAGTAACACGGGGCACGCGTCGGCTCCGAAGCACAAAGGAGCAGCTGATCTGGCATCCAGCTGCAAGGGGATCATGCGTGCTCGCAGCTGAGCTGCAAAGAGTACGGGAGGCCTTTTCTCCTGGCCTTCGCTCCTCGGCTGCGCTTCTCGGTCCTCACCCCCTCTATTTAACGCAGGATGGGAGGGGCAGGCAGGCGGGCGCAGCGAATCGGATCCTGGGCTTGTGGCGGTGATTTTGGCGGCATATTTTGTTGTTGTGGTCTCCATGGCAACGAGGTCGCCATTTTGGGTGCTTCCTCGACCACGGGATACGCGGCAGGCAGTAACACGGGGCACGCGTCGGCTCCGAAGCACAAAGGAGCAGCTGATCTGGCATCCAGCTGCAAGGGGATCATGCGTGCTCGCAGCTGAGCTGCAAAGAGTACGGGAGGCCTTTTCTCCTGGCCTTCGCTCCTCGGCTGCGCCTCTCGGTCCTCACCCCCTCTATTTAACGCAGGATGGGAGGGGCAGGCAGGCGGGCGCAGCGAATCGGATCCTGGGCTTGTGGCGGTGATTTTGGCGGCATAGTTTGTTGTTGTGGTCTCCATGGCAACGAGGTCCGCCATTTTGGGTGCTTCCTCGACCACGGGATACGCGGCAGGCAGTAACACGGGGCACACGTCGGCTCCGAAGCACAAAGGAGCAGCTGATCTGGCATCCAGCTGCAAGGGGATCATGCGTGCTCGCAGCTGAGCTGCAAAGAGTACGGGAGGCCTTTTCTCCTGGCCTTCGCTCCTCGGCTGCGCCTCTCGGTCCTCACCCCCTCTATTTAACGCAGGATGGGAGGGGCAGGCAGGCGGGCGCAGCGAATCGGATCCTGGGCTTGTGGCGGTGATTTTGGCGGCATATTTTGTTGTTGTGGTCTCCATGGCAACGAGGTCCGCCATTTTGGGTGCTTCCTCGACCACGGGATACGCGGCAGGCAGTAACACGGGGCACGCGTCGGCTCCGAAGCACAAAGGAGCAGCTGATCTGGCATCCAGCTGCAAGGGGATCATGCGTGCTCGCAGCTGAGCTGCAAAGAGTACGGGAGGCCTTTTCTCCTGGCCTTCGCTCCTCGGCTGCGCCTCTCGGTCCTCACCCCCTCTATTTAACGCAGGATGGGAGGGGCAGGCAGGCGGGCGCAGCGAATCGGATCCTGGGCTTGTGGCGGTGATTTTGGCGGCATATTTTGTTGTTGTGGTCTCCATGGCAACGAGGTCCGCCATTTTGGGTGCTTCCTCGACCACGGGATACGCGGCAGGCAGTAACACGGGGCACGCGTCGGCTCCGAAGCACAAAGGAGCAGCTGATCTGGCATCCAGCTGCAAGGGGATCATGCGTGCTCGCAGCTGAGCTGCAAAGAGTACGGGAGGCCTTTTCTCCTGGCCTTCGCTCCTCGGCACTTGTTTTTCATTCACTGAAATATCTAGGCCAGGTGGTTTCATTCACTGATAGTCAGAATATTAAAATTCAAAAGGTCATGTATATCTAGACATTAACCTTGTCATATGTTCTTAAAGTACTTTCCTTAGGGTTTGGTCTCAGCTCGTGGTGCACGTTCATGGGGCAATAGGCAGGCCTCAAACACACAATTCATTTGTATACATGAAGATAAACTTTAATGCTATTAACATTTTCTGATGATGCTGTTTCTTTCTTCATTACTTTAGTTTTCCTGTATGGGCATCTGATTTGTATGCATTGTGGGTCTTCATATGTATTGTTTGCACTAGCACAAGTGTGTAGTAAGTCTTGAATCTTTAGCTAATTATTACATATTTAACATTACACAATCACTCCTGACATCATGTAACCAACATTATTAACACAACTCCTTGTAGGGACTTTTCATCAAAATCAATTTCCCATGTGATGTCATCAGTGATGCCATCAATGACATTTGTGATGTCATGGTTGATGCTCTGGGTGTTAGTCTTAGGAGTCCACGGTGGTGGCGCAGGTTATGGTTGCTCTGAGGTTTTGTATGATGATGTTATCCAAGTATGCTCCTGCATAGGCCTAGGGGGTTATAAGACTTAGTTAATTAGTCTTTGGAACAGTACAGGTGCTTGATACAGAACAAGATATTGTACAGTAGAGGCCCTCTGGTGTAGAAAACATGATTTTCCCTTTCTTCTGGAGCCAAAAGGGATGTTCTTTTATTGATCAGGTAGACATGAAGGTGTCAGTGAAGATTCCATAGATTTTCTAATTGACATGGGCCATTTTGTAGCTGTGGAGGCAGGACCTTTCATTTAACTATCAAAAGCATTACAAGGCCATCAGCTTGCATCTGGTTTCCCCATGAGTACACCTGGGGAGTCCCAATGGCTTCAGCAGGGTTTGTTGACCTGCAACTCCAGTGTTTTTTATATTTCCTATCATGCAGGAAACAGAGTTGTTTAGATTTTTCTGGAGGTGTTTGGATGCAGTGAAAGTTATACCTCACTATGCTTTGTTTCTCTGAGAACACACCTCGATGACTTTGAGGAAGTCCTGCAGGGCTTGAGATTGGTAGAGTCATGGACCATTCAGGATCATACCTTGAATTGGGGAGTACATCCTCTGAGTTCCTACAGCTTGTGGTGGCCACCATGGTCAGTTCATCTGAGTCCTCAGACCCCCTTCCACAAGTACACATGGAAAGCTTGGAAGGTTTTTCTTTGATCTATCTGTTGAGCCTCAACATGTAAGTCAATGACAACCTCTGCAATTACATAGGATCATTGCCACCATGCCAGTAGCGTGTTCTCTAAGGTTGGAAGCAAGACCAGGACTTTGTTCAACACCTTGAATCTGCCTCTCATGCCAATCATGCAGCCACTTCTGTCGTTATGGGTCTGGTGAATGTTTTGGTTCACAAGGTCCATAACAGGTCCATCTGTTCAAGTGTTTAGTGGTGTTCGAGAGTTTGATGATACTCAAAAACGGATTAAGAAACATTAAAATGTATCTGTTGTAGAGAACTGTTTGATTACAAAAGATTGTAATTAAAATGACTTTTCTCTTTTATCTTTCATTTTATATGATATCTGTATATATAACTAGAATCATTTCCTCCATTAAGTTGCTTAGCAAGAATATTAAGATGGGGCGCAGCCCCATTACTAAAGAGAGTTTGAGTTTTTCTTTGTCTATTTAAAGCTAGAGATTTAGGCAGGGATCCCCACTTTGGACAGAGGCTTTGAAACTGCCATTTATCTGTTCTGTACCTAGCGCCGTAGCGAGTTACGCTCTTTTCCCAACCCAATTAATTTCTTACAAAAAAGGTAGCAGGCAGCCCACTCTAGAAGGAACATGGCATGACAACCTGTTCTGTGGGTTTTTTCCCACTTTAAGAGTCAGCAGCCATCACTTTTTGCTCACTGTACCTTTCGCAAAGGAGGACTATCCATTTTCATATCAGTCTTTTTCCCGCCTACAAGGGCAGTCCAGCACCGAAATGCCAGGCAATCCTCTTTGAATAAGAGTACCAACAGCTACCACAGACATGTTTTTCATCCTTGTTGGGCGTCACCAGTGAGGTGGAGCTATGCCTCTCTGAGCAAAGTGAGCAAGGGGTCCACGTCTGGGTTCCCCAGGTAACGTTGGGTGACCAACCCCAAACTCTTTCCAAAATACAAAAAAGGTAGCAGGCAGCCCTCCCTCAAAAGAACATGGCATGATAACCTGTTCTGTGCTTTTTGCCCACTTTGAGAGTGCACAGCCATCGCTTTTTGCTCACTGTACCTTTCACAAAGGAGGAATATTCATTTTCAGATCGGTCTTTGTCCCGCCCACAAGGGCAGTCCAGTACCGAAATGCCAGGCAAACCTGTTTTGAACAAGAGTACCAACAGTAAACCCAGACTCGTGTTTCAGCCTTGTTGGGCCTCATCAGTGAGGTGGAGCTGTACCTCTCTGAGCACAGTGAGCAAGTGGTCCATGTCTGGGTTCCCCCACATGTGTTTCGGCCTAGTCGGGCCACATCAGTGAGGTGGAGCTGTGCCTCTCTTAGCACAGTGAGCAAGGGGTCCAAGTCCAACCCAAGCATTTATTGCATTATTACCTGTAAATATAAAATGCAACAAAAAAACTACAAACAACAAATCTATTGGGTTTGCCAATGTTTGTTTACATATGAGATTGTCCAAAGTGTATTAACCCCTTAACTGCTGAGTGTTTTCGCTCCCAGTGCTGAGCCCTTTTTTGGACGTTTTGGTATGTCGCATTCAATCCTTTGTAACTTTTTTGTTACAAGTGATATCCTGGCCAAATGTGCTCCTTTTTCTTCCCACATGTAGGTGGTCACACGCCCCCAAGGATTAGTCGTTTGCTGTAGGGGAGTGTGAGAAAGTAACAAAAAAGTGAGCACATTTTTTGTTTTTCAGAAAATGCAAATAAAATGATGTACAAAGAAGCCTGTGGTTTTTTCCTTGTAAGAGCTAGGAACACATGGTTTGCGGTTCTCAAATTTGCCATTTTCTAACCTTTAAAAAACAGGTTGAGTGGAAACAAAAAACATATTTTTCATAAGTTTACCACCAGTTTTGTGAGAGGTAGGTGATTTTCCCTTATTTTTAATGGGACATGCTTGGACGTAATGGAAGAGGAGGGTAGGAAACTTCAATGGGAACACAGAAAGGCATACATTTCTGTAAATTAGACAACATTCCAAGTTTAGGAAGGGGTCATTTGTGCAGGACAGGCAACAACTATGTACCTATAATTCACATAGTTTGGGAAAAAATTGGAAAAGTAACAGAAACAAAGTATGTGCTGGACATGTTTGCACTTGTAAGGTAATGGCTTGAGAAAGGAAATGCACCGTTACATTCTCCGACTATTCTAGTTAGGAAATCACACATTTTTCATAATGTATAACAAAAAAAGCAATACCACGAGCTAAAAACTGTGCCATGGTACACTGGATTTATATGCTGACGCTTAAACAGACATACTTAGCATTTGAAAATAAGGAAAATGAATGTGGTGAAGAATGGCAACCATACAATTTCTGAAAGAGCACAGACTAGATAAGTGACTTGCACAGGTTACAAACCGTACAATGCCTAAAACAGTGACTAAATGTAGGCCACATTTGGGAAATGAAAGAGTTGTGTAACAAAGGTGTAACAAAGTACAGTAGCAAATGTCTGAACAAGTTATCAAAACCAAGAGAAAACAACAAATGTCCTACTTTCACACATTGCCACAGGTGTACCAATAAACATGGTATCTCACATGTGTGGGTGCACTGACCTGGGCGCAAAGGGAAAAGGCTAAACTACTGGTTCATCAAACTCTGGGGAAGACTGGATTTGGCTTTGTGAACAACCCGCAGATTTGGGCCTTGGGTGTCGCAGCCACCAAGGAAAACCTACAACCCCATGCATTTCTGAAAAGAAGACACCCCTGGGAATCCAAAGAGGTTAACCTGCGCAACTCGCCCTAGAATGTATTAACCTCAAGGCCTGGCAAAGTCCAAAATGTAAGGAACAAAACACAACTTTCAGACATTTGCCAGCAGGAAACCACCAAAAACACGCTGGCAACAGCACATGTCCTACCTTCCCACATTCCCACAGGTAGCCCGACAAAAACGGTACTTCACATGTGTGGGTGCACTGACCTGGGCGCAAAGGGAAAAGGCTAAACTACTGGTACATCAAACTCCCTGGGGAACACTGAATTTGGCTTTGTGGACAACCCACAGATTTGGGCTTGGGGTGTCGCAGCCACTGTCTTAACAGGAGCCCCCGCAACCCCTGCGGTGCAGGAGGCCCCACCAGCACATGTCTTGTCAGGGGGCCCCACTTGGAGAAAATAAAAGAAAAATATCTATTTTTTTAATTTTCTTTTTTTTTTCTTTTTGATTTCACTTTGCATTCATAAAGAAATTATTTTTGTAACAGAAATAATGTCTTTATGAAGGCAGAGTGACTACAAAAAGAAACTTTCTTTAAGAAGTTCGAGGGACCCCCTCATCCCATGCAATCAAAGACCTTAGGCTGGAAGCCTCCATGTCATGGGGTGGGGAAGCCCTATGACTTCATAAAGAAACAATGGGCCTCATTATGAGTTTGCTGGTCCGGAAACAACAGTACCGGTAAGTTTGCCAGTACTGTTGTCTCCAGATCGGCAAACTACAAGTTTTGCGAGTGGGTGCCTTTCAGCCCGCCAGGTCTGACCTTGCGGGCAGGCGGCACCAGCACACAGAACTTGCCTGATGCACCGGCACATTCATATATGGTGCCAGTGCATCCGGCCTCCCCATTGAGTCCAATGGGACTCAAATGGGAATAGGGAGTAATAGTTTCCGGTGCCCGGGAATGGGCAATTACCAGGTCTGCCGGTGCTGTAAGGCACCGGTAATTGCCCATTCCTGTGCACCGGAAAACTCATGACTCCGGCGGCAGCTGTGTTGGTATTTACCGGCATGGCTACCGCCAGGGTCATAATGACCCCCAGTATCTTTTTGAAGTCACTCTGCATTCATAAAGAAATTATTTCCATTATGGTTCCGTCCTTAAAGGAAAACATTTCTTTATGAAGTCAACATAACTTCCAAAAGAAACAATTTCTTTTTGAAGCAATAGGGCTCTCCTTAACCCCATGACGGGTGCGTTTGTGAGTGTATGGTGAAAGGGTGCACATTTAAATGTATAGGTGGCTGCCTGTGTGAGTGTATGGTGAAAGGGTGCACACTTAAATGTATGTGTGGGTACCTGGGTGTGTGTGCCTGTAAGTTCAAAGGATGCACACTTAAATGTACAGGTGGCTGCCTGGGTGTGCCTGTATGGTGAAAGGGTGCACACTTAAATGTATGGATGGTTGGGTGTACATGTATGTATATGGTGAATGGTGTGTGTGCTTGTGTTCAGGGTTGCAACAAAACCTACATTTCGGCAGGGCTAACCCTTCAAATGTTCGGGAGAGGTGCTAACTTCACGGGCGGTGGGGGAGGGGCAAACGTATGTGTGTGGGGGCCATTCAATTTCTTTACGCATTTGAATGAGACTATTCTAGTGCAGCTTCAATGTTACAAGCAGTTAACTCTCTTCTTTAAGGTTTAAAGCTCCCACTTGTGGACTGCTGTGCAAATTGAGTGGTCTCATGTTCCCTCCCTATCCTTCCAATCCTTCCCCTGGCATGCAAGTACTAAACCCATATCACAATTTCAATTGGCAAAAAAATGTGGCATTTGAATGCAGGTACTAACAGTGAAATGCTTTATGTTAGTAATTGCTTGGAATTTGTTACAGCAAAACCCAGGTGGCGTTTAACATCTTTGTCCTGTTCTGTCCGGCAACTGCTCGGAGGGTAAGCCAGGTCGAGTCAACATAGCCCAACATTTCGGGGGGGGGGGATGTTGAATCCCAGTCACCTCAATGGTGTTGCATCACTACTTGTGTGTAATGCCTTGATTACTTATTGGTAATCTTCATTAGTCCTAGCACTATTCTTCCTCGTCCCACTACTTGTGTATGAGGTACTCTGCCTCATACACAAGTACTGGGATGAGGTAGAGGTACATTGCCTAACTTAGCTACCTTTCATTTTCATTACTTCTAGTCCCACTCGTCCTCATCCCAGTACTTACCTATGAGTGAAGGAGCCGCATATGTAAGCTCTGGGACAAGGAAGAGGGATGTGGAGGTAATTCTGGGCCAAGGAGCTGATTTTGGGGTTTGGGGTGGGGGTGGGAGGGAGAGGGGATGTTTGTGGGGGTGCGGGGGAGCGGGATTGTGTGACAAATCATAATGGTTGTTCATGCCCAGCCTAAGCAGGCATGATATGTGGTACTAGTGGCTAGAGAGGCATTTTGGTGCAGCCAGTTTAGTCATTCATCAGTTTGGTATGAATTATTTTATAACTCGGCATTTCTGATAAAGCAGTTCTGCTAAGTGTAATTACCTAGATAGATTGTCATTTCAGTGCTGCCAGACTAGTCGTTTTTTACTGGGGCATTGTATATTTTTCTTGGAATCTGTGATAAAATGATATGAAATAAGTCATTTATAACGCGCCTGTACAAAAGTGTGCTAGGCGCGACAAAACATGGGAGGGAAGATAGAGGGAGGACAAGACAAACAATCTTACTAGGCTTTGTGCCATTCAGATCGTGGAGGTGTGAGAACGAGAAGTGCAAGGGGAAAGGGAGGGGTAAGTGCAAGGGAGAGGGGAGGGAAAACAGGGCAGCAATTCCCTGACTAAGTGCAGCCAGGGCAGTGCAGCTCTGGGTAGTGCAAGGGGAACAAGGGACTGTGGGTTACATTTACAGCCCCTAAGTGCCTGGTAGGCCCAGAGGCAGTGCAGGAGTGACTGATCAAGAAAGGGTCTGGACATAGTGAGACTCTGAGGGTAGCCCAGCAACCAGTCGGTACAGCAGACAGGTAGGTCAGGTAGGCCACGAGGGGAGGGAGAGATAGAAAGCAGAGGAGAAGAGGAAAGTTCTGAGCTGCTTCTGGATTATCAGGTGGTCAGGCTCAAGTTTGAGTAGGGCAGGGAGGCCTTTCCAGAGGGAGGCACCTGCATAGGAGAGAGATCTACCCACCCACACTCTCTGCCTGGGCAAGTGTCTAACCCTCAGAGAGTTGGAGGTAGCTGAGCAAAGGGCTTGAGAAGGAAGATATTTTGGAAGAGAGCGATAGATGTAGTGTAGGCCCAGGCCAGAAAGCTTTGTGGACAATGCAAAGGGTCTTGACCTTGAGACTTGCAGCAACCAGGAGCCAGTGGAGAGATTACGGGGCTGGAGAGATATGATCCTGGGCTTGAGGCCAAGGATAAGTCTTGCGGTCCTGTTCTGGATTAGTTGCAGAGGGCAGAGAGTAGAGAAAGGCAGGTTGAGAAAGAGGCTTTTGCAGTAGTCCAGCCTTGAGTGAACCTGGGCTCTGGAGACAGTGAGCTTCTGGAGGAAAGTGACAAAGGGAAGAGTTCCTTTGAGGAGTAGCAGCTGGTAGTGTGACTTCTTGGCGATGTCCGAGATGTGAGGAGAGAAAGACAGAGTGGAGTCAAAGATGACAACCAAGTTTTTTTGCCTCACAGGAAGGCGAAAGAAGAGGGCACAAGGTGGGTGGAGATAGTGCGAGAGGGAAAGCATGGGCAGGGGTCCCAATGAGAAGGATCTCCATCTTACTGGCATTAAGGGAGAGATCAGTGGATGCGCAACAATCCTGAATCGCAGATTGACAGTCAGAAATGAGAGAAAGGAGAGGAGTCTGAGGGGAGCCCGAAGGACAGCTGAGTGTCATCTGCATAAGAGGAAAAGGTAGAGATCAGGTGGGACAAAGGGGCCAGGAAGAGGCTGAAAAACCAGAGTGAGAGGATGGAGCCCTGGGGAACGCCACAGGTATACAGAGATGTGGCAGAGAGAAAGGGACCAAGGTGCACCTGGGAGAGGCAGTCCAAGAGGAAGGAGGTCAGCCACTCAAGGGCCTGATCCGTGATGCCCAGTTTCTCATGGAGTCGATTAATCAGGATGGCGTGGTGACCGTGTTGAAAGCAAAGCAATTATCAAGGAGGATGTGGATAGAAGGAATGCTGTAATCAAGGTTAGAGAGCAGTTCTTCACAGGTGTTCAGGAGAGCAGTTTCATGCCTCTGGAAGCTCTGAATCCAGACTGATGGTCATGGAGACAACCAACAGATTCAGTGTGGAGAGTAAGCTGGAAAATGGCCAGTTTTTTTCCAACAGTTTGTAATGGATATTAGGCAACAGTTTTCAAGGCAGGCAGGAAAGGCAGACAGCTTCTTGGGGAGTGGGTGCACACGTGAGTGCTTAAGGGGATAGGGGAACATTCCAGTGGTGAAAAAGTGATTCCAGAAATCAGCCAAGGCTGGAGCGAGGGTATCAATATGGTCCTTGAAGGTTCTAGAGGAGCAGGGGAGCACCTGTTTGGACAACACTTTCAAATATCGGACTTGTCTAGAAACCTCATCAGGTATTGTCAGAGAGAAAGAAGAGAAAGGAGGAAGAGAAGTAGAGCTGGCCAATGGGGGGCAAAGAGAGGAAGAGGGAGAGGAAGAGGAGATGGGGGACTGGATATCCTCAGTTTAAGTGGAGAAGTGAGAGAACAGAGCAATACAGAGGGCCTAGGAGGGAACACAAGAGGTAAAGACTGCAACAGGATTGACCAGTTACTTACAGATTTTAAAGAGTGTGGCCTTGTTGGTAGAGGCCGCGGCGATGTAGGCTTTAATGTGTGCTCTCTTCTTGATGAGTGTTATTGCTTAGATTGGCATTTTGGTGCAACCAGTCTCGGTATGTCTAAATGTGGCCTGGCATGCTTTACTGTAATGTTATTACACTGGTGTACATTGTGCAGCCAGTTGGACATCTCTTCATTGTGGCATGGCATTTTTAATTGCAAAGCATTAATGTTCCTGTGCACTGTTGGTGACTTGCATGTATTGGATTGGTGTGACCCTACAAAACCATTGCATACACTCTGCCTTTTTAGCCAATTTTTCTCAGAAAGTGTGCTGTATATTGCATTAAAACACATATTTATATCTTTCTCCTAGTGCAGTGTGTGGCATAGCCCTTCAACAGCACATTTGTGTGTATTGCGCAAGCGTGATGATCTAGGCCGGCCCCGAGTGTGGCGCGACCCATGATTTGTTGCTGAGTTGGGGGGGGCCCCTCAGCATGGCTCGCAGGGGGGCCCCCACATTTTGTGTTACGCCACTGGTCACAGCCACCAAGCAAAACAGGCAACCCCATGCATTTTTGAAATGAAAACACCCGTGGGAATCCAAATAGGTTTGACTTGCACAAATCGCCCTTGAATGTATTACCCACAAGGCCCGGCAAAGTCCAAAATGAATGGAAAAAAAACTATTTTCAGACATTTGCCACCAGGAAACCAATGAAAAACACCAGCAACAACACATGTTCTACCTGCCCACATTTCCACAGGTATCCCAAGGAAAATGGTACCTCACATGTTGTTAAGAATGATGGCAAGGTGCGCACTCTTGACTGGCAACAGAATGCGTGCCTTGTCACTAATTCTTAACTTTTATGTTCCAGGAGTCCCGGGCTCAAAAGGCTGCAGCACCAGGCCCTTCATGCCTTACAATGGAGAGCCACAAACATGGCTTTCCCCCTCCCCCATCAAAGGTAAGATCTGTGCTATGGAGGGGTTTGTTTCCCGTCACCTGCAAGAGAAATTAAGTGCAAAAAATACAAGTACCAGAATTATTAGAGACACTATAGTCAATTAACCTGCTACACCTGAAAAGGAAATGAAGACACGCCTGAAAAGGTAAAGAAACACAGCCTCCCTGAAGATTGATGGAGTCATGAAAACGTGTGTTTGGAGGAGAAGTCAATGCAGGAAAACTTGACTGGCAACAGAGTGCACGTCTTGTCACTAATTCTTAACTATTAGGTACCTCACATGTGTTGGTGCACAGACCTGGGCGCAAAGGGTAAACCAGTGGTATATCAAATGCTATGTGGAAGACAGGATTTGGCTTTGCGGATAACCCACAGATTTGGGCGTGGGGTGTTGCAGCCACAAAGGAAAACAGGTAACCCCATGCATTTCTGAAAAGAATACGCCTGTGGGAATCCAAAGAGGTTTGACTTGCACAAATCGCCCTAGAATGTTTTACCCACAAGGCCCGGCAAAGTCCAAAATGTAGTGAAGAAACACAATTTTCAGACATTTACCACCAGGAAATCACAGAAACACGCCGGCAACAACACATGTCATACCGACCCAAGGTCTTACAGGTTACCCATTGAAAACGGTACCTCACATGTGTGGGTGCACTTACCTGGGTGCAAAGGGAAAAGGCTAAACCACTGGTACACCAAACTCCCCAGGAAGACCACATTTTTACTGGATTTGGTCTTGTGGTCAACCCACATTTTTGGGCCTGCTGTGTCACAGCCACCAAGGATAACAGGGACCCCATCCATTTCTGAAAAGAAGACACCTTTTGGAATCTAAAGAGTTCAGACTTGCGCAAATCGCCCTAGAATGTATTTCCCACAAGGCCAGGCAAAATTCCAAAATGTAAGGAAACAAACACAATTTTCAGACATTTGGCACCAGGAAACCTCTGAAACACACTGACAACACCACATGCCATGGCTTCCCTTCCCACGTTCTCACAGGTGTTCCGACAAAAATGGTAGCTCACATGTGTGGGTGCACTGAATTGGGTGCAACTGGAAAAGGCTAAACCACTGGTACATCAAACATCCTGGGGAAGACTGGATTTGGCTTTGTGGACAACCCACAAATTTGGGCCTGGGGTGTCGCATCCACTAAGGAAACAGGGAACCCCATGCATTTCTGAAAGAAGACACCTGTGGGAAGCCAAAGAGTTCTGACTTGTGCGAATCTCCCTAAAATGTATTACCCACAATGCCATAGCAAAGTCCAAAATGTAGGGAAAAGCAGTAATGCAGTGCAGCCAGTGCTCCTGAACGATTGGGGGTGATGTACCCGGCTGGGGGCACCTTTCTACCATGTGGGTCAATCATGCCCAAGTCCAGCAGCGATACCAGGGAGCCCCAGCAAGGTCCCCATCATTCACTGGAGGGAAAATCTGCAACTCAGCCCAGCCAGTGGTCCAGGACAGCTGGGTATTCCGCCCCTTGGCTTTGTGTGCTTGTCTCCCATGTGGGTTGACCTTCCCCAAGTCCAGCGGCAGTCCCAGGGTGCCGCAGCAGGGTCCCCATCCCTTCCCGGAGGGAAAAGCTGTAATGCTGCATGGTTAAAGCTCAAGGACGGCCGGGGTTACTGCTCCTTGCATGGGCACCTGTCTCCCATGTGGGTCGACTGTTCCCAAGTCCAGCGGCGGTTCCACTGAGCCCTTGCAGGGTCACCAGCCCTCCCTGGAGGGAAAACCTGTAATGCAGCACAGCTAGAGCTTTAGGACAGCCAGGGTACTGCCCCGGGCATTGGGCACCCGTCTCCAATGTGGGTCGACCGTCCACAAGTCAAGCCGTGGTCCCAGGGATCCCGGCAGGGACCCCATCCCTCCCCGGAGAGAAAAGCTATAACACAGCCCAGCCAGATCTCCAGGATGGCCGGGGGTGCTGACCCCGTCCTTGGGTGCCTGTCCCCAATATGGGTCGATCATCCACAAGTCCAGCGGCAGTCCCAAGAAGCCCTGGCAGGGTCCTCATCCCTCACCGGAGGAAAAGCTGTAATGCAGCCCAGTCAGAGCTCTAGAGTGGCTGGGGGTGATGTCCTCAGCCTTGGGCGCCTGTCTCCGTGGGTCGACCATCCCCAAGTGCAGCGGCAGTCCCAGGGAGTCCCGGTAGGGTCACCATCCCTCCCCGGAGTTTAAAGCTGTAATGCAGCATGGCCAAAACTCAAGGACGGCCAGGGGTGCTGCTCCCATCCTTGGGTGTCTGTCTCCAAGGTGGGTCCATCGTCCACAAGTACATCCGCGGTCCCAGGGAGCCCCGGCAGGACCCTCATGACTCCAGATGGAAATGCTTTAATGCAGCCCAGCCAGAGCTCCAGAACGGCCAGGGGTGCTGCCTCTGACCTTGGTCACCTCTCTCCCATGTGGGTCGACAGTCCCCAAGTCCATCGGTAATCATGGGGTGACCCAGCGGGGTCCCTGTCCCTCCCTGGAGGGAAAAGCTGTAACAAGGCAGACCAGAGCTCCAGGATGGCAGGGGTGCTGCCCCTATACTTGGGCGCCTGTCTCCCATGTGGGCCGACCGTCCTCAAGTCCAGCGGAGGTTCCTGGGATTTCCCACAGTGTCCCTATCCCTCACTGGAGGGAAAAGCTGTAACACATCCAGGCCAGAGCTCAAGGATCCTCGGGGTGATGTCCCTGGCCTTGGGTGCCTGTCTCCCATGTGGGTCGACTGTACCCAAGTCCAGAATCCATCCCAGGGAGTCCTTGCAGGGCCATCATCCACCCCCAGAGAGAAAAGCTATAACACAGCACGGTTACAGGCCCCAGGTGGTGGGAGTGGCTGCCCCTGGCCTTGGGTGCCTGTCTACAAAGTGGGTTGACCATCCACAAGTCCAGCCATGGTCCCAGGGAGGCCCGGCAGAGTCATCATCCCTCACCGAAGGGTAAAGATGTAACACTGCATGGTTAAAGGCTCCAGGACAACCATGGGTGCTGCCTCCGGCTTTGGGAGCCTGTCTACAATGTCAGTCGACCATCCTCAAGTCTAGCTGTGGTCCAAGGGAGCCCTGGCAGGGTCCCCATCCCTCCCCTGAGGGAAAAGCTGTAACGCAGTGCAGTCAGAGCTCCAGGATGGACAGATGGGAATGATGTCCCCGGCCATGGGCGACTGTTTCACATGTGGGTCGATCATCCTCAAATCCAGTGGCGGCCCAATGGAGCCCTGGTCGCCTGTCTCCATTGTGTGTTGACCGTCCTCAAGTCTAGTGGCGGTCCCAGGGGGTCCCAGCAAAGTCCACATCCCTCCCCCATCCCAAGCATGGGGCCAGCCCCCTGGTGCCCCCAAGTGTGCCACTGCAAAAGCATTGACATGTTGTATTGCCTTCCTTGAGAGCACATTTGTGCAAAACTGCACTGATCTTCCCCCAAAGGAGGCAAAACAACATTGTGCCTCCTTTGTGGCTTTTTTGGGGTGTGGGGGTGGCAGGCTGTTTGGCCTGAAGGGGCCCCACCCACAAAATCAATTCTCTGGTGGTCTAGTGTGCTTTTCTGCTTCCCACGGGGGGCAAAATGGGGCCAGTGTTCAATGTTATTTTGCCTTCCATGGGGGCAAATGGGTGCAAAACAGCACCCATCTGCCCCCATAGAAGGCACAAAAACATGGTGCCACCTGGATTTGCCTTTTTAAAGTGGGGTGGGGGGCTGTTGGTGGGCCAGTGGGATTGCTGGTCAAGGAGAAAACGAATGCCCAAGCAGCACTGAAAAACGTGTCTGCTATATTTACACGCTGAAGCCTTTGGCTTCAGCGTGTATATCATTTCCTGATGACGTTGGTGCACATAGCGTGTGCTGACATCACCACACCCACCCATTGCCCTCCAGGCATGGAAGGGGAAGTCTTCCCCTTAATGGCCTGGAGGTCAGGAGTATCACTGCAGCAACAAGGGAGGGATGATTCGCCCCCCCCAAAGGTAAGCACTGTGGAGCATGAGAGATCTCGTCCTCTGCACTGGGAACTGACTCCAGAGGATGAGATATCGTCTCCTCCCCAGTTAAGGGGTAACATATGTATTGTAATCAACATATGCCTCTCGATTTGTTAATTTCACAAACAATGTGATTGCCATTGTTTCACCATTTATAATAATTTTTACAAATACATGTATTGTCTAAATATTTTTTTTTAGGTTGTCCTGACTTGTAATGGGAACACATTTCCCTCTGACAGGGAAGAAAGATAAGAAACCCAAAGAATACTTACAAGATCAGGAACAATAAAACAACATAGACAAGACAGACATCTATATATATAAAATGCTTAAGTATGTTTCCGTACTTCAGTCCTTGGAGCTTGGCACTGTATCAGGTCGGCCTGGTCACATGGTGAGGGACCATGGCTGAGGCATAATTACGGGGATTTGATTTGTATTTCTGCTCCGGGGAGTCTTTAGCAATGGCAGGTGTAACCTAGGCATCAAGAGCGCGACATGTTGATTGCAACTTCGCTACTTTAGCTGTGGGGCTCCGGTCAGGGTTGGGCTGCATGGTCAGCACCTTGTAGCTCCCTCTGAGCTGCTTCGGCTCTGGGCCTCTGGTTTGCGGCCTACCTTTGGCTTGATTATATGTGGCGGTATAACGTCCATAAGGCGAGGGTCATGAGGGTGAGGATTGGTTCCTTATACATCAATCCATCTGCAGGGTCTTATCTTCAGGGTGTTAGTAGCATGAAGCGTCTGCAAGCATATACACAAGCTCTTCTGGCGTCTTGCATTTCTGCGATGCGGTGGTTGGTCTATGTGAAAAATAATAACAAAGCATGTCTGTGAGTGTGTGCGGTCCTCTAAGTCATAGCACTGAGCCTGTTCTTCGTGTGGGTTTGTGTGTGTCTGATCCAGATGCCTGGCAGCACGTGTGTTTCTGTCCGTCGTGGCTAGGTCGTCATGTCATCTCTAATGATGGCGGTGTTGGTTGGTGACGTTTTAGTCGAGCTGGTCCATATGGTCGGTAACATTTCCACCTGGTTTCCCACATGTGCACTGGAGGGGGTGCAGCTGGCTTGTGGAGGTGGGGCATGGCCACGGTGGATCTTGACATCCGGGGCTGCAGACAGAGGGTCGAACTCATCCCGCTGCGGGTGCTTGGGTCGTGACGTCATTGGCCATAGTTTGTATGTGGGTCGGGGGAAGGGGCCGACCCATTTTCCCTCTTCAGTCCCCCCTCTGGTTGACTTGTCGACCACAAAATTATACACTCTTTTATCTCCTCATACTCTCCATACCTTTGTTATTCCTGCCAGGTGTCCGTACCAGTCCACGTGATCCTCAAACAACCAGTACATATACACACATCCACCACTGGTCTTACAATAAACCCATTTTCCAACATAGCTCTTCGGATTCTGTGAATTCTCTACTCTTATTGATGGTGGGTACAAGTCTGCTTCCACTATCTGTTGGTGCAGCCGTTCGCATTCTTTGATGATGATGTCTTTGTGCAGGTCGTCTTCGGTGGGCATTAGGATGTGCATGCCGATCATTTCCTCTGCAGTACGCTTTGACCTTGCCATCCATAGTTTTATTCCGATCAGTGAAGCCATTCCCAGAATCATGCATCCTGCCAAAACCTTGAGGCCGTCCGCTAACCATGACAGCATCCAGGACCAGAGGTATGAGAACCAGCTACCATCCTTTTTCACCCCCTTAGCTTCTTCTTCCATCTTTGTGTGCATTTTGGCCAGTTGTGATACTGCTACAGATAGAGTGCCGTTATCCTTGTCGTTCACAGGAATGAACGTACAGCAGGAACTTCCAATTTTGGAGCAAACACCTCCTTCCATTTCCGTTAGAAGGCCCACCACATACCTGTTCTGTAAGGCCACCATCCTTATTGCCCTTAGTTCTTCTTTTATTGCGTTAAATCTTCTCACTGTGGAGTTGATCGTCATCATCAGTTCCCACCTGTTTATCTGTAGCCATTTTGCATTAGCGTATGCCTGCACTCTTGGATGTATTACAGAGGAAAGGAACATTGCTGCTCTACTGAATAATCTGTGCTCTGGTGGGATGCTGTTTCTGACTTTCCCTAGAGGAAATTTCCTGTGAGTGGTTATCCTTGTCTTTTAATTCTTGTCAGTGGTTTTTCTGGGGTGGTGTCACTCTGTGATGTACTGCCTGTTTGTTCCAGGGACTTTCTTTTTCATCTATTTCTCTAGTCCATCTTAGGGAAGTTTTCAATGTTGATGTATTTCTGCTGTACTACCAGGGAGGGTACGTTGATGTGTACCATAGTGCATACTCCATTCCATAACTGTGGTAGACTGTGGTAGGCCTGAAGTTCCGCAGGCCCAATAGTGATCCATCAAAACTGCTGTCCCCGCACCCTCCTCAGGAAGCTTTATCATTCTTTTACACCCTTCGTTCACTCCAACGTCAACTTCCCCATCGTCCTGGTAACATAGTGTGGGGACTGCAATAGGAATTATCATTATGGGTTCCTCCTCCTTGTCCAACCATGTTAGTAGGGCTGCACTCTTTGACCACTCCTTGTAGCATTTGTCGTTTTCTTCTTGTACAGTCATTACTGAGGAATTTGCCAACGTCAGGATCTTGATTCCCACAACTCCATCCGCCCATCCGTTCTTCATATAAACCTTGCCATAGATCAGTATTAGTGGTCTTTCGCAGCATCCCGGTTCACCTCCAATACTCTTGCACTCCATTTACATGGCAGGTAGTTCAGTGTTACTTCTTTTGTTTCCCCTTTGTCGGGTCCGTCGGTTATATATGTAGCCCTTCGGTCAGCTGCCAATAGTTGTCAAACATTGGTAGTGTTTTGAGGAAGTTGTCTTCGTATGGGTACGTTGACCTTGATTTCCATCTTAGTGTTGCCGTTTTCCCCTGGAATCGTCCTCATGTTTGAAACAATGCTAAATATAGGAGACATTCTGCTGTGGTCGCTGGCACTTCAGTTGCCACAAATGTTTTGGAGCCGCACCTGGCATACCGGATCAATGAGCACACGTTGCAGTTGTCCTTTGTTGTGTCCTTACCAATTTTGAACATGTGTTTATACCACACGTTGTTAGAGATGTGTGCGGATTCAGTAAGATATGTGTCCACCCCATGTACATCGATGGAAACACTACATTTACCTCGTTTTACGTTTGTCCCCGTGCTACTCGTACCACCTGACACAGTGCTCTTTGCAGCTGGGGTAGGGGAAATGTTAGTATCGGATTTTGCAGTCACACGTAAAGCATAGAAGGCCTGCCAGACAGCGGCAGTTATCAGACCAGTGGTCAAAAATATCCCCAACATTTTTATTGCAGTTACTGTAACCACTGGCATGCTTACCTTACCTGTGCTGCCGTCCTGCAGCTTATTTTACTTTAGATGGTATAGATGTCTACCTGAAAATCTCTAAAATTCTGTGTTATTACTGTTTGTATTTATTATTCAAGTCCTGCGTATCAAGTGATCATTCAATGCCAAGGTGAAAGGCTCCTCCCACGCTTTTCTTACCGTTAGGTCTCTCAGAGCAGGTAATGCCGCGTGGAGGTGTGGATATGAGCGTAATATTAGTAGGAGAAACACGTTGTAGTAAACGCGTATCCGTCTGGGCCTTAAGTAGTTTGGCCTTTTAATTATACATATATGTTATGGTTAAGTTGCTCTTTCCATAGGAAGAGCACTTTTTGGGCGGCTTATAACTCGGCTCCCCCTGGACAAATCCTTACCAAAGTTTGCAAAATAAGTATACGGGCCACTCTGAATTATTCCCTAAAGTTTGGTAAGGATTCGTCCAGCGGGGCAAAGTTATAAGGAGGGGTCCCAAAACTTATTTTTTTCCCATAGACTGAATGGGGCAAAATCTTTGCGCACGGCTACAGGGCAAACCACTGGACAGATTGTAAACAATTTTGCGGCAGGGGCAGGGGCTTGTTCTCCAAAGCGTGCTTTTGTAAATTTTGTGAGAAATCATACTGTACTTTCCTTTAAAACGATCAAAAAGTAGCAGTCTAATAATTAGTGATATCTATGTCCGCTCCGCGGTCCCACTTCCCTGTTCGCTCAGTGGAGAAGATTTCTATTGGCTAATCTATGGCATGCTGTACATCAAGATGTAGCGCATTCACGGATTGGTTCTGCCACAGCGTCAAGTGCGTAGCATTCTTTTGATATGGCCGCCATTGGTCATTTAGTTTTTGTGTTGAACGCCGAAATTCCCGCAAACAAACCCTTATGGAACACTGTGTCGAAAGGTAAGCATTACTTATATGTGGCAGTAGGAAGTGAAACAGTGCTAAATTCTTGTTACCAATATCGTCCCGTACAGTGAAACTTGGTATGCAACGTACGACAAGCACTTACTGCGTCTATGTAAGAAGCCCCACCAAAAGTAGTGCGGTTAGACTGGCGTCTTATGTTTTGGAATCTGAGGCAGCCACGTGCACGGATTCGTCAACAGCGCGCATCTGCACGTGGTCGGGAGTAATGGTTCTCATTATTGACTGCTGATATGTTGTTGCAAAATGAGAATGTATTTGCGTTTGGAGTGAAGGTCAGTTCATTTCATTTCATTTTTTCAGTAGGCGCTCAGTATCGGCGCACATGTAGCAAACCTAATAAGGGTCAATTGTTTTTCGACCTTGATGTACACAGAACAGAGACAGAAAGAATGTAGGGAGTCACAGTTTGTGAAACATTCCCTTTGATAAGTTATGCTTCAAAAAAGGTTTGTGAAGCTCATGAAATATCAGTTCCCGAGGACGTCTTACTGCAAACAACTACTGTGTGATTGCGGAGGCCGAAATGGAGCCGGTGCACATAATGTAAGCTTATTTCTCAGGCCTGTACACCAAACTGCCATTATTTACTTAGTGTGAAAAAAAAATTATTACTAGAAATGCATTTGGAAGTTTGTGTGCCGTTGAAGTTTCAGATTGCACATTACCGTTACTAGTAATGCATTTGGAAGTTTGTGTGCTGTTGAAATTTCAGATTGCACATTACCGCCATCTGTACGATGTCACTACAATTTCCACTATTACCTACGAAATTTATGTGGCACTGATACTTTTTTACCTAGTATGTCTATTGCACATTGTCACCGTTTGTAGGGAGTCAGTACATTTCCCCATATAACATTCATTATTTATAGAGATGCTATGTAGTACACCTTACATTTCCGCAAAGGCTTCATTTTGATAGATTTTTTTTTGTCATTTTCCCCTTAGCTACTTCCTTCCGTATTGCGAGTGTCATGGATTGCAGCGTCCGTGTGACAGGTTTTTTAATCGTCAATTGCAGCTATTCGTCACTGGTTGTATGTGCGTCATCATTGAATGGGATGACCGCATCAGACCTCTATGTCCCTACGCAGTTGTAGCAGGAAGAAGCAACATACCCTCCATTCTGGTGTCATAGTTCGAAGCCATTCACGTCGCCTTGTAAATCACTGTGACAGGATTACGCCTACTGTGTCAACAACGCATAATTTATGTGTGGTTAAACAACAACGTCACCATTGCCACTAACATTTTACTTTCTGATGGACTACATCACAGCCATTGACGGCATCTTGCCAATGATTGTGAGAGGAAACCTACTGCTGTGTCGCCACTGCACCCTGTGTGCATGATAAAAACTGTGGTGCCAACGCATGGTGACTGTGTGGGAAAACATCAACGTGACCGTCAAAATTAACATTTTCATTGTGCGGCGGAGACACAAAGTTCAAATTTCCTTGCAACTGAGAAAAGGGCGATGATTTAGCGCTGTGCGTTGTGAAATAAAAGTACATTCCTACTTTTTACATGTGAGTGTGTTTTTTAATCATTTCATGTTCCCCTTCACAATCTGCCTGGTACATTGCAGGTTGTAGTATGTTCTTTAATAGGTGCTGTATCACAGTGCGTAAGCCTTTAAGAAAGCATTTGATTACTCTGCCAAGGTACGTTATCCAGAACGCTATTGCACACCACTTGCTTTGGCAATGTAAGGCTCAGGCCCATCTATTATGCTTTTGTGCCGTTAGGGTCCTTTCTGCTACCCAGCTGTCCCAATTACAAAGATTAGTTCTGCATGAAAACGCTATGTTGTCAGATTTGTTATATTTCTAAAAGTGGAAAAATTAGATCAGGTGCACTGAAAGTGTTTGCTGTACAGAAACGTTACAAAAGCAATACTTCCTTATACCTTCGTACTGCACATTTCTTCACCCTTTTCACCTTGTGGCACTTATGCAAAAATGTGTGCACAGGTCAGTGGTAAGGGTGTTGCTTGCCATATTTATGCCATTAGTGCACTTCACTTCACAGGGGTTGTTGTGATTTTGTCCACATATTAGAGGATTACTTTTTTGCGTTCTGCACGCTAATTTTTGCCAAACATATTCCCTGTATGTTCCACACATTTATCTAAAGGTCATTGTGCACAAACAAACACCTTTGTATTTTACATGTCGTAGTGTTTTCATACTTCACAAGTGTCGTCATGTACATAAGCAATCAACGGTACGTCTTTCGTCTCTGAAGGGTACGCTGTAGGTATGCTTACTGACCACAGTGTCGGGGAAGTAAATACTTCCATTTACAGGTTCGGACAAAACATTGCATTGCAGTCGACATGTCCACCAGACACTGGCTTTCTGTTAAAGGTGTTGCTGATAACCACACATTTTTAAACAAATACAAATCTTCTTCGCCCACTGCAGTCACACGTTTTCCTTTTTCACTTTCTGGCATCTGTAATGGAAAGCGGAAAAAGACTTTCTATGCAACAGCCGCTTTCCCTTTCCATGGTGGCCATCTTGGAAAAGGATTTGTTTTCTTCAAACGGGAACGCCGGAGGCGTTCACGGTTGAAGATAAAAATCCTTTTTTTTGGTGGAATGGGTTAGTGCCAATAAAATCTGTATTGGTAATGGCATTCAGCCCCCACTTTTTTAAGGGTGGAATGGGGTTTACTGAATCAAAGACCTCTGTATGCACTCTTGCTTCTATTGTGGTGCAAACTTGCCCTGTTGAGTTGTGAACGGGATGTGTTGCAGTTACAAGTTCGTACAACAATACACAATGTCCTTCTGCACTATCAACGACTCACCCATATTATTGTGCAGTGTGTATGAGTTCAACAGCATAAGGTACTGTGCAATTCATAGACAGTTGGCCAGTGAAGTCACATGCTGCTTTATGGTATGCTTATGTGTTACTATTGGAATCCTTCTAAATGCTCAATAAAAATGTTGGTCAATTTATGTTAAGTATCACGTACAGTACTGCCAACCTATGCAAATCATTCAAAAAATGTTTCTCAAAGGACATTATGGTTACATTGCCCTACTAAAAAAGTCCAAAATTCACTACAAAAATAACTTTGTTAAAGGGACGTTATGGGTAAGTTGCCCTATTAAAAACATATTCCATTCTGTACAAAAACGTTGTAAAAATAACGTGATGTCATCAATGACATTTGTCATGTCATCTTTGATATCCTGGGCGTTAGTCTTAGCAGTGCACGGTGGTGGTGTGAGTTATGGTTGCTTAGATGACATAAAAGAAAGGGGCTAAAGATGGGATGGCGTCAGTGATGGTATCAATGACATGTGTGGTGGCATCTTTTATGGTTTGGGTGGTAGTGGTAGCAGGGGAGAGTGCAGGTGGAAAAAATGAGTGATTAGCCTACCATAACTCCCAAATTTCAGGGTTTTTTAGATTGTACTTGTAATCATAACGTCCTTTTTACAAAGTTTTTGTACAGAATGGCATATGTTTTTAATAGGGCAACTTAACCATAATGTCCCTTTAACAAAGTAGTTTTTTTTGTAGCATATATTACATGGCCACATTAGTGGCCATGTAGTTAAGGTTAAGTTGGTGTTTCCATAGGAAGAGCACTTTTTGGGCGGTCTATAACTTCGCTCCCCCTGGACGAAACCTCACCAAACTTTGCAAAAAAAGTATATGGCCCACTCTGAATTTGAAAAGTTTGGAGAGGATTCGTCCAGGGGGGGGCAAAGTTATAGCGGGGTCCCAAAACTTTTTTTTCCCCATTGACTGAATGGGAAAAATGTTTTGCTCACGCCTACAGCCCAAACCGCTGGACGGATTTTCACCAAATTTGGACCAGGAGCAGCGGCTTGGTCCCGAAAGCGTGCTTTTGCAAATTTGGTGAACATCCGTACAGTAGTTTTTTTTTAAATGACCAAAAAGTAGGTCAGAACAAATTTGTGATATCTGTGTTCGCTTCGCGGACACACTTCCCTGTTTGCTCCAAGGAAAGGACGGTGATTGGGCAAGCAGCTTGCGTGATGTCCATGGACATCTGACGTGCTTTTCTATTGGCTGACGTAAAGCGTGCAGTGCGTCTATTTTAAAAGACGCCCTCCATCTTTGTTTATCGGAGCGGGATCTGCTGCCTGCACAGTGTAGATGTGGGCTGTGTCGGCCATGAAAAGTCGGTGAGGCACAGGCCCTCGTGTCTCTCTCTTGTTCCCCCTACCCTCGCTTATGGCCTGTGTCTCCCATGTTCCCCCCTCACTGATTCTCCGTGTGTTCCTCCCCCGCTCCATTTCTCTTTCCCGATCCCCCCGCTCATGTCCCGTATCTACCTCCTTCCCCCCTCACCCCCACTCATGCCCCGTGTCTCCCTACTGTTCCCCCCACCCCCCACTCATGCCCAGTGTGTCTCTCCCCTTCCCCCTCACCCCCCACTCATGCCCCGTGTCTCTCTCCCTTTCCCCGACCCCCTGCTCATGCCCCGTGTGTCTCCCTCCTTTGCCCCCACCCCCGCTCATGCCCCGTGTGTCTCTCCCATACCCCCCCACCCCCCGCTCATACCCTGTGGGTCTCTCCCCTTCCCCCCGACCCCCCGCTCATACCCCTTGTCTCCCTTCTGTTCCCCCCACCCCCCGCCAATGCCACTTGTCTCTCTCCCCTTCTCCCCACCCCCGCTCATGCCCCGTGTGCCTCTCCCCTTCCCCCTACTCCCCGCTCATGCCCCGTGTGTCTCTCCCCGACCCCCCACCCCCGCTCATACCCCGTGTCTCCCTACTGTTCCCCCCACCCACCCGCTCATGCCCCGTGTGTCTCTCCCCTTCGCCCCACCCCACGCTCATGCCCTGTGTGTCTCTCCCCTTCCCCCCCACCCCCCGCTCATACCCTGTGTCTCTCTCCTCTTCCCCCCACCCCCCGCTCAGGCCCCCCGTGTGTCTCTCCCCTTCCCCCTCACCCCCCGCTCATGCCCCGTGTGTCTCTCCCCTTCCCCCATCCCCTGCTCATGCCCTGTGTGTCTCTCCCCTTCCCCCCCACCCCCCGCTCATGCCCCATGTGTCTCTCCCCTCCCCCCACCCCCCGTTAATGCCCGTGCCTCTCCCCTTCCCCCCACCCCCGCTCATGCCCCGTGTGTCTCTCCCCTTCCCCCCACCCCCCGCTCATGTCCCGTGTGTCTCTCCATTTCCCCCACCCCCTGCTCATGCCCCGTGTCTCTCCCCTTCCCCCCACCACCCGCTCATGCCCCGTGTCTCTATCCCCTTCCCCCCCACCCCCCGCTCATGCCCCGTGTCTCTCTCCCCTTCCCCCCCGCTCATGCCCTGTGTCCCTCTCCCCTTCCACCCAACCCCTCGCTCATGCCCTGTATGTCTCTCCCCTACCCCCACCCCCTGCTCATGCCCCGTGTCTCCCTACTGTTCCCCCCACCCCCCGCTCATGCCCCGTGTCTCTCCCCTTCCCCCCACCCCCCGCTCATGTCCCGTGTCTCCCTACTGTTCCCTCCACCCCCGCTCATGCCCTGTGTCTCTCTCCACTTCCCCCCACCCCCTGCTCATGCCCCATGTCTCCCCTGTTCCCCCCACCCCCGCTCATGACCTGTCTCCCCTGTCACCCCCCACCCCCGCTCATGCCCCGTGTCTCCCTTGTGTTACCCCCCACCCCCCGCTCATGCCCCGTGTCTCCCTTGTGTTACCCCCCACCCATGCCCTGTCTCCCCTGTTAGCCCCACCCCCCGCTCATGCCCCATGTCTCCCTTGTGTTACTCCCCACCCCCCGTCCATGCCCCGTGTCTGTCCACTTCCCCCCACCCCCCACTCATGCCCGTGTCTCACTCCTTTCCCCCCGCTCATGCCACATGTGTCTCTCCCCTCCCCCCACCCCCGCTCATGCCCCATGTGTCTCTCCCCTTCCCCCCACCCACCGCTCATGCCCCGTGTGTCTCTCCCCTTCCCCCAACCCCTGCTCATGCCCATGTCTCTCTCCCCTTCCCCCCACCCCCGCTCATGCCCCGTGTCTCTCTCCCCTTCCCCCCACCCCCCGCTCATGCCTCGTGTCTCTCTCCCCTTCTCCCCACCCCCCGCTCATGCCCCGTGTGTCTCTCCCCTTCACCCCCACCCCCAGCTCATGCCCCCTGTCTCTCTGCCCTCCCTCCCACCCCCCGCACATGCCCCGTGTCTCTCTCCCCCCCACCCCTGCTCATGTCCCGTGTGTCTCTCCCCTTCCCCCACCCCCAGCTCATGCCCCGTGTCTCCCTCATTTCCCCCCAACCCCCCGCTCATGCCCCATGTGTCTCTCCCCTTCCCCCCACCCCCCGCTCATGCCCCGTGTCTCTCTCCCCTCCCCCCACCCCCTGCTCATGCCCCATGTCTCTCTCCCCTTCCCCCCACCCCCGCTCATGCCCCGTGTCTCCCTCCTTTCCCCCCACCCCCCGCTAATGCCCTGTGTGTCTCCCCTTCCCCCCCACCCCCCGCTCATGCCCTGTGTGTCTCTCCCCTTCCCCCCACCCCTCGCTCATGCCCCGTGTGTCTCACCCCTTCCCCCCACCCTCTGCTCATGCCTCGTTTGTCTCTCCCCCACACCCCGCTCATGCCCCGTGTCTCCCTACTGTTCCCCCAACCCCCTGCTCATGCCCTATGTCTCTCTCCCCTTCCCCCCACCCCCCGCTCATGCCCCATGTGTCTCTCCCATTCCCCCACCCCCCGATCATGCCCCGTGTGTCTCTCCCCTTTCCCCCCAACCCCCGTTCATGCCCTGTGTCTCTCTCCCCTTCCCCCCAACCCCCGCTCATGCCCCATGTCTCTCTCCCCTCTCCCCCACCCCGCTAATGCCCCGTGTCTCTCTCCCCTTCTCCCTACACCCGCTCATGCCCTGTGTCTTTCTCCCCTTCCCCCCACCCCCCACTCATGCCCCGTGTCTCTTTCCCCTTCCCCCACTACCCTGCTCATGCCCCGTGTCTCTCTCCCCTTCCCCCCAACCCCCTGCTCATGCCCCGTGTGTCTCTCCCCTTCACCCCCACCACCCGCTCATGCCCCCTGTCTCTCTTCCCTTCCCCCCACCCTCTGCTCATGGCCCGTGTCTCTCTCCCCCCACCCCCGCTCATGTCCCATGTGTCTCTTCCCTTCCCCCCACCCCCCGCTCATGCCCCGTGTCTCCCTCCTTTCACCCCACCCCCCCGCTCATGCCCCATGTGTCTCTCCCCTTCCCCCCACCCCCGCTCATGCCCTGTGTCTCTCTCGCCCCCCCCACCCCCGCTCATGCCCCGTGTCTCTCTCCCCTTCCCCCTACCCCCCGCTCATGCCCCGTGTGTCTCTCCCCTTACCCCACCCCCCGCTCATGCCCCGTGTCTCTATCCCCTTCCCCCCACCCCCCGCTCATGCCCCGTGTCTCTCTCCCCTTCCCCCACCCCCCGCTCATGCCCCGTGTGTCTCTCCCCTTAACCCCCCCGCTCATGCCCCCTGTCTCTCTGACCTCCCCCCCGCCCCCCGCTCATGCCCCGTGTCTCTCTCCCCAACACCCCCGCTCATGTCCCGTGTGTCTCTCCCCTTCCCCCACCCCCAGCTCATGCCCCGTGTCTCCCTCATTTCCCCCACCCCCCCGCTCATGCCCCATGTGTCTCTCCCCTTCCCCCCACCCCCCACTCATGCCCCGGGTCTCTCTCCCCTCCCCCTCACCCCCCGCTCATGCCCCATGTCTCTCTCCCCTTCCCCCCACCCCCCGCTCATGCCCTGTGTCTCCCTCCTTTCCCCCCACCCCCCGCTAATGCCCTGTGTGTCTCTCCCCTTCCCCCCACCCCCCGCTGATGCCCTGTGTGTCTCTCCCCTTCCCCCACCCCTCGCTCATGCCCCGTGTGTCTCACCCCTTCCCCCCACCCCCTGCTCATGCCCCGTGTCTCTCTCCCCTTCCCCCCACCCCCCGCTCATGCCCCGTGTGTCTCTCCCCTTCACCCCCACCACCCGCTCATGCCCCCTGTCTCTCTCCCCTTCCCCCACCCTCTGCTCATGCCCCGTGTCTCTCTCCCCCCCACCCCTGCTCATGTCCCGTGTGTCTCTCCCCTTCCCCCCACCCACCGCTCATGCCCCGTGCCTCCCTCCTTTCACCCCACCCCCCGCTCATGCCCTGTGTGTCTCTCCCCTTCCCCCCACCCCTCGCTCATGCCCCGTGTGTCTCACCCCTTCCCCCCACCCCCTGCTCATGCCCCGTGTCTCTCTCCCCTTCCCCCCACCCCCCGCTCATGCCCCGTGTGTCTCTCCCCTTTACCCCCACCACCCGCTCATGCCCTCTGTCTCTCTCCCCTTCCCCCACCCTCTGCTCATGCCCCGTGTCTCTCTCCCCCCACCCCTGCTCATGTCCCGTGTGTCTCTCCCCTTCCCCCCACCCACCGCTCATGCCCCGTGTCTCCCTCCTTTCACCCCACCCCCCGCTCATGCCCCATGTGTCTCTCCCCTTCCCCCCACCCCCCGCTCATGCCCCGTGTCTCTCTCCCCTCCCCCCACCCCCGCTCATGCCCCGTGTCTCTCTCCCCTTCCCCCTACCCCCCGCTCATGCCCCGTGTGTCTCTCCCTTTACCCCACCCCCGCTCATGCCCCGTGTGTCTCTCCCCTTTCCCCCCACCCCCCGCTCCTGCCCCGTGTCTCTCTCCCCTTCCCCCCACCCCCCGCTCATGCCCCGTGTCTCTCTCCCCTTCCCCCCGCTCAAGCCCCGTGTGTCTCTCCCCTTCACCCCCACCCCCCGCTCATGCCCCCTGTCTCTCTGCCCTCCCCCCAACCCCCGCTCATGCCCCGTGTCTCTCTCCCCCCCACCCCCGCTCATGTCCCGTGTGTCTCTCCCCTTCCCCCACCCCCAGCTCATGCCCCGTGTCTCCCTCATTTCCCCCACCCCCCGCTCATGCCCCATGTGTCTCTCCCCTTCCCCCCACCCCCCGCTCATGCCCTGTGTCTCTCTCCCCTCCCCCCCACCCCCCGCTCATGCCCGATGTCTCTCTCCCCTTCCCCCCACCCCCCGCTCATGCCCCGTGTCTCCCTCCTTTCCCCCCACGACCTGCTCATGCCTCGTGTGTCTCTCCCCTCCCCCTCACACCCTGCTCATGCCCCGTGTCTCCCTACTGTTCCCCCAACCCCCCGCTAATGCCCTGTGTGTCTCTCCCCTTCCCCCCACCCCCGCTCATGCCCTGTGTGTCTCTCCCCTTCCCCCACCCCTCGCTCATGCCCCGTGTCTCACCCCTTCCCCCCACCCCCTGCTCATGCCCCGTGTCTTTCTCCCCTTCCCCCCCGCTCATGCCCCGTGTGTCTCTCCCCTTCACCCCCACCACCCGCTCATGCCCCCTGTCTCTCTCCCCTTCCCCCACCCTCTGCTCATGCCCCGTGCCTCTCTCCCCCCCACCCCTGCTCATGTCCCGTGTGTCTCTCCCCTTCCCCCCACCCACCGCTCATGCCCCGTGCCTCCCTCCTTTCACCCCACCCCCCGCTCATGCCCTGTGTGTCTCTCCCCTTCCCCCCACCCCTCGCTCATGCCCCGTGTGTCTCACCCCTTCCCCCCACCCCCTGCTCATTCCCCGTGTCTCTCTCCCCTTCCCCCCACCCCCCGCTCATGCCCCGTGTGTCTCTCCCCTTCACCCCCACCACCCGCTCATGCCCTCTGTCTCTCTCCCCTTCCCCCCACCCTCTGCTCATGCCCCGTGTCTCTCTCCCCCCACCCCTGCTCATGTCCCGTGTGTCTCTCCCCTTCCCCCCACCCACCGCTCATGCCCCGTGTCTCCCTCCTTTCACCCCACCCCCCGCTCATGCCCCATGTGTCTCTCCCCTTCCCCCTACCCCCCGCTCATGCCCCGTGTGTGTCTCCCTTTACCCCACCCCCGCTCATGCCCCGTGTGTCTCTCCCCTTTCCCCCCACCCCCCGCTCCTGCCCCGTGTCTCTCTCCCCTTCCCCCCACCCCCCGCTCATGCCCCGTGTCTCTCTCCCCTTCCCCCCGCTCAAGCCCCGTGTGTCTCTCCCCTTCACCCCCACCCCCCGCTCATGCCCCCTGTCTCTCTGCCCTCCCCCCAACCCCCGCTCATGCCCCGTGTCTCTCTCCCCCCCACCCCCGCTCATGTCCCGTGTGTCTCTCCCCTTCCCCCACCCCCAGCTCATGCCCCGTGTCTCCCTCATTTCCCCCACCCCCCGCTCATGCCCCATGTGTCTCTCCCCTTCCCCCCACCCCCCGCTCATGCCCTGTGTCTCTCTCCCCTCCCCCCACCCCCCGCTCATGCCCGATGTCTCTCTCCCCTTCCCCCCACCCCCCGCTCATGCCCCGTGTCTCCCTCCTTTCCCCCCACGACCTGCTCATGCCTCGTGTGTCTCTCCCCTCCCCCTCACACCCTGCTCATGCCCCGTGTCTCCCTACTGTTCCCCCAACCCCCCGCTCATGCCCCGTGTCTCTCCCCTTCCCCCCACCCCACACTCATGTCCCGTGTGTCTCTCCCCTTCCCCCACGACCCGCTCATGCCCCGTGTGTCTCTCCCCTTTCCCCCCACCCTCCGCTCATGCCCCGTGTCTCTCTCCCCTTCCCCCCACCCCCCGCTCATGCCCCGTGTCTCTCTCCCCTTCCCCCCACCCCCGCTCATGCCCCGTGTCTCTCTCCCCTTCCCCCTACACCCGCTCATTCCCTGTGTCTTTCTCACCTTCCCCCACCCCCCACACATGCCCCGTGTCTCTCTGCCCTTCCCCCACCACCCTGCTCATGCCCCGTGTCTCTCTCCCCTTCCCCCCACCCCCCGCTCATGCCCCGTGTGTCTCTCCCCTTCACCCCCACCACCCGCTCATGCCCCCTGTCTCTCTCCCCTTCCCCCCACCCTCTGCTCATGCCCCGTGTCTCTCTCCCCCACACCCCCGCTCATGTCCCATGTGTCTATCCCCTTCCCCCCACCCCCCGCTCATGCCCCGTGTCTCTCTCCTTTCATCCAACCCCCCGCTCATGCCCCATGTGTCTCTCCCCTTCCCCCCACCCCCCGCTCATGGCCCGTGTCTCTCTCCCCTCCCCCCTACCCCCTCTCATGCCCCGTGTTTCTCTCCCCTTCCCCCTACCCCCCGCTCATGCCCCGTGTGTCTCTCCCCTTACCCCACCCCCCGCTCATGCCCCGTGTGTCTCTCCCCTTTCCCCCATCCCCCGCTCATGCTCCGTGTCTCTCTCCACTTCCCCCCTACACCCGCTCATGCCCCGTGTCTTTCTCCCCTTCCGCCCAGCCCCCACTCATGCCTGTGTCTCTCTCCCCTTCCCCCACCACCCTGCTCATGCCCCATGTCTCCCTACTGTTCCACCAACCCCCTGCTCATGCCCCGTGTCTTTCTCCCCTTCCCCCCACCCCCCACTCATGCCCCTGTCTCTCTCCCCTCCCCCCCACACCCCACGCATGCCCCGTGTCTCCCTACTGTTCCGCCAACCCCCCGCTCATGCCCTGTGTCTCTCTCCCCTTCCCCATACCCCCCACTCATGCCCCATGTGTCTCTCCCCTTCCCCCACCCCCCGCTCATGCCCCGTGTGTCTCTCACCTTTCCCCCCACCCCCCGCTCATGCCCCAAATCTCTCACCCCTTCTCCCCCACCCCCGCTCATGCCCCTTGTCTCCCTCCTTTGCCCCCACCCCCCGCTCATGCCCCGTGTCTCCCTACTGTTCCTCCCACCTCCCGCTCATGCCCCGTGTCTCCCTCCCCTTCCCCCTACTCCCCGCTCATGCCCTGTGTGTCTCTCCCCTTACCCCACCCCCCGCTCATGCCCCGTGTGTTTCTCCCCTTTCCCCCCACCCCCGCTCATGCCCCTTGTCTCTCTCCCCTTCCCCCCACCCCCCGCTCATGCCCCGTGTCTCTCTGCCCTCCCCCCCGCTCATGCCCCGTGTCTCTCTGCCCTCCCCCCACCCTCCGCTCATGCCCCGTGTCTCCCTCCTTTCCCCCCACCCCCCGCTCATGCCCCTTGTCTCCCTCCTTTGCCCCCACCCCCCGCTCATGCCCCATGTGTCTCTCCCCTTCCCCCCACCCCCCGCTCATGCCCCGTGTCCCCCTTGTGTTACCCCTCCACCCCCCGCTCATGCCCCGTGTCTCCCTCGTGTTACACCCCCACCCCCGCTCATGCCCCGTGTCTCCCTTGTGTTACCCCCCAACCCCCGCTCATGCCTCGTGTCTCCCTTGTGTTACCCCCCAACCCCCGCTCATGCCCCGTGTCTCCCTTGTGTTACCCCCCTCCACCGGCTTATGCCCCGTGTCTCCCTTGTGTTACCCCACCACCCCCGCTCATGCCCTGTGTCTCTCCCCTTCCCCCCCACCCCCGGCTCATGCCCCGTGTGTCTCTCCCCTTCTTCCACACCCCCCGCTCATGCCCTGTGTGTCTCTCCCCTTCTCCCCACCCCTCGCTCATGCCCGTGTCTCTCTCCCCTTCCCCCCACCCCCCGCTCATGCCCTTTGTCTTTCTCCCCTTCCCCTCACCCCCGCTCATGCCACGTGTCTCTCTCCTCTTCCCACCACCCCTTGCTCATGCCCCGTGTCTCTCTCCCCTTCCCCCCATCCCCCGCTCATGCCCCGTGTCTCTCTCCTCTGCTCCCACCCCCTGCTCATGCCCCGTGTCTCTCTCCCCTTACCCTTACCCCCCGCTCATGCCCCATGTCTCTCTCCCCTTCCCCCACCCCCCGAACATGCCCCGTGTGTCTCTCCCCTCCCCCCCACCCCCCTGCTCATGCCCCCTGTGTCTCTCCACTTCCCCCCCACCCCGCTCTTGCCCTGTGTGTCTCTCTCCTTCCCCCCACCCCCCGCTCATGCCCCGTGTGTCTCACCCCTTCCCCCCACCCCCCGCTCATGCTCCGTGTGCCTCTCCCCTTCCCCCCACCCCCTCTCATACCCTGTGTCTCTCTACTGTTCCCCCCCACCCCTGCTCATGCCTCGTGTGTCTCTCGCCTTCCCACCCACCCCCCACTCATGCCCCGTGTGTCTCTCCCCTTCTCCCCCACCCCCCACTCATGCCCCGTGTGTCTCTCCCCTTCCCCCCACCACCCGCTCATGCCCCGTGAGTCTCACCCCTTCCCCCCCACCCCCCGCTCATGCCCCGTGTGTCTCTCCCCTTCCCCCCCACCCCCCGCTCATACCCTGTGTCTCTCTACTGTTCCCCCCACCCCCCACTCATGTCCCGTGGATCTCTCCCCACCCCCTGGTCATGCCCCGTGTGTCTCTCCCCTTAACCCCCACCCCCCGCTCATGCCCCGTGTGTCTCTCCCCTCCCCCCGCTAATGCCACGTGCCTCTCCCCTTCCCCCCACCCCCGCTCATGCCCCGTGTGTCTCTCCCCTTCCCCCCACCCCCGCTCATGTCCCGCGTGTCTCTCCATTTCCCCCTCACCCCCGCTCATGCCCCGTGTCTCCCTACTGTTCCCCCACCCCCTGCTCATGCCCTGTGTCTCTCCCCTTCCCCCCACCCCCTGCCCATGCCCCGTGTCTCTATCCAATTCCCTCCCACCCCCCGCTCATGCCCCGTGTCTCTCTCCCCTTCCCCCCACCCCCGCTCATGCCCCGTGTCTCTCTCCCCTTCCCCCTACACCCGCTCATGCCCTGTGTCTTTCTCCCCTTCCCCCCACCCCCCACTCATGCCCCGTGTCTCTCTCCCCTTCCCCCACCACCCTGCCCATGCCCCGTGTCTCTCTCCCCTTCCCCCCAACCCCCCGCTCATGCCCCGTGTGTCTCTCCCCTTCACCCCCACCACCCGCTCATGCCCCCTGTCTCTCTCCCCTTCCCCCCACCCTCTGCTCATGCCCCGTGTCTCTCTCCCCCCACCCCCGCTCATGTCCCATGTGTCTCTCCCCTTCCCCCCACCCCCGGCTCATGCCCTGTGTCTCCCTCCTTTCATCCCACCCCCCCGCTCATGCCCCATGTGTCTCTCCCCGTCCCCCCACCCCCCGCTCATGCCCCGTATCTCTCTCCCCTCCCCACCACCCCCGCTCATGCCCCGTGTCTCTCTCCCCTTCCCCCTACCCCCCGCTCATGCCCCGTGTGTCTCTCCCCTTACCCCACCCCCCGCTAATGCCCCGTGTGTCTCTCCCCTTTCCCCCCACCCCCCACTCATGCCCCGTGTCTCTCTCCCCTTCCCCCCACCCCCCGCTCATGCCCCGTGTCTCTCTCCCCTTCCCCCCACCCCCCGCTCATGCCCCATGTGTCTCTCCCCTTCACCCCCCCACTCATGCCCCCTGTCTCTCTGCCCTCCCCCCACCCCCCGCTCATGCCCCGTGTCTCTCTCCCCCCACCCCCGCTCATGTCCCGTGTGTCTCTCCCCTTCCCCCACCCCCAGCTCATGCCCCGTGTCTCCCTCATTTCCCCCACCCCCCGCTCATGCCCCATGTGTCTCTCCCCTTCCCCCCACCCCCCGCTCATGCCCCGTGTCTCTCTCCCCTACCCCCCACCCCCGCTCATGCCCCATGTCTCTCTCCCCTTCCCCCCACCCCCCGCTCATGCCCCGTGTCTCCCTCCTTTCCTCCCACCCCCGCTAATGCCCTGTGTGTCTCTCCCCTTTCCCCCCACCCCCCGCTCATGCCCTGTGCGTCTCTCCCTTTTCCCCCACCCCTCGCTCATGTCCCGTGTGTCTCACCCCTTCCCCCCACCCCCTGCTCAGGCCCTGTGTCTCTCTCCCCTTACCCCCACCCCCCACTCATGCCCCGTGTCTCTCTCCCCTTCCCCCCACCCCCCGCTCATGCCCCGTGTCTCTCTCCCCTTCCCCCCGCCCGCGCTCATGCCCCTTGTGTCTCTTCCCTTCACCCCCAGCCCCCGCTCATGCCCCCAGTCTCTCTGCCCTCCCCCCCAACCCCCGCTCATGCCCTGTGTCTCTCTCCCCCGACCCCCGCTCATGTCCCGTGTGTCTCTCCCCTTCCCCCACCCCCAGCTCATGCCCCGTGTCTCCCTCATTTCCCCCCACCCCCCGCTCATGCCCCATGTGTCTCTCCCCTTCCCCCATGCCCCACTCATGCCCCGTGTCTCTCTCCCCTCCCCCCACCCCCCGCTCATGCCCCATGTCTCTCTCCCCTTCCCCCCACCCCCCGCTCATGCCCCGTGTCTCCCTCCTTTCCCCCCACCCCCGCTAATGCCCTGTGTGTCTCTCCCCTTCCACCCCACCCCCCGCTCATGCCCTGTGTGTCTCTCCCCTTCCCCCCACCCCTCGCTCATGCCCCGTGTGTCTCACCCCTTCCCCCCACCCCCTGCTCATGCCTCGTGTGTCTCTCCCCTCCCCCCCACACCCCGCTCATGCCCCGTGTCTCCCTACTGTTCCCCCAACCCCCCGCTCATGACCCGTGTCTCTCCCCTTTCCCCCCACCCTCCGCTCATGCCCCATGTCTCTCTCCCCTTCCCCCACCCCCCGCTCATGCCCCGTGTCTCTCTCCCCTTCCCCCCCACCCCCGCTCATGCCCTGTGTCTCTCTCCCCTTCCCCCTACACCCGCTCATTCCCTGTGTCTTTCTCCCCTTCCCCCCACCCCCCACTCATGCCCCGTGTCTTTCTCCCCTTCCCCCACCACCCTGCTCATGCCCTGTGTCTCTCTCCCCTTCCCCCCACCCCCCGCTCATGCCCCGTGTGTCTCTCCCCTTCACCCCCACCACCCGCTCATGCCCCCTGTCTCTCTCCCCTTCCCCCCACCCTCTGCTCATGCCCGTGTCTCTCTCCCCACCACCCCCGCTCATGTCCCGTGTGTCTCTCCCCTTCCCCCCACCCCCCGCTCATGCCCCGTGTCTCTCTCCTTTCACCCCACCCCCCGCTCATGCCCCATGTGTCTCTCCCCTTCCCCCCACCCCCCGCTCATGCCCCGTGTCTCTCTCCCCTCCCCCCCACCCCCTCTCATGCCCCGTGTCTCTCTCCCCTTCCGCCTACCCCCCGCTCAAGCCCCGTGTGTCTCTCCCCTTACCCCACCCCCTGCTCATGCCCCGTGTGTCTCTCCCCTTTCCCCCATCCCCCGCTCATGCTCCGTGTCTCTCTCCACTTCCCCCCTACACCCGCTCATGCCCCATGTCTTTCTCCCCTTCCGCCCACCCCCCACTCATGCCCGTGTCTCTCTCCCCTTCCCCCACCACCCTGCTCATGCCCCGTGTCTCCCTACTGTTCCACCAACCCCCGCTCATGCCCCGTGTCTTTCTCCCCTTCCCCCCACCCCCCACTCATGCCCGTGTCTCTCTCCCCTCCCCCCCACACCCCACTCATGCCCCGTGTCTCCCTACTGTTCCACCAACCCCCCGCTCATGCCCTGTGTCTCTCTCCCCTTCCCCCCCACCCCCCACTCATTCCCCGTGTGTCTCTCCCCTTCCCCCACCCCCGCTCATGCCCCGTGTGTCTCTCTCCTTCCCCCACCCCCCGCTCATGCCCCGTGTGTCTCTCCCCTTCCCCCCACCCCCCGCTCATGCCCCATGTCTCCCTACTGTTCCTCCCATCTCCCGCTCATGCCCCGTGTCTCTCTCCCCTTCCCCCTACCCCCCGCTCATGCCCCGTGTGTCTCTCCCCTTAACCCACCCCCCGCACATGCCCCGTGTGTCTCTCCCCTTTCCGCCCACCCCCCACTCATGCCCCGTGTCTCTCTCCCCTTCCCCCCACCCCCCGCTCATGCCCCGTGTCTCTCTGCCCTCCCCCCCACCCCCCGCTCATGCCCCGTGTCTCTCTGCCCTCCCCCCACCCCCCGCTCAGGGCCCGTGTCTCCCTCCTTTCCCCCCAGCCCCCGCTCATGCCCCTTGTCTCCCTCCTTTGCCCCCACCCCCCGCTCATGCCCCATGTGTCTCTCCCCTTCCCCCCACCCCCCGCTCATGCCCCGTGTCTCCCTACTGTTCCTCCCACCTCCCGCTCATGCCCTGTGTCTCTCTCCACTTCTCCTCCACCCCCCGCTCATGCCCCGTGTCTCCCCTGTTCCCCCATCCCCCACTCATGACCTGTCTGCCCTGTCAACCCCCACCCCTGCTCATGCCCCGTGTCTCCCTTGTGTTACCCCCCACCCCAGCTCATGCCCTTTTTCTCCCTTGTGTTACCCCCCACCGCCCACTCATGCCCCGTGTCTCCCTTGTGTTACCCCCCCACCCCCCGCTCATGCCCCGTGTCCCCCTTGTGTTACCCCTCCACCCCCCGCTCATGCCCCGTGTCTCCCTCGTGTTACACCCCCACCCCCCGCTCATGCCCCGTGTCTCCCTTGTGTTACCCCCCAACCCCCGCTCATGCCTCATGTCTCCCTTGTATGACCCCCCAACCCCCGCTCATGCCCCGTGTCTCCCTTGTGTTACCCCCCACCACCCGCTCATGCCCCGTGTCTCCCTTGTGTTACCCCACCACCCCCGCTCATGCCCTGTGTCTCTCCCCTTCCCCCCCGCCCCCCGCTCATGCCCCGTGTGTCTCTCCCCTTCTCCCCCACCCCCCGCTCATGCCCTGTGTCTCTCCCCTTCTCCCCACCCCTCGCTCATGCCCGTGTCTCTCTCCCCTTCCCCCACCCCCCGCTCATGCCCTTTGTCTTTCTCCCCTTCCCCTCACCCCCGCTCATGCCACGTGTCTCTCTCCTCTTCCCACCACCCCTGCTCATGCCCCGTGTCTCTCTCCCCTACCCCCCACCCCTTGCTCATGCCCCGTGTCTCTCTCCCCTTCCCCCATCCACCCCTCATGCCCTGTGTCTCTCTCCCCTTCCCCCACCCCCTGCTCATGCCCCGTGTCTCTCCCCTTCCCCTTACCCCCCGCTCATGCCCCATGTCTCTCTCCCCTTCCCCCACCCCCCGAACATGCCCCGTGTGTCTCTCCTCTCCCCCCACCCCCCCTGCTCATGCCCCGTGTGTCTCTCCCCTTCCCCCCACCCCCGCTCTTGCCCTGTGTGTCTCTCCCCTTCCCCCCACCCCCCGCTCATGCCCCGTGTGTCTCACCCCTTCCCCTCACCCCCTGCTCATGCTCTGTGTGTCTCTCCCCTTCCCCCGCTCATACCCTGTGTCTCTCTACTGTTCCCCCCACGCCCCGCTCATGCTTCGTGTATCTCTCGCTTTCCCACCCACCCCCTGCTCATGCCCCGTGTGTCTCTCCCCTTCTCCCCCACCCCCCACTCATGCCCTGTGTGTCTCACACCTTCCCCCCACCACCCGCTCACGCCCCGTGTGTCTCTCCACTTCCCCCCACCCCCCGCTCATACCCTGTGTCTCTCTCCCCTTCCCCCCCACCCCCCGCTCACGCCCCGTGTGTCTCTCCCCTTCCCCCCACCACCCGCTCATGCCCGTGTGTCTCACCCCTTCCCCCCCACCCCCCGCTCATGCCCCGTGTGTCTCTCCCCTTCCCCCCCACCCCCGCTCATACCCTGTGTCTCTCTACTGTTCCCCCCACCCCCCACTCATGTCCCGTGGATCTCTCCCCACCCCCTGCTCATGCCCCGTGTGTCTCTCCCCTTCCCCACCACCCCCCGCTCATGCCCTGTGTGTCTCTCCCCTCCCCCCGCTAATGCCCCGTGCCTCTCCCCTTCCCCCCACCCCCGCTCATGCCCCGTGTGTCTCTCCCCTTCCCCCCACCCCCGCTCATGTCCCGAGTGTCTCTCCATTTCCCCCCACCCCCGCTCATGCCCCGTGTCTCCCTACTGTTCCCCCCACCCCCTGCTCATGCCCTGTGTCTCTCCCCTTCCCCCATCCCCTGCTCATGCCCCGTGTCTCTATCCCCTTCCCTCCCACCCCCCGCTCATGCCTCGTGTCTCTCTCCCCTTCCCCCAGCTCATGCCCTGTGTCCCTCTCCCCTTCCCCCCAACCCCCTGCTCATGTTCCGTGTGTCTCTCCCCTTCCCCCATCCCCTGCTCATGCCCCGTTTCTCCCTACTGTTCCCCCCACCCCCCGCTCATGCCCCGTGTGTCTCTCCCCTTCCCCCCACCCCCCGCTCATGTTCCGTGTCTCCCTACTGTTCCCCCCACCCCCCGCTCATGCCCCGTGTCTCTCTCCACTTCCCCCTCACCCCCTGCTCATGCCCGTGTCTCCCCTGTTCCCCCCACCCCCTGCTCATGACCTGTCTCCCCTGTTACCCCCCACCCCCGCTCATGCCCTGTGTCTCCCTTGTGTTACCCCCACCCCCCGCTCATGCACCGTGTCTCCCTTGTGTTACCCCCCACCCCCCACTCATGCCACTTGTCTCCCTTGTGTTACCCCCACCCATTCCCTGTCTCCCCTGTTACCCCCCACCCCCCGCTCATGCCCCGTGTCTCCCTAGTGTTACCCCCCACCTCCGCTCATGCCCCGTGTCTCTCTCCCACCCCCCGCTCATGCCCGTGTCTCCCTCCTTTCCCCCCGCTCATGCCCTGTGTGTCTCTCCCCTCCCCCCACCCCCCCGCTCATGCCCCGTGTGTCTCTCCCCTTCCCCCCACCCCCTGCTCATGCCCTGTGTCTCTCCCCTTCCCCCCCACCCCACCCCGATCATGCCCGTGTCTCTGTCCCCTTCCCCCCCACCCCTTGCTCATGCCCATGTCTCTCTCCCCTTCCCCCACCCCCTGCTCATGCCCCGTGACTCTCTCCCCTTCCCCCACCCCCGCTCATGCCCCGTGTCTCTCTCCCCTTCCCCCCACCCCCGCTCATGCCCCGTGTCTCTCTCCCCTTCCCCCCACCGCTCATGCCCTGTGTCTCTCTCCCCTTCCACCCTACCTCCCTCTCATGCCCCGTGTCTCTCTCCCCTTCACCCCTACCCCCGCTCATGCCCCGTGTCTTTCTCCCCTTTCCCCCACCCCCCACTCATGCCCCGTGTCTATCTCCCCTTACCCCCACCACCCTGCTCATGCCCTGTGTCTCTCTCCCCTTCCCCCCACCCCCCGCTCATGCCCCGTGTGTCTCTCCCCTTCACCCCACCCCTCACTCATACCCCCTGTCTCTCTCCCCTCCCCTCCAACCCCCGCTCATGCCCCGTGTCTCTCCCCCCCACCCCCGCTCATGTCCCGTGTGTCTCTCCCCTTCCCCCCACCCCCCGCTCATGCCCCGTGTCTCCCTCCTTTCCCCCCACCCCCCGCTCATGCCCCATGTCTCTCTCCGCTTCCCCCCACCCCCTGCTCATGCCTCGTGTCTCCCTCCTTTCCCCCCACCCCCCGCTCATGCCCCGTGTCTCCCTCCTTTCCCCCCAACCCCTGCTCATGCCCCGTGTCTCCCTCCTTTCCCCCCACCCCCCACTCATGCCCCGTGTCTCTCCCCTCCCCCCGCTAATGCCCCGTGCCTCTCCCCCTTCCCCCCACCCCTGCTCATGCCCCGTGTGTCTCTCCCCTTCCCCCCACCCCCCGCTCATGTCCCGCGTGTCTCTCCATTTCCCCCCCACCCCCGCTCATGCACTGTGTTTCTCCCCCTTCCCCCCACCCCCTGCTCATGCCCCGTGTCTCTATCCCCTTCCCTCCCACCCCCCGCTCATGCCCCGTGTCCTCTCTCCCCTTCCCCCCACCCCCGC